>NC_044552.1:29374088-34264088 GCF_007565055.1 Rhinopithecus roxellana | reverse complement strand
GTCCCAGGGACTTGCAGTATGACCTTGATCAAATGTCTTCCCCTCTCTTTAAAATTGTTTCCTCTTCTGTTTCGTCATCTTTATAACTAGGGGATGTAGGGGCTACAGACATAATATTGTAAGGACTGTAAGGAAATTGGTCTTCCCCTTCTTACTGTCAACATACTTTATGTGGTTCTCTTTAAGGTTGCTCTTGAAGGTCATCATACCAAGTTTTGGCTTGAATATAAATATTAGGGCTTTCTATAATGATTTGGGATCTATGTCCTCTGCTAGATGGTCCTGGCTCTTATACATCCTGCCCTCCAATTTTTCTTAGAGTTGGGGAAAGTCTAGAAACTCCAGATGAGTCTTGTTGAGGCTTTTAGTTGAACAGACAGGCGTCCTGATGGTGTGTTTCTGAGTCTGTGTCTCAAATGGTCAGAGCTTTGGCACAGGGCAGTCTGACTCCATCACACAGGTGGAGGGGCTGCTTTATGCAGACTCCTGTGATGGTGGTGGAGGAGGCTGGGGGGATTGTGGGGCTGGAGGATATGATCACACTGATGGTGGAGAAGCTATTGTGGTCATGGTGTGGGGAATGCTGGGGAGGTAGGTAGGGCATCATGGGCTGTTAAGAAGCATTTTTGCTATGAGCAAGGGAGAGGAAGTATTCTAATTTAAGGGAAAGGAACCCAGGTTTATATTTTGAAAAGGTCACTCTAATTGCATTGTGGAAAACTGATTGGAGGATGGTGAGAGTGGGTGTATTAAGAGAGCAGTGGAGTAGTTTAGGAGAGAGATCATGGTAACTTGAATTATAGCAGTGGGGATGGATAGAAGTGTGCAGGTGCTGGAGCTGCTTAGGTGGTAAAATCAACAGGACTTGGTGGTGATTAGAAGACACCTTGATCCCATTGGGGGAGCTGTGAATGTGAAGGAGATATCAAAGATGAACTCTGGCTGTCTGCCTTGGGCAGCTGGGTGGATGGTTGGATTGTAAACTCTATGAAAGCAGGAACTTAACTTTGTCTATATGTATCTCTAGGTGCTCAAGCAGAAAAGCAGCACCTAGCATATGCTAGGTCCTCAATCAGTGTTGGTTGGATGACTGTTGCTGTTAACTCTTGGTCATGAACATGACAAAAGGTATATATTGTAAGCCGTGGTCACCATGTTTGTGTCTGCTACTGGACACGAAACACTCTTGGAGTTGGCTCCCAGATGGCTAATATAGGGGCCAGACCTGAGACTCAGATGAACTTACATTTGAACCCTAGGTTCTTCCTTTACTGATTGTATGACTTGGGGAAAATTAGGTAACATTCCTGAGCCTCAACATATTCAACTCTAAAATGGAGATAAAAAGAATGCTGACCTTACAGGGTTATTGTTAAATGAGATAATGTTGGAAAGCACTTAGTGCAGTGCCTATACCATGGTTGGTAAGTGCAGTGGTGGTCATTTAAGTAAATGAATTATCTATATTCTGAATCTAGCACCTTGTGGGTACATATGGTAATCGTAGTGCTAACAAGGACAGGGAAGTTATTGGAGACTTTGATGACAGGGCTGGTAACTGTGGGGAGGCTGAAGCTACTTCCACATCCGTCTTATCCTTTCTACCTTGATTTCTATTCTTGTTTCTTGGCAGCCCAGGAAATGAGACTGTTTGTGACATAGCCCCCAGGGCTCACAGCAGGCCCTCAGTGTTGAGGGGGAAGGCAGAACGTCTGGGGAGTCAGCTGCTTCCATATCTACCTTTGCCTCAGCTCAATCCCAGCTTAGTCACTAAAAAATGTGTTTTAAAAATAGCAACAGGTGATGTTCATCCAGATGGAACCCCCTAAAAACAACTGCTCCCTAATGGTCTTTGCACTGTGATAAATGACTGTGGATTGACAGGGAGCCCCTGTTAGCTGCTGCTCCCTGTGCCTTTCCTCCCTTTGATGAGAAAGTAAAGATTCAGCAAGCCTCAGGACCCTGGAGGGCCCCCCAGAGGAGGAGGCAGAAGGAGCTCATTGGCCCGGCAGCTGTCCCTGCTGCTGTGCTTGTGAGTCTAGGCAGGAGAGAGAGAGAATTATAAGTCGCAGACATGGAGCAATCGAGCAGATGCAGACAGGCAGATATTTCCAGAGCAGAGCAGAGAGAGGAGCCCATCTACACCTGGGTTATCTGTGGGTATCATGTGTGTGCATGGAGGGGTCTCTACACATGCAGTCCCTCAAGCCACCTGTCAGCTTCAAGTCAACTCTCAGGAAGACATGGGTAAAGCTGAAAACCAGCTAATGGGCAGTCAACACTTAAAGAAAACTTGAACATAGCTGTCAGGGAGACATGCTTATGACACTCCCATGCACAGACACACACAAACTGACCCCCACACCCCCATGGCCAGCCCCTCCCTCAGATTCACCTGCAGCCTCTTGAGAGCCACAGCCATAGGCAAGCCCCAAATCTGGCCCCTTGGAGATAATGAAGTGTGTGTGTGTGTGTGTGTGTGTGTGCGCGCGCGCGCGCGCGCGTGTGCGCATGCACATATGCACGCTCACATGTGCCTTTGCATGTGCCATGGAGGCTTAAGAGTCAATTTCTAGGAATGTCTTCATCTCTGTGCACAGACAGAAATAGGCTAGGTTTCTTTTTAGAGCTTTCTCTGGCTGATTAATATGTGTGTGTGTTGGCAGGACCGGGAGGCCCCATCCCTGCTGCTTCTCTGGTGGTTAAGGGCCCTTTAAGCTTTCAGAGCAGCAGAGGGAAACTCCCATGAGCTCTTGCTTCTGGCTGGAACTGCAGGATCCTGGCAAAATGGCCCACTCTTCCGGTGGACCCCATTTTCTCTTGGGGATGTGAAACTGGAAATGTCATCTCTTCTCTCTCCCTTCTCTCCCCCTCCCTTCGCTCTTCACTGCCCTGCCCTCCCGCTGTACCATACTTGTTCTCCTGACCAGTTTCTGTGTTCCTACTCATCCAACCCCAGGAAACCTTCCAGGGCCCTTCAGGTCTGCATTAGACAGGTGCCCCTCCTCTGTGCTCCTTAGACAGTCTGTACTTCCCCAAGCCCAGTAGTTCATTGTGTAGTCATGGTTCCTCCTTTTGTCTGCCCAATCTCTACCTGACCCTAACCACCACCCACAGGAAGCCTTCTGTGATTGCTACAGCTCAGCCTTGCTCACAACTCCCAAATTCATGATCTGTACCCCTCATCTGCCTCTTATCATATGTTGATTTTTAAATGATTCTTCTCTATCACTTTCCTTACACCCAAGCTGGACTGTCATTTTCCAGAGAACAGATTCTATGTTCTCTAATCTCAACTCCATTCATTTAATCATTCATTCAGCACATACTTCTAGAATACCTGCTATGAGCCAGACACTGGACTAGTCCCTGGGGCCATGGGGCTGAATAAGACTGATGGTTTTCTGCTTAGGGGCTCCTTGACTCCTGGTTATCATGGTGGAGGGGGAGATGCCTGGGGTTCCCTGAGGCCTGAGCAAGGAAGCCTGAGCGTGGGGTGGGCCTCCCAGGCCTGCTGTATTCTACCCGCCTCCTCCAGCCCCTCTGGAGCTTGTCGTCAGGAGAATTCTCCCTCCCTTCCTGACTCTCTCACCAGGGATCTGTGTGGATAAATCTGGGCTCCTGTTTTTCTAGTATCCAAAAAGGCTGTGCCCACCTTGCTTTTATGTCAGCCCTTCCATTCTGAGCAACTTTCTATCAAACTCCAGAGCTCAGGCACCTTCTGTGGAAGCCCAAGAAGAGAGTAACCAGTGAATCTCTTCACTCCCTAATCCCCCATGTACTGACAAGATCCACAGCACCAGCTCCTGCAGAGGGAAGGGCACTGTGTCAGTGTGGCCTGCCTGCTTGCCCAGTGGGCCAGCTTCTCTGACAGGTCCCAGCAGCCATAGAAACAGTGCTCATGGGGAAGTTCTAGGAGACATGGATTCTATTCCTAGATCAGTCCCCAATCAGCCATTGCCTTTCTCTGTGGAGGCTTCAGTTTCTCCATCTACTAAATAAGGGTCACTGCAAAAGGTCCTTGGGGTCTCTTTTAGCCCTGACCTTCCATGTGAGGGCCTGGGCCCAGGCCAGCTCTCCTGCACTCCACATAGCCCTGTCTTTTCTGTTCCCCTGAAGGCAGGGGAGCAGTCCCTGAGGGTTACACAGAACATCGAGGGTCTTGGGGCTCCTCTCTCAGTTGCCCTTTCCCTTGGTCCTGAGTTCCTAGCACCACCTCATGGCCCTAGAAACTGCAGTGTCTCTGAGGTCCCATTGAAGGTACCTCTCTTCTGAACACACTCTGCTTATAATACTAGGTGAAGGATACTTCTGCACTGGGTCAACAAACTGCTCAGAACATCTCTTAGCACAGATGGACACTCCATATATTTGCTGAATCAAATTACAGAGAGGGAAGACGGAAGCCCAAAGCAATTACAGTGTGGTAGGTTTGGAGATGATCTAGATCATCTGCGTTAGTGGCTTTCAGATTCTTTTGACTTGAACCCACTGTAAGACATAGATTTTACATGACAACTTACTAAATGCATTTGAAACATACAAATACCCAACACTTGTATAATAGAAACAGATGTACTATGACACGATGTCCTTACCAAGCACAATGCCCTGTAACCTCTTCTGTTCTGCTCTGTCCTATTCTATCCTGCTCTACTGAGCATGCTGGTCATGACTGCTGCATTGATTCCATGACCAACCGATGGATCATGAACTGCAGTTTGATAAACACCAATCTGAGTGATTGGCAGATCTGGTTTGATGTGAATTAGTAAGAGAAGATTTGCCTCCTGGAGTATCTTCTGTCTGGCTGATCCAGACAGCATTTCAAACAGCAGCAGGCCAGCAATGGCAGAGCCTCCTGAATGGAGGAGTCAGGCATGCCATTGTCCTGCCACCTCTGCCCCATGATGGTGCGGTCCATCATTTCTGAATATGTTGGGTCTCTGGCCTCAACTGGGCTTCCCCAGCTAGGCATAGTGTCTCACACTTGATGGTATCCTGGTGCCTGGTCATGGGAAGGGCCTATAAGGCCTTGAATACATGATCTCTGAAAAGGTGGGTAGTATGGTGGCTGGTGCTGCTGGCCAGAGCGCCGTCCCAGATGGGTGCAGGCGTTGGTGGCTTGTGGGCTCAGTCAGAACGCCTCCTGGACTAGAGTCCCTTCAGTTCACAAACACTTATTTAGCACCCTCTGTGTTTCCCACATTGTGTGAGACATGAAGGCCACAGAAATGAATAGTTCTCAAAATGAATGTTTATTGAGCTTCCTCAAAGTGCTCCACCCAGGGCTAACCAAGACAATGCAGAGAGGAAGACACTGCTGTCTCCAGGAGCTAGAGGCCTGGGGGTGAGGCGGGTATGGGCAGATAGTTAGAACTCGCCTTGGCATGGGGAGGGCCAAGTCGGGACTGTGCCTGGGAACGGAAGAGGGAGAGAGGCCAGACCTATGTACCAGCTGCTCCCACACGAGTGGGACTTGGAAGAACGGCAGAGAAGGAGAAATGAAGATTTGTGAATAAGACTGGGGAGCCCGTCCAGGATGGGGAGTCGGAGGGGGTAGATGAAATGCCGTTCAGTTTTGGGAAGGTGCTTGGGCAGGGGTGGAGTAGGCAGCTAGGGTAGGACATGTCCGGGGAGGGGCAGGCTTGAGTTACATCCTGTCCTAGCCCCTTTGGGGGCTCTGGTCCTAGCCAATCTCAGAGGCTGGACAATTTCTCAGTGTCAAAAGACCTGATATTAGCAAGGTATTAGCTAGAGGGGCCAGGTAGCCCCCTTGGTTCCTCTTCCCTCCCTCCCCTGCCCACCCCCATAGTGGGCCCCAAGCCAGGCTCCCATAGACTCTCCTGGCCAGCTTAGCCTCTCCATACTCAGGCTTGGGACTGTCCCAGCTGGACTGGGGATTCCCAGGGTGTGGTGGTGTCCCATCCACCTCCTCAGATCCGCTCTAGGCAGGATTTACAACAGCAGGAGTCATAAACTAAATTCAAAGTAATGTCTCAAACAGTGGCATCCGGCAATAGACTGAGTACCTCAGTGTGGTAATGACTTTACTTAGGGGCCCTGATTTACAGCGTCATCAGGAAGCCTCACTGCCAGGCTTTTCCCAGGAGGAGCATTTACAGGCTGACCCCTCCCCACCAGGCCTGCTGGCTCCTTCTCCGCACTTGACACAGAGCAGCCTCTCTCACCCCCACCCAGTAGCCATCCATCCTCCCCCCAATATCATCAGAGGCTTCATCTCTTACCATCCTGACACCCCAACATATGCTCCTCCCCATGCCCTCTCCCCTTGATCCACGGCCCTTATTGTCTTTACAAATCAATTCTTTGGGACGCCTGGGGTTGCCTTCCCAGCTAGCCGTCCTCTATCCTTCAGCCTGGTGCTCACACATCCATGACTGCATGTGCTACTCTCAAGCATGCATCCTCTGCACAGTGTCACGGGTAAGCCCGGCCTTTGGATTGAGCTGCCTCTGATTGTTGTGTGATCTTGGATAGGTTACATAACCTCTTTGTGCCTCAGTTAATTCATTTGCAGAATGGAGGCACCAATAACGTTAACCTCATAGAGGTTTTATGGGATTAAATGACAATGTCAGTAAAGTGCTTGGAAGAGCAGAGTAGGAGCTTAGTAGTATTAGGAATAGGCACTAACAATAATAATAAAGACAGTAATTTAATGTTTCTAACATCAGTCTAGCCCTCGCCTTCCCCCACTGGGCCCCAAACTCCATAGGGTCAGGAAGTCTCTTCTCCACCTAATTGGGGACATCTCCCCCAGCCTTCTCTCTGCTCTTCTTTACCTTGCTGGGACCCATGTACCTTTCACCCTCAGCTCACTGACCATTTGAATCCCAGAGCAAGGTGGCCAAACCCTCTTCCCAGCCCCAAATGCCTCAGCCAGAGGCAGAGCCATCTTTGGAACGCTAGGGCTTAAAATGGAGGGACAGGTTCTTCGCAGAGTGCAGTGGCCTAGACCTTCCATAATGTGGGTAAGGAAGTGCTGGCTGTTCCTTCACTGGGTACAAAGCTGCAGGCAGGAAAAGAGTCCATGCAGTGTCTCCTCGGGAGCCAGGGGACACGGGCTGCTGGCTGCTCCTATCTGGATCCACCAGGAGAGGAGGTGATAATGAGCCGAACAAACAGGCTTGTTCTGGAGGATCTCTCTGGGGAATCAGAACAGCTTCCTTGTGGCCCTCAGCTTACTCATTCCCAGAAGCACCAGACTCCACCCATCAGTCAGAAGGCTCCTCCTCTTCCCCACCCCTTCATGTGGGTGGAGTCAGGAGGCCCACACAGCACCACATCAGGGACCCCCACTGCTGGAATATATTTCTTCTTTTAGGCAAGTGGACAAGTGATTCCTTGCCCAAAACTTAAGACACCAGGTAGCAGCAAAACCATTGGGGAGTTTGTTATAAAAGGCTTCTGTGCAACAAAATAACGTCATCGTTATCAACAATAAAAATAATCACTTCCATAGAAGTTGCTGTGTGACAAACATTGTTCTATATACTTTATAAATATTAATCCATTTACACTTTACAAGGATCTTATGACATAGATGCCGTTATCTTCCCATTTAACAGAGGAGGAACAGAAAGGCTGAGTCACATAGGAGAGTGAGGTACCATAGCAGGGCCAGGATCTGCACACTTAATCATTTGAGTAGGACTATCTCTGGGCCTTTGGATGCAATGGTTTGGGTTCTGGTTGTGGTATCTCTGCTGCTATAGTTTCTCTCCCTGGGCACACCCCAGTCGCATCTTTATTTGTGGCTATCCTACTGGTCTTCAGGGTGAAGGCCTGTCTCTGACCCCAGGGCCTCCACAGGGTCTCCTTGACCCAAACCCAATGGGTCACTCAATCCTCAGACCCCTGACTACGGTGCCTGTAGGTCTTATCTTTCTGTGACTCTCTAAGAGAAAGGCCAGCAGTGGTAGCCTTGACCCCGCCACCATTACCACCATGGTTGCCCTATCTCTGAACCCCCGTGGCTCTGTTTCCTCAACTAGTAATACTTTTCTGACCTTTATGCTTTATCTCTGAGGGAGGACGTCATTTCTGCTGGTCAGATGTCGGTGCCTTGGCGGCAGGCTTGTTTGTATGTTCTGCTTCCTTGGAATCCGCAAAAGGTGGGCCATGTGCTGGACACATGGAGACCTCGCCTTGGGTGAGTGAGGAGGCACTGTCTCTATGGTGAGCTTCCAGCTGCCCCATCCCAAAGGCTGAGAGCCCTGCACAAAACGAACTCTTCGCATTGTGGCAGAGAGGCTGTAAGGCACACAGATGGGGATGGGGGAGCCAGACTTGGGGAAAGGGAGACCCGAGAAGGCATCTGGCCTTGAGTGTTGATTAAGATCCTGGTTATTATTATGTCTCTTGTTCTTAAGGAGCTCACTGTCTGAAGTGATGTGGATTAGGCAAAGTCAAAGGATGCCTTGAGCTGGATTTGTGTCTTGGGAGATGAAAGCATTGGTGGCCATGGCCTCAGGAATTCTGCAGGTGGGTCAAACTTGGGGTCACTCAGACAGGGGAATAGGAGTTCAAGAAATCAGCCATCTAGAAGGTGGCCCAGGGCATCAGTAGGAGTGTGTGTGTGTGTGTGTGTGTGTATGTGTGTGTGTCTATGTATGTAAGAGCGAGAGAAACAGAGAGAGAGAAAGAGAGAAACCTGGTTCTAATTCACTCTCCACACTAACTAGCCATATGCCCTTGTGGGCATTTACCTGCCCTCCCCTCTAATAACTTTCTATCCTTAGGACAAGCAGTGTGGCTTCCCCAGAATGACTAATAGCAAAGTCTGCAGAATCAGGGTGTAGGTGAGCTCCTTCTGTGAGAGTGACTGCACCGGGGCTCTCTCCCCTTCCCTTTCCTCTGTCCTTTCAGAACTGCGGGTGGGGCTTCATGCCCTTTATCCCCACTGCTCTGCGCTCTCAGCACAGCCTCACATCACATTCTCCTTCCAGCACAAGGGCCCCTGCTCTAGGGCAAGAGGGGCTTGTCAGGTGTCAGAGCCCTAGACAAGGGCCTGTGTTCAGTCGGGGCTGGGTCCCTGCTGCTAGACAGGAAAGTTGGCCATCCAGCCCGGGCCAACGTGTGGGAGGGGCTGTGGGAGGACCTCTGATTCCCATGGCTACTCCCAGCCCTCCCAGACCCCAGTTTAGAACCAGGTGGTGGGGGGCGAGGGGCTTTCTAGGTGGCTCAGGTGGACGGGGTGGGTGGCATTTGAGGAGAGCAGGTGGGCTGACAGTGAGGGTCGGCGTGTGCCTGGAACAGAGTGCATTCTCCCTGTATCATTATTGTTGAGATTATTCTGATCTTCATTACGCCTCTTGTTCTTCAGGAGTTCTGTGTAGATTCAGATGTCAGCAAAGAAGGAAGATTTAGTACAGTAAAACAATCACCACCAGATAAGAAACTATACAGACATTGTGTATGTCAGGGAGAGATGTGGGGAGGGGTGGGTGGCCGTTGGTGGGGATTGCGAGGCAGGGTAGAGAGGGCTGGAGCAGACTCAGACTCCCCATTGAATCTCATCTACTCAGTGTGGCAAGGCTTCCTGCCACGGGGGTGGGGGCAGGGCTGGGGAACAGGTTTCTGGAGACTTTGGGAGGATAGGAAAGAAGCAGGCTGGGGAGCAAGGGTAGGTCAAAGAAAGTTGGTGAATGCAAGGATGTGGGGCTGAGAGTGAAAGAATTCTCTCACAATTCCAGGAGCCACAGACGACTCCTCCTGCATCCTGGAGCAGTGGCATGTGAGGAGGGGGCTCTGTGTGGCGACACTGTCTCTGGCTCTTACCTCCCGGATGGGGCTCAGACAGCCCATCCGTAGCTGCACTCGTTCGTCTGTGATCAATACTTCTGAGAAAGGTTTCCTGCATCCTGCTGGCGCAGTCTCACTTGTGGAGGGGGGAGGAGGAGAAGGGTCTCCTCACCTCCTCACTGTGGGTGAGCTCATCTCCGGCCCAGCCTCCCCACTGCGACCCTCAGCTGGTGCCCATCCCCTTGGGGCCCAGCCTTCACCTCTTACCAGGGATGACCTCACTGTCATGGCTTCTTCCCGGAGGGGCAGTGGGCAGGAGCCAAGGTTCCTCCCCCTCTCCTCACAACTTGCCCTTGCGGGGTGCTGAGCAGGGGCAAGAAAGGGGCCCCCAGCAGAGCGCTTTTAATTCTACTGGCCTTTCTAAAGTTGGTAAAAACAATACCTTACCCAGGGAAAAGAGGGTCAGACTCAGGGGAAATTATTTAACCAATTGTAAAGAGGACAGAGTTATGTTAGATGTCAGGAGGAACTTTCCACCAGCATGCAAAGAAGAGGACTTTTCTTAAATAATTATAGCTAATTATACATTATTAAAAATGACTTTGTTAGAAACAGAACGTTGCCCTTACCTCCTGCGTTTGCTGTGGAAAGCACTGTGCTGGTAGGCTGATTTACTGAGAGGTGACTTTTAACCAAGAAACTGACTGAGTACAGAGATAGAAGGTAGACTGAGAATAGGTAGTTGAAAGTCAGGACAAGAGCGATTTTTCAGAAGGGGAGTCAAGTAGGAAGGGGGTGATTAAAAAACAGTGTTTGAGACTTTGGGCCTCCTTGGGCCTCAGTTCGCCCATCTGTACAAGGGACCTCATTTCAGCTCAGCTGCCTAGTGGTTCTATATGGTGAGAATACAAAGTGGTGGCCTGGAGAGGTGAGCAGTTGTGAGGTCCACTTTACCTTGTATTCATGATTGCTCTTGGGAAGCAAGCAAAAGAATACCAATTCCCATGGCACCTTTCTGTTTCCTGTCAATTTGTCTGTCCAAGCTGCTTCTGTCATTTTGTCTCTCTGCCTATCTACCTCTCCCTCCCATTCACCCCTACACCCATCATCCACCCACCCATCAACCCTTCCCTCCATCCATCTTGCATTCTAGCTCACTCCTGAGTGGAACCAAGGCAGGGAGACAGCCTTTTAGGAGGCCCAAGGAGAGAAGCCCCTAAGGAGGGCATGAGGTTAGTCCACTATATGAAGGCCTCCAAAACTGAGGTGGCCTCATAAACGAAACTCTGGGTCCATTTGACATCCATCCTGACTTCCAGGTAGCCTGTTCTTGACCAGCATCTTCCTTATGCTTTAGTGTATCTCATGGAACATTCCTCTCCCACTTCGGGGGAACAGGAGTAAGGGCAGGAGCTTGTCCCAGCAAAGAAGCCCTGGTTCCCAGGTGGGTCTTAGGTAGGTGAGTCTACCTTATGGAGGGTCATAGGTAGATGAGAGGGGGAAGAAGGGGGTTGACCGTGATTCCTTCTCTGAAATCCTTGAAGGTCCCATGAGAGAGAGAGGCATCTGAAACCGCAAGAGAGATAGCAGCCTCTCTGGGTCCATGAGTAACAGTATTCAGGGCTGGAAGGACATCAGTCATCCAAAGTGTGATCTGCAGAGAAGACCCCAGAGGTGAGAAGCACAAGGCTGGAACCTCAGCCTGCCTCTGCCACCAGCTTCCTATAAGTAAGGCATCGCCTCAGTTTTCCCATCTATGGAGTTCAAATAAAGCCTATATTATCCACCTGTAAGACTCCTTATGGAGCTAATGGATAAGTGTGTTTCATCTTTATAATGTAATTAAATCTGAGGTGAATTCATTAAGAACTGTAGTTCCCTATTGACCAATTTCATTTGTCACTTATTTATGCAATTCCCTGAGCATCTGCTATGTGCTGGCTCTGATCTCAGAACATGATGCAGAATGGCCTTGCCCTCCTAGACCTTCCCTCCCATCCAGAACACAGTGGGGAAAGACCTTCCCTGTTTACAAATGGAGTGTCCAGAAATGCCATCCTTCACTTATCACCTGAACTTGGTGTTTGCTCAAGATGATGTCCAAGATGTCCAGTATGTGAAATGCTTCCTTCACTTAGAGAGTATCCAGCTTTCCTTTGACATGACTCAGTTTCCATTGTGGCTTTAAGCCCTTCCACTCTAGTTATATTTGTTTTTCCACTGCTGTGTAGGTTTTGTTGATTATTTTAAAAAGTGATTGTGTTGAACTCATCATTGCTTTGTTTAATAAGTCAATCTGCATTGGTTGATATTTACCATAGCCAAGTTTCCTTAAAGAGTCAGGTGGCAAATGCAGGCTAAGCCACCAAGAGGCTTATTTCTCCCCGGGATGTGGGTTAATTAGAAACTAGAAGTGGCTGAGAAAAGCAACATGCCCTCCTCCACCTGGCAGGCAGAGTAGAGCGAACAAGAAGGGAGATGCATGACTGCTGGAGAAAGAGACAGAGCTGAGGGGCACACACCTGCTCAAAGAACCAGGAAAGCATCAGCTAGAGCGAATTTCAGAAAGTGTAGCTCTTACTAACTTGTCGAATAGCTGAGTATATTAATGAAATGATTAGGTATGGGATTTTTACTGATTAAGATAAATGAGAATAAGATAAGAACACTCCAACACAGAATTATTCTTGTCAAGAAAATTTCATAGTACATGATAGGAACTGATTTTTTTTAAGGATACTTATGGACAAAGATTGGCAGGAATATGCAAATATGAAAAAATAGTTGCTGGGCTAGGGTAATTAGAGTATGAGTGTTTTTATTCCTTTCCTTTTCTAAAAATCTTTTAATGATATTGGTTTTATAATGAATTTTTTAAAGCAAGAAAGGAAAGAAAAATGGCTTTTGAGATTTTAGTGACTGATGTTTTATATTTGAGTCATTTAATGCTTTTAGCTGGAGATATGATTTGGTATACATCTATCTCCTTTTGCAGGGTGTAGTATTCTCTGGGATTTTACTTTTTCAGGTCCCACATGACTGTGTCTGCTCAGCTACTTGTGTAAGAAATTCCAATTTCCACAGGTGACAGGGAACAGATGTAAAACAATATTTCAACATAAAGAGCTTTGCTATTCGAAGGGTGGTTCATGGGGCAGAAGCGTTGACATCACCTGGGAACTAGTTAGAAATGCAAATTCTTGGGCCCTGCCCTAGACCTACTAAATTTGAATTGGCATTTTAACAAGATCCCAGGTGATTTGTATGCACATTAAGATTTGAGAACCACTGTTCTAGAACAGTGGTTTTCAAGCTTGGGAATGCATCAGAATCACCTGGAGGACTTAGTAAAACAAGGATTCCTGGACTCACTTCAGAGTTTCTAATTCAGCAGGTTTTGGAGTGGGACCTGGGAATTTGCAGAATTGAGCTGCAGACTGAAGACCATGCTTTGAGAACCACGGTGTTAGAGAATGAAACAAAAAGACATAGCCCCCAGTATGGGAATAAGTGTGCCTCTCACCTTGTATAAATGGATTTTTGTATCTGTGTGACTTGGATGGGTCTTTTTTTTTCCCTTTGGGCTTCAGCTTCCTCATCAGTAAAATAGGTGAATTGGACTTGATAGATTTGAATCTTCCTTCCTTCTACTGCTGATCTTTCTTAACATTTGATCCTATCATGTTGGTATGTCAGAGCAGATCAGAGTAATTATATTTATAATTATCTATATGCTGTTCTTATGAAGAATGTTCAGTGAATTCTTCAGTCACTCTGCATTGCTAGGTTCACTGCTAGTGTATGATCTTAGCATCATGGCCTTTGCAGTTCCATCCTGGAATCAATCTTCAACAGCCACTTTCTACTCAGATGCTTGATGTTTTTCACCTTTGTGTATTCATTTGACACATATTTATCACTCACTATCTATGCTCCTGCCATCAGGTTAGTTACTATGATTAAATCCAAATGAATTAATTAAACTCAAGACATAAATGTTACAACAGATAATAGAAAAACCAACTCAACTAGTTGAAACGATCAAGGGTGTTTATTTGGTTCATGTATTTGAAAAGTCCAGAGGTGGTGTGGGCTTCAAGAGAAGCTTGAGCAGGCCTTGGGCTCCATTTCTCATTGGCTCTGTGTTCTGTCTTCTGTGTACAGACTTTGTCCTCCTGGAGCTGACATCCTCCCTGGCCTCATGTCTATATACCCTGCTTTCTTGAAGAATGTGAGTTCCTGAAGGGTAGAGACCCAATCTCAGTTGCTCATTGAAGTATCTGCCATTGCCCAGAATAGTGCCTGGAATGCAGTGGACCTTCTGTAAGTCCCTGCCCCTAAGTGCTTTGTCCCTGAGAGTCACCTCAAGTGGACTGACTTGGATCACATGTTCCTCTGGACTAGTCTCTGTGGCCAGGGTCATGGATTGTCACTGATTAGCCTAGCGTCATGAACCTCATCCACCCTTGCGTTGATTTCCCTGGACCCACAGGAGGCCCTACATGGACATCTGGAGATTTTATGATGCATCTCTTGAAGGCAACCACTCCCATCCACTGCAGTCCACCTCTTTGGCTGCCAACACATACTCTTGTACTACATATGCACATTTAAAAATTATCCATCTACATATGATATACTCACCCCATGCCCACAGGGAGAAACTGTGGAGTTTTACTTAGTTTCTGCCTACAGCTCTCCATCCAGCATCTCTCAGCACTGTGAGTCCTCTTTATCCTCTCCACATAGAACTCTTTATGGCCTAGGCACTGACTTGTTAAATGGTAAGCTGTCTACACCTCAACACACGCAATATACGCCATTGGAGAAAGAATATGAAAATTGCGAAAAGCAAAACAAAAAAGCAAACAAAACTATACCTCTCCCATTTGGAAACTAGTAAAATCGGAAAGCCACATTGTGACCACTGGTCTGTGGTCCACAGTACCTTCTTCTGGCAGTGCATGCTTTCTTTGGTTAGCTAGTCTGGGGTGGAAGGTTCTTTCTTGTCCATTGTCTTCTCTGGACTCCTCTGAGATGGGTATTAGAAAAGGCCTCTCTTCTGTGCTACTTTGACGGATGCCCTCTACTGGATGAGGTTGGGAACTTGAGGTATGTCTTAAGGTTTGAGCAATCAAAGGCCATTGCCAGCCAGGCTTGACAATGTGACTCCCTCTAAAGACCTTAGATTACCAGTCCGTTCACTTCCCAGTCAATATCATGTGCCAATAACTGCAGCAAGAGATATTGCTGAGTCAGTCTTACGTCTGAGCATTGTCTCCTAGCAACAGAGCTGCTTGCTCTGCTCGTACCCTGGCCCTTCATTTCACAGCTTCTGCCTCCATATTGGGCTGTACCTCCTAGGGGGTCCTCTTTGCCTTAGGATAGGGCAGTACCACTGCCCTTTGCTTACTGACTGTACCCCAGCTGCACCCTCACAAGAGAAGGGATTGTCCTCACTGCCAGAAAGAGAGTAAGAGAGTTTATTTATTTTTATTTTTTGTTTTGAGACGGAGACTTCTTCTCTTGCCCAGGCTGGAGTGCAATGGCACGATCTCAGCTCACTGCAACCTCCGCCTCCTGGGTTCAAGCGATTCTCCTGCCTCAGCCTCCCGAGTAGCTACAGGCAAGCACCACATGCCTGGGTTATTTTTGTATTTTTAGTAGAGATGGGGTTTTTGCCATGTTGGCCAGGCTGGTTTTGAACTCCTGACCTCAGGTGATCCACTCGCCTCGGCCTCCCAAAGTGCTGGGATTATAGGCTTGAGCCACCGCGTCCGGCCGAGAGTTATTTCAACAGATGTTTGTGCATGGTCTGGAGATTCACACTTCCTGGTGAGCCCCATCTGATGTTCCACTGTGGTTCCCACCACCTACCTTTGCCCACATACAATAGCATCACTTTTCCATCCCTGTCAGACTCCAGATTATCATCATCTCAGGAAATTTGGATTATAGGCAGCAGCAATAACTTAGCAAAGCCATTGATTTTTTTCTCTCTTTGCTCTCAATGGGCCACTTTGAACTGAAGGCTGTCTTTTTATTGTAGGACCTTACTTTTTGTTGAAAGCTATGTGAAGTAATCAATTTATTCCAATAGCCTAAAATTTCTTATCTTCCATAGCCTTATCAGGTACATAGCCTGAGACCAAAGGAAAATGAAGCAGCAGTTTAACCACCCTCCTTGTCACTTCATGACAAGTTTTGCCAGTTCACCAGGTTAGGGGCATGAGAGCTTGCTGCTAGCCTAGTTGACATCTTTGTGCAAATTAGAAAAGAAACCTCCTCTGTTTCTCAAGTCGCTTTACTGTCATTTTGCTGGAAAACTGTATTGCAAACATGCAAATCTGTTACGACTATCAATGTCATTGATGGCTCTGAGCTGTTCAAGGCACAGTATACCTGGAGATCCTGAATGGCAACATCCTTGTTGTTTGTTGTCCCACCCCATTGGCTTGGTAGTGTATACCCTGCTGACTTTGCAGGGTCAATTATTTCAGCGTCCCAATTCTGGTACCAAATCCTCAATTCACTGGTTGAAATTGATTACAAGTAGATAAAAACTCAGTTTGATCTGACTTTTTAAAATGAATTTTATTGGCTTGTGTAACAAAGTGGTGTGGACCTCAAGTATGGATTTATCAGAATTCGGCTTCATTTCCCTGTGCTCTGTGAACTGGCTTTGCCCTTAGGCTGACCTTCCTCCTCATGGTAGCAAGATGGCTATAGCAGCTTTAGCAGATGTAGGCTGCATGTCCATAGGGCAGAGCATCTAAAAGGAGAGAGAATACATTCTCCCAACAGTCTTGGAAGGAATTCTGAGCTTCACTCTGATTGGACCTGTTTAGGCTATATGTTCCTCTCAATCACTGTGGCCTCCGGAATTAAAATGCATTGGTTGGAGCCTCAACTTTTCAGGAACACATAGCTCCCCAAGTCAAAATTAGAGCTTTTGGGATAATAGCTGTACATACTCCTGATATAACTACAATGCTAAAGTGCTGATGGCTTTCATTTATTGAGTCCTGCAATGTGCATTGGAGCCTCAAAATAACCTGTGAGGTAGGTATTATTTTTCTTTTTTCATTTTTTTCTTTTTCTTTTTTTTTTTTTTTGAGATGGAGTCTCGCTCTGTCGCCCAGGCTGGAGTACAATGGCGCAATCTCTGCTCACTGCAACCTCTGCCTCCCAGGTTCAAGTGATTCTCCTGCCTCCGCCTCCCAAGTAGCTGGAATTACAGGTGCCTGCAACCATGTCCAGCTAATTTTTTGTATTTTTAGTAGATGCGAGGTTTCACTAGGTTGACCAGGCTGGTCTCGAACTCCTGACCTCAGGAGATCCACTCACCTCAGCCTCCCAAAGTGCTGGGATTATAGACGTGAGCCACCACACCTGGTCAGGTACAATTTTTATCCCTAGTTTTACTTCCCTGTAAAAATAGATGAGAAAACTGAGGTTCTTATGTAGGTCACATGGCTGGTAAATATTAGAACAAGATTTGACCCAAAGTCAGCCAGGCTTTAATGAAGATGATGCCTTCTGGCTTCATCTAGTTGAAGCTACATACTGTTCAGGGTCCCATCAGGAAACAGAAGAGACATTCAAATGAGTTATATGAAAAGAAGCTATTTTCAATGGTGTGAGGATGGGATAGAGAAACCATAGGGATAGTGAAATACCCTGGGGCTAGTAACACTGGGGAGCTGTTACCTCTCCTAAACTTGGAGAGAGAAGGGAGGCAGTAGTTCTTGGACCCCAGAGAGTATGTGAGCAGTATCAAAAAGGTGTCCCACCAGGTATGTCACCTTTGCTTGCGGGTCACAGCCAGACTCATGATGAGGAAGCTAGGAGTAGGAGGATAAATAGCCCAAACTCACTCTCCTTTCTCCATCCCATCTTCTGCTGATCTTCCCAGTTGACCTCGCCTATTCAGGAGGCAGAGGGCATGATGCCCACTGATGGGGGCCACACTGACCAGCCTCCTGGACAATGACCAGGGTGAAGAAGGGTGTACTGTGGACCTGGAGGGTCAAATAGAAGATGCCCAGCACAGGGGAACTACACGGCCCATACAGTAAATGGTGTAAGAGTCAGAGCGGGTATTAGGAGGCAGGAGTGTCACCATGGTTTTGGGCCACTTACTGACATTAATTAAGATTTGTGGCCGGGTGCAGTGGCTCACACCTATAATCCCAGCACTTTGGGAGGCCGAGGTGGGCAGATTACCTGAGGTCGGGAGTTCGAGAGCAGCTTGGCCAACATGGTGAAGAAAAAAAAAGATTTGCATTATTGCCATTTTTTTTTTTACAACAGAAATATACTCTTACATCCGTAAAATATGATAGCTGCAGTTTCTTGAATACCCACTTTATCAAATACTTTATATATTACTGTATTTCAAATTCTCTCAGTAATACTAGGAAGAAGGTATTATTTTGTCTCATTTGACAAATGAGGAAACTGAGGCTCAGAAAGTTAAAAATAGTGTAGAAGTTAAGACCAGGACTTTGAGGTCGATGCTTGAGCTCAGTCTCGACTCTATTGCAATCTTGACTCACTCCTTGCCTCTAGGCCTGTTATTCTACCTCTCTGTGTCTCAGTTTCCTCATCTGAGAAATGAGATAAATCTAGCTCCTGCCACGTAGGGTAGTGAACCTATATACACAACACTGAGAACAGTTCCTGGAACAGAGTCAATACTCAGTAAACTTAAGCTCTCGCTATTCACAAAGTGGTCTAAGATCACAAGGCTTGGAAGCTACAGAACTGGGATTTGAATCCAGCTGGACTCCAAAGTCAGTGAATGTCACCTTATTATCTTGTCTGATTCATGAGAGTTGGCTGAGCCAATGAGGACATGTCATGAGAGGCTTCCTGGGCTTCCCACCAGTGTTGGCCAGGAGGTAGTTTAGGACTTGAGCCCAGCTACTCACCTTTGTCCCTAATGAACCTGAATCCAATAGTCAGGTGGTTTAAGAGGCTGTGGGGAGACCTGGGGTCAATATCAGCAGGTCATTGAGATTAATAATGCACCTTCTTCCCAAGGAAGAATGAGCCCTTAGGTTACAACGCGAAGGTTTTGTGCAAACTTTTGGAACATGCCAGACCTTTGAGACCAAGTGGGCACATCACATTGCATTCATACATCCTCAGCTGCATTCAAGGCCCCGTTTCTCTGGGCTGGCCCTCCGTGCTGCCTGCAACCAGAGCCAGCCAGTCGCCTGCTGACTGTGAGCTGTCATGCAAATTCTCTTTACCTCCCCTCTCTCAGCCCATTTTGCCCAGCCAAACTGTGATCCTCAAAAACAGCCAGGCAGCCTGGTCCCTCTCTCTGGAGTCTCCCCATTGTCAAGAGTGCAGGGTGGAGCCCACAGAAGCCATTTGTCTAAAATGTGGTTAGTTGACTGCCAGCACTAAAATATTATCCTTCAGCAAATAGCTATTGAATTCCTGGGCAGGCATGATTCTAGAAGCTGAAGATACAACACTGGAAGAAAAAGAAACAATTTTTAAAAAGCTCCTGCCCTCATTAAGCTTACATTTTAAAATACTTCTCTACTCATAGGCCAAAGGATATTGGCAGCCCTTTTTAGAGGGGCCATGGTCGACCTTTTCATCTCATGAGACCCAGGCCCTGGCTTCATTCCTCCTCCAAGTGCCTCTGCCTCATCCTTTTCCCCTGCTTTTCCTCGTTCTCTGCTCCCTTACTTCTCTCTCTTTCCCTGTCCCACTTTCCTCTCTTCTACTTTCCCATTATCCTTTCCCCTCTCTTTTCCTCTCTCCCCAACCTTCCTGACCTCCCCTCTTCCTCTTCCTCCACCTGGGACCATAGCTGTGTATCTGTCTCTCCCTCTCCCCTCCAGCACTCCACTGCAGACAGTAACCCACTTAACATGTTCCAGGGGTTGGCCCAGTGCTTGAACATGAGAGATGGGGGAATACATATCACTCAGTCAGTTTGTTTTCAATGACCCATTGTTGTTGCTGCCCAGGGAGCCTGTGGCTGCCTGCTCTGCATTATGAGTGAGTGAGTGGCCTCGCAGGAGGCCCTAAAACTCCAGAACCTTGCCCCACCCAGCCCAACCACACCAGCTTCATTCTGTGTCCAGGGACCCAGGAGGCTCCGCTCCTTACACTCTGACAGAAAGAGTTTATCACCGCTCAGTTCTCCCGCATTAGAGGACTAGGCTCCTTGCTATCTGGTCAGTTTCCAAAAGGAGAAAATAATAATATCATTAATGAAACATTTATTAGTGCTAGGGACTTATGCTTAGCACTTTGCATGAATTCGCTCATTTGATCTCTCAGCAATTCCACGAGGTAAGTAATATTATTATCCCTGATTTGCAACACTCTGGCTCAGAGACGAGTAGTGACTGACCCTGGGTCAGCCACTAATAAATGGCAGAGCAGGATTTGAATTCAGGATGCTGTGCTTCTAACCACTACCCAACACTCCCCTTATTGGCAGCCCTTGTTCAGTTGCCATTATCCTAATCATCACAGCTGCCCATTTGCTCTATCCTCCTCCTTATAAAGGTGCAGGTTTAGGGTCCAAAGAGGAAAGGAACCTTGCTTAGGGTCACACATGGTGCTGGTCACTGAGTTGGCACTAGGTCATTCTGGCCAGTATCACTTTTTCTGCACCATGAAAATGCGAGTTACCTCAGCGCTGCTGGAGCTGGGGAGATGGACCATCCTGTACACCGGCAGGCTTAAAGCGGGTCGGTGGTTGCTCCTGATTCTCCCTGTGAGCTTGGACCAGTTACCTTCCTTCTCTTCTGTTACAGGAGGGCATTGGAGTAAATTACTTCATAGACCTTTCCAGATCAGACAGTCTGAAACCAGCGTTGGGGAAGGGGAGGTATAGGCTCACAGAGCTTTGGAAGCAAACGTCTGTGGCCGCTCAAGTACCCAGGCAGGGTGCTGCAGGGGAACACGGGCACACACATGGCTGTTTACTCAAATCCACTGAGAAATGCTCAGCAGTAAGACACTCCCAAAGAGGGACTTGGGGAACAAAGGCTGGCTTATATCATAGCTTCACAGTGACACTGAGAATTCATGCTAAATATTTTCTTAAAAACCAACAACAGGCCCTCAACAACTCAGCCTCAGGTGGTACTTTCATGCCTGGCATCATTGGGGGTGGGAGAGACACTCTGCAGACTTTCGGGGGTCGGGAAGGACACTGCTTGCCTGGTATAAGGGTTTGAGCTCAGACCTAGGCCTGGTGTGTTCTCACACACACTTTCCTCTCTCCTTCATTCTCTTTTCTTTCTCTCAGCTGGGCAGATTGGATAGTTCCTTCCGGACTTGGATAGGACTGGTTAATTGTGTCCTGGTGAGAAAGTCCTTGGGTAGCCCAGCATCTCAGGGTGGTGCTGGTTGGGAGCTAGACGTGCCATTCCCTGGAAGGAAGCTGGAGGTCAGCACGTGCTTCCCCAAGATGTGACTAGGGCAGGGTGAGTGTGTCAGGCACAAGTCCTTCTGAGGCTTCTGAGCTGAGTGTTTAGAACCTGGCTGTAGGCATTTGCCACACCAAGGACAAGGACAAGACACTCTCAACAGGAGCACTGTATTTCATGAGGGCAAGAAATGGAAAGAATGAGAGGAGGCAAAAACCCAGGTCGAATCCCTTTTCATCATGCTGCTAGGATGCCCAGCTTTTCACTGATACAAAAGATGCCCAGGCGAGGGAAGCCCCCAATGCCTGCAGCTGCTTCCCACTCGGGACTTGACCCGTAATTACAATCCCTTTCCTTTGATTTTTCTCTGTGAAAACAGCCACATTCTAGCTAGGCTTCGAGCTGAAAAAAAGCACCGTGTCAAGCTTAAGAGATGTATAAACACGGTGAAAAATCACAGGCTTGTTTTCCCACAGCTTGTTTCCCTAGGTGAGTGAAGGGAGGAGAGGAGAGAGGACAGCAGAGTTAGGATGGTGGGAGGAAGAAGTTGGAGTGGGGAAGGTACAGATGTGCAGGACACCTGGGTGTACACAGACCAGGAATTGAATGTAAGCCAATAATGTGACTCAGCTGCCTACTAGCTAATGTCTCTGCCGGCAATGAGACAGGCACATCCATGACGGTGCATACATATAATTTCTGTGTGTCCTGGGCTCCATCCGGAAAGGATTTATGTGGCTTGTGTAAGCAGATAAACCAGAATGAGAGAGAAGGAGACAATTATCCCTCTGGACTCTGTGCTGAGGAAGCAGGGACTGAATCAGTTGGAAGGTGTTCATGCATTGCAGGGAGCACACACTTGTGGTCTTTGCAATGTTCCTGATCATGTCTGAAGGCTCCATTCAAGATTACTTCAGAGTATCACAGCTTCTGGAGCTGGCAGGGGCTCTGGAAGTCATCAGGCCCAGTCACTTTAATGGATTGCCACCCATTTTGCAGATGAAGCATCTAAGTGGCAGGATGTGGGACTGGGAATTAGGACCCTTATCCTTAGCACTCGTTCACTTTGCAAACAGCCTCTGTCTAGAGGGTGCTTTGGCATTAGATGCCCTTGGGGAAAATGTGGATACTTGGCTCTGGGGAGCAGCAGCTCCTGCTGCATCTGCAGAGACCTAGGGCACTAATCCCTTGGAGACAGCAACTGGGAAAGCCCAGCCCTCTGGGGATGGGCTCAAGGTAGATGCCTGAGGGACCCACATTCTGGCTGGAGCTAAGAGAGGGAGAGGTAGCAGGGCCAAATTCTCCTGTTGAAAGAAGCAAGGCCTGGTCAGAGTTGGGGAACAGGGCTGGGTACAGAGGAGAGGGTGCGAAGAAGGTCTTTTAGTATCTCACTTCCCTCCACCCCACCCGGCTCCGAGGCCCAGGTTGCAGAGCCCCCGCTGGCAACCTGGGTGGTGGTTGTTGCTCTCCTGGAGGCCGGTGAGGAAGCCACTGCTGCCTGGGGTTGCTGATTGAAGCTGGGATGTGTGTGCATCTCAGTGCTCTGCAGATGTTTTCCAAATCAGTCTGAAAGTCTCTGCCATGCTCCTGTTTCACTGCAGCACCTCCCGCTCACCCATCAACCCGCCTCCTGAGTTCATCCCTCCTCCTCCTGCCCAGCACTGCTTAGGCTGCATCCTTAATGACCCCCTGCTGCCACTGCCACCTCTCAGGGCCAGGTTTCCTAATTGGAAAACTCACAGCCTGCATCCCATGGAAAGGCAATTCACCCAGGGGCCCAGGAAGCTCATCACAGGGTCTGTGAGGTTTTCCCTGGCACTGTCCTTGCTTCGCATGTCAGAGTTGATGCCAATACACCTGGAGCAAGCATCCAGCCAAAAGCAGCAGTTCACTTGGAAATGGAGTATGTGTGTATTTGCGTGTGTCTGCGTGACTTAGAACCACCAGGTCTCTGTCCACATGACTGCAAGTGTGTGTGTGGCAGAGGCTCTCCAGGTAGCTGGGAGGACAGAAACACATACTGGGCTGGTGGTATGGACCTGCGTGTGGCACTGCCACGTGTGCCTCTGGGTGCCTGCCTGACACTCTGCATGCTGCCGCTGTGGTATCTGATGGATTCAGGCATTTGCGTAACGTAATGAGAATCTCTCTGTGGTCCAGAAACCAACTGTTGGGCATGTGTCTATGGGGAGGGGGTGCTGGAAGACGGGGGGCTGTGACTGCCCTGGCAGAGGCCCACGTTTCAGGAGAGCCATGTTTCCCTGCATCCTCTGCAAGTGAGAACATCCCCACTAGCGGCAGCTGTGACCTGTCACCTACACCTGTGGTCGGCATGTCTGGGAGCGTGACAATGATCTGTATGCCCTGGGCTCTTCTCCACACCCCAAGCCTTCTCTCTGTCATCTTCATTCTCTGGGTAGGCAGAGGAGGCTCCTGGGGTTTCCACTGATGTCATCACCACCCTGATGTCTGCCTTTATCATTTGTCTCTACACTCACCCCATCCTGGATCTTCTGAATACCCACCTAGGCCCTATCACTTGTTAGGGACACCTGGAAATTACGGTGAACAAAGCCCTCAGAGAGCTCACAGCTATGGCCCAGAGAACACATTCCGCCTGGCTCAGCTGTGAGTTCTTCCTTGCACTGTGCCTGGTGCAGAAGGTCCTCTTGAGGAATGTGAGGTGACTGCAAATGGACAGGTGTGCCCCACATGAATGGTCAGGGAGATGTCACCCCACACAGGTTGTGGGGGGCAGAATATTTGGGGTGTCTGTGCAGCAGCATTACTTAGAGTTCAGGCTGGGCAGAACCATCCCAACCTGAAGCAGCCACTCACTGTGAGCCTGGGACCGGCCAATGGCTGGCTGGCCTGGGGAAGGGGTCAGGATCTGATGGTTGTACCAGTGATGTAGGATGCTGTGGCAGAATTAGGACTCACCCTGCACCTGTGCCTGGCTCTGTGCCCACAGCAGTTCTCCTGCTGCAGAATGAGGGAGAAAGTGGGCACGGGGGGTACAGCATAATAGCATAGCTCCCAAGCACTTGTCCTCCTTTGCTGGGGACACATCTCATTCCCTCCTGACCCCAGCAGCCTCCTGCAGCCTCTGATAGACCCCTTCTGGCCCTGAGAGCGAGCTGGGAAAGGGCTTTAGTTTGCCAGACTGCCCTCTTCTGTCATGGAGATGTTTGCCTTCCTGGGCATCTGCAGACCCCTGCTGTACTCCTTGGGCATCTGGGGGCTGTGGTGTGTGTATCCCCAGGACAGGGTGCTTGCCCCACCGCTGGGTGAGCTGCCCTCCACGCGGGGAAGGAAAGGAAACAATGCTCTGCAGAAGGCCCAGTGTTTCTCTTTCATAATGAAAACCCCATTTTGCTTTCTGCTCTCAACAATACTGCGGCAGAGGCAGCTGGCAGCCCCTCAGGGCAACATCTTCCTTCCCCACGCTACCAGTCACAGCAGATCCACAAGAGAACTGCACCCTCTGAAAGCTCCCTGACTGTCTCCTCCTCCCCTCCTGAAGCATGTGGAGTGGGACAGTGCTCCCGGCCCCTGTAGTGGTGGGGAGGGAATGGGCAGATCCTGAGGGTCTGAGGCTCGGGGCCTCAAAGGAAGACACCCTGATGCTTTGCAAAAGCTTGGGATCTGGAAGGAGCTTAGGTTCAACATACTCATTTTACAGACGGCAAATGAGTGTTTAGAGCAAATAAATGGAGATCTAAACTTCTGCGCAGGGTGGAGAGGCTTTAGATGGGTGTGGGAGGAGGAACCCCAGAGAAGGCATGGGCTGGCCCAGGGGCTCCAGCAAACTCACAATCAGCAGCATTTACAAAATGCTTATGAACAGTGCTAGGGCCTGTTTTGAATGTTTTATTTGCAGTAACACTTTGAGTAGTATTTCCCTGCACACACCTGACCAGGACACTGAGGCACAGGGTACTCAAGATTCTGTCCCAAGTTTCCACAGCTAGTCAGTGGGAGAGCTGGGATTGACACCCACGTCAGACACCACATGTGTTCCCTCAACTACTGCTTCCATGGCCTGTGCCACTCCAGGGCTGTGATGCTAACTCCCAACCCAGTGCTGCTTCTCCACCGTGGCAGCTTTGCCAGATCTCAAGCATTACAGCCTCTGTTCTCTCCTGGCATCTCACAGCATCCTGGAGATGTGATGGAAGAGGGGAGGATTATCCTCTCTTGGTCACAGATGGAGAAACTGAGTCAGGAATCACGACATCAATGAACTACCCAAGGCCCCACAGTGAGTAGGACAAGGACCAAGATCAAAACTAAGACCGCAACCTCCCACACCCATCTAAAGCCTCTCCACCCTGCGCAGAAGTTTAGGTCTCTGTTTATTTGCTCTAAACGCAAATATACACCAACCAGTTGTCTTGGGCTCCCCAGTGCCATGGGGGCTGCGAATCCTGTGTGAATGAAATGAGGTGTGGCCTGTGTGTGTTGGAGGTCTGTGCACGTGGGATGTGCCTCCCACCTTGAAACTTGAGTGACAGCTCCTGAGGGTGGAGATTCTGTTTTGTTCTCTGCTGTACCCAAAGCTCCCACGACCATGTCTGGCACATAGTGGGTGCTCAAGAGATATTTATTGAATAAAGAAATGAATTGAACCTGGAAGCTTCCCAAGGCTGCTGAGAGTGACTGTTTTCCCCATCACTTAGAACTCTCTGTCTTTATTTATTCATCTATTCTCTAAAGAGGACGCCCTGGGTCTAAACAGTATTGGCTTACGCTGAACCCTTGTCAGTTGCCAGGCTGCCAGGGAAGAAACATCAAAATGCTTAAAGCTGGGGAAATGGTACCTCTGAGGCAGAGTTGACAAGATGGGGGTCAGTGACCCCCCCAAAAGGGAAGGTCACTTCAAGGCTCTGTTTAGGAAGGCTCCAGATATCCACGGCTAACAGCTGTTCCTTAGCCTCTGCCCTCTGAGGTCTGGCCCTGCAGAAGTGGGGACAGGTAGTTGTGGAGGGGGTCTTATTCTCAAGGAGAGGGGTGGGTTTGGGGCTGAGAGGGTAGAAGATGGAGTGAGAAATGGGCTGTTAGCTGTCCTCTATCTTAGAGAGGGAGGAACCTGGACACAGCCCAGACTTCCACCCATAAGGGTGTGGAAAGACCAGAACAGGGCGAGGTGAATACCTGGGGTGCGACATTCAAGAGGGCACCACAACACTCAGCCATGGAAAAAATCATCTTTTAATGCAAACATTTCTGATGAGCACAAAAAGACAGAATCTGACACTGTGCTTGGAGGACTCACTGCCCTCCTTCCTCCTAGCCCCAGTCCTGGGCCTGACACACAACGGGCATCTCTGAGACCAGAGGGCAGGTGGAGAGGGGCTGTGCTGAGATGCCCTGGGTCAGACACACGTGTGAGAGTCTAGGAGGAGAAGCTGGGGATGGGGATATCCCCTGGGAGGTGCCAGTAGAAAGCTGTAATTTGGAAAGCGGGGAATGATTGGGGTTTATGGTGGTTGGAGTTTTCTGATGAGGGTCTTGAGCAGCAAGGACAATATAGTGGCCAATTTTTCTGTTGTTGCAGAACAAAGAGAAAGAGGGCCTTGGATGCAAGGATTTCTCTTCTTAAGCCACAGTCTCTCAGTGTAATTGGACCCATTGTGTTTATGATAATTCATGTTGGGGTGCAGGAATCCTGAGCGGGGATGGGGGTGGCTTGCTGCTCTGGAATGAGCTGTCAGAGGGAAGGTAGTGGGTGGCAGGGGGCCATGGAGAAGGGGGGCTGCTGCAGAGCTGGAGGCCTGGGAGTAGGGGAAGCCTATTGGCTCCTGGGCTTCCCATCACTCCGCAGAGCCCCAACCTTTCTCCTTCCCTCCCCTCTTCCCAGGTAGCCCCCTCACTTCCTGCCCGTCCCCACAGTGTTGAGTGCCTAGGGTTCATGAGACTTAATTTCTATTGAGGAGAAACAATTATTTATTTCTCCCTTTACCCTTTCTCAGAATAGCAAAGAGAGACCTGAAAGAGGCAGCCTCTGCCTTAGCGTTGGTGATTGTGGGAGGGTCCCGGGGGTGTTGTCCCTCCTTAATCCTCAGACCTGAAGAAGCTGAAGCTGGAGCCACAGGAAAGGTGATGGGGCAAGAGGGTCTTCATAGGCCCATGCTCCTCATTTCCTATGTTCCCCCTCCCTTCAATCTCTAGTGTGCCTGGGATCTCCTGATTGCAGCTGGAGCATTAAAGGGGCTGGTGTGGGTCCTGTGCCTAGTCTCTCCCTCATATGTCCCCTGCCCCCACCCCAGGCCCTCTGATGTCTATCCAGCTTTAACACTGAGGGAGTCCCCTTAGTGCCTAACTGGACACCGAGGCTTTAAGGACTGGAGAGCAGCATAATGCCAGGTCTCTGCCCCAACAGTGCAGCTTGTGGTCTGGTGGGGAGGTAAGCCACCCCCACAGACAGGAACAAGTCTCATTAGGTTTGGCTCAGGACCGGGGAGAGGCAAAGATGGTAGGTATCAGACAAGGGCCAGAGTGGTCAGGGACGCTTCCTGGAGAAGGAGGCAGTTGAGGTGGGCCTTGGATTCAGCTCTCTCACAGCAGCCTGCTCAGTTCCCCTGATACTTCTCCTTGGAAATTTCCTGCCTTGGGTTTCCATAGTTGGGGCTGGTGCTGGTCATAGTTTGTTATGACTGGTGGGGGCACACCCAGAACCTGTGGCCTTTCCCTGGTTGTGGCCCCGGGAGTGAGGGGATATGTGCCTAGGAAATGTTTCTACTGGAAGAACATTCATTTTGCAAATATTCCTGAGGGCCTACTATGTGCCAGGCACTATTCCCAGTACTTGGGTTCCTGCCCCCGTGGGCCCTACACATCTAGGGTGATGAGCCTCTGCTGGGTGCTGCAGACTATGCTAGAAGCTATTCTGGCAATCACAGTTCTTTTAGGGAGTGAGCTCCCCGTCCCTGAAAACAATTACACAGAGAATGGATAACCACTGCAGCAGATCCCCTGGATCAAAGTCCAGCTCTGCCGTGTACTAACTCCATAACCTTCAGCAGGGTTCGTCAACCCTCCGTGCCTCAGTTTCCTTATCTGGGAGACAGGAATAATAATAACCCTACCTCATAGTGTTGTGGTGAGGTTTAAGAAAGCTTGGAGATGTAAAGCCTGAAAACAGTGACAGGCACATGGAAACCACTTGACAAATGGCACCTTTAGACGAAGAGCGGTGACTGCGTCCATGATTATCCTCCAGGGGTCCCTTTGCCGGGTTCCAGGAGATGAGGCTCAAGGTCTTTGTGGCTCCACACCCTCTGATCTGCAGATTCTGAGCTGCCCTCCGTCTGGCAGGTCTTCTTCAGCTCCTGAGCTTTGAGGGGCAGGGCTTCAGGTTTCTTGGTGGAGGTTGCACCCTGCATGGAGTCCCTGCAGGCCAGTTCTCCCAGCACACTGCAGGTTGGAGACTGAGTTCCTCCAGCTGCACCTCCTAGTGGTTGTGGTCCAGAACAGTCTCCTCATTTCCCATATTCCCCGCTTCGTCTCCACTGTAGGCCCAGGCCCTTTAGTCCTTTCTCTGATTCTTTTCATTCTTCTAACTCAAGACAGCTAAAGAAATTCTGGGCCCTCATTTGCTGTAATTCTGTTAAGTCACATTGTGACCTCAGGGAATAGTTAACATGCATGTAATACATGTTCTGGGTTTGGTTCCAGGAAGACAGTGACTTTGACTCTTCTCTTAGACTAGAAGTACCTTGAAAGTAGGGATTATTTCTTCCCACTCAGACTGGGGCTCCCTGAGGACAGGGCTGCGTCTCCCTCAGACTGGGGCTCCCTGAGGCAGGGCTGTGTCTCCCTTAGACTGGGGCTGAGGACGGGGCTGCGGCTCCCCTCAGACTGGGTCTCCCTGAGGACGGGGCTGTGTCTCCTTCAGACTGGGGGTCCCTGAGGTTGGGGCTGTGTCTGCCCTCAGACTGGGGCTCCCTGAGGTTGGGGCTGTGTCTGCCCTCAGACTGGGGCTCCCTGAGGATGAGGCTGTGTCTGCCTTAGACTGGGGTTGAGGACGGGGCTGTGTCTCCCCTCAGACTGGGGCTTCCTGAGGCTGGGGCTGTGTCTCCCTTAGACTGGGGCTCCCCAAGGTTGGGGCTGTGTCCCTCAGACTGGGGGTCCCCAAGGTTGGGGCTGTGTCCCTCAGACTGGGGCTCCCTGAGGACGGGGCTGTGTCTTCCTCAGAGTGGGGCACCCTGAGGATGGGGCTGCATCTCCCCTGAGACTGGGGCTCCCTGAGGATGGGGCTGTGTCTCCCTCAGAGTGGGGCTCCCTGAGGCAGGGTTGTGTCTCCTCTCAGACTGGGGTTCCCTGAGGACAGAACTGACCCCCCACTCACCCTGGGAGCTGCTGGAGCACTTGGCTCTCTCCTCGAGGTTTGCCCAGGCCTCGCCCCTCGGGCAGGAGCCTCTGAGCCTTTCCGGGTCTCCTGCTCTGCCTCTTGTTGAAGCAGAACCTCCTGTGACTGGTCACATGCAACTGGCAATTGACTGCGCACTTCTTTATTTCCATCTCCCCACCTGACTCCATCCTGGGCCTGCACAGTGTCTTTCTAACATCCTCACTCAGGCAGACCCATCTGCTTCTGCATCGCTGAGCCAGCTGCAAAACCAGGTGACCTCCTTCTCCTTGTCTTTCTTATTGTCCCCTTTCCCTAATCGAATTATTTTTTCTCTGCATCGTGCACATCAAAGGAAGCTTTGGCTGACTTGGGTTCTCTACACTCACTCAAAACATGCTCAGAACACTGATGAGATGGGCATAATAAGAGTCTCCGTGCATTGTCAGCAAATGTGGGGCCTGCACCCCCTTCCTGTTATCCTTCCTCCCCACCTGCACCTCCCACCAATGTAAACTGTGCAGCTAAGCAGTTAACAGACACATCAGCCTGGGTCTGCTGGAGGGCAAGAGGAGGGTGCCTGGCTCACAGTCCCGCCCTCTGCCAAGGATGTGTCCCAATGGGGAGGCGAGGTAAGGGTGGTTAATGGGGTCATGTCAAAGCCCTTTTCCAACAGGCTGTAGTGGGGATGTCTCCTAACCGCAGGTGGGTTTTCAGCCACCCCCAAGGGACACCAAGGCAATGGCAGGGACAGTCCAGACCCCACCCTTCCCTTCTTTTTGGAATTCTGGGTCCTGGTCACAGCCTAGGTTCCAGGCTGCCCTCAGTTCTCCCCAGGCATTCAGGACACAGCTGTCTGCCTACTAACTCAGGATGAGCAATCATAATAGTCATGATAATGATGGTAATCATCATGAAGCCTGGTTGTAAATGCTCAGAATGCCTCCCAAAGGGCATTCCCTTTCATCATCTTATTTGACAGGCAGGCGAGGTGGCTGAGACCCAGAGGGATCAGAGGTTTATGATCCCATAAGAAGGCAGCAGCCACTGAGGCCTCCCATGCTACAGAAACTCTCTCCTCTTGGCCTTATCTTGCTTTCTGGGATGACTCCAAGACCCAAGGCTCAACCTGCAGCTGCCCAAGGAAGGCAAACTAGAGTGACAGTGAAAAGACTGGGCTTTGTAGTCAGAAAGACCTCACTCCAAGTCCCAGCTCTGCCACTCTATCATGGGCCTGGAGGCAAGTGGTTCCGGCTGGTTCCAGCTCTCTGAGCCTCAGGTGCCTCATCTGTGAAATGGGATCTGTGGTACTCATTGCCTAGGGATTTTCTAAGATGGGCACAGGGCGCCTGGCACTTAGGAAGTGCTCAGTAAATGGTATCTGTCTTGGTCTTGTCCAAGAGGTCCCCTGTTCTTACCACAGGCTATGGGTCACCTTGCCCAAAGCCTGTGCCCAGAGACCTGAGGAGAGTGATGATCCTGGAAAGAAGGTGAGGAGTGAGCGCCAACAATCATAATAGCAATACCTGATATGTGTCAGGCACTATCCTGAGCTCATTGTGTGTATGTTATCAGCCAATTCTCATAAAATCTTTATGAAATATTGTCATTATGAGACCCATTTTCCAGAGGGGAAACCGAAGCACAGGACAGTTCCATATCTGTCCAGGATCATGGAGCTGGCTTCAGAGCCTGCACAGATCTTGTCTGCCTGCTGTTGCAGAGCCAGGTACTGCCAAAGCTACTATTTGAATTCTCCGTAGAGTTGCGAGTCCATGGATCAGCAGTCGGGGGCAGCAGGGGGCTTTCAGGGTCTGGGGAGCCCTCTTGTGTTATGTGTACATTTCTATGAAAATGTGCAATTCACATTTTCCTTGGGGGAGCTTTCACCAGATTCTCACAAGAGTCTGTGACCCCCAAAACATGAGAACAACTCATCTAGTTCCTCGAGCCCATTTCACAGTGAGAGGATGGAGACCTAGCAGAAGTGACTGGTCACACAGCTGCTGGCAGAGCCAACGCTGGGTCTCAACGTTCCTGGCCCGCTGGAATGTTTGAAAGTGGTTCAGGGAACAGGCTGTGCCATTCAGGCTGTCTGGTCCACCACTGACCAGCTGTGTGCCTGTGGGCAAGCTACTTAGTCTCTCTGTCCCTAAGTTTTCTCATGTAGAAAGTGGAAGGGAAGTTGTAACAGTGCCTATGACATGAGAATTAAATGGCTAGTCCGTGTGAAGAACTTGGAGCAATGCCTGAGGAATTGTAAGTGCCCGGTGAATTGGGCACACTTGGCCCTTCATCATACCAGTGTGGTACCATTAACTGTAATGGTGCCATGCAGCACCAGCCTCCACCTTGCAGTGTGGCCACAGGTAGAGGCCTTCCCTCTCCTTCCTTGGTCCAGGCTGTGCTTAGCTCCACCTGGGCTTTGAATCCATCCTTTCCTCCACAGCATGCTTCTCAGAAGTTTTCTGTGGGTGCAATACTTGTTTGTCAAGTCTCCTCTATGGGGATATGAATTTCCCACATCTACGGGCTACTTCTGCCTTTATCTTGTGTCCAAAGCAGGGATGTTCTGGCCTCTGCTTCCCAGGGCATTTGGTACAGGCGAGCTGACCTGACTGAGTCTAGGAAGTTGTACCTCAATTTTGTGGGGCTGAGAGGTAGGAGGAGAGCTTTTTGTGGTTTTAATCAATAGCCAGTAATTGTCAGAAAAGACTACCTGAGGGTCCCTGAAAGAAACTGACCTCTCTCTCTCTCTCTCTCATGTGTGTGTGTGTGTGTGTGTGTGTGTGTGTGTGTGTGTGTGTGTGTTTTGAGCAAGAGAGGAGTAAAGTAGAAAACATCCCACTCATATACTTTTTAGAGCAGGGAACAGATTTTTAAAAATTCAATTGGTACATAAAGTAATAGAAAATGTATTTTGGTTCTGTATTGCTTCCAGTCAAGGGAAAGAAAAAGAAAAGACTAAAGAGATAGAGAAATAGAGACAGAGAAAGAAAGAGAGACAGAGAGAGAGACAGAGAGACAGAGACAGAGACAGAGGCAGAGACAGAGAGAGACAGAGAGACAAAAACAAAACAAAATAAAGTAAAGACTCAATGGGTGAAACAAGTAAATGGTCACCAAGACACCTTAAGAAGCCTTGGGAAACATTCTTATCCTGTAGGAATTTAACACTCTGCCACTTAAGACCTTTAAACCGTTGGTCGTTGCATTTTTACAACCACGGGCAGCCTGACGCTTGTTGGTACTTGACCCACAGTCCAGGTGAACTAAGCTATGGATTTGATGAAGCCTGAAGGCTGGAGGCCTTCATTATTGTCTTGCTGTTATTATCATTGTGTTGTGTTCAGTACCCACCTGCCAGGGGCTCAAGGTACAAAATTGACAGGGTTCCACCCTTAATGAGCTCCCATCCCAGTTGGAGAGGCAGACATGTAAATAATGATTATAGTAAAAGTCAGGCTGCTATAATTACTATAATAAAAGTTCAGATAAAGTGCATGGAGGAGAGATTAATTAATTCTGACTGGGAAATCCGGAACTCCTTTGTAAGGAATAACTGATGAGGCATCTTGGAGGAGGTACAGGATTTCCGTAGGCAGGGCAGGCAGAGGCAGTGGAGGTGGGATGGCTTTTGCATCAGACAACTTGGATTTAATATTCAACTATGCCACTTCCTGGCTGTGTGGCTTTGGGTTGGTGACTTAACTTTTCTGAACCTTCATCTATGAAATGAGAATAATGGTGTTCCATTACATATCTCATAGGGCTATTGTATTAAAAGATAAAGCACATGACATTGCTTTGTAAAATATAAATTGAACAAATATAAAACAAGTAACATTAGGGGGCATGATTGCTATATGGGTGAATGTGACCACTAGGTCCATTATATTCCTATAATGTGTGGAAGTCCATTCCAGCTGTCTCTGGGATATGATGACCCCAAGTAGGACTAGACTGCCACCTCCCTAAAACTGTCTCCACAGGAGAAAGAATTTCAGGCAAAGGGGAAGGCACCTCCAACTGCCTGACACATAGTCAGCCCAGGGTAAGGCTTAGGAGAGCCCACGGCTATGTGCCATGCAGGTGTCCCTGATGTGGGTTCACTAGTCAAACTTCAGGAGATGAGATTGGAAAGGTAGGTGGGGTTAGAATGCAAACTGAGCTTCCATATATGCAGGAACTGTGTGGGCACCTGAAGAATTCCTGCACGGAGACTCGGGCGATTGCCCTTGCCTGCAAGACGTTCACAGATCCCAGCATGGAGACTGCTTTAGGTGCCAGGGGCTAGTGGGGTTCTTGGACAGAAAGTGGCACTGGTGGGTTGTGTCAGGGCATCTTACTGGAATGTAGATGATAGAATGGGGAACAGTGGCCAGTACAGGCTTGTAGGGAAGGACATTTGTAGGTGACAGCTCACACAGAAGATAAGGAGGGGGCAGTGGTAGTGGAGATGGAGAAGCTATGGATTAAAAAAACTATTGTGTAAGTAGAGTCAGCACCAACTGAAGGCCATGGGAATCGGCCTCATAAACAAAAACTGGCACACAGATAAGACAGCCGCAAATGCTGCTAGCAGAGGGAGGGAGAGGGGCAACGAATCAAAAACAGCTCCAATGGCAACTGAAATTCTTTTCCACTGCTGGAGGGAGGACGTGGGAGACAGACACTCAGAAGACCATTGGGTAGAATTGACTACAGCTATCTTGATGCATACTTTGCGACCCTCGTAGACACGGCAGAAATGTACACATATGCCCTGGCAAGATGTGCTCCTGGGCATTCAGAGTGCACTGTTCCTAATAGCCCTAACCAGAGACTCAGAAATGCTCATCAGCCGTGGAAGAAGTCAATCATGATGTGCTCACATCAATAAATACTACACAGCAACAGTCATGAACAACTGGAAGTTACGTTGCATGTTCTGTGAGAATCTCATGAACATATGAAAACAGCCAGGCATCAAAGACTAAATATTGTAGGATTCCATTTATGTAAATCACAAATGAGATGGCCTATCTGTGGTATTAGACATCAGAAAAGCAGTTGCCCAGTTCGAGGAGCAACCAGAAGGAGCATGAGGGACTAGTTTTCTTTTGTTTCTCTGAGTGCTGGTTACATGGTCTGTTTATTTGGTGCAAATTTATTGAGCTTATTATATGTACTTTTTTGGTATGCATCTGGTATTTCAACAAACATGCTTTTTTAAATGTTCCCTTTCTCCCTTCCAGAAATGGCTCCAAGGATTGTGGCTTGGTGCAGACAGGCAAATGGTGTTGACAGTTAGTTACCCAGACCAGGAAGGCAAAGGGAGAAGCAGCATGTGAAACAGCAAAGAATTTGCTTTGGATGAGGCCGAGGTGCCTGTTGGACAGTCAAGGGCAGGTGTGAACTTGGCACTCTGAAGTGTGTGTGAGGAGCTTGGACCAGGCCTGGCAGAAGTGTAGACCTGAGGGCCATCAGTATAGTAGGCATTGTGGAGCAGGGGGCAGGTCGCCCACATGGAGTGTGGAGAGTGAAGAGAGCAATGGGTAGTGGGGGTGATGGGTCCTGGGGAGAACCAGGGTTCAGGAGCAAGCAGAGGAGCAATCCTGTGAGGAAGTTGGGAAAGGGGTGATCAGAGAGAGGACAAACTCAGGAAGAAGAGAGCATCACAGAGATCATGGTCAACAAGGCCATATGTTGTAGAGAGGCCAAGCATGGTCATTTTGACCATCACCACCACTGCTGCTGTTACTGCTTTCTTCCATGTCTTTTCTGTCTCAATGAGCTACTATTCAGTTACTCTTTCCTATCCTGAACCTCACCGTTCACCCTTACCATAACTTGGGCCCTTGTTCATTTCTGGAACTGCTTGTGAGCCAGGACTTTCCTATCCCAGGCCTGTACAGTTGATTGCCCTGATCTGAATGTAGAGCATTCTTCCCTGTTAGACTTCACCTTCTATCTGTCTAAGCCACAGGGGAAAGTAGAGAAGACTGAGGCTTCCCCGAGCAGGCCTGTATGCTTGGGTGGCACAGAGTCCAGGGGATGGGTGGAACAGGCAGTGGGCGTTGCAAAGAGAGGGCCTGTCTGTCTCTGCTTCATTCCTTCTACGTCGACTCTCCCTGGGCCTGCGTTTCCCTATGCTTAAAGTGTAAGTGTTGTCTAATGCATTCACCCATAGGGGCCACCTGTAACTTCTAGCTGGAGAAAAGCGGAAGTTTTGTAAGCAAATGAAAATCTATGTTTCTATTTGGGTATCTGCAATGTGAAATGAGGACATTTAAAAACAACAAGAATCCTTCAAATTAGCATAATAATAATAGCTCCTGTTTATTGAACCTTACTGTGTGCCAGGCACTAGGCTGAGCCTGCACTTTTGTGATCTGATTGAATTGTCACATGGGGGTTATGCAATTATGACTCCCACTTAATGGCTGGGGAAATTGAGGCACAGAGAGTTTTAGTACCTTGGCCGAAGTGTCTCAGCTAATAAGCAACAGAACTGGGATTTGAACCCAGACAGCTCAAAGTGTCTGCAGTGAAATGTGACTATTGATTTGAAAACAGGGAGTGGTGGCAGAAAACTATGCATGATCTAAATCCACAGACAGTCCATAGGCTCTTTATTTTGGGTTTAGAATGCCCTAGTTGATGGTTTGGCAGCAGATTTATTTACTTTCTATATTCCATTTGATTTAAACAAATATTAAGATGAGTTACATTTCCCTTAAGCCCATATTGACTGCTTGCAGGAAACAGTGTGGATAGCATGGTAGGCAGTTTGGTCCACAAATTTAAGTAAGCAATAAATATCACATTTTCTTTATTTTGTCTGCACTGCCATGAAACCGACCCTGAATCCCAAACCTCCTACTGAGTTGGTGGGAAATTCAGTTTCTGTCATGACTGGGACTTTCCCTTCCCACTCAGTCCAGGGTTATGCAAAGGTCCTGGGGTCCTTTGAAGTGCTGGCTGACCTCTCACAGCCTCCCAGTGACTTCAGAGCTGCCCTGCTCTCCCTGCTTCTTCTGAATATCTCAAATAATTTCCTCCCAAGCTTGGGCTTGTGTACAGAACAGGAGGGGCAGTGACCTCAAGCATCTTTCATTTTCCACCCTGAGGCCTGGAAAAAAAGAAAAGGGCGATAGGGAGGGTCAGGACAAATTAGTGTGTGTGTGAGTCTGTGGGAAGCCCCTGCCTGCTAGAGGAGCAGGAGCCACCCAGGCCATGCCTTCCCCAAACGTGTAAACAAACTGAGCCCAGAATGTGTCCTGGGGTGGCAGGAATGGGGCTAGCAGTGGGACTACTTGGAGCAACCAATCTAAAAGGCTTCTTGGAGAATCCATGGGGACCTGGGGTGAGGATCAGAAAGCCCAGAAGATCCTCTGCACCCTAGAAAGGGAGAAAGAAGGAATATAGACAGTCCCCAACTTAGGATGTTTCAACTTAGGATTTCTGACTTTACAATGATGTGGAGGCTCCCAGATTTATGATCTAGTGATGTCCAGAAAAACCTAAACCCATTCTAAGTTGAAAGTATTGTAAACATTCAACTTATGTAACCTCATTGGAAGTCAAAAAGCATCTGTATTAGTCTGAGCCTGGAGGCCTTAGCCTATGGAAGGAGCTGAGTCACTGGCTTTGACCCCCTTAGCTAAGGGGGTCCACCTTAGCTCCCCAAGGACAGCAGTGGTAGGGTAGGCCAGAGGCATCAGGATCTGAGCACTGGAGGGCTTTAGGGTCAGCTGGTTCAGCCTCCTCCTCACGTTAAAGAGCTGGGAGAAGGTGTGCCTCTTGTCGAGTGACTCCGCTGAGTGCTCCCTTTTCCCATGGGCATCTAGAGTGTCTGAGAATCCAGGCATCCCTGTGTTCAGCCTGGTTGCTCTAACACAGCTGTGCAGCTCCACTTCGGCAGGCCACCAGTGGGGAGAAGGGGCTGGAGTTACGTAACACATGTGATCTTTACCCTGTTAGAATTCAAAGGTTGACAATAGAAAATTGAAGCTTTAAGATACCTCTTTTGTAAAAGCTAGGATATGCTGTAGGGTTTAAGTATTTAACCTCTGGTCAAAGAAACCAGATTTGAATTCCCGCTCTGGCCTTAATCAGCAGTGTGACCTTGGGCAGTTTACTTAACCTCTCTGAGACTCCATTTTCTCCTCCATAAATGGAAATAATAACAGTCACTTTGTAGGATTATGTGAGTTTGTGTGTTTAAGGCATTTTCAGTTAGTAACACATATGATAATAGCTATTATAGCTATGATTATTGTTAGGTCTGGTGGCAGGAGGTTCCTCTGTCTCCTCTATATGACCCAAACTACAAACTGAACTTGGCCTCAAATTTAGAACATAAGCATGTAGTTTCAAATGCCTTAAGGTGCTCTTGCTGTAATTATTTTAAAAACAGCATCATTAAGTGATCATTGATGAGTAAAATAATTTATGTCATATGATTTTCAAACCCTGGTCAAATACACTATGGTACCTTTCTCCTTAATTGCTTACATAATCCCTCTATCTTTAGCCAAGTGTATATTGGTTCTCTTTCTCAATGATTTAAAATCTAACTTCCTTCTCATATTTCAGACTGACGTATCATCTACAGTGGCTCCAGGCCTTTTCCTTCCATGACTGGAGACTCTGAGGTCCTAGAAGGAGTCCGGGTTTTGTGGTCAGAAAGACCTGAACTGAAATTCTGGTCCGACCCCTTGCTGTCTGTGTAGCTTTAGGTAAATATCTTGTCTCACTGTGTATGTCACATCATAGGCTACAGGGTCAAATGAATGAAATAATATCTACCAAGCCCCTGGTGCAGAGTAAGCATCGTTGAACATTAGTCCTTACCTTGTCCCTTTTCATTTTTCTATCTCTGACATGACTTTGGCTGTCCTGGAATGTATTGTTAGAGAAGGCCCTGGAAGAGGAGGCTCAGGCTGTCTGCAGCTCTAGGCCTTCCTTCAGGCAGCTTCTGGAAAATAGCTCTCCAGTGCAAAGAAGGTCAATTTCCATTTTACTTTCAAGGAAGAGTGAAATGCTGCTCTTCCAAAGGAATTTCTAGAAACACTGCTATTTGATGTCACTGGTCTCATGCTTAGGGGCCCTTCCCTTGGCCACATTGGAGTTACAGCCTTGTGTCACTGAGCTCCTGCTGACAAATCCATATTTATGCCCTCAGTGCAACCTTTTAATCCTACTTAGTCCCTTTGAGGTCACCCAGTTCAGGCAATGACCAGTCCTGCCCAAAGGAATGGTCCCGGGAGCCAGGCAGACCTGGCTTTGAATCTGTCTGCACCGTCTCCCAGGCATGTGATGCTGTGAGCTTGGCTTCATTCCCCAGATCTCAACCCTTTCATCTTAAAATGTGGGCTAAGAGTGGTTCCTGAGTCTTGGGTTAATGAGGTGGTGGGTGTGCAGGGACAAGAGATGCAGGAGGAGTTTGAATGGGGAGGGACCCGATGGCCACATCCAAAAGGAAGCCACCCACGGGTCACACAGGTCTGCAGAGTGCTGGGCATATTGCTGAGCTCTTGGGGAAGAGTTGGCCTCGCCCTCACAGTGGACAGAGAGTGGGAGTCAGACATGGAGAATGCTGCCATGGTGGAACCCCCAGAGCTCAAGGGCAGGGGAGAGGACATCATGCGGGTGTGGAAAACTGGTGTACTAAAGACAGGTGCTCATTCACAAGATCCAGGCAAGGTCACGCCTTCCTGGGAGCATAGGCTAGGAAACCAGAACAGGGCAGATCAAAACTGGGAGGAGGCAAAAGCTGTCATTTTCTGTCTTTGCTAAGATTTGTTCTGTGGCCCCTTCAAGGAGAACTATAGAAGAGACTTAAGTTGGCACTTGGAATGGTGACACATACACACACCATTGCTTGAAATGACCTTTTTGCTCACTGGGAAAAGGCCAAACTGTAGTGTTGTGACTAGCTGCAGAGCACGCTGGCTGGATTCAACCCCGGTTCTGCTAGTTTGCCTTGTTTTTGTCCTCTGTGGAATGGGGACAGCAGTAGCACCCTTGTTGCAGAGATTATTGTGCAAATTAAGCAGTCAGCCCATAAGCAGTGCTCAGAACTGTGCCCTGCACATAGCCAAGGAAACATTACTGCTATTAAACCAAGAACATCTTGAGAACAGGAACCTTTTCTCTCTCCCTCTTCCCAGCACCGATCCTGTGCCTTCGTGTTCAGTGTGTATTTGTTAAAGATGGTGACGTGTAGCTGGCCCTTGGAGGGGGTAAATTTCAGCACAGAAATGGAAAGGGAAGAACTTGGGGGAAGACTGTGTCTTATGTGGTCTTGGGAGCAAAGTTCCAGGGCCAGAGAAAAGCAAGATTGTCCAGGACGTAAGAGCCAGGGCTAGTGGTTGGAGGCCTGGCAGTGTGGGAGGGCTGGAGCAGGGGGGCTTCCTGGAGAAAGTGAGATGGGTCAACTGACCTAAGGGTAAAGTAAGAAGGTGTGGCAAGAGGAAGGAGGCACCACAAGAGCTGAGGGGCAGAGGGTAGGCTCGGAGCATGTGTAAATCTCAGTTCTCTTTGCTCATAAAGTTCTGCAGATGCATATTTCTGTCAGTTTTATATTAACATTTACATAACAAGTAGATTGAGAGATTGCATTATTTACATATATATGGGAGGCTGGCTGGAACTGGGGATCCTCAAGCCTGTACATGACGTTTTATTGATTAATAAATTAGACACTTACGGATCAGGCACAAATCAAATCCATCCATTTCAGACACCCATCAGGTGCAAATGAATGTAAATTGGTGGCTTCATTTGCATAGGGAAAGCAAACCATTTAGTCGTCATTTGTCATATGCACCCTTGAGAGGCTGTAATTTGCCTAGTAGAGCCAGCCTGCAGCAGGGCCGCCCTTGCTTTCTGGGGTGATTTCTGAGACTGTTCCAGGCAGGGGTGAGCAAGGGAGTGGCCTATGGAATGCTCCTGTGTCCTGCTCCCCCACTGAAATCATCAGCATGGCCCCAGAGGAGGACAGTGGAGCCAGGGCCAGGTGGGGACACTGCCTTGTCACAGAATCAGAAATGAGGTGGCCAGGACTGGAGAATCTTGAAGTCCACTTATGCCCACTTTGTATTTTATAGATGATTAACTGAAGTCCAGAGAGGGGAAGTGACTCTCCTAAAGTTACACAGTAATGTAGATGCAGTGCCAATACTAGAACCCAGTTCTCCTTACTCCAAGCTCATTACCTTTACCACAATGCCTTTGTGGTTCTTTATAACAGGAAATAAGGAGCAGGGTATGGAGCTTCTAGAATCACTGACCCCTGACTCCGTTTTCTGAGGCAGGGGTTGGAGGTCAGGGGATAGGGGTTCAGGATAAGAATGAGTTGTTACTATTAGGATCCAGTTTTCTATAAGCTTCTGTCACGGCCTGATTTCAGGGCACTTGGAGGGCCCCTCTCTCCTGGGAATATTGACCACCATCTCTTTGGCCCCCCAAGTTCCTTTAAAGACAAAAAGAAAGGTCTTTTGTTATATATGAAAAGACACAGTTTAAAGGCTGGTTGGGCTGCCAACAGAGTTAGTGAGAGGAAGCGCCTCGCCCCCCTGCCTGAGTGAGCCAGGTCTCCAAGAAAGATGGAAAAGGTACAAAAATGGGACACTAGAGGCCAGGCTTTATCTACTTCACAGCCAAAGAGAGACAAGAGATGAGGGCCGCAGGGGTGTGTGTGTGTGTATGACAGAGTGTGTGTGTGTCAGTGTGTGTTAGAGGTGTGGCGGGTGGTGGGTGGGAAGCAGTAAGTCAGGGTAGCAGGAGGTGACTGGCCTACAGCATCAGTTATCAGGACAGGCAGGCATCCAGCTGATCTGTCCTGGTTATGGGACACCTGTTAGAGGCAGGGGGATAACTGAGTTGACCCTGATGGGAATTTTCTGTATTGTAAAATCTGCATGTGTTTTGGTAGGTTAGTGTATCAAATTTGGATATAGTTCTATTTTATTTTTAAAATATCTCCCTCTGTGTGCTAAGAAAACAGGCTAATGGGGACATTATCCCCCAGGTTTCCTGTGCCCCTGTTGTTCATGATGATGAGGAAAACAGCAAGTAATTTTCCTGCAACTGTTGGGAAGTGCCATGCAGCTTGGGGTGGCCTCCCCAGCCCCTCCCCGTGCCCTTCTATGCAGATGCAGCTGGATGGCAGTTGGAAGAGTACTGGCCCTGGGAAGACCCAGCTTTGAGCCTCTGTGACCTTGGGCCAGTCAGCTCACCTCTTCTTGCTGTCACAGAGACAGAAGTACAGGACCTCAAGCACAGACCTGGGGTTGGCATTCCTGCTCTGCTGCAGGCAGGTTTGGCATGGCCACGGGACTGCCTTGTGGCCTTGGGTGTCTTAACCTTTCATAGCAAGCGTCATGTGTTCATGAGTAAACAGGGCCAATGATAGAACTTACTTCTGGTGAAATCATACATGCTCTTGCATGCCAATTCCTGCCCTGGGCTGACACAGAGTAGGTGCTCAGTAGATCGAAGGTATTATTTGTAGCGTCTCTGGTAAAGTCTTGTTATGCCTTCTTCATAGGGCTATTGGTAAAAAATCACCTAAAGATGCTTTAGGGTCCTAAAGCACTAAAAACCAACCAAACAAAAAAGAGTTGGCTTTGTGATGAAATTATCCTTCACCACTTGGATCCATGGGGCTGAGGCCCAGGGTTAGGGTATGGGTGGGGTGCTTGTGAAACCCACTCTTGGTGAGTTAGGTGGGCGATGCATCAAGGGGCCTGTCTTCAGGAGTAAAACTGGAGGCCAGAGTCCTCCAGAAGGAGGATAAAGAGGGGTTCCAATTCACCATGCATTGAGCTTTTATTGAGCACCTACTGTGTGGCAGATACCTTCACAGGTGTTATCTCATTTGGCCCTGTGACACATAGTCTGTTGTTCCTCTGGGCTTCAAATGGCCCCCTGAGCCCCTGAAACAACCAGGACCATGGTAACAAAAGGAAAGCTCACACGTGCTGAGACACTGTGTGTCACACTCAGTCTCTCTAACACCATTCTGACAGCAGATTTGCTAACTTGGCCCAGTGCCTATGTGTCTGTCCTTCCCTTATTACCACTCTCCTTCCAGACAGGTGCATTCACATCCACTGCAGGCCCTGTACCTGACACTCGGCCCCAGTTTCTGCCCATCACACAGAGGACAGAGTCACAGACATGACACAGGCTCAGGGAAGGCATGAGTGGCTATCATCCCTGATTCCCTCTTTTTTCTTTGAAACCCCTATGGGGTCCCACATAGATGAAGCTGCCTGGTTCTAAGCCAGTGCTATTCAAACTGTTGTGCTCCCAGGATTCCTCCATAGGAAGGGGCTCTGGAGTAGGGGGTAGGCCAGGGCCCTGGAATTCTGATGTAGGTAGGAAACAGCAACCTTTATACAGTCCCCTCGCCAGCCCCTGGTTGCTGGTTCCATCCCAGCTGCCTTTGGGAAAGCTGGTCACCTGTTGTTAGGGGCAGGAGATGAGGGAGGTGCAGAGGGAAGTTGTCCTCTTAGAGTTGTGTGCAGACAAGAACCTCTCTGCCTCACCTACCCAGTCCCCCCAGGAATCCACATCGTCATACCACCCTCCAGCTTCCCTTGAGATTGGGGCAAGCCTGTGCCTTAGGTAGTAGGCTGGAGCTCTGGGCCTTTTCTTCTTGCAAAATTGGCTGGACACTCAACTTTCTTGCTCCATGGGGTCCCACTCGAATACCCCAACTCCCTTGCTGTTGCCCAGAAGCCCATATGACACCACCTTCCTGGGAACCCTCTAGGCAGAGCATGACTTTTATCTGAATTTTTCCCTGCTCCCAGAATGGCAGTCGGCCAGCCTTCAGTCCCACATTGCCATTTAGTTTTTCCGTGGTTTTCCCTGCACTGGTGCGAGCTTGCCCCAGCTCCCTGCCACCTCTTCCCAGCAGGACCTCCCAGCATGCCTTGCAGCTGGCAGCACCACATACAACATCTGGCTATGTGAGGACCCATCCTCTCTGGCTGAGCAGCACCATAGGACCCCATAAAGACTCCCTCTCTTCCTTCTGGTCTTGGAGGCATGGCCTTAATCCTTGAGAAACTCTTCAGCCAGCCCATTTCACAGATGAAAATCCAAGACCATGGAAGAATGGAACATACCTTTTGCTTCAAAGCCCACAGCTATTTCGGTCTCATAATGGGGCCATGTTTGGGAAGGGGTGCAGCATTGCCAGCAGCTCCCCTGTGGGTTGTGTTCAGCTTCTCCCACCCCTCTTTTCATCGGTGTCTTTATTCTGTTCTATTCCAGGATGTAGGAGATTGATAAGAAGAGGTGGGTCAAGGTGACATTGCCAGCACGGGATATAGTACAGCCCAGCCTGAGCTAGAACCTCCTTGTCTGGACACCTCCCTACCTCCTCCCCTCCCTGCCACACAGTCCCTCAAGGGCAGAGCCCAGAGCATCTTGTTGCTGTTTAGTGAATCTTGAGTGATAATTATATGTATAAAATTCGACTGCTTAAACCGTTCAGGATTAATCGGCACCAACACACAGAAATGTGCCTTGCCTGTAATTAGTGATTCTCTGGCAAATGCATTTTGCAAAATAGCACTTGATTTTAATAACAGGCTGTTAGTATTAGAAAGCTGTGCACATTTTGTTTCAAATTGTCAAAGAAGCCCCCTCTCTCTGGCTGCTCCAGTCCCCAGCCTCAGCTCACAGGTGCCTGGGACTCTGAGATCCTGTCTGGAAAGGGGGTGTCAGTGCCTTTCTAAGCCTCTCCCCACTCCAATCCCCATTCCTTCAGGGCACCACAAGAGTGCCTTGCTGCTGGCAGGCTCCATGTGAGATTCCCAGTCCTTCTCATCCTCCCTTCCTTTCCCCTTCCTCCTCTCTTCTCTCCTCTATTCAACATACTATGGCATACACACTTTTCCTGTCCCCTCCTCTTCTCTCTCTCTTTCCTTCCGGCTGCACAGTCCTCTCTGACTCTAGTTGTGTCTCTCTAGCGACAAGACCCCACGCCTTTGAAGGAAGGACTTGCAGTCTGCCTCCCAGCACTCTTCACTGTCTCTCTAGTGGCTTCTCCTGCCTGGCCTGTTTGTTCCTGTGTGTATGTCATTGGTCCTCTAACTCTCAGCTTGCCTGGGACAGAACTGAGATAATGTTCCCACCCTGCTCCTGGCTGCTGGGTGCTGCCCCTCTGAGGGTGCTCGGTGGTGATACAGGGTTGGCAGCCTCCCCAGCTGCATTCACGGCCAAGCATCTGCCATGGAGACCATGAAGGGGCTGGCTAGCCAGGCCCGGGCAGAGGGGTACAGGTCTAAGGTATGGCAACTCTCCACCCCTTCCCTCCCACTACTGCAGCCTCTGTACCACCCTCCAGAGGCCCCTCTCCTTGCCGGCACCACTGTGTCAGCACAAATCCAGCTGCTCATCCTCCTCAGATTATATGAACAGCAGTGGCCATTAGAGGGGACCTTCCTGATGAGGATGGGAGTGATAGGAAAGGACAGGAAGGCCACGATGCCTCTGGCTGTGTTGGACAGATGGCTGGGTGGTTAGGCAGGACCCAGGTCTGCAAGGGAGGGGGCTTCTCCTACAATGGGAGCATACACCTAGTGTTTTCTCTTCTTTCCCTGCTCCAGCCCCCAAAATGACCCACCTCCCATGTTCTATAACCTCCCACCCAGTGCCCAGACTAGAGCCCAGAGTGTCATGCTTGCTCCCCCTCCCTGTACCTCCTTCTTCAGCCCACATCCTTAAGCTGCCTGTCCTCCTCCCAGCCCCTCTGCACTCCTCCACCCCTTCATCACTGCCGTACGCCAGAACTGCAGCATCATCTCCTCTCGGGCTGGGCTTCCTGTTTCCTGCTACAGTTCTCATGGTTAACAGAGGATTCTGCCTAAAACCAAAGCTGAGTCTCATCACTAGTTTACTTAAAATCCTTAAGGGGTCTCTGTGACCTCAGAGTCAGGCCTGAACCACTCCACCTGGCCCTGCCTACCTTTGCAGCCTCATCACCCACTCTGTCCTACACACCCTTAATATCCAGATATGCCACACTGTCCTAGCACCACTCTGCTCTTGCATATGCTGTTCCCTCTGCCTGAAATGCCCTTCCATGCCCCTTCTCTTTTGAGCAATTCTAATACCTAGGACAGTGCTTGGCACATGGCATGTGCACACTTCAAGTTTATTGAAAAAATGATAAATCTTACCCATCATTTCAGCCTCAACTCAAATGCCTCCTCCTCTAGGAAGCCTTTCTGTCATGCCCTATAGACTCACCTGCTTCTCCTGTGTGTTATCAGACAACTTTTACACATCACCTTTCCTATCCCCGTTGTATTCGTCAGTGCTTGCTGAGTAACAAACCACACTAAAACTCAATGGCCAAAAGCAGCGATGCTGAGCCTGGTTTGACTGGAGAGGCTGTGCATATAGCTCTGCTCTCATGACTCTCATCTTACTCCTGAGACCAGCAGGCTGGGCCACGCATATTCTTGTCATGGCCATGGTGGAAGCACAAGAAGACAAGAGGACCCTAGGAGGTTTCTTGAATCTGAAGCCTGGAACTATACATCACTTCCACTTTATTCTGTTGGCCAACGCAAGTCATATGGTCAAATTCAAAGTCAAGGGGTGGTATTCTCTGCCCCTTGTGGGAGGAACCTCACAGTCTTATAGAAAAAAATGTGAATACAGGGTTGGGTGGGCAGATTTGGGACCATACCAGTGTTTAAGTCCTGGTCCCACTGCTTATCAATATAGACCAGTCATTCCACCTCTCTGAACCTCAGTTTTCTTAATTTTAAAGGGTTGTTATGAGAATTAGAATCTTTCACTCCCTCAGCACACATTGTATTGATAACCTGCTGTGTTGGACACTGTTCTAAGTACTGAAAACACAGCTGTGAACAAAACTGATAATCTATGGTGAACACTGAGTCCAGTGTCTGGGCCAAGTGGTGAGTCCCCTAACTCTTTCCCCGACCCCTGCAGAAGGGGTGAGTCTCCTATGGTTAGCACCCCTGGGGTTTGCCCTGGTCGTGCTCAGATCTGCCCTCGCCTCTCCCCACTGCTCAATTCAGCCCCCACTGAAAGTGCTGAGCTCTCTGCTGCACCCACACTCTCCACTTCCATTTCCTCTTCCTGGAACCCCCTTGCCTACCCACCTTCACCGACTTGCTTCTGAGCCTGCTCCCCTGGCTCAGTTCAAGCATCACTTCTCTTAGGTAACATGCACCACACTTTGTTGTAATATGGTAAACCTTCCAGGGCAGAAGCCATGTCCTGTTCATTTTCGTGCCCCTAGTGCTTGGAATACAGTAGGCACTCAATACGTGTATTGGTTGAATGACAATGAATGGATGACTAAGTGTATCCTCAATGATCTGTACTGGCTCAAGGAGGGGTTGTGTGAGGGCCATCAATGTAAGGACATTAGAAATGATGCTAGCCGGCTTCCATGGGGCATTACCAGGTGCTCACCCTGGGCCAATGCTCTGAAGTACACAGGACCAAGACCCTGCTCTGACTCACATCTAAGGTCATAGATTATCAAGGAGGGAGCAGCATAGGAGGTGAGCATGCAGGTCTACAACCAGACCTCCCAGATTCAGATCCAGGCTCTACCACTCACTAAGCTGGGTGAGCTTGGCAACTTATTTAATCCTCTATACCTCAGTTTTTCCCTCTGGAAAGTGGGATCTTAGTAGTATTTATTTCATAGAGGTGTTGGAAGAATTCATTGAACAAATATTGGTCACCAGCTGAAGAGAGAGCAGGGAACAGAATAAAATTAGCATAGGATTAAATAAGATGTTACATGCAAAATGCTTAGTACAGGGCCAAGTTTATAGCACACAGTAAGTGTCCACAATGGTTCTTATTCTTGTCTAATTCAAGCCTATTATTTGACAGATGAGGACACTGAGGTGCAGAGGGAGCTAGGCATTCACCCAAGGTCACACAGCAAATTAGGGACAGTACTGGGACTAGCATCCAGGTTTCCTGATGCTCAAGCAGTGCACAGGGCTTTTTATACTTCACCAACTACTTCTACTTGGAAAGTGGTGAACTGGGAGATGAGGAGTCAGAGAAAATAGGTGGGGAGCAGGAAGAAAATAGGCCTGATCTGCCCTTATACCCCCTCTTAGCTCATGTGAACCTTGATTGAGTGATTCAGTCTCTGTTGTCATTGCCAAATTGTCCATACTGATGGAGTAGAGTTAATTCCAAAGGGCAGTTAATCCCGTAAACCCTCTCCCCAGCTCTGCCACATGCACACTATGCCATCGAGTGTGTGTTCCTAGTGGGTGGGTGTGTGAGGAGAGGTTGCTAATTAACCCCCTAATTAGGCTTTGCACAGACTGATACTGAAATGAGCATGCCTCCTGCAATGCACATACACAGGTGGTGGGGAGGCATCGGGGCGGGGAATTCTGCTTAGCATGAAGGTTCCAAAGATGAATGAGCAGGGAAATGGATAATCCACATGGAGGCCCGGCTCTGTGAGCTGAAGGAGGCTTAAGAACTTCTCTGCCTTTGTCCAGGGTCCACATCGGAGAGAAAGACTCTACAGCTTGCCCAGAGTTAAGCTGAAATGGAGCAGCATGATTTTTGTCTGGAAAGTCTGAGATGGGACCAGTAGAAAGATGAGCATTTTAAGAAGGATTTGCTTCCCCATCTTGTGCTTTCTGTGTCTTGCAGCACGACCTGGCCCTCCACCTAGGAATCATACCTTCATGCTTATAAGGTATGGCTAATGTAGTTCTCACTCCCTGGTAATGTTCCTTCTACAGAAGTCTTTTGAAGGCCATGTGTTAATTAAATTGAACGGATGTAGGTTGGGATGTCAGGCACTTGGTAATCTGTGGTGAGGGTAGGCATGGGGAGAGTACTGCAGCTGGGGATGAGGAGAGTGAGGCCAGTTATGTCATCAGAACACTTGGGTGATCTAGTCCTTTTGCCACAGCAGGGCTATTCTTTCCAGCAAGTGCTGATTTCTAGAATGAGAAAGTAAGCCCTATGCAGGCAGGGACTGTTTCTGGTTCATTCAGCAGTATATCCCAAGCACCTAGAACAGGGCCTGGTTCATAGTAGACATACAATAAAAAACAGCTATGGAAGGAATGGAGAGCTCCACCCAGATGAGGATGAGACCTTCCTGGCCTTGGAGTCTTTTTCTGCCCCTTTCTTAGATGAGGAGAATGAGCTCCATAGAGGGGAGGTGTTTTTCTAAGGTGATATAACAAGCAAGGCTCAGACTGGGGACCCACTCATCCTTGGCTGCTCCTGGCCACCCCATGATCTTCCACGAACCTGGAGACTTGAGTAGGAACAGCGTATGCGTAGTGTGGAGGGGGTGTGTGAGAGAGACAGCTGTGGAGGGAATGAGGTCAGGGAGGCAGGACTTGGTCAGCAAGTTGGTGGGCAGATGCTGGGGGAGAACCCATTTGGCAGGTAATTTTCTAATTAGTAAAGCAGGTGGTATCAACTAGAGATTCCTGCAAATTAAATCAGGTGACCCCTTCTCACCTTCTCACAGTGGTGTGTGGGCCAAGCTTCCCCAGCTGCCTTCAGATGGCTGAAAACTGAATCCTTTCTCTCCTCTAGCGTCCTTGTTCCTGTTTTCTTGTGGATGTCATGGTCTGCTGTGAAGTCTGCTTGGTGACCCTTCCAGGCCTGACTTGGTGTAAATGATTTTGTTGCAGAGAATAACAAAGTCCCAGTATTTATTTGGCATCTGTTGGGATATCTGGAACCCTAAGCAGAACGGAGTGGAGCTGGGGTCATGTTCCTTCTTTAATGATTGGGAAGACTGAGGCTCAGACTGTGCGGAATACTCCTCCCAGGTCACCCAGCCTGAAGGGGTTTCTTAGTCTGGGTTCCTCTAGAAGCAGGCTCTGAGACCAGGGTTTGAGTCTAAGTAATTTATTTGGGAGCTGGGCCCAGAAAACACAAATAGGTGGTGAGACAAGCAGGAAGGCAGCCCACAAAGGGCAGGTTTTCAAGCCATCTATCTCTGGTGGCAACTGGAGCCTAATCCCCCTGGGAAACCATGGGAGCCAGTGAGAACTCAACCCTCAGAATGGGACCACCTGAGGAGTGAATGAGCAGGGGTATTTATACCCCTATGCTGAGGCAATGGTTGAACACTTCTTTTTTTTTTTTTTTTTTTTTTTTTTTGAGATGGAGTCTCGCTCTGCCCCCTAGGCTGGAGTGCAGTGGCGCGATCTCAGCTCACTGCAACCTCCTCCTCCCTGGTTCAAGCAATTCCCCTGCCTCAGCCTCCCGAGTAGCTGGGATTACAGTCGCATGCCACCAAGCCTGGCTAATTTTTTGTTTTTTTTTTAGTAGAGATGGATTTTCACCATGTTGGCCAGACTGGTCTCGAACTCCTGACCTGAGGTAATCCACCCACCTCGGCCTCCCAAAGTGCTGGGATTACAGGCGTGAGCCACTGCGCCCAGCCGGACTTCTTAGGTTAAGGGTGAGGAGTGTTAATTCCCTGGCAGCTTTGGCCTACCATGTGGGCAGGCAGAGTGGCTTTGATGTGCCAGAAGCCCTCAGGTGAAAGATGTAGGTGCTGGCAGCTGGCAGCCAGGCACTGTCACGGAAAGGGTAATGGGATCTGCGACACTGGGATTCAAACCCCCATCAGAGTGACCCTCAAGCTCATGCTTTTTGTACCAGATCTCACTGAACCATGTATTCTGCTCATTTTTTTTTCCTGGGACTGCTGGTTTCAGAGACCAGGTCAGCACAGAGTTTCTAATCTGGAGGTCTCTTCAACATGCAGTTGAGGATGGAGACACTGGCCACAACATATATGACATTCCCCCGCCAGCCTCCCTCAGCATCCCTCTGGATCCCCTTCCCCCTCTTTACTCAGAGTGTGTTCAGAAAAAGCGCACTCATTTTAGCATGTGTCTGAGTGAGGCCAAATTAGGAAAGTAAGGCTACAGTAAAAATAAACTCACTAAAGCATGCCAAAAATAAATGGCTTTTAGATTATCTACTGTTCTGGATTATGCTAACCCTCTAGAGAGTGACCAGGACTGCTGCATTCACCTACGGCAAGCCAGGCAGGATGGGAGCTGCCCAGGTGGCTGGCCCAGGGTGGGGGCTACTGCTGGGAAGTTCTAAAAACGGGACCTCCAGCCAGGGGCAGTGTAAGGAGGGGGGGGGGGGGGTGCGCTACATATGGAAAATGAGATACACTTTGAGAAATGGGAACTGTTTGGCAGCATTTTCCCCACTCTGCTGCTTCTCCAGGAAGCTAATAGGTATTATGAGGGTGGGAGAAAGAAATGAGAAGGGTTATATGGTCAAGTGAGTTTGGAATTGGCAAAACCAAGAAAATGTGAAAATTGTAAAAGTCAAAAGCCAAAAGTTTATTTTTACTGCAGACCTTCTCAGATCCTTTACCTTTCTTTGGCAGACGACAATGTTGATTTGCGTAGTCACGTGTAACATCGGACTGGGTGTGGTGGCTCACGCCTGTAATCTCAGCACTTTGGGAGGCCAAGGCGGGCATCACCTGAGGTCAGGAGTTCAAGACCAGCCTGGTCAACATGGCAAAACCCTGTCTCTACTAAAAATACAAAAATTAGCTGGGTGTGGTGGTGCATGCATGTAATCCCAGCTACACAGGAGGCTGAGGCAGGAGAATTATTTGAACCTGGGAGGCAGAGGTTGTAGAGAGTCAGGATTACATCACTGCATTCCAGCCTGGGCGACAGAGGAAGACTCCGTCTAGAAAAAAAAAAAAAAACTTGTATAACGTATGTATTACATACATACAGTGTGTATATAATATATGTGTGTTTGTGTCGTGGGGGGGTCAAAACTATCTGGCACATGGAACTCTTTCTTTCACGTGGAGTTCTTAGGAATTGAGAGAATGCCCTGTAGAGCATTCCTTGGGAATGCTGTTCAGGATTTTTCCAGAGCTTTTCCATGCTTGCCTCTCATTGGATCTTATTTAAACAGGATTATGTCACATCTTGGCTTCAAATCCACCAAGACTTCCCAGCTGGTTGGACGGTGCTCAGACATTTTGGTCTGGCATGGTGGTCCATCATGACATGGACACCTCCCCACTCCCATGTCGTCTCTGGCCGGGACCCTCCTGATAGCTCCCCAGGGTCACCTAGAGCCTTCAGACCCCCGAGTCTTTGCACACAATGCTCCCTGTGCCGGAAGTGCTTCACTTGGTGGGCTCCCAGTCACTTTTTAAGGTTCAGGCCAGATATCACTTTTGGGAAGTTTCTCTTGATCTTGTCCTCATCTTGGTGAGACCTTCCTGACTACCCTTAAAATCTCTGCCCCTTCCCCCAGAGCTCCCTATTCCCCTTTTCTGCTTTATTTTTCTCCCTGGCACATATCACCTTTGCACAGATTATATAGTTAGCTTAATTGGTTTGTTCAGTGTGGTCTGTCTCCTGACTCCAGAATGTCACACCATGAGGGCAGGGATCATTTTTCATTTTGTTCCCTGTTCACAGTGCCTGGCACCTAGTAGGTGTTCAAAAAATTGTTAAATGAGGCTAAGCATAGTGGCTCATGCCTCTGATCCCAGCACTTTGGGAGGCTGAGGTGGGCAGATCACTTGAGGTGAGGAGTTAGAGACCAGCATGGCCAACATGGTGAAACCCCGTTTCTACTGAAAACACAAAAATTAGCTGGACATGGTGGCACACACCTGTAATCCCAGCTACTTGGGAGGCTGAGGCAGGAGAATTGCTTGAATCCTGGAGGCAGAGGTTGTATTGAGCCGAGATCTCACCACTGCACTCCAGCCTGGGTGATGAGAGTGAGAGCTTGTCTCAAAAAAAAAAAAAAAAAAAAAAAAAAAAAAAAAAAAAAAAAAATTGTTAAATGAGGGAGTATTATCAACGGCTTTCTTCAATTGTTCTGCTGTATTCCTTCAAATGAATAATTATTGAGCACTCGAGCTTGCAGACAAATTATAGCTGCCACACCCTGCCTCCCCAGTACACTGGCTTCTCCAGGGCACTTACTCTGGGCCCTACCTCTGGGTCCCAGCAGTTGACAAGTCCCAGCCGCTAAGGACATGCTAAACGAATGCCTGTTACAAGCATCAGGCTTGACATTTATAAACAGAAAAGCCATGGCTCACCTTAGCTGAGCTGGAAGAGAGGAAACTGAATCTTGTAGGCCCCTAGCCCCGTCCTGCCCTGGCTGTGCTCCGTGTATTTCACTCTCGCCTCCCAGGCTGGCTGTTTTCCCATCGCTGGGGATACTAGCTGGAGTTGATTTCTTCCTGCTCAGAAAGTGGCAGTGATTTTCTCTGCCCAAGGGCTCAGCATAAAGGACGTGTGTCTCTGGCACCCTCCTGGTAGATTTTTCTTATCCCAGCATGGTTCCTACGGTGGATCCAGGGATCTATGGCGCATTGCGGTGGGCCCCCAGGAGGAATCCAGGGTCTGTTCTGTTTATTTTCAGTGAGGCTGAGTCCACATCTGCCAAGGAGGGAATTCATTAGGCTAAACCAGGCCCAAAATGTGGCTCCTGCCAGGTGTCTGCAAAAACAGAGAGACGGGCTTGGCCTGGCCTGGGGGCATAGAATCTCTGCAATCAGGGTGTGTCTGAGATACTGAAATAGGTATGTGCTGTGGTATTTCATCGGATCTAAGATGCCTTTGATTAGAAGATAAACCATATTTTTCTGTATCCCTAAGAAAGAAATATCGCTGCTAATTAAACGTTGACATGTTATTGATTATAAGACTCACTCCAGTTCCAGAGTTGTTAAAATAAACATCTTAGAATTGACAATGTGGCATTGTTATCCACAGGAAGCGGGGGCAATGGGAGGATAAGTACCTCCCTAGGCGCAGGCAAAGGGAGACTGGAGGCCTTGGGTCTTTCAGAGATGATCCATTGGCTACTGTCTCTTAAGTCAAGTGCATGGGACAGGTCAGTTCTCCTGATGCGGGTTGGAGACTGTGGTCAGTGTGCACAGAAAACCTGGGAACCTGGGCAGGGTTGGGGATGATCTGGATTTTAAGTGTCCAAAAGTCTGGCTTTTAGCCTCAGGAGTTCTGTATCCCCCAGTGATTCACTGACTGGCTTTGCTCATCTTTGCAAAACCTTCCCTGCCCCTTCCTCAGCCTTCTGTTCCCTAGTTCCTGCCTCTTTCTTTCTGTTTCCACCTGAGCATCCCTTGGTCAAGGATGAGAGTTACAATTAATTGAAACCTACACCTCTTTCATTTCTCCTTTGTAGAAAACTCAGCCTCTGGCTGGACAGAATCATTGTATTAGAACTTTGAATCATTGTGCACCCCTTCTTCTCCCTCACATTCCCTCTACCTGCCAGGGGCTGGCCACACCACCACTGGCACCCACACCTGGTTCTCACTGTCACCCCCTTGGGGTGCCCTGCCCTTTCTCCCTCTCCAGTTTGGCCTGCATGCTTCCTGGAACACCCCTCATGCCTCCTTTCAGAAACCCGCAGCACCTCCCTCTTGCCATAACGTCTCCCAGACAGAGAGGATGGCACCTGACAAAACAGAACACACGCTCCAAAGCCAGGTGGCCTGGGCTCAGACCCCCTTGCTACTTACCAGTTTGTGACTTGGAGAAAGTTACTGACCCTTCCGCTGCCCCTACTTCCCGTGGATGAAAATGCCACATTCTGTCAATTCTAAGATGTTTATTTTAACGTCTCTGGAATTGAAACATGTTCTGCAAGTAATGACCTGTCCAAGTTTAACAGTGACATTTCTTTCTTAGGGATACAAAAAATTACCATCCATCTTCTAATCAAAGGCATCTGAGATTCAATGAAATGTAGCATCTACTTCAAGAGTTGTGTGAATGAAGATGAGCTAACACATGGAGAATTTTTAGCACAGGCCCTGGTGCTCAGTAGGTGCCCCTATACATGTTATTATTTTTGGCCCAAGAGTAAACTCTGTCTGACCTTCACGCCCCTTCAAGGTCTCCTCTTATTGTTTCCCCTGGTGTGCATGATAACTCAGCTCTCCTGCTCCAGGGTCCCTTTGGCCTTCTCCCCCATGGTCTCACCTCTCTCCCTCCCCTGGAATGCCAGCTCACTTCCTATTTATCCTAACTCTACCCTTTCTTCTTGCAAAACAGGATTTCAGAGCACACTCGGGCTTCCCCTCCCGATCTCTAGTGCCCCCACCCCTCCAGCACTAGCCTAGAGATTTATGCACCTTTTCTCCATCACCGCTGTGTGAGTCTTGTCTTCCCAATGCTTCTTTAAGCTGAGAACCCCGTCATCCGCACACACTTGCTCCCTGCATTCTGTGTGCCGCAGGGCTGGGCATGAATAGGCAATCCAGTTAGCCACCCAGTGGAAAACAGCATCTCTGTCTCCTCAGCCCAGCTTTCGTTTCCTCCGGCATGTTGCCCAGCCTGGCATTCTGGTCATGGACCTGTCAGCTTATCACTGGCTTCTATGCTTGAATGTAAACTCCCTGGGGCACAGTTCTTATCACCCCACTCCTCACTGCACCCCAGCACTGAGCCCAAGGTCTGGCATCGTGTAGGAGCTCAACAAATGTTTGTGAGATGAATATGCACTTTCTTACTCACTGTCTGGTTTGTCGATTGACAGGGAGCAAAGGGTTTTGTGAGGGAGATGACTCAGCTTCCTGAAGGCTGAGTTTCATGAGCCAGGAAACAGACAGGGGAACCTCAGATGACCAGTGAGGCATCAGTTGGGAATCTCCAGCCTTACCTGGCTTGATGCTATTCTCATTTTACCCTCAAGTTATGTGTTCTAGGTTTGTGACATTCAAGTTTTTTGGCCATATCCCATAGTAACACATAGGATTCCCATCATGGCCTGGTGTTCCTTGGCATACCCACATGTACCCACATGCACTCACCCCTTACCCGCGCAGCACAGTGTTCCCTGGCATACCCGCATGCATGCACTCTCACCCCTTACCTGCGCAGCCCTATGTTCCCAGGCATACCCACATGCATGCACTCACCCCTCCTACCTGCACAGCACAGTGTTCCCTGGCATACTGGCATGCATGCACCCACCCCCCTACCTACGCAGCACAGTGTTCCCTGGCAAACTGGCATGCATGCACCCACCCCCACTACCTGCGCAGTCCAGTGTTCCCTGGCATACCCACATGCATGCACCCACGGCCACTATCTGCGCAGCCCTGTGTTCTCTGGCATACCCGCATGCAGACACTCACCCCTTACCTTCATAGGCCAATATTCCCTGGCATATATGCATGCATGCACCCACCCCTTACCTGCACAGCCCAGTGTTCCCTAGAATACCCGCATGTGTACACCCACCCCTTACCTGCACAGCACACTCTGTTTTCTGTGCCATTTCATTCTACTCTCTACTCTTTCATTATGTTTCAATGCTGGAGATGACCCACTCCATTGAGCCGCTGACCCACAAGTGGGTTATGACTCACATCCTGGGAGAAATTGCCCGACATCTCAGAACTACTGAGTGTGAAAGGTGACAGTCAAACCAGGCTTGCTGGACACAGAGACCGTGCTCTGTCCCATGAGTGATTCCACCTTGGGGGATATGGGCAGGAACTTCTGTGTATTCAGAGAACAAGATTATTCATAGAAAGCAAGTGAGAACCTGGGAAGGAGGTTCTATCAGAACCTGGGAAGGAGGTTATGTGGGGTGTGTCATCCTTGGCTGGGTCATTGAGAAAGAGAGAGCCTGCTTTGTCAGTGGCAGGCACTCCAAAGTATTTGTTGACAGACTGAGTGGATGGGTGCACGAGTGAATAATCCACCTCCCCACACATCTCTAGTGCAGATCTCACAGGTGGAAGGAGGATAGGCCCCACTGGTTGCCATAGTCCTTATAAGGAAGGGATTTCAAAGTCCTAGAATAGAAGGAGCCCTGGAGATCATCTTATCAACCCAATCATTGCATGGGTGTGAGAATGAAGTCCAGAGAGGGCCCATGGCATATCCAAGATCATTCTGTGGTCATTAGCAGAGTCAGTGCTAAGTCAATGTGTTGAGTGGGGAGAACCCAGGCTTTGGGTAAGACTCTGCTTCTGCTGTTACTATTACTATTAGTTCTACCGGCATATTTGAGTATTTATGGGACACTAATGTCATGCCAAGTGCAGCTTTATGTGTCTTACATGTATCAAGTCTTTTACTACCCATACCAACCCTTAAAAATAGGTACTTTTGTCAATTGCATTTTCCAGAAAGGAAATGGAGGCACAGAGGAGTAAAGTAACTTGCTCAAGGTGACCCACTAGTATGCAGTAGACCAAGAATTTGAATCTAAGTAGGCTCCTGAGTCTGTACCGCTGGAGACCTAGGGGCAAGGAGCAGAGCCTCTTCAGGCACAGAGAAAATACCAGGGTCCTCTTGGGTGGATCCCCGCCCCCACACTGCTGGTCAGACCCCTCCAGAAACTCCCATCTCCTGCATTCATGAGCAGAGGAAGGAAAGAGAGCAAGGAGAGTGGTGCAGCTACAGTAGGAAGCTGTGGGGTGGGAGATGAGCAGAGAGGGACCAGAGTGGGCAGGGCAGGATGGCTGGAAGGAGGCCAAAGCCCTGATCTACCCCTTACCTGCAGCATGTCCTGGGCAGAAAAACCAAGAGCTATTAGACTTTGTAGAGCAGTACTAGGTACAAGCCACTGTGTCCAGCACTTTGCAAAAATTATCGGATTCAAGTCTCGGTGGAGGTGAGGGCTTGGAGGGGAGGTAACTAGCCCAAGGTGACAGCTGGTGAAGGGACAGAGCCAGGCTTGGGCACCGTCTCACTCAGAGTCCTGAGACTTTGCTGTTAACTCTGTGCTGTGCTGCAGGTTACCGGCCCACTCCCTGCTTCAGTTTCCTCACCTTTCCATTGGACCAGAGGCTCCCACCTTGAGGACAGCTATGACATGCATACAATGTCATAAAAGGCACACATTTGTTAGCCATTATTCATCTTACTGTCATCATAGCATAAAAATCATAATACTTATCTCTGAGTTTTGGCTTGAAGTTTAATCAGATTCAGATAGAATCTGAAACATTTCAGGGCCTGAGTATTTTGTGAGTAGGTCGTTTCGAATCTATAAGAGGCACAATCAAAACAGCAAATCCAAACAAAACAAGCTGTCACCAGCATTTCTTGCCACTTACCGTGTGCCAGATGCTGGACTAGGCATTTTCCCCTCCAAAACAGGTGAGGGCATCATTCTTCCCAATTTTCAGAGGAGAAAACTGAGGTTCCAAGGGTCCCAGTGGCCTGCCCAACCTTAAAAGAAGGCCCTTTGGCACTGAGGTTAAGAGCAGGGTCTTCAGAGCCCTCCACCTTTAATCCCCACTCCCATGTCCCACTCATACGACCTATGTCACTTGACTTCTCTGAGCCTGTTTCTGAAGGTCAGCCCTGTCTTAGCAAGGCGTTGTGAAGATTAAATGAGATACTGTGTGTTCAGGGTTTAGTGTCATGTCTGACACAGAACAAGCACTCAATAAACGGTGGTAATCAAAATTCCATCTGTGTTTTGTTAGAGTACAGAAGACGGGGGGGGGGGGAAATCCCGTTTTAGATCATGAACTAAACCAAGCAATATTAGTCTGGCTCCAAGAATAGTTTGACGTGTCAGTAGACGTTTATTAAGAACCCACCGTGTGCCAGATGAGTCAAGGTTCTTACAGTCTAGTAGAGATGCCAGGCTGAGTTGAGTCGGCATCCATCCCCAGGCTCCTGACTCCACACCCAGGGCGGAGGACGTCATCCCACGCAGGGAGCGGAAACAATCAATACTATTTAAGCACGATTACCTGACATCATTGCCATGCTTTCTAAATTAATAATGGCTCTTGATCTGTGTAGTACTTTATAATTTGAAAACTGTTCCCCTTTACAAGTATGAAACTACAAAATTCTGTGGTCTTTTTTTATCTTTACATCCCTGCCAGGTAAATTAGGGTCCCATTTGGCATCTGAGGAAGCTGAGATTCAGAGCAGAAGTGAGTTACCCAAATTTGCAAGGCCAGTTACTGGCAGTGTGAGGGCCAGAACTCCAAACTCCTGGTCAATGAATTCCCACCGTCCCTGTCCTGGGCTCCTTCTTAAAGTGAGGCATGGTTGATCCCAGCTTTGGGGACAGTGACATCTTGGAAGAGGCATCTTCCAATAGGTCTGGGACAATGAGGCTCAACAACGGGGGCAAACCATCACACAGTCTGATGTGCAGGACATATAGGAACATGCCCGGGGAACCCGCCAGCATGCTGACACCTTCCATTGATGAATGCGCCTTCCTTGTGATCCTAAATACCAACTAAAGCACCAGTTAAGACTGGAGAATAGATGAAGGCTCCACTCCCAGCGTCACGGTTCTAGAATATATAGAATGTAGATTTGGCTCCAGTGCACATGATTTCTGAGGGTATCCTTGTATTTTTTTTCTTTTTTCAAATAGTTCCATTCATGCTTCAAAGAGCCAGCAGATTCATTCTGGTCAGAACTCTGCTTTCAGTTCAAGTTCCTGCACAAAGCTCCACACGAAAAGAGAGCAGAAATCTACCCAGATGGTTTTTATTCTGACGACTTGTGGTGGGACTGCCAGGTTCCATGACACAGCTTATTCTCAGAGGGAGGAAAGTGGGTGTCTACACCCACTCTGCTGCCCTTTCCTGGTGTGACCTTGGTAGAGAAGCTTTCCTTCCTTCTGCACTTTGAGAATACTGGAATAACATGCTTTCTAAAGTGTGTCTAGTCCTGATGTTGTGGAAATGGTGACAGTTCCAAGCCATGCCCAGGCTCCTTGAAAGATCTAGGCCCCTCACTGGAGGGCCCTCAGAGTTCAGGCCCAGCCTGCAGGATCCTAAATATCGAGATGGGGAACAGTGAGTTCATTCGTTCCAGTGGACACTTGGTCACACTGTCTCATGTCAAGGTCGTTTGAGCCCCAGACCCCTGCCCATCTCCATGTGCCTTGGATCTCTAGCTGGCCAGCTGACTGAGCCAGCCAAGCTGAGGAGACCCATCCTGGGGAGACATAGGTGGGACCCCCCCAACCCCTGTCAGGAGGCATGATCTTAAGACATGGGGGGAAGATAGGTGAGACCTGTGTGAGGCAAAGTCCCACAGCCAACTCCACTGAGTGCCACCCTAGAGGCCCCTGGCCCAGGTTACCCAGTGATTATGAAACAGCTCCCTGTCAATCAGGGCCTCCACCCCAGTTCGAGGGGTAGCAGAAAGGGCCAGATTCTGTTCCCTCTTCCCACCCAGGCAAGGGAAGGCTTTTGTGTGGCAACTTCCCAATTTCATGTTTTAATTTTCAAAAAGGAAATAAATTCTCTCCAGCTGTAGCTGTAATTGACTTTAGAGTTGTGACTTTATCATGCAAATGGTTATTTGTGGACTTTTAGAAACCTGCGTCATGGAGCGAAATTACATACTTAGAGACTTCCGAAACCATGGATTATGGTCCCAACAGATCCTAATGATTCTCTGGGTGCCATTAGGGTATAACGTGAAAATGCATATTTAGAGGATGATTAAAAAGCAAACGAGCACGCACGGTGAAATTCCTTGTGGAAAGTGGTAATTAGACTCACTATGAGGCTATTTTCTCATGTTAGGGATCTCACTGACTAGCACCTCATCCCCCGCCCACACAGAACCCTGGGAGACCCCACTGACAGGTTATAAACAATCACACAGAAACCTGCCACAAAGGCCCCGTGCAGACAGAGCCCGCTGGCTGCTTTGCCGAGGCCACCAGAGTGATCTGGAACTGTCCCCTCCAAAGATCTAGGCTCATTGTCTTCACCTCTGCCCTCTACCATCATCACATCACACACTCTAAAAATGGTTCAGTGTGAAATTGCTTTGACAGAGTGAGGGGTTTGCCCACCCAGCAAAGGAGGGCAGTTTGTAGGGACAGGAGCTTTAGTCTCAGGTAGGATGACCCTGGTTTCAGACCCAACGCTATACTCACAGCTCGCTAGTGTGCCTTTGGTCATTGTAACTCGCACACACATGTGAAACTGAGCTACTGTAATATCAAAGGTGATTCTGTATACAAAAGACCTTTGGAAATTGAAAAGGGCTGGAGAGTGAGGCTGGCCGTGACTCACTCCACACCTGTTTCTTGGTCTTGGTGAGAGCAGGTGATTTCTAGCTGGGCATCAGGTTCAAACCCTACAAGACGTCTTTCCATATACATTTCTGTACTGTTTCCTTCTGACCTTTACTGACCATGGCTCAAGTGGATTTCTTGGGAAGGAGGCTCTCATTTGCCCATAGCTCCAGAATATGCTTCTTTTTTTTATTCCTATTCCCACCCTCATAATGAGTCATGACCATCCTGATTTCCTTATACACCCACTTCTTTAGTATGACAGTGGTTACTTTGTTGTGACCGGAGGATTGGTTAGAGTCGTGTTTGGGGGCCCATAGTATATGCCAGGCACTGTGCTAAGCACTTGCTATGTATCATGTCGCCTTTCACGTTTCAGATTGCCCTGTGATAATTCCAGTTTACAGATGAGGAAACTAAAGTTCTTCATCAGAGAAAGAAAATTCCTCATCCCAGAGAAGTTAAGTAACTTTCCCAAGGTCACACAGCTACTAAGTGACTGAATCCAGGACCAATCGGAAAATTCTAGCTTTTACTCCTAAGTCATTCCAGCTTTTACCCGTCTCTCGTGGGCAAGATGCAACAGCCAGCCTTGGAATGGTTCTGGGCAGGTCTCTTCCGCTGTCTGCATTGGTCTTTCTGAGGGAGGCCCTTACCCCAGCCCTGAGCCCATTCATCCTGGGAACTGAACTGCTTCCCCCTTAATGCCACATGCCCTTTGGCAACCCTCCTATCTCTCTCCACCCCCGCATGAACATCTTGGAATTGGCTCTTTTTTTTTTTTTTTTTTGGCCTCCATTCCATAACTCCTCCAGCCTTTCTGAATGAGCCTTCACCCCATCTTTCCAGCACAGGGGCTTTTTCTAGTGTCATTGGTGGCCTCTGTGTCTTTACATCCAACAGGCCTAGTAAAGTCCTCTTCTTATCTGACTTCTCAGCAGCATTTGACTCTAGCACCCACCTCGTCCTTCTGGGAGCACCTTCTTCCCTTGCCTCCAATGGCGTGCCCTGAATCTTTGGCTGCACCTTGGCGCACACACACTGGTGGTGGGCTCCACAAGGCCCAGTGCTCTACCCTCTCCCTGGGCAATCTCATCCGTACTTGGCCTTCATTTCCTTGTGTGGATTATCTACAAATGTGTGTCTCCTACCAAGACTTCTATTGAGCTCCCATTTGTGCTGTCAACTCTTTACTCAGGATCTCTTCTTGGATGTCTTAAAAGCCCCCAAACCCTACCTGTCTACAATAGAGCTTGTGGGCTTCTCCAACAATGGTGGTCTTCTTGCATGGCTCTGTGTCCCAGCGGACAGTACCACCCCTTCATCGGCTGCACCAGTGAGCAGCTAAGTGTCACTGTGGGCACTTCCCTCTGCTCCCCTCCTACAGTCTCTCTATTACTGCGACTAGTCAGCTCTCCTGAGGAGCTGTGGGAGAACTGACCTCTCTCCTGTTCTTTCACTACAGCCTCCGACTGGTCTGGCAGCTCCACTGCTGTCCTGCTTGATCCAATTTCCACACTGAAACTCTTATCATGTCACCCTCACTGCCACCCTAACCCCACTGAACCCTCTGTTGGTTTTCTGTTGTTTGTGAGATCATCTCCATGTCCGAGACCTGGCCCTCGTGGCCCTGAATGGCTGGCCCACCCCACCTTCATCTTCGTCACCCACCCTCTGTCCTGTCCTTGCTCTCTGGGTTCCATGGCCGCCCAGTCCCCAGAATTCACTGTGCTTCCTCCCTGATACAGTCTTTGAACATGCTGTTCTCTCTGTCCCCTTGCTGCTGGCATGCTGACTCTCCAATTTCAGCTCCTTTGTGATTTTTCTCTTTTGTGGTTCTGTAACAACTGGCCTAACTTCAGAGCTCTTCCTGGGCTGGGAGCCTCATCACCTAATGTGGCTATCTGATCACTTCTGCCTCCACACTGGACTCTTAGCTCTATGGGGGCAGGTGTCTGTCTGTGCCCCTGCTGGGCAACCCAGTGCCTAACACAGCATAGTGCAGGTAGTCACTCACCCACCCACAGAAACTCTCTGAGGACTTAGGTTCTAGCCACTGTCTGGGCTCTGGGAGACAGGACAGTGAATAGAATATTGACACATAGTCGTATTCAAAGGACACTCATCAGGTGTTGAGTAAATGTTCCATTTGTGACTTGCCTTTCAATTCCCCATCGTTCCAGGAAGGACAAGAGTCAGGAACTAGTGCCCTGCTGCTGGCCTTCAGCATGGAGGGAGGGGAGGGATGGGCTGAGACTCCTGTGCTTGGGTGCACTCCTCCTGTAGACATAGGCAAAAATTCTCCAAGGGCTTGTAACTTCAGCCTTCATGTCTCTTATGACTTGTCCTGACAGCCGTTTTCGCCCACAGGACTTCCATTCTGCCTCTGAAATCCTCCCCTCCTTCAATCCTCCTTGAAGCCATCAGAGATGACCTACACCACCCTGGCTCTGGGTGCTGGCTGGGCCCACAGGTCTGAAGGCTCTGTGGCATCTCTCATATTCTAGTTTAGTCCAGGGAGACTCACTGAAGTTCTGTGGGCTTCATCTTCGTCATCAGCAAAGTGGGGATAATGATACTCCCCTCTAGGGCTGCTGTGGGCATTCAATGAAGTAACAAAGACACTGTGCTCTGAACTCGGCAAGGCCGTACAGAAATGGAAAGGTGGTTATTTGTCTGTATTAACATCTGCTTTCCTTTGCAGATGTCTGTTTGTCTCCCCAGCAGATGACACCCTCTCTGGGTCTCCACTGGGCTTGATACAGGGCATGTGGAGTCAGGACATGCTCCATGAAGGCACTAAGGGCAAAACGCACATCAACAAGGTAGAATGTTCAGGCTACACAGGGTGTGTGGCTCTCTGCCCCCTGTTTGTCTGACTCCACTCCCTGTGGGCTCAGATCTCTGATTCCATGAGGGCTTTTGCCCCCCACTTTACCATGCTCACAAGAGTGCCTGGACTCATCTTTTGTAGGCGGGGACATCCAAGCCAGAGTATTGAAGGCAGAGAGAGGCATGCTGGCACATGACTGAGACCATATCCTGGCATATTTTGGCTTCAAGTGTCCTAGATTTTCTAAATGTAAAACATTAATCTGATTATTTAAAAATCAATGGTGACTGGGTGTGGTGGCTCACGCCTGTAAATCGCAGCACTTTAGAGGGCAAGGCAGGAGGATTGCTTGAGCTCAGGAGTTTAAGACCAGCCTGGGCAACATAATGAAACCCTGTCTCTACTAAAAATTAAAAAAAAAAAAAATTAGCCAGGCATGTTGATGGGCACCTGTAGTCCCAGTTACTTGAGACGCTGATGTGGGAAGACTTCTTGAATCCAGGAGATCAAGGCCTCAGTGAGCTATGATTATGCCACTACACTCCAGCCTGGGTGACAGAGTGAGACCCTGTCTTAAAAAAAATAAAATCAATGCTTATGATAGGAAATTAGAACGTGCAGGCAAGGGTAAAAAGATTACCCATAACTATATCTTTCCTGGATAACCTCTGTTAACATTTTGTGCTTTCTTCCAGTCTTTTTAAATGAAAATATTATATATAATACTAAATAATATTTATATTATTTTAGACAGACAGATATATATGTAGGCATATTTCCATATGACCTATGTATGAAGAGAGGGCAATTTTTGCTTTTTCACTTCATACCTTACAGCATTTATTTACCCACGATATTAAATATTCTTTTAAAATGTCATTTTTAATAGTTGTGCCTGTATTATCAATAACTTCTTTTCTAATCAATAGAATAAGATATGCTCAATGCAAAAAAAAAAAAAAAAAGTGAAAAAACACAGAAGTGTACAAAACGAAAACACACCACCACCCGTAATTCACATCTTCAAGGATAACACAGTAGACATGTTGGTGTATTTCCTCCCCAAGAATTCTCTTTCCAAACCTGTAGATGTTATTTTTGATGCTATCAGTCCATCCATAGTTTCTAGGCCCACCGTTTTTCTCAAAGGCGTGTAGTGAATGTTCCCCGGTGTTGGTGAATATTCTTGCAGTGCATTATTTTTCTTCATAGTTGCAGTCCAGTGCACTGTTTGGATTACTCTGGTTTACTCATCCAATGTCTGATGGTTGGACATCTAGTTCCTTTCCACCTTTTGTTATTACAAACAACACTATGATGAACGTTCTTGTATGAAAGCCTTTGTGTATAACCATGATTATTTCCTTGTACACTGCTTTTTTCACTCCTCTCCAGGATCTTTAAGGAAGGGACTTTTTATAAAGCTGTGGGCAGATCTGACAGAATCAACAAGGGCTGAGAGGCACTCAAAGACTAGCAGTGATGCAAGCTATTAGCTGCCTGCCCCTGGCCTGAAGCGATAGGGAGGAAGCAGACCTGAGGCTCTGAAGCCAGAGGGAATGCCACAGAAGTAACAGCCTCACCCTCCACCTGCCCTCTGACCTTCGTCTGGTACATCCCATGGGCCAAACCTGACAGCAGATAAGAGGGCAAGGGGACCTTTCCCTGGGGCACAGAGCTGGGTGAAGGAGGCTCTGAGGGGCAGGCAGAGTAGTCAGCACAGCAGAGCCTCCCAGTCCCCAGGGAGAACCTGTGAGAACACTGGGCTGATGGGGTTTCCCTGATGGCTCAGGACCCGGGCGTTGCTGTCTGTAGTAGTGCAGGCTAAGAGTGCTTTCGTACTGGGTGTCCATCCCACAGGCAGGGAGCTGGAGAGGCCTGCCACGGAGAGGATGGGCGGCAGGTAGTAGCCATCTTCCGAGGGTTATTAGGGCCTCCTCTATTGAAATACATATGAACTGCAGATTTCTTTCATTGTCACCATGGCCTTATGAGGTAGGTGCTGCTGTTCTTCCCATTTTCCAGGTGAGAAAACTGAGGCACAGAAAGGTTTCTAAAAACGTTGCTCTCACAGTTAGTAGAAGGCAGAACTGAAATCTGAACTTGGGTCAGTGGCTCCAAACCCACTGACCTACTACCCTGAACACAGCCCACCAGCCTCTGACCTTGCAGCAGAAACTCGCCACGCTCTAAGGGGAAACGGGTTACTGGTCTCATGCGCTGTCAGGCAGCAGACCCAGCACTTCCACTTTCCCCTCAGCCCACACTCCCTGCTGCCACTCTCTCCAGCCCGGGAAAAGAGAGAAACCATATACACATTGCAACCTGAAGAGGAGCCCTGCGAAGCCCTAAATCCACTCCAATTGTATTTTCTCTTCATCCCTTGGAAAATAAAAATTGCTGAGTGCCTGCTATTTTCCCTGAAACTGTGTTGCAGAAATCTTCTCTTGGGCTCTGACCCTGGGAGTCAGCTTTCTGCCCAAAGCACATTTTTACGGCCAAGTTATTTCTGATTCTTTAAAAGCAAAAGTAGAAGAAAAAAAAAATGTCTGGAAGGAGCAGGCTCTGTTGTAATGTAATGGCTCAGCAAAAATCCCTGGCCACTGGGTCTGTGCTTGGCCCCGTCCTGGCAGTGGGGAACCTGAGAAATGTCTTGAGTGGCATCATCAGGGCTGGGGAGATGGGGGCTCCAGGATGCAGGCAGTCCCTTGCACTTCAACTATTCCATGGGCCCAATAGGGAGGGATGGAGACGATGTGATGTTGAACGGAGAGGAACACACGGCTTGGTAGAGGAATGGACAATGTACAGATCTGACTTTGAACTTTAAAGAGCCGCCTCCTTCCTCATTCTAAGTGAGTTGCTACCTGGGGCATCATAAAAATGCCTCCGGATTTGTGTTTGAAATCGTGTGTGTCAGTATTTGTTGAGCCTGTGTCTGGCAGTGGGCCTTTCTGGGTGCGTCTGAGGACGGGAACCGTGCTGCTCTTGCTTGCTGATGTCTCTCTAGTCTCAAGCATGCTTCCTGGACCATAGCAGGTGCCCAATAAATGTTTATGGGCCATTTAAATGTTTGTGTAGCGTCTCTGTATGTGTTGAATAAGTCTGTGTGTAAGAGTCAGAGGCAAAGTGTCTGTGCCTTTCTGTGGATGGTACCCCAGAATGTCAGCTTCCTGAGGGCAGGGATCATGGTTGGCTTCATTCACTGGCATGCCCCAAGGACATTAGTGACATAGTGATTGTGTACAGCTGCCTGTCCATGGCAGGCTGGGTGTGAGCTGAGTGTGTGCATAGCACATGAGATCATATGTGTGAGGACGAGTGTCCTTGGATATCTTGGTGCCTGAACTTTCGGATGTGACTATTTTTGCATTTGGGAGCAAGTGTACATGCCTTTTTTTGTGAAGTTATGGGGAAAAAAAGTATGTGAAGGCAGCCACAGGGCAGGTGATTGGAAGCAGAAATATCCAATAAATATCTAGGGATATCTTTATAAATATGTCAGGATCCTCTCCTGCAGGTTCTGGCCTCTCTGCAATGGCCTTGGCATGTCTGTATCTGGGTCTTAATTGTAGACCCCTTCAGCCATGAATGCAGCTTAGATTCAATTTCAATTATTAGGAAGGACCTGAGGGCAGAAGACTGGACTTTTTGGCAGAGAGACTCATTATTTACCTCTCTGGCTGTGACAAACCCTTCCAGCTGTGTCCCATCTCCTGCTTACACTTTCAATGCCATTTCCTTCCACTCAGTCTCCAGGGCTCCCCTGATGGTGACAGAGCCTTTCAGTGGATACAGACCTATAGGCACACTGTTGTAGAGTCAGTGTTGCCTCCAGATGGCCTAGACCTTGTCTCCTTGCCTCTTCCTCCAGTCTCCACCCTGTCCTCCCATCCTTTGCCCCACTTAGCACCCGAGCAGGCAGACACCCCAGAAGTGATTCTCTCCTTCTTCAAGGTCAGCTCCCTCTCAGGGCTGTTCCCCAACAGTAAAGATGATAAATAGCTGTTGTGGCCTGAGACTCGGGAAGTGACATTTTTCTAGCCTTCTAAGAATCCCCTGTGTACCAGCTGTTGATGTCCTAATCTTTTTTTTTTTTTTTTTTTTTTTTTTTTGATCATCCTTGCTTCCTGGGGAGCCCAAGGCCCTCTCTGCAAAGGCCATGCATCAATCCTGGGGAAGACAGGTAGGTGAGGGTGGGGGAGTCGGGGAGGTGTTATGGAAAATCTAGGACACCTGTGCTGCAGAGCCTCCTTGATGCAGGTGTGGAAACTGAGGCACTGTCAGGCACTCAGCTCTTCCCTTCCAAGCCCTTTCCTATTGTAAGTACATTCTTTTCTGTTCCCCTATAGACATGATGTCACCTTGTGTTCTGTGTAGTACAAGGGACTTATAAGATGCTAATATGACAATGGGTGACTGAGAAAAGAAGAAAACAGAGTGCTTATATGACTCCTGCTGGAAAACAAAGCCACAAGACAGCTTTGGAGGCAAATGTCTGGATGGGGAAGGGAGCACAGGGAAGGCTCACAGAAGAGAGAATGAAGGGCAGGGCAGAAAAGACGATGTAGAGCCTGGGTGAGCAGGAATTGATGAGGGCAACAGGTTGGGCCTGGTTGACTAAGAGGAGATGCTGGAAGAGAGGGTTGCTGGGGTCCTCAGTGGGTGAGAACCAGGGAGTGGCTTGCTGGTAAGGGACATCTGGGGGAACTGTAGAGGGGCTCTGAAGCTGAGGCAAGGGGCAGAAGCAAAGGTGGAAACAGAAGGCAAACAGACTTAGGAGTGAGGTGGGCAGTCAGGAATGGCCACGGAAGGGCCTTACTTTGGGATGCTATAAACTTCTCTCCTCCCAGCTGCACGCCCCTTTTGGCAGATCCAGGTGAGGGACTGAATCCTTTGCATGGTGCCCAATAGATTGTAAAGCTCTATTACATTCAGTCACCCGACACCAGCCCAGGAGGTGTGTCGGGTATGAGAACCCTTACATTATAGATAGGGAAGGCACTGAGTAATTAACTGGAGTTTCAAGGCCCATCAGCAAGGAACTGAAGGCCTGAGATTATTAGTTAGGTCTTTTAAATAAGCACCTACTATGTGCCAGGTGCTTTTGAAGCGCTGGGACTAGAGTCAGAAACCACCCAAATCAATGCCTTGTCCCAAAGGATCTTATATTCTAGCAGGAGGAAGCAGAATGTAACACACAAACCAATCAGGAAGATGCTTTTAAGCACCAATACAGAAGATAAAATAGACTAGTGCAGACGTGGGGCAGGATGATGGAGGTCAGGGAGGGGGCCCTTTGAGAGGCCTCTCTGAGGACACTGCATCTGACCTGAGAGCCGAATGATGAGGGCTGGGCATGTGAAGACCAGGCCAGGGAAAGAGGTGTCCAAGCAGGAGGACTAATCAGTGCAAAGATTCTAAGACTGTAATGAGCTGAGTCCAGGATGTCTGGAGCTTCCTGACCAAGGGTGGGCCCAAGGGAAAATGAATAGGCAGAGACCAAATCACACAGGGCCTTGCAGGCTTCAGTGGGGGTTATGGCTTTCATCCCTGGTGTAGCGAGAACTACTGAAAGATTTTAAAACAGTGGGCTGACCTGACCTGATTCCAGTTTAGATGGATCCCTCTCGCTGCTCTGTAGAGGGCACATTGGAGGTGGACCAGAATGATGGGATAAATTAGGAGACTAATATGGTCCAGGTGAGAGAGGATGGTGACATGGACCAGGCAGTAGCAGTGGATGTGGTAAGAAGGGGTTGGATTCGGGATACATTTCGGAGGTAGAGCTAAGGAGACTTAGTGATGGACGGGCTCTTTGGTGTGAGAGGAAGAGAGGAATCAAGAATGTCTCTTAAGCTTTTGGCTTGAGCATCTGGATGGGTGGACGGTGGGCCATTTCTGAATTGGGAGAGGCTCCAAGCGGGGAATGTATTGGCATATTTGGAGTGAGAAGAAGGAATGTATTTTTCTGTTTGGGTTTAAGGTGCCCAATAGATAACCAAGTGGAAGTGGCAGGTTGGCAGTGGGATGTGTAGTTTCAGTGGGGTTCAGAGAAAAGGACTGGGCTGGAAGTAAATGTGAAGAATTTTCATCCACTAGAAGGTGTTGGAAGTCATACAATCAAATACGATTATCTGAGTAGAGTGTAGACACAGAAGAGAAGAGGGCTAAGGATCAAGCCTTAGGCAATCTGACAATGAGAGGCCTGGGAGCTGGCAAAGGAGGGAGGCTGGAAAGGAACAACCCATGCTGTTGGGGGTAAATTGACTGGCTCATACATTAGAGCTAGTCAACATGGCTGTGTGCTATTCCCTGGAGGGTTCTAGATGATGGAGTCTTCAGGAAGGAGACAGGGCAACTGCATGGATGGTCATGAGGAGAGTGGGCAAGATGAGGACAGAAACTTGACTTTGAGAAGATGTTGGGTGGTCAGAGGTGATCTTGATCAATGCCTGTTTCATGGAGAAGTAGGAGTAAAAGCCCAACATGAAGAGAGGTGGGGATGAGGCAGTAGAGATGGTACTGACTAGTAAATATTTTGCTATGAACAGGTGTTCAGGGTCATAGAGGGGCTGGAAGCCAACATGGGGTCAAAGGAAATTTATTTTTTAAGATGTGAAATAGGGAGCCATGTTTTTCAGTGAGATAATCCAGACAGTGAGAAAATGCAAGTCAGCTGGTAGCATAGGGATTGAGGAAGAGATAGGTCTCTGATTTCATTGACTTCTCTATGAAGTGTGTATCAAAGCTGTTGTCTGTTGAGGAGGACCAGGCAGGGAAAATGATGGTTTGAGGAATGATGGAAAATGTTGAAAAGTGAATTAGGAAAGTATAGGAACATTACCTGGAAAGCTTCAAAGGTCTGCCCAGTTATTAGAACTAGTCTACCTGTCTTTGTGTTATTCCCTAGAGGGCTCTAGATGCCAGTCAGCTGATGGGTGCAGGTGCCATGCAGAAGGATAATTGGGTTTAACCAGGGTTGGGGATTTCCAGGTGCGCATGAAGGAGGGAGATAAGTTCAAGGGCAATAAGAGTTGCCCTTGGAAGAGGCATGGAGTTGGAAGAGGATGGCTTTGGGTTGGTCCATGAAATCTGGGCTGAGTAATAGAAGAAAATAAGAACACTGTTTCATCAACAGTGAACAAGATGAATGGATTGGAGCCCTCAATCAGGTGGAAGAATATTTGGCATAGGAGTAGAGAGTGAGATAGGAGATGGCAATCAAGGGGGTGCTTGAAATGAAGCTTTCAGAGGTGAGGTGTTATGGATGATGATGAGGTCTAGGTTGTGGCCATGTGAGGGGATGTTGAAGAGAAGGATGAGGTCCTTGGTGCTAAGAGGGTCAATGGACTAAGGGGCCTGGGTGTTGAACAGGTAATCTGCCAGGATATGAAATTGTCAGGAATGATGGCAGGGATGGTTGTGGAGAGACACAGGGAGCCAAGTGCTGAGGTCATCAACGGATGATTAATCTTTAATTCTTGGAATTTCAAAGTCATCTAATGAAGTGGTTTTAAAGCAATTTGTAAGACTCAACTCTTATTCAAAGACAGCATTTTGAGGCAGCTTAAATAGAAGAAAGCAGCCCTGCTGTTTGGAAATGGGGGTGGGGAAACTAAGCTCCTTGCTGTCACCTCCACTCTGAGCAGCCTTTGAGAGGGCTCCGAGGAACTTTCCATGGCACACAGTGAGAGAAGTGCCGATCTGGTCCAAGTCCCCTTATTTGACATTTGAGGAGCAGGAATGTTTCTTGTCCCAGGTGACCCTGTTAGGAACAGAGCTGGGAATGGAACCAGGTGTCCTGTCTTACCCTGGACCTGAGATCCATAACTACTTCAAACCTGCTTTCCCATCTTGTGTTGTTTTTCCCTAAGATTCCTAACACTCTACTTTGTGTTGTAAACACAGGACTCACCATGACATTAGCAGGAAGCTCCTCTCCGGCTCTCCCTAGGGGAGGTCCATTTCACCCTTTTGGGCTTTTCCAGAACCACAGGACAGCACTGTCTTGTCAGAACAGCAGGTGAGGCTCAAGTGAAAGACACACTGGCCTAGCTAATAGACATACCTAGTGATTATGTCTGCCCTTATGGGGCCAGATCAGGGTACAGAGATCAATTGTAACCTGAGACCGGTCCCCGACTGGGGTTCTAGAGCCTGGCTTGATGGGGATAAGGCAGGATTGACCTACAAGCTGGAAGTTGGTGTCTGGAGGTGAGGCCAGCATCCAGCCAAATGGATTGTCCAAGCAGTACATCAGTCTAGTTGAGAGGCAGAAGCCAGCTGCAAGGCAGTGGGGCAGAAACCAGACTCCAAGGGATGAAGGGGCAGGAGGAGGATTGAAACAGAGCTAGGGCTTCTGGAGGTGCTGGAGAGCTCAGGAGGCTGTTTATGTGTCCCATTCGGCCTCATCCATTGTAGGGTTGGTGCTAGACAGACTCTGTATGGGAGAGCACGTCCAGGCCAGTAGGTTAAGCCCTGAAATGAGAGATGGGAAGGCAGAGGGCAGTACCCAAAGCCAGCTGGGAATCTTGTTTGCCCACACACAGTGGAATGCCACCTAGCCTGGGATATAGAAAATAGTGTCTCTGCCCTTGGGAAGCAGCTGGTAAGCATTAGACAAGTGCCATTTCCTCAGCCAGATGAGTCAGGGTTCAAGTCAGGACTCCAAATACAGAGGAATGCCTGGCAGGAAACTGGAGTAGCATGCAGGGAAACTGAGGCAGAAGGTCAAGGTGGACTGGCAAGGGCAGGGGGCATCTATAGAGGGACATACTTCCCATCCCTGACACCCAGCCTTGGGTCGGGTCCCAGTGCATAGAGGACTCCAGGGTGTTGTTTCCCTCTGCCTTGAATGTCCTTTCTGAGATGTCACCAGGGCTTGGTTCTTTCATATGTCATAGTGTCCCTGCTCCCCTCCCCCTGACCACCCTGTCCAAATGAGCTCCTGCTCCTCAGTCCTCGTTCCCCTCATGCCTGTAACCTGCTTGATGCTTCACCGAAGCACTTACCACTATCCAACATCCTATATATATTGTCTTGTTACTGTCCACCAACCACACTAGTGCTAGAATGGAAGCTTCCCCAGGGTAGGGAATTTCTCTTCCCTTCTGCTGGGCAGTGAGTTGGGAGGAGTGTTCCTGTGACCCCCTCCTCTCCTCTTCTAACTGCTTCTGGGCTTGGGAACTGGTTCTGGTTATGATAGAGAGGCTGGCCTTCCGTGCCCTCCTTGGGGTCCTGTTGCCTCTGCCCTGGGCCCCAGCAGAGAAGGTGCCCCTGGCTGCCATGCAGTGATGCCCACCTCTCCCTGAGAACAGGGCTGTTCAGGCCTGAGGGCAGGTGAGTAGTGCTGGGTCCTGGAAACCCCAGGCCGATTATATCAAGGCTGATAAGCCTCAGTCAGTGGCTCTAAAGATAATCAATTGTTTTCATTCTGAGTGAAACAACCGGCTCCAAGGAACCTCTATTTAAAAACCACACACATATGACAGATGCATCTCTTGTTAAATTGTTGCACATGTGGATCTGATTTAACCTGGCAGGTTCAATGTGCTTCCAGCTCAGTGCCAGAGAAGGGGGTGAGAGAGGAGCTGGGCCAGGAGAGGGGAGCAGGGGGAGCTGTGGGGTGGGGACAGCCGAGCAGGAAGGAGAGCAGTTTGCAGGACAGGCAAGAGGAAGGGACTGCACCTTCCCACCCATCCCACTTCACTCACCCTTGGGACTCAGGGTAGCTCTTTCATGTAGGAAATCCTGCCCAACTAGTCTATGACCCTATGTCATCCTCCCCCTTCCTCCCAATTCCAGAGGATTGGTGTCTTGGCTCGAAGGTACCTTAGACCACAGGGTCCCTATCCTTGATTTTCCAGAGAGGGAAACAGACACTCAGAGAGGGTAAGCTGCCTACCCAAAGTCACACAGCAAAATAGAGTGGAGCCAGAGCCAGGATGCTAGGGGTCCTCTGGCTACTCTTCCTTTGGCACTTCTAGGGAGGAAATCTTGTGTCTTCCAAAAGGTGATGGCCTTGACAAACGCAGGGGCCACACCTGTCTCTTTCCTTGCCCTCCAGGTGCACTCTAAGATGGCCACCTAGGGAATGTTGTTAAATTCGTGGAGTCCCAGGGAAAGAGGAGAGATATTGAGGTGTGGACAATGAAGCAGCTTGAGCAAACCAGGCCCCAGAGAACAGGTGAGCATCAGTGGTGACGGTATGTCATACCCTCTTCTGCTTTAGATCCTGCAGTGGCTCCCAGGTTCACTCAGAGTAAAAGCCAAAGCTCTCCCAGTGACCTGCAAGGCCCTACGTGACCTCCATCTCCACAGCCGTGGCTTCCCTATCCTCTTTGTCCTTCTCTTCCCCCTCACTCCTCTATGGCCACAGTGGCCTCCTGGCTGTCCCTTCTGCACACCGTGCACACACCCCTCACCTTATAGGTGAGGCCCATAGATCCAGACGAGTCAAGGATGTGAGGCATCACTCAAAGCTTGAAGAGAAGGCAGCCAGATCGAAGCCAGGGAAGCCGGTAAGTCAGGGAGGGAACAGAGGGCCAGAAAGGCAAGGAGTCTCCCCTGCCCCAGGCAGGTTGGCAGCAGTGGGAGCCTAATGCCCATTCTCTGAGCCCAGGAGCAAGTCTCTGGTGGCAGGGTTCTCTGATGTTCCAGTCCTGACAGGGCTAGTGGGTGGCACAAGCAAATGCAGGCCTGGCTATGAGGGGCAGCTGCTGAGAGTGGGCCATATGCTGTGGCCTGTGCCAGACATGGTGAGCTCTAGAGGGAGAGCAGGGAATCAGCAGCTCCAAGAGTGTCCTCAGGGCTGAAGAGAGGCAAAGAGCAATGAATTTTCATGTAAGAGTCTTGAGTGACTTGAAAATCCATTCCCATGGGGATCCTTCTGCAGGAGAGCCACAGGTGAGCTCTGGTGGCCACAGGGCTCTGAGGGTGGCTGCGTGAGCCCTGAGCCTGGGCTTCAAACTGGCAGCCCTTCTTCTCTCCATCAGGCAGCTGCAGCCTCGCTGCTCCTCCTCCATCTCTCCACACTGGTGGTGGCCTGAGGCATGGCCATGGCCATAAATAATAGTAATAACTAGAGAGTCTGTTCCAAGCAAGATGATTTTATGAAATTACATTTTTGAAAAGGTTAATTCTTCCATCTCCCCACTTGTACTCCAATCTGGAGAGGCAAATGTGGATTAATTGGACCCATTTCCTCCCCGGCCTCTACAAAACCCTGACGAGATATGCTTCTACTGGGTCTGACTTCTCTCCTGGGCTTGCTGCAAAGCAGTAGGTGCTGGGCCCTTCTTCCCACCAGAACTGACTGACCTCCAGGCGCTGGGCTCCAGGCTCCAGGCTCCAGGCAAGCAGTGGCCCTCCCTCTGCTGCAGGCAGAGAGGCATAGAGGGGAGGAGCAGAAAGGCCAGAGAGGTCATGGGGAAGTGGACTTGGGGGGCAGCAACTGGGGCTGAGGTGGTGCAAATGGGGAGATGAGCTGGGGGCACCCGGGTATGTCTATAGAGTGTGCAGTGCGTAAGTCATGGTTGGGGAGTGAGTAGATGGAGACAGATGGACAGAGATGGGAGGGAGGACATGTGGGTCAGTCCTCTCTTCTGTCTCTACTCTCCACCTTTCTGTCATTATTATTCCCTAAGTAAGTGGAAGAAGACAGACCCTGAGGGAAGGTGAGAAGGGTGGGTAAGGAGAGTTCGCTCCGAGTTCTAAGTGTGTCCTTCTGCCCTCCTCCCAGTCCTCCTCATCAGCACCCAGGCAGCCCTGCCTCATCCCCCAAGCCCTTCCCAGGCTGGGCTGCTGTCTTCCTCCCCCAGTTTTCCTCCTTCTCACCCATCTCCTCCCCTGTGTGTCCCAGACACTGCCACCTCCTCCAGGCACAATCTCCCTCCACTGGGCCAAGCTGAGGTGGGTTGAGGAGAGCCTGGAGACCAGGTGTTAGGAGGTCTGCAGGTGTCTCTGCCTCTGCCTCTTCTTAACTGCACGCCTCCGATGGGCACTGCCCCACTTGGGTCCTCAGTTTCACCATCTGTGGAGTTAAGAGGTCCAATGAGCTTATTCCAAGTCCCCTTCCAGCTCTGAAGTGTGATGATTGTTGAATTGGTGATTAGAAGAACAGGGTACTCTAGTGTTCTGTCGTTCGTGTTTTTGTTTTCTGGTGGGAGGTCTTTAATGGATTTCAGATACACTAAAGTGACAGCAGGGATGCAGAGAAGGCAGTGAGACGGAGGCAGGCAGGGTGGGGAGTGCCTGCTGGTTCCTGGTGTGCTGTGAGGTGTATGTGTGCCTATGGTATAGACGGGGGTGAGAGAGGTGCTTGGTAAATATCTGTAGAAGGAATGGACTTTACAGCAGGCTATGTGCTTAGTGCTATGTGAAATCTTTATGCCAACACCTTGAAAGCAAAATAAAATTCAACATTATCAGTTCAATTCTCCACCAACAATTACTTTTTTTTTTTTTTTTACTGAGTCAGTTCCCTTCCTTTGGTTTGCTCCTAACTTTTTACACTTCCTAGAATGTTCCCTAATTCTAATCATCCTCTAACCCTGAAACCCTGAGGGATAGGGAAATGCACCTGCCCTCAAGGAGGCAGAGGAGGTAGAAATTCCTTCATACCAGACCTGAGGTTTGGAACTACCCCTAATACTCAGTGGGTACAGGGAGGAAGCCTTAAGTCCTCCTAAAGGTTGTAGGGATCATGGAGGGCTTCCTGGAGGAGATGTTGAAGCTGAGCCTTGAAAGATGTGAATAATTACATTCTATGGGCCACAGAAGGCTTGATAAATGGCTTGGTCAAGGGACAGAATGGCAGGCAGCTGCCTAGGGTGTGGTGGGGACAGGTGGAGAGTTGGTCTGTTGTATACCTGGGACTCAGGTTCTCAGAAGCAAGAGGTCCAGGAAGGCTTCCCACAGGAGGGAGGCTTGGAGGATAGGTGGGTTATTTTAGCAGAGGACAGGACCACTTCTCATGGGGGTGCTGGTGTCAGGAAGGAGCAAGGCAGAGGGAATGGAAGTCGGTGTGGATGGTGGTGGGGGTTGGGGGTCCAAGGAGGTGGCCAGGAGAGTGGGAGAAGAAAGGTCTGGTCTGGAAGGAAGATTCAGGGCTCCTTGGAACCCCTTCCTTGCAGGTTCTGGGCAGGGCCAAGCCACCCATTCCCTGGTGTAAATTCCTCCTGACAGGTGCTCTCCTTGTTTATTTCTGTTCACAGAGCAGGGAAGACCTATTTCCCTCCTAAGAGCTTATTTATTCTACTTTCTCATTTTCCAATCCAGTGAGTTTATGGCTTTTTTGGGTTGGCTTTCGTCTTCCCAACAACAAGAGAAAACATTCCCTTTCCTTTTCAACCCGTGCCTAGGGAAAAACTGGGGGCTGCTGCTGTGACTGGGGGGCCTAGGGACTGCTACGCTGAGCCTTTACCCCGCCCACCAGCCAGAGGAATCTGGGGCTTCCACCCCACACCAGGCTCAAGGCTGAGATCGGGGAAAGGGGGTTAGGAGTGTTGGGTGATTCTGACTGCTCAGGGGATGCAGAGAAAAAGTAGGATTTGGATGAGAGGCACAGGATACCTCCAGCAGACAGCTGGGGAAGGTGGGCAGCGGCTCTCCATGTGGCAATACACAGTGAGCCTGGTAGCTTGCTTTGGTTTTATCCTGCCGTGTCTTTTTACACTTCCAAATCCTAGCCATACCATCCTTGGATTCACTAATGAAACCCATTGACTTTTCCCCATCAATTTCACAGTTCTTTGGGCTTCCAGCCATCCCTTCTGGTCATATTTCCAAAAGTCAGTGGCCATGCACCTTTCACAGCTATCTGCCCACCTCTCTTTCCCATCTGCTAACTTTTTTGGGACATGTACATTTTTCAGAGATGGAAGGATAGGCTCATGGAGTTGCTATTTAATGAGATGAGGAAGGCTGCAGGAGGAACAGGTGTAAGGGGAGAAGCAAGAACTCACTGATGCCCTGCCAGGTCTGGAGCACCTATGAGGCATCCCAGTGGTGATGTCAGTGAGATTCAAATGGTGAGTCTGGAGCTCAGGTGAAGCCAGGGCTGAGGGCATGGACTTGGGGCTCATTGGCATAAAATGGTCTACTCACCATGGAACTGGATGACCTCCCCCAGGGAAAGAGAATAGAGAAGGCCAAGAAGGATCAGAAGCAATTCAACTTTTGCTGAAAGACCAGCAAAAGAGACTGAGCCAGACAGGCCTGAGAGGAAGCAGACCCAGAAGTAATCCCTGTCATGGCTGTCGCCTGGTGGTCTTCAGGCCACTTTACACATTGGCTCATGTCCTCAGGGAACAGACCAGAAAGAACATAGATTGACTCAGGATCCCAACGCCATCCCTTCCCAGGTGTGTGACATTGGGCAATTTACTCTGCCCCTCTGAACCACATTTCCTCACTCTGCATCCAGAAGATAAAACCTGTGAACACCTAGTAGCCACACCATAAATGTCAGTTCCCCTTCCCTCCCTACTCTTCCTAAAATAAAACCACCGTGGCATGCATCATCTCAGAAGGAAGTCATACAGCACTTGAGATATGTCTTTAAATACATTATCTTACACTTGCCCACACCAAATCTCATCTGTCACTTTTCTGCCCACTCGTACACACCCTTGTGGGATTCTGTAGCGTATCCCCATTGGCTTGACATTTCATTCCCTCAAAAAACTTAGTGCCATTTGCACATCCCCAGCTTTCACTGCGTAACTCCCTTTTCCAGATGATTTATTAACATTTCAAATGAGGCGGCCTCATCCTAACCACGGGACACGTCTGTTGTTCATTCTCCACCCAGATAAGTGCCTAGCAAGTTCTCCAAACTTCTACCCCTTCCTTATCCAGGCACAGATCCGCTGAGATGCCCTCCCGCCATCCCCCCGAGCCCATCGTAACCCTGAAGGAATCTGTCACAAGGCTTCACTACCTGCTGAATTCCCCAAGGAATCTCTGTGCTCCAGGGCTCAGGGGTCCCGCCCTTTGTTAGAGATGCATCCTGTTCTTCTTGCAGTCAGGAGGTGAAACCCATTAGCCCAGGGGCCCTGAGTTCCTTCTAAGATTACTCACTGGGTGGGTGCTGTATTCCCACTTGATTCTGCTCATCCTCTGTGGACGGCACACTATCTCCCCTCAGACCTTACAATTTCAGTTCATATCAGCCCCACTCCCACGGCCCACTGCCCACACCTGCATCTTTGACTTGAGGGCCTTCTAGACTTACACATTCTGCCCAGAAAAGTACATAGGCCAGAAGGGCCAAGAAATTTATGCCCCTGGAGCAGCCCTCAAACAATGACTGATGGGCACTCACCTTCCAGCACCCTCGCCTCGCAGGAGGGAAGGGTAGCACTAATGTGAATGTCTGCACCGCCTCTGAGTTCCCCAGTGGGGCTGAGTTCCAGCTACCCCTGTTGTAACTAGCTTAATTACACATTTATTAGCTGCGTTCTTTTTCCCTTTTCACTTCCCCTACTCCCCTCCCAGGTTTTCAAAGTCCACCTCCCAAATCAACTGTGTGCCCTTGAATCTTTGTCTCAGGATCTCCTTCTGGGGGCACTTAAACCAAGACCCTTGGCTGGTCAGCCCATGATAACCAAGCGACCTTGAGCCACAGCTTTCCTGATTTGCCCTGTGTTCTTTCAGGGCTTAAAGTCCAGACGTTGGGTGCACTCTACCTCAAGAGTTCTCTCCAGCTCTAGGGAGCAGCCTGGCCTTGTCCAAGACCTCAGGGGCACTGGGCCAGAGAATTCTTCTCCGTCAGAGGGCACTTCTGAGCCTTGCTTTCGATGTTGGAGGAGTTTATCTTGTCACTAGCTGCATTGTCTGCTGATTTATCTCTGTCCAGGGGAGTGGGGCCCAGCTGTAGACAGCAAACATATTGAGTAAATTTCTAATGAACTGATTACTCAGCTTAGCATTTTAACTGCAGCATTAAGCATCCTCTCACCCTCATAAACATGTTGAACTACTGAAGGGATTATGGCTTCCAGGCTGGCCACTCTGTCACTGGGAAAAATTAATCTCGAGATTTAATCAAAGTCAAAACCACAAACTGCAGTAGGGAAGGGGCTTTTTCTCTCCGTGATGCCCAGGAGAGGGTGGGACATTCATAGATTTCCGCGCTGACTTGGGAGCTACTTTGAGATGTCATCGTGTCTATCCTTCTATGTCTGGGTGTGCACAGACACATTGGTCTGATAGTTGAACATTTTATAGACATAACCTGCCTGAAAAATGCCCCTTTTGTAGCTAGAGTAGTAAACCGAAGAGGAAGTAGGTTAACAATTTTTCTTTCTTACACAAGGTTGGAGTGTGATGACAAACATGAATGCAGAATTCTGTGAGTGCTCCACTTTGACCCTCAAATCCTTTTTTGGGGTCTCTTACAGTAGTCAAGGCTACGTTTAAACTCTCATTGCATCTTCTCAGAACTCTGTGATCTCTGTTGAACCCCATCAGCCTCTGTCTGATCAGGCTGAGGAGCAAGTGTGGATAGCAGAGCCCACCTGGGCAGCTCTCACCTGGACATACTCTCAATGTACAAGAGCTAGAGGGGCCTACAAGGACTGCATCCTTCTGAGGGAAGGATCGGATATTGCATTTCGTGGCTCTGAGCTCGTGGACTTAGCTCAGAGATATTACCGTACAGGCCTGGATGATGGGTGGTCAGCAGCTGAGAACAATGATCTGATATCTAATTCCTCAGGAATAGATCCCAGGGGTTGGAGTGGAGGAGCATGTGTGGCTCCAGTGAGCCAAGACCCTTGCCCCTCCAAGTATGCCCTTAGTGGGATCAGAGTCCAGGGAGCACAGAAGTACATCATCTAGGGCCCATCAGCCTCCCTGAACCGGGATCTGCTCTTTTCTGGGGTCCCCTGGGTGATTTGTGTGCACATTACAGTGAGAGAGGCACCAGACTAGCCCTCTGGAGAAGCTGGCAGGAGGGATTGCTTTGGAGCTCAGGGGGTGGGGGCAGGATCCATTGGGGAGCCCTTGCTCCTTAGTTTGGGCCTGGATTAGACAGCTGAAAACTAGAGACTAGCCACCGATCACACAGCTTGGCAGAGGCCTCCAAAATGAGAGTGCTCAGGTGACCCTGTCTCCTGGATCAGCGCCACACTCCATCCTTGTCAGGGCCCACTGCCTGCTTTCTCATAAATCCTTCCTTCTGGAATGAAATTATTTCCTTTATGATGAGGAGGCAGTTGGTACTGTCTCACTGCTAAGCAGAGGTGGCAAGAGGGGCATAGCTAGGTCCTGACCCTCTGGAGCTGGCACAGGTACACAGAAAGCCCCTCAAGATCCCGTTGGTAAAAGTTTTGCCAAAGGAGATAGCAAATTCTGCCTGCTGTGCATGCTAAGACAGCCCGCACTCCTGGCAGGGAGAGGGGACAGAGGCGGCTATTTTCTCTGAGCCAAGAATGCTGACAGGCTCAAGAGGGAGGATGATGTGGCAGGCAGGAGACTGTGTGTGACCTTGAACTTGGAACCAAGGTTGCTTTCAGGGATTCAGATGCTCCTCAAGGGGATTTGGGATATAATGTCAGAACCTGTCTCAAAGCCTAACTGAGACTTGAGGGTAAAGGGAGGGAAGGAAGTCCTGCTTCCGTCTGGAAGCTGCCTGGTAATCTTCCTTCCTCCCTGTCATACCCACATCATGGAATCACTGCTCCTCATTTCCTGCCACTTCTGAGCCTTGGTTTCCCTAGAGATAGAATGGGGACAGCAAGAGTAAGTTCGGCATAGGTGTGAAGTTATAATTAGATGGGCTGATTTGTGAAAAACTCCTCAAATAGAGGCTGGCACACAGTAAGTGCTCAATAAATGGATCCGTTGCCATTGTTGTTCTTGTACCCTCATTGGCTTCCCATCAGAGGTCAAAGCTGTCTCTTCTGCAGATCAAGCACCTCCCACCTCACCTTCCCCAAGAAGTTCTGTGACCCCGGGAAGCATGGGTGAACCCCAAGGTGGAAGCCATTAGGGTGCCACCAACTCTGCCAGTGCAATAGTGGGAAAGTCCAGGAAGCAGACAGAGCAGGGAGGGCAAAGAAACCCAGGTTTAAGGGGAGAGAAGATGGTAGGAGAAGGGAAGATGGAAATGAAAAGCAGAGATGGGTAATGGCATCACTCTAACATCTACGGTGTAGCTGGTATTGACACACATTTTCTATTTTATGCCCCACAGCAACCCTTAAAGTAAGTATTAGGCACCCATTTTGTGGATGAGGAAAGTGAGGTCTGAGAGGTGAAATAACTTGCCAGAGTCAGGCAGCAAGTAAGTGGCTGATGAGTTGTTACAGACTCTTTCTTCTCAACCACCCTGGTGCCTTCTGGGCTTTGGCGGAGGAAGTGAGAGCTCCAAGAACAGGGGAGAGGCCAAGGGAACAGAGGGACAGTGGCTGCAGCAGGGACAGGGAGCTGGCAGTGGAGTGGGCACAGCCCCTTAGGCGCCCTAATCATGTCCAGGAGTCCTTGGCAGGCCTGCACCACCCGGGAGCTCATTACTGTCACTTATCTGCCTGTACTCTGAGTTCTTCTGAAGTCCTCCTCCGCCCCAGCCTGAGCCATCCCCAGGGAGCTGGCCTGGCTAGGAACGGGAGGCAGGGCCCAGGGTGGAGCTGAGATGGGCAGGGCGAGAGCGGGGGTGTGCAGAAGGAGGGCGCAGTGGGGGAGGCTGCTGAGGCCGTGAAGGGAGCTGAGTGCTGACTTCAGAGAAGCTAGTAGGTGTTGCCATGACAACCACAGACTAGGGACATCTTTGAAAAAGAAAAAAGAAAAAGAAATAAAAGTTTGGCAGTTTTATTTGCTGTCTTTGTACCCCTTGCCAGAAGGAAAAGTAGAGATCTTGGGGAGCGCTGGAGATGGCTGGGCAGGCAGGTGGGGGTGTCAGGGCCAGGATTCCCCCAAGGGGAGGATGTGGTTTCACATCCACATGGTGGAGGCTCCTCCATGTGGTCCCCAGGGGTCTTCAGAACTTAGCATCTTCTCCTGACTCTGGTCCATCCATCTGTGTTCCAGGACCTCTTTTGAGAACCTGAGACCTCTATGGGACTTGTCATCCGGGTCTGGTTCTATTCATGTCCTGCCAAGTGACCAGCAGAGAAGCCCTCTTTAGACTTGGGCCCACCGGGAGGAGTGAGTTTCAGAAGCCAAGGTTTCCCAAGTCCCATCCTCCCCACCCCTGCCTGACAATAGCTCCTTTTCTACATGGCAACTGACACTAACACAAAGGGCAAAGGGATACAAGTGCCAGCCCCCATGTCACACTCCCTGGCTGCAGAACCCTGTATCCCTTCTAGCTGCTTGGGCAAGCTAGGTAACTGCTCTGTGCCTCAGTTGCCCCATTGTGAAATGAGCACAATAGCTAGATCCAGCTCACTGCGTTGCTGGAAGGATTAGATGAGTGAACATACGTAAAGCACTTAGAACAGCATCATTGCTTGGTCTAGCCTGGTGCTGTAGCATTTCAGCGATCTTCAACTTTAGGGCTGTGAAACTGAGGCTTTGGATGACAGGATTGTGGGACTGAGTCTCCACCCTTCATCTCCTGGCCCTGGGCACAGGAACCTCTCAGATCTGAACACTGCCCTTCTGCTACCCTAACCTCACCCAGGGAGCCTTCAGCACAGTCACTGGACAACTGGAAGGGACAGGCGAACCCTATCCTTAGGTTTGCCTTCGTGGACTATTCCCTGGGCTTACATGTACACCAGACTCCCAGGGTCTCAGTTTCTCAAAGGTGCTTTCCATCCCCATCAAAAAAAAAAATAAGCAAATTCAAAGCAAACTGATTTTGATCCTTGAGAGAGGATCTATTGGTATTGATGAAACTCTGAACCAGGGACGGCTTTTCAGTAAATGGTTTTCTTTTCTTTCTTTCTTTCTTTCTTTCTTTCTTTCTTTCTTTCTTTCTTTCTTTCTTTCTTTCTTTCTTTCTTTCTTTCTTTCTTTCTTTCTTTCTTTCTTTCTTTTTTTTTTTTTTTTTTTTTTTTTTTTTTTGAGACAGAGTCTTTTTCTGTTGCCCAGGCTGGAGGGCAGTGGCACAATCTCGGTTCACTGCAACCTCTGCCTCCTGGGTTCAAGTGATTCTCCTGCCTCAGCCTCCCGAGTAGCTGAGATTACAGGCATGTGCCACCACACCTGGCTAATTTTGCATTTTTTGTAGAGATGAGGTTTTACCGTGTTGGTCAGGCTGGTCTCGAATTCCTGATCTCAGGTGATCCTGCAGCCTCGGCCTCCCAAAATGCTGGGATTATAGGCGTGAGACACTGCACCCAGCCCAATAAATGCTTTTCTTCCTTCAAAACTAAAGCCTTCAGAAGATTTATGTTCCTGAACAGACCCAGATGCTTGTCAGGGGCCCATCAGCAATTGGTGACTCCCTCAAATTAGCATGGCACTTGCAATTAATATATAAGCATTCTAGAGAGATTCTCTGTGGATGTTTAGCCCAGATTTTTCTAAGCCTCTTCCCTCCAGACATATAGGTGACATTATTTTAGACTCCATCTTAGCTACTATGAATTTCAAAATCATTAGGTTTTGCAGTTAAGTGCCCAGTCAGCAGTCTGATATTCCTTTAAGTCACAAATAATAGCTACCATTTAATGAGTGCTTGTATTCCACCTGGTCCCATATGAGACATGGTGACATGTGACATCAATAAGTCCTAATCATAACCCTCCCTTCAGGCTAGGGATTTATTCTTATTTCCAGGGGAGGCATGTGGGACCCGGAGAAATAAGAGACTCATTTAAAGCCACACAGCAAGCAGGGCAAGGAGTCAGGATTCAAATCTAAGACTGCCCGACTCCAAAGCATAATCCCTGATGTACATGGTGGTTAAGAGTCTGAACTAGGCTGGGTGCGGTGGCTCATACCTGTAATCCCAGCACTTTGGGAGGCCGAAGCAGGAGGATTGCTTGAACCCAGGAGGTTGTGACCAGCCTGGGCAAGATAGTGAGAACCCCATCTCTACAAAAATTTTAAAAATAGCCAGTGTTGTGGCACATGCTCTTAGTCCCAGCTGCTTCAGAGGCTGAGGTGGGAGGATCACCTGAGCCCAGGGAGGTTGAGGCTGCAGTGAGCCGTGATTGTGCCAGTGCTCTCCAGTCTGGGTGAAAGAGCAAGACCTCATCTCAAAAAAGAAAAGAAAAGAAAGAAAAAAGAAAAAGAGCCTGAACTGAACTCCTGGCCAGACAAGTGGAACCAAATCCCAGCTTCATCAATATCTAGTCATGTAAATGGAGCCATCTGGCCTCCATTTCCTCATCTGAGAAACAGGGATAATAATACTCACCCAGTGCTGTATAAAGAGTAAATAAGTTAATACATGCAAAGTTCTTAGAAGAAAGCCTGGTATACAGCAAGCATTAAATCAGTGTTTACTTTTATCCTTTCTACTAGGCCATGAGGATTTTGTGTAAAGACATGGAAAGGGGAAGTAGATTTGTGTCTGCATTCAAACATCAATTCTCAGGAATCCTTGACATTTTCCTAGAAGTAGGCCTTAGAAAAAATTAACAGGCTTTAAGCCAAAATTATTTTTTCCAAACTTATTTCACAGCAGCGCAGACTCTTAGGGCTGGCAGGGCCTCATGTGCTGAAGAGAAGGAGGAATGTGGCCCAGGCTCCACCCTCGCATGGTCTTCAAACCCCCATGGAGCCTCGTAGGTGGGCTCTGTGGTGATGACGAGGAGCCAGCAGACCCGAGCCCCAGGTCAGTCCTGCCACGAACTTGACTGGATTCCTGCTGAGTCTCAGCTTGCTTATCTAGAAGTTGAGGACCTTCTTTCATGTTGTTTTAGCAAAACACACTCAGGATTATGCTTCTCCCAGGAAAGGGGACCACAGCAGGAAAGAGACAGGAGGGAGGCTCCTAGAAATTTTAGGAAGTGAGACCTAGAAGGGATCTTAGAAAGTTACTTAGTGGTAACTTAGCAGAAGTAGCTTAGAAGCTCCCCATTTTACTGATAAGGAAACTGAGGCCCCAGTGAGAGAAAGCGACTTGTCTAGTGTCAGAGCTGGCACTAAAACCCTTGTGCCTTGTCTTGTAGGCCCAGTGCCCATGGCACTGCAGCCACTGTCAGCTCAGGAATGGGAAGCCCTCTTCTGAGTGGTGGTTGCTATGACTCGGCTGGAGGACAGGGAATCTCCCCAAGTGTGCTTTGGCAAGAGGTTGGGAGAGACATCGCTTCTATTAATTGTGATGAAGATGATAGTGAGAGCTGTAATTTATTGAGTGCTGGGTACCAAACATTCTAAGAACTTAATATTCACTTAAACTTCTGAGATAGGAACCATTATCATCTCCCCTTGCAATGAGAAAACTGAGGCACAGAGAAGTGAAGCAAATGCCTACGGCTTTCTATCTGGTATGTGTGGGAGCTTGGTTTCAAGCCAGACAAAATTTCAGAACCTGCGCCTCAACTATTTGCCTATACCGACTCTTCGGAGTATAATTTTGTACATTTCCAGTCCCTAGAAGCCCAGAGAAAGGAGTGGTGCTAGATTCAATTCAGTTTGACTTCCTTAGTTTATTTGTTGAACCCTACCAGGTGATCAGCTGGATAGCCAAAACCACTAGCTGGTTCCAAATTAAATGTATCAATAGAAAATGTATTTTAGAATGTGGCCTCACACTCTACACAAATGTGCATGTGTGAACACACACACACATGCACACATGTACATATCAGAAAGGACCGATAGCATGGTCAGACAGGAAGGAAACCAAATTCAGGACACCACAGTACCTAGCTCAAGCCCTGGTTCAGCTACTGAGGTACTCAGCAGGTTAATTCACCTGCTCCGTGAGGGGTGGGCTGTCTACACCATTGACCCTTGGATCTCCAGTTGCTCTCACTCCATCAGTGAATGGATTATTTCCTCACTGCTGCTTTCTAGCTGTGTAACTGTGGGCAAGTTGCTCAACCTCACTGTTCTTCAGTTTCCCCCATGTGTATAATAAGGATACTAATTGTACTTACTCACTGGGCTATTGCAAGGATTAAATGAATGTATAAGGGACTTAGAGCTTGGCACAGAGTAAATATGTACAAATGTTAACCGTGGTGGTGGTGATAATAGTGGCAATTAATATTATTAGTGCTTTTTGTCAATTTGTAATTTGTAAAATGGGCCAATAATAGCATTGGTCTCCTAGGGTTATTCTGAGGACCAAATAAGATGATAGCACAGAGTATGGGCTCAGACCCCAACTCAGGGGTGGAGACAGGAAGAAGAAGCATGTACAGGGCAGCAGGGCACACAGCCATTCCATCTGAGAGGAAAAGGATGGCAGCAGGGGTGCGCCCTGGCATAGCAGGGGACAGGACATTACATCCCCTGGTGCCGGCTTATCCCTGTGGCTTCCCACCCTGATGCTGCCACTTTGCACATGTGATTCAATCAACTGTCTCTTTAATTATGACACGGAGGAGAAGCCACAAACAGGTTTACCATATTCACGGTTTGCTGCGTCTGTGTTACATCCGGTGTGCATGTAAACAACATCTTGTGGCATTGTCTGATAAATTAAACATCTCTCCTTCCTGGGCTTGGAGAGGAGCGTCGGGTCTCTAAAGAGGGGTACGGATGACTCACCACCATGGCGCTAAAGAGCTTTGCCTGCAGCTCTTTCAGCAAAATGCTCTAGAAGGAGCAGGGAGGGGAGAGCGCGCCTCCAGCTGGGATCTCTTTCCTAGGAGGAGACAACCAGGAGAGGATGTGCCCAAAGCTGGCTGCTTAGCTGAGGCCACCAGGGAGTTGTTACTGAGGGAAATGGAGCTAACTCTTGCCTGTTCCTGCAGTGCCTGCTGGGAAGGCCAGTGATGTGCTGGGAAAACGTGCACTCAATGCCATTCTGGAGCCTCATTTGACCCCTGCCCCAGCCCACCACCAAATCTTTATTGAAATAACCTGATTTATAACTCATTGTGGCCATCCACTGGCTGTGTGACCTTGTGAAAGGCACCTAACCTCTCTGGGTTTTGGTTTTCTCCTGGGACCACAGACAATGTAGATAACCTTGTTGAAGGCAGGCAGCGAGGTCCCACCATCCCTTGAGATCCCCATCAGTTCTAGGAACCATGACCTCTTCCCAACCAGCCGTCAAGGAGAGCCCTTGACTCGGGAGATGAGCTAAAACTAAGACATCATGAGAACAAAAGGCAGACACTTCTAATTAGAAAACCACCACCAGCATGAGTTACTTCCAGCCCTCTGATCATCAGACTCACCTGAAGAGCCTTTTAAAAAATACCCAAAATACTCACTCTGGGTCCCCTTCCCAGAAATCCCGATGTAATTGATCTGCGGGAAGCCAGACACTGAATTTTGTAAAAGCTCCTTGTAAGTCTAATGTGTGACTGGGATTGGAGACTGCTGACCTAGATAATCCATTTCCTGATCATCAAGAGTCGAAGGTGAGTTTAATTAAAGGAGAAGGTGGGAAAAGACTCTGGGGAACTAGATGTCTAGGCTACTTTGTAGCAGGCCTGAGATATTCCTTGGGGTCCAGCCCAGGCAGGCTGGAAATAGGATGCCACTCCTGATTCTGCTTGCCAGTAAGTGTGAGCTGGACTGGGGCAGAAGATGTCCATCGGGACACCAACATCTGAGGCCTGTCCTGGGCTGTGGGTCGGGCCTGCTCTCAGGATTGCCCCAGTGTGGTGGCGAAACAGCCAAGGAAAGTGAAGAAGGCATTGTATCCTCTTCCCATGGAGCCTGTGCTGGGAACTAAGGGGAGCGGGCAAGTAGAGAGATGAACTCTGTCTGTAAAGTTATAAAGGAGGGCTTCTAGAGACCAGGAGAGGTGAGCCGAGGCTTTGAAGGGTGTGTACAAGTTTGCCAGGTGGAAAGCAGGGAATGGGAAACAGCAAGTTTGACCTAGGGGCTACCCCTGCTAACTCAGCACCTATGGGGTTCCCCATGTGCCCAGTTCTGCACCAGGCTTTGCTGGAAGTATAGATGGGTGGTGTTGCATACACACAGGAGAACGTGGGCCCTGCCTTTCTTACAGTGAGGCTGGGGAGACACTGGTTCAAAGAGAATTCAAGATGGTTCCATACAAAGAGAATTTCTAGTGGCCGCTCCTAATACATCTGTGTTATCAAAGAAGGTTTCTTGGAGGAGATAAGTCTGGAGAAACATGGAGGCAGACAGGAGGCAGGCACCATCCCAGAGAACTTCGGTAAATGTGGGGAGGGGAAAAAGGCCTGCATACTTTATAATGTAGGCCCCAAGTGTGGGTGGGGCCTGGAAGGCCCAGTCTGACTAAGTTACAGGGAGGTGGCATGGGCTGAATGGCATCAGGCCAGGCTGGGGCCCAGCAGGAAGGGGCTTCCTAGACCATGCTGGGCCCATCAGACACAATCTAGCCTGGACTACATTCATCCTTATACCAATGCAACCGTAACATACAGCTTTTAATATATATTTTACGGCGGAAAGAAACTATAGGAAAGTCACACCACCACTCTAGGGCAAAACACTTGGGTGGGATTCTAAATCCCTGGATACTCTTTCAGGCCCTGCCTTTAATTAGCTGTGCATCCTTGGGCAATTCACCCATCCTCTTTGAAGCTCAGTTTGCCCTTCTGTAACCTGGGAAGGGTAGACCCATCTCACAGGCAGCACATCCCAGGAGCACTGCTGGCCTGGACTACATCAAGCATGGTGCCCCCTGGAATTGTACAACAAGGTGGAATGGCCAAGAGTGAGAGGTCGACAGAGTAGGAAATGTGAAATTGCTTTAAAAGCAGCTGTGAGAAGAGCTTAGTTTTAGGGGAAGGGATCAGGGCTCCCTTCCTCAGCCTCATCATCCCTATTCCATGTACTTCATAACGTATCTTTCCACTCAAACAAAAACACTTCTCAGTTTCCAGTACTGATGGCACAACCTATAGAAATTGTCTGTGTACCCCTTAAGCACACATCTCATGACACCTCACCAGCCCCTGAGGCCTGGGACCTCGTTTTGCCCTCCCCACACCTTCCTCGCCTGCACTTACACAGCTTAGCATCATACAGACCGTGCTTGTCTCTAATACGGATTGGAATCCCTCCCAGGCCATCCCCCAAGTCCCTCCTTTTCCATTTTTCCTCCAGGGGCCCTACTGGACTCACATCCTTGTCTCTCTTCCCTGCGATGCTCTCAAGGTCTGGCTGCCATCTCCAAGCAGAACCGCTACATCGATTGTCCTTTGTTGCACTTTAGTTGGTCAAACACATAGGCTCAGTGCTAGTGCCCAGCCTGGGATGCTAGTGCCCCATCCCAGAGAATTTGGGGCCATACTGACCCCTGGAGGCTCCTCCTGCACATATGGGGTGCACTGTGGCTGCTTACCCATGAAGCCCCAGTCTCCAGCAACCATGGGAGTGAGTGTGGCTGGGGCTGTCTCTTCAGGACCAGCCTTGGGATGGTTGAGGTCACTGTCCTTGAAGACCCAGAAGAGCACAGGGTCTTCTAGTATCATTTTCTTGTTTTAAGAAACAGAAGCTGGAACCAAAAGAGTATTTGTGATGGAATAGTGACCTCCAAATGATAATTTCACTTGGAACCTTAGAATATGACCTTATTTGGAATAAGGATCTCAAAATGAAATCATTATGGGCCGGGCACAGTGGCTCACAACTGTAATCCCAGCACTTTGGGAGGCTGAGGCGGGAGGATTGCTTGGCGTCAGGAGTTCAAGACCAGCCTGGCCAACATGGTGAAACCCCGTCTCTACTGAAAATACAAAAATTAGCCAGATGTGGTGGCTCACCCCTGTAATCCCAGCTACTTGGGAGGCTGAGGTAGGAGAATCACTTGAACCCGGGAGGAAGAGGTTGCAGATTGCAGTGAGCCGAGATCACGCCACCGCACTCCAGCCTGGGTGACAGAGTGAGACTCCATCTCAAAAAAAAAAAAAATTTGTGGATTAAAGTAGGCCCTAGATCCAATGCTAGTGTCCTTATAACGGAAAAAAAAAGGAGAAAAGACAGGCACAGAAAAGACAGCCACGTAAAGACAGAGGCAGAAGCTGAAGTGATCCAGCTACAGCCAAGGAGCGCCCAGGATTTAAAGGAGCCTCTAGAAGCTGAAAGAGGCAAGGAAGCAATCTTCTCTAGAGCCTCCTGAGGGAACATGGCCCTGATGACACCTTCATTTCAGAATTCTGGCCTCTAGACTATGAGAGGGTAAATCTCTGTTGTTTTAATCCACTTAGTGTGTGGCCATTTGTTATGGAAGCACCAGGAAACAAATACACAAGGCTCTCGACTTACCTGAGAAGGGGCCCAGGTTTCCCCCACTATACCTATTAGACCCTGTGGGCCTGCCTGAAAGTCCCCTATCTAAAAAAACAACGACCCTAAGATCATTTTGCATGACTGTGTTCCTGCCGTGTGCCAGGGACACCTGGGTGTTTGATTCCGGTGAGTGAGGAGGCATGTGTGCGAGGCAGTGTGCAATAGTGGTTAAGGGCATGGTGAGTCCAGGTGGCCAGTTTCTAGTTATGTATCCCTGGGCAGGTGATGTAACCACTCTGCCTCAGTTTCCTCACTGGTAAAATAGGGATGATATGTTCTCATTCATAAGTGGGAGTTGAACAATGAGAACACGTGGATACAGGGACAGAAACATCATACACCGAAGCCTGGTAGGGATTGTGAGGCAAGGAGAGGGAGAGCATGAAGACAAATACCTAATGCATGTGAGGCTTAAACTGATAGATGCAGCAAATCATGGCACATGTATACCTGTGTAACAAACCTGCACGTTCTGCACATGTATCCCAGAACTTAAATAAAAAACAAAATAGGGATGATAATAGTAATGCCCACCTTCTGGGGTGTTGTGAGGGATTAATGGATTAGTATCTATAGCACCCTGGGAAGTGTGGGCCATGACCATTTCCCCCAGTGACTGGGGGTGGAAACGGAGGCCTGGGGGGCTATGTCACATCCCCAACATGGCTAGAAGATGGCTGGGCTGGAGTTTGAACCTAGGTTTTCTTAACTTTGAAGCAGAGGCACTTTCTAGTCTGACACACGCTGTCTCCTTTTCGGGAGCTTCCTGGAGACATGACATTTAAGCTGGGAGGAGGCAGGATGCTACCTGAGACGCTCCACAGGCAGTCTGGCCGAGGCGTGGCAGCTGGGAGCTGCTTGTCAGTTTATAACCATCCCTCCTGGCTGCCACCCAATAGAGAGTGGGGCCCTGGAGTTTGGGGCCCAGAAGATCACCTATCTTGGGGAGCAAGAAGGTAAGAGGAGGGATCTGGAGGTGTGGGAGAAGAGATGAGAGCTGAATCCCAAGAGGCAGGGAGGAGGTAGGTGTATGTTTTGTGTCCCCTGTTCCAGCATCTCACCCAATGAGACCCATTTCTGAAACAGCCAGAGAAACAGGTGCTTCAGGAGCTCCTGACGGATGCAGCCCCGAGCGAATGAAGGGTGTGAACACCAGGGTGGGAGAGACAGAGACGGGAGGTTCCAAGCCAAGGAGAATCACACTCACTGAAAGTTCAGAGCCAATAAAATGCAGTTTAGGGAATGACATGGTTCCTACCAGTCAGCCTGCCAAGGTGCCTGAAAGGGGAGGCAGCAGGTGCGGGCAGGAGAGAGGCCTGAGGAAAAAGGATATCAGCATGTCAAATGCTGCTCAGAGTCAGGTCACATCCAGGGCTCCCATAGGATCTCCCTGGAAGCATAGGATGCAGCTTCTGAAGTGGCTTGAGCCACACCAGCATCAGGAGGAGGAAGTGCACAAATGCAGCTCGGCTTACACGGGGCGAATCTGAATGCTTGCGAGTAGTGAGGGGTACCCCACAGGCTGCTCCCAAAGGTCATTTGGCAGGATGCTCAGGAAGGATTATTAGGCTGAAAATGCCCAAAGCGGCTTCTCTGCTCTCTGCACTCCTAAATCCTCCCACTTCTCCTGAGTTGCTGCTGTGGCCAACAGCAGAGGGTCTTCAGATGCCAACACAGCCTGCAGAAAAGTGAGAAGTTCAGGCAAGCAGTGAAAAGTGTTGCGAGAATAAATATGCAGGCTCCTGGTTTTTTCAAAGCCCCACCTGCTGTGGGTTTTGATGGAATCGACCAATTGTCTTGACCTGGAAACATCTATCCAGCTCTGGGGAGGAAGCCAAACAAGAGAAACTGAAGGGGCTGGAGGGAATGTGGAGGAAAGATGAGGAGCAGACACAGAGGGAGGGGATAGTGCAGGGGTTGACGGGTGAAGAATTCAAGTTTTCTATAAGTACAACCTGATTGTCTTTACTTCTGTGCACACACTGGGGAGCTTATGTTTAGCACCCTGCAAGTGGGGTTGGGGCATCTATTTATTATTGGGTAATGCAAGTCATTGGGTCCCTGTGACTGGGCCCTTCAGCATTTGGGATACCTGGGGCATGAGGTTCACTAAATAAGTGTGAATAAATAGGCCCTCACTGCTTCTGAGCACTCAGACACCCTCTCAAGGGGCTTGCTTTGCAGTGTTGGGTTCCCCTGCTTATCCTCTTCCTTCAGGGAACTATATGTCTGGCTGTGGATGTGTGGCAAGTCATTCCAGAGAAGGCACCTCTCTTAGTGTAATACAAAGTGAAATCCTTCCTGGCTGGTCTGGAGGATGGATACTGGTCTGAGTGGCCTTTCTGGTTGTGCAACCAGAATGAGCAAGTACTTGCAGTATTAACTCATTCCATCCTCACTGCAACCCTTTTAAGGTGGCACTGCCATTGTCATCCTTCTAATACGGTATTGGAGCTGGGGGTGGCTGCAGTGAGTTACCCCCGGTAGTTCCACTCCTCAACAGCAGAGCAGGGATTTGAACCCGAGCCAGCTGGCTCTAGGGTTGAACGCTCAGCAGCATGCCACACCACCTCTCCCAGGGCAGCTCGGTGTGTACTGGGGAGAGATTTCAGCAGTCGATGTGACACTTTACAGAGCTCCCCATGGCATGACAATATGACAGCATCCCTGAACGGTGGCAGCCTAGCCTTTGCTTGAACACATGAAGTGACAGCCTACTCATTACTTTGCCAGGACATCAGAGCCATCCATCTTCCTATGGTTTGGATTTTGGGAAAAGTCATTTGGAAGTTGAGCGCCTGTACCTTCTGCCCTGGCTTCAGTTCTGGAGCCACTGAGAAGAGCCCCATCCCCTTTTCCAGACACTCTCAGATATCTGCACATCACCCTCCTCCGTACCCCTGCCTGCAGCCTTGGATTGAACAAGCTTGTGGGCCCCTGGCCCCCTTAGCCCTTTTTCTTTCTCAGCCACTGTCCCCCAGCCTCATCTGTCAGGCTCAGACCAGCTGGACACAATCTGATGTACCAACTTCCTTCTCAGCCTGCTGTCCCCAGGGTTGGGTGGGGCATTCCAGGTGTGACCCTGCCACTCCTGGTCCTTGCAGTCCTCTGTAGGATGAGGGATTAACTCAGGGGGCTCTGACATTCCAGGCATCTGTGGTGCAGCCACCCACCCCCTGTCCTGACTCTGTCTCTTGTGCTCCATCCCCACCCCTGGTGTTTCCTTGGAGGTGCGCCCAGGCCCAGCAGTTGCCTGTGTTGGAGGTGAATAGCAAGGACAGCAGCAGGTAATGCAGGGGCTGAGGCAAGGGGAAGCCAGGTGTACTGAACCTGAAGCCTGAGATGAGAAGGGCTCATCACTGGCTATAGTTCCTCTCTTTCCATCAGGGAATTTCTCTGAGAGCAGCACACAGCCTTTTTTTTTTTTTTTTTTTTTTTTTTTTTTTTTTTTGAGATGAAGTCTTGCTCTGTCACCAGGCTGGAGTGCAGTGGTGCAATCTCAGCTAGCTGCAAGCTCCAGCTCCTGTGTTCAAGCGATTCTCCTGCCTCAGCCTCCTGAGTAGCTGGGACTACAGGAGCATGCCACCATGCCCAGCTAATTTTTGTATTTTTAGTTGAGAAGGGGTTTCACCATGTTGGCCAGGATGGTCTTGATCTCCTGACCTCATGATCTGCCCACTTTGGCCTCCCAAAGTGCTGGGATTACAGGCGTGAGCCACTGCACCCAGCCACACAGCCTCTTAAATTGTTAATTAAATGGAAAAACACTTGGCTCCATTTCTCTGTGGTTTCTATTACCTGAGCAGGTGTGGAAGGAGGGGGCATTGTGTTTTCTCAGCTGCACCCAACCCATGACTGCCTGTTTCCCAAGCCCACATGCCTTGGGGAGCCATGTTGGCTTGGCAGGTGAGGTTCTGCAGGCAGGATGAGGAGATGTGTGGCAGGTGAAAAACTGAGGCCCAGACATGTGCTTTAGGTGCCCAGGGGCCCATGATCACCCAATGTGATGTTCTAGAAAGACAAATCCGCCAGTGGGAATTCAAAAGGAAGGGACTGGCTCCAGGTTACAAGTCTGTCCCTCTGCTCCAAAGTGGACACTGTGGCTGGTGAGGACCCAGCTGCGGGTAGATGACTAACTCCCAGCATTAACTACAGAGATGAGTAAAGTGATGGTTTGCAAGGTGCATGCAGGGTGGAGGGATGTCCTGGTGCAGCTCCTGGGTGTTACAAGGTAGGAGCAGCACCATTTTTAAGGCTATCAGGGTAAGGGAGGGGGTGTCACCTCCTCTGATTTAGGTCTTGGCTCTAGCTCAGAGCCTGCTGCCGTATCTGCAGGCTGGGTCCAGCCTCCAAGGACACAGGCAGCTGGACCTGCCTCAGACAGGATCTGGAGAAAGCTCTCCCTTCAGTTCACCAAGTGATAGAAAGAACAGTAGGGACCTAGGAAGGAGGACTAATGGGACAGGGAAAAGGGCCTCATTTTTGAAACACACTCATCATCCGCATCATCATCATCATCATCTCATTCAACTTTCCAAATACTGAGATAAATGTATTACTTTGCTAGGTCTACCAAAACAAGAACAGGTGGCTTAAACAATAGAAATTTATTTTCTCACTCTTCTAGAGGTTATGAGTCCAGATCAAGGGGTCAGCAGGGTTGGCTTCTTTTGAGGCCTCTCCTCTTGGCTTGTAGGTGGCCATCTTCTCCCTCTGTCTTCTCATGATCTTTCCTCTGTGTGTGTCTGTGTCCACACTTTTACTTCTTATAAGAATACCAGGCATATCGGATTAGGGCCCCATATATATGACTTCATTTTACCTTAATTATTTCTTCAAGAATCTTATCTCCAGATACAGCTATATTTCTCAGGCACTTGGACTTGGGATTTCAACATACTTATGAATTTTGGCCATATTCATCCTATAACAGTAAGTAAAGCACACGTTGTCTTCACTTTACAGCTAAAAAATTAAGGCAGGGACAGAAGTGGCTTGTCTGGGGTGACTTGCATAGGGATGAAGAAGCAGAAGTGGATTTACCTCTAGATCTCATGCTAGGTCCATCCCAGGACCCTGTGTCTTTGTCCTCTGGCAGGAGCAATCTTCGTAGACTCTTGAGCAGGGGCCTCACCTTTCTGCCTATATCACCTCATGATGGAAACCCCTGCTTATACTAGACATTATTGGATGCCAATGGCTGTCTTTCAGGTGGGTGTCCTTGCTCTACCTGTAACATCGGGGCTCTTTAAAAATGGGACTGAGACTCTTCCCTCCAATGAAGGGCTCCCTGGGACCGAACTTCATTTCCCCATCTGGAACCTCCCCTAAAAGAGCGACAAATTGCAGAAAGATGGCCTGGCAACATCTGGGTGACCTTTGCTTAACACATTTATGGGTTCTCCTGATTTTCCCTCCCTTTGTCTTTGCTGCCTGCTCCTTGGGATGATCTGGTCTTCTTGTCTTAAGGTCATAAAATATCCAAACATCAGATGGGAATGGACCTGCAAAGGTCATCCCATATATTACATCTCCTGTATTCTCTTGCAGAGAATTATCCCATGATCTCAGACCCCAAAGAAGTGCTCAGTGGCTATTGAGAGAGAGAGTTGGTAGCTGATAGCCTCAAGTCTTCCCTTGCTGTACCACTTTCTCTTTCTTGCCATATTCTAAGTAAGCCCTGTTAGACTGTAGGGCCTTAAGAGGATTGCCTTTTGTCACCACTACTGCCTTGTTCTGCCAGTTACCATCTCCACCCCCACAACCTCTTCTTTTCCAGGTTAAAGCTTCCCTTCCCCTCCAGGAACCTACCTGAGGGCTGCGGGGGCAAGTTAGAGGTCACTGCTGTTCTTCTCTGGGTGGACAGTGTGAGCCCACTGCTGCTCCACCTCTGTCCCATCCCATCCTGCCCTCCTCACTCCTGGTATTGGGGGGCATCTCTCCAGCCTCCAAATTCCCAGAAATTTGATCCTCTTGGGAACATCCTAAGATGTTTCAGGATCCTGAAGCTGTCAGGTATCAGATCTGAGTCAAATCCTACATGGGTCAGGAGAGCCCAGGTTTTTGTGGTCAAATAGCTCCCTGGTTCCTCCAATTAATTAATATCTTATGTTGGATTTTCCCAGAAGTAAACCAAGTCAGGATCTGAGAGTAAGTAGTTTATCTGGGGGTGACTTCAAGAGGCATTGATAGAGAAATAGGGAAGTGAGAGCAGGAAGGGCAAGAAGCCAATATAGGGCTGCTCATAAGCAAGTCACTGATTTGAACACCTGAGACTCAGGTTTCCTGGAGACTTCCAGGAGTGCATTAGTTTCCTGTTGCTTCTGTAACAAGTTATCACAAAATTGATAGCTTAAAATAACAAATATATGATCCTACAGTTCTGTAGTTCAGAAGTTCAAAATGGGTCTCAACTAAAATCAAGGTACTGGCAGAGCTACATTCCTTTCAGGGGGCTCTAGGGTAGAATCTGTTTCCTTGCTCTTTCCAGCTTCTAGAGGCTGCCCATACTCCTTAGCTTATGGCCCCATCCCTCAAAGCCAGAAACAGTGGGTCTAGTTCTTCTCACCTCCTTCCCTCTTTCATATTTAAGGACCCTATTGATTATATTGGATGCACCCAGGATAATCCAGCGTAATATTTACAGTCTGCTGATTAACAACTTTAATTATATCTGCAACCTTAATTCCTCATTGTCACGTAACCTCACATATTCATAGGCTCTAGGGATAAGGATGTGGACATCTATAAAGGGCCATTATTCTGCCTACCACAAGAAATTGTATAGATTACTCCTGAGAGTCGTCCTACCTAAACAGTGAGAAGGCTGGGTTGCTTATTCACCAGCCCCCATCCAAGACTGATTTGGAGTAGGGGGTGAGTAACCCTTCTGCATTTCTGACCTGTTTTCCATAGCCTACTGACTCTTGTGGCCACAGAAGGCAGAGTCACATGTGCTTGGGGCAGGAAGCCCTCCGAATGCATGGGAATGGTGGGCATTGAGAGTTGTGGGTGAGACACCAAACAGGGTCTGCTTGTCTTAGTCCGTTTGTGCTGCCATCACAGAATACCTGAGAGTGGATAATTTATAAGGAACAGAGATTTATCTCTTACAGTTCTGGAGGCTGAGAAGCCCAAGATCAAGGGGCTTGCATCTGACAAGAGCCTTCTTGCTGCATCATCCCATGGCAGAAGTAGGGAGGGGAATGGACAAACTCACTCTTTTATCAGGAACCTGCTCCTGCCATAACAGCATCAATTCATCATAACCTAATCACCTTAAAGTTCCCAACTCTCAACATTGTTGCATTGATGATTAAGTTTCCAACACACAAACTCTGAGGTGTACATTCAAACCACAGCACTCCTATAACTAATTCATCTATTGATTCATCAGAAATATGAATGGTTAGGCCATGTTTTGTACCAGATCCTAGTGAGAAAACGATGAAAAACACACCAGTCCTTGCTTTGGAGGGTTTCACAGTCTAGTGGAAAGAATAGACCCATATGAAATCACTGTAATGCAATGTGGTAAGGGTAGTGATAGAAACCTGAGCTGGGCATTGGTGGAACACAGTCTAGAATAGGGATAAGAGACAGATCAGAAACGACATACTGCAGCGTAAAGTCTGAGTTAACACTGAAGGACATTAGGAGTTGGCCAGATAAAGGCAGGTCATTGTTCAAGGTGGAAAGGAGGCATGAGCAAATACACATGGATAAGAAATGGTGTGATTGCATGAGCCCAGGAGTTCAAGACCAGCCTGGGCAACATGGTGAAGCCCTGTTTCTACAAAAAAATGCAAACATTTAGCTGGGCACGGTGGTGCATGCCTGTAGTCTCAGCTACTTGTGAAGCTGAGGTGGGAGGATCTCTTGAGCTCAAGAGGTTGAGGCTGCAGTGAGCTGTGATCATGCCACTGCACTCCAGCCTCGGTGACAGGGTGAGACCCTGCCTCAAAAAAAAATAATAAAATAAAAAAATAAAGAAAAGAAAGAAATAGTATGATGCATGCAGGGAAATGCAGGTAACATAGAGTGAAGTATCCCTGCTTGCTTAAAACACTGGGCAGAGAAGAGTAGAGATTCCGCTAGAGAGTTGGGCAGGGATGTGGTTGTGGGAAACTAGCACCCATTGGAAGATGTTCAAACACCATCTTGGAGCAAATGGGAAACCCTTGAAGGTTTTGAGCCAGGAAAGAATATAGCCAGAGTAGTATCATTGTTAGGTCCCTCTGTCCACAGAGTGGAAAATGGATGTGAAATACTGAGACTAGGAGCAGGGGAGATTAGTCAGGAGCTATTGCAGCAGTCCAGGGAAGAGATAAAGAGCTTCCAAATTAGCATTCTGGTTGCAGAGGTAGAGAGATATCCAAGGGCAGCTCTGTTTGTAGATAAAATACTATTATATAACTTAGGACAAGGTATGACTTTGAGTGACAGAAAATCTAAACTGGACAATAGAAGTTTATTTTCGTCTTACATGAAACTCTAGCTAGGTGGTCCAAGCTCCTTGCACCTTATTGCCCTGCATGTCTTTCACTCCCACATCCACCTTATGGTTCAAGATGACCACTGCAACTCCATCTGTCACATTCACATTCCAGCCAGCAGGAAGGAGATGAGGGAAGATCTCAACCCTTCCTTTAAGAACAATTCCTAGAAGTTGTCTATACCTTTACCACTTACACTTCATTCGCCAGAACTTGGCCACATGGCTACACCTAGTTGCAAAGGAGTCTGGGAAATAATGTCTTTTTTCTGGAAGCCATCTTCCCAACCACAATTCTATTACTACACAAGGGTACATTGGGCCCTGGAAGCAACTGGTCCTTAGAAGGTAACAGTAGACGTGTGCACTGTGGCCAGACTGACCTGGCTTCCACTCTTTGTTACCTTGGGTACCTTCTGTGAGCCTTGGTGCCTTCATCTGTAAATGGAGATGTAGGATTATTGTGAAGATTGGACAAGATGATAGACAAAAAAAGATTTTATAAACTGCAAAGTGCTGTCACTCGTGAGATATCATCACTGTGATTGTATTCATTGTAGCCCCATTGATGAACCAAGATTGCTTTACAAGCACTGAATGAGAGATACAGATTTAGATGCCTCTGGGTCAGTAAAAATTCTTGGAATGAGGGAGGGAAAGAACGAGGCAGGAGCAGGCTTTCTCCTAGACAGAGAGGACTTAGGGAAGGGAGGCTATGAATAACGTACAGAGGGGAGCTGCAGGGGTTTCCTGGAATAGAGTCTATGTACTTCTGGAGGAGGCATCTTTAGTCAAAGCCAAGAGGGTACCTGGAATCCTGCAAGAGAGTATGGAGAGACTTGTGTAGCTTCATCTGTAATCCACACATTCCTATCAGCCAATATCCCAGGGCTTTTCTCCATCATCCTGAGCTCACCCATGCTTCTGCCCTTGGACCAAGCCAGGGTTAAGAACAGGAGCACAAGGTGACATAGCCACACTTAATACTTAGTCTCTGTTTTTCTTTTCATTGGCAAATGAAATCATTTATTGGTTTTAGCTGAGGTGGCCTCAGTTCTTGCAGTAATTACTGCTCTGTTAGTAAATGGAGAGGTTTTGATTTAACAAAGGTATGTGTAAATTGCATGTTTTGCATTTGCTCAACCTTAATCAATACTGTAACAGAATTAAGAGGTCCAATAAGACTTGTGTTCTTACCTAAGCTGATAAAAAATGAGCCTGCACAACTACAAATGGGACCTCAGCTAATGTATTTGTAGGTAGCCTATGATCATATTTTTCTGTATTGTATCAAATTGTCTCTAGTCTATTCAGGTAGTGACTAATAGAGTGTGAGGTTTTTGGGGGAGGGTGCAGTCTCTCATTGCTGCTACTAAAGGTTTTGTGTCATCTTCTTTCATGTCACCCAAATTACATTAAATTTCAATTCCAGACCTGGTAATCTCCCTCACCTCTCATACTTTATTTTTCTCCTTAGCACTTAACACCTTCTGATATCATGTTTACTTTATTTATCTCGTGTATTCTGTCTCCCCAAATTATAATATAGGCTCTGTTGAAGGTGGAGAGTTTTTTTTGTTTGTTTGTTTTTGTTTTTTGGTGTGTGGGGTGGCTGGAGATTTGATCTATCTTGTTTACTGCTATATTTTTGGGGCTACAATTGTGCCTGGCTCAAAAAATTATTTGCTACACAAAGGAATGAAATCATTTGGCATGATTGTTGGACATGCAGTGTGTATAATTTCTTTTTTAAATATTTTATTTTATTTTATTTTTTTAGAGTCAGGGTCTCACTCTGTCACCCAGGCTGGAGTGCAGTGTGTGATCATGGCTTACTGCAGCCTTGAACTCCTGGGCTCAAGCAATCCTCCCACTTCAGCCTTCAGAGTAGCTGGGACTGCAGGTGTGACTACCGTGCCCAGCTAATTTTTTAATTTTTTTTATAGAGACGAATTCTTGCTATGTTGCCTAGGTTGGTCTTGAACTCCTGGCCTCAAGCCATAGTCCCACCTCAACCTCCCAAATTGCTGGAATTACAGGCATGAACCACTGAGCCCAGCCCAGTGTGTATAATTTCTAATGTCGCTTTTCAGCTCAAAATGCTGTTTCCAGATGTTTGTTATATAGTGCATGCTTCCCGATTGCCTGGCTGCTTGATTAAATAAATGAATGAATCAAATGTTACATTACAATGATGGAAAATAATGTCATTGTTTCATTCAACAGCCTACCCTCTCCCCTAGTTGTTCCATAGACTCAGTTGGCCAGAAGGAAGAGGGATAGGGAACAAGCATATATTCTCTGCTCTTATCTCTCCAGCACTTGGCCAATATTTTTAAATAGCATTTAATGACCATTGCATAAAGATGTCACTGCATCAGTGCTGTCCCCAAGCAGCTGGTAGACTGTGAAGTCTCCTCATCTTTCTGTGGTGATCTATCCCAAGGGCTATGGAGGGGGCTTCTTGGGCCAGCTCACCTACTTCATTTGTAACCCAGCTCCTGGATAGGGTATTCTGTTAAATATACCCTCTCCCTTGTAGGCCTCTCCTATGGTAATGCTCTTGCTACATAAGCCAGACAATTAGAGGTAATTGGGATAATTGGCATTTATTATGGCAATTTGCATTTCTACAGCAGACAGCACAGAACTTAGTACCGGGCTTGCGAATGTGCTTTTAGGATCTGAGCTGAATCCAGCTCTCCATTCTAAGGCATATTTCAGAGGCCACAGAATTTGCCCCTCCTATGCTCATGGTAGGTCCTTAGGACAGGATTACATGTGAGCCTCACCCACCAATCAGAAAGAAGCATGCAAATCAGGGGCTGGGAATTAAAGAAGCATCTCTTCCATCTGCAGGGGCCTGGGGAAGAGTCTACAGCCTGGAAGAAGTCCTGGGTCTGTGGCCAGAACCCTGGTGACTGATTTTTCACTACATTGACCAGATGTTTGGCTTAATTGAGAGAATTGTTTCACTATCTTGGTTGACTAACTCAAAGCTCAGGCCTGCTGTCAGTAGGAGCCTCCGGAATGGAGAAAGCTGAGACTTTATGTTGCTCTGGACTATCACCTGTCAACATAGCCAGGATATAAAAACCAGTGTGTAGACTGCAGTGGACAGCCCTAGACTGACATATATTGCTGTTCTCAGAGAACTTTGGACTTTTTGCTGCTCCTAAATAGTACCTTTTTTAAACAAAAGTGTGTCCACTGCCTAGCTCTCTCTGCTCCCTAATGTGTGAGGCTTATCCCTGCCTGCACCAATTGTCAGTGAAACCTCCGTTCCAGCAAATTGCCCGTTCCTTGATCTAACCTGGCATAATTTATACACTTTTGTTTACAAAGCAGTTATCAGTGGTTTCATCTGTTCCTCACTGTCACCCTAGGATGAAGGCTGGGCAGGTTTTCTCCATACGTTAGAGAAAACAGGCTCAGTGAAGTTAAGAAATCTATTAATTAGAATAGGCTAGATTATGCTTTAGTAATAAGCGGCCTCCAATCTTACACAACAAATGTTTATTTCTCACCCTCACAAAATCCACTATGCACGTGAATGACTCTTGAGGGCAGCTGTCCTATGTGTGACCCTAAACAATCCAGGCTAATGATGGCTTCATTCTCCTGTAGCTACAACTTCTGGACTGCACAGCCCTCTTGGCCCTCATGGCAGGGCAGGAGACAGGCTGGACAATCATATCTGTCAATCACACACATTGCTTTTGCTTCCATTTCATTGGCCAGATGCAATCGCAGAGCTCTCAGACCTGTAAGAGGGCTGAGAAGTGTCTAGAAGGGGAAGAGAGCTGGATACTGGTGAGCACTCATCACATCTACCACACATGTTTGCACAAGATCCCATGGTAAATCATGGCACCTTCAGGTTTTCAAAGAATTTTATCATTTCCTTTCTCTGGTTTTTTTTTTTTTAAACAGAGCCTTGCTTTGTTGCCCAGGCTGGAGTGCAGAGGTACGATCATGGCTCACTGCAGCCTCAACTTCCTAGGCTCAAGTGACTTCTCCTGCCTCAGCCTCCCAAGGTGCTGGGATGACTGGGATTACAGGCCTGAGCCACCGACTCTTGACTCTGGCCTGAGTTTTCTCATTTCTGATGTAACCCTATGCTGACAATAAGGCAAGCTCCACTTACCTTTCCCTTGGTATAACAGAAAATAATCCCTTTTTCTCCCCCAAACTTCCTTGTGGAATGATGGGCTTCTTTCCAGAGTAAGCAGCTTACCTATATTTCAAGGCCTTAAATCCACATATTTAAGATCCCTCCTTTGGATTAGGACTCTAAGGAAAAAACTCTTAAAATATACACATCTCTCTTGGCTTACGGACAGGAATGTAAACCATTGTTATCCATTTTTACCTCCATATGGTGATGATATTCTTAGTGAGAAGAGACTAGGAATTAGAACAGGTATGTTTTGATAGGGGAGGAGGAGGAGAGAACAGAGGAAAGGGTGGTGGGGAGGAGTGCAGGGGAGGTGGTTTGGGATGGTTGGAGGGGATTGGATGGTGACCACCCCTATCCTTCACTAAGCTGAAAGATGAAGAGCTGCATGGTTGGTGTGTTCCTGGTTAAAGAAAAGCACGTGTGGTGATTCTGGGAATGCTATTTTTCCCTAGTGCCAAAATGACTACAAGTAAGTGGGAGTTGGGCTGCCTCTGAGGTTGGTTCTTGTGTCCTTGACCCAAGGAGCATAGCTACTGTTTTTCACCCTTCCCTTTTCTCTCTTTCCTTGGAGAGGGAGTTGTGAGCCTCAGGTCTGGGTCCTGGGCAGCCTTTAATAAGTGTGTAACTGTGGAGAGCCCTCAATGATCTGTTTTCATTTTCTTCATTTGTAAAATGGATATAAAAGTATTAAATATTCCCTTTAGGGTTCTTAGAGAATCAAACAAGCCAACCACTATGCCAGCTTTGTTACCTTTAAAGGGCTGTGCAAACACAAGGAGTTGCCATGCAGCAGCAACACGATCATTATTTTGTGGCCTTGGCCACACACAAGAGCACAAGATTCAAAGAGATCAGTGACCCTAAGTACTCAGGCTAGCTACAGAGTAGGCTACTTCAGGCTTAGGAAACACATTTCATGAATACACCTGGGTCCTGTTTCACTCAGTCTCTCTTTTCTAGATTCATTTCCTAGGAGTTCATTGTCCTTCTCCTCTGGCTTTCTAAGCAGTTAGCTGCCTCCTTCTTTCAGTATGAAATGAATTCACACTTCTGGGTATGTGTTAGTTTTTTGTTATTGCATAATGAATTAGCAGGAACTTAATGGCTTAAAGCAACACAGATTTACTGCCTTGCAGTTTCTGTGGCTCCTTTGCTCAGGGTCTCACACAGCTGAAGTCAAGGAATTCTGATCTGTAGGCTTGATTCTAGGGGAATAGCTATTTGTAAGCTCCCTTGAGATTGTTGGCAGAATTCAGTTCCTTGAAGCTGTAGAACTGAGGCCCCTTCTCTCTTGCAGGCTGTCAACCTGGGGATCTCTCCTATTTCCTAGGGTCCGCCTACCACTCCCAGCTGAATGGCCCTCTCCACAACATGCTAGTTTGCGCCATCAAAGCCAGAAGGAGAAACATCTCTCCCACTTTGAATTTCCATGATTTCAGGAAGGGCTGAGTCCCTTCTCTGGGCTCATCTAATTAGGTCAGGCCCACCCAGGATAATCTCCCTTATGATTAACTCAAAGTCAATTGATGGGGGGACCTTCATTAATAACATCTGCAGAACTTCCTCTGCCCTACAATGTCATGTAATCACAGGAGTGGTACTCCATCACACCCATCGTGTTGACAAGTCCCACCTCCTCCCTACTGCTGGTATCTTGTGCTCTTACGCGTGTGCTCAAGGCTACAAAATAACACAATAAAGATGACGGTGATGCTGCTGCTGCTGCTGCTGCATGATAACTCCTCATGTTTGTACAGTCCTTTAGAGTGAGCAAAGCTGGGATATTTGTTGGTTTGTTTGAGAGCCCTGGGGGGAATATGTAATACTTTTATCTCCATTTTAGGATGTTTCCATTGGCTAGTACCCCATAAGGAGTTAAATCCCCTGCACTTCCAGGTTGTGTCATTGGCCTCTTAAGGGACTGCTCTTGAAGCCCAATCTCATGCCATAGGATGGTGTGGGGGCTTACGCCAGACCCCACATGGAATCCACATGGCTGTATGGAAGTGTTCTGCTGAGGTGACAACTGAGGTGGAGCAAACAGCTGGTGGCCTGAGGGGTGGGTAAGGCCATGAGATCATGATGTGTTTGGTAGAGTGGTGCAAAGTAATCTCAGAGATGCACAGGCTTCACATACTGAGGAGTGACAGAAAGCTACTGTGATAAGCCAAGTGAGAGGAAAGCATGACTCCAAGGCAGAAACCATGAGAACGAAGAGGAGGGGAAAGAGTCAAGAGGTATGAATTTCATTTCAGTTATTTACTTTATAAATAGTTTCTTCTTATTATAAAAGCAATAGATTTAAATTTAAAAAATGGGAACAGTGCAAAACTGTGTATAATAAAAAGGACATCTTTTTTATGTCCTAGATTCCCAGTTACAGCTCTAAGAGAAACCTTTCAAAAAATTTCTGGCTCATACATAGATAGCATATAAAAGATAAATAGATGTGCTTATGTGTGTGTTTGTGTGTATGTGTCCTTTTCAGGGATACAAATAGGATCTCACTATGCATTATGTTTTGCAACTCAGCATTTCACATATGGGTATGCTATAGGTAAATATTTAAGTTATATATAGTCTTTGGCTCTTATAAACAATGCTGTAACAAAATTCTTATATCTAAATTTTTGTGTGTAAGTACAAGTGTCTGTGCAGAATAAATTCCTAGATGTGAAATTGCTGGATCAAAGAGTAAATAGTGTAGAATCCTGATAAGATAAGTAAGCAAGAACGAGGAAGGGGTTCCAGGTAGGGAAGGAGCCCAGGTAGGGGAGAAAAATGAGCAATTGTTCTGAGAGATGGCCAATCACAAACGATTTGAGGGTACAATGACCTCCTTCTGCACATACCCCCTCCAGCATGACCCTGTGAAACTTCCCTTCAGCCCCAGGCTCTTTGCAGACAGCCCTTCTCTGCTGTGCTGCCCATTGCACCCTTGCAACATATTTTCATACTTTCTCTAATCTGTCTTTCTTTAACTACAACTGTCTTGGTAAATTTTACCACCCACGACACCATCCCCAACTAGATGCACCCAGGACAGCATTAAAATTTCTATAGATATTTCCAAATTGTCTTTCAAAAATGTCAACAAATTCAATAATTTGTCTAATTTGCACCTCCCTCCCCAACAGCCCCAACAGTGTTTGACTGTGTTTGTTTGACTACAGCCTCACCAGCACTGGCTGTTATCAAACATCTTTGTCTCTACCAAACTCTTGGGAAAAAATGAAATTAAAGTGTTTTCCTTTGCATTTCCTTAATTATCAATAAAGTTGAGCATGTTAGACATCCAAGGAGGTTTTAAATGATCAATGGTCTTGGTTTGGAGCATCCCAACTAGGCAGGAGACCCCACTTCAGGGAACCCAGAGTCATTCCTAGCAGGATGAGATGGCGTAGAGAGACAGTCCAGCACAAAAACCACACGGACTGGAGGGTTCACCTGAAGCAGGGAGAGGCTGGCAGGTGTTTTGAATCTGATGAAACAATGGACAGAGCCTGGATGTTTATGGGAACAATTTGCTTTGAGCTTTGTCACATCCAAAAGAACGTTGAAGTTAGTTTGTTGTAGAGAATCGTCAGTATCAGTGACTTACTAATCCTTGGGCACAAAATGTGCCCTCAGCAAATTAAAAGCCCTGTGAGTGATGTGAGTAAAACTGAAAATACTCCTGCATATCACCCAGTCCTGATCATGCATCCCTCTAGGCAAATGTCTTTGGGGGAAAAGAGTGTCTTTTTAACTCAGAGGGAAGAAACATCTGGATATCAAAGTCAACTCAAAGAGAGGTGTGTGTGTTTGCAAAGTCAGCTCAAAGAGAGGTGTGTGTGTGTGTGCATGTAGGTGTGTGTGTGTGTGTGTCTGAGTTGGGGGAGTAACAGTGGTGTTGACCCTATTAAGGAGTGGTGGGTGGTGGTGGGTCTGGTATTGCTAAGGGTGGTGGTGGTGGGTGTTGTGGGGTGATCCTTGTTACACAGATGCTTAGGATCCTTAAAGCTAGAGAAAACTGAGATGTCATTCATCTTTCCCCCACATTGTGCCATATCAATGCACAATGAGAATATCAAAGCCAGCCAGTTAGTTTCTCCTTTGCCCTCAACCCTATTGCCACATCTTCACTCTCCAACACTCCTCTTCCTTTTTCCTTCCAACTGTATTAACATAATGACATTTCTAGAGTGACAGTTCCCTGCATGGTACACAACAGGAAAAGACTTTATATTTCTTCTTGGAGAGAGCTGGAGTCTCTACTGGCAGTGGTGATCGGGACCCTTCTCTAGCCTGAAGCAGGGTGCCATAGAACATTCCCATTGAGGAAGAATCACCTATTCTGTCAATGCGGTTTGCCATGGGCCTCATCTCTTACACCTAGCAATGAGTCACTCTTATTTTACATAAGTCACCCAAGGCTACAACCAAATCTCTTGCCCTAGGGGGCTGGTGTGATATGCTGGAATTTCTGTTTCTAAAGTTCCTCCTGTATATTCTCTTCCTCTCCTCTCCCCTTCCCCTGTTCCTCTCTTTCTCAGCCTCTGCTTCCTTCTCTCTCTCTGTATGTGCCCTCCTCTCTGTATGCTAAGGAAGTATTGAGGAAGAAGGATAATTCCATAATGTTCACACAGTTGGCTTCAAAGGAACCTCCCTTATGTCCTCAGTCATTTCTATCCTACTTGTGGTCTGTGTGGCTCTTTTTAGAGACCTGTCACCCATCACTAAGTTTTTCTGGACTTGGTGAAACAATCAGGTGGGTCGAATCGTCAGTTCTTCTGACTTCCAGGGTGGAGAATTTAGGGAGGATCACACAGCCACAGGCTGAAATGTACTTCTCTTTCCCTCATGTCAGGATGACCTGAAGTAATAATCCAGCAGTGCTCAGGACTCACCAATGCAGAGAGTGACATTCTAACCCTGACTGGAGACACCACTGGCTATCATGACTTTGCCAGCTGATGTGGCTAATTCTGAATCATTGTTGGTTTGGGATGTCAGCAATATCACAGGAGTAGTCCTATGGCATGGTTGACCCAAGATTTGGTTGGCCTTGGGCTTTTGATATTGACCAGCCATGACTCTGTCCTTGAGGCCAGGTGACCTAGAGAAACTCTGACATGCATTATCACATGACACAACAATTCTGATCTATGTTTGCTCTTGATTCTTGGAAGACTTTCACTGGGTGGTAAGATTGGACACTTCGGACATCCTCCTAGAGTCTTCTAGTGTCCCTGGCCTTTTCCCTGTGCCTTTGTTTCTCCTTGTGTAGGAGGGAAGATAATGGTGATACCTATAGTGACCTGAGGTGTCCATAAAGTCATTTTAGTTGGGAGAGATACCCTTGGAAGTAAAAAGATGAAGGAGTGATGGTGATTCCTAGAAATTGTCCAGCAGCAGCCTGTGCATTTCTTTCTTAATCCTAATCTGGAAAGGTGTCATGTGTCTTCTCATTCTTTCTGGGTAGCCAGATGGTCCAAGCCCAAGGAAACATCGAAACAAGGCATTTGTCTTGTACTTTGGGTCTCCTAGAAGGGACATCTTGACTCTCCTGGTCACATAGAGCTACACACGTGACTAGGGAATTTGTTTTGTACTTTGGGTCTCCTAGAAGGGGCATCTGGCCTCCCCTGGTCATATAGAGCTACACATGTGACTAGGGAGTGGCAGAGAGTTGGCATGTTTCTGACAAGGCAAGACTAACATAAGGCTGCTGCCTGGCACTACAGCTCCTTCTCGTAATTGTCAGGAGACCAGGATCCACACAGCACCACTGAATTCTAGTAATGAAATGTCTGCTCTCCCCAACACAGGCTGCGTGGTCAGACTAGAGAAGTGCTCATTAAGTCTGAGGGTTGATAATTCAATCACCACAGGGCCAGACATAAGCAGAAGATGCTGCTTCCCCCAGGTGAAGAGCTTGTCTTATCCCTTCCCCTGTTTATCTCTTGCCCCACCCCCTTAAGCTGCAGCTGCTTTAGGGTCTCTCCAGATGAGGCATGTAACCCAGGTCTCAGGAATTAGAGCTTGTGCAAGAAGAACCACATGTAGAAACCTCCAGCCTCTCCTCATGGAGTAGATTCAGACAGACAACTAATGGTCCAAGATTCAGTGAGGACCCACTTCTTGTCAGCTTGTGGAATAGGAATTGAAGTTTGGGAGAAGTCACCTCTACCATGGAGATTCTAATGAAGGCTGTGGATAGTCTTTCCAGAAAAATGCATGATCACCAAAACTGTGGCACACAATTTCAATCAGTTCACAGACCACAGAAATTCCCCCATGGTTTAAGGAGTAAAACAAACAAAACCTCCTCTGCTGGATTATGTCACACACGTCTAGTTCCCTTAGTGCACTTCTCTTTAGTTTGAGGAAACAGTGATATCAAAGCTAATAATGATATCCATGGAGATGCATTTATGCTGTCTTTGAGGTGAGTGGCACCTATAGCCTACATCTGTGCATGTCTAAATATTGTCCCTCCTTCAGGTCTCATGACAAAGCTTCTGAAATTCTTCCCTGATCTTCCTTCCTCCTCTGTCTGAGCATTCAAAGAACTTTGTACTCCTAGTGATGATACTCATTCACTTCTTATATTATGTATTTGTACATCTTATGTCCTTTAAGGGAGATCCATTCCCTGGAGGTGGAGACCAGCCAAAATTTGTTTTATAGTTGGCTTCCCTCCGTACCTATTACAGCAACTTTTGTATGTAGTAAGTTCTCAGTAAATGTTCTCTAAGAGAATAGATGGAGAATAAATGAATCTCCTCACTTGGGTGTTGCCCATGTATATAACCAGTCTGCCCACAACGGTATGAAGTTGGACACTGGACAAACACTGCACACTTTGCCCTCCTTGTAGGCTTCTAGCACGGTTGCATCCCCCATGCACACCCACCCAGGGACAAGGAGAAGGCTGCCCCTGTGAGGAGGTGCTCCTCCCTCCCTCTCTCCCTTGCAATATGCTCAGGGGCCTTTGACATTTAACTTCAGTGCAATTTGTTTGTTTTCACCCGAGTTGAAAATACCAACAAATGTCACCCGCCTTCACTCCTCTCTCCTGACATGTGACTCTGATGGGCCAGGAGCTGGCAATACTAATGAGAATCTTAAGTCTCCAAGAATTAGCAGGGAGATGCAGAGCTCTGGGTAGGTAAGATGTGGATATGCAGGTGGTTCGAGCACGATCAAGGTGAGCACTGAGGTAGAGAAGGTGAGGCAAGGATGCAAAGTCAGTGGTGGGGTAAGGAGGCTGGAGAGAACAGTTCTCTCAGCACCATCGAAAGAAAGGATGACTTGATAGTCCTGTATCTCTGTCTGTTTCAAAAAACTTTTCTACATTGTCCTGAAGTTTTTCTAGTTCACTGCATCTGCGTCAGCTCCTTCTGCCTATCATATCCATTTCTCAGGGATGGGACTGGGATGCCACCTTATATTTTTTGGAAATTCATATTGGTTAGAAATAGATTTCATTGTGAGTGATAAAAAATAAAACCAAAACAATGCAAAGTAGCCCAAATGAGACAGAATTTTATTTCTCTATCAAGTAACAAATACAGAGATAAGGTCTATATTTGGATGAATAGCATTGTACCAATGTCAATTGTGCTATGGCTGGGTAATATGTTACCAATGGGGAAAATAGGGTGAAGAGTATATAGAAACTCTTTATACTATTTTTACTTCTTGTAAGTCTTAAACTATTTAAAATAGAAAGTTGTAATGAAAAAAAGAGACAAACTACAGGAAGTCCAGGGCTATATGGTGGTGCTATGGTCACCAGGTACCCAGGTTCCTTCCATCTTATTGTTTTGCATTCTCAACACCTGACCACCACCTCATGGTCCAAGATAACTGCTCAGGCTCTACCCACCCCATCTACATTCCAATCAGTAGAAAGCAGGAAGGAACAAAGACGGGCATGACCTTTCTCTAAGAATACTTGTGGGTCATGATATAGTAGACATTTCCTCACAACCCTTTGGTTGGAACTAAGTCATGTGGCTGCAACTAAGTACAAGGGAGGATGGGAAATATAGTCTTTATTTGGGGACAGTCTTTTGGCCAAATAATACTTGGGACTTCTTTTCTCTTTTTAAAATTTGTATATTTTGTTGTAAATTTACAATTTGTATATATTTATGGGGTACAAAGGAATGTTTTGATTTATAAACACATTGTGGAATAATTATGTCAAGTTAGTTAACATAACCATCACCTCAAATACTTATCGCTTTTGTGGTGAGAACATTTGAAGTGTGCTCTCTTAGCAATTTTGAGATGTACAATACTCTATTATTAACTATATTCACCATGTGCAATTGGGGATTCTTACTAGGGAAGAATAGGAAAATGGGTGTTAGGGAACAACCAAGAGGCTGTGGTAGTCACCCCATAGAGGAAGAGCACCATGCTGCATATCAAGGAAGAGTTGGTTGCTTTGGTTACACTTCTGAGCCCCCAGCCTGACTTCCCTATTACCCTTCCTAACTAAAGAAGGAAACTGCCCTTGCTTCCTCCCTTTGGCAAAATAGGCCCAGGACCTCTTTCCCAGCCCACAGAGCCTCCAGCCAGCCTCCTCCATTCAATCTCCAGTTCTGCAAGGGAATTGAAGCCAGAAGTGTTTAGCTTCCTTGGCTCTGCCTTCTGCCAAAGGACAGGAAACATGTATATGGTGTGAATTAAGAGCAACAATTAGACTCTCCCAGCCTTGCAATCTCTCCAGACACTGCCCCCACAAGTCAGGAGATAGTGCCTAAAAATTCATTAGCGATTCAGTCCTTTGGTTAAGGTAGTGTAGAATTCTCATTTAAGATAATCAGCCATTAATATTTTAACCATCTATGTATTTGATCTTTTTGAGTATTGCAGCAAGAGAAGAATCCAAAAGATTAGGGCTGATGGAAGATGCAAAGATTTCATTTTTTTCATTTTTATCTTTAATTGTAAATTTACGATTTGTATATATTTGTTGGGTATCATTATTACTTTGGCAGACGTGAGTCTCTTTTGGCCTCAGGCTCACCCTGATCTCCTGATTCTCAAAATAATTATTTTTTCACCCTATCTGAGGCTACCAGAAGTGGGATCTGGAAGGGAGCACGCACTTGGTGGGTGCACTAAACCCAGGGGGTTGCAAGAGAAGCACAAAACACACTGCCTCCGCCAAGCACTTGACTCTGTTTCTCCTCTTCATAGTGGGAAGGTGTGAGCTGCTTCCCCAACTCAACAAGCCCACAAATCCCAAGGCCAAGCGATGGGTATGAGTGGAGGAAGGATTCATGGGTGTGAAGGACACTGCTCAGGAGGACCCACACTCCCGGTCTCTCACAGGCTACTGCCCTACTAGGAGCACTCATGGCTCTTGACACCTAAAGGCTGGGCCTGCCTCCCTGAAACTCCAGGGCATGCTCCCCATTCTTTCTTGGTTAATTATCAGTTAATATCAGTGCTTGATGGTAAAGTGATTGCTGTTTGGCTAGAGCCTTGTGTACATTTTGTTGGTTGATTCTAATGGAGGAGAACAGAGGTCAGTCCTAGGGTCCCTAGACTCTGGCAATGTCTACAGAGCTTTTTGAGAGCCCAGATGGATGAGGGTCCACCTACTAGGTAGGCCACCCAGAGTGAATCACCTAAACACCTTGATGGGCCTCACCTTATCTGTAAAATAGAAATAATTACCACACCCACTTCTTAGGGTGGGTGGGAAGATGAAATGTGTTAAAGCAGAAAATGCTTAGCATAGAATCAGCATTCAAGTGTTCACCATTTGATGATGATGATGATGATGATGATGACAACGATGATATCATCTACATTTGAAGTAATGAAGAGTGAGAATTATTTGAGCTAAAGTCAAGTCTTTCAGCTTCTGAGAAGTTCACAGAAAAATAAAGGCTTGGGAACAAACTTGTGAAAGATTCTAAACTCAGGTCCCCATTTAGTTCAGGTGGAAGAAGACATCACGGGATGGTGACAGCTCTGCCTATGGTGATGTTAAAGGTAGCCAAATTTGGGGAAAGAAGAAAGCCTGTGAGGCAGAATTCTGAGTTTGAGGTTAATGTCATAACATTACCACAACTTTAAAGGTAATTAATGTCCTCATTTACACAGGAAAACTGAGGCATACGGTGGGGACATGCTTTGCTTGAGGTTAATGAGAAGGTTGGTGGGGTCTTTTGCCTTGAATAGAGAAAGTAGAAATACCTTGTTCTTGGAAAACTAATAGGATAATGAGGGAATGTGTGGCCTTGTTATAAGGAAGCCCCAGTCTGAGAGGAGACACAGCCCCATCCTCAGGAAGCCCCAGTCTGAGAGGAGACACAGCCCCATCCTCAGGAAGCCCCAGTCTGAGAGGAGACACAGCCCTGACTCAGGGAGCCCCAGTCTGAGAGGAGACACAGCCCCATCCTCAGGGAGCCCCAGTCTGAGGGGGGACACAGCTCCCACTTCTTTGGGAGGTCTAGTTTGAAGGAGAAACAGGGCAGATTTTGTTTTTGTCATTTGTCCCCTGCCTACACATCTCTCTCTCCTACTGGAAGAAGATAATTGTGTGTCTTCCTCTGTGCAAACTCTGTCTTGCCTTTGATAGATTGCAGCCTCCCAGAGGACAGAAAGAAACTGTTTATTCAGACTCTGTATGGCGCTCAGCACAGCAGGTGTTCAATGTATACGTATCACCGCTAATGATGTAGCACAATAAATACACTTAGCCCCAATGACAGAAGCCTGATGAACCTGTGCCGGCAAGGCCATTGGCAGTGAGGAAGCTGCTGGGGGTGGGGGGTTACTAAAAAGCCTATCATGATCAGAGAGGAGGAATGCAGGGGCAGCGGGGAAGGGGGAGATCCTTTCTCCTCTGTATCCCCCATAACAGGTGCCCAGAAAGTGCCCCTGAGCAGGGCTGCATGATCACCTTTGTGGGCCCTAGCCACTTTTGCCTTGGAATGCCTCTTTCTTTATTAAAATTAAAAATTAAAAAAATCTCTCCACTGCTGGTTGGCTTTCTTCTAGGCAAGGAGACCTCCTGCACCCAAACTACACCCAGCCTGATCTTGGATTCAGGAGCGGCCAGGCTGGAGGAAGATTTGATTATTGTTTCCTAGTCACGGCTCTATTCCTGCCCATCTAACCCACAACAGCAGAATTTCCTAAACTAGTGGTGAGGTCCCCAGGAGGTGCTGAGTTCTATGAATATGTTTTACATTTCAGCTTTTTATTTTGGTGGCAATCTAAAATTCATTCTTTACTAAAGCTTCTCCTTGAGAACAGCCAGTCACAACTTAAAGAGAGTGCCCTTAATAAGAACTGTAATGGGAAACGCTGTTTTGAGATTTTACTGTGTGCCTGGCCCTGGTTAAGTGTTTTACAGGATTGACTCAATTAATCCTCACAACTTTGTAAGATTATTCGATTTTACAGGTAAGGAAACTGAGGTATTGAGAGGTCAAGCAACTTGCCCAAGACCACTGGGCCAGAAAGAGGCAAGCCAGGATTGAAGCTGAGGGAACTCCTTAGTCCTACAAAGTGGCTGGACCCCGGAGGCCATGTGCCTACCACTAGCCACCTTGCCAGTAAGTCAAGCTTCTTAAGCCAGCACTTCTCAAGCCGGGGCCTCTTGAAGATACTTCCTTTATAAGGTTCCTGTAACTGGGTGTGGTGGCTCACGCTTGTAATCGCAGCACTTTGGGAGGCCAAGGCAGGCAGATCACGAGGTCAGGAGATGTAGACCATCCTGGCTAACACGGTGAAATCCCGTCTCTACTAAAAATACGAAAACTTAGCCGGGCGTGGTGGTGGGCACCTGTAGTCCCAGCTACTGGGGAGGCTGAGGCAGAAGAATGGCATGAACAGGGGAGGTGGAGCTTGCAGTGAGCCGAGATCACGCCACTGCACTCCAGCCTGGGCGACAGAGCAAGACTCTGTCTCCAAAAAAAAAAAAAAAAGATTCCTGTAATTGTTCCCCTTTGGCAGATCCACCTCTCTCCAATCACAATACCTTGAATCTTTGTTCTTCCCTCTTGAATGTCCTCATTAAGACAACTGGCCCAAGCTGCTGAAATCCTACCACCTACCATTCAAGGCCACAATCGGCACCACCTGCTCCAAGAAGCGTTCCCTTACCCTAGTTGGTGGGGGAGTCTTCCATAGAATTCCCATAACACTTTATCACTTCCTCTGCTCTCTGCCTTGAGAACAGTGTCATCTGGGAGGGGCTAGGGCATGCCTGGACTGGGATTCCAACTCTGCCTTTTGTCATAAGTTATTGAACAAGGTGTGGAAGCTTCCTAGGCTTCAATTTCTCCACTTATAAAATGGGTAGATGGTATTGCATTAGTGAATGGTTTAAATGAAGTAACGTGTAAAACGCCAGACACCCTGTAGGTACTTCCCTGCTCCCTTGGATTGCTCCTCTCCAGGTATGTGCTTGTAAGCTCCTCCTGAGAAGAGGGAAGATGTCCCATTCAGCTCTTTCCACCACCCCGTGTCTGCATGCCCATGTGGGGCTGGTGCTTGACAGAAGCCTAACTGAATGGTTGAATCATTGCTGCTGAGTAAAGCAGGTCCCCATGGGGTGAGGTGGAGGGGGTGCAGGAAGGAGGAAGGGCTTGACTGCAATGTTCCAGCTCTTGACAGCAAACAAAGTCACCAGGGAGGAGACTGGAGGTAAAAAAAAAAAAAAAAAAAAAAAAAAAAAAAAAAAAAAAAAAAAAAAAATGAAGAAGACAGAGGCAGGAGGAAATGGAGAAGTAAAAAATTGCAAAGCAGGGAAAAAGAAGCCCTATTTGGACTTGAGGACTGAGAGGGAGACTGGGCAGGGTGGACTGAACTGCTAGGGTTTTCTGAGTCTTCACTGCTCCTTGCCCACATTTAGTCAAACCAGGGCTAGAAATAAACTTGAATTGATGACCCCCATCCAGCCTAATTGCCCAGATGAGGAATCTGAGGCACAAAGAGAAGTGGCTTGTCGAGGTTCAAGGCTGGGTCAGTGCAGGGACCGAGCTTATGGAACTCCTATGCATGCTCTTCCTGCTGTATCCGGTTGTAAGAGAGAGTCAGGATACTCCCATTCCCACCCGAAGAAAGACAATATTAGGAATGCAGAGAGCAAATCCCAGGGTAATGGAGCCTGGTGTTTGCAATAAAAATTTAAATGTGCTGTCCTGGTGGCAACAGCGGCTTTTATCTGATCGGCCTGTCAGCTCTTTAGAAGGCTGGGTTCTGTAAATGGCAAAACCAAATTGAATTCATATTTACTGCTCTTGAGTCTGTGGGTTTGTTGTTTCCAATGGATTAATCTCTCTTGTCTGTCTCTGTCTCTTTCTCCCTTCTCCTTCTCCCCCTTCTTTCCCTTCTTCATTTTCCTATACTTCCAAGTGCCTTAATTATCCAATAACTCATTGAGAAAGCTGAAAAGAGAGAAGGACTACCTATCTGTGCTAGTTATTTTTCATTTATTTGCTCCTCCAAATAAACTCTCCACCTTTAACTGCCCTGCTCTGTGCCCGGGTAGGCTGACCTGTACGGACAACTGCATGCACGTTTCCTTACCCCTTAGCCTCTCACTGGGTTTGACCACTGGGAGGCGTCGGCAGGTGGTGAGAGGGTGGAGAAAGAGACAGGCTAATTCCCTTGGCCAGCTTCCTCCCAGTGTGAGGTTATCAGTGAGCTGTGTCTGTCTACTTAGGGCTACATCCCCCTGTTGGACAAGTCTTCTCCCATGGCTATGCCCTGGCTGGGTTCTAGAAACTGCCCTCTATCTTTGTCCCTTTACGCTAGGGGTAGAAGGCTGAGTAGCTCCCCTCTGTTGCCACCCCCTGGGTGCTACACCACCTCTTCTTGGTTCCCCCACCCTGCCCACATCTCTCTAAATGGTCCCTTCATCAAACATCCTTCAGCTACTGCTTAGATTCTCTCATCTGTTTCCTCTCAAGCCCCTGACTGATAATGTGTCTCTACCTCTTCTCCCCAGAACTGCCAGGACACAGGTGAGCAATAAACAAAGCCGCAGGCAGGGAGACTCTGCTCCATTTGCCTTTTGCAAAGTGGGAGGAAGGATCCAGGGCCTGGATGATACCTGGTCTTGAGGGAAGCATTTGTAGCATGTGCGTGGGGATAGAGATGGCATATAGGCCTAGCCTCTCTTTGCCCTCAAAGGCCCTGGAAGTCCGGATCCGTACTCATCCTGACCCTTTTGCGGCTGCTTGGTAAATACTTCAGAGCTGGCTAATGCTTGTGAGATAGGGCAGCCTATTGTGGGAATCCCCCAAATGGGCCTTTCCCTATTGCAGCTGTTTTCTATGAATTATGTTTACTGAAATAATTTGTGGGGGCTCAAAAACAGTAAAGGTAGTCACAGCTGAAAAGTCATCTTGTTTCTGTGCATCTTGGTTTCCTATAAGTCCAGGTTGGTCAACAGGTGAGGATTCTGTCCCAAGGCCAAGGAAAGACCAGACCTTGCCGGTACAACGTGAGATCCCTTTGTAACTTGTTCTCCACTGCAGCAGCCCTGCCTGACCGCCCACAAACAGGCAAATGAAACACAAATGCCCTTCAGGAAGGAAATTTGATTTTCTAAATTATTTTTGTTTTAATAATAAGAGGGGTTATTAGGAGCCCAAGATTAAATATGCTATGCGTAATGTTACACCACACACATAATAACAGGGCAGGGTGATAACCGCAGGCCTGTGTAATGAGACTCTCCACAGAGCAGCCTGAGGACATGATGCTCAAGAGACGCAACCTAGCAAGGCCCTGCTGAGGCCCAGCTCTGCACAACCAGGAGGGGTGTTCAGGGAGACCAGGCCCTCAGCAGGGCCCCATGCAGTGAGGAGAGGTGGCTGTGAGGAAACAGGAGGACGTTGCTCATGTTAGCCTCAGACCCAGGAGGCAGAAATTTGGGCTTATCCTTGGTATACAGAAAGAAGATATTGCCCTGTCTGATGGAGCCCCAGTCTGAGGGGAAACAGAGTCCCATCCTCAGGGAGCCCCAGTCTGAGAGGAGACCCAGCCGTGTCCTCAGGGAGCCGCAGGCTGAGGGGAGACCAAGCCCTGTTCTCAGGGAGGCCCAGTCTGAGGGGAGACTCAGCCCTCTCCTCAAGGAGCCCCAGTCTGAGGGGAAACAGCCCGACTCAGGGAGCCCCAGTCTGAGGGGAGATACAACCCTGTCCTCACGGAGCACCAGACTGAGGGAAGATGCAGATCCATCCTCAGGGAGCCCCAGTCTGAGGGGAGATGGGGCCCTGTCCTCAGGGAGCCCCAGCTCCATCCTCAGAGGGTCTCAGTCTGAGGGGAGACTCAGCCCTGTCCTCTAGGAGCCCCAGTCTGCTGAAGGAAATACAACCCCTACCTGCAGTAACTTTCAAGTCTTGTGTCAGCCTGTAATTATGGAGTCTAGCCGCAGTGACCTTTGATGCTACCTAGCCTAGCCTTTGCCTACCCTCTATCCTGTGTAGGTTGAAAAAGAAAAGCCTATTTTAATTTTCACCTGGGCCAACCGTAAAGAGGAGGGTAAATCACAGAGTGAACATTCCCCAGCCAAATGGAAATGAGTTTAGGATTATCTGCCACTTTGCATTATTTACCCCACTGCTCCCTTCATTAGCCCCGTCCTAGAGAGGCTCCTGCACTGAGGTTGCCCCTGGATGGACACTAGTAAAAGGCCGAGGCCCTTGGAGGGCAGAGGGTGCTGGTGTGTTAGTGAACTGGGGTGCTCTGTGATTCAGAGCCGGAGGGAGTAAGGGGTTGAGATAACAAGGCCTGGAACCTGGCATTTGGATCTGCTAGGGAAGACCTTGGGTGAGGGAGAAAGGCCCGGCAAGGCCCTGGTGACTGGAAATGCATTCCTGGGCATTCTCCACCTTCACCCTCTGGGTGAGAAGTTTCCATCCAGGAACTCTGGTCTCCATCCAGGTTCCTAGGGTTGGAACCTTGCTTGAGAATTAAAGATGCTTGAAACATGGGCAGTGTTGGGGGTCAGGGCAGTTTAGACAAAAAATCTTCAAAGTCATGACTGATTCAAAGCAAAAATCTCATTGTGTGACACGAGAGCCCCCACGTACTCACACCTGTAGGCTGGAGTGGAGGCTGATAGGCAGGGAGAGGAGGAGCAGCCTAAGGTCTAAACTGACGCTGAGAGCTGCCAGCCTGTGGGTTGTCTGTGTCCCCAAAGCAGGGACAGATCACAGGCAACCATGAAGATTAATGCATTCGAAGTTGACAACACAGCAGGAAAATAGCATTTGTTTCCATCAAAGCTGAACAAACAAGCTGTGCTCCCTCTCCCTTCCTCAGGCGGACTCACTCATATCCAGGCCCCTACTGGTGAAACCCAGCCCTCCTTTACCCACACAGCCCTCCATCAAGAGACACACCCATTCACTCACCTCCATTCATGTGAGGCCCCCTCACTCACACGGCCTCAGGAGCACTCAGTCACACACGCCCACTATTGCACAGATCTTCCTCACACACACACACCTCTCCATTCACATTCCAGCCTCCGCGTTCACACCCCTCACCCCATCCGTGCATAGGCCTCCCTCCATTCATGCACAGACACTCATTCACACATTGGCTCACACTTGTCTCAAGATAACAGACGGCGAGTGCCGCACAGCCCAGGTCGTGAATACCCTGGATAGAAGACGTTTTCCATTAAACTATTATTACCAATCATTGGTATGTGAACTGAGGTCTCCTTCCTCTGAAAGTTGCTGGGGTTTGTTAGTTATTAACAAGAACGTGCATGGTTTTTAGATTATTTTTTATTTCCCTGCATCTCACGTTTCTACAGTGGCCCAGGCTCAGCTAGTTGGTCCCTTATATAATGACAGTTATAATTAAGAAGTTTGCTTTGAGCTGGATTCCCCAGAAATGGAACAGTGATTTGAAATAAGGATTTGAATGTAAGTAGTTTATTTGGGTAATGATTGCAGGAAATGAGGGAACAGAAGTGGGGAAATGAGATGGGGAAAGGAAGGAGGCCCATATACAGTGCATTAATGAGCAGGTGACTGGGAAGGGCAACTGAGGCTCGGTCCTCCTAGGGGCTTCTAGAAGACTATGTAGAATGTGCCTTGGAGTTGTCCCACCCAGGAGGTGAGGAGGTTGAGGCATTTATCCTCTATTTCCCTCACTAGCATTGGTTGGGGACTGTTCTCTGGGGGCAATAATTCTTTAGCACACTCAGCCTGCCCCAGAGTTGCAAGCATGCATTTGCATTGAACCAGAGGACACAGGGTGTCAGAGGGGTCAAGGGCTACTGTGTCTGTTCATGCTGGAGCATCCATCCATCCATTCATTCATTCATTTATTCATTCATTCACTCATTCTCTCCTCAAACATATCCCGGGTGCCTACTCAGTGCCAGGTACTGGGTTTGCTACCATTGACTCAGAGCTGAGCAACATACAGTCCCTGCCAAGAAGGGGTTCCCAGGTGCACAAGGGTAGAAGGCAGGCAAACACATAATTATGTTGCCACACAATAAAAGCTATCACAGACGTGCTAACACGGAGGCATAATGCTGTCATTGCGAACAGAGGGGAAGCGGTTCTGAGCTTAATAACTTACTTATGATAACAATTGCTTATCTTGCACAATAGAAGTTTAAAAAGAGCCTAATGGGCTCATTCTGCCCTTTTGATGTTTTAGACGTTATTTTGTCTTTTTTTTTCCTGTTGTCTGTGTTACCAGACTGCTGTTTTTACCGGGTTTATGAAGAAGTTTGGAGATTCAGGATGTGGCTCCTGTCCCCAAGGTTTTGTTTGGGGAAAGAACAGGGAATGTTCTTGCCTATCTTGTGTGGGTGTCTTTCTGCAGCCACTAAGCTAGAACCTTCTGAGAGCGGGAGGCTCACTCGGGGATTCTCTCTCCCTTTCTCTCTTTTCCCCCTACCTTCAAATTAGAAACCGTGACTCCAAGGTCAAACTAGGAGGTTCCTGAAGTCAAAGGCTGTGCCTCCCCTGTCAGACTGGGATCTCTGTGGAGCAGGGGCCCTCTCCTACCCCAACACACACTCATTGAGCCTGCTTCTGCTGTCTCTTCTCATGATTCTAGAAGAATCTCTATACAGGGTGGCTTTGGAAAGGAGGTTTTAAAAATCAACTCACTGATGCTACCTCTTAGATGAAACCTCAGAATGCCACTTCCTGAGAGTCTGTGGGCACCCTGCAGGGAGGTGGATGTGCTGGAGACAGCAGGGCAGGGATAGAGGCTTCACACTGGAGCTGGCACATGGTGCTGGCAGCATTCACCCCCGGCAACTCCCAAATCAGAAAAGCAGCATGTTTCTGGGCTTGTATGCCCCGGTCCAAGTGGAACTCAAGTTTCCTTTCCCCACCCCTTTCTCCAGAGCTGGTCCCTCCAGGGCTCACCTTGAGTGGTGTGATTTATGGGGAGCAGTGGGGCTTTGGGAGGGGAAATCTGGAAAGAAGTTGCAGGCGGCTGCCTCTCCCTGGCAGATCCCAACCCCTCCCACTCTTATTAATTCACACTTTCCAGGCCTGGAGCACCCTGGAGGGGCCATTTCTTTTTACCTGATGCAGAGACAGGCATCTTACTTGATTTGCAGGCTCTAGGGGCGGGTGGCTCCTCGGCTGGTTGCTAAGGTATCTTTTAAATGGAAATCAGGGTGGAGAGATATCACATACATCGTGCCAGCCATCTGCTAACTGTTGCCTCTTCTGTCTGGAACAGCTCGAGGTGGTTCTGACTGGGAGGCAGAGCCCAGGGAGGGGAGTGAAGGGAGGAAGCCTCTGGCTACAGGGGAAGCCTGTGGTCAAGCCAAGGAACAAGAACTTTCCTTTTCTGCCACCGTGTTCATTATTTTTCCACTCTCTGTCATCATCTTTGTTTCTCCCTTTTGTTTTAATGTAAAATCACATCCAAAGGCTTTTATTACAAACCAAGAGCCTAGTTCCACAACTTTGTATTTATTATTGCCAGTATGTATTTCTGAACACGTGTATGTGTGTGAGAGAGACTCACTATTATCAGGGCCTGACAGGTGGGTCTTTCTGGGCCAATTAGGCCTCTCTACTTCCGAGAATGCCAGCGTCCCTTCCAGGCCTGACCCCAGGCAGGAAACACAAGTGCCAGCATGTAGCCAAGCAGCTGGTTCGCCACCAGTTACTAAGCAAACCCATAGTGGAGACAGCCAGTCTCTCTGCACGCCAGGCCCATGGAAGCCTCCAGAGGGGCTTCCTTTACTCTAAGCATGGCCTGGAGCCAGATGATCTTGGTTTAAATTGTGATTCTGTCCAGGGTAGCTAGGGGAGTTTAGACAGGCGCAAACCTCTTTTAACCTCACTTCCTAGTAGATAAAATGGGGATGACAATATTCAGGGCCACAAGGTAGGGTGGGGCAAAGTGCTCACTGCATGAGATTGCTCAGATGAGGGAACCCTGCCAGAGGCCAGCAGGAACACCTCTTTCTGCCTGCACAAGGGTACCTTGTGCAATTATGGTGGCACTCACCTTGTAGGGTTGTGAAGACTGCATGAAGAAACCCAGTCAAGGAAGGGAGGAGATACTGTTTCTATCCTGGATAAATGCCCAAGACTGGACTGCTTTTCTGGAATGCTGTAGGTTCATTCTGGGGACTGATTTTCTTCTCCCTGCTCTCCTGTATCTACCGCTGTTTGCCACCCTGCCTCCCCCCAGAGCAGGCTCATAGACATTCTGGGCAGACAAGCTCTCGCTCCTTTGCAGATGGATTCCTCCTATGAAGGCTGATTCTGACATTTGATACCAGCATCCATTTCAGCCTCGCTTCTGATCCCCACACACCTCTCTCAGTTTTGCCCACAAATAATCTCACTGCCCCTCCTGCCCACTTTCATTTATCTCTTTGCTCCTGGTCTGAGCCCTTTTCCCTAACTGCCATGTGGCTATGAGCTTCTGAATGTTCTGTTGTGAGCCCAGATGGAGGATATCCTTCCTCCCCTCCACCACCTACACCACCCTAAGATACTTAGAGGGAACTAGGCCTGGAGTTCTTCTTTCCAGCATTTGTCCAAATTCTGGCCTCAAAGAGAAAGGCCTTGCACCCTAGATATACACTAATTACACATATTCATCCAGTCCCCTTGTCTCCCTCCCAACTTGGGATTTTAACCGCCTTTTGTTTGGCTGTTAGAACAATATATTAAGTGACAGTTCTCAGAATACAATTTTAATTAAGATTCAATAGTCACTTCTCTGTCAGTAATCTTCCATGCTGATTACTTAAAATATATTTACCCAGCTCTATTATGTCACAGATTTGAATTCATTAGACGTTTGTTAATCCTCCACAAACTTTTTGAAAAATGTGGTTTGTTTAGCATAATTTACAAGGACACAACTGTTTGAAACAATGGGCTCTGTGCCTCTGAGCTCCAGGATATGCATCTGGAAGTGTCTGGGCCTTCTTTGCTTGCTGTTGCCATTGCTGTCTCTACCAGAGGGCAGGCGACACAGCCAGGGGTGGAAAGGCGTAAAGGATGGCGGAGGCAGTCCATCTATATTGCACAGATGCAGTCCCTATGGGTCAGGCTTCCAGAATGCAGAGCTGGCGGGAGGGGGTGGGAGAGAGGATCTGGAGAGACAGTGGAAGATATTCAGCACAGGCCATGAATAGCCTCAGCCCCGGGCCCGGGGCACCTGACAAATATCATTTCCTGTGTGCCAGGACTTGAAAATGTTGGGAAGTGCTGTCTAGACTTAGAACACTGCCACATTTATTGATAAGGGCTCATAAGAGAGATGGCCTTTCTCATGGGGCCATGGAACACTACCCCCGGCCACACACACACACTCAACCACCTCTTGATTAATTAGCAAGGGACATCCTGGGATGTGGCTGTGGCTGTTCGTGTGCTCCCATTAGTATAGAGAATACCACTCAACTATATTTGAGCAGGTGCCATAGCCAAAAAAAGTCATCCTTCTTCGTTCTGTGACCACAATGAGTCATAGGGAGGTGTAACTAGAAAACTCAAGACTCAGTGCAAATGGAGAAGATCCTCATTTTGTTCTATGAGGCCCCAGCAAGTAGAGACCAAGAAGGCCAGAACACATTAGAGCACAGAGCAAGTTGGAAAGGTGGCAGGTGGAAAGCTTCCATGTATCAACACCTGTGACTTGGTGGGGTCTGGGTAAGGTGAAGCTGGTCTACCTTAGGTAGGAGCTTGGTGAGAACAGGGACTGGCAGGGTCGGCAGGTGCTCATGGGGAGCCCAGGGCAGAGCTGTGTGGAACTTTGGCCAAGACTTTTAATGAAGGTGCCCATGATGGAAAAAAACACATATCCTACAGAACAGAGGTCAGCAAACTCTTTCGTAAAGGACAAGATAGTAAATGTTTTAGGCTTTGGTGGCCACATGTTATATGCAGCAATGGCTCACCTCTGCCACGGCGGCACAAAGGAAGCCACAGGCAGTAGGTAAACACATAAGCATGGCTGTGTTCTAATAAAATTTTATTTACAAAAACAGATGACAGGATATATTTGGTCTGTGAGTTACAGTTCACAGCACTACCCAGTATGGTAGCCAATAGCCACATATGGCTAGTGAGCATTTGAAATGTGCTCTGAGGGTAAAATACACACCAGATTTTGAAGACTTTGTAAAATAAAAAAGTTAGCCATCTCATTAATAATTATATTGATGATATGTTGAAATAATATTTTGGATATAGCTAGTTATATAAAATATGTTATCAAAGTTAATTTCACCTGTTTCTTTTTACTTTATAAAAAAAACATGGGCACTAGAAAATTTGAAGTCACATTTTTGGCTCACATCATATTTCTACTTTACAGTGATGCTCCCTCCAGATGAAATATAGGGCAAGCCTCTGGCCCTTGAAGGGTCTCGGGTAGGAGATTTACCCTTAAAGAGGAACAATAATGGAATTCAAATATGCATAATAAAGTGTATGATAGGAATAGATTTTTAATATATTACATATCTTTAAAAAAAAAAAGCTATTACAGGAGGCCAAAGCAGGCGGATCACGAGGTCAGGAGATCGAGACCAACCTGGCTAACATGGTGAAACCCCATCTCTACTAAAAATACAAAAAATTAGCCGGGCGTGGTAGTGGGTGTCTGTAGTTCCAGCTACTCTGGAGCTGAGTCCAGGAGAATAGCGTGAACCCAGGAGGCGGAGCTTGCAGTGAACTGAGATAGCACCACTGCACTCCAGCCTGGGCGACAGAGAAAGACTCCGTCTCAAAAAAATAAAAAAATAAAAAATAAAATAAGCTAGTTTTTTCTGCATTTGTGCTCCTCAAACAGGGAGCTATGGAGCTCTACTTCCACAAGATATTGGCCAGGGGAGGTGGCTCATGCCTGTAAATCCAACATTTGGGAAGGCTGAAGCCAGGAGTTCGAGACCAGCCTGGGCAACATAGCAAAATCTGACTCTACAAAAATAGAAATAAAAATAAAAATAATTAGCCAGGCATGACGGCACGTGCCTGTAGTTACTAGGAGTTCAATGTGGGAGAATCACTTTAGCCCAGGAGTTTCAGGCTGTCATGAATTAGGATTGTGCCACTGCACTACAGCCTGGGTGACAGAGCAAGAATCTCTCTCTCTCTCTCTCTCTCTCTCTCTCTCTCTCTCTCTCTCTCTCTATATATATATATATATATATATATATATATATAATCTCTCTGTCTCTTTATATATATATATATATATACACACACACACACACATATAACTGTTGCTTTAAAAAGGGATGTCTTTATAGTAAAAAGAAATAGGAGTAATGCAAAATTAAACATTAATTTAGTGTTTCACTGCAGCAGAATTTCTCAATTCTTCTAAAGTTGCTCCTGCGCATAGAGCTATTGTGAGAGAAAGCAAGAGTAGGCAATGCTTCCCCAACTTACTGGCCTTGGAAGCCATTTTTGCAGAACTGTAATTAGTACATCTAGAAGGCAATTTGAGGGGCTGGGCATGGTGGTTCACACTTGTAATGCCAGCACTTTGGGAGACCGAGGTGGGTGGATCACCTGAGGTTAGGAGTTTGAGAACAGCCTGGCCAACATGGTGAAACCCCATCTCTACTAAAAATACAAAAAATTAGCTGGGCATGGTGGCATGTGCCTGTAGGCCCAACTACTTGGGAGGCTGAGGCAGGAGAATCACTGGAACCACGGAGGTGGAGGTTGCAGTGAGCCGAGACTGCGCCACTGCACTCCCCTGGGAGATGGAGTGAGACTCTGTCTCAAAAAAAAGAAAAAAAAAAGGCAATTTGAGAAATGCTGGTCTGCATAGTGCTACACAATCAGTGTGCATGATTTTCCAAAAGTCCACCTCGACTGGTTATCATTTGTTCTTTTGCTCTAGCAGTAAAGCCCCAAGAAGCACTACATCAATAAGGCCACATTTAGTACAACATAGGATAGTGATGAAACTGTTGAGATTTGGAGGCACAAAGACCTGAGTCAGATTTCTGTTCCTTTCTTTCTTACATAGTCATTCTTGTAAAAGTACCTACTATGTGCCAGGCAGCACTTTAGGATTTAGGCATGCAGTGGTGAATAAAAAGAGGTCCCTTCTTCTTGGGGCTTTACTGCTAGAGCAAAAGAACAAACTATAAAGAACACAAATAGGTAAAACATAGAGTAGGTTGATAGAGAAGTTTCAAGAAGAAAATACAGAGCAGAGCAGAGGGCTATGCAGTGGGGCGGGGCGGGGATGATCATGGAAGGGCATCTGGGAAGGCCTCTGGGAGAAGGTAACTTGTGAGTAAATATCCAAAGGAGGCTCTGAGGCCATGAGCAATCCTCATCTGTGTATAGATAATCCCTTCCTTCTGAAGGGACTTCCTAGAGTCCAAAAGAGCTGATGTATGTGAGGGTCCAGACAGAGGCTAATTGCTTACAAAGGGTTCAGAATTCACTCCTTTGCCTCCCATCATACCTCCTTCTTCACTTCCCACATTCTCAAAGATTCATGAACTATGTGGATTCTCCTTAGTGAAACAGTTCCCCACTGACCCCGGAGTCTCTCAGCACCAACTCTCTTCTTATCTACAACATCATTCTTAAGGAATGCTGGTTCAATTTAATTTTATGCTAAGCCTAAACCAATTAAGAAGGTAAAATTATGTCTCAAAATACAGCCATAACATCCTTTCAAACTCAATTATTGGATAAGCCAATGGTATGGTATCCCATCCATCCATCCATCCATCCATCCATCCATCCATCCATCCATTCAACAGATAGTTATTGAGCAGCTACTGTGTTCCAGGCATTGAGCTAGGTAATTGGGATATAGCAGTTAGTAAAACAGGCAAAAGTACCTGCCCTCTTTAGAGCTGACCGTATAGGACTGATACAGGAAACAATAAGTAAACATCATAAATAAGTAAACTAAATAGTGTGTTAGAAGGTGATAGAAGCTAAGGAAAAGAGAAACAGTGAAACTGCATTAGAGGGATTCGTGGAAGAGATTAGGTCTTGCCTGAGCACATGCCATTCTCTGTCACTCCCTAAGCAGTGAGAGTTAATGTGAGGGAGGAAGCTCTGGGTGAGTGCATTAGGAATTTGCCTCCTGACCCTGATCTTGTGTTTCTCCTTTCCAGGCACCGTGGCCTGAGTGACCAGACCATGGAGACCCTGCTTGGTGGCCTGCTGGCGTTTGGCATGGCGTTTGCTGTGGTCGACGCCTGCCCCAAGTACTGTGTCTGCCAGAACCTGTCTGAGTCACTGGGTACCCTGTGCCCCTCCAAGGGGCTGCTCTTTGTACCCCCTGATATTGACCGGCGGACAGTGGAGCTGCGTCTGGGCGGCAACTTCATCATCCACATCAGCCGCCAGGACTTTGCCAACATGACGGGGCTGGTGGACCTGACCCTGTCCAGGAACACCATCAGCCACATCCAGCCCTTTTCCTTTCTGGACCTCGAGAGCCTCCGCTCCCTGCATCTCGATAGCAATCGGCTGCCAAGCCTTGGGGAGGACACCCTCCGGGGCCTGGTCAACCTGCAACACCTTATTGTGAACAACAACCAGCTGGGCGGCATTGCAGATGAGGCTTTTGAGGACTTCCTGCTGACACTGGAGGACCTGGACCTCTCCTACAACAACCTCCATGGCCTGCCGTGGGACTCCGTGCGGCGCATGGTCAACCTCCACCAGCTGAGCCTGGACCACAACCTGCTGGACCACATTGCTGAGGGCACCTTTGCAGACCTGCAGAAATTGGCCCGCCTGGATCTCACCTCCAACCGGCTGCAGAAGCTGCCCCCTGATCCCATCTTTGCCCGCTCCCAGGCTTCGGCTTTGACAGCCACTCCCTTTGCCCCACCCTTGTCCTTTAGTTTTGGGGGTAACCCACTTCACTGCAATTGTGAGCTTCTCTGGCTGCGGAGGCTCGAGCGAGATGACGACCTGGAAACCTGTGGCTCCCCGGGGGGCCTCAAGGGTCGCTACTTCTGGCATGTGCGTGAGGAGGAGTTTGTGTGCGAGCCGCCTCTCATCACCCAGCACACACACAAGCTGCTGGTTCTGGAGGGCCAGGCAGCCACACTCAAGTGCAAAGCCATCGGGGACCCCAGCCCCCTTATCCACTGGGTAGCCCCCGATGACCGCCTGGTAGGGAACTCCTCAAGGACCGCTGTCTATGACAATGGCACCCTGGACATCTTCATCACCACATCTCAGGACAGTGGTGCCTTCACCTGCATTGCTGCCAATGCCGCCGGAGAGGCCACAGCCACGGTGGAGGTCTCCATCGTCCAGCTGCCACACCTCAGCAACAGCACCAGCCGCACTGCACCCCCCAAGTCCCGCCTCTCAGACATCACTGGTTCCAGCAAGACCAGCCGGGGAGGTGGAGGCAGTGGGGGCGGAGAGCCTCCCAAAAGCCCCCCAGAACGGGCTGTGCTTGTGTCTGAAGTGACTACCACCTCAGCTCTGGTCAAGTGGTCTGTCAGCAAGTCAGCACCCCGGGTGAAGATGTACCAGCTGCAGTACAACTGCTCTGACGATGAGGTACTGATTTACAGGTGAGCGAGCGGCTGTGGCAAAGGCAGGGAGGGTGTCTGGCTGGGGAAGAAGGAGGGCATGGGGAGGCTTTGGGGCTTCTCCCATCCATACCCCTCTTCCCCAAAGGTGTCTGTGGGGATTCTGGGGTAAACTGTGCCATTTGTGCAGGTAAGAGGAAATAGAAAGAACATCAACTGCAAGGCTAAGAAGAAAAGAAACCCACATGGTTAGCCTGAGAGATATGTGTAGAGAAAGACCACACCTCCTGGCTGGGTGGCTATGGTCAGTGGTCATGTGGCTATGAGCTTCTCAATATTCTGTTCTGAGCCCAGATGGAGGATATACAAGGACAATGAATAGACCTCTTGACTGAAAGTTTTGACTCCCCCAAGGAGGAATGCATTTGACCTTCACCTGGACTCATATACAGTCATGGTTAAGGCTCTGAGGTCAGAAAGAGTGGGATTCAAATGATGGCTTTTCCACTTGCTGGTCATTTCATTCTCCTGGCCTACCTCAGTTTTCTCATCTGTAAAATAGGGGTAATTAATACCTGACTTAGTTTGGACACTCACTAAATGCACTTATTCAGTTTTGGTAACTGAATCAAACTGGCTTTAAAAAAAAAGAGAGAGAAAGGGAGCGGGAGTGTGTTGACTCATGTCATTAATAAGTCAGGAACCTGCTTCAGGTTCAGCTGGATCAAAGGTCCCCACAAACCTGTATTCTCAGTTTCTTACCTCCCTGAAGTTCTATTTTTCTCTGGGTTGGCTTCACCATCAGGCAGTCTCTTTCCTCTGGGAGACTTCTGCTGGGTCCTCTAAGCAGCCCTAGAACGGACTTAGAGCCCTAGAGGGAGAAGAGCTTCGCATTCCCAATTGAGCGCTGATTGAGTCAGACCACATCACGTGAGCCCCCTGGGTCTTACAGGTAGCGTCAGCCCTCTCTCCTGTGCTGAACCTCCTGGACCTTAGTCTCTTCATCTAGAAGTGCAGACAATGATATTGACCTTGGAAAGTTCTTTGAAAATCAAGGGGTCTTTCCTAGGTCTGGTAGAAAAGGAGGTTAAGTGTGGAAAGCTGCAATAGAATCACACAAGTCATTCAGAGGGAAGAAGGTCACAGAGAGACAGAAGCCAGGGGCCGAAATGCTGACCACAGATGAGTTCCCTTATATGAAACATGAAGGACATGGCCTAGAACCTTATCGCTCAAGGAATGTATGGTCTCCTTTGAAATTCTGTGTGTTTTATTTTATGCATGTAAAATGATTATTTGGAGATGGGATCCCATGAGTTTCATCAGACAGCCAAAGGGCCCATGGTGCAAGAGAGATCAAGAATACTTGATCCATCCTGGAGGTCTCCTCCAGCTCTGACTGTCTGAGTTGATGAGTCTCTGGATGGGAAGCTTTGTGGGAGAAGAGTACATGGGGAAGAATAGAGTCAATGTGATTGAGGCTGGGTGTGTCATGGAAACCGTAGTGGAGCTGGGGAACTCCCGTTACCTGGCAGCTACTGGTCTTGTCTGGACAGCAGTGTTGCGTCTCAGGATGGAGAGAAAGCAGTATTGGAACTTACCCACATGCATATATGAACATATATAGGAATATATAGATAGGGGCATATAGTCAAACTTAAATATGCATATATGTATTTTTCTCATTATAAAAGTCATAGTCTTTATTGAAAATTTGGAAAGTAGGGAAAATTGATGAAGAAGGAAATAAAAATTACCTATAATCCCACCATCCAAAGTTAGTAAGAGAAATTTGGAAGGTGTCTGAGTTCATTCAAATGGTATTTATAATCAATCTAGTGTATATTCTGTATCTTAATTCTTCCCACTCAACATTACAGCTTGCTTAGTTCCCATGGTATTAAAATATTTTTTATTTGGCTGTATTATAATTTATTTAACTAACCTTCTATTATTGGACATTCAGGTGGTTTCTCATTTTTCATTATTAAAAGTAATACAGTGAGAGATATTTTTGCACATAAATATATTTGTGCAAATTCAGTGATTTCTTTAGCATATTTTTCTAGGAGTTGAATTACTGGTTTATGGGTAAATTATAATCTTTATACATTACATATAAATATTTACCCTTTCACCAGTGGAAGCACTCATTTTGATCACACTTTTGCCAATATTGAATATATAATTACTTTCATCTTTGCCAATTTGAGAGGTGAAAAATGGCACTTGCTTTAATTTGCATTTCTTTGCTAACTTGTGAGGTTGACCTTTTGAAAATAAATATATTTCTTTACTTGTGAATTTATTGTATGGTCATGACTTTGACAAAAAAAAAAAAAAAAATGTAAAGGCAAAAAGCTACCAGCTCTGCGGTTTGCACAGGGAAACGCAGTTTGTGAGGGGGAAAGAAGATGTTGGCTTCCACAAGGCAACATGCCAGCATTGCCAAAATGGCGCAGCTCACCGGGGGTCTCAAAGATACCCTGGGAGGAGGAGGGGAAGGCTTGGGGTAGGCTCCTGTAATCACTCAAGGTGGGAACTCAAATTGCTTTTATTTGGTGATTGAGAACCTGGAGACACTAACTTTCTAAATATAATGCAAATTAAATGGAAGCATCAGAAACCTTGGAATAAAAAAATGCAGCTAGCAATAGTGACTTCTCAGGGCTGGTTACACAGACAAGAGGAGATACAGCATGGAAATCCTCCAAATAGTGGGGGCATATAGTAGTAAACACTCAAAGATTATTATTATCAGTATTAGTGGTAGTACTCATAGTACTACTAGCAGTAGTAGTAGCAGTGAGAATAATAGTAGTATAAAATAAGACTAGCATCACATCCACCATCCTGGGGAAGAAAGTGGAAGAGGAAGGTTAGATATGCAATTCAATCTTCTCTTTAAGAAGACAAATTTCAGGCCGGGTGCGGTGGCTCAAGCCTGTAATCCCAGCACTTTGGGAGGCCGAGACGGGCGGATCACGAGGTCAGGAGATCGAGACCATCCTGGCTAACACGGTGAAACCCCGTCTCTACTAAAAACTACAAAAAACTAGCTGGACGAGGTGGCGGCGCCTGTAGTCCCAGCTACCCAGGAGGCTGAGGCAGGAGAATGGCGAGAACCTGGGAGGCGGAGCTTGCAGTGAGCTGAGATCCGGCCACGGCCACAGCACTCCAGCCTGGGTGACAGAGTGAGACTCTGTCTCAAAAAAAAAAAAAAAAAAAAAAAAAAAAAGAAGACAAATTTCCAAAATTTTTGAGGAAAAAGTAAGCGCAAGTCTGTAGCCAGATAATAGTAATAGCAATCACTGGCCAACATTACTGCCAGGCTACTATGTGTTTGATGCTTAGCTTTTACAGGTGGTATCTCATTTAATCCTTCTGGATATATGAAGAAGCATAAAAGACCAAGAGAATTAAAAAATAAAATTCGTTCAAGAACACACAGCAGAAGGAGACAGGGCTGTGATTTGAACTCCGGCCTCTGGCTTCAGCACCCAGACTCAACCCCTGTGGTCATGCTGCCCACTGTCCTAAAAGGGATTACGGCTTGAGAGAAATAGGAGACTCTAATACAGAATCTGGATTTTTAGAAAATAAATTGTCCTCATTAGAAAGAGTGGACATCAGCGGGCACAGGGCTCTCTGCCTTGCTCATTTTAACCGGAAGGCATACAAAAGAAGGGAGGAAAGGTCTACATCTGAAGATGAGTATTGAAGAGGAGCACATGCTGTACAGAGAAACCTAAATGCAGCCAAAGAGGACTTTTTAGTCCATGTTTATGTCCAAGAAGAAAAAATGCTGGTTGGGAAAGAAGTTACAATGAGAATAGATAAGAGGCAAAGAGTTGCAACTTGCAACTTGCCTCCATCTTCCCCAGCAAGGAGAAAAGCAGCAGCAGCAACAGCAGCAATAATAGTACACACCTGCATTGGTGGATTATTTGTGCTGGTCACTATTCTAAGGGTTCTATATGCACTAACTCATTTAGTTCTCACAAACCCTTAGGAGGTTAAAAACTATTATTTCACTTTACGTAGAAGAAACTTGCTCAAGGTGTTAAACAGGGGGTAAGTAGCAGAGATGGAATCTGAATATAGGCAGCCTGTATATTTGCCCAAAGCCTCAACCTAACAAGACCAATACTATGGAGAGGGATGCCAAAGCCCAACAGGCCTGCATAACAGTGCCGTCCATGAGTTCTGGTCACCAGGCCCTGATGGGTCACATGTAGGTGAGTAAGGACTAAAGGAGCAAGTAGATGAGGTTCTCAAGCCCATGGTGGTGATTCTGAGATAGCATGGACAGAGAGATGCCTGAGACAGGAAAGGGGTGAATATTCTGATTTTCAGGGAATCAACTCTCTAATGCTTAGGGTGTTAGGCTAGACATGGAGTCCCTATACAATTCTGGAAAGACTTTCTCAATAGGTAGCTGTGAGCGCTTGGAAAAGAATGCTAACCTAACATGGGTTCACTAAGGGCAAATCTTGCCAAGTCATTGAACCATGTCTTCAGGAGATGCTGTGGACCAGTAGTTCTCAACCTTTTTATCTGCCCCCTTGTCGTTCATGAGGGCAGTGCTTCTCAGAGATATCCCCACTTGCATAGTGATTCTCAGCTGGACCAGCATCTCTGGAGTGACAGGTACACTTGGAAAATGTCCTAGGAGTTTCTGCTGGCTGTGAGTCACTACCATAAACAGAGCACATCACAATCGTACAGGACATTTGGTGAACTCTCATGCTGTCTTGGGGACAAAATGGAGAAATGTAAACTGATGAAGTGAAGTTGTAACTGGTCAGATAACCAGATTGATTAATAAATTGATGCGAATATGCCAGAAAGCCTTTGGTTTCTGCCTCAACATCTGTCCCATTTCTGTACTGCCAGTGTATTTTCTAATTGAGATTGATAAATACACAGAAAATAGGCTTGGCCAATTGGCATGTTGACAAAACTATCAATCAATCAATCATCTATCTTCATTTTGGTTCAAGGAATCAATTGCAATTGCACAAGTTCAAGGTGAGGAAAATCTGGCTCGACTGAAATTCTGTGTGCCTAGGCTCAGAGTTGTAGTTGATCTTGAGGATGTTATGGCCACAATGTGATGGAACCGGTGAGAGACTCCTGTCATTTTTAGTTGCGTTAATGGAAGTATAGTGGTCAGATCATGAGAGGTTATGGTTCTGCTGAGTCATTGTAGCTGGTCAGAGCAGAGCTTTAATATGTTTAATTCTGGATGGTACAGTCTTGGGAGTCATGTTTATAAGCTGCAGTGTATCCAGAGGAGGGCTGATGAGAATGAGGTTCTGGAAGCTCACGTGAAATGGGAGAAGTTCACCTTGGAGATGAGAAGATTTAGAAAAGAAGTCATGGCTCCTTTAACTTATTCGAAGAATTTGTGGGTGGAAAAGAGGAAAAGACACACACACACACACACACACACACACACACACACACACACATGCGTGCATGGAAGTAGGCATTGGCCCGTTACAAAAACAAAATTCCAACAGCAACAGCCTTACACATGTCTCTCATTGCTCTCCATCTGGCTCCGAAATGATTTGGCTTTGTATCTATCTTCCTCGCTAGCATGTGATATTCATGCATGCTCATCTTCATGTCCTCAGCCCTTAGTAAGTCCTGGTCCAAAATAGCTATTGAGTCAACATTTGGTGAACTGGACAGACTGGAAATCAAAGCTCAAAGCTGCCCAACAGCAGATTAAAGTAAAAGCTGCCACAAAGTAGTGAGCTGCCCGTACCAAAAGGGTTCAATAGAACCTGGCTGACTCCATTACAGGGGTACTAAGCAGGCAGCCTGACTTTCAGGCAGGAGTGAAAACATTTAACTTAAATGATCCCAGCTCTCATAGTGTGTGGATCTACTCAAGACTTTCAGAATCCCATGATCAAGATAATATGGCTTCCACTGTTGCTAAATTCACCTGCTTTTACTAGTTGGGGACACTGTGTCAGCTCGCCTCCTGGGGTTAGGGTACCATATCTCACAGGCATTTAAGCTCCAGGGCCTGAGGTCAGAGACAAAAATCTTGGCAGAGGCCCAGAGAACCCAACTAGACCTGGACGTAGGCCATTGACAGGTCACCAGTGAACCACCTCAAGGTTTCATAGAAACCCCTGAGCTGTGAGCGATGTCTGAAAACATCAGGGTCTAGTCTACATACCAGGAAGGAGGAGCAAAGGCACGGATCACCCCAAATCATGGATAACTCAGACCAGATTTGAATTAGGCTATATAAAATAGTGCCTTGCTCTTTTTTCAGCTAATAAGCTCCCTCATTATTTAACGATCCTGGCTGCACTCCCAAGCTGCTTGCCCTTCCTGAGTACACGCAGCTGAGCCCTGCAGGCAGGCGCTGTGACACACTGGAGACAGACAGTCTGCAAGCGGGGCCTGGCCTGTTTCCTGTGTGACTGGGGAGGGCTGATTGTCATGTCCCTCAATGCCAGGGCCCACCCTGTCAGGAAGGGGCTGGCACTAATGGTGTCAGCAACAAAGGGGAGAGGAGTCAATGAGGGGTAGGGAAAGTTTGGGAGAGGGAGGTCGGAAAGGCAGCCTCCCCTGCCACCCTGGAGGCAGCAACAGCCCACCCCAGCTTGGCTTCATCCCTGGGGTGACATGGAAAGTTAAATGTCCTGCATGTCATTATCAGCCCAAGTGACATTCACAAACACTTGTCTCTAAGAGTTGTCAAGAACATCTGTCACCAAGCGTGATGTTGGAATGGTCCCCAGGAGGGCCAGGGGAAGAGCAGGCGTGCTCCTGAGGCAGTCAGCCGGGATGCAGCTGTGCCTTGTGCTGCTCGTTATGCTGCCCCCATCCTCGTGTAGAAAAGTGAGGGGCTGTGAGGAGAGAGACCCTGAAGATGGGGAGATGACAGCCACCCCAGCCCCCGTCCGACCCTATCTGCAGGCTCCCTTTCCCATGCTATGTCTTCCGTGGTTGTTAGACACACGTCCTGTCCTGGGAGACCGGACCACCCTACTGAGTTTTGCAGGGCTGGGGCAGGGGGCTGCGTCTTTTACTGCTGCTCTGTCTTCCATCTGGAGAAAGGACAAGAGGGCAGATTCAGCAAGTTTTCACCTCATCAGGATCTTACCACTCCACATCTCAGTGGAGCTCTGCCCTACCCCATGAAAAGACAGCCATCTCTACTGTGGGTTGGAGAAAAATTTACTCGTGAAATCAACATCTCAGGATCTGGGGCCATGGGGAGAAGCTGGTGGGAACAGGTGTTCCTAAAGGGAGATGCTGTTAGGGACAGGTGTTCTCTAAAGGGAGTGGGGCATGCCAGGGACAGGACCTGTGAGAGAAGATTCTTTGACTCAGCTGTTTCCCCAGAGGGTCTGGACTCTTCTGGAAGGGTGGGTTGAGTACCGACAGGCAGAGGAAGAGAATGGTATAGAGGAGGAAATAGGGGTGGACAGGGAGGAAAGGTAACTCCTTGGTCAGAACCCAAATCAAAATCAACCTGCCTTGGATTTTGTATTTTCTAATTTTTTTTTTTCACACTGTTGAAACATGACATCTACAAGAGAGGATGCAAAAGACAATAATGTTAAACCCATTTTATAGATAGTAAAACTAGTCTCAAACAGATTGAGTAGATTTTACAAAGTTATCCAAAGCAAAGACTAAGAAATGTAGTCTTCTACATCCAGCCCTTTCCACTGTGCTATGTACCTGCTGTGAGGCACTTCTCGTTAAGGCCCCAAAGAGTCCTTATTAAGGCTGGAGACATGGGTTGGGGACACCAGCTGTAATTTCTCTTTCTGGGAAGTATGGAGTAGCTTTCTGGAAGTCCACAGGGATTTTCTGTCAGCTTTAGTCGAGACTCAGTCTCATACTTCTAAGTTCCAGCAAAGTTGGGGAAACGGGGTGCCAGTGAGAAGCTTGGTTCCACTCTACCACCTGGGATCGTCCAGGTAATCAATGGGCAAGATGAAGATTTCTGGGTTGCATGTCACCAGGTAAGCCACTGTGAAGTGATGGAGTTGCTAGAGGCATCACAAAAAAAATGACTCTGGAGTCAGAAGTCCAGGGTGGTGATTAGGATGAACAGAAAACTCAACTACTATGATTTAAACTCATAAGGTTTTATAATATCTCACGTAAAAGAAGACCAGTGGAAGATAATTTAGGATTGGTTTTCTGGGTAGCATGGTCATCAGGAGCCCAGATCCTTCTGTCTTTCTGTCCTACCATCCTCAGCACACAATTTCTGTCCTTAAGGTCACTTAATAGTACAAAATGGTTGCTGGAGCACCAATGATCCCATCTCCCTTTATGCAATAGGAAAGATGGAAACAAGAAGGGCAAGAAAGCAAAGTGGGGAGTTTCTCAGAATCCCCATCCAATAACTTCTCCTTGCATTTCACTGGGCACACATTTCTGCAAAGGAATCTAGGAAATGTAGGGTTATTTTTTCCAAGTTAGGCACAATGCACCCTCAGTAATGTAGAGAAGATAGGAAGGCAGGTAGCACATCTACACAACTCCATCATTTACTAGTCCTGGGACCATGGGAAAATCACTTTACTGCTCTCCATCTTTATTTTCTCATCTGTAAAATGAGAACAGAGATTCCTTTCTGCATATTTCATAGGATTGTGGTGAGGACTGAATGAACTCATGTATTTGAAAAAGGATTCTTCATAGTCAGCAGTGGCGTACTGGTTACCTGAGAGTACTTATGATTACTAGGAGCCTGCCCACTTTTTCTTCTTGGACCTCTCTTCTAGTCCCTGTTCCCCAGCCTGCCTCCTGTGTCTCCATTTTTCAAAACCAACAGAGCTGTAAACTTGGAAAATGATCTGATGAGGTTTTAAGGGATCAAATTATAAGGTATAACCCCTTTCAGAAATATTTTCACTTCAATTGGGAGCTCTGAAAGACCCAAAGGAGTGAATCCCTGATGGTGGAGTTTTAAAACCCACAGTAGGTTTGTGCATGGGGAGATGTTTTTCACGGCACCTTCTAAGAGCGTCTCAAGTCGTATTACTATCCCCACATCCTGCCCCTCTTGCTGTCCTCAAGAAGGTGACACCACTGGGATTCAAAAAGCTTCAGAGCATCTGTTTAGAGGTAACTAATTTCTCCACGCTATTCCCTTCTCAATCTCCAAAAGCTGTGGCTGGAGAGAGCTCCAAAGATAAAAAGTAATTAGCAAGAGTAAAGAGATTACAGCACGTATCCCGTCTCCGTCTCTTCTGAAATGAAGCTTTTTCCCCCTCCAGTAAGAGATAACAAGAGAACCAGTCCAATTAATTTTACGTATGTTTGGTTATTTGGAGATGGGAGTGGGGATATCATTTATTCTATACCAGGAAAACACCAAAAAGGGCTTACAGAGGGATGGGGTTAGGCCTGGAGGAGTGCCTGGGACTTGGGGACGATGCTGTGATGGTGGCCATCAAAACGACACCAAACACTTATCTCACAACTGAACTTTTCCAGGCATGTTCGTGTTCATAGAATCCAGCTCCGCTCAGCCTCATTAACAACCCAGGTCAGACCAGGAGTGGGGAAGGTGTGGAACTCGGGCATTCTGACCCTGAGCCCAGGACTTCCTACCCACCCATGTTTCCCAACCCTGACTGTGTTTTGGAACCCCTTGAGGAGTGGCATCCCCCCATCTAAAAAGGGATTCTGAGTCAGTTTGTGTTGGTGCCTGGATATTCACGTTTTTAAGGCTCTCCCATTGATTCTGACATGCATTCAGCATCATGCCCAGTGAAATCAGGGGTTTGGACAGCACTGGTAGACAGAGTTTCTGTAAATCCACAGCTAGGGAATTGGTCTCTAAACTGCTAGTGAGGGAAGAAGCCAGAAGGCCTGGGTTCAATCCCAGCTCTACCATGCACTACTCATCTCTTTGAGATTTGCTTCATCTAACATTGGAATAAAATATCTTTTCTCTATGGGGTTATCTCCAAAGAGATATCATATGTGGAAACACTTTGGAAACAAAAATACCATGTGCATTTCAGTTGCTGGAGCCATTTTTTTTAACCCCTCAGCTGAGTCTGAGTAATTACCATAAGAAAGATGGAATTAGGGGCTCCAGATATGGGCTCTTGTGATCTCCCTTCTCTTTACTTGTCTGAACCTCAGGCTCCTCACCTTCTAAATGGGGATAATGATAACTCACCAGGTTGTTGTAAAATTGGAAAGAGATGACACAGCATGAAAGAACATCTTCATAAAATGTGAAGTGCTTCTAGTAGCAGAAATCTGACTTTTCCAAATTTGGGGGTTATTTCCATCATTCTGAAAACCAAAAATAAAATTCTAAGGCCCCCCAACCAATTGAATGAACCCCTCCACTCAGCCAAGAGCATTCCAAAGTTAACCTGAACTTTTGTGAGTTCACAATTCTGTCAAAAGCATTCCAAAAACTTGGCCATGATGGGAATGGGAAGCCACACGTGCCTCATTATACCCTCCTCTCTTTCCGAATTACTGACAGAACAGACTCTTCAAGTCTGATAAGAAACATTTACAATCTATTTTCTCTGAATCCTGCTACCTGGAGGCTTCATCTGCATGATAAAACCTTGGTCTCCACAACCCTTCATTGTTACCCAGACACTCCTTTCTGTTGATAATGACTCAGCCAATTGCCAATCAGAACATCTTTAAATCTACCTATTACCTCGAAGTGACCCACCTCTTGTCTTTCCAGTTTGAACCAATGTACATCTTGCATGTACTGATTGATGTGTTATGTCTCCCTCAAATGTATAAAAGCAAGCTGCACCCAGACTACCTTGGGCACGTGTTGTCAGGACCTCCTGAGGCTGCGTCATGGGCACGTCCTTAACCTTGGCAAAAGAAACTTTCTAAATGGATTGAGACCTGTCAGATACTTTTGTGAGTTCACAATTCTGTCAAAGCATTCCAGAAGGAGGTAGTTCAGAGCTGGTATGGGAGCTCCATGGAGTCAGGGACTGAGGCAAGTCAATTGCATTATTCTTAATGTGTGGCTCACTGCTCCTGCTCTTGCTCACATTCTCTACCTGGAGATTTTCTCTGGTGTGGCCTATCCATAGGGGAGTTGCCAACCCTGGGATCAGCCCTCAGCCTTTAACAGAGTTTGGAGGATTAATACCCCAGCTTCCTTACCCTTGGAGAAAGGTGATACATGGTCTATGCTCGCTCCCAGGGGCTCCCAGTAGGGGTGGGCCCCAATTGCCCACAGTGGTAACTTGCTTAGCAAAATGCCCTGTGTTGACTTCCTTCCACACTTCCTTACCACAGATTCCTGAGCCCACCTCCCAGATAAACTACTCATACTCAAATCCTTGTCTCAGGGTCTGCATCTGGGAAACCCAAACTAAGACAGGCACCAACCCCTTTAAAGGATCCCATCCAGTGGCTTTTACTGCTAGCTTATTGTATTTCTCCCCATGCACATTGGAGGCTGAGGAGGGCAATTGTCTGTTCATGCACGTTGCTCCCCACTAGATAAAATCAGCGTTCTGCCGGGCAGTTAGAAGTGGGGAATGGACATTGGGGAGGCGTACGACGGCCACAGAGCTGCATGGGTGGAAGCATTGCTGCTGTGAGCGTTTCTTGGCACCTGCCCACACAGTCCCAGCAACCAGTAGCCAGTTTGTGGCTGAGGCCAGCCTCGGGGGGAAGCTGATGGGGCTGCTTTCCTGCCTCTCTGTGAATGTTCTTTTCTCATCTCTGGAGACACAGAGCAAAGCAAAGAGGGAAGCTTACCTCTTGCCAATTAGGCCTATGGTCTGGCATGAATGTGTGTGATGGGAGTAGGCACCCTGTGGGTGACAGAAGGGATCACGACAAGAAGTCAAATTAATGTCCATCATCTTCAAGGTCTCAGAGGTGGGGGATGGGTGTGGGAGGAATGGCACAAAACCACAGGATGTGATGGGCCACCCCGGGGTGAACACAGGGCCATGCAGCCATGCACTGTGGATGAATGAGCTTGTTAACTGTTTACAAAAGAGAGCTATTTCCAGCAGGGGTGGGCTCCAAAGGTGTGCTCCGCTGTGCTCTGTGGCTGTGGGGCTGAGGCTGTGGTTGAGAGTGCTAATCCAGACATGTGGATGAACTCCACTTGCATCGTAAAAGAGGTGAGCAGCAGGAAATGAAGCATGGAAGAGATCTGTTAAACAGCAAACCTTTGCACTAGGTCATTAGTCAGTAATGGTATTAAGTAAAGGAGCTTCTCAGTTTAGCAATGAGCCCCCAAAAAGGTTAAAACATAAATGAATTGCTTCGTGAAATTAGTCCACTTGAGCTTTTCCATGAGCTAACTGCCTGGCTTGAGAGGAAGATATTCTGGGGGGCTATGAGGGCAGGTAGAGTGGAGTGTAAGCTGTGTCCTGGGATTAAGGTGGGATTTGGAAGGAAGGAGGCTGCACGGAGTCGGGGGCGGTGGTAGCTATTTTAGGTGAAACCAATGAAGACAGAGACAGAGGCAGGAATGATCAGGCCCAGTCAAAGGCATGTGAGGGCCCCTGGTGTATTTGTCAGCTGCTGCCACAACCATGTTGCATAACAAAGAACCTCAAACTCTAGATGGCTTACAACCAAGAATACTGAATTTCCTTAGTCATAGCTCTGCAGGCTGGCTGGAGTTGAACTGGTCTGGTCTGGGCTGGGCTGGGCATGACTGCACTTGGCTTCAGGCTCCAGTTCTGATTCCCATCTTCTTTGGGTATCTCATCCTGGAGCCCCAGGAGAGGGGTAGTGGTTCTCCAAGTATGTTCTTCTCATGGTAATAGCAGAAATGCAGGAAGGCAAGCCCAACTGCAGAAAAGAATGTCAAGCTTCTGTTGGTATCACACCTGCAAAATCCCGCTACCCACAGCAAGTTACATGGCCAAGCCCAAAGGCAAGGTGTGGGGAATGAACTGCGCTCAGCATCAGGCCATGAAAGGCTGTGGAGATCTTCCTTTATTACAGGCCGATAAAGAAACAGGACCAATAATTTGTGACACTTGACTTTCCTGGCAGAAAGCCCCCCTAGAGGGCAGTGGTTCTCAAACCTGAGCATGCATGAGAATCACCTGGCAGGCTTGTGAACACACAAGTACAAGACCCTGTCCCCTGAGTTTGTAATTCAGTAGGTACCGAGTGGAGCCTGAGAATCTGCATTTCTAATACATTCTCTCCGGGATGCTGATGCTGCTGGTCTGGGGAAATTACTTTGAGAATCACTGGTCTAGGAAAAGGATAGAAATGCAGAGGTTGGAAGAGGGCAGAGTATGGATGGCCTTGAATGTCACACACAGTAGCTATGTTTCTGAGTCCTTACTGCACTCCAGGTACTGTTTTAAAGCTGTTCTGCATGTTCTCATATTTGGACTCATGCTAACCCTATGAGGTATCATCCATGATTGCCACTTGACAGATGAGGACTCTGAGCCATAAGGAGGTGGCATGACTTGCAAGGCCTCACAGCTTGGAGGTGGTGGAGCTTGAGCTTGGAGCCAGTGCTGTCCTGACTTTGGGCTTCTTCCTGTTGCTGGTGAGAAGCCAGGGTCTAGTTCTGAGGGGAGGAATGACCTGGGGTGAGGAAAACTCTGTATTTGGAACCAGATATTCATTTATTCAGTCAATAAATATTTATTGTCTGGTTAAGACCTCAGGATTGGGAAAAGACAGGCACAGCACTTGCCTAGGAAAGTGATAGGAAGGCAGAGGTTGGAAGAGGGAAGAGTATGGGTGGCCTTGAATATCAAGGAGCTTACATTCTTATTGGGGGGAGAGATGAAAAGTTCAAAAATATACATGAGGAAGAAAAATAAGCAGTGAAACGAGACCGAGCCCAGAGGGCTATGGTTTTACATGGGTGGTCAGGAATTGCCTCTGTAAGGAGTGATGTTGGAGTAGAGACCTGAAGGGAGTGAAAGAGTCAGGCAGGGGAAACAGCACATACAGAGGCCCTGGGGAGGGACGCATTTATCCTGCTGGAGAAGTGGCAAGGACTCCAGTGCCTCTGGAGGAAGAGTGGCAGTGAATGAGTGAGAGGACTGGACAGGGCTGGATTACCTAGGCCCTTGCTGGCCATGATGAGGCCTTGGATTTTATCCTGAACGAGATGGAAACCTCTGGGGCTGAGGCTGGGGAGATTTGAAAGCAGGACACTGGTGTGGTGTGATTAAGAAAGAAGATTCTGCTGCTGGCTTGAGAATATACCACAGTAGGCAGGGAGAGCATCAGGGAGACCAGTTACGGGATGGTTGCAGGGTTTTAGGTGTATTTTGAGACCCTCTTCCTCCTGAATGTTCACATCCATAAAATGGGAGAAGGACCCCTTCTTTCTCTCCCACTCGGGGCAGGAGGAGATTAGGGTGTGGGCCTGTGAGTGAGCAGGAAGTACTTAGGTAAGGAACAAAGCAGCATTTTGTCATGATTTTTCTGGCAGAATCCTTGGGCCTATGTCTGCTTAGCCTGGGAACTTCACTGAGGCCCAACTCAGCCATGAGTGGAGAGGAGTTTTGGATCTCCCTCTGTAGAGCAGAGCATCCCACGCCATCACTGACCCAGCTCCTCCGTCAGCATCCCCCAGCCCCTCCACCCCACAACCTTGTACTCTGATAGGGAGTCATTATTTATATTCTTGTTTAATTAGCTCATTAGGTGCGTGCCGTGGCATTTCTGACAATAAATCACCTACTCTAGTGGCTCATAAGTGCATTTTCAGCTGGTGCCTGGCCCTGGCAATGAAGGTGGCAGTTGTCATATATGAATGTGGCCCTTGGTCAGGGGCTCAGTGACCTGTGCTCTGACTCCCAAGGTGTGCGTTGACAGGTGGGGAGGCTGCCGAGGCACTGAGCTTGGAGACAGGATCTTGGAAGCTGAGATGGTGGCAGAAGCGGCAGCCGGCACTGAACACCAGAAAGATATTTTTACCACCCGTCAAAATGCCACTGCGTGTGAGCCAGTGCCAAGGGCTGCTTCCCAAGGCTGCTTTGCTCTCCTCCCTCAAGCTTTGATTGTTGCTAGGAAAAAGGTCTGAGTGGAACAGGGAGGCTTTGAAGATTCCTGGGTTGGCTTGGCTGGTGCTCAGCAGTCGCCTCCCTCAGGGGCAGGGGGCTGGAAGGAAGCTTCTGTCCTGCAGCAAAAGGGAGTGGGTGGGGGGCTGCTTCTCCCAGGCCAGGAAAGCAGGAGCACCCAGGTTTAGACCCAAGACCTATTCTTCCCCACCCTGCCTAGAACAGGCCTAAGAACAGAACCCTGTTTAAAAATGCTTCCTTCACAGTTCAGAGGGCCGGGAATTCCACCATTAAAGATGGGTTTCTTTGCACGTTTAAGGGCAGAAACTTGGGAGATGGTGAAGTGGGTTTTTTCCTGGGACTGCAAACTGTGGATGCTGACCTGAGGGAGGGCACAGTGGATGCCCTAGCAGGAGAAGGAGGAAGGGGGTCAGGAAGGGTCATGAGGTGACCTCAAAGCCCAGTTCCCCTGTGTGGACCTATTGTCAAGGGCTTGGGAGAGTCAGGGAGAGGAAAGGCAGAGCCAAAGTCCTTGGGACCAGTCCAGCTGCTTCTTTATTGCAAGTCTCTTGAACTTGGTTCTTCTATCTTTAAAATGGGCCTTGTTCTTGCTACTCTCAGACCAAAAAGAAGTCCAGAGTAAGAAAAGGTCAGTTCAAGCTCAACCAAGCCAACCCTCCCCTTTCTGTGAATCCTTGTGGTGCCCACCACTCCTCCCACCTGTCATCCCTCATTCCCACCCGTCACCCCTCATTCCCACCACCCACTTGGGATGTTGGCTAGCTTCATGCAGGAATAACTTCCAGAGACAAGAAAGCCCCCCCGCCACTGTTGGGTGCCACTGGCTAAAATGTTATACCTCATTGGCTATGCGTGGTGGCTCATGCCTGCCCATAAATCCAGCACTTTGGGAGGCTGAGGCGGGTGGATCACTTGAAGTCAGGAGTTTGAGACGAGCCTGGCCAACATGGTGAAACCCCATCTCTACTAAAAATACAAAAATTAGTTGGGCGTGCTGGCACATGCCTGTAATCCCAGCTACTGGGGAGGCTGAGGCAGGAAAATTGCTTGAACCCGGGAGGTGGAGGTTGCAGTGAGCCAAGATCATGCCACTGCACTTCAGCCTGGGTGAAGAAGCGAGACTCCGTCTCAAAACAAACAAACAAACAAATAAACAAAAGTTACACTTCGTTGCAGGTCCTCAAATCTATCTCCCTCTATCTCCAACCTTTAAATTCTGCCTTCATCTTTATCAGGCATAAAACTAGTTCTTTTTCTGTAATATGTCCATTTAATTTTTGAACATAATTCTCATAGTTCACCCAATACTATTTGTTCAGATTCAACACCCTCCCTCCCTGCCTTCCTCCATCCTTGCTTTTACCTTTAATCATTCAAGAGGTGTTTAAGTTTACAACTCGTCTGGGCCATACATGGGAAGGGTAGCTATGAACAAGGCATTTCTTCGCTCCTACAACTCACATCTCCCAGGGAGACAAACGTTAAACAACTATGCTGGGAGGTGTTCACCGATTCAGTAGCTACAGCTGTGATAAATGCTGTGCAAGTATATGCTAGTGCAGGTCCTGGGGAACTGACCTAGCCTGGGGAAGCCAGGGAAGGCTTCCTGGAAGAGGTGACCCAGAAGGTCAAGTAGGAACTCAGGACGGGCATGGTGGCTCATGCCTGTAATCCCAGCACTTTGGGAGGTCGAGGTGGGTGGATCACCTGAGGTCAGGAGTTCAAGACCAGCCTGGCCAACATGGTAAAACCCCGTCTCTACTAAAAATACAAAAATTAGCTGGGCATGGTAGCACGTGCCTGTAATTCCAGCTACTCAAGAGGCTGAGGAAAATCACGTGAACCCGGGAGGTGGAGGTTGCAGTGAGCCGAGATTGCGCCATCTCACTCCAGCCTAGGTGACAAAGCAAGACTGTTTCAAAGAAAAAAACAAAAATAAGTAAGAGCTCAATTAGTGAAGAGGCACAGGAGGCATTGTGGGGAAAGACTGGCATGTTTGTCTGTCTCTGGAGCAGGAAGTTGCCTGGGGTGGGTCTCCGGTCCCTTGCCTCAGATGTGTGCAGGGTTTGTGATGTCTCCCTGCAGGTGTGGGGTCCAGCAGTGGGCAGTACACTGAATGTGGCCTGTCCGGGCCAAAGTGGGCTGAAGAAGCTCCTCTGAAGCTGAGGGTGCCCCCCATTTGAAGGCAGCCTCAGCCCTCCCTAGCCTCTGACGGTGCCAACTCCCACACAGAGTACCCCAACAAAGCCACCCCCTCACATTGTCCAGAACCATCTTGCTGCCTCCTCCCTAGGCTGTTCCCAAAAGAGAGTGGTTCAGGGCTGTGTTCAGCTATGTGGTCATGTGGGGGTTTATAACTGAAGTGATCCTTTGGGTGTCACAATGACCCCACCTAGGGGGCAAGCTTCTCACTCAAGCCTTTTTATTGATTTTCAGTCTTCAATAGAACATTAACAAATTTTGCGTGTCCCATTTTATATGTTTTTATGTTTCAAGTCATTTCATTTCTTTGATTGGAAATAAATGGGTTATAAATCACAAAGCCAATGGATGGAATTAGGTCAAAAGTGCTAAGTGAATGCAGGTGGTTTCTCCTCCAATAAAGATAAGGAGAATAAGAGCCAACCTTTCTGAGAAATTATTCCATGCCAGGTACTGTTCTACGTGGTTTCTGTTTATTAGCTCATTTAATTATTTCAACATCCTGACAAAAAAGGTGCAGGTGTTATCTTGATTTTATGGGGCGGGGGGAACTGAGGCATGGCCTGGGGAAGAAGCCTGCCTGAAGTGTCCCAGCTGGAATGTGAAGCCAAGTAGACTGGCTCCAGTTGAGGCCTCAATAGTGTGCAGCCAGCTTCTGAGTGCCCATGGTGTGTGCCCCTCTGCACCGGGCACCTTCATAGCCCCCCGGGAGGCAGGGTTATGATTCTTTCCCAGATTAGGAATCACAGGGAGAAGAGAGGGTATGTAAACTGCCCGAGGCCTCCCAGCTAGGAGGTGACAGGGCCAGATTCAAACCCAGGCCTGTTGTGCTCCAAAGAGCTCCTGACTGTTCTTCTTCCTCCCAGGACATGAGTTAGGATTGAGGGGGTGAGATGAGAGTCTTGGAGTCACAGGTAATGTCTTCAAAATAGAGTCCAATGAGCCCATTTCCTTCACCCCGTCCCCTCCCCGGTCGCCCAATCTACTAACAACCCCAAAACCGTCAGCCCGCTGGCACTGAGAACCACCATGAGGAAACGGGGTAGACTGAATCAGATCCACCCATCCCATCCACCTGCACATAAGGAGGAACACGAGGAAACAGGTGGGCACTTCAGGAGGGGTGGGCTCTCAGCTAGACAAGTGGGAGAACTTCCAGCAGTGCTGGTGATGTCTGACAAAGTCATGGCTGCTTTGAAGGCAGAGGGGAGCCTCGGCTGCTTCAAGGGCCTGGAGGATTCCATCTGAGGCAGGCATGCTGATGCATGCCTTCCACCCCTTCTCCATGCTGGGAAGATGATGGCCATGTCCTGGGGTGTTCTAATTTATAACTTGCCACTTGAACCATGGCTGCTCTGCCTCCCACTGCTGCCTCTTCCCAGACTGAAAGGAAACCGGGTCGTTGTTCAGCCCTAGAGACAGCATAGGCTTGGGGAAGAGCGAGATTTATGGCTCAGCGTCTGCCCTACATGAGCCATCATTCTCCCAGAGCTACTGCAGCCACTGCCTCCCCGGCCCAGCCAGGCCCAGGCCCAGTGCTGAGTGGCAGGCAGGCGTGTGTAGCTGGAGGACAACACTGTGAATCTTGGACAGTCACGGGATTCCCTGACTTGGGGACATACAGCAGAGGGAACAGCAGATAGATCACAACTGGGCTGTTGAAGATCACAACTGGGCTGTTGACCTTGAGTCTTAAGCAAAGTGGAGAATAAGAGGTCATATTTATCCCATCAGAGCCACGGGAGCCATGAAATATCAGACTATAAATAAAGGCAGCGGTAAATCACTCACCACTCTTGCAAATATGGCTGATCTGTCTTCCAGTCCCATCACCTACTGGGTGGCATGGGGTCAGTGTGCACAGCGATGGAGAAAAAGAAGAGATAGGGCTCCAGAGACCACAGACGGTGCACTCTGGAATACGGCAGTGCTGGGAATCATTGACCAGATTCTTAGATTCCTAGGATGTAAGATCTCCCTCACCTCAAAGGTCACCTGCTCAATGAAGTGATGCCTGACCACCCACTTAAAGCTGAGCCATCCCACCCTAACCTCAACACTTTCTTTTTCTCTCTTACCTGCTTGTTCTTCTTTCCTTAGCACAGTCCACTTTCTAACATACTAAATCAGTTACCAATTGTGTTTACTGTTTGCTCTGTCCCCACAGAGAATGTCAACTCCACAAGGCAGGGACTCGTATCAGTGGGGGTCACTGCTGTCCCCACAGACACCTAGAGCAGTGCCTGTCATATAAGCTCCACAAACATTCTTGGATGAATGAATGAGTCTGGAAATTACCTAAGAAATGGCTTAATTCCAATGCCTCACAGTGTCAGGGAAAAGCAGAGACCCAGAGAAGGGATAGGACTTGACCCCAGTCTCATAGCCTCTTAGGGGTTGCAAAGCTGGGAGAAGACCCTGGGCTGGAGACTGTCAGGCCAGAGCTCCAGGTCCTGCATGGTCTGCGTGGCTCTCACACCCCTCAGAGGATGAACTTGTCAGTCACGCTCTGTTAACTACCTGTAGGACCCCAGAGCTGTGCAGCCCCAGGCTAGGCAGGGGTGGGGCCTCGCTTGCTTTTTCCCTTGATTTAAAAAATCAAAAATCTTATACATTTCCTGATAAATAATTTCTTAACTCAAAGGGATCCCCAAAATATGAGTTCCTTGACTGGGGGAGGTCAGAAAATTTTTGTTCCTGAGAATTTGTAAGGTGTTGAGTGGGAGTGGGGTGGGAAGCATTTATCAGGACCTGTCCCTGGGATACCTGCTGCTGTGTCAGATCCTTCCATGGATCATTCATGCAGGTTTCACTTCCAGGCTGCAGTGGGGCATGATAACAAGGGCTCACAGCTACTGAACTGTGTGCCAAGGCTGCTGTCAGTGCTTTTAGATATCCGACCATTGAGCCTGTCCAGCAGCCCTATGACCTGGATGGCTTCTGTCTCCTCCCCATGTTACATGCAGATGAGAGACCCGAAGCAGCTATGCCAGCAAAGAAACGCTCCTGTTCCAGGTGTTCAGGACACATCAGTCAACAAAACAGCTGGCAATCCTGGTCCTCATGAGAGGAAAACGGGCAGCAGGCACCACAAATGAGTCAATGATATGGGTGCTGGGAGGCAGTGAGTGCCACACAAAAAAGAAACCTCAGGCAAGATATGGCAGGGTGCTGGGGGTGGTGGGTAAGTTGTAATATTAGCTAGGGTGTCCAGGGCAGGCCTCACTGAGAAGGTGGGATTTGAGCAAAGACTTGAAGGGGAGCCAGACTGAGGTCTGTGGGAAGGGCCTTCCAGGCAGAAGGAAGAGCCAGGGCAAAGTCTCTGTGACTGGAGTGTTTCTGAGGAGCAATGAAGAGGCCAGGGTGGCTGAAGCAGAGAGAGTGCAGGGCAGGTTGGGTGAGCTGGGGCAGAGAGGCAGTGGGGCCAGATCCCATGGGGCCATGTGGCCCTTGTGAGGACACTGATTCAAGTGTTCACCCCACCTGTGCATGTTCACAGGTGCTCACAGCTTCAGGTCAATCCTTTTCCCTGCCACATGCTCAGGGCTGCTTCCACGCTGGCCAGTGGACACACAGTCACACTCACATACGTACCTACACGCACAGACTGGCCAATGGCCACTCACTCCCACAGCCCCCCTACTCCTGCTGTGCCCGTTTGAGCTTCACCCTCCACCGCACCTGTATGTGCCCCAGCAGAGCAGGGACAACTCCTCATCAGCCTCACTCCCATCTGCCACCCAGTGTGGCCTCTCCCCAGCTGGAGCAGGAAAGGGAGGAGACTGAGCCAATTCCTGGGGCTTCAGACCCATGCACCCTAATAAACAGTGCTGGAGAGACTCCCAGAAAATTACAGATAAGTCTGTGATTTACTCACACGTGATTTATTTACATGATTACTTCCACACTAAGAAGATGACAGGCCCATATGGCCACCCTCCAGGGACCCTGGCATGCAATTAGTGGCTCTGTTCTGTGTTCATTGTCCCCACAGGCGCTGGCTGCTCCCAGACTTGGGGCAGGACAGAGGAAGGAGGATAATTACGCTGCTGCTTTTAGTAATTCCCAGGCAAAATCAGGATGGTGCACCTCTGGGCGAGGCCAGCCCCACCTTAAAGCTCCTGCTAATGAATACATCATAGGAAGGCTCCTCTGCCATCTGGCAGAGACCTCAACCCCTAAAACTACCTGTGCCCTCAGGTGGCTCATCTTCGGCCACTAGGAGAGGTCCTGCTGCGAGGTGGGTGGAATGGATATGGTGTTAGTCTATAAAAGAGATGATAGAAAGATAAATAGAAGATAGATAATAATAAAGTATGTAAGCATTCACTATATACATAAATGATTTATTGAGTATATATTGTATACTCAATTTGCTTGGCATACGTTACTGCTGATCCTCATATAACTCTGCAAATTGGGTTCTCAAACTGCTTTTACAAATAAGAAGACATAAGCTATGGAAAGTTAAGTAATGGAGTAAAGATACAGTCAATAAATTGTGGAGATGGGGTTTGAGCCCAGAGCCCAGGTCACTTTGATGCTAACTCTTGTATGCTTTCGGGGTCAGGGACCTGCTGCAGCCCCTACTCCCACAGCCCCAGTATCCCATCCCCTTCCTCCCGCCTCCCCCTCACTCCCATCACCCCTCTTCCAGTGATGTTCTTATGAAATTCTAGAATGTTAAAAGCACAGAGAAGGAAAGTGAATTGCCCAAGGCTGAACAAGTCATGACAGAGTGGGAGTTACAGCCTCGTCCTCCAGCCTGGACATGAGGATGGCTGGTGGGTGGGGATGGCTCTGCTCCCCCACCCTCCCTCCTGCTGACTCCAGGATCGAGAGTGCGCAAGGACCTTCCACTTGGCTGGACAGAGTGGGGCTTCCTTGCTGCCCACCTGAGAACTCCCTCTAGAAGTTGTCACTCTCCCCACCCTTAATTAACTCCTTCCTGACCAGACTGCTTGTTAGAGACAGAGGTATCCAGGGAGCATCAGCAGAAACACAGCCCAGAGAACTGCTGAGTGAGCTCCTCCTGACTGCTGGGTGGAAAGGGCAGCTCTCCGTGGGGTGAGGCAGTGGGCAGGATGATGCAACAACTCAGCAGCTGGATGCCCAGCAAGCCCTCACCAGGGAGTCTGCCTCCAGGCATGCAGCTTGGAGCGGCCCCCAAGGAAGTGTCAGTAAGTTTCTTGGTCACTCATTATGCACGAGTGCTGGCTATCCCCATTATAAAAAATAGACACCTCCCATTTATAAATGCTTCACCACTTACATACTGTGTCCAAGTAGATGTGCATCTTAGGTTTTCCAGATGCTCCTTTCGGGGAGGTGGTAGTGTTCTCATTCCCGTTTGACAGATGAGGAGGCTGAGATTCAGAGGAGCAAAATCTCCTTGTTCAAGATTGCTCAGCTAGCAGATGGTGGGGCCAACATTTGAAACTGATCTTCAAATACCAAATGCAAACATCATCATGGCTACTTTTTATTGCATAAACACACTCTAAGCAGCATACGCTGTACTGAACAAATATCATGGTACTTAATTTTCACGAAGACACCATATGATTGCTGTTATGAACCCATTTTGCAGGTGAGAAAACTGTGGAATTGAGGCTCAAACGTGGGAAGTGACTCACCTCACGTGGCACAGTCAGTAAACCTTCTTCACTAGAGCACAAATTCACCCTGGGGGTCAATACAAGTTCCTTCTTATGATACAGCTTCTGCTCTGACAGAAGGAGATGGTTATAATTGAAGAAAAAGGTAGGGCCCCTCCATGAAACAACTGAGGGCTTCATTTTACCCAGAGTTGCTTTATTAAGGGTGCAGTGGTTTGAATGCTTGTGTCCTCTTCGATATTCATAGATTAAAACCTAATCCTCGATGACAGGATGAAGAAGTGGAGCCCGTAAGGGGTGATAAACTCATGAGGGCTTGTGGCTGCTGAGGGGGCTCTCTGTCACTCTCTTGCCCTCCCACTGCTGCCATGTGAGGATGCAGAAAGAAGGCTCTCATCAGACCAAATGCTGGCACCTTAATCTTGGGCTTGCAGCCTCTAGTACTATGAGAAAATCTTGTTGTTGTTGTTTTTTTAAAAATACAAATTAGTCTGTGGTATTCTGTTAAGCAATACACAGAAACTAAGACAAAGGGTTACTGTTGACTTCACCATTGGCATTGAAATAAAACCCAGTGTTTACCATTCCTTCATTTATTGCCAGGCACCCCTAGCATTTAACACACTTTACCTCACTTAGCCCTGATTATATTCCTACACAGTAGGTACTAGCCTTCCTATTTAACTGAGGCAGAGCGTAGGTAATCTTCCTGGAGTCACACAGCTAGTCAGCGCCAGAGCAGATTTTGAACCCAGGCCCAGCTGCTGTGAACTACCATGCTGGATCTTCAAATGCCTCTTCCCAGGCATTTGATTCCTGCCAACTTCTGCTCTGGAGTTGCCCTACTCTTCACCCACTGGGGCACATGTAGAATAGCATCAGATGGCCAGGGGTTCTTTCTACCCCTCCCCAAATGCTGTCTCCTTCCCCAGATCTGACAGGGCCACCCAAGCCCACTGACAACAGAATCAAGAAGCCCCTGCTGATGGTGACTGCCACCCAGATGTTCATCAGCCTCCCTGAAGTGACACATCTATTTCCAACCACCTCTCCTCTTCCTGCTCACCTGGTAGAACTGGCTTTGCATTATTTTTTGCCCCTTTTTATTGTAAAATATACATAACATTTACCATTTTCACCACATTACAGTGGACAGTTCACTGGCACTAAATACATCATATTGTTGTGCAGTCACCATCACCATCCATCTTAGAACTTTTTCATCATCCCAAACTAAAACTCTGTAGTCATTAAATAAGAATTCCCTATTCCTCACTTCCCCCAGCACCCAGCAACCACCCTGCTACTTTTTGTCTCTGTGAATTTGACTACCCTAGGCCATTTATATAAGTGGAATCACACAAGGTTCATGCAAGTTGTAGCACGTGTCAGAATTTCATACAAATATAAAACGCTTCACAAATTTGCCATCATCCTTCTGCAGGGGCCATGCTGACCTCTGCATGGTTCCAGTTTTAGTGGAAGTGCTGCCAAAGAGAGCAAACGATAGCATTTTCAAGGAGGCTGGTGCGGCCTTTGCTCCACATGATGCTCCCACGAAATTATGGATCTGCCAACTGGGGCGAATGGTCCGATCAGGTTCATCATTAGGTGGTGTTTACTTGTTGTCTGCTGGTTGTTCTAGCGTGTCTTGGGCACAGCTGGTGGGGAATCTTCATTTTGCACACGTCTGTGTTTATAACAAGGTATAATTGATCTGACACCTTCTGCATTTTTTCTGTAAGTGATGAGTTGTTGAGCAAGCTCTTCTCAGCTCCTCCAGGAGATAAGTGACAAGTAGCATCATTGTAGTCATCGTCGTTGTGGTACCAAATGGCCCAGGAAAGGAGCAGACATGTTTATTCCTGTTGTACTTGATTTCTCACACTCACCACAGAAGGCTGGTATTGCTCTCCCATTTCACATGTGAGGAAACAGAGGTTCAGAGAGAGGAAAGTTACACGGTCTAGAGTCACACATCTGGTTGGGGGCAGAACTAGCCTTCAAAGAGAGATTTCTGTCTGAGTCTAAAGCCTACACTCTTTCCTCTAAGATGCCAACCCAGTCCCTGGGGGCTGGAAGCTAAGGACAATTAAATGCAGAAAAGACTTCTATATCTGTGGAAACCTGAATGAGGACACACACACACACATACACAGAATGAGAGAGAGAGAGGCAGGCCTTACATGGGCTCAAGAGCTCACCTGGGTTGGCTGAGCCTGCAGTAGTGGGGACATTGTTTAAGCAATGTGGCTTAACAGCAGTCCTGGGAAAGCACAGGGCCTCTCCATTGACAGTCTGCTCAGTGTGACCACCAATGGGATGTGGCTTCTAGAGAATCCAGTGTACTTTCAGGGAGGGAGGGGTTGTGTTCACAATAAGTGTGATATCTGATTGGGGAGCATAGCATCTGACTACTCAGAACCCCCAAAGAGAAGGGCCAAAGACAAACTGACATGTGATCAGGTATGATCAGGTGGGGCAGCCTGCCAGCAAACTAGAAACTGTGCTATGAGGAAATGCTTGGAGGAAATGGAAATGTGAATTCTGGAGATGTGAAAAGTCAAGGTGGGATGAGAGAGTGGCCTCACAATATGGGAAGCATCAACATGTAGAAAAGAAAGAAACAGGCTTGTTCTGGGCAGCTGTGGGGTTGCATTGGGCTGGTGGTAGGAAGTCGCAGTCTGTCAGACCATGTCCCCCATGAGTCACTCGGAGTTGTCCAGAGCTAGGATGACTCCCTGGTATATCCCGGAAGTGTGTGAGCAGAGGGTGCTGACAGCCAGGGGGGCCTGCTATGGAGGCACTGATGAGCAGGTTGGCTCTCAGGGCCCTTCTCAACCCAGAGTTCCTAGGATCTGTACATGGTGAGGGCAGAGAAGAACTGGGAAGAGCCAGCAGACACCTTGATGAGTCAGCAAGAGAAGTGCCCGGATCAGGGGGCAGGCTGGCCCCAGTGGCCTGCACCAAGACAGACTGTCAGACCTCAGATGACTGGCCTGCGGAGCTGGCTGTGCACCTGATCCATCAGTCAGTATCCAGCCTCAGGCCTGGATTCACTTCTCTGTCCTTAGTCACAAACACTAGCACAAATTCAGCACTCACTAGGGACAAGGCACTGTTCAAATTACAGAGATTCGCTCATGTAATCCTCATAGCAACCCTGTGACGGGGCTCTATCATCTGCCCCCTCTTACAGGATGGTTACGTGGCTTGCCCAAGGTCACACTGCTGGTCAGTGACAGGACTGGGGCTTGAACCCCGGTGGTGCAGTGCCAGTGCCTGGATTCCCACCTCCTGGCTTTATCCCCTCCACGAAGGAGCCCCATGGAGCAGGGTGAAGCTCCCTTCCTGACACTGTTGCCTCCACCAAACACTTGGGCTGCAAATTTTCCAAGTCCTTGCCTGGCAGTTGCATCCGCCATGCCTCCCAAATCAGGGAGCAAACACAGGGCCTCCCTGTCACCAGGTAAGGCCTAACGCTGGGGAGATGAGCACAGAGGCAGCCTGCTGGGGCTCAGCTCTCTTTGGCCTAATTTCCTGTCATCTCTGCCATTGCTCAGCCAGGCCTTTACTGACACTTTCTCCACATGAATTCTGAACAAGACTCTCATGGGGAGTTGGAGGGGGACCCATCCTGCTGCAAGTGTTAAAGCCAAGATGCCTCCCTGCCAGCCCAGCTAGGGTCAGGCACTGCCCGAATCTCCTTGTTTCTAACTTGCATAAGTTTTGCCAGCCACAAATCCCTGAGGCCTGGATTTCCACCATCAGAGAGGCATTTCCTTGGGGTTAAGTGGGTTAAGCATGACCCACTCCTTTATGTAACAGACCCTCATGCAGGGTTTACTCTGTGCCAGGCACTGACCTAGGTACTTTATGAATCATGACTCCTTGAATCCTCATAACAACCCTATAAGGCAGAGATTATGAATGCACCATTTTACAGAAAGGGGATATTTCTAGGAAACAAACACAGAGAGATTAAGAAACTTGCCCAAGATAAGGTATTACAGCTGGTATGTGCAAAACCAGGATTGGAACCCCAGAGTCTGACTCCAGAGCCTGTGTGCATATCCACCGTACCCTGCTGCCTCTTCAGCTTCTCTTGCTAACGGTAGGTATTCCGATGATATCTATCATTGTTATTGGATCTATGAGGGATTTTTCTTAATAGAATTGTGTCAGATGTGTAATGGGTAGCTTGAACATGGGAAGCAGAAAAGCAGGAACCAGAATATCGAAACAAAGGACCAGAGGGGGCCCAAAGACACAGGCTGGCTAAGGGCTGGCCCTATTTGAGGACTGTGGGGAAGGTGAGGCAGCTTTGCCAGTGGGGCCAAGCCTTGGGAAAGGGCTGGGGCACAAGCTGAGTATCGGAGGCAGAGAGAACACTCCAGGGGGCAGAGGAGCTTGAGTTAGGCCTGAGAGAATCCCAGAGAGGGCATGCTGAACCCAGAGGTCCTAGGAACCATGGAGAACTGGAAGAGTCATAAAGGAGGGATGAAGCTGTCCAGAGCCTCAGAGAGAATGGGGAGCTGCTCAGAGGTCTGGATCAAAGCCTCCAAGACAAATTCATTCCTTGGTGTGAACTGCCCCAGAGCTGGACAACATCACCTGGACTGGCCCACATGTTTGGTGCATCAGGGCTCACATAGAAAATGACAGTGTTAATACCATTTGCTGGGTACATGGATAGGGCTGCATAGCATGTTCTAGAACAGCACCATCCAATAGCACTGCCTGTGTTGACAGAAATGTCACACAGTGGCACTGTCCAATCCAGTAGCCACTAGCCACATGTGACTACTGAGCGCTTGAAATCTGGTTGTTATGACTCAGAAAGTAAATTATTTTTATTTATTTATTTATTTATTTTGAGACGGAGTCTCGCTCTGTCACCCAGGCTGGAGTGCAGTGGCCGGATCTCAGCTCACTGCAAGCTCCGCCTCCCGGGTTCCCGCCATTCTCCTGCCTCAGCCTCCGGAGTAGCTGGGACTACAGGCGCCTGCCACCTCACCCGGCTAGATTTTTGTATTTTTTTGGTAGAGACGGGGTTTCACCGTGTTAGCTAGGATGGTCTCGATCTCCTGACCTCGTGATCCGCCCGTCTCGGCCTCCCAAAATGCTGGGATTACAGGCTTGAGCCACCGCGCCCGGCCAGAAAGTAAATTTTTAATTCTAATCAATTATTATTAATTTGAAGTTAAATGTAAATGACCACATGCAACTACTATATTGGGCAGTGCAGTGTGGAACATTCACTTCATTTACAAGTTCAGCCAATGTTTTCAAGGGCCTACGCTGTGCCAAGTATCATTCTAGGTGTTGGGAAAATATCAGTAAACAAAACAGGTAAAACCAAAACAAAACAAAACAGCCCAAAAAACTCTGACCTCAGGGAGCTGACATTCTAGTAGACAGAGAGAAAGAAAGGCAACTAACAGTAATCATAATAAATCAATGATATTGTCTGTTGGGCAATAAAAGTGCACTGGGGCGAAATGGAGTGGAGTGACAAGCCTAAGGAAGCCCCCAGTGTTGAAAAGATGATCTGGGATGGCCTCTCTGAGAACGTGACATTGGAACAGAGACCTGAAAGAGGCAAAGCAGCTAGCATATAAATATCTGGAGGAAGAGCGTCCAGGCAGAGGGAACAGCCAGTGTGAAAGTCCTGAGGCAGAAGCCCCCTTGGCAGATGTGAGAAGCAGCAGGGAGCCCAGGTTGTAGAGTGAGAATGAGGAGTAGAAGGAGACAAAACCCAAGAGGGGAGGGGCAGATCACCTGGGGCCTGTGAGCCGTTTGAGGACTTTGACTACATGAGGTGGGCTTCTCTGGGGGCAGGAGCAGGGTTGAGCGAGAAAGACAGGCTCTGACCTGGGTTTTAACAGGATCCCTCTGACCACTGGCAGAGAAGAGGCTGGGGGATGGGAGCAAGGAAGGACACCCAGACCCAGAGGCCAACTCAACAGGGGCTGATGTCAACCCTGCCTGCTGTCTCAGGGGCCGTGGAAGTGGATGTCTGGGTACACCTGAGGATTGAGGCAATGGTTGGGGTGCTCTGTCTCAGAGTCTCAATCTTATTGAAAGGAATGTGGCCCCTTCACTCACTGAGAGGCTAAAGTAACTGCCAGTAAGGCAGGGGTGCTTCGGGGCATTTGTGGAAGCTCCATATTCTCAGGAGCCACAAGGGCAGAAGAGCAGGGACAGAGGCCGGCCCCCAACCCCAGGCCTCTGGTCCCTGGCCCCAACTGGAAGATCAGAGGCTTCCGATCCTTGGAGCCCTCACTGAGTCACACCAGCTCCATGATCATCCCACTCTAAAGAAAAGACATGTGCCTTCCCCCATTATCACTCAGGACCTGGTGCTTAGGGAAGGCCAACATTTGGCACTAGTCACCAGTGGGGTCTACAACTTGTACTGGTAATTCTAACTACTCTGATCTCTAGGCCAGAAACAGCAAATATGAGACACAGTCTCCAGAGGACTCTGTCCCACTGAGTCTAAACACAGCCTCAGGATCCTTAACACTAGCACCCAGCAGCCAATGCTCAGAGTTGGAACACAAGAGTGAACATACTTGCAAGAACCTGGCTCCTAGCTGCTACCTTGGCAACTTCATTTCCTACTACTCTCCCTTTCCATCTCTCTGTTCCAGCCTCACCGTCCTCCTCACTGTTTCTACCTCGAGGCCGTTGTACTGGCACTTCCCTCCTGCCTGGAAACTCTGCCCATGGATATCCACATGGTTCCCTCACTTTCCTCAGACCTCCCAGGAGCGTGTGTCCTGAAGTAGAGAGACTGCCCTCCTTATTCACTGGAGTCCCATTTCCAACCCTAATTAGCTATGTGAGCCCATGGCAGTTCAGCTGACCGCTGCCTCTAAAACAGCAGCACAATTATTAGATGTACTTCCCAGGGTTATTGTGAACATGAATTGAGGAAATGTGAAAGTGCTGGGTTCAATCATGGCTGAGCATGAACCTCTCTGTGAGAGCTTAGTCATGTCACTTAATTTCTCGGAGCCTCGATTTTCTCATCCATAATGATAATAAGACTAGTACCTCCCTCACAGGATTTCCCCAGATTAAATTAACTAATACATGGAAAATATTCAGAACAGTATTTGACATATAGTAAGTGCTTAATAAATGTTAGCTATCATTGTAAAGTAATGCAGGTAATTTTTTTCTTTTTAAATTGCTGGCAAACAGTTGGCTTACTCCAAGACTCGCCTCCTGCTAAATCCTGATTCTGCTCAATTCAATTCAGTATAAAACAGCATAGGGAAGATCATGCTCTGTGGCCTGGCTGACCTGGCTCAGCCACTTTCCAGCTGTGTGAGCTTGAGCAGGCGTTCTATCTGCCTGAGCCTTAGTTTCTTCATCTGTGATATGGGGTAATTATTCCCACCTCACACAGTCAGTGTGCAGAATCAAAGAGATTCTGCCTGTCAAGTTCCTGGCACATAGTAAGTACTCAATAAATTGTATGCAGGATGGAACCACACTCATCTCCTCTACTCCCTTGCAGCTCATGCATGAAAGCAAACAGGGGCTTGCAGGAAGAGAGAGAATCTGGGAGTAAGGGCTGCTTGGCTTGGTTTAATGAGGCCGTGTCATGTAGTCTGAGATCTCAAGGCTAGCCAGAGAGGGTGGCAAGCCAGTGGTTCTGTGAAGAGCCAGTAATGAGGACACTGAGCCAGCGGGGTGGGGTGAGGGAAGCTTGATGTGGCCATTCCAAATTAGCGCTGAGGCTCAGCAGGCAGCCATGGTGCATCACTGATGGAGGGAGGAGAGGACAGAGCACCTAGAAAGGCGTGGTGCTAGGGGAGCAGAGGGAAGGCTGGAGGCTGGAGGAATTATGCAGATACAAGAGGTGGTATTTGTTGACAACTCCAGGAAGGCAAGGATTTCTTGTATAGGCACCAGCACCAATGTCTTCCTCTTACACAAACACACACACATTCACCCTGTCTCTCACACACCTACCTACTACGTAGCAAATTCCTCAGGCTCACTTCATCTTACCTGCAGTTGTCTGTTAGTCAGGGGAGGCAGCTGCTGTTGCAAAGAATTGCCATAATGTAAAGGCTCAAGCAGAATCAAATTTGATTTCTCACTGTCCTAACAGTCCAGAGCGGTGTGCCAGGTTACCAGGAGACCTTGCTCATGGGAGACCTAGGTACCCGTATGTACCTCCCTCCAGGCCTTGTCATCCTGCCCCAGGGTCCAGCTGGCAGAAGGAAAGGGGAGTGTGGGGAAGGCATCCTGACCTACTGAAGGCCTGGCCCAGAGATGGCACAGATCATCTGGCACAGATCATCTGGCACAGATGACATCCTCCACATCCCTTTAGCCAGAAAGGGTCACATGGGCATACTAGCTGCAAGAGAGACTAGCGAGTGTAGCCTAAATGGGAAGTCATGAGAGAGGGGGAGAGTGAGGTTTGGTAGTCAGCCCACAGGCTCTTCCTGGAGGCCGAGGCCCAGGCAGAAACTCCCACTCCATTCCCATTGCTATTTCTGAGGCCCAAATGACTTTTCTGGGGGGCAAACTCTGTTCCATTAGAAAAGAGGAGGCTCAGTCTGCAGGAGAGGTCACACAAGAAATCACCTCAGTCGTTTCAGAGGATGTGGGAGCCTCTGGGGGTGGTGGGGTTAGGGGGTTGGTTGAAAGAGGGGCAGGGGCAGAACAATGACTAACATTGCCTAGGACCAGGACCCCTTATTGCCACATACATGTGAACACCTACACTCTGACATACACTCACAAATACCCATACATTCAGCTGACAAATGATACTTCTTAGACACACATCTTCTCGCACACAGGCCTACACAATCATATACCCCAAACACATACGTATATGCACATCCATGAAAGGTTTTCAGGAGCCCTTGAAGTAAGCCTCAAGGGTACAGAAAAAATACCTCTCCAGACTGGGTGCTGTAATCCCAGCACTTTAGGAGGCCAAGGAGGGCGGATCACCTGAGGTCAGGAGTTCGAGACCAGCCTGGCCAACATGGCGAAACCCCATCTCTACTAAAAATACAAAAATTAGCCAGGTATGGTGGTGCATGCCTGTAATTTCAGCTACTCAGGAGGCTGAGGCAGGAGAATTGCTTAAGCCTGGGAAGCAGAAGTTGCAGTGATCCAAGATCATGCCATTGCACTCCAGCCTGGGTGACAGACTAAGACTCCGTCTCAAAAAAAAAAAAAAAAAAAGGAAAAATACTTCTCCAGAAAGATGTCCTCAGAACCAGCCAGTGTCTGAGAATTCACCATTAGCTAGCCCTTGAATATTAGATAAGAATCCCTCACATATGTTTAGGCCCTAACATTTTGCAAAGCACTCTTGCACTCACTGCCTAACCATAGGGCAAATATTTACTCAGCATTGACTGTAGGCCAGACATCATGATCAGCAGTAGAAATACAAAGAGGAATAAGACATAGTTCCAGTCCTCAAGGGAAAGGTGTACATGAACAACCCCTAGGGCTTTAACAGGGGACTGTAGGAGGGTTGTGGGAGAAGGGAGAGAAAAGACAGCTCTGGTGAGGTCGGAGGTAATTTATGAGTCAGGCCTTAAAAGATGAGATCACCCGGTGGAGAAAGATACGATGCTAAAGGAAGAGGGACCACTGTGTGCAATGGGATCAAGATGGCTTACTGGGGGAGTGATGAGTGATTTCAAGAGGCTGGTAAATTGTTTCCTACAGCTGGAGTTTCACTAGATGCAGCCAAGATGTGCTGCTGCTGACATGAAGAGATGATCATCTTTTCCCAAAGTGAAAGGAAATAAGTTAATAAATAGAATGTTTTCAACAATGTAAAGGTTATCTCCTTGTGTCATTCAGGATTCAGTCAGAAAAAAAAAGAACATTTTAGGTCTTTTGAAAGAGGGAATTCAGGCCGGGCGCCGTGGCTCACACCTGTAATCCTAGCACTTTGGGAGGCTAAGGCGGGCAGATTGCCTGAGCTCAGAAGTTCGAGACCACCCTGGGCAACATGGTGAAACCCTGTCTCTACTCAATACAAAAAATCAGCCGGGCTTGGTGGCATGTGCCTGTAGTCCCAGTTACTCGGGAGGCTGAGGCACAAGAATGGCTTGAAACCTGGAGGCGGAGGTTGCAGTGATCTGAGAGATCGCACCACTGCACTTCAGCTTGGGCTACAGAGTGAGACTCTGTATCAAAAAAAAAAAAAAAAAAAAAAAAAAAAAAAAGAGAGAGAGAGAGAGAAAGAGAATTCAGTACAGGGTTTGGATTTTAGGGATGATGGAGCTGCTCAGAGGTCAACAACAGGTGGGGACAGTGGGTACAGGAGCAGTGGGTGGGGGGCAGGACAGGGAGGCACTATAGAGATTAGCAACAGCCGGGAGCCACCGCCACCCACCCATCCCCATCCAAGGCTGGAAGGACACAGGAGGAGATAGTATGGCCAGTGACTAAGATCCTAATGTGTCTAGCAGGAGCTGGAACCCTGGCAGCTGGAATCACAGAGGAGATTCAGTGTCTGACAGGGTGAAACCACTTGGAGATGAAAAAGTAGAAGAGATACCTGGCTTCTCCCCTCTTCTGGCCCTCCAGTCTCTCTCCAGTGTCTCCACTGGCCACCTCCACCTGGCAGCCTGAGGGCTCAGAAACCTGGGAACAGGCAAGGTAGCCTGGGAAATGTAGTTCCCCACAGAGCAGAGGCAAGCAGGTGAAAGGCGGAGAACAGATTCAAGAGCCCACAGTAGAATAACAGTATGTGCCTGTGATTTCATAGACCTCTGGTATCAACTGTAGATTTGTGTGCTAGGGTTAAACTGAATGAACAGTGCCAAAATAATATTAACAGAAAAAGAAAGAAAAAGAAAAACAATCCAGAGGCAGTCACTTAGGTTTGTTTTGTGTTTCCTGAGTAAGTGCTTGGGATTGCAGTTTCAAATTGTCTTTTAGAGTGTGTGAGCTTAATTAAATTTAACGCATTGGAACAGCTTAACTTAAAATAGCAATTCATGTTTTCTGCTAACAGAGATGTTGGTAGTTTACATGATGAAAAGAAATCTCTCAGGATTTCAGGGACGTGTTTTTCACCGAGAGACCCACGACTGACCTGATGGTTGAGCCATTTATTGTCTATTGTCCCTCGGGATCCACTCTCCCCTCCTCTGCCTTGCTCTGCACTCTGGAAGCCTGACCTGCATGTGCCTGTGAACCTGGCTTTTAGTTTGGTTCAGCCATGCAGAGCAGCAGCAGCAGGTCGGCGGCAGAGAAGAGTGAGGTCCGGTTACTTGAGGTCTGGCGCCCACCCTGTGAGGTTGCCCCTGGCAGCTTCTGTCTCTCAACCAAATTCTCTAAACCAGTGTGCATCAGTGGAGGGTGACTTTGCCCCCAGAGGTCACTGGGCAATGCTTGGAGACATTTTAGCTTGTCACACTGTGGGTGTATTCTGGCATCTGGCGGGTGGAGCCCAGGGGTGTCCTGGGATTGTCCTCCTATGATGCAGAGAACAGCCCTACACAACCAAGACATAGTCAGCCAAAGTGTCAACAGTGGCGAGGCTGAGAAAACCTGCACTAGCCCAGGGATCCTCAAGCTATTCATTGTGAAGGAGCAGCTTCAATTTTCCCCACTCTGTTGCAGGCCAGTGCTTTTGTAAGACTAGAACTAAGTTATCAGAAATAATCATCATGCACTTGAATGTGACAACCAATGCCAAATTGCTATAAAGCCTTAATGCTTACTCTTGACTTCTGTAGTGTCTGATCATGGAGCAGGAACAAACTGTCCATGGGCCGGCAGCCATCTGTGAACCACACTACGAGTAGCACTGGCCTACATGCTTCTCTCTCCTGGGGGTGTGGCAGAGGCAACAGCTCGGCTCTTGTCTGCTACTAGCTCTGGTTTCTTGCACATTCCCTTGTGATCCCCCATAACCTCTTGCCTCTTTACAATTAGTCCCTTGATAAATAAGGTCTTTAAGGCCGGGCGCGGTGGCTCAAGCCTGTAATCCCAGCACTTTGGGAGGCCGAGGCGGGTGGATCACAAGGTCAGGAGATCGAGACCATCCTGGCTAACATGGTGAACTCCCGTCTCTACTAAAAAATACAAAAAACTAGCCGGGCGAGGTGGCAGCTGCCTGTAGTCCCAGCTACTCCGGAGGCTGAGGCAGGAGAATGGCGGGAACCCGGGAGGCGGAGCTTGCAGTGAGCTGAGATCTGGCCAGTGCACTCCAGCTTGGGTGACAGAGCGAGACTCCGTCTCAAAAAAAAAAAAAAAAATAAGGTCTTTAATTATCCTTCTAGGAAGTGCCATCTGCCCATTCAGGCCCTGGCTGATTCTGCAGTGTTTTCCTACCTGGGCAAGTTTTTAAGAATGTGGGCAGCGTTAGAGGCTATGTGGGTAGAAGGACAACAATGTGACAGCAGCCTGGTTTTGGAGCCCAGCTAAAGAGCTTGCACTGTCTCTTGTAGACCATAGTCAGCGCTGGAAGCATCTCAGCAGGCAGGGGACACAGCCAGAGCTGTGTTTTAGGTGGAGCACTCGAGATGGTGTAGTGCTGAGAATGCACTTTCAGGGAGCACAATCTGTGGCAGAGAGCCTGACTGGAGGTTGCTGAGTCCATCCGGACCAGAAATGGAGAGCCCTAAGCTAACACTGCATGTGGAGTTGGAAGGCAGAGGGTGTTCAAAAGGTAGAATCTATCAGCCAGAGTGATGGGTTGTGAGCAGGAGTGAAGGGGAATTCCAGGCTCCCCAGATACAGCTTGGAGGATCAGTGGATGGTTTCATAGGGTTGGATGATGACATGGACAGGGGGACACAGGTCAGAGATGAATTCTCTACCTTTCACTAGAGTGCCCATTTCCTGTGACTTTCTCATGCAGTTTGTCTGTTGGCTGCCTGGAGGCACGAGTGGTCTTGCTTTTAAGAGGTGTGGGCTCTGGGTCCCAGTGGACCTGATCTGGTCTCAGCCCCATCATTCCTCCAAGGGAAAGTTCAAACTGTTTAGCTTCCTCCTTCTCTAAATGGTAATAACTTCCTCAGAGGGTTGTCAGGATCTTAAATGAGATAAGGCATGTAAACATGCCAGCACAATAGGCGAATACTGGTTATTATTGTTATTAGAAAAGGCAAACTTGACCTTGTCAGCTAGGGGTGTTTTGAGTTAGCTGGCTCTGGCTCTCCTTAGGTCACCCCAGCTCCTCCTACTGCCACACACACACACACACACACACACACACACACACACACATACACGCAGCAGAGGAATCAGGAGCTGCCTTCTGCCTTTCTGCTCTTCATCCTGGCAGGCTTTTCCTGCTGGCCTTGTTTCTGATGGGCCAGTTACAGTGCAAAACTGTTCCAGACCTGACCCTTCATCCAGGTGCCAGTGGCCCGCCAAGAATCAGCCTTGCCTTGTTACACCTCCATCAGCAGCACAGCCCAATTGCAGCTTCACCACATTAGGAGGTGGCTTCATCACATTATGATTTTCTCTGAGTTTGGGAGCAAAGGGGAGTTGGGGAGGCCAGGCAGGTTTCTACACAAAGTTGCCCAGGAAGGGCAGGTAGATGGGGCAGTGTCTGAGAGGCAGCATGGCCCAGTGGTCAGGTGCGGAGGCCCTGGAGCCAATCTGCCTGATTTGAATCCCACTCTGCCAACTTACTAGCTGGGCCTCCTTGGGCAGGTAGCTTAACCTTTCTGTGCTTCAGTTTCTTATCTGTTAAGTGAAAATGAGAATAACAATAACTGCCTCCCAACAATGTTAGGGAGTATTAAATGAGTCTTAATCCCCTTAAATATCTCACAATAGTGCCTGGCACAGAGTAAGCCCTCATGTTAGCTATTCTTATTTTGTTGCTATTAGTAGTAGTAGTAACAGTAGTAATAGTGTGGTCTGCTTCCCAGGAGAAGGCGGCTAAATATTGAGAAGATTTCTGGGCTTGTGGTACATCTTTGGTGTCCTGGGGTGGTTGTGTTCAATGCAATCATGAATGTGGAAACCTATGTTATACAACAGGTATTCAGTAAACAAGGGTGTCCATCCACCTCTCAAGTGGACGTGCTCTTATATCACTGTGACCCAGCAAAATGGTGGAACGCGGTGGTTCACAGCAGACTGAAGGTGGCCTCCCTGGGATTTAATCCCAGCTCCGCCATGTTATCTTTGCTTAACACTTCTGTACCTCTGTTTCCCCATCTGAAAAATTTGGATTATGATGGCAGCTGTGTCAGGGAGTTGCTATAGGCCTAAGTGAGTTGGCATAGGGCACTTAAAACAGAGCATGACACACAGTTACCAGCTGGTGTTTGCTCTTGCTGCTGTCACTGTTCTGGGTGTGCTTAGCTCCTGCCTTCTCAACTTACATCATTAGCCCTGAGGGGAAAGGAATGAGGCCCTGGAGGACTCGAGTGTCACCTGCAGCGCTGGCCATACAGGGCTCCTTAGGCCCTGCCCAGCAGATGGCCCAGCAGGCAGGGCATCCTATCAGTAGAGGAGCGTGAGCCACAGCAGGCTCTAAGCTGCTCCAGGGATGAACGTGGTTGACCAACCACAGGCTAGGGTGAACTTTTCACTGAAATGAGGAGAAATGCTTCCATGTCTGTCACACAGTAAGGAACAAGCCCAGACCATGGACCCAGAAGCTAGTGTTAAAAGTCTCAACTGCTGTATACTAGCAGTCCAAGCTGTGTGACCTCAGGCAAATCACTTACCCTCTCTGAGTCTCGGCCATTTCTTCTCTGTGAAATGGGAGTACTGATCACTGCCTTTACAGGACTGTCATGATGCCCAGGTGAAACTGGCTCTGAAGTCTTCAGATAGACCTGTGGGGCTGGCTGCAGTGTCCTTGCTGGATCCACCCCTCCTAACCCCTCTGGCCTCTTCTGCCCCAAACACTGTGCTAGGGGTGGGGCTCTGCATTAGTCCATTTTCACGCCGCTGATAAAGACATACACGAGACTGGATAATTTACATTAAAAAAAGAAAAAGGTTAAATGGACTCACAGTTCCACATGGCTGGGGAGGCCTCACAATCATGGCAAAAGGTGAAAGGCACGTCTTACCTGGCGGCAGACAAGAGAAGAGAGCTTGTGCAGGGAAACTCCCCTTTATAAAACCATCAGATCTCATGAGATTTATTCAATATCATGAGAATAGCATGGGAAAGACCCGTCCTCATGATTTAATTACCTCCCACCAGGTCCCTCCAACACGCGTGAATGGTAGGAGCTACAATTCAAGATGAGATTTGGGTGGGGACACAGCCAGACCATATCAGTTGGGCCTTTGGGGCTCAATTCCCTCCAGTGTGGCTTCCCTAGCAAAAGAGCAGGTGGGCAGGTGAGGAGGGAGGCAGCAGCCACTGGGGTTGCCCACTGACGGGATGTCAATATCTGGCTGTCAGTTCCAGTCCTCTGTGTGAGGATCCCAGGTGGAAGTTTTCAGACTTCACTATTTCATATTTGATATCTTAATTAAGTTGCCCGGCTCCAGGTTTGAGGGGTTGATGGGAGCTGATAGAGCCCTTTCATTCTCAAGTAGTAGGGAATAGGAGAATGGGAGTGGAGGAAACACCAAGAAAGCTACACAGTGGTACCTTCAAGCCTGGGTATTTCTTCAGGAGTGTTTATGGAAGTGACACAGGCATTATCTCTGGAATCAGCAGAAGGCATACCTCAAAAAGGGTCTTAGAGTTCAGGGTGTGCATTCAGGCTTAACAAGGTCACAAGGTTCTAGAGTTTAGAGTGAGCAGGTCCAGGCAGGAGAGGATCAGCCACAATGTGGGGAGAGTGCTTCCCCATCAGACCCTCCCCTCAGGTGGAAGGAGCAGTTAAAGTCTTCTACTAAAGAAACTCTTCCGGTAGGTTTCCTGGCTGAGCCTGGGCTACTACAACTAGGACCAAGGAATCGTCCCTTTCTTCTGGGATGCAGAAGTGCCCCCCAGTCCTTAACACTGCACTGTCCCTCCACCCCTAAGCGGCAGGCCCCCTTCTCCTGCCTCCACTCCTCTTCTGCTTAGAGCCCCTCTCCCTCAGTCTGCAGCAGCAAATGCTCTCCCTCCTGAGTCATGAGAAAGCCCTTTGGAGGTGAGGGTGGTGCTGGCCTCTCCAGGCAGGATCTTGTCTCTGACACAGCACAGCACCTGGTCCAGCAAGAAGGCTCAGAAAGTGTTGATGGGGATCCCTGTGAATCTCAGAGGTCACAGGAGGGCTGGAGCGAGCCTTGGAGTGGGCTGGCACAGGGTCAGGGCTGACCTCTCACCCCGCCCTTCCCAGAGACGGAGGGAATACTTGTAGCAGGTATGAGGGAGGGGGGCAGTGGGTGTCCCTTTGTATAATTTCTGCTTCTTCACACTTTAACCTCTCTGCCTCTCTGTCTCTCCCTCTGCCTGTCCCTGTGTGTCCTCTCAACTCTGCTTGAGTCTCTCCCCCTCCTCCTCTTTCCCTCCACCTCTAAATGCCTCCCCTTTTCTCTGTTTTCAACTACCCCCCTTCTCATTCCCTTCATCTTCATACTCATTGTCTTTTTGTGTTTTTGTTTCCATATATCTGGATTTTCTCTCACCCGGTCTCTGACACATTCTCCGTCTACACCTCTCCCTGACGCTCCATCCCTGAATCTCCCTCTCTCACCTTCCTTTCCACCCCAACCTGTCCCTTGGTTCCCTTGTCTGGGTCTCCCTCCTCACATCTCTTTCTTCTCATTTCCTACACCCTATTCCTGTCACCTGCCTGCCCCTGCCCCTCTCTCCCCCCACCCCTCTGTCTCTTCATCTCTCTTCTTCTGTGTCTCTTCACCCCTCTGTCCCTTTCTTTCCCTCTGCCCTATTCTCTCTGTGTCCCTGTGTATGTCTTGGCCTCCTTCCCCCTCCCCCGTCACTCTGTTTCTCCCTCTGTCCCCTCCCCCTCACCCTGTCCTTCCACCCCACCACCCCTCACTCTTTGTGTCCACCTCCCTCCCCAGGATGATCCCAGCCTCCAACAAGGCCTTCGTGGTCAACAACCTGGTGTCTGGGACTGGCTACGACTTGTGTGTGCTGGCCATGTGGGATGACACAGCCACAACACTCACGGCCACCAACATCGTGGGCTGCGCCCAGTTCTTCACCAAGGCTGACTACCCGCAGTGCCAGTCCATGCACAGCCAGATACTGGGCGGCACCATGATCCTAGTCATTGGAGGCATCATCGTGGCCACGCTGCTGGTCTTCATCGTCATCCTCATGGTGCGCTACAAGGTCTGCAATCACGAGGCCCCCAGTAAGATGGCAGCGGCCGTCAGCAATGTGTACTCGCAGACCAACGGCGCCCAGCCACCGCCTCCAAGCAGCGCACCTGCCGGGGCCCCGCCTCAGGGCCCGCCCAAGGTGGTGGTGCGCAACGAGCTCCTGGACTTCACCGCCAGCCTGGCCCGCGCCAGTGACTCCTCTTCCTCCAGCTCCCTGGGCAGTGGGGAGGCCGCGGGGCTGGGACGGGCCCCCTGGAGGCTCCCACCCTCCGCCCCACGCCCCAAGCCCAGCCTTGACCGCCTGATGGGGGCCTTCGCCTCCCTGGACCTCAAGAGTCAGAGAAAGGAGGAGCTGCTGGACTCCAGGACTCCAGCCGGGAGAGGGGCTGGGACGTCAGCCAGGGGCCACCACTCGGACCGAGAGCCACTGCTGGGGCCCCCCGCGGCCCGGGCCAGGAGCCTGCTCCCCTTGCCCTTGGAGGGCAAGGCCAAACGCAGTCACTCCTTCGACATGGGGGACTTTGCGGCTGCGGCGGCAGGAGGGGTAGTGCCCGGCGGCTACAGTCCCCCTCGGAGGGTCTCGAACATCTGGACGAAGCGCAGCCTCTCTGTCAACGGCATGCTCTTGCCCTTTGAGGAGAGTGACCTGGTGGGGGCCCGGGGGACTTTTGGCAGCTCCGAGTGGGTGATGGAGAGCACGGTCTAGGTGGGGGTGGGCATGCTCCCTTTCCTGCGTGCAGGGTGGGAGAAGAAGGGGAAAGAATCTCACTGGCAAGTGTTTGTGGAGTTTCCATGGTGATGTTTACATCCAGGGACAGTTTCGTCTCCCTGTCAATGGCCTCGTGCCCCCCCCCCCAATCCCCAACACCCATATCACCTCCCCACCACCCGGCCGGGGTGTGCTCAGGGAATGCGGACTCGCTCAAATACCGGACTGAGCCCTGAGTGTTTGGAAAGGCGAGACTCCGCCTTTCTAATCACAAATGTAGCCTACAAGCAAGCGGCTTTGGATTGCTTATGGGTCTAGTGTTGTTTTTATTTCTTAATTTACTTTTTTTCCATTTCCCAGACTCCTCCTCTTCATTCACACGGATAATCGAGAGTTAATCGTACATATGAATGCGTGTTCCCAGCAGCCCTGGTAGTGGGTAATTGTTGCCAATTGACAAGAGGAGGGAATTATTCTGTTTCCACAGAAATAATGTTTGGGGGAAGACTGTGGGATTCCCTGCCCAGAGCTCTCATTACTCCCAACCACCCCCACACCCGTCACTGGAAGGGGTGAGTGACCCCAATACCTGACCTAGTTTCCTTTGCTTCTCAAACATGACATGCCACACCCATCACAGAAGTTTGAACCAGAAGAGTAACTTCCTGGGTTCTTATGTGTGGGGAGGGAGGAGGGCTTCATGTTGTAGGGCACAAGGGATCTTAACTTCCGGAGTTGCTTTGGGCTTGTTGCCACTCTTTCTGGGAAGCCGGCATGGAAAGTCCCCCTTGAGCATGTGGCAGGCCAGGAGGGTTTCTCTTAAGGAAAGCAGTGTGGGTGGCAGAGAGAGCAGTGGACTTGGAGTCCAAAGCTCATGTGTCCATAGTTACATGAAGAGCCTGCTGAGTATCTGGGGCAAGACCCTTTTATCTGTTGGTACCTGAATTTGCCAATTTGCAAAAATACTGGGATTGTATTAGGTCTCCAGTCCCTTTCCAGTTCTATGGGCCTATTAATTCTTCATGACTCTAGATGTTAGGCCTTTTCGCTTAGTGATACCAGAAGCACAAGCTGGTTACAGCAGTCCCCGTCCTTTTTACTGGGCACAGAGAATTCTAGAAGCCTTGGAGGGGGAAAGTTGAATCTTTTTAGAATAATAGGCTTTTGAAGCTTGGGGAGGTCTTTGCAATCATCCCATCTTTAACCCTCCCTCTCCCTTCCACAGAGCATAAGGGAATTGCCCAAGGTCACACAGTAAGTTCGTGACCAGGTCAGGGCAGGAGCCAAGGCCACCTGCCTCTTGGCAGTGGTGTTTGGGATCCATGACCCTGTTTTGACCCTGCCTAGGGCATTTCTGTGTCCAAAGGCTGTCCCATGTTTGTTCTTTAAGAAAGTGGCTCAAGGTGGGATGAAGAGATGCCTGCTCTTGGTTTCTTGAGGAGGGTCCATCCTTGGAAATTACAGGGTGGAATGGGAGGGGTGCATAGGCTCCTTTCCATCTAGGAATAACCCCTCCCTGCCAGACAGTGGCAAGAGAAGGGGAAGAGGAGATGTGCCCATGGAGAACCTGCTGTAGACAGATTGGAATGACCTTCCCCTGCATCCCTGTCCTGTGTCTACTCATCAGCAACTCACTACCTCTCCCTCAGTCTCTCCAACTCATTCTTTCCTCTCCCAACTCCTTCCATAGACCTCTATTTTCTCTCTTTTGTTCTTCCTTCTTCCACTTGCCAACCACACAGCCCACAAAGCATACAGGCAAGACCATTCTGGGCCAAAATGTTCCAATGGCCTCAGACCTGGAGCTGAGCTGCTGGCCCCCAACCCCACTCTGGAACACACAAGGAGGGATTGCAACTGTCTATGCAGAATTACCTTTGGCTCTAGTTCCAGAGTCTCCAAATCCCAGGCCTTCCTCCTTCCTCACTTCTCCCTCCCCTCTCTTCTCTTCATTCTTCTTCTTCTTCTTCTTCTTTTTTTTTTTTTTTTTTTTTTCCTGTTACTCTCTGCCTTTCCCAGTCCCTTTCTGGTCCTGACAAGGTCATTAACAGACCAGGCCAGTTCCTCCTGAGACCTCAAGTTATAACAATTTTCCAGGCCAGTCCCAGGGCTGGAGCACATCCCTTCTATGGTCACAGAAGCACCCACAGAATTGGGTAACTTGAAAGGAAGTCTCTTCCACCCTTTCTCTTTTCCCTTCCTGTTTTTTTTTTTTCTATTCTCTTTTCTCCCTCCTCATCTTTCTCACTCATCCTTTCAAACTATAGCCATTGTGGAAGTGGTCTCAAATACCAGCTTTCTTTTTTGCCTTTGGATTCAGACGCACAGAGGGAAGGTGGTGAACAGTGGAAGGAACCAACTCACTGTCTATTCTCATCAGCGGCTCCGAGTTCTGTCGTGACATGATATGTACTTGCTCTTGTGTTTGTCATGTTTCTGACTTGGAGTTTTGGAAAGCAGCATCCTTGTGGTCAGAATATAAATGCCAATCTTCTCCTTTGCTAAAAAAAAAATGTACAGTAAAATGTACAGTTTTAAAAACAACCACTAACCACACTCCTTGGGCGGGAGAAAAAAAAGAACATTCTTATGTCTGTGAATGTCTGCTGTTCATTTCTCTGGAAACTCTGGGGTTTTCTAAAGATGGCTTTGAAGTGGCATTTTCTCTTGCACCTGTGTTTATTACTGCCTGGTGGGAGCCTGCTTCTTGCCAAGTTCGTGTATACAGTGGGGGAATCTTCTGAAATAATAGAGAATGGGATCATCCTCCCAGGGTAAAGAAAGGTAGAGAAATCTGAAGTGAAGCTTCAGGCTAAGAAAAGAACAGTCCATCCCCAGCTGTCCCGACTGTCCTACCTGACATCTCCATTCTCTGATATGCCAGCCCTACCTACTTTTTCCTGGACTGTGGTCACCACAGCGCCTGACAACTAGGGGCATGTGGGTATCTTCTACCCATTTTGGTTGAGCCCTGGATAGTATTTTTTTCAAAAGGGTCTTTTACTGGGAAACCATGGGAGAACAAACCAAAACCCAAACCCAAGGTATAGAAACAAACATGCTTCTGGAACACAGCTTCCCAACCTTGTCTTTTCTAGTATCTAGAGCAGTAATGTCCAATAGAATAAAATGTGAGCCACACTGTAATTTTAAATTTTCTAGTAGCCATGTTGAATCAAACATAAAGAAACAGGCAGAATTAATTTTAATCTTATATTTTAACTCAATATATCCAAAATATTATTGTAACATGTAATCACTCAAATTATTAGTAAGTTATTTTACAGTATTTTTTGGTACAAAGTTTTAGAAATCTGGTTTGTATGTTACCTGTATGGCATATATCAATTCAGATGAGCCCTCTTTAAAGTATTTTACATGTATGGCACATATCAATTCAGACTAGCCCTCTTTAAAGTACCTGAGAGCCATATGTGGCTAGTACTGGCCACTGTACTGGACAGTGCGACTCTAGACATACAATTGACTTGAAAGCACAGCTTAGAAGAGGAAGGAAACTGACACTTGTTGAGTACCTACAGCTTCCAGATACTGTGCTTGTTGCTTCACATATGTTTCTCACTGAATCATCACTAAAGCCTTTTTAGGTAGATAGTATTATGGCCATATTATAAATGAAGGGACGGAAGCTCAGAGGGGTTAAGTAACTTGCCCAAGGTCACACAGTTAAGTCTGGCTGCAAAGCCTTAGTTCTTCCCATGACATTACACTGCCTCCCCTATCCTTTCTTCTTCCCATCAACCTGTTAATAGATTGTATTTTATATTGACTGAATGATTCACGTTTGTAGCCTAATCGGGAAACCCTTGATTAGCCTAAGATCTGCTAGAATCCTCAGAATGTTAACTCCAGGCAAGAGCACCTTGGTGACTCGGTTCCTTCTGACCATACACCGGCCTTTCTGGCCCTCCTTGCCTTAAAACACATTCCCTCACCCGGCCAGGAAAATTCCTCAAGATTCAGACTGCACTCCCCACCCCACCCTGTGGTCACCCCTTCTCCCCTCTTGGTGACCTCTAGGAGGTCACTTGTTGAATGAACCTTCCATCTCCAGTCTTGTCTGGGCTCCTCTGCCCCAAGAGCCTATAACTTCTTCCCCCTAAGATAAAAAGCCTGACATCAGCTTGCTCCAGAGACAAAACCCATCTTCTTGCCTCTTTCTATTTTAATACCCTGCCCCTATCAGGGATGATACCTACCCAGATCCTCTTTCGTGATATACAGAAGCCTCCAGCTCTTCGATCTTTTGCAGAAGTGAGATAGCTGATACAATATTTGCCTAGTTGATTATTAGGCTTTCTGGAAAAACAGTTCGACCCCTTTCCCCACGTTCTTGATAATGGCATATCCCTCAGGTTTCCCTCAAGAGAATTTTTTATTTTTTCATCGTTACAGGGTTGAAATTCCAAAAGACCTTAGGAACACTTTTTTGTTAAGGGATATAATTGTCAGCCAGGTTAGGCAACAGTCACTGTCTCAGGTTTCCCCCTTCTCAAATGCAAAGTAACTTTTCTTTAAAAGTCTGTGAGTCTTGATTTTTCATAAGTACAGCCTGAGTACTTCTGTGTCTTCTGTTCTCAATGTGCCTGCAGTGAAGGTCTCAGGGCTTCAGCAAGCTGGGTGGGGCTTCCCCTGTTCTTGCAACCATTGGGATTTCTGCAAACTGCTGCCAGAAAAATAGACATATTTATTCAAAAGAAGAGACTATTGGCAGGCAGCACTCAGAATCTGAATACACAGTTTTAAAGATTCCACCTAGATTATCAAAACCAGCCTTTCCATGTGATGGAGTTGGCAGCAAGAAACATTTGTTGTGACAAGAAGGCTTCTGACAGGTAAATACCTGAGGTTTCCACCTTTGCATAATAGAATCAGGCCCATCCAGGTTACTCCCCCAATATCTAAAAGGAACACTGTCACTTTCACAGTTTAAAAATATCTATTTGTGGCCGGGCGCGGTGGCTCAAGCCTGTAATCCCAGCACTTTGGGAGGCCGAGGCGGATGAATCACGAGGTCAGGAGATCAAGACCATCCTGGCTAACATGGTGAAACTCCGTCTCTACTAAAAATACAAAAAACTAGCCGGGCAAGGTGGCGGGCACCTGTAGTCCCAGCTACTCCGAGGCTGAGGCCGGAGAATGGCGCGAACCCGGGAGGCGGAGCTTGCAGTGAGCCGAGATCGCGCCACTGCACTCCAGCCTGGGCGACACAGTGAGACTCCGTCTCAAAAAATATATATATATTATATATATTATATATTATATTATATATATTATATTATATATTATGTTATATATTATATTATATATTATATTATATATTATATTATATATTATATTATATATATATATATTATATATTATATTATATATTATATTATATATATATATATATATTATATATATATATATATATATATATATATTATATATATTATATATATTATATATATATATATATTATATATATATATAATATATATCTATGTGTGCTTTCAGCCCTTAAACCAAAGGTTGTAGCTTCCATCATCTCAGTTAAGGTTCTGTACCTCACAGTCAATCAGTGTTTACAAGGCTCATGGTTTCCCTTCCCCGAAGCTTCTATTGGAGGGAAACTGGCATGTTTTCCCCAGACCAAAGAGAGGAGCTAGCTTTTACCTTTAAGGCTATCCTGCGACCCCTATCATAGCTATTTAGGAACTTCTGACAGGTTCAATGATCTTTCCCCATGTTCTCATTTTGTATAACGTGTGGCATCTTTCTTTTGCTCACCTATTCTGAGGAAGTAGGCCCAGATTACAGGCTCTTCCCTGGTTATTTTCCTGTTATTGTTGGGATAATTGATCTTCTGGTCCCTTTAGCCAACAGCTGAATGTGCTCCTGGCGATTAGAGCCAGAATTCTCCTCCACCATCTCATGCTGGAATCTGTCTGGGATTGGAGCAAGGAAGATCTCATGGTCTAGTCCTTTCCAAGACGTCAACAGTCACACGCTCGGTTTCCTACTGCTGAGACAGTGGAACTGGAATTTCACCCATCTCCATGGGATCCCCAAACCCATCTGGCCCACAGTCAGTCAGCCCACTGACCAACCTCCCACAGCCCCAGCCCATCCGTCCAGGCTATCCATCTGGTTAGTTGGTGATGAGCACACCCCCTCTTCTCCTGCACCTCCTCTGTAACATGTGTTCAGCGGTGCTCCCTAGCACACCCCACAGCAGCACTAACATTCATATACTTTGCAAGGATAAGTTTTCTTTCCTTTGAATCTCCTAGGCTACATCCAAGATATCCTGTTTTCCAAACCATGGAGACCTCTGTTAGCTGACCTATCTGACATTGTTTCCACTTTGTTGTGAAGTAAAACCTCAGGGCTCTACAGCTGTGCCCTCTGTCGGATGGCAAAATCCATCTGTGTTCATTCAGCATGCTCTTGCTGACCTGCTGTGTGCCTAGCACTGTGCATGGTATTGAGAGAGATAAAAGTCAAAGTGAAAGACACTGTGCATGCCTTTGAGGGCCTTACACATTACCCTGAAGGACAGGGACATAAACTGATGCTTTAGATCTCTGGTTATCAAAGATTGGTCTGTTTTCACTAATTTCAAGATAACTTATAAATCTGGCAAAACTACTATCCAAGAAAAGATGAACAGATGGATTGGCCAAAGGCCGTGCAACATAAGATGGCCCCTGTGCTTGGAAGAATTCACCAGATTTTAAGTTCCAAAATCTTGAGTCACTTTATAGAAGAGGAAATTAAGACCTGGTATGGAAAAGTGACTGGCTTTGGATCTAACAGGGGCACAGTAAGGACTGGGGTCCTGTGCCTGGACAAGCAGGGGTTGAAGGAGGCATCTCCGGCTGTCCCAGGAGCTTGAGAGGAGGTGTGGTGGAGGGAACAAAGCAGGCCTGGAAGAAGGGTAGTTGCAGAGAACTAGAGGGTCCTGAGTAACCCAAAGCAGGTGCAGTTGCTCCTGAGGGAAAGGGGCTGTTTAGTTTGGGGGATCTGGGTTGACAGCCTGTTTCTTGGCCACAGTTTCCTTTTTGGTAAGATATCAATGATAAGTATCGACTTCAGTAAGTATGCTTCTGTAGTACTATGTAGTTATACAGATCACATATTGGATTGGAAAAGGCAGCATAATAGTCATTAGTATTAATGATATGCATCATTTAAATTAATATAAATTATAGCATATTCATGATAATATTACATATGTTACGCTCATAGACTCTCAAAGCTGGCAAAAGCTATCAGAGGTCGTCTACTCCAGCCTCCCTCAATGGGTATTAGGATCCTCTGTTCAATATCTATTCAAGCTCTTATTAATCTTATTACAAGCAAAATTATGCATGATGAATTTCAGGATTTACCCAAGGCAGGGAGTAGCTCTCTGTGCTCTAATCGGACCATGGCTCCATACTCCTGGTGGGCCCTTATGAATCCATCATTCTTGACTTCATGGGAAATCCAGAGCCCAGACATCAAGCAGCTCCCAAAGACTGCTATGGTCAAAATAGTGTTAAAAAAACAGGTACAGAGCCAGGGTCCCAGGTGGGAAAATCTCAAGAGGTTCGATATTCCCTTGCCAAATCAGCACTGGTCTCCATGATTTAGAGCAAAGAAAGGAGGCAGGGAAGGGGCAGAGAGTACATGGTAACCTGTGTAGCCCCTGATGCCCTGAATGTTCTGATGTATACAACAGTCCCCATAATAGGTGGAAGCACCTGGAAAATTCTAGACTTCACTCCTGGGCTGAGGATAGCCATCCTGCCCCTCACTGATTGGTTCCCTAATCCTTCTCACCCTTCATCTTTGTTCCAGGATTGGCCCAACAGCCAAAATCTAACATTCAGTACTCTGGAATGACACAAATGCTGCCACCAAAAACCTCCCACTGTTCCCCTTCTAGGATGGGAAGACTGCCAGGTGCCAGGAAAATCACTCAGTGAGAGCCTGACTCTGATCAGAGGGCTGAGAGTGGGCCAGAGGCTCTCCACTTGAGAAGGGAGGTGAGCTCTTCCCAAGGGTGGTGGGATGGTAGCCCATTGACCAGCCCTTTCTACCTCCCTTTAATACCTGGGCCCCCTCTAGTCCAAAGGCCATCCATTTGCTTGAGGTAGGGAGATTAAAATTCATTCCCTATTTGGTCTTCTGAATCAACACACTGATCCTAATGTGAGTGAAAAAAAAAAAAATGTTAGAGAAATGGTTTCATCCTAAGGTCAGAGAGGGTTGGTTGAAGTGTGCATGGCTGGACAGGTTCCTTGGGTAGGGCTGATGCTTCACAGTTTGTTTGGGGAGAGCTGGGGTGTGCCAGGACATATAATTGCAGTTGGGGTGACTCACCTACATGAAGAGGTTGGATTCTGTGTTTAAGGTAAATAGAGAAGACTGTGGGTCACTCCAGAGGTCTGGAAGCAGGCAGGGAGGACCTCAACAGTGACAAAGTGCAGAAGCCCAATCCTTCATTGGTCTCCATGCTTTTAAGAGTCCTGGTGAGGTTCCTTCTTCTAAGGAATCATGCAAACTGCTCTGGGCTAGCTCAGCTTTGATTTGCGAGGGAAGCAGAGGCACGGAATTGTCTTGGGGCTTTTTTCTTGAGGCTCAAGGTCTTCCATCCTTTCTTAGGTTACAGAAAATGAGAGTTTGTGCCAGACATGAGAAAACGAGAGAAAGGGTGCCACCTGTGCTTTCTACTCCAAACCAAAGATGAAAGGGCTCAGACAAGAGTGCCTGACTCCAGGGGTGAACAGCTGCCTGCATTCAGCTTTGTCTGCAGAATGGTAGAAAAGAAACAAAACTGGAGACATTTATATGTAGAGGTATACAAAGTCAGCAGCACAGTCAAAAAGATTCTATAGCATCTCAACATTCCAAACATTTCTTTAGCATGGATGATCGTTTCTTCCATTTTTATCCAAAGCCTGATTTCTTCATGTTACAAATGTTTCCAAACTGAGTATCAAAGTTGTTTATTTGGCTTAGTTTTTATAGAGCTTGTGGTACAGAAGTAGGTCTTAAACTTTAAATCTTCTGACCCCAGAACTGAAGTTCCCTTCACACCACATCCCTGCACTCAGGCATTACAGTGATGGCTGGCCGCCACAGCAGGAAAGAGGGCAAAACATGAGGCTGAGAAGGCAGCCCAGAGATAGGAAAGGCAATGTCCATACAAGTGGGAGGAGAGTCAGGCCTGGGAGAGGCAGACAAAGGGCACAGGACCATGGAGAGTTGAGAGGAGGCTGAAGACAGCAGCTCTGCCAGAATTCTCCATGGACAGGAGGCTCTCTCAGCTCTCCAGTGCCAATCTAGCTGGGACAGGCATCAGAGATTATTGTCCATTGTGACCTGAGCATGAAAGATGGAGTAAGAAAGATCTAGGAAAGGATAAGTAGGAAAGAGTAGGGCATGGCAGAATCAGAAGAGTCTGGTTGCGGGGACACAGCTGTCCAGGTCCAGGCTATGGGCCCACCTACCCACTGTCCACATCTAAAGGTAGGGGAAGGAGCAGCATGCTGGGTAGAGCTCTACCTGGAGTGACCCTCTACCTAGTGAAACCAGGAGGCAAGTAGGTACCAACTAGGAGTCATGGTCATTTTCAAGATTTGTATTTGTCCTGTCTGCTTTGAGGCTCCATCCAGTTCCTTCCTGTATGAAGGCAAAGACTTCCATCCCTCATGCAAGAATAGAGGCACACTGGGAAATCTTGAGGCCTCGTGAAGGAAGAAAGGACTGGCTTCTCCATGAATACTGGAGGTCTCATGGCACAGCCCCACTCATTAGATCCACTTGTCTCTTCCAGGAAATGGCTTGGAGACTAAATCGGTGGTGAATGGCTGAGGGTAATGAGCCCCAGCCCTTCTAGATTGTTCCAGAGTATTAATCGTATTGTTAACCAGTCATATCAAGTCACCTTGGGAGGAAGGGTGTTGCACAGAAGGGTGGGACTCTTTCAGAAAATACCATGGTATCTAGATTGGCCTTGAACCAGCTAGAGAAGGGAGAAATAATGAGTACAGGACTCAGGATTCTTTCCCCTTTTGGTTGTGATGCAGCATGAACAGGAAAGCTCTCAGCGGAATAGAAAGGACTATTCAAACAGGGAAAAGGAAACTCATGTTATTTACCAAACACTGTGGCAAGCATCCCATATTTCTCATGTGTGTTATTCCTCATGAGCCTCACCCATCCTTCTGACATAGGGGTTGGATCATTCATTTTACAGCTGAGAAAACTGAGACATGCAGAAATTAAGCAGCCTGCTAAAAGTCATACAACTAGTTAGGGGAAGAGCTGGATAACTGCTTAATAACTAGAGTTACTCCTAAGTTACCTAAGGAACAGCAAGGGGCATTAGAATTTCAGTGAATTTTCTGGAAGGAATTGTAACATGTGAGCAATGAGGTTAAAAAAGTGAGCCTAAGATTAAAAAGTAGAAGTCATGAAGATATGCACTGGGCAAATAATATTGACTTCTCTGTGCCTGTCCCAGTGTCTTATATGGTAAGAAATAAAAGATTGCTCTTAAGGTCTTTAAAATTTGTTATCTCAAACTAAGCACTAAATAATTCCCAGATTACTTACTGCTGCTTTTTCTAAAATGTAGGGGTTGGGTGGAGAGAGGAGGAGTAAGGTGGCAGGCCCTAACTACAACTGCACAGAATAGGTGGCTCTCTCCCCAGGGAAGGCAAGGGTACCCCATGTCCATTCCTTTAAGAGCTGAGTATTTTTCCTGGTTTCAATATCCTCAAATGCAAAATGGTTCTGGTATCTACCTCAAAAGAGTATTGTGTTTGTAAATTAAATAGCCCTATATAGTTATACAATAACAAATAACCTGTAGGATTTAAGAAGTCACCAACTCATGATGATTAATGTAATGGATCACCGATAAAACTGTTAAAATTATAAGACATTAATGGCCATTACACGGATATTAGGTCTGGAGTCTCAGAGCTGGAAAATACCAGAAATCTCCAAATAAGCCTTCCTCAGCTCATCAATATCCCTGCCAGGTGGTGTTATTCTGATTACAAATTATTCCTTAGTTTTAATTCATAAATCCTCTAAGGAAGAGAAAACATGATATTCTCATGCCTTGTGCTTCAAGGAGCTCAGTACTTGATTGTGGCTCCAGGTTTGTACATATTTCACCGTTCCTGCTCCTTAAAAGACCCCAGAGCCATAACAGAAAACTGCCAGTATCTGCTGTGGTCACCACTGAAGTAGAAACACAGCCAACCAGGGTCCTTGCTGGGAAATATTCGGGAAATCATAGGTGTGCGTTGTTCTCTTGCCAAATCAAGTCAGGTCTCCATGACACAGAGTGGAAGGGAAAAGGGGAAGGGCCACAGGGACACTGGCCAACTGTGAGGCCCCAGTAAATGAACGTTGCATTCTGCTATGAATTTCACTACCAGTTGTGCAGTCCAGGACAGTTGGCTACCCCCTGCCAGACTGCACAGCATATGCCAATGATGCGACACTCTCTTCACAATCTAAGCAGGATACCAGGACACCACCACCCTGCCACTAGTAATTTGTTCCCTAATAAGTCTCCATTTACCTTCATTCAAGGACTGGAAGACCAAAGTTATAAAAATAACCAGTAAAATTCCAGGACCTCAATACTAACCACTATTTACTCCCATCCACATCCTCTCATTTGACCTGACATTCAGGTGGATATATTTGTTACTTTAGTTCTTGCCCTAATACAAGGTAAATGTTCAGAGTAAACTGCCAGGTATCCACTAAACCAACCGGTATCAGGTCCCTGCCCAAGATAATGAGGGCATCCTTCAAAGGGGGAGGTGGGAGGGCCAAGGACATCCCTTATAATAGCCCTCCCCATTGTCCATCTCCCTCTAGCACAAACACCAATTGAGCTGGTTTGGGGGAAAGAATAAAATATCAAGGCCTTCTGAATCAGCATACCAATCAGCCCAAACAAAAAAGAATGACATAGAGCCTTTATTAAACTGGTTCTGAGGTATGTGGGACTAGCCTGGCTGGTTGACCAGGCTTCTTGAGCCCCACAGGCCTCTTTCACAGAAAGGGAGTTTTGATCAACAAGACCATGTACAAAAGGGGGATAATATACCCATGTGGGGAGCCAAGTTTCCATGTTGATGGTAAATGGAAAAACTTTGAGTCAGAGCTGAGCTCTGGGACAAAAAGGGAAAAGAGGAGGGATGAAGGGAAGGGGCCCAGTTCTTCTTGACTGATTCTAAAGCTCATAGTGGGATTCCAACTCACAGCTAGCCCTCTATATTAAGGAACCATACGAATCTTGGCCTCCCAGGGAACCTAGACCTGGGAAAGCTGAACTTGCTATTATTTGAGGGTCAAGTCTACTCCCTGGAGGTAGAGTACTGGATATTTTGATGGGGACAAGGAGGGTGCAAGTGTAGAGAACCAACGTCTCAAGTCCTACTGACTGACACTAGTCCAAATAGATCCAGCTCAGCAAAGGCTGGTAAGCCTGGGTAAGGTTCCACAGGGATGGATCTTCCTAAGGGCTGGGGGAGCGGGAGGCACTTTCCAGTTCCTAGAAAATGGCGGTGCGTGCAGACTGCCTCCCTCCTCTTCATTGTAGCTTGATCCTGGGCAGTTCCTATAAAAGAAAAGAAAAAAAAAAAAATCAGAAGAAACTTGATACATACGAAGACAAAACACAGCAGAGAAATAAGAGAAAGTTAAAATCACAAAATGTAATTGGCAGCACATCTGTTTTCAAAAGATATTTACATAATTACTCCCATTCTCACAAGAATTCTAGATTAGGGCATTATGATTGTGTCACTTTCCAGTTGAGCCGACATGCCCACAAAGGGTAAGGTGTCTTTCCCATGAGCACACGGCTTAGATGGAAAACGTGGGACTTGACAAGGGGACCTTCTGACCCCAGATCTGGGTTCCACCCGCCCCAACCCTTCACCAGTTACCATAGGGAGGGAAGGCAGAAATGGGAGCGAGGCGGCAGTGAGCCTAGGAGGAAAATACCCACACAGAAAGAGTCAGGCCTAGGAGGGGCCAGTCCGGGGCACAAATGCTGGAGGTCTCATAGATGGGCTGGCGCTGGCGAAGTCAGGTCAGTGACGTACTTGTCCTGTGGGTCCTGAGCTCTTTCATGGCACGCAGGGCATTCTCCTTTCTGGGATGGGAGAATGGAATTCTTCTTCCATGAGAGAGAAAATACGGAGGTGAAGAAGAGCAGAATGGGCAAGTACCAGACTGCAGCTGCAGCCAAGCCAGGGACGAGTCTCATGAGGGTCCTGGGCGGCTCCCGCAGGACATTCCCTCCCCAGCCGGTTGGGAAGCGCCACACCTAGGCGAGGACGGGCAGCAGCGGCCCAGGGCAGGCTTCCGTGGAAACTTCCAAAACCACCTTGCCAGGTAAGTGAAAGTGCGCTCCATTCTCTATCCACATCCTGGGCCAAGGAGGTTCTTCTTCATTCTTTCAGCAGTTCTGATCTTCTTGGGGAGCACCCCTAAATCAGCCTGTCAAGGAGGAAGTCAGTCTACAGGGATCTTGCAGGAACAGATGAAGGCTGCGAAATAACTGCCAACTGCCTTCTGCTCTGGCAGTTATCCCGGTAGCCACGCCCATTACCCCACCTTCCTGGCAGGCCTCCTCCAATCAGAGACCCTGCCCCACCCAGGGAGGAGCCCTGGGCTTTCCAGAAAGTTCCACAGCCTCTGATTGGTCCCAGACCAGCCGTCCTGGCCAGGGGTGGGGGCAGGGAACTCCTGGAGTCCATGCAGTATGCGGAGGGCCAAGCTTGGAGGAAAGTCGTTGATGATGAGCACTGCCTGTTGGGGCTATGGGAGACGAGGCCTTCCAGAATTTAGGTTGGCCATGGCCTGGCTTCTGAGGGAGACAGGCCCGACAGAGTTTGGGCTATGCTAGTACTGTCTCCTGCTCTCTGTTTACCAGGTCATTGAATCCTGGGTGCCTCTGACCCTGGAGTCTTTTTATTTTACCCCAGTGGAAAGCACCACCCAGAAGGCACTTGTTTTGAGGCCTCGCAAGAGTTAAGAGTAAGACTGCAAATAGACCCCCCAGTGGCGTCCTCTGACCTTTTCCCACCAACCAAAGGCCTGGCACTGGAGAGAAATGCTTGAACAGACTCAGTCAACTCCTAGGGACCCGGAGTCCTAACTGGAGGGTTTGCTAAAACCGGCTTATCTGCAGTGCCTGGAAAACCCAGGCTCTGCTTCAAAGCCTCAGCATCAAGGGTCCGGCCAACGGGAGAAAGTTGCTGAGCAGATGAGAACGCTCTTGGCCAATGAGAAGAGAATGCCTTAAAGGCCAACTGGGGGATGCCCATATATTTATATTTATTGGGCAAGTGTTTTGAAAGACCTTGTCATGAAAAGTTCAAATGTACCATTATATTTGAGCCTCCCATATCCCTTTTTTAAAAAATTGATATAAAATTAATGTAGCATAGAATTAACAGTATTAAGTGTACAATTTAGTGGCTTTCAGTTCATTCATAAAATTATGCAATCATTATCACTAACTCTCTTCCAAAATATTTTTATCACACTCAAGCTCCATACACACTGATTTGGTTTAAATCTGTGTCCTGCCCAAATCTCATGTCAAATAATTCTCTCCAATGTTGGAGGTGGGGCCTAGTGGGAGGTGATTGGATCATAGGGGTGATTTCTCATGGTTTAATACCATCCTCTTTGATGCTGTCATGGCAATAATGAATTCTCCTGATATCTGGTTGTTTAAAAGTGTGTGGCACCTCCCTCCTCCCTCTCTTTCTCCTGCTCTGGCCATATGAAGTGCTTTCTCCCCCTTTGCCTTCTACCATGACTGGAAGTGTCCTGAGGCTTCCCTGGAAGCAGAAGCTGCTATGTATGCTTCCTGTACAGCCTGTGGAACTGTGAGCCTATTAAACCTTTTTTTGTTGGTTTGTTTTTGAAACAAGGTCTCATTCTGTCACCCAGGCTGGAGTGCAGCAGAAACTTCTTTTCTTTATAAATCACCCAGTCTCAAGTGTTTCTTTATAGCAGTGATAGAACAGACTAACACATTCATTAAGCAGCCACTCTCCATTCTGCCCTCCCCTTCATCCTCTAATTGGCTTTCTGCTTCAATGGATTTGCCTGTTCTGGACATTTCGTATAAATGGAGTCATACCATAGATAACCTTTTGTGTTTGGCTTCTTTCAATTAGCATAATGTTTTCAAGGTTCATGCGTATCATAGCCTGTGCCAGTACTTCATTATTGGTAAGGCTTATATTCCACTGCATGGATATACAATATATTGTGTATCCAGATGATGGACATTTGGATTGTTTCTACTTTTTGACTGTTAGAAATAAATCTGCTATGGACATTGTGTACACCTGTTTTTGTTTGGACATGTTTCCAGTTCTGTTGGATATGTACCTAGGAGTAGAATTGCTGGGTCATGTGGTAATCCTATATTTAAGTTCTTGAGGAACTGCCAAAATGCTTCCCACAGTGGCTGAACCATTTTATGTTTCTACCAGCAATATATAAGGGTTCTGATCTCTCCACATCCTTGTCAACACTTGTTTTTTGTTGTGATTGTTAAATTATAGCTATCCTAGTAGGTGTGAAGTGTTATCTCATTATGGTTTTGATTTGCATTTCCCTAATTACTAAAGATTCTGAATATCCTCTTATGTATTTATTTGCTATATTTTCTTGGTATGTCTTTTAAGAGAAATATCTGTTCTAGTCCTTTGACAATTGAAAAAAAATTGATTTCTGTATCTTTTTGGTTTGTTATTGATTTTGGTTTGTTGTTGAATTTTAAGAGTTATTGATATATTCACAGTTCTAGACCTGGCTTTTTCTGTTTGTGATGCTGTAACAAAGTGTCATAGACTAGATGGCTTAGAAACAACAGAAATTTATTTCTCACAATTTTGGAGAGTGGGAAGTTAAAGATCAAGCTGCCAGCAAATTCAGTGTCTAGTGAAGGCCTACTTCCTGGTTCATACATGGCCATCTGGCAATGTGTCCTATATACTTTATTAAAGTATATATTTAGGTTATGTGGTGGAATTAACAAGGGAGTTCTCTCAGGCCTCTTTTATAAGGGTACTAATCTCATTCATAAGGGCTCTGCCTCGTGAATTTGGGGGAAGTGTTTAGTTCATAGGAAGTTTCTCACAGGGTATATGATTAACAAATAAGTTCCCTCAGTTTGTTGGTTATTTTTCCACTTTCTTGATAGTGTTCAATGCACAAAAGTTTTCAATTTTGACGAAACCCAATTTATTATTTTTCCTTTTGTTGCTTGTGTTTTTGGTATCCTATCTAAGGCTCTATTGCCAAATCCAATATTATGAAGATTTGTTGTTTTTAATAAGAGTTATAGTTTTAGCACTTATGTTTGGTCTTTTATGATTTTTAACTAACTTTTGTACATGTTGTCAGTGAAGGTCCAAACTGATTCTTTTACATGTGCTTATCCAGGTGTCTCCCAGCACAATTTGTTGAAAATAGAATTCTTTCTCTGCTGAATGGTCTTGAGACCCTTGGAGAAAATCAATTAACCATAAGTATATGAGTTTATTTCTGGACCCTAAATTTGATTCCATTGAGCTATGTGTCTATGCTTGTGTGTATTCATAAGTTAGTTGGTAGTTTGTGTCCTCCTAGGAATTTGTCTATTTCATTTAGGTTATCTAATTTGTTGGTATATAATTGCTCATATGATTTCTTTATAACCCCATTTATTTCTGTAAGGTCAATGTAATGTCCTCTCTTTTATTACCGATTTTAGTAATTGGAGTCCTCTTTTTTCTCTTGGTAAGTCTATAAAGTTTTGATTTTGTTAATTTTGTTTATTGTTTTTTTAAAGAACCAATTTTTGTGCTTGTTCATTCTATTGTTTTTCTTTTCTCTATGTCATTTATGTACACTTTACTCTTTATTATTTCCTTTATTATGTTTGCTTTGAATTTAGTTTTTTCTTTTTTCTAGTTTATTATATGCTTAGGTTATTGATTTGAGATATTTATTCTTTTTTAATGTGGATGTTTGTAATGAAAAATTTTCATCTAAATACTGCTTTTGTTGTATCCATACATTTTGGTATGCTTTGGTTTTGTTTTCATTTATATCAGAGAATTTTCAAGTGTCTTTTATGATTTATTATTTGATCCATTGGATTGGTTAAGAATTTGTTTGATTTCTACACATTTGTGACTTTCCAAATTTCTTCTCATTATTGATTTCTAATTTTATTCCATTGTGATTGAAGAAGATACTTTTTATAATTTTATTTTTTATACTTACTGAGACTTCTTTTGTTGCCAAACTTATGCTCTGTACTGGACAATGTTCCATGTGGATTTCAGAAGAACATATACTGTTCAATTGAGTGTTTTATAGATATCTATTAGGTCCAGTTATTTTATAGTGTTGTTCAAGCCTTCTGTTTCATTGATCATCTCCTGTCTAGTTATTCTAGCCATTATTAAAATGATATACTGAGGTATCCAAGTATTATTGTTGAATTGTCTATTTCTCCCTTCAATTTAGCAGTTGTTATTTCATATATTTGGGGGCTCTGTTGTTAGGTACATATAATGTATAGTTGTTATATCTTCTTTCTTGTACTTTTTAGGGGAACATTATATATTTTTGAATTTAGTTTCATTCCTCCATGTTTAGAGATACAGTGTTTATAGCCATATATTGTCCTCTGATTACTGTTTTAAATATATTTTACAGATAGGACATTTAGTAGTTTAATTATCTTTTTTTTTTTTTCAAAATCCTTTAATTCTTGTTTGTATCTTAATTATCACTCAATTTTTTAACAATAGATTGTTTTTAAGTTCCAATTGGAAGGGCATCTTTTAAAATATTTTTTGATGTAAAAATCTTTTCTTACCAGTTTTAATGAGATATAATTGGCATACAATAAACTTCATATATTCAAGATGTACAATTTGATTAATTCTGACATTTATAAAAACCAATGAAATCATCATGATGATCAAGATAATGAATATACCAAAAAAACTTTGTGTCCTTTTGTAATCTAGTTCTCAACCTCATTCCCCACAAGCAGCCACTTACCTGCTTTGTCACTGTAGTTAGTGTGCACTTCATAGAATTTAATATAAATGGAATCATACAGTATGTACTCGATTTTCTTATAAATAATTTCACTCAGCATTGTTTTGAGATTGTTTTGAGACTAAAACATGAGTTTTAGTGTTTCTTTTCATTGTTGAATCGAATTCTATCATATGGATATACAATAATTAGTTTATCTAGTCACCTGATGATGACATTTGTGTTGTTTCCAGTTCTTAGCTAATACAAATAAAGCTGCTAGGAAACTTGGAGGACATTTGTGTGAATATATACTTTTATTCCCTTGGATAAATATTTAGGAGTTGAATGACTCTATCATGTGATAAGTGTATGTTTCACTACCAGCCAGGTGCAGTGGTACACTATTGTAATCTCAGCCACTCAAGGTATTGAAGAGGATCCCCTTGAGCCCAGGAGTTTGAGGCCAGCTTGAGTAACTAGCGGGGCCCCTATCTCAAAAAAAAAAAAAAAAAAAAAAAAGAAAAAAGAAAAGAAAAGAGACTACCAAACTGTTTTCCAAAGTGATTGTACACTTTAATTCTCAAGAGCAATATGTGGGAGTTTTTAGTTCCTCCAAATCCTTACCAATATTTGACAAAGTTAGTTTTTAAATTTTAGTCATTCTAAAATGTGTGTAGTGGTATCTCATTGTGATTTTAGTTTGTGTTTTTCTAATGACTATGAATGTTGAGTATTTTTTCATGTGATTATTGCTATCTGTACTACAATTTCTCTGGTAAACTGTATATTCAAATCTTTTGCCCATTTTCTTATTAGTTTGTATTGCTTTTTACTTATTGAGTTTTGAAAGTTTTTATATGTGTTACAAACAAGTCCTTTGTTAGATATATGTATTTTGCAAATATTTTCTCCTAGCCTTTAGCTTGTATTCTCGTTCTCTTAAGAGACAAAGAAGATTATTATATAATGATAAAAGATTCAATCCACAAGGAATATTATAACAATTATAAATATATATGCACCCAACATTAGAGCACCTAAATATATAAAGCAAACATTAACAGAACTAAAGGGAGAAATAAATAGCAATACAATAATAGTAGGAGACTCCAATACCCCACTTTCAATAGTAGACACAACATCTAGACAGAAGATTAGTAAGGAAACAGAGAACTTGAATAACACTATAAACCAAATGGAGCTAACAGACATATACTGAATATTTCACCCAATAGCAGCATAGGGATCTTTCATTAAGATAGATAACATATTAGATTGTAAAACAAGTCTTAACTATTTTAATAGGGTTAAAATTATATCAAGTATCTTTTCTGACCACAATGGCATGAAACTAGAAACCAATAGCAGAAATAAAACTGAAAAATGCACAAATGTATAGAAATTAAATACATTCTTGAAAAATCATTGAGTCAAAGAAAAAAATTGAAAAGAACATTATGAAATACCTTGAGAAAAATGAAAATGAAAAAAAACAACATGTAAAACTTAGAGACGCAGCAAAAGCAGTACTTAGAAGGAATTTCATGGGAAGAAACATCTACATTAAAAAAGAAGAAAGATCTCAAATAAGCAACCTAACTTTATTCCTCAAGGAATCAGAGAAAGAACAACAAACTAAGCCCAAAGTTAGCAGAAGGAAGGAAACAACAATGATTAGAGCAGAAATAAATGAAACAGAAAATATAAAAGCAATAGAAAAAAAACAAAACTAAGAGCTGTATTTTTGGAAAGATAAGCAAAATGTTTACAAATGGACAAACCCTTAGAATAAGAAAAACAGACAAAAACTAAAATAAATAAAATCATAAATGAAAGAAGGGTCATTAGAATTTGTGCCACAGAAATTTAAAAAGATCATAAGAGACTTCTGGGAACAATTATATACCAACACACTGAATAGCCCAGAAGAAATGGATACATTCCTAGAAACATACAATCTACCATAATTAAATCACAAAGACATTGAAAGCCTGCACAGACCTGTAAGTAGCATAGAGATTGAATTAGTAATCAAAAACCTCCCAACAAAGAAAAACTCAAGACCAGATGACTTCACTGGTGAATTCTACCAAACATTTAAAGAAAAACTAACACTAAATCTTCTCAAACTCTTCCAAGAAGTTGAAGAGTGGGAAATACTTCCAAACTCATTTTAAGATGCCAGCATTATCCTGATACTAAAACCAGACAAAGAGACCACAAGAAAAGAAAACTATAGGCCAGCATCCAGTATCCCTGATGGATATATATGCAAAAATCCTCAATATAGTGTCAGCAAACTGACTCCAATAGCATATTATAAAAATCATACATTATGACCAAGTGGTATTTATCCTGAAATGAAAGGTTGTTCAACATTCAGAAATTACTGTGATATGCCACATTAACAGAATAAAAGATTAAAATTACATGATTGTCACAATAGATACAGGAAAAGTGTTTGGCAAAGTTCAACACTCTGTTATGATAAAAATTCTCAACAAACTAGAAATAGAAGGAAACTACATCACCATAATAGAGGTCATATATGAAAACTTCACAGCTAACACCATACTCAATGGTGAAAAACTAAAAACTTTTCCTATAAGAGCACCAAGGCAAAGATGCCCACTCTTGCCACTTCTTTTCAACATAGTATTGAATGTGCTACTGAAAGCATTTAGGCAAGAAAAAGAAAGAAAATGTATCCAATTTGGAAAGGAAGACATAAAATTATCCCTCTTGCAGATGGCGTAATCTTATATATAGAAAACTCTATAGACTGCATTAAAAAACTATTAGAACTGGCTGGCCACAGTGGCTCACGCCTGTAATCCCAGCACTTTTGGAAGCCAAACTAATAAATAGATTCAGTAAAGTTGTAGAGTACAAAAATAACAACAAAAATTGATTGTGTTTCTATATACCAAAAACAAAAACAAACTATCTGAAGAGGAAATTAGGAAAGCAATCCCATGCACAATAACACCATAAAGAATAAAATACCCTAGGAATAAACATAATCAAGGAGGTAAAATACTTGTATAATGAAAATGGCTGATTTCAAAATATTTTACATTACAAAGTTGCAATAATCAAAACAATATAATGCATAAAAACAGACATATAGACCAATGAAACAAAATAGCCCAGAAATAAGTCCACTCATAAACGCTCAACTGATCATCCACAAAGGTGCCAAAACTACACAATGAGTGAGAGAATCTCTTCAAGCAATGATGATAGAAAACTGGATATTCACATGCAAAGGAATAAAACTGGACCCTTATCTTACACCGCCCACAAAAACCAAAATTGATTACAGATTTAATTGTAAGACTGAAGTTGTAAAACACCTACAAAAAGCATAGAAGAAAAGCTTCATGACTTAGTCTTGGCAATGATTTTATGGATATGACAGAAAAGCACAGGTAATAAAAACAAAAATAAATAAGTGGGACTACATTAGACTAAGAAGCTTCTGCACAGGAAGCCACTGATAAAGTGAAAAGACAAACCACAAAATAGAAGAAAATATTCGCAAGCTTTGTATCTGGTAAGAGGTTAATCTCCAAAACTCCTACAACTCAATAGAGGAAAAAAAAAACTATTAACCTGATAGTTAGGTTACTAAACATCAATATTCAACATCAATAAACATCAAGGAAATGTAAGTCGAAACCACAGTGAGCTAATAACACCCCACACCTCTCAGGATGGCTATTATCAGAAAAACGGAAGTGTTGAAGAGGATGTGGAAAAACTGGAATCTTTGTACATTGTTGCTGAGAATGCAAAATAGTACAACTGCTATGGAAAACGGTATAGAAGAAGATCCTCAAAAAAATAAAACATAGGATTATCATATGATCTAACTATTTCATTTCTGGCTATTTATCCAAGAGAATTAAAATCAGGATATCAAAGAGGTATTAGCACTCCTCTGCTCATTACAGCATTATTTACAAAAGCCAACATGTGGAAGCAACCTAAATGTCCATAGACAGAGAGATAAAGAAAACATGGTATATACATATGATGGAATACTATTCAGCCTTTAAAAGGAAGGAAGTTATGTAATATGTGACAACATCGATGAATCTTGAGGACATTATGCTAAGTGAAATAAACCAGTGATATGATTTGGCTGTGTTCCCAGCCAAATCTCATCTTGAATTGTAATCCTCATAATCCCCACATGTCTAGGGAGAGACCTGATGGGAGGCGATTGGATCCTGGGGGCAGTTTCCCCCATGCGATTCTCATGAGAGTGAGTGAGTTAACATGAGATCTGATGGCCATAAGGCAGTTTTCCCTGCTCTTGCTCACACTTCTCTCTCCTGTCACCATGTAAAGAAGATCCTTGCTTCCCCTTCACCTTCTGTCATGATTGTAAGTTTCTTGAGGCTTCCCCAGCCATGTGGAAATGTGAGTCAATTAAACCTCTTTCTTTTATAAATTACCTAGTCTCAGGTATTTTTTTACAGTACTGTGAAAATGGACTAATACAGTCAGTCACAGAAAGACTGCATGATTCCACTTATATGAGCTCTCTGGCGGTTGCCACAGAATAGGAGGAGGAGGAAATGGAGAGTTACTAATCACCAGGAATAAAGTTTCAGTCAAGGAAGATAAATAAGCTATAGAGATCTGCTATATCACATTGTTCCTATAATCAGAAATAATGTGTTGTACACGTAAACATTTGTTAAGAGGATAGATCGCATGTTAAGTTTCTTACAATAAAATAAAATAGTTTGATCAAGGTTGCAAAATGTATGTTTGTACAGATTTACAGGTTCTAAAAATGGTATTCAAATAAATGATAATATACAGGAAAAAGAGTGTATTTTGAAGAAAAGAAGTTCTTAATTTTGATGAATCCCAGTTTACCAATTTGTTCTTTTATATGGGTCATGATTTTGGTATCATCCCTAAGAAAACTTTGCCTGATCTCCACAGTTATAAATGTTTTTTCTTAAGAAGTTTTATGCTTTCAGATTCTACATTTAGATCATTTAGATCTCTCTCTATATATATATATATATTTATATATGTGAAAGTATATATTTATATATAAATGTATATATATACACACATATAGATATATAGCAGATCTAAATTTTATATATATATACACACTTTTTTTTTTTTTGTCACCCAGGCTGGAGTGCAGTGGTATGATCTTTGCTTACTGCAACCTCTGTCTCCTGGGTTCAAGTGATTCTCTTGCCTCAGCCTCCTGCGTAGCTGGGACTACAAGTGTGCACCACCATGCCCAGCTAATTTTTGTATTTTTTAGTAGAGACAGGGTTTCACCATGTTGGCCAGGCTGGTCTCAAACTTCTGGCCTCAATTGATCTGCCCACCTCAGCCTCCCAAAGTGCTGGGATTACAGGTGTGAACCACTCTGCCCAGCCTAGATCTGCAATATATTTTGAGTTAATTTTTGTATATGGTACAAGGTATGGATGGAATTTTTTTTGCACATTGTGTTGGAAAAGCTGGATATCCACATGCAAAAGAATGAAGTTGTACCTTTACGACCATGAATGGATGTATTTCTGGGCTCTATTTTGTTTCATTGGTCTATATGTCAGTTTTTATGTTAGTATCATAGTCTGTAATTTGTTACAGAACCATTTTTTGAAAGCTCTATCTCTTCTCCACTGAATTATCATTGAACCTTTGTCAAAAGCCAGTTGTCCATATATGTAAGGGCCTACTTCTAGACTCTTTATTTATTTCATTGATGTATTTGCCCATTTTTATGCTACTTTCTCACTGTCTTGATTACTCTAGATGGTTAGGCTTTGTGTCTCCACCCAAATCTCATCTTGAATTGTAATCCCTGTAATCCCCATAATCCCCACGTATCAAGGGAGGGACCAGGTAGAGGTAATGAATCATGGAGGCAGTTTCCCCCATGCTGTTCTCATGATAGTGAGTGAGTTATCATGGGGATCTAATGGTTTTATAAGGGCCTCTTCCCCCTTCACTGGGCATTTCTCCTTCCTGCCACGCTGTAAGGAGGTGCCTTGCTTCCCCTTCCGCCGTGATTGCAAGTTTCCTGAGGTCTTCCCAGCCATGTGGAACTGTGAGTCAATTAAACCTCTTTCCTTTATAAATTACCCAGTCTTTAGTATTTCCTTATAGCAATGTGAGAACAAACTAACACACTAGCTTTATATTAAGTCTTGAAATCAAGTAACATTAATCCTCCAACTTTGTTCTGCTTTTTCAAAGTTGTTTTGGCTGTTCTAGGTCCTTTGATTTTCATATTGATTTTAAGGTCAGCTTGCCATTTGGAAAAAAAAAAAAAGCCTACTGAAATTTTGATTGGGGTTGCATTAAATCTAATTGTAAATTTGGGAATTTACAGCTTAATAATATTGAGTCTTCTTAATTATAAATATGATCTATTTATGTCTATTTTAAATTATCTCATCAACAATTTATAGATTTCAATGTTAAGGTCTTGTGCATCTTTTGTCAGATTTATTCATAAATAGTTCACATTTCTGATGCAATTAGAAATGGCATTTTAAAAATTTCAATTTCCTATCATTTGTTACTAGTATACAGAAATACAATTGATTTTTGCATATGACCTTGTATTACACAACATTGCTAAAATCATGTATTACTTCTAGTAATTCTTATTGTGGATTCCATAGGAATCCACTCTATTCCATTGGATTTTCTACAGACAATTATGTCTTCTGTGAATAAAGACAGTTTTACTTCTTCTTTTCAAACCTGAATGCTTTATATTTTATTTCCTAGCCTTATGGCTCTAGCTATAACTTGCAGTAAATATTAAATAGAAATAGTAAGAGCAGATCTCCTTATTTGTTCCTCTTCTTGGGGGAAAGCATTTAGTCTTTCACCATTAAGTATGCTATTATTTGTAGGCTTTAAAAAGACACTATGAGACTGAAGAAGTCTCCTTCCTTTCCTAGTTTCCTGAGAGTTTTTATCAAAAATTGATATTCTATTTTTAAAATGTTTTTTCTGTGTCTGCAAGGATGATCACGTGCTTTTTGTTTTTTGTTTCTTAATATGGTAAACTTTATTGATCAAATGTTAAAAATGCTGAACCAACCTTGAATTCCTGGGATAAATCTCACTTGTCTTGACATATTAATCTTTTAATATTTTGTTGTATTGATTTGCTAAAATTTTGTAAAGAATATTTATATCTATATTTATGAGGGATATTGGTCTTTAGTTTTCTTTGCTTGTAATATCTTTGTCTGGTTTTGATGTCAAGGTAATGGTTGTCTTATCAAATGACTTTGTAAGTACTCCCTTCTCTTATTATCTGGAAGAGGTGGTGTTACATTGGTATTAAGGTTTTCTTAAATGTTTGATAGAATTCACCAGTGAAGTTGCCTGGGTCTGAAGTTTTCCTTTTTTAAAGGTTTAATGATTACAAGTTAAATTTCTTTTGTAGACATAGGACTATTCAGGTTATCTATTTCTTCTTACATAAAGTTTGGGAATTTATGTCTTTCAATGAGATGTATTAAAATTTGTTTTGGCTCAGAATATCTTGGTTTCACTTGAGAAGAATGCATATTCTGTTGTTTTCTGGATGCAGTGTTCTACACATGTCAATTAGTTCAACTTGGTTGATCGTGCTGTTCAAATCCTTTGTATTTTTACCAATTTTCTATTTGTTGTATCAGTTGTTGAGGGAAAGGTATTAAGACTTTCAGCTATAATTGTGGATTCTTCTATCCAATTTTTGTTTAATGTATTTTGAAACTCTGTTGTTAGGCACATAGACATTTAGGAGTGTATGTCCTTCCAACTGATTAGTTATCATTTATCATTTGAAACTTATTAAATTACTTTCTTTATCCTTGGTAATATTCTTTGTTCTGAGATCAACTTTGTTTGCTGTTAACAAACCACTCCAGCTTTTAAAGAATTAGTTTTAGCATTGTATATCTTTTCCTATTTCTTTGTCTTATTTGTGTCTTTATATTTACAGTGTGTTTTATGTCAGCAGCAATAGTGAGGCTTGCTTTTTTTCCTCAACTTTAATAATTTCTGCCTTTTTATTGGGATGTTTAGATGCATGCAGTGTGGCCACATGCATTTACATGCAATGTGACTATTGATATGATTAGGTTTAAGTATATTGGCTTACTATCTGTTTTCTATTTGTCCCATATGTTCTTTATTTTCAATTTCCTCATTTTTTTTTTTTTTGCTTCCTTTTGAATACATTGAGCATTTTTTTTTTTTTTTTTTGTTAACTCAGAGTTCCTTTCTTTGTTGGCTTATGATCTGTAATACTTAGTTTTGCTATTTCAATGGTTGCTTTAGGGTTTGCAGCATACTTCAACTTATGACAATATACCTTCAAGTAAGTTTATACTACTTTATACATAGTATGAGAGCCTTTTAATAGTGTATTCCATTTATCTCCCGCTGACCTTTAAACTATCTCTGTCATATATTTTACTATTACATATATCATAAATTATACACTACAGTTATTTTTATTCTAAATGCAATTATCTTTTAAAGAGACTTAAATAAGAAAATCCTATACAGATGGTCTCTGACTTAATGATGGTTCAACTTATGATTTTTGGATTTTATGATGGTACAAAAACTATATGCATTCAATAGAAAACTCCACTCTCCTATGTGGCTGAGCAGCAGTAGCAAGCCACAGCTCCCAGTCAGCCACACAGTCAGGCAGATAAACAACCAATACTCCTACAGTGTACTGTGTTGTCAGATGATTTTGCCCAACTATAGGCTAATGTTAAGTGTTCGGAGCATGTTTAAGGTAGGCTAAACTAAGCTATGATGTTCAGTAGGTTAGGTGTATGAAATGCATTTTTGACTTAAGATATTTTCAACTTACGATAGGTTTATGGAGATGCACTCCATCATACATCAACGAACATCTCTATATTTGTCCACCTGGCTACCATTTCCTCTCCTTTCATTTATTTGGGTAGATTTGTATTTCAGTCTGCTGTTATTTTTCCTTCTGCCTGAAAGGCCTTCTTTAACATATCTTGCAGTGTGACTCTGCTGGCATGCATTCTTTCAGCTTTTGCATGTCTAAAGAATTCTTTATTTGCCTTCATTTTTGAATTCTACATTGACAGTTTACTTCTTTTAGTACCTTAAAGATGTTGCTACACTGTCTCCTTGCTCTCATTGCTTCTGACAAAAAGCTGCTATCTTCCTTATCTTTGTTGCTCTTTATGTAAGTTATCTTTTTCTCTGTTGCTTTTAAGGTTTTCTTTTTATCACTACTTTTGAGTAATTTTATTATGATTTGGCTTAGCATAGTTTTCATTGTGTTTCTTGTGTTTGGGGCTTTTGAGCTTCTTGGGTCTGTGCATTAATAGTTTTTATCAAATTCGGATTATTTTAGGCTGTTATTTTTCTTCAATTTTTTTTTTGTCTCTTTCCTGTCTTTTCTTTGGAGACTCCAATTATAGGTATGATAGGCGACATGAAATTGTGCTGTAACTCACTGATGCTCCTTTCATTTTGTTTTTATTATTTCAGACATTAGAGACATTCTCTGTTTTATTTTAGATTGATTCTGTTGCTATCTTTAAGTTCAGTCATCTTTCTTTTCTCTAATGTCTAATCTGCCGTTAATCCCATTCAATGTATTTTTCATGAAAAACATAGTAGTTTTCAGCTGTAGATGTTCAATTTAGAAATTTTAGACATCTTGTATGTCTCTATACTAACTTTTTTGAACATATGGATTACAATCATAACTGTTTCAATGTCCTTGCTGCTAATTATAACATTTGTGTCCTCTTCTGGTTGGTTTTAATTGATTGATTTTTCTCCTCATTATGGGTTGTATTTTCCTGCCTCTTTCCATGCTTGGCAATTTTTTATTGGATGCCAGACATTATGAATTTTAATTTATTGGGTGTTGGACATTTATATATTCCCTATAAATACTCTTGAGCTTTGTTTTGGAATGCTGTTAAGTTACTTGGAAACAGTTAATCCTTTCATGTCTTGCTTTTAAGATTAGTTAGGTGGAATGATAGCAGCATTTAGTCTAGAGTATTCTGAGGTAAGATCCTCATGAGTACTTGACACAATTCTGCATGAATTATGAGATTTTCCAGCTCAACTATTCAGAACAGACACAATTCTTGGCCCTGTAAACATACCTGGCAGTGTTTCCTCTAATCCTTTCAGGTAAGTCTTTATGTGGCTTTGGGTAGTTCCTTGCACGTATGTACTGATCCGCATTCCACTGAATACTTTAGGGAGACCCTCTGCCGCTCTCCTCTCTCCGGTACTCTGTCCTATGAACTATGGCCATCCTGATCTTCTCAGACTTCCAGTTCCTCAAGTCAGAGTCTACCTGGGCTCCCCTTTCCCGCACTGAGGCCTCGAAATCCACTCAAGGGGCTCAGCTGGTGAAATTGTAGAACTATCTCATTTGTCTTCCAATTTTTCAGGATCACTGTCTTTCATGGTTTGATGTCCAGTATCTTAAAAATCATTGTTTTAAATGTTTCCTTCAGATGTTTTTGTTGTTTGAGGCTGGAGAGTGAAGTTAGTCTCTTTTCCTTTACCTTTGGAAGGGCATTTGAAATTTTTGCCTTTTGTTTCTACTTTTACTGCATTGTGATTAGATAATTCTGTTTATAATATTCCTACCATGGAACTTACTTATATTTCCTTTGTGATCTAACATAGGAGGAATTTCAATAAATTTTTCACTTCTGCTTGAGAAGGGAAAATATTCTTTATTAAAGGGTACAGCATTTGATACATATTTATGAAATTTAATTTATCATTGATATTGGTTAAGTCTTCTCTATCCATATTTATTTTTTGTTCACATGACTTCTCTTGTCCTGAAAGTAATGTGTAAAACTATCTTATCATTATTGTTTCTATTTATCCTAACATTGCTGTAATTTTTATTTTACATATAGATGGGTTTTGTATAATCTCTTACATAGATATTATTTAATTACATAGATATTATTTAATAATTAATATATTTTATTGTAGATCGTTGGTTTTTGCATTATAATGCTACTATTTTTCTTGTTTAATGCTCTGTGTTCTAAATTCTGCATTGGGTGATATTAGAGTAGCTACTCCTGCTTTAGAGTTATTCCTATTTAGCTAGCATGACTTTTCCCATCTTCTCTTTTACATTCTCTTCTTCATTAAAATTAATTTGGATCACTTTGTTTTCAATGTTTTCCTATGTATTTTTATGTTTAGTGTGTTTATTTCTTTATATGCTATGTCTTCCTTGCTCTTTTTAAAAGATTTCCCTTGAGATTTTTTTTTTAATGTACATTTTTGTTCTAGTAGTTACCTTTTAAAATATCTTTATTCATCTTTTTTCTTACTTAACCTTTTACTATGTGGATTGTTCATTCTAAATAGTATAATTTGACACCTGCCTGTTTTCTATGCAACAATGATCTTATTCTACTTTCCTCTTTCTGTCTTTATTCTCAGCTCAAATTTTAAGTTGTATTCTTTCTACCTTGTTAGAACATACAACACTTATAAATTATATTCCATCCTTGTCCCTGATTCTTATTTAAATCTTAGATCTACAGTAAATACACCACATGCTCACCATTATTATTTTGCCAATGTTTCCCTCTAGCAGATTATCCAGGAAGTGTTCATGTGTACAAAGTTCTCTTATTCCTTGAATATATCATTTGTTTTTCTATAGTCTTAATAACTGAATGATGGTTTTGCTGCAATAAAGCCCATGGCTCACAGTTCAATTTCTTTTCTTTGATTACTTGAAAATAATGTTCCACTCTTGCCTTGCTTTGCAGGTTTTTCTTGAATATTGTGAAGCTTATATAATTTTCATGCCTTTCTAGGTATTATGGTTGTTGTGTGTGGAGGCCATGAGTATTTTTTTTTTCTCTTTAATAGTCTAATAGTTGTATAGGCTATGTCTCAGAGTTAATCATTCTCAGTCAATTTTTCCAGGCACATTGACTCTTCCATAAATTTAGGTTTTCTCTTATTTATATAAAGAGTGCTTGTATTTCATTTAAAAAAAATTAGCTCTATTCCATGGTGCCTTTCACCTTTTAGAAACATCAATTTCTTGAATATGTATGAAGGAATAGGATATAGTAGAACAGTGGAGATGGCTTTTAAATAGGAATATAGATAGTTCATTTACCATAATGGGCAGTAAACCAGAGTGTGGATATGGATGCTTATGGAGTAGGGGAGATATGGAGGTGGATGTCTAAGGAAGGGCTCTTCTAATTGCTGTGGTTTCCTTAATGGTAAGGAAGCATGTGCTAAGCTAACTCTCCTATCTCCCACCTAAGAAACAGGATGGAGATGAGTGCATTTGCCAAATTTAGATTCATGGCCTGAACATGAATCACGTATCAAAATTCATGAATGATGTTCTAGAAGGAGCTCAGAGGGCCATCAGTTCCTGATCCTTTTACTTAGTAGAAAACCCAGAGCTACTTCCTCCTGAAAACAGCATTAATGGGGATCATCAACTGTGGAAGAGTTCAGTCTCATGGATAACCTCAGAAGAATCTGGAGGACTGTCCTGTGGGAGGTGGTGGAGGCCTGCTTTGTATTGCTTTAGGAGTGGTGAGAGAAAGACACAGGGACATGGATTTTGAGTGAGCATAGGAAAGAATGTTAGAGGCCTGCAAAAGGCTGTTGTGTGAAGTAGTGAAGTCTCTCTTCCAGGGAGTCTTCATTCTTCATTAAGTGGCTGAATATCATGATGTCACGGATGTTGGGTAGGAGATACCTGGGTCAGCAGGAATTACCAGATGGTCTCTGTGCCAATGCCAAGTTGACCATTCACCTTCTCTCACTATCCAGGCTTACTCTGTCAACAAATCTTGTCCATTCTACCTTCGACATATATTCAGAACCCAAGCTTTTCTAACTTCCTCCACCTCAATCACCCTGGATCAATAAGCAATTTTCTCTCTCCTGAATTACTTTAATAGCCTTTTAGATGACTTTTCTGCTTCCTTCTTGGCCCCACTCCCCTATCCCAATCTCTTTTCAATAGCAGTCAGATGGATCCTGTTGAATTATAAGTTAGATAGTATCACTCTGCATCAAGCTCCACATTGATGCCCCATCTCATTCAGAGTAAAAGTCAAAGTCCTAATCACAGTCTACACGGCCCATGTGACCTGCTCCCTCTCCTGCCCATCTCCAACTTCATCCTCAACTGCATTCCTTGCCACCTGCAGTCCTCCTCACAGGCTCCTGGCTTTCCCACACACCTGCCAGGAGAGTGCCCTCATCTCTTAAAGGGTGCTGGCAATTTCCATTCCAGGAATGCCTCAGGTATTTGGAGAGATCACCTTTTTTTAACCTTCTCTTCAGATGTCATTACCTCTTCAAAGAGGTCCTGCCTGTCCACCTTTATCAAAACACATTCCCATCCTTTTACCTTCCTGAATTTTTCACAATGGCATTTATTATCCACATATTATATATGACATTACTTGTTCATAAGGTGTTACTGCCTTGCCTGACAGTAGTTTTGTCTGTTTTTTCGTTGTTGTATACCCAGTGTCTAGAAGGCGCCTAGCCCAGAATCAGTGCTTAAGAAATATTTGTTACATGAATGAATAAGTGAATAGGTGTGATTGTGTTTTTATAGGGATACAGGACAATGTGACAATAAGCCAGGGCTTGATTCTTTCCTTCTGGAGGGAGGAGAAGGACTTGATAGGGCTTTACCATTTTACTGTGTTCTGTTCCGGGTAAGAGGAAGTAAACACATGGCAGCCTCTCTCTCCCACTGACGATACAACCTCGACAGAGTGCATGGTGCAGCTATTTGAATGATCTGAACAGTAAATACCAGCAAGTGGATGGCTGAAAACAGCCAGGATTCCAAGTACCACAAAACTGCTGGTGAGTTGTGCACACTTTTTCCTCTAGAATCTCTAGAGCAGAACTCAGCATGGCCTGAAACCCAGGAGTGAGCAGCATGGTGCAGACAGAGAAATGCAGAAGAAAACCTCTGGTTCTGGCTCAAGCAGTGGATAAGGAGACTCCTAAAACCCAGAGCCCTGGGGGACCCCTGATGGTTTTCTTTACTTTCTCTCCATTCTCATGTTCCAGCCACCAGAGAATGCAAGAGAGGAGTAGCAGTGGCAGTAAATGTAGCATCAACAACAAAAACAACAACAACAAAGCAGAGACTAGGACTCTGAGGAAGGGAAACCTATATTCTGGCTTCAGGGTGCTCTTTCTTCCTGGCTGGGGGTCATATGCCACCTGTAGGCACCTCAGGACTCCTGATAACCTCCCTCTTACCTGTTGCCTTTTTAGCCCAGGATCAGTAATACCTACTGGGGGTACACATGCTCTTGAGGACACAGTAGCTGTCACATCAGGGAGCCTGGCTCCAGACCCCTCTGTAAATATCCCATGGCTGGGCCTGCCCATCACCCCACCCAGGCCTCCTCAAATGAAGAGCTAAAGCTGGCCCAAGGGGCCAAAGTGTAGAGGGTAGGGATAATGAGCCACTGACCTTCTAAAACCTGTCATGGTCCCTGAGTCAGCCATGACACAGGAAGGGGAGGAGGGTGGGGCTGGGACAAAGCTGGATCTCAAGGGAGTTAGGTTTGCTCAGCCTAGGGGAGGGGAGTGGAGGAGATGCTCTAAGATGTGGCTTTACCAAATGTTTCAAGGACACAATGGACCAAGCAATGGCACCTGTGATGAAAGATAGAAGCCCAGGAGGTGGGGCTCTTGCTAATCTCAGTTGACTATTCTAAGGCTCTACAAAAAGGAAGGTTCTTAGCAACGTAGATGGGGCTTTATGGGTAGGAAAGGGAGAAACTGGTGTTTCTTTACACAACTTCTGCTAAGCACCTCATATGTGCTATGATAACTAATCCTCACTAAGCCCGTGACACAAAGACTCATGTTTTAGATGAACAAGCTAAGATATAAAAAGGTTAAACAAGAGACATCCAAGGTCACAGTCCTAGTAAGCGACAGGGCTGAGTAAGCCTTTAGTAAATATATTCTCCTACCCCAGTGTGAAACCCCAGAAAAGTCCTTCATGTCCCAAGTCATGGATCCTAACACATGGGCCATGAACTGTAGAAGACAGAGCCCAGCAGCAACGTGAGGGAGATGTAGAAATCAAAACAACTCATATTTAGTAACTTGCTGCATGCTGGACACTCTTCCCAATGTTGTGAGAAATGAAAGAACATAGGCCCATGACTTTGAGGTCTTCACAAGCCTCCCTGAAGAACTAGCTTCTCAACTGACAGACAGGCATGTTTTCACAAATTTACCAGGTACCTGTGACTCTGAGGAACACACCACCTGGGCAAGGATGGATTGGCCAGAAAATCACTCAGTCCAAGGTGGTTCTTACAGCCAGAAGAATTCATGGGTGCTCTTAGTGGTTCTCAGACCTGCTTGTCTCATTTATTAAAGCTCAACTAATGCCTTGAAGAGGAAGAAATTAGCTTTCCGTCCAGTTAAGAATGACTATTCTTCATTCTTAACTTCATGGCACAGTGGCTCATGCCTGTAATCCTAGCACTTTGGGAGGACAAGGTGGGAGGATCATGAGGTCAGGAGTTTGAGACCAGCCTGGCCAATATGGTGAAACCTCGTCTCTACTAAAAATACAAAAAATTAGCCAGGCTTGGTGGCACGCGCCTGTTATCCCAGCTACTCAGGAGGCTGAGGCAGAAGAATCACCTGAACCTGGAGGTGGAGGTTGCAGTGAACGGAGATCACACCACTGTAGTCCAGCCTGGGCAACAAAGTGAGACTCCTTCTTAAAAAAATAAATAAATAAAGAGTGACTGTTTTTTCTGAGGACCAAGGAGGCCTGGGGGAGCAAACTCCTTTGGAGTTTGGGGGATGTGGTTGTGTGAGCTTGTGGGGGAGGGCAAACAGTGTGGGCTATAGGGTGGTGGCCTGGAGAGAACAAGAAGGTCTTTCAGCAGCCTAGATAGGGGGAAGCTGCTCGTCTCTTCGTGAGTGAGGGAAGTGGGGTTTTATTCTATGACCTTGGTTCCTTAATTTGTAAAATGGCGTTGGAGAAAGATCTAGCTCAGGGGGTTGTATATTTATAAACTGTGAAGCGCTAAAGTAATTAAATGCATAACACATAGACTTGGAGAAGTGGAAGTGCTAACGGCCTCCATTATATTAATTATATGCATCACTGAGCACATTATAATCAATGGCAGCACATTAATGATAACATTGGGCATATTGGGTTCTAGAGTCACTGAACTGGCACAGCAAGTATTTCAGAGGCCATCCAGCCTGGTCTTCCTTATCTGATGTTAGAATACTCTGTAAGATATTTGTGCTGGCCGGGCGCGGTGGCTCAAGCCTGTAATCCCAGCACTTTGGGAGGCCGAGACTGGGTGGATCACGAGGTCAGGAGATCGAGACCATCCTGGCTAACACGGTGAAACCCCGTCTCTACTAAAAAAATACAAAAAACTAGCCAGGCGAGGTGGCGGGCGCCTGTAGTCCCTAGCTACTTGAGAGGCTGAGGCAGGAGAATGGCGTAAACCCAGGAAGCGGAGCTTGCAGTGAGCTGAGATCCGGCCACTGCACTCCAGCCTGGGCGGCAGAGCATGACTCCGTCTCAAAAGAAAAAAAAAAAAAAAAAAAAAAAAAAAAAATATATATATATATATATATATATTTGTGCTAAGGAGTACTAATATTTTCCTCAGTAATACTGGGCATGTTGAATGTCAGAGTTCAGCCAGGGCCTTGGGAGTGTGGGTAATCTTGCCTGTCTCCCATGAGGCTTCCCCAGGTTGACCAGAACCACTCTTGCCCTCCTAGATCCCTGAGAACAGACAGGTTTGGCATCCAGAGTGGGCTGTGGTCATCATCTGAATGGAAAAACCAGCTATGAGTCAGGGCTTAGACTGGAGAAAATTTCTAAGGAAGTGGAGCCAGCTGCTTACTTCCCCCAGGCCCAGCAGGAAATTGAGCCTCACTGTCCCAAATGTCAACTGAATGGCATCCAAGAGCCCTTGATATAACTTCAGACATAGACAACATAAGCATAGGGTCCCAATTCCCTAGGAGTCACCTCCCCACCCACATGAGGATGGCACTGCTGCCACAGCCATCTGTGACCCAAGAGTCATCCTTTCCACTATTCTTGGCACAATCACCAAGAAACCACACCAGGGAGAATACTACCCCATAGCTCTCCCCAGCCTTGCCCAGTGTGCCAGTGGTGAAGAAGCCATTCCTTAGTGTTCTAGAACTTCCTCTGCAAAACATAATCATGCATAAGAAGATGGTCCCCACTCCCAGCACGTCACAGCTCTGCTCTAGGGAGCCTGCAGGGTGACAGGAGGCCATCGATCCTCTAGGAGAGATGGGAGTCCCTCCCTTTTATTCTCATCCTCCTTCTGTCTCAGATACAGTCCATCTGGTTGGGGTGGAAAGTAACAATAAACTCTTGTCTTAATCCTCTTCACCCCCAAGCACAACTTCAAGCAGTAAGAAATACAATATAAAACTTTCATTCAAGAACCCTGTTCTCCCCATCCTGATGCAAGGGTGGCTCTGTTGGAACAAGAGTGGCCGGCCAGGCCCCTTGAACCACGGGAGAAGATGTTCTGGGGTCAATTTCAAGACAGGGCTGGCAGTACTGGGACACTTGGCTAAGAAACAGGGGGCCTGCCCAGGTAAAGAGCTTCCCCGCTATGGATGTCAATGGAGGGGCACAGCTGAGCTGCAGGAAGGGAAGGAAAGGAAAGCGAGGAGCAAGGAGGATGGGGGCACACTTTCTCCTCATATTGGGATTCCAGCTCACATCCCAGTCCTTCCCTATGAGCAGTCATGGGAACCTCACTCCAAGAAAGGAGGCCGCAGTGGGGCTTTTCTCTAGGTGCCCTAGCTCTCCCTCCCCACTGAAGTTGGAGACTAGACACCTTGGGTGGTGGAGGGGCAGAAACAAAGGCCCCATGTCCTTTGTATGAGCAGATCCCTCTACATGTACCTGGGGCTCAGATGGTATAAGAGAGGAAGGAGGGAGCTTGGGTAGGGTCAGGTGGTTGCTCCCCAGAACTGGAAAAGGTGGCTTTTCTGCATGCATTTCTTTGGATGGGTGAGGTTGTCTCCTGCCCTGTGTTCTTGCTTGACCAATAATCACAGGCTTTGATTCTTGTGAAAGAACAAGAAAGTCAGGAAACATCTGGAAGAAAGGCAGCAGCAGGAAGAGCAACACTGATGCAATACAGTGTCAGGTACAGCCTGGCTTACTATCCCCAACTAGGCAGCAAGATCAATCAGCCTCCCACACAGAAACCAGCAGAATGGGGCATTGTGATTTTGATCTTTTTTTTTATTGTATTAAGAACACTTAACTTGAGATCTGCTCTCTTAACAAGTTTTTGAATGTACAATAAGGTATTGTTAACTATAACAATGTGCAACAACATTGTACAGCAGATTTCTAGAATGTATTCACCTTGCATAACTGAAACTGTGTACCTATTGAATAGCAACTCTCCATCTCCCCCTCCTCCCAGTCCCTGGCAACCACCATTCCACTCCCTGCTTCTGTGAGTTGGACTATTTTAGATACTTCATATAAGTGGAATCCAGCAATCCCACTCCTGGGTATTCATCCAAAGGAATTAAAATCAGGATCTCAAACATGCACTTCCATGTTGATTGCACTAGCCACAACAGCCAAGATGTGGAGGCGACCTGGGTGTTCATTAGCGAAGAAGCGGTTAAAGAAAAGTGGAATATACATGCAACAGAGTAGAATTCAGCCTTAGCAAAGAAGGAAATCCCGCCATATGCAACAACATGGGGGGTTGGTGAAGGCTTTCACTAGGGAGAGGGGTGGAGAAGGAAGCTTCTTAGGGTAGTTTAAGGAGGTAGAAAGCAACATCACAGTTTGACCACATCTCCTTCCTGTAGGAAATACAAAATCCAAAGAGACACAAAGAGAAGAGAAAAAGATGATATGGCAAACATTCTAATGTCGTCTTTGCTGACTGGACCTGTAACCTGTGCTGGATGCTTTACTGACATTTCTCATTTCACCCTCAGAATAACCTCTGAAGAGGTCATTGTAGTTCCCATTTTACAGCCAAGGTCTATAGGCTGGTAGGGCCCTGGGTCGGATGGTTATTCATGAGCTGATAAGGAGAATCTCAGGCCACCACAGTGGGTGCTCTCAGGACCATTCTAAGGCTTTCTGTCTAAGAGTCCAGGGGAACATCACCTGGGGCTAGGGAAGAGCTTTTGGAACCAGGAGCTCCAAAGGCTGGGATTGCCCAAGAGGACAAGGGGGAGGTGTGTGTTGGGCACCTGGCAGTGGGGTGATTCCAGAAGCATGCACCCTGGCTTGCCAAATGTCTCGGAGGGCCTGGGCTCCACAGGCCATCTGCTATGGAGAGCTTTTCTCAGCCCTTTCCACCTACTACATGATTCTAGGAATCTTCTTCTGTGGAAGCAGGGCTTTGGGAATCTGCTGGGCTGAGGAGGTAGTTCCCATCCAGCCCCAAGCCACTAGTGACAGCTCCAGAGTTTTGCTCTCACCAACACCCCCATGCTTCTGCTCTGTAAAGACATCATATTTACCTTCTTGCCCCTCCTACTGTATGAACCACACTCACACATGCACACAGGAAGGCTTTGCGCAGCATTGAAATTGATCAAGCCTGAGTACCATAGAATAAGGGTCCTATCTGCTAGAGTTTGGCTGTACCTTGACCTCAGATATCTGCCATTCAGAATGGAATGCCCAGCTCTGGGCAGGCACTGGATCAGAACAACCATAAGCTTAGGCATCTGCTTCTCTCTCTTTCTCCACCTCTATGTCAAAGGCATCCCCTCACTACAAACTGGGCCTGGGGTGGGAGTATAAGGCAGAGGGCAGGGAACTGGGAAGCCCCTTCCACCCCATCTGATTTCAGACCTGCCTCCTCAATGCCCCATGTCTGAGCCAGCTATATTTAGCAAGCTCAATTCAGTAACTAGAGCAACCGGTCTAGCACCCTCCCCTTCCAAGGACTCTGAAGGGGCCAGTTTCTCACACCTTTTAATCGTCTTCCATTTCTCCAGGCAACCAACACAAAAGGCCTGGACCAGGTGGTAGAGATGCTGGGGCTCCTACACAGAGGCTCTATTTTCTGTTTTGCATTCTTCCAGGCCGGGTAATTATGGATCTGTCCTCAGAGGAATTCTGTTTCTTAGCATCTACTGCTAGAAAGCCCATTTATGTCAGTCTGGCCTCACCACATCTATCAGTGTTACACTGCAGAGGACTGTATCACTGATGTGGTGTCTGCCTGTGGTCTAATGTGAATGCATTCCCATGCACGCGCCAGTGTGCAGTGTGTGTGCACGTGAGTGGGTGTGCATATTGGTTTGTGAATAGAGCACTCCTTGATCAATCAGTCTTTATTGCATGCCCAGTTTGTGCCAAGCCAAGGTGTTATAGATGAAAGTGCACAGTAGTGAAGAGGAGGGGCAGAATCACTGCACACATGCAGTTTTCGTTGTGGTGGAATCAGTAAACCAACAGATGAGATCATTTGAGGTAGAGGAATGCTGATGGAATTACAGCAGATCGATGCCTAGTAAATGAAGGGTGGGTGAGGGTGGGGGTGGCCACGGTGGCTACTTTAGATAGGGTTGTCAGGCAAGGCCCAACTGAGGAGACAGGATAAGCTGGAGGTGGAGCCCTCCCGGCAGAAGAAACAGCAAAGTCAGAAGCCTTGTGGGGAATGGGCTTGGTGTGTTTGTACCTGGAGGGAAGAGGGTGGGGGTGGGGAAAGATTGGCGGGATCTGAGGTCAGAAATAGAGATGTCTGCAGGGCTCAGGGAGTCAGAACTCAATTCCCTCCTGTGTCGCTTACTAGCTGTGTGACTTCGAGGGAGTTACCGAACCTCTCTGGGCCTCTGAGGGATAATGACCATACTTCCTTTAGAGAGCATTATGGCGATGATGGAATGGGTTCACATATGTAAGGGGCTTAGAACAATAGCTGGCATATACATTAGCTGTGTTTTTTTAAAAACAAACAAACATTATTTTTAAAAATAAGGCTATTATGATCAGCCTTATTGTTACTACAAGAAAGGAGCTTAAATTTGAAGAAGAGTCCATTTGTCTGCTGGAACAAGTTCTGGAAATTATCAGAGACCTGAATTTTACTCCCTGGTGTGTCTTCAAGTCCCTAGGTGTCCAGTTCCTTTAAGACGTGACCAAGACAGTCCTGTGAGACCCTAATTTAGTGTCCAGCACAGGAGTTGTCTCCTAAGGGTGGGGGTCTTCATTAGTGGGTGGGGTCCTTACCCAAAAAGAGTGAGTTCCAAACTCATCCAGAAAAGCAGCCTAGGAAGCGAAAGTTCAAATGACTCATCTGTTCACTTCCAGCAGGGAAAGAAGGTGAGTGAAGCGGGGAGAGGGAGGGAGACATGGAGCTGGAAGAGAGAGGACAATGCGACTGTGCTGCCCGGAGCCTTTCTCTTGGCTTCGGCCTCGTACAACTATGGGGATGGCTGGTGAGGATGAAGGCTGGAGGGCACAGGTCTAGGAGGTGCTGGTTTGGGGCAGCTTCTGTTTCATTTTTTTTATCAGTCATCAATGAAGAAGTCAGTTGAGATAACTGATAATATCTTTCTTAGTTAACCCCACTCAAAACATCCACTGGAGGCTGGGCTGGTTAGTGAGTTAGGGGATAAAAGGAAAAAATTTGGAGATGAAGACCTTTTGAGCACAACACACCTTGCATTTTTGGATTGTGGTAGCCTTGGGAATAAAGTGTTTGGTTTCCCCTTTGCAAGCTGGAGGTGCAGAAGGAGATGGTATCTGTGGTCCTCCAAGCTAGATTGCCATCAGACCCCTGAGTGTGTAGCCAGCAGGCTTGGCGAGGATTTCCATCTGACATCCCTGTCCCTCTCCCGAACTACATGGAGAGGGACACTGACAAGTTCTGCATATTTACAAGCACACATCCATACCCTACAAGGCATGGGCTTCTGAACATTTACAGAGAAATCACATTTTTGTAAATCAAATTCCATTTTCAATGCACTTTGGTTTCTTATTACTGAAAGAATCCCTGTTGCAAATCCTTTTGTGAAGCAAATATCTCTTCCCGCATAAATATCTCCTTCATATATAGGCTCTGTTTCTAAGTTATTTATTTGAGACAGAGTCTTGCTCTGTCATCCAGGCTGGAGTGCAGTGGCGCGATCTCAGCTCACTACAACCTCCACCTCCCGGGTTCAAGTGATTCTCCTGCCTCAGTCCCCGGAGTAAATGGGACTCTAGGTGTGCACCACCACCCCCAGCTAATTTTTGTATTTTTAGTAGAGACAGGATTTCACCATGTTGGCTAAGATGGTCTCAATCTGTTGACCTCGTGATTCACCCACCTCGGCCTCTCAAAGTGCTGGGATTACAGGCGTGAGCCACCGCACCCGGCCTACTTCAGCTCTTAAAGTATGGGAGCCCCTGTCTGTTTAAGTGGTTGTATGTGTGTGTGTGAGAGAGAGAAAGGGCTTGTGTGTCAGTGTGTATGTGTGTAAGTGTGAGAGTGTGTGTGTGAGAATGTGTGAGTGTGAGTGGATGGTCAGTGTGAGAGTGTGAATGTGTGTGAGGGAGAATGAGTGTGTCAGTGTGCACGTATGTGTGGGAGTGTGTATCCGAGTGTGTGTGTGTGTCAGCGTGTATATGTGTGTGTCAGCATGTGTCAGTGCATATGCATATGTGTGTCAGTGTATGTGTGCCTGTGTGGGTGTCAGTGTATACATCTGAGTGTGAGAGGGTGTGTGAGGAAGAATATATCAGTATGTGTGTGTGTTGTCAGTATGTGTATATCAGTGTGTGTGTGTGTGAGGCTATGTGAATGTGAGCATGTGTCAGTGCATATTTGTGTGTCAGTGTGTATGTGTGTCAGTGCACGTGTGTCAGTGTGCATGAGTTTGTGTTAGTGTGTCAGTGTAATTGAATGTGTGTGTCAGTGCATATGTATGTGTGTGTCAGTGTACGAGTTTGTCAGTGTGTGTCAGTGTGTGTGTGTGTCAGTGTACATGTGTGTCAGTGTACGTGTGGGTGTGCATCTGTGTGTGTGTCTGTGTGAGAGTGTGTCAGTGCATATGTATGTCAGTGTGCATGTGTACGCAAGAGCAATTGTGTGTCAGTGTGTGTCAGTGTGCATGAGTATGTGTCAGTCCACATGTATATATAAGTGTGTCAGTGTGCATGTGTGAGTGTGTTGGTGTGTATGCAAGAGTGTGTATGTGTGAGTGTGTCAGTGTGCATGTGTGCTGAGTGTGTCTGTGCATGTGTGTGTCAGTGTGGGTGTGAGAGTGGGTATGTGTGTTAGTGTGTACATGTGAGTGTGAGTGTGAGAGTGTCTGCATTTGCATTCACTCTGGCACATGAAAGGGTTTATGAATGTAGGACACTTTTCTCCTCTCCCTGCCTTGCTGTGATATGCTGCTGGAGAGAGACACTGTCAAAGCCCAGGGCTGACCGGGCGTGGTTCAGCCCTCCATCTGGGCATGCCATCCTTCGTTCCTGACCTCTGACTGCTGCTCCTTGTGGGAGTTGTCCCAGGGGCCACGTTAGAAGCAGGCACAGAGGAAACAGAATCATTTCAGGAAAATGGAAATTGTGCCTGCCTCTTGGATTGGGCCAGGGAAGGGGAGGCAGATGTGAGAGTGTAGAAGGGGTTGACTGGGGATTCTTCCGGAATTCATTCATGAGATTGCATTCTACAATCAATTATTCATCAGAGAAGATCCAGGGAACCACTGTTGTTTGCTTTCTGCCTGTCTGAAGGATGAGGACTGTCTCCTTAACAGTTGTCGATTTCACTGCTGGGGAGAGCGGCTTGACTTCCCCTGGAAAATGTGTGGCATCTCCCTCGGCACTGGCACTTGTCTCACTGCCCACACACACCACTGAGCTCTGCGTGGGGAAGGGTCCTCATCAGTCTCCAGCCTTCTGCAGGCTGGTGTAGGGGCCAGCCAAAGAGCCTCTGGAAAGACTCCTTCATCACTTATTAATGGTCCCCGGCCTTGTCCCTGAAATAATTAGTGTCGGGATATTTTCCTGTCATGCAGTTAATTGCCATCTGTACTGCTTCACATGCCAGGGCACTGGGGTAGCAATCTGGGGGCCCGTGGAGGGCTGTGGGGATGGGGCCTGAGTCATGGTGTTGGCTGCCACAGCCGGGGTGGGAGCGGGAGAGAGGGAGCTTTCAGTGGGGTTTGGGAGGTGCTGGGGGCTCTGGGCTTCATCCCTCAGTTCGCCGTCAAAGTGTTAAGAACCAGCTTCTCCCCTGGGAGGAGGAGAGGGAGGGAGCTGAGGTCCTGGAAGAAAGCAAGGTTCTCACCACAACAGACACCCACAGGATGCTTAGGAACCAGACTGTCTCAGGAACATCCGGATTCAGGATCTGAAGCCGTGTGTACTAGCCCTCTGTCTGGTTCCCTAGAAGCAGGGTTTGAGAGGATATTCCAGCGTGTGGTTTGTTGAGTGAGTGCTTGCAGAGAAGCTGGGAGGGCTTGTAGGGCAAGACGGAGCAGCAGAAGGGTCCAGACGAAGATGCTGCTTCAGGGGAGGTCTAGCTGGGCCAAACCCACAGGGGCTTCAGGGTGTGTACAGCGCGTGGAGTTTGTTCTACCTGAAGACAAGAGGGTGGTTTTTCTGTCGCTACAGCAGTCAGGCCTTAGCTAAAGGCTGTTCCCGGGGGAGGGGCTATGGTAGAGGGCTTAACCTCCAAAGCTTCTCCCAGGGAAGTGGCTCCTGCTGGCTAAGGTGATGTGGAGGAGAAGGGTATAGTTATGAGCTATTAGCAGCCAACACTGCAGCAGCCTGGAGTGAGTGCCCAGTTGGCAAAGGACATCTGGGTGGGGCACGAACAGCCTCTGATCCCCCCTTCCTACCTGCTCTGAGGCCCTGTTTCCTTCCACATCAAAGGGGGTTCAACAGCCTTCCCTTGCTCTCTTGCAATGCAGAAGGGTAACAAACTGAGAGGGTGGGGCAAGGATCTTGTAACTGTAGTGTGCTGTATAGATGCCAGCTAGCATCACTACACTTATTCCCATGCCGTTTAGTGGAAGAAATGCCCACATTTCACTTTACATGGAGCACAAACCACAGATGCTTGGCTGGATTTTTTAAGGCTTCTCTCCCCAACGCCCCTCTCCCCTGGCGTGGGCTCCTTCCATTAGACAAATGTGCCTTTGACATGGCATATTCTCTGGGATAACTTAGAAAGGACGTGGAGGGGATTAATTTTCAGTTATGGGTCATGAGAGCTAGAGTGAGACTCCTTTTTAGGTGCTCTTAGACTAGAGCGGGGAGATGGGTGAGGGGCCGGCCTGAGGGCCAAGCACAGGGCACTGCAGGAGGGCCTCTTCCCATCCTCATCCGTTTTGTAACCGCCCTCAACCCCCAGAGGGGACAATGAGTACCGAGGAAGGACTCTCCCCAACCCTGCTGAGCCCCTTTCCTATCCTCCACCCCTTCCCCCAGCACGTAGGAAAATGGGGGGCTCCCACCAAAGGCAGCCTCTGTAGGTTGAGCAACGTTGATCCTGGCCGGGCCGCTCCTGAGAGGAGAGGAAATTGCTGAGGAGGCAGTGGAGGAGGGTGGAGGAGAGCTCTCCGCAGTGACAGGTCTGTGGGGAGGAGGGGAGGAAGGAGGCAGTGTCAGCAAGCCTCTGACTGGCTGAGGCTGAGAGTGCCAGACACAGCCACAGTGCCAGGTCAGAACCACTGACCTGCTGTTTATTGGGCCTTCAATAGGGGGAACACAGTGACACTGGAGTGCTGCTTTCTTCCTCAAGGAAAGGACTGTGGTGTTTGAGCCAGATCCTCGCCCCTGCCCCCTCTGCCCTCCTCCCCGTGTTGAGCCCTGTGTCACTGGGCTTGTTGTGCCTGGGTGTCCGAGGAAGACATTTTCCTACCTGCCCTTTTCTGGTGGGGAAGGGTTTCGGGTCCACCCCTAGGACGCAGCATACAGGCCTGGTCCTCTCTCAAACTGAGAAAATCCAGAAAATGACTGGGCTTGGGAAAAAATACATTTTGGTTGTCAGTGACCAGAATGTGGGATTATTTCTGGGGAAACGACTAGGTTTTACTTTACAGGTTGCAAGCGTGTGTGTGTGTGTGTGTGCGTGCCCACACACACACCTGTCTGTTGAGGGCCAGGACACACTGTACCCTCATCCCAGGAATCAGACCCCTGCCCAGAGTGGAGGACCCTGGATACTCAGCAAGGACACATCTGATCCACAACATCTTTGACCTCACCGCTGTTAGCTCAGCATAAAGCAGGAAGGAGAAGTGGGCTTGGCAGAGCCTCTGCCTTCAGGGTCTGGAGTCTAGGTTTACTCATGGGAATCACGTGGGGGATCTAGTCTAAGATGGTTTGGGTAAGGGAGACAGTGCAAAGCTCACCAAAATGGTCAAGGAAGGCAGCATGGAGGAGGTAAGGCTTGAAAGAAACGCAACGTTTGAATTGGGAGGGAAGAAGAGAGAGAGTGTGTAAGGAGAACGTTTGTGTCAGCTAAAGTGTGGAGGCAGGAAGAAGAGAGGGCAGCCTGGCTGGGAGAAAATCATTCCAGAATAAACGATGATGATGATGATGCTAATCATTATCATTATCAGAGCTAATATTAATTGACCACCTACTGTGTGCCAGGCACCATTCTCAGAGCTTTACAGATTAGCTTATTTAATCCTTACAATTTCACGAGGTAGATACTATTATCATTTCCGATTTTACATGGTTTTTGTGTTGCTATAAAGGAATACCTGAGGCTGAGTAATTTATTTAAAAACAAAAAAGTTTAATCTGCTCACAGTTCTGCAGGCTGCACAGGAAGCATGGCCCAGTATCTGCTCCTGGTGAGACCTCAGGAAGCTTTTACTCTTGGTGGAAGATGAAACAGGAACAGGTGTGTCACATGGCGAGAGAGGGAGCGAGAGAGAGAGAAGGGGGAGGTCCCATGCACTTTTAAACAACCAGATCTCGCAAGCACTCAGAGCGAGTACTCACTCACTACCACAAGAAGGGCACCAGGCCATTCGTGAGAGATCCGCCCCCATGACCCAAACTCCCACCAGGCCCCACCGCCAACATTGGGGATCCCATTTCAACATGAGATATGGAGGGGACAAACATCCAAACCATATCATGGGAAGAAACTGAGGCCCAGAGTGGATAATTAATGGGCACAAGGTCACATAGCCAGTGAATGGCCAAACCAGGATTTGAACCTGAACAGCCTGGCCCTGGGGCTTCTGCTGCTATCTGATAGACCTTTCTAAATAAGCTGGCACACACTGAGCCCTTATGATGTGTCAGGCACCATTCTGAGCCTTTTATTCATAGAGTCTTCATTATTAATTCCATTTTACAGATAAGAAAACTGAGACACAGAAAAGTCACACAAGATTATCGAGGTCAACACAGAGAACAGTGGAACCGGCACCTGACCCTAGGCAGGCGGAGCCTTCATTGACCACACCACACGGCCACAAGGAGCGGGCAGGGAAGACAGTGGTAAGTGGAAGCCGTGGACATTGTACTCAGGCCTGTGGACATGCCCCCAGGCATTGGGAACTCTGGCAGGTTTTGATCACCAGCAGGGAGCAGGGACATGGGGAGGAGGCACACAGCCAGGGCGGGTGCGAGCAGCCACGGAGGAGCCATCTGAGGCTGGGGTTGGGGCTGGGGGAGGGCTTGCCTCCTCTGTGACTCCTGTGGCCTAGTTTCCTGGCGGCTGCCAGGTAGTGGGACCTGGCAAGCTAGTTATAAATACCCTGGACTGACAGCAAGGCCTTCACTCTGACACTGATGCGGATTAAGCTGAATGTGCAGCTCAAGGTCATTGGCATGGCTATAGCTTTGCTTTGGGGGAGGTCTAGTTGAGGTGGTGCTAAGCAGGGGACAGCAGGGAGGCTGGGGGCTGAGCCCCTAGGTCCAGCTCAGCACAGACAGTGGCTTTTCCTCTCGTGTGGCCTGAGTGCTTCACTTCTGCCCTTACCACGTCTCGCCCCAGCCTCCTCTGTCCTCCCCAAGCCTGCCCTCTGCGGGTTTTCCCAGCCCACTCAAGCCAGAAGTCAGTGATGGGGGATGTGCTAAGCAGAGGGGCAACCCCTGGCCTCTCCTGCCTTCTGCTTCAGCTACCCCTCCTCCCTCAGCACCTACTTCTGCCCATGTTTCCAGAGGAGAGTTGGGACAGTGACTCTGGGTTGACTCAGCAAAGCTGTAGCTCCCTGAGGACTGTGTGTGTGTGTGTGTCCATGTCCACTCTGCTTATAAAGAAAGATACTTAGAAATCTCAGAACCTCACAGCTGGACGAGACCCCCAGGTGAATGTACTCTGGGAATGTGGCTCAGAGACATTCTGTGTTTACAGCTAGAGCACAGGCATCTGAGTCCCAAGCCAGCCTTGGTTCCATCCCAGAAAAGCCGCAGGAAGGCCCAGGAGCTATGCTGGGATTAGGAGGACCTAGCTAAGAGCTGAAGGAGCTGGGTGTGGGCTGGGGAATGGAGGGGCCAGTCCTCCACCTGGAGAAGGGACAGAGGCTGTGTGGGGCGATGCAGCAGAGGCAGGAGTCAGCACCAGCCATAGGCTTGGGTGGGGCTACAGCAGGCCGGGACTGTGGGCCAGCTGGGGTCTGAGTGAGTTTTGGGCTGTGCTGGGTATTGTCTATCAGCACTTAGCATTGTTTCATACCCTTTATGTTCCCTCTGTATCACAGGGGCTAGCAGGACAAAAATGACATTTCCCAGAGTTTCTTGCTGTTTGGATCTGGCTGCAGTTTCGGTTTTGCCAACAAGAGGCATTTCCATGAGCTCTGGACAGTGGCAGAGAGGCAGAGGTGTTCCTCTGCAGTGTGTTGGACGGTCCGCGGGCTCCTGCCAATGTGAGGATTTGCAGCAACTGGTATATCCACGGTCTTGTCACCAGCTTCCTGAATGCAGGGCAGCTGGAGCCACACCAGTGGTCCCTGCAGGGGCAACAGCTCTCTCCTGGTCTCAGGCTCACAGCTGTGGGGATGTGACCTTAAGCCTAAAGCCTAGCAGTGGTCCTGACCTTCATTTGTCTAGGACCTCTGATCACTCTGTAAGTCACTATTTCCCTTATTAAATCTCTTTCTGCTGGATACTTTGAGTGTTTCTGCTTTCTACACAGAATGCTGATTGATATATAGGACACAGCTGGGACAGGTGGATGCTGGGCTGAACAAAGGAGGAGCCTGGGCCTGATTCAGAGGCCAAGGAAGACTCTGACCCTGGTGTCTGTGATGAGGATGTGATGTGGTTTAGAAAAACTGCCAGCTTCAGGGGCAGACCATCAGCTGGGCTTCAGTGACCCACTGTGGATGCTGGAGGAGAGCATTGCAGAAATACCAGCAGGTCCTTTCAAAGGTGACCTAGAACTGCCCTTGTTCAGAAACCAAGGGCTGCTCCCCTGCAGAGAGTTGAAGGAGATGGGGAAACAAATCCAGGCCACCGCTCAGCCAGAGCCTGGGGTCCAGCTGCGTCAGCCTGTGGGGCCAATTCTAGTACATCCAGGGGAGGCCAGATGAGCAGTCCCTTTAAAGGAGGCCAGCTGGAAAAGTGCAGAGTGTCAAGGATTTCCTGGGGAAAGTGCCCAGGCTGCCTTGGCCTTGTGGGGTGCATCTCCACCATCTCCCAGCCCCAGAGCAGTTCACCCTGAAAAGAGGAGATGCTGCAGCAACCCAGAGGGGCTCCAAGATGAAGGCCCAGGCCTTGGTCCTGGCACGCCTGCCCAGCTGAGCCCTGCACCCAAGAGGAAGGAGAGGCTGAGGCTGCTGCAAAGGTGCCAAGTTCCTACTGGACCTACATCTGAGCACCACACGTTCCCCCTACAGAAAGATTAAAATAAAAGAGACTATCTGCAGCTTAACGACTGGGGGTAATGGAATTAGGCGTGATCTGTGCTGTACCTGGCTCTTAACTCCTGACTGCATCTGACTGGCAGAGGCATCATTTGCTGAGTATCGCTGCCTGCCCAGTGACATACAGGCACTACCCCATTTAATCTTAAGAGGAATTATCATCATCCCACTGGTCTAAATGAGGAAACTGAAACTCAGAGAGGTTGAGGAAGTTGGGACAATCACAGAGCTAGTTAGTGGAGGAGCTGGAATTTGAACTCAGTCTGCCCAGTTTGGAACCACAGGTCCAACCACTGAGTATACTGCCAAAAGGAGGAGGGTGCCTTCTGGGCACCCTCCTTGAGAGTCTGGGAGCCCAAGTCAGCACCACCTCCGACCTTCCTTCAGCTTCCCACCCACTCTCCCCTCCCCAGCTTCCTCCCCATCCACCCTTCTGACCCACGCCTCGCTGATGAGGAGTTAATGTAGAAACAGAGGGCTTCGCTCTTCTCTTCTGGCCTGGCTTGATGGGTGCTGGGCATTGTTTAATCCTTCTTTCCTTTATTTCAGTTTAAGCTGGTAATTGTCATGCTGCTCCCATATCATCCACTGACATTTAAGTCCCAGCTCTTTCTAAATAAGGAGCGGATTGGCCTCAGCTTGCACCATGGGGAGAGATAGTGTCAGGCCTTCCTGGCAGTGTGAGGGGCACCATCCCTGGCTCTTGGACTTCCTTGAATCAAGGAGGAGAGGAAAGGCTCCCAGCTGTGGCATTTCTCACAGGTTTTAGAGACTCAGAGCCGCCCTGGCATGATCTGAAGGGGAAGTGTGGCTACTCTGGTCCTGATTAACTCTCAGCTTAGAATTTCACCCTTCCAGCCCACTTTTGTCTTGGAGGTTGCAAACTGGGGACCCATAACCAAACGTTTTGTTTTGCCAACGTACTGTTTAACAATTTCGAATACACTGTTCTCGAATTCTCTCCAGTCCTCATCACTCCCTATGGTTCTAGCTTGCTAACTTGCGAATAGTGCCATCTCCAAACTTCTTTCTTATTCGTGCAAGTAGCCTGGGAAAGGTAGACTTATGAATCACATCTCTTGGGAATTAATTTATTTACAGTCACCCTCACAAGACTCCAGTTGACTGAGGCTCTTGGGGGTTAGGGGTGGGCGGTGATCATTTGGGACTACAGCAGGGCAGCAGGAAGGGGAGGTGAGACCTAGGCGAGGAGAGGTGGGAGATTCTGGGCTAAGGTCACCAGTTTTCCAGGCTGGCTTCCAGGGGACAGCTGCCAGTCACCACTTTTGAAGCATCCACCATAAGCCCAGAATTGTACTGGATGCTTTGGAGACATCATCTAAACCCATTCTCTGAGGTGGGGCTATTATCCTGAATAAGAAAAACAAACTTTATTTCTCTACACCAACTACATCAATACTTTTGACCACCAACTGTGTAGGGAGTGTTTTTCCCCACACCAAGTAATTCTCTAATTTTCAGTGAACAGTGACTTGGTGTCCTGCAATTTAACTCCATTCTGACGCTTACTTCTCAGAGTTAGTGCAGACTTCACAGCTTAAAAGACTCCGTCCCACAAGACTGCCCCCACTCCAGACTCTAATCACAAGTCCAGGCTGCCATCTGTGCTTCTGACCAACTGGCTATAAATCAGAGGTTCCTAAGACCCTCTCCTCATGTTCAATTATTTGCTAGAACAGCTCACAGAACTCGGGAAAGCAGCTTACTTACTTCACCACCAGTTTATTATAAAAGGACACCACTCAGGAACAGCCAGAAGGAAGAGATGCACAGGGCAAGGTATGTGGGTGGGGTGGGGCACACATGCTCCCAGCACCTAGATGTGTTCGCGACCTGGAAGCTCTCCAGACTTCATCTTTTTGGGTGTTTTGCTCCATTATGTGGGCATGATTGATCACCTCATTGGCCATTGATGATTAAATCAATCTCCAGCCCCTCTCCCCTCTGCAAAGTGAGGCTGAACATTTCAACCCTCTGATCATGTGGTTGGTTCCCCTGGCAACCAGTCCCCCAATCTCCAGGCTATCCAGGAGCCCCCAGACACCATAGCATACAAAAAGACTTATCACTTCTGGAGATCCCACGGGTTTTAGGAGCTGCATGCCAAGAAACTAGGGATAAGACCAATGTGTGTGTGTGTGTGTGTGTGTGTGTGTGTGTGTGTGTGTGTGTTTCTACTATATCTCAATATCATATATCTTCACATCACAGATGGGAAAACTGAGGCTCATAGAGGTGCAGTCTCCTGCCCAAGTCCTCACAGTGGATGAGAGGCCACAGGGGTCTTGCAGATACCCAGAGTCACTATGCAGCATTGCGGTGGTGTGTTATCTTTGTATGGCATCGTCTCCTTCACTAATTTATCAAACGTAGATTTATTGAATGTCGGCTGCTTGCCAGGATGCAGGCTGGATAGAGACCCTGCCCCGATCCATTCCCTGGCTGGCAAGAGAAGCAAGACAAGCAAGCAGGAAACTTTCATCCCAAAAAGGGGGATACTGGAGTACCCACCACCACCACCACCAAAAACCACCACCACCATTTCCTGAGGGCTCGCCATGCACCAGGCTGTCAGGAGGCTTTGCAGGTATTAACCCTCTTGACAGCCCGACCAAGTAGGCACTGTCACAGTTCTCCATTGTAGACAGGCACTAAATGGGTCTCAGAGAGGTTAAGTAATATGTCCAGTGCTAGACAGTTTCTGCCTAACAGGGAGGAATGAAGTGCTACAGGAGCATGAGAGACGGAGTGGCTGCCTAGAGAATCCCACTCACTGCTTACAGCAAGCCCACGGGCAACATGCATTACCTGGGACCAGGAGCAGGTAAGTGACTTGCCCAAGGCTCCTCAGCTAGTAGAGAGTGGAGCTGGTTTCAACCCAGATGCTCTATTTCTGAGACTTTGTTCATCCCTTTACCTGTGTTGCCCTGGAAAGACTCGCTAGCTGATAGAGAGGAGGTGACATGAAAGGCTTTAAAAAGAAGGCACCTTACAAATTCTCAGCTCTGCTCTCATAACTTGGTTTATGAAGCCCTGGGCTGCTGACTCCAGTGGGTTGAAGAGAGCTTTGCCGGCAGCCTCTGTCCCAGTTTGAGATGTGTGGACTGTCTCTGACTGACACCGCCTAAGCCTCTCAATCCCCAAGAGTGATTCCATCTCATGGATGACAGCCTCCAACATCTGTACCTGTCGGGTGACAAATCCAGACACACACTCCCTGCCTGGTTAGAGATGCATGAGGCCCGATTAGGCTCATGAACCTGCCTGCTACATGTGGATCCCTTTAGCCAAAAGCCACAAAGATAAATGGAACTCAGGTGTAATTCTCACCAGGAGGTTGCCTGGGCATGTGTGGGGAAGGATCTAGAGTAGGGGGCTACGGGTGGTGGTGTGGGGGAGATGGACCCCACCTCTGTGATGCTGGGGTGGAATGAATGACTGACAGCCCAGCCCGGGACAAGGCAAGGGGGTTGCCTTACCCTCAAACCCCCATTCCCTACCAGGTGCTTGATATTTCAGCACGAGTATTTTTCACCTCTAGAGATCCAGTAGGGAGTGTTCTTGTCTTTATGGCCTTGGCAGGATGGGAACACAGGCAGTGGGTGAACAGAAATACCCTCGGTGAGCAGGTTGGTTGGAACATCTGCACAGCCAGGCTGCCCTGCCTTGCACCTTCAGATCCGATTTCATTTCCTCACTTTGCATCCCTTTTTAATCAGCAGACACACCTGGAAAGGGGTGTTCCTGCTGTCCCCCCAGCTTTGTTAGCCCTCCTCAAGCAGTTCTGCACAGTTCTCTGACAGAAGGTGGGCTGCAGGTGGGAAAATGCCAAGGATATATCTCACTTGCTTACCAATGGGGCTCTGCTGTGCCTGGATTCAGCCACCTCATCCTCAATGCCTGCCTCACCCTGCCTGGATACATGAGCCCCCAGTTCCCCCCAGGGAGACAACATGCCCTCCATGGTAGCTGCCAATGATATAGACATCTCCACATCCACCACCATCAGTGCAGTCCTATAGGCAGGTGCCCCTCACTGCCTAGAGAATACCAGCAAGCTTTCTGGCCACCCACATCTCTTGGACACTACTCCCCTGTTGGAGAATTTCCCACTCTGAGTCCTGCCTCTTGGAGTGAGAAACCAGAGACTCATCTTTCCCAGTGTCTCTTGTAGCTATGACAAGGGCATGGACATGGACTCTGCCAATGGGACCCACCAGCAGAGATTTCAGCCTGAGACAGGCAAGCAGTGGCCAATGCCATGCAGTATCTATTTCCTGGTGAAGGCAGGGGCAGAGGCGTCTGGCTTTGGAGACAGCAGAGATAGAGGCACCAGGATCCAGAAACCTGTATCAGCAGTGGGAGCTCTGAGGCATGTGCCAGTCCATGGCAGCTCTGAGGTCTGTAGGAGAAGAGACTGGGGTTGGTTTGGGCGTTATTCCTGACTGGGTAGCTGCTCCCAAAGTCTGAGTCTGTCTCCCACAAAGATTTAACATCTTCATTTTCTGCTTAAGCTAGCCAGAGTAGATTTGCAAACACCCTGACTGGTACAGCACTCCCTGAAGTAAGCATGGGGTCTTTGTCAATAACTAAGGGGTGTTTATGAGTTAGTGTAGTTTGTACATGTGTGCACACACAGAGGTGAATAAGACTCCTGTCCTCAGGGAGCTTACAAGCTTCTAAAAGATAATGGTAATAAAGATGATGATGAAAATAATAATAACAATAACAACCATGAAACTGTATCTCAATTAGAAGGAAGAGTGGGCAAAGCAGGAGGAGGTAGATGGACATGACTTATAATCAACAAGAAAGAACTCAGCAGGACCCTGCCCCAGGCCACCTGCAGGGCTCCAGTAGGGAAATGAAAGGGAGGAGAAGTGAGCATGGTGGAGATGCAGCCATGAGAGGGACAGAAGACAGTCAGGTCTGCCGCCTGCTCTTCCTGTCCTGAGTCAGGTCTGGACCCTACAGCTGACACAGCCACTCCTGCTGCCTGCAGAGCAGTCCCCGCAGGTTCTCCTGCACCTGGCCAGCCTCCTGAGCAGGGAACAGAGCAGGGAGCCAGCCGACTGCCCCAACCCAGGAATCTAGGATTCAGGGCCCAGAACACTCAGGAAACTGTTGCCATTCTCCGCGACGCTTAGGCAGCCACTGTCAGTCAGTCTCCTCAAGGAATTCCCACCTAAGCACCATGCCTGTCCTCATGGGCTCTGCCAGCTCTGAAACACTCTGCCTCTCTCTGCCCTTGTCACCCCAACCTCCACCATTCCCCTCTTCTGTCTCTCTCTTCCTTCACCTCCCTCTCTCCCACCTCCCCTGCATCTTCCCCCACTTTCTTCCCTCTCTGCCTGTCTTTCCCCTTTCTCAGTCACTTCTCTGCCGCCTACTCTCCTCTCCACTTCCACACCAAAACCTCACCTCCAGCCCTCCCCAGCAATACCTTTCCCAGAGCCCCTCCCTGGCCACACCTCTCACTTCCCTCTCCTGTCCTCCAGCTCCATGGACTCTAGAACTGCCAGCAGCTTGTCCCTGGCACCCAGTTCCCCTTGCAGGCACCATCCACAGTCCTCTGAGGATGTATCCAATCTCTCCCATGTCCTGGGGCACAGGACAGGATGGACACTAAGAGGGAAGGAAGAGATGGGGACAGTGGAGACTGGGATAATCAATTTCAGGCCTCCAGGAGCCAAAACACTCTTCTCCTGTAAGACAGGGCACAGGGGACTCCAGGAGAGCCAGGAGAGTGCTAAGATGACCCGTGGGAAAAGCCTCTGGCTTTGTGGGCAGGTGTTGGGAGGGGGGGTGTCTGCCTCTCTTCATTTCTCTGTTCTCTGCCTCCATCTCTGGGTTTCTCTAATTCCACTTCTTGGTCTCTTTGTGTCTCCAGCTCTGCGATGGTAAGGTGGGAGTTGGAATAACTTCTCAGCATTAACCATGGTTTCTGCGTGGGGGACGTTACCTTAATTGAGTCTTAGCTTGTTCATAGCCACTCGGTTACCATAAATAATGGATGTCCAAATGGACTGTAAACTGGAAAGGCTGAGCAATACCGCACAATGCAATGGCCACTGGTTTCAGTCTTCTACAAGGAGCCTCGCCTCTCTCTTAATAATGCATGGTCCACACCTACCACAGCCAGACACCCAGCGATTCCCAATGAGAAACTTGTTATGCTGTGCTACGGGAAGGAATCAGGAACTTGCCCACTCTCTGATCTTCTCAGGGGAGGACAGCAAGAGCCACATAGAGATGTCAAGACCTCAGGTCTTGTGGGAAAATGAACCTACCTACAATGTCACTAGACATGAAAATGACCTGCATCCTCCCTCCTATGTGTACCGACAGATGGTCTTTTGGTTTCTGGCTTTAATCCTGGGGTACAAATCCTGTAGCCGTCTGCTTACCAGATCCCTGAAGACTGCACCGTTCTCTGTGTATAGAGCAAGCTGCTGGTTAGAGGATCTGAAGCTATTTAATGCACTTGCACTGTTTGCAGAACCTCCCTCTGTTTGTAGAGCTTGCCAATGCAGAATGAGGGCTGTTGGCAGACTCTGATGCTGTTGTCTACTTCTGCCCCCAAGACTGACTCACAGTCAATGCCCTTGTTCATACATGTAGGGCTTCCCCTGGTCCCATATCTTAGCTCCCACTTGGTGCCCCCATCCTTCTGGCTGCTATGCCTGCCCCAGGGTCTTCAACTCTGACTCATTGACCTCACATGCCAGAGGTATTCCCCATCCACTATCCCCCATGTCACATCTGTGTTCACAAATGCCTTCTAATCATGGATCCTGAAAATTAGCCTAGGACCTAAAGGTGTCTAGGGTGGGGGTGTAACGATGCTCTTGGAAGGACCTTGTGCTGCTCAACAATGCCTACTGGTTGTGCCAGGGGTTTGCTTTTAAAGCTCCAGACAAACTCAAGACATTAATAAGACTCAGTGTCCATTTTATTCTAACACATTCTTGTTGGTTTTGTTTTGCATGCCTGTGGGGTGGATGATTGGAAGCAAGCTGTGGTTGTTTAGTGGTTTTTAACTTTAATAGCTTTGGTAATGTAGCTAAAGTCTGTTCAACTTTTGTTGCTACTGTTACCCAAATGCTTCAGGCAAATCATGACCAGGTCATCTGATTATTTCTCTAACAGGCCAGGCTTAAAGCTTGTGGATAGTTGGAATATTGGAGGGCCTTTGCGGGGCTGGGGGCTGCAGGGGATGGCCCCTCTGTGGCTAGAGCCAAGAGTGATTACAAAGCTATACCTCCCCATAGGACAGCCTTCCTTAATTTCCTTTTAGGAAACTCATTTTTTCATAGACAGGCTTGAAATGGCCAGTGATGCTATTAATTACAACTAGCAGATAGCAAGGCATTTTCACAAACATTGTATGGGATGTTTGTGAAATAGGCAAGAAAAAACAACTTCAGAAATGTTCAGTGACTTCTCCATAGGGAAGACCTTAAATCTACTGACTCCAAATTCAATGTTCCCTGTGTAGTTCTAGGCTAGGAGTTCTTAACCTAGGTTCTAAGGAAAACTGCAGCTTCTGCAGAAGTTTCTGTTCACTATTAGAATTTATTTGCGAAGTACCGCATTGCAGATGTGTGTACACTTTCTCCTGGGGAGAGGGTCTACTGGTTTCCCAAGATGCTCAAAAGGGGCGCAGAGGAGTTAGAGACCACCGTGCATGTGTGGAGGAGTCAAAGACCACCACGCACGTGTGGGGGAGTCAGAGACCACCGTGCATGTGCTTCGTGCGGGGGTCAGAGACCACCGTGCATGTGCTTTGTGTGGAGGAGTCAGAGACCACCGCGCGCGTGAGGGGGAGTTAGAGACCACCGCGCATGTGCTTCGTGCGGGAGAGTCAGAGACCACTGCGCATGTTATGCCTTGTCCCCCATACTCAGATCCATGAAACCAGTGCCCTCTGATGCTCATTCACTTCATTCAACAAATGCCTATTGAGTGCCATGAAGTGCCAGGCACTGTCTCAGGCCCTCGGGAAACAGATGAGCAGCACAGATGTGGTACTTGCCCTCATGTAGTTTTCATTCTCATTGAGGAAGAGATAGGCGAGACTTCACTTAAAGTAAATGGAAAGGGAAGTGTTGGGTTGTGAGAACTGCTATGAGGAAAATAAATGGGGGAGCCACTGAAATTTCTGCAGCTGGGTCTGGTATGGGACTGGCGAGTAAGGATGGACCACTATTCTGTCATCCTGAAATACTGGAGAGTCTGTAATCCTCTTTAATTTGGGGTTCACTCACTCAGTTATTTAAGAGAGACCTTTCCACTCCTGGCATCTACAACCTGAAAACTCCACTCTTCCTGTCCCTTTGAGAAAGGGTTATATCCCTTTTCAATCCTTACAATTTCTTTCCCAGCATCATATTCTAAGAATAAAGATATATTGGCTGAAGCAAGCCAGACCCCCTCGTCCTGCCCACCTGCCACCTCTGCCCCTCAGCCCAGCACCCCATCCCCCTACTCACCAGCTCCATGCTTTAGAAAGCTCCAGCAGGCTGGCCCATTTCCCCTTCACAGCTGAGCATGTAACCAAAATTGGCTGTTGTAATGGCAAACTAAATGATGCCCTAATACCCAGATCAATCATCCTGTGAAATAACTCATTATTCAGGCTCCAATTGCAGGGGATGGAATTAAAACGAGAACAGTTAAACAAGGAACTGCAGCGGCAGGTAGCGTTCGGGAGGTGCCGGGTAGGGTAGAGGGGAAAGGCATGGAGAAGGATGGGGCTGGGCTTTGGGGAGGGCCCATCAGTTGAAGACAACTCCCCTTTCCTTGAGAGGAGAGGAGGCCAGAATGGGGCTACACATCTGCAGGAAAAGCAGGCAGAGCCAGCAACAAGCTACAGGGTTCCAATCGGAATCACTTTGTTCTGGTCAAAACACAGGCTCTGAGCAGACAGCAAGCCACAATGACAAGAGCCCTGGCTAACACTCCCTAGGAGGAGGCTTTGTTCTCAGAGAATGGCCTCGGTCCTCTAAAGATCTTTCCATAGAGAACAATGAAAATGGCCTTTATGCACACAGGAGTGAGAGGAGGGAGAAAGACCGCTGACTCCCCAGGGGTGGTGGAAGGGTCACAGGCAAGACTAACAGTGCCAAAAACCTCCTCTGTGGACCCCAGGCATGTGGAGGGTAGGGCAGGGATAGAGCAGGTCAAAAGGAGCTATAGAAAAACAAGTAGTATTGTCTGAGTAGCTCTCCTTTTCCAACAGCATTCATTCATTCATTCATCTAACAAGCATTCAGTGGTCTCCTACTATGTTTCTGCCACTGCCTCTGTGAATGCGCTAATGTAAAGAGCATTGGGCTGAGAGTGGGAAAGCCCAGGTTCTAATCCTAGCTCTGGAACAAGCTGGCCACGTGACTGTGAAGCAACTTTCTCGGTGCTTTGTACCTTGGCCTCCTCATCTGAAAAGTGAGCAGGCTGGAATAGAGCAGGTAGTGAGGCTCCCATCCAGCCCTGATGCGTCAGTGTCGTCAAGGCTGAGCGATAGGAGGCCTCCCGGGAGGACTGATCCTGGAGGCAAATTTGGAGCAGAATATGATCGTGCTCTGGAGACGGGGCAGCCAGGGACAGGGGCGCACATGTCAGTGTGAAGCCTGGAACGGAGTGGGGGAAATGGTTGAAAGAAAGAGCAAGAGGGAGTATGTTAAATAGAGAGGGAGGTGGTAGAGGGAAAGACAGAGACAGAAAGAGTGTCAGACAAAGAGAGGGAAGAAGCGAGAGAGGGAGATGGGAGGGAGAATGGAAGATGCTCCTCAGAAGCAGAAAGAATTCAGCTCTGCCTGGCTCTATTGAGCACGTTTTTATTGGGTATCTACTGTGTGCTAGGTACCAGTCTAAGTATTGAGGAACAAAGACTAATATGCTCCGTGCCGTCAAGGAACTTATGACTATATTATAACATGAAAAACAAGCAAAACTTTAAAATGTCAACCATGTCAGTGTGTCTACTACAAGGTGATCTCGATCTAGAAGATAGTAATTCTGGAAAACAGTAATAACTAACACCCTGCGCCCTTATTATTTCAACCTTCACAGCAATCCTCGAAGGTGGGTATAATTATCACCTCTTTTATAGGTGAGGAAACTGGGGTGTGGGGAGGCAAGGTCACAGAGTCAGTCAGTGGTGGGGTTAGGATTCAAACCAGAGCAGCCTGGTTTCAAAGCCTGAGCTTAACCATTGCTCTGTACCTACAGGGTGGGAAGCAGGGTATGGAAAAATGGAAGCCACCCTCCTCCAGCCTGAGACGGGGCAGAGGAAGCTCACCTCTTACTAGGTGGCTTTGCCCCAAAAAGGGCTGGTTCCTTCCCCTGCATCTGCTTTGTATAATAAGAAGTCTGTTGCTTTATAAATACATGCACCTCACAAGAGAAGGAGAAAGGAGCAAAGCTCTGTGGGGACAAGCTCCAGTTCTCACAGTGAGGACCAGACCATGGCAAGTTTGGAAGATGTGGCACGTCTTCCCTCGTGTTGTCCCAAGCTCTCTCTAAGTGGTAATGGAGTGATGGTTTAAGCAAAAAATTCTGGTATCGAATCCTGAATTTGCCACTTATTAGCTCTAGGTCTATGGGCTAATGACTAATTCTTTCCGAAACGCAGTTTTCCCATCTGTACTGCGAGCAAGTTGAATTATGTCCGCTCATTCTTCACTCTGTGTCCTAGACTCCACATCCCTCCTCTGTAGCTCTTCTGTCCTTCATTTCTATTAGGTGCTACATTCTTAAATCTTGTATCAGAAACTGGTTTAGGTAGTGAGCTTGGCAGGCAAGCAGCTTCCATCATGAGATCAAGAAAGTGGTAAATGGCTGTGTCTTCATCAGTTAGGAACTAATTTGGCTACCTATGTCTGAAAGACATACAATAAAAGTAGCTACAACAAGATAGAAGCTTATTTCTATTGTAAAGGAAATTCAGAGATGAGCCAACCACTCAGAAAGATGAATCCTCTGTGTCAGGGACCCATCTCCTTCTGCCTTGTATCTCTCCTAAACCCAATATGTGGATTCCACCTCATGGTTCAAAATGGCTGCTAGAGTTCCAATCTTTACATCTACATTCCAGCTAGTAAGTAACAGAAAATCAATTAAGAAAGTTGTCCCTTCTCTCTTTTAGGAAGGCTTCACAGAAGTCCCACACAACACTTCCTTAGCTGTCAGTGGCTAGAACCTAGTCATATGAACACACTTAGCTACAAGAGAGGCTGGGCAATGTAGTTTTATATGTAAACTGGGTTTCCAGCCTGGTGCTTAGCTGAGGGTTTTGTTGTTACAAAATAGAGGAGGAATGGGTATTTTGTAGACACTTAGCAGTCTGAGATCCAGGACGATGGAAATGATCACCGGGGAGGTTTATTGTCAGGAGGTGGCATAGCATTCAGGGATTGGAGTCCAAGGTTCTAGATTTGTCTAGAATGCAAGAAGTTGAAGATGTGGTCAATGCCACAAGGCAGGAGCTCCAAGAAGGAAGCACGACAGCTGTGCTACCCCCGCTCCACTCCAGGCCCTTCCAACTTCCTGTGTCCTGGGCAGTAGCAGCCCTATCTAGGAGCCAGGCAGCTCATCCCACCAGGCATGTGGCCTGGGAGAAAGGGGGGTAGTGAGCAAATTGAAAATGTCAGGTGCTTAGACCAAGGACAGAAAAGCCTGAACTCCTCATTCTCAGGAGCTGAAGCTCACTCTCGGCCCAGGGGTGGGTCCACATAAGATGGCAGGGCTGGGCCAGTCTCGGGGAGCAGAAGGGGGAGGGTCTCAGAAGCTGGCTAACAGGAAGCCCCCTCTGCAATAGCAATGGTATTCTAAAGAGGAGAATAAAGCTTGGAAGGCAAAACAAAGCTATTCCACTGAATAAATGTTCTCTGCATTAAAGCAGCCGGAATAGCGATGAATTAAACATCAGGTCTGAATGAAAGGAAAATGCCCTGATTTATAATTGCTTCAGGCAGGAGGCAGCCTGGGAGAGACGCTGAAGCTTCATCAGGGACCCAGTTTCCCCTGCAGAGCTGCAGAAGCACTGAGAGGAGATCCTGGCCGCCCTCAGGGTGGAGAGGACTGGTATAGGGTCTTCTAGAGAAGAGGGCATCCTAGAGAGATGAAAGAAACATGCTCCAGAAGTCAGGAGGCCTGGCTGCTAGTCTCTGTTCTGCATGACCTTGTAAGTCACTGGGTGTCTCTAAGCTCCTTTCCTGTTCTTCCAGTGAGGATAGTAACACCTGCGTCATCTCACTTGCTTCTTGGAGAATAAAGAGACATCATAGATGATAAAGGGTTTTGCAGATGTAATAAGCTGCTATGACTTCTTGGTCTCAGCATCACCACAAAAGCAGTGGCGAGGTTCATGCTGAGCTCTGGCAGCTTCTGCAAGGTGACCAGTCTTTAGGAAGGGGGAAGATGGTGGGGGAGAAAAGCAAGATATGTTGGCAAGCTCCACTTGGAAATGTCACTCTGGAGATGCCTGTCAAAACTGCTCCATGCCAGATGGGTGCATCTACTTGCAGGGCAGTGTGCTGTGGTGGTTAAGATCCTGGAGGACCTGAGTTTAAGTCCCAGATTACCCTCTGGTTAGCATGTGACCTCAGGCACATTAAGCACATTTTCTGCACCTCAGTTTCTTCATCTGTAAAATCAGGATAATAATGGTATCTCAACTCATAGCATCCTTGTAAGGATTAAATGAATTCATGTAAGTAAGACACTTGCAATGTTGCCTGGCACATAGAAACGTCCCTGTAACTGCTAGCTCTTATTAAGTTTCTAATACCAAGTGCATCAACTAAACTTCTGGAAAAGAAGTCATAGGCTGGCTTTATAGGAATCAGAATACTGCCAAACCCCAGCTACTCATACTTTACTATGCATAGGACTCCCCCAGGGATCTTGTTAAAATGCTGATTCTGATTCAGTGGGTCTGCCCTGTGGGCTGAGATTTTGCATTTCTAACCAGCTCCCCAGGGATGCCGTGCTACTCCTGAGACCATACGTTGAGGATCAAGAGGTGAAGGGATGCTACTGACTGAATTCGTGGCACTTGCCTCCCCTAGCCCAGATATTTGGCTATTTCAGGAGGCTGGTGGGTCAGCGGCCCTGTGCTGCTTCATTCCACCCCCCACCTCCCACCCCCAGGGAGCTGCTACCCAGAGCTTCCTTCCTGGGGAAAAGGAATGATCTGCATACAAGAGGGATGAGCCTGGATTTTACCACCTAACAGGCTCAGGCAATCTGTCTTGCTGGGATATTCCTGATCTATTAGAAATGACACAGAAATCCATTCCTAAAAATTCTCAGCAGCTGAGGATGGTGAGAAAGCTGCTGGGAGAAAAAGCAGTGAGTGGGCGGGTGTAGCTATGGGCAGCTCCCCACTGGCTGCCCCAGATCTTGACAGGCTGGGCTGGTAAGTCTGTCCCTCCTGAGCTGTGTGGTTGGGGAAACTTATCTTCCCTGAGGAAGCCTGGTTTCCTCAGCAGTAAGTGGGGATCACAAGAAACCCCACTTTATCGATCAGTATGTAGGCATGTGAACAGTTCACGACTGACTGTTAAGTTGAAGAAAGCAAATTGCAGCAAAGCATAATTTCATTTTTAAAAATGGACAATCATATTTGCAAACCCATGGGAAAGTCTGGAAAAATACATATCAAACTGTTAAGAGTGGTTATCTTGGGGAGAGAGAGGTGGGATTATAAGAGACTTTTACTTTCAATGTTGTGAATTTCTATATTGTCTGATTTTTAAAATAATGAGTATTTATTACTTTTGTAACTGGAAAACCTCCATTTAAAAAAAAATCTGCTTCAAATGGCTAGTGTCAGCCTTCTGAACCACATGGGGAGAGACAGATTTCCATACGGTCCCTTCTCCTAAGCAGCACAGGCCACAGGGGCTGGGGGCAGAAGCCCTGGCTGAGGGGCTTGGCTTTGTTGTGCAGTCCTGCGCAGGTTCCTGCATCTTCCTGAGCCCCTGGTTTCTCATCAGCAAAATGGGAATAATAACAACCTGAATCAGGAGGTCAGCATCCAGGGAGCACCATGAGGACTGAGTGATAGCACCTTCCCCCAAGCCTGGACACTCCGATCCTCTCCAGAGAAGAGGAGGAGGGCAGGGCTGCAGGAGGGCCTGAGAACTCCACTAGGCTTCTTAGGGTAGCACTGAAAGCTCCCACAGTTAGGCATTCCTCAGACCAGGAAAGGAGAGGAACAGAGCCTGGTGTCTGGAATATGACATAAGTCTACTTACCCTGTGTTCCACTCTAAATCTGTCATGCCTCCCAGCCTCTGCTCATGCTGATCTCACTCCCGGGCTTGCTGTTCCTGCCTCCTGATTTGCCCTTGCCTCCCTCACCTGCTGCTTCCTACTCATCTTTCAGGAATCCTCTAGGAATCTTCTCTGAGCCCCTGCTGAAGTTGGGGGCAGGGAGCCCCTCTTGGCTGCTCCATCAGCAGGCTGCATTTCTTTACCTTCCTGGGCTCACCTACTGCACAGTCATTATCTGTCTCCTCTTTGAGACTGAGAAGTGGGCAGGTAGGGGTGTTAGTCACCTTTCAATCCCTTGCAGCTGGCAGAGTACCAGGCACTTATTTTTACCTACGTTTTCCCTTGTAAACCTTTTGACATAAACCTCTTAGATTATCCTGGGATTTCCTAGTTGGCTCCTTTCTGCCAAGTGCGATCTGGCAGGACTATAAGGAAGGCAGAGGTAGGAGTGGGCTGGAGAGCTGGGGTGGCAGTGAGGGCATGGTGCCCTCTAGCGGCCAGGTGCAGGGGTGGCTGCAGCATCCTTACTGAAGAAAGGGAGGAGAGGACAGGTGGGCCCGGGAGCTAGATAAGATAGAATAGGGTCTCTAGGAACAAGGAGAGGAGTGGGGAGACCACTGCATTGGCAGTTTCCCCAGCACAGCTAGGAGTGGTCCTTCTTCCAAAGATCCCAGTGAGGGGCTGTGGCTTAGCTTAAAAGCATGAGAAAAGCTGGAAGAAGCCCAGAGACTGCTCCCTTGTGGAGAGAAGGATGCCACTTGGAGGTGTGTCAGGGAAATGCTTAGGCAGGAGGATGGACGCAGAGGTCCTAGAGGCGTGTGACCTGGGAGAGGGACACTGGTGCACGGCTCCTGCTCAGACATTCATGGAAGCCTGAGAACCGAGATGCCCTCCAGCTAGGGAAACCAAACTGGCTTTCTCCCGCAGGGAACTCGTACTTGCGAGCCTCTTGATCCTCCTCTCTGCTCCAGCCCTTACCATGAGTAGGTCTTCAGTGCATGGGATGCCATTTTGTGCTTTGAGATGTTGGTGAGAGACCTGGTGGGGGCTCAGGTATACTCTGGGGTATACACATCTGTTTCCAGGTGACATCTCTAGGACATCACACCCCGTTCACAGTCCTTCCTCTATCTGCCCCCAGAACCCCACTCTTCTTGTGGTCTCAGAGATTAACCGGGGGAAGGGGCAGGTGAAAATATAGGAAGTGGGGAAATCTAGGGAAGGCGAGTGGACGAAGCCGGCCAGCTCAGAAAGTGCCAACCCCAAAGGAGCCCCCTGTGAGAGGCCCGCCTCAGCAGCCCTGCCTCCCATACCAGCCCTCTACCCTTAGCTCTCTCTAAAACAACAGAAAATCTTGCCTGACTCCTCTCACCACTTAGCCCAAGAGAGGAAAAGCTTTCTTTTCTCTTTTCCTTCCTGCCCCTTCCCCATTTCTGGCCCCATCACCCCTTTCCAGGCCTCTATCCTTCTCCTGTGTTCATTCTGACCTCTCCTTTGGCCTCCTGTCTCTCACTTTGAGAGTCAAACATGAGCTGGTTGGAGGAACATTGGGTCAGAAGTCCAGGGACCGGGGTATGCTGCTGATTTCGCCACTAATGTTCTAATTTCTGAAAGCTCCCCAGAGCTCTGTGTCTTCACTTGTAAAGGGGTGGGAGGTTGGATTGGTTAATCTGCCACAATCCTTTTAGTTCTGACATCCTGGGATGCATGAGTCTCCGTTAATCTTCAGCGACCCCTTTCCTAAAGCTGATCCCAGGGTCATAGTTAGAATGCATGAACTGCTTTAACTGATGTGAGACATTTCCTAGGGAGATAGCCATATGGGAGATAACCTAGAGGAATGTGAAAAGTATCCAATTCCTGAAACGTCACTGTTTCCCCATGCCACGTGAGGAATCCCCACACCCAAGAAGTCATCTGCTCCAGCCCCTGCATCAGGCTCAGAAACCAGAGCAGACAGACCCTGCTCAGGCTCCTTCCTTGTCATATGACCTAAGGACAGTATCAGATATCTCCTGCCTTTACAGCCCTCTAGGACTTCACATTTCCCAGTCATCTTTGTGCCTGGCCCCTTGTGGGAAAAGGGAGGGGCCTACCAGGGCCTCCTGAGCAGAGAGGCAGCCAAGGAAAGTACTTAGTTCACCAGAAGCCTTCATCAAGGTTCACTTCCTGGAGTCTAACTTAAACCTTTCTTGCTGCTGTATAAATCAATGTCCCCCAGTTCTGGTCTCCCCACCATCCTCAAACTAAAGAGCTGCTCATTTGCATACACCTGCCTCTCCCAGCCCCATTTAACTCCCACCTCTTCTGGACTTTTCCTACAGGTTCTATTTTTTTCAACCTTTCATAATTTCTCTTATTGGCTCTGGCTCTGCTCCAGAACTTCCAAATCCTTCTTAAATGTGACAGCTAAAATTAGATGCCGGGAGAAGGCCAAGTGCAGTGGGATGATCACACCCTGCCTGGCATGTGCCACTTCCTCCTTCCTGGGTCCTGTCCCAGCACGGAAGAGGCTGGTCCTTCCCTAAGGATGTTATTAGACTCCTGGTCCCCTACAATCCTGGGTCCCCTTGGGTTTCTCCTCACCTCCCCCTGGATTGATGAGGCTTGTGTTGAATTTCTACAAGCCTTGCCTTGTATATCACCCATCCTGAATGGATCATTTTTCCAATCTGTCAAGGTTCCCCTGAATTCTGTTTCTACCCTCTTGGACTGGGTGTTTTCCTTCTGGTGCTCCAGGATAAGCCATGATCTCATTCTAAGATGTTGTTAGCTGGTCCTGGGTTATTCATTTGTTCACTCATTTGTTCATTTAGTCAACAACTATTTACTCAGTTTTTCCTTTGTGCCAGCTACTGTGCCAGGCTTGGGGATGCCTCCACGGAGATTGCAGCCTTAAACTGGACAAGGGCCGCCCAGGGGCCTATGGAAGAATATAGGAGGGGTCTCACTCTCTTTCTGGGAGAAATCATTATAGCATATAGCAACTGTGTTTTATTAATACCAGGCTATGCTGTTTTTTTTTTTTTTTTTTTTTTTTTTTTTTTTTTTTTTTAATTAACCTCCAAATCTTGGTATCTTAATGCAACAAAAATTTTTTGCACATGTAAATTCCAGTGTAAGATGTCTAATTCTCCAAGGCAGCTGTCCTCTCTTTGGGGATCCCTTCTGTCCAGTGATATCATGTCAACACAAGTGGGCTTCAGCTTACTGTGGCAGGAAAAGGAGAACTTAGAGAACTCACACCTGGTTTTAAGTGCCTTGGACCAGAGGGAATCCACTGCTCACAGCCCATTGGCCAGTACGGGTCACATGGATGGGTCGACTTCACCTCAAGGGAGGCTGGGAGATATAACCTTGCCATGTGCTCAGACAGAGGAAATGGGGAGGTGAATACAGAGCATTGTCTCTGCCATAGCAACTCATGTGACTGGAACCCAGAGAGAAAAGGTTGGGAGTTGCCATTACCTCCAAGATATAAGTTTAAGAACATGGTGGGAGGGGTGCCCAGAAGGTGAAGAAGATGAAAAGAAATGTGGGAACAGGGTGAAAGAGGTGGAGAGGAAGCAGAGGCGCTGTTGCCCACAACCCCTCCCTCGTCTCACACTGACTGATTCCAGCAGCCAGGGACCACACCTTTTTCCTCAGCCACCTGTCTGCAAAGCAGCTCTTGGTCCTAGAAAGGAGGACCGGGACAGAAAGCCTGAGAGATCCTACCCAGGATGGGGAGTCCGGGTAAAATCCTTGGCTCCATCCCCAGCCAGGTCCTTAACCAGGTCCCTAACCAGGCTGCGGGATCCTGAAGAAGTTGCTTCACAATCTCAGTACACAGTGGTCTGGCAATTCCCTGGTATTGGTCTCCTGCCTGTTTGTCCTCAAGTCCCTTCCTCAAAACATACAACCACCCACCCTTCTCTGCAACTCCAGACTCTGTGCCTGTTGGGTTCTGTCTCCCTTGGGGGAGTGTAGGGTTCAGGGAAGAAGCAGCAGGTGTCTGTCCTGCTGTCCTTTCTGGGGCGGCTTCTCTGGCAGTGGCCTCAGCTCCTGCCCTATAGGCTGGCATGGTTCCAGCTCTCACGGGTGGCCCCAGCTCCCAGGCACTGTCAACACCACTCCCCTGCCACCAGCCCTCGAGCTGGCAGGAGCTTCCTGAGGTTGCTGATTTTGAAGTTTCTTCACTGTCCCACTTGGCTCTTGGCCCCTCCAACACCTATAACCAGGTCCCTGCATTCCCTTCCTTCTGTCATGTCCTGCCGTTAACTTGATTTCTGTTTTCCGGTTTAGACCCTGACTGCTGTACCATCTACATGGTGGGACCCTCATGGGGGAGTGGGGAGGAAAAAGGGAAGAGAGAGTGGGTGTTAACTGAGGCAAAGAACATGAAAAACAGAAATCAGATACCAACGGTGGTCTCCTTCCTACCCACTCTTTGTGATCTCCACCACCTGCGCTCACCCTCCAAAGAGCTGTGTCCTCCACATTGGCCCTTGGCCATGGAGAGCAATAAACATGCATCAGGGCAAGATCTAGCTGCTGCCCTCTTGGGTGGGTCCCAAGGCAAATGGTAAAATAGGCTGAGTTGAACCCTCCAAGTGAGAACAGAATTTTTCTAGAACTTCCTGCAGGCAAGGCCTGTGTTGCCCTATCCATTCATACCCCCTGTGTTGGGAAAGCTCTGGGGGAGATGTTTTGGAAGAGTAGGGCTTTGCTGCTTCACATAAATCACCCCCAGGAAGGTGACCAGCTTCTCAGCCAACTCGGCGGACTAAAGCTGCACATCCATCCAAGCCCAGCTCATGGTAGCCCCGGCAGCGCAGGCAGCAGACAGCCTGAGTTCTCTGTATGCAGAAGAACAGCTCTGAGGTGGGGAATTAAATAAAATCAGAAACCATAAATAAACCTGCTGGCCTCACACAGGGCGAACAAGCAGCCCCCTGGGGAGCTGGGCTCTGCTTCCAGGGAGGTGATTAAATTCCAAACCAACCCAGCAACTTCCATTGGAAAGGCAGGGCCGGGACTGTGGGCTGGGGGAGAGGGATACGATCATAAAATATTAGAAAACTGAGATTTTAGAGTGAGAATCAAAACTTGAAAATTGCAAGGGATCTTCTCAGTGGCTCTTGACCGTGACTGTGCATTACGATCGCCAGAGGTAGTTTGTTTAAACAGAGCAATGCCAGACACCGCCCCTCCCAGTCCCTGCAGAAATTCACCCTTAGGCTGCATGGGGGCTGAGCACCTCAGATGATTACAAAATATGCCCCAGGCCAGACGCTCTAAGCTCTGCTGCTAGGGAACTCAGGGGTTCCAAGAGCAAGGTCAAGGGTTTCCTCCACTAAAATTGAATCCTGCAGCTCTTTTTTCAATGCACAAAAGAAATCAAGTTAATGAATAGAATGTTCTGTATTTAAAGTCCTCCCTCACTGGGCGCGGTGGCTCACGCCTGTAATCCCAGCACTTTGGGAGGCCGAGGCGGGCGGATCACGAGGTCAGGAGATCGAGACCACGGTGAAACCCCGTCTCTACTAAAAAAATACAAAAAATTAGCCGGGCACGGTGGCGGGCGCCTGTAGTCCCAGCTACTCGGGAGGCTGAGGCAGGAGGATGGCCTGAACCCAGGAGGTGGAGGCTGCAGTGAGCCAAGATCACGCCACTGCACTCCAGCCTGGGCGACAGAGTGAGACTCCCTCTCAAAAAAAACAAAACAAAAAAGTCCTCCCTCTATAAATTTTTCTATCCTTTTTGTACCTGCTGCTGCATGCTTGCCAGTATATTGGTGAAAAAACAATAGGAACAGAAAACCTCAGAAGCCATTGATCATGTCTACTTTGATGGCTTTTTTTTTTTAATTTGGTAAGTTCACGTGCTTGAGCCTGTGTTTTTGTATTGTGTTTCTAGCACAAATTTAATTAAAGGTAACATTTCTAGGCAATATAAGCTTTGGATAACTAAATCAGATAGCAGTCTCCTCGAATCCTCTTTACAGCAAAGTGGGTTAGGTGTAAACAAATAAGATTCCATCTTTTGATGAACCTCAACTTGTAGGTGGTACAGCCCCACCAGGGGTCAAGATCACAACTCCCAGAACTAGCCTGTTGAGGGGTGAACGCAACCCTATTGCAAATGAGACACCTGGCCTTAGGTAAGCTAGCTAGCATCTCTGGGCCTCAGCTTCCTCATGTGAGGAACAGGGATAAGACATAGTCCTCACCTCATGAGGCTGTTGTAAGTACTAAATAAGTCTGTATATTTAAGGCTCTGTCAGCAGCACCTGGCAGTAATGCTATTTAGCTGAACACATTTGAGGACTCCGTGGGAGTGTGGGACAGCAGAGTTAGTACCTTCAGAGAGGATGCTTTAGTCAATAAAATCAGTTTTCTTCCATTACTTTTTAATCACCCATTTACGCATGAATCATTCTCATTTTTAAAATCCAAACAATATAGCAGATTAGAGAATTAAAAAGTAATGGTCCTTCAGTAGTAACATCCCACCCTGATCCTGCTTCTTCTTGGGGTGGGTAACCAGTGTTCCCCTAGTGGTATATACCTCTTCCTGAAGCTTTTCCTGGTACGTTTACAGTCCTGGGAACACACAGGAAACTAAGACACATCCTGTTCTCTAGGGACTTACAGTCTGGAAGGACAGACAGACAAGAAAACAAAGCACGAGAGAGTGGGGACTGGTAGGAAGAGGCGTCTAAGAAGAGGAAGCACATGCAATTTCTGACTTTACCTGTGAGGAAGGTGGCAGAGGGATTCTGGTGCCAAGTCAGGAGCTAGACCAGTGGTTCTCAAATTGTGGTCCTCGGACCAGCAGCAGCTGCACCTGGAAGCTTTGCTAGAAATGAAATTCTCAGGCCCACCTGGAACTCTAAGTCAGAAGCTCTAGAATGGTGGGTAGCGGGTGGGGGAGCAGCTTGAGTTTTGTCAAGCCCTCCAGTGGATTCTCATGGACACTGAAGCTTGAGAACCACAGTCCTAGAAGAACTATTACCCTCTAAAGTCATTCTTTCAGACTCCCTGTCCTCCTGCCTGTAAATCCAGAAGGGATCTGGCTGGAGCAGCTGTGGAGCTACCCAGGGGAGAGGTGCTGAAGGCTGTGAGTCCTGTGCAGAGCCGGCTGAGTGGAGCAGTGAAAGGCGCAGGGCAGCCCAGTGGGTGAGGGGGAGGGGAGGAGTCATTTTAGCCATTTTCCCTCTGGGCCTGACCTTTTCCTGGGAGACTTGTCTCAGCCCCTTCCCTCTGCTTAAGGAAAGTGCCACTGTAAACTGCTTAAATGATACCTCTGCGGGACTCAGCAAAGTGCACACACCATCCATTATGAATGAGCCCATTTCCTGTGCAAATCAGGCAGGAGTTGGGACAGATTAGCCCTGGTAATGGAGTTAAAGTCAAGCTCATTTGTTTGCAAGATTATTGGGGAAGTCAGAGTCCCTTCCTGTAGCTCTGTCTGTTGGGAGTGGAGCAGGGGATGTTTCCTTGGTTAAAAACACATATTGCGTGCGTGCCTGCCTGGGTTCATTCATGCGGGTACGTGTGTATTCTTGTAGAGACATTTTTAGGAGAGAAAGAGGAATACAAATGTCTTGTTCCAGAGCCTGAGACCCTGACTTGGTACAGTCGTGGCTGGGACCCTTCAGCCTCCCCCTCCCATCCCTGCCCTGCCCAGGACCAGTTCTGGCCCTGCCCCCGGACTGGTGGGTAGTGGGTAGGGAGTTCTGCTACTTTCTCAATATGAACTAATAGTTTCTTCTTTCTAAGGTCACCTATTCCTGGATTTCCAAATGCTGTAATCACAAAACGACCATCATCTCCCATTAAGACAACTTGGATCCTTCAAAGTCACCCATGGGGGGCGGTGGGGATGGAGGTGGGTTGAATCACCAGAGAGGTAGTGCAGTGAGAGCTGGAGTGCTCACCTTTGTCCCCACAGTCACCCTCCCTTAAGGCCCTCCCAGTAATTACCATGGGACAGTTAGCTAAGGCCTTATGGGAAGCTCGGGGACATAATAGGAAGAAAAGAAATACAGAGAATCCCATGCGACTGGCCCATTTGGTTCACAGGGCTCTCCTCCTCTGGGGTGGTCTGGCCCCTTTCCATCACCACTCCCTGCCTGCCTCGTGGTGTGGGCACCACTTTGGTCCCTACTGCAGAGAACTCCTGCCTGGGCAAGAGCCCTTTTGTGACTGAGACCCAGGAGGACAAGACCTGGAGATAGATTGATGTTACTTCTGGCTGTCTAGAAACTGCCTTCAGCATTCCAGGTCTCTAACCAAGGACTCTACTCTTCTAGGCATGACTGAAAAGGACATAAGGGCATTCTCTTTAGGAGAACTCTTACCCCTTCCCCTTGAGGATGGAGGGTGTGGTCCCAACAGGCACTAACACCTCCAATCATAACCCAGTAAACCTAAATCGACTCCCAAGATTTATCTTTATTTCTGTTTATTTATAAACAGAGAATCAAAGGCCATTACCCTGGAGCTATGCCCACACCCCTGTTTGGTCCCAGATAAATGAACACTGGCCTTTACCAGGCTTCTAACACTTTCCTCTACTTTGGACCTATGCCCAGAGATGTATCTGGTCCTGCCCTCCTCCCTCCGTCTCTTCCCTTCTCCCCTGGTGGTGGCTGGGTCTTGCTCCCTGTCCTGGACCCACATCTCCCTTCCCAACTGAGATGAAATATCCTATACCTCAGCTGTGATAGGAGAAGCTGCACTGCAGGTTTTCAGAAAGACTTGTGAGAATCTATAGCAAAAATGGGCCTCAGCTCATATAGCATACAGCCCAGGAGTGGGCTTCAGATGCCAGCAGCAAGGCAGGATCCAAGGAGGACGGTCCGAGGGCCCAGACTCATGCTGCTTCTTCCTGGGAGATCCAAGGTTTCAGGTAAGAACATGCCGTTCCCCACTGGGGAAGGTACCGCTGCCTTTGTTTAAAATCCTCTATGGCTCCCATGCTTACTGTGGATAAAGTCCAGACAGCTCAGTCCAGTCACCTGTCCTTTAGGACATTGCCCCTCTCTGGACACAGGGTCTGTCCATTGCCAAGTCCTCCCCCATGCCCCTTGGCTGGTCCCACACTACCCTCTGCCTGCTGAACTCTGGCCTATCTGGCAAGATGCAGCTCAAAGGTGACCTCCTCGGGGACCTCCTCCCTGAGTGCCCCATCCAGAGGGCTTCCTCACTTTCTCCTCTGTGTTCTCCCAGCACCTACTTTTTCCCTACTTCTCCCACAGGACTTCTCACACCTTCGGTAATGATTTGTCTATGAGCCAAACTCCCACGGCGGGCTGTGGTCCCCCAGGGTGGGCGGGGCGGGGGGGTTCCTGCACAGCTTTGTCTCCCCAGTGCCCACACAGTGGGGGGCGCATGGGAGATGCCAATTGGACAAGGAACTGCGTGAGGCTCAGCTTGAGCCCTAGCCAGGAAAGCTGACAGAGCTCGGGGGCCTGTGGGTCCCCCAGGGATGCAGCACTCTACAACGACAGCCATCTTCTCCTCCGAGCAGGACCCACTTTCATCACCAGAACGCCTTTTTCCTCCCAAAATGCTAAAACAGACGCTGTGGGGGAAGGAGGCACGTGGAAGCTCACTAGATGACTTTCTTCATTGTCTCTAGGCCAGGTGTCCCTGGAGGGTCAGGGCCCACTCTCTACTCTTCCCACCTGCCAGATGGCTCCTTTGGAATTGGCAAATCTAATTTTATAGCCAGAAGGAGGCTGCAAGGATGGAAAACTCCTGCCTTGGGGACTTTAATCCCCTTGTATCTTGCAGGATCAGGCTCCTTCCCCATAGAGCAGGGCCTCAGAACCCAGATCCCTGGCCATCTTCAGGCATGGGCAGAAGAGGCTGTTGCCTACAGTGTGATTGAAGGAGGGAGGCTGTTTCAAAGAGTGCCAACACCCTCCATCTCCCTTGAATCCATCTCTCCCCACTGACTATAATGCTGCTCCAAGGCCTGTCATTAGCACTTCACTCTTTGGGACGTGGATATGAATAGACTCTAGAATTCAGATGTCCCTGAGAGAGATAACAACTTAAGTAATTATCAATACATTCTTCATGGAAAATTATATTAACAGATGATGAGAACTGTCTTGGCTTAAGCTTCCATAAGAAAATACCATTGACTGAGTGGTTTGAAAAGCAGGAGTTTATTTTCCCACTGTTCTGGCGGTTGCAAGTCTGAGATCAGGATGCCAGCATGGTCAGAGTTTAGCAAGTGGTCTCTTCCTGGCTTGCAGCTGAAGTCTTCTTCCTATGTGCTCACAGTGCAGAGAGAGAGTTCTGGTGTCTTTTCCTCTTCTCATAAGGGCACTAATCCCATCATGAGGGCCCCACCCTCATGACCTCACCTAAATCTAATTTCCCTAAGGCCCTATCTCCAAATACCACCACAATGGGTGTTAGGGCTTCTGCATATGAATTTTGGAAGGGGAGCACAATTTAGTCCAAATCAAGGACAATGCCCTACAAAAACAAAGGGACTTACCTAAGGCTCCTGACCACAATAAGAGGACAGATTCCTTATTTGTGCATAGTGCATCATGTCCTGAAAATAGGACCATGTTATGGTTGTTCAGGTTGTGTACTGCACAACCCTAGTGGTTACCAGTCACATAAGAGATGTTGTAGATTTGAAAGTTTAATATGACCTTTTTATGGCATATGGCTCTAATGTGTCTTATTCTAGGGAAATCAGTACATTAGGATAACTAGTCAGTGGGTGGCAATGAAATGTCCTGAGGAAGAGTTTCTTTTTTCTTATCTACACAAAGGTACTGTGTAAACTAGATGGGCTCTTCTGTAAAGTCTCCTTTTGAAATGCTATCTCAAGATAACTCTGTGATTAGGTATTCTGGTCCATTTTACTGGTGAAGAGACAGATATCTGCAGGATCAAGGTAATTCAGTGGATAAGGAAGGAACTAGCTACCTGCGGTGCACGTGCAAAACGGAGCCCTTTCCCACTGTGTTTTGGCCACTGTGGACGTGAATCCTGTGTCTGGTTGCATCACCTTCCATGAAGATATTCCTACTGATGGTGCTGTGCCAGGCATCCACTCCCCAGCTCAGTGCCCCTGGGAGCTTCAGTTCCTTCTGGCCTCACAAGAACAACCTGGCTCAGGAGGAAGGTGTGCTGAAAGCTGCCATCCCCAGCCCCAACGCATCCTGATGGCGGAGCTCAGAAAAGGAGGAGGTCCCTTTGGAACCTGGGGATTTCCCTTGTTGGAATCTGGGAGATGGAGTGAGGGGAGAGGAGAGCCCCAGAGTGGTCTCTCAGTTAAGGTCTAGCTAAAGAACCTGTGCAGAGATACGCGGAGAAGTGAATGGGAGCTCAGGTCGGGGAATCCTCCGGTTGTCTTTGGAAAACATAAATTAATTAATAAAATAAAGAACAGCATAGACTTGAAGGGCTTAGAACTTTTGTCTATCAAACTTGTGAATGAATTTTTTTAATTAAGGTATGATATACATAAAGTATATAGAACATAAATGTACAACTTGATGAATTCTTACCTGTGTACAGACCTGCAATAATCACCACCCCTATCAAGATATCTAATTTTTTGAGCTTCCCAGGCTTCCTGGTGCTCCTTTCCAATCTCTACCCACCCCAGAGATAACCACCAGTCTGGTCCAAGATTAGCTTTGGACCAAGATTAGCTTTCCCTCTTCTTGAACTTCATATAAGTGAGTGTACATAGTATGTTCTCTTTTGTACCTGGCTTCTTTCACTCAACAAAATATCTGTGAGATTCATCCACACTGTTGCATGTAACAATAGTCCATTCTTTTTTTTTTTGAGATGGAGTTTTGCTCTTGTCTCCCAGACTGGAGTGCAATGGCGTGATCTTGGCTCACTGCAACCTCTGCCTCCCAGGTTCAAGCGATTCTCCTGCCTCAGCCTCCCAAGTACCTGGGATTACAGGCATGCACCACCACACTCAGCTAATTTTTGTATTTTTAGTAGAGATGGGATTTTGCCATGTTGGCCAGGCATGGTCTCGAACTCCTGACCTAAGGCGATCCACCCACCTCTGCCTCTGCCTCCCAAAATAGTGTGTTCTTTTTCCTTGCTGTGTGGTATTCCATGTATGAATATGCCACAAAGTATTCATTTTATTGTGGATAGATACTGGTTTGTTTCCAGTTTGGGGCCATTAGGAATAAAGTTGCTGTGAACATTCTCCTGCATGTTTTTGAATGGCCGTAAGCCATCATTTCTTTAGAGTAAATACACAGCAGTGGAATTGCTGATGCTTAGAAAGAGTTTGACAGTGTGGTTAGATTATTTATAGAGCTGAGCAGATGTGGAGTGGTCAAGAAGGCTTATTTCAAGTGCCCACTCCATCACTGTGTAACCTTGGGTAATTCACTTTCCCTTTCTGAGCCTCAGTATTCTTCACTAGTAAAATGGGTCCAAGAATATATCTCTCGGCTGTGTGTGGTGGCTCGTGCCTGTAATATCAGTCCTTTGGGAGGCCAAGGCAGGTGGATCACTTGAACCTAGGAATTTGAGACCAGCCTGGCCAATATGGTGAAACCCTGTCTCTACTAAAAATACAAAAGTTAGCTGCGTGTGATGGTGCTTGCATGCAGTTCCAGCTACTCAGGAGGCTGAAGCGCGAGAATTGCTTGAGTCCGGGAGCTTGAGGCTGCAGTAAGCTGAGACTGCGCCACTGCACTCCAACCTGGGTCACAGACAGAGACCCTGTTTCAAACAACAACAAAAAAGAATAATATCTCTCAGGTGATCAGCAAGAGAGATAAGCCTTGTTGAGTGCCTTGGACAGTATCTGGGACTCTTAAGAAAGTGATAGTCCCTGTCTACTTTCCTTCTTCATTCATATTTCACTTCACCAAGCCCAGCCTCTTCTCAAGAAAAGGGTGGCTTAAAATCTATATCTGTGCTCATCACCCATAAGCTGGTGAGGCTCTATAGGTGAGGAACCTCATGGTGAGGACCTTCAGAGCTGCCCCTGTGCTAGAATGATCAGCCCTCTGTGGTGGACATGCGTGGCTCACTCTGCCCAGAACGGTATTCCTCATCTTCCTAAACACACATGGTTCTGATGAGAGCTGCTAACCACTGGTGCCCCACCCCGTTGCAAACCCCAACTCCAGCCACAGCGATCAGCCCAGGATGGTTCACATGATGCAGGCCTGGCCAATCAGACCCTTTCCCTAGAATTTTCAAGCATGAGCTCAGAAGAGAGAGCCCTCTCCTGCCTGGCCAGAAAGTTTCCAGATGGATGTGGGTTCAGAGTTGGTCAGTGATCAGTTTCTCAACAACTCCCGACCCATCAACCTACAATGTGGAGAAAAATGGTGAGATGAGACTTCACACAGGGAAAAGTTGAGAAGCAGAGGAGAGAGAAGGAAAGAGGCAAAGCTTCTGACAGCTGTGTCTTTGGCTCCAGGTATTCTTTGCTGGCCTTCATCGTTATTTGGTCTCACGAGACAGTAAATCTCTCATTCTATTTAAGCTACCTTGAGTTAGATTTCTGTCAGCTGCTCCCGTGACAGTTCTGACAAATATATCCTATACAGAGGGTTTAAACGAAAGTCCTCGCAGGTATTCTCTGCACCGTTCTCAAGCTACAGGTGTAACAGCTCTCTGCTTATGAAGTAGAGGCCAGGGGTCGCCTATTAGGCACACAGTTGGTGTGCACCCAGCCCTGGTGTGGACTCTGGGTGTATGGAAGGCAGGTGCATGGTCTGGCTACTGACCTTAAGCTTTGCTGCATCCGTGTACAATTTCTCATAACTGCTTTCTGATTTATGCTTCCTTCCTTGGCATGGTATTGATGAATGGAAGATTTGAAAGATTCTCTACAAGCCATCTATTAACATGCCCTCAGGTAATTCAGGAAAGAAATGGGGTTGTTTTCAAGTGATTGAACTCCAGCCACATTTTATTTTCAGTAACATGCCCAGAGACCTAAGCAGCCATCCTGGCCTGAGCTTGGAAGTGGACGTTTTAGATGCAGGGAGATCAGCCCTGTTTGACCGCTGCCTTCCTAGGCGGTCCCTGAAAACTATAAAATTGTGTTACTAGCAGTTTTAATCCAGGGGAGGCGAGGAGTGAGAGAGGCAGTCAGACACATTGACTCTGACACTAAGGCCCAAATAGGATTGAGGAAGAAGGGAGGAGAGTTCTGTTCATTCCTGCTCCGGTCACCAAGGGACACCCTAATGGACCATTAGACCAGCTGCCTGGCATGGCTCCTGTGAGAGGGGTGCCTGAACACCAGCTGTGATGGATTACATCACTTGGCTCCAATCCTTTGCTTCTCCTGGTATTCATGCCCTTTGCTATGTAACTTTGCCACCAGTATATCACCTGATGGGGTGATATACTCCATCTCTTGACTCTGGATTTGCCATGTGACTGGCTTTGGTCAATGAGGTATATGTGGGTAAAATACAACTGAGGCTTGAAAAAGTGCTCTCTTGAACCACTGACTTTGCCCTGAGAATATGCCCAGTACAGCCTGTTGGATGAGAGAGCATGGAGCAGAGCCATGTTTCTCAGTCCTCCTGGCCAAGGGTAGCTTGCAGCAGCCAATTGCTAGCCCACCTCCAGGCTTCTGGCATATGAGCAAACCTGGCTGAGACCAAAAGAACCACACAGCTAAGCCTCACCTAAATCACCGACCTACTGTGTAAATGTTCATGGTTTAAAGCCACTGAGTTTTGGGATGGTTTAATAGATAGCAAATACACCAACTCTAATGTAGAGATTGTCAAACCACACATTTGCAAACTAACCAGGTAGAAAAGAATGCTGAACTACTGAGAGAGCTGAGTTCATAATTTCCAGGAAATAGATTTTTGTAGAATTGCTTCTTAAGGCCTATAATAACTTAAGGTAGATGTTAAGCCATTTTCAGGTTGAGGAACATGCTTACTTTAAGAAAAGAGATAAAATAAACTTGTAATTTGCTTATGGAGATGGCACCGAGAGTTACTAAATGGTTTAGGAAAGAACTTTAGTTGTAGTCATATGGAATATTTTTCTTGTCAACAGGTATAAACCCAGCCACAATTTTTCTTTTTTTGTTTCCTTTGGTTTATTTACCTCCCTCTTTGAACACATTCTCCTCCATAGGTGCCCACTATTTTAAGGCTGCCTGGGGTACCCTGCATAAGAAACAAGGTAGTTAAGAAAACTAACTCAGGTTAAAATGTGGCAAACTTTTACACATTGGAACACTGGAACCAGAGTAGAATATAGAACAAATGCTTCTTCCAAACTCCATTTTTTTTTTTCTTAAGATAAGGACTAATTCTGTTGCCCAGGCTGGAGTGCAGTGGCACAATCATAGCTCGCTGCAGCCTGGAACTCCCAGGCTCAAGTGATCCTCCCACCCCAGCCTCCCAAGTAGCTGGGACTACAGGCACATGCCATCATGCATAGCTTGCTAATTTTTAAAAATTTTTGTAGAGATGGGGTCCTAAAATACTTGCAATAGTAAAGGAAAGGAAAAGTGGGCCTCAGGGGAACTGGAAAGAATCTATGCTGGTCATGGTGGCATGTCCTTAAAGGTTCATATTTAATCTAATAAACCATTGTGAAACTTGCCAGTGATTCTGCCTTGGTGATGTCACCAGGAGCCTTGCAGAAGCAAACACAAATCTTTTCTGAGGAATACACTCTAAATGCAGATCTCAAAGAATTTTCATGGATAAAATGCTGATAGGACACGAGCTCACAGTTTAAAATCCCCAAACCCACAGGGAAACAAGCCACCATGAGTAAGAGTAACAACAAAAAAAATGTTTAAAAAATAGGAAGTATTGTAATAGTTCGTTACCCAGCATATTATGGTTATCCAAACAAAACCAAAAGGATATATATAGATATACAAGAGGAGATTTATTACGAGAATTGACTCCTGTGATTGTGGAGGCCAAGAAGTCCTATAAAGACATCTGCAAGCTGGAGAACCAGGAAAGAGGTAATGTAATTTACTACAAGGCTGAAGAACTCGGGATGGGGTGGGATGGGGAGGAGGGGGGTTAATCCTTGAGTCTAAAGGACCAGAACCAGGATCTTCAATTTCTGTGAGCAGAAGATGGATGTCTCAGCTCAAGAAGCGGGGGTAGGCCTGGGGGAGTTTGCCTTTCCTCCACCTTTTTGGTCTATTTTGGGCCTTCAATGGATTAACTGATGCCCCCACAAAATGGTGAGGGCAGATCTTCTTTACTCCGTCTGTAGATTCAAGTGCTAATCTATTCTGGAAACACCCTCACAGACACAGAAAGAAAGAAAGTTTACCAGCTATCTGGGCAGCCCTTAACCCAGTCAAGTTGACGCATAAAATTAACCATCACACCCAGTATGAAAGTAGTATGTTTTATATGTTTTAAAATTAAAAGGGGACTCAAGGTGTACCAGATCCATGAAAAACAATAAAAATAGACTCGATAATTTGCAAAATAACTAACTATAACTTTTACAACAAAAAATAATTGATGTAATACACTCAATGAAAAGGAGAAATAGTAACTTTCTTGGTAAGGCAAAAAATGTGTGAAAAAATGGCCCCACTGCCTAGGAAACTGGTCCCTGGCATTCGGAGTCAATCTGGAGGTTGAGTGTTGCTGGGAAGATGGCTAGCAGTTGGGCCCAGGCCAGCAGTGCCTTGTGACCTGCAGAGAGATGGGCAGATGGAAAAGCACCAGCCATTCTGCTTTCTGTTTCAGAGAGGGCAGGAATTGTGGGGACAGAGAAGCTGGGAGAGGTCTGGCCTGGCCAATAGAGCCCAGCAGTAAAATAGGGTGTGTCAGGGAAGATAACCCAGAATCACAAAATGTCCCCAAAGGCAGACACAGCTGGTGTTCTGTTTATTTACTGCTGTTTATGTAACAAGCTGCCCCAAAACATAGGGGCTTAAAACAACAATAATTATTTATTTTGCTCAGGAATCTGCAGTTTGGGCAGGACTTGGTGGGGACAACTTGCCTCTGTTTTACATAGCATTAGCTGAGTGACTAAACTTGGGGCTGGAAGATCATGTTCAACATGACTCACTTGACAGGCAAGTCATTGCTGGCTGTCAACTTGGAGCTTGATGGGCCCTCAGTTTATTTCCACATGGGTCTCTCCAAAGGCTAATTGGGCTTCCTCACAACATGGCATCCAACTCCCCAAAGAGAAAGGCAGAAGTGCATGACACTTGTATTAGCATCAGAAGCTACATTTTGTCACTTTGGCTACATTTTCTGGGAGAGGGAGTCACAAAGATCTGTCCAGATTCAGAGGGTGAATGTGAACATTCTAAAAATATTGCTGTGCCATCTTTGGAAAATACAATTTGCTAAAGGTGATGCCAATCCAGGATTAAGTGATGGTTGGAGACCTAGATAAGCAGTCAATCAAGCTGTCATCCCTGAGTTGGGAATCAGTGGCAGAATTACAGTCCCTACTCAGAGCAGTTGACAAAGAGCAAGGCCAAGCCTGGAAGTCGGGTTTTTAGCAGATGGTATAACACAGTGGGCAAGACCAGAGACTCAGGGCCAGAGCCTGTATTTGAATCCTGGCTTCACCAATTAGTAGTTTATAATCTTGGGCAAGAAACTTAAAACCCTCTTTGCCTCAGTTCCCCCATCTATTAAATGTGATAACAACCATACCTATCCTACAGGGTTATTGTGAGAATTTGGCAAGTTACTATAGGTAAAGAGCTCAGAACAACACCTGGCTTGTGGCAAGGGCTGTGGGAGGATAAACTAATATTGTTAATAGGCTCCTAATCCTTTCCTATGAAATAACCTAACAAGGGACCAAGTTGCCAAATGGTGTGTATCAGAGCTCAGAAATGAGACAACCTTCCAGTCATGGGAACTGGTACACACAGCCTAACCCCTCCAAAGCCTTCCTACCTCCCATCATCATGGATTCTGGTGCCAACATTAGGGCAGGCCGAGCCCCTCCCTGGGGTGGGAGGGGGTCTGAAGAGAGAAGGGAGGCAGGACCTGACCAAGAATCCTTGTTGAAGTGAGGACAGTGTCCTTGGAGCAGAGTGATTTGCTACACAGCCCTGGCCTGGAGGTCCTGCCAGGCTTAGAGGCAATACCAAGTCCAAACACTATAAAATTCTCTGCAATGTTGTTTGAGCAGTAAAAGTGGTGAAGAGACCTGAGGCTACTTAGATACAGAACAACTGTTTTCTACTTAATGAGCCACCATAAGCAGCGTTTAATTAAAACTGCAGGAGCATCCTGAGAACATGGACCGAGGAGCATGGAAGGTGTGGTGGCAGTCATCCTGTGTCAGGGCTGGGGTGACCCCCAGATACTGGACACAGTCACGTCCTACTCCCTGAACTCCTTTCCTGTAGACCCCATGTCTGCCTCCTGGTTCACGGTGAACTGTCTTAAATTAATCCTTTTCCCTCTCGCCATCATTCAAGAGCACCCGGTGAATAGTCACACTCCACTAGCTTCAAATATTTATGGGCAGCATAGAAAAATTACTTTAGTTCCCTGAGCCTCAGCTTCCCCATCTGGGAAGTAGGATAAGGATTTCTTCTTCATGGAGCTGTTGTGGAGATCAAATAAGATATGCAGGAGTGGCCTGACAGTCACCCTCTTGCATCCCTGGCATTCCTGCCCAGGAGGATTGAAACCGATCTTGGTGTACTGATCTTGATTCCTGACCAGAAGGATTGAAACCGATCTTGCACTTGTTGTTCAAGCCATGTCCTGTGAGATGCTCCTTGGAAAAGTGGTTCCAAACTCAGATAGGTTTGGGAAATATTGTGCCCTGCAAATACCCCTCCCCACTGGGGGACTGCCATGCACATGGTCATTTTAAAGAGTCTAAGAAGTCCTGATGGAAAGAATTCTGCTTTGTCGAACCCAGTGTTTTCTAAAATTTCTCACTGTGGAAACTTTATTTTATGTATATTTTTATTCATTTGTTTCACCCATTAGCATTATTGAAACCATCTCTGGAAAACACAGGGGTGGCATAAATCACATGTGCAAAGTTGTGCAATCTCTTTGAACTCATTTCTCATCTAAAAATGAGGATAATCAATGCCCACTGTGCAGGGTGCCGTGAAGATCAGAGGTAGTGAACACAAAACACCTAGCCCAGGGCCTGACACTCAGTGGGCGGGCAACACGCATGGCCACTGGGATGAGGCAGGGAGGATGCAGATGCAGGGAATGACACCAAGGGATGCAGACACTAAAGGTGAGGACCAAGGGCAGGAGCTTGACCACCAAGGGCAAGACCACCACAGGCCGGCAGGGGCCAAACCAGCAGATTTGAGACCTAGGGGTCTGATATAGTTTGGATGTGTGTCCCCTCCAAATCTCACATTGAAATGTGATGGGACCTAGTGGGAGGTGTTTGGGTCATGGGGGAGGATCCCTTATAAATGGCTTGGTGTCATCCTTGCAGTAATGAATGAGTTCCCACTTTATTAGTTCACTCTGAGAGCTGGTTGTTAAAAGGGGGCTGGCACCTCCTCCCCTCTGTCTTGCTCCCTCTCTCTCCATGTGACACACCTGCTCCTCCTTTGCCTTGTGCCATGAGTAAAAGCTTCCTGAGGCCTCACCAGAAGCTGAGCAGATGCCTGTGCCGTTCTTGTACAGCCTGCAGAACCATGAGCGAAATAAATCTCCTTTCTTTATAAAGTACCAAGCTTCAGGTGTTCCTTTAGCAATGCAAAACAGACTAACACAGGGTCCTTACATCTCCCAGACGAGCATGGGGATTGTTCCCAGTATTATAGACAAACTGGATCTGTGGGAGAGGGATCTGTGGCCTTGCCAGGAGCTGGGAGGACTACTGGGCGCAGGGGGAGATTGGGGAGTCATTTACCAGCCCCTTCGCTTCACAAATATTTATTGAACACTTGCTACATGCGAGGTAATCCTAGCTACGCAGGATACATCAGTGAAAAAAAAAAACACAGCCCCTGCCTTCCTGGAGCTTACACGAACAACAAATAAACAAATTAATAATATTTTAGATGATAAGTGCTACAAAAAAATAAGGCAGGTTTAAGGAGAGTGTTTGGTGGTGCTGTTTTACACAGGGTGGTCAGGGAAAAGCCCTTTTGAGGTGATATGAGCAGAAACTGGCAAGAGGTAAGTGATTACACTCCTGACCCATCATCATCACCATCATCATCATCATCATCATCGTCGTCGTCATCAAACCTCCTCCATCATGGAGTAAGCGCCTCTCAGGACAGGCTTTCCCAGGGTGTAGTTCCAACAATGACCACGAGGTGGAGGAGTGACTCTAACCCCGTCCAGGGGCTGAGCGTTGGTTGACTAATCTCAGGTCCCCAGATCCTGTCAAGGTTGAGAGTAGTCTCAGGCCATCTGCAGCCATAGGAATCCCATGTAGCTGGGTTGCCAACTTGACTGTGTGTGGGAGCTTTGGCTCTTTGCCACCAGTGAGGTGCGAGGAAGGGGAGGGAGAGCCGCAAAGAACGTCTGGGGAAGCCGAGCCAGAGAAGGGCACACAGCCACCGGCACAGGGTCCAGGGGTCCTGGGCTGCGGTGGGCGTGGCCACCAAGAGAGCGGCTCCAGGTCAGACTTGTTCTGTCGGTGACTGAAGGGTCTTTAAGGCATTCTTCTGGCTTCAGCTGTGGGAAGCAGGTGAGGAAGCAGAATTGGAGAGGGAATGAGGAGGCTGAATGTAAAAGCTGAGCTACAGCTCAGCGTAGCCAAGCTGGAGTGAGGAACAGCCCAGCCTCGTGTGTTTTACGCCCTGCTGGCGCTCCTATAAATTCGGCTTAATGTTGGGAGAGGGCAGCTGTGAGCCTGCTGCCTGCCCCTCTGGGGAGAAGGGGACCCTGTCGGGCTGCCGCCCCTGTTATCCCCTGGACGCTGGCTACAGGACCAGCGTCCAGGGGATAACAGCCCAGACCCCCTGTTTGGGGTCCTCCCTGAAAAGGACCAAGCCTGGCTTGCTTTGCTTCGCAGCTTCATCTTGAAGATTGATTATCCTCCCTGGCTCGTTCCAGCAAGGCAGAATGGTGGGGTTTCTAATTTCGCTGGTGTTTTGCTCCCTGGTGTCATGTGAACAGATGCTGTTGGGCTTTCTCTGAAGACTCTTAGCTGGGTAGGGAGGGAGAGCCTCCTGGTGAGGTTCTCTGACTCGGTCTGGGAGGAGGAAATCCATTTCTCAGTGCTCTGTGATATCACACTAATCTGCAAATGCACGGACTGATGAATTAGGGTGTCCCTCTGCCCCTGCCCCGACTTTCCTATTCTGCAAGTGGGGTGAATAACGCTTACCTTGTGGAGTCATCTGCATGACTCAATAAGTTAGCACTTATAACAGCATCTGGCACCAAATCAGGACTCTATAAATGGTAACTGCTTTCATGTGTAGGAAGTGCAAGTCCTTCTTCATACATCTATAATGTTGTGTATTCCACAGAACAGTCCTATTTGGTGCATTCCTTTTTTCTTATTTTATTAATTTTTTCACATAAAATATCTGAAAAAAAATCTTCATCACAACAGAGTCAAGCACTGCATCAATATTGGAAGTAAAATAGGAATGTCTCACCCCCTCATAAACACACAGACACACACATGTACCCTAGAGTTAACTACTGGTATAAGTTTGGTATTTATATTTCCAGACTTTTGTTTCACCAATACAGTTCCTGGGGCTGTAAAGCTTAGTTCCATGTCAGTGAGCATCAGGTGGAGATAACCCTCTGAACAAGCTTACTGGGGAGTGTGTAGACACAACTCTTTCTCTTGGCAGCACTTAGTTCTGTATCAACCTCAATGTGTGAATTGCAAATGAACTTTATTTTAAAAGGCCCTCAGAAAGTGTCTTGGCAACACTTTATAAAACATTAGTATTAATTCCTAGAAGGTCAAAGAGGCGTACGTGTGTGATTCTCTAACTCACTTTTCTACTGAATGACTGTGGCCTCTATTCCCAGTTCGGATCAGGGGATGTGGCTGTAGAGCCTCTAGACATGATTCATTTCCTGCTCTACAGAGAGGACACACTGGCTGCATGCAGGTGGAGTCAACCTCAAGTGCTGGGTTTTGAGCTCTGTGTGAGCAGGGAAGAAAGTGCCCTGTAAACTCTAGGGACTAGAGTCCCAGCCACAGAATCACAGAAGTGAGCCCTCCAATCCCTCTCCACTTGCCACCTGCACTTTCCTCAAGTCTCCCAGGGGCTGGAAGCACAGCACACGCTGAGCATGCTCTGTAGAGCGTCTGCAGGGCGTTCTTCACCAGGCTGCAAGACTCCTGTACACTCTCTCACGTGTCTCTCATGTGCACCTCATGCCAGCTTGAGGAGGTGGGTACCGTGATTAATATTCCCCTTGCATAGATGGAGAAACTGAGCTTGGAGAAGCAATGTGTTCGCCCAGTAACATGCAGCTAAAATGCAGCAGTACTGGGACAAGAGCCTGCTTGGTTGAAATCTCAGTTTCAACAGTGGAACTTGTTCTTGTCCTCTGTTTGCTTTTACTTCTTCAGTTTATCCTTTCATTTTTTCATCCATAAGTAATATGTCAGTATTTACTGAGTATATGTAAAATAAAAATGCCACTCCTCTTCAACTCCCATTGGTCCTACCCTCTCTGCTTAGGTGACCACCATTATGTGTTGAGTGTATCCTTCCAGATATTTTCTGTACACATAGAAATACATACAGAGTTGCTATTTTAAAAATATGAAAGAGATCACACTATACAAATATTTCTGCTACTTTTTTCTTAACAATGTGTTTCTTTTCCAGATTCATGTATCTGAACTTGTTTCCTTTTTTAAATGGCTGCACAGTGTTCCACAGAATGCCCATACCATAATTTCACCAGAATCTTATTGATGTCTGATTTACTCTTATGTAAACTGAAATAATAGTACCTGCCACATAGGATTATTGTTTTTTTGTTTTTTTTTTTTTTTGAGGCGGAGTCTTGCTCTGTCGCCCAGGATAGGATTATTGTTAAACAAGATGATGCATGGAAATTGCTTAGAATTAAGCCTGACACATAGTAAGTGCACATGCACACACATCATACACCTATTGGCTTTTATAATCTTTATCAACATCATCATCACCATTATTGATAAATGTTAATACCATTCCCAGTTTTTTCCATTCTAAACAATGCTAGCATGAAGATTTTTCTGCTGATACTTTGTTTGTCTATGGAATAGATTCCCGGAATGCTGGGGGACAGGAGGTTGAAGCATGGGAGGAGAGAAGAGAGAGGTCAGGGTGTTCCTTTCCTGCTCCATCCCCATGCCTCTGGTATTGGCGTTGTTCTAAAACTTCAGCTCCCATGGGGTGGCCTCTCTGCCAACTTCTACCTCTTTGGCCTCTTCTGTCTCTTTACCCATAGGAGTGATAACAGCTTCCTGCTGCCGCCAGCCTTGGGCACTTCATTATCCCTTGCCTATTCCTTTAACTCTGTCCATGTCTTTACAAGCTGATGCTTTATTTAATTGCCATCATTTGAACCATCAGGGTGCAAATTCTGTGTTCTGCCTGGGTCTTATCTAACACATTAGCCTTTTTTTGTTCTATAAATTGCCTGTTCATAATCTTCACCCATTTTCTGTAGACTTGCCTTTATAATTATTTATAAAAATTCTATATTACAAATGTCAATATTTTGTTAAATATAGTATAAACATTTTATCTGAGTCCTTGCTTCTCTTCTCTCAGCTTGACGTCAGCATTTTCTTTTCACTGTCCTTTGCTGGAGCCTCCACCTCGGCCCTTCCTCCAATACTGGGTGCAGTTCCAAGCACTCTATTCTTCCCTACCTGTACCTTCCTTTGATTCCGTGATTTTAACAACCCCCTACCTGCTGCTGCTCCCCAAATTTATATCTCTAGCCCTGGCTTCTTCAGTGGCCTCCAGACTCCAATATAGAACCATCCACTTGCCATTGCTGCTTGGGTGTCCAATGGCACCTCAGACTTAGCATGTCCCAAAGCAGAAATCTTGATTTCCTCACCCCAGACCTGTACTTCTCCCTGTCCTCCCAGTCTCTACATGGCATTGCCTTCCACCCATTGCTAAAGGCCCCCATACTAGGAGTCATTCCACTTTTTCCCTGTCCTTCACGTATCATATCCAAATGAAAAATAAATCCTGTTGGCTCCAATTCAAAAGATAACTCAAATCTGTTCTCATATCTACATCTCCATAGCCTCTGCCCCACTCCACACTACCACCATTGCTTCTGTAACCAATTGTAGCAGCTTCCTAACTGGCTTCCTGTCTCTTCTCTTATGTACCTAGGGTGACGTTTGGTTTCACCATGAATTTTATTGGCCATTCTCCCGCTAAAATTCCCCAGTGACTACCCATTGCACTTAAAATAGTGTCTGTTTTATCAGAGTTTGTGAGCCTCACTCCATCCCCAACTCCCTGTCCTTGGAGTCAGCCATTGCCCTTCACTCCATGCCCCGGCCATGCTGACCCATGATCCTGCTGTAGAGTATGGCACCCACTGTCCCTTTTGTGCCTGAGATGTTGTCACCTGGGTCATACCATGGCTGCATCCTTCTTGTTACTCTGCCTTAGGCTAAAAGCTCCCTCATTTCAGTACAGTCTTCCTGTTCACCTGATCTAGATGACCCCTCTCCCCTGCTTGCTACCATATCACACTCTTAGTTTCTGCAAAGCAATGATCACTACCAGAAATTACATTGTTCATTGGTGTGTAGGGAGGCTGAGGGCCTAGATTCTGGAGCCCAAGCACATGGGTACAAATCTCAGTTTTGCTATTTGTGGCTGTGGGACCTCCAGTGACCTAGCTGGTCTCTCTATGTCCTACTTTCCACATTTGTGAGATGGGGATGATGTAAATCAGGGGTTGGCACACAATGGCCAATGAACCAAATCCAGCCCGATGCCTATTTTTGTTCTACCCTCAAGTTAAGAAAGGTTTTTACATTTTTAATTGGTTGAAAAATCAAAAGAAAATATTTTGTGACACACTAAAATTAAACATCATGGTGCCCATAAAGTTTTACTGGGGCACAGCCATGCCCATTCATTTACGCGTTGTCTACAGCTGCTTTCACACTGCAATGGTGGAGTTGAGCAGTGGTGACAGAGATTATCTGGCCCACAAAACCTAAAATATACACTATCTGGTTCTTTACAGAAAATGTTTGCCGACCTCTGATAGAAAAACCTGCCATCTACGGTGGATATAAGTGAATAAATCTATGTCGAGTTTTTATAATGGTGCCTGATATATATGCAGGTAGAGATAGATAGATGGATAGAGATATATGTGCGTATCAGCAACATGCATTGTTGTTACTTACTATCTGCCTCCCCTCTACTGCCCGCCCGCAAGCACATTCTAGGATGATGGAAAGGTTCTCTATCTGTACTGTCCAGTGCACTAGGCACATGCGCCTATCGAGCCCTCAAAATGTGGTTAACGTGACCGAGTAACTACATTTGTAATTATAGCTGTTATAATTAATTTTAATTTAATTTAAAATGCCACATGTGGCTAGTGGCTATCATATTAGACAGGGCCATGAGAACATTCATGCCTGGCATATGGTAAGAGCTCAATTAATGGCGGCTACACTCATTTCCTCCCTCTTCCTCTTCTCCCAGCCTCTGTTCTACCTCTCCTCTCTCCTCTCATGGCCCTGGGCTTTTTCTTTCCTCTTTGCATCACTTTCTCTTTTGGGATCACCCCTCCTTTCCCTGCTTCTGTCCCCATCCCTACCCCACCTGCACCTAGCAGGCCCCTTGCTCAGTGCCTGTTGGCATCCACACCTCATCCTCAGCCAACTTAGCTATCACTGTAAATCAGCCCCAATAATTCGCCATCTGGTTCCAGCCCTTAGCAGAGAGCGGAGGGAGCCAGGTGGATTCTGGCTGGAGGTGGGTCGGGTAACCAGGCCCCTGGGGTGGCAGCCAGAGATGCTCCATCATTTCCAAGGCTGGCACAGCACTCATGCTGCACCTGATGCCAGGAGCTTGTGCCAGGCCTGAATGGACTGCCAGTCACAGAGAAGCCTGGGCCTGGAGGGTGGAGAGTGGCCCCGGGCCTGGCTGCAGGTGCTGCAAGTGGGTGGCAGATGGATGGTGTGGAGGCAGCAGGGAGAGGGCTGCTGGGTTGCGTCTCCCTCCCAGGAGTGTGATGTTAGGGACTTAGGGCCTCATTACCATCTGCGGCTGTGCAACCTTGGTCAGCTACAGGAGAGGCTTAGGGCAGCCATGTTGGAGAGTGAAGTTCCCATCTAGCCACAGCCTGTGTTAGGCTACTTTGCAGCCCTCCCCTCACACAGAGCCCATTGGCAACAGGGTACCAATGCTGCCGAAATCCTTGGGCACAGGCCTGAGGCCATAGCAGAAAGGCACCAGGTTAGACATGAGTGAGGGGAAAGAAGGGTCTAGAGCTCAGATAGGACATCTAAATAAATTGTGATACATGAATGAATGAATAAGTGAGTACTAAGCCTTCCCAATTTTTTTTTTTTTTTTTTAAATCAAGTATAACAACTCAGGAAACTCACGTTTCAGACTTATCTTGGTCTCTCACAGCTAGCTGTGAGTTGCTGGATGAGTCACAGTCCTTTACCTGGAAAATGAAGGGATTGATTGTATTGCGAGTTCTTAACTGGAGGCAAGAGGTGTTTAGAAATCTGTGGGGGCACTTTTGGTTGTCACAGTGACTAGGAGGTATGATGGGCATTGAGTGGGTGGGACAAGGGATGCCAACATACTGCGAAGGGCTATGGTCCCACACAAGGAAAGTCATTCCAACCAGTGCTGATAGCACCCCATTGGGATGGTTCCTTCTAATTCCTCCAGCTGGGACAGTCCTTGTGTCTGTGGTAATCATTGTTGGAGCTCCACTCACATGCCCCTGGTCTCGCCATTGTAGCCACTCTCAGATTCACTCTCCTTGGGAACTGCCTGCATGTCTGTGCCTGGGGCCTTTTTCTGGCAATTGCATCCTGTTCTTCCTGCCATGTGGCATCCAGAACACTGGGAGATTACAGCTCCTGAGCGCAGCCCTCAACCAACAGCTGATGGAGTTGGTGTATAAGTGTCCTAGCTCCCTGTTCCTTCAGGGGCCACTCTGAGGCATCTCCCACATGGTCTTCCAAAGGCCTGTAGTGGGATTGAGCCACAGTTGCTCGCAGTGGAACCTAGGATAGGACCCTAATGCGTAAGCTTCCTGCCCTTCCTTGCCTCGTTTCCCACCTCCCCCATCTTCACTGAAATCCCTGACTCAGGGGTCGATCTTTCAGGGAGTTCAGACTAAGATGGTGACCACGAATGACAGCTGGGCCATCTGGTGACACTGGGAAGATGTGCCTCTTCCTGCCTGGGGAGGTTGGAGAGACCCTGAATGACAGGTAGGCACTGTGAACCTAACCAAACTGGGATGGGTGGAGGCTGGGTCAGGACATGCAGATAGCAGGAACTCCTGGCTGCTGGCTTCCCAGTGTCCCACACAGACACAGGGCAGCTGTGGGAGCCTTGGATATCATCTCTCTCCTTGGCACCCTTCTGCAGGCCCATCACCTGGTGAAACTGCCCACTGGCCAGGAGAGAGAAACAAACATATCAAAATACATCATTCTCATTATGCATGGCACTCAGTTACTGATGAAATCAGACAATGCCTGTTTCACCTGCAGGAGAGACTTCTTGCAAAGGAGAGATTAGTGGAGGGGATAAAATGGGAAAGCTCCTGATTGTTTTCCATCCCTCCACATCCATCTGGTCTCAGTGGAGAAGCCCAACATTCACCCTAAATGATCCCAAAGACCAGGACCACTCAGGCCAGCCATGAGTTAGGAACAACAAAGAAAGTGTGTAGTGTGGGCAGGGACAGAAGTCAACTCCTCTACAAAGGAAAAAGAAAATGAAGCTATGTCTGTGTGGCATACTGCTGGCTGCCCACTGCACGTCCCTTGTCCCACTGTCCTCATTCTGTCCTGCTCCTTAGACGTGTTGCTTTATGACTGTTCTGGCCAATACACTGTAGTGGAAGTTCACTGGAGTGTTCCTGGAGACAGCTTTGACTGACCTGATAAAGGTGCTCCCCTGTCCCCACCTCCACCATGCTTCCACCTTGTTGCTGGAAGTGTATATGTGATGGCTGGAACTGCACCAGCCATGTGGCACTCACAAGGGAAAGACTAACGAAGTCTCAGATTTTGGTACTGACATTCTTGAACTTATGTCAGCAGCTGCCTATTTCTGGATTTCTTTTTATAGGAGAAAAATAAGCCTCTCTTTTGGGGGGCAGTGGAGTTGGGTATTCCGCCGGTTGATGCTGAGCACAGTCCTTGCTGGTTGTGCTTTCTTGTTCTGTTACGACTGCATTGTGAATCTGACACTCAAATGTCCTGCCTCACAGCCTCTCAGCCCGACCTTTCATTGTGGCCATTGCTGCAGAATCAGCCACATGCGGTGAACTCTCACAGCACCTTGCCTCAGCAGCACCACTTCTCTCTACACCTCGGCAGTGACTGCCCCCAGCAGGCTGCACAACCAGCTATACAGACACAGGCCCAACGCCAGAGGTGCGAGGATGTCAGCACCCCAATGGCATGGGGCAGCCATTGCCCAATGGTGGCTAGAAACCAAAGGATAAATGGTCCCCTCTTTCCCCTCTGGAGTGGACACTTCTGAAGCCCTCGGCGAGCCCATCACGTGATGGAACCTGCACTGCCCACAAGAGAACCCAGCTTGGTAGGGCTTGCTTGCACTGGCTTACTCTTCTTCCTACTTCATTCTTCCAGTCCCTATTTCTGTCCCCTCCCAAAATATACTATCTGCGTCTAAAACCAATGTTTCAGACTTTTCAGACTTTTGATGGGGAACCCAGACTAGGACAGTTTAGGTTGTTGGGCAACCTTGGACAGCCTGCTCACTGTCTCTGGGCTTCAGTCTTCCCTCCTGCATAGCAGGTAGACCTTGGACCATGTGCTATCTGCGATCCTTCCCTTGTCATCCCTGCACCCTATCCTTGCCTCTCTATGTCAGTGTGTCAGCTCCACTGCTGGATCCCCTGGGGCAGGGTCCACATCTGCCTCAGCCTGTATTGCGGGGGACCCAGTCCCAGATTACACATACAGTCAGTGGAGGAGGGAAGAGAACAGTCAGAAGAAAGTGTTAATTACTAAGTGAAGCAAACAAGCAACCCTCAGGTTGGAAGCTAAATCATGTGAAGGGAGAGAGGATGGAGGTTACCAGGCAGGCGCTGAGCCAATTAAATGGGAATGGTCAGGAGTGGAGTACACAGGGCAGGTGTCAAGCACACAGCAGGGTGTTAATTAGCTGCTGTGGCTTTGGTCACAGGTCACTGAGAGCAGGCATTGCAGAGGGAGCGAGGGTGAGGGCAGGGAGAGCTGAAGATGGCTGAGGCCTGGGACAGGCTGGAGGCACAGGGCAGGCAACTGTGGCTGGCACTGAGCTCTCCGATCCTCTGAAAGCCACCCCTGGCTCCCAAGCCCTGCTCAGAGAAAATTCAACAAGCTTTCCCTGAGCCCACCTGTGCCAGGCTATGCAACAGAGGGGACACAGCCCCTGACCTCATGGAGGGTACCATCTAGTGTGGAAAGAGCTTCTAGGCAAGAAAAGCAGGAGGCCTGGTGAGCACTCATAAGGGATGGAGCTACAAGAAAGGTCTCCATTAAGAAATGTCTTCTTTGTTGAAGCCTGGGAGAAGTGGTCCAGTAAAACCATATGGGGATGCTGGAGAGAGGCCAGGGCATGCCAGGACAGGCAAGCTTATGCAAAGGCCAGGAGGCAAGAGAGAGTATGACAAGTTCCACTACTGCAAGTCATCCTGGAAAACTCCCTCAGCCAATTGCAGAAACCACTGCTCCCTTGGGCATCTATCTCTGGAGGGTCCCCCGCTATGGCCATGGCTCCCACCTTTCCCTGTGGCCTCCAGAGTACCAGATTTAAGCAGCACAGGCAGTGGCCCAAACTAGGTGCTTAGATCCTGGGCCTCCAGTTTAGGATTCCATTCAAGATGAGACCAAAAGGAGAGAGGCCCTTAGGTTAACTTTTTTTTTTTTTTTTTTTTTTGAGATGGAGTTTCAGTCTGTCGCCCAGGCTGGAGTGCAGTGGCACGATCTTGGCTCACTGCAGGCTCTGCCTTCCCAGTTCACACCATTCCCCTGCCTCAACCTCCCAAGTAGCTGGGACTACAGGCACCCGCCAGCACACCCGGCTAATTTTTTTTTTTTTTTTTTTTTTTTTTTGTATTTTAGTAGAGACGGGGTTTCACTGTGTTAGCCAGGATGGTCAATGGTCTTGATCTCCTGACCTCGTGATCCACCCGCCTTGGCCTCCCAAAGTGCTGGGATTACAGGCATGAGCCACCATGCCTTTCCACAGGTCAAGTGACAATGAAGGTATGTCATTCATTCTTTCAACAAACACTAAACGCCTACTGTACGACAGCCTCCTTGCTGGGTACAAGAGACACAAAGATAAATAAGCCTCGTCAGGTCCTTGCCCTCCCTGAGTCCCCAGCAATAAGAAGATAGACACATATACAGATAATTACAGAAAGCCCAAAATCAATAACAATCACTGACGAAACACAGAAGCTTATTACTACCTCATATTCATCAATTTCAGAAGTAGGCAGCCTGCAGCTGGTATGGCAGCTCCATACTCATCTGAGACCCATGTGCCTATCTTGTTTCTCCACCTTCCTCACCACATAGCTTCTACTGTGTGATCCAAGATGGATGCTGGAGCACCAGCCATCTCATCCACATTCCAGTCAGCAAAATGAGAAATGAAGGAAATGAGAAAGAGAAGGGCATTCTTCTCTTTAAAGACACTGCCTAAGTGTCCTTAACACTTTTCTAACTTTAGCTTGTGTCCTATTGGCTAGAATTTAGTCAGAGGACCACACCACCTGCAAGATAGAATGGGATTATAGACTTTATTTCAGGAGTTCGTGAGTCCAATTAAAAATTGAGGGATCCTTTCACCAAGGAAGATGTAAGAAAGAGAGATTGAAGGCATCTAGCAGTCTCTGCCACAAATCAGAACACTTCATGGCCAAGGATAGCAGAATCCTGAGCTAGGAATTTCCACTACTGCATTTTTGTTTTTGAGCCAAGGGGGCTCTGATAGATGGGCTACAACACAGAATCTCAGATTCTTATTAGGGACTAGAAGACTGGATCCTTAAAGGGATAACATCTCAAAGCTGACTCCCTTGCCCAATCTTTCTCCCTTTTTCCTTCTCAAGTGATACTTCTGAAAACAACTTTTGCATTCCCAATTCCACTTTAGCCTCTACTTCCCAGACAGTACAACCAGCTAGGGGTTGGGGTAAGAGGCAGCAGATGCTGTATGTGCTTCATTGTTGTATTAGTCTGTTCTCAGACTGCTAATAAAGACATACCTGAGACTGGGTAATTTATAAAGGAAAGAGGTTTAATGACACGGTTCCACATGGCTGGGGAGGCCTCACAATCATGGCAGAATGCAAAGATACATCTTACGTGGCAGCAAGCAAGAGAACATGTACAGGGGAACTGCCTTTTATAAACTCATCAGATCTCATGTGACCTATTCACCATCACAAGGATAGCACAGGAAAAACCCACCCCCATGATCCAATTACTTCCCACCGGGTTCCTCCCATGATACATGGTAATTATAGGAGCTGTAATTCAAGATGAGATTTGGGTGGGGACACAGAGCCACACCATATTGTCCCATCCCTAGCCCCTCCCAAATCTCAAGTCCTCACATTTCAAAAGCAATCATGCCTTCCCAACAGTCCCCCAAAGTCTTAACTCATTTCAGCATTAACTCAAAAGTCCACAGTCCAAAGTCTTATCTGAGACAGGGCAAGTTCTTTCTGCCTATGAGCCTGTAAAATCAAAAGCAAGTTAGTTACTTTGTAGATACAATGGGGATACAGCCATTCCCAAAGGGACCAATTGGCCAAAATGAAGAGGCTACAGGCTCCATGCAAGTCCCAAATCCAGTGGAGCAGTCAAATCTTAAAGTTCCAAAATGATCTCCTTTGACTCCATATCTCACATCCAGGTCATGCTGATGCTCCCACGGCCTTGGGCAGCTCCACCTCTGTGGATTTTCAGGGTACAGCCCACCACCCTCCCCACAACACCCCGGCTGCTTTCATGGACTGCTGTTGAGTGTCTATGGCTTTTCCAGGTGCACGATGCAAGCTGTCGGTGGATCTACCATTCTGGGGTCTGGAGGACAGTGACCCTCTTCTCACAGCTCCACTAGGCAGTGCCCCAGTGGGGACTCAGTGTGGGGCTTCCACCTTACATTTCCCTGCTACACTGCCTTGACAGAGGCTCTCCATGAGGGTTCTGCCCTGGCCGTCAACTTTTGCCTGGACATCCACGCATTTCCACACATCCTCTGAAATCTAGGTGGAGGTTCCCAAACCTGAATTCTTGACTTCTGTGCACCCTCAGGCTCAACATCAGATGTAAGCTGCCAAGGCTTGGGGCTTACATCCTTTGAAGCCACAGCCTGAGCTTTACCTTGGCCCCTTTTAGCCACAGCTGGAGTGGCTGAGATGCAGAATACCAAGTCCTTAGGCTGCACACAGCAGGGGGGCCCTGGACTCAGCCCAGGAAACCACTTTTTCCTCCTAGGCCTCTGGGCCTGGGGCCCGTGATGGAAGGGACTGCCTTGAAGGTCTCTGATGTGGCCTGGAGACCTTTTCCCTATTGTCTTGCTGATTAACATTGGCTCCTCATGACTTACTAAAATTTCTGCAGCTGGCTTGAATTTATCCCCAGAAAATGGGTTTCTCTTTTCTATGGCATTATCAGGCTACAGATTTTCCAAATTTTTATGCTCTGCTTCCTTCTTGAACACTTTGCCACGTTGAAATTTCTTCTGCCAGATACCCTAAATCATCTTTCTTAAGTTCAAAGTTACACAGATCTCTAGGGTGGGGTAAAATGCTGCCAGGTTCTTTGTGTGGCAAGAGTGACCTTTACTCCAGTTCCCAATAAGTTCCTCATCTCCACCTGAGACCACCTCAGCCTGGACTTTATTGTTCATATCACTGTCAGCATTTTGGTCAAAGCCATTCAACAAACCTCTAGGAAGTTCCAAACTTTCCCACATCTTCCTATCTTCTTCTGAGCCCTTCAAACTGTTCTAGCCTCTGTCTGTTACCCAGTTGCAAAGTTGCTTCCACATTTTGGGTATCTTTACAGCAGCACTGCTCTCTACTGGTACCAATTTACTATATTAGTCTGTTCTCACACGGCTGATAAAGACATAACTGAGACTGGGTAATTTATAAGGAAAGAGGTTAATGACTTACAATTCCACATGGCTGGGGAGGCCTCACAGTTATGGCAGAAGGCCAAGGAGGAGCAAAGGCATGTCTTACATGGCAGCAGGCAAGAGAGTGTGTGCAGGAGTTCCACCCTTTATAAAACCATCACATCCCATGAGACTTTTTCACTGTCATGACAACAGCATGGGAAAAACCCACCCCCGTGATTCAATTACCTCCCACCAGGTCCTTTCCACAACACGTGAGGATTATGAGAGCCACAATTCAATATAGGATTTGGGTGGGGACACAGCCAAACCACATCAATTGTTTAATCTCCTTGTCTCTCACCCTCCTATCAGTCCCTGCTTCAACCAGCCTTGTGCAGATTCAACCCAACAGAACTCACTTCTGCCTGTGCCCTGCATCTCTCACTTCCTGCCCAAGGCTTCTCTGATACCAATTCATTCCCATTGGTACCTGTTTCATGCTCAGGCACCTGTAACCAGGAAGTACAGGTCACCCGTGGCCAACAGGAGGTGACAGCCAAGGGGTAACTTTTTCTCCCTTTCATCCCCTTGGGCACATAGCGCTGAGACATATTACGCAAAGCTCCAGAGGTGTCCCAGAGAGATCACGCACCAGTTGCCTGCAGGAATGGCCAATCTGATAACGCAAGCTTGGACGGGCTTTCCTGCCTTCCCTGTTTAGTTTTCCCTCTTCTCCCATCCTGCTCCTTGAGGTCATTTCCCAACTAAATGCCACCAGGAGGTAGCCTCTGTTTCAGACTCTACTTATAGGGCAACTCCAAACCAGGACGTGTAGGAGGCTTTTCTCTCTTTCTGTTTTATCTCCCCTCACAGATAAGAAACTATTCTAGGAGCACTTGACTGAGCTCAGAAAAACCAACTTCAAGTCCTGATTCTGCTGCTTCTCAGCTATGAGCCCTTGGGCTCAGCCTCTCTGTGCTCCATTTGTCTCCCCCGTAAGATGGGAGTAGGTATGCTTACTTGGGCCCTTCTGGGGCCCCTTAGTGGGGCTCCCTGAGGATGGGGCTGTGTCTCCCCTCAGACTGGGGCTTCCCAGAGGACAGAGCTATGTCTCCCTCAGACTGGCCCCTCTCTTATGTGTGCACCTTCAGAGGTACCACCCTCATGGTATCCCATATGAATGATGCCCCTGGAGTCAGGCAACATGTGGCCCTGGGTACACCACAGGGTTAAATGAGTAGCTAGGTACCTCTACCATGCAGCTTGGTATACAGTAGGAGCTAAATGGAGTTTAATTCACTTCCTTCTGCCATTAGTTTGGAGACCTCCTGAGACTAAGGGATCTGTCTTTCTTACCAGACTGAAAGTTTGCTGAGAGCAAGGGTGTGTCACCTCTATCAGATACAGTGTTCTGAGAGCAGGAGCAGTGTCCTTCTGCCGTAAAACTGGGAGCTCCACCATCACCCTTTAAACGGCTAAGAGCAGGAATCACGTCTGCATCTCACAGGAGGCTTGCTGAGACCAGCTTTCTTTCCTATATCAAAATGGGGCTTCCCAAGGATAGGGCTGTGTCTCCCCTCAGACTGGGCCTCCCTGAGTCAGGGCTGTGATTCCCCTCAGACTGGGGCTCCCTGAGGACGGGGCTACGTCTCCCTCAGACTGGGGTTCCCTGAGGATGGAGCTGCATCTCCCTCAGACTGGGGCTCCCTGAGGACAAGGCTGTGTCTCCCTCAGACTGGGGCTCCCTGAGGATGGGGCTGCGTCTCCCTTCAGACTGGGGCTCCCTGAGTATAGATGTTGTGAGCTTCCCTATTCCTCTCTCCAGCAGCTGTCCCATTCTGGCTGCCCACCCGCCTGGCCATGCTGCAGTCCCTTTCTGCCCTGGATGATCACTGCCATGTTCCTGTTCAGCATGCCTCTCTCCTGGCATCTGCCTCCCACTGCTGTGGCTGAATCAGGGTCTGCTCCTCCCTGCTTGCTCTGCTCTCCCCACCAATACCTGTGTGTATTAGGATGAACATGTTGCATTATGCTAACTGCTGGCTTACCCTTTGGTGATTAAAGGGAACATCACACTGCAGGCAGAGTAATCCTAATTACAAGGTAGAAACCACTGCTTTTTTACTAAGAGACAAACGGGGATGTTTTGTATCTTTTCCAAGTGCAGTGGAGGATGTGCAAAGCTGTCACAGGCTTCTAGGGAGTTGGGGTGGGTAGGGCTTCCCTGAGACTGTGTCAGGTGACCTCTGGTCTCTCCATTCCCTATAGGCTGACAAAGCAGCCTGGGGAGGAGAATGACCTTTGCAGGAAGGAAATGAAATCCCTCTGCATGTCAGGTTCATTAACAAATATCAGTGACCAACAAACACAACCCTTCTCCCTGGGAAAGCACAGAGGCATCAGGCTGGGGACAGGAACAGCGGGGAGCTCACAGAGCCCCAACCGTGGCAGCAGCCCTGCCCACCCCTCCCAAGGGCTCACTCCTGCAGGTCAGACCACCCCCCATAATCCAAGGATCCCACCTTTCTATCCTCAGGGATGCAAGAGCCTTCTGGGACCCAGAGTTCATGCCCTGGGGCTTTCCATGACTCAGTGCTACTATCTGTGTTCATTTGCTCTTTCCCTCTCTCACTTCCATCCTCCCCTCCCTCCTTCCATCAATTATCATGCACCAACTCTGTGACAGTGCTTAGCTCTGGGGAAATCACAGTGAAGGATGATAGACAGGATTAGAACCTCATGGGGCTTTTATTCTAATAGAGGAGACAGCTATTACATGATTACACAGAATATCAGTCAATGTGATTATGGTGGGTGTTACGAGGAAAAAGGACAGGATGCTTTACCTAATCTGAGGTTAAACTCTTATGCCAACAAGCTAGAAGTTACTGTGTACCTGGAGTTGTTTCCAGACATCCATTCATTCATTCACTACTTCCTGAGCACCTGCAATTTGCCAAGTACTGTCACCTGCATGGTGAGGCAGCCAATAGAATCCTTCCCTCAAGGGGCTCACATTCTAGACCAGAAGACAGACGATGGGCACATTTAAACAGTAAGTGGTTAGGCTCACACTAGGCCAGGCATTGTGCTGTTTCATATGTTTTATAGACATTATTCCTTATAACAATTGTGGGGAACATTATTATATTCAACCTACAGATGAGGAAACTGTAACCTCCAGGAGGGCAAAAACAGTTTTTTGAATCTCTGTGTTGCCCAGAGTGGTTAAAGAAAATAATAAATTCTGGTAGTTGAGAAAGAAGTCTGACCCTTCCCGAGGGCAGACAGTCGCCGCTACTGTGCTGGTTCCATGTTCACCTTCTCTGGCGACACTGCTCCCTAAGCCAAGGGCTGACACATCATTACTGAGCATGTGAAGGAGGAAAGTAGCACAGGACGGCACAGCTTTCTAAGCCCACATGCATTTCCAGGCTTGACAGAGGCACATTTCTTTACTTGATAGCGACAGTTTCCCGAGGCCTTCAGGGGAAATCATTTTCTATGTAATGATTTCATTTTACATATGTCTATTGACTTTTCTTCATGTTCCATTGGCGTTTTTCAATACCTAACCCACAGAACAGCCCAGTTACACCACTTCCAAGCAAACAAGGACACACATATTCAAACACATTCATCGCCATCACCTCTCTGCTCCCCAAGCAGGGATGCCGCTGTAGCCTGTCAGGGCTCAACCTTTGGGGCAAGCATCTCTTTACAGGTGAGGTATTTGGGCCCTTCCTTCTCCTGCCTTCACACCCTGCCTTGTGGTGGTTCCTTTTTCTCAAGTCCCCCAGTCAGGCAGGAAGGACGTGAGACTTAACTCACCGATGTCTGTTGTACTGCTCAAAGCCGGGATGGGTGAGGGGGAAGGCAGGTGAAGCCATCCAGTCAGGTGAGGTCTTTGTCTCATCTTTGAACTTAAATCACGCGTGTTCAGGCCTGACAACATGTGTTCTGTGTCGGGATTGGGGACATGCCTGAAATGAGGCTACAGGGGCTGATCTACATGCCCAGGGACAAGCGGTAGAGGGGACACCACCACTTGTTCCAGGTATTTCAGATCTTTCATTGCTCACCCCTCTGGGTCTAGACATTTTGATTTCTAAGCCAGAAGTGAGGATCTCTGTTCTCTTCTCTCATTTAGGAGGTTGGGGTTTCCATACTGAACACTACCAGAGCCTCACCCATGTCTCCTCAGTTGCACACCAGCTGACTTCCAAATGCCTCCTTGCACCTGCGGGGTTTTTTTGTTTATTTTTATTATCTATATATTTTTTGAGGGCTTTCCTCTAAAGCCTTTTTGTCCTCTAAAGCCTTCTTTGCCTGTTCATGGCAGGCTGGAAGAGCTGAGGACCTATCAGCCCAAGAGCAGCTCTCAACCCTTGATTGACTGGGCTTAGTGTATAAATATTCCAGCTCCCTCACCCCTAGGAGGCACGTAAAGCCAAGGTGCATGCTCTGCCCTGGCTCCTAGTGCTGGTCAGCAGGATTAAGCTCTAGTTGGCAATCTGCTTTCTAATGCACCCTGTATTGGCTTCCTTCTTTTCTCTATCCCACTTCCCCTCTCCCCTTCCCATGTTTCCCGAGATCCCCCAAATAAGCTACTGGTGCTCAAGTCCTTAACTCAGACCTCTTAAGATTGAAGACAAGGGCATCATTGTTAAATGTGTGGATTCAAATTCTATTTGTGCCTCTTAGACCTTGAACCAGTTACTTAAGCTCTCTTTGCTTCAGTGTCTTCACTTGTAAAATGGGTATAACGACAGGCCTTACCCCATAGAGTCATTATGAAGACTAATGAGTGACTATACAGAAAGCCTCACAATAGTACCTGGCACGTGGGTGAATGCTCAAATGTTATTAACCATGAGCCCTGCCACAGTTTCAGGGGCATTTTCAACCTCCACCCCCATGTGTGCTATTAACTGTTCCTGCACAGGGAGTGGCAAGTATTTACTGAATTGAATTCTTGTCCTGGCTCTGACCCAGGGATTCCTGACCCTGGCTCCTCATCCATCCTGGCAGCATGTTTTATCACTGAGTGTGCATCCCTAGAGCCTGGTGCCTGGTTCCCAGCCTGGGCTGGCACCTGCCCCAAAATGAGCTGCTTTTTGTTGTTATTGTTGTTTAGATCAATGATTGTTGCTAGGCAGGGTCTCCAGATACAATTTTCAGAAGACACTGCCCTCTAAAGAAACCTGTCCAACCCAGGGGTGACATCTTCCTATCACACACAGCCTACTCTTTTGGCTTCTGTTCCTTTCACCCTGGGCATAGGTACCAATAAGAGGCCCAGGGCAGCCTCCCTTAAGATTGCAATTTCTAATTATCCTTTGCTCTGTGAAAAGAGTAAACTTCTACACAAATGTTAGTTTCTAATAAAAACAATTGATCTTGCTGGGGTTGGGGATGGGGCCAGTGGAGCCTCTCAGTCCTCCTTGATGAAGGCAGCACAATAGAGAAAAAGGACTGGAAGGAAGTGGACCAGAAATCGAATCCCAGTCTGTTACTAACTCCCTCAGTGACTTTGGACAAGGTACATCCTCTCTCTGAGCCTTGGTGTCCTCATTGATGAAATTAGGACTTTTTTTTTTGAGACAGGGTCTCGTTCTGTCACCCAGGCTGGTATACAGTCATGTGATCACAGCTCACTGCATCCTGAACTTCCTGGGCTCAAGCAGTCCTCCCACCTCAGTCTCCCAAGTAGCTGGGATCACAGGTGCACACCACCTTGCTAAGCTAATTGTTTTTTTCATTTTTGGTAGAGACAGAGGTCTCTCTATGTTGCCCAGGCTTGTCTCAAGCTCCTGGGCTAGAGTGATTAGTCTACTTGAGCTCACATAACAAATTTGCCAGAGACGGGGTGGCTTAAATGGTAGATATTAATTTTCTAACAGTTCTGTTCCTTGGATTTCCCGTCTCGGCCTCCCAAAGTGTTGGCGTGACAGGTACAAGCCACCACTCCCGGCCAACATGAGGGTTTCAACAGCCATTCCCTTCTCTGATTCCGGGGAGAACTCATCAAAGATTGCAGCAGGGGGCCAGGTATTTACTACCTGTTATGTGCTAGACGATTTTCTCCAATGAACTAATTCTGCACTATGACCCTGTTCTATGATGATTAACTCCTGTTTTATAGATGGGGACATCAAATTTCGGAGAAATCACATAACTTGCATAATGTCACAGAGTTGGCAATGATAGAGCTGGGGAATGAATCTTTCCATTGTAACAGCCTTTCTCCCCTGTTACGTCTGGCCAGGTGGGAAGAGAATCTTTATTCTCTCCTGGAAACTCACTCAAGGGGTCACTAAGAATGAACATGGGTCACAGGAAGAAGTGTGCATGTTTGTGTTAGTGTGCACACATAAGTGTATTTGTACATGTGCATGCACATGTTTGTGTGTGCATTTGTGATTGTGTGTGCATGTATGACCGTGTTTACATGCACATGAATGTGTGTGAGTGTGCCTATTTACATGTGTGTTTATGTTTATGTGCCTGTCTGTGTCTGCTTATGTGGGTCAAGATGTGGTTGTGTGTATGCACATGTGTGGTATCTGATCAATGTTTAGTTTCTCCAAGACTAACTGGATAGCAGGCATTTCATGTCTGACCCTCCTCTTGTTTTCCCTTTCTTTCTTTCATTCTTCCCCCACTCCTTCCTTCCAGTTTCTGGGCAGGACCACCTGAATTGGTTTTCTTTTGCAAGGAAAATAAAGCCTGCTTTTACCTGCTGGAAAAATCCATAACAATTAACCAGATCTGCCAGAGGAAAGAAAACCCTGGGACCTGCTGAGATGGCTTTAGCAAAGGCAGGATGTTCTCCAGAGGTGGGCACTGGTTAAAAATTCAGAAGGAGCATTGGCATATGATATGAGGCGCAGTCTTTTACTAAAGAGATTTAATGGCCCACAATTCAATTTGAACTGAAAGAGTTCCCCCAATGACTCCTTATAAAGGCTTCCCGAGCCCTGAATCAATATCTATGGGGCTGGTGAGAAGCAACTATCGATTAGCTGTCTCTGCCAATGAGCATTACAAGCCAAGGAGGTTGGAGGGGCGTCTTGTGCACCATTACACAAGCAGCACCTAATAAAATTGGTACCTATTGACTGGCTGCAGTGCCATATAGGCCAGAACAAAGAGTGGCTAATGCGGGGCCTGATCACTAATCAAATTCCCTGGAAACCCATTAGAACAAATGAATTGAGTCCTCTCTCCTACCTGTGGGCACATAATAGGGGGCCCAGAAGCCATATTTCTAATGATTTCAAGCCAGAAGATCCTGAGAGTAAAGCCACAGTTTCATTGTGTTGTAACCAGTTTAGATCACAAAAGAAAACAGAAAAATTACTGTATTTGCAACCGTACTTTCCTTACACCACTGATTTGACCTCAGCTGTCCGAGAATATAACAAAGATTCTAGTATAAGAAAAAAATGGCTTCTGGGCATTTACAAAGTCCTCATGATAACATCTATGCATTAAAATCCTAAAAAAAATCTATTTAAGGAAGAGCAATTCAGACTCTCACTCAGAACCTGTTAACTCTTGCTTTATACACAGTTCTAGTGAGCTTGATTTTTCTGGTCTGACATAACACTTTAGTACTAGTAAACAATGGGTAATATTGAAGTAGGTGAGGGATGGCTCTGCTAATGGTAGCAACCCGTCAACAGCAAGAGGTAATAACTGGCAGAGCTAAGGTAAAGAAACTGTAAAACGAGGGTGAGAGGGCACTGAAATCTGGAACTTTTCAGGCAAGGGCTAACAGTTCTACACTCTTGGGCCCCTGTATTAGTCTACTTGGGTGCCATAACAGAGTGCCAGAGACTGGTTGGCTTTAACAATAGACATTTATTTTCTTACAGTTCTGGTTCTTGGAAGTCCAGAAGCCAGCAGGGTTGGTATATAAGTCAGGGTTCTCTAGAAGGACAAAACTAATAGGATAGATGTATATATAAAGGAGAATTTATTAAGGAGTAATAGGTCCCACAATCGGCCATCTGCAAGCTGAGGTGCAAGGAAGCCAGTCCAAGTCCCAGAGCTGAAGAACTTGGAGTCTGATGTGCAAGAGCAGGAAGCATCCAGCACAGGAGAAAGGTGTAGGCTGGGAGGCTAAGCCAGTCTGGTCTTTTCATGTTCTCCTGCCTGCATTTATTCTGGCCATGCTGGCAGCCGATTAGATTGTGCCCACCCAGATTAAGGGCGGGTCTGCCTTTCTCAGTCCACTCACTCAAATGTTAATCTCCTTTGGCAACACCCTCACAGACACACCAGGAAAAATACTTTACATCCTTCAATCCAATCAAGTTGACACTCAGTGTTAATCATCACAGTTGGTTTCTGGTGACGGATCTCTTCCTGGCTTACATTGACCTCTCACTGTATCCTCACATGGCCTCTCTTCTGTGCACACACATTACACATGCACACACACACCGAGCTCTGGTATCTTCCTCTTCTTACAAGGGCATCAGTCCTATCAGATTAGGGTCCCACCATTATGATCTCACTTAATCTTATTTATCTCCATAAAGGTCCAAATACAGTCGCTTTGGGGGTTAGGGCTGCAACGTATGATTTCAAGGGGACACAACTCAGGTCCATGACAGTCCCCAAGGTGTGCAGTGCCCAGCATGATACAACAATTGTTGCTCATGAAGTATTATCAAGAGCAGTTTTAAAATCATGTGTAGTTACTTCTTGTTAAGATGGCAGAGAAATAAGAGATGCATTTTATAAAGATTTCCCTTCAAAAAGAAGAGATGATTTGCCAAAACGTTGGTTTTTAAGGGAGAGAGCTCCAATTACTTAAAAAGAGTGTCACTCAGTGGAACAGTTCTAACCGTCTCCATCAGGGTCCTGACAGCTGTTAAGAGATGTCACCCTCCAATGAGGATCATCTGAGGAGAGTTTAATAAAGGGGTTATTTATAAAGGTGGAGGTGGATTGGGGAACCACAAGAGGGGGCTGCTGTAGTCCAGGCTGATGAGGGTGGGGTGGGACATCCCTCAGCCTGAAGCCCGGGTCCTAGAACTCTGAGACAGAGGAGAGGGTTACTAGACAAGAACTGAAATCTTAGCTCTAGGAAGACGGCTGACCAGCAGACCACAGGGAGCCCTCAGAAAGATGAGAAAGTAACTCACTTTTCACTCCTTCCCTCCAATCTCTTTCAGGGGTTCCCCATGTGCTAAATCAACCAGAAGTCAGACATTAAGGGAGTCCTTGGGTTGAGGGCATGGTTCCAGCCTGCTGAGGCAGACAACAGGTTGGAGGAGGGTGGTAATACACAGGGGAGAGTGAACAGAAGATGCCCCGTTGCCTTAGCTTTTGCAAGGTGCACCTGACTGTGTGACAGGTGACCTTGTCTATCCACTGTGTATTGAGTGCAGGTACTGGGGGTAGTCAGCTCCTCTCCTCAGCCCCCTCCTCCCAACTCTGGCCCTATTTGATTCTCTTATGTTCCCCACAGCAGAGGAGAGCACACCTGTAGTGCTTCCCCAGCTCCAAACTGTGTCCCGCCATCAAACACCCAGACACACATCCACATCTTCAAAAAGAAGAGAAGCCCATTTCACACCATAAGGTGTTTCAGAATAGAGCCTCATCATTGATTCTAGCCCCGCCCAACCTGAGAGACTCCTGAGCTGCTGCTGCCACCGGTGCTGAAAAGAACAGAGGAGGCTTTCCCACACCTGCACGGGCTGATTTTGCACCAAACCGCTCTAATTAGCACATTCCACGCTCTGATTAGGCTTCCAGGGAAAGCATGCCAAATGCCATTAATTATGGATGTGATCTTAAATTATTCACTTGAAATGTTTTTTCCCTTGATATGCCCCTTTCATTTCCCACTAACTTTTTGTCACATCCAAGAATAGATCCAATTAAGCCTCAAGAAGCGGAAGTTGGTTATGTTAAAGAAAAGATAAACTGAAAAGGAATCACTTTTTTTTCCACCCAGTCATGGTGTTGGTAAATCTGGAAGCGACTAGAAGAGAAAAGGGATATGGTGTTCATCCCTACCTCTTTTTTCTGCAGATTTGGTGCGTTATGGCTCGTCAATGCCACCTTGATCATTTCTGATGGGAGCCTGGATGGTGATTTCTTGGGCTGGCTCCCCCGAAGCAGATCCTGAGCTGAGAATTCCTGTGCAAATGACTTATTCAGAAAGCTGGAAGGGGGTGGAGGAACCAGGACAGCAAAGGAGAGAAAGCCAGGCAAGGAGTGAGTTTAGACACTATCCCAACCTCAATCTGATCCTGCCAGGAACTCGGGGTTTCAAATTACACCTCAGCATTTGCAAGGCAAAGGAGTTGGGCTTTCAGACTCTGGCACTAGACAGTCACTGATTGCAGACTGCTGGTGGCCGGAAGAGGTATAAATTCCCAGGCACCTTCCTACTGACTGCAAGCGTGGAATAAGCAGTTCCAGGAACCCAGAGGCAGGGCTTTAATGACATTTCCAGGTGTGAGCCATTAGGAACAGAGTAGAAGCTGGAAGCTGAGCACATAGAACTACTACAGAGATCCAAAGGGATCTGGGTCAAGGAACCATAGTCTCCACTAAAGGGGGCTCAGCAGGGTCACAGGCAGTGGAATAAAAAGTAGAGATCAATTTCTTTTCAAGCCCCCGAAGATCAGCACCCCTGTCCTGTGGTCTGTCACTCAGATGCTCTAAGCGTCCCTGGGGACCCAGCACTGTGTCCTGTGCTGTGGTGGAGACACAGGCAAATCCTGTTGTACTTTCACTCTAGTGCCAGAAACTAGCCTACATCAATGAGAATAAAAATTTGAGGATGTTGAGATTAAATACAGAGCTGTGAGGCTGAGACATAACTGCTAGAAGAGTTCATAGATGTGAAGAGTTTCCTGGGAGACTTAGAACTTGAGCTGGATGCAGGAGGATGAGAAGGATAATGAAGAATTTCTTACTTACATGGAGTGTTTCATACTGTACAGAAAATACTCTCCCATCTATTTTCTCATTTGTGCCTTGAAACAAGATCCTCAGGGGAAATGATATCCCCATTTTAATAAATGAGAAAAATTGAGACTCAGAAAGGTTATGGCACGGACTTGTCCAAGTTGCCCAAGTACTTTATGATGAAGCCGTGCCTTGAGTTCACATCTTTTGAACCTAAGGCCTGTGTCCTTTCCACGATGCCACGTTGTCTCCCAGTGCACAGAACCTAGCAGAGCAGAAAGGAGAAGGAAGGGCACTCTTGGTGCGGAAAATATCAGCAAAGTCTTGGAAGCTGAAATGTACATGTGAAGACTTTGAGGAAATTGACATGGTGTGATGAATATTTCTCTTGAGTCAAAGTTGGAGGTAAGTTGTTTCCACCCCCTTGATGTGCCCCCACCCTGTCACAAAGGAATGAAATAGTCTCCTGTAGAAGGAATCCAGGCCTTGAAGCAAACTCCAAGTGGTAGTGGCTGCCCATCCAGGCCTTTGTAGAGTAGGCAGAGCAGGGCAAGGCCAGGGAGGAGGCCTGGAGGGTCTATGGTCAAGCCCTGAGGGGGAAACAAGCAGGAGGCTGAGGTGAGAGGTGTACACGGAACAGGAGGACACTACTGGTCAGAGACCAGGCCAGTGAAGCCTGCTACATGTTTTCCAAAGAAGCCAGAGCCCAAGAGCAGGAATGTGCAGGCAAAGAGGTCCAAGGACAGAGCTGCTCCCAGGGCAGGGGCTATCTCCTGTCCCCTTGCGGCTTCAGAGTGGCATTGGGTAGAGGTGAACTGTCAGTTCGGTTCAACAGACATTTATGAAGCATCTACTGCATTCCAGACACTGGCCTAGCCATGAGGATTCAGAGAGGAGAGAATGATTGCAGATCCTCCCTTCAGGGTGATGCACCCCGTTTCCCAAGACAAGACACATACTTTGTGACTGTGGCATGTTAAAATCTGTCTGCAGAATAGTTAATATTCTTCCTTTCATAAACTAGATCCTAATTCCCTTGAATGTGGGCTGGACCTAGCGATTTTTTTCTAGTCCAGAGAGTGTGGTGGGTGTGACCGTGTGTGACTTCCCAAGCTGGGTCATAAGGACATCACTGCTTCCATCTTCCTCTCTCTTGAATTGATCGCAGTGGGGGAAGTCAGACAGCATGTTGTGAGGATACCCATGTCACCTTGGAAGAAGGCGACATGAGGGAGAACTGTGGCATCCCACCAATAGCCAGCATCAAGCAGCCAGCCATGTGAGGGAGCCACCTTGGAAAGGGCTCCTCCAGCCCAGGTGACCCACCCCTCCCCTACATCTCAACTGCAACCTCAGGACAAACCCCAAGCTAAAACCACCCAGCTAAGCTGCATCCAAAAGCCTGACCCAAAAACCAAGAGAGAAAATATTGATTGTTGTTTTAAGCCACTGGGTTTTAGAGTAATTCGTTACACAGCAATAAATAACAAATACAATGGTGATATGCGAGTACCAGCACCCCAGCGAAATGGCCCTTCTTGGTTCCACCTAAGGCACATATTAGCACAATGTCACAATAAAAATAACAGAAAACCTGGCTCTAAAAGCTTTTGAAAATAACGGGCAGCTTTGCTAAAGGTTCTCTGGAGGGGAGAGGAATGAAGTGGGAATTACATTTCACAGCAGAGAGCAAAACTTCTTAAAAATCCTTTTTACCCTCCTCTTCCTTCCAGAAAATGCTCTCCAGATGTATCTGTTGTTTCCAGAACTTCCAGCCCAGCGGGTCTCTGTGGTCTCCCTAATGCTTCTGCAGCTGTAGCTGTCCCAGTGTCCCTTCCCAACCTGTCGCCCAAGACCAGTACCACAGAGGTAACTCCCTAAGCAGCACAAACCCCTTGGAAGGTGGGGACGGCTGCAATCCTAGCTTGGTCCTTGTCACAGCAATGAGAGCAGCAGTGGACAAACGAGCAAGGTTAGTGAGTGTTCAGAGGAGAGTGTGTCTGATCACGGAGGGTCACAGGCGTTTCACAGAGGGACTAGCATGAAAGCTGAAATGTGAAATATTCCAGGACGAAGGGAGGGTGTTCTACAGGTTGTACAAAGTCACTACCATGTAAAGGAGGGTGGCCTGAGGGAAAATGGTGCCCAGTGGCTCCTGTACCTAGAGAAGAAACTCCAGCATTCAGGGGGCTCTGACCAATCTGCCTGGCTTTGGGATTCTCAGAGCAGCTTGAGCTCACCCTGACCCTGAATTGTGCTTCCACAAAGAGCACAAACAGCTCTTTGGGGTTTCAGCTTGGTTGCTAATTAGTGGTGAAGTCCTTGCCAGCAAGCTCACCTCTCTGGGCTTCGGTTTATTCCCTTGTAATATAAGAGGCTATATAGGGTCATGGCTCTCAAACTGTGATTAACTGAAAAACTCCCGAATGCTAATTGCTGGATCAACCCACCAGACATTCTGGGCCCTAAGAGCCAAGGCAAGGCCTGGAAATCTGAATGTTAATAAGGAAACCAGGTGCTTCTGCTGCAGGTGGCCCTCACCTTTTACTAGCTCCTTAACTGTCTTGATGCTGGAATCTCCTGGGAAGTTATAAAGAGCAAAGCTTCTGGAGCCTCCCCTGGAGACTCTGGTCAGTGAGCCAGACTAGGGCTGTGGTTCTCAAAGTGTGGCCCCCAGGAGCAACAGCAGCAGCACTGGGGATTTGTGGGGCTATGCCCACACTAGACCTGCTGAATCTGAACCCCAGGGTTAACAAGCCCTCCAGGCAACTCTGATGCACGCTAAAGTAAGAGACCCTCTGGCTCAGAGTTTGTGTTGTTTAACAATTATGCAGGTGATTCTCAGCATTCGGAGGGGTTGGGAAACCTTGTAATTATCAAGGACGCTTCCAGTTACTGGTACCTAAGGTTCTAGGAACGCCTGGATTGTCCTCAACTTGCCTCTGAGCCTCCCCAGGAAAAGGTGTCTGGGAAACAGCCAGGATATCCTTTTTATAAGCAAGCAACATTCAGAAGAGCCAGGGACCAGGTGATTAAAATTTCTTACCCCAGCCTCACAACTTATACACCCATTCACTCCTCCACACCTAACCTCTCAGCGTTCCCCTGAGAAGTGGAGGCCACGGAAAAACTTCCCAAACCCAGGATTTACAGAGAATGAGGCCAGGTCAGCAGGGTCTACTTCCTTTTATTAATTCATTCCTTCCAGCTGACATCTCGTTTTCTTGAAGGCGACCTGCGGAGCTTGGCTCCCTGCCCCACCAGCTCACCCCCTCCTTCTCTCTCTGCCAGGCAAGAGCACCCCTCTAAGAATAAGAAGATTAGAGCAGGCCGCTGGGCCTAGCTGTTATTGGAAGATGAACCACTCCCTCTGCTCTCCCTTGTAATACATAATTCCGGGGCAGACCCACCATCTCAAGGCTGCCACAGGGAAGAGAGGTTTCTGGCCTCCTGCTCCTGTGTTCCCCAAAGCTGTGGCTCACACAAACCCTCTCTCCCCGTCCTTTCCTCATAGGATGTCTAAAATTTCATCATCAATGCAGCTTTCCTGCCGTCCTCTCACCTACACAAACATACTTCATTGACTTATTAATGCATTCTACCTTTATTTATTGAGCACATTCTTGCTCTTGGTATTGTGCTAGGAATTGAGGATGCTTGCAGTTGCATGTCATCTGAAAAAATATTTTAAAGCATAGCAGACAAAGCTTGATCCTTGAAGCTTCATCAGAGCTTCCAATAGCTGACAAGGAGAGCTTATAGGTGGAAGAGATGGACCACAGGCTCTAGAGCCTTCACTGATAAATAAAACATTTTAGATTGTTTTCAAACCTAACTTGAGTCTGCCTGCCCAGGCTAGCAAGCTAAACATTGACGTTGGGATTTTCAGAGAGAGAAAGTGAGGCACTTACTGCAGAGTGCCAAGCAAGGAGAATCAGACACACCTCATGCTTAAGACCCAGACTCCCTAATGGCTCACATGTAAGAGTTTTTTTGTTTGTTTTTGTTTTTGTTTTTTTGAGACGGAGTCTCACTCTGTCACCAGGCTGGAGCCCAGTGGCACGATCTCGGCTCACTGCAGCCTCCACCTCCCGGTTCAAGTGATTCTCCTGCCTCAGCCTCCCCAGTAGCTGGGACTACAGGCATGTGCCACCACGCCCAGCTAATTTTTGTATTTTTAGTAGAGACAAGGTTTCACCATGTTGGCCAGGATGGTCTCGATCTCTTGACCTCGTTATTCACCTGCCTTGGCCTCCCAAAGTGCTGGGATTACAGGTGTGAGCCACCAAACCTGGCCACATGTAAGAGTTTTTAAAGGTGGGGCAGCAGAGGTTATAGGCAAAGTAATAAATCAATACATGAAGATTATACTTTGACTTTGGCTTGTCCCAAAAAGGTGGGACATCTTATAGCAAAGGGTTTACAGGTCATAGGTGGATTCAGACTTCCTTTAATTTGCAACAGGTTAAGGAAGCAAGGTTTTGCCCAAAACCTTGGGGTCATCAGAAAGGAATATGGTTTGGCCTGTGAGCGTGACTGTCTCTAGGCCACTCTGGAAGAAATTTATAAAAAGATTGGCAGTCGAAATTCAGTCCTCACTTCACACTTATCTGAAATCTACATGACAGTTGTCAGCATGTTCCATCTGGTGGGGGTACAGGTTTCTGAAAAACAACTCAGGGACACAGGTCTAGATGTTATCTTTAGTTTCTATAGGGAACCAAATATCTTGTGGCTCTGACTTACTTGGGTGACAATTGTTTTAAGCTACCATTGCCTTCTTACTTTTCAAGTTGTCCATTGACCTCTCAAGTCTAGCTAGGTGCCTGGAATTTCCCTTGGAGGGACTCGATATTTTATTTCCATGCTTGGTGGGGTGGGCAGCAGGCCCCGAAGAGGGATCCCTGCTCTGTCTTAAAATGAGAGATGTCCTCGGGGAGCTTATGCTGGGATAGAGACATCAGGAATGTCTGGGCCTTGAAGGATAGATGACATTATGCTAGGAAGAGATGAGGTCAGAGACATGTTTCCAGGTGGAGGAAGAACAAGTGCAAGGGTGGGAGAGAAGCGGGTGTGTTCAGGGAAGAGCGAGGGGGCCAGTATGGCTGTCTTCTTTCACATCCTCTCCAACCTTGGAGAGGCCAGCATTTGGGTGCTTCAAGATGACAGCTTTCCAAAAATAATTTATCTTCAGCTTTGGTGTGTGTCTGATAGTTTTTTTGCTCAATGATTCGCATTTCACTTAGGGTAGTAGAGTAAAGTGAATTATTTCCCTGAGCACAGAGACTGGTGAAATTGAGTGTGTGTCTGTGGAGCAGGGGAGGTGGTGGGTGGTAGAGAGGAGGCCTGGCTGAGCAAATCTGGCCTGGGATTAAGCATTTTCCCCAGATCTACCTTGAGCAAGACCAGGTGATAGAGCCTGGTGGGAGGTGGGGCTGGGTGGGGGATGGCTGTGCATGGATGTTCCATCATTCTTTCTAGGATAGCTCAGAATCTACAGTCCAGGCCACTCTCATGGAGTTAATGAGACAGTGAACATCTCTGGATTACCTGTTATGTTATACAACATCCTTTGTAAGAGCATCTGTGCAATAAATCCCTCTTGAGATGACAAATTGCTCTTTTTGAACTCTGAACAGAGACTACCCACTTTGCAGTAGAAATTTCATCTCTCCGGATAAGCTTGTTTGCCTCCTTTTATCTGCTACCACAAACTATATAACCTAACCACTGGCATCTTTGGAATTGCATCCTGTAAGTTTAATGTAGGTCTGTGTAATGGGCTACGGAAAACAGACTGGTCCAATGGAAATTTCCATTGAGGTTGCAAGTAATCATTCTTCCTGGAAAAATACTACTGGACAAGATGGTAAAAATAATTTTGTTTTCTGAGAATCTTAAACAGAAAAGTACTGTCAGAAAAAGCAGAAAAACTTGACTTCAGTTTTTCCAGAAGGTTTGGAAGATCTTGAGGGTATTCACTCTTCTAGAAAGAAACATAAGATCTCCAGGACTGAGGATCCATGTTTGAGAGATGAATGAAGTCAGATCAATGTCCAATTGAGAACCACAGGGGAAATGATGTGAATAGGCACCATTGCATCCAAGGTGGACCAATGGTGAAAATGTGAGGTGCATGTGTCTGGAGACTGAGGACAGAGGGGCTACCCACCTGAGGAATGGGGTGCAACCCTTTTCACATACAGGTATTGAGCATTGCTGGTTCTGGCTCTAAGAGACCAACCAACTTCCCCCAAATCAGAACTCTTAACTATAATATATTTTCATTATTGCCTGGAACACCAAGACATTCAGGGGTAAAATTGGTGTTCAGCTAGTGACTAGACATTCCACATTCCCTACATGTCTATTTCTTCGTTCTTTTTTGGTCTTTTTTTGAGATTGTGCTAAAAAACAGAGGCAACATAGTTTTTCAAAACCAACTTCTATCCTCAAATAGTGACTTTTCATGAGGCTCTGGAGAAGAAAGGCACTCCCCATACAATTAGTAAGAGGGCCTTTGCCCCCATGCTCAAGTGTGTGTGTGGCTCTCCTCACCTTCAGGTGCCCTCATACTTGTCCTTACAGGAGCTTCTAATATGCCTATATCCCAAACACTTCTAGCTCCTCCACATTTCTCAGGCTCGATCCCACCCAAGCCCATCAATCTGTCTATCTGTCCATTCATCCATCCATCCACCTCTTCCTCCCTCCACCCACATACTCTACTCCACTCTACTCTCCTAACAAACATTCAGTGCTTTTCTTCTGTGCCAGGAACAGAGCTATAAAGATAGGCAGGAATTGGTGCCTGCCTTCCAGCAGCCTTTGCATGTAGTAACAGAGAAGATTTACCAATAGGTACCTTCAAGAGGTGTTAGGACAGCTAGGGGAATAGTAGGTACCAGGTTCAGAGGAGGAGGTGAGAGCATGGGCTTTGGGCCTAGTCTACCTGAGTTTCAAATTCTGACTCTACCACTAACAGCTGTGTGACCTTGGGTAAACTACTTAATATCAATGTATCTTGGTCTTCTCATTGGTAACACGGCGCCCCATTGTGCCTACCTCAGAAGGTGGTTATTCTGCTTATCTCCTATTGCTGCATAAAGCCAGCCAATTTATTATATTTCATGCTGTCCTGGGTCAGTCGCTCAGGCTGGGTCTGCCACTCGGTGCATCTGCTCCACATCGTGTCAGCTGACGTCACGCGATGGTGTTCAGCTGGCCTGGAGGGTCCCGAAAGGCTTCACTCACACATCTGGCATCTCAACTGGGGTGACTGAAAGGCTAAGTCCAGCTGGGATGGTTGACTAGAGTACTCACAGGGCTTTTTTTGGTGTGTGTGTGTTTTTTTTTTTTTTTTGAGACGGAGTCTTGTTCTGTCGCCCAGGCTGGAGTGCAGTGGTGCGATCTTGGCTTACTGCAATCTCCACCTCCCAGGTTAAAGCGATTCTCCTGCCTCAACCTCCCGAGTAGCTGGGACTACAGGCATATGCCACCACACCTGGCTACTTTTTGTATTTTTTAGCAGACAGGGGGTTTCACCATGTTGGCCAGGCTAGTCTCAAACTCCTGACCTTGTGATACACCTGCCTCAGCTTCCCAAAGTGCTGGGATTACAGACATGAGCCACCGTGCCCAGCCAATAGGCTTTTTATGCAGTATCCCAGGGCTCCCAAAGAGAGCATGCCAGGAGATGGGAGTGGCAACATCTTTTAAGGCCTGGGCCACAGCATCATTCCTGCCACATTCTACTGGTCAAAGCAGACCCAGAGCTTGCCTGGATTCAAGGCAAGATGACTGAGACCCACACCTCTCCATGGCAGGAATACAAAGAATTTGTGGCCATTCTTGAAGCCACCACAGATATGTAAAGATTAAATGAGTTAATACATAAAAAGTAGTTAAAGCATTGACTGGGAGGGCAGCATTGCAAGTAAATGGTGGTGTTTTCACATATGACATGCGGGCAATTTTATGAGAGTCATGGTCTTTGCTAATCAAGGTAGATGTTCAGACTAATCAATATATGTAAAACACATAACTGACTAGTAACTAACGAGACACATATACTCTCCTGGGACATCCCAGAACAACCTGGTGGGAGAGGGCAAGATGTCACTCGGAGGCCTCTCCTCTGCCTTAGGACATACATAGTCCACTTGGAGTGACTACTTGTGTGGTGCCCTGGGCTCAGAGATCCCTGAATGCACAGATGAGCAGAGACGGCTTTTGGCTGCCTGTCTGAGATCCCCCTCCCGGAGCCCATTGCCTAATTGGAAAGGGCCATTTCAACATCTTTGCAGAAAATGGAGTTTTTCTTTCCTTGATGTTGTGATTTGACTGGGAGTTAGCAAAGCATCAGTAGAATCCTAAATGTCTATTTTAAAAAATCAAGCCTTCATCTCAGCCCTGTGCGGAGCTTCGCTCTCCCTTTGTGGGAGGAAGATAAAACGCTTTCATGCATGTCCTCCCGCCTGTGAACACGGGCTGGTTAAACATTTCTGGTAATGGCTTAGCTGTGCCAAGGATTTTATCTTTTCCCAGGAACAGTTCCTGCCTTAAAAGGGCTTCCACAGGGAAGAGCCACAATGCATATGCAGAATGCAGGCTGCCGAAGTCTTCGGGGGAGGAGAGAGTATCTCAGAGGGCCAGGTGCAGCCACAGTGTGGGCCTGCGTGCCTCGTGCTAAGCTGGGCCCATTATGCGTACATCACCTGATTTAATTCTCACTAAATTGCAAGCTGGAATGGGGCGGGGGGACGTGAGGGTTATTTTTTATCTCTTTTTGTAGTTGAAAAACCTGGAGCCCAGGAAAATGAAGTAAACTGCCTGAGGTCAAGCCCTTAATGTGAAGTAGAGCTGCAGTGTCTACTCAAGAGTGTCTGACATCTGCACTTTTTACTCTGCCAGGGTAAGCATGGGGGTCTTTCCACCCCATCATTGCATTTTACACTGTTACTAACTTTTGTAAGGCCCCAGGCCTCAGGGGGTCCCCACTCTGGGGTGGACCCATGACTGGCAAGCACGGCTTGGTTGTCTGTCGTCCTTAGGAAGACCCCAAGGCATGGCATCTACTAAGTCTGAATATGGGCAAAAAACCAGGACAGAGATCACAAAGTACATTGCAGGGTAAAGAAAGGGAGTAGGGAAAATTAGACAGCCTTAGGAGGAGGGAGTGGAGGCCAGTCGCGGTGGCTCACGTCTGTAATCCTAGCACTTTGGGAGGACGAGGCAAGTGGATCATGAGTTCAGGAGATCGAGGCCTTCCTGTCTAACATGGTGAAACCCCATCTCTACTAAAAATACAAAAAAATTAACCTGGTGTGGTGGTGAGCACCTGCAGTCCTAGCTACTCAGGAGGCTGAGGGAGGAGAATCGCTTGAACCCGGGAGGTGGAGGTTACAGTGAGCTAAGATCACACCACTGCACTCCAGCCTGGGTGACAGACTCTGTCTCAAAAAAAAAAAAAAAAAAAAAGAGGGAGTGGATAAACAATGGTGTTGCCTGAGGAGCCAAGAGCTGTAGGTTCACATCCCAGTCATGTCATTAAATCACTGTGGTGTGACCTTGGAAAAGTCTCCTCTCCACCTGGAGCCTCAATTTCCTCTTTTTTTTTTTTTTTTTTTTGAGACAGTTTTGCTCTGTCACCCAGGCTTGGAGTGCAGCGGCGTGATCTCAGCTCACTGCAACCTCCACCTACTGGGTTTAAGTGATTCTCCTGCCTCAGCCTTCTGAGTAGCTGGAATTACAGGCACTCACCACCATGCCCGGCTAAATTTTGTATTTTTAGTAGAGATGGGGTTTTGCCATGTTGGCCAGGCTGGTCTTGAACTTCTGACCTCAGGTGATCCACCCGGCTCCGCCTCCCAAAGTGCTTGGATTACAGGTGTGAGCCACTGTGCCTGGCAATTTCCTCATTTTTAAGTTGAGAGAATATGCTCTAGCCCTTCTGTGATCCCTTTTAGCCCTGAATCCGGCAGTCTATCAGGGCTGCTGCATTCAGCTACACGGGTTGTACACTGCACAACTCCAGGTAGGTGCTGCTCACAGACTGCCGCTGTAGTGGCCCTAGATTCTGTAAAGATGGATATAGATGAAAGAGATGGGAAGCAAGGACCTGAGAGGGCAGTAAAGAGGGGAGAGGGGCTCCAAGCAAAGAGAAAAATGGCCTGTAACCACTCTTTTCTCCAATCAAGAGGTAGATAAGTCTTTATATTGCACAAAGGAATGGTCAGATAGGCATATCTGAAACAGTGGAGGTAGATCTGTGGGGTTGGTTGCTAATTATACTCACTGCTCACATCTGATCAAGCCCAGTTTGATTAGCCCTGATTTTAGAGGGTTAGACTAGGTCCACTAGAGAAAGTGAAGCCAAAACACAGCTGAGATAATGATCATGGACATTCCTTCAAAGGGCCATAAAAACAGCAAAGAAACTAACCATGGTGAGACACCTGTGGAAGCAGCTCTGCCCCACCCCACCCTCCAGTTCATTTGTCAATGTGCTGGTCTCTCCCTAGGGTTTGTTCCCCTCTCTCTTATCACTGCCTGCATATGTGTTGAATATATTTGCATGGTTGTGTGAAAGCTTCACAAGGAACCATGAATTGAAAAGCATTTAATTGGCCACTGAGTCATTGTGAAACCTCTCAGCCCTGGTCAGAATTAGTACAACTAAGCTGACTTAATCTGGCATGATATCATGGGAGTAGGTTTATTATAAAAGTGATTCCAGCCCTCTCTTCCTCCTTTACCCTCTTTCTTTGACCTTGTGCCGTGGGATGATGCAGCAAGAAGATCCTCACTAGGTGCTCCCTGGATCTTGGATTTCCCAACTACAAAACTATGAGCCAAATAAATCTCTGTTTATTACAAATTGCCCAGTCTCAAGTACTCTGCTATAGGAGCAGAAAACAGACTAAGACTGAGCATTGGTACTGAGAATTGGGGCTGTTTCTATAACAAATGTCTGTAAATGTGAAAGCAGCTTTGGAACTGGATAATCAGCAGAAGCTGGAAGAATCTGGAGAAGCAGGTTAGAAAAAAGGCTGTGAATGGACCATAATGGGCAATTCTGGTGCTGTTGCAGAAGAAGAAAAGACCTCAGGAAAGCCAGAATCTTCCTAGAGTTTACCTAAGTGGTTGTGATCAGAATGTTGATAGAAATATGGGCAGTAAAGGCCATTCTGATGAGGTTTCAGATGGAAAAGAGGAATATCTTATTGGAAACCGGTGTCAAGGCCCTCCTTGTTATGAGGTGGCAAATAACTTGGCCGAATTGCATCCATGCCCAAGGACTTTATCAAAGGCAGAATTTCGGAGTGACGAACTAGGATAACTGGAGGAAGAAATTTCTAAGCAAAATATTAAAGGAGCTGCATGGCTACTTCTAAATGCACCTGGTAAGATGCAAGAGAAGCAAAATGATTTAAAGACAGAATTTTAAGTAAAAGGGAAGCAGAGCAGAAAGAGTTGGAAAATCTGAAGTCTGGCCATGTAAAGAGTGAAAAGGCAGCCTAGCTCAGTGGCTCACACCTGTAATCCCAGAACTTTGGGAGGCCAAGGCAGGCGGATCATGAGGTCAGGAGTTTGAGACCAGCCTAACCAACATGGTGAAAACCCATCTCTACTAAAAACACAAAAATTAGCCTGGCATGGTGGCATGCACCTGTAATCCCAGCTACTCGGGAGGCTAAGGCGGGCGAATCACTTGAATCCGGGAGGCAGAGGTTGCAGTGTGCCAAGATTGTGCCACTGAACTCTAGCCTGGGTGGAAGAGCGGGACTCCGTCTCAAAACAAAACAAAACAAAACAAAAAAACAGTGAAAAGGCATATTTAGGAGAACAAACCAAAGGTGTGGCCAAGTGACCATTTGCTAAAGCAATTAAGATGGATAGAAGGGAGCCAAGTGCTATTTATCAAGACAATAAGAGAAAGACCCCAAAGGCATTTCAGAGCTTTAGACGCTTTCCCTCTCATCACAGGCCCAGAGCAGGACCATAAGGGCAAAGTTTTCAGACAGGCATTTGCAGGACTTCAGCATTTGTTCCCCTGCACTGTCTTGGGGCTCTGTTCCCCAAATTCTAGCATAGTGCCCCTTAGCCACCTTAGCCATGGTTTAAGCTTATCCAGGTGAACCTCGACCTGCCAACCCTGGAAGGTGTAAGCCATAAATCTTGGCGTTGTCCACATGGTGATGACACTACAGGCATGCAGAATGCAAGAGCTGCAGCCATGGCAGCCTCCATCTGGATTTCAAAGGATGTCATGTACAGCCTGGAGACCCAGGCAGAGACCTGTTGCAGGGATAGAGCTACTTTGGAGAGACCAAGCTTGGGCAATGCCTAGTGAAGCCATGGGAGTGGGGTAACGCCCAAGACCCTAGGACTGTAGGCCTTTCTTCTTGACTATTTCTCCCTTTTAGGATGGGAATGTCTATCCTATGTCTGTTTCATCACTGTATTTTAGAAGTAGCTAACTTGTTTAATTTCATAGACTGACAGGTGGAGAAAAATTTGCCTCAGGATGAATCATGCCTTGATCTCATCTATATCTGACTTAGATGAGATTTTGAACTTTTGGATATTGAGTTGATACTAGAACAAGTTAAGACTTTTGAAGCCATTGGGATGGATTGAATGTATTTTACATGTGAAAAAGACATGAATTTTGGAGGCCACGGATAGAATGCTAAGGTTTGAGTGTTTCCCCCAGAAAGGCAAGTGTTGGAAACTTAATTCTCAATGTAACAGAGTTGGAAGGTAGACCTTTAAGAGGTGATTAGGGTGATGAAGGCTCTGCCCTTGTAATGGATTGATTTTATTATTGTGAGAGTGGATTTGTTAGAAGAGCAAGTTCAGCCCTCTCTTGCGGACCTCTCACTCTCTTTTCCTCTCTTCCATATGATGATGCAGCAGGAAGATCCTCACCAGATGTGGCCCCTCACTCCTGGACTTCCAAGCCTCCAGAATCATGAACCAAATACATTTCTATTTATTATAAGTTACTCAGCCTCAGATATTATTAGAGCAGTAGAAAACAGACCAAGAAAGGCTGTGTCTCCCTCCTCAGACTGAAGGTCCCTTGTCATCAGATGCTGTGTCTATATCCTTTGTTCACTTGTTTGATATTTGCTAAGGACCTTTTAAGTGCCAGGCACTATTCTAGGTTCAGAATACTATGTTGAAAAGACAGACAAAAACCACTGGTTTTATGGAACGTACAAGTTAGTTGTGATAAATGACAATAAACAACAAACAGATTTAAGTTACAATAAGTACTAAGAAGCAAATAAATGCAGTGTAATTGTAATGGTAGGAGTGTCACGTTAACTGAAATGAGTGACTGAGGCAAGAGTCTCAATCAATCAAGGTTTATTAAGCCAGAGCTTGAGGGTATGCCTAGGAAAAACACAAGTCACAGTCGCATCTGCGGCTGTTTTTTCCAGAAAGTTTTTTTTTTTTTTTTTTTTTTTTTTTTTTTTTTTTTTTTTTTTTTTTTTTTTCTCCAGGAGGCTTAGTATTTATATACTTTCTTAAAGGGGGAAAGGAATGTAGGAAGGGAGGTGTGGTAAGTGAAAGAATGATTGATCTAATCTTGTCTTTGTTCTGTACCTGCAAAGATAAGCAGTATCACTGTGAAATCTAATAGACTTTAGTTTTAGGAACTACACTTAGATTGCAGCCCTAAAGTTGTAATTGACATGTCCTTGTCTTCTGGGAGGATATGCATCTTGAAAGTTTTCAAAAGCATCTGGAGATGCTAGAGGCCTTTTGCCTTTCTGTAGGGATCTGGCTAATGGATAACACTTTGACACAAGGCTGTGGAGTGACAGCTAATCATCTGGGAAAAAGATGGCAGTGTTGGGTCACTCAGTCTCCAGGCTTAACATTTTCTTGGGCATAATGAGTGTGGGGTCCTGAGATTTTTTATTTTCTCTTACTGGGTGTACGTGTCTATTTCAACTGGCATGGTTTGGGCAGCCTCTCTGAGCAGAGGCTTATTTATTTATTTGTTTATTTAGAGACAGGGTTTTGCTCTGTTGCCCAGCTTGGAGTGCAGTGGCAGGATCTCAGTGTACTGCAACCTCCACCTCCTGGGTTCAAGCAATTCTGCCTCAGCCTCCGAGTAGCTGGTACCACAGGCACCCGCCACCACACCCGGTTAATTTTTTGTATTTTTAGTAGAGATGGGGTTTTACCATGTTGACCAGGCTGGTCTCAAAATCCTGGCCTCAAGTGATCTGCTCATCTTGGCCTCCCAAAGTGCTGGGAATTATAGGCATGAGCCACTGTGCCTGGCCAGAGGCTTCTGAGATGAGATCTGAATGATGAAAATGAGCCAGCTATGGGAGGATGGTCTGGGTGAACAGCAATTCTTTCAGGCAGAATTGACTGCAAATGTGAAGACCCTGAGATAGGAGAGAGGAAAAGAAGGTCAGTGTGTCTGAACTTAGTATGTGAAGGGGGTGGCACAAAGATGAAGTGAGAAATGTTGACTCGGGCAGTATGGAGATCATGCAGGGCCTTGTAGGTCACCAGGAATAGGAGCTTGCAGAGAACGGGCTGTGACTCCTATCCTAGGGGGTCTCCCTGAACCCCTGAGCTTTCTGTGGTTTCTCTGTAATATTCTGATGGGTATCTGAACATCTGAATGTAAGGACATTGTCTCCTGTCTCATATTCCTCTGCCCAGGACACAGAGCTCTGCTGACCCCAAGCAATAATGGAAGAAGTATCCTGCCCACACCCTTTCTGCAGCTGCCTCTGGGGGCAGACCTGCTGACAACACTCCCTACCCTTTCCTAGCTTTGTTATTGCAGACTTGGTCTCCAGAGCTCAGCCACTCACTTCCTGGTCTTTAGCACAATCTTAGTGAAGCCAAAGAGCAAAAGACCTCCTTAATCCCAAGTCTGGATTTACAAATAGGGTACCTGCAAAGCATGCAGCCTGGCAGACCCAGAAGAGGCAGCCCATCTTCAGCCTGTCTTCTAGACCTGGCAGTCATCACTGGAAACCCCAGTGTCTCTTCCCTGCCCCTACAGCTCAGACAACCTGTAACAAATGTCAGTGAAGACCTGTGCTTGTCACTTCCCTTGCAAATGGGCTGTTGAAAGGCCAGGTTGGGAAGTCACAAGGATCCATTGTTGAAGTCTGGCAAGTTATTTAACTTCCTAGTTCCTCAGTTTCCCCATCTGTAAAACAGAGATAATAGTATATACTTTTTAGGGTTGAAATCAGATCATAACTACTTGGCTCCGTATGTTAAAAGCGGTAAAAATGATTATACTTACTATGTGCCGGACACTGTGCTTAGGAATATCTCATTTAATCATCGTAGCCATCATAGCTCAATGAGGAAGGTGCATTAGAATCCTCATTTCTCAGATGAAGACCCTGAGGTGCGGAGAGGCCACACAGCTCTTCAAGTATGCTACCTACCGGGTACTGGTTCTCAGCCCAGGCTGGTACTCTCTCCCTAGGGGACATGTTAAAACATGGGTGTGCTTTTGGATTGTCATGCTGGCTGGAACCACTGGGGTTGGAAGAGTAAATTTCCCCCCTTGGCAATGTATGGGTCTTATCATGTGTTGAATGTCTTACTCAGGAAAAAATGAATCAGCCTCTGTTTTGAGAAACACTAATTACAGCAAAATCCCACATTAACAGATAAGGAACTGAGTCCCAAATAAAGTGATGAGTCCAGATTCACTTGGTGCATCAGGCCAGAAGCAAGACAAGAGCCAAGCACCTATCTTGACCACCAACCTTTACCATGTGGGGCCCAAGCCAGATTCTGGACCACCTGTAGAGGCAGGCCAGTTGGCAGCAGTGGGTTGGTGCTTCCTCCCAAAATTCCATTGGGAATGGCCCTGTGATTTCCCCTTCCCAGCCTGAGGAAAACTTGCCCCCCTCCACCCTCTATCCCCTGGCTAGAAAGATGTTCTGAGTTATCTTTGATTGGGTTCTCAGATTTCCATCGCCCAAAGCCGATTTCCACAAAGGGAAGGTGTCAATAATTACATTTCTGCTCTCCATACCCTGTAATTAGTAATTGCGATTAATCTGGCACACTTAGTCAAATATTGCAGGGCCTAATTGGCTTCCGTGCATTTCTTCTTTTGATTGAGACAATCCTATTCTTGGCGGTTCTGCAGCCAGCAGTAGTGAACTCAGCAGGACCTGTCAATTGCTTCTGCTTGCCAATTTGCATGACATTTTGGGAGGCAAAGCAGAGCAAAGGGGTGAGGTAGCTGGGCCTTCTGCGTTGGGGCAGAGGGGCTGAGACAAATTGATGGAAGGCAAATCTATGGGGAAAGAAACAGTAGATAAGAGCTAGTTAGTAAGCTTTGTCTGTGTATACTCTTTCTCAGTGTCATCTCCTCTCTGGTGATAATGTTGTCTTCTTCCTGGTATAAGAAACATTTGTGTGTATGCATGTGTGTGCCTGTGTTGGGGGGTTATGGGGTTGGGGCACCTTTACAAGGGAATTTATGTTCTGTTTTTATGTAATAAGGGGAGTCCAGAGAGCTTGTCCTGTGTCTGCCTTTTCATTATTGCATTCAGCTGAAAATAATCCTCATATACCTAAGTGGCATATTTTTGGCACAGCATACTCTGAATTCCTTTAAAATAAATCCCCTGTCTTCAAGTTTCTTCCTGAGATTTCCTTGCCATTCCTAATTACAGGTCTGAAATTCTACCATTGTAGGTTCATTTCTTTGGGACCTAGCAGTGGTGGGGGTAGTGGGCCCCCCTTTTCTGAGGTTCCTAATTGCATCAGTTAGGATCCTTTTTATTATAAATAACAGGACACTTAACTTGGTCCTAGGTAGCATAATAATTTATTGGCTTTATGATTGAAAAGTTTAGAGAGACTCTGGCTTCAGGCATGGTTTGATCCAGGGGTTCCCATTGTCAGAAGGGCTCTGGCTCCATTTCTCTTTGAGTTCCTTGGCTCTGCTCTACTCCTAGGCCAGTTTTCTCTTCTGGCCACCACCCTCTTCCCCACCACCATAGTGGCTACAAAACTATCTGGACATACATAGCTTCTCTTCTGACATGTTCCTGCAGAAGAAGAGGCGGAATCTCTGGTGAAGTCCCCAGCAAACATCGCACAACTCATTGGCCTAGATTGGATTTTGTGTTCCTCTCACTTAACTCCCCCAATAAATCTCTGTGGTCCAGGAGGGATATGCTGACTCCCTCAATGCCCTCACGGCCCACCCAGAATCCAGCTTAAAGTCATCACACCCAAACCACATAGGAGACAACGGAGGAGGAGCAGTGACCCAAAGGAATGGCATGGTGGCATATGTCCTGTAATCCTAAGGTACCCAACAGGCTGAGGCAGGAGGATTATTTGAGCCCAGGACTTTCAGGCTACAGTGTTGGCAGCCTGGGCAACACAGTGAGACCTCTTAAAAAAAAAAAAAAAAAAAAAAAAAAGGTCTGGAGAAGGAGAGAAGAATCTATACCCCAGGGTTGTTTTGCTGGGACTTTCTCTGGCTAAGGCAAGGAAAAGGTTTTCCACTTTTAATCTTTTTCATTGACCACCTGAGCCCGGTTGCATTCACTTTTTCGTTTCTGAACAATAAACTGGCAATTACCTATTGGGTTGTTTTAGCCAGGATGCTTGCCACTGCTGACATTTCCCTGGTGATTTGCACCGATTGAAATTCTCCAGAGTAATTGTTATTAGTGTATCATCAGGAGTTTATCTTGGGAGCTTTTGGGTTTTGCTGATTTAATAACCAAGTTCTGGAGTCTGTGCTGTGGGGAAAAATGTTTAGTCTGAGGAAGAGAGCAGGACAGAGTCCAGCATCTTCTCCTGCAGGTCAGGCCAGAGCTTATTTAAGAGAACGAAAATAAAAAAGAGCAAGAGGAACATTTGCTTGTTTAATTGGCCATAGACTTTCCTGGTAATAATTTGTAGCAAGATAACAGACCTCTTCAAGGTCATGTGTCTGGGCATGGCTGGGTGAGGGAAAGGACTCAGAAAATTCTGGGTGATTGGCTTTATAAATGAGTATGCTGATTTTGCTAGGACTCATCGGTCAGTTGATGAATGTCGACTGTTTAACTGATGGTTCCAGCCTGGCTGGCCTGGCTCTCAGCCTGGACTCCTGGCCCAGCTGTGTTTGAATAAATGCAAAGATGGAGGGCCTGCCCTGGGGTCTGGAGCAGCAAAGGCATTGTGTTCAAATCCCAGGAGCACGAACTCCAGCCTGAAGCCAATCATTTGTTGAGAGCCCACTGAAGAGACAACTCAGAAAGAGAGCAGACAACCTGGGCAAGAAGTAGGATGGGGCAGCTGTGCCTGTGTCTGGGCTTGCACAGACCAGGTTGGGTTCTCCCAGCTGTACTACACCCTAGTTCTAGACCCTTGATCTGTTGGAGCAGACCCCGTGATTCCCCATATTTGACCTGAAACCAATTTTATAGAGTCGAAAGGGGCCTCAGAGTTCCTTAAGTCCAGCCACTCCCTGTTTCAGATGAAGTTGAGGCCCATGATGGCACCCATATCTCTGTACTCCATCATGACCTGAGGGCGCTCCATCACTGCCCCTATTATATTGTTCGGCATTGTTATGGGCCATTGTGGTCCTCATCTCCATGTCAGGAGGGCAGGGAAAAATGTGTCAGGAAACCACCAGTGAATGTCCACATGTCCACTGAAAATCGGTTACCCCAGGGCAGTATCATCACATTTATTATATAGCATGGGACTTGGCAAAATATGGCCCTTGGAACAAAGCACATGATTTTGTAGGTAGTTTTATCTGCGCACAGCTAGGCTCATTTTCCTGCATATTGTCAATGACTGCTTTCATGCTACAACAGCAGAGTTGAGTAGTCGTGACAGAGACCTTATGGCCTATAAATGTGAAGTGTTTGCTTGTTAGCCCTTTAGAGAAAGAGTTTGCTGGCCCCTGATGGACTGTCAGAGCTAGAAGGGGAATCAGACATTATCTAGTCCTATACCTTTCCTGTCACAGTCAGGACTATCCCTAGAAATTTAGATCCTGGTCCCAGTGGGAGAGCCTGACTTACTGCTGAGGCTGAATGGGGGTTAGAACTGTTTGTTTTGTTTTCATGAGCCAACATCTTAGCTGTGAAGTACACCCAGAACAGTTGAGGACCTAGATTGAGGTGGGAAAGTGGCCCAGGGTGTCTGGGAGAGGAGAGCGGGGATTCACAAGGCACCAAGAGCAGCTCTCACCTTTCTCACCTTCACCAGAGGCAGCTGGGCACCAAGCAGGCCATGGCAGGGTGTTCAGTGGAGACTTTGAGGCTGGGAAGGTAGTCAGGACATTCCTCACCTTCAGGACCTTATCTCCCAGGAGAGAGAGAGACAGCACCTGCTCAGCCCTGACCCCCAGCAGATCTGCAGCCAGATCCCAGTCCCCGCCTCTGTTAGCTCCACAGTGGATGCCTTGGAAAAAGGAGCAGAATTTGCATTTTTATGACCTTATCTCACATGTATCCAGCCATGTGTGGATGAGTCCAAGGACTACAGTCTTTCTGTGGTTCCTTTACTTAGATATAGGATTCCATGCAACTGAAATCCATGGACAAGCAGGATTCCTCAGTGATAGCATTAGCTAACATGTATAGAGTGCCTACCTGTGCCAGGTGCTATTCCAGCCCCTTACCTGGATTCATTTACTCCCTAAGGGATGGCCCATATTACCCTATGAGGCAGATATGAACATAAGCCCAATTTACGGAGGATAACTTATCCCAGGTCCCACAGTTTGTGTCAGTTGAGGTCTCTGGGAAGTAGATACTAAGATTTATTGAGGTTTATTGGAAGTATTCCTGTGAAAAAATATAAAAGGAGGAGAAAGTAGAAATGAAGAGGGAAAACCTTCGGACTAGAATGTAGACCTGAAACCTGGGAAAGGAAAAGGAGCTGGGAGACCCTCAGACCACTGAGCAGCTCAGACAGTCTCAACCAGCCTGGTGGGGCACTCTGGAGCGGAGACTGCCCGTTAGAGGGCCTGGCGTTGGGCAGGCATGGCCAGGCCCTGGTACTCCCACTGGTCTCTGTCATTGGCTGGGACTGATACGGAAGAAGTGGCCTTGGCTTCAGAGCCAAGGTGGACCCTGAAGGTGCTGATGTTGGAGCTGTCAGCTAACTGCCCTCTTAGAGCTGAACAACAAATTCCTTCTTGAAAGGGAATCCAAGAAGCCTGCCTTTGTGGCCACCTCATTGCCAGCTAATGAACCAAGATCCAAACTCCAGCAGTCTGCGACTGGATGCTGGTGGACTTAAGCCCTCTGCTTCCCCCCTTGGTGGATAGTGTGGGGCCCTATCAGGAACACTGAGCCAGTGCTAGCACAGGGTGTCCTGGATCTGCCACTACCAACTATGCGTCTTTGGGCAAGTCACTCCATTCATTGATTCATTCATTGAAACACTGAGCATTTGCTGGGTGTCAAGTCCTGTGATTAATAAAATGCAGTCCATGGCTTCATGGAGCCCTTCACATGGAGATGAGGACCACAATGGCTCATAACAATGCCGAACAATATAATAGGGGCAGTGATGGAGCGCCCTCAGGTCATGATGGAGTACAGAGATATGGGTGCCATCATGGGCCTCAACTTCATCTGAAACAGGGAGTGGCTGGACTTAAGGAACTCTGAGGCCCCTTTCGACTCTATAAAATTGGTTTCAGGTCAAATATGGGGAATCACAGGGTCTGCTCCAACAGATCAAGGGTCTAGAACTAGGGTGTAGTACAGCTGGGAGAACCCAACCTGGTCTGTGCAAGCCCAGACACAGGCACAGCTGCCCCATCCTACTTCTTGCCCAGGTTGTCTGCTCTCTTTCTGAGTTGTCTCTTCAGTGGGCTCTCAACAAATGATTGGCTTCAGGCTGGAGTTCGTGCTCCTGGGATTTGAACACAATGCCTTTGCTGCTCCAGACCCCAGGGCAGGCCCTCCATCTTTGCATTTATTCAAACACAGCTGGGCCAGGAGTCCAGGCTGAGAGCCAGGCCAGCCAGGCTGGAACCATCAGTTAAACAGTCGACATTCATCAACTGACCGATGAGTCCTAGCAAAATCAGCATACTCATTTATAAAGCCAATCACCCAGAATTTTCTGAGTCCTTTCCCTCACCCAGCCATGCCCAGACACATGACCTTGAAGAGGTCTGTTATCTTGCTACAAATTATTACCAGGAAAGTCTATGGCCAATTAAACAAGCAAATGTTCCTCTTGCTCTTTTTTATTTTCGTTCTCTTAAATAAGCTCTGGCCTGACCTGCAGGAGAAGATGCTGGACTCTGTCCTGCTCTCTTCCTCAGACTAAACATTTTTCCCCACAGCACAGACTCCAGAACTTGGTTATTAAATCAGCAAAACCCAAAAGCTCCCAAGATAAACTCCTGATGATACACTAATAACAATTACTCTGGAGAATTTCAATCGGTGCAAATCACCAGGGAAATGTCAGCAGTGGCAAGCATCCTGGCTAAAACAACCCAATAGGTAATTGCCAGTTTATTGTTCAGAAACGAAAAAGTGAATGCAACCCGGCTCAGGTGGTCAATGAAAAAGCATTAAAAGTGGAAAACCTTTTCCTTGCCTTAGCCAGAGAAAGTCCCAGCAAAACAACCCTGGGGTATAGATTCTTCTCTCCTTCTCCAGACCGTTTTTTTTTTTTTTTTTTTTGAGATGGAGTCTCGCTCTGTCGCCCAGGCTGGAGTGCAGTGGCCGGATCTCAGCTCACTGCAAGCTCCGCCTCCCGGGTTTACACCATTCTCCTGCCTCAGCCTCCCGAGTAGCTGGGACTATAGGCGCCCGCCACCTCGCCCGGCTAATTTTTTGTATTTTTTAGTAGAGACGGGGTTTCAGCAGGTTAGCCAGGATGGTCTCGATCTCCTGACCTCGTGATCCGCCCATCTCGGCCTCCCAAAGTGCTGGGATTACAGGCTTGAGCCACCGCGCCCGGCCCTTTTTTTTTTTTTTTTAAGAGAAGGTCTCACTATGTTGCCCAGGCTGCCAACACTGTAGCCTGAAAGTCCTGGGCTCAAATAATCCTCCTGCCTCAGCCTGTTGGGTACCTTAGGATTACAGGCATATGCCACCATGCCCAGCTAAGTTTTTTAATTTTTTTATAGAGACAGGGTCTTATTGTGTTTCCCAGGCTGGTCTCAACCTCCTGGGCTCAAGCAATCTTCTGGCCTTGGCCTCCTAAAGTTCTGGGACTATAGGCAAGAACCACCACACCTGGCCTCCAGACATTTTTGACTAGTGTAAAGGAAAATATATTAGGTTAGTGCAAATGTAATTGTGGGTTTTGACATTGGTAATGGCAAAAACCGCAATTATGTTTGCACCAACCTAATAGAAAGAGCAGGGGGAGGGGGCATGATTTTTTTCCCTAAAGTTAGCCATATCTTACCCATTCACTTCTGCCCTGACTTTTCTGATAGGATAGGGAGGCTACACTGCCTACTCCTCACCAAGCCCCATCTCTCAATAATATGTTTCTTTCTCTATTCTTTCTGTTTCTGCCTGTCTTATTTTCTCTCACCTGCTCATTTTTCTATCCTGCCTTCTCCTTCCCCTGTCTTTCTCCTCCTTTTCCTCAAGTGCGTTCTCTGTGACTTTGCTCTTCAATCCACCTGTCCTACTACCCTGATATGAGGAAGTTCTTCCTCCACCCTAGCCTTCCTCCACCGTCTCAGTCATATTTTTCCCCTTGGCCTCAGAAGTTCTGCCCTCTCTCTGGTGATCCCAGTTTGGTCCCAGTGAATGGTCAGGCTTCCCCAGCAGACAAATTCACAGCAGTTCACAGCTGTTTCCAGCCCATACAGCAGCTCTGTGTAAATTAGAACAAAGTGGTCGTTTTCTTGGGGCAGATGCAGCTTCCATGCCAGGCACACAACCTGGAGGACGTCAGCCACATTCACCCCCTTGACCAGATACCTTTGTGTACAATGAGTGGATGGCAGGACAGGCAGGAACCAGCGTTCTCTGGGGATAGGCATGCAGAGGGCACTACTGTGGGCTGGATGGGTTCCTCCCACAGCTGCAGAGGCAAGGCCCAGAGTGACCATTGTCCAAGATTAGTGGGCACAGACTTACCTGGGGAACTTGTCTAATACGCAGATTCCTGTCCCTTCCCAGCTCCCATGGAATCTGGGAGGTTCTGGTTTGGCCAGGGGGCCCTGAATCAAGTTCCTAGGTGATTTTGATGCAGACCATGCTTTGAGAGTCCCTGATTCCCTAGAACAGTGACCTAGAATTTATCTGGATTTGTATACTCCCCAAAATAAGTACATTAATTTATAAGTTTTATACATGTAATACTGAGAGCTAGGATGTTAATTACTGGAAGTAAAACATTTCAATAAACAAAAATAAATATAAATGGAAATTATTTTCTTCCTGCTTCCAAAACTCTGCTTTTAACTTTCAGGGAGTATGTTCCCTACTTTGGAGGCCAAGGCCGCAGAGGCTGGGAAAAGAGCTTTAGCCATTGAAAACATGATGTCATCACCCCACCTGAGGCCTTTCTCCTCACTGCTCCTACCCTCTACCTTCCTGGCCTCAATCGGCAATACTGACACTCAGGTAGGGGACCAGTCTCTTATGATCAAGGTGAGACCTCCAAGCTTTCCTTCTGTCCACTGTGAATTGCCCATGATTTCATTTCCTTTCCAGGCCGGCAGGGGGCTATGGTGGGCACATTCTGGCTTTCAGGTGGACTCTGACTGCAGATGCTGCAGCCCAGTCCTCCATGGATTTGCCTTTTGCTGTAGGAGTGTTTGGATGTTTCACTCTGTAATTTTCAGCCAGAGCCAAGGCTGTGAATCAGGCCTGTGTTGATTTAGTGGTGTAGAGTATTTCTAGAGGCATGCTTCCTCACCTGTGAAATGAGAGGGTCGGACTGATTGACTGCTAAGGCCCTGTCCCAACTCCAAGAAGCAAGGCTTCTATAAACCCTGCCAGTACCATTCATGAGTGGAAGAGTAAGTGGTAGCTGTTGGAAAAGACCAAGACAAGAGGGAAAAGCTGATTCGTAAGTTCAGTCTTTCTTCCAATTCTTTTTGTCCCAAAGAAAGACCTGGGGGAGTCGTGGGTCCCCAGAGAAAGGGCAGTATGTGTTTCAACCTCAATGTTTCAAAGCAGGATCAATAGTCACTGATCTGGGTTCTAGTCCAGAACCAATCTACCTGGAGTAAATGGTTCTGAGCAATTACTTCTTTTTTTTTTTTTTTTTTTTTTTTTTTAAAAAAAAACTCAGTTGCTTTTTCCAAAAAGACAGGAGTGACCTGCATGATCACTGTGGCACCTACCATAGGTGTTGTCTAAAATGTTGTTTTTTCTTTTCAAAATGAAGGTCATGAATAAATTTTAATTGTTTGGTGGGGCAGAATAGGGCATAAAAGACTAGAAAGCTTTCTTGGAAACGTTAGTTTCAGGTGTTTGTGTGTGTACTGGATCATTGTTTACCAGTGTGCTAGTCAAGGTTCCAAGAGGAAAGAGAAGGCACACTTAAATTAGGATAAGTTGAGCAGGGTTTATAGAAAGAATATTTACAAAGGAAAGGAATACAGAAACCACCGTGCAAGACCCAGAGACTAGCAGCAGTGGAGCTGTTAGCACCCCTCAGGGCAGAAGGATCTTGGGGAGGGAGTACTTTCCAGATCCAACAAGGGAGTCTTGTGGAAAAGGCCACTGTATTAGTTCATTTTCACGCTGCTGATAAAGACAAACCCAAGACTGGGTAATGTATAAAGAAAAAGAAGTTTAATGGACTTACAGTTCCACATGGCTGGGGAGGGCTTACAATCATGGCACAAGATGAAAGGCACATCTTACATGGTGGCAGGCAAGAGGGAGAATGAGAACCAAGGGAAAGGGGCTTCTGCTTATCAAACCATCAGATCTCATGAGACTTAGTCACTACCACAAGAACAGTATGGGGGACACCACCCCCATGATTCAATTATCTGCCACCGGGACACTCCCACAACATATGGGAATTACAGGAGCTACAGTTCAAGATGAGATTTGGGTGGGGACACAGCCAAACCATATCAATCACCAGTGGGAGAAACAGAGGTTCTGTTGAGGTATAGCCTCCTACCTCAAATCAGTAAGAAGCAAGTGAGGGGAACGAATACCCCAGCCTTTCTCCTCCTTTCTTCTCATCTCCTGCTGGAGCTTACCTTTGGTGAACCCTCCCCAGAAACCAGAAGGTAAGACAGCCACAGGTGCAGTGTTTTACAGCTCCTGGGACAGAGGGCAGTATGTCCTAATGGGCAGAGAGACAAGTTCTGGCACAGGGAAATGCACAGTATATCTTTTACCATGGATTGCAGTCAAAAACGCTTACAAGCCATTGTCCAGTAAGAGACCTTAGTGGCATTTGGAACCAGTATGGACTTAGATTCAGCGAGAACAAAGCTTGAACTCTGGCTCGGCCACTTGCCAGCTGCATTACCTTAGACAGACTACTTAACCCATCTGAACCTTCACATCCACACATGTAAGAAGATAGAGAATAATGTCGGCTGTGTAGGTTTATCCTGAGGATTAGAGATAATCATTGAGGAATGGCTGGCAAATGGGAGTATTCAGTAGGGACAGCATTAATCCCATATTCTAGATGTCACAACAGGAGTTATTCACCAAGGACAGGCAGCCCCTTTAGCACTGGGCTAAGGACTTTGACAAGTTTCTGTTTCTTATTTTTATTCACTATTTTATTAATATTTTAGAGACAAGTTCTCGCTCTGTTGCCCAGGCTGGAGTGTAGTGGTGAAATCATAGCTCACTGAAGCCTCTATCTCTTGGGCTTAAGTGATCCTCCCGCTTTAGCCTCCCAAGTGGCTGGAACTACAGGTACACAGCACCATGACTGGCTAAATTTTTTATTTTTATGTTTTAAGTGATGAGGTCTCTCTATTTACCCAAACTGGTCTCGAACTCCTGGCCTCAAGAGATTCTCTTACCTCAGCCTCCTGAGTAGCTGGGATTATAGGCACGAGCCACTGTCCCTGGCCTGCAGATAATCATTGATGGAATGATATATAAATTGCAAGGTGTTTATTGCTCCTGGAGAAAGCACAGGCCATTGCCAACAGAATTCACTAAGAGTTTAAGCGGTAAGCAAGATTAAAGTCCAAGAAAGGAATCAGAGTGAGAGTTGCTTGTCTCAGAGGCCTGAGGTAGGTGTGCATTTTCCATGTAATTCCCATGTACTGTGGCAGCTCCTGAAAGCCAGGGGCCTGTTCTGGCTGGGAGGGAAGGCAGGCAGCTTCCTGTGTGCCTGCAGCCATGGTTCCTCAGGCTGAAACCATATTCCCCCCTAGGCCCTGTTCCAGGGACCCTGGCCCTTACTCTCCTATCTACAATCCCAGACTGAATTCATAGCAGAACGTCACTTTCTTTCTTTAACAAACACTGGGTTTCCCTTTGTTCTAACAATCAAGCCAGATTGTTCAGGCTTGTATAAATGGGCCACATCTTACTGAAGCCTCAGTTTCCTCATCTGGAAAATAGGATGGTAACTCTAGCCCCAGGGATGGCTCTAAGTGTGGACATAATGTGTGTGAGGAGCCTGGGATGAATCAGTAAGTGGTGACTTCTGGTCTGGCTGGCCCTGGGTGTGTCTTCCTTGGATAACAGCTGTAGCTAACCTCCCATGCAGATGGGGTTCTTCCTCTGTTGGCAGGTCAGCCTGATTTGTATGGATCCTCCCACTGCATTTAAAAGCTGTTGATGCCACTGACAGCTACCTGTGGCTCTGCTGAAAGACACTGATAATTATGCCTGGTGCTCAGCCTTGGAGAAGGCAATGGACTAAGACTGCTCTGCTGAAGCCTTCAGCCCTATCCTCATTTACATAATAATCAGGGGCTTCGCTCACATTCCAGCCACATGCATTCATGCACACACATGCAGAGAGGCTGAGATTAGGCTTGACATTGGGACTTTGGTAACTTATGAAGGGGATCCAAAAAGCAAGCCAGGAGCGCTGACTTGAAAGAAGTGAAAATGCAGTGGCTCAGAGGCCATCCTCCATGCAATGCAGTGACAATACCAGGTGCTGGCTGAGATAGGGTTCTAGAACTGAATTTCTCAGGCTGGGCTCTAATCTAAGCTTCATCACATTCCAGCTGAGTCCCCTCCAGCAAGATATTTAGCCTTTCTGTGCTTTGGTTTCTTTTATTGAAAATGGGAATAAAAGTATGTTGTGAAGAAGATGTCACGAGTCAGCACATGTCAGGAGCTAGAAGAAAGTCAGGCACATAGTAAGCAAGTGCTCCATGGATGCGAGCTATGATTGCCTTCTTCATCTTCATCCCCATCTTCAGGACATCTGCAGTCATCTTCATCTTTATCATCTCCCTGAAGTGGAGTTGTACAATGAGTAGAGCTCTGACTAGGGAAGGGGAAATAACATTTATTCATTATTATAATTTCCCTTATACATCATTTTAAACAGGATGTGAAATAAGTTATAAACATCCTTATATTCCATCAATATAAACAGAAAAAAGTCCATGAGAAAATTTGGGTGGTGGGAAAGTGAGGGTAAGGTACAGAATGCCTCTCATGGGGTCCTTGTGGAATTTCTGGAGGTGGCCATTAATTTTGGCACTGAGTGTCATAAAAATATGATCAGTTGCAAAATTCACTGACAAATGTATATCAGTTGCACAATGGACGAGCCTCACAAACATGGAGGTTGAATGAAAGAAGGCAGAAACAAAAGAGTACATGCTGTGCGATTCCATCTATATAAAGTACAAACATGGGCAACACTAATCTATGCTGTTAGAAGTCAAGGTAATTGTCACCCTTGCAGCAGTGGAAAGACTGGGAAGAGAGCAGGGGAGGCTCCTGGGTGTGTCAGTAATGTTCTGTTTCTTGGTCTGGGTGTGGATGACATGGACATATTTAGTTTATGGAAATTCAACAAGCTTTACATTTACAATGTGCATATATGCATAGGCATATATGGGTAAATATATATATATGTATTTCATCAAAAATTTAAAATAAAAAGCAGTTGCTTGGTAGGAGCATGGTTTTTCAGTACATTGAAGTATATAAGTAACACTTATTTTTGACAACAGAGATAACTACAGAGCTAATCTCTATTGACTGCATATTCTGCAACAGGTACTCTGCTAACAACTATGTGCATTTCCATCACAGCCATCCTGTGAGGTAGCGGGGTACCCTACTTTTACAGATGGGGCAGCTGAGGCCTAGTGAGCTTACCTGACTTCTATGCACTCCCAAATCTCTTCTTGATTTGTGTATGCCTGCCCTCTACCCAAAAACCCCACCCACATAGCACAGAATCTGGCATACAACGGATGCTCAGTAAATGTTTGAGGGAGAGAGGAAGGGAGGAGACCATGTCACTATATTGTCACCAGTCACCCCATCTTGACATCCTGAAATCATTTTTTGTCTCCTCTCTAATTCCCATTGCACTCATAGGCAGCACCAAATGGCACTTAATTGCTTTCTGTTGCTAGGTCTAAAATGCTCTGTCAGTCAGGCCTGTGCCTCCAAGCAGGACAATTGTTTAGCATGGCTGAAGAATGAAGAGGCACACTGCTATTCCTAACAGGAGAAGAGCCTGGGTGGGAGAGAGAGGAGGGGAAATAGTCATCCAAGGTGATGGAGGGTTGTGGTTCGGGGGAATGGATTCCTGTGCCTGACTCCCTCCCACTTGCCCAGATTCTCAGTTTTTAACCCAGCATCTGGAGAAGAAAGTGAGAAAATGCTTCCAAAATGAACATGTCCCCTTCTCCCCCTCCAGCCTCAGGGACTTGGTTCTGTTTCTGTCCTCTTCTGTGGCCCTTTCCCACCTACTGGATTCTTCGTCTGAATTAAGGTCAGCAAGTGGCCCAATTCATGGCCAATTAACCACTAAGTTTGTATTTTTACTCTCCCTGCACAAAAGCCTGTTTCTTCTGGGAAGGACTTTAGTGGACATCAATAAAGCTCCAGGTGGAGTCCTGGGGAGACTCATCACCCTCTTGCAATCCCAGATCTTTGAATCTCCCTCTAGAATTGTCTAGGACATGGCTTTCCAGCCCCTTGGGAGGGCTGTGTCTTTCTGCCACTGCTTGTGTTACACTGAGTCAACATTCAATGAATAATGAATTATAATAATAATAACTTGAGGAAATTTATGCCCTAGCATCAACTAGGTCCAAAACATAAAGCGAAAGCTCACTGTAAATTACGCCCTGGGACTGGTGAGTGAACAAGGCATCTTTCCCCAGAGACCTCCAAATCAACTCATTTAAATTAATAAATCCCACTTTCCTCTGTGACTGAATAACAAGCTTATTTATGTGTCTTAGAATTGGCAAAAAATCTAAGTAAAAGAACAGAGCAATTACAGTTCCTTCTTTACACAGATTTTCGAGACACTATCTAAGCTTCCTAACTCTTATTTTGGGTGAAAGAAAGGGGAAAGAAATGAATTCAACCTGATAAATGCATTGCTTCTAAATCTACATGCTACCAAATAACCAAATTGGCTGAACTGTTTTTTACTTCTGAGTAGTTTCTTTTGTCTTTTCTGGGTATGGGCCTAAAACCCTGATACAGACTAATCTTTCTTGGAAAAATCCTTGCTGAGTTCAAGACTAGAAAAGGTGGGTTTGCTCTGACAGATCCCTCTGTAGAAACCCCTTGTACTCAGGGCTGAACTCTTAAATATTTAGTAAAATGTAGGGTATAGCACTGGCCAGTTGGAATGACTGTGACCTGCAAGGCCTCTGCTGTGTCAATGCTAACTCTTTAGTTTCTGAATCTTAGGGTGATCAATGTGGAGAAGATCTCGTAAGAGAGGCGTGGTGGCGTACTTAGTGGGCTCAAGGTAGCAGCTCTTTGCCAATGGGAATGAAAGTATCTTAATACTTCAACAGTACAGATAATAAGCCTTCTTCTACCAGTGCTCGGAACAGCTAGGAGTGGAAATAATGTTTTAATCGGCTTCTTGTGGGTCATTTCTATTCTCTTTTCTCTAATGTTGTTCTCCTCAAACTATCTCCAATCTGTTTTTCAGGCCCACCCCAGCTCGTATAGTTATGGTGCAACATAATTCCAGTGCTAACTACTCAGAGTTAGTGCAGACTCCACAGGTTAAGGACACAGTTTTCTTCAAGACTGCCCTCACTATTAGACACTAGTTGCAAGCTCTGAGGTCCCCCAGCCATTCACACTTCTAACTAGCTACAAAGTCAGCCGTTTCCAGTAGCTCTTTCAGGTTCAATAATTCAGTAGAATAACTCACATAACTCAGGAAAGCACTATATTTACAATTGATTTTATTGTAAAAGCTACAACTCAAAACTAGACAAAAGAAGTACAGTGTACACTGCTCAGGTGATCGAAGCACTAAAATCTCAGAAATCACCACTAAAGAACTTACCCATGCAATCAAAAACCACCTGTACCCTGAAAACTATTAAAATAAAAATCATTTGCATTGTAGCAACAACAAAAAAGAACTGTCCCAAAGAAGAGATGCATAGGAAGAGGTGTGTGAGGGTCCCAAACATACAACTGCCATGTCCTCACATCGCCCTCGCAGAAGATCCACCAGCCAGGACGTTCACCTGAGCCTCTGTGTCCAGAGTGCTGGGGTTTTCATTATATAAGCATGATTGACTGAAACATAGTCCATGTGACTGAACTCCATCTCCAGCTCCCCTCCTCTCCTAGGAGGCTGGGTAGATACACTAAGCCTTCCAGAGGATTCTGATATGCATCAAGTTGAAGAACCACAGCTCTAGCACATAGGAAGTGCTCAACAGATGTTTGTTGAGAGAATGAATGACTCCTGTAAGGAAAATCCTCTTCATCCAATCTGTGGAAACAGGTTCTCAGTGAGATCTTTCTCAAATAGGATCTGTCTCCATATTGAAGATTTGTTACTTTTAGCTAAAGAGGAATTTCTTTTTTAGCCTTTGAGCTCCAGCTTGAGAGCCCTGAGTTCATGATAATTAACCCAACACCATCTGCCTGAAGTGCAGTGAAAGATATCTTTGTGCTCACTTGTCATAGTATCTAGGTATTCAGGGAAATAAAACTGCCCTTATATTTTCGCATGATACCTGACCTTTTCTTTCATTGGGGAATTCCAATCAGCAACATTACGCTGGATTATTTCAAAGGGTCTGAAGTGGGTGGGACAAGAGAGGAACATCTGATCTCCAAAACATTCCTGAACGCAGCAGGACAGATGAAGGCTAGGCTTCAGGAAGAACTTCCTCAAAGTCAGGGGAGCAAGTTGTAGGAAAGTGATAGGGATCTAGGGAAATTATGATATCCTCTTTCATAAATGCCTGAGTTAGGGTGGGTCTTATCTGTGGACAGAGAAACCACAAGATTTTCAGAATTCAGGGAACTTAATTGAGAAGTGGCTGCCTCTCAGTGAGGAATCACCAGACCAGCCATGTGGATTTGAACCTATTTCTCCTTGTTTCTCTGCCTCAGGGTCTCTTTTAGCCTAGGCATCATGAACATTTATGGCTGAATAATTGTTTGTGGTGGGCACTGTCCTGTGAACTGTAGAATGGTTAGCAGCATCCCTGGCCTCTCTCCTCTAGATGTTGGTAGAACCCTCTCTTTATCTGTGACCATGAAAAATGTCTCCAGACATGGACAAGTTTCCAAGATCAGGGAGGACTGTCCTATGTTGAGAACCGCTCTATCTGTAAGGTCCTTCTTGGGACCAGTATTCCAGGATTCTGCCAAGCAAAGCAAACACCACCCCATAGCACATGGGGCAGAAGCCACAAATAGGAATTCCCCTTTCATTAGAAAACAGATAGCCCAGGCCAAGCTTTCACAGGAAACCAAGGGTTTAGCCTCATAGCAAATGGATGGCAATGTTACTGCCAGAGTTAGAGTCTGAGCTACTTTTGAGGCATTGTCTCCAGAAGGCCCTTTCAAGGTGAGGCTAGTGAAGCAGTTATGCAAGTGCAAATCCTGACTTTATTTAAAATTAAAATGTTCTGTTTAGCATGAAGTTTTTGCATTAATTTTGATTTTTTAGAAATGTTGCATTAAAGTAATTTAGAAATTTTGTGCCCCCTTAAGTGTTGCACCCCAATAAGTATTTCTCCTCACCCTAGTTTTGACCCTGATCATCAAGGTTTTTTAATGCAGATTGGCAGGTCCAGGGATGAGGAGCTTTGCAAAGGGAACAACCAAGGCTTAACCTGAAGGCACTGGACATCTGGTGGTGTAGAGATCCCCAGCAGGGACTGTTCAGCGTGGAAGTACTGAAGATAAACTAGGCAGAACCTCCCAGCCCTAGTCCTCAATGAGTGAGTGGTTCTAGGATACCATATATCATTTATTCATTTATTCACAAGTCCTTCTCCTAGGGCCTGTGCTGGAACAGATGTCGGAGAGACCAATATGATGGTGCTCACTTTCCAGGCAGGGAAGACAGCTCATAAACAAACGAGGCCCGATGTCAGTGATAAGGACTGCAGAAAGTGCCAGAGGAGACTCCATGAACAGTGATTCATTTGATCTGACCTGTGGGGACAGAACTCAAATGCAAGATTCATTCTCAACCCAAGAGATCTTGTCAACCACAGGTCATTTTCCAAGCTTGCTAACAAGCCTGCCGGCATCACAGTGATGAGCTGTGGGCTGGGGAATTTACTTAGCTTCATTTCCTTTAGTCACTTAGGTAACAATCGAGGGACTTTCTACCCCCCTTCATATAGCCAAGGCTTGATCGGGTGGAAACAACTAATGAAACAATACCTGTGTAATTAGAGTGTTTAATTGATGATCATCCAGAGTACAGTTTTTTTTTTTTTGCTTTGAGATTTTTTTGGGGGGCAGGGAGATTCAGAGAAGAAGCAGAGAGAAAATAATATGCTTGTGAACTGTGGTCTAACTCCCCTTCTTACAGATGAAGACAATGAGGCCCAGAGGGGGCAAGTGACTTGTTCAGGATGCCAGCCTTAAAAGGGAACTTATAAATAATAATAGTGTGGACCCACAGGTGAGAGGAGAGAAGTGGGGAGGGCAAGTTTGCCTCCACTTCTCTAGCTGTGCAGGAACATGTACAGCTTTCTTCCGTAAGAAATTCATTAAGCAGCAGCTAATCCCCATGGCAGCGATAAATGGTACTAACAACCAAGCATTTGGTTTCTCATAGGAGATGGGGTCCTTTGCAGCTGGTGTCATGTGTTCCACACTCTGAAGTGGAGGAGCTGAGATAGCTCACAAGAGTTTATACTTGGAAGGGATGGGATGTTGTACCTTCTCCCCAGCAGCCCTGAATGTCCCTTGCTGTTCCTCTGAGTTCCCTGCAGCTGAGGAATCTGGTCTCTTTCAATGTACTCTCTTCTAGAAAGAGGGAGAGCAGGAAGCATCATGGATTTCACTTTATGGTTGGGGAAGTTGGCATTCAGAAATATTTCGCTATTTGCCCAAGGGTAATTTGCCTAGTAAATTGCTGGCAAAGCCTGCTCTAGAGCCGGAACTGCTGTATTTTCTGCCCACCCTGGGCTCTGTGGCTCACTTCTGCTCCTGCAGTACAGATTCAGGGATGATATCTTACCAAAATGGGTCTCTGGTGGTCATCTCCACCACAAGACCAACCACTCTCTATTGAACACCACCAGTGCAGGGGAAACCCATTTCCTTTTGACACAGCACAATCTCTCTTTGAACTCCTCCATTAGGAAGTTCTTTTTTTACAACTTCCTTAGTTTTCTGTGTATAGACACCGCCCATCTCCCCTCCAAGACAACCCACACAAAGCATACATCTTCCACCTCTTCATAGCCCCCATGCCTAACACAGTGCCTAGCTGAGTCTATGTTTAGAAAACATTGGCTCCCTATCAAAGTTATTGAAACAGAAGGAAAAAAAAAAAGAAAAGAAAAACCATTGGCTCCCTATTAAAGTTATTGAAACACAGGAAAAAAAAAAAAAAAAAAAAAAAAAAGAAAAGAAAAAACATTGGCTCCCTTCCCCTGCCCTGAACCTGGATTCTCTGATTACCCACATTGCAGTAGATCCATTTCCTGAGAGCAGCAATGGGAGCACCTTTACCCACGAAACGGGATTGCAACTGCAAATGCATAGAGGTTTGAGGCAGGTAACACAAAGGAGTGAAGCCAGCTCGGTGGGTCTCCAGGAGTCCTCAAGCTCTATATGAGTGGGCAGCTTAGCTCAGCTCCAGCCAAAGGGGGTCTCAGGAAACTATGGCCACAGTCCTGCCAGTACTTCCCTTGGTCAAAAGGAAGCAAAACTGGGTTTCTATGTGAAATTTCCAGATGTATGCATTTTTGGTATTCTATTTATCTTTTTAAAAAAGACATTTTATGATCAAGTCAAACAAAACATAAGTCCGGGGTGCCTGTTTGCAAATTACGACTTTAGTATTTTCTTTGGTATCAGGTGAAAAGACCTCAGAAAGGGGCAGGATGGGGAAGAGAGTAACCCACATGTAAAGGGTCTGCAGGAGAGGGGCTCATGACATCCTTTCTCCACCTCCTTTTCATCTCCTCTCTTTGTAGCACCCTGTAGGGAGGAGATGTGGCACCTGAGTCTCTCACTTCCTGCTGGCCCCATTGTGTCCCAGGTCCTAAAGTACTACCTCCCTGCCCCTGTTTTCTTGGAGTCACAGCCTTACCACTCTCTTTCCATCCTTGTGGGTAGATGAGAGGGAAAAACCATCAAGCTCCATACTTTCCATGGCTGGCAAGATTCCTCTCAAATGTCTTCTCAGCAAATCTCTGTGTTTTCAATTACCTCCTAACACACCTCTAGGGAGCCCAGCCAGGCAGGAGGATTAGTAGAATAATGACTTTAAATTATTTAGTTCTTTCCCCCCTGTCTTTATTCTGTGGCAATATTGAATCTAATCCAGGTCCAGATGCATTGGATGATACATGACAGGTTATGGCTAATAACTGATCTCGTTTTCAAATTAATATGCAAATTCATCTTCAGAGCTGAGGAATTAAAAAAGCGAGTTGGGGACAGCTGGGAAGAGAGGAGTGTAAGTGTAGAAGTGAGAGGAAAGAGGAAGTTTCATTGTCCACCCTCTCACCCCTAGTCTAATCAGAATTTTTGCATGAGAGACAGGGAAGGGGAGATTTGATAACATGGAAAATCTCTGATGAACAGAGCCCCTGAGTGTACTAATGTCTCAGCTCTACAGGGAGGCTACAGGATCTTGGGCATTAGAGCTGGAGAGGAATCCACACCCATTTCACAGATGAAGGAACTGAGATCTGAAGTTACACAATGTGTTAGGAGCAAGGCTGTGGCTATAAACCAGAGTATTGGGGGTCCCTGTGCCAGCAGGAAGGTGGCAAGAGAGATCAGTCTTCTCCGGAGTAAGTAACAAGGGAAATGGGATTCATTCCACTCTAGACTCTGAAGATGCATCCCTTTTAGTTCAAGAAGCAGACCCTCTCTTGCAAGATATTCTCTCTAGGGCCATACACAGTGTTTGCTCAGAGTACTGACCACTACTAATAATTACTCGGGTTGGAGAATTGAATTAATCTATGAAGCCATGAATATGGGGCACACAACTGAGCATCTACTATGTGCTAGTCATTGTGCTAATCACTAGAGATAGGCTTTTGCCCTATATATTAATCACCAATGCCACATAAGTGGAGAAACTGAGTCCCCACAAGGTATAGTGACTTACCCTAGGGTGGAGATTTCATGGGAAGGCAGCTATAGGTTCCAGGGCTCTTCAGTCTGTCCCAATGCTCCCTCTGTCTCTCAGACCAGCTGTTTGCTTTCAGGTCAGGAGCTCAGGGATCTGGTTGTACCCAGCATGGATTTCCTTAGGCTGTTTTTTTTTTAAAGCTAATAAAAAAACAAGTTGGCGTCTTCCCAGCTCACCCTGAAAGAGGGGTATTCGAGAGAAGAAGCCACTGGCAGCAGATGACCCATGGCCAGTGAAGAGGAAGCGGTGGGTCTCTGGCTGGGAGCTGGGCCGAAGCATGGAGCTTTCTCATGGCCCAAAGATTGACACTTCCAATGCTTCATCAGGCAGGATTGTCTCAGCAGGAACCTTGTTCCTACTTGGCACCCCATTGCCTAAAACCAGAAGAGGAGACAAAGTGTTTATTCATTCAAGAGTCAGGCCATCTATATTTCAGCAAGAGTAACCCACATGTAACCGGCTGTTAAAAGTAAAAGCTCTCTTCCACTGGTCTTCTGAACAATCCTGGGAATGGAGGGTCCCTTGGACTAAGGTGGGTTTCAAAGTAAGGAGAACAGAGAACACCAAAAATGAGGTGGTCTTGGGCTTCCACAAGGTGGGTATTGTCCCCAGCTGATCCTTTCCTTACAAAATAAAGAGTTTCCTAAAGAGCAGGACCACTGCACTAGAGAAGCCAGCACCAAGGAGAACGGGCAAAGGGAGGAAGGGAAGAAGGAGGAGTCAGAAAGTTAGGGAGGGTCCTGACAGGCACACAATCCCTCAAGCCTGCCCAGCTCTTTTAATAGACCTCACACTTTCCACAGCCTGATGAGGAGCAAGGACACCTTTCAACTGTTGCACTTACTGTGCAGATGAGGAAACAGAGGCTCAGAGATGTTAAGGAACATGACCTAATGAGCCTCCTCCTGCACCAAGTGACAGTCCTCTCGTTGTGCCTCATGTGTCTCTCTCTTTGACTCCTCCTCAGCCACCATGAGGGAGGCTGCAAGCCAAGCCCTGGGCACTGAGGATGGTGAGTGGCAGGTGGCTGCAGGAGCTGTGTGCAGACTGTGCATGCGGCAGCAGGAATTATTTGCAGGCTGAGAGCGGAAAGCCATTTAGCAGTGGAAGCAGCAGGTGAGACGCAGAAGCAAGAAGCTGCAGAAAGAAAGCCGTGGAGTAGAGGGGTGCAGACAAGAGCACAGGAGAGATGAGCTCAGCACCAAAGAGGCTAGGGGAGAAAGGGAGGGTGAGCAGCCAAGGGCAGCGGGATCTTGAGGGGTAGACCCCTCACAACCTGACACTGTGTCACCTGCATGTCAGGCCAGGGCAGACACCATAGTGGGAGAGCCAAGGGCACTGTGCCCCAAGGCAGTACCTTCACCCAACTGACCCATGGGTCTAGCTGACCACTGCACAGAGAATCCAGGATGATGCTACAATGACCTGGGTGGTGAGCAGTGGGCTTTTCAGAAACTTCTAGACATAAATTTATTTTCTGGGTAATTAAGTTAGTATCAATGAAATTCCTCTTTGTTACAAGTTGTATAGCAGGTTAATTATCCGTGTTCCCCTTCACTCCAAAATAGGGGGCTGGTTATCTTGACTTTCAAACATTTTTTGCAGTGATCCAAGCAAGAAATGTATTTGACGTTATGACCCAGTGTGTACGTACACACACACACACACGTACTCATACACACCTATGAATGGAGAGAGCAGTTCCTCAAAACAATACTCTATCAAGACATTCTTTCACAGTCTCTCTTTCTCTTCTTCTCTTGTCGCATTTCTCTTATTTCCTTCTTTCCTTCCCTTCCATTTGATTTCACTGGGAAAAATGCCAGTCATAACCCATTGATTTTGGGTCCTCTTCACTAATGGGTTTTGACCTGCAGTTCAAAAAACACTGATCCTGATAAATCATACAAAAACCTCTTGCTGCCCATCCCCCCCCCCCTTTTTTTTTTTCTGAGATGGAGTCTTGTTCTGTCATCCACGCTAGAGTGCAGTGGCACGAACTCAGCTCACTGCAACCTCCGCCTCCCAAGTTCAAGCAATTCTCCTGCCTCAGCCTCCTGAGTAGCTGGGATTACAGGCGCTTGCCACCATGCCCGGCTACTTTTTGTATTTTAGTAGAGACAGGGTTTCACCATGTTGGCCAGGTTGGTCTCGAACTCCTGACCTCGGTGATCTGCCTGACTTGGCCTCCCAAAGTGCCGGGATTATAGGCGTGAGCCACCATGCCCAGCCTGCTGTTCCCTCTTATTAGGCTGCCTGTGTGACCCCTTCTGTTAGGAAGATGCAATCTCTGGAAACGTGTGCTGCGTAGAACACCAGGTGAGGGTCTATGGAGGTTTCTGAAGCATTAGGGGAAAAAAATCTCATCATTTTTTGTTCTCATACAGTGATGCAATTGACATTTATCCAAGGGACAGTCTACTCCCTGGCATGTGGATTGGCTTTTACTACAAAATGTATAAAAGGACAATGGGGATAGTCATTAGACCACCAGTATATGTGTGCTCAGCATGCCACCAGGCACTTTACAGGTTTATTTCATTTACTCTTCACTACAATTCTATAAAGTCAATATCATTAGTACCGTTTTACAGGTGAAAAAAATAGAGCTCAGGGAATACAAGCAACTGGTCTAGAGTCACGTAGAGGCAGAGTTGGGATTTAAACCTAGGACTATATATATTGTCTTGGGAACATTAAATTTTTGAAGAGTTGAACATCAGCATTGTTCTAGATAACAAAAATGTCAATATCTTGTGTTCAGTATCCTTCCCTCCACAAACACACACAAAAACATTACTTAACCAAATCTGCATATAATTGTCCTATTTTTTATGGCATGGAAATGAGGCATATTGAGTCTACCTGTATTGGTGTCCACATGTCCCTTCTGAGAGGAAAATGGGGGAGATGTTAGATGATTGGCAACCTCCAAAGGGAATTTGAAACAGGTCAACAGCCTCCTTCTGATTTCGGAAGGCCTGCTGTGTGGGCACTGCAGGTCAGCTTGCTCGCCCTCCATCCTGCCCTTCTTCTAGTCTGTCTTCCTGCACAGCAAGGGCTGGAAAGCTAAGAACTACATTTCTCAGACTTCTTTGTAGTGATTCTTCTACATGTCTATTAAGCTCTCTAATGAAATGTTTTTGCATAAGACTTGGGAGACAAAGTGAGGTAGAGGCCACCTTGCCTCTGCTTTTGATTGTATTTCTGCTGGAAAGAGAGGTTGAGGAAATGTGGCTTTTATTTTTCCTCTGCAGCAGCATCCCAGTTCCCGTTTTTGTTGGGTGTGGAGAAGCAGTTGTAGTGGTCACAGTGGCTGAAAATCACATTCCAGACCCACTCACTAGCTTTGAGAACAGTAAAACAGACAGGCACAGGGCACAGCTGCAGGGTTGCTTTCCTGGATTCCTGAGCCCTGAATCATGGCTTGGTGTAATCTTAAATTCAACAGCTTAGACGTGCCCTAGAAGGAACAGCTCCATTGACAAGTCAGCTTTGCAGTGTTCCAAGGGGCATTCCTGGACCCAAGCTGAAACTCATATGGTTCCAGTCTTCCTAAAGACTTTTAGGCACCTAATTCCATGCCTCTAATCTCTTTCCATTTGAAATATCTAGGAGATGTTTTCCATTTCTTGCACAGAACTTGACTGATACATTTCCTTGACTCCCTGAGTATCCAGCCCTCTTCAATACATGGAAAGGGAAAGGAAAACTCTTTCAGACAAGGACATCCACCCTACTATAAGGGGCTGAGATTTGGTTCAGAAGCCCACTGTGTTAATTGCTTTGGCTCATTGATTTCTACAAAGTTACAGACTTCATTCACAAATGAAAATGCTCTGTTTCATGAATGTGTTGGTTGATTTTGTTAGTAAGAATCCTGTTCAGTACCAGGGAAGCTTCAGACACTTATATAGGTATTCCTTCTCCTACTGGGCAGTTCTGAGCTCTAGAAGGCTTTCTGTGGGAGCAGGGTGTTCCCAGGGAAAGTCTCAAGTCCTGCTTTCCATCTCTGAAGATAAGTGTGTTGCTTCTCTTGACAGAGCCTTCAGAAGCCATGACAGATATTTTCTATTTCCTGAGGTCCTAGGAGTGGTTCATGGGTTACCTGAGGAATATCTTGTTTGTCCCCAGGATGGGGAGGAGCAGTGAGGTCTGAGTGGTTAGATTCCCTGCCCAGGGATAGTCCTGTATGGATATGACTGGTTGGTGTAAGGAGGGGGCATTTAACACAGGAATCCTGCACTTTAATCATGGGAAGAGCTGCTGAGCATGGCAGCCAGCACCATTTCACAGAGGAGAAAAATTAAACTCAAAGAAGACAAGGGACTATCCCAGGTCCCATCATGAGTCAGCGTGAGAATAGTGACAACAGCCCAGAACGCCTGTCTCCAAAATAATTGTTCTTCCTACCCCAGTACACCAACTACCCCTTTACCCAGAAAAGACAACAGACAAATATCACTTTTGGAGGGTGTGACTGGGGACATGGCTATCTATCACTTAGGCAAAGCTGATATGTGAGCTAACTGGCAAACTTCCCTGCCTCCACTTTAGGCAATGAGGTGCATCCATCAGGGTCCTTACAGCAAACAGGTGGCACCCTGAAATTGGGTCGCTTGGGGAAAATTTAGTGAAGAGACAGTATAAGTCAGCATTCTCCAAGCTAGCTAGCTAGATTGCTAGATAGATAGTTAGGTAGACAGATAAGAGGAAATTTACTATGGGAAGTGTCTCACATGGTTACGAATTCTGAGAACTCCCACAATCTGCCATCTGCAGGCTGAAGAACCAGTAAAGCTGGTGGTATAATTCAGTCAGAGTCCAAAGGCCTGAGAATCAGGAGCTCTGACATCTGAAAGCAAGAAAACTAGATGTTGCAGCTCAAGAAAAAAGAGAGAATTTCCTCTACCTATGTCTTTTGTTCTATTCAAGACCTTAACAGATTGGATGATGTCCACTGACACTAGTGAGAGCAGATCTCTTTATTCAGTCTCCTTATTTAAATGCTAATTTCTTCCCAAAACACCCTCACAGGCAGACCCAGATAGTATGTTTCACAAGCTATCTGGGCATCCCATAGCCCAGTCAAGTTGACACATAAAATAAACCATCACAAGGACATTTACAAAGCTGTTGGTAGAGTGTGGAAAATAATAAAAGATGGTTCAGTTCTCCAGGGAGGGCATTCCCATTTCCACCTGAGGCCTAGAGGGTCAAAAGGAGGGGGAATAGTACTTGAAGCTTAGAGAGACAGTGAGCTGTGTGGGAAGGCCATGTCAAAGGGTCTGTGACCTGCAGTCAAGGGATGTGGCCAGCCTACAGCATCCCCTCTTTCTACCTATCTCTTTAGGTTGTCCAATGATTCAAGCAATGTTCTTTCTTCCATCACATTTTCAACAAGGGTGCCCAGTTTATTCAAGGGCAAATAATAGTCTCTTCACCAAATGATGCTATGTAGGACAACTGGATTTCAAAATGAAAAAAAAAAAAAAAAAAGTTGGGCCCCTACCTCATACCATAAGGAAAAATTAACTCAAAATGGATCAATGACTAAAATATAAGAGCTAAACTCATACAATTTTTAGAGAGAGAGGGTTAGGTATAAAGCTCTATGACCTTGGATTTGGTAATGGTCTCTTAGATATTAAACCAAAAGAATGAGCAGCAAAAGAAAAAATTGGACTTCATCAAAATTAAAAACTTTTATGCATCAAAGGACATAAATTAAAATATGGAAAGATAACTTATAGAATGGGAGAAAATATTTGAAAATCATGTATTGAATAAGGTTTTAACATCCCGAATATAAAAAAGACTCACATAAGAAAAGACAACCCAATTTTACAAATGGGCAAAGACTTAGATATTTCTCCAAAGAAAATATACAAATGTCCAATAAGCAAATGAAAAGATGTTCAACATCTTTTGTCCTTAGGTAAATGCAAGTCAAAATCACAATGAGATACCACTTCTCACGTATTAGGATGATAATAATACAGAAAACAAGTGTTGGTAAGGACTTGGATAAATTGGAACTCTTGTATATTGCTAGGGGAATGATATAGCTGCTGTCAAAATAGTTTGGCAGTTTCTCAACAAGTTAAACATAGAATTACAATATGACCCAGCAATTACACTCCTGGATATATACCTAAAAGAGTTAAAAAGAGGGACTCAAACAGATACTTATATGTCAATGTTCATTGCAGTATTACAATAGCAAAACAAACCAAACCCCAAAACAACTACAACAAAACCTCAAGTGTTCATCAAGAGTGGATAATAAAATGATAGTACAATCTTCCCTCTGTATCCACTGGAGATTGGTTCCAGAACATCCAAAGATACCAAAATTCGTGGATGCTCAAGTACCAGATATAAAACAGCAGGGTATTTGCATGTAACCTAGGCATATCCTTCCTTATACTTTAAATCATGTCTAGATTAGTGATAATACCCAATACAATGTAAGTGCTAGGTAAATAAGTGTTATGCTACATTTTTTTATTTGCATTTTGTTTTATTGTGCTGTAATTTTTTTTTTAACTTTTATTTTAGGTTTGGGGGTACATATGGAGGTTTGTTACATAGGTAAACTCATGTCATGGGGGTTTGTTATACAGATTATTTCATTACCCAGGAATTAAGACCAGTACTCAATAGTTATCTTTTCTGCTCCTCTCTCTCCTCCCACCCTCCACCCTCAAGTAGATCCAGTGTCTGGTGTTTCTTTCCTGGTGTGCATAAGTTCTCATCACTTAGCTCCCACTTATAAGTAAGAACATGTGGTATTTGGTTTTCTGTTCCTTCATTAGTTTGCTAAAGATAATAACCTCCAGCTCCATCCATGTTCCTCCAAAAGTCATGATCTCGTTCTTTTTCATGGCTGCATAGTATTTCGTGGTGTATATGTACCACATTTTCTTCATTCAATCTGTCATTAAAGGGCATTTATGTTGATTCCATGTCTTTGCTATTCTGAATAGTGCTGCAGTGAACATTTGTGGACATGTGTCTTTATGGTAGAATGATTTATATTCCTCTGGATATATACCCAGTAATGGGATTGCTAGGTAAAATGGTAGTTCTGCTTTTAGCTCTTTGAGGAATCACTATCTTGCTATCCACAATGGTTGAACTAATTTACATTCCCACCAACAGTGTATAAGTGTTCCATTTTCCCTGCAACCTTGCCAGCATCTGTTATTTTTTTACTTTTTGATGATAGCCATTCTGACTAGTGTGAAATGGTATCTCACTGTGGTTTTGATTTGCACTTATCTAACGATCAGTGATACTGAACTTTTTTTCACGTTTGTTGGCTGCATTATATGTCTTCTTTGTAAAAATGTCTCTTCATGTCCTTTGCTCATGTTTTAATGGGGTTGTTTTCCTCTTGTAAATTTAAGTCCCTTATAAATGCTGAATATAGACCTTTGGATATATAGTTTGCAAATATTTTCTCCCATTCTGTAAGTTGTCTGTTTACTCTGTTGATAGTTTATTTTCCTGTGCAGAGGATCCTAAATATATTTAGATTTTTTTTTTTGAAAAATTGAAAAAATTTTTTCAATTTTTGCTTTTGTTGTGATTGCTTTTAGTGCCTTTGTCATGAAATCTTTGCTCATTCCTATGTCCAGGATGGTATTGCCTAGGTTGTCTTCCAGGGTTTTTATAGTTTTGAATTAAGTCTTTAACCCATTTTGACTTAGCTTTTGTATATGCTATAAGGAAGGGGTCCAGCTTCAGCCTTCTGTATATGGGTAGCCAGTTATCCCAGCACCACTTATTGAATAGGGAGTCTTTTCACCATTGCTTGTCAGCTTTATTGAATATCAGGTGGTTGTAGGTATGTGGCTTTATTTCTGGGCTCTCTATTCTGTTTCCTTGGTCTATGTGACTGTGTTTCTATCAGTACGATGCTGTTGTGCTTACTGCAGCCCTGTAGTGAGTTTGAAGTCAGGCAGTGTGATGCTTCCAGCTCTTTTCTTCTTGCTTTGGATTACCTTGGCTATTCAGGCTCATTTTTATTCCATATGAATTTTAAAATATATTTTTTCTACTTCATGAAGAATGTTGTTGGTAGTTTGACAGGAATAGCATTGACTCTGTACATTGCTTTGGGCAGTGTGGCCATTTTAATGATATTGATTCTTCCTATCTATGAACATGAAATGTGTTTCCATTCATTTGTGTTTTCCCTGATTTCTTTGAGCAGTGTTTTGTAATTCTCATTATAGAGATCTTTCACCTCCCTGGTTGGCTGTATTCCTTGGTATTTTATTCCTTTTGTGGCTATTGTGAATGGGATTGCATTTCTGATTTGACTCTTGGCTTTGCTGTTGTTGCTGTGTAGGAAGGCTAGTCATTTTTGTACATTATTTTGTATCCTGAAACTTTGCTGAAGTTGTTTTTCAGCTGAAGGAGCTTTTGGGCTGAGACTATGGCATTTTTTAGATATTGAATCATGCCATATGCAAACAGAGATAGTTTGACTCCCTCTCTTCCTATTTGGATGCACTTTATTTTTTTTCTCTTTCCTGATTGCTTTGGTTAGGACTTCCAATACTATGTTGAATAGGAGTGGTGAGAGAGGGCATTCTTGTCTTGTGCCGGTTTTCAAGGGGAATGTTTCCAGCTTTTGCCCATTCAGTATAATGTTGGCTGTGAGTTTGTCATAGATGGCTCTCACTATTTTGAGGCATGTTCCTTCAATACCTCATTTATTGAGAGTTTTTAACATGAAGAAGTATTGAATTTTATTGAAAGCCTTTTCTGCATCTATTGAGATAGTCATGTGTTTTTTGTCTTTAGTTCCGTTTATGTGATGAATCACATTTATCGATTGGTGTACGTTGACCGAACCCTGTATCCCAGAGATGAAGCCTTCTTGATCATGGTGGATTAGCTTTTTGATGTGCTGCTGGATTTGGTTTGCAAGTGTTTTGTTGAGGATTTTTGCATCAATGTTCATCAAGGATATTGGCCTGAAGTTTTTGTTATTGTTGTTGTTGTGTCTCTGCCAAGTTTTAGTATCAGGATGATGCTGACTTTAAAGAATGAGCTGGGGAGGAGTCCCTCCTCCTCAATTTTTTGGTATAGTTTCTGTAAGAATGCTACTAGCTCTTCTTTGTCCATATCGTAGAATTTAGTTGTGAATCTATCAGGTCCTCAGCATTTTTTGGTTGGTATGCTATTTATTACTGATTCAATTTCAGAGCTCATTATTGGTCTGTTCAGGAAATCAGTTTCTTCATGTTTCAGTCTTGGGAGGGTGTATGTATTCTGGAATTTATCCATCTCTTCTAGGTTTTCTAGTTTGTGTGCATAGAAGTGTTCATAATAGTTTCTAATGGTTATTTTTATTTCTGTGAGGTGAGTGGTAACATTCCCTTCATCATTTCTAATTGTATTTATTTGGGTCTTCTCTCTTTTCTTCTTTATTAGTCTAGCTAATGGCCTATCTTATTAATTTTTTCAAAAAAAAAAAAAAAACTCATGGATTCATTGATCTTTTGAATGGTGTTTCATGTCCCAGTTTCTTTCAGTTCAGCTCTGATTTTCGTTATTTCTTGTCTTCTGCTGGCTTTGGGTTGATTTCTTCTTGCTTCCCTAATTCTTTCAGTTGTGATGTTAGTTTGTTAATTTGAGATCTTTCTAACTTTTTTATGTAGGCATTTAATGCTATGACTTTCCCTCTTAACACTGCCTTAGCTGTGTCCCAGAGATTCTGGTATGTTGTATCTTTGTTCTCATTAGTTTTAAAGAACTCCTTGATTTCTGCCTTAATGTTATTATTTATCCAACAGTCATTCAGGAACATGTGGTTTAATTTCCATGTAATTGCATGGCTTTAAGCAATTTTTTAAGTCTTCACTTTTATTTTTATTGCACTGTGGTTCAAGAATGTGTTCGGTATGATTTCGGCTCTTTTGCATTCACTGAAGATTGTTTTATGTCTAATTATGTGGTCAATTTTAGGGTATAGGCTATGTGCAATGAGAATGTATGTTCTGTTGTTTGGGGGTAGAGAGTTCTGTAGAAGTCTATCAGATCCATTTGGTGCAGTGTTGAGGTCAGATCTTGAATATCTTTGTTAATTGTCTGCCTCGATGATCTCTCTAATACTGTCAGTGGAGTGGTGAAGTCTGCCACTATTATTGTGTGGGGTCTGTGTCTCCTTGTAGATCACTAAGAACTTGCTTTATGAATCTGAGTGCTCCCGTGTTGAGTGCATATGTATTTAGGATAGTTAGATCTTCTTGTTGAGCTGAACCCTTTACCATTATGTAATGCCCTTCATTATCTTTTTTTTTTATTAATCTGTGTTGGTTTATAATCTGTTTTGTCTGAAATTAGGATTGCAACCCCTGCTTTTTTCTGTTTTCATTTGCTTGGTAGACTTTCCTCTATCCCTTTATTCTGAGCCTGTGAGTGTCATTTTGTGTGAGATGCATCTCTTGAAGACAACATACCATTGGGTCTTGCTTTTTTTATCCAGCTTGCCACTCTGTGCCTTTTAAGTAGGGCATTTAGCCCATTTACATTCAAGGTTAGTATTGATATGTGTGGATTTGATCCTGTCATTGTGTTATTAGCTCATTATTATGTTGACTTGTTTATGTGGCTCCTTTATAGTAACACTGGTCTGTGTGTTTAAGTGTGTTTTTGTATTAGTTGGTAGCAGTCTTTCCTTTCTATATTTAGTGCTTCTTTCAAGATCTCTTGTAAAGAAGGTCTGATGGTAACAAAGTCCTTCAACATTTGCTTATCAGCAAAGGAACTTATTTCGCCTTTGCTTAGGAAGCTTGGTTTGGCTGAATATGAAATTCTTGGTTGAAGATTTTTTTTTTCTTTAAGAATGTTGAAGATAGGCTCCCAATCTCTTCTGGCTTGTAGGGTTTCAGCTGAGAGGTCCACTGTAGGAGACCTGCCCTTTCTCTTTAGCTGCCTTTAATATTCTTTATTTCATTTTGACCTTGGAAAATCTGATGATTATGTGTCTTGGGGATGATCTTCTTGGGTAGAATATTGCAGGAGTTCTCTGCATTTCCTGAATTTAACTGCTGGCCTCTCTAGCAAAGTTGGGGAAGTTTTCATGGATGATATTCTGAAATATATTTTCCAAGTTCTTTGTTTTCTCCCTCTCCCTTTCAGGGATGCCAGTGATTCAGAGATTTTGCTCTTCACATAATCTCATACTTCTCAGAGGTTTTTTTTGGTTCATTTTTACTCTTTATTTTTGTCTGACTGTCTTATTTCAGAGAAACAGTCTTCAAGTTCTGATACTCTTTCCTCAGATTGGTTTATTCTGCTGTTAATACTTGTGATTGCATTGTGAAAGTCTTGTATTGTGCTATTCAGCCCTGTCAGACCCATTCCATTCTTTTTTATACCAGCTATTTTGTGTTTCAGCTCCTGTATTGCTTTATTGTGATTCTTATTTTACTTGGACCGGGTTTTGTCATCCTCCTTAATCTCAGTGATCTTTATTCCCATCCACATTCTGAATTCTATTTCTGTTATTCCAGCTAGTTCTGCCTGGTTAAGAATTCTTGTTGGAGAACCAGCATGATTATTTGGAGGACATGCAACACTCTGGCCATTTGAGTTACTGGAGTTCTTGTGTTGGTTCTCATCTCTACATGCAGGTGTTCCTTTAACTGCAGTGTAGATTGAGTACAGTCAATAGACTTCTTTTCTGATGTTTTCACTGGGCAAAGGCTTTGTGTGCAGGATTTTTATTTGAAGCTGACATCTTGTCTCTGGTTTCAGAGGGGGGTATGTTAGTGAGGTATTTTTGGTGTTGAAGCATTAGAGTGTGATCCAACAGGTGTCACTTAGGCTTACTGGTCAGTTAGTAGATTCTTGCTCAGTTGTGTGGCTCCCCTATGTTTCTTCACAGTTGCAGCTATGTTCCCTCTCAATGCTCTGAAAGTGTGGGTTCCTCTCCCTCTTGAGTGCTGGCTATAGATGGTGGCTTGGCACTCCTGGCTGCCCACTACAGCTCTAGGGTGATGTCAGGGTTTATGTTCCTCACCTAACTTGGAGGCAGCAAAGGCAGGGATCCTAGTAGTGGTAGTGGCCAAGGGTCTTTTGCTTATCTTCTGGGGGCTCCACCCCAGAGAGATGCAGGTCAGCAATCAATCAGTGCAATCAGCCCATGATGGAGCATTTGTGCTGGGGATCCAGGCTAGGGGCTCCCTGTCTGGTGGTGAACAGTGGTGGGAAGGGGAATAATGAAAGACAGACTGGCCTTTTTCCTTGGGTCAACTGCAGCTTGTTAGAGGTGTGGATAAAGCACTTAGACTTTTTGCTCCCTTGTTAGTCCGAGGTTAGCAAGGGCAGTTCCACCACAGAGGCAGTGGCATACAGGCTTTCAGTTGCCCCTGGAGGCTCTGTCAACTCAGGAGTTTCTGAGTTGCTGTTGGCTCAATAGCTCTGGTGGGGTGGCTGGAGGCCCAGGCCTGGAGGACCTGCCTGGTGGAGATATGGAAACGGGCACCCATGTAACAGTCTGGCCACTTTGTAGGGCTGCTTGGTTATGCTGGGTGCCTGCTCCAGTCCCTTGTTGTCTCAGATTTTTCAGTACCTGGAGGTATCCCCAATGAAGGCTGCAAAACAGCAAAGACGGTGGCCTACCTCTCCCTCTGGGAGCTCCATCCTAGGCAGGTATGGACCTATTGCAGTCCCAAACACACCTGTAGGAAGTGGCTGGAGACCTCAGTTGGAAGATCCTGCCCAATGAGGAGGAATTGGATCTAGGACTCACTTAAAAAAGCAGTATGGCCACATTTTTATAAAGCAGTTATGCTGTGCTGAGGGTCCACTTCAGCCCCTGGTTGCCTCAGATACGCCAAAGATTGAAGACTGGAATAGCTAAGTCACACAAACAGCAAAGATGGGGGCCTGCCCCTCCCTCAGGGGGCTTTAACCCAAGGAGGTCTGAAACCTCTATCAGCCAGAGAACACTGGTGGGGGCAGATGGAGACCCCAGTTGAGAGGCCCCAGCTGGTGATGAGGAACAGGATCACGGACCTGCTTTAAAAAAGCAGTTTGGCCACATTTTCATAGGGCAGCTGTGCTGTGCTGGGGGTCCTATTCAGCCCCGCATTGCCTTGGACTTTCCAAAATCTGAAGGTCAGAATAGCTAAGTCACCCAAACAGCAAAGATGGTGCCCTGCCCCTCCCTCTGGGAGCCCATTCCAGGGAGGTTTCAAATTTCTCTTGGCTGGAGAACACTAGTAGGGGTGGCTGGAGGCACTTGTTGGGAGATCCCACCCAGTAAGCAGGAATGGGATCAAGGACTGATTAGAAAAGCACTCTGGCCACATTTTCATAGAGCTGCTGTGCTGTGCTGGGAGAACCCTTCTGTCCCTGGTCAGCTTGGACTCTCCAAAGCCCAAAGGCTGGAATGGCTAAGTCGCACAAACAACAAAGATGGTGGCCTGCCCCTCCCCCAGGAGCTCCACCCCAGGGAGGTAGAACACTTCCACCAGTGGCTGGCTGGAATTCCAAGCTAATGGGTCTTATCCTGTGAGGTGCCATGGAAGTGGGGACTGTAGACTGTTGCTGCTCAGCTCCCTGGATTCAGCCTAACTCCTAGGGGTATGTGCAGGAGTCTAACCTCCTACTTCACCAATGTTGCAGCTACTTTTGCTGGAAAGCCCAGAGAGCCCAAGTTTCTAAGGCTCCCGAGTCTCCACATGTGCCTGAGCAGCTGCTCTGCTGAGACTCTACGTAGCTCTGAAGGCCCTGGTAGAGTGGGTTCAAGAGGGGATCTCCTGACCTGAGGGTTGCAAAGATCCATGGGAGAAGCATGGGTTCCCAGGGTTGCACATTCACTCACTCCTTCTCTGGGCAGGGGGAAGTTCCCGTGGCTCTGTGTTGCTCCTGGGTGGACTATTGTCCTGCCTTGCTTTTCTCTATTCTCCGTGGGTCAGTTCGTTTCCTTAATTAGTCCCAATGCGAGTAACTGGATGTTTCTGTTGAAGGTGCTATATTTACTCACCCCTTCCATTCGGCTCTGCAAGAGCCACGCACACTAGCTGTTACTTGTAAGCCATCTTGGCCACCTCCCCCTTTTGTCATTTTGAAAAATATCTTCCATCCACAGTGGGTTGAATCCATGGATGCAGAACCTTGGGTATGACGGGCTGACTGTATAGACATAAAATTGAATATTATTCAGCTACAAAAAAAAAATAAAGTTCTAATATAAGCTACGACATGGATGAACCTTGAAAACACTAAATGAAATCAGACACAAAATGACGAACATATGATTCCACTTATATGAAATATCTAAAATAGGCAAATTTGTTAGAGAACAAGTAATTAAATTAGAGGTTACCAGGGACTGGAAAGAGGAAAAGATAAAAATTTATTGTTTAATGGATACAGAGTTTTTAATTAGGATGATAGAAAAGTTTTGGAAACTGGACATGGTGGCTCATGTCTGTAATCCTAGCACATTGGAAGGCCGAGGTGGGTGGATCACTTGAGGTCAGGAGTTTGAAGCCAGCCTGGCCAACATGGTGAAACCCTGTCTCCACTAAAAATTTTTTAAAAATAGCCAGATATGGTTGTGGGCGCCTCTAATCCCAACTACTCAGGAGGCTGAGACATGAGAATCACTTGAACTTGAGAGGCAGAGGTTGCAATGAGCTGAAGTTGAGCCATTGCACTCTAGGCTGGGTGACAGAGCGAGACTCCATCTCAAAAAAAAAAAAAAACTTCGGAAATAGACCATGATGATGGTTGTATAATATTGAAAATGTTATTAATACCACAGAATTATACACTTAAAATGGTTAAAATGTTTTATAAGATATATATGTATATATATTAGATTATGTATTATATGTATAGGTATGAAATATATATGAGACTATATTCTTTTTCACATTTTTTAAAGAAAGAGTGCAATATTGAGCTGGAGACTACTGTGGGAAACCGGGGTTCAATCTTAGGGAATCATGTAGAATATGTCTCAGAATTGGGCATTTGAAGGATGGAAATCTGGGATATTTGTCCACTAGCTTCTGCTCCCCATTAGTTGAGAGTTGCCCTTGGGATTGCAACCTCTCCCACATTTTTAGTCTGTGCCTAGGCATAGGCTAAGTTCCATAGCTCCTGAGAAAGACCAGAAGCAGAAAAGCAGAAATATTTTTCTGTGCGCTCAGGCAAGACTCTGTTCCACAAATGTGCTGAAATCAGTGAAGTGAGGCACAGTAAACTCCTACAGATCACATCCTCCCCCAGGTCCAGAAACCCCCTTCAATCTGCAATGTCCTTTTGAAGGAAGCAAAGGGTTGCTTCACCAGTGAGAAATTTGCACATTCTCAGAACCCAAGAAGATGACTGGGAGCTTTCATGCCTGCTGACATCTTAGGAGAAATAGACCAATGGGCTGAGTCATTGGGGAAGCCTGCTCAGGGTTCTCTGAGCAGCATCACCAGCATGTGGTCATTAGTATAACATCACCTATGGCACAGAGGGGGCCCATCTGAAATCCAGCCCCCTCTGGGGTTCTTCTCTTTCAAGTGCCATGACATCAATTTTCTCCCACTTCTGCACACCTGCATCTCATAAATCCAGTAACAAAATAAGACTCCCTAGAGAAATGTCTAGAAAGTAACAAAAGGATTACAAGATCTCCATGTGGGAAAATAGAGTCTTCCCGTTGAAAGCCAGGGTTCCATTAGGACAAAATCTTGTACAAGATCTTGTACTTCACTTGGGTGATGGGGAACAAAGCCAGTTTGTAAATCTAACTCCTTTGGAAACCAGCATTACCATCACAGATAGGGATATTAAAGTGACAGAATAGATGGGATAAGCAATCTCCTGGGCATGGGCTAGTGGAAAACACCATAGAAATTGAGGTCAGGCTGCCACAGCCACCGTGTTGCTGAGCTATCTGAGCATATCCCTTCCCTTCTCTGAACCTCAGTTCTCCCAGCTGAAAAGGGCAGGAATTAAGTATCATTGCTTCTGTAGTCCTTTCTAGCACTATTCTTCAATGACAGGATGTTTATCTACATCTATCCTGGCAAGTCTATCCGACTTACAAGTTTCCTGAGTCTGAATCTCCCTTTGCCAAAGTTTTGGGGAAATGAGTTTTTGTCCTTTATCATCTCCCTTGATTAGTATTGACTAAGTGCCTACAAGCACTCTGGGCTGAGATCCTGGCTTTGACCCCTGAAAGCTCCTGTCATCAAGAGGAAAGACAGGCCCATGTGGGGCACAGATTAATCTTTCTTGCCCTTTTCCATCCTATTTGTGAGGTGTAGTTAGAGCACAATTTTATGAGTTTGCATGTGGGTGAAAGTTAGTAGTAGAAAGGACTAGTCACTAGGTGATAAAATCTTTGTCAGAGGTAGCATGGAATAGCAGACAAGAAAATCCTAAAAACAATAAGATTTGTAGTTAAAGAAAAGAAAATTCAAATCATGGCTCTGCTGCTTACTAGCTTTATATTTTTGAGAAAATTATTCACAACCTCAGTATCTTCATTGTACAATGTGGATAACTCTAGTTGCGTTTAGGGTTAGCAATTAGGTATTTGAATACCTGATGAATATAAGATGTTCGATAACTAAGCTATTATTATTTTAAGGTAATAATTGTAATCTTTTGGTTGCAAGCAACAAAAACTGACTAGATTAAATTAAAAAAAGAACTTTGTCTGAAGGACACTGGAATGGCTGACAAAAATCAAAGGAATAGCCACATACCAGGATGCAGAATGGGCAGATAACAGGACTACTTCAAGGATCCAAGAAACAGGAGGAGTGAAATTATTTTCAAGAAACCACTTTCGAAAAAGTCAGCTCCAACAATTCCTGGAGGGCAAATAACAGAATACAGACATGACCCCTGACGGCCTGCCCTCTTGAAGTTATCAGATCCTTTACCACAGATCGAGGAGTCTGTGGGAGATGCTATAGCTGCATGTTTGTCCCCTGAAACTTCATGTTAAAATTTGATCCCCAATGTTAAAGGTGGGGCCTAATGGGAGGTGTTTGAGTCATGGCGAAAGATCTCTCATAAATTGCTTGGTGTTGTCTTTGTGGTAATAAGTGAGTTGGTTTCCTTGAGAGCTGGTTGTTGAAAAGAGCCCGGTGCCTCCCCACACCTTGTGTCCTCTCTTGCCATGTGATCTCTGCACATGCTGGTTCTCCTTTACCTTCTGCATGAGTGCAAGCAGCTTGAGGCTCTCACCAGATGCAGATTCTGGGGCCATGCTTCTTGTACAGCATGCAGAACTGTGAGACCAATAAACCTCTTTTCTTTACAAATTATACAGCCTCAAGTATTCTTTATAGTAACACTAAATGGACTAAGATAGAAAATTGGTACCGATGAGTGGGGTGTTGCTATAAGGATGCCTGAAAATGTGGAAGCAGCTTTGGAACTGGGTAATAGGCAGAGTTTAGAGGGCTCCAAAGAAGACAGAAAGTCTAGGGAAAGTTTGAAACTTTCTAGAGATTGGTTAAGTGGTTGTGACCAAAATTCTAGTAGAAATATAGACAGTAAAGGCCATGCTGAGGAGGCCTCAAATGGAAATGAGAAACTTACTGGTAACTGAAGCAAGGGTCACTTTGCCCTAAGGGGTAGCAGAGAACCTAGCTGTGTTGAGTCCATGCCCTAAGACTTTGTGCAAGACTGAACTTGAGACAGAGCAAAGACCCCTCTCAGGGACCTGTCAGGCACCTCTCCTACCCCTTCCAAACCATGGAAATAAATGAAAATCTTGAATTCATTGAAGGGGAATTCTAGGCACCTAGCTAGCCCTGAGAAGCAAATTAGGAACTTGATATGCAAGAAGATAATAGTAGCTTAAAAATAGCCAAGGAAGTTACAATCACAGGGTATTTGGTTCCCCAAAGAAACTGAAGATAAGATTTAACATATGTCCCTGAGCTGTTTTCCAGAAACCTGGACCCTCATGAAACAGGTTCCCTGGAATGTAGGTATAAGATAAGGGGGATCTGAGAACTAAGCTTTGACCACTGTTCTTTGTTCTAAATTTCTTCCTGAGGGGCCTGGAGGAAGCCACACTCACAAGCCAGAGCTAACATTCTTTCCTGCTCACCCAAAAAGTTTTAGACAAATTTTCACCTTCTTAACCAATCGCAAATCGGAAAATCTTTGAATCTACTATGACCTGTGGGCCTCTGCGTTAAGATGCCCTGCCTTTTTAGATTAAGCCAGTACATAGGCTCTATGTGCTGATTTATGACTTTGCCTTTAACCTCTGCCTCCCTGTATTTAAAAACTCCTACCTGCAAGCCATTGGAGAGGTGGGGTCTTAAGTATGAGCTACCAGATTCTCCTTGCTTGGTGCCCTGCAAACAAATGCCTACCATTCTCTTATTGCAAACCTTGGTGTGGATGTGTTAGCCTTACTGCAACAGCCAAGTGGATCCCAGTTCAGTTTGATAACAAACAAGAGTAATGACCTACAGTATATGGTGAAAGACACTTCTAAACAACAAAGCCTTCAATAAGTGATGTGGCTTCTTCTAAAAACTTACAATCAGATGTGCAACAAAGGAATTACCTAAAAGTGGAATTTGTAATTAAAAGGGAAGCAGAATGTAAAATTAGGAAAATTCACAGCTTGGCAATGTGGTAGAAAAGAAAAAAGCATTTTTGGGAGAGAAATCCAAGGGTTCTGGCAAGCAACCACTTGCTAGAGAGATTAACACAGATGATAAAAGGCAGCCAGGTGCTAATAGTCAAGACAATGGGAAAAAGGCCCTGAAGGTGTCACGGGATCCTTGGTGAGCTGCTTCACCAGCTGTGGCCAGTGGTGCCTTCTGCCTGAGTATTGCTCACACCTGCTGGGCTCATTCTGCCCATTTGGCCCAGCAGGCTGCACTCAGCTCACGCTACCAGTCTGGATCCCACACCTACCAAGGGTGAGCCAGGCATGGAGTGATGATGGTTATGTGGGCGAGTGTGTGTGGGGTCCAGCCACTGTGCCCAGCCAGTCACAGCAACTCCAGGTGCTGGCACAGGTGTTGGCTCCATACGAGGCTGCAGCTGGACCAGATGTACTGCACATGGCTTCTGCTGTGGGCACCCGCTTCTGGATGAGGGAAACGCAGTGGATTGCCTGGAAGCTTGGGGATGCCAGGAACCACAGACCCCCAAGATGGTGTCACAGCCCTGACTCAGGGAGCCTCTGGGTCCAGGCTCCTTGAAGTGTCTCAGTTCTCTCCATCTCATCGCCAGCAAGCAACGTGGGTAGTTGGGGGGCATGTTTCAGCCCTGTTTGTGTTACAGCTCCTTTAGTCCCACCATTCGGCGGGTCCCAAGTTCTTGTACTACATCCAGGAAGAATGAGGTATGTGGACAACTGGAGGGTGAGCAAGATGGAGAGGAGCCTCACTGAGCACAGAACGGTTGTCAGGAAGACCCGAAGTGGGAAGCCCCTTCCTGCAGGCAGGTCGTCCCGATGCGTGTCCAGCTCTCAGGGGAGAGGAGACCTGCAGTGAGTAGCTCCTTTCCACACGCAGGTGGTCCTGACACGTTGAGGATACCCACAGTGGGTAGCTCCTTCCAGCAGCTGGTAGTCTGGAGGTCTCTGTGAGTCTGGCTTGGTCTGGGATTTTTATGGGCTCAGAAGGGAGGAAGTCATGCTGATTGGTCCATGGGCAGGCTTAGAAAAAGCACCGTAAGTTCTCACTCTCAGACGGGCTGCAGACTTCACCAGGAACTGACAGCTTGGCCCCCAGGCTTCAGTCTGTCCCTGGCTTGAAGGAAGGGCTTCACTGAAGACCCATCCCTTTCTGCCCAGGAGCCTGTCTGCTCCCTGCCACCATCAATCATTTTGTCTGTGGCACCCAGGCTGTTTGTGCCAAGGGGCTGCAGGCCCACGCCAAGCCACCCTCAGCCCCTACTTGGCCTCCTCCTGTGATCTTCAGTGTCCAAAGTCCTGAAAGGGCCAAGGCAGCAGGAGGCTGGTGTGTTAGCACCACCCTGACCATGCACACACCCAGCTGGGTTGAGACAGCACCCAGGCTTGACTCTGACTTTGCTCCAAAATTGGAGCGAGCATGGAGAGTAGGCAGAGTCCAGGCAGTGGGAGCAGGCACTTTCAGTTCTGCAGGGAAAGGCGGGCTTCTTGGGTCCCTGAGAGAACAGGGATGCCTGGGTCGGCAGCTGCGGCTGGGCAGCTGTCCCCAGGAATGTGGGGCTCCCCTCCTGCCAACTTGAAAGGGGGCAAGGCTCCCACCTGTGGAGCACCCAGCCCCAGTAGCACCTTCCCCACTGCAGCTGGCATCCCCACAGTGGCTGCTCCAGACAGGCTGCTGCTGCCATCAAAGTCATTTCAGAAATCTTTAAATTTGCCCTCCCATCACAGTCCCAGAAGCCTAAGAAGACAGAATGGTTTGCGGGTACAGGCCTGGGGCACATCTTCCCTGGGATGCCTTGGGATGCTGCTCCCTGCAAGCAGGCCACTCCAGCTCCAGCCATGATTCTAATGATCCCGGGTATGACTTGGGCCATTGCTCAGGAGACTGCAAGCAGGAAGCTTTGGTGGCTTCCACGTGGTGTTAAGTCTGCAGGTGTCCAGAATGCAAGAGTGGTGGAGGCTTGGCATCCTCCACTGAGGTTTAAGAGGGTGTATCAGAAGCCTGGGTGCCCAGAAAGAACCCTGCTGCAGGGGCAGAGCCCTCACAGAAAGACATTAGTAAGACAATGCTGAGCAGACATATGGGGCTGGATCCCTCACAGAGAGTACCCACTGGGGCACTGCCTAGTAGAGCTATGGAAGCAGGGCCTCTAGACCCCAGAATTAGAGTCACCTGTAGTACATAACTTCAACCTGGAAAAGCCACAAGCATTTGACTCCAACTTGCAAGAACAGCTATGTGCACTGTGCCCAGCAAAGCCATGAGGGCAGGGCTGCCCCAGGCCTTGGGAACCCACCCCTTAAACCAATGTGCCCATAATGAAGAACATGGAGTCAAGCATTATTTTGGAGCTTTAAGGTTTAATGTCTTCCCTGTTGGGTTTTGCACTGGCCTGGGGCCTCGCACCCATTCCTTTTGGCTGATTTTTTCCTTTTGAAATGGGAGTGCTTACCTAATGCCTGTCCCACCATTGTATCTTGGAAGGAAGTAAATAACTTGTTTTGTATTTTACAGTCTCATAGCTGTAAGGAACTTGCCTTGAGTCTCAAATGACACTTTGGAGTTTTGAACTGATGCTGGAACAAGACTTTTGGGTACTACTGGGATGGAATAATTATATTTTGTATGTGAGGACATGGGATTTGGAAGGCTAGGGGAAGAATGCAATAGTTTGGATGTTTGTCTCCTAAAACCTCATGCTGAAATTTGGTTCCCAATGTTGGAGTTGGGGCCTAATGGGAGATGTTTGGGTCATGGAGGCAGATCCTTCATGAATGGCTTGGTGTCTTCCTTACGGTAATGAGTGAGTTCTCACTCTATTTGTTTCCTTGAGAGCTGGTTGTTTAAAAGAGCATGGCACCTCCTTCCTCTCTTCCTGGCTTCTTCTCTCACCACGTGATCTCTGCACAGCTGGGTCCCTTTCCCATAAGTGGTGGAAGTCTGTGGTTCATCCCAGATGCAGATTCCCAATCCTAAATTTTTCCAGACATCAGAATCATGAGCCAAATAGGCATTTTTTCTTTGTAAATACCCAGCCTCAGGTGTTATTCATAGCAACACTAACCAGACTAAGACAGGAACCAAAATGCCACCTCAATTAACATGTATTATAGAGATGATGTATCTAATAATGTCCGATCTACGCTCTAACTTTGCTCCTGAAGAGACCCTGGATTCTGGAGATGTGGACTATGTGATTTTTTCAGCTGCTGTGAGTAAGGCTCTGACTAGCGGGAGCTACCCTCTTCTCCCAGTATACACAGCCTCAATGATCTACAGGAAGATTAATGCGTGTCCCCCTACCCCCCGTTTATCACTAGCAATGACAGTCACCAGCTACAGGCAGAGTTGAGAAGAGATTGCAATCTATACTTTGTGTTCATTGATTTCTACAATTTTCTATTATGCCTACTGCTCATCAATATAAATAATTTGCATCACAAATGTTCTGTGTTATCCCTTTTCACACTTCTTATTCTCTTATAAAACCAAAGAACAGAGTCCCAGCAATACAATGTTCACCTTATTCAATGAAATATTGTGGTGCTTCCTAGAATTCCAAGTGTGAATACTGAATGGAACCTCAGAGCTCATTTGACTCAATAGTTCCGGTTCTACATTAGAATCATCGATTTAAATACTGATGCTCAGACCCCACCCCCAGAGATTCTGATTTAATTGGTCTGAAGTAGAGCCCAGGAGTCAGTATTTTTAAATAACTGCTAGGTAATTATCATGTGCAGTCAGGATTGAGAACTATAGATTTGCCTCAACCTTTATTTTACAGACAGGAAAGCTGAAACACAGTGAAGAACATGAAGACATGTGCTTCAGGCCACTTGATTATTTGCTGAACTGGGGCTTCAACCCAAGTATCCTTATTACCCATTCATTGCTCTTTCTCCTTGGATAATTGATTGTTCTTGTTCTGTGAAGAGTGAGAAGGCTTCAAGTAGGAGGTATTAGATTCAGCCTGTGGTTGAGAGGGGAGTCTTATGCTGAGGGGAACCAAGACTAGGACAAGCAATCCAGAGACTCTGAACACCAGAGTCACAAATGAGACCTTACATGTGAAATACACATGATAAATGATAGCACACGATGCCCATGTCAGTTTCTGGTGTGAGAGTGATCATAAGTGTAAGAGAACATTTGGTCATTGCATTTCAAACCGGTAGTTATGTAAAGGAAAATGCTGCCACTGGGTATCTGAAATAAAATGCCATGACCAAGAGACTCCACTCAACTCAGCTTCTCCTGGGTGCCTTCATCTAACAGAGGCCGTTTTGTCTTTTGCTTCTATAACTTCTCAGTTTAGAGATATATGCATAAGGAGTAGAAAAAGAAAATTAGAGAAAAAATTTAAAGGAATTCAAACTAAAAAAGTATCAGTTGCATCTGAGGATGAGGAAGTACACAATTGGGAGTTATACAGAGGGGCTTACTTCTCTATTTTGCTTATGTAATGAAGAAAAATGGTCAAGAATAATTTCTCAAAGCAGACTGTCGAATTTATATAAAGTTTTGAAATCAGAGATTATTTTGGGATTATTTGGGATTATTTGATGGTTTTGGAGATGGGAGTAGGCTGAAGTTAGCCTCAGAAGTGTGGTCACTTAAACAAGACTTCATAAGAGTAAGCTGGCTGCTGACTGACTAACCCTCAAAGGCTATCATTGATTGGTTGGTTTTTAGAAGTGTGTTGGATGAAGCAAGTTATTACTGATGGATTAGATTGAGTCAAGTTGTCATTGATTGATCAAACAGATTTAAAACTGATTTTATAAAATATTAGTCTTTTCCTAAGAGGGTAGAGGCTTCATTTTAATTCAGTTGATAATTCAAAATTATCAGCTAAAGGGTTTGTGTTTCCATATTGAAAAAAATAGACAGATGTCTAGCATAATGGATCCAAGTGGACCCAGGGGAGATATATTACTGTGAACTTTCAGAACATTAGAGACTAGGAAAAGATCCCAAAAGCTTCCAAAGAAAACACAAGTCACTTACAAAGTATGAGGAATCAGAATGTCTTTTGACTTCCCAATTGCAACTAGGAGCTAGAAAGCAAAAAGTAGAGTCTTAAAATTTCTGAAGGAAAATTACCTTCAATTTACCTGGGAATTCTATACCCAGCCTAAATATCACTCACAAGAAAGGGTAGAATAAGACATTTTCGAATCTTCAGAGTCTCAAAAAATGTACTCCCCTTGAACCTTTTCTCAACCATATCTTAAAGGGATTTGCTCAACCAAAATATGAAAATACACCAATAAAGAAGAAGATATGAGATACAAGAGGAGGAGATTCATCACTGGAAAGAGGCAAAGATGATAAAGACTGACTCTGGGATAACAGCTGTACAGCAGCTATAGAGGGCAATTAGTTCAGATGTGTGTGACTCATGATATGTTAAGGACTGATAAATGAGGATCCCAGCTGCCTACCTTCTTTTTGATCTATAGATGAAATTTTCTGAGTTTAGCCCAGGTTGTTATCTTCTGTAGGCTTATGGTAGCTGTGTGCCTTGATCCCAGACTATGACCAAAATATTCTATTCAGCTCAGTTTCCCCTGGGAGCCTCCCTCTAACAGGGGGCATGTTGCCCTTTCCTCAAACACCTGGGTTTGTGCCTGCTACTCAGGAATATAAACATAGGTGTTAAAAAAGTAAAAACAAAGAATGATTAAGACAAAGCAGTGTAATTGTTACCTCTGGGGATGAGGGATACGCAATTGATAAGTAACACATAGGGCTTCTCAGGTACTGGTATCTCTTGACATATACACTCAGAGTGATTCTTTAAACTGCAGCTATGTCCTTTATATGCTACTGCATGTATGATATATTTCACAATTTAAATCTGTATCACTTGACATAAATAAACCAGCAGTGATGCTTACTAAGCTTATTTCTGAAGGTGTATTATTTTAGTACTAAAAAAAGCTCAGTGAAAATTCCAAATGGTTATGATGAACAGTCTCCCTGCTGCAGCAGCAAAGATTGTCTTCTAAAATAAACTGATTTCTGACGGTTTTAAACACAGTGGTACACTTTTTAATTTTGTTGATTATCTTCTACATTCATTAATGGCTGAACTAGAGTTAATTCACACACACAGGCACGTGCACACACATTATAAGACTTCCTAGTGACTTATATTGGAGAAGTTGGCAGAATCTCCTGCCCTTTATTATGAAATTGCACCTGGAACCTTCCTTTTGGTAGATGACACCAAGTAGGAACAGGAAGAGGAAGAGAAGGGTATATACTTAGTCTAAGTGTGAGCTTGTCTGAGAGGGTAAAAGGATGTGCCCCCATGAGTCTTTGACAATGACCTCACCCACTAGTGGAACTGTGGCCAAAGGATGTCTAACATTCACCATTTAGGCTGGCTGCTCCTCTACCCACAGGAAGGAGGACTAAATAAGATGATGGGAAGGAAGGCCAATAGTAGTCATTCCAAAATTCAGCCATCTTGGAGATTATAGTGAATGTTCCTTTGTAGATACGAGGAAGGAAAATCAACCCCTTGTCCTGTTCACAGGGAGAAATATGCTAGATGCAAAAAAGGAGGGGCTATATTAGTCAGGATTCAATCAAAGAAACGGATCCATCTGTACTGACCTTCAGACAATAACCATAATTGCTGTTTCCCTTCTGCCCTCCAAACCTTACTCAAATTTATCTTGCGGGCAACTCTAGCCTGAAATCATACATTCTAAGAAATGCAGTTTCAGCATAGCTAAGTTAACACAGTACAAAGCCACTGCATCCACCCCTTAAGCACTTGACTTTCATATATATATATATCTATTTTTTTCCAATTATAAACACATCAGCACACTTTGTTTTACAGTTAAAGTGTTTTTCTATTCATGATTACATTTGACCCTGTGCTTATTCCCAGTATACTATTACCAATAAAAATAAGATACCATTATTTGAGTGCCTCTTATATGTCTTAACCAGGTCATTTCAGCTTTTAAAAGTCTATTAGGTAGCAATGTGAGGTGGCTCATGCCTGCAATCCCAGGATTTTGGGAGGCTTAGGTTGGAAAATTGTTTGAGCCCAGAAATTTGAGGTTGCAGTAAGCTATAACCACACCATTGTGGTACAGCCTGGGCAGGCACAGAGTGAGACCCCCATCTCTAAATTAATAAAATTTTTAAAATTAAAATCTGTAAAGTATAATTTGTTCACCATATTCAGATAAGGAAATTGGGGATCATTGGATACACATCTCCTTAAACTATATCTAACTTCCAAATACACACAATAGCAAAGACACGCTTTTGCCTAACATGATGGAACTCTATCCTTCATAGAAGAGAAAACATACCAACTCTCTCTTCAAAAGAGGAGACAATGCTGTTATCTATCTTTGGCTTATGTTTATTCCCTTATAGCTGTGTCATGTCTTTCCTTTAATATTTTTTAGCTTATAAACTGAGAGATAAAGTTAGCTACTATTAACACATCTTAGATGATAGGATAATGGGGGGGAATGGGTTAATGTCTACAAAATATATTCATATCAAAATAAGGAAAATATATATTACTTCCATCTTCATTTCTGAAACAGGTTATGTGGTTGTAGCTGGTATTTATAACTTACCATCTTCTACTACTCATTTCACATTCCCTTTGCTGTTAGCAAGCACCTTTGCCTGGTGGGGGTGATCCAAGACTTTATTCCTCATTGGGTCATTGGGTTGTTTTAACTTTCCATTTAATCACAGGGCATGAGAATATTAGGAGGCACTCCAGGGGAATGCTTTAATTTCAGCTATTTTCCCCCAACCCCTTCGGGTAGTACCAAATTTCCCCTTGTTTGTCAGAATTAATTGCCCCAGCTTATTCCCATTCTTTGCTTGTTGATTCAGTGATATGACGAGCCCAGAGTGAGCAGGTGACAGTTCAAACTTCCAGCCTAATGGAATCACAGTTATGTACCCTGACAGAAACATTCCTCCCTTGGCAATAGAGCTCAAAGTCATGGGGACAGGAAGCAGCAGTTTTACTAGTGACTCACTAGGGATAATAGCAAGAGAAGACACTCTCATTTCTACCCCTTGGTTCCTGGCCCCATAAATCCTGTCTATAGGGGAAAATATATTGGTTACTGATTTAAAGCATGTACCACATTCTGGAGGGCATTGCCTAAGCCCTGCAAGTGTTGCCACTCATTTGAAGATCTGAAGTCGTAACTGTATCTTCAAATGGCTATTCCACTTGACTTTTCCTACCATGACAGCCCTCACTACACAGATTGGAAACCAATGCAGGGATTCTGCCAGTTGCTAACTGCGTGTATTCCAATTATACATTCTGGAAATACCTACAGGGTGGTGTGGAGACTTATTGACCCCAGTGTAATCACCTCACCTCCCTGAGCTCCTACCTCTGACATGGGTCTATGGGAACAAATGTTGGCTCAGGGTCAATGTCCATTAAGCCCTGAAAAGTCTAATTATTTTCCTAGCCCATTGTATAGTCACCCTGGTAAATGGCCATCAGTCCCTTTAAGGAAGACTGAGAGGAAGCTTTACAGTACTCATGTTTGGTGCTACAGTAGGGTTTTTCCTCAAGTGGACCTAACCTCTTCTTCATTCCAGAGATACTGGGTTTATGAATTGGCTCAAGTTTGAAAGTTGGTTGAGGGACTAGAATTCTCCATTTTGGTAACTTAAGTTGTATCTCTATTACCAGGATTAAAATGTTTCTGTTTATATAAATCAAGTAAAAACTTAGTAGGCTGCCCATCTATTTCTATTTTAGAGCTCTCATCATCAACTAGCCAACACCAAAGATCTCTGCAGGTCAAACCATTCTGATTACTGCTTTGGCTCTGTTGCCCACAAAATAGTCATGCTTACCTTGTCACTTTCAGTTCAGTGCCACCACTTGACCCCTGTCACCTGGGGATCCATCATTCCACTGGATTCAGGCAGCGGTTTGAAGACAGTACTTCCCATGGATGTCCCTGGCCTTCAGAGTATAATTATACAGAGCTCTTTGAATATGCTGGGTCTCCCCTTGTGAATGTTTCACATCCTTGGAGGAGGAACTGTCTTTTAGGTTATAGTTTTTGGGGAGGAGAAGCAGGCCTTATATATACATTTATTCTAGCATTTCCATCTCCCTGAGCTGTTGAATAGCTTCCTCTTCAGTATAACAAGAGAAAACTGGCATTTCCACTTTATTGAGTGTAGGCCATCATGGGGCTCAGGTATTAGTCAATCAACCAAGCAGACTGTTAGAGCCACTCCTAGCCTCTTAGAGCTAATGCTTGAATCCAGAATCTCTGCTTAGTGAGTGAGCTCATATGAATAAACTCTGCCTAATCCAACATTATATTTCTCACATTCTGATTTAATAAACTTAAGTTCCATGCCCATATATATTATCCCGATTTTTATGTAAAATGGAAAAAGATTATGCAATTCTTTTGGTGTGTATTGTGCCTCCTCACCCTCAGGGTCCTGTTTGGAATGAGTCTGGTTGTATTAATAGATCTAAGCAACGAGAGGTGGGGTAGGTCCTGAGGAGGATCCGTACTTGTAGTTCCTTCAAGGCAACTGCCTCAGGGAAGGCAATTACAGATTCCTCAGGCCAGGGGATACCCAGCTTCTCATGCAGGAGTAGAAGGAGCTATTTCTTTTGGAAAAGGAGGCCTGGCAGGATTTAGGGGTTCAAGATCTCCAACTTCATCAGAATCTTTCCATATGTCCCCATTCAGTGTTCAGTGCACCTTTCTTTCCCAAGCAGAACCCTTAGGGAAACCGAAGAGACTGAGAGACTGGGAATTCAATTTGTGTTGTATTTCAACCTTCTGTGAGATTAGACTTTGAGCTTGGTTTTCAGAAATCTCAGTAAATAGAGTTCGCAAAGTCTTCTTTATGGTTAGTCATAGAATTTTTCAGGTCTAGCAGAACTTGAGCTGGGAATTTCAAGCCCCAAGCATATAAATTTATTTCTCCAAGTTCTCCATCACAGTTAGGAGCAGCCAACCAACCCCATTATATTCCTTAGTGTCACTAAAATGTTGTATGACAGAAACCACTTACCTACCCAAAGCCTTGCTTTCTATAAGCGCTTCGGTACAGGTGTTTTACAAGTGATCATTTAAGTAGCTGTTTTGCCACTGCTTGCTATAGACTACCAGTGCCTTCTTTACCACTGGAAACATAATCATTAATATTTTGAAATCTAATCAAATCAGATGACCAATCACAATAGAACCAGAATCAATTTAGAGAAAGCATTCCTATGATTTTGTTTTCTGGAACCACTTTGGACACTATATTCTGCATCAGCCAGCGATACAATAGGCATGGCATAGAATATGGGCTTTCTCTGAAGAATCAGACATTACATGGGAGATAGTAAAAGTCTAAGTTCAGTTTTGTGTGTGTGTGTGCCTGGTACTGAGCCTGAAGTCGCAGGGCAAGTGTTGGGAAAGAAAAAGCTTGTAAAGCGGAAAAAAGCAGGTAGCTGGACCCCAAAGAGTAACAAGCTGAAAGCATTTCCTGTCTCTCTCATCTCCAAGCCTCCAACCTCTCTCCATAGATGACCTGCAGGAGAAGATGGCCCTCTTGCTGACAGCCACACTCACACCTGGCTCAGGTATGATATCACATACCTGATATCACAAAAAAAGAGATATCACAAAAGCTGGAGGAGTTGATAGACTTACTTCTGTCCACACCAGCAAAGGAAGTCAACAGATTATTTAACAAGCAAGACTGTGAGTTGGCCAGGTGTGGTGGCTCACGCCTGTAATCCCAGCACTTTGGGAGGCTGAGGAGGGTAGATCATGAGGTCAAAAGATCGAGACTATCCTGGCCAACATGGTGAAATCCTGTCTCTACTAAAAATACAAAATTTAGCCAGGCGTGGTGGTGGGTGCCTGTAGTCCCAGCTACTTAGGAGGCTGAGGCAGGAGCATCACTTGAACCCAGGAGGCTGAGGTTGCAGTGAGCCGGGATCGCCACAGCACTCCAGCCTGGCAACAGAGCGAGATTCCATCTCAAACAAACAAACAAGCAAACAAGAAAAGCCTGTAAGTTACAACACAGGCTGAATTTCTTCCTTCAGAGAATAAGTCTCAAATTACTTCACTTCTGTCTTTCAAACCTTCTGCAAATTTCTGTTGTGGCTCTAATCCAAAAACATACAGGGAAGGGAATTCTGGGAAATGCAGTTCAGTTAAGTTCACACGTTATAAAGCCACCATAATATCCCAAGCAGCTAGGAATACATGTGCAAAGGGAGAGAGATGCAAAACAGTAAGGTGTTCTGGGTTATCCATGGATCTTTATGTCTGCTTCAAAAGTCTTCTTTTTAAATGCAGCCAGTCTATCCAGACTGGAACTGTGAGGAAAACTGCCAGAGGAGAACACATTCTAAGCTATATCCTAATCACTGCTCCAACTGAGACTTGCACTTTGCTGCTTTTCCCTGTCTTAGGTCTTATCTGTGTCTTTGGCCCTAGCCATCAGATTGGTGGACTGCTCTTGGTTCCCGCTTCTGCCTCTGGCCTTGCTCTCCTGATACTGACCTTGGGCTTTCCTGTAGGACCTAAAAGATGCCCAGTTGCTATAGCTCCATGGGCTCTATCCAAACAGGTCTGTTGTTTACCAACCCCAACCTATAGGGGAACAGAAAGTAAGTAAGTGAGTCACACGGGTGAGTAATAATAATGATGGTGTTGCTGATGGTAAATTGTCTAGCATCTTACAGCTTTCAAATTTCTTTTTATCTGTGCAAAGTCTGAATCAGTTAGAATCAATCATGCCACTTCTCAGCTGCTCAGGGGGGCCTGTGAGTAATAGACCCCTTGTGAGTTATGGTTAAGAAAATCCTACAGTAGTGGGAGACCTACTGCGAAAATAGCCCATTCTCGCCTCCCTAAAATGGTTTGTTTGGTTTTGCTCATTAAATGTGTATAATTACACCTTAAAGTTGTTTTCATTTGCATTTCTTTAATTGAGACTGTGAATGCTTTTTTTTTTTTTTTCCCTGAGATGATTTACCATCTAAATTTCATTGAGTTCACACTTCTCATCTTTTTTGATCTCATGTTTTGTGGAATGAGAATCAACCTTATATATTTTATCTAGTCTGTATGTTTTGGATAGTAACCTTTTCTTATTACATTTATCAAATATATTTTTGTTGCTTTTCTTCTGATATTTATTTTATTGCTTTTCACTGTACAAAAGTCCTTGGTTTTATGGATTTCAACACATCCATCTTGTTCCTGATGACATCCTGCATTTTTAATAAATGTATTTCCCCTCAGAACTGAGATAAATATTCTATTTTCTTCTAGATAATTTTTTTTATGGATTGAATTTTAATATATATCTTTGACCCACTGGAGTCTGTAGAAAGTAGTATTAAAGAGCCTGGCCTTTGGTGTCAAAATGATGTGAGTTCAAATTCTGTCTCTTGCCCCTGGGAGGCTGATCCCTCCTGTGGTCTACCCATATCTCCCTTCATCCTCCTCTTCTTCCAGGCCTGGGTATCTCCTGCCCTGTCCTCTGCCAGTACTGTTCCTGTCAGCCCCCAGGGAGCATGAGGTCTAGCAGGCAGCCCTGATCTCAGGGGCCCCACGCAACTCACTCCTGCCTCGCCCTCCACAGCATCCTGGCCTATCTCATCTGCTGGACAGTTGCCTACCAGCTGCTCTCCAGCCTCTTCAGCCTCTACTTCCACCAGCACTTGGTGGGCTCCCAAATGCCTGCAGACCCTCCTGCACACCTGAGGTCTGGTCCTGGGCCAGCAGGACTCAGGCCAGCCCTTTTGTGTGTGCCTTGATGTCCCCAGCTGCAAGACAGGGCTGGGACTTTCAGCTGTCCCCTTCACCACGGTGCCTGAGCCATGGACCCCCTTGGATTCCAAGTTTCTGCCTCAACACTGTCTCTCCTGGGACCTGCAAAAGAGAGTCATGAGGATATTGCTGCCAAAGTGCACGAGCTAGGTTTGAGTTGGGATGGTGGTGCAGTCTGGGGGAAGGAGTGTCTACACTTCTGAACATATAAAAGAGCAGGCCAATTTTTACCAAAAAAAGAAAAAAAAATCTGTTTTTTCTTTTTGGAAAGAAATAATTTGTCTTCTCTGAAACTATTTTCTTAGATTAGTCTACCATATTTCATTTTCATTAATTTTACATATTTATGGGACACGTGATATTTTGATACATGCATACAATGTGTAATGATCAAATAAAGATAATAGGATATACGGCACCTCGAACACTTATTTCTTTGTATTGGAAACATTTCAAAACTTCTAGTTATCTTGAAATACACAATATGTTGTCATTACCTAGTCATTTTTCCATGCTATTGAACATTAGAACGTATTCCTTCTATCTAACCATATGTACCCATTAACCAACCTTTTTTCACGTCCTGTCCCACCACACATACACCCTTCCCAGTCTCTAGTAACTATCATTCTACTCTCTACCTCCATGAGATTAACTTTTTTAGCTCTCACATATGAGTGAAAATGTGATATTTGTCTTTCTGTGCCTGGCACATTTCACTTAACACAATGAACTTCAGTTCCATTCATATTGGTGCAAATGACAAAATTTATGTTTTTCTATGGCTGAAGACTATTTCATTTTGTATATATACCACATTAAAAAAATCCATTCATCTGCTGATGGACATGTAGGTTGATTCCATTTCTTGGCTATTGCGAATAATGCTGCAATTAACATGGGAATGCAGGTATCCCTTTGATGTACTGATTTCCTTTTATTTGGATATATACCCAGTAGTGGGATTGCTGGATCCTATGGTAGTTCTATGTCTTTCTTAAATATTTTTAATAGTGAAATATAATACACAGAGAGGTGCATAAAACATAAATGCATACCTTATTATCTTTTAAAAATTATTTCTTCCTTATTCATTCTTCCAATTGGATTCTACTCTAAGATATTTCACGGAATTTTAACTCAATAGGTTTCAATCTCACATTTATATTGTTGAAGTGCGCTGGGGGCACTCCCGGCCCAAGAAATGGGTATTTGCAGGCCAACCAATTAAGATGGCTACCACTGGAATCTAACAATAGGAATAGCTCAGCAAGAGGGAATGTCTCAAAATGAATAAGCAGAAAAAATGAGCAAAAAATTGGGACCTGAAATTCAATGATTGAGAATCAGAACTGAAAAGGTTAGACAGAGAAGGTGATGAAGAAATAAACAAAGCAGGAAGTTCACAAAATTGGTGGCTGTATCCACAATGCTGGGTATCAAGGAGGCGCTCTTTTTACAATGACCTTGGCAGACATCAGTAGTAGCAAGTGCTAGTGAAGCTGAGAGCAAATAGAGGTACGCTGTTATCTTACTGCATTTGGTATTCCTAGACAGAAGGTAGTTCTCTCTCTCCAGCCATTACTGTCTTCTTTTTGCCATTAAATATTTATAATGTTATTTGAATAAATCTCTTATGGGCCATGTTGATATTCAAATTTGTTTATTACCATAAATGGGCTCTTTGTTTTCATTTTCTTTTCAGTGTGCTACTGGTATAGAACACAATTGATTTTTGAGACATCTTAAATCCTATAACTCTACAGAATTCATTTATTACCTCTAATATTTTTTGGTTGATTTCTTTTGATTTTCTAGGTCACCAGTAAAAAGCAATATTTTTATTCCTTTTCTCATATATTTATGTCTTTTATTGTCTTCCTTCTCCAGTAGTTATTATAAGTTCCTCTGGTACTATATGAAATAGACACAGTAAGAAGGCATCTTTGTTTTAGTCTTGTTTTATTTTTTGTTTTTAAGAAAATGACTTTAATGTTTCTCCAACATGTATAATATGCTTGCATTTGAAACAATATATGTAGGTTGAAATGGGATGATCAATTTTAAATAATTTAAATAATCTAAAAAAGAAATCTATACATCTAATCTTTCCAAAATTGTAAACAAAATGCATTTTCAAATATACCAGAGGTATTTCTGACACATGCTAAGATAACATAATGATACTTGCTATTTTGTTTTTCTACTAATATGACCAATTATTGAGGTTTTTCATATTTATATAACAGCTTTGAATTCCATGATTAAACCTGGTTTGGGTTTAGTAAATTGTTTTCATAAGGTGCTTATTTTTATTTTCCAAGTTTTATTTGGGATTTTTGTATCTGTTTTCCCAAAGTGAATTGTTCTAGTTTGCCTTCATGGTTGTATCTGTCAGATTTGAGAATTAATCTGTATTTGCCTCAAAAAGAGTTAACTTACATTCTTTTTTATATTCTTAGGACTCAGATATCCTTAATTTTTTGGAAATTAAGAAAGCCACCAAGGAATCCATCTAGAGTAGGTTCCTGGTGTGGAATAAATCTCTAATAGCAATGCTTGCCATTTCTTATTCTGTTATTAGTCTGGCTGTGTTTACTTTCTTTTCACATTAGTTCTTGGAATTTAAAAACATGTTTGGAAGATTATGCATTTCCAGTTAGATGTCAACTTTATTACCATATAACTGAGAATAATTCTCCAACTAAATTATAATAAATACAAAAGAAAAATATATCCTTATCATTTACTGACTTTTTAAATAATCTCACTGGGGATAGGACTTTCCCTCATTTATCTATTTTTGCTGTGAGCCAAGTAAATGCCAAACTCACTGTAGACACTAAATGTGTGTGGAAGGGGCAAAGCACAGGGTGAGCCCCTTTCTGTATGACATGTGAGCTTGGTGTCCAAAGTTGTCTCTCCTCTATTTAATTTTCATTCATATTCATATTTATATCTTGGGAGTCTGAACTACTTTATGGAATAATATATTTTAAATAATTTATATCTTGCCTCATCCAAAAAGGTAGAATGAAATATTAAAGGGTATAAAAATATTACAAAGTTAAAGAAATTTTAAAAATTAAGTGGGCCGGGCACTGTGGCTCATGCCTGTAACCCCAGCACTTTGGGAGGTCGAGGCGGGTGGATCACGAGGTCAGGAGATTGAGACCATTGTGGCCAACATGGTGAAACCCTGTCTCTACTAAAAATACAAAAATTAGCTGGGCATGGTGGTGGGCACCAGTAATCCCAGCAGCTTGGGAGTCTGAGACAGGAGAATCACTTGAACCCGGAAGGCAGAGGTTACAGTGAGCACAACTGCACTCCAGCGTGGGTGACAGAGCAAGACCCCGTCTCAAAAAAAAAAAAAAAAAATTAAGTGTAAGAAAATAGATGTGTTAAGCACTGATAAAGGTTAGATATTTGCAATAAAATGGTAAAAAGTTAATCTTTACACCTTGCAGTCTCTTAGTGCGTTTAATTTCCTGATGGTGTTTATGTGATTAATTATTGATATGAACAAAGTTGATACAATCAAAGTTGTCTCTTCTAAAGTCTCTGTACTTTCTCCCTTTTTGCCTTTTTGCTTGGTTACTTATATGCTCCTGGCTCTCCATTGCTTCCTGTAATCATCTTCCCACCTGGGAATATTCTCCCCCTGGCTGTGCCTGGCCAGGCAGGGACTGAGAGTTTCAGTTCTCTGTGCTTTCTAGTGGTTTCTTCCTGAGCAATGCTCTTGTCCTGCAGTCTGAGAAAAAGGGGTAGATTTGTTTTAATTCTTCAAACTTTTAGTATCTTTTTTCATCTTGGCCACTTAAAAATTCCTATCTTTATCTCTAAGATCTAAAAAATTAACAAGTTGGTTTGGTTTTCTTGGGTGTGGGAGCAGCTTTCTTTGAGAATTGCACTCACTTAATAGACCCACTGAAATTATTTTTCCTTTAATGATACTTTTGTTTAATGATTTCTTTTAAAATAGGTCTCACGTGTTGGCCTTTCTCTGCTTCTTCTGGCAACTGATATATTCACAAAGGAATTTTCTTGATCTATTTTTGAGCTTCCTAGTTTGTCTGCATTTACCTATTGAACAAAAAAGTACAGATAACTGCTATAGTATGGGTTTCTAATGGAGAGCCCCAACATATGATCTGAATATTGGTGTTGCTCCAAAATTCCTATGTTAATACCTAATCAGTAGTGTAACAATATTAGAAGGTAGGGTCTTTGGGAGGTAATTAGCCTGTAGGGCAGAGCCCTCATGAATGCGATTAGTGTCCTTATGAAAGGGACCCCAGAGAGCTTCCTTCTTCCACAGGAGGATCCAACAAGGAGGCGCCATCTATGAACAAAAAGTGGGCCCTCACCAGACACTGAATTTGCCAGTGCCATGATGTTGGATGTCGTAGCCTCTAAAACTATGAGAAATAAGTTTCTGTTGTTTACAAGCCACGAAGTTTATGGTATTTTGTTATAGCAGCCTGAAGGGACTAAGATGTTGTGTAATAGACTCAGTGGAAGTCTGATCTAGCACACTGCGCATTTCCAAATCTGGTTATCAGAGGGTGTGGTTTAGGGGAAGGAAGTGAGGAGTTGAGGCATGGGAGAAGTGAAGGAGTGGAAAACATGGGCCATGAAGAATGCCTCAAACTGACTTCACGAAGAGCTTGGAGAATGGATTTTGAGACCCAGGGTCAGTGAAGGGAGTCTCTAGAATTTATTAGGCTTAGACTAAATCGGAGTTTAAAGACACACAGGCTCTTCAGGTGTTGAAGCCAGATAATAGAGGCTGGGGAAGTTGGACCTTTCTCTGAGGGGCTGGACAGTGCTATAGACCAAATCTTCGTGTCCCCCTCCAAATGTATATGTTGAAACCATCTCATCAATGTGATGATATTTGAAGGTGAGACTTTTAGGTCATGATCCCTCCTGAATAAGATTAATGCCCTCATAAAAAGAGGAGACATGAAATCTCTCTGCTCCCTCCCACGTGAGGATACAATGACAAGACAACCATCCACAAATCAGGAAGGGGCCCTCAACAGACAGGATCTGCTAGCACCTTGATCTTGGACTTGTGAGCCTCTAGAAGTGTGAGAAATAAATGTTTCAGCCACCCAGTCTGTGGTATATTTGTTGCAGCAGGCCAAAGGGACTAAGGCAGAAAAGGAATAGAGAATCACACAAAACCAAAGCTTCCAGGAGCCATGGAACCTGCCTTCCTTTCCTCCTGCAGTGCTGACCCCAGTGCCTAACCCGCTGTGTGTGGCACCAACTGCAAGTAAGATTTGGCCATAACTTGCTAGAATTAATTAGTGCTCATGTGGGTACCCTGAATCTCTTATACTTTTATCGGATTTTCCTTCCTGATCTGTAAATAATTATCTCATGCTCTTTGTATCCGTGCGTCAGGTGCTGTTGCAGTCTGGTGTTCCAGGAAGCAGGCTCTGAGATAGAGAGTAGAGCATGCAGCATGTTTATTAGGAAGGCCCTGGGAGTCAACCTTTATGGCAGGGAGGGGAAGAGGCAGACTGGGCAGAGGGAGAAGCTGAGCTGTGAGGCAGGCCACGGACAGCCTGGAGCTCTTGCATTTCGGTCTGGAGCTCTTGCATTTCTTTTCCCAACTCATATTCATCAAGCACTTGGTGTTTGGACTCCCCTGGGGGCGTGACTTTGGGCAGGTGGCTCTCTGCAGTACCAGCAGTCCCTGAATGGGCTGATAGCACCTCCAGAAGTTGGGGTGACATTGAAATGGGGGAGCCTGGCAGCACTTCCTAAGGTTCACTACAGGAACTGGACTAAGGTTGGAAAGTCTCAGCTTGCAAAGAGCCCAGACTTTACAATGTTGCTGGGTGACATGGGAGGACGCAAACCATTATAGCACAATACAGTAATTACTATAATTGAAGTGTGCTTAAAATGTCAGCATGAGTTTGTGTGTGTGCAGAAAGAACTATTTATAATTACTTGGTTTTCAAATTAATTTTTGAAACAAAATATTTTGATCTGTTTGCCTATGTCTGCACTCAACTACAACTCTTGTTATTCTGTTTACAAATCTAATACATTTTAAATAAAAATAACCACTTTCCATTAGGCTTTTAAATAATGTCCCATCCATTCAACTTGAACACATTTAATTCTCTCGGAATAATGTCTAATTTACACACTTAGCTAAATTTACTAAATATTTTAAACTATATTTATAAATGTAATATATATATTTTTCTCTCTAAGGTCTCCAAATGTCTAATAGGCGAACTTCTGGTCCTAAAAAGAAAACCTCCCCAGCTATTTAAAACTGTAGTAAATTGATTATATGTAATTTATAAATCAGCCAATACTGACATTTTCACCAAACTTAGTCAAATAATTTTACAACTTTCAACCTTAAAATCATAGACCCAAAATCAACCAGCTTAAATTGACTTCTTTAACAAATACATTGCAAGGGGATTTTTGAAATACAGAATTGTAACACATAGATTAAAAAACTGAAGAACCAATCATCATGTGTGAATCTTATTTGCTTCCTAACTAAAAAACTTACAAAAATTTCATAGTATTCATGAGGCAATGAAAAATTTGAACACTGACAAGACTTCATGTTATTAAGAAGTAATTATATATACACACACACATATATACATATATATACAGACACACACACCCATATATGTATATACAATATCTGGGATTTTCTTTTAAATTACATGGAAAAGGAGAAGCAGATTTGGATGGGGGACAGATGGTCCTTGAGTTGTCCTGGAGTTGTTAAAGCTGGGTGATGGTTTCATGGGGTTCATTAGACTCTGCCATACATTTTTGTATTTGTTTGAAATTCTGCACAATACATACTTTTAAAAAATTAAGAATTTCAAGATTTAATTTTCAATTTTCAAGATTTAATTTGAGATTCCTTCAGATATTTTATTTGTAATAAAAACCCATTAAATATCAAATTCACAGATTGTCCATATTTTTGCAAAACGGATTCCTTGACTTATCCTAAAGCATTAATGCCATGGGTTTGATTTATCACAGTATTTCTTCTAAGACTACTTAGGGTTGAAAAGATACCCACTAGGTGGTGAGTCTCAACTCTAGGAGCTAGCATTGTTGAAAGCTCCCTGGGTGACTCTAATGTGCAGCTAAGGCTGAGAACCTCTGCCTTCATGCAGTGCATGAAAATCACCTGGAGGCTTGTTAACATGCTGCATAGTGGACCTCACCTGCAGAGGTTCTGACCCTTGGGTCTGTGGGGGAGGCCTGAGAATCTGCATTTCCATAAGTTCTGAGTGATGCTGATGTTGCTGTTTCAGAGACCACATTTTGAGGGTCACTGTTGCAAGGCAAGCAAATTTACTACCTTAAGAGTGTTGAAGTTACCAGATCAATAATTCAGGTCCACATCACCAAAACTATCTCATGCAGGCTGAAGTTGCATAATGTCCTGACTTCTGACTGGATATAGAAGCTGTAGGAGTATACGACCAACCACATTCATGTTATGACATGGTGGTGGGGGGAAGGGGATCCTCCTTTTCATTTGGGTTTTTGTAATCCTTGACTCTTGTATTTAAATCATACCTCATAAGAGGTGAGAGGAAGAGTGGATACCTTTCTTTAGCTAGCTGTCTTCACTGCCTGCTTGGGGTTTCCTTATTTTTAGCCTTAAGACATTTTAGCTCTGAGGACATTTAAATGTGAATCTTCAGGGTCCTAAATCTCCTCACACTTTGTCTGGCATTGTGGTCAAAACTGTTAAGTCTTGGTTGTATTACAGCTAGAGCATCACAGTCTGCCTAGAGAACCAGGGAAGACTTCACAGAGGAGGTGTTTTTGACATGAGCCTCAAGGGATGGTAGGGGTGTGGCAAGTGGACAAGGGGCAACAGGAACAGATGGTCTGGTGTTTCTGTCATTTCTGGAATGTCAAAAGGGGTCCGTTGGGGGATATGCAGGTAAAGAAGAAGTGAGAAATGAGGCTAAACAGATAGGCAGGCAGGGGTTAGCTGCTGTGAAGGGAAGGTCTTGTATGCCATGAAAGAGAAGAGTTAGGTTTATTCTGCAGACGTTGAGAAGAGTGTTGAGGAATTTTGAGCAGAAGAGTGGTCTCATGAGGTCTGCATGTTAGAAAGATTATCCTGGCAGCTCTGTGGAGGATGAATTGGGGATCACAACCAGAAGCAAGAATTTACCAGTAGGGAGATTATTTGAGTAACAGCAATGCATGAGCACCCAGGCTGAGGCAGTTACAGTAGGAATGGGAGGAGAAGATAATAAGAGGTGAATACATTTGCATGATGATATTCATGTATGTATATGTCTGTCTCAAAAGGATTTAAGGCAAGTTAATAGATGCATAAAACTTAAACCAAAAAAAATGTTCAATAAGTATAGAAGGAAGCAGGAAAAATAGAAAGACAAAATAGGAATGATGAGATGAGGCCATGAAAGAAGTCATATTGTGGAGTGATGTCAGCAAGATGGCCAACTGGAAGCTCCTAGTATACTTCTCCATCACAAAAAAGAAACCCATGAATAAACAACATTATTTTGACCAAAATGAAGGAGAGCTCCAGAGAATAACAGAGAAGCAACGGAATTCTGGACAGCACAAAAACCTGGAATGGATGCAAAGAAAAGAGAAGACACTTTGCCTCTGCCACTCCATCTCCCTAGTTGATATCAGCTTGGAAACAGGACAGACTCCTTCCTGTAGTGAAAAGAAAAGCAAGAGTACCCAGCAACCCCCACTGCCAGTGCAGACACCTGCAGTCTTCACTATCGGGAGATTCCTATAGTCCACATGGACTCTGAGCCCAGCTGAGGGACATGCCCAGGGTCCACAGTTAATTTACTCCCCAGAGTAGGAGCTGATGCTGCCCTGCCCCTCTCCCAGTGACACATGCTGCTACTATGCTGTGCCATCTTGAAACTGGAGCCACTGCTAGAGTGCATTCTGCTTTGGGGTGAGCAGCCACTGCACCACTCCATCTCTGAGGCTTTGCTGTCCCTGCAACACACCCACCTGGAGGCACATTATCCCTGAGCTGAGCTGCTGCGTGTCTGTCCCCTAGGGCCAAGATACTATAGAGGTGCCAAATCCCTGCCATTCCAGTCACTGTGCACCCTCCCCTGAGGACTGAGCTGAGTTGATGCCCCATCCCCTGAGGACTTCAGGTCTCCTGAAAGCTGAAGCAGTTGAACCCCCCACCACATGCAGTACCCTTCCTACAGGGACTCCAAGCCTCCAGCATACTAGAACAGTTGCAACCCCTAGTGCCACAGCTGGCATGGTACTCTGCCCCCAGCAGGGATCCAGAGGCTCCACCAACCTGTGTAGCCATGATTTCTGGGGCCAAGAAAAAGCAGTATTTCACATTAAAGGGAACTGGAGCCTTAGCAGAGCTCTGCCTCACCCTCCAAGCCAAACAGACACAGTGACCCACCTACCTGAAACTGGACTAGTCCCCTGCTGTCTGAGCTATTGAGGTGCCTCACCTCTTCAAGGAGTGGAGTCACTGCTGTGTTGCTTCCCTTTTCCTGGAGAGCAAGCCCCCGCAGCATCTTGCCATTCCTGGGTCCTTGCTGATGCTGCACCTGACCTCACAGAGCCTAGGCTACTGCCATGCCCCACCATCCTAGAATCCAGAGTCACCACTGTGTAGTACCTCATCTCCCAGAGCCTGAGATGCTACCATGCCCCACTGTTTCTGGGTCTAGAATTGCAACTGTGTCCTGCTTCCCAGAGCGTGAGTCTCCAGAGTACCTCTTTTCCCCCAGAGCTGTGTCAGTGCCTCACCCTACCCCCAGGTTTGGTCTACAGTTATATCTCTGCCCTCTGAACCTGAACTTCTGGGCTGTGTCTCAGAGTACTACACCCTGGCTTAGTGAGAGAACTACAACCACTAATGCCTTAGAAAGTGGACCTGTACCTCAAGTTCAAGGCACTATAGTAGTTTCATAGGATCCTGAGCCCAGGAAACCAGCTCCATAGCTGCTCTGGGCAGTTTTGCCCTGGATCCTAGAACCACTGTGGGTGCCTGTGGGCTGTGTCAGACCTAACCGCAAAAGAGATCCCCTCACCAAGACTCCGCACTCTGGGAAGACAAGAAGAAGAGGATAAATAAAGGCCCTGGCCTAATAACCTACATAGCCACTGTCACTGCCGTACGCTCCTGCCACTTAGACCGCAAAGGCACTCAGTCATTGCTAAAACTGATTGCAACTGAGGAAGCTGAATGGAGGCTACATCAGTGTACCAACATGAAACCAGAGCCACCACATTCCACCCAACTAGCACCTTCATGTCCCTCTGCTGATAAAAGTCTTCTCCTATGAAAGTCACTTTGTAAAGTTTTGAAGAGGTAACTGCACCATCAGAGGCACAGACATCAATGCAGGGACACAAGAAACATGAAAAGGCAAGGAAACATGACATCATCAAAGAAGCACAATAATTCTCAGGTAACTAACCCCAAGGAAACAGAAATGTATAAGTTGCCTGAAAAGAAATTCAAAATAATAATCATAAGAAAACTTAGATAAGAGAAAATACAAATAGACAATTCAATGAAATTAGAAAAACAATGTATGATCTAAATGAGAAATTCAACAAAGAAATAACCATCATAAAAACCAGAAATCTTAGAGCTGAATAATTCAATCAATAAAATAAATACAACAGAGAGATTCAATGACAGATGATGTCAAGCAAGAAAGAATTTGTAAATTCAAGTGCTGGTCTTTTGAAATGACTCAGTCAAAGGAAAAAAACTAAAAAGAGTAAAGACAGCTTATGGAATGTATAGGAAACCATTAAGTGAACAAATTTTTGCATTATGGGCATTTTAGAAGGAGAAGAAACAAAGAAAGGGACAGAAAGCTTATTTAATAAAATAACTGCTGAAAACTTTCCAAGTCCTGGGAGAGATGTGGATATCTAAATTTGTGAAACTTAAAGATCACCAGACAGATAAAACCAAAGAGATCCTCTCCAAAGAATGTCATAATCAACTGTCAAAAGGCAAAGACAAATAATTTTAAAAGCATCAAGAAAAAGCACACAGTCACATATAAGGAAATTTCCATGATACTATGAGATTTCTCAGCAGAAATCTTGAAGAGCAGGAGAAAATGAGATGATAAAGTGCTGAAAGAAAAATAACTGTCAGTGAAGAATACTATACCCAGCAAAGCTGTCTTTCAGATATGAAAGAATAACAAAGTATTTTCTAGAAAGGCAAAAAATGAAGAAATTTATCACCACTAAATCTGCCCTACAAGAAATTCTAAGGAAGTTCTTCAAGTAAAAATGAAAGGACAGTACTTATTGTCATAAATACCTGTGAAATTATAAACTTGCAAGTAGAAGAAAACACATAGTAAAATCCAGAGCACTCCAATAAGTCAGACATATTCTAATATGAGGCTTAAAGTTTAAAATGGTAAAAAAAAAAAAAAAAAAAAAAAAAAAAACTAAAGCTACAATAAGTTGTTAAGAAATACACAGTATAAAAAAATGTAAATTTTTACATCAAAAACAAATTGTGGGAAGAATAAAAACCTAGAGTTTTTGTATGTGACAAAACTTAAGCTGCTATCAGCTTAAAATAGTTGATTATGTTTTATGTAAGTATCATAGTAAACACAAAACAAACTACAGCAGATATACAAATGATAGAGAAAGGAATTAAAGCTTAGCACTACAGAATATTATCTTTTTTGTTATTTTTTATTTTTGTTAATTTTTATGGGTAAATAGAAGAGAGCTATCACATCACAAAGGTAGACAACAAGAGAGAAAGAAAGAAAGAAGATACAAAACAACCAGAAAACAAGTAACAAAATGACAGTAGTAAGTTCTTATCTATCAAAGATAATCTTGAATGTAAATGGATTAAATTCTACAGCCAAAAGGCATAGAATGGCTGAATGAATAAGAAAAACAAGATCCAACTATATGCTGCCTATAAGAGATCCAGTTAAGCCTTAAGGGCACACATAGGCTGAAAGTGAAGGGATAAAAGAAGATACCCACAGCTAATGGTTACCATGCAAACAGTAACCAAAAGAGAGCAGGGGTGACTATGTGATAAAATAGATTTTGTGTCAAAAACTGTCACAAGAGACAAAGAAGGTCGTTATTTAATGACAAAGGGGTTGACAATCAAGAGGACATGACAATTGTAAATGTATATGCATCCAACATTGCAGCACCTAAATACATAAATCAACTATTAATAGGCATGAAGGAAGACATAGATAGCCATACAACAACAGTAGGGAACTTCAGTATCTCTCTTCAACAATGGATATATCAACCAGACAGAAAATTAGTAAGGAAATATTAGACTTATACTGTACTTTTAACTAAATGGACCTAATAGACATATATAGAAGTTTTCATCCAGTGCAGGCAGAATACACATTTTCCTTTAGCACACCTGGAACACTCTCCACAAAAACCATATTTTAACCCACAAAGCAAGTCTTAACAAATTTAAGAAGATTAAAACAATTTCTAGTATTGTTTTAGACCACAATGGCATGAAACTAGCAATGAATAACAGAAGAAATCTTGAAACATTTAAAAATATGTGAAAATTAAACAACATGGTCCTGAACAATCAGTGGGTCAAAGAATAAAACAAAAAAGAAAATTTGAAAACACAATATACCAAAACCTATGGGATGCAGCAAAAGGAGTTCTAAGAGGAAAGTTTTTTTTTTTTTTTTTTTTTTTTTGAGACAGAGTCTCGCTCTGTTGCCCAGGCTGGAGTGCAGTGGTGCATCTCAGCTCACTGCAAGCTCCACCTCCTGCGTTCACGCCATTCTCCTGCCTCAGCCTCCAGAGTAGTTGGGACTACAGGTGCCTGCCACCATGCCCGGCTAATTCTTTTTGTATTTTTAGTAGAGACGGGGTTTCACCATGTTAGCCAGGATGGTCTCAATCTCCTGACCTCGTGATCCGCCCGCCTCAGCCTCCCAAAGTGCTGGGATTACAGTCGTGAGCCACCATGCCCGGCTAAGAGGAAAGTTTATAGAAATAATGCCTACATTTAAAAAAGATCCCAAATAGTCCAACATTATACTATAAGAAATTAGAAAGATTTAAAAAATTAAAAATTGGCAAAAGAAAGAACATAACAATCATAACAAAAATAAAGCAAATAACAAACAGAAAAACCATAGATCAATAGAGTTGGTTTTTGAAAAAATAAACAAAATTGACAACCCCATAACTAGTCTAAGAAAAAAACTCAGAAATAAAAAATTAAAGAAATTACAACAGCTCAGAAATAAAATCATAAGGGACTAATATGAACAACTATATTCCAGCAAATTAAATGGCCCAGAGGAAATGAATAGCTTTATAGAAAAATATAGCCTAAAAAAATTGAGTCAGGAAAAAATAGAAAGCCTGAACAGTCCAATAACAAAGACATTTTATTACTTTTAAAACCTCTCAACAACAGAAAGCCTAGGACCAAACAGCTTCACAGCTGAATTCCATCAAACATTCAAAGAATTAATACCAATACTTCCTAAAGTCTTCCAAAAATTTTATCTGTAGGGTATACTTCCAAACACATTTTACAAGGCCAGCATCACCTTGATACCTAAGCCAAAGACACTGTAATTAAAAAAAAAAAAAAAAACTGTAGGCCAATATCTCTGATAAACATTGATGCAAAAATCTTCAATAAAATATTAGCAAATCAAATCCAACAACATATGGTTGTTGGATTATGCATCAAAAAGATTATATATCATGACCAAGTAAGATTTATCCCTGGCATGCAAGAATGGTTTAACGTATACAAATCAATCAATGTGACACATTACATTAATAAAAACATAAAAATCATATGCTCATCTTAATTGATGCAGAAAATATATTTGATAAAGTTCAACATTTCTTCTTGATAAAAATTCTCAACAGTTTAGATATAGAAGGAAAATTCCTCAATATCAGAAAAGACATTTACAAAAATCCCACTGCTAACGTTATAATCAATGGGGAAAAACTGAAAGCTTTTCCACCAAGATAGGCATGAATCCACTAAGATGAGGATGCCCTCTTCTTACCACTTCTATTCAACATAGTACTAGAAGCTTAGCAAGAATAATCAGGTAAGAAAAAGAAAAGGCATTCCAACTGACAAGAAAGAAGAAAAACTATCCTATTTGCAGATGATGTGCAAGAAATCCCAAAGATTCCACACAAAATATCTGTTAGAACTAATACGTGAATTTAATAAAGTTGCAGGATATAAAATTATGTTAGTCTGGTTTGCATTGCTATAAGGGATACCTGAGACTGGGTAATTAAGAAGAGAGGTTTATTTGGCTCATGATTATGCAGGCTGTTCAAGCATGGCATTAACATCCACTCCTGGTAAGCGCCTCAGGAAGCTTACAATCATGACATAAGGCAAAGGAGGAGCAGGTATCACATAGTTAGAGAGAGCAAGAGAGATAGGGGGGAGCTGCCAAGTTCTTTAAACAAGCAGCTCTTGCACGAACTCATTACCACAGGCAGGGCACCAAGTCATTCATGAGGAATCAGCTCCCATGACCCAAATACCTCCTACCAGGGCCTACCTCCAACATTGAGGATCACATTTCAACATGAAATTTGGAAAGGACAAATATCAAACCATATCAAAAATCAACATACAAAAATCAGTAGCATTTTATACACAAATAACCTAAGTGAAAAATAAATCAATAAAATAATCCCATTTATAATACAGTAGTATCAAAGAATACTCAGTAATACATTTAACCAAAGAGGTAAAAGATCCATACACAGAAAACTGTAAAACACTGGAAAAGGAAATTGAAGAAGACATAAATCAGTAGAAAGATACCCTGTGCTCATGGATTGGAAGAATAATATTGTTAAAATGTCCATACTACCCAAAGCAATATCCAGATTCAATGCAATCTCTATCAAAGGTGCAATGACATCTTTCACAGAAATAGACAAAACATTACGGAAACATTAAAGACTCTGAAAAGTCAAAACAATAATGAGAAAGAAAAACAAAGTTGGAAGCATCAAACTTCCAGATTTAAAATTATATTACAGAGGTATAGTAATCAAAACAGTATGGTACTGGTATAAAAACAGACACATAGACTAATGGAACAGGGCAGAGAGCACAGAAATAAATTCAAACAAATACAGTCAATTAATTTTTGACAAGGGCACCAAGAGGACATAATGGGGAAATAATAGTCTCTTCAATAAACGGTGCTGGGAAAACTAGATTTCCACATCCAAAAGACTGTAATTGCACTCTTATCTCACACCATAAACAAAATCAACTCAAAATCAATAAAAGACCTAAATGTAAAAACAGAAACTATAAAACCCCTAGAAGAGAACATAAAGTAAAAGCTCCTGGATATTGGCCTTTGCAATTATTTCTCGGATATTGTTACAAAAGCACAGGCCACAAGAGCTAAACTAAACTAAACTAAACTAAACTAAACTAAACTAAACTAAACTAAACTAAAGAGCCATATCAAACTAAAAGTCTTCTGCACAACAAAGGAAACAACAAAAAGAAAAGGCAGCCTATTAATTGGGAAAATACTTGTAAGTCACATATCTGATAAGGGGTTAATATCCAAAATGTACAAAGAACTCATACAACTCAATAATAGAAAAACAAATAACCTGACTAAAAGAATAGGCAAAGAATATGAGTAGATAATTCACAAAGAATACATAAAGATGGCCAACAAGTATATGACTAGGTTCCCAACATCATTAATCGTCAGAAAACACACAAGATACTACCTCACACCTGTTAGGATAGCTATCATCAAAAAGTGAAAAGACAATGTTTGCAAGAATATGAAGAAAAGGGAACCCTTGTACAATATTGGTGGAAACGTAGATTGATACAGCCATTATGGAAGACAGCATGGAGGTTCCTAAAGAAATCAAAATAGTACCTACTACATGACCCAGTAAACCCTCTTCTGGGCATATGCCAAAGGAAATGAAATCACCACCTTGTAAAGATATCTGTACTTTCGTGTTCACTGCAGCATTATTCACAATACCCAAGATAAGAGAAACAACCTATGTGTCTGTCAATGAACAAATAAAGAAACTGCGTGTGTGTGTGTGTGTGTAATGAGTTATTGTTCATCTCTAAAAAACAAGTAAGATCTTGCCATTTGTCACAATATAGTGAGCCTGGAGGACATTGTACTGGGTGAAATAAGCCAGACATAGAAAGTAAAATATTGCATGGTACTGGGCGTAGTGGCTCACACCTGTAATCTCAGCAATTTGGAAGGCCAAGGTGGGTGGATGATTTGAGGTCAGGAGTTCGAGACCAGCCTGGCTAACAAGATGAAACCCTGTCTCTACTAAAAATACAAAAAAATTAGCTGAGGCATGGTGGTGCACACCTGTCATCACAGCTACTAGGGAGGCTGAGGCAGGAGAATCATTTGAACCCAGGAGACAGAGTTTGCAGTGAGCGGAGATCATGCCACTGCATTCCAGCCTGGACAACAGAATGAAACTCCATCTAAATAAATAAATACCAGAAAATAAAATATTGCATGACCTATGATCTCACTTACATGTGGAAACTTAAAAAATAAAAGCAAATATACAGAGAGAGAAAAACAAAACTGATTAGCAGGGACAGGAAGGTGGCACAGGGAGGAAACAAGGAGATGTAGATGAGAGGATACACAGTAGCAGAAATGCAGGATGAACCAGTCTAGAGCTCTAATGTACAACATGAGGTTTGTAGGTAATAAAATTGTACTGTATTCAATATTTATGCTAAATGAGCAGATTTTAGCTACTCTTGCCACAGAACGAAAAAAGAGTATGTAACATGATAGATAGGTTAATTTGCCTCGCTTAAGTAACTTTTTTTACTATCTACATGTATCCCATAACATCATATTGTACAACTTAATATATACAATAAAATTGTCCCATCTGCTTAGCAACAAAAGAAGACAGGTAACAAAACATACCAACAAAAAAGAGGAAGTTCACATTGGGATAGTTAGATCCTTATGCTTGCTAGAGGTGGGCTATGAATTCAGCTGTTGACTTTCTAACAGTTAGTACAAAACAGGAGGCTCAATCCATTACTTGATTCACGGAGCCTATAAGATAAAAGCACTCCAGCCGCTTGAGAGGAACATGGTGAGTATTGGCTCTGGAAATAGAGACATTTCTTCCACAGAGCCTCAGAAAAAAAGACAAGAGTTGATGTACTGAACAAAAACCTCCACCGCTCAGGGTGAGGGGATTTTGTTTCTCCAAGAAATGATTGCTCAGGGTGGAGATTCAAGAATATGACTAAAAGATGGACCCTGGTCACTGTCTCGTCTCGGTGAGGGGGATGGCAGATCAGCTTCCAGGGTAGGCTGTTTTATTGGCAAGTACCTGACTCGTCAGGGAAGGAGTAGAGACCTTCCGAGAAATAAAACAAAGGAGCAATACATATCAGGGAAGGTCTGTCGGAGGACAAACCATAGCCAATCAGGCATGGAAGATGGTGAGACTTCCCAGGCATGCTCAACAATAAAGGGTGGCGACTTGCTTTCTAATGAATAGAAATAATAATCATAGAAGAAGACGAAAGGTGGAACAAAGTACTTGGTGGCTCTGGGGGAAAGAGGGATCAGTTAGGAAGCTAAACCAATGCTAAGGCATCTACCTTGGGCCAGTGGGTTAAACAGTTATTTGAAAGATGAGTCTAGGGAATGAGGCAGAAGAAGGGGCCGATTTGTGGGCTGGGTGGTGGGGAGGAAAGTTGCAGGTTCACTTTGGGGTCACAGTAAGTATGATGTTCCTGCAGACAGCCAGGTGGAAATGTAACCAGTATTTTGTGGTTTAGTTTTGATTTGGTTGTTCTGTTGGTGCCTAAGCATAACCTCTTGGCCTACCCGAGAGATCACCCATAAACAGTCCCCTGGCCACCCAGGGCTTCCTGCATCTCTCTGCCCTGGAGTGTGGTCTCCTTGCTGGTGTCAGGCAGGTCATAAGTGTTAAGTGTTAAGGTCCCCTCAGTGACCCTCAACTAACAATGGACAGGAGTTGATAAATACCATAGCTTCTTACCCCTCTGGATAAGGAAGCACCATTCCAGATGGTACTTAAAAATCATTTTTAAGGACTTTACCGCTGCTAAAATATCCCTCAGACTCCTCAGGAGACAATTCTGAGGTATGTTCCTCCCCGCGTCTCAGACGGGCCCCAGCAGGACTGAGTGCCCGTTGCCCACAAGGGTAGCGCACTCATTAGTGTGCTCCTGGCTGGCTTTCTCCCCTCCCTGCCTCACTTCCTCCCTTCCCCCAGTACCTCCCCGGCTCCCTCCCGGAGCTTTCTGGGATCGCTTTCCATTAACCCACGGAGCGCTCAAATCCCCATCTGAGACTGCCACATCACATCAGTTTTGATGGTGCCCACGTACCTGCCAGCACCTCCCTCACACTGGTTCCGAAGAAGCAGAGCCTGGAGGTGGGTACTGTTCAAGTGGTTTGTTGGGGATGTGCTCTCAGGGGAGGAATGGGGGATGCAGGAGGGAGCATGGCCTAAAGAGCAAAGCCAGCATGGTGTGTCTGGTAGAGACTCACTTCAGCCTCATCCTACCCGGAGCTCGAGAGCAACAACTGCTCCGCAGACAGGGGCCCACCTTGAAGCCAGGAGGCCAGCCTGCTGTGCCACCTGTGTCAGCTTGCCCTTGGCTCAGGTCTGAGGAGATGGGCAGGAGAGACAGCCTCCTCTGGCCAAGCCCTCCCTCCTGGTCCATCTCTCAGTAGAGGCCCCCTTTTGTCTGGGGACAATGCTCCTGAGAAGGGGGCAGCTGTGAGTTGCTACCAGCCACATCCCCTCACCACTGCAGCACGCAGCAGGTAGAGGGGCACCAGCAGTGCTCTCTGCAGGCCTCCCAGAGGCCTCTCCATACAGGCGCAGTGTATTACATACACAGGCATGGGAGAGCCATTTTCTGCAGAGGACTCCCTTCATTGCAGTGGAATCTGCCAGATGGGGTACTGGAGAAGGAGCTAGATGAGGCCTGATCCCTGCATTTGCGGAGTTTACAGCGAAGGGAGGGAACTAGACAGGAAAACAATTACCAAGGGAACAAGAAATTCACACTGCACAGAGGTGAAAGCAGTGCTGGGGGAGCTTAAACACAGAAGGTGGAGAGAAAGTCTCCAGCTGGGGAAGGACACGCTTACAAGGCTTGATGAGGAAGCAGCATTGCAGATGGTACTCAAATGGCATCTGTAAGGACTTTGCCAAAGCTAAAATATCCCTTACACTCCTCTGTGGGTCTCAGATCACTGTTAGAGTTTCATTCACCAGGAATGAGTGCGACCCTTCCCCCACTCCACCCCTACATAACCTTGCTCCTCAAGTTGGAAAATTGGGCATTTGGCTGGAAAGTGTTTTTATAATTTTAACTTTTTTTCCTCTTTAAAATATTAGGTCTTTTTTCTTTGAGCTTAGCTTTATCTTCTCATGTGCTTTTGAGGTTGCTGCCAGTACCCTCTGCTTAGCCATCCTACGCTAGGGTCCCCTTCAGGGCTGGACACGCCCATCTCTCCATCCGTACTTAAATGTATACTTGCGGTGTCCTCCACACCTCCACCACCTGGGCCAGGAATCCTCCCCTGGGAGATGTGGTGAGGCTGGGTGGTCAGTCAGTTGGGAGCTCCATTCCTCTGTTAAGAGCTGAAAATCATGACTAGTTTCCCCCATGTCCTTTCCCTGCCTCTGCCCTGTGTGTTCTGTAATGGTAGCACTCCCCAAGCAACAAAGTATTAATAATAGGTTTTCCCATCAGTGTTCAATTCCAATTTCCTGTCTGGCCCCAAGCCACCTTATCCAGTCCTTAATAAGGTCCACCTTTTAGATCTTACTTAAAAAGCCTGTGTTTCAGGGGCTGCTGGCAGTTTGAGACTCTGTTACAATAAATGGAGTTCTTCCTTCATTGTCTGTGTTGCACCCGGCCCTAACCACCCCCAGCCCAGTGGCCCAGGCCGAGAAGAACACACCTTTGACAGCGGGTGAACAAATGCTCTGGGAGCTGGGGGCTGCGAGTTCCAGGGAAGCACCAGCATCCTTGGGGAAGGAAACACAGATTCTATCTTGAAGCTCCTCTCCATTTATTTAATCTCTCAAGGTTTCAGTCAACCAGCCCTTACCTGACTAGCTCCACAAACGAGAGAGAAATCATGTATCCTCTTGAGTGAATCGTTCATTTCACACAGCACAGCCGCTGCCTCTGAGCTTTCTCCAGGGGCATGGATGGTCTTGAAGCACTTCTGTTTCCCCCAGTCTCCTCCCGAGAATGCCCATTCCCTCTTGTAGCTCCCTCCCTGGCCACCAGCTCTGCACCATCTCCCTCTGTTAGGTGCCCAGCTGCCACTGCCTTCCAGCATCTGATGCAATGGGAGGATGGCAGGGGTGCCCTCTTCAAGGAACAGTGGAGGGAGGAGAGATGGTTCCCCCAGTCCTGTCCCGTAGGGGGTTGTCCTGCTATCTCCTAGAGGACAGAAGCAAAGAGAGAAGGAAGGGATTCAGGATTTTCCACATGCCTGGCATAGTCATAGGCATTTTATATACGTTTGGTCCTTTAATTCTATTCTCATTTTTCAAACAAGGAAGCTGAGTTTGAGAGAAGTTGCCAGGGCCACACAGCCAGTAGGTATTGGTGCAGGATTAGACAATTATATGCCTGAGTCCAAAGCCTGCAGTCTTTCCACTTGACTTCACTGATCAAACATTGGAGGGTTATTTTGCAAATATTATAGAATCTCACCTCAAATTCTATAAGGCTATTTCTTCCAGATAGAGGGGTGTAGGAAAGCAAGGAGGAGACAGGGAGGGCCACTCTCATTAGCATGAGACCCAGCCCCGAGATGTGTTCTTTCTTTCACAGGGTGCTGGGCTTTCCTGGCTTAGAGACCTTAATGCCAAGGGGGAGGTGTTCTACCAGGGGATATGACAACTGGGCCAAGAGAAATATGGCACCTGCACACCACATGCCGGGCCCCACAGACACACACAGGGGTAAAGGAGCTCCTCTCACTGCTTCCTGTGTTTGTCAATATCCAAGCCAGAGCTGCACACAGCAGGCCAGCCACAGTCAGACCTCCTCACTTTTCTACATTGCTTTCTATTTTGAGGTACATTTGTGTATGATATTGGATTTAATTCTCACATGACCTATGTAAGTCATGCAAGCCAGGCAGGTGGTGCTTCCCTTTCTACCAATGTGGTGGTTCTGTGATGAGCCCCCTGGGTCCCCGTCAGGAAGGAAGGAAGAATTCATCTCCCTACCCGCCAGCCCTTTGAGGATTGCCTCAGCTGAAGAGTGCCTTCCCCAAGGGTACACCCTTCCCAGAGCAGTGCACATCCAGTGACAGATGCAGACCAGTCCCAGCTTTGAATCTTCCCACAGGGCTGGCTGTGGCTTCCATTGATACTGCATGGCAGCCCAACTTCCCCTCTGCCCAACTGTGCTTCCATCCTTTCCCTTCTCCAGGTGTTGCTCCTGAGAGAACCCTCAGATAAATCTCCTGCCCACTAGCCTGCACCCTAAAAATCGGCTCCCAGGACCCAAACTGAGACCCAGAAAGGTGATGTCTCAGGTAGTAGATGATGCATCAGGAGTCCCATTTTCCCTTTTGCCACTAACAGTCCATGCGATCTTAGAGAAACTATTTGACCTCTCAGTTTCCCCACCTGTCCCAGAAGGGTTTGGTCCAGATCATCTCAAAAGTCAAGAAAGTCTAAAATCACTCGACCTTAAGGAATTTGTTCAAGAACTATGATTAGAACCCAAAACTTCTATCACTTTCCAGCATCTCCCTACAAATCCCTGACTTTGTAGCAGGGAAAGGAGGCTGGAATTCCAGTGCCCTTTCAGTGTGTTCCCAGGCCTCCTAGACAGACCATCTCCTAGACACAGGCTAGAAGCTCAAGAAATCATTCACCAAGTTTTACCTCCACTTGATTTCTGCTTCTCCCCACATAAGTTCTTCCACAGCTTGGAGGAACTTTATTCTTTTCTTTTTTGAGACAGAGTTTCAATTCCTCACCAGGCTGGAGCACAGCGGTGTGATCTTGGCTCACTGCAACCTCCACCTCCTAGGTTCAAGCGATTCTCCTGCCTCAGCCTCCCGAGTAGCTGGGACTACAGGCATGTGCCACCATGCCTGGCTAATTTGCCCTTCAGAATGCATGCTGTCCCTAGCCAGGAGGAACTCACAGGGTGCTAGGTAGCCATGAAGAAGTTGCCTGAGAGGAGATGAGTCACTGAATCTGACTTTATTCTCTGTATTCAAGCTTGGGGACTGTCTCACCTCCTATTTCCAGCCCTTCTCCCTCATGTCTAAGCCAGCACCTTCTTCTTGAATCCTCTGGCTCCTGAAGCAGCAAATTCGTTTTGGATTAGCTTCAAATATTTTGCCCTCGTACTCTGCAACATCTCATTTCTGACACCTTGCATGGAGAATGCTCACTTACTATTGCCCTCAGAAAGGTCCTTAAAAGAACATCTTCCCAGGCACCATTTCACTCCAATTCTTTCAGCGGTGCCCTCAATAGCCTTCCTTTCTGCATTAAATCACTTTTCATTATGTTCCCTAACTTCCCTTACAAAGTTGAAAAAGTCAAGGTCCCTGGCCATCAACAGATGATAAACTCAAATGGGGAGATCATTGGAGGGACTATTTGCAAAGACATGGCCAAGGCTACAGTATGTTGCAGTATCATGGTGCTAGTTAGTGACAGCAGGGTGCTCTTACCTCACTTGAGCCTAATGGGGCAAAGGGACAGAACTGCAGACAGCAGCTGTAGGGAAAACTGTCAGACAACAGCTGAGGCCTTTGGTAAGCTTAAACCACTAAGCCACAGTGACCCGACAGAGACGGATCCAGGTACTAAATACCCCATTTCACTTTCCACCCATTCTTTGACCTGCTGCTGGTAGTTTCCACTCACTGAAGTCTGAGAGCAAGGCAGCCCATTGATGTAGCCCCTAAGTGCATGCCTCTCCAGGGCACAGCAGAATGGAGAAGGGTAGAGAGTGAGTCTAGGAACACAAAGGAAACATCAGGACAGGTTTCTTGGTTTCTGGCCTACAGAGAAGTGGAGTGCAGTCTCTGACCAGTCCACTAAATCCATTTGTTTTTGTGTACTGACTGTGGCAGTACAACCTTCATCTGCTAAGCCTGTGGTAGACCTCAGTGCATAAAGAGAAGACACCATTCCTGCTCTCCTGGAGCACATAACTATTATCTTCCCATCATAGGGCTCCAGCTGCAGAATTTGCTAAATAAGGAGTAGAAAGGAAAATTAACTTATGAACTCAAACCTGTTCATCACAACCATCAGACCAAGATCAGCACTTTGCTACATGCTTTTTCACATGTTATTTCATTTATTCTGCCAAGTGACCTCATAATCACCATTTTCATCGTTCTGCAGACAACAGAAAAAGACACAAGCTCAAAGAGATTTATGTGACTTGCTCATGATCACACAGGGAGCAGGCACCAGAATCTCCAAAGCCAAAGAACACTCCCTCCTAGCCTTGCCTCAGCCTCACCATCTGCCCTTTGCGGAGCTTGCCTTACTTTCTGCCTTACCCTTTTTGTGACCTGTGCTCATGCTTTACCTGTCAACCAGCAGGCTGCATGATTGACTCCTTTCCCTGTGCCCCATCATGCCCAGAACACAGCATAGAGTCTGCTAATACGTGAAAACCAAAACAAGCCTTCAGCAATCAGGCCCCAAATACCCATGAGTCATTCTCAGACCACACAGTGAAACCCAGGGTTGAACCTGGACCTGGCATGTAAGGTCAGATCTCCCTGGTTCTTGTTGGCGGTAAGACGTGGCAATCTTTGCATCCTCATTGTGTGGATGAGGAAAGAAAGTTCTAACAGATTAAGCAAGTAGCCTGAGGCCTGGCATCTAGCAAGTGACAGATCCAGGATTTGAACTGCTGACTACCTACTTCTCAAGCCTTGGTTCCTTCTGTGCTACATAGCCTGGTAGAGTAGGACTCTTCCACTGAGGTGAGCAAGGATGCCCAAACGATCCACTACAAACATTTCCCTTCATCTCTCCCACCATCCACCCTGCCCACCCCATCCCGTGTTCCTATGCCCAGTGAACTTCAGTGGGCTGAGTCTTGTTGGATTAAAAATAACAACAACAACAACAACAACATAGAATAGTGCCAGGAATAAAATGTCAGGAAGTTATTCTTCAGAATTCCTGGAAATGGAGGGTTTACTTCTCTCCCATTCTCCTTTCTTTCTTTCTGCCAGATTTTCCGGCATTCTGGAGGCACACCAATTCTCACCACCCCCTGCTCCAGAGAGCAAGCCCCAGGGCTACACACGGCTGGCTTTTCAAAGGCACTGTTGTTCTGTCCCCTTGTGGGCAAATAAAAACAAAATGCTTCTGCTAAAAACAAGTCCATTTCACATTTTCTTTTACTTGAGAAAATGGAAAATGCTGAATCAATGCTTTGAGGTCAAGTTCCCCTGGAATTTTTGCAGAGAGTCTCAGCTACCTGCACCAACTGACTCAGTATGCCCCTACTGATTACTTTACAGTCATTTATTTTTCTTTGCATGCCTGGCCCAGAGCACCCATGAACACACACCTACACATATCTATAGACCCCTTCTATTCAACCCACACTCCAGAGTCAACAACACAACAGACAAATGAAGGCAACTTACTAAATCCTAGTACCTTGTTTTGGCCTCTAGACACCCATTTCTAATCACATCTTCAAGCCTTGAGCGAGACACAGCGATAAAACTAGAAGGGAAGGCATCCATTTATACTGTGCCGAGTTTCAATTTTTCTGAGGTTTTCACACAATCATCTTTTATGAGCTATAGTAAAACCACATGTTTATACAGTCTCTCTCCCTAAGTCCCAAACATTTTAGGAACATTATCTTATGTAACACCTGGGGTTTGAGAAACAGGGCCTGAACAGCCATACTTCGCTTATGCAAACAGTTTTGAATTTTCCAGATGTATCCATTTCCCTTCAAGTTAGCAAAAAGCTTATTTGGAAGATATCACCTCCCCCCACCCCCTACCATCCTTTCCCCTCCACCTGCAGGTAATATTTGCTTCTAAAAAGAATCTCTGCCTTTGCAGTAACATGGAAGCAATTTTTCTTATTTGTTTTGCAATTCCTGATGAATATCTTTATCTAGTCTCTGTTACAGAGCAGCAGGGAACTGCCTAAAATTAAATCACAAAGTCACTGCTTTCCTCCCCCCTACCCAGGCTCAGATCTGGGATCCACTTTTAACTCTTCTGTCTCCTTCATCTCCGATATTTATTGAACTGCCAGATACCTTTACTCGTTGTACAAAGTGGTTTTGCCTCTCTTTCATTTCTTATTGCTGCCGTCCTACTCAGACTTGTAAATTCATGGTTGGGCCATTTCATCTGGCACCCAACAAGTCTCCTGGTTCAATCTACCCTGCACATGATAGCCTCATAAATCTTGGGACACTCTCCTCTGCAGAAACACTGCTCATGGCTGCCTGAGTCTCTGGCAGGGGTAGGCAAAGGACAGCGGGGTTGGGGAGCTAAAAGCAGCCTGTAGGCTGTTTGTCTAAATAAAGTTTTACTGGAACATAGCCACACCCATTTATTTACACATTGTCTGTAGCTGCTTTTGAATACAATGGCAGAGTTCAAAGCCTCAAATAGTTGCCATCTGGTCCTTTATAGAAGAAGTTTGCCAGCCCCTGTTGTAGGATAGTTTGCGTCCCTTAGCTCAGCATGCAGGACTTCAAATGACCCGGCTGCTACCAGCTCTTCCTGCCTTGTCTTTGTGCACATCATCTGTACCCCCAAATGGCATAAATAAACAGATCTACTCCCCCATCTCATAACCAGCCTATCTCATGCCTTTCTACTGGAATTACGCTGTTCTCTGCCTTGAGTTCTGTACTTCTAAGCTCTCAGCAAACACCAGTCACTCAAAACTCAACGCAGGGCAAGACTCTTCAATAACACCATTTCTGCACCACAACCCCCCAGCCATTCTGTACCCACGTGCTCCCACCCCACCTCCACCCACACACACACTGAATTGAATGATTTTATTTTTGTGCCCACACTGAACTCTTGAAAATATTTCCCACTGCTTCTGGGTCTACATGTGTTTCTCCCTCTTTTGGTTATAAATCCCTGGAAAGCATATGCTGTGGTTTAATCGTTTTTGTATTCCCAGAGCCTGGTATTGTGTCTGGAATATAGTGGTATAGGAGACCAAACAGAATATGCCACCCCAAAATATGCCTTTTAGGCACAGGATTATTTTGAGCTGGTTATTTTGAGAAACAGCAGGCACAGGAGAAGCTCTCAAAAAAAAAAAAGTTACCCTTTTGTAAGGAAAATTTACATTTATAAAGAACGTCTTCATTTGTAAGAATGTTTCTTTCTCTCTACCAGGAAGGATGACAAAATCACAGGAAACTCTTATTAAGGGAGAAGTCACTGACTTAAATCTGCATCACAAGCCTTACTCTTGTTTACTGCTCTTTTCCTAGATATTTCTCCATAGCCGTCCCACACTCTTCTTTGTTTCAGTGGTCAGTGGTATTTAAGCCTGAATTCTAAATCACCTCTTGAGAGCTACTCATTTCCCTGGGTATCTCCCATGTATACATGAGGTATACATGTTAAGAATCTTCTGTTTGCTTTTCTCTTATTAGTCTGTCTGTTGTTACAGGGGACCCTGTGAAACCACCTTAGCAAAATTATGAGACTAAGAGAAATCTGACATTGTTGACTCCATCTTGCTTCTAACCTCCAAGCTGTCCTTGGTCATTCCCAGGCATAGGCCAAGCTAACTCTGGGAGGAATTTAGTTTGCAGTTTAACTTTAAAGCAAGGATGTTAATAGCCCTTTTCAAAACTGAACTGCCTTTGTAAAACTAGTGAAAGGCCACAAGGTTAGGAGTATGAGAAGGGCCTGAATTCTGCTAAGATGTAGGCATAATTAAACAATAACTAGTTATCGCGTCAGAGGTCACAAGATTTGTAATTTCCCCAATTACTCCTGTAGACAACATCACTATTGTAGAACCTAAGATTGGCCTTCTAAGATGTCCTTCAGACTTTTGCATTTCTGACTACCAACTGACTGCACCAGGACCCAGACCACAACTTGCAACTCTGACCCAACTAGTCCTGTGGCCCCTATCCAGGGGATGAGTCAGTGCCCTAGGACCATTTTCTATACCCCTATGATGCCATCCCCAACCAATCAGCTTTCCCCATTCCCTAGGCCCCTGTCCACCAAACTATGCTGGAAAACACCTTTGTTTTCCTTTGTGAAGGACTGATTTGAGTAACAACTCCATGCATATACCACATGGTTAGCTTTGCATTAATAAATCTTTCTCTACTGCAACAGCACAGTCTCAGTGAATTGGTTTTGTCTGCAGTGTGCAGGAAAAATCTGTCAGGTAATTACAATCCCAGTTATAGAGAGAAAATTATTTTTTCCTCATCTGCTGTTCATACTTAATACATGCTGAATGAATGAAAAACCAACCCCTAATTTCCAATCTTGTTCTTTCTTCTCTCCATGTACACTCTTTCTCTGGCCTCACAGGCCCTAACCCCACTCACTGATTCAGCTCTAAACTTGTCTTGTCCTGACCACTCCCTCCTGGGCTCCAGCCACCTCTCTTCCAGAGGCAGCCCCATCCCACTCCTGACTGTAGGCAACTCCATCAGGTGGTGTGGCTCTCAGTGACCCTCACCCTCTGCCCTGTTGCATGACTGATTGGTCCCTGTGGGTGTCTCTTGCCTGACCAGAGTGAACAGGGCTGGGACTGGGGAGTCCTGTATCAGAACCCAGGCTTCATCATTTTCCAGGTGAGTCACCCTTAGGCAAATCAGCACCTGTGTTCTGGTTTTCTCATCTTTAAAACAGAAATAATTAAATGTACTTCATTGAACTGATATGATGATGAGATAATACGTGAAAATGCCTAGCCTCAATCTGGGATCCTGACAGATGCATATTTATTCATTCATTTGAGAAATATTTTATTGGTCATTTATTACAGTTCAGGCAGTAACAAGAGAGACAAAAAGACAAACAGCCCCCTTTCCCCCTGGAAAAACAAAACAAATTCCTGCCTTCAGATGGCTTACTTTTTCATGGAGGAGACAGATGATAAGACAAATATAGACCTACAAGGTGATGGGTGCTTGGAGATTGACAAGGCATGGAAAGGGGTGGGGACTGTAATATTATTAAATGTAATTTATTTGAAAGATCTTTTCATCAGAATCTGAAAGGCTCTTTCTGATCACTCCTAGAAGTCATGTAACACTTTAACAGGGAGGGTAGAAGATAAGCATCTAATAAAAATGCTAGTTGGATGAATAAAGATAGGAATGAGGAAAGAAAGGATGCCCTTTATCATTTCTTCAGCAAATACTTTTTGCACATTTCTAATACAAGACTGGGAGGGTCATTTATGTTCAAAGGGTCATTTATGTTCAAATCTTCTTTCAAGAAGATTAACTCAGTAGTAATCTGTCCTGAAGGAGAAACGGAATCTGGAGAAACCAGAAATTAGGAGGCTCATCCACACATCTGGGCTGATCCAAAGAAGCAGTTGTTAGACTAGGACAAGGACTCAATAAGATGACTTTTCAGGGGAAATTTAAGAACTAAATTCAAGGTCAAGAATGGAGACAAGGATTTTTCTTTTTCCTTTTTTTTCTTTTGGCTTTTTATTAAAAACTTTTTTATATCCATAGGTTATTGGAGAACAGGTGATGTTTGGTTACACGAGTTAGTTCTTTAGTGGTGATTTGTGAGATTTCGGTGCACCCACCACCCAAGCAGTATACACCGCACCCAATTTATAGTCTTTTATCCCTTACCCCCTTCCCACCCTTTCCCTCCCGTAAGTTCTCAAAGTCCATTGTGTTGTCAGATACAGTAAGTTTCTCTTCAAAGGTTTAATTTCTGACTTCCTTGTTCTTTGTTCTCAAGATCAATTTCCTTGTCCCTTCTCCTACCTGCTCTGTAAACAACTTCTCCTGCCAGTCCCAGTCTGTAACTCCCATCTCTTCCTTATTTGGAAAGAGTCCTCTTTTACTCCTGGCTACCCATTCTGTAAACTGCCTCTCCCACTGAAACAGCTCTTCCCACCAAAACTAATCTTCCTGACTTTGTTGTGCCCTGACTTGTCCAGACATGTTTGGGTATATCTTGTGCTGTAGCAGAAGGACCACTCCTACCCCTCTTCCTCCCTTGCGAGTCGCACGTTTACCCTATTTGGAAAAGTTTGAGTCTCAGCCAACTGGAATCAGCTTAGATTGTGTGGTCTGACCCCAGTCAATGAGGAAGGGACACAGAAACAAGAACTGCATTAAGGTTAGAAACCTCTTCCCTCCTTTGTTCAGTGTGCTCTCACGGTGGCCAGAAGTGCAAGCAGCACCCTTCTGCAGAAGTAAATTTGACTTGCTGAGAAATCCTTTGAGTATTCATTTTCCTTGCAATACTGAGCTCTTGTTTCTAGCAGTGTCATTCTTATGCCTTTGTATCCTCATGCTTAGCTCCCACATGAGTGAGAACAAAGCAGCATCAGTTAAAAAGGACAAAGAGGGACATTATATAATGATAAAAGGCCTTGTCCAACAAGAAAATATTGCAATCCTAAACATATATGCACATAACACTGGAGCTCCCAAATTTATAACACAATTACAAACAGAACTAAGAAATGAGATAGACAGCAACACAACAACAGTGGAGGACTTTAATACTCCACTGACAGCACTAGACAGTTTATCAAGACAGAAAGTCAACAAAGAAACAATGGATTTAAACTATACCCTGGAACAAATGAACTTAATAGATATTACAGAACATCCTACCCAACAGCCACAGAATATACATTCTATTCATCAGTTCATGGAACTTTCTCCAAGATAGACCATATGACAGGCCACAAAATGAGCCTCAATAAATTTAAGAAAATTGAAATTATATCAAGCACTCTCAGACCACAGTGGAATAAAACTGGAAATCAACTCCAAAAAGAACCATCAAAACCATGGAATTTAAATAACCTGCTCCTGAATGATGATTGGGTCAAAAATGAAACTAAGATGGAAATTAAAAAATTCTTTGAACTGAACAACAATAGTGATACAACCTTTCAAAACCTGGGGGATACAGCAAAGGCAGAGCTAAGAGGAAAGTTCTAGCCCTAAACACCTCTATCGAAAAGTCTGAAAGAGCAAAACAGACAATCTAAGTGTTTGGATGAACGGAGGCAAGATGGCGCACTTCCGGGTTCTTCATCCCCCAACTTTTCCCGCGCGCGCGAAAATCCAGCCGGCGACCCGGGAAGGTGCAGACCAACTAGGCATGTGCCAGGTGATGTCAATCTGAAGAGACCAAGATTTACCTGGTCGCACCTGTGGAACGCCCCCTGACACGCCCGTGCCCCGCCTATTGCCCTCCCACTCCTAGAAAAGCCGCTCCAGAGGCACGCCACGGGCGGCCTTCCTCAGTCCTCCACTCCTGTCGGGATGTCAGGACTGTGGGAACTCCGTCCGAGAGCTGTACGGGTGACTCTGGGGGCCCCTTTTGTCGGGGGGCCAACAGACCTCTCCCTACCCACCTTCTTCCCTTGAAGCTAGGTGACCAAAATAAACTTGCAGTTTTGCTCCTACCCTTGCCTAGTCGCTGGTTCTTTTGTACCCGCTCTGGTGGTCTTAGAAAAACAAAACACTAAGGTCACACTCAAGGAACTAGAGAAACAAGAACAAACCAAACCCAAACCCAGCAGAAGAAAGGAAATAACCATGATCAGACCAGAACTAAATGAAATTGAAACAAACAAACAAAAAATAACAAAAGATAAATGAAGCAAAAAGTTGGTTCTTTGAAAAGATAAATAAAATTGATAGGCCATTAACAAAATTAACACAGAAAAGAAGAGAGAAAATCCAGGTAGGCTCAATTAGAAACAAAACCGGAGATATAATAACTGAGACAGGGATTTTTCTAATCACCACTTGACGCTATATTTACAGGGAGAATTCTGGTCTGAATATGGCAGGGACTAGAATGTGATAATAAAGGTAGGGCAGTAATGGGGGGAACCCAGCTTGGATTTCTGGACATTTCTCCTCTCCATCCCTTCTCTTTTCTATCCTGACACCCACGCTCTTCCCCATTTGACTCTACTACCTGAGTTTATTCCTTATTTCTCAGTCCATCACATGAACTGTAGTGCCCAGAACCCAGTGTGACCCTGCTTCTTCATTCCTGGAAAAAGGTAGTTACTCTTGAATGGGAGGCCCAGTGACCAAATTTTCAGTGTTTCAGCACACACAAAAAGCAAGAGAGAAAAGATCACATGTGAATCAGTGCAACATGACACATGGAAGCAGCTCCATAAAATGAAAAAACCAGGTAGTCCCAAGGTCCAGTCTCAGCTCTGAGCTCTCCAGTTCTGTGACCGTGGGCAAGGTTTCTCTCAATTTTCTGGTATGTAATATTAAAAGATAATTTTTAAGAAGATAAAATCATGACTCTTAAACATAAAATGCCTACATGTCAAAGATTTTATTTAGCTTACTTGTTAACAATGGAACCAGTGAGATATGACAACTACTTGAAGGATAATTCAAAGAACACACATGTATAGGCAATCAGGAATGTTAAAATAAATTTATAAATATTTGCAAAATTGAGCAATGACCACTGGACAATAATCAACTGTGTCTCCAAGACATACACTTCGCTTGCATTTCTATGGCTGGGAATCATTTGCATTACTATCACTTTTCTAGGACTTACAGGATTGTGAAATAGCTTAAAGTCAATGAAATGCACAGGCCCCAACACAGTCAGATAACCTGGCAGGTTGTACTAAAATTTACACTCTCAGCAGTATTTTATTTTCATTTCAAAGTCTTTTACAAAGTTTTCTAACAGAAATATAGGGACATTATTTGAATCTGAGATGGTATATTTAAAACATCCAGCACAGTTCTTGGCACATCATGGACACTCAATATCAGAACATTCCCTTTCTTGTATTTCAGTCTAGTCAAATCACAGGGTTAGTTTTTATCTGAAACAAATTCTGTTAACAAAAATGTATAACAAGAGTTTCAGGGTTCAATAGTGAGAATTTTCACAGCTGACTGGGAAAGTCTTCTTGATAGAAGGGTTCAGTTATCCCTAATCCTACTTCTTACCCTGGCAGCACTTATCCCAGAGAGAATCACGAAGCCACAATACTCAGGTCACATTTCTCTGTCATTTAACAGCTTATGCTGTAGGGGCAGAAAGGTGTGATGCCTTTCCACACTCATCATAAGGATCACAGCTGCCACTCCTATAACAAAAGACAGGTTAACAAGAGAAATTCATAACACATTTATTTAATCAAAGTTTTATGTGACATGGCAGCCTTCAGAAATGAAGATCCAAGCAAACTGGTCTGTTTTTATGTTTAGGTTCAATGAAGAATGGCCTCCATGTAGAAATGTGATTGGACAAAAGGCATGATCTAATGGTAATGGACTGGGGAGGGGGGAAACCCAGCAAGTCCTGTCTGTTCAGATTCTTCTTGATCTCTCTGAATAGCATTCCTTCCTCCTGAGTATGGGGCAGGACCCTCTTGAATGAAGGTCTTCAAGGGAAATGGAAGAAGGGAGAGAGTAACCTTCCTAGGTTTTACAGATTCCTTTGTGGGAGAGGGGTTCTAGTTTCTATGACCTACCTTGAGGAAGAGGAATTCTGGTTTCTATGACTTACATGGGGGGCTAGTTGGGGGGAGAGGGGCGAGAGACAGGAGGGTAGGAGAAGTTCAGAGAGAGACTTTGATTCTGAGGCTGCTTCTGAGACCTTCCAATCTCCTTTAGTTCAAAGTATTTAGCATGGCAAAGTGTCATACTTTGGGGTATTGCTTTTTGAGCCCCAAAAATGCACTATGGCCACCTCAATATCTCATTTGTTTCTCACAACTCAGTGAGGTGGACTACCCAGTAGTGCAACCACTTACATCTTACAGAAGAGGCAAGAGGTTCAAAGAGATTAAACAACTTGATGCTATGGTTTAAATGTGTCCTCCAAAGTTCATGTGTTGGAAACTTAATCTCTAATGAAACTGTTGAAAGGTGGCAACTTTAAGAGGTGAGTAGGTCATAAGAGCTTTACCTTCATGAATAGATGAATGCTGCTATCAATGGGAGTATGTTAGTTATAGAGGGAGTGCGTTCCTGATTAGAAAGGAGATATTTGGTCCCCTTCTCCTCTTGCTCCCACCTTCTGTTGCCCTTCACCTCCCCCCACAGGAAGACTCAGCACAGAGGCCCTCACCAGATGCTAGTGCTATGCTCACGGACTTCCGAGCCTTCAGAAGTATGAGCCAAATACATTTCTGTTCATTTTAAATTACCCAGTCTGTGGTGTTGTTATAGCAGCATAAAATGGACTGACAGCTTGTCTAAAGTCACATGGCTAGTAAGTTGCAGAACCAATATGGAATAGAATCCCTTATGTCACAAGACTGGAAGACAAGAAAAGATTTGTATCCAAGACCCCATGCCTTTCCCCAAGGCCTGAGTTTATTGCTGTCTACTTTTAAAAGTCAAATTTAGCTTGTCTTGAACAGACAGGTTTAAGTAATATGTTTTATATTGCAGACTATTAATCTATTACAGTGATTTCATCAGTCTATGAAATAACCATCCACATAATATAAATTTTGTAGCCCCCTCTCCAAATCAAATCCACAAACATTCCATGGATGCTGGGCACCCTGGGGTTCAGTGCCCCCAGAATACACAAGGGACAGTCTCAGGGGACAAATCTGTGGGAGAGCTGTTTGCTGGAGGAACATAGCTTCTACCCTGCAGACAAAACCTAGAACCTATCCCAAGCAAAGGGCAAAGCAGAGACCACTGCCTGCAATAACTGCAGCTCCCATCCCCAGCCCTTTGGACTCTTTCATGCCTTCCTCCTCCCAGGCCCTAACTGTGACCTTCCCTCCACCCATCAGAGTGGAGCATCTCAAACTCAGACAAACTCCCAAAGATCATCTCCTAACAAAGTCTCTCTGCTTCACTTCTTGCCTCCCTTCAGTCACAGCCTGTTAATATGCAAGTCATATCATGTCTCTTTTCAGCTGAGAAAAATCCAATGGCTTCTTGTTGCAGATTGAGTTTTCTGGAACAGACTATGCAAAACAATTTAATGTGCAGAATCTATATTTGGGAGTGCCTTCAGATCAATGTCTTTGGGGAAGGAAGAATGTAAGATTGGGGGAGGGAGAAGTTAAGCTGCAATGCACATCCAACCAATGACAGCCTCAGCCATCCCCACAGAGACTCTGGACCCTTCTCTTCAGGGATATCTTACTTTTTTTTTCGTCATCCTCCCAACCTCCACTATCACAGAAAGAAAGACGCAGACACAATTCACACAATTTCCTTCCTTCTCATTATCCCAGGGCTATGTCACACCAACAGACAGGACAATGTGACTGTTGTCTCATTAATTCTCTGATTTCATGTCTCCATGTCAATTAAATGTTTTCATATTCCTATCTGATAGCTGAGGAGCAATATTAGTTCAATGTATTAAGAGGAAAGTAATTAAATATTTGTTCTGGGGTAATTGTATATAAATTGCATGACAATTGAGCTGGTGATGTAATTAATAAATTTTAATTGGAGGCCCTTTTACAATCAATGTTTAATTTACTAACAACTGTTTTGGCTTAAGTGCAAATTAAATGCTTGTCATTGGTCATCCACACCCATGAGTGCAGAAGCAGGCCACTTTCTGGCTGGCTGTTATAAAACTTCTCTGCTACCAGACAGCTATGTAAGCTCCAGCAAGTCTTGAACCCTTCAGGGGACTCAGTTTTATTATCTGCAAAACAGGAATGTTGAAGAATTCTAGTCATAGCTAACATGTATCTGCTGTGAACTGAATACTGTTCTAAACACACTGTGGGAAACTCATTACATGTGAATAACTCATTTACTTCCAACAACAATGCTATAATTAGGTGCTGTTTTTATTACCCTTTTTGTAGAAGAGGAAACGCAAGTACAGAATAACTTTTCCCAGGCAGCGGAGGAAAAGGGATTTGGCTCTTGAGGTCATCCTATCAACAGGTAAGACCCGCTATCTCTCATTATAATTTCTAGCCCCAGTCCTTCAGACACCCAAATCTTTTCATCCCATCATCATTATTTATCCCTGCCTGGCACAAAGCCCTTTGTATAGTTGAATTCTTGGCTTTGACCTTTTCTGACTTGCCATTAACACCAATAATGGCCTGCCTCACCAGCTCCCACAGACTCCCTTTATCTGTCAGTATGGGTTAGATTATGCTGCGATAACTAACAGTCCCAAAATATAAATGGCTTACAACCACAGAGGTTTATTTCTCACTGTTTCATGTCCAGTGTGAAAAATTATGGGACTTGTAAACAAATGTTTTGCCCTGTTTTCTAAACTCACAACCACACACTTTGGCCTTTGTTCCATGCTGTTTTCACCCTAGGACTCAGGCTGACAGAGAAGACCAACATTACTGAACTCACAACAAAGGGAAAAGAAAAGTGAAAAAGGAAGAGCTGCTTCTGAGAGCTCTTGCTCAGAAGTAACGCATGAGACTGTGGCTCATATTTACTGGTTAAAACAAGCCACACGGCTACCCCATAGTTGAATACAGTGGAGATTTTTAATCCCTCTGCAGGGAGGAGCACCCAAAGCCATATCACCAAGCCTGTCAATGGAAGTTGAAGGGAGTATCATTTTCCACTGGGTTTCAGGGGAGGGAAGGAGAGCAAATATTTCAAACAATAATAGAACCCAGCATACACCCCTTCACTGTGCATCCTTGCTTTCTGCCTTGAGCTACATCATCATAACCTTGCTGCTAGACTCCTGCAGCACTACTCTAGGGTATAAAATTCTTTTCTTCTTATTGAAATGCTGTCTGGAAGGGCTTGGGGAATAGCCCACTATGATGATCTGAAGTCTAGAAAACAGAGCCAGCTGTTTCTTTGTAATTCCCAGCATCTCCCTACAAGATACTTAAGTGCCCTTCACCCTGACCTCTTTTCTTTTCTGCCTTCCTCCTGTTCCCAGATCCTTGCTCCCTTCTGCCAGGGCCTGCATAATAAAGGCTAGGAAATTTCCATCAGTTCTTTCTTCAACTTGTCAGAGGCACATAGTTCTTACAGATTCTCTTGAGAGAAGACTGGATGATCAGAGATTTCATAAAGGAGCATCTGTCAGATCAGTTAATGTCTCTCTCAGAGACAATGATGATTTTTCAGAGAATGATAAACTGGATCCCCAATGATGGTTACATCACCTTCACCTTCTGATATGATTTAGATCTGTGCCTCTTTCCAAATCTCATGTCAAGGCCGGGCGCGGTGGCTCAAGCCTGTAATCCCAGCACTTTGGGAGGCCGAGACAGGCAGATCACGAGGTCAGGAGATCGAGACGATCCTGGCTAACACAGTGAAACCCCGTCTCTACTAAAAATACAAAAAAAAAACTAGCCGGGTGAGGTGGCGGGCGCCTGTAGTCCCAGCTATTCCGGAGGCTGAGGCAGGAGAATGGCGTAAACCCGGGAGGCGGAGCTTGCAGTGAGCTGAGATCTGGCCACTGCACTCCAGCCCGGGAGACAGAGCAAGACTCTGTCTCGAAAAAAAAAAAAAAAAAAAAAAAACAAATCTCATGTCAAATTATAATCCCCAATGTTGGAGGTGAAGCCTAGTGGGAAGTGATCGGATCAGAGGGGTGTATTTCTCGTGAATGGCTTAGCACCATCCTCTTGGTGCTGTTCTCATGATAGTGAGTTCTCATGAGACCTGGTCATTTAAAAGTGTGTAGCGCCTCCTCCTTCCATCTGTCTCTTGCTGTTCCAAGCATGTCACCTGCCTGCTCTGCCTTCATCATCCACCATGATTGTAAGTTTCCTGAGGCCTCCCCAGAAGCTGAGCAGATGCCAGCCTGCACAGCCTGCAGAACCATGAGCCAATTGAACCTCTTTTCTTTATAAATTACCCAATCTCAGGTGATTCTTTATAGCAATGCAAGAATGGACTAAGACACCTCCCTTCCTGCCAATCAGGGGAGTGTAAGAAGGAATAAAGCATAAAGAGGATAAAGGGGTCAGAGACCTCTGTCACCTGTTTCTCAGCTATTTTCTTCAGCCCTAACCCCAATTAGGAATTACCATATTTCTCCTCTTTGTTTCTCCTCTTTCCTTTACTATGGCTCTTCCCATTCCCTTTGATCCTATTTTAATGTCTTTATACTCACTTCTCATTTTCCCAGTTCCCCTTCCTCCCTTCCCCATATCTGCCCTTCAACCATCTCCATTTTTTCCTTTCTGGTCTCTCTCTTCCCTCTCTTTATAGAGGATGACTCTGGGAGGGAGAATGGCAGGGGAAGAGAGGGTCTCAGTTCTTGCCTCAGCTCAGCAACTAACTTTCAGTGTGATGCTGAAAAAGCTACTGGGGGAGATTTTAGAGTCTGTCTCACCACTGCTACCTCCCAGCACCTGGCCTGGCATATAGTAGGTACTCAATAATTGTTTCTTGAATAAATGAGTATCTGAATGAATGGATGGATGGAGTTGCCTCTAAAAAGCTCTCCAAGAAGGCTTGTAGCTCTGAGGTTTCATGATTCTATAAAATTTGTACTTCCAGCCTGTCTTTTGGAACTGACAGGGTAGAGAAACTGACTCAAATAGCAGTAAATGTGCAAGAGATTTTATACCTAATTGACAAACTAAATGTAGATAAATCTCTGGGACCAGATGGCACTCGCTGGAGAGTAGTGAAGGAACTCAAGGGTGAAATTGGGGAATTGTTGGCCAAACGTGTAAAGTGCTCGTTATAAAGGGATGCAGTGCCAGAGAGCTAGAGAGAGCGGCTGTGCCTCCACAAAGGACCCTGGAAAGTGTTGAACAGTGAGACTGGCTGTGAAACCCAGCAAGTTAGCCAAATTTAGAATAAAGAGTAGCATCACTAGCAAAACCAGCATGCCAGGGAGGAAGGCTACTTGGTTCTATAAGAGGAAACCATTCCGGGCTAAATCTAGAATTATATGTAGAGACACATATGGTTAGTGGCTGAAGAAGTGAAGGACATGCCATTTCAAAATATGCTGGATGGGCATATTGATTATTTCAAGTTGAAAACATTGGAGAAATTGTAGTTTCAGAAAGGGCAAGCTAACTTGTCTCTTCCTGCATTTAGCAAACCGTAAAGATTTCTCTGGGAGGGGTACCCTCCCCATGCCAGGGTGAGAAAATGGCCCCCATGACCACAGACTGAGAATTGGGGGCTGCAATAGACCTGAATAGAGACACTTAATGACATAACCCTTATCATCCCACTAGTTTTCCACCTTCCCCCATACTTCTCCCAGTGACTCCTCTAGAAATGTATTACTATTAGCCAGATCCCCTTTGTCCTGTTATTTTTTTCTCAAGTTTATTGTTCCTTGTCTAAAAAGCATAAAAGCATCTTCCTTTGGTAACTTCTTGAACTTTACTCTCTTGTGAAGATCCTCATGTACATGTAAAACTAATGAAATTTGCTTGCTTTTCTCTCCTCAATCTGCCTGGTGTCAATTTGGTTTCTAGATCCAGCCAAAGAGCTCACATAAGACCTAAAGAGGTGTTAGAGCTGATCCCTGGCTCCCCTGCAAGGCAAAAGGAAGCCAGTGGAGGAAATACATTTAGGTTCTCAGAATTAATGTGCTAAAATCATTTTAAAATGCAAAACAGACCAAATCATCCAGGATTAAGATGTCTTAGAAGAAATTCTGATTTAAGATAGGGAACTATATGGGATTAATTTTATTTTTATTTTTTTGAGACAGGGTCTTGCTTCATCACCAAGGCTGGAATATAGTGGCATGATCATAGCTCACTAACCTCAAATTCTCAGGTTTAAGCAATCCTCCTACCTTAGAGTCTCCCAAGTGGCTAGGATTACAGGTATGCAACAACCACACTGGGGTAATTAAAAAAAGTTTTTTGTAGGAAACAGTCTCATTATGTCACCCAGGCTGGTCTCAAGGTCTTGGCCTCACACTATCTTCTCACCTTGGCCTCCCAAAGCATTAGGATTCCAAGTATGAGACACTGCACTCAGCCCTAATAATTATTTATAATCATAAAGTTGCTTCAACTTCTCAAACTCTTGAAAAGTTGATATTTTCAAAAATATTGTGAAATTGGCAGAAAAAGTTATTAATTGTAACTTGAAAATTGATACAGACAAAATAAATGACACCCAAGTCACACAACCAACAGGTAGGAAGTCTTAAAACTAGAATACTGCTTTCCTAACTCCCAATTGTGTGTTATCTTTTAAATGAGACATTTAAGAGTTTGATACCCACAGATCATTTTATTAAATGTTTTTGTTAATGAGAAAGTGGATGTATCAGTCATCCATTGCCACAACAGTGCTATGTAACAAACAACCAGAACAACTTAGTGGCATACAACAATAAGCATATATTGCTTATGTGACAAATGGGGGTCAGTTGTGGGTGGGCTGCTTCATTCACGTGTCTTCTGCAGCTGAGTGGCAACTCATCTAGGCCAGGTTCAGCTGGTTCAGCACTATTGTTCCATGTGTCTCTCATTCTCCTCCTGCAGCCAACCAGCTAGCCTGGACATGTTCTCAAGGTGATTGCAAGGGCACAAGAACATATGTGAGAATACACAGAACTTCTTAAGATCCAGGCTTGGAGCTGGCATACCATCATTTCTGCCTTATTCTCTTGGGTAAGGCATGCCACCAGGTCAATCCCAGGGTCAAGGGGGTGGGACTGTCTATTCTACCCAATGAGGGAAGCCACTGCAATGTTACATGGTAAAGAATAAAGACTTGGGGCCATTACTACAAGCAGTCATAGAGGGCAAGTGCAGCATCATCTCTGAGTCTGTTAATGACTCTAAGCTATCAGTGAGAGTTAAGTGCTAAGCAGAAAACTATATTCAGCAGGATGTGTGCACCTTCTGGATAGGGAGAAAAGGAACAGAAACTTTAGTGTGAGTATATTAGTTAAGATTAGGTTCAGCTGAAAGTAATAGAACAATCAGTAAATAACTGGCTTACACAAGATGGAATTTTAGTTCTTTCATGTAAGTATGGAGGTGAGTATCCTAAGCTGGTATGGGAGCTCTGCTTCATGAAGCTTTTAGGTTCCTTTAGCTCTCTGCCCCACCATCCCTAGGATGTAGAATGCTTATACCAAAATACCCGTATCTCCACAAACTTGCTTGCCATTTGAAATAGCCAAAGTAGCAAGAAAATGCATTTATTGCTACCTTCCAAATCTCACATGAGTGCATCTGGTAGGAGGTGAAGAGAACTAATACACATCCAGAATCTTAGTTGCAAGGGAGTCTGGGAAAAGTACTTTCAGCTTTCTAGGATTTGCAGTAAAGGAAAATACTAGAAGTTGAGAATGAATGGTGAGAGCCACTTAGCTGAATGCACCATACTTTGTAAAGAAGGAAGGGACATTCCAAGAGAAGGGAACAGTTTTAGAAAGGATGCATTACAAAAGAGTATCATAGTTTTGAAGAATCACATTCCCTTGGATGGCTGTAAAGTGCCAAAAGTTGGGCAATTGTTGCTTTCTCTGCCTTCTCCTCACCACCAAATTGACATTAAGATTGTTCCATTGAGAAGTAGGGGAGATGGAGGGTGGATTTCTTATCACCTATTATTTATGTCCTGGAGGGCTAGGGAGGCAAAGAACAAGGAGTTTCATTGAATCACTGTGATCTTCCCTAACCTGCCCACGTGGGGCTCTCTGTATCTCGGAGAAGAACAAATAAATACGGAGGCACATACGTTATTAAGTGTAATTACATTGTTACTTACAGGTTCAATGAAATACTGTGGACATTTTTATAACATAATTTGAGGTGTGATGCGTGGAGTAATGGCATTAACCTTTAATCATAGTTCTTCCCCTTCAAAATTCAGTAATTACCCTATTAATTAGTAATGAAATGATCCAATAGGAATAGAAGGCACCAGCTGATGCTTCCTCTTACTTGGTCCTCTCCCTAGATTTAAATGTGGCCTTTTGACCTTCCTCTCTAAAGAAAACACATCTCGGGGTGTGGGTGTGGGGTGGGGGGGATGGTGGTGAGGGAGAAATGTAGAATTTTCTCCAGCCTCCTTTCTCCTAGGGGCACAAGGCAGAGAAATGGATAGAATGAGTATTGTATAATCTGGAATATGCAGTGTTCAATCCTGGGATGTTTATTTGTTCCTTTGGTTATTGATAATTTTCTCTTCTGGGGACCAGTATTTGGGGATGCAGGATGATATGAGTTATGCAGTTCTGAGCAGCACTGGGGCCTTACTGGAAGCAGCTCAGTCCTGACCATCCCTTCTACTCATTGCCTGCTCCCACCTCCCAATGACCTCCCAGAATCTCATTGGTTTTCAGAGGCTGCATTCACCCTCATACCCTGTGATGTCTGAGGCTGATACACCGTGCTTCCATATGGTCATCCATCTGCTCCTCCCTATGGTTTGATCTAGTTTTACTGGGGTCCCATCTGTGTCCAGAACCATGAGAAGTGCTGAGGCAATGAAGGCAAGTATCATTGTCTTCAGAGAACACTGTCAAATTCACCCATCAACTGTGATGCAATAATGGACTGACAATTACTATCACATAAAGAAGAATGGGTCTAGAAGAAACTGAGAGGAGAGGCAGCTGCCTCAGCCTGGTGGGCAGTTTCATGGAGGGCTTCCTGGAGAAGGTGACACCCAAGCTGAGTCTTTTAGGTTAAATGAACACCTGAAGAAATGGGCAGGGGCAGGTATTCCAAGCATACACCGTGAGAAGTGAAACTGCCCCTCGGTGCTCCTCTGTATCATTAATCCGGTGTACTGCCCCATACATTATACATTGCCATTCACCATAGGCTCACCTGTATGTATGGAGATCACCCCAGAGTCTGCTTGCTTGCCACTCTCCACCCCAACCCAATTCCTGACTCTTGGATCTGGCTTGGATTCAACATCTCGCTCTGGCCCCTGTGGCCTCTGTGCCCGTATCAGGGTTCTCTGGTCAGGAACCTGTGGTTACCATCAGTGACTCCCATCAGGGTTCTCCCCACCAGCTTGGTCTGCCTTGCTTCCTTGCATAGTTCACCTTCTCTAGTTTCTGTTCCCTTGAGCTCCATCTCTAGATTGGGCTCACCAGTTAGCCCAATCAGCTCCCTCCAATTTGAAGAGACAGGACCACACCACACAGTATGTCAACTATATACATTGTGTCTAGAGTTCATCTAGCCACCCAGCTGCCCCTCACCCCCACCTATACCTATTGTAACTCCTTGGCCTGACATCTCTGGCATATGCTCTCCTTTCAATTCTTCAGGATGGATCAGACTCCCAGAGCTGTCTTTGGTATTAACTAAAATACACGTTTAGCTGCTTGAACGAAAAGACTGACTAATAATGGGCTTAAACAACATAGTTGTTTATTTTTCTGTCATGTAGATGTCTCTGTGACTGGTCTAGACATTTCTGTGACTCCTCTAGTGCTGGCAGGCAGCTCCACAGTCACTGGAACCAAGCACCTTTTATCAAGCTGCAGCTCCTGTCTGGTGGCTCCAGATGACTGCCCCAGCTATGCCCTCTCAGGGAATGCAGGGCCACTCCTTTTAAGGACAGAGAAGGTAATCTGCTCACATCTCTTCTGCCTGCACACCAAACATCAGCACTGAGTCATAAGGTGCACAGAGGCTGGGAAATATATTCTCGTGGTTGAGTGTGCCTAATTATACATTTTATGTAAAAAGAGAAAAACAAGCTTGCATGGACAAATGGTAGACTCTGCCATCATCTTTACAAATCTGCAACTCTGGGCCTCCCAGGACTGATCAGGATGCCAGGAGGCCTGATAATCTTTTGCCTCCAGCCTCTCAGCCTCTCTTCTCACCTTCAGTTGTTCATTCATTCAAAATATATCCACAACTATTACTAGAAAGTGCTAGGCCCTGGGGTTCGGTCATTTCCCTAAAGTTACCCATTGTTGCAAGAAGAGACAAGTTATGGATATAATTGCAAAAGTTGTCTAAAAATGAGATCCCACTTCCTAAAAAGGGTACAGATGAAAGGCTGCAGGAATTCAGAGAATGGAGAGTTCTTTCTGGAAGTATCGGGGACCTTCATGGAGAGGTGGTGGTTGAGCTGGGCATTAGAGGTCAAGTATAATTTGCGGGCTTATGCATTGCATTGGGCAACACTTCACTTTTCTTGATAGAGCTTTCAGCAAGGATGCAAGGAACATGTGTCTTCCCTAAAGTTGAGAAACCAGGCACGGCAGGGAGAAAGGTGGCCACCCAAACAGGCTCTGGTGCCTGCGACAAAGCCGTCTGTTACTGAAGGAGTTCACGGACGATCACAGAATTTGGGCTAAACCCTATGCTAGGCTCTCTGGGGACCTAGGCATAGGCCCTGGCTTCAAGGTGTTTATAATCTTAGGGTTTACAGTGGCAGCTGGATAATTGTTAGCTGTTCTTATTCATTATTATCATTAAGGAGAAGAAAAGAAGAGAGAACTCTTGTTAAGTGCTTTAAAAAGGGTATAGCTACCCTGGAAGAAAAATGATTCTTGTGGATTGATGTGATCAGGATGGTAGAATCTCAGATGATCCTTGAAGGATGAGGATTTTGAAAAGCGAAAACAAGTCCATGAGGAACTTTGAGGCAAACAATGCTCAGCGGAAATGGATGCTGCAGCCCCAAGAGTCACCAGTGTCTTAGTTTGGATTCCCTAAAAGCAGAGAATGAGAAAAGACTTGTGTGCAGGGGGTTTACATGGGAAGTGATCCCAGAGAGCAGGAGCAAAGGACAGGAGAAGTAAATCAGGGAAGGAGGGAAACACATTCATGATGTGCTGCTCACTGGGCCCTGCTGCAAGTGCCCTTGTCACCAGGCCCTTATGCAGTGCACCTCAGCCCCACACAGTGGGTGACAGGAGGGGAGGCCTGGATTCCTACCCCTACTGGCCAAGGGTGTTAACTCCCCAGGAGCTGTCAAGTTGTGCCCATCACAGTGCCCAGTGGGTCCCCACAGGCATCCCATACCTCAGCACCAGAAAAGCTGGAGGGCAGGAATCCAGGGTGTGCAATGGAGGCGAATGTGGGGCAGTGTCAGGGTGCACAGACACGAAGGTGCTCTAGGCCTGCATGGAACAGGTCACTATGGCTGGGGCTGGGGTGGGGGTGGCCAAAGGGATAAGAAGCGGTGCCCAAGAGGTGTTCAATTCCAGAAGCTGGAGAAATTCCCTGAAATGAGAGCATCTCCAGTGTCTATAGATTGGGGACAGTAATTCGGCTTGTACAGACAATGGGAGCAAGAAATAGGGCAAAGACTGGGAGAAGAAATGGAAGAGGGGATAATATATGTGATGTGCCATTACCCCTCTATGATTTACAGTAGACCATCTCCAATGAGAGGGCTAAAGTGTGACTACAGGGATGGTAAGGAAAAATGGTGGTAAGGAAGGGGGTGCTATACCCCTCCTAGGCACATGCCCAGAGATCAGGGAAGCCCTAAGAGGCAGGGAAGCTATGCTGGCGTTAAGAGCCAGAAATAAATACTGACCAGTGGGTGAACCTGTAGCATTTTCTGACATGAAAACAGGTAGGGATCCCTTTCTGGGGCTCAGCTTCCTCACCTTAGAGGGGTTGGATCTATGTTCCATTCTCACTTCAGAATCACTGACATAAATTCTTCAGAGTTCTTGGAGCCAATACAATCAGGAAATGCAAGCTTTGAATAGTGTCCAGGGCCATATGTCTTGAACTGATGATCTTTATATAAAATTACGTTGATATGATTTTCAAGGTGGTGGTGGGGGGTTCACTTGGCAAGAATATTACATGCAAAAGTTTGGAAGTTTAAGGAGGAAGAGGATGGCACATTAATAAGAGCTAATAGTGATTGCACTTACTGTGATTCAGACACTATTGTGAGCCCTTTATATGACTTCATTTTCTTAAACCCTACAACAACCCCAGGAGGAAGATGCATCTGGGAGAAGGTGTGCCTGGAGAGAGGGAAGCATAGAAGAATAAAAGAATTGGATTGTATTCCTCATTGGGTGATCAGATAGCAACTTGTTTCTTACCTCTGGGTCTGTTTCCTAATGTGCAAAATATAGCTAGGTGCACCATTGGTGCAGATTAGCACTCCTCTTCAGAACAACATTTTCCAGAGCATCTGGCCCATAGTAGCTGCTCAATTAGAGGTATACAAGCAAGAGAGACACTTTGGCTACATAAAATATTGAAAGTTCCAGGATTATTCAATGCTTGACCGAAAGTAAGAGGAAGAAATATTTAAAATCAGAACCATCCTCAACTCCAAAATATATAGCTTAGCTTGCCCATAGCATTTTATGTATTTATCAAACAAATATCTACAGGGTGCCACACTGTGCTAGCCTCAGGGAAGGCAACACTGAGCCAGGCAAAGTCCCTGACATCACAGAAATTAGTCTTTATGGGAGGTGTCATTAATCAAATAGCCCTGTATGTACATGAATAATTGAAAACTAATGTGTTATGGAGGCAAAATTCAAGAGTCATGGGAGTAGACTTAGAGGAAACTGGTGTAAAAGGGGCAGGAGACAGTGGATACTCAGAGGAGGTGGCATGGTGGCTGAGACCTGAAGAATGAGTTGGAGGTGCCAGGTAAAGAGCTGAGGGGAGAGGAAGGCATTCCAAGAAGGAGGGCAAGGTCAGGTTTTTACTTCCACCTAAGTCAGAGTTGTTACAAGAAGCGAGGATAGAGTGGAAGTCAGATCCTTAACCGTGAGTGTGTGGGGAAAGCCACTGAGCAAGTTAGATAGCTAGGAGGGTTGGCACTATCTTTAAAATGTCACCCTGGTTTGAATGAGGAGAAAGAGTAAAAGGGAAGCAGTAGGGACAGCAAGACTTTGCAAATCTTCGGGCAAGGCACAATTGTGCCAAATGTCATCTTTTTGCCTCTCCAGATTCACTCTTGACCCTTCTGTGTCTTGGGAAGCTGACCTTGACTTCCATCAATGGGCTCCTGTTCCCTCTGGCTTCCACCTAGGTTTGGTCCAGAGGGAGCACCAAAAGGCAATGGGAGGGAGTAGACTAAGGTCGAGGTATTTATCCCTCACCTCAAGTCGATGCAAGCAGGCCATGTCTCTTGCTTCCTTAAGCTAAGATTGCAGCTTGGAATTACAGCTTTGTAAATTGTCCCTTTGTTAACTTCTCAACAAATTACCCAGTTTGAGTGTGCCTTCTAGTGTCCTGCCAGGATCCTAACTTATAGTGACGGGGGATTGAACTAAGGTGGTGACTGTGGAGTTGAAGAGAAGTGAATGGCTCAAGAGGGAGTTAGGAAGAGTCTGAATTCTGTTGATCAATTGGCTTACATCATCATTTCTAAAATAAATAATGGACGATGGTTCTTTTGTCAGTTTAGATGCTCTGGGAAGCAGACATCAACATAGAAGTGAAAGATTTTTTGAGGGGAAACTCCTAGCAAAGATGAGAGAAGGAACAGGCACAGGCAGGGAGAGCTCAGACTGTGATGGATGTCTAACACCAGAGGAAGAAGAATGGAGAAGGAAGGAGAATCAAGATGAGACTCAGACTGCAGTGCAGCTCCCAGGTGATGGTGAGCCCCCGAGCCTCCCTATTAAGGAAGTCCCATGCTGGGCAGAAGTGGCCCAGCTCCAGTACTCCTGCCATGTGTTGTGATGGACTTGGAGCAGCCTGGGGAAGACTGTGACCCTTGGCGTGAGCCCTCCCATGGATCCCAAAGGCAGATTCTTGCAGCAGGTTCTAGAACTTGAAGAGCAGCACACCACCATTGGAGACTGCCACAGTTCTCCAATGGGACTATATGATCCTTAGGGCACTGAAATAGTGCAAGGTATATCATGGGAACTCAGCCCTGGAATGAACTCAGCAAGGGATGCAACTTTACGTACCTGTGGGGAGATACAAAGCAAGGGCATGCCCTGTGAAAACCAGTCTGTGGAAGTAATGCCACCAAATCTAAATTTTAAAATCCTGCCATAGCTGATTGAAATTGGTTGAAGCTGATTTAGCTCTCCCCTCAGTGCCAGCACCACTTATAAGGACTGTGCTCAGGGGCTGAGGGTCACCCTGTGGGGAACAGACCTTATCTTCCCCCATAGAAGGTCAGTCATGTATGTACATTTTGCTTGGTGGCAGTGGAGATCAGACAAACTTGGGCTTACATTTCAATTCTGTTACTGACTAGTTATGAGCTCCTAGGCCAAGCTGACCTCTCTCATCCTCAGATTCCTCACTGTAACAATAATTTATTGAACATCTAATATATGCTAGACAATAATCCATTCTAGGAGTGTTATAAACATTATATCGTTAACTTTCATATGACAGGTGAGGAAAGTTTCAGAGAGGGTCAGTGACTTGCCAACAGTCACAGAGCTCAAAAAGGACGGGATCAAGAATCAAACCAAGGTCAGTCTGATGACAAAGCCCATTCTCCCTCTCTCTCTACTGTCTCCAGAGAGATTCAAAACAAACGTCAGAATCCAAGGCTGTGAACCTCTCCATGGATTTCTAGTAAAATTTTCTCAACTGTTTTTCTCATCATCTTTGAAAACGTGCCTGGCATATGGTAGGACACAGTGAATGCTACTCACTTCTCATTTCCTTGCTTCTCTCACTCTCCATGTCTCTCTCCCCTGTGGTTCCTTCTCTTTCATTCACCTCCTCACAAAAAATCTTCATTCTTTTGCCCCCTCATCCTGCCAGTGTCCCTACCTTCCTCATCTCCACCACTCCACTCCCTCTACCCTCCCCCTTGCTTGGCCATACTCTTCAGACATCTCATTAAAGTAAGTGTTGACCTGAATTCCTATTCCAATGCATCTCTAATTATGCTCCACAGGAAACTCTAGGGGAGTCAAAACAGACTCTTAATCTATTCCACATGGATCAAAAACAACTCCCAAGAAAGCAGTTTAATAGCCATGATTAACAGAATGCTGCTTGGCTGTCCATGGAGATGTTCCAGCCCAGCACTGCCCAACTCCCTGCCACTGGGGCTCAGAGACATCAAAGGTCCCCTCAAAGATGAATAAAGCTTTAGGGTTTAATTTAGTTTTCCCAGTTAATTAACTGGATCAGAAGACAGCTGGTGAATTTAGTGGAAAGGGTTCCTTTGTTTTTTCTCTTTCTCCTCTGGGCACGAAGACCCTACTCAGGCCTCACAACTTTGGTTTATCACTTACCCCAGTTCAGAGGTCAGTTTTGTCCACAAGCACGAATCATGTCTGTTTGTGTATATTGCACCATGTTAGCGGTGCAAGACTGGAGAATTCTCTTTATCTACATCCACTTTCTGTTAACCCCAAGAAATCCTTCCTTCCTCTCTCTTTTCCACAAAATGCCTACCCTAAGACTTCCCTTCATGAATGCCAGGGTCTGGTATTGCAAGAAAGCTCCAGCAGCGTGGGTGATCTAGCTGCTCAGTCTATGGCGGGTTCTGACAAGGGTGTGGATGCCAGCACCTTCTGCCAGCCAGCCCCCTGAACACAGGGTTTTTCCCACGGTGAACCTGGAGGAACACACCACGGTATTTAACCTTTGCTGTCTCTTGGAGCATTTCTGATACTAAGGTGGGAATAAATCAAGTTCTCTTGCCACAGCCCATGGTGCACCAAAAGCCACCTTCTTCCCAAAAGCCTGTGTATTCCCATAGTCTTTCGGCTGCCCAGGCCTGCCCGGAGAGGCTCTGAAACTTTCTTATTCCACACCCCAGTTCCCTCCTTTAAAAGGCTTCTGCCTACACGATCATCCTACTCAGTCTGGAGATTCACTTTAGGGTCACAAACCGATCCAGCTGAACAGGCTGATAATGGACACCCCACACACATCTGTGGCTCACTGGCTGAGGAGGTGGTGGGGTGATGGTGTACTGTGAAAATCAAGACTAGCCAGCCCCTTCTTAAACTGTTACATTTCCCTTTCCAGGAAAACTGCTTATTTGTGGGAGCTGCTGGAGAAATTCAACTCTAAAGGAGCAACTAAGAGAGAATATTGGGATAAACGTAACATTGTAACAGAAGCAATTTCTTGGAAAAAAACTTTTGAATACCAACTCTTTAGTATTACGCCACCTTCCCCGAAGACACAAATCCTGGAGGTGCTTATTTAAAACCCACAGACTCCTAGGCCCTCCCCCAGAACCTTCTAAATCATCATTTCCAGGGAAGAGCCCTAAAACTCGAGGATTTTTAGGCGCTTCAGGTGATTCTTAACAGGGAAGTAGGGCGAACCCAGCGGATAATAATATATTCTTTCAGTGAAGAGGCTCAGGCTCGTTTTCCAATCACTGCAGCTGCTGGGGGTGGGAAGCTAACTTTCTTTCTCGGGCTGTCTATAGCCGGACAATAAACCTCCACTTCTTCTTGCTGCTATTGGTTACGTGGACCAGGAAATGCTTGGAGGGGCTGGGAACTCGCTGTTGATTGAGAGCGAGAGAGCCAATGAGAAACCAGAGGAGTAGGGGCGCACCCAGAGTGCTTTGAGGCGGGGTGGGGGTGGGACATAGCCTTCACCGTCTAGAAAAGGGCGAAGGTTGGCGCATGCTGCCTGCAGGCGAGAGGGCCTGTGGCTGGTGGAAGCTGAGTGGGTGGTTCTGTGTGTTGGGTGCTTCCCTGGGTTGCAGTGAAGAAAGTAGGGAAAAGCTGGGAAGTGTTGTGTAAAGTCTTTTTCTTTCTTTCTAAAGAGGAATGTTGTGGGAAAGGGGGGTGAGGGGCAGGGTGGAACGGTGGTTTCCTAAAAGCCAACCTCTGAATTTTTCCTGGGTAGGAAAGGGAATTGGGGGTAGGGCAGGACAGTGGTCTCCAAAAGCTAACCTCTGAATTTTCTTGCGTGGCTTTCTTCTTTGTGTAGTAAGCCACTAGTACACGAAGAAGCCTCCCTCTGACGGCCTCATTCATGTGACTTACATGTTCCTAACGTGCAAGCTGGCTGACTAAAGGCAGGAGCCCTTTTTGGGGTCTACTAGAATCCTGTCCTTAAATCCCTTGCTTTTCTCTGCTTGTCTCCTTACTAGGAGAAACTGTCGCGGGGGACTATGTAACTGGGGGGAAAATGCTTAAAACTCTGATAGCTTTCTCTAGTATGTTTTTAGCTTTCTCCTATGAGTGAACTTTCTTTAGGAGTGGGTTGCTTTGGATAAGTGGCCCTATGGAGTGAAGAGAGGCTAGCTCTGCTAGGGTCTTTACAGCTCTTAAGCTTTTCTAGGTAATAAGGGGTTGTACAGGTGGGCCTGAATTGCAGCATAGGAACTTGAGGGGGTGACTTGCTGTCTCCGACTCACAAACAACTCAAAAGCTTCTAGCAGGCAGTGAGTTCTTGGCATCTTATAAGATGACAAATGAGACTTCCCTGCTCTCACCAACGTCCTTGTACCCTTGAGCAAACCCGTGGCCTGGCTTCTGTGACCAGGTCTTGGGGATGGTGGCCCCTTGCTTTTCTATCCCTTAAGTCTTCTGATATGCTCCTTCAGAAACGAGCAGCTACAAGGTTGCTCTGAAAAAAATCTTGTCCTGAAATCTCTTCCCACCACTGATAAAAATGAACAAGTGTGCTGTTGCAAAAGCCAGATAGAAACATGAATTTGAATCTGCCCAAAGCTCTTAAACCTTGAAGACCTACGTCTCCTACAGCTGAAGAGAATAAGTACCAATGTAGATTGAACTGGAACCACCAGATGGTAGTTACAGTATCAACCTTAAAAACTACGGTTTTCCCCTGTGGGTGTTGCTCAAATCCCTTCCTCAGGCACTTCCCTGGGATGGATCCTAAGTTAGGGACTTGACTGACAGGAATTCCTCTAATAGAAGCATAACTAAAAAGCTGGAAAAACTCCCTGATGGCTTTAGGTCCGAGATGCCATACTCACCTCACCTGAGGAGCTTGGAGCCCACACCACAGCTGTGACAGTAATGGCCTGGCATGCTATCATCTACCTGGATGAGTGTCCCTCCACCATGGAGAGCTACATGTGGGTGCTCTCCCTGGCAGTTCCAAGGGGTGGGTTAGATGCAGTACTAATGCAGTATGTTGGTAGAGACAAAACTCAGGTGCAGTAGGGGTCAGAGAATAATCTGGAGAGACCCATTATCAAACTCAGGCTGAAGGCTTTAGAGAAGCAAATAAAGCCTAAGTATGCACAGAAGGGGGAACCTCAGGGAGTTGATAAGCAACTGGCCACTTGATGTGGCTGGCCTGGGAAGCGGGAGAACAAGGGTCCTGGAGGTGGCTCAGCCTCTGCTGAACTGGTAAGCTGCGTGGGAAGTGTTGGACTGCCTTAAACTGGGCAAGGGCAATCGGTGTGGAGTCTGCCTAGCCATGAGCTAGTTCTGGGCCAAAGTGCAAGAACTTAAAACTCCTAAAGTATCCCTTCTTGGAGGCCACTTGAAGTGCTTCAGGAACAATTATTTCCAGATTGGAGGCAGGAGTGCCCGAGTCTGGATTCAGGATTAGATCTACTTCTGTCATGGAACCACTGTTGACCAGGGCATCAATCTCTGGTCCTGTATTTGGAAATAACGTCACAGCAGTGTAATGTGACGGTAGTTGGGGGATATGGGCTAGAATTCACCTGGGATCTACTTAATGGCTCTGGACTCAGGTGAGTTAACCTGGAAAAGTTGGCTTAAGCTGAGGCTTGTGATTACATGATTGCGGATATAGTGCAGCGCACATCTTAGTATGTGCTCAGTAAATGTTAACTGGTAGAGTACCCCTGAGCTTGTCAAGGATATCTTAGCACCTGCACTCTTTCTGCAGCATGGTACTCCTGCTCATTGGTAACAAGTATATCACTCGAACCTAAGTGTCTTATTACCTCCTCATAGTCTGGCAGGTTCTCTAAATCCAGCTGTGGTGCCTGATTCTTGTCTGCTTAGCACTCACCTGCCCAGACCTTGCACCTAGAATTGTATGACCCTGTTCAAGTTTCTTCAAATATCAAATGTCCTCTCAAGGCGTGCATGAAAAGTTTGCTTAGCTTCTCGGAGTTCCCAAAGTGTGGTTGGTGATAATCTTGCAAGGTCAAACCTGGGTCAGTAATCCAGGAAGGTTCACATAATCTGCATTAGCTGCTTCAGTGAAAGATTTATATAGAGGACTAGAACCACTCAGGTTGAGGAAGGCTTGCTAATTAGTCTACAGGTGCTACTTGCTGCAACAATGAACTGTTGGCCTCAGTTGAATAACCAAGGCTGTAACTTATGAGTAAGGGCTGGGGAGATGGCCAGGCATTTAGATTTTCAGTTCTAACAGTTTTAGCAGCAAGTTCCTGGGGACAGGCAAAAAGGCGAGGTTGGGCAAGTGACAGTGACTTAAACCCAGGTCCCTGTAGGTGCCTAAAATCTTACATGGCTGAGTTTACTTCTGAGCCTGGAAGCTATATGGTATGGATATGGAACCAGTGTCAATTGAGGAATGTTGGGCTCTGCCAGGCTCAAATCTGAAGCTCACAAAATCGAGAATTCTAGTCCTGAGAAGGGTCCTGGCCTGCTCAGCTGATAAACTAGAATGTGTTGAGTGTAGAAGCAGACTTGTGATGCAGATGGACTCAAGGCTGTTGTTGCTGATGAGCTACTTAACCCAATTGTTCTAGGCTTTCTGCATCCTACTTTACTCATGCTAGATGTCAAATGGATGGCTCCAGAACTAGAATACAATTTCTGGACTTTCTACAGGGAAGCCACTCATGACAAAGCTTAGTTTCCAGGCTTTCCCTAATAGACCCTCAGTGGCAGGGAAGTGTGATGGGCCATATGGCCCAAATGCTCAGGTCACAGGCTTCGGGGCCAGATGTAGCTTTGGCCTGGATCCTGCCACATTTCTCGTCTTGGATGAGTTACTTAAGCTCCTCCAAAAGCGGAGAATCTGACCTGTTAAAATAAGTATCTCTGGGCCATGTGGCTTCAGTGGTGATTAGTAGGAAGCTAGCTGGGCAAACTGCCAATTCTGTAGCTAACTATTGACTGACGGCCCTGTACTCTCTCCTCTGCCTATATCACGCTTAGCTTCAGTTCCAGGTGTGGTTTGAGGGAGGTTCCCCTCCGCATAGCCCCATGCCACCGAGTGTAAGCTGTCCTCAAGGCTTGGCATATCTCCCTCTTCCATGTTGGTTCCTAGTGTCCCATCCTTTGCCACTAAATTGTGTAGCCTTTGGTGGGGTAACTCATATTTGTCCTGGAATTGAGTGAGCAGCACTGGGAAAAGGGGGTTCATATGGCTGGCTCACCAAGTGGAGGCTTCTGGCAGGAATGATATTGGAAGGCCCTGGCTCTACAGGGACTCCCACTCAGCCTGCTTGTCACAGCCCATGTGTTCCTATAGAGATGGCCAAGTGCCTGAACACTTGGCTACTGCTCCTTTCCTTTCTGGTCCATCAGACTCCCTTGGTGGACCCTGGGGGTAGGTGGACGCTGGGGATAAGGTTTGGACTAGCTCATAGCCTATGTAGCTTGGCCTTTCCCAAGAACTGTAGCACCCTGATAACACAAGCTCTTGGCAACTTGAAAGTCTCAATCTAAGAGGTAGCCCAGGGGAAGAAATGGTGCCTTCTGCCATATTTTGTTACTTCTGTGGGAAACCTTAGGTGAGAGCAAACCCTGTCCTGATTCACTGGACTGTTCAGAATCACTTGTCAGTCCCTGATCCTGTCTACTGCTCTGGGATACCCTGGAGTCACTTTCCTTTGTGGAAGCTCTGCAGCAGAGCTTGATTGCTTGATCCTAACCACTTTCCAAGAGATCGAGTATCTCCCAGTAGATGGGAACAGAGCTGGCCTTTTCCAGGTCCCCATATTCACATACACATAAACTTGGCAATCGTTTGTGTTCCCATTTAAGAAACCATAATCGGCAAAGAAACCCATAGATCTTCAAGATGAAAACCCTGGAGTAAGTCTCAGATCCCTACAGACAATGCCTGTATTCATAAGTTCAGAACATTTTCCTATTTCAACTCCTAAACATTAAATTTTTCACAATCTTGTCTAGAAAGGAGCATATTAGCGATGTTGCAGGCGTACTACTCATCTTACCTTTATGATAACCTCAAACTAAAAGCTTGCTTCATATCCAGACTGCCAGTAACTTGCTTTATAGTTGAATTTCACTCTTGGAAGGCCTCCTTTGGTTAATAGAATGAAACCTCTAGGACAAGTTTAAGCTTCCATCTTAAAGGGAAATTTAATCTCCTCTGTTTCAATGATAACTTGCTGAACTATCAACCTTACTAACTTGATGCTCTTACTCGAAATTAACCTAACTGGACTTCCATTTTTGTGCCCTGACATGTAGAGAGCTTATAAGTTCACTTCTGACCTTCAAGAAAATAAAATCGGATCTTCCTGGATCCATCAGAACTTGGGTTATAGGTTGGGTAGAGGTTCTAAACCTCTCTCCTTGAAAACTGGAGGGACAGGGCTTTACAGGGTTATAGCTTTTCAGAAACAAAAAGCCTGGCTGGGACCAGGGACCAGCAACCAACCAGTAGAAGGGTCCAGGGGCCCCCCAAGAGAAGCAGCCAGCCCAACAGGGACAAGAACATTTTCTGGGACATCTATCTTGCCTAGGTAGGAAGACAAAACCCAAGCCTTGCTTACAGGGAAAAATAAGGAAGTGTCAGCTTGAGGACCCACGAACCTTATCTGGCCTTGTTCTGTCATCACTGCATATGGCTGGAGTGGGATAGGGAACAGGATCAATGGGAGGGGGCACAAGAATTTGTTCTGAAATATAGCACTTGGAGTGCACTTACGACAGACTACTTTCTACTATGCTTTGGGCAGTTTCTGGTTTCCAACCAGTTGTCTTCCATGTTCTCTTTTTACATAAGAAAAGTAGAGTTGAAGTTCCTAATCAAGTGTAGTTGGCTTGTGTTGCTGGAGTAATCTTGGATTTCTATTCACCAGTTGCTAGTGTTTTGGATAGGTGAAAGCTGAGCACAAATCTTCAGCATGATTAGAAGTTTGTCAAAGCTCTTCAGGACTAAGTTCTCACTTCTGGCTCACTGCTTAAAGTGCTTTGTCCACTGGAAGTTGTGTTGCATTACCTGACCTGGTCACTTAGACTTGAGTCCTCCAAGGAGGAGACATGGCCACTTCAAACAGATGACCGATACCTTGCCATAGGTAAACTTCCATTCCAATTCCTATGTTTCAGAATGAAATTCGACTGACTCCTATCTTAAATGCTCAGCCTCAGCTTGCTGTTCAGATAGTTCACTATAAGTGGTTTTCATTGGGAAGATTCCATTAAAGGGCAAGATTTCCCTAACCTAAGTCAAACTTCTAGTGCCATTTGCTTAACGGATAGTTATGGTAGGAAGGGGAAGGACAACAAGGTCATATTCTGTAGTGATCATGTTAACTTTGAACAGCCACCTCTTGTTCCTGATCTGCTACCTAAGGCCCCTTTATACCTTTGGCATATATGACCCCCTCTTCCTGGTCAAGAATGCTTATACCATTATCTAGGCAGGGCTTTGAAAATCAGACAGCTAACAGACTGAGGAGCCAATCTATCGTCTGTCTAGTGACTGTCCTAATGATAGGCCTGTCATGGTGCCATGTTCCTCATGACTTAAACTTCAGAATAAACCTAAAAGACCCTAAAGATGATATGACTGCTTCCCTTCCTAACAATGGGAAGACTCAATTATAGGGACACCTATGCGAAGACAGGCCAGATAGCAAACCCATCTCTGAACTTTCATGGATAAGGGGATCTTGTAATCCTACAATATAAGGAGTTACAGAAATTACCCTGTCTAAGGTCCATATTTCTCAGCTAAGACTTGAAAAACCAGGATGATTCTAGCCTATCTTGACGAATAAACTTTCGAAGGCTCTGTGGCAGGTCATGTTTGGGGGTTAATTGGAGCAGGGGATGGAGAGCTTTGACTTGTGCTCTTCAGAGTCTGACACATCTCCTTGAAACTAAATTTTCTTCCTCCTACAGAATTCACTGACTTAATCCTTACCTTCACTAGAGAAGAAGAATCTTCCTGACACTTGGGAGTAAATGTAGCCCTTGGTTCAATGCGCTTAATCCATGCAAGGCTTCAGTTTATTTTTCTACTTCCATTTCCTCGCCATAGGCAAATATTCTAGTTTGTATATTCTCATGTAAAATGTAATGATGGCTGCATGTTTGACATGTGGACTTGGATCTTGTCCGGCTAGCTTTGCACATCTCCCTACTTATATGTTCCTTGGGTTATGGACATCTAGGCTGATTCCTACTGCCACAGGTGGTAATACAATAATGAAGTAGAATGGAGAAACTTACTTTCTCGGGCAACTTATAGTATCCTTATGGAGGGGGGCCTAGCTTTTCTCACTTCTCTGGAGCTGCTCAGTTCAACCTAAGTCTCTTGAGCCATTATTATTGCCTTAGGACCTCATGTACACATACATACAAGGGTAGGCTCTTTGCTTACCGTCATTCACTACTAGTGCCCAGCATTAGGCACTAAAATAACTTTGACAACTATTGAACTACCTTGGGATAAATTGACTCCTGCTGTGCGCTCACTACGTATACACACCACCACCCCCAAGTCTAGGAATTCCTTTTCTCTATGCTTTGTTTTCATACTTGGCCAGAAAAATTATTTCAGCCATCTCTTCCAGCTTAGCTACCCACATCTTTTACATGATCTAGAAATGAAGATGCAGTTTTGTCTTTAAGAGGCAAACGTTTGCACTGACAAAAGTATGACAAACTCACCTGTTTGGGGTAACTGCCTAAATGGGCAAATTAGTGGCCTTTGCGCATGAGTCTTCCAAGCATGCTTGGAAGTAGAGCCAGTGCCCCTTGAGGGACCATATGTGGGTGGAACCTGCCCTGATTTATTGGAGTGGGAGACACTGGTTGCTAGAGACCTAGTTCTACATCTAAACTTTGACTACTTAGATACAGGGTACATGTGCAGATGTGTACATGGGACTGTTATTATAGGCCTACAGGACTAGCATGCTGAGGTTTGAAGTATTGAGTCCTGTCATCCAGGCAGCAAAGATAGTACCCAGGTTTTTCAACTCATCCTTCTACCGTCTAGATCAGCATATGTTACCACACTTATGTCCACGTGTGCTCAAGTCTAGCTCTGGCTTATGAGCAAGAACATGCAGTATCTGGTTCTGTTCCTCTGTTAACTGGCCTAGGATTATGGCCTCCAGCTCCATGTTGCTGCAGAGAAGCACTTCATTCTGTCATGGCTGCATAATATTCAATGGTACATATACCGCATCTTTATCCAGTCTACCATTGATGGAAACGTGGGTTGATTCCATGTCTTCACTACTGTGAATGACTGACGAATGTATAAGTGCATGTGTCTCTTCGGTAGAATTTCTTCTGGGTATATACCCAGTAATAGGAGTGGGTCAAATGATAGCTATTCCTCAACCTCTGGACTGCTTTCCACAGTGGATGGACTAATTTATGTTCCCACCAAGTGTTAAGCATTCCCTTTCTCTGCAGCCTTTCCAGCATCTGTTCTGTGGGATTCGTTAAAGATCCTCAGACTATGAACAATGCTATGCACACAAATCGGAAAATCCAGAGGAAGTTCTTTGGAAGCACACAATCTCCCAATAAATCAGGAGACAAACCCTGAATAGACCAATATCAACTTCTGAATTGAATCAGTAACAAAGAACCTACCGACCAAAAAATCCTGGACTAGCTGGACTTGACCAAATTCTATCAGATATGCCCTCCCTTGCCTCCAAAAAAGTACTAATCATGAAACTTGCAAAAAATCAAGGCTTGGCTTCTCCAACTCATTCTACAAAGCTAGCATCAGACTGACACCAACATCTGGTAGACAGTAAAACTTCAGACCAGTATTCCTTAACGCAGATGCAAAAATCCTCAAAATACTAAGCAAACTGAATCCAACACGCTAAAAAGCTAATCTACCAAAGTTAATTCACCAAACAGTTAATTCACTGTGATCATGTAGGCTTGATTCGTGGGATGCAAGACTGGTTCAACATATGCAAATCAAATGATTCATCACAAACAGAATCAAAAGCAAAAACCATGATCACTTCAATAGAAACAGAAAAAGCAATCAATATCCAACATCCTTCATAACCTTCAGAGTAGGCCTCAAAGGACCATACTTCAAATCAAGCTGGTAAACCCCCACAGCCAACATTGTACAAAATGGGCGAAAGCTCAAATTATTTCCCTTGAACTAGAACAGACAAGGATGCTCACTCTTACCACTCTTAACATAGTACTGGAAGTCCTAGGCAGAGCAATGGGGCAAGAGAAATAGGAAAAGTCAAACTACCTCTTTGACATGATTTCACAACCAGAAAGTCATAGACTCTTTAGAGCTTTAATTCTAGAAGCCCTTTGTTCTAAAGTTTCAGGATACAGGATGTGCAGAAATCATTTCTGTATGCGAACAGTGTCCAGGCTGAGAGTGAAACCAAGAATACAATCCCACTTACAAGTCACAAAAAATGAAATACTTAATGCTGGTAACCAGTGAGGTAAGACCTCTACAAGAACTACAAAACACTAAAAGAAATCAGATGACACAAGTGGGAAAAATATTCTGTGCTCATGAATTGGAAGAACCAATATCATAAAAATGGCCATACTGTCCAAAGCAACTTGGATTCAGTGCCATTCCAATCAAACTACCAATACCATTCTTCAGATTTATAAAACTTTTCTAAAACACATGGAATTGGAGTCCAAATTGCCAAGGCAATCCTAAACAAAAAGCTAGGGGCATCATGATACCCAACTTCAAACTCGATACTTATGACTACAATAACAGAACAGTTTGATATTAGAACAAAATGGACACAGACCAATAAAGAGAACTCAAAGCTACACACCTACCATCTGATCTTCAAGGCTGACAAACGAGCAATGGGAAAGACTCCCTATTCAATAAATGGTGCTGGGATAACTGGTTAGCCATGTGCAAAATGTTAAAGCTGGAAACCCCCCTTTCACCATATACAAAAACGAAAAATGGATTAAAGGCCAGGCACGGTGTCTCACACCTGTAATCCCAGCACTTTGGGAGGCCAAGGCAGGCAGATTGCATGAGGGATAGGAGTTTGAAACTAGCCTGGCTGACACTGTGTAACCCTGTATCGACCAAAAATTCAAAAATTTGGCCGAGCCTGGTGGTGCACGCCTTATAGTTCTACTCATATAGTTCTACTCAGGAGGCTGAGGCAGGAGAATTGCTTGAATCTGGGAGGCAGAGGTTGCAGTGAGCCAAGATCTTGCCACCGCACTCCAGCCTAGGTGACAGACGCCCTCCCCCCCGCCCCAAAAAATGGGTTGAATGTTTAAGTGTAAGACCTCTGAACCATAATTCTTAGACAACCTAGGAAATACTTTGAAAAGAGGTGGTTATATAAACTAAAAGCAGAGTGGGGAGAAGTGCTGAAGGGTCTTCCATCTTGGCTGTGCAACCTTAGAATTTGGTTCTTCAGAATGAAAGTCAGGCTTGTTGGCATTGTCTTAGCTCCAACTGCTGTGCAAATAACTATGCCACTTGTAAGGCTTGGGACAAGCAACAGGGAAGGTAGCCATATAGGTACATCTGAGATTAAAGGGATGATATGAACTGCCTGTTTGAAGGGAATGTTCTCCAAAGAAATGGCACCAGGCACAAGTAGGCAGAGGCAAGCCAAAGCTATAAGTGGAAGAGTGAATTGGATCAGAAACTAGGGGCCTAGGAAGGTTGGAATGGTGGCTGAGGGAAAGATTGGGATAAATGCTTCAGTCGAATATATAAATAACAGTGCTCAGAGGGGCTCCCTACTGTGGTATTGGTTGTGCAATGATGTACTAGGTTAAAAGGATCTTACTGAATATGGAATGTAAGAGATGCACAAGTGAAACCTTTTAGATCAACAAAACTACTTGGATGTTTTGAATCAAAGCTCAGACCTGTGTCCTTCTCTGAGCAAACCTGGGGGCCCTCTCTGTACCTATTGTGTCAGCCCTGGGCTGCTAAGAAGTGGAGCCTGGGCAGGAATGGCCCAGGCTTCTTAACCATAGACTTGGTCTGTGTACTCAGCTCTTGCTTGGTCAGACTCATTGCCCCTGCTGATGTGAGCCCCTACTTACATTCTATCTTCTTCCCCCATCTGTCTTCCTCTACCCGACTTTCTCTTCTGTTGACTAATGGATCTGAGCAAAGGGTACACTTATTTCAAGCTTGAAAGACTGGAAAGGTGACTGTCAGGACTAGACAGTAACATTAATTTGAAGATGGCTTATGAGATTTCTGCGGGGAAATAGATTCCTTGAAACTGGCAGTGTCTGGATATACTTTCATAGGATGGTTCTTAGCTCCCTCAAATGAATATGCCTTGGACTTAACCTTTTGGCACATGCTTCCTTTAAAGCTTCTCAAGCCTGAAGCTCAATCCTGTGAGAACACTTCTAGAAACTTCAATTTCACTTTTTCTGATGTCACCGAGTATGTGCTCAGTGCTCTACCAAAGAAGCACCATGCGCATGTCTAATGGGTATTCACCAGCAGCTCCATAAGTAATTTAGCACAGATACAGATGCTTGATGAATAAAACTTGTGACTTAAGTTTTAACTCTTCGAGGGGGAAGGATTGAATATCGCCACAGTGCATTCAAAGGCTCGAATTGTATAGGAGTTGGGTAACTGAGTTATTCCTACTCATGTAAACTAAGGTTCTGCACAGAATTCCATAAAGCGAAAACTTACACAAAATATTCATCAGCTGCTTAGTTATGCAAGATTCCATGTTTATGGCTGTCAATGAAATTCTGAAGTGTAGGACAGTAATGATGGCAGTGTGTAAGCTGAAGAGTTCAGGATTGAAACATTTCATGTTGAAAATGGCCACCACATGCTGACACTAAGGAAGTTAATGAAGATAGGAAAAACGTATTTCCTAGCCTCACAACTGAATACTTCTGGCACTAGATATATGTAAGGTGTTTCTCAACACCAAGCAGCTCTCCATCGGATACCAGCTGAGTCTCAATTCCATTCTGATGTTATCTGGAGATAATATCTTAGATCAAGCACTCAGCCCCAGAAGACTCTCCCCTGCTTCAGATGCCAGTTGCACATAAAGGCTGTCACACATGCTTCTGACTAATCAGCTATAAACTGGGGTTCCCACTACACCCTCGAGTTCAACTTGAAAGGTTCACAGAACCCAAATTTTACCCATGGCAATGGATAGGGCAAGACCTGTGGGAAGGGGCTTCTATACCCTCTGGGTGTACCACTTCCAGGCACCTCCATATGTTCAGTAATTTGACAGCTCTGAGAACTCAGTTCTTGGTTTTGTGTAGAGCCTTCATATAGGCATAACCAACATCATTGCTCCACCCATGATCAATTCAGTCTTCAGCCTTATGCTTTGGTCTCTGACCAGCCCCCATCCTGAAGCTATCTAGTGACACCAGCCACTAGTCATCTCATTAGCATACAAGACATGCCTATAACTGGAGATTCCAAGGGTTTTTAGAAGTTGCATGTCAGGAAATAAGACCAAATGCATGTCATCACAGTTCCATCCGTATTCTTTTTTTTTTTTTTTTTTTTTATTATACTTTAAGTTCTAGGGTACATGTGCATAACGTGCAGGTTTGTTACATATGTATACTTATGCCATGTTGGTGTGCTGCACCCATCAACTCGTCAGCACCCATCAATTCATCATTTATATCATGTATAACTCCCCAGTGCAATCCCTCCCTCCTCCCCTCCCCCTCCCCTCCCATGATAGACCCCAGTGTGTGATGTTCCCCTTCCCGAGTCCAAGTGATCTCATTGTTCAGTTCCCACCTATGAGTGAGAACATGCGGTGTTTGGTTTTCTGTTCTTGTGATAGTTTGCTAAGAATGATGGTTTCCAGCTGCATCCATGTCCCTACAAAGGACGCAAACTCATCCTTTTTTATGGCTGCATAGTATTCCATGGTGTATATGTGCCACATTTTCTTAATCCAGTCTGTCACAGATGGACATTTGGGTTGATTCCAAGTCTTTGCTATTGTGAATAGTGCCGCAATAAACATACGTGTACATGTGTCTTTGTAGTAGACTAATTTATAATCCTTTGGGTATATACCCAGTAGTGGGATGGCTGGGTCATATGGTACATCTAGTTCTAGATCCTTGAGGAATTGCCATACTGTTTTCCATAATGGTTGAACTAGTTTACAATCCCACCAACAGTGTAAAAGTGTTCCTATTTCTCCACATCCTCTCCAACACCTGTTGTTTCCTGACTTCTTAATGATTGCCATTCTAACTGGTGTGAGATGGTATCTCATTGTGGTTTTGATTTGCATTTCTCTGATGGCCAGTGATGAGCATTTTTTCATGTGTCTGTTGGCTGTATGAATATCTTTTGAGAAATGTCTGTTCATATCCTTTCCCCACTTTTTGATGGGGTTGTTTGTTTTTTTCTCGTATATTTGTTTGAGTTCTTTGTAGATTCTGGATATTAGCCCTTTGTCAGATGAGTAGGTTGCAAAAATTTTCTCCCATTCTGTAGGTTGCCTGTTCACTCTGATGGTAGTTTCTTTTGCTGTGCAAAAGCTCTTTAGTTTAATTAGATCCCATTTGTCAATTTTGGCTTTTGCTGCCGTTGCTTTTGGTGTTTTAGACATGAAGTCCTTGCCCATGCCTATGTCCTGAATGGTACTACCTAGATTTTCTTCTAGGGTTTTTATGGTATTAGGTCTAACATTTAAGTCTCTAATCCATCTTGAATTAATCTTCGTATAAGGGGTAAGGAAAGGATCCAGTTTCAGCTTTCTACTTATGGCTAGCCAATTTTCCCAGCACCATTTATTAAATAGGGAGTCCTTTCCCCATTTCTTGTTTCTCTCAGGTTTGTCAAAGATCAGATGGCTGTAGATGTGCGGTATTATTTCTGAGGACTCTGTTCTGTTCCATTGGTCTATATCTCTGTTTTGGTACCAGTACCATGCTGTTTTGGTTACTGTAGCCTTGTAGTATAGTTTGAAGTCAGGTAGCGTGACGCCTCCAGCTTTGTCCTTTTGACTTAGGATTGTCTTGGCAATGCGGGCTCTTTTTTGGTTCCATATGAACTTTAAAGCAGTTTTTTCCAATTCTGTGAAGAAACTCATTGGTAGCTTGATGGGGATGGCATTGAATCTATAAATAACCTTGGGGAGTATGGCCATTTTCACGATATTGATTCTTCCTATCCATGAGCATGGTATGTTCTTCCATTTGTTTGTGTCCTCTTTTATTTCACTGAGCAGTGGTTTGTAGTTCTCCTTGAAGAGGTCCTTTACATCCCTTGTAAGCTGGATTCCTAGGTATTTGATTCTATTTGAAGCAATTGTGAATGGAAGTTCATTCCTGATTTGGCTCTCTGCTTGTCTGTTGCTGGTGTATAAGAATGCTTGTGATTTTTGCACATTAATTTTGTATCCTGAGACTTTGCTGAAGTTGCTTATCAGCTTAAGGAGATTTTGGGCTGAGACGATGGGGTTTTCTAAATATACAATCATGTCATCTGCAAACAGGGACAATTTGACTTCTTCTTTTCTTAACTGGATACCCTTGATTTCTTTCTCTTGCCTGATTGCCCTAGCCAGAACTTCCAACACTATGTTGAATAGGAGTGGTGAGAGAGGGCATCCCTGTCTTGTGCCAGTTTTCAAAGGGAATTTTTCCAGTTTTTGCCCATTCAGTATGATATTAGCTGTGGGTTTGTCATAAATAGCTCTTATTATTTTGAGGTACGTTCCATCAATACCGAATTTATTGAGCGTTTTTAGCATGAAGAGCTGTTGAATTTTGTCAAAAGCCTTTTCTGCATCTATTGAGATGATCATGTGGTTCTTGTCTTTGGTTCTGTTTATATGCTGGATTACGTTTATTGATTTGCGAATGTTGAACCAGCCTTGCATCCCAGGGATGAAGCCCACTTGATCATGGTGGATAAGCTTTTTGATGTGCTGCTGAATCCGGTTTGCCAGTATTTTATTGAGGATTTTTGCATCAATGTTCATCAGGGATATTGGTCTAAAATTCTCTTTTTTTGTTGTGTCTCTGCCAGGCTTTGGTATCAGGATGATGTTGGCCTCATAAAATGAGTTAGGGAGGATTCCCTCTTTTTCTATTGATTGGAATAGTTTCAGAAGGAATGGTACCAGCTCCTCCTTGTACCTCTGGTAGAATTCAGCTGTGAATCCATCTGGTCCTGGACTTTTTTTGGTGGGTAGGCTATTAATTGTTGCCTCAATTTCAGAGCCTGCTATTGGTCTATTCAGGGATTCAACTTCTTCCTGGTTTAGCCTTGGGAGAGTGTAAGTGTCCAGGAAATTATCCATTTCTTCTAGATTTTCTAGTTGATTTGCGTAGAGGCGTTTATAGTATTCTCTGATGGTAGTTTGTATTTCTGTGGGGTCAGTGGTGATATCCCCTTTATCATTTTTTATTGCATCGATTTGATTCCTCTCTTTTTTTCTTTATTAGCCTTGCTAGCGGTCTGTCAATTTTGTTGATCTTTTCAAAAAACCAACTCCTGGATTCATTGATTTTTTGGAGGGTTTTTTGTGTCTCTATCTCCTTCAGTTCTGCTCTGATCTTAGTTATTTCTTGCCTTCTGCTAGCTTTTGAATGTGATTGCTCTTGCCTCTCTAGTTCTTTTAATTGTGATGTTAGAGTGTCAATTTTAGATCTTTCCTGTTTTCTCTTGTGGGCATTTAGTGCTATAAATTTCCCTCTACACACTGCTTTAAATGTGTCCCAGAGATTCTGGTATGTTGTATCTTTGTTCTCATTGGTTTCAAAGAACATCTTTATTTCCGCTTTCATTTCGTTATGTACCCAGTAGTCATTCAGGAGCAGGTTGTTCAGTTTCCATGTAGTTGAGCAGTTTTGATTGAGTTTCTTAGTCCTGAGTTCTAGTTTGATTGCACTGTGGTCTGAGAGACAGTTTGTTATAATTTCTGTTCTTTTACATTTGCTGAGGAGTACTTTACTTCCAATTATGTGGTCAATTTTGGAATAAGTGCGATGTGGTGCTGAGAAGAATGTATATTCTGTTGATTTGGGGTGGAGAGTTCTATAGATGTCTATTAGGTCCGCTTGGTGCAGAGATGAGTTCAATTCCTGGATATCCTTGTTAACTTTCTGTCTCGTTGATCTGTCTAATGTTGACAGTGGAGTGTTGAAGTCTCCCATTATTATTGTATGGGAGTCTAAGTCTCTTTGTAAGTCTCTAAGGACTTGCTTTATGAATCTGGGTGCTCCTGTATTGGGTGCATATATATTTAGGAGAGTTAGCTCTTCCTGTTGAATTGATCCCTTTACCATTATGTAATGGCCTTCTTTGTCTCTTTTGATCTTTGATGGTTTAAAGTCTGTTTTATCAGAGACTAGGATTGCAACCCCTGCTTTTTTTTGTTCTCCATTTGCTTGGTAGATCTTCCTCCATCCCTTTATTTTGAGCCTATGTATGTCTCTGCATGTGAGATGGGTCTCCTGAATACAGCAGACTGATGGGTCTTGACTCTTTATCCAGTTTGCCAGTCTGTGTCTTTTAATTGGAGCATTTAGTCCATTAACATTTAAGGTTAATATTATGTGTGAACTTGATCCTGCCATTATCATATTAACTGGTTATTTTGCTCGTTAGTTGATGCAGTTTCTTCCTAGCCTCGATGGTCTTTACATTTTGCATGTTTTTGCGATGGCTGGTACCGGTTGTTCCTTTCCATGTTTAGGGCTTCCTTCAGGGTCTCTTGTAAGGCAGGCCTGGTGGTGACAAAATCTCTAAGCATTTGCTTATCTGTAAAGGATTTTATTTCTCCTTCACTTATGAAACTTAGTTTGGCTGGATATGAAATTCTGGGTTGAAAATTCTTTTCTTGAAGAACGTTGAATATTGGCCCCCACTCTCTTCTGGCTTGTAGAGTTTCTGCCGAGAGATCTGCTGTTAGTCTGATGGGCTTCCCTTTGTGGGTGACCCGACCTTTCTCTCTGGCTGCCCTTAAGATTTTTTCCTTCATTTCAACTTTGGTGAATCTGGCAATTATGTGTCTTGGAGTTGCTCTTCTGGAGGAGTATCTTTGTGGCGTTCTCTGTATTTCCTGAATTTGAATGTTGGCCTGCCCTACTAGGTTGGGGAAGTTCTCCTGGATGATATCCTGAAGAGTGTTTTCCAACTTGGTTCCATTTTCCCCCTCACTTTCAGGCACCCCAATCAGACGTAGATTTGGTCTTTTTACGTAATCCCATACTTCTTGCAGGCTTTGCTCATTTCTTTTTCTTTTTTCTTTTGGTTTCTCTTCTCGCTTCATTTCATTCATTTGATCTTCAATCGCTGATACTCTTTCTTCCAGTTGATCGAGTCGGTTACTGAAGCTTGTGCATTTGTCACGTATTTCTCGTGTCATGGTTTTCATCTCTGTCATTTCGTTTATGATCTTCTCTGCATTAATGAGTCTAGCTGTCAATTCTTCCACTCTTTTTTCAAGATTTTTAGTTTCTTTGTGCTGGGTACGTAATTCCTCCTTTAGCTCTGAGAAGTTTGATGGACTGAAGCCTTCTTCTCTCCTCTCGTCCAAGTCATTCTCTGACCAGCTTTGATCCGTTGCTGGCGATGGGCTGCGCTCCTTTGCAGGGGGAGATGCGCTCTTATTTTTTGAATTTCCAGCTTTTCTGCCCTGCTTCTTCCCCATCTTTGTGGTTTTATCTGTCTCTGGTCTTTGATGGTGGTGACGAACTGATGGGGTTTTGGTATAGGTGTCCTTCCTGTTTGATAGTTTTCCTTCTGACAGTCAGAAGGACTCTCTGTTGGTCTGTTGGAGATTGCTTGAGGTCCACTCCAGACCCTGTTTGCCTGGGTATCAGCAGCAGAGGTTGCCGAAGATAGAATATTGCTGAACAGCGAGTGTACCTGTCTGATTCTTCCTTTGGAAGTGTCCTCTCAGGGGTGTACTCCACCCTGTGAGGTGTGGGGTGTCAGACTGCCCCTAGTGGGGGATTTCTCCCAGCTAGGCTACTCAGGGGTCAGGGACACACCTGAGCAGGCAGTCTGTCCGTTCTCAGATCTCAACCTCCGCGTTGGGAGATCCGCGGCTCTCCCCAAAGCTGTCAGACAGAGTCGTTCGCGTCTGCACCGGCTCCTGCTACTTCCCCTGTTGGTCTTCAGCTGTGCGCTGTCCCCAGAGGTGGAGACTACAGAGACAGGCAGGCTTCCTTGAGCTGCTGTGAGCTCCACCCAGTTCGAGCTTCCCAGCGGCTTTGTTTACCTACTTAAGCCTCAGCAATGGCGGACGCCCCTCCCCCAGCCTCGCTGCTGCCTTGCCGATAGATCGCGGCAGACTGCTGTGTTAGCAGTGAGGGAGGCTTCGTGGGCGTGGGACCCTCCCGGCCAGGTGTGGGATATATTCTCCTGGTGTGCCTGTATGCTTACAGCGCAGTATTGGGGTGGGAGTTACCCGATTTTCCAGGTGTTGTGTGTCTCAGTTCCCCTGGCTAGGAAAACGGATCCCCTTCCCCCTTGCGCTTCCAGGTGAGGCGATGCCTCGCCCTGCTTCAGCTCTCGCTGGTCAGGCTGCAGCAGCTGACCAGCACCGATTGTCCGGCACTCCCTAGTGAGATGACCCCAGTACCTCAGTTGAAAATGCAGAAATCACCGGTCTTCTGTGTCGCTCGCGCTGGGAGTTGGAGACTGGAGCTGTTCCTATTCGGCCATCTTGCTCCGCCCCCCCCCATCCGTATTCTAAGACTTCTTCCTTGTGTCTAATTAGATGGCCTTAGGCCCTCTTTCATATTTGCCCACCAATCCTATCTACTTCAAGACAAACCTGAAGTTTGTGAGGCAGTTATGTCAGATGGCTGCCTCTCACAGGTTAGTCTTTCCTTTTTAACCATTGCATTTCTGTTGTTGCGCTCCAAAAAGGCTTCCTAAATTGCTTTCAAAAAGCCTCAGGCCTGTGAAGATCATGATATGGGGAAAGCTTAACCATATGGGTCAGTAACCAAGTAAGGAAGAAACTTAGACTGGAGAGAGCAATTCAGAATTGATCTCTCAATGTGAGAGTCCCCTTGAGTGGTGAAGTGCTGAAACTAAGGCTAACCTGTCTGTAGCTCCTCCAATATTAGAATATGGGCAACTGACTTATGGTGATGTCCTCCTAGGACCTTCTTCCAGAGGACTTCCAAACTAGATGTGATTAGACACTTAACATGTGCCTGTGTAATGTTGGGAAACTATTAGTTCACTGAAAGTTTCTGGTGGATATTAAGTGACTTTTAATGTCATACTTGATTATAGACATATCCCTCAGATTCAGCCTGAGATGAGGGGCTTTGTACCCCATCTGGCTGGGTATGAAAGGTTCCCTTAGAAGCAACCTGACAGGAGTTTGGGTAGTGAATATGGATGTGGTACTGAGAAGCAGGGGGAGACAGGTAAAGTGTTCAGTGTTTCTGCTGGGAGTGGAGGGGGAGGGACACTTAATTTTGCTGAGACCCCCCCGATGTACTCAATTAAACCCAGGAATTATCTGCTTGAGGAGCATCTATCAGTTTCAAGTTGCTTTAAAGCACCTAGTAAGCTCAAAGTTAAATACATTAAGGTTAACTTGTTGTTAGATGGCTATAACTGAATTCTAGAAACAGTGGAATCCGATTACAAGGCAGCTTGACAGCATCTAAACTGAGTACAAATATTGAAGAATGGAAGATACAGAAAATAGCATTGATGCATGCACAATATCATGAGTCTTAGTCAAGACATATGTAGTCAGGATCCTAGAACTAGGATAGTTGGGTAGGGAGTTGTGGACAGAAGAACAAAAGATGCAGGGTGACAATGGCCAAGAAGCTTATAAAACAGATTCAAGGAGCTCTGCAAACCCCACAAAACAAGAACTACATCTAGGCACATCCTACCAAGACTGCTGTAGACCAAATATGAACTTAAAAGCAGCTGGGGGTAGGGAAAAGCATGTTACCTTGAATGACAACTGTGGACAGAAGCCTAATAGACAAGAATGGACATCTCCAGTGTGCTGAGAACAACTTCCAACCTAAAACATAACTAGTAGAAAACCTCCTTCAAAAACAAAGATGGAAAGTTTCTAGAGGATTACATCCCCAACAAATACCAAAGGATCCTCTGGCTAGAAAAGTCTTGCAGGAAATCACCGAACTGAAAAAGCAAAACCAGCAAACATATCAACATAAATACACCCTGACATTAACTGTATAAAACAATCTTGTAGGGTTTAAACATAGGAAGTTAAAATGGCAGCAAAACTGCCAAATGCAGGAGGGTCAGTGGACTTTGTTTAAAATGTGGAACACTACCTCAAGTAGAAAACTTGGACCACCAATATATCAAATATCCTCTAAAGTACTAAAGTAAGAATACTGAAGTCTGACTTTTCTCAAGCCAGTGAGGCAAAACATTGAACAAGTGAGTAAACTAGAAAACACAAAATGGACAGACACAAAGGTAACTACATCAAATGTAAATTGGTGAATGTTCCAAGTATAGATTCTTAGACCAGATGTACACAAAACCTAACTACTTCCCCTGCTTAAGACTCAACTTTTTAAGCATAGGGACACAAGTGCTGAGAGTAAAACATACCATGCGCAAACACCAATAAAACTAGCACACTACCAGAGTTCCACCGAAATACTGCAAAAGTGACACTTCATAACAAAAAAGCAATCTTAAGGGTTCAATGTACACAACCTACCCTCAAAACAAGTGAACATTAAGTGAACCAGCAACACAAAACAGACTAATGTTCTAAATGTAATATGAATAACACTTGTAAACTTTACATCATCATACTTTGTATTCTTAATGTCACTGTACACACTTTTCAAAGTTTAGTAAGCTGCCTGCCTGCATCCATATCAGAGCCCTGGAGCAGAAAGCAAATGTAGGGAGGGGCTCACTCTAGGCAAAGTGCCGTCAGCCTGAAGTGAGTTGATGGGTAACGATCCAGAAGATGGCAGAAATCGGAAGTATGGTGGAGCATGAGAGTTGGGACACCAGGTATGCTAGCTACAAACTCTAAGGTTTGTTTACATATGATACATATGATGTGAGATGTCAAGTGGCCAGGGAATGTGGCCTAGTGACCTAGTTACATTGGAAACTTCCAGGGGATTTGTCACTTATGCAAAATGGGTTAATTGTATAGGGCTAGAGTTCTTACAACACATTCGCACAATGTCCCCTTCAAGCCATATTCCTTTCCTTCCCTGTTGCCAGATACCTTTCTGATGTTGACTAATATACTTGTATGCCATTAACTGTTTTCAAACCTCAAACCAAGTTGAAGAGGCATTGTCTTGTAATCTTAATATTCAAGTATAAAAGTCACTAGAGTGACTTTCTTTCCTCAAATAATCCCCAGCAGTTTTCCTAAGCTGAGACATCGGCACCTCCTAACAGGAGAAGAATGCCTTCTTAATCAGGATTTATTATCCAATCTAACATCAGAAAACAGAAGTCGCTAACCTCCCTGGTAACAGGACTAAGAAAACAATGTTGATCTCATTTGGGGAGCAAGGATGTGTGGGAACTTGTACCAAGCCTTGGAGGCAGCACACATGGGACATCTAGGCAAACTCTGACAATGGTGAATCCCACAGCTGGAGAGGTCTCTACTTCTAGCTCCACGTGACTGGGATTTCAATCCATATTTTTGGATGAATGTTAGAATTCTATCTTTAAACCAGTAATTCTGCTATGAATCCCCACTTAGTTATTGAGAAACTCAACTTGTTCTTTTTGTCCTCTGTTCCAGTCCAGGCTTGTTCCAGCCTGTGTGGGACTTAAGATTGGGTACAGACCCCTATACCTTGTCCTCCAGGAGTATTGTACAGCTTATCCCCTTCAGATTCTCACTTTCCACATTTGTCCCCAAGTGAGCTGGTTATTCTGACCCTCCTTAACATCTGTTCTCCAGATGTTGCCCCAATAGGGTAACTCTTGTGGAATACATCACCCAGTCTCCCTTGGAAACTGATATCCAGGTGGCTTTGGCCACTGGGAGACACTGACTAAGAAGATTGGTGGCAAGAGTTTGGTTTCTAATTCCTGACTGCCTCTTGGCTTCAAAGCCGTGTCTTAGATAGTAACTGTGTCTGCAGATCCGTTGCTACCAGATGGAACCCTCCTCCGTAGTTCCAGCCCTCACTGGGCATTGGGTATCCTTTTCTATCCTTTGGTCCATGGTTGTCAGTAGCTTCTTGTTGCTGGACCTGTATACCTCATCCTTTCTCTTGATCCTTGATGTTCCAAGAAGGTTTCCCTTCACCAAATTCTTCACCGTTTGAGTTTAGGACTGATACGTGGAAAAGACTGTAAGCTTGGAAGGCAGCAAAGTTGTATGTAATAAGGGAAGAACCCCACTTCTCACCTCATCTGGTAGATACTATGTCTTGGCATCTTGGGAGATGTACTTGACAGTCTGAAAGAATAGGGTGTTTACATGAAAGAAATCAGAAGACCCTTGATCCATGACATAAGTAGAGAAAAGGGATGGACTAGGGGTCATCTTAAATCATAGCTGATACAGGATCTGAATGTCATACATAAAAATGCATGTCCTTAGCTCTGAGGAATCGCTATACTGCTTTCCACAATAGTGAATTTACACTCCCAACAGTGTTTCCTCTTCTCTGCAACTTCACCAGCATCTGTTTTTTGACCTTGATAGCCACTCTGACATGAGATGGTATCTCGTTGTGGTTTTGACTTGCATTTGCCTAATAAGTGGCACTGGGCTTTTTGTTTGACCACATGTAGGTCTTTAGAAAAGTGGGTTCATGTCCTTTGATTTTTTTCGTGTAGGTTTCTTATAGATGTCCAATAGTATACGTTTGTCAGATAGCTTGGCAAATATTTTCTCCTGTTATGTAGTATAGGTTGTCTGATGTGAAATCCATACTGATAGTTTTTGACTATGCAGAAGCTCTTAAGTTTTTAATTAGATCCTACTTGTCAATTTTTGCTTTTGTTGCAAATGTTTTTGGTCTTTGTCATAAAATCTTTGCCTGTTCCTATGTCCAGGATGGTATTGCCTGGGTTGTCTTCCAAGGTTTTTAGTCTTGGGTTTTACACAAGTCCCTAATCCATGTTGAGCTTACTTTTGTATAATACATGGTATAAGGAAGGGGTCAAGAAATATAAATCATTCTACCATAGACATAGGCACACAAATGTTCATTACAGCACTAGTTACAAATGAAAAGACATGGAATCAACCTAAATTCACCAGTTGACAAATTGGATAATGTGTGGAATATATACACCATGGAATATGCAGCCATAAAGAATGGTCATGTCTTTTTTAGGAACATGGATGGTGCTGGAGGTCATTATCCACAGCAAACTAATACAGGAACAGAAAACCAAACACTGCATGTTCTCACTTATAAATGGAGAGCTAACTAACTCATGAACACAAGGGAATAACAGACATTGGGACTTCCTTGAGAGGAGTAGAGGATTGGGAGAATGGAGGAAAAAAAAAAAAACCTAGGTACTTAAGCCTGGTACCTGAGTGAAAATCCATACAACAAACCCCTGTGATATACCTATATAACCTGCATATGTACCTTGAATCTCAAAATATGTCTATACTTAAAACTATGAATCTGCAATCCAAATATCACAACTACTTGTAGAAAGCATACCATAAGTTTGCTCCTAATAACACTTGTGGTCAAGCTTCAGCTCCCCAGTTGTCTAACCTGGATATCTGGTACAGAATCCAAGTATCTGTTCACTGCTTTCAGAGGGACTACAGGGGCCAAGCACAAGGTTAATATTCAATAAGATTGAGCTTCAAAAGTATGAAGGAACAAGATCTGTACACTGCAAACTCCCATAGGTTTTTATCCACTTTCTCCCAGGGATTCTTATCTCTGGTTTTTACAATCGTGTTCCTTCTAAGCCCATGACAACCTGTATAAGCCACTAGTGCACTGTCCAGTATCTATGTTCTTGTCTACTTCTCCACCAAGCAGGTGACCAAGTATAATGCTTGAATCCCTACCACTGTGAGGACACCCTTTCACCACTTTCAGGGTCATGAATGAGGCTGCACTGTAGCAGCAGTCCATCTCTGGCTCACTTGTCAATATCTAGCCAACTATCTTGAACTAGACAGCCTGTCCTTCCAGCTGACTAAGGAAACACAAGGCCTAGGTGTGTGAAAGTTATTGTAGGTGATGTGGGGCTCTGGGTCTGTTGAACTGTCACCTCCATGGTAGAATGAATTCCTGAGAGTTCCCAGCCTTGGGTCTGAAATACCATGCACAAAATGGTAGCTCTAGTTATGTGGTCATATAATAGCTGACATCTTGCCTCATTAGTGTCTGGGAACGAGGTGTAGGAGCTGCTTAAAAGCTAATAGTTCTGTTCTGTAGAATGTTTCAGAGCCCTGTAGGATACCTACTTGCCACAAAATACCTCCAGCACCACTGGGATGTGGAGTCATAGTGCCCAAACTACAGAGAGGTTCAGATGGAATCCTGGACTTGCTGCTAAAGGGCATCAGGTTAAACATTTGTGATCTTCACAATCTCCAGACTATGAAAGTCACTTTAGACAAGTAGCAGAGCAGGAAAAACTTCCAGAACCTGGGTATATGATGTATTGCTGCTTTATTTGTGGCGAATGTGAATGGCTTTCAGCCTCCTTTGATAATGGTGGTAAAGAATCGGTTTGCCAGGCCAACAGCTTCAAAGGGCCCAAGGCAGCTGCTGCTCAGTAGTAGACACTGCCTCTGGCACAGCAGGTTTGACTGAGCTACCACTTCGAGCTTATGGTAGTTCAACGTATGCCAAGACTTGCCTCATTCTTCTAGGAGCCATCCTAGTGAATAAAACAGGTGATGGGAATCCCCCCATCCCTGGCACTCCCACTCTGAAGATGTGGTATAGCTTCTGACTTAACTCTTGGCTATGTAGGGGTGGGAGGGGCAGTTTTAGAGGACTCTACTTGGCCTTTCCTGCCGTGATAGCTTTTTTCCCATGGGTCAGGAAACATGTGAGGGCTAGATCAGCTGCTGTATTTCTATCTAAATCAGGAAAACGTCCACAGAGGTGGTCCACAGATCTATTGGAGCAATTAGAAGATGGCATTGGTTTAATTTTGTCACCTAGACTGAACACACCCCTCCCCATTCTATTATGAGGACTGACCTGGCTGTGGAGGTCCCTATCACAGGTCTGAATCTTCCTCTCCCCATTTGTCTAATTATGCAGGTAAATGGGCATAGGTTTCCATTGGAGGGGTGGGAATACTGTGTATCGGCTGTGACACCACAGGGCATCCTTCAAGGGAACTGTGCATATGTAGCACCTTCAACGGACTGAGTCTAATAAACACAAAAACTGGGTGAGGGATTATATCAGGCAGGGTTCAACTAGAGAATTGGGAGCTGCAGGATGTGTATGGATATATATATATATATCAATAGGCCAGTTCCTTTTAGTACATTCGTTCTATGATTGTAGAGGCTGATGCAAGTCCAAAATTCATAAATCTATCAAGGGAAAGATCACAGGTAATCTGGAACTCAGATATGGGCCCAGGCTATCTATCCTCAGGGAAAAGGAGGGTCATGAGCAGAACTGAACTTCCAACTGATCAAATAAAGACTATCGTGTATAATCAGCAGTGGTCCAAGTCAAAGTTATGACTAAGTTTTAATGCCATCTCGTTATACCTTCACACACCTCTAGATTATATTTGGAAGTACTGGACCAGAACACAAGCCTAGCCACGCTGACATCAAAAGCTATCATAAGGATTATGACTGACCGTGCAGTAGCTGATCACGTTCTCACCTGTTCTTGATCTGATACTGAGTAAACAGTATCTCTGCCTGCCCATCTCACCCCTAGGCATACCATGGTTGATCAGCTATTGCTGGATTCCTCTGGGTCAAGGCCATTCTGTCTTGCTACCTGCTATGGTTGCCATGCCTCAGTTAAGTGCAGCCCCTTGGTCCCTTCTCTAGACTCCCATCATCCCCACTGATACCAAGGAGTGCCATTCTATGGCAGCATGTCCTGTCAGCTCTGACCCATGTAGGACAGCCACCACTAGGCTTCTTGGAGAAGCTAGTGACCCTCACTCATGCTTTTTCTGTCTCTTTAAAGGAGGGATGTTCCAGAGAATATGCTCAGGTGTTAAGTTCTTTGATCTCATTGTCCTTGCTACCATGATCACTTTTGAGTCTATATTCCTTTTGCAATACTGAGAATCCTCCTCACTTACCACAGGCCACTACTGTGTGCAAGCATTGGGGAGGCATCCCAACAGTGTTGGTAGTTCTAGGAACACTTGCTGAGCCACACAAAGGTACTCATAATCAACCTTTCTTTTTGTATAGCCCCACTCTGTCCTTCTAGAAGTATTCTAGTTCCTGCTTATGTTCTACAGTTCTGGGGGAATCTGTCTCCTTGCAGAGACATTATGCATTCTATGCTGTGACCTGACCCTGTTAACTAAAACTTCTACCTGACTTTAATCCTGGGTGTTATGGTAGTACAAAATAACACATCTTGTCTAGCTTCCTGGACTTGGCCACTGGCTGTCTCCTAGGACATGAAATGAAGGCCTGGATTTAAGACTACCTCTCTTAACTAGAATCAAGCCTGCAGGGACATGCATTTCTTGCATCACTGTATGAGCTTTCACAGAACACCTTCAACATGGTCCATGAAAGGTCTCTGGAGCTTTCTACCATCATCTATCTCAGCAGTTTAGTTGCTATTCATGATAGTGAGCTTGGTTAGAATCTTGTCCTCTATGAAGTTCAAATAATTTGATACAAGAACTGTCCAAAGCAAGAATGTACAAAGTAGCTGACTTTCATACTGTTCATCTGTTGGCATAAACCATTGAAGGTCAATTCTTGTTAGGCCTTAAAAGTAAAGGCATGGGTAGGGAGAATACTACGGTGAACTTTCTCTACTGGAGCAGACAACCATCCAAACTCTTAACTGGAGTAGCCATAGTTCAACTGGAATAGGGCAAGAACTTCAAAACAAGGTACAATACCAACATTAGCAGGGGCAAATATAGGAGTGTTCTCACAATGGGATGTCTTGGAATAACGTACCGAACAGGGGGACCATCAGAACATAAACATGACTTACTGTGATTCAGCTTGATGACTTAACTCACGTTATCCATCTATCAAGTAATTTCCAAATGCTTGCTGTGCTGAACACTACGGATAAGTCCTAGTGTGGCCCCTCTCAGGTGAGTTGCTCACTTGCTGGAATATTTGCTGGGGATAGAACTTTGACCTAACCCAATGGCCCAGGTGGATTTAAGTGTGGCTTTTGCATCTAACTTAATCTGCTTGACTAACTTGTGGATCATGTTCTCTAATTTCTTTCAAGTAGAAGGTCCTGGAACAGGATCTTAGACTAGAGAGATCTGACCTGAGGAACTAATTTCTCACTGAAGCCTGTCTTAAGATCCTTATGCTGGATTCAAAATAGTAAATCCTAGCAGGTTTTAGGCTGTCTATGGCTATATGAGCCAAGTTATTCTAGGTGAATTTAGATGGTTTATTTTCTGATAGCCTTGTTCAGCAAACTGTTCCAGGACATCCTCTTGAATGTTCGTTTGCCCTAGTAAATGCTATGTGTATTCAGTCTGTTTTCAGGTAGAATACCCAGTCCGTAACTTTCTGCTTTCATATAGCCAAGCCATAACAAGTAAAGGGGACCCCTTGATTGCCCTGGCCTACTAACCAGGTTCACTGAATCTGCAACCCTACTCTCATTATGAAAAAGCATTTTCAACTTGATTCTGATCTCCAGGGAGGGTAGGACATGGTGACTCAGTCCCTAGTCCTCTTGATGAACATAGTGCATGATATACTGATGTGGCTTACTCCTAGGACTTCCCAAATAAAGCTGGTCACTGAATAAAGTAACTTCCTTAATCCATAAGTGGCCCATTGTAGGATCACTCTGCCTACTCGAATAATGCTCAGCAAGTTGGGTACTAAGTCCTCTGGATTTGTGAAATTCCTTGGGGTCTCCTTGAATATGTAAGCTTAGGTGCTCCTGAGTATTAAGGAATTAGGGATAGCTGAAGCCAAGAAGTGGTCTTAACTATGGAGTAGCTCTTCAAATAACTTAAGGGAAAGAGGTTTCCCTGTGGAACAGAAGTTGCCACATCCTTAATGAGCTTTTCCAAAGGTTATTTTAGTCAGCTGGGATACCACTGTACACTGACTATCCAAGAAGCAAAGTGGAGCACCAATTTTAGAATTCAAACATCTTAGATTCATGATAAAACTGTCTTGGTTTTTGCCTCAGTTCATAGCCCTGTTGGAATACTTGCTGGGAGTCAAAATCAAGACAGTTTTATGAAATAAAGATGAATTAATGGATGTCAGAACAGAAGAAAACGTTAAGTGACACAGAACAAACTCGGACAGATCTAACTTGGAGTCCCCGCTGGCTCTGAAGCCTTGAGAGCCAGCTGACTCACTTAGCTTGAGGGACAGAACTTCAAAAGATATCCTTGGCCCATTGACACTTGTGAACATGCCCTATTTCTACCAGAAAAGTAAGCAAGATAACAGACCACCTGTACTCTTGTGTGGATAGTCTACTTTTGTATAGTTTCACTTATCAACTTGTAATCTGTTCTATTGATCTACCCTTGTCTTAAAACATGAAGCCAGAGACTATCCCTCTATGTAATGTGTATTGTGAAGGAAAGTATTGCTACCAGATGGATAAAGGATTAAGTAGTGGCATGAAAAATTGGTTGACAACCACAGAACTTTTATTATCTGCCTCTTGTTATACTTTCTGATAGTTTAAAGAAGGAATTCTTAATGTCGGACCAGAATAGCTTCCAAGATCTCAGACACATATTTTTTACTTCCCTGTCTTTGCTTGGGAAGCAAAATCGCAATCTTAACTCTTGTGCCCTAAAATAGTAGTGCTAAAACTCCTCAGGATTGATCTAAGATCCTGTATAGGATAGGCATAAACCCAGTGGACATGTGGCCAAAGATAATGACACTCACATACAGCTTGGAAGGCTACAAAAGAGTATTCAAACTCGTAAGATAGTTCAAGCAAGTAGGAGGGATACCACCTATGCTCAATGAAAGATGTACAAAGGTCAACTCTACTTGAAATTCAATTGGTCCTCTTCAACTTCGGTGGCATAAATTTATCAAAATGCTTTTGATAGATGTTATGGTACCTACAAATAGTCCTTTGACTCACCTTAATCTCTCCTAAATGGAGGTGATGGGGTTGGAAAATAGGCAAAACTCTAATGAAGCGTGCACTGTGATAACAAGGTGGCCCTACCAAACAACCGATGGTGGCATCTATTTAGACTTACCTAAAATAAAACTTACAATAGAGATGTGTGTACACTTGGAACAAAAACATGTGAAAAATACTGGTCAATTACACTAGAATTATTGAACTCCTTTGAAAATTTTTGTAACCTAATCTAGGCTGGCTGACAGTGCTATCTAAACGGAACGGCACCAACTAATGGTCCTGATAATGTGGGGCATGAATTATTAGGTCTAAGGCTTAGGAAAACCTTGGCTTGCTGTTGGATATTCAGATGGATTCTGTTGCCAAGATACCAAGTAGTTGCCCATCCACCATTGGGGATTCTTGTCACTTCCAGCATCTGCTCCCTTTGGGTTTTAGCCACACTTTCACTATACTGCCTTTTTCATGTAACCCTCACGCCTACATGTTGGTATGCAGTCTGTTTCTAAGTTGTGGCTACTATTCTAAGGCCTTGAATCCCTGGACCAGACTCCTGAGCAAATTCTTACCTTGGGCTTCTCAAAACAATGCTCTGATCAGTTTGTGTGTCTAGGTTTATACTTGGCTCTTGAGGGTTATTTTGTGGCAGTAGGCCATGAGGGAATTAATACAATTGCATTGCAAGTCAAGCCCAGAAACCCTAATAGATAAGGGTGTCTGGGGAAATATTTGGGTGTTGCCTATCTACCTGGCAAAAATCTCACTTTTAAAGGTGGTTTTATGTGTATTTAAAAACCTATGCTTTAATCTGTTTCTAGAATGTACTTTGGTTTCTAGTCTTGGATCTTTAAGCCTGAATTTTGTAGGGTGAGGGGTAAAGTGACTTCATGAGCTTACCATAAAAATAGGTGACCAAGTGTCCCTATCCTGGGAACAGGGTACTTTCACTAAGTCTCAAACTGGGACAACTTTAGTCACCCTACCTAACAAACAGCAGCTACAGATAAGGCGTTTCTTGCAAAAGCAGAATATCACTTGCTTGACTGTCTTTGACGGTAGCTGTACAGATGTGTAATTGGCTTTCAAACTCATGGTACAAATAAACAAATGTTGGCACTGCCAGCTAAGATTCTCCCTTGGCGTCTGTCGCTAAACAGTAGATGCTTTGGACTGACTCCTGATATCGGTCTTGAGCTTCTCCAGATACTGACTCATACCTGGGCTGGTATTTGGTTTCCAGTGGACTGGGGGGAGTTTCATAAGTTGCTCACATGTTGATGGGTGGGATAGTGTCCAGGTGCCTCTACAGGTAGCCATGATCTGGGCTGAGCTTCATAGACCTAAGGCAAGACAAGGAGTTGCTTAGCAAGTGGAGCTAAAAAGAAAAAAGTCGACAGAACAAAATAAAAGCCCATAAGCTTTAGGGAAAATCTCTGGAAAGGCCAGAAATCACTTGGTTGACAGAAGAGTTTAAAAAAGGCAAAAAGCATAAAGGAGTAACTGTCTAATTGATCGAACTATTGCAACAGGTCACAGGTCTAAAGTTCCATGGGTAAGCAGGCTTATTAATGGGCTTGTCTTAGCCAGATTTAAGGATGAGAAATTGAGGTGACATGAATGGGAATCTCAGTATACCATTCAATGGAAATGTCACAGGGAAATGTAAGTTTCCCAGGCATTTTGGGCTCAAACTCTGCATATAAGCACCTCTCCTGACAAAGACATCAAAATGGCGATGGGATATGACAGGATATGGGCTGGCACTGACAGCTTTGCTACAGCCTTCAAGGTAGGTGATAGTCACAAACCTTTCCTTGTCTGAATACTTCAGGCCACTCCTATCACTGAGAACCCTGTGTACAACATGCGGTCAGTTTGAGCCTGTGTTAGGCATATGAGATAAGGTAAATCAAGAGGTTTGTGCTTAGAGCTGAGGGCAGCCATCAGTCTTCTGAAGAATGGGAAAATGATAAGGTATGTCATTTTTCAGGAATGGGTGTTTGACCTAGTTGCAAACATACAAGCCATCTCACTATTGTTTCTGCCCACATGAGCAATTCAAAAGGTCATAGTTACTGTCAAACCACATTCTAAGTAGAACTACAATTTGGGGAGCTACGGTACTCAAGGCTGGCTTGTATTGGTCAAACATCTGAATGTACTACACTCAAGGGATGGTCTACTCTGGCAGAATTATGCTTGGCATTATATGGGATGAAGGAGTAATGGATTTCATACTCATCTCACTTTCATCTTAGGTGAGTGGTAATGGGCTCTTATCACTTTAAACAGACCGAAAAGCATTAGTCTTATCTATCACCTGAGTTTTTTCTTACACCTTTTTGCCCAAAAGAGAATATGTTCAATTCATACATCCTGAACTAGTTTTATGGTTTCCATCCTAAATTCCAGCTACTATGGAAATAGGCCTCATTCGGGGGGTGGGGGCGTGGGTAAGATGAACCTAAAGCAGAAGTCATCTACTAATCTTCCAGAAAATTAGAGTTGATCTTAGAAGTATTCTAAGGTTCTCTCCCTGAATTCTGCGCTTTACTGTCTGCATAGCCTAATGTAATCCCCATCGTGCAGGCAGAACTGGCCTCTAGAGCCTGTATACCCTATGGAGAGTTCTCGCTACTAGGATTAATGTTCATTCCCCTGCTCCAGTAGCAGGACGAGTCAGTCAGTAGCAGGACGAGTCAGTCAGTAGCAGGACGAGTCAGTCAGTAGCAGGACGAGTCAGTCAGTAGCAGGACGAGTCAGTCAGTAGCAGGACGAGTCAGTCAGTAGCAGGACGAGTCAGTCAGTAGCAGGACGAGTCAGTCAGTAGCAGGACGAGTCAGTCAGTAGCAGGACGAGTCAGTCAGTAGCAGGACGAGTCAGTCAGTAGCAGGACGAGTCAGTCAGTAGCAGGACGAGTCAGTCAGTAGCAGGACGAGTCAGTCAGTAGCAGGACGAGTCGCAGACAAAACCCCTCAGACACCGGGTTAAAGAAGGTAGAGGTTTTGTTCAGCTGGGAGCGTCAGCGGACTTGTCTCAAGAACTGAGCTTCCCCAAAGAAAGTTCCTGGCCCTGCTAAGAGCTTACAACTCTAAGGGGATCCACGTGATAGGGTCGTGATAGATTATTGAGCAAGCATGGGGTATGTGACTAGGTGGAGGTGGAGAGCAAGGCAAGTATTTGTCCATACCATTGTCTGATCTATAGATAGCACAAGTGGTTAGGGTGGAGGTTAATCTTTAACCTACAGGCCTGGCCAGTGGTGCCAATCAGTCTTATTTTTTTTTTACTTCCTCTTCTTTGGAGACAGACAGTAGGAGAAATGGCCTCTCTCCTCACTCCTAGGGGGAGTTGTCCAATTTCCTGTAAGACCACTCAAATGGGGAATCAGAGGCAATAACTATTGTGTGAATGTTTTCTTAGTCCAGTGTTTGGAAGCCCCTGTTACTTCCAAAGCTGACCATTCTGTTACTAAAAAGTTAGGTGATGTCAACATGACTTGAAACCCAAAAGAATATCCATGATCTATCAATCCTGGCAGAGCTATGCTGTGAGCACGGATGGGCTCACCAAAGCTCGTCAGGTGCTCGCAGGTGCTGGTGGGGTCGAGGGTGTTCTAGATGAAGAAACTTCAGTCCTAAGCAAGGCCGATATCTAAGGGCAAAACCAGCGTTGTCTATGAGATTCATGAATGAAATGATTTTAGGTCTTGTGCTGGCAGAAGCAAAGATCAAAAACCTGAAAAAGAATCCCCTCCAACTTAATTTCAATGGCCACACTGGCAAAAAGATGGACAAAGGCTCATAATCAAAAGCCATATCAATAGTGTGGAGACAAGAATGCATCTTTGTACGGTGTGAATTTGTGTATCCACTACATTGAGCCTAGTGAATCATTCCCTTCAAGCCTCTTACAGCTTATATGTCTGAGGCTCTTAAGGAAGTTTCTAGGAATTCTTACTTTAATACCCTAAGCAGTCTATAATCCACTAAGATACACTTCTAAAAATGATACCATTCTCTGCCACAGCTTAATGCTTTTGGTCTTATTTCACTTTGATCAATTTTTTTAACCCCTCTTAGTACTTACCAGGTATGTTTTGGCTAATCCTGTTATTTCCAGCCCTTCTGTCACTATTTAGGCATGTTTCTTTAAAAAAAAGATTAAAATCCAGCTGAAACCTGTGAATAGAAAATGTCTTTATTCTGGTAGCTGGGTGATTTGACTTGCATGTCTTACATTATTACATTCTTATGCTGTCTGGTATGCTTGTACCTCTTATGTGCCATTTCAAATCTCTTCCTCACTGCCTCTTCCCATTTGCACCTGCTGGTGTAACCCATCAGCACTTCAACTCAGTTTCATACCAGCTACCTCCCAGTTCCTGTCCCGGGATTTTCCTCCAATTTGGAGACATGGGATGTTCTTGGGAATCCACTGGGCTTTCACTTCCCCCTGGAAGTATGAAGGGGAGTTAGCACCTGGGGACAAACCTTGATGGATGGGAGCTGGGAACTAATGGATAATACATCCCTCTATCCTCCCAATCTGAGATGTTTCCTAAGGCTGTAACTTCTTGGGTGACTCTGGCATTGCTAGTAGTGGTGGCCAACTCCATAATGCAGACTTACACTGGCCTTCCCTCTGTCCTAATTCATTTTCCTTAGGATTATGTCCTCAGACTGTTCAACACCAAGCTTTTGCTGATTTCTCTAAAAGAGTGAGATGCAGTGGCTAGATCAGCTTTCTATCCTGTCTCCTCTCCCTGTTACTTTGAAGCTTTCATTTTCTCCCTTCCTTTGGTTAGGGTTACCTTCCCACTTCTCATGGTTGTATCCAATCTTGTACCTACTTTAGCCACCAGCTGTATCTTCAGGTATGAGTATCAACTCCAAAACATGGCATGAAGTGGAAACTGAAGAGAGAAAGCATTCTTATAGGATAGTCCTGGGATAGGGGGTGGATGTTTCAATCACAGGACCTGGTGCTATTAGCAGGTTCAAGTACCTTAATGGAGCCGGCATTAAGGCCACAGTTAACTTCCTAGTGAGGTCAAAATTTTCAGTTGAATCCTAGCTACTCAGGAGACTGAGGCAGAGAATCGCTTGCACTCAGGAGGTGGAGGTTGCAGTAAGCAAAGATCGCACCACTGCACTCTAGCCTGGGTGATAGAACGAGACTGTCTCAAAAAAAAATAAAAATAAATTCTTAGCTGACTTGTGAACCATTGGCTGGATGATCTGGGGAAGCCAAACTTGAGCTTGTTCTGATTGTTACCGTGTTCTCTAGAAAGTGAGACACTCTTATGTTGGACCCCTACTAACTTCAGTAGGGATGATACAAGGTTTAGTATTAGTCAGGTATGTCTTAGCATGAAAACAGACTGGGTAATTTATAAAGAAAAGCTTAATGGACTCAGCTCCATGTGACTGGAGAGGACTCAAAATCACGGCAGAAGGCAAGGGAAGAACAAAGGCATGGCTTATGTGGTGGCAGACAAAGATTGAGAACCAAGCAAAAGGGGAAACCCCTTAAAACCATCAGATCTCATGATACTACCACGAGAACAATATGGAGGAAACCACCCCCCATGATTCAACTGTCTCCCACCAGGGACCTCCCACAACACAGGAATCATGGGAGCTACAATTAAAGATGACAGTTGGGTGGCACACAGTCAAACCAAGGTTCGAGAGGCCAAAGAGACCAAGAGCCAGCAAACATAGGGTTTGAGGGAACTGGGAACACAGGGCAGTCCAGTGGCAGTTGACTAGAAGGAAAACTTCAACCACATGCAAGGCAGTTCATAGCATTTAGCACACTCCCTTCAGCTTCCACGTAGCACCCCTCATTGCTGTCAGTTGTGTCTGCAATAAGGATCAGTCTCAGGGGTGGGTAGGCTGGTTGCTGTCAGGTGTCTACCATGCACCTCCACCCCCAGCATACCCTTGGATGGCCCTCATGACATTCTTCCGTGACTTTCCTGGAGTCAGGTATGTGAAAGAGCATTGTGGCCAGATGCCTCAGCAATACAATGAATGTAATCAGACTTTACAGAAAGTCTTTCCAGGTATTTGGGAGTTGATTAAACCATGCAGTTCTATGGTGACTCACATCTGTAATCCCAGCACTTTGGGAGACCAAGGCGGGTGAATCATGAGGTCAGGAGTATGAGACCAGCCTGACCAACACAGTTGAAACCCTGTCTCTACTAAAAATACAAAAAAAAATTAGCTGGGTTTGGTGGTGGGCACTTGTAATCCCAGCTACCTGGGAGGCTGAGGTAGGAGAGAATGGCTTGAACCACAGAGGCGGAGGTTGCAGTGAGTCAAATGGTGCCACTCCACTCCAGCCCAGGTAATGATGCAAGACTGTCTCAACAAAAAAAACCATGCGGTTCTAGGGCTGTAAGATTCTAGGGCCCACATGGCCCAGGTTATATTGTGAGAGCAATCAGGGTTATATATACACATAACAGTCAACTTCAGTGCGTATACAGCCCTCATCCTGGGCAGGTTGAAGTCCAGGGCTATGTGACTTTACAAAGAGAAGGGTACATGACCCACTATCCATACCTTGCAGTATCATCCACCCTAACCCACCATATGTAGCATACCCACAGTGGGGATAACACTAACTTGCTTCCATACTAGGTGGAAAATGTCATCCCATCTTGATGGTAGACTGTTTTGTTCTGGAGACCACCTGTGTGCCCAAAGGTTTGCTGCTGCATACCATTTATGGGTGGAAGTTAAGATCTTTAGTCAAAGGGCAAGTCATAACCATCTAGCAAAACACAAGTTGTGCTGAGAGCATCACCTCTGGCAGCAGCCTGGTGCCCAGTCTACAACACCAGATGGATTGGCCCGCCTCTGACATGCTGGGGGAAGCCAGAAGAAGACAATGGGGATATGCCATAATGAGTATCTTCCTCTTACACAAGACAGGACCAAAAATCACTTTTGAAGTATGAGGGGGGCGGGTATGGTATAAAATAGGTGTGACCTGTATATCTTGTTCTAGGCCCTTCCCTGCCACCCGAGTGAATAAACGAACCATGAAGGGGGGGCTGGCTTACCATTTCCTAGAGCCATGTAATGTGCTCATTATTACATGGGGGGCTGGTTCACTGTTTCCAGGGCTATGTAATGACGTGCTCCCTTGAGGGTGGGTCCCGTGGCAAGGGCAATAACAGTGTACGTTGAGTCCCAGCTTGGGGCTAAAGGCATGCTGTCCCGCATGCTGTCCCGCATGCTGTCCCGCATGCTGTCCCGCATGCTGTCCCGCATGCTGTCCCGCATGCTGTCCCGCATGCTGTCCCGCATGCTGTCCCGCATGCTGTCCCTCTGGATCCTGATAGTGGTGTCGGGTCCTTTGCGTCAGTCTACGTGCCCCAGAGATGAGAATACACATATCTAGGGCACAGATGGCCACTGGTAAACAGTGTCCAGAGCCAGTATCTCCTGGAGTTGCTTCCACAATTCATTCAGTTGGCTCTACTGTTGTAGCGTTGTACAGCTGGTGGAAATGCCAGTGTATATCCAGGGACTCCTCTTGTTGCTGCACTTTGTCAAAGTGCATGCCCTGGTTACTACTGGGACGTTGTAGGCTGTACGTAGCTGCTCATCCTTTTATGATGGTTCTTTCTGGCATGCTTGCTGGAACATGCCTGCAGTGGCCCCATGTAGATGTCTGCAAAAGTCAAGGCATGGCATCCTCAAAAGGCAAAGGTTCTACATAGCCTACCTCCTACCATTACACTGGAATCCGGCCCTGGGAGGCCTGTATAGTATGTGGCAAGAGCTCGGTGTTCCTGTGCTAGGGTAAGACACTAAGGCATATGTCTTCACATCATAGTGGTAGACCTCAATTCTGTATGGCCCAGAAGATACGTTGTCCCCAATGTCCTGTCCTACACAGCCAGAGGACTACATCTTCTGTGACTTCCTCAGTTAATGATGGCAAACTCCTCTGCTGGTTTCCAGGTGGTGTAGATGTGGTGTAGGCATGTAGGCATCCACATGATAGATCATTGTGTCCTCCAGATGAGATGGAAAACATCCTTCTATGTGTCAGCACTTCAAAGGGGATGATCCACTACCATCCAGTCCTGCACTTCACATTGTAATAGCCACATGCTGAGGCCCTGGAAGATCCAGGTATTGGTGCACAAGACCACCAGGTAGCTTGCAGCTTAGCCCTTTGGCTACTATGTCCTTTACTAGTATTGAAGCCAGATACTATCAGTGGATGGCTGGGTGGCCATGGCTGTCCAAGTGTAAGGATTACCTTGTGATGAGCCATCTATGTACCAGGCCTGGTCAGGCATTGGGCCCTGTCCCTTTTGTACAAAAGAGGGCATCTTAGAGGGTCAGTAGGCCTGTCAACAATCTTCAGTTGTCACATAAGTGACAGGACCAAGCCCCAAATGGAACTCGGCACTCAAGGGACTATTAGCCAATTTACTCCTGTTGCAGGTATGCATGCCACTTGGCCAGTCTGGGCATTCCCAGGCTTTGGTTTCTGGAAGGTCCTTTAGCCAACCTACTACAGGGTACTTGGGTGTATACTAGCACTGGGCACCTTTTGTAACATCCTCCACTTATTATAAGGCACGACATAGTGCAGAATTGTTACGCTATGTATAACTTCAGCCCACTTCTGTAATTGGGACTAGAATCCTAAAGGCACACACTTTTGTCCTTGCATTTGTCATAGTCTATACCCAAACCCCTCAGGGTATCTGGCTACATCCAATTCATAAGGCTGTCCCTGCACTAGAACTCCCAAAGGTTGTATTTACTTCAGAGACTTATTCAAAGACTTCCTTCTCCCTTGTGGACCAGTCTCAGTAGGCCCTCTTCTTGATTAAGCTGTATTAGGGGCCTAAGGAATTAGACCAAATGGGGGAATAAAAGGACTCCAATACCTTAGGAGGCCTGAGGTTTGCAACTGCTTCATGGTAGGACATGGGTAGGCCTGCACCCTATCTGTAATGGCAGACAGAATGACTTGAGTCTTACCCGACAAAATGAAAGCCAAGTATTTGACCCATAAGCATCGAACCTGGACTTTTGTGTTGACTCTCCATCCTGTTTGCCAGGTGAGGGCTGCGGTTTGTAAGCTCGAAAAAGACTTGGAAGTTAGCACAATGTTTTCCATGTAATAGAGAACATGTTACTCCCTCCAGAGTGGTCCATTCAGAGGTCTGTGGCCACTAGACTGACAGTGAGGCTATGTAACCATCCTTGGGGAAAGACGGCAAAGGTCCATTTATTTCCTTCCCAAGTGAATGCAGTGGGGCATTGGGGATGCTGAAGGAAGGCATCGGCTAAAGAACAAAATGGTATGAGCTAAGCACCTTTCCTAGCCCCTTCAGAAGGGTGGTAATATTGGGAATAGCTGCATATATTGTGTGTGTGGTGGGGGGTGAGAGTGGCTTATTTAATTCCTAGTAATCTATCATTCTGTGTCTCATCAGGCTTCTACATTGCCCATACAGGGCCGTTGTGTGGGCTGTGTACTGGCCTTATGCCTATCTGGGCTAACTCCTTAAGTCTCTGGGATTTCATCATGCCTCCCCAGCAGGTGGTATTGCTGCAGCACTACTCACTGTAGGGCTGGCAACTGTACCATTTAAACCTATTTCATGTTTACCCTGATCATATGCTTTTACCACCCTAACTCCTGGTCAGAATTTCCCAGCTGCCATTTAGAGGGTCAAGCCTAATAAGAGATCCGTTCCCAAGATGTATTCTCAGATGGAATCAGTGTATGCTAAACAGGATTTTGGCGGCAATCTCCCAAATTGTAATATTCAGCCTGTCTTTCGCGGCCCCTGTATAACCATCTATTGCTATTACAGGCCCTTGGAACCAATGAATGTTATGAGTGCATTCAGTTTCAGTAGCCAATAGGGCAAACACAGCCTGAGTGAGCAATATGTACTTCTACATGTGGCCACTGGCCCCCAGACACCCTAGCCACCTTTGCTGCTGTTGGGATTCTGGGGAAGGCCCCTATATCCTAGCCTAAAAGGGTTGGTGCTGGCCATAACTTCTGCAGGAAGGGCAGTGGGCTGAACTTTTGAGGCTCCTTTTAGTGAGGTGCTGTTTCTGGCTTGAGCTGCTGCCACAGTCCCACAAGAACAGCATTAAAGCTATTTTTGCAGTAGGTGTCCCTGCCAATATCAAGTCATGACATTTGTTGGTGGGTCACCCTGATGGGCCCCTTGGCTGTTCCCTTTCCTTTGGTTCCCTTGTCCTTTACCCCAGTAGCACACACCCCTCAGGTTCTCCATTTCCCCAGAGTTGGCAGCTGCTTGGGCTGCCTGAAACACTGGCTATCCTGAGAAGCCCAGGATAGACACCAGCATGCCATACCATTGGGTTGGGTGCTGGACTACAAGGTGGTATCTTTTGTTCTGGCAGTGAAAAGCTCATTGTTGGGGACTCTAATGCTCAGCAGAGAGCATGCTCCATCCTCTAATTCTGAGGATGTTCTGCAGTTTCTCCAGCCTGTCATCACAAAGGAGACATGAGGACATGTCTCCCTCATTTGGCCAGGCCACCTTGCAGCCCACAGCCACCTGTTAGGATGGCCACATCCTCATTATTGGTACCATAGAGGTGCCTGCCTCAGGGCCAGGTAGTTCGTGATGGATGCCATTGTACGAGTCCAGAGTGTAATACCCTCTGCCCCCGTGTTTATAGATGGATACCACCCCGTGACTGATTCTCTCCTTCTGCCTGAACATTTCCCAGCTCTGATTCCACAGTAGTGCAGTTCCACACTGGTGTGCTTGCCACCTTTCAGGTGCAGGCTAGTCTTGCAGTGCTACCTTCTATGGGTACAGATGGCCCACTTTTATTTTGCTGAAAACCAGATGCACAGATAAGATCTATGGCTTCATCCCAGTCCTCACTCTTCTCACTAGAGCTCTCCATGGGGTCTGAGGGCTTAGGGTCTTAGGACAACTTAACCATGGTAGCCCTGACCCATCAATATGGCAGTCAGTGGCCCTTCACATGATTACATGGTCTACCCACCAAACTAGGATCTCCATTCTGTTATCCTGTTCCTGCCTGTGGGAAGAGTAGTCTCCATTTCAGCTTGAGCTAAACTGGCGTCTTGCTAGTTGCAGTTCACTTTGTAACTGATGCATCCTTGCCTGTACTAGAATCTCCACCTCAGTGGCTACTTAAATTGTAGTCAAGAATATCCAGCCAACCATAACTTGCCACAGTTAAGGCATCTTTCACTTAGACCCACCCCCTACAACAGCTTTCAGACACTTCAGCATTTTGTGGGGTCATCCCCATACTCACATTGGGCCCGATTAAGGATAGTGGCTCTCGGGCCCCACATAGATGTGGATGGCCAGCCCAGGACTTGCCCCAGATTTCCCCTTCCCTGATCCCATTGTCTTGGTACTCACAGGATTTTCTTACCTCCTGCAAACAATACGTAGGGCATATTTGGAGGACCTTACTAGGAGGTCTAGTGGCAGCAGGCTGGACAAAACTGCCACTGCTTGTTTAAAAACAGCATGCAATTTGTACAGCACTTTCACTTAGCACCCTTTCCCTGGCAACATCCACATGGCAACCCTTAAGTTGTTGTCAGGTGCATTGCCATAAGTCATTTTTTGGTTGTGCCAAAGTTATTACTGTCAGGTGTCTACTCAAAGTTATTACTATCAGGTGTCTACTGTAAGACACCAAGGTTCATTGATATGGCTAAATAAAATAAGATGGCTTATCCTGTGGAGACATCTTATTCAGATTCTAGTAGGGGAGGCGAGCATCCAATTGTAGAGGGGTGAAGTATAATGGCCTACTTGGGACTTTGTGCTGGTTCTAATATGCGGTGGTATCTCAGTACTGGTTGGATTTCTTGGCACTCCTCGTAGTGAGCTTTGGATGGTTCTTAGGAATCTTGAGTCTCAAGGTGTCCACCCAACTAGTTTTATTACAAATCACTGAATCACCCAAACTCGAGCAGCCCATTAGTACCAGCTCTTGGGAGCCTGTCTGTTCAGAGTTTTGCCCCTGGAGAGGGGAGAGTGAGAGGGTTCCACATTTTCCTCAATTCCTGGAAGACGCACTTGCTATAGCAGCCAAGATGGTATACTAATAGACCTATAGCAGCTTAGAAGGATAACTTTCTTTTCTCTGACAGTCCAAACATGAGCAATGCAATCTGATACAGAGGATCTGAGGTATTGATCCAGAAATTTTCTACCCTGATGGTCCAAGATAACTTTTCTTGCTTTTATCTGTTACAAGTCTACCAAACCAGGAGGGAAGAAAGGAAAAACATACATTCAGGGAATGACTCAACTTGTGATTAGAGATACATTAACCAGTGCCTAGTCATATGGCTATGGCTAGCTGCATGCAGCTAGAAAAAGGGTAGTCTTTAGCTATTACCAATCCAAAGGGGGTTGGCCAGAGTTCCATTGCGTGAAGCACAGAGAGCCAGTGAGTATTGCTGAGACAAGTATTGTCAGGGAAGAAAGGCTTCATTGTGGGTGACCTCACCTGGGAGATAGGAGAATAAGTCTCAAATAGGCCCCTCTAACTAGAGTTGGCTCTCATGGAGAGATAAGGAATGTAGCTATATGTGGAGACTTGGATTATGTGTGAGCTGTTAGGGGTGAGGGTCAGGGGACCAGCAGGTAGATTAATATGGATGTCAAGCCTTCTTGACACAGGATCTTGGTGCCATAGTCTGGTCAGTAGTCAGTTTCGGTCCCTTGATATCTTGAAAGCTAGTGGCCATTTTCTGGGAAAGGAGCCAAAAAGCTAGTTAGCAAAAGTTAGATTACTTATCTCTGGTTTCAGGAATGTCCTGAAGCATATCTTTACATAATGAAAGCATAAGGTCCCTTTCATGATCTCAACTCATTATTTTTGGAATAGGCCATCTAGGGGCTAGGCAATGATTGAGGAGGGGACATGCAGAATACAAAACGCAAGGGAGTTTCATGGGGCCCATATCTCTGTACCCATATCATCTCTGTACCCATATCATCTCTGTACCCATATCATCTCTGTACCCATATCATCTCTGTACCCATATCATCTCTGTACCCATATCATCTCTGTACCCAGAATAAATGTTACTACAGAAGGAAAGAATAAACATTGAGGCAACCACTAGCAATTTCTGGCACACAGTTTGACCCTGACTTCGAGTGCCTTGCCCCTTCAGAGAAGGTGAAATATTGACTCATTTAATAGATGTGTCAGTCAGGCTGAGATGCAAAGGTTCAAGATCAGGATTTGTGCAGTTGGCCAGTAACCAGTCACTGACCTGGGTTTAAATCTAAGAGCAAGGACTGACTTCTAACAAGTTACTTGACCTGAGTTCGTTAAGATAATTTTCATGTTGACAAGGATGAAAAGATATAGGAGTATCTTGTTCTGCTTGTGAACTTAGTTCCATCATTGGCCCATTTATCTACTGGATTCTACCAAGATTTATAGATCTTATAGACAAGGGTTTGACTTTAAGTGTGGAAGGGAAGTCAAGTCTTGCTAGTGACTATCTCACCACTAGTTAATTGGAGATGTGCTGATGGCCTAGTTAGAACTTCATAATCAAAGGCATGAAGGGGACAAATGTCTAGATGACTTGCTGTGACAACTAAATCTCTACATCCTTTGAACCAGCAATTGTACTTCTAGAAACTCAAACGAATCTTACATAAAGAATGGCCTTAATAGCACCCCCACCCAAGTGAGCAAAACCTAATCCTGTTGCTAAACCGTGGTGGTAGCTTTTCCAGAGAATGTCATTACTCAACGTGAATTTGAACCATGTCACAAACTACTTCGCATTTTTTTCCTTTTCATATATAGTATTAAAGTATACATATTTTAAATAGTATTGAAGAAAGACATAGTATTAAATAACTTCATACTAGTACTTTCCTAGTTCTTGCCATTAAAAATAATGGTAAAAACTGCAAGTACTCTTGCACCAACCTAAGTTGTCACCAAGCAGACTTAGGAAGGAGATTCTGACTTAACTTTAAAGGTGGCCATGAAAATAAGTCTGTGGACCTGAAATCTGTTTGACATTGACATCCTAGTCTGAGACTCGACAGGCTGCCCCTGTCGCTTACATCTTTAAAACTGGTAAACTACTGAGAAGCATAGATGCTTAACAAAATTACAACAGGATGAATGCGATGAGCTGTAGTCCCTGTTTTTCCAAGTTTATTCTGAGGTCATGACTAATACCCACTTCACATTCCATTTACTTCCTGTCTGTACTTTTGCGGGTCTGTGTTGCTTGCCTGTTGGGATAACCCAAAGACTACTGTTCAAAGGAACTGAGCCCTGACACGTCTTCCTTATAGTCACTGCAAATACCTATTGAGTTATCCAAAACAGGTGCGCACCAAGAAGCATCCTGCGTTTTCCGGACACTTATCCCCAGTATGCAGCAGCAACCTTATATAAGTCAGCTATTCCTCCCAACATGCTAAGTCCTCCTTTGCCCACTGGTTTACCATCAGTTCAGATTTAGTAGACACCTCACTGTGCCTCCTGTAGAGACATTCCTTTCACTTCCCTTCCAGGGAACCAGAAGTTTAAGTCCAACAGAACTTAAAGGTGTATATGGTAAAGAAATACAAATACTTCAGATTAGTCTAGTGTGGTAGAAAGGGGATATTTCTTCTATACCTTGCCTCCCAGCCCCACAAACTGTAGTTATTGGGGACAGGCCTTCATAATAGCCATTGGTTTAAAGTATATACTTCATTTGTACTTCAGTGTTGCAGAATTGTGTCCAAGTTGGCTCTTTGGTGTCTTACCTGTTTAAGAGACCATTCTAATATCCCGTTGGGCTTTCAGATCTTTAGTTTGGTAGGACCAGTAGCTCCCTTCATCATGTGCCTGTTCTATAGCTATTCACTCTAGAACTGATTCCTTAGACAATGCTACATAAGTGATATTTCATGTAACTTTAGTAAATCTGAGTCTTCAGTGCTGCTGGCCAAAACACTGGGAAGAAGTGAGCCCATACTCCAAATATTTCCAATAAAGATGAATCACTGCCGCTCCTAGGGTAGAAGGAATCCAGTATTCAATTTCAAGAGGCTGATCAATCTTACTGAGTAATGGTGCCATAGGGTTCCCTATAAAGAGAAACTTTTCTGCTTATAGGTTATTCAGCAGTGGCAATAGCTGAAAGTGTCTTGGTTAAAGTTCAGGCTGTCAGGTCCATGCATAGCTTCCATTCCTGCCACCATTAATATTTCATTTATGGGTCACTTGAAGCACTAGGGTAGTCAAGGGCAGAGGCTGACTGGCTTTAAAAGGACAGGTGTCAATCTGTTCATATTTTTGGATGACTTCTGAGTGACAGACAGATGATTGTCACCCTTATAGTTCCAACTACTTGTTCCTTCCCAGACCTTGGTATCCATTCATCCCATCTCATTCCTTCCAGGCACCCGAAGCAAAGCCCTCTGCCTGGAAGTCTCTACATATCCTCACCTCAGGTCACCTCTCTACAAAACTAGATACTGTTTGAAGCTCTGTCCAATAAAACCTTCCCCTTATCACTGTTCTTTTCAGGGATTGTTTCCCTCGCGGAGCTGTAATGTAGCAACAGCACCTTCAATGGGCTGAAACATCTGAAATTAGAGTTGGATTTTTTCCCTCCTGTTTTGACTATAGGAAAATTTCCCCTGAGACAATAGGTATGAACTGAGTGGGGTGGGTAAAAAGGCAGGTGACATGAGGTCTTGGATGCCTGCTTTTGTATAATGTGTTCCCTCAAGACCTCATAATCCACTCAATGTAATACATCCATCTGAGTGATTTGTTGTGCCCACCCAACCTTATGATTGGAGTCTGTCCAAATCTAGCTCAAAATGGACAGCTCTAGATAGTCACTTGACCCAAAGCCAGTTTTCTCTCTGCTAGGACCCTGGAGTGTATTAGGTGTCTTATGACTAAATCTGCTACAGGTGTTATGACTTTCTTCCAGAAACTTGAGGGGTTATACTGTGGCTTACTAATCTCCATATGCCACCATGAGTACCAAAGATCTCTGGAACATCGAACTGGTTGTGTTATATGGACAAAGTGAAAGAACAGATGGCACGATCTGAATTTCTTAGAGCTTGCTTGCTTTGGGCCCCATTTGAAACCAAAAGCCTTCACCATAACCTGATAACTGAATCTTGTACCCTCCTCCGCCGTTGAAGAAAGTACAAGATGCAGTTAATCAGTTGCTAACCTTTAGGGATATTATGAAATGTATCATGTGACTAGAATCAGTCTCAAATGTGAACATCCTGAATTTTTGTAGGGTTCCTCTCCCTTGGCATGTATGTCTTTCTGAGGCAGGCAGAGAACTTTGCTACTCTTGATCAGATCGAATTAGTATGACATTTTCAATATGGAGGGATCAGTATAGTGTCTTGTACCAATGTGGTCAAGATTCCCATAGTTGACTGGTATGGTGGCTCACACCTATAATCCCAACACCTTAGGAGGCCAAGGCTGGTGGATCACCTGAGGTCAGGAGTTCGAGACCAGCCTGGACAACATGGTAAAATCCTGTATCTACTAAAAACATAAAAATCAGCCTGGCATGGTGGTAGGCACCTGTAACCCCAGCTACTCGGGGCTGAGGCAAGAGAATCATTTTTGAACCCAGGAGACAGGTTGCGGGGAGCCAAGGATAGTGCCACTGTACTCCAGCCTGGGTAACAAGAGTGAAACTCCATCTCATAAACGAAAAAAATTTTAAAAAGTCCCATAGTCTACATAGTGAAAGCAGAATTAAGACTCGCAAGGCTATGAAGTTTGTGCTATTGTTATTCCCATGTAAGTATAAACTACCTTTAATCAAAGACTGGAAAGAACATGTTTGCCAGACTTCTTTCATGTACTTTAACCTCTGAAGTGAACATCAAATTGGTATTGAAGATGCTGCATCTAGCAAAGCAGATGCAGTTGGGGATATCAGATCTACATTATCTGTCAATATTTGCCATGATGCATATTCATACAGAGGTGGTAAATGATAAAGGATTCAGCGCTAGAAGTTCCCATCCTAAGTGGTACAAGAATTTAATATCTGGAACCGGTTATTATAGGAAACGCTAAGTCCAAACCCCTAAAATTGCTCCTCATGCCCTAAACTCAGGCCAAGAAACCAAGTCCTTCCAGATTCGGTATCCTAAGTGGAACCGAGGAACCTGAAACAACACTTTGTGGGGGCAGGGAGCAGGTCTGTCTTTGGACCCACTGGACTCAGACTGCCTTAAGCTATGTAACACTTATCTGGCCCCTGTTCTTAGAGAATCAAGATCACATTGAGTCTCTCCAGGCTTCAGCTTGGACTTAAATCTGTAGCCTCTTACAGCTCCCCGGTATACATTTCTAGTAAATGAACACAGAATTCTTTGGATGAAGAATTGGTGGAATACTTGTACACTTGTGGTGGCGTTCCAGAGCCAACTTTCAATGGAATCCAGTTTCTTCAAGCAATGGTCTCTGGATCTGAGAACTGATTTTAGATCTAGAAACTGGTGTGAAGAATTTGATTTCACGTAGGGCTGGCCGACACTAGCCTTCTTACTGGCTCTTTTATTTACAAGTCAAGTGCTTGAGTCAGCTGCCCATCTTCCTCACCCCCTATGAATATGGTGTTACTAGCCATGGTCAAAGGATCCCTGTAGGTCAAGATAAACTTGACTATACCAGACTTGGTGCCTATTACAATTATAATCACCTAACCCCTAAATAAGTGACAATTCTTGTCTCATCTCCATCTAGGAGCGCTGTCTTGTGGCAGCATCTCCTATTGTCACTCTTGGTCTGCAGTAAGACAGCTGATGCTGAGCTTAAATGATTCTCATTCTCCTCAAATGCATTTCTTACTGCCTTAGTGAAGGATGTGTCCTCTAAGCTCCCCAACCCAAAAGGAACACAGCTGGTGAGTTCTCTGTAAGAATGTGCCTATTTAAGATCACTCCCACCCTATTGAGCATCTGAACTCCACAGTTATGCTCTGCTGATAGAGCACTCAAATTTATACCTTGTAAAAGCCATTATAACATCCAAGCTTTTAGTGGTGTTGGAGGGGGTAGAAATCCCAGCAGTGTAAAAACCAGTCATCACTTCTGGGATGTTAAATCCTTAACCATAGGAGAGTGCCATTCCATTAAACTTTCCCTATTCAGACTTACATTTAGGCTACCCCCAATCTAACACCATCAAGAGCTACCTCCCAGTTCCTGCTGGTATATATTAGGTCATGCAAGTCTTTTCAGCAACAAGTTGTTCCTGAAGCAGATATATTTTCCTCCTCAGGCTTTGCTGAGCTGGCCCTAGTTATTTGCCTTGATGCAATGAAAGATTTTGTGACAAGCATCATCTTGTGTCTACCTCAGGGTTTAGTGTGATCCTCAATGGGCAGTGGCTTTCCACTTGCAGGAGGTAGAGGCCTGCTGCTTCCATCCTGAATGCCTCAAGGGAATCCGCATCAACATTCTTGGGCTCATCTACTTAGGACTCTGAGACCTGGGGTCCGGGTTATCCTATTCTGTTGGGTACTTGGCTTCAGTATAGAAGATATGTTAATACTATGCCTTGTCTTAGGCCTAGCTATCATGGCATATGCCTTGTTTTGGTTGACAGTTGGCTGCTCTAAGTCTGTCATCCTCGTCCAGACTTCAAAAGCAGTTAGCAAGTATCGGCCAACTCCACAAAACCATAACTACCATTGAACCCAGGGCAGAACTATCACATGGCCCATGGCCAAAATGTTTTCCCTTCAGACTGTGCTGTATCCAAATACACCAAAGGTGAGTCTTAGTAACTGACAGTGCAGCAAGCTGGGGCTTACCACCAGTCTATTTCCCACCAGCACTGGGATATCTGTTCTCAAACTGGTTTAGGTTCTAGGTTACCATCTTGAGAATGTGTTCTAAGGCCTCATCTACTAACCATTATAGCTTAGCCTCTTTGAAAGCATAATACAAAGTGGCTTCACTGAGAAACCCAAAAATGCAGAAACCAGGAAGCTGGAAAAAATGACAGAAAGCATTATGGAGACTTCATGAGCTAGGGGAGCTTGATTCCAATGAAACTTCCTGAGGCATACAGGATGCCTTGCAGGATTGTCAGTGGTAAGCTTGGCAAGCTGGGGCATCTATCTAATGGACTTTTGTATTCAGTTGGTAGATTATCAGCCTGACAGCTACTAGGCTGCTCTTACTGGAACTAAATCTAGAACAAACATGGAAAACTACCCCAATCATGTTCCCCTGCGTATCTCAGCTTCTATGGAACTACAGCTGAAACTGAACAGAGGGTATATACAGATACTAGAAGCATCTTTTACAGCAAAGCATTTAAAAAATACTTTAAAGACTACCTCTAAGTATAACTGTTACTTTCTCATGATCTTTGTTAGGCTAACATTGAATAAGAATGTTCTCAACCATTAACAATATGTAAGCCATTCACAGAAGAAATTGGTTATTAGGATGCTGTGAACATTACAATGGGAAGTATTTAAAGCCAAGGACTTCAGTTTTAGCAAAGTAGAGTCATGAGGGACTCTACCAAAACTGATTCAAGACGGGGCAGCCTTATTAAAAATTGAAGCAGCCCCATTTGCATGTTCCCAACCTCTACATGAACATGTCAAATTCAACAAATGTAGAAACTAGACAATTCACTGTTTTGCACCAGGAGTAGAAGGAACTCCCTAGACAACTCAGGGAATTGGAAGTACACTGAGGGCCAGTGTGTAAAGGGGAGGATTTAACAAATCAAGGGAGGGATGCTTGGCTCCTTGCAGGCTTATTTAGAGGATGGGAGAAGCTATGAGCCTTTGGGTTTCCCTAGCTTCTGCTCTTATGGCCACATATAAATGATTCATCTGGTTTAAGACTACAGTTAGAGGGCTTACAAATTAAGTGGGGGAGAAACAGCCAAGAGATCCTTAGTGATCCCAGTGTGGCCCTACCCAGAGCCTTTGCTCACTTCCCTGGGGGATTGAGGGCAGTGGCGGTGGTGGGGGAGGTGAAAGATATGAAAAGGACCTTGGTGCTAGCAACCAGGACAGAGGTCCCTTACTCTGCTTCTCAAGCTGTATATGAGGGTAGGGGTGGGTTTGTTAGGGGATGTGGAGAGGCCAGAGGGCTAGAGTTAAGATCCTCCTGACTCTCACCTGTTCAATTTCAGCTCCAAGCTCTGTTCATTCATTCTGAGCCTTGCTGAGCTACCACAGACTAGTTAGGATATCAGTGGAAGGGCTGTCCTTGAATATAATATCCCTATCTGGCCAATGCCCCTGCTTATCTGGGACCATATTTCTTCCTTGGCATTTGTTGCTTGTTCTGTCAGGGTCTTGAGGGTCTTCCAGAAGCTTATGGAGAGGCTACAATTGAAGCCCCCACCCGTCCCTAGGCTCGGAAGTGATAGAAGGACAGTAAAGTGGTTTGGGGACCTCCAACTGCATTTCTTGCCCTCAGTCCACTAGGGCAGAGGCTGTGGGTAGAACTCAAGTCAGCCCTGCCTGCCTGCCTGCTCACCTCCGTAGAGGAGAAAACTTTTGTACATTAGCTATGACCTCTAATATGGTCTTAGGAAGAATGCAACAATCTTATTTCTACCTATCTAGAAGTAATATTTCATAATCAAGGGCAATAAATGATAGTTATAACTTCAGGTCATTTTCTTCTATTCCCAGTTTGAGTTATGTAAACAGGTATTAAACTATTTACCATGCTGCTTCTGTATCTATTGATGACTTTCCATTTTGCTAATGTAACAAATTAATGATTTAATATTTAACCTGCATTCCCGGAATAAATTCCACATGGTCTTAGTATTGCTTTCACATTTCCTGAGTGACTTTTTTTGAAAGTGTAAAGACTTATGATATCCAGGTTTGAGACAGATGCACCTATAGTCTTCTGCAGCTAACAGGGTTATTCCAGCCTCAAAACAACCTGGGAAATGTTCTCTTCTGAAATCTTTTATGTAAGATCACTTAAGTGTCAGATAATAGTGAATTCTATAAGTTCAGGAAGTATGGTAGACCAGGTCCTGCAAGAAAGATGGCAAAACTGTATTAAACATGCAACACACTGAGATACACCTGCAAAAATGGTGAGGGCCCAAAGAGGTTGAGGGGAGCTGTCAGATTACAATGTAGCTCTAAAACGGGAGGAACGAAAGCTGGGTGGAAGTATCTTGGCTTACAATGCAGCTGTAGGGAGAATCTTCTAGCCAAAAGTATTGGGAGTCTCACACCTCCCAAAGAACAGACCTGCACTAGTCTGTCTTATAGCCAATGACTGATCATGGCAGGGAGTAGCTATGAGACACGGTCTCGGTACGATATAGCAATTTTAAAGCATAACAATGGGACAATGCTTGATCATACTCCCTGCAATCACATCTGTTCCCATGGTTCCCACAGACTATATACTACCTATGTCATACTTGTCTGTCATGGCCTAGGAGTTGAGCAAATCAGAATAGTGCACTAATTCTCTAGACCGACCTCTCCCTGCCCTCCACTACTGAACTGGAGCAGATGCTTGGGCAGTGAGACAGAAGTGAATGAGTATAGCAGGCTGCCTAGCACCAACCTGCAAAACGATGCCACAGCCCTGAAACGCCAGATATCTCCAGGGTTTCTAGGTAGTTCCACGATCAGACCTGGGTGATTGTACTGATCTGACAGCAACACAAGGGAAGTGGAAAGGTGGTGGTGGTGACTTAGGACACTGGAGTCTGGCACTGAGGTAGGCTCAGGCAAAGTTACCACTGATGGCAAGCCCACTCTGGGTTTCCCTATACCTGAAACCGATCATCTGCTGTAGTTTATCTGGCAGATAGGTATGGGATTTTTGGACCTTGAAGCCAGTTCATTGTTTCTGGTCCTGAGGAATGTGAACTAGACAGCAGCTGTCTACAGCTCAGATGGTAGGTCTGGTTCATGTGGCTCCAGGTGCCCAAAAGACCTGTATGATAGAAAGGCAGCAGCCAGACTCTACATGCAACCCCTACCCTCCTGACTGGTTGCTGGTTCTTGTTTCATCTGTCATGGATGCAGTTTATCACAAAAGCTGTTCTTTCATTGGTCTGACTTCCTCTGGTGTTATCATATGGATCTTCTGGCATAGACCACTCAAGGCCTCTTGCCAGTTCTACTTGTAGACATTAAACTTGAACCTAGTGAAGTACTTGCCACAATTCTCAGCCAGGAGTTGGCTTGGCTTATAGACTCCTACCTTGAAAGATAAGGAGAATCCTTCATAATAGTTGGAAGTCAATTTCAAAGATAAGACATGTTCATCCTCCTTGGGACACTGGTTCATACTGACTTATAGATGACATGTCGATGTGAAGGGTACCTGATGTTGAAACACATACTGGGTATATCCTTGTGTATCTAGTCCATCTTCCTGCCATGTGCCAGGATTATAAGTGCCCTGATTTATCCTTCTTGGTCAGATGGTGGAAGGTGACAGAAGCACTTAAATGTGTCTTGTCTATGCACTGCTAGGTGCTGCTGTGTTTCCAAAGAAGCTATTCTCCATGGCCATGTAGTTGCATTTTGACTCTTATAGCTAAAATCAGTGGACAGCAGGCTGTACTTTGTTCTGGAAGAAGGCTGTCACTGCCAGGATATATTTGGGATAAGAGGTTTTTTTTTGGTCTGGTCTTTGCCTGGTATAAATAGACATAGTCCCTGTTCCAGGAGCTATTTCTTAGTTACATTGGTTCAGATCACAGGACTTATGCCATATTGGTTTAAGGCCCCCTAAACTCTTGGAGCACGTAGCAATTGGTGCCAGCCACTTTAGAAACTGGGGAACTGTACTCATGGCTGAAACCTGGTCCCATTGGCTTACCCAGCCACAGTGAGTAGCTTGGAAGCATCCCAAGGCAGATCAAGCTTGGAGGTTGACTGAACTCTGGGGATTGTAGGATGATGACCACGAGTTGCTTCCTGCTTGTGCACTGCCTTTTGTTTTCAAGTTGTGATGGCAAAGCCCTGCTTGGGCATAGAATGGTACCTTTTGTCCTGGTTATTTGTAGTGGGGAGTGATGGGAGAGACTGTCAGCCTGACCTAGAACTACATGGGACCTCAAGAACTCCAGTTACTGAATAGAGTGGCACTGGAGCTGAGATGCTAAGTCTGAAGCTTTAGCCACTAATTTGGTCCTCTAGACCATATCTTTGTCAAAAGGCATAAAACCTTCATATGTCATTCTACATCAGGGGCTGCAAAAGCCATGTTTTCTTTGTCCCACATATTCTGCCTTTCTAAAACTAAGACAAAATCCCAAATAAATCCCAGTACAGTAGCAATGGAAGTTAATTCCGTCTGAGGATGACTAGGCTGACATAATTGAATCTCAAGTTTGAAGGATGCCTCCTTCTAGCTCCCAAGTATTAGGAAAAACATCTTGGCTAATGGGACTAAGCGAGTGTCCATGTTTGAGAGGACTCTATCAAAGGTGAGTCACTGTCTAACCTGAATTTATGCAGCAGTGTTTCTGTATCTTAAGTGATACACCAATAACTCTTGTAATTCTCGAAGGCCAAGGAGAAGCAGTAGAGAAATCTGAGAGTCAAAAACAACTGGAAACCATAGGGGAAAATGCTGTGAGATGACAACCTTATCTAGAGGGGTTAGAAGTGAAACTTCAGAGGTACTATTAAGTCAATTTTGGCCTTTCCAGCTCATCTATGGACTGTAAGTTGTCTAAGAGGCCAGTAATATGTTAGATATCTTGCTCTTATGGTTGGGATTTCCCTGGATTCAGATTATGACAAACTCTGCATCCTTAAGAGTAGGATTCATAGAATTGTTCTGACCAATGCTCAAGATTCTAGGGGTGGAAAATGGTTTAGGACCTATTTTTCTATATTTCTTCACCCTTCTAGAATCTTACCAGGGCAGAATACCATTGTTTCCAATACCCACAAGTCAACTCATTTTCCAGTCCCTGCAACATCTAACACGTACCCTGCACTCCCAACATTTGTATCTAGCCTTAATTAGCCTGAGGAGCTTTCTACCAACCCTTGCCTAAAACACAAAATGAGAGCTGCTGAAGTAGTCCCTCTTAGCACTAAGAGCCATTTGTTCAAGTACTTATGTACCCAGTGCAGGTTTAGTATTTGCCAACTAAGGTTGCTGAAATCCTGTGGACTTGAAAGTACGAGAGACTTATTGGGGTTATGGGGTTATGGTTTTGAAAGCCCAGGCAGGAAAGGGAGCCAGAAATAGGCAGAGAATGCCTTCAAACTAAATGCAGTCCTGATGCCTATCACAGGAGAAGATTGAGTGGGAATCGCCTCAGACCACAGGGGAACATCACCTCAAGTGAGTTCTCCCACACTGAGCAGAGGTAGCTTGGCTCTAAGGCCCCTGCTGTTCTTCTGGGGAATTAATGGGGAGAAGATGGTCTTAGCAAATGCTGGAGTGGCTCCCAAAGGTGTATAGCTAGAAGCTGTCAGATGACTGCACTCCCCACAGGTATTGGACCCTTCCTGGGAGGGAGACCTAGATGGCATGCTGCTATGACTGTCACAGACCACTCCTTGAACCACGTGGATCTGGCTCTCCAGCATGCTCAGAGGGTCGGTCCTCCAGGGTTGCAGTAGGCCTCTGGTACTAACAGCTTGGAGAAAACTTAGTGAAATGAACTAGATCCCTTATTTACCATAGTCCTAAGGGCCACAACTAATGCTCATCTCCTCATTACTCGATATTCTCATTGCCCTCAGATACCACCTCTGGTATCTATGCTTTGCCTAGTAATATGACTGAAACTGACTTCTGATAAGTCAGCCTATAGTAGCCATACTTTTCAAACTTGAATGGCTGTATTTTATTGTTTCAATTTGTCAGTGGCACCAAGAAGTGCCTGAATGTGTTACAGTAAGTTCCATACTTTTCTTCCTGCCCCCACTGCAACCAGGGCTCCACCACCTCCTGATAACCTAGGTGTCTTTTCTCACCTGCTAGTCCCTAGGCAGAGTCCAGAGTGTCCTGGAAACACCAGTAGCTTCACTGAGACTCTTGCTGCCTCCCCTGTAAAAGGTACCCTATGTGGGGCCCAGGGCCCATAACACTACAGAGTCCAGATTTTTAAAGATATAAAGTCCCCCAGTTCATCACCAGGAATAAAGGTAAGTGGGGCCATTTCTTCTTGTACCTCTTGTTCCCAGGTCCACGATCTTCCTTATTGTAGCAAGGTCTGACTTAGGCATACAATGCATGCTTATAGATGGTTTCCTGTTCTTAGAGTAATGCTTCTGACCTAATGCATCAGATGTGTGCCATTCCTACTCCATCAGGCAGGCAGCCCTTGGATGGGTGTGGCACATGATACAAGTGGGTCACAGTCATGAACTGTCTTCCATACCTTCAATACATAGTAGGTCCTCTAGTCAGATGCCATATTGCATGGGATTCTATGGCTGTAGATAAAGCAGTCTCTAAGTTCCCAGAGACAAAAGACCTGGCTGAGGCTCTGAGCAGGGCAGTCAAACTCATACCTGAAATATGTATCTATGCCATTAGAATCTATTCCTGACCCTTCTAAGATGGAAGGGGCCTAACAGTTAACTTTCTACCAAGTAACTGGCCTTCTTGAGTTATGCCATAGCAGAGACTCACTCTTAGTCTCTATTGCTGGCAGATTAAGCATTCATAAGTGGTATCTAGATCGGCCTTGGCATGTGGGAACCCATGCTTTTAGGCCCTTGCATAGCCAGCGTTTTTGCTATTCTGCCCAGTCCACATATTTGACCACAGCAGTTCTTAGACAGTAATATCAACTGGTCAAATTGTTTTGCCTACTTACTTACATGCCTATTCCATGGTGTGAAGCACTCTGGTAGGCATAAACATGTGATATGTTAACACTTCATTACTACCCCCAAACGTTTTTCCACAAGGATCTACCCCAGACTTCCTTATGTTCCAGTCCGTTTCCTTCCAAGTTCCTGATATGCTGGCTAGGGCACTTACTGCTCTGCACTTCTTGGCACGGATTCTGACTTTGGGTTACTTTTCCCAAGATGTACTCTCATTTTCTCACTGGGAAAACTTTGCCTTGCCAGTGCATTTCAAAGCCATCCTCAACGCATCTATTAAAGAGTTACCATCTACCTTAGCTTTCACACACTGCACCAACACATCTAGAAGTCAAACTGCCTTCTATTCCTTCAGTTGGTCATAATGGGCTTCTATATCCATAGATGTAAGCCTAAGAAGAGGTTCTGAGGCAAACCAATATGGGATGTCCGGGAGACTTGGGCCATCCACTTACCCACCTTGCTTGTGCCCTTTGGTATTACTTGGGCTCAATCCTGGGCTGAACCATTTTAATCTCTTGATGAATTGACACTGATGTGGCCAAACTTGATCTGATGGGTCTTAACTGACCCCCCAGCACATAATGGGCAGTTCCAGGTATATGGTCACACGGTAGCTCGTGGTTAAGGTTTCCTTCTCTACCAGAGCCTGGTAGCACATGAACCATTTTTAAAATGACATAACTGTCTGCTACAGATAATATGGCCTTGCTCTTGAACTGTAGGGGACTGTATTGTTTCTCCCACTGGGGCTTGACATAAATTCCATACTACTTCCCACTAATCATTCTTTTAGTTCATGATCTGTTTTAACAGCTTAAAGATGTTAAGTAAATAGCTTCATATAATACAAGTCAAATTAAACATGCATTGCATACATGCATGAAAACCACTGTAATCAAGGTAATAAGACATATGTCACCTTGCTGGATTGTGGCCCAAGGGGCAGGCCTGATTATGTCACAGCCTAGATCTATAGAGCCCTTTCTTACTCTGGGTTCATCTTAGGACCGATAGCCTTTTGTTCTATCTGTGGGCTAAAGCAGTACTCCCAGGGTTTGAAGGTGTTTCTAGATCACAATGCCTATCGGGCATTGTGCTTTCCCCTTTCCTACATCTTACATCCCCTACCACAACTTGTCATGGTCTGGAGGGGTTTGTCACATTCTCCTTAACCCTAGATTGCTAAGATCTTTCTGGAAGTGGCAGATCTGACTCTTCACTGGCTACAACTTCCATCCTCTAAAAGTGCTCAGTGCTCTGAAAGAGTGCTTTTAAGTTTTGTAGTCTGGCTTTTGAGAGGAGCACTCTCAAATTCAAAGCCTGGAGATATTCTCTGGGCTTCTGGTGCCACTTGCTGCCTAGTTCTTTCAGCTTCTTGGGATGTTATCACTTTTCTCCTATTCAGGGCTAGCACTGGCATGGAATCTTAGTTATCAGCCTGGCATCCAGGAAAGGATGTCTCCTTATAGGACAGCTGGTTGCATTGTAGGGTAGAAGCCTTGGCAGCGTCTTCCTGCATGGGGGAAGTCTAGCTTCTGATAGAGGTGAATCCACCTCTATAGGCTGATGGTTCAGGGCTGACAAGCTACAGTTCTTGGCTGTGTTCACTTAGATGTCCCAGGTTTTTGCAAGTGGGGCTTAAACACAGTAAGCAGATCTGCCTTGACTGGAGCATTTCTGTCTTTTGAGCTTGGCAAGTCTACCAATCCTAAATTTGCTTCTCGGCTATATCCACTGTCCTACTGCAGGAGATAAGGACCTCTCATAAGCTGGCTGCCAGAGACCCTTCAGCGCTCTAACATAGCTAAAACTTGTTTTTTATACTCCTCCAGTAAGGCATTACAGCAGTGTAACTAATTCCACTTCCCCTATACTTTAAGGTCCAAATCATGGCATCGGCCAGGGAATTTTCCCTCAATAGAACATTCAAGTCACTATTAAAACTTTAGCAATTATGTTGCCACATTGTGTATCAAACTATTTATGCTACATATCAATTGAAGTTGAGTTTGGATCTGCTCTGGACACTTGGAGTAAGGGGATTCAGTCCCCAAATCCTATTGTATCATTTTATCTCAAGCTACTACTGTGATCTCATGTTCTGGCCCTCTGGAAAACTGCTTCCAAGCACATTTAGAAGCTTGATTCATTGGGTAATGCCTGTGAAAAAGGGAAGGAGCAGAAATAGGCAAGGTAAGTCTTTACATCATGATGCTCATCTGACACCCATGAAAGGAGAAGGGAAGGAAATTGGATAGGAACCTCAGACTGCTGTGTGCCTGAGAAATCCTTGGCAATTCTAAAACTCTGGTGCAGTTAATGCCTGCAGAGGATTCACTCAGAAGCTTCCCGGTACCCTCCTGCCATGCCATATTAAAGTGCTTCACATTCCAGGAAGAATATGACCTTAGCTCAAGTGCTGTGGTGGATCCCAAAGGTTCTGCAGATAGAGGCTATCAGCTGATATACTCCCTGATGCCTGTTTTTCTTGGAGAAATCAGCCAGCATTCTTGTGTACTGGAACATGAGTCCAGTCAGATGAAGTATAGAGACTCTTGTGCCCCTATAGGAGAGATAAGAGTCAAGGTACTTTTGATTAATAACAGGTATTCTACAAAGGAAATGGATTGAAGGATGATTTAGCAGGAATGGTGGAGACAATGATAACCTGGTCCAGAGTTCTGAGATGACACTTACATTGGCTCTATTTTCTCTAGGCTTTAGACAGGTTAGGGTCTTTCTAAACATTTTAAGAGAAAAAGGGTATGGAAATAAAATCCCTGAGGCAGGAAGCACTGGCATATTTGAAGGACTGAAATGAAGCAATGTGGCTATAGTACTTACTGAAGGGGGAAAGTCCCATCAGAGGCAGGAACAAATATCATGCAGAACTTTGCTAAGGAAGGCTGGGTTTTTACACTCTAGCTAATGGAAAGCCACTAGGAAACCTTGAAGCAGTGAAGTAACGTAAGTGACTAATCGCTATCCTCGACGATCTGCTCACAAAGGCAGACAATGTATATAGCTAGGCCTGAGATGGGGCAGTAGAAATGGAAGAGTGAATAGATTCAGAATGTCTTAAATATAATGAATGGGTGGTTCTGACAAATTGATACAGGGAATGAAGGGCAAGAAGAAACCAGAATGATCCATGACTTTTCTGGCCAGATTGGTAGTTTTTTGGTGCTTCAGAATGGGGAAGTCTAAAGTCTTAAGCAAATAAGTTGTCTTGTGCATGCTAAACTTGATATCTAAGACATCCACATAGAAATGCTGTATAGACACTTGGATATGAGCCAGGTGCCCAGGTAAGTATTCAAAGCAAGTGAAGTTCTTAAGTTATATGCTTGAGTCACATTTAATGTTTTCCATGTAGATCTGCAGACTGATCTCAAATCTCTAGATGTTGAGTAGCAGCTGACTCCAATAGCGGGGCTTGAAAATAATAGGTGGCAATTATTAAAAATTGATAGCAAAAACTCACTGCCAGTTACCATCCCAAGATATGATATTTTGAGTGTGAGGCAAGGGAGAATGCTCAGAACTTGAAGCATACAAAACCCCTAGACAACATGTGAATTATGTAAAACAAAACTCAAATGTTCTCATCCAAATAGCTAAATATGTACCCATGGACATAGTAGGGTATACACACTGGAGACTAGGTGGGGTAGGGGAGTAAAGAATGAGAAACTACGTAATGGGTAGAATGTACATTATTCGGTGAGGACACCAAAAGCCCAGACCTGACAACTACACAATATATCCATGTAACAACCTGTATTCTTTCAAGTTTATACAAAAATAAGTGTATACCAAGGTGAGCACCCTTGTTCTCACTGAACCCTCTAGACTTGTGGCTTGACTTAGGGGTGACCAAGGATCTGATATAAGCAAAAACAAGCTGGGCTGACAACTATTCTTTAAGATAGTTTCATAGGCAGGCTTTCTCTCTTAGACAACTCCACTGTCGAGTCTCTTACAAAAAACCGGAGTCAGCACAGATGCCCAAACATGGATAGCCTAGGAAGTCCTCAAGGAAGAACTATCCTGAGAATGACTGGTAGGAAAGCAAGTCTTGGGTCAGGAAATTGTACACAGGCCCAGACTGGAAGAAGGTGCTATGACTTGAGAAAAGTCGTGTTTTTGTCTGGTGGCTTCTTCCCTATGGGAACAGTAGGACATGTTTGACCCAATTCCCCTGAGGATGCTCTATCTACTTGTAGGTAGCATGACTGTGTGACTTGCAGCTTGTAGAAAAAGGGAGAGGCTATATCCTTTAAGCATCAGTGTCTCAATTCCTGGTCTCAAGCAAAGACAACCTTGGAGCATCTTGGAAACTTCCATAACCAGAATTCTGGACTTCCCCATTTACTATTGTGTACCTAGGTTTATAGGGTAGCATTGAGTTATGCAGCGAGCAGTGAAGTCAGTGCAATGGGTAAAACTAGGGGACTTAAGGATTAGAGTTCATAATATTCTTATATGTCATCTGGTTTCCTAGAGGGACAATCAGAAATATTGGTTACAGTTATGCCTTAGCCTTCTGGAGCATGGCTTCCATGGTATAAGTATAAGCTGGCAGCTTATACTAAAGCCTGGAGTTCTACAGGGAGGTTTGAGAATTAATCTAGTATATTCAGAGCTTAACTAAATGTGTCCCTCAAACTGGAAATTAAACTGTTCAGCATTTTTGAAAGGCTGCTGGAGAAAGCTACTGATTTCTAAAAGTATCTTGTGCCTTCTATATGCTGATTTTTGACTCCTTCAATGCCTTTGTGCCAAGTGGTCCTTTGTCAAGGGATACTCCTGTTGTATGGTACAACTAATAGTGACAGATCAACTTGCTCAGTTTGCTTCTAGATACACTACTTGCTGCTTGATTAATGGGTCATGTATTTAAGATGCTTCTAAATATTTCATGCCTTAAACATTAACCTATGCCAACCAAGAGAGCAATTTAATGGCTTATTCTTGAAAGAAATCAAGTGTAACAATCCAGGTCCACTAAGAATCAGTGCGAGCTAGATAGTTCAATGGAAAGAATTTAATGTGGGCGACGTTATAAAAATATCCTAAGAGTTGAAAGCAAAACAGGGACTGCTGAAGAAATCCAGACTAACGAAGCCACTTCTCCCTTTAGACCTGAAAGTACAGTGGAAAGAGTGTTACTGTAGCCTTGTAGAGAATGCCCGGAGGGGGCTACAGCCACAGTAAGGAATGCTTAGAGAAAGCTGGGAGGTGGGAGGGGCTGCTGACTCTAAAGACTAGAAATAGCCACTCCCACAGATTCTACTGAAGTGGAGGGGAGAGGGTGTAAAATACCCTGGCTTCTTTTACATTCTTTCAATCTCATCAGGGCTTTTCATTGGCCAAAACCTAGTTTGCACAATCAATTGAATGGACACTGGGACTGGGACTGTCCTGACTGTTCTGACTCCTTCCTCAACCATCAACCCTGAAGAAAAGCAAACATGGAATCCAGGAATAAGAGGCTTTGGACATGCTTAAGAGGGGCTTGATCTGTTGTATGGAACAGATATAGATCCAGATGACGGTCAGTCGAAGCCTTATCAGGAAGACACCCAAACTGCAGTGCAGCTCTAGTGTCTCAGCTCCCTTAACAAGGATCCTTAGCATAAAGAATGCTTGGTCCTCCATTGGGCAGGACTGGCCAGGGCCTGGTGTGCCCTGCCCAGTTGTTGGCAGGGATCTACCTGGGTAAAATGCATCCTTAGTTCCAACACTGGCAGATCCCAGGGATACTGCAGCTGGAGGCTAACTGCACTCCAAGGCATAATCTTCAGAGGGAGATTGGAATAGTACATCTCCATGGCTGCCACAAGGACTACATGACTGTCCAAACTCGGACACTTAAGAGTAAAGAGCCTTGTTAATCACACTAGGGCAACAGGCAAAAACTCCAACGGGCTGGACAAGTTGGTATATGTAGTCCCTGAGTGTAATGGCTGTGATCTGGAACAAAGGGCAACTGACAGTGCTGCCAGGGTAATTAAGGTGAATTTATTTCTGCTTTTTGCCTCTTCAGCATAATTGCTTATTGAGATAGGCACTGTCTGACCGAAACTGGTAACCCTGCATGTTAATGCCCTGGACAAAATCAGGTTAGCATAAAAACCCTGTGAGGTAAGCAGTTGATGAAGGCAAGTAGAGGTTGAACTTTGAGCATTTATACCTCCATCCTGCCCCATGTGGGGCTGGTGGATTCCAGTCTGGGGAGCCTGCCTCCTACCAATGCTGCTCCTCTCAAGAAGGAAGACCCTAGCCTAATAGGATTCTTTTTGGAAACTACAGTAACTTAGGGTTTTTCTTTCTGTAAATGTACTAGGGTTTGAAACAAGCTAAAACTGCCTTTGCTCTTGAACCAACAATGCATTACTAGATAAATCATATTCCTCTGGTACTAGATACTCTCACACTAAAATAAGACACAGGAAGAATAGACCTATTGCAAAATGGAACCAAACACTGAAAGCCTAAATATTAGGACACTCAGACAGACTATCAAGTACAATACACACCTAAGATTGAGACACTAACATTCAAAAATGAGAAAAATGAAGTGTAAGAAAGCTGATACAACACAAGTGGACATAGCTGAAGAACAAATTGGTGAATTGGAAGATCAGATTGAATCATCACAGAAAATAGAAAATGAGATGGAAGGTGTTAATTGTAAACATGTAGATAATAGTCGATCTACAATAATAAAGATAAGTCCTGAAATGACCATATTTTGAAAGGCTTCATGAAGTGTATGGAGAAACTCTACAACTAGATTCAATATGATAAACTGTAAAATTCAGCTATGAAAACTTCCAAAGGATCATCTACAAAACGATCAGAATCATTATACTCAAGAAAAATGGTGGATGAAATAATTCTAAAGAGTTAAACTTGTCCTTGTAGAAGTCCTCAAGTATACTTAAGTAGAAAATCATAATGAATCACGTACCTGTTACTCAGATTAAACTCAGTATTTCCATCTTCATTTATCCCACTAGGTGTATCTGCCTTATTCTGCTTTGCTGGAATTCTTTAAACGCTAGGCATCCTATCCTTCTAGTCACAATACTGATTGACAAAGTCCCTCTTTAAAATCACTGTCACACATAGCACAATCAACACTCCTTAATGTCCAATAGTCCCATCAAATTTCATAGCTTGCTTTAAATGTCCTGTATCTGGCTTATTCGAATCAAGCTCCAAACAAGCTTACTATTGCATTGTTTGGCTTAACCTGGGGTCACTAGAAGACAGAATTGAAGCAAGACTTCATTGCTAATGCTTACTTGAGGGGTACAATTCTGGAGCAACAACAAAAGGAATTTAAGATGGAAGACTGGGAAATATACACCAGCTTGTAGTACCAAGTCAGCCATTGATTCACAAAGATCACAGACGATTATGAGGCCTGGAGAGTGACCAGTAAAGATGGTAGAAGTTACCTGTTGGCTCCCATCTTCTAGTATTTGCTGGTCAGTTTCTTTGAGTAAACTTCTGGGTGTGTCTGGTTAGCCTGTCTGGCAGCTGGAGGGAAATACAAATCCATCCAAGCAATGTGGCACTTCATCTGAGCCCAGAAGCCCCAGAAGGAGCTGGAAGCTGTGACATTCAGCATGTTGTTGGCCAGTGTCCACCGCATCTGAAAAACAAGTGACACTGAGAATCTGAAAGGACTTCTAAAATGTCTGCTAGTACTTAAGCTTAAGTCTTCCCATAACGGTCCCCTCCCCACCTAGTATCATTGAAACACTGGAGGAATTTTGTCATGTCTCACAGAATGTCCTATATTTAGGTTTGACTACTTTTATGTCTAAGTTGTTCCTTTCCCCTGTATTACTAAAAATTGATAGTCCTACAGGTTGACTAGATTACTGATAGTCTTGCCAACAGAGGCTATCTATAATTTCTATTGCATCACATTCAAGTGCACTACACTTGGCTGTTCCTTTTACAGTGGTGCTAAGTTTAGTGAATGGCTCAACCTGATTCCATCTGAAACCACGATTTCTCATCCTTTCACTGAATTTTAGTTCATATTGATGACAAAAAAAAAAAAATTCTGTACTTCTCCCCCTGTTGATACCCTTTACAATGTGACTTCACCATTCTTCCAATCAAGAAACTGAACCATTTTCCCACCCCCTTGAATCTGAGCTGGCCTTGTGGCTTGCTTGGAAAATAGCAGGTGGTAGAAATGGAACTGCCATTTCAAGCCTGTGCCTTAAGGACCCTTGTGTTTTCCTCTTTATTGCCACTGTAAGGAAAATGAGCCTAGGCTAGGATGAGTCTGATCAGACTGAGGTGAAAGTCCTATTGTCCCAGCTGAGGTCGTCCTAGACCAGTCTGAGCTCACCTCTAAATGTGAGCACAGCCTCCTACCCACAGTTTGCTACATACTTTGACTTACTGTAAAGGATACATGTAACTGGAAGGTAGTTCAGGGGGCCAGAAGGTGCCCCTTTAAGGTACTGTTATAGCTTGACAAACTGACTGTCCCCATATACCTGACAACTTCCTATTCCTACTTATCCTCAAATAGGATAATATAGGGGAAATGGTATATGGAGAAGGGGTGGCTGCCTTTATAAAATGAGGCCAGAACTGTTACAAACATCAAGGAGTAGTGGGGTCTCAGGGCTATTGGAATCTTTCCCAATGTTCAAAATACACTCCCTAGCCATGTTTGCTAGGCCTTTCTACTAGGCAGGGATGCTAACCCTAAGATTCCATGCAGAATAAGGTTAGAATTTATGCTTAGATGCGATAGAAGAAAGTGTGCCAGTGATTGCTACAGGACATACGTCCTCAGCCTCTAAGTTTTTGCAAATATTATCAAAAGTTCCAATAGAAATCTGGTTTTTGAGGTACATGCATATAATACTTGAAGGGAACATGTTATAGCAACTTGCCACTTTATCCATCATTGTCCCAACAATCACAACGTTGTAGAGAACACTATTGAGAGAATCTAATTTTAAACCACAACATTCCATGATACCTCTCACCAAAATTTTTAGAGCATGAATAGGTGCTGCAACTGGTCTTCTGCTAGCCCTGTCAATTGCATGATGTCTGACATGGGTGTTGTACAAGAATTGGGATAGGGTTTAGAGGTCCCAAAGCATAATGGGTTTAGTTAACATGTACACATCCTGATCCATGTTTGCACATATTGGCCTTGGTAAAGCCAGTCCCACTTCAGGTACTGTCACTTGGTGGCCAGGGCCCCTAATAACCAGCCAGACTTCTTCCAAGGCAGCTTCCTTTTGGTGTTAAGGATGGTATTTCAGAAATCAATACCCTTAAATTGGCTCAATGGGTTTATAATATCCCATTCCCACCCAAATGCTGGGTCAAGTCCCCCTGATGACAAATTGGCAAGAATTCCAGGAGAAATAGAATCACCTGTTTGTTTCTGTCTGATTTCTTGGAAGCTACTGAGGTAGTAAGTAGAGTTAGGCCTGAGATAAGTGATAGCTCAAACACAAGCTGAGGTTCCTGGAACTCTATTCTGTAGTTAAAAGGAAGCGGGTTATCTCTGAAGGAAGGCAAGGGGAGTTCTTTGTTACACTTCCAAGGGATGAGCATAGCAATCTGTAATCCTATTGTGTATGGATGCTATAAGCCTGTGAGGGTCAGGGAAAGAAGTTCATCGGGTTGGTTCAGCAAAAGTCCTCTCCTAAATGTCTCCTTTCTTTTAAAGGAAGTGTTTAGATTGGCAAGAAACATGCATTATTGGAAGAAGTTAAGGTTCTGAAATCAGGCCCGGGTTTTAACACCCATCTCAGCTTCCTTACTGTATGACCTTTAACTTACTCTCTGAGCCTCTCCAACACATTTTGTAGATGCTTTCATCCTGAATTGAACCTTTATCTTCAAATGGTATTAAGATAACATACAAAATCCCAAGAAGACTAATTGTAAATATAAACCATACTAGAATTGTGTGGATTCACTTATAAAGGTAATTATGCTGAAAATTAGTTGTAAAGGACAAACCCTATCCTGGGACCATTCTAAGGGTTTCAACCTCACAAAGATCAATAAAACAGTAGGCCAGAAACTACTCTTGCCATCTAAATTGTGAGAGGTACCACAGATCAATGGGCAATACAAGAATAAGTGATAGGTACAACTGGTGAACAATTTAGAAAATGTTTAGCAGATTGCTTCATCTCAAAACTACAGAATTGGAATGATGTAGAAAAATCAGACTAGAGACACTAAAACTGAATAGTAATGCTTATCACACTCTTGGAGGTAGTTTTTGTTCTGTCTGCTGAACTTTAACAAAGATGATGGAGGATATTGACATTCATGTGTATACACTAAAGACATCAAGAAATACAGCAAATATACTGTGGACAGGCCATGACCTATCTACAGTATTAACATTTCTCCAGGAACGGGGCCTTGAAGCAGCTCTAATCCCATTCTGCCCACTCTGATCGCCAGAGTAGTTACAAATATTCCCCGCATCTCAGTAACTTAGCACAAGTGTGTTTTGCTCATGCTGGAGTGTTAGGTGGCTCACCTATAAGCAATGGCTTACAGAGCTGAGATGAAAGGAGCATGAACTCCTATATATAATGTCTCTTCAAAGTCTTCATAGCCATGGAAAAACGAATGACCTTCATGGGGTTGGTGACCAGACCTGGAAAATTGTCTAGCACCTTTAACAGTAGGTACAAATGTCCACTTGCCACTGAAATTTTCACTGAAATAGAAATCAACCACATCACTAGGCACTATTCAGTTGGGATTATATCCTTAAGACTTCTCTATGGAAGACAACATAGATTTATTGTCTAGTATAAGGTTATTTAATCATTATGTACTGACAGTAGTTCAGATTGGTACCAGTGTGGCCCAGACTCGGTAGCTCTGATATACGGTCTTTCCACAGTATGAACAGAATCCAGTCCCACTCCAACTTCAAGAGAACCTAGAAAACAGAATTGTCAGACGATGCTATGTGCTCCCAAATTTGTTTTCCCCTTTGTGGACACAAGGAAAGCTATGCTGGGTCAATGTTAAGTTCTGACTGGTTATCCAAAAGCCACTAGGTAACTGGGGGTGACATCAGCGAAAGTGGCAGAATAAGGACCTCTGAAAACACTATCTTCATAAAAGCAGTGAGAACACTAGGTAAAATCAAGTTGAACACTTTTAAAACTTAACCAATCCTATAGCAATCCAGGGAAAACAACCAAATCCAGGTAATAGCAAGCTTTTGTGGTATTTTAAAATTCCCTGTTCCCTCCATCACCACCCCAGCTCTGTGGTAGCCTTAAAAACCAACACCTTGCAAACAGTGAAAAACAGCAGCCTGGCAGAGAGGGCAGAATGGGATTAGAGCTGATTCAAGGCTGCATTCCTGGAGAAATGTTAACACTTTAACCTGTCTGGCCTCATTGGAAGACTCCATTCACAAGGTTGTTTGCGTGACTGGGAGATCACCTAATGCGAAAAGCCTCTTCCATAGGGGCATTTATCAAGAACGATTAAAAGCAACTGTTGAACATTGCAGCTGCCTAAGGGCATAGTGGGTAATACTTAGAGCAAACAATAAGCTAAAGGAAAAGCTGGAAAATTGTCTACAGGGACTCTGAAAAGCTCCAATATATTCCTATGAATCTGGATGGCCAAGTGCATATGTAGGACTGTATGTGGTGGGAAAGGACCCTAGAAGGCGCTGTGGGCTCACCTCTGGCTGACCTTGAGGCTCTGCATAAAGGGGAAATAAAGGCCAAGGTAGTTTCAACTGCCTGGCTGAGTGTTGAAGGCATATCCTAATACATACAGGAAAGCCCTCAGTAAGGACTGGGAAACTTGGTAGTTTCAGGCGTTTAAGGAAATCTAAGCAGTAGTAGCTGACCTCTTAACCAAATAAACTCCAGTAGTCCCACCTAAGACTATAGACCTTGCAGAACTGTTACTAAATAAGCAAAGAACAATCAGCGACAAGCCCTGGGAGAACTTGATATCCAGAGTTGCCAGTAGTAAGATTTCCAGTTTCCAACAAAGATAAATTATAGCTGATATACAAAAAAGCAATTAGTCTCTGAGAAAGTCCAGATTTTAGACTTATTAGATGAAGACTTTAAATCCACTATTTAAAATCTTCAAATAGACTGTCTAAAGTATGGGAAATGTCTAGTCAGACTACCAATAGAGAAACTTTTTTAAAGAGCCAAATAGAAATTCTCAAGTTGAAGCATAATAACTTGAATTAAAAACTCTACTAGGAGAATGACACAATGGACTTTGGGGACTCAGGGAAAGAGGGTAGGAAGAGGGGGTGAATGAAGGATAAGACTACATATTGGGTGCATTGTATACAGCTCGCATGATAGGTGCATCAAATTCTCACAAATCACCACTAAAGAACTTATGTAACCAAACACCACCTGTTCCCCAATAACCTCTGGAAATAAACTACACTAGAGATGTTCAAGACTTGATACAGAAGAATCAGTGAACTTGAAGATGAGTCAATCAACTTTTGAAGATAGATCAAAATGTCCTAAAGTTAGACAGGGGGTATGGTCATACAACCTTGTGAATATACTTAAAAGTACCAAATTAGTTTCAAAAAGTGAACTTGATTGTATGTAGATTAAACTCGGTAAAAAGAGAACCATGGGCCTGGGACCACTACCTCAAACTACAACCAATCCTCAGCTGCATGAGAACAGGTGAAAACTGAAGTGTGGTTTTCCTACTAGAGTGCTTGTATTTCATGTTACGGTATACTGTAATTGTGATCACCCAACAGGTTCTTGCTGCCCACTGCACAAGCAACTGATTAACCAGGAAAATGGCATTGCAATAAAGAACTTAATTAACATGAGGCCAGCTGCTCTGAGAGACAGTCACTACTCTATCACCCCAAAAATTTTGGGATTAGGAGTTTTAAGGATAACTTGGGTGTGTAGGGGCTTGGGAAATAGGCAGTGCTGATAGGTTGGGTTGGAGATGAAATCAGTCGAAGTTGTCCTCTTGCCACTGAATCAGTTCCTGGGTGGGATGAGGGGCACAAGACCAGATGAGCAAGTTTATCCATCTGGGTGGTGCCAGCTGATTCATCGAGTTGCAGGGTCTGCAGAGTATCTCAAGCACTGATCTTAGGTTTTACAATAGTGATGTTATCCCTGGGAGCAATTTGAGGAGATTCAGAATCTTGCAGCCTCTAGCTGTATGACTCCTAAACCACAATTTCTAATTTTGTGGCTAATTGGTTAGTCCTACAAGAGCAGTCAAGTGCCAGAAAGGAAGGGTTTGTTTTGGGCAAGGGTTGTTAGCATCTTTATTTCAACTATAAATTCCTCCCAAAATTCAGCCTATACCCAGCAATGAACAAGGACAGCTTGGAGGTTAGCAGGATGGAGTCAGGTCAGATATTTCATCATCACAATTTTCTGTTATAACTTTTGCAAAGGTAGTTTCATAATTGGTCTCACCACATGCAATGGGTGTTAACTGTGTGGATAGGATGTTTGAGAGGCAATATCAACCACTAGCAGGCTTGTTCTCAGTTGATTCAGTAACTTGACCTTTTGTTTAAAAAGACCAAATATAAGCTATTAAGTTGTACATATAGCTTAGAAAAACGATACCAAATATTCTATTGAATAAATCACAGTATAGCCTGTAAGTAGAGCATTAAGTAAACATAAAAAGCTTGGTTGAAAAGCATAATGTGAAGAGGTATATACCAATTATAATTTACACAATTAGAATAGAACACAAATGCTGACTTATAAAATGTGGATAGTATATAACATAACTTTCCATATCTTTCATGCAAGTACTTGGACTTTAAAATGAAGAAAATAAAAACGGGGTTTAAGCTTAATCTACTCATGCCACATTACTAAATCACAGCTTTCACTGTCAGGCTGGCTGTCCTGTTACCTAAATACAAAATACTCTTAAGTTCCTGGATGAACCTGACATACATGGTCTTACGCTGCTATGAAACTCTCTGGAAAGCCACGCTTGTTCTAAAACAGAGGATGAACTTAAGATGCGATGCCTTGGATTGCCTTCCTCATGAAAGGGCCTTACAAAAGCAGGTTTCACACATGGCAAATTGGTTCTCCACGTGGTAGATATAGTGCCACCAAAACCCAAGACAAAGGGACTAATGGTTGAGGCATTTGGAGTCTAGAATATTCTGCTTGGCCCTACAGGTAAAGAAAAGCCTGACATGGAAGCTGCATCAAAAGGAGCTTCCATTTCAGCTTTCACTAACAAGATGGCCAAGGTCTTGCAAGAAGTTAACATGCTTGGACTTCCGGAGTAAATGCATTTGTTCAACTGAGTCCAAGGTGGAAGTCCAAGTTGGTAAATACAGCCTGTAACACTTGCCTTTCATCAGGCTGTCCTGTGTTTGAAGGTCCACATTTTATACTGTGGGGAATCTAGGGTCTGGTGTTACCATCTTTAAAGATGGCTATAAATACCACTAACTTTTCATTATACTTGAAGTTCTGGGATACATGTGCAGAATGTGCAGGTTTGTTACATAGGTATACATGTGCCATGGTGGTTTGCTGCACCCATCAACCCATCATCTACATTAGGTATTTCTCCTAATGCTATCCCTCCTCTTGACCCCGACAGGCCCTGGTGTTTGATGTTCCCTTCCCTGTGCCCATATGTTCTTATTGTTCAACTCCCACTTATGAGTGAGAACATAGTGGTTTTCTGTTCCTGTGTTAGAGAATGGTTTCTAGCTTGATCCATGTCCCTGCAAAGGACATGAACTTTTATGGCCGTACAACATTCCATGGTGTATATGTGCCACATTTTCTCAATCCAGTCTATCATTGACAGACATTTGTGTTGGTTCCAAGTCTTTGCTATTGTGAATAGTGCCGCAGTAAACACATGTGCATGTGCCTTTATAGTAGAATGATGTATAATCCTTTGGGTATATACCCAGTAATGGGATTGCTGGGTCAAATGGAAATACCACTAACTTTGACTGCCTTCAGTGACTAGAAGAGCCCTTTAGGGATAGGACTACTTGAATTGGCTTCTTGCCATAAATAGACACTTACATATACTTTTCTTCCAACCTTTTTTAGAACCCCTTTCTAGCCTGTTAATGCTCTGCATAGAATGGAATCTAGTGAGAGGTTGATGTATTTAAGTATCGCATTGATATCCTTGATGTGCTGATTTACAGGAGAAAACTGCAGCTCAAGCCACCAAACTCCAAATCCCCTTCTAGAGTTGGAATGGTGGCAATGTGTCCTGCCTCTAAGGAGTTTGAGGCTTTCAGAACAGGAAGGTTGGCTATAGGAGGGACTTGCCATTGGAGGATAGGCTTGACTTCTCAAGGGTAAGACCTCTCAGGTCTGCTATAGGAAGATAACAATGCCCTAGAAACTTGGTCTTTAGTGACAAGTAGACCCAGAGATAAACAACTTGAAGTCCCAGATAGCTATTAAATCTAGTTGAACTCCACAATGTGGGGAGAACAGACTTAAACTACTCTCCCCCTACCTCTCCCCACCTTGGAGATTAAAAGAAATAACATGCCCTCCAGATATGCTTGGGTGCTGTCAAGTGGTCCGTTCCCATTATAAGATAGAATGCTGCTACGGTCACCCAGCTTCATGGCTCCATGGATGTGACCAAGCCCTTGCCTGGTAGCTCTAGTCTTTTATTTATTTATTTATTTATTTATTTATTTATTTATTTATTTATTTATTTATTTTTATTATACTTTAAGTTCTAGGGTACATGTGCATAACGTGCAGGTTTGTTACATATGTATATTTGTGCCATGTTGGTGTGCTGCACCCATCAACTCGTCAGCACCCATCAATTCATCATTTATATCATGTATAACTTTGCTGAAGTTGCTTATCAGCTTGAGATTTTGGGCTGAGACGATGGGGTTTTCTAAATATACAATCATGTCATCTGCAAACAGGGACAATTTGACTTCTTCTTTTCCTAACTGAATACCCTTGATTTCTTTCTCTTGCCTGATTGCCCTAGCCAGAACTTCCAACACTATGTTGAATAGGAGTGGTGAGAGAGGGCATCCCTGTCTTGTGCCAGTTTTCAAAGGGAATTTTTCCAGTTTTTGCCCATTCAGTATGATATTAGCTGTGGGTTTGTCATAAATAGCTCTTATTATTTTGAGGTACGTTCCATCAATACCGAATTTATTGAGCGTTTTTAGCATGAAGGGCTGTTGAATTTTGTCAAAAGCCTTTTCTGCGTCTATTGAGATAATCATGTGGTTCTTGACTTTGGTTCTGTTTATATGCTGGATTACATTTATTGATTTGCGAATGTTGAACCAGCCTTGCATCCCAGGAATGAAGCCCACTTGATCATGGTGGATAAGCTTTTTGATGTGCTGCTGAATCCAGTTTGCCAGTATTTTATTGAGGATTTTTGCATTGATGTTCATCGGGGATATTGGTCTAAAATTCTCTTTTTTTGTTGTGTCTCTGCCAGGCTTTGGTATCAGGATGATGTTGGCCTCATAAAATGAGTTAGGGAGGATTCCCTCTTTTTCTATTGATTTGGAATAGTTTCAGAAGGAATGGTACCAGCTCCTCCTTGTACCTCTGGTAGAATTCAGCTGTGAATCCATCTGCTCCTGGACTTTTTTTGGTGGGTAGGCTATTAATTGTTGCCTCAATTTCAGAGCCTGCTATTGGTCTATTCAGGAATTCAACTTCTTCCTGGTTTAGCCTTGGGAGAGTGTAAGTGTCCAGGAAATTATCCATTTCTTCTAGATTTTCTAGTTGATTTGCGTAGAGGTGTTTATAGTATTCTCTGATGGTAGTTTGTATTTCTGTGGGGTCCGTGGTGATATCCCCTTTATCATTTTTTATTGCAGTCTATTTGATTCCTCTCTTTTCTTCTTTATTAGTCTTGCTAGTGGTCTGTCAATTTTGTTGATTTTTTTCAAAAAACCAACTCCTGGATTCATTGATTTTTTTGGAGGGTTTTTTGTGTCTCTATCTCCTTCAGTTCTGCTCTGATCTTAGTTATTTCTTGCCTTCTGCTAGCTTTTGAATGTGTTTGCTCTTGCCTCTCTAGTTCTTTTAATTGTGATGTTAGTGTCAATTTTAGATCTTTCCAGCTTTCTCTTGTGGGCATTTAGTGCTATAAATTTCCCTCTACACACTGCTTTAAATGTGTCCCAGAGATTCTGGTATGTTGTATCTTTGTTCTCATTGGTTTCAAAGAACATCTTTATTTCTGCCTTCATTTCGTTATGTACCCAGTAGTCATTCAGGAGCAAGTTGTTCAGTTTCCATGTAGTTGAGCGGTTTTGATTGAGTTTCTTAGTCCTGAGTTCTAGTTTGATTGCACTGTGGTCTGAGAGACAGTTTGTTATAATTTCTGTTCTTTTACATTTGCTGAGGAGTGCTTTACTTCCAATTATGTGGTCAATTTTGGAATCAGTGCGATGTGGTGCTGAGAAGAATGTATATTCTGTTGATTTGGGGTGGAGAGTTCTATAGATGCCTATTAGGTCCGCTTGGTGCAGAGATGAGTTCAATTCCTGGATATCCTTGTTAACTTTCTGTCTCGTTGATCTGTCTAATGTTGACAGTGGAGTGTTGAAGTCTCCCATTATTATTGTATGGGAGTCTAAGTCTCTTTGTAAGTCTCTAAGGACTTGCTTTATGAATCTGGGTGCTCCTGTATTGGGTGCATATATATTTAGGAGAGTTAGCTCTTCCTGTTGAATTGATCCCTTTACCATTATGTAATGGCCTTCTTTGTCTCTTTTGATCTTTGATGGTTTAAAGTCTGTTTTATCAGAGACTAGGATTGCAACCCCTGCTTTTTTTTGTTCTCCATTTGCTTGGTAGATCTTCCTCCATCCCTTTATTTTGAGCCTATGTATGTCTCTGCATGTGAGATGGGTCTCCTGAATACAGCAGACTGATGGGTCTTGACTCTATCCAGTTTGCCAGTCTGTGTCTTTTAATTGGAGCATTTAGTCCATTTACATTTAAGGTTAATATTGTTATGTGTGAACTTGATCCTGCCATTATGATATTAACTGGTTATTTTGCTCGTTAGTTGATGCAGTTTCTTCCTAGCCTCGATGGTCTTTACATTTTGGCATGTTTTTGCAATGGCTGGTACCGGTTGTTCCTTTCCATGTTTAGGGCTTCCTTCAGGGTCTCTTGTAAGGCAGGCCTGGTGGTGACAAAATCTCTAAGCATTTGCTTATCTGTAAAGGATTTTATTTCTCCTTCACTGATGAAACTTAGTTTGGCTGGTTATGAAATTCTGGGTTTAAAATTCTTTAAGAACGTTGAATATTGGCCCCCACTCTCTTCTGGCTTGTAGAGTTTCTGCCGAGAGGTCTGCTGTTAGTCTGATGGGCTTCCCTTTGTGGGTAACCTGACCTTTCTCTCTGGCTGCCCTTAAGACTTTTTCCTTCATTTCAACTTTGGTGAATCTGGCAATTATGTGTCTTGGAGTTGCTCTTCTCGAGGAGTATCTTTGTAGCGTTCTCTGTATTTCCTGAATTTGAATGTTGGCCTGCCCTACTAGGTTGGGGAAGTTCTCCTGGATGATATCCTGAAGAGTGTTTTCCAACTTGGTTCCATTTTCCCCCTCACTTTCAGGCACCCCAATCAGACGTAGATTTGGTCTTTTTACATAATCCCATACTTCTTGCAGGCTTTGTTCATTTCTTTTTCTTTTTTCTTTTGGTTTCTCTTCTTGCTTCATTTCATTCATTTGATCCTCAATAAGTGATACTCTTTCTTCCAGTTGATCGAGTCAGTTACTGAAGCTTGTGTATTTGTTATGTATTTCTCATGTCATGGTTTTCATCTCTGTCATTTCGTTTATGACCTTCTCTGCATTAATTAGTCTAGCTGTCAATTCTTCCACTCTTTTTTCAAAATTTTTAGTTTCTTTGCGCTGGGTACATAATTCCTCCTTTAGCTCTGAGAAGTTTGATGGACTGAAGCCGCCTTCTCTCATCTCGTCAGTCATTCTCTGACCAGCTTCGATCGGTTGCTGGTGATGGGCTGTGCTCCTTTGAAGGGGGAGATGCGCTCTTATTTTTTGAATTTCCAGTTTTTCTGCCCTGCTTTTTCCCCATCTTTGTGGTTTTATCTGTCTCTGGTCTTTGATGATGGTGACGTACTGATGGGGTTTTGGTATAGGTGTCCTTCCTGTTTGATAGTTTTCCTTTTGACAGTCAGGACCCTCAGCTATAGGTCTGTTGGAGATTGCTTGAGGTCCACTCCAGACCCTGTTTGCCTGGGTATCAGCAGCAGAGGTTGCAGAAGATAGAATATTGCTGAACAGCGAGTGTACCTGTCTGATTCTTACTTTGGAAGCTTCCTCTCAGGGGTGTACTCCACCCTGTGAGGTGTGGGGTGTCAGACTGCCCCTAGTGGGGGATGTCTCCCAGTTAGGCTACTCAGTGGTCAGGGACCCACTTGAGCAGGCAGTCTGTCTGTTCTCAGATCTCAACCTCTGTGTTGGGAGATCCACTGCTCTCTTCAAAGCTGTCAGACAGAGTCGTTCGCGTCTGCTCAGGCCTCTGCTGCTTCCCCTGTTGTTTTTTTAGCTGTGCCCTTTCCCCAGAGGTGGAGTCTCAGTTGAAAATGCAGAAATCACCGGTCTTCTGTGTCGCTCGCCCTGGGAGTTGGAGACTGGAGCTGTTCCTATTCGGCCATCTTCTTCATAGGCGCGTCCCATCCAGGCGGCGGCGGGAAAGAGGCCAGCTCTAGTCTTTTAATACCCTATCATGAGTACTCAGAGTATGTAAGGGACCCAGTAGCACCCCAGGGACTGCTTTTCTGTTGCAGATGGTATATAATCTTGCTCAGAACCTTAGAGATCTGTGCTGCAAGTCTATTATTGGGGCTTACCAAAGACCAAAAAAAGTATGCTTATCTGCCCTTGATACCTCTGACTTGTTTAATATGGCCTGAGTTTGTAATATAGCATGGACCTTACTAGAGTACTCTATTTCTTTGGGCCTCACTTGAAACTGATTTTCAAGGACCCAAGAAATTCATTAAAGCAACATTCCTGCCAGGTATGGTGGCTCACGCCTGTAATACCAGCACTTTGGGAGCCCGAGACAGGTGGATCACTTGGTCAGGAGTTCTAGACCAGCCTGGTCAACATGGCAAAACTGTTTCTACTGAAAATACAAAAATTAGCCAGGCATGGTGGCAGGCACCTGTAATCCCAGTTACTCAGGAGGGTGAGTCACGAGAACTGCTTGAACCCAGGATAGGGTGGTGGGGGGAGGTTGCAGTGAGCTGAGATCATGCCACTGCACTCTAGCCTGGGCAACAGGGTGAAACTAAGTCTGGGGAAAAAAAAAAAAGTTTCCTGAGGCTGGTACATGCAATCTTACACTCACAAAAAAATGGAAGAAAAAAAGCCAAGAATAGTGTATGCTGTCTCCCAAGTCAACATGCTCTTTCTTTTAGTGGTAGTCAATTATGCCTTAGAAGGGGATGTTTTCCTATGCCCCAGACCAGACCTCCCACTTGGGAGACTACCGCAACTGAAGGTAAATTACCACAAAGAAGGTAATTCATGCATGCATAGTTTTTTAACTTAGACTTTCAGAAAACTAGCCACTCTTACTCAGTGGGTGCAATTAGCATGATGCCACTGAGATAGATAGACCACAGTGGTGTTCAAAACGTCAAGATGATTTGTGTCCTCCCAGACTATAACAGCAAAGAGACATTGCCTTGTGGCAAAATGAAAGTTTCGGTAGTCCTTACTGATAGTACTCAAACGTTTTCCTATAGCTACGTAGTAGTCTCAGAGCAATGTCAATATGTTCCAATAAAAAAGCGTCTGGCACAGCAGCTGTGATTAGGGCTACTGAGTGGAGTTGGAGATGGTCCATTGTTAGTCCCATCTTAGGGATTAGACCAGTGAAGTGTCAGCTACCACCACCACCACCCCTGGATCTTTTAAGTGTTTTGTGCTAATTTCTGCAATCCCTCCAAGGCAGCTGTATTGCCTTTGATATACAGTTGGATATTGGAGTAAATGACATTAGAGAGGGCCAAGTTAGAATCACCTGAAACTGCATTCATCCTATTCTACCCAAGCCAATGAGCCAATGTGACCTAACAAATTGCTAAGTATATCAAACTTACTCCCAGAACTAGAGGGAAACCACAGGATGGATTCCCTGAACCACTGGATTCACTGTGGCATGAACTTCAACCAGGACTCCACTTATCACCTGGTCTCAGGAACCTGATTCTAGCATTACACTCACAATAGCATGGTGGGTTTTCTGATAGATATTGCTTTAGGATCCATATATCCAGCAGACCTCAAATCTGAGTTCCTAACCTAGTATAATTACTCTAAAATGATTTTCTGCCAATGGATGGGGGAAATACTCCTGGTATTACAGGCTCTTAAGGAAATCCATTCCCCTTCAATAAGACAACTGGCTCAGATCTGGAAACTTCAGATATTGTGTTCATTGCAATTACATCAGGCTTTTCAGTCAGTCCTTGTATCTCTTCTAGTTGTACAAGTTAAGAAATCCCAACTAGCTGCCCATCTATCTCAACCCTAGAACAGGATGATATGTTAGCCAATGCCACAAGTCTCTGAAGATCAGCTTACCCTGGTGGCCATACAGATCCTTGATGCCTCTTATAGTAACTATTAAGATATAAGATGAAGGGCTACCAGTTGACCCTGCATATACATTCCTTCCTGATCAGCTATGGGAACCTAATCTCATGAGTATCTCCTAGTGTCAAATCTGGGTGTAAAGGACAGTTCCTTAATGTTGCTGCCCTCATGAATACATTATTCATCACTTTTGTCCCCTAGAAGGGCCCAGAAGATAATTTCCTTATGTGTCACATCCTCTGGTATTAGGGAAAAAATCTACTGTAACATCCTCCCTGCACCTTCTGACCCCTTCAATACTCTATTGGATCAGCTCAAGCATCTCTCGCTTATTAAGGGTCATTATGATATCCAAGCTTCAAAGAAGTTTTTCCAGCAGTGTCTGGCTAAGCTCATCTCCAGGTGTCCTAGCCAGGAAATTAGATCCTGGGTCCCTGGGGAGGTGCTAAACGCTTAACCTCATGATCGAACACCTTCAAGATACATGGCCGTGCATGTTCCCACAGGTGACACAGTATGTGTTTACCAAGCATTGCAACCCTTTCAGTGTGGAAGCTTTTTCCCAGGAAAGATAATTTCTGACTTGGGGTATCTGAGGTCAGTTATATTATGGAGATAAGTGGAAAGGCAGGGTTGGTTTTTTTTTTTTTTTTTTTTTTTGAGGAAGGAATATAACATCTTTTGACACATCTGCCTGAGATATAATCTTGTCATGGTCTTCAGGCAATAGGAAGCTCTCTTGTTTGGGTTTTTCTTTTTAAACATAGGGAAGAGGGACCACTTCTCCAAACCCAGAAGGTTTAGGGGGAATCTGAGAATTCAAGGCACTCAAATGTTGACCCAACTGTACCTATCCTGAGTCTCAGGGTCTCACTTTCTCCCTATAGAGATGATAGTATCTCCTAATGTCAAATATGCAGTCTGAATATGCAGCCTTGACAAGTCTCTCATGCTAGATACTATGTCTTTTGTATTTCTGCCATCTTCACAGTCAAGTCTTCAGCCTGATGGTTCAGTCTGATCTGTCACTTAGCCATGGGCAATGAAAGTCTCCTTAAAGTGGCTGAGAATTTCTGGCTTTCATTGCAGGTCCTAAGTTGGTAGTTGGCTAACCTGAGCCTGCTGTTCTTTCAAGGTTTCTAAGTCAGTCTAAGAAGTCAAGCTCTTCTATGCTTTTCATTGCTCCCTATCATTCAGATGCTAGAGCCACTGTGTTATCCAGTGCTTCCCTTTATACCTATACCTCAATCCAGAAAGAGTGAGAGTCTAGGAAGTAGTAATACAAGGTCTTGCTTCTGGGATCTTTGAGAAATGGAAGAGATGTCTCAATATTTCATGTGAAGAATGAACATCTGTGTATTTATCCATCAACTCCCACTCCTCACTGGTAGAGATGCCCTGAGGGTATTAAGACTCCTCACTTCCAGGCTGTGAGTGTGTGTGCGCTGATCTGATCTCTGGCTTCAGAGGACCCTGAAGTAGAAAGCACAGACATACATAGCTTACTTGAGGCCAGACACTGTCAGCATGAGTCTACATCTGTATACACCTGTCCAAAGCACCTGCCGCTGGAACTGGCAGTGAGTAAGTGGGATGGGACTTGGTCAGACTGAAACGTGCCTGTAACAGTCAGGGAAAGAAGTAACAATGCAACTGGCTCAATATTGCCAAGTCCTTCCCTGAAACTCTCTAATCCGTGCCTCTGACACTTGATTCCAGAAAGAAGAAATGATCTGCCAGTTTCCCTCTCCCATAAATCAGACACTAACTCCATGAAAAATTGCCTTTCCTATACATCCCACTTACACAGACATGGGCACTGAGCAGGGATCTGGAGAATCCTATGCCCTAGTCTGAATTAGGGAAACCCAGGGCAGGAGTTGAGACACCAGCATAAGTACAATGCAACCTGCTACTCAGAAAGGGATCTGAAATGTCACAGGTGTTGGATACATGCTGTGTGTATGTGTGTACATTAAAGGGCAAACATAGAATATTGAAGACTTGAACAAAAACAGGCATGACCTAAGAGATGCACATGGATCACTGAGCTCAATAACTTAGCCTATCTAGCTTCAAGTATACATAGAACACAAAATGACCAGAAACTAGTCTCGAAGCCTGAAGTTTTATGACCATTGCCATCATCCTGTCTGGGTCTGGTTTTCCCAGAAATCAGCCTAAGGAAAAATAAGAATGCAGGAGGCTTATTTGGGAGGTGATCCCTGGGTGTAGCCGTGAGTGGAGTGAGACAAGAGCCAGTAAAGGGAACATGATTTAGCCAGTTATTGCAGGGGCTATCTGGGTCTCTGAGATTTGCTCCCACTGCGGACCTCTGAGGAGCACTGGAGAATGTGCTTCAGGTGTGCATCTGCAGGATGGGAGACTATACCAGGTATCTTCCATCCCCTATTGATTGAGGGTTATCCCTAGGAGTTGGAATTCCCCCACTCTGAACTACCTTGCACACAGGTTGAATGAGTCCTTGGGTTCCAGAAGCCCTTGCAGAATAAAACAAGTGGTGGACCCTTGTGGGTATGATGCTGTGAGCATGCAGACTGTCAACAGCCATACTAAAACCAGAGGCATGCTGGGGGGATGGAGGTGAGACACCAAACTAGTGACTTACACTTATCTCCTTTGACCAAGGTATAATTTATTGTTATCTAACTTCAGCCCACATGTTTAGAATTTAGAAAACACTGATTAAGTTCTAAGATCAAATCATGCAAATGAGAAGATACTAGAAACTAATACCATCAGTCAAAACTCAAGACACAGAAGACAAAACTTAAGATGCTAATAGTGGGTCTAGATTTCCTTTTATGTGAGTGAGCAAATCTTCTACCTTTTTGGATTCTATGTGATACAAAACTTAAGATAACAGAACCCAGTGAAATCGATAAGGAGTTGACAAAACATTTTCTGAGAAGTCCAAGAAGATACACCTAGTAAGATTAGTGTGGCAGGCTCTGGTACCCACCCCTTTTCCTTGTACCATACCCCATCCGTAAGTACAGGCTGACCTCCAGCTGCCAGTGTCATACCTCTATCTGAGGACTCTTCCCCAAAGCCATAGAAAATAGTTTCACCTTCAGATAGGGCAGGCTGACTTACTGAATGAACACATCTCTGGAGCAGGCTTTAACCAGAATCTGTTTAGAATTAGTATGTAAATACCCCAGCACCTTCACCCCTTAGATGGACTAAATCCAGAATTTCCCCCATGAGATCAAGCTTCAGCCACTGCCAGTGGTGAGTGGCTCACAGTATCCTGTAGTGGCTGCTGCCTCCTCTTCCTGTCTCGCCTCACAACATTTGACTCCTGGTGTTTCCAAATCCACTTGCATTCAGGTTGTTAGGATCTGCTTTTATGGAAACTCAAGCCAAAATAAAAAATGCCCCAAGGAAACAATACTCATATTTAGGAAATATAACTAGAGGTATAGAATGAGAATGTCATAAGTTGCTTTATGCCAGTAACTTTGAAAACATAGATGAAATGAATATACCTCTAGAAAAACAATTTACCAAAAGGAAATCAAGAAATGACTCATCTGAGGAGATCTATAACTAGAAGAGAAACTAAAGCAAGCCCAGATCATTGCATAATTAAGATTTTTCAATTAACTCCAATCATACAAAGTCTTCCAAAGAAAAAAATATCGTCTCAACTTAGTTTCATAGACAAGATCATCTGCGTTTCAAAAGGACAGCACAAGAGAATTTTTGGCCTGGTATTTATAAACATAGGATGCAAAAAAACCTAAAATACTAAAGGCACTCTGATCTTTTATATAAAAAGACATAAATGGAAAACCAAACGTTGTATGTTCTCATAGTAGGAGCCAAATTGAGAAATTGAGGCTGCAAAGGCACAAAAATGATATATAGACTTTGGAGACTCAGAAGGATGAGAGAAGGGTTGAGGGATGAGACTACACTGAGTACAGTGTACACTGCACAGGTGACAGGTGCACCAAAATCTCAAATTACCACTACTTATCCATGTAACCAAAAACCTCTTATCCAAAAACTATTGAAATAAATGTGGTACATACAACATAAGGAAATTCTGACACATGATAAAACATACATGAAACTTGAAGATGTGCTAAATGAAACAAGACAGTTACAAAAAGGACAAATATATTGTTCCAATTATAGGAAGCATCTAGAATAGTCAAATTTATAAAGATAGAAAATAGAATGGTGATTGCCGGGGGGGGGGTGGGCATAGGAAAAACAGCATTATTTAATAGGTGTGACATTTCAGTCTGAGTAGACAAAGCTCTGGCTGTACAACTATGTAAATGTACTCAGCGCCACTGAATTATACACTTACAGATGGTTAGAATGTTAAACTTTATATAATTCACCACTCTATAATGTATCGGATTAAAAAATAAAGACTGGCTGGGCACGGTGGCTCACGCCTGTTAATCCCAGTACTTTAGGAGGCCGAGGCGGGTGGATCACCTGAGATCGGGAGTTCAAGACCAGCCTGACCAATGTGACAAAACGCTGTCTCTACTAAAAATACAAAAAATTAGCTGGGCCTGGTGGCGCACACCTGTAATCCCAGTTACTTGGGAGGCTGAGGCAGGAGAATTGCTTGAACCCAGGAGGCAGAGCTTGTAGTAAGCCGAGATCACACCATTGCAGTCCAGCTTAGGCAATAGACTGTTTCAACAAAAAAATTATGAAACCAGCTTTTTTCCAGACATTTAAATTTGAAGTTGATATATCAGAGTCTAATTGGGAAACTTTCACCCAAAATATCCAGAATGGTTCATAATAAAGAGAACTGAGGGTTTATGGGGCTGGTGGAAGATCGAAGAGCCTAGACAGGATAGTTAAGCAACCTAGAGGTTAAAGGGGTACATATGATTCTGTTTTATGATCCCATCTAGACAGGCAGCTAAAACAGCCAAAACTAATCTAACAAGAGAAAACAGATCATTGTTTCCAGTGGTGGGAAACTTCCTCAGGTGATAAAGGTTCTATATCTTTCCTGGGGATGTGGTTATGTGGGTATAAATACAAACTTACTGAATTGTATACTCAAAGCATTTCTCAGTGAAGACAATTCTTAAAAGTAACATTTTAGTCGAATAAAGAAAAGGCAGCAGCACTGTGGCTGCCAGTCCCTTTCATTGAAGCCCAACAACTTACTACTGCTTACCTCATGAATTTCAATTGTTATCTTTGAACATGTTACAGATCTATGTATTTGTGGGTATTTTTGCATGCCTAATTTTACATTGAGCATGTTACAGATCTATGTATTTGTGGGTATTTTTGCATGCCTAATTTTACATTCTGTGACTTGCTGCAGGCACTCGTGAGATTTATCCACACATGTTGCCACAGTCTACTTTTCATTACTAAATCTAATGAATGGATAGTTTCATATACTTTCCTATTGGTGAATATTTGTTTAGCTTCAGATTTTTTGAACAGTATTGCCTTAAACACTCTTGAACATTTCCTGTACAGGTATATAATATTCCTCTAGGATATATAATGGGGAGTGATGAGTTTCAGAGTAAGGCACATCTTTAACATTATCATCATTACCATCATGGTAAATATTCTTGATTTACAGCACCAAACTATATTCTCAGTTTGAATATATTTTCCTTGGTTCCCATCCTTGTCAACTCTTGGTACTGGTAGCTTATAAATCAGGCGAAAGTATAATGGCATAACTTTGTTTCTTCCCTTGGTTACATACATACAGACAAATGTGTTTCCCCTCACTAGAATTTTCTGGTTCTATTCATGGTATCTCTAACCATTTCGTTTACTTACAGCTTATATTCTGGGTACTAATCCAGAATATATTGTCATAGATCCTTATCCAATTGTGCTTCTTCATGTCATGTCCATTGTGTCCTTTGAGCAGTTAAAATTTTTCTTTCATGAATAATTAAGAACTTTCATATTGAAGCCATAGGGATAGTCTACATTTTCTTCAAATAAAGTTCTGCCTTATATTTAAGGATTTGTCTCACCACTCACCAATTACAGATGAATTAAATATCTAATTCTATTGTCCTTATGAATAAATAACCTATTGAATAATCCATCTCTTCCCTGGTAGCCAGTAATATAGCTGTCAATACTACTTTTTTTGTATGCATGGGTTTGTGTCTAAACACTGTTGGTCTGTTTGCCCATCTCTGCCCAATGCCGCACTTCTGTACCTTTACAGAATTACTAGATTGTATAATCAGACTGATCTGCTAGTTGGTAAACTTTCAACATTGAACTCTTCACCCTCCCTGATCATAACAACTCTTACCCAACAGGCAAATGAAAAGCCTCTAAAACTGCTCCCTCCAGCCAAAGTAGTCAAAAACAATATCACATCCTAGGAGAGAGTGGCAAAGATTAATGTAACTTTTAAGAGACTGGTAGCAACATCTATCGTATCTCCATTTAATTCACCAGTCTGGCTGTAAAAACCCAGATGAGCCCACAGGGAGTTTGCTAGGTCTACTGAGGAGTTGCCCCAACCGTGGCTGCTGTGACAGTTATCTTTGCTAAAATAGACTTAGTCCCAGATACCTGGTATGTAGTCATACTGTGGTAAACGTTCTTTATCAGAAAAGAGAATCAGAAGTGAGTTGCATTCACACAGAACAGACAATACTATATGCTTATGGTTTTGCCCCAGAGCTGTCTGTATATACAGAAGGACATGTTGATCTACTCGACTGATGATACAATTGGACTGGATAAGCAGGAAGGGGGCTAACACAATGGAGGCCTTGGTAAGGTGCTGTGCCTCATATGAGAAACAGTTCAAATATCTAGAAGCCTGCCACACTAGTAAAAGTTCTTACAAGTCCAACAGTCAAGGATACGCTGGGATATTCCATGCAAAGTTTGATGAATTATTGCATCTTACATCTCCCACCATGAAGAAGGAAGCACAACAGCTGGTGGGGCTCTTCAGATTTGGAGACGGCACATTCCACCACTAAGACCACTGCTTTGACCCATTTACTGATTGACAAGGCTGAAAGCTCCAGGACCCAAAGCAAAATCAGGCCCTTCAAGTCCAGTCTATGCTGCTTGAGCCATACAACCTAGAGCAGACCCTATAGCATGGCTGAGCAAACTCCTGTCTGAAAGCAATAAATTTCATGGTATGCAGGCTGTATGGTCTGTAAAAACACTCAGCTCTGCACTGTAGTGCAAAAGCAGCCACAGACTATTCTAGAAAAGTGAAAGAACCAGGTCAACAGTGGTTCTATATAAGACCAGAAGGTTTTGTAGTCTTAGCTCTTACATTGGTCTGTGATCCATTTCAAATTAACCTTTCTGTGTAGACTGAGGTATGAGGAAAGATTCTTTTTCCATATTCATATCTAATGGTTTTAGTCCCATTTATTAGAGATTCATTCTTCACTGGATTATGTGGGTTATTTTGAAGTCTGATCATGACTACAGATATTCTCCTTTTTTTAACATTAGCATTACTTTCAACTTACTAGGATGATACTAAAGTGGCAGTAATATCACTTTTCTAAGTTAAGTGCTTTTAATGACTCATTAAATTTTTTGTAAGCCTCTGGAGATTTCCTGAATCATTTATGATTTTAAAATCATGGGGGAGGTTCCAAGATGGCCAAATAGTAACAGCTCCACTCTACAGCTCCCAGTATGAGTGACACAGAAGATGGGTGATTTCTGTATTTCCAACTGAGGTGTACCAGGTTCATCTCACCGGGGCTTGTCAGTGGGTGCAGCCCATGGAGCAGGGTGGGGCATCGCCTCACCTGGGAAGCATAAGGGGTCAGGGAATTCCCTTTCCTAGGCAAGGGAAGCTGTGACAGATGGTACCTGGAAAATCAGGACATTCCCCCGCTAATACTATGCTTTTCCAATGGCCTTAGCAAATGGCACACCAGGAGACTATATCCTGCACCTGGTTCCAGAGGGTCCCATGCCCATGGAGCCTCGCTCACTGCTAGCACAGCAGTCAGATGGAACTGCAAGCTGGCAGCAAGGCTTGGGGAGGGACCTCTGCCATTGCTGAGGCTTGAGTAGGTAAAGCAGCTGGGAGGCTTGAACTGGGTGGAGCCCACCACAGCTCAAGGAGGCCTGCCTGTCTCTGTAGATTCCACCCCTAGGGGCAGGGCATAGCTGAACGAAAGGCAGCAGAAACTTCTGCAGCCTTAAACGTCCCTGTCTGACAGCTTTGAAGAGAGTAGTGGTTCTCCCAGCATGGAGTTTGAGATCTGAGAACGGACAGACTGCCTCTTCAAGTGGGCCCCTGACCCCTGAGTAGCCTAATTGGGAGACACCTCCCAGTAGGGGCCAACTGACACCTCATACAGTCAGGTTGCCCCTCTGAGACGAAGCTTTCAGAGGAAGGATCAGGCAGCAACATCTGCCATTCTGCAATATTTGCCTCTGCTGGTGATACCCAGGCAAACAGGGCCTGGAGTGGACCTCCAGCAAACTCTAACAGACTTGCAGCTTGAGGGTCCTGACTGTTAGAAGGAAAACTAATAAACAGTAAAGGACATCGACACCAAAACCCCATCTGTACGTCACCATCAAAGACCAAAGGTAGATAAAACCACAAAGATGAGGAGAAACCAGAGCGGAAAAGCTGAAAATTCTAAAAATCAGAGTGCCTCTTCTCCTCCAAAGGAACGCAGCTCCTTGCCAGCAACAGAGCAAAGCTGGATGGAGAATGACTTTGACGAGTTGAGAGAAGAAAACTTCAGACGATCAGTAATAAACTTCTGAGCTAAAGGAGGATATTTGAACCCATTGCAAAGAAGCTAAAAACCTTGAAAAAAGATCAGACGAATGGCTAACTAGAATAAACAGTGTAGAGAAGTCCTTAAATGACCTAATGGAGCTGAAAACCATGTTATGAGAACTACGTGACACACGCACAAGCTTCAATAGCTGATTTGATCAAGTGGAAGAAAGGGAATCAGTGATTGAAGATCAAATGAATGAAATGAAGTGAGACGAGAAGTTTAGAGAAAAAGTAAAGAAATGAACAAAGCCCCCAAGAAATATGGGACTAGGTGAAAAGACCAAATCTGACTAGTGTACCTAAAAGTGATGGGGAGAATGGAACCAAGTTGGAAAATACTCTTCAGGATATTATCCAGGAGAACTTCCCCAACCTAGCAAGGCAGGCCAATATTCAAATTCAGTAAATGCAGGGAATGCTACAAAGATACTCCTCAAGAAGAGCAACTCCAAGACACATAATTGTCAGATTCACCAAAGTTGAAATGAAAAAATATTAAGGGCAGCCAGAGAGAAAGGTCGGGTTACTCACAAAGGGAAGCCCATCAGATTAACAGTGGTGCTCTCGGCAGAAACTCTACAAGCCAGAAGAGAGTGGGGACCAATACTCAACATTCTTAAGAGAATTTTCAATCCAGAATTTCATATCAGCCAAAGTAAGCTTCATAAGTGAAGGAGAAATAAAATCCTTTAGAGGCAAATGCTGAGAGATTTTTTTTACCACCAGGCCTGGCTTACAAGAGCTCCCGAAGGAAGCATTAAACATGGAAAGGAACAACCGATACCAGTAACTGCAAAAACATGCCAAATTGTAAAGACCATCAATGCTAGGAAGAAACTGCATCAACTAACGAGCAAAATAACCAGCTAACATCACGATGATAGGATCAAATTCACACATAACAATATTAACCTTAAATGTACATGGGCTAAATGCTCCAATTAAAAGACACAGATTGGCAAACTGGATAGAGTCAAGACCCCCATCAGTGTGCTGTATTCAGGAGACCCATCTCATGTGCAGAGATGCACAGAGGCTCAAAATAAAGGGATGGAGGAAGATCTACCAAGCAAATGGGAAACAAAAACAGAGGTTGCAATCCTAGTCTCTGATTAAACAGACTTTAAATCAACAAAGATCAAAAGAGACAAGGGCATTACATAATGGTAAAGGGATCAATGCAATAAGAAGAGCTAACTATCCTAAATATATATGCACCCAATACAAGAGTACCCAGATTCATAAAGCAAGTCCTTAGAGACTTACAAAGAGACTTAGACTCCCACACAATAATGGAGACTTTAATACCCCACTGTCAACATTAGACAGATCAATGAGACAAAGTTAACAAGGATATCCAGGAACTGAACTCAGCTCTGAACCAAGCAGACCTAATAGACATCTACAGAACTCTCCACCCCAAATCAACAAGAATATACATTCTTCTCAGCACCACATCACGCTTATTCTAAAACTGACCATATAGTTGGACGTAAAGCATTCCTCAGCAAATGGAAAAGAACAGAAATTATAACTGTCTCTCAGACCACAGTGCAATCAAACTAGAACTCAGGATTAAGAAACTTGCTCAAAACTGCTGATCTACATGGAAACTGAACAACCTGCTCCTGAATGACTTACTGGGTACATAATGAAACGAAGACAAATAAAGATGTTCTTTTAAACCAATGAGAAAAAAGACACAATATACCAGAATCTTAAAGCAGTGTGTAGTGGGAAATTTATAGCACTAAATGCCCATAAGAGAAAGCAGGAAATATCTAAAATTGATACCCTAACATCACAATTAACAGAACTAGAGAAGCAAGAGCAAACACATTCAAAAGCTAGCAGAAGGCAAGAAATAACTAAGAGCAGAACTGAAGGAGATAGAGATACAAAAAACCCTTCAAAAAATCAATGAATCCAGGAGCTGGATTTTTGAAAAGATCAACAAAACTGATAGACCACTAGCAAGACTAATAAGAAAAGAATAATCAAATAGATGCAACAAAAAATAAGGGGGATATCACCACCGATCCCCCAGAAATATAACCTACCATCAGAGAATACTATAAGTACCTCTATGCAAATACTATAAGTACCTCTATGCAAATAAACTAATCTAGAAGAAATGGATAAATTCCTGGACACATACACCCTACCAAGACTAAACCAGGAAGTAGTTGAATCCCTGAATAGACCAATAACAGGTTCTGAAATTGAAGCAATAGTGGCCTACCAACCAAAAAAAGTCCAGGACCAGATGGATTCACAGTTGAATTCTATCACAGGCACAAAGAGGAACTGGTACTATTCCTTCTGAAACTATTGCAATAAATAGAAAAAGAGGAAATCCTCCCTAGTTTCACCTTATGAGGCCAACATCATCCTGATACCAAAGCCTGGCAGAGACATAACAAAAAAATTTTAGACCAACATCCCTGATGAACATCGATGCAAAAATACTCAATAAAATGCTGGCAAACCCAATCCAGCAGCATGTCAAAAAGCTTATCCACCACGATCAAGCTGGCTTCATCCCTGGGATGCGAGGGTGGTTCAACATATGCAAATCAATAAATGTAATCCAGCATATAAACATAACCAAAGACAAAAGCCACATGATTATCTCAATAGATGCAGAAAAGACCTTTGACAAAATTCAACAGCCCTTCATGCTAAAAATTGTCAATAAACTAGGTATTGATGGGATGTATCTCAAAATAGCTATTTATGAAAAACCCACAGCCAGTATACTGAATTGACAAAAACTGGAAGCCTTTGAAAACTGGCACAAGACAGGGATGCCTTCTCTCACCACTCCTATTCAACATAGTGTTGGAAGTTCTGGCCAGGGCAATCAGGCAGGAGAAAGAAATAAAGGGTATTCAATTAGGAAAAGAAGTCAAATTGTCCCTGTTTGCAGATGACATGATTGTATATTTAGAAAACCCTATCATCTCAGCCCAAAGTCTCCTTAAGCTGATAAGCAACTTCAGCAAAAGTCTCAGGATACAAAGTCAATGTGTAAAAATCACAAGCATTCCTATACACCAATAAGAGAGCCAAATCATGAGTGAGCTCACATTCACAATTGCTTCAAAGATAATAAAATACCTAGGAATCCAACTTACAAGGGATGTGAAGGACCTCTTCAAGGAGAACTACAAACCACTGCTCAACAAAATAAGAGGACACAAATGGAAGAACATTCCATGCTCATGGATAGGAAGAATCAATATCATGAAAATGGCCATACTGCCCAAGATAATTTATAGATTCATATGCCATCCCATCAAGCTACCAATGACTTTCTTCACAGTATTTGAAAATAAAGTTCATATGGAACCAAAAAGCCTGCATTGCCAAGATGGTCCTAAGCCAAAAGGACAAAGCTGGAGGCAACACGCTATAGTTGACTTCAAGCTATACTACAAGGCTACAGTAACCAAAACAGCATGGTACTGGTACCAAAACAGATATAGACCAATGGAACAGAACAGAGCCCTCAAATAATACCACACATCTACAACCATCTGATCTTTGACAAACCTGACAAAAACAAGAAACGGGGAAAGGATTCCCTATTTAATAAATGGTGCTGGGAAAACTGGCTAGCCATAAGTAGAAAGCTGAGACTGGATCCTTTCCTTACACTTTATACAAAAATTAATTCAAGATGGATTAAAGACTTAAGTGTTAGACCTAAAACCATAAAAACCCTAGAAGAAAACCTAGGCAATACCATTCAGGCCATAGGCATGGGCAAGGACTTCATGACTTAAACACCAAAAGCAATGGCAACAAAAGCCAAAATTGACAAATGGGATCTAATTAAGCTAAAGAGTTTCTGCACAGCAAAAGAAACTACCGTCAGAGTGAACAGGCAACCTACAGAGTGGAAGACAATTTTTACAATCTACCCATCTGACAAAGGGCTAATATCCAGAACCTACAAAGAACTTAAATTTACAAGAAAAAACCCCATCAAAAAGTGGGTAAAGGATATGAACAGACACTTCTCAAAAGAAGACATTTATGCAGCCAACAGACACATGAAAAATTGCTCATCACTGGCCATCAGAGAAATGCAAATCAAAACCACAATGAGATACCATCTCACACCAGTTAGAATGGCAATCGTGTTTAAAAAGTCAAACAACCGGTGCTGGAGAGGATATGGAGAAATAGGAACACTTTTACACTGTTGGTGGGACTGCAAACTAGTTCAACCATTGTGGAAGACAGTGTGATGACTCTTCAAGGATCTATAACTAGAAATACCATTTGACCCAGCCATCCCATTACTGGACACTTACCCAAAGGATTATAAATCATGCTGCTATAAGGACACATGCACACGTGTGTTTATTGCAGCACTATTCACAATAGCAAAGACTTGGAACCAACCCAAATGTCCATCAATGATAGACTGGCTTAAGAAAATGTGGCACATATACACCATGGAATACTATGCAACCATAAAAAAGGATGAGTTCATGTCCTTTGTAGGGACATGGATGAAGCTAGAAACCATCATTCTGAGCAAACTATCGCAAGGACAGAAAACCAAGTAGCACATGTTCTTACTGATAGGTGGGAATTGAACAATGAGAACACTTGGACACAGGGTGGGGAACATCACACACCGAAGCCTGTCATGGCGTGGGGGGAGGGGGGAGGGGATAGCATTAGGAGATATACCTAATGCAAATGATGAGTTAATGGGTGCAGCACACCAACTTGGCACATGTATACATATGTAACAAGCCTGCACGTTGTGCACATGTACTCTAGAATTTAAGGTATAATTTTAAAAACCATTTGAATTTTCAAGTTAAAATCTAGAACTTGATACAGGAAAACATTTTACAAATGCTTTTTTGAGATCTGAGAGAACCTGGCTTTTCTCTAACACATTAATGCAGAGTTTTGATTCCCATTTCCCATATTGATCCTTGCATTTGAGACAAATCCTACTTCGTCTCTTAATAAGCTGCTATATTTGACTTTATCTTTAGGTCTACAGATGCAAGGATACTAACGAAAACTGAGCAAATATATAAGTAGAGCTTATTTGGGCGGAGACTGAGGATTTTTGCAACACAGGAACATAGATTGAAGTAGCCCTGAATATACACTCTAATCAGCAGCAGTTACAAGTGGATTTTCAAAGAAAAAGAGGTAGTTCCTAAGTTGTTTACCAAGAATTTAGATTAAAATAATGTAAGCTATTGATTATACATTTTTCTCTATACCATAAATTCCAGGTACACGAAGATAATGAGTGAGGCAGCTATTTGGGAACAAGATGCATTTACACAATTGCCCCCAGGTATTGGGGTGGGGGGAGTATGACTGAAGTCCCATACTCATGTTTCTCTGGGCCTGAAGTTTTACATACCTCTCGTAGCTCAGACTGCTCGGTTAACACATAGATTGCTTTTGTTCTATGGTATCAAAATTATGCCAGTTTCATAAAATAGGTCACCTTTTTGTTCAGGCATTTTCTCTATGCAGTGTATCCTCTTATCAGTCTGAGTTTAAACTGGGAAAACAAAGCACTTCAGGTATTCAAAATCTACATTATCCTGAGGATGGTGGTGCTGAGAGAGTATAGATATGGTAAGGAAACAGAAATTAACAGCTGCAGGGAACCCACTACTGGTCCTGGGCTTGGAAGAGAGGCAGCCTTAGAAAACACAGGGTGGGGTTTGCAAGGTGACCTGAGTCCCAGAGAACTGCCTGAGCAAAGTGGTAAAAGGAATACCCTGGCCTCTCCCTTTCTCTCCACCCCTACCAGGCCTCTCCCTGAGCAAACTCAGCTGTGAGGACAAGCTGAATGAGGAACCTGGGAAGTGCAGCCTACAAGTATTGAGCATCTGCCCCTGTGGCACTGAGTAGAACAGAAGGGTAAAAACAAACTGGAAATGAGCATCAGACACTTGGATTAGCTCCAGGTTTTTGCTGTACAAACAATACTGCTCTGAGAATTCTTGAATCTGTCTCCTAGGACAGGTTTTATATTCTTCATGGTATATATCTAGGTATTTAGGCATACAGACTTCACAGTTCACTAGAAACCACCACATTGTTTCCCCAAAACATTCGTATGTTTTACATTCCCACTAGCTATGTATACAACTTCTCATAGCTCATCGCCATGCTAGTGTTCCAGCGGTCTTCTGTCTGCAACTCCAGACATACCCTCCTCCTTCATCTTGTTCTGTGTTCCCAGAGGTTAACCTGAGTAGACTTCATCACCCAGGCTGCCCCGCCCTCTTGTCTCTGGTTTGATTCCTCCAATGGGGAATGCTACCAAGAGGTCTAAGACTGTTACCAGATGGAGAATCTTGACTATGAATCATCCAGGTTATTGGCGCATTGAACAAAGAATTGAACAAACACAAACCAACAGAAGAGAACGTAAATTCATTGATGCAAAAGTACATTCCAGAGTGGGAGTGGGCTCAAGCAGCTGAGAGCCCTGATTGTAATGTACCTTAGTTTTTATTAAATCTAAAGGAATTTGGTAACCCTTCTAGGTACTTATTAGAGGCCTCCAACTGGTTATACCCTATGTGAGTGACGTCTTGGCCCATGGCCAGAGGCATTTCACTTTTGTGACATAAGGGAAAGGGAGTTTTGTAGAGTGAAGAGTCTTTGGCCCCCTTGGTGTTTGGGTGTGGAGGGGGGTGGGGTTTCTCTTCCGAATAACTTCCAAGAAGTCACCCTCAAGTTGGCCTTAGGCTCCTTTTTTCCAGAGCCTCTTCTGCCTCAAGCTCTGAAGGAGGGTAACTGCTCTGATATCATTTGGCTGTGTCCCCACCCAAACCTCATCTTGAATTGTAACTCCCACTATTCCCACATGGTGTAGAAGGAATCTGGTAGGAGATAATTGAATCATAGGGGCAGGTTTTTCCTGTGCTGTTCTTGTAATAGTGAATAAATCTTGCGAGATCTGATGGTTTTAAAAATGGGAGTTCCCTGCACAAGCTTGCTCTCCTTACTTGCTGCCATCCATGTAAGATGTGACTTGTTCCATTTTGCTTTCTGCCATGATTGTGAGTCCTCCCCAGCCGTGTGGAACTGTAAGTCCATTAAACCTTTTTCTCTTGTAAATTGCCTAGTCTTGGGTATGTCTTTGTCAGCAATATGAAAATGGACTAATACATGCTCCTTCCCCTTGTCCCTTTGGGGTAGGTAATAGCTTCTCCCTTGCTTACTATACTACCAATGTGCTTTCCCTTCACACTAACACAACTGAAGAATCTCTTTAAATAAGCCCTCTTCACACTCTCCTAATCTGAATGAACCATTTGTTTCCTGCAAGGAGGCAAACTGATAGAGCCAGATATTCTCTGTTGCCAATCTGTTGCTTCTGTAACCTTCAACTTCTTTCTTTATTATGGTATTGACTATCAATCTAAACACTAGAGACTGTGTTTACTTGAATGAGAAACAAGGTTATTACAATCTGGAAGGCATGGAATGGCAAGCCACCGATGAATTTAGTGAGCAAAGGGTAGAGAAGCTTTTATTAGCAAAAAGATGTACATAAGTTGCTTAGAAACAGAGGTCCCCGGTTCCAGAGGTTCAGAGCCAGAGTTGTCAGTTTATCAGTGGAGATGCAAGTGTTCCTCAAACATTTCATTTGAATTATTGCAGTCCTAAAGAATGTCTAGTGATAAACCTAATCAAAGGAGATGTGTGAAGGATGCAAAAGGGTTTCTTGTGGGGTTTGTAGAAAGCACTTGGAAACAGGTTCTTATCTCAGACATATTAAACCCGAGCCTTTCTCCTTTGTTCCTTCCCAGTTCTATTTATTTCTGGGTCTGATAAAAGTAGTTTGATACTTGTATCTGAGACTTTCATATTTCTCCCTTTGATCAAGATCTTTCTCCAAAAGCATTGCTGATAAGCTAGCTTTAGTCAGGTTGTAAGTGTCCCTCAGCACTGGGAAGGACCTTTCCAAGTTGGGCTGGTCCCATGCTAGAGGTGACAAACAGCTGGAAGTCAGTGAGGCTTTTTTAGCCAGATTCAAGAAACAAGGAGACCAGAAGCTCTCAGGTTTACTTTGTCTGAATTTCATTGTTTAAAATTTTACTTTGTACCATAGGCATTGGCTATTAAGGCACTGGGCCAATATTTTTTTAGGAGTTGTATTTCTATAAACACTAGAGATAACAGGTACATAGCTTATAAGGTTATCAATCTAAATACAAAGCAAATACAAAGCAAAAATAACAGCAATATGACAATTCCAGTTTAAATGGCTTTGAGCCATGAACCTAGACTTAAAAGGCAACCAACTGAACAGAACAAAAGACCATGGGGACCTGGATGAGACTTGTAGACAGGTAGTTTGTTCTCACTTCATGTTAGTCTTAGCTTCCCTAGTGGAGTTTACCCTGGTATCAGCATGCGGTATTAGCAATAACACAGACATCACCTTGTTCAGCTAATAGATAATCGAGCAATTTAATCTAAAACCACCTGGGCAAGAAAAGCTAATGAATATTGCTTTTAATAGATTAGCAGACAAATCTGTCACTTGTTAGCATCTACACCATACCGTGATACAAAAGAACTGCCAAAAGAAGCTAATAGTCTTATGACCCACCAGATAACTATTCTCTACAGTGAGAGGCTTGTCCAGTGATTATTCTAGTGATCAGTTTCAGATCTCATGTATTGATAGCAGTCAAATATCCCAACTCACATGGCCTCCTGTTATCCAAATATCTAAACATCTGGGGAGGCCCATGTTAATATCCTACCTATGAATGTTAAGTATATCTGATAGGAGCATAGACATTCCTTCAATCTGAATTTTCTATACATGGTAGAATTAAACCAGGGGTCAGTTATATTACTACATATTGCTAATGACCTTCCTCTCAAAATTGGTCCCAATAATTTCTTGCCTATGTTAAAGACCCAAGGAATGTTTTAAGAGGGATGACTCATTGCACATTTCTCAGGTCCAACTAAGAAACCACCTTTTTGAGTAGGTGAGGAATTGGACAAGAGTTGAAGGTAGATGAAAGTTTAACCTATAAGGGTCCAGGACTATAACTTGTACAGGTAGTTGGACCTGGGACATTAGTAAAAAAAAAATTGTATCAAGTTTTACTGAGCCAGCAATCACTAAGGCTTCTCCCTACTGCAACAGACTGGGAAATGCAGGTAAGAGCATTGTCCTTTCAGGGAAAAGGAGAAACAGAATTAGAAATGAGGAAATGACATATAGGCCTGGTTTGGACTCCTTGGTAAGGGGATGTCATCTCAGATACTATCTGCTTTAAATCCTAGAAACATTTAGCTTTAATTCATTGATATGAATAGAGGTACTCAGGAGTCAGTTTTTAGATGAGATACATGCATCCAGGAGTCAATCATTCTAAGCCTAGCAACACAGGATTTTATTAACAGGATCTGACATGGACCTTTCCAGCAAGGCTGGAGAGAATCTTTGTAGGGTGTCTTTTCTAGTACGCAAAAATTTCCTGGTTATGTTTTAGGTCTTTGCCTCCCAGGAGCACTCAATGGAAAGATTGTTCTACCAGAATGTAACTGTTATCCTTAGCTTTGATTATACCATTACAATATTGAAGCATTTCATCTTCCAAATTTTGGGCCAAAAGAACTCAGGGCCAGATGCATGGGCATCCAGTAATTAACTAAAATTGTGAGAACTTATGTAACCCAGAGAGAGTGGCCCTTAAGCTCAGAAGCACTATATGTGAGGCTTTTGGCCAGGGGAAGTATAAGGTTTCCACAAACTGTCAACTGGATCTTAAGACCACTATTGGTGCAATTAGTCCAGAGGATTGTATGGATAAGCACAATGAAAGTGCTGCCCAATTGGCCAGATAGTGCATATTTGTTTTATGGCCTGTTCTACAAAAGTTCCTTGGTAGCTCTGGAGCTGGTTAAGGGATCTCAGGGATTCTTTTCTAGTAGAACTGTAGCCATTGCTGGAGGAGGTGGCACTTCTGCAAGGGAAGGCATCAATCCAATGAGAGAATATACATATCAAAACTAACATCCATGTGAAGGAGGATAGCTTGATGATTATCTACCAAACCTTAAATGCCCCATCATGGAGGTCAAAACTGCCGGAGGCTATGTGCACTGGCTTTTCCAGGATTGAATTATAGGAGAGGTGTGGCAGGCTAATCATTTTTGACCACTTTATTGATGTTACCCCATTTGCCTTTTCTGTAGCTGAATGACTTAAATTGTGTACAATGTCAACAACAGGAATTTCATGAAGTCTAGCAGGATGGGCTTTTCACTTGGTCCAAACCAGAGTTCTTTATCAAACCAATAGCCATTATTTTATTCAGTTTCGTATTTTGGCCTGTGCTCAATTCTGTGCATCCTTAGTAATTCTAAGATCATCTTTTGGGAATCTTTCTAGCTGGGCCGGCAGATTTGATCAGTAGGACCTTTAAGTGCAGCATTCTTTGCTGTGTTATCAGCAAGGTGATTTTTCTCTAGCTTCCACAGAACATAGCTTCAAATGGCTTAACTCTGATAATGGCTAGAACAGATCAGAAGTAGGCACAGTTTTCCATCTATATGGATTCTCTGGCTGAAAGTGTTCTCAAGGTCATTCACAACACAGAATTAAAGGCTACTCAAGTTGTATTGCATTTAATTCTTGTATATGCAGCCAATTATTTGGTCTCCATTGTAAGTGAGGGAAACACTTTTGCCTCTGACATTCCAAAATCCTGAGAAAATCAAGGCATACTACTGTGTATACAAATACCAGGTTTTTCCCTTAGCAAGGAGACAGACTTGAGTGAGGACGAATAGCTCTGCCTGCTGAGCTGAAGTGGTTAAGGGCAAAGTTCTTCCACAATCTCAAGTAGTGACAGCAGAGCCTGCACAGTACCTACCAGAGTCACTTTAAAATATGAGCCATCTGTTAACCGGGACAACTCAGCCTTGTCCTGGGGACTTTCTTTTAGATCCTCCTGAGGAGTTAAAAGCTGGTCTGTCAGAGTTAAGCAGTCATGTGGTGGTCCCTCTAAAGGCAAGGGCAGGAGAAGTCACAGGGTTAAGGTATTATAGTGTGAACTAGTAGCTTATAAAGTAAGTTGGCTGGCAGGAAGATGCCGAGTGAAGTTGAGCTTCCATGGCATGAGGAATCCCATGACTCCTCTGCTGCCTCAACTAACAGGGCTGCAGCAGGGACTGCTTAGGTGGAGAGGGTAGGGCAACAGGATCCAATTGACTACCGTATCCTAGAGAACAGTATGGGCCTCCACACTTTTAGATTAAGACTCCCAAAGTGTTTCCTTCCTTTTCATATACAAAGAATATTTGATTATGACCTACAGCTGGAGGATTTATCAATTTCCCCTTTAAGAACTTGTTATTTAGATTCTGCCTAAATAAAGGAGTCGGTCTTGGTAACTTATGAGATCAGAAGTGAAATGTTAGGAATCCAACTACCACAGCAACCAGAAAGCACAAAAATCCATGAAATTGGTGTCTGGTTTTTGGCTCAGGTAATTGCAAAATGCCTTAAGTCTGTTCTGGGTCTAAAAGCAGGCCATTGTCTGAAGTTAAATGGCCCAAATATTTCATCTGAGTCTTTACTAGCTGTAGTTTTCCTTTAGAAACTTTGATCTTGAACATCCTGCTTTAATGGGTGATGTATACCGTCTTTTTTCACAGGATACCTGTGGGAGAGGACAAAGAAGGTCATCTACATATTGAAGTAAAATGGAGCCTTAGGGAAAAAGCTACATCCTCCAAGTCTGCCTTTTCTATTTGAGGAAAATAGGATTTTCAGTAAAACCCCAGGTAATTACTATCCAGGTGACTAGCTTTCTCAGGTAAAGAGAAAAGGAATGCTGGCTGGCCTGATCCACTGGAATAGTGAGGAATGCACTACAGATTGACTAGAAAACCTGCTACCAATGAATATTGAGTGTAATAAGGTATGGATATTTGGAACCACTGGATGCCTTAGCATAATGATATGCCTTATTGCTCAGAGGTCCTGAACAAATCTCTACCTGTGGTGGTTTGGTCTTTTTAATAGGTAGAATTGTGATATTATAAGAATCTCGTATATAGAATGAAGGCCTTGTTTCTTTCATACTTCTATAATAGGCTTAATACTCTATAATTCCATCCAATTTAGTGGGTATTGTCAAATATTATACAAAGGTTTTGACCAATCTGAGTTAATGCCAGTATCAGTGCATGATTTTGCCCATCAAAAGATAGGTATTGGATTCAGCAGTGAAGGGGTTGCATTTATTGGTCCTCTTCTGAACAAGGAGTGACATAATAAAAGAAGAAACTTGGAGTTGATGGACTGCAAGGTTGAGTCAGTGCATCTTGTGTAATTCTAAAATTACACAATTCTAAAATCTCCCTTTTGGGGGGAAAAATGTTTCTAGAAAATGTCCAAGGAAGTAGACTGAGAAGAACTAAGCAAAAAAAGGGGTAGATATTTTTGAAAGGGCCAAGAAGGAAAGGACATGAGACAAAAGGGCAGACAAAGGCTTGTTAAATTGTCACTTGATTCTTACTACTCAGAGGCAGGAGCTGATTGAGGCTGGGGCATTAAGGACTGATAGTGATGTTCCAGTAACTAGGAGAACAGTTAAGACCTTGGTTCCCAAAAACTGGGAAGACCCACCCTGCAACCCAGCCCAACCCACAGTGTAAATCCTTGGAACCCCTTGAGAGTGGTCCCAGGTGGAGGAGGCGGGTGGGGTGGGTAGAAAGATTCTTCTTTGGCAATCTTTCGGTAGCCTGGCCTCTCACAGTGGCACATTCCAGGAGGTCTTCCAGTGTTGCCCAGGAGCCTCCATCTGCTAAAATTGGAGATTACTAAAAAAAAAATAAAATAAAAATTCTTAGTGTCCTCAAGGGTGCATCAAGCTGGTTTGCCAAACTTAATGATCAAAAGTAGGCATAGCTTTCCATTCTGTCAAGATTCTCTTGACAAGCTGGGAGAGTTCTTAGCAGTGTGATTCTTAAAAAGCCCTTTCTCCTAGATGTGAGCATGAGTTGCCTCTCCCTAGTGCCTTCCTGGTACTGTGTCTGACAAGTGTCTTCCTGTGTCTGACAAGTGACTTTGTCCTGGTACTATAACTTTCACATGACGACCTTCACACTTACTGGTTTTCTATTATGTAAAATCTGTTCACAAAACTTGCGTATTGGGTTGTTCTTTATAGATGTTCATATCTAAATACCAGTCACTATTTACATGGTACAAATGCTTTCCACCAGTTCACAATTTTTCCCTCTTTCTGAAACAAATTAAGTTTAATATATAAAAGTACTCTTTAAATGTATGCTTTTTATATAAAATATTTCTACTTTTCACCTTAAGGGGAAAAAGCATAATTTTTTTCTTTACTCTCATAAGTTTGTGACTAGGACAAATGTGTGTAACAAGAGAGATTAACGAGAAGCAAGTTTAACATACGCAGTGTATATCACATAGAAGAAACCTCAGTTGAAAAGTGACTCAAAAGTGGCTTAGAGTCCTGGCTAATTAAAATCTTTCATGAACAATAAATTTTAGGAGTGGCAAGACAATGAGAGGCAGTGCCAGGCTCCCCAAAGGCAGGAAGACTGGGAAGGAATAAAGTGTATTTTCAAATCTTGCTGGCAAAATGTGAGCTGATGAGGAATGTCTGCAGTAAACAGACTTCCATCCTATCTTCAGGTGGGGACAGGGGAAAGGATAGACCTTCTGACTGTGTAAATCTCTACCTGCCACCTTGTCCTAAAAGCAGGACAAAGTTCCCCATGTCTTAATTGCCTTTAGCTGAAACAATTTGTCAAAGGCATATTTTGGAAATATTTTGGCTTTCTTCACCCAAATGTAAAATAGACAAGATAGGAAAATAAGTTGACTCTACATCTAAATCTTTAATCTGGAGCTGATACACATGTTGTACATAGTGAGAAGCAGAATCATACTCGTTTCTTTCCCATATTATTAGTGGCCTGCCCTAGACTCATTTGAGCATTCCTGTCCTCACCCTCCCTCCTACCCTCCCTCCTACCCTCCCTCCTACCCTCCCTCCTACCCTCCCTCCTACCCTCCCTCCTACCCTCCCCTTGCTCTGCTAGGTCAAGTATTTCAGACTTGATGTTTGAGTCTACCATGGTTCTTCATTCTGTCTTGTTATATTGATTACTACATAAGTCTTTATCTGGTAGCACATGCCTCTACCTCACTGTTCAGTGCATTAGCTGGTTTTGTCTCTACAATTTTCCTCACATAAACTTTAGAGCCAACTTGTTAATTTCTAAGAAAAAACTTTGAATTTGGGATCATGCTAAATCTATAAGATTGGGTGTCTGTGTTTGAGGTTATAGGATCAGGGAGGTTTTAGTTTTCATAGTTCTTCAGCCTATCTCTTCCTTCTTCCATAAACATCTTTTAGAGGAGTTTTGGCTTACAGCAAAACTGAGCAAAAAGTAAAACCCCCTGCCTTTGCCCGTCTTCAAATACCTCTTGCCTCTTTACTCTTTCTTTTTGGGCTCCAGTGCTAAATCATGAGATATTATTGTACATACTGTTCTTTAGCTCATAGGTCCTGTTTTATAGCTTTTCTCCTCTATTTTTTCCTCTTCATTTCAGTTTGGATTTCTGTTGAACTATCTTCAAGTGTACTGATTAGCTTCTCAGCTACGTCCAATGTTCTGAGACACTTGAAGACATTTTTTTATCATCTCTTCTAGCTCGTCCACTTTTCTAACTTTGTTTTCATTTCTGAATTCCTATCTGTGCATGTTGTCCACCATTTCTGCTATAACTTTTAATCACTTCAAGGTCCCTGCCTGATTCCAGCATCTGAGGGATACCTGAGTTGATCTATCATCTCTTTACAACAGGCTTTCTGTTAACTTGAACACTGCCTATTATGAACAATATAGAATGAGATACTTACACTTGCAAGTGGGCTACCATATGTATAGGGGGTGGGGTGGTGAGTCAATCTAGTCAGATGCTGAATTGGCTCATGGATGTTTGATGCTGCTGGTACTTTCATAGATTCCAGTTTTTTCCCATGGGTCTGCTTTATATCTTGTGCCTATGGTGCCAGTGGGGTTTTCCCCTTCAGTGTTCCCATTCATCTTCAGCTGGCCCTCCATGCCTATGCAGGAAGGTCTCTCCACGCTCTTTCCCTCTGTAGCAGTAGACTGTTATGCTAGTTACCAGTGCTGGGGTTATGGTTGGGAGCAGACGGCTCCTGTACTCTCGTCCAGCATTACTCTCAGGCTGCCCCTGTGTCAGGGCCTCTGAGGTGGCATTTCCTGAACAATTCTGCCCACCGTCCTCATGGCAGCTGCACTCCATGTGGCCTTAACATCAAACATATCTTGCCCCTGTCCCCAGCAGTAGCAGCACACCTGTTGGTGGAGGAAGTGGGAAGACTAGGGGTTCCCTGCTCTTCTTCTCCCCACCAGAAGCTGAGGATTTTACCTTCAGAGGCAATGGAAGAGAGAACAAACTTTACTCCTTACAAGTGCAAATGCGTTCTACTTCTCTCCCTTCTCCAGGAGCTGTCTGGGACTTTTTCAGTCCTTGGTGGAGTTTTCCACCCATCTTCCAGTGGTATAAGACTCTTGCTGTTTTTAAGAATCCAGGGAATGGAGAAGTCGGCCTGGCCCGCCAGCAGCTAGTCCTATCCTGCAAGGCACTCTGGTGTCTGCCTGTCGTCTTCATGCGCAGCCAGTGGGGGCTGTTGGCAAAGACCTTGAGTGCAAACTCTTCATTTTTTGAGCCCCCAATTATTCCAAACTTTAGCCACAGGCTACCTTTAAGAATTCCGTCACATCTTCCCTGACTACTACTTAGCTACCTCTGTTGCTGCCTCTCTTCCTCCTGTGTTCTGCCAAAGGTAATACCGTGCTGTGTCTGTCTTCTCAGAGGGGTTAGAATTCTTCAGAACTTAATTCACTTGGTTGCCTTGCAACCTCAGTTCTGAGGACTCAAAAGATAGAATTGCGTGGATTACCTGGCCCTTAAGGGAGGAATGTTCTCTTCATTCTACAGACTTTCTACTTTCTACTTTCTAAACAGAAGCAATACCTCACTCTAAAACATTCTTTCACTGAGTTTCTTTTTGACCTATGGATTACTTTGTAAGTGGGACTCTTAATTTCCAAGTATAGGATGATTTTTTTAATGACTTGCATTTCTAGCCTATTTGCATTTAATCAGAGATCACTTTGTATAACTTGCCTCATGAAGTTTTATTTGTATCTGACCTTTTTGGCAAAAGCTCCACATTTACTTGAACAGAATGTGGTATGCATTTACTGGGTGTAGTGTTCTATGTATTTGTCCATATTTATTCATTACGGTCTTCAAATCTTCAATATTGACCTTAGGGGGAGGTATATTAGTGACCCAGTATGCTTAAGAATTTCTTCCACCTTAAACTAGACATTTTGGTTTGTGTATCTTGAGCAATATATTACATGTATCCAAACTGAACAATTTATCATTTTGAGGGAACTGTCTAATTTTTTTGCCTGTGTATTTCATCTGACATGTTAATATAGCTATACTGTTTTGGTTTTGTTTTTCAACTTGTCATGTTATGGATATCTTAGATAACGATTTTCTGAAGCCTGACAGTATCTTAACTAGCCATTTGTTTGAAGTTATTACTGATACTTGGATTTAAGACTTAATTCCACATGGTCTACCTTTTCTTCCCCTGCCTGCCTCCTTTGATTATATTTTTGTCCCATTTTCTTTTAATGGGTTTAAATATTCTAGTAATAGTGAAATTCAGTAAACACTAATGGTATCAGTACCTTAGCACTCTATCTAAACCTAACCTTTAAAGTTTACCTCATAAGGTTATAATGTCAAGATTATCTCTAGCCAGTGGGAGTCTGCAAGTAGACAAGATTCTGGAATCAGATTACTCACGCATCAGCTATGGCATCAAGACCACAATGCAGATGTCAAATGGAGTAATAACTCCTAGCATACTGTAGTGATCATTCTTGAATTTTGGTGCATATCAGAATCACCTGAGGAACTTGATGAAAATATAAGTCACTGTTGCTTCATCCAGTCTGGGCCTCTGCTTTATTGGCATGCCAGGTGACTGCTCGGAGTCTGAGAAACTCTGTATTTAAAGCATCATGATTGTGATTTCTCCCCTGTGGAGAATGAGGATGACAGAGATGGAAGAGGATGTACAATTTAGCATTTGGGAGAGAAGCAATAGAATGAGGACTGAGAAGTTGGTTAACTGCCAGACTAGCACTAAAGAGAATACAGAAGCCCAGGCCAGCTACTTACAAGCTGTGATACCATTTTTAAAGGAGTTCTCATCTCCTACAGCCAAAGTGCAGATGGTGCTGAAAGTTGAGTCTAGTGTATTACTAGAAAAATAGAGGCACAAGGAATATTAAATTCTCATATCTGACAAGTCTCCTTAAAGTCAGGATCTGATGTGGAGGGAGTAGGGTGATAGACATCTGGGTAGATAGACTCTAGATTCTTGAGTGTCCCCCAGAATCTCTTGTTTCTCTCCCCTTAAGGGTAATACAGGTCTCACGTGAGACACATGCGTTATCCTCTTGAGTTATGCCCCCATCTCCCTGTGGGGCTTCCAGGACAGTTGTGGCAAGTCACAGCATGACCCAACTGGGGCAATCTTCCTGCTATAGGAAGGGAAGGGATTATTAACCAACAGATCTACGGGACCTAGATATTCTGAGTAGGAAGAAAGACCTAGGAATAAGCCTTGGGGGTGCTGGAGCAGGGAAGGCAGAATATAAGTCTTGGACAATGGATAGTTTGACATAGGGTCCCTCATGGGACTGATGGTCTAGAGAGGCTGCTGATGGGATCCCTCTTAGGCTTTCCATGTGGCTTCAGCTTCTACAACTCAGCTCCATCCATCCACTCTCTGGCAACCTGAACTGGCACATATGGCTATTTCCACCTATCAGCCTGGGATGTACAAGGTCACTAGCTTTGTTAAAATCTACAAAGATTCTAAGGAGAAGATACATGGAACTAGTCTTAAAATGCTGCTGGTATGAGAAACTTTACTCTTACTAGAGTAAAAGTGTATGGGTCAATTAAAGTTCACCCAAGTTAGTCTTAGTCCAGTGAGTCTCTGGGTCTACTCTGAACACATCACTGGTCTCTGAATGCCTGAAATAGACGGACCTGCTTAGTAAAGTCCTCAATTTGTTTCCTTTTCTGAAGACTAAGGGTTATAATGGTTGCAAAGACCATAAAACTGCTCTAGGGCCAAAGTAGTAAATCAGAATTAATATCACAACTGGGTTGGATGGTAAAGATTGATGTTCTTAATAGTCTCAAAGGATGCGGAAGTAGTGGTCCCAATCAATCATATCCCTGTTCAGTTTACCTGTACAGCCCCTGCAAAAGTCAGATGGGCTCATTGTAGATGATGATGTAAGAGAACGGTGAACAATAAATGATTAGATTTCTATGGTATACTGCAGAGCTCAGAGGCGGGTGGCCTGACAACCTCTTGTCCAAAGTTGATGCATTAGTTTTAGTGCCTCTGATACTAGCTGTCTTGAAAAATGCATGTATAACTTGAACCAATAGCCATTACTTGCTGTGAACAATAGGTACAATAAAAGGGTATTCTATAATTAAGGTGCTGTAAACAGGAAGGACTGCTCTCTATCCCTTTTGGGGAACACTTGGAACATGTGCATCACCTTGCCACAGTTTTATGCTCTAGACTAGACTGTTACTGGCAAGAAACAAACTTTCCTACCATGGGAGACACAAGAGCTCCACACCAAACTTAGCTATGGGTGCCACAAGGTCATTTTGAACCAACAGGTAAAAGATGGATCATGGAACAAGGGCAGTTGCTCCATAACACAGCCAGGCAGTGGCTTCTATGGGATTCATGGGACATCCCTTGGTGATCCCATGACTAACAACAATCAGGAATGTCAGTAACCATGGCCTGATAATGAGTTTATAACCTTAGAGAGGGACTCAGACCCTCTAAGGATGAATGTATGAATTACCCCTCTTTGTAAGTACCCTAGACCACACAGTAAGGGTTTACGGTGAATTATTTCTAATATAGGTGGTAGATAAAGAGTTGTTATATCAGCACTGACTTGTTGCAGGTTTTGGGCCTCCTAAAGCAGATACCCATCTAGTTTGGGGGATATAAGAAGTTTATCCAATCCTCAGATTGGGTGTAGATGGACAAAGTCAAACACTGGAGCAGGCCAGAGAGCTTCAACCAACCTGAAATGGGGACAGCCGTAGTACGGGTGTTTCTCATCAATGTCGCATGCTGGGCCCAGAGGACCAGGCTTATTTCTCTGCTTCACTCAGTTACAGAATATGGGCAGCCTCAGGAACATCACCTAGAACAAGGAGATTCTAACAAAGCTAGTGACCTTGTACATCCCAGGCTAGGTGATAGGTGGAAATAGCCATATGTGCCAGTTCAAGTTGCCAGAGAGAGTGGATGGATGGAGGAGAGCTGCAGAAGCTGAAGCCATGTGGAAAGCCTAAGAGGGGTACCATCAGCAGCCTTGGCCATGTCCTTACACCTATTTTCCTGATTTCCTGTTTGCTTATGTGGCCTGCTCTCTCCTGGAACACCAAGATTGCCAGGTAATTGCTGTACTTTTTAATCTGAGTGAGGTCACCTGCTGCTTCTCCTCTGAAGTCAGGATTTGGTATTTTTGTCCATTCTGCGGCTCATCTCATTCGTTGGTATGGCCTGTGGTTTCCTATTGCTGTCTTCTCACCTGATAGTGGTGTTCCTATTCTTGCTACCAAATGTGTTCACTCCACTGCCCAGAGTTAGAATTCCTGGACCCATCTGCAGTGGGTCTTCCTGATCAGTGTGGGGGAAGGGGAATGACTGGTAGGTGGCTTGGGTAGCTTGCCTAAGTAGGGAATAGGGTACATGCTTCCTCTGCCAGGAATATTCAGAATTGAGGGATAAATATCAACCCAGCCACCCTGAGGTCTGGGAAGGCTGAGATAAGCACTGAATGAACTGTAAGCCTTGTGAACCCTGAGGAGAAACCTTAAGACAGACTTATTGGAATCCCTGTACCACAAATGAGTGATTGGTTCTAGAGAATGAATCACTAGAACATTCTCCTGACCTCAGACATCCTGGTGCTATGTGTCTGAACAAGTTCACAGCATAGCAGTTCTGGATTCAGGTATGTTCTAGATTTCACCTGCCTTGAGTTATGGCTCTGGTGGCTCTAATATTTTGTATCTTTCCTTCAGTCTTGGGAGAAAAGCTACTGCTTCAGCTAGTACCACAGAACAAGGGAACTGCAGGGCTTGCATGCGAAGTCCCCAGTTTGCTCATAGCATTGCCCAGTAATATTCCACTCTGTAGACATGTGGCCTTTGGAGACCCTGTAAATGCTTCCCAAATGTGCGGGGGAGTTAACCTTCTCCAGGGCAGACTTTCCCAGTGGGGGAGAGGAGCTGGTGGATGAACTAACTTTTTCTAACTCATTCAGGATTATTGGAGATGACTTTGGCCTCTATAAAGACTTCTGGGCAGACTGAGCAATCAGCTTGCTAGGAAGCAATGGCTCACTCAGGATACCCTTTCTTATTTACTATTCCTCCTTAACTGCTGCCTGTTGTTTTTGTTTGGATTCTTCACTATGCTCAAATGTCAGCAAACATGTTTTTGACTCAGGATCTATATCCTACGATACCTGGGTTGAAATAGTCTCCTATTAACTATACTTGCCAAAATTTAGATTTTGAAATCAATCTGAATCTTAGGAGATAAACAATATGGGGGAATAGGAAAATGACGGATAGGAGGCAGGACTAACTTGCAGCTCCCACTTGGACAGACAGCAGCATGTGGAGACTAGCACTGTGAACTTTTGCTCCAAGACCTATCGCAGGAATATACCAGGCAAGCTGAACATATCAGAAAAATCTGAAAGAAGCAGCTTGCCACTGCAGACTCTGAGATAACCGAAAAACTGTGTGCCCAAAGTGCGAGGGGAAATGTCCACCCCTGAACACACATCCTCACTGGGGAACCTGAAGGTCTAGATCATGGGAGGAGGATTTGACCTTACCTGGAGCTGAGACGAATTTAGAGACCCTAGTGAAATATAGCGGTAGAGGAAGTAGCAGGAAGAGCCCTGTGGGCACTCTCTATCCCCAGGGAAGCCATTTGACTGTGTCTCAAAGGTGTCCTTGGGGAGGGCTGCCAGTGAAATTGGGGAAAAGACCACAGAGGAAGAACTTCCAGCTGAACTGTGTAACAATTTTGACTAAAGTTGAAATTTCCTGGACATAATTCGTGGGAGGGGGCAAGCAAGCAATACGGATATGAGCACAGAAGCTGTGGCAGGCAGGAAGGCATGAAACCTTGAAAGCCCTGCTTCCTTTCTCAGCTGGGAAGCTCATAGTCTGGGGAAAGTTCTCAGCCCTGCTCACCGGCTGCCTGGAAATAAACTCAGTGCTGTTAGCAGTGGGCATGGTGGGAGAGTGGGACTGGCATTTCTGGCTGTGTGGGAGCTGGGTGAGGCCTGTCACTGCTGGCTTTCCCCCACTTCCCTTGTGACCTGTATGAAGCAGCAGAGACAGCCAGAATTCCTCTAGGAACATAACTTCTTTGACCTTAGAACCCCCCACCCCCCACCCCATCCTCTGCAGCAGCAGCAAGCTTCACCCAAGGAGAGTCTGAGGTCAGACACACCTAACCCTGCCCCCACCTGATGGTCTTTCTCTACCAACCCTGATAGCTAAAGACAAAGGACTTAAACTCTTGGATCCAAATGGGTAAAGAGGAAGTCAAACTGTCACTGTTTACCAATATGATAGTATACCTAGAAAACCCTAAAAACTCATCTAAAAAGCTCCTAAAACTAATAGATGATTTCAGTAAAGTTTCAGGATGCGAAACTGATGTACATAAATCATTAGCACTGCTATACACCAACAACCAAGCTGAGAAATCAAGATCTCAACCCCTTATACAATAGCTGCTAAAATAAAACACTTAGGAATATAGCTAACAGTGGAAGTGAAAGATCTCTGCAAGGAAAATTACAAAACACTGTTGAAAGAAATCATAGATGACGCAAATGGAAACATATTCCATGCTCATAGGTGGGTAGAGTCATTATTGTGAAAATGACCACACTGCCAAAAGCAATCTAAAATTCCTTGCAATTCCTATCCAAATACCACCATCATCCTTCACAGAACAAGCTAAAACAATCCTAAAATTCATATGGAACCAAAAAAGCTTGCATAGCCAAAGGAAGACTAAGCAAAACAAATCTTGAGACATCACATTAACCAACTTTAAACTAGACTGTAAGGCTATAGTCACCAAAACAGCATGATACTGGTATAAAAATACTGGTATAAAAATAAGCACACAGACCAACAGAACAGAGAACCCAGAAATAGTCAAATACTTGCAGCCAACTTAGAAAAAGTAGGGAAAGGACACCCTATCCAACAAACGGTGCTGGGAAAATTGGCAAGCCATATGTAGAGGAATGAAGCTGGATCCTCATCTCTCATCTTCTACAAAAATCAAGATGAATCAAAGACTTAAGACCTAAAACCACAAAAATTCTAGAAGATAACATCAGAAAAACCTCTCTAGACATTTGGCTTAGGCAAAGACTTCATGACCAAAAACCCAAAAGCAAATGCAACAAAAACAAATATGTGGCACTTAAAACTAAAAAACTTCCGCACAGCGAAAGAAATAATCAGCAGAGAGTGAACGAGACTACCCACAGAGTGGGAGAAAATCTTTATATATCTGGCAAAGGATATAATGTCCAGAATCTGCGAGGAACTCAAATCAGCAAGAAAACACAAATCCCTTCAAAAAGTGGGCTTAAGGACATGAATAAGGCAATTCTCAAAACATTATATACAAATGATCAAACACATTAAAAATCCTCTATCACTAATCATCAGGGAAATGCAAATCTAAACTACAATGTGATGCCACCTTACTCCTGCATGAATGGCCATAATAAAAAAACAAACAAAAAAAAAAACTGGGTGCAGTGGCTCACACTTGTAATCCCAGCACTTTGGGAGGCTGAGATGGGGTGGATCACCTGAGATCAGGATTTTGAGACCAGCTTGGCCAACATAGTGAAACCCCATCTCAACCAAAAATATAAAAATTAGCTGCGCATGGTGGCAGTTGCCTATAGTCCCAGCTATTTGGGAGGCTGAGGCAGGAGAATCGCTTGAACCCAGGAGGTGGAGGTTGCAGTGACCCGAGATCATGCCACTGCACTGCAGCTTGGGTGACAGAGTGAGACTCTCAAAAAATAAAAATAAAAATAAAAATGGTGGTATGGATAGTGGTGAAAAGGGAACACTTCTACATTGCTGGTGGGAATGTAGACTAGTACACCCACTGTGCAAAACAGTGTGGAGATTCCTTAAAGAACTAAAAAGATTTATCATTTGATCCAGAAATCCCACTACTGGGTATCTACCCAGAGGAAAACTCATTATACAAAAAAACTTGCACATGCATGTTCATAACAGCACAATTCATGATTTCAAAAGTATAAAACCAGCCCAAATGCACATCAAGTGGATAAAGAAAATGTAGTGTACATATACACCACTGAATACTACTCAGCCATAAAAGGAATGAAATAATGGCAACTACAGCAACCTGGATGCAATTGGAGACCATTATTCTAAGTGAAGTAACTCAGGAATGGAAAACCAAATATATGTTCCCACTCACAAGTGGGAGCTTAAGCTATGAGGATGCAAAGGCATAAGAATGATACCGTGGACTTTGGGCACTAGGGAAGGGTGGGAGGGGCATGAGGGATAAGACTCCACACTGAGTTCAGTGTACACTGCTTAAGGGAAATGGGTGCCCCAAAATCTCAAATCACTAAATAGCTTACCCATTTAATACCACTTGTTCACCATAAACCTATTAAAATCATTTTAAAAAGATAAACATGACAAACTATACCCTGGAAACAAAATCTGTAATAGATTTTCTAACCGTTTACAGAGCAGATGACCACATTTCAAGGAACTGAGTTAAAATAAATGGGGGTTGAATTTTTGGATCCTGATTCAAAAGTGGGGTTCCAAAGGTAGTAAAACCCCATTTTTAAAAACCAAAACAAAAAACTCAATGAATTATTTAAACAAGGGGTTTGCTTATTCAAATGTGCTTTGAAAATTTTCCATAAGAAAATTAACAGACCAAAGAAATAATTGGATGAACAAAATCAGATGGGGCAGTACTTGGGGTCTTACAGTATATCCTTAGGAAGATTCAAAGTAAGAGTCCAGTGGTTGGGAGAAATACACAAAACTGGTAAGTAGTTAAGAAGTGACCTGTGGAATATTGGAGAAAATGGTTATTTCAAGAGACTCCAAGGTCCACAAGAAGTATCATCAGATGATGATACTTATTAAAATAAGGGGCAAGATGAAGGGAAGAAAGTTAATTATGTTGGAGCTCAAGATCCCAACAGGGGGAAGTAGATACTGGCAATTAGAGGCTGCATAGAAATGTAAAGATAGGGCATATGTAGGTAAGGAGGTATATAAAGTGCTTCATGATTGAGATGACCCCATGTCTTCAGACTTTGCTTTGTAGGAAAGTGAGGCTGAGGCTAGCATGCGGGTAGTCTATTAGGAACACAGCAAGAGTGAGGGAGCAAGAAGTAAGGACAAAAAAAGGTGCTTTATTGAGTTAGTCTCCACTGTGACAACTGCCTGCCTCATCCCACAGAAACTCCAGGAAAGGTCTCAAAGCTATGCAACAGGAAGAAAAGAGGAAGCATTTACCCAGAGGCTTTATTGCCCCCTGGATCAAGTGTTTTCAAGTGTGACTCCTTGGGCTTTCTGGCTTATACATGGGAGTGCAGCACAGGTTTCCATGGTCATCTATGCAGCAATGTCAGAAGGTCCAGGAGAATGTGTCGCATGGGGAAGAGATTGGATTTCTCCTGGGTGAAACTGGTCCCAGCATGGCTCAAGGGAAAGGTTAGGTCAAAGGGTTTGTTTGAAGTAGTACTGAAATGTTTCCAATACATTTGAGCGGAATATAGAAAATACAGTTGAGCCCCTGGGGAACAAGTTGCCACAAGCCTCAAAGGAGAAAAGAGCTCTCAAAAAGGAAGGATTCGAAAATAAACATAGCAAAAATCAAGAGGTCAATTGTGACCAATAGATTTGAGAAGTCACTAGATAGTCAGGTCCCTAGGGTGAGAAAAACAAGTTTGCAAAATACTAAGTAGTAAATGAATTGTGATCTGGGTAGACCAGTGACATTAGTATTTGTATACTTCTGCCACATGTATATACAACATTGCAATATATGTCAAACATTCTCAAACAAATGTCACAAAATACTTAATGTTTGCAAACCTTTTTCTTCACTAATTTTAGTGCTGTGAATAAAAATGCTGTTCTAAAGTTTAACATCCTGTGAAACAGCATTTTTGAAGATCAACTAAGTTTGTTTTGATTCTTGATCTTAAGGGTTGTCATAGCTGAGAAGTATTTTGTGAAGATTGGTAGCTCCAGATGAAAAAACACCATTGGCTGTTCTTAAATCATGAAACTCAATATGTAGTACCATGTTAATACCGAAAACTGAGAATCTTCTGAAATTCCCATGGTGCCACTGTTGTTGCAAACTAATTAGAAGGTGTTGCACTTCTACACTTTTAACCAATTAGTCCAAAACCTCAAATTTTGAAAACCACTTTCTAACCTGTTTAAAACATACAGATGTTAACATGCAGACATGAAGACTCTTTAGACACTGTTCTCCAGAACACAGCTACGACACTGGAAACATTCAAAAATCTGCTTTTATAATCTCGGTAGCAGGAATTTCTTCTCAAAGCAGTTTTTTTTTTCTTTAATGTTACTTTGCTTTTATCTTGAAGGGAAAGATTTCTCCAAGGGTATCCCATTGTGTTAAGGTTAGCAAATATGGAACATTTGACTTTTGATAAATGCTTAACTTAATCTTTATTTTCGAGATAGGCCATAATGAAAAATTCTCATACCACAGATATTCATTCTAATTGCAAAGAATCACAAGGCTTCTATGGTCTAAAAATCTTTTTTCTTCCACTAAATTAGTCCCCTCAATGATGACATCTAGTACAATGTACACTGTTTTCAACTTCTTCCTGGCAACTACCTGTTTGTGAATGATGCAGTGGATGAATTGCACCTCCTGATACATCTGTAAACTCACCCTGGTATCAATAGTCATTACATTTTCCTTGAAGGGGTTATTTAATGTTGAATATGGCTCACAGAGGTAATTTTAGGTTTATATCATTTTTGAAGTAGAAACTGGCAGATACCACAATCTGAGACATGTTCAAAACATTTATACTTTCTTCCAACTGTATAGCAACCTCCCACACTATAATTTGTTCTAAACCTCATTTCTTCAAATCTCCAGTATTTGCTATTTATCCACCAGCAGTGTTTGATACATTTGGTTCTATTGTTCCCCGTGTATTCTAGCAATTTCTATCAGAACCAAGTGTTTCCTCAGTGGTAAACAGATCTTTATCTTTCACTCCTCAACATTTCATTGCTAAATTAGTGAAGTCTTAGAGTATTGGAGTAAGAATTGCATAACTCTACAGGACACTGACAGAATTGTAGATACATGCTGTGTACTTAGTATGAAGTTATCAGGATTAGCAAGACATCAAAAATATTAACATCAAGTCATTGTGTGTATATACTTATGGAAGGAATTTCTATGTTAATCTAGAATATCTTACCCTAATAGTCTTTATAATTTCAATTAGTCCCTTGGCAGATTTATTGGGAGAGCTAATGTTTTACCTTGTATGACTGTTGAAGAAACATACTAGAAGTAATTTGTCAGCTCTTGCTCCCAGGTGCTTATACCAGCTTCTTCAATCTGTAGTTTCACTGTAGCAGTATGTTTTTTGAGATGGGGATCTCACTCTGTTGCCCAGGCTGGAGTGCAGAAGCATGATCATAGCTCACAAAAGCCTCAAACTCCTGGGCTGTGAAGTGATCCTCCCACCTCAGTCTCCCAAGTAGCTGGAACTACAGGTGCATGCCACCACACCTGACTTACTTCTAACAATCTTTCAATCACATGCTTTATTAGTGTGTTCTCACATTGCTATAAAGATACCTGAAACTGGGTAATTTATAAAAGAGGTTTAATTGACTCACAGTTCTGCAGGCTGTTCTGTAAAGGAAGTTTTGTAGAAGTATAGTGGCTTCTTCTGGGGAGGCCTCAGGAAGCTTCCAATCATGGCAGAAGGTAAAGGTGGAGCAGGCCTTACACGGTTAGAGCAGGAGAGAGGGGGGAGGTGCTATGTACATTTAGAGGATGAGATCTCATGAAAACTCACTGTCATAAGGACAGTATAAGGAGGATAGTGCAACACTTATTCATGAAAAACTTCCCCCATGATCCAATCACCTCCCGCTAGGTTCCACCTCCAACATTAGGGATTACAATGGGACATAAGACTTGCACAGGGATACAGATCTAAATCATATTCTGCCCCGGCCCCTCCCAAATCTCATGTCCTTCTCACATTATGAAGTGCAATAATCCCTTCTCAACAGTCCCCCAAAGTCTTAACTCATTCCAGCATTAACTCAAAAGTCCACAGTCTAAAGTCTCATCTGAAACAAGACAAGTCCTTTCCACCTACGAGCCTGTAAAACAAAAACAAATCACTTACATTCAAGATACAATGGGGGTATAGGCATTAGGTAAATACTCCAGTTCCAAAAGGGAGAAATCAGCCAAAAGAAGGGGGTTACAGGCTCCATGCAAGTCAAACCCAGCAGGGCAGCCATTAAATTTTAAAGCTCCAAAATCGCCTTTGACTCCTTGTCCCACATCCAAGGCATGCTGGTGTAAGAAGTGGGCTCCCAAGGCCTTGGACAGCTCCACCCCATGGCTTTTGCAGGGTTCGGTCTCTCTAGCTGCTCTCATGAGCTGTTGAGTATTTATGGTTTTTCCAAGCTCAGGGTGCAAGCTTTCAGTGTGGATCTATTATTCTGGGATCTGCAGAACAGTAGCCCTCTTTTCACAACTCCATTAGGCAGTAGCCCAGTGGGTACTTCGGGAAAGGTGGGGCTCCAACCCCACATTTCCCCTCCACAGTGTCCTAGTAGATATTCTTCATGAGGGCTCGGCTCCTGCAGCAGGCTTCTGCCTGGACATCCAGGCATTTCCATACATCCTCTGAAATCTAGGAGGAGGCTTCCAAGCCTCAACTCTTGCAGTCTGCTCACATGCAGGCTTAATAGTACATGGAAGCCCCCAAGGATTAAAGCTCCAGCCTGTGAAGCAGCAGTACAAACCCTTTGAACCATAGCTGGAGCAACTGGGATAGAGGGAGCAGTGTCTGAGGACTGTGCAGGGTGACAGGGCCCTAGGTCTGGCCCAGAAAGCCATTGAGTACTCCTAGGCCTCTGGGCCTATGATGGGAGGGGCTGTTGGTCTTTAGAGGCAGCTGTGACAGTGTAGCCTACTCCGGCCTAAGCTGTGTCAAATCGAGTCTATGTGTATTTCAAAGTCTAGTAGTTGAGGGTCAGTAACTCATATATGGAGTCTAAGAGGTAGCCTCACACTCATGAGGGGAGGGGGTGTTCACTCCAAGTTCAGTGGAGTCTGAGACCTCACCTTCCCAAGGTGGGTGGGGAATACATTGCAAGTTCTTACTACAGCAAAACATACATCATTTGCTTAAACCATTTGGCATCCCTTCAAAGCTACATAACAGCCCATTCCCTCTAAAGCCAGAGGCAGGGATGTATGCTGGAAAAAAGGCTGATATAGATTTGTTGTGGCAGGTTTGCAATAGCTGCTGTCTACAATAACACCATTAACAAAGGGTACGAGTTTCCCCTGTGTTGCAAGATATTCACCTTGTCCCTCTAAGAACTAACTGGTTTATGGAAATCTGAAGAAGTCAAGAGGTCCTGAAACCAGGAGAGAATGGCAGAGGAAGGCTCCAGGCTCAATACAGGCAAACAGGTGCCCTCTTGCCCAAATACAATACCAAAGGCAAGGCACTTCCATCTTCCACTGAAGTTGCAAATGTTCTTTGCATATCTTAAATATACAAACTTTTAGGGCTAAAGAACTGTCAAATGTCTCCTAACTGGATTAGTTATATATACACTTTTAAATGTCTTCATGATTTTAAAACTTGTGGTTTCATTTCATACTATTCATGCATTTATATATAGCTTCAACACTGGCATTGTCATAGCTAGTGACAAGCTGAGTCACCTAAGTTTTCCAGAGCTTGTGTGTTCTTAGTCATATCACAGATATTAGTTAAATCAGATGCAACTGCAGGAAACTTAAACCCAAACCACAAGGACCTTTTTTATGTGCTTTTACAAGCATCGGTCTTTACCCGTATTCCTCCAGTGGTCATGGGTTTGTTTCCTACAGTGTAACTATTGTTTTAAAAGATAAAAGGTCTATTTGTAATAGCATCTAAAATTTGACTGTGAGACATAGGGCACACCCTCAGAAGCAACTATTGAGTTGGTGTTAATGTGAGAAACTGCTCACTTCCTGTATTAATCCAGTTGAAACCTACAGCACAGTCTTGAACCAGCATTGATTGAGGTCTCTTCCAGTTAATATATCTTCCCCAAATGGCATTTTGTATTCAAAATTTATTGAGACTATACCAAAATGGAGTTTTTATAAAGACTTTAATTTAATTTGACTATCCCTGTCCTGAGGGATGTTTTTTGAGGGAGAACTAATATCCAGGGATATGCCACATGTTCTTCACAATTCAGTCCAGGCAGCATGCTGCATGACACATGGCTAACTTTGAGCAATTAATCACTACAGTAGTAGGGTCAAATGACAAATCCCTCCTTTATCTCTGCTATCCCCCCCCCCCCCCAAATTCCTGGGCCTATTCAGATTTGGGCATTCAGAAGAAAACACCAGAATGATGGAAGCTGTATTTAGAAAGAGAAGTTTGCAAGGAAAAAACTATTGCAGAATTTAAAAGGGGAAGAAATACCAGCAAGAATAAGTTTGAGGTAGAACAGAATTTCTGGGGAGCTTTCTCCTTTTGAAGAAAGGTGTGAAGGGTATCAGTGGGGAGAATGGTTAAGGTCTTACTGAACAAAAGACTTGTTTACTCTTTGAGATCTTACTAAGTTAAGAAAGCATAGTACTTGTGATGACTTGTCAGTTTCTGTTCCTTTGAAAAGACTCAAGCAGGGATTGGACCCTGCAGGATTTATGTAACAGTAAGATTTATTGCCCATTGAGCAGCAAGTCAATACACCAAAACACCAAGGTTGAAGCCAAGAAAGCTTAATTGTAGAGCCACGAAATGAGATGGGTGGTAAACCTCAAATCTACCTCCCTGAGAGGTTTGGAGAATAAGGTCAAGGGATCTAGAAGGATGGCAAAATGGATGGTGGGCTGAGGTGTGAGGGGATTGCTGATTGACCCTAGAAGTGAAAGGTAAAGTCATGGGACAGAAAGAGGAAAAAATGGTATTATGCTGAGTCAGTTCCTTGGTTGGATTTTCAGATTGGTTGGCACCAGCCATCCTGCTGGAATTTGGAATTTGGAGGTCTGAAAAACCAAGCAATGTTTCAGCAAAAGTCTTGTTCTAGCCTGAGCAGAGACCAATGAAGAAGCATGTGATCAGCATATTATGTTATTCTCAATTGGCAACTGCAAGGAAGAGGGTCAAAATATACCAGTGTGCCCTGGTTAATGCCTAACTGTAATTCTGCCTAAAGCCTGGCTTGTTAGTGTTAACCCTGTGAGGGTGGTCTTGGTATCCCTCGATTCGCTTATTTTCTGAATTCTGAGGCAGGAATCAATAAAGAAGGATTCAGGGTATGCCTGCTGTCAGCCTCCTGCTGATGGGGTACATATGGAAGTACCATGATCAGGATTACAGAAATGAAGCTGTTTTGCAATAGCCTATGGGTACTCATGCATGCCAGGCCTGGGGCTCCCACCCTGCATAATGAAAACATTAGTCCTCTCATCTACAGTTTCAGCACACATTTAATGGAACACTGAATTATGAGGTAAATTATGAGCCCTATTAGTGAAAAGGAAACCTCTAATTTCAGGAGCTCCTGTAAAACTGATCACAAGGCCTGGGGCATTCATGAGAAGTCCAGAAAATCAATCAGGTAATTCTGGGGCTTCTGGAGAGAACTATAGCCAGGTGACCTGTTGTCTAATCTTGTCCAAATGGGTTTTGACTTCAGCTGAAGCATTGTATGTACACAAGTTGTATTAGCTATTGCAGACTCCACCCTGTCCTGCCAAGATAGTCAAGAGCAATCTCATCTAACAGAATGCAAGCCAATGGATTAACTCCTTTGGATGGCTACTGCAGATGCAGTTTCATCAGCAAGAATTCCTAAGGTAAGGGATAGGTTTCTAATCACATTCATGGAACACTACTCCATACCAGAGTAACAGTCTGCCCAGAGAAATACTCGGCTCCATCTTTGTACCCAGGCAAGTTCTGGCTTATGAATCTCCGAAGCAAGTATGAGGAACCTTTTAGTTCTAACAAATTTCAGGGCTAGTCTAGTGCTTAGTCTCAGCAGATCTACCTAGAGAAAGAAACTAGCCCAATAGGCAAGTTCCTCATATATACCAGCTGTCAATGCATTTGTAAGCCCAGGGAGGGAATTCTCTGGGAACCCCCACAAATAGGCATACTGTGAGCACACAGGACCCTAGACAAATTGTATAGGTTATGCCTGGAGTTTTAAGCAGGGTTTTAGAGATTGGACTAAACCAAAGATCTGTAGCTAGTGAGTTTATTTCCAAGCACTGCTTTGTAGTAAGGAGCTAATGAATTTGACAAGACCCAAGGCAAGAGTTCAGAGGTATGACTGAGCAGGCCTTTAGGGAATGAGAGAAATACAAGAATATGGGCTACTAATATTCCTGTCAAGCTGATAGTAAACTAAATAGCGGGGGAAGGGTGTAAGTATTTACTTGGCAAAATTGATTAAGGTAGTTCCAAGAAACGGGGGCATACAATGGTGCCTTCTTTCATATATTATTTCTTAGGTGGGTCAGAAAACAAAACAAATAGATGGTTAGTGATATCAACAGACTGAAAACAGTTAATAACTTTGGGGCATAGAGAAAATCAACTCTTCAATAAAGGAGTTAGAAGCAATTGAAGAGAGTCTTGGATAGCTACCTTTATTAGATATGTCACTTGGGTGGGGGTCTCATATTCTATGACAAAGTTGGGAACAGCCATGAAATTACAGGCATGACTAAAGGATTATTGTGGTCATGAATCAAAAGATTTGGAATGATATCCAGCAGTCAAATTTCCCAAAGAGGCCAAAGTCTGGGAAATTCTAGTCATGGGGTTATCTCCTCAAGCCAGCACAAAAGTCAAGAGTGATTAAAAAACAGAATCATGTTGATCCTTTTCCAGAAAGACAAGATAAAAAAAAGACATGTCCAATTCTATTCAGGCTATTAATCAAAGTTCTCATATCTTAAGTAAAATAAGAATAGCTAATGTGCTGAATGATTATTATAGCTCAGATACCAAAACATAATCCATAAAAGTTCAAAAAGTAACATTTTATTCCTAATAGCCATTTAAAAATTCAAACCAAGGGAGAAAGCATAAATCCAGACAAATTCAGGGAAATGGCTGCTCAAGCTCTGGTGTTTGCCTTTAAGGTAGTAAAAGTACTTGACTCATCAAAGCAAAATAGCAATGTCCTCTGAAGAAAGTCATAACATATGGATGTCTAAACATAGGAATACATGGAACTACTTTAGCATAGCATAAAATATCTAAAATGCCTAAGACTCCTGCCACCGTGATCAAAGGAATTATGAAATAAACATACAATCTAGGCATTTAGCAAGGCAGAGATGGGTAACCTGTTTTTTTTCCAAAGTCTAAAAATACTTTATTTTTTTACTTAAGTTCAGGGGTACATGTGCAGGATGTGCAGGTGTTTTTACACAGGTAAATGGGTGTCATGGGGTTTTGTTACAGATTATTTCATCACCTAGGTAATAAGCCTAGTATCCATTAGTTATCTTCTCCCTCTCCCTTCTCCCAACCTCCACCCTCAAGTAGACTCAAGTGTATATTGTTTCCTTCTTCGTGGTCTTAAATTCTCATCATTGAGCTCCCACTTATAAGAACATGCAATATTTGGTTTTGTTCCAACATTAGTTTGCTAGGGATAATAGCCTTCAGCTCCATTCATGTCCCTGCAAAGGACATGATCTCATTCTTTTTTTATGGCTGCATAGTATTCCACAATGTATATGTACCACACTTCCTTTACCCAGTCTATCATTGGGCATTCAGGTAGATTCCATGTTTTATTAGCCTATCACACTGTTATAAATACCCAAGACTGGGTAATTTATAAATGAAAGAGGCTTAATTGACTCAGTTTCACATGGCTGGGGAGGCCTCAGGAAACTTACAATCATGGCAGAAGCTGAAGGAGAAGCAAGGACCTTCTTCACATGGCAGCAGGAGAAAGACTGAGGAGGGAAGCAGGAAGAACCCCCTATGAAACCATCAGATCTCATGAGAACTCACTATCAGGAGAACAGTATGGGGAAAACTGCCCCCATGATCCAGTTACCTCCACCTGGTCTCTCCCTTGACACATGGGAATTATGGGGATTATAACTTGAGGTCTGGGGGGACACACAGCCTAACCATATCACATGTCTTTGGTATGGTGAATAGCGCTGCAGTGAACATGTGTGTGCATGTGACTTCATGACAGAATGACTTACATTCCTCTGGGCATATACCCAGTAGTAGGACTGCTAGGTGGAATGGCAGTTCAGCTTCTCGCTCTTTGAAGAATCGCCATACTGCTTTCAACAATGTTTTGAACTAATTTACACTCCCACCAACGTTATATAAGCATTCCCTTTTCTCTGCAACCTCGAACGCATCTGTTATTTTTTGACTTTTTAAATTAATAGCCATTTTGACTGTTGTGAGATCATCTCATTGTGGTTTTGATTTGCATTTCTCTAATCAGTAATATTAAGTCTTTTATGCTTGTTTGCCACCATGTGCGTATTTAGAAAAGTGTTCATGTCCTTGCCCACTTCTTGAGATTTTTTACTTGTAAATTTAAGCTCCTTAGAGATGCTGAATGTTAGACCTTTGTCAGATGCATAGTTTACAAACATTTTCTCCCATTCTGTAGGTTGTGTGTACTGTAATAGTTTCTTTTGCTGTGCAGAAGCTATTTAGTTTAATTAGATCCCATTTGTCAATTTTTGCTTTTGTTGCAACTGTTTTTGGTGTCTTCATCATGAAATCTCTGCCTGTGCCTATATCCTGAATGGTACTGCCTAAATTGTCTGCCAGGGTTTTTATAGTTTGGGGTTTTACATTTAAATCTTTAATCCATCTTGAGTTGATTTTTGTATATGGTGTAAAGAGGCCCACTTTCAATCTTCTGCATATGACTAGTCGGTTATCCCAGCACCATTTATTGAATAGAGAATCCTTTCCCCATTGCTCGTTTTTGTCAGGCTTGTTGAAGATCAGATAGTGGTAGGTGTGTGGTCTTATTTCTGGGTTCTCTATTCTGTTCCATTGGTGTCTACCTGTCTGTTTTTGTACCACTACCATGTTTTGGTTACTGTAGCCCTGCAGTATGGTTTGAAGCCAAGTAGCATGATGCCTCCAGCTTTGTTCTTTTGCTTAGGATTGCCTTGGCCATTCGTGCTCTTTTTTGGCTCCATATACATTTTAAAATAGTTCTCTAGTTCTGTGAAGAATACCGATGGTAGTTAGATTGAAAAGAGCATGAAATCTTCAAATTGCTTTGAGCAGCATGACCATTTTAACGATATTCTTCCTATCCATGAGCACTGAATGTTTTTCCATTTGTGTAATCTGATTTAAACACTGGTTTGTAGTTCTCCTTGTGGGGATCTTTCACCTCCTTTGTTAGCTAGGTAGAAAACATTCCTAGGTGTGTTATTTTTGTGGCAATTGTGAATTAAAGTTCGTTTATGATTTGGTTCATTGCTTGACTGTTGGTATACAAGAATGCTGCTGATTTTTGCACATTGATTTTTGTATCCTGTGACTTTGCTGAAGTTATCAGCTTAAGCTTTTGGGCTAAAATCGTGGAGTTTTCTAGATATAGGATCACGTCATCTGCAAAGAGGGATAGTTGGATTTCTTCTCTATTTGGATGTCTTTTTGTCTCTTGCTTGATTGCCCTGACCAGAGTGCTAATTTGATTGGCCAAAACTTCCAATACTTTATTGACTAGGAGTGGTGAGAGAGGGCATCTTTATCTTGTCAGTATTTAAGGGGAATGCTTCCAGTTTTTGCCCATTATGATGTTGGCTATAGGTTTGTCATATATGGCTCTCATTATTTTGAGATGTTACTTTAATGCCTAGTTTAAGAGTTCTTAACATGAAAGGGGTACTGAATTTTATTGAAGCCTTTCCTGCATCTATTGAGATAATGTGTTTTTTGTATTTAGCTCTGTTTATGTGATCATGTTCTCCAAGATTGAAATCAATGTGATTATGTATTTTGGCAATGGTCTTCTTGTGGAGTATCTTACTGGGGTTCTCTGTATTTCCTGAATTTAAATGTTGGCCTGTCTAGCTGGGTGGGGAGTTCTCATGGGTAATATCCTGAAATACCTTTTCCAAGTTGCTTCCATTCTCCCCATCTTTCAGGTAAACCAATCACTGATAGATTTGGTCGTTTTACATAATCTCATATTTCTTAGAAGTTTTAGTCCTTTTCATTCTTTTTTCTCTATTGTCTGCCTGTCTTATTTCAGAAAGACAGTCTTCAATCTGATTCTTTCTTCCACTTGGTTTATTCTGCTATGAGTACTTGTGATTGAATTACGAAATTCTTGTGTTTTTTTTTCAGCTCTATTAAGTCAGTTACATTCTTCTCTATACTGGCTATCTTTTAGCTACTGCAATGTTTTATGGTTTTTAGCTTCCTTGCGTTGGGTTCCAGTGTGTTCCTTTAGGTCATTGAAGTTCATTTGTATCCACATTCTAAATTCCACTTCTGTCATTTCAGCCATCTGTCTCAGCCCAGTTTTGAATTCTTGATAGAGAGGTGATATGGTCATTTGGAGGAAAGAGGGCACTCTGGCTTTGAGTTTTCAGCGTTCTTGCACTGATTCTTACCTTTTGTGAGCTTGAGGAACCACGCACCCCAACCCAGATACTACTTTTGCTTTTCCCATGGTCTTCACAACCCACACACCAGGAGATTCCCCCGGGTGCCTATGCCACCAGGGCCCTGGATTTCAAGCACAAAACTGGGTGGCTCTTTGGGCAGACACCGAGCTTAGCTGCAGGAGTTATTTTTCATACCCCAGTGGTGCCTGGAACACCAGCAAGACAGAACCATTCACTACCCTGGAAAGGGGATTGAAGTCAGGGAGCCGAGTGGTCTAGCTCAGCACATCCCACTCCCATGGAGCCCAGCAAGCTAAGATCCACTGGCTTGAAATTCTCACTGCCAACACAGCAGTCTGAAGTTGACCTGGGACACTCCAGCTTGCTGGGGGGAGAGGCCTCAGCCATTACTGAGGCTTGAATAGGAGGTTTTCGCCTCACGCTGTAGACAAAGCTGTGGGGAAGTTCCAACTGGGTGGAGCCCTCTGCAGTTCAGCAAAGCTGCTGTAGCCAGACTGCCCAGTTAGATTTCTCTTCTCTGGACAGGACATCTCTGAAAAAAGGCAGCAGCCCCAGTTAGGGACTTATAGATAAAACTCCCATCTCCCTGGGACAGAGTACCTGGGAGAAGGGTGCAGCTTGAAGGAATAGCATCGACATCAACAAGAAGGACGCCTACTCCAACCCCATCAAAGGTCACCAACATCGAAGACCAAAGGTAGATAAATCTACGAAGATGGGGAGAAACCAGCGCAAAAAGGCTGAAAGGTCCAAAAACCAGAATGCCTCTTCTCTACCCTCAATCTTTAAAGTTGTTGACCTTTGACTGGGTTCCTTAACAGTCTGGCAACTTTTCCATAGGACTGCTGTATTTTTCTGGGGGTCTGTTCCAGTCCCTAGTCATCTTAGATTTTCCAGCACCTAAAGGTATCACCAGTGAAGGCTGTGAAATGGCAAAGATGGCACCTTTGCCCCTTTCTCTGGGAGCTCAGGCCCAGGGGGTTACAGACCTGTTGCTGACCCAAACACACCTGTAGGAAGTAGCTGGAGACTCTGGTTTTTGAAGGTCTCACACAGCCAGGAAGAATGGGATTGGGGATTCAAGTAGTTCAGTCACACTTTCATAGAGCAACTGTGCTATTCTGGGGTACTGCTTCCACCCCCAAGTGCCTCAGATACTCCAAAGCCCACAGACTGGAATGTCTAAGTTGCCCGAACAGCAAAGATGGCATCCCGCTTCTCCTTCTGGGGGCTCCATCCCAGGGAGAATTCAAGTCTCTGTCCACCAAGAACATGCGTAGGCATGGCTGGAGGCCCCAGTTGGGAAGTCCTGCCCGGTAAGAAGGAAAGGATCAGGGATCTGCTTAAAGAAGCAGTGTCTGGCCACGTTTTGGTAGAGCAGCTATGCTGGGGGATTTCTTCCACTCCCAGTGTGGACTCTTCAAAGCCCACAGGCTGGAACAGTTGAGTTGCCCAAACAGCAAAGATAGTGGCCTGCCCTCGCCACCCTCCCCGGGAACTCCATTCCATCCCAGGTAGGTGTTTTAACACCATTGCCAGTGGCTGGCTGGAATTCCAAACCAGTATGTCTTATCCTGTGAGGTGCCATGGAAGTTGGGCCTGCAGACCATCGCTATTCAGCCCCCTTCCTAGGGATATGTACAGCGGTCCAACTTCCTGCCTTGCCTGAGTTGCTGTTGCCTTTGCCGGGGAGCCCAGAGTGGAATATGTAAAACTTCTGGGTCTCAATGTATGCCTGAGGAGTTGTTCTGTCAAGATTCCACACAGCTCTGCATGTCAGACCAAAGGCCCTGGTGGAGCGGGTTTGTAAAGGGATCGCCTGACCCGAAAATTACAAAAATCTGTGGGAGAAGTGGGTTCCTGGGGTCGTACATTCACTCACTCAAGGGGAGGTTCCCTTGGCTCTGTCACTCCTGGGTGGATCATCATCCTGCCCAGCTTTTCTCTATTCTCCATGGGTCAAGTTGTTTCTCTGATCAATCCCACTGCAAGTATCTGGATGTTTCAGTTGAAGATGCCATATTTACTTGGCCCTTTTGTTCCTCTCTGTGAGAGCTACACACTGTAGCTGTTTCTAGTCAGCCATCTTGGCCCCCTCACCTAACTTCTTACATAGGATGATGATAGTAATGAATCCAAAAACAATATAATCAAGGTATAAGAGGTTAGGCTATTCATTACCAGAAAGCAGATGAAAAGCTTAGGCTCTGAAGTCTGGTGTTATCTAGTTGGTTATTTTTCTTAGAGGAACTTGAGGTCAATCAGGCTTGCTCATCCATTAGGTAGTGATTAGCAGCCTTTGGATGACTCCGCTCTGAATGTGGGTCAGATGGAGTAAGCTCTACACAGCCGTGGTAGACTCAAGTCTTAATTCCCACACGTTTCATGGAGGAGCAAGTCACCAGCAACACTTCATATGGTCTATTCTATTAGGGCTTCAGTTGATCATCAGGGTGCTGGTTTCTCCATTTCTCCAATAGAACCCAATTTTCAGACTAAATATACAGAGGCACATCTGTCAAACAACCTGCTAGAATACTTATGGCAGTCAAACCTAAGGATTGTACATACCTGACAGCGTCTAGCTCTTACATATATGCTTTTGCAGCCTTTCAGTTTAGAGGAGAAGCACTGAAAGTTTCTCCCATGTAAGATTTCAAAAGGGCTCTGTTTGGACCCAATTCTAGGGACCACTCTTACTCTGAGCAGGGCAATAGGCAAAGCCTTATTCCGGGTCAGGTTGATTCCTGACAAAGCTGGTCTTTTTCAAGGTATGATTCATCTTGAACACTGAAGTGTTTCCTCTGTACTGTGGCCTTCAAGCAGTGTAATTTCCAAGTTGCACCAAGGTCTTCAGAAACATCCTGAGTGACCTTGGCCACAAAGGCAGCAACAGTGTTAGAGTAGAAATGGGCAGGCCAAACTGAGGGACAACTTTGAGTAAAGGCTTAATAACTTTTTTTCACAAGGTATGGCTTCAATCCATCCTGAAAATGTCTACAAACATAAGCAGATAGTTTCCCATGACCCTTAGCATCATGATGAAGTCAACCTGCTAATCTTCAGTTGACCTTTCATCTCACACTTGGACTCCTTGCATCAAGAGTAGAAGACTAGTTTTGAAGTTGTTTCAGGCACAAATACACTTTGAACAGTCATATTCATATGTGGGCTAATATTTCTGAATCCATTGGAGAGTGACATCCCAGTCATATGATGTCATGAATATCCACTGTCATCTGTGAGTTGTCCTGGACTATTCTTTTATATATCTATCTGCCCTAGGTTTGTCGACTGGGGTCAACCCCAGTCAAGTGCTCTTTTCAGATCATTCAAATATAGTATATATGCGATTCAAGGTCTATTTCAGGCATCAATAAAGTTTTGGACCTTTTCTCTTGCTGCTGTCTTTGCAGCCTTGTCTGCCCAATTATTGTCTCTTGCTACCAAACTGCCCATTGACCCAAGGCAATGAACTATTGCTACTACTTTAGGGACTCAGGGCTGCCTTCAACAGTTTAAAATTCTTGACATGTTTAATTTGTTACCAGAGGTTAAAAATCCCCTTTCTAAATGGCTCCATAAGCATGAACCACAGAAAAGGCTAATCTTGAATCAGTATAGATTGTGGCTCATGGGTCTTCATCTAGTTGAAGCACCCAGGTTGGAGTGATGAGTTTGGCTGCTGTGAAACCTTGGTGGTTCTTAGTTTATGAGAACCTAAACAAGTCATACAGCAAAGGAAATGCAGCATAGAGTAATTTATTGCAAAGGAGAAAAGAGTACTTTGAAAGTTAGGTGCAGAACAGATAGTATACCCTGAGAAGATTCAGGGTAGGATGCTCATAAGGATGAGATGGCAAAGACTGGCACTAGAGAGATTCCCTTTATGGGAGTCCTACATGATTATTCATAAGGGGGCAGGAAGAGTTATTGGGAAGCATGTTCTAGGTGATTCTTTGGACATGTGCAGTAGTGGTATCTGCTTGTTCAAACACTGTCTCATTAGCATCTTAAATATCCACCCAGGGGTATGTTTTTTACTATTAAAACGAGCAAAGGGCCAGTCTGAGGACAGGTAAAAATGTGCATATTCTCTGCAGGGGAAATTGCCTATTGGAGATAGCTGTGCTTGAATAAGCTTGACTACAATGTGAATGCTGGGGTTTGTGTTAACTGTACAGTAGCCATGTCCCAAGGACATGGTTACCTCCTCGACTACCCATCCTGCCTCAAGTTCATCTTTCCATCCCAACTTCCCATGAGGAAGTATTTCATCTTCTAAAACTGGTCAATGTGGTGTTGCAGCATATACAGCTTTCTGCTGTCCCTGGTCCATGAAGCTTCCATCTGTGAACATCTCTCAACTGATCTTCCAAGGGTATGTTGACCAAATATGGTTGGCTCAAATAAACTTGTTCAATAATTTGTAAACTGTCACCTCAGGTTCAGATGCTATCTGAGGGAGTAAAGTAGCAGGGCTTGAGGTAGAAATAGCTCTTAATATCACATTTGGGTCATCCTGGAGGATGGCCTAGCCTTCCAGAGGTCAGCCAACGGCCTCCTTTGTTTTGATAAAAGTACACAGTAAAGGGTATAGACTGTGGTGAGCTGGCCCAGGGTCCCCAAAGTAGATCACAGGTGACAGCAACAGCCCAAAGGCAAGATGGCCATCCCTTGGTGATGTCCTACTGCTTTTGAAAAGCAATTAGCCTCTTGGTGTTCCCCAAGTCCTACATCAGCAGTCCTAAACCAACTTTGCCTTTCATGTACAAAATAGGTCAAATGGCTTCCCCTTCAGTCAGGGAGCAGGTTTTTGTCCTTGAGAGTTGAATCTAAGATATCTAATCAAGGGCTGAGATTTGAGCCTTTCTCTTGGATGTCTTATAACCCCATTTGGCCAGAAAAATTCAGTATAGTGTTCAGATTGGAAGCCTCTTTGGTTGTGCTAATAACTGATGTCATGAACATATTGGAGCAGAGCCCCATCTTTTAATTGCTAACCCTGGAGGTCCTTAGGGAAACCTTCCCCAGTAATGGTTGGAGTTTGTAAAGCCCTGGATGACAAATGACGATATATTTTTCTCCTTAGTCATATGGGTCTTCCTTCCAAATGATTCTTTGGACTCTGGACTTGGAATGCAAAAGAAAGCATCTTTCATATCTAAGACTATAAACCAGCAAGGCTCACCAATTAAGGTTGTGAGTAATGTATGAGGCTGGAGACCACTGGATAAATGAGTTCTGTAACTTGATGAATGACTCTCAAATCCTGAACAGACGTATATTCTTTGGTCCAGAGTTTCTGAACTGGGAGGATAGGCTATTAGACTTTGCCAGTCCCCATATAAGTTCAACCTGTAGGAAAGTGGAAAGCAAATGAATAGTTCATCACCCTTGTTCTCAAGGGAGTTTCAGATTGAGTGGTACCATCCCTGTGTACACTTTACCTATACTATACTATAATAGGTACACCTTTACCTATACTAAGGTTGTGGAGTTGGCCCTCCCTGGCCTCCCATCTGCCCATGTATCAGGATTCATCTCTTATGGCAATTCTTCAGAAATAGGCACAGGCTTTTAAACTGCTTATAACAATGAAGCTCGCAAGGTGCAAGCTTGACCTGTGAGCATTCTGATACTCAGCCATCCCAGAGAAAATGTAACCTTTGCATTGAGCGTTCTGATACTCAGCCATCCCAGAGAAAATGAAACCTTTGCATTCAGTTTAGTCAAAAGACAATGTCTCAAAATGGGTCATTCAGGCACATATAAGCTGTTTTTAACTGGTCTTATCCCAGTTGATCTAGGGGTTGGAGGAATGGTCTTCAGGGTCTCCCCTGAGGCCCCAGTCACTTTCATAGTTTCTGACAACAGTTTGGATATGCATGTACTTAATACCAAATAGGTGACACCAGTATCTACTAGAAAGTGTGAAAGTTGATTTTCCATGGTCATAGTGACCCAAGGTTCCATATGGAAAATATGGAGTGTATTGGGTTGGAGGGAGACCTTGGACTGTCATTTCTGACCCTCAAAATCTTCAGCCCTCTAGACCCTTCAGCTATTTTGGGCATCTGTTGAACAGGAGATTGATTCCCCTCTTAACCCCCTAACCCCCACCCCCATATTGGCCCTTTTGAGGTATAGGTAATATTTTTTCCAATGGACCCTCCTGTCTGCAATAGACCAACTTGTTAGGACCCCCCAGTGAGGTATTTTTGTGGGAAACATGGGGAGCCCTACCTTAAGTGGAATTCTTGGGGAGTACCCTCATGGTAATCTGGAGTTTCCTTGAGTCAGAGCAGCTGCCAGCATGGTGGCTTGCTGTTGCATTTTTTCAATGTTTTGACATTGATCTTTGCTGATGAACACCTTAAACAATCTTCACTGACTGGGACAAAGATATGGCCAATGTTCCTTTTTGCACCTTTCTCTGAATATCAGAGGCACTTTTGCTAATAAACGTCATGTTTACTATCTTAATTTTCTGGTGCCTTAGGGTCAGTACCAATATATTGCCTGAGTGCTTAAAAAAAAGTGTTCCAGGATTTCTGAGGGGCTCTACCTGGGTTATTGTCCTACTTCTTAAAACTTAAGGCTTCTCTGCTTTGGTATTCCTTTATGGTATCTGGCCAGAGTGAAATCTTGAGCACAATAATGCTCAAGCTTATCCCTTCCTCCAGTGTTAACATTCTACTTAGGGTTAGCTGTGGGCACTGTGATCTGGGCAGCTGCCCACATCGGGTTACTGGGGTAATCAGCATACTGGGGGCATCTGCCTCTTTAGCCTTTTCTAAGACCATTCTCTGTTCCTCAGAAGTTTAAAAGTGTGTTGAACAAGCTTTAGACACTGACCCTGGTGGGGTTATAAGTTAGAAAGATAAAGGGGAAATTTTTCATTTTGGATCATCCCAATAGGGTGGGCATGTTATTTTTCCAATTAAGTCAGAAGTAGATAATGAGGAATAGACCCAAACAAGCCCTATGGATTGCCCTGTGTCAGCATCAGTCTCTCCATGGGTAGCTATTAATAGGGGAATTTCCCTGCTAGAGCTAAAGTTGTGCCCCAGCCAAATTTGGTTCCCTGACAGTAGTGACAAGGGAAACCATTCCTGTAGCTCCAGGTTCCTGCCCTTTTGAAGGAAGTCTGATTCAAGTGCATGTGGCATGGTCACATCTCTACCATGAAGTGGGGGAGGTGAAACCAATGACTCGTTCAACTGAACTAGCAAAGTATTTTCATTCTTCTTCCTGTGACTCCCCTAATAGAAAATTGTTTGCATTAACATTCCATTGTATCATGATTTTGCATTTTTCTGTATCAGCTTTTGTCAAAGCAACACAAACATTGTACATAAGGGGTTTCATTTGATTTTTCTTTCTTACACAACAGGTGTAGCTACAAGATGGTATTATAATTAAGGAAAATACTTTCTGGCCTCTTTCCCCGTATTCTAATGAGTACTGGGGACAGGCTGTATTACAAAGTAAATCACTTCCTATGATTTTATAGGTAAGAAACCCAATTTTAGAGGATACAGCCCAATGGACTGCTTGGAGGGAATCAAATTAGCATTTTCCATATCAACCAAGACAAAACTCAACTGCACACACAAACATGAGCTGTTCTGCTCAACACCTGAGTTCAGCCTGGCAAGGCTCACACTTGCCCCAGCTAGTACCTGACACTATTGATCCATACAAGGTGGGGAGACTTGACCCCCAGCCAGTAATCTAGCAAATGGTCACTCAGTGTGATAGAGCAGATGGCCACCCTGAGTTAGGCTACCAAGCTCCTGACTACTCCAGGGCTCACTGACTGCAAGTAGTGAGACAGAACAGGTTCCTAGTCAGTCCAAATGAACTTTCGCCAGTAACTCCTTCGGGGTTTTCACACAAACAGGACATGATGAAATGTGAGGTCTCACAAGTTGCTTCCGCAATTTGATTTTGAAACTAAGACCCAGACAAGTCTGAATACCTCTCCCAGAGAGGGTCCTTTATTCCCTTTTTGGTTGGAATAAGTCCCACCCACCCACACTCGCCTCCAACCGGGCTTTTCCTAGTGACAAGGGAGAGTCAACAAGGCCTCTGGAAGAAGGCTACAGGAACTCCAAGGAGATAAACAAGTTAGAAGGAAAAGTGGGTTCTTCAGATTGATACCATATTTCTGCTGGAAACAAGTACATGCACCAATGCTGAGCAATCCCCAGCCAGCAGGGGAGGCTTCAGAGATAGTACATGGCTTCAGGAGCCAGGTGACCTCTTGAGTTTGCTTCCGGGCCCACTGAATTGAGCCATGGCCAGTTCCCACAAAGGGCCGCCTGGCTAGATTGCCACTAATTATCATAACCGTAACAGATTCATTTCCTGATGCCTGGCAAGTCAATGTACTGATACACTGAGGGTTGCAGCAGTGTTTAATCACAGGGCCACCCATAATGGGAGAGGAGGGAACCTCAAATCCACCTCCCTGAGAAGTTTGGAAATGGAGCTTTTAAGGAATCTGGACAGATGGTGGGACAGATGGCAGGCTGAGGTGTGGGGGATCACTGACTTATCCTGAAAATGAGAAGTTAAGTCATGTGACAAGGAGATGAAGAAACAGCATCCTTGAGCTGAGTCAGTTTCTCAGGTGGTCTTCAGTCTGGTTGACACCAGATATTCTGCTGGAATTTGGGGTTCTGGAAGCAACTTAAGCAATGTTTGAGCAAAAGTCTTATTCTAGCATTAGAGAACCTATGTGCAGGAACAATGGAGAAGTGAGTAGTCGGCGTGTTACGTGACTCAGTTGGCAACTGCAAAGAAAGTGGGTCAAAATGTGCCAACACACCTTAATGCCTAACTATAATTCTACCTAAAGCCTGGCTTGTGCTGCTTGTCAACCCTGTGAGGGCAGTTCCATATGTTCTCTTTAGGGCTGTAATATAACCTGACAGCTCTACGTGCTTGACATAGTACAATATAAATTAGATAATTGGTCTTTATCCCTGTTTTCTAATATACAGGTCCTGAAACTTCTGAAGTGATGATGCTAATTATGACTAGTGTCCCCTAGATGGCTTCAGGATGGGAGCTGGTCCCTGGAAAGACTGAAGCATGGTTAGAGGGTTGGGACTTGCAGCCCAACCCCCCCCCCCCAAACTTGGGTTGTCAGAAGAAAAGGCTAAAAGTTAAGTTGATCACCAGTGGTCAAAGATGTACTCAATCATGCCTATGTAATGAAACTTCCATACAACCCAGAAGGACAGGTTCATAGCTTCTGGATAGCTGAACACATGGATGTGCCTGGAAGATGGCATGCTGCAGAGGCCATGGAAGCTCTGCAACCCTTTCCCACATGCCTTGCCCAATGCATCTCTTCCATCAGGCTGTTCATATGTGTGTTATGTAATAGCCTTTATGGAAAAATGGGTAAACATAAGTGCTTCTCTTCTGCACATGTATCCCATAACTTTCAAAAAAAAAAAAAAGTGCTTCTTTGAGTTCTGGGAGCCATCTAGCAAATTAAATGAACCCAAAGAGAAAGGCAGGTTATAGAACCCTTGATATGTAGCTGGGAGTGGTACCTGGGCTCCAAAAAGGGGGTCAGTGTCCTTAAGTGCTGGGGTTAAGGTTATCTGACCAGCTTGTGGTGGGACAGACTAGAATACTAACCACCGAAAGTGCCTTAGTCCTGAACTTTGGCTACTTACATAACTCAAATGAGTGTAAAACAGGCCTTATCAATTACTCCCTCTAATACTCACGTTTGTTCCATAAGTCCAGTATCTACCTCTTGAAGATAATCCCCATGGCTCTCCAAATTTGGGGCTATGTTTGGCCTTGGAGAAAGTTAGCCCTGCTTGACCTGTCCACTTCTGCTAGTTATTTCTACTGGCAGGGCATTCTTAAACTATCTTGGATGCCTTTCACTTCTACTGATCCAAATCCAGTCAAAGCTGCAATGGGATCCCACATTGAAGTGACAAAGTTACAGCTGATTAAAATTCAATTCCCCCGTTCACCATTTCTAAAACACAATGTTCATGTTCAAAGGAGAACTCAGCATTCATTAAATGTTATTTTGACCCCAGACTATCAGCCCGAAATTCCCTTTCTCTGGGGAATCCTATTTCAGGGACTCTTTCCCCTTTTAACCTAGAGAACCAATAGTGACATTGTAAGAAGTCCAGAGACTTCTGAATAGCTCCCCCTTATCTCTCAACTCGGCACACCAAGATATAAGAGGTAATAGTTTTGCTAAGTCCTCACTGCAGATTATTGTGTTACAGATGAATCCCAGGGTAACTAACAGTTGATTATTCATCCTCAATCTTATTCTAAAAGGTGTTTTACAAGAAGTTTCTCCTAAGTATAGTGGACATTCGATGCTTGATCTAGACCCTCCAATTTCTTTTAAAGTGAGGTAAAGTACACATTATCTTAACCACTTTAAGAATACAGTTCATTATTGAGGACATTCACGTTTACATCTTCCCAAACTGAAACTTATATACCCCTTTGTACCTTCCCCCCCAGCTCCTGCAAGAACCATTTCATCTTTATGAATGGGACTATTGTAGGTACCTCATAAGTTGAATAATACATTAAGTCAGTTTGTGATGGGCTTATTTTGCCTAGTGTAATGTCCTCATGGCTCATTCGTGTTGTGACATGAGCCAGTTTTCTTTTTAAGACTGAACACTATTCCATTGTCTGTGCATACACTTTGTTCATCTCTGGGCACTTGGGTTGCTTCTACCTGTTGGCTATTGAGAATAATGCTGCTATGAACATGGACATACAAACATCTGAGGCCCTGATTTCACCTCTTTTGGGTATATACCCAGAAGTAGAATTTCTGGTTCATATAACTCTAATTTTGATATACTACAGCACTTTTTCATAGTGCCTATACTATTGTATATTCCCACCAACAAGGCTTCCAATTTCTCCACATCCTCGGCATTCCTTATTTTGTCAGGTTTTTTCCATGGTAGCCATCCTAATGAGTCTTAGGGGATATTTCTCTGTGACGTGGATTTGCACTTCCCCAATGATTAGTGGTATTGAGCGTCTCTTCATGTGCTTTTTCACCATTTGAATAGACATCCCTTAGATGAGTCCTCTACCCACTTTTTTAGTTGCTGTTGAATTGCAAGAGTACCTGGCATATATTCTGGATATTAATCCCTTGTAAGATATGACTTGCAAATACTTTCTCCCATCCCACAGGCTGCCTCCTCACTGTATTCATTGTGATCTTTGCAGGGGCGTTTGTAACTTTTACTCCAATGTATCTGTTTTTACTTTGGCCTATGCTTTTGTCATATCCAAGAAACTGTTGCTGAATTAAATGTCAAATTCATTTTCTAAGTTCTGTAGTTTTATGTAAGTATTTGATCAGTTGACTGTTTATATATGTGATAAGCCTTATAAGGTAAAGTTCCAACTTCTTCCTTTTGCATGGGGATATCTAGTTTACTCAGTACCATTTAAGAGGCTGTTCTTTCCCCCATTGAATGGTTTTGGCATCCTTGTCAAATGACCGTAATTGATAGGATTTACTTCTGGGGTACTCTTCTCTTCTTTTGGTCTATGACTTTATGGCAGTATCTCAGCATCTAGATTATGGTAGCTTTATAACTTTGAAGTCAAGAAGTATAAGACTTCCAACCTTGTTCTTTTTCAAAATTGTTCTGGCTTTTCTGGGTCCCTTGAAATTCCATATAAATTTGGTTAAAACTTTCTATTTCTACAAAAAAAAAAACATTGAGATTGTGATGGAGGTGACACTAAATTTGTAGACAAATTTGGATAGTATTGTCACTAATAACACTCCAATCCACAAACATGGAATGTCTTTGTTTCACCATCTTTCATCAGTGTTTTGTTTTCAGTGTTGTCAGTCTTTCACTTCCTAGGTTTATTCCTAAATATTCTTTGTGACTGTAAGTTTACCTTTTCTTTTGGTCTGCTTGCTTTCAGATTTAATCTGTAACGTTTCTGGTTTAAGTTGTGAAGTTACGTTGTTGATTTGAGACCTGTCTTAAATGTTTACAGCTATAAATTTCCCTCTCAGCATTGCTTTCATTGCATCCCATGGGTTTTGATATATTCTCTATCTTTGTTTATCAAGATTTTCTATCGTCCCTTGTGATTTCTTTTTTGATTAAAGCGTATCTTATCTAATTTCTAGTTTTTCTTGTTTTCTAGTTTTATTCCATTGTGATCAGAAAAGATAATTTGTATAATTCAATCCTCCTGAGTCTATTAAGACTTGTTTTGTGGACTAATATATCACAAAGTATGTTCCATATGCACTTCAGAAAGATGTGTATGCTGCTAAGAGTGTTATGTACATGTCTGTTGGGTACAACTTGTCTGTAGTGGTGTTCAGGACCTATTTCCCTGTTGGTCCTGTCTGGTTGTTATATCTACTATTGAAAGTAGGGTGTTAATTTGTGGTTGTGAACTTGTCTATTTCTGTAATTTTGTCAGTGTTTGCTTCATATAATTAGGAGCTTTGATTTCTGGTATGTTTCTCACTGTGTATGCACATTTACCTTTAATGTGTTAAGAGTCTCCTACTTCTCAGGAGCTTTGTTCTATTGTGCATCTCTTCCCAGAATCTCTCATCCTCAGGAGCCCATGGGTCTGAAGCCCACTGAATCTCATGCTACAGAACCTGCCACTGCTTTCAGGGGCTTCCAACCTGATATTCAAACTATGCTGCCACTCCTGTCAGTGCTCAGTCATGTGACACAGAAACCAGTCCTTCAGGTTTTTCACAGACAAGTCCGAACTTGGCAAGTTCCATTCTTTATGTGCCAAGGAAGGGGCCAGGATTTGGGCAGCTTTCTTCTAACCACCCACAGATGTGGTAAAGCAAGGTTGAGCAAAAATGCGGAGTAATTTCCTATCATTGAGTGTGGTTTCTTGGGTTGAACGTGAGCTTGATTGCTGCAGCTTCTAAATTGGTTTCTAGAGTTCTCACAAAGCTACTCTGACCTGTATACTTTGTGTTTCCATGATGGGGGAATAAGCCAGTATTTTCTATTCTGCCGTCTTGCTGTCACTTCAATTCCTTGTTACCTTTCCTGTGCATCTCTTCCTGGCTCTGTGTTTTCACTTCCAATAGCCTATATATATGCCTCTTCTTGGGAGGACAGACCTCAGGAATGGGACCACCTCATCTGTAGGCAGAGACAACCAGACATCTCTGGGAACTTGTCTTCCTGGAACAGTCCTAGGCCAGTGACTGGAGTGAAAATTATGCCTCTGACTTTGGGTGCAGAGCCCTCCTGTGGGATCAGGCTGCAGCTGGTCCCTGGAACCTTGCCTGAATCATATCCCTGCTTGACTGGCTTTCTTTTCCCTGCCCTGCTTTTGTGACTTCCTTACTAGATTCTCCTGGCAACCTTTCCTTAATCATTTGTACTTATCTTCACCTCAAGGTCTCTTTCTAGGATCTGTTTGGGGGCTGTTCCTAAGACCCAAAGTACGTATTGCATTTCTCTATGCAAACAGCAGCTTATAGCTTCTCAAGGTTCCAAAAAAGGTATTCCTTTTATACATAACTTTTCATAGTAGAAAAATAGGTTTTTCCTTAAACCCCTATCTGACTTGTAGAAAAGTTTGGATATTGTAAGGAATATGGGACAAGGGAGAAACAGCAGGGAGAACAAAACTATTTGATTACTGGTCCTATTGGGTCCTAGAAGAAAAGATGGCATACTTAATAGGCTTAGAGTGTTTAATAAAGGGACCCTTTAAAGAAGTAGAGGCAGGGCAAAGGAAACTAACAATGGTGAAACACCAACAGAATAACAAGAGCACTTACCGCCACCAGGACCTGGAGGGGTATACAGGAGAAGCTGTTACTACAACCCAGTACAAGCTTCAGCCACGAGGGCTAGATCACCCAGCAGCAATGAAAGCTTTTGGTAAAGGGGCACAACACTGCCAAAGATGGCCTTGTAGGGAAAGGAACAGAGGGAATAATACTCCATCCTGTTCTCCTCATCCTTGGCTGCTTGTGAGTGCCTTCTAGGGGCTGAGTTCACTAAAAGCCACAGGGCAAGCATAGAAGACACAGCTGTGCCACTAAGATGCCCAACAAGAACAGGCTTGCTGCCCAGGTACAGGAAGCTGCTTACTCAAGGTCATGAAGCCACCAGTGACTGAGAGGTGTGGTGGCAAAAGCCCAGCTGTGTCACCCACACAGAGAACAAATGGAAAATACTTGCTTTGGAGCTCTCCACCGAGCTGGCCAAAGCTTTTTTGGGCCTGCATAGCAGTCAGATCGCTTTCTCTGCTTAATCCTGCTGCTTCCCCTTCCTCTCACAGGTGTCAATACCTAATAAACACCTTGCATCCCAAACTGTCCAACCTATAACAGCAAGAGATGAGTGATACAATCACACAGGTTAGTCTCCTGTGTGCAGAGCAAGACAGGATGGCTCTAGGGGGAAAACATGGAATAATCAAGTCTACACTTAGCTGCCACTCCTGTGCTCAACTGTTTCAACTCTTTAAAAGAAGAGAGGAAGTTAACCTGATGTCCTTCAATCTGAGGGCCTGGATCACTTGGGGACATATGTAGGAACCTGGGTGATTTGCTCCAGACAACCACCAGAGTAAGTGCCAGAGAACAGGCAAGTAGGCAGGGTAAAAGAAAACTTTATTAACTAGCCAATGTGAAGGAGGGGCGAGGTTCACTGGTCTCCGGCGGCGGAGGCCGAGGAAGTCGCTCTGGTGTTCTTGGGTGAGGTTCCTAGGTCCGCATACGAGCAGGGGCCGAGGAAGTTCGCACCACGCGCCCGCCGGGAGCGGCTTTTATGTCCTGGGCCTGGGAGTGGGAGGGCAGTGGGCGGGACATAGGTGGGTCGGGGGCGGGGCAGTAGGCGCGGCTAGGTAGGTTTCGATTTTCTCCGTCAGATGTCAGGCTGCACCTGCACAGTCCACCTGTGTCTTTCCCGGGTGTGGGAAAGTTGACAAGAATCCGGAAATGTGCCATTTTAGTCCCTTTGTTCTTTTGTTCCCTCCCTCCGTCCAGACAGTCCAACCTTTTATTGATTATAGTGATGGGGACGTTGTTGTCTAGCTGCTTCCTGCTGTTAGGGGTCGTTGTTAGGGTCTGTGGTTGGCACCTGGACATAGGGATGTAGGAGCATCTGGTTGAAGGCAACACGGGTGATCTCTTGAACTTTGGCTCGGAGAAATTTGATTAAAACAGGAGCGAAACATAAGACAGAGGATTAGTATGGGAATTAGGAATGGGAGCATCTGCTGTATTACGGGCAGCAGCCATACCGGTGGTCCGGGGGTGAAGAGGGTGTTGTAGGTTTTTAATTCTGCTTTAATCCTGTTTAGGGTTTGGATGTTAGTGTCTACTAGACCTGACTCATTTACATAATAGCAGCATTCTTCTCCTAAGAAGAGACATGTTCCTCCTTTTTCGGCAGTAAGTAAATCTAATGCTCGCCTATTTTGTGCTGCTACCTGGGCCACTGAGGTAATTTGATGCTGCAGAGAGGCCAGGCTTTCAGCTGAAGCCTCTATGGCCTCTTGGATTTGAGCTGCTAGAGATCGGGTAGACTGTACCGAGTGGGCAAGTGCCCCAGTTCTAAGCCCTGACGCCACTAAGGAGGAGGCCAGGGAGACTCTGATGACTAGGGGAAGGAAGACAGCCCATTTTTGGAGATCATTAGGAGGAGGGTTAAATTGTATGACGAGTTCAGCTACTTCTGCTTTGCTATATAAGGTTAAACTAGGTACTAGGGACACTGGGAAACAGAGGGATTGACCGATGGATGTGTGATTAAGGACCTTGAAGAGGGTTTTGTTGCACTAGAAATAACCTCCGATGGGAGCCATCTGGACAGCAGTGTTCAGTACGAGGTTGCTTGAGAGGGTCAGGAAGTAGGGTTGCTGGATTCAGAGAGGAACAGACTCCTAGGGCAATGGTGGAGTCTTCTATGAATAAGAGGTGAAAGAGTTGGAGTCTGGACGGGGTTAGATGGCTAATACTTCTGTGGGCAATAAGATCTTGAAGGCGGTGAGTAGAGAGGACTGTTAGGTTACCACCCCTAATGAGTTTCTTTGCTTCTTGGGTAGGCAGGCTGCTGCTGCTAGGGCCTGAAGACAGGGCTGCCACCCTTGTACGGTGGGGTCTAATTGTTTAGATAGATATGCCACGGGGTGGTAGGTGGCGCCTATAGATTGGGCTAAAAGACCCACTGCAACTTTTTGTCTTTCATCTGTGAAAAGCTGGAAGGGGCGTTGGAAGTCTGGGAGTGAGAGAGTAGGATGTGAGAGAAGGCAGTTTTTCAGGTGAGTGAAATGTTTATAGATTAACTTTGGGTTAGTCAAAGGTCCTTGGGGAGTCTCCTTGACAGCTGCATATAGAGGCTCAGCCAAGATTCTGAAATTAGGAATCCAGTGTCTGAAAAATCCTACTAGGCCTAGGAAGGATTGAATTTCCCTAGCGTCTTGAGGAGGAGAAAGATTTTGGATTAGTTAAGCGGTCTATGGTAAGTGAGCGCGTCGTAGGAGTGACCTCAATACCTAAATATATGACACATTGTTGTGAGAGTTGAGCTTTGTGTTTGGATATTCGGTAACCTTTGGATCCTAGATGATTAAGGAGGATCGCAGTGTCTGAGAGTCCTGTCCCGTGGGACTACAGAGTAAAAGGTCATCTACATATTGGAGAATTTTACTATTGGTAAGAGGACAGGAGGCTAAGTCTTTTGCTAGGGCCTGCCCAAAGAAATGGGGGCTGTCTTGGAACCCTTGGGGAAGCACCGTCCATGTCAGTTGGGTGGAGGCAGGGGTGTCTGGGTCTTCCCATGTAAAAGCAAAGAGAAACTGACAATCTGGGTGTAGGGGAATAGAGAAAAATGCATCTTTTAGCTCCAGTACAGTAAAGTGTGTTGTGTTAGGTGGAATGAGAGAAAGAAGGGTATAGGGGTTGGGAACTACCGGATGGGTGGGACAAACAGCTTCATTGATAAGATGAAGATCCTGCACTAACTGAAAAGTTCCATTTGCCTTCTTTACAGGTAGGATTGGGGTGTTACAGGGAGAATGAATGGGGATGAGGATGTGTTGGCTGAGTAACATAGTAATGATTGGTTTTAGTCCTCGTAAGTGTTGTGGAGAGAGAGAGAACTGTGGGCGGGTTGGAAACTGAGATGGGTTTTTAAGTGTTATAACTATTGGTGGATGATGGTCCGCCACGACAGGAGTGGAGGTGTCCCACACTTGGGGGTCGATAGGAATGGGGAAATCGGGGAAAGGGTTAGTAGGATTGTTGGAGTCATTTGAGTTAGTCAGTACTTAGAAGCAGATGGCGGGTGGGGTGGGGGGCGCTAGTAGGGATGGAGATACAGGCTTTCAGTTGACTTAAAACATCTCGGCCCAGTAGGGGAGTCGGGCATGAGGGGATAATGAGGAACGAGTGTGCAAAAGAGTTGTTGGCCAGGCAGCAATTAAGGGGTGGGGTTTTCCGAGGGCTGGATGGGGAGCCATTGACTCCTACAACAGAAATATTGGAGGGAAGGCTAGGCCCTTCGAAAGATGGCAAAACAGAGTAGGTAGCTCCGCTGTCGATTAAAAAATTGTCTTACCCGCTACCAGGAGAGTTACCCGCAGCTCGGCAAGGGTGATGGGGGTTCCCGAGTCCCGGCACCTTCAGTCGTCATCCAGATGTAAGAGCTGGAAGGAGCTCCCAGGGTCCTGAGAAGGGACATCACGTTGAGGCGCCATGCCCCTTTTCAGGGTGGGGCAGTCAGACTTCCCGTGCCCTTCTTCATGGCATGCTGGACAAGGAGTTGTTGGCAGATGAGGGTTAGGACACTTTTTAGCCCAGTGTCCAGCTACTCCGCACTTATAGCATGGCCGCATTGGCTCAGGTGGTTGGGGACTCTGGGGACATCTATTAGCCCAATGCCCTGGGTCACTGCATTTATAGCAAGCCCCTTTTATTGTCTTTGAGCCTCCGGGGGTTTTGCTCTCTGGTTTTGGGTTACGGCTAGGCTGCAAAGCAGCAACTAAGGCTTGAGTCTGGAGCTGTACCTTCTGTCTTAAGCAGGCCTGTCATTGGGCCTCAGCCGTTTCCTCCCTTGAATTCTAGACCTTGAAGGCCGACTTGACTAGGTCTTGAATAGGAGTTTGGGGTCCATCCTCTGCCTTTTGGAGTTTTTTCCGAATATCCGAGGCCAATTGTGAAATAAAATATGATGCTAGAATAGTGGCCCTGGCTGGGGAAGCTGGGTCTAACCAAGTGTATTGAATTAAAGCCTCAGTTAGCCTGTTTAAAAATGTGGCTGGGTTCTCATCTGGACCTTGAATAATTTCTTTTAGTTTATTAAAATTTACTACCTTATTTGAGGCCGCCTGCATACCAGCCAGAAGACATTGAGTCATCATATCTTGTCTTCGGTGGCCTGGCTGGCCTACTTGATAGTCCCAGTCTGGGTCTATAGAGGGGACTGCTTGTTCCCCTAGTGGGAACGCAGGGTCTGTTAAGTGTAGTTGGTTGGCATGCTGCCTGGCGGCCACTAGGATGCGCTCTTGCTCCTCAGGGTTTAGAGTAGAGGTAAGAATAACCTGGAGATCATGCCAGGTTAAATCGTAGGCCTGGCAAAGGTATCTAAATTCTTTGGTGTAAATTGTAGGATTGGCAGAAAAATCTCCTAAGCGTTTTTCAGTCTTTGAAAGATCTGCTAGTGAGAAGGAAACATGAACTCTAACTATGCCCTCTGCTCCAGCCACCTCACGCAAGGGTGCTAAGACCGCAGGGGAGTTGGATAGGGTGGGAGTAGGAGTGGGGGCAGTTAGGCAATCTTTAGAGCGGGTATGGGCAGAGATAGGCAAACTAAGATGACCAGGCGGAAGTGCCAAGGGGTCGGAGGGAAGTGTAAACTCAACAATGGTGGGAGGGGCTGAGGAGGGAGGCAGAACAACAGCGAGAGGGGGAGGTGGAGCCGAAAGAGAAGGTGGGGCCGAAGCAGGAGGGGGAGGGGGAGTATACAGCGGGAGTGGAAGAGAGAGCGCGGAAGTAAGGTCTTCAGGCAACTCAGACAGCAAAGATGACTCCTCTGACTTTGTTAGGCCTGAGTCCTTAGCCAACATGACTTGAGCCAAGGAACACTGTCTACACAGGTCTGGACAAGAACGCAAGGCCCAAAATCCTTGTATATAATTAATTTCGGACCACTTGCCTAAGCGTTGGCAGAAACTACTGAGGTCGATTAAAATGTTACGGTCTAGAGTGCCCTCAGGCGGCCATTGAGACTGATTGTCTAATTTATATTGTGGCTACGCCACAGTGGAGAGGAACACCAGTCGCCTTCGCCTGAGATCTTGTTCTAATTGCAAAGTTTTGAGATTTTTTAGAAGACACCCTAAAGGGGAGTCTCAAGGTATTTTGGATTGGGGGTTTCCCATTGTCTTCCTCTCGCCTATAGGCAGAAACGGAAACCGAACTCTACCTGGCTATAAAGCGTCCCTTGGAGCCACTAGAGACCGGCGGGAGGCTCCTGGAGCCAGAATGGAGATTACCTCCAGGCAGACGTCTCCGTCCTGGATGGGTCTCCCACGGAACGGAATGGAGTTCCTTTGGGCAGACGTCTCTGCCTTTGGGAACTTCCCTGGGTCACCTGGTGACCGGACAAAAAGCCTTGGGCCTGCGCAGGACTTCTGGCCAAGGAATATGAGAGGGAGGCAAAAGGTACTCACCCAAAGGAGACTTGGAGGTGGGGAAAGCGATGTCCAGGTCCTGGTCCGTCTGAGGCGTGGAAGGAGGAGGCTCCTCGGGCCTTGGGAGGCCCTGAGGAGGGGTCTCCTCCCGGGTTTTGGCACCACCTGATTTGCTCCAGACGACCACCAGAGTAAGTGCCAGAGAACAGGCAAGTAGGAAGGGTAAAAGAAAACTTTATTAACTAGCCAATGGTGAAGGAGGGGCGAGGTTCACTGGTCTCCGACGGCAGAGGCCGAGGAAGTCGCTCTGGTGTTCTCAGGCGAGGTTCCTAGGTCTGCATACGAGCAGGGGCTGAGGAAGTTCGCGCCGCACCCCACCGGGCGCGGCTTTTATGTCCTGGGCCTGGGAGGGCAGTGGGCAGGACATAGGTGGGTTGGGGGCGGGGCGGTAGGCGTGGCTAGGTAGGTTTCGATTTTCTCCGTCAGACCTCAGACTGCACCTGCACAGTCGACCTGTGTCTTTCCCGGGCACGGGAAAGTTGACAATGAAGAACCCGGAAATGTGCCATTTTAGTCCCTTTGTTCTTTTGTTCCCTCTCTCCCTCCCTCCCTCCATCCAGACACTGGGGAGCTATGATTATCAAATGTGCATGCCTGTCACATAGCAGTGTGCAAGGCTGTCTGCGCATGGCTGGTGCTGTCTCCAGTGGCCTATGTGTGTGTTGGCCCTGTGTGAGACTCCCCTGAGTGCTGTCAAGGAAAACTACAATGGTGCTAAATGATGCAGCTCTAAGTGGGATGATTAAACAGTTCAGTGACAGGAGCATCCTCCCAGGGAGAAGAGCAACAGGAGGCTCCTGAGGACATGCCTGAGTGCCTCACAACAGGGTTCTAGTGAAGGGAGCTGGCTAGCAGCACAGGAAGGTGGCGAATGCAACTCGTTCCAGGAGAAAGGTGACCTTACCCTTTTTGCAGGGAACAGTCCCCTCTGCACCAAGGTGGTAGGGAGCCGCTGTGCTCCTCAGGCCGGAGCTAGGAAGCTGTTGGACTGACACAAGCTTAAGGCATAGTCAGTTGTCAGCACTGTGCCATTTGTTCTGAGCACCCTCGGGCCCTCTTGTGTAATGCCGCATTTCATTTAGATTTTCTTGGATGCAAGAAACTCTTGCATATGTTAAGTTTCTCCCCATCACAGAGGGAGATTCCAGGACAGACTTTAGGGTGCAAGGTGTTGATTAGAGGTCAATGCCTATGAAAGCGGGGAGGAAGTAGAAAGGGGAATAGAAGTTGAGTAATAATGCAAACTCAACAGAGCCTCAGCTGACCCCTATAGGGAACTCTGCAGCCACTCCTGCCCTCCAGTTTTGGGCCAAAATGAGCAGGCCTCTACACCTTACCCCTCTGTCACTGGTCACAAACTGCCCAAGGAAGGGATGGATTCAAGTCCTTTCTTGATGGATCTAGGTGGCATATCTCCGTGTTTAAAACACTTTCCCAGTTGTGGCTCTGGTAGCCTATAGGATGGGGCTGCTCTCTGACCAATATGTACAGACCTCAGATCATGAATGGAAAGGATGACAGCCCCTGAATCCCTAATAAGGTGGAATAGGAGCTACTCCTGCATGAGACAATGGGGTTCTGTGATGGATCACCGTAGTTTCTATTAGTCTGTAAGGTGCAATTTGAGTTTGTTTCAGAAGTTCAGCTTGAACCTACACTCGGCCTCTTTGGCACATCCTTGGTGTCCCCTCCTCCCTAAGACAGCCAGACTCAGATTGATGACACATAAGCCTACTAGAGGTATCTTCCTTAGGCATGGGACTAGTGATTGCAGAGCAGGAAGTACATTAAGAATCTGGATAATTAGATATATGCTAGTAACTGAGTGTCAGCAAAACTGCCATTCCCTAAATAGGAGAGTGCTTTCCCTCTCTTGGCCCCTGGTTCACCTCTGTGATCATCTGGATGGTGGTTCTGCTTTGGAGGAGCTGGATTATGCCATCACCCTGAGCTCTTCTGATCAGGTTGCTCTCACCATCCCCCTGCTTCCTATTGTAGCCCCACAGAAAAGGAATGGCTGTGTACTGAGCTCAGGAGAAGCTACAGTCACCTCAGGGCTCCTGTAGTCTTTCCCCAACTTCCCCCATCTGCAGGCAGTTATTAAAGGCTATGCTGTGTGACAGGATGAGACTGAGGGCCTATTTGCTTTTGTTCCCAACCAGCCGGTATACAGCTACCTGAGTACCATGTCACTTGTCTCCTTGAGCTGCAGTCTGGAAAGATGAGGCTTGCATCGCCTACTTTTGCCTAGCTATAGTTGGGAGAGTAATCAGAAATGTGCCTGGGTAACCAGACATTCCCAGATACCACTAGGACTGAGCTCTAAGTCCAGAGCCAGATTTTCCCAGAGAATCGAGATCCTGCCTAGCTGAGGATTCCAAACTGCTGTGGCCTAGATATTGCCCCTGAGGCTACTCTCACAAAACCTGCAGTTTGCTGTACCATATGCCACTCTTGGGGCATAGCCCACTGGCAGGGGCTATTTTCAGGCACATTGATGCCAGGGGATCATTGGGCGGCCTAAACTGCTGCTTCTAAGGCTATCTTTTCCATTCCTAGAGGCACCTATCAGTTAAGTTGGAACCAACTCCCAAATCCCCCTGCCTCTGGAGGGGCTAGAGGAAGCTGTCTGCCAAGGGATGCTGCTGACCCTGAGGCTAGCAGAGCTCCTCAGCCACTCAGCTCTTGGGATCATCTGTCAACGGGGCCCTGATAGGGAACTGATGGCTCAATCAAATTTGAATCATTCAAAAAATGTTGACTTCCAAAAGAGCTAACTTTGAAGCTACGGGTCAGGGATAGAACTGTCTTAGTCCATCTGAGCTTCTATATCAATATCATTAACTATGTGGCTAATAAAGAGGTCTATTTCACACAGTCCTGGAGGCTGGGAGGTCCAAGATCAATGTTCTGGTATATCTGGTATCTGGTGAGGACCTGGTTCATAGATGACACCTTTTGCTGTGTCTTCAAATGACAGCAGGGGTGAGGGAGCTCTCTGGGGTCTCTTTTACAAAGGCACTAATCCCATTCATGATAACTTTACTCCCATGACCCAATCACTTCCCAAAGGCTTTACCACCTAACACTGTCTTGAGGGTTAGGATTTCAACATGAATTTGGAAGAACACAAATATTCAGACCATAGCACAAAGAATGATCAAAAACATCAACGAAGTTGTTACCACACCTGAGCCCAAAGGTATTGGGGGTGTCCAGCTGGGGAGGTCACCAGAACCCAGGGAGCCAGTTCAGAAGAAAATACAGCCTTGAGTAGAACAGTGACTTTTTATCAAGGGTACAGGCAGCTTGAGGTGACCCTTCCACCCTTCCACCCTTCCCTGGTATTCTTTCCAGTTTCCCCATGAACTGAAAACAGCCAGGAGACAGGGCAGGGGGCCCAACTGATGCCATTCACACAGCTCAGCCTTCCAAGGTAGAGTGAGGAAAGATGGAGAGTTTATCTGGAGCAAGTGGGACATGGGTACAGAGCTTTAACTTCCTCTTCAAGTGTGTGTATCCCTATCAAAGCTCATTCCCAAGGGCTGGCTAAAAGGCTGGTCTCTTATATGCTTGTATTTACATATTGCTGCATAGCAAATTACCCTAAAACTTAGTGCCTTAAAACAAACATTTATGACCTGATGGTTTCTGTGGGTTGGGCATCTGGGACAGGGTATCTGAGGAGTTTCATCTGCAGGCTTGACTGGGACTAGATCATCTGCTTCCACAGTGACTGATTCACACACTCTTAGCTCAGATGACCAACCCACCCTGGTTTGCCCAGTATTGTTTATTGTTCATGGCAGCTGAGGCAAGCTACAACAGAAGAATTGACTAGTTGACCACTTGGCCCTCAAATCCTGAATACTTAAGGTTTGGCACTTTCTGTAGTTTGCCAAACCTTGACATAGACTCATGCTGAGAATCAACTCCAGAGGAAAAAAAGCTGCTTGGCCCCCAGATTTGTAGCAGATGCTCTACCTTGGTGAACACACATCTGCAGATGCCACCTCGGGACTGAGCTAAGCCCGTCCCCACAGATATTAGGGCCAGAGTCTTAGGATCCCACCTGATTGGAGATTCCAAAGCTCTGAAGCTTGGGTATCTTAACACCTATTTGATAAACATGTTTTGATGCACTTCAGTTTTGGCATTATGGGTGAGAAACTCATTTAAGTAAGACAGTGTTGGTGGCCTGCCCACATCCATTCATTCTTACCACTTCAGTGCCCCCTCGCTCAGTACTGACTAGCACCTATGACTCTTCCCCTGAGAGCTTTCTCTAGCTATTGAAATCTAGCACATGGCAGGCCAGAAGGCTAGGGAACTAACACCACTGAGAGAAACCCTCAGGCAGTGGCTTTTACAGAAGTTGATGTATGAATACCCCAGCTGCCTCTTCCTTCCATGGCAACAACTCTGTCCTGTACTGGCTCTCAGAATTCCCCTGTAAAGGTATGTTCCAGTTGCCCTTGATGGTAATGAGCTTGCTAACACACCAATTGTTGACTATCTTCCCTTTGTCTCACTTCTTCCCTGCCTTTCCTTGGCTCTCCTCTAAATAACTTGCTCAAATCTTGAGCTTGGGGCTCCTCTGTCAAAACCCAATTTAAAACACTGGACACTCAGACTTGAGGTGGCCTGAAGAAGCCCTAGATCTGGCTTAGATAGCTGATTCCAATGGCTCACTTTGCTACTTGCTTGTATGATTTTGTAGTTTGAAAGCAGCATGACTGCCCAATTTTCATCTATAAGATGGGAATGCCACATTCTTGATATCCTGACTGAGACTAACAAATCCCCAAGAACTCATTTGACATGAATCCTGAGTCATTGGAATGGAATGATTCGATGGAAATCTCTGCCTTGGGCATAATAACCACCACTCCTTTGGCCTTCTGCTGTCAACAGTGTGGTCAAGAATGCTGCCCTACAGGTGATTGAGTGGATCAAGCAAGAGTGGAAAATGAGGAAAGAGCCCCTGTGAGTGTCCTGCTCCCTGAAGAGCCTGAGTGGGGCACAGGCAGAGGCTTACTCACCTCACTGGGGCAAGTAGCTGGAACTGGTGGTATGCCATGGTCTGAATGTGTCCCCCCAAACGTTCATTTGTTGGCAATTTGGTCTCCAATGCGGCAGTGTTGGGAGTTGGGACCTCTGGGACGTGACTGAGTTGTGAGGTCTCCGCCCTCATGGATACATTAATCAGTTCACGGATTAATGGATTGGGTTATTATTGAAGGGAACGGGTCATGACTGGGTCTGTCATAAGCCAGTTTGGCCTTCTCTCACAAGCCCTTTCACCATGTGCTGCCTTCTGCTATGGGATGATGCAGAAAGAAGACCTTTGCCAGACGCAGCCCCTCAGCCCTAGACGTCTCAGCTCCAGAATCATAAGAATTTTCTTTATAAATTATTCTAACCTTAAGTATTGTTACAGTTACAGAAAATGGATTAAGACATGGTACATATGATGGCCCTCTTGGATTCAAGATACTAATGGATTCAAGTGAGGTCCTTTTTGGTGCCCAAGCCTGAGGACAACTATCCACCAAATCTATCGGTTTTCTGTGGATGACAATGCCAAATCTGATGTTGGCCCTTAGGAGGAACAGGTATTCCATGGAATTTCAGAATACAATACATTACAAGCCAAGAAGTGGCACAGGAAGTATCTGGAATATAATGTACCCTGACTGAATTACTGAATTGTGGGGATCTTGATTTCACAGAATCAATCGATTCACGATACATGCTAACTTGATTTTGACAGATGCTGATCTAAATCTAATGTTGCTTACTTGCTTGGAATCTGACAAAACTATTGTCTTGGTGCCGAAATTAATATCCCATCCCAGGGTAAGAGCAACAGAAAGGTGTTGGGCGATAATGGTCCCTTTATGATAGGGAATTTCAGAGCCAATATAGGAGGCAGGCTAATACTTTCAAAGGTAGTTGGATAAGGTAACAGTCTAGATGATAATTCTAGATAGGATATAGTCCAAGAAAGACTTCTGGAGGTGAAGTACATTACACAAGACAGATAGATGGGATTGAGGGAGAAATGTAAGCTGGCAGGAAAAGGGGCTTATAAGAAAGAGCTTAAGAAATTGAAGCTTTCAGAAGAAGCTGGATGGTCATGGAAGCAATCATATGGCCTTCAAGTCAATCTTGGGTTAGAATTTAACCTAACTACTTACAAGCTAAGAGCATTTTGGGCAACTTTCATGATTTCCACTCCAATCATCTGCTTGTTAATATATAAAATGGGGATTCACAACTATTTCCTAAGGGTGCTAAGAGGACTACAGTACCATGTTGGTAGAATGTCTAGCACACAGTAAATGGTCATCAAGTGGTAGTCACTGTCATCCCATGTGGCTTGCAGGAGAGGGATATAAGTTGGACTATATGGCCCAGGAACTAGAAGTTACAGGGAGACACGCTGGACATTCGAAGGACTGTCTGAATAATAGTGGATGCCCTAGGAGTCAGCGGACTCTCCTGTACTGAGCAGCAGCTGCTGCAGGATCATTGCTTGGCTGGGCTGCTGTAAATGGTTTTGAGACAGTCTCGGATGGGTAGTCAGATAAGGTTCTAAGGTCACCTGAAACCCTGCAAGGGATGTGTACTAATCTTGTTTTTCAGACCCACTAGACTTCAGGTGAACCTTGTTCTGACCAAAAACTCAGTTTTGTTTCCAAATCTCTTCTGTTAAAACCTTGTTGTATCTCATTGTCCAATCAGAGATTTTCATTAGGAGTAGTGAGGTAGATAATAGGTATGAAAAATGTTTTGACCTCCTTCAAATCTAAGAAAAAACAAATTACATTCCAGGAAATTTATTATAAATTGAGGTTCTGCACATAGCCGTGCCCACCCTAAACAAGTTCTTGAACCTGCACAGATTAAATCACTGTAAATGCACCAGGAGAAAGCTTGCTACTTAACCTGCGTCGGAGGATGATTCACATGTTGAAGGATTCATGAGAGGAATGGATTTGTTTGTGTTGAAGTGACTAGTGAAACCATTTTGCAATTACTACTTATTATAAAATGAGTTATGTTCTCAGAAGAATTTCTTGCATCATTGACTAAGTATGGGGAAGAGTTAAAGGACCCATGCAAGTCCTGTAGACCCCTGTTTTTGCAATAGGCCTTGACCTTGCCTTTACCAGCCCTGCTTCTGGGACTCTTCTGGATGTATAAGTGTGTGTGTGTGCATACATACATACATACATATTTATGTGTGTATACATACATATATATACATACGCACACACACAACTGGCTACACAGAATCTGTTAGTGACCCTTCTATTTTCCTTGGACCTTTAGAGTATTCAGGGCTGACTTTTGTCAGCATCTACATCTCTGACAGCTTTTTTCTGAAACTGTAAGGCAATTGACATTACCTTAGAGCTGCCCTCAACCAGTGACTGGCACAAACATAACCCCAACTTCCTCTTACACAAACATACACACGACCTGGGGGAGATAATTCTGACATTAACTCTGCACCAGTACCTAGGGTCTCCAAAAGGAAGTTCCTGTTGCCCTTGCTCTCTGTAGCTTTATTGGCCTCCTTCCCTTCGCTGTATCACTTCCTATGTCCCTACCAGTTCCTCCGCATCTCCCAAATAAACCTGCATTGAATCATTTCTGAGGAAACATAAACTAAGACCCTGGCTGTGTCAATCCCTTATGAGCCCTATTGCTAGATTGTTGAATACCAGGCCACCTTCTCTGTGTGCACACCTACACTTTGTCTCCAGAGATCTCAAGGAGGAGCAGTACAGCCCTCAAACTGTGCCATAGTGGGGTCATGGGATTTGGGACTGGGGACCTGTTCTGAGGAAAGCTGCCAAGGGTCCATTTGGCTATTTGTTGAAGACTCAAGTTTCAGAACCAGGGCATAGATTGCTGCAAGGAGGCAAGGTATTCTTAATCACCTTATCCTGAAATACCCACCTCTTAGTCTTAAATAAATTGACTTTTCTGGATTCTTAAGGTGAGTCTGGCGTCTGTGTCCCTGTGAAGTCCATTTGAAGGGGAGCTGCTGTGTGGGTGTTCACCACCGCCCATTTGAGGAGAGTTTTCATGTTGTCAGATAGTCCTGCCTTTCCCTCTACCCACAGGATCAGTAGGGAGGGGTGTTCTTGGTTAAAGGCTTAGCAAAGTTCTTGGCATCATGGTGGTGCAGGCTTGTAATCCCAGCTATTCCAGAGGCTGAGAAGGGAAGACCGCTTAAGCCCAGGAATTTGAGACCATCCTGATCAACATAGCAAGATGCCTTCTCAAAAATAAAATACAACCAAGTGAAACACAAGATTTGCCAGGCACAGTGGTGCATGACTGTAGTCCTAACTACTTGGGAGGCTCAGGCAGGAGGATCCTTTAAGTTCAGGAGTTAAGTCCAGCCTGGGCAACGTTGTGAGATCCCATCTCAAAGTTTAGCAAAACCCTGCCTACTTTTACTTTATTCAAATGTCAACTTGAACAAAATATGCCTACTTTTATGCAATGATTTCTCCATGCCCCTACAAGGGAGGATACAACCTATTGGGAAGATTTGAGGGAAACTGAGATAAATTACATCTTTGCTAGAGGTTCTTATCAATGTCTTGTGGCTACTGACCTTTTCATATATCAGGTACCCATTTCTGCAGTTTACTTTCTTTATTAATATTGACTCAGTTCATTATCTCTGTCCACAAACTAATTCAATCTCTTGATTCAAATTCAGAAGGCATGTTAATTGCTCCTGTCTTAGTAGAAGCAAAACTCCTTGAGTGGCAAAATCACAACTTTTGGGTAGGGCTGAGGTTGAAGTTCAGGCAGAAAAACCTAGGGTGGCTCAATGCCACTTCAGTCTGGGCCTGGCTGAGATTTCATAGTGTTGATGGATTCTTTACATCCCCTGCCCCTCATATTTCCTTCCATGAATACACTGCAGATAACCCAAGGGTATTTAGAATGTCATTGTTTTGGTGGAGGTGGGGAACGTGCTCGTCCCCCAGGTGATGTGATAGGCCTGTTTCGCAGGGCTCTTCCCTCTCAGTGTGTAACCACTGATGCCAGACACATGGCCGTGCTGGTAAGAACGAGCAGAGGAGAGTCATGAGTGATGTTCACAAGGGAAACTTTGAATTTTTAACTTGAAAATGGTGACCAGTTTTTTAATAGGTAAATATTTGCAAACTGCTGCTACTGTATTAAATTATATCCAGTGTCATCACTTTTTATCAGTCCCATTAGCTTTCTGTTCATTGGTACATGGAAGTACTGTTCCACCTCATCCCTCTGAGTTGGATAGGACCTTTAATAAGAGGTGGGACTTGAGGTGCCATCGTGGATAGGAAAGGAGCAAGGCAGAGGGCAAGGTGGAGATACATGGCATAGATGGGGAGGTGCTAACGGTGTGATAGGATTCCTTAAATTTAGAGCTCCTTAGGACATCTCCCTTAGTTCTTTGCCTGGATTACTAGATTCCTGTGACTTCTTCTGTGTTTGTAATTCATCCCCAACTTAAATAACTTCACAGCAATAATTGTCATGGGAAGAAAGGAAGATCAACTTTACTGAAGGGTATACCTTGAGGACCTGAGAGTAAAGTATATATGGGGACAAGGAGTTTACTGTTTTGCCCTAGAAAGGAATACAGATAATTCTTGGGGTACAAGGTGAATCTTTACCATCGATGCCCTCATATGTCCCATTTCAGTAGCGCTGTGGTGAATCTTTGTGGGATCTAGTAGGAATGGCCAAATTTTGATAGAAAAGAGAATCAGAAAGCAGGCTGAGGTGGCAAACTTCAATGTAAGACTATAAGCTTCCTCAAGGGCAGGAATCTCTTTAGTCCCTAGTGACAAGCAAGATGTTTTGATAAATGTGATCCATGTTTGTGCTCAGAAAATGCATGTTTGAGTGGAGAGACTCCTGGGAGCCATCTTGGCTGCTGGAGGTGAGTTTGAGCTCATGGTTGGGCTCTGTAAATGTCAGGGTCCTTGGAGGGGAGAAGTAATTACAGTTCTGACATTTGGAGCATGAGGCAGAGCTTGTGGAAAATGCCTGGCCCAGTGAACTATTATGGAAGCTACTGAGTGGAATGGGCAGCAAATTTTATTGGGAAGGTGCAGGGGGGATTCTCTCATCTTCCTATTTATGCTGCTTTTCCTCCCAGCCTTCCCACCCCTAGGATGGACCACCACACTGCTATACCATAAATACTTGTTAAAACCATGCTTTCTTCCTTCACAAGCTGCCTTGTTTGGAAGGAAAAGTAGGGTGCATTCAAGGAACAGCACATTCAGGGTGGTTGGAGGGAGGCAGTCTAGTACAAAATAGGTGTATTAGGTTCTTCAGAGAGACAGAACTAATAGGATATATGCATATATGAAAGGGAGTATATTGAGGAGAATCGACTCACACAATCACAAGGTGAAGTCCCAGGGATTAGGCCATCTGCAAGTTGAACAAGGAAGCCTGTAGTGGCTCAGTCCAAGTCCCGAAACATCAAAAGCAGGGAAGCCAACAGTGCAGCCTTCAGTCTGTGGTCGAAGGCCCGAAACTCCATGGCAAACTACTGGTGTAAGTCCAAAAGCCAAAGAACCTGGAGTCCGATGTTCAAGGGAAGGAAGCATCCAGCATGGAAGAAAGATGAAGGCCAGAAGACTCAGCAAGGCCACTCATTCCACCACCTTCCACCTGCTTTTTCTAGCAGTGCTGGCAGCTGATTGGGGCCCACCAAGACTGAGGGTGGGTCTGCCTCTCACAGTCCACTGACTCAAATGTAAATCTCCTCTGGCACCCTCACAGACACACCCAGAAACAATACTTTGCATCCTTCAAGCAAGCTGACACTTAATATTAACCATCACAATAGGAATATTCACACACCTGAATGACTGTATTAAAATTAATTAGGGTCACTTTTTCTTTTCCTTTTTTTTTTTGTTGTTGTAGCCTGTCATTTTGTATTTAGTGTTCCCTGCCTATAGCAAAGAACTGTCTTTGCCTAGCTCCAGAAAGCTCAGGGCACTCGAGCTACCATTTTTTCTATTAGCAAGGATGAAGATGTTCCAATGTCTTTTCTCCAAGATCATCTTTGCATAATCTACTAGATCCCTTATGTGTAGAGACTTATCTAAAACCTCCAACCCCCTCCCTACCACCAAATGAGGGACACCTGGATAGTCTCCATCATAATCTTATCCCTAATGAGGTGGTTAGTGGTCAGAGCTGCTTTTGTGCCTGAACCAGTTTTGTAACAAAAAGGAATGGACTGATGTTGTTGTAGGAGTGAACATACTACTTCAAACCCTAGGTCCCTGATTTTTTGATTCGGGAAATAGGGGCCGGTGTTAAAGCTACTTAGTCTGACATCTGGAATTCCATGAGCTACCCCAGTCTTATCAACCCAAACTCCTGATGTCTGCATGGGCTTTAAACCGTGAAATAATTTCTAGAAAGGGCTCCATCTGAAATTACGGCAACCAAATAGTCTATATTTTATAGGCCCATCCTTCAGACTAGAAATGGTTCTTTTAACCAGAGTTTCTATTCCTTCTGTACACCTTCTTCCACCCTCACAGTGCTGGTATCACAGCTATACCATAAATACTTGTTAAGATTACATTAGAAATCATAAGAAAATAGTGCATCTTAGAATTTTGTCCATCATGGCACTTTTGTCAAAGTATGTTTTATGTTGAGAAGCAGGAGTCAAATCCTAACTAGTGTATCACCCAAGCCATTTCTTAAATATCATGTGACTCTCAACACATGATGGTGGTTTGTCTCCATTAGCCCCATTTGTCTCTTACTCCAGCTCTCTATTTGGGTTCTATGACTGGATCATAACTTAAAGTAGAAATGTTCCTGGGAGGGGCAAAGGATTAACCAAAACATTCTAGACATAAGGCTTTAGTTCATAGGTACAACTGTAAAGTATAGAAATAAGACATAGTCTAGGACATGAATATGTATATTCGAGGCTATGTGGGGGCACCAGAGACTTTTTCCCTCTTTAAACTCCTAGCTCATGAAAAATCTATCCCCAGTGTCTGGCATTTAAAACCCAATTAACTGAATGAAATCTTACAGCATAACTGACTCCTAGTCAGTTGCTGCTAAGCATAAACAGTTGGTCAAAAAAATGAGCCCCCAGAAAGTGCTTTTTCTAACTCTCTACTTTCCTCCACCCTCACTGCTCTGTCCCACTTTGTGCCAGTGGCCCATGTGCCTTAGATCTGGTCTTGCTGACCTGATTGAGGAGGAGTTACAGCTGTGGCAGAGTCCGCCAAAATACAAGTCTATTAAAAGCATCAGTTCATCAAAGTCCATGAAGTTAACTTGCTGGGTAAGGGGTCCCATTGGATTACATTTTTAATTGATATGAAGTGCAGCCCAGAAAACCGGGGTCTTGGGGAAACTTGATTCCTCAGCCTGGCAATAATTAACCAACTTCCTCCAGAGGTACTGCCCCCTGGAGTATTGGAGTTGTTAAATCACCAGGCAGGGGGAAATTCTATTATCTAGAAGCCTAACCCTTATATATTCAGTTCTCTCCTCTACTCCCTTGCCATCTTACTGTTGTAAGTGAGCTATTTCTGACTCAAGGCTGCCGAGGAGACTCAGATCCTATAGAACTGTATGACCATGAGTGAATACCTGTTCATTTGGGTATCATCTCTAACTTGTTTTCAGGGGCAAATACATAGGAATCTTAACGTGTTCAAACTGCTGTACCAGAATATCATAGGCAGAATGGCGTATAATGTATTTCTCACAGTTCTTGAGGCTGGAATGTACAAGATCAAGATAATGGTAGGGGACTACTTCCTGGTTCATAGATGATGCCTTCTCACTGTAACCTCACATGATGGAAATGGCAAGGTAGGTTTTCTGGTATCTCTTTTATAAGAGCATTAATCCCATTCATGAAGGCTCCATCCTCATGACCTAATCACCTCCCAAAGGGCTCTACCTTCTAATATCACATTGGTGATTGGGTGTCAACATACAAATTTGGGGGAAATAGATGATAGTATCCCACTCCTGACCCTCTAAAACTTGTCCTTCTCACATTAAAAATTTATTTCATCTCAATAGCAACAAAATTCATAACTCAATCCGGTATCAACTTCAAAGTTAAAGTTCAAAGTCTCATCTAAATATTATCTAAATCAGATATGGGTGAGACTCAAGGAATGATTCATCTTAGAGCAAATTGCTCTCCAGCTGTGATCTATGAAGTCAAACATGTTATATGCTCCTAAAACACACTGGAGGGATGGACAGAAGATAGGCATTTCCATTTTAAAATAAGGAAATAGGAAAGAAAAGGGTATTGGGGCCCAAGCAAGTCCAAACCTCAACAGGGCAAACAACAAATCTTAAGGCTCCAGAATCTTTCTCTAGCTTGATGTCCCACCTCTAGACCCACTGAGGTGGGAATTGGACCCTCAGGTCCTTTGGTGGCACCACCCTCATGACTTTGCTAGGTACAGCCCATGCCACAGCTCTTGTGAGTTATAGTGGGTGACTGGTTCTAGGCTGGAATTGCACACCAGTAGCTCTACCAGTTTTGTGGTCTTAGAAATGGCTTGTCCCCCATGACTCTGCTGGGCATTGCCCTGGTAGGGGCTTTCTATGATGGGCCCTACCCCACAGTTCTCTGGGGCATCCTTGGCAATCTTAGGTAGAGGCTGCCATACCTCTATAGCTTTTCCTGGTACCGCGCACACTGCACCTACCATGGCCAATGAATGTGGCAATGGAGCTCTGAGAGTGGAGCCTATGATGTGAGGTGGCACCACTATAGCAGCCCCTCCTTTAAAATCATCCTTGCCCATAGACCCTTGCATTCTGGGCCTGTGATTTGGTGGTACCCTGATTTCTGAATTGTCTTCAGGGTTTATGTTCCATTTCTTGGGACAGTAAGTCCTGGCTTCTCTTTAGATTACTGACTGATCTCTTTATCAGATGGTCATCCCCTTGTTTTCTCCTAAACATGCTTTCTCATTCCTGATAATTTTCCAAACTTAAGTGCTGCTTTCCTTTTGATTACAAATTTCATCTTTAAATTTAAGCATTCAAGAGAAGCCAAGTCACACCTCCAACACTTTGCTTAGAAATTTCTTCAGCCAAATATCCTATTTCATTGTTCACAAGTTCTACCTTCCACAAAACACTAGAAAAATATAATTCAGTCAAGTTCTTTGTGACTGGTCGCTTTTCCTCCAGCTTCCAATAACATTTTCTGCATCTCATACCTCATCAGAATGGCCTTTACCATTCATATTTCTATCAGAATTGTATTCTCTAAGAAGATTGAGCCTTTCTGTATAGCCCTCCTACTCCTTACAAGTCCCTACCAGAATCGCCTTTTACAGTCTGTTCATGGCAATGCAGGCTCTCTCTAACATAGACCTCAACTCTTCCTGTCTTTACCCACTATCTAGCTCCAAAGCTGCTTCTACATTTCAGTTATTTGTTGTAGGGGCACCCATACTACTTTTCAGAACCAATTTTGAGTCTATTCAGTCTGATATAACAATACCTCAGACTAAATAGCTTATAAACAGAAATGTATTTCTCATAATTCTGGAGGCTGCAAAGTTCAAGATTAAGGCACCAGCATATTTGCTGTCTGATGTCCCATTTTCTGGCTTAGATATACTTTCTTGCTGGTAGAAGAGGTGAGGCAGCTGTCTGGGGCTGGGGTTCTCTTGTAAGGGCAAAAATCTCATACATGAAGGCTCCACCCTCATGATCTAATCACCTACCAAAGGCTCTACCCCCTAACAACTTGATAATTAGGGTTTAACATGAATTTTGGGAGGACACAAAAATTCTGATCATTGAAGAGCCCTTTAGGCTGTCATTCCAGGACTTGAGATTTTCTACTACCCTCTGTAAGCCTGTAAGCCAAGATTGTGGAGTAGGATCACAAACTGTGATACAGTCATACAATGTAGAAAATAACAGAAGGCAAGCTGTGTCTTCCCTGCAAGGAATAAAAACATAATACACATAATACAAACTAAGTAATAAATTGCCAATCCAGTTCATGTTGCTATAACAGAATACCTGAGACTGGGTAACTTTAGAGACTTCCCAGCCTCCAGAACTGCAGTAAGTCTGTCAAGGGACCACATCTGGTGAAGGCTTCTTGCTTGTGTCATAATGTGGAAAGTATATAGCAAGAACATGGAAGGGAGATGGGAGGGAAGCGTTAGGAAGGGGTCCAAACTCATCCTTTTCATCAGAAACACAATCCAGTGATAACCAACTCTATTCCATGATAATGGCATTAATGCATTCAAAAGGGCGGGTCTTCATAACCTAATCACCTCTTAAGGGTCCTACCTCTCAGCACTGTTGCATTGGGGATTGTCTCCAACACAAACTTTGGAGGACACATTCAAATCATAGCAAGAAGAAACTGATACATGTGACAACATAGATGAATCTCAAAACTTTTTTTCCAGTAAAAGCCAGGCATGAAAGAGAAGCTGTGCTTCGGTATAAAGTTCAAGGACAGGCAAAACCTGTTGCGATAGAAATTAGAATAGGATTTGCCTATAAGGTGTCAGAATAGAAAATAACTACTAAGTGTGAGGGAGGTTTCTTGGGTGGCAGAAATAGTCAAGCACCACATGTTTTGGTCGACGATGGACCAAATGAGTTAGTCCTGTAGGATTGATACCATCTCTTTTTCTATGTTTAGATTCATTTAAATATACAAATACTTACCATTATGTTACAATTGCCTGCAATATTCAGTAATGTGCTGTATAGGTTTGTAGTCCAAGAGCAATAAGCTGTGCCACATAGCCTAGGTGTGTAGTAGGCTTATACCCTTTAGGTTTAAGTACACTGTTTACACAATGACTAAATCACCTAATGCGTTTCTCAGAACAAATCCCCATCGTTAAGCTACACGTGGCTGTAGTTTATATATTGAGTGTTTGGTGGTTAAACAGGCATATACAGTTGTTAAAATTCATTAGGTTGTACACTGAAGATCTATGCATTTCTCTATACATAAATTTTACCCCAATAAAAGAGAATTAGACTTGAAGGGAACAAATACACATACCTCCTTTAACTCAGTAAATTCTACTGAGAATTTGTCTCATGTCATTAAGCAAGTATATAAAAACTCATTGCAGTTCTTATAATAGAAAAATATAGAAATAGAACTTAAATGCTCAGCAGTATAGTTAAATTATGGTAGCTTAATACAACAGAATGCTCTATGGCCATGAAAAAAATAATGTTAATGTACTTTGACATGGGAAAATACAAAATGTGACGAATTATAAACATGAGAGTACAAATCCATTTTTGCAAACACTAAATATAACTGGCTTTTTTGTTTGGCTTAATTACAGGCAAAATTCATGCTTTTCTGAGTCCTATAAAGTATGTAACAGTATACGTGTCTATAATTAATGTGTGCAACTTAAATTTCTAGTTGTATTCTTACACATCTTTAATTAGATTTGGGACAGCTCCTACCACAGTGCCCAACTCTTAGAGTGCCAATGCTCATAGTCTGTTCTGTCTCCATTTCTTTCCCTTCTACTCAGGCTCTCAATCTTATATTCCTTTATTCTCTCTAGAAAAATAAAACCAGGAGCTTAGCTTTTTCTATATTGTTGATACACTGCCACCATTTAGTCCAGAGGAAGATACCTGTTTCTTCTTTTGGGCTTGAACTTGTCAGCCTCCTAGCAGTGGTCTGCTTCCAGTCACAGCAATCTAGTCCACATGTCTAGGTTTCTGCACTGCTCTTTCATGAAGGTGCAGAGTGACCTGGATGGGATCTATGTACCCTTGAGAGCTTTAAGGGCCGGTTTGTTGGTACCTTGCTCCTACTTGCAGGCCCTGGCCTCAGGTTCCAGGTGAGATATGCACACTTTGGGCATACCAGGCTGCTTCTCAACCTCTGATTTTGGTCACATCTCCACCCTGTTCCAGCTGTCTTGTCTTCCTCTAGCACTGTCTTTGGGCTCACACCTTCTTTTCACCTACCTTTTATTCTAGGTTTTCAGATCCTGAGACTCTCAGCTCAAAGTGCTTGTCTATTTTCATATTTTGTACAAAGAAGTAGTATAGCATAGATAAGTTGAATAGCCACCCAAAAAAGTATGTAAAAGTCCTAACCCTCAGAACACTGTGAATGTGACCTTTTGGATATGGAATCTTTGAAAATTAGATGATATCATCCTGAATTTAGGATGGCCCCTAAATTTGATGACAAGCAGCCTTATAAAAGTGAGATGTGACACACAAAAGACCATGTGAAGGTGGAGGCAGAGCTTGGAGTTATTCCGCAACAAGCTGGGGTACACCCGGAGTCATCAGAAGCTGGAAGAGGCAAGGAAAGAATCCTCCCTAAAGCATTGAGGAAGCATGGCCCTGGCCATCAAGGGATCTCAGACTTCTGGCCTCAACACTGATGGAATGAATTATTTTAAGCCACTCAATTTGTGGCAATTTACTCTAGCAGCCACTGGAAATGAACACAGGTAGTAACTGGCAAAGCATCTGTATCAGTCCTTCTCCTACCCCTGCCACTTAACCTGGTAGAAGGAACTGTGGTCTACACATGAAAGACACGCATGAAAGCCTGACGTGAGGGCTGGTGTGAGTTCAATGCAGTCTGAGGAGTGATTCCATGAAACTGAGTTTGGAAACAAATTAAGTGAAATCAGGAAGGAGGGGCATCCAAAATAAGTGTGTGTGGTGTAGTAAGCTTGTTACCACCGTGGGCAAGGGAGGTATGCTTTTGCAGGGATTCTCCAGGAGTTATAGCAGTCCCACCACCACCCCAGAATTGTCTGTTCAAGGGTCAGAAGAGGGGAATATTTATTTCTTGGCTCCCTTTCCTAGTTGGTCAAGTCACCTCATTGGACATTAACTGCTCATTCCTTGTGCTGCTTTCAGCTGTGCCTGCAAAAGTGCCAAGTGAGAGAAGGCCCTTGGCAGCAGAATGTGAGATGTGCGGTGCCAGTGCTGGAGCTGGTATGACAGCTGTGGCTGGAGTAAAGGTGGGCTGGGAGGACTAAGGCAGGCCACCAGAGGTGTGACCTAGAGCACAGAAAGATGTGTCATCAGACTTGGACTGCAGTCTGTAACTTCAGGGAAATGCTCTCAAAACTCTCAGCATGCTTAATTTATAACAGCTCATCTGACTTCCCAGATCTGATGAAGGTCTGATAAGAATGAATATGAAAGTGTTTCATAAACTGTAAAACACTAATGAATACCAACCAGTATTTCCCATTGTATATAATCCACCCAAACTGCAAGAGCCTATTTCTTCAAGTCTCAGCCCCTGTGCTCCACTCCTTCTCCACTCCCTGCCTCATTCCTGTCAGATCTTGTTACATCTCAAGCAGGTGTCCTACCCAGACTACCTGCAGATGCAGGTTAAGGGGCAATTAAGTCCCTTGGAAGATGCTGCCCGGTGGAGGGACTTGGAAGGGAGAGAATGGTCTCCCCAGATACAGAAGGAACTCGCTCTCCTCAGAAGCATATTTTCCTATAAAACCTAATTGCATCTTTCCTACTTCTCTTGCAAATGAAGTTTAAATATTTAACAAGCACCCTTTGGGTGGTTGCAGTTTCCCCACAGATGAGATCTCAGAGGAAGGCACCTACATGGAGCCCACACAGTTAGCAGATCCTGTTCCTCTCCCTCACATGCCCTCGCTGACCGAGCACCCAGGGTGGGTGGCCTGGGCCACGGCTACTGTTTGATGCTCTTGCCATACACAGCCTGAATGGGGCTTCTGCCACAGTTGGGCCAGATCCTGGTGGGTACTGTCAAACCATGAATGCAGACGGGCCAACCCCATGGTTGATGGGTTCAGGAGCCAGACCTGATGTGTAGCTACCTACCACCAGAAATGGATGGTTGCCCCCGGGAGTGGAGCCTAACACCCTTAACGGGCCAAGTGGCTTCTTCTGTCGTCTTACTTTCTGTGATATGCTGTGTCTGATCACAGGCCCCCTAACTATTTTTCAGAAGAAATGTTATAGGAATAAAACATTAAAAATCTATGTGTAACTATATTTTAAGTATACTTAACTATTATATAAACTATTATAACTATAATACCTATATTTTATAAGTTAGCTGTATTACAACTATGGTAAGTATTAGTCAAAGTTTCAACTGACAGATAGCTCCCACATACTAGGAGAATTGGAGGTTTATTTATAAGGGAACCCTTTGCACAAAGCAAGGATGAGGTGTGCTGAACTGATTAGCAACAGTGAAACTGTGATCACCCTTAGGCCTGATGGAATGAGGAAACGGAACCCTGAAAGAGTTGTAACCTACAGGCCGCCTGGAGAAATACCCTATGAATGCACTTAGAGAATGCTACCATGCTAGGCATTGGGGATTGAGAGATGAAGGAAGATTCCTTGTGTTTAAGAAATTCTGCTTAGAAAGTGAAGCAGTTACCAAAGGCCATACAATAGGACAGGTGTTCTACATCTTACAGTTTACAGATACCAGTAGTAGGAAAGAATAGTGAGCTCCCACTCTTGGAAAGCTGGTCAGAAAGAGATTACTAGAAGACTTCACAGATGATAGCTGAAATGAATTTACGAGGTGTTGTTTAGATAAGCTTTAGGTAGAAGGAACAGCATCTGTGTACACTCAGTGGTATTTGGATTCCTGCCACGTTTTGGGAAGGACTGGAGTTTTGACACAGCTGCCAGTGGGGGTAGGAGAATAAAAGGAGATACCCCATTCAGTGACTTTCCAACACCTAACTCTCTGTTCCCACTTTAGTCAGATGCAGAGGATTTGGGGAACTACCGGGAAAGTCATTGTGAGGTTGGACACCCCATGCAGCTGATGGCCAACCCAAAAAGTCTGAGTAAGCTGCTCAAAGCTGTGGTGTAGATCTATGAGCCCTCCTCCTGCTTTCTTCCTGGAGCCTCTCAAGGAGTATAGGCAGACCTGAAAAGACTGAAGGTTTGTGCAATATGGGACTGAGAAGCCTTGGGGTCTGGAAATGGGGAGGCCACATCATCTCTCTAGTTCTTGCCTGCACTCAGACTTGTTCCTGCAGGCATGCTGAAGGCCCCAGAGGCCCTTCCTCCTAACCCCAATTCTTAGGCTGTCTCTTCCACGCTAGTAGCATTTAAGAATCAATCCAAGATTTAAAAAAAAATCAATACTTAAATATGTACCTTCTCAGTTATCTGCCTATCTACCTCTTAATATTTCTACCACTCTTAAGGAATTTTGAAAGTCTTTTGACCAGATAACACCTGATAAAGTACCTATGATGAAGAAGGGAACACTATTAACCTAGTATCTATTATTCCTGGCAGCACAGATGTTCCCTTAAATCACAAAGATGGAACCTGGGACTGACAAAATTTTGAAAAGGGAAGAGAGAAGATGGAAAAATGTTAGGATGTAAGATACTGAATTAAGGAGGGTTAGCTTGAGGATTCTCTATGGATAGGAGAGGTCATGCAGTGAAGACCAAGATCAGTTTGAATTCATCAAATAGTTACTTAATCCTTCCTTATCTGGCTTGGACTGATACACATATTTCATTGGAAACCTATCTGGGGCATGAGCCCCATGGTGGTAACTCTGTACTCCATTTATCCTTCTTGGGAAATGTAGTTAAATCTGTGTGAAAAGGGATATCATCTTGATAGCCATGTCAGGGCACTTGATAGGAATATGGTTCCCCGCCAAGTCATCATTTCTTTACCTTGGGGGATGGGTAGAAAAGTAGGAGGTGCTCAAGACCTTTGCAGGCAGAATGTAAGGGAGGACTGACTCAGACTTAAGTAGGACAGTCTGAGTGTGAAGGACATTGTGGCCTTTGGGCTGGTTACTGAACCCCACAAGCCTTAATTTCTCCCATCTGAAGTTGAGTGAGTAATATCTAGCCCTCTCATATAGGTTTGGAAGGAAGAAATGAGAAACCAACAGGGTCTACCAAGGGGCTAAACTAACTGGTGTTCATTCCTTCCTATGAGATTAATACTACCTAAAAATGCAGGAAAATATCAAAAGTGATGAAACTCTAAAGGGCAGAAGGGAGGGACCATCGATGTGTGCTTGCCGTGGGAGAATAGAGGAGCACAAATAAGAGCATCTGTTTCATGACAAATGTGCAGCATCCTCACGATTAAAACCAGGGCAATTCAGAAGCCCTGTGCTCATGAGAAACTGCAGAAAAATAGGGCACCAACTAAGGAATTTTCTAGAAAACTTCCTCTTAACTACCAGTACTGCTGCTTTTTACTGTTTCCTTTGCTGTTCAGAAGTTTCATGCAGTTCTACTTGTCTATCTTTTTATGGTCTGTGCTTTTGATGTCTTGGCCTCCCAAAAAATTATTCTACAGACTAATGTCACTGAGCTTTTCCCCTTGTTTTCCTCTAGTATCTTCAAGTTTGTAGGTCTTTAATTCATTTTGGATTTTTTTATGGTTTGAGAAAATGGTTTATTTACATTCTTCTAAATGTGAATCTTGTTTTCCCAAAATCATTTAAAATACTACTCATTTTCCATCGTGTATTCCTGACACCTGACTATAACATCAAAGATCAATTGACTGTAAACTCCCTCAGATTTTCTTTTAGGAGTCCTTATCTCTCCGTTTTTGAAGGATGGCTTTGCCAGGTGTAGTAGTCTTGGTTGACAGTTCTTTTTTCTTTTCTTTCAGCTCTTAGAATATATTATATCACTCCTGGCCTGGAAGTATTCTGAGAAATTTGCTGATAGCTTTATGAGATCTTCCTTGTATGAGATGATTCACTTTTTTTCTTGCTGACTTCAAAACTTTTGTCTTTCACTTTTGATAACTATAATGTCTATGTAATCTTTGGGGTTATGTTTCAAACTTCACAGGTATGAATGACCATATTCCTTTCCACATTTGGGAAGTTTTCAACCATTTTATTAAAGCTTTTTGCCTCCCTTCTCTTCTCCCCTTTGAACTCCCCTAATGCATACATTGGTTCTCTACATGTTGTCCCATAAATCCTGTATACTTTTTTCTCCTGACTGGATAATTTTATATTACCAGTCTTCAAATTCAGACACTTGCTTCTGCTTGATCAATTTTGTTCAGGCTCCCTCTTGCATTTCATTTTATCCATTGTATCCTCCAGCTCCAGAATTATTTGGTTCTAAAAATGATTTCTACTTATTGAACTTCTCATTTTATTCAAGTATTTTCCTGATTTTATTGAGTTGTCTTTTCTCTTGCAGCTCACTAAGCTTCCTTAAAACAATTATGAATATTTTCAGGCAACTAATAGATCCTCATTTTGGGAAGATTGGTTACTTGAACTTTATTAGTTGCCTTCAGTGTCATATTCATTTGATCATGATTTATGTAGCCTTGTGTTGATGGCCTTGCATTTTAAGGAGCAAACACTTCTTCCTATCTTCTATCCTATCACAAGGACTGCAACCCCTAGGCAATTCCTAGTGCTGTGTTGGGCTCAGAACCAGTGGACTTCGGGAGCATGTGACCTAGTGAGATACCAGTCCAGGCAGCTAAGAAAGTGTTTCTGTCACCCTGTCTCCCAACCCCAGACAGCATAACTCATAGCTCCAAAAGAGACTTCTTTCACTTGAGAGGAGAAGGAAGAGTAAAGCGTATTTCATCTTGCAACCTGAATACAGCTCAGCCACAGTAGGATAGGGCACAAGGTAGAACCATGAGGACCCCACCATTCTAGGCCCTAGCTCCCAGATGACATTACTAGACATACCCTAGGCCAGAAAACAACCCACTGCCTTAAAGAGAAGGGCCCAATCCTGGCAGGATTAATTATGTGCTGAGTAAAGAGCCCATGGGCCCTGAATAATCAGCCATAACCAAGTAGTACATGCTATGGGCCTTGGGTGAGACTGAGACATTTCTCTAACCACAATGGAATAAAAGTAGAAATAAAGAAATTTTAAAAAGTGTACAAACACATAGAAATTAAATATACTTCTGGATAACCAGTGAGTAGATAGAGATTAAGAAGAAAACTGAAGTTTCTCGAAACAAATAATGAAATGACATATCAACCTATGAGACAGTGAAAGCAGCACTCTAAGAAAGTTTATAGCGATAAATGCATACATCAAAAAAAAAACTTCAAATAAACTTAAAGTTGCATCTTAATGAGAAAAGCAAGAGCAAACCAAACCCAAAATTAGAAGAAATAGGGATGAGAGCTGAAATAAATGAAATTGAAGCAAAACAATATAAAAGAACAATGAAACAAAGTTGGTGTTGCGGAAAGAAACAAAATTGACAAACCTTTAGTCAGGCTAAGTTAAAAAGATGACCCAAATAAAATCAGGTGAAAATAAAGACATCACAACTGAGAGTGCAGAAATTCAAAGGATCATTAGAGGCTACTATAAGCATCTATAGTAAACTTGGAAGAAATGGATAAATTTCTAAACATATAACCTACAAAGATTGAATCATCCAGAAATCCAAAACCTGAACAGACCAATAACAAATGACATTAAAGTTGTCATAAAGTCTTTCAACAAAGGAAAGCTTGAAACCTGATGGCTTCACTGCTGAATTTTACCAAACATTTAAAAGAACTAATCAAATCCTATTCAAACTATCCCAAAAATAGAGTGAGTGTCTTCAGACTCATTCTGTGAGGCCAGGATTACCCTGACACCAAAACTAAAGATGCATCAAAAAAAAAAAAAAAAAGGGTCAATATCCCTGATAAACATTGATGCAAAAATCCTTAAAATACTACCAGACCAAATTCGACTCATCAAAAAGATCATTCCTTGTGACCAAGTGGAATTTATTCCAGAGTTGCAAGGATGGCTCAACAAATACCAATAAATGTGATACATCATGTCAACAGAATGGAGGACAAAAATCATAATCATTTCAATTAATGCTGGAAGAGTATTTGATTAAAATTCAACATGTCTTCCTAATAAATTCTTGAAACTGGGTATAAAAGGAATATACATCAACATAATAAATAAAACCTATATATGTGAGACCCACACAGCTAGTATCATACTGAATGGGGAAAAACTTAAGTGTTTCTTCTAAGATCTGAAACATGATGAAGATGCCCATTTTCATCATAGTTGTTCAACATAGTACTAGAAGTCCTAGCTGGAACAATTGGACAAGAGAATGAAATGAAGGGCATGCAAACTGAAAGGGAAGAAGTCAGATTATTCTTGTTTGAAGATACATTTGGAAAAACCTAAAGACTCCATCAAACTATTAGCATTGATAGATAAATTCAGTAAAGTTGCAAGATACAAAATCAAAAATTAGTACCATTTCTATGACAGTAGCAAGTAATCTGAAAAAAATCAAAGTAATCCGAATTAATTTAACCAAGGGAATGAAAGATCTATAACTACAAAACATTGATGCAAGAAACGTAAGAGGACACAAATATATTTCATGTTCGTGGATTAGAAGAATTAATATTGTTAAAATGTTCATAATACACAAATCAATCTACAGATTCAATGCAATTCCTGTCAAAATACCAATAATGTTCTTCACAGAAATATAAAATACAATCTTAAAACTTATATGGAACCAGAAGAGACCCAGAATAGCCAAAGACACCCTGAGCAAAAAGAACAAACTTGGAGGAAAGAATCACATTATCTGACTTCAAATTATACTACAGAGCCATAGTAACCAAAACGGCATGGTAGTGGCATAAAAAGAAACACATAGACTCATGGAACAGAATAGAGAATCCAGAAACAAATCCATATATCTACAGTGAACTCAATTTGACAAAGGTACCAAGAACACACATTGGGGAAAAGACAGTCTCTTCAGTAAACAGTGCTGGGAAAACTGAATATCCATACACAGAAGAATGAAACTAGATTTGTATCTCTTGCCATATACAAAAACCAAATCAAAATATATTAAAGACTCTAAGACCTCAAACCAAAACTAACAAAAAAACATTTGGGGGAAACTCTAGGATATTGGATGGGGCAAAGATTTCTTGAGCAATACCCCACAAGCACAGGCAACCAAAGCAAAAATGGACAAATGGGACCACATCAAGTTAAAACTCGAGCATGGCAAGGGAAACAGGAGACAACCCACAGAATGGGAGAAAACATTTATAAACTATCCATCCAACAAGGGATTAACAGCCGGAATATATAAGGAGCTCAAACAACTCTAAAAGGGAAAAACCCTAATAATCCACTTTTAAAATGGGCAAAAGATCTGAACAGACATTTCTCAAGACATACAAATGGCAAATGGGTATATGAAAAGGTGCTCAATGTCACTGATCATCAGAAATGCAAATCAAAACTACAATGAGATAATCTCATTGTAGCTTTGTGTAGTTAAAGTGGCTTTTATTTAAAAGACAGGCATTAACAAATGCTGGCAAGGATGTGGAGAGAAAGGACCCTCGGGCACTGTTGATGGAAATTTATATTAGTACAACCACTATGGAAAATAGTTGGGAGGTTTCCCAGACTAAAACTACAGCTACCATACGATCCAGCAATACCACTGCTAGATATATATATCCAAAAGAAAGGAAATCAGTATATTGAAGAGAGATGTGCACTACCATGTTTATTGCAGCACTGTTCATAATAGCCAAGGTTAGGAACCAGCCTAAGTGTCCATCAACAAACAAGTGGATAAATAAAATGTACATATACACAATGGAGTACTAGTCAGCCATCAAAATGAGATCCTGTCATTTGCAGCAACATGGTTGGAATTAGGGGTCATTGTGTTAATGTTCTAATTTGTTTATGGGAGCTAAATATTAAAACAATTGAATCATCCATAGAGACAGTAGAATGATGGTTACCAGAGGTTGAAGTATAGGATGGGGAAGTGAGGATGATTCATGGATTTAAAAAAAATAGAATAAGGTCTAGTATTTGATAGAACAGCAGGGTGATTATGGTCAATTTGTGTACACTCAAAAATAAGTATAACTTGATTGTAACACAGGTTAAATGCTTGAGGTGATGGGAAGTGGTATGAACATGAACATGATGTTGCCTGCTGTGCCACAATAGTCCTTTTATCTCGTACCCGTGAGTCTCATGTCTTCTGCCAACATCTATAGAACTATGGCAGGCTAACTTACTAAGTAGAGTAAAATCTCAAACTTTTCGTTTCTTGACAACTATCATCTCAAAATGTATAAGATAAAGAGTGTAATAATACTCTACAACTATTTGTGATAAAAATTCTTATATAAGACAACATTAAAAGCATTCTTTTTCAAATCAAGAGGATAATTTTTACTGTAATTCAATGTTGTATTGAAGATCCTAGTCAGTATAATAAAACAAAAATACAGGCATAAGGATTGGAAAGGAGAAATTAACTCATAAGAAACTCAATCTACAGACAAGTTATAAGGAAAAATACACATTAAGATGGCTATAAGAATGGCATTCAAATAGTATATTCAAATTTGGTTGTATATCCATATGCTAGAAGCAAATAATTTAAAAGCGTAATCAAGATTCTGTTTAGAACACAAGTACAGAATATCAGGGATGTAAGAATAAATCCAACAAAAAATGTAAGACCTCTATAGAGAAAAAAAAAGCCTTAACTCTGAAATATCAAAAATGGAGAATTACAGCATGTTTATTAAAGGCTGAATGTTTAAATTTTTATAGAACTCAATACTGTCACAAACTTCATATAGAATAGTAAGTATTCCAAGTATATCATCCAATTAAAGAATAGGAAGGGTACATTTGTGTATCAAAAAAAAATCATCATGCTCTATTACACTGGTTGATCTTGACAGGGGTAGAAAATATGACCAATGCAATAGAATAGGGAGTCCCAGAAACAGACTCTGAAAGTGAGATGTCATGGGTGAGGGAATTTTTCATATAGCTGGATTATTTTAACCTTACGAGAAACAATTTAAAGCCTACCTCACACGACACCCAATAATGTCACATGAATTAATAATTCACCTGTTTTCTACTGAGGGTTTAAGAAGCTTTATTTTTTAGCCTGGGAGTTAAGAAAAACCTAAGACACACAAATATTGACTATGAAAGAAAATTAATAAACTTCATTAAAATTCACTTTATGAACTATCAAAAGCTAAGAGAAATTATGAATTGATATTTTTGCAATACATACAAAAAAAATTTTCAGAATATGCAAAGAAGTCCTACAAATAAGCAGCAAATGGACAAAAGACATAAATGGGCATTTTACTGAAGGTGAAAAAAACCAATAAAATAAGAGATTTTTATTGGTGATAAAATGCCATCTCATTGTGATCTTGACTTGCATTTTGATATCCATTCAACTGGCAAAAACTTAAGTCTGACAATGCCAAGAGTTGGGAAAGCTGTGATTCTGTAAGATTTCTTATCTTACGAACAATAACTTGAGAAGATAACATTAATACCATAACTGATGAAATACTTCATATATACACACACACATACATATATACAGGAGAAGAACTGTTAGATTATAAAGTGTTTTAATATTCAGCTTGAGGAGATGCCACCAAATTCTTTTCCAAATATATCTGATCTACTCTCTTCTCATCAAATATACAACCTAGCCCCTTTTGCTTAGGTGGAGCCATAGGTCTAGTTGTGACCAATGAGTTGGGAGTAGAAGTGACACGTTTCTTCCATGCCAGGGCACTGAAATGTTGATTCCAGATTCTTCAGAACTTTTTCCCTCTGGCAGCTACTGTCAACCTTTCAGACAGTGACTGTTCTGTCAGCCTAGGTCCTTGATTCCATATAATACATTCTTTCCTGTTGAATACAAAGGACATACAGCAAAAGTGAGAAATAAGTCTTTGTAGATTTAAGCTGCTGAGATTTTGAGGGTTGCTTTTTACTACAGAATACCATGACCTATTCTGACTGATACATACACAATAGAAGACATGGACAAGGCTGTTTTATAGCACCAGTGTTCACAATGGCTTTGGAAAAACCCCAAATACCTGTCCCCTAAAGGAGGATGACTAAACTGCGGTATATTTACTCAGCAGGTTATTCAGTCATGAGAGTAAAATAACTACACTGACATATAACAACACATATGAGCTTTAGCAATATAAATAAAGTGAAAGTAAATCCAAAAGTTATAAATGTCACATTTATTTTCATATATATAACAAGACGCACTCTTTAGAAAACTAAAATTCAAATACTCTCTGAGAATACATATAGGCATCATAAAATTGTATAAAAAGGAAAGCAGAAAAATGATAACCACAAGTTTCAGAATGGTAGTTACCTGAGGTAGGAAGAGTCAAGGGCATAGGATGAAAGCTGCATTGTTATGTGTAAGCTGTTATCAAGATCTCGATTTTTGAGGAGTAGCAGAAGAAGTATTTTATAAGTATGATATAATTAAAAATAGCTAAATGGCAGTTTATTCATGATTGAATGCTTTATGAACTAGAATCATAGCTAATTCATATTCTAAATCTATGTACCTGAGATTGTTACACATAATGACAGAACTGGTCCTATTGTCGCTATCTTTGCAGAAAGAGGAGCATATATGTGGATGGGTTCTCATTCACCCAGGGTTCAGTTAGAATACAAATGTGCGCCTTTTACCAGCATTAAGTTTTGAGAGTAGGGTGACTTGTGACCAAAAGGATCTCTTTTTGATAGGATCCAAATCTGCCTGAACATTCATGTATCATATTTCTTCTATAAGGTTCTTAGTTATATAAATTCTTAGTTAAAGGCTGAGCAGGAGGTAATTTCTGCATGAAACAGGAAAATTAATGATGTATGTAGTAATTACTTGATGACCATCTTACTCCTTTGTTCCTATTCTGTCAGGCATTACTCCAAAGACTGGGGATGGGAATGGTACACAAGTACTCTCAAGGCCGGGAAATCTATTTGTTGGGATATGCAGGCAAACAAAATGGATGTTATGGGAAGTAAAGGAAGGTCCCTAATCCAGACTGCTACTGGGAGGAGAGGTGACCCCACCACCACCACAGCTGAGGCCTAAGGTACAAATATGATCTATCCAGGTAAAAAGTTGGCATGATGGGGGATTAAGGGTGGAAGATAAAAAGAAGGGGTATCTCGGGTAGAAAGCAGTATGCAGCTTGAGGTTGCAGCAACAACCTCGAGGAGGTTTTGGTCAACTCTAAAGTTTAGTCTGACTGGACAGAAAAGAACAAAGGGGAGAATGACAAGAGGAAATGTGAGAATAAACAGATTATGCAGGGCCTGGCATGAGTTGGATTTTAACCTGAGGGCAGTTAGTCACAGTGTGTGTGAATCAGAGGCGTGATGTCAGATTTGCATTTCAGAAAAGTGACTCTGTGCTGCTGTGTGAAGGAGATACTTAGAGGGTGGACGAGGGTTCCCACAGGAAACAGATACTTATGGGGTTTGATTGAAGAAAGTTTTAGGGAAGAGCTACTTCTCTAAGTGTAGGCAGATCAAGCCAACCACAAAGGGGACAGTAGCACCCAGGAAGTGGCAAGAGCAGAGCCTTTACCACACCAAGACCAGAAGGTCAAGGTAGCACAGCTGTGTACCAGGGCTTGGTGGGACCTGGAGCCAGGAAAGTGGCCACCTTAACAAGCTGTGGCTCTTGAGGAATGACACTGCCAAAACCATTCCCAGAAGGAAGAGGGAGGGATACCCCAACTGCCATGTCCTTCTAACATCTGATTTCCTGCACTTGCCTCCAACTGGCCTAACCCAACCAGAAGACTGATGGCACAGTAGCCCAGGTGATGCAATCTGTAAAGTTCAGCCTCCTGGACACAGAAGGATGTAGAGGAGAAAACGTGCACAGGAGGTTTGATATGGACTGCATGTTTGCATCCTCCACTCCCCAATTTATGTTGAAGCCCTAATCCCCAATGTGATGGTATTTAGAGGTAATTGGATTTAAATGAGGTCATGAGGGTGGAACCCGTGATGAGATTATTATCCTTAGAACAAAAGAGACTAGTCTCTTCCACCCATATGAGGAAAAAGCAACTTTGTAAGTTAGGAATAGGGCCCTCACCAGGAAGAAAATCTGCTAGCACCTTGACTTTGGACTTCCCGGCCTCCAGAACTGAGACATAAATGTCCATCGTTTAAGCTACCCAGCCTATAGTATTTTGTTATGCCAGCTCAAGTTGACTAAGACAAATCACTAGTGGTAATTTCAGCATTATGGTGGGCTGAACAGGGAGATGGCATAGCAGAGAATTGGGAAATTTGAATGAGATTTAGTAAGTCCATCCAACTAGAGGACTTGTTTCCAAGGGGTGATGAGCACAGAAGAACTACAGACATGGTCCACAGAAGGGACCACTTTTCCCCCTCCATATGGGAATAGGAGAGCTCAGGAATATCTACCACCCTTTAGCACCCTCACTCCTCCTTAGGAGAGTAATGCTTAATGCAGTAGGTTGGAATCTGACATTCACAGGTCATGATTCTCTGGTGGATAGGTACACATGTCAGTGCTCTTAGGCAGAATGGCTTTCCCTCACTCTCTTCTTTACAAGCAGCATCCACATCCTATCATGGCCTTGACCATGGGTAGAACTAATCAGCTGAGCCAGGGTCCCTCATATGCTCTGGCTGTATATCTCACCCAGTGATCCTGGGCATGTGCTTCTGCTCTGTAGGCCAGATCTCCCCTCTGAGGGTGTAATGTTAGACTTGCAGGGTTGTAGGAGGGGAGGGAGGATGTTTGGCAATTTGATCATGGTTTAGACCCAAGTCACATTTTTCGGGTCAGCACCCCCAACAATAAAGTTTATAGCTTGATCTCGACTGAGATGTCCCTGGTGTTTACCTTTCAGTTAGTTGTGAGATAACACAGAAAATACAATGAATATCTCCAAAGACCCCACCTGTGGGTTGTCTACAGGTTATGTGACACCAGAGTCATATTGGCTTCTGACCGATCCTCCCAGAGGTTGAACATTTGTCCAACCAGCATATGTTCACTAATATCCTGCAAAACAGGTAAGATTTCTAAATGGTAGCTGGGAAGGTTTCTTTTTATCTGAAAAGGAGAGCTACATTACTGGGCTCTGCCATTCTTTTCACAAAGTGGATCAAAAGGAAATGGTTGTGCTTCAAATCAGAGGTGTGTGTTTACCACATTATATATGACTAGAATCATAAAAGCAGCTGAGTGTTAAATATATATTTGTGTGTGTAATCACTTGGATATGCCAAGTTTACCTTATACATGTTTTCTTTACTGCAATAGAGGCCTCTATAGGGTATGGAACAGCATGGCCCCAGAGGAAGGTCAACAAATAATGTAGACCAGAAAGGAGAAAAGAGTCCAGTAAGGGATGCAGCAATTGATGATACAAAGTTCATGTCATGCATCTGTAGCTTGTAATGTTTGTAAACTTAGCTTAATATAATAGCCTACCAATCACTTTAAATTTATCCATGCCTACTTGTCCCAAAAATGATTGAGTATCCATATCATAAATTATTTGCAATATATAACAACCATTCTCTTTATAAAGCCTAAAGATCAAGAACCCCTTTGAGTATTATTGACAATTAAAGATGTTTAGTTCAGGTATCTCAGCACCAGAACTTTCTCTGTAATGAAAGATGTGTATTTCTATCCAAGAGCATCACATTTAAATATTCAGAAGTAGCTGATTTATAAACACTGGGGATTAGTTACAAGAAGCTAGCAATCCCAGTGTTTTTGTTTTAGCATCTTTTTGTGAAGGAACTCAGACTAAGATCTGAGTGCACGTAGTTTATTTTGGATGTGATCCCAGGAAACTAGTTGGGGAGTGAGACGAAGCAGTCAACAAAGGCTACCTTACTCACCACTGTAGCTCCTGGAGCTTAATCCTGTTGAAGGATTCGGGGAGCCATAGTAGGAAACAATCCTCAGAGTTATCCCACACACGAGGCAAGGGAGCCAACACCAACTCCCATCAGTCAATATTTGAGGACTCCTAGTGTTTGTGTGAATCCACTGTTGGAGGATAGAGGAAGTCCTCAGCCTAAGAAGCAGGTGCTGGTGAACGGGAGTCAGGCCAGCATGCCCTGAAATGGAAGGGGCTGACAGAGCCTGGGCAGGGTACCAGCAGTGTCTGCTACACGCAACCACAGACCTTTGGCCCTCTCTACCATTATTTAGAGGGCCTGGATGGAATGAGTGCCCTGGATGACACAGAAGGGCACTGGGTGATTATATTGGACCAGAGCAGCAGAAGGACATAACCCACTGAGTATCCTGATATGAGTCAAGGACACTGCACTAGAGACTTTACAGCAAGACATTACTGAGCACCTTACTTAAACATTCCAATGTAAGAACCCAGGGTTATCAAGAAACAGAAAGCTAGAGCCCTAAATACTCTGGTCTGACCTTGGTCTCCCATGGTCATGTCTAAACGGTTCAGACCTGAGTGTCTCTCTTACAGGGGATTTCATGTGTTTGGAAGGATTCTTTCTCCTAAGCCTGTTGTCTTAAAAGTGCCCTGATTTCTCAAGCAAATCTCAATCTATAGTACTTGGAAGGAAAGGCCTCTTGGCTCCTTATGCACTTCACCCTCCCATTTCCCAATGCTGTATCCTAATCTAGAGAATCTGTTCCTTATGGTGCAAGTTAAGTGAAACCAGACTTAAATGAATGCCCAAAGATTGACATCCAAACAATGCTTCTCAAATTGTGGTTCTGAGATCCCCTGTGCCAAGAGCTGGAGGAACTTGCTTAAAAGGTGGATTTGGGGACTCCATTCCACACCCATTGAATCTGAATCTGAGTCTCTGAGAGGATAGCTGCACCTATTTTTTTTTTTAAAGAAATCCCATTTATTTTTGGCTATTGGGGCAATGTCATCTTTTCAATATAAAAAAGGCAAGTTTAACACATAGAAATCTCAAATGTAGGGTAGAACAAAACCAAGTGTAGGGGCGGGGGAAGTAGCAGCAGAAGGAAGATATGAGATGTTGCAGAAAAGATGGAGGAGGGTTCCCCTCTCCTCTGGAGATTGACTCGAACGCTGATGTGGCAGTATACACCACTACATAGTCAGGGATGTTAATTCCTTTTCAGGGGTAAGAAAAGGTGGGGATTAGGGCATTCCTGGAGGCTTAGGGACCAAGGATGGTCTCTTGTCCCCACTTGATCCCCTTCCTCTAATCTGAGATGTGCTTGAAGAGCTCCTGGAAGACCACGTAGTTCCCAATAGAAACAGCCGAAGTTTTCAGGCCACGAGATGGAATGTCACGTACTGTGTTCTTTACATTGTCAGAGATTCATTCCACAATGTAGCTGCTGTTCATTTTTGCAGATTAAGCATTTTCTCATTGACCTCCTTCATGGACATCTGACCACTGAAGACAGCAGCCATGGGAAGGTATCATCCATGGCGGCGTTCACAGGCATTCATCATGTTCTTGCCATTGAAGATCTGCTGGCTGAATTCAGGCATTGAGAGAGCTCGATACTACTGGCTTCCATGGCTGGTGAGAGGGGAAGAGCCAGGCATAAAGAAATGGAGATGTAGGAAAGGGACCATGTTGACTGCCAACTTGCAGAGGTCAGCATTGAGCTGGCCAGGGAAGCAGAAGCAGATGGTGACACTGTTTATGGTGGCTGAGACGAAGGGGATCATATCCCTGTAGGTTGGTGTGGTCTGCTTCAGAGTGTGGGAGCAGATGTTACAGAGGTCTTCATTATCAATACAGATGGTCTCATGAGAGTTTTCTCTCAACTGGACAGAGTGTGATATTGTAGGGTTCAACCATGGTGTCCTTTTGGGTGAAGGCACAACACTGAAGATGTTCACAATGCAACCAGGGTACCCTTCTCAGATCTTGCTGATGAGAGTGTCCATTCCAGAGCCTGTCCCCCGACTCAGCGAGTGGGTCACCTAGAAGACCTGCAGGCAGTCACAGTTCTCTGCCTCCTTCCATACTGAAATAGAGAAAGAAAAGAAAATTATTATGATTACCTAAAATTGCTGTTTAAGCTGAAATAGGCTTCTGGTAACCACACTGCCCCGCTCCCGCAACCCCCCAAAGTTGAAGTTAAGAAAGAATATTAACTGCTTCACTGTGAAACATTAACCATGTCTCTGTTCTGCATATTTTGTAAGTTCTCTAAGTTCCTGTTTTTCTTGCTGCGTAGCACAAGGTAATAAGACAGATAAGTGCGAGCTGCAAACATGTTTTCTAAGATGTAAGACCTGTCACATGATTAACTGCTTTTGTTTGGGCTTCTGTAAGCCCACTTCCTGCTTCACCTTTTTCCCACCTCAAGATGCTTAAAAGGGCTTGTCCCTCTCTGTTCAGGGCTCAGACTTTCTGGATGCAAGTCCACTGAGCCAGTGTACACCTTAATCCTCCTGTAACCTATTGGTCTCTCCAGTTCTGATTTCCCAGTACATTTTCTGAGGGCTCATCTGGGATTGGAGATGGCAGATTTTGTCTCCTTTGCCTGTGGGATTGGAGCCCAGGCTGGGGCAGACCCAAGACCCTAGGCAACAATGGGAAAACTTCAGCCCAGAGAGATCAGCTCTCCTATGTCCCGGTGCCCTTCCCTGCAGCAGAACCAGAAAAGGGGCTGCAGGATGATTCCAGGAGCAGTGTGCATTCTTCAGAACCACAGTAAGGTTTGGGGCCCCAAGACAGGACCCCTCCCATAAACGCAGAAGGGTGAGACTGATTGCCTCCCAGGGTTTAACTACTAGTTTGACCCAGAGGGTCTGAGGGTGGAGAGGATGGCTCACCAATTCGGATGAAGCTTACACCCCCACTGACACAGGACATGAAAGGCTTGCTAAGTTGGCTTAGGAAAGGAAACAAAAACTGAAGGTGGTGAGAGTGGCTCGCCACCCCAATTAAGGAACAGGTACTGGGAGTGAGGAGGTGTGTGAAAGTGTGTGAAAGAGACAGTTCCAGGAGGGACCATTGCGGGGCGTGATGTGGGGAGGTACAGATCTTAGTGTTGACTGTGTGCTCCGAAGCAAGTGTGTGACTGAGCAGGCCTAGGCGGATCTGCATATGGCTGATAGGAGCTGCCTTATGACTGCAGCAGTTGTAACAGGAATAAGGTACTCTCCTAGCTAAGTGGTGCCTGAAACTCCCATAATAGGAACCGGTCTGGTCAGTCCGACACAAAAGGCTGAGTGATTACGCATCATAAAGGGAGGAATGGGAGGAAATTGTCGAAACCTACTCCATTGGAGTGCATGTTAAAGAATTTTAAGAAAGGTTTTGGAGGAGATTATGGAGTTAAAGTGACCCCCCTGTGGTTGAGAACTGTGAATTAATGGCCTTCTTTTAATGCAGGTGGCCAGCTGAAGGAACAATAGATAGGGAAGCAGTTGGCCATGTATTTCGGGTGGTAAGCGGAGTCGGATAGCCTTGGCATCTAGATCAATTTATATACATTGACTCCTGATTAAATGTGGTCCAGACTCGCCCCAAATGGCTATAGCCTTGTTTAGCAAACTATTGTAAAGCCTTAGTGGCCCAGGATGAGCTTAAGGTGATAGAAAAGCCAATTATGCCAGGGACCTCAGATGAAAAGAAAAAGTAACAGGAGAGCCAGGAAAAGCCAGTCCTACAAGCACCTCCAGAGGAAAGAGATTCCTCCTGTTATGTTCCATTATACCTGCCCTTGTCAGGGCTAGGACAGGGTACAGAGCTAATGGCCCTTGAGGAATCAGGCTCAGAGGAAAGCAAGTCTCCAGCATCACCCCACAGGGGAGAGCCTGAATCCCTGCCCGTGAAAGCCAAAGAGGGAAAACAAGGTGATGTAGCAAGCCACCTCCAGTCTGGCCGCACCCGAGTCTTACAAAATGCCCCTCTGTGAGACTTGAGCACAAACTTATAATGAACAAGGCCAGGTTGGGGGAGGGCAGTGGATTTTCATCTACCAGCCCTTCTCTATGACAGACCACCTAAATTGGAAACAACATACTTCCTCCCATATGGAGATGCCACAGGCTCTCATAGACTTGATGAGGTCCATTTTGCTGACTCATAACCCCACCTGGCCAGACTGCCAGCAGCTCCTTCTGACACTGCTTAATACAGTAGAGCACTGGAGAGTGACACAAGCAGCTCTCCGGTGGTTAGAGAACAATGTGCTAGGTGGCACAAATGATGTCCAGCGTTTTGCCCAGGAGCTGTTCCCAGAGACAGATCCTAACTGGGACCCAAACGAGGCAGGGGAGCTCCAACACCTGCAAGGGTACCGAGAAGCACTCTTAAATGGAATAAAAGCAGGTGGGACGAAGGCCATGACAATAGGAAAGATTTCAGAGGCCCTACAAAAGGCTAATGAAACCTGAAGTCGGTTCTACAAGAGGCTCTGTCAGGCACACTGGCTCTATACTCTATTTGATCTGGAGGCTGTTAAAAATCAGGACATGGTGAGTACCTCATTTGTTGGTCAGGCACAAGATGTGACATTAAGCAAAAGCTTCAAAAATGGGAAGGTTTCACAGGCATAAATGCTACTGAGCTTATAGAGGTGGCTACCAAGGTGTACGTCAACTGTGAGCAAGAAGAAAAGGAATCTGAGCAGAGGATTAAGAAAAAGGCCAAGCTCTTGGTGGCAGCCCTGGTTGAAAGAGAGACTGGCATAATGAGGGGACGCAGTCGTGGCCATGAAAGAGGTCGGGCTAGACCAAGATTTGAAGGCCAGATTAGGCTGGAGAGGGATCAATGTGCATTATGCAAAAGGACACTGGAAGGATGAATGTCCACGGAAAGATAAAGGAAATAGCTGTGACCAGGGAATTTGGCTAGAGCCACCAGCTGCCAGCCATTGTGTTCTAAAACCAGACACTCACCTGATCAGCCTAGCAAAGTCTGCAGGCTGTGACAACTGAGGCAGACCAGGCTCCATCTCTTCAGGCCCCAGGAGCCTATGGTCTTAGTAGAGGCAGGGACCAATGAATGGACTTTATGGTAGATACAGGAGCTGAATACTCGGTAGTGACCCGACCTGTAGTGCCACTATCCAAGAATTATACGACTATTATTAGGGCAACTGGAATCTCTGAAAAAAAAGGCCTTTCTGTCTGTCCAGGAGGTGCATTATTGGAGGATGGGAAGTCAGCATAAATTTTCTGTACCTCCCACACTGCTCAGTCCCCTTGCTAGAAACAGACTTACTCCAAAAACTACAGGCACAAATTTCCTTCGGGCCACAAGAAAACACATCCTTAAACTTCAGTCAACCAAAGGCTATGGTGTTAACCCTCACACTCCCAAAGGCCAAGCAGTGGAGACTCTATGCAGAAGTACCACTTAAGCCAAGACTGCCAGAACCTCTTGAAATATATGGGCTAATTACTAAAATACCTGCAGTGTGGGCAAAGGACAACCCACCAGGGCTGGCTGTAAATCGGGTACTAGTCCTAGTAGAGCTAAAACTGGAAGCCTCCCCAGTACGAGTTCGCCAATACCCAATTTTCATAGAAGCCATCTGAGGTGTTCAAAAGCATATAGACCAGCTTTTCAAGCATGGAATCATAGTTAAATGCAGGTCACCTTGGAACATTCCTTTATTGCCCGTTCAGAAGCCGTCTGGTAAATACAAGCCAGTACAGAATTTGCGTGCTATAAACTGGGTTATGGAGACAATCCACCCAGTAGTGCCCAACCCATACACCTTAATGGGACAAACACCAGCTAGTGCAACCTGGCTTATTTGCTTAGACCTAAAAAATACATTCTTTTGTCTCTAGCTGGCACCAATAAGCCAGCCTATCTTTGCATTTCACTGGGATGAAACACAGCACACTTGGACAAGGCTCCCACAGGGGTTCAAGAATTCCCCTCCAATCTTTGAAGAAGTGCTGGCGTCACATCTCAGAACTTTTGACCCAACTATGACAAATGCATCCTGCTGCAGTACATAGACAATCTACTTGCAGCCCCTACTTGAGTGGACTGCCTACAGGGCACTAAGAAGCTCCTCCGCCTTTTGTGGAAAGCAGAATATAAAGTATCTAAGAAAAAGGCACAGATCTGTTCAGAAGGAGTCAAATATCTAGGTTTTGAAATAAGTCATGGGAAACGTGAACTTGACAGTGAACAAAAGCGGGGCTGTGTGGGCACTTCTCACCCCAACCACCTGGCGTCAAATAAGTTTTTAAGAGCAGCAGGTTGTTGCCGCATTTGGATTCCAAACTTCTCACTTATGGCAAAACCCCTATATGAAGCCACAAAGAGGGGGAAAAGGGAGTCCCTCCTTTGGGAGGCTGACCAAAAAACCCTTTAAGAAAATTAAAAAGGCCTGGTTTCAGTCCCCAGGGTTAGGGCTGCCAGGTCAAACCAAGGGCTTCTTTCTGTATGTCCATGAATGGAAAGGAATGGCTATAGGAGTCCTAACTCAAATTATGGGATCGTGGCATCGACCTGTGGCATACTTATCTAAACAACTAGACCTGTTGGCACTAGGCTGGCCTCCTTGTTTCAAAGCGTTAGCCGCCACGGCTCTGGTTTCACAAGAGGCTAACCAATTGGCCCTAGGACAAAAATTGATTATTCAAGTGGCACACACAGTTACCACCTTAATGGATCAGAGAACATCATTAGCTATCATCAAACCCAAGAATGACTAGATATCAAGGACTCTTATGTGAAAATCCTCACATCATTATAGAGACTGTAAATACACTAAACCTAGCTACTCTGCTGCCCATAGACCAAAACACCCCCTACCTCAGTATTACTGTGTGGACATAGTAGATGAGGTGTTCTCCAGCTGAAGGGACTTAAAAGACCACCTCCTTGGTGGTCCAGATGCTGAGTATTTCATGGATGGAAACAGATTTGTCTCAGACGGGGTCTGTTGAGCTGGGTATACAGTACTGACATGGGATTCCATGGTAGAGGCACAGCCTCTACACACCAGGACTTCAGCTCAAAATGCAGAACTGATGGCTCTAACAAGGGTCCTGCTGTCAGCCAAAGGAAAAGTGGTCAATATTTTTACTGACTCTATGCCTTTGCCACATTACATGCCCATGGAGCCATATATTTTTTAAAAAGCTAAGAAAAGCATAACAACAAAAAAGGACACAAACATAAAGGATAGATATAGGAGACAGAAAAAATAATGGCCTCCTGAGAGAATGAAGTACCATGGCCCAGCCACCTGGGCAGAGGATGAAACATGGGGGTACCATACCTCCATTTATGTGATAAATTGTATCATATGGTTACAGGCTGTTCTTGAAGTTATAACCAATGAAATGTCAAGGGCCTTGAATTTGCTGGCCGTGCAAGCCACACAGATGAGAAATGCCCTTTATCAAAATAGGTTAGCACTAAACTACCTCCTGGCCTCAGAAGGAGGAGTATGTGGGAAGTTTAACTTAACAAATTGCTGTCTAGAAATTGATGATAATGGACAATCTGTCATGGAAATCACTGCTAGGATGCAGAAATTAGCTCATGTTCCAGTTCAAACCTGGAAAGGTTGGTCTCCAGACTCCCTTTTCAGAGGATGGTTTTCATCTTTCAATGGATTTAAAACCTTAATAGGAGGGTTTATGCTTATCCTTGGCAGATGCTTAGTACTCCCTTGTCTTCGGCCTCTTCTATTCAGGAGTATACAGTGAACTGTAGAAGCGATTGTGGCCAGACATACTACCACCCAAATAATGGCCTTAACTAAATATCAGCCTCTACCCAAGGAAAAATATGTGCCAATCCAGGAAGAAATAAATGATAGTGGTGCCTTCTATTAAAATCCATCTATAAAAGGCACCAAAGAGGGGAATGAAAGAAAAGAAAATTATTAGGATTACCTAAAATTGCTGTTTAAAGTTAGGCTGAAACAGGCTTTTGGTAACCAGCCCCCCCACGCTTCCCCGCCCACAACCCCTCACCAACCAAAGTTGAAGTTAAAGAATATTAACTGCCTCTCTCTGAAACATTAACCATATCTCTGCTTTGCTTATTTTGTAAGTTCTGTAAGTTCCTGTTTTTCTTACTGAGCAGCTGCAAGGTCACAAGGCAGACAAGCACAAGCTGCAAAACATATTTACCTTTTCTAAGATATAAGACCTGTCACGTGATTAACTACTTTTGTTCTTGCTTCTGTAAGTCCACTTCCTGCTTCACATTTTTCTCACCTCAAGACACTTAAAAGGGTCTGTCTGTCTTTGCTCGGGGCTCAGACTTTCTGGATGCAAGTCCTCTTAGCCATTGTACACCTTAATAAATCCTCCTGTAACCCTATCTATCTCTCCAGTTCTGATTTCCCACTACAGCACCTCATCCAGGATGGAATCAACCAGCTAAGCCACTTCTGTGTAGTGGCCTTTGGCCCAGTTGTTGCCAGCCCCAGACTGCCCAGAAACAAAGTTGTCTCATCTAAAGATCTGGCCAAAAGGACCTAAGCAAACAGAGTCCATGGTCCCAGGTTCTAGATCCACCAGGATGGCACAAGGAACATACTTTACACCTGTGGCTTCATCATAGTGCACGGAGATGTGGTCCATCTGCAGATTGCTGTCCCCATGGTAGGTGCCAGTAGGGTCAATGCCATGTTCATCACTGATCACTTCCCAGAATTTGGCACTGATCTGGTTGCCACAGTGACTGGCCTGGATATGCACGATTTCCCTCATGGCTAAAATTTAATTTTTTTGTTCACCTCAAGGTATCTATGGGGCAAGAAAACGTGATTTTTTTTTCTCTGTTGGTCACAGGCTAGAGGGCTGGAATGTGCCACAGAGGCTGGAGCCAGCAAGGTGTGAACATGGCAGAAGAAGGTTGAGAGGAAGAAAGCAGCTACACTTTTAAGAAGCAACCTAGATGATTTTAATACATGACCTAGACTTGTGGTTCTCAAATTTTGCTACACATTTGAATCACCTGGAGCACTCCTGAAACTCCTAATGTACAGGTCACACCCAAAGCCAATTAAACCTTCTGGCTAATGTCCAGATCTCACTCCTGGATTCTGGCTTAAGACTCCCCAGGTGATTTCAGTGTTCAGCCAACTTTGAGAACTAGTGACCTGACCTATAGCTAGTAAAGATAAAGCAGTTACATGATTGACTTTGAGAACCTGGGTTTTCTCAGACATTAAAGAATTTTTGAAAAACAGACCCTTCTTTACTTCTGGCCTTAGAAATCTTATTTAAGATGTTCAATTTATAGGTGAGGAAGCTGAGTCCTAAAAGGTAAAACTGAAGTGGCTAAACAGCTAATTAAATTGATACTTCTTTTTTTATTCAATATAATAAGTGTTCTTAAAAGTTTAGTGCTAATATTCAGTGCTTAAGTCATTGTCAGATGGAAAATCAGTTTTGTGTTACCCTAATATTCCAAGCATCTCCAGTGCATGATTTTAAAAGTATTTTTAGGCCAGGCATGGTGGCTCATTAGCCAGGCGTGGCCGTGCATGCCTGTAATGCCAGCTACTTGGGAGGCTGAGGCAGAATAATTGCTTAAATGCAGGAGGTGGAGGTTGCAGTGAGCCAAGATAGCACCACTGTACTCCAGCCTGAGTGACAGAGCAAGACTGTCTCAAAAAATAGAGTATTTTTATGACTTTACTCTTGTACATTTTTCTCAATTTCTAAAAACATTTTAATATTTCAATGTCCTGACTAATCTCCTTAAACAATAACAGCAGAACTTTTGGCAAAAATTTGAAAAGACATATATAAAATCCACAAATAAGAGTTAAGTCCTCCAACCCATATAATCAAAGTCATAGGCTTTTAATAATGAGCAAAATAAACACATACAAAATTTTGCATATACATACATAGTACAAGGCTGAAGTATATTGACATTTATCTCAACATTTGCAAGTATATAAAATATTGGAAGCCCTGGCCAGGGCAATCAGGCAAGATAAAAGGCATCCAAATGTAATAGGAAGAGAGGACGTCAAACTATCCCCATATGCAGATGATATTCTGTATCTAGAAAACCCCACAGTCTCAGCCCAAAAGCTCCTTGAGCACATAAACAACTTTAAAGTTTTGGAATACAACATCAATGTACAGAAATCAGTAGCATTCAGTTACCCTAACAGCACCCAAGCCAAGAGCCAAATCAGGAATGAAATCCTTTTCATGACTGCTACAAGGAGAATAAAATACCTAGGAATATAGCTAGCCAGGGAGGTGAAAGATCTCTACAATGAGAACCACAAAACACTGTTCAAAGAAATCAGAAGACACAAATGGAAGAACATTTCATGCTCATTGACAGTAAGAATCCATATTGCTAAAATGGCCATACTGCCCAAAGCAATTTAAAGATTTGATACTATTATCAATCTACCAATGACATTTTTGACAGAACTAGAAAAACCTATTCTAAAATTCACATGGAACCAAAAGGAGCCTGAATAGTCAAGGCAGTCCTAAGCAAAAAGGACAAGGCTGAAAGCATCATGCTATCTGACTTCAAAAAAAAAAGCATCATGCTATCTGACTATGCCAAAGGGCTACAGTAACCAAAACAGCATGATATTGGTGTAAAAATGGACACATAGATCAATGGAATGGAATATAGAGCCCAGAAACATGGCCACACACCTACAACCATCAGATCTTTGACAAAACTGACAAAAACAAGCAATGGTGAAAGGACTCCCTATTCAATAAATGGTGCTGGAATAACTGGCTGGCCACATGAAGAAAATTGAAACTGAACCTCCTTCCTCATACCATATATAAAAATCAACTCAAGATGGATTACAGACCTAAATGTGAAACATAAAACTATAAAAACTCTGTGAGAACCTAGGAAATACCACTTTGGACATAAGAATGGGCAAAGATTTCATGACAAAAATGCCAAAAGCAATTACAACAAAAGCAAAAATTGACAAGTGGGCCCTAATTAAACTAAAGATCCTCTGCATGGCAAAAGAAACTATCAACAGAGTAAACAGGCAACAGACAGAATGGGAGAAAATATCTGCAAAGTATACATCTGACAAAGACCTAATATCCAGAAAATACAAGGAACTGAAACATACAAGCAAAAAGCAAACAATCCATGAATAAGAGAGCAAAGGAAAGAACACTTCTCAAAAGACATACATGAAGTCAACAAGCATATGAAAAACTCCATATCACTGATCATTAGAGAAATGCAAATCAAAACCACAATGAAATACCATCTTACCGTCTCACACCGTCAAAATGGTTTTTCATTTTTATTTTTTATTTTTTATTTTTTGGGACAGGGTCTCTATCGCCCAGGCTGGAGTGCAGTGGCACGATCTCAGCTCACTGCAGCCTCTGCCTCTGGATTCAAACAATTCTCCCGCCTCAGCCTCCCAAGTGGTTGGGATTACAGGCGTGTGCCACCATGCACAGCTAATTTTTGTCTTTTTAGTAGAGATGGGGCTTCACCATGTTGGCCAGGCTGGTCTTGAACTCCTGACCTCAGGTGATGCACCTGCCTCAGCCTCTCAAAGTGCTGGGATTACAGGTGTGAGCCACTGCATCCAGCCTTCAGCATGGCTATTATTAAAAAGTCAAAAAATAACAGATGCTGGTGAGGTTGCAGAGAAAAGGGACTGCTTATACACTGCTGGTGGGAGTGTCAATTTGTTCAACCATTGTGGAAAGTGGTGTGCTGGTTCCTCAAAGAACTAAAGACAGAACTACCACTTGACCCAGAAATTCCATTACTGGGTGTGTACCCAAAGGAATATAAATTGTTCTACCATAAAGATACGTGCACACGTATGTTCATTGCAGTAAAATTCACTATAGCAAAGACATGGAATCAACCTAAATGCCTATCAGTCATAGTTTAGATAAATGTGGTACATTTATACCATAGAGTATTATGTAGCCATAAAAGAATGAGACTGTGTCCCTTGCAGGAACCTGGATGGAGCTGGAGTCCATTATCCTTAGCAAGCTGACACAGGAACAGAAAACCAAATACCTCATCTTCTCGTAAGTGAGAGCTAAATCATAACATATGGAAACATACAGGGGAACAACAGATACTAGGCCTATCAGAAAGGGGAGGGTAGGAGGAGAGCGGTTAAGAAAAAACAACTGTCAGATACTATGCTTAGCATCCAGGTGCTGAAATAATCTGTACACAAAACCCCCAAGTGACAAGTTTACCTATATAACATGCCCATGGACCCATGAACCTAAAATAAAAGTTAAAATATTATTTTAAAAAACCATTAGTAGAGATGGGGCTTCACCATGTTGGCCAGGCTGGTCTTGAACTCCTGACCTCAGGTGATGTACCTGCCTCAGCCTCTCAAAGTGCTGAGATTACAGGTGTGAGCCACTGCATCCAGCCTTCAGCATGGCTATTATTAAAAAGTCAAAAAATAACAGATGATTGACTATAATGCATACATTTTGGGATTTGTATGTTTATTATCATAGCTATGTGTATTTTTCCCCACATGGAAATTAAAAAGAAACTGAAGAAACTTTTTTTTTTTTGAGAAGTTCATATGCAATGGAATGCCATAAGGTAACGCTCAAGAACTTTTTGTTTGCTTCCAGGAGATTTTGCTTATAGAAAATTGTTAGTGAAACAACCTCAGTTATTTCCCTTCACTTCAGTGCATCACATCTTACCTGCAAAAGAAGACGTTCCCACTCCCAGGGAGGGGTGAGGCCAGCTCCTCCCTACAGCCAGCACAGACATGATTCTCCTCGTGTGCAATATGGCCACATTAGAAACCCAAAAAAATCAGTATCATCCAATCAAATATACCAAGGAACCGTCAGTGGGTTTTAGTATTGGTATCATTTTCAACTTCGGATTTTAGAAAATTAATATGAAGAAAAAAACCATCTTTTTAAAAAGAAAATTATAGGCTTCCTATAGGGGCTGTTTGCCAAAATGTAAAGGTAATTGAGTTGCACTGAAACCAACCATTGCTTAGTTAGATTTTTCCTGGAGCCAATAATTGTTTGCTTCATGTATTATAAATTCTTATTTTTCTTTATGCTTCAAACCTCCCAGGAAAAAATAAATACTCAAGGTGAGTCTGTATGAATAAAGTATAAAGTATGTTATTAAAGTATAAAGTATAAAGAATTAAAGTATTAAAGAATAAAGTATAAAGAATAAAGTATGTTATTCTTTCCATAACATAGGTTTGGCCTACCTTAAAGGAAACCCTCACCTGGGTCATTGCTTGTAGAAATACTGAAGCAGGCAGGGCAAGGCATTCTTGCAAGTGTGCAGCACTTTCTCCCTGAAGTGCTGCTTTTCTGAAACCACCTCCCAATTCTGGCTCCTACACTCTATCATGCAATGAGAGGGCTGATCTTTCAGACATATGCCCACAGCTTGGAGCAGATCAGGTTGGAGACTCAGGAAAGGTGGCTGGAAGCCCAGAACTATATGGCCGGTATGTGCTCCTGGTAAGATGTAAAAGTTATCTCAGTTCTATGCTACTTTATTCTAGAGTCTCATGTTTATTACCTTCATTTTCCTCCTCCTCTGATTTCCTGGGCAATGGGGTCTGTGTCAACAAAGGTCCAATCAGGAAAAAAAAACACTCCAGGTACTTCGAGAAGGGGGGATTTAACTTGGGGTGGGTCTCAGCTGCTTTGTTTCTGGGGACTTACGGTGGGGGGTGGGGTAGGGCATGCCACCTCCTGAGGTATGCACCCAGGGCATGTATACTAGGTTTTCCATCCTAGAGATACCCAAATTCCTGGATTCTAGCAGGAAGGGGAAGAAGAAAATCCTCCTCTCCAACTCCAGAACAGTTCTCCTGGGCCCAGAGGCTCGAGAGCCTTGCTCTGTGTATCAGTGTCTCCTGAAGAGCAGGTCTGACCGCTCGCTCTCTGTTGATGCTGGACAGGACTTAGACCTCAGACTACCTTTGTTACACTTTCTTCTTGAGTTTTGCACCCCAACCAAAATTGCTTCCCCAAATTACAAAGCAAAAATTCCCATCCTGTATCTGTGCATGTACATAGGTACCTTTGGGAGTGACAGAGTGAGGCATTGTCTGTACGACAGGCAAGGCCCAGCTGAAGCAACAACAAAAACTCTACAGAAAAGATCAGTATTAGTATAGGTATATATAAAAATGAAAATCTCAAACCCCCTTCCTCTATCATAGATCTGTTTACATGCCCATTTTCTTCCTATTCTCTTGACCCCCTGCACCTAAAAAAAAGTGGACCATGCTTACTAGTCCCCAAGGCCATACCTCTCAATCCCAAATGCATAGCCAAGAGGCTGAATATTGGTTCAAGCTCCAGTACAATAATGCCACCAGAAGCTTGGGAAGGTCCCAGGATTCAAAGAGCCATTGGCCTTTTAGTTATTGCTATGAAAGAAAATACTTCAACATTTAACAGGTTAAAACAACAAACATCACTATGTACCCCCTAAATATGTACAATTGTGTCTATTTAAAAAGTTCTTAGTTTCTAAGGATCAGAACTTCAGGAATAGCTTAATTTGGTCCAGGCTCTGGAGGCTGCAGTCATGCTGTTGACTGGGACCTCAAGCATCCAGGCCTGAAGGATCTGTTCCAAGCTCACTCACATGATTGTTGGCAGGCCAGTGATCCCAGAGGGAGAGAGAACCTGAAACTGAAGCTACAGTGTCTTTTATAACCTAATTTCACAAGTGGAGTGCCATCACTTCTGCTGCATATTGCTCACACAGACCAACCCTGGTACAAAGCAAGAGGGGACTACAAGAGCCTGAATACCAATAAGTGGGGATCATTGAGGACCATCTTGAAAGCTGGCTGTCATGTCCTCTGATACCTCCTACCCAGCTTTTGCAAAGAGTAATACCAGAGCGGGGAGGTCCTATTCCACTTAACAATCATCAGTAATTGCTTTTCATTCAGTTCCTGTTCCTTATCTTCCTCCAGGGATCATTGTGAACTGAAGGAATGACTGACATTCTGGGATCCCATGGAAATACCACCAAAAGCTATTAACTATAATCATGGCAGATCAAGTGAGTATATGTGTAGAATTTGGGAGTTAAGCACTATATTGGAAAGTTGAGGTCTTTGATGTATAGCTGGTCTAAGATCATAAATTGAGTTTGGATCTTGGCCTGTATTGGAAGTTTTAGGGTCAGGGGAGTGTCTCACTCTGGGACATTAGACTGGAAGTGGCTACACCTATGATGAGGCCTTGCATGCTAACCTCATTCCAAATAGAGAGGGGCAGGGCTCTCATCTGGGCCAGAGGAAGTGTAATTCAAAAGAAGCCCTTTAATCTTTGGTGGACGTAATGCCTTTTGGCTATCACAACTCCTCCTCCCTCCTCTCAAAAAGTATATATATTCTCAAATGCTGCTCACGAATTTTTTGCTTCTCCTGGGGAGCTATAGTTCTGATGTTGCAGGCAATATAGTAGAGAAAGGGATTTTTATGCTTCCTTTGGAGTAGTAAAATCAACCAAGGCCTAGGGAATCCGAAGGCTAAAGTAAGACGAAATTTTGCAGCATGTGGAGCAGAAGTCCTGATGTATTTCACTGGGTTTCTGAAGCATGAACTAGGGGCAGTCTAAGATACCAGAAATAGTCAAAGGTGTTTTTCCTATTCCTTTACTCAACAATCAACACAGAATACTACAGGTCACTACAATGTGTGGGGATTTCTCCTCACACAAAACTAGTCAATTATCCAGCAGACACAGGCTGGGTATCCTTTAATTCAATTCTGATGTTATCTATCTGGAGATAGCATCAGATACCACAGGCTGAGGGCTCAGTCCCACAAGACTGCCCCCCACTTCAGGTATCAGCTGCAAGTAGGTTGCTGCCTACACTTCTGACCAACTGGCTATGTAGCAGGGGTTCTCACAAGCCCCTCCTTGGACTTGATTAATTTTTTAGAGTGGTTCATAGAACTCAGGGAAACATTTACATTTGCCCATTTATTATAAAGGAGATTACACAGGGTACAGGTGAACAGTCAGATGGAAGAGACACAAAGGCGAGGCATGTGGGAAGGAGCTTCCATGCCCTCTCTGGGCAACATCTTCCAGGCACCCTCGTGTGTTGAGTTTAGCTATCCAGAAGCTCCCTGACCTTGGACCTTCTGGGTTGTTATGGAAGCTGCTTTATAAAGGCATGATTTATTACATCATTGTCCATTGGTGATCAACTCAACATTCAGTCACGTTTCCCTCTTTGGAGGCTGGGGATGGAGCTAAAAGATCCAACCCTCTAATCCTGTCGTGGTCTTTCCAGTGACCAGCTCCCAACCTTGAAGCTACTTAAGTGACTCAGCCATCGGTCATCTCATTAGTATACCAAAGACACTTCAGAAACTCTGGAGATTCCAAGGATTTTAGAAACTATAGATGTGTATGTATATGTCTGAAAACTGAGAAAAAGAGCTAAATATATATTTCACAGAATCACAGTTGGCTTCTATAGTTATTCAAGTTGGACTTCTGAAAGGCTTAAGAGAAGCAAATGGTAAAGGTCAATGAGGTTACTGGACTTCTGCTATGTTGAAAAATATTTTATATCAGGATAAGCTAGATTGTACTATAGTAACACAACCCCCAAATTTTGATGGCTCAAAGGTTTCTTTCTTTCTCATACTCCGTGTCTGTAAGGGGTTGACCTGAGTATTCTGCTCATTATCACTCAGGCTGGTGAAGCATCTACCATTTTGAACTTGCCAGGTCATAATGCCCATAAAGAACACTCTGGAGAGCCTCCCACCAAAAACTAAATCCTCAGTCCTAAATAGACATTGTTTCCAGTCATTTCTGCTCATCATTTTGGACTTAATGAGTTACGTGATCCCAACCAACCAGGAACCAGGAAATAGGTTTTTTTAAAAAATATGTGTCTGGAGTGAAGAAGGTCAATATTGGTGAACAGCATTATTAAAGACCACAACTGGCATCCTATGAAACTGAAGCCCAGATTTTCTCTTTTGCTTTGTCTACCTCAGTTCCCCCAGATCGCACTGCATCTGTGTTAGTGTCTGTAGCTGGCAACAGCAATGTGAGGCTAGAGATAGTAATATATGCTGTGTTCTGGAAACATTATACTTGTATTAGGAAATGCTATGGTTGTACCTAGATGGTATAGGTCTAGAACTGGTGCTATGACATCCATAGGTTCTATCTACCATTTATTTGGAAGACTACCCTTAGGAAAAGTGGAACAGAAGAGCCTCAAGGTTGGAATTTAACAGTGAAAGTCCTAAAATAATTCCATCCCCTCCAATGGAAGACATCCCAGGATGCCGCCATTGGAGAAGGGCCCACTCTTCCAACGCTGCCTGGTGCCAGGTACTTAGGGAGTATGAAGTCAAGCTCATGGCAGGAAAGAGAATGCAACTTAAATGGCTCAAAGGAAAAGGACTTAATGGAAGGATTTTCAGAGGTGTGGGCAGGATTAAGAGAATCAACCAGGTTGTTGAGGCACCCAAGGCTAGCATCAGTAGGAACCTGGTAATCCCTTGAATCATAAGAAGAGGAAATAGTGCTATCTTAGTTCATCAGTGCTAGAACTGGGGAATAGGGGCTGCTGAACAGATCTATGCTTATTCAAGTACAGAGCCACTGCCAGAAATGTGGCCCAAAGCAGGGAGAAAGCTGGAAGAAATAGCTCATCTTCTTTTCCCACCTGTCAATCTCCTATCACTGTCTCTCATTGGCTGAACCTGATAAGCCATCTAGGAAGGGGGCTCCAGTGATGTATTTTGTAGTCACCAGCTTCCTGGGCAGAGAGGTGCAGGAAATGATCTGAGAAAGATGAGGAATGGGGCTGGGGCTAGGAGAGTAAGCAGACTCAACACAGTGAGACTGTCCCTAGCTGAGGTTGAGCAAAATAAAATTACAGTGATTTTTGGCCTTTAATTTATCTAGGATTTTCATTTTCCCAAGGGAAGGGAGATTTTATTTTCTTCATGGCAACAAATAAAGGGTTCGTTACTGGTGCTTAAATATCTGAGAGAATTTAATAAAAGGAGAAGATTCATATGGTTTGTTTGGGACATTTTTCACATTGAGCATTCTATGTTTGCTACTTTAGGTGCCCACTGTTCTAGCAAAACAGGTTTATCCATGGCAGGCAACAATTTGAGTTAAGAAATAAAATTGAGGGGTCAATATCTGACTATGAACTTGGGCCAAATGTGTTGGTTTATCTATTTCAGAAGAAGAACTGCCCATTTCTCTGGGCTCAGGTATTTATAAAAGTCAGTCGTACTAGGAAGCAGCCTTAAGTGTTTACCTTGAAGGGAGAAACTTGCCCAAGTGAAGGAGGAGGTCTCATTCCTGGTTGACTATAGCCTTGAGTGAGGACAATAAACCTGAGCTCATGGTTCTGATAAAACACAAAGCAGGTAAATGTTGATGAGGAAACACTGCCACCACTCCCACCAACCAACCAACCAACCATCTCCTTAATCTCCACTCAACACACAAGGAAGGCCTGTTACATCTAGAGATATTGCTGAGATGTTGGTTGGGTCTCATTTACTAGTTGATGGAAGGCTAGGCCTATGAGGGGGTCCCTGATTCGGTGTACTCATTCGGTCAACTGGAATGAGAGCTCTAGGAAGTTTTTCATGATCTTTATTATTTGAGTGTCTTCACCAAATTCCTTCCTCCTTGCAGTTTGAAGCTCAGTTCTCTTTAGCTAAGTATCTTGGTTTCTAATCCATGGCCTTTGAGAGTGGAGGGTAGATAGCAAGCCGTGCCAAAACCTCAAACCCCAGCCTTGTGTTTAATTCAGAGCTCTGTGTTGAAGGTTACATGTCACTGACTGCTGTGGTTTGAATGTCCCTCAAAGTTCATGTGTTGGAAACTTAATCACCAATGCAACAGTGTTGGGAGATGGGGTATAAACAGAGGTGACTAGGTCCTCAGGGCTCTGCCCTCATGAATAATTCCATTATCAGAGTTAGTTTCTGACAAAATGATGAGTTTTGCCCCCTTCTCTTCCTCTTTCCATGTGATGCCTTCTGGCATGGTATATAACAAGGAGACCCTCACCAAATGCAAACCCTCAATCTTGGACTTCCCAGCCTCTAGAGCCATAAGAAATGAGTTTCTTTTCCTAGTTACCTAATCCATAGTATTCTGTTATGGCAATACAAGATGGACTAAGACACTGATCTGCCAAGTAATAGAGACACTTTGAGTTCTGACTTCAATTTTATAAATGTCTCTTGGGGAGCAGGGGACTAGACATCCACTATTCCTTACCCAGTGAAAAGAAAAACTTTTTGTTTTGGTAAGAACACTTTCCTTTTGAAAAACTCTGCTCTCTGACTTAAATCATGCAGTTTGAGTAAGGTTGTCAATCAGTCTATAGGGTGGGCACATGACCCAAGATAAGCCAATCAGAACAACAGTAATGATTGGCCCTGCTTTGAGCATATGTTCATCTTTTGCCAGTGTCAGTCCTTGTTGTTAACCTGAATTCTGGTTGGAAACAGCCTTTACCTTTCCTGTAGTGAGGCTGGTAAGAGATGAGCATAAAGCAGCCAGGACCGCATCTCCCACCAGAGAGTCAGTCTTTCATAAGAAAGAATGAATTTGACATTCAAAGCAATAGAAAAATCGGTGAGAATGTTCCAGAAAACATAATTGTCACTCATCCAGTCTTTCCCAGCTGTACCCATGCCCTCCCTGAGGCCAGAAACATTTCCTTTTTGTCTAGGGTAGACTTAATTGGATTTCTGTCACAAGCAACAGAGTCCTGACTGATTTAGTAGAGAAGATGTGTGGTGGTTCTGGGTCCCTGGCCATCATACAACCTCTGACCTAAATCCCTCACAGTATAGATTATGTAAAGGAATGCCACGAAGTCAACGGTGATCAAATCTCCATAAATAGGTCAGGTGATGCTTCCCAAAGAAGTAATGCCTATTAAAGGCATAGGTTTTCAGAACCCAAAAAGCACCATGGAAGAATTTAAGGAGCTTCAAGTAACAGACTAGTAAAAATAAGGAAATTCTGCAGCATGAAAAATGTCTTACAAGCCATGTTATGGCATTTCAACTTTATCCCACAGGCAATGGGGAGCCACAGGGTCTACCATCTAAGACCCTTAACCTATCTATTCCATCAAAACAACTAATAGGCCTCAGACTGGCACTTCTTGTTTTCAGTGGTAGAAGTCGAGATTAGAAGTTAAAAATAACTGGAAGCAGAATCTGAACTCATTGCATTGTCCTTAGAAGTCTGAGGCAAGGGAGAATGGGACAGTGCTATTCCTTGGTGATCTCGAACCAAGTTACTGCCTCCCTGACCACCAACCCTACCCCTTACTCCCCACCCCCATCATCTTATCTGTGAAAGTGGCATTTCCCATTCAGCCCTTTAAAAAAAAAAAAAAAATGGTTCATTGAGAAACCTTTGCTGACTCATGTACTAACCAACACTTCCACCTAGTGGGAACCTTTGGAAATCATCTCACAGGATCAACACCCCTCTTCCCCACCACCCACTGCACAGCTTCTATAAAAGACAGAAACATCCCATTCTCTGCTTGGTCTCTCAGTGACTGTCTCTTTGCTCCCAGTCTTCCACTGCCATGCACATGAACATAGTTCCCTACATGGGAATAAGATTTTGTAACCTGCAAGCAGTGCTCACATATCAGCCTCTGTGGCCCTCATCCAAAACAGTACATCCGTGCTTCCTGGCTCTGTTCGTCATCTTGGTATAAACACAGGATGGCAATAGTGTACAAACATGGCATTCCTCTGGATCTTGCACTGTCTATTTTGAGTGGCCTTCAGCCCCGTCATATTCCTCCCTGGTAATTTTAGAAATTGTCAATGTCAGTTGACAATGCCAGTCATCTGGGTAACTGTAATGTATGCCATGTTTATTTATTTATTTTTATCAACTATATGTTCACTCACTGGAATGATGTTCTTTTGGCATTCATCTATAAATATTACAGCTCCTTGCTTAATGAGATACCAAAGCCCATGTAAGATACTGGGGACACTGTTATCTATGCTGAAAAGGCCACCATCACCAGATGTCCTCTAGTGTCTGAGCTACTAGTGTCATTGTCAAGGGTATTGGCTGTTACTATTACCAGGACATCATCCCCCTCCCCCGCCCCTACCGTCTCCCCTCACTATCAGCAGTTGTCATCAATTGGCTGTCTTACATATTAAATGTTCTATGAAGACAAAATGCTTCTGCTCTACAGTCCAAAGACTGATGAAATATTTCTATTGGAGAAAATTATCCCTACTTCTAATTCTACTTATTTCTATACACCAAATTCTATCTACTTTTTTCAAACCTAGGGTCAGAAGAGCAATATGTCTATTGAAACTTTGTATGAAGTTCCACCAAAGTGAGTTTTGCTGCTTCCCTTTTCCAGTGCCTAATTCTGAGACATGGCCAGGTTTGAGGCTGGGTAGGAGAAAAACAACTAGAGAGCCAAGTCTCACTGCTCTGTTTCTCACTTTGAGAAAAGGGCAGATGATTCAGGATCCTCTGATCTGGACTCCAGGCATCATTCTTGATGGATTTCTAGACCCGGGAATTGCCTTGGACATCATCCACTTGCTATATGCTATGTTCAGCCTGGAACATCACTGAGGGAAGAGGATGGGAGGGTAAGGAAGAGTGGGCAGAAGGGAGGGAGAGACAGGAACAAAAAGAATACAGTGAAAACTCTGTGAAAAAGTAGCAAGTGTCGATATTTTTCAGGTCACTTGGTGGACATGACTTCCTATCTTTCGTGTAGTATGGAATCAAAATTGTTGAAATAGACTGATTTGGTCTCCCTTTAATTGTCAGGAGTGAAAGAGTAAAGTGATGTGTTTGTTTTGCTTTGGGTCTATTTTTGGTCATGAATTTTGCAGGATTGCCAGGGATTATGTTTATTTTCTCTTGTTGGCTGAAGATTTCACTCTGTTTTTCTGAGAGGCTGGGCTTGTCTTTTCCACCCATCTCCTGGGAAAGAACATAGAAAAGCAGGCAGTGGAATGGCTTCTGCAGAGGCAGGACTTGAGCTGACCTAAGAGGAGGCAATGGCTCGGGTCCACAGAGCAGAAGGCCTGGCTTTCAATTCTCCACTTGCATCACGGTCCCTGTGTTAAATATTGCTAAGTTGCGGACTTCATGCACCCAGCGCAGGCCCTAGGACAGAGTAGGCATGCAGTAAGAGCTTGCTGAATAGAACCAAACAGAGAATATCAAGGTTATTGGGAGATACCTAGAGGGTTAATCTGGATCTTCTATGCAAAACTGTAGGAACAATGAAGGAGGAAGCTATTTAGTAGTTGAAAAGAAATATCAGAAACTGGAAAGTGCAAATTCAAAAATCCTGCAGAGACATTTAGAATAGGTCTAAAATCTTAGTGTCAGAAATTGAGAATTTGAGGAAATGTAGTTGAACCTGCTATTATAACCAATGAAGTGGCCGTGTCTTGATTCTGCCACCGGTTTTTGGGCAACACCAGGCAAGTTTTTCTATCTCCCTCACGTGGCCTGATTCACATTGCCCAGGATCCTGTAAGAGGAAGGGAGGTGTCCCCTGTGGCAATGAATGGAGGGGAAGCATTGACTGTAACAGGAACAGGGCATAAGAATAACATGTTCTCATTGCAGCATTTGGGAAATACAAGGAACCAGAATAAAATTGTGTCCCCAGAGTCTGGAAATAGGGTTTCTTCACTTACCAATGGACTAATATTTTTTTGAGACAAGGTCTTACTCTGTTGCCTAGGCTGGAGTGCAATGGCATGATTGCAGCTCACTGAAGCCTGACCACCACGGCTTAAGTGATCCTCCACCTCAGCTTCCCTAGTAGCTGGGACCATGGGCATGCACCAACACACCTAATTTTTTTCATTTGCAGAGACAGGGTCTTGCAATATTGCCCAGGCTGGTCTCAAATTCCTGGGCTCAAGCAATCCACCTGCCTCAGCCTCCCAAAGTGCTGAGATTGTGAGCATGAGCCACAGCACTCAGCTCACCAATGAATTATTGAATGGTATGTGCCAAACTCAGTATTGACCACAGAAGATAGATAGATGAGGAATATGTAGTCACTGTTCTGAGAAAATTCATAATCATTCAATTGACTCATACTTCTTTTCTCTAGAATATCCAACTCCAGCATCCCTTTTACTACAAGTTCCTGTCTCCTATTCCTTCTGCTGCACCCACTCAATGATTCCTTGACCCACCCCAACACTACCCATCTCCCAGCTCCCAGCTTACTCAGCCTCCTCACCTCCCTACTTTCATATTTTCCTATGAATCCATGGCCAGCTGTATTCTTAACAACTTCCTAATATCCCCAATGCCCTTGATCTTTCCACCTTGTCAAGTCCCAGTTTAAATGCAACCCATGCTTTTCATCCATTACTTAAATATTCTTTAAATACCTGCCATGGACCCCAGACACTCTTCTTAGATGCTGAGGATACATTAGTGAGGAATAAAATTTCTCCTGGGGCCTGTGTTCTATAGGCAGTAGAAAATTTTCATACAAACAATATATAGTAAAAAAAAAAAATGCAATGAAATGTCATAAGGGCTATGAAAACAAAGCAGAGTAAAAAGAGGGGTCAGGGAAGGACTCTTTGACCTGAATGAAATAAAAAAGTGAGCCAGGAGAATATCTTGAATAAGAAAATTCCAAGGGCTGGGCAGCCTGTAATCCCAGCACTTTGGGAGGCTGAGGCGGGCAGATCACGAGGTCAGGAGATCGAGACCATCCTGGCTAACACGGTGAAACCCCATCTCTACTAAAAATACAAAAAATTAGCCAGGCGTGGTGGCGGGCGCCTGTAGCCCCAGTTACTCGAGAGTCTGAGGTAGGAGGATGGCATGAACCTGGGAGGCAGAGCTTGCAGTGAACCAAGATCACACCACTGCACTCCAGCCTGGGCGACAGAACGAGACTCCATTTCAAAAAAACAAAAAAAACTCCAGGAAGGGAAGCCCTAGGGTAGGAAGACAGTGTGGCTGTGTGAACTAATGGAGAGGAGGAGTGGTAGGAAGTAGAAAGCCAGAAACGGGTGCACATAGGGCCTCGTGAGCTGTATTTGAATTCTAAGCATAAAGGGAAGCCATTGGAGAGGGAATATTTCAGCAGGAGTGATGTGATCACTGGAGGAGAGAGCCTCCAACACAGGTGCTGTTGCAGAAATCCTGGGGAGAAATGGAGATTCATGCAAGGAGGGTGGCAGTGATGAGAAGGGCTCAGGTGCAGGACATGGGGACTGTAGGTTGAACCCACAGAATCTGTGAAAGAACCGGGCATAGGTCACAGGGAATCATGAGACAGAATCCAGAGTGACTCCAAAGTGAAGAGTGTTGCCATCATAAGAGATGGGGGATTATGAAGAAAGGAGTAGGTTGGCAGAGAGTGACAAGGAAATTAGAAGCTGTTTCCTAGACACATTTGAGATGTCTCTTAGCCAAGTAAGCTATTAAGTACGCAGTTTAACATACAATATAAACATGGGGTGCAGTGGCTCACACCTATAATCCCAGCAGTTTGGGAGGCTGACATGGGTGGATCACCTGAGATCAGGAGTTCAAGACCAGCCTGGCCAACATGGTGAAACCCCATCTGTACTAAAAATACAAAAAAAAGATGGGCATGGTGACAGGCGCCTATAATCCCAGCTACTCAGGAGGCTGAGGCAGGAGAATCGCTTCAACCCGGGAGGTGGAGGTTGTAGAGAGCAACTCCAGCTACACTCCAGCCTGGGCAACAAGAGCAAAGCTTGCTGCCAAAAGAAAAAGAAAAGGAAAAAAAAAAAGTGGGGTCATCAGATTACCAATAATGTCTGAAGCCACAGTGCCACATGAGATTTTCTAAGGAGTGGGCATAAATAAAAGAGGTATAAGAATGGAGCCCTGGGGACATCTTGATGTTTAGAGTCCAGAGGGGTAGGAAAAGCAGCAAGGACATTGAGACAAAGTCACCAGAAGGATAGAAGGACACCTAGATGAACCAGCGTCCTGGAGGCAAAGGAAGGAAGCATGTCAGAAGGAGCCCTTTGACTGTCTCCATGTGCCTGGCTATCACTAAGATGGCCCAGGGAGCCGGGGAACGTGCTCTCCCTGCATGTCCATGCTTTCCATTTCAAGAGGGTCTTGGGGCTGCTGGGTCCTCTGTTCAGCCTTTACTGGGTAGTTTCCTTGACCAGGTCCCACAGTATTTCTTTTGCTTTCCCCATCCCTGACCCCTTCACATCCTACAAACAGGCTTTTCCTCTGTTAGACAATGAGAGAACTTCCTTTCCTTCACATCAGAATGACTTCCATCCTCTTTTTCTGTCAGAGGAGCAGAGGTGGAGCTCTGGATTCCTTCTCTGGGCAGAGTACCACATTTGCCACCTGGATTCTCAGTATCCCAGACTCCCTGTGGCCAAAAACCTGCACAGATCACCAACTACTCATCCTGCCCTCAACGGGCTGCCTAGTCCTGGTCTTAGAAATAGAAAGACTGGTTCATCTCTAATGTGGACAGGCTCCTAGCTTCCTCACTTTTAATTTGCCTTCCACCTTATCAAACTCAGATCTGGTGGTCACAGTGTTTCCCTGTTCATAGACTTCAGAGGCTTATTCAGGAGAAAGTCCACATTTATTGCAGGGCATTTAAGTAAAACCCACTGCAGTCTTAAGAGATGACTCCTCAGTCCTCCAATTTGTCTCCTGCTGTACACCAATGCTCCACTATGTATGGGGAACATAACCCTTCCCAAAACACCGTGTACATTCTTGGCCACAGGCCAAACTTAATCCCTATGCCTGGATTTTACCATGAAGGCTTCAACATGTCAGCTCAAACGCTATCACCTTTGATGTTTTCTGGACCATCTCCTCCCTGCCCCAGTTCGTCTACCAATCAGAATTCATTGCTGTCTCCTCTGTCTACATAGACTTTGTTCCTCTATTGTTGTGCCTGTCATTACAGTGCCTTTGTCTCTGTCACTCACACTGACTCACAGCTAGTTCACTGGTGGTCATGTTCACTTCTGTTTACCCCACAGGGCCTTACCCTTATAAGGGGCTCAAAACTGGAACTGGGTTTGAGCTGGGTTGGGGGTTGGCTGCCAGTTGCAGGAGGGATTTTACAACTAAGGAAATGCTTCGAGCTGGAGCCTTAGGTACGGATGGGTCTGGAATGTTTGGTAAATAATGGGCAGGCCAGTGTGGCTGGAACTGAGGGTTCTGATGATGCTAGGAAGACTAAGTTGTTGGGGTCAGGGATTTCAAAGGACACTAGTGGTCATGCTCAAGGGTCTGGACCTCATCCTTTAGGCAGTACCCTGTGTTCTCCCAAGTTCTGTCGATTTCAAATGTCTATTTTTCTGTCAGACCATTCACTGCAAGTATCTTTCCAGAAATCATGGTTCTGTGGCAAAGTGATTCTCAGCAGGGTTGTGACATGGAGAAAGGGGTGACTGGAGAAGCATGTATGCTACCGTGAATTGTGGAGGGGGATGACATTGGATATTTGGCAGGGAGGCTGTTAGTGCACTGGAGGTGACAGAGGAGGGCCAGGACCAAGATACTCAAAGTGGGGACAGGAAGAAAGCAGCCCTGGGAAATCCTGCACTTCACAGGAAGAGGGAAGCACCAGGTCCACCCCTTGGGCAGACAAATGAGACGTCTAAGAGCCTTGAAGGTAAATAAGTTGCCTAAGCTCCTGCATTAAAACTCATTTCATAGCTCCTGGTCCAGTGATCCTTTCCCCTCCTGTGAGTGGAATGAGAGGCTATGAGTGAGAATGGAGCTCAGGAGATCCCAGTGATATGTGCAAATTTAATACTAAAATAACCCTGGGGCACATATATATACTAGCTTTGCCTCTAGCATCCCAATAAACAGGGGTTGACTGGCACATTCTCTCTGAGGCCTGCGTTTTCTGAGCTGGCTCTTCTGGGTGTGCACCTCTCCTTTGCCATCACAGGTGGCCTGCTCTGCTCCAGACTCTGGGCTCACTGGGTCCTGGAAAAGGGGCAGCCAGGGTGACTTTTGAATACAGTGAATTTTCCCCATTACACAACTGCATATTCTCATCACTGTAGTCCAGAGAATCAAGACAATTGGTACCAAAACAAATGACCCACGACCACAAAGGGCATCAGCAGTTTTCTAGGCACACAGCCTCACCTGGTGAGAATTCACAGCCACATGCACCTGGCCTGGATCTGCTTTCCTGTGGCTCTCTCAGGGCTTCTCCTCCCAGGAAATCCTGCTCTGGTTCTACAACCTTCTCTGGCCTGCTCATATTTCTACCACTAACTAGCACAGAACACAAAATGCAACTGTTTTGCCAATACAGGTTGTTCTGGAGTTTTAAACATGGAGTTTAAAACTGAGGCAGTTATAATAGAAGTCAAAGAGGAACAGAATGGAAAAACAGAGTGGAACAAGAGGAAAGGAAATATTAAGATAATCACTAAGAATACATCTTCAAAAGAGCCCATCAAGTATTGAACTTCTAAGATGACACACACTTAGAAATATACTGGTGACATTTCTGTACCTCAAAGATAAAGAGAATTTTAAAAGCTTTCAGAGATGCAAAAAATTTTTCCACAAAGGAACAAGAATCAAAAAGACATAAGACCTCATCCAATTCTGGAAGCTAAATGACAGTGGAACAATGCCCTCAAAAATCTGAAAGAAATGGCTAGATATAGAATCCCTGGGACAAAAATATCAAATCAAGTGTAAGGAAGTATAAAGATGATGTGCTAGGGTAGGTCCTTGGAGAAACATTACAAGAGAGGATTATGTGTGCAAGAAATTTATTACAGCAAACATCTGTAAAGACACGAGGCCAGGATAGGCTCAGCAAGCTGTCAGACAGCAACAATGATCTTGACCCCCTGTAAAGGAGAGAGTGAAGGAAGACAGGGCAGGTGGGCATATGTAGACTGCACTGCAGTCTTAGAGTTAGAAAAGTCTGTGGGGAGCTCTCAAGCCCCTGGGAAGTATTGTCTTCCTGCTCAGTCTTTGGCTGGGAGTAGCCTCTCAGAAGCCCCAGTGTGGACGTGCTGATGGATTTCAGAGGCAGCATCAGAGTCTGTGGGTCAATTATACTCCCTGCAGTGGAAATTCTGAGGGACACATTCTCACAGCAGCCACAGATGTCTTCTGATTTACAAAGATTCAGAAAGTTTACAACCCACTAACCTTGTGTGTTAAAAATGAAGGATATACTTCATCCCAAAAGAAACACATTCCAAAAGGAGAGGGAAATCTGATAAATCATAGGCACTGAGATCACCCCAGAACAGCAAAAGAAGTTGGAAAATTATGAAAGTTCACATAATCTCAATGTCTGGCACAGTACCCTGGTGGCACAGGCTATAAAGCATCACACTTCCTTCCACTAAGGGTTCAATCACCCCATTTGGAATTGGCTATAAATAAAAGCCAAATAATCATAATCATAAATATTTTTTGTTTCTTACAGAATCTGTGGAAAAGCACAGTAGTCATTTTAGTTGAAGGACACAAAAAAAAACTGTATACTTTTCACTTCGTTAAAGTTTAATACAGTGAGTCAGATGGGGGAAGGGGAGAAGGAAGGTGGAAAGAAGTAGCAGCTCACTAATTTTCTCACCTTTCATGACAGAGGTATGTCTAAATGTGAGCAGGTGGGAATACAATTCATGATGATATTTGGGTGGGGACACAGAGCCAAACTACATCATTCTGCCCCGGACCCTCCAAATCTCATGTCCTCACATTTCATAACCAATCATGATTTCCCAACAGTTCCCCAAAGTCTTTACTCATTTCAGCATTAACCCAAAAGTTCATAGTCCAAAGTCTCATCTGAGACAAGGCAAGTCCCTTCTTCCTATGAGCCTATAAAATCAAAAGCAAGCTAGTTACTTCCTAGATACAATGGGGGTACAGGTATTGGGTAAATACAGCTGTTCCAAATGGGAGAAATTGGCCAAAACAAAGGGGTTATAGGGCCCATGAAGGTCTGAAATCCAGCAGGGCAGTCAAATTTTAGAACTCCAAAATAATCTCATTTGACTCCAGGTCTCACATTCAGATCACACTGATGCAGGAAGGTGGGTTCCCATGGTCTTGGGCAGCTATGCCCCTGTGGCTTTGCATAGTATAGCCTCCCTCCTTGCTGCTTTCATGAGCTGGTGATAAGTGTCTGCGGCTTTTCCAGGTGCATGGTGCAAGCTGTAGGCAGATCTACCATTCTAGCATCTGGAGGATGCTGGCCCTCTTCTCACAGCTCCACTAGGCAGTGCCCCAGTAGGGCCTCTATATGGGGGCTCCAACCCCAAATTTCCCTTCTGCACTCCCCTAGCAGAGGTTCTCCATGAGAGCCCTGCCCCTGCAGCAAACTTCTGCCTGGGCACCCAGGTGTTTCCACACATCTTCTGAAATCTAGGAGGAGGTTCCCAAATTCCAGTTCTTTGCTTCTGTGCACCTGCAGGCTCAACATCACATGGAAGCCACCAAGGCTTGGGGATTGCATCCTCTGAAGTCATGGCCTGAGCTCTACATTGGCCCCTTTCAGCCACAGCTGGGGTGGCTGGGATACAGGGCACCAAGTCCCTAGACTGCACATAACACAGGGACCCTAGGCCTGCCCACAATACCATTTTTTCCTCCTAGACCTCCAAGTCCGTGAATGGAAGAGTTTGCAGCAAAGGTCTCTGACATGCCCTGGAGATGGTTTCCTCATTGTCTTGGGGATTCACTCTAGGCTCCTCATTACTTATGCAAATATCTGCAGCTAGCTTGAATTTCTCCTCAGAAAATGAGATTTTCTTTTCTATCAAATTGTCAGGCTGAAAATTTTCCAAATTTTGATGCTGTTTCCCTTTTAAAACTGAATGCTTTTAACAGCACCTAAGTCACCTTCTGAATGTTTTGCTGCTTAGAAACTTCTTCTACCAGATACCCTAAATCATCTCTCTCAAGTTCAAAGTTCCACAAATCTCTAGGGCAGAGGCAAAATGCCTCCAGTCTCTTTGCTAAAACATAACAAGAATCACCTTTGCTCCAGTTCCCAACAAGTTCCTCATCTCCATCTGAGACCACCTCAGCCTGGACATCATTGTCCATATCACTATCAGGATTTTAGTCAAAGCCATTCAACAAGTCTCTAAGTTCCAAACTTTCCCATATTTTCCTGTCTTCTGAGCCCTACAAACTGTTCCAACCTCTGCCTCTTGCCCAGTTCCAAAGCTGCTTCCACATTTTCAGGTATCTTTTCAGCAGTGCCCCTCTACTGGTACCAATGTCCAGTATTAGCCCATTTTCATGCTGCTGATGAAGACATACCCGAGATGGGGAAGGAAAAGAGGTTTAATTGGACTTACAGTTCCACATGACTGGAGAGGCCTCAGAATCGTGGCAGGAGGTGAAAGGCACTTCTTACATGGCAGCAACAAGAGAAAATGAGGAAGATGCAGAAGTGGAAACCTCTGATAAAACCATCAGATCTCATAAGACTTAGTCACTACCATGAGAACAGTATGGGGAAACTGCCCCCATAATTCAAATCATCTCCCACCAGGTCCCTCCCACAACATGTGGAAATTATGGGAGTACAATTCAAGATGGGATTTGGGTGGAGACAGAGCCAAACCATATCAGTGTGATTTAGATAGATGTTTATGAGTAACTTTATCTGCCTCTGAATTGTTTGTTCTTGACCAGTTTGCTTCTGATTCCCTGCCGGTAATTCTTGGAATATATATACAGAGGACAGTCACATAAAGAACCTTCTGGCCTGTTTTTATCTAATGTTGATAGCAGAATCCTAAAAAAAAAAAAAAAAAAAATCACAGATTAAAGCCAAAACTCATTCCCAGATATAAGCACCAAGTAAAGGGTCATTCTAGAAAACAAAAAAAACTTTAGATTATGAAGTTTTATATATTTTGATTGCTTTGTCTGAAGGACAGAGCCATGACCAAATGATGTAGAGTGTATACTGCTGTCAGTCATCCAAGGGCATAAAAGGAGAAGGGGATGAACCAACACTGAATGTTATTCTTTTAGAGTAGTTGTATTGGGTTGTCTATGTATTGGGTAGGTCAGCCATGCAAGCAACTATATGAAGGCTTAGGATTAAAACCTGAGCTGTTAATAAAAAAGGCATCTGTTTGAGGGGAGAAAAAAAAAGGTGAGGGATAGAAGGAAAGTGGGCCCTCCTTCTGTAGAAGGAGATAGGGGTGCTCAGGACTGAGAAGCGGATGGTTTGGCCAGAACCTAGAGGAGACCTCTTGTGAATGCGCACAGACTTCAGATTCTAGAAGCAATGATATACAGTATCCAATATCAAATTTTTTCCTTTCTGCTTTGTGACCATCTTCTATTACTCTAAAGCTTTCAGTAAGATACACCATAGCCTAAGTCTAATTGTAAGAAGGAAAGATGCAGTGGCCAGACTTGGCCAAAACAAATGTAATAAGAGCAGCAACAGTCAGTAGAAGCAATTTGTAGAGAGCAGAAAATGCCTTAAAGAATTTTGGAACTGCATCATTGGTAGAGGGTTTCTGTGAAATTTTGTGGAGAACAGATAACTTGATTAGAAGAATGGACTTCCCATGGCCAATTAGAAAGGTTTTATACCCTTATCTCTAAAAGGGAAGGCTGGCTACTTACCAGTGGAGAAATCAGGGATTAAAGATTTTTTTCTACAAGTAACCATTAATTTTTGCATGTAAAAATCTATTTCTTTAGCTTCTCTTGAGTTTTTTAATGAGGACAGTCATAACATATACAATTAGTGAAAACTTTGCTTTTATCTTTCCAATGTTATTTTATTTTTTCTTATTGTACTGCCTAGGATTGCCCAGTTCAGGGTTAAATAGTAATGGTGGTAATGGGCATCCTTATCTTGTTCCTGATTTTAAAAGAATACTCATTATGAAGTATGTTACTTCCTATAGGTTTTTGGAAGATACACTTTGTTGGATTAAGCAGTTGCCTTGTATTCCTTGTTAGTTGAGAATTTCATAGAATGGCATCCATTGAGGTATATCATTTATCTCCTTATCTCTGCCAATATCACAGACTTGATTACTAAAACTATGTAAGGTCTTAAAGTTGGATAGACAGATTCCTTCCATTTCATTTTTTTTATATAAAATCAAATCATACCAATTACTTTGCTTTCCTGTCTAAATTTTGGAACAACTTTGATAGAAATTTGTTTAAACCTGGGGCAAATTTATATAATAACTATTGACATCTTCTAATGCATGAACAGTGTAACTCAATTCATTTCTTTGATTTCTTTAATCAGTGTTTGTTTTCAGCATAGAAAATGTATAGGGTTTGTTGAATACTATTTCATTACCTTCTGAGAATGTCTTGATTTACCGTTCATTCTTGAAGAATATATTGACTGAATGTAGAATTCTTGGCTGACAATTCTTTTCTTTCCTACTTGAAAAATATTGTGCCAGACAGTTCTTTTCTTTCATACTTGAAAAATGTGCCATTTCCTTCTGGCCTCCAGAGTTTCTCATGGGAAATAATTGCCATAGAAGTTGTTTTTCTCATAGTTAACGTATCATTTCTCTTGCTGTTTTCAAGGGTTTTTTGGTTATTTTTTTTCCTCTATAGTTTTTGGAAGTTAGAGTATGCACGACTTGGTGCTGATTTCTTTGGGTTTCCCCTGTTTGGAGTTCTCTTAGCTGCTGGAATCTGTAGTTTTATGTATTTTGCCAAATTTGGGGAGTTTTTAGCCACTATGTCTTCAAGAACATTATCAGACTCACCTTCCTTCTCCTCTCTATTTGGGACACCAGTGATGTAAATGTTAGATTTTATATATATATATATGTACACTTCCACAAATCCCTGAGGTTCTGTTAATTATTTTTGGTCTACTTTCTGTTCACACTGCATAATTTCTTATATTCCATCTTAAAGTTCACTGATTATTTCTTCAGTTTTGCAAGAAATAATTCAGACTTCACATTCTAGAAGCAATGATATTCAGTATCATCCCTTAAGGGTTTTTCTTCTGACTACAAAGACCCAGAAGAAAGAATTTTTTAAAAACGATTTAACTAATTGTATTTTTACTTCTAAAATTGTCACTTGATTCTCATATCTTCTATGTCTTTGAGACTTTATTTGTTTCAAATATGGTCATAATTGTACCTTGATTTTTTTTTCTTTTATTTTTTTTTTGAGACAGTCTCGCTCTGTTGCCCAGATTGGAGTGCAGTGGCGTGATCTTGGCTCACTGCAACCTCTGGCTCCCGGGTTCAAGTGATTCTCCTGCCTCGGCCTCCTGAGTAGCTGGGATTACAGGTGCACGCCACCATGCGCCACTAATTTTTGTATTTTTAGTAGAGGTGGGAATTCGCCATGTTGGTCAAGCTGTTCTCAAACTCCTGACCTCAGGTGATCCACCCACCTCGGCCCCCTAAAGTGCTGAAATTACAGGCATGAGCCACTGTGCCCGGCCTTTTCTATTTTTTATTGTACTAAAATACCCATAGTGTAAAATTTATCATCTTAATCATTAAGTGTATAGTTCAGTGGTATTAAGTACATTCATACTGTTACACAACTTCATCACTATCCATCTCTTTTCAAATTCAAACCGTCTATTCCCATTAAACAATAACATCCCATTCTTTCTCCTCCCAGCCCTTGGCAACCACCATTCTACTTTGTCTCCCTAGTTTTGACTACTCTACCTCATACATGGAATTACATAGAATTTGATATTTTTGTGTCTGTAGCAAAATGTCCTAAATGTTCATCCACATTGTAGCATGTGTTAGAATTTCCTTCTCTTTGGAGGAAGAATAATATTCCATTATATGATACGCCACATTTTGCTTGTTCATCTGTTGATGGCTGTTTGGGTTGCATCCACATTTTAGTTATTGTGAATAATGCTTCTGTGAATATGGGTGTACAGATATTTCTCTTAGATCCTGCTTTCAGTTTTTAGGTGAAAGTGGAATTGCTACATCATATGGTAATTATATTTTCAACTTTTTGAGGAACCACCCTACTGGTTTTCACAGTAGTAGTACCACTTTATACTCCCACCAACAGTGCATGAAGATTCCAAGTTCTCCACATCCTCACCAACGCTGTGTTTTTTTTGTTTGTTTGTTTGTTTTTTGTTTTGTTTTGTTTTGTTTTGTTTTTTTGACAGTAGCCATCCTAATGGGTATAAGGTAGTATCTCATTGTGGTTTTAATTTTCATTTCCCTAATGTTTAGTGATGCTGATCATCTCTTTGGGTGCTTACAGACCATTTGTATCTCTTCTTTGCCGAAATGTCTATTCAAATCTTTTGCCTATCTTTTAAAGTCTGGTGTTTTTCACTGATTTTTATGATGACTATCTTAAACTGTTTGTCAGATCATTCTAATGTCTCTGTCATATTGGTATGAGCACTTATTACCTCTTTTCACTCAGTTTGAGATCTTTGTGGTTGGTATGATGAGTGATTTGTGATTGAACCTTGGAAATTTGGGGTATCATGTCATGAGAGTCTGATCTTATTTAAACTTTCTGTTCTAACTGGCTTCCTCTGACACTGCACTGATAGGGGAAAGGGGCTTCCATTGACAGGTGGGGCTGGAAGTCCAGGTTTCCCACTTGGCCTTTATTAACACCTGAGAGAGGGAGAACTCCTTGTTACTGCTTGGCAGAGGTAAAAGTTCCAGCTCCCAAGTAGGCCTCCCTGGTTAAGGGAGGGGTAGAAGTTTCTCATGAGTGTTCTCCAAATAGCCTCCACTGACACCATAGGAGTGGAGGGTAGCCTCATTATGGCTGGGTGGTGGCGAAAGGCCCAACTCTCTCCATAGGCTTCCTGACACCCACCCTCCAGCAGGAGGGGAGAAATGTCTTATTACTGCCAAGAGGCCATGGAAATTGAGGCTCCCACATGAGTGGAGGGTGCATGGTACTGCCAGGCAGGATGAATGTTTCCACTTGGCCTTGATACCAGTTTTTGGAGGAGAGGAGATTTTAGTGCTTCCTTACAGTCTGGCCAAGGCTCCCCACTTGGCCTCTGCTGGCCTGGGGACCACCAAAACTCTGCTTTAGCCAATGGAATGTGGGTAAATTTGATAGGAACAGGAGACTCAAATATGTTAGCGCAGTTTCGTTTAATCTTTTTTTTTGTTATTATTTGAGATGGAGTCTTGCTGTCACACAGGCTGAAGTGCAGTGGGACAATCTGGGCTCAATGCAACCTCCGCCTCCCAGGTTCAAGCGATTCTACTGCCTCAGCCTCCCTAGTACCTGGGATTACAGGCACATGCCACTACACCAACTGTTTTTGTATTTTTTTTAGTAGAGATGGAGTTTTGTCATTTTGACCAGGCTGATCTCAAACTCCTGATCTCAGGTGATCTGCCTGCATCGGCCCCTCAAAGTGCTGGGATTTACAGACATGAACCACTGTGCCCGGCCTAGTTTAATCTGTTCCTTGCCTGCCATTCACTAAAGGAAGAACGTGCTCCAGGTTTAAGGACATGAACACAACCTGCAACTTGAAGGCTGAAACCCAGATTTTAGCCTATCCCAGCTGACTCGTATACCCTGCAGTAAGAAATCAATGCTTGCTGTTTAAATGCTGAGTTTTGGTGGTCCTGAGGCCAGCAGAGGCCAAACGGGAGGCCTTGGCCTTGATAATGAAGCCCTTTTTCAGCGGGGCAGGGAACTATATTCTGCCCAGAAACTTTACAGTATCTTTCCATTGTACATAGAGGATGTGGATGTATAATTATATTATAGGAGAGTAAAAAAAAAAAAAAAAAAAAAACTGAGTCCAACGCGCAATATATTGCAATTAATTGCTGATCTCTATTGTCCTCCATTTAATTACTCTGGACTCTGTTCTTTTTCTAATTTGTTGAGTTGGATGATAAACTCACAAATTTTCAGACTTCTCTGAGCATATGAGGCTGTAAATTTCTCTAAAGGTAGCTTTAACTGTGCCCCATGAATTTTGAAACCTAGATTTTCATTATTATTCAGTTGAAATGCTTCTTTATATCTCTTACAATATTGTCTTTGACCCAAAAACGACATGTTTGAAAATTTCCAAATGTATTTTTATAATGTTTTGATTACTGCTTTCTAAGTTAATTATACTGTGATCAGATAATACAATCTGTGTGATATTGATTCTTTCAGTATTTGTAAGGTTTGCTTTATGTCTTAATATGTGGCTAATTTTCATAAATGTTCCATGTGTGTAAGAGTACATTTATATTTTTTAAATTTGTGATATAGGGTTCATTATATCAGTCATTATGTTAACATCTGCCAAACATTTATTAATTTTTTATTGATCTGTCAATGCTAGATTGTTTTGGAGTTGACTGGAGTTGGCCTTTTCCTTATACTTCTCTCAACTTTTTGCTTTCTATGTTTTTAGGCTGTTTTAGGCATATAATATTTAGAAATGTCGCATCTTCCTTAGGAACTGAAATTTTACAAATATGGAGAAGCTCTCCTTAAAGCCAAAAAGCATTTCTGGAGGTATTTTGAGATACCTACACCAGCTTTTTGGTTAATATTTGCCTGATATTGTCTTTTTTCCAATCTTCTATGTGTGCCCTTTATGTTCTTTCATGTGTGAAGTATCTCTTAATGATGGCATAGAGCTAATTTTAAAAATATCCAATTGGACAATCTGATCTTGCAAATGACTTAGCCCCTTTATGTAATGATTATTGTATACTTACATATTCCTAGAATATTTCTGGTGCTGCTAAAAGACATTTTCCCCATGTTGTAATATCTTTGAAATTAAAGTGTTTCTTTTTTTTTTTTTTTTTTTTTTTTTTCTTTTGAGACGGAGTCTCGCTCTGCGGTACAGGCTGGAGTGCAGTGGCCGGATCTCAGCTCACTGCAAGCTCCGCCTCCCGGGTTTACACCATTCTCCTGCCTCAGCCTCCAGAGTAGCTGGGACTACAGGCGCCTGCCACCTGGGTTTCACCGTGTTAGCCAGGATGGTCTCCATCTCCTGACCTCGTGATCCGCCCGTCTCGGCCTCCCAAAGTGCTGGGATTACAGGCTTGAGCCACCGCGCCCGGCCTAAAGCGTTTCTTACAATTCATGTTGTAGTTAGCAGTTTTTTTCTTAGTAGCATGTAAAATTTAAGTACATTTTACAACTGATGTCATCCTAGATTTCTTAGATTCTAAGAAATACAATATTTACTCAGATTTTCTTAACTTTCTCTTCCCCTTCCACTCCTTTTATCTTTATTGACTTAAGGTTTTCAATTTTCTTTTTTCCCTTATTCTTGGAATTTTCACATTCTGTCTGTATCATTTTAGTGATTACTCTTAAAATTGTACCAAGCATGCTTTAGTTAAATTCTAAAGCTAATCGGTATCTTATTCAGATTCTTCCAGAAGCTGCCCTTGAGACAAGAACTTGGGTACAGGCATTTGGAAGTAAAATCAGGAAGCACAAGTGAATGAATGGGGCAGTGAGATGGGGAAGAGAGAGAAGCCAATATAGGAAGCCCTCATGAGCAGGTAGCTGTTGTGAATAAAGTGCTCAAACCCTCTGAATAAGCAAATGGAATGTGTGTCTGACAATTTTCCCACCAGGGGATGAGGAGGTCAGGACATTTATCTGAGTCCTCTATTGGTTGAACGTTATCCCCAAATTTCCGGGTTACAGGTGCTTAAGGCAGAGCATGTTTCTATGGTTCAGGAGAAAGACATTGGGCATAGGAGAGAGACGTGGGCTTGAGCAGGAGCTGTCAGCCTGTTAAACGGACTACCACAGTTGCAAATGAACTTGGGTTGGCAGAAAGGATACTGGGGGAAACCGGTATCAACAGTGCCTGCTATGATTAGTATATTTCTAATTTACTCCTGCCTATTGCCAAAACTTTGAACTTTTCATTTCAATTACAAATTCCACTTCATATATTAATTAGTATATATCTTATTTCTACTTCTTTGTATACCTCCTAAAACAATGATTATTTGTATTATTTTAAACAATGGTCATTTAGCTTTACCTATCTGTTAATCATTTTCCTTGCTCACCTTTCCTTCTTGTGAATCTCACTTTTTTGTGTGGGTTTAATTTTTCTTCCTTTAGTTATGTTTTCCTCACCATCTGAACTCTCTGGTTCCTAGGTTTGGATAATGAATTTGGATACTAAGACTGTAAAGTATATCATGTTATGCAAGTCTATTTCATTCCTGCATTTTATATAGCAAATAGCAAGTGTTTTTATAGAGTGGAATTTATGTAGTTTTTTTTGTTTGTTTGTTTGTTTGTTTGTTTGTTTGTTTGTTTTTTCCCAGAAACAGTCTGTTACGGAATTTAGTCTTTGTCTTTGTGAAAATGACTTTTTCCCTCAGTCCTGAATGATAGTTTGACTGGGTATAAAATTGTAGGTTCATTCTTACCTTCTCTCAGCACTTAAAAGATACAAGGGGACCTCAAAAAGTTCATGGAAACTGGAATTAAAAGATAAAAATAAAACATTTTATTTCTCAACATAAACTCTATCAGTTCAAGACACTTTTGAAAGCAATGGTACCAGCCATTTAGTGCATCCATAAAGAACTGAGGATCCTAAGAATTTAACCATGTTAGTGCAACCTTTTTTACATTATTAGGTGAAGAAAAATGGGTGCCCTTTAAAGATTTTGTAAGATGAGGAAACAAAAAGTAGTCAGAAGGAGCCAAATCAGAACTGTAAGGTGGATGCCTAATTTTCCATCGAATCTCATGAAATTGCCCTTGTTTAACAGGAATAAGCAGGAGCATTGTCATAGTGAAAGACTCCCTAGCAGTCTTCCTGAGTATTTTTCTGATGAAGCTTTGGCTAGCTTTCTCAAAACACTCATAATAAACAGATGATATCATTCTTCAGTCCTCCAGAAAGTAAACAAGAAAAATGCTTTGAGCATTCCAAGAAACTTTTGCCATGATCTTTGCTCTTCACTGGTCTGCTTTTGCTTTGACTGGGCCACTTCCACCTCTTGGTAGCCATTGCTTCTGATTCCACTTCAATGTGTCTAATGTATATCTACTTTTATTTATACCATTCAGGGGTGTTGTGACCATAGAGCTAGTTAAGAGAGAAGCATAGTCTGCCAATACCAGACTCTTGGTAGCCATGAAAAATACATAGTTTAGTCAGGTAGTGATGACATGAGTGAACAAAATCAGCTGAAATTTGGTTGGAGATTATAGAATTCAGATGATTAGAATCAAGTAATCAAACTGAAAGATTACAAAAAGTATTGTGTGATGGTGTATAACTAAAACAGTAGGTACCAACCCTACCTGGTCTCTAACAATCTAGAGATTAGTAAAACTGGACTCAGTACATCAGTCTGTGATGCATGAAGCCACATTGACACAGGCAGTTCTAAGTCTGGTATCCCTGTGCCAAATGTCTCTATGTCTCTGTCCAATTGCAACTCCAACTTGCCTTGGGTGACAATCATATCACGAATTGTCTCAGTAACCTAAAATAACACTGAAGTTTAGTGGGTTAAGTGTCTTGTAACCCCAGAAATATAGAAATTATGAAGTACATCAAACCTATGACATTAGTTTATGTTACAGTCAAGATAATCTGAGTGTTGGGTATCTAAAATGCTGGTAAAATATAATTGAATGTGGCATATTAAAGTAAATGACAAATTGGCCTGTCATTCCAAATTACACATGCATTTGATTTGAGGTTGGATGGTATAAGAGGAAGTGACTTAACTTATAAAGAGTGTTAAGATAGTTAAAAGAACTGTAGCTGCTTAATAATAAGGGAAGGATTTGTTTGTTATGTCATGAGTTTGTTGAGTTTAGACTTCTAATTTCTTAAACAAAATGGAATATATTAAGTTTATAAATGTTAAAGTGTTTACAGAAAACTAGTCTGTTCAATTCAAGTTTACTTAACATTAATCAAAATCAAATTCCCTTAAGTAATCAGTCTAATAAGGCTCCCTGAAAATAATTATTTTATATAAAACTTACTGGGTTTAAAACAGTATAATAAAATTTATAAGATAAATTTAGAGGTTTAAGGAAAACTGTTTACATTTATAATTTTGGTAAACAAAACTTTTATTTATTTGGGTTTGATTTTTAATCTATGTGCACAAAAGCTGCCCTTGGACTTAAAAAAATTCTCACATAGAAACTGAATCTAAGGATTCATATTCTTTACCAATGTAGTCTCTTGCTGATTCTCTCCAATCTCACCTTCTGAAATTTGTACTGAGTATAAATTGAACCTTTTCACTCTATCTCTCATGCCTCTCATTTTTTAATGTTTCCTTACCCAAAATGTAGCACAGAGAAATCACTTCTCCTCCAGCTCCCAATTCTGTCTTCATCTGATTAATCTTTCCACTGGGAATTTTTCCTTAATTTCAATGGCTCTATTTCTCATTTCACATCAGACACAAACTTTGTGTAGTTTCTCAGAGCCAAACTGCCTCCCTTGTTCTCAAAATTCCTCCTATTTGCGATAACTCACTAAAGTAAACAGGTGCACTGCTGCCTCTGCTCAGCTTCCCAGACTGGGGGCCTGAGATTGCACAGACCTCACATCTCACATGCCATGCCTGTCTGCAACAAGTTGCTCCTCCACTTACGGACATAGGATCTGGTTTCCTGAGTGACATCAAAGGATGAATAGTGTAATAATTACAAGTTAGGTCTCCATGGTGTGAAATTTGAGCAATGGGAAATGAGAAACAGGAAGGAGCTGGGCAGAGAAATTCCTTCTTTTCTCCCTTCTAAACAGAGGTGGTGTTTCTATTTTAAAACTTTCCAGGAAGGTACTGCGTGCTAAGAAAATATACCTTCTATGTGACCAGCTGTGTTCCTTCATGGCTTCTCACGAACCAGTGGCTAGTGCAGTAATGCATCATATCACATTGCTTCACATCTTTCTTTGCCCCACTTCCCTCTTTTCTCCCTCACATTCATGTCACTGGGCTTGTAATTTCCAAGGTTTCTGAGTTCCCTTCAGTACAGCCCTGCTAAAGTTGAACTCACAATCCAAGATCACAAAACACATAAGAATTCACCATGAGTGAGAGTTGTCAATATTAAAAGTGGGATTAGAGTCTCAAATTTAAAAGGTAGTAATTTTAAGCATTTTTTAAACATTTAAGTTAAGGGGTACATGGGCAGATTTGTTACATAGGTAAACTTGTGTCACAGGGTCTTTTGCACAGATGATTTCACCCAGGTATGAGGCCTAGTACCTATTAATCATGTTTTCCTGATCTTCTCTCTCCTCCCACACTCCACCCTTTGATAGATAAGGTTTTGTCCCTACAGAGAGGACCTACATTCACTTTGCTACAGATATTACCAGCTTGGGAATTCTCAGCCACATAAGAAATATAAATACGAAACTCTGCCTTCAGGGAGAACAGGTGTCTGGGGGAATCTTATCCCTTTATTCAAATACAAGTAAAAACAGACAAGCTTCCTTGATATCCCTCTTTGCTGAAGAGTTGATCTTGTTTTTAGTTGCTACCCTTCTTCTGAAAATATAATCGTTCTTTGATAGTTTTTGGCTTTATGTGCAAAGCCTCCATCATGGTCTCTGAGGTAGACAAACCTAAGGACAGCTGCAATGTGAACTGAAGAATACTTCCGGTTTTCAATTCTCTATTCATTTTTGCTCCTAGGATTTATATTCTTGTAAGCTCAGCTATGCATTTAGAAGACTATTTTCTATATTTAATCATACTTTCATGGTATTTTATAATGAAAGGTTTTTGGATTATCTGATCTGCTATAATACTACAGCATTTCTATAATACTAGAAATGTAAGATGGGGTCTATCTTTAATAATAACCAAAATGGACTGAGTTATTACTATTTCTCAAGTATGACTATTACCATATTAAATGAATTAACTCATCTTCTCAACTCTATGAGGTGTAGGTACTACTGTCTCCACTGTGTTAGTCTGGGTCCTCCAAGACAAAGGTAACAAGACCAGAAAAAATGTGCAAGTATGTTAAGGGAAATGCCTTTGAAAAAGAAATGGGGGAAAGAGGGCAAAGACTGGGAGAATCATTATAACCCAAGATTGAGTGAAGGAGAAAGGGAGAAAAGGCTGGGTAGAAATTTCTTAGACTACACAGCAGTTTCAGAAATGTTCAGCAAAGCCTTTGGAGAGTCTTTGAGCCACAGTTGGTTAAGGAAGGAGTCCCGCATCTCTTGGGAATAGATGTACTTTAGAATCCCTGCCATTTTCAGTCATTAGTGGGGAGCAGCCCAAAAGAGATGTGGCCCTGGCACGCATGCTATGATGGATTCCAAACTGCAGCAACTGGGACCCTCGGCTAGGTATGTGCTCTGTACTGGAAGGTCTGCCAGGTGCATTTTCATGCCACCACACCTGCTCTATGCATGAGTAAACAAACACAAAGAGGCTGACCAACATGCTCAAGAACACACAGCTGGCACATAGTGGAAACAGGATTCCAACTTGGGCACTTTGGCTCTGGGACACAACTTCTTTTATTTTTTATTTTATTTTATTTTATTTTTTTTTTGAGACGGAGTCTCGCTCTATCGCCCAGGCTGGAGTGCAGTGGCCGGATCTCAGCTCACTGCAAGCTCCGCCTCCCGGGTTTACACCATTCTCCTACCTCAGCCTCCTGAGTAGCTGGGACTACAGGCGCCCGCCACCTCGCCCGGCTAGATTTTTGTATTTTTTTAGTAGAGACGGGGTTTCACCGTGTTAACCAGGATGGTCTCGATCTCCTGACCTCGTGATCCGCCCGTCTCAGCCTCCCAAAGTGCTGGGGTTATAGGCTTGAGCCACCGCGCCCGGCCGGGACACAACTTCTTAACAAGTATGTCATGCTTTTTTGTTAAATAAGATTTTATTTCATTGAAAATCCACATTCTTTGTACAGAAAGAACATTAAGTTAAACAGTTGTGCATATAGTTTGTCTTTCAGGGTGAAAGTTATATGAATTGGATTCATGGGCCTGTACAAGAGAGAAAAGCACACTTAAAAAGGCCTTAAGGTGGGGAACTTCAAAGGCAGGGGCCTATGGATTTGCCAGTGACCTTTAAAATGTGACTGTGTTGTTGAGAGTTCAATGATCATTGATGTATATTCCCTTTCTCCTCAGTCTACTTACATTAATATTGTTTCTTCCCTCATAGGCTGTCTTTGTCTTTCCCTCTGTGACACAGTCATCTAGTTGCCTATCCAGCATCCAGTATTCCTTCGTAATTACTAATTGCCAGTCCCCAAAAAAGCCAACAATAATATACCACCTACATTATCTCCACCTCTCTTATTCAGGATGGCCATCTGACTAACTTCTAACTATGAGTAAAAAATGGTGGGCAGAGCTTTCAGGAAACCCTAAAAGGGACTGACTCAACTGACCTGTGCCTTGTGTCTTCAGGGTCCCAGTTAGGAAACAGATGGCACGCTGAACTTAGTAAAACTTATGATGGTTTTATGTATGGGACTACTGACAAATGTGGGCAGGATATAAGAAAATCATGAATAGCATAGGGACACAATAGTAGAGTCAGCTGAGCTGTTATCTCTAAACCTGAACTGGTAAGAAGACAAAGTACAGCAGACTACCTTGAGAAGGGTGACCTTCAAGTCAAGAGATACAGCCAGCAAGAGATGACTCTTTTGGAAGGGAGTTTGGGGGAGTAGGGGGAGATATACTTCTTACATACAAAGTTCTACAAATTATTAAAAATGTATGAAGTTGTATATCACTGAAATGAAGAGTATTTTTTTAAGTTTTCTAATGCCCTTTATAGTCAATCTCATACCCATACTACCAGCCTCTGGCAACCACTGATCTGTTTTCTATCTCTACTGTTTTGCCTTTTCTGTAACATCATGCTACATTTTAAATCTGGCTTCTTTCACTTAGCATAATACTTCTGCATTTATGACTAGTTCTTTCCTTTTTATTGTCGAGTAGTATTCCATTGTGCCAATATACCATGTCTTGTTTATCCGTTCATAGTAGAACAATATTTGAATTGTTTCCAGTTTGGGGCAATTATGAATAAAGCTGTAAATGTTTACGTACAGTAGTCCCACTTTTTTCACAGGGGGTACATTCCGAGATTCCCAGTGGATGCCTGAAACCACAGATAGTACCAAATCCTATGCCGTATACTATTGTTTTTTGATCTGATAATGAAGATGACTACTATGTAACTAAGGAGGAGGTAGCACAGACAGTGTGAATACATTGGATGAGGGGATGATTCACATCCCAGGCAGGACTGAGCAGGACAGCAAGAGATTTCATCATGCTAGTCAACTGCATGAAACTTAAAACTTATGAATTATTTCTGGCATTTTCCATTTATTTTCAGACTATGGTTAACTGTAGGTAACTGAAACCATGGGAAGCAAGACCATGGATAAGAAGGGACTCCTGTATAGGTTTTTGTATGAATATACAGTTTCATTTCTCATGGGTATACACTTAGCGAAAGGATTACTGGGTCACATGGTAAATGTAGATTTAGCTTTTTAAGAAACTGCTGAACTGTTCTCCAATGAGTCCATATCATTTTACGTTCCCACCAGCAATGAATGAAAGTTCCAGTTACTCTACATCACCAGCACTTAGTATGATCAGCTTTTAAAAACTGTCATTGTCTAGTTTGTAGTGGTCTCTTATTGTGGCTTTAATTTGCATTTTCCCATTGACAAATTATGTTGGGCATCTTTTCGTGGGCTTATTTGGTATCCATGTCTTTGAAATAACTCTTCAAATCATTCATAATTGGATTGCTTGTGTTTCTATTAGTTATGAGAGTTCTTTATATATTCTGGGTATTCCTGATCAGGTATATGTTTTGCAAATATTCTCTCAATCTGTTTTTTAATTTTTATGGTATTTTTCAAAGAGCAAAATAGTTAAATGTATAAAGTACAACTTGTCAAGTTTCTTCTACGGCTCATGTTTTTTATGTTCTATGTTAGAAATCTTTGCCAAGCCCAAGGTCGCAAATATCATCCCCTATATTTTCTTGTAGAAATTTTATGATTTTTAGACTTTTAGAGTTGGGTCAATAATCCATTTCAAGTTCATTTGTGCATATGGTACAAGGGATGGGTTAACATTTGTTACGAATTATTTCATTACCATTTGTTGAAAAGACTCTTCTTTCTCTGTTGAATTCAACCTTTATTGAAAATCAGTTGACCATGTAAGTTTGGGTTTATTCTATTCTGTTCCTCTGATCTATTTCTCTGTCCTTTTGCCAGTTTCACGCTGTCTTCATTACTATGGCTTCATAGCAAACTTGGAAATCAAGTGGTATAAGTCCTCCAACTTTCTCATTTCTCAAAATTGTTTTGACTATTCCTGTCACTGCTTTTCCTTATAAATTTTAGAATCAGCTTTTCCATTTCTACAAAAACCTTTCTAGGATCTGGGGATTATATTAAACGTGTAAAAAGATGCTGATTCTCCCCAAATTGGTTTGTTTATTTTGGACGTTTTTTGAGGTTGGGAGGGTTTGGTTTTTTGTTTGTTTTTTTAACTTCAGGTGTACATGTGCAGGGTGTACAGGTTTGTTACCTATGTAAACGTGTCATAGGGGTTTGTCGTACAGATTATTTCATCACCCAGGTATTAAGTCTAGTATCCACTAGCTATTTTTCTTGATCTTCCCCCTCCTCCTACCCTCCACCCTCTGAGAGGCTCCAATGTGTGTCATTCCCCTCTATGTGTCCATGTGTTTTCATCATTTAGCTCCTATTTATAAGTGAGAACGTGTGATATTTGGTTTTCTGTTCCTGCATTAGTTTGCTAAGGATAATAGCCTCCAGCCCTATCCATGTCCCTGCAAAGGACATGATCTCATTCTTTTTGGGGGTTGCATAGTATTCCATGGAGTATTTGTACCATATTTTCTTTACCCAGTCTATCGTTGATAGGCATTTGGGTTGATTCCATGTCTTTGCTATTGTGAATAGTGCAACAATGAACATACATGTGCACAGGTCTTTAAAATAGAACAATTTATATTCCTTTGGGTATATACTCTGTAATGGGATTGCTGGGTTGAATGGTATTTCTGTCTTTAGGTCTCTGAAGAATCACCACACTGTCTTCCACAATGGTTCAACTAAGTTTCACTCCCACCAACAGTGTATAAGTGTTCCTTTGAGAATTGACATCTTAACAATATTGAGTCTTCCATTCTATGAAGACAGTATGTCCATTTATTTAGGTCTTTGATTTCTCTCACTGATGTTTTAATAATTTTTAGCATAAGCCTGGCACATATTTTGATTTATCTCTAAATATCGTGTTTTTTTGGTGCTAGTATACATGGCATTTCTCTTTAAATTTAAATTTATAATTGTTCATTGCAGAACAATTATATATAGTATACAGAAATAAAATTGACTTTTGTTCACTCACCTTGTATTCTGCAACCAGGATAAGCTCAACAGTAGCTTTTATATTTTTTAAGACCTCCTATGTAAATAATAATGTTGTCTGCAACTAGTTTTATTTATTCCTTTCCAAGTCATATGACTTTTATTTGTTTTTCTTGCCTTATTGTGCTGGCTAGACTCCCCAGTATAATGTTGAGTAAAAATAGGTATTTCTGTTATGTGTGTGCATGATTGATATATGATAAATCTGTCTAAGCATAAAAAGCTGGCTATGGTGGCTCATGCCTGTAATCCCAGCACTTTGGGAGGCTGAGTTAGGAGGATCATTTGAGCCTAGTAATGCAAGATCAGCCTGGGCAACATAGTAAGACTTATTCTCTACAAATAGTTTTTTAAAAAATAGCCGGGCATGGTAGCACATGCCTGTAGTCCTAGCTACTCTGGAGGTTAGGGCAGGAGGATTGCTTGAGCCCTGGAGGTTGAAGCTGCAATGAGCCATCATTGCACCACTGCACTCCAGCCTGGGTGACAGAGCTGAGACCTTGTCTCTAAAAAAATAAAATAAAAAGCATAAAAGAGCTCTTTCAATATATAATAAAAAAATCAAAATAACATAAGAGCATTTTGTCATAGTTTAACTGGAAGCTTCTTTATTTCTCAGTTACACCTAAAGTAATGGTGTGTTTTACTACTGAGGGTGTTAGATACAATGAAATCTTGTAATAGAGCAGCTACATTTCATATTCATAGACTGTGATATGAACAGAGCACCTGGAGTTGTACAATGTGGAGGCCTTGATATTATGTTGCACATGCCTGGGGGCTTCATAATTTACACTGTTATCACTTACTTCATTTAACCAAAGGTGAAATATCAGTTTAAGCCTGCTACTTGGGATCCTGGGAAGCTGAAAATGGTTGGCTAGCCGGAGACATTTACTAAATGCTGACCATGATAAACTTGAGCTGGTAACTCTCAAAAACTGTAAGGGTCTGAGGCTTTATTTGCAAGCTAACAGGTTAGCCTGGCACTGTTTCATGGCCACTTCCAGAAGACAGAATGTCTAGGTAAAAGAAAAGGATATTGTGACTGGTAGCACAGCAGGCAGCACAGGTTTTGTGTTTGTGTTGGTTCTTCTTGCCTATCAAGGATTGTGGGGCAAGGGCTGGGCGCAGATGGATGCTGAGCATGTTACAGTTTGGGGTCACACCTAAGAAACCTCAAACTTAGGAAACTTCAATCTAAACAAGGTTTGTAAGCAAACCTGTCTAAACTTTTTCCCACAGAGAAATAATATCTTTATTATCCTGGACGTCAAACTGCCCGGTGCTCCAACGGGAGACACTATTTCCATCTTCCAATACCGTTTGTAATACAAACATCCACGAAAAGATAGCCCAGAGTGTTGTCAGTGCCTCTTCTAAGAAGATGCTGTCCACAGGGAGTTTGTTTTGTATTTTTCCAACAGTAACATAGCCTCTATGGTCAACTGGGAAAAGTAATTCTGAGTAGGGCGTGCCTGTCACTCAGTTTGTCCCCAGTTGTGGCAGTCTGCCTACATGTTCAATAAATGTTTCTTCTTTATCTAGGTCTGCAGGTCTAACATTTCCCAAACTCTTTTGCAGTTAAGTATGGCCACATGGCTCGGTTGGCCAACAAAACATAGATGGAAATGATGCTGTCATCTCCAGGCCTGGCCTATAAAATATCCCTCACACAATCTTCTCTGTCTTGCCTCCTCTCATCCTTTTCCTGCTCTGGTTAAATGCAAAAAAAAGACAAATTCCTAAAAGATGGTAGAATCATGTGATGGAAGAAAATTGGGTCTTTGAATGATTGCATAGAACAGTGACTCTTTCTTCCTCCAAGGTGCATAGAACTATGACATAAATTTAAAAAATCAGCTTTTAGCGGCCTGAGAATAAAAGTTTATCAATTATAGTATCTAGCATTATGTAGTCTAATACATCAGCCTTACTGCTATTCCACCCCAAACTTAAACAGCTCTCCCTATTACATTTGACCTCATTTATGTTTGTTTATTGTAGCTTTGTTAGATGTTAACAACAACACAAATGAGACTTTCAACTCCGTTTGCTATGAATGTGGTGTAATTTATATGATTTTTGGCAGTTCAAGATGCCACCACCCAGTGGTGCACAGCAGCACTGGGGAAGCAACTAACTCTGGAAGGTGGAAGCAGGGCTAAGGGTCTTCCACTTGGCAGAGTAGGTCATGGCCACTAACATCATGTGAAGGTGAGAGGCTGAGAGGCTGGAAGATGAACAAGGAAAACACATTTAGAAAATAGAACCCAGGAAGTCCTTGCCATCACTGACTACCTCTGAAAATTAAATGGCAACATCTTACCCTTTCTCAGTTGTTTTCTCTCACTCACATGCTCCCTAGCTAGTATCTGTTGTATTTACTGGCAGTATTATAATCTTTGAAACATCTACTGGTCCTCTCAAATACGTAGGTGAGAGGTCAACTTAGGGCACAGGGGTGATTACTTTCATTAGTGACCAAAACTATGGCAAAAGGACTCCATGAACACAGGCTACATGATCCTCCCCACAGCCCCTTGCTTCAGGGGGTCAAATCCTTCCTGCCATCTATTTTTGCAAGTACAGTTTTATGGGAACACAGCCATGCTCATTTGGTTAGGGATTGTCTTTGGCTGCTTTCTCACTCCAACCACAGAATCAGTAGTTGCAACAGAGGCCAGATGGCTTGCCAAGCCTAAGATATTTTCTCTCTGGGCCCTTCAGAGAAAAACTTTGCTAACCCCTGGTATAGAGACTGTTATACTCATTTTATGTATGTATAAACTGCAGCTCTGGTGATTTAGATCACTGAATTCAATTCACAGAGTATGTTAGTAGTCAAGCCAATCATTCAGCCTACGCCTGTGTAGATTCCTTCTCCAACTTCTTTGCCTGCTCATTGTATAGAAATTCTGGGCACGATTTGAGTTGAGGGTAATAGAGTGCTTAAAGTGATGGATGGAGGAAGAAAGGAATTTGGAAAGGAGTCAATGGATTAAGATAAAATGGAATGGGTTCAGGAACTAGATGTTCACATGAACTCCGAAGTTTGGCTTCTGGGAAGCGGGGAAGCATGAGTGCATGCACCTGACAGCCAGCTAGAGAGAGTGTGAGCAAGAAAACTCAGAGTGGGTAAGGGTAAGACATTGCCTTTCTCCTTACAGAATGTATACCTGGCTAAGCCTCCAAATTTAGACCCATTCAATCATGTGTATCTCCTTAACCCAGAATAAGAATCCGATTACAATATAATACAAAGTGGTTAGAACATATCTGTCCCTAGCATCTTCCCTTTCCATTCTTTTCTGTTCCAAGAACCTAAGTGGCCTGACACATCTTTGGAAGAAAAAGACAAGATAACAACCAAACCTTTTTGCAGAGCCCTTAGACAAAGGAAAAGTGAGATGTGGTCTCAGAGTCCTAAGGACTCTATTTTGAAGGCAAAGGGATGGCCAGTAGCCTCCAGCCTCTTTGTCCCAAAGAACCCAGCTGGACTGATGTTTGTGGGAATGACACCCAGGCAGGAGAAACAGCGGGGATATGGCTCTGATTTCTGAGGCTGGTTTAGGCTTGAAGACACCTGTTGTATTGCTATCAAGCCCATGGTAACTTGCCACATGTGTCATGATGTCTTCATTTAGAAAATAGAACCCAGGAAGCCCTTGCCATCACTGACTCCCTCTGAATGTTAAATGGCAATATCTTACCCTTTCTCATGTGTTTTCTCTAGCTCACATGCTCCCTAGCTCGCAGTATCTCACTGGCTGTCTTATGTGTATGCATTCATCCTTTCTCCCTCCCCTCAAGCCAGCCTTCTGAGTTCATCGGAAAGTTCAGTCCTTGAACACAGTCCATTTTACCCTAATCTATCGACTCTTCCAAATTCCATTCTTCCCCCATCTGTCACTTCAAGCACTCTATTACCCTCAACACACCCTGTGCTCAGTTCTCCTTATATAACATACACCTGGCAAACCTCCAACTTTGGATCAATCGAATCATTTACCTTCTCCATTCCTACCACCCCCCTACTCAGGCTGCTGGGACAATCATAGAGCACATTCATCAGAACCTCCACTTCAGCATTATCACACCTTAACAAATCTTTCAACAGCTGCTTCTTACCATTTCCTCAGAAACTAACTATGGGTGGACATTTATTGGTCGACTTCCCAGTATTCATTCTCCCCTTTTCTTCCCAATAGCACCCAGATTTTCCCTCGAGGAAGTGTACCTCTCCCATTCTCAATCATGCTGTTTGGGTGGGCTTGACCTCATTCCATCTCCAGGAGTAGGCACTGATGGGCTTCAGCAAATCAGCTCTCCCATTTCTGTGATCACCTGATGGGTGCATCACAGAAGAGCACACCACCCAGATGGGCTGATGAGACAAGAGGAGATGACCATAAGGGCTTCTGAGAAATATACTTCCCCTCTCTTCTTCTGGAACCCCAGAGGAGACTCTCTGGGTGTTGCAATGTGGGTGTAATGTCTTACTGCTAGAGCTCATAAGGCAGAACAGTGGCAAGAGAATCACGGGAGCTAGAGTCCTGATATCTTGAGCCTCTGGATAAAACTGTGCCTACACCCTGGTCTGCCTTTAGACTTTCAAGAATACCAGTCAATAAATCTTACTGCTTTTTTAAACCAGTTTCTGTTGAACTTTCCATGCTTGCATCCTCACTGATGCCCCCTTCCAAAATTTTACCTCTTACCCTCAAATCTTCCATTTTCCTACAGCAAATGATCTTGCCTCCCAGTTCAGGGAAGAAATGAAAGTCATCCGGCAAGAACTCTATCACCTGCTTCTCTGATACTGTTAAGTACTTCTGAATCTGAACCTGTCTTCCTCCTTCCTTAAAGTCTTTCCCCTCTACTTTCTCAGAAACTTGGCTTCTTGTGTGTCTCTGTCTCAAAACAAAACAACGGTAAGAAGGCAGAAAGGCAAAGTCTCGCTCTGTTGCTGGGGCTAGAGTGCAATGGTGCTATCTCAGCTCACTGCAACCTCTGCCTCCTGGGTTCAAGTTATTTGTATGCCTCAGCCTCCTGAGTAGCTGGGACTTCAGGCACCTGCCACCATGCCTAGCTAAGTTTTTAGTAGAGATGGGGTTTTACCATATTGGCCAGGCTGGTCTCAAACTCTTGACCTCAGGTGATCTACCCACCTTGGCCTCCCAAAGTGCTGGAATTACAGGTGTGAGCCACCATGCCCAGCCCCTTACTGTTCTTATGGAACAGTCCATAACTGTTCTCAACCTCACCACCTCATTTTCTTGCCTCTCTTCTATTCTTCCCTGCCAAATTTCTTGGGAAAAGGTGTTCTACTACAGAAACTTTAGGGGGCATGCTTGGGGAAGGATCCACGGAGTGTTCAGGGTCTCGACCTAGTAGACAGTTGAACATAGAAGGGGGAGCTCAAAACAGAAGCCTGGGTAGAAGACAGATTGGGGTATCACTGGCATTTGTTATCATGGAAGCCACTGAAGTTGAGGCTGCCTAGCGAGTGTGGGGAGTGTGAATAGAAGGGGGCTCAGGTGGAGCTTTGGGGCACATGGGACACTTAAGGGAGAAGTGAAAAAAGGCATCTCTGAATGGCAGAAAGCTTAATGGAATGGGAAAATCGAGGAGAAAAACTGTCCTGGGAGCAAAGAGAAGCGTGCTCCAAGGAGGCAATGGTTGGTGAACTGCTACCTAGAGCTCAAGCATGTTTGGGCAAAATCACTGGATTTGACAGTATGGGGAATTCAGGGTGACAGGGCCAGAAGCTAACTTTCAGTGGGTAGGAGAGTAAATTCAAGCTAAGAAAGAAGAGGTGAGAGCCACTGTAGACTTTTTCTTCCTTTCCAACTATCTTCGTTTAGATTTTTCTCCAAAAGCAGACCCTAGACCAGTACTTGGGTACAGCTAATTTAATTGGAAAGTAAACCCCAAAATTCCAAGTGAAGTGTAGAGTAAGAGAGATAGGAAGAAAGAAAAGGCAGTGAAACAGGGCACTTATGGGCAAGAATCATGTGCACAAACAACTGAGGCACAGCCCTTCTGGGGCTCCCAGGAAACTGTGTGAACCAGGACTCAGAATAGTTCCCATGGATCACATATTCACTGACTCCTGTGCCTTGTTGATAGATGGCTGTGGCTGGAGCGTCCTTCCCAACAACACTCACCCCCTCGCAGTTTGCCCAGCAAGCTCCTGTGCCTCTGAGAACACCCTCAGTGCAGGTGGGAAGAGTTCCATGTGCTGGAGCTATCGGTGCAACTGCCTTGAACTCTGGAAAGCTCAGGAACTGTGGGGTAGGGCACCAACCTGGTGTCTGCCACAGGCAGGACCCCTTAACTACCTCACCAAGTCACATGGCTAAGGTCACAGCAGCGGACCTTTCGAAATGTAACTCAAGGCAGGCATGACAGAGACTTTAGCATAACGAGCAGATGACAATGTGGTGTACTCACAAGAGGTTAAGTCTCACAGAGATTGGAGAGGTCCAGTTGAGCAATAGATAACTTCTCAGCCCCACATTCTCTTCCTGAAATGGGAGCTAGAATTAAGGGCAGGAGCAGGCAGAGGTGCAGATGTTATCACCATACTTCACCCTTTGACCCTTTGTTTCAGAAGCATAAGAAGGTATGTTGCCAGCGCCTAGTTAGGTCAAGTTTCGTTCCTTTCCACAACTGCACCCTGTACACTCTATGTTAAAATAGAGAACCCAGTGACTTTTCTTTTCTTGCATATATTAGGTTAGTGCAGAATTAATTGCAGTTCTTGTCATTGAAAGTGGCAAAAAGCCACAATTACTTTTGTAGCAACCTAATACCTGTACCATCATTGTTCCTCAATGTTTATTGATCATGCACCATACACCAGGAGCTGAAGAAAACATTTGCCCTAAAGGTGAACAATGAACCTTAGACCCAGTCAGAAAATGGTGGCTATTGTATAGGAGTGCAGCCTTGCCCTCCTGAAATGAGCATGGAAACAGCAGGCAAGAACTACTCCCTGCTCCCTCCCTACTCCCATTCCTTTCTCCATAGGTCAAAGGTAGAAGAAAAACAAGGTGTGGCTGGGGAAAGAGTGAAACAGCACTGGAAGAGGCTGGCAGTACTAAACACTGAGCTGAAGGTTGGTAGCATTGTGGATCTCCTGACCACAGTCTCCAGCTGCACTGTGAGGTCTTCCTCCTTTTGTAATGCAGAGGCAGAACAGGGAGAACACATATCAGCCAGACACTTTCTGAATGCACACTCTGGGGGAGGAGGAACAGCAAAAACTGGGAGAGCTGGGCAACCTAGGGGTAGACTCTTAGGAAGAGTGATCCCAATGGTGGCTAACTGTGCCAAGCCAGCTGAACAACTGCACACCTGTGATCCTGGGTTTGACCTTACCTTTGATATCTTTGCCTGATCACCAGTCTCCTCACACATTTCTAAGAGCCCTCCTTGTGTCTGAAAAAGAAAAAAGTTCTGCGTTAGTAACAACACGTGGAGAAGCATGCATACATATGTTTCAAATCCTGGGAAACAAAGGAGAATTAAATGCATTTAGGAGGAAGTGACTGTAAACTGTTTTAGAAGTGGAATGGAAGGTTTTATCAGGCCTAAGGTCTGTGATGAGAGTTGGAGTAAACATTTTAGTTACTGTCAAACTGTCACACTCATGACTGAGATGGTATACCACTCACCATTCAGTCATGCATCTCTCCTTCCTTAATTCTCCAATGGAAGCCCCTCCTCCTGTTTATCTTTCTTTCTCCAAGGAATTATCATATAGCCTTTGTTCGGGTGTTGCCTTTGTGTATTTACCTAGCTTCTCCCTAGGCTTACCTGTTCCACTCCTAGTTTTCTAAGTCCCCTGCCTGTCTTCATGAAAAAAGCTGAACTGCAGCTCTAGGAAATTATCCTTGATTGATTAGCAACATGAGATGGGAATGTGCAAAATGTTATTGAGAGAAACAAATTGTTATTTATCCCTGCTCTTTGACTCCTCAGAGATGGAGAACAGTTTTACCCTCTCTATTAGTTCGAGACCTCTCTTACTTCTTATATTCTCTCTGGTTTCTGATTTCCATATAGGAAATGTCCATTTTTATAACTCTCAGGCATGAAATTGCAGAGTTCTTCCCCTAGAGTCCACTTGGCCCTCCCTAGGTGCTGACTGTGTTATAGGGATGTCACTAAGGGGCCTGGTGGTGCCCGACAGGGATGTTAATGAAAGCCCGAAAGACTGACAGCAGACAGACCCATGTCAGAGGTAGGATGGAGCGACTGAAAGGCCAGGCCCAGATGTACGTACTTAGAGAATACAGAAAGAAGCCAGTGGCCAGGATACAGCAGCAAGGTCAGCAGCGAGCTCCAATAAACACCTTGGTGCATTCAGGCTGCTATTTAAAAACAAACCAACAAAAAACCCTCAGAATGGGTAATTTATTAACAATAGAAGGTTATGGCTCATACTGTGAAGGCTAAGATGCCCAAGATCAAGCTGCCACTAGATCCGGTGTCTGAGAGCCTGTTCCTCAGAGCTCAAATGAAGGAAAAGTAAAAGGGCATCTCCATCCTCTTTTATAAAATGCTATTTCCATTCATAAGAGAGGAGGCTTCGTGACTCAGTCCTTTCCCAGATGCCTCCCCTCTGCCACTGAACTGGGGATTTCATTTCAACACGTGAAATTTGAGGAGACACAAACATTCCCACCATAGCAGTAGGTGACAATACTAAGCATTCCAACATGCCAGGCGTAGCTCTGAGCCTAAACACTGACTTACCTGACCTTCATGTACCCGTAGAAAGCTGATACTATTGTCCCCTTCTAATTACAAAGAAACTGAGGCACAGGGGGCCACAACTTGCTAAGGTCACACAGCTGGTAAGTGCTGGAGACAGGATCTAACCCCAGACATCCTGGCTCCAGAGCCTATGCTCATAACCACTGGACTATACTCCCCTTCCATCTTGAGAGGTCTGTGGGCTCCCCGGCCCACAAGGCTTAACCAGGAGTCAGAGGCCTCTCAGCCCTTCTGAAAGCCCAAGTCATTTCCTTCTATGGCCCCATCTTATACCACATCAGGCTGGGCCAGTCTTTGTACTCCTGTAACCTATGTATGTGCTGCAGAACTCCTTCCCTGGGCTAGGCATGTCTTGTCTTGCTTGGGATGCTCAAGTACACAGTGTAATTGCTGAGGGGCTCTGCACAAGTAGGACACTGCCCCCATAGTACAGCCTGGTGCGATGCAACTTTCTAACACTCAGAGCTGTTGATGCAGGCCAAGAGTCAGTTGCCCAGATGTTTTCTAGAGTCATGACAGCAAGCCCCCAGGCTCACTGTGCACCATGCCTGTATTTGACCTTGTTCTAGAAAGGATTTAAAACAGACCACGCATGGAATAAGTTTATTCACACTCACAAAGTTGAGTTTATAATTTTTCCATAAAATACTCTTTAATAAATGGTTTTGCAAAATACTATTTCCATATTAACTCTCTACTAAATTACCACTTGGAAGCAATATTTAAATAAATTTAATCATAGGCACAGATTGGTCTGACTCTTCTTACTTTTTAATTGATCTTGGCTTTTGTACCAGTCAAAGTGCTGTCAGGACCGCATTCAAGTTGGGAGTTTAGTAAAGTAATATTTATAAAGGTCTGGGCTGGGTGCAAGGAAACCTCGAGAGAAAGTGTGGTATTCTGGAGCTAGTGGTGTGGGTTTGGGTGTGTCTTGAGGGGAGTGCTGGAGGGTGTCCCACTCCTAGGCCTAAAGAAGCATGAGGAAGAGAGAACTACATGGGGAGGATCACCCACAGAAGCTGTAACTGCAGTTGAGGAACACACCTGCCCCAAGGCAGCCACCAAGGGAAGCAGCCAAGGGCCTGGTACCCTCACACACTCTTCTCCCTCTCTCTGGTCTCCTGCCAGGGCTCCCCACTGGACAGGCCCCATCAGAACCAGATGGGGAGGGTCATCCCTGCAGGTCAGTCTTCTGACGCCAGAGCAAGATGTAGAAGATGGAGGGGAGTCCTGGTGGTGCGAACGAAAGACATCCCCATGTCAAAAGCAAAATCTCTGATTACTTTCTTAGGATCAGTGTTTCATGGCTTGATGTGGCTAGTAGGGACTGTTCCAATCTACCAAACTTCAAGCAGGGAAACAATCTCTTTGGTCTTGACCCGAGGAGGGAACAAAGCTGTAAAATTTGGTTCTCCTTCCTGGAGAGGTAACTAGAACTAGAAAAGGGAAGTGTGTAAACTTCTCACTAATGAAACAGTTTATCTTGATTACCCTTGTCCCAGTTCTATATTACCTCAAGTCTATTATCCCTTACATGTAATTCCAAAATTAAACTACTTCTGTAATCTGAAAATTTTTCCATACTCCATCTGTCAACAAAACATGGCCGTGTGACGTGAACTATTTATAACTATTACCCTTCTTCATGTGAACATTTTCTTGCAGAAAAATTGCTTGGTTACTGGGGTCTTTCCTAGCCCCTGTCTTATGTTCTATATTCATATGCTTTTACATATACATACAATATGTATCTAATGTACAGTGTATGACATTTCAAACCCCAAACACTCCTAAATTCCAAAATCTATCTGGCCCCTCAGCCTTCAGAAAGCAGACTTTGAACTTATGTTCTGACTCACATCAACTCCGTAATATTCTTTAGAAAAGGGATAGGGACCACCATGCCTGGCTAATTTTTGTATTAGTAGAGACAGGGTTTCATCATGTTGGCCAGGTTGGTCTTGAACCCCTGACCTCGAGTGATCCACCCAACTTGGCCTCCCAAAGTGCTGGGATTAGACATGAGCCACTGAGAGGCTGAGGCAGGAGAATCACTTGAACACAGGAGGTGGAGGTTTCAGAGAGCCAAGGCTGTGATGTTGCACTCCAGCCTGGGCGGACAAGGGTGAAACTCTGTCTCAAAAAAAAAAAAGGGGGGGGGCCCAGTGCGGTGGCTTTTGCCTGTAATCCCAGCACTTTAGGAGGCTGAGGCAGGCAGATCACCTTAGGTCAAGAGTTCGAGACCAGCCTGGCCAACATGGTGAAACCCAGTATCTACAAAAAATACAAAAAACTTAGCTGGGTGTGGTGGCAGGCACCTGTAATCCCAGCTACTTGGGAGGCCGAGGCAGGAGGATCGCTTGAACCCAGGAGGTGGAGGTTGCAGTGAACCAAGATCATGCCATTGTACTCCAGCCTGGGCAACAAAAGTGAGGCTCCTCCTCAAAAAAAAGGGGGAGGGATAGGGAAAGTTGGGTATTACATTTATAATTAATAGACTTTCTCTACTCAGAATGTGGCTTTACAAATTGAACTTTACAACATGTAAAGTTCTTTTTAACTCAAGCTTAGTTTAAGTATTCCTCTGCCCCTTTTGACTATCATGAGATTGTGGAAGACAATCAAGTGTAGTACAGAATTGTAGCAGGAATAAAGGGGAGTCAAAGGAACACTCAGGATGTACTAAAGGGACTATTTGCGGGGATGTGGTCAGGGTCAAGGACACAAAGGATAGGGCTTCAGAGCATGGATTCGGGAGCTGGTCATGTTAACCCCCCTGGTTCTCAGCTTCATCCCTTATTAGCTATGCATCACTGGGCTAGTTACTTCACCTCTTTGTGCTTCATCTTATATTTTCATAATATAGTAAAATCCTCTCTAATTGATTTCTCACAACCACCACCCTGTGAAGTAGATAAGACAGGCAGTTTCCCCTCTGACATATGATGAAACCAGAGAAATGAAGTAATTGGCACAAGGTTAAGCAGGGAATCTGTGCCAAGTGAGAACTGGCAGTCAGATCGCCCCCACTGCCAAGCCAGGGCTCTTTCCAACCTGTCGCCTGCCTTACTTACAGAGGCTTGCCCTTCTCTGATTGCCCCAGGAGGGAACATGTCAGGTGGCATTCTCAGCTGGGCAAATTCTCATGAGCACGAGGACTTCTGAGATGTTTCCAAAAATGTCAGCCTTTGATACTTCTTGCTTTATATCTCCACCCCAATAATTACCCCAACTAAATTTAACAGCCAGCCACTGCATAATCCAGACAGTACAACTTGATCTTTGTTGCAGAGGAATTAGGCCTGAGTTTAGTGAATTTGATTGTCTTAGGGGAATTAAAGGTTATTTTCTAGTTCAAAGGTAGAGCCATGTGTGAGTTGCTTTTCTTCTAAATGCACGGGCCTTAACACAGTGAACTCTAACTCTGTAGGAGTGAGTAGAATAAAGTCAGGTGTAAAGTCATCTCTTGCCTCCCTCGGCTGGTAGAAAAGAATGCGGAGTTGGCAAGGAGGAGTTGCCCATGCCCAGATCTCTCTCCCATGTTGTCCTGTGCTCCCCTCCCAGTCCCTTCCATGAATGGACTCCAAACAGAAGCCTGAAGGCAAGGGGGTCCATGGGATCAACCTCTTGGGGCAGAGAACAGGGGGCAAAGACAGGTGGAGAATGGATCCCAGGAAAGGGTGGGGCACATGGAGAACAAATGGCCTAGAATGCCACCAATACAGTTACAGACATAAACAGCATCTCTTTCCTGTGATGGCAACAAGCAAATAGTTAAATAGCAACTCACTGTAGGAATTTACACACAACTTTTAAATTTTCTATTGCTGTGTAACAAGTCACTCCAAAATGTAATGACTGAAAACAACAGTGTTTATCTCACCCAATTTCTAAGGGGCAGGAGCCTGGGAGTGGCTTGGCTGGATGTTTCTGGATCAGGGTATCTTGTGAGACGGCAGTGAAGATCTCAGCAAGGCCTGCAGGTACATGAAGCTGTGACTAGGGCTGGAGGAGTCCTATCCAAAATGGTTCCCATATATGGCTGTTGGTTGGAGGCCTTCGTTCCTAACTGGCTGTTGGCAGGAGGTTTTAGTCTTCATCAAACGGGCATCTCCAGAGAACTGCTCACAACATGGCTGCTGGCTTCTCCCAGAGGGAGCAAGGAGGAAGCCACATGATCTTTTACTGACTACCCTCAGAAGCCTAACACCATCACTTCTGCCACATTTGATTTGCTAGAGTTCCTAAGTTCAGCCCACATTTAAGGGGAGGGGAACTAGGCTCCACGTTTTAAAGTGAGGAATATTTAAGAATTTATGGACCTGTTTAAAACCACCATACACTAAGAAGATCAGTAGGAGAAAACAGTTCAGGATGATTTCATAACAGGGATGATGGTCTGGCCTGAAAAAGACCTGGGAATACCTCAGAAAACAGTTTTCAGTGTCCTCCGAGCCTCCTCTTCTCCCACACAGCAAGGGTCTCAGGACTCCCTAAGAGTTGGAGCCCATCCTTCTTGGTAATCCCTGTGCCTTATTTTTGCCTAACTCATACCTACCCTACTTACCATTATTGCTCTTGGCTACCTACTCTTGGAAAACAGTTAAACTAATTTGAGCTGAGTTATATACATGGTTTATAATGAACCTGCCATCCCTTGTGGGGGGTTACCTAATTCTAATAAGAGCTTTCCTGTAGGCTCAATACATCCAAAAGAGTTAACCTCTTTAATCTCTTTCATGTGAGAAAGGATGGTTTCAGTAACATGAGTAAGGCCCTCCTTGCCCTAAAACAATATCATAAAAACAACAGAGCACTTGCTTAAGCATTCCATGACTCAAGTCTCACAACAAGCTAAAGACCAGTTTTTTATTTCCAGTCAATGAGGAGCCCAAACTCGTAGAGAGAAAGTGACTCTATGGCAGAGGTTGGATATGAAACATGGAGCTGATTCCCAGTGTAAGGCTCCTGTCGAACCTCAAGATGAGGACCCTCAAACCAATCTCATCATCAACTCCATAGGAAAACAGCCCACTCCAGGAGCTCAGGGAAATGGGGGACAGGAAAGAGTTTATTCTATATTCTTCTCAATGGTGCGGGGAGGATGGTGTGGACACAGCAGCGATGAAGAATAATTAGGATGTCTCTAGAGGATGAAAGATTGTGTATCAAGGCAGCAATTCTCAAACTGTTTGTCTCAGGAACTCTTTATACTCTAAAGCAGGGGTCCCCAACCCCCAGGCCTTGGACTGGTACCAGTCTGTAGCTTGCTAGGAACTGAGCTACACAGCAGAAGGTGAGTAGCAACCAAGCAAGCATGACTGCCTGAGCTCTGCCTCCTGTCAGCTCAGCAACAGCATTAGATTCTTAGAGGAGCTCAAACCCTATTGTGAACTGCGCCTGCAAGGCATCTATCTGGGTTGCGTGTTTCTTCTGAGAATCTAATGCCTGATGGTCTCAGGTGGAACAGTTCCATCCTGAAACCATTCCCCTACCACCGCCTCCATGGAAAAACTGTCTTCCACGAAACTGGTCCCTGGTGCCAAAAGGATTGTGGACCACAGCTCTAAAGTATCAAACATCCCCAAAGAGCTTATTTGTTTATTTGTGTTATATCTACTTAATACCTATTTTTAACTTACTTAAATTGACAGAAATATTATATCATGTACAATGTGTTGAAATATACATTATGAAATGGCTAAAATGAGCTAATTAACATTAACACTTGCATTTCCTCACTTTTTTGTGTGGTGAGAACACTTAAAATCTCTTAGCAATTTTCAAGATACAATATATTGTTATCAACCACAGTCACCATGTTGTACAACACATCTTTTTTGAAATATTTAATTTATATTTACTATATTAATTTCTTTGATTTATAGTTATGATATTAGAAATTCAAACTCAGAAAATCTTAACATTTAACTCACTGAAAAATAACAGTCAATGCCTATTACTTGTTAACATAATGCTTTATGAAAACAATTTCCAAAACAAAAACAGGGAAAAAAAGTGGCATTGTGCTACATTTTGGCAACTTGCTTTCATATCTGGCTTAGTAGAAGGCGACTGGATTCTCATATCTGCTTCTGTGTTCAATCTGTGAAATCACACATAGAAAACTCCTATATGGTTATAGGCACATGAGAGTGGGAAAGACAATTTCTTTTCTTTTTCTTTTTCTTTCTTTCTTTCTTTTTTTTTTTTTTGAGACTGAGTCTCCCTCTATCACCCAGGCTGGAGTACAGCGGCGCGATCTCAGCTCACTGCAAGCTGTGCCTCCCAGGTTCACACCATTCTCCTGCCTCAGCCTCCGAGTATCTGAGACTACAGGTGCCCACCACCACGCCTAGATAATTTTTTGTATTTTTAGTAGAGATGGGGTTTCACTGTGTTAGCCAGGATGGTCTCGATCTCCTGACCTTGTGATCCACCTGACTCGGCCTCCCAAAGTGCTGGGATTACAGGTGTGAGCCACCGTGCCTGGCACCATTTCTTAATATTACTGTGAAACTAGTGTTGACCTCTGAAATCCACACTTTGAAAACAATCGAATTAAAGAGGTATTACAAACTCTCCTCTTAGTTTTGCTGATGACAGAATCTAAACAAGAGACTCCTAGTTAGTACCGCATGGCTCTGAGGGTATGCATGATACACGCAGATGTATAAGGCTTCCATGGCTGGTTTCAGGATGCAAGGGGAGTGACAGTGTGAAGAAGTAGAAAAGTTGAATGGAAAAGCTGGATGATACATAAGAGAGCAAGGGGAAGTTTGTTCCTGGAGTAAGGTTATTTTACTGTTCGCCAGCATCTGCTTCCCCTCTCTGAGGGAGGACTGAGCTGTTCTTCCCTTTGAAATTAGATGCAGCCATGTGACTTGCTTCAAGCAGAGTGATGTGTGACACTTCCAGGAAGAAGCTGTAAGAGCCAGTTTGCTGTTTGCCACACTCTTTTTCCCTCTTGGTAACCACCAGTATTCTATGTGAATATTCACTGCCCCATCAGCCTGGGACCCAGAGTGAGGGCAACACTGATGGGAAACAAAGTTCCCAGCTAACTCTTGGATATAGTTTGGATGTTTGTCCTCTCCAGATCTCACGTTGAAATTTGATCCCCAATGTTGGGGGTGGGGCCTGGTGGGAGGTGTTTGGGCTTCAGGAACAAATCCCTCATGAATGGGTTGATGTCATCCCCTAGGTGATGAGTGAGGTTTTGGTTTTTTTGTTTTTGTTTTTGTTTTAGTTTTTGAGACGGAGTTTCACTCTTGTTGCCCAGGCTGGAGTGCAATGGCGCCATCTCGACTTACTGCAACCTCGCCGCCAGGGTTCAAGAGATTCTCCCACCCCAGCCTCCTAAGTAGCTGGGATTATAGGTATGCGCCACCATGCCTGGCTAGTTTTGTAGTTTTAGTAGAGATGGGGTTTCTCCATGTTGGTCAGGCTGGTCTTGAACTCCCAAACTCAGGTGATCCGCCTGCCTCAGCCTTGCAAAGTGCTGGAGTTGCAGGCGTGAGCCACTGCGCTCGGCTGAGTGAGTTTTTATTCTATTAGCTTATGTAAGAGCTCATTGTTTAAATATTGTGACTTCCCTCCTCCCATGTTATGACTGCTCCCCTCTGCCTTCCACCATAATTGGAAGCTTCCTGAAGCCCTCACCAGAAACAGACGCTGGTACCATGCTTCTTCTATGCCCACAGAACCATGGCCAAATGAACCTATTTTCTTTATAAATTAGTCTCCAGTATTCCTTTATAGCAATGTAAAGCAGACAAATATACCTTTGCTGGGCATGTAGCCCAAATGAGAGAAAAAACACTTGTTATTTTCACCCTTTGAGATATTGGAGTTACTTGTTATAACAGTACAATCTAGCCCAGGCTGACTGATACAGCTGTCTTAGTCTGTTTTGTACTTCTATAGAAGGAATACCTGAGGCTGGGCAATTGATAAGAGGTTTATTTATCTCATTACAAGAAGCATGACGTTGGCATCTGCTCAGCCTCTGATGAGGCTTTTGTGCTATGTCAGGATATGGTGGAGAAGGTCAAAGGGGAAGCTAGCGTCAGCACAAAAGGGCCAAACTGGACAAGTGTCCTGGCTTTATGACAACGCACGTTCATGGGAACTAATCCATTCCCCTCGGAACTTACTCGCTAGCAAGAGAACAGCACCAATCCATTCACGAGGGATCCACCCCCATGACCCATACCTCCCACCCACTGCCACACTGGGGGTCAAATTTCAACATGAGATTTGGTGAGGACAAACAAACCATATCCAAAGCATAACAGCCATCTTACTGACAGGCCAATCAAGGATATGGACTCTGCCATTTAATGTACTTATTGTGAGCCTATTGCGCATTAAATACCACGCTAGGTGCTACGATTACAGATAATTTAGATTTGGCACCAGCCCTCACAGGGTTTATAGTGCAGAAGGCATATAAATAAACGATATCACTGTTGTAATTGCTACTATTAACGAAGGGTAGTACGGAAGGGAAGAGTCCACGAATCCTGTATCAGTCAGGGAACCAGCGAGAAAAGGCATAATCAGCTAAAATTTTTGAAGGGATATTTTAATACAGGGACTATTTTGGAGGTGTGGGCAAAGTTAAGGTAGGGGGGTGGGTCAACAGGAATGTTGAGGCATCCAAGGACAATCAGCAGAAGAAAGCCAATCTCACCCCAGTCTGAAGTGAAGAAACAAGTGTTAGAAATAGTGTTACTGGACTAAGTGGGAGGTGGAATCATGGCAGAGGGGCCAGATGACACCAACTACAGCTGTAGCCAGAGCAAAACAGGGAGGGATCAGGAAGAATAGATATTCCAGCTTTTCTCTCCTCCTGCTCTCTGATCTCCCGCCATGCTCCCTATTGGCAAGATCCACCTGGAAACTAGATGTCAGGGCACCTGGGTGATGCCATCAATGCAGTTGGTAGAAGTCAACCTCCTGGTCCTCAGAGCAGGGTGGAGAAGGATCTGGAGGAACAAATAAAGACTATCCTCAACAAGGTCCTCAAAAGAGAAATGATAGGAATAGTTGATACAATATTTTTTGAAACTTTATTGCTTCATTAAAATGCTTAAAATTGCAAGGAGAGTCCACAGTTATAGAATGGGGATAGGTCTGAATGAACATTCAGATGACTGGACACTTGAGGCTCCTATTAGAAGAGATGATGGACATATGGCTGGAAATCATATCCTGGATCTTTTTATGTTGGAGGGAGTTGGGAGATGAAAGTCAAGGGCAGAGAGAATGGGTGGGGAATAAGGAGAAACATATCTTCCGGTCAGCCGGAGACCAGATCACTATAGATAAATTGTAAGGTGGGAATTGCATCATATTTTTCTAACCTAGTCTCAAAAGCCAGGCAGTATCACTTTTACACTGTTACAAACAAGTTACAAACTGACCCAGATGCAAAGGGAGGAAAGTTGATTCCATGGAGAAAGCAAAGTTCTATCATAGTGCTGAATAATACAGTAGCCAGTAGCCACACATGGCTATTTACACTTCAATTAATGACAATTTAATAAAATTAAAAATCCAATTCTCAGTCACACTAGCCACATTTCATGTGTTCAACAGCTATGTGAGGACATGGAATATCTCCATTATTGCAGAAGTTTCTACTGGACAACACAGCTCTAGAACATATGAGACAGGAAATATTGTTGCAGCCATCTTGCAAATACGGTCTGCCACCAGGACCTAGGCAAACCAAATTGTATTAGAGAAGATGGTGCAGTGGCTCACAAGACATTGTGTACAAGGGTTGGCAATAACTGCTGCTGTTTATCATTAAGAGAATACTTGGGTTAAAGTCTTAAAGAGAGGATGTATATGCCCAGGGGACTAAAACTAGGGCCAATAGGAGGGCAACACAAAAGAGAGATTTCTGGGACAGTATGTTCCATAAGCCTCTTTGAGCATGTGACAAAAAGCCACCTCTCCCCAGGGGGAAAAAAAAAGTAAATATACAGTATTATGCATTCAAGTTCAGGATTCTACAGAACCCTCTAAATCAATCCATGGATTTGCCACATCAGAGCCCTACTGCAGGCTGTGAGCCCTTGGAAGTATTTCCTTATTCCCAGCCATTAGCAGAGGATTTGGCCCTCATGACACTTAATCACCATATGTTAACAGAAAGGGGCACTTCTTTTGCTGAATACAAGTAAGAACTTTAATAGGTGGGGAGACATTTAAGTGGAGCAGACAACATCAGGAAGCCAGAAAGTTTCCCAGCACTAGAGGAGTCCAAGTAGATGTGTGATAATATGGAGAGGATTTCGGCCTTCAAACATAACTGAGTAAGCCTTAGGTCTTGCCTTGAGGACCCAAGTTCTATAAAAGACAACAGTAAAGCCCAAGTGAAGGGATCATCACATACAATTTGAAGAGGGTAGAATCTAGAGAGGCTTCATGGAGCTAGTGACATTCTTGGATCAAGTTCATATGTCAGATGGCTTCTTCCCTGAGGTTGAGTCCTCTCTAGAAGGCTCTTCAAGCCTCATATCCACCAAAAAAAAAATTGTTTTATCCTTCTTGTCCCCATGCCCAGTTTCCCTGATAAATCCAGACATATCTAAACTTAGCAGTGGACAGAGCTTGAACAGTTCTCAGTTGGTCTTCAGGCCCCTTGTAAACAGACCTCTGGCATACTTGTCACATCTATTTCAAACATATCCCAGATACACTTTCATCCTCCACAATGTATTTTTTAATTTTGAGTATCATTGTGAGAAACTCACATTGAATCTAAGGCTAAAATCATCTCAGCTTTTCTGACAGTCTCACTGCATTTGTAAAAGTCAGTTATATTCGGTTATTCTTTCCTCTCCCACTATTCGGCCAATTCTTCAAAATCAGGAGCTATATCCCCACTTCCTAAGCATACACTTGGCAGCCGTATGTTCCAGCCGGTGTTTTATTCTTGCAATTCTACAGGGATAGGGTTTTGGATACAACAGGCTGGTTTGAGCATAATTATTCTTAGTACATAAGCTCATCATTGTGTGTGTTATCCAAAATCTTAAAGGACTACAGCACTCTACTTTTTACAGAGAGGAAGAGGCACGCCCCACCATTCCCAACACATATTGAATCTTGACTGAATGACTGTAGAAAGCAGATTGCCCTGGGTTTGAAACCCACCATCAGCTGTGTGACTTCGAGAAAATTACCTGGTCTCGCTAAGCCTCAATGTCCTCAGTTGCAAAATGGACATTCTATTCATACCGGGATTGTTTTAAATAACATTTAGCATGGTGCTTGGTGTATAAGAACCATTTCAAAAATGTTGTCCACTGATTCTGTGACTTCTTCTCATTCACTTTTTTTTTTTTCCATGGAGAAGGCAAGATTGTTAATATCCTTTTGGGGCACACCTGGAGAAGTGTATCTTAAAAGACCTGTTTTACAACCACAATCTGCACTGTGGTGCACTGAGTGAGGTGAGTCATGCAAGTGTAGGATCGATCTTTTTATTTAGAACGTTGATATTTCACGGACTTCTGAAAATTTATTACTATTTTTTGAAATATTACATTAAAAAATTATAACCGGAGTTTTGCTGGCACCCTCTTAAATTTTGCACCCAAGGCAGTGCCTCATTCATTTGGCCCTTGTCCTGTCCTGCCTACTGTCACACCACGACCTAAAGCTGAGACTAGAGCAGCCAGAAAAACTGGAAGGAAAAGAATCCTGTTCCCCACCTGAGTTTACCCTTCTGCCCTAGAGCTCTACCCCGACCCAGGAAAGTGGGCACAGGGAGCGTACTACAGCTCCCACAAGGCCATGCGGGACAGCGTCCTAGCTTATTGGCTGCGCGGGTCCCGTCCTCCTCCCGCCCCTCCCCGCCCCTGCTGGGATGACCCCGGAGGCGAGTGCCCGGCCAGTGTGCTCCCGAAGCCGGCTGTGGGCTGCGGCTCTGCTGGGATCAGGCTTCATGGCGGCGCAGCCGCTGTCCCGGATGCTGCGGCGGCTCCTGAGGTCCAGCGCCCGGAGCTGCAGCTCAGGGGCTCCAGTGACACAGCCCCGCCCCGGGGAGTCCGCGCGAGCTGCCTCGGAGGTGAGCCCACCCCGCCCGTGTCCACAGCTTACCGGGGCGGGAGTGGCCGGAGCACACTGCCCTTTTCCCCCAGTAGCTCCCGGCCTATCTGCTTGGCCGCTTCTAGGAGGGACCCCTTGGCAGTCCTCAGTGGAACGATGTTCTCCAGATGCACCTCCCGGTCTCACCCGCTAACCCAGCGGGAGAGGCTCCTGGGAGTCCCGCTTCAGAACCTCCCTGCCCCCCAGCCACGCCACCCCTGCCGGCTCTGAGCTTGGCCAGAAATTGGGGTAAGCAGAGGACTGGGACTTTGGGTCCAGTGAGATGTCTTATTAGTACCCTTCAGCCTTGCCTTGAACCCACCCTCTTTCTTAAACATTTTCCCTCCCTAGCCCCAGAGCTCAGAGATCAGGTGTCCCAGTGACACCTGCTTCATAGTGTGACTGACTAAACATGTCACCTCGGTGTCACCAAAGGTGAGTTGTTACTGTAGTCCCAGGGCTCTGTAACCCATCCTTTGCTGACTTTCCTTGTCTCATTTTTATTAACCTTGGGAGGGTTCAGCCAGAACAGGGCAGGACTGGCCTCTTCCAGGTTAGAAATTAATACCTCTGACTTTAGGGTTTCGGGTAGGATCCCTCCGTCCTTGACAGCACCCTTCAGAGAGTTTCAAGTCATGAAAAGTTTTAGGTTTTGGTTGTTCTTCTGCTCAGGTGGTTAGGGAATAATTTGAGGGGAAAAATACCTCTTTTTCATTTAGTGAAACCTCTTTTCGGTACCTATCTAGTCGTTTTTTCCCGTCTCCCAGAACTAGGCTTCCTGTCCTGGGATCCATAAGATCACTGCTCCCTTCTCCCCCATATTGCTCAATGACTTCCGCCACATTTGCTTTCCCCAAATCTAAGTCCCTCTGGGATCCTCAGATAAGCAGGCCCATGGTTGGGAAGTGAAGACTTTTTAGTATCCTTGAACTCTTGACCGTCATTGAAGAAGAGATAGTAAAGCAAAGATGGCTGAGAGATCTTTAAAGAATTCAAGAAAAGGGGACGTTTCTTCTCCACTCCCCCAACCCCCAGTTTATTTTGTACTGGTCTTTCATGAGAGAACCTGTGTTGAGTGGCTCGCATGTGAAAGCAGTTAGTCCTCACTAAGCCATGTAAGGTGAGTAGAGTTTGTATGTTCAGGTGAGGGGGCTAATCAAAGTTAACTTTCCTCCAGTCGCAGAGCTGTAAAGTAGAGGGCAAGGAACTCTAATGATTTTCTGTCCTCCCTGTGTGGAGGCCAGGGAGAGAACCTGCTCCTGTCCATCCCTTTATACTGTGAAGGGAGGGCTAATGTTGCAGAAAGGAGAACATAGACTCTGGGGCAGCCCCATCCCTTATTAGGGGATTCACCAAGTCCCCTTACCCCTCAGTGTCTGTTTTCTCATCTGCAAAGTGAGAATAAAAGTGTCTACTTCATAGAATGTCACAGGGATTAAAAGAGTTAACATATGTTAACGTATATACTTAGAACAAAGCTTAGCCCGTGTAAGTGCTGTGTTATGTAAATGTTGGTGGTAATTACTATTATCCATGCTGCCACTGGCACATGCTGTGTCCTGTGAGTCCCCTCCCATCTGGACTTGTTGGATAGCTATTCTGTCAACTCACATTGAATCCTGGACATCTCATTAGGGTTATCTTCAGCAGACTGGGAGTTCCCGAGGGCTGGGTGCACCTCTGCCTTTCTATCCCCACAGGCGCTTAACACAGGATTGTGCAGGCAGTGGATTCAGCCAATAATTGTAGCTGCTTGAAACTTCGAGTCACGTGGCATAGTAGACCATACTGGACAGGGAGTCCCATGTTTTCACCTGCCAGTTTCGCCTCCAATTTCACCTGGCTTCTGGGGCTGTCACTTCCCTTTGCTTCATGTTTATAAAATAAGAGGGCTGGGCCAGCCCATCATAAGATGGGGGAGGGCACAGAAATCTGTCTTGAGGAGACTCTAAGGGGAAGTGAGTCTGGAAGTGGATCTGTTCTGCTCATCTCTAGAGCTTGCCAATTGGGGTGGGGACACCTTGAACCCCTTCTTGCAGGGTCTCTCTCTCCCAACACGCCCACACAGGGCTCTGGTAGTCTGGTTTGGGATGGGAGGTGCTTGGAGAGCTAGGATGGAAAGCCACTGGGCATTGTTTGTGTTGGCAGGGTGAGGGTGTGAGGGAGAGAAGCGAGGTGTAAGTGGGAGCTGGCTGTACAGAAAGGTGGCTGTGGGCTGAGTTCAAGAACAGTTCGAGTAGCTGCTGTATGTGGAAAGGGGTAGTGTGTGGGTCAATGGGGAGGTGGGTGGAGGAGACACAGCGACCTGCCAGCATGTGTCTGAGGTGGCCCAGACAATCTTTGCAGGGTTCAGCCCAGCCTGGGAGTACTGTACCCCTCTTTCTCCCTCTGAGGCTCCATAAGGGCTTTGTTGGGCAACAATGAAGCCTGCTGCCTGTGGTGGGGGAAGCAGGGAGAGTGAGTCCAGGCAAGGCAAAGGCACCCAGCTGTTCAGGGGGCCAGAAAAAACAAATGCTGACTAGGGGTTAGGCTGCAAGGAAGTGGGTGTGGGTGAAGGTAGGAGGAGTACAGCAGGGCCTGGTGAGGGAGAATGAGGGGGAGCAGGGAAAGAGGGCTTTTCAGGGGCTCATCTTGACTTCCAATCTGCCAAGCTCCTGAAAATCCATGTGTCAGCGAAATGTGACTGTCCTTGTCAGGAGCCATAGGTGTAAAGATGTCACACTTAGGGTGGGAATGAGGGGAGGGGGAAGGAGAATCAGGCTAAGCTAGGCTCTTTGCTGGGTCCTCTCATTTAAAAGAGATTAATTTTAAGAGGCCCTTAGTATACATCATCCCAATAGCAGGGTAAATCAGGGCCACTGATACTTAGATTCGGAATGTGCTTTTTTTTCTCCTCAATAACCCTGCTGCTCTGTTTAGACTTTGGAGCTATGTGAGGGCTAGCCTTTAGCAGTCAAATAGATGCCCAAGATTAGTGACTAGTAGAGGAAGGCATCTTGAGGGCAGGGTCCCACTTTAACGCTTTTGTCCCATCCTTCCCCACCCCCTTCACCCCACCCCAATCTGCACTGGGTAGACATGAGATGACCAGTAGTGTCTGGCAGGCTGCCTGGTGCCTGCTTATTAGCCACCAGTATTGGTGGTCCTGGGGATGCTCAGACCCCACGTGGGTGGTGTGGCAGCAGCTTTGAAACCCCCCCTCTGGCCATCTGTTGTTAGTAGGGTTGGAAGGCTCGGGTCTTGGAAGGGAAGGGAAGCTGACAAACTAGAAAAACTGATCACAGCACACAACGGTGTTCCTCCACAGATCACTGACTGGAAACCTCTGTGCCAGGAACTCCTCCAGTTGAGTTAGGTTGGATTATTATTTCCACGGCATAGATGAGGAAACTAAGGTTTGGAGGATTTAGGTGACGTGCTCAACAGCTAGACCTGGCTTGTAATATAGGCTCACCTACTCCAAATCCTGTGCTCAGAACCACAACAACTAGCCCTGGATTCAAAGAGCACCTAGCGCTTGGTGTCACTAGGCTGATGGTTCTCAGCCCTGGCTGCACAGCTGAGGCACTAGGTTAAGCTAGAATCTTGGGACGGGGCTCTGTCATCAGTCCTTGAAGCTCCTTGAGTGATTTTGATGTGCTGCCAGGGTTTCGAACCACTGTACCAGGTTAAACCATTTTGACAGTAGAGACCAGCCGGGAAATGATTACCCCCATGTAACTGGGTTTTGCATATACGACCTTTCTGTTTAGGGACAGGACTATTTGTTCATGTGATTCAAAATGTACCAACATCCTGTGCTAGACACTGGGGATACGGAATCAGGCAGGATGACTTCTCACAGAGAGGAAATAGGCCGGGCCAGGCTGGGACCCTGGGAATATGATCCATTTAGGGCTTCCTACTACTTCTGACATGTCCCAGCCCTCCTGAGCAAGCAGAGTTACTGTCTACTCTGTCCTGTAATTCCCTCTGAATCTTGGGCTCCTTTGACTGGTGCTGATATTTTTTTCCTCCAGGAGATTTAAGGGACAGGGAAAAAAGTAGAAGAATGAAAGCAGGGCATGCAGTGTTAGAGAAAAGAAGATGCAGGAATGAGGCTCGTTAATATCTAAGTAATGAGTTTGCATTGTTGGCAAGGTGAGAGTGTGTGTGTTTAGGAGGCTGGATTCAGAATGGGTGATACACATAGGGTCACAAAAGTTCTTAAAAGTGAAATCTGACCAGCCTCTCCCATTGCCAGAACAAGAGCACTAAATTCCATTCTTCTTTTGAGAGAGTCTCGCTCTGTTGCCCAGGCTGGGGTGCAGTGGTACGATCTTGGCTTACTGCCACATCTGCCTTCTGGGTTCAAGCGATTCTCTTGCCTCAGCCTCCTGAGTAGCTGGGATTACAGACTCCCGCCACCACACCCAGTGAACTTTTGTATTTTTCAATAGAAATGGGGTTTCACCATGTTGCCCAGGCTCGTCTTGCACTCCTGACCTCAAGTGATCTGCCCTCCTCGGCCTCCCAAAGTGCTGGGATTACAGACGTGAACCACCACACCCAGCCCCTAATTCCATTCGTGATTGCTCCGTCACACTGCTTGCTCTCAGATTTCTGCTGAATCATGCTCCTTGGTCCTCTCACCTCCCAATTATTTGATTTATTTTGACTCCTCCCCCATCCAGCCACCCCATCCCCCCAACATGTTAAGACTGGGTTGAGGGGGGTATCTTGGCAAGTGAAGAGGTAGAATCTGGGGTGACTAACATGACTGAATTGCAAATAGCTGTTGATGAAAAAGAAGGCACAGCACGGCAATACATCCAGATTCCCAGGTATCTCATCTGGACTCTGGTGGCTGATGGGATTCTTGATTATGGAGGGCCCCCACCCCACCCCTGAGGCTGTCTGTGGAAAGGCAGTGGGATGAGTTTGAGTTTTCTCCATCACACCACAGGGACGGAGGAAGTGACTGTTGTGATTATAGCAGACTGCAGTTAGAGAAGTGACTGCTGCTTACTCCCCACAGGATGGTGAGCAGGGCTTCTCAGAGGAGGTGGGAAATTCTCCTGAGATGGGTAGAGTGAGGAATGTTTTATGGGCCCAGAAAGCAAGAGCAGCCTCACACACACTCTCATGTCTCTTATCTTTGAACCATTCAGTGGCTCTTGACCCAGTCAAGGGCTGCCGATGAGAATTACCTGGAGAGGTTGAAAACATAACAGCTTCAGAGATCCATATTTAGTCAGTCTCCACTGGAATCTTTTTTTAAAGTTCTCCAGATGGTTCTAATGTGCAGCTGGAGCCGAGGAACTTACTGAAGCAAATAATTCTTCCTCCTAATGTAGTTGCGCTGGACCTCTGGAGGGCTGGAGGGCTTCTACTCTCCATCATAATTTTAGGTGTTCACCTACCATCTTCCAATACCACTACTACCACCCGGCCCCCATCTTTACTCCTAGCAAGACAACCTTAGCCTATAGCTGTATTCTTATTTTACAACTGGGAAAGCAGGCCTGGAGAAGTTAAGGGACTTTTACAGCGTGCCAGGTCATACCTGCCGCAGAAACCAGGGTTTCTTGTCCCCATTCCAGAACCTTGTCTGTAGATCTCATGCATGACTTCCAGGGTTGTGATTTTTTTGTCTGAAATATTCTAGAGAAGTGACTTCTACCCACCCTAGTTGTCATCCTCCCTATCTTCTTGGACTCTCTGTGTGATAGAAGGGAGGAATTTAGAACCTGGAATCCGAAGACCTGGATTTGAATCCCGCTTCTGCCGAGGGTGTTCTTGGACCCCATCCAAGCCTTAGTTATAATAATCCCTCGTGGAGTGGGTGTGGGAATGAAATAGAATGTTCTTTGGAAACTTCAAGATGCTTGGTAAATGTTACTTCCTTGGAGCAATTATCTCATCAGCATCTGTCAGGACCCAGGTTGTACTCTCCAAGGACCGATACATCACGGGGAGATGGGTCAGACTAGTTCAGACTTGTACATGGGAAAGGGTGAAGCTGGCTCGCTCCCTTCTCTCTGCAGGACGGGTTTGGGCCTTGCTTGTGGCCTTCAGCAGTGTCTTCCCATTTATGCTCGAATGCTCGCGATCATCGGTGCACGATCCCTTTTTTTTTTTTTTTGCACTGGCTAGAGTGAAGAATAAGCGCTAATAGATTCCCCCGCACCCTTGCCTCCACATTGCTGCCCAGCCAGAAATCCTCCCCGCAGAGATCACCACCCGCCCCCTACCCCCGAGCTGAATACTTAAGGGGTGGGTCTTTCTCCTCAAGCTCATTTTTCAATGAGAGGGACAATCCCAGCTTCCCCAACATGCCAGAGCCCAAACATGTGGAAGGGTTAGAAGCTCCGCACAGATGTCAGAGTAAGGGAGGGGGCAGGTGGTTCTCCTTGCGCCTCTCCCCAGCCCGGTAGCAAGGGCCCATGCTTCCTCCCTGCCCTGTCTTTGCAGGAGCTGTCCAGGCGGAGGCAGTTCCTGCGGGAGCATGCGGCCCCCTTCTCTGCCTTCCTCACAGACAGCTTTGGCCGGCAGCACAGCTACCTGCGGATCTCCCTCACGGAGAAGTGCAACCTCAGATGTGAGTCACCTTCCTGGGCCCCCTCTGGGCTGGTGTCCCTCTGCCGAAGCAGCCTCTAAAATCTCCCTGTGCCTGGAAATCCTCCTGAGTCCTCCAGTTCTGCTTTCTAACTTCCTCACTCGCTACCCCTTGCTTACCAGGCCTGGTGGGCTTCAGGGGTAAGATAGGGGTCAAGGCTGAGTTGTATGATTGTAGAAGCTGTGTCCTACTTGGGATTAGATTTGAAAACAGAAATACAGTTGGATTTATAATTAAGATTGGGTCTTGGACCTCTCAGTCTTCAGGGATCCTTCCTTCTGTTTCCCTGTAGTTTCCAAAGTCCAGGACATGGCCAGGGGTGGGGTGGTGGACATTATAAACATGTGAAGTAGACAGCCATGCCCATGGCAGCACTGCTGACTCTGGAGGTGCCCCAGTCCCATAACAAATCAGCTGGGGCCAGGCTGATAACAAAGAGGCCTCATTTCATAATCCTTGCAAAGATTGCTCTGGACCTGTAGCCACTGCTGGAGGGACTTCCAAAGTTGATCTTCCTCCCCCTCTTTCCCCTCCCCCTTCCCCCCCCTCTTTCCCCTCCCCCTTCCCCCTCCCCCTCTTTCCCCTCCCCCTTCCCCCTCCCCCCTTCCCCCTCCCCCTCTTTCCCCTCCCCCTCTTTCCCCTCCCCCTCTTTCCCCTCCCCCTCTTTCCCCTCCCCCTCTTTCCCCTCCCCCTCTTTCCCCTCCCCCTTTCCCCTCCCCCTCTTCCCCCTCCCCCTCTTTCCCCTCCCCCTCTTTCCCCTCCCCCTCTTTCCCCTCCCCCTCTTTCCCCTCCCCCCTCCCCCCTCCCCCCTTCCCCCCTGCCCCTTTCCCCTCTTTCACCCTTCTCCCTTCCACACGTTCTCCCCCTCCCACTTCTCCCTTCCCCTCTTCCCCCCTTCCCTCTTCCCCCCTTCCTCCCTTCCCCCCTTCCTCCCTTCCTCCCTTCCTCCCTTCCCCCCTTCCCCCCTTCCCCTTCCCCCCTTCCCCCTTCCCCCCTTCCCCCCTTCCCCCCTTGCCCCCCTTGCCCCCTTCCCCCCTTGCCCCCTTCCCCCCTTGCCCCCTTCCCCCCTTGCCCCCTTCCTCCTTCCACCCTTCCCCCTGCCCAAGTGCCCTCAGCCCAGGAAGTGAGGCCAGACTCTGCCCTCAGCCTAGTTCATCTCTAACCCATGCCCTCGGCCTCCCACTGAGGGATGTTATGGCCAGATTGTATGTGTTGGGCATAGGGAAAGGTGTTAACCTTTCAGAAATGAGAAAGGCCAGGCCTGGGGAAATGCTGGCCTGAGATTTTTCCACCTCAGGTTTAGTGAGGTCTCCGCTCACGTCCAGATGTGTTTGAGAAGACTGGCCTGATGAAGGGTTGGGGAGTGGAGGCATCACAGGGCTGTGGCCATGCCTGTTTCCTCCCTCCACATCTCCATTCATCCTTCCCTCAGGTCAGTACTGCATGCCCGAGGAGGGGGTCCCGCTGACCCCCAAGGTCAACCTGCTGACCACAGAGGAGATCCTGACCCTTGCCCGGCTCTTTGTGAAGGAAGGCATTGACAAGATCCGGCTCACAGGCGGAGAGCCGCTCATCCGGCCAGACGTGGTGGACATTGTGGGTGAGTTGGACGAAAGTCATCGCCACTCCTCCCAGCGCTGCCTCATCCGGCTGGACACTGATGTCATTGTTAACATTGGCAGCTGACATTCATTTAGCACATGACACTCACTTGGTCCTTCCACACCTGCTGAGACAGGTGCTATTATTCTTTCCATTTTTGATGAGAAAATGAGGCTTAGGTTGAATAACTTGCCCAAGGTCATGAAGCTCGCAAATGCCAGACCTCCATAGCTTATTGTCACATTGAGATCAAGGTCCTCGCCAGGAGGCCCACGTGACCTGGCTCTTGCTGACCTCCAAAACCCTCGCAGGCTTCTCCACCTTCCCCCTCCTTCCCATTCACGTGGCCAGACCTTGACACGTGCTATTCCCTTTGCTGGGAGCTCAGAGCGCTCTCCTCGACCTCATTCAGGTCTCTGTTCACATGTCATCTCAGCAAGGCCTTCCTCGACCATCCTGTCTAAAGTGCATCCTCATGTACTCACACCAGCCACTCTTTCCCAGAAATTGGCAAGTTATAGCAGCCAAATCTGGGCCAACATGTGTTTTTGTCTAACTTGCAAACTGAGTGTGTTTGTTTTTTGTTTGTGTTTGAGGTAGTCTCACTCTATTGCCCAGGCTGGAGTACAGTGGCACTATCTTGGCTCACTGCAGCCTCCACCTCCCAGGTTTAAGTGACTTTCCTTCCTCGGCCTCCGAGTAGCTGGGATTACAGGCACACACCGCTATGCCTGGCTAATTTTTGTGTTTTTAACAGAGACGGGGTTTCGCCGTGTTGGCTAAACTGGTCTCGAACCTGACCTCAAGTGATCCACCCCCTTCAGCCTCCCAAAGTGCTGAGATTACAAGCGTGAGCCACTGTATCCTGCCATGGTTTTTATATTCCTAAATAATGGGGAAAAAAATCAAAAGAATAACATTTTCTACCACATGAAAATTATAAAATCCTGTATGTTCAGTGTCTGTTAATGAAGTTTTATTGGAATATAGCCATGCCCATTCATTTACATATTGCCCGTGGCTGCTTTGGCAGAGTTGCTTGGTGATGACAAAGACTGTGTTGCAAAGCTGGCCAGCCAAGAAGAAAATATTTACTATCTGGACTTCTGCAGAAAAAATGTGGCAACCCCTGTCCTACCCACTTACCCTACTTTGTTTTGCGTCATAGCATTTATCTCATCCTGGCACTGTGTGATTGGGTTGTGTGTTTGGTTTCTTTAATTGTCTGTCTCCTCCATTCACTGGTGTGAAAACTCTCGGGTTGCTAGAGCAGGTTTTGTTTTTGGCATCCAGTACTGTGCCTGACACATGGTTGATGCTCCCTGAGATTCGTTGAATGAATGGAGACTGGGTCAGAGTACAGTCTCTGCAGTATGGCATACTCCTATTTGAGTCTCCACTGTGCATCTTACAAGCAGCGTACCTTGGGCAACTTTTAAAATCTGTTGTAAGCCTTGAGGCAGTGATAGTACCTAACGTTATAGGGTTGACCTGAGGAGGAAATGAGAATGAAATGCCCAGCCTGTGGGAAGTGCTCTGTAAAGGTAGCTCTAAAGGGCCTCTTGCCATGAACTGTTTCTAAACCCCAAGATCAGGAAAGAGACCTTTGCTCATGTAATTATAGGTGGTGAAGTCGGGGGTATGAGGTTCCGTGTTCTTGGTTGCTGCCCGCTCCAGCTGCTTTGGACAGGACCTCCCACCCCTCAGCTCTCTGGCTCAGTAATTGTTTGCTGGAGTACCCTCTTATGTGCCTCATACTGTGCTGGGCACACGAAGGTGAATGAGCACCAGCACTGCTGTTGAGGACCCATGGTCCACTGGAGGAAGCAGCTGCTGTATAAGGGGCGCCTAGGTGCTGTGAGAGTCCCGAGGAGGGGCCCAGGTCCCCCTGACAGCCCTCTTCTCCCTCCTGCCCCATGGCCAGCTCCCTTCAGCCCTGACTGATCACTTGGCCTGAGATCCTCTGTCATCCTGTGCTGGCTGAGCTGGCCCAGGCAAGCTGACCCCATGTTCCAGGCAGCTCCTCAGGGCTAAAAGGCAGGCTGGCTACCAGGAAAGGGCTGAACCTGCTGAACCCAGCTGCTTGCCAGGCCCAGCCCCCTCATCCAGGCCACTTCCTCTGCCTGGCATCCGTAGGCATGGGCCGCCTTGTGCTAGGACCTGTGAGAGAGCAGAGGGGGTGAGGATCACTCACTGGTCAGGGAGGTACAGGATGACTGAGCACAGGTATGAGGACTCAGGGCTCTCCGCCGGAAACCCCAGCATGCACAGTGGGAAGAGTGAGAGCTGGGGAAGTTGGTAGCTCTGTCCCCATTCTGCCACTCTCTGGCTGGGTGAACTTGTGCAGGTTCCTTCCCAACCCAGGGCCTCAGTTTCTTCAGTTGTGGCTGAGCCACTTTAAGGATGTTTTCTGCTATGATATTTTGTGGTTATTGGTCCTGGCTGGTGGAATGGGATGGGCAAGGGGTGATCACCACATAGATACTGGTTAGGACAAGGCCCCGCCTGCAGTGACCTGCTTCTGAGGATTTACCTTCTGCCTCCCAGGGGGTGGGGTGGGGGTGGGTGAAACACCTCCCCCGCCCCTCCCCCAGTGCTTCAAAAAGAATGGCGGCTGCACCCTCTGACTTCCTGTGGCGCTGTGTCTGTGAGCACTCTGACATCTCTCAGGGGCTAGCCTCTGATCTTCCCCAGAGGAGCTGTTTCAGAACAAAGCAGCCTTGAAGGGCAGGGCAGATGGGTACTGGTAGAGGAGGGAGGGACAGAGGAAGAGTGAACAGAAGTCAGGGCCAGGATGTTCACAAACACCTGTGCCTACCCTCTCAGGTGAGGGTTTTGAGGGGCCCCCACCTGGAGGCAGAGCAAAAGGATTGCAGGTTTGGGTTTCTGCCGAGCCTGAGGTCCCGTTCACCTCACTTCCCTGTCTGAAGTTCTGTCAGACTTTGAGAGGTGCTGCAGAACACCCCACGGGAAGGGTTTGGGCCTCTCAACGCTCTCTGGCTCCCTCTGCCAACCTTTGCCTCTCCGGCACTTCTCCACCCTGCTTCGTGTGTAGACAAAGTCCCATGCCCCTTCTTTTCAGCTGAGATGGGTTTAAAGCACTATCTTGGTGCAAAAGTTACAGCGGGTTTTGCCATGAATAGCATTGTCCCATAGAGCATGGGTGTCCTATCTTTTGGCTTCCCTGGGCCACATCGGAAGAATTGTCTGAGACCACACATAAAATACACGAACATTAACGATAGCTGATGTGCTAAAAATTCACCAAAAAATCTAATGTTTTAAGAAAGTTTACAAATTTGTGTTGGGCCACAAAGCCATCCTAGGCCACCTGTAGCCCGTAGGGCACAGGTTGGACAAGCTTGCCATAGAAATTCCCAAGATGAAGGAATGTTCTGCATCGGTGTAGTCAGATATGGTAGCCACTCATAGCTCTTGAGTGCCTGACGTGTGACTAATGTAACCGAGAAACTGAATTTGTATTTTACGGACTTTCATTCATTTAAGTAGCCTCATGTGGCCAACAGCTGCCATGCTGTACAGTGAAAGTTAGGGTCTTCCAAAGTAAGGAAGAAGGAACTAAGTGCACAAGTACTGTGAGAGTGTTGGAGGAGTTTGCAGGGCCCTTGTTTTCCATCCTAACTTCCCGAATGACTGGCCACTGCCAGATGAGCTGGACTCAGCTTAAGAATCACTCATTGGGGAACGGCAGACACTGGGACCTACTTGAGAGTGGAGGGTGGGAAAAGGGAGAGGATCATAAAAAAATAACTATTGAGTACTAGGCTTAGTACCTGGATGATGAAGTAATCTGTGCAACAAACCCCCATGACACTAGTTAACCAATGTAACAAACCTGCACATGTACCCCTGAATATACAAAAAAGTTGAAAAAACAATCACTCATTGCTGCAGCTTCTTCCTTTCCTTTTTCTTTCCTCCCTTCCTCCCTTCCCTTCCTCCCTTCCCTTCCTCACTCCCTCCATTCCTTCCTGCCTTTCTTATACAATATAGCTTGATCTCACAGCTTAAAGCCCACGAGAGGCTTAATGTAATGGAGAGCCACTGACAGATTGTGAAAAGGGGTAAAGCATTTTGTTTTATTTTTGATGGGCTCCAGTTGCATAGAATTAGGTTAAATCATAATCCTTGGTTCATGAGATATTGTCATCATTGATCCCTGTATGACTTGCTTTACTTTATTCATGTTAATTTATGTATTTTACTAATGTTAGCGGTTCCTAAGGAAACCCACTATACCACCAATTACTTTGGCAATAACTTTTAACTACCTCTGGGGCCTTCCCTATCCTGTACCCTGCCCCCACCCACTGCCTCCTAAGGTAAGAATTCCTCAGTTTTCTATTTATCATTTCCTTGCTGCCCCGTCACCCCTTTTTCTTTTTTTTTTTTTTTTTTTTTGGAGACTGGGTCTAGCTCTGTTGCCCAGGCTGGAGTGCGGTGGCACGACAGCTCACTGCAGCTCAACATCCTGGGTTCAAGCGATCCTCCCACCTCAGCCTCTAGAGTAGTTGGGACTACAGGTGCACACCACCACACCCAGCTAATTTTTGTATTTTTTGTAGAGACAGTGTTTTGCCATGTTAGCCAGGCTGGTCTTGCACTCCTGAGCTCAAGTGATCCTCCTGCCCTGGCCTCCCAAAGTGCTAGGATTACAGGCATGAGCCACCACACCTGGCCTATTCCCTTGCTTTTTAAAAAGTAGATACAGCGTTTTGAACTTTGAGTGTCATGCTGTGTGTAGTCTTTTGGGGCTTATTGTTTTTGACTCAAGTAAAATGCACAATGTTAGACAGAGTTGTAGTTCTCTTCTTTCCTCTGTGGTCTACTGTTACATCATGTGAATGTACCCTATTTTCTCCTTTTAGTGAGCATTTGAATTGGTTCCAGCTTTTTTGTTGTGGACGGTGCCGCTTTGAACATTCTTGTTTTTGTGAACATATCTTGGTGTACAATTTCTCTAGTGGTGGAATTGCCGGATCATAAAGCGGGTGAATGTTCAACTCTGGAAAACAATGTGGCATTACTTAATAATGTGGTTGTGCCAAATACACTTTCACTAGCACTGTGTAAGAGATCCTGCCAAATGACCTCCCGACACTCAGTATTATTCTTGATATTTGCCAGCCGAACAAGTGTAAAATTGTATTTCATTGTGGTCTTAATTTGCATTTTCATGTTTAAGAATGAAGTTGACATCTCTTCACATGTTAATTAGCTATACATACATATAAAATATATTTTACTGTGTAATTCCTGGTCATGTCTTTTGCCCATTTTGCTATTTGGTTCTTTGTCCTGTCATATTTATTTGGTGCAGCTTCTTTATATGTTGCGAATATCTCTTCCCAATCTGAAAAAAACAAGTTACACTGTGTGTAATGGTTGTTTTTTTCTTTTATGGTTAGTGTTTTCATATCTTGTTAATGAAACACCTAACCCCAGATCAGATCACCTACCTTTGTTCTTCACTAAAAATTTTAAATTTTGCGTATAGGTCCTTAAACTATCTGTAGATGATTTTAGGGAATTCAGTGTAATTTTTTTCCATTTGGATGTGGATAGCCATTTTTTTTCTAGTTCTTTATATTGAACAATCCTTACTTCCTCCACAAATCTGCCATTCTGTAAATATTCATCTGTTTCAGGTTCTACTGTGTTCTGTTGGTCCATTCGTTAGTCTCTGCCAATATCAACTGTCTTAATCACTGTAGCTGCATCAGTCAGTTATCTGGTAGGGCAAGTTCTTTTTATTCTTTTGCAACAGGGTTTTACATACATAAGGGTTGGCCATGTAAATTTTAAAATCAGCTTATCAAGTTTTTTTTTTTTTTTTTTTGAGACAAAGTCTCACTCTGTCACCCAGGCTGGAGTGCAATGACATGATCTCGGCTCACTGCCACCTTCACCTCCCGGGTTCTAAGTGATTCTTCTGCTTTGGCTTCCCAAGCAGCTGGGATTACAGGCATGGGCCACCACCACATCTGGCTAATTTTTGTATTTTTGGTAGAAACAGGGTTTTACTACATTGGGCAGGCTGGTTTCGAACTCCTGACCTCAAGTGATCCACCTGCTTTGGCTTCTCAAAGTGCTGGGATTACAGGCATGAGCCACTGTGCCTGGCCTCCAGTTGACTTTTAAGCTAGTTCTTTGGGCAGTTGCTCCTGATTTCTTCAGTAAGGGGATAATCAGTGATGATGCTGAGGTCTCAGTGGGCAAGGGAAAGAATACAGCTTTCCTTTATCTATTCACATTCTTTGCTCATCTTCATCCCCTAACTCATACCATTTCAGAACACGTAGCCTTCTTAAGGACTTACATTGTTAAGTTCTTAGATTCCTAGGTTCTGTGTTTCTCCAGGGTTGATTTGGTAGAAGTGAACAACCACTGCTAATTTTCCTAATTGGCAGAGCCGAAGTGAAGCTCTTTCCTTTTTCAAATAGCTTTTATTTGTAAACTTTATTTTATTTTTTTACAAAAGTAACTTATGTTTATTTCAGAAAAGCGGCAAGAATGTCGTTACTGCCTGTTTGTAACCACTGTTGACATTTCGGTTTGATGACCCACCTGCCATTTTTCTCTGCATCTCGTATTTACTATTTTTTGTGTTTACTGCATCTCGTGTTAACTGTTCTTTCTACGTAATATAGTGTGTGCATTCCCTACACCCTAATGTATGATTTTACAGAGTCATTTTGGGTTACATAATATTCCATCCCGAGAAAACATAATTTAACCAGTTTGCTATTGTTAGCTCTCTAGATTTTTTCCCACTTCCCTTAATTATGCATTACCTGTAATGAACATCTTTGTAGGTAAATGTTATTCACATCCACGATTATTTCCCTAAATTCTTAGTGGAATTTCAGGTCAAGGGCTTTAAAAGTTCATGTACAACTTCTCTCCAGCAAGATTATATGATTCTATTCTTACACTATGAATGTGTGCATTCCCATGCACCCCTATCTTAAACTGATGATGAATTTTGTAATATTCTGCCTTTTCTAATATTCGGCTTCACTTGAGCACTTTACTGTTGGTTTCCTCTCTCATGCAGAGCTGAGCTGGGTCTTCGTAGAGACATACGTTTACATAGCTTCTTGGAAACAACTGGTCTGGTGGCCGGAAGGGTGTAGTCAGTGGCACTGTCCATGTAGCAGAGGTCAGTTAAAGTCCATGGGGAGGGGTGTTTGTGTGTCACCTACATTATAAAAGAAAACTTGTTCGTTATAGAAAGAAATTTTACCTATAAATAAATACAAAAATCACCTATGATCCTACTGATCAAAGATAACTGCTGTGTCCATTTTGATGGCTTATCTTTTCTCTAGATCTTACTGGATTTGAATGTGAGCAGGTATGTTTCTTCAGATTCATTCTTTTCATTCTTTAGTCTTCTGTATCCAGCTCTTTTTCAGAATGCCTTTGCTGAATTTTCCAGCTTGTTCATTCATTCCTGTGTCCATTCTGCTTCTCAAATTTTTTCTTTTTGTAACTATATATTGTTGAATTTTCAAGAGCCCTAATTAGGGTTTTTTTCTTGGTTTATTTTCAGGATTGAATATTTATCCCAATGAGGATATTCCCTCTGCTTTTTAAAAGAATTGTCTTCTGTTATCACTGTTCCTTCTCCTCCTCCTTTCATTCTTCTATTTGGGGAACTGGTTGTCTTTCTTTCATGCTTCCTCCTTAAATGTTTGATTCTTGGCAGTGTACTCATCCTAGTGCCCGAGGTCTCTGTTGGCCTGCCTGGTAATGTTGTTTGTTTCTGTGGGTTGCTCCGAGGTTGTGGAGAAGGAGTGTGAGGTGCTACTGAGTGTCACCGGGACTCAGGCCTTGCCCCCGAAATGGTTTGGTTGTGTCCCCACCCAAATCTCTACTTGAATTGTAGTTCCCATAATCCCCACGTGTCATGGGAGGGACCCAGTAGGAGGTGATTTAATAATGGGGGTGGTTGCCCTCATGCTGTTCTCATGATAGTGGGTTTTTGCGAGATCTGATGATTTTTATAAGGGGCTTTTCCTGTTTTTCTCAACATTTCTTGCTGCTGCCATGTGAAGGACATGTTTGCTTCCTCTTCTGCCATGATTGTAAGTTTCCTGAGGCCTCCCCAACCATGCTGAACTGTGAGTCAATTAAACCTCTTTTCTTTATAAACTACCCAGTCTCAGGTATTTCTTTATTAGCAGTGTGAGAAGGAACTAATAGAGCCCCATGGCTGGCGTGAGTGTCTGCGCTGGTGCTCTATCCTTGAGGCAAATGCTTCTGCTGCCTTCCCCTGCCGACAGGGAAGGATGAGGCCAACCTGTCCAGCTCCTTCAAATATAACTCCCCTGTTAGACAACCTCCCTGACATGCAGTAGGACCCCTCTGCTCCTGCACATGTGACTACTAAGCTGCGTGCACATTAGTCTCTCCCTGTTTTTACAGAAACTTCTCCTGGGTGCACTTTGAGCTGTGGTCTCTATCCATCTGATCGGTCCCATCTGCTTTCCCTCTTTCAGTACTTCTTTACCTTTCTGGGCTATCTGCAGTATTCTTTCTTACCTTCCAATGCTATTATGGATTTTTAAAATCCCTCCATTATTTCTAGGGATATTTGGTAGAATGGAGCTGTCAAATAGCACTTAATTCAAACACTTTATGTTTCCATTATACAGAGTATCAAGACCTGTGTAGTACTTGATTATTAAGAGCAGAGTCCTGAGTCAAGTATACATGGATTTAAATGCCAGCTCTTCTTACTGTGTGGCATTAAGCAATTTTCATAATCTTTCAGAGCACCTCTTATCTCCTAAATGAGATAATTGTTATTATGAGGACTCAGTGAGCTAATGTATGCAAAGCCCTCCACAGATCACCTAGCACAGAGCACTCAATGCTTAATCTTTTCATTATTTTTGCCAGTTTTGATTCTTAGCTTTCTTTTTAAGTTAGGTCTGGTTAATATAGGTCTGCAGAGAGCCTCTTTTCCATCCGTCTTGTCTAGACAAAGAGTTTTGTCTTCTAGCCCTTCTCCCAGCCTCACCAAGAACAAGCAAACAGTCTGACCTCTTTCTTGCTGTCCTTATAGCCCAGCTGCAGCGGCTGGAAGGGCTGAGGACCATCGGTGTTACCACCAATGGCATCAACCTGGCCCGGCTACTGCCCCAGCTTCAGAAGGCTGGTCTTAGTGCCATCAACATCAGCCTGGACACCCTGGTGCCTGCCAAGTTTGAGTTCATCGTCCGCAGGAAAGGTGAGTGGATGTGGATGAGGCGGGTGTCCCTCCCAGGGCCCGCACATAGCTGGGAAGGGAGGGCCATTGCTGAGCGAGGGGACTGGTCACTTCTTGTTGTCTGGGCTATCAGTAAGTCAAAGCACTTATTTCTCACCCCGCATCCTTGCCAAATGTATGTCAGGGACTTTGGGGGTCAGACGCCAATGACCTAGGGTGACCAGCCTCCCCACCGCCCCAGCCCCAGTTTGCCCAGGACTTGAGGGGGTTTTAGAATGAAGGACTTGAAGTTTTAAAACCAAGACAGTCTGTGGCAAACTGGGCCGAGTTGGTCATTGTACGATGAGCTCTGAAGAAACATGGGACAGCCCAGGGTGGAAGTTGCTGCCCTGGGATGCCAGGGTCTGGGTGTGTGCTGCCAGATGGGGGTCCCCCAGCAGTCCCCCATGGTTGTCCCTGTGCCCACCTGGATATAAGCCCCTCCTATGCACCCCCTACTGCAAGCACACCCACACCTTCCACTCAGCTGCCTCAGGAGGCCCGAGGTAGAGAGGTGGAGCCAGCCTTGAGCTCTGAGTCACAGTAGACCAGTGCCTGGCTTCCCCTTGGCATGGACCTCATGTTGAGGCAAAGGCTCTTCAGGTTTGGATACCCTTTGATATGAGGAAGGGGGGTACATGACTGAGGACTCTGGAGGATGAGAGGGATGGCGGGGAGACCCAGATCTCCTTCCTCTTCCTTGGAAACAGCTTCCCCACCACCTTCTTTCCTTCCTTTTCATAAACGGGGTGTGATGCCCTGCTTTAATACCTTCCATGTGCTGAGGAAGCATTCATGGTGTCTCCTTCCTCTATGGAGGGCTGCTGCAGGTGCTGTGGAGGGGACAGAAGGCACATGAGACATTGCCCTGGCCTTACAGGCTGCTAAGGGCCAAAAGATCTCATTCCAGGGGACAGCCTTTGCTGGTCTTGTGATATTGATTAAAGTGTTACAGGGAGGAAGAAAGAATTCCTAGCAGGAGAGAACTAGGAGGGCTTCAAGGAGGATGCATGTATGCTGGCCTTGAGGAACAGGACGGTTTCTGAAGGGGAGCAGGAGTACAGAACCTGCAAGGGCTCTGTGGTGGGAAAGTGGGAGGTGGATCTGTGGGCTGTACTGCCCGCATACACATTCTCCCTTTTTGTCTCTCATTTCCTGGCACATGGATTGGAGACATTGGATCTTCCCTCCCATTCATATTTTGTCCACCACCTGCCTTTGGAGGGGAGTGTTTTACAGAAAAGGAAACTTATAGTTCTAGGTTATTCTAGCAGCAGCATGTTTTTCAAAGCTACACATTTTTCCCTTTACCTTCTCACTGAGCAGTCTGAAAATGCTGCAAGGAAACCATGGAGGCCATCTCTAGGCACCCTGTCTCACAGGTGACCACCCAGGCTGTGCAGGCTGGGGGTGCTGTAGGGGGCCAGGATGCAGTAGGTGATCAAGTGATTGGATGCATGAGAGAACTGGGCAGTGAAGTCAGCCTGGGGTCACACTGACTGTGGTTAATGATTGTTGAGGCAAATAATCACTTACCAGCCCTGGAAAAGCACCTGTGCGTAGTAGGTGCTCAGAGAGTATGTGTTGAGTGAATAATTGATGGACTGTTGAGGAGAAAACACTGAAATCGGAGTGGAAAACCTGCATTCTGAAAGATGGAGCAATGAGGCTTTGGGCAGGGCATTGCCTCTCTCTGGGTCTCAGTTTCCTCCTGTAGACTACAAGAGAGTTCAACTAGATCCAGGGTCAGCATGCTACGGCCCACAGGCCACATCTAGCCCCCTGCCTGTTTTCATGTAGCCTTTGAGCCAAGAATGCATTTTACAGATAACATTCAAAAATCAGATAAATTCAAAAAACATTAACTATGAACCCCATTTAAGCAAAATATTGTCCCTGCAGAAAGAATTGCATTATTGTATCCCATTTGTAGATCTGTTTTATAAAACATTGTACTCAGTTACTACCACATTTTGAATTTAGTCAACACTTTGTGACATATACTTACTTGGATCCTCAATTTTGCCTCTTGGCTTGCAAAGCCTATGATATTACTCTGGCCTGTTTCAGAAAACGTTTGCCAATCTCCAGACTAGATGGGCTCTGGTGCTTTTCCATGGGGATGTGGGGGAAGAGGACAGAGGACATAAGTTCCTGGATCCTTGTTTCTCCCTCCCAGGCTTCCACAAGGTCATGGAGGGCATCCACAAGGCCATCGAGCTGGGCTACAACCCTGTGAAGGTGAGGCCGTGCCCCCGCTGTAGATTCCCGACTTCCCTCCGCACCGCCCTGGCCTTCCCCTCAACGCCCCCTGGCCCACTTGAGAGCCCTCAGCTCTGGCCAGCATGGCTGAAATACGTGCACCCTCCCACCTCTTCTCTCCCTGCTGGTCCAGCCCTGCCCACCCTCGAGAGAAACGAGAAAATCAGTGACCCCATGGAATCCCCTAATTTAGAGAACTGAGTGGGAGAAGCAAGGAATGGGTCCCTGAGTGGAAGGCCTCAGTGAGTGCCAGGCCCCCAAGCGTCATCTCCATAAAAGAATGCAGGGGACACAGCCGTCTTGGTCCCCTTGTTCCCTGGCCAGGTGAACTGTGTGGTGATGCGAGGCCTTAACGAGGATGAACTCCTGGACTTTGCGGCCTTGACCAAGGGCCTGCCCCTGGACGTGCGCTTCATAGAGTACATGCCTTTTGATGGTCAGTGACCAGGGACGGGTGGGGGAGGGAAGAAGGGATTGGGCCTGCAGGTCACGCAGGGTGGCTCACCTGCTGGGTATGGCTGACCTCAGGGGCAGTGGGTCTAGGATTATGATGGGCTGTTGGTGGCTTCTCAGAGTCCACTGTGGTTGTGATTCAATCCACCCATCTAAGAGGCTGAGAACTGATTGCTATGCTATGGCAGGGGATGGACTCAAAGACCCCGGGGCCCCTTCAACTCGGATTCAGAAGCTCCCCTTGCCTTCCCAACCCAAATACAGGCAACAAGTGGAACTTCAAGAAGATGGTCAGCTATAAGGAGATGCTGGACACTATCCGGCAGCAGTGGCCAGAGCTGGAGAAGCTGCCAGAGGAGGAATCCAGCACAGCCAAGGTTAGGGAGCAGGAGGGTGTGGGACAGGCCTGGAGGAATGTTGTGCCTCCACCCGAGGATGGAGAGCTAGCAGGGGGCTGCATTGTGGTGGGGATGCTGTGATGTGGGATGGTGCCATTTAAGCAGGAGGCATCAGTGCTATCACAACCGCCTCCCTGTTTCATGGATGAAGATATGGGCTCAGCTAGGGTCGGGGGCTCAGTAATGTGTCAGAGGACACACTCTAGGAGGTGGCAGAGCGGGGTGCTCATCCCTCTTCCACACAGACTTTTCTAAACATGCTGCCCACAGGTCCCTGCCTTAGCAGCTTTTATTAGGGCAAGCCCAGTGTAGGTCACCCCATGGGTCATCCATCCTACCAGAGTCTTCTATCACCTGAGGGCCTTGGGTGGAGCTTCACAAGGGGTCCTCTGGGAGAGGGCTGAGGAGTGGAGGTTCTGATGTCATGGAGTGAGAGACTGGGCTCAGTAGCCCATCCCCTCCACTGCCCTTTTGCTCTCACTGTCCCCTGCCCAGGCCTTTAAAATCCCTGGCTTCCAAGGCCAGATCAGCTTCATCACGTCCATGTCTGAGCATTTCTGTGGGACCTGCAACCGCCTGCGAATCACGGCTGACGGGAACCTCAAGGTGAGCATCCCCTCCTCCACGGGGACCCCTTGCCACCTCTGTGTTCTTGTATCTCCTCCCACCTGTTCTCCCTGATTGGAGAGGAGGCTGGCAGGGCACAGGGGTGTGGTTGGTGCAATGTCAGGTTTGGGGGCATCATCGGAGCAGCAGGTGAGGGTGAACTCATGGCCCCTCTGGAAATGTCACCTTGATTCCTTCCTTCCTTCTGTGGGGCTCTGAAGTTGCTTCTGGTTTATTGGGAGCTCCTTTCCAGCTCTCATGGAGAGCTGAAGGATCAATGTGCATTTTGCCTGGCCCTCACCATGGTTAGCCCCTTCCGCTAGGCCAGGGGCTCAGCTCTGAAACCAGAAATGGATGTGACTCATATCTAACAAGCATGTCCTATGCATTTGGCCCTGTGGGGGATGTTGGGACCCCCTCTCGTCAGGGCCATGCAGACTCGCAGGCAAGACCAAACAGAGGCAATGTGTGGCAGCACGAGAATCCTTGCCACACGCATGGCTGGATAGGCGGTGAGGGTGCAGGGCCTCAAGAGCACTACAGACCTCGGTGAGCCTTGAAGAATGGGTGAGACAGAAGTGGGGAGGGGAGGGTGCACACGTAGGGTTCATACTGGTTGGGTAAACAAGGGCAAATTAAAGTCAGCTATGGGAAGACTACATTGTAGAGGGCTTTGGTTCAGAATGTGTTCTGTGGACAAATAGTGTGCTGTGTAAGGTTCCTGAACAGGGGAGACATCCCCCATGTGTTTTATAAACTGCAACCTGGGTGTGATGACAGGAAGACCAGTTAGGTGGCCATTCAGTGGTTCTCCAAATATGTTAGAGTGTGAATTGAAGGGAAGGAAGACTCAGAGAGCTTGGTAATGTTTGCGGAAGGAGGGGAGGAAGGCATCATGTTAGCTGGAAGGCCTTGGGATCTTTTACAATTGTGGGAGGGTGATGATAGTGGGTTGGATTTAGATGCATCCAGTTTGAATCCAAAAGGAACCATCCAGCAGGTTGCTGAAAAGCTTGGGGGTTTTCTGGGCTGGAGATATGGAATTGACTTGGACTAGAGGTGGTATCTGTATCTGTGAGGTCTTGGCAGGAAGTGGAAAGTGGGATTCTGAAGAGAATGCAATGAAGAAGCTATTTATAACATATAGGATTAAGGGAACCAATAAAGGATATTGAGGTACTTGGGACCAGCAGCAGCAAAGTGCTGTTCCCACTTAGGAAGGGCAAGGAGGTGGGCATTGATGTCACAGGGGCCCAGGAAGGGCTGGAGCCTTATAGGAGAGGCCACCTCTTTGGCACTTCAGCTGTGCAGGGAAGCAGCTGCTGCCAGATGCATCAAAGCAGGGAGGAAGCAGGGGAGAAATGCCTCAAGATCGTTCTTTCCCTTTACCCACTGATCTCCCAGGCAGGAGCCAGCTGGAGCGGAGTCCACCAGGTGAAGTCCACAGGAGGAACCTCTTTGTTGCAGAGAAGGGAACCTGGAGACTGGCTGGGGAGTGAGGCATGAGGAATAACTGGCATGGTGAAGAAGTTAGACCTATCCTAGATTTCACTGGTATCTTCTCCAGTGGTCTCTGCCCTCAGAAGCTTCTCAGACATTCTCTGTGGCCACAGTGCCTTGTGCAGAGCTGGCACAGAGTAGACACTTAAAGTTTAGGTGGAAGGATAGTAGGTATATTGATTTCTGGGGCTGTCTCATCCATCCCTCTTACAGAAGCTGAGAAGCAATGAGCGAAGTTTGCATGACCTTAAGTTGTCTGTCATGCCCAGCAGCCCTCAGCCAAAGCTTCCAAGCAGTGATCAGACTCAGATAGGTACAGGGCAGGCGGGTGATGTCCACAAGGGACTTGGAGGGGCTGAGGTGAGATGGGATGTGTGTGCCACAACAGGGAGTAGGAGACTTCCAGGACACACACAGCTCCAACTGATTGGGGGCCATTCTCATGGTGATAAAGAGGCCATTCCAGTAAGTGTCTCAGAACGTACAGATCTGGATTTTTCCATGCTATCTCTGTTGGCATCTACTTAGTTTTTAAAAAATACGCTAAGGGAAATATGACTGTAACTCACATACAGGTATTCGGAAGTCCAATTTTGCATCTTGCTCTTCTAGCCTCTCTGACCTCCCTATAAAACCTCTGTCTCTCACCACTGGGGACCCTGCCATGGGAGGTCTGGGCCCTGGTGCTCCTCCCGGAGGGAGGACCAGGGAAGGAGTTAGCTCTTCAGAGGCCAGGAGGCCAAGGCTCAGGGATAAGGAAGGCATATTGTCCTCACCCCCACGTAGGTCTGCCTCTTTGGAAACTCTGAGGTATCCCTGCGGGATCACCTGCGAGCTGGGGCCTCCGAGCAGGAGCTGCTGAGGATCATTGGGGCTGCCGTGGGCAGGAAGAAGCGGCAGCATGCAGGTAAGGGCAGGATGGGGAGGGTTGGCCTGGATGGTGAGTGTGGGCCTTGTCCCCAGGACGGAGGTGTGGAGTTGTGGGATGAGATGACCAAGGAACACCTAGGAGGAAGCTGGCAGGAGTCAGCATCATCCCCACTACCATTCACTCCAGTTGGCCCTCTGGCCTCAGGGTGCAGTGATGCTTCTCCTTCCATGGGGAGATGTCATAGCAGAGGCTGCACAGGAGAGGGGACCCCACATGCTCTTGGGCTGTTTTACTGGGTGGGGAGACAGGGGTATCATTGCTTCCTTCTCATCCCGCATTCTGTTGAGGGAGAGCAGGGTCCTGATGTCCACACACTGTTCTTTGGGCTCAGCCTTGAGCGACCTATGCACGTGTGGGGGCCTTTTGTCAGGGCGCATATAGCTGAGCATGTGCTCGGGGGCTGTCAAGTGCGTTCGTTTCAGTGAACTCTCCCCTCCCTACCCTTTCTCTCTCCCCCTCCCCTGCTTTCCTCTCCCTCCCCATCTTTCCCTCACCCCAGGCATGTTCAGTATTTCCCAGATGAAGAACCGGCCCATGATCCTCATCGGTGGGTGACCCATCAGTACGTAACCACTCACCCTTGTCATTTGGGGATCCCGTGGGGTGGGAGCCGCGCCCTAGGCACCCCCAGCTCCTGCATTTCATGCTGATTTCTCATCCTTGTTTTTCTTCTATTCCTCCTTCATCTTTTCTTAACCTTCAAGGTTTTACTGTTTCTTCCCCCACTGTTCATGATCCCCCATTACTATACCTGCCACAGAAATGATCCTTCTGTCTCACCAGAAATTGGAGCAGGGAGATGGTCTGCCAGATTTAATGATCACTAAGTTAGTGGCTCCCTGAGAATTGAAATCCTGGTTAAAACAGAGGCCATTTCCTCGGCTCGAAAATCTCCCCGTTTGGATAATGTGACAGGTGTCCTCTGTAGTACACACTGATCCATGCATGGTGTATCTGGACCATTAGCCCCTACTGGTGGGTGTGTGGCCACACGTCTGTGCTGGGCAGATCTTGAGGTAGCAAGCTAATGTTACTCACATGTAACATGATGTAATGATGGCCAAGACCTCAACTTCCCAATTCCTTAACTCTCAGGAACATCTGCATAGGACATATCATTGTGTATGTAGGATGTTTCAAACAAAAGCCCCCTGGTGGTCCTTATGTGGTCTCCTAGCTCTGGGGGCTGGGCTGGTCACTGAGGAGCTGTAGGGTGGCTGTTGCCCCTCTGGCATAGTGCTCAGATTAGAGCAGGTGAGGTCCTGACCCTTTGCTCACAGTCAGGTCTGAGCCCCCTGAACTGTGCCACTAGAAAAGAAAAAGCAGGAGAAAGAAAAAAAGATGAGAGGAAAGATCCTTTCTTTAGAGGCTAGAGCAGAGTGAGCTCAATGGCCCAGAGGAAGGCAGGCTAGAGACAGCCCAAGGACCATCTTTGCCCACTGGCTGCCAGGGAAAGCAAAGGTAGCTTGCCACTGGGAAGATTCTCATCTCTCCTCCCACCCCTAGCATCCAAGTCCTCTTGTTGGGCCCTGACCCATGCTGAGGCACCTTCGTGGCCTTGATAGCATCTGCCCAGAAGGGAGGCTATCCCTCTAACATTGACAAGTCTGGGGCTTAGAGTATGATAGGAAGTGGGAAGCCGGGGGAGCGTTTGCTTCATACTTTCAAAGATATTGAGTAACCAGTCTGCTTTGTATACAACCAAGAGTTGTCTAGGACCAGGCCTCTCAGAATTTCACGTGCATGTGAATCACTGGGGATTTTGTCCTTTTGGATTCTGACTTTGGAGGTCTGGGGTGGGATTCTGCATCTCTTGTGAGTTCTTAGGTGGTGCTGGTGCTGCTGGTCCATAAGCCAACCACCCTTTGAGTAACAAGAGCCTGCACCGTTCCCTAGTCCCTCTGCACCATCTGAATTAGCCCATCAATTTGTATGTGCTTTTGATGTGCTTAAGGGGACTTGAAAAAAATGTAAGTAGATAACATATTCCCCTTATTGTCTTGTCTGTAAACTAAGTGGTTATATTAACTCTTCATGGAGAATGTGAAGATGAAAATAAGTGTAATTGGTAATTTAGAGTGAGACCTAGCTCTAGTTTTAAGAAAACGAAGGGACATTCAGAGGTCATGTGATCCAGGCCTCAGCTCAGTGCTGCTTGAGAGAACTTAGGAAATGAGAAAGTTTTCGTGAGGAGGGAACCCTGTGCCACCATGGCACAGCAGTTTCTAGAAGGGCTGTTACCCTGTGCATCACCGGGTGAGAAGGGCTGTGAACTTGGACTCTGGGTGCCATTTATCTGTGGATCTTCTACTTTGTCTTGTCCCACTACGCTTTTTGTTCTTCATTCCTCTTTCCCTGGTGTGAAAGAGAACTTGAAGTGGGATAGGGAGAGGGTTGAAGAGCAGAGGTGGGAAAAAGAATTGCCTTTTGGACTTAGTCTTTCTTCTCTTTTTTTCTTGCCTTGCAGAGTTATTTTTGATGTTCCACAATTCCCCACCAGCCAATCCAAGCATTTCCTCCTGGGACCTCCTCGATGTTCAGGGTCTAAGACCCAAAATGAGTTTCTCCAGCCAGATGGTCACTTTATGGAAAGGATACAGGGTCCCCCAGACCCCTCCTCTAGCCCAGCAGCGGCTGGGGTCTGGCTGCTTTCAGAGACACTACACTTCCCATGCAGACACAGATGCCAACTCAAAGTGCCTTAGCCCAGGTTCCTGGGCTCCTGCTGCCCCCTCAGGACCCCAGCTAACCTCAGAACAACTAACTCATGTGGACTCGGAAGGACGGGCAGCTATGGTAGATGTGGGCAGGAAGCCAGACACAGAGCGGGTGGCTGTGGCTTCAGCTGTGGTCCTCCTGGGGCCTGTAGCCTTCAAGCTTGTCCAGCAGAACCAGCTCAAGAAAGGAGATGCCCTGGTGGTGGCCCAGCTGGCTGGAATCCAGGCAGCCAAGGTGACCAGTCAGCTCATCCCTCTGTGCCACCACGTGGCCCTGAGTCACGTCCAGGTGCAGCTGGAGCTGGACAGCACACGCCATGCCGTGAGGATCCAGGCATCTTGCCGGGCTCGGGGCCCCACCGGGGTGGAGATGGAGGCCCTGACCTCTGCTGCAGTGGCCTCCCTCACCCTGTATGACATGTGCAAGGCTGTCAGCAGGGACATCGTGTTGGAGGAGATCAAGCTGATTAGCAAGACTGGTGGTCAGCGGGGGGACTTCCATCGGGCTTAGCGCCTGCCCTTCTTACCCATGGCCCACCCAGACCTGGAGCTGGGATGCAATTTAGGCTGAAGGAAAGACGTCAGGTTCCTTTAATCACAGTCACTGTTTACCTTGAGCAGTAAATCCGAAGTCAGCCTGCACTCCTACTAACAGGCCAGCTACTAGATGATCTCTAATCATCTAGATGGGGCTTCCTTTCTATAGGGAGGATACCAGCAGGCCCTTAAGCCTTCCAGGACACTAAGGTCATGGGAGTGGGACTGCAACAAGCAATGCTAGATAACTGAGAAATCATGTTCTTTGTGGACTATTTCAGACAACCAGTTTCCGACAGTCCAGCCCAGAACTTTTCCTTCTCCTTTTGGGTTCTCTCTTCTCCTACTTTCCTGGGGAGAGATTAAGGGCTTATTAAGCAGAGGAGCCCACTTTGAGGAGAGCAAAGCACAAGCTTGCCTGAAGAATGCATCCCAACTTCTCCCCAGCAGCTCTGCCTCCCTAAGTCTGTGAAGCCGCAGCCCTGCCCTGTCCTGACTTCATCTCTCCTTCTGCCCAAGTCTGTGTCCCATCAGACTTGCAGCCTTTCAGCTTAACAGTTGCCCGGTCCTGCTGGCCCCTTTTCCTCAGGCCCCCTCCTCTGAAACAGGATGTGCACACGTGGGCCACAGCCCTAAGGACTCCTACCGGACTACACAGCCCACACCTGGCCCTGCTCACGGCTGTTCCAGCCACCCCTCTTCGTTCTGGAGCATATCAGGGAAAGAAGAGTTGACGATAGATTGCCTTCACCCTCACAGCGCACAAATAAAGCTACGATGCCAACTTCTTTGCAGATACAAGAATGAAGACTGTGTGTGGGTAGGGCACTGGGCTGCTGCAGTTTCATAGGGAAGGGTGCACCTATCAACCCTATCCCAAGACACATTCCCCTGGGGGAAAAAGAGGGACCTGGAAAGACCTAAGGGCATATTCTCTGTATAGCCCTGCTGTGGGAGAATAAGGCGGGGGTGGGGGCATAGAAATGCACCATCTAAGGGAAACTTTGTCAGGTGGTGGCCAGGGGTGTTCAAAGCTCATTACTTGCATAACCAGCTATTAGAGATCAGAGAGGGCAATTAGTGGGTCCTGGTTCTCACATCCCCAAACACACACTGTTCTGGCCTGCTGGGCTCTCTAACTTGGTTGGATGTCTTTGAGTCCTCTGTGGTGCCCCCTGCCTGCCTCCCCTCTGCCCTATGCCAAGGTGTGCTGGCAAATGTTTAACCACCAGCTCTATGGAAAAGACAATTTCTGTGATCTAAATACTCCCGTGTTGAATAATTTCAAGCTACCAATATGTCAAATGGCTTGCAAAATTCCATTCCTGAAAATGTAAACAATTGGGTCTCACAGAGCTGGTACAAGCTGGCTCCAGCACACCACTCCCAGCCCATCCCAGATCCCCTCATAGGAAGAAGGCACAAGTTTAAAGGCAGACTGGGTAGGGATGGTATGAATTTAATATTTTTTAGTATTACAATATATTCTTATAAAAAAGGTGCAAGTGAAAAAGGACACTGCAGATTTTGTCCATTAGCCTCATTTGTCATCTGAGGCAGCTGGTGAGAATAGCCCTGGCATGAAGGCATCTCTGGTAGAGGTCGGGGGAGATGGTCACAGCTCCCCAGTTGGTGGAAATGGGATGGGAGTAGGGAGAGGCTGGACCAGACCCTTCCCCATTCACCTGGAGAATTTTCTTCTCCCACTGCCCTAAACAATTTATTTCCATCACAGGGGAGAAATGCTGCTGAGACGGTTGCGTTAGGTTGACGATGAATTTTACATTGGCCACAAAATTAGCTGGAGAAACTTATCTAAAGGTGGCAGAAGCGGTGGGAAGGGCATGAAAAAAGCAAGACCAAGAAACATTAAGAGGCTAAAACATTTAACGTATTAAGGACCAGCTCAGCCATCCCCATTGGGCACCAGCCCCTTCTTACTCAGTTGAGTATGAGTCCGTGGTCCAAGGCACTGGAGATCTGGCTACAGTGGCATCTAGCACCAGAGCCACTGGCCAGATCTAGAAAATAAATAGAAAAATATCTTTTAGAGTGAGAAGGCTGGGCTCTGGAACAACATATGTGTGTCCTCTGTCAACAGTTGAACCAAATTCTGCTTTTCTGAAGATCAAATGTGTCTTGAACAGCTTCCATAGTCCTCCTCAGGTGCGTATCCAGTCTTCCATGGTGGGTGGGAATGCCAGACATGCTTGTGGAGCCGTCCCCTGTTCCCTGCCCCTATGGGGGGGTTAGGTTGACATCAGCCTGGCCAGTTTGGGAGAGGACCTTTAGAGGCCTCACCCACAACCTCCCATCTTCCCTAACACCTGTCTTGCAGTGGGAGCTCTTGGGGGTGCAGGTGGGTATAGCCAAACTCTGTGCAGCTGTTCTGCCTGGAAGCCTTTATCTTGCCCTCACCTGGGTTCCAGGATGGCCTCTTCACACCTGTGTCAGCCAGGCTTGCACTTGCTCAGATCCCTCCCACCAGAACACACGCGCCACCCGCCCCCTCAAACCAACGCACATGCTGGGCTCGCCAACCCTGTGTTTCTTCCCCCACAGCTACACTACAGTCCCAGCCCCAGGAGTCTGATGCAGGTGAAAGGCAGAAGATAGGCAGCTGAGAGTGGGCCCAGCTTACCAGTCTCCACTGGCAATAACCCTGAGCCAGGGATTAGGTTGGAAAGAGAAACAGGGAAGGGCAGAAGGGCCAAGAGCTGGTTGATGGTAGAGGTCAGGCAGGGCCAGTCTCACAGAGGATGAAAGGCCAACTCGGAGCGTGGTATTGAAAATAAGAACCTTGATGGAGTTTTAGAAGAAAAATTGTCTAGATACGGCCATCCCATCCACCAAGGCCAGCACAAGATGGACAAAATGGAAGGTGGGAGTGGATGGGAGGACCGGAAGGAGCCCCTTGCAGGTCAGGCTGAAGAACCAAATTAGGTACCAGAGGTGGGGTGGCCCCCTCTCAGCCTTCCTCCTTGGCCCCTTCAGGTGAAGTGCTCCCCAGAGGATGTCAGCCTTCCTCCTCCATCCCCAGCTCCCCAGTTTCCCTTGCCAGCTCTGCTGTTCGCCCCATCCGAATGCCTGAGAGGAGGGGACACCCTTAGAGACAGCATGTTAATGCGGAGGGCAGCTCTGGCCCCCAGACTTCTCAGGAAGCAACTCCAATGCCAGTGGACACATGGTTCCAAGTGGCCACCTGCAGGCTGAACAGAGGCCGCTGTGGCTTCTGCCTTGAGGCTGGTGTTAGAGAAGGGGTGGGAGGGGCCTGAGCAATTTATATTAAATAGAGAGCTGTGGAATGGAGCTAAGCATTCAAGTGCTGCCCTCTGCTGAGGGGCTACAGGGGACTCCAAGGCAACATTTGAGGTCACTGTCTGGCTTCACTACAATGGCCAGGTGTCCAGGAGGTGGGGACATGGGAGATGCCCAAGGCATGAGGTGTGGTGATGAATGAGGTCTTTCTTGAGCCCCTCACCAGATTCATCAAGCACCTGGTAGTAAGCCATAGCTGTGGAAACCCAAGGTGAGTCTTCTAGGATTGTGGATTAATAGACAGGATGGCACTGAGGGTAGAGAAGGAAGGGAGAGAGACTTAAGACATACAGGGAGAGGCCAGAGGACATGGGAAACAGACACTGCTACTCTGTCCTGATGTCTTTGGTCCCTGCATCATCCTTCCAACATTGACTCTTTTTCTGGAACCTACCAGAGCTGATCTAACTAGAATATATAATGCCTCCTCTGTTTCCATTCAAGAGGAGTTTGCCCTAGGTCAATGTTCTGTTGAGCCTCCCTTTGAGAGACAGGAGTCTGGATTCCCTCACCAGATTCCCTCTCAGGGGCTCCCTCCATCATGCTGCACAGGAAATCTGGACAAGGCTGTGGACCTCTCCAGTCTAGATCTGGAACTGTTCTGTGCTAGCACATGGGTGCCCATGGTAGGGGATGGAGAGCAGGGCCCCTTCAGCCTGGGGTTACCTGGCCCGAGGCCTTCCAGGGATGTCCAAGTCAGCCTCAGAATAATCCCTAGGGCCAGGACGCAGAAGGAAGCATGCGAAGGAGATGAGAGGAGCCCCTTAAGGTAAGCGTGGGGAGTACACCTGGTCCAGCCACACACAGCCCCCCACCCCAGGACCCAGCCCAGGGCTCTAAACCAAGCACCAAATGGCTTAAATATCACCACCTCCTCCACTCAGCCCCATTCTCACCCATCCCTGTCTCCCGGCCTCCTGTGTGACCAGTTCCCCAGGTCAATAATTTAGCCGGTTTATTGCCCGCTCCCGGGTGACTTCCAGGGCCTGGCTCCCTGATCGCTTGCGGCTGCGCTTGAGCTTGCATAAGTCCTTGTCGAAGACCTCCCCAGAGCGCAGAGCTGACACCAGGTCGTCGAACTCGCCTCCCTCCTCCAGTGAGCTGCCCGCAGCCAGGACCTTCCGCTGCCGCTGCCACCGCTCACGCTCCCTCTGCTCCTTCAGCTGCGGGCGGGGGGCCAGAGGTAGGAACCCTCTCAGGGAGAGGCACTGAGGCCAGAGAAGCCCCCCAACCCTGGGCTAACTCCTAGGCCATGGTCATGCTGCCTGCCTGTATCTGTTGGCCCCCCTTTCCTCCTGCCTAGGAGATACAGGCTCCCCGCCTCACACCATTCTCTTCCCTCAGGCTGGGAAGAAGTTTCTCTCTCCGGGGGCTGACATCCAACCCCTATGATGTTCCTCAGTCCCTGCCTTCCTCCCATACACCCCAGTTTGGGGGTGCTCTTCCCAAGTAGCACCCATCTCCCCTCAGTCCCAGGCCCATCATGGCCCCTCACCATGGCTTCCATGCGCGCCCGCCGCTCCTCTTCCTCCTTCCTCCTCCTCATGGCCTCTAGATCCTGCCGGGCCTCTGAGAAGGCCTGCAAGAAGGTGTCAAAGATGCCAAAGAATTCGTCTGGCTGCATCTTGCTATCATGCTCCCCGAAGTGCATCAAGGCCTTGGCGAACTGTCAAAGGAGAGAACAGGGTTGGTGGAGAGTGCCTGGAGCATGCTGGGCTCAGCCCCTGAGGTTAGCTGGGTTCTAGCCAGAGCAGAACCCAGTGCAAGGCTGGGGACTGTTGGCACAGGGGGCAGGGCTGGAAGAGGCGAGAAGACACCCCCATCATCATTGGGATCAGAGACAAGGCTAAGGAGAAACAGGTAAAGAGTTGGGTTCACTCACAGTCCACCTTACAGCCACCCCAGGGCTGTAAGGGGTAGGCATAAGATCAGGGGTATAGACCTTGGGAAGCCCTTCCTGAGGTCAGGAAGAGCCTGGCAGAACTCAGAACTTCAGAGATCCTCTAGTTATCAGGTGAATAACCCCTCTGTGCCTCAGCTTCCTCCTCTGTAAAATGGGAATAATAGAATCTACATCATAGTGGTGTTGGGGAGTTAGATGAGTTGGTGGCTATAAAGGAGTAGCTATACTTCTGACTTACTGAGAGCTACCATTGTTTATGCAACCCACTCAGTATTCTCTAAGAAAGATCTCATTACTCAAAGTTGGCTTCTTGGACTAGCAGCAGGTTCACCTCCTGTTAGAAATGCAGAATCTCAGACCCCAGGCCTCCTAAATGAGAATCTGTGTTTTAGTAAGACCCCCATACATGAGGTCTATGGGCATGTTAGGGTGAGAAGCAGATAGAGGAATAGTAATCATGTCCACCGCTGAGCTGTGGTGTCAGATTCTAACCCAGTTCTATCACTTACAGCTGGGCAATCTTGGGCAAGTTACTTAGCATCTCTGATTTTAGTGTTCATATCTGTCAAGTGGGAACGAAAACACTTAACATGATGCCTGAGAGCTGATAAATGGACCATGATTTTTGTGGTATGTGGTTATCATGGCTTGTCTTGTTAAGAGTAAGGAAATGGTTTTCTCTCAAAGCTCTGTAACTCTGGGTTTGTCCCTCCTGGGCTGTCTGTGGTAGGAATGGGTGAAGGAGCTTGTTTAGATAAGGCTGGGCTGGCAAGCAGTGGGGGTTGGGGCACCCTTACCTTGTCCCTGGCTTCATTTAGCTGGTCCTCCAGCTCTGAGAAGCTGAAGCTGGACACCGTGATGAAGTCGCTCATGACGGGGACAAACTTGTCATTAGGCTCCCGCACCTGGCGCCTCTGATACTCCAGCTCCTGAGGAGGGAGGGTGAAGTGCTGCTTAGACTGGTGCCAAGATGAGAGTCAGGGGTGCAGGGGTCACCACATCTCCCATCCTTCTTGTCACTCACAAGACATTGAGCCCTTTGGAAGAGGGAACACCCTGCATCTCAAAGTTCTAAGGATGGCAAAAACTATGAGCATTAGCAGCCCGCCCACCCTGCCGTCTTTCTTTCTCTAGAGCACTGAGACCCAACGTGTGACCTGGGGCCAGCAGCATCACCTGGGAAATTATGAGAAATACAGACTCTCAGACCCACAAGATCAGAAGCTGCATTTTAACAAGACTCGTCATTACAAGACTTCAGGTGAGTCATGCACAAATTAAAGAGACATTTTTCTAAAGCTCCCAGCTTTAGAGGCTGCAGGCCCATGGATCACACTTTGAGCAGCACTTAAAAGGACTATACAATTGTAAATTTGGAAATCATCTTCTCCCACCACAGTGGCAACAAAATGTTCTTTCTCATCCTTAATCTCAGTCTCTAAAATCCATTCTCCCCTTACCCACTGCCTCTCTCCACAGTGAAGATGGGAAGGGTCTCTTGTTCCTAGGTGTGGGGGACCTGTGTGGTCCCCATACTGGGCCAGTCTGGCTCACTTCCCCACTCCTCTACTGGTGTTTTCTGGAAGGCTCGGGCCAGAGATAGTATCAGCTGAGAAGCCATCAGAACAGGAATGGTGGGAACAAGAGACCTGGGTCCTCCACTGGCCCAGGAAAGAGGCAGAGAGACGTAAGGAAGAACCTTCTGAGGACATCGGTCCCACTGCCACATTGTATGCTTCCTGCCCCTAGCTGGCAGTCAAGGGATGAGGATTCTCTTTGCCATGCACTTGAATCCAGTGTAGGCATGGGTCAGATGTATGGTTCATTCCACTCCACTGCCAAATAAACACCAAGTTGGACAGTAACATGGGTATAGTCTCAGGTGACCCCTTTTAAAAGGTTCAAACTTAAGCCCCAGTAATCCAGTTACCTTTTGGGAGGGCTGACCCTGTGCTAGAAGCTGTACCCACTGTGCCCGTTGTTTTTCACCCCTGTGTAGGAGCTTAGGGTGCAGTGATGAACAGTGTTTGCTGACAGCAGCCCTCACCCAGGTAGGCACTGACGAGGTACTCACCAACTCCACTGCTCTCAGGCCACTCCTGAGGTTGCCCACCTCCTTCTCCAGCTCTGCTAGGCTGTGAGGAGACACAGAGGAAGGGGAATGAGGACCATCAGCTCCCGCCTTGAGGTGCTAAGGCTGGTTCAGGAAGAGAGCAGAGCCAAGCACAGTGGCCTGGGAGTCGGTGAGCCTGGGTTCCAGCCCTGGTTGTGGCCACTGATGGCCCTGACAAAGCACCTCCCCTTCGTGCCTCTGTCTATGCATCTATAAATTAACAAGGTGAAACCTGCGTTCTATAGATCTTTCCAGGTCAGAAATGTCATGCTGCAATAGGAGAACGTTTCCAACTTGTGGCTTCTGGCTTAGACCTATTTATTTTTATTACTACCAGATAATGCCTATGAGCTCTTTATGTGATCCTGCAAGCAATAGCATTCGATACCAGTGAGCCATGTACCACTATGTTTCTAGTTTTCCTGGAGATGACATCTATCACCTAAATGTTCAGGTCTAATTTCTTGCCTAGCAGATGCTGTTGGTGCCCCACCCACATTTCCTTGGACCATCCATTGTAGGGCATGGCCCCAACTCTTCCAACTGTATGCACACTCTTTTTTTGAGGCCAAGCTCCTTCCACCTGTACCTGTGGCCAGAGAGTTATTCCCTGCCCCTGCGGAGCCCCTCAGCCACTTACTGAGAGGGTATGCTGTCTGATTGCCCCAGCAACCTCGCCCTTCGGGTGGGAAAACTGAAGTAAGTATTCCACACTGTTTCCCAGAATGCCTCATGGGGTTAAGTCCCAATTGCCGTGAGTGGTAACTGGCGTAATAATGTTTGTTACTGGCATTCTTTCTATCTCTGGCTCATTTCCCCATTCTTCTATTGGTATTTTCTGGAAGCATCTCTGAAATAAGGATTTAAGAGCAAATTGTCTTTGTTTGGTTTTCCCGGAAGCAGACCCTGAGACAGGGCCCATTCCTACTCAGCCTGAGGCAGGATAGGTAGTCAAGGAAGTGAGCACGTTCTCAGAACACAGTAACTGTGGTGGTGCCCATACAGTCAGCACAATAAACCTCAGCATTCGCAATGTAACGAGCTCATTCAAGCAAAGCTATCTGCAGTAGGGACTTTCCCCTCTAGAAAGCATGCGCATTTTGATTTTACCTATCCTCAAACTGGCCCTTTGCTCATTATATAAGAGTAAAAAAAAAAAACACACCCCTAGGTGGAAATTTAAGATGCTAATGAGACATGTAATGTATGAAAAAGCACGCATAGCTACTACACATGTGCACCCAGAGGCCCACTCAGAGCCTGCTTCCTAATAACAGCTCTTCCCACCTCCTTATGAATTATCACGTAAGTCTCCCATAATGGGAGTCTTCCTAGTGCCGGTCTTGGCTGTCTCATCCTTACAAGAAGCCCGCCCTGAATGCTCTCTCTCTCTCTCTCAGGGTGTACTGTCTATTCTGCACCTAACTTACAAGATATTCTTCTTGTTTTGCAATACATTGTTCTATGCTATACCCCCTTTGCTGTGTGTCTGTTTAAATTCTTTTAAACTCAGAAGACAAGAACTGAGGTCTCACATCAGCCATCATCAAGCCCGGGGTAGACCCCAAACCAGGAAAGTAAGACAAGAATGAGGGTCATGATGGGGAGAAGGAAGTCTTGGAGAGGCCCCTCACTTGACTTTGGCAGCTTCTGGAAGATGCTGCAGCTCTGAAGGCATGTTCAGAATATCAGGAAAATGCTTCTCCAGGATCATGATCAGGTAATGGAGCAGAGAGATGTTTCTGTGGACGAAAGTCAGGTCAGTGGTAAGTGACAGAGGAAACTGGGCACGAGGGTCAGAGGGAAACTAGGATGGGGTGTTAAGAGAAAGGGGTGATGAGTCTTAGGATGTGCCCATCCTAATAGAGGGAGGATGTGAGAGGCCAGGGTAGGGTGAGATAGAGGCCAAGGAAGTGGCCAGAAAGGGAGGTCCTCACCTGTCGATGCTGGACTTGGTGTCAGCAATCTTGTTGAGGCTGGCCACCCGGAACCCGTAGGCACCTCCACGCTGCCCTTTGTTCATGAAGTTGCCTATGGCTAGAATGACCTCTAGCATCTGCCTTAGACGCTTGCTGCGGACCAGCTCCCGGGAGGCCAACAGGATGGCTGGGAGAGGAAGCACAGGTCAGAGCCCTGCATGGGCTAGGCAGGGCAGTGGTTCCCATTGCACCCCAGGAAGATGCCACCACAAAGCTCAGAAAAGGGGCTGTCAAATGTCTTCAACTCTCAGTGAGGCAGAGATTATACCCACTGCTCAGCAGACCCATCGATTTCACATTCACCCACCTCCAGGGGAAGCAGACACTTTCACTAAGGCCAATTCAGCAGACATCCCATTTGTAGGACATGCCAACTCTTCCCAAGAAGATAATTTCAGAAGATCTTTTCTTACATGTACTTAAAGATTATTAAGAAGGCCAGGTGCAGTGGCTCACACCTGTAATCCCAGCACTTTGGGAGGCTGAGGCAGGGAGATCACTGGAGGTCAGGAGTTCGAGACCAGCCTGGCCAACATGGTGAAACCCCATCTCTACTAAAAATACAAAAAATTAGTCGGGTGTGGTGGCGCGTGCCTATAATCCCAGCTACTTGGGAAGCTAAAGCAAAAGCGTCACTTGAACCCAAGAGGCTGAGGCTGCAGTGAGCCAAGACTGTGTCACTGCACTCCAGCCTGGGCAACAGCATGAGACTGTCTCAAAAACAAAAAGAAAAAAAGATTATTCAGATATTCTTTCCATGAATATACTCATAAATATTACACTTTTACTTTTCTAAACTTAGCACTTAACTTCAGCATTTTACCTATTATGGGATTGCTTCTGCCTGTCTTGAAATGCTATATTCTATTGGTTTTTTGGAAAGAAAAAAAAAATTCATCAATTAAATAACATGTCCTTGATAATATTCTATTATTTTTGTTCTATAAAATAATGGCATGCTTTTCAGTTGATAATGTCTAAGATTTGATGAAATAAGCTACTTGACATACTGTTGAACGTCATTTTTAAGATTTTTCCAACCTTTGGGCATCTTAACCATTTTCCCCCAATGCTCTAAATGATATCTTTGCTAGAAATACAAACTAAGCTAACAGTAACCAAAACTTCAATAATTCATTCTGCTGTGTGTGCTCTGGCCCTTCCTCAGCTATGATGTCTTTATGGTGGGTGCGCAGAAAGGGGACACAAATCCTGAGATTTTCTCTACTAGTTACAGAATGTGATTTTTGAATATTCAGTGTGGCAACAAAAAGACTAGATTATCCTGTGATCTATGGCTTATGCCAAACTGAACATTCTTTAAGATGCTGCTAGGAAGATAAAATGAAAACGACTTGGCTAAAAGTTTGTAGAAAGCTTTGAACACAGTTAGAAATAAGTTACTGTTAAAAAGAAGCTGTACCAGCACTTTTGGAGGCTGAGGCAGGCAGATCACCTGAGGTCAGGAGTTTGAGACCAGCCTGGCCAACATGCCGAAACCCTGTCTCTACTAAAAACATAAAAATTAGCCGAGTGTGGTGGCACACGCCTATGTAACCCCAGTTACTTAGGAAGCTGAGATGGGAGAATTGCTTGAACCCAGGAGATAGAGGTTGCAGGGAGCCGAGATCACACCACTGCACTCCAGCCTGGGCAACAGAGTGAGACCCCATCTCAAAAAAAAAAAAATTGTAAAAATAAATAGTAAGGCTTGTCAGTAGCTTTTAAGTTGAACACGTACATACTCTATAACCTAAAAGCCACATTATTCTTGGTGAGTATTTGGGTTGTTTCTAGGTTTTTAAAATTCTAAATCAAATGGGTAAATTATGGTGTATTCATATAATGGAATACAATGCAGAACTGAAAATGAATAACCCACTGCTACATGTAACACTAGGGACAACTCACAACCATAATGTTGAGCAGAAGTCACCAGCATAAAATTATTCATACTCTATTATTCCATTCATATAAAGTTCAAAACAGGCCAGACATGGTGGCTCTTGCCTACAATCCCAGCACTTTGGGAGGCCAAGGTGGGCAGATCACTTGAGCCCAGGAGTTTGAGACTAACCTAGGCAACATGGTGAAACCCTCTCTCTACAAAAATACAAAAATTAGCCAGGCTGGCAGCATGTCCCTGTAGTGCCAGCTACTTGGGAGGCTGAGGTGGGAGGATACCTTAAGCCCAGGAGGCAGAGGTTGCAGTGAGCCAAGATCACACCACTGCCCTCCAGTCTGGGTGACAGGGCAGGACCCTGTCTCAAAAAAAAAATAAGTAAAAATTTAAAAAATAAAACCACTAAAACTAATCTAGCAGTCAAGATGGGTTTGACCTTCAGAGAGGAGGGAAGGGGTAAAGTTTGGGAAGGGGACATAAAGAAGGCTCCGGGGGGTTGGAAGCTGTATTTCTTGACCTGGGTATTGATTACACATGTGGTTCCCTTTTTTAATTCCTCAAGTAGGACTCTTGTGATTTGTGTACTTTTCTATGTGCATGTTATGTTTCAAAAAAAGTTTATTTAAAAAGAATACTTGGGAAAGTTTTTGGCAATTTATATTGGTTGGGATGTTTTTTCTAAGGTTTATATGCTATTTGGAAAATTTGCAAAGGAATCCTCCTAAAAATGCTAAAATGTTGGCAAAACAGAAAATGACAAGAGTTCAAAGGAAATCAGTGTAAATGGGAAAACGCCCAGATGCAGTTCTGACATTTTAGATATATTCCCAAGAATAATATATTCATGAATATATTCATAAGAATATTACATTTGCAGCCATATTCATCTTGACTACATTTGATGAATGTATTTATAATAAGAATCGGTAAATGTGGTATATTCAGCAATAAATATATTCATAAGAAGAATATATTCAAGAATTATAAGTTCATGAATATATTCATAGAAGAACTGGAAAATTTGTCAAAATTGGTGAACTGGCTTTTGGCAAATGGACTCAGAGCACTTGCTGGGGTTAGGAGGGCAGGTGTCAACAGCTCATCACCTAGCTGGGATAGGCTAAATCTTAGCTCTTCCAGGAATACTTCCTGGGAGAACTGGAAGGAAGAATAAGAATCCCATCTTTGCACACTCCTCTTTTCTCCACCTACAGTCACACACACTGATCTGATTCTATAATACACAACTTTAGGCATATCTTTCCTATCTAGCTCTTAGAGGAAAGAGACCTATGTCTGGTCTATACAAGGACAGCAGCCATTGCTATACAGAGCAATTATTATAGAGCAGAGCTATAGAAGAGTAGCTTTCCCCAGCAGATCTTGCTATCCCAAACACATCTTACTTGGCTTAGCTTGATATCAAAGGGAGACTCTTTCCTGAGTATCCATTGACTTTTTTTTTTTTTTTTTTTTTTTTTTTCCTTTTTTGAGACAGTCTTGCTCTATCACCCAGGCTGGAGTGCAGTGTTGCCACGTCGGCTCACTGAAAGCTCCGCCTCCTGGGTTCATGCCATTCTCCTGCCTCAGCCTCCCCAGTAGCTGGGACTACAGGCACCCACCACCATGCCCGGCTAATTTTTTTGTATTTTTTAATAGAGATGGGGTTTCACTGTATTAGCCAGAGTGGTCTCGATCTTCTGACCTTGTGATCCGCCCACCTCGGCCTCCCAAAGTGCTGAGATTACAGGCATGAGCCACTGTGCCTGGCCTCCACTGACTAATTCTTAGGCTCCTGGGAGCAGGAAACTGTGTGAGATTAAACCTTTCTGGTGGCTAAGCTACTCTGGTTCCGAATCTCCAAATAGCAATTGCTCACATTTGTTCCACTGACCCAAGATATACAAATAGTTGTGCACACATGTCTTGTGCTGAACTCCTCATTTGTGCTGCATGCTCCAAAGGCAGTGTGCAGCAGGATGAAAGAAAGCTGTGAAGAAGATAAGGATTCACCCATCACCAGGGCAGGAGATATGGCCAGACCTTGGAAATGGAGAATCACTGCTGTTATCTATGCTTACCACCTGTAGGTCCCTTGATGTGTGTATTTGTGTGTGTGTGTAGTGTGAGGGGGAACGAGATCTGATTGCAGAAAGTGTCTGCCTTAACTCTACATGTTCCACCCTATCCAAAAACTCTTCCTGAAGCATCTCAATGGATTTCAGGAAGGGCTACTCCCTGGACTGGGCATCTCAGGGAGTACTGACTGGCCCTGGTGTCCAGCAGGGGGTGCCCATGCTCTGTTCTGCCCCCAGCCTGGCAACCTCAACACCCTGGAAACAGGCTTTCTTGCTCCACTCTTCCGACCCTGTCCTCTCCACAGATGAGCCTCCCAGCCTCTCCTGCTTATTGCCTCCTGGGTCCACATGTCTGCCCACCATCCTGACCTCCTGCCTCTCCCAATAACTCCACACCCCTCCCTACTCTGCCATCAGCACAGGCAGCCCCTGGGAAGTACTAGAGGACAAGAGGGAAGGGACTGCTTTTGAAGATCAGCCATCTGCATTCCTACCCTGGTTCCACCACTCACCAGTGTCATAGCCTCGGGACATTAACACAGCCCCACTTTAGAGAGGAGAGAATGGAGCACACGGAAGTTAATAATAGCACCCACTCGTGGGATTCCTGTGATGACCAAATGAGGACCAACCAAGCAGAGTGCTTCACACAATGCTTGGCGCATGGTTCTCATTGAACGACAAATTTCTCATCTGGAAATGGCCTGTGTTGGAGGTGTTCCCTGACTCAGAAAATCAGATGCCTCTAGAAATCAGCTTGTGCAGTTTCCTACTTTCTGAATGGCTCACACTAAAACTAACGTGCCCAGAAGTCTTCTATGAGCCTAGCACCTCTCAAGTAGGATAAAGACCGATGAGCTCAGTCCCAGCCAGGCATTGTTGTAGGTGTAGCTATTATCTTTTCTACCTTTCCATCCCATGCTGGGGCAGATGTCAATAGACGCCCCACCTTGGAGAGCTTGCATGCTGAGGCATAAGGAACATGTCACAAGGTTGGTGCATGTGCTAATTATAAGCAAGTGCATATTTTTATAATCATCATTTTACATTTTGTCTTTGAGGTTTTGCTTTTGCTTTTGGGTTGAGAATAAGAAAGGGGTTTCCCTCTGCCCCTGTTCACTGTCTCCCACCCACCCTCCCTTTCTCAGATGCCTCTCCACTGTAAGCCTCCTGCAACCCTCAGCCCTACCTTCCACTTTGGGCTTTGCCTCAGCCAGCCGCTCCTGGAATTTCTTCTTGAAGAAGAGGGCTTGCAGTCGCTGCTGGTAGTGGTCAATCCTGTAGACAAGGTGAGCCATGTCTTGAGGTATCCCACCCCTACCCAGGCCAGCCCCAGCTCCAGGAGCCAGCTCCAGCCTCCTCTTGAGCCTGCCCACCTCTGTCCCCTTCCTCTTGGCAGAACCCCACCTGCCCCAATCCCAGCCCCACCTGCCAGAACCCCACCTGCTCGAATCCCTGCCATGCCTACGGCCCCAACCTGCTCATTTCATAGAGGAAGCGGTCAGCGCGGGCCATCCGCTCAATCTCATGCTTGTGTTCCTCCAGGAGGTCAATGTCGCTCTTCTCTGGGATGAACTTGAGGAGCTGCAAAGAGCAGGCGCAAGTCACACAAGCAACTGGTGAGCAGCAGACATATGGTGCGGGGTGTGAGAAGCTGTACTGACTCAGGTCAAGATGGGGAGGGTGCCTTGAAAAAGAGAGATACCCTCTTGTGGACAGATTTGTTTCATCTGCCTGAAGGGGATGACAGGGCACCCAGCTCTGAAATTCTTTTTTCTTTTTTAAAATTCAGATGTAACTGATATATAGTATTTCTTTCTTTTTTTTTAAAGATAGGGTCTCACTCTGTCCCTCAGGCTAGAATGCAGTGGTATAATCATAGCTCACTGTAGCCATGACCTGCTGGGCTCAAGCAGTCCTCCCACCTCAGGTCCTGAGTACCTGGGAATATAGGCGTGCAGCACATACTGGGTTAATTTTTTTTTTATTTTTTATTTTGTAAAGACAGGATCTCACTATGTAGCCCTGGCTGGTCTTCACCTCGTGAGCTCAAGCGATGCTCTCACTTCAGCCTCCAAAAGTGCTGAGATTACAGGTAGGAGACACCACGTCTGGCCTAAAGTACCCTATTCTTCAATGTACGGCTCAATGGTTTTTCTTTCCTTTTAAACAAACTTGAGGTATAATTTATATAAAATAAAATGCACCCATTTTAAATGTGCAGTTCAGTGATTTTTGTCAAATCTCCATCCATTGAGTCATCATTCAGATTAAGATAGAGAACATTTCTATCCCCCAGGAAAGTTATTTTGTATCACTTCAGTAAGCCATTCAAGTGAATATAGGCTCTCAGCTGAATTCTAGGATGTTAACCAGATTTGCCTGTCCTTGAACTCATGCTGTATGCTCTTTTATGTCTGGCTTCTCCCCAACATAATGCCTAAGGTTCATCCATGTCATGGTCGTTTGTTTATTGCTGAGGATTCCACTGTATGAATATACCACAGTCTACTTATTCACTTTCCTATTGATGGACAGTTGGGTTGTTCACACTTTGGGGGATTTATAAATAAAGTTGCTATAAATAGAGTTGGCCCCTGAACAACACAGGGTTGAACTATGCAGGACCACTTGTATGTGGATTTTCTTCCGCCTCTGCTGTCCCTGAGACAGCAAGACCAACCACTCCTCTTCCTCCTCCTCAGCCTGAAGACAATGAGGATGAAGACCTTTAAGATGATCCACCTCCACCCAATGAACAATATATGTATTTTCTCCTTTTAATGATTTTCTTTTTTTGTTTGTTTTTTGACAGTCTCACTCACTCTGTTGCATAGGCTGGTGTACAGTGGTGCTATCTCGGCTCACTGTAACCTCCGCCTCCTGGGTTCAAGCAATTCTCCTGCCTCAGCCTCCCAAGTAGCTGGGACTACAGGCAACGTGCCATCACGCCTGGCTAATTTTTGTATTTTTAGTAGAGATGGGGTCTTACCATGCTGACCAGGCTGGTCTTGAACTCCTGACCTCAAGTAATTTGTCTACCTCGGCCTCCCAAAGTGCTGGGATTAAGGCATGAGCCACCGTGCCCGGCCTTCCTTCTAATGATTTTCTTCATAACATTTTCTTTTCTCTAGCTTACTTTGTTGTAAAAATACAGCATATAACACATATAACATAAAAATGTGTTAACTGGTTGTTTATCTTATCAGTAAGGCTTCTGGTCAACAGTAGGCAATTAGTAGCTAGGTTGTTGGGAAGTCAAAATTTATATGTGGATTTTTGACTGCACGGAAGGTCAATGCCTCCAGCCCCCACATTATTGAGGGTCAACTATATTCTTGTGTATTTATTTTAGTATTTGTACTCGTTTCCCTGGAGTTACACCTGAGAGTGGGATTACTAGGCAATAGGGCGGGTGTATGTTTAGCTGTAGAGTGCACTTCCAAATCGTTTTCCAAAATAATTGTGCCACATGAGAATTCCAATTGCTTCACATCCTCGCCAGCACATGGCATTGTCAGTCTTTTTAATTTTAGCTACTCTGGTGGGTGTGTGGTGCCCCCTTACTGTGGCTGACTGTATTTCTCTGACAACTAATCGTATTGAACACCTTTTCATATGCTTATTGTCTATTTGGAAATCCTCTTTCATGAAGCGCCCTTTCAAGTCTTTTGCTCATTCTTAAGTTGATTTCTTCATCATTTTCTCATTGATTTGTAGAGTTCTTTGTTCTGAATATGATCTTTGTTATACGTATGTATAGCAAATCTCTTCTAAGGTTTGTCTTCTCTTTTCACTCAGTAACCGTGCCCTTTGATGAACAGAAGTTCTGAATTGTAATGAAGTCCAATTGATGATGTTCTCGTGTGTGTGTCTTTCCTAGGTTTCCCAAAGGATCCAAAAAAAACAAAAACAAAAACAAAAACTGAGGGGGAAGAGATTTGGGGAAGATATCACTATTCCTCATCTGACTTTGCCTTGGGAGCCATGGGAGAACGACTCCTGGAGAACACGCAACCTTTTCCAGCTTTCCCCAAGAAGGGCTGGCCCAGGGGGGTTTCTATAAACCTTCTCCCTAACTCTTCGAGCCTGATTTCTCCTTGACCCAAAAATCGTAGCCTCTCTGGGGGCTGTTGGGAAGGGGCATGGCTGGCCCCTGGGTTCAGTTCCCCTTCCTTCCCACGAGGGACCTCACCTGCTCCAGCATGTCCTTAGCGAGATCCTCCTGCTCATCCATCTTCAAGATGGCCTGCCGGATCTCCTCATTAGAAAGCTTCAACCTAAAGCAAAACCCCACCTCAGTCCAGGACAGCCTTCAAACCTTCTTCTCCAAAAGGTACCACTCCGCCTTCCCTCATTCCCTAACATGGACTTGGGAATGTATTTAATAGTACTCCCCCCTCACCTCCTCTACAAAGCCTTCTTAGACTAAACTAGTATGATTCAGTCCATAAACTTGATAATGAGCATTTAATGTCGAAATAGAGACGTGAGGGTCTCTGTTCTCTTGATAATCCATCAGAGCTGATAGGGGCTATTTGGGAGTAAAAGAGATGTCTTCAATGTAGACCAAAGGGACAGGGCAAAGAGTTCCTGATCCTTTTCCTCCTCCTCATGCTTAAAAAATGCACAGCATCTCCACGGGAGGACAGGATTATCGGCAAGCCACTAAGAGGGCAATTTCCTGCTGCCTTCGTTCTCAGAACACAGAATTGCTCTCAGTCTTCTGACAGCGCTTCAGCTCCCACACAGCTGTCCCAATCAGTCTTGCTGTCTGGGAGATGGAGAAGCCACACAGCCCCGTAGCCCTTCCCTATCCCCTCCACATGCACCCCCATTGGGAACCCTGGGGATTCAGAATTCTTTCCACCATCAAGTGGGGGAAACTGAGGCCTGGGGGCTTGTGAGAGGAAAGGGGGGAGGATGTCTCAGAGGCAGCTGGGGCAGCACTAAGTATAGTATGGGAGGTGGTGCCCTCTGACCCTGGCTCAGGCAGGAGGCCCTAGTACAGAAGCTGTGCTGTTAGCGCAGATACTGCCCTGTTTGTTCTGCAGCCGCGGGAAATGCTTAGGGGCTGAGATCATGCTGCTCAATGGCCTGAGCCAAGCGAGGCCCTCCGTGGGCTTAGAGCAACTCGGCCGCCAGACGCTGACCAGGCTGGGCAAGGGCCTCGTGACTGGGCAGAGCCTGCAGAGCCCCGAACTGCTGCTCAAGGCAGGTTCCCAGGAGACAGTTCTAGATCAATGCCCTCCCCTCCCAGGGGACAGCAGAGAGGGAGAGGCCCAAGACTGCCATCACTCCATTCCTCCGCCCCCTTTGTCCCCCAGGCATTCAACTCAACCACCTTCTTTTGCACATACTTGGAAAGAAGGATGATGCAGTTTTGGGCCCTCCGGCCGTCAATGACCGACAGCTCTTTGACCTTGCGGGAAGCCAGGTAGATGTCCTCGGTGGAGCCCAGCTCTTTCTGCAACCAACAAGTCAAGTGGACGGTTGAGGTGTGTGTTCCCTAATCCTCCTCTTACCCACCCCGCAACAGCCACCTCCTACCAATCCAGAAATGCTCCCGGCGTGAGGGGAAGGGGGAAGAAAAAGATGGGGGGCCGGGGGGTGGCTAATGGCTAACTTTAAGAGAAGGTATCTGGGACTTTTCCATAGGCTCCAATGGGTTGGGGAAGGACACTGAGGAGTCCCCCAACCTTTCTTTTTTTTAAGAAATTATCCATTCTGGGCAACAAGGGAAGGGGCTGTGCCAGTGGGTCAGGGCATGACTGATCCCTGTGGCTTTGGGCAATGTGACATAACCTACCGTGTCTCCCACAGAATCAACTCCCACTCCTACTGCCCAACCCAGAGGCCTTCCTCAGGCTTATGCTGAGAAGCTGGTTGCAAACCCCCAGAGGGAACAGTTACTGACTCCTAGGGACTTCAGGTACAGCCCAAGGTGCCCAGGTAAAGAGCATCCACAAGTTCAGAGGTATGGAAACTGAGGCAGAACTCTCTCCTCTGAGTCCCAGCAGGCAGATTCCAGAGAAACCATTGATCCCGCCCCACTCCTTCTCTTGGGCCCCTAGTGAGGTAGACAGGAGGCTGTCTAGTGTGTTGTTCTTCCTCTGGGAGGTCCCTCTTGCACAGCTTCAGGGGCCACCTTGCATGGTTATGTTTGTGAATTGTGTAGTGCCTACCCTGTGTGTCCTTACAGGAAAGGCTCTCCTTTGGCCTGCTGTGTAAGACAGTAGACCTAGAAGCCTTCTCCTCATTCCAGGAGACATTGACCTCCACTGCTGCCAGGGGTCTATTTGATTACCTCCCTCTGCTACATTTCCTCTTTCTCTTTGGGGGGTCCTCTCCCATACCACCCTGTATGAATGGGGGATAAGGTAGAAGGTGGAATGGACAAGTCCTCTCTGTCTGGCCCAGTACAGAGCAGCAGCCCGGGACAGCAGTTAACAGTTGGAGTGGTCAGAGCCCCGAGAGTAACTCACCTGCTGAGAAGGATTAGTTATCAGCTCCTAGGCGGCAGCCACAGCCAACAGAGAATTAAACATGCACAACATTAGCCAAGACATTTGGGGACCCAGAAATAGCATGACAGACAGGGGGATCCCTCAGCATCTACACTGTCCACTTTGTCCCAGTGAGACCCATGGTTGGAGACAGGCACCCGTAAGCGGCACTAGACAGGAGCTGCTTCTAGCAGACACGCACTCTGAGAAGCCAAACAAAGCGGAGATCAGGCAGCTCCTCCCCTCTGCCCAGTGGGACCACCACTCCCCAGTCAGCACAGACCAAACCCCTGAGTTCTCCCACCCCAGGCTTTGCTGCCTGTTCTTCCTTTTCCTCTGCTGAAAATGTGCAGAGAGGGTAGAGGACATTCCTCCATCCTGGGATGAGTTCACCTTTCTAAATAGGGGAGGAGTCACAAATGAACTCTATCTGGAAGCTCCAGAAAGTTGTGTTTATTGAGGCAGAGGAAAGCAGGTGTCCTTGAATTTGCTCACTGTCCCTCATCTGTCCTTTGATGTACAATGGGAACTGAAGAGGCACAGCCCACACCTCTGTTCTCCCTGACACTGATGGAGTGGAAGCTACCAACTCAAAACCCGCATGGGGCATAGAGAAGACCATGACTCCCAGGACCTCCCCCGCCCCACAACCAGCTGTGAGAGGAGGAAACAAGGTTAACACGGCCTCCGGGATCTCTCCAGTCCTGCTGCTGGGATTTCAGTCCCAGAGACTGGATGTTCCACTGAGTGAGGGGAGGCAGGTGATTGCACTGTGTGGGCTCAGAGAGGTGAGAGGGACAGGACAGGGGGCCTTTCAGTCTTAAATCTTCTCAACTCACCAAGCTGGGATGCCCCAGACCCAGTCTGTCCAAAACCCATAACCTTCTTTCCTGACTGGCCCCATCCCAGCCTCACTTCAGGGCCCTGGAGCATGGGTAGGCTGGACCAGAGCCCTGTCCTGCAGAAAGACTCTCAAACGAGGAGGTAGCCTGCGATCACCAAGCCTGGGATGCTTGCCACACACTCCTCTGTCCTCAGCCCCACTTGCGGAGAATTGGCTCCCAAGAGCCAGTGCTCATAAGAGTTCCTTTCAGCTCCAGCAGCCTCAGCTGCCAGCCTGACATGGACATGGGGTTAAAAATGTCTCCTGGAATTAGGAGTAGAGAATCTGATGCTGTGGGCACCCACATGTAAACAAACAATCATCTGGCCAGAGCCCTAGGAGCGGCTGCATGTGTCCTCGGTCATCCACAGATCGGGGCTGGGCAGAAAGTGAGCTAGGGCACCCTCGCCAGCTCAGTGGGGAGCCAGGCCACAACAGCCAGCCATTGCCAGGACCCACTCATTGGCACCCGGGGAAACCCTCGAGACTGAGGTCCGAGGCTAAGTAGAGAAAACAAGGAAGATGGTAGCCCAGCCCCAAGAGGGATCAGTCCCTCTGGGGCGGGGCCAGAGAGAAAGCAATTCCCTGAGGCTTCTAAGCTGGTCACTCCCTAAATTGACTTAGAGGGAAGGCCCCCCGCTGTGCTAGTTACCATGCGGATTCCTGGGCCCCAACTCATCTCCTGAATCACATTCATTTGAGGGTGAGGTCTGAGAAGCAACCCTTTTGGCAATCCCCGCAGGTACTCGGCACAGTTTGAGATTCCCACCTCAGGAACGCCCTGCGTTCTGGCAGCAACTCACCCCATACTTTCTCTGTGAGTGGAGGACCAGACTTGCTGGCAGCCACCTGCACAGAGAGCCTTGAGAGCAATATCCAAGGCCTCCCCAAGCCCAGCCCCAGCCCCCTGAGTGATACGGAGCAGCACCTTCTGCCTTCCTTGCAAGGCAACATCCCCTGCTCGGTCTCATAGAGGTGTTGACAGACAAAATGTGGTGGAAAAGTGGTTTGAGAAGTGACTATGCCTTCTAAGCCTAGTCCCTGAATCCTGGGCCAGAAAGAGCAAGGGTTCACAGTGGTCAGGCCTTGTGACTGTACCTGCGATGCTCCAGGATGGAAGAGAGAAATGGACAAAACACTGTTTCAATACTTGGTGTATAAATATGAACCATAATACAAGAATGTTTCTCCCTATAGCCTGTGCACCTCTACTTCATACCTACATCCTCAGCAAGAATAAATTCATCACCTCATAAAGAATAAAATCATTCAGTATACGTGAGGAGGAAGGGAAGGAAAGGCAAGGCAAGGCAGGCAGAAAGAAAACAAGCTGAGGTTTGGGTTCAAGGATATGGTATATGGAAGTTAAAACCCAAGAGGCCAGAGGGTATAGGGTCTTACCTGGTGCCTCTGATAAGCTGAAAACATCTTTTCAAAATCCTCTAGGTCCAGAATCCGAAATACCTGCATGTCATCAATCTCATTCCATACGGTGCCAGGGACACGCTCCTAAGAGTCAGGGTAGGGAGAAGACCCCATGGTTGGCCCAACTCTGTCATGGAGATGCCCCATGCCTCCCTAACCCCACTTATCTCCCAACTGCACATACTACAACGACCAGGATTTCAGACCTTCAGAAGGGAGTTGGTTGCTCCCCTCAACCTCCAACCCTCTTGAATACTCTGCTCCAGCATAGAGGCCGGAGACAATCCCCTTCTCTTCCCTTGTGCATGGAGCCACATGTAAGCATGTTCTAGAAATCCCGGGGGGTGCTGGGGGGATGGGTAGGCAGTAGGAAAGGGGGTGCACTTCACTTTTTCCAAAAGCAAAGTCAGAAGCTGCACTCTCAGAGTACTTCACACAGGCCCACTCCCCCTAAAGGGCAGGGTGCCTGGGAGTCACTCCTGTCCTTGGCTGCCATCATTGGAAGATTAAAGCCACACATATTTGTGATCCTCAAAGCTGCAGCACTGACTGTATTTATGTGAATCAGATGGTTGCTTTCTTTCCCAAGGGTCTTCTTTCCACTTTCCCAGATTCTCAGAAAGTGGACAAATACCAAAGTTTGGGACCTGGCACCTGTAGTGACACTGCTGAGACCAGCAAGACTCTGCCACAATTTCCCTTTGGTCAGACCCAGGGAGGGTGTTACTATCCTTTACAACAGGGTTTTACATTCCAAGACCTCTCCATTTAGGCCTTACCCCATCTCTGTGTAGGACCTTTGCACTAGGGTCTGGAAAGAAGCTGTTAGCCAAGCCAAGCCAAAAGGAAAAAAAAGAAAAAACCCTGGAAGTCTCATAGCACCCTGCTGATGGCCCACAGCACAGCGAGCCAAGCTCCTGACAGGGCGTTCCAACCCTCCCCTCCCAGGAATCCCCACCTCATCTAGAGCTTTGCTGTCCTTCAGCATAGAATCTCTCTGCCTTCCTCTACCTAGAGCACAGCCGGGGAACCTTGTTTAATGCCTCCTCTTCCTCTTTCTCCCTACAACTCCCCCTCAGAAAGACTTGGAGAGAGAAACATACCTTTCACTCACTGTTATTTTCTTAAACTCTGGAAAGGGGAGGCTAGGCCAGAGTCAGGGGGTGGGGACATTCCTGTGGCCTTCTGAAGGCCAGGGACCCTCTCGTGGAATGCGGCTGGGAAGCTTGGAGCAGCAAGGGATACAGGCAGCCGGCCAACCCCAACACAGATGCATTCTTTTCATGGCAGAAACAACCGCTTGTATGAGTGTGTGTGTGTGTGTGTGTTTGAGTGTGTGTGTGTGAGCGTGTGTGTGCTCACAGACGCACGCGTCGGGTAGGGGAAGGGACTAGCAGAGGAGTCAGGCTTCTGGAAAGGGGTGTGTGGGAGGCAAAGAGAAGATGAGAAGGGAATGGAATCAGGGAAGGCAGAGACGGAGCTGGCTGAAGCAGCGTGCAGCCGGAGTCTAATCTGCAGGGAGGCCTCCCTCTGCAGCTAGGATCAGAGTGGAGCTAGGGGAGAGAGAAGCCTGCAAAGGTAAAGCTTCCCATCCTTCTCTATTGGTGAGGCTGGGGTAAGAAGAAACGGGCTGGAGAGAGAGAGCTGGCTGTTCCACACTGGGAAGAATTTCCCATGAGACAGCCGACTAAGCTCAGGCTCTCTCTCCCTCTCTCTCACTTCTTCCCAAACACTGCCCAGCCCACCCCCAGCTTCTAGCATCTGCCAGAAGGACTGGAGGCTCTTCGAGGAGGTATAACTGAGGTCCGGAACCAGAAAGTGGTTGTTCCTAACATTCCCTACATGTTGACACTCACCACGTTGCCCTGATGTGCCCACCTTGCATAATTCTCGAATTTGATTTTCTCACCACTCTGGCCAACAGCCCATCATCTCTAGTCTAGACTCCTGGGACTTCTGCCCGCTGGAGATATCCTTCACATGCCAGGGAAAGCCTTCTCAAAAGCATGTTTCGTTATGTTTCCCCCGTGGTGCACTGCCTTTGGGGTCAGGCAGGCCTAGCCTGCTGACGCTCCCAGCCCTACCATTTTGTGGGACTGTGGGAAGATGGAGGGATGAGATTTTTCTCCCATGTTACATAAAAGGAAACTGAGTCTCCATGATTTTTTTTACCTCACCAAGTTGATGTGAGAATTAAGTGAGATAACATACTTCCAACATACATGGTAGGGCCACTAATAATAACCTTTTATATGAAGACTTTCTATATGCCAGTCACTGTTCCAAGTACTTTGTATGTAGGAAGTCAGTTACTCCTCACAGCAATCTTTTTTTTTTTTTCAAGCCGGAGTTGCCCAGGCTGGAGTACAGCATGTAGCAGCACAATGTTGGTTCACTACAACCTCCGCCCCCGAGGTTTAATTATCCTGCCTCAGCCTCCAGAGTAGCTGGGATTACAGGCATGCACCTGGCTAATTTTTGTATTTTTAGTAGAGACGGGGTTTCACCATGTTGGCCAGGCTGGTCTCAAACTCCTGACCTTGTGATCTGCCCACCTTGGCCTCCCCAAATGCTGGAATTACAGGTATGAGCCACTGCATGGCTGCAGTCTCTTGAGATGGACATTATTATTGCCCCATTTACAGATCAGGAACCTGAAGCTCAAATGATTCCATAACCTGCCCCTGTCACACAATTAAAAGCTTGGGATTGGGGTGATAAGTTCTCAAATGTTATTTAAAAGCCTTTCACCTTTCCCTACTTCTCCAAATGTCCCCCACTGTCTATTCCAACAAACCCACACTCTCCAGTATAGAAATGAAACTCGGGCCTGCTCTGGGCCCCTGGGGAATCTGTGTAGACTTTACTATTACTGGACCCAGAGAAACTCCTGAGCACACAGCTTCATATGATAAAAATGTTGCAAAAATATTACTTGCTTTGGCTGTCCTTCCTTCATCATTGATGTGCATGATAACTTTTTATTACATCTTTAAAATCTTACATTATAAATTGTGACAATAGGAGACAAAAATGTTATTTCTCTTTTTTTTTACCACAATACAAAATGTTATTTTCTGATGGTGAACAATGAACCTTTCTGCACAGCCTGCAGCCTTTGGTTCTGCAGAGCATTTGGCCTACTCATGTGCAGTTTGTCTTTCTGGCTTACCTCATGGCCACAGAGCACCCACAGGGTACAACTGTGCAGTGCACCTGTCACCAACCTGAACAATCTTGCTTTGAGTGCTGCTAACAGGTGGCTCTAAAGCTTAAGTAACTCAGATTAGAGATGTTATCAGAGGCCCAGGAAACTACAAATGGGCTGTGTTCACACTTCATCTTTCCACCTAGATTATAAAGCCAGAGGCAGAGGGAATTTTCGAGATCATCTCACACATGAGCAAACTGAGATACAAGTTGAGTGATTTACAGAGGTTGTACCACTAAAGCCACACCTGGTTTGGTTAGAGCCTCACCCTTAACTCATCCCAGGCTCTCTAGGTGTTTCTTTGAACACGTTTCCTAATTTGGCAGATCCTAAGCTCTGAGAGGACAATGGCATTTTCTTACTATTCATCTACCTGGTCTGCCATTAGGAGAAGAGCCCTAATAGATAGCTGACCACCTACTTAGCAATCTTGCATCTCTTGACTCTGCATTTGAGCTCACTGAAGCTCAAACACAATGGTATAGTTATGAGTTCACCAAGAGCTAGTCCAACAGGCCCGCAGGATAAAGGTCAGTGTGGAATCCATTCATCCCAGCTTCAAATCCCAGTAAGCCAGCATAACTGAAACCAGTTACCATGCAGGTGTTTACCTCAAGGACAAAGCTCCTAGTCCTCCTAATAGGACTGCCATTGTGCAGAACCAGAGGCAGGGCTTGGTCCAGGCTGGAACTGGCCTTCGATTGCTAGAGGTCTAATGCAACCAAGGGCATCTCTACTCTATGCTCATGAGAGTCCCACAGAGGAATCGACCCCCACCTGTGGTTCTGGGATTGGTGATTATTAGTGGATAATACTCATTAGGGTCTCTCACTGCTAGTCCAGACATGAGGCCAGTGTCTGCAGGTTCCCCCAGGAAGATGTCAAAATGGATACGTCTTGCCATCAAACTCTTTAGTCCTTTGTATACGTTGCCCTGATCTTTACCAAAACCTAGATGCTGGCCCAAGCTCTTTGCTTATTTTTCCATCCTTTCCTTCAAATGGATCCTGTCCTTGAATTCAACTCAGTGTTTGTTTTGCCTGTGACTCCATTAACCCTGGGCAAACACAAATTCCATTTGTAGACGACTTTGTCAATGTGAGCATTGCCCCATGCCAAGCGTCTCTCCCAGGGTAGGTGTTCTCCCCATGGACCATGAGCTGCCTGGCACAGCAAACCCACTTTGTACATGCACATGACTGCCCTTACCCACCACCAAAGAAAAGACCTGGAGTGGAGATCTGCAAACAAGGGGCAGGCGGTCCCTGAGGCTGACTGCCCTACTGTAGAAGAATGGGCCCGCCAGCCCCTTCCCAGATGCTCACCTCATTCAGCTTCACCCAGTTGAAGGACTTCAGCGGGTGGGAGGGCTGGGGGACACGCTTTTTCCTGAGTGGGACGTCACTGCTGGGGTAGGGGTCCTGAGGGAGGGGCAGGCCCATGCCGAGGCAAGGTGGGGCACCTGGGGGAGTCGGGGGTCCCCCGGGAGGAAGGGGTGGTGGTGGTGGAGGGGGACAACAGGCGAAGGGCACAGGAGGAGGGGGTGGAGGCAGGTCACTGGTTGTCATTGAGGAAGACAAGGTGAGTGGGCCCCCAGGGGGTGGTGGGGAAGATACAGGGCCTGTCTGTGAGGAAACAGAAAAATTGCAAGGACAAAGCCATTAGCACCGATGCCATTTAGGTCTCCCACCTTGATTCCTCTCCTTACTCCTAGTCTCCTTCTATACTAGACCCCAAATCCTACCCTTACCTTCTATACACATTTGGCCCCATTTTCTCTCTCTGCATCCAAACATCTAACACATACAAACACACACCACCATCCCCACAGACAGACACAAAAGTCACACACACAGGCAGTGGACAATCAGAGTCATAGCCATCACAATGCAACAACAGGATAGATCCATGCAGTTGTGTAGGTTACTGACTGCACAAGGTCTCCAGCTGAGAGAGGGAAGTGGATCCAATTCCAGCTGCACTCTGTTGTCCAAGGTGTGCTTCCTGGGACAGTGTCACCCAGAGGAAGGGACATTATTTTTCTAACTAACACACAGGTGCCACCTGTACAGCCTCGAGGGTCTCTTCTATCCTGGCCCAAGGTCTCCATCTCTCTTCTCCCTCATGCTGGGGTCCTTGGCGTTTCCCACACCTGCTCTGGCCACCCTGTCCTGAAGCCCAGGGTCTTGGCTCAACTATGTAAAGGGGGAGATGTTTGCGTACTGAGAGTTCGCTGAGCTGGGCTACCAGCTCTGCCACTTGTCCCCGAGCCTGGCGCAGCTCCTGGGACTCCCGGGCCAGCTTGTCCTTCATTTTGTTCAACGTCCGCATCATCTCTTCCTTCTCCAACGTCTTTGTCTCGCATTCCCGCTCCTTCCTCTCCAGACGGCTCACAAGCTCCATATGTTCTGGAATGGGGGTGGGACAGGAGAGGAAACAGGAGAGAATGTGAGTAATGTGGCCCCTTCCCTGGAAGGACATGGAGTTATGGGCTGGGCAGGGGAAGGGCATGTGGAGTGGACAGCAGGTTTAGGCAGAACCCCTCACCTTTCCGGAACTTCTCTGCCTGGTCTCGCCACTGTTTCACTTCGTTCTCGTTGATGAGCCTGGCAGGGCATAGAGGGAAGGGGCAATGTGATTATTGATCATTGACTCACAGCTTCCCAGGAGACATCATCTCTCTACCCTCCAGGTGGGGACCCTCGTCTCCAATCTGTCCAGCCACATCAAGGAGGCTAGGATTTAGACTTCCCGGGTGTCTCTCCAGGTCCCCTGCCCCGTTCACATTATGTGTCTGTGGAGACCGTGAGAGAAAAGACCTTTAGATACCTTATAACCTGGCCCCTTTGTGATACAGCTGGAGCTACTGAGGCTCAGAGAACAGGGGTAGATTAATTAATGGTAGAAGTAGGACTGAACCTCAGGCTCCCAAGAGTTGTATCATGACTTGCACCTTCTTGTAAAAATAGGTTTACCTTTAAAAGAGATCAAAATATTGGCCCTACCATGGTCCAGGTTTCCAAAGACCAATGTGTAAGAGCAAGAGACATCACCCACACCAGCAATACAGACTGAGTGTGTTCAGGGTGACATAGACGACAGCCTTGTTCATGCCAAGCTCTTGAAACTGTTCAAATTTAGCTTTTACCTTGACACCAAGGCCTAACAGAGGTGAAATCCCAAAGCGAGATCCCCAGAATCATTTCCTTTACAAATCTGAGAATGTGGAAGAGTTAGACCCATGACTTTTAGACCCAGGACACAGAGAACAGAATATGGAGAGGGAGATATTTGGTGAAGACATTTCTTTGAAGAGGGCCACTGCTATTATCCCCAAGATGCTACCTCCTTCATCACCATCCAGGGAAGGGGTTCCTTTGGGCCCTCTCCTAGAGTTTTGATTCATGTTCCCTGAAGTTGGGAGGGAGGCAGGGTAGACTGGGGCCCTGCTTGGAGCCAAGCAAAGCCCTGGGAACAAAAGAAAGAGAACATTGCTGTGCGGGGCCCTGCCAGCACTCCTAGAGTTTGTTGGCACAAGAGATTGCATGTTGCCCATGGGTCAGATTTAAGCCTCGTGGAGGAACTGGGGTGCAGTTATTACAGTCCCATGCAAGGGGAGCTGTTTCCACCTGAGCGAAAAGTGAGAACATCTACACCATAAGTCTACAGGCACTGGACTGCCAGGGAACCAGGGGCTGACGGAAGGGCTGGAAGCAGCCAGCCAGCTGGAACAAAAATCTGGCATGGCCAGCGAGCTAGGTTTTGTAGTGAGAGGCACCCAGCAAGGAACTCCTGAAGATTCCAGGAACACACTGATGTCTTTAACCATATGCCAAGGTGAGAGAGCAGGCAGCCTGTTTACTAAATTACCTTATCAAGTAAGACCTTTTCCCTTTTTCCTTCCTATCCCCAGGCTGCCCCTTCAGAGGGTCAGATGGGTTAATAGAAAGGAGGGGTGGGAGACAGAAGGGGTTACAGGGTAAACAGAACAGAGAAAAGGCAAATATCACACACAGACATATGTGCACACATACGCACGCATACATACACACCCATTCCAGTTTCCTGGCCCTAGCTGGTGGAGGAGAAAGATTTAAGGCTAAATCATGTCTAGAATGTCATGATTTTTGTCCTCCTAGTTGTAGATTTCAGACTGTGTTGCACTTGAAAGTGATCTTAGGACTTCTGTTACCCAAGAAGGGGTAAAAACTTCATTGGACCTGAGGAGTTTTTAATCCTCTAGCAGTGGAAAAGATTGCCTACTAAATAATGTAATGAATTAGTAGGAAATAAAACTAAAGTTACCTTTTGATCACTTTCCCAGTTGCACTTGTCCAACATACCAATTAGGATTTTTAACTACATCAACATCTGACTACGCAAATGAAAACAGTAGCAAGAATAGCTGGAAAATAATTGTCTGCTTGGCTTTGGAATGCAACATAATGAATTGAGAGCCAATTTATCTCCTTTAAGGGCAAGTGGCTCAAACTCATACTGAAAGTTAAGTAAAAGCTTAAAATTAAAAATTAGTACATTAATGTAAGGCCTTCTTATTAACTGATATAAATTTAAATTTGTTTCTCTGTGTTTCTCTATCCAAGGTCAATAAACTATGGTAAACCAGAAGGCCTTAGGCTCTGACAACCTTATCCAGCAACCTCATGATTGAATGGTCAGGTTCTACGTCAGCGGTCAGTAAACTTTCTACAAAGAGCCAGAGTAAATATTTTAGGTTTTACACACCATGCACAGTCTCTGTCACTTATACTTGTGTTTGTTGTTTAAAATGTAAAAATTATTATTAGTTCATGGGCCATACACAAATAAGCTGGAGGACTGGAGTCAGCCCATGCACAATAGTTTGCTGAGCCTCGTTCTATGTTAATGTGTTTAAATTCCCCATCTATCCAACCCATGCAGTGGATCGTCGAGGGTCGAGAACATGCCCAATACACCTGTGCTGGCTGTCCAAGATAATAATCACCAGCCACGTGTCATGTGGCTAATTTAAATGAAACAACCCTTAAGGTTCAGTTCCTTGGTCATACTAGCCATGTGTCAAGTACTCCATAGCCACATTGAACAGTAACGACATGGCACTTTTTTCATTAGCTTAGAGAGTTCTGTTGGACAATACTCCCCAAGACTCATTTGGGGATGACTGGGTTGTGAAAGGGAGCTGAGGTTTCGCTGGTGAGACCAGAGAGAGATGAGGAAGGTGGAGGAAGACAGGGCAAAGACTGGCCACTGCTCACATGTTGACGATGTTCTTGACATTGAAATTCTCCAAGGGAGCCAGGTCAGGGTCCACACCCCGCTCATCCTGGAGGACAATCTGCTGGAGGATGCGGTCCAGGAGCTGCCACTGCTGGAAGTAGCCACCGTTCCGTTTGTCTGAGGGATGACAGGTATCATATCTTTCCTGAGCCCTGGAGTCCCCTAGGGCCCCACCCTAGAGTCACTGCCTGGGCTCTGGCTGGTGAGGCATGCCCTTCTCCACCCATGGTAAGCTCCCAGTCTACAGGAAGAGGCAATGCCATTGCTGATAATGGCAACTCGCTGATTCAGTCATCTCTTGATTATCAGCAACTAGACTTCTACGGATGTGTCAGCCACCTCCCCAATATACTTCTCTACTCTCTGAAATACTTTCTGGCTGCCTTTCTTCCTTGTTTGGACCCTAAGCATACTATGCCCAGGAAATGCAGATTGCTTTTTACATTATCTATAAAAACCACCTGCTCCGAAATATTACATGCTAAATAATGAAGTCTCCAGGGAAGTTTTTTTAAAAAAAGATTTTAGTATTATCTACACTATTACTCTACAGAGAAAGATGAAGAGAAACTGATTACAGGTGTGCACTGAGAGTCAAAATGGGTTAGAGAAGTGCTTAATGGAATTCGAGAAGATTTCTTGTGGAAGTGACTTTGAACTATGAAGGTAAAGGCATAGTGTGTTGTGTGTGGTCTCATAGAGTCTCACTCTCATCCCCTCTAATGACAGTCATCTGGCTGGACATGGACCTTTTTATGTAATAACCAAAAACTCTCTTTCCTTGGTCCTTAATCCCTAGCACTTTATCTCTATTGACCATCATAAAAATCCAACAAGTTCAATCCTGACAGCAAAGCAAACCACAATGCCTACAAGGTGGAATATTGAGTCTGCAAAGTCCCATTTTGGGGCAGAGTAGAAGAACCCATTCACATTGCCCATGGAACAGGAAACAGAGGAATCCCTGGGAGCACAAGAAGTCAGGTTTCCCAGAGATGTATATGTCCTCCATGAAGACCTTCTGCAATGAGCTTTGGAGAACTGATAGCTTCTTAATTCAGGTCACTGCATCTATCCTGTCCACCAGTCTACTGACACATGCGTCGCAAAGTGGTATCATTTACCGTCTACCTTTCACCCAGCAAAATCGTGTAAAGCCAGGTCACTAGCTCACAGAGGCAGAACATGTTTTATCTCAACCCTTGACCCCACAGAAACCAAAATTCTTTCTACATGTAAATATCTCGCTGAGCCTCAGGTTCATTCACTATTCAAATGGACATAATAATGTGTATTCCTTAGGTCATTCTAAGATTCAGAGACGATGTGCTAAAGGACCTCACGTCATGCCTGGCCCAGAGTTGGCACACAATAAGTCACAGTTGCCATCACTGTCACTATGATTGCTGACACCGCCAACATCAACCATTATGGTGGGCCACACGTGTTTTCAAAATATTCTCTTTGTGAAGAGCTTAAGTACCAAGGGGTACAGTTAAAGCTCATTTCAAATTGCATTCTGGAGTGGCTATTAGCAATTATGTACAATTTATTCAATCACTGTGCACACCTGGATCTTAAGAACTTAGCCATCTGCTCCCGTAGATGCTGACATTTGGAATTTGTAGGCAGAAGCAGGGGCAAGAGTGTACGTGGGAAGCCAACAAGGACTAGATAAAGGAGTTGATAAAACCTTAAGAAAAAAACAAACATGTTCATTCCACATCTGTGCTACTCCCCCAAGCACAAAACTTTTTGGAACTCCCCAACATGTTGATCTCTCCCCCATCATGAGCTGAACGCTGAAGACCTGGCCCCAAGGAGGGAAGGAAAAGCAGGGGCCTCCGTCATGGGGCCTGGCCTCCCAAGAGCAAGTGCACAGGGAGATATGGTCACACTCCCCAATCCAGGGAGGTCCCAAAGTCTTGTCTCAACCTGCCCCAAGTCAAGGCTCAGGCCAGTCGAGGGAAGCAGCAAGTACAGGGTACTTACAAGGCATCTGCAGGCAGTGGTGCAGCACAGAGAGCAGGCAGGGGTAGGCCTCCGTGTACTTCAGCTTCCTGTGGATCAGCTCGAACATCTGGGAAGCACTCTTGGTGTCGATGTGGACCTGGGAGAGAAGAGGGCACAGTGATTGGGGGGTAGGCAGCAGAGGAAGTCAGCAGGAGAGAGAAGAGCCTGCTTCCCTCCACTACGCCCTGTCTCATAGGAGAGGTTTTCTTCCCCTGCCTCTGGCCCAGGCTTAGAAAGAGAGAGACAAAAGAAAGAGGGAGATAGTCAATTATGTAAACTAGGGTTTCTCAGTCTCAGCACTATTGGCATCTTGGGTCAGATAATTCCTCGTTGTGGGGGCTGGGGGCTGCCCTGTGCATTGTAGGTTGTGTGTCAGCACCCCAGCCTCTCCTTAGCAGATGCCAGTGGCACCCCCTCACACAAGTCAAAATGTCTCCAGATGTTGCAAATGTCCCCCAGGGGAGATGAGAGCAAAATCGCCCCTGCTTGAGAACTACTGATCCAAACTCAGGGAAGGGAACAGGGGCATAGAAGATTCAAAGTAGCAGGTGGCATGTGGCACAGGTCCACCACCTGGGTTCAAACCCCAGATCTATGCTTTAGTTGTACAACAACAGGCAAGCTGCTTATCTCCTCTAACCTCTGTTTCTGTATCTATAAATCCAGGGCTTTTGTGAAAATATAATGGGATGCACTCAGTGACTGTAAAGCACCACCCAAAAGTAGCTTTCTATTTGGATAGGGATTTTATAATACAATAAAGCAGAGTTGCGTGCTTTCAGGGTTGCTGAGGCTAAAATGAAAATACAATTTAGTTTGCTAAGCATGATCTGGTTAGGGATGGGGAGAGGGGACTCAGGAAGTTGCTGGAAGGCAGGGGAAAGTCAGCCCAGGAAAGGTATTTGAGACTAATCACATGTAATAACTTGCTCCCTTTCCTTTGGGGGTTTCAGTCTCCTCCTAGGCTGATGCCTTCCCAGGGGAGGCTTCCACAGCCAGCATACTGCCAAGGCTCTGGAAGTGGGATGTGATGGTTCATTTTAGGCGTCAACCTGATTGGATCAAGGGATACCCAGATAGCTGGTAAAGCATTCTTTCTGAGTGTGTCTGTGAGGGTGTTTCCCAGAGACTGGCATTTTATTCAGAGGACTGAGTAAGGAACATCCCACACCAGCTCCACTACAGCACAGGGCCTGGAGAAATGGCTGTGGGGCCACCTAGAACCCTACTACCATACTGCCATCGCTCCATCCTGTGGGCTGCTCACCATCCAATCAGCTTAGGGTCTGGAGGAACAAAAAGGCCAATGAAAGGTGAATTTTCTCTCTCCCTCTTCTGGAGCCAGAACACCCTTCTTTTCCTGCCCTTGGACATCAGAACAGTAGGCTCTCCGGCTTTTGGACTCCAGAACTTGCTCCAGTGGCCCCTTAGGTTCTGAGGCCCCTGGCCTTAGACTGAGCCATGCTACTGGCTTCCCTGTTTCTCCATGCAATAACTCCAGCCTGTCATGGGATTTCTCAGCCTTCATAGTTGTGTGAGCCAATTCCCCTAATAAATGCCCTCTCATCTATCTATCTCTATATGTATCCTATTGATTGTGTTTCTATGGAGAACTCTGATCACAGGACCTGGCCATGGGGGTGCCCACCAGGGAACCAGCCCACACCAGCCCTGTCACAGCACAGGGTCTAGAAAAGTGGCTGTGGGGCCACCATGAACTCTACTGCCCTATTGCAATCGCTCCACCCTGCCGGCTCCTCACCATGTCAAACCTTCTGGCTAGCTCCAGGTCATCCTCATTCCGCACCATCTCGAAGAAGTCTAAATGTCTAGACAGAATGGGGAGGCAGAGAGAGTAGACGTTACAGCCAGGACACACCCTTGGTTGAGGGTTACAGCCCCTTTGAGCCCCCACTGGCTAAATCTGAAAGCTTCATTCAAGCAAGGTGAAGGCAAAATGGGAAAGAAGCCACTGTTTGTAGGACACCCACTGTCTGACCTTTATAAGATCCCATGACCTTCCTTCAGGGAGGCCAATCCGGGGTCCCTTCACCTTAGAATGGGCTTCTGTACTTCGGCACTACTAACATTTTGGGCTTGCTTATCCTTGGTTGTGGGAGGCCGATCTATGAGGATGTTCAGCAGCATCCCCAACCTCTACCTACTAGATGCCAGCAGGACCCCCTAGTGTGACAACCAAGAATGTAATGCCTGCAGGCATTGCCCAATGTCTCTCAGTTGAGGACATCAGCCCTATGTCTATTTTCCCCAGTACTTGCATAGGGTCTCCAAGTCAGCCCTCAAAACTAATCTCTCCCTCATTTTCTATCCTCATGCACACATCCACTCATTCCACCTCAAAAGGATCCATCCTCTGTCCCTTAAAACCTAGTGTAATAAAATAGCCTAAATGAATGGGACAGAACCAGTGGGGCCTCACTGGTATCACATGGGAACATAATTGTGCCCTTGGATCAACAAGGGCTTTATAGCAAGCATTTTGGGTGGGACATTTCTTTGTTGAGCAGGAAGGTTCTGTGGGACATTTAGCATTCCTGGCCCCCAACAACCAATACCAGTACTGCCCACCACCAACCAGTTTGAAAACCAAAGAACACCCTCCCATATTTCCACATGCCCCCCAGGGGGCAGTACTGCGATGGTTGAGGGCTACTGGGTTCACCTGTCTATAACATCGGAGATGAGACAAGCCGGTCAGCAAAGAGAACAGGCAAGGGCACCCCTGCCCCCCACAGAACTGATTCTGAATCTGTGCTGGGTATGGCAGCTGGCCTCCAGAGGGAAGGGCAGCCTTCGCAAAGGTCCCACCCATCCCCATCTGAGGCACTGTCCCTGCAGGTTTGCAATGGAGACGGTTGCTTGGACCTTACTTGTCCAGGATGGCATTTTCATGTTGCCGGAGCTTGTCAATCACAGGCTGTATCCCCAGCATCAGGAATTCATACCGTAGATGTAGGCGGAACTCCAGATTATCCTGGGGGTCACCAAGGGAGGGCCAGACTCATTGGCAGATCTCAATTTCCACAACATCCCCAGTGGAGCTCTCATCACCACCCTAGCCACAGACCCAACACACCTCCCACAGCTAACTCACCCGGAGCTGCTTCAAGTCCCAGAGTTCCAAGAAAGAACGGAGACCTTATTTCTTAGTCTAAAGCAAGCCCAGCTTCTTTTAGGTCTCCTGCCCCACTTCCTTCAAGCCCCTTGCCAGTTTTAGCCTTCAGCATCAAAGAGCAGTGTTGCAGAGTGACATGGAGCACAAGCTTTGGAATCAGACAGATCTTGGATCTGGTCTTGTGACCTTGGGAAAGCTTTTAGTTTCCCCATTTGTGAAATGGTCATAACATGACTAATCTACAGGGATGACACTTGTTACAATTCCCTGATGAGGTATGGTTACCAGCTAATCAGAGCACATGACAGCCATGAAAAGCTGGTACCAACAAAAGTGATGTTAGCACCTGAGGGGAAGATTATTCCCCCAACCGGCCTTCCCTAACCCAGGGCATAAGGACAAATTGTTTAAAAAAAAAAAAAAAAAGTGTTTTCCCAGCAGAAAAAAAGGGAAAGTAAAGATCATTAAATTGCTCCCTTTGTCCCTTCTGTCCTTCAAGTTAACCTTGACCAGGGCATCTGATTGCCTTAGAATTTGGAACGTTCACTTGCTGTTCAAGTTCTTCTACTGTTGCTTTTTTTTTTTTTTTTTTTTTTCCCTTTGAGACAGAGTTTTGCTCTTGTCCTCTAGGCTAGAGTGCAATCACACAATCTCGGCTCACTGCAACCTCCGCCTCCCAGATTCAAGTGATTCTCCTGACTCAGCCTCCCAAGTAGCTGGGATTACAGGTGACTGCCACCACACTTATCTAATTTTTGTATTTTTTTAGTGGAGACGGAGTTTCACCCTGTTGACCAGACTGGACTCAAACTCCTGACCTCAGGCGATCCACCTGCCTAGGCCTCTCAAAGTGCTGGGATTACAGGCATGAGCCACCACTACCGGCCTGTTGCTATTTTTATACTTCAAGAATCCCATTCTGACCCCAAAAGTAAGGGAAACCAGAAGGCATACCTAACAGAAGGCACTAGAAGAACATGACCAGCCAACCAGAAAACAGTCCAGAAACAGCTCTCTACAAACAAGGTCCCAAACTCGCCCTCCTCCCACCAAGGATTCCCCACCACCCTGAGCCAGCATCAGCCAGCTCAGCTCTGGGTCTATTCACAATGCATGATGCTACCTATGCAGGCAACTCCCCAGGAGCCCTCCCGGGTTTAATATCAAAAACAATGATTGGGGAAGCAACACACTCACACACTACCCCAGGTCCAGAAAGTCAGGGAACAGCAAGGGCAAGGAGAAGGCACCCACCTCTCCAGCTCCAGCATTGAGGACAGCATTGATGAAGGACATGATGGCTGTTTTCAGATTCACTTCATCCCGGTACCGGCCCAGACTTCGGTCTAACTCGTTCAGCAGGGTCTAGGTGGAAACGCAGGACAGAGCAGGAGAGGCTGAGTCCCCTACAAGTGTGGCCTTTTTGCACCTTTACTCCTGTCACCTCCACTACCTAGAATACCCCATCTGCTCCCTCCATCTCATCAGGTCTGTCCAATTTGCTCTGGGCTGCCCCAAACCTCACCTCTGCCTAGAAAATGCCCTTGCCTCTCCTCACCTCAGTGGTAGTGCTGCCTCACTTCCTCTCCACTCAACCTTTGGGGCTTGGTCTACATGGTTGAGGAGTGCTTCAGTGCTGCTTTATCATCGTGCTCCAGCTGTTTACAGCTCATATGTATTCCCTGCCTGGCTCCTTTATGGTATGGACACTGCTTTTATCCCTTTTGCATCTTCTGCAAAGGGTCAGGACCCAGTTTTGGGCAATAAACCATAGGGTTTGTAACATCAGTTCACATCTCTATGGACTTACTCTGTGCCAGGCACTGTGCTAAGACACTTCATATTTACTATTCATCTCATCGACACTTTTCCAGGCAGGTCAGGGAAAGAAAAGAGAATAGCATGGCTGAAGCCCCCCAGAGATGGTCCCAGTGTCCCACATTAGGCATTGGCTCAAGCATAGCACCTAAAATCTCGATCTCAGCAATTGCACTCAATTCAACAATTCTTGACTGAGCCCCTATCATGAGCCAGGTGTTGAGGTTGGAGATGCAGAGCCCCGAAAATAATGCAGGCCAATATTCCAGCTTCCAGGAACCCACTGACTAGTAAGGAGGACAAGTCCATTTCCCAGCCAAACTCATAACTCTTAAGGCCCTGCATGTGTTTTTATACAAGCCTTCGAGGTCCCAGTACTCTTCGCCTGTTACCTTCCAGGAGCAGGCATGCAGACATTACCTTCCTTTTCCCCCAGTTTCTGCTGCAAAGAATCTTCAGGCTCTCACTCACATATGACATCCTCCGTCCCACCCAGCTGGCATCCCGCCTCTAGCCAGGCCCCTTACCTGGAAGCGGGTTCGCTCCGCTGCGTACACCTGATAGTGCAGCATGGCCTGCAGCACCTTCTTGTGGCCACCAGGCACGAGGCACACAGCACCCAAGATCTCCAGCACAGCCACCTTGGTCTTGCTGTTCTCTGTGCGCAGGCTCTGGGCTATGGTACTAATGGCCTCAGGCTGTGCCAGCACATGTGCCCGCCCCTGGGAGTTGTTCATCAATGCTTTGATGCAGCCGATGAGCGAGGTGTGGATGCGGCTCTCACAGGTGGCGTGGTCCATGCTCCGGAGAAAATTTAGCAGACAGGTCAAGCCCTCCAGCTCAATGAAGCGGGTCACAAACCTACAAATCAGAGCCATTAACAAATAAAATGTATTGTATTTGCATATGATTCTGCATACACTTTGCAAATAGTTACCCCCTTACCTGTGTACCACCATGCACCTTTTCCCACCTACAGTAGCTACTTGGCTTATTTGTAGTTTATCTAAAGCACTGAAATCCTATCATCTTCACAAAAGACTTGTGTCTTATTTGCATTTTAAATACTGTGCTTTTGCATATCATTGTCAGTTGCATAGCTAAAATGGTATGAATGTGAAGGGGATGATCATGATAATTATCAGAGCTGTTAAACCTGAACACTCCTCTCCAGTGAGGATGGAGATTAAGAGAATTACAGTCAGATAACAAAGAGGACTTCCAGATAGGAAGGCCATCAGAGTCATCGAGTCATGGGGTTAAACCTAGGGAAGCTACATTTCAAGGGATCCTAAAGAAAATAGCGGAGTTATCTATCTTGAATGTTAGCAAAAAAAAAAAAAAAAAAAAAAAAAAACATTAAAAACCATTAAAACCCATTTAGCTCAGGGGTTCTTAATTTGGAGTCTGTTCTGCTGAAGAATCTATGGCTAGCATTCACAGATCCAAGGACTTGGGTGGGAAAAGAAAATTACATTTTTATTTTTGGTAACTTCTAATTAAAATTTAACATTTTCCTCAATGATGAATATCGGCAATAAATGACAGTAGTATTAGCATAATCTGTGACTCTGTCACCCCAAGAAATCACAGCTATTTTCATACCAAATTACAGTTGTACCAGGTATCTCAAAATACCATTTGCACTCCTCAGTACTTCAAAATTATGATGGTTATCAGACTCGCAGCTGGCTCTTGCTATTTGAGGTATAAAGAAGCACAATTCATTGCTATCTGACTTTTATTATTTGTAGCTGTATTTTCATTATTTGTTCATCCTATCTTTGTATCTATTGTTTAAAACATTTCTGAGAAGCAGTCCATAGGTTTCACCTGGGCGCCGGATGTCCATGGCATGCTCACACACACAGGTACCCTTGATTTAGTAAAATAATTAATGATCTAAGAAAACTCTTATAAATAACATTACTTATCCCAAGTGTATTTGTGTTTATGTTATTGTACAAATACGCCTAGAAAATAAAAGAGTGTGCTCTCAGACTAAGTTGTTAACAACAGGTATTTTTCACTTTTTTCTGTTACATGCTTTTCTGCATTCCATAAACTTTCCACAATGACAATGTGTGACTTTTGTTATCAGAATATTATTAAGGGAAATTACAATAAGTTGGGGTAGGAAACAAACCTGACAACTTCCCTTCAACCCCTGTATTTCCTGACTACCTCATCCTTTCCTCTCTCCCCTTCCCATTCCAGAATCCCACCACTACCAGAATGACAAGACAATTAGGATGCTCCCATTCTTGAGGCTGTTTCTAGTCTCCTGGGGAGAGAGCTCAGCTCAGACAACATAGACACCCCCATGCAATGGATGGCTAGCTCTTTACCAGGGGAAGAGTGGAGGGCAGCTCCTGATTGTTTGCTCATTTCCATGGTGTAAATGCTCCCAGCATAGCCAATTTCAAGCTACAGACTGATGTCATTGAATGCAGAGTTGGGAAGAGATGCATATTTCATAGTGTTTCCATGCACATACAATGCATGTAAACTCAAAAGTATACATTATAGTAAAATGTAGAAAAATAATTAGGTAATTTGGGAGTGAAGAGTTTCAAGTAGTTATTACCTTTGTTTTGATATAACTTATTGAATCTTAAACTTATATAATTGAAATTTTAATCATAGCTACGTTTAACAACCAGCTTACAAAATTGCTGAAAATTTGACAGTCGGCGTTTGCCAGCTGGTAAGAGCCAGTTCCAGCACACCACGGGGCAGACCCAAACACAAGGAGACCCACTTTGGGCCCCACACATTGTGGCCTGGGAAGGGAAAGGGGTCCTCCTATGGCTCCAGGACTTCTACCGCTTTTCCCATTCTAGATGGCAAATCCCATCCAGAGACACCACACCCCCCCCTAGTGGTTGGAGTACTTCTCTACCTGCGCGTTCCTCCTTTCCTGGATGGGGCACTCACCCTGCCCCCCCATCCTCAGATGGCTCTTTCTTATGTACCTTGTCCATTTGGTCACCTTCCTATTCTCTCCCCTTACCAAAAATAAATCAATAAATTTTAGAAAGCACTTGCCCTCGATTCCTCTTTAGAGAGCTCCTCAGGACCTGAGGTTTATCCTACTTTCCCAGGCTTCTCTCCCCTCCTCCCAAGCCCTGGCAGCCTCCCAGGAGAGGAGTAGGGGCTGGGAAGTGAAGTCAGGTGAGGCGGAGTTGGCCAGGAGGAGCGGCATGGGAGCAGAGCACTGCACAGGGCTTCAGGAAGGCAAGGAGACCAACTGTGAAGGGACTCAGCAGGAAGCAAAAGGGGGAAACTGAGTTACCTCATAGGCTGTGTCCGGAGGGCTGTCTTCAGGTCTTCCACAACTTGGTTCCTCATCTCCGTCTCCTCCTCATCAAACGCGTACAGACTCTGCATCTGAGGGCCAGCAGGTAGAAGGGGGCAGAAGTCACGCTGGGCTGCCTGTCTCCCAACCCCCTGCACTCCAGCCCAGGTGTGACCCAGGGACCATGCTTGCCTCAGAAAGGGTGAGGCCTCAGGGAATGGTTTACTGAGACCGAATGTTGGCCCCTGGGAAGACCTAGGTTCTGGGCTGGGACTTCACTTTCCTCATCTGTGAAATGGGGAGAACTACTGGCCCGGTTTATTTTCCAAGTTTGTGTGATGCCCAAATGGATTTTAAAATGCTTAAATGGTTGGGGAACTCTGAGATTGCACAGAGGAGGGGTGGATTACCTTAAAATTTCATGAATAACTGGAAAGCTGAACTCCAGTGAGTGGGCAGTGGGGCACAGAGGAGCAGGAAAAGGCAGTTTGGTGTGTCGGGGGTGGGGGCTGGGGGGATCACTCTCTGCCTTAGCCTTTTTAGGTGGGGGCAGGGCAGGAGAGGGGCGGCCACTCACCGCAGCCATGGAGTTGATGCGGTCAATGTAATAGTCAGGCCAGCTGGTCGCCAGCTTGTTGGGGTCCTCCTGCTCCTGAAACCAGAAAAAGGACAGCATGGACCAACAGGCAAGGCAGGCCCGTGGCCTGAGATCCTGAGCTTCATACAATGTCAGCAGAGGGATTCATGTCACAGCTCTGCCCATGTGGGCTGGGCTGGAGGAAATTACATACTCTCCCAGGCTTCCATTTCTCCCTTGGTGAAACACAGATGATGAACATTGACTCTCATGGTCAGCCAATGACACGGGCAGAAACCATGCAGGTGGATGTACTTTCAGTGAGCAACGTGCACCATTTTTTAAAAATTCTTTTCTCTTGTTCTGTTTGCTCAGCTTGTATTTAATGAAATATAATTTCCTGGCTGTTAAATCTAATTCAAATATGTGTTTATTTTTGTACATCTTTTTACTTTTTCTGATAATCTCATTCTCATATTTTACAAAAGTATTGGTCTGTGACAGCTGGGAAATTTAAAAGCTTAGTCTTTCAGGTAGTTCTAGAACACTAATAGAAAACACTTGGCACATAATAGGCACTCACTAAATAGTAACTTTAGAAAAATAGAGAAATTTCCAAGGGGTTGGGTTTTGAAAAGACTCAGGAGACCCCCTTAGGCCTGTGATTTAATTCCTGGCAAACTCCCGAATGAGGGGGATGTGCAGCGGGAAGGCAGAGCCCAGATCCGAGGACGTCTGGCCCAGTGCTCAGCCCTCAAGAGACAGGCTCGACTCTTCCCCAAGTAAGGGCAAGAATGATGGGAGTTAAAGAAATATTAATGTTGACTGAAAATCCAGCCTTCTCCAGCCAAATGGATCTGCTTCTGGGCCTCCCACTCGTCCTGCTCATTCCTGTTCCTGTGCCCCAGGTCACTTTGGAGGCTCCTCCCCATCTGCTTTCTCCACTCTCCTGCTTCCAAATGGGCATGAAAACTTAACCTCCTCCAGACCCTCCTTGACAAACCACCTCTCTGCCAGCTGCCAGCGGGCCCTGCAGCTCTCAGCTCCATCCACTCGATGTTTTCTATTTCGTTTCACAAAATACAAATTTTAGACCAGTAAGAAAGCTGCTTTGTTTGGGTCTTTATGACTTCACATGGTTAAATGTTAAATTTAACCAGGGTTATACATATTAAATTCTCCATGACTGAAGGCCAGACATTCTGTCTTCTGCCTTGGGGAGGGGAATCAGCACCAAAAACAATTGCGTCGGCAAACACATCCTTTCCTGCACTTGCTGGCTCATCATTTACCCATGCCATGTGCACTGAATGGGGACCTACTAGATGCCAATCACCATACTGAGCTCTGAAAGTACAGAGTATGGACTAAAGAGTCATGGTCTCTGCCTTCCATGTAATAGTCCAGTACCAGAGAAAGGGTGGTCAATGTTCTATGGTAGAGCTGCCCATAGCAGACCTTGGAGGGTGATCCATCCAACACAGAAGGCTGTGGGCGGGGGGGCATGAGTGGTCTAAGAACACTAGGTTATTAAAGAGTATTACAGCTAAGACAGGTGGGGAGGTTGTTATAGACAGAGGAAGTGCAATGTGGGAAGGTAGAAGGGTGTGAAAGTGTGTGTGGGGAAATTACAGTTTGGTTTGGAAGGCAGTGAGAGATGCCCTTGTATTTTAATAAATCTTTTTTTTTTTTTTTTTTTTGAGATGGAGTTTCACTCTTGTTGCCCAGGCTGGAGTGCAGTGGCATGATCTCAGCTTACCACAATCACTTCCTGCTGGGTTCAAGTGATTCTCCTGCCTCTGCCTCCTAAGTAGCTGGGATTACAGGCATGTGCCACCATGCCTGGCTAGTTCTGTTTTTGTTTTTGTTTTTGTTTTTGTTTTTTTGTTTTTGTTTTTATAGTAGAGATGGGGTTTCTCTATGTTGGTCAGGCTGGCCTTGAACTCCTGACCTCAGATGATCCACCCACCTCAGCCTCCCAAGGTGCTGGGGTTACAGGCATGAGCCACTATGCCTGGCCCTTTTTTTTTTTTTTTTTTTTTTTTTTTTAGTTGTAGAAGAGACCAACTTAAGGGAACTCCATAGTAAATCAATTTGGAAAATAGAGAATCATGAGATATGATCAATTACTCCTGAAATTTCTTTCCTTCCTTCTTTCCATGATTTGAGCTTTTTAAAGACCTGCTTTTCTCACAATGAGATGCATAAACACAGAATGTTATATTCTGCAGGTGCTTAATAAAGCGTGCATTGAGTATACTAGACAATGGCTTATAGTGTGTGCAGCCCATGCCTCTTGTCACAGGTCCTCAGCCTCTAGCACTATCCTCCCCAGCAGTCCCGGGTTCTAGCAATGGGCAGTCACTTGCCATAACTGACTGGGTGGGCTATGGGTGAGTCTTGCCTCTCTAGGCCTTCTTGGCCTCATCTGTAAAATAAAGAATGAGACTGCATCAACACTGGGTTGTTTTCCAGGTTCCTGCAACTCTGAAATGGTGTATATTTGAATCCTCCAATGTTATAAGGTCTGGCTCAGTGTGGAGCCCTGGGGATGGGATAAATGTCTTTAGCAGAAAGAGTAAGAGAAGAGCTATGAGGGGGCACAGCAGCAAGGAGAAAACATGGCTCAGACTCTGCCCAGACCTTCCTGTCTCCTCCCAGGAGGGAGGGAGCCTGAGCCTCAGGCATGGGAATAGCCAGGCTCTGGTCCCCAAACACCAACGCAATGTAGGAGGGCAGAAGAACAAGTTTTAGACTTGGGACTCAAGTCTGAAAACTGGGAGGGTGGAGGGGAGAGGAGTAAAGTAGGCCATGAAAAGAAAATTCAGGAGTAAAAGAAACAGAAAGACTAAAATAGAAAGGGGGAAAGAGAGAGACATAGAGACAGAGGCAAGCTGAAGAAACACAGAGATGGAGACAGCAGAGAGAAGAATGCACAGCCACTGGGGAAGCAGAAGGGAGGACATCAAGTCCAATTAAGCTGGACTGGAGCCCAGCGTACCCCTTTCTAGGGAGGGCCATAGCAGGAGGCTAACAGCATCTTTGAATGAGCGAGAGGAGAAGGAGGATATGCTGAGGAGGACAAGGACTGATGTATGAGCCCTAGCCTGGGACAGGGTAGAGGCTAAAGATCCAAAAGAGGACACCCCTGTCCCCCAAACTGATTTCTTATAGCAAAGATGCTCCAGGTATGGTCCAGGCTGCCCACCTCCCATGCCTGGGAGCAGGCACAAGAGAGTCCAGACTCTGCTTCTTTGTCTCTCTCCCAGCCAGCCCCAGTCCTGGAATGCAGCAGGTCCTGCTTAAAGGGTGTTTGAAAAAGAGAATCCTATTTCTGTGGGTGTAAGCTCCAGAAGAGCAGAATTTCCTTTTTCTATTTTATTCACTGTTGTTCCTCCAACACCTAGAACAGTGCTGGCACATAATAAACATCAGGTGAATGGATGAGCAGGCAAGGCAGCAACAGCCACCCCATGCCATGGACCCTGAGATGTGGCCGGAAGGGTGAGAGAGGGCACCTTCTTCTTGCTGCAGTAGATCTGCCATTTCTTCTCAGGGGGCAGTGCAAACATAGCCTCCCGGTTTTTGTCAGTGAGATCCAATTCATCCTGCAAAGACAAGAAAAATATGTCTGACACTAGGGATGGTTAAGATTAGAATTGTCAGCCCTTCAGGAAATTAGAATTCCCCCAAATCAGTTCCTCAGCCTACTATCTTCCTCCCGAAGAGCATCAAAGATATGATAGGACATTTCTTTTTCTGTGAGGAATACAGCCCCATCCCCTTGCCTCAACCAGCCCTATGTGTCTTCCATTGTACTCCCTTTACTTCCTGTCCACCCCCAACCTTGTCTCTGCAATCCACCCTCCTGCTTCAGGTCACCCTGTTCCCTGCGCATCTCCTGCATTGCTTTGCTAGCTCCTGATCCTCTTGCCCCGCAGTTTCTTGTCTTCCATCCCTCGTCATTCTTAAGCTTGTGGACACCATCATACAAAGCCTAACAAAGAAGGGAGTTGTCGCAGATCTAGTTCTGCCTCTCTCCGATTCTCGCCCCATCCTTCAGGTCTACCTGCCCTTCGAATCTCTCCCCTAGACATTATCTGGCTCCCCCAGACTCAGCATGGGCCCTAGCACGGGCTGGAGAGAGCTGGTGAGGACAAGGGGCTGATCAGAGTAGGATGGGCGAGCCATGCCCAGGGAGGCATTGATCTGCTTCCGAGGGAGGCAGTGCCTGCTGGAGGCAGCCCCTCCCACTGCAGGACCACCAAGAGAAAGCGCCGGGCTCCATCGGGCTAGTCCAAACTTTCCAAGGAGCAAACTGGAACTTTATGAGGTCATATTTGGGGTAATTCCTAGGTATTTTGGGGTGAATTTAAAGGTTTTGTTGTGCTAGGCAGCCCCTGAAAATGTTTTGAAGCTGCTTGTCCTATCACGCATGAGCAACACCTAATGCTAATCAAGGGCTAATCAAAGGACTAGTTATTGAGCCATGGAGAACATTGCGTGCTTTTTTTAAAATCAAAAGCGAAACTTGCATTAAGCATAAATTAAGCATAACAAAGCATAATAGTACTAACTTTTATATTTTCAAATACAGTAAACAGTGAAAACAGTATCTAAGGAAGTATAATAGTCTTACATTTTGAGATCTGTAACCTTTTCCCTATACTTTTATTCAAGGGAGAATATTAAGACTTTCTTCTCTCACCTAAATCAGAACTGCCTAATAGAAATATAACATGGGCCACATGTATTTTCGAATATTTCTAGGCACGTTAAAAAATTTAAAAGAAATAGATGAAGTCAATAGTACATTTTATTGAAACCAGTAAATCTAAAATATAATCATTTAAACATATAATCATGTAGAAAATTAATGAGATATTTTACATTCCTTTTTTCACACTAAGTCTTCAAAATATGGTGTGCATTTTACAGTTACAGTTCATCTCAATTCAGATGAGCCAGTAGCCCCATCTGACCAAGGACTGCCATTCAGATAGCACAGACGAGGGTTATTCGAAATAATACCCATTAGTTCACCTGCCTCTGGAACTCAAGACTCCTGCAGATTTAATCCCATACAAAAGTTCTTCCCTAGAACTGCTCTCTAGGTATCCCAGGAAGTTCTTTGTCAAAATTCCCAGAATGCTGTTTGAGGTTTCTTTTCCACGATCAAAATCAGAAATAAAAGAAAAAGGAGAGTTATATGCACCTTACATTTCCCAACACAAACTCTGCACCTCTTCAACCTCTGTGCCTTTGCTTACACAGTGAGTCCTGCCTGGACAGGCCTCCGTACCCACTCACACTAAGGACCTGGTCTAATTCCTAGGGCACAGTGTCAGCCTCCTCCCGCAAGCCTTCAGTAGACCTTCCCAGGTAAGAAGAATCTCTCCCTTCCTGAACTACAGAGCAGTTCCACATGAGCTTGTATTCAGGTTATTGATGTACTTGTCTTTTCCAGCCAGTGCTCTCTATCTCTAAATCAATGGTAGTTTTGCTCAGCCCAGGCAGCATATGACTGCTGACTGCTCGCTCCTTATTAAACCTCACTTCCCTGGTTTCTTTAGCAACTACCCTCCTGAGCAGTCTCTCCTGTTTCACCCTATGTTCTGCGTGCGCTTCCTCGATGACTTCCCCTCTTCTATCCTACCTTTAAATGAAGTCCTTCAGGGCACCGTCCTCCCTCACCTGTTCCCCAGGACTCAGCTATTATCTCAGACTCTCTCAAACTCGTACCCCTAGTCCAACAGTTTCCTGAACTCCAGACCCTGGGGCCCAATTGTCTCCAGTACGTCTCCGCTCTGATGTACTTACGTAGAGTTACTACGTCCCAGGCACTGTTCTAAGTGTGTAATGTTTATTCATTTATTTATAACTTGTAACAACTCATTTTACAGATAAAGGAAACTGAGGTACAGAAAGAATGTGTGAATTGAATCATCCCAGCTCCCTAAACTTGAATCTCCTCCAGTATATCCTATCCTGTCCAGGGTCCCAACATCCATCCAACACTTCATGTCAGAAACCGGGGTGTTCTTTGATTCCTACTCACTCTTTGATCCTACAAAGTCCTATTATCTTTCCTCCTAAATAGCTCTTGAATCTGTCCACTTCTCTCCATCCTCACCGCTAATACTTTAGTCTAAGGCACGTTTCTCTCTAACCTGTAGGATTAGGAGGCAAAAGCCTCCAAATGGTCAACCCAGAACCCTTCTTTAGCAGAGCACCTTGCATGGTCTTTTAGAAAAGCGATCAGATCACCTCAAATCCCTGCTTAAAATATTTCATGGCTTTCCACTGCCCTTAGGGTTTAATCCAAAAACTTTAGTTCTTCTGGTCTTCATTGTGTACCCCAAAAGGACCCAGCTTCTGACTTGACACTCACATATACCATTTCTTCTGCAGTCATTGTCCTGAACCTCATTCACTTATCATCTCGGTGAAAATGTCACTGCTCACAGGGGCCACTGTGACTTCTCCCAGTCTAGAATACAGCTTTCTGCTAGGCACTCCCATGCCCCCACCCCGCAAATGCTCCCTGTCCTAGCACTCATCACACTTGTCTCTGCTCCTCAAGATCAGTCTTCCCTACTAGGCTTTCACATTCTTGGAGGCAGGGGAGGTCTCTGGTGGCTCATCACTACATCCCTAGGACCCCCCCACAGCCCAGCACCCAGCAGTCTCTCCAAGAAATACTGTTCACTTGTTTGAGAGATACCTGATGCTATTCTTCCTGCAGGCAAGACTTGTCTGACTCACCCTTGTTTTTGCTAAAGTGCCATGCAAGGGTCCCTGTCCTGAAGATGCCCAGTAAGTATCTGTTGAATAAAAGAGCCAAAGAAAGGAACACTGCCCATCACATCCTTCTTTCAAAACTCACTCTACTCAAGAAAACATCCCTGACTAACACGGATCAGGCTCCAGATAGTATTCTACACTAGCAAACACTTTGTCCCCCACCACTTGCCCCATCTAGAGGAAAGCTAAAAATCAAGAAACAGTGAGTTTTCCTAAACCTGATGTGACAAGGAAGCTGGACAACTTTTTCATATAACCTGCATAATCTCATCTTACAGGGACCCTGTCATTGAAAGAGCTGGATTGGTTTAACCAGGTATATTTATTAGCAAATACAAGTATAAAACTACATTCCAACCACATGGCATTCTTTCTTTACTGGCTTACTAATGGCCCACCACAGAATGAGTGACCAAGAGCTAATGGTAGATGAACTTGTACTTATGGCTCTTTACCAGGCCTGGGACCTCCCATGGTGTGCAGACTTTGTCTCACCACCAGACCTCCAAAGAGAGAAGAAATCATACTTCTTTCCTAGTCTATTTGTGGCCATGGTATAAAGCTGCACACACAGGGGCTTCTCACAAGGGCAGTCTGAAGGCTGGCCTGGGCAGGCACTGCATAGTCAGCACAGGCTGGTCCTGGTGTGAATGGCAGAGCTTCCACCTGCCCCTTGTTAGGTACAGCCTATAATCATCCCAGGCCTGAACTGGGACCCCACGCATGACAGACATTTCCACCTCCATGTTCCTAGCCAATCATCCCCTGTTCCGAGGTGCCCAGTGTCTGCCCACAGAATCCCACTATGTCTCTTCTTTGTGTCTCGGACATTAAAAGATCCCAGGGAAACTCCAAGGAGCAGAAGAGAGAAAGGCGTCAAATGTTCTGATGTTCTTTGAGATGTCTCACCATCTTAGTTTGCAAAGCCCAGAGCTGCCCCTTCCTATGATAACCTAACTACTGCACCCTGTGGTCTACAATCCAATGCAGAGAAGAGGTAGGACCATTCTTCTGGGGACACCCTTTATTGCTGTCCATCCCAGCAAGAGATTCTGGTTCCCCAACATAGCTGAAGTGTCCTGGGGGCCTACCTCCTCCCAACAGGAGTTTTGAGAGATGGAGACCCCAGTTCAGGTGCCCTGCCCTCTGTCCAGTTCTGCTTGTCCATCCACCCTCCTCTCCATTGTCACTGTCCCTCCCCACCCTCTCACTGACCACCAGCTCTGCAAAGCGGATGTTGAGCTCCTCTGCGTTTGGGATGGGGCTGGAGAACTCCATGAACTGCAGAGGGTGGTTGTCCCGGAGGTTGATTTCGGGGATGTCACTGCCCCCGAAGCAGCACAGGAAGCCCAGGCCATGGCGGCTCCTCTTGCGGGGGGCCATGGTCACTGCAGGCCAGGGGGTGTCAGCAGGCAGATGCCCTAGGTCCTCATTGTGATCTGGACAGGAGGAGATAACACAGGGTAGTCAGGCATCAGTCAGATAGGCTGAGCAGAGGTCACTCTGCCTTCATAACCTCTGTCCCACAGGCTACCAGGAGCCCTCAACCCAATAGCAAAGCCCCCCGGCCCTTCCTCCCACAGCATCCCTCTGTTCCCACCAGCTCTTTCCACCTGGAGGTATTTACGTATCCTCCCCACCATGCCCTCTGAGTGTTACCTGCCAAGATACTTTCACATTCCCCTTCCTTGCCCTCAGAGAAGGACAAAGGCTGGGGTCACTGGATGTGACTTCCATGTGGCTAGAGCTGACTTTCCATGAATGTGCAGATGGGATCCTACTCCCTGTCTTAAGATCAGCTTCCAGCAAGGCTCATTTACTCACTTGATTCATTTCCAGGTCTGAGGATAACTGATTTAAAGACATGGTCCAATGCGGAGGAAAGGGTTGAAGAAGGCTGGCAGAGGGAACAGTGAGCTAATGATGTGGCATAGCTTCTAGAGCCTGGGTCTCCAGAGGAGGAGAGGACGGAAGGCTACAGAGGCTTGTAGAGTTTTCTGCTCAGTCTTCTGTACCCAGGCATGTTTGGATGAATGTGAAATAGCAACAGGCAGTGGTTCACTGATCCTTCTAGAAGGAAGTGGCCAGTTGTCCTCAGAGAGTTAGCCAGGGGAATCAGAGTGAAGCCTGGGTACAGAAATAGGACTGATCATTGGAATGGTATTTGACATCTGCTCAGATTTTCGGAAGAAATCTGCTCAGATTTTCTTTTCATACCAACCAAGAAGAGAGGACACTGTTCTGTCCAGAGACCAGAACTGATGGACATTTAACAGCTGAGTAGTCATTGGAACAGAAAGGGTTAAGTCTTTGGCTCGCCCCTAGGAAAGCCTAGGTCAATGATGACCAGCTTGAGAAAGAACACTACCCCTGTCATTGATGCCACATGGCCTCTAGATCAATTCAGTCCAACAACCAGGACACAGGCCTCCTGAGAGGCAGAACCATCCTCAACCACTGGTTCCTGACAACCTAGGGGGGTTCAGTAGAGAGGCCACAGCTTATGCACCAAACTGCTACCCAGCCAGATTCTCCCCATCCCATACTTGCAGATCTTAATTTTTTTGGACATAAATATGGAATTCTGTTTTTATCCCTGTTGAATATCATTGGTTTGCAGTCAAGATACTTTAGAATTTTGATTCTTAGCTATTTCTCCTGGACTCAGATTATTAACAGATTAGAATGCCTCTGTAGTCATCATGCACATCATTGCTAAAAATGTTGACCACATCAAGGACACAGACCCTAATGACACAACAAGCTGATCTAGGAATGCCAGGGAACTTTCATTAATACGCTCAGGGAACAGTCCTTCAACCAGCTCTAAATCTACATAACTATGCGCTCATCTAACCCTCTTTTCTATAAAGTCAACATGAGAGATTTCTCCTAAAGCCCTGTAGAACTCAAGATATGCTAAATCTATGATGCTCCTTTGAACCAAGCTCTAGAATCTTATCAAAAGAGAGAACAAGAAAAATGTGGCATAATTTGTTCCTAGGGAACTAGGGGTAACTTCTGGAGAACACTGCTTTATTTCCTAAGTCCTAGCTAATAATTTAGTATAATCTCATCTGGCGTCTCACACATCATGCTCTATTTTAACTGTCATTCTAGAATTTTTTTTTACCAGCTCTATTTTATCTTTCTTTATAAAGTTTGTGACAGACTTTTTAATAGGCCCAGAAAAGCCTCAAATAATACATTATGGAAGATTGCCCTGGTATTATTGGTTATCTTTTTGCTACTGGTTCTCATAAATATAGTGAGGGCTCCTAGAGGGCAGGGGCTGTGTCTCCTGCTTCTTTGACAGCCATCCCCATTTCTGTAGCCAATCAAAGCCTTGTGCTTCGTGGGGAGTCAATAAATATTTCTTGACCAATTGGGAAATGACCTGTTCTCATGGAATAGGAGGAAAGAGGGGTCCTTATTAATCAGTCAAAAAATATCGATAGAAATCTCAGCTACTAGCAATTGATGAACACTCAAGAACCTTTGTAAGGAAAAAGAGAACCATCCTAGAGGCTGAGGGAGGAGAAGCAGCCAGCAGGCCAGCACAGCAATCCAGGGACATGGTAGCAAAGACCTGGAGTAGAGTAGCATTAGAGTAAAACTGAGAGGAAGGGGGACTTTGGGGTTCCCCTGGGACTTGATAGCCAATGGCAAAGAGTGGGTAAGACAAAGCCCTGGTCTCTGACCATTAGAGTTAGTAAAGCACCAACTCTGCCAGCAGGTAGGGGTGGAATCCCTGGGGGTGCCCTGCCCATTGTCAAGTGTGGGATAATCACATGGAATGCAGACCAGATCCCCTTGATTCCATCAGCCTCCAAAACGCAGCTGCAGCTGGCAAGCAAGACTGCTTTGTTCGGGGCACAAGGCATGGGAAGGGAGCTCCCAGAGGCAGTGGGGAGGCTGGGCTGACAGTACCACGGGGTTCTAGGGAGGGACAAGGAGAACGTGTGACCCCTCTTCCTGCCTTTACTTTCCCAGCTTCTTGTTCCCTAGTCTCCCTCTTACCTTTCTTGGCTCTACCAGAGGAATCAGGCATGGGGGCAGGGGTGGCATATAGCTGGTACACCTTGGCACAGTCTTACATCAGCTGTTCACAGCCATGATTGCTCTGACTGGCCAAAGCCTGTGCCATACCTGTTGTTAAATATTAGAGCATCTCCCCTGACCTCAGGAGAGGAGAAGTAGATACAGACCCTGCGAACAGGAAGGACCATCCCCCGAGAGGACTTCGTGCACTTAGGGGGCTGCTGCATATGTGTCTTTTTGAGGGGCTGTGTTGTGTGACAGCTCCCAAGTATGTTTATGTTCCTGAGGACAATGCCCTCCCAACCAAACCCTAGGTCTTTCCTTGCCTCCCTTTTTTTTGTTGTTTTTTTTGTTTTGTTTTGTTTTGTTTTGAGGTAGAGTCTCGCTCTGTCGCCCAGTCTGGAGTACAGTGGCGCAATCTTGGCTCACTGCAAGCTCCGCCTCCCGGGTTCATACCATCCTCCTGCCTCAGCCTCCCAAGTAGCTGGGATTACAGGCACCTGCCACCACGCATGGCTAAGTTTTTGTATTTTTAGTAGAGATGAGGTTTCACCGTGTTAACCAGGATGGTCTCGATCTCCTGACCTCGTAATCTGCCCGTCTTAGCCTCCCAAAGTGCTGGGATTACAGGTGTGAGCCACCGCGCCCGGCCCTCTTGCCTCCCTTTCTTAAGGCCCCATCTGAACATCCAAGACTAAAATCACAGGCTCTCTGCCGAAAGAGGCCTCAGAAATCATGTCACTTCATGGTAGAGATCCAAAAACCGAGGCCCAAAGAGGAACTGTCTTATCTGAGGTCACAGGCCTCGGAACAGAGCTGGGATTAAAACCCAGGACTCCAGCAGCCAGGCTGTGGTCCAGTTACTGCCCCAGCAGACCTTGTCTTCCCCGTCAATGGGCTTTTTTCTTACCTTGCCTTCAGCTCCCCCATAGCCACAGCCTCCCTCCGCTAGAGCTGATCAGTCTCTACAGCTTAGTTTAGAAATCCCTCTAGAGAGCAGGAGAGGTTTACAGAAGCTCCAAAGGCCGCCGCCGCCTCCTCATCAGTAGGAGCTGCTTCCATCGTCTGAACCCTAATTCCTGACCTGCTCCTGCTCTGACACCTCTTTCACTCCAGCTTCCTAGTGGCAGGGCGGGGTGGGGAGCAGAGACTTTGAAGTCAGGAGACCGGGATTTCCCCACCTTTGTTTTCTCAGCTGGTGCTGGTGAGTACTCTTCACCTCTCAAAGCCCCAGTTTCCTCATCTGTGACACCCTGATCACAGGGTCTTCCTCACTGGGTTTCAGTGAGGTGTACAGAAAGCAAGAGAAGTGAAATGCCTGGAGCACACTGGGCGACAGCAGAGGAAGCGCTACCCTGCAGCGGGCCTCCATTCCCATCATCGCCAGCAATGTGAGACTCGCCCTGCCCACAGCCTGCAACCCTCAGCGCTTCTCCAGGCAACGATGCGGTGACCAAGGCCTGGCATTCTGGGAATTTGCCTGGCCAGATTTATGAAGTCACCAGGCTCTGCCTTCCTCTAGGCCAGAGGAGCTGGGCTTTTCCCTGGGCTCTGAGCTATCTCTAGGTAGAAAGATAAGCAAATCTTCATCACTGGCCCTGGACAGGAAGAGGAGAAAGTGAAGTGGCCACAGGAATTCATTTCTGCAAAATCTCTTTAGAAAAGGAACAACGAAGTTTCCACCTTGAAGGAGAACTGAGAAGCAATTTGGAGAAAAGGGGATGCAAAGACAGAAGGAAACCCATTGGACTTGAACTCAGGCCAGAGAGATTTCAGCTGCCCCCACCTCCACCCACTTTTCTCTCCATGAAAACTTCCCCAGTGCCAGCAGCTCCCTGCCCTCCACATCCTGTCTCCTTGCTCCCTCCCCTCTTCCTGTGGGGACAAGTTCTCCTCAGGACTCTTAGTCCCCAAGCACAGACCAGCTGGCCTAAGACACCAAACCATAGGTCACAGCCAGTTAGGCAACGCCTCCCGTGGCTCCAACCTGACTGCACCCATCACCGTCACAGTCCTTCTAGTTGTAGCAAAAGCACATTGCCTGTCCCATTTCTGTCACTCACCAGCAGGGGTTCAGCAGGCCATGGTGTTAGTCTCTCTGGGCCTCAGTTTCCTTTCTGTGCAATGGCAGGGTTTGACTGAAGACCTCCAAGGACTTTACCAGCTCTGACCTTTCACACTGCCTGCACAATCCTATTCCCGAAGGCTTCCCAAGGGGCTCTCCTCTGCCTGTACTGAGCATTTCCCCCACATTGCTCTCCGAGCCAGGAAGGACTTCCTACCACTTGAGCTCATTCCTTCCATTTGGTTGGTAAAGATGCAATCCTAGCCCTTACCCTCAAACCCTAACCCTAGCCACTGCAACACACCAGCTTTTACATTTCAGGACTTCAAAAGTCCCATATCATCAGTGTTTATCCCTGAGTCTTAATAGAAGCAGAATAATACTAACACTTGAGACTTTCCTATGTGCCAGAAACTGACTGTGTCGACATTTTATTCCCCCAACAACTCTCTGAGATAGTTGGCTTCATTTTAAAGAACTTATGGAGAAAAAAACCAAAAATGCAAAACCGAAAACAAAAGCCACAAAAACTGTGGTTCAGAGTGGTTAAGTAGCTTGCCTAAGGTCACACAGCTAGTTAGGGACATAGCTAGGATTCAAAGCCAGGACTGTCTGACTAAAGCAGTAAGCCACTAAGCCATAAGGCACATGTCCAGAAAGTATCCTAAGCTGAGATCTGCTCAGAGTTTTCTCAAATGTTATACAGATTGATATTCAATAATTCGTGATTCTGCATTTCCTGTGAGCTGGGCCAGGTGTTTTCACAGCTGGGCAATCTCATTTCAGCTTCACAATGACCTTGTGAGGTGGTTATTATCCCCTCTTACAGATAAAGATATTGAGGCTTCAGGAGCTGTTACGTGGCTTGGTCTATGACACCCAGCTGTGAAGAGACAGAGCTAGGACTCACAAGTAAGTATTCTCACTCTAAGCCTAGTGGTCTTGTCACAGAACCAAGCTGACTCATGAACCCCTCCTCCAGCTCTTGAGGACAATGCTATTGCTTTGGGACATTCAAATTGCCTCCTATCAAACTGCCTCTTTTCCTACCTTCAGACACAGGGGTAACAGGACAAGGACATGGTATTGACTATCTCTCCCTGACCACTTCCAAGGTACCTACTGGGAACCAGGTACTATACTGATAATTTTCTGCATTATCTCATTTATTCTCCCAACCCTACAATGATATCACGATCCCTTCTTACTGATGATGACATTAAGAGTCTCAAAGGTCAGGCAAGTTGCCCAAAGTCCAAGTTTTAGAAGTGAAAGGGCTGGGTTTGAGGACAGTAGTGTCTCATTCAAACGAATGTGCTTTTCACCAGCTTCTAGCCATGTGTTGACCATTGACCTGTGGTGAGGACCCAGGAGTAAACAAGATGTGATTCCTTTCCTAAAGGTCTCCTTCTAGTGGGGGAGCAAGGGGAGTCCAGACAGTGACAACAAAGAGAGAGTGAAGTGTTTGGGCAGCCCTGAGAAGGGGGACCTGGTCCAGCCTGGGGGTTCAGGGGTAAAGGGGAAGTCAGGGCAGGCTTCCAGGAGGAGGGGACTTTGAGCCAGCCTTGAAAGAGAGGAGAGAATCAAGGAAGGGTGCAAGAGGAGGGAAAAGGCACTCCAGGCAAGGAAAACGGCATAAGCAGAGGCACAGAAGGAAGAGCATGGCATGTGTGAGCCCAGAGTCCTGATCAGCAGCTTCATCCTTTGCTGGCTAAATCAACAGGCAAAGCAAATGGAAAGGGTATGCGAGTATCCTGGTTTGATGGCAGAGCTGCAAGCGTGCTGGGGAGCCTGCTCCTTTGCCCTTCTCTCCCCACCAGGTCCCCTGGGGCTGGGGCTGCGGCTGGGGCTGGGAATGGGGCCCAGAGCTTCCCAGAGCTGCTGCATAGAACATAAGGAATGTAAACAATTTCCTGCTCCACAGGCGGACATTGCTCCCTATACGCTGACCCTCCACGTGCCATGTGCTGCTGGGAGTCACCCAGGAAAGGGCCCCAAGCCCAGCTTGGGGCCTGGCTCCCAAAGGAAGAATCTATGCTTTTCCATCCCATGTCCCAAATGACACTATCAGACCCTCTGCCCACCCATCTCCCCACTGCCCACCTACACCACACCTGCTTCCACCCCAAGCCTCTGCAGACCATCTCCTCAAGCTGGTGGACAGCAAGCAGGCCTGGAGGTTCCTCTTAGCTCTAATCCATCCACTTCCTCCCTGAAGCTGCTGAATTACCATCGCCCAACTCTACCCTACACATTCGGTTGAATTCTGTTCAATTGCCATCAACTCTAACCAGGCGACTTCAAACAAGTTACTTGGCCTCTCTGAGCCTCAGTTTCTTCAGCCATAAAACAGGGGAAATACAATAGTACATAATTCATAGGGTTGTCAGGAGGATTAAATTAGTTAATATTTGTAAAGCATTTGGAATACAGCCTAGTAAAAGTAAAGACTATTAATAGCTATACAGATAAGCTGCTGTTCTACTTGTGAAGATACCTGAATGTTGACGGTATTATAGAGAGTTTTCTTTCTGTAATTTCATCAGTTTTACATATTACTATAGGGCTTGGCAGATATTACAGGGGCCACGTTCAGCCCACAGACTGTTTTTGTAAACATAGTTTTATTGGAATAGTCATGCGCATTCATTTAAGTATTGTCTACAGCTACTACCATGCAACAGAGACCGTATGGCCCACAAAGCCAAAAACACTTACTATCTGGCCCCTTACAGAAAGACTGCCAATTCCTGGATTACTGGACTGATTCCTATGTGACTGACAATATCCAATTATTTTTAGCCATAAAAACAGCGATTTCATATGATTCCACGTATCATACTGGCTCCTCACTTGTACTGTCTGACCCACTGAGAGTGCTGCCCTCTAAATCCAGTGATTCCAACCATAATAAAGATATATTTATTGAGCACCTACCATGTTCGAGGTTTATCTCAAACTTTCATCTTCCCTTTTTACAGACGAAGAAACTTGAGGCTCAGAAGGACGCTGGGTGTGAACCTAGGAACTCAAACCAGGTCTCCAGACGCCAGTGTTGCCCTGAACAATCTGACTGACTTGTACTGTGAGCCTCAGGCAGGGCTGGGGGAGAAACAAGGAGCACTTTCAAAAATAAGCACACGCTGTTTCCAGGATTGGGGGAGCTTTTCTTAGCAGACGCCTAAATTACAGTTTCCCCCTAGGCTCTGGGAAAGGCAAAGAAAGCAAAAGTAAATTCTCTCAGCCTCTGAGTCCCCTCTGTGCAGGCCTAGGGGTGGGAGACACAGGGAGGCGTCGCTGAGACCCGAGAAGAGGAAGGAGAGAGAGGAACGTCTTTCCGGAAAAGTGAAACTGAAAATCCCTCAAAGTGACATTTCTCAAACTTGGGGGTGAGGGTGGGAGTTGAGGATTTTCCAACTGGTTTTCTCATTTTGAGAAATCATAAAGAGAATAAAGGTTTCTTGACTCACTAGGGCACTAAACAAGCAGATGATAGTTCTCCAAGGTCATGGTCAAACATTCATTCATTCATTCATTCATTCATTCATCCACCCACCCACTGAGTAAATGCCATGTATAAAGCAACGTTCTGGGTGTCTTATATGAGCCTGACATCAGATCCTAGGATGTAAGGGAGGCAAGGAGGTGCGGCTCTAGGCCCTGGGACTGTAGGTGGGGAAGAGTGACTTCTGGCTGGGAGGATCTGGAACATTCACCAGAGGAACTGTCATCAAAGCTGGGCCTCAGAAAAAGAGAAGGCGTCAGCACATGCCAGGGGCTCGGGGGGTGTCCAGGAAAGCATTCTCAACAAGTGGCATGCCAGAGTGAGAACCTGGCACCAACGACAGCCCAAATGAATGAGAAGCTCTACCAAGGTGGTTCCCACTGCACCTCTCAGGGCTCAAAGAGGTGCAGTGGGAACCAAAACGACAGCCAGAAAAAGGAGGGCGTTGAGTGCCAGGGGAAGAAGGAAGAAGCCATTGGAGAGTGTGTGGCTTGCGGCTGATTAGTTCCTTGGCTTATGGTAGAGGAGAGCGTTTGTGAGGTCTGAAATTAGAAGAGACATTTCTGGTGGCACTGTATGGGGTGGGAAGACAGGAGGGAGAAGTGGAAGAAGGGAAGAGTTAGGAGGCAAGTCTGTGCATCTGGGTAGAAGAGAATGAGACCCTGAACTGCCAAGAATAGAGAGGAAGAGGTGGATGCTGGCGGTGCCATGGAGGGGTGCGGGCACGTGAGTAAGAGGATGAGAGGCTGGACATACAGAGCGAGGACCTGGGCTGACGATGAACCTGGGGAGCATGGAGAGCTCTCTGGGCAACAGCTATGAAGTGAAAGAGAAGGAATTTTAGCGCCCATGTCTCTGCTACCCATTAGCACCGGAAGTCTGGGGCTCCTGGCCAAAGGGAAATCACCCTACACAGGAGAACCCAAGGCCTCGCCCCCTCTGCTTCCAGAAGCCAAGCCCCTCCTCTGGCTCACATAGACGGGGCTGCTGTTACTGCAAGGCGCAGGGAAAGGAGCCTCCAGCTTTCCTCTGTGCTCCACTCCCAGCTCTCCCACCAGAGCAACCCATCACTGAGGCCTCAGCACCGTTCCACAGCCCAGGACTGGGAGAAGCCCCCACTGGCTGCTATTCCTGATCCTCTCTCCGAGGGTCCCAGCACAAAAAGCATTCTGTCACTCTTGAGGGAAAGACCTCGAGGTTCTGTCAGGCCAACTCCGCCCTAGAAACCCAGGGGCCTGTGCACATGGCCCCACCTGGCCCCCGGGGCTGCGCCTTCTGCAGTACAAGGTGACCTTCCTGCCTTTCTACAGAAAAGCCCCTGCTCCTGCCTCAGGACCCACAGGCACAGTCCATCTCCTCTGGGAGGGCAGATTGGGACGGGGCAGTGACTAGGGGATAACTAGGGGGTAGGATGGGAGCTGAGCCAACCCCTGAAAGGCAAATGTCGTTGAAAATATAGATTCAGGGTGACTCCTTTTCTCCTCCTCAATTTTGTGTGTACAATTTCACCACTTTATTCATTCGTTCAAACAAAACTTTGTCGAGTCCCTAAGTACCGTGCTCTCAGCTGTGAAAATGTATAATAAGCATGCGTTCAGTCTGGTTGGGAAGGGAGACAAATAAATATAATAAAGTGTGGACATGGTTATGATAAGGGAAGTACAAAGGTGTGAGTCCGAGGAATGTCTGCAGAACTGCATCCTAGCGGGGGTTCTAGTCCACCCTAAACCCTCTGCTCATAAACATGGTTTAGAGGGGACATCGTACAGTGGAATGAGGGCTGGGAATACTCAGAGATGCTACCAAAGATCAAGAACAGAAGTCCAAGCAAGGGCTATTGATGCCATAGGAGATTGCAAGCACCTCGGGCAAGAGAACATGAGTACTTTGGGCCTTGTCTGTAAATAAGCCGGTCAAACTTGTGTATTGTCAGGAGTTTCTTCTACCCCGTCACTAGGATCTGTGTCAGACAGTACATGAGGTGTTAAATGATGCTGTTTGAATTGAATCCTATCCCATGAGCTCCCTAAAGGAGCTCATTCATTCATCCAACCATCGTTGATTTTTAGCACCTACTCTATGCCCGGCACTGCTCTCGGGGCTAGGCACATGCAGGTAAACTCATCAGACACAGCTCCTGCCCTCACAGAGCTATTGTCTCCCAAGCTCAGAGTCCCTTTTGTCCTTTGTCTTCAATCCCTAATGCCCCATCCTGTGAATGATTCTCGCCACGTTTTTCTAAAATGCCTTGGATGCATTTGTTTCATTCCCAAACACCAGGCTCCAGATCAGTCCCACGTGATCTCATGCTGAGACCCCTGCCAACCTTTCTCAGTTCCCCCTTTCCCAGTCACCCTGCAAACAGCTCTCTGAATGATGTGCTTCTAGACTTATTCTGCATTCCTGGGTTCAGCTGAATTGACAGCAGCCTAGGGCCCTGGGTGGATAAGAACAGGGTACTCACAGCCTGGGCCACGCTTCAGAAATTTATGAGAGGCAGACGAGATGGCAAAGAGGACTAGGAATGGGAGCCGTGAAAGAGGACTAGGAATGGGAGTTTTCAGGACAAAGCATTAGGAGGGATGTGGATTGAGTGGGGTCCAGGAGGGACCCTGAGTCCTTGTGCACTGGACAGGTAAGTACAGGAGATGCTCACTAAAAGGGAGGAGAGAGGGAGGAGAAGACAGAAGACATGAATGCATGTCTTCGACCCTCTGGGTGAAGAGGTGTGTGTGGTATGTATTTATATGTATATGTGGTATGGTGTATGTTTATGTATGTGTAGGTAGTATATGTGTGGTATGTGTGCTTGGTGTATGTGCACATGTACTATATGCGTATGTGGTGTGGTACGTATATGTGTGGTATGTGTGCGGTGTATGTGGTGTGTGGTGAGTGTGGTGGTGGGGAATGTGTATGTGTGGTGTGTATATGTGTGGTGTGTGTGATGTGTGTAGGTAGGGTATGTATATATGTGGTCTGTGCATGTAGTTGGTGTACACGCACGTATGGTGTGTGTATGTGTATTGAGGTGTAGTACGTATATGTGACGTGTGGTGTGTGGTATGTGTGGTGTGTATGTGATGTGATGCATGTAAGTGGTGTGTGTGGTGTGTATGTTTGTGTATGTGTATGTGTGGTGTGTTTAATGTGTATGTGTGTGCAGTATGTGTATATGTGGTATGGTGTGTGTATGTGTGGTGTGTATGTGTAGTATGTGTGTGGCGTGTGTGGTGGGGTATGTGTATGTGACGTGTATAGGCAGTATACATGCATGTGTGGTGTGATATGGTACGTATGTGTGATGTGTGTAGGGTGTGTGTGGGCACATGGTATGGGTGTAGATAGGGTAAGTGTATGTGTGGTGTGTGGCATATGTGTGGGTGGCATACGTGTATGTGTGGTGTGTAAGAGGTATATGTTCATGTGTAGTGTGTGTGTGTAGATGGGGTTTACATGCATGTGGCATGTGTCTGAGGTGTGTGTATGCGTGGTGTGATATGGTATGTCTGTGTTATTTGTGGTATGTTTGTGTAGTGTGCGTGGTGTGTATGTAGATGGGGTGTGTATGTGGCATGTGAGTGGCATATATGTATGTATGGTGTGTAGGTGGTATATGTTCATATGTGGCATGTGTATAGTGGGGCTGTGTCTGTGGTGTGTGTATATATGGTGTGATGTGGTATGTATATTTGTGATACGTTTGTGTAGTGTATGTGGTGTGTATGTAGATGAGGTGTGTGTGTGGTGTGTGTATTGGATGTGTGGTGTAGGTGGTGTGTGTGTTGTGTGTGTTCAGGTGTGGTATGTGTGGTGTGTATACACATATGATGTGTGTGGTGTGTATGTGTGTAGCATGTATGTAAGTGGGGTATGTGTGGTGTGTGTGTAGGTGGTATATGTACATGTGTGATGTGTGCATATGTGTATGTGTGGTGTGATATGGTGTCTATGTGTGATATGTGTGTGGTGTGTATGGTGTGCACAGGCAGAGTATATGTGTGGTGTGTGTGTAGGTAGTGTGTGTGTGGTATGTATGTGTATATATATATGTTTGGTACGTGTCTATTTGTATCTGTGCTGTGGTGTATGCATTGTGTAGTATGTGTGGTACATATGTGTGGTGTGTGTAGGTTGTATGTATGGTGTGTGTGTGACATGTGTATTGTGGTCTATATATGTGGTATGTGTATGGCATTTGTGGGGGTGGGATATGGGGATATGGGTATGTGTGGGGTGTGTGTGTGGTATGTGTATATGTGGTGTTTATGTGTGGAATGTGTGTTGATGGGGTTTGTGTGCACATGGTGTTTATGGTGTACATGTGGTGTATATGTGTGGTATGTGTGGTATGTATATGTAGGGGGTGTGTGCAGGTTGTGTGTGTGGTGTGTATATGTGTATGTGTGGTCTATGTGGTATGTGTATGCTGTGTGTGTGCTGCATGTGTAGATGGGGTTTGTGTGTGTGGTATATGTGTGGTATGGTATATGTGTAGTATGTGCAGTATGTGTGATGTGTGTATGTGTGACAGGGTATGTTTAGGTGGTGTGTGTGCATGTGTGATGAGTGTGTATGTGCATGTGGGGTGTGTATGTGATATATGTGTGGTGTGGCTATGTCTGGTGTATACACATGGTATATGTATGATGCGTGCATAGATGGGATTTGTGCACGTGTGGTGTGTGTGTGATGTGTATGGGATATGTATGTGTGGTATATACACATGGTATCTGTGATGTGTGTATAGATGGGGTTTGTGTATGTGTGGTGTGTGTGGTATGTGTGATATGTGTGTAATGTGGTATGTGGATGTGTGGATGTGTGTAGATGGTTTATGTGCATGTGTGGTATATGTATGTGTGTGTGGTGTGTGTATGTGTGGTGTATGTATCGTGTGTGTAGTGTGTGTGATGGGGTTTGGGTACATGTGGTGTGTATGTATGGTGTATGTGTGTGGTATGTGTGTGGTATATGTATATGTGGTAAGGGTGTAGGTGATGTATATGTGCATGTGTGGTGTATGTGTATGTGTGTGGGGGGTGTGTACGTGTGGTGTATATGTGTGGCGTGTGTAGTGTGTGATGTGGTTTGTGTACATGTGGTGTGTATATGTGTGGTGTGTGTGGTGTATGTATGTGTGGTGGGGGTGTAGGTGATGTACATGTGCATGTATGATGTGCATATGTGTTCTTCTCCAAAAAGCAAAGACACGTGCTTGTACCGACTTCCAAGTCTAAGTAGAAAGAAGACCCAGGCAACTCCCCAAAGTATGTGAGCAGAGGAAACAGTAAGATCACTGGAAATCAGCCCCCGTGCCAATTTCTGATCAGCCCGCTCTTTGTTTATAAAGGAGTTGCCCAAGCATAATATTTAGCAAATGTTACTGTTCAGAAGGCAATGTCTTTTCTTCTTTTTCCCATGAATCACACTATGGCCTGGGAGCACAGACCCATTCAAAGGATGCTTACATCCACCATAGACCAGAGACTGAATATCCACACATGCATCTCATTTAATCTTACAACCCCGAGAGGTCAGAATTTTTGACTGATGAGGACCCTGAGGTTCAAAACCGGGAGACGATGCCCAAACTAGGGCTCTTCCTGTAACACACTGTCACATTCCAACCCAGTTTCGATTTAGCTCTGGGTGGTGTGTGTGTATGTGTGTGTGTCCAGCAGGTGTAACTGGGTTCCCCTTGGGTGTATACTACAATGGGGCATACCTCCCCGCAACCCCCTGCCTCTGCTATTTGAAATCAGGGTGGTAGGTTTTAGCTATATCCCCATTGAGCTTGAAATAGAAAAAGCAAGTTGCTGACAATAATGTATCCCAAACTATTCCATGCTCCACACTTTAAAACATAAATATTGCACACATTTCTAAAAAAGATAATACTAGTATTTATTAAAAGCTAGGCTAGGTTCAAAATTTTATACCTATTATTTAAGGATGCCAGCATCCTGCAAAAGCAGTAATATGATCTCCGTTTTTACATATAGGAAAAGTAAGGCTCAGAGAAAATCAGTAACTTGCCCAAGTTAGTAAAGTTGATAAAACACGTGACGTCAGTCTGACTGATTCCAACATTCAGATACAGCCTTCCCACTGCAAGCAGAACACAGCTCGTAAACGGCAGCATCACTGTACACCGCGGGCATCCCCACAGCCATAGCACCTCCTGTGGTGCACTTCCCATCTCTTCCCCATCTCCCCATCCCAGCTCACAGGAAAGAACTCAGTGCTTGCATAACGAAACCCTGTCCCTAGTCACAGACGGCAATTGGGCCCCATCGTCTCACCACACACTTAGTCACAGAAAGGTCTAGGCTGTCCCACCTTCAGGAATGGCCTCTTGGGCATGCGAGCTGGGCACACTCAGAAGGGCCCTGCGCTTGGTTTAAAGCTCTGCTGTTGCTGTCTTGAAACTTTTAATAATTTTTGAACAAGGAGTCCCGCGTTTTCATTTTGTGCTGGGCCCGCAAATCATGCAGCTGGCCCTGCCCATCTTCTCCAGCAGCCAGCACAGGCAGCCTTTCCCAGGAAGAGTGGCCTGGCTGGCCACTCCCTGTATGTTTCCAAAAATGTTACCCACAGTCCCTGAATGGTCAGGACGGAACAGAGACAAGTTACTTTACTCTGGGGTGGCTTCCTGTTCAAGTGGCCTCGATCTACATCTCCGTAACTGCTGGACTACTCCCCACCCCGATCTTTCTTCCCCATCACACCCCACTCCTCCACTCCACAATCCCTGGTTTCCAGTCACGGTATCCCACTCATTCCTCCTTAAATGCACCATTGCTCAAGGGACTGAAATTCCTAGAGGGCAGGGACATTTTTATCTCCAACTCCCCCCACAGTGCTCTTTCCATACACACAGCAGGAACTTGATAAGAGTTAAGGGACTAAATGAATTGCTACAATGTTATCTGTCAATTAAAAAAAGTTTTTAAAAATTGGTATGATAAAAAGTAAATTGCTTTATTTTCTGAATTCTTGACCCTATCAATTATAAGACATATCATCAATGTGATGACATGACATTAAGCATACGCAAAGCTTGTACATCCTTCTGAAATTAAATAATAAAAGCAGGAGACTATTTTAGCTTTGAAACATAGTAAAGAATGGATTTGCTCATTCTGCATGTGGATTCTCAACATTACCCCTCACCCCAATCTCATGCCCACCTCCCCTGCTTCCTCCCTCTCTTCTCTCATCCATCCCCACTGCAGATCCCACCTTCCTCAAGCAGCCTTCCTAACCACTCCAATCTACCTGCATTCTCCTAAATAAACTCAAAGCACTTTTTGTCTGCTGTTTATAGGACACTTCATTGTATACTACCTCGTGGCACTTTACGTTATTTAATATCTTGTATTCATTGTTTTTTATTTTTATTTATTTTTTTAAGACGGAGTCTCTGTCTGTTGCCCAAGTTGGAGAGAGGTGGCACAGTCTCAGCTCACTGCAACCTCCGCCTCCCAGGTTCAAGCAATTCTCCTGCCTCAGCCTACCAAGTAGCTGAGTTTACAGGCGCCCACCACCAAGCCTGGCAAATTTTTTGTATTTTTAGTAGAGATGGGGTTTCATCATGTTGGCCAGGCTGGTCTCCAACTCCTGACCTCAAGTGATCCACTCGCCTCGGCCTCCCAAAGTGCTAGGATTCTACACATGAGCCACTGTGCCTGGCCACGTTTATGTTTTTTATACCAATTAACTTCTCCCCATCTAGACTCTGAGCCCACGAGAATAACTCCTGGTGCAGTGGAATGTGTGCAGCAGGTCCTCAGTCCTCAGTGAGCTCTTCCTGAAGGAACGACATCTAACAGCAGTGTGTGGGGAGAGGCAGAGGAACGAACCTTCATGGCCCACCCAGTGACTCAGGTCCTTCAACTGGCGAAGGCATCCAGGCCTTGGCCAGGCACCCTCAATAGGTGTCTCAAGTGACCCTCAGCAAGTGGCAAAGGAATGCTCCTTTATAAACCTGCATGGTTCAATCAGGCCTTGGAATTCTCAGATAAATGCAGGATGTTTGCATTTGTTTGTTTCATTTCTGTTTTTAATTTCCCCTCCTCCCTGTCAACAAAAGGCATCTTGCATGTAAAAGGTATGAGACATTTTTCCTCTCTGTGCTTTGAGGGATGCTTTCTCTGATGGAAATGAGGCTCTGGCTCCAGGACTCCAGGCTACAGAAACTAAGATTTCCTCTAAGAACACAGGCCAATCCTCAAGCCCTGAGAACAGTCCTTGAATGGACTCCCCATTTCTAAATTGCCTCTTTTCAACCCAGATATCCTTGCAAGCTCTACCCCGATTACTGCCACTGAAGTGATCCCCCTCCTCAATGCCCAGTGTTGAAGCCACTTACCCACCTCATCCTGGAAAGTGCACTGCTGTGTGTCACCTCTTTCCACCCTGTCACCCCTTCAGAACCTTTTCTCAGTTCTCCCTCCTCAAGTTGTGAACAATGTGAAATCTGATCCACCTGCCCCAAGAACTCCACGCTCTCTCTAGCTCTGATTCAGCCGAAGCCACTCAGGTCAGCGCTCCTCCCAGTAACCCCTCCAAGTAGAGGCCCTCCCCCTGGAGCCCCTCCCCCCTGGAACCCCTCCCCCTGGAGCCCCTCCTCCCAGAGTCCCTCCCCCTGGAACCTTGCCCCTGGAGCTCCTCCCCATGGAATCCTGCCCCTAGGACCCCCCCCCCTAGCCTCTCCCCCTGGAACCCTCCCCCTGAAGCTCCTCCCCCTAGAAGCCCCTCCCCCACCCTTCCCCAAGGAGTTCCCGCCCCCTGGAACCCCTCCCCATGGAGCCCCTCCTCCCAGAGCCCCTCCCCCTGGAGTTCCTCCCCCTAGGATCCCCTCCCCACCCTTCCCCAAGGAGTTCCTGCCCCCCTGGAACCTCTTCCCCTGGAGTCCCTCCTCCCAGAGCCCCTCCCCCTGAAGCCCCTCCCCTGGAACCCCGCCCCTGGAACCTCTCAGCTGAAACACCTGGCAAGCCTCACTTCCTGCTGGAAGCCTTCCCGGCCACCCTTCCTCCTCAACATCCTGTGTTTCCCCCATAATCGAACATCAGACAGATCTATTGTTTCCTGAATTACAGTCACTCTCCCTGGGCTGTGATCTTCTTAGGTCAGGGACAGTGTCACACAGTGAAATGGGCACCCTGGTGCCCAGCACAGAGCCTGGCACATAGTAGATAGACCAGGGCTTTGCCAAGACCCTGGATGTCTGGCCTTCTCCTGTATCCTCTCCCCTCCAAAACTCCTCTCCATCTCCTTCCTTCAGACTAATTCGGCAATGGTCACTCCAAACTTACCCTCATCTCCAGCTCCATATTTCCAGCGATCTACATTTCCATTCAGATGCGCTAATGCTAGTGCCACCAACTTCCCCCACAACTGACCTCTCCCTTTCCTTCCCCACTGGACCACCCCGAACTTCAAAGACAGAGAATCATGTTTAACTCTTCCTTTGTCTGAAATACTGCTATATGCCAGGCATTTTATATGTACTATCTCACTGAATTCTCACAAGAAACTCTGAAATGTGGGTATTAGCATCCCGATTTTAAGGATAAGGAAACCGATGTTCAGTGAAGTGAAGCAACCTTCCCAAAGGTCACAAGCCCAAAACTGACTGAGCCAGGATTAGAGGCAGGTTCTGACCTAGCTGTCTTTTTATTTTATTTTTTAATTTTTATTTATTTATTTAATGTATGTATTTATTTTTGAGACTCTATTGCCCAGGCTGGAGTGCTGTGGTGCGATCTTGGTTCACTGCAACCTCTGCCTCAGCCTCTCTTGGTTCACTGCAACCTCTGCCTCAGCCTCTCAAGTAGCTGGGACTATAGCCATGTACCCATCACACCTGGCTAATTTTTGAATTTTGTGTAAAGACAGGGTTTCACCATGTCGCCCAGGATGATATTGAACTCCTGGCCTCCAGTGATCTGCCTGCCTCAGCCTCCCAAAGTGCTGGGATTGTGAGTGTGAGCCACTGTGCCTGGCCATGACCCAGCTGTCTTAAACTCCCATTCTCCTCCCCCAAAACACAGGTACTCCCGTACCCACACACAGTTCTCTATTTTATAGATTATCCAGTCTTCATATCCAGTCTACTGGGTTCTACTCAGAAATGCTTCCTGCATCAAGTCTGTGCTCACCTGTGTGAACACTGGGCTCCCCTCACTGGCCTCTGGGAGGCTGGTTATGCAGAGCCTCCTGCGATTTGCTGGCAGTGTGGACTCACCTCATACTGCTCTGTGAGCCTGCACATGCTCTAAGCTTGGAATCATTTCTCTCAGGCATTGTCCTTTCTTGCCAGCTTGGCTGACCTCCAGCCCAGGCTGAGGCTGACCCCTTTCTTCTGGACTCCATCTGCACCCTTCTGATTCCTCCTTTTGGCTTCAGGTCCTGAGCTTGGTTCTCAGGTCAGAACCACTCAACAGACTACCTGCTTAAACAATATCCTGGGTTTCCCAGCTCTCTTCTCTCAATTTAATTCCTGTTTTTTCCACTTTCAACAGAACATCTCAGACTAAGTGCACCTTTTGAGTCCACCTAGTGCACTGCTGAAAGATGCAGATTCCAGGGCCCTGCCCTCAGTTTCTAAGTAAGCAGATCGGGGAGGAAGAACTAGGAATCTGCATTTTAACAAGTTCCCCAGGTGATCTGGATGCAAGCAATTTAATTTACTGCCATTTCTCTTTCCTCTTTTTTTGCCAGAATTTTTACAAATCTTTTTAACAATTCACACCTTCTATCCAAAGTTATGGGAAGATCCCTCAGGTTTTCCTGCCTGGCTGCAAAGTAGAATCACAGGGCATTTAAAAAAAAACAAATAAACAAACAAAAAAAAATGATGCCTGGACCCAGCCTGAACCAATTAAAACCATCTCTGTGGGAGAAGGGAGAGGGGAGCCACTAGGGTGAGCAGTTCATCGTGGTTTGCCCAAGATCGCCCTAGTTTTAAAACTGAAAGTCCCAACCAGGCCCGGTGGCTCACGCCTGTAATCCCAGCACTTCGGGAGGCCAAGGTGGTTGGATCACTTGAGGTCAGGAGTTGGAGACCAGCCTGGCCAACATGGTGAAACCCCATCTCTACTAAAAACACAAAAATTAGCCAGGTGTGGTAGTGTGTGCCTATAATCTCAGCTACTTGGGAGGCGGAGGCAGGAGAATCACTTGAACACAGGAGGTGGAGGTTGCAGTGAGCCAAGATTGCACCACTGCACTCCAGCCTGGGTGACAGAGGAAGACTCCATCTCAACAAAAAAAAGAAAGAAAGAAAAAAGAAAGTCCCATATTACAGGAACCTTCTCAGTCCCAGGCAGGCTCTGACAGTTGTAAAATCTCTCCAGGTGACACTAATTTGTAGGTAAGTTTACCGAACACTGGACTGCATCCAGGTCAGGCAAGTCCTCAACCAACCAGCCCTCTCTCCCTAGAATTCCCAAAAGTCAGAGCGCACCTGCATTTTGTTTTCATTGAGCGCGGTTATTTTAAATTTTGTCAGCAGCATCAGCATCACCTGGGAATTTGAAAAGGTGGCGCCATCTTCAATAATAATAGCAATAATAATCCACATCTACAATTTATCCACGTTTCTTCTATGGGCCATGCACCTCCTTGGGTACCTTATGTGTCCTCCTTCAACTCACAAGAAAAACGTGAGGTCATTATTACTGTGATCTCTAGTTGACAAATGAAGACATTGAGCCCCAGAGAGGCTGAGGGAACCAGGTGAGGTCAGACTGCTAGTTACTGGCAACACTGTGCCTAGACCCCTGACATGCCTAACTCAACAGCCCCATGCTCCTCTCTCACCTGCAGATCTTCTGCAAATCCCTACCAGAAGGCATCCGGATGCATGGACTGACTTGAGTGAAGTGGTGACTAGGGAATTATCTGTCAAGCATGGGCTGGTGGTAGAGATGGTTAGAGGCTAGGAGGTCCATCCCACAGGGAGAGTGTAGGGCTGATCAGAGGGGGCCTGTTTTGATTCTGGTGCAGCAAACATTTACTGACAACCAACTAACTAGATGGCTTGAATATGCCATCTCATTAAATTCAGCAATAACTCCATAAAATATATGGCATTGGGGTTTTGTAGGGGCCATACATACAAGTTTCCCCTTCATGCTCGAGTTCAGGACCAATTGAGAAATAGAGGCATGAAGCCCCTGATAGAGGTCAAAATGGCATCTTTTTTTTTTTTTTTTTTTTTTTTGAGATGGAGTTTCGCTCTTGTTGCCCAGGCTGGAGTGCAATGGCACGATCTCGGCTCACTGCAACCTCCGCCTCCCGCATTCAAGCAATTCTCCTGTCTGTCTCAGCCTCCAGAGTAGCTGGGATTACAGGCACATGCCACCATGCCTGGCTAATTTTTGTATTTTTAGTAGAGATGGGGTTTCATCATATTGGTCAGCACTTTGGGAGGCCGAGGTAGGTGGATCACCTGAGGTCAGGAGTTTGAGAATAGCAGCTATGTTTCTGATAGAGTTGTTGGGAGGAAGTGGCTTTACCGGCCAAATGCACTCCTAATATTCCACTCATGAATGAGGCCAATTCACACATCCAATCACTGGCATAGGATGGGGACCATGGACCTCCCCATAGGAGCAAGCTCCTGAGCTCCCTGCCAAGAGCCGGCCAGATGCACCCACCCTGCAGGTGGCAGATCCAAGAGAGACGGGGGAGGCAGTTGGCAGGCCCAGCTCATACTTCTTTGAGAGTCACCAGTTGGAGACGCCTTGGCTCTTCCCTTGAGGAAGTGATGGGGAGGGAGAAGCCTGAGAGTGGGCAGCAGGGTTCTCCACCCACATGCACATCAGAGCTGCTCATGCCCCAGGCCCACTCCCAGAGATGTTGACTTAGTCCGAGAAGGGAGGGAGTGGGCATTAATATTTTGTAAAAGTTCCCCAGGTGCTACTAAGGTGCTGAGTACTGACAGCCACTCACAGAAGATCTCTTGGAAACCAGAAACCAGGGCAGTGCCTCTAGAAGAGTTGGAATTGTTCCTATTTTACCACTAGGGAAACAAGGGCTCAGGAAACTTGAGTATCTTACCCTATGTCCAGAGCTAGTAAATAGAATAGTAAGGCTGAGTAATGGCAGTTAACAAATGGGCTTTCCCCCAGTTTAGGGTGGACTTGGAGATTTGCAGCCAGTTTGGAGCCAGATCAGCCAAACCAGCCATTCTCGAGCTTCATCCTGCATCAAAATTTCCTGGAGGGCTTGTTAAAATGCAGATTGCTGGGCCCCACCCCAGAGTTTCTGATTTAGAGAGAAGGTTCTGTAGCTATAAGAAGAGATGACAATGGGGCTTTGGAGTTAGGCATACCTGGGTTCTAGGTACAGCTTTGCCATCAACTAACAATATGACCTTGCCTGGTTTACTTGACCTCTCTTGGGCTCAGTGTCTTCATTTGTCAACTAGAGATCACAGTAATAATGACCTTGCGTTTTTCTTGTGAGTTGAAGAAGGACACATAAGGCACCCAGGGTGGTGCGTGGCCCACAGTAGAAATGTGGATAAACTGTAGATGTCATTTTTGCTGCTGTTATTTAGGGATGCCTTCTTTAAGAAGACTGGAAGGCTGGGGGAAGGTTTTAGATGCAGGCAAGAATACCAAGAGATAGAACACCAAAGTATGAATGAACTAAGCCTTAAAGGATGCAGCGACATGAGCCAAAATGGAGCCAAAGCAAGTGCGCAGAACTGAGAATGAGGGAATCTTGTGCAGAGAGGGGAGGTCTGCTGCGAATCTGGCCAGCAGAGGGGCTGGGATTTAAAGTCACCCAAAATAGAACTTCCTTCTCTCCCAGCTTGCAATCCATGTTTCCCCTCCTCCCCTTCTCTCTGGGCCACACTCCACATGCCTGTGTCCAGACTCATTTGTTAGAACTGTCCCCCCAACCACCCCACCCCCAACCTGCCCTAGGGATTCAAGGAATCTTAGCAATGTCTCCAAGTTCTGGAGGAAAGGAAGAAGAATATAAGGGGGAAGCCCTCTCTGGGCCTGTGTCTTTGTATGACTTCCCTTAGTTCCCCAGCCTCCTCTTCTCTCAAGACAGGGTCCTTCCAAGTCAACATCAGCCTGGCCATCTCATTAGGGTGGGCACCAAGAGGGGCACCAACAGCCTTCTTCCAACCACTCAACCACAGAGTCCTCGCTGCATCTTCGCCAACCCATGCCCCTGCCTCTTTCATAGCCACACTCAATGCGTATCCCCTCAAGCCTTCCCTGATGAATCTCACTGGATGGCAAGAGTTCCTTCCTCCATATGTTTGTTCATTCATTCAGCCACTCATTCCACAAATGTTCTCTGAGCACCAACTCTGTGACCTGGCACCAATATGAAAAAAGGCACAGTCCCTGCCCTCCTGCAGGATAAAGAAGAGAGCACTAGATTTGGAGCTCAGAGTTGGGAGCTCATATTGTCATAAGGAAAAAATAGAGCCCCAGCTCATGTTCATCAAGTCTCTTCTAACATGAGAAGAGATCTCCCAGCCACTGGTGAGACACAGTCAAATCTTCCTGCTCTCTCTTTTACACACAGAAAATACATAAAATAAAACATACTGTATCAGACATGGATAACACACTTCATGACCCCATGCTGTTCTCCACCCTGCAGACTTTAGAAATTTGTCTGAGTCTAAATGCATGCCATCTTCAGCCACTGTCTGGACCCCTATGTCCAGCATCTTACCTTATGACCATGTCAACCAGCATTTCTTGGCCTGTTCAGATGTGCCAGGCACCAGAGACAAAGAGATGAACAAAATACATTCCTGAGCACCTGGAGCTCACAGTCCAGTGGGAGAGTCATGTACATAAACAGATAGTCATGACACAATGCAGGAAGCACACAGCGACCCAAGTAAGGCATTGTGGTGTGGGTGGAAAGAGGCACCTGATACAGCTGGCTGTTGACAAGGAGGACACCAGGGAAGGCTTCCTGGAGAAGACAATGCCAGAGCTCCGTCTTAAGGGAAAGTGAGTCTGAAACTGAGCCTGTGCATTGGCTTGGCTCCTGCCACTTCAGGTCACCTTAATCACTTCTCATTGATTTTGCTCCCTTCCTTTCCCTGCCCTCCATCTCAGAATTCCCAGGGCATTGGAGCTTTTGGAAATGTGAATCCAAATGCATGTGGTGTGATTATGGCTGGATTTTCTCCTTACTCTTATATACAGTCAATATTATAACACCAATAGCATGATGCTGATTATGTAATAAAAGCTTAAAACATAAAGTGGGAGTTTATTTCCCCCTATTTGTAGGTGGTGCCCGGATACCCCTTTGGTCTTTCAACTCCAGTGCAAGTGAAGCCAGAGCCGAGTTTTCAAATGTCACACACGATCCTCAACAGCTACTAGCAGACAGAAAAGGGCAGGGCTTTGGCCAACTTGAGGACTGAGAGTCAGGGCTGTACCAGGCTCGGCAAACAGGAGCTACAGCTGCAAATCAAAGGCCTCTTTCACTAGGGAAGCAGAGTGGAGTTGAAGGATGTCCACATCACACTTTTTCTCCAGTGCAGTCACCCAAACAGTTAGTGAAAAATCACAGTCAAAATGAGTGAAAAAAGAAGGATGTAGGTAGTCACGTGCATACAAATGGGGGAATTTGAAAACCAGCAAGCCCTTCTCTAAATCTGAAATGAGATATCCTATGACAATATAAGAGGTATGCCCTTATATTTACCCCCGGTGGAGGCAACTGAAACCCATACCCATTTCTCTGGGGGATGTTGTACATTATTCAAGGCGCTACATCACACGTCACTGAGTGCTAAAGAACCATTACCCCAAGACTCGTTTCTGAGAAGCAGCAAAAGCCTTAGGCATACGACAGGGCCAAGAATCCAGAATTTTTAGATTCTAAACTTGGCTCTGCCACTAACAAGCTGCAAAACTTTGGGAAAGCTGCTTGACTTCTCTAAGCCTTACCTCCTTCATCTGTAGAGACTATGACAGGACCTAACCCCAAGGTAGTGGTGAGGACTGAGTGAGAATTCAGGCATAGCACTGCTTGTCAGATACAGAGGATTTCACAAGGAAAATATTTTAAAAATTTCCCAACATATTTGCCTCTGGAAAATGCCAGTGTTTCATTTTTCCTTTTCTTTTTCTCTTGTATAATTCTAATATCACAGCTAAGCCAGGACCTTGTTTTCCCTGGGAAAAGAAGACTGATAGCTTCCAGAACAAAATGGTGCACAGAGGGAGGAACAGTTGATACGAGGCAATGATGTCTTCTCTAGACAGGACAGGGCAATGGAAAACCTTTATAGCCGTGTGCAGTGGCTCAAGCCTGTAATCCCAGAACTTTGGGAGGCCGAGGCAGGCGGATCACTTGAGGTCAGGAGTTCAAGACCAACCTGGCCAACATGGTGAAACTCTGTCTCTAATAAAAATACAAAAAAAAAATTAGCCAGGTGTGGCTTGTAATCTCAGCTACTTGGGAAGCTGAGGCAGAAGAATCACTTGAACCTGAGAGGCAGAGGTTGTAGTGAGCTGAGATCGCAGCACTGCATTCCAGCCTGGGCGACAGAGCGAGACTCCATCAAGGAGGAGGGAAGGGAAGGAGAAGGAAGAGGAGAAGGAGGAGGAGAGGGAGGAGAAGGAGGAGGAGAGGGAGGAGAAGGAGGAGGAGAGGGAGGAGAAGGAGGAGGAGAGGGAGGAGAAGGAGGAGGAGAGGGAGGAGAAGGAGGAGGAGAGGGAGGAGAAGGAGAAGAAGAGGGAGGAGAAGGAGGAGGAGAGGGAGGAGAAGGAGGAGGCGAGGGAGGAGGAGAGGGAGGAGAGAGAGAAGGAGGAGGAGGTGGAGGAGAAGGAGGAGGAGGTGGAGAAGAAGGAGGAGGAGGAGGAGGAGAAGGAGGAGGTGGAGGAGGAGAAGGAGGAGGAGAGGAGAGGAGAGGGAGGAGAGAGAGGAGGAGGAGGAGAGGAGAGGAGGAGGAGGGAGAGAGAGGAGGAGGAGGTGGAGGAGAAGGAGGAGGGAGGTCGAGGAGAAGGAGAGGAGAGGAGGAGGAGGAGGAGAAGGAGGAGGAGGAGGAGGAGGGGAGGAGAAGGAGGAGGAGAGGGAGGAGAGGAGGAGAGGAGGAGAGGAGGAGGAGAGGGAGGAGAAGGAGGAGAGGGAGGAGAAGGAGGAGGAGGGGGAGGAGGAGGTGGAAGAGAAGGAGGAGGAGGTCGAGGAGAAGGAGAAGGAGAGGGAGGAGAAGGAGGAGGAGGTGGAGGAGAAGGAGGAGGAGGTGGAGGAGAAGGAGGAGGAGAGGGAGGAGAAGGAGGAGGAGAGGGAGGAGAAGAAGGAGGAGAGGGAGGAGGAGGAGAAGGAGGAGAGGGAGGAGAAGGAGGAGGAGGAGGAGAAGGAGAAGAAGAAAGAAAAATAAGAAGAAAAAGAAAATCTTTCTAGTACTAGGAGGAAAAGAAAGTAAATGCCCAGGATTCCACTTCCTTTCCCACCTCTAGATAAGAGAGGAGTGGGGTGGTTTGCGGTGTCATTAGAAATAACCCAATGACTTGGAGAATTTCAGAATGGGGTGCAGGGTTGGGGAAAGGTCACGCTCCTTGGAGAAATCCTGCCTAAGCCCAGTTCTGAGCAAATATGGCTGGTGACAGCTGAGAAAATTACCTGGGGGCTGCCCTCGGGCCCACCCATTTAGAACCCTCACATCCCAGAGCAACCACTGGACACATGGGCCCTCCAGGAGTGGGTGGACGTTCTGCTGAGCCAGGGGCCTGAGGAAGCCCTAAGCTTCAGCAGTGGGTGCCAAGTCTACCCTCAGAGGCCCTGGAGACAGGACGAGACCTGGCCCCTTCAATGGAGTTCAGCACAGAGGCGCAAGCAGCAGAGAGCAAGGTACAGCTCCGTGGAGATCGGCAGAAACCCTACAGCCCCCAGGCCCTTCTCTGTCACCATGAAAATACTGGCGCTTCCCCAGGAAGCCAGACCATACAGGGGAGGGGCACTGGGCGCTGCCCTCACAGGAAGTTTGAATTTCAACTTGATGGGACCTTGCTCCAAAGCAACTCATTTAAATCAGAGACTAAATTACCTTTATTTTTCACACTAAGTTTTTCATTGCAAATTATCCATTATAAGAATCAATTACTTTTTCCTGCACAGCTGAGTGTCATTATTCCTTTTCACCACCCAGTTTAGTAAGTTTTCAATAAATATGAGCTGCTATTATGTCATCATCATCATCACCACCAAGTGGGTTATTCCCAGATAGACAAAAGGAAGGGAAGACGAGGACAAGAGCAAAAAATAGTCCCACTTTTGTTTCAGATCTGAGTCCTCGGAGGGCTCAGGGAGGCTGGCTGGCATAGGAGGAGAGGGGAGACGGGCAGCCTCTAGGACCCCCTCACTGGGGAGTTCATCCTCTCCTTATTCGACACAAACTAGTCAAGCCCCACTTTCATCCAGGTTTAACTGCAACTGACCTGTTGGCCCCTCTACCCTTTCCTCACCAAGGGAGCTGCAGAAGAGTGCACACCAGTGCACCTGCCGCCCTAGTGTACCCCAGTACACCTGTTCCCCCAGTGCACCTACTCCCGCAGTACACCTGTCCCTGCAGTGTACCTGTCCCCACAGTGTACCTGCCACCCCAGTATGCCTGCCTCCCCAGTGCACCTACTCTGCACTGCACCTGCCCCCCAGTGCACCTGCCCCCTCAGTACACCTGCCTCCCCAGTGCACCTACCCCCCAGTGCTCCTGTCCCCACAGTGCACCTGCCCCCTAGTGCACCTGTCCCTCAGCATGCCTGCCCCCCAAGTCACGGACCTGGACTGTTCAGGTGGGGTCTTACAAGCCTCTTGACCTTCCCACCCATTTACTGTCTTTGTGGCCCTGGCAGTAACACACAGAAGTTAAGAGCCAGAACTCAGGAGTTAGACTTCCTGGGTGCAAATCCCAGAGCCGCTTCTCATCTGCTGTGTCATCTTTGGCAAGTTACTTAACCTCCCTGTGCCTCAGTTTCCCCATGTGAAAATGAGAATAATAATAGTAATCTTTCTTAAAGATTGTGGGGATTAATTGTGGGGATTAATTTAGTGAGTCAGGTACAATGATTAGGGTAGCACCAGGCACCTATTCAGCACTAAATGTGAATAACTCACACCCTCTCAATGAGGTCTTTCAAGGGCATCTGAAATAGCAGCCCCACTCCCAGCACCTCCCATCTCCCTTCCCTTCATTTCCATGTAGAATTATCACCATCTGAGAGACTATACATCCCATGTATTTATTATCCCTCCCACAAGAATGTATATTCCATGGGGCATTTGTGTCCTTCATTCATTGCTGTATCCTCAGTGACTAGAATTACTACTTGATGCATAATAGGCCCTTGTAATAAAGAAGGAATATATGAAACTTACTAACTGTGTAGACTTGGGCAAGTTACATAACTGCCCACATGCCTTAGTTTACTCATCTGAGAAATGGAGATGATGCCCACACCCTCACATTGATGTGAAGATTAAATGAGGCAACATTTGTAAATAGGCCCACTCCAGTCCTTGGTACATGGCTGACCTGAGAGGATCAGTCTCTGCCTGATGGAGGAAGGGCCTGAAATGGTTAATCCCTGACTCTCCTCCCCCATGGAAAGCTGGGCTGGGCTGGGCTGCAGGGCCACTGGCAGCTATCCAGGTGGAGGCTAAATGTCAGAGGTGTGTGCCTGTAGGGTGGCCCTGGTCCTGATGCAGTCTTGACCCAGGCAGCTGGAGCCCCTCGCCACCCCCTCCTGCTAAGCAATGCTGCCTGGGCCTGGAGCATTTCGGAGTGCAGGAGCTGAGCGGTGGGAACCTCCGCAGGCCTGGGTCCCACGCCACATCCTGGCCTTGGGGGAGGTGGGCCCAAGGCCTGGACTTGCTTCCCAGCTATTCCCAGGCGGCCCGCTCTCCTGCTGGCCCAGCTGCACTGCCTGAGCCGGAGGACTGTAGGGGTAGGTCTGTCTGTCAGCATCGCTTGTCCCCACTCATGACGAAGATGTGGGCCTCAGCACAAGCACAGTCTGGACTCAGAGCCCCACTCTGTCAACCCTGAAGCCCACCTGCCTCCCTCCCTGGCAGGGAGTGTGTGGAATGGCAGTCACAGAGGACTCACCAGAGCCCAGTGACTCCAGCCTGTGGCTTCCCAGATTTCTCCAATTTCTCACAATGCCCCAGCTTCTCAGCAACTTCCCTGAGAGCCATGCCTCTCCATGACTGACCCAGAAAGACACAAAAATAGATAGACACAGGCTTCAGTGTGAATGCTGGAGATAATGTAGCCCAGCATTGTCCCACGGTCATCCACTCCACAACCATCTATGAACCCCACTCTGGGCCAGACACTGTGCACTGTAGGATGTGGCAGTGAATAAAACACAGACCTGATCATCAAAAAGCTCCCAGTCGGAAAGGGGGTACACGTGTGAGCAGGCCAGGGTAGTAGGCAGAAGTATCTCGGTGGAGCTGCACAGGGAATGACGCGAGTATGGCTGAAGGGTCTCTAACTCAGCCTGGGGAAGGAGGGAGCATGAGTAATCTAGCAGGGTAGTACCAAGGTGCTTCTGGCCAGCAACAACTTGCGGGTGAATAGAGGAGCTAATGAATGGAGAAATGATATTCCCCACCAAGGGGCTGGCTCAGAACGGCTCTGGGGAGGGTGCCAGCTTCAGCTCCCATCCTCCCAATCTTCAAACCCTGTTACCAGAAACTAAGCCCTCTGAGGGCAGGGACCAGGTTCAGTCTGCATCCCTAGAATGAGGGCAGGCATATATGGCAGGCACTGAGTACAAATGTCTGGAGTGTGCCAATGAATAAACAAACCCCTGAAGGTAAGATCACTACTGACCTGGGGACATGTTGCTTTTTTCTTATCCCATGGACATTCACATAAATTTCTATTGCCCAATTTCCTCTTGGTAAATGTAAGAACCTTCACAGGCTATAAACTCTCCAACTGGTGCCAAACAAGGTGTCACTCAGCCTCCAACATGGGTATCTTTAGAGGGAACCAACCATGGGGTTCTGCCCATCACCCTGAGTGCTGCCAGCCTCCCCATCGATGGTCACCACCGTCACACTCCTGTGGTACACCCTGGGAAAAGCCGCAAGAATCACACACCACTGAGGACAACAGCCAGAAAGTCACTGCCAATGTTTGTGGCTCGGTATTTACAGAAAAACAGGATCATCCTGTGCTTGCAACCCACAACCAGTCACAGACGCATGTGCAGGCCCATCCACACACCCTGTGTGGAACACGCAGCCTGCTCCCCAGGCCCCTGCCGTCAACGAAAGTATACAAGGAAGAGATGCCAATTGGATTTATCTGTTTAAACACCATCCTGTGAAGCTGGTCCCTGGGTAAATTATCCAAACAGTAACCATTCTTGCTTCCTTCTTAAAGAAAAACTGTAGAAAGCATAAATTCTCCTTGCATTTCTGCTATTCATTCATGCAGCCAATATTTAATAAGGACCTACTATGCCTTAGCCCCTGCCAGTGGAACTATGCTATGGTTTGCAAGTCTGTGTTCCCTCCAAAATGCATATGTTGAAACTTAATCTTTGTTGTAATAATATGAAGGGTGGGGCTTTTTGGGAAGTGATTATGTCATGATGGCTCCACCTTCATGAACGGATTAATGTCTTATAAAAGGGCGGGAGGCAGAGGCGTGCAGATCATGAGGTCAGGAGATCGAGACCATCCAGGCCAACATGGTGAAACCCCACCTCTACTAAAAACACAAAAATTAGCCGGGTGTGGTAGCACGCACCTATAGTCCCAGCTACTCAGGAGGCTGAGGCAGGAGAATCGCTTGAATCTGGGAGGCAGAGGCTGCAGTGAGCCGAGATTGCGCCACTGTACTCCAGCCTGGCGACAGAACAAGAATCAGTCTAAAAAAAAAAAAAAAGCAGGGGGTGCTGGAGGGAATTAGCTTAAGCCCTTTTAGGCCTTCCATTCCTTCTGTCATGTAAGGACACAGCGTTCTCTCCCTCCAGAGGAAGGGAAGGAACACAGACATGCAAACCATAGCATAGTTCCACTGTCAGGGGCTAAAGCATAGCAGGTCCTTATTAAATATTGGCTCCATGAATGAATACCAAAAATGCAAGGAGTACCTATGCTCTTTACAGTTTTTCATTAAAAAGCAACAAAACACCACCTTAGGAGCAGAGGGCAGCCCTCACCAGACACCAACCCTGCTGGCACCTTGATCTTGCACTTCCCAAAGTCCAGAACCATGAGAAATGTTGTTTTGGTTTATAAATTACCCAGTGTGTGGAATATTGGCACAACTGGACTAAAACATACTAGAAATGCAAAACTGAACCAGTCAGAGCTTTGCATTCTGGAAGCTAATAGTCTAGTGACAGTCAGACAGAACAGTGGTTTTCAAACACTGTGCTCAGTGCTTTATCAGGGACAGGCCTGTGGCAGCAGAGGTGAGAGGGAACCCTACCTACCTGAAATTGATGGGGAGGAGGAGGGGTTAGAGAGACTTCACAGGTGTGGTGATTTTTGGACCGAGTCTTGAAGGACAGGTAGGCGTTCCCCAGGTATGAGCCTTCAGGTAGTGGCGAGGGCAAGAGTTAGAAATGTGAGCGACAGGGCAGGCAGAGCTTGGGCAGCTGGTAAGGAGATGCCCTGAGAAGTAGTCCAGGGCTCAGACATGAAGGGACTATACCCCTTCAATTCTGAAACTGGGTTTGGGATTTTCCAAATTCCCCTTTGATCCATTAAGAGAATCCATTCTCAGACCGAGGGGGTCAAGGGGTATCACACTTCACACAAAGACAGAGACCCTGAAGAGTAATCCAGGCCTGAGGACCCCAAGGAAAAGAGTCAGGGAGAAGAATCCTCCAGTCACTGTTTCTGAAGCCCAGGTCTCCGTATCCTACCAGGCCCAGGGGCACCTCCATGAGCCCACACACACAGAGCCAAGCCGTGAGTGAGGGCCGCCATTCCCTGGGGTGAACAAGCACCATTCCACAAACCCAGACCCAGTAATCAGACTCTGAAAAAGACTACCCCTTTCAACTCCTGGATAGCCGTGCCTTCCCCTCTTGGGATGTCACACTCTCCACCTGTGTGTGTGAATGGACTCAACTCCTCCTTTCTCCTACATGATCTGCAGGAGGCCTCTCATACAGCTGCTGGGATGCACAAGATATTGAGAACAAAGGTGACTACCATTTCAAGACCCTTTCGCAGGCAAGAAAGCTGAGGTCCAAGAAGCAGGCTACTTGCCTCAAGACCCACAGCAAACTTATGCCACAGCCATGTCTAGAACCCAATTCTCAAATTCACAGCATAGAACTCTCTCTCCCACCATAGAATAGTCACAGATAAATCCCGCTTTGCTTCCTGGTTTCTCCTGAGTTTCTACTGAACTGGGAACCACAACGACAAAAGTGCAATATAAAAACAAAAATTAAAAATTCCAAAAATCTTAGCCAAGATGCATTCATGAATATTTCCCCTAAGTATTGTAAGCCCTGCTAGGATCCAAGTGACACAGTCTTTCTCTTTAAATATTCCCAAATACTCCGGAAATGAACTCCCAACTTCTCCTGATTTCCTTACCTCAGATTTTCTCTTTGAAGCCTGGAGAGTACTTAGAAACTTCTCTTTAAAAAGGGAAGGTGCTCCTGACAGTCATTCCAAGAGATTTGGATTTGCCAAGCTGAAGTTACAGAAACCTGTGACTATGCATACTAATTATTATTATTTGCCTACCATTAGTATGCTTTTTCACATTTCACATCTGATTTTTTATGTACATTTTTCTTAATTTTTGTGTGCAAACAGTCCTAACATGAAGTGAAAAAACTCATCGACAAAAGGAGAAAAGCAAACAAACCAGCCTGGTGTCCAGGGATTCGAGAATTTCAGGAGGCTCAGGAGGCAAACTGGATATGTTCTCCAGGAAAGGGGAGTTATTGATCGTATCAGCTACACAACCGATTACCTGAGGATTCCACTGGAAATGAAAACGAGAGAAAGAGAAGGAGTCGAGAGTCCCCCAAAACCCCGAGTGGCTTCTCCCCCGCTTTAAAACACCACAGGGATGCTCACCTTTTAAGAGACTTGCTTTCCTAGAATAGCCCCAGTCCCTCGCTGTGGGCTTGTGCTGTGAATGACAAAGTACTCATGGCAGGGAGCCCCCAGAGTTCCAGCAGGTAAGGAGAAGACCCTCAAAAGTAAAATAAAAATAAAAATCTGCTACTAACTGGCAGTTATTTGAACTAGTTATACCAGAGACCAGGAGCAGGCCGTACAATCGCTTCTTCCCCGGGGCTCTTCTCCTGAGCTGAGCAGATGCCAGCCGTGTGTTTATCATTTCTCCCCACTATCTTTTTAGGCAGCCGCATCCCAAGCCAGCAGGCAGAAGCTGGACCAAGACACATGTCTGAAGGGGAAGGAGGCCAGGTTCACTGCACCAGGCATGAAATATGCCTTATCTCATATTTGCCAACACACCTGCACCATGGGGACACACAAAATGTGAACCTCATCCTCATTTCCCATTAGAAATTAGAGGTTCACAAAGCCCAAATAATGTGTGCTGGGCCATTTAGCAATGGTAGAGCAGGACTGGGTCTCCCTCCTATTCCATTCTAACCAAGAGGTACCAGGACAACTACATGTAGTGTGCAGGCTGTGAACTGCAAGAGAATCCCACATCCAAGGAGATGTATGAGCCCACCCTGCCTGCAAGGCTTGCCCGCCTGGGAGAAAGTACACTCAATACAGATATCGGGGTGCAGAAAGCCAGTCCCACTTACGCTCCCTCCACTCCTAGAGTCCAATTCCCACCTGCCCAATCTCAGCCATGGTGAGAGCAGGGGAAGGGCATATCTTATCCCTGGTACCACAGAGAGAGTATGTGATCAGGTGAGATGGTGATTGTGTGTGTGAATGCACAGCCAGGCTCAGGAAAGTGCCCAAAACACACACACACTGGCAGAGCTGGGCCACTTTACAGGATTATGCTTAACTATGTTTCTTTTAAGAAACAAAGTCCCCCCCCTACCCAACCCCCAACCTTGTTTTTTGTTTTGTTTTGTTTTGAAACATAGTCTCGCTCTGCTGCCCAGGCTGGATTGCAGTGGCAATCTCAGCTCACTGCAACCTCCACCTCCCGGGTTCAAGCAATTCTCCTGCCTCAGCCTCTTGAGTAGCTGAGACTATAGACACCTGCCACCACGCCTGGCTAATTTTTGTATTTTTAGTAGAGACAGAGTTTCCCCATGTTGGCCAGTCTGGTTTCAAACTCCTGACCTCAGGTGATCTTCCCGCCTCGGCCTCCCAAAGTGCTGAGATTACATGCATGAGCCACCGCACCCAGCCTAACAAAGACCCTTCTTAAATTCACACCCAGGCCCTGCATGGCTAAGCAGCCTCTCTGATCAGGCTCCCCCTTGGCAGCTGGCAGGTCAGCTACCTGGGCCCCTCTGAAGCCACCCCAGGTCACCTCTCATCATTCTCCTCCAGGAGCTAGACCGTTGGGATAACCTGGCTCTGGAGAGGAAGACTGGCAAGTCCCAAGAAAGTCTTTTTGTGTCTCCCCGTGCTATTCTCACCCTGCTGTTCTTTCCCCATGCCCTCACCCATGATGAATGCACCCTGGAGGGGGAAAGAGGAACAGAAATTCCGTGCTCTGGACCCTGCCCGGAGCTGGCTTCCCAACCATGCGACTTCTGTGGCACCTGCTCTTGCTGAGAAGGCACCAGTGGGTCCTCTCCAGCTCAAACATCTGCCTCCCTTAGCTTGTCTTGCCTGTAGGAGCTGGCCAGCCTCTCCTGCATGCTATGCTGATGCAAAGTCCTCTGTTCTGAATTGGGAGAACCACCCCTGTCAGGGATGTGGGGTTTGTTTTCTTAATTAACTGAAAATGCTAACATGGGAGCCCGGGAGCTGGCAGGGGCCTGGCCTTCAACGGCTGCTAGAAAAAATTGTTGCTTTGAAATCTGGATCTCTAATGCCCCCACATGGGATGTCAAAACAAACAGAGACACTCGATCCTGGAGCACAGGGCCTGGGGCCGGTTCAGGTTACAGGGCCAGAGATGGATTTAGCTACAGGATGCCACAGCAACCAACAGGTGATCAGATCCTGATTTCCCAAAATGGTACAGCTAGACCCCAAGAAGCCCCGTGCTGGGGCACGGGCTCTAGGGGGATGGGGAGAGGTCATTGGGATTTATGCCAGCAATACTTCCTGAGTGCCTACTGCCCAACAGGCATGGAGCTGGGGGCAGAGAAGGCTGCAGAGATAGCCAAGTTCTATTGACTCCTGCTCTTGAGGAGATAAAATTAGGAACAAATTGCTAATGTATAGCACAGAAGGCCCCCAGAGCTGAAATATTTACTATCAAGGCCTTTGCAGATAATGTTCACTGACTTCTAATGTAGAAAGAAAAGGGTAGAGTGGAGTCTGGAGAAAAGACGACCAGAATGACCACCCAGAGCCCAGCTGAGGGACAGTAACCAGAGAGTGGAGATACAATGGAGCATTATTCAAAAGCAGGGATGACAGCAAGATCCAAAACCCCAGTAGGGAGAGGAGGGAAAGGAGATGGAAGAGGATGGAGAAGCAGGGGTCCTGAGTCTCCCACCTCCAGCCTCCTGGACTGGCAGGACATCTGATCCAGAAAGGATGCTGACTGCCCAGCCCCATCTAAGGGCCAAGGCACCAGGCTAGCACGATACAGCCCTGCATGCCCCCAGGGTGGTGGGGCCCAAGTCGCATGCACAGTTCCCTACACCAGGGATCATGCCATGGCCTTCTCACCTAACAGCTGGGCCTCAAGAGAGGTCAGAAGTTCTGAATGACCAGAAAACATCCCTCTTTGGGAGGAAGTGGCAAAGTGTTCCAGGGAGGCCCCGCACTTCCCCTTCCCGGCACAAGTCGTCCCATCTGCAAAGGCCCAGAAAGGAGCAAGTTTGCTGGAGGTCAGAGACACTATGTCAGAGCAGAGCACCCCAATCCGAACTCCAGGGCCTTCCTTTTTCCTGACTTGCCTGTTCCTCTCTGAGTCTCTGGCCTAGGTCCATCCTGAGCTTGGAGACCAGGAGGTTAGAAGATTCAGAACCCCCAAGCTGCTTTGACCCAACCTAAACCCCTCAGTTTTCTTCATCCCCCAGGAGAGGGGGATGTTGAACCATTTCCTCTTGGGACACCCGTACTGCACCTCTCCCTTCCTGCAATGGAATCGGTCGATGGAGCCTTCCTTAATCTTTGGGCCTTTGAAGCACACAATGTAGAGCCCGGTTTGAGAAACAAAGCATTAAAAGTTAAAAACTAGCATTTTAGGAAACCACTCGGTGCCCACTTGCACAGAAACACAAACCTGGGGACTAAAATCACATGCCAACAGTAGGTTTTATGGTGGTCATTCAGATGATTCAGAATAAATGCCTCCAATTTTTAGAGTATTATTATTAAAATGAAAACAAAGAAACATTTCTCAAGGAAAAGCACATTCTGAAGCAGAGTCTCAGACCTTAGAGAAAACATTCACATAATGTTCCCAGGGGTCTCTGGGGCCCAGTGTGAAGGGCTCTGGCTAGGGGTGAGGACCCAGGCTACGGAGTTAGGTTGCCCTGGACCCCTCCCTGTCCCAGCTGTGTCCTGACTGCCCTCTACAATGGCTGCCACACAGTAGACCAGCAATTCAACTTTGTTGAACACCCAAACGAATGAATGGTTAGATGAATTAAGAGGCTCATCCTGGCTCTGCCATTTACCAGCCCTGCATCTTTAAGGAAAGGTCCTTAATCTATGAGCCTTAGTTTCTTCATCTGTGAAATCTACAAAATTAGTCACGAGTCAATCAACTACTGCAAGAATTAAATGAGATGCAAAGCCTTTAGCAGAGTGATTGGTGCATTCAAGGTACAGAATAAATGGTAACTATTATTGTCACTTTTCAACAATGGCTTTAATCTCACATCTAAAATATCTTTCCAGCTCTGTACACCTTCCCTATTCCATCATGCCATATTATATTTTGGTAAATCCCCAGCACAAAGCCTGGCACAAGTAGGAACACAGAAAACATCTGTTGAAGCATAATTTACCAGAAAGCGTCTCTGATCTGGAAACCCTGGCCTCGGGTGAGTGCCAGGGGCTGAGGTTTCTAGCATCTCCTGCCTCCTCCATGGGAGGCCACCTCTTTGTCGCAGACCTCAGCCCTCCAAACTGTACCTGAGTATTCAAGGCCAGGAAGCTCATCTGCGTCCATGCCACAGGAAATGGGGCAAGGGGGCATTTGCTCTGCAGAGGGTAGGGGTGCTGGCTGAGCCCATCCCCCTGCTGCAGACTTCTCTTCCCATTCCTTCTCACTCCAGCTCTGGGGAGCGTGGGCCTCCCCCCAGGCAGCGTTCCCAGGCTTCAGCAGTAACAGGCTCTCCATTCTTCCCTGCCCTTGGCAGACCTGCCTCCTCCCACTACGACACTGTCTGCTGCTGCTCATGGGCAACTGCCTCAATCCAAGGAGACAACGCAGACCTCTTGGGGCCCAGGCCTGGTCTGTCCCCTGACCCTATAGGAAGAAGAGGAATTGGTCTGAGTCTCCTGCTGAGATGGACTCACAGGGTCACTCATTTTACCTCAGGCTGCAAATGTCATTGGTCTCTGGCATCTTCACAAACAGCACTCACTGACCACACTTCGTTTTTCCCAAATGAGGGAGAAATCTGACATCTGCCCCTCCCGGATCTTCACGCCTTGGGCCAAGCTCCAGCTACGTTCAGATGTCAGCCCCCACCTCCCTGCCTGAAGGATGACAACCACCAGGAGAAGGGGGGCCTATCTCCAAGTTCAAGACTCGCTACCCACTGGGGATCCCAGCCCCCACCTGTGTCTCCTCCTTCTCACATTTGCCCATCAGATACTATTGGCAAGAGTCACCAGAACTCAACCCAAAAGCAGAAATCCGCAATTCAAGGAAGAGGATGTAACGCGGCCTTCTCTCACTTACCAAGTTTATCCAGCTATTTTCCAACTTTCTTTTTAGGGATCCTGAGCTCAGTCCTCAAGAATTACCTTCTGATGTCCCAGAGCTGGGCGCTGGGAGCCCAGGTCCACAGCAGGGAGCTGCAGACAGGGAGTCCTTCTGTGGGCATGGATTCCTGGGGTGGGGTGTGCTTGATTTGAAGCAGTGCCTCCTCCTCTGGAGGCTTCAGTACTAAAATCTAGCCCAGGAGGGTCCCAGCCACAGCCCAGCAAGGCATCCAGCAAGGGAGGCAGGGCCACTGTCAGGAGCAGCATGTGTGGCTGTCTTTCTTAAAGGGACAGCCTGCCCCAAGAGCCCAAGGGGAGTGGAAATGCTAGAAAGGAAGGAGCAAGGGAGGATGAGCCAGCATCCTCTAGGGAAAAACTCTGAACACACACCAGTCCGTGACCGGCACTAGCCTCCACAAGCTTCTCCACTTTCCTGATGTGGAACATGGAGGCAGAAAGACCCTTCCCCAGGGGAAGCTGTCCTCCTGTAGCTCCAACTCCAGGGCTGAACTCACCCAGAGGGTGTTGCAATAACTCATAAGAAATATTAATTATTTACTATGTACACAGCACTTTCCTAAGTGCTTTGCATGAAGAAACCGATTTAGTCCCCATAGGAACTTCCGGAGGTAGGTATTGTGATTATCATTCCCATTTTACGGATGAGGAAACTGAGGCCTGGAGCTAGTAAATTGCCAAGGTCTTACAGGTAATACATGAAAAAGTTAGGATTTCAACAAAACTGATTCTACTGGAGCTCAACCACTCATCTTCTACCAACCTTGTCTGGAGGGTAAATTTCTTTTTTCATCTTTATAGTTTTTTGTATTTTCCACATTCCAAAATAAGCATTATTCTGTATAAAGAGAAAAAAAATACAGATTCCACTTTTTCTCTCTCACTCCAGTATTTCAACCAAGACGAGACTAGAGCAAGAAGATAAATGTATTCTACATGAAAGCTCTAAGAGGAAGGAGAGTAGCAAAATTAACAGGACAGTGCAGCAACACTATGATTAAATCTATTTGAGTTAAGTTTTGCCTATTATAGATCCACAGGCAGGTTTTAAATAAAATTAAAGCAATCACTTTTTCTTTCAGCCAGAATTGAAATAAAAAGTTTTTTAAAACCCGGTAATTGAAAAATTCAGTGAAGTCCAGGCTCCTCATACATTATCCAAGACCTTTCCTAATTTGATCACCATCTCCCTCCGCAGCTTCCCCCACATGGTGCCACCCACCCCACCCAGCCACCAGGCCCGATGACCAGAGGTTTCCATAAGCCTCTCCAGCATGCTGCCACTCGCTCAGGCTAGGATGCCCATTCCCTCTGCCTGTGCGGTCTTTGCCATCTTTCCAGACCAGGTGAAACTGTCAGTGCTGCTATGGAGGCTTCCACCCCCATAAGCAGAGTGTTGAAAGTTAAAAACTCCCTCCTCTGCACTCCCACAAGCTTTGCCCATTGCTATGGACTGAATGTGTCCTCTCAAAATTCCTAGGTTGAGGCAGAATTCCCTATCTGATGCTATGTGTAGGCGGGACCTTTGGGAGATGATTAGGTCATGAGGGTGGAGCTCCCCTGAACAGGATTCATGCCCTTATAAAAGAGACCCCAGAGAGCTGTCTCACCCCATCTGCCATGTGAGGACACAGTGAGAAGGCTGAACCACCAGACATCAAATCTGCCAGTGCCTGGATCTTGACTTTCCAGCCTCCAGAACTGTGAGACATAAGTGTTTGCTGTGTGAGTCACCCAATCTATGGTATTTTGTTAGAGCAGCTTGAACTAAGACATCAAACAAAGTCTGTTGTTAGAGGTGGCATCACATTGTATGCTAATTAACTGAGCATCTTTTTTTCACTTTTCTGTCCCCAGCACCCAGCACTAAAATTGTGTGGAGTCAGGCAGCACATGATCGTAATTCTGTTTGAGAGTGTGTCTGGTTCTGTGGGCCCTTCCTCATGAGTTACCTCATTTGAACTTCACAACAATGAATGGGCATTAGATGTGTCAAATGTTAGTACTGGAGGAGGTAAGTAGCGTTTAAGGTCCTTGTAACTCTGCCCTTTGAAGACTAGGTTTGCCCAGATGGACTTGAAGGACTAGCCAGGCTCCCCAAGCCCATTTTCAGCTGGGCCAGACTCTACCCCCCGTACCTGCCTTTCCACAGGCCTCCTCGTGCTCCAACCTAACATCCTTTTGTCCTCAGCTTCCTCCAGCCAAGCCGAGCACCAGTGGGCACAGAGATGATGATGATGCTCACCAGCTGGGGTGCAGGCCGCATTCTCTGTGAGCTAGTGCATGCAAAATGGCCAGACCACTGATGAGGGGCCACGTTTTCAAGTAAGAACCCAGAACCATTCTGCCAGTTTTATGGAGGAAAACCCTGTTCCACATCCCCGGGGCTGTACCTCCTGGCACTGGCATCACTGAGAGAGGGTGTGGAACAAAGGCACACAGAATGTCAGAGCCAGAAGGAACCTTAGAAATCACATTGCCCAACCCCACTCTAGACAGGGAAACGAGGGCCCAAACTCGGGAGGGACTTGTCAGAAACACAGTGACTCAGTAGCAGAAGACACAGAGCGACAGCTGGCTCCTGAGCCCTTTTGGATGATTCCTATCCAAGCAAGAAAAAGGAAACTAAAGAGTTTATACTAAAAGGATGTCACAAAGGCTAAATTAATTGCAAGGCATTCTTCAATTACACAGCACACAAATGGGCTTTAAATGCAACATCACACACAGAAAACATGTTATAAAGAAAACAATACAGAAGTATAACAGAAGAAGATGTTCAGTAACAGTGTTCAAATTTAGTCACCCTGGAGGCCAAGTCACGCTACAACCCACGTTCTTCCATGAGCTCCCCCTACGAATGAATTGAGCAGGTAGAGCTAAATCTAACACTATTTCTGCATTGTGTTAGTAGAATGCATTAACATGAAAATACCACAGATTAATACTTTCTTTCATCCTCAGATAAAATAATTTATAGTTGTGCCAGTTGTTGGTGTTTAGTCAAATACTGTTGGTCCCCACCCCCAATTACACACAGTGGATTGTACTTCCTGGGTACTTGTGTTGGGTGGGGCCATGTGACTAATTTTGGTGCACTCGCTGAAAATAGAAGGTGAGTGTCATAAGGGTTAATTCTGTATGTCAATTTGGCCATGGGACCAGGTATTTGGTCAAACACCAGTATAAAGGTTGCTGTGGGGTTTTTTTTGTTGTTTTTTTGTTTTGTTTTTTTTTTTGGAGACAGAGTTTCGCTTTGTCACCCAGGCTGGAGTGCAGTGGCATGATCTCAGCTCACTGTAGCCTCCGCCTCCCAGGTTCAAGTGATTCTCCTGCCTCAGCCTCCCAAATAGCCTGGGACTACAGGCATGTACCACCATGCCTGGCTAATTTTTGTATTTTTAGTAGAGATAGGGTTTCACCATGTTGGCCAGGCTGCTCTCAAACTCCTGACCTCAGGTGATCCACCCACTCTGACCTCCCAAATTACTAGGATTACAGGTGTGAGCCACCATGCCCAGCCAGATTTTTTGTTTTCCTTTTTTTTTACATGACATGAACACTTAAATCAGTAGACTCTGAGTAAAGCAGATTACCCTCTATCATGTGGGTAGGCCTCATTCAATCAGTTGGAGGCCTTCAAAGAAAATGACCGAGGTCCCCCAGTGAAGGGAACTCTATCCCCAGACTGCCTTCAGTCTTGAGCTGCAACATCAGCTCTTTCCTGGGTCTCCAGGATGCTGGCATGCCCTGCAGATTTTGGACTTACCAGTCCCACAATCATGGGAGCCCATTCCTTAAAACAAATCCAGATATATGTAGAGAGAGGTCCTATTGGTTCTGTTTCACTATAGAACCCTGACAAAAACAAGCATCATTAGTGGTCTAGAGCTTTTAATTGTGAGGACCAGACTCCCTTTTCCTTTAGCACAGAAATTGTCAACATTGAAGACAAGGCCTGTTCTGCCAGCCTCAGTTCCTAAGGGACCATAACAAGCAGAGCCACTCTGTTGACCCACTACAGACAGATAGCATGAGTAAGAAATAAACCTGTGTTGTTTTAAGTCACTGAAATTTGGAGTTGGTGTGCTATTAAGCCTAATCTTATACTGACTGAAGCGCTCATTGTTTATCTTAGATTTAAGACATTAGGGGGCTAGGAGAGAAACCCAGAAAAGTAATAGAACCATAAAAGGATTTTGATCCTGGCCTCCCAGAAAGACTCCCGGACACACAGCCCTTCCTCCAGCTGCACAGCTTCCCTGTTGTCTATCTTGGGATCCTGGAAGTCTTAACCCAGAATCCAACCACAGTTGTGTAAGTGCCTCAGAGGTACGATCTCACTGCTGAAACTTCTCCAGAAAATGTTCAGAGCTCAGCTGAAGAATCTGACCTGGGCCTAGGATGGGAAGCCCTCCAAAGAACAAAAGTTTCCACTACGGCAACAAGAATGTTAAACATGATTCTAAAAAAGTTCTCAGTAAGAGAAATGTGATGATGAATATTTATAAGCCAAAAACCAAAGGCCATTCCCTAGTTCCTATGAGGTTTCCCACCACATGGGGAGCATCAACAGGACTAGAGATGGTACTGGAAACAGACATGGATGTCCTTGGCTCTATTACAGATGGGTTAAGTGTGAAGCCTTTGAGAAAATGCAGTCACAAAGTGTTGATGATTCTCCCTGGAAATCAAGGGGGACCCAGAGGCTGCTGGGACTCCTCCATACCTTTCTTCTCAATGAATAAATTCAGGCCCCTGAACTTAAATAGTCTACAAAGTGTGGGGTAGAATAAAATATAATGGACTTGAACTATTACAGGAACTACTTAGCTTAGACCAGCAGCTCTCAAAACTGGAGGTGGCTCCCCATCACACCCGTTACCCCTAGAGACATTTGGCAATGTCTGGAGATGTTTTGTGGTTCTCATAACTAGTAAATGTTACTGGGATCTACTGGGTAGAGGCTAAGGGTGCTAATAAGCCTCCTATAATACAAAGGATAGCCCACCCCATCCAAGAATTATAGTATCAAGGTTGAGAACCTGTGGCTGTCATCGAATCCCTCGTTATGAGGGTGTGAAGGTTTAGAACAAGAGCAGAGAAACATTTATAGAGCATTATGCCCCATTGCAGAAAAATACATTGTGGTCAAACTGTGGGACCTCAGACCAGCAGTATCAGCATTACCTGTGAACATGTTAGAAATGCGCAGCCTTGGGCTCTGCCCCAGACTCCTGGATCAAATTCTTTCTCAAGTATTTATTGAAAAAAATACAACGTGTGATTCATATACCTATGGAGAAAAACCAAAACTGACTATCACTAAAGCATCCTGAGAGGTAGCACAGTTCATGTCAGTAGGAAAAATGAATCTTCATTACTACTCTCTTTTTCTATAAGGGAAGAATCCAGCATGAGAATCAGGGTAGAAGGTCCGTTCTTTAGAAGTTGTCTTTGGATTTGCAAAGTGAACTGAGGAGTGGGGCTGGAGAATAAAGATAGCTGAATTACTCAAAATAATAAAGAAGGGGACCTGTTTGAGTGAGTTGCTGGTGAGCGCCAAGGCAGAGAGGAGGACGAAGACCAAATGACATAACCTTTGGCCAAGCAATCTCTTTTAGAATAAGGTTATCCAGTATTCAATTCTAAATTGTTGTAATACAAATACCCTTGGCCTCCCCAGACCTCCTTAAAGTTCACCACATTCACGAAGCCTTGTGTAAATGGGGTGTGTGTGTGTGTGTGTGTGTGTGTAAACCAGGGGTATGGGAGTAATTTCACATCTGGGTCAACACAGTGCAGAAGAGTTCATGGTTTGCATGAAACCAATGAGAGTTAATGTTTCCTGTGGGCTTGCTATGTGCAAGGCACTGTTTAAGTATTTAATACTTAACAGACACAGCCTCATTGAATGCTCACAGCTGCCTTGTGGGAAATAACATTGTGATTTCATATTAGGGATAAGAGGTCTGCAGCAGAGGGAATTTATGCCACTCACTCAAGGACACCCATACAATGAGTGAGCCTTAGAGACAGAATTGAAATCTCAGCAGTCTGGCTCCAGAATTCATGTTGTTAATTTCTGGGCCACCATGCTTGTCACCTAGGGGTAGTTAATAATCTTAACAAATTCAATGGAAATAGGAACTCAGAGCCAGAGGTGAAAAATATAAGCCACCACCACTTATTTTGGAATCTCTAGACCAGCATTTCCCAGGCTTCAGTGTGCACCATGATCACCATGTGAGCTTGATAAGACACAAACCTCTGGGCTGCACCCCTAGAGCTTGATCCAGGAGCCTTGGGCAGAGCCCAGGGATGTACATGTCCAATGAGTTCACAGGTGATGCTGACACTGTTGGTCTAAGGTCCCACAACTTGAGAACCACTGCCCTACATTTGTGGCAGTGAGATTCAGCTAATTTATTCTGAATCTCAAAGACAGGGCTCCTGGGGGGACATCTGGTCACAATATCAATGACTGAGTGGCTCTGAATTGAATCCGGCTAATGCTGAAGAGAATGGAGGAGGAGAGGGATGAGTATCCAGTGGAATTCAACCTGGAAAACTTCCTGGAGGAAGAGCCACATGGTGAGAATAGATGCTGAAGTTACTTTTCTCAAATCTCCTTGATACACACTCCATATAGCAGGGCTCAGGCATTTGAGTTCCCTCCTCGACCTCCCCTCCCTAGAACTGCTGGGAGGGTACCCTTTGTTCTTTGGTGAGTCAATCCAGAAAGGCTTAGCAAGAAGTGAGGAATCAGGAGACATTCTCTTCCATGGAACTAGAAGCTGCCTAGGACAGTGGTTAGGAGAAAGATGAACACGTCTCAATCGCAGCTCTACTGCTGTGTCACATGGATTTTACTTCAGGTCCTTAGCTATTCTAAATCTTAGTTTCCAAATCTGTAAAACGGAGGAACTCACCACCTGAGTCTCAGAGGTGTAACAATCAGTTGTATGTGAAGTGCTCACCACAGTGCACACCCAAAGCCAACCCCAACAATGGCATCAGAGCTCCATCTGTGGCTAGGGAAACCAATACAAGGTCAAAGGTGAGGCTGACTTTGTTACAGCTCCCAACGCATATAGGAGCTGGGAGGTTGAGGTTTAGATGCTCTTCATCTTCTATCATTTAAAACAGGGCGTGCAATCTTTTGGCTTCCCTGGGCCACATTGGAAGAAGAAGAATTATCTTGGGCCACACATAAAATACACTAACGACAGCTGATGAGCTAAAATTTTTAAAAAACTAAATTAAATTTAAAAATAAAATGAAACCTTGCAAAAATCTCATAACGTTTTAAGAAATTTTACGAATTTTTGTTGGCCCTCATTCAAAGCCATCCTGGGCTGCATGCAGCCCACAAACTTGATTTAAAAGATCCTCTATCCCACAGGGTATCAGCTGGTCTTTTAGGGCCCCTTTCCCCCAGTTCTCAGTTTCCTCTCTACCAAACAGTGGCCATGACCCTTTTCCACACCTCACTGGACTTATCTCATTTACAAAGTGGGTAATACTAAGCAGAAGATAAAACCACAATACAAAACTATCTAACATCTGCACATACAATATATACTCAACCATGCTTTTACAATATATGTGGAGAAAAAAGACTGGAAACATTAATTGCCAAATGTTAAGTGAACTGGGAAGTCAGATTCTCTAAGTGTGGTTTGTGGCCAGGTAGAAAGCTGCGGGAAAGGGGGCAGAGGAAGAGAAAGATCAAAGTCTCTTTTCAGTGTCCTGTGATGGGCTCATAAACTAATTTTATTTTTGTCTTCTGACTCTGTGTATTTTGTATAATAAATCCATGTTTCTTTTATAATAAAGGAGGGAAAGTCTTTTTTTTTTTTTTTAAAGCAACTTCATATCCTCCTAAAGCTTTTCTTGATTATAACCCACTCCACACACACTCTGCTCACTCAGCTCACGTGCTTCCTCTTGGTGCCTGTTCTGTTTCTAGCCTATGAATTTGCATAACACAGTCATAAGAGGTTGCTTTCTAAATGCTTTTGAACAGATTTCCTATTCATTTACCTTAGATATTCTGGTAAGCTGAGCTGCCCCAACGTGGGGGGAGATGCTTCCTCCTAGTGGAAGAACAGTCAGACTCATTGACTCTGACTCACTCTTGGGGATCCACCCTCACCCCAAAAACTCACTAGAGGGCTCTTCATGCAGTAAGTGGTCCATGCCAAAAGGAACTGCACAGAAAGTGGCCTGTAGGTGAGGAGAACTGTGTATAAATACACACACACACACACACACACACACACACACCCCAATCTGCCTCTTCTTTCCTTCTGTCTCCAGAGGAAAATGTCATCCGGTTAGTGCCCTCGGATGAACTGGGAAGGCAAGCTCCCCAGTTGTGGTTTGTGAGGGGTGGGTGGCTGGGGAGGGGAGGTGTCAGAGAGAGCCAATCCACTTCCATCTGGCACTGAAATCTACACTTATTTTCCTGGACTGGACTACGATCCCATTTCCCAATGTGAGGAATCGTGCTTTCTTGGTGACACACACTTTCCCCCAAGAATGCTTGGCTTTTCAATGAGGAATTCTTGTATATTTGGGATTCTTGGAAACAGGACAAAGACTAATGAATTGCTGGCTCTATCCGAGGTTTGGAAACCCTCTAGAACTCACAGGAGCTGGAGGAGGACAGAGGCAGGCAGGAAAAGGGAGTTGAGGGTGTGTTTGCAACAGAGGGGAGGGTGGCAGGATTGAGATATCAGATTAAATTGTTTGAGTTACAGGCACTCCAAAAGCTACCTGCTGACCCTACAGTCAGAGGTCACCATCCACACTAAGAATAGAAGGCTGACAGGGGCCGAGTGGGGAAGAAGGGGATACTGAGTGTTTGTGGAGGCCAGAGAGTTATAACAAAACAGAATTCAGGTATAGTCAATTGTCAAGTTCATCATGAAGTGAAATGGTTGGGACCAGTGGGGTATGGTACAGAGAGCACAGGTCCTAGGGTCAGGCACACCTTACTTGAAATCCCCTCTGTGCCACAAACTGGATATGCAACTTTAGGCAAGTTGACTAAATTCTCAGAACCTCAATTTCCTCTTCTATAAAATGGGATAATACCCACTTTGCAGAGCTGTTAGATGTGTTGAAATGTGCAAGGGCTTAGCCCAGTGTCTGGCACATAATGGGCTCTCCATACATGGTAGGTATTAGAGAATTTGAAGTTGAAGAGTAGGAGTGTATAAAGCCCTTCGTAGAAGAACAGCTGTAGAAGGTCTGACCGCTGTGGGTCTGGTCAGAGAGTGGAAGACCTAGCTCCCGGGGCCACAGGTACTAAGCTTATATTCCCCTCCTCACACGCTCTTTGAGGGCCTTTGTTAGTTCTGGCAGGTTTGGGCTATGCACCCTGCCCTATGCTCCAGATACAAATCCTCTGTAGCCTCAGTGCTTAAGTCCAGAGAGTAAATGTGTGGGTTCCAGGTCATCAGAATGAAATCACAGAGGGTCTACAGGGGCCCTGGGTCCTCAGTTCCCTCCAACTGTCAGGAAGGGGACTGGCTTCTCAGTAAACATTAGGCAGACCATCCAACTCTGGTGTCTAAGGAGCTCTATGAGTTCTCAAGTCATCCTGGAGAAAGCCAGGGGCTGAGTGCCTGCCACCCTCCTCAAATCCACCCTACAACATCCCCTGCCAAGAGCTCTAGTAACCTGGGCACACAGACCATGGCCCCCAGGGTGTTCTCAGTCTAACAGAGAAGGCCAAACCCAGACATAAGACTTCAGAATACAGAAAAACAAGGGAAAAAGAAAACAGTTTTCTTTCGAAGGAGCTCATTTATGTAAAGGGATCATGAGGTGATTTAAGGAATCCACATTCCATGGGGTAAATCCAGGCAGATGTTCCAGAGAAGAGGGTGCCAGGTGGGTATGCCTTTTGGTGTTGCCCATAAGCTCTCCCCAAAAGTCCCCTCCTTTACTCTGTGGCCTGCCTGAAGGAGAACAGGCACTTTGTCCTGAAATAGTCAATGTATATAACCCCTCCATCGCAGGGATGCTCAGGGTGGCTCTAGTTACAACAATAAGAACTGGAGTGTTTGCAATGGCGAAGGCAGAGAAAGAAAACAAAACAACATCCACATGAGGTTTTCATTTGCTTTAGCCACGTGAGAATGGCCCTGAAGATCCAGCTATAAATATCCAGCTGCCATTGCCACAAGATAGAAAATCTCACACACACACACACACACACACACACACACACACACACACACACACACACAGTCCCTTCAGTTTACAGGCTTACAAATGCAAATCAAAGACTCTAAGAACATCTGCCTTGAGAAGAGACAACGCTGGACCCCTTGTGCTAAATGCCTTCTCATGAGGCCTCCCCAAACACATCTGAGGACTTGGCAAGGAGTGGGCCCACAGCCATCATCAGGGTGGAATGAGGAGCTGCCTCCACAACACCCAGGCCAAGCCAAAGCCCACCAGTGGCCACAAACTGGGCTGAGGGGAAGAGTTTTAGATCCCTTCCCTTAGGATGTAATAAAAAGCAGCCTGCTTGACCCAGGACATTTTAGATTGGATTTCCTAGAAGCAGAGCCTCAGACAGGGTGGGTATATGTGTGATTTGGTGAAACTGAGCTCTCCGGAGGAAACAGAAAGGGAATGAGAGGAATAGGAAAAGGCAGGGGGGGTATCTGGGAAAGAATGTGGCTTCAGGTGAGGTTTAACTTCAGCCTCATCCTGTAAGGAACTCTGAAGGGTGACTTGAACTGAGACACATTTGTCCCTCTAAGGGGCAAGAAGAAGTGGGGCTTTTCCCCTTTCCTAGTGAGTCATTGGTCACAGAATGCAGGGGAGAGGTGGGCTGGGGTGGGGCAGTTGGGTGTAACTTCCAGGTAGCTCTGGGTAGGGGGGATGGACGACCCAAGGGCAGTCCACACAGGTGCGAACCATTAGCTGGAGAACCCACAGCAACCGGGGATCTGGGTAGGACACCAGTAGTATTTTCTACACAGACTCTGCCATACCAAGTGGCCTGTTGCTTAGAATTTGTTTTCTCTATTGATCACATAGGTTTTTGTTTGTTTTTATTTTATCTGAGAAGATTTTAGAATCAGCCTGCTGAAGAGAGAAACAAAGGTTTGATCGATGTGACACATGATGCTCAGTGTTCACCTAATGTCTGGTCTCTTCTTCTTTCTTCCAATGAATGTGCCCCGCTTTTGTTTGCAGCAACAACATGCCCAATTTTAAAATGTTCAGCTTCCCCTCGGACTCCATTGCAGTTTGGAACCTCTATTTAACAGAATTTTGACGTGTATGGGCAGGACTTTCGGAGAAGCTTGTTATAGAGACCAGAAGTAGCTGGCATGCACTTTTTGTGCGTTGTCATTTTCTTTCTAACTGCCTGGAATGCAGATTGAAGATGGAGGTGATGCAGCCACATCGTAACCATGAGGCAATGAGCACAAAGACAAAGGTTCCATTCTAAAGAAGCCTGAAGAAAGAGAGAGAGAGGGAGTCTGGGTCCCTGGTGGCACTGTGGAACCACCCTACCAACTCTCGAGTGTGTCTGCTGAACTGGTTGTGTAAGAACAATAAAGAACCCCAGCTGACAGAAAACTCTAGCCAGGTTTCTGTTCCATGTGGCTATAGCTGCATATAAATTCTGATACAAACCTCAAAACACTCGTTCTGTGGGGTACACCATGGAAAAAGTCCCTTTAGATAAATTGAGAAGTGCTAGTTTAGACATCGTAAAACTGGGGTGTTTTTTGTTTTTGTTTTTCTCTGAGCACTGTGGCTCTCTGGGGGGAAAGTAGGGGAGATGGAAAAGGGCTGCTTAAATTTCTTTAACCACAGAACTTTCTTTTTCCCTAGGACAACCATTGTGAGAACCTAATATTCTATCAAAGGCAGTTTGGGAAATGCTATAATAGATGACCTCTTGAGATTTCTTTCCTTCTGAACATTTCACCATTCCCCAGCTAGAAGAAACCAAGCAGATAGCCAGGTCTATAAGCAGCCCTGGCACGTGACTTTAATGAAACATGTATGAGAGCCAAAGAACCAAGTCCTGTGAGGTTGGTCAGGGAACAGCAATGAACTAGGTAAATTAAGAAACTCAGGGAGGTGCCAAGTCCCCTGAAATTTTGGAGTGCTCACTCCCCCATTTCCTTTCTGCTAAGCCATGAGTCTGGCAGAGGCTGTGTCCCTCTGGGTCCACAGCTCCTGCAAAGTGGTCCCTCCTGCACAGCTCCAGCAGGCAGAGCTCTGACGACACCACTCCTTGCTCTCACACCTTCAGGTAGAGGAGCGCTAACAGCTTCCTGGTGCTGCTCCTTCCTGAGTGCATCAACATCTCTCTACTCCCTCTTCTGTAAATAGCCTTCTCATTAAACTCTTATCCATCAAACCCTTTTGGGAGTGCCAACTGCTTCCTGCCTGGAGCCTGACTGACAGAGACGACAATACACATTCTTAGAGCAACCATGCTCCCAGGATTTACTCAAACAAGTCCCAGTTTCATGAGATTGTTGTCTTTTAATTAAGGTGAATTCTATGATATATAAATAAGCAGGATGCAGGAAGGAAAGCTACCCCCAACTTTACTCCCCAGTGCAAGCACCATGCCAACCCGATAAGGGGTTCACTGCTGCTGAACTGAGAGTTAAGGTTCACAGACTGGGTCAAGGACAAAGGCCACATAACAAGGACAAGGGCCCTCAGGGCCAGCACAGTGTATGTCACTTGAATTGAGCTCAGACCAGGTTTTTTTTTTTTGAGATGGAGTCTCGCTCTGTCGCCCAGGCTGGAGTGCAGTGGCCGGATCTCAGCTCACTGCAAGCTCTGCCTCCCAGGTTCATGCCATTCTCCTGCCTCAGCCTCCTGAGTAGCTGGGACTACAGGCGCCCACCACCACGCCCAGCTAGTTTTTTGTATTTTTTTTTTAGTAGAGACGGGGTTTCACCATGTTAGCCAGGATGGTCTCAATCTCCTGACCTCATGATCCGCCCGTCTCGGCCTCCCAAAGTGCTGGGATTACTCAGCCTCCCAAAGTGCTGGGATTACAGGCTTGAGCCACCATGCCCGGCCAGCCCAGACCAGGTTTTAAGGGAAGGAAGCTATCATAAAGAGTAAGGGACATGAAAGAGCTGAATCGACTGCATTTCAATAAGACACCAGAGAAGAAGTCAGCATGGCTTCATTGTCAACTAAAAGAAAGTGAAGCAACTCCCAGTGGTGGGTACTTTCCCACCTTAGGCTGGGGTGTTCGCAAAAGGAACACAGCAACGGCCGTATATGAATGAAAATCAGAAGGGAAGGAGGACTTCGTGGAGACAAGGCAGTGGTTGTGGAGAGGGGAAGATTCTTACACCCTGTGGCAATGAGAAGCACTTGAGATTATCTGGTCCCACGTCCTTATCAAAAGGACAGCCTGTGGTCACTTTCTAGCACTTGCAAGAAATCCCAGTAGCTCTCAAGGAAGGGATGGGAGAAAGAAGGCTCCAGCAATTTGCTGTGTGGGAATGAGCCAGAGTGTTGCTGTTTGGTTTCTATTAGGTTGGTGCAAAAGTAATCACGGTTTTTGCCATTACTTTTGCACTGACCTATATTGCTATGACCCTATTTGGCATCTCCACCAGTATATCAAAAAAAAACAGTGATTACCATGTGCACATGGGATGTAGATGTTTGCGGAAGAGCCTATTTGGAGATGTCACGTCTATTAAAATTTTCCAGATGGACCTACAGCCATGGAGACAGCTTCCTGTTCACTCTTCTGCATATCTACTTACCAATGGTCAAGGGAGATGAACTAGTAGACTGTGCTTAGCTTTTAAAATTAGCTTTGCTTAAAACCAAAAAATATTTTAGATATCTAAAAAATATAAATAATAATAAAATAGGCCTGGTGCAGTGGCTCATGCCTATAATCCCAGCACTTCGGGAGGCCAAGGTGGGTGGGTCACTTGAGGTCAGGAGTTCGAGACCAGCCTGGCGAACATGGCAAAACCCCATCTCTAGCAAAAATACAAAAATCAGCCAAGCGTAGTTGTGCTGGCCTGTAACCCCAGCTACTCAGGAGGCTGAGGTGGGAGAATCACTTAAACCCAGGATGCGAAGGTTGCAGTGAGAGGAGGTCACGGCATTGCACTCCAGTCTGGGTGACAGAGTGAGACTCTGTCTCAAAAATAAAATAAACATTTGTATACCCACCTTACAGTCTAAGAAATAAAATATTACAGATATAAATGGAGCCCCTACGTGCTTCTCCCCCTGATCTGCCTTACTGCCTTTCCTAGAAGGAGCCACTTCTCTGAATTTCATGGTTGTTTACAAACATAATTTTATGCTTTAATTATACATATAAATGTTTGTAAATAAAAGAGAGTATTGTTTTACATGATTTTAACTTACTAGCAATGACATCCTTCTGCAACTTGCTTAATATTGTTTCCACTTCATATCGTTTCTGAGATTGTATGTCACTAGTATCTGTCTTTAACAATGTCTAGCACCTTTTTTTTCTGTGTTCTATAGTATTCCACTCTAAGTATGTATGTATCAAATTATTTAACCAGTCTTCTGGTTGATAATAGGTATATGGGTTGCTTTGTAGCTCTTAAAAACCATGCTGCAGTGAATATTCCTGAACATGTCTTCTTTTCATATATATTAGACTTTGTCTGGACCTACCTATGAGTGAAATTGCTGGGTCTTAGGGTAAGTGTATCTTCAGTTTTACTAGATAGTGTCAAATTGCCCTTTGAAGTGTTCCTGTCAGTTTAATCCCACCCTTAGTGAATAGGAGTTATTTTTGGCTCCACATTCAATATGATGAGCATGATTTTTTTTTTTTTTTTTTTTTTTTTTTTTTTTTTGCCAATCTGATGAGTATAAAACAGAGTCTCCTTGTGATTTTCATTTATGTATTTCCCTGATTCCAAGTAAGGTTAAGCATCTTTTCCTACGTTTATGATTCTATGGCATCATTTTAATGTTAGCATTACATTTACATGCTTTAAGAAACTAAAGGATGTTTTAATTTTAATTCCTCATTGAAAAACTTGCAGAGGACAGAAGGGTTGAGGATGGAGGCAGAGAGAAGACTTCCTTTTGCATCCTGGCTATGAGACAGGGATTTTTTTTTTAAATAAGCCATGATATTAGAGATAAATCACATGAAGCAGAAATTCCAGCCATTCCTGGGCAATGTGAGGAATGCATATTTTAGACCTTGTTGTCATTGTCTAGGAGCAGTTCTGAATGATTTCATCATACCCTTCACCTGCAAGGCACGTAGCTATATGGGTAGAGCAGATAGGCTAGAGGAATGATAGGAACCATTTGTCCATCTTCCTACCGCAAGAAGCACCATATATTGTCCATATCAACAGATGAAATGGCCCCTCTAATAACAGATACCTGGAAGGAGACTCCACAATGTCCTTCTACTCTCAAATACTCTTTTTTTTTTTTTCCTTTGAGACAGAGTCTTGCTCTGTTGCCCAGGCTAGAGTGCAGTGGCGTGATGTCTGCTCACTGCAAGCTCTGGCCCCCCGGGTTCATGCCATTCTCCTGCCTCAGCCTCCCCAGTAGCTGGGACTACAGGCGCCTGCCACCACATCCGGCTAATTTTTTTGTATTTTTAGTAGAGATGGGGTTTCACCATGTTTGCCAGGATGGTCTCGATCTCCTGACCTAGTGATCTGCCCGCCTTGGCCTCCCAAAGTGCTGGGATTACTCTCAAATACTCTTAAATGAGAAAGAGGCACCCTAAGGTATCTTTCAAATATCTTTTACATCCTGAGCAAGACAGACTTGTTTAATTTCCATCCACTTTTAGCATCTCCCTCTTATAGCAATAATCTTCAGTTCTAGATCCTTCCCCCATGACACTGCTGAATACCTTGAGGACTCATCTATATGTCCCCTATCTCTGGCTCAAGGATGGTGGCAAAATAGATCAACTAGTTTGGAAACGCTTGAGAGTAGGGACCACATGTTATTCAACTTCGAAGTTTCAGGAGGCATTTGATTTATGTTTATTAAGAGAAGGAAATTCTTCCATACTGAATTTTCTCTGAGCTTTAAGAACACAGCAACGATAGAAATAAACAAGCCAGTCTTGTTCAGGATATAAAAGATACCTTAAAAATACCTTAGGGGCCGGGCACAGTGACTCACGCCTGTAATCCCAGCACTTTGGGAGGCCGAGGCAGGTGGATCATGAGGTCAGGAGATGGAGACCATCCTGGCCAACATGGTGAAACCCCGTCTCTAGTAAAATACAAAAAATTAGCCGGGTGTGGTGGTGGGTGCCTGTAATCCTAGCTACTCCAGAGGCTGAGGCAGGGAAATCACTTGAACCCAGGAGGCGGAGCTTGCAGTGACCCGAGATCGCACCATTGCACTCCAGCCTGGGCAACAGAGTGATACTCTGTCCAAAAAAAAAAAAAAAAAAAAAAAAAAAAGTACCTTAGGATACTTCTTTGCCATGAAACCTTCCCTGACTTCCCCCAACTCAAAATGATCTTTCATCATCCATGTGTTGAAGGAACACCATACAGTATAATACCTAGCATTCCAATGGAAAGAAAACTATGTGGCAAATAAGAATAAATATTTATAGAGTACATACTCCGTTTCAGGCACTGTTCTACGTACTTTACATATATTAATTTTATCCTCATTTGGGAGTAGGTATCATTACCATCACCATTTTACAGATGAGGAAACTGAGGCTCGGTTTCCAAGACTACACTCCTAGCAAGTGGTGAAATTTGAATTGAGGTCCCACTAGATTGACTCCCAGGATCTGCACTGGAAATCACTGTGCTATACCAAAACTTCTGCTGGAAACACACAAGCCCTTGGATGCTTCTTGCTGTTGTTCTGGTGAAAATGCAGCTGTGGGCTTAGTAAGAAATTATCCTTTGCATCCTTATCTTGGAAACCCACATCAAATCCTTAAGGTCTTGGAGGAATTTGCTGATTCCTTTCTTATTAATAAAAATTCCCAGTCATAGGGGTTTGCCTCAAATGTAGTCACCTCACTTTAACAGACTGGAGCTCTGGAGGTGGATGGGAATTTTGCTCACCAGAATTCACTCCACAACACCTGACTCAGCACACAGTGTCCCATACCAGGCAGCTTCCCAGATATTTGTTGAATGACCACAAGCATTAACAAATAAGACTTATCAGCACTTTGCAGCATGCCGAGCACTTTTCATATACTTTCCACCATTCAGGCTCACTTCAGTCTGGTACCACCAGTATTACTGTCATTTCCATTTTACACATGACTAAAACTGAGGCTCAGAAATGCTCAGAAGCTCATCTAAGGCAGTGCAGCTAATTAGTGGAAGGCTGGAATTCAAACCTAATTCCTGACACCAAGTCCCATGATACCACATCTTTTGTTACTAAAATTAAGTTGATCCCTTTTATTCTTTGTCCTTTGTATGTGTATGTGCGCTTACATACACACACACACACACACACACACACACACACACACATACACACACACACACAGAACTGTCTGGACCAGTGGAATAGGCATCAGCTCAGAAAAAAGGGAAAGAATCTAAACCAAGCTCTTGTTTATGGACTATGAATGAATGAGTGGGAGACTGAGTAAATGAATACACACATGGGTAACTGATATATACAGTCAACAAGTATCCCCTGAACGCTAACTGTGTGTCTGCCACCAGACACTGTAAACACTGCAGTGACTCAGGCACAGTCCTAGCCTTCTAGGAGTATCAAATCTGTTGACAGAAGAGTCTCAAAGCAACTGAATCTGAAAATAGAAGCTCACCTTGTCAGAGCCCCATTTGAACAGGAAATGGTGTGGAGAGGGGAAGAAAAAAGCCAGGCTCTGCCAGACTCTTCCCATAAACAGAGGAGGCTGGGGAGGATACCACATCAGGGCAAACTCCTGACAGACTGTGCTCTGAAAGAGTTAAAAATAACCCGCACTGCCCCACTGACCAGGACAGCAATGCCCGCTCAGACTTCCAGAGGGTGAGCATTGTCCCAGGCTGCCCAGGACAGTCTCAGTCTGTGACTATTCCCTCCACTGTCCCATCCAGTTAATGCCCCTTTCACTCTTGAGAGTCCTGGTTTAGAAAGTAAATTATATGGTCGCCTGTGCCTTCCAGGAAATTCAGGACTCTCCAGCAGCCCCTGGGCAGGAAAACAATTTGGCTTCCCAAATTGCATATGTCTGCTCCTCTTTACAGGGCTTCTCCTCACAGCCTCCACCCCACAGCCTGCACAGGTTCTAGGGGGACAGCAACCAAGTCTGTGTCTGTGTTTTCTTCCAGTGTTAGCACTGAGGCTAAAGTGAGTCACCATGGGATCCAATATGCATGAGCTTCAGATTGAGGCATCTCTGTTTTATATCCTGACCCTGACAGTTTCTGCTTCTAACATCTTAGGCAAGTCACTCAAGTTTCCTCATCTGAGCCTCAGTCTCCTCATCTGAGAAAAGGGAGTGATACTCCCCATCTCATGGGATTGCTGTGAGGATCTGGTGAAACAGTGTAAGTGAGAACGCCTGGCATAGTGCCTGCTTCTTAGAGGACTGCCTACCCTAGCAAACCTTCTAGAACATGTGAACTCTCAGCTAGAAAGAGTCTGGGAGCTGTGAACATCTCAGGAACCCCTGTCACTGTCAAGGCTCTGCACTATTGAGTTGGAACAGCTTCTTCATCTGTCAAGAATATGCAAAACATGGCACAACTCCTTTATAAAACTTTGGCTATACCTACTAAAGCTGGACTTATGCATTCTGAATGCTCTAGCAATTCTACTCCCAGGAACATACCAAGAGAAATGCATTCACGTGTTCACCTAAAAGTGCACAAATATTCACAGCAAGGCTACTTACAACAACCCCAGACTGGAAACCACCCAAATGCCCATCAACAGAAAAATGGAAAAAGTATATTATATTCACATAATGGACTACTACACAACAATAAGAATGATCTACAGAACGACAAAATGCTGAGTGAATGAAGCCAGACACAAATAAACACCTACTGTATGATTCCATTTATATGAAGTGCAAGAAAAGGCAAAACTAATCTATGGTGCTAGAAGTCAGGATCATGGAAGGGTAGTAACCAGAGAGGGGCACGAGGGGGCTTCTTGGGCAGGGCTGGGGTGGTGGATGTTCAACTTATGGAAATATATTGAACTACATCCTCAAAAATTGTGTATTTTTTCTGATTTATGTTGAGCTTCAATAAAAAGTTCAGATAAAATAAAAATTTTTTAATGGAGAGTATATTTCTTTCTTCGGTAGAGAGTTGAGTGGACTAGGTAGGCAGTAGACACTTAGCAAAAGGCATTGGGATGTATTATTTAATAAATTTTGTTGAGCCCTAAGTCTTTACCAGACATTATGCAGGATGCTGGGGAAACAGCTAATGAGATGTGGTCTCTGTTCTCCACTATCCTCACCACCACCACCACGATCATCATCATCATCTTCATCCTCACTAACATTTCTTAGTATTTACTATGTGCCAGATTTTCTTTTTTCTTTTTTTTTAACCAAGTAATGTATTAACTTTACCTCCAAAAAAATCGCTTTGCAGATGAGGAAACTAAGGCACAGAGAGATTAAGTAACTTGTGCAAGGTCACACAGCTAGCAAAAAGTGGAGCCAGAATCAGAATCCAGGCCATCTGAATCCAGGGCCTATTCTCTGAAAAACAGCCTTATGCTGCCTTTAACAGTTGAGAAACCTGGTCTGTTTATCAGCTGTCAGCCTCAGCTTCCATTTAGGCAGCCACAGACATCAATAACATTACCTCTGTTCAGGGCAGCGAGGATGGTGACTTATTGACTTTGTGTCTTGGAAGGGCCGAGCAGTTCCTAACTCTGTCTCTGGGCAGCTGCTAGTGCAATGCTTCCTGGTGGGGAACAGTCTGATTAATACACTGACAGAGATTACAAAAGAAATAGAGAGTTATAATGGCTTGATCCTTCTGCAGCCCAAAGTCCACAGAAACTCTGAATTTGTTTCAAAATAACTTCAAAGCTGCCTCTGGCACTGTGAAAATATTGACGTACCTCCCCAGTGACCTGGAATCACTTTCTCCCCTCCCTGCCCTGGTCAAGGGAACTTGGAGGCAGGGGGCTGTAGTGTCTGGGAGGAAACAAGGAAGGGAGTGTTGACACTGACCCCCCGGGAATGTGGTCAGACATGAGCTGTGAGTCTGGATCCCAGAGTCTGGCGGATCAAGCATTCATCACACAGGCAAGCTTTGCTTTGGCATTCAGGATGGACAACGGGTGTACATAACCTGAAAGGCGGAATGTTCAAAGCATAGCACCAAAGACCGCCTGTGCTCGGGACAAAGGAGCAAGAAACAAACACCCACCAGGAGGAATCAGATTTGGCAGACAGTCATGCAGGCATGACATGAATAAGCACACAGGCAGGATGGCGGCTCCCAGTGGGCCAGCAGGGTCCCTTGGGACCATCCCATTCATACTGCAGAAGCACAGGTGAGGTAGAGAGGAATTCCCAAAGGTCAACTTGTCCAGCCCTTTGTCTCCAGGCAGGTCGGCAACAAGGCCATGTCATTATGCTTCCACCCAGATACATCCACACCCCTCAGATTAGCACGGGGTTGGGGAACAAAAGCAAATTTGCCAATAAAAGTCAAGACAGTCATTCAGTCTGCCCAGTTTTGACACAACTCTATTTGTAGAGAAATCAGCTGAGGGTCACCTAAAAAGCATACAAAGCACAGCGGGGGAAAACGTACTTTTTCATATCCTGACATAGCTACCAACAATTACCTAGAAAATAATGGACTCCTCTAAAACAATTTTATATAAAATTGCTAAAACTTGTAGCATTTTTCCAGGTGCTGTGCCAGGGACTTAACATGCATCTTTCCATTTAATTGTCTCAACAACTCCATAAGGAAGGAAATGTTATGATCTCCATTTGACAGATAAGAAAACTGAAGCCCAGACAAGGCTCATAACTTGTTGGGCAAGTTATTAAATGGCAAAGTAGGTAGGGTTTCTTCCTGGGAGGCAGACTCTGGGATGGAGTACAGCGGGCAGCAGGCTTGTTAGGAAGGACTCCTGGAGTCAAGTCCTCCGGGCAGGAGGGCAGGTTAGAGGCAGCACTGGGCAGAGGGAGAAATGGAGCTGTGATGTAGCCTCAGCTAAGGCCTCCACCAAACCCCCAGTGACCCCTGAAGCTGGCACACCCTTTAGAATTGTCCCACATTGCAGTAGAGGGGCCAGGTAGTCACAGCTCCCCACCATCATTGGTTTCACGGTGACCCAGGAGAGGAGCATGCGCAGGAGTGCCTGACACAGCAAGTCTCTTTAGCTGGGGCTGTTCCAAGAAGGCTGACCATGTCCAGCACTCCCTGCAGCTGGGGACTCAGTCTTCAAAGGGGTCAGGGAGCACAGCCCAGTGTCCACTACACAGGGATGTGGACCTAGCCAGGCAATTTGAGAGCGGGGCCCACATGCTTGGCCATTATACTATGCTGCCTGATTTGCTCCATCAAAACTGTTCTCCAATCTCATTGATCAGCCTGCTATGTTTCCTGCATATTCAGTAATTAAGGAGCTCCAAGGAGGCAAGCCTAACTCTGATGAGCAAGGAGGGCAGCCACAGGGGCCTGATGCTTGATAGCAACCCCGAGGCCTAGGAGACACAAGGAGGCCATGCACACCAGGCAGTCACGCCCCAGGGTGGTCAGCAGGCTGTGTACATCCATCACGCAGCCTGAGAGCCAAAGCAAAGCTTGCCTGGGTGATGGATGATGCTTGATCTGGCAGCTCAGGGACCCAAACTGGTGATCATCCAGAATGAAACCACATGTAATAGCTGACTGATGACAAAATGAACACCTCACCAGGAACAATGTGATGCCAAATATGTAAAGCTGTGTAAGCCTAGGCATAAAGAAGTCAGAAAAAATAAAAATGAGTTACATCCAGTGTAGGGATGACCTTGACATATGGTCAAGGGAAAGAAAAGTATGCTACAGAGTAATGTGTACTATAAGATTCCCTTACAGTGAAAAATACTCAGGCAAGACACCTCCATCCTGTATACACCAGTAGGTATTTGTACGGACAAATGACAAGTTACGGCAGGATATATTACTAGGCTATTAACATTAATTACCAGGGTGTAGAGGGGGGCGAATACATTTCTACTTGTCTTTATGTATCTTTGCATGATATTAATTCACTTGCTTAAGCAAGAAAGAATTACCTTCATAATATGGAAAAATCAAATCAAGAATATATTTTTTAAAATGACCTGCCTAGTGTTATGTGCATAGTGGAGCATATAGATAAATAATATTTCATTTCCTCTCCTCCTGCCCCTCTTAGGAGGCAGCTCCCAATTGTTCATTTGGGGATGATCAAAAGAAATATTTAACTCAAGGTGAAGAGTTTTCTGTGCCCTCCCCTTCACCATCAGAATATAACTTCATTTTTACATTATTCCACACACAATATATATCTGCCACCAAAATAAATCTGCCACTCAAGTCTATAAAAATTATGCAACACGGTCTGTAGTCAAACAGAAAAACTGTGCATTATTTGCTATTATTTGTAGCCATATTTCTATTATGGTGCTAACGAAAGAGCCAAATCCCAATTATCTTGGCACATACCAAACTAGCTCCCAATTCTCTTGGCACATATCCATGAAAAGCCCAAAGAAGCCAAAACCTGACTTTTCACCACATCTGCTGACAAGAAATCAAAGAGTTGGTTTTAAGTTTCTTCCATCTTTCCCTGTCCCTGGCTACCCGCTAGAAGTGTTCTGGAGGGCAGGAGCCACCAAAGAGTGGGGAGATGAGGACACAAAGCATCCACATAGTGTATAAACTGGGTAGCTCCTGTCCCTCTGGTTATGGAGATTAGCTCTGGCAAGCCCATCACACCTGGGCAAGTCCTACTCATTCCTCAAACTGAGACATGATTGCCTTGGATTAAAGAGCTGATTGACATGGTTTGGCTTCCAGACATTGATTCTACAATGCAATTTGACTTATATGAGCTGCAAACACATAGAAAGCATGAAGGAGACTTGGTCCTTCCTCGATGGTAATGCAATGTGTTCATTGTGATGACAGAGTTGTGTGCCAGGTTCATGGGAATAAGGAGGAAAAGGGGGTTGGAATGAGCCTTGCAGTGGGAATTTGAGGAAAAAAAAGGGACACCTGAGCAGGCCTTGGAAGCTGAGTAGATCAGGAAGACCAGGATTGAGGCAAGGACTTCCAGGTAAAAAGAACTATGTATACAGGTACACTGTTCTTGAGACTAGATTTGATGCAATAAAATTTAAGTTAACCCTTGAGGACTGATGGGGATTGCTGGTCGACACAGCAACTGGTCATACAAAAGCACCTCACTCACACCTCCTGCGGCCTGATCTGTGTTGTCTTAAAAGGACACCTTTTATCTCAGAAACCTCACGTTAATCTTTCTTCACACAAGCTTACTGACTGCTTATTTTTTCCTACCTCGTCCCTTCATCTACCTTGTGATATTGGATTTAGATTTTGACTTTTGTCTAGTTAGTCCTCTATGTGGCTGACCGCTAGTAACTACAGCAACCACCATAGCTACAGCTAATAGTTACTCTCGGCCAGGGGCTGACAACCCTCACAGTCATCCTATGAGGGAGGTATCATTTTATTATCATCCCCACTTTTCAGATGAGAAAACTGAGAATCAGAGAGGTGAAATACTTTGCAAGCTCTTTTAACAGGTAAGTGTTCCAGGAATCATACATAGGTTGATCTGATTCTAGAACCCATATTCTTAATGATCATGCAGTAATGACCTTCCCTAAGCTACTATACTTGCTCTGTTCATGTCTGGAATCCAGAGCAGGAGCCAGCAAACCTTTTCTGTAAAATGCTAGATGGTAAATGTTTTCAGCTTTGTAGGCCACACAGTCTCTGTGACATCTACTCAACTCTGCCACTGCAGCATAAAAGCAGCCATAGGCAAAGCACAAATGAACAGACATGGCTGTGTTCCAATAAAACTTTATAAAAAACAAGCTGACAAGCTGGATTTCACTGTTGAAATTGACAACTTCTAATCTCCGGTATTTTGTTCATTTTTTCATCTACTCAATGTTTACTGAGCACCTACCTTGTAGCTGACACTGTCCTAGGCTCCAGGGATACAGGGAGAAGTATACAAAGTCCATACCCTCAATGGGCTTAAATCCTAGCAAAGTCTTGGCTGTTTCTTTTTCCCATGCCTGGTACCCTGGGTCCTAACTTTGGTGCTTTACACTCTTCTCTTAGACCAGTGATTCTCAACTTAGACTTCAGATCACCTGGGAAGCTTACAGAACTATAGACGCCTAGGTTCCACTCCTAGGGAGTCTAATTAAATTGGTCTGGGGTGGGACCCAAGTATTGATACTTTTACAAGCTCCCCCAAGTGGTTCTAATGTGCAGCCAGGGTTGAGACCCACTGCTTGGGGAACAGTTTGTTTTCTGTTTATTCCGCTTACTTAATGTGTGAAATATGGTAAGTTTTTTTAAGTCCTCAGAATTTGGGCTGTGAAATGTGGTTAATACCAATCTCATATGATTGTCAATGATGTTTAAATGAGACAATGTACCTGTCAAATGGTACAATGTCATATAAATTTAAAGTACTGCTGTCATTGTCACATCATTATTAGATTTTAATGTTAGGTACCGCCTCAATGATTTCTGTTCTCAATTTTGACCTTGATTCTCAGGACAGTGTTTGAGATTTTTTAAACAAGCTCTATGGAGAGCTCACTAAATAGCCCAAATTCATGGGTGAGTGAGCTGGTGACCTTCCCTTTATTCCAATTGAGGGTCACATGGGGCTGCCATTTGCTTGGCATGGGGAGCACTGTTCTGTGCCCCACTTTTGTATAAAGGGTCTCCATCTCCAGGCTGAGATAACTGACCTCTGAGCACAGTTGTTAACCCTTGAATAAGTGGCTTATTTACTTTGACTTGTGGACAAATGTCTGAAGCCATTTACTTTCATGAACTTAAAACTGGAGAGGGGGAATGGCATTAACATTTTACTGAGCAATCTGCTAGCTTCTTCCCACATATCATCCCATTTCATCTTCAGAACAACCCTGTGAAATGAGAATAGTTATTGTTCTCATTTAACAGATAAAGAAGAGTCAGAGAGGTTAGCAAGCTTGTGACCTGGTGGTGCCAGAACTCAAACCTCTGTCTGCTTGATTCTAAAGCTCTTCCTTGGAACCATAGGATGTACTACAAATAAGTCAGCTCCTCTTTGGCCAGGGTTGAAAGAGACACCAAACTGCCTAAAGTGCATTTTTTTCCAGGTCCCTTTTTTTTTTTTTTTTTTTTGGAGGGGGAACCCAGAAAGAAACCCATGACACCTATTAATAACCATAGTCTGATAAGCCTTGGCCAGTGCTAGCATAATGCGGCACAGGTTCCAAAAACAGGCACTTCCTCCCCCCACAGCATCTTGACTGTGCAGTTTTAGAACCTCATAATGAAACAAAAAACAAACCAAAAAATGTGGAGAGAGCTGGAGAAATAGATGCTGCCAGGAGTCAGGAATTCATTGACCCCCCGCTCTGGGCCATCTCAAGAGAAGTTGGCCACTGGTTGAGCCTCTTAAAAGCTTAAAAGTCATCCCAGGCCATGGTTAAAGAGGGAGCTTGAACAAAACAAAAACAAATGTGATCTTCAAAGTCTTAAATGTCAACTTGAAGGATAACTTAGAAGCTTTGGGATGGGCCAAGAGGACCTGCAGCTGCTCTCTAACATCAGATGCTCCTTTGTTCCTTTGGAGTAGTCACTCCCTTGGATAATGTGTCAATCAGGGTTCAGGGGGCAGCCTCCCGCCTCGTACCCACTGGAGATGTTTGCGATGGCTAAAGCTTTCATTCTTTACAACCCATCAGATTTCCCCATTACTCTGACCTGGGCACCCTTGACAAGAAGTGGCTGCCTAGCCACATTCTCTGACTTCAGGCTTGTCCTTCAAGACTCAATTGGTCCTTGACCCTCCTCCCCTGCCCCTACCTCCCTACCTTTCACCTCCCCACCATACTTACACAACCTGCTCTTCTGTCCTTCTCCCTCCCTAGAGAGCACAAACACAAGAGTGATTTCTAGGCCAGACATCCAGGATGCCTGGTTTCTCCTCCCACCAATCAGGATAATGGACCAGGGATGCTCATGGAAAATCTTTACTGGTCACCTTTTCTAGAGGAAGGAAGTAAGGGTGACCAGAGCCCTAGAAATTCCACCCACTGGCCTTCATTCATGGAAAATATGTAGCTAGATTTGGGGAGAGGTTCTTTCTGAGCAATACTTGCTCCTGATGGCTGAAAAACTGAAAAATAAACATAGAGCCCTCCCTTTATTAAGGGTCTTACAACATTCTGAGCTCTGTTCTTAGTTCTTGTGCATAAATGTTGTTTTCATAACCTGGGAAGGGAAATACTATCCTTATTTTGCAGATGAGGAAGCTGAAGCTCAGGAGGAATAAGTCATGTAGCCCAGGTTACTAATTCGTATATAAGTCACAGTTCTCTCTCTCCAGGCAGCTGATCAGAAATCTGCACTCTTTTCATTGTGTCGGGCTGCCTCTGAAGTCCAGGGCTGAATGACACAGGATCTTTGACACAGTGTCTCTGGCTGTTGAGATCTAGAGGGTCATCTGCTATCAAAGCCAAGGACATCCTTCAACTTGTTCTTTCTGCCAGCTATGTTTGCCCTCTGGCCCTTTAAGGATGTCTTGGAATACATCCCATCTAATTAATCTAATCTCAAAGATGACCAAAGAGCTGGCCAGAAGATTGAACTGATAGAATGAGCCATGAGCAGGCTTCGATGTCAGGCTAGGCATCCATGGCCTGGGAATTCATCCCAGCCTTGGTGAAATGTCTCCTAGTACAAGCCCAGAAGCATCAGGACCCCACTGATCCCACAGGCAGCACTCCCACAAACCCCACATGTATAAAGAGTTGAAAGCCCAGTTCTTGCCCCTCACCTCTCCCTGAGGAACCATATGCTGGAATAAGAGTATTTCTGGGAATCCTGCTCTGAGGAGTCCCTTCTCTCCCTGGGTATTTAGTCTTCTATGTTTAAATAATGTAAATGAATGAGAACATTTAAACTTGCTACTTCCATTGGCTCCTCTAAAATCAAGAAGAAAGCCTCATCTTTCATTATCTCTATGCCTTCTCTACTGCCTGTACTTACCCTTTATCTTCATTCTTTACACCTGGATCCAAGGCTATTTAGTAATGGGGAGTTTAACCTGTTTTGCATCAAAAACTTTGGAGACAGTTGGGAAAGAAGACTGGGGAGAGAACATGTTCTCACAGCAAGCAGTAGTATTTCAACTTCCCCCATGCTCACCAAAAGCAAAATCATTCACAGGCCTTCCTATTGAAACTGCCTGCACAGCCTCCACCTTCTTGAGCTCCTGACTCTCTAAGTTCTAATGCCCAGGAGAAGGTTCTCTCCTCTTTTTGTCCTGATGGGGGCACGAGTATTCCCTCAGCATCCAAGGCTCTGGAGGAAAAGCTCTGAAAACTCAGCTGGGAGTTAGGAGCCAGAGTTTGCAACTACCAGGGAGCAAGACAATAATAGCACAGTTGTTTGCATAAAGGAAGAAATGGGGGTCAGATGGAGTTCCCAGCACAGATGAAGAAACAGACCATTTATCCTCCAATGCCTAAGGCCATGGCCATCACCACAGTCATGTATGTGTAAATACACGCAGGCATGTGCATCTCACGGGGACCAGTCACCCCTGTTTACATGCACCCTTGTTTACATTGCCTATGGGATGACTTCCTCCTTCTTCATTACACTTCAGCTGACGACGTACTCCTGAAGTTAAATGAGTGTTTCTGACATTGCTGCCTGCTCCTTCTCTTATGGAGATTCCCTGGGGGTCAATTTATATAATTTCTAAAATCCTTCCTGAATCTTAACTTCCTGTGAGTCTGTTTTTACATCCAGATTTCCTCCCTGTCCCTTCGTTCTCTCATTTTTTCTAGGACATAGGGAGAGTCCAGTAATCTTCCTCCCACCCAAACACTGTAGGTTGGCTCTATTGCAAAATACAAAACCAGAGACCTGGCTAGAGCAAAGCTGAAAATTCAGGCTGTCTGTGGTCACTCGTTGGTGGAACCCAGCTACTGACAGGCAGTGCCTGGCACTGTGCTACTCAGGGCTGATGGATCCATACGGCCCCACTGCTCCTTTTCTCCCCTACTCTCCGTAGAGCACACTTTCCGCCCTAGGCCCTAGGGAAAATCCATCCCCCGCTTCAGTTGGCTTTGCAAAGAAACTCAGGAAACTGACACCAAACTCAGAAGGGGGAAAACACAAGACTTTGAACGTTTTAAAGATGGGAAGCTGCTTTCATTCCCACGTGGGTATCAAGGAAAACCTATGGGGACTCTTTTCTGGAGAGGTGTGATTTTCCTCTAACCCTCCGAGAAACGTTCCAAATCCACTCCAAAACTGTGGAGAAATGGCCGAGGCAGAGAGAGAAGAGTTAAATCAAGCCCAGACCTCAGCAATCTGTGTTCAATTTTGATAAAAATCTCTCTCCCTCTCCCCCACCGCCCCCCTTCCTCCACCCCACAGCTCAGACACGTCTCTTTATGTTAGAAGCTTGCATCTTGTTTGGGGCACCACACGCGGCACTCCCAGAGAACCTGGCACGTACCTCACCGTGGCCATGTGGCAAAAACATCCATTCCACTCCCAAGCTACGGCTGGACACAGGGCCACAGCGTCCTAGCCATCACCACCACCTCCCCCTCTTCCTTCTCATCCTCTTCACAAAATTACCTGCCGCCAGACCAAGTCCCTCCTTCCCTGGCTAAGTCAGAGTCCCGACGCCTGGTAAGGTCAGGGCATGAGGTTGGTTTGCGACCGCAGGTGCTGAGAACCCCAGAGTCCGGGGACCCCTTTCCTGAGATGCTCCTTCCCCCGCCCAGGGTCTCACTGCCACTGAGAACAAGAACCTCACGGCTGCGCTGGCCAGAGGCCAGGCCTGCAAGTGGGAGCTGGGGGCTTGTGAAGACTTCAGCCCAGCCAAGTGAAGGTTCAATCCGAACCCGGAAAAGCCACCACCAAAAAGTTGTCAGTTTTGCGGGGGTATCTTCTGTGTTTGTCCACTTGTGACAACCAGGAGTCAGGTTTCAAAGCTTCAAAAAAAATTTTAAAAAGTTTTCCAAAGACATTTCCTATCTCCAGATGTGCCACTACAGACACACACGCAATCACACCCATTACACAAACACACAACTCACACACACAAACACACACACACACAGGCCCTGGGAGCCCACTCCGGGTCGGCGGCTCCTGCAAACACTTTGGAGAAACAAAACCGCCAGCCTGCGGAGCCGCTGCCTCCCCAAGCCCCGCGGGGCATGCTAAAGAAAGCAGAGGGGAGAGAAGTGTGGGAGCCCAGCGGAGAGGGCTCCCCGCGGCCCCAGCCCCAAGACGGGGAGCGCCAGGGCCGGCCGCACTTACTCCGAGGACCCCAGGGCGCCCGCGCTCCCGCAGCCCGAGGTCCGGCGCCTCCGCCCGCGCTCCGCTCGCTCCTGCGTGCTCCGCGCTATCCCCGAGAAGCCGCGGCTGCCGCCCCTCCAGGCCCGGCCTCGCGCCCGTCCGCCCGCCCCGCTCTGACGTCAGGCGTCTTGGAGCGGGATATTTATGGCAAGGATACTCTGAAATTTCCCTAGGTAGAGTTCTGATTGCAGTTTCTTGGGATTTGTAATTTTCACACTTTCAGACCGAACGGAGGCGGGGGGAGGGCGCCGCCGGCAGGCCGAGGCGCACAATGAGGGTAGCTGTTCCCCACTTTGGCAGGGAGCCTTCTCAGGGTCCCCTCTGTTTTGGAAACATGGAAGGGTCAAGCAGGCAAAAGTGGCCACCTGGGCAGTGGGTTTCTCCCCCGCTCCTCCTCTGGGCCACGGGCAAAAGGGCTGGTGAGGCCGGCTCGGAGGTGGAGGTCCCGGTGCCAAGGAATCCCCTGTCCCTCCCCAAAGTGTCCCTGCACTGGACGATGTGTCCCAGAGGGGTGCTGGGCAGGACAGGAGCGAAATCAGGCACAACAGAACAGCTAATTAGGAGCCCTGGTCCACGCCCTAACAACTTTTCCATTTCTTTTTTGGGAGTGTATATATATTTTTTAAGTTTATTTTTATTAAATTATGTTCCACACTCCCTGCCCCTGTATAGCTTTTCCAACTCAGTGCCAGTCAATTCATCTTACTTCATTGCTTATATGCATAGTTTGAGCAGTTTACAATAGTTCTTATTCATACTTTTAAAATTTGCTTTTTTTTTTTTTTTTTTTTAATGTGATTGTGGTCTGTCTCCTTGACTGAACTAGAGATTGCTTTGGTCAAGAGCAATTGTCCTCTCTGGGATTGGCAACACCCTCACAGGGAGTATTTGATCTTCTCGGTTTCCTAGTTCCCCCAGCTCCCTCTATAAGCAAATGGTGCCCCCACTGGGTGATGACCTGTATAGAGTTTTCCGGGTGTTCAGTGGTTGTTCTGGGTTAGCAGTTGTCTGTTTCTCCACCTAATCAAAGGGACTTAGGGAAATGGCTTGGTTTCAGGGCCACCCTTCCAGAGAAAAAAAAGAGAATGCAATACATGATCTTCCAGAGGGGGGAAAAAAAAGAGAGAGAGAATGTAATGCATTATCCTTCATGGTTCCCCAGGATTGGAGAATGAAATGAACTTAAAATGATACACGTGAGATGCAAAATACTTATATGGTTAGACAACATAAGTGTTTAGGTATTCATCTTGCCATGAATGGGAGAGGGCACAGATAACTGCAAATCATCATTAAAACACAACTATAGTGAACTGTCCATTAGCCCAAACCGGTAGAGGCGGGGGCGTGTTTTAACCACAGTTACAGTGCAGCAGGGACTCAAGGACTTGGAATGTGTTTACCTCTTTGGCAGCAGCTGGTTAGAGCTGATTGCCAGAAGGAGCCAAGTCTTGGGGTTGGGCCTCTTGGTAGCAGACAGTCACACTGTTTTGACCCAAGCCACGGAGGGCCCTGCAGCAGGGAGCTGCTGTTTGTTCACTGTGGGATTGCTCTCCCCGGCATCATACCCCACTTTTACCTCCTTCCATCCCCTCTTGCATATCAAGGCTCCACTGGCAAGGTGAGCTCTGTTCTTCAGCAGACCCTGCAAATAAGTTTCCAGAAGCCATTGACAAACCCCTTCTCCCTTGCCTTTCTCAATTAAGAAGCTAGAAATCTACAATATTTGCCATCCCAGACTCCCTGGTAGTTCACGATTGCTATGAGACCCAGTTCTGACTAGTGAGATTGTAATGCAGAAGACAGAGGATGCCTTCCACAAACTCTCTGTAAGAGAAGGTCAGATTCATATAACATTCCCCTTGACATTCCCTAATCCTCCTTCCCCATTTCTTCTCTCCTGGAGCATTTAGATGATGCCTGGAGATGCAGTATCCATCTTGCTACCTTGAGAACAAAAGCTACTCTCTTAAGGGCGGTAGGGCGGGAAGCTAAAAGAAACCAAGGCCCTAGATACCATCCTTAAGTGGCTATACCTTCCTCTGATGTTTTGTTAGGTGAGAAAAATAAACCCCTATGTGTTTAAGTTATTATAATTGAGTTTTCTATTCTTTATAGCTAAATATAATCTTACCAACAATACTTTTATCAATCCACCTAAATATAATACTGGATAATTACTGAGCATTGGGTTACAGATATGATAATTTTTGCATGATGCCTTGCACTTTAGCGTAATTCTTTTTTAGATTTTCTTTTTTTGTTGTTTTTGTTTTTCAAGACAGTCTCACTCTGTCACCAGGCTGCAGTGCAGTGGTACCATCTCAGCTCACTACAACCTCCGCCTCCCGGGTTCAAGCGATTATCCTGCCTCAGCCTCCCGAGTAGCTGGGACTACAGGCATGCGCCAACATGCCCAGCTAATATTTGTACTTTTAGTGGAGACAGGGTTTCACCATGTTGGCCAGGATGGTCTTGATCTCTTGACCTGGTGATCTGCCAGCCTCGGCCTCCCAAAGTGCTAGGATTACAGGTGTGAGCAGTGTCTATGAGAACCTGTCTATGAAATTGATACTGGGTAACTTCATTTCAGGCAAAGTGAGAGCAAGGATAAAATTAAAGATGAGATTGGATAAAAGAGAGAGTCAGAGAATTAAAGATAGGGCCAGACAGAGATTGCAGTGAGCTGTGGTCATGCCACTGCACTCCAGCCAGGGTGACAGAGTGAGACCCTGTCTCAAAAACAAACCAGGCTGGGCAAGGTGGCTCACTTCTGTAATCCCAGCACTTTGGAAGGCCGAGGTGGGCACATCACTTGAGGTCAGGAGTTCAAGACCAGCCTAGCCGACATGATGAAACCCCATCTCTACTAAAAAATAATAATATTAATACAAAATTAGCCAGGCACGGTAGCACGTGCCTATAATCCCAGCTGCTGAGGAGGCTGAGGCAGGAGAATCACTTGAGCCCAGGAGGCAGAGGTTGCAGTAAGCCGAGATCACACCCCTGCACTCCAGCCTGGGTGACAGAGGGAGACTCCATCTCAAGAAAATAAATAAATAAATAAATAAAAACACAAAAAAGATAGGGCCAGAGACTCAGAGCTGGCAGGTTGGGGACATGACGAGGACAGAAACAGGGGAAGTGAGGTTGAGTAGCCAGCATTCTAGGTCTGGGAGAGGGGAGTCTCTCCATCCTTGCCCAAGTGTTTTGGAGGCAGTGTGTCTCTCTGTCACCCAGGCTGGAGTGCTGTGGCGTGATGATAGCGTACTACAGTCTCAAACTCCTGAGCTCAAGGGATTTTCCCACCTCAGCCTTCCTAGTAGCTAGGACTACAGGTGCATGCCAGTAGGCCTTGCTAATCTTTTTTTTTTTTTTTTTTTCTTTTTTAGTGATGGAGTCTTGCTGTTTCCCAAACTAATCTCAAATTCCTGGTCTCAAGCAATTCTCGAGAGGCCGAAGCTCTGGGATTACAGGTGTGAGCCATTGCGCCTGGCCCCCACGCATTCTTAATTAGGTTCTATTGGGATGAGGAGCAAGTGAAATTCATAAAGTATGTGGCTCTCAGTGCTGAGGAGCTGTTTTTGAGGTTGCTAAGCCCTGAAAAATCCATGAAGTAGTTGGGCTCAAAGATCATCTGATTCACTCCCTACCCCCAGCCCTGTCACTCATAGTGCCCTAATGTAGGAGTCTCTCCTATTCTCAAGATCTCCAAGAAAGGGGTTTCATCCTTCTTCACCTGCATATTCTAGGAATGTTCCTGGAACATACAGTGAGGCCCTCTGTAGCACACTACTCATCTGGAAAATTGTACCTGCTTGATGAGGGATTCTCAAATAGCACATTATGGTTGGCCTGGCTTCCAAAGCTCACTATATGCTTCCAAGGCCCAGCCTATCATGGTGAGAAGCAGGCCTCACAAAAGTCTCTTGCTCACTCTCCAGGGGTAGAGCTCCTAGTCTGTTACTACATGGACCACAATAGCACTCAGTAAAGACTTTCTGAAGAATAAATGAAGGTCCTATGAATATGTCATCTAATCAATATGTGACTCTCCACAAATAACATATACCTTTCTCTGATTTACTGTTGTGGACTATAGCAAGTGTTTGAACCAAAGACCGTGGTTAAATCCCCAGCCCTGCCTCTCACTGCTGTGTGACCTGAGCATGGCAGAAAACTTTCTCAAGCTTAGTTTTCATGATGATTAACTTCATGTGTCAACTTGGCCGTGCCACAGCGCCCAGATATTTGATCAAGCATTATTCTGGATACTTCTGTGAAGGTGGTTTTGGATGAGATTAATATTTAAATTGGTGGACTTCGAGTAAAGCTGATTACCCTCCATAATGTAGGCAGGCCTCATGCAATCAACTGAAATTCTTAATAGAACAAAGACTGACCCCCACACCCCAAGAGGGAACTGTGTCAGCTGACTGCCTCAGAACTCCAACTGCAACGCTTCCCTGGGTCTCCAGCCTGCTGGTCTACCCTGCAGATTTTAGACTACCAGGCCTCTATAATTAGGTAAGCCAATTCTTTAAAATCAGTCTCTCTCTCTCAATATTCATATACTAAATCCTGTTGGTTGTTTCTCTGCATCTATTAATAGTAGAATCCTAACAAATAGTGTTCTTCAACAACAACATGAAATGAAGATTATTCCACCCTAAAGGATTGTTGTAAAAGTCAAATGAAGCAAAATAAATTGAAAGTCTCTACCTCAATAAGTTCTTCTGAAACTCGGAAGGAAAAGGATGCCTCAAAATTTCAAAGTCTTTTTCATCCCACCACAGATGTGGTCAGTATCAATCTGCTGGCTCTTAGACTCTGTTCATGGAGGTGTCAAACTTTGTTATCAGGTGTGCTGTTAATGCCTAGAAGGCAACTTGTCCTGAACTGGACCCCATTCAGCACAGATACATCACACATCAGGTATTTTGATCATGAGCCTGGTCCTGGGGCCTATCCTGCTTCTGTCACTTCTAGTAAGGGATACAACCTCCATTGTTCAGGACAGGACTCCTGGACTTGTGTTATCTATCTCACTTCCAAGGATACAGCTAAAGAGAGAAAAAGCCCATGGCTACCACAATTTCTTCCTGAAAGTGAGTACTTATCAATAGGACATGAACTGCATGTCCCAACAACTTGAAGATATTTAAGGTGCTCAGTGTCATGTGGTAGAAATGACCCCAGAAGATGGCATGAGAAAAACCTGGTTTCTGATTCCAGCTCTGGCTCTTGTAAGTAAGAACATCATTTCACTTCTCTGCAAAATTCAGACTAATAGAAGGATCAATCTCGTGGTACAAGAGTAAGGATTAAATTGCAGAATATTTGTACCTTACAGATGACCACTGTTCTTATATGCCTTTTTGTCTCTTTGCCCTCTTTCCTACCTCTATATCCACTCCCTCCACCCAACACACACAGCTCCTCTGTTAGTTAATTTTAAGAATGTACTCAGCGTTAATGAACAGGTTTCTGGCGTCCAGCTCTCTGCAAACCTCTTTGCCTGAAGTTAAGAAATCTCCCCTGGCTCAGACATGACCACAGCAAATAGGGAGCAATCAGAAAATTGCCCCCATAAAGGCCATCTCCTCCCAAGGAGCAGGACTGCATTTTTGAGAAGCCTTCTCAGGTTGTTTGCAGCAGCTTTGAGGGTCGGCTCTGCTGCCTTTCCTACGTCAAAACCCCAAGTGTTTAACCACAAGACACACAATTCCAGGACATAGTGGCGGCAGCCCTCCACCCCCGCAGAGAGGCAGGCCATGCATATGTCTAATCTGGCATGTGGCTTCCCTCAATGGCCAGCCAGGCAACTCTGACCCACTGCACCACACCTGGCCAAATTGGGAGGGACTATGGCACAGTGAGTAGAATGCCAAAGTGGGTAGGAAATGGGGTGGAATTCTTTTCTGACCATCCTCCTGCCGGACAATCTGTGATCAGAGCCCAAGGTCCCCAGTCTGCAAAGGCCATTCCTGCTAGTAGCCACCACCATTTTTGTTATTTCTGGAGCCAGGGTACTTGCACTGTCCTGATCACATACAAAACTTCCATTATACCCCGTTTTCAGTAGCTCAAAATCCTTTGAAAAATAAAGCTCAGGGCCAAGTACTCCAGTCAGCTTCAGGGTAAAATTATATTTTGGAATATTTAAAAGAAATAAGTTTCCCCAGGTGATCTATATTGGGGGTGAAGATGGGTCTCTCACACACACACACACATACACATTTTTCTCCATTGAAAAATAGTTCAAGACTGCTTACAGTGTTCAGGATGTGTGACTTTGGACTGGCATATAGATGTGTGGGCAACTGAGCAAAGACTCAGGGACATCAGGAGAAGCATGACACATTTCATCATTCAGTGGTTTTGTCTTTTAAAGGAAAATAGCTTAAAAATGGTAAAGTGATGATGTTAAGAATCTGTTCTTAATTACCACTCAGTAACTTGGCAGTCTGTTTTATCCCATTCATTTCTTTCAGAAAGTTCTTAGCAACTCGTCTCTTAAGCTGTGTGTACACAATCACACTCACAGATATAAAGAAAAAGAAAACTCACCCTGGTTGCCCTTGGAAAGAGCACAGGACATTTGCACATTTAATTTGTATACATATTCTTCTGTATGCCAAATATTTATAAGCACAGATTTTCACACACTGGGAGGTTTCATAAGTACCCAATAGGCTTGTCTGGCTATTGCACGTCTGTGGTTTGGGACCCCAGTGTGAAGACCTTTCTTACTTTCTTTAAAAGAAGAAGTGAAGAAACCCTCCACTAACACTTTTGCTCATTCGGTCCTGCTAGGTGCCAGGCACTTTCATAAGCCCTGAAGATGCAAGATGAATAAGATGGAGTTCCTCTCCGCAAGGAATTCATAGTCTAGTGGAGGGACTACACCATTAAGCTCTGCCACAATCAAGTTTTAAAAAAAGAAAAAACATAAAAACACATGAAACTTTCGGAATTCCCATGATTAGGAGTAGGTGAAAGATAATAACTTGTTGTCTCCCTTAGGCAAGTTTTCTGGATGAAGAATATACCTTTCCTTTCCACTGGTACCTTCCAGGCTAATATTTCCAAAATATCTCCTACGGAATGCTAATCCTTTGAAACAGTTTTCAAAAAAGGTAGAGGAGGGTTCCTCATGGTCAAATAATTTTATAAAATCTTTAGTCTATATGCCCTACTTGTAACTTTGCAGTTCATATTAACATATTGAAGAATTTGAGAATTCCTATAGCAAAAGAGATCTGCCTACCTTTGCTTACCACAGTATTTATTCCCCAAAGGTATTTTTCCTAGGTCCCATTTTTCACACAATATCTATGAATATCCCATAGCTTTAAGAAACAGTGTTTGGTCTGAAAGAGACCAGAAGAAGTCTCTAAAAATAAACACAAGTGTAATAGAATGCCAAATTGGAAGTTTTAATGGGGCAACAAGATACAATAGATAAGAAATTCTAAAATAATGTTTCAGAGTAAGAAGCAGATTTTCAAAAGGAAATATTTGGGAACTGGTTTTATGCCTCCCCAAATCCCTTCCTACAAGGAGTTTATAAAAAGAATGGGAAGTGTGGGGGTCGAGAAAGAATGTTATGAGGAGGATTTCTTTGAGAGAACTGCACTGAATTTTTTCCCCATTCCCACAGTGAGAAGAGCTTCAGGGAGATGACTCAAGGACCTCACTAAGTGCTCCCTAAAGTTCAAAATTATGGACAGTGTTGGACTTCAGCCTGGAAATCTAGAAGACAAGAGACACAGATGGTGAATTGATTTGGTGGTGGATTTAAAAAGAGTAGTTGCTTTGTTGGGAAGGCTGGTACTCCTTGAGCTTGCCAGGACAAGGATTAATGCATGTTTCCTGAGGACCATATGTGGGCCACATGAAGAGAAAGTGAGCCAGAAACTATTTTCAAGATCTTTTCCAAGAGGGCTACCTGAAAAAATTATGGGACCATGATGTTGAGAGTTAGTGTGAAGTGGACCATTGAAAAACCCAGCCAAGTAAGAAAGAAGCAGCTGAAGGAAGAGAATACACAGCCAATGTCATGGGAGTTTCCATTAGAAGGGCCCAACAGAATAGGCTCTCAAGAACCCACCAAAGACAGGAGAAAGAGTCTAATGAAGCCATTTTACAAGTGTACCAGTCATGTAACTACTTTCCTATGGAAGGAAGAACTTTTAGCTATGGCTCAGGTAAGGAGATCAACAAAGCTTATCCCCCACCCCCAAAGCAACTCTAAATCTAGATATAATTAACAAAAACAACCATTTTAGCACTCTGGAAATCAATCAAAGGCATATAACAATCTGAGAAGTATTTATACTTTAAAAACTGCTAAACTTTGGGTAAGAATAGTGGAACTCTTTGGTGTTCTAGCTTGTGACTGAGTCAAATCATTGGCTGACCACTATATTAGGCAGACACAAGGATGACCCTTAGAAAGTCAATCTTATAAATAAAAGCTTGAATAAAGAAAAGCTTGAATATTAAAAACAAAACTGAGCTGAGACATCATTGTTCACTTGCTGCAGGTTTCACTGATTCAGCCAAGGCACGTTATAAAACAAGCAAATGAAACAGCAACCTTTGGGGGGAGAAAAATCAGAATCCAAAGTTGTAACGGATTATCTAAAATGTCTAGTTTTCAACAAAAGAATTCCAAGACACGCAAATATTAAAGTGTGATTTATATGCAAAACAAATTAAATTAGTAGAAACTGTCTTGAGTGTCCTCAAATGCTGGGTTTAGAAAACAAAGACTTAATAGCAGTTGCTATAAATATGTTTAAAGAACTAAAGAAAGCAATGTTTAAAGAATGGAAACAAAGAGGACCAATAATCAACAAGTAGAGATTCTAAATTAGGACACAGAAATTATTTTAAAAGAAACTAATAAAAATTATGGAGTTGAAAAATCGAGCAAAAATAAAATTTACTAAAGGGTCCCAGTAGAAAATTCAAGATGGCAGAAGACAGACTCATTGAACTTGAGGATGGATCAATAGAAATTACCAATCTGAAGAACAAGGAAGAAAAAATGAAGAAAAATAAACGGGCCATCACAGACCAGACCTGTGGAACAACATAAATTGTGCCAGAATATATGTAATAGGAGTCCCAGGAGAGATCAGATGAAAGAGACAGTGAAAACATTGGAAGACATAGTGGCATACAATTTCCAAAGTTTGATGAAAATCTTTAATCTATTGATCCAAGAAGCTCAACAAACTCTAACTGGGATAAACAAAAAAATTTACACCTAGACATATAATAAACTCTTGAAAGACAAAGAGAAAATCTTGAAAGAAGCAAAAGAAAAATGATTCATCATGCACAGGAAGCATCAGTATGATTAATGGCTGACTTTTCATCTGAAACATTGGAGGCCAGAAGGCAGAGAAATGACATTCAAAGTGCTGAAAGGAAAATATTGTTAACCAATAATTCTATATCCAGCAACAATGTTCTTCAAAAATTTAGGCAAAATACACCAAAACATAGTTAAAAATAAACATAAAACAAAATAGTACCCCTTAAATTTTTATTTAATACACAAAGCAAGCAGTCATGGAGGAATGAGACGTGAGAAAAAAAGAGTAGAATGGCAAATGTAAATCCAACCATAAAAATAAGTACATTAAATATAAACTGTCTAAAAAACAGTTACAAGGCAGAGATTTTCAGACTGTATTTTAAAAGCACGAATCAATTATATGCCACCTGCGAGAAACATATCTTAGGTTCAAAGTCACAAATAAGTTGAAAGCAAAAGAATAGAAAAAGATGTATAATGCAAACATATTCATAAGAGAACTGAAGTGGTTGTATTATTATCAAACAAAATAGACTTCAAAACTCAAAATAGTTTTAGAGACAAAGAAGGATATTTCACAATTTAAAAAATGGTCAATACATCAAGAAGATGTAACAACTAACAGAATCCCCAAAATTCATACAGTAAAAACTGACAGAATTGAAAGGAGAAATAGTGAATTCAACAATTGAAGTTGAATTCAATACCTGACTCTCAATAATTGATCAAGTTACTAGACGATAAATCATCAAGGATTTAGAAGACTTGAACAGTTCTTCAAGTTGACACAACTAACATTTTGTGTGTGTGTGTGTGTGCTCCTGTACACTATGCTTTGACTGTATCCCCTCCAAAATTCAGATGTTACCAAAGTGATAGTATTAAGAGACAAGACATTTAAGAGGTCATTAGTCCATGAGGGATCCTCTCTCATGAAGGGGATTAAGGCCCTTATAAAGGAGGCCGTATGTAACATTTGGCTAGCTTGCCCTTCACTTTCTGCCATGTGAAGGCATTTCTCCCTTTTAGTTCTCAGACAATCAAACCTTCTGGTGCCTTGATCTTGGACTTCCCAGCCTTCAAAACTATGAGAAAATAAATTTATCTTCTTTATAAATTACCTAATCTCAGAAATAGTCACATGCTGCGTAATGACATTTCAGTCAGCAATGGACTGCATATATGACAGTGGTCCCATAAAATTATAATACCATAGTTGTACTGTACCCTTTCAATGTTTAGACTTGTTTAGATACACAATAGTTAACATTTTATTACAATTGACTACAGTATTCAATACAGTAACATGCTGTACAGGTTTGTAGCCTAGGAGCAATAGGCTATACCACATAGCATAGGTGTATAGTAGGCTATACCACCTAGGTTTATATAAGTATACTCTAGGGTGTTGGCATAATGGCAAAATCACCCAATGATGCATTTCTCAGAACATATTCTCATCATTAAGTGATGTGTGACTATTTTCTGTTATAGTAGCACAAACAGATTGATAGGTGTGTGTGTGTGTGTGTGGCCTAGTATATGGTATTTCCTGAAGAATGTTTCAGATGTGCTTGAAAATCATACGTATTCTGTAGCCATTGGATGACTATTTTATCATTATGAAACATCTTCTTTGTCTCTAACACTATTTCTAGTCTAGCACACCTGGAACATTCTTCAGGAGAAAAACCATATACTAGGTCATAAAACAAGTCTCAATAAATTTTAAAGGATTTGAATCATAAACTGACCACAAAGTAATTAAATTATAAAACAACAACAAAAAGAAATTTGGGGAATCTTCAATTATTTGGAAATTAAACAATGCACTTCTAAATGTTCATGGATTAAAACACTCAATATTGTTACAATGCCATTTCTCCCCGGATTGATCTATAGACTCAGTGCACATCCTATAAAAATCTCACTAGGGTTTTTTGGTTGTTTTTGTGTTTTGGCAAAGAAAGAATTAGCAAACTTATTGAAAATTTATATAGAAATGCAAATGATACAGAATAAGGAAAATGAATTTGAAAATAAGGGACAAACTTGGAAGATTTGATAACTTACTATAAAGCCATAATAATCAAGACAGTGTGGTGTTTTTCATATAAGAATGGGCATATAGAATCTATACATGATCTATATTATAGATCACTGGAATAGAATTAAAAGTTTAGAAATAAAACTTTACATTTCTGTACAATTGATTTTTGACAGTTCCATTGGAAAATGATAGTTTTTCAACAAAGAGTTCTGAAACTATTGGAAACCCACATAAAAAAATGAGATCATAGTCTTAAATGAAAGAACTAAAACTAATAAAACTTCTTAGGATAAAAACAGGAGAAAAATCTATGACCTTGGACTTAGCAAAGAATTCTTAGATATGACACTAAAAGCACAATTCATAAAAGAAAAAATAAACTAGACTTCATCAAAATTTAAAATTTTTCCATTTCATGAGACACTGAAAATGGAAAGACAATAAAAATAAAAAGGCAAGCCATATATGGATAAAATATTTTCAAATTATTTATCTGATAAAAGACTTGTATCCAGAAAATATAAAGAACTCTTACAACTCAATAAGAAGACAAATAAGAAGACAATTAAATTTTACCCAATTTAAAAATGGGTAAAAGATTTGAATAGACATTTCACCAGAAACATTACACAAATGGCTAATAAGTATATGAAGAGATCCTCAACATCATTATCAGGGAAATGCAAATGAAAACCACAATAAGATACTTCTACACACCCACTAGAATGACTGCAATAAAAAGACAGACAATAATAAGTGTTGGTAAGGATATGGAGAAACTGGAACCTTCATACATTGCTAATGAAAATATAAAAACAGTTTGGATGTTTCTTAAAATCTTAAATACAAACTTATCATTTAACCCAGAGATTCCTCTTCTAGGAACAAACCCAAGAGGAATAAAAAGAGATATCCGCTCAAAGACATGTATGTGAATGTTCCTTAGAGCACTGTTCATAATAGCCAAAAACTGAAAATAATCTAAGGGTCCATCAACTAGTGAAGGAACAAATAAGACATGGTATATCCATATAATAGAACACTATTTAGCAATAAAAAGCAAAGTTCTGGTTAATTTTGTAGAGACAGCGTTTTGCCATGTTGCCCAGGCTAGTCTCCTGAGTTCATGTGATTCATCCACCTTGACCTCCCTAAGTGCTGAGATTACAGGTTTGAATCACTGCACCTAGCTAGACATGGTCTATTGATGTTTGGTGAGCAGTACTAAGTTCCTGGAACAGAAAGGTGAGAAGTCTACAAGGCTGTATAATACAGTGGTTAAGACTAGGAATTCTACAGTCAGACTGCAATAATACCTAGACTGAAATGTAAGTCCCATCCTTTTTAAGATGTGTTAGTTGGGCAAGTCACTTATAACTTAACCTCTCCAAGAGGGGATAATAAAATTTATCTATTAATTATAACCACTAATAGGTGTAATAGTTATCTAACAGTTATACCGACCTTATAAGATTGGTGTAAATATCGAACGAGTCAGCCAGGCATGGTGGCTCACACCTGTAATCCTAGCACTTTGGGAGGCCGAAGTGGGTGGATCACTTGAGGTCAGGAGTTTGAGACCAGCCTGGCCAACATGGTGAAACCTCATCTCTACTAAAAATACAAAAAATTAGCCAGTCATGGTGGTGGGTGCCTGTAATCCTAGCTACTTGGGAGGCTGAGGCAAGAGAATCATTGAACCAGGGAGGCGGAGGTTGCAGTGAGCCTAGATCATGCCACTGCACTCCAGCCTGGGCAACAGAGCGAGACTCTGTCTCAATAAAAAAAGGAAAAGAAAAGAAAAGATCAAATGAGTTGCATGTGTAAGAAAGAGCCGAGGCACAAAGTAGGGACTCAACAAATGATTCGCTTTTCTTACAGACGACCAAAATACAGATGTCACTGGATTTGGATAGGAAGAGATTGTGCATTAGCTCATGAGAGGACTGTTGATTCAATATGGCAGTTGGACTCTATATGCCTCTGACTTGAGGTACAGCAGGAGAGGAGTGAACCTAGGATGTGTTTAAGTGACCGCTCTGCCATTTCAATCTGTGAGACCTGGTGCAAGTCATGCACCATCTCTGGGCCTCTGTTATCTCAGGTGTAAAACAATAGGGCTGATCTCCATGATTTCCTGGGCCTCTCCCATCTCTGACAGTCTAAGACTGTGTGTTGACTCCGAACAGCCATTTGATGTGTGTCCCTCCCTCCCTGCAACCATGAGAGCTCACCTATAATCCCTGCAGAGAGAGCATCAGCCAAGTCCTTGCAGCTTTTTGCACCTGAAGTGGGTCCAGGAAAGACCTGAAAGGGGTTTTTAGTGTTTAGTAAAGCTCTGGCAATAGCTCCCACACATACAACTAAACTATTTTAAGCCCTGGCCTTTTGAAGAGTGGGTGGATTTTAAGACAAACTGACTAATGAGGTGTATGTTAGCATTGCCACAAAAGCAAAACAGTCAGATTTCCCAACACAACGCCAAGTTTGGGCTTGGAATTTGGAGGATTCGATGGGAAGCTCGGTGGTCATTCCATTTCTCACGCCCTACAGTCTTGGCTTTCTAGCCAACCAGCATCTCATCAAGCCTAGTAAGGGGAGCCTCCAGGAGGGTCCCCATTGGGGGTGTAGGGGTGGGGACAGTGATAGTCCCTCCTTTTACTCTCCAGGCCCTAAGTTAAGAGCAAAGACACCACAGACACTTAAACAATTAGGGGATAATTTAAAACAAATGTGTACTGGAGTCCACACAGTGCACAGGAGAATTGGTTTAACGTGCAGTGAAGCAAGAGTCTTCCTAATGCTTCTGCTTTCACTGGGGAAAAGAGACTCCTTCCTGCACTGAACACCCAGAATCAGGATAAATTCTCCCCCCTCCTCCTACCACCAAACACACACACAGGAACCTTATTATTTTATTTGCTGTCCCAAAGCAGCCTCTAGCCCAGTGGAACTGCCTTTGAACACAAATTCCTTGGTGCGCCAGCTAAGTAAGTTTTGGCTGCATATAGCAAAAGATCCAAAATAACAGTAGCATAAATAAAATAGTCGAGTGCTTCTTGTTGAAATACAAGAAGTCTGTGGGTAGGGATTCCAAGGCTGTGGCATATAGGGTGTGAGAATGTACCAGGAGTAACCAGGGAAGAAGCCACCCTGTTGGACCTTCCAGGGACATGACTCTGCCCTCATGTAAGCAAGGAGGAGGCCATCTGCCCTAATCCACCTGTTGGCTTCCTTATTGGGCATGTATCATTTTTCATTCATTCAACCTACAAAATATTTCCTGAGCCCCGAGCAATCACTGTGTGCCAAGCACTGTGCTAGGGTGTAGTATGACAAGGCAACTAAGGTCACACTCTCATGAAGCCCGCAATCTAGTGGGGAAGATAGAAAAGAAAGAAACAAATGAAATTAAAATTATAGTTAAGTGGTATGTAGGAAACAGCCAGACTACTGTGATAGAGAATAGCGGGGGTGACCTACTTTACACAGGGTGGTAAGGACACAGCTGGAATTCCACAGACAAGGGAGGGGAAAGACAAACATGCAGAACATGGAGAAGGTCTCAGGCCAGCCAGGATTCTCAAGCAGCAAATAGAGATGCTGACAGACCTTCTGAGCATGGCTGCGGCCAATCCAGTGGCCGCCAGCCACACTGTGCAAGGACCAGATGAACTGAAGTGAATGCACATGGCACCTGTGCCAGGCCCTGCACAATTCTGCTAAACCTGTGTGGCAGAGAGGTGAGGAGGCCTATTTAATGCAACTGAGGATCACTCAGGAGAACTATAGTGACTGGTGTCTGCTTCAGATCAAACGGCAAGAAAGAAGCAAAGCTGAGATTTGAAGTCAGGTCCTTGAAAACCAAGTGCAGGCCCTTTGTACGCACAGCAGCTCAACTGAGAAGAGAAAGCTGACCTATTTTTGGAGCATCCATTGGAGTTAGGGAGTTCAGGATACCCGCCTGGCCTGAAAAACTCAGTGCCCATGGAGAAACAACAGTCCTACAGGGGCCACAACGGCCACAAAAGGATCGCATTACACTCCCCAGACCTAATTGCTTTACAGACTAAACAGCACAATTTACAGTCTGCTCTGGGATAATGACGTCTCCCCCTCCAGTTCCGCTCTGTTCCGAGGGATTCCAGCATTTTCCTCAGAGACATTAGACAGAGGCCTGCATGACTGAGGATCTCTGTACTCAAAGGCAACCATTGTGAAAGACCCCAAGGAGGGGCCTGTCCGGAGGAAGAGGAGCTAAGCGCTGTTGCAGGCTGGAGCTCAACTGAGGGGCCGCCCCAGATAAATCTCACCAGAGCTCATCTGGAAAGGACATGATGACATGGAGGTCAACCAGAAAGCCGACAAATTAACTGCCTCATGCTCATTCAAGTCTTTAAATAATCAAATAATTCAAACCAAGGTGGACAGTCTTAATCCCCAGAAATAGCTGGCTTTATAAATCACCCACAGAAAACTATTTCTTTCTTTTCCCCCCAAGTCTCCCTTTTTAGTAGAAAGTAGTTATTTCTGAAAGATTAAAAGTAAGCCTTTCCAAACAAGTCAGATTGTCTTTCTGTGGTCATCACTTTAAAAACTAACACCTGAACTTCATAAAGGGTTCCTCCCTTTTTCTACAGAGTAGCATCTTCATCCATTTCTAGGCCATGCCCTTCCGTGATAACCAGAAGGTCACATGTTCTGAGTGCCATGACCTGATGTGTAGGAATGTCAATGTGAGCATTCTTATTGTTCTTATCTAAGCGTGTCCCCCAATGTGTGTGTGAGAGAATCAACAAAGTCACTCCCAGCGAGCTTCCCAGTTCTCTTTATTCCCCACATTTTTCCCCTGATTTCCTTTTGAAGCTAACAAAAAGTAAACACATGCTGGAAAAAATTGGAGGCATAAACAAAAAAATATGAGTTGAAGCTAAGCTAGTACCACATTTATCTACTCATGGAGTTTTCATCAGTTGTTCAGTGGTCTGCATTTCCATTCAGGTTGAGCGTGCAACTATCACTGGCCTTATAATCAGGTCAGATCACAGCCACTTACAGGGCCAGAGCTCTGTCCACTTTATTCTTATCCTTAAGTGTCCCTGGGGCACCTTTCCACTTTGCTGCAGAAGTAGTGAGTCCATGGCAGAAATAATTCTGCTGGTTTGGTTTTATGAAACTTCTCAGGCTATCCACATATCTGTAGCAGCAGCCAACATCACACAGTAATGTGACTAGAAGGCAGACTCAGAAGGATGACGTGCCTGGGTTTGAATCTCTTTGCTATGCCTTAGTAGCTATGTGGTTATGATCAAGTTACCTAACTAACCTCTCTGTGCCTCCATTTCCTCTTCTGCAACATGGAAATGATAGAAATGATGACAACATATTCTTATGCACCACAGAGCATGGTACACAAAACACTAGCTGCATTGTTATAATAATTATTATCATCATCATTATCATCAATGTAAATAAGCCTGGAATGAGTATCACTGAAGTATGCTCTTTAATAAAAATGGATTTCTTCATTCAACAAAATCACATATCCATAAATCACTGATATATTATTTTTTACCTTTTCATCTGACAAACCCAGAAAATAAATAAACTCACACATATAAATGAAACACCTCTGTAAACATGACGGTGGGAGGGAACAGTGGTATGAATAATCCTACCTGGCAGATAATCAGGATTTGAATATTCAGCATGTGCAATACCTGCTGTGTAGACAGACCCGGACATTCCTTGCTGGTCTCTACAGTAGGATTAAGGGTGTGCCTCCAAAGGGCAGGGCAGTGTGAATAGGAGCTGGGCTCCTGTCGGTCCTGCTTCTGCCTCAGGGAGGGCACTTCTAGGACAGACCGCCAGCCCTCCAGGCCCTAAGTGAGGGGGTGGGAGGATTGGATGTTCAGATCAGAGTCTGAGGGGTCAGTTACAAACCCAAGACCCAGAGCTTGGGCAGCCAGAAAAGCCAGGTCAGAGACAAGAATCCAGTTAGGGGAGCTGGGTCGTGACTGTGATCTGACCTCAATATAAGGCTGAGACAATGTCGAGGCTCCCAGATGTTCCCCTGGGTGCCCTTTCCACCCTTCCTCTGCACACCTGCTACCTGTGTGGGTGTGATTTCAGTTGCCTGCTTCTGCACTTCCTCTTTGGAGGCTTGTCTTCTGGCTACTGAAGCCACTTTGGCCTCTCACACAAGAGCTGGAAGGTCTGCTTCTGGCCCTCTCCTCACCCTCAAAAGCCCTTAACCCATAACTGTGGGGTGGGGAAGTTTGGATCATTGGCCTCGGGTTGCAAGTTCTGAGGCAGGGCCCATGCACCATCAGGCTGAATGCTTCCCCTGCTGGACCTGCACCTGTGTTGGCTCCTTGCTTCTCTTCCCCTACTTCCCTGCCCAGCCTCCCTCTCCCTTATGGGTATCCCCAGGAGTAATTTCTTTTTTTTCTTTTTTTGAGATGGAGTCTTACTCTGTCACCAGGCTGGAGTGTGGTGGCCCGATCTCGGCTCACTGCAACCTCCACCTCCTGGGTTCAAGAGATTCTCCTGCCTCAGCCTCCCAAGTAGTTGGGATCACAGGCACACACCACCATGCCTGGCTAATTTTTGTATTTTTAGTAGGGATGGGGTTTCACTATGTTGGCCAGGTTGGTCTGGAACTCCTGGCCTCAAGTGATCCACTCACACTGGCCTCCCAAAGTGCTGAGATTACAGGTGTGAGCCACCATGCCCAGCCCATAATTTCTCAATAAATTACTCATACGTAAGTTCTCAGGTCCCCTCCTGGGGAACTCTACCTAAGACATGGGTCAAGGCCAGAGCCTAGAGCCTGCAAAGCTTCTGAACTCACCCCCAATATTCTTTTCCTTTTAGCAAGATACAGAATCCACATTTCCCTTTCTACTTGTCTTTTGGAATTTGATCCCTTTTAGATAAACCAAGTCTCTTTCTTGCGTTTTCCCCATTCCAATCCTTGGCTTTTATTCTTCCTCAAACCTGTAGCACACAACAGTGGTACGTGAGGTCCTGGGGCTGAGTGCGCCATCTCCCCAGTGGTCAGGCAAACCTCCTGATTCCATGCCAGTGGGTGGAGCTCCTGCGGATGAGGCAGTGGGGCCCAGTCTCGCCAGCAGTACCCCTTTACATACTTTCTGTGATGGGTAGTTCAGCTCTGGCCATCATTCTGCATCCATAGGTTAGCCTGATCAAATCATGGGTGAGAGCCCTTTCGGCATTGGGACTCCTGATTGGCCCACAACTTGTTCCCTCACTCTGAGCTCCTCAGCAAGGTGCCTTGGTGTATATCCAGGACCCATACTGAGGCCCTTGGAGGATAAAGCCCTGTTGAGTTCCCCACTGACCCTCCTTGCTGATGAGACCTTTGGAGAAGACAAGTAAGGAGGCCAGGGAAGTCCTCATCCTTGTGTTCTCTCTAGTCTCTCATCTGTGTGTAGAGGGTAAACTGGGAACCCAAGCTTGGGAGAGATGACAGAATTCAGCAGTTCCCACATCAGAATGAAGCAAGTGTTGTATCTCTTGGAAACCTAAGTGAGCAGTGAGGAATTGGGAAGGATACACACTGGGAAAAAGGAGAAACTTGGCAGGGGCTCTGGCAGCCAGATCCAATGCCATAAAGAAGTCCCAGCAAGTCCTAAGTAGCCATAAATAGCCAATCAACACTTATGAACAGGACTGAATAGCATTATGATGTTATGAGTTGATATAATTTTAGCCATAAGCAAAGAAACCTATTCTTTACTCAAAATGTGCAGTCTTATTATAGAAGAGGTAGGGTTCTTGTTGGTTGGTTGGTTGGTTGATTGGTTGATTGGTTGGTTGGTTGGTTGGTTTTGTTTTAGCTTTCTTGAAATACTGAAAACAGCTCGTCACTTTTGGTGGACACTTAGAGCCTGGAAACCTTAGGCAAAAGGCAGGGGTTTCAAGAGTTGTTGCCATCCACGATGATGTCTCCACTGATTTTCCCTAAGATACCTCCAGCTCCAACCACTTACAGACCCCTGCTAAAATATGGGCTATTGTGAGGGTGGTGAGAAAGCCTAAAGGTAGCCTTTGGGAATCAGGGCCAGTCTACTCCTCTCTTGGTTTCTGATGGTTCAGACAGGCAAAAGGGTGGACTGCACTAGAGTCAGAAACAAATGTTTCCCCTGTGACCCTGGTCTCACCCAGAGGGATCAGGCCATTCCCCAACTCCCCAGCTGCATATTTGCTCTGGTGTTTCTCTCTGCAAAAAGGAGACAAATAAACATTAGCAAACCTCTCTTGTGGGCAGGCTAAGAGGCTCATTCCAAAATATCACAGGGAAGCAATAGTTAGGAGTCCTCTCTCATATGTCCCAGTGTCCATACATGGCGCTTCTGTAGACAACAGAATGTGTCTGGAATCTCCAGACAGCAGACTCGGCTGGGCAGTTTTGGGTTGGGATATTTGGCTGCAGCACCAATGGCTTCCCTCCATTGTACACTACTTGTTTCTTTTTATCTTGCTCCTAACTTTTTATGGGAATCTGCATGTAAGGCCAAAGTTATAATGCCAGCAAGCACACAGTGTATCCATGGGGAAATCATTATTCTTGTGTGTTTGAAGCGCTTGTTTGAGCCATCTTTAAATTATTTCTTTGGAAATAGGTCTGGCTTAAATGTGTTTATCCCTTTGCCTTTGTTAGTCCTTGTTTGCATTCACTGGGCATTAGTAACAGATGAGCACAGTCATATTAAGGTATTTAACTCTTTGAGGCAGTGTCATTGCTTTCACATTTCTAGCCTAGATAAGATCAACAAGAACCAGGGAAGGATGCTGTGGCTAGAAGCCCAGGAAAAGTGAAGTCGGGTTTGACTGAAGAAAGACAAATCACTATGGAGAAGCTTGAGGGTGTATCGTCATTTATATAACTGAGTGTATGTGTGTGTAGACATGCATTCATTGTTAATATTAAAGTATATTAATACACACACCTTTTTTCTTTCTGAAATACGGGAGATATTGTGGGAGTCCCAAATCAGAAGTGAGGAAATGAAGGGATAATAAATAAGATGCTCAGAAACTTCAAATAAAAGCAGTATGGAAATTCCAATGTGGGCCTTCTCTAGTCCCTTTGTGAGCCTGAATAAGCCACCTTGCTTCTCTGAATAGTGGAAAATGTGGACCAGAACCAAGAGCTCCCCTGCCTCCACAATTTGGATTTCCCATGGTTCTAAAATACAGAGGGGTTAATGGTGAAAAGAATCCCTAGGTTGGCCAGGCACATCGGTTCTCCTGGAATCAGAAGGTGTGCTTCAAGTGGGAAATGGAGAGGCAGGTGGTATGACATCATAGTTAATAGTGTGGGTTCCGGAGCTCAACAGCAGGGGTTCAAATCCAGGCTCTGCTACTTCCTAGCTATGCAATTTTCAGCCAGTTTTTAACTTCTCTGTGTCTTTATATCCTCATCTGTAAATTGGGACTGATAGTGATAGTGATAGTGACCTCAGAGGGCTTAAAGGAGGAATAAGTAAGTTAGTTTGCATAATGCATCTATAATTCTACCTGCTCATGTAGTAAGTGCTCAGTGGATACAGTTTTTTTTTTTGTTTGTTTGTTTGTTTTTAGACAGAGTCTCACTCTGTCACCGAGGCTGGAGTGCAGGTGCACTATCTTGGCTCTCTGCAACCTCTACTTCCTGGGTTCAAGCGATTCTCATGCCTCAGCCTCCCAAGTAGCTAGTACTACATACAAGCACCACCACATCTAGCTAATTTTTGTATTTTTAGTAGAGACAAGGTTTCACCATGTTGGCCAGAATGGTCTCAAACCCTGGCCTCAAATGATCTGCCCACCTTGGCCTCCCAAAGTGTTGTGATCACAGGCATGAGCTACTGTGCCTGGCACACCTGGTCACAGTGGATACTTTTTATGTAAGTATATATCCATACTTACATTTATGTGTGCATGTATACATATATCGCTCCGGTGCAGTCTGAAGCTCTATCAGTGAGTGTGGCAGAGGGTGCCAGATCCCTCACAATAGCCTTTCTCCTTTAGGGAAAAAATTCTTTCCCACAGAGGTAGGATTCAAAGCTCGGCAAGAAGATGCCAGAGCCTAGACTGCAGGGGTGTGAGGTGAATTAATAGGTTATAAGGTTAGGAAGGCTAGTTAAGGGTCAAAGTATGAAGGACAAGTCTTCTCTGTGTCCTACAGATACCAAGGAAGCCTGGGGAGCTTTAGAACAGGGGTGTGGCTCGATCCAGAACACTTAGGAAGGTCCAGGGTAGGGTGGAGGGTGGATCATGGTAACCAGAGGCTGTGGCAGGAAAGCTGATGAGGAGCTGTTTGCATCCTCTAAGTGAGTGATGAGGGACACCTGGCTAAGCAAGGTGACAGTGGCAGTGAGGATGCCGATGAGGGTGGCACTAGGAGATTCAGAGTACTCTGAATTCCCTAACCTCATGCCAATGACCAAGGTAGGGAATGAAGCAGGGGAGGCATTTCTGAAGAGGAGAATGTGGCAAACTCAGTTTGGGATATTTAATGAGACAGTCAGTGGTTATTAAAAGGGGAGTCTGTTGCTCAGAAGAGCAATCCAGGCTGAACATAAAAATTGAGAGTGGAGGGAGGCATATTCATTAAGGTGGAGACCAAAGCCCTGGGAAGCCTCACAGAACAGAAGAGAGCATGGCGGGAATCCAGAATGCAAGGCCGTCTGCCCATCTTCCAGTACATCCAAGGTATCAGAGACCAACACTTCATTAGCTCCCAGATTTTCACAAAGTCCTAGTACGCTCTGCGGCTTCCTCTGAACCAAGCATGGGGACTGCCATCTAGCGCCATCTGCCATCTGCCATCTAGCATCCTGGCTCCCTTACAAAGCCCTCCTAGTCCCTGGACTAGGATTCTATTACCAACCACTGACCACACTGCCCAGCCCTCCCTGTGATCTCCGTCTGTGGTGGGCAGCCTCCCTCTGCTCAGTTCTCATTCCCAGATGAGCCGGAGACTCAGAAGAGACCAGACTGGGGAAGACTCTTTGCCTTGATCTTCCAACCACAGGAGAGGCCCCCTTGTGCTGCACACAGATGCAGCCAGCTGTGCCTAATGGTATCTGAGATCCAGGCAGGAGAGGAGGTCTCTTCAGCGCTCCTGGTCTTCTGTGTTCCTGTCAACTGAATCTCTACAAGGACAGTTCTCAGCAAAGAAGTTTAATACAGCAATTGCTCTTACATTTTTATATCCAACCCAGTTCCCCTATTTCCAATTTCTGTTTCTTTATCTATCTTTTAACTCAAGGGTGGTGGGGAATTGGGGGTGGAGGGAGTACATGGGTTGGGAGGATTGTTAAGAGCACTGAAGATGTATTCCAAGTTAAAATTTTTTAGGTGGGAGAGGCCAGGAAAGCTTAAAACCTAACTGAGTTCTAAAACATGAGATGGAGTTTCTTAGGTTGCTCCATCATCTGTACTGACAGGCTGTGTTCTCCTGCACCCCAGAAAGGCCAGCGAGCAGCACCTTCACAATCCATCAGTCTTTGAGGTGCTTTTATGTGGAGCTGCCCTCCCTCTCCCTCTACAGTAAGAGCATAACAAAAGAGAAGGCTTCAAAGTACAGCAAGAACTATTTGGGTCAGACATAAGAAAGAACTTCTTGGCAGTGAGAACCATTGGGAGAAAATACTAGAAACTATTTATCTGATGTAGTTTAGATGTAGTTTCATTGGAAGGCGACAGAACGAATAAGGCAGGAGTTTCTTTCCCAACCTAGTAATGCATACCCAAGAAGAAAGTTAAATATCCCTAAATTCCAGGGGAAAATTAGTTGATGTGGCAGCATGATGAAATGGCGTGGGATTTGGAGTCCAACAAACATAATGTTACATCCAACTTCAGCACTTGTTAACTGGGTGGCTTTGCCTAAGTGGAAATAACCCCATCAAGCCTGGATTAATAAGCATCAAAATGAACTGACAGAATTATTTTACCTACTAGAGAAAACATATGTAAAGCAATCCACACATAGTAGGTACTCAATTTTTTTAAACTTAGACTGGGTTTTCCATTTATTTCTCCCTTTCTCTGCACATAATAAAGCCCCAAAGCACTTAGCTCTGGTTTCTATTACAGTCGAAAATGCATTCAGATCTCACTGGGAGTGAGCACAGATTCTCAGGGTGAAAAACAAACTCCATTGTCTGCTTGTTTATAATTAGTGACATATAAGCCATTACATCGAAGACTGGCTGTGACTGGTGAGGGAAACAAAGCTGTGGCTCTTTCCCAAAGCCGCTGTGAAGTGTCTAGTTTGTGCTCTGGTTTAAGCTGCAGAGTCTTTATGACACCGACATACATGGCTTACTGTCACGGGAGCGTGGTCCAGATCCCAATGAAAATGCCCAAATGACCCATGGGGAACATAATGAGGGAGAATTTCACATCAAAGTAAAGTTAAAGGCAATCCTTCATGTTTTCATTATGTCTCCAGTGTTTACCATATTGCTTCTCTTATACACAACTTCCATTCCCTCTCTTGGCCCAGAAGCAGATTTTTTAAACTCTCTATCCTGGAGGCCTCTCAACAGCCAAGGTAATGATGTTGCTGTTGTGTTTGTGAACTCAAGGGAACAAGAATGGCAGGACAGCATCTCCTGATAAAGTGTTGTATTTGATGAACAAAAAGGACCTACCACCTTCAGGTCTTTCCAGAGCAGCATGGATCCATTTGTACCATCTTGTCTGCACCATCACTGGAACTCTGTAAGATGGATGACTGGCAGGGTGGGCATCCTTTGTGATCATGGACAGATGGGGCAAGCAATCTTCACAGACCAAGACCCTTCAGCCACACACCCCATGCAGCAATGTGCCTAGCTAACCACTTGGTACGTATGTCTATGAGTGAATTCTTGGGACCATTTTGAGTACTAAGTGTCATGTCTTTATAATTTTTGTTCTTGTCCTGTTCTAGAAGGATCTTAGAAATCTCAAAGATGAAAGCAGCCAAATTCTTCTCTTAGATCACAGACTCCAAACACAAAAATCTCCAGTTGGTATTAAAATTTCCCCTATCAGTTAAAAATGAAATGGGATGAGGAATGGATCTGGAGGGCCAAATGGAAGCCATCTATCACAGTCACTGCACAGAAATATGTTCTACCACCACCTGTCTGGTGCTTGGTAATCTTTCTACGTAATGAATGAAATGAACCCACTGAGGTTTGGTCTGTTACACGGCTCACTCTATTGGTCTCAAGAAATGGGTCAGAAAGAACCTCATCCACCATAAGATAATTAACACCACAACCAGGAAGTTTTCTTAGTTTTTGGTGAACTTCTTAACATAACCCAATTTGGATATCTGGTTACCGAAGACTAAGCCAAATGTCAGCATTAAAATTTGGTGTCATGTTTATGCATTTATTGTAAAGGTAGTGCCTGACCTGTGTTTGAATTTGCCGCAGAAAGATCAGGTCTGATATTTCATGTGCAGTAGGAGGTTCATGGGACCTGAATCACTGTAATGAAGTAAAAAGCCACTAAACAGTTCCCTGGTGACTTGAGTTAATCAGATTTCACCAAAGATTTTGCCACACTGTGGAAAAGAACTTACATATGGGAGACTTTGGCTTGTTGCCTCTACATTTTGTCTCTTTCTCCTTTGAAGCAAAGTATTTCCTACAGGGTACTTTTTAAAACTGACCATTTAATTTGGGGAAACAACTTTTTGTATAAAGGGAAAACTCAACTTCATGTGTTTTCCTCCAGCTCCCCTGACTTTTTGAGATTATGTATTTTGCTGTTGGGAGCTTTTCCCTCGTCAGTTATACAATAAAGTCTTTGTTGTTCAGCATTCTATTAACCACAACCCTCTAGTAACCAGCACATCTGTAAATCTCTAGTACAATAATTGTTGTTCATAATCATGACCCAGGGGCTCTGCATGGTCTCAAATGCCTTCTGAACCATCAAAGAGAACATACTGAAATGAGCTTGCATTCCCAGAGCATACATCAACCAACCACAGAGGGCAGGAGTCCAGAAAGTGTTAGGTAGAAGAACCAAAATAGGAATTTTGAATTTGCCACAGGTACTTCACCCTGTGGATAATGAATACCTACAGTACACTGGTTAGACCTTTATCCTGTTTCTGTGCGTTTCTTTGTGCACAATGTAGACTCAACCAAAATATTAATGCTTGTGCTTGACTTTTGAAAGCACACAGCTGTAAAGGCAGATGTCAGTGTACCCAATTAAATCAAGGCTGTTTGTGCCTAATTTGTATTATCCATTGACAAATTAGAAGTAGTTAAAAAGCTTTTAAAATTTGAAACTTTCTGAGCTTAAGAGTGGGTGAGATGTACCCTCTCTACTTGGCTGCTCCTACACTATGATTCCCATGTGCTGACCACAGAGCAGCAAATTCGTAGGCCATTTGCAGGCCTCAGGATGGACAGAACCAAGCATCACATGGAATGCTCTGTGTACATGAAAAAGTGAAGAAGGTAATCAGGAATAAGAGATTGGAGTTGAGAGGGGCAGTTTTATGACCAGGCTGATCAGGAGTCCCAGATCAAGCTCACTTGTTACATGTAACACTGCAGGAGAAAGATTAGAGAGTGTGTTTCTTCAACATGAGGTGAATTTCAACTAATCCCGGAGGAAAATCAACTAATTCAGCCCAATGTAAGGTTTAAATGTAAGTTAGGTTTGACTATCATCAAGGACTGGGATTGACAATGTATGACTGGTTGATTTGCATGTGGGGAAAAATCAGTTAGATTAGGGAAGATTCTGTGCATAGTTACCAGGAATGTCTGTTCATAGCAAAACTGAACATATTTTCTATTAAACAACAAAAACAACAGCAAAAGCAGGATGTCATGATTTCTAAAGATGCAGATAAGCCAATCCCTAGAAGGAAGTTTTCAAAAGTTGATGGTATAGTTGCTCTTGTTCTCTCTACCTTCCTTCCCCTAACTAGTTCCAGTCTTGTTTCTATATAAAATTATAACCTTCCCTGATTCACCATTTAATATTTCATAAGGACTATGCTGCTGAGATAAGTGAGAAAATACATGTTTTTAATAATAGACCTTTCTTGGTATGTGATCTAAAAAGTGTATTTTCTATAGGCACCATACTCCCTACAGCTGAGCATCATACCTGACTCTGGTCCTACCAGAAGACAATAGCCTATCATGGGTTATGGCCGTCCTTGCACCTTCCAAAATCCATATTTTTTACCCAAATACCCTACATCACCCCAATGGTCTGCCTAGCACCTAGGATGCTACTGGCATTTGGGCTGGGACAATTCTCCCCAAGAATGTGGCATGCTTGGATACTTAGCATCCCTGATCTCTCTCCGGTTGAATGCCGTAGCACTCTTACCACCACCAAAAGTCTTTAGGATGACCACATTTGAACTCCCTAGGAGGGTACTTCTGTCTTCCTGAATGAAAACCATGGGCTGCAAAGCAGCAATGGGGAAGCCATTTGCAACCAGGACAGGGCCTGGCAACTGGCTGTGCTTTTCTGGCCCCAACTTTTCTGAGCCACTCATCTCCCTTCTCTTTACCTAACACCACAAACTTACAGCGTCATCAGTGATACAAAGATGATGCAAAAAGGGTTTGTTTTTGCACAGATATTTAATTTTTAAAGATCCATGGTATCACAGGAAGTCTGACTAGTGTTAGCATAATCTTCCCAGCTCCTTTTCTTCTGTCGCTTGGAATTTCTGTGAATCAAATTTCTGTTGCACTACCTCTGAACTTCTACCTGAACTTGGTCCCAAGCTCAGGGACTCAGCATTAACAAGCTTCACACACTGGCTTTGCCTCTAGATAGGACTCTCTCTGCTTACCCTGACTTCACTCTCTTCCCCAAAGACATCCACTGCCATCCTCACCTTCTCAGACTATAGTAGAAAGTCTCCAAAGAGTACTGCCATCACTTTCTCTCCTTTTCACTTGTGCATGCTACTCCATCAAGATGAGGGAACTATTTCTCCTCCCTTTGAATCTGGGCTGGCCTTATGTCTCGCTTTGACCAATAGAATGTGATAAAAGTGATGACTGGAAACTTCTGAGCAAGGTTGTGTCTGTTTTCTTCCTCTTCAAATACCCACTGCCACATAAGAAGACGGACTACTCTGAGACCACCGTGCTGTCAAGAAATTCAAGCCAAACGCATGGAGAAGCACATGAAGGAGCATCAATTCAACAGACATGTGAGCAAAGCCTCCTTGGTTCTTCCAGCCCAAGCCAGCTACCACCTGAATATAGCCAAGTGTCCCCAGCTGACAAAACATGGAGCAGAAAATTGCTCAATTGAATCCAAAATTGGAGAAATAACAAAATGTTGTTGTTTGAAGCCACTAAGTTTTGTGGAAATTTGTTACGCAGCAGTAAATGTAAAAACGTCTCTTGCCCAGGATGCATTGGTGGCTGTGCTCTAAATTTCTCCCCCCCCCCCCTTTTTTTTTTGAGACGAAGTCTCACTCTGTCACCCAGACTGGAGTGCCATGGAATGATCTTGGCTCACTGCAACCTCCGCCTTCCAGGGTTCAAGCAATTCTCCTGCCTGTTTCCCAAGTATCTGGGATTACAGGTGCCCACCACCACGCCCAGATAATTTTTGTATTTTTAGTAGAGACGGGGTTTCACCGTTTTGATCAGGCTGGTCTTGAACTCCCGACCTCAGGTGATCCACCAGCCTCGGCCTCCCAAAGTGTTGGGATTACAGGCATGAGCCACCATGCCTGGCCCTAAATTTCTTAATTGGACAGGACTCTCTTAAACAGATAGAATGTGAATGTGGTAAGTTCCTAACTCACACCAGGAAAGGGGGAGAGGCCTTACTGCTACTACAGCTGTGATGCTAGCCCTCATTCACTGGCATATCTGAAAACTCTTTTCAGTAGGATTCCACTTATTTGCAACATTTTGTACACAACAGAGACTTCAGAAATAACACCACACATCTATAACCATGTGATCTTCGACAAACGTGACAAAAACAAGCAATGGGGAAAGGATCTCCTATTCAGTAAGTGGTTCTGGGGAAACTGGCTAGTCATATGCAGAAAACTGAAACTGGACCCCTTCCTTACACCTTATACAAAAATTAACTCAAGATGGATTAAAGCCTTAAATGTAAAACCCAAAAACCATAAAAACCCTAGAAGAAAACCTAGGCTAAATACCATTCAGGATGTAGACATGGGCAAAGACTTCATGACAAAAACACCAAAAACAATTGCAACAAAAGCCAAAATTGACAAATGAGATCTAATTAAGCTAAAGAACTTCTGTTCAGCAAAAGAAACTATCATCAGCGTGAACAACCTAAGGAATGGAGGCAACCTATGGAATGGGAGAAAATTTTACAATCTACCCATCTGAAAAAGGTCTAATATCCAGAATTTACAAGGATCTTATATATTTACAAGAAAAAAAAAACCATCAAAAAGCGGGCAAAAGATATGAACAGACCCTTCTCAAAAGAAGGCATTTGTGCAGCCAACAAGCATATGAAAGAAAGCTCAGCATCACTGATCATCAGATAAATGCAAATTAAAACCACAATGAGATACCACCTCACGCCAGTCAGAATGGTAATTATTAAAAAGTCAGGAAACAATAGATTCTGGTGAGGTTGTGGAGAACTAGGAACACTTTTACACTGTTGGTGGGAATGTAAATTAGTTCAACCATTGTGGAAGACAGTGTGTCGATTCCTCAAGGATCTAGAACCAGAAATACCATTTGACCCAGCAATCCCATTACTGGGTATATACCCAAAAGAATATAAATCATTCTACTATAAAGATACATGCGTACCACACGTATGCTTATTGTAGCACTATTTACAATAGCAAAGACATGGAACCAACCCAAATCCCCATCAGTGATAGACTAGATAAAGAAAATGTGGTACAGCTGGGCATGGAGGCTCACGCCTGTAATCCTAGCACTTTGGGAGGCCGAGGTGGGTGGATCATGAGGTCACGAGTTCGAGACCAGCCTGACCAAGATGGTGAAACCCCATCTCTACTGAAAATACAAAAATTAGCTGGGCCTGCTGGCGCTCGCCTGTAATCCCAGCTACTTGGGAGGCTGAGGCAGGAGAATCACTTGAACCCGGGAGGCAGAGGTTGCAGTGAGCTGAGATCGTGCCATTGCACTCCAGCCTGGGCAACAGAGTGAGACTACATCTCAAAACAAAAAAAAAAAAGAAAGAAAGAAAGAAAGAAAGAAAGAAAGAAAGAAAGAAAGAAAGAAAGAAAGAAAGAAAGAAAGAAAGAAAGAAAGAAAGAAAGAAAGAAAAAGAAAATATGGTACATATTCACCATGGAATACTATGCAGCCATAAAAAAGAATGAGATCATGTCCTTTGCAGGGACATGGATGAAGCTAGAAGCCACCATCCTCAGCAAACTAATACAGGAACAGACAACCAAACAACACATGTTCACATTCATAAGTGGGAGTCGAACATTGAGAACACATGGACACAGAGAGGGGAACAACACACACCAGGGCCTGTTTTGGGATGGGGGTTGAGGAGAGGGAACTTAGAGGACGGGTCAATAGGTGCAGCAAACCACCATGGCACACGTATACCTATGTAACAAACCTGCATATTCTGCACATGTACCCTGTTTTTTTAAGAAGAAATTAAAAAAAGAAAAAGAAAATCACCTGTCCTAAGTGCCACAAATTCTCTATGTAGAGGTAAGAGATCTATAAATAATTTTAACATGAATAAAAAAAAAGAAAAAAGAAAAAGACTACTCAACTGAGACCAAGCAAAGCCTTGCTCATCCAGAGCTTGCTATCGCAAGGAAGTAGCCACCGTCACTTGTGTTTTGCAGGGACTCAAAAGCAGGCAAAGAAGCAAGAAGTATATATATACACAGTCAGGGAATTTAAGAAAAAATAAAAAGGAATGCTTCAGGGATGCTTTGACTGGAGGCTGTTGGCATGGGGAAGCTCTAACGTTAACTGGAACCTGGGCATCCTATGTGATTGATCAAAGGTGCATATCTGACTTTCTTAAAAAACAAGTGGCATTCTTTCTATCACTGCAGATACAACATCTTCTTTTTGTACAGAGGACAGAGGATCAGTTCTGCCTAAGTATTCTAGGAATTGGCAGTCTACTCTTACGGGTGTTACTACATCCTGGTTATCTAGTGGATGCAATTTTTCCTCAAGGGATGTCTTGGCAACCGCATCCAGAATTCCATTCTATTCTTCCAGAAATCATTTTTCCCTGAAGTGCAGACTCATGTTTAAATCAATTAATAATATAATTTGTATGATTTATTTTACCTTTGAACACTAGTTGCTTATCTAGCAGATTTTTAGTGTTATTCTCAGTGCCAAAAAGTTTTTGTTACATCTCTATTTCTGTTTTAACTTGGAGGAGTGCACCATCATACTTGAAAAATGGTAAAAAGGTCATGAACTGCCTGTTACTATCTTCGCATAATCCTGTCCTTCGCCTTCACAAAGCTTTCAAGGACTTTCCAATCCATTTTCAGGGACTAGCTATCTGTGAAGTTTAGAGATCTGTAAGAAGTAAATTTGGATTTGCAACCTCTGTTACATAACCTTATCCCATACCAAATCCTTTGCAAACTAACAGAAAAAGAACAATTCTAAATTAGGCATCATTTTGTCAACTACTTTAGGAAATGTTCAGATTTTTTAAAACAAAATTTATACCAATTAGTTTATACATTCTTTTGAAATTTGGACACATCAAAGCCCAAAAAATATTAGGCTATTTAAAAAGATTATTTTACCATAACTACTGCTTTGGTGGTATTACTTACTGTACTGTTTCAAAGTTCATTTTCAAAACACTTTAATAGTGTGTTTATAGAGGCCAGATGTGTTCAACATTGAGGCAGAGGGCAAGGATTCCAAATCAGGTTGATGAAATCAAAGCTGAACTGGGGGGAAATAATTGGCTTTGTTGAACTGTCATGTATATCTATCAGTATTTGAAAATGACCCTGAAACTGTGATACCACCTCCAGACTGCAGGAGTGAATGACAAGACAGTGTAAGAGTAAGGAGTAAAAAGTCCTGTGCATCACATACTAATAGTTCCACAAAGACCTCCAAAGTGAAGATAAGCTATTTGAGTTATGGGACTGGCAGTTTTGGAAGACTTTTAGGTCTTGGAACTCTGCCCTCCTGGAGAAACAGCCGGGCTCATCTAGGCTGTGTGGGTGGGTTAGCTCAGCGAGCCAAACAGTACCAATGAAACAAGGTGAGACACTCATTTATTCAGTCCCTATTGTGTGCTAGGAGTTTTTACGTATATCATCTCATTTAAGCCTCACAATAGCCCATAAAGCTATAAAACATTCAGAAATTAGGAAACAGAACCTCAGAGAGCTTAAATAATTTGCCCAAGGTCATTCATTCCTCCAGTAAGGGAGATAACCTGGGACTTGAACTCTGATCTGATGACTCAGAAACTCTTTCCTATACATATCAGAGACTCTCTGAAGCCAAGATCAAAGACTGTTAACTTGCTCCTGTAACAACCACAGACCCCACTCCTAATACTGGCAGATGGCTGCTGAATGGATGCTCTGAGTCATGGAGATTAGACGGGAGAATGTGAATGGGTTAAAAAAAACTCACCTAGCTATGAGCAGATGGTAGATCTTGCTCACTTCTGTATCCCATCCCTACCCCCACAAATACATGCACATAGCACTAGATCCTAGCATAATGTCTGGCAAGTGCTGAAGATCTTTGTTGAATTAGATCTGTCACGAATAAGAATGATAATGATAATAATAATGATATTATGTCACGAATAAGAATGATAATCATAAGAGTTAAAATGTGATGAGCAATGTACTACATCATAGGCATTGTCTTACACATTCTATAACCATCAACTCTTTGGGTCCCCATAGCATCAGGTGAGAGAGGTACTATTCATTATTGCACTTTGCAGGGAAGAAAGTAAAGCACAGAAATGTTAGCTAATTTCTCCAAAGTAACATAGCAAGCGAGGGTCAGAATCTAAAAGAAAATATAACCAAGCTGGCTTTATATACCCAGGTTCTTAACCACTCTACTAGTATCTTCCAAATACACCTGATCCTGAGGCACTTGTTAGAAACACTGTCATCCCAGTGCCATTTTCTGAACAGACTAATTTAGAAGGTGTAGGTTGGGACCCAGAGCCCTGTAATATTTTTAAAGAGCCCCCATGAGATTCTTAACATGTTAAACATTTCACTTCCCTCAGCTGTCTCTTGCTACTAAAGAAACCCCTCTAACAGCACAGTTGAGCAATGTCAGAAGCATCATCTTGGTGAAAGGGGAGTGAATTTGTTTATGGGCATGGGGAGAATAACTCCCCATGGTAAAAAAAAAAAAAAAAAAAAAGTTATTGTTTTGTTCTTTCTCCCTTTAACATTAAGAGCTCAAAAAAAATATAGTGTGGTATAGAAAGGGGCAAGGATGGAGATAAAAGGCTGAACTTGGCCAGGCGCAGTAGCTCACACCTGCGATCCCAGCACTTTGGGAGGCCAAGGCAGGCAGATCACAAGGTCAAGAGATGGAGACCATCCTAGTCAACATGGTGAAACCCGATCTCTACTAAAATATACAAAAATTAGCTGGGCATAGTGGCACACACCTGTAGTCCCAGCTACTCAGGAGGCTGAGGCAGGAGAATCGCTTGAACCCAGGAGGCGGAGGTTGCAATGAACCAAGATTACACCACTGCACTCCAGCCTGGCAACAGAGTGAGACTCCGTCTAAAAAAAAAAAAAAAAAAAAAAAAAAAAAAAAAAAAAAATTGCTGAGCTTACCTTGGTGTTTCTGCTCTTCTTATTCATACAAGGATTCCTGGGCACATTGTTATAGCCTCTGTAGTGTTGCAGAATGATTACTCTTCTGCTGCTAAAAAAGCTTGAGAAAAAATAAGGAGTCTTGGATGAGGCAGAGGAAGCCTTTGTTCCCTCCACAGTCATGGTATCTAGAAAGGGAAGACACAATCTCACTGATGACTGAGGGACTGGCAAAATTGAGGAGGGGGCTGAATCAAGAATGGACTTACCTGTTATGTCAGTTCAGGTCCTCTGAGAAGCAGATGCCAAGACAGGATTAGGCATGTAAGAAATTTATTGGAGAAATACCTGCAAGGTGCGGTGGCTCAAGCCTGTAATCCTAGCGCTTTGGGAGGCCAAGGCAGGTGGATCACTTGAGTCCAGGAGCTTGAGATAAGCCTGGCCCACATGACAAAACCTCGTCTCTACTAAAAATACAAAACTTAGCTGGGTGTGGTGGTGTACGTCTGTAATCCCAGCTACTTGGGAGGCTGAGGCATGAGAATTGCTTGAATCTGGGTGGAGTTGGAGGTTGCAGTGAGCCCAGATCATGCCATTGCACTCCAGCCTGGGTGACAGAGCAAGACTCTGTTTCCCACCCTCCAAAAAAAGAAAGGAAGAAAAAAAAAAGAAACACCTGTAAAGATGTGTTAGTCCCTTTGCATTGCTATAAAAGAATACCTGAGACTGAGTAATTCATCAAGAAAAGAGGTTTATTTGGCTCACAGTTCTGCAGGCTATGCACCACAAAGCAAAGTGTTGGCATCTGCTTCTGGTGAGGGCCTTAGGAATCTTATAATCATGGCAGAAGGTGAAGGGAAGCCAGTGTGTCACATGGCAAGAGAGGAATCAAGAGAGTGAGGAAAGAGATACTAGGCTCTTTTAAACAACCAGAACTCACATGAACTCATAGAGTAAGAATTCCCAGTCATTATTGCAAGAATCGCACCAAGCCATTCATGAGGGATCCACCCCCATAAGCCAAACACCTCTCACTAGGCCCACCTCCAAAATTGGAGGTCGCATTTCAACATGAGATTTGGAGGGGACAAAACATCCAATCATACAAAAAGATAAAGGGAAAGAGAACAGGACATGGGAGGAAGAGCCTTCAGATTGTAATCTAGGTCTGATATCTGTTAAGGAAAGAGGGAAGGAAGGAGTGGGTTGGACTGTTGTGGGAAGTCAGGGACCCTGAACGGAGGGACTGGCTGAAGCCATGGCAGAAGAACATAAATAGTGAAGATTTCATGGACATTTATTAGTTCCCCAAATTAATACTTTTATAATTTCTTACGCCTGTCTTTACTGCAGTCTCTGAACATAAATTGTGAAGATTTCATGGACACTTATCACTTCCCCAATCAATACCCTTGTGACTTCCTAAGCTTGTCTTTACTTTAATCTCTTAATCCCATCATCTTTATAAGCTGAGGAGGATATATGTCGCCTCAGGACCCTGTGATGATTGCGTTAACTGCACAAATTGTTTGTAGAGCATGTGTGTTTAAACAATATGAAATCTGGGCACCTTGAAAAAAGAACAGGATAACAGCAATGTTCAGGGAACAAGGGAGATAACCTTAAACTCTAACTGCCATTCAGCCGGGTGGAATGGCACCATATTTCTCTTCTTTCAAAAGCAAATAGGAGAAATATCGCTGAATTCTTTTTCTCAGCAAGGAACATCCCTGAGAAAGAGAATGGCCCCTGAGGGTAGGCCTCTGAAATGGCCGCTTTAGGGGTGGCTGCCTTTTACGGTCGAAGCCGAAGGGATGAAATAAGCCCTGGTCTCCTGTAGCCCTCCCAGGCTTATTAGGATGAGGAAATTACTGCCTAATAAATTTTGGTCAGACCAGTTGTCTGCGCTGAAACCCTGTCTCCTGATAAGATGTTATCAAAGACAACGTGTACCCGAAACTTCATTAACAATTTTAATTTCGCCCCATCCTGTGGTCCTGTGATCTCGCCCTGCCTCCATTTGCTTTGTGATATTTTTATTACCTTGTGAAGCATGTGATCTCTGTGACCCACACCCTATTCGTACACTCCCTCCCCTTTTGAAAATTACTAATAAAAATTTGCTGGTTTTACGGCTCAGGGAGCATCACGGAACCTGCTGATATGTGATGACTCCCCTAGACACCCAACTTTAAAATTTCTCTCTCTCTTTTGTACTCTTTCCCTTTATTTCTCAGGCCAGCCGACGCTTAGGGAAATAGAAAAGAACCCACATTGAATATCGAGAGTGGGGTTTACCCTGATATTGGACAAGCCTCAGAAAGCAGCAGTTCCAGAAATCATTGGCCAGGCTGATGAAGAGTTCCCAGGCATAGGTGGCCTGTTAGAAAAGTCTTGCATTGTTCACGATGGCTCAGCTTTAGTGCAACCATCTGCTCAGTGACTGGATAAGTATAGCCTGGACCAAGAGTGGAGATAGCATGAGTGCTGTGATGGATCCACACTGTGGCAGCTGGAGGCTGTCAGTCAGCTCTGCTCCCTGCAGCAAGTTCTTTGAAAGGAGGTCTTAGAAAATCTGTTTCAGGATCTCAGGCGAATTATGTCGAGGTAATTTAATCCAGCCTGTATTGTCAAACATTTATTTTATGTCACATAACTGGAAACCGAAATAAAGCCGACTTAACAAACAATATCTGAGGATCTACCATATGCAAGACAATGTGCTAAACATTCTTAGGACTCTGAGGAAATTTAAGGTTCAGAAGCTGACTTTAAAAAATTTACAGTCTGGTCCTACAGGTTCTATACTTTTTCAGCATAAAGATTTTAAGGCGGGCAGGGAATGGTGGAAAAGAAACTAAATAATTAATTGACCTACTAGGTTAAAGAAAAGTCTAGAAGGATCTGTTGGGTTGTCGCTATAAATAAGCCCTTAACTGAAGTAAATTTGAGGAAGTTATTCAGGCCAAAAGGGCTTCTGTTTTGTTTCAAAAACGTTTGGTTTATGTGGGTTTCTTTTTTAAGCTTGCATTGGTCATTTTATTTCAGATAAATTTTATCCTAGTTTTCCAAGAGGCATGGTAAGTCTTATTTTCAGAAGCCGTTAATATGTTGTGCAACTCCTTGCAAAGATGGGCATGTTCCAGACAACAGAGTAATGAGGCAGCCCCAATGGCCCATTCATCAACAGCCTCCCTACATAGAAATTCAGATAGAGGAGGTTGAGCTAGGTCTGACAAGTGAGCTGAGTTATGGAAAAGGAAGAAAGGCAGCCCTCTAACTCTGTGGCCAGAGGGAAGGAGCTTATTGGCTGAATTGGCAAGTGGATAAGGAGGCCTTTGAAAACCAATGAGGAGGATAAAAATAAGCAGACATTGGAAGTGAGGACACAGAGACAACATGTTCTGATGATACTGAGCAGTGGGTGGCATCCCACTGTAGCACGTTAAGGAGACTCCTGTCAAGACAACTGCAATCATGCTCCAGTGACCCAACGTGACTAGGTGAGCCATGACTAGGTGAGAACGTGACTAGGGCTGAAGTGAGCCATAGGTTCCACTGTCAGACAAGGGGTTGGAACCCACAAAATCTGTTGTCTGTGTTAGGTCTGTGTTGACTATAGCTAAGCTTAAATCAAAATGTTATCCTTCAAGTTTGCTCCCCGAAAAATGGTAAGCTCCTGTCAGAGGCGTTTGAATGAGAGCCACTCCATCTTGACTAAGGGGTGGGTAAAATGAGGCTGAGACCTACTCGGCTGCATTCCCAGGAGGTCAGGCATTCTAAGTCACAGGATGAGATAGGAGGTTGGCACAAGGTGTAGGTCACAAAGAGCTTACTGATAAAAGGATGTGGTAAAGAAGCTAGCCAAAACCCACCAAAACCAAGATGGTGACAAAAGTGTTACCGACTGAGGGTGTCTAGGTCCTTGGTGTTTTGAACAAAGAAGTGGACAAAATGCACAAATAAAGCAAGGAAAGAATGAAGCAACAAAGGCAGGGATTTATTGAAAATGAAAACACACTCTACGGGGTGGGAGCGGGCCCAAGCAAGCGGCTCAAGGGCCTGGTTACAAAATACTCTGGGGTTTAAATATCCTCTAGAGTTTTCCATTGGTTACTTGGTGTATGCCCTATGTAATGAAGAGGATATTTCTTGTCATAGCTGAAGTGTTTTCATTTGATTTAGTTCTAGGAAGTCCTTAGTTTCCCTGCCTCCAGGCCCTATTCTCCTGCTCCATCTCCCCCGTGAAAGATGTGATCCCCATAAATCTTTATGGGAGGCAGAGGGACTGATGGTCTTTCTTCTGTAACTGCTTCATGCTGGCTTGGAGCATAGTCCCTACCTACTGGGGATCATGGAACTCTTACCCTGCTCTGTCTAGTGGAGGCAGGGTAGCTCCTTGATGGCCAGGGATGGTGTCTTCACCTGGAACTGGCTGAAAGCTTTGTAGCACGATCATCTGAAGCTTGATGGTCTGTAGGCGAAAGGAAATGAATTTGATTAAAAGATTTAATGGGAACTTTGTGGGGGGATACCTGTGCTGTCAGGATTGTTTGTTATAGAGATTTGCAGGAGAAAAACAAAACCTGGTCTGTGGTCTGTTCTAGAATCTATGTGTTTCCTTAAAGTCTTAGCATGAGCAACTCCATATTGCTTTGGTTTAGTTTGGTCTGTTGGGGCCTAGAGCATCACCTCAGTCCAAAACAATGGCCTCCCATAATTTTATTTAAAAATATGCCCCTTTTTGGTTAGGTTCTCAGGTGAGAGTGTGACCAAAACTTAGGGCCTTAGCGCCACTCTCAGTTACCATCATTTTGGGTTTCTGGTCTCATCACGTCATTTATAGGTGTCCTCATGGTTGCATATTTATTTCAGTTTTTATTCTAGTTGAAGAGAGACCATTTGACATTCTAGAGATGGTTGCATGTAAACATTTAAAACCTTTGAGAGATACAGTACACCAAGGAGACTATTATTATGACTATCAAAAGGATACTAGATAAATACCAGGCACAAAAAGAGATTCTTACATAGTTATAATCACCACATCTTGCCTAAGAATTGTCTTTGTTGTTGTTCTTAAAGATATCACCGGCCGGGCACGGTGGCTCAAGCCTGTAATCCCAGCACTTTGGGAGGCCGAGACGGGCGGATCACGAGGTCAGGAGTTTGAGACCATCCTGGCTAACACGGTGAAACCCTGTCTCTACTGAAAAATACAAAAAAGCTAGCCGGGCGAGGTGGCTGGCGCCTGTAGTCCCAGCTACTCGGGAGGCTGAGGCAGGAGAACAGCGTAAACCCAGGAGGCGGAGCTTGCAGTGAGCTGAGATCCGGCCACTGCACTCCAGCCTGGGCGACAGAGCAAGACTCCGTCTCAAAAAAAAAAAAAAAAAAAAAGATATCACCACTAGGGTATGGAAGGTCAAAACAAACAAACACCTAGCCTGAGGTGAAGGAGCTCACACATCGCTGAATGCTTGGGTAAGCTGAAGAAGGGGCTTAGCTGAATGTCCCAAATCTTCCCAGTCCTCCCTCCTACTGTCTGAGACCTGTAGAAAGCAGTTGGCTCAACCCACATATCCATCTGTCCTGGACAGGATTGTGAATTCTTGTGCCTATGTCTGGCTTTGATGCCTCTGAATTCTGTAATTATGATCATTTTCTTTAAGAAAAATCTGTCAGCCGGGCACTGTGGCTCACGCCTGTAATCCTAGCACTTTGGGAGGCCAAGGCGGGAGAATCACCTAGGTCAGGAGCTCGAGACCAGCCTGGCCAACCAACATGGTGAAACCCCGTCTGGACTAAAAAATACAAAAATTAGTCAGGTGTGGTGACAGGCACCTGTAATCTCAGCTATTAGGGACCCAAGGCAGGAGAATCTCTTGAACCTGGGAGGCAGAGGTTGCAGTGAGCCAAGACAGTGCTACCACACTCCAGCTGGGGTGACAGAGCGAGACTTCTTCTCAAAGAAAGAAAAATCTCTCTAGTAACTCACAGGTGTTTTGCACGTGCTGAGGGCTTGGGTTTTATTTTAATATTTATTGATTTTTTTCCTGCATAAGATTTTATTGAGCCCATTTGGTTTGAAATTTGTCCCACCTCATCTGATGCTAGGGATGATTTAAAAGTGGTGTACTCGCCTTCTGAGATGCAGTGGAGGCTCACTGATAGCTTCTTCTAACCATTCAGGAGACCGTTGACCTTAGTATCGGTGTCTCAGGTAAAGCCAGCAAACACAGAACATTCTATGATATTCCAGGCTCTTTATATGCCATATCAAAAAGGCACAGTATGTCATAATCTGTGGGCTTACTATAAGCATGAGTTTCACCTTATAAATAGAGTGCCCAAAAGTAGTCTCATGGACTACTTTTGTTGAAAGATCATATTAGTTTCTCATAAAATTCAACTTTTACTGTCATTGTTTTTCAGGGACTCTAAAGTCCCATTTTATATTCTCCAAAGTATCTGTTTGTGTCATAATTTACACTTAACCAAATTGCCACCTCAGATAAGCTCTCACTATCAAACACTCTGTCTGCTCAATGGAAAGCAGTGCCCACACAGTGCCATTCTTAGCTTGGTCCTTGGACATGAAGATCAGTCATTATGTGTAAAATCAGATTTTTCTTCCTCAAGAATGAGAGTCCTACTGTAAAATATTAGATGTAGTTTATAAATTATTTTAGACAGATTTATAAAGATTGTTAGTTCTAATGCTATTTGCATTTATGTAAACTAATATATCTATTTGTTTGGCGCTACTCTGGATAAAGATACATTTTTTAACTATGTTCTTAGCTTAAAAGAGAATATTTATCACATTTAGTAGAGTATGTAAATCACCACTCTGCCTTCTATCGGCCTCAGTGTAACACAGAAATGAACTTTTGTATATTCCTTCTGAGGCATATTGTATATTCCAATATATATCCCATCTCACTTGATTTTTTATGTGCGACCGTTCCTCCTTTGAACCCACATAGGGGCTCCTGACTGCTTCAACCAACAGAGCATGGTGAAAAGATGCTATGTGACTCCCCATCTAGATCAAAAGAGTTTCTGCCTTAGCATCTCTTGTTATCTGTCTGAAGATGCTAACTCTGAGAAACCAGCCCTAGGCCATGAGGAAGCTCCAATTAGCCAATGAGGAAAGTCCCCAAGATGGCGCCTTGATGGAGAGTTGCTCAACACCCAGCTAATGGTCATCACCAATAGCCAGACATGTGAGTAAAGGAGCTTCCAATGAGTATTCCTATACCCAGCTTCCAATCTTCCAGCTGAGGCTCCTGACATTGTGACACAGAGACCAGCCTTGCCCACTCTGTTCTTTCTGAATTCCTGACCCAGAGAATCCATGAGCAAAATAAATGGTTGCTTTATGCACTAAGTTTTAGAATACTTGATTATGCACCCACAGGACCTGGAATACCTTCCTTTTTTCTTCCCATCTTTTCTTTCCCAGCCCTCTAGGATTAGCACAGAATGGTTCTGAGGATACTGAAAAGATGTGATAATAAGGCTGGCGGAGGTATACTTTTTGACATTCTGGTTTAATTTTCCTTTCTGCTTCCTTTTTTCATAAACCAATAAGTAATTAAGAAAGAGGATTCTGGGACGGGGCCAGGCCGCTTGTGTCAGAATCCTGGCATGGCTTTTTACTAACTGTGTGACTATGAACAAGTTATTTAACCCTTTTGTGCCTCAACTTTTGCATTTGTAAAACAGGCATAATAGTAATATTGCTCAAAGAGGGTTTCTGGGAGAACTAAATTAATGTATAGGTGTAAAGAGCTTCAAATAGGGCCTAGTGCATAGTAGGTGCTTATTAAAATATTAGCTATTGTCATTTTAGCTTTAAAACACTTAATTTTTTATGATTTGAACTTACTACCCAAACATATTCCAATATAAAAAGAGAAAATTTAAACACACACAATCCCAATACCCTATCAAATTATTTTATTTTCCATGTTTTCTTCAAGACCCACCTATATACAAATATTATTTCAAAAATAATAATTTATCGCAAAGATACAGGAGGACAGAAATAATTACTTAGGGTTCACTCTACACAATGACCATCACTGTGAACCAGGCAACTACCCCAAGAGGTAGACATATCCTCATTTAAAAAATGAAGAAACTATCATTTTTTTGATCAACAGAATGTTACACAGATATCAAAATTATAAGTAAGGACATTAAGTAACTTTGTGTGTAGAATATAATGTGAAGTAAAAAGAATAGGATATAGGACTCCAGATATTAGAATCATTAGAGACAGGCTAGGAAAAAAAAAAAAACTATGCTTACTATATCCAATGAGCTAAAAAGGACAAGCTGAAAATTACAGCATGGAACTGGAAACCATAAAAAGTGACCTGCAATACTTGAAAATAAAGTTAATAAAAAATATTGAATTAAAAAATGTAATAACCAAATCAAGACTTCAACACATAGAGTTAGTAATATCTGAAGAGAAAACTGGAGAACTGGCATATGGGTCAAGCATATAAAAACTGAATCATGGATAAATAAATAACCAACTCAAAAAATACAGAAGCAAAGATTAGGGAATCACTAAGTTAAAGGGAAAAGTCAAGCTGGGAACTACTTAGGGCAAACCTGCCTCCATTCTATTCAAAGTCATTCCTCTGAGGCTCACCTGAGACAAATGCATATCTGATTGCTTCCTCTGCCCTGTTGTTTATGTAAAAATGCAGATTCACTGAGCCAAACTAAATCACGTGTTCAGTGGAAGGCTGATCAAGGACTAAAAAGAATGCAGCATTTTGGCAGGGCATTGGCCGGGCGCGGTGGCTCACGCCTGTAATCCCAGCACTTTGGAGGCTGAGACGGGTGGATCACGAGGTCAGGAGATCGAGACCATCCTGGCTAACACAGTGAAACCCTGTCTCTACTAAAAAATACAAAAACTTAGCCAGGCATAGTGGCGGGCACCTGTAGTCCCAGCTACTCAAGAGGCTGAGGCAGAAGAATGGCGTGAACCTGGGAGGCGGAGCTTGCAGTGAGCCGAGATCCCGCCACTGCACTCCAGCCTGGGCGACAGAGAGCGAGACTCCGTCTCAAAAAAATAAAGAAAGAAAGAAGAATGCAACCTTTTGTCTCTTATCTACTCCTAACCTGGCAGCCCCCAGTTCGAGTTGTCCCACCTTACTGGACTGAACCAATGTACATCTTACACATATTGATTGATGTCTCATGCCTCCCTAAAATGTGTAAAAGCAAATTGCCCCGATCACCTTGGGCACATGTCATCAGAACTTCCTGAGGCTGTGTCATGGGCGCATCCTTAACTTTGGCAAAATAAACTTTCTAAATCGAATGACACCTGTTTCAGATGTTTTGGGTTCACAACATCAACCCAAAATTTACGCTCTAATTCAAGGAGCATAATGAATTCCCAACCAGGTAGATAAATGAAATTCTTATCTAGGTCCATTGGAGAGAAACTACAAAAAGTCAAAGAGAAAATCCCAAAAGTAGCCAGATTAAAATCCCAAAAGTAGCCAGATTAAAAAAAGACTACCTTCAAATGAGCCACAGTTAGTCTAATAGCTTACTTCTCAATAGCAACAATGGAAGCTAGAAGCCAGAAGATCAGTATCTTCAGTGTGCTGAAAATAATAATAATAGTAACTAAGAATTCTTCACCAGGAAAAATCTTCTTCAAGAATGACATTTTCTGTCAAACACTGAGGTAGTTCACCACTAAGAAATCACAGTGAAGGACATTCTGAAGGTTGTTTCTAGGCAGAGGAAAATAATTCCAAATCTCAAATTAAACCATTGGACGGTCAAACTAAAGACTTAATTTTTTTTTTTTTTTTTTTGAATCTGACTTGATTTTTTTTTAAAGGGAGAATTCTCACTATATATGATACCGGTTTTGTACATTTTGAATTCCATTCTTGATTTAATAAGGCTACATAGAAAGTGTTACTCATAGTAACACTCTATATAGTAATGTAACAAGATTAAAAGAAACTTAACCCAAAGTCATGGTTAGGAAATAGAAGAGAGTGAAAATAACTGCTTTTAGAACTGCTATGGCAGATGGTAAATTAACGTTTTGTCAGCTATAAAGTTACACATGTACAGCTGACCCTTGAACAACGTGAAGGTTGGGGACACTGACCACCCTTGCAGTCAAAACTCTGTACCGCATGTTCTCACTCATAGGTGGGAATTGAACAATGAGAACACTTGGACACAGAGTGGGGAATATCACACACTGGGGCCTGTCTTGGGGTGGGAGGAGGGGGAGGAATAGCATTAGGAGATATACATAATATAAACGACGAGTTAACGGGTGCAGCACACCAACACGGCCCATGTATGCATATATAACAAACCTGCACATTGTGCACGTGTACCCTAGAACTTAAAGTATAATTAAAAAAAAAAAACTCTGTATAAAATTGTTGACTCCCCCAGAATTTAACTACTAATAGCCTACTGTTAACCAAAGCCTTACCTATAACATAAATAGTAGATTAACACATATTTTGTATGTTATACATATTATATACTGTGTCCTTACAATAGGGTAAGCTGAGAAAAGTAAATGTTCTTAAGAAAATCATAAGGAAGGGAAAACATATTTACATTCATTAAGTGGAAGTGCATCATCATAAAGGTCTTCACCCTCATCTTCATGTCAAGAAGGCTAAGGAGAAGGAAGAGGAAGGGTTAGTCTTGACATCTCATGGGTAGCAGAGACAGAAAAAAAAAAATCTCTGTATAAGTGGACCCACACAATTCAAACCCATGTTGATCTAGGGTCAACTGTATTTATGTCTCTAGACAATGGGGATCAGCTGTAGATGTAATGGAAAACTAACCAGCACAATGCAAAGAAATGGAATGTTTTCCATCATACATATTATCTTTTAATTTAGATTTCACAGAAGCCAAACTATTTGGAAGGACATACCAGATTCAAGGCTACAAATTTTGCTCGTCTTTTCCAATTCATCCTAGAATAATAAAAATATTACAGCACTTGGTAGTACATATTGTCCCAGCTAAACAGCACAAATGCTTGTATTGATAAACTATAAAGAATCAAATAGGCCGGGCGCGGTGGCTCAAGCCTGTAATCCCAGCACTTTGGGAGGCCGAGACGGGCGGATCACGAGGTCAGGAGATCGAGACCATCCTGGCTAACATGGTGAAACCCCATCTCTACTAAAAAATACAAAAATCTAGCCGGGCGAGGGGGCTGGCGCCTGTAGTCCCAGCTACTTGGGAGGCTGAGGCAGGAGAATGGCATAAACCCGGGAGGCAGAGCTTGCAGTGAGCTGAGATCCGGCCACTGCACTCCAGCCTGGGCGACAGAGCGAGACTCCGTCTCAAAAAAAAAAAAAAAAAAAAAAGAATCAAATAGACCAAAGCATAATATTTGGGGACAGGAAGATACTCAGAGACATAAGAATTCCCTCTCTATTATGCCTGAGAAACTTGAACACATCCACTGACAAGGAGCTCACTGCTTCTTGCTCTTGTATTGGACATTCCCAGTTGTTTAAGACTTTTTAATTGGGCCCAAACTTTCTTCCTAAAACTGGCTCATATTTGTCCAGCTCTGTTCGTTCAATGGCAAAATATGACAAATGTACTCCCTCTTCTATATAAGAGACCACTAAACATTAAAAGGAAACTATAATGTCTCCCTTTAGAATTTGTTCATATAGGCTAGTCATGTCTCATACAATTAAGCCTTGCCCAGTCAGCCTGCATTTGGGCAGCCAGAGGATAAACAATCTGATTCAATGAGGAAGGAAATAGTGGTATGAGAAGTAGAAAAAGTCAAAGTGGAGAAGGGGAGGTAGGTTTTGAGAAGATAAAGTGTGCCAACACATATTTTATAACTTAAGTAAGATTTTCTGTACTTAGTGATTATTTTTAAGATTTTGGGACTTCGCATGATGCATTGAAAGTAGGACAACTATTTGACCAGATTTGTAAAGGTACAAATCTGGAGCAGAAGGCCACCTAGAAACTTTCTGCTGGTAAGACAATGGCATTCAATTCTGAGACATGCCTTGTAAAGGGACTATCAATCTATGTCCTTCGATGTTGAAATAGCACATTGATTACAGTGTGCTAAGTGATTCCAGTTAATCTATCTAGCTAAAGATCTGGGTGTAAGAAATTACACTTGTGAGGTCTGGCCAACCCTCACAGTGTAACTACAAAATGCACCTATAGTCATGGAGCAAGGGATGCCAAGAAATATATTAATTTAGGAATAAAGGTGAAACAGGGGTAGACTGTTATTCCATGTGAATACTCTCTGAGCATTGCAATGGATGTTTTATCAACTGCTAATAATCAGGGTTTGTTCATATTATTAGAGAAAGACTGGATTTTAATGGCTCTTCCTACTGCCAAGAAATTTGGCTCCTACAGCTCATAACCTGTGCCATCACTCCATGCATAAATCATAATATAGCAAATTGACAGAGGCTGCAGGTCCTGGGATAGCTAAGTGCTAGACAATTAGACAAGCGTTAGCTAAGTGAGGACAATTAAGATGTGACAGCATTTACATTCCATAATTCTGGATAGATTCATCTTACTAAAAGTATACTGAGAGAATCTGCTCAGAGTAGATTCTTGAAGAACGGACCTGGCTGGAGAAAACATCATGAGAAGATAGTTACTTTGTCTGCAAGTATTCACTTGTTTGTTTATCCTACCAAATAGCAATTGGTGCTGGGTTTCCCATGGACATGACTGTCCATGGGAAACACGATTGGGAGATTGGGAGATGGATAAGTGTATTAGTCAGCTATTGCTATGACAATGCCACATAACAAAACTCAGTGGCTCATAAACAACAGCATTTTATTTATTTATTTAGTTTTTACTCACTGGTCCTTGGCTATGGCAGCTCTGCTTCAGGACAAAGGTTGGCTGGTTTAGGTCCAGGCTGAAGATCAGGTGTGGGTTAGCTCCATGTGTTTCATTCTGGGTCTAAGCTGAGGGGATAGAAGCTAACTGGGTCATGCTTTTTTCATGATAATCACAGGAGCACAAAAGGACAACCAAACCATGTAAGCATACATAAAGCCTCTGTTCATGTCACTTCTACTACATTTCATTGACCAAGTCCATATTCAATAAAGAAGAGTTTAGGGGGAAGTAAACACCTCTCACTGTCTCATTGTTCTGTGGAAGAACAATGCAATGCCACAAGGCAAAGGATATAGATGTATAATCCAATTGCAGGGGAGTAAAAAGTTGGAATGAATAATTCAGTCTTTTGGAGTACATGTTCTGTACTTTTTTGTAAAGGCTGGACTAGATCATTGCATTTTTTAAAATTTGAGGATAATATTTTAGGCTAAAGCCTGACTGAATCATATTATAAGTGAACCCATAAACCCTAATGAATCAATAATAGTGAGAAATTCAATCAATCATAAATCCAAGAAATTAAAAAATGCATCCAGCTCTGTGTGAAGGTTTCATTGAGTCCAGTGGTGATGGAGATGCCTCAGGCCTCAAACACAGTGGGCTTGGCAGAACAGCCATACTGCTGTTCAGGCTGATTCAGGGCTAACAAATGCACTCAAGCATCTTGACATTGCCAGCAGCATCAAAAGGGATGTGCTGGTTGCCAGCAAAAGTGCCATTAAAAATAGAAATAAAACATACAAAATATAAAAGTTGGGATAAAATGTCAAAGTGTGTTTATGAGAAGACCTATCCATTTCTAAGTGATGTAATGGAAAATCCATCTTTGGTCTACCCAAATCAAGGACGTTTTATAAACTGGATAATGTGACAATTTGTGACAAATCCTAAACCCACTAACCGAAATCTCCTGCCTCTAGGAAAAGTGTAGCTGGAATTTCTAAATAAGTAAAATTATGACTTAAAGGTCCAGAGAGAGGCAACTGCTGATACATCTTTAAGTCTACAGATATGTGTGTGTGTATAAATGAATTGATAAATACATAGATAAGCGCGCATACTTTGTGTTAATTTTGCCAATCAATACTTACTCAAAGCAAGGAATAGATATTTTCAGCATTTAATATGTTTATTCTTTATTAACAGTCATTGCAGTCAACCTATTTAATTAAAATTAAGCCTTTCTTCGGTTCAAATCTGCTCAGCCTTAAAGGGGATTCTCATTAGAGTTATAACCCTGACATAAGAAAATGGAACATCTTAAGGCTTACAGTGGTTGAACTGGAAACAAGGCCTTCCAACATAAAGGAAAAATGTCTCTCAAAGGTGTTCAATTCAATTCAATGTACCTCACACCTTATACAAATATTAGTTCAAAAGGTTTAAGAATGCATTATAGAACTAAACGTGAGATTATTGATACAAAACTATAAAACTTTCAGAAGAAAATCTTCATGACCTTGGATTAGGCAGAATTTTTAGATATGACATCAAAAGCATGAGTCATAAAAATAATAATAATAATAATTATACATTAAACTTCATCAAAACTTTTTTAAAACTTTTGCTCTATGAAAGACACTATTTAAAAATAGAAAAAAAAAGCTACAGAATTGGTGAAAATGTTTGGAGATCATATATATTATATATATTATACATATATACATATATATACACAAACACACACAATATTTCAACAAAAAGGAAATCAACATCTCAATTTAAATATTTGAATTTTATGAAATAAGATATACAGATGGCAAATAAGCATACAAAGAGATGCTCAACATCATTTGTCACTAGGAAAATGAAAATTATAAGCACATAAGATACTGGTACTTATTAAATAGCTAAAGCATTTCTTTTTTTTTTTTTTTTTTTTTTTTGAGATGGAGTCTGGTTCTGAGATAGAAAGCCCCTAAGGGAAAAATTCTAAACATACATGCATGTGACCACCCCCCGGGCTTATACAAACAACTTATCTAGAAAACCCCTAGCTATTTGAGGTTGCAACATACATGCATGTGACCACCCCCCGGGCTTACACAAACAACTTATCTGGAAAACCCCCAGCCGTTTGAGGTTGCGAAAAAGGCGGGAACCAGCCAGAAACTGCCGAATGTTCAACTTTAAATGTTAACCAATAATAAGCTTGTAACTACTGTTTCTCTGTGACTTGTTTGTACCTCGCTATAAAAGAAACCCTAAAACAGCAGCCGGGGCCTCTCTCTTTACCTGCCATTGTATAAAGCGGAGAGGTCCGGGTTCGAATTCGTAATAAAGCGACCCCGGCTATTTGGCTTTGACTCTGGACTCTGGTGGTCACTTACTGCGGTCTCGCGACTTCAGGCACAACATTTGGGGGCTCGTCCGGGATTCCCCTAAGCCCACCACACCCCAGGTCAACGGGTCGTCGCTGTGAGCAGATTCGGTAAGTCGGCCGGCTTGAGTCTCTGTGTTGTCTGTAGTCTCTGTGTCGTCTGGAAAAATCCCGCAGGGTCTGTATCGGTGGTCGGCATAGTCTTGGCGGACGCGCTATAAGACAGCCACCAGGGGCCGGTGGGAGACGTCCCCCAGCACCCGTCTGGGGCTCTGTATTTATTAGCCCATCTGGTTCTGATCGGGAGCTAAACCCGAGACGTGCTGGCGACTATTGTTATGTTAATTACCTAACTTAGTTTCATTTTTCAGGACCTACTTGGCAAGGAAAAAAAAAAGAGTACAATACTTCTGGTTTTACTCTTTTCTCTATCTCTCTTTTCTATATCTCTCTTTTCTCTATCTCTAGGATTCCACTACCATGGGTAATAGCCAGAGTACTCCACTCTCCATTCTTATAAATAACTTTAAAGATGTTAAGGCAAGGGGCCATGACCTTAGCATGGAACTCAGAAAAGGGAAATTGGTAACTTTCTGCCTCTCGGAATGGCCCACCTTCGGTGTAGGGTGGCCAGCTGAGGGGACCGTCTGTCTCCCCGTTATCATTAAGGTAAAATCAAAAATTTTCCTGCCGGCGTGGTCAGGACATCCTGATCAGATCCCTTACATCCTGGTGTGGCAAGACCTTGTGGAAAACCCACCCCCTTGGCTAACTCCTTTTGTGCTGACGCCAGAGCCATGTAGGGCTCTGGTCGTACAGTCGACAGAACACCCCCGTAGGCCAAAAACACCGTCCACTCCCCCACCCCCTGTGTTAAAAGGCAGTCAGGATCCCCTGCTTTTAGAACCCCCGCCTTATCATCCCCCTCCTGGCCCTCAGCCCCCAGCCCCCCCAGGGGACCTCGAAGAGCGGGAAGCAGCAGCTGCTGCTGCAGCCGGGGCCGTTGAAAGTGAAAGTAACTCTGGGGGGCCGGTGGGGCGGACGCGCGGACACGCTCAACGGGAAATAAGCTCGCGCCCCCCTGATTCCACTGTAGCTCTTCCCCTGAGGGAAATAGGACCCCCCGATGACAGGGGCAACCCTAGACTCCAGTACTGGCCATTCTCCACTAGTGACCTGTACAACTGGAAAACCCAGAATGCTTGGTTTTCTGATAACCCTAAAGATTTAACAGCTCTTTTAGACAGTGTTGTGTTTACCCATCAACCAACCTGGGATGATTGTCAACAGCTCCTCAGAATTTTGTTCACAACAGAGGAACGAGAAAGAATACAGGTAGAGGCCAGAAAACTGGTTCCGGGAGATGACGGCCAACCTACCGCCAACTCTGACCTCATTAATGCTGCCTTTCCCTTGACCAGACCTGCATGGGACTACAACACGGCAGAAGGTAGGGGAAGGCTACTCGTTTATCGCCAGACTCTAATGGTGGGTCTCCGGGCTGCCGCTCGCAAGCCCACCAATTTGGCCAAGGTATATTCCGTGTTACAGGGAAAAACAGAAAGCCCGGCTACCTATCTAGAAAGATTGATGGAAGCCTTTAGACAGTTTACCCCCATGGACCCGGAGGCACCCGAAAACCAGGCAGCTGTTGTCATGTCTTTTGTAAATCAGGCAGCTCCGGACATTAAAAAGAAACTCCAAAAATTAGAAGATCTAGAGGGAAAACAAGTCCAGGACCTCCTCCAAATCGCCCAAAAAGTATACAATAATAGAGATCTCCCAGAAGAGAGACAGATTAGGGCCACTGAAAAAATGAGCAAAGTCTTAGCCGCAGTAGTTCAGAAAGAACAGTTACAGTCAGAGGGCGCCCAACCCAAGCGTACTCCTAGACACAACTTAAAGAAAGATCGATGTGCATACTGCAAGGAAACTGGTCACTGGGTAAAAGATTGCCCCAAGAAAAAACAGCGCCAACTGAGGCAAGCGCCAATGGCAGCCCAAGGCCTCATCAATATTAGTAACCCAAGATGACTAGGGAAGACGGGGTTCGGACCCCCTCCCCGAACCTAGGGTAACTCTACAAGTGGAGGGGTCCCGGGTTCAGTTTCTGGTCGATACTGGGGCACAGCATTCAGTCTTGGTCAAGCCTTACGGGAAATTATCTAATAACTTACCCTGGGTACAAGGGGCCACAGGAGTTAAAAGATACCCTTGGACAACTCAAAGAACTGTAAATCTGGGAACGGGAGAGGTAACCCACTCCTTCCTGGTTATTCCCGAGAGCCCTTGTCCTCTATTAGGGAGAGATCTGCTGACAAAAATGGGAGCCCAAATCCATTTCCAACCGGGGGGCCCCAAAGTAACCGATTCTCAAGACAAGCCAATATCAGTCCTCACAATTGCCCTAGAAAATGAGTATAGACTCCATCAGGAACCGGCACCTCCTGACCAGAATATCGGCCCCTGGCTACAGCGCTTCCCAGAGGCCTGGGCAGAAACAGGAGGTTTGGGACTGACAAAACACCGTCCTGCCATATTTGTTGAAGTTAAACCTGGGACGGATCCTGTTCGGGTACGGCAGTACCCGATGCCCCTAGAGGCCAGAGAAGGTATTACACCACACATCTGCCGGCTCCTAGATCAGGGAGTTCTACGCGCCTGCCACTCAGCATGGAACACCCCGTCGCTGCTGGTACGCAAACCTAACAGTAAAGATTATAGGCCAGTACAAGACCTAAGAGAAGTCAACAAAAGAGTCATGGACATTCACCCCACTGTGCCAAACCCATACACCCTCTTAAGCACCTTAAGCCCTGAAAAACAGTGGTACACCGTCCTGGATTTAAAAGATGCCTTTTTCAGCCTGCCGTTAGCCCCTAAGAGTCAGGAACTTTTTGCATTCGAATGGACAGATCCCAAGAGGGGCATAAATGGCCAGCTAACGTGGACCAGGCTACCACAGGTATTCAAAAACTCCCCAACTCTGTTCGACGAGGCCCTCCACGAAGATCTGGGTGAGTACCGGCAACAGCACCCTGAGATCACTCTTTTACAGTATGTTGATGATCTTTTAATAGCAGCTGTATCCCCAGAGGCCTGCCTACAAGGAACCGAAAGCCTCCTAAAGGCTTTGGGAGATCTAGGCTACCGAGCCTCGGCAAAGAAGGCTCAGATCTGCAAATCAGAGGTAACCTACCTAGGATACCTGTTAAAAGGGGGGCAACGCTGGTTGACGGATGCCCGAAAAGAGACTGTTCTACGTATCCCTAGACCCCAATCAACACGACAAGTAAGAGAGTTCTTGGGGTCTGCAGGGTTCTGTAGACTCTGGATACCGGGCTTTGCTGAATTGGCTAAACCACTATACCAGGCAACAAAAGAGCAGCAGCCCTTTAATTGGACAGAAGAGGCTGAGCTGGCTTTCCAACAAATCAAAACTGCTCTGCTATCAGCCCCTGCGTTGGGACTTCCTGATGTCTCCAAGCCATTCCACCTATACGTGGACGAAAGCCGGGGTGTAGCCAAAGCAGTATTGACTCAGTATTTAGGTCCTTGGCGGAGACCAGTTGCATATTTGTTGAAGAAGCTGGACTCAGTGGCCGCTGGGTGGCCTCCTTGCCTCCGGGTAATCGCGGCCACTGCCTTAATGGTCAAAGACACTGATAAACTGACCATGGGCCAAGAATTGCAGGTCACTACCCCACATGCCATTGAAGGCGTACTCAGACAGCCACCTGATCGGTGGCTTAGCAATGCCCGGCTCACCCACTACCAGGGACTGCTACTAAACCCCCTCAGAATAAGTTTCATGTCCCCAACAGCCCTAAACCCCACGTCCCTACTGCCAAATCCGGACTTGGAGAGCCCACTCCATGACTGCTCCGAGATATTGGCCCAGGTACACGGAGTCAGAGAAGACCTACAGGACCGGCCACTGCCAGACGCTGACCTCGTCTGGTTCAGCGATGGAAGCAGTTTCGTCCACCAAGGACAAAGGTACGCGGGAGCGGCGGTAACCTCAGAAACCAAAGTCATTTGGGCAGAACCCTTGCCCCCGGGAACGTCGGCCCAAAAGGCTGAACTGGTGGCATTGACTCAGGCCTTAAAATTGGGGAAAGACCAAAAACTAACGGTATATACTGACAGCCGATATGCCTTTGCCACCGCTCACATACGTGGAGCAATATATAGGGAAAGGGGGCTCCTCACGGCAGAAGGAAAAGACATTACAAACAAAAACGAAATCCCGGCCTTATTAGCTGCCCTCTGGGAACCCAGAAAACTGGCAATTGTCCACTGTCCAGGACACCAAAGAATAACTGACATGGTCTCCCGGGGAAATAACCTGGCTGATCAGACTGCTAAAAATGGGGCTCAAACCCCTTCACAGCTCCTAGCCCTTCAGCTGCCTGACCCGGGGCCCCCAGAGCTACCCTCTAACCCGGAGTACTCAGAGAGCGACCTCCAGTGGATAAACGAGCTCCCTATGGCTCAGATCCACGACAAGTGGTGGAAAGACTGTAAAAACAACATTATTCTCCCAGACAAATTAGGACAACGGGTGCTAGAATGAATCCATCATAGTACCCATTTAGGCTCAAGGCGAATATTGGACTTAATAAGACACTCAAAACTAAAAATCAGAGATGGTTCTAAAAAAGTTGAACAAGTGACTAAAAATTGTGTAGTATGCCAACTCAATAATGCAGGAAACCAACCCCAAACCACTGGAAAAAGACAAAGAGGAAATACCTCTTTGTCTGGGAACCTGGGGCTTATTGGGAAATTGACTTCACTGAAATAAAACCAGGAAAATATGGATACAAATACCTACTAGTTTTTGTAGATACTTTTTCAGGATGGACAGAAGCCTTCCCAACCAAAAAGGAAACTGCCCAAGTCATAGCCAAGAAAATCCTAGAAGAAATCTTGCCCAGGTATGGCTTCCCAGCTAGGATAGGGTCGGACAACGGGCCGGCCTTCATCGCCAAGGTAAGTCAGGGTCTGGCTTCCATTCTCGGGGCAAATTGGAAATTACATTGTGCATATCGCCCCCAAAGCTCAGGACAGGTAGAAAGAATGAACAGAACATTAAAGGCGACCCTAACTAAATTGACCATGGAGACTGGCGCTAACTGGGTAGTCCTTCTCCCCTACTCCCTGTTCAGGGCAAGAAACTCCCCTTACAGATTAGGTCTCACCCCTTATGAAATAATGTATGGCAGACCTCCCCCTATTGTCCCTAACCTAAAAGACAATCTCATCAAATCTGATGTCGATGATGGTGTTGAACTCTTATTTTCCCTACAAGCCTTACAGAAAATTCATGAAGAAATCTGGCCTAGACTAAGAGAACTATACAAAACAGGGCCTCCACCCGTTCAACACCAGATCGGCCAGGAGACTGGGTTCTCGTCAAGTGACACCGACAAGAAACCTTAGAACCAAGGTGGAAAGGGCCGTTCCAGGTGATCCTAACCACGCCAACAGCACTCAAGGTAGAAGGAATCACTGCCTGGATCCACTACACCCACGCCAAGCCAGTGGACCCCCTCTCAGACTTTGTCGGGCCCTCCACAGAGAAAACCACAGCCTGGACAATTGACCGGACTAAAGGCAATCCTTTAAAACTCACCCTGTGCCGTCAACAACCGTAATTATGGTGTCCATCTCCTTTGTGACGCTCTTGCTTTTGCGGGCCTTCAGCTGGAAAATCCAAGCACAGCAGGCTTCATCCCCGTTTGCCTGGCGTTTTTTCCTGACAGAGAATTGGACCAACTACGCTCAGACACAGGTACAAGGCCATCTTCTGGCTACAGCTGATTGCCCCCCTCAAGGTTGTAGCTCTCCTATCTATGTTAATTTTACTGATTTCCAGGCACAACCGGGAAAAGTCACCCCAGCTATTTGCCTTCTCTTTGACCAACAAATCCCCTGTTGTAAAAACACATGGGTTGAACAAAGCGTCGGTTGCCCCTATAGCTCATGTAAAATCCACACTGTCAAGACTCTCACGGCCTCAGAAACCCTCCCGAGGCAAGTGTGGAATTCCCATAATATTTTTAAAACTGCCACAGGCTACACATGGGTTATCTGGGATCCCTGGGACTCCCGTTGGACCTCCCAACAGAAGAGGGCCATGTACATGACATCTGGGACAAAGTGGCCTAGCAGCCGCCTCTATCTATGGCGCTCACTTGTGCAGATCCAAACCACCCTCCACGCTAGCACCTCCCTTTGCAACATAACCTCTCCTCCCAACTCCACTCTGTACACCCCTCATGGCTCATTCTTCTGGTGTAATGGAACTCTATATAAAAATCTCACTGTTCAGGCCACTAAGAGCCTCCTATGTCTCCCTGTTACAATAGTTCCCCAACTAACCCTGCGAACCCCTGCTGAATATCTAGAAGGAGACTACGTGCCTTCCTTCAGGACAAAAAGGGCTGTATTTCTTGCCTTAGTAGCCGGTGTCTCACTCACCACATCCGTAATAGCAGCAGGGTTAGCAGGAGGAGCCCTAGGCCACGCTCTCATTACTACCACTAAGCTCTCCCAACAATTCTCCATAGCAATGGAAGTTTCAGCAGAATCCCTAGCCTCATTACAAAGGCAACTGACCTCCCTCGCCCAAGTTACTTTGCAAAATCGGCGTGCCCTAGACCTGCTTACTGCCGAAAAAGGGGGAACTTGCCTTTTTCTCAAAGAAGACTGCTGTTTTTACATAAATGAATCTGGGTTAGTAGAGACGCGGGTCCAACAGCTACACAAACTCAGCCTAGAACTACAAAAACAAAAATTCAATTCTGCAGCTGATAGTTGGTGGAGCTCCTCCATGTACTCCCTCTTAATGCCCCTAGCAGGACCATTGCTAAGCCTACTCCTCCTCCTCACCATAGGGCCATGCATACTAAACAGAATAATAAACTTTGTCAAAGATAGAATCAACACTGTCCAGTTAATGGTCCTTAGAACACAATATCAACCCATCATCAATAAAACAATTGAAACAGACATATAAGACCCAAGATTGGCTCTTGAAGACACAACTAAAAGGGGGGAATGAGATAGAAAGCCCCTAAGGGAAAAATTCTAAACATACATGCATGTGACCACCCCCCGGGCTTATACAAACAACTTATCTAGAAAACCCCTAGCCATTTGAGGTTGCAACATACATGCATGTGACCACCCCCCGGGCTTACACAAACAACTTATCTGGAAAACCCCCAGCCGTTTGAGGTTGCGAAAAAGGCGGGAACCAGCCAGAAACTGCCGAATGTTCAACTTTAAATGTTAACCAATAATAAGCTTGTAACTACTGTTTCTCTGTGACTTGTTTGTACCTCGCTATAAAAGAAACCCTAAAACAGCAGCCGGGGCCTCTCTCTTTACCTGCCATTGTATAAAGCGGAGAGGTCCGGGTTTGAACTCGTAATAAAGCGACCCCGGCTATTTGGCTTTGACTCTGGACTCTGGTGGTCACTTACTGGGGTCTCGCGACATCGGGCACAACAGTTCTGTCACCCAGGCTGGAGTGCAGTGGCGCGATCTCGGCTCACTGCAAGCTCTGTCTCCTGGGAGTAGCTGGGAGTACAGGCGCCCACCACCACGCCCGGCTAATTTTTTGTATTTTGAGTAGAGACGGGGTTTTACTGTGTTAGCCAGGATGGTCTCGATCGCCTGACCTTGTGATCCGTCCACCTTGGACTCCCAAAGTGCAGGGATTACAGGTGTCAGCCACTGCGCCCAGCCAAAAATTTCTTAAGTGTCAATACCAAGTGCTGATGAGGATAGAGAGCATCTGGAATTCTGAAATATTGCCAGTGGGAATGCAAAATGGTGTATTCATTTTGATAAACAGCTTTGGGAGTTCTTATAAATTTAATCATACCCTAACAATATGACCCAGAAATCCTACTCCTAGGCTCTAACCCTAGATAAATGAAGGCTTACATCCTTAAGTGGTTGAACAGATAAACAAACAATGGTACATCCAATCCATGGAATACTACTCAACAATACAAATGAACAAACCATTGATACATGCAAAATAATGAATGAATTGCAAATATATTACACTGAGCAAAGAAGCCAGACTCAGACGTTACATATTGTATGATTCTATTTATATGACATTCTAGAAAAGGCAAAAGTATAGGGATCAAGAACAGATCAGTAGCTGTCAGGGGTCCAAAGTGAGGAGATGATTTGATGACAAATAAGCAACATGAGAGAATTTGGAGGTAGGAGGAGTGACAGAATTGTTCTGTATCCCAATAATGGTGATGGTTATATGGCTGTATACATTTGTCAAAATTCATAGAACTGCATATTTCAAAACAGTGAAGTAGACTGTATGTGAATTTTATAATCAAGTTTAAAAATTCAACTCAACAAACATTTAACATTTGAGTGTTACATGCCAGGCACTCTACTAAAGGTAGGATAGAATACAAAAATGAGAAAGTCGTGGATCCTGCCCCTAAGGGAACTTAAAACTGTCATAGAAAGGCATTAGGTTATAGGAGAGAGTGGCACATTCTGAATGCTGTACTAGAAAGCAGTCTACATAAAGAGCTGCAAGAGAAGTACACACAGAGACTAGAGGGTTTAAAAGCAGATGAGATGGAGACATCACTTTATAAATGTGATGATAAATGGAAGCTTACGAGATTTAAGATGCACCTTAAAAGCTGACATGATTTAGTAGGCAGAGATTGGAGATAGGGGAGGAGAGAGGTCAGGGCAGAAGGAGGCCCACAGAAGGTGATGGGTGTTGGTGGTTAAGGAGGCTGTGTAGGGGCAGTGATGAGTGGTTCAGTTTGATTGGAGGGAAAGGGGAAAGTGTTGGAACTAATTTGTGGAGTGTCTTGAATGGCTTGGTAAGATGTTCTTAATTCAATGGAAAGTGGGAAACCATTAAAACATTTGCAGTAGAGCTTGACTTTAAAAAAGAATTTTCCAAATTCCTTTGACCATAGGGCACTTAAAAATTATAATGTAAAGAAAGAACACCAACACGTTGCCCAGGAGAGTTAATCCCCAGCTGTTTGTCAAAACATAGTTGATTTAGCAACTGACCCACAGATAAAACATTGTATAGTACAAATGCTTAGTATATAAGAAAATGGAATATTATCAAAACTATACATTTACATTGTAAGACACACACAGATATGGATCAGAGATCATCAAATAGGTAAATAATACTAAAACGATGATTGGTTGACAAATGTGATCTAAGCATCTGTCTGAAGATTGAACGTTATGTGCTCCTAGAGCAGATGAATCTTGTGTGGTTTACTGTGGCTCTATAGGATGTTATATTATTATCATTTAGAGGTAGATCCTGTTACTTAGATAACCACATACACTTAGAAGTACACAAGTATGCTTGGTAATTTTCTAACATACATGTGTTTAATTTAGAAATTTAGAAGAAAAACATCAATAGTGCTGACCACAGAAGACACTGTTGCTCCTCTGCTCACATCTTCCCGGTCCACCCCGCAGATCATTGCAACTTTGGTGGACATACCTATACATGCCAAAAGCATCCTGCCTCCAGGATCTGCGCCTCTCTCTGTCCAGTGACGTTCTCTGAATGACAGGGCACACAGGATCAGTTGGAAGTGCTGGGGTGGTAGAATATTCCCACCTCTGAGAGCAGCCCTCCAGCAATGAAAAGCAGGAGTTGTTGAATAAATACCCTGCCTCTTGGCCCCTCGGGCAGCAATGCTGAGATGTGTGCTCTGTAACAGTCTTGTGGAGGGTCCTGTTGGGATTGAGCCCTACTTTCCCACCAGGACAATCCACCCATAAATGCACCTATCACTGGTTTTCCTCCTTTCCCTGTTTTCTTGGGACCATCTCCCAAATAAACTCCTAACACCCAAATCCTTATCTCAGTGTCTGTTTGGGGAGAATGCAATCTGAGACCATGTTGTTTTTTTCCCCCACTGGCATGTTTTTACCAGTTCAACCATTATGCCATTTCTCATTAAGTAAGTATTTACCAAACACTTACTATGTACAAGAATGGAATATGATGATGAGCAAGTGAAAAGGGACCTAGGCCTTCATTTGACCTAGACTAGGAGTAACCATAAAGTCCAAGGTGCTAAGGGTACATGTAGCTAGGGCTCTGAATCTAGTCTGAGAGGGTCACGGGAGACTTCTCAAAGAGAGTGATGTTTCCGTTCTGCCTGAACAGTGAGCAAGGGCTTGGAAAAGAGGAGGCAGGAAAGTGTTACAAGCTGTGTAATTTAGGAAACATTCTTTTTGTACTTGGGGAAATAAAAATCATGGCAGAGGAGGAAGAGCAGACTGCCTTTGTTAAACATCTGAAAATCCATTTTAATATGAAATAAAAGAAGGTGAATAAGTATTTAATTGGTGATTTGTAAATGGTGCATTCTTTTTAAATTAAAAACAAATTGATCCCTAGAGTCATTAAATGCTTCCCAGACCTTCTGAAAGAAACTCACTCATTTAACAGTGGGCCACTGTGCTTCTATATCTGTCACTCCCTCAGATCCTGTGTCTGTTGTCTTCCATGGATACAAATGGTAATGTACTCTATTTATCGCCCTGGGAAATTTGTAACCACTTTTTTTTTTTTTTTTTTTTTTTTGCCTGAAGAAAGAAGGTTCGGAAACGGAAACCGTGATTTAATTCTTTCTCTTGTTAAATGTCTACTCAATTTGTAGATTGTCTTTGTTTTCTTGGGTGAAACAGGAAGAGACAGTAATTTTCAGTGTGAAAATATGAACCTCAAATACAAAATTTTAATTTGTAAAGGTTTTATTGAATCAGTTCCTTGCAATGAGTTCTGCATCCACTTATTCATTCAATACACATGCAGAAATCTCCCCAGTACCTCAACCTTGTTAGTCACTGGAAATACAAAGATAAACAGGGTTTAGTTGCTGCCCTTAAATAACCCTAAGAATGATGGGGAGACAGATACATATGGACAGCATTGGCAGGGAAAGAAGTACTAATACAAAGGAACATATAAGATGTAGCTGCACAGAAGAGGGTCACTAACTTCGCTAGGGGAGATGGAAGGGATGGCTTTCCAGACTGGGTGACATTTGAACTGGATCTTGGTTGAATTTTTCTGACAAACTGGGAGGCAGCACTGAGAACAGAAGAAATGGCCCTGACAAAAGCATGGAGACATGAAAAAACACAGTGTGCTTGGGAATTGCAGGAAATCTGTGGCTGGCGTACAGGGGCAGGGAAGAGGAGGTGGCAGACATGATAAGGGCTATGAAAGTGATGTAAAGACAGTTGGGGACCAGGTTATGAAGGACCTTTGGGCTTGATTCCATTTGTAACAGGGATTGGAGGTCTTCAAAAAAGCATTGACGTGAACTGGTTTGCATTGTATAATCTTGTAGCTGTTGTAATAGACGGCATAAAGGGTAGAACGGAATTAGAGGCAGGAAAAGCAGTTGGGAGACCTTTGCTAGTTCTGGCAAAGAGACTAAGAGCCAAACCAAAGCAAGTAGTAAGTAGTGAGGATGAAGTTGACGGGAGGGAGGAAAAAGTTATTCAGGAGGCAGCACAGCCAGGACTTGGAAACTATTTGGACGTAGATATGCTAGAGAGAGGAAGCGGCAAAGGGCAACTTTGAGGTCAAGTCTAGGCAACTGGCTCTGTCATGATGTTAGTCCAAGATGTACAGACAAAAGGTATCACTCTGGAGGTGCAAAGTTTAAACAGGTCCTATGGAGTAGGAGAGACAGAAACTAGACGCCAGGAGGTTGAAAAGTAAATGACAGGTTAGGAAGTAGAGACTTGGATAGATTCGACTGCCAAATACCCAGATTCAGGATGAATAAGGTGTGCTTGGATGTTGTGACAATAATAATGTGTCAGATAAGGCTCTCTGCTATGTGAGCCATTTTCTTTTATGTTTTAAGTTATTTGTTGGTAAGCATTTTTTCTAATTCTGAAATATGCAAAGAAGCACATTTAAGTAAACACCCTCAGGAGATAGGGCAGCATGGGTAATTTAGTTAGAAGAGAGGCCTTCTAGAACTATTTTTAACTCAGCCTATCCCTTGTTTCCTCGGGATGTTGGTGAAACATTCAGGTTGTTTATGAGGAGCCTGTGTATAAATACACAGTCATATTTTCCATTCAAAACTGGAGGCTTTACCAGCTTTCCCTCGATGCCATGGCACTGTCATTTGGTTCATATGTTATACTCTATAATCCGGCAAGAGCCCGGGCTGTAATTCCATATGGCTGGCCACCAGCTTCCAGCCCTAAATGACTTTGATGTTGTTCTTCAGGGGGAGCTCCAGGGGGTGCTGCAGGAAGAGATCAGATAAATTGGGAGAAAGGGGCCTCTGTCTCTTAGCCAGAGAGGTAAGAACCAGCAGGAGAGAGGACCAAGTGTGACGGCGAAATCCTAGTGACCCAAGTGCTGGTGATGTTTTATGAATTCCACTCCGTTATATGTGGAAACATGGTTATGCTAACGAAATTATGCTTTAAATTAGCTGAACATATTCTCAGAAGAAAAATTTTTGCTAAAATTATATATTACAGATTTTGTGGTACCCTTGCTCTGCAATTTACCAGTATGTTTTTATTATTTGGCATTTAATGAGCACCAGAAATTGCTTTGTGTATTCTCCACTTGGTTCAGAAACAATGAAATAAATTACCTTCTTAGACTGCCCGGCATTAAAGGATCCTTCTGGTACTGACCACCCATAGACTGATAGGTAGGGGATTTCTGATGATAGTCTCCTCCGCAGAAAATATGTTTTTCTTTCTCTTCTTTTGACTACTACCCATAAAATCCTCAATCAGGGACACCCAGGAATCGTGCAGTGCCCAAAGTTCTACCCAATATCGCCAAATACAAAGGGGCAGTTTACATAAGTTGATTCTTTTTTTTTTTTTTTTTTTTTGAGGCGAAGTCTCACTTTGTCTCCCAGACTGGAATACAGTGGTGCAATCTCGGCTCACTGCAACCTCTGCCTCCCAGATTCAAGTGATTCTCCTGCCTCAGCCTCCCCAGTAGCTGGGATTACAGGTATGTGCCACCACACCTGGTTAATTTTTGTGTATTAGTAGAGACAGGGTTTCACCATGTTGGCCAGGCTGGTCTCGAACTCCTGACCTCAAGTGATCCGCCCGCCTCGGCCTCCCAAAGTGCTGGGATTACAGGCGTGAGCCACTGTGCCCAGCCTCAGTTGACTTTTGTTCTATTAATATTGCTATGTATTAACAAGCAGCAAATTTCTGATTACTGGCCTTGCTTCTTGGAGGTAGTTATCAAAAGAAGACTCCGGGCAGTCCGGGCGCAGTGGCTCACACCTGTAATCCCAGCACTTTGGGAGGCCGAGACGGGCGGATCACGAGGTCAGGAGATCGAGACCATCCTGGCTAACATGGTGAAACCCCGTCTCTACTAAAAAAATACAAAAAACTAGCCGGGCAAGGTGGCAGGCGCCTGTAGTCCCAGCTTACTCGGGAGGCTGAGGCAGGAGAACGACTTGAACCCGGGAGGCGGAGCTTGTAGTGAGCGGAGATCGTGCCACTGCACTCCAGCCTGGGTGACAGAGCGAGACTCCGTCTCAAAAAAAAAGAAGACCCCAGTCAAACGTTTTCTTTCTTGTTAGTGAAGCCTTCAGCACCTGTCTGGAAAGTCTTGTTCACCTTATAATGGTGAGGGTGGGAGGGGACAGTCATGTTGCAACCATGAAAGATATTTGAACAAGCAAAAACATAAATTCCCCAAAGCCATGGATAAACTAGGGGAGGGGGAAATTTACTGCAATTAGGTAATTTTATGTACATATTCGATATCAAAATTACAGCCCATGAAATTTTTACTGGTCCCCCTTCAGACTTATAAAATAAAATGATGCATTTTATAGTTGTAGCAGCAACAGCTAAAGAGGTATTTGAGAACTAGTGTGAGAGCATAGTTTCATTTTTTAAAAAACAAAACATACAAGCAAACAAATCCAACTAACTTGCCTATAGACTAATTCATTTCAGGCATAGCTTAATTTCTTTCAGATTTGAGGTTTATAAACCCTGGCTAATTTGTCTGGTACAATTATCTGTTATTTTGGCAACTGCAAAGTTCAAGAATCTTCTAAATAGTTGAAAAGCATCTTAATTCTCACATTTAAACAAGCAGGTAAAATACAAATAATAACACGGAATATAAATTCAGGGGTGGGAAAGACACTGTGACTTGCAGATTTAATCTCAAAACCTATTTTGTGCCCATTTCACCCATCTGTTTGAGATTTAGGTAAACCTGTCAGAGGCAGTGGGTCTGGGATTTACTGAGGTCAGTTATACCAGAAACAGAAAAAGGGGTTGAAGTACAGTCCTGTAAATGTGCTTTATTTAGGCAGTACTGTGCTGTAACCAGTTTGAATGTGAATGGTTTTAGCTGGGGCACTAGTCTCCAGTTCACCATGACACTCCCTATTATCGTATACCTGTCTGCTTGATGAATTTACATCATCGGTTTGGACCCAGGAGACATTTGAGTTTGCAATCTCCAATATGTCTTATATGCATATGTATGCCATTGTTTCTGCTCTTTAGAAGGTGTTTACAATCAAAGGAATTCAATCCACAGGTCAGAACCCTTTAGATATGAGCATTCTCCATTCACCAGAAACCATGTTAATGCCCACATGACATGTCCATGATAACCCCATGAGGTAGCTATTGTTATTCTCTATCTTCCTTTATTGGATGAGGCAACTGAGACTTAAAAGCACAAATTACTTGCCCGAGGGCACACAAGTAAAGATGAACACGGGATTTGGGAATGACGGATGCAGGATTGGAACCCACATTTTCTCTCCATCAAAACATTTAATCGTATGACACAGAGCTCAAAACAGGAATTATTAAAGGTCCTATATCCTGGACCCATAGATTTCCCTCCTTCCTTTTGCAACACTCCTCCAAAGACCACAAGTATCTTTAAGCAGCCTAGACTTCATGATTAAAATGCTCCTTTGTGAATACCCTTGGCTCCCTGGCCTTTTCACCTTCCATTATACCCTCTTAGTAAAGTGCAATTGCTCATCTCGGGAAAACACCTATTCTCTTCTCTCTTCCCTATACTGTCAACCTCTCCTTCTTTATTAGATATACCCCTTTGGATATGGACAAAGACCACTGGTACACTGGATTCCTCTAGCTCTCACCTGTGTTTTGCTTCTTTACAATCCTTCACAACCAGGCTTCTGTGAAAAGTAGCCTGTCTTGATTGCCTCCACTTCCTAACTTCCCACTCACTCTTCAGCCTCTGGCAACCTAACTTCTGACTCCGCTACTCCACTGAAATCTACATTACTAATGACCTTCTAGTTGCTGGATGAAATGGGTGTTTTTCAGTGCATCGTCTTTACTATTCAACACCGTTGAATACTTTCCTCTCAAATGTTCTCTTCCCTTGGCCTCCATGGCATAACATTCCCTTTTCTCTCTCTCAGACCTCTCTGGCTGCTTCCTTCAACTTCTTTTGCAGCCCCTCTTCCACCTCCCACCATCAGTGTTAGGATTTCAACCTCGGTGCTCGTGAGTGACTGGGTCACTTTCTGGAAAAAACTTCATGATGACTCCCAAGCCTATATTTCCACCATAACTTACTCCTAAACCTTATCCAGCTACTTCTGAAGTCCCACAAGCAATTGAAATTTAACATGTCCCCAACTCCTTATTTCCTCCTTTTCCCCACTCCCATCTATTCTGCCTGTCCAGGTGAATACCTGCACCCAATCTTGAGTCATCTCTTCCTTGCTAGGTGAAAAAGCCCTGAAGTCTATGTAATAAATACCTGGTTCTCTCTTCTTCTCCATTCCTGATATTGCAGCACCTGTTCATATTCAATCTTCTTCTGTTTCTTTTGTTTTTTTGTTTTTTTTGCTTTTCTTAATGTGGTACAGTTTATATACAGTGTAATTCAGTCTTTTAAGTGTATAGACAGTTCTATGAGTTTTGACAAATGCATATAGTTATGTTACCACAACCACAATCTAAATATGCAACCGTTCCATCACCCCCCAAAAACTCTCCCATGTTCATCTGCAGTCAACCCCTTTTCCTACCCTCAGCACCTGGAAACCACTGATCTCTTTTCTATCTTTACAGTTTTTCTTTTTTTAGAATGTCATATATGTATATATAATTATATATGACATTATATAGTATATATTATGTAGTCATATATGACATATATTATATATTATATAATTAATTATAATTATAATTATATATTTATATTATATATTATTTTATATTATATATAGTGTAATAAATAATAATATATAATTATATAATATAAGTAATGATTATATATTATATATAAACTAGATATATATTATATATATATAATTCCATATATGTATATGGAATTAGAAAGTATGCAAACTTGAGTCTGGTTATCTTTCACTAATAATAAATGTGAGACTCAACCATGTTGTCATAGGCATCTGTAATTCATTCCTTTTTATAGCATAGATATATCAGTTTGTTTATCTATTTACCAGCTGAAGAACATTTACTTTGTTTCCAGTTTTTGGCAATTGTGAATAAAACCACTATAAACATTCATGCTTAGGTTTCTATGTGAACATAGTTTTCATTTCACTTGGGTTAATAACTAAGAGTGGGATTGTTGGGTCATATGGTAAGTACATGTATAACTTTATAAGAAATTACAAAACTATTTTACAAAGTGACTGGTTCCTCTTGTTTTCTCACCAGTGATGTTTGACAGTTCTAGACGCTCTTCATCCATGTCAGCACTTAGTATTGTCAGTTTATTTTCTTATTTTTCACCATTCTAAGAGATGTGTAGTGATATCTCGTTGTGGTTTTAATTTCATTTCATTAATGATAAATGATATTGAGCATATTTTTCATGTGCTTATTTGCCATCCATAGATCCTCTTTGGTGAAGCATTTGTTCAAATCTTTGCACCCTCCCTTCACCTTAAACAAATGAATTGTTTGTTTTTCTATTATTAGGTTTTAAGAATTTGTATATATTCTGGATGCAAGTCCTTTTATCAAGATACGTGTTTTGCAAAAGTTTTCTCCCAATCTTTAGTTAGTCTTTTTGTTTTCTTAAGAGTCTTTAGGCTGGGTGCAGTGGTTCATGGCTGTAATCCCAGCACTTTGGGAGGCTGAGGTGGGTGGATTGCTTGACCTCAGGAGTTCAAGACCAGCCTGGGCAAGATGATGAAACTCTGTCTCTACAAAAAATACAAAAATTAGCTGAGTGTGATGGCGCATGTCTATAAGCCCAGCTACTTGTGGGGCCGAGGCAGGAGAATCACTTGACCCCAGGAAGTTGAGGCTGCAGTGAGCCGTGTTCATGCCACTGTACTCCATCCTGGGCGACAGAGCAAGACCTTGTCTCAAAAAAGAAAGAAAGAAAGAAAGAAAGAAAGAAAGAAAGAAAGAAAGAAAGAAAGAAAGAAAGAAAGAAAGAAAGAAAGAAGGAAGGAAGGAAGGAAGGAAGGAAGGAAGGAAGGAAGGAAGGAAGGAAGGAAGGAAGGAAGGAAGGAAAGAAAGAAAGAAAGAAAGAAAGAAAGAAAGAAAGAAAGAAAGAAAGAAAGAAAAAAGGGTGTCTTTAATAAACTTTTTATTTTGTAAAAAAATAATACAGAGAGAACTCGTATACCCATCTCCCAGTTTTCCCCAGTGGTAACATATTGTATAACTATAGTACAATATCAAAATCAGGGAATTGACATTGATACAACCCATCAATCTTATTCAATTTTATTTGACTTTTACCAGTTTTACATGTGCTTATTTGAACATGTGTGTAATTTGTTCTATGCAATGCTATCACGTGTGTAGATTTCTGTGGCCACCATCACAGTCAAGACACAGAACAGCCCATCACAAGGATTTCTTTTATAACCCTGCACACCTCCCTGGCAACCAGTAATTTCTCTCCATCTCTATAATTTTGTCATTTCACGAATGGTATACAAATAGAACCATACAGTATTTAACTTTTGAGTCTGGCGTCTTTCATGAAACATAATTCCCTGAAAATTTATCCAATTTGTTACATGTATCGACACTTCCTTCCTTCTTAATCCCTGAATGGTATTCCAGTTTTTTTAAACCATCAGCTGAAGAACATCTGGGTTTTTCCAGTTTGGGGCTATTACAAATAAAGGTGCTAAAACTATAAACACATATATGCAGGTTTTTGTGTGAACACACGTTTTCATTCATCTGAGATAAATGTCCTAGAGTACAATTGCTGTGTCTTAGAGTAGTTGCACCTTTAGTTTTGTAAGAAACTGTCAAACTATTTTCCAGAGTGTCTGTACCTTTAAACAGTGTATGTTTTACATTATACATTCCTACCAGTAAAGTGCAACTGATTCAGTCTCTCCACATCTTTGCCAGCATCCGGTGTTGCCACTTTTTTTTTTTTCCCCATTCTGATAGATGAATAGTGATGCCTCATTGTGGTTTTAATTTATATTTTCCATGTGGATAATAATGTTGACTATCTTTTCATGTGCTAACAGTGTTTGAAGAGCTCATCCTTTCTTGCCCTGACCGTTGTGTGGGAAACAGTCCCTTTCATCCAGTTTTATCCTTTTCCAAAACAGAGCTAGCCCTACTTCTAATTCCATCATAGCACAGCTTGTATTCCTTGGTTTTGGTTTCCTGTTGAAAATCTGTCTCCTTGTCACTTGAAAGACCTTGTGAAGGGGGGAAAAAAATCTGTCTCCTTCTTCAGACTGTGATCTCCAAGTGAGCCGGAACAGTTTTGCAGTCTCGGCTCACTGCAGCTTCAATCTCTTGGGCTCAAGTTATCCTCCTGCCTCAACCTCTCAGGCGCGCCACCATGCCTGGCTAACTTTTGTATTTTTTATGGAGACGGGATCTCACTATGCTGCCCAGGCTCGTCTCAAATTCCTGGGCTCCAAGCCATCCTCCCACCTCGGCTTCCCAAAAACTGCTGGGATTACAAGCCTGAGCCACCACACCCGGCCCAATGCTGTATTTTTTTTTTTTTTTTAAGGCAAGGGCATAGAGAATAAAATGGGTGAATGAGCGGGGCAGGGCAAAGCATGGTGGTTGTTACCCTTTAACCACGCTGTCCAGGCCGGGTCTGGTGCAAAACCCAGAGCCCAGGCACTCGCTCCTGCGCATGCGCAGCGCCCCCCAACCCTCTCGCCCACCCCGCCCTAGCCCCGCCCCCGCCCCGCCGCTTAGTGCCTTCCTTTGGGTCGCGACCAATTAGAGGGAGGAGGCGGGATCCTGGCTGCCAAGGTGCTCACTGGGTAGTGTCCCTAGCTACTGTTGCTAAGACTGTGGGTCGCCGGAGGTGGTGGGAGTTAGTTTTGGCAACCAGGGCCTAAGAGAGGTCAAGGGTCATTGCAGAGCCAGGGAGGAGATGGTGAAGCAGACGATCCAGATATTCGCAAGGGTGAAGCCCCCTGTCCGGAAACACCAACAAGGGGTACGGGCTGGAGCCTCCGGGGCGCCGGCGCGGCGGGCCTCCTGGGCTGGGGTCGGGCGGCACGCGAAGGGGCTGGGCGGAGGTGAGGGGCTTGCTGGCGGGCGCCGAGGCCGCCCGGGATCCCGCACACACTGACCGAGGAGCCCTGCAGCCGCGAAGACCCTCGCACACTGCTGTCCTGCTGTCAGCGACGCGACCGACAGCTAGGCCACTCCCACCTGGCACGGCGCAGACCCGGCACAGAGCCATAGTTTTTTGCACCCAGGCACACGTGTTCACGCGGGGGCAGACTAGCACGTGCGCTTCAACTGCACATAAGCACTTATTGCACCTTTCTGGGAAACTCACGCAGCACCGCACATGCAGACACACTCAAAGGTACGTTTTGGCACTCGGGCAAAACGTGCAAGCAAGAGATGCATGTTTATGTACCTCTGAAATAATACAAATATAGATAGACACAAATGCACAAAGCATACACATATGTAGTACTTTGCACCCAGTGAGGCCTCAGTAACTTGTTGACTCTGTTGTTATTCTCCAACATAAACGTGAACCTTTACATATACTCCTTGTATTAATAGATTTATGCAGATGCTTAAGCATCCCGACCCAAAGAATACGCATGTGTACTTCATTCAGAAACAATTCAATATTTACTAGGTGCTTCCTCTAGTGTGCTAAATTCAGAAAGGTATAAAAAAGGTTAAGACATTGTCCTGACTCTGAGCAATGACACTTTGTATGCCTTTTTTTTTTTTTTTTTTTTTTGAGATGGAGTCTTGCTTTGTCACCCAGACTGGAGTGCAGCGGTGCATCTCGTCTTTGGCTCTCTGCAAGCTCCGCCTCCCGGATTCTCGCCGTTCTCCTACCTCAGCCTCTCGAGTAGCTAGGACTACAGGTGCCCGCCACCACGCCCGGCTAATTTGTTGTATTTTTAGTAGAGACGGGGTTTCACCATGTTAGCCAGGATGGTCTCGATCTCCTGATCTCGTGATCCGCCCGCCTCGGCCTCCCAAAGTGCTGGGATTACAGGCGTGAGCCACCGCGCCCGGCACTTTGTGTGCTTCTTAAATGTTTCAAAACATCCTCTCTTCTGCCTAGAAGGGAGCATAGTCATTCTTATGTATCTTGAGAAATGGCCACCTGACAGGTGCTTTACCTGCATTATCTCTCACTCTCAAAAGAACCCTGCAAGGGTGGTGTCATTTTCCTCATTTTACAGATTAAGAAACTGAGTTTCAGGATAAATAATGTGACCAAGGTACCCAGCTGGGGAGTGGCAGAGCTTCAATTTTTTTTTTCAATTTTAGAACATTTGTTTTATTTTTTTAAAATTTGTTATACTTTTAAGTCCTAGGGTACATGTGCAGAACGTGTAGGTTTGTTACATAGGTATAGATGTGCCATGTTGGTTTGCTGCACCCATCAATCTGTTATCTACTTTAGGTATTTCTCCTAATGTTATCCCTCCCCTAGCCCCTGACCCAGCAACAGGACCCAGTGTGTGATGTTCCCCTCCCTGTGTGCATGCGTTCTCATTGTTCAACTCCCACTTATGAGTGAGAACATGTGGTGTTTGGTTTTCTGTTCTTGTTTTAGTTTGCTGAGAATGATGGTTTCCAGCTTCATCTGTGTCCCTGCAAATGACATGAACTCATCTTTTTTTATGGCTGCATAGTATTCTATAGTGTATATGTGCCACATTACTCTATCACTGATGGACATTTGGGTTGGTTCCATATCTTTGCTATTGTGAACAGCAGAGCTGTAATTTTAATTAAGGATTTTTGATTTCAAAGCTGTCTCCTTTGCAGAAACCTTTTTTGCCCCCCAAAGTGAAAATTTAGGTAAGGGCAATTTGGATCATATTTGTGAATATATGGAGTGAACCTATTAATAATGTTGTATTTCTGTTCCATATATATACTGTGTATATGTCTATATGGAACATCATAGCATCTCATGATTAACCATTTGCCTCATATAATTTATGTATTTAGAATAGGAATAAAACAATGTAGAAAGGACCATGGGTATCTTCCTATTTTCTCTCCTCTAACTAATAATCACTTACATGCATTTCTTTTTAGAGTGCATCATGTGTAAAGAGTGTATTATACATAAGATTTCCCCCCAGATTCTTAGCTTAAACTGTTGAGCTTATCTACATGGACTCAGCAGTCAGAGCCGAGGCTGGGATAAGGTCAAGAGACAGGCCGGGTACGAGGGGGGCTCAGGGAAGTGGATGGAAAGTCTTGTATTTAATATTGAACTTTCTTTTCTCTTAAAATGCAGTGTTTGGATATTTTAATGTACCTCATTTTGTATTTCTTTAGTGAGTCTGTAGAGTGGATTGTTTGATCCTCCAGGAAGTAGTTTTAGGTGTCATATTCTTGGTGTCACATTTTTAGGTGCCCCCCCCACACAAAGAGAATTGGAATGAATAAATATTGAAGTAGTATATCCCTATTCTCCCTTAAAAACCCCACATTTTAATGCCATATCTTCTTGTCCACAAAAGATTGGAGAGTTCTTTCTCTGATTAGAAATGCTTTTTGTAGTATTAAATTGAGAGTGACTCAAAGGTATTTTTTTCTTTCTCTTCATTTTATAGCTTCATTACTTTTATTCTTTTATTAGAGTAAAGAATAATAGCACTTGCATTACTTTTATTCTTTAAGGCATCATAAAGTAAATTATAATAACAGATTAATAAAAAGGATATATAAAATGAATCTCTGCTAGTTTTAACAGTGGCAATGCTTTTCATTTGTACAGTGCTTTATACATTTCAAAACATTTTCATATTCATCCTTGCATTTGTTCTGTCTTCTAAAAAAAACTTCCCTGTCTCAAATAATATTTTTATGACTAAGGATAGAAAGCCAATATTACACTAAACAAGTGACCTGGTTCTAAGGGACTTTTCTTAAGGCCTCAAAGAGTGTCTTAATTGGAGTAGTGGAGGGTCATTAACTGCAGTTAATATTCTTTTCTGTCTGCTGAGCAGAGAAATATAGAATTTTAGAAAATGGGTATAACTCCTCACTCTTGTATGTTTCATGTCTTATACACCCCCTTCACTCACCTGTCTAGCTATAAAACTTTTTTTTTAAATGTAGTGCCCAACAGGATATACTTTTTAAATCTCTCTTGAGAAAACCTAGCCAGAAAGCCTTGAACTTGATGCCATTGCGTTCTACAAATACTTTATTTTATGTAATGACTTTTCTGCATGAGTTCTTCACATTTTAGACGAGAAGTTTCAATAAAAATATACTTAGGAAATTATTCAAACTTTCTGGAGATTTAGGTAGGCTTTTACTTGCTTAGGAATATGACTTTTTCCCCATAACCAAGTATCTAAATGGGTCTTAAACAGGAAGTATTGCCTGTTAGAAAGAATTTTATTTCCTGGTAAAAGACAAGAAGTTTTTTTTTTTTTTTTAATCTAATGACTTTTTTTTTTCCAATGGTGCATTACAAAATACTTCCATTTCCATTACATCACTTGATCCCCACAGCAATCTTGTAAAGGAGGTAATTCTGTTTTCCTCATTTTATGTATAAGGAACCTCAATTCTGAAAGTGGTGGCTGGTCACACAGCTGGTAAATTGAGCTCCGTGTTGGACCCAAGTCTTGGGACAACAAATCTTATGCTTTTATTTATTCTACATGACCTCTTTATAGGCTTGACTCTTAATTTTCCTGGCCAATAAATGATGGAGTAGGAAACCAGGAAGAGAATCAGAGAATTTTACAGTCCTATAGAAGGAATTGGACCAAGGTGAATTATGAGTCCTGGTCCCAGCAGTATGTGTGCTGACTCCTGGGTGCCCCAGAAATAGAGCTCTCCCATAGAGTGGTGATGTACAGCATGAGTTTCAGTTTGCATTGCAGCTGGGATTGAAAGGAATCAGTCATGAGCCGGCCGGCAGAAGGTCCTGTTAGCCCTGCCTTCCAGGAAGGTCGGGGTGGGAGTTTTGAGTGGGAAAGAGGATGACATGCACGAAGAGAATTCCCCTGAGCCTGTTTGCCAGGGAGAGTGAGTGCTCTTGGGCACTGCTCAGGCCCTGCTTCTGCTGACTTGCCTGGCTTACAATAAATGCCTAATAAATAAATAAATAAATAAATAAATAAATAAATAAATAAATAAAAAAAGACCCTGTATTTCCATATCAGCTTAGAAAGGCTAAAGGATTTCTCCCAGGTCACTTGCTAATTAGTAGCTGAGCTGGAATGAGAACCTTGAAAATGACATCAAATACATGAATTACATGTATCTTTTGAAGCCACATCTCTCTTATCAAATGCCTGAAAATGTCTCATGGAACCTTAGGCTTCTTTGAACATAACTTGAATTAGAGCATTCTTAGTGAGCTATCTGAGATGGCTCCAAACCTAGTCCTTTTATCTCTGGCATTTTGTAAATGCTCAGAAATGCTTATTGATTGTAGTAAAATGTTAACTCCTGATACATAATACTAAAGCAATATTTAGATAAAATGTTGTTTTCAGGGCCATTAGTTTCTCAATGACAATAATAACAGAGATATTCAAATATACATATTTGAATGTTAGATCATTCAAAGATAATCTGACTTTGATACAGCATTAATTTAGGTTTTACTTCTGGTTCAGTTCCATATATTTGTCTGAATCTACACACAGTTCAAAGAGAAAAATTATTCAAATTATATGATATTATGACTTTTTAATCTTAAGACTATAATTTTCATATCATTACAAGTCATAATAACATGGTCATAGTTCAAGCCATAATTTCACCATTTTATATCCATTTGTTGTCTTCACATTTGCAGATTTATTCCATAGATGAAGATGAAAAATTAATACCTAGCTTGGAAATTATCTTACCACGTGATTTGGCAGATGGGTTTGTGAATAATAAGCGAGAAAGCTACAAATTTAAGTAAGTTTTTCTTTCTCCCTTTTCATTTCCGTTTCATTATTGAACTACTGTACTATATTAATATTCACTGTGAAATAATTAGCACCATTTCTTGTGGAAAATGTAATGCAGCTCTTTGTCTCACCTAGTAGATTGAACTCAAGTTGTCTTTTCACTGCTGTGCCCAAGGTAAAAAACAATGTGTATTTCTTTCTTTTTTTTTTTTTTTTTTTTGAGACAGTCTCGCTTTGTCTCCAGGCTTGAGTGCAGTGGTGCGATCTCGGCTCACTGCAACCTCTGCCTCCTGGGTTCAAGCGATTTTCCTGCCTCAGCTTTCTGAGTAGCTGGGATTACGGGCACACGCCACCACACCTGGCTAATTTTTGTATTGTTGGTAGAGACGGGGTTTCACCATGTTGGCTAGGATGGTCTCGATCTTTTGACTTCGTGATCCACCTGCCTCGGCCTCCCAAAGTGCTGGGATTACAAGTGTGAGCCACCGCACCCAGCCAATAATGTGTATTTCTATATCTGAGATTGTATTCCAAGATTCCAGCCTTTCTTTACTACCTCTGTTTATCTAGTATTTTCCTACTCAACCCACTATAGTTTAGCACTTACAGAAAGTTCCAATGCATGATTAAACTTCACTGAAGGTAGGAACTTACAGTATCATTTGTGTGCTGTGTAGGTAAGCCTTCTTTATAATATATATGATATTTAGACCTCATATGCACATATGTATACTCTATATCTGTACTGTCCAATATAATAGCCACAAGCCACATGTGGTTCTTGAACACTTGAAGTATGTTCAGCCCAAATTGAGATGTGCTGTAAAGTATAAAACATACGAAGGGGCCGGGCACGGTGGCTCACGCACACCTCTAATCCCAGCACTTTGGGAGGCCGAGGCGGGCGGATCACCTGAGGTCAGGAGTTTGAGATCAGCCTCAACATGGAGAAACTCTGTCTCTACTAAAAATACAAAATTAGCCAGGCATGGTGGTGCATGCCTGTAATCCCAGCTGCTTGGGAGGCTGAGGCAAGAGAATTGCTTGAACCCAGGAGGCAGAGGTTGCGGTGAGCCGAGATCGCGCCATTGCACTCCAGCCTGGGCAACAAGAGCAGAACTCCATCTCAAAAAAAAAAAAAAAAAAAAAAAAAAGAAGGATTTTGGAAGACTTAGCCTGAAGAAAAAAGAATGTAAAATATCTCAAGACTTTTTTCATATTGATTATTTACTGAAATTGTAACATTTTGGTACATGAAACTTCCAACTTTGGTTAAAAGTATATTATTAAATTAATTTCAGCCATTTCTTTTAGTTTCTTAAAGTTGTATTAATTTTATTTTAAATTTAAAGATGGGGTCCTGCTCTGTCTCCCAGGCTGGTGGGCAGTGGTGGACTCATAGTTCACTGTGGCCTTCAACTGCTGGGCTCCAGTGATTCTCCCACCTTAGCCTCCTGAATAGCTGGAACTGCCGGCATGCACCACCATGCCCAACTAACCTTTTTGCTTTTTAAAAAATGTGGCCAGTAGAAAATTTTAAATTACATATGCTCTCACTCTGATGAATGCCATTATATTTCTCTTGGGCAGTGCTGAACTGTACTGGCTCATTTGAAAAATACCAAACAGCTACCCTTGGATGGTCATCAGTGCCTTTGGTCTGAATACTCCTTTAGTAGCTAGGTCTTGAATTTAGGGATTATAGCTATTTCACATTCTCTTTATTCTCCATTTTCAGATTAATCTATTTCTTTTAATCTCCACTTTTGATTTCTGGAGAAGTTTGAGCCCAAATTAAATCCATCTTTGATCTCTGGCCCAAACTTTGGTGATGGATTTCTGGATCCTGCTGAAAGAATCCTAATTGTTCTCTTCAATGTATCTTTAGACTGTTTCACAAAGGCCTGCTTTGAGACTATTCCTGCCTTTGCCCTTTTGGATAAAACTATCCCAGATTTTTTTGTTGTTGTTGTTCCTCTCTCTCTTTCTCTCTTTTTATTTTAAAATTCTTTTATTTTTTTTTTGAGACAGAGTCTTGCTCTGTTGCCCAGGCTGGAGTGCAATGGCGCCATCTTGGCTCCCTGTATCCTCTGCCTCCCGGATTCAAGCAATTCTCCTGCTTCAGTCTCCCAAGTAACTGGGATTACAGGCGCCTGCCACCATGCCCAGCTAATTTTTGTATTTTTAGTAGAGATAGGGTTTCGCCATGTGGACCAGGCTGGTCTTGAACTTCTGATCTCAAAGTGCTGGGATTACAGGCATGAGCCATCGCATCTGGCCTTTGTCTTTTTAAATTCTTATTTGCTTTTTTTGTTGTCCCATAAAGAATTCTCCTTGGTCTTCATAACTCTACTTTTTGCCTTTCATATATAATATACATCTCTCCCTCCACTTCCACCTCATTTTCTTATTGTGTCTTCTCTTACATAAGTACAAGTAGGCCTCACTAACCTGTTGTTGCCTAGTGGGGCGGTCCTTACCTTGTCTTTGTGTCTCCCCCTTGTCTTTCATTATATCCTTTAAGGAATAGCCCTATAACCTGTGCTTTTCTTCTTCTTTCTTTCTTTTTTGTTTTGTTTTTGAGACACGGTTTCACTCTGTCACCCAGGCTGGAGTGGAGTAGTACAATCTCAGTTCACTGCAGCTCTGACCTTCAGGGCTCAGGTGATTCTCCCACCTCAACCTATAGTGAGACTACAGGTGTGCACCACATCTAGCTAATTTTTTTTTGGGTGGAGACTGGGTTTTACCATGTTGCCCAGGCTGGTCTTGAACTCCTGGGCTCAAGCGATCTGACCCTCCTTGGCCTCCCAAAGTGCTGGGATTACAGGTGTGAGACATCGCGCCTGGCCCCTGCTTTGCTTTTTCTGAAGAGGACATTCTCCCGCTGATATAAGCATGCTACATACCTTCATAATTGTGACTTGTTACCAGCTGGCCTAGGCCAAAATCTATTACATAAAACAACAGTTTGCTGAAATATTTTATTCAGCATGATTCCATTTTATTGATAAGAACAGTTTACTATGTCTTTATCTATGGACCCTTTCCAAAGTATTCTTTTTTTTTTTGAGATGGAGTCTCGCTGTGTCACCCAGGCTGGAGTGCAGTGGCGCAATCTTGGCTCACTGCAACCTCCGCTTCCCAGGTTCAAGCAATTCTCCTGCCTCATCCTGAGTAGCTGGGACTACAGGCATGCACCACCACACCCAGCTAATGTTGTTTACATTTTTAGTAGAGCCAAGGTTTCACCACCTTGGCCAGGATGGTCTCGAACTCCTGACCTCACATGATCCGCCTGCCTCGGCCTCCCAAAGTGTTGGGATTACAGGCGTGAGCCACTGCACCCAGCTACAAAGTATTCTTTAAATTACATAGATACAAACAGAGTGAAATTGTTGAAAAAGCACCTTTGGCTTATTTTTAAATCTCTGAATTGAAAATATTGGTTTTAATATTCAAAATTAAAAATTAATAAAATATCCAACTTACACATATGTTCAGACATAAATATTTAAGCATTTTAAAGGCTGTTTTCCCCCAAGAACATTTATTCAACCAATCAATACTTATTGGCTACCCACTGTGAGCTGTTTTAATTACTAGGAATACGGCAGGGAACACAACAAAGTTCCTGCGCTTAGGAAGCTTACATTTTAGTGGGAGGAGACAGAGGAGAAGATCAGTAAGCAACATGTATATCAGAAGGTGCTATGTGCCATGGAGAAAAGTGTGACAAAGAAGCTGGGATGACGCGGGGCGAAGGAGAGGAATGGTTGCAACAGTTAGTAGGTCAGGGAAGGCATACAGTAAAGGAACATTTTAGCAAAGACTTGATGGAGGTGAGGAAGCTAGCCATTCAAGTATCTAAGGGATGAGACTTTCAGGCCAAGGGAATAGCAAGAGTGAAATCCCTAATGGGGAGAATGCCTGGCATCTTTGAGAAAACGTGATCTATGTGGCTGGAGTAGAGTAAGCAAGAGGTAGAGGGGAGTAAGCAAGAGGTAGAGGGGAGTAAGCAAGAGGTAGACGGGAGTAAGCATGAGTAGAGTAAGCATGAGGAGTAGAGTAAGCATGAGGCAGCAGAATGGCCAGATCACATAGAGCCCTATAAGTCACTGTGAGGACTCCAACTTTTCCCCCAAAGTGCCATGAGAAGGCAATGGAGGGCTTTGAGCAGAAGAATGAAATTATCTCACTTATGTTTTAGCAGGATCCCTCTTATTGACATGGCTGGAAGTTAGCAGGATCCCTCTTATTGACATGTGGAAAGCAGGCTGGAAGGGGGAAAAGGAGACTAGTTAGACTATTGCAAGAGAGACCAGGCAAGAAATTATGGTAGCGTGGACCAAGGTGGTAACAGTGGAAATGTTGAGAAATAATTGAATTCTGGATGTGTTGTGAAGGTCTCAGCTGACAGAGTTTGCTGATGGATTGGACATAGAGTGTATGTAGAAACAGAGGAGTCAAGCAGATCCTAATGGTTTTGGACTGAACATTTAGAGGGATAGAGCTGTTGTTTTCTGGGACGAGGAAGAGCACAGGAAGTGCACCATTCTTTAGGGTGGGAAGAAGTCAGCATATGCTGAGTTTGAAATGGAGTTTAGAAAAAGCCTTCTCAAGTTCCTAACAAATGAAAGGACCTCCTAAGAATCAGGAAACTTAAGTTATGTCACAAGGAATATTATTGATGAGCTCTAAGACTCTGAGTAATTACTTTATCTCTGTGGATCTCGATTTCTTCCTCTGTTAATCATTAGACTGAACGCGTTAAAATCCCTTCTAACTCCGTGATTCTATTGTGCTCTTCCGTGGTTTTCAGAAGACAGCTGACCAAAATGCCTTTTCAGATTACTATGCAACTACATTGTATAAAATGCAATATTTTGGGATGATGACATTTGATGTTTAATATACCATTAATGGTTTATTGTAAACTTGGGTGCTAAAATCGTTCTCTAAAATGTGTGGGGAAAAGTCAATAAAAAGAGAGATCTGGATTGCTTGTGTTTCTACCACCTGTTATTTTAAATAGTGGAGGGTGTCATTTTTTCCCAGGGAATTCAATATGCTTTATAGATATTATACTAAAATTACATTTTAGTTTAATTTAAATCTTGTTAGAAGTGACTGGTACATGGTAGGCCCTCAGTATGTGTTTGTGGAATGAATAGATGAATTAGAAATGAACATGCTATCATTACTTTTACACAAGGTACCTTTCAGAAGATATTCTGTATGTGACTCACTGCCTTCTTTAAAACTTCTGCCATCTCTTTTATTTACATGGTAGTAGATATAATTACTCTTTTTTAAGGAAATGGGGTAGAAAATGGCTAATTGATTCACCCAGTCATCACCCATTTGATAAAAGAAGTGAACCAGCCTTATCATAATTCTCAAAAGCTGAGAATATGTGCTCAGACCTCATACTACACAGTGCTCTGAAGAGCAGTTCAGCAGCTATGTATTATGTTGACCTCTGTGTTATGTTGGTGTTCATATCTGAAGCTGTGATACGTCTGTAGAGTTCGAGAAGCAGTCTGGACACACTAAACAGTAAATATTACTGTCTAAAACACAATCTTCCCTGCTAAATGACATACTAGCCAGACTGCCTTAGATTATCTCTTTGTATGGTTCATTGTTTGCTTCTCTAAAATGGAGGCAAGTCAGCTGTCTCTACTAAACTCTGTCTCTACTAAAAATACAAAAATTAGCCAGGCGTGGTGGCGTGCCTATTATCCCAGCTACTCGGGAGGCTGAGGCAGGAGAATCGCTTGAACCTGGGAGGCAGAGGTTGCAGTGAGCCGAGATCATGCCACTGCACTCCAGCCTGGGTGACAGAGTGAGACTCCATCTGAAAAAAAAAAAAAAAATAGATTCTGTGTCTTCTACCCCAAGTGTTCCACTGGGCTTGTAATCCAGTACTAAGCTAAGTCAGAGTAGCATTGCAAGAAGAGTGAAATTGACACCATACCTCCACCCCCTTCCCCTAAGCCATTGCCAATCTGATTAAACCTTCTGTATGCAGGACAGGTTTATCTTAATTTACTTTTTGACTTTTGACTCATGGTCAACAAAATGAAACAAAACCATCCTGAGAATTAAATGGTTGATGTTAGGATACAGCACCAAATTAGTGGAAAAATAAACTTTAGTTCAAAATACTAAAACTAAGTTCAATAGTCATACAATTCACAGTTGCATTCTTTTCTCCCAGGTCAGACAGCAGAAGTTCCTTGGCTGTTTACATCCTGTTCTTGGATTTCCATTTCATGCAGCTATCTAGTTTTGAATTTCTTGCCAATTGTAGACACTGTCCCTCTTGAGAGCTAAAAAGCACACAATTTGTTATTTGGTTCAAAGCTGCTGCAGCTTTTCAGAGGGATTTATTGTGCAGATCTTGTCAAAGCAATACTGTTTACCCACCATTTGTATACAGGAGTACAACAGCACAGTGTGGTTGAGACTACAGGGCAAACATTGTGCTAAGTTAGGTAAACCCAGTGATGTAAATATGGGGTAATTTATAAAGCTTTAAGAAAAACAAGGTTTATTAATCCAGTAGTGTTTGGAGGTGCAGCTTTTAAATAATTACTGTTTTTCACATTGCAGATTTCAAAGAATTTTTGATCAGGATGCAAACCAAGAGACCATTTTTGAAAACATTGCCAAACCAGTTGCTGGGAGGTAGGATTTCCCATATTTTGTTCAGTGGGCTCGTGGCTTTTCATGTTGTCTTCAATTCTCAGATAACTGTGGTAGTGTGCTTAAGTATATGAATTATATACTTAGGCTGCAGGACATGTAATGATGATAGCATTAATACCTTCTGTTCCTATAACCATTTGTTTTAGATTTAGATTCTGAGTCTCAAAACAAAACAAAATAACACAGTGAGATAGACTAGCTATTGTTACTCCTATCTGTAAAGATATATAAACCGAGGATCACAGAAATGAAGTGACACTCCTCAGGGTTGCATGGGTAGTGGTGGCAGAGTCTTAGACGATTTTTGGACTGCTAAGTTCAGTGTTCTTTCCTCAGTACAGTACAGTACTGTACTTCAAACATACAGTTAGATGGACAAAGGATAAGGTATGGGTGGTACCTGGGAGGCTGCCTAATGATACTGGCCCTGCTCTACCTCAGTGTCATTTCAAAGCTTGGCCCTTTGCTTTAATATATCTAGATAATTCCAGGCTGCTGACTACTAGAACCAAACTCACATGAGAGTACCAAATAAATCAGAGTGCCAATTTATTAATATGTATTGGCAGTCTCCTAGGGACTAAGACACTCAAGCTCTTTGATAAGCACACAGTCCTCTTATAGGGAATCCATTTAGAAAACTACTGCTAACAAGCTTGCTTTCTGATCTGAAATCATTTGGATGATGCTAATGACCTAATGATAATCCCAAGATATATTCATCGTTACAGTTAAATAATGAAAATTATACCTGCTAAATGAACCCAGTTTTCAAGTCTACTCATCAGTACACCCTTTTTAGTGGACATTGCTGAGAACACGTTGCTACATTATGTCTCTCAAACTCCTGTTTTATGAATCCTATGCAAACCAAGCCCTTCTTTTTTTAATACAGCCTTCCTTCATTAGGTAACCTACAATCAAGTAGGCTTAAGCTATTTTAGAGTTATAATCACAATCCAATAACACCTCTATAGATAAAATTCAAGTCTCCTTGATTAGATGTCAAACATTTCTGAAATTCCCATCTTTTTAGCAATCATTTGGGTTGTGTCATTTTTCAGATAGCTAGTTTCATGTGTTTTATTTTTAAACTTCCTAACATCATTCAGGAAGGGAACCTTAAGTTTCTTTTTCATGGATGCCTGGGTTTTCCTTCCGCTACAGACTCTCATCTTGAGCCCACTTTCTCCTCCAGCTACTGCCCTTTTCTTCAGCTTTCCTTTATAGAACATATCTTTGAAATGGCCTACTATATTCACTACTTCAGTTCCTCTCCCAAACCCTGTTCTTATCATGCTTTGGCCTCCACTGCCTCAATGAAATTGTTTTTGTCAAAGTCAACTATGAATTCTATTTGCTAAATTTAATAATGATCATTTCCCAGTCCTCATGCTATTTGATATGTCTGCCATTTTGACACAGTTGATCACTCCATCCTCCACATACTTTCTTCACTTGTCACACTCTCCTGGTTCTCCGTTCCTTCTCAGTTAACTTATGCGGTTTTAATTGTATGCGGTGACCATTTCCTCTTGCTGTTCCCTCTGTCTGGAATTCTCTTCCCTCAGAAATCTGCATGGTTTCTCCCTCAGCAACCTGAAATTTTTGCTCATAGCGGCTTTCTCAGTAAGGCCTTCCTGTAGAACCTTATTTAAAATTGCACCTCCGTTACCCTTCCCTATTTGACTTTATTTATTTTAGCACGTGTCACCATCTGACATTTTTTTATGATTATTTTACTTTAAGTTCTAGGGTACATGTGCTCAACGTGCAGGTTTGTTACATAGGTATACATGTGCCATGTTGGTGTGCTGCACTCATTAACTCGTCATTTACATTAAGTATTTCTCCTAATGCTTTTCCTCCCCCTGCCTCCCACCCCATGACAGGCTCTGGGGTGTGATGTTCCCCACTCTGTGTCCAAGTGTTTTCATTGTTCAGTTCCCACCTATGAGTGAGAACACGCGGTATTTGGTTTTCTGTCTTGTGAGACGGGGTTTCACCATGTTGGCCAGGCTCGTCTTGAACTCCTGACCTCGTGATCCACCCGCTTTGGCCTCCCAAAGTGTTAGGATGACAGGCGTGAGCCACCGCACCTGGCCCTGACATATTATGCAGTTTAATTCTATATTAGTGTTTGTGTCTGTTTGCCTCCACTAAAACAAAGCTCCATGAAGGCAGGGGCTTTGTTTTATCCACTGATGCGACAAACTCCATGATAACAAGATTTCAAAAATGACAGGCAAGAGCACTTTTATCCAAGCAGCTCAAGTTGGCCCTGGTGGGATTTATCTTTTATCAATAAGAAATATTCCTCTTTATCCTTTCTATTACTTTTCTCCTTGTATTCTTTTTTTCCTGAAATTAGTTTTGCTATTTTTTTTTTCTGTCAGCCTTTGTCTTATCTTTCTCCTTCTCCTAGTTCAACTGCCTTGTGACATTTTGTTTTTAAGAATGGGCCTGATAAATAAAATATGGCTGCTTTTGCCTTTTTAGCTAAACCCACAGTTTTTGATCTTGAATTAGTTACTTTAACCAGTTTATCTTTATTATGATTACCATAATTTGGAGCTATTCCTCTTATGTTATTTTCTTTCTCCTCTTTTTTGTACTTCCCAATTTTTTTTCCTTTCTTGCTTTTTGTTGGTTTGACTGTTGTTGCTGCCTCCATTTTCTTTCCCAAGTTGTACATTGTACTTCAACAGCTCTAGTTTAAATTCAGATATTTAAACATTTGTATTTTTCTCAGTATCAAAAACTTTGTCTCTGCCTCTGTCTCGCTCTCTCTCTCTTCTCTCTAGTCAAGAATGTTAGGATACTTTTACTTTGCCTCTCCTACACCTCTACAACTTTCACTGTGGAGATCAATTGATATTTCTGTCTGAATTATTATTATTAATTTTTATTAACATTTATTTTAATTATCTCAAAGTTATACTATTTCTTTGTCACTGTTTCTTGTATTTGTGTCTAATTCTTAGATTCCTTTTGGTAATCATCCTCTAATAACCTCTTAGAAAAAATTCAGGACTGGGGAACTTTCTGAAGTCTTTCCTTTCCCTTCACAGTTAAATGAGCTCAGGAGTTCAAGATCAGCCTGGGCAACATATTTAGATTTTTGTCTCTATAAATAATCTTAAAAATCAGCTGGGCGTGGTGGTGCATGCCTATAGTTCCAAGTATTCAAGAGGTTCAGGTGGGAGAATCACTTAAGCCCAGCAGGTTGAGGCTGCTCTACCCGGCCATTTGACTGGGTATAGCACTCTACGCTAACAGTTCCTTCCTCTCAAAGCTGTGAAGACACTGCTTCATTGTCTCTTTGCATACAGGGTTGTTGAAAACATGTCCGTGCCGATCTGATTCTTATTTCTTTTTAGACATAACTTTTGTTTTTACTTTCCAGGTGTTTCTAGGATTTTTTCTTTTCTTGTTTTTATGAAATTTGATATTAATGAGTCTAGGTATGGATATTTTTTTCATGTATTCTTATCTCTCAGTCAGCTATTTCAATCTGAAAACTCAAGTTCAAGGGTCATCACATGGACCTTTTCTTTGGTAGTTAAAAAAAAGTTCTTCCTTTTTTTAAAAGTAATCTCATTTTATTTATTTATGTATTATTTAATTATTTAATTTTTATTTTTTGAGACATAGTCTCATTCTGTTGCCCAGGTTGGAGTGCAGTGGCGTGATCACAGCTCACTGCAGCCTTGACCTGCTAGACTTAAACAATCCTCCTGCCTCAAGGCCTCTCAAGTAGTTGAAATTACACATGCATGCTACCACACTCAGCTCATTTTTTAAATTTGTTATAGAGATGGGGTCTCAGATTGGTCTCAAACTCCTGGGTTCAGGAGATCTTCCTGCCTCGGCCTCCCAAAGTGCTAGGATTCCAGGCATGAGCCACTGTGTCCAGCCAAAAAAAACCCCAACATATCTTATTCTTTCTTTCTGGACCTTGCAATCCTATCCTTCAAATATTACAACTTCCCATTCATAGTTCTCCTCTCTTTGCCCTGTGCTTCTGAATTCTGCAAGAATTTGTCAGCACAGATTCCAGCATGGTAATTTGCTTTTCAGTTCATGTGAATTCTTCTTTATCCCTCTAAATTTTTTAATTTTTACTATTTTATTTTTCATTTCTAGGAAATGAAAAAGTCTATTCTTGCTTGTGAATGTGGTATCCCCCTTTCCCTCTGAAGAGAATGATCTTCTTTTGAAACATTGGGTTGTTTTTGTTTTTTTCTGTCTTCTTTTTCTTTATGTGCATGTCCTTCTGATGAGTTTGGTGCCTTGCTTTCCTGGTGCAGATTTCCCTCAGATATTGGTGATTCTTAGTCGTGGGCTTATCCCCGTCATTTGAGGATGCTGTTGTCTGTTTGAGCACACCGTTTCTGTTCACTGTGGCCTACCCTTGTGTCTATGGGGAAGGGATGGCATGTGCTGAGGGCATGGCGTGCTTATTTGCTAGGCGTGAGGCCGTCTTTCCTCCATGGTGCTAGGAGTCTCTCACTGTCCCTAATCCAAGCTTCTACTCTGCAGAAACATGTACTGCAACAGTGAATAGACAGACAGGGGCAGATTCACATTTTCTTCTCATTCATCTCTGTAGGAGAGGGTTGTTAAGCAAATTGACTTATTTAAGAGCCTGGGGAGGGAATCACTTTTTTCATTGACTTTAAATATACTGTATATAGTATGTTTCTATTTTATGCAAGTTTAAATTGTGTGACTTTGAAATGGTAAAACATAAAATACTAATAACATAAAGTGTCATTTATGCACAATATTTAAATTAATATATCCCCATACATTGAAAATCAAATTTTTAAGAATTACATAATTTGGCAGGCCTTTGAATGGAGACTGTACCACTTTAGATATTAAACAGAAATGTCTGCTATTCCTAGTGAAGATTAACCTTCAAGAACACATTTGCAACATACAATGTGACCACTTTAAACAAGCCCTTTAAAGTTATTCTACTGGGTTAACACACTGTAGCTTAATTCTGGTTACTGTATGCAATTAAGGCTAAATAAAACTAATCACATTTCTTTCCAAAATTCTGTAATTCAGGAATCTCACCAATTTAGACATCTTTTCTACTTAGTCCAAGCCAGTGATATTATGTGCATGACTATATAGCAGGGGTCCCCAAAGCCTGAGGCCACGTGCCAGTACCAGTCTGTGGCCTGTTAGGAACTGGGTCACACAGTAGAAGGTGAGTGGTGGTGGAGGGAGCATTACTGCCTGAGCTCCACCTCCTGTCAGATCAGCTGTGGCATTAGATTCAGATAGGAGCACAAACACTATTGTGAACTGTGCATGTGAGCAATCTAGGTTACACACTCCTTATGAGAATCTCACTATGCCTGATGATCTGAGGTGAAACAGTTTCATCCCAAAACCATTCCTCCAACAACACACAATTATTTGGTGCAAAAATTGTCTTCCACGAAACCAGTCCCTGGTGCCAAAAAGAGTGGAGACCAAAGCTGTATAGGATTGCATGTATGAGGAGAAATAGTAAAGCTTGAACTTTGTATCATTGGAAATAAATGTGGTTATTTATTATTTAGTACATTTCCACTAGGAAGTGCTTCATGATGATGCGTCTTCTAATCTTAGATGTCTTTGAAATCTATCTTGGGTTGATTAGTAACGTGTAAAAACTACCTTTTGTCATCTGAATTTTGCTCATTAATTTCTGGGTGAATTTTTTGAATAAATTTCTTTTATGTAAGATTTAAGAAGTCCACAAATGTCTATGTTATTGCAGTATGCAAAAGAGTGTCTTGTTTTATTTGTTTTTTTTTATCTGGTGTTATGCTTCTCAAACTGAAGTGTGTCAATCTCTGGAATATGTGGTAGTCTATCAGAGAATACCTGAAGCTTCAAGCAAAAATAGTACATTATCCTTGAGTGACAATTTCATTCAAAGACTTAGGGAGGAAAACTGTGAAGTCTAGACATTTATGAGGTCTTATCACACATCTGCAAGTTTGCAGAATTTCAATTTTCTAGTTGAGCCTGATCTATGTTTTACCTAAAAGCCTGGGGTGTAGGAAATTTACTTTATGTGCAGTGAGTAATTCTGCAAAAATTTGGAAATTCACTGTTTTGTAACAACATGATGGTTTGACCAAAATGAATAGAATGTGCACTGGCAGGAGGACTGGCTATGCTATGACACAGTCCCCGTAGCTGGTGCTGAACAGCTAAGGCGCCTACACTACAATAAGGCCAATGAGGTTGGCTTTTGGAAAGCTATTAGTCATTGTGAGCCACCACTTGTTAACCTTTGATTTCACCAGTGATGAACAATATCAGGAGCTGCCTTTCAATTTATAGTAAGAAGATTTCTCTTTTCCTTCACTCTCTTCTTACTATAAAGAGACAGCTGCCCTCTCAGATTTGGAAAAAGATGTGCTTGACTACTTTTGCACATGTGCTCTTGCTGGGTGGGAGGCCAAGGCTTGATGCAGGGGATTTTCTCATGGCAGGGGGCAGTACCACACTCTCAGTCGCACCAGGGTCATTGCCCAGCAGGACTTTTACCTGTTGCTCTTTAGGAAACAGGCTTTACTGATAATGCTGTGGGTTGCCTAGCTCACCCAGTTCTCCTAATCCAACCAGAGAAGAGATCCTGCTCTTTCAAGACAAGGAGGCCAGAATAGAGAGAAGAAGGCTCACAAAAGAGGATTAAAAAAAATCTTAGTTATTCACTTCTGTGTACTCATGGTTTTACCTTTTGTGGCTCAAAATATTTGGCATGAAGTCAAATAATCCAATTCTGGCCCTAGCCTGTGACTAACTCCCTATGTGACTTTGGATCAGACATATCACTTCTGAATCAGTTATCCCTTCTGAGAAAGGGGATGCTAATAACACCAAGTTTACAAGGTTGTTTTAAGGATGAAAAGAAACAATGTACTTTACAAGCGTCAGTGCCCTATTCAATGTAAGGGATGAAAAAATTAGAGATCTTTAATTTCTTTGCCACTTAAAAAAACATGCCTAGTGACCTCTGGTTCCAGACCAAGATACAGTAGACACATTTCTCTCTATTCCCCTTACTAAGTACAGCTGAATACTCTGGACGTCATATACAAAGAAACATGACTCTGAAAGTTGAAGAGAAGATAGCCTAGCTAGAGACCTCAGGACCTGAGAAGTGACAGAATGGTGAATCCCCTTGTTCTTTTCCCCTCATATATCTGCAAAAAGCGGGGACATTTAACCACTCTGCCCAGATTGGATGCTGGAGAAACCAGATACCCAGAAACACCAGTGGGCTCAGACAAAATCCTCAAGAAGAGTCTACTGTCTCTAGCAAGAGTGCCAGGGGACTGGCAGCCTAGCAAGACAAAAAACTTGTAGATACTAGTTGCCTCACTCCATCCAGATACCATGGAAAAACCCATGACTCCACCCCTATGGATTTTAAAGAGAAGAGGGCCCTAAGGGAAGTAAGGTTTCTATACTTCATTCAAACTGGTAGAATGTTAACACCAGTAGATCTCTATAGTGATGGAATAGTTCTGTATTTTGATGGCAGTGGTGATTGCTTAATTCTACACATGTGAGAAAATGGCATAGAACTATACACATACATTGTACGAATGTCAATTTCCTGGTTTTGAAAAGGTACTACAGTTATGGAATATGTAACCACTGGGGCAAATGGGGTACAGAGAACCATTGTATACTCTCTTTATGACTTTCTGTAAATTTATCATTATTTCAAAATAAAACATTAAGAAAATCCTCAGTTATAAAAATTTTAGTGACATTTGTTCTGTGATATTCTTCTATTCTGTAAATTAGGCAATCTCAGTTATTACACTGGAACTTCTCCCCCATGGGATTCAATAAAACTAATCCCATCTGAAAGTCACAAAAACACCAGTGACATTTTGTTTTTTTCTAAGTTTACAGGAAATATTGTTCGCCACTGAATTGTACAAAAACTCATTGCCTGTTCCACAGATCTGTTCAACTTCTGGCCACAATTGCACTTTGCCAGATGCGTTGTTTATAAACAGGAACCTGTACTTGGCTTTACTTGCTGCTATGCTGAATTTCCTGATAACATTACATTTCTGGCTTTTGTGACTTTACGATTATACTTAAATTTAAACTTTTAAGTGTAACAATTTTAAAATTATATTTTCAGCTGAGAACATGGTCTTATGATTAAAAACAGGAACACTAACATCAGTTTAAAGCCATGTAATTATACAAGATGATGACCTTGACAAGCTCCATCAAGGACTTACCAAGGAAGGGAATAACATTACCATTCTACCTACAGCTGGCGAATGTGAAGAAAACAGCCGTTGATGTAACAAGTATAGAATATATTAAAGATGCACATTTCAAACACAGATTTTATTACTGTAGGTAAAAAGTGAGCCTAAATCTGGGTCTCTCTTCTTAAGAATAATTGATCAAGAAATTGCATGATACTATCATGTTTGCAGTAATAACTATGTTATTCATAATTTTTGATAAAATACCTATAGAATAAAAAAAGCATAAGAGTTGCATGAAGCTATTTAATTGTAAGAAGTAGGATTCCTTGACAGAGTATTGTACATGTGAGGGGTGAAAATTACTGGGTCAGCGGTAAAATAAAAAGCATTACTTGGATTAAAAAGTTGGTTGGGGGTTTCCTAAGATAATAAAAGAGACCAACCAGTGGATCGGAGATGCACTGACACGAGCAGTGTGATTCTTCAGCATGAAGAGACATCTCTTAAGCTGGTGCCCCCAGAGGCAGATCCTGAGGCTAGGATTCCAGAGAAAGTAATGTATTTGGGAGGTGAGTTCAGGAAGCACCTGCAGGGCGGTAGGGAAGTGAGAAAGCGAAGGAAAGGAAGCTAGGGTATTTTAAAGAGCAGGTTACCACTGTAAGCAACTGGGACTTATTTCCACTGGTACCCACTGAGAACTGTTAGGAATATGTCTCAGAGTTGTCCCGCCCAAGGGGCAAAGAAGCCGGGGTACTTGACCACCCCTGCCCATTATTGGTTGACGGCTGCTTCTGGGACGTTCACATCATGGCACTTTGAGCCTCACCGGTGCGTGAATTAAACTTCATGGAGGCAAGGACTCCTCTTTACCTTTGTTCACTGTTGTGTCTCCGGCTCCTAGAATAGTGTCAGGTGTCTATTAAATGCTCCGAGTATTTGTTGAGGAAGAGAATTAGCAGATAGAGGATGATCCTTTAGCACCTGTCAGCCTTCCTTTTATTGCTTAAATGCACAGTGATGGGCTTTATTTCTTATAAAGTGAGTTTTATTTGTTTCCTTCCTGAGGTAGTTTTTGGATAGAGGCCTTTTCAATGACTAAAATCATGCTATATAGACACCTGCTCTTTTGTCTAGGCCAGTGGTTCTCAAAGTGTGGTCCATAACCCAGCAGCATCAACATTACCTGAGCACTTGTTAGACACGCACATTATCAGGCCTCACCCATACCTATTGAATCAGAACTATCTGTAGTCTAAAACGCCCTTCAGGTGATTCTGATGCACACTAAAATTTGAGATTCTCTCACCTAGGCATAAAGCTAGGTTGTGGGGTGATGCAGATAGTGACAGATGATACCGGTGGTATTTGTTGTTAGTATCTTTCTCAGAGATCCGAGATGTGCTCTAAACGGCTTTACAATTCTGAAATTGGTATTTGTTTATTTATAATTTACCTCCCACTTATTTCTAAAATAAATTAAAGCATCTTATCCTAAAGGCAGAACCAGCCTTCGTATACATGAGACCCATGTCATAACACAGGGCCCCATACTCAGAAGGGACCCCACTCTTGATTTAATGCAGTATAGTTGACATTCACAGGAATATTACAAGAGAAATCTGAAACTATTTAGACTAAGTTAGGTACTTAACAGATTATTTTCAGAAAGCTGAATGTTTTCTCTAAAGATATAATTGGGGGAGACTATATAACACACTGACTAAAAGCATGGACTTTGGAGCCATATAAGCACAGTTCAGATCCCAACTTTAATACTTATTAGCTGTGTGTCCTTGGGCAAGTTATTTCATCTTTCTCTGTCCTAGCTTTTTTTTTTTTTTTTTTTTTAAGGTGGAGTTTCGCTCTGTCACCCAGGCTGGAGTACAGTGGCATGATCTTGGCTCACTGCAACCTCTGCCACCCAGGTTCAAGCAGTTCTTCTGCCTCAGTCTCCCAAATAGCTGGGATTACAGGCATGTGCCACCCCACCCTGCTAATTTTGTATGTTTAGTAGAGACGGGGTTTTACCATGTTGGCCAGGCTAGTCTCGAACTCCTGACCTCAGGTGATCCACCTGCCTTAGCCTCCCAAAGTGCTGGGATTACAGGTGTGAGCCACTGTGCCTGGCCTGAACCAGCTTTTTATCTTTAAATGGGGAAAATGATACTTAATATCTACCTCATTTGCCATGATAATCCAATGAGCTGTACATGAAAATCACATGCCCCAGTATATGTGATTGCTCAGTAAGTACATAGTGCATGCTTAATGAGTATTAGCTATCATCCATTTTTGGCTCCCCACCAACATTTTTATAGAAAGGATTTTCATCCCAATTCAGAATTTTACCAAGCTATGAATGTTTTTCTGTATGATTTTTTCCCCCTTAACTCTTTTTAGATTTGGTTTCTCCCGAGGCACCAAAAAGTTTGTAATTTTATATCAGATCTTTAATTCAGGACTTGAGGATACATTTACAAATAATCCAAAGATATTTCTAGTTATTATTTCTCACCTTGATAGCCTCCAAAAGAAAGATATATAAAGAACATAAATAGAAGGCAAGATGTTCTGGAAAATCCTTCCTATACAGATGTGCAGTGATTGATTACAATTGGCAAGATTTTTACTGTAGTTATTTGACTTTATAATTGACTGGCAAAAGCAAAATCATACTGAAAATATGTTGTTTGAATGGCTGGAGAAAATACAGCAGTAAATTTATCTCGTGCTTTATCGCTTGTAGATCTAAATATCTTCATTTAAAAGTTCCTTTACTTGGAGCAGAGCGCTTTTAGCAGAGTTTCTATCATTGTCAGTGAATTTGAGCCTTACTTTTATACTAGGTCATGTGTTTCTGGTCAGAATTTTTAGTGTAATTCTTGCTAAATAATAGGAACAAATTTACTTATTAATTGATAACACTAAGAATACATACTATTTTATATAAAGCTTTGCCAATGTAAGAGCACTTTCACATATATTATCTCATCTAATTTTTATAATGACCCTATGCGTTGATAAGTGTTATTATTCCCATTTTAGATGAAAAACAGGGCTCTGAGCATTTAATTGGTTTCTGCGGGGTTACCCAGTAATTAGGTTGTGGAGCTGAAACTACAATAGATCTTCCTTTCATAGTCTTTTGTTTCTTAAATTGCTTTATCACACCCAGCATTTATGTGTTTCATTCCATTTCATTGAAATCATCCTTGCTAAATTCACTAATAGGATGTTCATGTCACTGAATCAGTGGGCTTTGTTCAGTCTTCATCCCATTTTACCTTTCATCAGCAGTCAACAGTGTTAACTCTTTCCTTGTGGCCATGGCAAATAGGTAAAATTGAGATGATTGTTGTGTCCTGGTGGTGGGTGAGTGGATTTTGTCTTGGTGTCCGGGGGGTGGAAATCGGGGTAGGGTGAAGTTGGGAAATGAAAGGCAACTTTCCCTTTTACTGTTCACCTCGTGAGTTGTTTCTCCTATGCTCCAGATGTCCGAGCACTTTACCTTCTGCATCCCACTCCCATGCTATGTCAAAGTTTTGCGTGCACTAAATGACATTTCTTCCTTTTGTTCATAAAATTTCTTCATTCAGTGTAGCTGTTCTCAGAGGAAAATAATTAAATTAGATATATGAAACTTCATTCGACATTCATTCTGCTAATATTTACTGAGTGTCAGCTATATATCAAGCACTGCAAATAAGTCCAACTTTCTTAACGGAATTTGTGTTATTAACAGAAAGATCCTGGCTGCCTTGGTGGCTCATGCCTACAATTCCACCACTTTGGGAGGCTGAGGTGGGAGGATCGCTTGAGCCTAGGAGTTCAAGACCAGCCTGGTGAAAAAGATTTTTGTTTACCAAAATTAGTCCAATTTCAGGCACAGCAATACACTGAAGTGAAAGATATTAAGTTGTGTGAGAGACATATTGGGCAAGCATCCAATATGTCATTGCCATACTTACAGTCCTCACAGCTTCTGATACGGAAAAATGTTCCACCGAGTTTCCAGTGGAACTATGTTGTGATTTGTGACACTGTCCTCTGCAGTCATGGCTGAAGGAATCTGAGTCAAGGGCAGCAATGCGAAGGCTGCCTGCTTATGGTATAGGATGTCAATCTGGGGACTAGAAGCATTGCCCAAATAGAAATGAGCTGGGGCCATCAGACCCTCATTCTTGGCGGTGTGAACTGGGAAAATCTGGACAAATCGGGCTATTGGCAGGAACAGAAGCTGAAAGGCATTTAGGTAGAGAGAATGAGAGTCTGGAAGGATCACTGTGGACAAGGAGATGACAGTTATGAGTCAGCAGAGGCTATACTAGAAAAAGGTAAACAAGGAGAAGGGTCCTAAGAGATCTGGAGGCCTGGAGGAAATTCCCGTTTCCACATGTCCTCATATTCTTACAATTACCTTCCTTCTTGTTGGTTTTTGTTCGTTATATCAGATGCATCTAATTAACTCAGGACCACATTTTATAAGTAGACTTGATCTATTTTGTGTATACCAAATCTATTGACCTGAGTAAAGATTGAGAAATTCCTTTTGAGTTCATATTGAATGTCCAAAAGCAAAATACTAGTTGTGTGAATGAAGTTTAATGATTGAATCAGAGGAGTTTATTGAGCCTACTCTCTAGTGTGAAATGCAAAGCCAGTATTCTTCACTAGTGACTGCAGGTGAAGCATATGATGTTACTTCTCTGCTCAGAACCCTTCAGTGGCTCCACATTTAACTCAGGGAAAAGGCCAGTTCCTTATGGTGGCCTAGAAGGAACTCTGGCTTCCTAGGCCTGGGCCCTGTGCAGTCCATTTGTTTTAGTCCTCAGTGGTTACTGTCTTGAAATTCTTAACAATTTTATCTTTGAATGTGTGTTTTGTAAGTGAAGTTCCGTGAGACAACAAAGCATAAACCTGAACAGGCGAGATCTGTGGAGCAGCAGCACACACAAGTGGTGATGATCCAGCAGCAGTTTGTGCACAGGCAGGCTCAGGCACAGAGCAGCATCCACGCAATAGCATTTGGTCCACTGTATACACCTCAGAGCAGTCCAGGATACCATGGGGACTCCAGCGGGAGGCCATTCTGGAACCTGGACCCAGATTGGTGGTAGCAGCGGTGGCAGCATGAGCAGAAGCGGTATTGTGGCCATGCCAGAGCAGGGCTTCCCATGGGGGCTGGACCAGGACTTGCCTAGGAGGTGGCTGTCCCATAGGTACCTGAGCTAATCTCTTTGTCCTGAGTGTCTGAACAGAAACTTTTGGAGCTCAGGCAGCAAACTTGATCAGTAAATTTTTACAAAATTCAAGTGTGCATGTTAACATCACAATAAAACCTATCAAGAGGTTGTTAGAATTCTTCAGAATTTAGAATTATCAGTCTTGAAAACTGCTGCAACTTTGTAAAGCAAATATCTACAGACTTAGAAATGAAAATTAAATGTAAAGGCTGGGTACGGTGGCTCACACCTCTAATCCCAGCACTTTGGGAGGCTGAATTTGCCAGATCACCTGAGGTCAGGAGTTCAAGACCAGCTTGGCCCTGTCTCTGGTAAAAAATACAAAAGTTAGCCAGGCGTGGTGGCACGTGCCTGTAGTTCCAGCTACTCTGGAGGCTGAGGCATGAGAATGGCTTGAACCAGGAGGCAGAGGTTGCAGTGAACTGAGATTGTGCCACTGCACTCCAGCCTGGGTGACAGAGCAAGACTCCATCTCAAAAAAAAAAAAAAAAAATTATGACAGTCAACAGGAAAGGATACCATTTTCATGTGAAACTTCAGATGAACCAAATATTAATAAGGAAGACAGTTTTGAAGTTAATTTTTTTCTTGTAATAGTAGATACAGTGAGCGAATGCATAAGCAGGTGTTTTGAATTATGAACTTACCGTGAAACTTCTTTCAGTTTCTTGTTCAACCTCCACAAGTGACAGGAAATATCATAGGAAACATTAAAATACATTGTATATATTTACATTTAAAATAAAATTCAAACTTCCATGAAACTGATTTGCATGTAGGGTTAAATCTTTTTAGGAAAATTAGTTTGCAAGAATCATCAGCTTAACCATACTAAAACTTACATTTTGAAATAATTTACAGAAATTTACCTTAATGTTGTCACAGTTTATAAAATACTCTTAGCTCTAGTGATAATTGCATCAACTGAAAGATCTTTCTCCAAATTAAAAATTAGCAAAAATTATAGAAAGAATTAATAAGACCTATTTAATAGCACAACAGGGTAACTATAGTCAATAATAACTTAAGTATACATTTTTAAATAATTAAATGAGTGTAATTGGATTATTTGTAATACAAAGGATAAATGCTTGAGGGGATGGACACACACACTCCGTGATGCGATCATTATGCATTGCATCCCTGTATAGCCATATGTATCACCTTAAATATTTATACCTACTATGGACCCACAAAAATTAAAAAGCTAAAAAGTAAAAATGAAAATCAGAAAAAATGATTTGTGAGCTTGCATGTATCAAAAATAATTGACTTTGCTTTCAATTATATCCATTGAAAATCAAGTTGCTAAAAATATAAATTTCAATGATCAAATAAATGAATATGTAGAAAAGTAAGCGAGGACATATGTGTGATCAATCAAGATATATTAATAAAGTATTATTGTTTTTATATTGTACAAAATTATAACATCAACATAGTATATTTTTACAATTTGGAAATTTATCCCTTACTCATTTATTACTATTCTTCTAATTATAAGTTATCCCTGTATTACAAATGCTAAAATGTTTTTAAGGGAAAAAGTTTTACATTTTGTGTACCTTTAATGGCACTTTTCCTCTACTCTTTCAACAGTGGGCCCTGCATTTTCATTGTGCACTGGGCTCCGCAATAGTTTAGCCAGCCCTGCCAAAAAGGCCTGCTTCCATGATCCACTTCCCCCTTGTAAACAAAGGGGGGCCTTACCTTATAGTTTTGTTTTGTTTTTCTAATATTCTCCCTTTTACTTACTCTGCTTCAGCTTTCAACATTCCAGAAACCTCTAGCCTGAAGGCTTTTGCCCTGGCTGTTTTCTCTGTCTGGAATGCTCTTTCTCCACATACCCACATAGCTCACACTGTCACCTCTTTAAAGTCTTTGTTCAAATGATAACTTCTTAGTGAGGCCCACTCTGACCAGGCTACTAAAAACCGCAGCCCATCCCTGCTCCAACCACCATGGCATTCCTCACTCCCCTACCTGATGCCACATTTGTTTTTTTCATAGCACTTGTCATCTTCTAATATATAATTTACTTATGTACTACGTCTACTGTACATTACCTGTCTCCTCTGCTAGAATGTCAGCTTCACAGGTACAGGGATCTTTTTGTTTTCTCCACTAATGATTCCCAATCACATATAACAGTGCCAGTCCATAGTAAATACCCAGTAAATATATGTGGAATGAAGCCTGAAACTATCAGTTAGACATGCAGCTGCTATGCAAGGCAAAATTATTCACATAACTGCAAGGTGTTTTTCCTTGTGCAATAGGCAAATTAGATTCTTGATTCCTGAAATTGTTTACAGCTACTCCTTTTGTATTTCCATTGATTTTAATTAATGAAAATTCCTGTTATAGAGCCATGCACTGAATGTGTGCTAATTAAATAGTGTTGTTCATGTAATTGTAGCATATTTAGAGCCATAAAAAGCTTTCAGAGTGCTAAAAACTTTGTTATAAAACCTAAAACAGTTGTAAAATAAGAAAACCCCAATGGCTGAATTCTTTATTTGCTTGTTAAGAATATTTACTTCTTAGGAAACCCTATTTTGCCTCAATCTAAATGACAATAGAAATACAGTATATTTTCACTTGGGAGTGTCTGCATTTTCACTCTGAGTTTGGGTGCCTAACCAATTGTGTCAGGAATTATTCTTATTCATAAATAAAATATTCTTCATCTATGGCTCTGTCGAGATTTAAATGTATATTTGCTAACTTGTATTCACTCTCAAGCACTAGAATCTTTGACAATCAATATTTCTTTTTCTTATGATTTAAGTTTTGTTTATTTTATCATAAGAACAGCACATTTTCTTCTTACTGAGACAAAAATCAAGATTAATGTTACAACTAGGAAGTATCCTTTTTAAATAAAATAACAAACTTCTTTTGTATGATACTTTAAAAAATGGAATTGCTTCTTTAATGGGAGAAATTGTGCTGAAAGCTGCTATGCTATCTTTATGTTTCTGGTAGGGGAAGTTTTTCTATCAGTACATGAAAATCTGGATTTCCAAGGAAATCACAAGAATAATGTAACATTTAAGTAGCAAGTCAAAGCTATTTTCCAAATGTTGATATGTAAAAACTGAATTATCTTCTTGAAAAATAATTAGGATGAAAATCATGGCAATAATCTCATATCTATATTAGATGAAGTCATGCTGCAAAGATTTCCCAATTTCCATGTGATATCAATAATTATATGAGTAATATTATATGAATAAAAAAGTAAGGTGCTAAGGAGATATTAAGATAGATACTGAAAAGTCATTGATTCTGTAGTTTCCAAATCTGTTTTATCCTTAATATGTCTATGAACTTCTTAGATCACATAGAAAAATGATCAGTCTAGGCTGGGCGTGGTGACTCATGCCTGTAATCCCAGCACTTTGGGGGGCCAAGGCGGGTGGATCACCTGAGGTTAGGAGTTCGAGACCAGCCTGGCCAACATGAAGAAACCCCATCTCTACTAAAAATACAAAAAAAGATTAGATGAGTGTGGTGGTGCATGCCTGTGATCCCAGCTACTCAGGAGGCTGAGGCAGGAGAATCACTTGAACCTGGGAGACAGAGGTCACAGTGAGCAGAGATCATGCCACTACACTCCAGCCTGGGCAGCAGAGCAAGACTCTGTCTCAAAAAAAAAAAAAAAAAAGAAAAGAAAAGAAAAAGAAAAATGGTCAGTCTAATATTAGGCTTCAGATCTTTTTCAATGACAAGAGATGGAAACCCCCTGCAAAAGGGAATTTATTGGCTTACATAACTAGAAGTCTAGAAATGTGTTGACTTCAATCTCAGTGTCCTCCATGTGGCTGACAGCACCAACCTGATAGGCTTATGAACCAAGACCCTCAAGACAGGACATTGTCCTTTCTACTAGCTTCAGTAGAATTTCCACATGAGGATTCTGGAGCCACATCACCATCCCCAGACCAATCGCTGTCACTAGAGGCATGGAGCACTCTGATTACCTTGGCTTCCTCAACCTGATTGTCAGCCGCACCACTTGGAAATAGGGAGAGGTTTCGCCAAAGGACGGAAGCTGGTGATGCCAGAGAAGAGAGAGAAGAAAACAAACTGGGCAGATAAACTTCCACTTTGGGTTAATAGGAAAAGTAAACAAACCCAAATCAATTAGAAGATACCTAGAAGATATTTCAGGGTTGAGGACTTTTAGAGATAACTATAGAAAATCATTTGGCTGTACCTGTGACATCTAACAATTGTTTTTTTTCTAATTCTGCCGTCTAACAATAGGAGGTTTACAGATGTCTATACATTTTGGGTTGATTGTAGTTCTACTAGATTTAGAAAAGAGCTACATGCACTAAGTTCCTACTATGTTTCAGGCTGTAAATAACCTTGACGTGTGTGTATGTGTCCAGTATTTACACTGGACACACACACACAAACTTCGAGATACACACACATACACAATATCTCAAAGTATTTACAGCCTGACATGTAGTAGGAACCTACTACATATTAGCTCTTTTATAATATACATATTTATATATTATATACTGTATACACACACACACACACACACATTCTAGTTGAATCCGTGAGGTATAGATTCATCTGTGAAGAAAAACTTAAGACAATAGTAACTAAAGTCATAAGCACTTACTATTTCACGTACAAGAAACCTGTGGGTAGGCAGTCCAAGGCTCTATTGGCAGCTTCCTGGTCACTAAGGACTCAAGCTCCTTCTGCCTTGCTGTTGCACCATCTTTATCAATCACATCACCTTGTGGTACAGGATGGCCGCTTGAACTCCAGCTCAATTATGCACCTTCTAGGCAACAGGAAGGAAAAAGTAGAAGAAGTTAGGAGCCCCTCATTTTTAAAGAGAATGTTCAGTACTATTATTTTTAAATTTTAGATTTTAGTGTTACATGTGCAGGTGTATAACATGGATATATTACGTGGGTCTGAGGTTTGGGCTTCTAATAATCCCATTGCCCAAGTAGTGAACATAGTACCCAACAGACAGATTTTCAACTCTTGTCCCCCTTCCTCCATCCTCCCCTCCCCTCTCCCTTTTTGGAATCCCCAGTGTTTATTGTTCCCATCTTTGTGTCTTTGTGTACCCAATGCCTAGCTCCCAGTTATACGTGAGAACATGTGGCATTTGATTTTCTGTTTCTGTGTTAACTCACTTAGGATAATGCTGCTGCAAAGGACATGATTTCATTCTTTTTTATGACTGTGTGGTATTCCATGGTGTATATATACCACATTTTCTTTATCCAGTCCACCGTTGATGGGCACCTGTGTTGATTTCATGTCTTTGCTATTGTGAATAGTGTTGTGATGAGCATACGACTGTGGGTGTCTTTTTGGTAGAATGATTTGTTTTCTTTTGAGTATATACCCAGTATTGGGTTTTCTGGGTCTAAAGGTCATTCTATTTTTAGTTCTTTGAGAAATCTCTAAATTGCTTTCCACAAGGGCTGAACTAATTTGCATTCCCATGAACAGTGTAGAAGGATTCCCTTTTCTCTGCAACCTTGACAACATTTGTTATTTTCTGACTTTTTAATAATAGCAATTCTGACTGGTGTGAGATGGTATCCTATTGTAGTTTTGGTTTGCATCACTCTGATGATTAGTAATGTTGAGCATTTTTCATGTTTGTTGACCATTTGTATATCTTCTTTTGAGAAGTGTTTGTTCTTTGTCCACTTTTCAATGTGGTTGTTTGTGTTTTTCCTACTGATTTGTTTAAGTTCCGTATAGATTCTGGATATTAGTCCTTTGTCAGATGCATAGTTTACAAATATTTTCTTCCACTCTGTAGGTTGTCTGTTTGCCCTGTTGACAGTTTCTTTTGCTATGCAGAAGCTCTTTAGTTCAATTGTCAATTTTGGTTTTTGTTGCATTTGCTCTTGAGAACTTAAGTTATAAATTCCTTGCCTAAGCCAATGTCTAGAAGGGTATTCCTAGGTTTTCTTTTAGAAATTTTATCGTTTGAGGCCTTTCATTTAAGTCTTTAGTCTAATGAGTTAATTTTTGTATATGGTGAGAGGTAGGGGTCCAGTTTCATTCTTTTTCATATGGTTAGCCAGTTTTCCTAGCACCATTTATTAAATAGGGTATCCTTTCCCCATTGTTTATTTTTGTTAACTTTGCCAAAAATCAGTTGGTTGTAGGTGTGCAGCTTTATTTCAGGGGTCTCTGTTATGTTCCATTGGCCTATGTGTCTGTTTTTGTACCAGTACTATGCTTTTTTGATTAATGTAGCCTTGTAATATAGTTTGAAGTTGGGTCAGGTGATACCTCTGGCTTTATTCTTTTTGCTTAGGATTGTTTTGACTCTTTGAGCTTTTTTTTTTTTGGTTCCATATGAATTTTAGGATAGTTTTTTCTAATTCTGTGAAAAAAGATGTTGGTAATTTGATAGGAAAAGTGATGAATTATTCAGTTGCTTTGGGTAGTATGGACGTTTTAGTAATATTGAACATAGAATACTTTTCCATTTGTTTGTGTCACCTATGATTTCTTTCAGCAGTGTGTTGTCATTCTTCTTGTAGAGATCTTCACCTCCTTGACTAAATCTAGTCCTAGGTATTTTTTTGGTATGTGTGGCTATTATAAATGGGATTGCATTCTTGATTTGGTTTTCAGCTTGAATGTTATTGGTGTATAGAAATGATAGTGATTTTTGTATATTGATTTATGTATCCCGAGACTTTGCTGAAGTCATTTATCAGGTCTAGGAGACTTTCCGCGAATCCTTAAGGTTTTCTAGGTATAGAAACGTATCATCAGTGAAGAAATCATTTAACTTCTTCTTTTTATATTTGGACGCCTTTTATTTCTTTCTCTTGCCTGACTGTTCTGGGAAGGACTTCCAGTCCTATGTTGAGTAGGAGTGGTGAGAGTGGACATCCTTGCCTTGTTGCAGTTCTTAAGGGGAATGCTTCCAGCTTTTGCCCATTCAGTATGATGTTGGCTGTGGATTTGTCATAGATGGCTTTTATTATTTCGAGGTATTTTGTTGATGCTTCATTTGTTGAGGGTTTTTACCACAAAGGGATGTTGGATTTTATTGAATGCTTTTTCATATCTATTGAGATGATCATATGGTTTTTGTTTTTAATTCTACTTTGTGAATCACATTTATTGATTTGTGTATGTTGAATCATCTTTGCATCCCAGGAATAAGATCCAACTGATCATGGTGAATTAACTTTTTGATGTACTGCTGGATTTGGTTTGCTGGTATTTTCTTGAGGATTTTTGCGTCTATGTTCTTCAGGGATATTGGCTAATAGTTTTCTTTTTTGTTGTGTCTTTGCCAGATTTTGGTATCAGGATGATACTGGTTTCATAGAATGAGTTAGGAAGGAGTCCTTCGTCCTCAATTTTTTGGAATAGTTTTAGTAGAAATGGTACCAACTCTTCTTTGTACATCTGGTAGAATTCTGCTATAAATCCTTCTGGATCAGGACTCTTTTTGGTTGGTAATTTTTTTTTTTTATTACTGATTCCATTTTGGAACTCATTATTGGTCTTTTCAAGATTTCTGTTTCTTCCTGTTTCAGTCTTGGGAGATTGTGTGTTTCTAGGATTTATCTGTTTTCTCTAGATTTTCTAGTTTATGTGTATAGAGATGTTCATAGTAGTGCCTGAGGACCCTTTTAAAGATAATTGTTGACAGTTACACACATCACATAGAGCTCATTAGCCATAACTTAGTCACATGGCTATACCAAGCTGTAAGTGAGTCAAGGAAATGTAATTCTGTTAGTTGAGTGACAGTGTACCCGATTAAAATCTGGGGTTTGGTTACTAGAGAATGAGAGAATAACTATTGGGAGGCAGCCAGGCATCTCCCCCTCATGCTTTATCTCCTAAGATATGCATCAAGCATTAGTTATTGAGCTGGAAGACCTTGTGACTTGAGTTAGGAAAGTCTTAATGTCTCTGGATTCTATGGGGCCCTTAACAGCACTCTTCCTTTCCTTGTTTAAGGCCTCAGTCAGATGAGCTAAAAAAAAGTGGCTCCTGGAGGATATTCTCATAGTACCAACTTCCCAGAAGCATATACGTACATTGATCTGGGCAGCACAGCTATATGCCAATTCCATGTGTGACCACTACTGACTCATATACCCTTTCATTACCACCTAAGTGAATCCATTCTTCCCTAAGGAAATTGATAGATGAGAGTTGTTTATGATAGTTATATTTTTGATGCTGAGAGGCTACTTCATTTCTATCCTAACTAGCAGGTGCATTGTTATATGACTTTTAAAAGTGAAGCTTTGTATATTAAGTGTAGTATACTCTTCTCTAATGAAAAAAAATATGGAGGATAACTCTTCTGTTTCATCTATGTATTGCAAATCCTTTAAGAACCAGTGAGAGTATAATAGGATTGTATATTAATTAGCCATGAGTAAATTTATTAAAGTATAGGTATGGTAAAAATGTTTCTCCTTAGAAATTACTTGACAAAATAAGTAATGAATGGAGGTTCAGAAATATCTCAATGATATAACCATCATTCTATCACAGTTTTAGCTTATTGAGAAAGTACTTGGCAACTTACCTGATGTTATCAACCTGAGATTAGAAGTACCAGCAACAAGTGAGTGCAAAGCTTCCACAATGTAATTCTTCCTGTGCATGATTCTGAATATCTACTATAATGACCTCAAACAAAACCAGACTGCACAGTGTCTCCATGTGACCATCATGTTATGAAAAGAATGGCAATATTTACTTTGGGGAAAGTTAAGTGATTGTTTAAAAGTGAGCACAGAAAAGCGGACTTTCTTTAGTTTTAAGTTTGAACTTTTGTTGGTTTTTTTGCTCTACCAAAGTATTGGAAGATAGAAGTGAGAAGAATCAGGGCAGGGGAGACAGGTTTATCTGCAAGTTCTTTATTGACTAGGTTGAGATGTTCTGAGGACAGTGATTTACGTTTTTTCTCTACACACTGATGAGTTATTTCCTGAATGCTATGTTTTTGCTTTTGTTTTGAGACGGAGTCTCACTCTGTTGTCAGGCTGGAGTGCAGTGGCGAGATCTTGGCTCACTGCAACCTCCACCTCCCAGGCTCAAGTGAAGAAATCTATGTTTTTATCTGGAGTAGTATCTTTCAAATGTTTTCCCTTGTATTATTAATTAACACATGTAAGTCTTGGTTTGTTCCTTTTGGTTTGTTTTTGTTTTTTAATAGAAATGTATCCTGTATTCTGTTAAATTGGCCACGGTGTTACATGGTGACTGTAAGAAGTGAGAATTCATATTGTATTTTCTATCTCAGTCCTACAGGAACTGGATCAACCCAGCAAGTCTGCAGTTCCCAAGGTCTTCAGGATGAGGCACCAGTGCAGTTATATAGTATTTTTCCCCCAAAGTGGCATGTTTTAAACTGACAGATTTTCAGTGTTCCATTTGATGCTAATATTTTCTTCTAACAATAGCTTTTCTCTTAATGTGCATTTTACTTATGTAAACATTTTTTTCTCATAAAAACTTAGCCATTTTGCTTTTTATTAATGGAATCACCACCAAGCAATCTTTATAAGATTGTCATTTATATGGCTACATTAAATCACACAGTTCTGTTTTCATACATAGAAATTCTAATAATATAAAAATTATGTAGCCAAAAACATTGAAACTTTTATACATGAAAAGCTTGAGTCACAGAAACCTAGGGTTGAAAGGAACTTCAAGTTCTTTAGCCTTCCCCTAAGAACTATAACTTACGAAAGTGAGCAGAAGTTTTTATATATTCACTTGCCCTTAGGCTCTTACTTTAACTCCACGCTGAGCACTTTCGACACTGACTTTTTTTGAGAAAGGTTACCATAAGGGAGCTTTCCCCTTTCTGCTCCCTCAAATGCATCTGTCTTTTTTCTTAGCCTCTCTTCCTTTCCTCTTCTCTCAGAAATATTTCTCTTTACTATCCTTACTACTTGGAGCTTTGTTTCCAGCTAAGTTTGCTTCTTTCAGAAGTTTATCTCCTAATTCAGTTCCAACCAGGGTTGCCAGATTTAGGAAATGAAAAATATAGGACACCCAGTTAAATGTGAATTTCAGACAAATGGTGAACACATTTTTAGTATAGATATGTCCCAAATGTGGCATGGGTCATACCCATAAAATTATTCATTGTTTCTCTGAAATTCAAATTGAACTGTATTTTATTGGACAACCCTATGTAAAACCCTTATCCCTGCGACCTTGTCTGTAAATTTCCTTTGCTGAAGTTCGCATCTGCATCAGTGGACTGAACTACGCAGAGGACCCTCTTCTGTGACTTCATTTTCCTCTGCCTGCAGCCATTTCCATCTGAATCCTGTTCTGTTCTCCCCTTGCTGGTTTCTCAGCTTCCCTGCAGTCCCCCATCGGCCTCTCTTCTTGAGCTTTCTCCTATTGGTGGCACAGCAGTGTTTATTATGCTTGACACTCACAGGTTACTTTGAGTCCTCCTTTACTCTTGTCCTAGCCAATAACAAGTCCTGTTCATTTTTCTTCCACGGGGAATCGTTCCCTCCTTCCCTCCTCGTCTTTACCTCCCCTTCCCCTTCTCCCTACTGTCTGTCCCTGCTCGTCTGTTCCCTGCACTGCCCTCATTCAGGTTTCTGCCCACCCGCTTGCCCACCCAGCCTCCTGCTCTAGACGCTCCCTGTCCAGGCCATCTTGCACTGACTGGTTAATCATTCAGAAATATTGTACCAATTCTACTCGTTCCCTTCTTCGTGACTTACTATTGTCTGCAGAATGAAGTACAAATTCCTTATTCGAGACCTCACATGCAGGAACTTTCCAAATTGTCCTCTTCCTATTTTCCTGGTGCCATTGACATCATTACTTTGCATCAGTGCTTATCACCCTTTCAGATGCTCTCACTCTTTCACTGTAACATATTATTGAAAACTCCCTTCGGGAACTTTTAAATTATGTAATCATTTGGCATACAGATAAAAGGAAGCATTATTTTAGTTTATATTGCTGTATTAGTAAATGTTACATTCTATAGTTTATCCTAATAAAATTTAATAATGTTCACATTATATAAATAGCAAGAAATGTTTTGACTTTTTCCTATTTAACAAATGACACACACTTTCTTATATTTTGAATTAATTGGGTAATTTAAAATGTGATTTTTAAATAAAATTTAAAATGGCACCTTCTATTATGTTTGGCTTCATAACTAAATGTATACTGAAAGGTACATTATTGTTAACCTATACTGACTGGGTGTGATGGTTCACACCTGAAGTTTTTAATCCCGGTGCTTTTGGAGGCTGAGGTGGAAAGACTGTTTGAGTCCAGGAGTTCAAGACCAGCCTGGGCAACGTAGCAAGACACAGTCTCTACAAAAATTTAAAAAATTAGCTGAGCATGGAGGTGTGTGCCTGTGGGTCCAGTTACTTGGGAGGCTGAGTGGGGAGGATCCCTTGAGTCCAGGAGGTCAAGGCTGCAGTGATGCTGTGAGCCGTGTTTATGCCACTGCACTAGCCTGGGTGACAAGGTGAGAACCTGTTCCTCCAAAAAAAAGAAAAACAAAAAACAAAATAAATTATATGACAGCAGAATTCATGACTGACCTGATGTTTGTTAATTCTTGCATTTTGCATTTTTATTTATTATTATTATTACTACTATTTTTTGAGAAAGGTTCTTACTCTATTACCCAGGCTAGAGTGCAGTGGTGTGACCAAGGCTCATTGCAGCCTCAGCCTCTCCAGGCTCAGGCGATCCTCCCACATCAGCCTTCTAAGAAGATGGGACCACAGGTGTGCACCATCACACTCAGCTAATTTTCGTATTTGTTGTAGAGACAGAGTTTCGCTATGTTGCCCAGGCTTGCCTGGAATTCCTGGGTTCAAGCCATTTGGCCTCCCAAAGTGCTGGGATTTCAGGCATGAGCCACCGTACCCAGCTGCATTTTGCATTTTTAAATCAAATCTCAAATCGACTGATAGATTTTCATATTTGCTATATTTCTTTTCTCTTCTTTTCTTTTCTTTCCTTGTCTTTTCTTTTTTTTAGAGACAGCATCTCACACTGTCACCAGCTGGAGTGCAGTGATGTAATCATAGTTCACTGCAGCCTCGAACTCCTGGGCTCAAGTGATCCTCCCACTTCAGCTTCCCGAACAACCGGGACTACAAATAAAAAATTATCCAGATGTGGTGGTACACACTGGGCTAATTTTTTATTTTTCACAGAGATGAAGTCTCACTATGCTACCCAGGCTGGATTTACATTATATTTCTAAGTGTTGAGCTAAGAAAGTGGATTGCAGGTTGCTATTTCTAAGCATTTTCTACAGTGAACATCCTTCAGACTTAGATCATCTTTATTCACAATAAATAAAAAGCCAGATTGTATACAGTTCTCCACTTCCCCCTCATGACTCTCCATTTGTTTTTATTGCACAAGCCCAAGGCTCTGGGGAATATGTCTCAGAGGTGTACCTTACCATACTTCTGTTTATGGGTTTGGCTTGGTTACAAAATACTGTGGCCGCTTCTTGGGAAATCTGAGAAACGATAGTACTCGTTCCTGTAGTACTTCTTTCCTCATTCTTTTCTCCTGGGCCATAGTATATTAAATAAACAACGAGTTCCTGGTTAATATCTATCAAAATGAAAACAGGGTTATATTCATGTGAACCTCTATCTCGGTGCATTTATCCTCACAACTGGTATTGATTAATATGATGTAATTACATTCATTACAGTGATACATATTTGGCAAATGTAAGATGTTTAGCCATCAGGTGGTTCCCAGTACAGTGAAGTGCTTGAGTGGGATCTCTTCATTTGCCCTGCCATGAAGAGGTCTCCTGTCTTACCTTCTCCATCTGCTGTCTGTCCTGGTAGACTGACCTGTGTGGGCTCAGTAACCTGCTTCCTGCCCTCCGGCTTCCCAGTGGGGTCAGCCAATGGAAAACCCCAGCAGGAGATCAGAGGGGAGGACAGTGAACTCAAAATATGTTTTCCCCTTGCATTCTCCCCTGCAAGGTCACCCTGGATTGGCAGTTTCTCCAGACTGAAGATCAGTTCCTTCTCAAGACCACCTATTCTGTAGAACTTTCTCACTCCTTTTGGATTCCAGTAACCTTTCAGGCCTATGGGGATTAACAAATCTACTACTGCTAGCCACAGGTTTCAGCACTATTCTTTGTGGTTCCCCTGTATACACACACACGTCTTTGTCACAAGACCCTCTAAGAATGGAGTATGCCATCTATTTCCTATCGGGGTCCTTGTTGATATAGTGCTTTACGTGGAGTAATTAAATAATCCTGTCGACTAGAAAAGTACCCTCCTTCTATGGAAAAGGAAAGTGCAGCACAGCTACCCTCAATGACCTGCAAAGGTCACATGGCTAACATGTGATTAAAGCCAGGATCTGAACCCAGAAAGTCTGGCTGCAGTCTACATGATTTTAACCTAAGTATGATAATATGTATGATACAGTTACTACATTGTTGCTTTAGGAACATTTACACTAACAAAATATATGAAAATTAATCATGTTGATGACAGATAAGGTTGATCACCCAAATTATCATTCTTCCCCACCTAGTCTTTTCATCTGCATACTTCAAAAGATGCTGATTTTTTTTTCCCCTTTTACCCAGGAAAAAATGAAAGAATGATATTCTTTGATGTTAAGGAATAAGAAGTTCAAATTTTGCTTATTACTTTCAGCCCTTTTAGAGAACAATTCTTTGCCAACAACTAAGTATTCTCTTTAAAATATGAACTCTCAAAGACTCAAATTTAGCTTCTTTCTTTTCTTAAGAGCCTGATGTTGGGCGTTAGTATTCAGTTCTCAGAATGACCTAGTTTCTACATAATTTTGGTCCTGTCCATTCGTAACCAGAACTGACATAGTCGTCATTTTGTTGTCTGCTTTGTGTTGGGGGTACATGTCTTCTTCTGCCCTGCCCCCTACTTTCACCACTCATTATTCATTGTTCATTGTCTTCCATATTCATCTATGGTGTAACCGGTCACATTTTCCATCCTCTTGGGCTTGTGTTGTGGTGCTGCTATTGAGTGCAGCTGCAGTGTGTTGATTCTGGACTCTAGGTATCCTGGGTTGCTACAGAATACTGGTTCTAGATGACTTATTTGGCAGTTGAAATTTCTTCCAACACAGCAGCCTCCTAAAGTGTAGCTTCATTTCTTCATGCTAAAATACTGAAAATAAAAAACCAGCCCTGTTCTTTATTTTGGGATCTTTGAATCATTAAAATGTCATAGAACGGTAGCCTATAATTATACTGGTCTCAGGTATACGCTAACTTTAAAAATGCAATTGGTTTCTAGGAGCTCAAAGAAGAAAAAAACATGCATTAATGATTCAGGTGTTCTTATTGTTAAAAAGAGTACAATTGAATGAGTGGTTGTTTATGCTTTGGGTCTTGGGTGGTTATTCTATAGTGAAGGTCCTGGTTTCGACAAATTTGTTTGCAGTCATTTTTTCTAACGTGGGGGGTTAGGTTATGAGAGAAAGCCAGGGTTTCTTTGTAGTTCACTGTGCTTACCTGGAATCCCATTTGATATTACCATGGGCTAAAACTCTAAAACTGCCAAACTAGGGAATTTGGCCAGAAAATCAAATCTGTGAACATAAGCAATCATTTATATTTTCTCAAAGTACTTACCTTGGTGTTGTATTTAAGACTTATTCTGAAATAAACTGTAGCTTTAAGACTAAAGAGAAAGCTGCTTATTAAAAAGTTTCCATTTTGCCATGTGATTGGTATAATTAGCATCTTTTCCATGAAATGTTTTTGCATAGAGAAAGTATATTTTAAGTGTATTTTCAAAGGTTTGTTAAAATAAAAGGGGCAATTCTGGTTGCATCTATTTTTCAAGACAAATTGCTGAAAAAAGATCAATGTGGTAGTGCCTTTTGTTTAAAAAAGTTAGCATTTTACGTACATTTGAAATCCAGACAGATTTATTAAGCTAAACACCTTATAAAATACAATTTATTCAATTGTCCTGGCAAAGACTTAAGAAGAAGATGTAATGTTGAGCTATTTTGTTTATTTTCATCAAAAGGCTCTTTCATCTGCCATCCAAATAAGAAGATATATTTACGTACAGAGATGGATTAAAATCCAGCCCTCATTATGAAAGAATAAAATTTCAAAAAAGTAATTAAACATCAATTAAAACAAAAGTAGATTTATGCAGCAGATTTTCGCATTGTATTCATTAAAAACTTCAGTATCTGTGAGTTTAATTTGCTGCAAAGGAAAAGTAAATAAAGAGATTGTCCAAACAGAGGAGAAAATAGGCATAGAAGTTTTTCTAAAGAGTTAGAAAGTTGGAGGAGCTATGACATTCAACCATCAGTTCTGTCTGTTGGCAACTACTGTGCCCCTTGTGGGGTTGGACCCATGGTCAAGAAACACCATTTAAGCCTTCCCTTTCTTTTCCTGTCATATACTCAGCAAAATTTCTCCTCTGGTTAAACTCGATCATCCACCTACTCTATCTCTATGGCTGGGCTGCTGAATATTGCTGGAGTAAAATATTAACTGAGATGATTGAACTCACTATAGACTCATGCCTGAATATTTCAAATGGACACTCAGTGCAGCCTGACAGTCCTAATATACTTCTCTGGTATGTTCACCTTCTTACTCTCAGAGATGACTGTTTCCCAATTTGATTCTTCTCAAACTTCCTACATTCCCTTCCCTTGCTCTCACTTTCAGCTTCCTCATACTTCCCTGAGTAAATAGGCCCAACCAATCAAGTACACCCTCATTCTCCCACATCATATCTGCCAGCCTGCATCTTCACCTAATTCCTTGGCCTCCCTCCTGTTACTGTAGTCAGGGCTCTAATGTCCTTGCCAAAGGCCAGTCCTCCATGTGCTTCCTGAGGCCTTGTTGTCTTGCCGTCTCAAATATACTGCACTTGCAGTTTTCTTCTTTTCACAGCATCGCTGAGTTTTCCAACTCTATGAGATCATTCTCATCAGTACATTCTAGTATCTGCTCTCTTAAAATAAAACAATGACCTTCATTTACTCACATCCCTTCTAGCTATTTCTCATTTCTGTGCTCCTCTTTTCCACAAAAACTACCTGAAAAGAGTTGTCTGTCCTCTTGCCTGTACTTCACTTCTCATTTATTTCTGGACCCTCTCCAACTAGGCTTCTGTCTTCTCTGCCCTTCTTAGACTGCTCTTGCTTGTTAGGGTCATTAGTGATGTTCATGTTGCCTAAAACCATGGTCATGTGCCCATTCTTGTCCTACTTGATCTTTAAGCAGCGTTTGACAGGGCTAAATTTCTTCCTCCTCCTCTTTAAAATACTTGTTTACTCTTAATTTTCTTTCTTTTTTTTTTTTTTTTTTTTTTCGAAACGGAGTTTCGCTCTTATACCCAGGCTGTAGTGAAGTGGTCCAATCTTGGCTCACTGCATCCTCTGTCCCCCAGGTTCAAGTGATTCTCCTGCCTTAGCCTCTGGAGTAGCTGGGATTACAGGCACCTGCCACCACACCCAGCTACAATTTTTGTGTGTGTGTGTGTGGTTTTTTTTTTTTTTTTTTTGAGATGAAGTTTTGCTCTTGTTGCCCAGGCTGGAGTGCAATGGTACAATCTCGGCTCACTGCAACCTCCGCCTCCCGGGTTCAAGCGATTCTCTTGCCTCGGCCTCCTGAGTGGCTGGGATTACAGGCATGTGTCACCATGCCAAGCTAATTTTGTATTTTTAGTAGAGATAGGGTTTCTCCATATTGCTCAGGCTGGCCTCGAACTCCCAACCTCAGGTGATCGCCTGCCTTGGCCTCCCAAAGTGCTAGGATTACAGGTAATTTTTGTATTTTTAGTAGAGATGGAGTTTCTCCATGTTGGTCAGGCTGGTCTTGAACTCCTGACTTCAGTCAAACCACCCGCCTCAGCCTACCAAAGTGCTAGGATTATAGGCGTGAGCCACTGCGCCTGGCCTACTCTTAATTTTCATAACATCACATTGTGGTGGCTATGGAGGTGTCCTCATGTCTCCCTACATGAGTACCTGCTATAGGGCAAGAGCTGACTAGCAGCCTTCAGCTACCATACCCCTAGATTGAACACAGTGGAAACACAATCCAGGCTTCCTTAGAGTGTTCCCAGTCAATAACTGAGCATGATGGGGATACTAGAATTGGAACATGCTTTCATTACATGAGAATCTTCTAATTGGCAATGTTGAATCTAAACTCCCCTTTGATTAGGTCAAGTCTTTCTTAGAACTGAGCTCTTCCTATCTGATCCTTCTATCCCTGTCTCCTTTTACAGATGTCAGATCTACACCAGGTCTGAACCTCTTATCACCTAATCCTGCTTCCTCCTCTTTTATATCTCTCTTGTACATCTAATTCCATCTTGGTGTCAGATTTCCAGAGGATGACCCAAACGGATACACACTATCCTATTCCCTTACCCACTGTTCTTCTGTCTTCTTTCCCTATTCCTTCTCTCCTTCATGAGCCCTTAACACTGATGGCTCCATCCTTGGACCAAGTCTTCTCTTCTTGATCTCTTTGTGATCTCATTCAGTTCCATGACTTTGAATATAATCTTTATGTCATTGACTCTCAAAGCTGTATCTCTAGCTCTGATCTCTCCCCAGAACTCCAGACATCTGTATCTAGTCACATTCTTTACATCTCCACTTGGGTATTTATGAACATCTCAAAGTTGATATATTTTAAGGAACTCTTGATCCTCTTTATCCAAATCTGTCCTCCCTCAGTTGTCCTTTTCTTAGTAAATGGCTCCAGTCATTCTGATTTGCTCTCTTTTCCTCATCTCCCTTCAGCAGGTCCTATCAATTGAACTCTAAAGTATCTTCCGAATCAATCAATTTGTCTCCATTTCCGTTCCTGCCACCCTAATCAGTTTTGCAGCAATCCTCTAACCCTTCACTCTCTTGGCCACTTATAGTCCATTCACCATTCACTAGCCAAAATGAGCTTTTAAAAATGCAGATCATATCCAATCATCCCCCTGTTTAAAGTGCTTTATAAAGGCTCTGTCAAACTGCATAAAACTCAGACTCTACCTCGTTTGTAAAACCCTGCCATCTGGCCTCTACCAGCCTCTCAGACCTACCTCCTCCTTTCCTTTGCCCAGGCTCAGCAGCTTTCTTCTGTTTCCTACAATAAGACAAGATTGTTCTTGCCCTTTGGCCTGTTACCTTATCTCTAAGTGTCCTTCCTCCTTATCACTTAGATCTCAGTTTTGCTGTTACCTCCTCAGAAAGGCTTTGCTGGCCTCTCAACCTCATTAGAAATATCTAATCACGGCGGGGCATGGTGGCTCATGCCTGTAATCCCAGCACTTTGGGAGGCCAAGGTGGATGAATCACAAGGTCAGGAGTTTGAGACCAACCTGACCAACATGGTGAAACCCTGTCTCTACTAAAACTACAAAAATTAGCTGGTTATGGTGGTGCATGCCTGTAATCTCAGCTACTCAGGAGGCTGAGGCAGGAGAATCGCTTAAACCCAGGAGCTGGAGGTTGCAGTAAGCTGAGATTGCACCACTGCACTCCAGCCTGGGCAACAAAGCGAGACTCCGTCTCAAAAAAAAAAATAAAAAAGAAATTACCTAGTCACATTGTAGTGCATTGCTTTATTTGCATTCCCTTCATAGTTCAATTATGCACTGAATAAGGATGTTTAGATCATTGACAGACCACATATACAAAAGTTATCCCATAAGATTATAATACTGTATTTTTACTGTACCTTTTCTATGTTTACATGTGTTCAGAGACACAAATGCTTACTACTGTGTTACAGTTGCCTACAGTATTCAGTACAGTAACATCCTATATAGGTTTGTACCTTAGGAGCAATAGGCTATGCCCATGTAGCCTGGGTGGGTCATAGGCTAAACCATCTAGATTTGTGTAAGTACATGCTATGATGTTCACACAAGGACTAAATCTCTGAATGAAGGATTTCACAGAATGTATCACTATTGTTTAGCAATGCATAACAGTACTTATGCTTTCTGATCTTTTTCTTGTTTATTTATTATCTGTCTCCCCGATTCAGACATAAGTTCCAGGAGAACATTGTTCTTTTCTGTCTTCTTATTACTGCATTCCTAGCAGTGAGACCAGTGCCTGATATATGATATGTAGTAAGTATTCATAAATATCTGTGGAATGAGTAACTTGACAGAATTCAGAATTTCACCTCAATGAACATATTTTTTTCTCTGAAAGAAAAAAATGGTGAATTTTCCAAACTCTACACACCCCTATAGTTCTTCCTATATTCGTCATTCCCCAAGATGTACTTTTCTTTGAATTTGTACATAATGCCAATACAGTTAAAATCCCATTATAGTGAATTCCACGGGGCATGCTATTGGCTTTGTTTTAGTGGAATTTGTCACAGGGCCAGAAATTGCATTTCCAGTCCATAGAAACTAGGCTGAAACTGCCTATTGTCCATTTCTCTGTGGAACTGGGAATGGAAGAGTTCTGACTCTGAAATGAGAAGTGAGATCTATCTAGTGACCCTGCAGCCTCCTTTCTAGGCTCCTTGATATTTTACATGGAATGCTGGCTTTGGGTTTTGTTTGTTTGTTTGTTTGTTTGTTTCTGACTGAAGGATTTGAGTATTGGAAGAAGTAGGGGTAGTTGAGAAAGAGAAAAAAATTAAAAGGCAATTACGATTTGTTGACAAGAAAAGATTCTAGAGTTATTTTTTAAAACATTAAGGTAAACAGTATTCTCTCCTACTTTTTGTAGCATAAAAAGATACATCCTCAGGTGCTGTTTTCACACATGAAAATATACATGAACAAGGGCCAGAAAATGAAACAAAACAAAACAAGGCAAAACAGAATACCATTCCTATTGTGAAGTATTTGGTGTTGACAGTTTGTCTGTCAACAAACTCAATTCAACTTCTCAGCATTGAGTTACTTTTTGAAGTCATTTATTAAGAACTTTTATTGGCTTTCTCAGACATACACATTTATTCCCGCTTCCTTGTATGCAAAGTACTTGATACATGGCCTTTATAATATTGTAATTGTATTTATCTGCCTGTGTCCTCTACACTGACCATACTAAAGACAAGCACTGTGTTTTATTCACTTTTGCATTCTCCACCTGCAATCCTTCTTCTGTTCCCTATTTTACCTAATATAACGGGACAAAAAGGGTTTTAAATACATGTTTATGGAAGGGTAGCACCACTTCTGTGGCTACCTTAGCGTATTGCCTTACTTTTATATCCACTTAGTACATCTTCTATTGCCCTTTTTAGCAAAGCTGCTTGCTTAATGACCACCTATTTCTCGTCTTTGTCAAGTTGTCAGAGTAGGATGGGATATTTGCTTCACTGCCTGTTAAACTGCATTCTTTCTCTTTTAGTTCTTAGATTAAGGTCTTCATTGATAAGCCCATCATGTCTCCATCTACTATCTGTCCATGAGAAAGGTAGCTGACCCATTTCTCTTCTACAGTTTCATATATGCATTAGTGAATTTTGTATTGCTGTTCTCCTGTTTATTGTATTGAACTCTAAGTTGTTTGAAGGCCTATCTAAACCAGTCAGTGCATACTCACTGAAAGCCAGAGCTATGATGAGTGCAGCGGGAATTACTGACAAATATTAAAGTGCCATGTCTGCCCTTAAGAAGCTGATAGTTTGGTGAATTAAAAACTAGTTATATGCCCAGGCTTGGTGGCTCATGCCTGTAATCCCAGCACTTTGGGAGGCTGAGGTGGGCAGATCACTTGAGGTTCAAAACCAGCCTGGCCAACATGGTGAAACTTTGTGTCTACTAAAATTACAAAAATTAGCCAGGCGTGGTGGTGTGCACCTGTAATCCCAGCTACTTGGGAGGCTGAGGCATGAGAATTGCTGAACCCAGGAGGTGGAGGTTGCAGTGAGCTGAGATCATGCCACTGCACTCCACTTCACTGCAACAGCACGAGACCCTGACTCAAAGCAAACAAACAAAAAAACTAACTATACTTGTTTTATTTGAGATGCCCGAACTTTAAAGACATACTGTTAGGTTATAATAGCTTCCATGTAAGAAAAGAAACCCTGCCGACCAGGCATGGTGGTTCACGTCTGTAATCCCAGCACTTTGGGAGCCCTAGACGGGCGGATCACGAGGTCAGGAGATTGAGACCATCCTGGCTAACACACTGAAACCCCGTCTCTGCTAAAAAAAATACAAAAAATTAGCCGGGCATGGTGGCATGCTCCCCTAGTCCCAGCTACTTGGGAGGCTGAGGCGAGAAAATCGCTTGAACCCGGGAGATGGAGGTTACAGTGAGCCAAGATTGCACTACTGCACTCCAGCCTGGGCAACAGAGCGAGATTCCATCTCAAAAAAAAAAAAAAAAAAGAAAAGAAAAAAAAAAGAAACCCTGTCATGTATTATCTATGCATTGACTGTAAGGCTGATCCCCAGTTCAGAAACATGGGCATTCTGGATAGTATTCCATGGAGACAGAATGACATGTTCAAAAGCCAAAGGGAATTTGAGAAGAAGCCAAAGGATCTAAAAATCCCATTGGACAGATGACTCTTCTGTTAACTTTTCTTCCATCTTCCTTTCCCTGTCCTCCACCATACCATTTCTAGGTACCTCACCCCTGGTGGTAAGGTAAGCATCAGTGAAGATAATACTGCCCTAATATCCCTTAAAAATGATATGAGGTAAGCAGATTAACTGGACTCTTTAAAAAGAGACTGAGATATCGTAAATTTGGCCTTGTGAATTCATGTATCAGTACATACAGCACGGTCTTCCACACAAGTAGGTACTGTTTGTACCAATTAAATGATGGTTCCCTTTTGTCTTTATCTGTTTTTAATAACAGAACTCTAATTGTATATACAAATTGATGTTTGGGCCAAGTCTGTTTTCACAAAGACGTTAGTTATAAGTTTAGCCCAACATATTATTTCAACGTGTGCTTTGTAACTTATTCTTCCTTTTAAAATGCTGCTGTCATTTGTTTGTTGAACATCAGTATGTAATTTTTTTTCCCCCACTGTGGTGAATGTCTAGGAGGAAATACTGCTCTCTGGAAGAGGGTACTGGGGCCTTTTATGATTTATTTCTTCAGTTATTTTATTCCATGGTAAAGACTCCAAAATGTTCTATTGTAAAGACTCCAAAATGTTATAGAAGCTTGAATAGTTTCAAGTTAATTCTTTTAAAATCTAGCCTTTTGCTCATCTTTCAAACTTAACAGTGTCCTGACATGTCTGAGGTTTGGGAAAATTTGGCTCAAGTTGATGAGGGGGTCTAATATAGGTCTTTGTTGCTGAGTGAAATTCAGTGGTTTTGGCTCATGGGAATTTGTGCAAAATTGTTGGTTCGTTTGATTTGGTTCCCTTTGGGCTACACCCATGAAGTTTTCTTTGGGTTTAGCTTGGTGATCCCCACCCCACACCAAACTCAAAGTGGAACGCAGTGGGAATGTTGAGGTTTCTACCTCAAGCTATAACTCATCCTAGAGCTTTACCCAGTTTTGAAAAAAAGAAAAGCCTGGCCTAGATTTTAAATCTGTAAGTAAAATATTTATGGAAACTAGACTAAACAATCCCAGAGTTAGTTGAGATCTTAGAGGTCATTTGACCAAACTCTCCACCTGATACATGATTCCAAGAGTCAATTTAAAATGATTTGAAGTCTTTTTAATAACTAAAAACTTCCTGCAGTATTCCATATTTATCCGTTTGGATCAAACTGTTGACTTTGTGGACCAGGTTTGCTATATCCATGTGAATTTTTTTTTCTGTTTGATTTATCAAGAACCAAGGGAGATGTGTTAAAAACCTTCAGATACATATACTTCTACTCGTAATTCTGTCAATTTATGCCTTATATATTTGGAGGTTATGAGTTTAGAATTGTTTCACCTTCCTGAAAATCTTTTCTTTTATCCTATGTAATGACTGATTTTATCTCTAACAATTCTTTATATCTTAAAGTCTATTTGACAAAATTACAGGTCTACTATATCTTATCTAAAGCCAACAGTACAGAATATTATATAACAGCAACAAAGGGTCTGGGCCAGCATTCAATAATCAAGCGTATTGATAGGATCACAATAAAATGTGTGAACCTTTACACTAAGTGAGATATATAAAAATATGTATTTTTTGTTTTTATTTTCAAGCTTCTTATATCCTTATGCTTTAGTTGAGTCTCTTTGTAAATGATATATAAATGATTTTTACTTTTTATTCAAGTTTTAGTCAATTTGGTGGTTTGCCAACATTTGCAATCATTTCTATCATATTTACTTTCAATTTAACCTTCTTTTTCTGTGCCTTTTTCTTTTTTCTCCCACCTTTCCTATTGCTTGTTTTGTTGACCAACTTTTCCTTATTTGTTTTCTCTGCTAATTATTTGGAAATTTTGTACTTTCTTTTCTTTTAGTGGCTATTGTTAAAAATTTGTAAGCATGCTTGACTTTCTGATATATATGATTAATCACATACCTCTCATTTTCTCTTATTGTTATTAAATGTTTTAATTCTATCTTGTTTTTATATGACTCATTAGTAATTATTATTTTATTTAAAAATCTGTGCATGTTTAGATTGTCCCCCATGTTCTCCTGGTTTCTTTGCTAAGTGTTGCCTGTTTTCACTTCTTTCTGTTTTCAGTTTCCTTCTTCCTGAAGTACATCCTTTGATGGCTTCTTCAGAGAGGGTCCATTAATGATTAACTCTTTCATTATTGATTTCATTTGATTTACATATTAGCTGGGTATGGAATTCTTGGTTGACAGCATGTTCTCTCAGTATGTTGAAGATATGATTCCATCACTGTTTATCTTTTGCTTTTGAGAAGTCTGCTTTAGTCTAATTGGTCTTTTTCAGGCAATGTCCTTTCTTGCATTTTTTAAAAGAATTTTACTTTGTGTATGTGTTTTATGGTTTCTCAATGATGCATCTCAATGTGGATTTATTTTTATTTATCCCAATTAGAACTGATTGTGCTTCCTAAATCTGAAGATTCATGTCTGTCACCAATTCTGGAAAATTCTCAGCTATTCCTTTTTTTTTTTTTTCATATTTCCTTTCCTCCCTTCTCTGTAGTGCCTATTTCTGTCTCATATTAAGCATACATTTTTCTTTTCATTCAGTGTTATTCCTTAGACTTTAAAAAATATATTTTCTTGCTTTTTATTGCTGTTTCTTGCATTTTGGGTAATTTCTTCAAATATTTCTTCTAGTTCATTAAGTCTTTTCTCACCTGTGTCTAATCTTCCATTTAACCCTTATATTGAGTTTTTAAAATTTCAACAGCGATATCTTCATTTTTAGAAGTTCCACTTGGTCATTTTTTTTTCCTATCTGTTTCTGTGTTTCATCCTCAAACCACTTACTTTTTATATTGCTTTCTGTGATTGAGATTTGCATGACATTTGAGTAGTGCAAATTTACACCTCAGTTATGTACATGGATAGAGTCAATGGTTACAAATGCTGAAGGAAGATTTTCTTTTCCCACCCATAGTTCAGGCAGAAAGGCAAGTTTCTTTGCCATTCCTATTAGTGATAGTTTCAGGTTTATAAAGCTATCTTCAATTCAAACTACCCACTCCCTCTCGGCCTAAGACCCTGGTTTCTGATGTCAGCCTTCTTTCTCCATCCCACACTCCTATGTGTACCCCAGCATTAGCGCATAAGCTTTTATTTTGCTTTTCATTTACTTCTTTGTTTTTGGTTCTTAGATATTTTCCTTACAGTTTTGCAAATTTAACTATGCATTAGAAGGAGTATATATTATATTTTATCCAGAATCTCTAAGTAGATTTTAGAAGGAGAGATTTTAGGCTTTCTGGACAGTTATAGTGGGAGAATTGAAAGTCTGAGTCATTTTACATTTCTCTCTCCTGTACTAATGCAATTGATTTGTCTGTTGTTATTATTGTGCTGCAGGACTTTTTATTGATCCCTGTTACTTTGTAAAATTGTTATTGTTAGGTTTGGTCTCTCATTCTAGCTTTTTTGTCTTTAATCCTGACTCAGTTATCTGGTATGTTAGTTTTACCTCCTCGCCTTGAGTCATTTGTAAATTTGATGTGCATATCATCTGGGCATTCCATAATTGTTTTGTAAAAATATTAAACAGGAGCCATTCATGTACATAGTCCAGGGATAGGCCACTAAAGATTTCCCTGTCAGTGGATATTGATCAGAACTCTTTGAAACTGTTGCAGATGTGTCCAACACTGTTTGTATATTTTAGTTCACATTTCCACATTTTACCCACAAGGCTTGTTCTTAGTGAACTTGCTCAGCTCGGTTCAATTTGATTCAGCCCATATTTCTTAAGTGCACACTCTGTGCCTTTGTGTATATGGTATGCATAAGAGATATAAAGAAGAATAAGCCACAGCTCCTTCCTTCGTGATGCTCATAGTCTGGTAGAGGAAAAATTCAGGTAAGCAAAAAAACCAGCCATATGATCTTCTCCTTCTGCATTTTGCTCAGGATCAACTTCTACACGACTGGTCTATAGCTTATGGCGCCTGTCCTCTTTCCTTTCTTGTTAAGTCATAGACATATCAGTTGAATTTATACAATTCATTTGTGGGGAAAGTTTCACAAGGCTAATTTTTCCATATATCTTCTCTGTATAATCTATTGTTAATAAATTCATTTAAGTATTTTAAAATCCTAAAATATCTTTTTGTCAGTAAAGGGTGCTAAAATATTAAACAAATATTACTTTCAGATTTTCTTTTCTTCTCTTTTTATTCCTATTCTGTTTTCCCCCTCGGTTAATTTTATTTTTCTCAAAATTCTCCCTTTCTTTTCTAAACTTTATATTTCTGCAAAGCACAGTACCAGATAGTCTCATATCAATTTGATCTTTTTTGGCCTATTGCCTTATATTGACTTTCCTGTCCAAGTCTTTCTACTTGTTCTAAGACTTCATCTCACTTTTTATCATTGACCTTTCAAGATTTGTTAGGCAAACAATTTTCAGTGAAAGAGCTTAATTTAGTTAAGCAATAAGTTTTTATCTGGGCTAGAAATTTTGGATCTTACCTTTACTCTTTTCTCACTGTAACCCCAACTAACATTCATTAATCAGGAAAATCTGTCCATATTTCCTCTTTGAAGCATTTTACATCTGTTTCCAAAGTTTTATTCCCATACTTAGTGCCATAGTCCACGCCCTTATCTTTTCTCAGCCGATAATGGGATAACCTCCTAAATGTTTCCCATTTCTTCTGACATTAATCTTAGTCTTTTGTTTTTCAAATTATGATTCATGTTCTTGTAGGTTATAAACTCGATTTACTTGTTCATGATCATAACTTCTTAGTGATGTAAAATAGAACATATACAGAATATTGGGGTACGTGGTACATAATAAGAAATTTCATGAAATTGTTTTAATTATTTACATATATATGCTAACTGTTAACTTACCACTTGTAATAGGAGATTATAATTGTGTTGGTTGTCCTTTGGAGGGGCATCTATCTAGCATCTGAACCTTTCCCCATGATTAGAATATTCCATATTATATGAGACTTGGTAGGATATAGGGCCTGCTTCCGTTATAGAAGCTAAAAAATAGCCCAAGTCTTGTCTTTGCCAGCATCCCTTGCAGCTAGGTTGCTTACTTGTAACCTAAGTTTGCTGAATCAGATGCCTGGTATGTTTAACTGGGACCTACAGAAGCAGGGAAAGTGAATACCAAGGCTGCTGGTGGTGGCGGACACTAGCATTTGGCTTTTGAGGCAGCAGCGGCTGGCAGCCAGTGATAGCAACAGGGTCCTCATCAGAATTGTTCCGGTCATGGTTTGGGTATAATTCTGGCTACCTCGCTTCCTTTTGCTCCTGCCTATTTTCTGAGCTGGCACTTTAAACTTCCTGGAAATTTTATGAGCTAGTCTAGTTTCTTCCAACCAGTTTCTTTTCTACTTGCTATGGACTGAATTTTGTCATCTCTCCACTCCTCCATTCATATGTTGAAGTCCTAACCCCCAGTGTGACTATATCTGGAGGTAGGATCTTTAGGAAGTAATTAAGGTTAAATGAGGTCATAAGAGTGGGGCCCTAATCAGATAGGAAGAGGAAGAGAGAAAGAGAAACCTCTCTCTTTCATGTGAGGATGCAGCAAGAAGGCAGCTGTCTGCAAGCCAGAGACCTCACCAGAAACCAAATCCTGTCAAGCCTTAATTGTGGACTTTCCAGCCTCCAGAATGTGAAAAATAATTTTTTCACAGTCTTTGGTGTTTTGTTATGGGAGTCCAAGCTGACTAATATACTGCTTAAATCAAGTAGAGTTGGTTCTGTAAAGAATTCTGAAAAGTTCATAGGGTTGTTGTAAATATTAATTAAGATTATGTATATTATTTGTCACATGGTAAATTTTCAACAAATGATTGTTATATTATTAATAGTAGTATTCATTAAGTCCTCAAGTCATTGATAGGTTCTTGGAAACTATGGCTTTAAGTGAAATGTGTAACAAAACCAATGTTACCATAAGCTGATTGATATAAACAAGAGTTAAGTTTCTAGCTGGGTGTGGTGGCTCATGCCTGTAATCCCAGCACTTTGGGAGGCTGAGACAGAAGGATCATTTGAGTGCAAGAATTTGAGACCAGCCCAGGCAACATAGTGAGACCCTGTCTCTAAAATAAAAAAGTCAAGTTCCTACACCATATTTCTGGTCATGGAACCATAACGAAACATCTAAATAAAGATCAAAACACTTTTAATATTAAACATGTAAGGTAATTATTTGCCTGCTTATTCCAGTTTAGGGTTGGCAACAGCTTAGGGTGCCAGGTGGGAACCAACCCTGGATAAGGCACCATTCCATCACAGGGTGCGTGCACACACTGATACTCACTCAGACTGTGACCATTGAAACACACCAGTGAATCTGACATGCACATTTTTGAAATATGGGAGGAAACCAGAGTACCCGAAGACAACCCACAAAGACATGGGGAGAATGTGCAAGCTCCACACAGACAGTGCCCCTGGCCAGGAATCAGTCTTTTTTCTTATCAATATTATTACAAAACAGTGTTGAATGAAATGACATAATTTGAAAAGCCCTGCTATATTGTTATTAGGGACAAAGCAAGTTAGAGCTTTAGAAAAACAAAACAAAGATGTGGGGACATCAGATACAGAGTTTTGTCATTGAGGGAAGTCAGCTTGAGATGTCTAGGATGGTATGAGAAGCACCATAGTGGGGAGAGCCTGAAGAATGAGCTGAACAGGTATGACAGGAATATAGGCCTCAGCTGGCCATCAGGAACATAGGGCAGGGCTCCTTTCCCCTGCCAGCCTCAGCTTCAGGCACCAATGCCTCGGATAGAAGCAGGCTAGACCCTCACACCAATACCCTCACTTATTGTGGGATCTGGCCAGGAGCCCGCAATGCAGCAGGGCTCTTTCTTTGTTCCCAGGCAGATTGGCAGGTCGAGAAATAATAGACACACACAAGATAGTTAAAGCTGGGTCCAGGGGGGTCACCGCCTTCTGGTCCTGCGATGCCGCCAATGCACTGGATATACCAGCATTTATTATTAAGTTTAGTGAGGGCAGGGGTAGGTTAGTGAGGGATTTAGGGTCATTTGATTCTGAGGTGAGATGGTCACATGGGGATGAAGTAATTCTTTAACATAACATCTGTATGCAGACGTACAGTATACAGGGATAAGAATTTATAATATAGTGTATAATTACATCAGTAATTTCTAACAGAGCCTTAAAACAGAAACACATTCTTTTCATAACCTATGATTAGCAAGATATTAATCAGCAGTAACAGTTGCAGCAAAAGCTGGTTACAAACAATCAATAGAAACAGGACATGAAGCTAGACAACTGGCTAGACCAGAAATTCTCAGCAGGGAGTTTGTCTTAACCCTAAAGAGGCTTAGAAGAGTCGTGGCAAGATGAGGGCATATATATGAACAGGTGCCCCTCATATGTCCGTTTATAGGCTCTCCACAAGGGTTGCATTCCATTCCCAGAGCTATGAACATCTGCTTTTCTGGGATAGGAATCTTGGTGATGTGAAACCTCCCTGACTACATGTCCGTTCATAGGCTCTCTGCAGGGGGAAGCACATCACATGCTGTTGGCTCATTCTGGCAGCCCAACCTGGCATTGTCTTTACACAATCCTTCATGCAATTTTGTATTTACAATAATCAGGAGCATGTCATCTTTTATTCCACAGTGGTAGTTTCAGGGGGTCTCTCTACACTCACTGAGATAACTAGGAAGCTGCTGTTGGATATTGTTATCCCTAGAGTCTAGAGAAGTCTATAGATCTCTCCAGGCATTGCAGTCCTTTGATGAAAACAGCAAAATCCAATGTCTGCCTCCAGGGAGGGTTGAGGCAGCTAAAAATGGGACATTCGTTGCAAATATTGAGTCTACAAATACTACAAATCCTTTCACACCCTGCTTAAAGCACATTTCCTTAGTGAAACTTCCAGTCACCCCAACGGAAGTAAATCACTCTTCCTTTTTTGCTGTCTCAGCATTTGGTCTGTGTCTTTAGTACAGTATGTCTTGTGTATTGTGCATCATTTCGCCAACTGGACTATAAGCTTCTTGAAGACAGGAGTCCTGTCTTGATCCATTGATATATTTCCACAGTAATTATCAAAGTGCTTTGTATGTGACAGGTGCACAATACATATGGAATTAAAAACCAAATTAGTGATTTTGTAGATAAGTGGTGACATAATGCAGTTTTTTTCCTAAAGCTGTTTAAATAAGTGTTAACTACTAATGAACTACAGGTGTGAATTATAGGTGGCATCTACAGTGCCCTCATATGGTTGGTTTCAGGAGGGTGCTGGAAGCCTACCCTTATTCAAGCAGCCAGAGCCAGAAGGTAATACAGATTTGCATATTGATATACTATTTCTAAGGGAAGAGGACTCACTAAAGGTAACACCCAGAGCACTTTTTGAGTGAGCCAGACCCTAAAGTCAATAAACCAAAGTACAGTTGACCCTTGAACAACATGAATTTGAACTGTGCGGAGGATCCTATTATACTTCCATTTTCTCCCAACTCTGTCACCCCTGAGTCTGCAAAACCAATGCCTCTTCTTCTACCTCCTCCTTCTTCTCACCCTACTCAATGTGAAGATGAGGATGAAGACCTTTATGTATGATGACCCCCTTCCACTTAATAAATAATAAATATTTTTTCTTCCTTATTTTATTAATAATATTTTCTCTAGCTTTATTGTAAGAATATGGTACAACATTTGTGGTAATTGGCTGTTTATGTTATTGGTAAGGCTTCTAGTCAACAGTAGACTATTACTAGTTAAGTTTTGTGGAGCCAAAAGTTATATGCAGATTTTTGACCGCATCACTCAAGGATTAACTGAACTTTGTGAAAACACCTTGCCTTAATATCTGTAATCTAAAACAGCATTATGATGAGGTGTCATCATATTAACAAATTGTTACTATAAAGATTGAGTTACCCTCCTTGGATGTTTCCCAAACCCTCTTTGAGGCTGGGGTTTCTGTTCCTTCTCCCGTGCCCAGAGTAGCCACATGCTGTTATGGAAAGAGTGAGGCAGAGCTTCATGGACTGCTCAGAGCGTTGTCATGGGTGTAGGGACCTTGTCACCTATCTGAGCTGATGCCTGGCAGCTTTTTCCATTAAAAGACCCTTTCCCAGTGACTTTGAGGAGAGTGGGCCATCTGCTTTGTACTCACTCTTGCCTGGGCTTCTCAGGAAAGCAATTTTAAAGAAAGAGAAGCAAGCAACATGGGGCTTGCCATCAATGGCAATGTTTCCTTAAGTCTGCATATGCTGGAGTCCAAGCCCAGATACTCAGGAACCAGTTCAGCCAGCACCTGCCCACCTCTGCCCCGCCTCAACCACAGCAGTTACTGCAGACTCCACACTGCATCACCAAAGGTGCCGCCCACCTCGTGCTGCCCCGCGTAAGGTCTAACTATGTCTATTCTATTCTGAGGAACAGTACTTCTTAACGTCTTGTTTGAGGTACAAAGCCTAAGTACCTTTGTGACAGAAATCAGACGACAGAAAAAAACCTGAGAGTTTATTATTACAATTAAAGCTTTTAAAGTGCTGGCTATGAATGAACGGTAACATTTTCAAAAGAAAATAAACTGAGAATGGACCTATGTGAGATGTGGAAAATATTTTAAAGCAAAGGAAATGATTCACCACCTCCAAGATGTGAAACTTAGATGAATTATGCAGGTCAGTTTTTCACTTCTGTGGAGAGCCTCTATGTCTTGGATAAATCCATATGTGTGTGCTTTGCATAACACTCACAGAAGATTATTTAACATTACTATTCAGAGAGTAAAGAGCCCTTTGAATGATTTTAGCCATTTCCTCTTAGAATCAGAGTGGTGGTGGTGTTGTGAGAGGTAGCATGACTTGTGGAGTAGAGCTTTGTTTACATAATGGACCCTTTGTAAAGTAATTAAAAAGTGACCTTTGAAATATTTAACTTGGTTTGTTTTGTTAGATTTTCCTATGTATTTATTTTTCTGTGGAGTCTGTTTTTGCAGCTCCACAAGATATCTAAGTGAATGCTTTAAGATAACATATTTTATCCTTTGTTTCATGAATCAAATGGCTGTACAGGTGTTAAGTAAAAAAAAGTTATTTTGAAAAATAAATTTATTCAAGTTACTTTCTCACCATTAGCTAAAATAAGGATTTTATGGAATAGCCAAAGTTGCTCAATATGTAGTCATCAGAATAAATGTTTCATTTATTATTATAATTTTAGATTTTTTCCAGATAAATTTCATTTTTAGATTTCATTTTTCATTACTGAAAAGGGGCCTAAATATGTATTCACATAATTGCATTAATACTTTGAAACTAATATAAAATATTACTTAAAATTATAGTGGAGGAGGGCGTGAATTGCATTTGTGTTTCTTATTTGGGGGATGATTAATAATTAATTTACATTGGAGGACCTGGTGAGGCAGAACAGAAGCAATCAGGAAAAGTTTTCATGAGATGGCCTGGGGTTCTGGATACGGAAGACCTGTGTAGCAATTAAACTGGATCAAAAGTGAAATGGTTGTTTTGTGAAGTAATGAGCTTCTCATCACACAAAGTATTCGAGCAAAGCCTGAATGACTTTATACTGGAGATTCTGAGGTGCAGTGCGTTTCTTTATTCTGTGAGATGTTCAGTAGGGAGATGCTTCTAAGGTCTCTTTGGATTCTAGGACAAAAGTTCTAAGTAGTTTAGCTTGTCCTAATTGTGTACTTTTTCTTGAATTTAGTCAGTGTTTGAACTTATCATATGATTATTTTTTCTCCCAAAACCAGAAGAAATCACTCTTAATTATTTAAGGTACAGTTGAACACTTAACCTTTTAAACCTCAGAACCTGGAATAAATGGGTTTATTCAGATCATAATTCTAAAAGATGTGTCAGTCTGTTCTTGCATTGCTAAAAAGGAACGCCTCAGGCTAAGCAATTAATAAAGACAAGATCAATTTGGCTCACAGTTCTGCAGGCTGTACAGGGAGTGTAGTGCCAGCATCTGCTTTTGGTGAGAGCCTCAGGAAGCTTACAATATGGCAGAAGGTGAAGGGGGAGCTGGTGTCTTATGTGGAAAGAGCTGGAGTAAGAGAAAGAAGGGTGAGGTACCACCTACTTTTAAACAACCAGATCTCTCATGAACTCAAAGCGAGAACTCATTCATCATCAAGGGGATGGCACTAACCCAGTCATGAGGGATCACCCCCATGATCCAAACACCTCCCACCAGGCTCTATCTCCATTACTGGGGATTACATTTCCATGTAAGATTTGGAGGGGACAGACATCCAAACCGTATCAGACACGATCCTGAACACCATTATCCTGAATGTTGAAATCCTGAAAGATCAAAATTCCCAAAGTGTAAAATCGCTAACATCTAAAATCTCAGTAATTACATTCACAGGATCATTGCATCATGCTCAGCAGTACTATCACCTTGTTATTGTCTTTATTTGGAAATTAAGAATGTTTTAAGGAGATACGTATGGGTGCCAAGTTGACAAAGAGTGGACTTGAAGGCTTAATTTTAGGTGTCAGTTTGACTAGATTAAGGATTATCTCGAAAGCTGGGAAAGCATTATTTTGGGTGTGTCTGTGAGGGTGTTTCCAAGGGAGATTAGTGTATGAGTCCCAGTGGATTAGGTGGGGGAGATTTGCCCACAGTGTTAGTGGGCACCATCCTATTGGTGCTGGTCAGAGAAAACAAATACAGAAGGCGAACTGGTCTCTGAGAGCTGGGACAGACTTTTCTTCTGTTGCCTTAAACGTCAGAACTCCAGGCTCATTGGCTCTTGGATTATGGAACTTACTTCATCCCTGACCCTCCCACCCTATCCTGAGCCTTTTAGCATGAGCCAGCTATGGGCATCCCAGGGTCACTGGCTTTCAGATGGCCTGTTGTGGGACTTCTCAGCCACCATAATTGTGTGAGCCTTTCCCCTAATAAATCCTCTTTCATTTGACTATGTACATATCCTACTGGTTCTCTCTCTGGTGAAACCCTGACTAATACAGCTTTGGTATTGGGAAGCTGAGTATCATTCCTTTTTACTCTATTTTTTACAACACAGTGAAAGAGATCTGTGAAACTGTTCCCATGCAAAAAGGCTGTGATCAATTAAGTGTATGAGGAACTTAATGAAATGAAAGATAAAAGTGTAAAAGCTAATTATTATTGGTGCTGCAAAGCAGAAAATTGCTTAATTGTAATGGCCATGCAATAACTAGACTCTCTGATAGACAGAATATATTTACAAAATTTGTAGGCCACTATCCCCCTTCAAATATGAGTGCACAAGTTTTTCAGAAATCATAGAAAAAGTGAACACACAGGCAAAAAATAGAAGAAATCTCCCCTGCCAAATTATTCAATTGTGTACAACTTCTGCCCCTTCACACATAACACCACGCTTGCCTTCAAAAAACATCCTTTGTCAGAGAGTAAAAAGAATTCAAGAAGCTCAGCAACTGTCTGGATCAAAGATGTTTGCTAATATTGAGCTTTCTCCAGTGTTACAGAACACATTAGGTGGTGAATTACCCTTGATTAGAGATTTGACTGTAGAAGAAGATAGAGTTCTTATGTATATATTTACCACAAAATCTAAGGTAGAAAACTAGCACATTTTTCACTTTGCCTAATGATTGGCACTTTCAAAGCTGTCCCTACTATTTTTTAAATCAACTATATACAATTCATAGTTGTATATTCATATATACAATTCATACTTCCTATTAGATCATAAAATTCTAGAACCAATCTGCTTGTTTATGTACTAATGACTGGAAAAAAACAAAGCACTTTATAAATGCTTATTCGAAGATTTGGTGGACTTTGCAGAAAAAAATGGATTTCAACTGAATTGCCAAACCATAATGACAGATTTGGAATTGGGTGTGATCAAGGCTTCTAAAAAATAATTTTTAAGGTGTTACCAACAAAATTTGTTTTTGCCCAATGCATTTGGTGAAAAATTCAGATGAGTGGATTGGCCACAAATACTTGAATTTAAAAATGCATGATTTGCCTGCATGACATTCCTTCCAGCTGATGACATTCCAGAAGATTTTAATGAATTAAAACCACATTTGCCTGAAGAAGCCAGTGAAGTAACTGATTTGAAAATAATTATGTGCATGGTAGGATAAGAAGACATGGTGTTGCTGTTTGATCCCCAGTATTGTTTTTGTCAAATTTATGGTCTGTTTGTGAGTGTATGCAGAATTGATTTCCATGTGCTCAAAACAACAAAGAAGCATGGCACAGAAGACGGGAAAATTTAATAGGCACTCCTCATGTTGGTGCATGTCAAATAATAGAAGGATTTCAGTAAGATCAGTGTCACATAGAAAATTAATGTGAACATATTCTGCAAGGAGAGTGATGTCCTAAAAGGAAAAAAAAAAGGCTCTTCATTGCTATGCAAGACTTCAAAATATAGTTAATGATTGTGAAAATTGGCCAGCTCTTCTGGACAGATCTGTGCAGTTGCTTATAATCTATTCCTGTAATACACTTTTTCATGTTGAATTTTCTTTTTGGATTTGGGTTTTGTTTCCTTTTTATAGTTTTTTTTTAACTATTTAAAATTGTCAGTATTATTTTTTCCAATTAATTATGCTATGTATTTCATCTTCACATCATTTCCAATACTAGAGCTATAAATTGTGTTGAGACTTCTAGAGAATTCTCATTTGTTTTACGCAGTTTTTGCAAATTTGACTCCACAAAAGTGCATTATCACAACATTGACTTTGTGAGTAAGCGTTGTGCGTGTATGCAAAAGCATTGTAACTTCCTCTCTAAATGAAGAGATGTCCATTTTGTACATCTGCTTTTGTGAAAGACAAAATTTCTCGAGATTTTGGCTCTTTGGATAACTGAATATACGGTGGTGACCCATCATGGTTTTTCATCAATTTTGTCTTAGGTTGTTCATTATGATGTTTCAGATGACCACAGTTATAAAGCTGGGTGCATGCAATTGCCAACCATAGTGGTATGTGTTTATACATTTCCCTTTTTGACCTATTTGTTTATGAATACAGTTCATATGCTCATAACTTCATACTCTGCAACTATCATTGTTATACATGAGGGTTTAGGCTTGTAAAAATATGTTATTATTGCCTATTCTGTTGTGTAAAATGACCTATGAAATGTTTTGTCGTGTTTCTGCGTTACTCAAATAAATTCCCTTTTAAAAATGTAAATGCATATCTTTTAGAGAATGTTTAAAAGTATTTTTCCCAGATTTTGATCTTCCAGCATTTCAACATTTGGCATTACGATATTAAGGATTATATCTTTGGGGATTATGATTGACTCCCAAATTAAATCACATAGGGAACAAATGATTTATTCAAATTTTGGAAAGGATGCAAAAGAGTGTCTGTAACTTCTTACTCTCACAACTTTAATTCAGTCTAGAGAAGAGAAAAATATATATGTCTTAGCTATTTTTTGTCCTCCAGATCTCCTGTACTTCAAGCAATTAAATCTTGCTCCCACCCAGTTGATGTTCCTTTTTTACATATCTAATTCACCACTAAATATGTTTCACAAATTTTTATGTGAAGTCAACCGTCATGAAAAACACTGTATATTTTGGGTCCAGAGGACACAAATTTATTTAGAAATATCTTGAGAGGACACATAATCCCAGCTCCTTCCACATGCAACCATCTGTCAGTGAGATGTTTGGCGGTGAAAATGAGTTTAATAGTTTTCAGTCTCAGAATCAAGGCTGCCATCATGTGGGGGAAATTAGAGGTAATTGTAAGGTCATTGTCTAAGACTGATTGATGTTTCCAGAAATGGTGATTCTTAGACTACCTTACCTTCTATTTCTTCTTTGGGATGTCTACAACCCCACCCTGAAACACCAAGCTTGAACTCTCTGACCTGCTTGCTTATGTCTTGACAATCCTATACAATCCTTTCATTCTCTCCTTTCCCTGGTTTCTTATTATTTATAACAGTTATCACCACAGGAAATTATATTATATACAGCATTTGTTTTATTTTAAATTTGATATTAGTTCCAATCCTAATTAGTTCTAAAATGTAAGCCTCATGAGGACAGGGAACTTGCTTAGTACATGTAAGTACTAGGAACAAATCTTTCAACATGTTTATTGGCTCATTTATCTGCTTAAGTGTCTAGTAGTGATGATTAAATTGCTTTACCTTTCTTTCTTAAAACTACACTGTCTCATCTGATGTGATCTCTGCCACACTTTCATTCTTTCTTTTGATGTCATTATAAAATGTTCTCTTCAGTCTACACCTTAAAGGGAAGCCAAATATCACAACAGTTTTTTTCTTTAACAAAAGGCAATTACTTCTTTAGATTTATCTACTTTGTTTTAACTTACTGCTCCTTGTAATTCCTTTCCTCCCTGCTCAGCTCATGTCTTAGAAGTGACCACGTACTCTGCTGCATTGGCCCCGTTCTCTCCAGTTTGATTTGTGCTATAAATTTTATAAATTCCCCTCATGAACATATTTTAATAAAGCTTCTTATAGCCAAATCTAAAAATGCCTGTATTACACTTATTCGGACCTTTCCCAGTTCCCACCATGCAACTGGCCATGCTTCTGGCTTTGGTTTCAGTAGCACATGATCCCATGTGCTCCCTACTTCTTCTCTTCCTGTCATCCATCTGCAATCACTATCAAGGAACAAATCCTTATAGTCATATACTTATAGTTCTTATTTTCCACAGTGTCCCTTGGAAATCTTGTTTTAAAATTTAAATTTCCTTGTATCTACAAATAGTCCAGAACAGATTTTTTCCATTAGTGCTGGTGTGATTGGTTGTTCTAATTTGATCTTCAGAAAGATAGCAAGTTCCACTGGGCACACTTTGGGAGGCTGAGGCCAGTGGATCACTTAAGTCCAGGAGTTAGAGACTAGCCTGGGCAACATGGCAAAACCCCATCTCTACCAAAAATACAAAAAGTAACTAGGCATGGTGGTGTGTACCTGTAGTCCCTGCTACTAGGAGGCTGAAGTGGGAGGATCAATTGAGTCTGTGAGGTTGAGTTTGCAGTAAGCCATGATGGTGCCACTGCACTCCAGCTTGGGCAAGACCCTATTAAAAAAAAAAAAAAAAAAAAGAAAAAGAAAAAAAGAAAAGAAAGAAGGATACTACATTGAAGTTGAATAAATGCTTCATGTGGCCCCTTTTTTTTGACTGTGTGTGTGTGCAGACAGTTTTTGGCTCTGAAGACATTGGGGTATGCCAGGCAGAGAAACACCTTGCTTTTGTGGATCTTGTTTTCAGTTTGAGTATTTTATTGTTCAAGATAATTTTTTTTTGAGATGGGGTCTCAGTATATTGCCCAGGTTGGTCTTGAACTCCTGTACTCAAGCAATCCTTCTGCCTTAGCCTCCAGAGAAATCTTTAAAGGGAATTCTCACATTTAATTGGGTTTTTAATTGATATTGTCTCTATTAAAGCTGTGTGTTCAAACACCTACTGCAACTTACAAATCTTACGAGTCTATTTTTGCATTTAGTTATTGTTATATACAATAAGAATAGTCTCTTTCATTTGTTATCTTATTAACATTTGATTAATTTAAATTTAACAGTTGAAATTTTCCTAAACAATTAATTACAATTCTAATTTAGCTAATTAAATTCCCTTAAACATTTTAAACCTCATTTACACATGTTACTGTCTCAGATACCTCAAATGCCTTGTGGGGCAGACTTATGAACCTAACAAATCATTTTAAGCACATAGCAACTTTAAAAATAATAAGCAAACATATATCCATAGTAAGTCAACCTCTCTTAATATTTTAATGCTATTTCCAAAATTGAATCAAATGTACTTACACCATTTAATATCCCAAATCTGGAATTGATTATATGCTTTAAATTAAAGTCGTAATATTTTTAAGTATTTCCAACTCTTTAAATCAACTAGAATGGCCCAATGATATGAAAAGTACACTTAAATATATTCCATAATATTACTAAGAGTATGGGTTTAATTTACTTTATCTCTATTCTTAATTATTTAAACTTTCCTGGAGTGGCAAAGTCTCCAGTACAATTAAAGTAAGCAGTTTTACCATCCATGGATGGCTGAGTATACCAGGTTGAAAAATCAGAGTATCAGTATGATGAATTATTGCTCAGAGACTGACCTGATTTGTATTTTTCAAAGATGGCTCCTGGTTGCTGAGTGGAGAAGGACTGAGGGAGGTTAGAAGGTATCCATCTGGTAGTGACCCTTTCGTTCTGTGTAACTCTTTATCGGCTTTTCACGGAAAGGGCGTTTATTTGGTTCTCTCAGGGTACTCCTTATTAGGCCCCAAGGCTCTGTTCCTTCTTGTACCTCTCTTTTCTGCTATGGCCCTACTTCTTTCCCCGCTACTGCATGCCCTTTTAACTCATTTTCTGATGTTTGATTTTTATTTCCTCCCAGTTTTACTACCACAGGTAGAATGGGATGCTTACATTCTTGGGGTAGAGGAAAGTTTGTCCCCAGGAAGAGAATGAGTTAAGAGAGAGAGAGAGAGAGAAAAAAAGAATGAATTCTTTACACACAGACAATAGACATAGAAAAAAATCTAAAAGTGTACATAGCATATGTTAACCTGGGTTATCTTTATGGAACATTATGGAGTACTTAACTTTGTACTGTATGACATGATGTGTTTTTGACAAAGAACATATACTATTTCTACAATCAGATAAATAAAAATAATTATGAGAAATGCAAATCAAGGGAATTAGTGTGGCAATAAAATCAGAAAAATAGAAGTGAATCTTGATGAAAAATTGAGCCTAACCATTTAAAAAATTATTATTATCAAATATTCTATCAATACACAATTGTAGAGTAGAAATTGCTTTTAAAATAGCAGAATTTGATGTGTCTTTTCAGCCTTGCTGTGAGTTATAGTCACTGTGAGTAGGTTCATTTTGAAACAGTATCAGCTTTTCAGAATGATTGATTCCATAGTGCAATAATTACGGTGGAAGTAAGACCAATTTGGATTTTGCAGCTCTTAGGGAAAAGGCAGCAGTGCAATAAATAAACATGTAAGCACCAGATTTTTGTGTGAAGCACTACAAGGTAATTTCATAGGGACTCACAGGCAGTGAAAAGGAAACTGTTACTTGCCTTAGCAAACTTGATATAATTATGGAATAATCCATTACGACTTTGTTGACCAGAATAATTATATTTTAACTTTTGATTTATTTAGAAAGAAAATGGAAGCTTCTGAATCATATTAATCTATTTTGTTATTTCATACTCACGTTAGTATTTTTAAATTGCTGTAAAGTTTTTTATGAAACGCACAGTGCTGACTGTGCTGAGACTGAACACATTCATATCACTGAATTGAATAAATTGAATATTGGGGCTCTTTCGCTCAAAAAAAAATTTAGCTTTTGAAAGATTGTTTTGGATGACCCAGAAAAAAAAGGTACAGGATTTCTGCTGTTGAAGGAAAGCTTCATTGACAAAATTATGTGAGCATTTTATATATCTGAACTTAGCAAGTTATAACTTCAAAGCCTCCAAAGGGACATTGACAACACAGCTAGACAGCTTATACCCCCATAGGTAGTCAGTCACCCACTATGCTGAGATGATTTGATGATACCTCAAGTGGTTAAGAAAGATTCTGTGCTTAAGGCTTCCCATCCAAGTATAGACTAGCTTGTATACTCCGTATGAACTGTGATAACACATAAATTTTACATAGTTCCATTATATTGTACCTAGAACATTGCTGTGGAAAAAGGGGCACCATAAATGTCTTTTGCCATGAATGCATGAAGAAATAGATGCTTGAGGGAATAAACAATACAACTGTAACACATTTTTTAATTGCAGATTTAAAAAAATTATTTTAGAGACAGGGTCTCACTATGTTGCTCAGGCTGGTTTCAAACTCCTGAGCTCAAGCAATCCTCCTGCCTCAGCCTCCCCAAGTGCTGGGATTACAGGCATGAGCCACCATGCCTGGCCAGATTGGAGATTTTAATGAAACATATTGTACTACATATATGAACTTACAGATAAATTTAATATGACTAGGTTGGCCAGTTCTCAGCATGGCCAAATTTAAGCCATTTCTTTGAGGCTAAGTAAATCATTCAAAATGAAACTTTACTGATTCAGATTTGTTGTGCTGATCAACCATGACTTCATGTAATAGTCCATTCTCACACTGCTATGAAGAAATACCTAAAACTGGGTAATTTATAAAGGAAAGAGGTTTAATTGAGTCACAGTTCTGCATGACTGGGAAGGCCTCAGGAAACTTACAATCATAGCAGAAGGGGAAACAAACGTGTCCGTCTTCACATGGTGGCAGGAGAGAGAAGTGCCAAGCAAAGGGGGAAAAGCCCCTTATAAAATGATCAGATCTTATGAGAACTCATTCACTATCATAAGAACAGCATGGGGTAACCGCCCCCATGATTCAGTTACCCACCACGGGTCTCTCCCACAACACATGGGGATTATGGGAACTACAATTCAAGATGAGATTTGGGTGGGAACACAGCCAAACCATATCACTTGATCATTCATTAATATGGTGAAAAAGCCAATTTGAGTGCTTACTGACCAGTTCCGTGGCAATATACAGAAATAGACTTTTTTTTTTTTTTTTTTTTGGTAATCTGCTGCTTTGCTGGCCTTAGAATGGTGGCCACATTTAAAGAAAGAAAATCAGATTAATGAGATGATATTCCAAATACTGTAACAAAATAGGACATATATTTTCTATATGTAGCACTTTCTTGGCCCAGATACTCTTCAGTAACTGTTGGGAAATTGCTATAAAATGCATAAAGAATTGGTCCTATTGTATGAATCTTTATGGTACAATATAGCCTTCAGGTTAGGAGACCTCATGTTCAAGTCACATTGGGGCCAGTTTTCCTGTTTAAATTTCAGCACAGAGGTTTTACTGGAGATATTGGGAAGATTTCTTGACAGAACTATTTAATACTAGAATGAGTTATTAGGAGCAATTGTGGATTCTTTTGGCAGGCTCTAAATATAGTTCAATTTCTCCTCTGTCCAGGATAGTTTGGGTGGGCCTACCTGAAAGCAGAAGGACAAACCAGACTGGTCCTTCTAGCCCAAAGTTTGTGTGATTCTTTATAACTCAAAATAAAGCCCCAGTACTTAAGTGATTTAGTAGGTCTTTTCTGTGCATTCAAGTAAGAGCCACACACCATGTTGGCCTTTCAAGCTCTAGCTTGGCTGACTGCCCCCTGTGTGAAGACCTTCATTATTGAGTTGTGTTTTCATTGACTCTAAACTTTTCCCCCTGGGTGGAAATATATGTGCTTGGCCTCAGCTCACAGGGAAATTATTTAATGTATAACTCTGAACTTAATATGTTAAGTAGTAGTAGAACAAAGTAAGCTTTTTTTCTTATATGTAAGGCAAATTATGCTCCTCACAAGAGGTGAGTTCTTATTTCCAAGCTGATGGAATTCTTTCAAAAATTTCTATATAATGAGAATCTAGAGGAAAAATAAAATAATAAATAGAATTGGAAAGATATTGTAAGAATATTAGGTATAATTTTTTTCGCTCTTTTGACCATTATAGAATTTTCAAGATACTTTAAAAATCTTATATTTCCTTTATTTTGGAAATAGGTGCTTTCTATACTTTTGTTTTAATTTTCTGAACTAAAAGTGTCCTGAAAATGCATAGCAATTTTTAATGCAGTGTGAATAACTTTAAATCACCTGAATATTTAATGAAATAGGCTCAATTCCAACTCTCCGTCTGTCTCCATTATGTATATAGAAAACAGATTATATTACTGTATAGTTCTTTTAAAATAAAGGCAGATATTCTAAGCAAGATGAGAATTTGGACTGTGTATATATGAGTATACCAGCTCAATGCTTAACCTTTTTGTGTCTAAACTTAACACATAATGCATATATAAAATGGGTAAGTTACAGTTATTATGAGGGCCATAACTTCTCAGTTTCCTGTATGTTTAAATTTGAAACTTTAATGTTGTACTAATGGAATTTTGTGTGTTTTATGTATATGCACAAGTCTGCTAGACAGATGCTAAAAATGTCAAAATGGAACCAGTCAGAATCTAAGAATGTTCTATAAAAGTGATTGTAGGGTTTAGGCATCTTGTTGAGATCCCTTTTGGGGTTTGAAAAAGCTGGAATAGCTGAGTGGTCTTCAGTATGAAAGAATGTTCATATCTGCCAAGGAGCATCCTTAAGTCTTATTTGAGTGCAGCCTATCTTAACATTACAGACTACTAAATACCTATGTGCACAATAAATATTTGCATATTCAGTCACTTATTTCCATCACTTTCCTTTATTATTTTGAAAATGAAAAAGAAAAATATATCGACTGCAAGGAAAAATAACTTTAAAAACCTTACTTTTAAATTTAGAGAGAGAGATAATTTGTCTGTGATATTTACTTTACTTGCCCAACTTTTATGTTTGTCAGAGAAACAATTATGTAATTGTGTTGACACTATTTGTTAAAATGTGGGAGAAAGTTAAGTCCATTCTCTCTTTGGAGATTTAGTTGTTTGGTCACGCTAGCTATACTATTATTTTAAATAATGAGCAGAACTCTATATGACTCTAAGCTCCCCAAGAGTGGAGGCAGCAATTGATTTATTAAGCTCTCCCTCCCTTCATTCCTCTCTCTAAACTTCTCTTCCTTCATTCCATGGGTTTTTTCAGTGCCTACAAACTTCTAGTTATGCTGACCTAGGCTTAAGAGAAATAAAGAATTTCTCTTCAAGAAGAATACAATCTTTATTTATTTATTTATTTTTTAGATGGAGTTTTGCTCTTGTTGCCCAGGCTGGAGTGCAATGGTGCTCTCTCTGCTCACTGCAACCTCTGCCTCCCAGGTTCAAGCGATTCTCCTACCTCAGCCTTCCAAGTAGCTGGGATTACAGGCACGTGCCACCACGCCTGACAAATTCTTTTGTATTTTTAGTAGAGAGGGGTTTCTTCATGTTGGTCAGGCTGGTCTCAAACTCCCAACCTCAGGTGATCCACCCACCTCAGCCTCCCAAAGTGCTGGGATTACAGGCGTGAGCCACCGTGCCCGACAAAAGAACACAATCTTATGAGTCAAACAGACAAGAAAATTAGTGGAAGGTATAATGAGTGGAAGAGGGACATAGAAGAAGAGTCTCCATTCTCTCTTAGGATGGTGGTGGGAAGGTGAGGGTTACAGGGCAAGTGGTCAGAAAGAGCTTTAAAAAGCAGGTAGCAATGGAATTGAGTCTGAAATGTAGAAATATAGGAGTTTTCCATGCAAATGAATGCGAGGACAAAAGAAATTTGGTTGGGGCAGAAGAATGGAGGGTGAGGTTTGTGATGGTAGATGACTTGGCCTTCTACACAGGAAGAACAACTTAAATTGAAGTATGAATGAATGTGTGGGAAATCTATTGGGGACTGTAGACAGGTTAAACAGCTAGAGAAAGGATAATGTGGAAATAATGGGAAATGACACGTGAAAAATATTCCAGGTTATGGAAAGCCTCATATGGCCTACAGAGAAAACTGGATCTTATCCTAAAAGGAATTGGAAGTTGCCAAATAATTTAAATCATAGTGAAGGCCCAGTTATATGTGTATAGAAAAGTCATTCTGGTGGCAGTGTAGACAGAGGATGAATTTGAGGGACATGAAACTATTTAGGACGGTATTACAATAATACAGTGTTCTCAGAGGCAAAGGCAGTCTAGAGTATAGGTAGGTAGCACACATAATCGAAACAGGTCCATTTCAGAAACTGGAGAACTTGAACTTAGGGCCCATGTAAATGAAGGGAGTAGTCACCACTTGGCCTCAGCCAGTTGTTGCCATTTGGGAAGACAGAGACATCCTATCACATACATACACACACCCTGTTGCACATTTATTCTTTACTTTTGGCTCTCAGATGAGTGTCAAACATTTTTAAAAACATGAATGGGTCAACACTATACTGATCAAACAAAATAAATCCTTGGACCAGATACAGCCTAAGTCAGTATATCACTGAAGTGTGTTCTTTTGAACATTGATCTTTGAAAAATGTCTTCTGCCGTCAAATAAATTGGAAGCAACTGAGACTTGACAAAACTGATTTTAAAATTCACAAGGAAAGGAAAATGCACAAGAATAGTCAAGATAATTTTGGAAAAGAACAAAGATGGGTAGACTTGCTTGGCAGATATCAAATTGTATTATAAATCTATGATAAGTAAAATAGTGTTGCATTGTCAGTTTGTTTATTGACAATAAACAAATAAATTGTTGGGATAAAATGGTTAGTTCAGAAACAGACCCATGTATATATGAGAACTTAATGATAGAAGTGGCATTTAAAATGTATCAGGGAATAATGGATCGGTTAATAAATGGTACTGGAGAAATTAGCTATTAACTGAGCAAAAGCAAAGTTAGATTCTAACTCGTGTTACTACACAACATAAGTTAAATAACCAATAAAAAAGCAATAAATAGAGGGAAATGGAGAAAGCACATTTATCATGTTGGACAATTAAAGACCCTGTGAAGACATAAAATGCAAAAAAAAGGAAGAAAAAGATTTGACTTAATTAAAATAAAATTTTTGGACAACAAAGGCCACTATAAACAGTATTAAAAGGTAAGCTACTATCTGGGAGAAAATACACAACATAAGCAGAGGATTAATATGATTAAATGGAAATAACTCCTCCCAATGAATAAGAAAGAGACTCAAAATCTACTACAAAATTAATCAAAGGACATTAACAGGCAGTTCCCTAAAGAGGAAATATACTTGGTCAATAAACATATAAAAGTGTGCATAATGAGAATATAAAATATGAATATGAAAATGCTTGATCACATTACAATCAGATAAAAGAAAATGTAAAATAAGAAATATCTCTTTCTCTCATCCAATTGGCAAAATAAAAATTTGATAATATCAAGAGCAAGTGAGGAAACAGGAACTCTTCTATTACAGGTCTGAATATACTCTGGCAAGGCCACTTTAGAAGACATCATTGTCAGAATCTATCAAAACTGAATGTATACCTGCTCCATGATCCAGAAATTCTACGTTAAAACATCTACTATCGAGAAATGGTAAAGACTCTTGTTCCTTCCAGCACTGTTTGTAATGGCAAGTAATTGGAAAGGATCCAGTTGTTCATCAGCAGAGAACTGGTTAAATAAACGATACATTTATACTGTGAAATACTATATAGACTTAGAGTATAAAAAATGAAGTGGATCTACTGATGTGAAAGACATTGTTGAGGGAACAAATTGTGCAGCAATATGTAGAACATTAAGCCAATTATTTTAAAAGGGAAAAAGACATGAAACAGTGCTATATGTAAAATGTCTGGAAGTATGCATACAAAAGGGATAACTAACAGTGATAACTATGGTGAAAGTTGGAGGATGAGGAGGGGAATTATATTCAAAGGAGACTTTAAATGCAAATATTTTTAACAAGCATGTATTCATGCATTTATGAATTACTGGTATCATCAAAAATAAGTAAAGGTATTTTTCAGTAATGGGAGAAACTTGAGCCTGTTTATTTTCTAAGGAGGAGCAATTAATACAAAGGGAGAAGTAGAAAATACAGGAGAGGAGTTAATTGATGGAGAAAGGTCCCTGAGAGATAGGAAAGAATGGGTTAAATCTAGAATTCAGTTGGAAGAGCTTAGCTTTAGATAGGAGGACAGCCAATCTCTAGGACCAGAGAGGAAGAAGAATAGATGAGACTAAGAGAGATAAACTTCTGTTTGTGGGTGTGGAGGCTGAGAGTGGAGAGAGGAGCTGGGGAATTTGCTTTATGATGACCTCCATTTTATCTTCAAAGTAACAGTTTGTCCCCCACTGCTCTGGTGTCTTGTCCTCCTCACTGTAGATACCAGTAAATATGACTGAGTGTCTTCCCCACCTGTTCACCTCAATCACATTAAATATTATTAGCCTCTCATTACTATCGGACTCTTTCCTCTTGTCATCTTTATAAAGAGTAGCTTGTTAATGCCATTGCATATGCCCCTACATCCTGTAGTGCTGTGCTGAAAACAACAAGGTCCTAATAATGGGCCATACCAATGAACCAATTTCTACTGTTTAAAAGGACACGGGAAACTGCTTTCAGTGGCTTGCCTTCTTAGTTCTGGTATATTCCGCTCTATACTCAAGAGTTATTCTGTTTCCTGTGCCTTCAGAGAACCACATTCCCAGCTTTCTGCCCAGAGAAGTCTGTGAAACCACCCCCCACCGGCATCCTGCAGAGTTGGGTTTTTTTTCAGCCTCACAAAGCCCTCTGTTGTTCCTCTTTGACAGTCAGCTAACTGAAGTTAGGGAGAAGTGGTGGAGAGCACTTCTGCCCTTTCCCTCTCCTTTAGATTTTAAGAGCCTTCCAGCAGCTTGACCTTACCTTTTGTGTAAAATATATTTAGTCACTCATTACAAGTTGCAATCCCTTTTTGGTCCTTGGGTTCCAAATGGGGAATTGAAAAGAGTTTGTAGATGTCAGGCATCAAAGGAAATTGAGGAAAATATCTGCATTCTTTCTTCCTCTCCTCTGAATCTTCTGACTTTCCTAGAGGCTGTGCCCCAAGTCTCTGGTACTTTCTCCTTTCATATCTGTCTTTAGGAGGAAAACCTTACAAAGATTAGTAATTCTTTTCTGTTTTCTATTCTTTTAATCCTATTGTAAACATGTTGATTATAAAATCACATCCTTTGCTTCTCTCTGAATGGTGATACAGATTTTTTGTTGTAGTTAATTTTCTTTCCTGTTTTTAACCATCCTAGAGAGTGGTGTTATAAAACAGTTCTTTGCAAGATTGTGCTATGTAATTGATGAAAATCAAGGTACTCCAGAGGAAAGTATTGTAAATCTGCACTGCATTCCTACCGGTAAGATGCTCGCCACAGGCTGTGTCAGCAACAAAGGTGTGGTTTTAAGATGAGAACAGATGAAAAGCAGTGGAATATGTAATTTAATTGTATATAACTTAAACCGTTATACTGATCTTAAATCTGTTTATTCTGATTAGCCCTCACATTTTAAAAACATGAAGCCAGTATACTTAATCTCTAAGACTTTTAAGTTAGTTTTTCCTACGAACTTCTGTGGAGAGCAACTTTGAGACAACTGTTTAACTGGACATTATTCTACTGAACATACCTGATTATTATTAGCTTTATAAAAACATGCTAGGTTTGTTTTATAACTTAGGTAGTAGAAAGAATATTGTATTTGGAATCAAATAGACTTGGGTATTACTCTTATCACTTACTAAGTGTGACCTTGATATAGTTAACTTCTCGAAGGCTAAATGTTCTCATCTCTAAAGTGGGAGGTAATAGAAGTCTCAGAATAGATTAACTAGAGAATAAAAGAGGAAGAATATGTCTAAAATAAAAGAAAAATCGTAAGTTCAGTTTTGATTAGACTGAGTTTGAAGTGGTACAAAAAAATTTAAATATATAAATGTCAACTGACTGCTTTAAGACTAAAGTTTTTTTGTGTGTTTTTTTGGGTTTTTTTTTGAGATGGAGTTTGACTCTTGTTGCCCAGGCTGGAGTGCAATGGTGCAATCTCAGCTCACCGCAACCTCCGCCTCCCAGGTTCAAGCGATTCTCCTGCCTCAGCCTCCTGAGTAGCTGGGATTATAGGCATGCACCACCACGCCCAGCTAATTTGTATTTTTAGTAGAGACAGGGTTTCACCATGTTGATCAGGCTGGTCTTGAACTCCCGACCTCAGGTGATCCACCTGCCTCAGCCTCTCACAATGCTGGGATTACAGATATGAGCCTGGCAAGACTAAAGATTTTTTAGTTTATTGAGACTGTATTGTTCATTGCACTTAGTAAGATGATGCTATATCTCTACTACCCATAAGCTAATAGTAGGATATGTATCTCATGGAATTTTGTGAACACTATTCCCTCCTATTTTCTCCATATCTCTCCTCATAGTGTGCCCCTAGAAGATTCCTCATGTGATTTTTGCCCAGCCAAGACTGGTTTCATCATCTCCACTGTCATGCCCCTCTAGTTCACAGGCCATAGTTCCATAGGCCATAGTTCTCCATGGCCTGCAGAGTAGGTTGGCATTACTTAGCTGAAAAGTGTTTTCTGTTCCTTTTTCCTGATTCCTTTATGAGTGATCTCAGTCAGTCCACATCTTTCTGCTTCAAACTCTGGCTCCTAAATCTCATTAGATCATTGTGTATCCATGATGCAAATAAAGCCGTGATGATTATTAGCAGCTTCATGAGATGTATTTTTATTTACCTTTTTATGCCAAAGGGCAATTTTCCTCCTTAATTATTATCCATTGAAATCAAAGTGTGTTTGAATTTTCCCAAAAATGTGCAAAATGTCTTCCATTTTACACAAAATTGAAGTCAAATAAAAAGGTCTTATATGGCAAGTAATCTTGAGACTAGAAGTATGGAGAAAAAGGCTCATAACTTAAATCTAAACTAGAGCTCCATGTGGTCCAGTCAGTATACAATGTCACTTTTGGAAGTACTCAAAGGTCAGATTGTATGTATTGCTCTCAGGAATTGCAGGAGTTAGGGGAGTGCATTCTCCTCCATTGCTGCTTCTCTCAGCACCCACCACACTGACGGCAGCCACCTGCTACCCTCCCCTGCCATCCTGCAGTGCTCAACTTTCTGCTTTCCACTCTCCTCTAAACTCTTCAGACTAATCCTGCCCTGAAGATAGGTCCTTTGTCTTTTCATTTCTATGCCTGTCTCCCCTACTTCTTTGCCTAGATTCTCAGATTTCTGTTTCCACCTACTCAGATGGCTAGAGGACCCAGAAGTTCGATTCACAGTTGGCAAGGAAAAGGATGGAGTCTCTAGGAAAACACAGTTTTCTCACTTGGCCTCTCTAATTATAAATTTTTGTAGAGGACTTTGGAGGACTTTGTTTAAATGCGTTCTCTCTCTCCAGACACATTTATAAATCAGCCCTTTGGGTTTTTAAAAATTATAGATTGATATGTTAATTAGAAGGTTATACAGTTGAATATGTGCACATGCTCAGATATTTCAAGATGCTTATCTTGGTGGTTATCTTGCTTTACCTTGCACTGCACGTTTCTTGAGAAGAAGCTTTTTTTTTTTCCCCCGTAAATTCACAAAGCACACAGTACCAGGCTTCTCATATAATATTATGAATGCTTGAGAAATGTGATTGATCAATTTACTGACAGAGAACTCAGTGTTAGGATTTTAGGAAAAAGCATTTTCTATTTTCTTTTGTATCCCTATAAGAGAAACCCAAAGTAACCAGTTCAGATTTTATGCAAGATTCTGTCCTAATAAACTTCTATAGACAATGAATTTTCCCCACATTGTTGTATAAAACTTTGTGGTTTAATTTTAGTTGCCTCCTTAGATGGTCATCTGAAAATGATTATATATTTAATTAATCTAAGTGTTTATTCTGAAGGATCATAGGAAAAATATCTGTCAGAAATGCTTCAGTAAATGCATTTTAAATAATGTAATTATAAATTATGTAAATAAGATAATGTAAATAAGATAAAATAATGTATCATATAATGTAAATATATACTTTTTATAATGTAAATAAGATAAAAACGTAGCCATCACTTTTCAATCCTGTATGCTGGACTTCAGACTGAAACATTTAGAACTCGATTGTGTTCAGAGGGGGTCATTTTCTTCTATTAAAGTTTCATGCATTTCTGTTCTTTTACCAGATTTAAGCTGCTTATTATTAATAGTAACATAAAATGGTTTCTTCAGAAGCTTGGGAAATAATAAACAGCCTCATTTAGAGAGCACTCTGGCCTGGATTTGGTCCATGAACTTATGGTTGTGAAGCCGTCTAGTGTCCTTAAGACCTCGAAGATCCTTTAAGAGAGGCTGTTTGGATTAGGTGCCCCATGATGTGTTTGCTTCTTGCAAAGTTTGGTTTGAAGTAATTGGAACAAGACTGTGAACAAAGCCCTGAGAATCATAGAACTGGGAAGGATCTCAAGAGATCCCCTTCCTTAGCCCCTGTATCCAAGGAGGAGAATTTGCAAATCATTCAAGGCAGGCAGCTGCTGATCCTGTTTTAGTGACACATCCAAGAGTGGGAGTCCTGATTGTGCCAAAGTGACTGTTTTAGAAGAAAGCACCCAACATTCTTGTTTTCCTGTCACACATGAAATGTGAACAATGATGGGTGGGATACCCATTTGGTTTCTTAGGTGGGTGATGGTGTGAGGGGATTGCTTATGACATTTCAAAACCTGGAAGATGCTGATATTTAGTTTAGTTTTTTATTGATTTCTTTTCTTTCTTTCTTTCTTTCTTTTTCTTAAATCGGAGTGTTACTCTTAGCATTTATCTGAGTCACTTTATAGCAGCATTTGCAAAACTCAACATTCCATGGAAGGCAAATAATTAATCTGAAGTAAACTAGTGAGGGCCAGATGGAGTGGTGGTATCTGTGCTTAAATTGGGGAGCACAGATCCTGGGGACTAAGACCACGCAGATTGATTATTTTAAAAAAGACAGTGTTGACCAAACAAATACTCTGCCAGCTATATTTTGCCTGTGGGTCCCTTTCTTTGTGACTCTAGTTTAATAGCCAGTATGCCCACAGATGTATAAATTACCAGTTAATCCATGTTTGCAGTTTCATTTTTCTCACACACAAAAAAATTTTGGTTGTATGGGGTAACTGTTTCTAATCTAGATATTCTTGGCCTTGGATATTCCTTTCCAAAATGATTGATGATTTGGTTTAGGTTGACGAAGACTAGCCATGTAACCTACTTTATTTCTCTATCAGGATTTACAACCAGATCAATATATCATAGAAGTGAAGCTGTAAAAGATCTTAGAATGACCTCGCCAGAACATGCTTTTATTGTATTTTATTTTTATTTTTATGACATTTTATTTTATTTATTTATTTATAAGTAAAGACATGGTCTTCTTGTCACCCAGTCAAGGTTAATCAAGTAATCAAGGTTACTTCACAGTAACCTTGAAGTCCTGGGATCAAGTGATCCTCCCACCTTAGCCTCTCGAGTAACTAGGACTCCAGGAGCACACCACACACCCAACCAATTTTTTTTTTTTTTTTTTTTGGTAGAGACAGGGTCTTGCTATGTTGCCCAGGCTGATCTCAAACTCCTGGGCTCAAGCAATCCATCTGCTTCCTGTGCTAGAATTACAGGCATAAGCCACAGCCCTGGGCCAAAACATGCTTTTAGAAGGGATCAGTATCTAAACTAGGGGAACTAAACTCAGATGCCTTTACGCAGGACTTCTATGTTGTACACCTCCAGGGGGCGCGCTTCACAGTAGCCTACACAAATGGCTAGGCACTGCACAAAGGTGAGGGGGCACTGGCATTCACATGGACTGCACGGTGATTATGCAGTGATGCAGCCCTGCTTTCAAGTCTAGGCAAGTAACATACCTTTAGGAAGCAGTTGATTCTAAGATGTTAGGGAATGTTGGGGACCACGGCAAACTGAAGAACATGTCTCACAAAAAGGTATTCAAATTTAGTTAAGTTTAAACATTCCTGTAGGCAAGTTTTACGGTCAGCTTGAGATCCTTGCTCTAAATCAAGGACTAAGAGGTATCTTTCAGATCTCTCTGGAAACTTTGCAATAATTATGATTCTCTTGGTTGCATATAACTGAATTCCAACTCAAAGCAGAGAGGATTTCTTGTCTCACCTAACTGGTTTAGCTCAAAGAAGAATTGAAGGAAGTGATATGAAAATCCGGGTCCTTGGCCAGGCATGGTGGCTCACACCTGTAATCCCAACACTTTGGGAGGCCGAGGTGGATGGATCATCTGAGGTCAGGAGTTCGAGACCAGCCTGGCCAGTGAGGCGCCCCCGCCCCGCTGTCTCTACTAAAAATACAAAAATTAGCTGGGCGTGGTAGCAGTTGCCTGTAGTCCCAGCTACTTGGGAGGCTGAGGCAGGAGAATCGCTTGAACCCAGGAGGCGGAGTTTGCAGTGAACCAAGATCATGGCACTGCACTCCAGCCTAGCAGACAAGTAAGACTCTATCTCAAAAAAAGAAAAAGGAAAAAAGTTAAAAAAACATTAGCCAGGCACAGTGGCTCATGCCTGTAATCCCAGCACTTTGAGAGGTTGAGGTAGGTGGATCACCTGAGGTCAGGATTTCAAGACCAGCCTGGCCAACATGGTGAAACCCTGTCTCTACAAAAATACCAAAATTAGCTGGGCATAATGGCAGATGCATGTAATCCCAGCTACTCAGGAAACTGAGGCAGGAGAATCACTTGAACCCGGGAGGCGGAGGTTGCAGTGAGCCGAGATCGCGCCATTGCACTCCAGCCTGGGTGACAGAGGGAGACTCTGTCTCAAAAAAAAAACAAAAAAAACAAAAAAACATAGATTCTGTGTCTTCTACCCCGAGTGTTCCACTGTGCTTGTAATCCAGTACTAAGCTAAGTCAGAGTAGCATTGCAAGAAGAGTGAAATTGACACCATACCTCCACCCTCTTCCCCTAAGCCATTGCCAATCCGATTAAACCTTCTCTTTGCAGGACAGGTCTATCTTAATTTACTTTTTGACTTTTGACTCATGGTCAACTTTTAAGGTGCTGCTTCACCTGTCCCTCCTCTCTCAAAAATGAAATCAGCCCTACCCAGTTCTCTAAGTCCAACCTGGTCCTGTCTAAGAATAGTTTGTGTCACTGTTTTTCAGAAATACCTTGGAGGGAATTCTTGGGGTGGACAAAATGTAGTTAGAAGACCTCTGCTGACATCAATTATAAAATCCATGGTCCTATTACTATATTTTGTTTCTTTTTTTGTTTGTTTTTTCAACTATGCTGTCTCTTTGAGGGACTATAATTTATGTCTTGTTTTTTGGTTTAGTGAACTAAATTATTACTACAATAATGATTTGTTGTTGATTACTTTCATTTAGACATTGTATCTTGGGATTCTTAAAGCCTTTGCATCTGGAGGTAAATAAGATGAAGTCTCACTTTGTGCAGATCCTCCAGACAGTATTCTACTTGGAGCCTAGTTAAACAAAGAGTAATAAAAATGGAAAAACTAAACTTTAAGATGACTTGTATTTTTTTCTAGCATGTAAATGTGTTGTGTCTGGAGTAACACTTCAGTTTATAATCTCCAAAAGGGTTGAGGCTTTATTTTTGTTTTATTCATCCAAATATTAAAAGATAAGAAATGACAAACTATCTTAGCTTTATAATTTAAACTTCTAGGAAAAGTGCATTTTGCAAATGGAAGGAGAGAATTTCTACAATGGAAATTTCCTCTGATCATCAAACTCTGGGTTTATAAAGGGTTGATTTATTTACATATCAGGACTGTCTCTAGCTAAGATGGATTAAGCAGTAGCCTGCATTGTTGATTTTAGGAAGTTCAGAAATACTTCTGAACAAAAATGTTCATCTCACTCTTCATTGCTGAAATGTATCATTAGCTTTTCATTCCTTTTATTAATTACCATTCTCTCTGTCTTTTAAAAATACTACTGAAAAGATAGTATACACATATGGTTATTAACAAGTGAGTATAGACTCTTCTTTACTATTTTATTGTTACAACGGCTTTGTTGCGATGTAATTCAAATACTAAAACATTTACTCTTTAAAATATGCAATTTAGTTATTTTTAGTACAAATGTGCAACCATCAATCACCATTATTTAATTTTAAAACATTTTAATTACCCCCAAAAAGAAGTTCTGTACCATACCCATTAGCAGTCACTCTCCATTTTCCCTTCCTTCTAGCCCCTGTCAAACACTAACCTACTTTCTATGTCTATGGGATTTTCTTATCCTAAACATTTTCTAGAAATAGAATCACAATATATGGCCTTTTTTGGACTGGCTTTTTAAAATTTAATGTGTTTTCAAGTTTTATCCTTATTGTAGCATGTATCAGTACTGCCTTCTCCTTGCCAAATAATATCCGATGGAATGGATATAGTACATCTTGTTTATCCACTCATCAGTTGACGGTCACTTTGTGGTGTTTCCACTTTTTGGCTAAATAATGAATAATGTTGTTGTGAACATTCACTACAAATTTTTGTGTGGACACATGTTTTTAATACTGCTGGGTATATACTTAGCTGGGTCATATGGCAATACTAGGTTTACATTTTGAGGAACTGTAAGACTGTTTTCCAAAGAAGCTGTACCATTTTACATTTCCAGCAACAATGTATGAAGGTTCCAATTTGTCCACATTGTCACCAGCACTTCTCATTGTCTCATTTTTTTGTTTTAGCCATGCTAGTGAGTGTGAAATTGCATCTTATTGTAATTTTGATTTGCATTTCCCTAATGACTAATGATGTTGAGCATCTTTTCATATGCTATTGGCCATTTGCATTTCTTTTTAGAGAAACGTCTATTCAAATCTGTTGCCCACTTTTTAATTAGATTGTCTGTCTTCTTATTATTGAGTTGTCTGAGTTGTAGGATTTCTTTGTATGTTATGGATTATGGATACGATGACAAGTCCCTTGCCACATAGATATGATTTGCATACATTATCTCCTTTGTGTTGTCTTTTCACTTACTTGATTGAAACACAAAAGTTTTTAATTTTGATGAAGTGCAGCTTATTTTTTTCCTTTGGCTTTTTGTGCTTTTGATGTCGTATCTAAAAAACCATTGCCTAATTTAGCCATGAAGATGTACTCCTAAGTTTTCTTCCAAGATTTTCTTTTAAGTTTTATCTCTTACATTAGGTCTGTGATTCATTTTGAGTTAATTTTTGTACATGGTCTGAGGTAGGGGTCCAACTTTATTCTTTTGCATGTGGATATCCAGTTGTCCAAGGATCATTTGTTAAAAAGACCATTCTTTCCTCCATTGAATAGTGTTGGCACCCTTGTTGAAAATCAACTGATCATAAATATAAGGGTCTATTTCTAGATTCTTAATTTTATTTTATTGATCCATATATATAGCCTTGTGCCAGTATCTCTCTGTCTTAATTATTCTAGCTTTGTAGTAGGTTTTGAAATAGGGACGTGTGAGTCATCTACCTTTGTTCTTTCTTTTCAAGATTGTTTTAGCTATTCTGTGTCTCTTAACTTTCCATATAAATTTTAGAAGCATATTGTCAATTTCTGCAAATAAGCCAGCTTGAATTTTGATAGAAATTGCATAAATGTAGATCAGTTTAGGGAATGTTGCTATCTGCACAGTGTTCACACTTGTATCATACAACCCTGCTGGACTTGTTTCTTCTCATAATTTTATAGTAAATTCCTTAGGATTTTCTATATACAAGATTATGTCATGTGCAAATAGAGAATTCTATATCTGGCAATATTATTCTCAAGAATGAAGAAGAAATTAAGGCATTCCAAGATAAACAAAAACTGAGCAAATTTATCGTCTGAACAAACTAGCCAGTAAATTTAGACAAGATAATGAAATAAATTTCCTTAAATTCCTTGAACTCCTTGGTCTCCCAGCCAACATACAAGGGTCCCTACATATTTGTTGGGGCACACCTTCAATGCTGAGGAAGTTTGTAACACTGTCTTTCTTCTCACTTCCTATTTGTGCAGTCTCAAGGCCAGCCAGAGATGAGTTCTAATGCCCTTCTCGAGTCTTTTCTGGGCATACATATAGTCCTGAACATGTGTGTGGCCTTCCTGACTCCCAGGAATACATCAGAGTTTTTTGAAACCCCTTATGCACATCTTATTTCACAGATTTTTCTAAGTTTTTTGTTACGTTCTTGTTTACTTCACTGGCATTGCAGCTTTGCCAGCTGGGATGTTAAACACTTGCCACTGATTTTTTTTCAACAAATACCCCGAGGACAGGGATGTTCACACTAAGTGAACTCTGAATCAGGTCTAACAAAGACAAGTACTGTGAGTGGAGCTTTTCTAGAGAGCTCCCAGACGGGTCAGAGAGTGGCAGCTCTTTGAGGATGCGGCATTTTGAGGAGCCCCAAATCCATACTGCCCCCTATAGTGGTTGCTAGGCTGCTGGATTTCACAGCTCCAATGTTTCAAGGCTGTTGTTTTTCAAGGCTACCATGGAGCTAGGGAGAGGTGCTGGGAATGTTCAAGTTAAAATACCACAAAGCACATGGTTCCTACTGAGTTTAGCTGTTTGTCTTACATAAACACTTCATGGATTGGTGTGAGTCTTTGAATAATTTCCAGAGTTCTGAAAAAGTTGATTTTGACAACTTTTGCCACTGGTATTATTGTTCTTGTGGAGTAATGGATTTTCAAAGATCATTATACCTCTATTTCTCTTTCTTTATTTTTAACTAGTATTTTTCCTTAGGACAGATGAGACCAGAAGCACATGAAAAAGCCTAGTGTTCACTGAAGAGTGGTTACAAGATTGAGTTGGAATGGAGGCTCTGCAGAAGGGACTGGAGACAAATTTTGCCTGATTACATTTCCTTATTTAATGTTTAATTGTAGCAATGTAATAAATAAATAACCATGGGAGTATACATAGGTCGAGCCTTACCCTTTTTATTTTACAGTGTTCTGTGAAGCTATGCCATCTGGTTTTCCATCCCACAGTAGATGGGGGTGGGGGGGCACATATTAGAGACAGACATACTAGGACAACTGGCAGTGAGAAAGAAGATTTTAACATAAAAATGTAGACATAACAATTAGCAGATGCCAACGTAGTGTACTACCTACTCACTTTTCATAACCTATATCTATATCAAAATGAAAATGTTAATTTGTGCTCTGTATTTTTTGTTTTTCAAGACAGATAATGCCTAGTATATTTTACATCTATTCTTTCTATCAAAAATCAATAAAATGTTTAAGGTTAGATATTTAAAATTTTAGACTTCATATACCTAGAGCATTTATGGCCAAGAAATAGATATCCGAATGCTATTGCTAATGGGACATCGATATTTCATTGGTAACAAATTCTGTTGAGGAAAAAGATTCTTTAATTATATATCTAAATTCATCATAGTTCCAACATCTTAAAAGTTGAGAATTTCAACAGTATATTGTCTCCATGTAAAAACACATGAAGAAGAATGATTACACTCCTCAAAAGCAGAACACTGAATCACACAGTTATAATACTTTCTTGCGCATTCCCTGTACTAACTCCATTACATTTGTAAGCACCAATAACACTTCCTACCTACACAGCAAAAGATGCATTGACTTGTTGCTGAAGATATTGTTAGTTTAATAGTTGCATAAGGTGCTCAGGACTTAAATGACCACTTCAGAATAATCTCCAGTCAAAACCGTGTGTTTTAAGAAGCCCTTATAGTGATAGATCACTCAACACACAGGCATGAAAGCATATGAAACAGAGAACTATAGATAGGATGTTGACAGAAGTAATAGGGCAGGAATTCTAATATGAACAGTGAGGGGTGAACTCAGAGGAGCCATCTATCAAAAAATCCACCCACAACATGGGGACCAATAGCTGATGTCATCATAGCTGGTTTAATGAAAACATCTCAGAGATCAAGGAGCCACTTGTATCAAAAAACGAACATAAAGCTACAAAAGTTTACTGTTCCATGTAGCATAGATTAAAGACACAGTTTTGAAAGTCTACATCATTGCATGCATATTTTTAAAAGCTTATATTGTAGGTGGTGCTCTTCAAAGGCTGAGAAGATCCAGCCTTTGGGTTCTTAAGACCACCATCAAATCAAGGGCCACTCTGCAGGGCTGAAGAATATATACCGACTAGCATCTTCTACCAAAAAGTCATTCCAAGAAAAGAGAGGAGGGGAATTCCTAGAGGATTTTCAGCTGGTGCTTAGTATTAAGTAGGGAATTACATTACAAGGTATATGGTGGCAAACAGAGTGTGTTCCTCCTGCTCTAGGAAGTGACTACAATTGTGAGTGTTTATACCATGTGAGGTACCAGGTGTCAGGTTGACAGTTTGCCAAATTACAGGTGTTATTTCCCCATAACTTTTTTTCAATATATTCTTTGATTCAGGTCCAGTGTTTACTAAAAGACGAAGTATATAATTAAGATGACTGAACTCCATTTGCGTGACATGTCCTTTCTTAGAGAACAGGATTGATGTGCTGCTGTTCCTAGATAAAAATGTAAATTCTAGCTAGATATTCACATATATAAATTTTAATAGATATTTCTATAAAGTGTTTTTAATAGTGTTTAATAAGATTGTTATTAGAATACAAGCCATTTAATTCATATGCAGTTAGCCATGTTGATGTATTAAAAGTGTGTCATTTCTTTATTGCAGTGTCCTGGAAGGTTACAATGGTACTATCTTTGCATATGGGCAAACAGGCAGCGGGAAGACATTCACTATCACAGGGGGTGCAGAGCGTTACAGTGACAGAGGCATTATCCCAAGGACACTGTCATACATTTTTGAACAGTTACAAAAGGTATGAAACTTTTTGTTCCTGTCATTTTGTATTTGATATATTCAGCAAAAATTTACTGAAAGCAGGAAATTTATTATGACATTTATTTTATTGTGTCTAAATGATAAAGTCTTATTGTGTCATAACTCTGGCCTTTACCTTTAAGGAAAGGTTGGGATTTTGCTGTAGAAGTGAAAATTAAGAAGGTGCTTCTCATTAAAGGGCTGCTGTTTCAGCAAAGGCTCCAGGAGTGTTCCTTCTGATATATGCATGAAGGTTGAAAGAGCAGACCATACCTTTTACCAACTAATATCTTACATTCCTCAAGAAACAGGAATGTTTTCTTGTGAAAGCAGACCTTTCTTTTAGCTACTGAAACACTAAACAGGACAGTATGATTGTTACTATTTTACACTTGATAGAAGCCCAGAGGAATTTACCAGAGTACAAATACCATTGCAATTATTATCATTGTAAGAAAGAGTTATCTATCTAGATTATATGTATCATTTATTGAGTGCCTCAAAATGCCAGTAGCTTTATCACTTTTACTAGTATTTAATAGAACATATAATGCAACTTCCCAGTTCATCGTTGGGAAAACTGAGCCTCAAATACTTTCCTCTGGGCCCACATCCTATAAGTAGCTGATCTGGAGTTCTATCCCAAGTCCACCTGATGCCTGACTCTGTGCTGTGTGCCATTATATGTATTGCTCCTATACCTTGGACTGGCTTTATTTTGTTGGTTGTGTTCAAACAAATTCCCTATAATGAGTCACATACCTTCTCTGAGTTTCAGTTTTCCCTTCGGTGAAAGCAGAGATTGAATTGTATTAGAGAATCTCCAGTGTCCCTACCAGTTCCAGCAATTCCTTGGTTGTATTACTTCTGTATAATGAATGTCTTAACTAGGTCAATGGAACAGTCACTCCAAAATTTCTTGACTGTATATTGTTTGTATTTTGAGTTGCAAAGATGAGAAGAAATTGCTGAGATCTGCATAATTCTAATTGCCATCCATAAAGTAGCAATTATCCATTAGTTCAGCTCATCTTTCTCTAGCTCAAACATGCCAGCTTTGCATGCCAGAAAATTTGGATGAGAAAGGATTGAGTGTAGCATATATGTTGGATCCAAAGCCCTTTTTTCATTTACTCACTTATTTCTGACATTGCCTGTTTTGTTCCCACATTTCACAACCTGGGAATATAATTCCTGATAGCTTTCATTGCTGTGGCCTAATGTGGAATCTTTCTGCCTTAGAAAGATCACTGGAGGTGCAGGTCAACCTGGTTCTGAGAAAGTGTACTGCTTACAGCATATGGCCTTGGGACAGTTAGTTAATGCCTCAGTCTTACGGAGTTGCTCCGAGGGGCTGAACATACTATGTTTAAAGATATTGTCCAGTTTCTTGCACACAGTATATGCTCAATGCATGATAGTTATTATCACAGCCAGTAATATCCATATATGGATATTAATGTGGCCAAGTGATCCCTGACCAATTTCAGAGAACCCTTGAAACTCTCAAAAAAAAGAAGCCAAATCCCATGATTAAGTTAAATAGAATAAATTCATCCTCTCCCAAAGGAAAATATTTTTTGTCCCTTTAAAATTGTTATCTATGGTTATTAAAGTACAGATCCAAATGTCTAAATGTCTCCTTAGTACTTACCATTTGTCAGGTTCATTGTTTTAGATCTGTTTGTCATTTACATTACTGTAAACTCCATTTCATTCTGAATGATCCTATATATCTTCCTGGACTTATAGTGAGCCCATTGGAGCCATTTAAAGCCAGGGAAACTCTTTTTAAATGGACATATTTTCATCATGGGGCATAACACATTCATTATAATCAAACAGCTGTGGTGAAACTGGTCAAGCAACTTGAAGTGCATCATGAAGTCTGTTCATATTGTATAGCTGGAAAATGCAGCCTGGTACTCAGAGGTCCTCAGCTGATTGCCTCAGAGAGGTACATGGAGCTCTCTAGAATTCTTAAAGGAAACATTTGACCTATGCAAAGTCTTCATTTCAAGATACAGTAAGAACCCAGTGCATACTGGGTCCTGAAATGTCTATGGGTATGATAGGAGCACATTTTCACTGATTTTAAGAGAAGAAAATTGATGCCATTTATTTTAGAAATCACTGCTCATTATTTTTGAGTATTGTGAGGTTCAAACTTGTTTTGGGGCAGGAGAAGAAAAGGCTGTCTGCAGGAAACATGTGTGTTACATTACAGTCTGGCAATCCTCAACACTAAAAAGGAAAGGTAGCTTGCCACATAGCTCAGTGAATTTTAAGTGTATTTTCCAATAAAAGTCCAGAAAATGCAGAAGCTGGAAGAGCCAAAGACATTATCCCTATCATCTCAGGGCAGTGGACCTGCCATTTTCCTGACATTTTATGATTTATTCTAATTTTTGGAAGAAGAGATTTTCTCCACTGCAGATAAACATACAAGTTGGCTGTCCTTTTTGCTTTTATTTTCCTTTCCTTTTGTATTCATATACTGAATTCTCCATTTGAAGGCTTCTAGAAATAATAATAACTATAGCAATAATAATAGCAACAGGAGCAGCAATGATTCATTGGTATCTCTTATGGGCCACACACTTTTGTAAGATTTTAAATATAGAATGTTATTTCTCTGTTAAAACAGAATGCAAGATCAGGGCTATTATCCCCATTTTTATGGTGAAACAACTGAGGATAAGGGTGTGGGATTATTCTGTTATAAATGAGTTCCAATATGCAAACTCAGTTCTTATCTGATGCTAAGAAGAACTCAGAAATGTATACTAAACTCTCCAATCATAATCTCTGGTTTATTTCAGATATTTTGGATAAATTTTAAAAACATGTTGGTTTAAACAGGATCTCAGAATGTTGGTGAAATATCCCCTAGGGCCTTTGATGTGCTCCAGAGAGGGACAGAGTTTATGTATATGTTGACCATGGAATACTGTTTTCCAGGAGTATTCCATGGAATATTTTAGAAACATTGGATTAGACTAACAGCCACACAAAATCTTTTTAGTGTTTATAGTCTCTGATACCTGTGCTAAGCCAAGTTATAACCCAAAGAATTATATTGAAATAGTACCTTTACTAAACTAGGATACTAATGTAATCAATGGGCCATTTGTTGGGATAAGCTTTGGAGTCACCCACATCAGAAGAATTTTCAGCATTAGGCTGAAAAAAAAAATTGCTTAGTAATCCAGTCCATGTTGTCATCTTCACAGAACACCAGAATATAGAATTTCAGCTGTGGCTTGAGTGTTTTTATTATAGTCATGGAAGGCTGAGAGTTGCTTTACTTGTTCATGTATAATTTTGTTTTTTTGAAATGACAGTATCTTTTTTTTTTTTTTTTTTTTTTTGAGACAGAGTCTTGCACTGTCGCCCAGGCTGGAGTGCAGTGGCGCAATCTTGGCTCACTGCAAGCTCTGCCTCCAGGGTTCACACCATTCTGCTGCCTCAGCTTCCCGAGTAGCTGGGACTACAGGCACCTGCCACCATGCCTGGCTAATTTTTTGTATTTTTAGTAGAGACGGGGTTTCACTGTGTTAGCCAGGATGGTCTCAATCTCCTGACCTTGTGATCCGCCCACCTTGGCCTACCAAAGTGCTGGGATGACAGTATCTTTATTTGGATAATTGGAGCCATTTTAGAACCAAAGAATCATTCATTTTACAGCGAAGAACACATAGGGATTTATTAGCCAACTTCCTCACTTTAATGGGTTTGAAAACTAAGGCCTGACGTGGTAGAGGCTCACCTCTAGTTAGAGTAGGAGTCCAGCTTTTTATTTATAGGCCACTGTTCTCTCTTCTATCTCTGTGACTTGGTCCTCTCTCCCTTTGAACAAACCCTATTAAATGGATTGCCTTGGATATGGGTGAGAATCAATCAGGAAGGTCATCCTAAGCAAATTCTCTGTTAGTATACACTCTGACACCCTGACAACCTGCTTGCCACAAGATACAAATTTACTCTCCCCTTATGAGAAGCATGATAATATTTGCAGAAATTGAAGCATTTGTATTTTTGGAGGAACAAAAAGAAGGTGCTATTGTTTGATATTTTGTATTGAAAACTGAACTTTCTCAAGAGTTGAAAAAATTCATTACTTCATTCCACCTCAAAGGGATTGGGTCATTTTGTCTATTGGCAGAATTGAGACTAGGACCAGGCACCTTGACTTTTAGCCTCATTACATTGATGCCTATGTCATTGCATTTTAGCAATGACCCACCAAAAACATTTCTCTCTAACTAATAGCTAAATATCCCTGATTTGCCCTCTTGGGCCAGGAAAATTAACTCCACAGGTGAGGTATTGGCGGTGAACTATTAATGTCCGCTTATACCTGACTAATCAACTATTGTCTGTCCTCTGGAACTCACTTTCATTGTTATCTATTTATGTCATCAGAAAATATTGAATATTAGAAAAGTAGAAAAAGAATTATGATTACAGATGGAAACTATTTTGCTCCTGAAATTTTTAAACCAAATTAATGATCTGTGTTCTTTTTTATGAATAGAGTATTCACAGAATATAAGTTTATTTTTTTAGTAACCTTTTTTTTTGGTCTGGAAAGTAAAAAATGGTATGTTATACAGTTCTGCAACCAAGTTGGCTCATTGTAAGTGTATATTGACTTTTTATGTATAATGTGGAACCAATAAAAAATAATAGACTGAAGTTGCTTGTAATCATGGGTGTTGGCCATTAAAAAAAGCTTCATGCATATGGTAACTGGCAACTTGAAAGTGTCACGAACTGAAAATGTAAACCATATAAAGTGAGAGAAAAAGAGAGAAACTGTAAGGAAACTGAGTGCTAAATGTGTTCATCTTCATCTAAGCAGAATCATTATTTATAATCAATAAATAATATCCTTTCCCTTTTCCAATCAGGACAGCAGCAAAATGTATACAACGCACATTTCCTATTTGGAAATCTACAATGAATGTGGTTATGATCTTTTGGATCCAAGACATGAAGCCTCCAGTTTGGAAGATTTGCCGTGAGTAGCAGAACAACAAAGAATGGAGGGAAATTACTTTCAGATGTTCTCTTCAATTGTTTTCTTTGAAATTTTGTATGTTTCTGGTCTCAATCATAATTAGCAAATACTGGATAACTGAATTTTTTTGTAATATAATGGATATTTTTTTCAGTTATGACAAATGGACAGTAGTGATGGGAACTAAAATTGCCTGAAACTCATTTCTTGGGAAAATCTCTTTTGGAGTTGGCAGAAGAGAGTGCAATGAATTTTCTCTAAGACTGGGTGCTTAGAGGATTGATGGGATATGACAGTACTACTTTCTTCCTGCCACATGAAACCCTGTTGCTTCTCTAATTGTGGCCTTTTTCTGAGAAGAAGGTATTCAAATTAGAGTTCAAGCAGCAGTAAGAGAATCTGAGACAGAAAATAACATTTTTACGTTTTCCTCAAATGCTTCTCTACTATGGTTAATGCTAACTTTGGCAATCATTTGATCAGATTGGCACTGATTGTTTCATGACTGAAATTTAAATAGCATCTTCAAAGTTTATCTAATAATGGAGCAAGTTACCCTGCCAGCATTTATATAACATTGCTCAATGTTTGTTTGAATATCTGCCTATATTAGACATATATTAATTGGTAACTGTTCATATACTTTTGTTCAGACATCTTCATATATCAGAAGTAGCCTATAGCCAAGAAAATGTATTTTTATATTCTTATTAAAAACTCTAGTTTAGAAATACATATTCATTCTCTACCAAAAAGATTAACAATCAGTTGATTATTATAATTTGCAAAGAAATTAAGAAGACATAATAAAGAAAATAAGTTATACTGTTTATACCACCTTTATATGTATTCTTCCTTTAATGTTGGTTGAGAATTTTTGCGTATTATCTCTTTTATGCTTCAAATATTTATGAGAGGGACTTAAGAAATGGGACTGTTATTTTTACTCTAAATATTTGTATAAGAATTAAGAGAAAGGAAAGATTACTGAATCCATACAAGAAAATGGGCTTAATAGAACTATTAGCAGTAAGTTTACAAAAAAAGTAAAACTCTTTACCTAGGAAGGATAGGAACAACATTAAAGACATGAAGGTGTGGTTGGAAAGTAAGCATATTGAGGAGTGCTATGGTCTGAATGTTTGTTACTCTTGCCACCCCAAACCTAATCACCATGAAGATGGTATTAGGAAGCGTGGCCTTTGAGGAGGTGATTAGGTCAAGAAGGTAGAGCCCTCATGAATAGAATTAGTTTCCTTGTAAAATATGCACACGAGACTTGTTTCATTCCTTCTACCATACTGAGGACACCAGCAAGAAGTCAGAAGTCTGTAACCTGAAAGAGGGTCCTCACCAGAACCTGACCATACTGGCACCTTGATCTCGTACTTGCCAGCCTTCAGAACAGTGAGGAATAAATTTGTGTTGTTTATAAAGCCACCCAATTTATGGTATTTTGTTATAGCCTGAATGGACTAGGACAAAGAGTTGTTGGAAATAAAAGCAGAAGGGCCAACTGAAGCCTATTTTTGGAGAGACTTGAATGATAGGCTTTTACTGTGAGATTGAACTTTATTCCAAAAAGTGTCTTAGTTTTCTAGCCTCTAGACTAACCAGCATACCTCCAGGCTAAATCTTGCTTCAAATTGCTTTTAGCAAGTAACATGTACACCTAAGAGTTTGAAGGCTGTTAACAATAATCCAGGAATTAAGAACTTAGATATGATGAACATGGAGGAGGAGAGAGGAACTGAAGATATGCAAAGAAGTGAAATAAAATAACTTGATTATATCCAGCACCTTGGATTTGATATAATTTGAAAAGAAATGTACATCATAGAAGGTTGGTGTACTCTTCATTTTCCTAATTGAGGAGATGAAGCCCACAGAGGTATGACTTGGCCAGTGTTTCAAAACTAATTGGTTAGTGTTAGAACAAAGATGAAAAACCAGATATTCTCGCTTTCATGGCAGAGTAGCAAAAAGAGCTTCAAAAAAAATTTTTTTTTTTTTTTAGTTGTTGTTGTTGAGATGGAGTCTCACTCTGTCGCCCAGGCTAGAGTGCAGTGGCGTGATCTCAGCTCACTGCAAGCTCCGCCTCCCGGGTTCACGGCATGCTCCTGCCTCAGCCTCCCGAGTAGCGAGTAGCTGGGACTACAGACACCCGCCACCACGCCTGGCTAATTTTTTGTATTTTTAGTAGAGACGGGGTTTCACCTTGTTAGCCAGGATGGTCTCGATTTCCTGACATCGTGATCCACCTGCCTCGGCCTCCCAAAGTGCTGGAATTACAGGCATGAGCCACCGCGCCCCGCCAAGCTTCAAAATTTTTATAGTGGGGCCTAGAGAATTAAGGAGTCATTGACTTAAAAGGAGATTTCCATTAGAAAGCTTGACTGAGTGATGATAATAAATTTTACATAGATAAGTTTGCTGTCTAAGGATGTCATACTAGGTGTTTATATTTACAATAAATTCCTCAGAGGTAGGAAGTATGCCTTGCTTGGTTTAGTAGTCTCTCTACTGCCTAAGCCAGAATAAGTCCTTAATAACTTTTAAAAATTATTTGTTGAATTGAAACTGTGAAGTAGACATTTTGAAATGAGAGTGTAGAGGGAGAAGAACAGAGCATGAGCTCTTTTCATCTGAGTCTAACCGACATGATTTGGTGCAGCCTAACAATGGGAAGAGCTAGGAATGAGAAAAGTCCATTGAACTCTTAAGAGAGGTAACATAATATATAGAAAAAAAAGTACTTGATGAAAAGTCAGGAAATTTGGGTTCCAGTCCTAGTCCTACAGTCTTAGGTAAATTATTTCATTTTTCTGGATTTCTCTATTTATAGAATGTGGGCATCGGATTAAGTAATATTTAACAATCTTTCAGCCTCCAATGTCAAGAGTTAAAAAGACTGGTGCCCTTCACAGGAGACGACTTAGTTGTTGAGTTTTCTATCCTTCACAAAAGAAGAAAAAGTGATTTCAGTATTTTCAAATGGGCTTCTTTTCGAAAAGAGCAAGCCTCTTGAGAGCAAGCACAATGCCTTAGTCCACCCTGTGTCCTCCACGTTTCTCAACATGACTGGCATTCAGCAGTCATTCTCAATGCTGGTCAGATTGTCTCCAGGGATGTTGCTAGCTTTCATCTTCAGCGACTTCCCCTCCTTTAGTAGCTTTGTCCTCTTGTTGGAGAGTTCACTGACTCAAGTTGGAAGTGACTTCAGTTATAAAACAGTTGTTTTCAAGAAACTTCCACACACATACACAAAAGTGGTCTAAAACAGTTCTTCTTCTTCTCACATTTTGGACTGTAATTACATGACGACAAATACCATTAAAATAAAAATGTCATTAAGAAAGAAGAGTCCCATATCCAAGTCAATAGTCTATTACTTTGAATATATTCACTGCTATAAAATTTTAGAACAATTCAAGAATTGGATAGCCCTTTGCTGTGGAGATAATGCAGTTTGACTGGTATTGAATCTGCTAGTTTTCTGAGGGCCTTAGAAGAGTTTGCCTTTTACTAAGATGCTAAAATAATTATTTTTAATGAATTTTTTTGCTGTACTTGGATTAGATTAAGCATATGTGCTATTAATTACACACTCTTGAACTGGGGCATACTATAACTCTGAAATTCTAGCTGTCTGGTTGACTGATTTCATTGTTGTGAGCTGAAATGTCTCAAACACTTTGAATGCCTTCTAAACATAGTAGGCAAAATGTCTGTTGACCTTGGTCCCCACTTGTAGTCATCCATTTGAGGGACAATGGCAATATACCCATTTTATCTCTTTTGCATTCTTATACTAGGCTTAACTATATAAAATCAAACGCAGGGTCATGTTGGTGCTGCACAATTATAGCCATCAGTAACAGCTTCCTTACCATTGAGTGACACAGCATCCCCAAATGTCACCTGCAAGACACTCTTTTTACATACACTCTGCCTTTTCTTTTTTTTTTTTTTTTACATTCTAAGGTGTACCACTTGTCTGCTCTTGCAGAACTTTTGCCTATAAACTGTCTGTGGATTTTGTATATATTATGTCAGGGCACTAAACTAAAGTCATTTGCTTTTTTGCAAATGTTGCTATAGTCATTTGTTTAGTAAATATGAGAAATACTGACATCTAAATTAACAATCAAAAATGATTATCCAAACTTAACCAAGATGAAATACATTGTTGTTCAATAACTATTATAGAAATTGAACTCATCATTTTATAAGTTTCACAAAATGAAATCTTTAGGCCTAGATTGTTTCACTGGAAAATCTACCAAATATTTAAAGAAGAATTAACACCAATTTTGCATAATGTCTTCCAGGAAATAGAAGAGAGAACAATTCCCAGGTTATTCTATGAGTCTAGTATTGCTCTGATACCAAAACCAGGCAAAAATTGTACAAAAAACAAACAAACAAAAACTACACACTGATATCTCTCATGAACATAGTTCAAAAATCCTCAACAAAATATTGGCAATTGAATCAAAAAATGTATAAAATGAATACTGTATCAAGACCAAGTGAGATTAATTCTAGATTGCAAAGCTAGTTCAACATTTGAAAAGCAATCAGTGTAATCCACAGGCTAAAGAATAAAAATTATATGAAGCTCAGAAATAGTATTTAACACCCATTCTTGATAGAAATCTCAACAAGTTAGAAATAAGGAGAATCACCTCAATTTGTTAAAGAGTATCTACAAAATCCTACAGCTGACAAATATGTAATGGTGAAAGACTGAATGTTTTCTTCCTAAGATCAGAAACAGTGCAACAATGTCCACTCTCACCACTCTTCTTCAATATAGTATGGAAATACTAGCCACTGCAGTAAAAGAAAAACAAGAAATAAAAGACATACATATTGTCTACTAAAATATCCCAAAGAATTTGCAGTCTCTTCTGAAAAAAAAAAAAAAAGAAGCAGAGGGAACACGTTCTAACTCATTCAGTAAGCCCAGCATTATGCAAACACCAAACGCAGACAAATGCATTATAAGAAAGGAAAACTCAGGCTAATATCTCTTGTGATCACACATGCAAAAATCTTCAACAAAATATTAGTAAATTATATTCAAAAATGTATAAAAAGAATTCTATTCTACAGCCAAGTGAGATTTATTGAAGGTGTGTAAGACTAGTTCAACATTCAAAAATCAATTAATGTAGTCCATGGCATGAACAGTCTAAAGAATAAAAGTCATATTATATCAATAGATGCAGAAAAAATATTTAACAAAATCCAATATCCTCTTATGATACTCTCAGGAAACTAGAAATGGAGGAAATGTTTTCAACTTGATAAAGAATATCTATAAAATGCCAGTAGGTAATATTATATATAATGATGAGAAGCTAGATGCTTTCTCCCAAGATCAGGAACAAGGCAAGGATGTCCCTCTCACCACTCTGATTCAACATTGTACTGGAATTCCTAGCCAATGCAATAATACAGGAAAAAGAAATTAAAGTTATTGAGAAGAAAGAAATACAACTGTCTTTGTTGACAGATGATATGATTATCATGTAGAACATCTCAAAGAATTGACAAATTCCTGGAACTCATAAGTGATTATGGCAAGGTTGCAGAATACAAGGTTAATGTACAAAAGTCAATTGTTTTCCTACATACCAACAATAAATAATTGGAATTTGAAATGTAAAACACAATACTGCCTACCTTTGCATCAAAAAAAGAAATATGTATAAATCTGACAAGATATGTACACGAGCTATATGAGGAAAACTACAAAACTGATAAAATAAATCAAAGAATATCTAAATAAAAAGATATTCCATGTTAATGGATAAGAAGATTCAATATTATTAAGATGTCAGTTCTTTCTCACTTGATTTGTAGATAAAGTATAGATCAATTTAATCTAAAGCAAATTCCTAGTAAATTATTTTGTAGATGTCAATATAATGACTATAAATTTTACAGGAAAGGCAAAATATCCACAATAGCCAACACAATACAGAAGAACAAAGTCAAAAGACTGACATCACCCAACTTCAAGACATACTATAAAGATGGTAATTAAGGCAGTATGATAATGGCAAGAGAACTGACAAATGTATCAATGGAACAGAATAGAGAGCCCAGAAATAGACCCTTAAAAATATAGTCAACTGATTTTTGACAAAGAAGCAAAAGCAATTCAATGGAAAGGGGATAGGCTTTTTTATAATTAGTACTGGAGCAACTGGATATGCACACGTGAAAAAAATGAATCTAGAGATGGACCTTATACCTTTCACAAAATTAACATGAAATGAGTCATAGACCAGAATGTACCATGGAAAACTATAAGTCTTCTAGAAGATAACATAGGAGAAAATCCAGATGACCTTGGGTTTGCCAATGACTTTTTAGATGCAACACCAAGAGCATGACCAGTGAAAGAAAAAAATTATAAGTTGAACTTAATTAAAATTAAAACTTCTGTTCTGTGAAAGACACTGTTAAGAAAATGAAAAGACAAGTCACGGGCTGGGAGAAATTAATTACCAAGCACATATCTGATAAAGATACAAATACACAAATAATTTTTATATCTGAAATATACAAAGAATTTTAAAAACTCAACAATAAGAAAATAAATGCACCAATTTTAAAAATGGGCAAAATATCTGAACAGCCACTTCACTGAAGAAGATACACATATGGCAAATAGCGTATGAAAAGAAGCTCAACATCACCTGTCATTAGGGAATTGCAAATTAAAACAGTGATATACCACTACTTACAAATTAGACTGGCTAAAATCTAAAATACTAACACCAAATACTGGCAAGGATGTGGAGCAACGGGAACTCATTAATTGCTGGTGGGAATGCAGAACGATACTACCACTTTGGAAGACAAATTGGCAGTTTCTTAGAAAATTAAACATACGTTTACCATACAATCCAGCTACTGCATGCCTAGGTTTTTACCGAAATGAGTTGAAAACTTATGTCTACATAAAAACATTCCCACAAATACATATAGCAGTCTTATTCATAATTGCTAAAAATTGGAAGGAACCAAGATGTTCCTCAATAGGTTAACAGATAAACTATAGTACATCCATATAGGGGAATATTATTTGTCAATGAAAAGAAATTAGCTATTAAGCCACAAAAAGACATGGAGGAAATGTAAATGCATATTGCTAAGTGCAAAAGTTAGCATGAAAGTCTACATACTGTATGATTCAAACTATATGGCATTCTGGAAAAGGCAAAACAGTAGAGACAGTGAAATGATCAGTGATTGTCAGAGGTTGAGGGGGAAGGGTAGAAGAATCAATAGGTGAAGCACAGGGGTGGGTGGTTAAATTGTTCTATATGATACTGTGATGGTGAGCACATGACGTAACACATTTGTCAAAACCCACAGAATTTACAATAAAAAGAATGAACCCTGATGTAAACTATAGGCTTTAGTTAATAAGATGACAACAAAAAGGAATGAACTATTGAGACAATCAACAACTTGAATGAATCTCCAGGGAAATATGTTGAGTAAAAAAAGCCAATCCCAAAAGGTTTACATGCTGTATGATTCCAGTTGGTGAACAGATTAGTGGATACAGGGTTAGGGAGGGGAGGGGAATGGTTGGACAAGGTCAACACAAAGGATCCTTGTGATGATGCAGTGTTCTGTGTCTTCACGTGGCTCTTGGTACACAAAGCTACCCATGTGATAAAATTGCATAGAACTAAATGCACACACAGACACACACAAGGGAACATAAGCAAAATTGGGGAAATTACACAGAATTAAATATTAAATGCACACACAAACACATGCAAGTGAATACAAGCACAACTGGGAAAATTGCATAGAACTAAAATTATACACACACACATACACATAAATGAGTACAAGCAAAGCTGGAAAAATATGAATAAGATTGGTGGATTGGATTGCCAGTGTCCTGGTTGTGATATTTTAATACTATAGTTTTGTAAGATGTTACCATTGGGAAAAACTGGGCAATGGGTGTATGAGATTTCCCTGAATTATTTCTTATAGCTATATGTGAATCTATAAGTATCTCAAAAAGTTTAATTTAAAAAGTAATTGGCTATATATTGTATATAGACAAACATATGCATATACACACATATATGTATTAAACCTATTCTGTATTTAGAAATTTTTTAGTGTTTCAAATCAAAATAGAAATTCTATTTTTGAAAGCTTCTTATGTCACACGCTATAAAGGGAATATAGTTAGAATCTAAGTTTGTCTCATGAAGTTAAACAGGATAACTGTTGGTCTTAGCTGTAGAGAAAATAGTCACCTTACTTTAGTATAATTTTAGTATTCCTAAATAGGGAAGCATATTCCACTTAAGATTCTACGATTGTCATGGTTATTGCTATAAAAAGGAGCCAGTAAACTCCAGCATTCAGTATTGAAATCTTGGCTGTGTTGTATTTTTTGAATAATTTGTCATCAAAGGGGAAAATGTCTCCAAATGTTACATTTAAGTCACCACATTTCTAATACCAACTGGATAGAAAACACTGCTAAGTGATGCAGGAGTTACAAAAAAATTAATGCACAGTCTCTGCTCTCATGGCTTACAGTCTAGTCATGTGAATTCATTCATGTATTCAGCAAACATTTGTTGAGACCCAACTTTGTTCCAGACATTGTGGTAGGCACCATGTTTGCTAACGTAGTCCCTGTTTCCCTGGAACTCATAGCAGAGAGGATAAAGCTAGTATAAAATAGCATAAGGTGGAATATGAAAAACATTGTAAGAGCCAAAAAAAAAAAAAAAAAAATGACAAGAGCTCACAGGAGAAAGAAATCACATCAATGCAAGAGATCAGGCAAAGATTCACAGGGAAGATGGCAGATGAAATCATCCTTGAGGGAAGGGGTAGGACTTGGGGCAGTGGAGTGTCGCTTTTGTGCGGAAACAAAGATAGAGAAGTTGAAGCATAGGGCTTGTTCTGTGACAGTTAGTAGACCTGTTTGACTAGAACCCAGTAAGGGAGTAGACAGGAGCATTAAGACTGGCAAGGTATAAATGCAAGGATTTGGTAGGCAAGGTGTAGCCCTTGGAGATTTTGATTCCAGGACATAGTGTAATTGGAACTGCCTTTTAGGAAGAAAAATCAGTTAGTAATATGTAGCACTGGAATGAGGTGGACAAGAGTCAGAGCATTGTGGGAAGTTACTAGGACTGCTTAGGTGACAGCGGGAGTAAAAAACAAAGGAACAAAATTGGAAGGCATCATAATCCAGTGGCTTGAAATTTAACTAAGTGTAAGAATCACCTGGGATGATTGTTAAAAATGCTAATTCCTGGCTTCCATCCGCAGAAAATTCAGATATGTTTGAATAAATATCCCAGGTGATTCTAATGCAGGAGGTTTGCCTTAATGCCTTCCCTCATCCACCTAGGGGAAGTTGTTTTCTGAAATACCAGGAAAATCTCTCCAAAGAGGATAGCGAATCAGTATTTATTGAGCACTTATTTTATGACAGTTTTTATGCTAAAGACTGTGCATACATTATCTCATTTAAGGAAGTAGGTATTATAATCCATGTTTTATGGTTGACACAACTAAGGTTCACAGAGATTGTGTGATGTTTCTCCAAGGTTTCATGTCTGCTAAGAGCTAGAACCAGGATATTAACCCTGTTCTATTAAACATCAGAGCTGGGGGTTCTGATGTCCTTTCCTAAGAGATCCGTGTCATATCCCAGTACTCCACCTGAACTCTGAGCAGACTGCAGTTTCTAGGTTTCTTTAGGCCTCTGGAGCCACTTGTGTCGGTCTGAGTGAGCCAAAGCTTGTCTATTTTAGCCCCATCTGGTGCATGTCAGACTCTCTGCAAAAGTCTGAAAGTAAATATTCTTGACCTCAAAGGGCTCTGGTTCTAATAGAACAGACTCATAAACTGATCATTTCAGTTGTGCATAGTAAGTGATAAGATGCCCTAGATTCTGTGGGGGCAGAAGAGGGGAAACTGATTTCAACCTGGGGGTTCAGAGAAGACTGGAGTAGGCTTCACCATATTATGGTCTCCGACCTCAGCTGGGCCCTCAGCCTGCAGAGCAACACATTGATGTGCCTGGTGCTTTTTGTTCCCATCCTTACAATAATTTTACCAGATATTCATCTCTTTGGTCAACTACTACCTGCCCCAAATCTCTTTGAAACCCATTGTATCCCTGTCTCAGAAAGAATATGAAAACTGTCAAACATAAATTTCCTCAACTTCCTGCCTGTCACCCTTTTTCTCACTTACCTACTTTCCTCTAGTCTCAGGAACTCTGTCCTTTTGGAAGCCAGTTCTCCCCCCTACACTTTGGGCCGTCCTTGCATCAGGCCTAAACCTGTTTTGTTTGGCCTACACATTTTGTGTTTAAAATTTTTTTACTTAGTGCTTTTAGATGAGGCATGCATCCTTCGGTTCTTACTACTACCTTTTGCATTACATGTTTCATTTGTGTTATTTTTTTTCTGGCTTCTATGGGGATTTGAGGGGACTCCTAGGCCTATAAGCATAGATCTCAAAGTTAAAGCTAACTCCAGTCTTTTCTTAAACTGAGTTAATTACTGACACAGCTGGAACGGCAGCCTCTTGAGGAGTTAGGGGTGCTTTCCTGTAGGATGATATGAGTAACCAGTGACCAGTGATGTTAAGTCCTACTCTATGTCTTGGCCAGGGACTGTGTACCTTGAGAACTGAAACACTGCCAGTGATCATGATGAAGGGAATAGAAAGCCCCTCTAGCCTGAAAATGACATAATTCCACACAAAGTCTAGCCCGACCTACTAGAGTAATAACAAGGGGGAAAGCTGGCTTCCTCTACTCTCAATAGCCAGTTGAAGGAGATTGTTCTCAATATCAGAAATGTCTTAGACAATTAGGAGGTTGTCTTAGTCAGCTTGGATTGCCATAACAAAATACCATAGACTGGGTAGCTTAAACAACAGACACTTACTTCTCACAGTTCTGGAGGCTGGGAAGTCCAAGGGCAAGGTGCTGGCAGATTTGGTGTCTGGTGAGGGCTCTCTTCCTAGCTTGCAGATTGTTGCCTTCTCACCTGGTGGGGAGAGAGAGAGAGAGCTCTTGTTATAAGGATACTAATACCATCATGGGATTGGGACCCCACCCTCATGACTCATTTAAACCAAATTACCTCTCAAAAGCCCCACCTCTATATATCATCACATTGGGAATTAGGACTTCAACATATGAATTTGGAGGGGACACAAACATTTAGTCCATATAATAGAAATGTTAGCTTTCACGAACCATTGTTTGATAAGTGATGTGTGGAAGGATAGGAAGAAACAGCTTCAGTGTTTTCACTCGTATCTGGAATGTAGAAATATATCTGTGATATTCAGAGCTTTTAGTGACATGAGATTAATTAATGACAGGAAAAACACTGTCACCTCAGTCTGTTCCATTTTTCTTGTGCTTTGTGTATAAACAAATGCATACACTTTCTTCAGCCATTAAGAGGTGAAATACACATTCTAAACTGTATATTAGTATGGATTTGTTTTGCTTTGACATATTGTCCTGTTAGTCTCCACAGTTGCTTTATGAATTGATTTGTTCTGATAGGACATCATTTTCAGATAAAGCAAAACCTCAGGATTATTTAAACAGCTTTGAATGATTCTAAGCTTGCCTGATCACTTTATTCTGTTCTTTAGAAAAACGTACAGGGTTTAGAAAACGTCTATTATAGCTTAACTGATAGAGAAAAAAATTATTACAACCTTTTGAGAGTGTTAATACCATGTATTACCAACAATTTACCATATTGCAAGAATCTCAATTAGCTCTTTTGAGTTTAATTTATATTATAAAGAATTTAAGCTGTATTTGTCTCTTCAGTTAACTTACCATTTAGTTGGAAAATGGAATATACACATGAAACACCTGAAGAAGCTTCTGCACCACACTCGACTGTCCCACTAATGATGTATGTACATGCGAAAAGAGCATACACATGATTTAGAGCTGCAGTCGTCTCATAAAAGGAGCTCACTTCAGCCAGTTGTTTCCTGTCACTACCTACTCAGGCCCCTTTTAACACCCCCATCTCTGCTCCCACAACTCTCAGTGGTTTCCTTATTTTTCTGACGTATGGCAAGTTCTGACTGAGCCAAGAGCTGACAGTGTTGTGGAGGTAGGAGCAGAGCTGAGCTGGCCCGAGAGAGGGGACACATGGGAAGAGCCTTTAGAATGAAGTCTAGGTGAGGGAAGTGAAGAGATTACATCAGATGACTAGAGGAGTTATCTGGGCCAGGTGATGAAAGTCACAAACAGCATATTAATCTCTCTGCTCTGGAACTTCCATAGCAGTTAGCCTATGTGTGATTCTGCAGTTAATTCTAATTGGCTTTGTGTTTTTATATTGAATAAAATATAGTAGTTGAAGATGTTCTACAAAATGAAAATTAGTTACTATGAAACAGAAATAAGACTGATCGTATTCAGACCAAACGGCCAGCTATTATCTATTAGTATTTGTCTAACTCGATCTAAGAAGCAAGCTCTAGGAATAATCCATTTAGAAAAGTAATGGCTAAATAGATCTCTTTTACAATAGAAAAAGAAGGTAAAATGCTCAGGAAATGTTCAAGAACTTTGTGAACAAGATAGTACATTTTTCTGTGAAAGTAAAAGAAGACTTGAAAATAGATAGTTATTAATCTGTTTCTGAGTGTGCAGTATGAATATCTTAAAGGGGTATCCTCATATTAATGCATAGGTTCAATGAAATTCCAAACAAAATCACAGAGGCTTTAAAGAACATATATATGATTCCAGAGTTTATCTGAAAGGATAGACAACCAAGAAGAACAAAGAAATTTTCAAAAAGTGGAAAAGTGAGATAAAATTAATGACATTATCTGTTCAAATTAAGTAAAAATTCTAATAATGAAATCATGTTATACTACTTCTAAATTAAATAGATGAAGAAAAGCAAACAGATTAAACCAGAATCATATTCTATACCATGTAATCATTTAATGTAAGTAGAGGGAAGAATTCTTCAGTCAACAGTACTGGACATTTGTGTTAGTAAATTAACAACTGCAGGTAATAGCAGCCTAACTTACAATGGCTTAACCAAATAGTCTGTTCCTTGCCACACCCCAAGCCTCACCTCTCCCACACCACCACGTGGACCTTAAAGATTCTAAAAATAGGCAGGGAGGGTTGCTGTGAAAGCTCCAGGATGCCTTCAGGGCTTCCTTTCATCAGTCTGAACAGCCATTCTTAGTGGGCAGCTTTAGTCATCGTGCAAAATGGCTGCCTCACCTCCAGCATCTCGTGCACATTTCTGGAAGGAAACAGGCATCTGCTGCCTGAGGCTGCTCATGTCCAGGAAGCTCCATCCAGTGACTTTTACTTCTTTGTCACTGACCAGAATTTTGTGATATGGGCAGCCCTAGTTGCAAGAGAGTCTGGGAAAGTCTGGTGTTTTTAAATAATTCCCTGAACAAAATCAAAGCCTAATAGTTAGGGAGAAGGGGAGGACAGATCCCATATAGGCAACCTGCATCATGAGCCACACAATCATTGATGGAGAGGAAAAAATCCATTTAGACCCCTCATTTCATTCCATCAACTCATATACCAAAAGAGTAGAAGAAAAGTGAATTTTTATATACTCTGTTAATTTGGAAGGACTTTAAGCTTAAAAATGACAGAAATAAAAGATTCATACATTATAACAGTTTAAACTTTTATATGTTAAAACAACATTTCTAATACGTCAAAGTTAAAAAGCAAGCACATATAAAATTTGCATAATAAATATAAGAAACAAAAGGTTTTATATATAAAGAGCTCATGCATTTAAGTACCCCCGATAAGTAGACAAAAGACAAAACAAACAGATGGAAAGAGGTTCAATTTCTTTCTTTCTTTCTTTTTTTTTTTTTTTTTGAGCTGGATTTTCACTTTTGTTGCTCAGGCTGGAGTGCAGTGGTGTGATCTTGGCTCTCTGCAACCTCCACCTCCTGGGTTCAAGCGATTCTCCTGCTTCAGCCTCCCAAGTAGCTGGGATTACAGGCACCCACCACCACACCTGGCTAATTTTTGGAATTTTTAATTGAGATGGGGTTTCACCATGTTGGCCAGGCTGGTCTCGAACTCCTGACCTCAGGTGATCCACCCGCCTCGGCCTCCCAAAGTGCTGGGATTACAGGCATGAGCCACCATGCCTGGCGAAAATAGGTTCAATTTCATTAGCCATTAAAAGAATGTAAATTAAACAGAACATTTTAACCTAAAATATTAGCAAAAATTTAAAAACTAATGTTCAGTGTTATTAAAATAATAGTGAAACAGGCACTCTCATGCAGTAGGAATATAAATCAGTATAACATTTTTGGAAACCGTTTTACTGGCTACCTTCAAGGAAGCTACTAGTTATTGGATTTTAATGTGCAACATACACTACTAAGCACATTTGTTCATTCATCCAATGTATTATTGTGCATCAAACATATACCAGTTGTCCTTTTAGGCCTGGGGCACAGCGATGAACAAGGAACTTAAATACATGATTCTTTTCTCAACAGTCCACTGTAGAGGTGATATTGTCTTCAGTTTATAGAGGAGACAGAGATGCAACGAGAGTTCCTAAGATACCAAAGACTTACCACTAGCACCTGGGGTGGGGCCAGGATCTCAGCCCAGTTTTGTCCATTCCACAGAGGGTGCTATAGGCCTGCCAGGTATGATGAGAGCCTTAAAGCTGTTCAAAGCTTTTGATCTTGTAATGTCACCCCCAGAAATCTTCCCTAAGGAGAAAATATGAATTATTTCAAAAGCTTCAGGATCAGATATATATTGATACAGTAAAGATGTGTGTGTGTGTATATGTATATGTGTGTGTATATGTATATCTATATCTATCTATCTATCTATCTATCTATCTATCTATCTATCTATACATATACATATCTCTTACCATGTTATTTAAAACAGCCTTAAATTGGAAACAACAAATTCTCATAAAAGAAGGGTTAAAAAATTTCATTAATATATCCTAACCCTAAAGTATTGTGTAACTATTTAAAAAAAGTTGTAGGCTGGGTGTGGTGGCTCACACCTATAATCCCAGCACTTTGGGTGGCCAAGGTGGGCAAATCACCTGAGGTCAGGAGTTCGAGACCAGCATGGCTAACATGGCAAAACCCTGTCTCTACTAAAAATATAAAAATTAACTGGGCACAATGGTGGGCACCTGTAATCTCAGCAGCTCAGGAGGCTGAGGCAGGAGAATCACTTGAACCCGGGAGGTGGTGGTTGCAGTGAGCCAAGATCATGCCACCGCACTTCAGCCTGGGCAACAGTGCAAGACTGTGCCTCAAAATAAATAAATTAAATAAATAATAAATAAATAAATAAAATGTTGAGGGGTGATCAAAAGAGAGTAACATGCATACATTTATAATTTTATGATGATCTGCAAAATGTGTGTAAGAAAATTAAGGCAATATATTAACATACCACATTGTCCTTGTAATGAGGCTCTGCTTTCTTGGTTCTTTCTACTTTCACACTTTTTCACAAGAAGTATGTATTATGCTTATAGTTGGAAAAATAATAAACTGTATGTTAAAATGAAAATAAAAGTAAATAAATTCAGAACTTATAAAATGTAATATCATAAACTAAGAGGTGTATAAAGCTATTTACCTGGCAGAGGAAATGCTATGATTTTCCAGAATTACAAATCCATTGCTTCTAGATGTATCTATTTTTATAGGTTTCCCAAATGTGGAAAACTTGAGCACATAATTTGTGTTACTACCACTATAAAATCTGAATAAGAAAGCAAGTATTAGTAGAAACAGGAGAAAATTTTCTTTGAAAAGAAGTTGGTAGCTCTAAAGAAAACAATTTTTAGTGCACTGCTCTATAATTACTATATGGAATTAGGCCAAACAAGGCATTTCATTAAATGATGTGTTATTTGTAAGCCTGGAGCATCAGAAGGAATGTGATACGGCTGAATGTTGTTAGAAATTAGCAAGGAATACTAGTGTAACAAGCACAGTTTTTTGATTATCTAAAATATTCACTTTTGGAAGAGCATGCAAATGATGATGTCTGGCAGGTCATAGGTAAGTGTATGATAAACCATGTTTCAATAAATTAGATTTGGGCACCATTGATGGTTGTGAAGTGATATTGTTAGGGCATGGAATAGTTTAGTTAGATTAACATAATACAGAAAGATATTCTTATCAAGTTATTAGCCATCTAAAACTTTAATATATTTGGGGATTATTTTGAAAAAAGAAAATGGAAATAACATAATGTTTCATATTTGTGCTAAATCTTAGTGAAATGATTAAATTATAGTGACTAATAAATAAATGAGTGCAATTGCCCCTGAGAAAGTGTTGGTTCTCCTGGTTCTCCTATACATTAATTGCACCTAGTATGGTCCTATCTTTGCTGATCATAGATCATTCTTGTTCGGGCTTCACATGTCCATAGCAGTGGCCAACAGCTTCCAGTTATGTCCTGAGTCCCTTTGGTGATGTTCGTTTTCATGGCATATTGAAGCACACGAGCACAGTAAGCAGCAGACACTTCTGGAAAGTATGCAGATAGTTCCTCATTGTTGCTATGCATCCTCGAGCCTTGTTGGATACATTACATTAAATGATTTTATCCATTGGTCATTTCAATTCTGTTCCTCTTCAGACAGGAAAGAAATCATATACAGATTACCAGCACTTCTGAAATGGCAGACTTATGGTAGCAGGATAACCTTAGGAGGTTGGTTAAGATCTTTGGGAATTCAGACTCATAAGAGTCCAAGTCTAATAACATTATTATTTAGCAATAAAGGTCAATTAGAAGTAAAAATGATAATATTTAGAGGAGATATTTGCCAGTTTGAAATAAAAGAAATTAATATGGATAGCAAGAGAAAAAATTATCACAAGAATTACTCAGAATATTTGGCAGTGCTGAGTTTGGACTTCTTCTGATAAAGTGTTTTATTTGTTAGTGTACTATATTCCTCTTTTTAAGAAGTTAGAACTTGGTGTTGTAGGTTGCAGATTATATTAACTAACTTAGTTTCTAAAACATGTTAACAGAAAAAGGAAACTCTGTAAAACATTTTAAAGAGGTTTATTTTGAGCCAATAAAAATAAAATAAAAAGAGGTTTATTTTGAGCAATCTGGTTACATATTGGTTTTGTGCATTTTGGAAAGTGGTTTTGTGCATTTTGGAAAGACAGGAATTATAAAATCATAAATCAACGCATGAAAGGCATATATTGGTTCAGTATGAAAACGTAGAATGTCTCAAAGGAGGGACTTAAAAGTCAGAGTTGGGTTTTAGGGATTCTTTGGTTGGCAGTTGGTTGAAAGAGTTATAAGCTTTGTCTAAAGACTTGAAGTCAGTATACAAAGGAATGCTGAAGTTGACACTGGGGGCGTCTGTTATCTGTGCTATGATGCTACATCAGAGTCAGGTTGGAAAACAAGCCACATTATATTGGGTTAATTTTTAAAAACCTTTTAATTAGATTTTATGGTGTGTAGAGTGTGACTTAACACTAGTCTGGCATGGCCTTGGGCCTTGTTTATAATTTGGTGTCTTATTGCCACAAAAAGTTTGTTCTATGAGTCTTGTGATCTCTGTTTTAACATTAATGCTGGTAAGTTGTGCCGAAACTTCAAAATGCAGGGTGCATAATGAGGCGTGTCCAACTGCCTTTCCTGTCATGGCTGGGAATTCAGTTTGTCAGATTTTCTGGGGTCCCCTTGGCCAAAAGGGGGTCCATTCACTTGGTTAAGGAGCTTAGGATTTTATTTTTAGTTTACAAATGTCACGTGATCAGCTATATTCTTCATTGTCACTGAAAAGATATGATGTTAGATAAAACTACAAAGAAAAGATACGGTTTTCAAGCTACTAGAAAGAGCTTTCGAAATATCTCACTAATGGTTAGAGAAAACGTCCATTGCTTTTAGCCCATTTTGTCTAGGTCAATGCCAACACAAAAATGTGTTGCAGGTTCATGAAACTTTCCTAAGAAACATATTTCAAGTATTTACATTTTACAACAGAGGAAACTTTTTAGAAAGTTGTAATCAATCTAAAGAAAATCTACCTTTGAAATTGTTTAAATGCAGAAAGGAGGGGTCACCTTACATAGTTTTCCTAAAACTTTACATCTCTCTTTTTCCCTAAACCTTCACCATAAAGAGCTTCTGAGAAAATCTGTTGGGGTGAAAAAAAAAAAAAGGATATTGAGAACTGACAAATAATGTTCTCTTTATTTAAGTGACTTGTGTTGGGACTATGTTTACAACATGTGAAACATATCTAGTTATTTAGAAGAGCCTGGTGCACCCCCACCCATTGTCATGAGGCCCACCTGCCCTTGACATTGCTCTAGGTCATGGTGTCTAGACAGAGTGGCCTCTAGTCTGTATGACCTCAAGTCACCTTTATGTGACTTATTAAAAGGCACCCCTGCCATCTATTGGAAAATTGTTGCAGTATGCTGGTTTTGTTAGGAGGCTCTTCATTGCCTTATGACAGACACTTGTCATGACAAGTATACAAACCCATGATGTGAATAGCACCCCCTCAGACATGGCGCCATTGTGTAGTACATGACCTATACCATCATATGGGACATTTGCAAGTAGATAAAAAATAGAAATCACCATGGCAACACTTATATATAACATGAACATTAGAAACCATGTTCATTGCAGTAATGCCCAGTAAGTTCCTGTTCAGCAAGTTGGTGGTGCTGAAATGTGGAGGTAGGGTGTCGAGTGGGGAGGATTCTTTCACTGATAGCTTCCATTATTGAGAACAAGAGCCTGCCCATTGCTCTTTATATGTGTTTCAGTCAGTTAAAAGGCGCCTACAAATTCCAACTACTTAGCCAAATGGAAAAGATTCTCTGTTTAGAGAGAAAACACAAAGCTTGCTTCTTCCCCATCATTAAGCAGGCTGAGTACACTTAGCAGAACTTTTCCACTTAGGTATCCAAGTTAAGGCTATCAGTGACTTTTCACTTGAAATCTAAATATTATAGAAACATTTTGTAGGGAAAACTGTTCACAGGCCTGTTGAAAAAAAAAATCAAATAAATAGTTTGGGGGTTTCCATCTTGGAATTAGAATGTTTATTTAAGAAACTCTAATAAAGCCCTCTTTCAAACCCATGAAAATTATAGTCAGACCAAGTGGTAGACTAAGGATTCAGGAAATAGCTATTGATTTGTGAGGGACAGAGGGAAAGAAAGGGCCAGGAAAGGAAGGAACTTGATGAGAAACTTTTTGTAATGGTCCTTATTTCCTTCAACTTTGAAAAACCATTTCACTGGCAGTAGAATTTAAAACACTCTCATTCCGCAACTACCTCTCCCAGGCAATAGGTAGTGCCCAGGGCATGGCTTAAGCTGGGTTTCTATGAGCAAAGGCATGAACGTAGGTGGGGCTGACGCACTGGCTGCAAGACTTAGTGCAAAAAGGATTTTCAATGGGGGAGGCAGGGCAATATGGGAAAGTCCAAAGCATCATGCCCAAGGGATTGGGCAGAAATCAGAAAAGAATCTGAAAACTGGCAAGAAGAGACCCTTATTGGTGAGGGAAGGTTGTGTTTCAAAGATTCCAGAAGGATGCCAGAAGTGGACTCTTTTATAGCGTGCCCACAAATGAGCCCTGAGCAGGGGGAAGCCCATGAAAGAAAACTCTAACCTGCCTTTTTATTTACTTTTCAAAACCTCTGTGGTCAAGAAATCAGAAAATAGTGAGAAACACATTATATTAATGCATAGGGATGGGTTACAAGAGATAGTCGAAAGTTCTACAAAGAAATGCCAAGGGCATGAACAAAGTGTATTTTGTGACAAAGCTGGACAAGCACCTGGAAGTAAATGTAGAAGTGTAATAGTTCTGAAGTAACTACATTGGAGATCAAAGGCTCTGAGTGATTTAGAAGAAAAAAGTAGCTTAGCCAAATATCACTGATCACATTTAACCCTTTTTACCTTAGGCATGTAATTATTCTATGTAAATATAATCCTAAATCAGTGACCCAAATAAGGTTGTCTAATAAATGAGCATGGTTAGAATTCCATACTTGCTTGTCCTCTGCATTTCCTGTTTCAGTGAAGTAATGGCGAGATATATAGGTATTAGGTGCCCTTACTATTACTTACATTTTTTGATTCAGTAATGATATAAACCCCTTGGATGTTTAGGGAGACCCGTAATTCCCAGTTGAGCGTTAGTTATTGTGTGGTTAATGTTGTGTGGCTTAGTATACCCACCAGCTGCGTGGTCAGGGAGGTAGAAGGGAAACTTCCCCTGGAAAGGCAGTCCTTTTAAAATTTTCAGTGACCTTACCTATTAGTAGATGTGATTCATCAGCTTCTTCAGCTATTATACAACCAAGAAAATTAGTAATTTTACCCTTTGAGTATGAAGTGGAACTAGATGGAAAGTAAAGATAAAAAATCAGAAACCTCCTCTCCACGTGTCTACTAGAAGGGATATTAAAGATGAAGTCGGTGGCTCTCAACCTTGGCTGTACAGGAGAATCACTTGGGACTTTTACAAATTCTAATACCCAGACCATACCCTGGACCAATCAAATCAGAATCTCTTAGGATGGGATCTAAGCAGCAGTGCTGTGTATGGGGGTCTAGAGAGAGTGGGGTGGGTGGGAGTGGGTATGTGTATCCACAGATAGTTCCTTTTGGGAACACCTGGATTAAATGAAATAAGGCAAGTGCCTGACATACATTTAGTGCCTTGTGAGTGTATGCACCACCTTTGAATTGTTTCCTGCTACCCCATCTCTCCCTTTTCCAAACTTGCACAAGAATAGTATTGTATCTGTCTTGGTCTTTCGAAGTGTATCACAGGTGACTTTGCCTCAGAGTTAGAGAATTCATTTTTGACTTCATGATGACAAAGACAGAACTCTCATCTTTTCTTTTTTTCTTTTTTTTTAAGCAAGGCCTCGCTCTGTCTCCCAGACTGGAGGGCAGTGGTACAATCATAGCTCACTGCAGCCTTGAATTCCTGGACTCAAGCCATCCTCCTACCTCAGTGTCCAAAGTGCTGGGATTACAAGCTTGGGCCACTGCACCTAGCCCTTTTCTCACTTTTAATATACCATCTTGTTGTTTATTTTGTTATTTTATCTTCCAATATTCCTTAACTTCTTTCACCTATAAGCCCCAGAATCTGTCGGTTTAGGAAGAATCATTACTTCTGTATCTCTAGGGATTTAATTTAGCCAAATCTTCTTGAGCACTTCAGAAAAATCAGGGTGGAAATAAAGTTTAAGGAATAAAGGGAGTTTTTAAAAATAGAATACAACTCATCCATTTCAATTCAATTCAAATGCCTTTCTCTTTTCCAAGCATTTTTAATAAGCTCACTTAAGAGTCTTGTTGAAAAATAAATAAATTACACTTGTTTTCATTAAGAGAAAATATCTTTTTCCATTTTTGCTGGTATTGTTGAAGGAAACAAAAAGGAGTCTGAAACTTGGCCAAGGAGGACATTATTAGTGACATATTGGTCACAGATGTGCTGGTAGAGCTACATTTTCTTCCTGCCATTAGGATTTTAAGTGCCCACAAATTACATATGAAAGTCCAGATAACTTTCTTACAAAAGGGAAAGATGAAAAAAATTATGATACTTGCAAAATCTTCATTTTAAAGATATTCTAAATAAGTTTTTATAAAAAAGAAAATGACATATGTCCATCTGCTAGTTTTTCTTTTAAAGGAAAAGTAATGCTGGATGATGCCAACATTTACTTCGTGTCGTCAATTCCAAATGTTTTCAACAAGTGAAGATACCTGAGATACTCTTTGGCAATATTTGTGAATAATAATATTTCCTTTCCTTAACAATTCTTAAGAAAATCAAGATGGCAAAATTTAAGAGGTAGAAAGGAACTCTCTTTAGTAACTTTATGGCTCAAATCTGTAGGCCTGTAAAGCAGAGTATGAGGAGTTTAGCCAAATTTTGTTCCATTGCAGAAAGTCCTGAAAGTACTTTAGGGAGAGTATTGACAAGCCAACTCTGGAAACAGGGTTAGGATTCACCTGGGAGGAAACGGTCTTGGCATCAGGATGCCCATTAAGGTAGTTGTAATAGATGAATGTAATTCCAGATCTAAGGCTCCGACTAAAAGGATGTAATAGAAGGAAAAGGTATGTTGTAAATGAAAAAGGATCAAGAAACGGATTTGACAGGCATTAAAATAATAATGGCAAGCTAAATATTTATTATAAGACTTCTTGAAAACTTTTTATTCACCTTGATGAGAAAACTTGATAAGGGAATAACTCCTAGAAGGATGACAGATGCCTCAATTTTCATCATGTTTAAGTTGGTAAGTGAACCAGTTTGAAATGTCATGTAAATTGAAAGTGATACGAAATTGAACAAAGGAATGAGTTCACTGCCTATGTAAGAAACTGAATCATGATACAGAAAAAAATATGGCTTAGTTTTCTGATATGTAGGTAGAAAATTATTATCTGTTTGTATTTTTAATTCAATAAGAATATGCATTCTAAGATGATTTAGCGATCTGATTATTACAATGACAGGTGGCTTTAAATCAGGAGCTTGTAATATATTTTTCAGTCTCAAAGCTATTTGATAGTACTGTCAAGGGAATGTCAGTGTTTGATTCTAATCCAGTGCTGTCTGGTGTCTTGTGTGTTATTTGGTTTTATAAGTTCAAGACGTCATACTATACAGCTTTTTAAAAGCCTGTAGGGAAGACTTCAGATTCTTTTCATTCTCAGCAGTATCTTGTTTTCTTGCTTCCCATTTTCCTAGGAAAGTGACAATACTGGAGGACCCTGATCAGAACATTCACCTGAAAAACTTGACTCTCCATCAGGCAACCACAGAGGAAGAAGCTCTGAATTTGCTTTTTTTAGGAGACACCAACCGAATGATTGCAGAGGTAATAAACTGCTCTCTGCAAGCTGTTTTTTCAACATTGTAGGATATAGTATCTGAAGCCAGGGTGGAAAAAAAAAGATATAATAGACGTCTAGGGGCAACAATGACCTTAAAAATAATCTCGTCCAAACCTCACATGCAGATAAAGCAGCCCAGATCTAGAGAAGTGAGTAGACTTTCCCAAGGTCACTCAGCTAGCTAATGAGCAGGAACAGAAATCTAGACCCCTATATTCTCAATCCACTGCTTTTTCTACTTCAGTGTATCTACCTTTTAGTTTTTATTTTTATATTTCTAAGTTTTATACAAATTGGTTTGTACATTAATGACAACTTATTACATGTCCTAATTATAGGAAGTTTTGCATATTTTCTAAAATTTAAAAATAGTCCATTTTCCTAACCTGAAATCATCCATATGTTAGCATGTATTTACATATCCATATATTTTCATTTAGTTAGTGGGTTAATATGTATAAAGTACATAGAACAATGCATTGAACATAGGGAGCACTCTATGCATTTGCAGCTATTGTTGGCGTATCTGGGAACACACCATAGTGTGTATATCTCAGTGCAACATTTGGAACATACTTATATTAAAAATTATTCATTGTTAATCTGACATTCAAATTTAACTGAGTTCCTGTTTTACCTGAGAATTCTATGCAGGAACTAGGATTGACCCAGCTTGGTCAGGGGCCCAAATTGTAACTGGTTTCTGATTGCGGATGGAGGGTTATGAAGCTCTCATCCAGCTACACTGTGGTGAAGGGAATGGGATGGTGGTGGTGGTAGCGGTGTGGGAACAGTTCCCCAAATGAACAGCTTACTGTTTTCACGGGCATTTTCTTTTTAAACCACCCTTCCAGAGTTCTATATTTTACCTTGTCTCTGATAGCAAGTATTAGGTAGGGATAGTAAGCTAAAAGGATAAGTAGTCCAAGAAAAAGCTCCATCAGCCCCATGTCTGCCCTCTGGAATACCCTACCTTAGATGCAAGATAGACCAATACAAACCAAATTCAGATAGTGAAAGCATGGCATTGATATCTGTTATTATTTTGGACCCTTAGTTTTTGTTTTTGTCACAGTTGTTTACCAGTTTTGCATCAATATTTTTCAATAGACTAGCTAACTTATAAAGGTTGAGTGTATGTGCCGTATATATGGATTTAAGGACGCTTAAATTGTTATTTTTATCTGAAACAACATTCACATAGTTTTACATTTCAGAATATTTTGTTTTGCTTTACAAATTTGTATTTGTGCTCAGTACTCCAATATTTTGCCCATTTGATCATTTGTGATGCTCTTATTTGTCATAATAATTGAAGATTAAGGAATAAAGGTTGAGTAAGAATTAGGGCATATGATGACAAAGGATTTAGCATGCTCCACTAAATCCTGTTCCTCCATATATAGTTTAATAAACAGCAAACCAGGAGATACGGAATAGAAATGGGTCCTGTCCACCAGTGCTTCTGAAAAAGAGAAAAGATAGATTCATAAACTGCTATAAGGAAAACAAGTAGAGGAGCCTGTTGCTGCCTCAGTGCTAACTGACTTTCTTTCAGAGGTGATCCATCCCTAGAGAAATACAGGCCTCATCCTTGCCGATTACTTTCCCTCACCTTTAGTGGGTTATGGAAAGGCCCTTAACCTGTCCCACCATGACTTCCAGTAGCTTAAAAGCTTGGCCATTTGCTCTTTCAAAGTTATACATGAACTTTAGCTAATTACATGGTTTCGGGCTGTGGTTTTGTAAAGTTTTAAGGAACTTCCTTTGTGAAACTTACCTGTCTTACCACCTTACAAAATTCCAAGTCTTTTTTTTTTTTATTTCTTTTAATTTTTTATTTTTTGAGACAGAGTCTCGCTCTGTTGCCTAAGCTGGAATGCTGTGGTGTGATGGCTCACTGAAGCCTCAGCCTCCTGGGTTCAAGCCATTCTTGTGCCTCAGCCTCCCAAGTAGCTGGGACTACACTCATGCGCCACCACACCTGGCTAGTTTTTTTGTATTTTTGGTAGAGACAGGGTTTCACCTTGTTAGCCAGGCTGTTCTGGAACTCCTGGCCTCAAGTGGTCTGCCCACCTCAGCCTCCCAAATGCTGGAATTACAGGTGTGAACCACCGCACCCAGCCAGAATTCCAGGTCTTTTCCTATTACTTACTGATGAGTGTTTAATATTATAAATAGCTGAAACCTGAAGAAGTCCAATCCTAATAATGCTGGTTGTGCGTTTCTTTAAATGCACTGATTTCTTTAAAAAACCAAGTCTAATAGGTTTTGGTTGCTTCTGTGCTTGCTTTTATCTTTTCTTTAGTAATAATAATTACCATGTTATAATGAGAGCCTGCTTAGTAAAAGTCTTGCCATTGTTGTAGACATGTTGTATATTTCTAAATTATTTTAAAATTATACCCAATATTTAGCACCTTAGTTTATACCTTGAATGCAATGAAAACAAATACACAAAAATATAAATGAAGAGTAACTGTCAACCCCTAGAAATTCCTTATTATTCACAGTCTTCTAAAAAAGCATGTTTTGGATTACAACCTAACTGTCAGAATGCAATTTGTCAGCACAGAACGAGCTTACCAGGATAAAAAGAACAAACGAATCATTTTTTAAAAAAACGAAGTTCCCAATTTCCCATTTACACAGAGGAATCCAGAAGTTGCCTTGGTAACCAGAAAACATTTGCAAAACAAAGTCTGAATAAGTGGGACACAAAGTGGAGTGCTCTTTCCTTTCATGTTCTTTACCCATAGCCAGCGTTTTAAGGAAAAGTTATTAAGAGTGGCTTCAGCCTCTTCTTATTTATTCAGAACTCTTAAGTAATTTCAGCAATCCTACCAATGTTTTGAATAAAACCTGATTATGTCCCTAGGATAAATTTTTTTTTTAAGTTGAATTGCTGGGCCAACGAGAATAAATATTATAAAAGCTGAACTGAGTGTGACCCAGCGTCCGGTCCACCAGTAGCGAGTATAACTTGATACTTTTTTGTCTTATAGCTGAAATATTTCTATCAAGTCATCAAATCTAATTGAAGAAAGCAGTCTGCATTCGATGATCAGGCCATGCGTAGTGCCATAGATAGGACCATTTGCCCCTACCTTGAAGGCATAGTCCTACCCTTGGTCTAGGGCACTCTGTGTCCACGTATGGTTCTAGGAAAACCTGCATTAGAATACCCTGTGGTAGTTAAATTATGCAGTTTCTTGGATTACATTGCTGGTTGATGATTCAGAATCTTTTCCATGTGGAGCCCAGGAATATGCATTTTAGCATTTTAAATGTGCTTAGGCTAGATTTGGGAGCAGTCTGGGCTTTACCCTTAAGAAAGCTGGTTGAAACCCACTCCCAGAGAAAAAAAAAAAAAACAAGCAGGTCTATATTCTGCATCCTTGTCAACACAACAACATTTGAAAATTCTGCCAGTTTGGTAGACAAAAAAAGAAATCTTGTTTTCATTTGCATTTTGATTACCAAATTCTTGTATATCTTTATTGGCCATTTGCATTTTCTGTTTTTGTTCATGTCTTCTATTTGTTTCTCTCTTGAAGTGTTAGGGTGGGTCTGATTGATTTGTTGACCCCATGAGGGCTGGAACTTTGTCCTGTTCAGCAGTTTGTCGTACTGTGTATTGGCAGCTGTAGGAAGCGAATACTGTGTCCGAGGGGTCTAGCATATAATTTCTTATATAGGTATTACCTGGTGTAGTTATTGACCTGGATGGATTCTGGAGCAATAATATGCTATATCTGGTATAAAACATTTGCTGTGAAACTGCTTGCAGGGGACCTTTGGTGAGAAAGGAACACTCAGTGCCGACGTTGGGGAAGTCCAGGGTCGCCTGGGTGGGCAGCTTGCTTGTTTCCCACCTGGCTTCCTTTCCCATGTGAACTGTCAGGTGACTTCCTCCAGTCAGTGTTGGTTCCACTCTGTGGTTTCTTCACCATCTCGCCCAATCCCCGCCAGGTAGTGCCGAAGAGCATGAACTTTGGAGACCTTCTTTTCTACCTCTGGCTCCACCCTTTGCCAAGTGTGTGTCCTTGGGCAAGTCACTTAACTGGTCTGAAGTCTACTTTCTAACCTGTAAAATGGGCATAACTATACCCACCTTCTAGGGATATAGAAACAGTTGAATTAAATAACATTTGGACAGGCCCTGGAGTTCTTAGCTGGCAACTATTTAAAGACAAGACTTTTGTCTTGTTCATCTCTATTCTCTCAGCACCTGGCAACTAGTAGGTCATCAATTATTGATTAATTGTTTTGTGGAATTCATGAGAGAGGAAGACCTGGTGATTTCAGGTAATAAGACCTCCAATCGCAGGCCCAGAATTGAAAATGATTTTATGGTACACTGTGCCTGTTGGTGAGTACTGAGAACATCACAGATGACTTCAACATTGTGTGTGTGTGTGTGTGATACTTCAAATCTTTTGAAAGAGGTTACTTTCCAAATAATTAGCCTATCAACAAAGTTTCTGGGATTAATAAATAATTTCCCCAAGAGTGATTAGAAGTCTTTATGCCTAAGTCTTTGCTTGAAATAAAAGACATACAGACACTCCCCAACTTACAATTTTTCAGCCTTACAATGGTGTGAAATTGTTATGCATGCAGTAGAAACTGTACTTCAAGTTCTCACACAATGATTCTGTTTTTCACTTCCAGTACATTCTTCAATAAATTATATGAAATATTCAACACTTTATTAGAAAACAGGGTTTGTGCTAGGTGATTTTGCCCCACTGTAGGCTAATAGAAGTGTTCTTGCGCACGTTGAAAGTAGGCCAGGCTAAGGTATGATGTTCAGTAGGTTAGGTATATTAAATGCATTTTCAACTTATGGTATTTTCCATTTACGATGGGTTTGTTGGGACATAACCCCGCATCATAAATCGTGGAGCATCTGTGCTAGATTTATCTGAGTTGTGCTGATGTGCTTTGTAAGCTCTCAGGCTTTGCACATTAGCAAACTTTTGGAGTAAGTTGTATGACCTTGTGGAAGTGCAAACAGTTGGGAGACGGGGTGTGAGTGGGGGTTAATAGGTTTATGCGAGTTATAGGAACAGCTGTTCTTGGACGTGTTGTCTAATAACATAAGGATAGGGCAGGAAGGAAGGAGTAGCTTTATTGTGTGATTGTGTTTGTTAACACAACTTCAAGCCCGAATCTCCTTGTGTGGTGTGTGTGGAAAACAAGAGGATTTTGGTTGCAATTAGTTCCAAAGTCATTAAAGGGATACTGACTAACACATCCTCACACATTTTTGTTTGAAAGATATGTTAGTTATACATAATTAGCAAGTTTGTTGTAAAATTTGTGAACCTGGTTAGAGCAAAATATTCAACAGGCAAACTACATTTTGGCCTTGATCTTATTACAATAAGAATAGCATGTTTAGCAGGGTGCAGTGGCTCACCTTTAATCCCAGCTACTCAGGAGGCTGAGGCAGGAGGATTGCTTGAGCCCAGGAGTTTGAGGCCAGCCTGGGCACCATAGTGCGACCCCACCTCAAATAAATACATAAATAAGAATAGCATTTTCTTCTTATTAGGCCCTGATAAGTGGCTAGAAGCCTTAGTAAAAGATATATTGACAATTCTAACCTCTTTTCTTATCTATTATATATACCTACTAGGTATAGAAGAAAAGAAACTTTAATTTTGAGCACTTACTATATGACAAGTATTTCTTTCTTGTTCTCATAATTTATATCTGAGATACATGAGAAATAGACAGTGTTCTTTAAATAACGCTTTGGTGTTATAACACAGTTTGCATTCTGCTCTAACCTGATTTAGTGGTATTACATGAACCATGAGATTTGATCTAAAACATCGATTAAAATAAAAGAGTGGTATGGAACAGCTATTATTAGAACTTTAAGATTTATATACTCCATATACATTATTAAAATAATAGTCTTTTGGCTATAAAATTTAGTCCCAGAGTTTCTTCTGATCTTTAAAGTTCTTGTCTCGAATTAAACATAGCATATGAAAGCCACTTTTACTCTATGCAGTATTATTGACATTCACCAACAACAGCAGCAAAAAATGAAAGAGGAGAAAAAAGCCATCTTCAGTGAAACAAAGAAATAGCCATAACCTCAAACTATGGGAAAAACCTGCCAAATACTATGAATGTGAATTATGGCGAGAAAGGGTGCTGAGAGCCAACTCATGTGTCCTCCAACCTCAGGCAGGATAGAGTTTCCCTTTTAAAAAAGGGTCACAATTCTCAAATGCAAATCCAATGATCTTTTGGTTAGAGTGATGAGATCTGAAACACAGGCAAGTATGGAGGAAGAATCTGGGAATATTATATAGATATTCATTCTTACTCTAGAAGGTGGATCCAAAGAAGAAACGTTAAATACAAGCCATTTTTAGGATCAGTGATGTAGGCTCATGCCAAAGAAGATGGCCTTTGGTGAGTGGGATTCAGGGAGTTTGTTATTTAAGGAGCTTAACTATGAGCCATCCCAGACCTATTAGTGTGAAATACTGAGGAAAGTTTATGCTCTTGAGGCTAAAGACATAGCAGATGTAATGTAAAAGTATTCAGGATGTAAACCCAATATGAATATTTCCTCACCTATCCTCCCGGCTACTCTTTAGGAAAGAGATGGTCATGTTCAAAGATAAAATTCTCAGAAAGAAAGCATCCCACAACCTATTTGTACATATGGAGTAGGTGTCAGAGCTGAGGAACAGATATCTGAAGGCTGATGAAATCAGAGAGCACGGGGCTTGCTCTTCATAATCTTAAGTATGTTATTTAAAGACAATCTTGGTTTTTTAAAAAGAGCTTAATATTATAGAAGAGCCCAAAGAAAAAGATTACAAGACAAAGAAAAGCAAACCTGAAAAACTTCAGAAAATAAATGAAAGAGAAAAAGAAAGCCATTAAAGAGATGAAAGTGCCATTAGAAGCGAATAGGAAGGAGGAAGAAGAAGAAGAAGAGAAGGTAAAGGGGGGGGGGAATAAGAGGAAGAAATGTGACTGAAAAATAACTAAGGATATAAAAATTAATGAGAGAAGGTGATATCTAGAAAGAGAGACAAAGGAACATCCAGTTATGCATAGTTAGAAATCCTGAAGAAGAGGAGAGAACAAAGGCAACAGAAAAACTAGAGAAAAGTTTTCTGAAACTTGGAATTACTTGAATCTGCAGATGAAAAGGACATAACTGAAAAAATTGGAAGAGCTCAATTCCAAGATATCCTCTCTTGAAGTCACTAAATTCCAAAGCTAAAGAAAGAGCCTTAAGGGCATACAGTCAGAAAATACAAGTTAACTGTGAGTGAAAATAAAATAGGTTGTTATGCCTAATACTGGACATCTGTGCTTCTAGAGTTCTTTCTTCGGCATCTCTACTCTGAGTGACACTGTCCTAAAATTTGTGTTGAAGATTGCATTGAGTGCTATCCCAATGAAGTTTCACGGGATATATTTTTTTTCATTAGAACAAAATCATACAAATGTATATCTAAATTCTCCTTGGTGTGTTATCATTACGTGTGTCTTAGTTGTTTATACACAGGATAGTAAACAGTAGTTTCAGATTGTCTATAATCCCAAGGTATGTAGTATGTATAAAAAAGACAGTTTGAATAAACTGCTAAAATTCTTAAGATTGTTAGCTCTTTTAGCGCCATAATATTATTATTCCACTTATGTGAATAGTCAGACTTGGAAATTTTTAAACAAAAGCTGAATTTTAATAGGAAGAGAAAAAGAGAAGAAAATTCAAACTCAATTTAAAAGATGAAAAATGGACAGAGTGGACAATTATGATGAGTTACTGTTTTGATGGCTAAATTTAGCTTATAATTCTTTTTGCAATCAAGTGGAAAATACAGCAGGGGGTTTGGCAGACATTTTGGGTTATATAATTTTCATTGTTCAGAGAGCAAACCTTAATGCTGGTGGAGGATATGATGCTATCTAGCTCAAGGATGATACGTAAGAATGATAATTGAATGTAGTTCCAATTAAAGATACAGGCAAAATCCTTCCCAATTTCCCATATGTACCACCATTTAGCCAACTTAGATTTTGATATAAATGTGTTTGACTTTGATTTGCCAAATCTTGGAAAAATGACCCTTAGGGAAGTAATCTGAATCCTGACATCCACAGAGGAAGCTTCAACAGAACCACTAATTCTGACATTGTTTTCCTAAAAATTTTTGAATCGGCTAATAGATCTTTTGAGGATGTGAACGTCAAAAATCCATCAAATAGATTCCAGACTTGTTAGGAGGTATGCACAATAAAACATACTAGACCTATTCTTATCATAAAGGCAAATCATAATTATTAGAACATTCTTATTATATATTCCAGATTGTTCCAAAGTTTGTTTTTAAATTTTAAACAAAATTGGTGTGTCTAGTCTATTTCTCTTTTACAAAACTGTTTTGACAACATGCTGGATAAGAAAAAGACCTAGAATCCTGCAACTGGGGAAAATCATTTTGACTACTTTTCTAAAAGCCAGGTATCTTATAAACAGAAAAGTCAGAAAGAAAAATGAGAAGTTTAGGATCATTAATTCCAGTAGAGGGATATCCACTCGGGAATATTTTGTTGCTAGGCAGTGTGTTCTGAAACACCTCCAGAAAAGATCGAGGTAGGTGTTTATAGGGTCATGTGCTTAAACCACTAGGTTTGGTCAGATCTCACTTTTCCAGGTGGGGTTAGAGTACATCAAGGGCATAGTGAGCTTCCTAATTCAATTAATTTAATATGGGAAGAACTATATAAAGAATCAGTTAACCGATAGGTAATGGATTAGGTAATACTTCATTTAGGGTGAGGTTTAACCTGAAAGGCTGAGATACTAACTCAGAAAACATTTAAAAAACCACATGGAAGTTAGCATTTTCAGTCTTCAATTCAGATAGAGCAAATGAGTAGAGGAACAGATCAATTAGAGTATCCGTGTAGAAAGTGTTATCAAACAAGGAGAACTAAAGTGGAAAGCTGAATTCTAGATCCTGTGGTTGCTATTGTTGTTGTTAGTTGGTTTGTTTTAAGGAGTCTCAGGCATATACTTTACAATGTCCTGTTCAATAGAAATGAGATTTCTTCCATTTGATCTATTCTAGATTAGTGGAAATTCCTGTTGAGATGTTTTATTCCAAGATAACAAAGTGATTGAAAAAAATATTTTGGTACACAGGAATGGAATAAAAGGTGTAAGTTAAGGCAAGAAATAAGTAAGCATTCAAGATACCCTAGAAAACTTTTAATGTGATATACAGAGGTTATTTGAATCATTGAAGGCTGCATTAATTGTCTACAATCATTTTTGAAGTGATTGAAAACATAAGTTTAACTAAAAGCAGAAATAAATTAATTTCACAAACATCCATAAGAGCATTATGTAAACCCCAAGAAATTATATTTCACTTATTGATTCTTGCCCCCAAGTCAGAATTATCATTACTAAAAATGGCTGGACACACACACACACGCACCCCACAAAAAAAAAAGCATCGCCGTTTATTTTCAAATTTCTCTTTCAGCCAACAAGTATCTCCTGCTCTATAGAAAAGGATTATTATTCAATGAGATTTGAGGTTTTTTTTACCACATGAAATAGCTTCTGAGAGTGGTAGCTGAGCCAGTGCCAGGGAGAGGCATAAAGGACAGTAGAAGGGGCCTTAGCACCTGTCTCCAGTCCTCAGTGCAGGCATTTGATGTTATGTGAAGTGTCCTAACAAAGCAGCATCAACCCCTGCCTCCACAGTCATTGCTGCTCCAAGCCCCTTCTGTATAAACATTTTGAAGCCACTATTGTCTGACAGGGTCATTTTTGAGCCACCTTTTACAATCTACGCCATTCTGTTGACACTGCCACAAAATGAGTTGGACACCGAACATTCATTTGTAGCCCAGTGGATCACACCACTACTTCACTATGCACTAGAAAAAACAGTTCATCATGATAACACAATTTAAACAATGTTCCAAATGGATTTTTTTATGAACATTTAAAACTCCATTTGGAACAACCAATTTTTTTGGACTCTTCCAGGGTTTGGATATCAATGACTGTCTATATGCACAAATATTAAATGTCTCTTCTGAACACAATGGCTAATGCCAATTGGGTATAGTCCCAGGGAATTCACGAAGATAAATGAATTTTGAGTAGGCTTATTTGGGGAGTAGGAAAAGGGTATACTTGAGTGACAAGCTAGAGGACATTCTAGACCGGAGAAAAGGCAATTGAAGATGTAGAGAGTAATGATTAAGAGCTCTGGAATCAGGCACAACAAATAACTGAAGCCCAAGATTGATAGGGAGATTTGAGTCAATCTAGCTGTTTCAAATAGTTCTAATTTTTAGACTCAAATGAACTATATTCCATGGGCTTAAAAAGCTTGCCAATGTAGTCACAGAATTATTTGAAGATTTTTAGAAATTATGGAGCATGCTATAGAGATTCCAGAACACAAGAAATGAGCAAGAGTCAACAAATTAACAAACATTTTTTAACACTACTATGTTATGCTAGGCAATGATGCATAAGACACAGTCCCTGTCCACAAGGAGCTTGAAGTCTAGGAGGGAGGAAGAGGAAAATGGAGAGGCTTTGTTGGAAGTAATTTTTCAAATGAATGGAACTTCAGTGAGAAGTAAAGTTTTGCTACACTGGAGATGAGAAAGAGGAAAAATAACTTTAGCCATATACTGAAGATATGATGACTCTGTAAGGAGTCCAGTGAGCCTAGGTTTTTAAATTTCACCCCATAAAAGAAAGTATATTCTCCCTTTTCCAAAAAAGAAAACATATGTGCAAGATAACAAGCTAATATTTTTGATACAAGCCCTAAAAAAGAAACTGATAAAGGATAATGGTCAGTAAGCAATTAAGAAAAAGTCAGCATTGATATTACCTTAAACTAATTTCATTCACTTTTCTGATAGCATTTAAAATTTTATAGATCAAATCAATTCAATTTATTTTTTTATTGCTCAAAAGATCTTTGGGACTATAAAGAGAAATTGAAGGCATATAAAAGTACTTGAATTGAAGTCAATTGTTAAATACCCATAACTGTTACCTAACCGGGTGGAGAGCAGAGGTGGTCTTCTTGGAATGTTGTTGGTCTGCCCTGCTGCTCCGTGTCTTACACATTGTTTGGATGAGAATATACAAGATATTTTCATTTGTAGATAGCACAAAATTGAAAACAAGATCAAGCTCCAATAGATTGTAATGTTGACATAAAAACTAATCAAATGCAGTCATGAAGTAAACTAGTGTGTGTGTGTGTGTGTGTGTGTGTGTGTGTGTGTGTGTGTGTGTCCCAAAGAAATTCCATAGCATGGGTAAGGGCTGGAGCAAATCTGGTATAGTAACACTTCATGTGATGTGCTATTTACTGGCAATATTAGGTTTAGATTGCCCAGGTTCCAGGAAGTAATACATCCAATGTCCTTGGCTGTGGTTAGGCTACTTTTAAAATAATATATTCAATTCAAGTGCCAGAGTACCATATTTAAAAAGGATTTTGATAAACACTTGCAAAAGGCCCAGTTGAAAGGAATAGAGATATTTAGTCTTAGAGAACATGCTAGTTTAATTCAGGGATGTAGATAGGATTGGCATTAATCAAATATGCCTTTGACAATAGTACTTTGTCTGAGAGGTGGAGGACAATTGGAAGGGACAAGAGTAAATATTGAGACTAGAAGGGAGAGACTGCAGTAACCCAAGTGAGAGGTAAAGGATATTTGGCTACTGAGGGAGATACAGATAAGTGGAGAGAAATCCAACGAGAGTAGGATGAGTTGGATATCCATCCATGGCACACAGAAGGAGGGAAAGAGATACGGTTGTTTTGGGAACATTATGTACAAGATGCTGGCAAGGCATTTTAATGACAGTGATCAGTCAAACTGCTGGACATTCTAATCTGGTATACAGAACAATTAAGAGATAAGGATACATGAGGCATCTGAATAAAGTGAATATCAACAGTGACATTAATATGACCCTTTACACTTCGCAGATCACTTCAGCACTCAGTAACTCAGTTGGTATTTAATATAACTCCCTGCAACGAAGCAGGTCTTAATATGGCATTCTAGAAACATGAAAATCAAAATTACTTCATGTAATTTTGCTTAAGCTTTTAACACTAGTAAGTGACAGAACCAGGACTTGAAACCAGGCTATCTGACACCAAATTCTGAGATTTTTGGTGTGTGATTTTTATTACACTACAGAGCCTATGCAATGAGGATTTGAGCTGTAGAAGATGAGTTTCCAAGGGGAGGAGATATGGTCACCATAGCTTAGGACACACCTATTTTTAGGGACTGCAAAGAAGAGAGCAGAGTAAAGGAAAAAGCCATAGAGAAGGAGAAAGTGACTGGAGAGTATTTGGCCCTAGAAAGCAGGTGGTGGGCAGAGGGTGGCGAGCTTCTAAAGTGAGGGAATGGCTAGCATTTTCAGATATTACCTAGAGGATCAGCATGTTCATTGCTAAGAACAAATCACTTTCTTTACTGCACATTTTGCCTTTCTCATTTCATGCTCATTCTCATTTCACACATTGTGGCTTTAGATACTGACTAGATTGTAAGTTCCTTGAGGGCAGCATCCAGGTCTTATTTTCCTTCTTGTCTCTGTACTGCCTAACACAGTTAGGCATATAGGAAATATATAGGCTAATGGGAAACATGGAAGCTCTCTGCATGCAGGTGATTAATCATCACTAAAATTTTTCCAAAGGCACAGTCACTAGTGCCAAAAGCACATTTGTTTAAAATGTGTGCTTAACTTTGAATGAATCTGCCTAAATGGTGCCATCTGTTCTTAGGCAGTTTCAGAAACATTTTAATACAATTTTACCTTTAAAAGGACAAATGTAGGGCCATGCCTATGAGACATAAAGACATCCTTAAATAAACACAGAACAGACACCAGCACATCCAATCACACTTTAAAAGCTCCACATAAAGAATGTTTTCTGAGGTTTAAGAAATTTTTATCTAAGAGGACACCAACTGCTACTTCATGCAGAAAATATTTATGAGACGTTACAAAACTGTAGGCATGGACTCCTACAGCATATTACTGCATTTTAATTACAGACTCCAGAATATACAATTTTAGTTTATGTGAATCTCATATTCCTTTGAAATGGGTACACTCTACCAATATTCATTTATGGCTCACATTTTATGGTGGTTTCAGGATATCAGTTTCGAAGCTGAAGACAGCTGTTGAGAAGTCTCCATGTTATTTGTTTATATTGATTGTCAGTTTGACTTTTGTTACAGTATTGTAGGATTTATTGTTGCACGACTATCACAGTGAAATGAAACCCATGTTTAAGTTCTGCAAATAACTTACAGTCACTTCCAAAACACCTCAACTTAGGTTCTAAATTTGAGTTTGCGGTTTTACATGCACAGTTATTTGCTGATCCGCTTTAGCAGGCAAAATCACACACTGGCCAGGTTTGGGCACAGTTATTGTGGCAACAAGTAATGGGTCAAATTTTCGGCCTGTTTAACTCACTAGCTACATCATCATCACCAAAACTATGCCAGCATTTTGACATCTGTTTATTTTGCTAGTTGGTGTAAATCAACTTTGGTGTATATCAAGAATTTATATTTACAGAAAGAATTTCTGGTTGAATTACCCTTCAAATATGTTACCCTGTCTGCATACATGTGCATCCATATTGAAATTTTTTGGTTAAATCTCATTTTGCAAAGGTGGAGATCTGAACATATTTACTCATATGAATACTCATTTGGAATATTTTTAGTTTTTTGTTGTTTGACAGGATGATACTACTAACTTGTCACTTGTATCTTGAATCAGATTACTTTCTTTCTTGTTCCAAAAAATGTAAAACACAAAAAAGTACAGAGAATAATGTGACCAACATCCATGTTTTCCAATCCAGGATTCACTTCTAATAATTTTTAACTAAATGAAAAAGAAGATTGCAGATAAAGCTGAAGTCCCTTTCTTGGCCTTTCATTTCCATCCCTCACAAACACAACTGCTCTCATTAATTTGCTGTATCCTTCTGGTCCATGTTTTTGTACTTACTGACCTAAGTTATAGCTTCATGAATGATAGATAATATTGCTTTTTTAATTATGTAAATTCTATCATAGTGTTCATATCATTATTTAACTTGCTATTTTTTTCTCAGCATTCTATTTTAGAAATCCATTTATGTCAATCTATCCAAAGTTGCTTTATTTTAACATCCCCGTAATTTGCATTATCTCAGTTTACTAATCTTTTCTGCCACAGATGTCTACTTAGGTTGTGTGTCTTGCACCAATTTCTTGCTATCCCTAATAATGTTGCAGTGAAAGTCCACATAGATATGTCCTTATCACATATCATGCATATATATATATATATATATATACACACACACACATATATATGTATACCTGCCCAAGATTTCTCTCTAGGAAATATATCTAGTAGTTTATTGATGGCTGTGGGTTATACGTATTTGGAACTTTGCCATATATTTTCAGATTGCTCTCAAAATTTATTCTTAATTTATATTTCTACCAGCAGTACATAAAATTTCCCATTTCCTTATATCTCCAACGACATGTATTTTGTTAGACTTTATTTTTTAAACCTTATGGTTCTAAGTTATGTGTTTCTGATTATGTATAAATTTGAGTATTTTTTCAAATATTCATTAACCATTTCCAGATTTCTTCTTTATGAGTTACCTAGTCATATTCTTTGCTTACTTTTTCTCACTAATTTGCAAGAGTTCTTTATTTATGTATTTATTTATTTATGTATGTGTTTATTTTTGAGATGGAGTCTTGCTCCGTCACCAATGCTGGAATGCAGTGGCATTATCTTGGCTCACTGCAACCTCTGCCTCCCGGGTTCAAGGTATTCTCCTGTCTCAGCCTCCCAAGTAGCTGGGATTACAGGCATTCACCACCAATCCTGGTTATTTATTTATTTATTTATTTATATTTTTAGTACATACGGGGTTTCACCATGGTCAGCTGGTCTCAAGCTCCTGATCTCAAGTGATCTATCCACCTCGGGCCTCCCAAAGTGTTGGAATTACAGGCAGTGAGCCACCGCACCTGGCCGAGTTCTTTATTTATTATTAACGTTTTGTCAGCCATATGTATTGCAAATATCCTCTAGTGTTTTAATTTTTTGGTGGATTTTATCACACAGAAGTTTTTACATTTTGGATTATCTTGGTCAAATAGTGTAAATCAATTTATTTTTGTGTTTTATGTCTTAAAGTATCCATTACCTCCTTGGGTTGATTACAGTATACTTCCATGTTTTATTGTATTGGTACTAAAGTTATGTTATTTCACACTTAAAGTCTTAATCTATTCTGGAATTTCTTTGTGTGCATAGTGTAAGGAACCAATCTAAGTTTATTTTTTTCAAGATGGATAGCTGGTTATTCCAGTACCATTTATTAAATCAGTGCATCCTTTCTTCACTGTGGTATGATGTCACCTCTGTCCCATACAGAGCTCCTCAGTGAGCACAGCATGTCTCACTGTCCTAGTTATCTGCTCCTACACCAGCACCACACTGTTCTAATTACTGTAGCTTTGTGGTATACCTTGATAGATGGCAGGAAGGTCTCCTTTCTTGTTCTTCTTTCACAGAATTACTTTTCATTTTTTTCTTTTTATTTTTTGATGGAGCAACTTCAGTAAGGAAGTGTAAACAGCATTACTTTTCATTTTATTTGAAGATTTCTCTTCTGTATGCCATTTAGGATCAATTTGTCTTTTTTCTATAAATAAAACCTGTAGCATTTTAATTTCAATTGCATTGAATATATAGGTTAATATATAGACATTTACATATAGATTAATTTTGAGTTTTCCCATCTATGAAATGGTGCATTAATATCCTACATACCATTTATTCCAGGTTTCTTTGTCCTTTAATATTATCTTACCACTTTTCCTATAAATTACACATCCTTTAGAAAATTCATCCCTTATTATTTCATTGTCTTTCTTGCCATTGTGAATAATATTATATTTTCTGATTGTCGCTCTGAGTTATTAGAACCTCATTGATTTTATATATTCATCTCACATCCAGCAACCATACTAAACTTTTTAGTTCTTAGCCATTTGTTTGGAGATGCTCTTGCATTTTCTAAGTTGACCACCATATATTTTTGTACATAATGACATTTTTAATTTCTTCTTTTCCTACTATTATACCATTTCTTTTTCTTGTTTATTATATTGTCTAGGGCCTCCACTTTTTTTTTTTCTTTTTTTTTTTTTTGAGACGGAGTCTCGCTCTGTCGCCCAGGCTGGAGTGCAGTGGCCGGATCTCAGCTCACTGCAAGCTCTGCCTCCCGGGTTTACGCCATTCTCTCGCCTCAGCCTCCCGAGTAGCTGGGACTACAGGCGCCCGCCATCTCTCCCGGCTAATTTTTTGTATTTTTTTAGTAGAGACGGGGTTTCACCATGTTAGCCAGGATGGTCTCGATCTCCTGACCTCGTGATCCGCCCGTCTCGGCCTCCCAAAGTGCTGGGATTACAGGCTTGAGCCACCGCGCCCGGCCGGGCCTCCACTTTAGTGTTGAGCAGTAGCAGTGATGGTAGGTTTCTTTGTCTGTGGCTTTTGTTTACAATTGTGATCATGAATTTTTCTGATACACACATTCTCACCTCTTTTCCCATGAGATTAACATTAAGCATTTTCAAGCATTAAGCCAAGGTTAATGCCTGGATTATAGACAGTAATGAAATGAAGTTATATTGGCAAGAGGACTCGATCTATACCTCATTAGAACTCTTTTCTCACTTTCTGAGTCAACCCATCCACGTTTGTCATCAGTAATCCAAGAGGTAATACATTCAAAAAACTTACTTGAAAGGTCTCAGTCACAAGTGGTTTTGCTCCAGTTGACAGTTGGCTTCATGAGAAATGTCTTGTCACTAGAAATATTAGTTTAAATCTTTCGATATTCTTCAAAAATTTTCATTGTTCAAATAATTTTTGTTTTGCAATTTTTTATAGACTCCTATGAACCAAGCTTCAACTCGTTCCCACTGCATTTTTACTATTCATTTGTCAAGTAAGGAACCAGGATCTGCAACAGTACGACATGCCAAACTCCATCTGGTTGACCTGGCTGGTTCAGAGCGAGTCGCGAAGACTGGAGTAGGGGGCCATCTTCTAACAGAGGCCAAGTATATCAACTTGTCACTGCATTACTTAGAACAGGTAAAATGGGCAGAGTGGGATGTATTAATAACTATAGCTACCATGTGTTGACCACATACTATGTATCAGGCATTCTATTAGAATTTTTTTAATTATGATAAAATATATGTAACATAAAATTTGCCATTTTTTAAGTATATAACTCAGTGGCATTAAGTACATTCATAAAGTTGTATAACCATTGACACTATCCATTTCTGAAAGTTTTTTATAATCCCAGACAGAATCTTCCCATTGCCCTATATTCTAGTCTGGTCATCTCTACTCTACTTTCTGTCTCTATGAATTTGCCTATTCCAGATGTCTCATGTAAGTGGAATTATGCAACATCTGTCCTTTTGTGTCTGGCTTATTTCACTTAGCATAATGTTTTCAAGATTCATCCATGTTGTAGCATGTACCAGAATTTCTTCCTTTTTTAAATTGAACAATATCCAATTGTATGTCTATGTCACATGCTGTTTATACATTCATCTCTTGATGGATACTTATATTGTTTCTGCCTTTTGGCTATTGTGAATAATGCTGCCAGGAACATTGGTATATCTACTAGCATTTCGTATATACCATTTTGTTGAAACCTCCCAACAGCCCTAACACCTTTTTCTTGTTTATTATATTATCTAGGGCCTCCACTTTAGTGTTGTAGGTGCTAGTTACTATCCCCATCATACGGATTTAAAAATTCAAATCTTCCAAAGGCCTTCCCACAAGGTTACCCAGCTAGGGGAGGGTGAGGATTTGAACCTAGATTTACTTGGCTTCACAGCCTATACCTTTTTCCACTTTTTGTCTTACTGCTTTATTGTAAAATTTAGTAGTTGGTATAAATAGAGGTTACAAATGGCTTCCTTTTGCCTGTTTTCAGGCTAGTAGATTAATGATGGGAACATGACTTTGAGATAACTGACATGTTTTCTGCTTGGGGAGACTTCATTTAGTTGGTAATTTTGACCCCGTGATGATTCTCTTAGCCTTGTAGCTTTCCCTTCCTACTTCTACCCCAGGCTGATTACAGTCTACCCCAGTATGTGCTCTATTTTTAATTTCTGAATTTAACACCAGGGAAGAGAACACTCATCTGAATTTAGCTAAATAGATCTTTCAGGAAAAAAAATTCATCTCTAAAATGAGGGGATTGAATTGGATGATTTCTCAAGTTCCATTTAGCTTTGTGAGTATAAGGGCTGTGAGTTGAATGTTAAAGATGGCAACTACTTCCAAATTCTAAAAAATAAAATAAAATAAGAAATAAGAAACATGATCAAAAATTGGAATGGAGAAGTACAGAGTCTTGGTGAGGCAGAAGGACTTGCTAACGAATGTTGCAGCTAAAAGATTAGAGGGGAAAAAATAAAACCTTTTTTTTAACTGCTTAATGAATCCTTCTGAGACTAATGTTGCCTTGATGTTAAATGCTATGTAATCATCACATTGGCTAAAAAAGCAGATGGAGAGAAACCTAAAGGACCCTATCTGAACAAGGTGCACATGGCCAGACTCTAACCAGATGAATCCCAGTCAGGCAGCACCCAGAGATTAAGGCCTGCCTGGTATTCAGATCATTCTAGTGTTTTTAACAAGAGTCAGCATTCCTAAGCTCTTTCTTGCTTAAATATTACACACTACTTATACTTAACAGAGCTTTTTACTTAATAGAACACTTACAGAACATTGATATGAAAACATAATGGACTGCATTCAAAGAAATGTGTCTGCTTGTTTCGGATGGTAGCACTGTCTGTTTTAATTTCCATTATATCCATCTGTTCTTACAAAATTATGTTCATCAGTTGGGTTAGACTTCCCACCAATTGTAATCACTCAAGAGAAATGTTCTGCCCTTAATTCTTTTTTTTTTTTTATTCCATAAGCCTTTGCAAGCTGCTATGTGTCACTAAAATTATTCCTCTCCTCACATTTCTTCTCTTCAAAATTCTTATGACAGCCTCATGTGAGTAGTTTTGGGGGCTATGTGGCATTGGATTTTCTATATCATTAATTTGTTTATCAAACAAATACTTATAATGACCTACCATGTGCTGAGGGCTGTACTAGGCACTGGAGCCGAGTGTGAACAAAATAGTAACAGTCCTTTCCCCAAAGACCTCATGGTATAATGTAGGCAGACATGAATTAAAGACGTAGTCTTTAGGTATGTGCCTGTAAACCAGGTGAGAGCAGTGAAGAGAAAGTAAAAGGAGTGAGAGGAGCTTGTAGCAGGGTATCTGACTGAGACTGAGGAGGTGAGAGTTGATGATGGTTTTCTTAGGGCCTGATACCACGCGGAGGAATGAGTAGAGGCAAGCCAATCAAGGATGGGGCAAAGCATGTCAATTAGTGGGAATTGCGAGCCTGTCAGCTCTTAGCTCCAGCCCAGGGGGATGAATTTGCTCAGGGTCTCAATGACATTCACGTGTCATTGCCCCTTGGTCTCTGTAACTGATGTTTCATTTTCACCCACTGCATCACTCCAGCTGTTAACCATTTACACTGATACACAAGTGTCTTCACAGGAAAAGAGGAGGTTCAACATAAGATAATGGAGAGAAAAGAGATTAGTGGGAGAGGAAAGAAGAACATAAATATGGAAAAACTAGTCTGTGAACGTGGAGATGTGAAATCTAGGAGTAGCTGCTAGAGAGCAAGTAGGTCGATAGAAGAGAAATTTTTGAATTTCACACAGAAAGAAGAGAAAACCAAGGAATACATAGGAATAAGAATAATAAATAGAGTGGGAAGATATTTAATGAATAACAAAATTCAAGGACTTTTGTTAATCAACTTCTCTTTATGTAGTACTTTATTATGGGACTAATGAGACTGGAAGTGTGACACAATTTACTTTAATTAGTTTCATTCATTCATTCATTCAACAATTGTGATTGAATGTTCACTGGGTGCTGTGAGTTACGTTAGATAATGGGGATAAATGAATGACTGAGAAGTAGGAGGGGCTATCATGTTAGCAGAACAGCAAAGCATACAAATAAATACTTAGCAATACAGTAATTTAAAACCTGTAATAGAAATCCATATGAGTGTTGGTAATCAATTATAACCCTATCCCCTCTTTCTCAGTTTTAATATATAAGATAGAGATGGAATGGGAAACCATTTGCTAACTTGCTTTACCTTAATTAGCCTACATTGGTTCCACAAATTCCATGCAGCATTATAATTACTCTTTTGGCCATAACTGTCAGACTTCACACCTGCTCAAAGAGTGCAACCTCTCTGAGTTGAATGTACTTTATTGTGTTCACAAGTAAATCACTTTCTTTTTGCCAGAGTGTGGTTGGTTTTGGAGTTCTCCATGTATATGCAGTACTTTTTCCAAAAAGTTTCCTCAAAGACATTTTAAGCCACAATAACAGGGTACATCTTGGCCTTAGAAACTGAGTTCATGGGAGGAAAAGGGAGACATACATACTTGTCCTAAATCTCACCAAGTGCTCCTGGTGTGACCCACAGCCTCTATCAGCCCAAACATCAACTGAGAAACCACTGCAAATGAAGTGCTTGCTCTGTACTGCTACAGAAATCAGAATCAGAGTTGCCTTCGGCCATTATTCAACATAACTGGGACTTTTCCAGAGTTTTAGTTTCCATTTGGCTTCCACTGAATGTGTTGTGTTCAGGAGAAAAAGTAATGGTGTCAGTGCCAATTGCAACACTCCAAATTTTGTCAATTTTCATAGGATAATTTTCCAAACACTTCTGAACTCTTTTTTTTAAAGTCTTTAACTCATTAAATAGTAAATAGAATTATTGATTGCAGGCACAGTTTCTAGGTACTTGGAGATATTATTAAGCATAATGTGAGGTTCCACTCCTTGTCAGTTAGAGAATAACTTCAGGAATATTAACCATTGTATTTGTACATGCAATCTAAGATGGAAGGAAACAATAAAAAAGTCAGGTTTTATGACCACCCCATTTTCCTGTGCCTTTCAGATCCTTTGGCTCCTGCCCGATTTAAGAACTCACAGCAGCCCCACAAAGAATAATCTACCTCTGCCTCTTTCCTGAATACCTGCCATTTCTGGGTCATTCCAAAGTTTTACATCTGCTCCAAGTGGGCTGGGCTTATAGTGTTCCTAAAGCTCCTTGTGAGCTGATAAGATACCTTCTCAGGGTCCTCTTCTAAAGAAATGGCTCAGGACTGTGTTTATATGATGAAAATTAGTCTTCGAACATTTCATAAAGAACATTTCATAAAGAACGTTTCCTTCTATATCACTGAGTGCTTTTATGCTTACTGAGAACTAGTCCAGAAATGATCTCTATTAATCTTTAAAATATTTCTGTGAGATAGACATTCCAATACCACATTTATAAGTGAGGGAACTGAGGCTCACTTTATTTAAGAGGCTCACTTTATTTAAGAGATTTCCCTAAGATGACTGCCTTCATTTTCTCCATTTTTAAGACCATATTTTCTAATCCATAATCCCAATTTGATCTCTAATTCTTTTTTTTAAATTTTTTTTTATTATTATACTTTAAGTTCTAGGGTACATGTGCATAACGTGCAGGTTTGTTACATATGTATACTTGTGCCATGTTGGTGTGCTGCACCCATCAACTCGTCAGCACCCATCAATTCGTCATTTATATCAGGTATAACTCCCAATGCAATCCCTCCCCCCCTCCCCATGATAGGCCCCGGTGTGTGATGTTCCCCTTCCCGAGTCCAAGGGATCTCATTGTTCAGTTCCCACCTATGAGTGAGAACATGCGGTGTTTGGTTTTCTGTTCTTGTGATAGTTTGCTAAGAATGATGGTTTCCAGCTGCATCCATGTCCCTACAAAGGATGCAAACTCATCCTTTTTTATGGCTGCATAGTATTCCATGGTGTATATGTGCCACATTTTCTTAATCCAGTCTGTCACAGATGGACATTTGGGTTGATTCCAAGTCTTTGCTATTGTGAATAGTGCCGCAATAAACATACGTGTGCATGTGTCTTTATAGCAGCATGATTTATAATCCTTTGGGTATATACCCGGTAGTGGGATGGCTGGGTCATATGGTACATCTAGTTTTAGATCCTTGAGGAATTGCCATACTGTTTTCCATAATGGTTGAACTAGTTTACAATCCCACCAACAGTGTAAAAGTGTTCCTATTTCTCCACATCCTCTCCAACACCTGTGATAGAATAATCTCTAATTCTTTAGAGAGCCCTTTCAAGAGAGGACATTGGAATTGCCTCTGCAATGTCCATAACAATGAGAAACGCAGCCAGGAGCCCATCCCAGCTCCCCATGTAGATTCTGACTCACCTAAGTGAATTGGAGCCTGTCTTTCTCCTGCCTACAGTGATTAGTTCAAGGATGGGCCCAGGACCCAAGCTCATATCTACTGAAGCTCAGGAATTCTGTTTAATGATTAGGGAAGAAGAATTCTTTCTCACCTAAGTTATGAATAAGGAAGTATATAACATCAGGGCTTTTCGCACCCATTGTGGGGCCACAAGAAGAGACTGACTTCTACCACATGGAAGATATAGCAGAGATATGGGCAAAAACTAAGTCCTTGATAGTAGCATTAATCTTTTGGTTTCCTTCTAACCTAAAGCCTTTCCTGTTTCAATCACATGAACCAATAAATTTTCCTTTTAATTAAAACCAGTTTGGGTTACATTTTCTGTTGCTTGCAACCAAAAGCAAGTTTACTAACACATGATTTAATTTGATATCAGCAGGGATTGGGCACGGTGGCTGACACCTGTAATCCCAGCACTTTGGGAGGCCAGGGTGGGTGGATCACTTGAGGTCAGGGGTTTGAGACCAGTCTGGCCAACATGGTGAAACCCCATCTCTACTAAAAATATAAAATTAGCTGGGTGTGGTGTTGCATGCCTGTAATCCCAGCTACTTGGGAGGCTGAGGCTGGAGAATCGCTTGAATCCAGGAGGCAGAGGTTGCAGTGAGCCAAGGTTGTGCCTTTACACTCCAGCCTGGGTAACAAGAGCAAAACCTCCATCTAAAAAAAATATATATATATATATTATATATATATATTATATATGTGTGTGTGTGTGTATACACATACACATATATCAACAAGAAGTTTAATAAGCATATTCTCTAAGTTGTCAATAAAGCCATTGAATGAAAAGACATCAATATTGTTTCCTAGAGCAGGAAAAAACCAGTGGCATTTGTTTTATAAAAGGACTTCAAATTACGTAGAGAAATTATTTATAAACAATAATGCCACACTCTCTGCCTATCTGTCAGCCCAGCCCCTGTTTGGGTATTTGGGCCCACCTTGCCTGTTTAGGATGCTTAATCTGTCCTCTTTGTTCTTAGAGCATGGAGTTCTGCTTGGCATCTATTGCCACTCTGACTTGGGTCTGCCATATTCCCCACCTCCTTTCCAATGACACTGAAACTTAGTTCTCTCAAACCTCATTCTACACTGATGACCTTCACACTGCTTTCCTGGGACATGCTAAGTAATCTTCTCATGCATTCGTTGATTTATTTAAAAAAATTTGTTGAGCACACTTTGTATTCATCAAATTTCTTAGTTGTAAACTGGAAAATCCGCTCTAGCTATTGTAAGAAGCATGGCTTATTAAACATAACAAATCTCAAGAAAAGTCAGAAAACTGGGTTTGGCTGCTACACAGAGTGACCAGGAGACGCACCTAACTGCTCTGCAAAGTACTACTGTATAGCCATATGGCACTGGATTCCAGAAACTTCCCTGCAGCTGCCTCAGAAGAACCAGATGCCTCTGCCACCATGCCTCCCATGAATCTGATGTTCTTCCTTATGGCTACCACCTCTCACTGCTCACCTCCAAACCCTACATAGGGCTGTCTGCTTGGTGGAGCTATGTCTTAAGCAAAACATGACTTTCAAGACAGACTAGGAAAAGTAATTTCATACGAAGTCAAACCAGAATAAGGGCTGCCACGAGAGCTGAGGGAGACAGCTTTGTTTCTGCCATGTTACCAAGTGCTGAGCACTGTTTTTAGCAGCGTGGGTCAAGCTATGAAGAACAGAGACAACATCTCTGGCCTTGCAGAGCAGAAAGCATAGAGGGGAAGCAGATAACAAATAAGTACCTAGATATAATTTTAAATAGTGATAAGTAGTATAAGAAAAATAAAATAGATTAACAGGCTGAAGATAGGTATATTATTTTTGATAGGGTGTCCAGGGAAGGCCTTTGTGAGAAAACGAAATTTGAGCAAAGATGTGAATAATGAGAAGCAGAAAGCTGTATGGAAATCTGGGACAAGAGCACCCTAGGCAGAAGGAACAGCAATTTCAGAGGCTCTGATGTGGGGATAAGCTCGACATGCTGAATCAACAGTCAGAAGGCCATGCAGGCCCAGGGAACATGACAGGACATGGTGTCAGATAAGTCTACAGGGAGGGATCACACAGGAGCTGGGATATTATACTAAGTGTATTAGGGAGCAACTTGGCATAACTTAGATTGTGTGAAGATTTCTCTGGCTGCTGTATGGAGAACAGATCATGGAAGGGCAAAAGTAGAAGCAGGGAGACTAATCCAAGGCCTGTGTGGTTGCCCAAGCAAGGGACCCCAGAGGCTTGAACTGGAGTGGTGGTGGTAACAAGAGGTGGCAAGAAGTGGTCCAGTTCTTGCAAGTTTTGTAAGTAAACCTAATAGAAGTTGCTGATGGATTGGATACTGGGGATGAGGGCAAATCAAGGATGATTGCCTAAGGTTTTGGCCTGAGCAACTGGGTTGATGATGGGGCCTTAGTAATAAGGGGTAAGATCTGGGAAAGAATCAGGCTTGGGGGCAGACAGGAAAGACAATCAAAAATAGAAATCCAGGTGGAGATGTAGAGTTTCCAAGATGATAGTAGCACAGGGAAGAGGTTGAGATTGATGGTATAAATTGGGAAGACATCAGGATATAGATACATTTAAAAGCCAGGCAATGGCTGGGCACAATGGCCCACGCCTGTAATCCTAGCACTTTGGGAGGCTGAGGCGGGGGGATCCCTTGAGGCCAGGAGTTTGACACCAGCCTGGCCAACATAACAAAACCCCGTCTCTACTAAAAATACAAAAAATTAGCTGGGTGTGGTGATGCACACCTGTAATCCCAGCTACTCCGGAGGCTGAGGCACGAGGATCACTTGAACCCCAGAGGCAAAGGCTACAGTGAGCCGAGATGGTGCCACCACACTTCAGCACTCCAGCCTGCGCAACAGAGCAAGACTCTGTCTCAAATAAATAAATAAATAATAAATAAATAAAATATAATTAAAGCCAGGCAATTGGATGAGATTACATAGGGAGAGAGTGTAGATAAGACAGAAAAGAGGATCAAGAACTGAGCCCCAGGGCTCTCCAAAGTTTGTAATTTGGGAATAAGAAAAAGAAATATTCATTAACTAGTTTTTGAGGAAAGATGAAAACCAGGAAAGTGTGAAGTCCCACTTACCAAGTGAATAAAGTGTTTCCCAAGGGAGGCACTGAGTACCAGTGTTGCATACTTACTCAGCTCAGAAGTCTTGTAAGATGGCAATCAGTGCTCTTGGTACAATGAAGGTTGCTGATGAGCTTGGCAAGAGCCATCTTAGTTTAGGACTGTAGTGGGCATGCAGAATGGGAATTGTCCAGATGAAAGGGAAATTAATTCAGAAGAGAGAGGAGGTAATTGTAGGAGAAAAGTAGGAGGGAGCAGATGAGGCCAAGGATGGAGGGCTGGACTTAGACAGGAGCAGGACAATAAGAAGGCGAAGGGCAGAATGTACAGGGGCTTTAATGATGGAGACATGAGATAGCCCTGGTCAGGGTTCTGAATCTATATCTGTCATATCTAGTAGAAGTGTGGCCATGAGCTCAAAGTGAAATTGAGGAGAGGAGAGGGTGAAGAAAGGTTTGAAGAAAAAGGAGAAAAGTGTGAAGGTCTCATTTCTAAGAGTTGAAAAGTGATTTTTGAGAGAGAGAGATCACAGGATTACTGAATTTACCAACACCTGTGGTCATGAATTTAGAGTGAGACTAGTGGTATAGTTACATATTTTGCTCAAAACAGCCTTCAGAAAGCAATGCTCCCTTATTGTTTTGTAAACCAAAAAAGTAAAGGAAGTTCTGGTGACGGAAATTACACACCTGGGAGGAGGGAGGACTAGAACAATGACAGGTGTTGGCAGAGGTATTTTCAGGAGCCAGCGCCTTGTAATGCCCTTGAAGACACATCCTGTGGGTGGCTGATTCCTGCTGCTTTGTAATGAACGTTCTAGCACTGGTTTTGTCTGCCCAGGATAACCCTGAGCCCCAGGTGCCTCCTTTCGGGACAACCCCAGCAGTCTTTGCTCCATTTGCCATCCATCCATCTAGTACCTTCCCATTAAGTACCTAAGGAACTCATGAAGTGTAAGGTGAGCAAGCCTGAGCTGAACCAAGGTAAACTACCCCTGTTGCTTACAATGGGAGCAAACCTATATTCAGCACTTGTTATGGGCTAGGTGCTATTCAAAGTAATTTGCACATTATAACTCTTTTAATCATCTCAATTACCTATGAGGTAGGCACTATTTTTATTCCTGTTTTACAGATGAGGAGACTGAGGCATGTTGAGTGACATGCCCTAGGAAAGCTAGGACTTGGCAGCTAGACAATCTTGCATGAGAATCTGGGACCTCAACCACCATCCTATACTGTTTCCCTTAGTTATTGTTTACTGGCATATGGCCCAATTTTGGTAGTATTAAAGTAATTAAAGTAATCAGGCATGTTTTACTCTTGTGTTTTTATACAAATTTTCCAATCGCTAAAAACAGAATAACAGTGTATCCAGTTCTATACAGGTTATTTCATTTGTCTAAAAATCATGGGGCTCACAATGCTACAGTTATGCTACATTTACTTTATTCAGTCTTCACCATATTGTAGTGAATATTGTTGTTAAGATATTCTGTACTCAAGCTTTGGGCTTCACCCTGCATTTAGTTATTTTTTCCTTTTGCATTTTTATTGCTGTTGAAGCTCTGTTGTTTGTCAGGTGTGCATTTTCTGCTAAATTAATCCCATTACCTTTCTACTTTACCACAGGTTATCATCGCCCTTTCAGAAAAGCATCGTTCACACATTCCTTATAGAAACTCCATGATGACCAGTGTCCTACGAGACAGTTTGGGAGGGAACTGCATGACAACTATGATTGCAACACTCTCCTTGGAGAAGAGGAATCTCGATGTATGTTGGCTCTTCTTTCTGGAGATCTTAATCTAGGTTTTTACTGCTAGCTGGTGAGACAGAGCTGAGGATCTTGGGTGGGTTTCTACCTTTTCAGCTGGGTTGAGTTATGCCTTCAGAGGGGAGTACCCTACAGAGTTCACAGCTGTGGGCTATTTGTCATTGTTATAATAACCCCATTTGAGAATTGACTTCACATAGCGCAGGATAGTTCGAAGAAGCCTCATACACAGATTTTGGAAGGCCTACTGATGGGTTGTCTGTGTCACCCAAGGAAATGGGAAAGCTGACCCATCCGCTTCTCTTGCTTGATTTTGCCCTGATGACTAAGAGCCGGATACCTTGGAGATATCTCTGAGCTGTGTCCCTAGAAATGTTGCTGAGTGAAGCAACCAGGATGCTTTGGCAGGAGCCAGCTACTGAATGGCTCTTCTGGGTTGCTTTAGAGCCAGCTAATGTTTAATGTTTGGGATCCAGACACTCCCCAGAAGAGGAAACAAAGCCAAGACTTTGATTGTAAGATGCCTTGACCAGCCTCTCTTTTTGACCTGTTATGAATCTTTATTTTGTGATCTTTCATGTGTGTGGATTATGGCTCTTGCTATGATTATGATTCATATATGTGGTTCTGGTGTAAGTGATCAACAACTGAAAACACATACTCTACCAGCGGCCACTTAGGACCTTGTGATCTCTCACTTTTTGGCATTGGTAATTTTATTAAGCCAAAATAAAATTTGGTTAAAAAATAATGTTCTAGAGCAGGAGTCCCTGACCCCCAAGCCATGGACCAGTACGAGGTCTGTGGCCTATTAGGAACTGAGCCATGCACCAGGAGGTGAGTGATGGTGGAGCCAGCGTTACTGCCTGGGCTCCACCTCCTGTCAGATCAGTGGTGCCATTAGATTCTCATAGGAGCGTGAACCCGATTGTGAACTGCACACGCAAGGGATCTAGGTTTTGCACTCCTTATGAGAATCTGATGCCTGATGATCTGAGTTGGAACAGTTTCATCCTGAAACCACACCACCTGCACCCTCTGTCCGTGGAAAAATTGTCTGCCACAAAACCAGTACCTTGTGCCAAAAAAGTTGGGGACTGCTGTTCTAGAGCAAAGCTTCCTAATTTAGGGGCATAGTTCCTCATTGTGAGTTTTATACACATCACTTTTTAGGTATGTATCTTTTTTCTGTGAATAAAAATTAAGCTTTCTCTAGAGAGAGATCTCTGTATACCATAATATTTTAAGAAGTTACTTTGCTTTCTTAGGAGTCTATATCTACCTGCAGATTTGCACAGCGAGTGGCACTCATAAAGAATGAAGCTGTTCTTAATGAAGAAATTGATCCCAGATTGGTAAGCAACTTTTAACTATATTAAAAAATACATTGAAGTATGTCAAAGATTAGCTAAAACTTGTAGGTGCACTTATTCTGTACTGGGAATGTTCTATGTAGTGGAAACATATTAACTCATTTAATCCTCTAAATAACCTGTAAGTAGATGCTATCTGTATCTCCACCTTAAAGATGACAAAACCGAGGTAAAAAGATGTTTGATAACTTGCTCAGAGTCATAGTGCTAATAAGTAGCAGAGTCGGCCTTCACACCCAGGCAGTTTAACTCTAGAGCCACTGCTCTTCCTACTTGCAGCTTCCCATTGCTTCCCGTCAAAGACGTGCAGAGAATCCTAAGGACTCATACAACAGAATCACACATGATTACATTTATATGAATAACTTAGCCTTTGAAAATACATCAGTTTAACTATCAAGAGACAACAATAGTCCGTCTTTGTGTGTGTGTGTGTGTGTGTGTGTGTGTGTGTGTGTGTGTGTGTGTGTAGAGACAGAGTCTCACTCTGTAGCCCAGGCTGGAGTGCTGGAGTGCAGTGACATGATCTCGGCTCACTACAACCTCCGACTCTTAAGTTGGAGCAATTCTCCTGCCTCAGCCTCCTGAGTAGCTGGGATTACAGGCACACGCCGCCACACCCGGCTAATTTCTTTTGTATTTTAGTAGAGACGGGGTTTCACCACGTTGCCCAGGCTGGTCTCGAACTCCTGAGCTCAGGCAGTCCACCTGCTTTGGCCTCCCAAAGTGCTAGGATTATAGGCATGAGCCACCGTGCCTGGCCAATAATAGTCCATCTTATATAAAAGCTCATAAAGAAAGAAAAGTCCTAATAGCCATTCAGTAGAACCATATTTTACATACTCGTTCTGTTACTTGTTCTAGTGTTTTTTAAAATTCATTATTGGCTTGATCCGTCAAACTTCTAGTTTTATAACAGTAAATCCTGCTTTATCAAAGAACTGTTTTTAAGCAAAAAAAATTTACATGGTAATAATTTAGCTTATCATAAATGCAGATATTTTCTATTCTCTATTTTGTTAGTTTTCTGTAAATGAAATGCAACACTGAATCAATTTATGCCAACATTGAAAATGTTAAAATAAAATATCTCAATTATATCAAATTCCATAATTAAGACTATATTATTTTTCAAATCACTCAGCTTTTCTTATTTCTCTAGAAAATAAGCTGGTATGGGCTTAGTAATCTGCATTGTAAAAAAAAAAAAAAAATGTGAAATCTTTTTTTTTCTTTTTTAAGACAGAGTCTCACTTTGTCGCCCAGGCTGGAGTGCAGTGGTGGGCTCTCGGCTCACTGCAAGCTCTGCCTCCCAGGTTCACACCATTCTCCTGTCTCAGCCTCCCCAGTAGCTGGGACTACAGGTGCCTGCCACCACGCCCGGTTAATTTTTTGTATTTTTAGTGAGACAGGGTTTCACCGTGTTAGCCAGGATGGTCTCGATCTCCTGACCTTGTGATCCGCCCACCTCGGCCTCCCAAAGTGCTGGGATTACAGGTGTGAGCCACCGCGCCTGGCCAAAAAAATGTGAAATCTTACCAGCAGTGTTTCATTTATAAATTTCTAAAATCCAAAAAAAAAAAATCAAATTAATTGTTACCCATATTAATTACTACTTCCTCTTGATTGTCCTTTCTCCTCTTTCTCCCCATGGAAGGACAGAGGGGAAGGAGGACAAAGGAATAAGGAGGCTATCTGCTTTGTTCTGCTTGCCTCAGAAAGCACCAAGCTCCTCTGATGGAGTTCTCTTCTGGAGAAACCAATGGGTGAGGCAGCATCGATTTCAGCATAGGCCCTGGTCAGGTATCAGCATCACACAGTGTTCCTGCTGGAGAAAGAAGACAGAATGCAAAGGCATGATTCAGGTGGAACTGAACTCCTAGGTGGATTTTGTTGCTGTCCCTACCCTTCCAGTAGTCCTATAGCATTACAATGCCGAATGAGAAAGAGAGTTAACAAAGTGACTAGCCCAAGACAAAAACTAGTTCAGAATTTACGGAAAATAAACATATTAGACATTGGAGGGTTTTATTGGTGCTTTTTTGTTTGTTTGTTTGTTTGTTTGCATTTGGCTAGAGGCTTTTCTTTGAAGGAATGTGAAGAATTTGAAAAAAAGGTAAACATTATTATGTGTTTGATATAGGTCTGTGAGAGATTTGAAGGAAAGAGAAATGAGGAATCAAAAGCTAATAGCTGATAATTGATTGAATAAATGTTGAGGTCTTCCTGGTGCAGACTAATCTGGTAATTGACAAGTGCTGTTTCCTGGTCTCTTTTATAATTGCTTCTAAAAACTGACATTACTGTCAGTCATTTTATGTACAGAGCTTGTCTGAGGCACAAGTGACAATTGAGAATTTGTCCTACAAACCACTCAAGACCAAACTTGGGTGGCATTTCCTATATCTTACTTTCAAAATGTAATGGCAAATATGAAGCCAGCCGATAAGGATTTGCCCTGCTTTCTTTAAAAGTATTGGTACCTTAAGCCGGGCGCAGTGGCTCACGCCTGTAATCCTAGCACTTTGGGAGGCTGAAGCAGATGGATGACCTGAGGTCAGGAGTTTGAAACCAGCCGTCTCTACTAAAAATACAAAAAATTAGCCTGGCATAGTGGTGCATGCCTGTAATCCCAGCTACTCGGGAGGCTGAGGCAGGAGAATTGCTTGAACCCAGGAGGTAGGGGTAACAGTGAGCCAAGATTGCACCATTGTGCTCCAGCCTGGGCAATAAGAGTGAAATTCCATCTCAAAAATAACCAAACCGAACCAAACAAAGTAAAAAAAGTATTGGTACCTCAGAGAGACAAGGTGGTAAAAGAACTATGAACAAGGCCAGAGCCTGTGGTGACTGGGCATGAGCTCAAATCTCCTAAGGATGTCTCTAATGCCAGGGGTCCTTCAGTAATTGGATGGGAGGCATAACTGTAGTAATCTCAAAACCAAAAACACTTGGCTTAGTTTTGAGATTTTTATTCAATAAGACAGGAGAATAATTTGTTATTAGATTTGACTTAAATACCTTAGTAAAAATAGAAAATATGACATCAATATTAGTTTAACAGAGAAGGGTGCCAATGTAGTTACTGTCTCAGGATTTTCATTCTGTGTAGATTGATGATCCTAAGAATATTTTTTAAAAAGAAGCAAACAAAACCCACATGAGCCTGTACATTTCAGTAAAATTCTAGGAGCACTGACATGTTCAAAATACTCAATATCATGTTCTTTGGGACTTCTGTTCCTGTTGATATGGTCCAAATAATCTGAAACTCACCTATATACCCAAGCATCTTTGAAATACATATGTAAGGTTGAAAGGAAGTAAGGGAATTTTCCAGAGCCCAGAAACTAAGCTGAGGCTGCAGTCGTCCTGGAGTGGAGATGTAAAGGAGGTTGTAGCAAAGGAATAGAGATCAAAGCCCTGGGATGTTGCAAGATGGGTGCTGAACCTAAGACATCCTCTCTTTTCCCCAACACAAAACCAGTGAAAGGGAGAATTAGAAAAACAAAACAAAACAAAAACAATCTATCCACTAGCATATGGAGATGTCAGGTAAGCTTGTCCACTTTAGACTGGTCTATAGGTAGAACAAAAAGTAGTTTCTCTGAAAACTACTCTGAAAAATGTGAAACCCTAGCTCTGCCTCACGTAGGTTTGAAGTTCAAATTTACATAACCCCTTTAGTCTGACAATCCCCAGGCAAAAGAAGTTAGAAAATGAGTAAAGCGGGCTGGGTGCGGTGGCTCACTCCTGTAATCCCAGCACTTTGGAAGGCCAAGTGGGTGGATCATCTGAGGTCAGGTGCATGGCCAACATGGTGACACCTTGTCTCTACTAAAAATACAGAAATTAGCTGGGTGTGGTGGTGGGCACTAGTAATTCCAGCTACTCAGGAGGCTGAGGCAGGAAAATCGCTTGAACCTGGGATGCGGAGGTTGCAGTGAGCTGAGATAGTGCCATTGCACTCCAACCTGGGTGACAAGACAAGAACAAAACTCTGTGTTAAAAAAAAAAGAAGTAAAGCTACTAAGAGGAAGAAAGGAAGGAATGACAGACCAGATCCTATGGTGTTTTTCTTTCAAGTTTTGAGTAATACCAAATATTCCAGAAAGGATAAAAGCTAGATCAAGCCTGCTAATTTTTGTTTTAGGAATTTTGCATTATGATAGGAAGATTATTAATATGACATAGTATCACGAACTAGTTGGGTTTATTTTGGGAATTCAAGGTAATCTATCACTAGAAAATATATCAATGTATAGTGTAAGAAAAAAATGAGAAAAGTTAAAAGCAAATTTAAGATAATGGTAATGGGGAATTCATTTGAGGAAGACTATGTAGGGATGAGGTCTTCAGACAGGTCTGTAATGTTCTATTTCTTAAGTACAGGGTACATGGATGTTCACTTAAGCTAAGTAGTGGGTACAAGGTATTCTTTTATACTGCTTTATATGCCTGAGATTGTTTATACTAAAATACTAATCACATGAATTAATATGATTCATCATATTCAGAGTTTAAAGACAGAAATTATATTATTTCATCCCTAGTTGCAGAAAAAGTGTTTAAGCACATTAAACATTCAACCATACTTTGAAAACATCATTTTAAAGGTGAAATGTTAGAAGAAATAAGACAGGAATGTCTTAAAAATTGAACTTGGAAGTCCTACCTAGGAAAATGAGACAATAACAAGAAATAAAATGTGTAAGAATTAGAAAAGAAGAAAAACATCTGTCATTACTTGCAGACAATTTTATTGCTTACATAGAACATCCAAGACTATTTAATGATAATAGAACCCCCGAAGTTTCAGAAAATTATTTGGCATGTAATCCATACATAAAAATGAGTTGCCTTCCTATATGCCAGAAGCCAACAGTTAGAATATATAATTTTATAAAAATCATATTTACAGTATCAACAAAAACTTTTAAATTCCTGATAGAAAATATAATTAAAGACATGTAAGGTATTTATAAAGAAAATTATAAATCCTTATTGAAAGGAATCAGTGGAAAGTTATACCATGTTTATGGATGGGATAATTTAATATCATTAATTTGATGTCTGACCAAATTAACCTTTTAATTAAATGTAATAATTCCAGTTAAAATTTGAGGAGAACCTTTGGTAGAATTTGACAAGTTGGATCTAAAATTTACGTGGAAGAGCAAATGGCCAAGAATAGCCAAGTCTATTTTGGATAAGAACAGGATGAAAGGGGCTTATCTAGATGCCAGTTTTCTTAAGATTTAGTAATTAAATCAGTGTGGTATTGCCATATATAGTAAAATAAACAATGTGTTTAACCAATAACCCAGAAATAGACACATTTACATGTATAAACATATTATATAATATAATTATAATAGCAAATCTTTTATGGTTAGCCATTTAAAATAAATTAAAATTTGATCCCTATTTCATACCTTATACAAAATAAAATCCACCTAAATGTGAAAATCGAACCTTTAACACTTTTAAAAGATCATATAAGAATATATTCCTGTGATTTGGGATAAGATAGATTTTCTTTCAAATGACACAGAAGTACAACCCATAAAGGAAGAAGGTGCTAATTAGATTATATTGAAATTCAGAACTTTCATTTAACAAAAAGAACACTGCAAAGTGAAAAACATGACATAGATTGAGAGAAAACAGGTGCACTGCATAAAACTAACATAGGATTCACATCCAGAATATAGAAAGAAGCTAGCAAATCAATAAGGAAAGGAAAAACAAGTAAATGGAAACACGGACAAGAATGGGCATAACTAATTTTGAGCAAGGAAGAATCCAAACTGCCAATATACATATGCAAAATGATGAACTTCACAAATAATCACAAAAATGCAAATTAGAACCAAAATGAGATATCATTTTACACCTACCAGATTGGCAAAACAAAAGTACCTGTCAATATTACATACTGACAAAAATGTGGGCACAGGAACTTACATCTGTAGTTGATAGGAATGTAAATTTGTACTACTCTGAAGAGCAATTTAACAATATATAATAAAGGCAAGATACACATACTCTCCAGCAGGAAATCCTACTTCTAAAGTGCACACCATAGAGAAACTCTTACATACGTGCTCAAAGAGATTCATAATGTTCATAGCAACACTGTTCGTAATAGCAAAAGTAAAAATCCTAAATGTTCATCAACAGGAGACAAATAGATTCTGATATATTCCTTTACTGAAATACTATATATCCATGAAAATTAATGAACTACAGCCACATGAAGCAATATTAATAAGCTTAAAAACACAATGTGAAGGACAAGAACAAGTTGCAATTACATGCAGTAATGTAACATTTACATAAAGTTTAGGACATGCAAAATGATACAATACATTATTTATGAGTACATGCATACATATGGAGTAAATGTATGAAAACACACAGAGAAGTCAGACATCTTAAATGCAGTACAGTGATCACTCCAGGAAGGATGGAAGGGGGATACCAATAGGGAGTTCCAGTTACATCAGTAATGTTTTATTTGCTTTAAAAAGATTATAGAGGCCAAGCAACGTGGCTCATGCCTGTAAACCCAGCACTTTGGGAGTCCAAGGTGGGCAGATCATGAGGTCAGGAGATCGAGACCATCCTGGCTAACATGGTGAAACCCTGTCTCTACTAAAAAAATACAAAAAAATAGCCTGGCATGGTGGCACACGCCTGTAGTCCCAGCTACTCGGCTGAGGCAGGAGAATCGCTTGAACCTGGGAGGCAGAGGTTGCAGTGAGCCGAGATTGTGCCACTGCACTCCAGCCTGGGCGATAGAGTGAGACTCTGTCTCAAAAAAAAAAAAAAAAAAAAATCTAGAACTATTTTGACAAAACGTTAAGATTTAACAAAGCTGGCTTTTTATACCATTACCCATTTTTGTGTCCATAAAATCATTCATAATTGTAAGAGCTCTATGTTCTCTGTCACTAAGTTAACCTTATTGAGAAGTTGACATTTGCGCTGCCTCTTTACCATTTGTAGATGATTAAACGCCTACAAAAGGAAATCCAGGAACTGAAGGATGAACTGGCCATGGTCACTGGGGAGCAGAGGACAGAGGCACTCACAGAGGCAGAGCTCCTTCAGTAAGGCCTTTTTTTTTTTCTTTTTCTTTAACAGTGAAAGTTTGTGTTAACTTCTTTGTTGGCCCTAATGTTATGAATTCACCTCAAAGCATGAAGGTCTCCTGGGACAGTCTGAAATTGCATTTAGGCGCCAGTTAAGAGTGGCGGCTTTCCATGAAAAGCTGGATAAGGCTGGCACTGTTTTTGCCGCCTCAGCTTTGAGGAAGTAAAGAACAGAGCAAAGAGAGGATGGGAATATCCTTCTCATGCCAGCTGAAGAAAAGGAAATGTATAATAGTCATGCAATTTTAAAACACACACACCAAACACTCTTCAGCTGTGGGTCTCAGATCTGAAAGGAATTCAAGAGACATCCTTTGTATTAAACAGCATCTTACTACAAGCACCAATTTATCCCATGCCAAAGTAAGCTCTCTCCTTTAATAAATGGATGGCCCATATATTATAGCTCAAACACTCTAACTGGGAATGAAAGCAGGTATTCAGGGCTTTATACAACTGTGGCATCTTTTAGAGCCTTTAGATTTGCAGCCATATGGCATATCAGTGGTACAATGTGGCTCTCATTCTCTCTCTGATCACAGTGGGCTTTCTTGTTTCTGTGCTGCTTATTAAGCATGTGTTGGGTAGTAAGAATGGGCCAGACTTTGAAGGCCATGTCATTCTCTATTTCCAAACGAGAAATAGAGCTACATAGGACTTTTCTAAAGATATACTATAATTTCAGCTAACCCTCCCTCAATGGAGAAAATTGTAAATAAGAAAGAGAATAAAAGTAATTGTCTTTGAACTATTTCATAGCTGCCCCTGAGGTAGGTCTAAAGCTTGAGAAGCCTCGGCAAGGTTTCTGTTATAGTCAAAGCTTTCACTCCTATGGGATAGTGTTTCCTAATTCCAGAACACTGTATTTAATAATATGATAGGCCCCTAAGGCTTTTCTTGCAAGACTGCTTTGTGGCATATTTGCAATTAAGGGGAAGCATATTGCCAAAAATTCACGTTAAAAAAAAAAGTTTTATGTCGTTTCTTCAAACAACTTGGGATATCATAGATATTGAGAACACTAACCTCAGACTATCTTCACTCTGGTGCTCCTTTCCCCTCAAAGAAGGGAATTACCAATTATTGTCTTTGAAAAGGTCTCTTCAGAATTTTGATCTACAAGTCAGGATCCAGTCAAGAAAACAGAACCACTCTAGGCCTTTTAACAAAAGGAATTTAACATAGGAAATTGATTGCCAGAGGACAGTTTTGCTGAGAAACTATACAGGAAATGAAGCAACACCCCAGAGATCAGTAACAGCAGGAGTCTTTATGCCCCTAGGATTGCGGGGACAATAGGAGAAGGTGATGATACCAGAACCTACGAGCAGGAGCTGACAGGCAGAAGCTAGACCATACTGAGTGCTGTCTGACAGCAGCTGCAGCCATTGAAGAGCCACAGGTGCTAGTTGAGACATCATCCAAAGGCACATCCTTAGCTTCTCTCACATCCCCCTTTCAGTCTTCCACCAGTGCTTCCTGTTGGCTGAAATTACCCAGAAGCCAGTTGCTAAAAAAGTCGAGGAATGTAGTTTCTTGTGATGCAGAGTCAAATAGGGGAAGGGGGAAACTGAGTCTAAAAGTAACATATTCAATCAGTACCAATGTTCACACCTATAATCTCAGCACTTTGGGAGGCCGAGGTGGATGGAGCACCTGAGGTCAGGAGTTTGAGGCCAACCTGATCAACATGGAGAAACCCTGTCTCCACTAAAAATACACAGTTAGCTGGGCGTGGTGGCACATGCCTGTAATCCCAGCTAGTCAGGAGGCTGAGGCAGGAGAATCACTTGACCCGGGAGGCAGAGGTTACAGTGACCCAAGATCACGCCATTGCACTCCAGCCTGGAGTGAAACTCCATCTCAAAAAAAGAAAAGAAAATCAGTACCAGTGTTTCTGCGAATTCCTGTGTATCCTGTATGTTTTTCAGGAGGCTTAGTTCAAGGGTAAGATTTTGAATGTGGTGGTTTCAGTATGTCAGACTGAGTGTGCTGCAGGTTCCCTCTGTTGTACCAAATCTAGAGAACTATAGCACTGGGATAAACACATGGATCTCTCGTCATACCTAAAAACAGGAAGTAGACTTCTTGATAGTCTAGAAACCTCAAGGAATTCCTGAGGGACTGAGAGGTGGGACTTGAGATGGGCAAGAGAAAAGGATAGACTAAGGCATGGGTGCAGCATAATAGTGGCTCCATGTCTGGAAGTGTGGAGCCCTGGAGCAGGAGAGGACTAGGAACAGCCAATGAGCATTTGGTAGAGCTATTGTAGTGGGGGCAGTTTGTCCTGTGAACCCCTGAGCACTCTCCTCTGCAGTGTTGAGGATGGAGACAGGGAAGGGCCCCAGGTAGCTGACAGAGAGCCCAGAGAAGCTCTGAAGACCAGTGCTCCAGTGCTGTCTTTAGCTCTATTTGCCCATCCCCTATTCTCACGAAAAATAAGAAGTGGTCGGGCGCACAGTGGCTCACGCCTGTAATCCCAGCACTGTGGGAGGCCGAGGCGGGCGGATCACGAGGTCAGGAGATCGAGACCATCCTGGCCAACATGGTGAAACCCCGTCCTACTAAAAATACAAAAAAACTAGCCGGGCGTGGTGGTGGGCATCTGTAGTCCCAGATACTCAGGGCGGCTGAGGCAGGAGAATGGCATCAACTCGGGAGGCGGAGCTTGCAGTGAGCCGAGATTGCGCCACTGCACTCCAGCCTGGGCGACAGAGTGAGACTCCGTCTCAAAAAAAAAAAAAAAAAGAAAAGAAAAGAAAAAAAAAAAGAAAAGAAAAAGAAAAATAAGAAGAAGCTCCAGCACTGGCAGCTGCTTCAGCCCCAAATCCCAGACCGGCTGCTCGAGCTGAGATACCTGAGAGTCCAGGAAAGATGAGCCCATGGTTCAGGAGCGACTGGAATTAGAAATATGAGGCCAGAAGTCTGAGAATGGTAAGAACAGGAAGATTGTGCAACCCGTAGGGCCTTAGAACTAAACATTACCCAAGGTGATTAATATCTTTAGAGAAATAGAATATGGTATTACATCTATGAAACAAGAACAGGAGTTGACTTTTATGAAACAAAATCAAGGGGAAATCTTGGAAATGAAAAAATAAAGCTGTTGTCGCTAAGAACTTAACAGATGGCTCAATAACAGGATACAAAAACCGAGGGGCAAATTGGTGAGCTAGGACGATCCGGGCTAAGGATTTCTTCCAGAACATGAGATAAAAGGATAAAGAGATAAGTTAAAAGAAAAGTGTCATAGAGATTAGCTCTATATTTACCAATATCTGATGAATAGGTGTTGGTGAGGAGAAAATAGAGATGATGCAGAGGAGCCAACAGTTAAGAAATAATATCTCAGAATTTCCTGGAACTAAAAAAAAAGACATGCAACTTCAGAATGAAAAGCTGCCAAGTGCTAAGCCATATAGTCCTATTGTAGAAAATTTTTACAGCCACAAAATACAGAAAAGAATCACGAAAGTTACCAGAGAGGAAAAAAGATTACTCTAAATCAAGAATCTGATTTAGAGCAGACTCCTCATCAACAATTCTGAAAACAAGAACATCTAGTGCTAAGGAAACAAACAAAAAGTACTTTAAATGTATTTTTCTGTATCTAGCCAAATCTGTATTCAAATGTGAAGATGAAAAAAGGCATTTTGCAGACATGCAAACTTTCAGACTGAAAGAATACCACCCTAGATCCTTTCTCAAGGAATGACCACAGATTATAATTTAACAAAAGAAAAATGCAATAAAGCATATGCAATAAGAATGAGCAAATTTTGTTATATCTTCTTTATGATTCTTAAATTGTATAGTATTTATATTATATCTTTCACTAACTTGCCATTTATTCCATAACTGAATTTTTCTGTTTAGAAGGTGTAACAGTCAAATAACAATCACATTTTTCTTTCACAGGAGTTTGGGGGATAGAATGAAAACTAAAATTGTGACAACAGATTGAAATACTGAAGGACTTTTAGATCCTGGATTGATTTCTGTTGATCTATAGATAAGAAATATATAAATGTCAACCTCAACAGATTCTATAGACAGTCTGGAGGGTTGCCAGTAGTTTTTTGTGCAATTGGTTTGTTTGTTCGTTCATTTAACACTCATTATCTAGTATTCACAAAACTCTATGTTAGGCCCTGAGTGGGGCACAGATATGAGCAAAACCTAGATCCTGCTCTCAAGAAACTCATAATTTAGTGGTGATGACAGATGTGAGCACAAGTAATGATGTGATATATAAACATTATGAGAAGATAGAAACAAAATACAATGAGAATGCAGAGATAGCAATAATTACTTTTGAGCTCAAGAATCATGTAAAACTAGTTCATGTGCTACTAAATAAACTTAAGCTTCCCAATGAAATGACTTGTCTGCTGTCAAGAGAAGCGTGCTATGTATCATTGTGTCTTATTAGTGATTTCTGAGTAGCCATTAGGGAGAACAAATGTTGCAAGCGAAAATCACCCTGCCAAAGCAAACCATACGGTTTCACAAAAGTAGTAAATTTGGCACTTGTTCACGACTGACAGTGCAGATTATTCAGACAAAGTGTTTTGTTCTTATTGTTTATGTTAAATTGTTATCATTATGTTTTTCCATAATTACTTAGATTGAACATTAGTTCAACCTACATTTCAACAGACTTAAGAGTCTTTTATCATCTTAAAATGAAAGAGATAAATTAAAATTTACCCCTAAAGTGCCGCTGCTGTTTAACACCATTGGTCTGTACTGCTCTGTGTTCTAGAGCCCCTGGATATTTATTCAGGAATGTGAATCAGCTTCAGTCCTCTCATTGCACCCAAACTCTCCAGGAGGCCGGCAGGAGGGGGATGATGGTGCTGGAGAGAGTATGTATGCCAGAGCTTGTCAGGACACAGTGGCAGAATTGCTCTCGCCCTCTTCTACTTCTTTGTCCTGCAGATTCCTGCAGGATTATGTTGATTGGCATGACATAAGGATATTACCATCAGACATTCTCTGAAGAATATCAGAAAACAGATACTTAGTAGATATGACGTTTTATCTAGTATGAATTGAGCAGTTTGGAGATGTCTGTTAATGACTAGCCCTAACAAATTTTTTGAGCCATTTCCCAACATTTCTATGCTTAATGTAAATATTTGTTGCATGGACTTGGATGCTTTAATTTAAGAGGATTTCAGATGTCAGCCTCCAGTTATTATGATATTTTTAGTTTACATCTTTTTGCGGGGGCAAGGGGGGTGGCTGGGTATATTTGAAAAGAGACAGCTGGATAAAGGCTGTATAGCCAAGTTAATGTATACAGAACTTATTCGGTGAAGATTTGATTTTGATTGAGTCTCTAAACACATACACAATTGTTTCTTTGTTAAAACAATAAGCCTGTAGATCTTTGGCTAGGCTTGGAAGCATTGTATCCTGACCCAAATCTAAGCGAGTAAAATATTTTCTGTTAGCAACATTTTACTTTCAAGATGAAATTGAATTGGACCTCATTAACTCTTGTCCCAAAGTGTCTGGATACCTCCAAACATCTGGATCCTTTTCTAACAGGAAAAGAGGTCTTCATGCAAGTTAATCCTTCAAACTGAATTTATTGAGCACCTACTAGACACTAATCATTTTAATAGGTGCTTTGGTGGAGGGTTAGAGGTATAGGATACAAAAAAATAATTCCAAGGAGTTACAGTTTTATTGAGGAAAACTTACAGACACATATATACACACAAATGCATACACATATATATGTATATATAAAACACAGAACGAAGGAATATATTAATGGAGAGAATAAATGGACACTGATAATTTTAACTTTAATTCTAGTTTTAATTCTACCCATGTTAGTTTTTTATTGACTCTGCAGACTTAAGGTTTCTTATGTGTAAAGTGAGAGCATTAAACCAAATGAGATCTATGCAGTCTTTTCAATTCTGTGTTTAAAAATTTAATAGCAGTTTATTACATATAGTTAATACATTATTTACTCACTATCTATAATAATAAAAAGTGAAATAATTCTGTAGGAATTCAGAAATGAGGGAAGTCACTGAAGACTTCACCCATGGAGTAAGCTGAAAAATTTCTAAAGGATGTTAAGAGGAAGAAGGCACCCTTCTAACAAAGGTTCTGAAAGGGAATGTGAGAGGGTGGGCAGGGTGGGGTAAGGAGCGTAGAGAATAGCAGTAGACCAAGATAGGAACTTGCATATAGCAAACACTAACTGATGAGAATCTGATGTGAAACTGGCCTGGCAGGAGCCTGAGGTTCTCATGGAGGAATTGAAGAATAGGACTAGACAGATGAATGGTGAGCTCATGATGAGTTATGAATACCATATGCAGAGGAGCTGGTATCTTCTTTAATGGTATCCAGGAAACAAATTGTGGTCTGAGAGTATGAAATCCATTCATTCATTTAATAAACGTTTATTTTGCTCTCTTCTTGTGCTAGGCACTGTTTTAGGTGTGGGAAATATAGGAATAAACAAAATAATGTTCTTGCCCTCATGGAGCTTACATTCTTGTGGAGAGAGAGACAGTACACAAGATAACTAAAATATAGGGCATTTCAGATTGCAGAAGCTGAAAAGGGAAAAATAAAACAGGAGTTGCAACTTTAGTAGGGTGACCGTGAAAGAATTTATGTGATGAAGTCTTTTTTAAGATTACTGCTCTTGTAGAATTGGACAGAATTTGCTGGAGCAAGAAATCAGAAAAACATTATAATCAATTTCGAGTGACGATGAAGGAAGAGACTTGAGTGGTGACAATAAGGACAGAGAAAAGTCTGAGAGATCTTGTTAATGAAGAATCAATAGAAGTGATGGTTTCACATATCAAAAGGGTAAATAAGGGAAAATAGCAACATCTTATGCCTGTAAAACAGGTTATCAAGAGGTGGAAAAAATGGGAAAGGAAAGATAATAAAGGCTCAATTTTTTGTGTGATGAAGAAATACACAGATTGAATTCTGGAACTTCAGAGGAAGGTTAAAAGTGATGATTTAAATTTTGGGGTGACTAGTACTTAGTTGATGTAATACTGAGGTCAAGACCAAGAGTCAGTTTGGAAATTCTTCTGATCTAATATGAGGTATGTAATAATTAGTGTATTAGTCTGTTTTCATACTGCTAGAAAGAACTGCTGAGACTGGGTAATTTATAAAGGAAAGAAGTTTAATTGACTTACAGTTTAGCATGGCTTGGAAGGCCTCAGGAAACTTATAATCATGGCGGAAGGCAAAGGAGAAGCAGGTACCTTCGACTTGTGGTGGCAGGATGGAATGAGTGCCCAGCAAAAGTGGAAAAGCCCCTTATACAACCATCAGATCTCATGAGAACTTACTCATTATCAAGAGAACAGCATGGGGGTAAATGATTCAATTACCTCCCACCAGGTCCCTCCCATGACACATTGGGATTGTGGAAACTATAATTCAAGATGAGATTTGGGTGGGAACATACCATACTCTATCAATTAGTATCCATAGGATCATAATCTTCCTACATGCAAGCTTACTATAGGTGGATTGCCAACTGAATTCATCCTTTTACTTGGCCACATCAATCACCACATCTCCTCCCGGGTGCATTTTTACATAAAATTAGATATTCAGTTCACTGGATATTTAACAATGAAGAGAAAAGGAGCTCTACCTAATAGCTGGCCCTGAACTCAACATGCCCCAAACTGAATTCCTCTCCATTTTTCCCCAGACCTGGTCTCTACCACTGTATCTTCTATCAGTCAATGTCTCTCCAAGCTGTACTGTTGCCCAGGCCAGAAAGTTAGAAGTCTCCTGTGGTTCTGTCATTTTTCTCATACTCCACATCCAATCTGTTTGGGGCATTTCTTTTAAAAAGTAATTAAAACATTAAATAATTTAAGACTAAATATAGTTTAAAACCAAACACATAGTGTTATAAAACCCACACAGAATTTGTTTCAAAAGAACATATTTGTACTAATAAAAGCTTCATTGATGTCCAAGCTTTATATTTAAGTGCAAATAAATATGCCTAAAGGAAGAGTCTTAAACGCTCATTTATCCATCAAATAAAACAAATTTATACCTGTATTCATTTTTTCCAGTGGATAAATACTGATTGAGTACTAACAGGACGATGTTGGACACTGTGTTAGGAGCTGGGAGGCTCAGAGACAAATTAAATAATCCTGCAGGAGGCTGGTGTGCCACAGAGAGGGTAAGATATCCAGACACACATGCTCATTGCTGATGCCCACCTGCTGTGATAGACAGCTGGTAGAGATGGAGGAGGAGGAGTGTTCTGTGAAGGGCAGGAAACAGAGAGGAAAGACTTCATATAGGAAGTGACATACAAAACATCCATCAATGCTCTCATCCTTTCAAAGTTAGCATTTAAAGGTGACTCTAGGAGAAGCCATCTCCACCATACTCAAGTTGCAATTCAAATTTTTTATTGGCTAATCTAATAGAAGTTTAATTTGATTTAGTTCCTCAATATGTTTGAAGTTGAACAAATTTCAACTACAGGTATAGTGGCTCTCTTGAGCCTAAAATTTGATAACTTATTCCAAAAAGCATAAGACAGAATAATTTTTTAAGACCATCTCATATAATTTGAGATTACCATCCCAATGACTATATGTCTTATAATGTGATCCTCAGGCTATTTTTAAAATGAAATGAAACAAACAAATAAAATAAATAAATATTCAGCAGTATTTGAGTTAATATAGTCCTAGTGAAAATTAGATACCAAACCAGTCTTTTAGGGACAGTCTCTAGTCAATACTTAATTTTGGACCAATAGTGCTTTATCTTTTTTATATTCAGTTTATTGTCACTGGCCTCCAAAGTGGTTTTAGTTATAAACCCACTATTAAAAACATTTCAAAATCATGACTCATCCTCCACAAGTTATATGACATGATAAGCCCTCTAGATTGCAGTCTGCAAAAATCTTCACTGTAAAGGTAGGAGGAGTGGATTTCAGGAAACTATGTACCTCAAGGATGAGAAGTAGACCTAGAGATAGAGTGGAGAGAGAGAGAGAGAAAGAGAGAGAGAGAGAGAGAGAAAGGCCTACAAAAGAGTCTGAACAATCTATTGAAGATTGTTTAAAACACGACTGAACTCGGTCCTATATAGACTGCTCATTAGAAAATGAAAAATCTCTGCTGGGCACAGTGGCTCACACCTGTAATCCCAGCACTTTGGGAGGCCGAGGTGGGTGGATCACCTGAGGTCAGGAGTTCAAGACCTGGCTGGCCAACATGGTGAAACCCTGTCTCTACTAAAAATACAGAAATTAGCCGGTCATGATAAGGGGTGTCTGTAATCCCAGCTACTCGGGTGGCTGAGACAGGAGAATCACTTAAACCCGGGAGGCGGAGGTTGCAGTGATCTGAGGTTGCGCCAATGCACTCCAGCCTGGGCAACAAGAGCAAGACTCCATCTCAAAAAAAAAAAAAAAAAGAAAATGAAAAATCTAAGAAAGCTTGTGCCTAATTTCTTGTAATTATGGATGAAACTGTTCAAATGATATTAACTACACCTCACTATCCAGAACCCCACCCATGACCCAGGCTCCAATTGCAAAGGCCCCAAATGGCCTAGCCTGTGGCAACTGCTAAGACCCTATTCCCTGCAAGCATCTCTTTCATTCTAGTATCCTCACCATTTCTCTCTGAAAATGCCCTCCTCACTTCCTTGCTCAAATGTCACATATCAGAAAAGACCTTCCTGGGCCACTTTATCTCGAATATACCTTCCCCTGTCACTTGTTACCCTCTGTATACAGAGTTATTTTCCTTTATAGCAGCAGTGTCCTGTTTCATGTTTCATTGTCCTTTGTCAATCTCTCCTTGCTTCACTGGATGAGGACTGGGACTTTGTCTAAGTTGTTCACCACTGTGCCTGCCCCAGTACCTAAAGCAGTACCTGGCACATGGGCTCTCAGTAAATATTTGTTGCATGAGTTAGTGAATACTCTGCCTGGCCCTCAGGTCCCCTCTGTCTTCTTTCTTGAACCGTTCATTTCAAATCACATGGCTCTCTACTCGGGGTCCCCAGGACCAGCCTGTGTTGATAGAAATCACTTCTGTGTCATTGATTTGGTATCCACTGGGGGCTAGGCATTGTGGATTTCAGCTCTTGAGGATGAATGACTGAGGAATTACCGGAAATATTCAGAATTTTGCCACAAGTATTTTCTGAGCTGTTTAGTCACTAAGATCAGGCAGGGAACTTTTATACAGATGGACTTAGAGTTAAGAGGCTTGAATTCTTATCTTGACTCTCCTAGTCTAAGGAGACTAGCTATCTTAAGATGGTCATGCCTCTTCTGTAGTCCTCAATCTTTTCATCATGCATGAGCAATTATATCATCTCCATGCATCTGTTACTCATCTTTTGTGTGAGAGTAGTAATGGCACCCACATCACAAGGCTCTTAGGAGGATTGACAGGATAATTCGTGTTACGTACTGAACACAATGCCTGGCCCACAAGCCCCCCATCATTGTTGCCTGTTACTATTACTATGATTCCTTGATATAGTTTTTATTATTGCTGAAGAATCTATTTCATTTATAGATGTCTTTTCAAGCTTCTCTACTGGAAAACAAAGAAGCAAATCATGTTTTAATGTCTCTCTTTAGAACATACACTCATGCATGCACACAGGAAGAAAAAGTGCCAGAAGAAAAAACTACAAAATTGTTAATGGGATTACAAGTGATTTTTTTTTTTTTTTTTTTTTGGTTATTTTTACCTGGCTGTATTTACTAAAATTTCTACAGAAAATTAATGGTCATTCTTAAAAGAATTAATGTCACTTGCTGATTTTACACCTCCAAGTGACAGAAAAAAAATTGTTTCATTTAATTAATGAACCTCGGAAAAAAAAAGTTTTTCTTACTCTACTTTTATACTAAATTTCACAGCTAATTAAAAACAAATGTTTCTCCCTTGTCATATACCAACTTATTGTGCATTATATGTAGTTGGTTTTGAGATCTAAATTACATCTGCTTCTGGAATCTTTAAATTATTTTCATCATTAATATTTGTATTATTTTTGTATATTTGGACTGTAATATTGTATATTGTTAGTCATTTCAAAGTGGTGCTTTTCTTAGACAGTTGATATAAGACTGTATATCTAAAAGGCTAAACAAAACAAAAACTATAAATTGCCAGAATGGTATGTCCATAAAATGCTTCCAAACTGGAGCTATTTGCTTTGCATCTTACTGTCCACGCTCTTAACCATAACAGAGTTCCACACACTCCCTGAATAGGAGATGTTTGCCAAAACCTTTAAGATATTTGGAAATTCAGAAGTAAATTAGCGGCCTGAATCATAAGAAGAGCTTATGCATAAACATTACATTTTATTTAAAATAAAGTGATGATTTTCTAAAAAAAATTTGCAAATGTCTGTATATTTATATGATGTAATGTATATAAGTGGACAAGTAATATGTACTCATTGTAGACTTTCTAAAAGATACAGACAGACAGGAAGAAGAAAGCCACATGTATATGCCCATACTCATATCTGAGTGCATGAGAAACATGCCAGAAGTGAAAGGCAGATAGCCACTTTGGGCTTGAGTGAGGCTGGCAAAGACTTTTTCCCCTAGATGACTTTACAGGGGACTTGTAAATGTTATGTCCAACATCGAGTTGTGGAATCCAGGCCCCTGTTTTCTCTTTGACCCTCTTCTTCAGGATTCATGCCAGTTGGAATTCTCTGCATCTCCCTGTAGAAGTTCAGCAGGGATACTTTATTTTAATACCTTAATGCTTCTTTCAGGTACTGCCTAGTTGTGTTTATTTTGAACTCTCTGTTCTTTCAAAACTGGACATGTCAACGAAACCTCCTGTTTTCCATTTTCTGAATTTAGCATTTCAACATCTGTATAATAGTTGTACTAAAAATACTCAAATGTTTTATGAAATTGTGAATATCACACAGTCTTATAAATGGACAAGATGAATTGAGATTTGTTGTTATTGTTGACACTGAGACGGATTTCGTTTGTTCGCTTGTTTTGTTTTCCTTCGTTTTGAGGTAGGAGGTGGTGCCAAATTTTTGTATGAGTAAAGAACTTAACCTTTGGGTGTATCTTCTCATTTATCTCATTTGCTTACAAACCTGTAGGCTAAAGAGAGTTTAGAGAGAACAGTTTGTCTTAGGTTCATACCCTGAGACTCGGAAGAGGAGGTATTGAGATTTCTCCTCCTATTTGATTCCTTGGGCTTGTGAAAAATGGAGATTTGGATCTGTCCTGGGGCCTTAATTATCAGTCCCTGAGGATTATTGAGCACCAGCAGTACTTTGTTAGAGCTGTCAAAGAAGCAGAAGCATCGCAAAGCCTGGTGCCTACCTAGAAAAACCATATGAGTAAGCATGACATCTGCTATTAAGAAAAATTAAAATTAAAATTAAGACAAGTAAATGACTGTATAAAAAATGAGCAATAAAGATCAGGAGCACAAAGAACTTAATGAAAGAAAATTACCCAAATAACTGTCTGTATAGATCAAGTTTTAAAAAATAAAATGAAAATAAACGACATGTTTCAAGAATTGTCCATAGGCAATGTCAAAGCAAACCTATGCTCTCTCAGAACTGCCACCAAGTCTAGAATTAGACATTTTTGCTTTTATTTTTTAGCTCTCTTCTCTGTACACTATGGATACTTGTCCCTCTGACATTCAGATAAAGATCTGAGAACTTGTAAGAAAAATCCAAAGTTTTCATTTTGTTAAGGAACCCCAGTGTAGGATTTCCTAGTGCTGGTAAAGTAGACAATGCTTCCAAATGGAACAAGAATAATTCATGTTGTTCATTGGTCTGTGAAATGGTATTATCTTCCTATTCAGCTAAGCATTGGGGTAAATTCTACTTCTTTTAAATTTTACACCTATTTAAAAATGGTAGTTTAGCAGAGCCTTCTAGTTGGGCACAACGTAACAGAGCATTGACTCCAAGTAGCACATGAATTTGTGTTCACAGTATACATCCAACTTACAGCAAAAGCACACCAAGATAAAATATAAGATACCTCATGAAACTATCCCTCATGTCCTCTTCATATTAACCCTAGCTTGAGCATTCACCTTCCCCTCTGGTGTTCACAAGCTCTTTTGTAGAAGCTTGGCTGTATTGCCTGCCTTTATATCCTTATAGGCAAAAAGATAAACATTCCCCAAGACAGCCCAAGGACTGGTCTCAGCCTGCCCTGATTGGCCTACCAAATAATTTGTTCTAGTTCTAGAAACCTAACACTAAGAAGCTAAACTCAGTGATGACTTAAGACTGCATATTTTTCTGCTCTATTCCTCAAAGTACTCTATTCTCATTCCCATCCTTCAAACCCAGTTTCCCCAGTGGTTCCCTCTGTGTTTATCATTAACTGAGCATACTTACGACTTTTGCCACATCCTCAAAACTTTGTCATTATTACGATCAAGGTAGCTACTGCCTGTTGTATCATTTCCACAATTTCCTGGAGAAATCAGATTTCCCCTTCTTTTTCATGAGCCCACCTCCTACTATAAGAGCTTCTCAGCTGCTTTGCTCATCAGTGTGCTTTCGAGATCAGTCAACTAGCATGTGTTGGGCAGAGTACAGGACTATATACTTGCTTTTCTATTTAGTCTGAAACCCCACATTGAAATTTGCAGTCACATGTTTCCTCTTTTTCCTGCATGTCACTTTTTCCTGTGTTCCCTGATAGTCTAACTTTTCCTATAAGTTTGGAGAAAGCAAGCAACCATCAAGAAACAGCTGGTTAATTATCAAAGAAATGCAAATAAAATGAGATGCAATTTTTGGCCAACCTTATTGGTAAAAATGAAATATGTGATGAGACCCTGAGTTGGTGAGGGTATGATGAGCTCTTACACAGCTAGTGGAGTGAATGGGACAGTGACAGACAGGGAAGCCTGTTCCTGAGGCCTGGGGCAAGTCCTATATAAAATTTTTAGCATGTTACTACTTGCTGGGCAGCCCTGAAAAGCATTTATGCAAACTCTTTCACTGGGTATGCTTTCAGGTCCAGCAATTTTACTCCTAGAAATTTGTCCCTAAGGACACAGGTACAAAGATATTTGTCACAAACCATGTATAATAGAGAATTGGGTTATGGCACATTTATGGAAAATAATGCAACCGTTATCCATGTCAATGAAGACATACATATATAAATAATATGCATGTTCATCTAAGTATATATACATGTATCTACATATTGATCTGGGAATGTGTCCAAACTATACTGTTAGTTTTATAAAATATTACATTACGATCTCACTTTTGTGATGAAAAAGACACATGTATATGTATGCTGTGTACATAGATGATAAATATATGTGTGTATGTGTGTTTGCAAACAAGTCTGGAAAGATAAACACCACAAGTTTACAGTATTATCTCTGGGTTCCAGGATGGAGTAATCTTTTGTCTTCAAAATTTTCTTTTCTTTTCTGCTTTTTGCAGCAGGGCCTCATGGGATCACCCAGGCTGGAGTGCAGCAGGGCCTCACGGGATCACCCAGGCTGGAGTGCAGTGGGGCCTCACTGGATCACCCAGGCTGGAGTGCAGTGGCGCAATCTCACTGAAACTTCCACTTCCTGGGTTCAAGCCATTCTTCTGCCTCAGCCTTCCTAGTAGCAGGGACTACAGGTGTGCGCCACTGCACCTGGCTTATTTTTGTATTTTTGGTAGAGACGGGGTTTCACCATGTTGGCCAGGCTGGTCTCAAACTCCTGACCTCAAGTGATCCACCCACCTTGCCCTCCCAAAGTGCTAGGATTACAATAGGTGTAAGCCACTGCACCCAGCCTGTCTTCTCTATTTTCTAAACTTTTTGCAATGAACATGCATTATTTTATGATCAGGCAAAATAAAGATATTTAAAATTATATTAAAGCACAGACATGAAATATTCTCTACCTCATAATGTTTTTCATGTTATAATCAAATCATTCAGCAAATGTTAATAATTATGGTATAAATAAATGCCATTTATTGAGCATTTGCCAGTAGGCATTGGATTAGACATTTTATATACATAGTCTAATATAATTTTCCCAGTAACTTCATGAGGCAAATAACATTCAGCTAACTAGATGCATAGTCAGAATTTGAATCCTGTTTGGTCTGTCTCCAAATCTGCTCTTTTGTGACTCCTGAGCCATAAAGGTGTGAGGTTTACAGTGGTAACTTAAATTTAAATCCTTCTTCTAAGGAGTTTATGTGGCAAAATGCAAGCGGTATTCTAGAATTGGCGTGTGTTGTTCAGTATCAGAAACTAAGGCCTGTCTGGAATGCTGGATTTTCTTCACTGTTGTTCCCTCATTCTGAGTATGTCATATAGAAATGATATTTTCTGGGATGTCCAATAGGAGGCAAGAAAAGGACTCTCGTCTCCTCTGGTACAGAAACGTATCCCCCTTTTCATTCTAAAGACTTGCTTCTACTAAGACAGAGAATAGGTCCATAAAGTAAATATCCACCCATTGTCTTTGACTCATTTTTGGTGTGTTAGAAGTATATTAACCAGTGCTTGTTTTAATATCAGACAGTTTATGTAGAAGTAACCACAGCTGATAAAACTCATGAGTTCATGCCAGTAATGAAATTCCTCACAGTTCAAGTAATCATGGGGCCACTAACCTATGAGATTGTTACTAAGAAACACAGGACAGAGCCTAATTTTTCTTATTAGCCACCCTTTGGGTCAAGTGTCTGACTTTCCCAAAGTTTGTTGCTTCATCATTCATTGTCATCAGCGAAAGAAGAATAGCAGATACATAGGGGACTTCTCGTTTCAGTCAGTATCACTTATTTCACAGAAACATTACCATGCGGCTTCCACTGAGCAGTTACACAACTAGAAGCTCAGATGGCTGGTAAGAAGCCCTGAGATCACTTCATGCCAAATCTTGTAAACACAGGTTCCTCTTTGGGGACTTCCTGGGTAACCCTGTCCTGCCCGTGGCTTCCCGAGGCACATTTCCAAAACTTTCTTGGCTGAGCTGGGATGCTTTGAGACTCCAAAGCATCATGTTTCCTTGCTGAGTTAGGAAAGTAAACGTTTCACAATGTTTGTACATAAAAGGTTTGAGTTGGCCGGGCGCAGTGGCTCACACTAATCCCAGCACTTTGGGAGGCCAAGGCAGGTGGATCACTTGCGGTCAGGAGTTCAAGACCAGCTTGGCCAACATGGTGAAACCCTGTCTCTACTGAAAATACAAAAAAAAATTAACTGGGCGTGGTGATGTGCGCTTGTAATCCCAGCTACTCAGGAGGCTGAGGCAGGAGAATCTCTTGAACCCAGGAGGCGGACGTTGCAGTGAGCTGAGATCATACCACTGCACTCCAGCCTGGGTGAGGGAGTGAGACTCCACCACAAAAAAAAAAAGACTTGAGTTTAATATTCTCCTTTTAACATTCTCAGTTTTCTTTTCTTGAAAAGCACTTTATGACTTAAACTCATTTTCATAAATATTCAATACAATCTAGATTTGTAATAATTTACTGTGTAGGACTAGTTTTAGCTGCCAGTTCTCTACTAGTGTAGCGTTTCTTGTGACTCTTGCTTAGATACTTTTTCTTTCATGGTCTGGTTCTGCCTTTTCTGACTCAGGTGCATGTTCTGCACTCAGCTGGCCATGCTTTCTGGTTTGAATGCTGATTCTTGCTTATATTGCAAAGGTAGATTATCTGTGTAGTCCATAAGTGCCCCCAATCAGCCTTTCATAATGCGGAGACTTCCTACTGCAATTACACAATCTCAGGAGTGTATGCAACAGTGTTTTCATTGCTTTAGCTATTTCCACTCCTGTTTGCTACTGCTCAGATTAGTACAAAGCACAAAATTTTAGAGTCTGTCTTGAATCAGAAAATTCTCAGCCAATGACTTCTGCAAAATACCACTAAAAGACTATTTTCCACAGAGAACACAGAAAAGGTACTTCCTTAGCCCACAACATTGGCAGCAAACAAAATGAGCTGGGATGGAAGGGTGGGGTTGCAAAGATGAATTAATGACAGATTCTGGCTTCAGAGACCTCCAGTCTTGTAAGTGAGACAAGTATGTGAATATCTATAATATAAAGTCAAAATTCTACCTGTCATAAGGGAAGTGCCGGGGTAATTGCGGGGAATAGAAATTACTTTTGACTGGGAAGATCAGGGATGACTTTTAGCAGACTCGTGAATCAAGACAAGATTTAGAAAAGCAAAGCTGGACAGGGAGAACATTTCAGATGGAGGAATCAATATGAGCAAAGCCGTAAGTCTGGCTTCCTTATTTTAAAGATGTGTAAACAGATACAGAGAAGTGATGTGACTTACAAAGATTTCCATCAAGTTGGATTCTTGCCTGAGAAAATCAGTCTTCACAAATTCTGGCCCCCTAAGCGTTCTAAACAGTTTTATAGCTCTCTGAATTATTAGCTTTAAAATCAATTGAAAATGAAGTATATTATTAGTGGGGAAACATTTAGATGCTGTGGGCAATGCTTGCAGTACGCTTTATGCTTTCAGAAAAGAGCAGCAGCACTGGGCCTCGCTTCAACTGATTACTAGTGAATGAGTGATTGACTGAGAGCAGTTGTCGAGGCCTTTCTGCATGCCTGGGTCCACACACCCCAGCAGTGAGCACCCCAGCGGTCTGCTCAAAGATGGAATGCCTGCAGGCTTTCTGGCTTTCAGCTTAGGGTGGCCAGATTTAGCAACTACAAATAGGAGATGCCTTGTTAAATTTGAATTTCAAGTAAACAACAAATAATTTTTTGTATAAATATGTCTGATGCAATATTTGCAATGCTATTTTAACTTTGTTTTATAGGATCAGAGTTTATATTTTTATTTGCATAATTAGATGAATAGTTTTGCCTTAAAAACAATTAGTTGATATTTGCAGTTATATCTTTTTTTTTTTTAAAGTACCACTTAACACAACCTCAGAGATTTTCAAAGACCAAAATCCAAGGGAAGTTAAGGTGGATAAACTTGGATGTGTTTTATTCATATTTATATACCCAACACCTGGTTGACAATAGGCAGTCAATAAACACTCTGAATAAATGTAGATGAGATAGCATATTATTGATTTTTTATTCCCTGTCTTGTTAGACTCTCCCTATATTTAATTTAAGCAAATTTAATTCATCTTTGCAATCCCTACCTGGCCATCGCAGCTCATTTTGTTTGCTGCTAATGTGGGCTGAGGAAGCACTTTTTCTGTGTTCTCTGTGGAAAATAGTCATCGTAGGGACATGTTACAGAAGCCATGTAATTCAAATATAGTCCTTTTCTAAAGTGTCCCAGTGGTTGAGAATTGAGAAACATCCTTCATCATGATCAGTATTTACCAAATGATTAATTCACTCCACCTGAAGAGGAGAGGCCCAAGTAATTGGGCAGTTTAAAAAAAAAAAAAATTGACAGATTATCTGCTAACTTAGTCCTGAATTCGTATCTCTTGACTCCTAAGCTCCTTCTTACCAGTTTCTAATAATGGCTGTCTATAAAGCAATAACCTAAACTTTGTGGATTAAATATCCCAGAGGTCATTAATGACTCTCTTGCATTTTATAAGAAATCAGATCTCTGAAATCATTCATGAAATATAATTCACTACAGATGAAGTTTCTCCACTTTGGTACAAAGTGTTTTTGGTCCTGACACTACATTTTGAAGATATTAAAACCAAAACTAAAAGCATGGTCTACAGCTTGTATTAATTATCCTTGGGTAGTTTATGGAAGCATTTGAGTTCTTAAGAAATAGTTATCTCATATGATTAAAAAGGCCTGTCTCCATCTCAGGGCTGTTTCTATATTTTAATGATTATTTTATTCTCCTAAAGTTTAAGTGTTTTGGGTTCTAATAGACCAAATGAATGAACAGCGAAAGCAAATTTTAAAAGGATGAGGCGTAAATGGCAATTCCATTTGTTGGACTATGGCTGATACGTTGGATTCTTTTGGCCTAGACGGCTCTTTCATCAGAAGTCCAAGCACTTGCTTCTAAATTAGAAAGTTTTGAGTGTGAAAACACGAACATACTGTTTTATTCTTCCAGTTATTTAATGCTTTCTCAGTGTTAATGTTCCTTGCTCTTTGGGTTTTGTGAGCTCCAGGAAATTCTGTAAAATAAGGAATGGAACCCTTTGTCACAACCAAGAATATTTGTATTTCTCCCTTGCTTTCCCCAGTATGCTTTTCACAGAAAAACTTTTTGTATGTGTAGAGCTGGATATTTTTAAGACTTCCTGAAACAAATGTTTATTCTAATTACAGTTTTATATGGGTTCTACCACTTAAAGAAAACCCACAGTGTGAAAATGTGCACTTATGGAAATAATAAATTACATCAATGCCTAACACCTGGTTTCTGATAGCCTGCACAAAGGATGGATAAACAAACGCAGAAATAGTCACCAACCACTGTAAGCAGGACCATAAAATAAGTAATTAGATCATATCAACAAATCAAACCCGTCTGGAAGCAACAGAAAGAACAGCTTTGGGTTTTCACTATGGAGTTCATTTCAAGAACCTAACAGCAAGTATGTTATATCTCTCTCCTGTAGCTTAAGTAAAGTAACTTGAATAGTTATAAATTATATATTTTTATAATATATAATATATTTTAGAATTTCACCTTTTGAGTTTTTTAAATTTTGCTCTGAGAGTTGTGAGAGTTTTACAAATTTTTATTTTGTAAACAGTTTGCATTCATTGTACAAAAGTGATCATGGGCAAAAAAAAAAGGGGGGGAGTATAGAAATCACTTGTGATTTCACCACTCAAAGATAAGTATTATTACTGGTTGTAATCCTTCAAAATTTTTAATGAATACATATAAATATATATTTTAATAAAAATGGACTCATCCTTTATTTGCTGTTTTTTTAACTTGTGTTTTTCATTTAATTGTGACATCTTTCTGTATCTATATCTGTGTACATCTCCAACAGAAGTTCTATGGGCTTTCTATACAAACGCCCATGTATTGACTTTTGAGGATCTGTAGACCCCTCCATCCAAAAAAATGTATACAGAATTTTGTGGGTTGTCTCTGTATAGGTATTTTTTTCTGGAAAAAAAATTGCAATGGGACTTCTATTAGGTTTACTTTTTATTGTTAAATTAAAGGAGAGATTCCAATCCTGCATCTTCCCATTCAGGAACATACTAAAACTCAGTGTGTTCTTGTCCTCTTTATTCGCTCTCAAAATTTGCACTTTTCCTTTATGTAGGTCCTGCATCATTGTTTTAACAATTTCATGGTCATTTTCTTTTAAACCCTTAAGTTTTCAATACTTTTTATCATGATGTTATTGCATCCTAAGATCTGTCTTTACCTTGTAAACCCATCTTCAATTAATGCAGAACTCAATGATAATGTATGACTCAATTTACATATACTTGCTTTAGATTTAATATTACATGAACACATTTCCAAACAACTATATACTGTTTTCCATATGACAGGATAAAATAAATTATTTTTTATCAAATGGAAACATACCCATTTGATAAAAAACATAACAAGGATTTACTTTGCATTTTTACATAACAAAATCCTTTTAATATGTCTTTTAAAAATTTTACAAGTTTTCTGTTAATTTTATATCTATGTATATAATCATATACATATATATGCAAATATATATGCACATATATATGTATGTTCTGCATTTTCATATATAAACCAAGGCTGTTAGTTAAAATTTCAAAGGAACCAGCTGAAAAAAAATGTATATTTCTAAACTTCAATGTTGTCTACAAATTTAATTTCATAGAAGACAGAACCATAGAAAAAAAAGTTCAGAGATTTGGAGCAAAGGATGGGTAAAGCTTCCACTACTCCATCAAATTAATGAACTGTCAGGAAACTCTGTAGTTTGGAAACTTTAACCATGGAGAGAAATAGCTTTGGTAGGGCCAGCCCATTTCCAGCTGGCCCTTATTCTCCCAAATTTCCCAATAAACTTCTTTCCCAAAGGTGTGCTCTAGTTTTATCCACTTGAGGCCTGTCTTTCTCTCCACTCCTTCCCACCTTCCTAACCTTGTTCTCCCACCTGCCATCTTGCCTCTCATTCCTTGATCCTCAGACTTGATCTCTGGCCCCTGTTCTGGTCAGAGGGGCTGCCTTGGTGGCTTCTCGACAGTCTCAGATTCGCCTCTTTTCCCAGTCCTTTCCCTAGGTAGCTATCTCTCCACTACTCTTTTGTCAGCTTTGAAGCCAGTTTAACTTCTCTTTCACAGCTTGTTCAGCCTTCCTCATGATGATAGGCCTCTTCTATTTTCTAAAACCTTGTTTCTGTTGACTATCATTGCTCCCTTCCTGAATGTGGCTTATCTTCCACATTTTCCTGCCTCTAGATCTCCTGCTCACTCACTCCCTTCTCCACTCCCACCCCACCACCATTCTCTTTCCTGTAAGTCAATTTCTTATTTATTATAGACTTACGTAGACGAGTGTACTCGTGTTAACATTAAACACAGTCAACATAGTGTTTGCCTACAGAAAACAAGAAGTTCAAAAAATACACGTAGAATTTAAAGAGGGAGTTATTAGTATCTATGGATTGATTAATTTATCTAATTTTCTTCTCTCTTGTTTTTTAGCCGTAGGCATAATCTTTATTCACTTGGACATGTACAAATATTACAATTTCCTTTTGCTGCAGAAAGTATAAAAATAATCTTTATATAAGAATTCATAATTCATTCATTGCTATAAATCTTTTTTTTTTTTTTTTTTTTTTTTTTTGAGACAGGGTCTCACTCTGTCTCCCAGGCTGGAGTGCAGTGGGGTGATCTTGGCTGACGGCAGTCTCTGCCTCCCAGGCTCAGGTGATTGTCCTGCCTCAGCTTCCCAAGTAGCTGGGATTACAGGCGTGCACCACTACCACCCGGCTAATTTTTGTATTTTTAGTAGAGACGGGGTTTCACCATGTTGGCCAGGCTGGTCTCGAACTCCTGACCTCAAATGATCCACCTGCCTCGGCCTCCCAAAGTGCTGGGATTACAGGTATGAGCCACTGCACCCATCCTCATTACTGTCAATCTTTCTAACTCTCTGCAAATGACTCTAAATAAAGGTAAATGAATAAATGGAAATAAGTGGGAGGCTATGGGACAGTGAGAGGTTAGGCCAATCCTCAGGGACTGAGCCACCCAGAGTCCTAGCTAGAGACCTCTGTTCCATTCTGTTAGCACCCTCCCCCACCCCTACTCTTACCCACTACAGGTACACGGGGCTGAGGGCCCAGTAGAGTGGCATACACAAGAGGTCCAGGAGGAGCCGTAAGGCCAGAGGATGGGGGGCAGCAAAAGAGGCTGGGGTGATGCTGGCCAGCATCCAGTTCCCCTGCCATCTGGGTATAGGGGGAGGGGCATGGTTGGAGCAGGGTATTGGGCTGGACAAGCTGCCCTGGGAGGTGGAATGTGGGTCCTAGGTTCTGTGCCACTAGGTGTCAGCCAAACTGGGCTTGGGGAGGACTCCAGGAGGACATGAGGTGGGGAAAGCCCTAGAAAAGGAGAGGCAAACACTTTGGCTCCATGGTGCAGGGGGCTGAGCTTTCCTCTGCTCTCTAAGATAGTACAGGTGCTGGTGCAGGAGTGGGATTTGTGGCCAGAACCGTGCAGTGAGGGCGGCTGGGGGAAGTCAGGAGTCTGTGGCTCTCAGGCTGTGTAGTGATGGGGTGGGGGTTGGTCCCCAGGCAGCCTCTAGGTCAGACAGTCTATGTCCCAGCCACACAGGACATGTCCCTGTCAGTCAGAGGCTGAGAATAGACACATCAAAGAGGTCACAGACACCCTTACTCATCCAGATTGTAGGTGTAACCATGGTCTTGGCAGATGGAGAAAGATAGAGGAGGAGGGAGAACACTTGTGAGAACATCAACACCTCTAGCAGCTCTGAGCTCATGTGTTCTCGTGTGAGATCCAAGAGTGACAACTGTTCGGGGAGTTCCAGAATGCCTGTAGGGTCTGCCTTGAGGGGTTCAAAGGAGATAGAGGGGTTGGGTTCTGATGCATTGGCATCATTGCTGCTGCTGCTGCTGCTGCTATCCAGCAGGGAAGAAGACTGCAGGGGGCGAGTGTCTCATGCTGCCAGCCCAGTGAGAGTGAGCTCAGCTCACCACTGGGCTCTGGAGCTGTCAGGGTCAGAGGTAAGGGGTGGTCAACTGGGTCCTACTTGCATGTGAAGTTTCCTGGAGATGGAACAGGGAAGGCTTGGGCAGAGATGGAGGGCTAGAGACAGCAGGTGGGCTCTGGAAGGTGTTGGCATAGGCACAGCCACAGGCGGTGAGCTCCATACCTCCTTGTTCACCAGCCTTGAAGGGGCCACTCAGGCTATTCAGGTGAATCTCATACTGTTGCCCACTGGGGACTTCTGGGATGGGCATCTGTAGACTGGTACCCGACAGGGTCTGTATGGCCAGTATGGCAGGAGGGTGTCTCCAGCAAAGCCTCTACCAATGTCCTCATGAGTCACATAGGCCAAGCAGCTATGATGTTCCAGATGTTCTGCTTCCCCCACACCTTGTGCTGGTCCAGTTTTTGCTCCTGCTGCTGCAGTGCCTTGATCTCTGCCTTGAGCTCAGTCAGCTTGTCTGCAATCTCCAGCCCTATTGCAGCCAGACCCCATGCCTTTCCACTGATGCTGTTCTTGGATTTTTTACTCCATTAGCCCTGTGCCTTCCAATACATTGGTAATGCTGTAAACCTGTGGTTTCTGGCACACAAATAGGGTGTCAGCTGCCAGCTTGAGGTCAAGCACGCTGTCCTTGGCCTCCTGCAGAAGTGGTGGGAGTTTGGTGGTGAGAGTCTCAAATACTTCTCGTATCCCACTGAAGGTCCCCGGGGGCAGCATTGCCTGTGGCCCAGCCTCTGCTTCTCCTCAGCCAGGCCAGCTATTTTTGTCTCTTATTTACATTTGTTCTAGACTCCTGAGCCCGTCAGTACCTACTGAAGTTAAAATGTTTAGTCATAAGATATATATGCCTTTAAGTAAATTGGATATATGAAAATCTGGATCGACAAAAACAAAATCAATTGTATAACTTTTCAAAACACTTCATCATCGCATTTAAAGGACCTTGTAAAATATGCCTTAGTGTCTTTAAAGTTGTCTTAGTTTATTTAAAAGTTATTTCAAAACAGTTTTTGAAATTCTGTAAACAGAAGTACCTGGCCATGATTGTGTACATGCGCCTATAAATAGGCCATATCTTCACCAGTAAAAAGGCAAACCAGTCTGGATTTTAATTTTGATTTTTCACGTTTGCTATTTCAAATCACTGAAAGTATCAAGAAGTTGTGCATTTCTACATTTGAGGTACTACATGACTGTGCTTTTGTGGAGGAAGGAAATATGCATTACTAAGATGAATTTACCCTATAGAAGGAAAACTATAGGAATTTCCTCTGCATCACCAAAACCGTGAACTTTCTGGCCCCCTACTGTTATTAAAAATAGCTCATTCCAACAGAGTTGCTGACGTTGAACTCAATTCCTTGCATGTAAGGGTCCATGTCTTTCACTCACTGGTTAGGGCTAGGGGAGCATATAATGTATATAATACCTGTCACAGACCAGGAAACTGTAAAAGGAAAAACTCTTGAAGTGACTACTTTTAAGTCAATTGGGATTGATTCTTTCAGCAGAATCTCAGAAAAAGCAAACATGAAACTAATGACCATGAAAAATTTTTGTATAGTTTCCTTTGGTCGTAGTCCTATTGGCACAACCTCAGCCTTCAGCTTTTCACGTCTTTGGTGGATTATGTAGTTATGTAGTTAATCATAATTGTGAATTTATTGTTATCTGAACTTTCCTTTTGTGCATTACCTGCTATCTCAATACTGTATGTTTTAAAGGGCCACATCCCAAAAAGAAGCCCATCCTTTGCCCCCTACCATTTCAGCCTGTTAAAAACTCTTTTTTTAAAATATGGCAGACCATTTACTATTTATTTGATGATCTCATTATGTTTATTTGATATTCTCATTAACTATGTTGTTTGCATCTTTCCTGGTTAAAAGTTCACAGGAAGATTCTAAATTGAAAATACAAATGTATGTCAGAGATTATGGCATGTGGAAAACACTTTTTTGAATTGACTGAGTCTTTGTAGTATGAATGCAAAGAGTGGGGATTCTTGAGTCAAAATAATTGTTTTCAAATCTCAGTGTTTCAATTTCCTACCTTAGTGACAATATGTAAGTTACTGAACTTCTCTTAGCTTTCCTATTCCCATCTGTGAAAGAGTGATAATAATTTATAGGCCTATGGTACAGATGAATAACAAAATATATGTGAAAGTGCTGACATTTTGTAATGGATATTGAATGAATGTAAAAATGAAATAACTGGGACAAGGCAGGTATAAAGAGAACCAGACTATGATAGTCCCTAAAGGGCTTTTTTTCCACTTAAATAAGAAAACACGTGTAAAGTCACTAGCACAGTGTTCAGGACATGGTTGACTATCAAGGGATGTTAGTTCCTCCTTTGCAGAACATTTGCAGTTACATCTTTGTTTGGTGTTCCAAACTGAAAACATGTTTATGTGTTCTTGTGTCAACATTCAATAACCAGTTGCCTCACTGCAATGCTTCTTAACATTAGTTTGTATGCATATGACCTGGGAATGTTGTTAAATGTAGATTCTGACTCAGGAGGTCTGGGATGGAGTCGAAAATTCTATATTTTCAAAAGTCTCACAGCCAATTCCTATAAAGTTGGTCCAGTTGAATAGCAAAGCCTTAATAGGCCAGGCGGTATCCTCTCTTTGTTCCTTGCATTATCTGATTTCATAAAGCTTATAGTGTAAAGATGGTATTATTTTACAAATGAGAAAGTTTTAACCCACAGAGGGTTGATGAATGAAGATCATTGAAACCAATCATTCTGCCGTATTTCTTATGCTACCACAATCCATTTTTTTATTGTGTAGCTATTCTCTCATTTAGTTATCTATACCTTTAAGTTAATAGTTATCAAGTTTCCTTTTATACTTACTAAAGTTTTTTAAATTTTTAATATTATGGATACATATTGTACATATTTTTGGGACACGTGATATTTTGATACAAACATATAATGTGTAATAATCAAATCAGAGGAATTGGGATATCCATTGCCTCAAGCATTTATCATTTATTTGTGTTAGGAACATTCCAATTCCACTCTTTTAGTTATTTTGAAATATATAATAAATTATTGTTAACTGTAGTCACCCCATTGTGCCACTGAATACTGGATCTTATTCCTTCTAATTATATTTTTGTACCCATTAACCATCCTCTGTTTGTCCCCTCCCTCCCCATTACTCTTCCAAGCCTCTGAAAACGGTTATTCTATTCTTTAGCTCTATGAGTTAATTTTTTATTTAGCTCCCACGTGTGAGTGACAACATGTGACATTTGTCTTTCTGTGCCTGGCTTATTTCACTTAACATAATATCCTCCATTTCTAAATATGTTGTTGCAAATGACAGGATTTCACTATGGAGTTTCCTCCAAAAACTAAAACTAGATCTGCTGTACGATCCAGCAATCCCACTACTGGGTATATATCCAAAAGAAAGGAAATTTGTATATGGAAGAGATATCTGCACTCCCATATTTATTGCAGTGCTATTCACAACAGCCAAGATATGAAATCAGCCTAAGTGTCCATCAACAGATGAATGGATGAAGAAAATGTGGTGTATGTATACAATGGAGTATTATTCAGCCATAGAAAACAATCCTTTATATCCTTTTATATCTTTATCACTATCTCCCATTCTTTTCCCGATCTTTGCTCAGGTAATATGTAGCTTTGGTTTGTCAGTATCCCCATGTTTAACCCTGTCAGAGACAACTCACCCTCAACGGAGCCATCTTTAAGTGGCAAAATGATTGAGAGCAGTGAGGCAGATTTTGATATGTATTTGGTATAATTAATACAAGCTAGTTTTGTAAATCAGAACTCCTTTCTAGCTCTCTGGAATGAGCTGTCAAATCCTCTCCCCAAATCAGTGAGGAAGCAGTTGAGCTAAGAACCATCAGCTCTGGAATACCAATTTCCATGGTTCTACCACAGGGAAGCCCTGCCCCGCCAACTGGGGTATTTTTCTTCCCCCTCACTATTTCCAGCTTTATATCAGAGGATGCAGTCCCATTGCTTTTCATCCCCCGAGCCTTGTTGATAGTAAATTATCTAGAATAACACTGTGTTGCTGCATGCTTCTGTTATCTTTGCCTCAGTTACAGCACCAGGCTCCCCTCCCATTCCTGGGGCACACCTCCCGTTGCTATCCCAGTTATTTGGAAGCAGCCAGTGTTTCTATGCCCCGGGTTAGGTTTGCTCTTGTTTCTAATATCCCGCTCTTCTTTTCTCCCAACTTTCCCACAGCCAGTGCCATAGAGATATGGTTTCTAGCCCATTTCTGGAACCTACTGTTGACAGGAACATGTTCATAATTTCTTTTTTACAAAGATTATTCGAGAATAATGAGAACATCTTAATCATACTCAATGACTCAATGTATAAATGATGAATTTATTTTAAAAAACAGTTAAACGTAACATAATCATAAAAATATTGAAGAAGAGTGAGGTTAGCTTGGGTCATTGGTCTCTTTTTTCACGAGGAGATGATGAATGTTCTTGAGCCCAAGACAACTAGCTGGTCAAAAATTTCAGGACTGCTAATTTGCTCCCCTTCCTCCCTTCCTCTCTCCCTTCCCTCCTGCCTTTCCTTTTTGTCTCTCAGTCTTCTTATGTGTGTTACAGTGTACTTGCAGAATCCCTGCAGAGGGATTCATCATTAAGCTATCCATATATAGTATGAGTGTTTTTAATGTCAATAAGTACACCACTTCATCATCACTTAAATTGGTGCTTAACTATGTACATAGCTATGCCAAAATTAATTAACTAATCTTCAGATATGGCACATTTTGATTCCTTCCCAACTTGTTTTGCTGTTACAAGTCACGGTGGTCCTTGGCCGTGCTAAGATCTAAGCAACTGCTTTTCAGTTATTTCCCGCTTCTTTGTCCACCTATTTGCCTCCTCAATGAATGCTTGCAGGTCTGGGTTCTCCCTTTTAGAAATCCATCACCCAATATGGTATTCAAATACTCTGAGTAACTTTGTTATAGTATGGTAAGTATTGTGCTTCAAAACTTGGATTTTACCTGTTTGCTTGCTGTGTGACCTTGGACAAGCCATGTAATATGTCTGTACTTCAGTTTCCTCACCTATGACATGGGGATAATAATAGTAGCTATCATATAGTGTTGTTGTAAAAATTAAGGAAATGATATATGTAAATAGCACAGAAGAGTGTCCAGCATTTAGTGCATGCTCAATATTGGCTGTCACTAATGATGAGAAGCTTGCTTTGTCTTTTTATTCATACTATTAAACCTAAATTTTTATGGAAATATGGCCACAGAGAGAGCTTTTTTTTTTTTTTTTTGGCAAGGAATATGAAGAGCTGAGAGGTGAGTGCAGTGGCCTCAAGAGGGTAAAGCACATATTAGAAAATGTGGTCAGTTCTGATTATGTGGCCAGATATCAAAATTTCTAATATGATGGAGTCACTGAACCAGGACACAGGCTGTCAGAGGTATTTCATTAGCAGTCAGTTCGGCTGAGATCTGTATAGTCACCAAACATCAGACCATCACCTACCATCAGCAAGGTTGTGTGTTCAGACACACTTAAATTATTACAGTATTTCTTGTTACTGAATGGTGTGCATTTGTTTTCTCTTTCCCTTAGGATTCTTTTTTCTTCTTTCTTCTAGTGTAAGTAGAGAATAAGGAAAGTTCTTGTTGACTTGGGCTTGTCCTAAAAAAGACTTTATTGTACTCACTTGACCTTCTTAGTGAGCCTTTTCTGTAAACAGTTTTCCACTGTTCAGCAGAGTTCTGGCAGCTGGGAGACCCCTCAGAGGGAGCAGGGACTAGGTATAAACTTGGAAACTATTTTGGTAGATAGGAAAATGTGGGGAATTTTGGGTCATTTGTTCACTCTCAACTGCTAGAGGAGTACAACAAAAACATCTGAATTAAGCATTTTTCTGCATTTTAATTATTAGACCAAGTCCTTGCTTGATAAGAAAATAAACCCAACAGTAAATCAAATGTATGACAGAAAGACCAGGCATGTTTCTTATCTCTGTGTTCTCAAGTGCTGAAAGCAAAACAGTATGTCAAAAGGCTGATCTTCATTCTTAGTTATGTACTAGACTAATCGAGTCCCAGAAAGAGTGAGGCGATCAGTCCTTCTACTTAGGCAGAAGTTCTTGCCTATGTCTTTGGATTATGTCCCTGATCCTCCTTGTGTCCTACACTGTTGCTGTGTGGAACAGGAACCTTGATGGAATAGCCAAAGCCTAGTGCACGTGAGCAATCTACGAGTGGTCCAGCTCATCAGCAGCCTTGTATCTTACGAAGTTTTCTTCTGCGCTAGGAGTCCACTTCAGCCTTCCTTCAGAGAAAGTTTCCTAGAATGTATACTTGTGATTAAACTATACGGAAGTTGTTTCAAAAAGCAAGAAGAAAGAACTGATTAACCATTACTTCCAACTTAATATTGTCTGCTAGAAATTTTATGGACACTGGAAATTACAAAGTGCTTTCACTCCAGAGAATGAGTGTATATTCTAGAACCCACAGTGAATTTTGAAATTTCAAAATTTCTGTATGTATTCAGGGAAAATACAAGTAGCTAAACATTACTATTTTTTAAGTCTCATTAAGTCAGAATTGTAGATCAAGGCCTCATCATGGGTTACAGAGGAACGTAGCAACTGTATGAATATGTCACCTCAGTGTCCATCAAGAGAGGAATAGTACATCCATAGTATGGAATATTATATAGCCATTAGAAATGAAATACCTCTACTGTATATGCACTGATGGGGAAGCTCATCTGCCATAAATTCTTTAGAAATATAATGCTGTAAAACATTATTCAAAATGTGATCTCATTTTTGTAAAAACAAAAAAAGTATAAATGACTATATAGATATAGGTATCTGCTTCATTAAGAATAAGAATAATATATTTCAACTGTTAACAGTGGATTTCCCAAGGTATCAAAATTAAAAGAAAAAGTTGGGGGGGGATGGTGGCAGGGGAGTGGGAGGAGTTTTTACTTTTTAATTTATTCACATCTGTATTGTTTGGAATTTTGTTCATAAATATGTATTTTCGTAATACTTTACATGATTTTTTTTAAAAATGTATCAGGTATAAATCTCTCTGTATATCTAGTGGTTTCAAGCTCTAATCTAAAAGGAAACACAGTGTCAATCAGCAAATAGTGCAAATGACAAGTATCTCTTCACCTAAAGAAACTCCTTAAAAGTAACAGTATAAATTGTCTCATGCTTATAAATATATAGCTGTCACATGTCACAGATTACAAGATGTAAAAATGAAATCCAAGGCTGTTCTATGATAGAAATCATTACATTTTATCTGAGTGGGCTGATAGTAACAGCAGAAGGGAAATGTGTATATACAGTTTTAAAAGATGCTGAAAGTATGCAAATATTTTCATAATAGTCCTAGAAAGATATGCTGCTGCTGTATTATGATACCAAGCATCATAGATACTGATTGTCATCCTTACACCTTCCTTATTAAGAGTTCCATCTCAACATAGAGGGGAACCATGTCCATGGCAGTGAATTCAGTAACGTGAACATATTTGTGTTGAGAACCTAATGTGGGGGACTGGAAGCACAAAGATAAATAAGAGCCAAGAATTTCCCTCTGATACAAAGTACTAGAATGCTACATGGGCACACGGTGCTACAAATAGAGTAGGACTTTTTTTTTTTTGAGTCAAGGTCTTGTTCTTTTGCCCAGGCTGGAGTGCAGTGGCATAGTCTCGGCTCATTGCAACCGCTGCCTCCTGGGTTTAAGTGATTCTCCTGCCTCAGCCTCCTAAGTAGATGGGATTACAGGCACGCGCCACTTTGCCTGGCTAGTTTTTGTGTTTTTAGAAGAGATGGGGTTTCACCCTGTTGACCAGGCTGGTCTTGGACTCCTGACCTCAAGTAATCTGCCCACCTAGGCCTCCCGAAGTGCTGGGATTACAAGTGTGAGCCACTGTACCCGGCCAAACTAGGACTTTAGAATAGAGTGGTTGGATGGCCCCTCCAAAAGGAGGTGTTTTGTTTTCTATTTTGTTTTGTTTTAGGATAGGAAAAACAAAATGATTGTAAGCAGAGAGGAAAGAGTTGGTATAGAGAGGAGATGAAGAGATGATTAAGGGAAAAGAGGTAATTAACAAGATAAGCCCTGGAAGAAGCAGAGAGAGAGCCCAGGGTAGAGACTGGCCTTGGGAAAGAGGAAGAATATCATCCAGAATCTGTAAAAGCAGGAAGAGGGCCTGAGCAGTGAGGCAGAGATACTCTGAGGCGAAGGACGAGGAAACAAAGGAGTCTGTATGACTTTCTCCATCTGGTGAGAAGTGACTTTATTGACAGTGAGTGAGAGTAGTGGTAGGTGTAGGGGCTGTACAAAGATTCGGAATAGGCACTGTGAAGAACAGAAGATCACCTGGAATGATTAAAAAGATGGTGGGGCATCACTGAGGTGCCAGCTGAGGCTGAGTTGCATGAGTTTTTAGTGAAATTAATTTAAAATACATTCTCGTTACTTTTTCTAGCAATGCAGCAGCCAGGCACAGGGGCATAGAAATTCAGAGTGGCTAGAATGGATGGGCTGTAGAAGTCAAATGATTTCTGTATTGAAAGCTTCATAAGAAAATTCACTGGACATTAGTCAAGTAATTGCTTCACTACAAATTTCACTTTGTCAATGTTTCTTTTCCCTTAATTTGTATAGTCAAATCTGTACTTCTGTAAAGAGGTAGGAACAATATCCTGTACTTTAAATGTTAACCAACTAGATACTGCCATTAGAATTTCTAAAACTTCTAGCTCACAGTTGCTTCTCATACATTATGTATTTTTAGGCTGGAAAAACTAATAACATCCTTTTTGGAAGACCAGGATCCAGAGAGTAGATTAGAGGTTGGCGCGGATATGCGTAAAGTTCATCACTGTTTTCATCATTTAAAGGTAAACTTCAATGTTTCCCCAATAGAAGCCATTTGCAGCCATGTTCAAGCTGCACAAAAGCTTTTCTATTGACCAATTCTTGGAAGGTTAGGATCCAGCATTGCATGTCCAGAAAATGGTATAACCTTTGAACCAATAGTATGGCTATCGCTGAGTTTCTTCAGCGATTGTATCTTACTTGCCAATAAATAAACTCAGGACATGGACTTCTAATTCTTTTGCCAGGAATATCTACCTTCTACACAGAGTAGTTTCATATTTTTTTAAAAAAAAATTCTTTTCAAACTATATCAAGAGAATTGCATTCTGCATTTTTTCAGCAATTTGATATAGCCATATGATATTTCAGTTCTTCTCTGCCTTAGGTTTCAATTTTCGTGATGAGGAGCTGGGAATATAATCACTTTTACTTTTAGCTTGCTTGTATTTTTGCATACTTCATTAAGATAGTAAACATTTGCTGTGAGTTACTAAGGGCCAGGTATAGATAAGGCAAAGTTTAATAAGCAAGTCATGGGGATGACAGATGTTGTAAAGAATAATCACAATACATGATAAGTACTAGAATAAAAGTGTGAATTAAGTGGAATGATGTATAGAGAAAGGGAAAGGAGTCCAAGAGGAGATAATGTTGAGCAAGCATTTCCCAATTTAGGGAAGAAGAGATAAGATAGGGGAGAGGGGCATGAGGAAGGAAGAGGGAAAGAAGGCAGGTAGAAGGGAGAAAACATGCCAAGCCAAAAAAGCAACTGCCTCACAAAGACAACACACCTGCATCATGCAGGTCACACATGCCTGATGTGTGCAGGGAATTGTTAAAGGAAAAAGAGTCAAAGAAACAAAGAAATTTGGACTAGAGATATGGATACTAAGCTCTGATTTTATCTTGCAGAAACTATTGAATGACAAGAAGATCTTTGGAAACAATACAGTCTCCAATACAGTCTCCTCTGAAAGCAAAGACCAAGACTGTCAAGAACCATTAAAAGAGGAAGAATATAGAAAGCTACGAGATATTCTAAAACAGAGAGATAATGAAATCAGTATCCTTTCTGAAGTGATGAAGAAACTTCCTCTCTCCTGGTTTGAAAGGGGTAAACAGCTGTCTTTCCTGAGCCACGTGGCTGAGCTCCCCACCCAGCTTCCATTTCACATTGCTTCTTTCCATTGAGAAGTCAAAGGTCCCTTCAAAGTATTTCAACTAGTGAAAAAGAGTTTCTATAAAAGAAGAAGATGCATTTGTTTTTATCCTGATATAGTTACTCTTGCAGGGGACATTTCAATTTATTTCAAAGTATGAGCCTTTTTACACCATCTTTTAACATTAATTTTTTAAAATACATATTTTTGGCTCCTCTGTTGTGTTCTTTTTGTTTTAGCCCTGAGCCAGTAAGTTAGCTGGTTATCTTTAGCGAGCTGACCGGACACCAGGCTGACCACAGCCTCACCATGGCCCAGAATTTGTGGCTGGTGCGTGGGTGAAACTCAAATGATGGCTGAAAAATGACAAATGGTATTTAGCTTATGAAGAGCAGAGATTGATTTAAATGTAACTTTTTATTTAAAAGCCAGATCTACTGCTTTGAGTTCCACTTACAAATGTTCCCAAATTTGGAAGTGAGTATAGATGAGTGTTCAAGATAGAATTCTTTTTTTTTAGCTAAACTGATCAGTACCAAATAAGATAGAATTCTTATTGGCTCCAGGAGGCAGTGTATCTTGGGTGCTGAAAGTGATAGTAGCCCATGGGAGCATGTGTTGCCTCCAGTTGTAGACAAAGTGGTTACTTCTAAGGAGCCCTGTGGGGCTGGGTGGACCTCGGGCTTCCCAGATATTTCTTCAGTATTGTTTCTTATTTTATCTTTCAAGCTTCTTGTAAAAAGATTTGACATTTTCATTACGTTTGCAGAATTTAAACATGCACAAGAAATCCTTTCGGTCAGTTCTTTATAAACAGATATTTTTGTTCATTTTTTAAAATTACTAAAAGATACTTTAGCTTCAGCTATTTACGCAAAATGCATGAAAATAGTCTACATAAAGGAAACCCAGTAACAAAGAGGTAAGAACAAACTAAATGGGAGGTAGGCATGTTGCCTGATTAACTTCGGTCTTTAATTTTTCTTGAGTATTAGCAGACCCTGCGTGTCAGATTCAAGTGAGTTTTAGCTGACCAGGGAACAGTAGGTTCAGCTGAGAATCCCCCCGGCACGCACACACAAGCCTTCGTCCGTCAGTGCTGCCCACGGTGTTGTCACCCTCGCATTCCTTTTCCTTCCTCTTACACCATCCATCTCCAGGCATGGTCTCAGCCTGGACCTCAGTCCTGGCCCCAGCCCCAGCATGAGCTCTGTTTCTTTTCCTGGCCTTGATCCTAGTCTAGGATCTTCTCCTTTAAATACTCCTACCAACTTCTTAATCCCCTTCTGGGCTTATGAATATCTGTGCATATAGGAGGGATGAAATGAGATATGACAGAGAGAGAACAGTCCAAGCTTGTTCCTGTATGTTTATTTTAAAAAGAGAGTGAAAGAGAGATATCCATCACCTCCCCTCCTTCACTGTGGTGAATCCAGGCATCGCCGTTCATGTGAGGCTACCCTAGCTTCTTTACTGACTGTCAGCAATTCAAACAGGGCTCCCTCCATCTGAGACTCTTATTCAAAATGATAGTGTATGGGAGTCAGAGTGGAAAGAATACTGTACTTCAATTCATACCTGGATTGAAATCCTAGCTCTTCGTTTATTAGCTCTGTACCTACTCAGTGACGTTGCTTTCTATTCTTCAGGAGCAGGACCATAAGACCTGCTGAGAAAAGCCCATAAATGCTCTGAGCACTGCAGAGTGTGATGTAATTGGAGTTATGACTATGAAGACAATGAGTAAGCTCAGAAGAAGGAATAATAGCAGCTAAGATTTAATCCTCTCAAAGCTGTGCTTATCAAACACCAACAACCAAGAAAGCCTCCTGAAATCTCATAGTTCCTCAGAGTCGGGTTGGTGGATGTTTTCATATCTTTCTTTGTAGAACACAGAAGGCTAAGACTGTGACACAACAAATGGGAAAGATATGGCTTCCAGGAAATAAAAAAAGTGTTTATAATTGAGTTTATGAAAGACAGTAATGCACCCCAAATGACTGCGAACAACATCAGATCTTTTTGGAAAGAGTGAAAGTGATGTCCTGTCGGTGACATCCTCAGCTTGAATAAAGTTCACACACTCCTTCACAAAATATATGACAGGGGGATTCATGACCCAGCAAAGTGCTTGGCACAAAGGCCATTCCCATAAATGGGAATGGGGAGGACAAGAAGACAGGGGAAAGGTGAGAAGAAGGAACCCAGCACAGAAGATAGATTCATATTGTGATCTTTATGAAATGTACGTCAGAACGCATCATTATTCTGATTCAAATCTTCAAGGGGCTTCCCATGATACTGAGAATGAAACCAAACTCCTTGCGCTGGTTTACAAGGGCCTGGGGGATCTTGCCCCGCCCACCCCACCCCCTCCCCCACGGACCGCATTTCTCATGCCTCGTCCCACGTGTGCTAGGTTTCAGTCACAGTTACTTTCTTGTTGTTCTTCTAACACGAGGTTCCTCAGCCTTGGCACTATCAACATTTGTGGCTGGATAATTCTTCATCTCGGGAGTTGTCCTGTGCATTGCAGGATGTGGGATCACAGGACTGCAGCATCGGGAGCCACTACCGGGCCTGTTTCTCTTTAGGGATTTCATCATCTCCTCTGCATAGATGTTATTCCTCTGGCTGGTTTTTCTTATGGCTCAGATCTTACCTTAAAGGTCACTCTTAGGCCTTTTGTAGCACCCAATATAGAGCAGCTGCCCAGTCACCCTTGACCTTCTTCACATTAGGTATCTGGCATTCTGACATTGTGTGTGTGTGTGCGCGCATGCATGCATGTGTGAGACCTCTTTCCCCAGTAGGATGTCTGCCTCATGAGAGCAAGAAACTAGTCTGCCTTGTCATTGCTCTATACCGATGCCTAGAACAGGGCCTGGCATCTATAGCACAAGCTCCAACAAATATCACTGAATGAGTGAGTCAGTGGATATTGCCATCACAGTGTGTGAACCAATGGAAGTGTATGATGACATTGGTAATCAGTTCCATACAAAGAGGAGCAGCGTGTTGGGGCAGAGCCCTGTTCTTCTCTGTCGTGTTAATTCTTAGACACTAAGAAGCTGTGAGCATTTTTGGTAAGTACCTGTTGTTTTGGGGCAAGGAATGGAAGCCACATGAGAGAGAGCAAAACTGATTATGCTTCCAGAAATCACCAACTGGGAGTTAAAGCTGAGGAGGAAGGTGAAGGTCATATGACTTCGTGCTGCTTGTCCAAGAATAAATATCATCTGGATACCTAAGTAGCAGTGCTCTCTGTCTCCCACACCAGACCACATTTAGACTCCCATTTTAATGAGTCTTCTCTAGCAATGCAAAGGCATTGAATTCATCTTACCCCATATGCAGTTAGAGTTCTGAGATTCTCAATAGGGGTTATAGTCTTTCCGTTTAGTGGATTGGACAAAAATCTCTTAGAGTTCTAGGCATCTTGAACCCAGAATGAACAGTGAAGTGGGGTAGAGGGGAGTGGTTTTATCCTTTATCATCAATGGTCCTGGCATATCTCAATGGCCCACAAAAGGTGCATTTTAAAATGATATGTCTATGCTAATAATTTGCTGCTTTTCAGTTCCATTTGAGACCAAACATTAGTGGCTTAAAAAGCCCCCATCTAAACGTACTCTACATAAGCATGTGTTGGGCTTGGGGCGCTCTGGCTGCATCTTTGTCACTACACTGGCCACCAGGATGAAGACAGCTGATCTGCCAGCTGGGTGGGTTTCGCCATTCTCCCGCTCAGCTCTTCTGCTGCCTCCTGAGCAGGTGCGTGCTCAACCAGGGGGCTGATACGTATACATAGGCTATGTAAGTAAATTCATCTTTTATCTGGGAAGATGTATACATAGCCTATTGTCTACTACTATTCAGCCTTCATTTGACTTTTTATAAGTGCTTTCATGAGATTGTGAAGACGTACCTGGTTTACACTCAGAACATTTTAAAGACCTTGGGTTTGCTAATTTTTCATATAATGGTGCTATATTGAAAGAATGTCCCCTAAATTGTCCGTAACTATATATGGGGCTTCAGGAAGTTGAAGCCTTCCTTCAGTCAGTCTTTGCCACATGATAAATAGCAAATGTTAGGGACATTAATGACACTTAGGACATTTGTGTTTTGATTACTATAAGCTAGCATCAGTCATTCAATCCTTAAGTCAAGTTTCAGATATCCTGGTCAACATGTTAAAAAAAGAAAAGAAGAAAGCTCAGGAGGCTCTCCACTTGGCTGGCATGGATAGACGTGAATTCAGACACTCCCAGAGCCCACCCTTCCCCCTGGGAAACCCAGAAGAAGGTCAAAGGATGCGACTATCCTCAGCTCCCTCACAGGCCCAGGACTTCAGCACTTTGGGGAACAGATCTAGTTTGCTCCACAAGAAAACAGGTCAGTTGACTAAATTTCCAATATTTCTCATTGTCTGTAATGGATTTCAATGTAGCACCCTTTAGTTTTAAATGTGTCAGGATGAAGGCTCACACAATTTATTTGTTATAATTATTTTTTATAACTATCAATTATCTTAAATTAAATACCAGTTGCCCAAACTGATGACTGAACTGAGAGGAACCCAGTATGAATTTTCACAGAATTCAGTGGTAGAATAGATGGGTTCAGGATAACAGTAAAAAAGTTAACTTTAGAGAAAGGGAACAAATAAGATCCGATATTGCTGATATGATGATGATACAGTGTTTATTTCTAAATTCAGATGAACTATCTGCAGGAAAACTATCTAAAAATATTACCGGGCTGGGCACGGTGGCTCATGCCTGTAATCCCAACATTTTGGGAGGCCAAGGCAGGCAGATCGTGAGGTCAGAAGTTCAACACCAGCCTGGCCAATATGGTGAAACCCCCATCTCTACTAAAAAATACAAAAATTAGCCAGGCATGGTGGCGTGTACCTGTAGTCCCAGCTACTCAGGAGGCTGAGGCAGGAGAATGGCTTGAACCCAGGAAGTGGAGGTTGCAGTGAGCCAAGATCAGGCCACTGCACTCCTGCCTGGGCGACAGAGTGAGGCTCTGTCTCAAAAATAATAATGATGATAATAATATTACCACATCCTTAAATGACAATAAATTAATAAAAATGTGTCAGATAATAGCATTTGGCAGGGTTGGGCCAACTCAGAGGCACCTTTCCTGTTTCCAGCTTTTGAAAGGTGTGTCAGTGTCCTGCTGCTACAGACTGTGCTGGGAGCCGAAGTTCATTTGCGTATGTTTCTATTAGGCCAGCAGAGCATGATGTGCACTCAGGTGACTGATGCCTTTCCCTTAAAGACATTGAGGAACCAGACCTATGGAATGTCCTAGAACAAATGGGTAAAGCCCTTCCCTTTTTGATAACATAAGTTGAAATTTTTTGGATACACATGTGTTGGAATGGACTACCTGACACGCATGGTTTTCTGAAGGATTCAGCCTGGGAATAATTAAGCAGTATGGTGCTCACTAAGAAGCACATATTTTAGTTAAGACAAGATTGAGAAGCATGGAAATATATTTTGTAACATTACAAATCTTTACCTCTTAATTCCATATCTCCTTGCTTTGAATATTTTTTCAGCAACACAATAGAATGAACTCAAAATCCCAGGAAACCAAGCATGCTGTTTTTACCATTTATCATGATGGCAGTAGACAATGAAGATCCATAATTCCTCCCTGTGATAGTTTTCTATACATCTTTGCTGGTTGGGAAAAGGGGGCCATCTGGATTGCTGAATTCAATGATTTATTCATTTATTCATTCCTCTTTTATTCAACAAACATTTATAGAGCACATCCTTTGTTTTAGGCATAGTGCTAATTAGTATTATTATGGCCACAGCTTACACAGTCCTTATATACATCAGGTACTATTCTAAGTTCTCTTCCTGGATTAACTCATTTAATCTTTATCCTATAAGTTCTTGTTTTATTCCATATTACAGAGGAAAACATACATGGACAAATACAACCTCTGACTTCAGTATGTACAGATTGACAGGGAAGAGAGCCACTGAACAACCGATTACAGAAGTACACGTCTGTGTTACTGAGAAAGCACATACTAGGAACCCAACCTCCAGTTAAGACCAGAAAAATCCCAAAAGTGGGGTGAAGGTAGAAATGTGGCTAGAAGGAATATTGCAAGCAGAGAGAATCAATGCCATGGATAGCTTTCCAGGCCATTGTGGTGGAAAGGAGCATTTTAGGAAGTACAAAAGCCAGGTGTGGTTAGGATCTGGGGAGTGAAAGGCTGGGAAAACAGGTTGATTGACATGGGCAGAAAGGACTGACAGAGGACACTAAAACTGCATGACCAGTTAGGAGGCTATGGCAGCAGTCCAGGCCAAAGGACAGAGATGACAAGAGAGAGGCAGGGGCATCAGAAGCATTTATGAGGTCGAGCGGACAGGGACCCATGGCAGATTGGATGTTGGGGGTTAAGGGTGAGGATTGGCCCCCAGGTGTCTGGGTGGCTGGTGAGGCTTTTCATGGAGACAAGGAACAGTGAGTGCCTTCCCTGGCCCCACAATTTCCCCAGTTGACATTGTTGGTTATAGAGAGCATGGGATTGGCATGTCTGCTGAAATAAAATCGGTACTCATGTTAGAACCTCATGGCTTATGATAGAAGGGGACCTCTGTTTACTGGCCTTTTCCAAAGACACACACTATTGTACCCATGCATAAATGGTCTCAGATATCACTGCCCAGCCCCTTGTTGTGTGCCAGGCCTTTTCTATTTCTATGTCTTCTTGCCCACACCATCTCCCTTCTCATAATTCTTCTTCCCCACAGCATCTTATAATCACTCTCCCTCCTTATAATTATAGTCAAGACTTTCAGTAACTCTTTTCCTCCCTTGATATTGCTATTGAGACAGACTAGAGTTTTGTTTGGAGAATGAATAAAGTTTACTTGAATAGAAAATCACTGAAAAAAGAATGGAAATTTTTTGTAAAGTCCTAATACAAATGAGGTTAAAGTTTTGGAGAAGAGCCTTCTATTTGAAAGGGTTTTTGAGTTGTTTTTGCTGTCCTTGGATATAGTTCTACCAATAACTTTAAACAGAGGTAGGCTTACAAATGGAATGATAATGATCTCACCATTTGGGGGAGGGATTGATTAGGGATTTTTTTTTTTTTTTTTTTTTTTTTTTTGGCAAAACTACACATAGGATGAAAATTGTTGTGGATGAATGAAGGTGGCAAAGCAACAGGTAATGGGATAGTTCATTACAATATTTAATCACTACAATTCTAGGAGCTGATCAGTCTTTATTATTCCATTGTTTTATACATAAGAAGCTTGTATAAACTAAACCAAATATAAAAAAATTAATAAGTATGTTGTTTTGAAAGTATTTCTGCCTTATGTCAGTGTTAACGGTTTCTATTAACTCTTCCCAGGGCTGCCTCTAATGCAGAAAGTGAGTAAATCTGACCATCTCTGAAACTGTTGGGAAACTGTCTCCCCTTTGACAACCCTCTCCCATCTCCCATTCACCTCCACTTTACCACTTCATGCTGAAAATAACCCCCTTCAAATTAGAAAATGAAACCGAATTCATGGGTCCCTAGAGAGCCCTGCAGTCATTGCGCACGCAGCCTGACATGGCCAAGGAAGGTTAGGGGCTTTGGGGCTTTTTGTTGTTGTTTTGGAGTTTAAATGTCTGTTTCGGTTTCATTGAAATAATGAGAGGGATTGTTCCGCTCCACAGTTTGCAAAGAGTTGTATTGTTCGCTTTAAAATAGGAGGAGTTTAAGGGTTGGAGTTTTTTAAAAATTTCTTTCTGTTTTAGTTTTCTGACTGCCTGTTCTAAATAGTCACCTGGAACCAGTCAGTGTTCTGAGAGCCCTGATGACTCACCACCTCCTTTAACTCTTTGAGATGCCAACAGAACCCACTCATCACAGATGATGCCATTGGCATTCTAAAAGGTGAAATGAAAGCCAAAGCTGTAGCCTGGAGGCTCCAGACCCTTATCTCCTACTCCATGAGAATTTGTTGAGTCCCTGCTGTGTGCATAGAAAGGCCCAGGATGCATGTTGTAGGCAATGCCGTGGTGAACTGAAAATGGGGCTCTGCTTTGGGGAGCTTACATTTAAACAGTAGAGGCTGGCTTTCTACCCAAAGAGCAGAGACCGAAATATCAAGTCCTCTAAGCAGGAATTGGAAGAAACACTGTGTGAATTCAAAGGAGTAGGAGAGGATTTAATAAGTAGATTGAGAAAAGCATTACAGAGCAGATGACATGAAAGTTAAATCTCAAAGGATGGGCAGAATTTGGACATTCAAAGGTGGATGGAAGAAAGAACATTTCATAACATTTAGTCTTAAAGAATAATGTGAACATTTGTATGTCTTCTTAAGAGAAATGTCTATCAGGTTACCCTTTTTTTTTTTTTTTGAGACAGAGTCTCGCTTGGTTGCCCAGGCTGGGGTGCAGTGGCGCAATCTCAGCTCACTGCAAGCTCCGTCTCCCAGGTTCACACTATTCTCCTGCCTCAGCCTCCCGAGTAGCTGGGACTAGAGGCACCTGCCACCACACCCGACTAATTTTTTTGTATTTTTTAGTAGAGATGGGGTTTCACCATGTTATCCAGAATAGTCTCAATCTCCTGACCTCATGATCCACCCGCCTCGGCCTCCCAAAGTGTTGGGATTATAGGCGTGAGCCACTGCGCCCGGCCAAGTCACCCATTTTTAAATTGAATTATTGGTTTTCTTTCTATAGAGTTATTTGAGTTCTTTATACATATCTTATCTATTTCTGACATTAATCCCTGATCAGATGTATGGCTTACCATGTTTTCTCCCAATTCATAGGTTGCCTCTGCACTCTGTTGTTTGATTTGTTCTGCAGAAGCTTTTTATTTTGATGTAACCCCATATGTCTGATTTTGCCTTTGTTGCCTACAATTTGGGGGATCAAATCTAAAAACTTATTGCCCAGATCAGTGTCATGTAGTTTTTCCCCTATCTTTTCTTCCAGTAATTTTTCAGTTTCAGATAAGTTTAACTCTTTAGTCCATTTTGAGTTGATTTCTGCATATGGTGTGAGATAGGCATACAGAAGAAGTTTTGTTCTTCTGCATATAAATAGTTTTCCCCACACCACTTACTGAAGATTCTCTCTTTCTCATTGTGTATTCTTGGCATCTTCATCAAAAATCAGTTGAGTCTCCATGTGTGGTTCATTTCTGAGCTCCCAATTCTGTTCCATTGGTCGATGAGTCTATTTGTATGTGAGGACCATGCTCTTTGTTCTTTTTACTCATGATAGCTTTGGATATTCAGGGGTTTTTGTGGTTCCATATGAAATTTAGAATTTGTTTTTTCTGTTGCAATGAAAAATGGTTTTGGAATTCTGATAGGGAATACATTGAATCTATAGATCACTTCAGTAGCATGGACATTTTAACCATATTAATTCTTCCAGTTTATGAACAGATAAATGAAAAAATGTTCGATATCACCAATCATTAGTGAAATGCAAATTAAAAACCACAATAAAATACCACCTCACACCTGTCAGAATAGCTATTATCAAAAATACAAAAGATGACAAGTTAGGGAGGATGTGGAGAAAAGGGAACCCTTGCACACTGTTGGTGGAAATGTAAATTAATACAGCCATTGTGGAAAACTATATGGAGGTTCCTAGAAAAACTAGAAATAGAATTACTGTATGATCCAGTCATGCCACTTCTGGATTTGAAATCAATATGTATCCAACAGATTTGAAATTGAGACGTCAAAGAGATATTTGCGTTCCCATGTTCACTTCACCATTATTTACAGTAGCCAAGTGATGGAATTAACCTAAATGTCCATCAACAGATGAATGGATAAAGAAAATGTGGTACATATACACAATGCACTACTATTCAACCTTTAAAAGGAAAGACTTTTTGCCATTTGTGACAATATGGATGGAATTGGAGAACATTATACTAATTGAAATAAGCCAGGCACGGAGAGACAATACCACATGGTCTCACTTATACATGAAATCTAAAACAATCGAACTCAAAGAAGCAGAGAGTAGAATGGTGGTTACCAAAACCTGGGAGGAGGGGATGAGGAGATGATGGTCAAAGGGTACAAAGCCTCAACTAGATGGGAGAAATGTCATCTTTTATGTTGAGATATATTGTACTGCATAGTGAATATAATAAGTAATGCACATTTCAAAATTGCTGACAGAATAAATTTCAGATATTCTGACCACAAAAAAAGATAAGTATTTGAAGTGATGGATATGTTAATTAGTGTTATTTAATTATTCCACATTAAATTCATAAATCGTGGCATCACTTTGTACCTCATAAATATATGCAATGATAATTTGTCAATTTACAACTAAAAATAAAAGTTAAGAAAATAATAATATGAGCAAAGTCTTGGGAACAGGGACACAAGGAAACCCGTGTAGAGTTGACAGGAGTTTAGCCAGAGCTTTGGAGGTGTGCAGGAAATCAGAAGAAATAAGGCTAGAAAAATAAGTGGGAAATTGCTAGAATGGTTGCCTTAGGGAGAGGGAGTAAGGGAATAGTTGGGAACTTCTTTTAACTTTGTATGCTTTCATATTGTTTTAATTTCTTACTTTTCTTTATTGAATAAGTGGAGTCATATTATGGAAATCTTTGAATGCCAAGCCAGGGGACTTTTTTTTTTTTTCATTTGGTTGTAAGAGAACCACCAAAGTGGAAGGGGCTATGGTGATAGTTGTGCTCTGGGGAAGTATTTTTTTAAAGAACTCTTTGGAGTATATTGGAAATGAGGTGCCTGGAGAGCAAGTAAATGGTTTAGGAAATGTAGTAGACCAGGGTGGGAGTAATTAGAAACAAAGAGGAGAGGAACATAGGGATATAGAGTGGAGGGAGCCCACTGCAGTTCTTCATGGCAGAAAGGAGGGCTCTGCTTCTCTCTCTTCCCAGGTTTCCAGTAGATGCTAATTACGCAGCTATAGACAGAAGAAGAACAGGGGATCTGGTGCTTCCCTAGGCTGCTGCCTCAAACCTTGAGTCAGTTCCTTGAGTTTGTTTTACTGTTGCTCAAAGAGTTGCTCTCAACACCAAAACTACTATATTAAGCCTTTACAAACTACTTACAAACTACTTTTTGTAAAGGCTTAATATACCCAATCCTCTAATAGCTTTAAAAGAAAAGCTCAAGGAGAAGTTGATAGAGGCAAAACTCACTCATAAAGCAACCAGAGAAATAGAATAAAAATCACATTGTTTCTAAGGTTCTCTCCAGCTTGCTTTGTTGCAGGCCTTAGGCACAAATGTCTACCTCTGCTCTTCAAATCTCCCATGATCCCTGTCATCCTCTCTTTTGGAACGGACCACACTTTCATCTTTGTGTTTCCTCATAAATGCAATTAAAGAAGCAATCAGTAAATGGACCATTGACTTCTCTATAGCTCTGTTGTCAATTGCCACTTCTGCAGAGCACAGTACTGACCAAACATTTATCAAGGTTTATTCCAGGTGCTACATCAGAGAAATGCATCTTTGTACCCTGCCCATTTGAAGGGTATATAGATTAGATGAAATGAACAAATGATACCTGACAAAGAAGGGATTGTGGGGCAGGAGGGGGGGGGGCAGAGAGAGAGAGAGAGAACACACACATGAGAGTGAGCAAGTGCACAGATCTCTGCTTTCTGGTGTGAATATTTGTTTTACCTAGTAGTCTTTGTGATCCCATTAAGGTCTTCAACTTCAAGTCGCCATCTATGAGCACCTCAGGAGTTTTGAATCTGGTGGGAGAGATAAACAGGTAGATGGAACTGTCTTTCGGTGTAATAAATGCAGAAGAAAAGGGCCTGGATAGTTGAGGGTTTCTGCAAAACAGTATTCCATTCAGTCATCAATTCTACACTCTTTGGAGAAAAGGGTGTGATCAGAACAAAAACCATAGATTCTAAGTTTGTAGAGGATTCAAACTAGAGGTATCAAAGAGACAGAAAGTAAGCTTGGTAAAATGCATACCTATTCCCCATGGATGTTAAAATTCCCCAAGGTGACAGCTGGGATGGAAATATAGAGGAAGCCCATGACTCTGGTATCCAAGTAGCCAGTGGCAGCAGGGAAATGACTAGAAGGGAGGTCTGCCAAGAACAGTGACGAGTAGAGGGTAAAGGAAGAGATAGCTAAGTGGAGTGAATCTGAAAGGGCAAAAGAGTTGCTTGTATTGTGTTATTTGCTTGTTTGTTTATTTTCAACAATACAAATGAGTGTTGTTCTAGAGTCACCAAGAGAAAAATAGGTAGAATCCACACCAACATTTCCATTTTCCCATCTAGTTGTAGGGGGAATCATATGCCCATTTTTCTCAGTTTGCCCTGAGGTTGGGGGAAAAGGCTTTAGTTAGTTAGTTAGTTAGTTAGTTAGTTAGTTAGTTAGTTAGTTATTGAGATGGACTCTCTCTGTGTCACCCAGGCTGGAGTGCAATGGCACCATCTCGGCTCACTGCAACCTCCGCCTACCAGGTTCAAGGGATTCTCCTGCCCAAGTAGCTAGGATTATAGGTGCCCACCACCATGCCCAGCTAATTTTTATATTTTTAGTAGAGACGGGGTTTTGCCACTTTGGCCAGGCTGGTCTCGAACTCCTGGCTTCAGGTGATCCATCTGCCTCGGCCTCCCAAAGTGCTGGGATTACAGGTGTAAGCCACCACGCCCAGCTAAAAGGCTCTATTTATTTTCAGTTATGTCTATAAACTAGGATGAGCATTGCCTACTCACGAAAATGAATTCTTTAAACAGGAGGGATACCTTCAAACACTTCTGGGGGCCAGGTATGGTAGCTCTTGCCCATAGCCCTAGCACTTTTGGAGGCCAAGGCATGGTGGTGCATGCCTATAGTCCCAGCCACTTGGGAGGCTGAGGTGGGAGGATCACTTGAGCCCTGGAGGCAGAGGTTGCAGTAAGCTGAGATCATGCCACTGTACTCCAGCCTGGGCAACAAAGTGAGGCCTTGTCTGAAAAATAAAATAAGTAAAAAATTTCTGGGGAGAGGGCACTCATCTCAGGCCTGGTAAAGAACCCTAACCAAACAATCATAGAAGACAAATTGCCCAAAGTGATTTACTTGTAGGCAACAGAAAAGTTAACTATGGTTCTGGGCATGGGAACCCTATCTTTTGGCTCTAGGATAAAAGATTATAAATACTAAGCCTGAGTCAGAACACAGATAATTTTCATTTTATTGAACGTTGCATCCCCAAAATTGCCAGGGGATTTTTTTGAGCTCAGGTTGCATTTCCCCGTATATAAGTAGGTTGGATTCCCCAGGGAGCAAAGTCTGAGCTGGATGCTTATTAGGGAGTGCCCCTGGGGACAACACCTGTGGACGTGAGAGGACAGGAGCAGGACTTAGAGGATGGAGAAGATGAGCTGTATTGTCACTTTGCCAGCTGACAACGGCCTCAGTTGACCTAACAAGGGGCTCTGGAGCTGGGTAGGCCTTTCAGAGTTGTCCTAGGCTATGGCAAGGGGACAGGGCCTTTCCACCCTCATGATAGTCAGTCATGGGATATAGTCCTGCCCCTGTAAGGAGCATAGCTTTAAATGAGGCAGTTTTTTTTTCCAGCTGAGAAAATCCCCAGATAGGCTTGACAGTGAGGACTTTCCTGTAACACGCTCCCCACAGCTGGAGGAATACGTCCTTTATTCTTGAAGGGGTGTCTGGATGGCACATCACAGTATCTAGCACAGCCAGTAAGATTTCCAGGATTTCTAAGATACCAGCATAGTCCCTAATTTAGCAGAATTATGTAACTTTAAAGCCCACAATGTAACTCTATAGTAATATAGCCCATAAAGTTGAATAAGCATAGAAATTATGTAATCTAATCACTATTTTTAACATTGTTTTCATGACAAAATATATGCTGCATTTCTACTTTGGATGCCAAGAGCACAGCCCTGTCAAAGAACAGAAGGTCCCTCTCTTTCTCACTCTCTCTCTCTCTCTCTCTTTCACACACATACACACACACACACACACACACACACACACACACAGAGCGTTGCCCAAACTTTGGAAATAAAACATTATTCTTTCACCAATCCTGTATTTACTCTGTGAAACACATGAAGTACTGTGCTATTCTAAATGAGGTGCAGAACATAAGACATTCTACTACAAGAGCGCTGGGAAGCATAAAGAACTGTCCTTAACTAAAGGAGCAGTGGCTCCTATTTGTTCATTTAATAAAAATTCATTAAATTGAAGCTAGGTACCAGACACTGTATGAGACATTGGAGATTAGAAGGTATATGAGGCCTAGTACCTGTGTTAAGTGGCTCACAATCTCAAAGAGCACCTATGGTACACAGATGTACAGGGCGCCCTGGGACATGGAAAACAGATGCCAACTATTATTCCCAGATGGGTTTAGGAAAACCTGTCTGGAAGAGGTAGTAGTTGAACAATATCTTCAAAGAGTAATCTTATATATATATATATTACATATATATGGCAGAGTAATCATATATATATGATTATATATATATTACATATATATATGGCAGAATTAATAGGGGAGAGAAGTAAAGAAGAGAGCACTGAGGCCTAGGGAACTTCTCAAGCAAATGTGCAGAGGCGTAGGACACACAGAGGGTCTGTGATGTTGCAAAAGCATTTGGTTGGGTTGGATTGTAGAGCTTGTGTGGATAAGATGGTATTTAGCAAGAAGCAAAGCTAAAGAGAGACCAGTTCATGAGATGCTTAAAAGCCATGCCTTTGAATTTAGAAATTTATTTTCTTGGCAGTGGGGAGCCATTCTGGCTTTTTAACAGAAAAGTTGCATGGCCCTATTTCTGTTATAGAAAGAGCACTGACAGCAATGTACAGAGTAAATTGGATACAGGAGGGAAGGTAGACAACGTTGTAACAGCAGTCAAGCTACGTAATTATAAGGACCTTGACCAAGCCAGCCACGGTAGGTACTGAAAAGATGAGACAAGCATTTGAGATACATAGCAAAGAGAACGGATTAGAATGGGAGTAAGATGAATAACCTAGGATTACACTCGGGTTTCTGAGCGGCTATAGTGCCATTTTCCAAGAAAAGTAGGTTTGGAGGGAGGGTTGATTGGTTAAATTGTGCATATGTTAAGAATGAGCACGAGATGGGAATGTCTATGCAAGCGAATGTATAGCTTTAGCGCTCAAAGCAAAGGCTTAATTAGAGAAACGAATGGATAATTGACTGTTGTAGCCATGAGAGCAGATAAGGGGGTCCAAGGCTTGAAATTGCCTGAGTTATAGTTTCATTTCTTAAGGAGAGGGCTAGCCAGGAAAAGAGGAAAAGAGGACCAAAGGCGGAATGCTTATTAAGGAGCCCCAGTATTGACAGAGGAGGCTGAGGCAGAAGATCCAGCAAAGGAGAACCATGAAAGGCAAAATAGAGCTGGGCAAGAGAGCAAGATCTCAGAAGCCAAGCTAGAGGTTGAGTTTCAGGGAGATGGATCCGGTTCACAGTACTGGACATTGCCGAGTGGTCAAGTAAGATGAGAACTTCAAAGAATCTGTTGGATCTGGGTGGAAAGTGATCTGTGACCTTTGCCAAACAGTCTCAGAGAGTGGAGGGGCAGGCAGAAAGCTCACTGTAACAGACGGATGAGTAGGAGGTGAAGCAGTAGAGACAGAAATGGTCACACAGATCAATGGAGATTAAGGAATTTTGAGGCTAGAGTTGTTAAATGGAGTTCCTTTGTGGGTGCTGCAGTCATTCAAGATATTGAGAGGAAGTGAGGTGGGTAGGAAAACTGTGAGCTAGGAGCCCAGGTCAACTGGGGGCACTGGGTGATTTTTTCACTCTTTGAACCAATATACACAGGGCACCCTTAAGTTACATCATTGGAGAGAGTGGGTAGTGGGACTGAACAGTACAAATCTCAAAGGAGGGATAGTTTTTGATTCTGAAATGCTATCTGGGAGCCAGAAGAAGGCCAACACTGTGTCTGGCCCCTTAGAATAAACATCCTCCACTTGATAGGGCTCCAGAGAAGGCAATGTCCTTGAGGGGAAAGTGAGATGTCAGTGAAGGGAAGAGGCTGAAGGAAAATTCCATGAAAATACGGAGCATGTGTGAGAGTGAAACTGCAGTGGAGTGAGGGTTCCAGAGAGCAGAGTGGGGCAGGTTCTCAGGGAGGCTAGCAGTGGAAGGAGGAAAGGGTGGGAGGAGACAGAGGTGGGGCAAGGAAGTAGAGAATAATATATGAGATGACAGTTGCCTGGAGGGTCTTGCATTTTGTGGGTGGCCAAAGATGACAGGATAAAAGTCATGGTAAGATTGATTATCCTTGAGGGTACAGGCCTGGTAAGTGCAGCAGATCTAGTCTCTTATTGGGTTTTTAATGATATGCTTCTGAGAATTCCCTTTGAAATGAACTCTTCCTGGATGATGTGGTAGAAGGGGGTGGAGGAGATCAGCTGGCTTCTGGAATATTCCACCCTCATTGAAATCACAGCATCCTGTGGAAGTTGGAACCAAGGTACTGCACGGAAAGACCTGGGAAGAGGTTGGAAATTATCTTTCTCCAGTAGATTTTTCCTGACATTTTTAGGGGGGCAGTTGGTATGGTCCTCACATACTTATCTCTTGACAACCCAATTTGGCTCCGGAAGCTGCAGCAGCTCTCCTAGGGACGGGGGCACTGACTTGGAGGCTGTTCCTAAAATAGTGGCAACAGTTTTGTGGCTTCATAGATATGGGTCACTCCTAAGTCGGATGTTTATAAAATTGGTGTTGTATCTCCTAAATGCTAAGTTCCTAAATATGTCTTCACTATTCAGAGGCCTCCTCAGAGCCCACTCTAGAGGTAACATACAGACACTAAGGCAAGACCAATAGAATTAGATCAAGGAGATTCTTTTTCTGGTCTGTTTGATTTGGGTCAAACAGAGCTGAGAATGCTGAAACCTCCTATCTGAAAATGTTAACTGTTACTTCCCTCTGACCATAATGTAATCAGACTTCATCCTGTGATGAGAGACAATAATTACACTGAGTAATAGCATCTGCCTTCACCCTGGAGTTTGAGAATTCCATCAGCACTTCATTTTTCAAATTTGATTTTCTGGGATTTATACCAACAAAGATGAAAATGGTTTCTGTCAGTGCATTCAGTAGGGAATGTATTTTGGAAACACAATAGATGAACTCTGCCTTTGTTTGCAGCAAAAAAAAAAAAAAAAAAAAAAAAAAAAAAAAAAAAAAAAAAAAAAAAAAACATGATCTTTATAAAACATCCATCAATTGCTCTGACAGCCCAAACCAGAATTTACCACTCTGCTCCTATGACAGGTTTAGGTGGTTTTCGTGTTTATAATTATGTTATCAATATTTATCACAATCAGTATATGTGTGTGAGGGAGAATGAGTGTGACCGAAAAGTCCATCTTGGAAGCAAGAAGCCTTTCTCCACTGTGCACATGTGAAGTCTGTCTTTTGATTAGAACCTCAGTCATTGCTTGAAAAGCCCTCCGTCACCCGTTACACTGCCTTTTAACCTCCCTCCGCCAGAAAGCTTTGCTTAGACATAGCACCGCACCCGCTCTAACTGCAGTTCAGGCTGATTTCCCTCCTCACTTTCTGATTCCCTAATTTCTAGTTATGCAACACTGACTGAAGCTGCGCTTCGGTGAATCTGCTGAGTTCTTAGCTTTTGCTTATTCTACTTCATTTTAGTGAGCAGAGGTTTCTTGGAGATTCCACAACCGTCCCTTCTCCAGACATCTTGGGCCTCAGAGAATTGTGTGTTGTGTTGGGCACTGTTCTGACCCTGATAGACAGGCTATGTGCTCCAGTTGGAGCTGCCAGATTTATTCAACAAAAATAGAGGACAGTTCAATCTGAATTTCAGATTTAAAAAAAATTATTTTTTCCTCTAAGTGGGTCTCTTGCAATATTTGAGACACACTTGTACCAAAAAATTATTTATTGATTATCTGAAATTCAAATTGAACTTAGAATCCTGTCTTTTACCTTTAACCCTCGTCCTGTCCTTTTCTTTTGTGATGTTGCCGTGGAAAAGGGATTCATAGCTAGTCTCTAAGAAACTGCTCCAGAAGAGGAATAGGGAAGTCTATGTGGATTCATTAGCATGCATGACCTCTGCAGGGCTTATTTATTTATTTATTTGTTTGTTTGTTTTTGTGAGATGAAGTCTCACTCTGTCGGCCAGGTTGGAGTGCAATGGTGCAATCTCGGGTCACTGCAACCTCTGCCCCCCGGGTTTGAGTGATTCTCTTGTCTCAGCCTCCCAAGTAGCTGGGACTACAGACGTCCACCACCACATCCGGCTTATTTTTGTATTTTTATCAGAGACGGGATTTCACCATGTTGGCCAGGCTGGTCTCGAACTCCTGACCTCAGGTCACCTCAGCCTCCCAAAGGACTGGGATTACAGGCGTGAGCCACCATGCTCAGTCAGCTTCTTTTTTTTTTTTTTTCTGGAGAGGGGTGGGATGTGGGAGAGTTGATCTTCATATCATATGAACACCAGACATGGCAAGTTTCTACTCTTCATTCCTCATCCATATCCCTTCCTAGACTGGCAGAATTCCAGGTTTTGGAACCAGGAGGGAGACAGAGCTGTTATAGTATGTAGCATTTCTCAAACCTTTGCCTCAGAATACCTGTCAACATGTCATAGGATGCTTATGCTCTGTAAAACACTGTAGGAAAACCTGCCATGCAGCATCACCCTTGAACATTTTGTTGCTACATGTACAGTCCTCCTGGTGCTACTGTATCTACCTATTTATTCTTCATATTTATTGTCAATGCCTAGTACTGGCTAAAACCATGACATGATAAACTCTATATCTTGTGAGTGTGTTCCTAGAGCCTAGTCATTTGTATATGGTTATTTTTGGAAATAAGTTTTATAACAAAGACTTTCATCAATAATGTGGCCTATTCCATTGGAAGTTTTTCAGATACCCAGGAATACTCCGTATGTAGTTTCCTCAAGCTGACAAGCTGAAATATAAGTATTATTTATACTATTTACTCTCAGTACCCCCCACTCTAACTTGACCAGCCATGCAATCAGGTTAGCCTAAGAGTGTTCATGAACTCAATGCAGCCAGACTTAGTAGCTTCCATAGCTCAGATCCATGCATGGTGTCAAATGCTTTAACAGACACAACAAAGAGATACTGATATTTCACACTGTAGTTTTCCCATCTTCACTGCATGATGAAGATCAACTCAAGGCTACTCTGAGTTTTTGGATGATGGGGTTTTCTTCTCCAGTTGTGCCACTGAGATGTGTTTACACATCTCTTTTTAGAAGTTTTATTTCTCTAGAAGTTAAGTATTTACCATTTGAATGACCGGAGTACATTTTGCAGCATACAAATGACCTTACCCACAAAAACTCAATGAGTGTCAGACAGTGGTCATGCCAAGAAGTGTCATGGAACAGTTATCTCACCTTTTCAGGTCTTATTAGCAAACAGTTATCTAACGGATGTATAAGCACTGTCTGGATTTTGAATGTATACGTGACATCTTTTTCTTTTTTCTCAGTAGAAATGTATATTAGTGATCACAAGCTAACACCCAGCGTATTCTTTTTAGAAGGCTATAGTATAATACTTCATATTTCAAGTCCCATGTTGCTCAATCATTTTCCCCATAATAAAGTAAAATTCTCAGTAAAATATGTCATTGCAATATTTTACAATCCACTGTTATGACAAGAAAAAGAGCTATTGAACATTTCTTAACCATTAGCCTGCAGTTCTTATCACTTAACTCAGATATAATAACACAGAGTAACTCTAAATTGCTTCAGTCACAGCTGTGCAAGCATATGTGTGTGTACGTACTTTCATGTACAAACACCACAGAGCTCACATAGTCCACACAGCACACACATACACACACAAGGCACACATGTGCACATACGAGCTCTTTCCTCTTACCATGCTTTTCTAGTACATCTAGTAAATCTCACGGTGCTGTTCTTAGTCTGTACTAAATTAAATGAACATCCTGCCACACTTAGTGGTCCAGAGCTATCTAAAAGGTTGATTTACTGAGTCATAGGTTAATTTTCCATTTTTAATTCCATCAAGTCTAGTAGCTACTGGGGTGCTGAGCTCCAGCATTTATCTTGCCCTTTATGATCTCAGTAAATTCCTTTGACCCACTTTGTTCTGTAAACATAAGCAGGACCAGAAAGCATTTGGTATGTATGACATAATGGAAAAGTGATGTTCTGCCTGATGTGGTTTTTTTGTGATTTTTCTCACCAAGGCACAAGATATTGTTTTGATAATGTCCTACGAGGAGATAGGCAGGATTTGGCAGTCTGTTGTTCTCTCTGAACGCATCAAGGTCTATTAAACTGATTATGTTAGTTTCAATATACAGTAGACGGGCTCTTCTAAAATTTTTTTAAGCAGAAGTAAAAACCTAATTGATTATCATACTCATTTTATAACTTCACTGCTCATTACTCCTCTCCACTTTAATTACATGTGCAGAGTGAAATAATCAATTCCTGCCATTAGCAAATAGAACCCACAGGACCTCATTATCCCCAGACTCTTTGCTTCGGTGTTCAGTTAGCCATTTTTATGCAATAGTTTTGTTTTATGGAAGACCGACACAGTTTAAGGTCCCATTTTTCACCAAGTGGAGGGAGGCAGGAGATGACAGTGCCATAGGTGGTGGCTCATGTGTCCAAGGAGAGCGATTCCCTTCAATCTTTGTTATCCACTGTCAACAGTCTGAACCTGCCAAAGGTTCAAATGCAAGATAGTCACCCGACTCCACTACAACAAATGTTCGGTGTCTCCTTAACACGTTCTTCTTTCCATCTTTCCCTAATGCCTAATAGTAAAAGTTTATGGTGGGAGCTGGGGGTGCTCTGCCCCAAATATCCTTCTTTTCCCCTCAGCTTGAAATTGCCTGAGTTATAGTGTCATTTGGGTAAAGGAGATAACCTTAAAAAGGTTAAGCTAGGCATAGCCATCATTCTACCTTAGTGTGTTTTATTTGGTCACCTCCTTTCTTAGCTGTGATAAATGACACACTTGGGCAGGGTACTTCAGTACAGTACGGATGCCTGTTTCCTAGAGGCCTGGAGAGCAGGAGCATCAGCCAGTGGAAGAAAGATAGGGCCACAGTGTGGGAGGAAGGGGAATGAAATTTGCTACTCTGAAATGTTGCTACTCACCTTCCTCTGCTCCCAGGGCCCCTCCAAGTCAGGTACAACTGTCATTTAACTGAGAGTTAACTCTTGCGATTTTAGAGGTCAAGAAAGAGCAGGAAAGGGGTGAGGGGAACCAAACAGAGTCAGCTGGCTTTCTGGTAATTGGAAATCTAGGCAGTGTGTCATTAAGGCCCACCCATGATTTGCCATGTACAGCCACTATAAGACTTTTCTAGGATTTTTCTTTGTTGCGTATGGCAACACATCCATAAAGCTTAGCAAGAACGATGCCATAGAATTTTTAATTTTTAATTTCACAAGTAACACTTGCATGTGTTTTCCTTTTAAAAAATGAAAACATTACAAGTAACACTAAATTTTCTTTGACAACTCACCCCAGTCTCCCAGGCTTCTCCCACTTTCCCAGTAATAACTGGGTATGAGATCATTTCCTTTATTTATTTATATTTAAATAATATATACATTACTTTAAAAATATATAAAAAGTATAACTATATTTTATTTGTATTTATATAATATAAATAATATGTTAGATATTTTATAATATATACAGTATGACATAATGTTTTACATGTAATATATAAGATATAAATGATTATATATTTTTAACATGTATTTACTATATAAATATATATCTATTTAACATATATAATATATAGTTTTCTCTTTATATATCCATTGAGACATATAACATTATTTTATGTGAATGTATCTGAATATTTTTTCATAAATTCATTTATTCAAGATTCAGTAAATATGTAAGTGCCTGCTCTGTACCAGAGCCCTGTGTCCACATGACACATTGTAGTAGACACAGGTTGCATATCTCTTACCCAAAATACTTGAAACCAGAAATGTTTCAGATTTTGGAATATTTGCATTATACCTACTGGTTGAGTATCCCTAATTCAAAAATACGAAATCCACAATGCTCCAGTGAGATTTCCTTTGATCATCATGTAGATGCTCAACACATTTCAAATTTTGGAGCATTGTGGATTTTGGATTTCCAGATTAAGAATGCCCAACCTGTACTATTATTCTGAAATTACTTATTTTCCTCCACTCAATATGTCTTGGAGGTTTATCCATTTTCATACATATAGATCCATCTCAGTGATTTTATTAATGCATAAGTATGATATCTCACAGTCGATTTAGATATTCTCATACTGCTGGAATTATTGTCTTGGAATTTGACCAAGCCTTCCTCTGTTCTGCTGAGTGTTTCTCCAGAGTCGGCCAGCAGGGGAAAGGGACCCCGGGCAGCTTTTCCTTCCCTCTCACAGTGGGGGCGGTGGACAAACCACATCTCCTATGTGACTTTGTGATGACCTGTTAGTCGTTTTCCGGGTTGTCACACCAGGCGTACTATGTAAGAGAAGTGTTTGAGATGGCTTTTTCTATGAGGATAATGCATGAAAGGTTTAATGATAAGAATCAAAATAGAAGTGATGACAAGGAGAGTAGAAAAGGAAAAGAGTTGTGGGCAGGGGACTTGTGAAGGGGTGGCAATAAGCCGGGAGGAATACATCTGGACCACAACAGCACACAAAGATGATTGCGCCCAAGCAGAGGGCACAGAGTGGGCCAAATTTGCGTGGGTACAGATCAAACACCAGGGGAAGGTCTGTTTTGGTGTCAACTCCTATTTCTCACTTTCCAAAATGGTTGCTATTCATGATGTTTGTTATCTAGTTCTCTTTTCAAATCCTCCTGAACTGTGAAAGCCTACATTCCTGTTTCTAGACATTCGGGTTTGATAAAAATGTGAAAAAGCCTTTCTGTCTGAACAAACAGAATGAGGCTTACAAGAAGATCCTCAAGAATGGGATGAAATCCAGTCCTCATAATTGAAATGTTTTCCTTACCTCATTCTGATCCACATGAATTTAATGTGCATTATATATAAAAGGTTTTTCATATAGTTTTGAAAAATTAGTAGGTTTCATAATGTTATTTTTCCAGTTGAGGTTTCAGAGCATTAATTTTATTATAGGTCTACTTCATCACAATTTAATGTAAAAACACATTACTTAAGCTTTCCTTTGGTTTGTTCACTTTAATCATCAGTGAAAACAATGCTGGTCTTTCTATCATTAATCAAATTTTGATCCACAAACAAGTGTTATATTATTTTCCATTTGTCCATCCATTCATTTAACCTGAAAATGTTTAAACCAATTAGTAGAGAAAACCATCTCCAGGAAAAAAAAAAAAAAAAAAAAAAAGGCCTTGAGTTTGAATGATTACTTTTGGAAATTTCATCCAAGTAGTTTTATAAATGAGATAATGAAAGACATGTCATTACATCTTTTTTTCCCTATATTACTGTTATATACAGCTTCTATATATGTTTGTCAGCAAGGAAAATGTTAATGGGTGTACTAAAGTTTGAGTAATTTTATTTCTTTGTATTACAAGGGTTTTCCCCAGAATGCAAAAATTAAATCTTACACATTTTATATACATGTATATGTGTAACTAATAGACATTGCGAGGACTCATTTGCATTCTCTTCCAATTCTGTGCCCGATGTTAAAGAGGTTTTTCTGACCGTGTAAATATCACATGTCCTCCTTTCTGCTTAAATGCTGATGGTTGCTGCATGGGAAATGCTAGATTACAGCTGGTACCAGGGAGATAAGGGACAGAGATTGTTCTTTATTTGAGCCATTTAACTTCCCAAAGGAAAGAGAAAAACACCAATAACAATAAAGCTGTTCTTAAAATCTTCAACTTTTCACAAGTCACATGCCTAGATCTAGACAGCCATTTTATGAATGCCACTGTCGGGAGAGGATCCCGATCTTGTGGGGACTGAAGCTTATGCAATTTGGGGGATCTGCTTTTAAGAAAAATAATATAAAATTATGAATTCAAAAGTAGATATGAAGTTGGGTGCTTATGTAACTAATGAAAAAAGAAATCAATCACAGCAAATTACTAATTGTAAAAAGCTAACAAATAACAAAATCCAGAAAAAAAAATTTAATTCATTAAATGCTTGATATATCTCTATAACACTTTTTCTCAACATTTTTTGTTGCCAAATCTTTGATCACCACTTTATATAAAAACTTTTTTGTAATATTATTTTCCATAGACAGGATAGAAAGATTACTCAAATTTTCTAGTGTGGTTGGCCAAAAGTTGTTTAGAAACCCACACATTCAAACCTTGTTCCTATTCCAGTACCAGAATCCTAGAGTACTGGGTGCCACAGGGTGTGTTCATATCATAACAGACCTCTGGACCTGCCATGTTGCAATTCTAGGGGAGAAGGCACAGTGGGTGGAAAATGTACCACTAGCAGTGACTTAAGCATGAACAGAAGCAACTAAGAACTACACAAATATATCACCCCAAGCCCAGATTAAATGCTCCCCTTAGCCAGATCCTAAAACTGCCCGTTGTCACTCAGCACTCCACACTTCCAGACTGGATGGAAACCTGATGGAGAGGGAAGTCTGAATGGGAAGATACAGAGGTTTTCACTGATTGTGATTACACCTCATGACCATGTGCCCATACTACTAAGACCCTCTCAGGGGCCCATGCAAGTAAGGGGCCCTGAAGCTTAAACTTCCTTAGCTTCAAGGTAACAATGTCTCAACATATTGTGGATTGTGGTGAGTGGGGACTGAGCATGTAGAGGTAATCAGCCTGCCAGTACCTGCTACTTGCATGACTTAGGCAGCCTTAGGCACATGGGGGGTCCACTAGGGAGGAGGAAAAGGAGGAAGCTGATGCAGATGCCACAGGCACTAGGAGAAACTAAGCTAGCTGTAGGCTGGCTAGCCCAAAAGAGCAGTCAGACCATTTGCTGTAGGATCTCAAATGTCATGACAAACTTAGATGGGAACACTAGCAGAAGACCAGGTGTTATGAACAGAACAACAAACATGAATTCTGTAGTCAGGAAGACCTGGGTTAGAATCATCTATATGCCCTCAATAGCTATGTGACTTTGGGCAAATTATTTAACATCTCTGAGCCCCATTTCCCTTATTTACATAAAAACTGAAGATGGTACCTTCCTCTTTAGGTTATTGAGGAGCTAATTGGAGACAGGGGTAACACACATATAAACGTGCCTGGCTCGTGGTACCAAATTTTAGTGGATTTCTTTCCAGAAGGCAAGCAAAACTCAAAGTCAGAAAGGGAGCATTCACATTCCTATAGATCTTCATAATCAGTCAATTTGCAGTAAGACCATAGTCTGTGGCTAGAGGTGCAAGAAAGAGAATCTAGGCCTCTGGTTGAAAGGATCTGCAGGAGTCAGGACAGATGTCAGGGTCACAGCCAAGGTGACTGAACCTTAGGGTGGGCTTGTATTCTGATGGGAAATGAAAGTAGTTAGCAGAGAAACTGGGGGAAAACTCTCACACATAACCTGTGCCAGCATTGAGGGAGTAAGGGAAATGGTGTGACAGAGAGACACACAAGCCTAGGCTCACTGCTGGAAATTCAACAACCCTGACTTGGGAGTAGCAAGACTAGCCTCAGACCTCAGCAGCCAAGGCTATGATGTACAGCCTACCATGGTCAAGACAGGTACGGGCTGCAGGTTGGAGGCCCTGGAGACTCCAGATCCCACACGACTGGAGAAGACAGTTAACTGACAACTTTCAGAAAACCTGGAAATACCTCCCTTCTTTAGGGGTCACCAGCATCACAAGAAGATGTCCAAAGGACAGCAATTAAAACATGCACAAATTCTTATATTAGATAACAAAAAAGGACAAAAGAAAATAGTATGGTTTTTAAAAAATATTGTTTCTAAACATCACCACTACCCTTCAGTCTCTTGGCGAAGGCAGAAGGTTCTTTTACTTCTGATTCTTTATACCGGCAGCCTCTGGAACCATTCTGTGTAGTCCATTGGTTATCAAATTTTTTATTTTTTATTATACTTTAAGTTCTAGGGTACATGTGCGCAATGGGCAGGTTTGTTACATAGGTATACATGTGCCATGTTGGTTTGCTGCACCCATCAACTCGTCATTTACATTAGGTATTTCTCCGAACGCTATCCCTCCCCGGGTCCCCCACCCCACAACAGGCCCTGGTGTGTGATGTTCCCCGGCCTGTGTCTATGTGTTCTCATTGTTCAACTCCCACTTATGATGGAGAACATATGGTGTTTGGTTTTCTGTCCTTGTGATATTTTGCTGAGAATGATGGTTTCCAGCTTCATCCATTGTTCCTGCAAAGGACATGAACTCATCCTGTTTTATGGCTGCGTAGTATTCCATGGTGTATATGTGCCACATTTTCTTAATCCAGTCTATCATTGATGGACATTTGTGTTGGTTCCAAGTCTTTGCTATTGTAAATAGTGCCACAATAAACATACGTGTGCATGTGTCTTTATAGCAGCATGATTTATAATCCCTTGGGTATATACCCAGTAATGGGATGGCTGGGTCAAATGGTATTTCTAGTTGTAGATCCTTGAGGAATCACCACACTGTCTTCCACAATGGTTGAACTAATTTACACTCCCACCAACAGTGTAAAGCTGTTACTGTTTCTCCACATTCTCTCCAGCATCTGTTGTTTCCTGACTTTTTAATGATTGCCATTCTAACTGGTGTGAGATGGTATCTCATTGTGGTTTTGATTTGCATTTATCTGATGACCAGTAATGATGAGCATTTTTCATATGTCTGTTGGCTGCATAAATGTCTTCTTTGGAGAATTGTCTGTTCATATCCTTTGCCCACTTTTTGATAGGGTTGTTTTTCCTTGTAAATTTGTTAAAGATTTTTGTAGATTCTGGATATTAGCTTGGTCCAGAGCTGAGTTCAAGTCCTGGATATCCTTGTTAATTTTCTGTCTCATTGATCTGTCTAATATTGACAGTGGGGTGTTAAAGTCTCCCATTATTATTGTGTGGGAGACTCTAAATCTCTTTGTAGGTCTCTAAGAACTTGCTTTATGAATCTCAGTGCTCCTGTATTGGGTGTATATATATTTAGGATAGTTAGCTCTTCTTGTTGAATTGATCCCTTTACCATTATGTAATGACCTTCTTTGTCTCTTTGATCTTTGTTGGCTTAAAGTCTGTTTTATCAGAGACCAGGATTGCAACTCTTGCTTTTTTTTCTTTCCATTTCCTTGGTAGATCTTCCTTCATCGCTTTATTTTGAGCCTATGTGTGTCTTTGCACATGAGATGGGTCTCCTGAATACAGCACATCAATGGGTCTTGACTTTTTATCCAATTTGCCAGTCAGTGTCTTTTAATTGGGGCATTTAGCCCATTTACATTTAAGGTTAATATTGTTATGTGTGAATTTGATCCTGCCATTACGATGCTAGCTGGTTATTTTGACCTATAATTGATGCAGTTTCTTCATAGTATCGATGATCTTTAAATTTGGCATGTTTTTGCAGTGGCTGGTACCAGTTGTTCCTTTCCATGTTTAGTGCTTCCTTCCGGAGTTCTTGTAAGGAAGGCTTGGTGGTGACAAAATCTCTCAGCATTTGCTTGTCTGTAAAGGATTTTATTTTTCCTTCACTTGTGAAGCATAGTTTGACTGGATATGAAATTCTGGGTTGAAAATTCTTTTCTTTAAGAATGTTGAGCTGGGCGCGGTGACTCACACCTGTAATCCCAGCACTTTGGGAGGCCAAGGTGGGTGGCTCATGAGGTCAGGAGATTGAGCCCATCCTGGGTAACACAGTGAAACCCCATCTCTACTAAAAATACAAAAAAAAAAAAATGAGCTGGGCGTGGTGGCAGGCACCTGTAGTCCCAGCTTTTTGGGAGGCTGAGGCAGGAGAATGTTGTGAACACTGGAGGCAGAGCTTGCAGTGAGCCAAGATCACACAGCTGCACTCCAGCCTGGGCAACAAAGCGAGACTCCATCTAAAAAAAAAAGAAAAGAATGTTGAATATTGGCCCCCACTCTCTTCTGGCTTGTAGGGTTTCTGCCGAGAGATCCTCTGCTAGTATGATGGGCTTCCCTTTGTGGGTAACCCGACCTTTCTCTCTGGCTATCCTTAACATTTTTTCCTTCATTTCAACCTTGGTAAATCTGACAATTACATGTCTTGGGGTCACTCTTCTAAGGAGTATCTTTGTGGTGTTCTCTGTATTTCCTGAATTTGAATGTTGGTCTGCCTTCCTAGGTTGGGGAAGTTCTCCTGGATAGTATCCTGAAGAGTGTTTTCTAACTTGGCTCCATTCTCCCTGTCACTTTCGGGTACACCAGTCAAATGTAGATTTGGTCTTTTCACATAGTCCCATATTTCTTGGAGGCTTCATTCATTTCTTTTCACTCTTTTTTCTCTATTCTTGTCTTTTTGCTTTAGTTCATTAATTTGATCTTCAATCACTGATATCCTTTCTTCCGCTTGATCTAATTGAAGCTTGTGTATGCTTCATGAAGTTCTCGTACTGTGTTTTTCAGCTCCATTAGGTCATTTAAGCTCTTCCCTACACTGGTTATTCTAGTTAGCCATTTGTCTAACCTTTTTTCAAGATTTTTAGCTTCCTTGCAATGGATTAGAACATGCTCCTTAGCTCAGAGAAGTTTATTAATACCAACCTTCTGAAGCCTACTTCTGTCAACTTGTCAAACTCATTCTCCATCCAGTTTTGTTCCCTTGCTGGAGAGGAGTTGTGTTCCTTTGGAGAAGAGGCACTCTGGTTTTTGGAATTTTCAACCTTTCTGCTCTGGTTTCTCCCCATCTTTGTGGTTTTATCTACCTTTGGTCTTTGATGTTGGTGACCTACGGATGGGGTTTTGGGGTGGATGCCCTTTTTATTGATGTTGATGCTATTCCTTTCTGTTTGTTAATTTACCTTCTAATAGGCCCCCTCAGCTGCAGGTCTGTTGGAGTTTGCTGGAGGTCCTCTCCAGACCCTGTCTACCTGGGTATCATCAGCGGAGGCTGCAGAACAGCAAATATTGCTGCCTGATCCTTCCTCTGTAAGCTTCATCCAAGAGGGGCACCTGCCTGTATGAGGTGTCTGTTGGCCTCTACTAGGAGGTGTCTCCCAGTCAGGCTACACAGGGGTCAGGGACCCACTTGAGGAGGCAGTCTGTTTGTTATCAGAGCTTGAATGCCATGCTGGAGAGCCACTGCTCTCTTCAGAGTTGGCAGGCAGGGATGTTTAAGTCTGCAGAAGCTGTCTGCTGCCTTTTGTTCAGATGTGCCTTGCCCCGAGAGGTGAAATCTGTAGAGGCAATAGGCCTTGCTGAGCTGTGGTGGACTCCACCCAGTTCGAGCTTCTCTGCTGCTTCATTTACCCTGTGAACATAAAACTGCCTACTCAAGCCTCAGCGATGGCGGAAGCCCCTCCCCCCACCAAGCTCCAGCATCTCAGGTTGATCTCAGACTGCTGCACTAGCAGTGAGCAAGGTTCTGTGGGTGTGGGACCCACTGAGCCAGGCACAGGAGGGAATCTCCTGGTCTGCCAGTTGCAAAGACCATGGGAAAAGCACAGTATTTGAGCAGAAGTGTACCGTTTCTCCAAGTACAGTCACTCATGGTTTCCCTTGTCTAGGGAAGGGAAATATCCCCTGACCCCTTGCACTTCTCAGGTGAGGCAACACCCTATCCTGCTTCGTCTCACCCTCCATGGGCTGCATCCACTGTCCAACCAGTCCCAATGAGATGAACCAGGTACCTCAGTTGGAAATGCAGAAATCACCTGTGTTCTGTGTCAATCTCACTGGGAGCTGTAGACTGGAGCTGTTCCTATTCAGCCATCTTGGAAGCAACCCCAGTTATCAAATTTTAATGCATGTAGGGCTCACTTGTTAGAATCTTTGTGGGTGAGACCTGGGACCATGCATTGCTAACACATGGGCCACACTTTACGAACTTTGCTCCAATTTTTATTAGAACTATGAGGGTTTTCATGATACCTAGCTGCGTAACAACAACAAAAAAAGAAAAACAGAGGAAAAGGATGGAAGAAGAAAGAAAAAAGAGAAAAGGGAGGGGAAGGGAGGGGGATATGGGGTTGTGAGGGAGGAAGAGGAGGAGGAGGAAGGGGAAGAGGTAGGAGGAGGAGGGCGAGGGGAGTAGGAGAAAAGAAAAAGAAAGAAAGGAAGAAAAAGAAGAAAAGAAAAGAGGGAAAGGGAGGAAGGAGGGAAGATGAACGAAAGACAGAAAGAGAGAAAGAAAGGAAAGAAAAATGGAAAGAAAGAAAGAAGGAAGGAAAGAAGGAAGGAAGGAAGGAAGGAAGGAAGGAAGGAAGGAAGGAAGGAAGGAAGGAAGGAAGGAAAGAAAAAAGAAAGAAAGAAAGAAAGAAAGAAAGAAAGAAAGAAAGAAAGAAAGAAAGAAAGAAAGAAAGAAAGAAAGAAAGAAAAGAAGAGTTTCCTGTGACAGAATCAAGTGGTCAAGTGGTAGGGATATGGCCTTTTAAGGAAATAACATTATATATAGGCATCCCCCAGGTTACGTACACCCAGTGTGATGGAAGGAAGGAAGGAGGGAAGGAAGGGAGGCAGGGAGGAAGGAAGGAGGGAAGAAAGGGAGGCAGGGAGGGAGGAGAGAGGGAGGGAGGGAGGGAGAAAAGGAAGGAAGGAAGGAAGGAAGGAAGGAAGGAAGGAAGGAAGGAAGGAAGGAAGGAAGGAAGGAAGGAAGGAAGGGAGGGAGGGAGAAAGGAGAGAAGTTTCCTGTGACAGAATCAAGCAGTCATGTGGTAGGTTATGGCCTTGTGGGGGAAAAAACATAATATACTGCCCTCCTCCAGGTTGCATATGCCCAATGTGATGGAAGGACAGCCCACCAAGGATCTCCAAAAAAAATGACCAGATTAGGCCTATTGGGAAGTTCAGGACCTTCTGCATCTGCCTACAACAACTCTACAAATCCTTGGCTCCCAAATATTTTGTCATCTCCTTCTACCCTAAAAGAAAAAAACTTTTTTCCTGTACTCATGCAACACTTCTAACCCCCAAATGTGTGGGATTTTTCCATTCCTAGCAATTCTCCAATTATCTGGGCACCATCTGAGCGTCCTACATTTAATTCAGTTCTGACATTGCTTACCTGGAGTAATCATCAGATCTCAGAAGTTAAAGGGCTCAGTCCCACGACACTGCCACCACTTCTGATGCCAGTCACAAATCCCAGGTTGCCACTTGTACTTGTGATTAATTAACCTTCTATAAATCACAGGTTCCCATGACCCTTTCCTCAGGTTCAATAATTTGTTGGAATGGCTTACAGAACTCAGGAAGTTACTTGACTTACATTTAATGGTTTATTATAAAGATACAACTCAGGAATAGCCAAGTGGAAGAGAGGCACAGGGCAAGCATGGGGATGGCATGGAGCTTCCAGACCCTCTCTCCATGCACTGCCCTCCCAGCACCTTGATATATTCACCAGCCCAGAAGCTCTTAACTCAGTCTCTAAACATCTAAGCAGTTCTCCCCTTCCTGGGAAGATGAGGGAGTGGTCTGAAAGTTTCAACCCTCTAATCATGGCCTGCTGTTTCTGGTGGCCAGTTCCCATCCTGAAGTGATCCAGAAGCCCACCAAGAGTCACCTCATTAGGACGAAAGACGGACCTGTCACCCAGGAAATTCCAACGGATTTAGGGGCTCTGTATCAGAAACTGGGGTCAAAAATAAAATATTATAACAAAAGATGTTCCTAGCATCCTTATCACTCAGGAAATTCTGAGGGTTTTAGGAGCTCTGTGTCAGGAACCAGGGGCAGAGACCAAATATACATTTGTGTTTTTTAAATTTCCAACTTTTATTTTAAATTCAGGGACACATGTGCAGGATATGCAGGTTTATTACATAAGTATAAGTGTGCCATGGTGGTTTGCTGCAGCTATCAACCTGTCACCTAGGTTTTAAACCCTGCATGCACTAGCAATTTGTCATGATGCTCTCCCTCCCCTCGTGCCCACCCCCCCAACAGGCCCCAGTGTGTGTTGTTCCCCTCCCTGTGTCCATGTGTCCTCATTGTTCAGCTCCCACTTATAAGTGTAAGTGAGAACATGAGGTATTTGATTTTCTGTTCCTGTGTTAGTTTGCTGAGGATAATGGCTTCCAGTTCCATCCTTGTCTCTGCAAAGGACATGACCTCATTCCTTTTTATGGCTGCATAGTATTCCATGGTGTATATGTGCCATATTTTCTTTATCCAGTCTATCACTGGTGGGCATTTAGGTTGATTCTATGTCTTTGCTATTGTGAATAGTGCTGCAGTGAACATATGCATGCAGGCATCTTTACAACAGAATGATTTCTATTTCTTTGGGTATATACTCAGTAATGGGATTGCTGGATCAAATGGTATTTCTGCCTCTAGGTCTTTGAGGAATCGCTACACTGTCTTCCACAAAAGGTGAACTAATTTACACTCCCACCAACAGTGTAAAAGCATTCCTCTTTCTCCCACAACCTTGCCTACATCTGTTGTTTTTTGGCTTTTTTTTATTTTTTATTTTTTTTTTGAGACGGAGTCTCGCTCTGTCACCCAGGCTGGAGTGCTGTGGCCGGATCTCAGCTCACTGCAAGCTCCACCTCCCGATTTCACACCATTCTCCTGCCTCAGCCTCCCGGGTAGCTGGGACTACAGGCGCCGCCACCTCGCCTGGCTAGTTTTTTGTAGTTTTTAGTAGAGACAGGGTTTCACCGTGTTAGCCAGGATGGTCTCGATCTCCTGACCTCGTGATCCGCCCGTCTCGGCCTCCCAAAGTGCTGGGATTACAGGCTTGAGCCACCACGCCCGGCCTTGGCTTTTTGATAATAGTGATTCTGACTGGTGTGAGATGGTATCTCATTGTAGTTTTGATCTGCATTTCTCTAATAATCAGTGATGTTGAGCTTTTTTTCATGTTTGTTGGCCGTGTGTATGTCTTCTTTTGAGAAGTGTCTGTTCATGTCCTTTGCCAACTTTTTAATGGCCAACTTTCTTCTGAATTTGTTTTAGTTCCTTGTCGATGCTGAATATTAGACCTTTGTCAGATGGATAGATTGCAAAAATTCTCTCCCATTCTGTAGGTTGTCTATTTACTCTGATGATAGTTTCTTTGGCTGTGCAGAAGCTGTTTAGTTTAATTAGACCCCATTTGTCAATTTTTGCTTTTGTTGCAATTGCTTTTGGAGTGTTCATCATGAAATCTTTACCTATGTCTATGTCCTGAATGGTATTGCCTAGGTTTTCTTATAGGGTTTTTATAGTTCTGGGGTTTTACATTTAAGTCTTTAACCATCTTGAGTTGATTTTTGTATGTGGTGTAAGGAGTGGGTCCAGTTTCAATTTTCTTTACATGGCTAGCCAGTTATCCCAGCACCATTTATTAAATAGGGAGTCCTTTTGCCATTACTTTTTTTTGTCAGGTTTGTTGAAGATCAGATGGTTATAAATGTGCAGTCTTATTTCTAGGTTCTCTATTCTGTTTCATTGGTCTGTGTGTCTGTTCTTGTACCAGTGTCATGCTGTTTTGGTTACTGTAGCCTTGTAGTGTAGTTTGAAGTCCAGCAGCATGATGCCTCCAGCTTTGTTCTTTTTGCTCAGGATTGTCTTGACTATTCAGGCTCTGTTTTGGTTCCATATGAATTTTAAAATAGTGTTTTCTAATTTTGTGAAAAATGTAAATGATAGTTTAATGGGAATACCATTGAATCTATAAATTGCTTTCAGCAGTATGGACATTTTCACAATATTGATTCTTCCTATCTGTGAGCATGGAATGTTTTTCCATTTGTTTGTATCATGACTGATTTCTTTGATCAGTGGTTTGTAGTTCTCCTTGAAGAGGTCCTTCGCTTCCCTTGTAAGCTGTATTTCTAGGTATTTTATTCTTTTTGTGGCAATTGTGAATGAAAGTTCCTTTATGATTTGGCTCTCAGCTTGTCTGTTGTTGGTATATAGGAGTACTAGCAATTTTTGGACATTGATTTTGTATCCTGAGACTTTGCTGAAGTTGCTTACCAGCTTAAGAAGCTTTTAGGCTAAGATGATAGGGTTTTCCAGATATAGGATTATGTCATCTACAAAGAAAGATAGTTTGACTTCTTCTCTTCCTATTTGAATATCCTTTATTTATTTATCTTGCCTGATTGTCCTGGCCGGGATTTCCAATACTATGTTGAATAGGAGTGGTGAGAGAGGACATCCTTCTCTCGTGCCAGTTTTCAAGGGGAATACTTCCAGCTTTTGCCAATTCAGCATGATACTGTCTGTGGGTTTGTCATATATGGCTCTTATTTTGACGTTCAATACCTAGTTTATTGAAAATTTTTTAACATGAAGGGATATTGAATTTTATTGAATGTCTTTTCTGCATCTGTTGAGATAATCGTGTGATTTTTGTCTTTAGTTCTGTTCATTTGATGAATTGCATTTATTGATTTGTGTGTGTTGAATCGGCCTTGCATCCTGGGGTGAAACCTACTTGATCATGGTGGATAAGCTTTTTGATGTGCTGCCAGATTCAGTTTGCCATTGTTTTGTTGAGTATTTTTTAATCAATGTTCATCAAAGATATTGGCCTTAAGTTTCCTTTTTTTGTTGTATCTCTGCCAGGTTTTGGCATCAAGATGATGCTGGCCTCATAAAATGAGTTAGGAAGGAGTCCCTACTTTTCAACTTTTTGGAATAGTTTAAGTGAGAATGGCACTCACTCTTCTTTGTACCTCTAGGAGAATTCAGCTATGAATCTATCTGGTCCTGGACTTTTTTCCTTTTTTTCCTTTTTTTTTTTTTTTTTGGAGGGGGGTTGGTAGGCTGTTTATTACTGCCTCAGTTTCAGAACTTATTATTGGTCTATTCAGGGATTTGTTGTCTTCCTGGTTCAGTCTTAGGAGGATGTATGTGTTCAGGAATTTATCCAGTTCTTCTGGATTTTCTAACTGATGTGCATAGATGCATTCATAGTATTCTCTGACGGTTGTTTATATTTCTGTGGGGTCACTGGTGATATCCCCCTTATCATTTCTGGTTATGTTTATTTGAATCTTCTCTCTTTTCTTCTTTATTAGTCTAGCTTAGTGGTCTATTTTTATTAATTTTTTCAAAAAACCAGCTCCTGGATTTGTTGATTTTTTTTGAAGGGGTTTTCGTGTTTCTGTCTCCTTCAGTTCAGCTCTGATATTGGTTATTTCTCATCTTCTGCTAACTTTGGGGTTTGTTTGCTCTTAGTTGTGATCTCAGGTTGTTAACTTGGGATCTTTCTAGCTTTTTGATGTGAGCATTTCGTGCTACAAATTTCTCTCTTAACACAGCTTTAGCTGCATCCTAGAGATTGTGGTATATTGTATCTTTGTTCTCATTAGTTTCAAAGAACTTCTTGATTTCTGCCTTAATTTCATTATTTACCCAAGAGTTATTCAGGAGCAGGTTGTTCAATTTCCATGTAGTTGTGTGGTTTTGAGTAAATTTCTTAATCTTGAGTTCTAATTTGATTGTGCTGTGGTCTGAGAGATGGGTTGTTATTATTTCAGTTCTTTTGCATTTGCCAAGGAGTGTTTTACTTCTAATTATGTGATCAATTTTAGAGTAAGTGCTGTGTGGCAATGAGAAGAATGTATATTCTGTTGTTTCAGGGTGGAGAGTTCTGTAGATATCTATCAGGTCCATTAGATCCAGAGCTGAGTTTAGGTCCTGAATATCTTTGTTAATTTTCTGTCTCAATGATCTGTCTAATGGTGTCAGCGGGGTGTTACAGTCTCCCCCTATTATTGTGTGGAGCCCAAGTCTCTTGGTAGGTCTCTAAGAACTTGCTTTATGAACCTGGGTGCTCCTGTATTGTGTGCATATATATTTAGGATAGTTGGCTCTTCTTGTTGAAGCAAACCTTTTACCATTATCTAATGCCCTTGTCTCTTTTTATCTTTGTTGGTTTAAAGTTGTTTTGTAAGAAACTATGATTGTAACCCTGCTTTTTTTTCTGTTTTCCATTTGATTGGTAAATTTTCCTCCCTCTCTTTATTTTGAGCCTGTATGTGTCTTTGCATGTGAGGCAGGTCTCTTGAAGACAGCATAACAATGGGTCTGAGTTTTTTATCCTGCTTGCCATGCCATGTCTTTTAATTGGGGCATTTTGCCCATTTGCACCTAAGGTTAGTATTGTTATATGTAGATTTGATCCTATCATCATGATGCTAGCTGTTTATTTTGCAGACTTGTTTATGTGATTGCTTCATAGTGTCACTGGTCTGTGTACTTCAGTGTGTGTGTGTGTCTGTGTGTTTGTGTGTGTGTGTGTTTCAGTGGCTGATAATGGTTTTTCCTTTCCGTATTTAGTGCTTCCTTCAGGAGCTCTTGCACGGGAGGTCTTGTGGCAACAAATTCCCTCAGCCTTTGCTTGTCCAAGCCTTCGCTTATTTCTCCTTCACTTATGAAGCTTAGTTTGGTCGATATGAAATTCTGGTTTGGAAATTCTTTTCTTTAAGAATGTTGAGTATTGGCCCACAATCTCTTCTGACTTGTAGGGTTTCCGCTGAGAGATCCACTGTTAGTCCGATGGGCTTCCCTTTGTAGGTGACCTGGCCTTTCTATCTGGCTGCCCATAACTTTTTTTTTTTTCACTTCAATCTTGGAGAATCTGATGATTGTGTCTTGGGGTTGATCTTCTCATGGAGTATCTTAGTGGGGTTGTCTTCATTTCCTGAATTTGAATGTTGGCCCATGTTGCTAGGTTGGGTAAGTTCTCCTGGATGATTTCCTGAAGTGTGTTTTCCAACTTGGTTCCATTTTCCCTGTCTCTTTTAGGTACATCAGTCGGCACAGATGTTTTTCTTGGAGGTTTTATTCATTCCTTGGAGGTTTTAGTCATTCCTTTTAACTCTTTTTTTCTCTATTCTTGTCCACCTGTCTTAATCCAGAAAGCTAGTCTTCCAGCTCTGAGATTCTTTCCTACACTTGATCTACTCTATTAATACTTGCGATTGCACTGTGAAGTTCTTGTAGTGTGTTTTTCAGCTCTAACAGGTCTGTTATGTTCCTCTCTAAATTGGCTATTTTGGCTGTCAGCTCCTGTATTGTTTTGTCATGATCCTTAGTGTCTTTGCATTGGGTTACAACATGCTCCTTTAACTCAGTAAAGTTCATTACTACCCACATTCTGAAGCCTACTTCTGTCATTTCAGCCATCTCAGTCTCAGCCCAGTTCTGAGCCCTTGCTGGAGAGATGGTGGGGTCATTGGAGGAAAAGAGGCACTGTGGCTTTTTGAGTTTTTAGCATTTTTGTGTTGATTCTTTCTTATCTTTGTGGGCTTATCTATCTTTGATCTTTGAGGTTGCTGACCCTTGGATGGGCTTTTTGTGGTTTGTTGTTATTTTCTGTTTGTTTGCTTTGCTTTTAACAGTCTGGCTACCCTGTGTAGGTCTGCTGTGGTTTGTTGGGGGTCTGCTCCAGACCCTGGTTGCCTCAATTCTTCCCATACCTGGAGGTATCACTGGTGAAGGTGCTTCCTTTGGCTAGGGGTGGGGAGTTCCCTTGGCTCTGTGTTGCTCTGGAGTAAGCCATCACCCTTTTCTTCATTCTTCATGGGTCGAGTTGTTTCCCTGATCAGTCCCAATGCAACTACCTGGATATTTCAGTTGAAGATACTGTATCCACTCGCCCCTTCCATGCCTCTGCATGAGTGCAGCAAACTGCAGCTGCTTCTAATTGACCATCTTGCTACATTTCTTATATGCCACTCCTGTCTCCCCAGAGGATTTCTGTCCTTCTCAGAACCTGACTACCTTCTCTTTGGAAACAGCTTCCACCTCTCTGCCTCTAGCTCTGCTTCTCTCTTGAACTCTAAACTCCCATTACTATAGAAATGATCCTATGATAACAACAATGGCATGTGTTAAGTACTTTGTGCCAGGCTCGGTGCTAATTCTTTACTTACATTACGATTTAATCTTCATAGAACACTATGAAGTAGTAACATTGTTGTCCTCATTTTATACTTGAGAGAACCCAGGAGGAGAAAGGTTAAGCAACTTGCCTCAAATTGTAACATTAGTAAGTAGCAAAAACCCCAGGGTGCTTCAATTAGCACCTTTAATAAAATGTGCCTCCAATTTCACGCATTATATTTCCCTAGCTCCTCCTCCTGTATTTTCTACCTCAGTGAGTGATATCTGCAGTTGTCTAAGTGGGAAAGCTTCACCTAATTTCAGATTCCTTCCCCTAGTCTCCCACAGCTGAATTGCTTATTTGTTCTTGCCAGTTCTCCCTCTGGACTCTGGGAACTTTCTTTTCCCGATGTGAAGTGTATCTGTCTTTTCTGTTTAATAATTTCTCACTCGTATTCTTGCATCTGGTTTCTTTGTGTCCATTCTTAACTTCTCCAATCACTTTTCATGCCACTGGGAATGCCTGGATATCCCCCGCCCGTTCAGTTAACCTTCCATGTCTTCCCATCCCTGACACATTAACGTTTATACTTCAAGTACAGCACAGCACCAACCTCTTTTTCCAGCCCCATCTGTGTGTATCCTACTCTGTCTTTCCCTGATGACAGCCACTCCAGATGTCATGCTCCACTTTAAACACACCTCTACACATCATCCCCACCTTCTTTCCCAGGGACCACAGTACATTGCTTATGCCTACCTCTGTTGAGCAGTTACTTTATCCTTTCTTGTGATAGGGAGCTTACATCTCTAGCTTGCCAACTAAATCATAAGCTCTTTCAGGAAAAGCTGAAACCAATTTTGCTACCTTCAGCTCTTCACCACCTACCTTGAAGGTGTATGAGGGAGGTTGAAGGAGACAGACGTGGGGATTTATTTTGTAAGTTACTGGTGACCTGTGACTTTCTTACTGATAGCTCAAGGGGGAAGGGAGGAAATGCTTACCCATATTCTCAATCCAAACATTTTGGTCCTAGCAGGGAAACAGAAGACAGGTAACATGCCTAGCTGTGATTTTTGAAGAGGATTTTTAAGGAAGAAACTACTTACAGAGTTGTATGCAGGGGTTAAGGAAACCACCTGAGTATACTGGGATACTATGTCCTACTTGGAAGTAAACCAGATATGCCATACTCCTACAGTGGAATACACAGCCCCATTGGCCCAAGACTTCTCCCCTTCCCAGCCTTGGGCTCACTATTTTGCTGTTTCTTATCTTCATATTTTTGGCTCATGCTTTTGCCTCTTCTTATACCTTTTATCCCTCCCCTTTAAAAAAAAAAAAAAATCTGGCCAACCGCTCTTCATTCTTTAAGACACAGCCTGTGCCACCACCTCCAAGAAGCCTTCTTGCACCTGCAGGCTATGACGAGTCATCCTCCCCTGGCTCTCTACTACCCCTATACATGCAGTTTTAACCATCTGGCTAGAGGCCTGTGCCCCATGGGACTCTAACCCCCTCTAAGAGCCAGGTCTCAGTTTTCCCACTGCCCAGCACAGTGCTCAGCCCACAGGTAGTGCCCAGGACTTAGTTGAATAATGAGTAAAGGTCTTTTGGCTACAGATTCTTTGCTCTTTCCACAGTATCTCCATATCATACCCTGTAGTGACAGGTTATTGTTCATTCTTTCCAAAGCATTTATCAACTGTTTACTTTTAAATTAATATATTTTTCCCTTTTTCTATTTATTTCCCCTTCTTCGTGCCCACAGGAAAGACCAAGTGGCTTTAATATGCCACTATCATTTACCTAGAAAGGGGGGTTCACTTTCAGTAAGTGCACTAGTCAGATTTTCCCTTACTAGCTGTTTTTTAAAATAATTTTTTAAATGCAGTTAGAACCCAATAAGTTATCATCTCCTCTTCCTCTATAATTTTATTTAAAAATATTTATTATATTGACTCTATAACAGGCATCAACAAACTGTGGCCCACACCCTGTGGGCCAGTCCCCATTTTTATACGTAAAGTTTGATTGGAACACAGTCATACTTATTTGTTTACATATTGTCTATAGCTGTTTTCACACTACAACAATAGATGGAGTAGATGCAACACTGACCATATGGCCCACAAAGGAAAAAACATTTACTATCCTGCCCTTCACAAAGAAAAGTTTTGCCCTGGAAGAAATTGTGAAGCAGTTAGAATTTGTAGCCATCCACCCTTCTTTTTTCTGTTATAGCCACGATTGCTCTAACATTCATTGTCCTGTTCTTCCTTCACCTTCTAAATGACCAGCTCTCCTCACCCACAACTCTCTGTCACCTAGGGGAGAAGAATTTCTGTTTCTTTAAAATTGAGCTTTAAAATTATCAACAGCTGATTAGGGAGATATTCTGGAGGGAGATAAGGGAACTATGTAGACTGGTGTTTTCGGCCTGAGTTCTGTAGCTCAGCTGCATCTGAATCATTGGAAGAGTTTGTTGTTGTTGTTGTTGTTGTTGTTGTTGTTGTTGTTGTTGTTGTTTTAATGTAGACTGTGCAGGATCCAGGAATTGGGAAGGAGGAAAACTTTGGTCTCTGTGTAGGCCCATGTTTCTCAAAGTGCCAAATCCCAAGCTGCATGCAGACAATTGGTGAACATGGGCCCCACTACAGGCAAACTGCATTTTTACAAGTTCTTGATATGATTTTGATGCACCCTAAAGTTTGGGAATTACGGAATTCTCCTTTCTCTAAGACACCCTGGATTCCTAGTTTGTAGGACAGAATGTTTCTTTAAAGAGGAACAACTACGAATAAGTTTCCAAAATAACTAAGTTGGCTCTCTAGTTACCAATAGTTTATAATCTGTTTGTTAGATGTTCTCTTACAAAAATGTGAAGTGGAACAGAACAGGGGATGGACTGCAAGGTGAAGAGGACAAGGAGATGGAATCTGTCAGAACGTTGTAGAAAACTTAGGAAGCTTGAGTACTTGGTAATGGGGGGAGGGATAATGGGAGAGTGAAGAGTTGTTGAAAGCGACTTCAGTATTGTGTCTAGAGGTCTGGCCCCATCAAACCTCATGGAATCTGTCACTGTGGATGAAATTTCTCACGTTGTAATGTATGGACCAGATTTGGGTTCTGAGCCTGCCTTAGACTGATGGTTAGGACCCCTGAACACTGGGCTTTGTGCTACAGTTGACTGATTGGTAAACACATGGAATCATCAATTTCTTCCTTTCCACACAAACCGTCTGCCTAGGATCTTGGGAAGTTAAAAATAAGATCTGGTGAGCCCAAGTAAGGGGTCCATCAGAAGCCTGCAACTCTTACGGCCTTCCCCAGACTTGGCTAATGAAAAGGGACTTAAACAGCATTGACTTCTCTATTTGACAGCTATCCCAATCTTCATGCTGACAGATCTGTTTTTCTTGGATCTGGAAAGTCGTTTTTGAGCAGGAATAGAGGGTAGCAGTGTAACTCTAATTCAGTGCATTAGCCACACAATACTGGGTGTTTATGTTGGACCAAATCCTGTTACTGACATTTTGGCAGGCTGGCTGCTGTCACTGAAGAACTTACCGAAATTGCGAAAGGGAGTCAATGTAGAACGAGCAGTTTTCCACTTTTAGTGGAGTCCAGCTGCTGTCCCACAGAGGAGCTGCACATGGCCACACGGCTCCTGCATTGAAGCCTGCCTGCAAAGGCGGGCAAGGCACCTAAATATAAAGTTGTAAAGCATCAGTATGGAATCTTTCTTTCGTGACCCGAGCAATTAATCTAGCATGGTGACAGTTTTGTAAATCTGTACAAGAGTTAGACATTTTAAGTAACTTAATTAAGTGCTATAAATCAAAGTGGAATTCCTAAATTTGCTAATTTTCTGAAGGGTCTTGAAAATATAAAGATGAGGCATAAACTTATATTCACCCAGGATTTGCCTCATTTTAGTCATATAATAAGTTTACGAGTTTGTATTCATCATCCTGGGTTTGATGTGAAAATGCTGATAATTTACATTATCAAGAGGCTTCCGTTGGCTTTTGACATTCAGTGTAATGGGGATTTCCCTGTAAACAAGATTTTCTCATAAAAATAGATGATCCTTACCCTACGACCATCTCAGGCTTGCAAATGTAGTTGGGGGGTGGGTGTGGTGGTCACTTTTCTCTAAACTTTATTCCCTCCAGTGAGGATGAGCACGGAGAATAACAGTGTAGGGACTGGACTCTGCTACTCAAGGAAAAAAGGAAGTTACTTATCCTCTCACAGGGTTACTGTGAGTCTTCAATATGTTAATATTTAGTGTTAATATGAAGTGCCTAAAATAGTGGCTGAGCAGAATAAGTAGTCAAAAAACATTAGCAACACTATCACTGTCACTATTATGGGAGCCAATTGAGCCATTTGAAACTCAGTCTGGATTGGAAGGTTCTGCCTCCACTGTTGACATCTATCCGTCCTGTGGTCATGTGGCAAATGAAGTGTGATGTGACAGTGAAATCTGAGGGACTTTAGGTAGATCTTTGTCAGTAGATGGTGGGCACTGGAGCCAAAATGTAATGGGATGCGGATTATGTGGGATTTGAAGAAGCAGAGCAGGCAGTTTAGAGGTTTAATGTTAAGGGAAAGAAGAAAAGCGGGCTGGCACCTTGAGGAAAAGATAGAATTGAAGACATGATTGGGATAGGGAGACCTCGGCAGATGTAGCTCAGGTTTCTCCAGACAACAGCAGCCTGAGATGAAATGGCTTTCACATTTGACTCTCACTCTTCTTTCTTATTCTGGGATCTCCAGGCCCCTGAAGGTGTCCCCCTCCATTACTTCTAAGAGTTTTCAGAGAGCAGTTCACATTCATACATGACAAAGGGCTCCTTCCTCCATCCCCTCCCCCTTCTGGAAGCTGTTTTTCTCCTCTCCATGAAGTATAGTTCTGGCAGGAACTCAGTGAGAGAGGGGTTCTCTGATCAGAAAAGTTTGAGATGCAAAATACTACATTTTCCCTGTTAAAAAGCCATACTCTGCATAGACTGACTGAAAGGAAATTAATCTTTTTAATCCCCCCATACAACTATTTGTTTTGTGTAATCCATCATTTTTCAGACTTGTTTGATCACAGCACCACCCCACTTCTTTTATTTGCATAAAACCTTTAACCTTCCAGAGTATCACCACTCTTTGCAACATACTATAAGGAAGGCTGGGATAAGGCAAGACGTGGCCCCTGGGGAAAGAGGGACCACATATTAAGATGGCGATAGCCTCACCTACCCTCAGGGAGCTGATATCTCAAGCTAGGGTAGGGCTGGGAGAGCAGGGTGCTGCTGAGGAAGTTCCCACGGAGCCCAATCCTGCTGCCTTGTGTGTATCAAATGCTTCCTCTTCCAGGGACACGCGAACAGACAGGCTGCTGCACTCTTGCTGCTGTAAATCGCTAAACCCAAAATCATGTGTCTGCCCCATTCTAGCTCCACTTTGGTATGATGACGTGGCACACAGAGCTCAGACTGAGTCCTCCACAGTTATCCCTCCACTAGTGCCTTAGCAGAACAAGGACTCTGTGGAAATAGGGTTTTAATTACAGTCATTTGTCCCATTTTGTGGCTCTTCGGGAATGCAACTATCTCATCTGCAGGAAATGTTGTTGGGGACTAGTTAGCTCAGGAGTGACCACCAACATGGAGTGGGAGTTGTGGATACAGATTTTTTCCACCTGTATTTCCTTTCCCTAAATAAATTGGGCAGTTCTGAGGCCTCCAACGTCTCCATCCCCACTTACCCTGTGAAACTCCCCTGATGTGAAGAGTATGTTTGGGAGCTGATTAAAGATGATCCTGGCAGCTACCCTGCTGTTTAAAAAGTATCTATGGATTCACCACATTCATACACTTTTTCTTATCTTTTTTTTTGTCTGTAAAAAATGGAAAAAAAAAAAACTTGTCATAAGAGGCATTTCTTACGGATTTTATCTATGTGGTTAAAATAGTGGGAATACCTAACCATTCATTTATCTTGATTTTTTTTCCTATTAAAAAGAACCAAAGATTGAGAACAATAAATTATCACAATAGTTTTTCACTCCATGAATAAAATGCCCCATTTTTTTACATCTGAACATTAGGATTTCTTTCAAAATTTCAAAATTCTAGAGGCATTGATTTGTTATTTAAATTTAACGTATGCTTTTGTTCAAATGATGTAATTCTGCATATTTCTTTCACAAAAATACTATTGGAAGTATCTACCTCTTCTCTAATGCTCCAAAAATGCCTATGGTTATTTAACCTTTAAAATACAGTATTTTCCTTCTTGGCATTGAGTGTTAATTTCTGTCAGTTGTTTAATAAACCCTTAATTTTAAAATCTTCTTAAGGAAGAAGATGTATCTACTTCTTAAAATATAAACATCTTTGTGACTAAAACTGAACAATGTTCCTGGAATTTAGCTTACTAAATGGGTGTATACTCAAAAGATAGTATTAAGTTCTCTTGAGTGTGTGATAACATACCAGGGACTACCAGAGCCACTCATCAGATATAAACCTTACTTTCTAAGCTATATATCAAGTCAGTAATAAACATTAGACAAAAAAGAAAGTGGTAAGGGTGGGAGAATCCACATTTCCACATTACATTCCCTAAAGGATGAAAGAGGAAGTGGGTTCTTCAGTGAGTTTTTTTCCAAGAATATCAAGAACCTTCTTAATGTTCTTGGAAATGGAAAATATTCCTCCTGTAGGGAGTTGTGCAACAAAAGGAGTGGGGAAATTTTTGATAAAAGATGCCAAGACCTCACCAAACTGTGTATAGAAAGAGACCAAAAGAAGGCTCTGAAATCCAGGAGGAGCTCCAAGTTGAACTCCATCTTACTGCAAGCCAGTGACAGGTTTTGGGAAAGATTAGGAAATAGGCCAGAGCATCTGGTAAGAACAATTGCTATAAAATGTTGAACTAAATGCAATCGTGTACAATTCGAAAGTAGCCACTTGAGCAAGAAAAATATTCTATTTGGAAAATAGCCAATTTACCTAGTTCTTGATGATCTGTGGCAAGGTGTTACACAAAGTGTATGGCATAAATAGTACAAATTCACTGACAATACTGTGCCAAGGGCAATAGCTTTAACACCTCCACCCATCACACCTTTTCTAGAACTACTAAGACGGGACTCAGTAGACTGGCTTGAATGCTTCTCTGCTTCCTGATTCTGTTGAACATCATCTAGTGAGTACAAAGGGAAACAGAGAAGGAAAGAATCTGTCACATGCCTTGCAAATAGCAGGCTCTCAGAAAAGTTTGTTGAATGAAGGAATGTAATGACAGGAGGAATTTCTAGTCTTGGCTCTGCCATTAATTACACAACCTTGGGCAGGTCACTTAACCACTTTATGGTAAATCATCCCGCTGACCAATAAAACCTCAATGTCCTCATCTGTAAAATGAAGGGGTTGAACTATTGGACCTCTAAAGTTTTTTTCAGTGCTAAAACTCCATAATATACATGGTTTATCATGCATGAATAGTTTCTGAGTCATTCGGGATTGACAGTGTTGGAACTAAGAATTCTGCAGCAAGGAAGAGGATATTCTCTAGGTTCTGTAGAAGGAGGAAAGGTGTAAGGCTTTTTCACTATCATCAAGCATATAATGTTTAATCAGTGTAAATCCCTGAGTCATGTGCTGGGCAAACACAAGCTTCTTTTCTGCTCCAAAGGTGCTTATTTTCAGTCATGAAGCAGTCAGCTTCATGTAGGAAGTAAGACCTAAGTCAATTCTTTCGATGTCAATGAGAAAAGGAACTCACAACAGTAACTATGACAGGTTCTGTGCTTTTGACTATATTTTTTCTATAAAAATCAAGAGCTTGCAGAAAGCATCAGGCTCAAGGTCAAGGATCTAAATCAAGTCCAGGTGTGGTTCCTCGGCTTCTTTACCCTGAGAACTATCCTTCCCCAGCTGGAGACCTATAGAGACAAGTTACCACCCCACACCTGTATAACATACAATGGATATTCTGAGCTTAATACCAAACTTAGATCTAACTGCAAAAGACAAAAAGGAGGAAGGGGGAGGCACACAACAGTCACTAAGACACAGCAATTACAAAATCCATCCAGGCACATATCTGCAGGTCCTTCATTGGAACTCAGCCCCACTTCTTGGGCATCATTTCCCATGGTTCTTGGCTTTGCCCTCCGGGTCCTTGGCTGCAGTCTCTGGGACATCCCCTATGTTCCATAAGAAGTGACCTGTATTTGCAACTGAGGAAATTTCTCAGCTTACCTTCTACTTGTCAAAGGTTGAGGTTCCAAAGACTTCATTACACTTTATACTATCTCTGTCCCTTTAGCCCAAACTGATACAATATCCTTAGAAAATGTATGGACATCCTACATACTAATTTATAATCCACTCCATTAGACAAAATCCATGCATCTCTTCAAGATAAGTCCTTCTCCACTTTGGTTCCCTGTGAGCCTGCTGTTCAATGATGCCCTTAAAGTCATTAAAAGCCCTATTGTTTAACTGTGAGTATCTGTGAGGAATGCCCTTATGATCCTTTGGAGAACTTCTGTCTAAAGGGTCAGAGAGGTACTGCCCTAGATCTTTATGAGGTCTTAATAAAGAATCTTCCTGTCCCGCCCTGGGTGTCATCTTTTCCGGGAAGCCATTTCTTAACTCAAGAACCTTTTGCTGGCTGAAAAGGCTGTTCTGGATCCTTTAAAATTCTTCCAACTTCCACTCAAAAATGGAATAGCTTTTCCTTAATTCATTTCTCTCATTTTAATATAGGCAGCTAGAAGAAGCCAGATAGCACCCTCAACACCCTGAATTTTCCAGAAGTCTCCCTAGCTACTTCATTGAGTTCATTAGGTACAATCTCTATTTTTCACATTATTGCTGGTGACAATTTTGCTGAACTTCCCACTGCTACATAACAAGGGTTTCCTTCCCTCCAGCTCAAGTAATATTTCCTTCACTTTCCTTTAAGCCTCATCAATAGGCCCCTCAAGGCTTCTGCTAACACAGTCTTCAAACCTTTTCAGGCTTTCGCTAACCGACTCTACAAGTCCCCTCTGGCTTCTTATTGCCACCTGGTCCCAAAACCAATGTTACAGATTTTTGTTTATGGTAATATCCCAATTTCAGGTACCAAAAGTACCGAAATCTGATGGTTAGCTATTGCTAAGTAACAAATAACTCCAAACATAGTAGTTTAAAATAGCAACACTACTATTATTATCTCTGACAGTTTTTCTGGATCAGGAATCTGGGAAGGGATTAGCTAGCTAGTGCTGGCATTGGGCTGCTCACGTGTTTGCAGTCCAGTGGTGGCTGGTCCTGGAACAATGTGAAGTGAATTTGCTGGAAAAGTTGGAGTTGTCTGGGTATCTCTGTTCACGCTGCCTCAGGGCCTCTCCATGTGTTCTCTGTGTGGGCATTCTCACAACATGGCAGTTCCCAACATCAAAGCAGCCAGATTGCTTACTTAGCCAGTAAAGGCTTCAAGAGTTAGTATTCTAGCTATCAAGACAGGAGCCATACCTAGGAACTAGCCTCAGAACCCCTGCAGAATGACTTGTGCCACAATCTGATGGTTACAAATGAGTCCCAGATCCACTCAGATTCAAGGAGAAGGAAATTGGATTCCACCTCTTGACAGTGTTGGGACAAAGCTCTAGAAAAGCATGTGTAATGGGGGATACTGTTGTGTCCATCTTTAGAAAATACGATCTAACACACCTAATGTGCAGAGTTAGGGATGGTGAATGTAACACATCTGCAACACAGCTCGACATTTATGTAGTAGCTACTAAATAAATTATTGTTCTTACTCAGTTCGTTGTTATTACTCTTATTATACAGGGTGGGTTTTCTTTTTTTAACATTGTCAGAATCTTCTCAGATGAAGTTTTGTTTTGACTTTCTTTCTTTCTCCTTTATAACTTTTATTATAGTCTTTAATTGCTAGTAGAGCACTTTAATAGATAATTTGGTATTTTATAAACCACAGAATATTAGAGCTAGAATACACTATATTAATCCTAGGGTGTGCTCTGACTTCTCCAGCACAACCTTTCCTGAGCTCCAGCTACTTTCAGTCTGCAACATGAGCAGTGTTTCACCAGAACTAACTAGATAATCCCTTCCCAAATTCCTCAACCATTTTATTTTATAGGCAACAAACCCAAAGGTTAGTGTAGCCAAGTCATTTGCTGCATTCACAAAGATGCACACCTTATTTCTAACAGACATTAGACTCACTCATTTGTTTGGTTTCCCAACCTAGTACTTTTTCCCCTGTAGCATTCCTACCTCTCTCACCAATAAAGATGTGATCACTCACGCTTTTACCTTGGAATGAAAGTCTGTATTTTCCCTTACTTGATGATTTCACAATCCATTCTGCTTTCACATTGTCTGGGAGCCTTCTGCTGCAGGGATCAGACTGTTCAGTTGGAAGACGGCACGCTTCTGTGGCCTCATGTAAGTGTCGGTGAGAAGGTACTGATGTTAGAGAGCACAGACATGGAGCCTCTCCAAAGGGGAAAATAATGCAGTGCCTCCTCTCTCTCCCAGCATTTCTTATCTGAAGCAGGAACTCTGATGGCCTAACAATCATTTTCACTTCTCGTACTTTATTAATATCCTTGGAAAGATACTATAGGCCAAATTTGTCCTATGAGCATGCACATTTAACTTCCATTTAATTTAGTAAGAGCTTTTACATATATCCAAGGGTGAAATTTAGCCAGAAGATAAGAAGAACAAAAATGTCACAGGTCAAATATGCCGCCAGTAGTTCATGTCTGAATGTGTTTTCCACTTTCTGCACTCTGTCATTCCCTGGAGAATTCTCTGTGCACTGCTCTAAAGAAGACCTTAATTTTTCTTTTTGAAATGACTGATAACAATATAGAGTCATCGCGCCTCTAGGTTTGTATCGAGTAGTTTCATAAGGTTTGTTTTGCTCATTTATAAGACCTTTATCCTCCTACCCCTTGTCACATAGCTCTCCTTAACAGCTGTTTTCTTGTTTCTATTAAACCAGTCACTGGGGGAAACACACTCCATCCTGAAGACTGTTGCTACTTGGAGGCACTGAAATATGGCTGCTGTTGCCACTATTGTGACCCCTTTCTGTTCTTCATTTTTTTTCTGCTTGAGATTTTTGCTCAAGTGCTAGTATTCTTCATTTTCTATCTTGTTTGGAAATTTGCATCCTTATCCCTCCCTCACTACAAGTAAGAAATAAGTAACCCAAGGTGATTTATTAATAACATGAATTCCACAGGCCCATGCAGACCTAAGTTCCACTTGGGATATCTCTCAAGTCTATCGCAATGACCAGCTCTGATTTTTAAACGAACAGATGTGTTCATTGAGCACCAATTAATGTGATCTGAGACCAAAAAAAAAACTATTTGGAAAATTGTTAATGGCCTTCCTTTAAAAAACTGAGCTTCACAAAGGAAAAGATAAATCCCACAAAAGAAATTCAAATATTCAAAGGCAATTTAGAAAACAGATATTATGCCAAATCAAGAGAAAGTAAAAGATAGCTTAAAGCCAATTTCTATGGCCATCACTTTAATTGACATGAAGATGTAGAGGGTAGCTGTATTTTAAAGAGCCTTAGATTTCAAATGTTTTCCCTGAACTTAAGATTGATGTCAAAGGAGCAAAATAGGGATATCACAGTCAGACATCAGATGGCTGCTGTCAAGATTTTGGAAGACAACATTAATTTGGTGAAATCATAAAGGTCTGGGAATCAACTCTGCCATTCTAGAAACTAAATGTTGTGATTCCTCCAGAGTTAATGAAATTAATGAGGATGGGCTCATGCAAACTAAGCCCACGGGAGAAAGAGCTATAAGTCCCAAAATATCAATTGACAAGAATTTACAATGTCATTTACATTTACCAAACAAGCCCAAATTCTAATGTTTGGTTGGTGAATGGCCGGTCAGGACAGTGTCTCTCTCTAGTAGGAATATGTACGTGGCTAGACAAACATTTGCTTATTCAGCAGATATTTACCAATTGCATACTCAGTGCCAACCAGGATGTCGGGTCCTAGGGAGTCAAAGATAAAAAAAATGTAGTCTGTAGGCTCTTAGTTCCCACCATCTAATTAACAAGCAAGACCAATACAATCCATTTTGACTACACAGAAGGAGACCTAACCCAGGCTCCTGGAGTCATAAAAGGCTTCTGGGAAAAGAGGGCATCTCTGCCAAGTCCTGAAGTGAATAGCAGTTGTAATCAGGCAACCAGTGGGGCAAAGCAGAAAGAGCAAGTCCAAGGCAGGGGAGCAGACGACGCAGAAACCACAGGGCAAACTATCTAAGATGATTATTGAGTGTGGATCAGAGCAGGACAATGAAATGGGAGATCTTAACCCTTGTGTCATGAGGCTAGATGCCTACTCTGCCTGCCAAGTGAACTGAATGTCAGGGTTGGCTGATTTTAAGCCTTACCTCTCCTAGAGAATGCTGCTGATTCTTGGTAAGTGGGTATCCTCTGTCAAACTAAGTATTGACTCATTGGTGGGTCAAGAAAATAACTTAGTAGGTCATAATGAGCAATTTTAAAAATGAAACGTAATAGAAACTATTAGAGGGTATTATGTATAATAAGGGCAAGTATTATTTTAAGAAATTTTATTTTAGATGAATGGATGGATGATTACATGGATAGATAGATAGATGCCTACAAATGCAAGTATATAGTTTGAGGTACCCTGACTATATCTTGGCCAAATGCCAAATGGCCAATGTTAAGGGTTAATATTCACCTGAAGTTGAGGCCAAAGCTTCATAACCCCATGATGAAATAAATTTTGGGGATATAGGAATAAACCTGAAATTTTATGAAAAATTACGGCTTAGATTTTTAGAAGTCTGACATTTAAGGTCGAAACAATCACATCTCAGATCGTCATCTATAAGACTGTTTTGCAGCCATTAAACTGCCCATTCGCAAAACAAAATAGCACTCACCTGGACTCAGTGGTGAATTTAGATGCTTTCTGAGTTTCTCCTTTCTCTAACACTTTCTTCTTTTCTTAGTACTCTGTATATTTCTTACCTTGTCTGGAACAAGAATAATTGTGGGGAGAGCTCTTGGCATTGACACCTGTGGGGGAAGGGACAAAGCAGGCCTGGGCAGAGAGAAGCTAGACTGTGAAGCTGTCTCAGTAAAGGCCTCAGTCCACTCCACAGCAAGCTGGAAAGCTAAAGGGTGGCCCTCCAGAGTTGGCCCATGTCGAGGCACATGGACCAGTCTTTGGGTGCTGGATGCCCCTGGGGAGGGAACCTGACTTGGGATGAGGCGGCAGCAGAGGACAATTCCCAGAGAGGGCTGACCTCTGACATCTGTGGGCCAGCAGCAGACCCAGCAGCTGGGGGACCAGGTCCTGAATGGAGATGTAGCTGACACCCACGGTATCTATGACAGCAACATAGTATATCGTTTGTCAGACTTACAGCCTCAGTTGAATTAAGTTACTAAGACATAAATTCATGTAAGTAAAAAGAATCACAATCTAATTCTCTATTGTTATTCATTACTATTTTTAAATTTAGAAAAATGTGTTGGCTCAGAAAGGATAGAATGCTGTTTTTAAAGTAAACTGATATACACTGCGTTATTATTTGTTGTTACTGTTAACAACATTTGGTTGTTATTTTGAGATTTTTAAAATTGTTTTGTTTATAGCATTATAATAGTTATGGCTCTGTTTTAGTCTTGCAGTAATAAATGTACATTTATAATTCAACTTACTGATGCAGATATAGATTTTCACTCTGGGTTATATCTAGAATATTTCAAAGTGAATATTTAGATATTTATAAATCCAACAGCATTCCTTGTTCTATTATTAACATTGCTGGGTTCATGCAACCTTTGCAATCATGTTATTGCTGATCACTTACAAGTTCAGAAATTCCAGAAATGATGTTGAACTAGGCATTCAGCCACTTGGACTTTCAAAGACTGGATCCAAAGCTAAACTTCAGGGTTTCTCTAGTATGTACTTACGTAGAGCTTGCGGCAAACGTATTTCTTTCTGTGCATCTCAGTCAAAAAATTTGATGAACACTGTTCCAATTAACACAGTATAATTGCATAACAAACTATTCCAAAACTTGGTGGTATAAAGCAGCAATCATTTTATTATAGCTCATGATTTTGTGTACTGGGAATTTAGATAGAGGTCAGCTTGGTGACTATTAGACTCCACGTGGCATCCAATGGAGTTACCCAGTAGTAGTCAGCTAGGCAGTGCTGAAGGCCCCAGATGGCCCATCCACATGACTGGTGCTCTAGAAGGGACAACTGGAAACCTGGGCCCTGCAGGTTTCCTCTGTCTCTCTGTGGAGTCTCAGGGCTTCTCAACTTCTCTCCAGTGGGGTAGTCAGACCATTTACATGGAAACTCAAGTCTCCCAGAAGAAAGACATGGAAATTGCTAGTCTTCTGAAAAGCTAGGCCCAGAACTGACATAGTGTTAATTCCATGATACCTTATTAATCGAATCAGCCTCAGGCCAACTTGGGTTCAGAGGGAGGGGACATAGAGTTCACTCATTGATGGGCAGAATGTCAAAGTGTTCACAGCCATCTCTCATCTGCCACAAGCATTGTTCATCATTGCCTGGCTTGGACTCTGGAGCCTGACTGTCTGAATTCGAATCCCACATCCTAGCTGTGCAACCTTGGATAAGTTACTTAGTTTCTCTGTGCCTCAGTTTTCTCATCTATGAAATGGGGATAATATATACACCTATCTCCCTCATAGAAATGTGAGGATTCAATGAGTCGAAAAGGATAAAACACTCCAAGCTTTACTGGCCTAGAGTAAGTGCTCTATGGGTGCAAGCTCTTCTTTTACCCTTCCTTCCTGTGCTGGCACATTCTTTCTAAATATGTGTTAATACCCTTGTTCAGACCAAATCAGCGGTTTGCTCTTTGTTCTCTTCTGACATAGCTGAGAGGCCAACATGCTCCTTTCATGACAGTGACTCTCTGCACTTTGATAATGCATAGAAGAATGAGAATCTTCGGGTAAAGACAGAAGAATGGAAGGTGCTTGGTCAATCTCTTCACTTGAAAATCGCTAAACTACAGATTTTATGGATTCCTGGCCTACTACTATGTGTCAAACCCTATTCTAAGTGCTGGAGATCAAAGTTAGATGAAGATACAGTCCCCAGCCTTCAAGGAACTCATATTCAAGTGGGTAAGATGGTTAGCAATCAAGGAATCAAATACATCATGAGTGCTGTGAAGAAAAGCCAAGCATAATAAGGGAATAAAGAGTTGGTGGGGGGGATAGTGGTTTTAAAGAAATTGCCAAGGACAATCTTGCTGATAAGAAGCTGTGTGCATTTTCACATTTCATCATACTTGATTAAATTTCCAGAGCTTTCTTCTTTCCTTAATTTTGTGAGATATCCTGTCTGTGAAACAGCTCTGCAGGTGGCTGATCTCATCTGTTATGTGTAGATTGCACCAGCTTCACTACCAGAAAGTAACACAGAGTCCTAGTCCTGGAAGTACTACTGCAGGTCCTTTTCTACTCACTACACTTACCAGCAGTGGGACAATGGGCAACCTCACTAAGATGTAAGTTCCTCATCTTTAAGATGGAGAAATATGCAGGCCAAGAGGAGAGCCCTGAGGGAGATGACAATGAATTGCTGGGGAGAGAGAGGCTGATAAAGAACCCCCATGGGATCAGGCTGGAGTCTAGAGGACAGGACAGAGAAAGGGGCCTAGAGTGGCTTCCCTGGGGAGGCAAACCCAGATTGAGGAGAGGCAGAGATGATAGTCGCAGATGTAGGCTTGCCATCTAAGGGGCTCCACTGCACCATAGCCTGGTCTGTATACGAAGCGATAGTGACACCTTTATATATACAGGCCCAGTCCTTAGGAAGAAGAATGTAGCTTAATGTGGAGAAAAGTAGCACCAAGGTTTATAGTCCAGGTGGCTCTCAGTAATTGCTTAACTACGGTAATATTGGATACATCTGGGACTCTTGAAAGTAATCATATTCATCACTCAACAACAGACTTTTTCTTATCTCAAAAATAAAGTTCAAAGTCTTTAAGGGGCATTGGCCTGCCTACTTTCCCATCTTCTTCTTTCGCCCTATCTTCCACCATTTCTTGCATGTGGTCCTGCTCCATAGGGCTCCATGCTCTTTCCCCTCCTTTACGGCTTCCTTATCAGTCCTAACAGAATTGACCCTTCCTGGCCCTGCATTCCTAGCACTTTTGCTTGTGTTGCTTTTATGACCCCTTATCATATTACATCTTCATGGTCACTGAATTGTAATCTCCTTCAATGTGGAAATGGATTTATTCATCATTATAAGCCTCCTCCTCTCTACTTTTTGTCTTACACCAGGTACAAGCTACTCAATAAATATTTGTGGATCTAATTTTTTAATTAAGCATCTGCCATAGAGCAGGCCCTGTAAAGAAAATAAGTAAGTTGACAACATGGCCCCTACAACATGATGGGGAGATGAGATAGAAATGGCCATGTGCATATGGAGGGTGGTGTGTAACAAGTGAAGAGTGAATGATGGCAGCAGTAAGTTCCTTTAAGTCACTTTTGGAAGTGTTCTCACAGCACTGCTTTGTCTTCATCTTCATTATCATTTGTCACACTGCACTGAAGTCACCTGTTTACATGCGTATATAGCCTCTCCCACTCTATGAATTGAAGAGCATGGAATATGGCTGATTGATTTTTTTATCCCTGGTTCCTGGCCCTCAGCCGGAATTCATTATATGTTTTTGGAATGAATAGAACAGCTAGTTACTGAGAAATGTCACTGTTAGATACCTGGCCTTTCACCAGAGCCTGTCTCCTTTCATTTACTGATCCTGAAATGCTGGTAGGCTTTCTTCCATTTCCCTTTTCTCTTAGGGCTGATATCCTGGATACTATAGTAACAGTCCTTGAGGTTCTCCTTTGAATCCCGGATAAAGGCCTGGAAGAGCAGCAAAACATTCAAGTGCCTGAACACTTACTGTTAGGGTCAAACTTTCGATCATCTCTTTCAGATGCTTGAAATGCACTGGTTTAAAACCTGCTCTGAATCAATGGATTTCAAGTTGTTATCATGAGCGAGGGAACTGCCTTTTAAAATGCTAACAGAGGAAACTTGGCGTGTCAGACAAAGGTACACCCCAGTGTGATGACTCATAATATGATGTGTCAGGTGGGAAATCTTTTTAAAAGTTACTGTTTCCCCATAAGCCCAGATGCAGAAATCAAAGGTGGAGCTGGGTGGGGGTTTTACAAGCAAGAGATGGAGGAAAGGGCTTCAGGAAAATCACAGTTGTGGACAGGGAAGAATCTTGGTGCATCCAAGTAAGTTTACAGGCACCATCAATTCTGGATTATTTACGCAGCTTATGCAGCAACAAATAGGGCCCTACTTATTTTTCCTTCAGACTGCCTATATTTTGTCTATTCTCTTCCCTTTCCCTGAAGGGTCAGCAGGGAGCAAGAGAGAAAGGAGCAAAATCTCTCAAGTCGGCTGAATATTTTCTTTTAAAATATTTAGCTTCTTTGGCAGAGAGGAGAAGGGAAGGAATGAAAGATAAAAACTCTTGACTGAAATGAAAATTTGGGATTATTTGTTATTTTGATGATCCTTACTTTTCCATTGATCTAAAAAGCAAAACAACCTGACAGGAAAGGGAAGCCTGGATCAGGAGAGAAGAAGCCTGGGCTCTGGTTCTAAGTTGGTTACAAGACCTGGGAACAAGCTCCTTTCCTTCTCTAGGGCCCAGTTTCCTTGTCTGCATAGGAGCGAGGATGACACATCCAATCCATAGAACATGTGTTCCTCATACCCTGAGCCCTTGGCAGACATCTGCAATGGCTTATGGTACTCTGTCCCAGTGGGCTGGACTGGGCTTCAAAATGTTTCTCAGTGAGACTCCAAGCAGCCCCTACCAATGGATGGGAGGGAGGCAGCTCTCCAGATGTAACCTCCTGGCTATTCCTAACATCAAATTATGTGTTCATTATCAGTGACATCACAAACCCAATACTGCATGAGGATCTAGTAAATGAATATCAAATATAAGCTAAATTTCTCAAGGTGTCATGTATTTGGGAGTGTGAATGAGGTTATATGAAAAGAAATAATCCAAATTTCTCTGGCTCTTGTCACTGCCCAGACACTTCCACTCTCAGCCTCTTGTAGAACGCACTTCAGGTTCAGCCTGCATTCTCTTGCTCCAGAGGGCTCAGACAAAGGCCTAAAGGGACTGGGAGCAGACATTGCCCTCTTTTCTCCTGGAGAACTCAAGTGTCCTCACAGCTCTTCCATTATCTGGCGGTGATGGTGGTAGTAATAGCAAGAACTTATGTGAGACCATCCTGCAATTCACCAAGTATAATCAGTAATGTTTGAATTTCAGTTTGATCTAAAGTAAGGTGCCTGTTATACAAAATGGTTAACAGGAATCTGACAATTTGGCTCAGTGACCCTAAAACTCCACTAGGAAAGATGAAATGAAGAATGACCTGGGGTCTAGACATTCCTTATAGCTGTGACCTGGAAAGCATCTTCTTAGTAAGACCAGAAAGCTGGAGTTATCTGTGGTTGATATTACTGCCTCCCACAGGTCCCAGTGGGCTGTGTGTGTGTGCGTGCAGTGCATAAAGGTCCCGTTGTCTTTATCTCTAAGGAACTAACAGTTTTATTGCAGAGTCAGAGTTAAGCACAGAGTACTGACAGTATCATGGAGGTCACATAAGGGATAGATCAGGATGGGCTCAAAATGCAGCCTTTGGGGAAGGGAGTGGCCTTGGAAGATGGTGAACTTCAGAATAGGCAGAGGGGAAAGTGTAAGTCATCCCTACAGATGGGAAATAGCTCAAGCAAAGGCACAAGGATGGAAACGTTCAAGAACAATGTTGAACCCAGCCTGATAAAAGCAAATGATGCTTGTTGGAGATCTCAGTTGTGCACATTAAATTGCATTGGTTGGGTGGGGTGAGTTTGTGGGGAGCCCTAAAAGAGATGTTTGAATTTGGTGCAGAGACCACAAGGAATCATTTCTGGCAATCTGTCTAACAAGGTATTTGGGAAGATTAGTCTGGCAAGCATTTATAAGAGAAATTGGAGAGGGAGAAATGGAGAGATTACTTTAAAAGGCTCTTATGTAATTCATCCCTGAAGGAGTTTTAAATTTAATTAGAAAATAAGGCAGAAATGTGTATAGTACATATTATTGGAATGTGTGTATCTTTCTTACAAAATCTTTAAAATATATTTATTTTATATTTTGAAGAGGAAATACATCCACGTGGCTCTTATACCAGAACAATATAAAGAGATAAACAGTAAAGGGTTTTGTTCTCACTTCAGTTCCTATCTGTCCCATTACCACCTGACACTCTACATACCTCCCATCACTCCCGAACACATTTATTATTTCCTTGTGTATATTTCCAGAGCTTCTTTATACAAACTCAAGAAAATACTAATGTATGCTCCTATCTTGCTTCATTTTTTAAAAAAAGACAGCATGCTATACACACTTCTCTGGACCTTGGTTTTCTCACTTAAGTATAGATTATGGTTTAAGATCAGAGCAAAACTAAATGAAATTGAAAGAAAAAAATACAAAAGATAAATGAAACAAAAGGCTGGTTCTTTGAGAATATAAATAAAATTGATGGTCCATTAGCAAAATTAACCAAGAAAAGAAGAGAAAAGATCCAAATAAGCTTAATTAGAAATGAAATGGGAAATATTACAACTGACATGACAGAAATGCAAAAGATCATTCGAGGCTCCCATGAACACCTTTATGCATGTAAACTAGAAAACCTGGAAGAGATGGATAAATTCCTGGAAATATACAACTCTCCTAACTTAAATCAGGAAGAATTAGAAATCCTGAACAGACCAATAACAAGCAGCGAGATTAAAATGGTAATTTAAAAAATTACCAACACAACAAAGCCCAGGACCAGATAGATTCACAGCTGAATTCTATCAGACATTCAAAGAAGAATTGGTACCAATCCTTTTGACACCATTCCACAAGATAGAGAAAGAGAGAATCCTCCCTAAATCATTCTGTGAAGCCAGCAACACCCTAATACCAAAACCAGGAAAGGACATAGCAAAAAAAAAGAGAAAACTACAGACCAATATTCCTGATGGACATAGATGCTAGAACTCCTTAACAAAATATTAGCTAACTGAATCCAACAGCATATCAAAAAGATAATCCACCATGATCAAGTGGGTTTCATACCAGGGATGCAAGAATGGTTTAACATATGCAAGTCAATAACTATGATATGCCATATAAACAGAATTAAAAACAAAAATCACACGATCATCTCAGTAGACACAGAAAAACCATTTGACAAAATCCAGCATCACTTTATGATTAAAACCCTTAGAAAAATCAGCATACAAGGGGCATACCTCAATGTAATAAAAAGCCATCTATGGTAAACCCACAGCCAACATTATACTGAATGGAGAAAAGTTGAAAGCACTCCTTCTGAGAACTGGAACAAGACAAGGATGCCCACCCTCACCACTTCTGTTCAACATAGTACTGGAAGTCCTAGCAAGAGCAGTCAGACAAGAGAAAGAAATAAAGGGCATCCAAATCGATAAAGAGGAAGTGAAACTATAGCTGTTTGCTGATGATATGATTGTATACCTAGAAAACCCTAAAGACTCCCCCATAAAGCTCCTAGCACTGATAAATGAATTCAGCAAAGTTACAGGATACAAAATTAATGTATGCAAATCAGTAGCTCTGCTATACACCAACAGTGACCAAGCCAAGAATCAAATCAAGAACTCAACCCCTTTTACAATAGCTGCAAAAATAATAATAATAATAATACTGCTGAAAGAAATCATAGATGACACAAACAAATGGAAACACATCCCAGGCTCATGGATGGGTAGAATCAATATTGTGAAAATGACCATACTGCCAAAAGCAATCTACAAATTCAATGTAATTCCCATGCAGATACCACCGTCATTCTTCACAGAACTAGAAAAAACAATCCTAAAATTCATATGGAAACAGAAAAGAGCCCACATAGCCAAAGCAAGACTAAGCAAAAAGAACAAATCTGGAGGCATCATATTACTTGACCTCAAACTATACCATAAGGCCATAGTCACCAAAACAGCATGGTACTGGTATAAAAATAGGCACCTAGATGAATGAAACAGAATAGAGAACCCAGAACTAAGCCCAAATACTTACAGCCAACTGATCTTAACAAAACAAACAAAAACATAAAGTGAGGAAAGGACACCCTATTCAACAAATAGTGGTGGGATAATTGGCAAGCCACATGTAGGAGAATGAAACTAGATCCTCATCTCTCATCTTACATAAAAATCAGCTCAAGAAGGATCAAGGATGTAAATCTAAGACTTGAAGCTATAAAAATTCTAGAGGATAACATCAGAAAAACCCGTCTAGACATTGGCTTAGACAAAGACTTCGTGACCAACAACCCAAAAGCAAATACAACAAAAACAAAGATAAATAGGTGGGACTTTATTAAACTAAAGAGCTTCTGCACAGCAAAAGGAACAGTCAACAGAGTAAACAGACAACACACATAGTGGGAGAAAGTTTTCACAATCTATACATCCAACGAAGGAGTAATATCCAGAATCTATAAGGAACTCAAAGAAATTAGCAAGAAAAAAAAATACCATCAAAAAGTAGGCTAAGGACATGAATAGACAATTCTCAAAAGAAGATATACAAATGGCCAACACACACAAGAAAACAATGCTCAACATCACTAATTATCAGGGAAATGCAAACCAAACCACAGTGCAATACCACCTCACTCCCGTAAGAATGGCCATAATCAAAAATTTTTTTAAAAAATAGATGTTGGCGTGGTTGCGGTGAACAGGGAACACTTCTGCCACCACAAACAAATAGTTGTTGTCATGGATGCAGTGAACAGGGAACACTTTTACACTGCTGGTGGAAATGTAAACTAGAACAACCACCATGGAAAACATTGTGGCGATTCCTTAAAGAACTAAAAGTAGAACTACTATAAAAAGTAGAACTATCATTTGATCCAGCGATCCAGCAATCCAACTCCTAGGTATCTACCCAGAGGAAAAGAAGTCATTATACCAAAAAGATACTTGAGCACTCATGTTTATAGCAGCACAATTTGCAATTGCAAAAATATGGAACCAGCCCAAATGCCCATCAGTCAACAAGTGGATAATGACATTGTAATATATATATATATATATATATATATGTAATATACATATTATATATGTGTGTAATATACATATTATATATATGTGTGTAATATACATATTATATATATGTGTGTAATATACATATTATATATATGTGTGTGTAATATACATATTATATATATGTGTGTAATATACATATTATATATATGATGGAATACTACTCCACCATAAAAAGGAAAGAACTAATGGCATTCACATCAACGCGAATGGAACTGGAGACTATTATTCTAAGTGAAGTAACTCAGGAATGGAAGACCAAACATCATATGTTCTCACTCACAAGTGGGAGCTAAGCTATGAGAATGAGAAGGCATGAGAACGACACAATGGACTTTGGGGACTTGGGGGAAAGGGTAAGAGGGGGGATAAGAGATAAAATACTACAAATTGAGTTCAATGTATATGCTAGGGTGATGGGTGCACCAGAATCTCACAAATTACCCCAAAGAACTTATTCATGTAACCAAATACCACCTGTTCCCCAAAAACCTATGGAAACAAATTTTTAAAAATAATAATAAAATAATAAAATCCAAAAAACAAAGATCTTGGTTGATATGTTAATTTATCTCACTGTAGTAACCATTTCACTTTCTATATGTATATATCCCATGATATCATGTTGTAAACCTCAAATATATACAATAACATTTATTTATTTATTTTTATTTATTTTTTTGAGATGGAGACTTGCTCTGTCGCCCAGGCTGGAGTGCAATGGTACGATCTCAGCTCACTGCAACCTCCACCTCCTGGGTTCAAGCGATTATCCTGCCTCAGCCTCCTGAGTAGCTGGGACTACAGGCACGTGCCACCACACTCGGCTAATTTTTGTATTTTTAGTAGAGACGGGGTTTCACCATTTTGGCCAGGATGGTTTTGATTTCTTGACATCGTGATCCACTGGCCTCGGCCTCCCGAGTGCTGGGATTACAGGCATGAGCCGTCGTGCCCAGCCAATAAAATTTATTTTAAAAACAGATCTTCGACATTTTTCCATATTGTTCTTCTCAGTCGTGTAGTATTCCATTATACAGAGAACCAGCCCCTTATCACTTATCACTAGATAAACCCCTTATCTCTTTTTTAACAATCTTTTGCTATTATAGGTGATGCTGCAACAAATTACTTGCCCTTATATCATTTTGTATGTGCATGTATATCTACAAAATAAATTTCCACACATAGGCTCACTGCATCAAAATCTGCATGCACTTATAAGTTTTGCAGGGATTTCCAAATTGCCCTGTTTGGGGATTTTTCTGTACTAATTTACATACCCACCAACAATATCTGGGATTGCCTGATTCCCTGTAGCCTTGTCAACACAGGGGGTTCTCATTTTGGCAGTTTTTCTACTCTGTTAAGTGAAATCTTCATGCGGCTCTAATTTGCTTTTCTCTTATTATGAGTGAGGTTAAGCACCTTTTCATATGTTTATGGGCCCAGTATATTTTAAACTCTAACTTAGGGGACTGACTTCATCATTTCTGTATCCCTCCCAGAGCCTTCCCAAATGCCTCACTATAAAGTAAGTTTTCCGTCAAGATTTGTAAATCCAGTAAATGTTTATATGAGTGAGTTGGTAAACGATTGAATAAATGCTCATGTTATTGAAGCTATAAATCTTAAATTATATGTGATCCTTCTCTCAAGAAGCATAAAAATATGATAAGCTGACAGTGCAGTTATAAAAGCAACATATAGATGTTCAAAGATTACATGCAGTATTCTGAGTGAATAAATTATTTGTGTTAGGCTGGAAAAGTGGAGAATCCCACATAAAATACCTTATTCATCCTCAGAAAGGTGAGGGATTGGAGAAGAAGAATCCCACACCTCTTTTCCATGGGTTCTTGTTTATTTAAAGAGTGGTTTGGAGCTGGTATGGTTCAGTGGTTTTCATAGAACTAACCAGTAGATCAGGAAGAGAGATAAAATAAGACCCTCACACTGGGTTCCTCAGGCTACTTCCAGCTTCATTTCTTCTTAGAGTCCACCCAGAGCCCAGCTCCTTCTGATGGTGCCGGCCATCATTGGCTGGAGTAAGAAGCTTAAGTTTCTTTGCTTCTCTGTTTTTTCTGTATGCTCTCACATCAAAATATCATAAGCCACAAGCAAAGCGTGCTTGATTGTCTGTTAGCTTTATGAACTTTGTGGGATTCCATTCTTCAGAAGCACATTTGCCCACTGCTTGTTTTAGACCATCTCCAGTCACAGGGAAACCACTGCTAGCTAGCTGGAGGGTGGGAGCAACTGTTAAGACCACAGCAGGGATCTCCATGGTGCCCTGGTACCTGAAGTGACTTTTTTTTTTTTTAATTTAATTTAATTTTAAGTTCTGGGATACATGTGCAGGATGTGCAGGTTTGTTACATAAGTAAATGTGTGCCATGGTAGTTTGCTGCACCTGTCAACCCATCACCTAGGTATTAAGCCCCGCATGCATTAGCTATTTATACTGATGCTCTTCCTCCTGCCGCTTACAGGCCCCAGTATGTGCTGTTCCCCTCCCTGTGTCCATATGTTCTTATTGTTCAGCTCCCACTTATAAGTGAGGACATGCAGTGTTTGGTTTTCTGTTCCTGTGTTAGTTTACTAAGGATAATGGCTTCCAGCTCCATCCATGTCCCTGCAAATGACATGATCTCATTCCTTTTTATGGCTGCATAGTATTCCATGGTGTGACTTTTCTAACAGTTGTGCTGAAGCTGAGCTGGGCCACAGAAGGAAAGCCTACCTCAAAAGAAGTGTAAAACTCTCCAACTGCTCATGAAGGTACCCCTCCCTGCTTAGAGAATGAGAGCTACCTCCACAGTCATGGGAGGGTTCTTCAAGCTGAACTGAGCTCAGAATATAAAATCACATTAAGCCTGGGACTGAGTCAGGAGCGACAGCCCACACTTTTCTGCAGGTGCGCAGAAAAGGGGACAGGCAAAGAAGAATGAGAAGGTAGAATCTGAAATGTCAGGTTAGAATCCTGATTTCGGATCCTGTATGACTGAAGACAATCCTAACAAATACTGTCAGGGACCTAGGAAAGTAATGTGAGTGGGGACTGTACTTGCTATTTCAAATAGCCCTGTGGATGAAGATCAGCTGTTTGAAATAAGGACACTTGCAAACTTTCCATCACTGGTTCTTTTCTTTCCTCTTGTTATTTTTGGTGCTTGTATGTGTGCGTGTGTTTTAAAAGGGCAGGTCAACAAGAAACAACTTTGACATATGTTCAGCATTTAACAGTCAATGTAATACATCTGTGTTCATTGTGTCACTTCCTCCCCAGGACACGCATGTGACGCAGGGAGGGTAGTTATTTCCATCTCCACCCACCACCCATTTTGTGGACAGGGAGGAACCAGGCTTAGAAAGGTTGAGTGACTTGCCCAAGGTCACACAATTCATATAAAGGAGCCAAGACTTTGACTCAGGCCTTCCAAATTCCCAAATGAAGCTCCTTGCAGCACTTGTTTCTTAACTCATTGCAAAATTAGTTTAAGTAAAGGAATTCTAGCATTGAGAAGTGTGAGAGAAAGAACATTATGCTCACCTTCAGCAACAGAACCATCGTATAATTGTTTTTGTAATAATCAGAAGTCATAGCAATTGTCCTAAATCCATACAGGGATAAATGAGTAATGGATATGTCTGGACGACCATCCTGGTGATTATGCCCCAGACAGTAGGCCCACTGCAAGGCAGTTCAACTGCAAATTAGAGTTGGAACCACTGTATAAGGCTTGCCACTTATCCAGAGACAAGCATGTTATGTCACAATTCACAAATCACAGCGTTACCACACACAGTTCTCACTGAGTATTTATGTAGCCTGCCACATACCCAGAGTTCCTCTGAAAGAAGTGGAGAAGAAGCTTCAGACCACAGCTTCTTCACAGGAGAAACTGTCAGTCTAGCCCATTTATGATGTTTTTTTGTGATCACTTATTATCCCCATGGAAATATTTGAGTCTGGCATTCTGACGTGAAATACAAGTTTTATAAGATGTCCTTCATTCACACAAGTAAAGAAGGAAGATTTATTGAACACTTACTATGTGCCAGTTACCTTAGTTACTGCACACCTGTGATTAAAGAGACCTCTTAACTAAGAAGAAAATTTGCTTTGAGAATAAATATGTTAACCCCCAAATAGGGGTTACCTATGACTGAAGACCATCCTAACAAATACTGTCAGGGACCTAGGAAAATAATGTGCGTGGGGACTCTACTTGCTGTTTCAAATAGCCCTGTGGATGAAGATCAGCTGTTTGATGAAGAGAACCCAAATAGGTATCTTTTCCCTATTTAGCAGGTAGTCATATATCATGACTTACACAGAACCAAAGATTTTAAATGTTTCAAACTCTTAAAAATAACAGTCCCGGCCGGGCGCAGTGGCTCAAGCCTGTAATCCCAGCACTTTGGGAGGCCGAGACGGGCGGATCACGAGGTCAGAAGATCGAGACCATCCTGGCTAACACGGTGAAACCCCGTCTCTGCTAAAAATACAAAAAACTAGCCGGGCGAAGTGGCGGCGCCTGTAGTCCCAGCTACTTGGGAGGCTGAGGCAGGAGAATGGCGTGAACCCGGGAGGCGGAGCTTGCAGTGAGCTGAGATCTGGCCACTGCACTCCAGCCTGGGTGACAGAGCGAGACTCCGTCTCAAAAAAAAATAAAAATAAAAAAAAATAACAGTCCCTTTAAACATCACCTTGTCAGAGATCCTCTCCCCAGTTGTTACGTATTTTCAGATATTTTTTTTCTACACAGTCGCATGGAAATAACAGGAAGCCTCTGAGGAAGTACACATCTATTTTATTTTCAGAAATTGGATTTTCCAGAGACCAAATAAAGAACAGAAGCAGGTGGTATTGTCATGGTCAGAATCAGGGTCCCAGATCAAAACTCAAATGAATTTTTACAAAGAAAATTATTCATCGAAAAAGATGTGTCCTGAGTTTTCTGCCATACTCATGTTACCAAATTAATCAGTGAAGCTCCTCCAAAGAGGGGAAAATAAAGCTAGAAGTCAAGTTAGAGACAAATATACCTAGTGTTCTAAGCCTGCTCTCTATTTCAGTTTTGACCTGTATATCAAGTAGAACCATTTATCCTGTAGTGGTAGGAAATGAAGTTTTTCAGGTAAATGAAAGTTGCGAAAACAAAAAACAACCCACTGCCCCCAAAACCCCAAAGCATATTCCTTTCTTTTGCATTCTAACCAAGTTTGAGAAATATCGTTCTAAAAACCTATTGCATACTGCTCTGTCAGGGTAAGCAGACAGAGCAGTATTAAATATTATACAACATTTAGTCTCTTTCTAATGACATTGGGCCCTGCTTCCTATATTTGATATCCTCAGGTTAGCAGCAGGGGATTTAGAGGACTCAAAGCCACTGGATAAACATGAACTAAGTCTTCCTAGATCATCCATTAAACTGGAAAACCTGTAGGGAAAAAGTGTAAACCTCAGTGCTCTTAAAAGGTTTTGTCACACATGTTCAGAAAAGTTAGCAAAATCTTATTTTTTTTACCTAAATTGATTTTGTATTATCCTTTTTTTCTTTTCTTTTGCTTTTTTGTGAATGCCTTGGATGTAGAATTCTTTTAAGCCCAGTAAGTGATTGAAAAATGTGCAACTTTTTTTTTTTTTTTTTTTTGGCTGGGCGTGGTGGCTCACACCTAGAATCTCAGCACTTTGGGAGGCCCAGGCGGGCAGATCACCTGTGATCAGGAGTTCAAGACCAGCCTGACCAACATGGAGAAACCCCGTCTCTATTAAAAATACAAAATTACCTGGGCATGGTGGCGCATGCCTGTAATCCCAACTACTTGGGAGGCTGAGGCAGGAGAATCACTTGAACCTGGGAGGCAGAGGTTGCGGTAAGCCTACATCCCGCCATTGCATTCCAGCCTGGGCAAAAAGAGTGAAACTCCATCTCAAAAAAAAAAAAAAAAAAAAAAAAAGTACAACACTTTTGTTATTGGAGAATCTGGTGACATTAACATTGTAGTTGCGTCAAAACAAAAGGAGTTGGTGATGTATCAGAGAGAGCGTGTAAATCCCACTGGCCTACTTGGCCAGGGCTCATCTGTGAAAGCACAAAACCTGGAGTATTTTATTTTTCTGCAAGGTCAAGAAAGCTCAGGCAGCTCCTTTAGAAAACAAAACAAAACGAAACAAAACTAGAGTATTACATTAGAATATGTTTTTATATTTGTGGGAAGGGGGAGAGGGGAGGGGGTGGTGTTATTGTTGGTTTTGGTTTTGGTTTTGGTTTTGACTTTCCATTCTCCAAAAGCCCCACAAATCTGCTTGATTCCCTACTGCAGTTGGCACTGACCATAGATTTAGTTTATAGCATGTGGCTATGCTTAGTTCCCTGATAATACAAAAGGCAAAAGTCTCAACAATTTATCTTTTGGAGTCATTCATTATTTGCCATTTTAAGGGTAACAATTTTTGAATTATTTTTTCACCCCAGGACATGGAAGTGTCTGGCTGGAGGAGAAGAAAAGAAAAGAAAAGAAAAAAAAAAAAAAAAAAAAAAGAGCTAGCATGTAAGGAGAAGAGGAGCCTGGCATGAAAACTGAAGAGGAACAGATACAGAGAAGGGAATTGGGCTTGCTTGTTAGTATCAAAAAAAAGATAAGGTGGTGGTAGGTGAGCTTGGAAGAACAGTTTCAGTGAGGTGCTGAGGATAGAAACCAGACTGTAGGGGATGAAAGGTGAAGAGTAGTTGAGGAAATGGAGCCAGGGAACACTGACAGCTCTTTGAGTTTGCTTGTGAAGGGAAAGATGCAAGTTAGTGAAGGAGTGGAAGGGTGGCTTCTGGGAAGGATTTTAGGCTGCATCTTGCATGAGGACGTGGTGCTCTTCGACATAGATTCTAAGTGCCATAGGTCCTTCAGGCTGCAGTTGAAATTCTTGGTGAATCAGCAACATCAATGGCTTCATTTAAAAATGGAAGAAGCAAGGGACATGTATTTACAATGTACTCTACTCCAGATGGTTTTCTGGATGTTTATTCATTCTTCAGAAGGTCATGCTGTATCATCTCTATCTAGATGCTCAGCAAGCAGCTCTGTCAAGACCAAGGTACATATATAAAAAGAACCCCCTTTTCCTAGAGCTAAGGTAGTTCCACTGGGAAGAATACAAGAGCGTGAGTTACCTAGACCTTTTCTACCTTGAGCCAGTCCTCAGATGTGCTGGCAGAGGATTTTAATACTCTCTTCCCAGCTCATGATGACATTGAGGATCAGGACACTGAGACCCTTTCGGTAGACAGCCTGCAGCCATCATGGGTACACATTTGCTGAAGATGTGTGGCCTCATGAATGGAGGACCTATAAAATGACCACAGTTAAATAAAATCCAAGATGTAGAGTGTCCATTCCTGGCCGTGTGACCAGTGTCCTTGCCCAGAAAGAGTAGAGAAGATCCATGCAGGTAGCTGGCCCAGGGCACAGGAAATGCTCAATCTCGTGGCCAGACAAGAAGGCAGTGAGAAGGCTGGGTGTGGACCTGCAGGCAGAGGCATCATGGAAAGAAAGGTCAAAGAGTCAGAGAGGAGGAAGCACAAGACACGCAGCAAATGCAGCCGTGCTGCATTCAGCAGAGTCTTCTTTGGGAAGCGGTGGGCCCATGTGCTAGAGAGCCTGCCTCAGGAAGGAACCATGGAGACTATAAAAGATACCAAGGGAAAAGAAGAACAGGAGAGAAGGAAATGAAAACCTAGCAGAGAGGTGTCACATTTCTTTGGGCATTTAAAACACTTCCAGATTGCATCCTTAAATTTTGCTGGACCAAGGATTACAAACTTCTGGCAAACTCAAGGCCTTAACTTTGGCATCCCAGGCCTTGTAATATCAAATCACAGCTCAATGTTAAGTTTTATTATTCAACATCAATGAAAAGGTCAGGGGGAAAAAGAGCTCTGTGGTGTTCCATTAAAGGAAAACCTGATCATCTTAAAGCAATATGATCTTAAGGGAGCCCACGTTATAAAGGGCGGTGGGTAGAGGAATATGGACAGTAAGTGCTTGTTACTCCCTTGGAGCGCATTTGCATGCTGGGAAGGGTGTTAGCATTCACATTTTGCAAGAATATCAGAAGGCCGGTCCTGCTCAGGGGTCTTTTTCTGGCCTAACAGAGTTAACACTTCTCTCCAAGTCTTTGATTGATGGGGAATAGTGGAAACAGCTGTCAGTAGATGGTTACACATTTAGGTCAAACATGACATGTTACTCCTCTTTCCTGCCCTAAAGTATGTTGTTTTGTAAACCTGATCCTCTATGCAACATTCTCCACATCACCTGGGGAGTATGAAAGGACCTCCCCTGCAATCATCCTCCTGGGTTTCACAGGCATCCGTCTTAGATCATCTTGAGGACAGTCAACTGGCAGATTTCATTTTGGAGTGCTCAGAGATAAGTTCATCAAGATATGCCACTGGATGTTCTGCTATAACCAGTCCAGAATGCTCCTACAGAGAAGTCTGTGACTTCCTGTGTCACAGGCAGGAGCTACCAGGCAGGCGTTTGAGTTGCACTTAGTCACATTGCATGGCTCAGCTACCCGTCAAGACTGAGCTGCTGTTACTGCGTTGGTTTTTTCGCCATATACAATTGTTCCTAGACCTCTGAACTTTGAATTTTAAATCCCAAAGTTTCCTACTCTACCTCTTTACCTGCTCCCGACCGTGCCCTGATATCCCAACTCTCAACCCTTCCCTATTCTCTGCTCTGTAATCCACTTTGGCCCTCCCTCCCACAAGTCTGTGATAGAAGAACATACTCTGTATGATCTTGATCCTTTTGTATTTATGAAGGCTTGTTTTATGGTCAAAGACATGATTTATCCTGGAGAATGTTTTCATGTGTGCTTGCAAAAAATCTGTATTCTGCTGTTGCTGGATACAGTGTTCTACACTGTCTGTTAGGTCTAGTTGGCATATGGTGTTGTTCAAGTCCCCTATTTCCTTATTGATCTTTTCCCGAGTTCTACCCATTGCTGAATGTGGAGTGTTGAAATCTCCAAATATTATTGTTGAATCATCTATTTTTCTCTTTGATTATGTTAGTTTCCTGTATCTTTCTCGGAACTCTGCTGTTAGTTCTTTGTATGTAATTTCTGTGTATTTCTGATGGACTGATTGATCCTTTTATCATCATGAAATGTCCCTCTTGATCAGGAAATATAACTAATGGGTGCTAGGCTTAATACGTGGGTGATGAAGTAATTTGTACAAAGAACCCCCATGACACAAGTTTATCTCTATGACAAACCTGCACATGTATCCCTGAATTTAAAGTAAAAGTTTTAGAAGTTCCTCTCCATGTCTAGTAACATTTTTTTTTTGTTTTAAAGTCTACTTTGTCTAATAACATAGCCTGTTTAGCCTTCTTATGGTTACTGTTTGCATGATGTATCTTTTACTTTTGACTAATTTGTATGTTTGAAGGTAAATTGTATCTTTTGTAGCATACCGTCAAATCTTGTTTTTTTAAAAATCCCATGTGACAATCTCTGACTTTTGATTGGATTTTTAATCTATTTGCATTAATGATAGTATTTATATAGTTGTATTCATTTCTGCCATTTTACTTTTTTTCTACGTAGCAGGTCCTTTTTGTCTTCCTCCTTTAATGCTTTATTTTGTATTAAGTGAATATTTTCTGGTGTACCATTTTAATCCCTCTAATGATTTTTTATTGTTTGTTTTGGAGTTATTTTCCTAATGGTTGCTTAGGGCTTAAAATATACATCTCTACTCTATCAGAAGCTACTTCATATTTATGCTAATTAATTCCAGTGAGATAGGTTAATTCTATATATCTCTATTCATGCTTCCCTTTTTATGCTATTATTGTTGTATGTGTCTATGTAAGTATTCAAGTTATTGTCTGGTGTCATTTCATCACTCTAGGACAGCTTTGCTCCCATCCCCTCCTTTGTGCTGTTACTATCAACTATATTACGCTTATATGTTATAGTTTCCACAATAAAATTATATACATATTGTTTGATACAGTTGCTTTTTAGACCAGTTTAAAAAAGAAATATGCAATTATACTGTCCTTTATAAAAACCTATACAATTACTTTTACTGGTGATCTTTGTTTTTTCATGTGGAATTGAATTAACCTCTACAGTCACTTGCACTTAGACTGAAGAAATTCCTTTCATATTTCTTGTAAGGCAGCTCTGTTAGCAATGAATTCCCCCGATGTTTGTTTATCTAAAAATGTCTTTCTTTCACCTTAATTTTTGAAAAATAGTTTTACTGAATACAAGAGTCTTGGTTGACAGCTTTTTTATCATCAGTATTTCAGTGTGTCATTCCATTGGCTTCTGGCCTTCGTCATTTCTCATGAGAAGTCAGCTTTTAATCTTATTGTCCATGACAAGTTAGTTTTCTCTTGCTGCTTTCAAGATTTTCTCTTTGTCTTTAGCTTTCAACATCTTAATTATGATGTAGTTAGGTCTGGATCTCTTTGTATTGATCCTACTTAGAATTTATTAAGCCTCTTGGATCTATAACCTAATATTTTCATAAAATTTGGGGTGTTTTTGCATTATTTCTTTAAACATTTTTTTCTGCTTTTTCTCTCTCTCTTTTCCCCTCCGTCTTGTACTCTCATTACTTGTATGCTGGTGTCCTCAGTGGTGCCCCACGTTTCACTGAGGCTCCATTCCTTTTGCTTGCTTTATTCTTTTTTTTTTCTTTGTTCTTGAGAGTATGTAATCTCTAATGATCTATCTTCAGGTTCACTAATTCTTTCTTCTGTCAGTTCAAATCTCCTCTTGAGCCCTATAGTGAATCTTTCATTTTGGTTACTGTACTTTTCAACTTCAAAATTTCCATTTGGTTTTTGAAAATAATTTATATCTCTTTATTGATCACCTCTATTTGATGAGGCATTGCATTATAGCATCCTTTGCTTCTTTATTTATTTATGTATTTATTTGTTTGTTTTTATTTTTAACAAGTCCTCAGAGCCAAACCTTTACTTCTTTAAGCATTGCTCCCTTTGGTTCTTTGAATATATGTATAATGACTGATTTGAAGTCTGTCTCCTAAGCTGACATATATGCCCTTTCATAGGCAGTTTCTATTGCCTGCTTTATTCTTGTGTATGGGTAGCGTATTCTTTGCATTTACGTAATTCTTTATTGAAAATTGGATGTTTTAGATAATATAGCAACTCTAGATATTGATCCCTACCCACCTTTTCTGGGGTTTGTTGTTACTTGTTTGTCTAGTGACTTGGACGGACTATCTCAGGGAAGTCTAATTTCCCTTAGTGTGAGCCTATGATTTTGCTCCTCAGAGGGCATGGCCTTGGGCATGTGCACAGTCACCCTAGGATGCCAATGGTTTTAGCAGGGCTGTCTCTCTGTTTTTGTTGTTGTTGTTGTTGTTGTTGTTGTTTTTCCTGATATCTCTGCTAAGCTGACTGCCTTTGTTGATATCATATGTAAATACTAGCCTTCACTAATTGACAGCTGATGGTTTTGTTGTTTTCAACAGTGTCTGGGCATAAATTTCCTCACAGTTTCATGCAGTTACATTCATCTCACTTGCAGGGGTAGTCTTTGAGGCCATTCTTTGAATTTTGTTTCAAACCCAGGAAGGCTCTTATTAACTGTCTCTTTTCCCTGGTTCTCTCTGTTAAGCATCTAGCTGATCTTTGCTACACTTAAACTGGTTTAGCTTGTTGCTCTTGTGGAGCTACTAGTGAGTGTCCTTTTCTTTGGCTACCACCAGAATCTCCACTGTTTTCAACAGCACCGTTAGGCTTGAACTTCCTCATAGTCTCTGTTCCAAATACCCTCAGTTACTTGGGGAAAACTATAAAACTCTCTGTTGTTATGCCTGTCTTGTCCTGTGGGACAAATCTCTGGGCCATTGCTCTGGAACTGGCAGTGGGGACAGTGGTCTGCTGCTCTGGAAGCAACACCCTGCTTTATGAGTGAGGTGCTGGGAAGGGGAAATTAGCCTTTTGCCTTCCCAGCTTACTTCTCCTGGCATGGAGCCATCACTTTATGAGCAGGCAAAGGCAATCAAGACCTGGTATTCTTGGCCTGCTTCACCTGGAACAGAACTTCTGCCTTACAAAGAGGGGCCTGGGTGGAGGAAGGAAGCCCCAGATCTCCCATTTGCTCTTGCCTGGCCTAGAGCTTATGTAATACTGAGATAGGGGTCATGAGAAATGTGGGTGGTCTGCTTTTCCCAGGAAGATAGCATAACCTTAGACTGGGAGCTAGGGGGAGTGGAAGCTTCATGTTCTAATTTACACTCACCCAGAGTAGAGCTTCCATCATGCAGAGGTGGGGGGTGGGGAAGGAACAAGTCATGGCTCAAATGCCAATGGACTCTTACTGTTCTTACTGAGATTTAGTAGATTTCCTTGAATGAATATTTCTCCATTTGCTGTGTGCCTTTAGACAATTCTCAGAGATTTCAAATGGTTTTTGTTGTTGTTCTTTGTTTTAATAATTTTCACTGACTTGGATTGTTTCACTGGTGATGAGGTTCACTGAGCTACACCATCATTTTGGAAATAGCAACTCCTTTATCTCTGATTCTTGAAACTCAGAAACCATTGTTATGTGTTCCTCTGGAAAGTCCGAAAGAGTCCTGGCAGCTGGTGTTTGAAGGAAGGAAGAAGGAGAGAAGGAAGGAGGAAGCGGGAAGTTGGCCTTGTTGTTACATAAAGCTTTATCAGAACAACTTTCTACACAGCCGTATTTATGTATTCAGCAAACCTGATTGAACACTACACACATGAGACCCTGTGTTAACTCCTGGAGTGCAATGTCCTGATGTCAAGGAGCTCACAGAGATGTCTGTCAGAGAGATTGACAAAAGTAAAGAAGCACTTGCCACGTAATATGGAAGGGATGATGGGGGCAAGAGCTGAGTACTATGCCTGGAAAGAAGGGAGTGACATTCTGCCAGGAGGAATTAGAGTGGGCTTCAGGGGCAGCAATATTTTAGCTGCCTATTGAAATAAATTCATCAAACAGAGGTGAGGGAGAAGAGAATTTGAGGAATAGGGGATACTATGATCAAAAAGAACAGAAGCGTGCAAAATCATGGTATGTCTGAACTGTTTAGAGGATGCCAAGTAGTTGAGTGTAGTTAGAACACAATGTACCCTTTATGGTGGGGAGTGGCAGAAGAAAAGTCGTAGGGTGGGGCCCAGTTGTTACATACACAAGATTTGGACATGATGCCGTAAACACTGGGGAACCTCTGAAAGTATTTAAGCATCAGAGAGAAACTTCAGATTTATTTTGGAAGGATATTTCTGACAATCATAGGAAGACAGTTAGACTAAAGGCAGGGAGACAAATTAGGAAGGTGTTGCAGCAGTTTAGGCCTGAGATGATGAGAGTCTGAACCAAGACAGTGGTTAAAGACAGTGGTTAAAGTGGAGTTAAAGAAGAGAAGGATAGGAGAGGTCCAGATGAGAGGAAGTCAAAAGGTCTTTGTGACCAATTAAATGCCAGTGAAGAGGAGGGAGGAGTCCAGGATGATTCATAAGTTTTGCTTTTGGCAACTTTTCAATTACCTGCTATTGTCTCTTGATGATAATGTCATTACTTTGATTTCTTGAGACCAGAGTCACACGTCAAAAAATCTTCATTTGCCAAAGATGCATCTTGCCATGCTCTATGAAGACATCTGCCCATTCTTCTTGCCCTCCTTTGATAACCTTATGTTCAGTGATGCTGCAACCAGAGACTGTCTCTTTCAAGGCATGTGCAGACATGGGGTAGGATATCCCCGTCCACCTACTGAAACAGCAGAGTTTGTCCTTGCCCTATTCTGGAAATGAGAAATGCACTGACATCTGGTGATGCCATAAATATTTGTAACAGTGGGCTACTGGGAAAGAACTCCAGTGACCAACTGGAATTTACAGATACATCTTAGAGCTGCTAAGTCTCGTTCGACTTTTTGCTCAAGTGTCTAACAAGCACAAAACCAGATTTCTTTTGTATAAGCTTTCTTTTGCTATAAACTGGGACAGCCATGCTTTCAGTGACTCAATGTTTGTTGCACATTAATAAGAGTCAAATGATCATTTTTTAAAAAGCAGTTTTCGGAAGGCTTTTTTTCCATTGTAGGTATATCACTCTACTAAGTCAACAGGTTGTGCTGATCTCTCATAGTCAAGAGTCCAGTGGACTCCTGCGGGGTCTTGTCAGCATGAGTCCTGCTCCACTCAGCAGTGCTGATGAGCATTCTTGCTGACCTCGCCTGGCCGCCACAGCCCACTAGCATCCAGCCTGTGGAGACGAGCTGCCAGGCGATGGCCCGGCTAGGTGAGGCAAGTGGCTGTTTTGCATTCCAGATTCCACTTTTGAACAGATGCTCATAGTTTTTGATTATAAGAGAACGGCTGTGTGAGGTAAAGAACATTAGATCCAAAAGTAGGGACACTTCACTGGGACCCTTAGGTCAGCGCGCAGGTTTATGCTTAATGCGCTGGCTGAGCTAACGCACACATTGATCTAATTGAGATCACTTTTTCCAAGAGGAGGGTAAGCCTCCCTTATGCACATGGTTCCCTCATCCTCCAGATACTTAGCAGCCAAAATAAATATGTTTTCGTTTAGGCTGAAAATGCAGATGGTCTCCAAATGCCTGATAGACTATCTTGTTAATCAAAGCCGGGCCAACATAATCACCGTCCACTGCTCAGCTCTGAGCATGAGAATAGCCCTGCCTCATTCCTCCCTTTTGGTGCTGACCGCCTCATCAAGCACGACAACGGTCAGATGTGGCCGCCATCTGCAAGTTCTTCTCTGGCTGCTTTTGGTCCCACCAGCCTGGCCCCTGCCAGTCTATCAGACCATAACACACATGTAGTAGAAATATAAATACGATCAGCTACAAACTGTCAAAGTAATAAATATGTACACCCACTAAACAAGGATAGTTGAAAATATAAAGAAAGAGATAAAGAAAGAGACAGTGGGAGATTATTGCAATGACACCTGAGGTAAATTTTAAAGACAGCAGTGATTTGACAGAGATGTGGAAGGAGGAAAATGAATGATGACCCAAAGGAGAGAGGAGGCAAGCCAACTTATTTGGTTAAAATGTGAAAGGCCAGCAGAAGATGGGGCAGATCTAGAATGACAGCATCCAAAGCGTCCAAGATTTAGAATTTTTATTTAATACAAAAGACAACTGACAGTGACTATGGGAAATCAGAAGAGACGTGTTGATGTGGAAAATGTTTAAATAAGTTAGAAAAATGACCATCTGATGGGACATCAATTATTTTTTAAGATGGTTTTGAGGAATTTTTAATTACTGAAGAAATGTTTTATGATGTGATGAGAAGTAAAAAAGATGAATACACTTTTATAATTTCAATGATGTTAAATAGATCTAAACATGCATAGAAAAATGTCTGAAAGAAAAGACACTAAAATGTTACGGTTGCCATCTCCTGGTAGTCAGATTAGAGATTATTCTCCTCTTTCGTTGAAATATTCAAATGTTCTACAAAGAGCACATTATTTTAAAATCTGAAAAAATAACATGTTATTTTAAGAATATTTTCAGAGAAATTTGATTGGATAGTAGGTTGGGATTGATGAGGCTGGAGGCACATTGGACAATAGAGGCTTAAATAGTATTTAAACTGTTAGTTGGAGGCCTAGTCTCACACTGTGGAAGTAAGATAAAGGAGAGAAAGCGGGGGAGCTTAGTTCAGAGGAATAACAGAAGGGACACCATGAGGTTGCATGTTACCCATTCAAAGAGATGAAAATAGAAGCCAAATGTCTTGGGAAGAATAAGGTATTACCATTAATTAAGTTGAAAGTAGAGAGGGTTGGGCAAAATTTAACTCAGTGTAGTTAAATTTCATCTTAGCTATTGTCTTAGCTGTTGATGGAACAAAGTTAGGCTGAAGACATTCTATTTGCTGTGTTAATACAGGAACTCTTAGTAGATTTTCTCACTGAGGGCTTTAGTTTGCTGAATTTTCTTTAATGTTGAATATTTGATCCATGCTAAAATGCTAAAAACCAGCCTTGATACCTCCAGCTCTGTATCTAATTATCAACTAAGGAAAATTTACTGAATATTTTCTCTGTCCAAGTTCCTAGCCCTTATAATCTAGTAGCAAATATATCTGTATGTGTATATATTTATGACATATATACAAACTACTATGGAAAAGACAAAATATGATAAGGTCTTTGAGACAAGGACAGATGCTTTGCTATGGGCCTCTCATTTCAGATATCTGGTCAGCTTTCCATTATCTGGCTCCACCCCATCTCTGTAGACTCATATTTTATTATTCTTCAGTAAATACTTCTACCCTACTCAGGCTGGCTATTGACTCTCTTCCTAGCCCATCATGCTCATTGTATCCATTAGGATACTTTCAGCCACAAGTGTTATCTGTCTATTAATGACTTAAGTTAGGACAGTCACTGTTTTCTTATAATGAAGTTCAAAAGGTAGGTGATCTCGTGTTGGTCAGGCAGCTCAGTGATTGTCATCAGGGTCTCAGTTTGTTACTTCATCATTCTTAGTGTACTAACTTTGCATCTTCATATGAGTTGCCTCATGGTGATAAGTTGTCTCCTATAGCTCCAGACATTACATAATGTTCACATTTAAGGCAGGAAGGAGGAAGGAATGGCGCCAACAAGTTCTCCTCTTGAGTTTGTCTCTTTATCAGGAAAGCAAAATGCCTTCCAAGAATATCCCTCCAAACATTCTCATGCATTTTCTTTGGCCGTAAAGTAAATGTATCACACAGCCATGCTAAGCTTCAAAGAAGCCTGGAAACATAGGTGTATGGCTTTTCCAGCCTCCAGAGCTGCACCATTTAATATGATAGCCTTGAGCTACATGTGACTATTGAATACTTGGAATGTGGCTAGTGCAATTGAAATTGTCTCTGAATTTCTAATTTTATTTCATTTTAATTAATTTGATCTAAGCATAAAATGGAAGCAGAAAAACGTCTCCATTACATACAACTTTTTTGTTTTGAAAGGACCACATGTCACTTTAGTAATTGCATAGTATAAAATATTAGTATTATAGTACATGTATAAACATGTACACATGCTTTTAGTATTACACATAAACACTTCATTGACTGGTTTTGTCAATACAGATACAAATATTAAAAGATAATAATTTTTTAGTATTCAGTTTGGCTATATTTTACACTTGTAAATTTATAAAACATAGATGTAGATCAAATTTTTTTACTGTAAATTCTGTGTCTGAATTAAGATGTACTGTAAGAATAAAATATGCAAACAAGTACAGATATTTAGCATAAAAACAAAAGTAAAATATATCAATAATTTTATGAATATTGATTATATGTTGAAATTGTAATATTTTTGATGAGTTTAATGAAACATTATTAAAATTAAGTTCATCTTTTCTTACATTTTTAATGTAAAAATAAAACTAAAGCTATTAATTTTTAGTAAAAACTACTAGAAAATCTAAAATTATATGTATGACTTACATCATAGTTTCACTGGCCACTGGTGGTGTAGAGTGAAAGGAAGGTAAAGGTGAAGAGAATTGACCATAATTTGTAGGTTAGTCAACCCATAGGGTCCCCCTCACTTGTATCGCCTGTGTTATCTGCTGATGAAGAACAATTCTCCTCTCATAGGCCTATAATAGTCATTTTAGACTATTACAGATGAATGCCAATAATATGATGAATGCTATAATTGTCATTATAGACCTATGATTTATTGTTAATTTTACTTTTATTGTTATTAATTTGGACATTAAACAAGATCTAGCTGGGCTTAAAGCAAATCCTAACTTAAGGCTAACCTCTTCCAAAACTCTCTTTTGACCACTTAATGTAGTGTTTTCATTCATGCATGCCTACTTTCATAAAACATTTATTATATACTGAAATGAATGTGAAGGAATGCAAGAATGAAGTTAATAATTGTTCCAAGAGGAGTCATAAACGGTTTCTCAGAAGAGATAGTATTTGAACTGAAATTAGAAGAATGAGTTGAAGCCTGCCATGTTGGAAAGGGTATTCTAAGCCAAGGAAGCAGTATTGCAAATGTATGAAAAGACATACTGCATTTGGACACTGAAACTTTTGTGTACCTGGGTTAAAGACTGTTTGGAATTGAGGCTAGAGTTTGGACTTTCTATAAGAGTAAAGTTCAGAAGTAAGTATTTTGTCTCCCACATTCAAGTGGCAATTTAGCTGCATATAGAATTCTAGGTCGATACGTGTTTTCTCTCAATATGGTAAAAGTACTATTATGTTCTTTTTATTTCCATAGTTGTTATTAGAAAGTATACTGTCAATGTAATTGTCATTCCTTAGTAGACAATATGTCTTTCCTCTGGCTGCTTTTAAGATCTTTTGTTTTTGGTGCTCTCAGTATCACTATTATATCTAGGGAATAAGTTTTGTTTATATTTTTCCTGATCAGGATTTATTGTGCTCCTGGATATCGGATGTCACATATTTATTATTTCTGGAAAATGCAGAGCTATTATCTTTTCTAACATTGCCTTTCCTCCATTCTATCTATTCACATCTTTGGAGCTTCCTATTACACATGTGCTGAATCGTATTACTCTTTCTCTTTCACATCTCAATCTCTCTTTCACCTTTTCCATTTCTTTAGATGACTGTACTGCACTTTGAGTGATTTTCTCAGATTAATATTTCCTGTTTTTTTCTCTTTGAGTCTTCGTATCAAAAAGTGTCTGAAGCTGAAAGTTTAGGTTTCCACTATTGCAACATAAGAGTTCTAATATATACTCACAATGCTACTTAGTCATCATGTTCCGTCAGAAATATCTACTGTATTTAACACTTCTTTTCTATTCGCACTGACCTCCTCATTGTTGGTTATATTACTTAGATGATGAGGCAGTGTAGTAGTCAGTAAAGGAGGCTCAGAAGGGACAGTCACAGACACACAAGGGGAATATGGAGAGAACTATACTAAGAAGCCAGAGAAGAAAATTTTAATAATTAAGGAATATTTTTAAATACCTCAAAGAGGCCAAGAGGCATGAGAATTGCAAAATGTGCACTTGAATTGCCAGTTAGGAGGTGATTAATGACTATTATATTCTGCCCTTTTTTTCATGGTTTTTATTGACTCTTTATCAACTACAGTGATTACCAGAAAGCAGAGAAGATAAATATTCAAGAAATATTGGGTGATCGATTAATGGATTTTATTCTGGGGTTTGGGGAACATATGAAAATAGCCATTTGGTAACCATTGTTTTTGTATGAAGGACAAGAAGTGATGGAGTCAAGAAATAAGAAAAACAGTATTAAATTGAAAGTAATTTAGAAAGGATGTAAGAGTTGGAAGTCAGACAATTTGTCCCAGAGCCAAATTCCTCATGCAGCTTATGGTATCTTCTTCAGTGACATAGATGAATGGGCAGCTAACGTAAAAGATTAATTGGAAATCTCAAACCATTCCAGAAAACACACACTCGGACAACATTGCCTTTCAGTCCACCCTGGACCCATTTCCCTTTATTGTGGTCCTGGGCAGTGTTAATATACCCTAGACATCAGAAAAGCAAATTTGTTTTTTGAGATCAGTTACTACTCTTGCAACTGACAAAGAGGTAATGATCATTTCAAATGTTTCCTCAACCAAAGACCATTAATGAAACAGGTGTCCTCAGGAAAATGCTCTGTAATAGAAGGCCTTGGGATTCTTCATACATTATAGATCCATCTCTGGATCACATTTATTTAATTTGATTGCTTTGTCTATCAGTTCATCTGTCTAAGTAACTAGCTTTGGGCAACTTGGAGGCATCCATCATCACTGATTCTTTAACAAAGTTGTGGGTTAAGTCATCTAAAGAAAGATATCTCTTCCTTGACCTCAATTCCAGTAGGTCCAAGGGAGTTGGAAGTGGGAGGGGAGAACGTCCAGGAATCATAGCATTATAGGAATCTTATGCTATTGACTGCAAGGCTTGATTTTGCGCCTGTTCTGAAATGAATTTTCCTGACCATTTGCTTTCTGTGCCATTTTTACTGTTTATTTTGTTGCTTGGCTTACACTGGGCCTGAACTTGACTTTGATCCATACGTCTGGAAATCATAGTTGCAGTTTGCTCTCCTTTTTCACATCCTGCTCTTTTAATAAAAATGTTCCCTTTTTTCTTGAACAGAATGGTTGATCACAGCATTTGGTAAGGGCAAAAGCTGATAATTTGCTTAAAATGAGTCACTTTTGTGCCAGACTGGGAGCCCCATGACTCATAATTACAAGTTCAAAGACTAACTGTTTGTAACAAGAGGAAGCCCAGCCAGAGGGGCTTTCAGCTTACCCACTCTTTGCATTCTTTATATCCAGAGAGCAAATTATTGCCCAAGGCAACCAAAAGCTCATTAGTGAACTCAGTGAAGTGAAAGGCGACTTCCTGGGCTTGGGCAGAGAGGACGGTCACTACCAAGCCATACCAGCTACAGTTAACTAGGTCCTAGAGCATCCGCCAGTGAACATTTTTCACCACAGATGAATGCCAAGCTGCGTTTTTAAGCAAATCCAATTTAGATTCTTCTTCATCCTAGCAGCTTAACTTTTAGCACCCTTTCCTTCCTTTTCCTCTTCCTGTCATATAACAGATCGGGGCAATTGGGGATCCAAGCCCTTGGTATTGTTTTCCACAATCCAGTTCTGCTTCTGGATTAAAGACAAGACAGGATTTATAAACCAACAGCAGCAACAACAGTTGCCCAAAACAGCCCTACGAAGTAGACATTAGCCCTATTTCATGGATGAGGAAACTGAGGATGCCGCCTATCTGCAGGCTCATGAATTGCAGCCTCACCCATTTTCAAGGGCTATCTTCATAGTATCTGATTTACAAGCCACACTGAGCCGCTGTGTGATCATTCAAGACCTTTCGTCCTAGCTACTCATTTTCAGTAAGCTCTACTGGACAGATTAGGTACTTCCTTTCTTTCAGTATATATTATGACTACCTAATATGTGCCAGACACAGTAAGTATTCATGCCACACCTTCCAGAACCCTTTTTCAGTTAGGGTTTTTATTATCTGGAATGCCGTGCATGCATTTCACAGCCTGACCATTCCCTTTTCACAGACATGTGTTTGCTCCCTAACCCAAGTTTTCTGGGAGGCAAGAACCTTAACATTCTATCCTCACAGCCATGCCCCTCCCTCGGCCTTACCACACACACACACACACACACACACACACACGCATAGATGTACACATACAGGTGTAATTATTTCTACTGCAGGCAGGAAAACCAAGGAGCAGAGGACTTAAGTAATTTTCTCAAGGTTATGCCCTAGTAGAGTGCATTTTTATAACAAGTCTTTCCTCTAGAAGTGCTGTCAGGGAATAAACTGGCTTCCTAGAAAGCAAGAACTTCAGTTCCTCCATCTGAGAATCCAGCCTACAGAAATAATCCAGAATGCCTTTGTGCAAATACACTTTTTCAGAGAGACCTTCCTCTAATCTTCCTCAGTAAAATAGCCTGCCCCATCATTCATATCTTTCTATCCTCTTACTTTTCATCATCTCTTTTCATAGAACTAATTAATAGCATGTGCTTATTTGCTTCTCTTGTCTGTTGCCCTCAGTAGAACATAAGCTCTCCAAAGGAAATAAGCCTTTGCTCACCACCATATTCCCAGCTCCAAGAATAGTAACTGACATATAGTGGCCACTGAGTAAATACTTGTTGAATTAACCAATTTATTAATGCACCAAGACACTCCGTGCAGCATTATTTGCATAGCGTATATATAAGACAATGTAAAATCCAGCATTAGAGAATGGACTATAATGGTGAATGTTATCCAGCCATAAAAAGCAACATTCCCAAAGATTTTCACTACTTACAAAAAAAGGATTATGAGATAATGTTAAGTAAAATAAACAGGCTACAAATTTGTATATATAGTATCATCTTAACTATGTAGTAAAACAAAGCATAGAAAAACTGGAAGGAAAGTAGAGAGATTGTGAGTGATTTTTCTCGCTTCTTTTATTAATTAATTTTTTGAAACAGGGTCTCACTTCATCACCCAGGCTGGAGCGCAGTGGTGCGATCATGGCTCACTTCAGCCTTGACTTCCCAGGCTCAGATCTTCCCACCTCAGCCCCCCGAGTAGCTGGGACCACAGACATGTACCACAAGGCCTGGCTAAGTTTTGTGGTTTTGGTAGAGATGGGGTTTCACCATGTTGCCCAGGCTGGTCTCAAACTCCTGGGCTCAAGCCATCTGCCCACCTCAGCCTCCCAAATTGCCGGTATTATATGTGTGAGCCACTGTGCCCAGCCTTTCTTGCTTCTTACATCATTCTATGTTTCTCCAGTTTTCTTCAATGGGCAAGCTATACTTTGATAATTAGAAAAAGTAAAGTAATGCCTTTTGCATGGTCTTACCTCCTCAGGCATAGATGAGGTTGACATCTTTAGGACTTGCCTTCCATATCAACTGTATCCCTCTCTGAGCTGCTATAGGATAATGCATCTATGAAAGCAAAACTCCTCTAAAACTTTTCTGGAAGACCTAACATAATCCATCCATAATGGTAAATTACTTCTGTCTGTTGAGGATGTACAGGTGCCAGGTACAGATATTAGCTTAGATTACCCCATAGCATTCTGAAATGATGATAGATGTCTCCAAAGATTCTCATCTGTCACTTTCAGAAATGGAAGCTCTTGCCAGAAAAGGAAAGAGAGTGGCTCTCACTAGCCACCTTGCCATTTATACGTGGCATTTTGTTTGCCTCCCTTTAGAGAGAATTATTCATGGACTTAAAATGTAGAAAATAAAAATAAAAACAAAACAAACAAACCACAAACTCCCAAACATGAAAACCTAGTGAGAAAGAGATAGCAGAATAGTGAGGTCATGAGGTTAGTCAGGGTACGTGTTAGCCTGTGGAAGTTAACACGAGCCAAGTCCCCCAGAACAGAAAGGTTTTTTTAAAAATTCTAATTGCAGGTACAGAGAGGAAAGAGCCCAATTCCAGGGTTGACACCTTCATAGGAAAGCAATTTGGGCTTGATGTGGGCAGGCAGATGTGCCAATCTGGTACCTATCAGAGGACCTGTTTCCAATGGGACTGCGACTGCTCTCTCCCTTCCTTCCTCTCTTCCTTCCTTCCTGTACTGGAGGAGGAGCACTGAACAGGACAGGTTAGCCTCTGAGGAGTTTTCATTCCATACGATACTTACATACGTGTGGTTTCAGAGGGTGATAAGTGCTAAAGAAGGATATGAAACAGAAAAAAAAGGGTAGAAAATCATTGTGGTGGGTTAGGGACAAGGGAACTGCGAACTGAATGATGAGTTGATAATCATACAGATCCCAGAAAAGAACATTCCAGACAGGGAAACAAGCAGCAAGTATAAAGGCCCAAAGGTAGGAACACACTACTTCCGTAGCTGAGCAGCTGAAAGGCGGCCAGGGAGCCAAGAAGGCATGAACAAAGAACACCTGGGTGTGGCATGAAGAGAAAGGGATGTAGCCAGGGACCAGATGACGTCAAGAGGTCCTGCTAGCCTGAGAAGGTTGGGGTATATTCATGTTTGGCTTTGTCCATGGGAAGCCACAGGAGAGTTTAAAGCAGAGAGTGACATAATTGTATTCTTAAAAGATCATTCGGGTTGCTATATAGAGCATATATTGCAGGAGGGCAAGATGGAAGCTGGCAAGGCCGTCAGGAGACAGTACAGGGAAGAAATGGCAACGACTTGGGTTAGGCTAAAAAAGAGACAAAGAAAAACAGAGAGGTGTAAGGCATTATTCTGAAAGGATTGTTGGCAGGAGTTGCTGCTAGAGCTGATGGCATGTGGGGGTTGAAGAATCATGGAAGAATCTTAGGATTTTTTGCTTGAGCAAATGGTGCCATTTACTGATATGGAAACAATTAGGGGAAACAGCTTGGGATAGAGCTTAGAATGGAGCATGAAATTAAGAGTTCTGTTTGGGGTATGTTAAGTTTGATATGCCAATTAAACCTTCAAGTAAAGATTCCCAGTGGAGTGGACTGTCAGATGTCCCACTTTGGCACTCAAAGGGAAAGTCATTTTGGAGCTATTTGTGTATAAAACATCATAAAGCCATGCACCTGAATGAAATCACCTGTTGAAAGAGAATAGTCTCCAGAGCTAAACAATATCTAAAGGTTGGAAAGAGAAGCCAGGGAGGTAGGAGAAAATCTTGGAGGGAGTATTGTCACAGAAAGCCCGGGAAGGAAGTGCTTCAGGCAGGAGGGAGCTGGTCAGCTGTTTCACCGACTGCGTATTGGCCAGGCTAGACTAGGTTATGCTCTGGTAATAAATGAACACAAAATATCAGTGTCACTTAATAAAATGTATTTTGGCCGGGCACAGTGGCTCACGCCTATAATCCCGGCACTTTGGGAGGACGAGGTGGGTAAATCTCCTGAGGTCAGGAGTTCAAAACCAGCCTGGCCAACATGGTGAAATGCCATCTCTACTAAAAATACAAAAATCAGCTGGGTGTGGTGGCAGGTGCCTGTGATCCCAGCTACTCAGGAGGCTGAGACAGGAGAATCACTTGAACCTGGGAGACGGAGGTTGCAGTGAGCCGAGATCATATCACTGCACTCCAGCTTGGGAGACAAGAGTAAGACTTCGTCTCAAAAAAAAAAAAATTAATAAAATGTATTTTTTGTTCATATTGCATGAATAATATGGGCCAGAAAGGTAGGTCCCCAGAGACCCAGGCTGATGGAGACTATATCTGCGATGACTCCCATCACCAGAGTGAGGAAAGAGAGAGTATGAAGAATTGCATAGGGACTCTCCACTGCTTTAGCCAGGAAGAAACATATCACCGCCGCTCACAGCCCGCTGGCCAGTGACAGTTACATGCAGTTCCCTAACCTTATTGCTGTACTGTTTACCAAGAGGCCAACTCCAATACAAACAGAAAACTGACCACTGCAGAGATCACTGGGGATCCTGAAAGGACAATTTCAGTGGAGTAGAGGGGATGAAAGTCCACTAGACTATACCCAGGCGAGAATAGGAGGTGGGGGAATCGAGAGGTGAATGGAGACAACTCTGTTAAGGCATTTCCATAAAAAGGGACCAAAGAGATTGAAAGGTAACTGGAAGGTTAATGGGGTAAAGGAAGGATATTGTTAAGAGAGTATTTTTTTTCCTCCCCTAAGTGTCTAAGGGTTCTTAAGTCCCCTATTCTGCCAGTCACACTATAAATATATTATCTTTTCTCCTCTTCCATCAATGAAATCAAGGCCAGTAAACACGAATGTTTTAACCTTCCATTTGGTACCTACAAATGCAAATATATCTACATTTAACTATAACCAATTCAGCATAAATTTAAAAATATGGTTTTGTGCTGCTGGAAATAATCCAGTGGGGGAAATTGTTCAGGCAGGAGAGAAGGGATCAAGGAAGAAGGCCAGGAGAGGAGTTTGGGAACCACAGCCCCGGTGAAGGGGATGGGCTTTGATAAGTTGGTGGATGATGTTCAGTTGTTACCAGAAGGAAAGCTTGGACTTCTGGTATACATGAGAGTCCACTGGAAGACATGGTGGTGGAAAGCCCCTGTCCTGTCACATTCATTTTCTCAATGAGATGAGGTTGTTACTGTGGAATGAGCCTGGCTGGTGTGGTTGGGAAGCAGAGAACACAGAAACAGTGGAGGCAGCCTGACCACTTCAGCCACTGTCTCTCCCTACTTTGCTAACCCGTCATTTGTAACTACCTTAAAAATCCTCCTACTGTGTTAAAGTAATTCTTTCACTCTTAACAGATTGCTGCGGGTGGGTTTTTAGGTGACTCATTATTACTTATGATGGTAATTATAACATTTTTACACTTTCACTTTTTATAGTATATTCCACATTTACTCATTCATTCTGTCAGAGACTTTTAAATAAATGATTCATTTCTGCCATATTGTTTTCTTTATTTTTATTATAAAATCTACGCACAGAAAACTACATTGAAGACGTATGTACACTTTAACAAATAACGTTTTTAAGAAAAACAATTCCGGCCAGGCACAGTGACTCATGCCCGTAGTCCCAGCACTTTGGGAGGCCGAGGCGGGTGGATTATCTGAGGTCAGGAGTTTGAGACCAGTCTGGCCAACATGGTGAAACCCCGTCGCTACTAAAAATACAAAAATTAGCTGGGCATGGTGGCACCTATAGTCCCAGCTACTCAGGAAGCTGAGGCAGGAGAATCGCTTGAACCCAGGAGGTGGAGGTTGCAGTGAGCTGAGATCGCACCATTGCATTCCAGCCTGGGCAACAAGAGTGAAACTCCATCTTAAAAAGAAGAAGAAGAAAAGAAAAGAAAAACAATTTCACTGGAGATCTCTCCTTCTTGCTCATTTATTCAGCTAAGAAAGCTTGTTTGGAGCATCTACTTTATCCCAGGCAGTGAGCTTGGAGCTAAAGTCACATGCCTTTGGGGGCTCATGGCCTGAGGGGTAGGGGAGGCAGAGAGGTGAGATATCATGGATATATTACATCATCACAAAGGCACTGGATAGTTCCAAAATGGAGAGATGCACAAGGTACTGCCCACTCATAACCCCTCACAATACCATTAAGAGATAGCAGTTATTATGTGTTTCATTTTATAGATGTGGAGCCTGAAACTTAAAGCAAAATAAATGGCAGATCCAGGGCACACAGCTAGTAGTTGAAACCAGCACTCAACCCATGGCTTCTGCCTCCAAGTCCTATCTCCTTTCCCCCACCACTGAACAGGCATCACAGAGCAGCCTGCTGTTGCACTAAAGGAAATCTTCAATCATCTGAAGGAGGGAGGGAAAAGTTTTCCACTGACAAGCCTGTGGAAAACTTCACTGGGTCTCTGCCTGGGAATACTTTGGGCAAACAGGGAACTGGTTGAGAGTGCGGTGTCTGGTCCTAGTGGCCACTTGAGCCTGAATGCCCCTGGCAGCCAAAGGAAATCCCCGAGGTCCTGCCAGTCTCCATGCCAAGCCCTTCACCTGGTGGGATCCTCCCCATCCCTGTGGATTTGCCATTCTGTTTCCTGTGCAGGAATAACACCGACCCCCTTTCCTCTAGCTCCTGCTTCTCAGTGCTTCTAAAACCTGCCTCAGGAGGAACATTCCCTGAGAAATCCTTCTGTAATCTGATCACTCGCTCCTTTGCTCTCTCCTGGTCATCTATACCTTCTGAGCCACGTGACCTTTGATGCCTTGTCTATCTGCTTCGCCTGCTTTTTAGCATCAACTTTGACCATCCCATGCTCTCAGTGCTGAGCTAAATTGTATGGTCAAGGACAATATTTCTTTTACTTATCTCCAACTAACCGTAGAAAAGAGTGTCAATAGCGTAGATACTCAGTACTTGTTAACAGATGGTCTGTTTCACCAGTTGACTCAGCCTGAATGAATAAACAAATGTTATATTTAAACAATAAAATGCTTTCCAGAGAAGAAGCTATTAGGATACAGAGAGGTCAGAGGGGAAAGGATTACCTCCTGGATGCTTCTCGCCTCTTTTCACCACTGTTCACTGGGGGATGGGTGTTTCTTCTCCCCAAAGCCCACATTATTAGAACCTGGGCCCTGCCCCTTCATCTTCTCTGTAGTGCCCCCACCACCCCTCAACTCCGGTCCAACCACCATTTCAAGTGTATATTTACTGTGGAGACTGTTCGGAGCACAATCACTGTACAGATTGGGGAAAGATAATTACTGTACTTAATTGAAACTAACAGAGTTCTGTAACCAAAAAGTCCTTAATGTCAGAATCAAGGATTCACTACAAGCCAGCCAGGTCTTCACTTTCCCATGCTCCATAACCCAACCCCTGGGCTCTCAGGTGATGTGGCTCCTCCCAGGTGTCCGGTGCCTTCCCTAGTTCCCTGTTCACAGAGATCTCCAGTTCTTGTGAACTGCAAATTGATGGGTTTTGGTCCACATTCCAGCTCACAACCCTCCAAAAATTTCCTTTTTTTTTTTTTCTTACCATATCTGACCTTCTGGCCCTTAGGTCTGATATCAGTGGTTTGCTGGTATTTATAAGATCATTTCTAGTGTACAAATGATTTTCACTTAGCAACACAGCATGCAAAAGGAGCGTTTTGGAAAAAATTGAACTCATAGAAACAGAGAGTAGAATGGTAGTTGCCAGGGGCTGGAGTTGGGGGAAACGAGGAGATGTTGAACCCAATATCTGGGGCTCTAATGCACAGCATGGTGACTGTAGTTAATTACTGTATTGTATACATGATATTTGCTAAAAGAGATCTTAAGTGTTCTCACCACAAAACAAACAAACAAAAAAACAGGTAACTATATAAGTTGATGGATGTATTAGCTAACTTGATTATGGTAATCGTTCACAACATATACCTGTATCAAATCATCACATTGTAAACCTTAAATATATACAATTTTATTTCTCAATTATGCCTCAGTAAAGCTGGGGTGGCATGTGCAGAAATAAAGGTTCCATTTCCAAAAAAAGAAAAAAAGAAAGGGAGTTTCGGAGTCAGACAAACCTAGGATACAGTTATGGCTTTGCCACTTACTAACTATTGACTTAGAGTCACTTTTAACCTCTTTCAACCTCAATAACCTTGCCAAGTAGGCCCAATACTACCTAGTTGACTAGGTCATTGTAAGAATTAAATAAGACAACATATATAATGCCTCTAGTACATGCAAAGTTCTCAATAAGCATTAGCTTTCCACCACCACCAATAGAGTTGTGAACATTAATTGAATTAATATTTGTGAAATATGGAACAGTGCCTGTCACACGGAAGGCACACAAAAAATAAATTTCCTCTTCCTTTTTTTCCCCAAAACGTGGACATAAGCATATCTAAACTCCATTTTGCCTCTACTTACTTACAAGCTAAGGAAACAGAATTTTACTTAAATCCATACATATTTCAGGGAAGGGGTATTTTTTGCTACTTAGCTGGAATGCAATTCTTTAATTCTGTTTATAAAATGTATAAAAATTGGCCAGGCCTGGTGGCTCACACCTATAATTCCAGCGCTTTCGGAGGTCGAGGTGGGCAGATCACTTGAGGCCAGGAGTTCGAGAACAGTCTGACCAACATGGCAAAACCCCATCACTACTAGATATACAAAACTTAACCAGGTGTGGTTGCACACACCTCTGGTCCCAGGATTGGTCCAAATATTGAGCCTGGAATTAGACATCCAGGCTCTTTCAGTGCTGCCACATCTATGGGCTAAAATCAATAGAAAAGACTCAGTAGATCCAGTTTGGCCTGGCAGCAGGAGCCACAGTGTGCTGTCTTATTTAATGGAAACATTGCTGGCCTCCAGATTCCTAAGCTGGCTCCAAAACGCAGAAATGCCAACATGACCCAGGCTACTTTCCAAGCTCAGTGCCTGCGTCTGTCCACGGATTTCTGTAAGAGCCCATGTGGGCACTTTGTCCTGGATGAGAACATTTACGAAATAAAAACTCCAGAGATGCTAGGTTAGGAAAATGAGTGTTTTGTGCAGATGCTCTTGAGGACCACTGTTTAGATGTCTTTTGTTATTGCTGGCAATCAGAAGCTACCCCAGAGCAGCTGCCATTTTTTCAGAGGCTCCAGGCCTGTCCACTCCCTTGGCACGCCAGCCCTTTCTTCACCTGCTCAAGGGACAGTCCAGGAGGCAGCTGCAGCAGGTGGGTGAATCAGATGCAGTTACCAAGACGAAAGGAAAACACAACCTGCCTTGAGCACTGCCCCCTTCATTCCACCCAGCCCACATAGTCTGCACTGCTGGGCCAGTGTGGGTAGCCCGTGGGATGTGTGATTTCTGGCATCAGGAGTCAGGAACCCATTTGATTTATTTAGATGTGGTGCCACCATTGGGTGGGTCTCCTAAGGTTTATGTGGCTTTCCACTTCAGATTTTCCCTTCTCTCTCCTCCCTAGAGCTCCTGCCAAGCCTACCATGCTTCAGCCTGGTCCAAGCCAGCCCTGAGAACCTACTAATTAAAGGTTCCTTTGACATCTTTCATGTGGCTACTTAAGAAACTCCAAGGCAAGTCCTAATCTGAGGACTCTAGCCCAGGTGATATTATCTGACTTGAACATTGCCCTTTAACCTCAAAGCCTTGGGGCACTAGCCCATTCCAGAAATTGTCAATCGAGAGGAGGAAGTAGGTTGAGTGAGTCTCCTTGGTCACCCCAAAAGATCTGATCTCTGGTCTTCACATCTGCAGTCACTTTGGCCGTGGCTTTTTTTCTCTTCCCCTCATCCTCAGATTTCATACCCTGCGGTACCCGCCCAGCAACCCCTCAAATTGTAGCTGGGCTACACCAGGCCCTTTAAAGTCAGCAGAACCATGACAGATGGCTCTGCTTACTGTGGTGACCTCCATCACCCTGGAGGTGGAGGAATACAAATGGAGGGCTCCTCAGTGATACACGCATGCTAGGGCATGACGCTGCTCTCCAGGGGAGACCATCTGCACATGAGTTCCTAAAGCGATGGGACCAGGTGGCACCGGCATGATGACAGTAACAATAAATGATGACATTTGCTATTATCAAGTGGCAGTTGTCATTTAATTGGTTAGTCATCTGGAAGCCACCTATTAAAGGAAGAGCGTCTATGCCAGGGATGATTGACTGGCAGAGGCTGCTGAAAAGCTGTGCTGAGAACTCTAATGCTATGATTAGTTTCCCAGAAAAGAATGCTGGGATTGGTCAGCGATGCCTTCTAAGGGTATGGAGAGGGAAAGTGGTAACATAGGGGCTGCATATTCAACATCCTTGTCTTTCATGCACCTTTCAAAAACTCCTGCTTCCTAAATCACAAGCATCCTTGTGGGAGGAAGGAAAAGACACTATCTCCACTGTTCCATCTAATCTTTCTGGGAGATGGCTCATTTCTTTTACAAGATCTGTTAGCCCCCAGCCCCATTCCATGCATGTATTCAGTCCAGTGTCAGTGCATCCTTGGCTCTCCATTGTCGAAGCTGCTGGCTTGTCCTGCACCTGAGTTTCTGGCTGAAGCCACCATTTCCTCTCTATGCCCCTGAAGACATCCAGCACCACTCCCAAGAGTGTGGGCTCACTGACCTTCCCCCTGACCTTCCTATCCCTCTTGACCTTTACATTTCATGCTACAACTTGATAGATTATCCCTTCCTCAGCTCTGCCTTATCTCCCTTCTAAAGCCTTATTTCCTTTTCCTCCCATCAGCCCGTTCATTCTACCTTCTGCACACACTCAGGGACCTCAGTTCTCTCTGACTGAAGAAGAGAGGGGAGAGAAGACCAACAGGGGATGATGAAGAGTAAGGGGGTGCTGGATTCCAAGGAGGTGGGGGTTTGGAACACACTGAAATGGAATTCTCTTCTAATTATTTAGGTGAGGATATTTTTGTCTATTTCACCCAAGTCAACACTTACCAAGAAATTTCACTTCAGATAGAAGATGATTGCAGGCACCATATAAAAAACACACTTGATCCCTGCCCATTGCTTCTCATTCTTGTATGCACCTCCAGATACTACATGTTGTAGGTATTCATCACACTATGGTATCAGAGCTGTTTCCTTACCTTCAATTTAAAGAGCTTCCACTATTGAGCCGCAGAGTATAATTATCCTTCAATATGATTCCCACGGTGAATCATCAGCTTCCTTCCTGCCTTAGCACCGCATGCCCCCCACCCAGCTCTGAGCCTTCTCATGCTTTCAGTCCCAAACAGTGTGTTCCAAACCCCCGTCTCCTTGGAATCCACCCCGCTTCTCACTGTTCACCATCCCCTGCTGGTCTTCTTCTCATCCCTCTCTTCTTTAGTCAGAGGGAACCGAGGCCCCACGCGAGTGAATATCTCCCAAGGAAAATATATTTTTGGCTCTGACTAGGAAATCATTTTTCAGCATGAATAACACAACTCTCTCCATCATTGTACTTTAGTCAATTTTTGAGCAATAGCTTAAGCAGCAGTAGGTTGTTTGGGAGCAGCCAGGAAAATAAGCTCTGGCCCACGTACCCCAGACTAAAGGAAATCAGACAGCAGGCCCAAAGGCAATAGCATGAATTCTCCACTTCCGATGTTTTTCCTTTCCATTTGGTTTCCATGGGACCCTGTGTTGGGGGTGGGGAGGGCTTCCCAAAGTACCAAGTTGCATTCGTTAGCAAAATAAGGAACTGAATTTCAGGTTGACAAAAAAAGAAAGCATTAAGAAGTGGGTAAGGGACCAGCGCACAATAATTTGGATGCCTAATGTTTCAGAAACCCAACCTCAAGGCTGATTTTGAAAGCCCTTTGTTGACTACCATTTCTACCTACATGCTCTTTGACCACCATCAAAATTCAGAAGAGGTTACACCTTTGGGACTTGTAAATATTTTCCATCCAACTTACAACCCAAATTGCAATGTCGTCTTATGGTGATTGAGACTCAGAAATTCCTCTCCTTTAGGTTTTAAATGGTTCTGTAACTCAGCAAGCCAGCAGGCGTCTCTTAATCATTCATATTTTCAGGGATCCAGTGCTGGGACCTGTGATTAAAACTCACTAAAAGGAAACAACTAAGAAATGAGCTCTAGAAATGAACATTGCAAGTTCCCAAGGTCCTCAGCTCTGATGAGGAGCTGAGTCTGACAGACTAAACAAAGTTGGGAAGAAGATAAAATGTATGTCTTTGCAGTACCTCTTAGCTAATTGTCAATAAATTGTGAATTTTTTCTTTGCTAGCACTTAAATAATGATACCTTCAAGAGTATAGTCTTGTGTCACTTGACAACTGAGTTACATTTTGAGAAATGCGTCATTAGGTGACTTCATCATTTTGTGAACATCATAGTGTATACTCAAAGAAACCTAGATGGTATAGACTACTACACATCTAGGCTAGATCGGATAAACTAATGCTCCTCAGCTACAAACCTGTATAGCATGTTACTGCACTGAATACTGTAGGCAATTGTAACACAATGATAAGCATTTGTATATCTATACATAGAAATGGTACAGTAACAATGCAGTGTAAAAATAAAAACACCTGTATAGGACAGTTACCGTGAATGGAACTTGAAGGAGGAAAGATTGGTCTGGGTGAGTCAGTGAGTGGTGAGTGAGTGTGAAGGCCTAGAACATTACTGTACACTACTGTGTATTCTATAAACACTGTACACTTAAGCTACACTAAATTCATTTTTTCTAATAGTTCTTCAATAATAAATTAACCTTAGCTTACTGTAACTTTTTTATCTTATAAACCTAATTTTTTAACTTTTTAACTCTGTAATAACTTAGCTTAAAACACATATTATACAGCTGTACCAAAGTATTTTTTCTTTATATCTTTATTCTATCAGCTTTTCCCTATTTTAAAATTTTTTTATTTTTTTTTAAGCTTTTAGACTTCGTTGTTAAAAACAAAGATACAGTGTCAGGACCATCAGTGTCACTGTCTTCCACCTCCACACCTCCTTGTCCCACTGAAAGTCTTCAGGGGTAGTAACACACATGGAGCGTCAGCTCCTGTGATAACAATGCCTTCTTCTGCAATACTTCCTGAAGGACCTGCCCAAGGCTTTTTTACAGTTAACTTATTGTTTATGAGTAGAAGAAGTACACTCTAAAATAATGATAAAAAGTATCGTGTGGGCCAGGCATGGTGGCTCACACCTGTAATCCCAGTACTTTGGGAGGCTGAGGTGGGTGGATCACCTGAGGTCAGGAGTTCGAGACCAGCCTGGTCAACATGGTGAAATCTCATCTCTACTAAAAATACAAAAAGTTAGTAGGCATGGTGGTGGACGCCTGTAATCCCAGTTACTCGGGAGGTTGAGACAGGAGGATCGCTTGAACCCAGGAGGCAGAAGTTGCCGTGAGCTGAGATCAGGCCACTGCACTCCTGCCTGGGCAACAAGAGTGAAACTCTGTCTCAAAAATAAATAAATAAATAAATAAATAAAGTATGTAAATACATGAACCAGTAAAATAATCATTTATTATCAAGTATTATGTACTATATATATAATTGTATATGCAATATTTTTATACAACTGGCATCACAGTAGGCTTATTTATACCAGCATCACCACAAACATGTGACAAATGTGTTGCATTATGACATTATGACAACTGTGACACCATATGGGACCACCATCATACATGCAGTTCATCATTGATTGAAACGTCTTTATGTGGGGCAGGACTGTAGTTGCATTTTTACAAAAGCTTCTTGGAGTTGGAATTCATCTCTAATGGTGGGCCAGTAAGCATGGTGACATGTACTGGGGAGAAGATGGTGTTGAATTTCTAAAATCATACCATGTAGGAGATGAAACTGTCCAGTAGCATGGTGACAGAGAGAGAGAGAGAGCAATGGATACATGCCTCATTTTTCACAGCATCACAATATGCTATACCAGAAGGAAAGACATTAAGCATCTAAAGCATTTTTTCATTCATTCATTCATTCAAAAGATATTTTGTGTGCCAAATATACTATAGTGCTCTTGTATGCCAAGTACTATCTGGATTCTAGAAATATTGCTGCAAACGAAACTGACAAAAATCCTTGCTTTTATCCAAATTGGAAAAGAGAAAGTCAAACTATCACTGTTTGCCGATGATATGATCTTATACCTAGAAAACCCTAAAGACTCCTCTGAAAGATTGCTAGATTTGATAAATGAATTCAGTAAAGCCTCAGTTTACAACATCAATGTACACAAATCAGTATTACCACTTACACCAACAAGGACCAAGCTGAGACTCAAATGAAGAACTCAATCCCTTTTACAATAGCCACAAAAAATATAGAAAATACCTAGAAATATATGTAACAAAGGAGGGGAAAAATCTCTACAAAAAGAACTACAAAACATTGATGAAAAAAAAAAAAACAGATGACACAAACAAATGGAAAAATATTCCACACACATGAATCAGAAGAATTAATATTGTGAAAATGACGATACTGCCCAAAGCACTCTACAGATTCAATGCAATTCCTATCAAAATACTAATATCACTTTTCACAAAATTAGAAAAAAAAAATCCTAAAATTAATATGGAACCAAAAAAAGAGCCTGAATAGCCAAAGCAATCCTAAGCATAAAGAACAAATCTGGAGGAATCACATTACCTATTTCAAATTATACTACAAAGCTATAATAACCAAAACACCACAGTACGATGTAAAAGTAGACACACAGACCAATGGAACAGAATAGAGAATGCAGAAATAAAGCAAATACTTACAACCAACTGATCTTTGACAATGCAGACAAAAACATACACTGGGGAAAGGACACTATATTTCATAAATGGTGCTTGGAAAATTGGATAGCCACATACAGAAGAATAAAATTGGATCCCTATCTCTCACCATATACCAAGATTAACTCAAGATGGATTCAAGACTTAAATCTAAGACTTGAAGCCATAAAAATTCTAGAAAAAAAAAAAAAAAAAAAAACTAGGAAAAACTCTTCTGAACATTGGACTAGGCAAAGAATTCATGACTAAGGCCCTAAAAGCAAATGCAACAAAAACAAAAATAAATGAGACCTAATTAAACTAAAAAGCTTCTGCACAGAAAAACAAATAATCAACAGAGTAAACACACAACCTACAGAATGAAAGAAAACATTTGCAAACTGTGCTTCTGACAAAGGAGTAATATCCAGAATCTACAAAGAACTTAAGCCAATCAGCAAGAAAAAATCAAATAATTCTATTAAAAAGTGGGAAAATTACATGAAGAGACATCTCTCAAAAAAAGATATAAAAATGGCCAGCAAACATGCAAAAATGCTTAACATCATTAATTATCAGGGAAATGCAAATTAAAACCACAATGAAATACCATCTTACCCCAGCCAGAAAGGCCATTGATAAAAAGTCAAAAAACAATAGATGTTGGCACAGATGTGGTAAAAAGGAAATGCTTATACTCTGCTGGTGGGACTGTAAATTAATACAATTTCTGTGGAAAACTCTATGGAAATTTCTCAAAGAACTAAAAGTAAATCTACCACTTGATCCAGCAGTCCCACTACTGAGCATCTCCCCAAAGGAAAACAAGTCATTATATAAAAAAGACACATGGATACATATGTTTATCACAGCACAATTTACAATTGCAAAGATACAAAATCAACACAAGTGTTCACGAACTGACGAACAGATAAAGAAAATGTGGTGTGGATTACTACTCAGCCATAAAGAACAAAATAATGTCTTTTGCAGCAACTTGGATGAAACTGGAGGCCATTATCCTAAGTAAAGTAACTCGAGAACAGAAAACAAAAGACCACATATTCTCACTCATAAGTGGGAGCTAAGCTATGGGTATGCAAATGTGTACAGAGTGGTATAACAGATATTGGAGCTCAAATGGGGGAGATTGGGGGGGTGAGGGATGAAAAACTACCTATTGGGTACAATGTACACTATTCAGGTGATGGGCACACTAAAATCCTAGACTTCACCACTATACAATTCATCCATGTAACCAAAAATCGCTTGTACCCCTAAAGCTATTGAAATAAAAATTTTTTTAAATACCTGCCCTCATGGAGCTTACGAATTCTAGAACTAATAATAAAACATATTAACAGATGAAGTGAACTATGCAGGTAGTAAAAAATATATATATGGTTCTGTTTTTCTGTGATATTGTAAAAATAAATCAACATTTTAGACAGAGAGGCACTAATAAGAGTATGATCTCATGGGTAAATCTACTATTAATACTACGAGGTCATTTTGAGCCCCACCACCTTGCCCTCTCTGTCAGGCCTACTTTCCCTGGAAAAACTGATCTAAGAGCAGAAATGACTGCCTCTAAAAGCTGGGCATTTTTCACCCCTTTATAATCAGTTGTTTATCTAAGCCTCAGTTTCTTCATCTATAAAATGGAATTATTAACAGAGATCATAGAGAAATTTAACTGAAATAATATGTAAGAAAGCCCATGATACTATTCTTGGTATAGAGTATATAAGAAATTCATTTTTTAATCACCTAGAGATCATTTCTGTTGGACGGCAGAGCCACCCATATTAATCAGGTTGCATTTTTAATCCACACTCCAATGTCTGCCCCCTCCACCTGGTATCTTCTTCCATGTCTTCTCCACCTGGGAAATGCTGCTCCATCCTTTAGGATCCTTCTGGATGAAGTTCACTTGCTCCCTCCTGCTTACAGCCTTCTCCTACTCTCCCTGAGGGTCTCTGCCTCCCTTCCTCCCTCTCCCGCATGCTGGACACATGCCTGTCTACAGCAAGCAGCAACCTCCATTGTAAATATTTGTTCACTTTTCTTTTTTTTTTTTTTTTTTTTTTTGAGACAGAGTCATACCTTGTCACTCAGGCTGAAATGCAGTGGTGCTATCTTGGCTCACTGCAATGGGGTTCTGCCTCCTGGGTTCAAGTGATTCTCCTGCCTCAGCCTCACAAGTAGCTGGGATTACAGGTGTGTGCCGCCATGCCCAGCTAATTTTTTTTTTTTTTTTTTTTTTTGTATTTTAGTAGAAATGGGGTTTCACCGTGTTGCCCAGGCTGGTCTCGAACTCTTGAGCTCAGATGATCCACCCACCTCGGCCTCCCAAAGTGCTAGGATTACAGGCGTGAGCCACTGTGCCCGGCCATTTTTCATTTTTCTTTCTCCCTTACTGGACTTCAAATTCTTTAAACCAAGGATCAAAGCTTTAATATTCAACTTTACATCTCTGCCACATGTCTAGCACAATGCCTAATATAAATAAATGCTTCTTGAGAGAATAAATAGATGATTGACTCGTTAGCAAGGTGAGCTTTTAATCACCCTTTCTGCTCCTTTGCTCTTTCTCTTTCAAACGCATACAGTGCATGCTGAGGGACGGGAACTTGCCATAGGAGAAAGAGCCTGTTTTCTAAATCCTCAGGGGGACAAGGAAGTGATTTCTTCCGTAAATAAAAGCTGTTCATTAACTTTGCAGCTGATCCCAAATTGGGGTGAGAAGTGGTATATTAGTGCAATCCAAAGGAGCTGCACATGAGCTCTGAACAAGCAGAATGGGGATGGGCAAGGGTAGGGCCGGGCTGGGACCTGGGCTCACACACTAGAGCTGCCCATGAGTCCTTCCTACGTGCCTCCCTCTGTGGACCTCAGCCTTGCTCCAAGTGGTGGCCATGAAGTCTCTGCAGGCATCCTGGCCTGGCCTTGCCTCTTTGCCTTCCGGCTCTGCTTCAGCCACCTCACCTTGGCCTCCCTGAGTGGACATTTGGGAAACCAACTGACAAGATTATAGCCATCATTCTGATGTCCTTCACCTGTGGTCACCACAATCAACTCACTCCAACTCCAGAATACTTTGTCCATGATAGAAGGAAAATCAATGTTATGTTTCTGATGATAAGCCCTTGGCACTTCAGGACCCCTAAGTGCCTTTTAAGTCGTCAGGAGTATTAAATCCTTCCAGTGTAACTTTCCCATAATGTGTACTTTATTCATTTTCAGTCTTTGAAAGTTGGCAATGCATGTAGAATATGTTATGCTGCTGGCCGCGAATTTCTTAATAGGTCCTTCAAGACTCTGTACACAATAATCCCAAACTTCCTGTGCTTGTCTCCTCTGTGCCCTCCATGTCCTTTCTGCTCCCACCGCCCAGGCCCCAGTGCACCTCAGGGAAGGTGCGTTTCATGTTGTTTCGTGTTTTCATATTGTCATTTACTTTTGTGTTGTTGGTTGTTGGGAATATAGTTAGTCCCAGTGGGTTGCTCAGTGCCTTGTAAGTTCTCCCGGGAGTGGATGCCGCCACAGTGCCACGGGCTCTGGCATGGTCCTTGCCACCCAGCTGTCAGTTCACACTGTCAACTCTGCAGAGAAAGCAGAGCCTGAGAGGGAAGAGGCTGTGAACCCTTCTTCCCTGCAGCTTTTTGAGCAGCCTTTCACTCCCCACCCCCACACCCCTTTCACCCACCACCCCCACACCTCTGTTGGTGGAAGCCTGCTCATCAGCTCCCCTGCGGGAGGCAATTTGGGGATTCCACAAGCAGGTTCCAGTGTGGTCTCTGTGGAGCTTTTCTCTTCCCTAACTCCAGTCCAAAGTCTCATGCCCTCTACCGTCTGTTATTATTTTATTATGTAGCAAAAGGCATGCACTGTTAGAACTGGGTGCAGGCCCGGACAGGGGAGAGGTATGGAATTAATCCGCTGGCTCCTGATGGGCTCTGCTGGTGAAACGTGCCCCTCAATGTCTCTCATGCACCAGGGATCATCTTTCTGCATCTCACATAAGCAGATTCCCAGGCCTACTCAATTCTAGAGTGTGCAAGGCAGATGTGGAGACAAAGCCGAGTCATCCCCATTTGCTTCTGATCGGAAAAGGGCGGGGTGTCTTTGTGTGCCTCACCATTTAGACATTCTTCACGGTGCTATTTTTATCAACAGTAATCATTAAATTGGTGTCAGATGGGCTAGTCCAGTTACTCACCCTTAGGATGGATGATGGGACTCAGAGAGTTTTTTCCAGGCAAGAGGAGATGTGGTATGTGGCCCATATGAAAGCCTGTGCGGAACCCTTGGCCTCAGAGTAAGTCTTGCTAACCCCGGACTGTGTTCCCACAGCAACAAGAGCAAGGCTTAGCACCACCCAGCTTCATTCTCAACCTGATTCGTTTAACAGATGTATGCTGAGCACCTTCTAAATGCCAGACATTGAACAAGACACAAGGATTCACAAAACAAACAAACAAAAAACTATTATCTCTACCCCCTGAGAAACTTACATTTCACCAGAAGGATTGTCATGTGAAGTGACAGTGTCCACCACTGGGCTGTGGGTGTTATAGGTGTATTGATAAGGAGCATGGTGGAAAGAGGGTTTGTTCTGCCTGGGCTTTGACGAAAGCTCCACAGAGATAGAGTCACTGGAGGAAAACGTGGGAAAAGGCCTCCCAAGCAAAGGAACCAAGGGTGGAAGCATTTTAAAAAATGGCACTGTAGATGCATCCAAAATCCAGCGGTGAATTCAGCTCTCACTGAGGGGTCCCAGGCACACGTCTGCACTGACCCTTATTCCGGGAGGTGGTGAGGAGGAGAGCCTGGTCCTGGCTGTACTGACTGTGGCTCCAGAAGTTAAACTCTGAACAGCGCCCAGCAGTGAGGGTTGGCTTTTGTTGGCAAAGGCGATACAGGATATTGAAGTTAGAGATGACCTAGGGACCCCTGCCATGGCCAGCTCATGGGTCTTGTGATTGAGAACCTAACTCCTGAAGAAAAGCGGAGACCCCCTCACTAACCACAGGAAACAAGAATGAATTGTTACACGGAGACTAAGGGCAGAATTTTCTAGATGCTATCTTTCAGTTTGGATTATAATTCCTTTAACTAAATGCCTGGAAATTTAACAGAAAAACAAAATAGGGCATACCAGGGAGAAATGTGGCACTGAACGATGGCAAGAAAATACATTTGCAGATGTCCTCGGCAATCCAGGGCTTGGCGTTCTGGTTTTCATTTCCTCCGTGCAGGCAGGCATTCCAAACCCCGCCCCCCATGAGTCACATGGCTGTGCAGGCACAGTCCTGCGGGGTGCAGCGGGTGGCACTGGAAGGGCCTCCTAGGCGGGTTGGTGGCCAGCTGGAAGAGCCTGGGGCCACCTGTCTGGTCAGAGCCTCTCTGCTGTGGGCCTCTTGGAGGCAGGGCTGGTTTTGTGGTCTGACTAAAGTGACAATGAAATTAATAGAATCCTGATGCCGTGACTGAGGCCATTTCCCTGTGTCTCCAAACAGGAATGAGAGAGGAAATGTCATTAGGACGCCAGGAGGCTTTTGAAATCTTCAAGAGGGACCACGCTGACAGCGTTACCATCGATGACAACAAACAGATTCTGAAACAGAGGTAAGGCTGTCTCCGGGAGCAGCTGGTCCTCCGAGGCTCAGCCAGGCCAGCCTAGAGGAGATTTGCTTACTCTGTCCTTCCTAATCTGCCCAACTCAACTATTACAAGAAAGGCATAATGTTTATTCAGTTTCACATTTAATTATGTCCAGCCTGGTACAATTCTCCTTCATGTGTGAGCCTCACTGTCCCAGTACTATTGGGGTAAGCAAATTTAAGGCAGGGTCTGTTACTGACAGTATCAACGTGATTTACAATTCTCACATCATACAGTCATTCTCATAAGCCTGTACTCTGTCCATGTCTTACTGTTCCAAAGGAGAGGGAAAAAAAATCTATGGACCAAATTATATTCTTAGAACTGCAGGCACTCCAGCTGTTCTGGAGAGCAGTCCTGTCTTAGTCAAAGAAAATATGTGCACATCTTGTGGCCCAGAGACCTTTGGTGCCTTCTCCAGGCTAAAATCAGAGCAGACAGGATTATCTGCTGACATGTTGTCAGACAGGGCTATGTTCTGGACCCCTTCAAAAGAAGCTTACTTAGAGGTATATAATTTATTTTAGCTATTCTGTGAGGTATACGCATATCCACAAACTGTAGCAAACAAACTCTATCAGATGTAGGGGTCTAGAGCTCAGAAGAAAGGGAACTCTCATATGTCACATGGGACTCTGGATCCTAGCACACAGTAAGTTTTCAAGAACTACTTGTTGAATTAAAATGAGATCCAGGTTTGAGAATCATATGACAACTCAGGAAGCCTAAGAAGTAGATGAGCTCTCAGGAGGACATGTGGCAATGCTGAGGCCTAAAGAGGGGAGCCATAAGGGAAAGGAGTTTGAAGGGAAGGTAGAGGGAAAGGAGGCCATGATGGAGACTGAGAAGAAGCAGAAAGAAGAGGGGGTGAACCAGGAGAAAATAACGTCCTGAGAGCCAAGTCAAGAGGAGAGCCACCTCCAAGAAGAAGCAGACTGTCAGTAGTGTCAGATGCAACAGAGAAATAAGCAGGAGGGAACTGGGAAGTGCACAGAGATTTTGCAACTAGAAGGCCATTGGTTGGACTGCCAGGCATGGAGGAGTGAGTGAGAAGAAATGTCATTGTATTTAAAAAGTTGGTGATAGATGAAAAACATTTTTTTTTTTTTTTGAGACGGAGTCTTTCTCTGTTGCCCAGCCTGGAGTGCAATGGTATGATCCTGGCTCACTGCAACCTCTACCTCCTGGGGTTCAAGCAATTCTCCTGCCTTAGCCTCCCGAGTAGCTGGGACTACGGGCACCCACCACCATGCCCGGCTAATTTTTTTGTAGTTTTAGTAGAGATGGGGTTTCACCGTGTTAGCCAGGATGGTCTCGATCTGCTGACCTCGTGATCCGCCCACCTTAGCCTCCCAAAATGCTGGTATTACAGGCATGAGCCACTGCGCCTGGCCAAAAAACATTTTTAAAAAGAATAAAGAGAGGTAGCTTAAGTAGAAGGGAAGTTGGTTTCAGGATGGGAAAGAATTGGCTAATATTGTAGACCACATAATAAGCCAATGGTAAGAGAGAGGTAGAGAAACAACAGGAAAAGCTGACACAGCAAGTCTCCTGGAAGACAGGAAGGTAGGGAATAAAAGCTCGGTGGAGGTTAGCCCTGGAAGGGAGTAAGAATGGAAGAACAAATCAAGATGGGGCTGACATTGGCACATTGAGAAAAGGAGAGAGAAAATTAAAGACGACCTCCATTTTCTCTGTGAAAAAGAAGTTGAGGTAGAATAGGAGACTTGAGGGTGATGATGAAGGTTTAACACAGCAGCCACAGGGAATGGGAAAGAAGGTAGACCCGGAAGAAGGAAAAAGAAAGGCAAACAGAAAAGCAAACCTCAATGAGGGTCAAAGGCCCAGCCTAGACTATTATCCTGGCTTTTACACTTTACCAGAGGGCAGATCTCAGCTCATTCAGGAATCCAGTGAAGGGAATGGGAGTATATGGTTCTGTATATGGAGGGCAGTCCAGCCCTTCCTAGTCAAAAGAACTACTTGCTTCCCACTGTGACCCAGCAATTCCTCTTCTGGGTATATTTCCCAAGAAGTTCTCATGCAGGTTTATAAGGGGACATACACCGGGCTGCTGTGAGCAACCTTGGCTATTCATGGCCAAGGAGAGTTGGAAACGTGCTGAGTATCCATCACTGGGGAAGTAGACAGGCAGAATAATGCGGATGTCCCATGAAGCAGGATGCAGCAGGTGGGAGTCATTGATTAGATGTATGCATACCAATTAACATAGATCTTAAAAGCATAGCACTGAGTAAGAGCACATGATTCAGATAAATTACAAATAGATCCACAGAAAGCAAAGAAAAACATGCAAACAAAAAGATATACTTTAGCAAAAAGGTATACTTAATGAGTCCCTGGTATACTTTATGAGTTCCAGATATACTTTAGCATATTTTACCTGCAAGAATGGGAGCAGGGCATGGGGATAAAAAGGAATTAATGAGTAAATGAATAAAACAAAGGGATAGGGGAGAAAATAAAGTGAATCCAGTGAAGCTGAGGACTGTCTCCCTAGAAAGGGGGACATATGCACATCTGCACAAATTTCAGCCTGTAAATCCAGGGGTTTCACAAGTCTTCTAATGCTTATCCATGTTGTAAGCCATGAATTTTTAATATGGCCAGTTGGATGTGTTGGGGCAGGATACCTTGTCTGTCTGAAGATAAGCATGTCAAGCTAGCTGCCTCATCCAAAAGACTTCCAAAGAGCCTTCAGCCATGTCTATACGGGAGGCTTCTTAGCTTGCACAAGGGACTCATAACTGGCTTCATATTAAAAGAACCCACAGAGCTTTTAAAAGTTACCAAAGCCTGGCCCTGACTCCCCAGATATTCTAATTAAATTAGGTGCAAGCTGAGCATCTCTTTTTAAAAAGCAGATTCCAGTAGCAAGTAGGTTTGCAAACCACTGGCTTAGACAATGTCCAGAAACCATGAGATCCAGAATCTCTAAGGTAAGATCCCTCAAACCCTACAGGTTAAAAAAAAATTACCAAGTGATTCTTACACATGCTCAAGTCGAAGAACCACTGACTTAGGGAGAACATAGCACTTCATCTTTCTTATTCTAAAGCTGGCATTGTTTCTGGTTCTGGTTTGTAACCTGAGTTTAGGTCTATTTTCAGCAGGGATTTGGGTCTGGGGTGAGTGGGATGAGGATGTTGTGGTCTTCCAAAGCCTTCTAATATAGAGCTCACTTAACTCTGTACAGTAGAGTTCTGACAACCCACACGACAAATGTGCTTTTGAGTTTAAACATACCTGAGGTGTGCAGGATGGGCTGGCAATACCGATGATCCCATCTTCCTTGTGGCCATAGTGCAAGGGAACTAATAAAACTCACACAAGCTTTCCTCTGAAAAGAGGTTTTTCCTGCAGTAAATCCGTCTTTTTACATCAAATGAAAAGTCAGGAGACCGGCCCATATTTTTTTAAAAATTTCTATATCTGTTTAATGTTCCTGTAATACTAACCATTAAAGGACTATTTGGTATAGGGGATGTAACACAGAACCTACCCCTTTCTTAGGATTGGAGCTGTTATTTGCATTGATGGAGAGTAATGAATTATTAGATATTACATGTTCCTAACTGCTTAAGGAAGAGGAATAAGAAAAATGTTCTTGTATGAAAACAAATAACTGCAGAAGCAGGGTTTCAAAAACAGACATCAAAGGAGGGCCTCACAGACACTCATAGGGCCACTTCCATGCCACCCTTACTTTAGGAAATGCTCTTCCAGTAACCCAGGCCCCTTCCACACATTTGCTCCCAGTCCCTCTAGTGACAGGAAGGACTCATGTGGCCCAACTGTGAGAAGATGGGCAGTTCTGGGAATACAGACACAGACTGGAGGGGGTTGACTCAGGGTGAAATTCAGTTACGGCTTCCTGCCTCATCTCTAAGCCTCGGCTTCCTAATAGACCTCAGCAACCAGGACCCACCAGCCTGGACTCCCATTTCACCCCAAACTTCTCACGTCAGACTAATTCTGTGGTCTGACCATGCTGGTGTTGGGACATTATGTTGGCAAAGTGCCACTAATTAGGGGCTGGAACTAACTGCCCCCATGCAAAAGCCTAGAATGAGTTCAGCCTCTGTACCCCATAGCAAGTAGGTTCTAAGCACAAATGCAGGGATTATTGGTAACCCACAATCTCTTCTGACTCTCTCAGCCCCACCCCAGAGTATAAGAATTGATTTAGATTTGCAGGAGGGAACAGTGACTGTTTCCTTTATCCCCTTCATTCCATGTTACTTTTTTTGGAGAGACAGAGTCTCACTCTGTCGCCCAGGCTGGAGTGCAGTGGTGTGATCAAGGCTTACTGCAGCCTCAACCTCCTGGATTCAACTGATCCTCCTGCCTCAGCCTCCTGAGTAGCTGGGACTACAGATGCATGCCACCACGCCTGACCAATTTTACTTTTTGTAGAGATAAGGTCCCTCTATGTTGCCAAAGGTGGTCTCAAACTCCTGGGCTCAAATGATCCTCCTCCCTCCCTGGGCCTCCCAAAGTGCTGGGATTACAGGTGTAAGCCAATGTACTCAGCCCCATGTTACTTAATAGAAAGGTTTTTCTTCCCCTTTTTCCTGCACCCTTTGCTGCTGTCACAGGGAATCTCTAGCATCTCTAAGCTCTGGTCCCCAGTCTGAGGAAGTTGTGCTGCCTGTCTGTGACAAGAGAAATAAGATGTTGGCACATGAATAGGATGTTCGCCCTTTGGTGAACTAGAGCATGTGAGCCAATTCTTAAGCTGGATTTTTCAGCAGAGGACAATTGCAATTCACAATCACTACATTTTCCAGGCATGACTCATCCGTATAGTATACAATAATGTGAAGAGAGGCTGGAAACTCCATGCTTGGCAAATACCAGTGCCCAGGCTCTGCAAGCTAACTTTCTTTTGTGGCAGATTTTCATACAAGCTGAATCCGTCAGTCTCAGAGTCCCATTCAATAACAAAAGAAGAAATAAATGGGGAGTTTAACTGCTATTGGAAATGCAGTTGTTGAAAATGTAAACTAGAGGGGTGGAGCAAGATGCCCGAATAGGAACAGCTCCAGTCTCCAACTCCCAGCACGAGTGACACAGAAGACCGGTGATTTCTGCATTTTCAACTGAGGTACTGGGGTCATCTCACTGGGGAGTGCCAGACAATCGTTGCTGGTCAGCTGCTGCAGCCCGACCAGCGAGAGCTGAAGCAGGGTGAGGCATCGCCTCACCTGGGAAGCGCAAGGTGGAAGGGAATCCCTTTTCCTAGCCAGGCGAACTAAGACACACAGCACCTGGAAAATCAGGTAATTCCCACCCCAATACTTCGCTTTAAACAAACGGGCACACAAGGAGATTATACCCACACCTGTCCGGGAGGGTCCCACGGCCACGGAGCCTCCCTCATTGCTAGCACAGCAGTCTGCAATCTAACCGCAAGGCAGCAGCGAGACTGGGGGAGGGGCGCCCGCCATTGCTGAGGCTTAAGTAGGTAAACAAAGCCACTGGGAAGCTCCAAGTGGGTGGAGCTCACACCAGCTCAAGGAAACCTGCCTGTCTCTGTAGACTCCACCTCTGGGGACAGGGCACAGCTGAAAAACAACAGGGGAAGCAGCAGAGGCCTGTGCAGACCCAAACAACTCTGTCTGACAGCTTTGAAGAGAGCAGTGGATCTCCCAACACGGAGGCTGAAATCTGAGAACAGACAGACTGCCTGCTCAAGTGGGTCCCTGACCACTGAGTAGCCTAACTGGGAGACATCCCCCACTAGGGGCAGTCTGACACCCCACACCTCACAGGGTGGAGTACACACCTGAGAGGAAGCTTCCAAAGTAAGAATCAGACAGGTACACTCGCTGTTCAGCAATATTCTATCTTCTGCAACCTCTGCTGCTGATACCCAGGCAAACAGGGTCTGGAGTGGACCTCAAACAATCTCCAACAGACCTACAGCTGAGGGTCCTGACTACTAGAAGGAAAACTATCAAACAGGAAGAACACCTATACCAAAACCCCATCAGTACGTCACCATCACCAAAGACCAGAGGCAGATAAAACCACAAAGATGGGGAAAAAGCAGGGCAGAAAAGCTGGAAATTAAAAAAATAAGAGCGCATCTCCCCCTGCAAAGGAGCGCAGCTCATCACCAGCAACGGATCAAAGCTGGTCAGAGAATGACTTTGACGAGATGAGAGAAGAAGGCTTCAGTCCATCAAACTTCTCAGAGCTAAAGCAGGAATTACGTACCCAGCGCAAAGAAACTAAAAATCTTGAAAAAAGAGTGGAAGAATTGATTGCTAGAATAATTAATGCAGAGAAGGTCATAAATGAAATGACAGAGATGAAAACCATGACACGAGAAATACGTGACAAATCCACAAGCTTCAGTAACCAACTTGATCAACTGGAAGAAAGAGTATCAGCGATTGAGGATCAAATGAATGAAATGAAGTGAGAAGAGAAACCAAAAGAAAAAAGAAGAAAAAGAAATGAACAAAGCCTGCAAGAAGTATGGGATTATGTAAAAAGACCAAATCTATGTCTGATTGGGGTGCCTGAAAGTGAGGGGGAAAATGGAACCAAGTTGGAAAACACTCTTCAGGATATCATCCAGGAGAACTTCCCCAACCTAGTAGGGCAGGCCAACATTCAAATTCAGGAAATACAGGGAACACCACAAAGATACTCCTCGAGAAGAGCAACTCCAAGACACATAATTGCCAGATTCACCAAAGTTGAAATGAAGGAAAAAATCTTAAGGGCAGCCAGAGAGAAAGGTCGGGTTACCCACAAAGGGAAGCCCATCAGACTAACAGCAGACCTCTCGGCAGAAACTCTACAAGCCAGAAGAGAGTGGGGGCCAATATTCAACATTCTTAAAGAAAAGAATTTTAAACCCAGAATTTCATATCCAGCCAAACTAAGTTTCATCAGTGAAGGAGAAATAAAATCCTTTACAGATAAGCAAATGCTTAGAGATTTTGTCACCACCAGGCCTGCCTTACAAGAGACCCTGAAGGAAGCCCTAAACATGGAAAGGAACAACCGGTACCAGCCATTGCAAAAACATGCCAAAATGTAAAGACCATCGAGGCTAGGAAGAAACTGCATCAACTAACGAGCAAAATAACCAGTTAATATCATAATGGCAGGATCAAGTTCACACATAACAATATTAACCTTAAATATTAATGGACTAAATGCTCCAATTAAAAGACACAGACTGGCAAACTGGATAAAGAGTCAAGACCCATCAGTCTGCTGTATTCAGGAGACCCATCTCACATGCAGAGACATACATAGGCTCAAAATAAAGGGATGGAGGAAGATCTACCAAGCAAATGGAGAACAAAAAAAAGCAGGGGTTGCAATCCTAGTCTCTGATAAAACAGACTTTAAACCATCAAAGATCAAAAGAGACAAAGAAGGCCATTACATAATGGTAAAGGGATCAATTCAACAGGAAGAGCTAACTATCCTAAATACATATGCACCCAATACAGGAGCACCCAAATTCCTAAAGCAAGTCCTTAGAGACTTACAAAGAGACTTAGACTCCCATACAATAATAATGGGAGACTTCAACACTCCACTGTCAACATCAGACCGATCAACGAGACAGAAAGTTAACAAAGATATCCAGGAATTGAACTCATCTCTGCACCAAGCGGACCTAATAGACATCTATAGAACTCTCCACCCCAAATCAACAGAATATACATTCTTCTCAGCACCACATTGCACTTATTCCAAAATTGACCACATAATTGGAAGTAAAGCACTCCTTAGCAAATGTAAAAGAACAGAAATTATAACAAACTGTCTCTCAGACCACAGTGCAATCAAACTAGAACTCAGGACTAAGAAACTCAATCAAAACCGCTCAACTACATGGAAACTGAACAACCTGCTCCTGAATGACTACTGGGTACATAACGAAATGAAGGCAGAAATAAAGATGTTCTTTGAAATCAATGAGAACAAAGATACAACATACCAGAATCTCTGGGACACATTTAAAGCAGTGTGTAGAGGGAAATTTATGGCACTAAATGCCCACAAGAGAAAGCTGGAAAGATCTAAAATTGACACTCTAACATCACAATTAAAAGAACTGGAGAAGCAAGAGCAAACACATTCAAAAGCTAGCAGAAGGCAAGAAATAGTAACTAAGATCAGAGCAGAACTGAAGGAGATAGAGACACAAAAAACCCTCCAAAAAATCAATGAATCCAGGAGTTGGTTTTTTGAAAAAATCAACAAAATTGACAGACCACTAGTAAGACTAATAAAAAAGAAAACAGAGAAGAATCAAATAGATGCAATAAAAAATGATAAAGGGGATATCACCACAGACCCCACAGAAATACAAACTACCATCAGAGAATACTATAAACACCTCTACACAAATCAACTAGAAAATCTAGAAGAAATGGGTAATTTCCTGGACACTTACACTCTGCCAAGACTAAACCAGGAAGAAGTTGAATCCCTGAATAGACCAATAGCAGGCTCTGAAATTGAGGCAATAATTAATAGCCTACCAACCAAAAAAAGTCCAGGACCAGATGGATTCACAGCTGAATTCTACCAGAGGTACAAAGAGGAGCTGGTACCATTCCTTCTGAAACTCTTCCAATCAATTGAAAAAGAGGGAATCCTCCCTAACTCATTTTATGAGGCCAACATCATCCTGATACCAAAGCCTGGCAGAGACACAACAAAAAATGAAAATTTTAGACCAATATCCCTGATGAACATCGATGCAAAAATCCTCAATAAAATACTGGCAAACCAGATTCAGCAGCACATCAAAAAGCTTATCCACCATGATCAAGTGGGCTTCATCCCTGGGATGCAAGGCTGGTTCAACATTCACAAATCAATAAACGTAATCCAGCATATAAACAGAACCAAAGACAAGAACCACATGATTATCTCAATAGATGCAGAAAAGGCTTTTGACAAAATTCAACAGCCCTTCATGCTAAAAACGCTCAATAAATTCGGTACTGATGGAACATACCTCAAAATAATAAGAGCTATTTATGACAAACCCACAGCTAATATCATACTGAATGGGCAAAAACTGGAAAAATTCCCCTTGAAAACTGGCACAAGACAGGGATGCCCTCTCTCACCACTCCTATTCAACATAGTGTTGGAAGTTCTGGCTAGGACAATCAGGCAAGAGAAAGAAATAAAGGGTATCCAGTTAGGAAAAGAAGAAGTCAAATTGTCCCTGTTTGCAGATGACATGAGTGTATATTTAGAAAACCCCATTGTCTCAGCCCAAAATCTCCTTAAACTGATAAGCAACTTCAGCAAAGTCTCAGGATACAAAATCAATGTGCAAAAATCACAAGCATTCTTATACACCAGTAACAGACAAACAGAGAGCCAAATCAGGAATGAACTTCCATTCACAATTGCTTCAAAGAGAATAAAATACCTAGGAATCCAACTTACAAGGGATATAAAGGACCTCTTCAAGGAGAACTACAAACCACTGCTCAGTGAAATAAAAGAGGACACTAACAAATGGAAGAACATACCATGCTCATGGATAGGAAGAATCAATATCGTGAAAATGGCCATACTGCCCAAGGTTATTTATAGATTCAATGCCATCCCCATCAAGCTACCAATGAGTTTCTTCACAGAATTGGAAAAAACGGCTTTAAAGTTCATATGGAACCAAAAAAGAGCCCGCATTGCCAAGACAATTCTAAGTCAAAAGAACAAAGCTGGAAGCATCACGCTACCTGACTTCAAACTATGCTACAAGGCCACAGTAACCAAAACAGCATGGTACTGGTACCAAAACAGAGATATAGACCAATGGAACAAAACAGAGTCCTCAGAAATAATACCACACATCTACAGCCATCTGATCTTTGACAAACCTGAGAGAAACAAGAAATGGGGAAAGGACTCCCTATTTAATAAATGGTGCTGGGAAAATTGGCTAACCATAAGTAGAAAGCTGAAACTGGATCCTTTCCTTACTCCTTATACGAAAATTAATTCAAGATGGATTAGAGACTTAAATGTTAGACCTAATACCATAAAAACCCTAGAAGAAAACCTAGGTAGTACCATTCAGGACATAGGCATGGGCAAGGACTTCATGTCTAAAACACCAAAAGCAACGGCAGCAAAAGCCAAAATTGACAAATGGGATATGATTAAACTAAAGAGCTTCTGCACAGCAAAAGAAACTACCATCAGAGTGAACAGGCAACCTACAGAATGGGAGAAAATTTTTGCAATCTACTCATCTGACAAAGGGCTAATATCCAGAATCTACAAAGAACTCAAACAAATGTACAAGAAAAAAACAACCCCATCAAAAAGTGGGCAAAGGATATGAACAGACATTTCTCAAAAGAAGACATTCATACAGCCAACAGACACATGAAAAAATGCTCATCATCACTGGCCATCAGAGAAATGCAAATCAAAACCACAATGAGATACCATCTCACACCAGTTAGAATGGCAATCATTAAAAAGTCAGGCAACAACAGGTGCTGGAGAGGATGTGGAGAAATAGGAACACTTTTACACTGTTGGTGGGATTGTAAACTAGTTCAACCATTATGGAAAACAGTATGGCAATTCCTCAAGGATCTAGAACTAGATGTACCATATGACCCAGCCATCCCACTACTGGGTATATACCCAAAGGATTATAAATCATGCTGCTATAAAGACACGTGCACACGTATGTTTATTGCGGCACTATTCACAATAGCAAAGACTTGGATTCAACCCAAATGTCCATCTGTGACAGACTGGATTAAGAAAATGTGGCACATATACACCATGGAATATTATGCAGCCATAAAAAAGGATGAGTTTGCGTCCTTTGTAGGGACATGGATGCAGCTGGAAACCATCATTCTTAGCAAACTATCACAAGAAGAGAAAACCAAACACCGCATGTTCTCACTCATAGGTGGGAACTGAACAATGAGATCACTTGGACTCAGGAAGGGGAACATCACACACTGGGGCCTATCATGGGGGGGGGATTGCATTGGGAGTTACACCTGATATAAATGATGAATTGAGGGGTGCTGACGTGTTGATGGGTGCAGCACACCAACATGGCACAAGTATACATATGTAACAAACCTGCACGTTATGCACATGTACCCTAGAACTTAAAGTATAATAAAAAATATATATATATAAAAATAAAATAAAATAAAATGCTCTATTAAAGTTTACAAAAGACGGTGCATTACATTTCTTTAAAAGCAAATAAAAGGTAATAAATACTCATAAAATGAAAAAAAAAAAAAAAGAAAGAAAAGAAAATGTAAACTAAACAAAGCAAAGCACCCCTTCACTCAGTTGGGTCCTTCTGACGTAGAATCGAACAGCCATCTAAAACCAACAGGAAAACCGGACCGAGGGCGGAGAGAAACCATGTGGCACCATCAGGAGGTAACTCCCATGGCGAAGAGGAGTTTCCTGGCCCCCATTAGAGTTTCATTTTAACCTTTATGATTTTTCCTTTTTTTCTTTTGTATTTACATCTTTTCCGCTGAACTAAAATGATAAACTCTGAGAGCAGATATTAGATTAAAATCTTCTCAGCCTCTCCACAATTTTAAAAGCAGTGCTGGCCACAAAAAAAAAAAAAAAAAAAACAGGTACCCAAAAAACACTTTTTTTGTTTGTGAATGACAATTTGAAATTGACTTTGAGAAATCTTGGCAGCCAAGAAAATGGCTGGAGAAGACTTACAGCTTCCGAGAAGCAGGAGGGTGCAGCAGGCTTCTAGAGAGTCAGAGGAGGAGCTGATCAATTGGAGGCGAGAGCGGGAGGCCATCACTGGAGAGATGAAACAGAAAAGGAATACTGGTATGTTTTAGAAAGCATAAGGGGAACAAAGGGTGGATCTTCATCACAGTAAAGTGGAGGCAGCCAGGGTACAAGGTACAAGTTTATGGAGGAAAAAAATGGCAAAATATAGGTCCAGTCTTCTGTCCTCCTCTCTGACAGGGAAGGGTATTGGATGTTCACGCTATGAAAAAGTAACATATTAAGTTAGTTGTTCTAGACAAGAAAAGTAGGAAAGATATTGTAGGAGCCCTTTGCCCTCAAACACATATTTGCCCACCATCCTCAGGAAGCAATCTCAACTGGCATGACAGGGCATCTGGGTGCAGAGGCTCATGGGGACTGAGTGGCTGATGAACATCAGCCCGTCTCTTTGGCCCATGGGTAAAAGCAGCCACTGCCCATGATCCCTAGTGAATGGTGTGTGGGGCAGAGCCAGCTGCTTCCCCAGTCATGATGAGTATCTCTGCCGGATACACCCCATAGCAGGATGGGATTCTTTCTGGAACTGGTCTTGGAAGTTAACGTCAGATTCTCCCTCAATTCCCCCATCCTTTTTATTCCCATTGAAGACGAGAAACTCAGCAACCATCTCGAGTGTCCTTGACCATTGACTTGCAGAGATCCCTTCTAATTCTTTGGTTTGCTGAGACAAACTATTGTCTGTGGTTACTGCTTCCAACACACATTCCCACCTCACAGTCCATCACATTCCCTCCTGGGGGTTCCTACACTGCCAGGCCATGGTCATAATGAATTTATGACACACAAAACACATTTGCATGCATGCTCTTTCCACATCAACCCAGCCCTGACAGGCATCTCTTTCTAATCCTAGAAATGAAGAGCCTGAGACCCAGCTGCTAAGAGGTGAGGTAGGCATTTGGTCCTACTCTGACTTCCAGTTCAGTGCTCTTCACTTGCACACATTGCCTTTGCACACACACTTGCTCACATGCTTATCTTCTTTTAGTCTACAAATATTTATGGAATGCTTACTAGGTAAAAGCCCCTGTTCTAAGCCCCAGAGATAAAGAGTGAATTAAGCAGATGTGGTTGCTGTCCTCATGGAGCTTACTGTATTGAAAGGAAAACAAACAAGTAAACAGGCAGTTCACATATAGTATGCCGTCTGCCTATGATGGCAGAAGTGCAGGGTGCTGGGGAGCACCTGGGGGTGTCACGCATTGTAGACCTGCACAGTCCTGGAGAGCTATCCAGAGGAGGAGACATCACTGTGGAAACTGAGGGGTTAGGCAGAAATTAGCCAGGGGAAAAGACAGGCTCCAAGTAAAGGGGACATCCCCAAGATGAGAGACAGTGTGACACTTGATTCAGTGTGAAACTGAGATTCAGGCCAGCCTGGGAAGGTTGTGGGAGATGTAAAGAAGAAGCTGGAGAAGGCAGCAGGAGTCAGAGCATGAAGAGTCTACTTCACTCTGTTAGGGAATTTGGACTTTCTCCCGAGGTCACTGGGAAGCACTGGGGAGTTTTGAGCAGGGGAGTAACAGGACCAGGTTTGCATTAAGAAGACTCACTTAGGCTAAAGTGTGGGGACTAGCCTGCCTGCGGACAGGCAGTGCAAATGCAGGGGAAGGAGCAAGCAGTGGCTGCAAGAATCTGGGAGAGAGATGATAGCATTCTGCTCTCAGGCAGGTGGAGCTAACTGGAATGCTCTGATAGACATCGAGGATGGAGAATGGCTGAAACTCCAGGATTGAGGGAAGGCGCTAACAGAGACAGGGGCAAAGGGTGGCGTGCAGGTTACTGACATGAGCCATCCGTAAGTGATGACGCCATGCATTGAGACAGGAACAACAGGAAGAACAGGGGAGGTGTTCAGGGCAGGTGATTAGTTATTTTGGGGTACAGTCGATTTTAATTATCTTCAAGGTATCAAACAGGCTGTTGGATACCTGAGTCAGGAACTAAAGCAGGGCTGAGATGGAAATTTGAGAGATGTCAGTTGAGATAGCCAAGGACACGCTGGCATAAAGGGAATGCCTATAGGGAGCAGGGAACGTGAGGAGTGGGCCTAGGACAAAATCCTGTGGATTATCAACATTCAAGGAACAGGCTGCAGAACACGTCAGCAAAGGAGACTGAAAAGGAGGTGCCAGAGAGAGGGGGAAAAAGACAGAAGAGCCAGGGCTCTTGGAAGCCAATGACTGAGCATTTCCCCAGGGTCTGTGAGTACCTGCCTGGCACACAGTGGGAGCCATAGAGGAGGAGGCTGGGTGTTACGGGAAGCCAGGCTAGTAGAACACCAGAGCATTGCATTCCTTCTCCCTTCCAAGCCTAGCCCCTGCCCCTGCACAGGATTTTGTGTGCAGGTGACACAGCAGCCTGCCTGCATCCACACTGGAACTGCACCCAGCTACCTTCCATTCCCCAAAGTCAGCCACACAACTAATGATGCCCTAATAGGAATGCTTTGGCACCAGTAGAAAGAAACCCTCAGGCGGTCGTCAGTGGTCCTGGCTGAGTTACACAACCTCCCTGCCCCTCATCAAGGTGCAGCCTCATCAGCATAGGCCACATCTCCTCAGCAGCGAGCAGCACCTTAGGATATTGTACAGGGGTGCAAAGTCCCCCTGGCCAGAAGTTGGCTTCTGGCCATCTCATGGATGAGGATGTGCTTTTAGAAAATCAGGAGGCAGGAAACTCCCCCTGGTGAAGTTTAGGTGAGCAGAATTCAGACAGAAGGGCAGGAGGAAAGGGAGCAAGTGAGGAGGGAGGGAGACTGGGGCTGGCTGGAGAGGTGTGGAGGTGCAGGTGGGCCAGGAAGAACATGGCAGCACTGATGGGGTCACCCTCTTTCTCACATCTTTCCTAACCAAGTCCTTAGCCTTCTCATCTCTCCCACCTCCCTTGACATTTGCTCTTTCCCTCTCCACACTCAGGGTTGGGCCTTTCAGAGTTTGTCTTGACAACCAGGGATCAGGAACACATGTGGGTGGGGTGGCCTGGAGTGGTGACAACTTCCAGAGTGATGGGAAAATGGTCTCATGAAGACTGCACAGCCCTCAGACCACACCTCTCCAGTGGGGAAGCCCTTTTTAGCTCAGGACTGGGCTGCAACAGCAAGAGAGGAACAGCTCGTGGCTTTCCCCACAGTTGCTGCCAGCTCTGGAGCAGGGTGGCTCTTTGGAGAGGGCTGACCACAGCACTCAGCGGCTCCCTCTGCCAGGCCCCCCAGACACATCTGGGCACCGCCAAGGCTGGGGAACTCCATCCCAGGTCTGTCAGGGCTTCTCTGGGCAGCACTGCAGTAGAAAGTCCCTCTTCTGCTTGTGTTATCTTCCTTTTCTATCTGTACTCTGGTTTCTTCTAGCATTGGTGTGAATTTCAGCAGTTTTGCACCCTTGCTCTTATATTTTCCTTATTCCAAAGAGTCTAAAGCTTCTAGAAGTCTATGGAACAGGAAATGGGAGGAGTCACTCATTGAGCAACGTGTGACTGTCAGATCCTATAAATCCTAGGTACTGAGGATGGACAGAGCAGGGATGAAATGGTCATAGGCCCTCCCTTGGCAGAGTGGAGAGTTGAAGATGGTCCTCATCTTCTGAATGGCCTGCAGCAAATGTCGCCTTATCCCTGCCCAGCAGCAGAGGCCATGTGAGCCCATAGAGCCCAGCACAGTGACCTGTGAATCGTGTAAATGTCTGAATTGCATCAAGTGGAACTGTACTTCTCCCTGGAAGGTGACAGGCCATCGCTGAGGAGAGGACATACATAATCTACAATGAGCATGACCAGCCTTAATAAGGGAGCCAGGGGCAGAGTCCCAAGAAGCTAACATTGAGAAAAAGTTTAGTCCCCTTCCCTGAAAATCTCCTATCTGCAGTCCCAGGCCAAGCAGACAGAGTTGGAAAATAGCAATGACATAATTCATACTTCTTTTCCATCCAACACAGAGCAGTCGTGGCACTCTGGCCTTTGCTTATGTTGTTCCCCTGCCTGGAATGCCCTCCTCTGCTCACTTCCTCCAACACAATCCCAGGCAACTAAAGTGTTCGAGGATAAAGCAATAGGATATCTGGGATTTACCGGGATATTAGAGAGTGGGAGGTGAGAAGAGAAGAGGTGGGAGGGGAAATCGTTGAAATAAAACTGGACAATTAATAAAATATGATGCTGGGTATGTTAGGGTTCCTTCTACTGTTCTATTTTGTGTATATTTGGAAATTTTCATAATAAAACATTTTCTAAAAACTCCTCTGGATCCACAAAACCCAGGTCATTCCCACAAAACCCAGGTCACTCCCACCTTGTACGTGAAGCTCTCCTGACGGCTCTCCACTCACTCATGGACAGGTCACTCCCTCGTCAAACTCTAATGGCATGACTAGCACCCTCCAAGGCACAGTCATTTAATTCAGCCATATATTAGGTGCTTGCTTTCATAGGCTTTCAATTGTCTCTTTAACTTCATGGAAGAAAGGAGGGGAGGGAAAGCAACTAACATTTCATGAGAGCCCACTATGTATAGGGACTGAACTACATGTTCTCACTTAGGCCATGTCCTTTCTGCTTCTCTAGCACATAGTTGGCTCATCATGGGTGTCTCATAAACATAGGCCAGAAACATAAAGGAATCACTCACTAAACATTAGCACAACTATCTGGTAGACTAGCATGCAGCCATCAAAGGTAAGTGTCTCATAATATAGGGAAGGACTTCTAAGTGAAAAAAAAAAAAATCAGGGCACAAAATCATATCTGCAGTATGATCCCAACCCTATAAATACTGGCTCTATAAAAGACTGGGTGGATACTTGTATCAAATATGCTTATTTCTGGGTAGAGGAGTACTTGGGAATTTTTTTCTTGTTTTTATATTTTCAAAATCTGGTTTAATAATGGTATATAACAGGAATCAGCAAATTTCTTTTATAAAGGGCCAGGTCGAAGATATTTTCAGTGCCATAGGTTGCGTAGTCTCCATCACATCTAGTCGACTCTGTCTTGTAGCATGAAAGCAGCCACGCACAATGCGCCAGTGAATCGGGGTGGCGGTGTTCCAGGACAACTTTATTTACAGAAACAGGCAGCAGGCCGGATTTGTCTCATAACCAGCCATAGTTTTATAACCTCTGATATATTATTTTATAATCAGAAAAAAGTTATTTAAGTATATATTCTTTGGTTATAAGATCTTGGTATCATAATCAATAGAACACAGTACAGAAACCTTACAGCCAGGCTTTATTCTGATATCCTTACATCATGAAACAATGTAAATTAAAAGCCATAAATGAGAGAATATGAGAATACAAATTATGTGCTGGATAGAGTAAAAATTAACAATACCTATAATTAATACCAATTTTCTCTCTATTTTTAAGCCTAATATATTTTTACTTATTTAGATTTTTCTTTTGTGTCTTTCAATAAAGTTTCATCATATATTAGTGGCCTCTCAGAAATCTATTATTTTTAAAATATCATGTAGGATGAACAGAAAAACTACAATTTTCATTTTTTTTTTCCCCTCCAGATTTTCTGAAGCCAAGGCCCTGGGAGAAAGTATAAATGAAGCAAGAAGTAAAATTGGTAAGCAGATGACATTCTGTGAGCCTCTTTCAGAAACCATTTTCCTGGTGAAAATCAGGTCATGATGTGCCTCCAAATGGCCATGAAGCCCAGTTTCAGGAGAGCCCCTGCCAAGGAAGCTGCTTTGAGAGCCTTCCCTAGGAATTATGTGATTCCTCCCGCCACCCAGCAGGGAAAGTACTTTCTTTTGTCTAGAACTTGAACTTTTCATCCTCAGACAGACCTGAGCTCCAGCATCCCAATCAGAGAGTTGTGCTTTTCTCTGGTGTTTTTCAGCAGTAGCTCAGCTAATCACAACTTCACGGTTACAGTGAGACGTCATTTCCTATTTCAAGTATGGTGAAACACTCTTATACCTCCCAAAGCTTCTACTTAGCATTTTTGGCAGAGGTACGATATTTTAGCATCATTCAGTAAGCCAGTGGGAGGATAAGAAGCAAAAACTAGCCATCGTGCCTTCCCAGGGTGGAGGCTGCCACAGAGGGACTCCCCACTTAGGTGAGTACCCCTGCAAAGGTGAAGTTAAGGCAAGAGGCAACTCAGTAAAATGTGTCTCGAATTCTCGTGGGGTTTTTTTTGTTGTTGTTGTTGTTGTTCATTTGGGTTTTGTTTGTTTGTTTTTGTTTTGAGACAGAGTCTCACTCTGTTGCCCAGGCTGGAGTGCAGTGGCGCGATCTCAGCTCACTGCAACCTCCACCTTCCAGGTTCAAGCAATTCTCCTGCCTCAGCTTCCCATGTAACTGGGACTACAGATGCATGCCATCATGCCCAGCCAATTTTTGTGATTTTAGTAGAGATGGGGTTTTACCACGTTGGCTAGGCTGGTCTCGAACTCCTGACCTCAAGTGATCCACCCACCTCAGCCTCCCAAAGTGCTGGGATGACAGGTGGTGAGCCACCACACCCAGCCTCAAATCCTTTTTAAAGTAAGAGGACAGTGTTTTTTTCATCCCAAACTGAAAGATACCACAGAGACCCATCTCCCAGGCCCAGGGTAGCTTCACAGAGGCGATTCCTGTGCGTCACCTCTGTGCTGGAGAAGGCAGCAGTTCCTGGCTCACAGCTGGCCCGCTGGTCTCTCTTACTACCCCCTTTTCTCCCCCTACAAGTGAGGACCGGACAGAAGCCACTGTGAGTGCCCCCTTTAATTTTTCTAACAGAATATAAAAGTCACGATAGCCTCAGTTTGTCTCAGTCGGTAAACAGGAGCCCCTCTGTGGCCTGAGACAGAAGGGGCTGAGGCAGCCAGACCCAGAGCCACACCCAACAAGCCACACTCAGAATCCTTGTGTCTCAGAGGTTCTTGACCTAAGGTCCAGGATCTTGATAGGGGAGAAATGCTCCTCTATTTTTACTAACCTCTAACTGAAGTTTAGCACCACTTCAATGATGAACCCAGTGGAAGTCACAGAGCCTTTCATGTCACATCACAGAGGGGCAGACGTTGTAAAGTATCTTTTGTGCTCATCAGTACAAAATTACAGACTCACCATTAGATCTTTTTATTTAATACATTGATATAAAAGCACATACAGATTTCTGTATCACAAAAGGTTTTACAATTCTGATAACTATTTCGATCTAATTGGTTTATCTTAAAAGCCTGTGTATTTTACTTTATGCACCAAATTATTATCCTAAGAGGGGGTCCTGCAAGGTCATCAGACTGCCAGAAGATCGCTGGCACAAAAAAAGATTTCAAACCCCTTTCTTGACCTGGATTCCTGAACATCCTAAAACCGCATGAGAAAAACTGGAAGTTAGGAATGTTTGTATTTTTCTGAAGATAAGGTCCATCCATAGCTTATCTGATTCTCAGAGGGTCCAGTCACCCAACCCAATAAGAAATTGATTCTAGGCTGATCTCCTTCAGGCAGGAAGGCAGACACTCGGCTGAGGGGCAGCCCAGTCCCAGACAGCGGGCAGTGATAGTCTACCTGGCTTGAAGGGGAGAAGGAGGGGAAAGAGGAAGCTGACTTCAGTGGAGCTGGGGCCAATTCGTCAGCATCCTCTTAACCTCAAGGAACTCAGTGGTCTGTTTTCATCCTTGGAGGGATAAGAGAGACCTTTTATAAACTGCTTCTCCCTAAGAAATAATAAAAAGTTTTGCTCTTAAAAAAATCTTACTCTGTAAACCAAAATAAAACCATTCCAACATTAATGAAATAGACTAATGATGGAAGGCACCAGTGGACTATACTAATACACTTAGTTTTTCACTCTGAGTACAATGGAAATAACTACAAATTCCCCATAACTGTGGTGCAGTCATGTATGTTGGTGGAACAAATTTGCCACATTCTGAAGATCAGGCAGGTTGGGAGCTGCCTTAGAAGCTGCACAGGTGTTTCCTGCCCAAGATCCAAGGGCCAACCAAGTGAGGGCTGTCACTGATCTGCCCAGAGAGGATGTCCGCTTATAATTCATACTCAAAGGGTCCAGATATGCTAGGAGAAGATCTGGACAAGCAAACCTTTGGTTTTTCCAGAAAATAATAAGTAGAACTCACATCAATATTGAGATTCAAGCTTCCACTGCTACCAAGAACATAGTTAATTAAGTGATGCCTAAAAAGCCAATGCCAGTCTTCACTTTATGCAAATAGCGAAGTAAGACCCATCTCCTGGCCACCTGTCTTTCAAATTGTGCTCTGATCCAAGGGGCCCAGGTGAGTGGGTCATTGAGACTCACCCACATTACTGAATAAGCCCTCACGGTGCTTGACCTCAGGGAGTAGCCTGCCATCACGACATCTCAGACACCGGTTAGGACTAAGGAGGAGGAAGGTGGAACTTGTGCATTTAAAATTTAAATTTTAAATTTTTAACATTTAAATTTTAAATTTTAAATTTTTAACATTTAAAATTTCTGAGGTAACCCTGAAGGACACTAGTTTCTGGAAATTTGGGATATGAGTGAGTGCATTTTTCTTGGGGAGAAATGAAATCAGATGGAATTTGCAGTCCCCAAGGAGCCCTTCAGTGAGTCCAGGAGGCAGGAGGCAGGAGCATGGCATGAATTTGCCCTGTCTGCACAGGATGGTGACTCAGCTCCACTCCCAAACTGGGCCACAGCCTGCCTCTGGACCCCGAGGCAAGAGTAAGATGCCAAGAGGCACACATGTAATTGGCCTGCAGAGAACAAACAAAAGCTGTATTTGTGAACTGCAAACCAGTCAGCCCACATGTTTAAAGTTCAGGTTGCCACTGTCTCCTCAGGTAGTTTGTTTTTTCTCTGACATTGTGATCCACAGCTGCGTCTTGAGCTGCCTTCCTTCTCAAAACTCCCTAAAGGCTATCAATTTAGTAGTGACTGTATAATATCTAATTTTTATATGGCATCATCAGTCAGTCGGAACTTCCATATAATTTCCTTTTCTTAAAAGAAGTCAACCCAACTAGGTAGATAAACTCTTGCTACAAACTCCTTTTCGTCTTTCTCTAGGCGCCATTTACATCAATCCTGATGTTGAAATAAGAAATGGGAGAAGTAACCAATTTAAAATCTCCTTGAAAAATAATGAGTCTGTGTTTCGTCAGAGAGCCATTTTTATTGTATCTACCTGTTCCATATACAAGATCATTAGGCTGCTTTTCTTCACATGGGCTGGGGTTTTGCACACATTCATTTACACCCTGCTTCCATCTGTCATATCTCTAAAAATGCCACTGAGCCCAAACTGGGAAAAGAAGTAGACTGCTTTAGAGGCGGTGGCATAAGCCAGGCATGTTTTTGCTTACTAGAATCCAGGCATTAGGTTTTTTACATCACTGTTCTCCCACTGGCAGCATTGTCTTTGGCAACAAAGGACAATGAATGGCTGTTCACCGGCTTAAGGCTGTCTCCAGACTAGTCCCGAAACAGCTGCCTTGCAGGCAGGTAAAAGACCCTGACTGACACCTCTTGGCACCTCTTCATCCCTCCACAGACCCCTCCAGGCCTAAATGAAAACTCACATCACAGGAGGCTGCACAGCGGGTTTTCACTAGTGAGGCACTCAGCAATCAATTCAAAAATCACGGGGAATGTAATAGAAGAAGCTGTTAGTGAGAGGCAAAGAAAAAGAAAAACAAATACTGGAAAAGCTAGCAAAACATTCTGGAAGTTTTTTCCCCCTACTCCAAATTCAAAGAACCCCCCAACCCACCATTTGACCAATGCCCTGTTAAAAAATGTTTCTCTTGTACATTTGGGATTTGGGAAAATCATTTCTCAGATCTGGGTCTCCGTCGGCAGAATAAACCAGACTGTTTTTGCTATTTGTCAGTTCTGTGCATGTTCTGTACTTAAGCTTCACTGGAGGTTTACTTTTGGACCTACCTCCTGCGTGTCTGCTTCTTGTAACTTATCCTGGAGTAAGGAAAAGACAACATCCAGGCTGTTTTGCTAGATTATGATGACCCAGATCAAGTATATCCTTTTGTTACTATTTGTTGCCAGCTCCATACAAGGACAACACCAGCAATAACAGCAGTTTTCAGCATTTATTGAGCACTTCACTCCAGGCTGGGCTGAGAACTTGACCTATGTTATCTCATTTAATCCTCATAGGGAGGAGACACACCTGTAAGATGGGTATTACTATATATGTCACAGATTCTTAGAGACACAGTTTTTACACTCTTAACACCTGTGTTGTCAGGATGCATTTAACCAGCCCATTGGGCCTTTTTTTTTTTTTCACATTTAAAAAATCTCTGTATTGGGGATTGGTCTTCCAGTTGACATCGTCTTAGATTCTATGAAATATGGTATTTTCACTGTTTTATAGGTTTTTTTTTTTTTTGAAATGGAGTTTTGCTCTTTCTGGCTGGAGTACAGTGGTGGCGATCTCGGCTCACTGCAACCTCCACCTCCCGGATTCAAGCAATTCTCTGCCTCAGCCTCCAAAGTAGCTGGGATTACAGGTGCACACCACCACACCTGGCTAATTTTTTGTATTTTTAGTAAAGACGGGGTTTCACCATCTTGACCAGGCTGATCTTGAACTCCTGACCTCGTAATCCACCTGCCTCGGCCTCCCAAAGTGTTGGGATTACAGGCATGAGCCATCGCGCCCAGCCAGATGTTTTTTTAATGAGTTGCAGTGAAGTGGCCTTTGTAAGCAGCCAAACTAGAATTTCTGTCCAACTCCAGAACTTTTTAATACTATATATGATCTCCATAAATTCACATTTACCTGACTTTGACATTGTCTTCTGAGTTTAAATTTCTCTCAGTTGTTATTCAGTTTCCCTCATTCTTTGGCCTTTATCCTACATGATATTCCCAACAAAAGGCTCAAACTAGACCCTACCTCAGGAGCTTCGGGCATTGCCCACCAAAATTAAAAGGCTCTTTGTAGCGTGATTAATGACAGGCCATCTTTGGCACATTGAGGCCCAGTTGTGGGAGTGAGTGGGGCTGAAGTCCAGCCTGCCCTTGCTCTGCATCCCACGCGTGCCACTCAGCATTGCATCTGCCCATAGGAAGACACACCTTTTTCTAGTTTGCACAGCTCTGGTAGGATTCGGTGTCCCACATGTGTTTCAACTATCATTTTCAGTGGTTTGGAGAACAGGATGAAAGGGTTGTATTTTCAGGCTGTATACAATTCCAGTTTTCAGACTGTATACAATTTTTGATGCTTCCAAAAATACAAGAGAATTCAAAGCATAAACGTAGATGTGGTTTAGTAGCGATAGGTATAATGAAATATTTATGCTTATGTACCAAAACCAGCACAAATAAGGACTCGAGAAGGCCTGATTAAGGGCAGTCATAGGAGTCACTGGGGACCAGAAAATAAAAATGTGTTACCATAGAGTAAAAAAAATACTACATTCTCAAAAATAAGAAACATAAAAGCCAAGATGTCATCCCTTCCCTCTACCCAGCATTTCCATGTCAACATTATACTGTGTTTCCTCAGTAATTCCAGATCTCCACAAGAATAGAAATGGTTCAGAGAAAAGCAGGTAAAGGGATGATTTAAAAGTTACAAAGTAATTTTTGATTTATTAAATGATGCACCACATTTATTTTCAATAACAAGCTCTGCTAGTGCACTAGAGTATTTAGTCTGATTTTTAAAATTACATTTATCAAAAACTTCAGTTAATTTTTTGTACCCAGTTTGCATTGGTTACAATGTTTGACTCTAAGAACAGAAGGAAATGTGTTGTCTCAGGTAACTGGGGAATCTAAGGAGTACAACTAGCCTCAAATGCATCTCTCTCTCCTCTCTTCTCTCCCTCCTTGTCTCAGTTCTGCTTGACTATGTTGTCTAACAGCCTCTCTCCCCAGTTAGTGGCAAGATGCCCCTGGAAACTCCAAGTTTACATGGTCTTTAGAATTCGTAACTTCAGTGAAAGGGACCTTGCCCAACAACACTGACCAAAGTCACTGGAGGGACAAATGATTGACCTGGCTTAAGTCATGTACCCATCTCTAAACCAATCCCTACATCCAGGGCAATAAAACGCTCTGATTGACTAGGCCTAGATCATGCCCCCACTCCTCAGGCAGGTGCTTAGCCCATCTGCACCACATAAACTGAACAAAATTTTTAAGGAATAGAGCAGGTATCTTTCTCCACAGGAAGAAATGCTAAGCACACAAAAATTATGTTTACTGCAGACCTTACAGAAATTTATCTATGGCCTGAAATAAGAGACATCTGTAAAGCAATGGGTAGTAGTTGTTATGAGAAAAGACAACAGTTAGACTTATTTATCCTGGAAAAAAGAAAGCTGTGAATGGGGAGCTTAAAAATTGGATTTAAGTATAGGTGCCATAATGGAATAAATGCAAAACGGCATGCTCAAAAATCAGGGGTTATAGGAAAATTAAGACTGGGGAAGACCGCTCAGAACCCATGCTGCTTTAGCTCTAACAAAACCAGTTACAACCCTATTAAAAATAATGATATAAATGACATGATAAATTCCTAATACATAAGGAAACACAATCTATTATTAAAACGTCAGATCTTTTTTTTCCAAAGTAAGGTTATCATGATAGAAGAGGATTTAAGGAGGGGTTGAGGCTGCTGAGAGATGGAGACATGAGCATCACACGCAGAGATGGAGGAGAGCAGCACAATAAGCCCCCCTTAAGAGATAGCACGCAGACACACTGGACCACAAAAAGGAACGTGGAGGGAAGGGTGCTGCAGTTCAGTCCTGCATTTCTCCACAGCTTCCTGGGCTCGGCTGTGCCAGCTTACTTTGTATTCAGTTGCTTTAACTTGGTGGTGCAAAATTTTAACATACGAGGAGAAAATCCTATGTGAACAAATGAGATTGTTTATTACACTGACATCACTTCCTGTTAACCAATTGCATATGAGGTAATTCCTGTTAAAGAAACATGGTTGTAAGAGAACCAACGGTATATTACTTGATGATATACAGAGAAACCGATAAATTATAATTCAGCTTTAAAGAGACTCAAAAAAGGAAGAAATAATTCGCAATTGTATTGAAAATTTATTTGATCATGTGAAAGAACATTTTGACAAGAAGGTAATTAAATGATAGAGATCATGGGACTCTTGAAAAGCAAGACACAAAAGCATCTTTCTGAGATGACTCGGGTATCTAGAGATTAAAAGAGCAAAGATGACTCATTAAGGTCTCTCTGTAACAGTTCAGGTGTCACTGAAATTGCAAAATATTCCAAGACATGAAGTTAGCTGAGTAACAACCCATAACCAGTATGACTGATATCTTCATGAAATTGAATGTTTTGCTGTCAAAGTTTAGAGATCAAACAAACAAAAAAAATTATTTGAAGCAAGTTGGAGGGCTGTAGTGTACATTCACTAGCAAGATTGAACATTAATAATTACCATATAGAGAGAAGGAAGCAATGATTTGGTTGGAATGCCACCAAAAAGAGATAGATGGCTACCTCCCAAGAGTCCTGACAGAGTAGTCTTACCTTAGTGAGTGAACCAAGGTCCGAGACCTGGCTAGGAGGATGGAGGAAGGCTGACCCATGCCAGTCGAATGGACTGCAAATCAGAGAGGCAATTTATGTGTTTACCATGGTGGATGTTCTTTTATAGATAGGAACTCTCAAACCACCTCTATCCACGGCACCTCCTCTCAGGAAACAAGCTAGATTAGTTGTTGAAAGGCTGATAAGTGGGCCTCTCCAAGGGCAAAGGGAATGAAAACAAAGAGAAGTAAAGACTTCGGAGAGAGAGGTTCCCATGGTCACAATTAAGCCTCAGAAGGCTTCCATTGCCCACAGCAGTGAACATTCCTGCAGCAGTGATAGGCCTTGGTCCAGTTCCTGCCTTCTCTGGACAGTGCTCATTCACCATTGCCAACCTGACTCATCTGTTCTCCAGCCTGACCAGCCTCCTTCTGCACACAATACCTCTTTCACCAGCCACGATAAAGCACCATTTGTGAGGCTTCTTCTTACTAAACCATAATTATATCCCACTCCTACCTCTCCAGGATGAACCGCAAGTCACTTTGCATAGGATTTGGGGTCACAGAAGCAATCACTTCTAGTTTGGCTGTTTTGATTTTAGAAATATAAACCTGATTGAGTTAGCTCAGGGTTAGGTTACATGCATGGTGATGACAAGAATCTCATTAAGATATGATCATAAGATCTGAGGCCCCTCCAAGCTGTAATAGGAGCTGGAACCAGGACCTGGAGAGCCAAGAGGACTCAGGGTGGCCTTGGAGCCCAGCGCTCTGCCTCCATGCCTCCCTCAGTGCCTCTGGTTCCCTCTGTGTCTGTCTGCTCTTGTAACCAGCTGGCCCTGCTGACCATAGTCCCGCTTCCTCATGGCTTTGGTCTTCCCTGGTCCCAGCCGTACCTGAAAATATCCTTTAATATTCAGTTCCCAAGGCTAATGAGCTAATTATCTGCTTATTTCTTAGCTCAAAGGTATGAGAAAGAGAATTTGACTGGACCAATTTGTGTTTTCTAGGCCTTTAGGACAGTAGCTGCTGGCAGGCTTAAGCATGTGCTGCTTTGGGGTCAGGAACCCACCTCTGGTCCAGGAAACTGTGACCAGGGAGGAAAAGAGGTCTTGTATGTCAGTGGCCACCTAGGCAGCAAAGGGGAGGAAGCTCTCTCTTTTAAAAAGTGTATGGGTAGGACAGGCACAATGATTGATATCACATATGCTCTTGGTTTTATCTCAGGGAGAGCTGTGTGAAGATTTTTTGCTAGTTCAGCTCTTATTAGGTGACATCAATTCCTTAATTTCCAGGTTCTCAAAGAAGCAACTCACTATTTCCCCTTTGTTTTACCAGTAATAATAGTGACTAGTAAGGTACATTATAATTTACAGTACATTACTATTTTTCATACAGTCAAATCCATTGATCTTTTATGAGTTCCTCCATTGCTTTCATACTTAGAAATGGTCAATGTAATAATAATAATGGTAGGTTGTTCATTGTCAGGGATCTGTTTAATACCTTCCTAAATTTACTTATAGGATTTTTTATATTGTTCAATTTTTCACACTCAACTCATTTAGGATTTATTGTAGAATATGGTATGTAAGCTGAGGCTCATAAGTTGAATCTTTTTCAAGTAACCAATTTTCTCAACGCCTATTTCATTTTAATGAAATGCCTTTAAATGACATTTCTTTCGCTTATAGGAGAGTCATTTCAGATTTTCAGAAGGCAGCTGATGCATTCTAAATCTCATCGTAGCAGTAATGTACATTCTTGACATGATAATTTTCATTCAAGTATTTCAAAAATAACTTTGCCGGCAGATATTATCATCTAGATATCAGAATAACCCTGCAGAAAAGTGGCAGCTTTATGTAAACCAGGAAGCTCCTGGACGCAGAGCCACAGGGGCATATCGGTAAGGGGGTGGTCCCTCCAGGCTGAGGCCCTCTCGGCACTCTCTAAAGGGAAGGAGACTCTCTTTAAACGCACCAGCCGGAACTGTGCTGCACTGACTGGTTTACCCAGGGCAGAGAGCTGGTAATTTGTTGTTTCACTTCTAAGAAGGAAAAGTGTGTTTTATTGTCTTATATTGATTAGAAGGATGAACACTTACAGCTGGGACAGAGGTGGGGAAGAGGATTTTGTCAGTGATGCTGAACAGGGAATACCTGCAAATAGCAGAAGTTTGCTGTGTCTCTTGTCAACTACTCTGGAAATACTAAGGAGTCCCCCTGCTGAAATCCGCTGACAGCCTCCAAAAGCAGAACACACAAGGGTGGGAATAGCCCTCCTCGCAGCCGCCATTCCACTCAGCATGGAGATGGCCTCAGTCTGGTGCTGGCTTCATGCGGTAACATGATCCTGTGGACCAGACTGGCTCTCTAACAGATAGCCTGCACCAGAACTTATTGAAGTCAGCCTAAAAGTATGCATGAGCAGCTCTACATCAAGCTGTTTGTTAAAGCACAGACCTTCAGAGGAGATAGTGAAACACCACACAGACACTTGTCCATCCTCAGGGACTCAGCACTCACCTTCTGGCAGGTAGATGACGGCTACTGGGCAACACTGAAAAAACAGATGCTCCCAAGCACATCTAGGCTATGTCACTGATCAGGCATCTCATGAACCAAAAGCCCAGCCCAGGTAGTTTCGGAGGCAAACTAGTAACAGCAGGACCCTGGCAGCTACCTGAGCAAGGCCAAAAGGGTGGCCAGGGACAGGACAACTAGGAGTGCCATGGGGACTTCCCAAAGTCAGGTGTCAATGCTTGGACAGAGATAGGATTTCCTGAAAGGACTGGCGGCAAACAGAGAAGCCCATTGCCAGTGATTGTGTATCTAAGCACAGAATATAGGCCAGCAAGAGTCAAAGAAGTAGAGTCCCCGTCACCGTAATAATAGCTAACTTTGATAGAGGTACTATTATAATATCCTTACTATAGATGAAGAAACTGAAACTTATGAAGATTGCTCAGTAATACACAGCTAGTAAGGGATGGAGCTGACAATAAAGGAAAGAGGCAGAGAGGTTAATGGGAAGAGGACTAAGTTAGTCAAGGGAGGACAGGCCTTCCTTCCTAGGGTCTCTCCCTTAATCTGGAGTTCAGAAAGTCATAGATTCATTGGGGTGGTGGGTTTTGTCTCTTTTTAACTGCATAAGTGATTCATGGGTATATTTTGCCATAGTTCAAGCAATACATTAGTATACATAGCAAAATGTAAGCAGCCCACACACTTTCTCTCACCTACTACCAATCATGTCCCTGCCCCAGAGAAGAGTAGGCACTTTCAATAATTTGATGTATCTCCTTCCTCTTCTGCACATTTTGGGGGGGGAGAGAGAGACAGAGAGAGAGAGAGAGAGAGAGAGAGAGAGAGAGAGAGAGAGAGAGAGAGAGGTGCCTATGTACAAAGATATCTTGTTTTGTTGCATAAATGGGACCATAAAGTATCATTCTGCCCCTTGCTTTTCTCATTTAACAGTGAGTATGTTAAATGAGAAACTCACCATTTTTTATGGTGAAATAAACTATGTAACTACTACTAACTGCTTCCTTGTAACAGACATTTCACCTTTTTTTTTCCCAGTTTTTCTCTATTACAAACAGTGCATGCATTTTTGTGTACAAATGTGAATGTTTCTTTGGAATAGATGAGTAGAAGTAGAATTAGGGGAAGCAACAGTATATGTGTATTTTTAACTTTCATGACTACTCCCCAGTTGCCTTCCCAAAGAGCTTCATTAGTTTACATTCCTTCCAGTGTGTGACAGTACTCACTTCCCTGCATCCTTGTTTGTACATGATTGTATCAGCCATTTTAGTTTTTGCCATTTGGAGAGCAAAATATGGTATTTCATTATTGTTTTCATTGGCATTTCCCTAACAGCTGGTGAAATTGAATGCTTTTTCATGTATCTCATATTCTCTGCCCATGGGTTAGTTGAATTTCTCTTTCTGATTTGTAGGATCTCTTTGTGTCCTCTGGATATTTGGCCTTTGTCTATGGAATATGTAGCAGATGTTTTCTTCCAGTCTGTCACTTGTTTTAATTTTCTCTTAAGATTTTTGGAAGAACCCTAGGATAGTTGTTTTTTTTTCTGTTTTTCAAGTTGCTTTAAATTGGGAGGTACTGACTCTACCTCACTATAGCACTGCCCCAAGGAAGATATGCAAAGTAACCTTGGTCACACTGCACAGATTGTTACTAAAAACATGTCCAGATCAAAACTAGACATGGTGATTTCAGATCATTTGTTTCAGAACCACTAACCATTACATGAATAAATGACTCCTGCATACAGATGGTTAAACCTTGCACCAGACCACAAGTCTGATGATTTTACTGCTGAAAATGTATGTTTCTTAATGAGGTAAAGACTGATTTTACCAATTTAATTTTTATTGAAGACATTACTAATGATGCATGAATATTTTTAAAATTTAGTTTTTTTTGCAAAACAGCATATTAACACATGTTGAGATGATGCTGAAGTCTAGAAAACATCCTAATAAATAACTGGAATGTAGCAGTACCTAGCAACTCATTAGCAAACACTAGGATCCTTGGGTACTCCTTTTTGTTGGAAGACAAAAGTAAACAATTATGGAATGACTACAGAAATGGATAATGTGCCAAATAAACTCAATAGGCAAAAAGACATCAAGGGGCCTCTTAACAGGCAAGAGACATCGAAGACATGAAGTTTATGAAGTGCCTGCATCAGTCACGTAAAGCAAAGCCAGGTCTAGTTTTGAAGGTTAGGAAGCAATGTATTTTTTGAAGTAAATACCACAATCTCGTAAAAAGGAAAAATAAAAAAACCACAGCTCAAAGAAGGCTTATTGGAATTTGTGACCTGAACCTAATCAGGCTGATTGTCTGCTTACACAGCAACAACAAAATATCAGGAGTCGTTTTTAGAATTTAAATAAGACCCTGAACATGTTCTGAATATGATCCAAAATTACTTGGGGCTGGGCACAGTGGCTTATGCCTGTAATCCTAAGGCTGTGGAAGCCAAGGTGGGAGGATCACTTGAGGCCAGGAGTTCAAGGCCAGCCTGAGCAACATAGTGAGACCCCATCTCTACCAAAAAAAAAAGAAAAAAGAAAAAAATTTAATTAGCTGAGCATGGTGGCACATGCCTATAGTCCCAGCTACTTCGGAGGCTGAGGCAGGAGGATTTCTCGAGCCCAGGAGTTTGAGGCTGCAGTGAGCTATGAGTGTGCCACTGCATTCTAGCCTGGGTGAGAGAGTGAGAACTTATCTCCAAAAACAACAAATACTTGCAAGTTCAACAACGCACTTCCAAATCACCTAAGACTCAAAAAGAAAGTCCCAAGATAAACTAGAAATATCTTGAACTAAAGGAAAATAAAAATAAAATCCGCCAAAATTTGTGTGCTGCAGTTGAAACAGTATTTAGAGGGAAATTTATAGCATTCAACACATATATTGGCAAAGAGAAAAAATCTAATCGACAAGCTTATCTTCCATCTTAAGAAACTAGAAAAAGAACAAAAATAATTCCAAAGCAAGTGGAAGGAAGGAAATAACAAAGATACTTGAAACTCAATAAAATTCAAAAGAGAAAAACAATAAAGAAAATCAGTGAAATCAAAACTGGTTCTTTGAAAAGCTCAGTAATATTGATAAACATCTAGCCAGGTTGACAAAGAAAGAGAAAAGACAAAATAACCAATACCAGAAACGAAAAAGGGGAGATCAACCTAGCAAGGTGGCTCAGGCCTATAATCCCAGCACTTTGGGAGGCTGAGGCAGGCAGATCACTTCAAGACCAGCCTGGACTACATGGTAAAACCCCATCTCTACCAAAAATATAAAAATTAGCCAGGTATGGTAGCGCACACCTGTAATCCCCAGCTACTCAGAAGGCTGAGGCATAAGAATCACTTGAACCAAGGCGGAGGTTGCAGTGAGCTGAAATCGCACCACTGCACTCCAGCCTGGGCAACAGAGCAAGACTCCGTCTCAAAAAAATAAATAAATAAATAAATAAGAAAGAGGAAATATCATTACAGACATTGAAAGGGCAAGAGAATATTATAAACAGTCTACACAAATGTGACAATTTAGATAAAAGTGGACAAATTCCTTGAAAGCCACAAACTACCAAAGCTCACTCAAGAAGAAACAAATAACCTGAATGGTTTCATATCATCTACCAAAGGAATTGAATTCACACTTAAAAGTCTCCCAAAAAAAAAGAATGAAGGCCCAGATAGTTTCATTGTAGTATTCTACCAAACATTTTAAAAAGAAATAACACCAATTTTATATAATCTCTTCCAGAAAACAGAAGAAGGAATACTTCCCAACTCATTTTATTAGGCCAGTATTATCCCAATCCCAAACCAGACAAAAACATCACAGGAAAACTATAGACTTAATCCCCCATAAACATACACAAATGCTAGCATATTGAATACAACAATATGTAAAAGGACTAATATACCATGACCAAGTGAGGTTTATGTCAGGAATACAATTCTGGTTCAGTATTCAAAAATCAATCAATATAATCCACCATGTTAATAGATTAAGGAAGAAAAACCTCATGATCATATAAAGTGGCACAGGAAAGTATTTGATAAAATTTAGCATTCATCACAATAAAAACTCCAGCAAACTGGAAATACAAAGGAACTTTCTCAACCTGATGAAGGACATCTATTTAAAACTCGCAGCTAACATCATACTTAATGTTGAATAACTTAATGCTTTTCCTCTAAGATCGGCAGCAAGACAAAGTTGTCGACTCTCACCACTCCTGTTTAATACAGTACTGAAAGTCCTAGACATTGCAAGTAAGCAAGAAAAATATATAAAAGGCATAGAATGTGAAAGGAAGAAGTAAAGCCGTCCCTGTTCACACATGATGTATTTGTCTACTTAGATGATTTCAAGAACTTACAGAAAAGCTCCTATAAACAATAAAAGAGGTTAGCAAGATTATAGGATACAAGGTCTACACATAAAAATCAATTATATTTCTACATTCTAGTAATAATTGTTTACCAAAATTAAATATTATTTTATACTTTTAAATATATTATAGTCATATATATACTAAATGCTAATATATAATTTATAGTAGTTCCAAAAAATACGGAGAGAAATATTGAGGTATAAAACTATCAAGACATGTGGAAGATCTCTATATTGAAACCTAACAAACCCTAATAAAAAAAGTCAAAAAAGACCTAAATAAATGGAGGCCAAAAAAATGTTTATGGATTAAAAGACTCAATATAGGAACGATGTCAATTCTCTCTAAACTGACCTTTAAATGTCATGCAGTTATATTCAAAATCCCAGCAGAACTTTGTGTAGCTATAGTGAAGGTAACTCTAAAATTTACATGGGAAGACCATGGAATTAGAATAGCTAGGAATAATTTTGTAAAAGAAGAATAAAGCTGGAGAAGTCACACCACACAATTTTAAGACTTATTGTAAGCTGCTGTAATTAAGACAGTGTTGACAGTGGCAAAAGAATAGATATGTAGATCAATGGAACAGGATACAGAGTCCAAAAATAGACCCACACCTTTAAGGTTCATTGATTTTCAACAAAGGTGCCGAGGCAATGAAGAAAGAATAGGTTTTTTTTTCAACAAGCAATATTAAAACAATTGGATATTCATGTACTGAAGGAAAAAAGAAGAATCTCAAACTAATCTTACACCATATACAAAAATTGAGTCAAAACATCATAGATCTAAGTAGAAAATGTAAAACTATAAAATTTTAGAAGAATGAGTAGGAGAAACTCTTCATGTCTGGGGTTATGCAACATGTTCTTAAGCATCATACCAAAAGTACAATCAATAAAATTAAAGTTATAAATCAGATTTATCAAAATTAACTACTTTTGGTCTGTGAAATTCACTGTTAAGAGAATGGAAAGACAAGTGGCAGACTGGGAGAAAATCTTTTCAGATCTCATATCCCACAAAGGGCTTCTATACAGAATATACAAAATACATAAATATTAAGTCTCAAAATTCAATACTCAGAAAACAAACAGCTCATTTATTTTAAAAATGGTGGGGGTGCAAAAGACCTGACCAGATACTTCACCAGAAAGGATGTACAGCTGCAAATGAACACATCCAAAAATGTCCCCCCCATCAGCATCAGAGAAATTTGAATCTGAACAATGATGAGATATGACCATTTCTTTATTAGAAGAGCTTAACATTGTTTTAATTTTTTAACTGACAATAGCGAGTGATAGCAAGGATGTGGAGCAACTGGAACTCTTGTATGTTGCTAGTCAGCATGCAAAATGGGGCAGATACCTTGGAAAACCACTTGGCCACTTCCTATAAAATTCAACAGACATACTATACAAGCCAGCTGTCTACCCTAGAGAAATGAAAACTTAGGTTCACACAAACTTGTATGCAGATGTTTGTAACGGTTCTCTTCATAATTGCCAAAAACTGGTGGTAACCCAAATGTCCTTCAATGAGTGAGGGGATAGACTTCAGTGCGTACAACAGAACATTACTCAGCAATAAAAAGAGCAAACTGCTGGTAAATACGACGACATGAGTGACTCTCAAAGGCATTGTGCTGGGTGAAAGAAGCCAGTCTCATAAAGCCCCCTACTATCTGATTCCAGCTATATGACATTCTGAAAAAATGAGAACTTCCACAATGGAGGGCAGGGGTGGGAGAAGCATGTGAGTCCAACATGGCCGTGTGAGGGAGTCTGGGGGTGACAGAACTCTTGGGGCTCCTGCTTTTGAAGGTGGCTACACAAATCTATGTGTGTGTCCAAACCCATGATGCACACACATGCTCCCAAGTGAATTTTACCATATTTAATAATAAATAAAAAAGAAAACAGTATGAATCCACCAAGGAAAGAAGACAGGAGGAAATATCAGACAACCAACCTCAGCTGTCATTTTGAAATGAATCTTATGTTACAGAACAGAATTTTTTTTTTTTTTTTTTTAATTTCTCTAGAAAGAGCACTTTAGGTAATTGGGTATGGGTTGATGACACAGGTAGTGGTGAATTATTTCAGGCTGAACACAGTAGGAGCTTTTGCCACAGTTTTTCCTCAGTTTGGGCAGGGCAAGTAGGAAATTGAGGGCTTCTATGATCAGGACTTTGGGCAGAAAGCCTCGGTCTCAGGTTAATTCATTCAACAATTTATGTACCTCTGTAAAGTTGGAAGTCCTGTGGGAAAACACACAAATCCATAGGAGAGTCCCCGGCCTTGGGATACCTGTAAGGTAGTTGAGAAGATGGGACACAGGAGGCCCTCAGGATTGAGCCTGCAATTACTCTGCAGAGCCCCCTTATAAACCACCCAGTGGGGGCTTCTCAGTCAGGTCTCGTTGGTGGAGTAATAGGTCACTACAAATAAGTGCCCTATAAAAGATTTCGGAACATTTCATCAGAGATAATCATTTGCAGTGCAATTTTCCCTTCTATGGTCAAGCCAGCAAAATTGATGGGTTTCTTAAATGTGCCTCAGGAGATTTTCTGATCTCTGTTCCACTTAAAGACAGTTTGGTTATTTTTTAGTCTCCCTCCACAAAACAGTATTTCATCAGGTTCCCTGCAGCCGGAAATGTCTCTCCCTGACTTCCTAAATCACTGCAAGAATCTGCCGGGCACAGCATGGAGTGAGTAAACAGGCCTAGAGACCCAGGACTGAGGACAATTGTTTGCATTGTTCTATGATGAGTCATCCAAACAGCTTGAGTCCCTCATGCCCCCAGATGGTGTCCACCTCTGCCAGGGTTGGTTGACAGTGCTTTCCATCACAGTTACACATTGTCCCCTTTCCATTGCCCCAAGTAAAAGCTGAATTGAAGAGCTTCTGATGTCAGAGCTTCCTATCCGAGGTGTCACTCCAAAAAGGGAAACTGAGGAAGCAAGTGAGAAAGAGTAGCTCACCTCAGCATGCAGAATGTGAGCCAAAGTCTAAGCAATCTGCAGTCTATTAAAATATGGTCCATAGAAAACCAAGGGCTGCTACACTTACTCCCATTTGCCAGGCCAGAAAACAAACCTGACTCCCCAAATACCAGGCAAGAAATATCCAGGCAAGAAATCAGGCAATAGACTGGCTAGGATGTTTCATTTCCTCTGCCTCTTTCTCTGCTAGCTTTGTTGCCAAAGAATTAGGTCTGTTTGTAAGAGACTATATTAACTATAGATAGTAGTAATATTTTTCAGACAAGGAAAATGAAGAACAAGAAATAAGGGACAGGGCAAGATGTTGTCAGACCCCACCTGCATCCCTTCCACATGCCAGGCGTGTGCACACTAGCATGACTTCACCTGCTAGCACCACCCACTTCCCCGAGAGCATTTTTCACCCATTCAAGAGATATATGTGGGGCAGACTGGTGCTGGGGAATTAAAGTCCCCTGCCCTGGGAGGACTCAATCAATGACTGTTGGCAGTTGCTGTATACATACCCCAGCTCCCTCCCTCTGCAGGAGTGAGAACTCTGAGGCATGTATCCTCTACAGGCCCCTAGAGTCTCCCAGTGGGATTGAGCTTCAATTGCCCACAGTGGAAAATGGCTTGCCATTGCCCCATCTATTGGCTGCCTTCTCTCCCTCTCTCACTTCCCTTGTCTCTTACCAGTGCTTCCAGGGATCATTTCCCAAATAAACTACTTGTACTAGGGTCTGCTTCCAGGAGAAACCACACTAAGATAGAGGGTAATGGGGTGTTACCTCTGAGATAACTCAGATGGTGGAAAGAAGACAGAGGAAAATGGAAGCTGGACTATGCAGGCTTTCTCAGCAAAGTGACTTGAGAAACTGCAGGAAGGCTACTGGCCTCTGGCTACTGTAACAACTTCCTAGAAGTCACTGTCCTCATTGATAATGTTACACTATTAGGAATTAGGGGCACCTGTTTGCCATTCAGGTACTTATCTCTTCTTGATGTACATGCAACATCTTAGCTTACCCATTGTTCACCCATTGTATTATCATCACTGGTGATTTCCTAAGATCCAGGTAAAAACCACCAATTCCTCTGAACACTGCCACACTGTTAAAATAACAACCCACAAAGGACTGCTGACGTTAGTCAGCTGACATGTAATCAATCCTTAGAAAACAGATTCCTGCGACTTCTGTGGTACAGAAAATCATTACATCAAGTATATTGTCGCCAGCAGAAAATATCCTAAGGCCCACAGTAAACTTCTCACCAGAAACTGCATATCATACACATTCATTCTTCACTGATACCCTTGACTGCAAAGAGAAAAGATTACAAATATCACCATGGAGAAGGTATCAGATCTGTTTCCAGTGACAGGCCAGAGTCAAAATCCTTTCACATGAAACTGAATGAATTCAGAAGCTTCTCCCTCACAACCCTTTTCCCCTCTCCTTGCCACACACTCACACAGCTCCCCCAAAGCAAGAACTATTTCAAGTGGCAGCCTTTGGGGATAGAGAGCAATCTTTAGATTCCTTTATTAATTCCTTGGCCACCTCTCTGGCCTCCCAATGCTGACAAAGTCTAGCTCAGGTGTGTTTGTTTTGGAGCCCACGAGGCCTAGCCAGCGTGGCCAGTATAAAGCTGTCTGAAAAATACTCGCTTTTGGTATTTTTAAGAAGGGCAAAAAGGAACACATTTAACCAGATTTCATTTCTTCAGCAGTTTGTGAGTTAGGATTGGCATGAGTTAGGAATATAATCATCCAGCCTGTGTCTGAAAGAATGCCGCCCTTTTCCAGTTTGCACAGCTTTCTTGCCTCTTGCTCGCCTTTATAAGCCACCCATCCTTGTTCCTGGAGGGGTGACAGCACTAAAGGAAATTTCTCTGAATGAGTCCCACATGTCCCAGGACTCACCAGCCTGTGACAGCCAAACAGGGTGCGTCTCCTTCTTATTCCCAAAATATTATGGCCAAAGTCCCTCCTGGCTTTACTGCTGGAAATTAATCTACTCACATCAAAGCAAGTCCCCAGACTGTGCCCAAAAGGCTCTCCAAGCACTTCCTCCAAGCACTGATCTGGAGCGCCTGCCTGAGGTCCTTCCTCTCTGTCTTCCTCATGTGCTCTCGTGCTATAGGGGCTGCTGCCTGCTGGGCATGCTGTCCTCTGATGGTGCCATTGCTAGTGGCTGCTACCAGTCCTCAAAGACCCTGTAGCCCTGGTGATGGCATCTGACTAGGCGAGGCAAACTTGAACAAGGTATTGATGGAGGTTTAAGCCTAACAGAAATGCTCCTTGGAGAGCAGCCAAAAGCTCCTTCTGGTTTCTTGGAGGGCTTTGACCCATAGGCTTCCAGCCTCATTCATGGAGGCTTCCACACACCCTCAGGCAGGCCTGCTCCAAGAAACAACCTGCTGTGGGCACAGGGCCCAACTGCCTATTTGTATATTCACTTTCTCCAGAGTACTGCCTGGACCCATAGCTCTCACATGATAATTTATAGCAGTTTGTTTTCCAAAACTCTGGGCCATTCAGTCCTCAATGACATAAGCATGTCATCAGTCAAGGTGGGACTTCCCCCAGTGACCAACAACTTGTTCCATCTTTCCTCAAAAGCAGCGTTTCTCAATGGGGTTGCCATTGGCCTGATGAGACAGGTGGTTCTTTAGTGGCAGGACCCAGCTCAGCTCACTCAGTACAATAGTGTCTTTCCCTCATTGTTGTGGCCACCACTGAGTCCCTGGATGAAAGCCTCCATTCACGTGTGAGGTGGGGACAAGATCAGACCTATGTATTCATTCCACCATTGACTGCCCACTATTCCCAAAGAGCTACAGCAGGTGCTTGGACAAGGACACATATCTACATCATCTGTATTAGTCATGGCTCTCCAGAAAAACAGAGCCAAAAGGATGTGCATAGATACAGAAAGAGAGAGGGATTTATTTTGAGGCATTGGCTTATGAGATTATAGGGGCTGGCAAGTTCAATTCGAACAGGGCAAGCCTACAAGCCGGAGAGCCAAGGAAGGGTTGATGTTGCAGGTCAAGTCCAAAGGCAGTCTGGAGGCACAATTCCTTGCGTTCTGGAGGACTTCAGTCTTTTTTCTCTTAATGCCTTCAACTGATTGGATAAGGCTCACTCCCACTATGGAGGGTCATCGTATTTTAAAAGCAACATCTAGACTAGTGTTTAAGCAAACATCTGAGCACTGTAGCCTACACGCTTTGACATATAAAACCAACCATCACAACATCCAAGTACAAGCATTACTTTTGAGGCCTAGGACAAACTGATTGAAGATTTTGTTTTAATCTGTAGCTCTGCAAACACATAATTCTGCTAAAGAAGCACCCAATCTGTGTTTCTGAACACAGAATACTAAATAGAACATCTAACTCTTACTTAGAAACATCTACCTGCATTTTGGTGATTTCATTTTTAGAGCTTCCCCCAAAATAATGGTGTATCTTTACCTTACATGTACAAACCTCAAATGCCCCATTAAAATGATTAGCTTATCTCCAACAGAGCCATGTTTTCCTTAAAAATAATATCCAGACTTTCTCATAGAAGGCAAAAGCTGCTCCTAATTCTGGGAATTTTATCTTCCCAAGTTCAAAGAATGTGAAGGTTTGGTCTCCTCCGGGCACCTGTTAGACCCTGGAGCAGCTGATGACCAATATGCTCCATTAGCTGAAATGAAATCAGCTTCTGCTGCGATGAGGATTAGAAACAACTGCTGTGCTCTGGAATGTACATTGCCACATCTCCCACGTTATAGGTAACAGTTACCCACCTGTCCCTAGCCATGAAGGAACTGAACATCCCTGTGATGGGAAAAGCCATAATGAAGGATTACGCCTTTATGTGAAAAGCAAGATTAAGTTTACAAGTAAACCTATAAAAGTGCCTACAAATATTTTTATATTCACCAAAACAAAACACTAAAACCAATACACTAAAGAATTATAATAACATTTCATTCATCATAATGGGCTCTGTATATTTAGCCTCCATTTACCATCCCCTTGGAGGCAGAAAATTTTTCAGGATCTCCCTCCCCTAAAGTTTCAATATGAAGCTTGTAAATTATTTTTATCTTTGCATATTGTGGCAATTCCTTCTCCATGTCTGTTTTTCTTCTCTGGGTATTCACTGCCTTCCTGATATTAGCCCTTGGAATTGTTGACTTCCCAGAGACACAGCACCCAGAATTGTGCCATCAGCCCTTCTTACAAGTGTTCTGATTTCCCACTCCCTCTCCTCACTCATTTTGAAGGCTGAAGAAGTGTAGTTCTCAGGCCGTGTGTACTCCAGCTTCCCTCATCTCTCAAAGCTTCATTGCAAAAACCTCCCATTTGGTTATGTTGTCTGCTTTGCCTCTTTTTTCTGGTCCTAACTCCCTAGATTTCCTTATTATGCATTATCCCCAAAATGACCAGCTTATATCCACCAGGACTGAGATCTGTAAGAAACAGAGCCATGTGTACTGGAATTTCAGGCAGGCAGAACTCAAGTTTGGGGAGGGGAAACTATGTTCTTCCTGAAATATGTCACTCCTGAAAAGCACCCTCTGTAAAATGGTGGGTGTGTCCATCTCGAACTCTCTCCTTCCTCTTTCCTCTTTGAAAATATTTAGCCTCAGAGGAAACAAAAGGAGAAAGAGCTCTGGTGTTATTTTTCTGGAATAAAATAAAGTAAAATAACAGGATGCGGATAGAAATTATTCCAGGCTCTGAAAACAGAACCATTACCACCAGCATTTCAGGAAAGCTTATTAAAAAGTCATTTACTTCCAATTACAGAAATCAATCATATTTCACTATAACAGAATGTGGAAGACCCATTACTAACTAATGGTGAATTTGAGGGTAAATAACTGATCAGAAGGCAGAAAGTTTAGTAAATATAAACTAAATTTGTAAAAAGTTGGAGTCAGCAAGTGCTGAAAGGTCATGGCTCTGCTTTGTGAAACCCTGATTTGGACGATTGCAAGGACATATGACTGTCCCCCCTTCCTCCCCACCGTGTGGGAGAGAGGCACTTCAGAAAAGTCTGCTGGGCCCACAATAACTTGTTAATTTAGGCCTGAAAGATGTGTTTCTAAAAGGGATCGGGGAAAATACAGATGTCCTGCCATACTCGAATGTGATCAAGACCTTAGAAACAATTGCAATAAGTTAGCTTGCTTCAATCCTCCATGCAGTGTTATTTGTAATCAGAGCCACCCACCTCAAAATTATTACTTTAACTAGTACCACCACCGTGACGACCACCACTCATTGTGCACCTACAATGTGCCAGGCACTCTGCTGGGAGCTTTATGTACATTGGGTCTAATTCTTGCAACAACCTTGCAAGGTTGGTGTTATCACCCTATTTTAATGAAGAAATTGAGGCTCAAAGGGATTAAGTAGCCTAGGGTCACAGGTAGGAAGTGTCAGTACAAGTCTACCTGCTCCCAAAGCCCATGTGTTTTCCATTATTGTAGGCCCAGGATTCCCTCTGCAACTTCTCCTGCAATTTTCCACTCCCTCTTCGCTGATGGGCCTTCACTGCTGTTCAGTTGTCTCTGAAGGCCAGCCACCTTTCTCTGGCTTCCCACTCCACCACAGTTTCCCAGTGCACCTGCTGGGCTCAGTCCCCGTTGGCTCCCTTGGATCGTTTTCCTGAGATGCACTAATATGTCCACCCCATGCCACTCCCATGTAGGTGAGTGCAGAGACAGAGCACAGGGAGCCTCACAGATTCAATGGTGGGTCTGGCCCATCGCACCAGAAAGACGCAACATGTATACGCAGCATCTAAAAATGACTTTTGAACCTGGAAGCTGAAACCATTTCCATTCAGTTTTGTCTTTTATTCACAAACTCACTAACACATTTCTCCTAATCTCCAGTCTCTTCAGATGGAGAACAATTCCCACATCACGAAGCACCAACTCTGTGTTAGGCAATTATTTTACAGGCCAGCTGGAAGTTTGGCCAGCAGTGAGCCTTAATTGGGGCTTGTTTTTTCCCACTGACTTTTTTTTAAGCACTAACTGATTTAAAATTAAATGAGTAGAATCAAGTTTTATTTTGGAGTGAAAGAGTTGATTATTTATATCAAAGAGCCATGTAAAACTTGCTGTTTTCTTGTTGGAAGCCAAGTTTTTAAAAGTATGTACACTGCAAAATCAAACATCTCAGTGCTTGGGGTTGATTTTATGTCCCTGCAGTGAACCTGCCCTCCACTTCCCAATTAGTGAGAGGCCCTACAAACTAGCCTCCAGTGCAAATAGGAGCATGTTGGGAACAGATGGAATATACCTGTCTCACCCCCACTGGAGAAGAGGAGCTTCGAATGCCCTCAGGTACTCTTAAGAGTGTACCCTGGGCTACTTATGGGGATATAAGGATGGAAATCACAGGCAGTGGCTACCCGGGCCCTGCCCTCACCCCAGACAGCATTTCTGGCAACCGGAACCACATCTTCAAACAGTAAGAATGTTTGTGAACTACAGCTACTCCTACAGGGCAGGCCTTGGAAGCTGGTTATATCCCCCCATGCTGATATAAGAACTTTCAAGCATCTAAAGTAACATCTTTTGAATAGATGCCAACATAATCATAAGCCCTCAGCTCCCTGAGATGTTTAGTATTTAACAATTCATGCTGGTCGCTGAGCTGAAAATTTTCCTAATGCTTACCCACTTGCATCTCCATGTTTGTTTGAGCTTTTAACAAATGGGCTTACTTAATTCTCTGAATCTGTTTATGTAATAGTATCACATACAGAAATAGTGATATCAATAAGCTTCTTAGCTTAATTACACATATACAATAGCCAATTGCTTGAGCTTCAGACAGAACGTGCTAATCTTGTGTGATTATTTTGATTACTTGGGTAGCCCAAATGAATATCCCAGAGCAAAAGAAATTGGGTCTCCCAGACATGGTATAATTTGGATCATCTTTTTATAAATGAGAGCATTCCCCAAAATGTGATCACCATGTACTGTCATAATGATAAGAAAGGAGCTGTCTTGAAAAGCCCAGACTACTGTCTGGTGTTTTCCTCCCAAGCTGAAATGCTCATTAATTACCAGGCACATCCTCCTCCACAGGATGGGCCCAAGGTGATGGGGAGCTCTTGAGAAAATCCCCATGGGGGGAAATCAAGACAAGTTCCAGTGATGTTTTTCTAGAAAGTATTGATATCTTTTTAAATGAGCTGCTTTCCCCCTTTCTCTGCGACTTCATTGTGTTATCAACTGTGATGTTTAGCATACTAAATGGAAGAAGACTCTTGAATTCTGGAGAAATGAAGTGTCAGTTGGAATAAGGCAGCTTAAAAACATTTGCCTAGCATTTAGGCCACTCCTGGTCTCCCACTGTATGTTCCATGCTGGACCTTTCTCTCTGAGGAACCCAGGGGAGGACCTGTTGCCGTGACCTCAAGAAGGGAAGAAGGCTTCTCAGAGGTACCCAAGCCAGTGGAAATCCCTTACTGTCTTGGGCTCCCTCTGACCCTCTGTCTTCCACCTTCACTTCTTTGCAAGACTGCTGGTGAATAACACAGCTCTGCCAAATAATCTGATGCTGAAACCCTCCTTATTTCCCCTATCCCTGTCACTGAGACTTAGATTATGAATATTTTCAGCGAGCACACATGGCAGATGACATCACATGTGTGGCAGGTGCCCAAGAGCAATTTCCAGTGTGCTATAGTAACATCACATTTCCCTATCAAGGAAGTGCAGTGGGTATATAATTTTTATTTCTTTTTATAAATATATACAAATACAGCTTTTATATGAATCGTAAATCATGTGCCCTTATTAAAGTACATTTTCTCTTTTTTTTAATCTTGCCTGGCTTCATCCTCTCCTACCCAATTCATTCTCCACCCGACTTCCACCCTCAGTAACCTGTCATAGCATTATAGATATTCATTCACATAACCTCTGTGGTCACATGATCATATGTATACATATATATGCACAAGGGCATATATGCGTGCACAAACACACACACACACACAGTTATTTACATACATATAGGTAAAGCTCTTGCCACTGTTTGTTTCACCAAACACAGGATCATTTATACCCCATTCTTTGATTCTTTTTTTCTTCTTCCTTGTCTTCTGTTGAATTGTTAAAATGTTGGCATTCCCTCCCCACAACACCCATCCCTTGCCTTTTTTTCTGATCTTCTATTGATTTGGCTGCTATTGTACATATTTTTATTCTTCTAGAGTTAAAAAGTAACTATAACAATGTCTGTAGTTGTTCCAAATATATCCTCCTCCCAATCACAGCCAGGGTTACAGCTCGCATTAACTCCCCGCTGAACATCTCGTTACTTTATCTTCACTGTGTTATTATTGCCTAAAGGGTTAGTTTTCAGATACACACACACACACACACACACATACACACAGAGGGTTTTTAATGGTCAAATAATTAAATATTTTTACTTAAATATTTAATTTACATTTTTTGCTATTATTTCTTTTATCCCCCACCTGTGTGTTTATTTTTCTTCTTGCTGATCATAACAACTTTCACACTTACATAGTTTTTATTATATGTCAGGAACTCCTTAAGTACTTTACACATGTGACCTAATTCAGTTCTCACAGCACAAATGCTGTTATAATCCCCATTTTTTAGACGTCAAAACTGAGGCACACTGACATTCAGTCACTTGCAGGAGGTTACACAGTAGTGGCCCAGCTGGATGCAAACCCAAGGGGGTCGGCTCAAGAGTCCATGCACTCACCCTCCACCCTTGGTTGCCTCTCAGTTGAGTTCTTTTAGGGAGAGAGGGTCTGTGGGTGGTAAATGCTCTTTGTCCTCTTATGACTGATAATGTCTTTACTGAGCCCTCACCTATGAATGATAGTTTGGGTATGAATAAAATTCACGTTGACAGCTGTTTCCCTCCACTATCTCCTGGCACCTGCAGTTGTCACTGAGGGTGGGCGGTCATCTAAGTTGCTCCTTTGCAGGTCCCCTGGAAGCTGTTAATAGTGGTTCTGTTTCCCTGAAGTTCTGTAATTTTACTATGATGTGTCTGGAGGTGGATTTATTTTTATTTATCCTGCTCAATATTCAAACTGCACTTTCAACCCAAGGGCTTATATTTTTCTCGAATGCTGGAAAATCTCAACTGCCATCTCTTCAAATACTGCTTCTTTACAATTTGCCTCCATTCTCTTCTAGAATTCTAGGCAAATTAGGAAGCCTCTCAGTCTCTTCTCCATGACTTTTAACTGCTTTCCCCATTTTTATCTCTTGCTTTCTGTGCTGTGTTTGAGTGAGTTTTTCCAACTGTCTTCCAATTAACTAATTCACTTTTGAAATTTACCCTGTCTAGAGTTTATTCCCTTACTCTCTGTACTTTTTATTCATTTCAATGACTAGTTTTTATCTTAAAATTTCTGTTCTATCCACCTATTCTTGTATCATTTATACCTATTTGTCACATATTTCTTATTCTTTTTAAAGAAAATATATCTCTTCATTAATCTCGTTAAGTATCCTCAACATATTTTAAGGTCTTTGCCTTGGGCAGATAGACTAGCTCAATCATTATGGAGGGCAGCACTCAAATTAATTTCACAGATCTGCTAAGAACCAGCAGAGAAATTTTCTTACAGACTTATAAGACTACGTGCTTAGGGATGGTCATCACAGCACTGTTGGCGTTAGTGGGAGTGAGGTGCAATCCAGTTGTTCAACTATCAAAAAATGGAAGTAAAAGTTGGGGTGCATTCTTTGGAATGGATGTAGCAGTCAGAAACTGAGAATTAGATGCATATACAGCAAAACAGATGTCAAAAACAGTACTAATAAATAAGAAACAGAATGAGATCTATAGCACAATATTACTTTCACAGCTTAAAACTACACAGAAAACTTGAATACAAATTGTAAGAACACCTACAATAAGAACACATACATCAAACAAATTAGAATGGTTGCCTGTTGGAAGAAGAGGAGAATGAGAATAGGACATGAGGCATGAAGTATGAGGGTCAAAGTACACGTATACACACACACACACGCACACACACACATATATAAATGCTTATGTATACATACATCTATACATACAAACATATAGGAGAGGCATTGCCCAGGCTAATGCAGATGGCGTACCCTAAACTGAAGAGTAAAATTAACTCAAGCCTCTGTGGTTCTGCATCAACAAATGTCTTCATCTGCCTGCCCAGAAAATTACTTTCATCTGTAACTAATTCATGTTCCAACTATTGACTTGACTATCTTTTTTTAGCATTAGATTTATTCATATATTTTGGCATTTTGGTGGGCAGGCCCATTTTTAATGAAACACGTTTTATTTATTTCTCTTACTCTCTTTCTCTTTGTGTTCATCCCTCTCTGGCTGACAGATCCTCCAGGACCCCAATCCAAAATCAGCTCCAGTAAAGACAATTTGGAGTGCCTGCTCCATAACAGAACTGGAGATGAGCAGACCCTGTCTAGAGCCCGTGAGCAGCTGGGCTTGGCAACTGGAGAGAGGCTGAGTTTGTACATTTCTTCCTCCTTTGGCTTGCATTGAGTTGGAAACCATAGCCCCAAGCAACATCTGGTGCACGTTTTTTTCAGTCCCCTTTCACTCACAGATTGGGTGATAGGGAGTCTCACTTCAACCCTCAGCTTCAAACAATGTGCCTGACTCTTACCCTGTTTTGCATGGCACCCTTTTAGTCACCTTCCTACTTCTACCAGTGCTTTGCATGCTCAAGGCCTCAGCTCCACTCGCCATTTTTGCATTTCCATCCTACTTCTGGTCTTCAGAAATATGTCTCATAATCAAATCCAGCAATGTCTTCCTGATAGTCTCTTTTCTATTTTATCCACCACTGCTATGGTGAGAAGAGGTATTTCCTGCCTCAATACATTTTCAAAGTATACCAACAAGTTTGGATAAAGCCTGATGAAATACATATTAGCAAGGGGGACATGAATATGTCTGATTTTAGGGTTTCAAAGAATTTACATCCTCCTGTTAGTTGGAAATCCGTGTAAGGATTACACAATTTATTCTAGGCCCATTATTTTTACAAATAGCCTCACACACAGCCTTTAGGGATCTAACCTTAGGTTATCATGATCCTCTGTGTTAGCACAAAAAAAAAAAAAAAAAAAAAAAAAAAAAAAAAAAAAAAAAAAAAAAAAACTGGCTTCTCACATCACAGCTGAAATTGACACTCTGAGTTCAGAGCCTCTAACTAGACCTTCTGTTTCAAAGAGGCCCCTCAGGCAGGAAACATATTCTACATATTCTCCCCACACCCCAGTTCTACTCTAGTAGTATAGTCAGACAGACAAATAGCGTTTACCTGGGTCCAGAGCTCTTAGTAATTACCCAGGACCCCAGACTCCAGTATGAATACAACTCAGGCTTCCCCAGCCCTAGTCCTCCACTCAACCCTCCCTTGCCACTCCTGTCCCAAACCAGTACGTACTTGGCTTCTGCATTCTTGTCCCAGCAGTTCTGTCAGACTGGAGTGCCCTTCCCAAGCGCACCTTAACACCCTTGCTCTTTTCTGAGCCTACTCAATTCGCCTGTAGTGATTATGCCTTTCCCAATGTCTCCTTTCCTCCTCTAAGTGTATCTCTACCGTTGATTTGACATTTAGCCACTTGACCTGTCATCTTAACCACGTAGTACCTTCCAATATGTCTGAAAGTGCCTGAATACCTAAAACTAGCGTGATATATCCTACATGCTGGTGCATTATCCCTTGCTCCTCCGAAAGATCTTGAGATATAGTAAAGCAGATATTATTGCAGTTATAGTATTTTTCCATTTTTCAAATGATAACATTGAGGCTTAGAGATGTTAATTAGCCCATTCAACTAAGAAGCAGCAAAACTGAAATTTGAACTCAACTCTGTCTACCTCCAGATTTGTAATTATTTTCTCTTTCTTTTCTTTTTTTTTTTTTTTTTTTTTTTTTTGAGACAGTCTCATTCTGTTGCCCAGGCTGGAGTGCAGTGGCGCAATCTTGGCTCACTGCAACCTCTGCCTCCCAGGTTCAAGTGATTCTCCTGCCTCAGCCTCCCAAGTAGCTGGGATTACAGGCACCCATCACCACACCCGACTAATTTTTGGATTTTTAGTACAGATGGAGTTTTGCCATGTTGACCAGACTGGTCCTAAACTCCTGACCTCAGGTGATCCACCCACCTTGGCCTCCCAAAGTGCTGGGATTACAGGCATGAACCACCATGCCCGGCCCAGATTTGTAATTATTTTCTAGAATAACTGAAATGGCAAAGAGGTTTTGCTTCATCTCAAGTCCAACTTCAAGTGATGGGCTGTAGCTGCCCAGAGTGCTGTGTGGGAGAGCCAAACTCAGGCTCAGCAGGAAAGCAAACCATCCCTGATGGAGGAGCAAGACCAGCCATTGGTCCAGCGTTTAAAAGAGCACACAGGCCACCTCTTTGCTGATCCCCGTACCGCACTGACTTTCCTAGGCCAGGATAGAGCCTTCTACGAGTGTGTATATTCCACAGCACACAGAACATAGTGTGTAACCTATAGTAGACGAGAGATAAGTATTTATTGTTTGATAGCAGCATAAACATGTTGAATGAGGCACAGCATCCCAGAAATTGCAGGAGCAGCAGACAGCCACTCAGGGAGTCGTAAGCGAATAGCGCTCCTCCGGGCCAGCCAAGCAGTGTTCACTTGGTGAACAATCTCAAAGTAGCATGCATGCAAAATAAAGTGTGAAGCTTATGAAAAATGGTTTTATTCAGAAGACTGAACATTGATGTAAAAAAATCAGTTTCACTTCTGCATGATGATAATACTTTCCCTAGAACTACTCAGTAACAGAAAAAAACCCATACACCACACAGAGCACCACCTCCACATACCCCGCTCGCGGTCATATTTAAGGTCACCCATCTCCTCTGGAGCTTTCCCATGGATTGCTGTAAGCTCTGCTCCCCGCTGCCATCCCCACTCCATCAATTAATGAATCAGAAGGGAGAGAAGGTGTTTCTGGCATGTACTGTGGTAAATTACTGGAGGAAAAGTTACTAATGATGGACACTCCTGCAGGCAGCGCATTCCTTCCCTCCCCTACCCTTTTGCTTTTCAGCCTCAATCTGGGCTCCCTACTTCCCTCCCAGACTGTCTCCAGCCTCAGGCTGGGAGTCCTCTGTTTCCATTTCATCTCTTTTCCATACCTCTGGATGGGGATGTGTCCAGGAACCCAGGCCAAAACCAGCAAATTTATCACCGTAGTAATGACAGCAAGCTGCATGCTGAGTGAATTCTGCAATCCCCCTCAACTCCTTCTTTTGCCAAAACCCAGGAAGCGGCAAGATCCAGCAGGTTACAGACTGTTATCTGCACATGAAGAATAGCTCTGTTAGAAATGCAATTAGGTATCAGCCATAAGGCTATTTTCGGAAGCTTGTTTGGTGGGGGCAGGGGAAACTTGCACATGCAGTGGGAGATGTTAGTCAATTCACCAACTCTGAGTTTCAAAATTGTGATGTACCAGGTTGAGTGCACCTACTCTGGTCGAGGCATGGGGTTGGGAGGCACAGACTTGAGGAAGCATGTGTCAGGAGGCCCATTGTCAGGGAGGCTTATTATTGGGGAGACTTATTATCAGGGAGGTAGTTTTCCAGGGAGCAGTGCAAACCAGTGTGTGCTCTAAAGGAGCAAGCCGCTGTCCAGGCTCATTAGGAAGGCAGTACCCAGGCATATGAGAAGCTCGTGGTATATGGCTGTGCCTGATACCCAGGAAACAGGCAGGTCACCAAAGCGTCACTGACTCTCCATACTGCAGGATTAAAAAGCTTTTGATGACTCACTGTAAATCAAGAGATGTTTCTAAATGGTGTGTTGCATTTGTCACAGCAATATCTCCTTTTATTTGGAGCATGCATGTGCTATCCTGTCTTACAATTTAATTCAGCAGTGTTTGATGCAGCCTAGAGTCTCAGTCCAGCAGCAGCCTTATGTCCCCAACGTCTTTACTCTGCTCATATGGACAATAAGGGTCAAATCGCAGAGTGGGGAAAAGATCCATTTGGGGCTGTGGCTGGCTCAGGTGTCAAAGTCATTTTCCTGTTGGATCCAGGTTCACCAATACTCATCATTGGGTCAAGTTTCCTCTTCCCCAAATCCGCCTCAGCACACTCCTGAAGTTCCCACCCTTCCCCCACATGGAATAAGGGTGCAATTATTGCTTAGGCCCAATGCCTGCCATGCTCTCTATGCATAATTTTCTCCAGTGGGGACACATGGAAACCAAGGCACAGACATGCAGGTGCCCCAGACCCTTACCCAAGACAATGATGTGCCTGGAGATAGTGGCCTCCGAGGTATCACCTAAGGACTGGTAATGTTTGGCCTCCACAGAGGGCAAGTCGAAGTAGAGAAATCAGTCAAAGCATCCTCAGATGTGTGAAGGGCCCTCACCGCCAGTGACAGAGGATCTTTTTCTGTGCTGATCCAGAGAACAGGCCAGGCACACAACTGAAGGTTATAGGGAAGCAAATGCAACTTCACATAATTAATTCCTTATATATATCTTAATGGAATTGCTCGAATACATACAAGTCCGAAGGGAAATGCTCATTTCCTTCTGTAGAAGGGATTCCTAAATTGGGTGCAAAGTTGAACGGAATGACCTCTGCCATCTCTCCCAATTGTAACATTCTAGGAGTGCCCTAGAACTCTCCGTAAGTGATAAAGTCTCTTGTGACTGCTTCCTCGTCTACTCATCTTTTGAATTCTCAATTCAGCTATAGCCTTGGAGGTATAGAATGTACTTACGTGAGGAAAGAAATATCTTAAGCAAGGAAGCAATGAATTTTCCAGGCTTTCTTGGAATCCCCCAGTGGCCTGATCACATCCCCCAAATGGGACATGCCATACAGACAGCACTGACATTTTAATAAGTGTGCTGAGTCCTTGGACATAAACAAACTCCGGGCTGCTGTTTCACCCATCCTTCATGCACGAAATCATGGAATTTTAGAGATGGAGGACGCCTGGAGGTCATTGCCTCCCAGATCCTTCCCAGGGCAGGAATTCTCACTCTAACAACCCAACAGATGGTCACCCAGCTTCTGCTTGAACACTTTCAGGAAGGGGCTCACTGCTTTGCCAGAAGATTTAATCCATTTTGAGACAACTTAATCCATTTTGAGATAGTCCTCATTGTGAGCTGTTTCTTCCTTCTATTAAGCCCCAAGTCTGCTTTCATTTGACTTGATTTCTGCCCTCAGGAGTAAGATAAAAATAAAGCTTTTTCTAATTCATATGACAATGTTCAGATATTCAAAGATAGCCATTATCTCAATTTCTCCTCTCCAAGTCTTGTCTTCACATCTAAATGTCTCAGGTCACCTTAAATATTTCTCGTATGGCATGGTTTCAGACCCCTCACCATTCCAGTCACCATCTTCTGAATATTTTCTATTTTGCAAATGTTCCTTTTGAAGAGTAACTCCCAGAACAAATACTAGGTGAGGTCTCCTCACTTGTAGAGCCGAGTGGAACTATCACCTCCCTGAAGGGAACTATCACTGTTCTCTGGTCACCATACCTTTATTAATGTAAACTAGAATTATATGAGTTTCACACCAAATGACTAACTATTAGGGTTATTGTCAGCTAAAACCACCATCTTTTTGTATTTGACACAGTTTCATATAGCTTAAAGAAAGATGTGGATTTTAAAGTAGGTCTAAAAATTATTAAAAGACCAAATTCTGCTTTTCCCTTTATTAATAATAGAAAAAACCGGCCGGGTGCGGTGGCTCAAGCCTGTAATCCCAGCACTTTGGGAGGCCGAGACGGGCAGATCACTAGGTCAGGAGATCGAGACCATCCTGGCTAACACGGTGAAACCCCGTCTCTACTAAAAAAATACAAAAAACTAGCCGGGCGTGGTGGCGGGAGCCTGTAGTCCCAGCTACTCAGGAGGCTGAGGCGAGAGAATGGCGTAAACCCGGGAGGCGGAGCTTGCAGTGAGCTGAGATCCGGCCACTGCACTCCAGCCTGGGCGACAGAGCGAGACTCCGTCTCAAAAAGAAAAAAAAAAAAAAAAAATAGAAAAAACCATTTAGGAGAATCGGGGCCTCAGCAAAAGTTATGGGTGACAGACTAAGATACTTGAATCCTAAGATGATTGAACTCAAGGGTGAAATGTGTGTTTGCACTAATGTGCCAGCACCTAGGCCTTTGCAACCTCTTCTTCCAACACAATCTAGGAACCATGGAAGGGCATTTCTTGAAAGCTATGCCTGCTTTTGTCTCCCTTACTCTACCTTTTTTTTTTTTTTTTTTTCTGTAGCTTGCCACATGCTTCTGAGGCAGTCTTCCTCCAGCCCACTGGAAACCCACTGGTAGTTTTCTTTTGTGTCTTTGGCAGGTCACCTGAAGGAAGAAATCACCCAGCGGCATATACAGCAAGTAGCCCTAGGTAGGTACAAAGTAGAATCTGCAGGAAGAGGATGAAGGTAATATAAACTGATCTGATTTTAGGAATCCAAACACAGCTAAAAGATAACCCATTTAAAACCCTCTCTGAAGTTAAGGATGGCAAGGGTTGCTATCCACTTAGCTTTCCTTGGATGGCCCCCCGCAACAGGATCTGTTTCCCCAGCCTGTGTTCTTGCGCCTGGCCATCAGCACCTGGCACCCCACCCTTCCAACTGTTGCCTCATCCTCCCCTCCTTTCCCACCCCACATCCCCACCTAAATTCACCCACTGTGTCCCAGATCCTCAGGGTCCTATCTGAGCTTTTGAGAGCCACTACTAACTAATCCTAACAGAAATAGTTAATGATGAAAACAGCATTTGTTTACAGACCTGTGTCTATTGCTCAGCTTCATATGCAATCTCCTTTCATCCACAGCAGTGCAAAGAGGTAAGTGCATTTACCAGATGGGGGAGATGCCGTGCCTTCCCAAGGTCATGTAGCCAGTGAGTGTTGAAACAAGGATTGGAACACAACTCTGTTCCAAGTTTGGTTCTGTTAGCCCTCATGCTGTTTACTGCCCACTGCAGTGATCAACCCGCTTTAATGCATGAAGAATGCAAACACTAAACCAGTACGGTCATATTCTAAGAGGCCCTTGGCACCTTTTAAGCAGTGGACATCTGTAGAAAACACCCTTTTTTGATATGTGACCCAATGAAGTCAGCTGGGAGAAGAGTATAGCTTGCAGAGGACTGATGGAGTGGGTATCCTAGGTAGAACCACCTCATTTCCTCTCCAGCTAGCTGGGATCAACAATTTATGGAAAGCTTTGATTAAATAAGAAATTCATGTATTTCAGACCACAAAAGCTCCCCTTGAGTTGGCATGGACCCTCAATTACCTGTAATCGGAGAAATCCAGCACCCAGGGCCAATGGTGGAGAAATGGAGGAGAGCCTCTAAAGTCATGACGATGGCTCATTTGACTTTGGTAACTTGTATCATTAGGAAGGTTGGTTGTTTCATTTCAGTGGTAATAATGATGATATAGAATAAATACTGATTACATCAGGAACATAGAACAAGGGCACCTAAGCCACAGCGACTGGAGCTCTGAGCTTCCCACTGTTGGCCCTGGGACTGAGGGGTCAGGTACACTGCCCTCCCCACACCAGAGACTTGGGCACACACTTAGAATTGATATTCTGCAAAGTGTCTTCAACAAAGAGCCAGGCTGCCCCAGGGCCCTTCCCAGACTTGGGAAGGCAGAATGACCTCTGCTGGAAAACTGTACCAAGGTGACCTTATAGGCCTCTGTATCCTGCTTCATGCTCACCCTGGCAGGTCCCTGGGTATGGAGTCGTCCCCAAGGGCTGCCACCTGGCCGTGAAACATCTGCCCTCTTCTTCAGCCTTCACGTTACTGGTTAAATAGGAACAACAATGTAGGAAGTCCTTAGCCAGAGCAATTAGGCCAGAGAAAGAAATAAAACGCATCCAAACAGAAAAGAAGAAGTCAAGTTATCTCTCTTTGCTGATATGACTATATACCTAGGAAACCCTAAAGATTCTGCCAAAATACTCCAAGACCTGATAAACTACTTCAGCAAAGTCTCAGGATACAAAATGAATGTACAAAATCAGTAGCATTTCCATACACCAAAAACTTTCATGCTTACAATCAAGAATGCAATCCCATTTACAATAGCCATAAAAAAACTAAAAATATCCAGGAATGCACCTAATGGTGAAGGTGAAAGATCTCTATGAGGAGACCTGTAAAACACTGCTGGAAGAAATCACAGACAACACAAACAAATGGAAAAGCATTCCATGCTCATGAATTGGAAGAATCAATATTGTTTAAATGTCCAAAACAATCTACAGATTCAGTGCTATTTCCATTTTTACCAATTGTCATTTTTACCAATTACCAATGTCATTTTTCACAGAATTAGAAAAAAGCTATTCTAAAATTCATATGGAACCATAGAAGAGCCTAAATAGCCAAGGCCATCCTAAGCAAATAGAACAAAGCTAGAGGTATCACATTACCCAATTTCAAACTAAACTACAAGGCTACAGTAACCAAAACAGTATGGTATTAGTACACAACCAGACATATAGACCAATGGAACAAAATAAAAACTCCCGAAATAAAGCTGCACACCTACAACCAACTGATCTCCAACAAAGTCAACAAAAATAAACAATGGGGAAAGAACATCCTATTCAATAAATAGTGCTGGGAAAACTGGCTAACTATTTGCAGAAGAATGAAACTAGACTCCTACCTCTAACCATATACAAAAATGAACTCAAGATGGATTAAAGACTTAAATGTAAGACTTCAATCTGTTAAAATTCTAGAAGAAAACCTAGGATATACTTTTCTAAACATTGGTCTAGGCAATAAATCTATGATGAAGACCCCAAAAGCAAATGCAACAAAATCAAACATAGACAAATGGAACTTAATTAAACTAAAGAACTTCTGCACAGCAAAAGAAACTCTCAAAAGAGTAAATAGAGAACCTACAGAATGGGAGAAAATATTTGCAAACTGTGCATCCAATGAAGGATTAATACCCAGAATCTATAAGGAACTTAAATGAATGAATAAGAAAAAAAAAAACCTATTAAAAAGTGGGCAAAGACAGGAACAGACACTTCTCAAAAGAAGACATACAAGTGGCCAAGAAACATACAAAACAATGTTCAACATCACTAATCATCAGAAAGATGCAAATCAAAATCGCAATGAGATACCATCTCACACCAGTCAGAATGGTTACTGCTAAAAAAGTCAAAAAATAACAGTGTTGGCAAGGTTGCAGAGACAAGGGTATATTTATACACTGCTGGTGGGAATGCAAATTATTTCACCTCCTCTGGGAAGCAGTTTGGAGATTTCTCAAAGCTCTAAAAATAGAACTGCCATTCAACCCAGCAATCCCATTACTGGCTGTATACCAAAAGAAAAATAAATTCTTCTACCAAAAGACACATGCACTGAAACATATGTTCATTGCAGCACTATTCACAATAGCAAAGACATGGAATCAATCTAGGTGCCCATCAATGGTGGATTGGATAAAGCAAATGTGGTACACATCATGGAATACTACACAGCCATAAAAAAGAACAAAATCACTCCTTTGCAGCAACATGAATACAGCTGCAAGTCATTACCCTGAATGAATTAACTCAGGAACAGAAAACCAAATATCGCATGTTCTCACTTGTAAGTGGGTGCTAAATCTTGAGTTCACACAGACATAAAGATGGAAACAACAAACATCAGAGACTCCAAAAGGAGGGAGGGAGGGAGGGAAGAGGGCAAGGACTGACAAACTTCCTATTAGTTACAATGTTCACTACCACGGTGACGAGATCAATACAAGCCCAAACCTCAGCATCATGCAATGTACCCTTGTAATAAACCTGCACATGTACCCCTCTATCTAAAATTTAAAAATGGAAATTTAAAAATAAAGAAACAATGATGTGAAAAATACCACTCAACTCTAGGGGCAATTTTCATCTTCGGTCTGGGAAGCCATATCCATGGCTTTGTGGGCAAGAGATCTTCCATCCTTTCTGCTGCCCAGTCCCCTCCCCTCCCAGGGATGGTCCTTGCAGCTGGAGCAGACACTCCCTGGGCCTTTGGAAAACTGCTGTATGTTTTCAATCACAGGCTTGTGCCTTAATTCCTCTGCTCATCTCTCTGGGAGTCTTCTGAATTACAGCAGGTGTCAGGTTCAGCAGCGCCTAGCTTTGCCTGAAGTAATCAGCAAACTTCAAACGGAAAGCACTTTGGCTGGAAGTCTAATTAAGAGTATTTGAAATACCTATTTATTTTAAAAGCATACTATCCCAATTAGAGAAGAAGTGTTAACATCTCCCAGCTGCCATTCTGAGATTAAATGCCATGTTGCCATCCAAACTCCTTAGGAGGTTGTCTGATGGAGATTTGGAACTGCCAGAGCTTGTGTGTCCCAAGTGGCCACATCTCAGATGGGAAGTCTCCTCACTGAGAGAAACCTCTCAAGACAGATTGTTTATAGAACCTTAACCCTCACCCTTCAGCCTAGCAGTTGGGCTGAAGGCTAGGACAGAGGGCTCCTGTAAGAGTAAAGGCAGCCTACTCAGTATATTTGGATTCCCTGATGTTTTATAATTCAAGCTTCAGATCTAAGAGTAAAGAAGTGACTCAGTGGTACACCCCCTTTCATTTCTGTCTTTTTTGTGTATCTTGTACTACTGTCACCCTTTTCATTCTGTTCCTTTTGTCTGCTTCTTTTCACTTTCTCTCACTTTCCATTCTCAGCATCTCCTCTGCTACTGTTTCTTTCTTTTGCCTACATGTTCCATGATTTCATGAAAGTGTGGGTGTGATTGGTTTGGGTTTGTTGTGGGGAAGGGTGATGAGCAAGTTGCATCAAGAGAGTTTTTCTTATATGTTTTGCATAAGAATATGTCTCTGGATGTGTAAGTAGATGTGTGCCCAGGGAAATTTCTATAAAGGCAATTCCATATCCCCAAGGAACAAAGACGTAGTGGTGATGTGAGAGGCACCATTTGGAAGAAATCATCCATGGATGATGATAAGCCATTCCCAGTGGTGTGCTGAGCTGGCTCAGTCCATAAAAGCATAAATTGTTAATACTCCAGGAATTTGGGGAGCCATTTTTAAACAAAGATGTGATTAAAATTAAATTAGATAAGTTTATGATTAAATAAGTTATATTAAGAAAGGTAACAAGTACTGAAAATTCACCACTTCCTAATTTACTACACTGTGTTATTATCTGTGCTTTTGAAGTGATCTGTATCCATGTATCTGTGTGGTGGGAACACTGTGCGATGGTGCGCTGCTGTGCCTCTCTTCCCAAATCCACATTTAGTGACATCACCCTGGTGGCTTAAAATCAGCCATGCTGGAAATATTTACACCAAGGATATTGGCAAGTATTATAAATGGGACTTTTTTTTTTCCCAGAGAGTGGCTGTTAAACATTTGCCACCACACCAATGGCATATGGATGGCCCTTTCAAGGCTGTGTGTGTGTGCATGCATGCGTGACTGTGCATGTGCTTTTATGAGGATTTGTACTCTTTCTTGGCTGAAAATCAAGACTATGGTTCTTTCTTCATCTATGACTCACCCAAGATACATCAGGAAGCATAAACATCTACCGAATCCTGGTCCTTTTAAAACTTAGTGAACAGGAGAGCTAATGAAGACAAAAAGGAGGCTGAAGAAGTATTGGGCCCTGTGAGCTCCCTAGATGTGACGGTCAGAGCTGGGGGTGTCTTTTAAGACAAATTTCAACCATTTCTAAGAACATCATCAGGTCTCAGAGGAGGGCTGACTCCCACACACTGTTTCAGGAAACAATAGAACAATGTTATTTTTAAATTAGGCATCATTTGGAAATGATACTAACTTAACTAGATTCAGCTAGCTGAGCTGAGAGTGCTTTGCTGAATTCAGTTGTGTGTGTTTTTACCACTTTACTGTACTATCAACCCCAAATGATTTAGTATTGTTGATAATGCAGATGAGACTAATCAGCAAATGTTTCTTGAGTACTTTACCATGTGCCAGGCATGTTACTGAGTTCTCTACATGGGTTTCCTCTTTAATGCTCACATCCCCATGACGTGGATGTTACTGTTATCCTCACTTTACAGTTAAGGCCCAAAGGGGTTAAGAAAATCTGCCTAACTTTGCTCAGCTATGGATGCAAGGCCAGCAGCCTGGGTCCAGAGCAGTGCTCCAACCATCACACTGCACTGCCCTTAGCACTTTGCCAGGCATCATGGAATCCACAGAGGGCTGTATCCAGTGCCTGTCCTCAAAGAGTCTCCAATCTAACCAGGATGAGTAGGCATATGCATAAAAAGACAACTCCTTTCTTTTAAGTATCAGATTCAGTGACCTAAATTTTTCCATTCACTGTCCTCTTTCCACTGTAGTCACAAAACTAATTCAACCTTGACCTCCTCCATGAAGCCTTCCCTGACCCCTTCTCCCCAAGTCTGCTTTTGCCTCCACCTCATGGGTCTCCGTTAAGGCACCAACCCTATTTTGTAATTATTTATTTCCATATATATTCTCCATGCTAAAATGTGAGCTCCAGGAAAGGTGGGTGCAGTCACATTCATCTTCGCAACCCTAGCAGCCAGCACAAGCAATAAATAGGCCAAGTCAATGGCCAAATGAGTGCTTCACCAGGTGACTTCCAGAGTCACACATTTCTGCAAAAGCACAATGAGACATTTGAGCATAAAATAAAATAAAATAAGTCCATTTAAAAGAAGTAGAAGGCATAAGTGCTTTTGGACTCCACAGCTGAGCAAATTACAACACACAGGCAATAAATTTGGCTCTCTCTTGTCTAGCTGCTAAGCAAAAAAAGAGGCACCCAGAGTTACATAGTTTTCATTTTCTGACAGCAGGAAGCATACTAACTAATTTATCTGCAGAAAATAGAATTTCTTCCTGGAACTAAATACAAGCCAGAATTTATCGTGTGGATCCTTGTATAAAGGACACTGAGTGACACAGTGAACGATGTCTTCAACTACAGTTTTACAAAAGATACCGAAATGTTATTCAACCAGATGATTCTTCTATCGACCCTCTATAAAAGCTAGAAGCCTGACATTAAAGCATAACTCACTGAAAGCGTTTATGTGAGCGGCCAAGATAATAGGATCCAGGTACTCGGCTTTCTGATGGCCACACAGAGCATGACTAAAACTGGAAGAATCCAGCCCCAGGAACGTGGGCTGTGGCCTCTCTCTCAAATATCTCTTCTGAGCAATATTTGATCAGGGCTGGATCTTGTTCGGTTCAGTCAAAACCCTTAACAGGTGCCTGCGGTTAAAATTTAAAAGATACATCACACTACCAAACAGCATGTGAAACATGTCAGGTGAGAGGGACAGGCCATGAGAACTTTTCATTCTTACCAGGAGGAGTGGCCCTGGGGAGTTGTCACCAAGATCACAGGCCTGGGCTGAGTCTTGAGGAATGGGCAGGATTCTGAACCACAGAGAAGAGTGGGAAATAGTTTGGGTTAGTTGGGGTGTGTGTATATGTGTGTCTGTTGTGTATGTATGTGTGTGGTGTATATATGTGTCATGTGATGTGTGTGTATGTGGTATGGATATGTGTTATGTGTATGTGTATATGTGGTATGTGTGCAATGTGGGTGTGTTGTATGTATGTATATGTGGCATGTGGTGTGTGTGTATGTGGTGTGTTGGATATGTTGTATGTGTGTTTTGTGTTTGCATGTGTGGTGTGTATGTGTGTGGTTTGTGTGTTTGTGTGTGTGTGGTGTGTCTGTGGTATGGATATGTTGTATGTGTTATATGTGTGTGTGGTTTGTGTGTTTGTGTGTGGGGTGGGGGTTTCTCTACATTTACGCTTCTCTGCTTACCCTTGACCCAACTTCTGTGAAAACAGAGCTTACTGGAACATCCCATTTCCTCGACTGCAGGCATGTTTCATATACTGTTGTAGAAGATAGTTATACTGATAGTATTAATTTAAAAAAGAAAATACCCACAAACTTAAGATCAACAAGTTCCAAAGGATGGCTGAGATTCCCCCACGAATACCACCTCTTGGGCACTACCCCTCTTCCCACCTCCCTCCTCCCTTTTCTCACTGCCCCAGGAACAAAGATCTCCTTGAACAAAAGCAGCCCCCAAGAACAAGCCAATCGACTGTAATGCCACCTGGGGCCCTGAGATTGCCACTGGCTGGTGTTTCACTACCTGACCTGGGAAATCAGGCAGAGGCAGCTCTGAGTCCCCTGCAAGGGCCTTATGGGTTAGAGAGAGGCTCTGAAGCTGCTGGCTCCCTGTTTTACTGCGTCATCTGAGAGGGCTCTTTTCCCGCAACCGGCATTCCTGCAGTGACCTCTTGTGGCATCCCTGTTGTTTTTCAAAGACAGGCCTCGGCTGTTGATGCCACCTTCTTCCATTTGATGTAAAATTGGTGAACACTTAGTTTTGAAATGCTTTTTGGAGTTCTGCACCTAGCGACAACAAATTTCAGAGAAAGCAAAAGGCCAGACTGCCAACCATTTATTCCCCAGACTTCACTGAGCACCTAGCATGGTCCAGTGTGTGAAACTGGGAACCCAAGGTTGTGGAGAGGAACCACGGATTGAGACAGAACTGAAACAGTGATGGGGGCAGGGGGATGGGGGGTGGGATGAGGGGGATGGGGAGATGGGGGAGATGGAGGGGATGGGCAGTGGGGAGGGCAGGCACAGTGGCTCATGCCTGTAATCTCAGCACTTTGGGAGGCCAAGGCAGGAGAATCACTTGAGGCCAGGAGTTGGAGACCAGCCTGGGCAGCATAGAGAGACCTGATCTCTACAAAAGATGTAAAAACTAGCCAGGTACAATGGCACACACCTGTAGTACCCAGCTACTTGGGAGGCTGAGGTAGGAAGATTCCTTGAAGTCGAGACTGCTGTGAGCAATGATCATGTCACTGCACTACAGCCTAGGAGACAGCGCAAATTTAAAAAAAAAAAAAGAAAAGAAAAACCGAAGGGGCCTTCCCAGCATCCTCTAGCCCCGTGATCTGCAAAATATACTCTGTGCAACCTACATGTTCTCTACAGCCCCTTCAGAACCACGAGGCAAGGGTGAGGACAGCCACTGTGCAAACAGCGCAGCTTTGGGATTCACCCACTCAAATTCAACCAAAACAACTTCAGATCTTTTTTTTTTTTTTTCCATTAAGCTTATATTTGAAAAAAGAGTTCTGCAGCTTTTAATACAGCTTCTTTCTTCCGATATCACAGCTCTGTTTAAAACATTTCCAAAGTCAGATAGTCCAAATGTCCCCTCCCCAGAGCTATCTCAGCTCCCTCTGGGCTCACACAGAACTCTGCATATCCCTCTGTGATGCAGCTCGTCACACTAGACGGTGATGATTAGTCTGTGGCTCCCCCACTAGACAAAGCGTCTTCCTTTCCCCAACACCAAGCACAGTGACCGTCACACAGTTGGTCCTCCATTAAGTGCTTATTGAATGAATGAGTGAGACTTAGGACTCACATTTTGGCCTTAAAGATAAGCCAGGCAGCTGAGTCTGCGCTTAGGTTTCCACGTCTGTAAAATGATGTGGTTGGACCAGATGATAGCCCAGTACCGGGCACAGCTCCCGAGGCTTAGCTGGCATTCACTGACTGCTTGTTGAATGAACAAATGAATCCCTAGCACTCCACAGCCCTCAAGCGGCACAGTATTACCTCTGTGAATGCAGGCTTCCTTCAGACATCCAGGAAACACTCGCAACCTTGGTGTGGAGACGTGGGAGGGCTTGGATGGATTACAGATGTTTTCATTGTTGACTCCTTGAAATAAGGAGAAATAAATAAATAAAATAAATAAAATTGTTGACTCCTTGAAATATGGCAGGATATAAAGGATGCAGCTGCCCCTAAGGCTGAGATGACATCTCAGTTGGTTCCAAAAGAATTCAGGTAACTCTGTAAAACCAACAATGTCTCACCACTTAATTCTAATCCACAGTTGCTTGTGAATATAGGGCCAGCTTCAGTGACATGAGGTCCTTAGCCAAATTTCCATGCTCAAGGGAAAGGCTGGGAGTGAGGAGGAGCCCCCTCACCGTTTTCCTGCCAGTTCCCAACTGCCAAGGGTTCAGACCCATTGAGTGGTTTAAGGCTCCGGCACCAACCATTCTGGAGAGCAGAGGAAGACTGTATGTCAGCCCTGGTGTCAGCCTGTAATAGCAACTGTGGTTTAGCAAAAAGAGCATTCACTCTGTGTAGTACTCAGGGTTGTCCAGATAAGCAAAACCAATAGGAAATATATTGATGCATGGAGAGAGATTTATTATAAGGAATTGGCTCACTCAGCATGGAGGCTGAGAAACCTACGATTTGCCATCTGCACGCTGCAGGCCCAGGAAAGTCTAGCTGTAGTTCTAGTGTAGTTCTAGTCCAAACCTGCAGGCCTGGGAACCAGGGCAGCCAAAAATTTAAGTCCCAGTCTGAGTGCAAAGGCCTGAGTGCCAGAGTGCCAACGTCCAAGGGCAGGAGATCAATGTCCCAGCTGAAGCAGAGAGAGCAAATTTGCCATTCATTACTCAACCACTTTTGGTATTTTTGTTTGCTTGTCTTAATATTATTTCTAAATGAAAAGCCATAATTATATATATTTGGGGGGTATATTGTGATGTTTTGATATATGTATACAATGTGGAATGTTTAAATCAAGCTAATTAACATATTCATTGCCACACTTACCCAGACTTTTTTTGTGGTGAGACATTTGAAATTTACTCCCAGCAATTTTGAAACGTCCATTATTACTCATTGTGGTCACCCTGCTGTGCAATAGATCTCAAAAACATTCCTCCTGTCTAATTGAAACTTTGTACCCTTTAACCAACATCTCCCTCTCCTGACCTCCCACCCCTGGTGACCACCATTCTAGGCTCTATTTCTATGAGTTCAACTATTTCAGATTCTCCCATAAGTGAGATCATGCAGTATTTGTCTTTCTGTGCCTGGCTTATTTAACTTAGCATAATGTCCTCCAGTTTCATTCACGTTGTTGGAAATGACAGAATTTCCTTCTCATTTAAGGGTTAATAGTATTCCATTGTGTTTATATATCACATTTTATTTATCCATTCATCCATTGATGAATTGATTCAGTGTCTTGGCTATTGTGAACAATGCTACAGTGAACCTGGAAATGCAGATATCTCTTCAACATACTGATTTCAGTTCCTTCAGATATATACCCAGAACCAAGGTTGCTGGATCACATGGTGGTTCTATTTTAGTATTTTGAACAACCTCCATACTGTTTTCTATGACAGCTGTACTAATTTACATTTCCACCAATGGTGTACAAGGGTTCCCTTTTCTCCATATCCTCACCAGCACTTATCTTTCATCTTTCTTATAGCCATTTTAACAGGTGTGAGGTGATATCTTATTGTGATTTTAATTTGCGTTTCCCTAATGATTAGGGATGTTGAGCATTTTCTCATGAACCTGTTGGCCATTTGTTTGTCTTCATTAGAGAAATATCCATTCAGGTCCTTTGCCCATTTTTTTAATTGGGTTATTTGTTTTCTTGCTGTTGAGTTGTTTGAGTCCATTGTATATTTTGAATATAAACCCTTTATCAGATGTATGGTTTGCAAATATTTTTTTCCACTCCGAATTATCTCTTTAGTCTGTTGATTGTTTCCTTTGCTATGCAAAAGCTTTTTAGTCTGATATAATCCAATTTGTCCATGTTTGTTTTGTGGTCTATGCTTTCAGGGTCATAGCCAAAAAATCATTGTCTAGACCAGTGTTGTTGAACTTTTCCCCTTATGTTTTTTTCTGGTAGTTTTACAGTTTCAGATCTTATATTTAAGTCTTTCATCTATTTTGAGGTAATTTTTTTATATGGTTTGAGATAGGGATCCAATTTTATTCTTGAGCATGTGGATATCCAGTTTTACCAACACCTTTTATTGAAGAGACTGTTGTTTCCCCATTGTATGATCTTAGCACCTTGGTCAAAAATCAACTGGCCATAAATATGTAGGTTTATTTCTGGGCTTTCTCTCCTGTTGCATTGGTCAATGTGTCTGTTTATCACAGTGCCCTGCTGTTTTGATTACTATAGCTTGGTAGTATATTTTAAAAACAAAGAGTGTAATGCCTCCAGCTCTGTTACTTTTGCTCAAGATTACTTTGACTATTGAAGGTCTATTGTGGTTCCAGATGAATGTTAGGATTTTTTTTCTATTTCTGTAAAAAATAACATTGGAGTTTTCATAAGGATTGCATTGAATCTGTGTGTTGCTTTGGGTACTATGAATATTTTAACAATATTAATTCTTCAAATCCATGAATACAGTATATCTTTCCATTTATCTGTGGGTTTTGTTCCATTTCTTTCATCAGTGTTTTGTAGTTTTCAATTATACCTCCTTAGTTACATTTACACCCAATTTTTGTTTGTTTGTTTGTTTGTTCTTTGGGGTTTTTTGTTGTTGCTATCATTAATGGATTTTCTTTTTAATTTCTCTTTTGGATAGTTTGTTGTTAGTATATAGAAATGCTACTGGCTTTTATATGCTGATTTGGTATCCTGCAACTTTACTGAACTCACTTATCAACCAAAAGTTTTTTGGTTGAGTCTTTAGGGTTTTCTATATATAAATTCAAGTCATCAACAAACAGAGACAATTTCAGACTCCTTGCCACAGAGCTGACCATGGCTGTGGGCCATCAGCACCATTGAAGGCCTCCAAAAGACATAGTTACTACCCTGTTCTAGCCATATTTACTCACAGACACCACTGATCACTCTTTCTTGCAAAAAAACACAATCACATCCAAGAAGGGGCTGTCTATTCCTTTAAGCACTGATCCCAGATGATCTTGTTACCAGTTGTCAGAGCCATTTTTTTCATCATGCAAATGTGCAGAAATCCTAGGTGCTGCTTTGAGCAAATTAGGCATTTGACCAAACATATAGAAGACAAAATTCTAGCCTCTGCATCTCATCTGCTAGACTAGAATGTATTATGGCTGGCCCCTCCATCTGTCCTCTTTTTCCTTTACACATGATGAAAATCGCCATCTGTGCTTGGCAAATCTTGGACCCAGAAAGGCCTCGGTGTTTCCTAGGAACAGTTCTGTTGCATGTGTAATGGAGTTGGGTAAGTCTTTCCCATCTCCCCAGAGAAGGTGATGATTAGTTTGGGAAAGACCAACCAACAGGAAACCAAGGTTGGCTGTGCTGAAATACAAATGATGGGTGCTAAATAACCAATAGAAAGCGTTAAGTGGTATTTTGAAAATCCTGATATCTATTTGAGAAATCATGAGGGAGCTGTTGTAAAGAGCCAGGAGCCTGCCCAGGAGAAAGGGTAGTGAATTGTGGAGGATGCTTTTACCAATTCTGTAATGTTCTATTTAAAATTAAAAAATGAAACTGCAGAAAACTATTTAGATATTTCAAAATATAGTCAGTACATGGGTGTTATTTATATCATTCTCTGAACTTTTTGTGTTTGCAAGCGTTTATAATAATTCCCAGAACTCTATGAAGGATTAGATTCCAAGGCTTCATAGATCAAATAAAAATTACTTTTTTAGTGGAATCCTTGTGATAGAAATCGTAGTAAAAAGTGAATCCCAATTCAATTCTGATTAATCTTGATTCTCCTCACTACCATTTATGTAAGGATCGTTTTACTTAAAGGTGAAAACAGAAAATTTACCACTTATTTTCTTCTCCAGGCGCATCCTGATTTTTGGTAGGGACTTAATAGCTGTCGGTGGTGTGCCTGACATGAGTGATACAGGGAAGTGCCCTGAAGGTTAGTTATTTGTTGTTCTCTCACCGTCTCTTTCCGTCTTCATAGGAGAGAAAGTTCTTCCTCTGCCCCTGGATGGAAATTGATCAACCCCATAACTGAATTGGTCATTCATTATTAATTACAAACCAAAAAGAGTGGCCATTTTATATTGTAATTGCAATCTTAATAATTCCAATTTCACCAAGAGATAAGACTTCTCTCCCTTACCCCAACTCAGGCCAACTGTCAGGAGGAGAGGGAAATAGTCATCAGCTTCTGTCTTTCTAACTCCATCCCTTCCTCAGCCTGCTAAGGCTCAATTTCCTCAAGAAGGGATTAGAGGAAAGAAGAAAGGGAGGAAGGACTGTTGGTAAAATCTCACTTGAATGGTTCTGCTGTAATGTGGCCTTGGACTCTCTGGGCCTGGTAGATATTCAAAGCAGACTCTTCCTAATTTGGGGTGCTTTCATGGGTCTCTGGAGGTCCTTCATCAGCAGGTCCCTTAACTTAAGGGAATGTGCCTTACTGGACAGTTCCTTACCCAATTTGAACCTATATGGGTCAGAGTCCTAACAGGAAGCAAATGTCAGCACTCAGATGAGACGCTGTGAAGATAATTGGATAAAGACCTACCTACAGAGGCATAAGCAGAGTGTAGGGAAACTGCAAGGGAGAGCACCCCAGAGATAGTCACTGCGGCAAAGCAGGAAGCATTGCTGTCCCTAGGCCTGGACAAGACAGGGAGAAGTCACTGGAATTTAAAAACCGTCAGGGCTGTGCAGAAAGGCCCTCGCCATCTGATACTGTGACCTTCAGTCAAGTCATGTGTCCAGCTTGTGACCCCGCAGAGATGTCTCCCGTGAAGAAACAGCTTGGCCACTCTCTCCTCCTACCCTCCAGTTGCTTGCTGCTGTTCCCCACTTGGGGAGCCCAGACAGAGGGTGTAAGGAAGGTAAAAGAGGGTGGAGAAGCCAATGGGCTAGGAATAGGCCCAGCATACCACCCCCAGATTGCCCGCCTCCAAGTTTCCTTCTCCTGCGTTCCCATTGCCCCTCTGGTGGCCCCGTGAGAAAGAATGTAAGTGTCAAGTGTTGCAGTAGAGGAGCTCAGAGGCGGGCTGGAGCCAGCTCCCACTGGCTCACAAGGGCTGATTGTGTGTGTTTTTCCCCAACTCCAGATTCAGGAACAACATGTTGATAGACTGAACAGGAGTATTTGCACCCCCAAAATTGGCAAACACTGAAAACCAGGGCTTTTTTCTTCCAGAGAGCTGGTTGTTAAACACTTACCAGCATGCCACTGATCCAAAGTGCCCCTAACCTGCCTCTCTTCTGTGCTTATAGCCCATGCTGGGTCAACAGAAACACAGTAGTAACCCTGCTCTTACCGCTAGCAGATCATCAGCCCATTCCCCACCCTCTAGAGCTCCTGAAGAAAAATCAGACAGTAGTGCTCTCTGGCCTTCTTGCCCGCTACCCCCAACACCCACACAGATCCCTGAGAATTCTCAGCAAACTTTCTGCGTGGTCTCTCAGGCTCCCTCACTGTCCCTGAGGGAGGAAGATGCCTCTCCACACACACCACCCCCAAGGAGGGAGAGGAGGTAGGCTTAGGCAAACTGCTTGCTCTTTTTCAAGGAATTCTCGTCAAACATTTATTTTGGCCCTTTTCAAATGCTGGTGTGAGTGTTTGGATTGTCTAGCCAGCTCTTGCCATTTCACTTTGAAAATGTGCCAGTTCTACTGTGTGGTCTGTCTCAGAACTCACTTTTGACTCCAATATATGATAAATTATTGCCAAATGAAAGGATTAATTTACAAATTGGCTAGTAGCAGGTATGTTTTCCAAAAGTAGAGGGAGACAGCTTTATGAAGGATCCACAACTCAATTTTAAAAACTCCTGAAATTTCTCTAATTAGCCAGTCAAGAGAATTGATGGAACCCACTAACCATCTTCATTAGAGGCTTTCATAGGAAGAAGGCCTGTGCTGGCTCTTACAGGTGCAAAAAACCTGCTCTCCCCAAAAGATCATATGTGTCCTGAGAACACTGGCCCTGGCTGGTCCAGTGAGATAAAGATGCAGCTGGATTGTAGGCATGGCAAGTTTCCTGCTAAGGTCTCTGAGAAGCCACTGCACTGAGCCATATGGTCACAAGTCCATGAGGCTAAAGCGACAGGAGGGAGAACTGCCAAGGTACTCAAAGCTTTGAGAGAAACCTGAGTTCAGAACTTCAAGCACACTTCCAGTGGAGGAGTGAGAAAGTCACAGTGGACTGGAAGGCTGCCCCTGGAGGGGTAAGCTGGGAGAGGTGCTGTGTGCCAGGGCAAAAGGGGGACCTTGTGGGTCAGACCCAGAAATCACTGTGCCAGGCTCTTAGTGGTGGTGATAAGAGAAATGCAGACCAGTAACAAAAAGATGTATCTGGGGTTCCAGCAGAAGGAGTGGTGGAGAGAGATGAGAGAGAGCTCCCATTTGAACAGAGGTGACCACAAATGGGATCCATGCCAAGTTCAAGCAGTAATAAGACTAGGAATGTCTTCCCTGTGTATGGCATATGGCCCTAGGGTCTCCTTTATATTGCCGACTGACCCTAGTGCACGCTGACCCTCTGACTTTATGGTCTGCCTCCTCCACAGAGAACATGGTGGTGAGAAGGAGCAGATCTGAAGGAGAGAGGCCGCCATCCCAGGGGACAACTTTGGGCAGAGGCCCACACTCATAGCAGGGAAGATTATTCACGCAGGAAGAGATGGTGGACGGCCTTCTATGAGGGGACTGTCAGGGCCTGGGTTTTGCTACAAGCAGGCATCTGGCACGTTCCTGATTGTACTAAAGTACAGCCATTTATCTTCTCACAGAGTGCCGTGCTCTTCCTGAAGGGAAGGCAGTGGCAGTGAGCGCAGGGCCTGTGGCGGTGTGGGTGAGTGTGCCCAAGAAATTATCGGGCACAGCCATGTATCGCAGGGTCATTCAGCACACCCTCAAATCTGGGCATGCCTAGGGCCGCTAAGGTATTACAAAATCAACACCAGGATGGATGGCAGCACTGAGCACCCGTCGGCATGTGACGGCTCCAGCTGATAATAAATTTGAGCCTTTAAACAGGCAGTGGTCTGATTGGGAAGCCAGAATCTGCCTCTGAGCTGCTGACCATTGTGGTAATTGAGCTATGAACACCATCAATCTCCATAAGAATAGACACTTTGACTTCTCAAACAAGGTGAGGCTGAAGTGATCTATGGTTGTGAGACAGCTGAGCCCCAAGGAGGCCCAGAGTGGGTATTCAGCAAATGAATCATTAATTGGATAGTTGGATGGCCAAGACGACCAGCTGGAGTGCCTCCTGGCTCTGATGTCTTGTCTGCCATGGTAGAGCCACATAACTCACCGCCCCTTCCCACGCAGGGCACTGGCTAGGCAACAGCCATGTGGGCCCCACAGCCTTTGCTCTACAGAAGCCCAGAGGGCCCCTTTTGGCTTTGGTGAATGGTCGGAAATTTCAACATCATCCTCTTTAAGATTCCTAGTCCAGCCAAGGGCATGGAATAGGCCGGCTGTGGGTATTCTGTGGGCTGACCCTGGAGCGCAGGTAGATAGCTCTTCACACCCAGCAGGCAAGCTGCAAATGCCATGTGGGATTGGGGCACAGGTCATGGATTTCGGTTATTAAAGGTCAGACATCACAGGCCAGCACCAGGGGAAGACACTAAGACTTTCTCTCAGCCCCAACCCAGATCTGAAAGACATTCATGGAAAAGAGCAACACCTTCAAATACCAACGATGAGTCAATACAGACTTCAATAATCTGCCCTGTGGCTTCCTTCATTATTGGAATCACTTACAGAGGAAAGGGCACCAGCTTTGAAATCAGACAGAGCCAGTTCTCCCCCTAGCTCTGCTTACTAGCAGCGCCAGTAATTCCTGGGCAGATTACTTCCTCTATCAGAGCTCAGTTTCCCCACCTAGAGTGGGAGTTGTAGATTATACAAGACAATACATATGACGTTCCTAACCCATGTAGCAGCTGTGCGATGGTTATCGTTATTCAGATTTTATCAAGCACCTACAAGGGCCAGATGCAGGGAGTTTCAACCTTACAGAGAGTGTGTTTTCCTGGTTGCAAACCCCTGAAGCCCTTTTTACTTTTATCACAGTGGCTCCCAAAGGTCTAGAAAGCAGGCAGGCATGTAGGGGACATGCTAGCTCCCACACACCATCCTATCTAAACGTCTGCAGGGCCTGTATTCTCAGTAACTTCTGCACGGAGTACTTGCATTAAAACTGGGCTTGAAGCCATAAGCAGTGTTTCTTAACAAGGGGTGAGCCTCGGAATCACCAGGGGACCCTACCGACAAATTTTAACTCAGTAGGTCTGGAGTAGGGCCCAGCTGTCTGTGTGCTTTTACAAGCTCCTTAAGTGATTCTGATGTGCACCCCCAGTTGAGAACCACTGAACCAAAGAAACGATTCTGCACATTTCAAACATCAGATAACTGCATGGGAGAGACAGCATTCGAGAGGAGGGCATGGGGAAGTGGGACAAGGAGTTGCAGAGAACTTTCCAGTAGAAATTATGTCAGGAAGGAGGGGGTCCACATCTTGGCTGGCCCTTCCCAGCAAGAGCCCCTCTGGTCCTTGCATGGCTAATTCCAAAACACCCGTGACTTCAGAGATAAGGTCAGCCTGGGACTGTGCATCCTCCCAACTCGAAGCTTCAGTTACTGTTTGACTGCTCAGGGCTTCTTCCTTGTGTGCCATTCAGACCTACAGCCACTGAGTGAAACCCTTCTCTTGCTTTTGTACTGCTTTGGAGGCAGCTGCCTCCCCGCAGATGAACAGTGTGACCTCACAGGCCACTCGGGACTGTGACCTCCTGTGCTGCTGTCCCAGCCAGAATCCTGTCCTTGGAAGGAGGGCTCCCTGTGCCTCCTGTCAGGTGGTGGGAGGTTCTGTCCCTGGCCAGAGTCCCCGTGGGGATGGAGACCTATAAAACTCAAATGCCCTTTGTAGCTACTCCCTTTTCTTCTGTTCTTGCTCAGTCGCTTTTGTTTGGTTCCCTTTGAGTTCCCAGCCCCTATTTCTCTTCAGAGGTTACTGATGAGCCAAGCCTCAGAACACATCAGAAGCAGCCAGAGGCTGTCTCCTGGTGAGGCTGCAATGCATTGCACCAAGCAAACATCACTTCGGGCAGCAGGCCCATTTGGTTGTCATGACAACGTGGGTAGTTTGTGTCATGGGGTGTGCTGTGCCCTCATTCTGGCTTCTCAAGGTCCTTTGCCCCAGCTTTCTTTCCCAGACCCTTTCAACAGACTCCCAGCTTCCTGGCGCCACCTCCACATTAACTGTTGTTCAGTTTGGAGTAGCTTTGTCTTGATCAGCAAAAGAACACAAAAAACAAAAACACTCAAAACTTTCAAAGGAATAGATCGAGCCTATTCCTCTCCTCAAAATACTCCAGCCTCCCACCTCTCTCAAAGCCAGTGTCCTTACCGTGGCTCACAAGATCCGCCAGGTTCTGGTCTCAGTTTCTTCACCGACTTCAGGTCCCACCACGATTTCCCTTACCAACCGCTCAGGTGCCCTGGCCTTCTCATTGTTGTCAGATGCAGCAAGCAGGCTCACACCTCAGGCCCTTTGCACTTACTGTTGTACACTCTGCGCCCCGATTTCTGCATGCCTGTTCCCTCCCTCCATTCAGGCCACTGTTCAAATGTCCCCCCGCTTAGAGACCCTCACCCCCCTACCTAGCATGGCAGCCCTCCACCCTGTCATCCTGTCTTTTTACCCCGCTTTGTCTTTCCTCATAGCACCTTCCGATCCCCGTCATGATGCTGCAGACTCAATTATTTGTTGTTTTAGTGTCTTGTCTTCCCCACTGAAATCCCCCTAGAACAGGGGCAGACACATAGTCAATGCTCGATAAACATTTGTTAAATAAGCAGATGAGTGACTAGACTTGGATCCAAAGCCTGGCGCTGTTTGGTAGCTTTGTGGCATCGCACAAGCCACCTAGTCACCCTAAGCCTTGGTCTTCCGGACTGAAGCAGAGGTGATCATGTCTGCCAGCTGGGGTGGTGAGAATGAAAGTGGTGTTGCGCGGGGACTGGGCTCCAGTGACTCCTCAGATGGCGCTGATGTTATCATTCCATGTTTGTGTCAGGGGCATTCAGAATGTGCTCCTTGCCTAAGGCTCCTGAACACCCCACACACTTCCAGGGCACCTGAGACTCTGTGACCTGCGGGGGAACCTGCAAGATGCCCAAGGAAAAGACAACCAGCCATGGGGCAAGGCAAGAGCCTGCCTCCTACAGAGGGGCTCTGCGTTCACACGGGGTGACCGCAGCCTTTATACGGAAGAGCAGGCCGGCCCAGCTGGCCCTCCTACCTTCTGCTGTCTGTTCACGAAGCCCTGGAGACCGCCTCTTCTGGCCGGGTGAGATGGCCCTGTGTGAGTCCAGCAGCTCTTCCTCCACCTGCCTCCAGCAGCCTCTCACATGCTGGGCTTGCAGCAGGACGTCTAGCCAGTCACAGCAGAGGGGGGCTTCATTGAATTTCTCAGGGGTGCCCTTGGGGTGGGGACAAAAGTGTTAAAAGGAGGAAGGAGATTCACAGTGTTACTTTTTTAGCAGGCTGGAAGATACCTGGGCCCATTTCTGAAACTTTTTAAAAAGGAAATAATTTGTCCATTGAAAGGCCTGCCGTTGTCAGTTTCATGTTAAGATACTTCCTTCAGTTTATCCTGTCTGACGACTTTCAAAGAAGACAAGACCAGCAAACATGCGAGGCACTGAGTGCACCCTATACATGGAGTCTGAACACAGCACTGGGGGAAGACGCTCAGAGCAGGAGGACCCCAATCTCTGCCCTTGAGGGCTTCCTGTGCCTGAGACTTGGGGGCTGAGGGTGATGTGGACAGGCGGGCTGCCTCATCTGAGCCAGTAAATTGCACGAACACAGATGACAGTGTGGACTTCAGGTGGGATGTCGATGGTATCTGCCTTTCCTGTGTTTAGATAATGAAATAAGACACTTGCTCTCCCTTGTCAATTTAAAGTTGGCAATTGACACAGGGAAAACGGAGTCACTGGCACCTGGAAGATGACAGACAGAACCATGATCCAGTTAGCATAGTTATCAATAAGCTAATGACATAAAAGACACCGGTAACAAATGGGTAAGGGAGTCAAAGGGGAAGGATAATGGCGTGACAGAATAAGGACCCCCAGCAGGCTGGGCTGCCAATAAACGTGAAGTGGTACCTTCAGGATCAAAAGGACAGTCACACTGAAACAGAATGCTTTTTGACAAAATCACTTATTAAAAAAACATGCAAGTTTTAAAACTGACCACAAGCTTAATAGGGGCCAACCATGACAGAGCTGCTAAAAATCACAAACAGTGTTGGGGAGGCTGTCTGGTAGAAACATTTAGCTCCTTGGAATCAGAAAAAAACAAGTGGGTTCACGCCCCAGCTCTGCTATTTAGCAGCTGTGTGACCTTGGGTTATCCACGGCCCTCTCTGAGACTAAGAATCTAGTTGAAACAAGATGGCAATGCCACCCTTGAAGGGTTGTTTTGAGAATCAGCAATAGGGTGCACAGAGGGCCTCGACAGTGCCTAGTAGAATTTGGCAGAACTTAGCACACAGGAAGTCCCCAATAAATGGTCATTGTTAGTCATTCATCTGCTACAAAAATATAGAGCTTAAATTTTTAAAATGTAAGAGGAGCCCTACTCTACTCTGTACCTTTCAGACCTATGGAAGTATTATGTCCAGACCTAGGCTTCATACTTAAGATAAATGGGAAAGTAACCAGGTCGCTGAAACTTCAGGGGAGAGATTGAGCAGGAGTCAGTCTAAGAAAAAAGGGGGGTTGGGCGCAGTGGCTCACGCCTGTAATCACAGCACTTTAGGAGCCCGAGGCAGGTGGATCATGAGGTCAAGAGATCAAGACCATCCTGGCCAACATGGTAAAACCCCATTTCTACTAAAAATACAAAAATTAGCTGGGTGTGGTGGTGCACACCTGTAGTCCCAGCTACTCAGGAAGCCGAGGCAGGAGAATCGCTTGAACCTGGGAGGCAGAGGTTGCAGTGAGTGGAGATCGCGCCCTGTACTCTAGCCTGGTGACAGTGCAAGAATCCGTCTTAAAAAAAAAAAAGTTCCAGACACATGTGGTATTTTGATGTTGTTGTTCAGATATTTAAGGGACCATCGGATTAAGAAGAAAAATATGCTATGCTGCTCCAAAGAGCCAAAGTAGAGGTGAAAAGAAGTTAGTGGGAAATGTCTTGGCTCAAAAGTAGGAGGAAACAGAGCTGTCCACCATGAAATGTGCTATCCTGCCAAGTAGTGAGCTCCTCATCCCTGGAAGTATTTGAGCAGAAAGCAGATGACCCTCTGTCAGAAATGTTATAGAAGGGATTTTTGAATCCAAGTTTCCTGAAGTTAGCCACCTAGCTTGGGCAGTTTACCCTCTTTGAACCTCAATGTCCTTATCTGTAAAATGGGAGTAATAATACTTATTGCAAATAAATACTATAAGGATTCAGTCTGAGCATGTCTGGAAGCATGTGGACCATAGCTGAGTCTCCCCTACATGGAGTAAAAAGCAGGCCTGTGTGATTTCTAAGATGTTGTCTATGGAGCTCAGAAAAGCAGGGCAACCATGAAGAGACTCCTAGGAGAATAAAAAGTCCCCATACTCTGGGCTAGGAGAGAGCCGGCTTCAGATGAGCACACTAGCCAGAGCAGGCAACCAGTGGCGGTCACGTGGGGGAAGACAGAGGTTGGCATCAGCGGGACGCAGACACGCGCAGCAGCTGATACCTGCTGACGTCCTCAGCCCTCCCCCGGCCCCGTCATGGTCCCGTCACCAAGGCTTGGGCTCAACCCTGGTTGTGAATTAACATGGCCTGAGTTCGTCAGGCTTGAGAACCACTGCTGCAGAGGGAGTGAAAAACAGGAGACACGATTCTGAGGCTGGAAATTCAGCACTCCACTTGTGCAGAGGAAGATGTCAGATGGTTTAGAGAGGTTTCCTTGTTTGTGAAGGGCTTTTTTTTTTTTTTTCTTATGGAGTTCCTCTCTTGTTACCCAAGCTGGAGTGTAATGGTGCGATCTTGGCTCACTGCAACCTCCACCTCCTGGGTTCAAGCGATTACCCTGCCTCAGCCTCCAGAGTAGCTGGGATTATAGGCACCTGCCACCACGCCCAGCTAATTTTTGAATTTTGAGTAGAGATGGGGTTTGACCATGTTGGCCAGGCCGGTCTCGAACTCCTAACCTCAGGCGACCTGCCTGCCTAGGCCTCCCAAAGTGCTAGAATTACAGGCATGAGCCACCGTGCCCAGTCCTGAAGGGCTCTTTATCACAGGATGGGGAAATGCTATTTTGCATCTTCCCTGGAGACTCAACAGGAAATGAATGAGCTCAAGAGTGAAAGGATTAGTAGAGGGAGAATTCCCTTCCAATGACAGATGTTGGCAGTGGGAGGGACAGCAGAGGGACAATAACCCTGGAAGCCGCTCCTCTCAGGGCTTTCAGCTGAGCAGAGGTTGCCACCAAGAGGCCCCAGAAGGAACTCACAGGGGCCCCCTTCTTCCTGGGGTGCCCTTGAAGTCTGTCATCTGCCCAGATATCACACTTTTCCTTTTACCTTTCTTTCTCACCATCCCATCGGCATGTTCCTTCTACAGGAATCTCGGAAAACATGGCGGTGCCTCTGATGCCAGACCAGCAGGAGGAGAAGCTGCGATCACAACTGGAGGAAGAAAAGAGAAGGTGCCCTTCCTTTTAGCCACACACAGCCCGAGCCCAGCCTCCCAGGGTCTCAGTGTCATCCTGGAGCTGCCCAAGCCTGCAGCTACTCAGGGACGTGGGTCCAGCAGCTGGATCCTAGAATAGCAGGAGGAGGAGGGGCTGCCTTTGAGCAGGCAGGTGTGAAAGGCAAGACCCCAGGCAGTGTGAGGGTAGAATGTAGAACAAGCCAAGCCAGGCTGGGGAAGCAGCTGGGCTTGTCCACTGCTGCCACCTATGGGAGCGAAGAAGTATGACCACAGTGGTCTTCCGCATGCCTGTGGCTGAAGCCCACTTCCCTCCGAGTCCTGAGAACGTCATACTCTCACGCAGCTGCAGGCATTTGGGGTCTCCAAACGACTTCACTTACAGAGTGAGGAGCCTCAAGCATAAACAGACATGTAGCCATTCCTGATATACAGCGTGGTCACCGAATCTTGCTCCACATGCTGATCAAGCTGCATCCATTCATTCACTGATGCATTTAGCACATGTGTGCTATCTCCCCATGCCATGGGTAGGCTCTGGAGAGACTAAAGTCACCTTTCCTGCCTCAAGGAGCTGGTGGTGTCACTGCAGCACACTCCCTTCCTCACCCCAACCCTCAGCTGACCTGGCATGCACCTCCCCTGCCCCGCTACCCACACCTAGGAGATCAAAGTTCCAGGTGCTGGTCTTCAGGTGGCTCCTAGCAGATGTGCAGGTGTCTTCCTACAGAAAGCCCTGACTACCTGAGCCCACACGCTGCTGTCACTCTCCACTCCCTTGGGGCCCTCCCCAGTCGTCCACCTTCTCTTCTCCCTCGCTTTGTTCATTTTCCTCAGTTTCTTTCCAACCCATTCTTTTTTTTTTTTTTTTTTTTTTTTTTTTTTTTTTGTGAAATGGAGTCTCACTTTGTTTCCCAGGCTGTAGTGCAGTGCTGCGATCTCAGCTCACTGCAACCTCCACCTCCCGGGTTCAAGCAATTCTCCTGCCTCAGCCTCCAGAGTAGCTGGGATTACAGGCATGCGCCACCCACCACACCAGCCTAACTTTGTGTTTTTAATAGAGACAGGGTTTCACCATGTAGGCTCAGGCTGGTCTCGAACTCCTGACCTCAGGTGATCCACCCACCTCGGCCTCCCAAAGTGCTGGAATTACAGGCGTGAGCCACTGCACCCAGCCTCCAACCCATTCTTCTTGTATCTTTACTCCACCTCATCTGGTCCCCTTGGCCCTCATTTCCAATCTCAGTGTCATCTTAGAGGCCAACTTACATCTTCGGCCTGTCTATTGGACTGTTTGTTGTTGGACAATTTCTGATTCATTCTAGCATTCCCAAAACCAATATATGTGTGCATTCATAAGCACAGTGTTACTTTTGGTCCTCAGCATGAAGGTGAGCCAGTAGAATGGTGAAGCAGTTAAGACTGGTTCTAGAACCAGACCACCTGGGTTCAGATCCTGGCTCCTCAGTTATCTCTGTCCCATAAAGCAAGTTATATAACCTCTTCATACCTGTCTCAGGTTCTGAATCTGTCAAATAGAGGTGATAATCATAGCATCTCCTCCATAGGGTTGTGAGGAGGATTACATGAGCTTATATATGTTGAGTGCCTGCAGCAATGCTTATGCTTTAGTAAGTGCTCAGCAAATGGCAGTTCTCATTCTTGGAGGAGAGGTCATTCATCTCACACACAGATTCCCATGGGCCTACTGGACCAAAATGTCTCTCTCTGCTTCTCTGTGATGGACTCAAACCCTGGTGCCGTAGCCTGGCCTCCGAAGCTCCTATAGGGTCCCAGTCCCTGAGCACCAGGGCAGCTCTGCCAGGATTCTGAGGCACAGGATTCATTTACAAACCCCGTTCTATGCCATGCTTTTAAGACAGCAGTGCACTGACTCTTCCCCAATTCCACTGCAGGTATAAAACAATGTTCACTCGCCTGAAAGCCCTGAAGGTGGAGATCGAGCACTTGCAGCTGCTCATGGACAAAGCCAAGGTGAAGCTACAGAAAGAGTTTGAAGTCTGGTGGGCAGAGGAGGCCACCAACCTGCAGGTATGGCCTGGGGAACATCAGAGAAGCTGGGGAGGGGCCAGTCATGCAGCCCCATTGGGGCTGTCAAGAGACACAGTGGGGGCTTTGGCCCACAGGCCCCCATGTTCTCAGCTCCTGCTCATGAAGCAGGCGCTCACTGTAGTAACAAGGATGACGGAAGGTCAGGGGTTCGTTGTTTCCTTGCTCTCATGCCTAAAATTCTGCCTGATTAATGGAAAAATTAGGGATAAAAGACGCAGCTCCCAAAAATCAGTGGGTTTGCCTCCAATGCTTTGTTTGATATTCTCCAGTGATTTCCTACTGACAACATTTGTTGTTTTTCTTATCACAGTCATATATATGTGAATATGAATTACAGAAATTTTACTATGCAGAACAACACAAAGAAAGTAAAAATCATAATTTCCCTACTTAAATGTAATTGATATTAACATGTTTGATTATATTCTTTTACCTTGATTTCTATGCATATATATCCATATGTTTTTATACAAATAGAATCAGGCTGGGCACGGTGGCTCATGCCTGTAATCCCAGCAGTTTGGAAGGCTGCAGCAGGAGGATCACTTGAGCCCAGGAGTTCAAGACCAGCCTGGGTAACATGACAAGACCCTGTCTCTACCAAAATGAACATAAAAATAATTAGCCAGGCATGGTAGTATGTGCCTATAGTCTCAGCTACCTGGGAGTCTGACATGGGCAGAGTGCTTGAGCCTGGGAGGTCAAGGCTGCAGTGAGCAGTGATAGACCCACTGCACTCTGACCTGGGTGACTGAGCAAGGCCCTGTCTCAAAACAATAATAATAATAATAAATCATATAGCTGTTTGAGTATTGCAAATGGCTTTTAAAAAATTAATTGTAGGCCAGGCGTGGTGGCTCACACCTGTAATCCCAGCACTTTGGGAGGACGAGGCAGGCAGATCACGAGGTTGGGAGATTGAGACCATCCTGGCTAACGTGGTGAAACCCCGTCTCTACTAAAAATACAAAAAACTAGCTGGGCGAGGTGGTGGGCGCCTGTAGTCCCAGCTACTTGGGAGGCTGAGGCAGGAGAATGGCGTGAACCCGGGAGGCGGAGCTTGCAGTGAACCAAGATCGTGCCACTGCTCTCCAGCCTGGGAGACAGAGCGAGACTCCGTCTCAAAAACAAACAAACAAACAAACAAAAAAATTAATTGTATAGCATAGCTATTTTTTCATGTTATTATCCTACAGGGTTGTTTTTATGGATATTTCTGTTCCATCACATAAATATATTTTAATCTCCTATTGTTGAATATTTAGGTGGTTTCTAGTTTTTTACTCAAAACATAATGCGTAGATAATTTTTTGCATATTTTCTAGACAAATTCTTAGAAGTTTTCTGTTTGATGAAGGCTGAAATAACCTGTCCATAAGTGTAAGCACAAAATCCCAGTTTCAGTTTTCCTCATGGAATGCTTCAGTTGTGGCACAGCGGAAGTGCCAAAATACGCACTGTCAGATCACTTGTCTGGCTGGCAGAACGCTTAGTGATTATCTCACAGGCTGATCTCTTCATTTTAAGGACAAGAAAGCTGAGAGCCAGAGAAGATGATTTGCCAAGGACGTAGCCAAGCAATAACCAGTGTGATACCAAGTGGCCATGTGGCAGGACAACAGAGAAGAATATTTGGATAAAATTAAATACATGATATAACAAAGAAAACTAGTTAGAATGAAATACGGTTATCAAAATATTCTGAGTTATGGTCTAGTAATATGGGTACCACTTTTAAAATGCATGAATTAATAAGATCTAGGTGTGGGCCCAATATTTATCATAACTTCAAAGTAATGATGAAATGACACAATATTTCAAGATCTCTGCACCAACTGTCAGGTGATATGAAAATATGTTTGATTTCTATGGGTGACAAAGTCACAGGTATTGCTAATACTTCTGTGGTTTGTTGTCTACATTTATCACTGAAAGAAATAATTTCAGGTAGCAGCTAGGGAAAATACTGATGTGATTGGTTCCCATCCACATTGGCAGAGCCCCTGGATTCTGTCTGTGGACCCCAGGTTAAGAGCCCTTCCTAGCAAGTTCATCAGTGAATGAGGCCTTCCCCAGCTGGCAGCCGAGGGAGTCCACCACTGACCGGTCGACAAGGGTCATCCAGTGAAACTCGGGAAGTGTCCAGGCAAAGCTGACACATTCAGACAGTGTATGACTTACAGAGACAGCGAAAGCCCAAGTAGGCAAGGGTGTCAGCTCCATGTGTCCTCTGCACCACAGGATGTCACTGAAACAAAAGGGACTGGATGACAGCAAGGGGGATGGTGGGATACGCTGGTACAGAGGGGCCAATTCCATGCTGCCTCTGAGCAGTTCTATAGCCTGCAGCTGTACCCTGAGTGGGCAGAGGCAGAAAGCTCCAAACCTTATCGGAACAAGGGAGGTGACAAGAAACTTCTAGGACAACCTTCTGGGAAGATAGGGAAGCAAGTGGGAAATAACCTAGTAGCAACCACTCGCAAGCTTCCTGTATGGCTCATGTGCCAGGAGGGTTACAGGGCATTCTGCCAAGACTTAGACCAGCTGTGATGTATGCCTTGCTCTTGAGGCCTATGTGGGGTCGTGCAACTTGCAGAGCACCATGGCAGAGCTGTTCCCCTACACGAAGTGCTCGGTAGATGTCTCCTGACTTTAGTAGGGGGTTTTTGGGACAAGGAGAAGCAAAACCAGAAAGTATTTTTGAAGAATGAAGATAACATTTTAAACATTTCTTTTCTATCTTTAAAAAGGAATACATGTTCAACTTGGAAAACTTGGAAAGCACAGGAAAGCATAAAGAATAAATTAAACATTACCCATAATTCTACCGTCCCTAGACAATATGTTGACGCCCATCATTATGGTCATTACCATGTCTAGATTTGTTTTTGGCCATACACGTTGTATACACTAACTTTTATAGCTGGCTTGTTCCCCTTAGAATTACATCAAGGCCAGGCCCTGTGGCTCACGACTGTAATCCTAGCACTTTGGGAAGCCAAGGTAGGCAGATCACCTTAGGTCAGGAATTCGAGACCAGCCTGGCCATGCCTGGCAAAACCCCGTCTCTACTATAAATACAAAAATTAGCTGGGTGTGGTGGCGGGTGCCTGTAATCCCAGCTACTCGGGAGGCTGAGGCAGGAGAATTGCTTGAACTCGGGAGGCAGAGGTTGCAGTGAGCCGAGACCACGCCACTGCACTCCAGCCTGGGCGACATAGCGAGACTCCATCTCAAAAAAAAAAAAAAGAATTACATCAAGAACATCTTCCTATGGCATTAGATTCAAGCTAACACTGTGAAACTCCCTCTGGGGCCAACAGGTAAACTCTCCAGCAGTGAACTCACTCAATCACACGAAGCCGTTTCTCCAGACATCTGACTCCCAGCATCAACAGTCCCAACTCTTCTCTAACAAAAGGTAAGGTGAGAACTCACCAGAGGTGTTAGAGTTCCCAGAAAAGGCTCCCTACCTTTCTCTTTAACCTATTCCTATGGCTCTCATGTCTCCTGATAAGCCGTATGATCCAGGAGGATGAATTCGTTTTACCCTTTAATTAGTCGTAGATACTCAGGACAGTGACTTTCAAGCTAGTTGGAGTGCACACCCCTTCAGTCCCTAGTTCTGATAACCAGTAGACCTACTGCCATGGTAACAAGAGACAAGAAGTTTCACAATCCAGCCCTGGTCCTGTCTCCTGAGTCGGAAGAAGGGGTTGGCAGGAATGGAACAGGGTCATAGCGTGGGAGAAGAGGGGATTGGGGGACAGTGGTAGTGGGACAGTGGGTAGCCAGCCTACTGAGACACAGGAGAGCTCTTCATCCTAGCCAGGATTCAGGCAACCTCCAATAACACATGAGGATGGCCCAGAGCCAGTCTCCCTAAATGATGGGATGACCAGCAGGGACTCTACTTCCCCACAACCATGTTATTGTCTGTTTCTAACCACACAACCCAGGGGGTATTACCAATGATGCATGCCTCCCACCATTGTCCATCTGATGCCAGAGGCCAGGACAGTATGTGTGTGGCCTCCATCTCTGCCACCAAGGAGCAATCCTTTGGGTTTGAAGGGGTTCTGAGCCCTCACATTGGAACTATAAAATAGGGCTTTAAAAAAGGTGTCAGAGGGCCAGGCACGGTGGCTCATACCTGTAATCCCAGCACTTTGGGAGGCCAAGGTGGGTGGATTACCTGAGGTCAGGAGGTTGAGACTAGCCTGGCCAACATGGGGAAACCCTGTCTCTACTAAAAATACAAAAATTAGCCAGGTGTGGTGGCACACGCCTGTAATCCCAGCTACTTGGGGGGCTGAGGCAGGAGAATCGCTTAAAACCAGGAGGCAGAGGTTGCAGTGAGCCGAGATCGCACCACTGCACTCCAGCCTGGGCGACAGAGAGAGACTCCATCTCAAAAAAAAAAAAAAAAAAAAAAAAAAAAAGAAGGTGTCAGACAGTCCCCGTGATATGATGTGATAAGAGTGTCACTCAACCTCTGTGGCCTTCCTCTCAGAAACCCATAACACCAGTCAAAGAATGAGGAAAACATCAGACACATCCCAGTGGAAGGACACTCTACAAAATACCTGACTAGCATACCTCAAATTGTCAAGGTCCCCAAAAAACCAAATGTGAGACTCGGTCACAGCCAAGAGGAGCCTCGGGAGACACACCACCTAGATGTAAAGTGGTGTCCTGGGTGGGAGCCTGGAACAGAAAAAGGCTTTAGAGAAAAACTAAGAAAAGTCCAATAAAGTATGGCCTTTAGTTAAAAACAATGTATCAGTGTCGGTTCAGTGATTGTGGCAAATGCACCACACTAAGGTAAAACTGCCCAATAGGGGAAGCTGTGTACAGGCTACATAGGATCTCCATGCACTATCTTTCCAACTTTTCTGTACATTTAAAACTATTCTTTAAAAAAAAAAAAAAGTATTCTTAAAAAACAACTATTGGCCAGGCGCGGAGGCTCACGCCTATAATCCCAGCACTTTGGGAGGCTGAGACGGGCGGATCACCTGAGGTCAGAAGTTCAAGACCAGCTTGGCCATCATGGTGAAACCCCATCTCTACTAAAAATACAAAAATACCAGATGTGATGGTGCGTGCCTGTAATCTCAGCCACTCGGGAGGCTGAGGCAGGAGAATCGCTTGAACCCAGTAGGTAGAGGTTGCAGTGAGCCAAGATCACACCACTGCACTCCAGCCTGGGCTACAGAGCAAGACTCTGTCTCAAAAAAGAAAAAAGAAAAAAAACTCTTCTTAAAATGAAAAGGCCAGCAAGTGAGCCCTCAACACCAGGTTGAGATTTTCCTTGGACTTTCCCAGACCCTCCAATCTGGCTGTTGGTGCCAGCACTTCAGCCTGTATTCTAATTTTTTGGAGTGCCTTTGTTTTTGTACTTAAAGAAAAAAATGTTTAATGTATATAGATACATATATATGTGTGTATATATATAACAAAAGATCAATATGCAGAATATAAACAACTCCTATGGATCAATGAAATGAAAAACACTTTTTTTCTTTGAGACAGGGTTTGACTCTCACTCATGCTGGAGTACAACAGTGTGATCAGGGCTCCCTGCAACCTCAACCTCCTGGGCTCGGGCAATCCTCCTGCCTCAGCCTCCTGAGTAGCTGGGATCACAGGCATGTGCCACCATACCTGGCTAATTAAAAAAAATTGTTTGTAGAGGAAGAGTCTCACCTTGTTGCCCAGGCTGGTCTTGAATTCCTGGGCTTCAGTGATCCTCCCACCTCGGCCTCTCAAAGTGCTGGGATTACAGGTGTGAGGCACTACAGCTGGCCAACATTTTTTAAATGGGCATGGGCAGGCAGTTCATGGAAGACAGGTGCTCATTAGCAATGCAAAATAAAACAAAGCAGTAGCACTTTTCTACCTATAGACTGTTAAAAGTAATGAAATCACGGTATAGCAGCAAGTGTTGATTGCATGGTGGGGCAGCAGGTCCTGTCCTAGGCTGCTTGCCATGTGCCACTCTCTCGAGGGCTTTCCCAATGTTTACCCAATTAGTGACCACAATGACGTTGAGGCAGGCCCTATTATAATCATTGTCAGCTTCCAGATTAGGAAACTGAGAAATAGACAGGTCAAATGACTTGTACCAAGGTCATTCAGCTAGGAAGCAGCTTTTGTCACCTATTCCATATTTTCTTCTAGTTCCTACATCATTTTGTGTTTTTATATTTAGATCTTTAATCTTACAATATATGTTTGCATATGGGATGAGGTAAGAATATAACTTCTTTTTTCCAAATAGATAGATGTCTCACATGAGCCAATTTGGGATATGATTATCTGTCCAAGCCTTAACACTTTCAGCCCCACCAAACCTACTCCCTTGCTTCCACAGTGGCCAGACTGGGGTCTTCAAGCCTCAGTTTCCTGCCCCACAGCATGGATGCTGAACAAGGTGGGGGCTTAAAAACTTGGTCTGTGTACCCTTCAAGGGCAGCCTGAGACAAGAGGGTAGCAACTCAGCTAGCCAGCAGGTCACTGTTGCAGGGCAGCAGGTCACATGCTAGCCATGCCTTCCATCCCAGATGGCCTTCAGGGCTAAGCTATGTTGCAACAGGAGGGAGCAAATGTCCACATGACCCTTCTCGGGGGCCTTATGTAGACTGGTCATGCCATCATCATCTCTCAATCTGGGCTTGGACCCATGTGAAAGCAGAGGCTGTGCAATTTCAGCGTGCCCTCAGTAGCAGTCCTGCTGCAGAGCAGTGGCACCCCCATGGGTCTGGGCATCACACTTAGCTCCACTTAGCAGTGGGAACTGGTATATAGCATTGTGCCCATTGTGGCTGGCATAGTGCCATCTTGAAGTCCATCTCTCCAGCATCTGCTGCATGCCGGACACCACACTGGGGAAGGAGCCACTGGGCTCATCTGCCCGGGGCTATAGCACCGCCATCCCAGACCCAGTGCCCTCTCACTGCCTCGTATTTTGGATTTAGGACACAGCTCCTATGTGAGCCCCTGAGCCCAGGATCAATAACTGACTTGATGTGTTTTGTTTGGCTAGCCTGGTATTTGTTTGGCTAGCTTGGTGTTTTGGAAGACAATCTAGATTCATGAAAGAAAAAATTGATGTTGGACTTTATTTAAAATTAAAACACCACTCTGCAAAAGATATTTTTAAAAGAATTGAAACAGAAGCTACAGACTGGGAGAAAATATTTGCAAAACATATATCTGATAAAGGACTTGTATCTAAAGTATACAAAGAACTCTAAAAATTCAACAATAAGAAAATAAACAACCCAATTTAAAAGTGGCCGAAAGATCTGAACAGCCACTTCACCAAAGAAGAGATACAGATGACAAATAAGTACATGACAAGGTACACAACGTCCTGTGTCACACAGGGAAATACAAATTAAAACAACAATGAGATACCACTACATACATATTAGAATGGCTAAAATCCAAAATAAACTGACAATTCCAAATGCCGGTGAGGATGTGGAGCAATAGGAACTCTCATTCAGTGCTGGTGGGAATGCAAAATGGTGCAGCCACTTTGGAAGACAGTTTGATGGATTATTGCAAAGCTCAATATGATCTTACTATAAAAATCCAGCAATTGCATTTTAGTTATTTACCTAATTGAGGTGAAAACTTATGTCCACACACACACAAAAAAAAACAGAATACGATTGTCCATAGCAACTTTATTTATAAATTATTTGTAATTGCCCAAAACTGAAAGCCACCAAGATGTCCTCCAAAAGCTGAATGAATAATCAAACCATGGAATATTATTCAGCAATAGAAAGAGCTATCAAGGCCAGACACAGTGGCTCAGGTCTGTAATCCCAGCACTTTGGGAGGCCAAGGTGGGTGGATCACTTGGGGTCAGGAGTTCAAGAGCATCCTGGCCAACATGGTGAAACCCAACCTCTACTAAAAATATAAACATTAGCCACGGGTATTGGCATGCACCTGTAATCCCAGCTACTTGGGAGGCTGAGGCAGGAGAATCACTTGAACCCAGGAGGCAGAGGTTGCAGTGAGCCGAGATCAAGCCACTGCACTCCAACCTACGTGACAGAGCAAGACTCCATCTCAAAAATAAAGAGCTATCAGGCCATGAAAAGTTATGAACCTGCAATGCATATTGCTTAGTGAAAGATGGTAATATGAAAAGACTACATATTATGTGATTCCAACTATATAACATTCTGGAAAAGGCAAAATTATGGACACAGTGAAATAGTCAGTGATTGTCATGGACTTGTAGGGAGGGAAGGATGACTAGATGGAGCACAGGGAATTTTTAGGGCAGTGAAACTATTCTGTATGATCTGTATGATATTGTAATGTTGCATAGATGATGTCATGCATTTGTCAAAATCCACAGAGCTGTACAGCACAAATAGTGAAGCCCTGCATAAACCATGGACTTCAGTGCATGATAATGTATCAATATTCATTCATCAGTTATAACAAATTTATCACACTAATACAAAATGTTAATAATAAGGAAAACTGTTAGGCAGGGAAGAGGCGTATAAGGGAATTCTCTGTACCATCTGCTCAATTGTCTGTAAACTTAAAACTTCTCTAAATACTAGTCCGTGGATTTTTAAAAATGCAAAAGCAGAATAACTAGGCAGCCGCACTATGCCATGGCAATGCAGGCAGCTTAGCATTTGTGCCCTGCACCTGGCCCACTCCACGCATTCACTTGGGCACCTGCCAACCTCTAGAGGCTGGTAAATTTGAATTGCAACCCTTGTATACCTGCCTCGTTCCGCACACGGAGCCCTCTCGCTAAAACTCCAGGACTCCACACAGCACATCTGAAAAACACAACCAAGAGGACTCAGCTTCCTCAGCCATTGCTCTGGCTCTGTGCTGAGCCCCTCATGTGTCTGCTCCATGAGAACAAGCTCTCCTCTTGGTTGTGAGGCTCAGAACCCCTGGCTATTTCTCCATCCTCTTTTCTCTTCTCTTGGGTAGCTTCTACTAGTAGCAATATCCCGCTCAGGGAATAGAAAGCCCTGTCTCTCGTTTTTCCTTTGACTTCAAAGACATTGGAGTGTGTACGTGTGCGTGTGTGTGTGTGTGTGAGAGAGAGAGAGAGAGAGACAGCCAGGAGTGTCAGCAAGGGGTCCGATAGATGCAAGGTAGAAATATACTATGCTTGGCCAGGGACAGTGGTTCATGCCTGTAATCCCAGCACTTTGGGAGGCTAAGGCAGGTGGATCACTTGAGCCAGGAGTTCAAGACCAGCCTGGGCAACAAGGTGAAACCCCATCTCTATAAAAAACATGAAAAGCATCCTTCCCTCCCCACAAATCCATAGCCAGGCATGGTGGCACATGCCTGTAGTCCCAGCTACTCAGGAGGCTGGGTTCTTTTGAACCCAGAAGGTCAAGGCTGTAGTGAGCCAAGATCTGCACCACTGCACTCTAGTCTGAGTGATGCAGTGAGACCCTGTCTCAAAAAGAAAAAAAAAGGAAAAGAAATATATTATGCTTGCAAAAAAAAATGCATAATCCTAGTGTTCAGAACCTTGAATTTGAAAGGTGTGCATCAGATCACCCACAGGAGCTTTTCCCAAAATCCTGCTCCCAGAGTCCCCACCCCCACCCCAAGCCCCTTCAGTGACTGCTGGCAGGAAGGTCTTGGGGAAGATGGCTTTCAGGCAGCCCTAGAGGGCCGTTCAGCCCCATGCCTGTGGTGGCTGCTGGCGTGCTGGTTGGATGCTCTAATTCCTGGGAAGAGATCACTGAGTGTCCTGAACGGTGTTTGTTAAAACACCTCAACTCCCATGGCTGGCTGCCCCATATTTCCTCCTCTAACAGTCGTTGGAGTGCCAGGATTCGTGGATGGGATGGTCACACTAGGCAGGTGAGAGGAAAAGTAACCCCGCCAGAGATTGGAAAGGAAGAGCTCTGGGGGCTCCACCTCTGACAAAGAAATCCTTGTCACGTGCTTTAGATGCTGGTAGTAAAGGGCTCACAGAGCTCTGCCAGGGTGAGGCGGGTAGGGAACCCTGTCTCGGGCCATCAGGGCATCTCAGACATTCCCTGTACACATCCTACTTGGAGGATTTGCTGTTGGCGCTCCTACGTTCCAAGGGAGACAGCATTGGCCTGATGGTAGTAATATCCCCTAGCTTTCGTAGAGGGTCCTCATGGGCCAGGTGCAAATCACACGAGCAACGTGCCTATCATGGTCCCCCACTTGACATGTGAAAAAACGCAGGCTCAGAGAGATGAAGTAGCTTGCCCAGGGTCACCAGCTAATCAGTGGTGGACTCAAACCCAGGCCTGTCGAATGAGTCGTGCACTCCCCGCATTCCTCACAGCAATTTCGTTTAGGATCAGCAACTGCCTTTTAGGGACACATGTCCATTATGTTATCTACTAGGTGTTGACATTTACCAGCCCACATTTTGTAATATTTTGTACAAGGTGCTTTCTTTATGTGCTTCCCACCACCAGATCCTCCTGCCTGGGGTATCCACTCTCCAATGTGTCCACACCATCTGATTTTCCCAAGAGGCCAGGATTTTTAAGGGCCCAAACTGTGTTGCCTTAAAAGGCCAAACTTCTAAGGTCTGGAAACCCAGAATTCCCTGTGACTGGCCCTCACCATTTCAGCTGAGAAATCCTGAGTTCAGCCTCCCCATTCTGCAAATGAGAACACTGAGGCCCCAAAAGGGAATGAGATGCTTTAACTCTGTAGTTAATAACATAAAGAGCCACAAATTAGGCCGGGCACCGTGGCTTATGCCTGTAATCCCAGCACTTTGGGAGGCCAAGGCAGGTGGATCATGAGGTCAGGAGTTCAAGACCAGCCTTGGCCAATGTGGTGAAACCTCATCCTTACTAAAAACACAAAAATTAGCCAGCCATGGTGGTGCGTGCAGGAGAATCGCTTGAACCCGGGAGGTGGAGGTTGCAGTGAGCTGAGATCACACCACTGCACTCCAGCCTGGAGACAGAGCGAGACTCCGTCTCAAAAAAAGAAAAGAGCCACAGATTAAACCTAGACCTTCACACTCCATGGCGAGTGCCTTTTCTTCCTTCTGTCCACTGCTCCCCCTGCCCTCTCCCTGCCTCCTTCCCTCCTCCACTCCCCTCTTCTCCCATCTCTCCCTCCATTGTCGGCTCTGCCTATCTCTATTCCTATCTTACATCCCCCTTCTCCTTTTCTTCCTCCTCTCTGCTTCATTCCCTTTGTCATGCTCCCTTGCAGCCAGGGCTGCCTCTTTACTGCTTGTTTGTTGATCCATGCCGCTGCCAGCCTTTATCTGCTGGCATCTCTGAGAGAGTCCACAGTGGAATAGGTCTTAGGAGTAGCCCCTGGGCAAGGCCTCCAGGGACTGTCTGCTGTGCCACCCATCAGAATAGTGCTCCTTCCACCTTATCTTGGCCTTGGGCATTCCTGGACATTCCTTAGGTATTCCAACTTAAGATGATCCCTGGATGTGCTTGCCTAGAGACCCTTAACCCTGCAGTCAAGAACCTTGGACTTCAAAGGCATGTGTCACGTCATTATTGACCACCTCCAACGAGTTCCCTTTATTGAGATTTGAATCACATGAATCCTAGTCATGGCCCCTTCGAGCAGCACACCCTTGGACAAGCCAGCTCCCCACTTTGGGATTCCCTTCCCCCATCTGTAAGATGTGCAAAGGTCCCTCCGACACGGTCACTCTGTGAGCAGATAAACGTTCCAGTGCCTGGTCAGAGCCGTGAGGTGAGACAGCGAGGGCCCAGCGGCAGTTGCTGCCTGAGCTCCAGAGCGGCTGCTCCTGTGGAACTGCCGCAGGCGGGGAACTGGGTGGCCGGGCGCTGGTCCTCTGCTCATCGGGTTCTGAAAGAAACCTGATTCATCACTTCCCCAGGGATGCTCAGGCCCTGGAAGCTGATCCCACTAAACACTCTGATTGGCAACCCAGGAGGCCTAATTATTATTAATATGGCTTATTAATCCTTTTTAAGAAAGATAATTCATTCTGATGGCTGGTATGTTCTCTCTCCAGAGGGATGTCAACATGAGAAATTAAATCAGTGTCAAAGGCTGGTTGGGCAAAGGGAGAGGGCAGAGGTCATTTATGGCATCATCCCCAGAATTACAGAAACAAAGCTGTGGCATCCAAGAACAGGACGCTTGAGCAGCTTACGGGTTTGAAGAGTCATTTCCCTCGGGAGCCCCCAGCCTTCCATTCCACTGCCCTCCTGCATGAGCTGTGGAGGCAACAGGCAGGGTAGCTGGGCCTCCGCAAAGGGTACTGGATGGCCCTATTGGCCACAGTGTGATCATGCCCTTCTACCCTGCCCCATCCATCTCTCCATCCTCTTCCACCCCCTCCCAGCTTTCAATAGTTTAACACCTGTGAACTCTCCCTGGAACCTGAGCCATGGCTCCACTGGGAAGCCATTGAGTGAATGAGCCATTTTTGTGCCAGTGCCTTGGTCTTGCAAATTTGCTACAGCTTCCAAACTGACCCTGACCCGTTGTTATGAAAGCACTTGCAGGATGGAAAGCCTTTTCTCCTTCCCTTATCCAGGCTGCACCAGGAACTACTCTGCAGGAGCCTTGAGAATTGGTCACTGTTCTCTAAAGAAAAGCGTGCAGAGCTTGCCACCTTGTGGCTACCTCTGGTCCTGCAGCAGTCCTCACTAGACCCAGCACAGACATTTCTGCTCTCCCACCATGAAGGGCACCTCGTGGAAAGTCTCTCCACTGCTAGGAAATGGACACTAGTGGTTGAGGGGGGCTTCCCCAGGCTCTGATGTCTTTTCCTGCTTGTTTGACCACAGTCGTGACCTATGGAAGCAGCCTTGCCATTGGCTGAGATCGGAAGGTGGAAGGCCAGAGCCGGGGAAGGGGCCATGAGACACGCAGTTTGTCAGGTCTGTGGAGTACCTTCGACAGAAGATGCAGACTCCGCGAAGCCAGCTTACCTGTCTCTAACCCTAGCCTGCTTCTCAGCCCAAGTGTCCCCAGAGTGTAAAAGGAGGGTTGTACCCAGGTGACTTCTTAGGCCTCTTCCGGCTCTGACATTGTCTCCAGGCAGGAAGCGAGGAAGATCTCCTTACAGCACAGATTAGAGTAGGGACCTTGTCACCACAGGCATGTGGAATACACTGGCCTCCAACCAGCCGTGTCCACGTGCCTCTTCACCTCCCAAGAGGAGCTTCTGGGTTCCACCGCACTCAGCCAGGAATCCGAGGCAAGGCGCACATGTCAGCAGCCTAGGTGAACAGGCACAGCTGCATCTAGTGCGCTGTTGGATCTGACGTCTCACTCAGAGAGCATGAAGCTGGGTCCCAGGGGCAGGCAGCGTGGTCGGGGGTAGGCCAGTGTGTGTTCCCAGAATGTCACAGAGTCAAGCGCAGTTAGAAGGCATTGTGGCTGAGAGCACAGGTTCTGGAGCCTCAAAGAATCCTGAGTAGCTCCAGATTCTGCCACTTGCCAGCTGGATAACTTTTAGAATTTCTTTAATCTCTCTAAGCCTGTTTTCTCATGTATAAAATGGAGATGATGACATCCACCTCTTAGGTCATTGAGAGGATTAAATGGCATGATGTTTGCAGAGCACTTTCACAGAGCCTGGCATGTCTATCAGTAACAGTTGTGGCCATCGTTTGTTCAACTTCTACAACCAACAGATGCATGCCCTAACAATGAAAATTACTGTGTAGTCCAGGCACAGTGACTCACGCCTATAATCCCAGCACTTTGGGAGGCCAAGGTGGGCAGATCACCTGAGGTCAGGATATCATGTCATTGCACTCCAGCTTGGGCAACAAGAGTGAAACTCCATCTCAAAAAAAAGAAAGAAAGAAAGAAAATTGCTGTGTAAACCATCCAAGACAGGATTCTTGGCTCTTGTCTTAGTCTGCTCAGGCATTATAACAAAATACTATAGAACGAGTGGCTCAAACAACAAATGTTTATTTTTCACAGTTCTGGAGGCTGGGAAGTCCAAGGTCAAGGCACTGGCAGATTCGATGTCTGGTGAGGACCCCCTTCCTCGTTCATAGACAGCTGTCTTCTCGATGCATTCTCACATGGTGGTAGGGGCAAGGGAGCTCTCTGATGCCTCTTTTATAAGGATTCTAATCCCATTAATGAGAGTTCTGCCTTCATGACCTAATCACCTCCCAAAGGCCCCACCTGTACTACCATTACATTGGAGATTCAGTTCAACACCTGACTTTTCAGGGACACAAACCTCCAGTCCATAGCACAGCAGATTCAATTCCTGCTGAGGGCTTCCTTCCTCACTTGCTGGCACCTCCTTCTTGCTGTGTGCTCTCTCTCCCAGCACTTTGGGAGACCAAGGTGGGCGGATCACTTAAGGTCAGGAGTTCAAGACCAGTCTGGCCAACGTGGTGAAACCCCATCTTTACTAAAAATACAAACAATTAGCCGGGTGTGGTGGTGCACACTTATAATCCCAGCTACTCGGGAGGCTTAAGCAGGAGACTTGCTTGAACCCGGAGGTGGAGGTTGCAGTGAGCCAAGAGAGACAGAGAGAGAGAGAGAGAGAGAGAGAGAGAGAGAGAGAGAGAATGCACTGTAGTTTCTCATCCTCTTCTTTTTTTTTTTTTTTTTTTTTTTTTTGAGACGGAGTCTCACGCCCAGGCTGGAGTGCAGTGGCCGGATCTCAGCTCACTGCAAGCTCCGCCTCCTGGGTTTACGCCATTCTCCTGCCTCAGCCTCCTGAGTAGCTGGGACTACAGGCGCCCGCCAAATCGCCTGGCTAGTTTTTTGTATTTTTTAGTAGAGACGGGGTTTCACCGCATTAGCCAGGATGGTCTCAATCTCCTGACCTCGTGATCCGCCCGTCTCAGCCTCCCAAAGTGCTGAGATTACAGGCTTGAGCCACCGCACCTGGCCTCTCATCCTCTTCTTATACCTATAAGGACACTAATCCCAGTGCGGGGGCCCCACCCTCAGGACCTCATCTAAATCTAATCACCTCCCAAAGGCCCCCCATCACACTGGGAATTAGGGTGTCAACATATGGATTTTGAGAGGACACATTCAGTCCATAACAGCTCCTAGATATAAACCCTGAATTTATCTTCTATAAATTTGCCCCCATTCCTTTTGCTTTTGTTGGTTTGTGTTTTGCAGTGATGTGAATGCCAGGAAAATCCTGCCCTCGCCTTGCCCCAGTCCACACAGCCAGAAACAGAGCAGCACCAGCACCCCACTGGAAGACAGGTCTGTGGTCTTCTCATTTAATGCCTGTGACAGCCCCTGCAGTGGGCGGAGTGGGCCTCCATCTCCAATCTACTCCCTGAAAAAGCCCCTCGTCTAGTAGCCACACAGACAGAGCCCAGGTCTGGCCTCTGCCCTGGTCCCCTGGGAATTCCCTGGACACTCTCACACAGGCCAACTCAAAGCAGGGAGGTTTTCTCCCACAGTCACCAGGGCCCTGTATGGGCAGAGTTGCTTCATATCTTCTTGTAAATAGATGTACCTAGGGGGCCAGAAAGCGAAAGAGCCAGCCCAGGGCAGCCCCACCACAGAGCAGAGCATGGAGCTGACAAGCCTGGCCTCAGGATCCAGCAGTATTTGCTTCCAGGCTTAGCAGAGTTGATCAGCACCATGGGTGTTTGTATCCTCCAACTAGAATGGCTGCTCAGCCTCTCACCAGCTCAGCCACTGCCCTGCCTGCCTGGACTCTGCTTTAGCACTTCCAGCTGGGCTGCAGCTGGAAAGCCAACACCCAAAACTACATGTGGGAATGGCCAGCCCCTTGTTACATACCATCCTTACTGCCTTCTAAGGAACTGGCTACCGCCTCCTGCTGTGCAGAGGCACAGGGGTGAGGACAGACAGAAAGTTGCCAAGACCAGGCAAGTGTACTGCTCTGAGTTTGCTGAAGGGGAATGCTATATGGAGAAGCTGGATGGAAAAGGGGATGGGGGAGGGCACACACAGCCCTCCCTTTCTAAGGAGATTGCCCCGCAACACTTCTACTTACAAATCTCATTGGCCATCACCTGGCTACCTGGCCACACATCACAGCAAAGGAATCTGGGAAAGGTAGTTTTTTTTAGTTGTGGCAACTTAGCTAAATATGGTTCTGTTTTTAAGGAGAGACAGGAGAATAGTAATCTCTACTTTGAGGTCAACTAGCTAAGTCACATGGGGAATGGGGATGCTCTGAGGATACAATACTGAAGGATATGACATCTAAGCTGGGCGCAGAAGTTGACAGGCCCCAGGTTAAGGGGTGTTGGTTTGGGTAAATCAGGGATGGGAGGACAGGAGGGGTGGTGATGAGAAGATAGAGAAGGCAGTGAGAGAAAGCGCAGCCGCCATGTGATGGTTAGGGGAAGGGGAGTCCAGGGAGAGAAAGCATCAGAGCAAAGGCCCTGAGGTTGGGTGCGGCTTGGTAAATGCAAGTCACTGAAAGAAGAGGGGGCAGCTGGAGCTACTGAATCGGGGTCATATCACAGACAGCCTGGTGGGTCATGGGACAGAGTTTGAGTTTTATTCTATGAGTGGTGAAAAACCACTAAAGGGTCTGTATTAGTCTGTTTTCACACTGCTGATAAAGACATACCCGAGACTGGGCAATTTGTAAAGAAAAAGAGGCTTAATGGACTCACAGTTCACGTCGCTAGGGAGGCCTCACAATCATGGTGAAAGGCACGTCTTACATGGTGGCAGCCAAGGGAGAATGAGAGCCAAGTGAGAGGGGAAACCTCTTATGAAACCTTCAGATCTCATGAGACTTATTCACTACCATGAGAACAGTATAGGGGACGCCACCCCATGATTCAGTTATCTCCCACCGGGTCCCTCCTACAACACGTGGAAATTATGGGAACTACAGTTCAAAATGAGATTTGGGTGCAGACACAGTCAAACCATATCAGGGTCTATGGCAGAGAGTGACTTGACCCAATTTGCATAACAGGAGGCTTAGTATGGCTGCCACACAGAGAAGGTAGGAGGGAGTGAGAAGCAGGCCAGCCGTGTCATGTAACTTTCTGGGTGAGATCAGTCACCAAAAATTGAAAAGCATTTTGGAAAGATAAGTGGTGAGTCCAGTTGTAAAGTGTAGTAAAATGTGACACGTGGTTGCCCCCAGCATCCCCAAGAGGCCAATGTCGTCCATCCCTCTCACCGGAGACAGCCAGACGGACTCGGACATCCTGGCCTTCATCAAAGCCAGACAGAGCATTCTGCAGAAGCAATGTAAGTTCACCTCCCTTGGTGGCTCCTCCAGGGCCACAGGTCACCAACACTTGTGGGGAGCACACAGTGAGGTGGGAGGGGAGTAGGGAGTTTCCTGCATGTTCCTGAAGCCACAGGACTGGCCTACCAGTCACTCACATGTGCCCAGCCTCCGATTCCTTCTTGAGAAAGCCTCAAGGGGCAGCATCAGAAACACCAAGACAGGCCCAAGTGAGTGGGCGGCCCAGGTGCTCCTGCCCCTCTTGGCAGAGCTTGCTCTCTGTCTCTTCCAGATCTTCAGCTCCTTTGTTCTCTCTCCCCAAAGTCAGCTGTCTCCTTCGCTCAGCCATCTACAAACAGGAAGGGGCTGAGCGATGTTTTGGTAACTCGTTGAACCCCTGGCTTGAAGACTCCCTCCCCCATCAGAGTGTGGTTCTTGCCAAAGAGCTGCAAGTGTAAACACTACTTGAGGGCCCAGGCCCGAGGACACGTAACAATCACAGAGGAAGTAAGTGTGGTGTGTCACACAACAGGAAGAGAAGAAGGCTCTTCTTGGCCTGCATCACTGCCCCCTCCACCCCCAGCCCCGTCCTCTTGGCAGCTGCCCATCTCCCATCTGCGGTGGATGGGCCTTTTCTCTTTCTGCCTTCCATCCCCCACACACCCACAGGGCAAGCCCCAGGGCCCCTTACCCCAGGCCTGCGTTTTGTCTTAGTCTCCTCCCCATAACCCAAAGGCTACTAGGCAGGCTTAACATTGCCGTCACATTGCCAGAAAGGCGCCCCCGCCGTGATGGTATCGGCCGGCAGATTGGATGTATAATGTATAAGGCCCCTGTGGGGCCTGCACTCAGCTTCTCCACCAACCGTGTGCAGTTTGGGCAGGAAGAGATTTGTGCATGGATGGAGCACCGCAGCTGAGAGCCGGCCTTGGTCCTGCTGTCCTCGCCTTGCTTGGCTGCCAGCCTGCTTCCTTACTATCCTCTCTTCACCACCAGGACCGGCAACCTCAGCACCACTGTCAGGTCCTTTCTTAGGCCTGGGACAGCCCAGCTCTGCTGTGATCTTGTCTCATTCTCAGTTTCCTTATCTAAAAAAGAAGACTGGGGCCAGGCGCAGTGGCTCAAGCCTGTAATCCCAGCACTTTGGGAGGCCGAGACGGGCGGATCACGAGGTCAGGAGATCGAGACCATCCTGGCTAACACGGTGAAACCCTGTCTCTACTAAAAAACACAAAAAACTAGCCGGGCGAGGTGGCGGGCGCCTGCAGTCCCAGCTACTTGGGAGGCTGAGGCAGGAGAATGGCGTAAACCCGGGAGGCGGAGCTTGCAGTGAGCTGAGATCGCGCCACCACTGCACTCCAGCCTGGGCGACAGAGCGAGACTCTGTCTCAAAAAAAAAAAAAAAAAAAAGACTGGATTCCATGATCTCCAAGTCCCCATCTATGCCCCAAATACTCTGATGATATGTATCAGGCACTGAACAGCAATGAACAGCCAATCAGTCAGCAAACACTGTATGTGTTGGGTGCCTTCTTATGCCAGCTACTACTAGTGCTGGGGCTACAGCAGAGAACAAGACAGAGCCCAGCAGGTGAGAAACTGACATTCTGGGGGAGGAAGGAGACAGACAATGAACACATCAACAAATAAGTAAGATTGTTTGAGGGGCTAACAAGTGCTATGAAATAACTAAGCTATGTAATGTTGTAGACAGTAACTGGGAAGACTGCTTTTAGCTGGGTAGGTTGGGGAGGCCTCACCAGAGAAGAGAACTTTAAACTGACAGCTGCATCAGGAGAATGGAGCAGGCACTCCACGTTCTGGGAATGCACAGTCCTAGCAGAGGAGTGGAAAGCGAGAAGCCTGAAGGGAAAGCTTTTCTTGGCCACAAGGTGGGAAGACCAGAGTGACTGGAGGGCAGGGAGCAAGAGCACAAGGGCCAAGTCACACCAGCCTTATGCACAGAGGAAAGAGATTTGGATTTTATTCTGGGTACAGTGGAAGCCCACTGAAGAATTTTAACCATGGAGTGATATGATGTGATTGATGCTTTAAAAAGCTTACTTTGTCATATGTAGTGTAGATTGTAGGGGCCAAGGGCAGACCAGTTACCAGGCTACCATGAAAGTGCCAGCAAGGGATGACCGTGGCTTGGACTCACCAGTAGACTGAATGTGAGATGCAAGAGAAAGAGGAGAGTCAGGGCACCTCCTGGGCTTTTGATCTGAGCAGCTAAGAGAATGGCAGTGCCATTTACTGAAATGATAAAGGCAGGGAAGCATGGCCATCAAAGGCAAGGATCTGGAGGGATGGAGAGTTCCGGCTACCCTGTTTGAAGTTTCAGATGATGTTTGACATCCAAGAGGAAGTGACGAGTAGACAGGTGAGCATGAGTGGAGCTCAGAGAGAAAGTCTAAGCTAGAAAAAGAAATAGGCAAGTCATCATGTCTGGATGGTGTCTGAAGCCACAGGACTGAGTACAATGTCCTCTGAAGAGCAGAGATGGAGGTATTCAAATTGCTGAGAACAGCCCCCTGGCGCTCTCCAACAGTTGCAGAGAGAGAGGAAGCAGAGATGCTGAGAAGGCACTGCCAGGGTGCAAGGATGAGTGGGTATGGCCTCAGGCACAAGCTGGAGAAGCACAAGCTCCAAGCTCCAAGGAGAGACGGGCCAGTAGAGTGTGGCAGGATGGAATGTGGACCACAGGTCATTTTGCGTGTCAGGGTGGTCATGGACAAGCGCTATTTAGCCAGGGGACTGGCGAGAGGATGGAAGGGAAAGAGGCTGAGGCAGTGAGCAGATACAACTCCTCCAGGGGGTTGAGCATTGACAGGAGCAGAGGACTGGAGCTGGAGCTAAAGGGAAGCAGGAGCCCAGAGGGATGTTTCATGTGTTGTAAAGGGGTCTTGTAAAGACTTGCTCATGTGCTGAAACATGCAGAGGAGGGAAATTGAAGCTACAGTGGGAGAGGGGAGCAGAGCTGCAGGAAAAACTTCCTTGAGAAAGTAGAGGTGACGGTGTCCGGGGCACAAGTGGAGGAAGGCTTGGTTATGCAGGATATCCTTTGGAGCTGGGATATCCCTTCCCCTGTATCAAATCCATAGAAACCGACCATCATTTCTCCCCTCGAGAAGCCTACAAGCAAGCAATGTCTTTATGTTCACTAAGCTTTTGTACATATAAGAGAGATGTGATCATCTAACTGTCTCCAAACAGAAGAGGCAGAAGTCCGGGTCCCTGTCAGAGTGGGGTCCTCCTGATAACACTGTCCCCAGGCAGTGCAGAGAGCTGGATTGAAGGGCAGGCACTTTTATTAAAATATGTATGGCAAATTACCATTTATAAATGTTTTCATTTTTTATTGTTTCATTTAATGCTCTTAATGCTCCTGTAAGGCATGCAGGGCCAAGATTATGATCCCCTATTGACAGGTGAGGAAACTGAGGCACACAGAGATTGAATCACTTGCCCAAGGTTACACAGCTGATAAATGGCAGAGCCAGCATAACCCAGGTTTTCTGCTCTCTCTCCACTGGGCCACACTGTCTTGAAAAGCTGCAGCTACCAAGATGTGCCCACTCTGCTGTCAGGAGTTCGCTCAGCCTCAGGAACAGGAACCAGCATTGACAGGAGGGGAGTGACCGCAGCCTCTACCCGCCCTGCAGCTGTGGCGCTTTGCTCTCCAAACAACAGCAGCCTGGAAGTAATTCATCAAAGCAAACAAAACTTCCACGGCTCAATTTTTATTCCGAAAGGAAGAATATTCATTCTGGTTTTTCAGTGATGACAGGGCCACAAAGGAAGCCAAAGACAGGTTGACACCGGGTCCCTCTGCCACCAGGTCCCAAAGGGCCAGCAGGCGTGACCTCTCAGGACATACAGCAGATGGTTCTGGTCCCACCATGCGGCACTTAATATGCAGCCCACTTATCAGGGCACCCAGGCAAACACACAGGCCGGGGCCCAGGCACCTTCTCAGCCAAAGCAAACACCTCCCTCTCCCTCCCTGGGCTCTCGAATCTTAATTTAGCACACAGCGCTGCCTTGGTTACTTCAGGAGTGCTCATCAAGGGGAATTTGTGACTCAGCCCGGGAGCAGGAGCCCAGAGAGGGCAATTTAACATAAGCCTCACCAGCTCTTAGGCTTCACCAAGGGCCAGGATGAATCTACTTGATTTAGGATGCGTAGAACAGCATGGAATGTTTAAATCCCTGCCAGGGGCACGTGTGGACAGGTATATAACCCCCGTAAGGGGCATCAGTCATCTGTGGAGTCAACTCTGCCATTTCCAACTGCCAAGGACAGTTTTTACACTGAGGAAATGAGGTTAACCCCTTTCTAGAGGGCCTTTTTGTTTTTAATCTTGCTTAATCGCTGAGTTTGGAAGTATTCCCATCTGGAAAGGAACCATGGTGTGACCCCCATAACCATGAGTCTGTCTTCTCCAAGAGGTGTTAGGAAGAAGTCCTGCCTCTCCCAGCCCTCCAGCCCCACTCGGAGAAACCCTCCAGCTCTCTTCTGTGTTCAGAAACCCTCCGAGGGAAAGAGAAAGAGCCCCAAACTGGGAGGGAAAAGGCGAAAATTCCCAGGCCATCTCCGCTCTGTGTGACACTGGGCGGGTCACCTCCCCAAGCCTCCCTCTCACTGTCTGTCATGTACAGATTCCTCCCTTGCCCAGGCTCTGATACTTCCCCAGATAATGTCCATTAAAGTCCCTCATCAACGCCCAAGCACCAAGAAATTATTAGCAGGGAAGTGGCCTCTGTGGTGAGAGCCAGCCCAACACCATGAGGTGTGATTTTTTTTTAATGGTGTATCTGTAGCATGCCCTCCATTCTGGGAACCCACAGTAATCAAAATCCCAATATAGACAGAGCTTCATCACTTAACTGGGGTCCATAAAGTGAATGAGTTGTAAATCGTGCCTTTTGTGTTGAGGTCTGTGCATGTAAGGAACTATGTCTTGGAGCAGAGCATGTTCTCAGCCCTATTCTGTAGCATTTCTTCCTAGGCCCCACCCCACCCACCCCCTGTCATTACTGCATGAAACTGTGTGAGGGGCTCAGAGATCATCCGGGTGGGAGATGGCTCAGACTCCATGCTCCTTACCACCAGCAGCGTTTACAATCCTGGCCCAGGCTGCATTTCAACAGTGCAGCAGAAACATCAGACCCCAGATCTCATCAGCAGCCATGTGACCACAGGCCCCCCGCTCTTGCCCTGCCAGTCCTTGTACTAGAGAGACAAAAGCAGCGAGTTTCAGCCCTGGCCATGCCTCATAACCACTGGACCCACCCCAGCGATCCTGACTTAATGGTTCTGGGCTGTGGTCTGGGCACCAGGATTTCTAGAGATTCTCCAGTGATTTCCATTGTGTAGCAGAGCTGGGAACCACAAGTCCAGAGTGACAGGAACACATGACCATTATAGGCTCTGGTGTACCTTGTCTTCTTACTTCCCATTCTAGGATTCAATTAGGACAGGTCGGAATGTCTTAAAAATAAGGACCATATTTGTTTAATTAAACAACAAGGCCGGGCGTGGTGGCTCAAGCCTGTAATCCCAGCACTTTGGGAGGCCGAGACGGGCGGATCACGAGGTCAGGAGATCGAGACCATCCTGGCTAACACAGTGAAACCCCGTCTGTACTAAAAAAAAAATACAAAAAAACTAGCCGGGCGTGGTGGCGGGCGCCTATAGTCCCAGCTACTCAGGAGGCTGAGGCAGGAGAATGGCGTAAACCCAGGAGGCGGAGCTTGCAGTGAGTTGAGATCTGGCCACTGCACTCCAGCCTGGGCAACAGAGTGAGACTCCGTCCCAAAAAAAAAAAAAAAAAAAAAAAAAAAAAAAAAAAGGCCAGCCAGAGGTCTTGCACACAGAATTAGAACCGAAGGACGAAGGCCTCACAGCTGTGAATTATTTCCAATCTCTTCCTCCATATTAGCTGGACATTCAATGTATCACCAAGAATTACCCATTCTTCCTCAGCAATATCAAGCCAACCAAGACCACACTCATCACCCACCACCAGGTTCCTGTGGCCACACCTGAAGGGCTGCAGCTGCCTGCTCACCTGTTCCCTGACCAACTTCACCCCTCAGTCTCTCTGTCCACTGCAATTCTTTTAAACATTGTATTTATTACTTCATCCAAGAATCTCAGAAATTCTCTGTTGCTCTTATTAAATTAGCCAAACTTTAAGCAAAATAACTGCATATCACTCTTACCAGTTCTTCTCACCCTTTAATGTGCTAATGAATTGACAGGTTTTGTCAAACTGTAGATTCTGATCCAGTAAGTCCAGGGTGGACCATGTCTTAGACTCTGCCTTTCTTAACAAGCTCCCTGGAGATGCCAGCACTGCTGGTCCAGGGACCACACTTTGTGGAGCGAGAAGCCACCTTGCTTTTTTCAGGTATCTCACCTGCTCTAGCAAAGAGAAATGTGAGGCCCAGAGAACTGACATGACTTGCCCAAAGTCACACCGTGGGTTGGGGACTGTCCTGGCTAGAACTCAAGCACCCTGGTTCTCAATCCAGAGAACCCTCTCCATGCCCAGCCATGGGAGGTGACAGGATAGGGGCCACGTGGTCAGGAAGAGCCATCCTGGAATATAATTAATATCTGGAGCAAAAAGCAAAGAGAGAATCTCTCTGGGGGTTAGGTAGGAGCATCAGTGAAAACCGTGCAGTTGTCCGGGTGTGGTGGCTCACGCTTGTAATTCCAGCACTTTGGGAAGCCGAGGTGGATGGATCACTTGAGCTCAGGAGTCTGAGACCAGCCTGGACAACATGGTGAAACCCCGTCTCTAGTAAAAATACAAAAATTAGCCCAACGTGGTGGTGGGTGCCTGTAATTCCAGATACTTGGGAGGCTGAGGCGGGAGAATCACTTGAACCCGGGAGGCAGAGGTTGCAGTGAGCCAAGATTGTGCCACTGCACTCCAGCCTGGGTGACAGAGCAAGACTCTGTCAAGAAAGAAGGAAAGAAGGAAGGAAGGAAGGAAGGAAGGAAGGAAGGAAGGAAGGAAGGAAGGAAGGAAGGAAGGAAGGAAGGAAGGAAGGAGGGAGGGAGGGAGGGAGGGAGGGAGGGAGGGAGGGAGGGAGGGAGGGAGGGAGGGAGGGAGGGAAAGAAAGGAAAGAAAGAAAAGAAAGAGAAAAAGAAGGAAAGAAGGAAGGAAAGAAGGAAGGAGCGAGGGAGGGAGGGAGGGAAGAAGAAAAAGGAAAGAAAGAAAGAAAAGAAAGAGAAAAGGAAGGAAGGAAAGAAGGAAGGAAGGAAGGAGGGAGGGAGGGAGGGAGGGAAAAGAAAGAAAAGAAAGAAAAGGAAGGAAGGAAGGAGGGAGGGAGGGAGGGAGGGAAAAGAAAAGACAAGACTCCAGCCTAGGTGACAGAGTGAGACTCTCTAAAAAAAAAAAAAAAAGAAGAAGAAGGAAAGAAAAGAAAACCGTAGGGTAGGAAAACAGGTGTCAGTCTTAGCCTAGGGAGGTGGAGCTTCTGCAAAGGGCAAAGGGGGCCTCTTCCTTCAGAGCTTGGGGTATAAATGCAGCTCCTGGGAGACAAGACACAGATGCAGTGCCCAAGACCCAGAGGCAGTGGCCGGTGGCCTCCCCTCCTCCCGATTCAATCCTGGGAAAAGTCAGTACTGGCATGCACAGCCTAACCAAAAGCATCCTGTCCCCCTTTCAGGTTTGGGAAGCAATTGAATTTCCAGGAAGTATCCAGCCATGCATTATGCCCGCAAGAATGAAGTACAGATGAAGGCAGCGCCCCTCACTTGCCCTGGCTTCAGAAGTGAACTATGGGCTGCTGGGAGCAACTAGTGACTTTGATTCCCATGGAGGGGGCTGTATTTCTTTAAGGATACTGTCCTGGAGGCCACCAAGACGCTGGGACTGGGGCTGACCATGACATCCGTCCTGTGGTTCCTGGAGCTGCTGGCAGGACCGGGCAATGCCAGAGTGCTGGGGCAGGGTGAGGGCTTCAGCTCGCTGTTGTAGTGATGTTTCGTGTAGATCATTATAAACTTTTGAGAATGTGAAATACACCGTCATAGTATAATGTCAGAGGAAGCTCACACCAATGGAATGTGGGGGGAATATTTTTATTTTTAGCGATTTGCCAGCTCTCTCCCTTGGCCCATGCTCTGGTTTGGAAGCCCAGAAATGGCCATGACAGGTCCAGGCAGGATGTCCCAGCCACAGGCAAGGCAGTGGAATGCAGGGCATCCTGAAGGCCAATCCTGATCCCCAGACCACATCTTTCACCATCAGCCTCTTGGCCAGGATGACCTGGAGGCAGTGCCTGAACAGCTGTGTCTCCAGGGAGCCATCTGCCCTGCAGGGTCTAAGGACATCATAGCACCCAGAGAACAGCGGGCAGCTCCCGGGGGCTCTGCTGAGAGCTCGAGAGAGGGCAGTGTGTGTACCTTGGACCTCACAACCTTCACCCAGCCACTTGGGGCCTTGCAGGATTTGGGCCAACACTCCTGCTTCCACAGGGAAAAACATAGCTGCCTGGGGGTATTGTCTCCATGGACCCTTCCCTCGGACAGATCCGAGGGAAGGCAGGCAGCCCTCAAGGAGGTGCTTGAAGAACTGCCCCCTGGGCCAGGGGGTTCCAACCCAGCTGCAGCCAGGGAGGGGCAGCGGAGGGTGAGCAGGAGCGGCACCTAAAAATGAAGCTAACTGCATAAAAGTGCTTGTCCACTGCTCCTGGTGTCTCTGTCCTATAAATATAGGACCTGGTGATCCTGGAGGGGGAGCAGAGAGGTAATATAGTATAATTGGCTTGATTTTCTTTTTCCTTTTTTAGGATTGGGTAACAGGATCATGCGGGAGGAGATAAAACCATTACATTTCTAAGCTAGGCAGGCCCATCGAGTTCCTCTAATCCACACCCCTGGTTTATACAGTAGAAGACCCGAGTGAAGAGGAGACTTGGCTTGCTGTTCTACGCTAATTAGTGACAAATATCCCCTCTTCAGGGGGCTTCCCCTGACCACTCCATCTTGAGTCACCCCCTAGTTATCCCCTATCCCATTTTACCATTTCTTTCCCTATCACTATCTGACATATTATCCTTCTGAACTTGCCTATTTTTGTAATACCTGCAGCCCCCCATAATACTAAGAGCTCCAATGCAACAGGGACCTGTTGGTCTTGCTCATTGCTGTGTCCCAAGCACAGAGTCACTGTTCAGTAAACAGTCCTTCAGTTCAGTTCATGAGCCAGAACCCAGATGTGTTTCTCAGGCTAGTGTCACTCTGACTTCCCCTGGCTCTCACTGAATCCCACTGGGACAGGGGCCAGCATCTCTGGTTCACTCCTTGCCCTCACAGTTCAGTGGAACATAGTAAATCCTCTGTAAAGTCTGTAGAACCAGAGGAAGACCAAATTCTATGCTAGAAGCCTCCCCTAGAGTCCATGGAACACACATGTAAATGCACACTCTCTCTCTCTCTCTCTCTCTCTCTCTCTCTCTCTCTCAGGAGCCCCGAAGATGGCATGGCATTTGCCCCAGTCCCCTGTGTAGCAGCAGCAGTATTCTTGGCATGCCTTAGTGCCCTCAGTCCTCTAGAGCTGGGTAGAGTCTACTGACTTTTTAATTTTCTTTTATTTACTTTTTGAGATGGGGGCCTCACTCCGTCAGCGAGGCTGGGGTACAGCGGTGCGACCATAGCTCACTGTAGTTTTCAACTCTTGGGCTCAAGTGATCCTCTCACCTCAGCCTCCAAAGTTTCTGGGACTATAGGCATGCACCACCACACTTAGCTCATTTTAAATTTTTTGTAGAGACAGGGTCTCACTATGTGGCTCAGGCTAGTCTCAAATTCCTGGCCTCAAGCGATCCTCCTGCTTTGGCCTCCCAAAGTGCTGGGATTGCAGGCATGAGCCACCATACCCTGACAGAGTCTTCTGACATTAGATCTCCCACTGAGACATCATCCCCTGGATCCAAAGGCCTTATTGACAGAGATGCGTGGCATGGCCCCATGCGGGGTGTGAGCCAGCCTCCTGGGGCAATCACTAAGACAGGAAAGGAAATGAAGACAGAAAAACGCACTACCTGGGATCTGGGGCCACTGGTGTCCAGACCATATGCAAAGTGTGTGCAGCAACTGACCAAGGAGCCTTTTGCTCTGAACATCCCCTCCCAATGGAAACCCGTGCTTGACGGCAGTGCACCTTCCCAAAGTTCACTGGCCTCTGCAAATGGGAGAAATTGATTCAATGTTTTGAAGACTTTCCGGCAATCCACCTGGGCTCAGTGGAGCCATGGATGACAAGAAGTATCTGAGTTCACTCTAGGCCAAAATGTAGAGTTTTCAAAAACATTTTCTGGAAAGCAGCCTAGCCAGTGACTCCAGCCTAGTTCCTGCTAGAATTCAACTGGCTCTACCAATCCCTTGACAGGAAGTGGGGTGGAAGGAGGTTGGAGGAGGGAGGTTAAAATGTAGCTTGCTCAGATCTTGCTAAAAAGGATTTTTAGAAAGCAGATAGAGAAACTGTGGTATACTGAATATGTCATTTTAATTCTTCACCACCAGAATACAATTACACGTACAAAGCTTTGTCATGGCCCACTTTGACTAATGTGATGTTGGCAAACGTGATGCAGGCAAAGGCCTGAATTGTGCTCGCATGGTTTAGCTTGCCTCTTGCTCCGGTGATCTCTCTTAGGATGGACATGCCCTGGGTAGCTGCTGCCCTTTCAGCCTGGAACATCCAGAGAGCAGACCTGAGCCCAGTCTACAGCCTGGAGCAGAGCTTCCCAGGCAAGCCCAGCCCAGATCAGCTGAACTATGGCTCACCCAAAGACCTGTTAGCATGAGAATATATGCTGCTTGTCATAAACCACTGAGGTTTAGAGTGGTTTGTTATATAGCATTAATTGTAGCAATAGCAGACTGGCACAGAAATTGCAGCCCAGAGACAGTACATGACTAGATCTAGGACTTATCAGTCCAGAGTTCATTGTCTCACCATACAGCCTGTGGAAAGGCACTGAAAGCATCCTGTATACGGAAAAACAGGGAAAGGCACTGAAAGCATCCTGTGTACGGAAAACCAGGGCCGCCACCTACAGCCGTGATGAAGCAACAAGGACTTGATTTACCTCCTGCTTTAAATGACTAAAGATGAGACAAAACCCTTTATACAAAGCAATGGTTTTCAGCTATTGGAAAACAAGCAATATAGGGTATGATTGATCCCCAAGAGAAGGGAAACAAGTGAGGGGGCCCTATGATTGTTCCAACTTACCGCCTGCAGTGAGTTTTCAGGCTGCAGCCCAGGAAGGGGGAATCAGGTAGAGCCCAGTGGTTCCCCTGAGTTGAGAAATGGAACTGGGAATCCAGGGAGGACAAAGTGGCTTAAATTTGCAAGGCAGAGTCCCAGGGATGAGAGAGAGAGAAGGAGAGAGAGGGAGGAGAAAAAAGAGAGAGAAAGAGAGAGCACGCTCTGGAGATCTTCAGAGGGTTACCCTTGAGTCTTCAGCTAACTACCGATCAACATCTTCATGTGAGGAAATTACCCAAGGCAGGGGAAAGAACCACCAGGAAGGAACAGGTGGAATAATTTCCTGAGATAACACTGGGTTGGGAAGAGTTCATGTTTCCAACAGCCAGAGTGGAGAAACCTCCTCCCAAAACGGTCATTGTGTAGAGACACAGAAGGTACTGCCTCAGAAGTGGGGCCAAATTAGTCCTAGATGATAGATTGCTCTGATCCCACCTAACAAAGCTTAAAAAGCCAGCCCCAAAGGAGTCAAATTGTTTCCAGTAAGTTTCCAAGTAACTTCACTGAGTCCCAAAACAAAGCTCGAAAATATCTAAAGGAATATGAAAAACAAACCAAAAAGAAACCAGTATCCAACAATATAGAATCCACAATGTCTGGTGTTCATTAAAAAATAATCAGGCATGCAAAGAAGGAGGAAAATATGGGCCATGAGAGGAGAAAAAACAATCAATAGAAATAGAGGCCGGGTGTGGTGGCTCACGCCTGTAATCCCAGCACTTTGGGAGGCCAAGGCAGGAGGATCACCTGAGGTCAGGAGTTTGAGACCAGCCTATTCAACATGGTGAAACCCCATCTCTACTAAAAATACAAAAAGTAGCCGGGCGTGATAGTGTGTGCCTGTAATCCCAGCTACTCGGAGGTTGAGGCAGGAGAATCGCTTGAGCCCGGGAGGCAGAGTTTGCAGTGAGCCGAGATCACATCATTGCACTCCAGCTTGGGCAATAAGAGCAAAACTCTGTCTCAGAAAAAAAAAAGAAAAAAGAAATAGAAATAGCCCCAGGCATGGCACAGTTGATAGAGTAAATAGAAACATTTTTAAAATGCAATGGGTGTGTGTTTCAAAGCTAGGCAGAAAAATGCTCCTTGTAATTCCTTAAACATAAACATGGCTCATTCATCTGGTCATTGTTTTGACAAGGATGTGCCATCCATTGTGCTAAGTTCTGAGGATTCAGAGGTGACAGAGTCAGAGGTGACAGAGACAGAGAAAGTGCCAGCATTCTTGGAACCTACATTCTAATGAAAGAGGGACGAGGCAGGCATGATCGCTCACGCCTGTAATCCCAACACTTTGGGAGACTGAGGCGGGTGGATCATGAGGTCAGGACTTCAAGACCAACCTGGCCAACATGGCAAAACCCTGTCTCTAGTAAAAATACAAAAATTAGCTGGATGTGGTGGTGCACACCTGTAATCCCAGCTGCTCTGGAGGGTGAGGCAGGAGAATCGCTTGAACCCAGGAGGCAGAGGTTGCAGTGAGCTGCGATCACGCCACTGCACTCCGGCCTGGAGTCTCACAACGAGAGCAAGACTCCTTCTCTGAAAAAAAAAAAAAAAAAATAGGAGAGAGACAATAAGCAAGTAAGCAAGACAATCTGATAAAGAAGGAGTTGGGGTTAGCTGGGCATGGTAGCAAGCACCTGTAGTCCCAGCTACTTGGGAGGCTGAGGTGGGAGGATCCCTTGAACCCAGGAGGTGAAGGCTGCAGTGAGCTGTGATCACGCCACTGTGCTCCAGCCTAGGTGACAGAGCAAGACCCTCTCTCAAAAAAGAAGAAAAAGGAGTTTGGGGTAGGGTAGGATGGGCTTGGACTCACTGTCAAGGTAGGTGGGAGTGTGAAAACCCAGCAAGGTGCAAAGAGAGAAGCAGGGAAGGGAAACTTAGGACAATGGTGGCAGGTTAGGTATTGGGTGATGGGAAGAGGCACAGATGTGGAGCTTGGCAAAAAGGGGACTTGTGGGGATTTGGGCCATGTGAGCATGTTGGGGAGACAGCGTTCCTTCCATACCACGTGTCCAGGGACTGCCAGGGCTCTGAGGCAGAGCAGATGTAGAGAGGTTGGCTGTGAATGTTGGAAGCTGAAAACATATGTGTCAAATATGGGAGGGAAAAGCAGTGTTTCCTTGAATACAAGCTCCACCTCACCTTGCGAAAAGTGGCCTCTGAGTGTAGCCCTGGATGCATCTCTCAAGGAATAGGAGGAAGCAGCAAACTTTTCAGAGTTAACTGCTTTATTTGGGTTTTCCACGGCCCCGTGCCAGCCAGCAGGGCTGAGCCAGTTTCACCCACACTGAGCGGGAACTCAGCAAAAAGCAAGAAGCACGCCAGTTCTTTCCATTCTCTCAGCTCCTGATCTCGGGAGGGCAGCCCCTCCCCAGGCCAGCACCCATCCCCTTCTGGCCCCAGGTAGGGGATGCTGTTGTTATCTTTTCTCTGAAATATCTCCTGGGTTTGTCTTTTCCATCACTGTCCTTAGACAGAGGCAAGCAGTCCCCCTGCCTTCAGCCCCATGTTTCAGGGGGAACCTGTGCTTTGACGTGCTTTGCTAGAGACTTTCTAAGTCTCCCTCTGGTGCTGGGACAAGCCATGACCAACAGCGTCATCCATGCAGGCCATCTCTAACACAGTCCAGGCCTCAAGTGGGTCTCAGTTCCCTTTTCTTCTTTCAGGAAGCTCTCCAGTGCCTGCACAGAGTTGACCAGATGTCCCAAGGTGCTCTAGGACTCATGCCTATGAAGCTGTTTTAGGGCTTCCTAGTCAGTCCCTGGTTCCAGGAAAGCAGTCTGATGAGTAGATCATTCCTGCTGGCTGGTGTGGCATTTCTTTCATGGCACTACCTGGGATTGGACCACCAGACCTGTGCTAACATGCTTATTTGAGGGACTCTTAACAGTCCACCACAGGGCAAAGAATCGTCGTGTGAACCAACTGGACAATAAACAAATGCCTAAGTGCCTCTTCTCTGTCATTATTCTAAATCTACACAAATCAATCATTATACCTCACATAGGCTCATGAATTTGGTACTAAATTTTTTTCATCAAATTGTTTATACACACAGGGGTCCATCCACAAAAACATATTTGCCGGGACCCTCACGCACCAAGAGCAACTGGCCCTCTCTCCCCTCTGGTTTCTGGGCTCAGTATCTCTCCCAGGCCCTGGGGACGCTCTGCTCCTCCCTGTCTCGGCTGCACTCCTCATCCACATCCTAGCTCACAGCAACCCAGGCCTCCTGCTGCTGCAGCTCCAGTGACTCTCAAAACTCTGGGTTTTTCTTATAGTCTGAGAGGTGAGGGGATGTAGGGAGATTCGTTAACAGGATCTCCAACAGATATTTTAACAATATCTTTCATGGCCGGGTGCGGTGGCTCACGCCTGTAATCCCAGCACTTTGGGAGGCTGAGGCAGGTGGATCACGAGGTCAGGAGTTCAAGACCACCCTGGCCAAGATGGTGAAACCCTGTCTCTAGTGAAAATACAAAAATTAGCTGGGCGTGGTGGTGGGCGCCTATAATCCCAGCTACTTTGGAGGCTGAGGCAGAGAACTGCTTGAACCCAGGAGGCGGAAGTTGCAGTGAGCCAAGATTGTGCCACTGCACTCCAGCCTGGGCGACGGAGTGAGACTCTGTCTCAAAATAAATAAATACATACATACATACATACAATATTTTTCTTTTTTCAATTTGAGTGGCCATCAAGAGATGCGGGTATGGTCTTCCCACTCTTGTCATGCTTCCAAGGGCATTGGCCTAATATGCCAGGACAAGCTGACCACCCACCCCTCCATTAAGGTTCACAGAAGAGCAATTTCCCTGCAGCACTCACCACAGTGACCCAGACAAAGGGGTGGAGAACTAGAGCCTGTGACAGACAGTGTCAGTGCCCTGCCGGATCCCCCCAGCCTGCCTGGAGGTCACGTGCAGCATTCGTGGAATGTCTCCATCTACACCAGTAGCATTCTGTCCTAAGCACCTGCATCTTTCTACGCACGAGGACTCTCTGGCCACAGGAGTGCTCTCAGCCCACAAGCAGGGCGGGCTGGCAGTGCAGGAGTTAACCTCCCCAGGAGCAATCCTCAATTAACAAGGAACAAGTGTAGGTAGATAAACACCCCAGCTTCCTTGCCACTCTATGGGACAACTCTACAGCGTGTTCTACACAGGATGGGGACCCAGTTGCCCGTAACAGTCACCTGTGCAAAAACATGCCCTGAATCGACGGCCTTCCATTCCCCACTCCCCTGTTTGCTCATCCTGGGGTCAGGTTCCGGATGAACCACGCACACCCGCATTATGTCTCGGGACCCGCGCTGAGGGAAGTCCAACTTAGACAAGGGCTCCATTTCAGAATTATGGGTAAGGACTCTTGAAATCACGCTCTCTGGGCTGGTGGAAACGGGAGCTCTCTGCCCCCACTTCAACCACAGCTCCACTCTTAACTAGGCTTCAGATCTGGGCTCTGGCAAAGATTTCATGTGTGAGAGGAATCCTGTTCCTTAAAAAAAAAGAAAGATGCAAGTTCTGAGCAAAATTAGTAACAGGTGTGTTTGTTTGTTTATTCATTTCAAGGCTTTACCTTGAATCACCTTTCAGCTTTCCCTGGTCTGTCTGCTGGTCACAGCACGAGTTGGCCCACCTCTGAGATCATACTCACGAGGGCACACAAAGACCCCTACAAACCCGCGCCACCGCCGCCTCCATATAGGATGCTGTGGGGAGACTCCGGGAGCCCAGGCTCCCACATCCAAAGCTTGCTGCTCCAGCCACATGGTGCAAACTATTTGGGGGGCACAGTTAGGGAGGTGGCATCTAAAACCAGTGCTCTCTGTCTCCACTTGCCCTATCTACTACAAGGCATGCACCTGGGGCAGGAGGGCCTTATCTTCTCCCCTGCATTCTAGTTTGGAAAGTGTCCTTTTTCACCCATATGGATATGTGTCTATTGAGGGGCTCCACAGTGAATACCTATGTTGGATGATGGGATGGGCGGTCTGTCCTGTCCTTATCTCAGGGCTCGTTCAGATGGAAAGAGGCTAGTGCCCAGCTGCTCTGTTTGCTCTGCATTCTCTACCCATTGTACACTGAATCGATTGGGCAGATGGGGAGGGGGTGTTGTTTTCCTTCTTTTTCCCCAATCTCCTTATTAGTTCAGCCTCAGAAAGTCCCTTATCACCTCCGGATGTCAGGCCACACTCTGTCATCAGGCCTGGCCATGTCAGGCTCTCCATTAATTGATTTTGTCCTCCCCCTTGGGAAGCATAAATTGGCTCTGCCCATTAGCAGCAATAATTCCCTGAAAGGGATTGTAAATCATGCCTTGTGTCCACCCAGAGCTCACAGCAGAGTGGTGCCCACATAGGGAGATGTTGGACAGGGAGGTCCCTGCAGCCCTGCAGTTTTTCTCCTAATCTTGGCCAAGTGCTGACCTCACAAGACCACAGTGGACTAGGAAGAGTAGCTGAATCAGGTCCCAGCACATGGAAGGCGCTCAGTCAGTGTGTGTAGAATGAGTTAAGGCAGGAAGTGAGGGAGGCAGGATGGGAACGTCCTCTCTGGTGCAGAGAGCTCTGTGGGCCTCTTGAGCTGAGATCTCCCCTAAAGTCCACCATTATGTTGCCCTTTCTGTGGCTATTGTGGCTCTAGGGTTTTCAGAAGTCCCCCCATTAAACTGAACATGCTTCTGAGAAAGACTCTATCCTAAACCCCAGCCACGTGAAGTCTTGTTGGGCTTGGGTGGTTTTGAAAAACTGATGTAAGAGGGAGATGTGAGGGTGCAACCAGAAGAGAGTAGAGAGGCAGCAGTGCAGAGAAAGAGCCAGGAAAGGCAGGAGGAATCTGCGCCAGCTGACTTTGCCAGAACATGGTAGAGTCTCAACAGATAGTCCCAGCACACAGTCGGTTCCCAACAGATCATTCGTAACTGAATGGAGTGTCTGCCCACAGTGAGTCTGGTGCCACTTCCTGCCCAGGACCTGAGGGAGGGAGGGCACCTTGATGGCTGATTTATCCCTCCCTCTACCCCAGCCCACCTCAGACATCCCTGTGGCCCACTACATTCACCCCCTTCTCCCATGCAGATAGTCCATTCTCTTTTCCTTCATTTCTGTCCCCCTTAGAACAACCGTCATTACCTGCGGACTGTGTCCAGACTGCTTGAAGATACTCAGTGCTACAGAGTTGCTCAGTCCTGCCTGAAGCCCTGCAGACATCCACGGATGAGCTTTCTAGATGATACACGAGAGAGCTCTCCATGTATTAAGTTTCTCCAGGGCAATCAAATAGGGTTTGACTCTCACACTGCCTTTCAGATATAATTCTAACCCTTGCTTAAGCCAGGAGCTAGTGCATCTGTAGTAGAAATGAGTGCCAGCACTCTGTTACCCCATCTGAGTCCAGATGCTTCCTTCTCCCTCCAAGACAAGCCCACATCCCAACAAGGTGCCGTCTGGGAAAGCTCTGGAACCATGTGAGATGGGGCTTGCTCAGAACCACTTCAGAGATCCCCAGATGGCCTCAGAGGATTCCAGAAGCAGCAGAATTCCAGAGAAGGTGGGCTCCATTACACCACCCCCAGACAGGGCCATGTCTAAGCCACAGGGTAGACAAAAGCCTGCAGGCTTGTCACTGCGTCGGGACGTTCTTGGTGGTGCGCAACTGTAGTCCCAGCTACTCAGGAGGCTGAGGCAGGAGAATTGCTTGAACCCAGGAAGTGGAGGCTGCCGTAAGCTGAGATTGCACCACTGCACTCCAGGCTAGGTTATAGAGTGAGACTCCATCTCAAAACAAACAAACAAACAAACAACAACAAAAATAACAATTGGGAAGTAACAGAATACCTAATGGTGGCTGAAACAAATAAGGTTTATGCTTTTAATATAAAAAGAAATCTAGAGAGGTGTGTGCAGGAATTGGTCCAGTGTCTTTGCAGTGCCCATGACATTTCCCTCAGGGACACAAGATGGCTCAGCAGGTCCAGACAGAAAGAGGGAGAAATGTGGGGCCAGCTGCAGCTGAACCCTTTGTCAAGAGACAACAATTTTGCCCAAACCTCCACAGCCACCTCTGCCCAATCATGGCTGGACCTGGGTACATGGCCAGCCCCAGCTGCAAGGGAGCTTGGGAAAGTGGGAGACCCTCAGGCCTTCTCCCCAGGTTTTAATGTGTTTTTCTTCCAGTGGCCTAGCCTGCACCTGGGGCTCTCCACAAGCTCCTGGAGCCATTTTGCCTGCATGTGTGCAAAGCCAGAAATGAATGAGTGACGGACTAATGTGGGAATATGAAGGCCCAGCTCCCCTGCTGGGACTCACTGGGATGCACTTCACCTGCCAGGGCTCCCAGGAACCAGGCTGAGGCTGGGACTGTGGTGTCTTGTTTGGTTTTCTCCTCAGTCTGGCCCTCTTGCCCACTGTCTTATGGGTCTTCAGTGACTTCACTGCTCTCAGGGGCTGAGACAGAGGGGAGCAAGATTAGCACGATGAATTAGACCAATTATGCTCCATTGCCTGGGGCTGACACTTACAAAGCTGGGGTTCTGCTACTTGGGAAGGAGGAAAAGGATACTCAGCATGCAACTCACAGCGTCTGCAGCCACAGCTCATTAAAGGAAACAGCAGAAAGCACAGCAGAGAAATCGGAATAATCGCCATGGGCTAGTGGGAATATAAAATGGTTTAGCCACTTTGGAAAATAGCCTGGCAGTTCCTCAAAAAGTTCAACACAGAGTGGCCAGATAATCCAGAAATCCTACTCCTAGGTATGTACCTGTGAGTAATGCAAACATAGGTCCACAGAAAAGCTTGTACACAGAGGTTCATAGCTGCTTTATTCTTAAAAGAAGGAAACAGAGACAATTCAAATGTCCATCAACTAGAAATCAAATGGATAAACAGATGTGTTATAGCCACACAATGAAATATTACTCAGCCAGAAAGAAGGAAGAAGTACTGTTATATGTAGCAACAAGGCTGAACCTTGAAGACTCTGTAAACATACTAAAAACCATTGAATTTCACACTTTAAATGTGTGGATGATACAACATGTGAATTATATCTCAATAAAGCTGTTATACATGTACATGAACAAGCATGTGCGCACACACACACACACACACGCAAAGAGAAAGAAAAGCACCCTCAATTCCATCCACTCAGAGAGAGCCACTGGTACCATCCCAGGATCAGGATATACTTTTAGTTTCTTTTTAATTCACACATATATTTCACCGACATATCCTCTGAAGGTAACCCACTAGAGGGCTTCATGCAAGACAAGTTAGCAGAAGTTATAAAACCAATGTATCCAATTTATCAGCAGAACCAACCCTGATACTCTTACCATCGGGCTGAGCCAGACAATCACCTGTCTATTTACTTTGCCCTGATTTGTCGTGCAGTTTACTCATCCTGAGGTTCCCCCAACAGGCAGGTCAATTCTCCTGCCCCATCTTGTAGCCAAGGCAACTAAGTAGAAGGTTTATTCGCACCCATTCTGATCTATTCCCAGCTCCTAAGCTGGGGGCTTACAGCCTTCAAGGGCGAAGACGCTGGGGGCTGCCGAGAGAGCCCATTGGGGCCTGGACAGAGTGAGCACACCTATCCGGTTTAGCCCAGAAACATCCATCCAACTTGGAGGCAGGAGAGACATGAAGCACTCAGGAGAACCTGGTGGGTCTCTTTGAAGGGTCCAGGACACTGACTTGCTGCTGTCCATGGAAACAAAGGCTGGGAGGGGGTGGCCGGCCTGTTTGCACTCACAGCACAGCACTTAGTGCAGCCAAGCTGAGCCGCACTGTTCAAACAGTCTCCCCAGCCTCCAGACACCTGCGCCGAGGAGGAGGGCAGGGCAGGTGGCAGCCTGGGCACAGGTCCCTAGGTGCTTACTCCTCACCTGTGCTTACTCCTCACCTGTTTCCCACCTCTCCCCCATAGCCAGCCCCACGGCCCTGGCAGGGTCCTGGCCACAGCATGCCCAGTGCTGGGCTCTGCAGCTGCTGGGGTGGCTGGGTGCTGCCCCTGCTGCTAGTCTATGTCTGCTACCTGCTGCTTGGTGCCACCATCTTCCAGCTGCTAGAGAGGCAGGCGGAGGCTCAGTCCAGGTACCACTTTCAGTTGGAGAAGCTGCGCTTCCTGGAGAACTACACCTGCCTGGACCAGTGGGCCCTGGAGCAGTTTGTGCAGGTGAAGGGGAGTGATGTGGAATGGGGATGGAGAGGCTTGGGAAGGTTGGTGGAATGGGGGTTCCTGTGGCAGATCCAGAGTCCTCACCCAGGGACTGATGCCCCATGTAGAAACAGAACGTGGTGGGAACAGAGAGCCTGGTGAGATCTAGTCCTGGATTCTGGCCCCAGGTCTACAACTGGATTGATGTGTGACCTTGAACAGGTCACTTAACCTCTCTAGACCCAAATAGACTCATCTATAAGGCAACAAGAATAACCATATCTATACTGCAGACATTTGACAGCAGATTAAAAGCACTCTCTAAGCTGTCACTTGCTGAATGAATGGGAACTATATGTCAGTGTTATCAGCGCTGTCCAAATTTCCTCCTCCCACACTTTCATACTTCCCCTTCCCCAACTCCAGGGCTGCGGCTCCTTCTGCCCTCTCCTCAGCTCATATCCCTGGGCAGAGGGCTGCAAGTGGGAGACACAGATAAACGCCAGGAGCAGCCACCACCAAGCTGGCCTTTCCTGGCCTGTTTGCACCTGGAGTTGGGTTTGGTGGGCAATGGCCGAGGTGACTGAGCTTACTAGCACTGCACCCAGGCGGGGCTCTCTCTTGGTAACAGAGTGGGCACCCCCTGCCTGGGTCCTTCCTGCTTTCCTCTTTCCCAGAAGCAAGGCAAAACCAGGTGTTGTGGAGGGAGGTGAATGCATCTGAAACAGGCCCTGGAGCGAGTGACAACAGCCCCTGCAAAGGAACAGAGCAAGTGCCAAATCATCTTGATAACTAGCATTTACTGAGCACTTACAATGTGCCTAAAACAGTGGGAAACAGGGTCTTCATGACCAGCTTAATCCAATCACGATCCACTCATCAGCTGACACTGAGTGTGTTACAGGTGTTGTCTCATAATTACCTATTACAATCTCTATCTCCAGTTTGTAGATGGGAACTGAGGTAGACTATGTTGGCCAAGGCTGCACAGCTACTGGTAGAGACAGCACTGACTCTCAGGCCTCTGGCTCTGGAGACCTGGGTCTTCGCTGCACAAATTAGTGTAAGTGTTGGGGGCAGGATGCAGCCTGAAGCAGCAGTTCTCAAAGTGTAGTCCCGGGACCAGAATCAGCATCACCTGGGAGCCTGTTAGAACTGGAGATGTCAGGCCCCACTCCACACCTGCTGACTCAGGAACTCCAAGGATGGGTCCTGCAGGCTGTGTGTCAACAAGCCCTCCAGGTGATGTTGAGGCCCTCAAGACTGAGAACAGCTGGCCTAGAAGATGATGCGTGGCCTGGGTGGTCACAGAGAATGTTCTGTAGCTGTGAGAGACCAGGAAATGAGGCCTCCAGCTTCAGGTTTTACTCTCTTCTCCCTGATGGATAAGGTTAGTCAAAGTTGGGGGGCCACCGTACCACATCAGGGTTCAGAACAGTTCAGCGGCCTCCCAAAACCCTGGGAGTAAGGCAGAGGCCCTGGAGGAGCTGAAACCTCTTCCTCCCTTAACTCCACATTGGAGGTGAGAGCCAAGCTGGAGGGCGTGGGAAGGGTTGGTAGCTGCGACCTAACTCGCTCTATAAACCTAGAAGAAGGGAGGCCATTCGCTTAATTGCAGCCCTGAAGGGGTTGCCACTGATTAGCCCTGGGGGCCTCCCCAGGGAAGACAGGACATCCCTTTCCCTGAGAGTCCTCAGCCTCGGGAGAGAACCTTCCTTGCCAGGAGCAGTTGAGCTGGGTGGCAGAAGAACGCTGGGGTGAGATTCTGGAAGAAGACACATTCCTGTTGAACTCTCACACACACAGGGCAAGTTATTAGTATTAAAAGCAGTATTAAAAATTACCTCCGTAAGGAAACACTGCTTGCCCAGGTTCACAGAACTGGGAAGTCAACAACCCGCGGCCGCCTGCATCCGGCCCCCAGCACTCAGCACCCTCAGCAGGATGAGGGCTGCAGGCTGGCAGCAGGGGACGGCCCAGGACTAGAGTACTGCCTCCCAAGAGTGAGGGTCTCCAGAGAGTGAGCATGTTCAGGAATGTTGGGCCCTGGCCACTTTGTGAGTGTGGGAAAGAGAAGGAAGCCAAAGTCCACATCTTAAGAGGCCCGTTCCTGTCAAAGTGAGGAGAAGCAGACAGCCTGTGACCACAGATGCCCTGACTGGCTTGGCCTACCAGGGCCACCCCAGCCCTGAGCTAAGCACACCCACCCAGCCAGCAGGAACTGGTTCCCATAGGAATTGGGAAGCCAGAACTGTTGTGTCCCTGGCTTCCTCCTGCCTTTGGGGCTCTTTAACAAGTGGCAAGACTGTGCTGCTGCTCTGGGACAATCCACAACTAAAGGGGAGAGGGGAGGAGGCAGTGGAGGAGACAGCCCTGCCCATTCTCCAAGGGGCCTGGGCCCAGGGACTGGAGGTTGTCAGCGGTGGGGCAGTGTGGGGAGGCGTAGGCTTGAGCCTGCAAAGGTTTGGGTCCTATAAAAACACATGCAACACACACATATAGACAAACATACACGTGCAACATACAGTTGCCATGCACAACACATGCATACAACACATCACATATATAAACAACCACCAAACACACACACACACATGCGCGCCACCTTTGTCTTAGCCTCTGTTGGAATTTCTCCCATAGGCAAGGGCTGGGGCTCACTAGAGAGCAGCAAAGAGCAAGGGTGCCCATTCACCTGGACAAGTAGGAAACACAGAGTTCTCTGTCCCACCACTGGCTTCACGGCAGGCAGCCCATGGCTTCCCTATGATCCCTAAACCCTGTGTTCCCCAGCAATCCCTTCCAGACACACCCAACCTGAAATCCTCCCATTGTTCTAACAGCTGATGTGCATGCCATCCTTTTGGCCACCAGCAGCATCTCCCACAGGACCCCTCCCTGAGCATCGTCCACCTCACCCCTCAGGCCCATCTCCCGCCCCAGCCCATGCTTGCAGTCTACACCTTAGTCAGCCCTGGCCAGTGGAACAGACACTGGAGTTGGAGTCCAGTCACCTTGCACAGGTCACTTAGCCACTCTGAGCCTTCATTTCCTTTTTCCATGAAATGGGAACAATATCATCTAAGAGTATCATTAGATTAGATGACACAGAAGCATGCTACCAAGAGCATGGCAACAACTGGTGCCCAGTAACCATCAGCTCCTTCTTCCTCCCCTGCCATGCCACCCCCCACAGGTCATCATGGAAGCCTGGGTGAAAGGTGTGAACCCCAAAGGCAACTCCACCAACCCCAGCAACTGGGACTTTGGCAGCAGTTTCTTCTTCGCAGGCACAGTCGTCACCACCATAGGTAAAGGGCTGGGGTAGAGAAGAGCTTCCCCAAGACTCCTGTCTTAGTTTGGGCTCCCCAAAAGCAGATGCTGAGGCAAGGATGTGGTGTGTCTAGAAGATGATTCAGGAAGCCCAGGGAGGGAGTGGGTAAGTGAAACAGTAGGGAGAAGAAGGCAATGAAATTTGCATTAATGAGCAGATTACTGGCTTGGGTAACTGGGCTCATTTCTGCTTGGGACCCTCTGAAAGGCTAGATGGAGCCCATCCTCAGAACGGTCCAATGAGGGACAAGAATGAAGAGCCATTTAGCTACCAACTCCTGCCCTCAAAGGTTGAGAGCTGGTCCCGAGTATATTAGTTCCCCAGCATTTTGAAACTTCCCATAGACCAAGCACACTCCTTCGCCCAGAAGAATCTCTCAGGTAGAGAGAGATGTGCAGAAACTGGGAGCGGAGGGTGATTTGTATACAGGAACTGTCCACCAAAGCTGCAAGTGGTATCTTGTGTGTTCTGAGGAAACAGGGCACTGACAGCAGCTGCTACACCCCCTTGGCCAGAAAACTCACTCCATCCCACCCCAAGGAAGAAACCACCAGATCCAGGTCTACCCCATCCATTCAGTTAAGTCCAATTCCACATACTTTCCTAGAACTCAGGCGACATTCCAGGCAGAGTGATGGAGTTGGGGGTGGGAGATACAAACTTGGATCAGACCCAGGCTCAGCCTGCAAGGAACTTCCAGTCCAACAAAGAGGAACACCATAAATACACAAAAAACAATAATAGAAGACAAAGTCGATAATTACATAGCAATAACATAAAACACTATGGGGAACCACACCCAGTAGGGAGGAGCGTGGCAGTCAGGAGGGCTTCATGGAGGCAGGGTCACTTGAGATGGGCCTTCAAAGATGAGCAGGAGTCCTATAAATAAAAATCATTCCAGCAGAGTTCAAGGGAACAGAGGAGCTTCCCCTTCTCGCCCCCAGAGGTGGTGGCAGACAAACCTCAGCTAGAGTCTGGGGAAGAGGAACAGAGGGCGTTCTGGAGTCTCCATATTTGCACACGTCCCCCTTCCCTTGCAGGATATGGGAACCTGGCACCCAGCACAGAGGCAGGTCAGGTCTTCTGTGTCTTCTATGCCCTGTTGGGCATCCCGCTTAACGTGATCTTCCTCAACCACCTGGGCACGGGGCTGCGTGCCTACCTGGCCACCGCTGAGAGATGGGAGGACCAGCCCAGGCGCTCCCAGGTATGCCCCCTAACTCCTTTACAGGCCTGCTATGACAGATCTGTTGCAAGTGGAGTCCTCCAGAAACCAATGCTGAGATGGAGTTTGGCGTGCATGGTGTTAGGGGTAGATGCCTATGAAAGAGGAAGGGTGAAGGCAGGGTTGGGCAGAGTAGGGAGCTGGATTTCTATGCATGCTCTACAAAGGCTTGGCCTCAAGGAGCTCTACAGCATGTGCGAGCTGTCAGAGTTGTCCCACAGCGGGTGGAACCAGCCAGGCTTTCATACCTGCCTCAATCAGGCACTGGGTGTGGCCTTCCCAAGAAGGGTATGCCCCCTGGCCAGGAGGTTCCCTGCAGCTGAACACCCTGAAGAAGTGGCAGCTGGCCTACTGTACTCCTTTGAGTGGGGGATCTCTGCAGCACATCTTCAAGGTCATCACAGAACTCCAACATCCTTTTGTGCAGTAGCAAACAAGCTCTGCAGGCTGCCCAGCGTGCCCCCAGTGCCCACCCTTGGCCAGCCGCTTGCAAGGCCAGAGTCATGCAGACAATTCAATGATACTTTTCTGTTCTAGATCTGAGTCCCCGGGGAGCCTGTTCAAGTGTGATCCCCAAGCCCAGATGGGTCTCCAAATCGCTCCTTGACCCACTAATGCAATCCCTCTGCCCAAATCTTTCCCTGGGTGGGACAAGGTCATGCACACGTAGCTACAACCTCCACTCAAGGGTCTGCAGGGCAGGGAAGGGGTCTAGCTATGGCCCAGTCCCATTCCCACGTTTACCCCAGACTCCCCCCAACCTCATACAATCCTGGAGACTTTCAAGTGGACTCAGGGGCCAACTCCCTCCCTCCCAGGTACTGCAAGTCCTGGGCCTGGCTCTGTTCCTGTCCCTGGGGACACTGGTCATTCTCATCTTCCCACCTATGGTCTTCAGCCATGTGGAGGGCTGGAGCTTCAGCGAGGGCTTCTACTTTGCTTTCATCACTCTCAGCACCATTGGCTTCGGGGACTATGTTGTTGGTGAGAACAAAACAGTCACATTATCTCGGGGTGAGGGGGCCCACTGGGATTTGGGGGATGGAGAAATGTCAGCTGAGGACAACTATTGAGGATAAGATAGCCCCTGGCCATTCAAGGGAGCCAAACCAATGATTTCTGGGGCTACTGTGGATTCTAAGCAACATTCTCAGAAGTTTCTGGTCTAGGACCCACCACCACCCCGCAGACACCTACCTCCACTGCTGCTCCTTGCTATGAGGAAGAGGGAGAGAGCATCCTGGCTGGTGAGGGTCCCTATGGAAACTGGAGGTGGCTGTGCCCTGAGATCCCTGGCATTGATGCCATTCCCTTCCCTGGCAGGCACAGACCCCAGCAAGCATTATATCTCAGTGTACCGGAGCCTGGCAGCCATCTGGATCCTCCTTGGCCTGGCATGGCTGGCGCTGATCCTCCCACTGGGCCCCCTGCTTCTGCACAGATGCTGCCAGCTCTGGCTGCTCAGTAGGGGCCTCGGCATGAAGGACGGGGCAGCCCCTGACCCCAGTGGGCTCCCCAGACCTCAGAAGATCCCCATCTCTGCATGAGGCCCCCGGGGGAGCCCAGAAACCCCTTTCATCCTCCTCAGTCCCACCCTATCTGCTCTCTGGATTTCCAGCCCTGCCTTCTCCTCTCCCAACCCCCTCACTGCTCAGCCAGGGCTGGTCTCAGGAGCTCTCCCAAGAGAGAAAGGAGACAGGTATGTCCAAGAAAGTAACAGAGAGGAGATGTGAGATAGGATTAAAGATATGTGTGGATGGAGAGGTGCACCCTTGTCCCAGAGCCCCTGCCACAGCCTTCCAACCAAAGGTAGCCTGGAAGAGTGGCCAGATTTCCATTGTCCTCCCCATGCCCCTTTCCAAGAGACCTTACACAAACAAAGGATGACTTTACTTTTGTCTCGTTTGATACCTGGACAGTGCATTTGCCAAGCCCCTACTATGTGCCAGGTGCTGAGCCAGGGTCTATGCCAGGGTCTGGGGATACAGCAGTGGATGTGCCTGCCCTTGATGTGCCTTTAGTTGCTAGACAAGCAAAGAGGCAGCCCCAACACAGTGCCCAAAACGCTATGATAGGAATAGCCCCGGGGTTGATGAGAGCCCATAGGATGGCTGCAGGGAGCATCAAAGAGAGGGGAGAGCTGGGCAGAGACTTCGGAACAATCTTAGTGAAAAGAGGATCTCTGCCCTCAGGATGCTTTCAGCCGAGGGGCAGGCGAGCTGCCTCTCAAAGCTCGCCAGCTCCCCTTGCCTAGAAGTACAGGGCGGTCTGTGAACAAGGCTTAGGACCTCTTGGGTGTCCCACCCACTTTCCTGGACGTGGCCTCCCCTGACCCTCACAGGCCACCCCCTTAACTTCATCACTCCCCTGGGCTCCTGCCTTCTCAAGAGCCTTTCCAAACACCCCCTGGGAAGCCAGAGAGCCAGCAGATCCCAGTATCCTTCCAGAAAGTGAGGTCCATGAACATCTGGCCTCTCTCAGGAATACATTATCCAGGTCTGGCTTTTCCCCTGCCAAATTGCAACATCCCTGACCAGAAGGAGAAATTTAGACCACTCCATCCTGAGGCCTGGAAACTTTGGCCTTTGCCTCTCCCACCATCCAACAGCAAGTGGGCACCTACGTGGCTGGGTTCCTCTGCATAGGTCTGAGGCAAGGCTGTGGAGCCAAGGAGGCTCCAGGCAGGAGACCGAGGGGAGGCTCTACAGCAGCAAGAGGAGTCCAAGCCACACCCCAGGACTTCCCCATATCCAAGAGAGGACTGGGAAGCTGAGGACTCATGGACTCTTCACACAGCCTGGACACTTCCTCCACTCCGGGTAGAGGGATTTCGGGGACCTTCTCAGAAGCAAGGAGTGGACAAGCCTCTTGGTTAAGGCTCCTCTTACCTCCCAAGTTCATGGACAAGTGGCAATCAGCTGGGGTCCCTCTTTTGGGTACAAAGGAAAGGACAGAGGTGTGGGAGACCCAAGGTGGTCTTGAGATTGACAGACAGCAAGTCTTTGGAGATAGTCCCCGAGTCCAAGAACTTAGGCAGGGTCCCCAAGACAATAAAGTTGGTCTCTCCTATCTCCTCCCTCTGAGTGCGGTTTCCAGGAGTCCCTCCTATTGTTAATTCCAGGAAATGTGAGGGGGCTCTGGGCCCCTTCCCTCAGCGCCTGCGGTCACCCAGCAGCTTTCTCCTTCCTGGCCTAGGTCTAGCGGGTGGGCACCCCGCACACATTTGAGGCGGGGCCAGATGCCCACAGTTCAGAGCCTCTTTTTGTCCCTGGGATTGGATCCCAGGGCTGGGTGGGGCCAGGCTGTCCCATTCCCTAGCACGCCTCCTCCCTGGCGAAACCCGGCACCGGCAGCCGTTTTCGAGACGAGAGACCAGCTGGGTTCCTGGCCTTTCTCTCCCACCAGGTCCTAGTCCACCGCTCCCGGCGCCGGCTCCCCGCCTCTCTAGCCATGTACCCACGGCGAACCCGGGCGGCTCCCGAGGACAGGCTCCGGGGCTGCGCTGTGCCCAGCACCATGCTCCTGCTGTTCGCCTACCTGGCTTACCTGGCGCTGGGCACCGGCGTGTTCTGGACGCTGGAGGGCCGCGCGGAGCAGGACTCCAGCCGCAGCTTCCAGCGCGACAAGTGGGAGCTGTTGCAGAACTTCACGTGTCTAGACCGCCCGGCGCTGGACTCGCTGATCCGGGTCAGGGGCGAGCAGGGCCGACCTGGGCGCGGCGGGATGGGGTAGAGGGCCGCGGGGTACACAGGCCGAGGGCGAGGGGACCTGCTCAGGCCCTGGTCAGGCGTTTCCTGGTCAGGGAACTGCCGGGAACGTAGACGCGGGCACTACGGGGGTGGGCGTTCCTGCGCGGGGACCAGAGGGTTGGCGGACCTCGGAGGAAAAGACCCTCGCTCTAGCGAGAGGACTGAGAGAAGCCGGGCTGAGTCCTCCTTGGGGGCGAGAGGGCATGCTGGCCCGATGAGGAGGCAGATGCCTGGGGACACATCCAAATTTGGAGGCGAGGACGAGGACGACAGGGGGCGCGCGCGTAACCGGCCCCGCCTGGCCTGACCCGGGAAAGGGCGCGTTTGGGCCCCCTGGGGGATCGGTTGCACCTGGACCCATGGCGAAGGACTAAAGGCCACACCTGGCCGCTTCCAGAGGGAGAACCTGGGCGCACGTTTGCGAACTCGGGGCTGGGACGGCAGGGGCGCGGGCGCGGCGGTAGGAGCCTGGGGGAAGGCGCGCTTGTCCCGGAGGATGGGTGGAATGGGCCCCAGGCGTGCTGGCCTGGGCCACCCGCAACGCAGAGAGGGGGCTCGACGTGCGCAGACCCGGGTTCGAGAGGAGGGCGGACGCAGGGCCTCTCCCTGGCTGAAGCCGCTTTACTCCGAGTCTTCAGACACAAGGACTGGGCGCGCCGCCGCCGCGCGGCTGCCGGGAAGGGCTGAAGGCGGGGTTCAGGGGAGGACTCCGAGATAACTCTGAGCAGAGGCTCCTCGAGGGTGGGGCCTAGCGGGGCGGAGGAGGCCAGGGAGGGTTCTAGGGGTGGCTCATCTTCCCACTGAAGCGATGCCAGACTGGCAGCTGCTCGATTTGGCGGAGGCATTGATGCCCCGGGCCCTGGCTTGGTTCCCCACCCCTTCGTCCAAGAGCCCAGAGTCCAGGCAGCTGCATGCCAACCTAGAATCCCCGCCTTGCAGTCCTGGTGGCTCATCCATCCAGAGTCTCCAGCCCAAAGCCAATCCCCGGAAGGTGGCAGGGAACCGTGCCAGGGTAGGAAGGGACCCAGCGCGGAGCGGAAGTGGTGTTCTGAACCCTCAGACTAGGCCGATTCGGTGAACTCAGGAGCTAGCCAGGGCCACGCCTATCTCTACTAAGGACCTAAAGTGGTTCCTCCAGCTCCCCACCTGCGGACTTCTGCAAATACAGCCCAACTGCTGGGTCCTGGTGCTGAGGCTGCCTGCCATTACCCTTGCAAAGGTGGTGAACTTCAACTACAAGCAGCCTGGGCCCAGGGAGATGGCTATGATGGTGATGATAACAGTAAATGCCTCTGTGCAGCGCTTACCGTGTACCGAGCACTGTTCCTAGTGCTTTACCCGTATTTACTTGTTTCAGTCTCACCTCCCTCACAGGTGGGTACTGTTTTTATCATCCTGTTTCAGAGGTGAAGAAACTGAGGCTCAGAGAGGTTACATACGAATGCATGGCTACATAGCCAGGAGCTGGAGCTATTAACCAGCATGAGTACTGCTTCAGTGTGGACCTGTGGATGTGGGTGCTTCCCAAGATTCCCAGCCAGGCTGTCATCTCTTTGGGCTTTCCCTTCAACTCCCTCTACCCCCACCTCATCCCCTTCCTCAACCCTCCAGTGGCTTCAGCTGTCTCCAGTAATAAGGATGTGGTATCTAGCCCAGATCTTTCTGAGCACCAGATGTGGACATGCAACTTCTGAAATTCCTCAAGGCCAAGAGTAAGCAGTGCTCCTCCTCCCAGCCCTGCTCCTCCACCTGTCCTAAATCTCGATTGTCTGCCTCATGTCCACACACCCTCACAGTCCTCTGCAACATCTCCTTTACTGCCTATACTAAATAGGGCCAGATGCCTGGGCTTCTGAATATCTCCTCTCTGTTCCTCCTGGACCACTCCGTGCCAGGAGACAGGCCAGGGCCCGTCTGTCACTCACCTCTTCAGGAGTCTCTCCCCTCTGGTCAACCCCTGCTATACTGCCAGCTGCCACAGAGCACACCAACCTGATCCTACTTCCCCTTTGCTCAGTGACCTTGGATGACACCTGCCACTTCATACCTGGCATGGCAAAGCCAAGCACAGCTTGGCCTCAATCACTTCTTACCAGTCTCCTTAATCTAGGTCCCAGGCAGTCTCACCTCCCAGCTTCTGCACTGCTGTCCCATCTACCTAAACGTCCTCCCATCAGAAGCAATCCTACCTGACCCTCAAGGAAGGCCCAGATAAAACATCACATCCTCCATGAGGCCTCTGCTCCTACCCAAATGAGAATGAACATCCTTCTTCCCCAGAGTCCTACAACATTATATGCCTAGTAATGATGATGATAGCAACTGCTAACACCATGTGCCAGGGACTAAGACTACACATAATACCTTATTTAACACTCACAACAACTCTATGAAGTAGGTGCTATTTGTATTACCATTCTACAGGTAACGAAGCTGAGGCACAGAGAGAAGTTGAGCAACTTGCCCTAGATTGTGTAGTTGCCCTTCCTCCTTAATGCCCAAAGTGACATTGACAGCATCATATTATAGTTAATTAGGTTTATCTGTGTACCACTGAGGGCTGGGGTCATGTCCCCTAAAAGCACCACACATCATGCCTGGCCTAGTGTTTGTTTCAGGAATAGGAGTGAGCAGGGGAGAAAATGAGTGGTTGGTTTACTAGGACTCCAACCTGACCTAGGCCCTGGGTAAGGTGGGGAAGGAGCTGTCCCCATGGTAGCTGTTGGTAAGTGTACCTGGTGAGCCCTTGGTGAAAGGGGTAGAGCCTCCTTTCCCTGGTGGGCTGGGATCGAAGAGTAATTGTGAGGGCTGTGTGTGTAGGGGTGTGTGTGTGTGTGTGTGTGTGTATATGTGTGTGTGTGTGTTTTGAGGTGCAGGAAATCCATCACCCCCCAGACCCTAGTGGTCATTGCAGCCTCTTCCCCAGGACGTCATCCAAGCGTACAAAAACGGGGCCAGCCTCCTCAGCAACACCACCAGCATGGGGCGCTGGGAGCTCCTGGGCTCCTTCTTCTTTTCTGTGTCCACCATCACCACCATTGGTAAGGGCCAGATGGGGGATGGGGGTGGGGAAGGAGGCAGCTGCCTGAGAGGCAGCAGGCTGGTTGTCTTTTGGAGGGGTTATCTAGAGCCTCGTGACTCCAAGTGTAGTCCGGCTCTGCAGCGTGGACACCACCCGGGAGCAGTCTCAGGCCGCACTACAGACCTGCTGACTCAGCCTCTGTAGCTCACCCAGGTCCCTGGGGGATTCACGTGCACCGTTGGAGTTTGACAAGCACTGCCCTAGGGGATTTCTGCCCCACATGGCCTTTCAGGAAGCAGAGGTCTCCCGGTATAGCAAGAAACATGTCTCTAGGCACAACAAGGGTGCCACTCTCCTCAGCTGAGCCCACCCAACACTGAGCCCCGGGGGTGGTGGTCAGGAGAAGTGGGGGGAAAGTTAGGAAGGAAGAAGGAGTAGAAATCCAAAGAAAGGGCTTTAGACCCCCTGCTTCTCAGCCCTGGGGGAGGTGGCCATTCCTTCCACCTCCTTGTCTGCAGACCCCATTCCCACAGGCCTCTCTTCAGCTTGCAAACAGCCTCCTCCACTCCTCATCGCTATCCTCCCCACACACAGGGACACCTGGAGTAACCCTCCCCTGGGGAAGAGCTGAGGTAGAGCTTGTCTCAGGAGGGTGCTGAGGGGCTGTTGTACAGAGAAGAAGAGCAGGCTAGATCCCTGCAGCTCTAAAACCCAGGAAATCATGCAAATCAGGCCACCCAGATCCTTCTGCCCCAGCCCCTGCATGACACAGGACTTGCCAGCAGGTGGCAGGCTGATATCACCGGTGACTTCGGCTAAGCCCCCTCCCCCTCCCCCCCCCCCAGCTCCTAGCCAGTCAGGATCCTCTCTCCAGGACACCAGTATCCCAGCCTCCCCACAGGGTGGGGTAAGGCAAGAACACCCAGAGGATTCTCCATCTAGTTTTAAATTGGCCAGAACTTCTTGAAAGCAGACCTCAGAGCTACATGGAAGCTTGGGCAGTCCTTGAGACAAGCATGCTTCGGAGGCACCTCAGACCCCAGGGGCCCTGAGCCCCTGAAGGACTGGCAGGATGGACTGATTCATCTTTACATCCCCAAGGGTCTATTACAAGGCCCAGCATACAGCAGCCACTCAGTAAATACTGCCACGTTAAGGAATTCCATTAAATATGCATTCACCAGGCATGTATTGAATTCCAGGGTAGCAGGAGATCTTAAAACACAGTCACCATAGGCCAGGCCTCCCAGATTTGGGGGTCCTTTAGTCTGCAAACCCCACATCTCCCACACTCTTCCCCAGGCCTGTGACTTTGACCCACTAAATTCAGAGTTTTGCTACCTCTCTTCCCAACTCTACCACCCCTAGCCTGGATTATGCCTCTGTCCTTTCCTCTCCACTCAGTTTCAACCAGCTGTGAGGGTGAGGAGGGCAGAGAGAGGAGGGCCCTGCCCCACCTCCCCAACACAGTACACCTGAGGAAACACCCGTGGTCTTGTACTAGGCACTGTGCTGGACACTTTGACATTTAAGATTTCAATTTGTTCCTATGGCAACCTCCAAGGATAGGTCTTATTTTCTTTCTTTCTTTTTTGAGATAGAGTCTTGCCGTGTCGCCCAGGCTGGAGTGCAGTGGCATGATCTCGGCTCACTGAAACCTCCGCCTCCCGGGTTCAAGAGATTCTCCTGCCTCAGCCTCCCAAGTAACTGGGACTACAGGCACCTGCCAAAGTGCCTGGCTAATTTTTATATTTTAGTAGAGAAGGGTTTTACCATGTTGGCCAGGCTAGCCTCAAACTCCTGACCTCAAGTGATCCACTCACCTTGGCCTCCCAAAGTGCTGGGATTACAGGCGTAAGCCACTGCATCCAGCCTATTTTCATGTCACAGATGGGGACACAGATGGGCACCATCTCCTCCAGGTCATATGGCTAATGAGCAGCAGAGTTGACTAGCCATTGTGGAGTGAACAGGAGGGGAGTGAGGGTTCTGTGATGCTGACCACACATGTATGCACATACACATGGGAGGAATTTGGAGAGAGGAGAGGGAGATGGGAAATGAGGTACATCTGGAATGCCACAAAGGAAGAAGGGGTATTTTGAAAGGCTCAGCGGAGGGCAGCCTCCTCAGCAACCCCATTACCCTGGGACCAGCACCCTGTAAGGGCAGTACTTTCCAAGCCCTAACACAAATACCTCTGGGCCAGTGGGACAGGTCTGAGCCCAGAAATCACTCATCTATGAACTCCATTCCTGGCTTGCTCATTGGTTCTCTCATTCATCCATCCATTTGTTCAACAAATAAATTGAAGGCCAGGCACGGTGGCTCTTGCCTGTAATCCCAGTATTTTGGAAGGCAGAGGCAGATGGATCACATGAGGCCAGGAGTTGGAGACCAGCCAGGCCAACATGGTGAAACCCCATCTCTACTAAAAATACAAAAATTAGCCAGACGTGGTGGCGGGTGCCTGTAATCCCATATATTTGGGAGGCTGAGGCACGAGAATCGCTTGAGCCTGGGAGGCAGAGGTTGCAGTGAGCTGAGATTGTGCCACTGCACTCCAGCCTGGGCAATAGAGCAAGATTCTGCCTCAATCAATCAATTAATCAATCAATCAATAGAGTACCTAGTGTGGGCCAGACATTGGTGTTGAGGATTCAATGGTAGCCAAAATTAGCAAGTCCCAGCCCTTGGGGAGCTGACATTCTAGTGTGAGGGGAAACACATTAAACAGATACATGGACAATAACCAGGTAGTGGGGTGTGCTTAGAGAAAGGTAAAGCTAGTTAAAGGGGTCTCATAGTGATGGGGGCACCTATTGTAGATGGGGTGGCCATTCAAGGACTCACTGATACAGTAACATTGAAGCAAAGACATGACTAAAATAATGGAACAAACTGCTGATATCTGAGGAGAGAATCCTCTGCCAGCAAGTGCAAAGACCCTGAGGTGGGAGTGTGACTTGTATGTTTGGGAGCAGTAAGGAGGTCCAGGTAGGTGGAGAGGGTTGGAAACAGGAGCTGCATTCAGAGAGAGTACAGAGGAGACCAATCATAGAAAGACTTGTAGGGTCCTTGCAGGATGCCCAGGGATCCCAGCAAGATGCAAGGTGACAGTCAGGAGACATGCTGAAGTGAGAGGTGGATTGGGTGGGGCTGTGGCTACCCAGTGTTCAACAGGTAGGTGACATCCCACCTGTGGACAGGTAGGATCATTGACATCTGCTGATTTTGCTGACCTGAGGGATGGCTGAGAATAATGGGGAGGAATAAAAACCATTTAATGTCAGCCTGAGAACGCTGTAGGCCTCTCTATGGGGCTCCTTTCAGAGCTGGAATCTTAGTGTCCCCATCCCACTGGTGAAAACTGAATGGGGGAAAAAAAAAAACAGGAAGAGAGGATGGAACTTGGCAGGACCTACAGCTGGAGGAGGAGAGGTTGGTGAGGAGGCAGGCAGAGAGGTGGGTGGAAAGTAGGAGGTTTACCTCGCCTTAGATGCCTGCAGAAAGAACTCTCTTCTTTAGAAGAGAAAACCCATAAAGGCCAGAGGGGAAGGTAGATGGAGACTCAAGAGGCTTCTGAAGTCCTCAGACCAGAAGCCAGTTCACTGGAGTTCCATCATTCATTTATTTAACAGACATTTAGCACCTTGTATATACCAGATGCTTGCAGGCTCACATTCTCTTCTACAGTGTACCTCGATTCCTCATTTCATTGTTACCCCCCACTGTAGGTGGATGTCAGCATCCCCATTTTACAGGAGGAAGTAGCATTCAGAAAGGTCAAGCTGAAAGGAAAGAAAGAGAGAGAGAAAGAGAGAGAGAAAGAAAAGGAAGGAAGGAAGGAAGGAAGGAAGGAAGGAAGGAAGGAAGGAAGGAAGGAAGGAAGGAAGGAAGGAAGGAAGGGAAAGAAAGAAAGAAAAAAGAAAGAAAAGAGGGAAGGAAGGAAGGAAGGAGGGAGAAGAGATCAGAAGAGAAGGGAAGAGAAAAAGAAAAAAACGAAAAGAAAAAAGATGCAATTATTGGGCAGGCATGGTGGCTTACACCTGTAATCCCAGCACTTTGGGAGGCCGAGGCGGACGGATCACGAGGTCAGGAGATTGAGACCATCCTGGCCAACATGGTGAAACCCCATCTTTACTAAAAATCCAAAATTAGCTGGGCGTGGTGGCATGTTCCTGTAATCCCAGCTACTCGGGAGGCTGAGGCAGGAGAATCGCTTGAACTAGGAAGTCAGGTTGCAATGAGCTGAGATCGCACCACTGCACTCCAGCCTGGCAACAGAGCAAGACTCCGTCTCAAAAAAAAAAAAAAAAAAAAAAAAGAAAGAAAAAAGAAAGAAAGAAAGATCGAGCCACTTGCCCAAGGTCCCGCAGCCTGCAAGAAGCTGAGCTGGGATCCAAACCTAGGAGGTGCACCAGACTCCAAAGCACATGCTCTGGACTTTTACATACTTTGGCCTCTCTTGGGACCCCTCAGTAAGATGGGGGTGGATGTAAACACTGGTTTCAATATAGTACAGACAAGTGTAGGGTGTGTGGGCACAGTGACCCCATCTGGGCAAGCAAGAATGTTAGGCAGTGATAGGAGGCAGAATGAGAGGCATTTGTTCATTTACTGACACCTTCATTTTTGTATTTCCTCATTCATTCATTCACCCATTCTTTACGCAGTCAACACACATATAGTGAAGAGCAGCTATTAAGGGTCAGATTCTTTGCCACTTGCTGAGAATATGATGATTAAGAACCAGTCCCAGGCCGGGTGTGGAGGCTCATGCCTGTAATCCCAGCACTTTGGGAGGCCAAGGCGGGCAGATCACCTGAGGTCAGAGCTCCGAGACCTGCCTGGCCAACATGGCAAAACCCTGTCTATACTAAAAATACAAAAATTAGCTGGGCGTGGTGGCACATGCCTGTAATCCCAGCTACTCAGGAGGCTGAGGCAGAACAGCTTGAACCCAGGAGGCAGAGGTTGCGGTGAGCCAAGATTGTGCCAGTGCACTCCAGCCTGGGCAACAGAGTGAGACTACGTCTAAAAAAAAAAAAAAGACCCAGTCCCTGCTCTTGAGGGGCTCAGAGCGTATACTTGATATACTTGGAAGAGGCAGACATGGAAACAAATCTTTCTCACACAGTGCAAGGGAGAGTGCTGGAGGGGGTCCTGGATGAGGAGCAGCTGCACTGGAGAGTCAAGGACTAAAAGGGTCATTTATATTTATGTGGGCAAGGAGGGGAGACACTCTTCATAGAGGAAGCCTTGTGGTCAAAGGTGCAGAGGCACGGTGGACCTGGAGAGTTCTGCAGGCCGGCAATGTGGCTGGAGCTGGGGAAGCGGGGGCACCAGACGAGTCTCAGAGAAAGGCTAGGCGAGAGCTTGGACTTTCCCCAGCAGACAGGAGACTCAATGATGATCTAATCAGGTTTGCATTTTAGTAAGACAATACTGTGGTGGTGATCAAGAAGGGTGGAGGCAGAGCTGGAGGAGAAAAGAATGTCCAGATGGATAGAATCTTTTGTGAACATCTTTTCCTTCCCTAGCTTTCCACCTCCCTATCTTGATCAGAGACCCTCCCCCTCCAACTTCTACCTCCTCCCCTAGGCAGCTGATGACTTACCGTCTGTCCCTGCCTCCCACTGAGGTTTATGAGGGAGCCCCATTGTGCTAGATTGGGTCCTCCAGGAATCAGATATCAAGACAGAATTAGATGCACAAAAGATATATTGAGGGGAGACTTTGAAGGATAAAAGAGAAGAAACAGGAATTAATGGCAAAAGTCTCAGACTGCAAGCAGCCCTGATACCTGTGAAAGGAGAGAGGGAAGAAAGGAGACTGGAGTGGGAAGAGCTGCTCACTGCATTGTGGCTGTGAGAAAGTCTGGGCCAGGCCATGGGGATCCCAGAGCAAAGGTTGCAAGAGGAGTGCTGCACTGGGCAGGGATGACCAGCTTCAGTGCCCCACTGTGCCCAAGCAGGGCTGGGAGCCGCGTGGAGACAGCATGGCCTCAGCCTGAATGGCACAGTAGATCCTGAGAGTGCAACAGCAGGAGGCTCTGCCCCCTCCAGCATGCCTCTGCCCACCCAGAGAGGGAGGACATGAAGAGAGGAAGAGGAGACTCACATTTGGTGGGTTTGAGCCCATGCATGTAGCTTAGCCTCCTAGAGCTTCTCCGGCCTGGAAAATATGGCACATAATTCTGATTTGAAAGGATGGTTTGAGGGTGCACTGAGGGAATGAATATACAGGGTGCCCTGCACAGTGCCCAGGACAGAAAAGGAGGGCCTTGGCAAGTATCAGCTGCCCACATCTGCAGTGGTTAGAATGAGGGTCCTGGGGGTTGGGCCCAGGAGTGGGGCTGTGGTGGTGAGGTCTGGGCTGGAAAGGTCCCCTGAGTGCCCCCTCTCACCTCAGGTTATGGCAACCTGAGCCCCAACACGATGGCTGCCCGCCTCTTCTGCATCTTCTTTGCCCTTGTGGGGATCCCGTTCAACCTCGTGGTGCTCAACCGACTGGGGCATCTCATGCAGCAGGGAGTAAACCACTGCTCCAGCAGGCTGGGGGGCACCTGGCAGGTGAGGAGGCTGCTGGATAGGGTGGGGATGGGTCACTTCCTGAATGAGGGTCTGCGGTGGGAATTGGGGTTACTAATGACAAGAGGTGGGACCAGGGGTTACTGGTGGGGTTGTGATGGGATTGGGGGTCACTGGTCAGAATAGAGTCCTCAGTGAAAAAGGACATTAGTGGTGGAAGCCGGGTGGGACTGGGCAGATAGGAAGGACACGAGGCACAGGCTCCAGGCAGGGAACCTGCAGAATACGGACCAGGTAAAGAGCCCCCTTCTTACTGGGGAGAGCTCTGGCCTGCCTCCAGCTCCCTCGGCTCCCATTCATGGGGTAAAGGCCACAGGAGGCCTGGGGACACTGTTGTACCCACAGGACCCGGGCAAGGCACGGTGGCTGGCGGGCTCTGGCGCCCTTCTCTCGGGCCTCCTGCTCTTCCTGCTGCTGCCACCCCTGCTGTTCTCCCACATGGAGGGCTGGAGCTACATGGAGGGCTTCTACTTCGCCTTCATTACCCTCAGCACCGTGGGCTTTGGCGACTACGTTATTGGTGAGAGTTCCCGGAGGTGGGCTGGCGGGGACATATGGCTGCCTACACTTCTCACTCATCTGCTCCCGCAGCTGGCGCACCTGCTGTGTGCACGCCATGTGGGGGCTTTTAGGCCCCAAATCCGGAGACACTGTCCTACCCCCCTTTGTTGTGTGACGGGGCTGAGGTCGCTCCAGCCCTTCTTGACCAACGCGGAGAGGTCCGACACGTCCAGGGGCCCACCTGTTGTGCTTAGAAGGCCCCACATGACGGGAGTCCCGGCCTCCCTCCCCGGTCCATGCTTGCCCCATGCTTTCCCTTCCCCAGTTCATTCTCTCCCCACGGAACGCCAGTCCGTCGCACTGCTCCTGGACTGGAGGCCACAGTACCCGCGGATCCGGCAGCAGGGTCCAGGAGACTCCTGGAACCCCAGCCTCCCCAGAGCCCTGTGGGAAAACAGTTGGCAGGCAGATTCTGAGTGCCAGCAAGAAAGGGTCTCATGATCAGTGGACCCAGGGTGGGTTTAATCAGTGGTACTACACCGGCCCCAAAAGCCAGCAGCCTTGTGTAATCAGGCTGAGGCCGATGACCAGCAGATGGCAGTGGAGGGACATGCTGTGCCGTGACGGAGTGGCTGCGCCCCAGCTCAGCCTCATCACCGCCCCTTCCTGTCCCTGAAGGTGCCGCTGGCACCACCACCGCGCTAGCCTCGAGGGGCTTCGTGCCCTCCCTCTGATCCCGGACCCTAACGCGGGGAGGAGGCCTTGCCCTTCTTCACTCCTTCAGCGACAGAACCCAGCCTGGAAGAATGAAGTTTTACCAAAGTAATAATCAGCTAACTCCTCAGGCAACCTACAGCAACAATTGTCACCCCCATTTTACCGAGGAGGAAGCTGAAGCTCAGAGAGGCTGAGCCATCTGCCTGAGATTGCACAGCTAGTAAGATATGAATCTTTATCTGTTTGACTCCAAAATTCATACTCTTTCCAGACCACCTAAAATGTCTCCTCTCTGGGCCTCAGTGTTCCTGCCTATAAAATGAGGCAATCCCTAGAGCTCCTCAGTGCCGTCTAGCCTGTTTGCAAGGTTCCCAGGAAGAAGGGTCAGGTGTTGGGGCCTCACATTGCCCCCTTCTTGATCTCCGTTATCCTCCCTTATCCTAGGAGGTCTGTTGCTCTGGAAGGAAATTCTTGGGAAGATTTCTTCCAACTGGGTCATGCTCCCACCTTTACCCTCAGAGTAGAGAGGTGTGTCTCAGGGCAGCTGAGCCCAGTAGCTCCAAGGGCCATACCTGCACCCTCGCAGCTTAGAGTATGATTCTTAGATCTGTCATTTCTTCTCTATCTCCAATCTGCCATTTCCCTAGTCCAGGCAGGGTTGTTGCATATAGCTGCACAGGTTGGGCACTGCACAATCCTATAGTTTTGCTACTTACACAGAGCATAATAAGGATGGCACCCATGGGCTTGTGCAGCCTCTCTCCTTGTCCCCTGTTGGCTCTTATGACCTTAAAAATTACAAAAGCTATGAAGTCACCTGCCCAACTCCTCTGAAGATCTTCATTGTTTTCCCATAGTTGTAGGATAAAGTCCAAAATCTGTAACCCCCCTCCTACCAATACAATCTGACTGAGGAGACCCAGTCCAGGCTTTAAGCCCAGAGGGACTGCCCAGGCCTGGGACAAGGATGGGCAAGAGCACTCCTGCCCAGCAGCCACTGCAGTGGGCAGAGTTGCCCCTTCACCACATCTCCAGAGACTTGCTACCTCCTGGGCCCCTCTGCAGTCGTGGCAGTGCCTCGTAGCAGGTCACCACAATGAGAGCCCCAACTGCTTTACCTTCAAGGGATCCGCCTTATATAAATGGAGACACTGAGGCCTGGAGGAGGGAAGGGAGTTGCATAAGGTCATAGAGCAAGTGAGTCAGGGCAAGTCTAGGATAAACTCCCAAGCCTGGGCCCTTCACACCACCCGTGTTTCAGAGTCTTCCATGCCTATTCCTCAAACCTCTCAGCTCTCCTTGTCCTCCAGTAACAGGGACAACCCCTTTCTTGGATGGGGATACTGAGGTCCACCACTTGGCTACTGGGTGTTCACGTCCCTGCATCAGCAGCCACAGGAGGCGCTGTCTTCATAGCCACTCCTCTACCTGAAGGCTGTGGCCAGAGCCACCCCCAGGTCCCAGCCGGCTGCTCCTCGCCAGCCCATAGCCCTTGAGCCTCCCAATTGCATTTGTAGCTCAGTTGAGCGCCTTGCCAGCTGCCAGGTCTCCTGCCACTTATGATTTCAGCTTAAAAAAATAAAATAAAAAGGGGAGAAGAGCACCTCCTCCCCTCTGTCTCCAGGAGCAAGCCAAGCTGGCGGGTGGCAGGGCCAGAAAGCCAGCTCACCGCCTGATCTCATTTGGGACCATCGGCGGAATCATGGCCCCATAACCCAATTAGCCGAATCCAATCCCAGCTCCTGCCAGGCAGCAGAGGTCAGCTCCCAGGTGGCAGCCTCATCCCATGTGGGGGTCCTAGAGAGGGGCCCAGCCTTGGGGGACCTGGAAAGAGAGGCTGTCTTAGGGCCAGCAGGACAGGATGAGGAGTAAACAGAGGCATGGTACAGGGAGCAACGACAGAAAAGGATGACGAAGAAATAGGAGGGGAGATGTCTACCCTTTGAATGATTCCATTCTGATGAGGGAGGCAACACAGACCTCCAGGGAGGGAACTAAATGATAGAGCAAATCCTTGGCAAGATTTATCTAAGACTCACAGCAGCTCCCATCAGTCCCCTCCCTCTGCCATACTTACCCAGCACCAACTTCGTTGGGGGCGTCTGGTGGTGAGTGAAACCAACAACCACCTATAGGTCTTGGGCACCTGTTATGTGCCAGGCACCATTCTGAGCACTTGAGCTGCATCAGCCCATGTGATCCTCCCAACAGTCATAGGAGGAGGACTCTTACTGTCTCCATTTTACAGATGAGGAAGTAACTTTCCCAGCAGACACCCATAGGCCATGAGAGCAGCACATGTAACAGAGGAACCCAACGTGGTCTGTAGGGAGGAATGTCTGAACTGAGGTCTGCAGGATGAGGGAAGGTAACCAGCCCAAGAAAAATGGAAAATGAAGAGCATTTGGAACTGAGAGGCCATAAGTACAAAGGCCCAGAGGCAGGAAGAATGATAGACAGGGCAATGGGAAAAAGACCAGAATGACCAGGCAGTCAGAGGGGAGAGGTGCTGCAGAAGCGGGCAGAGGGCCTTGAGGATTTCGACTTCATCCTAAAAGCCAAAGGGATACAGTCATATTCCCCATCTCACAGGTGAAGGAGGTTCAGACAGGTGACTGAAGAACCGAGTCAGGAAACATATTCCGGTGGTTCCCAACATATTCCGGTGTTCTTCCCAAATCCCTTGGCTCCAGCAAGCTGCCTCCTTTCAGATACAAGAAAACCAAACAGAGACTGGCAAACACTAGAGCGGACATTGAAATCCTCTGGAGGCTTGTTAAAATAACAGATTGCTGGCCAGGCACGGTGGCTCACGCCTGTAATCCTAGCACTTTGGGAGGCTGAGGCAGGTGGATTGCCTGAGCTCAGGAGTTTGAGGCCAGCCTGGGCAACAATGGTGAAATCCCATTTCTACTAAAATACAAAAAATTCACCGATTGTGGTGACAGGTGCCTGTAATCCCAGCTACTTGGGAGGCTGAGGCAGGAGAATCGCTTGAACCTGGGAGGCGGAGGTTGCAGTGAGCCGAGATCACGCCGTTGCACTCCAGCCTGGGCAACAAGAGTGAGACTCCATCTGCAAAACAAAACAGAACAAAACAAAAAATACAGATTGCTGGGCCTATGCCCAGGGTTTCTGATCCAGTAGGTCTGGGGTAGGGGCCCCATCATCTGCATTTCCAACAAGCTCTCAGGGATGCTGATGCTGCCAGCCCTAGGGACCACACTTTGAGAACTGCTGGGATGGAGCATAAACAGATTCCCTCAGAAAGACAAAGAGGAAATGTAGCTCCTAAACCCGAGTGCCAATCCAGGGAGGCTTTCTGGGATCCTTTGCAGGTGACCATGAGGCTAGGAATCTCCATGTTCTGTCCCACTGACCCCTCAACTTGCTTATATGAATCAAACCATGTATCTCTGTTTCTGTTTGAGGAACGTGGTCCTGACTTCCCCAGGCCTCCATCCTCTGACCTTGCCACTTCCCCAGGGATGAACCCCTCCCGGAGGTACCCACTGTGGTACAAGAACATGGTGTCCCTGTGGATCCTCTTTGGGATGGCATGGCTGGCCTTGATCATCAAACTCATCCTCTCCCAGCTGGAGACTCCAGGGAGGGTATGTTCCTGCTACCACCACAGCTCCAAGGAAGACTTCAAGTCCCAAAGCTGGAGACAGGGCCCCGACCAGGAGCCAGAGTCCCACTCCCCACAGCAAGAATGCTATCCAGAGGGACCTATGGGAATCATACAGCATCTGGAACCTTCTGCTCAGGCTGCAGGCTGTTGCAAGGACAGCTAGTTATACTCCATTCTTTGTATGGTCATCCTCCTCAGTAGCAAGACCCCTGATTTTAGGCTTGGCACATGTCCACCCAAACTAAAGACTACATTTTCCATCCACCCTTGAGGCTAGGTGCAGCTATATGATTAATTCTGCCCAATAGGATATACAGAGACATGTCCTGGGTGACATGGGATGTGACTTTCAGGTGGGGGGAGGCATGCCCTTCTTCCCCACTTCCTTACTTTAGCTGGCTGCAATGCCAATATGGTGGCTGGAGCTCTGGCAGCCATACAGCACCATGAAGTAGAGGCAATGTTTGAGATTGGTGGCACAATAAGATAGGAAGAGTCTGTATCACTGATGATCACAGAGCCATCCTAACGAACCTGGACGGAATATCACCCGACCTCCTTTATGTGAGAGAGAAGTAAACATCTTATATAAAACACCATTATTTGGGTTTTTCTGTCATTCATAACCAAACCTAATTCTAAGTATACCCAGAGACAAAGGCAGCATCTGAGACTGGAACCTACACAGAGTGAAACTACCTTCTCCCGGGGTGAGTTTGTCCAGGGCTAGTGGCAAGAACGGATTGAAGGCTGGACTGCCAGCCCCCTACACCTTCAGAGAGCCACCAGGTAAACTTGGTAAAGATTTGCCGATAACTCTCAGGGCCGATACAGCCAGCAGGTGGCTGGTCTCAGTCCAGCTGCTGAATCCTTACTCTGTGGCTCATTCATACCACAGAAAAGCCAGGGGCAAGCCAGTGGACTCCTCCTGACTCACCCTGCCCCAATGCATTTTAAGGCTCCAACAACGGTTTGCAAAGCCGGGTAGAGTTTGCAAAGGCTACTTCTGTTTGCGGAGTGTTACCGAGGGTTGCTACTAAGACAGCACATAACACAGTGGTTTCCACCATACACACGTATAAGCACAGCCAGAGCTCCTGGAAGTACCAGCTAACACCTGAGGTCACCTGGGGCAGCTGGGCTCTTGGCCTCAGTGGGCACCTGTGATTCCATTCCCTCCACCCATCTTGCAGGTGGCATCCCAGGGACCCAGGGAGTTCCATGTGGCCCCTCCCTGTGACCATCTTGGAACTGGGTCAGCGTCAACCCTTTGGCCAAGGAAGGAGTAAAGGCCGTTACACCATCTCACTTGCGCCATCTATCCTGGCCCCGTGTCGACGAAGGCCAGACCCAGGGGCAGCACCAGAGAGTAAACAACAGAGCCTATGCCCACGTCCTAAGGCCCACAGGCTGGACAGAGGAAAACGGAGGGGAGGAAGAGATTGCCGAAGTGTGGAAGTGGCATGCTTTGTACTTAACACACTCTAGAAAGAGGACCTAGCAAATCAAAACTGTTCCTCCTGGGAGCAAGGAGCAGGCCAGTGTGTTGGCTTAGTCACTGGTCCCAACTCGATCTCACCTCAGACCTCTTTGTCCTCATGCCTGGCCCCACTGGATTCTCCCACAAAGCCTTCACTCCCGTGCCCACACCCACCCTCATGCTCAGAAATGCTTGCCCCAGAAGGAACCAACCTGGGCTGCTGGGGTGCCCAGAGGAAGGCTCATTCTTGACCAGTTCTTTGTCTGCTTCTCAGCCAATGAAAAGAATAGCTGGAACTCTGAAGTCTACACCCAGGAGGTGGGAGGGGGAGTGGGGAGGGGACAAAGGTGAATAGGGTAGGGACGGGTGTTAAGAAGTCATGTTGGGAGCCACCTGGAGAGGTCTGGATGTGGGAAATGTACAAAAACAGTATCAGACCTCAGTTCAGAAACCACAAAACAGAATGGACAGTGAGGCCACAAGCACGAGGGAGGGAAGGTAGGCGTGGTGACAACATGAGGGAGACAGCCCAAGAAAGCTGTTGCACAGTCTGCAGTAAGGAACTCGTTGCTTCTCGCCACCTCAGCCAGGTCACCCAAAGTCTGGAGGAGGAGAGAAAGGGCTGCTCTCAGAGCATGGCCCTTAAGGGTGCTGAGTTTGGAACCAGCCTGCCTGTGTTGAAATCCTGGTTCCACCACTTGCCAGCTCTGTGACCCTGGGCAAATCTTGCATCTGCAATTTGTTTCCTCTGCAAAATGGAGATAAGAGCAGCTTCGATCTGCAGGAACGAGATGAGTGACTGTGCACGCAAAGGACTGAGAAGTGTGTGTGTCAGCCTTGAGGAGGCGCCACGTGCATGTCAGCTGTCATCATCGCTCCCAGCCGGGCTGAGCGGACAAGAACAGGAGGAGAGCAGATGCTCTGGGGCCCGGTGGCTATGAGGCAGGCAGCGCCTTGGCTGACCCCCTCTCAGGGCTGGCCAGGCAGGCGGGCTGAGCAAGCGATGACGCAGGATGGGGCCCTGCCCTTGGGGGGCTCCCAGGCTGATAGTATTGCTCTGCTGGCCAGGATAAGGCAAGTGGACTCACAGGGAGCCTCAAGGCAGAAACTGGGAAGTGAGTGTCCAGTGTGCAAATGTAGGGCCCAGGGACTGACCACTGTGGGTCCCACCATGCCAGGAGCAGGCAGACCTCTGGCCCCAGGGGCCACCTCTCCCCGCCCTCTCTGACCGGTGAGGCAAGATCAGACTCAACATCACTGGGTAGTCCACTTTAAAACAGCAGCATCTTTTATCCTTATCATCATTATTTATTATTGTTGTTATTATTTATTGTTAGCATTTATTAAATGCTTATTATGTGCCAGGCACTGTTCTAAACTCTTTACTTGTGGTAAGTGATTTATTCCTCCTATCAACTCTATAAGAAAATAACTACTATTTGTAATGCTGTTTTATCATGGGAAAACGAGGTCCTCAGTGGATGTTAAGGCCAAAGGTAGCCACCCGTTCCTGTGGGTTGTCACAGGAGTTGCTGCTGGCCCTCTGCAAGGGATAAATTCCCCTTGCCTGGGAGGTAGGGACTTTCTTCCTTTAAGCCCTGTGTGATCTCGACCAGCCACTCCCCTTTCTGTGCCTCAGTTTCCTCACCTGTAAAAGGGGGCTGGCATCAGGGAGTCTGCATCTTACTACTTCTACTCCTTCAGCCTTGGACTGGATTGTTTTAATAAACATGTTTCACAAGGGCAGTTCCCAACCCCACCCATCTCAATCCTCCTGGGCCTGTGTTAAGCATTTGGATACGAGGAAGGAAGTCTCTCTTTCTCTTGTCTCTGTATCTGTCTCTCTCTCTCTCTCAGCTACATACACACACTCACAGGATCTGGAGGCAAAGAGAAGACAAAATCTGCACAAAATTCCCCAGGCCCTGAGCCCCTCCCTCGTGGCCTCGCCAATGCTGAAGGCCTGGCTGGGGGAAGGGTATCCATTCACTTGAGGAGCCAGACCAGACAAAAGGACTTGACTCCTTGGAAGCCAGAGGACCTTCACATCAGGGATGACAGCTATGCTGAGACTCCCATCTCCAGTTCCACGGCTCTTACCTCACCCAACTGCACCCCTGGGCTCCAGACCTGGAGTGTGCTGCCCTGAAGTAGGCCCCACTGGCCCCCCTTCCTCCACCCTCCCTAAACCACACACAGTGCTGGTCTCCACCTACACTGGGTATCCCCAGAGAGGGGGAGACCAGGTCCCCAGGCCTCCCATTCCACTGTCTGTCCCCCAGCCACCCACACACAGTGCTGCTCCCAGCCTCCAGCCTCACCGATGCTCTCTCCCAATCCCCAGGAGGCATGGCTGGATCCTGCATCTCCTGACCCTCCTTTGCCCCTTATCAGCCAAAACTCACCCCCAACTAAAATCATCCTTTGGGGCCAAGGAGAGAGCCCCACCCTTCCCCAAGGTCTTCTCAGCCCATCCCTGGGGACTTTCCCCAAGCTTTTCAGTCCCTGACCCACTCCAATCACAAAATCTCTCTCAACCTGTCCGGGACCCTGTATCAGCCCACAGCCTGGCAGCACGAAAAGCAAACAGAGTTGGGTACCTCCCACCCTGTGACCTACTCCCTACACCCCACCAGCACATCTTCCAGAAACGTGAATGCAAAACCATCCAGACCCCTCCCAAGAGCCGCAGACGGAGCCCTCTGCCCCCTGCTTCCCCATGGGTTGAGGACCCTGTTCAGCTTTTGCCCACACTCCAACCTTTCCGCATCTTTATAGACCCTCATGTATTCTTTCCTGGACTCAGGCAGATGTATGTCTATATTCTGACTCTACCCCTTGCTGTGTGACATTTGAGAAGTTACATAATCTCTCTGAGCCTCAGTCTCCCCATCCATAAAATGAAAACTGATACCAACCTCAGGATTGTTTTGATAAGTGTGGAGGAAGGGAAGTGGGGGAGTTGGTAACAGATGAGAAAGCATCCAAGTCCTACCTTATACTTAATAGGGCTCAAAAATATTTGTGCCCCTCCTTCTTTTCTTCCTCTTGATCTCAAGTTTCTCCTCCTTTGCCCTTTTTCATCAGGAAGCTTATGAAGCTCAACTGTACCTTTTCCTCCAAGAAGTCCTCCTGGACCAGCCTGCCTTTTAGCCTCCAGTGGACTTGGGAGGGGCAGGAAATTATGTGGGGATGGAAGGAATATATTTTTCAAAGCTCTGTTTTGGAGGGAGCAGCTCCCAACCAGCCCACTGGCCGAGGCCTCTAAGGGTCAGGCTCTTGGCCTAGGGGCTTGGGGCCAGAGCAGAGGGGTGGGCGTGAGTCCTCAGCACCACTCTCTAGTTGTTACTCTGTCTTGGCTCCCTCTCTCCATCCACATTCTGACTTTCTCTGAACCCCTGAACTCCATGCGCTGGATCACCGGGCTCCTTCCGTCTTTGACGTCCAGTTTGATCAGGCCGGAGAGGGGCCATGATGGAAGGTAGGAGGAGAGAGAAGTTAAGTTGGTGTGAGCCCTCTCTCTGCAGGCCCTGGCTTTAGGAGTGACTGCACTCCCAGAGTCATGGCGTCAGCTGGGTGAAGTAATAGCATCACCCTTGTCCTTCAGCCTCAGGGTAGTACCGACTCCCCGCTGTTGCTGATCCCTGGGAGTCCTGCTGTCTCATGCACATGGACCTGCCCACACTCCACACATAGTTTCTTCATTACATGCTCTTCAACGGGCCCTTGGAAAGTGCCATCTGTGCCCAGCAAGGACAGGACTGATCCCGACACCCAGTTCATCAATCTTTTACTCTTTCCCTGCAGCCCACTGGGGGAGTGGGGCTCAAAGTACTGAATTAAAACCATGGAAGAATCAATTCAGCCACCTTGACTAGGGAGTGACTTGCTCTGAGTGATGGCAAGAGGGTAGAGACCCAGGCAGGAGGCCAGGAAGACCTTGTCACCCTTGCCTGTGGGGACAGTGGAACAAGGAAAGGAACAGAAACTCCCTCAAGCTGTGTTGTCAGTCCTGCAGAGAAGTTGGGCAGGAAGTGACAGACCATGTTCCCCACAAGGAACTCCTTCATCAGACTGGGGGCTTCATGGCATCAGAAACAGTGCCTCCCCCATCTGACTAGGTGCTCCCTAGGTGCAGAGGCTGTGTTTAACTCATCTTTTCCCTATATCCCCAATGTCTAATGCCTCAGTGCAAAACTTAGAGACACAGAAATGGATAAAACACGATCCCTGCCATCTAATAGGGAAGCAAATTCATGTAAAAGGCCCCACCAAGCCGTGCAGTCCTTGTTGTGCTGGTGGGCCCAGGTTCAGTCCCAGGCCTGCCACCCCGACTCCTGTGTGACCTTGGCAAATCACTTCACCTTGGGTGACCAACTCATTTCATCTTTCCTCTCCTCCTCAAACTGTCCTGAGAAAGTACCATCTCCAAGGAACCCCCTTATTTCCAGGAAAAGTGGGACACTTGTGCCTCCTACTGAGCCTCCTTATGCCTCAATTTCCTCAAATATGAAGTAGAAATGTTAATAGCGATATCTGACTTATATGGAAAGCTGTTGTGTGGATGAAATGAGTTAATGTAAATCAAGAACGTAGTGTCTGGCACAGTGCAAGTTCTATACGATTTGTTTTCTCCATTTGAATTCCCCAGAAGCAGATCCTGGGACAGGATTTGGCTGCAAATAGTTTATTTGGGAAGTGATTCCAAGAAGCATGGAATTAAAATGAGAGAAGAAAAAGGAAGCAATGCAGACAGCATTAATGAGCAGGTGACCGCTGTGGGCAGTTGCGCTCCTTACCACTGGAGACCTCTGCAAGCCTGCATAGAGCATGGCTTGTAGTTGTCTGCTCTGAGGGGTAGAGAAGCTGGGGCTTATATTCCCCAAATCCCATTCCTCATCACTTGGAGTAGGATGGTGTTAACTCCCCAGCATTTGTGTATTGGAAACCTGCAACATACATGAGCATGGTGGGTGCAGAGCAGGCAGGACACTGTCAGCATCTGGTACGTATGTGTCAAACATTCCTGTGACGTACAGGAGGCATGAGGGCCGACAGGAACACCCACTCAGCTATGGAAGAGGGAAGCCAAGGCAGAAGGAGGTTACATCTGGGTGAGCTTCGAAGTATGTGTAGGAGTTTTTCATGCAGAGGAGAAGGCAGGCCTTGTAATGGTGGGTGCACAATAAATGTTTAAATGAATGCCAAGTAAGTTGAGAGTGATTCAAATGTTCAAATGCTTGAGCTAGTGGGGCTGACTCAGTGCTGGAGAGCCATAGGTGGTCAGAAGGGGAGGTGATACAGTCAGCCTGGAGGCATCAGGAAATGCTGGATCAAGGTATGAGGACCTGAACTGGTCTCTGATCAGCAGGTAGAGAGAAGGGAGGGTAGGCCAGGCAGAAGAACCTCAAGAGCTAGGCAGTGGAGTTGGAATGAGGCGGGACAGAAGGAGTGCCAAAGACAGGGAAGAGAAGGGAAGGAAAGGGAAAGGGAAATGGAAAAGAAAGGAAGAAAGAGAAGGAAACAATTGAACTTGGGGAAGAAGAAGAGACACAGAACACTCCATCACAGGGGTAGAAGGAGAACCACGGACTCTGGCATCACACAGGTCAAATGAAGAGAGCAATGACATGGTGGCATTGCGTTCTCAAGTCCCGAGTCCTACACAAAGTGGAGGCCAAAGCCATCTGGAACACTTTCCAGGACAGGTGAGCCACCAGGAGACCACTGTGAGCCCAAGAACATGAGCTTCGTGGGAAGAAGTCTGCAGGGATCCTGGGAGTAAGAGTGAGCTGAGGGCAAGGCACTGTCCGCAAGCCAGAAGGGAGGAGGGTTCCAGCGGTTATTACCAGAGCCGCACAAATATTGTTGTTTTGACTGGTAGTGGAGATTGTTTTATTTTTTTCCCCAGGAACCACAAGTGTGATGTGTGGGCTCGTTTTAGAACATGACACCACAGGGAGAGCAACAACCTCTGGCCTTGCCTTCCCCACTTCCCCTGGTGAGATGCTTGCATGCACACACACACACACACACATAGGCACACACAAGTCACTAAAAAGTAACCCAAACCATGAATGTTTGATCCACCAATGCCAAGGCTCTGCTGGAAATTCCTAACTTCTTGTGATGGTAAGAATACCACTCCCTGACTTTTTTAAATATGTAAAGCAATTACAACAGTACCTGGAATGTAAAAAAAAAAAAAAAACTATGAATGCATTAGCTATTATTTAGAGGCTAAAAAGCTCAGCGGCTAAGAGCACAGACAATGCAGCCATGTTATGTTCAGAGCTCAGCTCCTCCGCTCACTGCTGTCTGACAGACTGGAAAGGTGCTTAACCTGTTGGCGCCTCAGTTTATCCACCTCTAACTTGGGGATGGTAATAGTACCTCCCACACAGGGTTGATAGGATAAATGGGGTAATGCATGGAAAGAGCTCAGAAAATGGTCTGCCTCAGACATCAATAAACCTGAGTCATCATGTCATCACCTCCTGCCCAGGGAAGGAAGCAGAAATGACCAAACTCCCCATCCCACCCAAGCCTACCAGGGGTAGGCAGGAGGGAGGTCTCATCCAACCCAGAGGAGACCCTGCTTGTTTAAGTTAAGCTAAGTTCCAGGGCGGGGCCGGCAGGTGAACTGAGGTCTAGATCTGGTCATGGTTAGATTATTCTTCTTGGTTGGGTTTGTCTGGGGAGAGAGGAGGTGAAGCCATGTGCACCATTTTTCGGTTTGGCTTGGAGCAGTGGCTCTCAAGCTGAGTATGCACCTGTATCACTTGGAGGGCTTATTCAATCGCACATCGCTGGCCCCACCCCCAAGTATCTGATTTCTAAGGTAATTTGCTTTTCTAACAAGTTTTCATGCTGATCCTGCTGGCCCAGGAAGCATGCTTGGAGAACCATTGGTTTAGGAGATGAACAGACCTAGACAGACCTCTCTGAATTCCAGTTCCACTCCTAGGAGCTGTGTGACCTTGGTCAGTCTCTTAAACTCTTGGGCCTGAGTCTCCCTACTTTTTTTTTCTTTTTGAGATGGAGATTCTCTCTGTTGCCCAGGCTGGAGTGCAATGGCGTGATCTCGGCTCACTGCAACCTCTGCCTCCCGGGTTCAAGTGATTCTCCTGCCTCAGCCTCCCAAGTAGCTGGGATTACAGGCATGCACCACCACGTCCGACTAATTTTTGTATTTTTAGTAGAGACAGTGTTTCTCCATGTTAGCCAGGCTGGTCTTGAACTCCCGACCTCAGGTGATCTGCCCACCTCAGCCTCCCAGAGTGCTGAGATCACAGGCGTGAGCCACCACACCTGGCCGGTCTCCCTACTTTTAAAATTGAGATTCTAATACTTGTCCTCAGAGTAGCTGTGCAGATTCAATGAGGACATGGAGGTGAAGTGGCCAGCACAGTGCCCAGCCCCCTGTAAGTACCCACAGTGACTGTTGCTATTATTCCTTCAGTGGTTGGGACTGGGGTTTTGCTTGGGTATGTGCGCTTCCTCATTAATGATGTTCCCCCCAGTCATCAGCTGGGCACATGGCTTCCCAGAATAAAGATCACTTTCCCAGGCTCCCTTGAGGCAGTGTCGCCTTATGATAAGTAGTGACTGATGGGTTGTGTATTAGATGGGATATTGGTTTGGCTACTAAAACCAGAGACACCCAAAATAGTAGCAGCCTAAGTAAAGGAGAAATGTATTTGTTTCTAAAATAGCATAAGAGTGTATGGCCCTTATATCTTGTTGGTCTATCATTCTCAATATAAGATCCTCATCTCATCATGTAGGATGGCTGCTGCCACTCCTGCCATCACACCCACATCCCAGACAAGTGGAAGGGGAAAGGAAGATCATATTTCTTCCCTGGGAGGTCACAAATAGTAGCTGTAAATATGATATCTATTCACATTCTACAGGCTAGAACTTAGTCACATGACCACATCTAGCTCCACATCTACAGGAGGCTGTAAAATGCAGTCATCAGTTGAGCTGCTCTATGATCAGTTAATGCTATTATTAAATGCTATGACTATGTAAGGAAGGGAGAATGGGCACAGCTTTTACAACAGGATGTAGTCAGCAATTGTGTGTACAAACACTGGGGATTGTCCTTAAAGGGAGGGGCATCCATACCATTTCAGCCCTTCTTTCTTCCTGTTGTAGGAATGCAAATGTGATTCTCTGAAGTTCTTTGTCTGGCTAGAGTACTTTGCCATGGTAGATTAAAGAAAGCCCCAGTTCTTCATCCCTCCCAAGATCCCTACCCTTTGCCATGTGACTTCTCACTCAGACTGTATGGGCTTGGCCATGGGATTTGCTTTAGCCAATGAAAGTATTTGTGACATTGACTTATTTATTCTGTCTCTCTCTTTTTCCCTTTCTCCAGTAGCCACAAGGACATTTCTGGACTGACCTGCTAGAGGAAGATAGAAAGACATGGTGCCACTGGACATTTCATTTTGGCCCACAGTAACCAACGCCCACAGAATGGAACTGCCCATGGGTACCCTTAGTGGGAAACAGGGAGAGAAATGAAACTACTGCTTTCTCAACACCTACCGTGTCCCTGGAAATGTTAACTCATTTCAGTGAGATGGTGGTGCTAGGGCCAGCATTCAAGCCAGCCTCCAGTCTGACTTGGAAGCCGTGGGTGTTCACAACACCCGACAGTGCCTCCAGAGACAGCCTCTGACCCTACTTCCTTGCCTGTCCACACTCCTCACCCACTCCAGCACCAAGTCTGACCCCAAAACATCTCTGCGAGGGCAGACTTCCATGTTACAAAGTCCAGGGGACACTTTCCAACCTCACCTTACTTGCCCCTCTCAGCACCTTGGCATCTGTGTGGCTGTGGGTCTCCTGGGTTTCCTCCTGCCTACCTGGCCACACCTGTGTTCCTTTCTCTCTCCTTCTTTCCCTTCTTCCTTTCTTCCTTCCTTCCTGAAATGGAGGACAACTGTCCCTCTTTGTCTGGCAAAGAGTCACTTCTGGAGAGCATGTAGTTACTCAAATGTTGGGCAACGAAGCATCCATTGTTCTGAGCTTAGGGGAAGAGGCAGATCAATTTGCGTAAATCCTTTGAGATATTCAGGGAGAGGAATGTGCTGCACCAGTTTGCAATAGTGACCTGTGGCCATGAGATTTGTGGACATATTTGGGCTATACAGCTCCAGTTCTCCCTGGTGCTGAAACTCAGCACTTAGCCTTTAGGGGTGAGTAAATCTCTAAGAATCTTGATAGTTACACGTAAGGGAGTTGCAGACAGAGACACTAGAGACCCCATAATATGGCCGGTGGAGGCTGGAGCCCTTTGGAATTTCCATTGCAAGCTCATCTTCTGTAAACCTTGGCTTTCCTCAAGGCTCAGCCTTAGGCCATCTTCTTTTCTCATTCTCTGTTTGCTGTCTAAGTCATGAAGTACCCTGCCAAGATTTCAACAATCAACTACAGCTCGGTATCTCTCAAATTGTTATCTCTGAATCGGGGTCTCCTTTGAGCTCCTGGAGCTAAGCAGTCAGCATCATCCCCTTCTGCATCATCTCATGGTTGAGGACTGCTGCTTGAGCTCCAGCCATTTGGTCTGCATTGAGTCAGACAGAAGAAGGAGGAAGAGGAGAAGAACACACTCCACACTCCACACCCTGTTAAGGAGATTTCTTTACTAAAGAACCAGTGCAACAGTTTCTTACATTTCGTTGGCTAGAACTTAGTAGCATGGTCACATCTCCCTTCAGTGGAAACTGGGAAATGTAGTCCCTTAGCAGGTGATGAAGTGCCCAGCTAAATAGTGAGATTATGTTATGAAAAGGTAAGAGATTGAATAGTGGGAGGAAATCAGGAGTTTCTACCACAATGCCCCAAATCATAAACATGATCTTACCTCCAAAACAGGCCCGGACAGGGAAATCTATAGAGGCTGAAAGTAAATTAGTGGTTGCTTAGGGCTGGTGGTGGGGGAAGAGGGGTGGAATAGGAAGTGATAACGAGGCTGGGCGCAGTGGCTCACGCCTGTAATCCCAACACTTTGGGAGGCCAAGGTGGGCGGATCACTTGAGGTCAAGAGTTCAAGACCAGCCTGGCCAACATGGTGAAACCCCGTTTCTCTATGTTGGTCAGGCTGGTCTCGAACTCCCAACCTCAGGTGATCCACCCACCTCGGCCTCCCAAAGTGCTGGGATTATAGGCATGAGCCACCGTGCCCGGTCCAGGGTTTCTTCTTGAGATGAAGAAAGTGGCCATCCCTTCAGTGGAAACTGGGAAATGTAGTCCCTTAGCAGGTGATGAAGTGCCCAGCTAAATAGTGAGATTATGTTATGAAAAGGTAAGAGATTGAATAGTGGGAGGAAATCAGGAGTTTCTACCACAATGCCCCAAATCATAAACATGATCTTACCTCCAAAACAGGCCCGGACAGGGAAATCTATAGAGGCTGAAAGTAAATTAGTGAGTAGTTGCTCATGCCTGTAACCCCAGCACTTTGGGAGGCTGATGTGGGAGGAGAGCTTGAGTCCAGGAGTTCAAGACCAGCATGGGCAACATGTTGAGGCCCCATCTTTACAAAAATAGAAAAATATTAGTGGAGCATGGTGGCACACACCTGTGTTTCTGAGTACTCAGGAGACTAAGGCAGGAGGATCTCTTGAGCCCAGGAGGTTGAGGCTGCAGTGAGCCATGATCATACCACTGCACTCCAGCCTGGGAAACAGAGGGAGACCCTGTCTCAAGAAACAAGAAAGTTTTCTAAAACAGACTGTGTTGAAATTGGTGCATATCTATGAATCATTCTAAAAGCCATTGACTTGTACACTTTAAATGGGTAAACTGTGTGGTATGCGTATTACATCTCAATAAATCCATTTTTTAGAAAACAAAGCTCACTAGAAGATAAACTTCAGGAGGATGGGACTTTGCTGGCTCCTGACTGTCTCTGGCATGTGGTGGGCACCCAGGAGCTGTTTTCTGACTGGTAGATGAACGAATGCTTGACCTCTTTCTCCCACCCCCTCACAGCCAATTCAGTACAAAATCCTATTGTTTAACCTCTAAGTTCCGGCCACTTCTCCCCAGCTTCACTGCTACCACGCCATTTCACATATCATTTTCTCCATCTCATGACAGCCCCCTCCCGTCCATTCCCCACACAGCTGTCACAGCCTTCTAAAAAGACAGAACTGGTCTGTCCTGCCTCTGCCAAAAATGCCTCAATAATTTCCCATTGCTTCCAGAACAAAGTGCAAAACCCCAGACAGGGCCTCCAGGCCACCTTGCCCGCCTTGGCTTCTCTGTCGTCGCCATACTCTGTTCTCCCCTCTCTGCAGTAGGTATCAGCTCTCAGGGTTCCTCAGACACTGCCTAGAACATGGGCAGAGCCTCCACTCACCCCATCCCATACACCCACTCTCCTCCCCAGCAGTGCTCAGCTCCAGGCCATCTCCTTACAGGGCTTCCCAGAAAGAGGCTAGAATCCCCTTCATAGGTCCTCACATCTCCCTGAAATCTCATGGCACTTACCATACAAGCTTGTCATTATATATCTATTTGGGTGTTTATTTCAATTCAACTCAACCAATATTTATGGATGACCTGCATGCCAGGTCCTCTTTCACAGCACCTCCTCCTGGTCCCATCCCCAGCCTACAAGGGCTCCCTGTCTGCCTCTGCCCTTTGCCCCTGAGAGGCCAGGACCAGCCCAGCCAGTAGACTCCCAGGCAGACAATGACAGCAAAGACACAGCAATTGGCCAGGCGCAGTGGCTCACACTTGTAATCCCAGCACTTTGAGGGGGCCAAGGTGGGTAGATCACTTGAGGCCAGGAGTTCAAAACCGGCCTGGCCAATATGGCAAAACCCCGTCTCTACTAAAAATACAAAGCTTAGCCATGCATGATGGCAAGCACCTGTAATCCCAGCTACTTGGGAGACTGAGGCAGGAGAATCACTTGAACCCAGGAGATGGAGGTTGCAATGAGCTGAGATCGCACCACTGTACTCCAGCCTAGGTGACAGAGCAAGACTCTCTCAAAAACAAAAACAACGACAACGACAACAAAAAGACACGGTAACAACTGCCACCCAGTCCAGCCTTTCCAGGGCCTGACTGGCCCAGCAGTCAGGGCCAGTGAGGAATGGATGGGCAGAGTATCAGCTGGGCACCTGGACAAGTTCTAGATCAGCTCTGCCACTGGCAGGACATGAGGCCTTGGGCCAATCCCTGCCCTCCCTAGTCTTCAGTGTCCTTATTTATAAAAAGAGTCTCTCAGTCTGACTTAGGATGAGTATTCTTTGAATCAATGACCAAGATCTTTATGAAAAGTTCATGATGACAGGGCTTCGGGTTTCACTCATTCACCCTTCAGTCGTTGATCATTGATGCATTCATTGATCACCATATATTTATCGAGCATCTCCTCTGTAACAGGCCTTACTCTAAGCTGAGGAGTCATAGGGACCAAGACAATGACAGGCAGGGCCTATTGAGGATACAAACATGGGGCCAAGGACAAAACACATCAACAGGCAATCCCAGTTCTGTATGTGAAAGGAAAAATATAACGTTCTTTATTCTTTTCTTCTTTCATTTTTCTTTTCTTTTTTTTTTTTTTTTTTTGTTTTTTGTTTTTGTTTTGTTTTGTTTTGTTTTGTTTTGTTTTTGTTTGTTTTTTTGAGACAGAGTCTTGCTCTGTCGGCTGGGCTGGAAGGCAATGGCATGATCTCTGCTCACTGCACCCTCCACCTCCCGGGTTTAAGCGATTCTCCTGCCTCAGCCTCCCAAGTAGGTGGGATTACAGGCATGTGCCACCACGCCCAGCTAATTTTTGTATTTTCAGTAGAGACAAGGTTTTCCATGTTGGCCAGACTGGTCTTGAACTCCAGACCTCAGGTGATCTGCCCGCCTCAGCCTCCCCAAGCGCTGGGATTACAGGCGTGAGCCACTGCACCCAGCCATAATAAAATGTTCTCTATTTTCTAATAATGCCATCTTTATTTCAAGTGCTGCCTCAAATGAGGTAGGAGAATATATCTGTTGTCAATGCTGCCTACTCCTTTTCTTCCATCACCTCCTTTCTGTCTGTCCTTTCTTCTAGTCCAGGAAAAGTATTTATCAAGTCAAGGAAAGGACAGGAGCAGGGTGGGATTCAGTTACTGCGGAGATGTAACAAAAAAATTCACAATTCAGGCAGGGCTCAGTGGGGACATTTCTGTTCTGCTGGGCATCAGCTGGGGAAGCTGGAAGGCTGGGGCAAGATCATCTGAAGATTCACTCAGTCACATGCCCGGCTGTTGGCTGAAAACTTAGCACATGTACATGTGGCCTCCCCATGTAGCTTTGGCTTCCTGACAACATGGCAGTTGGTTTTCATGGGTGAGTATGGAGAGAAAGGGAGAGAGAAGCTGAACTGCTGCAATGACCTACCCTGGGAAGACTAGGCTTATGCCACCTTCTGTCCACCTAGCAGTCTCAACATCCCACTCAGTTTCAATGGGATGAGGAAATATCCAACTCTTGACTGGAAAGATTCTGGAAGAGCATGTGGAAAAAAACCTATGGCCATGGCCACATTTGAAAAATACAAGCTACTACAGGAGTGGGGAATGGTCCAGTTTACTTTTTTTTTTAATGTCTCCCCCCTTTATTTTTTAATGACTTAAACCTTTCAGTTCCCCTAAGGGCTTAGGATTCAGGACACAAAGGCCAGTGACTTTTTTGCTTTCTACTTTGTCATGGTCCTCCTGAGGAAATAAGGACCTCAGTTAACATCTAACAAGAATGACCAGCCAGGTGGAAAAGTACTCTGAGAGCCACCCCGGCCTGAGGAATTGGGAAGCCGGGAAGGGAGGAGGAAGGAGAAATCGGCCAGATGAGGAAGAGACGGGTAGAGCAGTGAGGGAGAGAGGGATGTCAGGGTGGATGCTCAGTGCTCCACATAGGGAGGGAACAGCATGTGCAAAGCTGCTAAAGGAAGAAAAGAAGTCAGCATTGAGACAGAGCTGAGAGATGAGGAGGGCGAGATTGGCAAACCAGTTGAACTTTATATGAGGAGTCTGGTGTGAAGTCATGGAAGGAAGGGTTTTAAGCAAGAGAATGAGATAAGATTTGTATAAAGCCTACCTTCAATAAAGTGAAATGGATTCTAGAAGCATTTGAGAAGCAGAAATATTGGGTCTTGTTGACCTATTGGGTGTGGGGGAGGGAAAGGGAAGCTTCCCCCAGGTGCTCACAGCACCTCCTTCTCAGGGTTTGCCCAGGTTCTGACCAGGAGGCCACAGCCACTTCCAGGAACCATCACAGCCCACTGCATCCCTGCAAAGGCGGGCCATGGCAGGACAAGACCTCCTGGAATGGGGTGAGATATGCACCCTCAACTGTCCACGGCTTCACTAGGGCCTTCATCCATGAGCAGGATTCCCGTCTGTTCTCTCCCCAGGAGCAGAGCCCAGTAGCCTCTGACAAAGGGGCTTCTCAGTCAATGATGTGGGAGTAGAGGCCTAGCAGGCTTGGGGGGCAGTGGGGAGGAGGAGCTGCAGGGCACCCTGAGGCCAGAGAGCACCCGCTGGGTGAACAGGTGACCCACTCTACCTTCCACAGGAGTCACCAGGAAAGGTGAGGCTAGGAAGGATAGAGAGGCTTCTTGCACACCTGCGTGGGGAGATGCGTCTGCATTGGGACCAAATCTGAGGTTACCTGGGCCCCTGGGCCACCTGCTCTGGGCACTCAGCACTAGCACCATTGTGCCCAGGGCAGCAAAGCCACGGGATGAATGTGCCCCACCTTCCTAGAGCAACAATTTGGCTCAAAGAATGTGAGGAAAATATTGTTTTCACAGTAAACAGTATGATGAAGCAGAATATAAGATGCCTGTGTGGACTTTCAATGAATAGAAGACTTGTGATCCCACTGGCACTCTGGGTTGGTTGTTTTGAGCCAAGCCCACCCCTCCTCCCCCCACACAAGCCTTAGGGGGAATGTGGTCTGGCTCCTTCGGGTGCCTCTCTGGTGGAAAAGTTTGAGGAAGATCACAGGCTTCATTAACACCCGCAGTCCCAAGGACGGCTCTGCAACAGAATCTGCTGCTGCCACTGGGAACAGTGGTGTGTGGAAGGGGCCCCCAGGCCACACAGGCATCACCTCAACGAGCAGCTCCCAGTCACCCACAGCACTGAGAGGTGGTGGAAGCGCTGGTAGTGTCTCACTGGTGGAAGGTGACCTCTCCTGGAGCTGGTCTAGGCTCCCAGTAGGTCATTCCTGTCACCTATCCTGCCATGGCAGCGCAAGTCAGTTCTCTCTAGCTGGCGACTCCCACTAGGGATGCAGCCAAGGCGAGTCCAGCTGGACTTTGGTCAGCCATCAGTGGAGAGGAGACGGGAGAGAAGTCCCTCCTTGCGCAGTTGACTTGGGCTCTGGTTTTGCTGCCAGTGACCAGTTCTGTCACCTTTGCCCCCTGGTCAATGAGTACCAGGGTGGCTCTGGGTGAGAACAGTGACCAAAGGGCTGGGTGGGAGTGGACGTGTAGCGAGAGGGACAGTGAGAGGTGCAGTAAAGGGCTGCAGCCCTTTGTGGTCTGACTGAGAGGAGAAGAAAGGAACAAAGAGCAAGCACAAGCACAGGGGAGAATCGAGGGACTTTGTGTGTCGTCATCTTTTCCTGGTGTGAGGAGAACCCCAGCAGGGGGAACCAGGCCGTCTGCTCTGCTCTAGTCAGTGGTCCCAATAGGACTTCCACAGAGGTACCCAGTGGCCTGTGGCTACAGTGGACCTGGTACAGAAGAAAGAGAGCTGTACCCACTCCTCAGGAAGCCCCTATAGAAGGGATAGAAGGAAGACACAGCCCCGTTCTCAGGGAGCCCCAGTCTAAGGGGAGACACAGCCCCATCCTCAGGGAGCCCCAGTCTAAGGGTGGCGCAGCCCCGTCCTGAGGAAGTCCCAGTCTGAGGGGATACACAGCCCTCTCCTCAGGGAGCCCGAGTCTGAGGGGAGTGGTCTCCTTAGGTCCCTGCAAAGGCTCTTGCCTCCCTCACCACCTGTACTTCTGTGGCTTTGCTCCGAATTCATATAAACTGAGATGGGGAATCCCAGGAACTGAAATACTGTTAATCACCCTTTTTTATTGCCCTTCCTTGAGTGACTCAGCCGTAGGAAATCACAGCTCCTGAAGAGAACCCAGAATGAAAACTGAAAGGGAGAGTGATGAGTGAGAGTCAGCTACTGCCACAGCCTTGGCAGCCACACGGCCTTGTCCCCAGAGGTCGCTGCTCTCAGCTGGTCACAGGCAGCTCCTGTACCGACAGAGGCAATGGGGTGGGTCTGGGCCAGGGGATGCCCAGTCCCCAGGGAGCCCCTGCAGCAGGGCTGGCCCTGGATCCACTCAGGGGCCAGTGCACAGCGGTGAAAGCCTGGGGTGATCTCAGGGCCGGTGATTTGCTGTCCAGGCCTCTGACTCCTGCCCTTCCTGACTCAACCACATCCGGTTTGGGCTCTCGCAGGCTCCCACCTGGAACGCCCTCCCTTCCCTCCTGTGTGCCACACCCTGCTCTCTGGCAGCCCCTCATGTCCTCCTCAGAGCTGTCCTCACAACCTCTGTTTCAGCCCTTCTGGGTACTTGATGTCACGTGACTGACTTGGGGTATGTGGGGTCTTTTGCCTTTTCTTCTCACTTGGACCCTGAAGCCTCAAGAACAGGTGCTTCCTGCAACAGAATGTGCTCAGCCCTTAGGAAAACCTGAATGAAGGAAGGAAGAAGGAAAACCAGAACCCAAACTTTCAGTTTTCTTGGCCGACCCAGAGATTGGGGGCCATGAAATGCTATGGGACACCGACCTGGCTGCCTTTCCCTAGGAGTGTGAGAGGATGACACTTCTCCAAGCTAAAAGGGGCTTAGAAGTCACTTGAAAACAAGCTCTTTTGAGGGGAAGGGCCTGCCAAGGTCACCCTGCTTGCCAGCAGCAGAGCCAATGCTCTTGCTGGGGTCCGCTGCCTCATTCCCTCTGCCTGACCCTCCACCCTTGTACCTGGACCCTGGGCTGTGGGCCAGGCTGAAACCCAGAGCAAGACATACGGTTCTGTGCTACACCAGTGGGGCGAGGCAGGCGAGGCAGCCATGGCAGTGGCTGACCTGCTCCACCCACGGTGGGCACATTTCATCACCATGAGGGCTGGTAGCTTCTGTGGCCCAGGGAAAGCTACGCTTTGCAAACACTGAGCTGCCTGGATCCCCATCCTCGTTCTTATGCAAGCACTCGGAACATTCCAGCCCCAGTCAGTGGTGAGAGCACAGATGCCTGGGTACCCTTCTTCTGCCAAGGCAACTCCTGGGGTCGCTGTAGCCTGAGGTCCTGGCATGGGCTGCTCAGGAGGGGTCCCGCCCAGTTTTTCCTACTGCCAATGGCAACAGTGTTTCCTACTGCTGATGGCAACGGTGTTTGGAGATAATCATAAAAATTATGATTCTAGGTTACTCTACCTGGCACTTCACAAATATTTTATCACCTAGCCCTCTTGTGAACCCAATGAGGTAGCTACTGTTATTATCCCCATCTTTCAGGACGAAAGCATTGGGGCCCGAGAAAGGCAGAGACCTGCCCAGTGGCACAGCCAGCATGTGGTGGAGTCAAAACTGCCCTGCCCCAGACCCTTGTTCTCCCTCACTGCACTGCCAGTGACCCAGCTGCTGCCACGCCCTCCACACCCCAAGGAGAAGGCCACCTGAATTTTGGGCATGAGAAACAAGCCCTCTGGATAAGCTACAAAATGCTACAGGTGCTGGGGAAATGGATGGTGCCAGGACCTTCTGCTTAACCACAGAGAGTGCATATTGAAACCCATTTAGACTGGGCACAGTGGCTCACATCTGTAATCCCAACACTTTGGGAGGCCGAGGTGGGCGGACCACTTGAGGTCAGGAGTTTGAGACCAGCCTGACCAACATGGTGAAACACCGTCTCCACTAAAAATACAAAAAGTAGTCGGGCATGGTGGCACATGCCTATAGTCTCACATACTCAGGAGGCTGAGGCAGGAGAATCACTTGAACTCAGGAGGTGGAGGTTGCAGTGAGCCAAGGCTGAGATCACACCACTGCACCCCAGCCTGGGCGACAGACTGAGACTCCACGTCAAAAAGAAAAGAAAAGAGAAGAAAAAGAAACCCACTTAGGCTCTCCCCTTTGCCTGGTTCACCTGGTAGGGAAAGAATAGAGATGAGAAGTAGCATTTGGCGTCAGAGAAGCATCCATTGGGTTCCAGCCCTGGGACAGGCACTTATAAGATGATGATATTCAGCCCCAGGCAGAACAGGTAATTTGAAAGTTGTTCTGTGTTTGAACCATCTGTGCGATGTCCTGAGGGTAACGGCCTCTACTGAGGGTGCTCGGGGCTCCACCGTTTGTTGTTTCCTTCTTAATACTATTGTTAGAGACCATGATGAAGACACACCTACCTACTGAGTTTTGAGGCCAGCAGGGTGGGCTAGCTAACACGGTGGAAGACAGGCTAACATGGTGGAGGACAGAATCCCAATGGCAGTCTGCCCCATCAATATGAGTTGGTGTCCTTCAACATTTCCTACAACGGCCATCGATACAGGCCTGGATACACAAAGGGACAATGAGGGGTCACAGTCCTGGAAGCAAATTGGGGTGGGCGGGTTGAGTAGAAACACAAGAGCTGTTGCCAGCTTCAGAGGCCACCCCCAGGATAGAATCATTAACCTGTGGGGAGGATCAAGAAATGGTGTACGGGAGAGAGGCTTATCTGAGCCCAACTTTGAAAGACAAATAGAATAATAGGGCTTCCTGCCCATGTAACCACAGGACTCATGTGAGAATCAGAAGAGATAATGAGGACAGAATCTTGTGACCTGGTTTAAAAAATTTAAAAAGACAACTTCTCTACTTCCACTGGTAAGGAAATTGAAGCCCAGAAAGGTGGTATGACTTGTTCAAAGTCAACTAATGATTTAGAGGCCAAGACAAGACTCAAGACAGACCTTCTGATTCCAGCACTGGGTTCTGGCTTGTATTAGTCCATTTTCACACTGCTATACAGAACTGCCTGAGACTGGGTAATTTATAGAGAAAAGAGGTTTAATTGACTCACAGTTCTGCGTGGCTGGGGAGGTCTCAGGAAGCCTACAATCATGGCAGTAGGGGAAGCAGGCACGATCTTACATGGTAGCAGGCGAGAGAGAGAGAGAAAGAAACAGAAAGAGAGAGTGAGAGAGACAGCGTGTGTAGGAGGACTGCCAAACACATAAAACTATCAGATCTCGTGAGAACTCACTCACTATCACAAGCACAGCATGGGGGACACTGCCCCCACGATCCATCACCTCCCACCAGGTCCCACTGTTGACACGTGGGGATTATTGGGATTACAATTCGAGATGAGATTTGGGTGGGGACACAGCCAAACCATATCATGGCGCCTCTAACTGACTTCCATTGCCACAACTGCTTGTCTAAGTATCTTGTTTAAGAATGTTACTATAGAGTGGTGGCCCTTTACACTGCAGTATGAATTAGTGGCCAACATGCTTGACAAAGAGACAACAAAGAACGGGGCAGTGAGGGAAATGTAAAAGTGGGAAGGGAGGTTGGAGATGAAAAAGAGACAAGTTGGGAATATGTAAGGCTTGGGGCCAGGAGGAACAGTAAACTTCCTAGGGGATAGGTTTGTCCCCCATTTAACATTAAATTAAATGGGGGACAAGGGGGTTTGCGTGGAAGTAAGAAGAGAACTCAGAAAAGAGAGATTAGACTGCCAAACACAAACTTTACCATATGATCTGAAGGCCCTGTTTCCAAAACCCTTCCTCCCCAGAGTGAGGAGCTGGGCCCGGGGAAAGACAGGAGAGACCTGTTCCATGGGCTCTCTCTGAACTTCCAACTCCACTGAGAGCTGTCCTGGCAGGAAATGGGAGTCTCACCTCCATTTTCCCTTCCTTGTACAGAAGGGAAGAAGAAAATAAATAAGAATACGAGATATTCATTCAGGCTTCATGGGCCATCCCTGCCCCCACCCGGAGAGGAGCCTCTTGGCGACTCTTCCTTGTTTACTAGAAACCATAAGCTGGCAGTGAGGATTCTTGTTCATTATACCAAAGTGCAGAGTTTAGAACCTCATCCCCAAGTTAACTGAGCTCAGAGGATAACCCGGTCTTTTTTTTCCTTATCTGTCTTCATTTTTGTTGACTTGGCCCACTCCACCCTCTCTCCACCTACATGATCAAGCCATGGAAACAAATTTGCAGAAGACAAAACAAACAAAAATGTAAAGCAGAAAATTTGAAATGCTCATTATTCCACTCCCTAAGTGAATAAATTATTGGTTAACACTTTGGCACACTTTCTCCCAGTCTTCATACCGGAAACATACCTGTGTATTTCCCAGGAGACCAGATGGCCTGCGTAAAGGCTTCATATGCAGCTCCCTGACTCATAGGAGTATAGGGAACTGTTTCCTTCCTTCCTTTCTTTCTTTTCCTTTTCTTTCTTTCTTTCTTTCTTTTTTTCTTTCTTTCTTTCTTTTCTTTCTTTCTTTCTTGTTTTTTTTTTTGAGATGGAGTTTCACCTTGTAGCCCAGGCTGGAGTGAAATGGCATGATGTCGGCTCACTGCAACTTCCGCCTCCCAGATTCAAGCAATTCTCCTGCCTCAGTCTCCCAAGTAGCTGGGATTACAGGCATGCACCACCATGACCAGATGATTTTGTATTTTTACGATAGATGGGGTTTCACCTTGTTGGTTAGGCTGGCCTCGAACTCCTGACCTCAGGTGACCCGCTTGCCTTGGCCTTCCAAAGTTCTGGGATTACAGGCATGAGCCACCAGTCTTCTTTCTTAAAAGCCCCTTTTGCATCTTCCTGGTGGATCCTGGTATCAGATCCTTTGCATGTGTTGACCTTTCAGGCTGACATACATGAACATCCCTGGGACATGGACCAAACCCTAATTCTACAAGTACAAACAGTCCTTCCACCTCCCTGCCACCACCCACCAAGCTGGGAACTTGAGGATTCTCTGCAAATCCTACTCTTCCAACCTGTCCCTCAATCTAGAGGAACTTGGTCAACTTCATGCCTGATTGCTGTGGCCTCAGAGTTGGAGCCCTTTCTTATTTTCAAGATTAACAGTGTCTATCTGGGCCTGGTCCATTTGGGGTGGTTCAGCTAATCCCTGCCAAGCTAGCCTGAAGGCACTTATACTCCATGGGTCAAAATGTCTTAATGTGCAAACTAAAGATGCTAACTGATCATAATAGTAGCTGCCAATCACTCAGGGCAAGGCACTGTAGTGGATTATTTAGTTTATTGTCTTTACAGCCCAATCAGAGGACACTCCTAGATCCCACTTTATAGATGGGGAAACTGAGACTCAGAGATGTAGGCTGATTTGCCTAATGACACCTAGCAGGGGAGTCCAAAGCCATTGACATTCCCATTTCTCTCCACTGTCTCCATGATGCTCAGTGAAAAATATTTTAATATATCCATGCCAGATGGAATTTTGCTCATCCCAGGATAGCTCCATAGTAGTGCACTGTCCTGACATAATTCCCACAAAAAGCACGAGATCTCACCTCTTAGTTCACCTGAGTGGCCTTTTCTCAGCTAAAAGCATACATCCCATGAGACTATTTAAATCTTGGAAACAGCTCGATCTCCTCTGTCACTGCCTTCAAGGATGCCCTGGGAACCCCAATTTGGGAACATCTAGCAAGGTCAGCATATCCAGACACTGGCTTCCCACCAGGTGTTCAGTCATCTTGGGGATCTCTGTCCCATTCAGTCACTCATTGGTGAGTTCTTGAGCATCTGATATATGTTCTGGACTGAGCTTTATATAAAGGTAAGGCTCAGTCCCTGCCCTCAGGCACTCACAGGGGTGTGTGTGTCTGCGTATATGTGGTTCTTTGTAATCTGGATGTACCTGTTCATGAAATGTCACAGGTCAGGTTATCTGGGAAGAACCTGCAGAGATGAGGAAAGGTTTGCTGCGGAGTGAGTCCCGGGAAAGGAAGCAGGCAAGAGCAGGATTGGGCAGGGACCATGAGACCGTGAAGCAGATCTGACCCCTCTCCACCAGCCCAGTGGGGAACTCCTGAGCAAAAGACTGCCCATTAGAGGAAACTTGAATTGGCAATGGCCAGGCACTACAGCCACTGCAGTGCTCAGCCATCTGAGTCAAGGCCAGTGAGGCAGCCAGGGCGGAGCATGTAAGGAGGCACTTGCACACTCCTGCAGGTGAACACATCCTTAGATTCTTTTTTTTTCTTTCTTTCTTTCTTTCTTTTTTCTTTTTTTTTTTTTTTTTTTTTTTTGAGATGGAGTTTCACTGTTGTCACTCAGGCTGGAGTGTAATGGCACGATCTCAGCTCACTGCAATCTCCACTTCCTGGGCTCAAGTGATTCTTCTGCCTCAGACTCCCAAGTAGCTGAGATTACAGGCGTCCCCCACCATGCCCAGCTAATTTTTTTGCAAATTTAGTAGAGAAGGGTTTTCACCATGTTGGCCAGGCTGGTCTCGAACTCCTGATCTCAAGTGATCCACCCACTTCAGCCTCCCAAAGGGCTGGGATTACAGGCATGAGCCATGCCGCCTAGCCCACATCCTTAGATTCTGTGGCCTGGGTGCTACGCTTCTCACCCTAGTCCCAGCCCTGTGGTCCCTGAAGGGGCCAACAGCTAGAACTGTCAGCACACCACATCTTGCCACTGGGCAATCATCCTTTCTTACAGGGAGGTCTGCATGGCTCATCCCTGCATCTAACCCATTTTTCATTCAACTAATACTTATTGAGCATCTCCTAAGTGACAGGCTTTAGGGATATAATACTGAAAGAATCAGACCCAGGCCATGTGCTCTTGAACTTCCTATCTACACATCTCCCTGTGCTTATTTGTGAATGTGCCTTGGTGCCTGTGTGTCAGAGTGAGGGTGTGATGGGACAATGGGACGTGTCTGCCAGACCTTTGGCTCTGGTATGTCCTTGTGTGGGTGCATGGTGAGGCACACACACTGACACAGAGCCAAAGGGGCTCTGGAAGGATTGGGGAGATTTTCAAAGAAGCTACAGCTTCAGAAGAAAGATGAGAGAACCAAAGAGGAAAGTTTGAAACTGGGAAAGCAGGTCAGTGTGGCCAAGCCAAGTCTGGCGGGGCATTTCCATGCACAGATGAGTAAGAAGCCAGAATGAACAAGGAGGGCTCATGCAATCCTGGGCTGGGCGGCTGGGCTCTGGCCAGCAAGGAAAACTTTCTGCTTTCCTGAGAACCCGGGAGTGAAGGGAGGAGGCAATGAAAAAAGCCCCAAGACCAAGAACCAGGGCTAGGGGGGTAGGGTTCAGACTGGGAGGAGTAGGCTGGCGGAAGAGGGCAGGGGCACGAGAGCCTGCTGGGCACCAGCACAGGCCCACCCTTTTCACTGGTTGATCGGTCACCACTGGCTATGAGCCACATGCAAACTGTGCATTTGAATAAGTAACTGGCAGAGCAGGGTGGCTCATGCCTGTAATCGCAGCACTTTGGGAGGCCAAGGCAGGGGGATCACTTTAGGCCAGGAGTCCAAGACCAGCCTGACTAACATGGTGAAACCCTATCGCTACTAAAGATACAAAAAATTAGCCAGGCGTGCTGGCACGTGCCTGTAATCCCAGCTACATGGGAGGCTGAGGCATGAGAATCGCTTGAACCTGGAGTCAGTGGCCGCAGTGAGCCAAAATTGCACCACTGCACTCTAGCCTGGGTGGCAGGGAGAGACTCTGTCTCAATTTAAAAAAAAAAAAAAAGGGGGCTAGACGCGGTGGCTCACACCTGTAATCCCAGCATGTCAAGAGGCCAAGGTGGGCGGATCACTTAAGGTCAGGAGTTTGAGACCAGCCTGGCCAACATGGTGAAACCCCGTATCTACTAAAAGTACAGAAAATTAGCTGAGTGTGGTGGTGCATGCCTGTAGTCCCAGCTACTTGGGAGGCTGAGGCAGGAGAATTGTTTGAGCCCTGGAGGCAGAGGTTGTAGTGAGCCGAGATCACGCCACTGTACTCCAGCCTGGGTGACAGAGCAAGACTCTGGCTCAAAAAATAAAAATAAATAAATAGCAAAGTTATTGCCATGAGTATGCATTGCTTTTATGAAGGGAAAGGAAAACAGGAAGGAAGGAAGAAAGGGAAGAAGGAAGGGAGGGAGGGAGGAAGAGAGGAAGGAGAGAGAAATGGAGAGAGAGAGAGAGAAAGAAAAAGAAAGATCTGTTCTGGTCCAAACTTCTCAGGGGGTGTTCAGGGTTCAGGGCCCTGTCATGTTCAAATTTCTTGCCTCGCTTTTCTTCACTTTCTTGCTCAAACTTTATGTTCCAGAGAAAATGCAGTTCCCCAAGCTGCCATGTCCATTTCTACCCCTGAGCCTTTGAACATACTGTGCAACCTTCCTAGAGCATCTTTGCTGATCTCATACCTCCTGGTTGACCTTCAAGATTCAGCTCTCAAGCGCCATTCCCCAAGCTCGTGTCAGATACTTCCTTCCCAGGGCTCTTATGACACAGGCACATACCTCCCTAGTGGCCTTTATCATGTTGCATGCTAAAGATTTATTTATATGCCACTGCCATGCCTTTCTCCCACCAGACTGTGAGCTCCAGTAGGGCGGTAACCAAGTCTTATTCATCTCAGATCCCTGAAGAACCTAGTTCTGTGCCTGGCACAAAGCAGGCACAGTGGTGTCTGCTGAACTCAGCAGAAAGACACTGACTCCATCCATCCTGTGCTTTACTCGCCACCCCACTGGTCACCTGTTGCTCAGGTCAAGTGCAGGGCTGACTGTCCAGCCCCTGCAGCCCTCATGGGGCTCATCACGTTCCTCAGACATGATGCCCTCCCTCTGCCTTGGGATGCCCCATCCCCGTTTTCCTGTGGGTCTTCAACTCTAGAGCTCCATGGGCCCTGGACAGGCACAGGACCTCTGGGGTCCTGAGCCCAAGCAGGAACCAACAGGGCTTCACAGACCATTCTGCCGGCTGCCCCCAGCACTTTTCCCTCACCCCGCAAAGTGACCACTATCCTGACACCTAACACTAATGATTCATTGTTGTTGTGTTGAAATGTTATGTACATGGAACCATATGAATGTCCTTTTTGGAACTGCACTCCTTTCACTCACCAAGCTGTCTGTGAGACACATTCACATTGCTGCACACAGCAGTTACAGTTCATTTTCGTTGCTGTATAATATCCCATTATAGGAGTATACCATCCGTTATTTATCCATCTGCCATTGATAGGTATTTTGGCTGTTTCCAATGTTTAACTCTTACACATGGCACTGTTAGGAGCATTTTGAGCAATATTATGGTGAGCAGATATCACATTTCTCTTGTGTTAGAACCAAGGGAAATCCTCCCCTCCTCCCTCTGAATATTCACCGAAAATGGACTCACAAAAGGCAGATTAATTGGAGAAAAGGCATATGCATTTATTTAAGGTGTACGTAGGAGCCTTCAGAATGAAGACCCAAAGTTACAAGGGACATCATTCATTTTTATACTTAGGTTCAACAAAGTTTTTATGGATAGCTGTGTGGAAATAGGGTTGAACAATAAGGGTATGCTTTAATGCTCATAGATGGAATGGGGAAACCCAGGAGGGCCTGTTTGTCTAGATTCTTCTTGGCCTTTGAGCCTGCATTCCTTCCTTCTGGGTATGGAGCAGGATTCTCTCTGGAAAGGGGCTGTTAGGACCTGTGGTCAAACTAGATAGGTCAGATAATGTCTTTATGACAAGTTTTCACACAGAAAGGCGGAAGGAAAGTGAGAGTAATATTTGTGGGTATTATGGCTGGCTTTGGGGAAAAGGGGCTCTGGTTTCTATGGCTCACCTTAGGGAAGAGGGATTCTGGTTTCTACACCCAACCCCGGCAGGGGAGAATGTGACTAAGAAGTAGGCAGGCAGAGAAAAACGTTTGCCTCTGAGGCTTCTTCTGAGGCCTGCATTTGCGGGTATTGTTTTCTGAGCTCCAACAGTTGGAAAGCAACCTAGGAAAGGAATTGCTGGATCATAGGGTATACACGTGGTCAGCTTTAAAGATATTGCCAAGCAGTTTCCCAAGTGGTTGCACAGCACTGCTTTTTTGTTTTGTTTTGTTTTTTGGAGATGAAGTCTCACTTTATTGCCCAGGCTGGAGTGCAATGGCACAATCTCGACTCCTGGGTTCAAGCAATTCTCCTGCTTCGGCCTCCTGAGTAGCTGGGATTACAGGCGCCCACCACCACACCCAGCCAATTTTTGTATTTTTAGTGGAGAGGGGGTTTCACCATGTTGGCCAGGCTGGCCTTGAACTCCTGCCCTCAGGTGATCCACCCTCCTCGGCCTCCCAAAGTGCTGGGATTACAGGTGTGAGCCACCGTGCCGGGCCCACAGCATTGTTTTTATAGAAGAGAAAATCTAAATCTCCATAAACATATATCCACCCCTTTGCCCTGTTTCCTACACAGTGCAGGGGGCCCGGTCAGAGGGATTGAGGAGAGGCAGCTACACTGGATGATGAAAGGACAGGACTGGGAGGACATACATTTTACTGTAGCCTTCTATACCTTTGGAATTTTGAGGCATGTTAAAATGCAACCTAGTAATTTGTTTTTTGTTTTGTTTTGTTTTAATGAAAAAATAAGAAGGGGGAGAGAAAGATCCCTGTCTGAGCGTGATGCTCCCCACTCCACCCCTCCATTCTTAACCTTTACATAGATTCCTCCCCCAAGGAGGAGCTCTTAGCATGAGGTTGGAGAGCAGGAATGACAGAGCCTTGGAGAGAACAGAGAGGAGACAGAACAATAGGGATAGATGAATAAACACAGAGCTAACAGCTTCCACACATTCCAAGGAGACAGGGAACTAAGGTGTGGTCCAGATCCTCTGGAGATAATCCAGAAAGATGAAAGACTTGCTAGTTAGGAAGGGTTTAAAGGGTATGGGTGATAGAGGAAAGGAAAGAGGGGGGGCACCACCCAAATGGTTAGGGCAGGGGAGGAAAGGGGTGAGGATATGTGGGCTGTGGGCACTGCTCCCCTTCTCTGTTCCTTCTAGAAACTTCCACCACCCCACTCCCCACCTCACGCACACACCACCCTGACCCTAAGAATGTTGGATATTCCTCACTCAAGGACACCTCACCACCACCCACCCAACTCGGGTCCCAGGCAGGCCAGGTCTAGAGAGATAAACAGAAGGGCCCACCCCCTAGCCTGCCACCCCATGACCAGGAGCCACCTGCACCTCTAACAGGGGCCAAAAGGAACTGGCTGCTGAACTGGACCTGGAGGAGGGAGCCAGCACCATCTGGCTGCATCTGCCTCCCTCAATGCCACATCCTCCTGCAAGGCCGAAAAGAGAGATGGCAGTGAGCAGGGTGAGATGCCAAGCACTGAGAATCAGTCCTCAGGAGCAGCCTAACACCTGGCGGAGGTGGGGCCCGTCATTCACTCACCCACTCACTCATTCTTCCATTTGCCAAAGCACATACTGTGGGTCAGGCCCCTCTCCCAAGTGAAGCATTTCCTCTAGCTTGCCTGAAATCCCACCATTGTAGTTACTTAACTGGAGATCAGAGGTAGACTGTGGAGTTGGTAGCTCAAACAATTTGAGGGAAAACTCCTAGAAAAATAATCCAAAATGTACACATTTTCAAAAACATGTGGCCATGGGAGGACCATGCAGGTGAGGGCCAGACTCTACAGCTGGAATGTGCTTAGCTTCTCTTTGTAAGTCCAGCTCTTTGTAGACAAGTGCAGGTGACAGGCCATGCGTGGTGGCTCACGCCTGTAATCCTAACACTTTGGGAGGCCAAGGTGGGTGGATCATGAGGTCAAGAGATCGAGACCATCCTGGCCAACGTGGCAAAACCCTATCTCTACTAAAGATACAAAAATTAGCCGGGTGTGGTGGCACGTGCCTGTAGTCCCAGCTACTTGGGAGACTGAAGCAGGAGAATGGCTTGAACTCGGGAAGTGGAAGTTGCAGTGAGCTGAGATCGCACCACTGCACTTCAGCCTGGCAACAGAGTGAGACTCTGTCTCAAAAAAAAAAAAAAAAAAAAAAAAAAAAAAAAAAAAAAAAAAAAAAAAAAAGTGCAGGTGACAATAGAAGTTAGCAGCCCTCAGGACAGGGCTCATGGGAAGGAGGAGGGCACTGAGGGCATCCACCATCTAGCTGACATTCCCCCAGAGGCTCAGAGCACAGTCCCTGCTCCCAGGAAAATCTGGTCCCCTCTTGTAGCCAAGAGAAGCCTCTTCCTGGTCTTTTGCAGCAGTCAGGGGGTGGGTGCAGCAGTCAGGGGGTGGGTGCAGCAGTCAGGGGGTGGGTACAGCAGTCGGGGGTGGGTGCAGCAGTCAGGGGGTGGGTGCAGCACCCAGAAATGTGGCCCGGTTTGAGCTTCCCCTCCACCTGAGGCTGCCTTGCAGCAGAAGAGAGAGAAACTGATGGCCCAGAGGGAAGGTGGGTGGACTGGGTGGCACTTCTCTCTCTGGGTCTCAGTCTGCACTCTGGTTCAAAGCAGTGGGTGAACCACTCTAGTTCAAAACGTTTTTCTCTGCCCATCTGCCTCTCAGTCCCATTCTCCCCACAACCCAGGGTTGGGTATAGAAACCAGAATCCCTGTTCCCCAAGGTGAGTCATAAAAACCAGAATCCCTTTTCCCCAAAGCCAGCCATAATACCCACAAATATTACTCTCACTTTCCTTCCGCCTTTCTGTGTGAAAACTTGTCCTAAAGACATTATCTGACCTATCTAGTTTGACCACAGGTCATAATAGCCCCGTTCCAGAGAGAATCCTGCTCCATACCCAGAAGGAAGGAATGAAGGCTCAGAGAGGCCAAGAGAAAATAAGTTTATACCAACCAAAGTCTTTTGGAAACCCAGGGTCTTCCAAGGTCTTCCTATCCAGGAGCTTTAAGTCAAAGGAGATAATAGGGTCCATTTCCACTTCAGTTTCTCAAATTTTAATGCATTAAATACAGTCATGTGTCACATAATGACAGGGATATGTTCTGAGAAATTTGTCTTTAGGCCATTTCATCACTGTGTGGACATATCATGGAGTGTTACACAAACCTATATGGAATAGCCTACTATACACCCAGGCTGTATGGCAGAGCCTGTTGCTCCTAAGCTGTAAAACTTTACAGCATGTGGCTGTACTGAATAAATACTGTAGGCAATTGTAACACAATGGTAAGCACTGGTATATCTAAACATAGAAACAGCACAATAAAAATACAGTATAAAATATGTTTAAAAATGAAACACCTGTCTAGGGCACTTACCATGCATGCAGCTTGCAGGACTGGAAGTTGCTCTGGATGAGTCAGTGAGTAAGCGGTGAGTGAGTGTGAAGGCCTAGAGCATTACTTACTGTATACTACTGTACACTTTATAAACACTGTACACTTAGGCTACACTAAATTTATTTTTAAAAACTTTCATAATAAATTACCCTTAGCTTACTGTAACATTTGACTTTATAAACTTTTAATTTTTTTAACTTTTTGACTCTTTTGTAATAATACTTAGCTTACAACAAACACATTACAGCTATACAAAAATATTTTCTAACTTTATATTATTATTATGTAAGCTGTTTTTCTATTTAAAAATTTTTCAGCTGGGAGCAGTGATGCATGCCTGTAATCTCAGCACTTGGGGAGGCCGAGGCGGGTGAATCACTTGAAGTCAGGAGTTCGAGACCAGCCTGGTCACCATGGCGAAATTCCACCTCTACTAAAAACACAAAAAAAGGAAGCCGGGCATCGTGGCATGCACCTGTAATCCCAGCTACTCGGGAGGCTGAGACTTGAGAATCTCTTGAACCTGGGAGGCGGAGGTTGCAGTGAGCCAAGATTGCACCACTGCACTCCAGCCTGGGTGATAGAGAGAGACCCTGTCTCAAAAATAAATAAATAAATAAATAGTAAATAAAAATTTTCCTTTAACTTTTTAAACTATTTGTCAAAAACTAAAGACACAAACATACACATTAGCCTAGGTCTCACAGGATCAGGATCATCAATATCATCCTCTTCCACCTCCACATCTTGTCCCACTGGAAGGTCTTCAGGGGCAACAGCATGGAGCTGTCGTCTATTATAACAATGCCTTCTTCTGGAATACATCTTGAAGTGTAGCAGGACAAGCGCAGACAAAACTCCTCAGACACAGAGTTAAACAAGGAAGGGGTTTATTCAGCCGGGGGCATCAGCAAGACTCCCGTCTCAAGAGCCGAGCTCTCCAAGTGAGCAATTCCTGTCCCTTTTAAGGGCTCACAACTCCAAGGGGGTGCGTGTGAGAGGGTCGTGATTGATTGAGCAAGCAGGGGGTGCGTGACTGGGGGCTGCATGCACCAGTAATTAGATAGGAACAAAACAAGATAAGAATTTTCACAGTACATTTCTATACAATGTCTGTAATCTATAGATAACATAACTGATGAGGTCAGGGGTCCATCTTTAACTGCCAGGCCCCGGGTGGGGCACTGGGCTGTCTGCCTGTGGATTTCATTTCTGCCTTTTAGTTTTTACTTCTTCTTTCTTTGGAGGCAGAAATTGGGCATAAGATGATATGAGGAGTGGTCTCCTCCCTTAGAAGAACCTGCCTGAGGCTGTTTTACACATTAACTTTTACATATATATATCATATATATGTGTGTGTGTGTGTGTGTATAAGTAGAAGAAGCACACTCTAAAATAATAGCAAAAAGACAGGCATGGTGGTCTGTGCCTGTAGTTCTAGCTACTCAGGAGGCTGAGGTGGGAGGATCACTTTGATTAAGGAATTCAAATCCAACCTGGACAACATAGTGAGACCCTGTCTCTTAAAATAAATAAATAAATAAATAAATTGTAAAAGAAAAGAATGGTTTAAAAAGTATACAATAGCCGGGCGCAGTGCCTCAAGCCTGTAATCCCAGCACTTTGGGAGGCTGAGACGGGTGGATCACAAGGTCAGGAGATCGAGACCATCCTGGCTAACACGGTGAAACCCCGTCTCTACTAAAAAAAATACAAAAAACTAGCCGGGCGATGTGGCGGGCGCCTGTAGTCCCAGTTACTCGGGAGGCTGAGGCAGGAGAATGGCGTAAACCCGGGAGGCGGAGCTTGCAGTGAGCTGAGATCTGGCCACTGCACTCCAGCCTGGGCGACAGAGCGAGACTCAGTCTCAAAAAAAAAAAAAAAAGTATACGATAATAAATGCATACACAAGTAACAATAGTCATTTATTATCATTATGAAGTATGATGTACTATAAATAGTTGCATGTGCTACACTTTTCTGTTTTCTTTTTTGAGACAGAGTCTTGCACTGTTGCCTGGGCTGGAGTGCAATGGCATGATCTCGGCTCACTGAAACCTCCACCTCCCGAGTTCAAGCGATTCTCCTGCCTTAGCCTCCCTAGTAGCTGGGATTATAGATGTGCGTCACCATGCCCAGCTAATTTTTTGTATTTTTAGTAGAGATGGGGTTTCACTATGTTGGCCAGGCTGGTCCCGAAGTCCTGGCCTCATGATCCACCAGCCTCAGCCTCCCAAAGTGCTGGGATTACAGGTGTAAGCCACTGCGCCTGGCCTGCATGTGCTATACTTTCACGACTGGCAATGCAGGTCTGTTTACAGCAGCATCACCACAAACATGTGAGTAATGCACCATGCCATAATGTTATGACAGCTACAAAATCACTAGGTGATAGGAATGTTTCAGCTCCATTATAATCTTATGGGACCGCCATCATATATCTGCTCCATTGTTGAGCTAAATGCTGTCACGTGGCCCATGACTATAATTACTTTTCTCACTCTGAAGGCCTTTCTAGTATGACATTAAATCTGGAAACCATAAAATAGAAGCTTGATAAATTCAGCTTCAAACACATTTTTTTTTTATTTCTACATGGCAAAAAATATTATCAACAAAACCAAAGGACAAACAAGAAACTTAGAAAAGTATTTGTGACTAATATCATAAAGATACAGTCAATTTCTCTAATATATAAAGAGCTCCTTCAAATCAATAAGGAAAAGACCTAGAACCCTCAATAGAAAAAAATGAGCCAGAGACATGAACAGACAATTCAGAGAAAAAAGAAATTCAAGTGACTTTTATACACTTGAAAAGATGCCCAACTTCACCTGCAATAAGAGAATTGCATATTTAAACTAGCACTGACATACCATGTTCGCCTATCAGATTGGCAAAGATCAAATGTCTGTCAGTACACTGAGTTGGCAAAGATTTGTTGAAGCAGCACTCAGATCTTTCCGCTGAGCATGTAAATTGAAACAAACCCTCTGGAGAACAATTTGGCAACCATTGCAGAAATTGTAAATGAGCATTCACTTTGACCCAGCAATTCTACTTTGCTCTTGCGGTTTTTGCATTTGAAACCACCTAACCCTGTTAGCTATTCAAAAGCAAATTGACCGGTCTAAAAAGCTTCCTTCTAGAGCAAATGTGAGTGGTTACTGAGAGCGTATGCCTTGGTCCTGGTGACTCAGATTTACCGACAGCTTTCTTACTCAACTACATGCAACAGTTGATGTGTGTTTTTTGATCATTAAGAAACTTTAAGTCATTTTTAGAAATTGTCATTTATTATTTTCTGCCTATCCACAAGAGACAGAAATAGGCAGTTGGTTAGGAATGGGAAGTTAGAACAAATACTGATACTAAAGCATTAACAACCCGAGAAAGAGTTTCGCAACGTGCCTCAAGGGGCTCATCATAGGTCCATACGTTCTATTTATCTGATCAAAATTGTTTTAAAGCATGCCAAGGCATCTTGGGTTCTTAAAAATAATGTTGAAATGAAATAAGAAAGGGCTGATTTTTTCTAATTAAACTTTGCTTTTTTTGGAAATATACAGCCACAATGTGTTAAGTGTGGAGACATACTTAGAAAAAGCAGCCTGAAACCTTCTCTCCCATTATGTAGAAGCCAGACTTGAAATGTGTGACAATGAACCAGTTGGTTTTCTTGATGTGAGATGCAAAAATTCCACATATCACATCCTGAAACAGTTTTTGCCAATTCTTGATGTTCTAATATGTCAAATGATATCAATCCACTCTTTTATTATTATTATTATTATTATTGTTGTTGTTGTTGTTGTCTTTAGAGACAGGGTTTCACCCTGTCACCCAGACTGGAGTGCAGTGGCACAATCATAGCTCACCATAACCTCCAACTCCTGGGCTCAAGCAATCCTGCAGCCTCAGGCTCTTGAGTAGCTAGGACTATAGGCACACCATCACATCGCCTTTTTTTTTTTTTTTAGTAGGAATGGGGTCTTGCTATGATGCTCAGGCTGGTCTCAAACTCCTGGCCTCAATAGATCCTCCTGCTTTGGCCTCCCAAAGTGCTGGGATTATAGGCATGAGCCACTGTGCTTGGCCTCAATCCACTCTTATAATAAATACATTCAATCCCTAATCTTAAGGGAGGAGACCACCCCTCATATCATCTTATGCCCAATTTCTGCCTCCAAAGAAAGAAGAAGTAAAAACTAAAAGGCAGAAATGAAATCCACAGGCAGACAGCCCAGTGCCCCACCCTGGGCCTGGTAGTTAAAGATGGACCCCTGACCTAATCGGTTATGTTATCTATAGATTACAGACATTGTATAGAAATGCACTGTGAAAATCCCTATATTGTTTTGTTCCTATCTAATTACCGGTGCATGCAGCCCCCAGTCACGCACCCCCTGCTTGCTCAATCAATCACGACCCTCTCACATGCACCCCCTTGGAGTTGTGAGCCCTTAAAAGGGACATTGAGCATTGGAGAGCTCAGCTCTTGAGACAGGAGTCTTGCCGATGCCCCCAGCTGAATAAACCCCTTCCTTCTTTAACTCTGTGTCTGAGGAGTTTTGTCTGCCGCTCATCCTGCTACAATCTAAACATGATATAGCTTGTCATTTTGAATTGGTCCAACAAATCATGTTTTTCCTTAAGTAATAAATAGCTGTTATATTGGAAAAACTCAAAATTAGTCTTTATACATTATAGATGTTTAATTAATATGAACTCTATAATATTAATATAAGCTTTAACAATACATTTCAATTCCCAACTTTATATATTAGCATTAAAAGTATCAGCAACATTTTAAAAACTGAGAAACACTATCTAAACTCTGATATTCTTGGCTTCCAAGATTCAACAGCCAGTGATGTCTACCATTAGTGTCTGGAGCTGCCCAAATGCTGATCCCTGGGGAAGCACCTGAAGCAAACCAGGAAGGAGTTAAACATTTTCTTATAAATATTCCCTATGTCTTCAACAATTTCTAAATACTGTGATCTCACATGAGCCTTGCAAAACATCTAGCATCTGTCTATCTATCTATCCATCTATCTTTCTATCTAGTCCTTCCCACTTGACAGATAAGGACATTGAGGCCCAGAGAGGTTTCCAGTCCTTGCTTAAGGTCACACCCAGATATGCCACTCTCCATACCCTGTCATTCAGACCTCCCCATCCCCATTGTATTCTGAGGACAAACCTGGGGCTTTTATGATAAAAGTGGCTCAGAGCAGTGGTGGATGGAGCCTGGGAGGTAGGTCAAGGCTAAAGTGTTGTGGGGGTGGGGGCCTAGCAGTAGACTGGGAGAGAGGGCTGGGCAGAGGGCACTGAAGTCAACATCAGCAGTTCTGCTCTATGGACAACTGAGTGATGCTCAGCGATCATCAGTGCCTGATGGGGCCAAAGCCCCTGGAAAACCACCTTGACCCCCAGGGCTCTGGTAAATGTTTAAGCATTGGGGATGGAGGTAAGAAGTAATTATTGTTGCGGGGCATGGTATTAGGTGCAAGAATTATGGAAATGGAGACTTTAACCCCAGAAATGCATAGTCACCCCCACCTCTGTTGTGTTCCTTAGAGGCCAGGAAGGGGCTGCCTGGGTAGGCTAGCAAGCCCCCTGTCTCAAGAGTCCTGCTCTGAGCCATTCCAGACAAGGGGGAGGAGTCCGCCCAGGAATTCAAGAGCCTCTCTCTCCACCTTCATCCTAATTAAGGTCAGCCAGTTGGGGCTGGGCATGGGATTGGGACTTTCCTGAGTACTTAGTAAGGTCCAAACTCTTCTGGGTAAGTAGCTATCTGATCCCGTTCCTTTCCACCACCACACTCCCCCAAACACACATCCCTTTGCCACCTCCTGCCAGGCCCACTTCATAGGTCTCTGCCTTCCCAGTATACCTCAGGTTCCTTCTTTGGACATAGAACTATTGATTCCTGGAGGTCAGGAATGGCCCCTAGCCTGACAAGTGGAAGGCGGTAAGAATCTGTGCGACTGACTCATTGAAATGGGCATCCAAGCAGGACCAACAGTGTCCAACACTGGCTCGGTCCTCAACAAAGGCCACTGGGTTTCCTAAACGGTGTTGTTATCAACTGGGAACACTTGCCTTAAACCAGCAGCACCTACTTCATCACCATCAGCTTCATCACCACCCCTGGGTGGGTAGCATATTACACAAGTGGAATGTTAATCCAAGTCTTCTATCCACTCTGGATTTGAGCCAGTTCCTTTGGGGGCCAGCAGAACTTTAGCCCTACGCTGAAGCTGTGGTTGCCACCTCACGTCTACCCTCCTCATCTTGTCTTCTTTCCTTATGACACTGTTGTATTGTTGGAAATGGCAACATACCCAGCTTAAAACAAATAGGCAATTCCCCAGGCTCCCTGTCTTGAGGAAGAGCATGGTGGCCAGTGGGTCAGGGAATGGAGGGGGACTTCAGGGAAAATTCATTAAAGCATCCTGACAGAGCTTGCAGGTGTCCTCTTGCCTTGTTTCCCATACTCCTTCTTCCTCCCTTACACTTGGATTTGTTGCCAGGAGCTTCAGCTGCCATCTTGGACTAGAAGCTCCCTGAGGACAGGAATCATCCTGTTTACTGTAAAGCCTGGAGGATTGTCTGCTGCCGAATACATATTTAAGGGCTCTTGATGATGATGACAGTGGTCATGGTGAGAATGATGCTGCTGACAACCTTGCAAGCTGCTTGTGGACATCCTGGACCACAGGTTTCCTGTGAGTCACTCAACTGTCTCCAGACAAATGTCCTGTAGGCAAGCGTTCCAAATAACCAGATCCTTAAACAGCAACTAGCAACCTCTGTGGAGAGCAATTACCCAGCATATCCAAATTTACAAGTTTACTTCCTCTTTGACCCAGAGATTCACTGAGAGAAATTATCCTACAGATTACGTATGTACAAAATGATATATGTACAAGGTCATTGATGGAAGCCTCACTGATATTAGCAAATAGCTGGAAACAACCTCAATATCCACTAGCAGAGCACTGGCTCAAGAAACCCTAGTATTTCTAAGCCATGGAACATTACACAGCTGTATAAAAGAATGAGAATAATCTTTATGCAAAGAAAGAACTATCTTCAAGATGTATTGTGAAGTGGGGGAAGAGGTAAAGCAGAGTGAAAGAGGAGAAGCAGGTAGCTAAGGAAGGGGTGAGAGAGCGACTTACTCTGGAATCATGTGAATGTATGACCTTGACTAAAAATAAATGAAATAAAACAGCTAGAGATCAAACACAGAGATCTCTCACATTCATATTCATTTATCCCACAGGTATCAAGAACCCGCTGAATGCTGGGCAGTGGACTACAGATTAGACTAAGAAAGACCTTTGTAATGCCCTGTATGGGGTGGTAGGTGGGGGCCAGGGGAGACAGGAAATGAACCGGCAACTATAAAACTATGCTGAAAATGGATTAAGTACAAAATGCTGTGGCTATGCAGAATGCAGAGTCCAGGAAGGCTTCCTGGAGGAAGCCTTGATGAATGAGTAGCAGATAGCCAGAGGGGAGAAAGGGAGAAAGGGAACTCTGGGAAGGGAGCATTACAGGAACAGTTACCAAGATGTGGCCCAGTTTAACGGGTGAGAAGATGCAGGGGGCATTGAGAAGATGGCCAATTTAAGACCAGACTAGACAGAGCTCAAGTTCCAAGGTAAGAGCCTTGATAAAAACCTAGAATATCTCTCTTTTACTGAGAAGTTAAATCAGGATTGGGAGAGGGAGGTGGGCAGGTGCAGAGGCTCATGCCTATAATCCCAGCACTTCAAAAGGAAGCAACCCACATGTCCACAGACACGCAAATGGATAAACAAAACATGGTGCATACATACTATAGAATATCATTCAGTCATAAAAATGAATAATGTTGTGATACATGCCACAACACAGGTGAACCCTGAAAACATGCTAAGTGGAGGAAATCAGACAGGAAAAGACAAATACCGTATGATTCCACTCATATGGAATATCCGGAACAGTCAAGTTTACAGAGATAGAAAGTAGTTTGGAGGTTACCAGGGGCAATGAGAGTTATTGCTTAATGAATACAGAGTTTTTGTTTGGGATGATGGAAATTTTTGGAAATAGTCATGAGGGTTATACAATATTATGACTGTAATATTAAATACTGAATATGTGATATTGAATTAAATATTGAATATAATAATAAATATTGAAGCCAGGTGCGATGGCTTGTGCTGGCAAAGTAGTCCCAGCTACTAGGGAGGCTGAGGTGGGAGGATCACGGGAGCCCGGAGTTCAAGGCTGCAGTCAGCTATGATTCTGCTACTTCACTCCATCCTGAGTGACACAGCAAGACCCTGTCTCTATTTTTTTTTAATGTGGCTCAGAAGCAGGAGATAGTGAGGGCTCAGCCAATTTAGGAAGGCCTCTTGAAGGGGATAACATTTGAAAAAAACGTCTGGGAAAATATAGTGTAAGAGGAGAAGGAAAGCATGGTGATGGAAGGTTGTGTGGAGTGAGAAGGACCCCAGAAGGGAGGAGTCTGATGGCCTCTCCTGGACTGGGTGGAGAGTAAGGGGAGAGTCATAAGAATCAAGGGTTTGCTGGATGAGTGAGAGAGAGGTCAATGATATTCATTATATGAAAGTACTGCAGGTGGCTGAACGTGGTAGCTCACACCTGTAATCCCAGCACTTTGGAAGGCCAAGGTGGGTGGATCACCTGAGGTCAGGAGTTCGGGACCAGCTTGTCCAACATGGCAAAACTCCATCTCTACTAAAAATACAAAAAATTAGCCGGGCGCGGTAACGGGCACATGTAGTCTCAGCTACTCAGGAGGCTGAGGCAGGAAAATCGCTTGAACTTGGGAGGTGGAGGTTGCAGTGAGCCAAGATTGCACGATTGATTGCACTCCAGCCTGCAAGACAGAGTAAGACTCTGTCTTAAAAATAAATAAATAAATAAATAGTACTGCAGGCAAAGATTCAACACTTGAGTTAGGTAATATTTATTCCATTTTACAGATGGATAAACTGAGGCTTACTCAAGATGGCACAGCTCATAGGCTGAACAGCGGAGATTTGATCTGAAGTTATGTGGCCCTAAAGCAGTGATTCTCACCAGGCGCAGTGGCTCACGCCTGTAATCCCAGAACTTTGAGAGGTGGAGGCGGGTGGATCACAAGGTCAGGAGATCAGGACCATCCTGGCCAACATGGTGAAACCCCGTCTCCACTAAAAATACAAAAATTAGCTGGGCGTGGTGCGTGCCTGTAATGCCAGCTACTCAGGAGGCTGAGGCAGGAGAATCGCTTGAACCAGGGAGTTGGAAGTCGCAGTGAACTGAGATCACCCCACTGCACTACAGCCTGGTGACAGAGTGAGACTCTGTGTCAAAAAAAAAAAAAAAAAAAAAAAAAAAAAAAAAAAAAGCAGTGGCTCTCAACCCTGGCTACACACTGAGATGCCCCAGAGAGCTTTTAAAAAACATACTGCCAGCATCCCAACTCCAGAGATTTCCTTCTAATTTCCTGGGAAGTGAGGCTTGAGTATTAATCTTTCTGAAAAGCTCCCCAGTGGATTCTAATATGCTGACTGGATTGAGAAGCACTGCTCAAAGACCCAACACATCTGATTCCCTCTGCTCTTGGAGTTACTCACTGTTAGCATCAGGCAAGATGCTCAACCGCTCTGAGCCTCATTTATAAAATGTGTAAAGAATACACACCCTGACTAGCTAAGCCCAGTATGAGATTAACAGTGTGCCTGAGCTTCCCTTCCTCCCCTCCCCGGCCCCTTCGTCTCTTAGCTATAACTGTCAGCACAAGAGGCAGTCCAGGAAGTGAGGCAGGGAGAGTAGTAGGATAGGGGTCACCAGAGGCACTGTTGAAGACACAGCCCAGAGGCTGAAAGCAGAGGGGAGCAAATAAGTAACTATATTGAGGATGATGGGAGCTAAGTTTCCCACAGTCAGAGGGGCGTTTTACTCACTGTCCTAGGAGCTATGATGGTTACTGGGAAAGGAGGAAGGCTGGAAAAAACTTTGAGGTTTGGGACTAGAGTCAAAAGCATTGGCACAAACTCATGATTTTTTTTTTAATAATTCTTTTTTGTTTTTTATTTTTGAGACGAAGTCTCGCTCTGTCGACAGGCTGGAGTGCAGTGGCACGATCTCAGCTCACTGCAACCTCTACCTCCCGGGTTCAAGCCATTCTCCTGCCTCAGCCTCCCAAGTAGCTGGGACTACAGGCACGCACCACCATGCCCAGCTAATTTTTGTGTTTTTAGTAGAGACGGGGTTTCACCATGTTGGCCAAGATGGTCTCAATCTCTTGACCTCGTGATCTGCCCACCTCGGCCTCCCAAAGTGCTGGGATTACAGGCTTGAGCCACTGCGCCCAGCTGAACTCATGATTTTAAATTAGATTTTAAAATAGCTATAGATATCTGTGTGTTGTGTATGTATAATGTATGTGTATGTACGTATAGTTTATCTTTTTTTTTTTTTTTTTTTTTCTGAAGTGATTTTACCTTTATTTCCTTCACTTTAAGCCAATCATGAAATTTCACAGTGATTTCTGGGGTGGGGGCAGAAGGAAGGCGGTGTTAAGAATCATCTGGGCTGTGGCCCAGTCAGCCCGCAGAAGTGCAGGCAGGGTGGGCCCTCACTGGGGCAGCTGGAGGAGCACAGACTGCCCCGCCGGCAGGTAGGTGATGTTCCGAGAACGTGAGAGCTGGTATGCGATGTCCTCCGCGGCTTCCAGCTTGCGCAGCTCGATCAGGCCGTCCCCTGCAGTGGCCAGTGAGTTGGCAATCAGCTCAGCCGTCTTGGAATCACCCTCAGCAGAGATGATGGCTGCCTTTTTTTGCTGCTCAGCCTTTTCCACCACAAATCTGGCCCTCTCTGCTTCCTGCTGAGCCACCTGTTTGGCTTCCACCGCTTCTGTGAACTCCTTCCCGAAGGTCAGATGTGTCAAGGACACGTCATCCAGGATGAGCCCAAAGGTGGCTGCTCGCTCTGTAAGATCGTCGCTCACCTGCCTGGAGACCAGCTCTCTCTGGGTGATTAGTTCTCCAGCATCAAAGCGAGCCACCACTGACTTGAGGATCTCGGTCGTGATGGACGGCAGCACACGCTCATCATAGTCCTCTCCGATGCTGGTGAAGATGCGAGGAAGCTGGCTAGCGACGGGCCGGAAGAGGATGCGCAGTGTGATGTTGACATTCTGTAAATCTTTGCTACCAGTGATGACCGGCACATTACGTGGTCGAGAACGGCAGTCAAAGATAATTGGTTTCTGTACCCATGGGATGAGAAAGTGAGTCCCTTCCCCTACCACAATGTCCTGTACTCCACGGAACCGGTCAAAGATGACAGCTCTGTGCCCAGCATCCACATTATATAAGGCAGAGTTCACCACGCCTCCTGCAACAGCTAAGGCCAGGCCAAACTTGCCAATGGACTCAAACACTTTGGCAGCCATGTTTTCTTCTGCTGGACCCTCTCACACCTGCTTCCACTCTGACCTCCACATGAATTCCCCCACCACGCATCCTTTTTTTTTTTTTTAAGACAGAGTCTCACTCTGTTGCCCAGGCTGGAGTACAGTGGCATGATCTCAGCTCACTGCAACCTCCACCTCCCAAGTTCAAGTGATTCTTCTGCCTCAGCTTCCCGAGTAGCTGGGATTACAGGCATGCACTACCATGCCCAGCTAATTTTTGTATTTTTAGTAGAGACAGGGTTTCATCATGTTGGCCAGGATGGTCTCAAACTCCTGACCTCAGGTGATCTGCCCGCCTCGGCCTCCCAAAGTTCTGGGATTACAGGCATGAGTCACTGTGCCCGGCCAGTTGATCTTCATTATTCAGGGATTCTGTATATATAAATTTGCCCTCTTGCTAAAATTTATCTCTAACTCCAAAATCAATACCCATGGCACTTTTGCAGTCATTCTTGGACATGTACAAAGCAGGGGAAAATATGAGTTGCCTGGTGTACATGTGGCCCCAGCTGAGGCTGAATAAGGTGACGCTCCGCTTTCTCATTTCAGTGCTTTACTGTAAACAAGTATCCTTTTTGCAGTCTATTTGGTGTCATATGTTTTACATTTTTGTGCTTTTTGTTGGTGCTTTTGCTGTTGCAAATAGACTTCAAGGGCACTGCTGTAGAGCTATCTAGTGTGCCTAAGCACAAGAAGTCTGCGATGTGTCCGTGATGAAAGAATACACATGGTAGATAAGCTTTGTTCAAGTAGAAGTTATAGTGCTGGTGGCCATAAGTTCGATGTTCATGAATTAACCACATATATTAAATGAGGTGTCTTCAAACCAAAACACACATAAAATGAGGTTATGTATTGGTTGGTTGATGAAAATGTTGTGACCAGAGAGGCTCATGGAACCTAACCCTGTATTTGTCCTAGGAGCATTGAGTCAGCATTTGCTATTTCGTGTTGCCAGTGAATTAGCAAACGATGGAAATTGGTTGTGTATGTATGTGTGTATGTGTGTATGTGTGTGTATCCTAGCTCTAATCTTTGAAAGGGCCTAGAAGTAATGTCACCCCAGTAACCACAAGCACATCAAGCTCTCAGATCTTGGTTTCTAAACATCACTTCACAAAAAGGAATCAGGGCTCCCTATTCCAGGGCTGAAGCAAGGAAAGTGAAAATGGGCCTGGAACATTTTATTATGCCAGAAAGTAAGGAAACGCTCTAAGAATGATGGAGACAAGTCAAAGGACACAAGGGGCCAGCTTGAAGGGGGTTAGTTTGGTCCAATCTGGGACAATTTGAGCACCAAAATAAACAATAATAATAACAGATTTCAACCACCTAAGTAAAATAGGAATCCATGAGTCCATCCTGATATAAACAAACAAACAAACAACTAAGGGAGAAAGGAAGGCTTTTCTTATAGTAGAATGACAACTACTAAGTGGCGGAAGGAGTGATAGAAAAATCACCACTGGCAACCACCATAGTGGTGTTTGATTCAGATGGGAGTTGTCAACAGATGTCAAAGCTGGTACACAGAGGTTTGAAGAGGATTGGCATATTGGCGTAATCTCATATTATCCCTCCACAAAATACTTATTAATTACAAAGGGGAGATGGGGACTCTGATGGAGAAGTCTGGAAGACACCAACTTGACCAAGGGACAAAGGCCCAGAAACATTCCTGTGGTATTTATTGTCAAAAATGCATGTATGGCCTGAGTCTGGTCATGAAGAAACACCAGAGGAACTCAAGTTGAAGGTCATCCTATGGAATAAAAGGCCTGGCCTTTTTAAGACTGCTAAGCATACAAAATGCAGGGAAAGATGAAGAAACTGTTGTAGATTGAAGAAGATGGGAGAGACATGACAACTAAATGTAATGCATGCTCCTGGATTCCTTCCTGGACTTCTCCCCTCCCCCCCACCCCCCCACTTCCCCCACAAAATAGACATTCTTGGGACAATGGTCAACACTTGAACAGGATCTGTAGATTGAATGGTTTATTGTGCCAAGGTCAATTCCCTAATTTGACGAGCTGATGAAGAATTTAGGTAGGTGATTATTCCTATATTGATGGGCATCATGTCTGCATTTCAAATTCAGAAAAAGATGAATGGAAAGGCCAAGCGCAGTGGCTCACGTCTGTACTTCCAGCACTTAGGGAGATGGAAGCGGGAAGATTTCTTGAGGCCAGGAGTTCAAGACCGGCCTGGGCAACATCGCGAACCCTCCCCACCCCCAAAACACACACGAAGAATTTAAAAAATTATCCAGGCATGGTGGCACGTGCCTATTGTCTCGGCTATTCAGGAGACTGAGGCTGGAATATTGCTTGAGCCCAGGAGTTCAAGATTGCAGTAAGCTACAATTGCACCACTGCACTCCAGCCTGGGTGATAGAGTAAGACATTGCCTCAGAAAAAAAAAAGAAAGAAAGAAAAAAGAAAAAGATGAATGGGCGTATATAAAAAGAGAGGATGACGAAGCAGATGTGGCGAAATGTTCAAGAATCAGGGTGCAAGGCTGGTTCAACATACACAAATCAATAAACATAATCTATCACATAAATAGAACTAAAGACAAAAACCACATGATTATCTCAATAGATGCAGAAAAGGCCTTTGATAAAATTCAATATCCCTTCATGTTAAAAACTCTCAATAAATTAGGTATTGATGGAACATATCTCAAAATAATAAAAACTATGACAAACCCACAACCAGTATCATATTGAATGGGCAAAAGCTGAAAGTATTCCCTTTGAAAACAGGTACAAAACAAGAATGTTCTCTCTCACCACTCCTATTCAACATAGTGTTGGAAGTTCTGGCCAGGGCAATCAGGCAAGAGAAATAAATAAAGGGTATTCAAATAGGAAGACAGAAAGTCAAGTTGTCTCTTTGCAGACAACATGATTTTATATTTAGAAAAACCCATCATCTCAGCCCCAAAACTTCTTGAACTGATAAATAACTTCAGCAAAGTCTCAGGATACAAAATCAATGTGCAAAAATCACAAGCATTCCTTTACACAAACAATAGGCAAGCAGAGAGCTAAATCGTGAATGAATTTCCATTTGCAATCTCTACAAAGAGAATAAAATACCTAGGAATGCAGTAACAAGTGATATGCAGGACCTCTTCAAGGAGAACTACAAACTACTTCTCAAGGAAATAAGAGAGGACACAAACAAATGGGAAAACATTCCATCTTCATGGATAGGAAGAATCAATATCGTGAAAATGGCCATACTGCCCAAAGTAATTTATAGATTTAGTGCTATTCCCATCAAACTACCATTGGCATTCTTCACAGAACCAGAAAAAAACTATTTTAAATTTCATATGGAATCAAAGAAGACCCGGTATAGCCAAGACAATCCTAAGCAAAAAGAACTAAGCTGGAGTCATCACACTACCTGACTTCAAACTGTACTACAGGAACCAAAACAGCATGGTATTTGTACCAAAACAGACACATAGACCGATAGAGCAGAATAGAGACCTCAGAAATAACACCACACATCTACAACCATCTGATCAGCAAACTAACACAGGAACCATCATCCTCAGCAAACTAACACAGGAACATAAAATCAAACACCTCATGTTCTCATGATAAGTGGCAGTTGAACATTGAGAACACATGGACACAGCCAGGGGAATGACACACACCAGTGCCTGCTGTGGGGTGGTAGGTGAGGGGAGGGAACTTAGAGGATGGGTCAATAGGTGCGGCAAACCACCATGGCACACATATACCTATGTAACAAACTTGCACATTCTGCACATGTATCCCATTTTTGGTTTTTTTTTTTTTTAGAAGAAATAAAATAAAAAAATAATTAACACCATCAATAAATTGAAAAAAAAAAAAAAGATGACTGGATATATATAAAAGAGAGGATGATGAAGCAAATGTGATGAAATGTTCAAGAATCAGGGTGAAGGGGATAAGGAAATGCTTTGTACTGTTCTGGCAATGTTTCTGTAAATTTTAAAAGATTTCACAATAAATTATTAGGAAATAATAAAGTAGTGTACCCAAATGCTTTGCAAACTGCATAGAAGTTAAAGAGGAGATTATTGTAATATGTTTTGTAGCACGGGGTCATTGCTCCGAGAGGGTGTTCTGAGTGTGGGAGTGGCGGTGTTGTCATGGAGAGTGTGCTTATTTATTTTCCATCCTCCAGATTAACCCCTTGTCCCCCAGGGCAACAGGTGATGCAATCTGTGCTGGGGCAAGGGAAGAGCTGCACCTGAGAAAATACTAAATACGGGCTCATCTGGGATGAAAGCTGACTTATGACACATTATGTCTTATCATCTGTCACAGTTGAGTGCTCCCCCACTGTCTGTTTATACAGAGACTTATAAAACAACATAGCCTCATGCTTTGCTGAGCCTTGGGAATATCGATACAGCGCTCCTGGCTGAAACAACTTCTTTCTGCCTTCCTGGCTGACTTTCCCACACCATGTGGACCTCTGTCTTAGATTTGGAGGGGGTGCTCAAAACAGCGAATAGGGAACCACAAGCCCAAAGTCACCCAGTCATGGCAGGGTGGAGTCAATCGCAATTCAATGCTATAGGTATTTATTATGGGCCTAAAATGGGCAAGGGCTGATGCTAGGCAACAAACAGGCATTTTTTCCAACCCCACTGTGCATGGATCCTGCTTTCAGGCAGAGAGGCAAGAAAAAGGAAAGACATGAGTATTGCCTACTCACAAGGCACTTATAGTCTCATTTGTTTTCTCGTTAATTCTCTCATTCATTAATTTAACAGATATGTATTAAGCCTCTACCCTATGCCACCCACAGTGCTAATGGCTGGATACACTTTGGTGAGCAAAAAAGACAAGATCCTTACCCTCATGGCAGAATCTAACGGAATGGACAGATACCACACCTGTAAACCAACAAATTGATGTGTATTGTGGTTATGAGGAGGCCTGTATAGGGGCTCTAGACAGAAGAATGTAGGAAGTCACTTTAGATGGGGTGGTCATAGATGGCCTCTCTGAGGATGTAACACTGAAGCTCAGCTTGGAGGAGGGAAAGGAGAGGTAACAAACTGAAAAATGGTAGTGGTGCTGGGAGCATTCCAGGTAGAAGGTCCCTGAGGGTCTTCCACCTTGGAAATAAGAGGATTCAAAGTAAGGTACGAAATTCTATCCCAAAGAATATCTTTCTTTTCCTCCCCCTCCACTATCACCATCATCATCATCATTATCATCACCATCACCACCATCATCATCATTATTATCGGTTGAATTGTGTCCCCCCAAAAGATGTTTAAGTCCAAACTCCCAGTACCTCAGAATGTGACCTTTATTTGGAAATAGGGTTTTTGCAGAATCAAGTGAAGGTGAGGTCACGAGAGTGGGCCCTAATTCAGTATGACTTCTGTCCTCATAAAACAAGAGAAATTTGGACACAGAGAGAGACACACACAGGGAGAATGCCATAAGATCACAGAGGCAGAGATCAAGGTGATGGGTCTATGTCTTTGTCAACTTTCTGTTGCTTATAACAGAATACTTGAAACTGGGGAATTTATAAAGAAAAGGAATGTATTTCTTACAGTTATGGAGGCTGAGAAGTCTAAGATTGAGGGGCTGCACTGGTGATATCCTTCTTGCTAGAGGGGACCCTTTGTGGGATCCTGAGGCAGTGCAGGTTATCCATGGCAAGAGAGCTGAGCGTGCTGACCTTCTGGCTCAGGTCTGAGGACTAAAAATAAAGTCCTAAGCCCCACAACCAACTGAGTGGACACCCTTGGCCAAGAGGACCCCAGAGAAACCTTAAAAACTGAGTTCCCAGTCATGATAGAACAGGAGGTCAGATATGCCCTGTTATACCCCCTCCCTTCTGTGGTTTAGACACAACTGACCAGTATTAATGTTAAAAGAGAGATCATAGGACTGACGGAATGGAGTCTATAGCAGTAAGATACCAGAGTGTGAACAGGACCTAAGGCTATGCCTGGCAAGAATTAAGTCACACCCCTACACTTAAACAATAAGCCATGTTCTAGCGGCCACAAGGTTTTCCTTTTTCTCTAGCAGCTAAACAAGCACTGGCCTGGAGATAAGCGATACTGAAACAATTGCAGACCATCTACTGCCAGACACCGAGTAACTGGCCTCCCGTTCCACCAGCCATAAATACATTTTTGATCGGACAAGAGACTGATTTCAGTAACTCTCCAGGTAAGACCACTGACCACGGACTGGTTCTGGCTGGTTTACAGAGGCTGCACACTTGAATTGTCTTTGTGTTCCTGCTTCACCTTTTGACATATAGGGTCTAATTGTAATATATTTAAATGTTAAGCCTCCACCCAAAAGCAAACATGAGATACACGTAATACGCATGTTTGTTTATGTGTGCAGCCCCTTTCATGAATATTTATAGCTCCTCCTGTAACCTGTTAAATATGTATACTTGGTCAACCCATTCAGTAGAAATCCCTGTCCCACCCTCCCCAACCTCCAAGTGCCTGCTAATGTACTCTGCCAGAGGCTGCACTTCTCAGCCTCTTAGAAAGGCCACCTTGCAAACCATAACCCTTTATAAGATCGAGAGCTCTTCTGGCCAGACTTATGCCTGTAATCTCAGCACTTTGGGAGGCCAAGGTGGGTGGTTCACTTGAGGTCAGGAGTTCGAGACCAGCCTGGCCAACATGGCAAAACTCGTCTCTACTAAAGATACAAAAAGTAGCTGGGTGTCGTGGCAGGCGCCTGTAGTCCCAGCTACTCGGAAGGGTTAGGCAAGAGAATTGCTTGAAACTGGGAGGTGGAGGTTGCAGTGAGCCAAGACCACGCCACTGCGCTCCAGGCTGGGTGACAGAGTGAGGAAAAAAGAAAAAAAGAAAAGAAAAAAAAAGGTTGAGAGCTCTTCTTTCTGCATTTATAGATTTGTCAGTTTTAAGTTGACGGGTCTCTCTTCCTCTTCTTATAAAGCCAACAGTCCCCCTCCCATAATAACTCATTAGCCCCTTAATCCATTAATCCACAAATTATGAGGACAGAGCCTTCATGACCCAATCCCCTCTTAAAGGCCTCACTGCCACATTGGGGATTAAGTTTCAATATGAGTTTTGGAGGGAACATTCAAACCATAGCAGTCTACAAGCCAAAGATTGCCAGCAAATTTCCAGAAGCAGGGAGAGAGGCATCAAACAGATTCTTCCTCATAACCATCAGAAGAAACCAGCCCTTCCGACTCCTTGATCTCTGACGTCTAGCCTCCAGAATTGTGAGACAATAATTTTTCTTTTTTTTTTTTTTTTGGAGACAAAGTCTCACTTTGTTGCCCAGGCTGGAGTGCAGTGGTGCAATCTCGGCTCACTGCAACCTCCTCCTCCCAGGATCAAGCGATTCTCCTGCCTCAGCCTCCCAAATAGCTGGGATTACAGGCACCCGCCACCACACCTGGCTAATTTTTGCATTTTTAGTAGAGACGCGTTTCACCATGTTGGCCAGGCTGGTCTCAAACTCCTGACCTCAGGAAATCTGCCTGCCTTGGCCTCCCAAAGTGATGGGATTACAGGCGTGCGCCACTGCGCCTGGCCGAGACAATAAATTTCTGTTGTTTAAGCCATCCAGTTTGTGGAACTTTGTTAGGGCAGTTCTAGGAAACTGACATAATCTCTATTACCAACACCAGCATCAGCATCGTCACCACCACCGTCATCATTGTCCTCTAACTAACTACAGGAGACAGAGCTAACTGCATGCCATCACTGTTCTGAGCACATTACTCACATGAATTCATTTAATCCTCACAACCATCCTATGAGGTAGGTGCTTTTGTTATGCCCATTATCCATAGAAAATGAAACTGAAACTCAGAAAGCTAAATTATCTTCCCAAGGCCACATAGCCAGAGAGTGTCTGCATTGGCTTCAACATTCCCCCAGAACCACTCCTTCCTCTCATCTCAATAGCCATCTTTCTCCCCAGCTCTCAGCTCGTGGATATGTTCAGGGCTCATCTCTTCTTGCCAGAAGCCTGCTTTGACTGAGCAAATGTTTCAGCATCATTCTCATGCTTCTTGGGCCCTCAAAGACACACAGCAGCATGTGGGGATCATGTTCTGGGGCAGTGCCAGGCATGGGGTCCTGCCCCCAGTCCTGGTCCATTCTTTGCCATAGAGTGCCTCTGTCCTCACAGAGAAGACTGTCCCAGCCCTGATGCCAGCAACCTTCAGCAAAGTTGTCAATCATCTTTATTTGTAGTATTCAGGTAAATTATGATAGGTTTTTTTCTCCCATTGATAACCAGTGGCATGAACCAGGTACACAGTAATCATGATGCAGAAGGAAATAAATCTGAGCTGCATGCAGGTATTCCCAATCCTATAAGCAGGGGCCCAGGGACTGTTTGAATTGCCATGAGCAACGAGAACATGGTTCTCCATATTTCTGTTGTGCCTGGCACTGTTTTTAGCACATAAAATGGTTCCATCAATGATTGTTGAATTAACTCAACACTTTCCAACCCAACCAGAGCCCCTAACCTCTTGTATGTATCAAATTTACTGGGCTTTCTCCATCCCTTCCCATGTTTATCCTAAGATATTATTTCTTGTGGAAAGAGTAGATGGCAATCAGTTTTGAAAAGCTCTAATCGTGCTCTAAGGTTTGGGCTTGTAGTTATAGTATTTTATTTAATTGTCCATCTTTTTGCAGAGCCTATGGCTATTTGTGAAATCTGCAGTTGCTTGCAGACTGGAGGTGATTACAGATTTATTTATTTATTTATGTACTTATTTATTTTAAGATGGAATCTCACTCTGTCACCCAGGCTGGAGTGCAGTGGTACGATCTTGGGCTGCAACCTCCACCTCCTGGGCTCAGTCATCCCACTTCAGCCTCCCAAGTAGCTGGGACTACAGGCATGCAACAACATGCCTGGCTAATTTTTGTATTTTAGTAAAGATGGGGTTTCACCATGTTGGCCAGGCTGGTCTCAAACTTCTGGCCTCAAATGATCTGCCAGTCTCAGCCTCCCAAAGTGCTGGGATAACAGGTGTGAGCCACTGTGCCCAGCCACATCTTGTCACTTTTTGCAAAGCCTTCAGCTGTTCACAGATCCTGCAGCTATTTGCAGAGCACATCCTGATTTTCACAGCCTTTAGTTTGTAATTAAAAAAAAATTTTTAAGGCCGGGCACGGTGGCTCATGCCTGTAATCCCAGCACTTTGGGAGGCTGAGATGGGCAGAACACAAGGTCAAGAGATCAAGACCATCCTGGCCAACAACGTGAAACCCCATCTCTACAAAAAATACAAAAATTAGCTGGGCATGGTGGTGTGCAACTGTAGTCCCAGCCACTGGGGAGGCTGAGGTAGGAGAATCGCTTGAACCCGGGAGGCGGAGGTTGCAGTGAGCCGAGATTGCACCACTGCACTCCAGCCTGGCTATAGAGCAAGACTCCATCTCAAAAAAAAAAAAAAAAGTAAATAAAACATTTTAAATTACACTTTAAAATTGTAATTGTTATAAAATACGCATCTGTTTGCACAACTAGCAGGTGTTGGCAGAGTCTCAGTCGTTTGTAGAGACTACAGCTGTTTGTGGAGCTCTTTGTTGTCTGCAGATGCTGTGGTTGTTACCAAAGCCTGTTGAAGGTGACTGGTATGCCTATTGAATGCTTAACTTCTAGCTGGGCGTTTCTCCCTCAGCCACCAATCAGCGTGTCTTATTTCAGCACAGAGTATGTGACCAGTGTGTTGCCTGAAGGATACAGAAGAAAGGCACTGGCTGGGCATGGTGGCTCACACCTGTAATCCTCCCAGCACTTTGGGAGGCCGAGGCAGGCAGATCACTTGAGGTCAGGAGTTCAAGACCATCCTAGCCAATAAGGTGAAACCCCGTCTCTACCAAAAATACAAAAATAAGCCGGGCGTGGTGGCACACACCTGTAATCCCACCTACTTAGGAGGCTGAGGCAAAAGAATTGCTTGAATCCGGGAGGCGGAGGTTGGAGTGAGCTGACATCATGCCACTGCACTCCAGCTTGGGCAACAGAGTGAGACTCTGTCTCAAAAAAAAAAAAAAAAGAAAAAGAAATAAAAAAAGAAAGGCCCTGCCTAGAAGAAATCTTCTATACAGTTGGGGAACAACCATGGAATGTATATGGACCCTGAGAACAATCCCTGGAGGCACACAGGATGTGAGGGGATATGCGCTGCTCATTTCTTTTCCTTATTTATTTATTTATTTATTTATTTATTTATTTATTTATTTATTTATTTTGAGGTGAAGCCTCGCTCTGTCACTCAGGCTGGAGTGCATTAGTGCGACCTGGGCTCACTGCAACCTCTGCTTCCAGGTTCAAGTGATTCTCCTGCCTCAGTCTCCTGAGTAACTGGGATTACAGGTGTGCACCACCACACCTGGCTAATTTTTGTATTTTTAGAAGAGACGGGGTTTCACCATGTTGGCCAGGCTGGTCTTGAACTTCTGACCTCAGGTGATCTGCCCACCTCGGCCTCCCAAAGTGCTGGGATTATAGGCGTGAGCCACTGCGTCCAGCCAGATGTGAGCTTCTCGAAGAATTAGGCCCTCTTGGACTCCTTTCAGTGTCTGTTCTCCACGCAGCTGGGATAGGATAGTTCATTTTATGTAGACCCCTCCCATGCTGTACCCCTCCCCATTCTACCCTATACCTACAGCCTTGGAGATGTACCCCACACCCTGTATCAGACCAAATTACACAACTCCATTTGTCCTTCCCTTCCCTCGTTAAAACCCTTTCTCTCGGGATCCTGATTCTAGTTAACCCACAAGAAAAAAAGGGAATAAAGAAAAAGGGAAAAAGGGAATAAAGAATTTGCAGCCAGGTGTGGTGCACATGCCTGTGGTCCGAGCTATGCAGGAGGCTGTTTTGGAAATAGTGGTGATGGTTGTACAATATCGTAAATGTAATATTAAATATTGAATATAATATTAAATATTGAAGCAAGGCATGGTGGCTCACATTTGTATTCCCGGCTACTAGGGAAGCTGAGGCAGGGAATTGCTAGAGCCCAGGAGTTTGAGGCTGCAGTGAGCTATGATCGAGTTACTGTACTCCAGCCTGGGCAGCAGACAGAGACATTAAAATAAATTAAAATAAATTTTAAAAGAAAGAAAAACAAAATTGCAACAAGTTCTTAGCCACTGGAATGTGCTGCTATGAAGGGGACATTTGTATTTTGAAATGAGAACCTTGGAGGCTGCCATGCCTCCACCCAAAGTCATGCTCCTGACGGCGAGCTTGGGGACACAGTGGCAGGCAGCAGGAATGAACTGGGTGCATGGCCACCCGGCTGCCTAAGGGGAAGGCCCTGGCAGGCGCACCCTGCTTTTTGGCCACAGCTGTAGTCTGACTGAATCTTTGTTAATCGAATCCTCTTTCCCAGTGACTCATAGGCCCATTTCAGAGCAAGGACGCACCCGGAATGAGAAGTGGTTCCAGTCTAGGCATGGGCTAAAAGTGGATCCAGTAAGTCCAAACCAGTACTTCTAACTAAACAGAACAGTCTGATTCTGGCTCAGTCTGCCTCTCTATGTGTTCCTGTGTGCTTGTTTTCTTAAACTTCAGCTTGGACTATGACTCAGTACATGTAACTGATGGCTGTTACAGTTCCAGTCCCCGGTTTAGAGGGTTAGTCTGGTTCTCTCCAGTTTCTGTCTCATCTCTGGGATCAGAATGGATCCTTGTCTCAGTGAAGTTTCCTCTTTCTCTCCAAGAGCTCTGAAGAGAGCCATAGCTGCTATCATGTTGGTTTTCCAGCCTCAGAGCAAAAGCAAGGCAATTTGATCCACTTGGGAGGACAACCACCATCTGGGTGCTGCGACACCCAAATCCGCCCTTTCAGATTCCTGAATTCCTGACCCTTCGTCCACACTGCCCTCTGGGCTTCTTCAGCCAGGTGTGCTGAGAACACCATACACTTAAAAAGCCGTCGGTGAGCTCATTATCTTTGCTGCCCGCTGTCCTCTCCTTGCCTTATTCCCTACTTTGCAATCTGCCCGGTTGTCCAGATAAGAGGAATTCTTTCTCTCTGAGGCTGGTAATCTGACCCCTAAAAGGACCCTAACTCCTCACTTCGTGCTGACTATGAAGTGCCTTCCTCTGTCACCGGGGCAAGGCGGCAGTCTCCTTCCAGCTGTCCCTGCTGTCCCCAGCCTCCATTTCCAGGCCCCCAGGATCACCATTCAGTCAGTCAACACTGTGTCAACGCTATATGTTGACATATTTATTGGGCACCTAGAGTGTGCCCATCACTAGGGACACTACCGAGAGCAAGCTAGACATAGGCCATGCTTCAAATAACTTATAGTCAGCAGGGTCCTTCTTTTAGTACCTGTCTAGAAAGAATGCTTCTCTGCAGTGTTTGGTTTTTATTTATTTTTCATTTTTTGAAATGGAGTCAAGCTCTGTCATCCAGGCTGGAGTGCAGTGGCGCTATCTCAGCTCACTGCAACCTCCACCTCCCAGGTTCAAGCAATTCTCCTGCCTCAGCCTCCCAAGTAGCTGGGATTACAGGTGCCTGCCACCACACCTGGCTAATTTTTGTATTTTTAGTAGAGATGGGGTTTCACCATGTTGGACAGGCTGGTCTCGAGCTCCTGACCTCAGGTGGATCCACCTGCCTTGGCCTCCCAAAGTGCTAGGATTACAGGTGTGAGTGACCGTGCCTGGCTTGCATTTTTTTATTTGTAACTGACAAATATAATTGTACATATTTATGGCATACAACATGATGCTTTGTAAAATGTATACATAGTGAAATGGCTAAGTCAAGCTAATTAACATAGGCATTACTTCATATGCTTATCATTTATTTGTGGTGAGAACATTTCAATCTACTCTCCTCACAATTTTCTAGCATACAACACCTTGTTGCTAACTACAGTCAGCAAATTATGCCAGGCCTGGGCTAGGTGCTAGGGGTGCAGAGATGGACAACTCAGTGGAGAACACACATGTCAAGCAAATAATCACCCACATTAATATGTGATTCCTACCTGTGATATTTCTCACGAAGCACAAGGGAGGAGGGGTCAGGAGGGCATATACTGGGGTCAGGGCACTTGGGGAAGTCAGGGAAGGCTTCTGCATTGGGGAGTGGAGCTTACTAAGCTGAAAGGGGTAGATGGGAGAGTGTCTGGGGAGACAGCAGGTATATGCCCGGGCCTACCATATCAAAAGGAGTCCATTTTGAATTTCACAAGGAAAAGAATGAACTTTTAAATAAAAGAAAATGCTTTAATATATAATAATTATGTACTCATCTTTACAGTAACACACTTATAAACTATAATTACAGTTTACAAATTATAAACTATAATTTACAGAGAAAGGGACCTGTGAAGGCAAAAGTGCCTGAGGTCCACAAAGGTCATAATGTGGACCTGGCATGAAGAGCTGTGGGGCGGGAGCGGAGGCTAGGGGAGGGTACTGAGGGGAGGGCTGGAGATGTGACCACAAAGATGGCGGGGGTTGGATTTGGAAGCCATAGTACAAATTTAGGACTTTATCCTAAACAGAGACTTGACAAGCATTTTATTGAACCTCTAAAAACAATTTTTAAAAACTCCACAATACTGGGCAACATAGTGAGATCCCGTCTCTACAAAAAAAAAAATAAAAATTAGGCCAGGCCAGGTGGCTCGTGCCTGTAATCCCAGCACTTTGGGAAGCAGAGGCATGTGAATCACAAGGTCAGGAGTTCAAGACCAGCTTTACCAACATGGTGAAACCCCATCTCTACTAAAAATACAAAACTTAGCCAGGCATGGTGGCATGCGCCTGTAATCCCAGCTACTTAGGAGGCTGAGGCAGGAGAATCACTTGAACCTGGGAGCTGGAGGTTGCAGTGAGCCGAGATCGTGTTTCACCATGTTGGTCAGACTGGTCTTGAACTCCTGACCTCGTGGTCCACCCGCCTCAGCTTCCCAAAGTGCTGGAATTACAGGTGTGAGCCACTGTGCCTGGCCATAATCTATAGTTTCCTGCACAATTTTTCTCCCTTCCCTCCTCTTTTTTTTTTTTTCTTATTATATATTTGTTAAGGTGAAACCCTGTCTCTACTAAAAATACAAAAATTAGCTGGGTGTGGTGGTGCGTGCCTGTAGTCCCAGCTACTCTGGGACTGAGGCTGAGGCAGGAGAATCACTAGAACCTGGGAGGTGGAGGTTGCAGTGAGCTGAGATAGCGCTACTGCACTCCAGCCTGTAAACAGAGCAAGACTCTGTCTCAAAAAACAAAAACAAACAAACAACAACAACAAAAACAAGAAACCAGGTTGTTTGATCTCCATTTTGTCGATTACATTCCTGTGGTGCTGTTTAACATACTCCTCTGGCCCCTGAATTTTCTAGGAATGGGCTGTTGGATCTAGAGGCTTGGTGGGGTTCAAGTTCAACTGCTGGCAAGGGTGGCACTGAATACCTCCTTTTGGGAGGGCATAAAGTCTACCTTGTCCCTCCTCTGGGGATGTTGCCAGCCACTGACAGCCACTGCCTAGGACGTGAGTCTGTCAGGGGCTCATAGCACTCTGGCACCAGCTGGACATGGGAGAGCAGGTTGGAGGCACAGCAGCTTCCTGTTCATCCAGGGAAGACTTCTTCCCCTGGTGGAGAAAGGGGCAGCCGTGGTCCATGGCCCCTTTCTCTCCACCACCTCTGAGCATTGACAGTTCTCCATCCTGTATAGGAAGTCACTTTTGGCAAATGAAGAGGACCTCATCTGGGCTTTCCTGTGCCTTAGGTTTTTAGTTTTAGAATCAGCAGCAGGGCCAGCTCTGTCATGCCCCAGCAGGTAAAAGCCTGGCTCTGGAGGGATATGGGTTGGGTGCTTGAGGAGTAAAGTTCCCTGGGGCCTCACCCTGTCTAAGTGCCATCAAACCATCCTGGGTCTCAGTTCTGGCTTCCATGTATACTAGGCAGGGCAAGCTACTTACCCTCCCTGAACCTCAGTTTCCTCACATGTAAAATACAAATGATTACAAGCCCTGCATAGAGGCTAGTCGTGAGGTTAAATGCAGCAACATTATAAAGTGCTGAGCTCAGTGCCTGGCATGGAAGAAGCATGCAGTAACAGTGACTCAGATCACGGTATCACTTTATAATTGGTCCCTTCCTTGCCCAGACTAGTAAAAACAGTGGGAGGGAAGAGGGAGACCATCCACCCCAATATCTTCACCTTCAGTAATGTCCTTGAGCTGGACATCAATCAATGGTTTTTTTCCAGGCTGGGCCAGCTTGGGTCCCTGACACAAGGATAAGATTAAGGTGGCTGGTTTGAGGAGGAAAGCGCTCATAACGTTAGGTGAATAGTAACTTAAGTGTCATGGGCCCCATAATAACACAGGGGACTCCAAGCCAGTGGATTCCCAGTGCCTTGTGAGCTGTCACTCCAGAACACGTGTCTTAGGACTGCACGGCCAAAGTCCTGTGTGTGTTCAAGTTCTGTTTATTGCCCAGCTCCTTCTTGGACATTGGCTCTGGAGGCAGAAATCCCAGGAATCCTGGTTCCTCCTTCCCCTTGGCATTCTCCTCACCCTCCTCCCTTCCCCACCCGCCTCCCAACCAATCCTCAGGCCCCTCTCCCATTCGGTGGACAAGTGGCCAATTGTCTCTGGGATCTTGATGTCCCTCAGGAGCAGCCAGATCTGGGCCAGATGAGGATGCCATAGGCATTAAACAGTGGGTCTGTACGAGGCCTGCTGGGGCTGCTTAGTGTAGCCAGGGGGCAAGGGAGGTCAGGGGCGACAGGCTGGGGGAGGGGCTCCGTGTGGGAGCAAAGTGTTCAGGCAATGGGGTAGGCAAGGCAGATTAGTACTAGTGCCAGTTCCAGAATGCAGCAGGTTCTGCAGACAGCAGCATAAAGTAGCAGGGCTCTGAAGACAGTGGCAGGGCCCCAGATCACAAAGCTGCTAACTCCCCTAACATCTCCTGAATTGTCCCTGCTTTCCACTGCTACTGCTCCTACCTTCCTTCTGGTCCCCGTCATCTCACCCCTGGACTATTGCTACCGCCTCCTGAAGGACGAGCTGCCTTTGTGAATTCTTGGAAGTGCTACAACAATCAGATTACTTGCCTACTTAAAACCTGGGCAGAATACATGGGCTTATTTTTGTTGCATGCACCCCTCTGGCAGCCTGGTGAAGCCTGTGGACTTCTTCCTATGATGATGCTTTATTTTATTTTATTTTTGAGATGGAGCCTCACTGTCACCCAGGCTGGAGGGCAGTGGCATGATCTCTGCTCACTGCAACCTCCATTTCCTGGGTTCAAGCAGTTCTCGTGCTGCAGCCTCCCAAGTAGCTAGGATTACAGGTGTGTGCCACCACACCGAGTAATTTTTGTATTTTTAGTAGAGAAGGGCTTTCTCCATGTTGACCAGGCTGGTCTCCAACTCCTGACCTCAAGTGATCTGCCCGCCTCAGCCTCCCAAACTGCTGGGATTACAGGCATGGCCACCATGCCCGGCCTAGAGTGATGTTTTAAATGTATAAAATAAAGTATACTGGGCTGGGTGCAGTGGCTCACTCCTGTAATCCCAGTGCTTTGGGAGGCCGAGGTGGGCAAATCAGTTGAGGCCAAAAGTTCGAGACCAGCCTGGCCAAGATGACAAACCCCATCTCTACTAAAATTACAAAAAAATTAGCCAGGCATGGTATCAGGTGCCTGTATAGTCCCAGCTACTTGGGAGGCTGAGGCACGAGAATCGCTTGTACCTGGGAGGGGGAGGTTGCAGTGAGCTGATATCGTACCACTGCACTCCAGCCTGGGCGACAAAGTGAGACGCTGTCTCAAAAAAAAAATGTACATATATACACACATATGTATATAATGTATTATAAAGGCAACCGAGTATGTTAAAACACAATGATCAATATATTTCTTAAAAATAAAATTTGTGACCAAGTGCAGTGGCTCACGTCTGTAATCCCAACACTTTGGAAGGCCAAGGTGGGCTGATCACTTGAGGTCAGGAGTTCAAGACCAGCCTGGCCAACGTGGTGAAACCCCATCTCTACTAAAAATACAAAAATTAGCCGGGCGAGTGGCGGGCACCTGTCATCCCAGCTACTGGCAGGGCTGAGGCAGGAAGAATCACTTGAACCTGGGAGGTGGAGGTTGCAGTGAGCCGAGATTGCACTATTGCATTCCAGCCTGGGCAACAAGAGCGAAACTCCATCTCAAAAGAAATAAAATAAATTAAAATAAATAAAATAAAATAAAATAAAATAAAATTTGCAAATAGTAATATATGAGGTTTTTTTTTGTTTTTGTTTTTGTTTTTTTTGAGACAGAGTATCTCTCTGTTACCCAGGCTGGAGTGCAGTGGTGCTATCTTGGCTCACTGCAACCTCTGCCTCCTAATCCTAATTCAGAATTAGTGCTTGAGCTCTCCTTGTAGAGCTCTTAATCTACAAGGACATGTTCCTCCTCAATAATGGGCTTCCAGAGCAAAGGACATGTAACTTTGCTATTAAGAGTGACTGAAACCCTGCCAAGGCAACAATGACCTAACTTAATTATTGTCGCTTAGCCACATCTCTGTCCTCCGTGCCCGGCTAATTCTTGCAACCTCAAATATCATACATTGAATTGACAAGTTCTACTTTTCACTCTTCTTTTAACTGTGGTAAAAAGTATATAACAAAATTTACCCCGTTAACTATTTTGAGTGTACAGCACAGTAATGTTATAGTATGCACATTGTTGTGCAGCAACTCTTTAGAACATTTTCATTTTACAAAACTGAAATTTTATGCCCATTGAACAAACTCCCCTTTCATTCTACTTTCTGTTTCTAACAGTTTGACTTCTTCAGATACCACAGATAAGTGGAATCGTGTAGTATTTATCTTTTTGTGACCAGCTTATTTCATTTAGTACAATGTCCTCAAGGTTCATCTATGTTGCAGCATGCAATGGGATCACCTTTTTTTCCCTTAAGACTGAGTAGGCTGGGTGTGGTGGCTCATGCCTGTAATCCCAGCATTTTGGGAGGCCGAGGCAGGAGGATCACTTGAGGTCAGGAATTGGAGACCAGGCTGGCCAACATGGTGAAACCCATCTCTACTAAAAATACAAAAATTAGCCAGGCATGGTGGTGTGTGCCTGTAATACTGGCTACTCAGGAGTCTGAGGCAGAAGAATCACTTGTACCCAGGAGGTGGAGGTTGTGTTGAGCTGAGATTACGCCACCTCATGAGACTCCATCTCAAATAAAAAAAAGAAAAGACTGAATAATACTTCATTGTATGCATATGCCATTTTCACTATTTTTTAAAAAAATCCTTGTTGCTCTGCTCTGTGATTTATTTTGTTCAGTGATGTTTCTCCTAGTATAAAATGTGAAGCTTGCTTTACCATGTACACTAAATTTACCACTCAGAAACCTTTCCAATTGAATAAATGGAGAATTTGTAGACATGAACACTTAACAGATATATTTCTTTCAGAGGTTCAGAAAACAAAAACGATGGCACAGTGACCATTAGAAATAGGGCAAATTTATAAAATAATTGATAATCTTTCGTAATGTAAGTGAGTTTATAAGGCATTTCATATCATCTATCTTTTAAGCAATAGGACAAAAACAAAAATAAAAATAGAACCTGTTGACCTTTTCAGTTGATGGCTACAGAGTTTTTTATTTATGGAAATAAGGTTTTTGAGTAATGATGATATTGAATCACTTTATGCTCTTAATGGCTTTTTATATAACTTCTTTGATCAGATGTGATTTGCAGAGGCGGACTATTCTCCTCTGAAATTCCTAAACAGAATATAAAACAATGTAAACAGAAATGTTGCAAGTAAAAACATTTGTGTTGGATTACCAGGTGTTCATTTTACCAAGAGGATAATCCCTTTACATAATTGAAATAAGGAAGAAACAAAGGTGGGTGTAAACCTTTTATGGAGAGATCCTGGAAGCATGACCATGGCCAAAACAACTGATGGCTCAGCCAATTTCTGGAGATGAGACCTGCAGAAGTTTCATTATTTGTTGCTGTCAAGGTGAATCTCAACTCCATCCTGTGCATGAAAAGTCAAACTCTGTAGAATATTTGAAGAGATTTATTCTGAGCCAAATATGAGTGACCATGGCCCATGACACAGACCCAGGAGATCTCGAAAACACGTGTCCAGAGTTATCAGAGTACAGCTTGTTTTTATACATTTTAGGTTATAGGTGAATTCAAAGATTTTCTGATTGGCATCTGGTTGAGTTTATCTGAAGACCTGAAATCCATAGAAGGGAGTGTCTGGGTTAAGATAAGGGGCTGTAAAGACCAAGGTTCTTATTATGCAGGTGAAGCCTTCAGGTAGCAGGCTTCAGAGATAATAGATTATAAATGTTTGTTATCCAGCTTATAAAGGTGCCGGACTCCACCCGGCATGGTGGCTCACGCCTGTAATTCCAGCACTTTGGGAGGCCAAGGCGGGCCGAGCACGAGGTCAGAAGTTCGAGACCAGCCTGGCCAATGTGGTGAAACCCTATCTCTACTAAAAATACAAAAATTAGCCAGGCGAGTGGCGGGCACCTGTAATCCCAGCTACTCAGGAGGCTGAGGCAGGAGAATTGCTTGAACCCAGGAGGCGGAGGTTGCAGTAAGCCAAGATTGCACCACTGCACTCCAGCCTCGGTGACAGAGTGAGAATCCGTCTAAAAAAAAAAAAAAAGGGCTAGACTCCTAGCTAATTCTCTCATGGTTTTGGAAAAAGACCTGGAAAGGGAAAGGTATTCTCTACAGAATATAGATTCCGGATCAGAGACAGCTTTGCAGGAGCATTTCAATATAGGCCAAATAAATATATTTTGAGGTAAAATACTTCGATTTCTCTCAGGGCCTGCTGTCATGCTGGAATCTTATGGCTACGAACAGTCTGTTCTGTCAGTCTTAAGGTCTCTGTTTTTTGGGGGGTTTTTTGAGATGGAGTCTCGCTCTATCGCCCAGGCTGGAGTGCAAAGGTGCCATCCCGGCTCACCGCAACCTCTGCCTCCTCGGTTCAAGCGATTCTCATGCCTCGGCCTGCTGAGTAGCTGCGATTACAGGTGAGAGCCACCATGCCCAGCTAATTTTTGTAGTTTTAGTAGAGACAGGGTTTCACCATCTTGGTCAGGCTGCACCTTAAGGTCTCTGTTTTAATATTAACACTGCTCAGCTGTGCCTGAATTCCAAAGGGAGGAAGGTATAATGAGACATGTCAGCTGGGCGCTGTGGCTCATGCCTGTAATCCCACTGCTATGGGAGGCCAAGGTAGGCAGATCAGCTGATGTCAGGAGTTTGAGACCAGCCTGGCCAACATGGTGAAACCCCGTCTCTACTAAAAATACAAAAAAATTAGCTCATGCCTGTAGTCCCAGTTACTTGGGAGGCCGAGACACGAGAATCGCTTGAACCCAGGAGGCAGAGGTTGCAGTGAGTTGAGATTGTGCCATTGCACTCCAGCCTGGGTGACAGAGTGTGAAGCCTTCTCAAAAAAAAAAAAAAAAAAACCCAAAAACCAAAAAACAAACAAACAACAACAACAACAAAAAAACAAGGAGCCATGTCCAACCACCCATTCCATCACGGCCTGAACTAGTGTTTTGTGTTTACTTGAGAATGCCTTTGTTCAAGAGGAAGGGTCCATTGGCTTGCTTGGGAGGGGCTTAGAATTTTATTGGTGGTTTACATTCCTCAGAGCTGACTGCCTTCCAAAAGGTTGCACTCTGAAATTATTATCAACCCCAATCAATAAGCATAATACTAAGAGCTATATGTATGCTATTTGAATGGATTTATTTATCAGCCCTGTGGGAAAATATATATCTCACCTCACCTCATTCCCATTTGCCCACTTTTCCCTTTCCCAATCTTAAGGTGCGTGTTGTCTAAACATTTGATAGTTTCAGCACAGTTTGTATTTTATAAAAGCCCCCACTGGCTGCTGCTCAGAGAGCAGGTGTGTGCCCCTGATCTACAGAAGGTGTTGATTCAACTATCGGGCTGGGGCTGGGGAATTGGGGAGGGGGGAGATGGGGAGGGGAGGGGAAGTTGGGGGAGGGGAAGCACATTCAACTGGAAGGGAGACAAAGGAGAGAGGCAGGAGGAGGGAGAATGAAGAGCTGGGGAAGGAGCTTTGGAAAAATATGGGAAAGTAAAGGATGGGGTGACAGAAGAAGAGGATGAGGAGTGGGCCAGCACCACACAGAGAGCAAGAAGGAGGAAGGGGACAGGAAATGCAGAAACAGAGTGGAAGGACAAAGAAACTAGAACATACAGAGGCTTCGAATAAAAATCAATTCATCTCAAAGTGTTCAGCGTTTTCATGAGGCCGTGAGACTGAAATAGGAAGAGGCCCTTTATTTTCTTAGGAAGAGAACACAGACCGGAGGTGGGAGAGGAATGGTAGGGAATTTTCCAAACAAAGAGAGGGCCTGTGGCCTCTCAAACTGCCCCCACCTCATGATCACTGAAGCGTTCACACTGCAGCCCTGAACTCTCACAAAGAGGGTGAACTCCATCCAGAGAGGGGGGATCCGGAACCCATGCTTGGTTTCCATCCCAGCTGAGGGCTGGAGAGTGAGACTGCAGAGCTGGGGTTTAGGACACGGCCTCGGGGACAGGGTAGGCAGGAGGTCAGCAAGGCTTAGAGAAGATGGATATGTTGGGTTGGGTGAGAGGCCTGGTGCTGGGAGTGGGTTGTCTACAGAGAAATGCCTCCAGGGCCTTGTCCAGGGTGATCCTTGGCCAGGGGGTTCCTGAGGGGACTGGCGCTGCACGCCTCAGGGATGTAGTATAAGGAAATCCGGGGCTCCCCAGCTTCCTGCTCTGGCCTTCTCCTCTGGACACGCTCATGTTGCCATAAGGAGAGACAGAAACATCAGCAAAATCAAATCAATGCTTCTAACTGTATCCCTAGCCCCTCCACTCCAGCCAGATTTGGAGATGCTACAGATACTCCGCTCCCCAAGTAAAAACTGTCTTAACTCTTGACACCTTGGGGTTCAGGCCACAGCCTGGGTACAGGGTGGGTAGGAGGTGAGAAATGATTCCCCTTCTTCTCATTGGAAAGAAAAGGCCTTGGCCAGGGGACAGAGCTCAGGGACTCTGGCCACTCCAGTACCTGCCCCTACAGAGGTCAGAGAAGGGCAGGGCTAGCCGCTAGTACAGAGCTCTGAGAGGAGGTTTCCCCTCCAACTTCTGACTGGTGCTGATTGAGAGACTGAACAAACTAACCCACTGAGTTTGTTTCCTCACTGCAAAGTGGGTCCAATGGGGTCTGCTTATGATGCATGGAAGGGATGCAGTACTCCCTGGGGTTTACAAGAGCTCACAGAATGGCAACAAGGCGAGTTAGAAATATCCTGGGCGCCTGTTTTTAACAAATTCATTCACTCCTTCATTGCACACATGGTTACTGAGTGTCTGCTATGTATGTAACAGGCACTGTGGATACATCATTACACAAGACAGATTCGCCATCTCCCCAGCAGACGTTTCCGTGTGTGTGTGTGTGTGTGTGTGTGTGTGTGTGTGTCTGTGTGTCTGTGTGTGTGTGGTGGGGAGGGAGCACAGTACAGAGTAAACAATAAATAGTTATATAATATAGCAGAGGGAATTTAGTACTAGGAAGAACATAAAGCCAAAGAGGGAGATAAGGTGGGGGGGATGGAATTTTAAATCAGCTGGAGCGTATGTATGAAAATGGGCCGGGTGTGGTGGCTCACGCCTGTAATCCCAGCACTTTGGGAGGCTGAGGCGGGCGGATCACCTGAGGTCAGGAATTGAGATCAGCCTGGCCAACATGTTGAAACCCCGTCTCTACTAAAAATACCAAAATTAGGTGGGCGTGATGGTGCGCACCTGTAGTCCCAGCTTCTTGAGAGGTTGAGGCAGGAGAATTGCTTGAACCCAGCAGGTGGAGGTTGCAGTGAGCTGAGATCACGCCATTGCACTCTGGCCTGGTGACAGAGCGAGACTCCGTGTGAAAGAAAAGGAAAGAAAAATAAAGGAGAAAGAAAAATAAAGGGGAGGGGGAAGGGAGGGGAGGGGAGGGGAGGGGAGGGAGGCCAAGTGTTTCCCGTAGAGTTACTGTGTATTGGGGGGGCGCACAGGGGTGCCACGAATTGAGCTGCCTGCTCCTTCCAGATGCAAGGTTCTCACCTGGGTAGGTGAGAACAGGGTGAGAAGGAGGAATCACGCGTGGGTGGCTGGATTAGTTCCTGATGTCCTCTGACTCCCTACAGCTTCTTCAGCCCCGTTCTAACCCCCTTCCTCAGGCTTACAGGAAAGTGTGTGGAAGAGAGACACGGAGAGGCTGAGCATAAGACTTTTTTGGAAGAAACATCAGTAAATGAAAATAGAATTACAATAAAAATAACGAAAGCAATAAACTCCTGACCTCAGTCACAATCATTTTAGTTAACACGCCAGCTCTAATAACAAACACGAGTCCCCGAGACCGCAACCCCTCGGGCACCGCGGGGGGGTGCAGGTCTGGGCGGGCGGCGCAGCCTCCCCTGGCGGCTGACCCCGGGAGTGCGGGGAGCGCTGAGCCTCTTCCAGCGCTCACCTCGCGCTCGCTCCTGCGCTCGCCTGGCTGCTGGCGCGGGGAAGGGGCGGGGCCTGCCTGGGCTCCTCCCCGGTCGGAGCCCGGAGCCGGAGGAGGGCAGAGCGCGGCGGGCGCTGGTTAAAGAGGCGCGCGGAGGCGGGAGCGGCTCACACAGCTAGTGGAGTGCGGAGGAGCGGCGCGTGGAGAAGCGGCCCACGTGTCTGCCCAGAGTCAAGTCCGGTGTTCCTCCCGCTCCTTACGCATCCGCGGTCCAGGGCGCCCCTTCAGCCCCCCTGGTTTTCGCCCACCCCGGGCCGCGTGAGTGGGGCCCCACGCAGCTCCCCGCGCTCCGTTGGCCAACTTGGCCGAGAAACTTTGTCCGGGGAGCGGTGCTTGCGGGGGGAGTACTGGGCACTGCGCATGCGGAGCTCCAAATTCAAACAGCTGTTTTCAGAGGCTGGCGGGCGGGCGGACTGGGAGCAGCTGGGGCTAGGAGAGGCTTTCTCTAGGAGGCTGCTGCTCGGGAGCCATGGTGGACCGGGGCCCTCTGCTTACCTCGGCCATCATCTTCTACCTGGCCATCGGGGCGGCGATCTTCGAAGTGCTGGAGGAGCCACACTGGAAGGAGGCCAAGAAAAACTACTACACACAGAAGCTGCATCTGCTCAAGGAGTTCCCGTGCCTGGGTCAGGAGGGCCTGGACAAGATCCTAGAGGTCAGTCGCCGCTTGTACCCCCATATACATTTGAAGCTGGCTTGAACTTTAGGGGGCGCTGAAAGGAAGACCCCTTCACAGCTTTGGGTGACCCTCAGTCCCTGTGGAAGGTCCAGGGGGTGATGAGAGAGCATGTCTCATCATGGATCAGGCTTCTAGGATCCGTCGTTCACCCGACGGACACGGGGGTCCCCCAAGCGCGGAGACTCTTTGGAACTTAGTTTGGCCAGAGATAAGTTGGAGTTGATTCCCGGGTGAACTGGGCTCCATAGTGTTTCAGTGTGGGTGTGACGGTACCTCCCTCCTTGGAAAGAGGCTGTGGGGCGTTTATCTTTCCCCGGAGACGCTCTCGGCGTCTGGGAGCCAAGCCTGGTGCCGTCCCCTCGTGTCTCCACCTCCCCGCTCCAGGGCCAGCGCCAAGCCTGCTAGGCTTTTCTTAAGAAACGTGAACCCGGCAGAGCGGCGGGAGGGTCCCCCAGCCTGAGCCTGGGCAAAATCTTCCCGCCCCCAGCGGGGTTCCGGAGAGGAGCTGGGGGGTCTCTGTGGGGCCCGAACCCACGGGATGAGGGGTGGTGCCTGGAATGCTGGGGACGCGCTCAGGCTTCCGGGAAGGCTTATCTCGCGGAGACATCCTTCAAGAGCTTGGAGTAAAACTTTGTGAAAGTAGCAGGTTGCACAAACGAATAATACCCAGGTAGTCCCTTTGCGAGTGGGTAGGAGAGAGTGTGCGGAATTGGGGTAGGTGGGGGACTTCCTCCGTGCTGGCATTGGGAACCGCTTATCTTCTGGTGCACAGCCCAAAGGGTGACATTGACCTCACTTAGGATAAAAGGGCTGCCTATCCTGGCTGAGACTTTGGGGCCAATTTGGGGATCGAGGCCCTCTACACCAGTTTCTCGAGGGCTCAGCTTCATCCACCAACTCTTCTTGGCCTGCTCCCCCGGTGGAATGACCAGGACCTGGGTGAAAGTTCTAGATTGCAGCAGGTGGGGAGTGGGATAGATTGTCCAAGGTGTTATATTGCTCTCAGGGTGAAAGATGCCAGAAAGGAGGTCTGATGAGCAACGTTTAGTCTACAGCAGCACCCCAATACTTTATGCCTATCTAATTGTCGCTCATTTTCCAGCCTCTGTTTCCCCATGTGAGAAATAGGAATGAGCCCATCCTCCTCATTCCTTATTTCTGCCGTGTACTTTTAGGTTGGAAGCATTTGGAAAACATCAAAACCTTGTCCCCAGATCGATGGGCATCACATAGATGAGCATATAGGTGTTTGCTGGCAGCGGTGTGTGGGGAGACTTGTCCTCCGAGGGGTCCCGTGGAAGGGGACGTTTAGTCCAGCAGGCTTAGTGTTGGGTTTTAGTGGAGAGTCTCTTGCCCTGTAGCAGTTTCCCGGGTAGTGGCAGATGGGAGGTGATGGTGGGGAGGATAAGCTAAAGCAGGTGGTTGGTTGGTTTACCTCCTAACATCAGGAGTCCTGGCATGAAGAGTCTACATGGCTTCCTTCTGATGGGTATCTACCCTGGGGGGGGGCGGGTGTTATGGGGAGGGGGTCACTTTATGATTTCCCTTGAGGAAACAATTCCTCTAGAGAACAAGTTTTTGTTTAGTTTGTTCCAGGGCTTTGTTTAGAGGGGGAAGAGGGCAGGCAAGGATGATAAAGCCTTGAGCTGCCCTGGAAGTGTTTCCCTCTAAGCTGTTGCTCCAACACTGCAGGGGAAGGAAGGAAAGAATTCAAGGCTAAATGTGGGAAAATAAACTTCAAAACACAAGGAGAAGGGAAAGGCGGGGGGCGGGTGGTGGTGGGGTGGGTCCGGGGGTTAGGCAGCCGGGTGCAGCTGGTGGTCATAGCTTTGGAGGCTAGACGGCTTCTTAAGGTATTTGCACAAACAAAATGCCTCTTATTTAGCGATCCTGTTAAATCTGTCAACATTTACCTCCCCCCCCCCCCCCCGCAAAAAAAATGTAATGGGCAGGTAATTTTTAGAAAAAGGATTTCGGCATCAAGCCAGTCTGCTTTGGAGACGATTGTAGATTCGTTCTTGAACAAGGACAGCCCTGTCCTCATCCCTGGCCAAAAAAACTCCCAAACCAACCCCAACTGGGTGAGTCCCCTCTCATCATAGGAAAAACCCAAGAAATGAAAATGGACAAGCGGAAGCATTTGCTGGCATCAGTTTTGACCTGCAGGAATCTGCCTTGCTCTGCTTTCTTGTGACTTGGGGTACTACCTCAGGCCTCAGGATATTGGTTTAAGGAAAAAGGAAAACTCAAAAATCTTCTTTCCCATCTGGCTGCTTGGGCATTTTCCACCTGAGGCTCTGTGTTTTAGCTGGTTCTCAATCACCTTGGAATCATGAAGGAGCTCCTAGCTAGGAATTCCCGGGGTAGGACAAAGATTGTTGGAAGAGATGGGGTGCAGTCTGGGTTGGGGTTTCTCTTACCCTGGAAGTTGTGTGTGGTCTTTCAAATGTGTGAGAAAGGGAGTTAAGTCACCTTTCTTTAGAAATACCCGCCGAATGTCAGGTACTTCCTTCCCTCCGCTGTGGTTGAAGTGAGGTGCAGACTGACTTTCAAGTGCTCAGTGACCCGCCAGCCTGGGACCACGTGATCATCCTCTTTCCTGCCTTCAGAACCATCTTGAACCCCTGCTCTCAAGCAAGATCTTTGGTGACTCATTCTCCAAACCTCTTCCTAAATTGCAGAGACTCTCACAAGGGAAGTTAACATTTACAGCAAACCTACTCTGTGTTGGGCATTGTGGGTGCTGTTATCCTCATTTTATGAGAGAGAGCACAGGCTGGTTTTGCTATCTGGCTCGGCCATTTACCCATCAAGCCATGTAACTTAACTATGCCTTCCTTTCCTCATCTGCAAAATGAGTGTTTGGTGAGGCTCCAATAAAGTAGAAACATTAGGCAAGATGTCTATAAAAAGTGAACAGGTCTCCTGACCCTAGCATTTATTGAGGAAGGCAGCTTTACCTACCTGCCTTATTTCAGGTACTCTTTACAGTAGGTATTCAAGTAAGTAAGCTGAAGCCCAGAGAAGATAGAGTGGCCACAGGGACACCACAGGAGGCACAGCCCGTGGGGCAGGACGGGGAGGGGGAATGACCAGGCAGTCTGCCCCAGGAGCTTGCACCTCCCTCTTGGGCCTGTGAAGATTGTTGCTCTGTGACTGAGCTTAGGAAATTGGTTCAGCTGGACCCTGATCTGCTGGAAAATTCTATTTTCTATCTCCCCTAGCACAGGGAATGGCATACAGGCGTCTCCTGTGTTGTTGCCTGGCTGACCCGGCCTCTGTTACTGAAGTAATGTATCAGTCCACTCCTCTGCACTTCTCATTTCGGAAGCCCCCAACCCCCAACCCACCAAAAAACAGTGGGGGTGGGATTGAAGGGGAGGAGTGACAGCCCTTCTCAGCCTTCTGCCTCTGGTGGGCAGTGATCAGAAACAGGAAGGATTTGAGAGCCACCATGCGCCAGAGTACTTTGAATAAGCATTTTATATACATTCTTATTTTAATTTAATCTTGAAGACCACCCCCATAAATGAGGAAAACTAGGGGAAAAGGTGACGTAACTTGTCTGGGATCACATAGAGCAGAGTCAGGTTTCAAATCTAAGTTTCATATTTCAAAGTACATGGAAATTAGCAAGCATTTATTAAGCATCCACCATGTGCCAGACACTGGGCAAGACTCTCAGAATACAAAGAATTAGGCTGGGCTCGGAGCTGCTGGACAAAAGGATACATAAACCCACTGGGAACAAGACTGTGGGTATGGGCTACCGCAGAGGTTTTCAGGAGATCACTTACCAAGGGGCTGGTCCAGCCTGAGGGGTTAGGGAGGGCTCTCAGGAGATGATCTCAAGCCAGAGTGGGGTCTTGGATTAGAAAGAGCAGCTAGGAACCTGGGAGGTCAAAGCTGCAGTTAGCCTGGATTGCACCACTGCACTCCAGCCTGGGCGACAGAGCAAGACCTTGTCTCAAAAAAGAAAGAAAGAAAGAAAGAAAGAAAAAAAAAACCTGACTGGGAAAGGAAGGGAGAAGAGACTCCTAACAGAAGACGGAGACTGGCCCTTTATCCTAGCCTGGGGAAGGCAGACTGCGGGCTTCTTGCTGTGGCTCTAGAGAGTCCCTTGTCTCCTGGGGGTGGAGTAGGGTTGCCCTAGGTCCTGCCCTCTGTCTAGCATCCCAGACCAAAGTCCAGGTTTTGCTTGACTGCTCATATAGCTGACCTGTTCCCGGAAGCCTCTTGGATCCTACTGGCCTCCTTCCTTCCTAAGCTCCAAAGTGCTTTCTTGTGTTCTAAGGTTTTCCACATGTACCTCCTTTCATTTTCTGAACCCTTTGGACTGGTCTCTACACACTCCAGTCCAAAGTAGTAAGGCTAGTTCCAATTTTGAGGTTCTGACACTCTTTTAACACCAATCCTACTCCCCAGATTTGAAAAATAAAACCATGGAATATATGACAAAATTACATGTGACCGAAATATTTAGAATGGGGTACGTTGAATTTTTTGGAAAGCTGAGGGTTACTATGAACACCCTCTTTGTCTCAAGCCTTGTTGGAAATTGTAAAATGCACTGGTCCACTTCACTGCCTTTGTAAGTAAAGGGAACACAATAGCTCTTTTGGTTAGGGAGGATCTTGGAGGCCTCCACAGCCTTGGGTCCGAGCTTGAGTTCTTACTGGCTAGAACTGCAGAAGTGGAAAGTGGATACGCTGGTTTTTTGAGAGGAAATTGAAGAGGTCCCTTCCTAATGGCTTGTTTCTTATTTATGTTCCACTCGAAGGTTGAGGACAGCCAAAAAAAAAGCCTTAGTCTGCCTTAGTTAACTGCTCTGGTTAGAGTTTTTTAACAGTGAAAGTGAATGTTTATTAAATTGCTTTGAGAGTTTTACTAGAACCCTTAGGATGATTACAGATGGCACAGTAACAGAGAATTATGGAGGGCAGAAATTAGCAAGTGTTGAAAGTTTCCAGTGGGGGTGGGGAATGCAAAGGAGGTGATGATTGTTGCTTTTAAATATTTTCCTGGGGTTTTGCCCTATTTATAGTTTGGCGTTTAAAAGAAACACAATCCCCCGGTTTTGGATGTTGTGCTTGACTGGCCCTGACCTCGGGCCAAAGGCTTTCATCTTGAACTTGGCTGTTTGCTAGCAGATTGGGCTCAGCCTCTGAACTGTGTGTGTGGTTGGTAGTGGTGGGAGGAGGGAGAGAAGTGCAAGGTTTTGGGGAGCAGAGGAGCCAGACCCCTGAGTGGAGCCTCCAAGACAGTCTTTGTCCAAATTGGGATGCTGTATTTGCATGGTGCTGCAAGAACCAGTTGGCCAGAACTGGGGTGGTACAGAGAAGTGAGGTAGGAGACCATAGGAAAGCACATGAAATAGGTTTGCCTCCTTCCAATATTCCTTTTAGGGATTGGAGAAGACGGAAGCAAATCTCTTTAAAATTTCGTTGAGTCCCCAGGGACCTCTGGAATATTGCAGAAGAACCCTTGCCTGTTCCGTTCTTCCCAAGGATGGCTGTACATGGAGAGAGGATGTGCTGCCCTCAGTAGGGATCTTCCTCCAGCTGCTGCTGCAGGGCTTTGGTGGCATTGCTGAAGGAATCACCATCCAAGCAGTATGCCTGATGGTTGTGGGAGTGGCCTCTGAAGCCACACCATAGTTTGCTTAGAATAGTGTGTGGCACGTCATAAATGCTAAGTGTTAGCTGCCATTTCTGCTACGCCCAGATATTCCTATGCTGCAATGGAGCGGTCCCTGCACAGGTGTGGTGGGCATCTCATTGGTATTACAAAGAATCAGGAAGATCTTCCTAGAACAGAGAGAATGTCAACTGAATTTTTTAAATGCAAAAAACATAGAAACATATAATTTACCATTTTAGCCACGTTTAAAAGCCCAGCTCAGCAGTATTAAGTAAATTTACAGTTATGAAACAGATCTCCAGAACTTTTTCATTTTGCAACACTGAAATTATACCCCCTTCAACAACAATTCTTCTTCTCCCTCTCTACCCAGCCCCTGGTAACCACCATTCTACTTTCTGTTTCTGTGAACTTAACTACTTTAGATGTCTCCTAAGTGGAGTCATGTAGTCTTTCTTTTGCTTTGCACAGTGGTACAACCACTGTGAAAAATAGTATGGAGTTTCCTCAATTAAAAATAAAACTACTGAGTGATGCAGTGATCCTACTTCTGGGTGTGTATCAACCAAACTTCTAAAGAACTGGAAACGGGATGGGGATGGTGGCTGTCTCTTGCCCATAGCCCTTGGGCAGGATGGACCCACCAGGCTGTAGCCACAGGCCAGGGAGGTGAGAGTCACATGACTAAGCTCTTCTGTGTTGCCAAAGAATTTGAACTCCACCAAAGTTTTGCATTTTTCAAGTAGGGGAGGGAACAACATTTCAGAAAGTGTCCTCCACAGCCATTTACAGTGTAAAAGAAGTGGAACATTCTACTCTAACGACTTTTCTGTGGGCTGATCCCTTCACTCTGTGGGTGTTCTGATAAGGACACCCCCTCCTTCCTCTCTCCTGCTGATGTGATGTAGTGTGGGTTTTCCCAGAAAGCCCGTAGAGCCTACAGCCCCCAGAAAAACCCACTGACCTTCACACTCTAGTTTGAGCCCCACTGGGAGGTCCAGGTCTGGGTCCCTGGCCCAGCCAAAGACATTCCCTCTCCGGTTTGGTGACCTTCCTAGATTGCATCTTCTCTGTCCCTTTATGTAGAAGTGGGGGTGGTGTGCTCCAGCTGTAGCTCTGTTCAGCTGCCTAAGGCCTCTAGGTTTCTGGTGAGCCATTATCCCAATCTCTGGACCTCAGAGACCTGGATACAGTGGAGTTGGAAACACAAAAGGGGCCCTCCCTACTGGCTATCCTTTGTGTGCTTGATGAAGCCTCAGATATTGGAGAGTCTTTAACCCTCTGGAGCTCAGCGCAGCTGAGGAAAGATAATTGGGCTGCAGTGGTAAAATGAGAGGAAATACAGTCCAAAGTGCTCAGTGGTGGGTTGTAGATGGAAGAGGCTGGAGAGATGGGCAAAGGTTGAAGGGGCTGGGGGGATTCATTTTCTGTTTTCTGAGGCCTGTAGCCAAACTCCTTGGCCTGTGGAAGACCTGGCTCCAAACAAAACACAGTCCCTGCCCTCAGGGGGCCCCTAACCTGGAGGAAGAATAGTAAGGAGCTGTTACCAGATTGATGTTGGTAAGTGCACCTGGGGACTCCAGGTGTGCAGCAGGGCAAGCGATGAATTTTTACTCCTGCACTTAGAAGAAGGCAGGCTTGAAGGGTGAGTGGCATGAGCAGTAGCCCTGTGAGCATTCTGTGGAGTGCCTACCAGGTGCCAGGCATTGGGCTGGGATGTTACCTGTGTCTCCTTGAACCAGTTCTGTGGGCTAAGTATTGCTATTCCCATTGGACAGGAAACCAGAGGCCAGGTGACTTGCCTAGGTCTACACTGCTGGGTAGAGGACTGAGATTCAATCCCCCTTGTTGACTCAGAGCCTTCGATCTTGTCCATAACTGGAGGTGGAGGCAGGGGCTGGGAGTGACAGGCTTGGGCAACCAATAGTTACAAGCACTTACATGGCCACAGGCTGTGGGAGCCACCAATGTGCATCATCTCATTGTATCATGGCAGCCACCCTCTGCAGTAGGTGCCATGATCAGCTCGACCTCGCAGTAGAAGCAACAGAATGGACCATAGAGGTTGAATAACTTGTCTGAGGCTGCGTAGCTAGGAAGTGGAAGGACGAGGTTTTGAACCCAGAGCTCACACTATGAACTATTCTCTTCTGTGTGAGGCTGCGTTGAAGGTGGGAAAAGCAGGGAGCAAAGCATAGAGGCAAGAAAGTACAGGGCATATGTGGTGTCCTCAGAGTCTTAGGGTGCATGGGGCTAAGAGTTCAGGATACTGAGCTGTGTGACCTCATTGAGCAAGTCATCTCATCTGCGAAATGAGATAATAGTACAGTATGTCCCTCATGCCCATAGAATCTATGTTAACATGTTAACATGTTTGGCACAGGTAACAGGTGACCGGCTACATATTAGCTGCTGTTCCTATACCCAGTTCCTCTGTGTACTCTGTCCCTGACACCACCCTGCAGGACCCACCATGCAGTGAGCTCCTAATCTGGGGATGGGGACAAGGGAAGATGATAAAACCCATCAAGTTTCTCCTAGTGGAGTCAGTCACCCACTGTTTTCTATTTCCTGCAAATTAACCACCTAAAACTGTTGATGATCAACACCTAAAAATAGGGATGGTTTCCTTCTTTCTCTGTTCTGGCAGGGCTCTGCTCAGTCCTGGCTTGTCCCAGGCCTTGGTTAAAACTTTTCTGGAGAATTCCTGGGACCAGATGGTCTCACAGGTGTTCTCGCTGGCTCATGGTTACCCAGGGTCTGGGATCAGAGCTGGGCCCTCACTCAGGGCAGACACTACCCGCCTCCCCTCTCATCTTCGATTGGCTTTGAAATGTGCATTCTTTTTCCTCTCCTCCATCTAAATATTTGGGTTTCCTGCTGAAATATTTAGGCAGGGATGTGTACTTATGGCTGTTGTCACCTCCCATGCCCCACTGTAATCTGGCTGCAGCTGCTTAGCTGGGCCCCTCCTGTGAGCGGGGATGCTTGACCCCTGAGTCTGGGAGAGAAGCTATGCAGGGCAGCTGGTAGCAGGACCTGCTTTGCTCAGTGGTGTAGTCTCCAGTCCTATAGGGCTGCCAGGGGCCTTGTTGGCCACATTGGGTGGAGAGGACACGGCAAAGCCCCCTTCCATTTGTCCGAGTGCTTCTGTGCTTGGGGCTGGGGATAAGAAACCCTCATCTGAACTACTGTGTAGGAAAAAACTGATTCTAACCTGGGTTCTCCTTTTACCTGTAAACTGGTTTATGCTGTGTGCCCCTGGCCAGATTTTCCCTCTCTGGACTCATCCATTCATTCAAAAAGGCTTAGAGTGCTTGTTAGGTCCAGCTAGACCGTTTGCAACCTTTGTGGGCAGTGGCCGTGTCTTCCCAGCCCTGGGCCTGTGTTGCCAGGCCTAGCTCTCAGGATGCTCAGTGAGTGTGTGGATTTCAGTCCTGCTCAGTTTGTTGTGTCCGTCTGTCCAGCACTGTGCTCAGCTCAGGGGGATGCCAAAAGCTGTGTGTCCCTTTTGGTTGGAAGTCTAGTCAGTGTAGCCAAGCCTCTTGCAAGGTCACAGCAGAATGAATGAAGCCAGGTGCCCCAGGCCCAGACTCTGGTCCTTGGTCTCACAGGCTCTAAGTTATGGAAGGAGTAGGGGTGCCATTATTTTATTTTTATTATTATTATTTTTTGAAACAGAGTCTCACTCTGTTGCCCAGGCTGGAGTGGAACCTGGTTAAAGACCAGCATTCAAGTCACACCTGGGATTTAATACCACCTCTCTGCCTTTACAAATTGTGAGGCCTTGAGTCCATTGCATCATCTGAAAGTGGAACTAATTATACCCACCTTGCAAGAGGAAATGCCTGTAAAACTCACTCAGTGCAGTTTCGAGCTGGAGGCAGCCTTCAAGACCAGCTTATTGTTATCCTCTCCCCTTTGATGGAGGGACTTTACAGAATAAACTGCTCTCCCTGTCTGAGTCTGTTTATCTCCAGGAGCCCCCTCTTCTTCTTCCCCCACCCCCATCCCTTGTTCCATCAACTTTTCCCAAATTCCTTTCCCCTGTTGAAATAAGGCCCAGGCAGCAGAGGTCAGCAAGAGCATATTGAGCAGGTCTGCCCTTGGTGCTAGAGGGGAGCCGTGGTTTTTGCTTTCAAGGAACTTGAGACAGAGCAAACCATCCAGTTCCTCATTCAGCAGATATTTTATTAAGCACATACTGTGTGCCCAGACCTGTTCAAGGACTGCTCCAAGAGAATGAGCCCTGGTTCTTGCCTCTCTGTGGAAACCAAGAGGGCAAGTGGATGAGCTGGGGTAGGAGAAAAACACCTCCTGGCCCCTTCCTTGTGGAGACTTCTTTGATTTTCAGAGGCTTCTGAGAAGTGGAGTTGGCGGGGAGGCCCACAGTGTTTGCAGTGGAGAAGGGCAGCTCCCTAGCTGGGGGCACCTTTGGCATGACCGGAGCCTGTACCGCTCTAGGGGGAAGGAGCAAAAGTATTTGCAGGGTGTTGCTACAGCACCAGGTACACCACCCAGGCGTCTAAGACGCTTGCAGCTACACAAACTGTGCTCATGTGCACCCCAACCTGCCCTTACCATGGGTCTCTGCAGACCCATTCTTCTGAGACCTTCCTTCTATGACTTTCTGGGCCTGACTCTGGGAGGTCTGGCAGCCAAATGGATGCCATCCCCTTTGCTGGATGGGGACACCAAGGCCTAGTGAGGATTAGCTGGGAGCAGAACAATCTCTAGAACCAAGTTCAGATTACTCTAACAGCACAGCCTACCCAGATCCAGGCCTTTCGTCCCTGGGCCATTCTTACTTTATTTCTAATCCCTTTTAAAATGGCCTTTAGGTTGGGCACAGTGGCTCAGCACTTTGGGAGGCCTAAGTGGGTGGATCAGGAGGTCAGGAGTTCAAGACCAGCCTGGCCAACACAGTGAAACCCTGTCTCTACTAAAAATACAAAAATTAGCTGGACGTGGTGGTGGGCACCTGAACTCCCAGCTACTCAGGAGACTGAGGCAGGAGAATCGCTTGAACCTGGGAGGCGGAGGTGGCAGTGAGCCAAAATTACGCCACTGCACTCTAGCCTGGGTGACAGAGCTAGACTCCATCTCAAAAAAAAAGGCCTTTAAGTAGAAAAAGCTCTTGATGGTATTTTGGGGTGCAGACTGCTTCTACTTACACTAAACTGGCCTACCTGATTTCCTAACCTGCCCCAACACGCCCCTTCCTGTGATCTTGAGCACCAGCTTCCCCTCCCACGAGTTTTCCAGATAAGAGGCAAAAGTTGAAATTGTATTGAACCCCAGGCTGGGAAAGGAGGATGTTTTTCTGGGCCAGCCAGGGCCTCAGGCAGAAAGGATCTGATGCCTGCCTACTCTCCAGGGAGTCTCTCCAGCCCTGGACTTTGCTCCTCCTGCGTCTGCACCTAAGGAGCCGTTGGCTGGTTTCTCCAGCCTGTCTTGGAGGCTGGCAGGGGGTGGCTCATGCTCTGGGCACCACTCGTGGCAGCAAGTCATAAAATGTGAGGCCGAGGGAGCTTAGTGGTTATTTAACTGGCCTCCAGCCTCCTGAGTCAAGGCCCAGACCTTGGGAGGTTATGTAACTTGCCCAAGGTTACTCTGCTCACCAGGGGTGGGGGAAGTACAATAAAGGAGCAATTAGAGCTAAGTGGGGCAATTAGGGAAGGTTTCTTGGAAGCTGTGCCCCAAAGGAAGGTGTTTGCCACATCTCCTAGTAGGGTTCCCATCAGATCACTGCCCCAGCAGTCAGGGATCCTGATAGTGAGATCGTGATCTCAACACTCAGAAGACCCTCCAACATCTCCTCTTTAGTTCTTAGACTAAACCAAAGCCCTGGCTGTGGCCCTGAGTGATTTGGACTCTCCTGCTTGTGTGTTCCCGCCTCTTTCTGGACCCCTGCCGTAGATCCCAGTCAGCCACACTACAGACAGGAAACTCCAGGGGCCAGCTCCTAACAGAGGAGATTCATTCTACACCCCTGCACACGAATAGTGTTTTTGTTTGTTTGTTTGTTTTTTGAGATGGAATTTTGCTCTTGTTGCCCAGGCTAGAGTACAATGGTGTGCTCATTGCAATCTCCGCCTCCCGGGTTTAAGCGATTCTCCCGCCTCAGCCTCCCAGGAGTAGCTGGGATTACAGGCATGCGCCACCACACCCCACTAATTTTGTATTTTTAGTAGAGACAGGGTTTCTCCATGTTGGTCAGGCTGGTCTCGAACTCCCAACCTCAGGTGATCTGTGTACCTTGGCCTCCCAAAGTGCTGGGATTACAGGCATGAGCCACCGCACCTGGCAGTGAGTTTCAACTTTTACAAAGAACTCAACGTTCGTATCCACTGATGACAGAAAGGACTTTGGGAGGTGGTAGCAAGGAGAGTCACACCAGCCCCGCATGTCAGCCATAATGGGAGCTGCTGTGGCCTACATTGTCTCGATTTCCCAACAACGCTAAGTGACAGGCACTGTGGGGAACCTAATTTTGCAAGGTAACCAAGGCAGAGGGTAACTTAGTCGAGGTCACATAGCTAGCTAGTGGCTCGAACCCAGGCCCTCTGAGTCCAGAGCCAGAGCTTTGCATAGAGGCTGTCATGTCCTAAATTGCTGCCCGTCTTTCGAATCTTGCTAGGCTACAGGCTACTCCTTGAGACTGGGTTTTCCACACACACCTCACTCCCAGCACCCAGGAAGTGCCCCATGCATGTGTTAGCTGGCCCCTTTGCTGCCCAGCTCTGCACTGTTCAGTCTTCTGGGTTCTGACCCCAAAGTACTGCTGTTTCCTGACCACATCGACCATATATAGTTTTTTTGTTACGTTTTGTTTTGAGGTGGAGTCTCACTCTGTCACCCAGGCTGGGGTGCAGTGGTACCATCTCAGCTCACTGCAACCTCCACCTCCCAGGTTCGAGTGATTCTCCAGGCTCAGCCTCCTGAGTAGCTGGGATTACAGGTGCGCACCACCACGTCCGGCATTTTTTTTGTGTGTTTTTAGTGGAGACACAGTTTCGCCATGTTGGCCAGGCCAGACTCCAACTCCTGACCTCAGGTAATCTGCCCGCCTTGGCCTCCAAGGTGCTGGGATTACAGGCGTGAGGCACCACGCCCAGCCCTATATATAGTTTTGTTTGACATTTTGGCTACATAAGTGGGTGCCACAGCTCAGAGGTGGGACTGTTAACTCAATCCCCAGCCCCTCCCCCCACACCTATCCTGACAGCCCTAATAGGCCCCTGACTTTTGTTGAGTGCTTCTCACCCCTGCTGCTTGACAGGTCTGTGGTCAGGGGACCCTGAGACTAAAACCCCCAAGGAAGAATCAGGTAGTGGAGATATAATTGCCTCTTCGCTGTGTTTCCGTCTGACCTCCCAGTCAGCTAAAACCCATGCTGTGTCACATCCACCCACTTTGTTTCCCTAGGGTTAACCTCCAGCTGGACTGTGGTCTGCACCTTGGGAGGGTATCACTTTAGTCTTGCCCACGTGGTTTGGAACAGGTTATTCTGTAGCATGCCAAGGACCTCAGGGCGGGGCTCTTTATGGATGTTTATTTTGGCTTGGGTACCCTTTGTCTAATGCAAGGTTCCTGCTCCTCTCATGCCCCCGGTGCAGGATGGAGGTAGGCACCTATTCACAGACTCTCTGGAGGAGAAAGACGTCCATCCCCTACCTTCCCTATCACTCCTGTTCAAATAAAATTCTCACCTCCCGGGCAGTGGAATGCATCCTGACAGTGTTAGCTTTGGAAGGGTGCCCTTCTCTTCTCAGCATCCCTGCCCCCTTCGGAGCAGCGAGTGGAAGGGCTGCCTCTCACCAAGGGGATAAGTGCTGAGTGGGCGAAGCGGGGCGAGCCGAGGCAGTGGTGTCTTGTCAGCACCCCCCAGGCTAGCAGGAAAAGGGAGGGTGTCCTGATTAACAGCTTTTCAACACCCCACCTCCCCCATCTCCCAGACTCTAGCCTCAGCCCTGCAATCCACCCAAATGCAAACAGCTGAGTCCTGGGCCAGCTCTGCTGATTTGCTGTGTGTTTAGTCCAGGTCACTGCACCTCTCTGAGCTGAGCACGTGTTCAATAAGGCCAAAAACACTTAGTAAGTGCCAGCTGTATGCCCAGTGCTGGATTAAGGTTGTGGGAATGAATTACTGGACATCATTTCTGCCTTTGAGGTTGATGGGGCCATACCGTGGTGGGAGTGGGTCACCATGCATGGCATGCTATGGATTGAGTTGGGGCGGGGCATATTGTGAGGGCCTGTGTGCTTCAAGGTAGAAAAGTTCCTCTAGGCTTGGGCTGTTTAGGTTGCTTCCCTTAACCTGGCCTGGGGGTTACCTCCTTTCTAGCTCCATTACCCTCTAGGCTCCTCTGCCCCGTGTCAGAGGACATTGCATGGGGGCTGTTGCCTGGTCTCCACCCTTCTCTCCCCTCCCTCCCTGCAAGCCCTCGGTTTGTACCTGATTGGATCCAAAACCTAGCACCAAGCATGAGGGTAATTATTAATGAATGTCCTGAACCATGAAGCCGTGTTTTTCTCTCTCTCCTTTGGCCCCTCTCCCAACAGCCCCCAAACCCAGAGGCAGCACCGACAGAGCCCCCCTCTGCCCTTCAGCCGGGCCCACCTCCTGGGAAGCAATCTGGAAAACTGTCACTAGCCCCTGTAGTGGGGGTCCTGCCGGGCCAGATTCTCCCCCAAGCCAGCAGATGTGCTGCTGCTGACCATACCCCTCTGCCCATCATCCATGCAGTGCCCTCCTAGCTGGGGACACTCTGCTCTGTTTAGACAGGTCAATAGGTTGCCTGGTGAAAGCGTGTGTCAGCATTGCTCTGGGAGTATGTCTGTCTAAACCCAGGGCAGGCTCCCACAGCCAAAGCAGGTACTTTTGGGTCCTGTTCTAGAAAGTTCCTGTCGCCACCAACCACACTGGAAATTCAGAGTTCACAGAACTGAGTTTTGGCACAGCCTCTCTTTTTGGAATGCTCTGAGACTGAGAGCTGCTGCATGTGGTCAAACCCTCCATCTCCACCTACCCAGCATTGGGGTTATTGTGTACACTTCTTTTTTTTTTTTTTTTTTTTTTTTTGAGACAGAGTCTCTCACTGTCACCCGGGCTGGAGTGCAGTGGTGTGACCTCAGCTCACTGCAACCTCCACCTCCTGCGTTCATGTGATTCTCCTGCCTCAGCCTCCCGAGTAGCTGGGATTACAGGCGCACACCGCCACACCTGCCTAACTTTTTGTATTCTTAGTAGAAACAGGGTTTCACTATGTTGACGAGACTGGTCTGGAACTTCTGACCTCGTGATCTGCCCACCTCAGCCTCCCAAAGTGCTGGGATCATAGGCATGAGCCACCACACCCGGCCTGTGTACACATCTTAAAATTTTCCCTGGACTCTAAGCTGCCTGAGGCCAGCTTCCCACCTGTGTATACACACTCTTACACTCCTCTTCCCCACTGCTCTGCACACAATTTAATCGGTGCTTACTGAATTGGTGGGCTCTGGCCTGTGACATGGGAGACCCTTTGACAGGCTGGAATAGGGACCTGGTGCTTCCATTTGGTGTTTCTCAAAGTGGGCCTGAGGCATGAACCAGACTTTAAGTTATACAAAAGCAAGATGAGGGGGTGAGGAAAGCAGGGAGATGCAAGTTAAAGTGTGTGGTTCTCTCCGTTAGTATTGAGTCATAGAAACTCAATTTAAAAACAGAAGCCAGGCAGGGCTGAGCTGGGGAGACAGGATTATTGATGACTTTTTCTTTCTCTGCCTCTCACATTTTCTGTAATGTGCTCGTATTGCTTTTGTAACAAATAACTCAATTTTTTAAGGGATAAAATATATGCATGTACCATTAGCCACTTCCACACTGGTTATTTTTAATGTATGAGGTATACAAACCTCTGGTTTTAGCAGAACATACTCTGAATACCAGTATCACTTCTATAATCACTAAAAGTGTATAGCTGACCCTTCGTGTCTGTGAGCTCCAAAGGACTGACTGTAGGACTTGAGCACTGCAGATATGGGTATCCACAGGGGGTCTTGGAACCAATCCCCCTCCAAGGATACCAACCTGGATTGGTTCCTGGGGACTGTAGTGAACACCTGACTGGGAGATGCTCTGGTCCTAGTTCATTCATGTCTTTCAAGCCTAGTTCGTTCTTGTCTTTTGAGTCTTTAAGTTTAGACAGCAGACTGCTAGCTTCCTGCACAGCAGTGCTATGGAATGCTTTGAGGAGAAGGACAAGAGAAACTAGGTGAGCCTTTGGTCTGCAGACTAAGTTGGAGGTAGTATACCAGGACAGAGAGTCACCAAGAAGAGAGTGTGGCAGGGCCAGAAACACCCATCTGGCTGTTCCCAGTGTTGATCCGTGTCCCACACAAAGGTGGTGTGGCCCGGGAGGGGAGTCCTGCAGAGGCCCATGGACAAGTGCAGCCTTGGATTCAGTGTGCTCTCAGCTCCACCCAGTCCCATGGGGGCCCAAGACTTGCCCTGTCCTTCAGATGAACAGAAAACACAAGCACAGGCAAGACTTGAAACAGCACAGGACTGTGCGTAATCCAAAGTCAGGAATGTGCTATGGACAGTGGCCCATGGCATGGGTCATCCTGAGGATCCACGGGAGGCAGGCTCTGCCAAAGGAGGCTGCAGGTAGGATGTGCTTGATACGGTCTTGGTGCTAGTATGGTAGTCATTACCCACATGCCGCTATACAATTTTACCTTTTTGATTTGATATTACTAATCATTACACCTGCTTACTTATTTATTTTTTGAGACAGAATCTCTCTCACCCACGCTGGAGTGCAGTGTTGCCATCTTGGCTCACAGCTACCTCCGCTTCCTGGGTTCAAGCCATTCTCCTGCCTCAAACCTCCTGAGTAGCTGGGATTACAGGCATGTACCACCACACCCGGCTAATTTTTGTATGTTTTGTAGGGATGGAGTTTCACCATGTTGGCTAGGCTGGTCTTGAACTCCTGACTTCAAGTGATCTGCCTACCTCAGCCTCCCAAAGTGCTGGGATTACAGGCCTGAGCCACCATGCCCAGCCTGCCTGCTTAATTACATTTTTTCTTTTCTTTTTTGAGACAGAGTTTTGCTCTCGTTGTCCAGGCTGGACTGCAATGGTATGATCTCAGCTCACCACAACGTCCGTCTCCTGGGTTCAAGTGATTCTCCTGCCTCAGCCTCCAGAGTAGCTGGGACTATAGGCATTCGCCACCATGCCTGGCTAATTTTTGTATTTTTAGTAGAGATGGGGTTTCACCATGTTGGTCAGGCTGGTCTCAAACTCCTGACCTCATGTGATCCACCCACGTCGGCCTCCCAAAGTGCTAGGATTATAGGTGTGAGCCACCGCGCCCAGCCTGCCTGCTTAATTTAAAATTAAAACTAATAAAATTCAATTTTAGTTCTCCAGTCACTGGCTCCATTTCCAGTGCTCAGTAGCCACAGGGGACCGCGCAGATACAGAGCATCTCCATCATGGGAGAGTTCTCTTTGGCAGTGCTAGAGTATTGGGTCAGAAGCCGAGGTTTCTAATGCCACATCTGGCCTCCCTCTGCGCCTCGTCAGCTTTCATTCCTGCTCTGGTCCTATCCACTGGAAAACTTGTAAGCACAGCCAAGGTGAGCGCACCCCCTGGACCAGCTGACAGAAAGCATGTAGTTTGTGCAAGCCTTGTGATTGCCTTGCCAGGTCAGTCCTCATGGACTCAGCTTGTTCAGCAGTGGCTCCCTAGGAGGTAGACCGGGCTGTAGAAAGAGAATCCTTTTTCATTGATCTCTGACTTGTTTCCTTATAGTCTCCAGATTCCTTCTAATGGCCTGCTCCAGCCCAGCCTCTCAGCCTCCCTACTCTGCAGGGAAGCAACAACTATCCCTTAGCCCTTATGGTTCATAATGTACACTGATCAGGTGATTTTACCAGCTAAGCAGGTATTTCTCTTCTTAAGGTGAAAACTATGCTTGTATCTTCTCACCACAAATCTAGAAAGAATGGGAGAAGAGGATGGCTAAAATTTTCAGGAGTTTTCCAGGTCTTTTTTAGGGTCCATGGTGGGGGTTGCAGGCCAGGAAAGGTGGAGTAGGGGCAGGGGAGGAGGGCTGAGCACTGTTTTTAGAGTGGGTGGAACACCTAACTGGGAGATTGCTCTGGTCCTTGTTCATTCATGTCTTTTGAGCCTCAGTTCCATCTGTGTTTGGGCTTCTTGCCCTGCTTCATGCACCGTTGCTTGGGCTTGAAAGGGGCATGGAGTGAGCCCCTGGAACTGTCCTGGCCTCACTGTTGGTTTGTTGGCTGCTTTCTCTGCCATCTTCTGCTGTCATGTACCTCTTTCCTGACTCCTGCCTGTCTCTTGTTAAACTATGAGATTCTCCTGGGCAGGGTCTGTGTCTTGCACTTCCTTTATTTTGTCCAGTGCCTGGGCACATTGTTGGTGTTCAGCAAACACTTAATGAATCAGTTGACCCTGGTTTGAGCTGCATTGAGCAGCGAAAGTTTGTCCACGACTCTGGTTCCATCTTTGTTGGGTTAATAGGTTGGGTGGGTTTTCCTGTGCATGGGTCAGGGAGCTGGTGCCTGGCTAGATCTGGCATTTATGGCAGGTGTGCACAGCTACATTTTTTGTGCCTCCAAAGAGGGACATGGCTCAGGGGTCCCTAGGGGGAGTGAAGGTGAAGAGAACCGCCTGTTCTACACCTTGGCCTCCCGTTCCCCTACCCTTCCTGGGAAGTAGCCAGGAGCCTAATTTTACACACGGCGAGAGGGCCAAGGGGCATGAAGAGTACAGGCTGCGTCCTGGCAGTCCACTGCTTGGACAGTTGTTTAGCTCTCAGCAGCTCAGGATGAAGGGTTCTTTCTCAGCAGGCTTGAGGGGAGATGGACCTCCCTGGGCAAGTCTGAGAAGCGGCTGCCCCTGTTACCACTCACTGAAAACAGTTCACAGGGGGACAGGATGCAGCTGTGTAAGGCATAGAGCCTGCTCCCTGCCTGACTTAGAAACCTGGCACATTACTCTCCCTTCTTTCATTGTCCTCCCAGCCGCGTACAACGCACTCTTACCCCACAACCATGGACATTTGTAAACACAAAGTTCATGCATCGGGAGCATCTCTAACTTGCCTGTGCACCAGCCTTCATGCTCTCCATTGAGCCTTTTGATCCATAACCTTGAGAATTGATGAGGAGGTGGCATCATTCCCATTTTACAGGTGAAGAAAGCACAGTCATGACTCCAGGCTAGGGAGGAGCCAATACTATACAGGCTTGTCTGTCAAATGTTCTTTCATTCCACCAGGAAGGCTGAGGCCTTGCCAGAGCCTGGTTGGGTGTTAGGGGTTAAACAGGCTTGGAAACGTCTGTGCTTAACATCCCAGCCCTTGTGGAGCAGAGAAAGGATGTATGTGTGTCTGAGGCATGGCCCTCGCTCCTTCTGCCTCTCGCATTTCACAATGGGGCTGTGTCTCAGAGGGAAGAGTTTCCATTTCCTGTTGCCTGACTTCTCATCCTGGGCCCCAGGTTAGGGGAGTTGGAGGTTTTTCCAACCCTCTCCCCATCCCTCACCTCAACCTAGCCTCTCTGTACTAGGAGGGCCTGGCAGTACTTTTCCATACCTTCAGCACAAGGTATGGAAAAGTTTCTTAACTTTTCCCAGCCCTTCATCCTGGGCTGCTGAGAGCTAAACAACTGTCCAAGCAGTGGACTGCCAGGACGCAGCCTGTACTCTTCATGCCCCTTGGCCCTCTCGCCGTGTGTAAAATTAGGCTCCTGGCTACTTCCCAGGAAGGGTAGGGGAACAGGAGGGCAAGGTGTAGAACAGGCGGTTCTCTTCACCTTCATTCCCCCTAGGGACCCCTGAGCCATGTCCCTCTTTGGAGGCACAAAAAATGTAGCTGTGCACACCTGCCATAAATGCCAGATCTAGCCAGGCACCCATTCTGTTTCTTAATCCCAGTCACGTCCTACGCCCCAGTTGGCTGGGGATGGATGGTTGGCGGGGGGAAATGCATACAGGGCAGAAGAGGCAGGACAACTGTGCCTGGCTGGCCTCTCTGTTTCTGGCATACCTGGGTAGTGAGGGCAGGGGTAGTGCATGGTCAGGGGACACCAGCCACGTGTATAGGCTCCCTCTTCTTTCCCACACTATCTGGGGATCATCTTTGAACTGCAACCCTGTGGCTTCCAAATGGGGGCCTTGGTGGCCAGAGCCCCTAGGGTAACTGATGTGGCCTGAGATCTGAGTCAGGGAGCCTGAACTTTAGGGTAATACTCCTAAATACTCCTTTTGCTTTTCTATTTATTTATTTTATGAGACTGAGTCTCGCTCTGTCACTCAGACTGCAGTACAGTGGTGTGATCTCGGCTTACTGCAACCTCCACCTCCCAGGTTCAAGCAGGTCTCCCTGTTTCAGCCTCCTGAGTAGCTGGGACCACAGGCATGCACCACCACGTCCGGCTAATTTTTGCATTTTTAGTAAAGATGGAGTTGCACCATGTTGGTCAGGCTGGTCTCAAACTCCTGACCTCAGGTGATCCGCCCGCCTCGGCCTCCCAAAGTGCTGGGATTACAGGCATGAGCCACCACTCCCAGCCTCCTTTTGCATTTTGCCCAGTGATTTTGAGGTTGTTGGGCATTGAGATCTTGCTCTTGTCTCTAATCATGATTCAGTCTTCTGGTGGGGTTTGCATTTGGGATGTGGGGGTCATCATGGCAGAAAGCCCCCTCCCACCCTGCAAAGAATGCCATCCATCCCAAGATGTCTGTGCTGGTTTGCTGGTAGTTTCTTGTACAATTTATTCCAGAGAGGATGGAGGCCAGCTGTTGTCTGTCTCCAGACGCAGACTGAACCAAAGGAAATGGGCTTGGACTGCAGCCAGAGGGATTTAGGTTAGAGTCAGACAATAAGGAAGGATTTGGGGACAGGTGGTTGGCTCTCAGGAGGATCCTGCAGGGGGCTTTGAAAAGAAGGATGGGGGCAAGATCATGCTCAGAGGCCGTGGTGGATGAGAAAACCAGCTCCTCGAATGAGCTCCTTGGGGTCCCGGTTTGGGTGGGAAGGTGAATGTTGTGTATTAAGCAGGCAGGGAGCATACTTCATAGGGGGAGAGAAACCCAGCGGCCCCACCCCTGGTACAGGATTAATCCCATCTCCTGGTTCCTCATGGGCTTTTCTTTTTTAATTAATGAAGAGGTTTACAGTTTAACCACTTGATAATCTTAAATTATAATAAATGGGTAGCCTTAATTGTCTCAGAACCTCAGCCCTCAAGGATGGCAGTTACTTATTACCGGAAGCTGCCAGCCACAGGCACGGGGTGGGGGAGGAGGGAGGAGCAGGTGAGGAGGCCCCTGGGTTGGGGAATTTGCTAGGTTTGTCAGGGGAATTCTGAGAGGCAAGAGGTGTGGTGGCGTCGGCTCCAACTGTGTTCAAGGGTACAGATGTAACCTAGAGAGACAAATGTGGCACAGGGGTCAGGAGCCAGCTTCCTCCCAGGGAGGTAGGAGTCTGGTGGTGTTGGCAGTGGTGAGCCTTGTCCTTAGAGCCCCCGGCAAGGGGGGCCAGGGCAGGCAGATGTGTCCAGGGGAACAGGACTGGCAGCCACCAGGACTAAGGAGCTTCATGGATCAGAGCATCCTTCCTTTCTGCTGCTGAGAGGGCAGGAAAGCAGCAGCATGCATGGGGAGAGCTGGGGCCATCAGGCCTTCAGACACCCGACATTCCTCAGCTCCTTCCCACCCCTCCTCACCCACCTGCCTCCTTCCTCTGGAATCCTGATGGTTCCAGAGTCCGCAGGGGAAGTGACTCACCAGGGCTAGAACCTCCGGGGGCTTTGGGCTTGCAGACAGGTGGCGTAGGGAGGAGGTCCCAGGGCCTGGAAATGGTCATCAACCCGCACTGTACCTGCATCTGTCTGGGCTCCCTGCGTTCTCCAGTGGAGCCAGAGCCCACCGTCCTGCCTTGGAAGGCACACGTCTTGGAGACTCAGTCATTCATTTGGCAAATACTTGAACATCTACTAGAGCTAGGCTCTGTTCTGTAATTAAGGGATGCATGAGTCTCTCCGTGGAGGGCTCGTGATCTATTTAGGGTAGATAACTAGGAAGCCAGAGAAACAGATGCCTAGTAGAATGTCAGGTAGTGATCAGTGCAGTGAGGTGAGGAGCGGGACAGAGGCTTCGTGTTTCAGGTGTCGTGGTCTCTTTCAGGAGGAGACACTGAGATGAAACTTGGTTGAAGTGAGAGTGAGCTGCAGGAAGGCACCTGCAAAGGCACAGGGCGGGTGGAGAATTGCTGAGCCGGAGGGACTGGCCCGTGCCCAGGAGGTGGTAAATGGAAGGAGAGCATTGCTATCAACACCTAGCCCAACTCCCCAGCTCTGAAGGCCACGTTTAGCGGACACAGACCCTCAGAATGGAGGCGTCCTCCCTGAGCCCCTTGTTCTATTCACAGATCAATAATAGTCACATTTACTTTCCTTCCCAGTGCTCGTTTCTGGAACACGCCCCATGTGCCCAGCACTGAGACGTTCATCATTTTTTGTAATCAGTGTGCCAACACAGTGAAGCCGTGACTCTTGTTTTCCAGATATGGAGCATTAAGCTCAGAGAGGTGATAAGACATGCGCCAGGGAACCCGCTAGTGGATGCTGGAGTCAGGGTTTGGAACCCGGAAGTGACCTTTCCCCTCTGCCGTCTCCCCTGTACCGCTCACAGAGGGCCCCGTGCGTGATTTCTGTGTGGAGGGACTGGCCAGCCCAGCTGGTATGCCAGTGTGGACCTGGGTGTGGGAGGACAGGAATCAGGCAAGCACGCGAGAGGCAGCCGGGCAGACCGTGAACTGTACCTCCCTCAGGTCATTGGCCTGGGATGGGGAGCTGGTGAGTCAGCAGTTCCCATGGCCTCCTTTCTGGCCTGCTCCAAGGACTGTTTTTAGAAACCTTGAGTGGTTGCTGGCTTCCTGTGGCTGCTCCTTGACCCCACCCCGAGGTCAGGGTAAATCTGAGGCATCTGCAGGGGAATGGGGTAGGGAGCGTAGGCACGTGCTTACCCTAACTCGAACAGTCAGGTCAGATCCGTGGGTGTGACCACACAGCACAGCCCTTTATCTCTGCTGTGTCACCAGTGTCTGCCTGCACCTTCCCTGCTGTGCTTTGGTTGGTGTTTCTCAACCCAGTTCCGGGTGGGGAGTGGAAGGCTGATTGTTCTGTGGACGGGGCCTCACCTGCTCTGTGCTCGGTCACCAGCTTGCTGTGTGGCTTCACCATATTTCTAGCCTTTCTATAGATTCCTCATCTACAGAATGGGAATAGTGTATCCATTTTGCCTGGTTTCCCTTCAGGGTCTTAGGTCTCAGGTGAGACAGTGGTAGAGGAGTTATGGGTGAGAGGTACTTGATGCATGTGGGGCTTTGGTGGGGAGATGCTGACTCAGGCCCTCATTAGCCAAGTCAGGGAGGAGTGAGCCAGGCCTGAGAGCTCTGCTGGCTTCCCTGGAAAGGACAATGGGCCAGGGGCCCAATCGAAGTGCAGGGGCTTGGGTTAGAGCTTCCTAACCCCAACTTAGAAGGAAAGTCTCTCCCTAGTGACCCACAGCCTTATGGAGGAATGGGGAAGGCTGCTCTGCCCAGCTGGACAGGCTCAGAGGGTCCCAGCTGAAACTGTTTCCTGCCCCTGCTGACACTGTTGTCCCACTAATTGGGAGACACCTCTTGGCATCAGTCAGGGCAGAGAGGCGTCAGACACCCCTGGGATCTGAACTCTGGGAAGAGAAGGGGACAAAGTCACAAATCCAGGCCTCAGTGTCCCAGATAGGGCAGAGACACCAACACAGTACCCCAGACCTGGGCCCCAGCCACCCTGGGCAGGGCAGTGGTTGTGAATTGGGGTAGAGAAGCTGCAGGTAGATGAAGATGCCCCTGTTGTCATTTAAGCCTCCCTGGACACATCCTACCTTCCCCGAGAAGATGAGGCAGGGATAGATTTTGAGAGCATGACCTCAGAGGGTCATCTGGTACGTGTGTTTGGGAGGGAGGGGGCTCTTTCCTGCTCCCCAGGGCCACTTCTCAGGCACACAGCGGTGCTGTGGGACCAGGAAGGGGCCCTCGAGGTCCCCTGTGTCTGTCCGCACAGGAATTTCCAGTGTCAGTCACTGGTCAGCTCAGCCCTCCAGGTGCCTGAGAGCACATGCTGACATTCCATCTGAGCTCGGGCCCCACCAGTCCTTCACCGCTTTCCTTAGCCAAACCTGCAACCTCAGGTCAGCTCTGCCCTGGGCTTGCTCTCACAGGAGGGACGCTCAGCTGCCCCCTGCCCCGGGGGATTACCGTCCCAGCCTGAGAACAATGCGGGCAGGGTCACCTGCCTTGTTTACTTTGTTCCTCGCAGTGAGGACAGGGCTCCCAGGCCTGTGAGAGTCGGAAGCCCAGAGGTTTCTGCTGAAAACCTGCTCCCATCTGGCAGGGGCTTGCCCTCTTGAGCGTGAGACCTAGCAGCGCCTCTGGGCTCTGCAGAGACTACTGAGAGATGGCCCAGGAGGGTGGGCTGGGGGAAGCCCAAAGGTGGACAAGAGGACAGTTCCGCCTGTATGCATGCACACAGCCTGCCTCGTGCTGACGTCAGGAGTGGGGCCGCACTCAAGTCCCTGACAAGGAGGGAGAATGGATTGGATCTAGGGCAGTGCTTTTGAAACTTGGCTGAACATAAGATTAGAATCACCTGGGGGAGCTTTGAAGCATCCTGGTTCGCAGTTCAGGCCCTAGACTATTTCTTTCAACATCTCTAGGGCCAGGACCCGGGCAGGAGTATTTTTCCAAGCTCTCTCAGATGATCTCAGTTTGCAGTCCAGGTTAAAAAAGTAGTATGGTGACCGATGAGCTAAATCCTGAGGATAGAAATGCACTTTCTTGAATGTACTGTGGAGGGAGGAGGTAGGGGAGGTATCACCTGCCCAGGCAGGGAGACTCCAGTAGTCATAGTCCAACCTCCTCATTTGACGGAGAAGTGGGCAAGCAAAGCAATAAAAGATTCTTGGAGGATCTCAAGACGGTACTGGCAGAGCCGAGCCAAGCCTGGGTCTCTAGGCCCTGTGCCGACGTCCTAGAACACCAAAGCCGCCAGCCATTGATTTGGCCTGCCTGCCTTCTTCTCAAATGTAATCGATACTCCAGATGGATATTAGAGCAAATCTGAGAAAACAGATAAGCAACCACAAGTTAACAAAGTCCGCTCTGCAACAGCCCAGCTCTGGTCTTCGAGGAGACCGGTGCGGCCCTGCTGCCTTTGGACCAGTATCTGCTCCTTCCCTGGGAGAGACAAAGCTCAGGCGAACTGGACTGGCTGCTGGTGCAGGTATCAGGGTGGCACCACTGGGCCCTTGCCAATACCTTGCTTGTAAACTACAGCTGCCCTCCGAGCCACACCCTGGTCACCTGACCCGGGGCGAGAGGCAGTCAGGAAAATACCAAGAATTCCTTCTCTGTGCCCTGCATACTCCATTTTAGACAGGAAGATGGAGAAGGCCTGAGCCTCCCTCCCCCTGTCAGCTTCCACTAGGGCAGCCCCTGCATATTAGAATCAACTTCTGGAGCTTTTTAAAAGCCATGCCAGGTCAACAGAATATCTGTGGCTGGGGACCAGGCATAGCATTTATTTAACCTCCAAGGGGATCCGCTGAGCAGCCTGTACTGAGAGCCACTGCCCATGTCTTGCTTCATGGTCACACTGGATGGGGGCTGGGAGGGAGCTGGACTGGAGTTCAGAGAAGCCGCCATCTAACACCTCCTGGCCTCAGCCTCACATGGGGAGGTACCCAGCAGCTGCCAGGGGTGATGGCGGGGAAGCGGTGAAGACAGGATGGGACCAGTGGTGGCATTTCTTTCCCTCAGCAGTCCAGCCCAACTTGCTTGGTTGGACGGGAAACTGGCCAGGGTGACTGTGAGCCTCTGGGGGGCAGAGGCCAGGAGAGATGGGGCTTCTGAGGGGTGGGGTGAGGCATCTTGGGCTTGCCCATTTCCCTCTGCCCCTGACTCCCAGCCATCAGGTGGCCAGGGAATATCTCTGGAGCCACAGTCCCTTCCTCTATGTGGCCTGAGGGAGCTGATGGATCAGGCTGAAAATCGACAGTTTTCTCTGTTAAAATGGGGAAATGGGAAGAGGTGGCAGTTGTGAAGAAGGTTAGGGACAGTGTTCTCACCCTTTCCTGTCTTCCAGGCACAGGACTTGAAACCCCTAGTCCTCCTCTACCACTTGTCCAGGACGCGCCAGCCCCTCTGCTTCAGCTTTGGGGGTGAGCAGCTTTGCTCCTGGGTCTCAGATCTCTGCAGGGTCTTGTTCCTGACGGACACACATGTGAATCACAATATTGACTGCAGATACATTTATCCAGTGCTTACTGTGTCCTAGGTGCTTTTCATATGTGCAGAGTAGGTGTTATTTTGCAGACAGAGAAAGTAAGGCTGAGAGGCTAGGTTATTTACCCAGAGGTTTGTTGCCAGCCATCGAGAGACCCCTCTGATTCAAATCCAGGTTGGTTCCACCTTTTCCATGAGCACAGGTCTGCATTTGAAAGATGGCCCTGTGGCTTCCAGATAGAGCTCAGCCTGAGCTGCAGCGGCCCTGCTGCCAATGGGATTGATTGAGTGCCCTCAGAGAGGAGGGGCTTTGGGATTCAGTAAGGAAAGTGGTCAGCCTGAGAACAATGCGGGCAGGGTCACCTGCCTTGTCTTCTTTGTTCCTCCTAGTGAGGACAGGGCTCCGAGACCTGTGAAAGTCAGAAGCCCAGAGGTTTCTGCTGAAAACCTGCTCCCATCTGGCAGGTTTTAGCTGGAAGTAGATGTGCAATTTCTACTGACTCTTCCGTTCCTTTGCCTGCTCTCGGTACATCCACTGCCCTCGTGGAGTTTCCCGAGGGAGTTTTCCGAGGGAGTTTCCTCCCTGCAGGAAGGACAGTCCCAGCCACCTGAGGGACCTCTCCCCCTCCACTGCTGATGACTCTCCCATCTTGAACCCTCTCCTCTGGGCTCTTGTCTGCCTCCCTCACCTTGCCCCTTCCCCAGCTCCCGGCCCCCTGCCCTCTCCTCTCAGCCTGGCGGCCCCCGCCTCTTCAACCCAAGACCACTTGGATGCTGGTGGTTTCAGCAGCCCTGTGAGCCCCGCCGCTGCTGGGGTCTGTGCCTCTTCTTCCTGCCCTCTTTCCCTTCAGGCCTCCACCTTGTTTAACTGATGAATTTAGTTAAAAGCCAACTGCAGAATGATGCTGGAAGTGGTTGGGGCTGGAGGGCACTAGAGGACAAGTGAGTTGAGGCCAGGGAATATACCCTTATTTATTTAAATGTATTTATTCACTCATTCAATAAATATTTGTTGAATAGCTACTGTGTGCTAGGCAGTGTTCTAAGTTTGGGGAATACATCAGTGGAACACAAAACAAATAAAAGGCCCTGTCCCCATGAAGCTGACACTCTAGGGGAGTCTCTGCATGTCTGTGGATTTTGCCTGGTAGGCCATTTCACTTGTACCTAGAAGCCCACCTGTGTGCCTTTTCCCCCATCTCTAGATAGTGCAGAGGTTAGGAGCCATCTGGGCCCTCATCCCAGCTCCACGACTAACTAGCTCTGTGACCTTGGGCAAATGCTTCTGTTTCCTCGTCTGTACGATGGGGGTAGTAATAGTATCTACTTTAGAGGGTATTGACATTTTGTGAGATAAGTGAAGTGCTTAGATTTAGGTGCCTGTCTTCATAAGTGCTCAAATATCAATGTATTATTTATGAAATAAGAATGAATAAGCCATGCCCACATCCCTTACAAGGTGGCTGGGAGGGGAGGTGAGAGGAATGATAGGTTTCTTTCTGCATTACCAAGCACCATGCACATAAGGAGATCAGCTCTATTTTCCTTTCCAGGGCCTGATTTTCCTGTCCCTCCAGAGGGGCAAGTGAGCTTTGACACAGTGAATTAAGAATTGATAGCTGGGCGCGGTGGCTCATGCCTGTAATCCCAGCACTTTGGGAGGCTGAGGCGGGTGGATCACCTGAGGTCAGGAGTTCAAGACCAGCGTGACCAACATGGAGAAACCCCGTCTCTACTAAAAATACAAAATTAGCTGGGCGTGGTGGCGCGTGCCTGTCATCCCAGCTACTTGGGATGCTGAGGCAGGAGAATCGCTTGAACCCAGGAGGCTGAGGTTGCAGTGAGCCGAGATTGTACCACTGCACTCCAGCCTGGGCGACAGAGCGAGACTCCATCGCGAAAAAGGAAAAAAAGAAGGAAAAAGAAAAAAGAATTGATGCAGCTGGGAATGGTGAAGGAGGTTGGCCCATGAACCCATGAGCCACTGACAGTCCAGGCGTCTAGCAGAGGCTGGAACCGAGGAAGATTGTTAGGGCTGCGTCCTGCAGAGCAAGAGAGTCCCGTGACCCTAAAGCAATGGCGGCTGCAGAGCCGGAGGCAGGGCCCGGAGTAGCTCTATGGGTGCCAGATGACTGTGATCCCAACAGGCTAACATCTGGACTTTGGTTTCCCTTACCCCACCCTGTAAAGGGGAAGCGCCCACCTTGCCCTACCTGCCCATGTAGGTGGGCAGCATGTCCCAGAGGCCCAGTCTAGATCCCTCTCTCCAGGAAGGGGAAGCCCCACCGCTGCCCAGGGAAGCCTCAGATCCTTGGGAGATGAGGGGATGTCTAGGAATCCAGATTACTCAGTCAGCACAGCGAGCGCCTGGGAGGGTAGGGTTGGGGCAGCTGGCCATCTGAAGCTCTGGGCAAGGGCACACATGGCTGTTTCCTCACTGGAGCAACAGAATGAGGGCTGGTCAGAGTGGCTGAACTGGTTTTAGGGGACTGTTTTTTCAGCTGGTGGGAAGGGGGTGGAAGTATGCACAGGCCTTTTTCCTGTGGCCTTTATGGGGACAGGAGATAGGAGAACAGCAGTTAGGACCCAGATGGGCCTGGGTTCTAGTCCTGGCTTCATTGTTTTTAGCACTTTCTTAACCCCTCTAAGCCTCAAATCCTCAGTTGCAAAATGGAAAAAATTGTAGTATCTTCCCAGCAGGATTCTGTCCTCACTAAATGAGCTAAAGGCACATAAAATGCTTCGCCCAACTCTTGACACATAGGAAGCCCTCTGTAATCACAGCTGCTTTATGATGATGGTGACAGAGGCAGGGAACTCTACTCCGTTCCCAAACAAGCGCTGGGCCTGGGCTGTGTGCAGGCTCCCCTTTTCCCATCACTCTCCAGGCTTGTATGGAAAATGAAAATATTGTCTCGTGTGAATTTGGGAGCCAAGTTAAAGAATCCAGCCAGTGAACAGGGGCCGCCTCCTCCCGCGAAAGCTGTTTCCCTAACCCCGAGGACGGGACGCCTTGTCTGACAGGGTGTTTACCTGGCTCTCCCACGTCCCTCCCCCTAACCCAGTGATGGCCTCAGTCCTGGGTCAGCTTTTCTGTTCTGGTAGACCGATTAAAGTCCCCCCCCCCCCCCCCCCCCGCCTTCCTGCATAATCCCAACCATGATCACTGAGGTATCCACAGATACACGTGCTGGAAATAGGGAGCTGGCACCCCAGATTCACATCCAGACCTCAGTTCCCTGAGCCTGGCTTTCCTCTTCTGCCAAGTGATGCCTGGCAGAATGACAGGAAGAGCCAGTTAGGTAACGTGTGTAAAAGCCTCGGTGAGGGGTGTCTGACATACAGCAGCACTAGTACCGCTTCTCTCCACTAGCACTTGGGTAGAGCCAGAGCATCTCTGATCACCGATTAGAATAAACATATGAGGAGGTCTGATATTCTGTCCATTCACTGCAGTATCCTCACTGCCTAGAACAGTGCCTGGCACATGCAACATTCCTCCTTAGAAAGCATTTCCAGATACTTCCAAAAGGCACTACCACCCCCGTGGAGAACCCCTGTTCCAGACATACCTTCCACAACACCCTTGATGGATGCTGGCTACCCCAGTCTAAATACTTTGCTGATTTAGCTGATTCCCAGGCCAGCTGCTTGGGAACCACAGCAGAGGAGGCAACAGCAAGGGTCAGTGGGGCAGCCCAGGGGCAGGCAGACCCAGGCAGAGGGAGGCGGGGAGGCTTGAAGTTGCAGGCTTGAAACCGGACAGTCTACAACCTAGCCCGGTTCTGCCAGGTAACCAACCTCTCTCCGCTGCCATCACTGGGTCTTTGCCAGGAATTAGTAGTGCTTGCAGCCCCAGGGAGTTAGGGGCTCTCTCCAGCACCTCCTTTGCCTGCCCCTTGCTGGGCAACCACAGAGTGATACTGGAAGTCATGGGGAAAGCACATAATGTTGTGGCTGCCTGATAAGCCAGGGCCTGAGGCTGTGAGCTGGTGCCCACAGGGCACACGGTCAGTGGGGTGAAGGGTAGAAAGCCCAGTTCTTCCACCTCTCCCCACTCCCAAACTTAATGCCTTCTTCAGTTACCCTGTTTTGCCAGTTCTTTTGTTTGATGTCTCCTTAGAGCTTACTAAATGATTCCCAAATCACAGGTTACCTTTGGCAAGCTAGTATTTCCCAGGGGGAGCATTTTTAGCCTTGTAGGTGTGGTTGTCCTGCTAATTGCAGGGCATTTAGCATCTCTAGCCCCCTGCCTACTCAATGCCAGAGTATCTCCCATCACCCACTAGAATAAACATATGAGGAGGTCTGATATTCTGTCCCTTCACTGTAGTATCCTCACTGCCTAGAACAGTGCCTGGCACATGCAACATTCCTCCTTAGAAAGCATTGCCAGACACTTCCAAAAGTCACTACCACCCCAGTGGAGAACCCCTGTTCCAGACATACCTTCCACAACACCCTTGATGGATACTGGCTACCCCCGTCTAAATACTTTGCATTATCAGAAATTGATTACTACAAGGAGTAGCCCTTTGTAGACTCATTATCCAAAACAGCCACCGCATCTCCCCTTTGACTTTTGGTCTGTTGGATAGCATATCATGTGAAGTCTGACACCCAGAATGAAACAAGGTGCCCCGTATGTGGCCTGACCCTGCAAGGAACAGTGGGCTTGTTACCTCCCAGCCCTGGATAGACCTGGAGTTGACATAGCCTGAGATTGCATTTACTTTTCTTGTGACAGCCATCCTAGTGTTTGTTGATTCATGGTCAGCTAATATCCAGGGACTTTTCCCTTCAACTTTTACCAGTCTTTTCCAATCCAAAGTATAAGATTTAAACATTTAAGCAGATACTTGTATGTTGTTGATTTTGGCCCCTATATCCAGCCAGATGATTTTGAATCTTGATACTGCCATTGCTGTGTGTTAGCTATCTTCCCATCCCATCCTTATCCCCAATTTTGCATCCACGGCGCATTGCATCCACAGACAGAGATTGGTAAGCCATCTCTGTCCTCATTGTGCTGTGGTTTAAAATATTGAAGAAAGCCAGGCCTTAAGCATGATGGTGGAGATTCAGTCTGGGTTGATAATGATCAGTACCTCCCGGGGTTGTTTGTCTGCCTTTGAATGGACCCAATTAATCCTGGCTCCACTGACATTTCTGTGTCTTGTCCACATGAGTTTCTTTAAGCCCATCTGTTAGCCGCCTTGCTGATATCTAGATGGATTCCATTCCACAGAACTTCAAGGCTGTGCAACCCTGTTGAAAAGGAGATGCACTTAGCTGAGCATGACTTGTTCTGGGTGAATCTGTGCTAGTTTCTAGTGCCCACCACTTCCTCTTCTGCATGTTCCAGACATTCTCCTCTCCCCAATTTGAAGTTTGCAAGAGTTCAGGTTTGTTTTCTGAATTTCTAGAATCCACCTTTTTCCTTTTTGTGAAAAATGGAAACAGCTTGTCTTCCAACATCTTTCCTGTTCCCCATGATTCCATGGGGGATGGCCAGAGGTGGTGCTGCAGACTCACCTTTGGTCAGTGATTCAATTATCATTTCAAGATGTTCTTGTACGTTCTTAGATACTCTTTTCTTGTGGGCCAGTCCCGTTGAAGATCGATATCTGAGATAACAAAGGTAGATGCCAAAGGAGAGCTGAGTGGTTCCGCTTTCTCTGCCATCTGTTTAACATTAACGTGACCCTGGTACTTCCTCATTCTCTTGCTCCAAACAGATTTGATGTTTTCAGAAACCCATTGGATGGTCCTTAGTATTTGTTTTAGCTCTGCTGTTGGCCTGTTAGTATCTGAATATCCTTTAGCCATTTCACATTGAAATGGTCTGGCCAGCTAGACAGAGAGCTCTCTGAGGGTAGGGGCTGCCTTGGCCAGAGTTGGATGCGATGGGCCCCACTTTCCACTTTGATGCTGCACAGCCTTCCCAGCCTTGGAGATGCTATGAAATGCCAGAGGAGGCAGGACAGTGAGCAGTGTGGTTTGATGGTCTGACAGACAAGCATGCCGTCATGGAACATTCTTTGCAGAGTGTGCAGATCCACTTACACAGGCCGGCTGCTGCTTCTGCAAATTGCACATTCCTTCAGAACAACCCACCCATGCCCTTTTTTCCCACCAAACCTTAATCATGCCCTGGGTAGGTTAGAAACAAGGTTTTTCTGTCTCCCTCTGTTTCCTATCCCTCACTCTTCTGTCTCTTCGTTCTCAGTCCTTGGTTTTTATAGGGAATTTGGCTGAATGCCTAGCTTCTGGTCTGGATGGCCTACCCATCTTTAGGCCCTCCGTGGAGGGCCTGAGCCCCATGGAGCCCCAGATTTAGAGCCTCTTCTTAGAGTACAGGCCCTGCCAGCTGATAAAGCCCCACAGATAGGTTGAGGCCAGTGGTGATGGCAGAGTTAAGGCCTAGTCAGATGGAAACAGGTTTACAGCTGTCAGTATTGCAAGAGTAGATAAGTTCCCCACACCTCTGCTCCACCGCCCCCTGCAATCTCCAGGGGGACATCCCATCCCCAGGTGGCCTCTCACTTGCTATCCACAGTTACTGGAAGCTCTTTGGGGATTGATAGCACAATTATGAGTCACCCTGAAATGTGCTTACCTTCTGATCTGTCCCTTCCCAGAGAGTTGCTCAGCCCAGGATAGAGAGAGAAAGGGCTACAGGAAAAGGAGGGAAGTAAGAGCCTGTAGGGAAGAGGGCAGAGTCCTAGGCTGGTGGAAAGGAGGACCTACTGATTTGCATGCCCTCTGAGGACAAGTCAACAGGGCACTGAGCTGACCTCAGCAGGTGTCGTGCAGTGGACTGAAGGGTATATGGGAGGCCCCTCCCCAGCCAACCCCAAACAAGGACCTGGTCTCTGCAGATACAACACTCTCCATGGAGGGCTGGGTGGGGCACGGGACCTCCTTGTGTGTGTCTGCCTCACATATGCTTTTTTTGAGAGGCAGAATAATCTAGTGCAGTGGTTCTCAAAGTGTGGTCCCTGTCCATAGCATCACCTGGGAACGTATTTAGAAATGTTCCTTCTAGACTTCCTAAATAAGAAACTCAGGGTAGTAGGGGCCAGCAGTCTGTTGAACAAGATTTCCAGGTGATCCTGGTGCATGCTAGTAGGTTGGAGAATCATTGACTCAGTGTAAGAATGAACTCGGGAGCCAGATTGCCTGGGTTCATATCTTTACCTTGGGCAAATCAGGTAACCTCTCTGATTCTCTATACAATGTTTCATCTGTAACATGGAGACACTGCCACCTTCTTATTGTGATGATTAAATGAGAATGCTTACAAGGAGTTTAGTGCAGTTCTGTCAGTCAGCATCTGTTAAGTGTGGCTTCAGCTCTGACCTTTACTGTTTCTCATTTTAGGTGGTATCTGATGCTGCAGGACAGGGCGTGGCCATCACAGGGAACCAGACCTTCAACAACTGGAACTGGCCCAATGCAATGATTTTTGCAGCGACTGTCATCACCACCATTGGTAAGTCTTCTGGGACCTGTAGGACACATACATCCATGCCCTAGCTCCTCAGAACCTTTCTAGAAACCCAACTCTGGGCACTCAGCCCTACTGGGGCTATAATCAGGCCCGTTGCAGGCTATTCTTTTGATACTTTCTTAGGGATTTAGTAAGTCCTTGTGCTGATCATGCCTGGGAAGGTTTCCATGAGTCTCGACCTGGGCTGTTTGAGCAGAAACAGTGACACAGCCTCATGGCCAGAGCCATGCAAGAGATTAACCAGATTGCTCATTGCAGAAACCCAGATCATGACTACTTACTAAGCTGGGTGTCTGTTTCAGTTCTCAGGCTGCATAGCCAACCAGTCCAGAAGTTTGGCTCAAAATGCAGCTTCTTCTCTTTCACCATTCTGTGAGCTTGACTGGGCTCAGCTGGCCGGTTCTTGCTTGGGCTCCCAATGCAGTGGCAGTCAAACAATGGCTGGGCTGGAGTCTTCTGAAAGCCAAACTCATCTGATGGCCCAGATAGGTCCTCCCATCACAGGTTTGACAGCTGATGCTGGCTGTTGGCTGGGAGCTCAGCTGGGGATGAAAACACTAAGGCCTCTGCATGTGTTTTCTACCTGCATGTGGGAACCAAGGCGAAAAGCAGCAGGCTTCTTAGACCTCACCTGTCCAGCGTCACTTCCGCTGCCTAGACTGCTTCTGTTGTGAAGCCACTAAAGCTCAGATTCCAAGGGAAGAGGATTAGACAACACGTTGGTGTGAACAGTTGCATAAGAAGGGAGGGAATTGAGGATGGCTATCTTTGGAGACCATCTACCACAGTGCTTCTGGGGAATCTACACAGACAGCATGTCTTGTAACTTGCACAATGGTACCATATGGACTAATGGAAGACCTGTTGACCAGGCTTAGTCCCTGCCTTCAGGGAGCTCCTTGTATGATGGAGGAGATACAGCTCATGTCATCATAATTGCTTTATCAATGATCATGATCAGAGTATGATCAAGGGAAATGTTATTACTTAAGTACTGATAATAGATCAGTATCAGTTTATCTTAGAGAATGGGCTGTGTGTATGTTGGAAGCAAGGCCCACTGGTTTGACCACCCCTCCTGTTCTTGGCCTCACTCTCTCCTTCCTCAGGATATGGCAATGTGGCTCCCAAGACCCCTGCTGGTCGCCTCTTCTGCGTCTTCTATGGTCTCTTCGGGGTGCCGCTCTGCCTGACGTGGATCAGTGCCCTGGGCAAGTTCTTCGGGGGACGCGCCAAGAGACTAGGGCAGTTCCTTACCAAGAGAGGCGTGAGTCTGGTATGTCCCCTACCCTGGGTGTTGGGCAGAGATGGGGGAACCATGACAGGTGAGGGGAGGACAGGAAGGCTCCAGGAATTGGACCAGGGATGTAAGGACAGATGGCAAGAGACTAGTTTCACAGCTCCTTGCCCTCCTAGGTCAGGCTGGGTACCCAGCTAGCCTCTCCTCTAGCTGCCTCCCTAGCCCTCTGGGTGCCTTTGCTGGGTTTCCAAGTCTCCCCTGTTGTCTGACTTGGCCTCCTGCTCCCCATCAGCGGAAGGCGCAGATCACGTGCACAGTCATCTTCATCGTGTGGGGCGTCCTGGTCCACCTGGTGATCCCACCCTTCGTGTTCATGGTGACTGAGGGGTGGAACTACATCGAGGGCCTCTACTACTCCTTCATCACCATCTCCACCATCGGCTTCGGTGACTTTGTGGCTGGTGAGTCCCTGCCTCAGCCTCCCACCTGTTTTTCTGCTTCTTTGGTTTCAGTGCAGCGGACCTATGTTAGGGGTGCCCGTGGTAGGGTTCCACGTTCTGGGCACTTCTTTTACCCAGTGGGATTGTCAACCCACTCTGCCAGTTGCAAGAGGAAACCAAGACCTGGAGTAGTGGCAGAAGACTCTTTTCTCTCTGGTTCTCTTTCTCAGACGTGACTTTTCCTCCTCCTTTCCTCTCTGCTCAGTCTCTGATCTCCTTTCCCTATGTTCTCCCATGACTCCTGAGCTTGGCTTCATGGAGGGCTTACAAGTAGGGCCTTCTGCCTGCACGGTTGGTACCTGTTATCCAGGGAGCCCCTGAGCCCACCAGCACCCCCTCCACGCCCTCAGCAGCCTTTCATCTTCCACAAGAGCTGAGGGAGCTGTCCTGGAGGCATGGCTCAGAGGCCTGGGGCTTTGTTCCTGCTATAGCAAGCTTAAAGACAAGGGAGGCCTTCTCCCCAGCTGCCCTGCTCCCAGCCCTGACACTCCCTCCTACTCCTCCCCTGCTTAATCCAGGGAAGCGATGAGGTTCTTGGGCCCCTTTGTCTGAAGGCCTGTCACCAGCTGGCCCCAGCCATGCACGAACTTGTGTTTGTGGCCTGCACAGCATCTTGGTTCTTAATCTTCTTGACACCCTGTTTGACCCTGTTGACCCAGCGCCCCAGTGACCTCAACTTCTGCTCCAGAGGCCTCTGTTCTCTACCCCCTCCCTTTTGCCCAGAGGGCAGTGGGAGACCACTAGCCTTGTCCTTGATGTATGTGGCATTTGGGAGCAGTTGGCTGAGTTGGGGGAGGAACAGGAAAGAGAGGCGCAAACACTCCCCTGACCCTAGCAAGTCTGGACCTGCTGTCCTGGGCAGTACATTTGGACAAGGCACAACCCTGCCATTGTCCAGCCCTTGAGGCCCAGAGCAGGCTAAGGAGATGCCTCTGGTATTAGGGAAATACAGATGTACATTTAGCCATACTTTCTCAGCACTAGCAAGACACCAAACCCTGCCTCAGCTTTCTCATCTGTAAAATTAGTAAAAATAATAACTATTCATGAGTGTTGAGGGCAGGGCCTGGCTATATTAGTGTGTGCCCCCATTACTGTCATCATGAAACTCTGCTTGTGATTGAGAGCCTTGAGCAGGATTAACAGAACCACTCAGGGCACCTGCTATCTGAGCCTGGTCAGAGGAGGAGAAGCAACCGGGCGACAGCACCTAGAAGAACCTCTAGTCTGATGAAAGAGGTAGCCCCCTTCCTCCAGGTCCCTTCTGTAAGTTGCTCTTGTATCTAGTCAAGGGGGCAAATGGAATATGGGTCAACATGCCTGTACATGTAGTCGTAAAAGACATTTCAAATAATCCTGGAGTGTAGAAGAACCTTCAGAGCTGTAGAGGGTAATCCAGGAAGGCTCCCTGCAACAGGAGGGGGATGTGGAGCAGACAGAGCCCTCCTCCAGGTCAAGGGAGAGCTGATTTGAGGAAGCCAGAAGGAGGAAGTCAGGAAGGCAGACCAGACCTTCAAGGAAAATAAAAATGGTTCAATGGTTCAAAGTATTTCCTGCCAGGGTGGGTGCTTCCTGGGTCATCCTGACCTAACCACCAGCCTTGTTTGTAATCCACCAGTGTGAGTCTAGCCCCAGCTTGGAGGGTGCTGGGGGCTCCCTTGTGTAATATGCATCCTTTCAGTTTTTAAGTGAACTGTACCCCGTATACACAGAACAGCTGGGGATGGTAGAAGAATCAACAGAAAGGCAAATAAATACTCATGAACTAATTCTTGACCTGTGTTTTGGTTACATTGCCAGTACCCCAAAACCCCTTTAGCTTCCTTCAAAGAGTCACTGTCTTGAATTTTTTTTTTTTTTTTTTTTTTTTTTTTTTTTTTTTTTTTGAGATGCAGTCTCTGTCTACTGCCCAGGCTAGAGAGGCAGTGGTGTGATCTTGGCTCACTGCAACCTCCGCCTCCCAGGTTCAAGCCTCCTAAGTAGCTGGGATTACAGGTGCCTGCCACCATACCTGGCTAATTGTTGTATTGTTAGTGGAGATGGGGTTTCACCATGTTGGTCAGGCTGGTCTTGAACTCCTGACCTCAAGTGATCTACCTGCCTTGACCTCGCAAAGTGCTGGGATTGCAGGCATGAGCCACTGCGCCTGGCCTGTCTTGACTTTTTGTAGTTGAGGAAACCAAGACTCAGAGACAGGCCGGATACTGGGATGGGGTCATGAATGACAGTGGGCCCAAGCCCTTTGGGAAGATGGGATAGTCCAGGGTCTAGAACAGGCCCCTTTTTATCCCACTGCACCCCCATCCTGTGCTCTGGCCTGACTCCTGCTCAGATCACACAGCATTGGCCATTGCACATTTCCTGGGCCCTGCTAACTCTCTGACCTCTGGACTGCCTGTCTGCTCAGGTGTGAACCCCAGCGCCAACTACCACGCCCTGTACCGCTACTTCGTGGAGCTCTGGATCTACTTGGGGCTGGCCTGGCTGTCCCTTTTTGTCAACTGGAAGGTGAGCATGTTTGTGGAAGTCCATAAAGCCATTAAGAAGCGGCGGCGACGACGGAAGGAGTCCTTTGAGAGCTCCCCACACTCCCGGAAGGCCTTGCAGGTGAAGGGAAGCGCAGCCTCCAAGGACGTCAACATCTTCAGCTTTCTTTCCAAGAAGGAAGAGACCTACAACGACCTCATCAAGCAGATCGGGAAGAAGGCTATGAAGACAAGCGGGGGTGGGGAGACGGGCCCGGGCCCGGGCCCGGGCCCGGGCCCAGGGCTGGGGCCTCAAGGCGGTGGGCTCCCAGCACTGCCCCCTTCCCTGGTGCCCCTGGTGGTCTACTCCAAGAACCGGGTGCCCACCTTGGAAGAGGTGTCACAGACACTGAGGAGCAAAGGCCACGTATCAAGGCCCCCAGATGAGGAGGCCGTGGCACGGACCCCTGAAGACAGCTCCCCTGCCCCCGAGGTGTTCATGAACCAGCTGGACCGCATCAGCGAGGAATGCGAGCCATGGGACGCCCAGGACTACCACCCACTCATCTTCCAGGACGCCAGCATCACCTTCGTGAACGCGGAGGCTGGCCTCTCGGACGAGGAGACCTCCAAGTCCTCGCTAGAGGACAACTTGGCAGGGGAGGAGAGCCCCCAGCAGGGGGCCGAAGCCAAGGCACCCCTGAACATGGGCGAGTTCCCCTCCTCCGACGAGTCCACCTTCACCAGCACTGAGTCTGAGCTCTCCGTGCCTTACGAACAGCTAATGAATGAGTACAACAAGGCTAACAGCCCCAAGGGCACGTGAGGCAGGGCCGGCTCCCCACCCCACCTTTGACAGCCTCTTCCCCCCTCACCCTGGGGTGTCCCGAGATGGCCAGGACCCCTGGCCCTGGTTGGGGGGCAGCCTTGGAACTGGGAGTGGGGGCCAGGGGCCTTCCTAACCTTCCATCATCCCCAGCTAGATGTATGCCCAGGACAGGGCCTCTGTTATCCAGCTGAACCATACCCTGGCTATGGGGGCGTCTGTCCTGAGTTTGGCTGGTGTATCTCACAATGCAAAGGCATGCAGGCTGGTGGGACAGGTGGGCAGGACTGACCCTGAGGAGGCCTTGCCTGCATGGTCTTCACCCCACCATTTGCTGGAGTGTCACACGGTTCTCTGAGGCCCAGGGCCTCAGCTGTTTAAGTTTACCGGCATTACTGAGCTCGGCATTTGGAGAGGGAGCTCTGAAGTGTCTGGGGAGGTACCGCTGTGTGTGGGGTCAGGTGTTTCCGTGCTTTCTGTACCTCCGCAGGAGCACCCCCATCCCAGCTGTGGGCCTGCCCGTCAGGTTGGGCACCTACTACAAACTGTAGTGGGGTGGAGGCTGCTGGAGGTGGGAGTGAGGAGATGCGGGCAGGGGCTCAAACAGTCCTGACTCACGGGACCTGGAAACAAGTCCCATGTGGGCCTGGGGCCTGGGGTCCTCATCCTCCTTGTTGGTCTACTCAGGCCCAGCCCAAAGCCGTGTTCCCCGTCTCAGGTCAAGCAGTGGCAGACACAAGGCTTTCTGTGGGCCCCCGAGTGGTAGGAGGGAGAGTGGCAGGGCATGGGTTACTGGAAGCCGGGACTGCTAGGGCTGGTGGCCAGGGAGCTGCAAGAGTGAGGCTCAGCTCTGGCTGGTTCTGCCCTTACCCCTCCTGCCCGCCGGAGAACTGCACACCCCGGCCCCTGGCCTGAGGAGCTGCACTCCCCATCCTGCTATCTTCTCCTTCCCTGTGCCCTGAACAAGGACCTCACTGCCCACTTCCCCCTCCCACCAGCCCCCTTGGGCCAGGTAGGGTGAGGCCAAATTGCTCTTGGCCCACAAATGGGCGATGGTCAAATATGTGAATTAAGCTCCTCTCTCTAGCTACTGTTTGATGTGCATGTGTGTGTGTGCAGTGCGTGTGTGCGCGCACACACCTGTGCACCCGTGTGTGTTTAAGGAAAGGAAAGGATTTGGGCTGGGGAGCAAAAGATAATGTGAAAACGGTTGGACCCTCTGGTGAGGGGTGGGCAGGACTTGCTGCTACTGGAGTTCTTGGCTTCTCCATGATGTTCACCCTGGGGCTGGCCCACTGTGTCCTGAATGTTTTTGTTATTTTTTTTTTCATGTTTTTAAACTGCTGTTTTTATATAAATGGAATCTGTTGTTGGCTTCAGAGCCAGCGGTTAAAGAGCAGGGTCGTAAGGATTGGGAGGTCCAGTGTCTGCCCTCCTGCCGTGCAACTCAGTTGGGCCTTTCTTGGTGACCTCATCCAAGGCCATGATGTCAAGGGCCATGTCCCCAAGCAGAGGTGGAGAAGGGACACTGAGGTGAGCAAAGGCAGGAAGGGACATCCACTGCAGGTGACTGGAGGCCGGGCAGGAGGCAAGTCATCAGAGCCACCCAGCCCCCTTCACTCTCTGCCCTTTGCCCCACTACTCTGGGACGGTGAGGCCAGAGCCCACTTCCCCAACATGTGAAGACAGTGATGGGCATGTGCCCACACTCCCACTTCTCTAGCCGTTTGCAGAGGCTGCCGCCCAGCAGGGGCCTGAAAAGGAACAGCCTCGTATTTTTCTGTGAAATGTTTTCATGAACTCATGTTGTTGCTGGTTGTCCTGGCATTGCACACACGGTATGTACATACTGGCAATATTGTCAAATGTAATTTATTTTAACATTTTTACAATAAAACATGAGGTGGACAGGCCAGCTTGGTGTGTGCTGTGTGGGGGGCAGGTTAGAGAGGGGTTGGCTTCTGGCATCTGAGCAGCAAGGGAGCCTGGGCGCATCCACAGAGGATAAGGAGGACTCAGGACTGACTGATAAGAGGATTGGATGGTCTGGAGGGGAGAAAAGAATGAAAAGGGGTGAAGAGAACAGGGAGAGGCAGGCCTCTGTGGGGAGGTAAGGATGTGGGAGGAACATTGCAGTAGAGGTTTGAGAATCAGGAAGGAGTCAGAGGAGCAAGGGGAGAGGCAGGAGTGATCATGGCAAACGCATGTCACTCACCACTTTGTCAGGCACTAAATGCTTGCACTGAATAATATGTGAGTGGACTCATTTGACCTGGCAAGAGCACTGAGGCGGGGGCAGTACCTCTCCATTTTATAGATGAAGAAACAGGCACAGAGAGGTTGCGTTGTGCAAAAATCTCAGTAAAAATGGTGAACCTAGATTCAAACCCAGGCAGCCCAACTCCTGTCCCCTCCACCACCTGTGATGAGATGAAAGAGACTACCTGTGGTTTTGTGGCACACCCAGCATCTTTGGAAAGGGCTCCTGTCTCCAGGTAGGTGGACCAGAGAACTTCAGCAAAGCTCAGGCCTTCTCAACTCAAGGGGTGGGCAGGAGATGTAGAGCCTGAGCGTGGGCACTGTGGACTGGGAAGAATGTGAAGGAAGAATGGAGCCAGGCTCAGCTGGGCATCTGTCTCCATCTGTCTAAAGGGAGGCTTTGTCAGGCTTCAACTGTTTGGGGACTGGCCCCTTCTATGACCGTTTCAGGGCTCAGCACCACACAGGATGATTTCTGAGTTCATTGGGAAAAAAAAAAAGCTTTCAGTAGTGAACCACATTTTTCATGAGGGCATGGATGTGTTTACAAAGGATTATATGTATTTACCAGCCAATTCTGTAACGACACCATCCCTCCCTCTCTGCCAACATCACTCCCTCTTGCCCTCTCTCTGCTCCCCACAACCCATCTCCTGCCCCCATCACACACAGGTCCAAGGTTCTCTAGTTTTGCTTTAATCACATTCAGCCTCAAGGCAATAACAGTTCCATAACACTGTAAGCCCCGCCTTTATTCAGCACTTGGCCTGTTCACAAACCCCACTGACAAACATAGCCCAGGTTGTTTGGCCATCTATAGTTGAGACGAGAGCTTAGGGAGCATGACTGCCTAAGGGCGCCCAGCTGGACTGGGGCACAGCTTTGCAGAACTGTGCTCACAGATAGTAAAGCACAGACCCAAGACTGGGTGGTGTGGCCTTGGGTTACTGTGGCCAGGGTTAGGAGCTTTCTGAGTAAGAGGTGGGAGGTGGGTCAGCAGCTAAAGCAAAGGGTGGGGGCATGGGGAACATCCCATCACAGTCTGGGGAGCTATAGGGCGGATGGGAGTGGGGGCAGTGGAGAAGGCTGGCCAGTGGGTCCCAGATGGGTGGGAAGTCACTGGAGATGATACTAGCAGGGAAAGCCTTCTGTTGAAGTCATTGATGTTTTGTTGTTGTTACTGTTGTTTGAGACCGAGTTTCACTCTGTTTCCCAGGCTGGAGTGCAGTGGCATGATCTCAGCTCACTGCAGCCTCCGCCTCCCGGGTTCAAGTGATTCTCCTGCCTCAGCTTCCCAAGTAGCTGGGACTACAAGTGTGAGCCACCACACCCGGCTAAATTTTTTATCTTTAAATAGAGGCAGGGTTTCACTATGTTGGCCAGGCTAGTCTTGAACACCTGACCTCAGGTGATCCGCCCGCCTCGGCCTCCCAAAGTGCTGGGATTACAGGCATGAGCCACCATGCCCGGCCGTCATTGCTGTATTTCTAATGCAGGGCAGGGAGAACTGGATTGGTGAGATCTGCCGACTTGCTGGGGTCCTTGTGGGGGCAGCACTCCTCCTTCCACAGGCTCCGTTCCCAGCGAGCTTCTCCACTGTCCTAGTAAACCAGCACCAGCTCTCCACCAGCACCACCTGGACTCTCCATCATTTGTTCCACTAATGTTTACTGAGCACCTACTATGTACCGTTATCCTCATTTTACAATGAGGACATTGAGGCAAATATAGGATTTTTTCCAAGCTGAAACAACTATTAACTGGCAGCAAAGCAGCTTCCCTGACTTGCATTCCCATTCCTCATTCTATCCTCTAAGTTTCTGATCTGACAGGGGAGACATCTTCAGAGAACCCAGAGTCTGATGGAGGTGGGAGGCAGCGTCTCCCTTCAAGGAGTCTAATCTGAGAGGGAGGAGAGCACAGAAGGACGCTGGGGTCCCAGCTGGGCCTCTTATCTCCTCCATGATCCTGGAGGAGGCATTTAGCTCCCTGCCAGAGGTGATGAAGAGAAACCAGGATGTTTGGGTTTCACCTCCCAGCTGGAAAGGGCCAGGCAAGATCATCATCAGCCACTATTGCATCTGAAGCTCTCATAAGCCTGGGGTAGAGTGGCGGGGAAGGACAGGCAGGCTGGGTTGCACAGCTCTGGGTGGGGCCTCCAGAAATGAGGCCCCTGAGGTTTGGTCTCAGCTCTGCCATTTATCTCTCCATTCTTGAAATAACAGGTTCCCAGTTTCCAAATATATGCACAACTGGTCCAGGAACCAATGACAACTCGTGAATTGCCAGGATGTGTTTAGCAGTGAAAACCCCTCCCTAAAATCTCTGTCCCGTCTATCCATCGTGGCCCCATCACCAGGGTCCAGGCCACCCGGCCCCTCACCTGAATCCCCCACAACAGCATAGGGCCTGGCACCTGGTAGGGGGTCCACAGATATTTGTTGAACGAATGAATGAGCCCCATCAGCTGGTTTCCCTGCATCTAATACTCCCTTTCACCTGGCCATTACTGGAGCCAGCAGCCTAAACTCAACCTGGCCCGTTTCTCTTCTGTTTTAAACTCAGGGGCTCCCCATTGCTCTTCCACCCCCCACCTCTCTCTCCAGCCTCCTGTCACTCCTTTCCCACCTCTCTGGGCTCCAGCCACTTTGCCCTTGCTGTTTCCTGTGCCCTGATGCCCTTCCTCTCTCTCTCCTGGGTAAGTCCTGAGACCTAGTGGGGTTAGATATGGACGTCAGCTTCTCTGGCAAGACTTCCAGAACTACCTGTAGCCCTCCCGGATTCTGGGCCAGGTGCTCCTCCTCTGTGCTCCAGAGGCCCTCCCTCAGCAAGCTGCCTCTGTCTCACCAAGCTGCTCCAATGTTGTTCCAGCTCCCTGCCTCCTGGTCTCACGCCTCCTCCCCTGACTGGGAGCCACTAAAGGGCACAGGGAGTAGTTTGTTCACCTTCAGATTCCCGGGAGCCCAGAGTGCAGAGGGGCCCAGCTTTTCCATGTTCACTAAATGGAGGGTAAATGAACTAGAGTCCTGGCCTCTCCCACTGGTAATTCAATCCCTCTCTTCCTGGGGCAGAGGCCAAATCAGGGAGCAAGGCTTGCTCCAGGAGGGCGAGTCCCCACAAGGCCAGGTGGATGATCTTGAGGGCCCTTGTTGCAGGCTGAGTTGGCCTGGTGAGTCACCTTATCTTGTGCCAAGTCACCTGAATCTGCAGGGCAGGACTGGAATACAGCACACCTTATTTCTCCCCACCCCAGGGAGCACTGTCATTGGCACCCCCTTTTCCATTTGCCCCACCTTCCCATCTTCACCTCTTACTGTACCCAGGTGATTCCGGGAGCTGGGCCTCCCATCCCAGCAGCTCCCCAGTCCCCAAGGTTCCCTCAGGAATACCTCTGCGCCCAGCAATCTTTCACACTGGGCCCAGCCTCCCAGTTCATAAAGCCCTTTCACACCCATTCCTGGGTAGGATTACTCAACAGCAGGGAGCCAGGTGCAATATTTTACAGGCCTCAATTTAAGGGCCTTTTCCAAATGAGGTAATAAATGTTTTGGTTTGATTTCCCAGGAAAGCAAGGCCTAAGGCTAGAACTGGGAGATGGTCAGAAGAAGTAGCAGAAAGGGATGTAGAGATAAACATGGGGAAAGAGGAATAAGGCCATACATGTTCATTTTAGAGCTGGTTCAACTGTGGGCAACTGGGGCTTAATCCCACTAGACCTCCCCTGAAAAACCTATAGAATACACCTCAGATTTGTCCATCTGAAGGACAGGGACCTTCTACATTTATCCACCAATTCCACCCTTGTTGTCTAAGGATGGCCCCAGCGAAATTCATCCCCAGCCTCCTCGCATACATGTGGATGTAACAGGCAGTATTATCAAAAGATGACTATGACAGTATCTCCCCACTCACATTCTCATCTGCAAAATGAACTGACCGCTCTCCAACAGGAAGCGGAGTCTGTTCCCCTTGAATGTGGGCTGCCCCCATGACGGTTTCAGTCAATGGAACATGGCAGAAGTGACTCCTGTGATTTCTGAACCCATGTATTAAGAAAGCGTGGCAGCTTCCACTTTGGGGCTCTGGCAGAAGCCAGTCGCAATGTAAGAAATCCAAGTACCTTGAGACTCACACTGTGAAAAAGCCCAAACTAGCCCATGGAGATGCCACATGGAGAGAGAATTGGCCCTACTGAGATGCCATCTTGAACACTGCAGGCCCAGCTGATGCCATACAGAGTGGAGCCCAGCCAGCCTGCAGATTGCAGAATCATGAGCAAAAAAAAGGATTGCTTTCATAATCCTGAAAGTTTGGGAGTGGTTTGTTACACAGCAATAGATAATTGGAACACTGGCTGAGCTCGCCTTGAGCTATGTGACCTTTGCCGGGCTTTGGAGAAAGCTTGGAGGTAGAAAGGTAGACACCTGGCACTTTGAGGTGATACTACAGCAGTGGTGAAATGCCAAGTGGGCTGAGGGATTGGACCACCTGGCACAAATAGCATCTACTACCTGGAGATGAAAACTCTTTGCCCTCGAACACAATAATTGGCAGAACTAAGACCAAATGCCACCAGGTCTTCTAATCCTTCACCCAGGGCTCTTTTCCTTATGCAACATCAAAGTTCGTACCTTCCAGATATCAAAGCCCCTTCTACTTTAGGGTGTCTAGTTCTCCCTGCTATGTTTAAACAGTATTGGGGGAGCCTGGGGTCTGCTACTATCCAGCTGCATGACCTTAATGGCCATATCTATCATTGACAGGATGCTTACAGGCACTGCCCAGGATACTTTATTATACACATGATCTCATGTAATCCCACAACAGTGTTCTTACCCCATTTGGAAGCTGAGGCTCACAGTGGTTATACAACAGCTAGAGGTGGAGTCTGGGTTCTAACCTAAGCATCCAGGGCCTGTGCTATTAACTACCATGTAAGCTGGCCAGGGCAAAGCTCTCCTGCTCAAGGACAGGAGTGTACAGAGAGGGTGTCCTGGCTGCAACTCCAGTCACTCCCCAGAGTTTGCCCTCCTCATCTCCAAGACCAGTGAGATGGACCAACCAGCCCTGCAGGGACTACCCAAGAATCACCAGGGGATTCCTGGGCTTCACCTTGGGAAGATTCTGATTCAGAAGGTCTGGGGTAAAGCCCAGAAATACCCAGGTTCTGGGAACACCTGGCTGGAGATCTCAAACGAAGGTCAGGTCTCTCCAAGCTTCCCGCAGTTGCTGCCAATCCATCCCCACCTGTTTTCATTCTGCATCGAAATCTGTGTTGACATTAATTATGTAAAATTTCCTCCTCCTTCTTTGATTCCTTCACCTGCGGCTCTGGCAAGCTGAGCTGCTCTGTTGACATCACACATTATTTAACTCAGATGACTTGTATTTGTTGAGTCTCTCAAAGGTTGCCTAGAACACCTGATGTTGGTGACTGAGGGCAAATGAACAGCTACCTGGCAGTCAGGCCTGGAGTAGTCAGACTCCTGCCTCTTTCTATCAGCTCAGATTCCCGCCCTCAACAGTTCACTCCAGGGGAAATTTTCTGACCCAGTGGCCTGGAGCCCATTTGTACCGGCTCATGGGAGCTGGTGGTTAACTTTTTGGAAATTTTGCAAGCTGGTTGTTAAACCACAGCCACTATTAAAAATTAATTTAAAAATAAATTATATAAATATGCAATTAGATGGTACTAAGAACAAAGGTCGTAAGTACGTAAAATCCATCACTTCCTAGCTATTTTGCATCTTACTATTATCCATGCTTTTGAGGTGATTATTCATCTTCTACAGGTATACGGAAATACTACATAATGATAAATTATTGTGTTTCGCTTTCCAACTTGACATTTTGTGACACCATATTGGTAGCTAAAAATTGCCCATAGTACAAGCATTTACATGGTGGAAATGGGCAAACACTACCAATTAGGGATCTCTGCTCTCCAGAGAACCAGATGTTAAACATTCATCAGCACATCACTGCACTGACCTCCTCTGGAATGATTTGCAGGCTGGGGAGGGTAGGGGAGAGTGAGGTTTTGTCTGTCCTGGAAAGGAAGAAGCAGTCTCTGGATTTCAGGGAGAGTGTAATTCATGAAGTTGTCACTTGCACTCCCTTGAGACCCTCAGACCATTGCCGATTAGGGATGAAGATTCGAGGCCTGTAGGAGCTAACTGCAGGGGTAATGAGTGGACAAAGTCTATGTGCACTTGCCCCCTGAATGTACATAGAAGCTCTTGGGTCATGGTCCAAACTGGAGGCTTAAAGGGACTTCTGTCTTCAGCTGGAGTTCTGAGACTGCCCAGAGCCTAGTCCAGGAATTGCCTTGCACTCTGCTGAACTGCACTGCGGCTTCAGACAAGTCTCCACATCTTGGGTCTCTTTATAGTTAAAGGGGAGACCCTCTCAACAAAGACTAGGTGCTGGCAACTGGATGAAAACTATCAAGTGTGTCAGATTCAGACTAAGGCTTTGTAAAGATCATATCACTGAGCAGAAACACACAGCCGGACACATAGGATACTGTGCCTGAGGCAAGGAGGGGACACAGGAGGGAATCTAAGGTCTTCTAGAAGTTCCCTGCCCTTGAGTGAAGCAGGATGTCCATGGCCCCAGTCAGAAGTGACTGCTACAGAGATCCAGGGCCCCTCAGTCTCACCCCACAAGCCAGTCATAGTACAGCCCTGTCCCATCAGGGCGGGCATCATCCTGCAGACCATCAGGCCTGCTCTGGGTATTTGAGCCACATGTGGTGCTCTGCCTCTAACAATTATGGCTCTTAATTGAGCACCTACTTTTTGACAGGCTCTGTGCCTGGCACTGTAAAAGGGGATCCCAGGAAAAGGTTCCTCTTTCTTTCATTCTCTTCCACTCTCATACTCGTATGTGTGTGTGTGCGTGTGTGTGTGTGTGTGTGTGTGTGTGTGGTGTGTGTGTTTCTGTTTGTGACACGAGGTTGAGGAAGGGATTGTGTAGGGTTGGAATCAGGGATCCTTAATGACCCACACAGAACTACAGTGTGTTAGTTCAGGTTCTCCAAGAAGCAGATGCCACGGCTGGATTAAACTATAGAGGACTGCATTGAGGGAAACACCTATGAGAGGCTGGGAATGCTGCCTGACCATCATGCAAGTTCTATCCCAGGGCCTGTGAGAGGGAGGAGCTTAGGTGGAAGCAGTCTAGACTGCCACACAGGCTAAGGAAAGTTAGGCAAGGCTGTTGGGGAGTCCTAGAGCCAAAGGCGGCACAGACAAGTCTCCTGGAAATTGACTTGCCTTGCTATTCCTGCTGCACTCCGTTCCTGGCAGGGAGCAGGCCACGGTCGGGGCACAAACTTGGTGATGGATTGGAGGCCACAGGAGAGACACCTTTCAACCCCAGGACTTTCAAGGGGATGCTGGGCCCTCTCCTGGGTTTCCTTGAGATTTCCTGCTGTATGCTAATCACACACTCTCTTCTTTCCTTGAGCTAGTGAAAGTGGTCACTGTGGAAAGTGTCCTCACTGTATCATCCCCAACTCTCAGCCCCAGAGACCATGACCTACTGTCCAGGATAGGCACCTCAAGACATGCATGAGAAGTCTTTTCTTCAAGTCCCTCCTCCACTGGATGGCCTGGTTCTACACTAACCATCTAGAAAGATTCACTTGGTAGTCCTCGCCCTCCCAGGTTTTCTTGTCTGCGCTTCTCTGCCTGGCAGGTAACTTCACATTTGTGGCTGCTAACTTGTTCTCTAGATGTTTTATGGGTGTCTGTCCCATCTTCCCAGTGAGAGGGGAGGGGAGGGGTTGTTCTTGGACTGCCTCAAATTCCAGGCTTGGCCCTTTCCTAGCTGATGACTCAGGCAAGTCACTTCACCTAACCGAGCCTCTATCTCTTCATTGGAAAAAATGGGGATTCTAACCTACCTCAAGGGTAACAGCGTATGGCACCTCATTTCAAATACCTTCCCAGGCCCTCTCATTGGTCTGTCTTGGTTCAGGTTTCCTCTCCTGGTCAGCTTTGCCAGGGTGGGTCACATGGTTCAAAGACAGCTACCTAGGCTGACCTGTCTTCAGCAGGGTTTGTGGGTAGGGAAAGCATCTCAAATATATCTACCACGCTCACCACCTTCTCTCCCTCCCACTCCACATTAATTCATGGATGCCTTCAACAAATATTTACCAAGTATTTTCAGAAAGCGCACCGAGAGTTTGAAGGCAGAGGAACCAGGCCTAGACTTGTGACTTTGAGGAAGGCATTGCCCCTTTATGGGCCTCAGTGTCCTCTGTATCATCATGGAGGCCACATTTCAACTAGATCAAAGGTTCTCAACCCTGGGAGAACATCAGAATCATCTAGAGAGTTTTAAAATAAAGTGCTGAAAGCCATCCTCACCCCCACCCCTACTCCTGCAAAGACTGTGGTTTCGTTGGCTGGAGTGGGGTCTAGATGACACACTTAAAAAAAAACCCAGTTGATTTGAATATGCAACCAGGATTGAGGACCATTGGATTAAAGGTGAATAATTAGATTGTTGCTAATAATTCAATGGCTAAAGTGGTGCTTAGCCTGCAAGAGGTGCTCAATAGATGCTCCTTGAAGGAATGAATTCCCTTCAGCTATAACATTCTGTTCTTAGTTGAGGGGGTACTGGGGAGCTCCAGTTGAACCAAAATGAAGAGTTTTCTCAAAACCAAAAAGACACTAGAGGAAGGAGGAACACTACCAGTTAAGGAGGAATCTTAGAGTGGTTCTCCCTTAGAAATGGACCAAGCTGGATTCTCTAACTCTTTTGATATCGCCAGTGTGGAAGCCTGGAGGTTGGAGGACTGCCCTGCAGCAGGGATGCGGCTTGAGGGTCTGAAATCTGGCATGAGATCCCCCTACTCAATAGCCCTGTGACCTCGGCAAGTCAATGAACAGCCAGATTTTCACCTACAAGCCAGGAATACACATTTCTCCTTCCCTAGATTTTGGGAAGATTGAGAGAGACAAAGGATTGGAAAGCACTACGGGAATGTAAGAGGTTATTCCTATTAAGCCGAATCCCAGGTAAATCCCAGATATATGGCTGCCTGGAGTTTCTCTAAGGGAGCAGGAGAAAGAGGGAACTAAATTGTCCAGATCTGACTTGAAAAGTGACAGCTGTTCAATCAGTTCTCCCTGGAACTTCAGGGAGTCACCCATTCCCAGGAGGGAAGGAATGACAATAATGTACATACTGCCCCACTTAATCACCTCCCAAAGTCCATACCTCTTAATAGTGTTGCATTGAAGATTAAGTTTCAGCATGAACTTTGGAGTGGATACTGTCAATTAAACCTTAGCACATGGCAAGAGAGGAAGAGACAGGAGCCAGGCCTTGGTTCTCCAGGGATTTGTATCTTAACATTGACCTTCACCTTTTATAACTAGTAGGTTCCGTGGCACTCAAAGAGCCTTGACCCGTCTAGGCAAAGGGAACATGCAAAAGCCTATAGGTGCAAAAGACCCTGCTGTGCTCCTCACTTTGCCCCCAATATCCAACAACATCCCACTGAGGTATTGAATTCCCAGTCATTGAAAGTGCTCAGGCAAAGCGTAGGTGTCTACCTATGGAAATGTTGACAAGTTGATCTCAAAGGCCTGGCTCAACCATGTGATTCCGAATTTCCACAATGAGTGGTGAGAGCGGTATTTTAAGATTGTTTTTTCTCCTTCTTGGCACCCGGTGCCCCATGCCTGACACTTGGTCCCTGGCAAGGAAGCCTGTATTCCTGGGGATGGGAGTGGAGCAGTGCAGTAAACAAAGAGTACAAGAAAGTTCCTTCTGCCCCCTCCCCACCTCAGTGCACACACATCCCTGTGGTGGGAGAGCGGTGGGGGTGTGGAAACAATGGGAACCTATGAGTCATGGGGATAATGCAAGGCAGGATAATGTTTCTCCAAAAAGACTCCCTCCAGCCATGTCCGGAGGAGCTGACGTAGGCAGCTGACAGGCTGTGACATCTGAAATGACCCCTAATTCTGGCAGTCACTTGCCTTGCTGTGAATGACCTAGGTTTTCTTTTTATCTTTTAATTCAATTTTTATTTTTAGCAAAATGATATATAAAAATACCTTCAGAAAGTCGAATAATACTACCTGGATTACAATGGAAAACAGCAGTTGCCTGCCTCACCCTTCCCCAACCCTAGTCCCCAGAGGCGACCTCTTTTGGACTTTCAAGTTATTTCTTTTTATTTTTCTAAATATCATCTGACTACTTTTTCTTATCCCATGATTATTTTTCTTATCCCATTTAGTTAGTATGGACTCTCTTCCTACAACAAAAGATGAGGATTAGCCCCTCTCCACTCCAATACACATCCTTTGCCTATCCTCCCAATATAGCAAGATCTCAATCTATGCTTACATCTCAATTTGGTGTTTACATTATTACAAATGCATAAATATTACATAAGGTGCTTAAGCTGCACTTTCTTTCTTACATGACATTTTGTTTTCCATGTTTTTTCTTTGTTTGCTTGGTTTTGTATGTTCTTAGCACAGATAGCTCCCAAACTCCCTGCTATCGTTATAAAGCTCCTTTCAAACAGGTTATCTCTTAGTCCCATTTGTTTGTTCTTGCCAACATCTCTTCCAGGATTGACCATCTTTCTGCTCCTGGTTGGATGGTTGCTCTCTAGGCGTGCTGCATACCTATTACCCTGAAGCATTGCTTCCCCATTAATTGGGAATTCCCTTTGCCTTCATCCTGCATTGGAGTCCCCGTTTTTTGAATCCAATGCCATCTGTCTTTTCTTGTTTACTTCCTTTCTTGGTGAAACACTTCCTTCAATCATTTCCTGAGAAATGGTGAAAGGAAGGTAAATTTTTTGAGACCTTGTATGTCTAAACAGATCTTTATTTTACCTTCAAGCTTGGTTGACAGTTTGGCTGGGTATCTAAATCTAGGCTTGAAATTTTTTTTCTTCAACATTTTGAGTTTTTTCCTTTGTCTTTCAGCTTCCTTTATGGCTGTGGAGAAGTTCAGTGACATGCTAATCCCGGGGCCTTCAGATATGGCTGGGTTTTTTTTTGTTTGTTTGTTTGTTTGTTTTTGTTTTGTTTTTTGTCTCTCTCTCTCTCTGTAAATTCTTTAGAATCTCTTTATTTCCAGTGCATTGGTTGGTATATTTTTCCATTCACCATGCAGGTCCTTAAAGCTCCCCTTCAATCTAGAAGCACACGTCCTGTGCTCCTTTCTGGGTCTATTAAGTTCTATCTTTTTGAGTGGGACCACTTGGATTGGTCTCCTGGTTTTCTAATCTTTACTTTTTGTCTTCTTATCCTACTTTCGAGAGGATTTTCTCTTTATTTCTCAACCCTCTAACAGATTTTTTAAAATTCTACTTTATTTTCATTGTGTTTCATTTTTTCTTCTTAACTTTTTATTAAGAGAATTGCAAATATACAGAAAAGTTGAAAAAATAGTCTACTTAAATGATACTTAATATAAACAATACTTCAATAAAATAGTACTTTTCCCCTCTACCTAAGTTAGTGCTGTTCAATAGAAATACAATGTGAGCCATGTACATAATTTTAAACTCTCTAGTAGCCACATTAACAAAGTAAAAAGAACCAGGTGAAATTAACTTAAAAATATATATTATTTATTTCAAAATATTATTTCACCATGAAATGAATATAAAATTATTAATGAGATATTTTACATTCATCTTCTGTACTAAGCCTTTAAAACCTAGCATGTATTTTGTAATCACAGTATATCTCAGTTCAGATGATGTCAAGAATTAGTAGCTACTACATTAGTAGCTACTGTATTAGTGTGAAATAAGAAGGAACAATCAATTACGTATCTATAAACCGCGCGTATACTTTGGCAGAACTATTTCAAAGAAATGTATAGACTACATTTTTTATTAGTTTTTTTATTTCAATAGTTTTTAGGGTTCAAATGGCTGTTGGTTACATGGATGAACTATACAGTGGTAAATTCTGAGATTTTAGTGCATGCTAGAACACATTATTCTTGATTGTTAAATACTTTAGTCTGCAGATCCTAAGATTAAGGACATTCTGCTACATCATCATACCACTATTATCACACCTAAGAAAATTAACAATGATTTTCTAATATCTTTAAAATCCATATTTAAATTTTCTAAATTGTGCCCAAATTATCTTTTGTAACTGGTCTGTGTGAACTGGGATCTTATCTGGTTCCATTTGGTTGTTAGTTCCCCTCAGTCTTTCTAAAATCTATCATAGTCTTCCTATGTTTTTGTTGCCCCATAGCATTGCCTTTTTTTTTTTTTTTTTTTTTTTTTTTTGAGATGGAGTTTCACTCTTGTCGCCCAGGCTGGAGTGCAATGACGTAATCTCAGCTCACTGCAACCTCCACCTCCCAGGTTCAAGCTCTCCAGCCTCAGCCCCCAGAGTAACTGGGATTACAGGTGCACGCCACCACGGCTGGCTAATTTTTTGTATTTTTAGTAGAGATGGGGTTTCGCCATGTTGGCCAGGCTGGTCTCCAACTTCTGACCTCAGGTGATTCATCCACCTCGGCCTGCCAAAGTGTTAGGATTATAGGCATGAGCCACCATACCTGGCCCAGCATTGACTTTTTAAAGATCTAGGCGAATTTTTTGTTTGTTTGTTTGTTTGTTTGAGACATAGTCTCTGTCGACCAGGCTGGAGTGCAGTGGCACAATCTCGGCTCACTACAACCTCCACCTCTTGGGTTCAAGCAATTCTCCTGCCTCAGCCTCCCGAATAGCTGGGATTACAGACATGTGCCACCACACCGGGCTAATTTTTGTATTTTTAGTAGAGACGGGGTTTCACCATGTTAGTCAGGGCTGGTCTTGAACTCCTGACCTCAGGTGATCTGCCCACCTTGGCCTCCCAAAGTGTTGGGATTACAGGCATGAGCCACCGCGCCCAGCCCATAATTTTAATTTTCAAGAATGTTTCCTATTTTGTGAACATTACTTTTTCTCATAGCATCTTTTTCTTTATTCAAAGGTTGTGGTATTTTTCTGAGAATATTATATCAAAGAGACAAAAGATATATTTGTATATATATATTCTGTTTTCTTTTTTTTTTTCTTTGAGACGGTGTCTTGCTGTGTCACCCACGCTGGAGTGTAATGGTTTGATCTCGGCTCACTGCAACCTCCGCCTCCCAGGTTCAAACAATTCTCCTGCCTCAGCCTCCCAAGTAGCTAGGACTCCAGGTGCATGCCACCACACTCGGCTAATTTTTTGTATTTTTAGTAGAGACAGGGTTTCACTGTGTCAGCCAGGGTGGTCTCGATCTCCCAACCTTGTGATCTGCCCACCTCGGCCTCCCAAGTATTCCGTTTTTATGTACCATCTCTGAGTATTTAAAACAATTTTTTTCTTGTTTATTTTGGTTTCTCTTTTTCATAGTGAAGCCTCTCTTACAATACCTACTGATATTGGTTGTCCATTGGTATTTAAGGCTGAAGCTCTGATTACAGTTGACCCTTGAACAACATGGGGGCTAGGGTTGAATGCACATGTTATTAGACAGTGTGGTAAGAGGGTATGATCCCCTTTCTATAAGTTTACCCTATAGTCACATTCATACCTGTGCAGGATAAGGGGTGTACAAGAACACTCAGGTATAACTTTTGTCTTCCCCAAAACTTACCTACTAATAGGCTACTGTTGACAGGAAACCTTACCGATAATATAAACAATCAATTAATATGTATTTTGTGTGTTATATATGACATATGCCATATTCTAATAATAAAGCAAGCCAGAGAAAAGAGAATACTATTAAGAAAAACATGAGGAAGGGAAAATATGTTTACTATTTATTTATTTTATTTTTTGAGACTGAGTCTCACTCTGAGTGCAGTGGCGCGATCTCAGCTCACTGCAATCTCTGCCTCCCGGGTTCAAGCAATTCCTTGCCTCAGCCTGCCGAGTAGCTGGGATTACAGGCACAAGCCACCACACCAGGCTAATTTTTGTATTTTTAGTAGGGACAGGGTTTCACCATCTTAGCCAAGCTGGTCTGGAACTCCTAACCTCATGATCCACCCACCTCGGCCTTCCAAAGTGCTAGGGTTACAAATGTGAGCCACTGTGCCCAGCTTGTTTACTATTTATTAAGTGGAAGCGGATCATCATAATGAGTTCATCCTGGTCATCTTCACAATGAGTAGGATGAGGAGGAGGAAGACATGGGGCTGGTCTTGCTGTCTCAGAGGTGGAAGAAGATCCGTGTATAAGTGGACCTGCACAGTTCAACCTGTGTTGTTCAAAGGTTGGCTGTATGTGAACAGGGCTGGTGCCCAGTAAACTTGGTGGCCAGCCAACTTTTTCATTGAGAACCCCCTACATGTCAGCATCTGTAGGTCCTTTCTCTTGGGTCAATTTCCCAGTAATTTGCTGAGTCCCCCAAATTTGCTCAGAGATATAAACCAGTTCCGATGTCCCAATGCTGAGTGGGGAAGGGCTTGGGGAAACTACTTCCACTGTGCAGATTTGCACTTAATTTCTAGCCTCACCTGTGTTAACCTCTCTATAAGCCAGCCCGTTTTCCGCTATTGTGGAGAAGGATTTGCAAGAAGTAGGAGGGGATCTGGGGCTCTCATTGCTTCTTTACACATTTCCAGCTAGTCCCTCTGAGCCCTCCACCCTGGCACCTGCTTCTGAGGTATCCAGTGTTTCCAAGCGCTGAGCCATTGGAGGCTCCCTAAGCTCGAATCTCGAATCTCAAAGAAGCCTGCTTCTCATTGCCATCCTGACCATCCTCCCACCGCCAGGCCAGGCAGCTAGTGTGCAGCTGCTTCCGGGGGCGGGGCGGGGGGGGTGAGTAACTGTCCTTCCTCTTTTCAGTTTCCAGAATTTTGCTGACACTACCCCCACAACTTCACTTTTCTTGTCCTTGTGGGTTATGCCTTCTCGGTATGATCTGAGTGGGGTTTTAGGAGACAGCAGAGACCAAAAGCAGTCAGTCCTCTATGCAATGGCCCAGTCACTGGTGGTGAAAATTCTCTATAGGTGAAAAAGAAACATTGAAGAGATCCTACATCCAAATTCCAACCCCATTAAGAGATCCAGAGACCTGGGAGAAGCTTGAGGAGTCTGGCTGCCTGCTGATCCCTGCTAAGGAATGACCCTTAAAAGCTCTGCTGTGTGGCCTGGTTGCTAGGGGGTGGGAATCCAGGTTCTCAATTTTGACCAAAACTCTAGAGTTCTGAGATGGCCCCTTTGCCCCAGGCCAGTTCCTACATTGCCCCATCACATCTCCAGACCCCAGCACAACACTTGGGGTCTGATGACCTGCTTGACATCCCCCAACCCCTATCTCTAGCCCCTGCCTTCTAGGGCCTGACATCTCTAAACTTGCCTCTCTCTTTTATTTTCTCCTTTTAATGTTATTTTTTCACTTTCAGTACCTATCCTTCCTCCTTTTTTCTCTGCCCACTTGTTTCTCCCCTTTCCTTTCCTCCATTCCCTCTCTCTCTTGCTCTCTCTCCCTCTCCTTCTATCCATCCATGCCTGACTTCTTCCTTTGGTACAACAGGATCTTTTCCACCAACACCAGTGGGTTTTGGTCAGGATTGATTGACCCACACTCCCAGGAGACATTTGGCACTTTGGGGGAGGGAGTAGGGGCGCTACTGGCGTCTCATGGATCGAGCCCAGGGATGCTGCTAAACATCCTATGATGCCCAGGTCAGCCCCCTGCAAACAAAGGATTTTCCAGCCCCAAAATGTCAATAGTGCTGAAGTTGGGAAACCCTCCTCTACCATAGCCCCTACTTCACCCCCATCCATAACCCTTCTCAGATAAAACAAGCATGGAGAGCAGGGGCCCCAAAAGGGAGCCACTGCCAGCAAAGGCTAGGATGAACTGCCCAGACAGCCCACAGGGCACAAGCCCCCAAAATCTGCTGGTGTTGGTTGTTTTGACTTTCTCAGAGTCAGACAATCTGGTGGGAAAGAGCTCCTAAACCACCCCAACTGCTGCTGCCAGCTGGTTACCTGACTATGGGGACCAGCCCTGGTGCTGGCTCAGGAACAGGTCATGAAAACACAGCCAGCCCACCGCCCACTCCAGACTGGTCTCTCCCACAATGGCAAGGGTGGCAGCGGTAGCCTCTGACAAGTGTGAGGCATGAAAACCTGCCTCATCTCGAGCCTGTCCTACCAGCCTGCTGGGAACCCTCCTAGAACCCAGCATGTGGTGTGATGGGGCCTGCCTAACTTCCATGACTGCAACCCTACACTACCAAAGCCTCTGCAGGTTGACTCGACTTCCTGAAGTTGGCAGGAATAGGGGTGGATTATGGAGCAAGATGGGGCCTGGCCCTGTTGAATTCAGTGAAGCAGGCTAGGGCAGCTCAAGGAGGAGAAGAAGCTTGGAGAGCCCTGGCTCCCAACTTCACCTTCAAACCCCAGGTCATCCCCTGTGGCAGAGGCTACTTGTTGCCTCCTAATACCAATTCTCCTATTCTTACATAGTAATTGAACTTGTAGCTGGTTCCCTAGCTAAAGACTACATTTCTCAGACTCCCTTGCAGCTATGTATGTGGTCACATGACTGACTTATGTCCCAATGAGATATGAGCAGACATGGCATGTGCAACCTCTGGATCATGCCTTTAAAAGGAAGAGGAGTGCAAATGTGATGGCAGGAGCTGAAACAATCACTTTGGACCATGTGAAACAGAAGCGATATGCCGACGGTGGCCATGCAACAAGGCAGAAGGCACGTGGCTTCCCCCACCATTGAGCTGCCATATTGTGGACCATCTACTCAGACGTTTACATGAGAGAGAAACCAAAGTGTTTCTTGTTTAAGTCTCTGTATTTTGGGGTCTCTTTTTATAGCAGCCTATTTTGTGTCCTAATAAAAATAGCTCCTCAGTGAAGCCTTATGTGACACCCTCCCAGTCTAGACGAAGTAGGTGTCACTTCTTGCACCCCCAGCTGGACACTTTTCAGATGAGAAAACAATGACCCAAGTTCACATTTACAGTTAATTTATGATGGAGCTGAGGCTTGAAGCCAGGTTCAGAGCATTGGCCTGAATGAAGACCAAGGTTCCTTCTCTTTCTAACATTCTAGGGTTCTCTGTAACCCATTAATCAAAGGGTATGGCCGGCACAGAGACCTTACTGGAGGCACTCATCTCATCAGAGGCAATGGTCTTCCCCACTCTCCGCTCTCTGGCCACACTGACCTTTCAGTTCTAAAAACCAGTCATACCCTGTTTCGCCTCAGGGCCTTTACATGAGCTGTTCCACTGCCTAAAATATGCTTCTCTCCTCTTTTCACCAAGGTGACCTTTTCGAAATGCAACTCAAGCGACACTTCTTCAGGAAAATCTTACCTGTCAGTCCCACTAGCCTGAAAGCTCCAAGAGGGCAGAGACCAGGTCTGGCTTTTACTTATTGTTTGATCCCTAATGCCTGGCATGGTGCCACAATAAACATTTGTGAAATGAATGAATGAATCTACCTGAAAGGCCAGGGCTGTAACCCCACCTGGAGCTTGGGAAATAGCTGGGCTGACCTCCTAAGGTGCCTTCCAAACCCAGGAGTACAGTCTACCAGGAGTGATGTTGTAATCCATGCCTTACCCAGGGGAAAACTCTCATCCAAGGTTCAGGAAGCTCCTAGAGAGGTGCCTCAGAAACTTTCATATGTATGTGAATAACCAGTCTCTGATTCAGTGGATCTGGGTTGGCCCAAGGTTCTGCATTTCTAAGACGCATGAACCACACTTGCGGTTAGCATAGCCCTCGAGGGCCCCAGATTCCCTCTAGGAGTCCATCTGTGCCCTTCCCTGCTCTGCTCTGCTCTGCCTCTCATCTGTGAAATCTGTCTTTCCAGAAGGAGCTCCCAGTCTCAGCCAGGAAGGCTCTGGGGCTCCCTGTACAATGGAACGCGTGGCTTAGCACGCCACCTTCTTCTTTGCCCCAGAGCCTGGCTCTTCAGTCTGGGGAGGTAGGTCTTTCATCCTATTAGCCTCCGAGGACAGCATCCAAGATCAAGGCCCAATCTGTCCACCCCAGAGGCGCCACACCACAAACCTGACAACTGTACCCTGGATGCCCTGCCCTTGCTGCCAGCCACCACCTCCCACCCTCTCAAGGCCAATTCTCCGTCTTGGCACTGGTAGCTGCTGTGACACTCTTGGACTGGCGCCACCCCTTTAACTTTGTGTTTTTCCAGGGTTAATTGACTTTAAAACACAAAGGCTGTGTGTGTAGGAAGGTTATATCAGAAAAGAGAACATAGGCTTGTCCACAAAGGTCCCCTTGTTGTATGGTGTGTGTATGTGTGTGCTGTGTGTCTCTCTGCCCATGGGGTCCTCAGTGTTGACATCTGGGTGTGCCTGTGTGTCTTCCTGGGGCTCTGGCTCTAGTGCTCTGAGCTGTGGATTGGGGTGTGTGTGGCATTGGGAGGGGAAAACAGGAAGGAAGCGCTGGGGCACCAGCAGCTTCATCCCTGGGCTTCTCCTTTTGCCTTCACTGAATAAACATCTTGTTTGTCCAGCAGACAGGCAGCATAGCCCTAGGGCATACACACCTTCCGCTGCCCCCCAGGGCTCAGGACTGGTCAGACCTGCACAGGAAGTCTGGCTGAACCATAATCCAGGCGTGGGAAATGCCAAAGCAAGAGGCACCATGCCAGGCCTGGACACCCGCCTTCCACCCCCACCCTGTTGATGGGACCAGGCAGCGCCCCTGGTGAATGTACCTTCATCACAGCACAGCCCAGAGCCAAGCCTCCTCACCACGCTACCCCCACCTCCCTTGTGCCGTCTGGGAGCACAGTGGGGCCACTTCAGAGCAAAATCTCATCTGTGAAATCTGTCTTTCCAGAAGGAGCTCCCAGTCTCAGACAGGAAGGCTCTGGGGCTCCCTGTAAAATGGAACTCAAGGCTCAGCACGCCATCTTCTTCTTTGCTAGAGTCACCCGTGACCAGGTGGAGGGGAGGGGCCCCAGCAGCCTCACAATCCAAATCCCACCACGCAGGGCCGTCTAGCAAAGCCAGGGCAGCTGCACGAGATAGTGAGCTCCACGTCACTGGCAGTGTGACTGTCCCTGAGGGATAGGTGATCTTGCCACTTTGAGCCTTAGGGGTTAGAGATGTCAGTGCTTCATCCCTCTGCCTCCGGACCGGACTGCAAGGAAGGGAATCAGTCTTGAGTTTAAAGAGTGCTATAAAAGTTGATTTTGGAGCTTTTCTGCTTCCCTAGATCACTCATGAATTCTTCCTTTCTTCCACCTCTCATTTGAACAGTGTTGATTCTTCTGCTTTCCATAATGCTTATGAATGAATTGGGGTGTCCCTTTTCTTGCAACAGAAAGCGATGGGTCATGCAAGTGGCAAAAATGATAGTTTCCAAATATTATTGGACCAGAACCCATTTAGGGTCTCTCGTGTCCAGACCCTTGACCCTTTACCCTCCCCAACACAGAGGCCCAAACAAAACCATGGGATGGAACCTTGGAGGGTGCTAAATCCTGTTGGCACCCAGGGCTCTGGGAGTTAAGACAAGCGTGTGTGTGAGGGGGGTGCGACGGCGGGGGCATTCTTTACTTTTCGGCCTGGCCTCCCATGGGGAGCTTGGACAGCGGGGTGGTCAGCTTCACCATCCCGTGTCACCCCATCCTTTGATGTTCTCAGTCACTTTAAGCGCTCCTAGTCCTCAGGATCTGCTTCCTCTGCAGTCTGACCCAGTATCAGAGCTAGAAAGTCACCATGCAGATGAGGGTAGGTCGGCAGGCAAGGGCTCTCCCTCTCAGATCCTCAGAGGGTGCAACAGGATTCAAAGCCCGTGAGTTCTGGTGAGTTCCTCACTCTTGGCAGCTCAACCTCAAGGTCTTTCCTGACTCACCACAGTCAGAGGTGGGTTTGGACTTGTGCTTGGAGTTTGAGCTGTGCTCTTCACATTTATTGAGATTTGGTCTTGAGTGCTTTTAAGACTTCTTTCTGAATGTCTGCATGTGAGTACGTGCGTGTAGATGTGTTTGTGTGAATGCACTTGCATGAGAGAGAGAAAGGAATAGAGAGGCAGAAAGACAGTGGCAGGGAGGCACAGGGATAGCCCATCCAAAATGCTAGAGGTGGGGTCTCTCTCCAGTTCAGACTGCGACTGCTTCTCCCCTCAGACTGGGGTTCCCTGAGGACGGGGCTTTGTCTCCCTCAGACTGCGGTTCCCTGAAGTCAGGGCTCTGTCTCCCTTCAGACTGGGGCTCCCTGAGGACAGAGCTGTGTCTCCCCTCAGAATGGGGGTCTCTGAGGATGGGGCTGCATCTCCCTCAGACTGGGGGTCCCTGAAGATAGGGCTGTCTCCCCTCAGAATGGGGGTCCCTGAGGACGGGGCTGTGTCTCCCCTCAGACCAAGGGTCCCTGAGGACGGGGCTGTGTCTCCCTCAGACTGGGGCTCCCTGAGAAGCTGGTACCCTGAGAACTGTTTTGTACTCTGCATATGTGTCTCCCACATATATGGGATGAGTTCACTTTCCCTGAGTTTCGGCAGCTTCTGTAGAAACACTTGGGAAACAGCAGTCTGTTTCTGAGCTGGAGTTCAGGGAGGTCTGGCCTGGGTCTTCTTAACAGATGTGACTCTGGGACTCCCCGAGGTGCCCAGACTCTGCCCGCTGAGTCCTGCCCCTCCATTCCATTCCCTCACTCTTCCCCTCCCGCTGCTGTGGGGCAGAGAGGGTTGGAGTGTGAGGTCTGTGGACTAAAGTCATCCCTGCCAAGCAGTCCTTCTTCTTGACTCCTCAGGCTCCAGCACACCAGATTCATGGGCTGAGTGATGGACCAAGGGGCTTCACCGCAGGGCCTCTGGCATCCTGTCTTCCTGCCCCGCCCCCATGTGACAAGCTGTCTCCCCACTCAACCCTTGCCCTGTGTGGGTCCTTTCTTGCCTGTCATGAGCTCTCGCCTTGAAGGAGGTATCCAGGAGCCATGAAAGATGGAAGAGAAGGACCAGGAATAAGAAGAAAAGAAAGATCACAAGAAGGGTGCTGCCTGGGTCCAGCAGCCATACAATTAGGTGATGTGTGGTGAGTGTGTAAATTATCTTTCTTGTCATTTTTGCTTTGATGCAGAACAAACAGAACTCCCCATGGCATTTAAGTCTCTCTAAGGCTGGGATCTTTGTTTTGCTCTCTCTTGTCTCCCGAGTGTCTAGACGCCCAGCGATAGCAGGTGCTTGGTTAATGACTGTGGGACAAGTGACAGAGTCTCAGCCGGTTATGTTGGCATGGACTTTTGGACTCTTCTTCCAACAGTTCCAAGTCCCTCTCCAGCCCACCTTGCTCCCCACACTTTCCTGGGGGGTTTCCCTTGGGTTTCCCACAGGGATCTGTGGAACCCACTTTGAGAACACCTGGAGGAGCTGCCCTCTTCAAATTCTAAGCTCCCGAGGAAGGAGAGAGAAGGAGGAGGAAGCCTGGAGTGAAGGGGACTCCAGTAATCTCGAGCTGGGGCTGAATGTGGGGGTTTGTGGTGGGAGGTGGAGGCTCCTCCAGCAGCAAGCCCCGCCCCAGCCCGGAAGAGACCACTGAGAGTCAAAGTTATGTACTCTGAAGGCTGATGAGCGCTCATTGGAGGGGAGGTGTCTGGGCAGGATCCCGGCAGCTGGGAGCTCTGAGTGTGTCGCGGGCAAGCGGAGCCACCTGCCCGTCTCTGGAGACCTGGAGCTCCCTCCCGTCCGCCCGTAGATCGTCACATGCAGCGCCACTGCCCCCTTGTGGTCACGCCGCCAGCAAAGCCGAAGCGTCCTGTCCCTCCTGTGAGGATGCTCTAAGTGCCTGGAAGACCAAGACCTCCCCAAAGCCTAGCTCTCTGGCTAGGATCAGAACCAGATAACTCAGGGAATCTGCCTCTGGCTTCCCTTTCTCCTTCAGGCCAAGGCTCCCAAAGCAAGAACCATCAGAAACTAAAGCCACGTGGTGCAGTGTGTCCAGCCCAGGCCTGGGAGTGTAGACACCAGGGCATGAATACTGCTGTCCTCAACACGCTGTGTGACTTAGATAAGTCTGATAGCCTCTTGAGCCTCCATGTTCTTGTTTATAAAATGAGACAGTTCCCATCCCACAGGCCTCAGGAGCTGTTGCGAGGGCTTCTGAAACACCTTTTGCAAAAAGCCCTGGGCAGAGAGGGGTGAGGCTGGAAGGCTTCTGCCCCGAGAAAGCAGCGCTGGGGAGTTTGTGGGAGACAAAAGTGAAGAGGAGAGTGGGAAGGAGGAATTTGCAGTTGAGGGACCCCAGAGACAGGCCTTCAGGATTCATCACCCCTTGCCTTTAAGAAACTCATCTTGTCTGCAAATCTCCCCAGACCCCAGCAATTCCCTACCAGGAGCTGGGACTATGTCCCACCTGTCCTCCTCTATTGAACCTCATGCTGGCCCCATGGTGAGACACTATAGCCAGACAGTAGAGCCCTCAGGTCTGCTGGACAATTGATGCACAGAGATCATCACGTTTATTCTCCACCAGCCCTGAGGTAATATAACAAGGATCGCCTTTCCTCCAGTTTCCAACGTGCTCCTCATTTCTGTCTGAGACCTCACTGGAAGCACCTTTAACATTCATGTTTCTGCCAGGCACCATGGCTCACATCTGTAATCTCAGCACTTTGGGAGGCCGAGATGGGCCGATCACTTGAGACCAGGAGGTCAAGACCAGTCTGGCCCACATGGCAAAAGCTCATCTCTACAAGAAAGAAAGAAAGAAAGAAAGAAAGAAAGAGAGAGAGAGAGAGAGAGAGAGAGAAAGAAAGAGAAGAAAGAAAGGAAGATACAAGTAGCAAGAAGAAGGAAGGACAGGATTAATGAAGTAGGTAAATGAGTGTTACATTCGAACCGAATACCAGTATAAAACATCCCACTCTCGACCATACGAAATCACGAATACCCGACCTCCAAAAAGCCTATCCCGAGAGAGAAGAAAGAAAGAAAGAAAAGACAAGAAAAAGCAGATGGTGTGGACACCTGTAATCCAGCTACTTGGGAGGCTGAGGCACAAGCATCACTTGAACCCAGGAAGTGGAGGTGGCAGTGAGTCAAGATTGCACCACTACACTCCAGCCTGGGCAAGAGTGAGACTGTCTCCACAAAGGTAAAAAAAGAGAGAGAGAGAGAGAGAGAGAGATTCATGTTTCTAGCAACAATCTCTTTGAGGGTAATCTAGGCTTTTTCTGTCATGCACCTTCCAATGCTTTCAGCCTCCACCCATTATCCAATTCCAAATCCACCTCCGCATTTTTAAGTATTTGTTATAGCAGCACCCCAGAACCACCTAGAAGCTACTGGGAGAGGCACAGGACAGATTTCTCCCTCAGAGCCCTCAGAAGGAACCAACTCCACTGACCTTGATCTCAGACTTCTGACCTCCAGAACTGTGAGATAGATTTCTGCTGTTTTCAGCCACCCAGTTTGTGGTACTGTGTTATGGCCCTAGCAAACGAATATATACCATTGCATCTTCTTTCAGCTACTTGGCTCTGTTCCTGCCTCCAGAACAGCCCCTCATCTCCCGCTCCACCTCCACCCTCTATTCTTCGGTCTCTTCTGGAGGCCCTCACCACTCCTGTGGCATCCATCTTGAATCTGTGCCATGATCCCAAATCCGATTCTAAGTCACTTCAAGACTGATCACTGTCCTGACAATAATTGTCCCAGCTCACATTTCCTGCTCTATCATGTGGCAGGCACAAGATGACGTGTTTACTGCCGTTCCCTCGTGGAACCCTCACTTGAGGTAAGTGTGAGGATTGTCCCATTTTAAAGAAGATGAAACTGAGGTTCATAGAGGCTAAGTAACTTGCCAAAGTCACATAGCTCATATACATTGTGTTATATGAAAATCTGTGCTCATAATCAAGTCCACTCCCATGTCTCCTACACTCTGTTCTGCCTCTCTCAGAGACATGGTTTCCAACCGCTTTCCTCATCACCACCTGGAAAGCCTTAGGTCTCCTCAAGTTCACTGTGTCTAGGACAAGCTTGATGATTCCTTGCCTCCACACACACACACCACACACCAGTCCCTTTCTCCACTTCTTGTAATGGCCCTGGAGTCACACAGGCTGGAGACCTGGTTTCCCTTCAGCATTCTTCCAGGGCATCTCAGAGCTTGGGAGAGGCTGGGGCCACTTCTTCTTTTGGGGCCCTAGTATATAGATTTTTTAACTTTAAGTTTTTATTGATTGATTTTTTTCTTGAGACGGAGTCATGCTGTATCGCCCAAGCTGGAGTGCAGTGGTACGATCTCGGCTCACGGCAACCTCTGCCTCCCGGGTTCAAGCGATTCTCCTGCCTCAGCCTCTTGAGTAGCTGGGGCTACAGGCGCGCGCCACCACACCCAGATAATTTTCGTATTTTTAGTAAAAACGGGTTTCACTATGTTGGTCAGGCTGGTCTCGAACTTCTCACCGCAAGTGATCTGCCCACCTTGGCCTCCCAAAGTGCCCGGATTACAGGCATGAGCCACTGCACCTGGCCTGATTGATTGATTTTAAAGAATTTTAGATACAGTAGTATTCAGTTTTTTGGTGTTTAGTTTTTATGAATTTTGATGAATTTTGATGAATTTATGAATTTATGAATTTATGAATATGCCTAGATTCTGGTAACCACCACTACAAATAGTGTGCCTTGGCACCCTGGGGAGTGCCAAGCCCTGGAAACCGCTGACCTGTTTTCTGTCCTGTATTCATTTCCTGTGGCTGTGATAACAAATTACCACAAACTTAGTGACTTCGAAAATTGATATTTATTCTCTCAGAGTTCTGGAGTCCCAAAGTACAACTTCAACATCATGGGGCCACAGTCAAGGTGTCTGTAGGGCCACATCTCCAACACCAAAATTTCTAGGGGAGAATCCGTTCCTTGCCCCTTCTGGCTTCCGGTGGCTGCCAGCATTCCTTGACTTGTGGGCACATTAGCCTAATCTTCATGGCTGGCATCTCCGAGTCTCTCTCTCAGTTCTCTCTTCCTATCACCAATTCCTCTGTGTCAAATCTCCTTCTGCCTCCGTCTTATAAGGACACTTGTGATTGCATTAGAGACCCACTTGGATAATCCAGAATTATAGCCCCATCTCAAGATCCTTAATTTAATCACACCTGAAAAATTCTTTTTTGCCAGATGCGTTAACATTCATAGACTCCAGTAATACCTTTTGGGGCATTACTTAGCTTAGGGCATGTCCCTATCACCTTTTTCAGAAGGTGGTATGAGTGGAATCATACAGTATATAATCTTTTGAAACTCAGCATAATGCCTTTGAGATCCATCCAAGTTGTTACATACATCTGTAGTTTGTCCTTTTTTATTGCTACTTTTATTATTTATTATTTTATTTTTATATATTTTTTGAGACAAAATCTTGCTCTATCACCCAAACTGCAGTGCAGTGGCATGATATCAGCTCACTGCAACCTCAGCCTCCTGGGTTCAAGCAATTCTCCTGCCTCGGCCTCTCGAATAGCTGGGGCTAAAGGCGCATGCCACCTCACCTGGCTAATTTTTGTATTTTTAGTAGAGGTGGGTTTTCACCATGTTGGCCAGGTTGGTCTCGAACTCCTGACCTCAAATGATCTGCCTGCCTCAGCCTCCCAAAGTGCTGGGATTACAGGCATGAGCCACCATGCCTAGCCAATTTTATTTATTTATTTATTTTATTGTATGATTTGTTTATTCATTGTATGGATGTATCACAGTTTATTTGTTCACCAATTGAAGAATATTTGGGTTATTCCCAATTTGGGTTATTTTGAATTGTGCTGCTGTAAACATTTGTGGACGAATTTTTGTATGAACAAATTTCATTTCTCTAGAATAAATACCCAGGAGTGGGAATGTGAGGTTGTGTAGTAAGTGTATACATAACTATAAGAAACTGACAAACCATTTCCAGAATTTCTGTACTATTTATTATTCCCACCAGCAACATAGGAAAGTTGCTCCTACATCCTTGACAGCACTTGGTATTGTCAGGTATTCAAAAAATGTTTAGCCATTCTACTAGGTCTATAAGGATACATCATGGTGATTTTAATTTTGTATTTCCCTAATGACTAAATGATGAGCATGTTTTCGTGTGTGTGTTGTCATCTGAATATCTTCTTTGGTGAAATGTTGATTCAAACTTTTTTTTTTTTTTTTTTTTTTTTTGAGATGGAGTCTCCCTCTGTCACCCACACTGGAGTACAGTGACGCAATCTCAGCTCACTGTAAGCTCTGCCTCCCAGATTCACACCATTCTCCTGCCTCAGCCTCCCGAGTAGCTGGGACTACAGGTGCCCACCACCATGCCTGGCTAATTTTTTGTATTTTTAGGGCAGACAGGGTTTCATCATGTTAGCCAAGATGGTCTCGATCTCTTGACCTCATGATCTGCCCGCCTCGGGCTCCCAAAGTGTTGGGATTACAGGTGTGAGCTACAGCGCCCGGCCCTTTTTGTCTGTTCTTAAAAATCAGGTTGTATGTTTCTTATTGAGTTTTGACAGTTCTTTGTATATTCTGGATATGAGTTCTTTGTCAGACAAATGATTGGCAAGTATCTTCTCTCCCATTCTGTGGCTTGAATTTTCACTGTCTTAATATTAATAGTGTCCTTAGCGGAGTAAAGTTATTAATTTTGATGAAGTTAAGTTTATCTTGTTTTCTTTTGTGGATCACATTGGTGTTATATCTGAGAACTCTTTGGCAAACTCAAGGTCCAGAGATTTTTTCCTGATGTTTTCTTATGAGAGTTTTATGATTTTACATTTTATATTTAGGACTATGATCCACCTTAGGTTAATTTTTTTTTTTTTTTTTTTTTTTTTTTTGAGACGGAGTCTCGCTCTGTCGCCCAGGCTGGAGTGCAGTGGCCGGATCTCAGCTCACTGCAAGCTCCGCCTCCCGGGTTTACGCCATTCTCCTGCCTCAGCCTCCCGAGTAGCTGGGACTACAGGCACCAGCCACCTCGCCCGGCTAGCTTTTTGTATTTTTTAGTAGAGACGGGGTTTCACCGTGTTAGCCAGGATGGTCTCGAACTCCTGACCTCGTGATCCGCCCGTTTCGGCCTCCCAAAGTGCTGGGATTACAGGCTTGAGCCACCGCGTCTGGCCGGGTTAATTTTTATATAAGATGGGAGTTATAAGTTCATTTTTAAAGTATATGTCTATCTACTTGTCCCGCACCTTTGTTTGTTTGTTTGTTTGTTTGTTTGTTTGTTTGTTTGTTTTTTAAGACAGGGTCTTGCTATGTTGCTCAGGCTGTTTCAAGCTCCTGGGCTTAATCAATCCTCCCACCTTGACCTCCCAAAGTACTAGGATTACAGGCGTGAGTCACCACGCCCAGCCTACCATTTGTTGAAAACATACCACTGAATTGTCTTTGCACTTTTGGAAAAAATCGATCATATTTATGTGAGTCTGTTTCTGGACTCTGCTCCACTGAGCTATATGTCTACCCTTCCCCAATACCACATTGTCTTGATTACCATAGTTTATAGCATGTCTTAAAATCAGGTCGTGTAAGTCTTGCCATTTTAATTTCCTTTTTAAAAAAATGTTGGCTATTCAAGTTGGGTTTTTTGTGTGTGTTCTTTTCATGTAACTTTTGGAATCAACTTGTCTATATTTACAGAGAATCTTGTTTGCGTGTGTCTTTGTAATTGCATGTTCAAATTGGAGACAACCCAAAAGTTTGCATGTGATACTCTTTTGAACGTAAGTCTTGGCCGCAAAGCCTTTTCATCTCATTCCATAGAGGCCCCAGGTCACTCTTTTTGGCCACCCCCTATGCAGTTACCAGATCTTGCTGATTCATTCTTCCATTAGCTGTCTCATTCGAGTCTACTTCTTGTCATTGTCAAGGGCACTGCACAGTTGCAGCCCCTAAGATCTCACCCCTGAATCGGTGTAGTGAGTTCCCACTGCTCCTTGCTTACTCACACTGCCTTTTCTGCATCTTGCTGAGATCTTCTCTACCAGGAATCTTCACTGGCTCCCCTTTGCCTGCTGAGCCAAATCCAGACACTTCAAGTTGGCACTCAAGGTCCCTTCCAGCCTTCTGTCTTCCTCCATCTTCATGACACCTCCCCGCTCACAATGAGAGGACCCATCCTCTCCTGTGAGGGCCTGGAGTTTTCTGCCTAGTGGTTTTTGTGCTTGTGATTCCTTCTGCCCAGTGTGCCCACCCCCCACTCTTCTCTGACTGCTCACATCCTGCTGATTGGTGCAGTTGATCACCGGCTTATTGAGCATTTTACTAAAGATGCCCCAACAGATGGAAACACCCCTGTCCTGGGGACTGAATGTGGACACAAGTAGCTGAAATACTAGGTGACGTATGCTAAATGCCTGACCATACGGGCTTGGCAATACAGAGAAGGGAAGGCAAGTACTTTGAGAGAGAATCAGAAATTTTCTTCAAGGCCTCAGCCAAATTGCCTCATGGAAGCAGACCTACCTCTCAATAGCCTAAAGAGTGGCTGTGTATATGTGTGTGGGGGTGGGATGACTGAGAGATGGTACATCTAGGAACTCTACCATTAGCTTATGAAGAGAGCTTAGTGAACTCCTTGGTGACTAGTAATATTTCTTCATCTGTATCATAGTGAGCTGGTTTAATAAATAATTCTTTGTTTTGATTAATCAGATAAAAGAGTCTATATCATCTCAGAGTTCAAGAGATCTGAGGAAATACCAGGTATATCTCACACAAATTTTACAGAACTAAAAGGAAAGGTATATAGGTACTCATTACCTGACTCTGAAAGAGAAAATGGTTGAAAGAGTTTGAGGAATGAAAATCGAGCCCACCCATGATGGCAAATTATCGCTTGAGGAAGAAAAAAGAATGGAATATGAAGACACTGATGTGTCTTCTTTATCTTTCTATCCCCAATGCCCACATCAGCAATGTGCACTTGACAGGCGAGTATTTGGCTCTCTGTATTTGTTCTTGAGTTATCAAAAAAGGTCGAGTGGAAAATTATTGGTTTAGTTTTGCAACCCAGAAGTATGCACACAGAACAGAAGCTTGCTTAGGAGAGCCGTATGACTGCAGCACTCTCACCTTGTGGTAGTATTCATGAATTACTAAACTTCATGAAAGGCTAAACTTTCATGAAAACCTAACTTCTTTTTTTTTTTTTTTTTTTTTTTTTTTGATGGAGTTTTGCTCTTGTTGCCCAGGCTGGAATGCAATGACATGATCTTGGCTCACCACAACTTCCTCCTCCCAGGTTCAAGCGATTCTCCTGCCTCAGCCTTTCGAGTAGCTAGGATTACAGACATGTGACACCATGCCCGGCTAATTTTGTATTTTTAGTAGAGATGGGGTTTCTCCATGTTAGTCGGTCTGGTCTCAAACTCCCAACCTCAGGTGATCTGCCCGCCTGGGCCTCCCAAAGTGCTGGGATTACAGGCATGTATCACCATGCCAGACTAATTTTGTATTTTTAGTAGAGATGGGGTTTCTCCATGTTGGTCAAGCTGGTCTCGAACTCCCGACCTCAGGTGATCCACCTGCCTTGGCTTCCCAAAGTGCTGGGATGACAGGCATGAGCCACCGTGCCCAGCCTAAGACCTAACTTCTTGAGTATTAAAGTATCTGTCCCTTACAAAGATTTTGCTAGCACTTCCCTGCCAGTTCCTCCTCCTTCTCTCCAAGATCTCAGCCAGCAGGGCTCCCACTAATGCTTCTAAGTTATGTCATTTTCAAGCATCTCTTCTCAATGCATTGAGGTCTTCAAACCCACTTAAAATGCAAAATGATAATTTGGTGTTATCAGTGAAGCGTCTAGAACCCTCTCCAAAATAGGTTTCATTCTGGGATCTAGAACAGGTGTTTTTAACTTGGGATCCAAGGATGAGCTTCAGGGGGTGCATGAATCCTTTGAAATTGTGAAAGTGTATGAACATACGCATATGTCTTTTTTTTTTTTTTATTTGAGGAGATATCTACATCATTTGCCCAGATTCTCGAAGGGGTCTGTGACTACAAAAAGATGACAAAATCCCTGTTCCAGGATGACACAGGCCAAAGCTGACTCTAAAAGGACAGGGACTTGTTTAAATAAACAAGACAGAAAAATGTTAAAGGTATTTTTGAACTTCTAAACATGATACGAGTTTTTTTTTTTTTTTTTTTTTTTTTTTTTTTGAGACGGAGTCTCCCTCTGTCGCCCAGGCTGGAGTGCAGTGGCTGGATCTCAGCTCACTGCAAGCTCCGCCTCCCGGGTTTAAGCCATTCTCCTGCCTCAGCCTCCCGAGTAGCTGGGACTACAGGCGCCGCCACCACACCCGGCTAGTTTTTTGTATTTTTTAGTAGAGACGGGGTTTCGCCGTGTTAGCCAGGATGGTCTTGATCTCCTGACCTCGTGATCCGCCCGTCTCGGCCTCCCAAAGTGCTGGGATTACAGGCTTGAGCCACCGCGCCCGGCCTTTTTTTTTTTTTTGATGGAGTCTCGCACTGTTGCCCAAGCTGGAGTGCAGTGGCACGATCTCAGCTCACTGCAATCTCCGCCTCCCGGGTTCACGCCATTCTCCTGCATCAGCCTCCCAAGTAGCTGAGACTACAGCCACCTGCCACCACGCCCGGTTAATTTTTTGTATTTTTAGTAGAGACGGGGTTTCACCGTGTTAGCCAGGATGGTCTCGATCTCCTGACCTCGTGATCCGCTCGCCTTGGCCTCCCAAAGTGCTGGGATTACAGGCATGAGCTACCATGCCTGGCACATGATACGAGATTTTATTTCTCTTCCTTTCCTCTGCTTCCCTGCTCTTGACACCCTCATCTCCCCAAGACTCCTCCCCACCCCTGTCATGGGGGAGGAATTCAAACCTCATTTGCAGATAAGTGACCATCTGTCCTTACAAAGGTTTATGGAGAAAAGGAAGAATTTTATAGCCTCCTGGGAAGATAGATTAATCCAAATTAGCTCGAGGCAAAGGAATCAGCCTATTCAAGATAACACCATTAAAAAAAAAAAAATACCCTCCTTATTTGTCTCCAGATCAAGTGCCTGAGCTCTGCATGGGAAGCTGATGAATGATTTAGTTATGCTTTCTGTTTGGGGAAAGTGCCTGCTTTTATCTCTGTGATTGCTTCTTTATTTGGCAACCCACAAACTTATCTGTTTTCCCTAATATAATTGCCTGGCCCCTCTCTGCAGCTCTCAGTAATGTCAGCAGGGCTATCTTTCCGTTTTCCTCTGGAGTTTAATATTGTTTAAGCAAACTAATTGGACTCTATTTCATTTTGCTTTATTTTCCTGCACCAGACCTAGCAATCGGCTGTTTGGGTTTTGCTTGTTTTCTTCCTTCACAAAGTTTCATTGATGAAGTTCCCAAGAAAATTGGATATTGTTCTTTCTTCCCCCTCTTTTCTTTCCTTATGTAAACATTTATCTTCCACCTGCAGTGGGCCAGGCATAGCTCTACATGAGATGGGATTTACAGAGGTAAATAAGGCTCAGGCCCTGTCTTCAGGGACAAACTTTGTCCTTCCCTGGCCAGAGCCTCCAGTGACAACTGTGCAGGTTGTTACCGTTCAAGGGACAGCAGGGGGCTGAGATCCAACTGCCACTCTGCTTGCCACTCATGCACCCTGATGCAGGCCCACGTCCATGGGGAGGAAGTGGTGCCTTTTCCTACTTGCAAAAAGGCACTTTATGGGCTAGAAGCAGTTCTACCCCTGGTATATAGTCGTTATCTACTAGAATGAAGGAATATTAATATCCTGGATATCCAATTAGGAGTCTAGCATTTTTAAGTGTCGTCCTGAATTTGCAGGAGCTTCTCTGAACTTCAGTTTCCTCATCTGTGTAATGAGGGTGTTGGACTCAAAGATCTGTAGGGACACACTCACTTCAGATGCTCAAACACTATTACTCATCAAAGTTAACTGACATGATTCCACTCATCTCTCCATCTATCTCTCTGTTTCGAGAAGATGAGGCATCTAGGGTGAGTGGCAGGGTGAAGGTATTGTGGGAAAGAGATGCCACCTGGTGAGACCATTTCCAGCGAAACTACTTTCATGACACACTTCTGCCTTCAACAAAGACCTTTTCCCTCCCACCTGAGAGTCAAGGTATTTACATATCCCACTTCAGAGAGCAGCCATCATATTATTATAGATGCAATCAACAGTGAGCGCCTGCAGTCAGCTGTACATCTCACGGAGGCATGGGCAGATCCCCCCACTGCCTTGACATGAAATATTATTATGGCCATAAAGACTAATGAACTTCTCCCTCCTAGTCCCTGACCCAGTGAGGGGTGGTGGATGTTTATGTAATCAAAGCATCAGCAGCTCACCTGGGAGGCAACAGACAATTATAAATATTGACCTTGGCCACATGGAGAGGGAACAGAGCCACAGTCAAGGTATTAAAACAGTACAGTGTGGGTGAAGTGCTGCCACTGGAAGAGGGTGATAGCTCTGCTGGGGAATCATTCTTCTGGGGACCCTGTGCTGGGTGCTTGAATAGTTAGGCCAGGGGTTTTTAGGTCCGTGAGAACACCTTTTTTCAGCTTCATTTATTTTATCTTTGAAACCAAGCCCTCTGCCAAAGAGGACTTACAATGGCTAGCAATTAAGACATGTCAAAGTAAACTTAAAATGAACCAGAGGCTGGGCACAGTGGCTCATACCTGTAATCCTAGCACTTTGGGAGGCCAAGAGGGGCAGCTCATTTGAGCCCAGAAGTTCAAGACCAGCCTGGGCAACATAGCGAGACCCCATCTCTACAAAAATAAAAATAAAAAATTAGCCAGGCATGGTGGCACATGCCTGTAGTCCCAGCTACTCAGGAGGTTGAGGCAGGAGGATTGCTTGAACCTGGAAGGTTGAGGCTGCAGTGAGCCATGATCTCACCACTGCACTCCAGCTTGAGCAACGAAGTGAGACCCTGTGTCAAAAAAATAAAAACACAACAACAAAAAAATAATGAACTGGAAAGTTGTAAAGCCTCATTGTAGGCATCATCATTTTTTTTTTTCATTCATTAATCTACTCGCTGAAATAACAATTTGTGACTTCACACCCAACACTGTGCTTGGTACTCAGTTTAATTCATATGGTCCCTGTTGTTTAGGAGTTTACAAAGTGACCAAGGATAAAGGTGTATATTAAGAAACTGCAGAGAAACTAGAGATCCTGGTTTAGGGATTCAGGATGGGCTAAGAGTGAAAAGACCCAGACTTTAGTCCCTACTGCACTGCTTCTGACTTGTGTGACCTCAGGGCCTCAATTTCCTCCAGTGTAAAATGGGTAGTGGGACCAGGTCAGTAGTTACTAATCTTCAGTGGGCATTAGAGTTCTCTAGGGAACTTGTTAAAGCTGCGGATGGCTGGGCCTCCCAGAGAGTCTGCTTTAAAATATCTGTAGAGGAGGCTGACGTCTGCACTTTAAAACTCTCCCCACCCCAACCCTGGTGGGGTTCTGATGCCAGAGTCTCTGGACATACTTTGAAAAATTCAGGGGCCAAATAGTCTAAACAAAGGTTATTCTCTGGGCAAAAATGCAACAGTTTATGGTAGGCAGAGGGTAACAGAATGGGAAAATGAAAGGCTCAAGGGAGAACAGGGAAGGATGGTTTCAGTGTGTGGGCTGGGCCAGGATCTGAGGCTCCTTAGAGGAGCTGAGGCCCTAGCTGCCCCTTGCAAGGTGTACAAGGCTTGGTTGTTGCTGTGGTTTGGCTTTCTTCAATTCTCTGAGGAGGATAGCTGTGCTTTCTAGCTGTAGGTACCATTCTGGGAGTAAGTACACAGGGAGCTGTTGACCAGCGTTTTGGGTTTGCTATTTGTATTCATCAATGAAGTCATTTTCTACTGTTAGAATGGGAACAATTTGTGTGCGTGTGTGTGTGTGTGTGTGTGTCTGTTTGAATTTAGGAAAGAAAAGTTATTCAAACATATTATATTTTTCCTAACATGTAAAAACATGTATCAAGGCTGGGAATGGTGGCTCACCCCCGTAATCCCAATACTTTGGGAGGCCAAGGTGGGAGAATCACTTGAGGTCAGGAGTTTGAGACCAGCCTGATCAAAGTGGTAAAACCTGTCTCTACAAAAAACACAAAAATTAGCCAGGTTTGGTGGCATCCACCTGTAATCCCAGCTACTTGGGGGTTGCTGAGGCAGGAGGATCCCTTGAACCTGGGAGGTCAAGGCTGCAGTGAGCCAAGATTGTTCCACTGCACTCCAGCCTGGGGGACAAAGTGAGACGCTGTCTCAAAAAAAAAAAAAAAAAAAAAAAAAAGCCAGAAAAAATGTCCCTGAAGGTACTAAAATATATAGCTCTTCGCTTTCTTCTGAGGTTTGGTGCTTTCTATCAACTTGGCCTGGTATTTTTTACTTGCCACTTAAGGTAAATCTCAGTAAAGAAAAATTAAAACTTGTAATTATACCACTTATCTTTACATTATCTAATGGAAGTTTTATGTATGTATTTAGAGACAGGGTCCTGCTGTCCTCCAGGCTGGAGTGCAGAGGCACAATCACAGTGATCATGTGGATCACAGTGAGCCACGTTTGCACCACTTCACTCCAGTCTGGGCAAAAAATGAGACCCTGTCTCAAAAAATAAAAATAAATGAAAATAAATGAAAAATAAAGACGTATCAACGACCCAAACTACAAGAACTAAAACTAGCACAGGTATGTAGCAGGATAAAGCTTTAGAGGTGATCTTCATGTTAATAAATACAATTGTTTTCCCTTCTACAAAATTCAGAGTCGACTTGCTTGGTCAGCAAAAAAGAAAAAAAAAAAAAGAACATTTAAAATAGTAAGCCCAAGTCTAATATTCAAGGTAAAGGCATATTTCATTTTGAAGCATATGAAAAGTTTTTAAAATTCTATTCAGGGATTCAGGCTAAAAGTCCGAGAGAATCCCCTGAAATGTCCTGTATACAACATTGAGAACAAATGCATGTAGGAGGCAGTGCAGACACTGAAATGTGAAGGCAACTCCTTGGATGGCCATGGGGTTGGGAGGAGTCAATGGGAACCAGAAGGAATGCATCATTTTAGGCCAAGAAACTATGAATCTAGAAAGTAGATGTCCATGAAATACTTGAAGGATCCTCATTCCTGATGAAAGTCTAGGGAATCTTCTCTTGGTCAGGAAGAGCAGGCCCAGGAGGAGTCTGGGAGGAAAAAACATGGAGGTGCTTAAGGTTAGGTTAGGAGGTGGTACATTCACCCAGGACAATGGCATCCTCTCTTTGGTGAGATCATGCTGGTATTCCTGGGACAGCATCAACTATGTCATCCATCACAGTGGAATGTGAGAGGCTTCCAGAGCCAGGTAGAGGCTGACTGATAGTTGCAAATTCCCTTCTAGATCCCACTCTTAGAGAGAAAAGGATTCGCCCAGATAGCCCATGATGACTTGTGGGATGGAGCCAGGGCTGGCCTTCTGGGTATGCGGTGTGTGCAGTGGCACATGGCCCTGTGCTCAGACAGGCTTCATGCTTGGTCTAATGCTCTGCTGTTGTCTTCTTGAAACTCTTCCTACTTTTCTCTTTGAACTCGTGTTTTGGTTTTCTGAGCACAGAATTCTGGTGGGCCTTCTATGCATGGGAGGTAAGTGAGACAACACAGCAAGAGCAAGGTAAGCGTGCTCTGTCCATGACTGGGTAAGCTGAGATCACACTTTCCCTTTGAATCACAACTTGCCTTAAATGCAGAAAGAAGGCAACGGTGTTCTAAGAAACAGGACGGACCAAGGAACTCTGTCCCGTCCTCATTCACATCCTGTTCACTCATGCCACCTCCCCGTATTTGCCAGCCATGGACACTGACAATTATGACACAGAAGGAGAGGGAAAGACAGGACAGCACATGGTTCCTTTTACCTTCAGTCCTTCCTCACTCCTCAGTCACCTGAAGAGAGAGCATGCTGGTGGAATGTTTGTATATCGGAAGTGAAATAAAAAAGTTTAGTTAGTTTTGCACAGTATTTCCATTTTTCTGATACGAACGACATAATATATACATATATGAGCTGAAAACATGAGAATTGTGTCATTTCAGTGATTCTGCATATGAGAGAAATGCTCTTATATTTGCATTTAAAATTGTCATTGGTGGGCTGGGTATGGTGGTTCAGGTCTGTAATCCCCTTGGGAGGCCAAGGCAGGATGATCACTTGAGGCCAGGAGTTCAAAATCAGCCTGGGAAACATAGCAAGACCACGTCTCTACAAAAAAAAAAAAAAAAAAAAAAAAAAAAAAAAAAAAGTCAGGCATGGTGGCGTGCACCTATAGTCCCAGCTACTCAGGGGACTAGAGGAGGAGGATTGCTTGAGCCCAGGAGTTTGAGACTGCAGTGAGCCATGATTGCACCTCTGCACTCCAGTCTGGGGGACAGCAAGACCCTGTCTCTAAATGCATACATAAAACGGCCATTAGATAATGTAAAGATGAGTGGTATAATTACAATTTTTAATTTTTCTTTACTGAGATTTACCTTAAGTGGCAAGTAAAAAATACCATGCCAAGTTGACAGAAAGCACCAAACCTCAAAAGAAAGGAAAGAGCTATACTATATATTTTAGTACCTTCAGGGGCATTTTTTCCGGCTCTTTTTTTTTTCTTTTCTTTTTGAGACAGGGTCTCACTTTGTCCCCCAGGCTGGAGTGCAGTGGAACAATCTTGGCTCACTGCAGCCTTGACCTCCCAGGTTCAAGTGATCCTCCTACCTCAAATAGCTGGGACTACAAGTGTGTGCCACCATGCCTGGCTATTTTTTTTTTTTTTTTTTTGTATTTTTGGTAGAGGCTGGGTTTTGCCATGTTGCCCAGGCTTTGCTTTTTGATCAAGAGACACACATTTTTATTTTGTACTTGTCCCAGCAACTCATGTAGCAGGCCCTGGGGAGAGGACACCTCCAGTTCTGGCAGGTGGGCCAAAAGATCAGCTTTGGCACAGGAGAGCTCTCTGTAATAGGATTTGGTGATCGTGTCTTCCTGGAGTTAAAGTCACTGGTGTTTGAAGCTTTGGTGTCTTGGTTTTCCTTGTATTAATTTCTGTCCAGGTCTGACAGTTTGCCTCTTCTTTCCAACTAAAGCTCTTTCTGCAGCACCAGCGGTATGCCTGCTGTCATGAACTCTCCGACCATTAAGAGCAATCTAGGTCTTATTAGATCTCATCCCCCACCCACCCTGTAATTCATCCTCCAGTTCTTAAATTACTTGCTGATGAGCTTTCACTTCCTCTGCTGCTGAGAGCTCTTGCTCGCCCTCTTCCTATTCATTCTCCTGCAGAGCCATGCCTCTCTGCCTGTCCAGGGCATTCAGAACTTGTGCTTCAGCTACAAGGCTGTGCATCCATTTTTCAGGTGAGCTTTGATGAAATGCTGTATCCAAGGTCCGTGTCCAGCTTCTCTGCGCTTCCAGCTTATGCCTAACTGACACGTCATCACTCAGTGGGAATTGGAAATGGACTCCACTGCTTCCAACTGTTCTTAATTTTCTCAAAGCGGTAGCTACTGTCTGTGTTTTCTGACTTTTTATCTTCTCACCCTGATCATCAGGTGTTTCAGCAGCTCAGAGTAATTATTCAAAATGAGAGTTTCATCCTTTTTGCGCAATAGAGCTTCTTCTAGGGCTTTCCAAGATTTCAAATACAATGTAATTCATTTCCTGAGCTCAGTATTTCATTCATTCCAACATTTTCCTTCCCGAATAATAGTTGTTCCATGCCAACTTAAGTCTGGAACTTTTTCTTCTTGATCTTAGTAATGTCAAGACATTGTCTCTTCACTTTGCTTAGATAATCTTCATTAGGGAGCTCCCCTGTCTGGAAGTTTTAAAATAAAATTACCTGTAAAAATGTGTAACCTGGTGGGGCACGATGGCTCACACCTGTAATCTCAGCACTTTGGGAGTCTGAGGAGGGCGGATCACGAGGTCAGGAGTTCGAGACCAACCTGACCAACATGGTGAAACCCCCGTCTCTACTAAAAATACAAAAATTAGCCAGGCGTGGTGGCAGGTGCCTGCAATCCCAGCTACTCAGGAGGCTGAGGCAGGAGAATCGCTTCAACCTGGAACACAGAGGTTGCAGTGAGCCCAGATCATGCCATTGCACTCCAGCCTGGGTGACAGAGCGAGACTCTATCGGGAGAACCCACTCCCGATGGTTATGTGGGTTCTTTTCTATTTCCTAGGTATCTCAGCTGGTTTGAGAAATAAAGGGAAAGAGGATGAGAGAGAAATTTAAAGCTGGGTGTCCGGGGGAGACATCACATGTCAGCAGGATCCGTGATGTTCCCCAAGCCGTAAAACCAGCAAGTTTTTATTAGCAATTTTCAAAAGGGGAGGGAGTGCACAAATAAAGTGTGGGTCACAGAGATCACATACTTCACAAGGTAATAAAATATCACAAAGCAAGTGGAGGCAGAGGGAGATCACAGTACCACAGGATGGAGCGAAATTAAAATTGCTAATGAAGTTTCAGGCACGCATTGTCATTGATAACATCTTATCAGGAGACAGGGTTTGAGAGCAGACAACCTGTCTGACCAAAATTTATGAGGCGGGAATTTTCTCGTCCTAATAAGCCTAGGAGCGCTACAGGAGACTGGAGCTTGTTTCATCCCTTTGACTTCGACCATAAAAGACGGCATGCCTTGAGGGGGCCGTTCATAGAACTACCCTCAGGGCGCATTCTCTTTCTCAGGGATGTTCCTTGCAGAGAAAAAGAATTCAGTGATATTTCTCCTATTTGCTTTTGAAAGAGGAGAAATATGGCTCTGTTCCGTCTGGCTCACTGGCGGCCAGAAGTCTTATCTCTGGTATTCCCTGAACATTGCTGTTATCCTGTTCTTTTTTCAGGATGCCCAGATTTCATATTGTTCAAACACACATGCTCTACAAACAATTTGTGCAGTTGACACAATCATCACAGGGTCCTCAGTTTACGAAGATGATGACAGGATTAAGAGATTAAAGTAAAGACAGGCATAGGAAATCACAAGGGTATTGATTGGGGAAGTGATAAGTGTCCATGAAATCTTCACAATTTATGTTCAGAGATTGCAGTAAATACAGGCATAAGAAATTATGAAAGTATTAATTTGGGGAACTAATAAATGTCCATGAAATCTTCACAATTTATGTTCTTCTGCTGCGGCTTCAACTGGTCCCTCCGTTTGGGGTCCTGACTTCCCGCAACAAGACTCCATCTCAAAATAAAAAAAAAAAATGATGTGTAACCTTTCCACAAAGTTTCAGCTTTCCAGTCTTCTTGACATTCTGTTCCCCAAACTATAAGCACATCTTTCTGTGCATTTGAATTGTTTCTTCAAGTCACCTGATTGTATCTTTAAGCCCAGATACTTCCTCAGGAAGATGTTTATTTTAGGTCTTGATTTCTCTAAAAGATATCTTTGCTGCTTTGATGTTCTGTTCTGAATGGGATAACTTTTTATTTTGGAAACACACACCTACAGAAAAAGTTGAAAGATTAGTATAATGAATACCCCATATACTCCTCACCAGTATTCACTCATTATTTTCATTTTGCTATATTTTCTTTTTCCTTAGGTATGACATATCCTTTTTTGCCTTGAAATTTGGAAGTAAATCCTAGATTTTGTGGCACTCCATCCCTATATATTTCAACATAAATCATCTATAAATATAAGGATGTTTTCCTATACAACCATAATACCATGCTCACACCTCAGAAAATTAACAATAATTCCAAAATCTAAAATACAAACCCTATTAAAATGTTCTTATTTGTCCCCAAAATGAATCCCATAACTTTTAAATGGTTTCTTGTAATTCTGCCAAGATCATTTTAAATTTCTCTGCGATCCATTGTTCAATCACTTGATATTTCCACTCGTTATAGAAATAGCGTTCCCCTGAAGAAAATGGCAAGTATCCCACTCCCAAGAAGGGTAAACATTCCATATTCCCAGGGCGTCTTATAAAAATCCAGCCCAACTTTGCTTTCTTAGGCAGACTGGATAGTAACATCATGGTGTATCAATTTAGAAATACTTAATCTCCACTGCTGTCAGACGTGGTTGCTTTTCTGCATTTATTTCTTGGCCGTATTCTGAAACACTGGTGTTTTCAAGCTCCTGTACCATTAAGTTACCAGACTCTTTCAAAACATTTAAATCCTCTTCAGGCATTTCCATTCTGACAATGGACAGTCAATTTCTCTACTGGGCAATGTTCCTTGTGTAATTCATTATTATCTTCTGTTTTGAGCATCATTAGGGTTGAAGTTTGTCCTCCAATAGTTTCTCCAGGAAGGGTTTATAAGAACAATCTTTCCTAATTTCTTGCATACACAAAAATGCTTGATTTTAAAAATAAAAAGCCAGGTATAAAAATTTTAGATCACACTTTCTTTCTTTGAGATTTTAGGATTAGTTCCACTGTCTTCTGGGGTTGCATGCTAATTTTGAGAAGTCTAAAGTCAACAAGTCACTTCTCTTAGCCTTTTTGCCTAGCTGTCCCAAAGACTCATCTCTGAAGTACAGCAGTTTTGCTAGGATATGTCTCGGTGATGAGGACTTTTGTTCATTTCTTCTGGAATCTGTTGTTCTTTTTCAATAGCTAGATTCATGTTCTCCTTGGTTTCTGAAACATTTTGATAAATTGTATCTTTAAATATTTGTTCTGTTACCTGATTTCTGTTTTTTTCTTCAGCGCCACCACTTACTGGTTTATTGTGTTTCATTGGCTTTTCTTGTCCTGCTCTTCATTGTTTCTTGTGTATTTTTCAACAAGGTGTAATGACATACAAAAACTGCACATATTTATGTGTACAGTTTGATAGATCAGTTTCAACATATGCATGCACCTACGAAACCATTGCCCCGGTCAAACTGCGAGCATATTCATCACCCCAAAAAGTTTCCATGTACCCTTTATAATCTCTCCCTATATCCCTTCCTACCCTTTTTTCCATTTCCATACACCACTGGTTTGTTTTCTTTCACTTTAGTTGGCATTTTTCCAAAATTTTCTGCAAATGGTACCATACAATATACACTCTCTGGGCTGGCTTTTTTACCCAGTATAATTTTTTTATAAGATTTATCCATGTTGTTGCATGTATCAGTAGAAGTGGTGAGAGCAGACCTCCTTGCCTGGTACCTGATCTTAGGTGAGAACTTTTCCTCTAATCCTTCAGATAGTTCTTGTTCCCCCTGACCTCAGGTAATTTCCTCACGTGCATGCACTGATCAGTACACAGCAGAAGACTCAAGTCAGCCCTTTATAGATCTCTAGAGGGAGTATACTCTCTCTCTCTCTCTCTCTCTCTCTCTCTCTCTCTGTCTCTCTCTCTCTCTGTATGTGTGTGTGTGTGTGAGAGAGAGACAGACAGAGAGACAGAGAGACAGAGACAAAGAGAGACAGAGAGAGAGAGAGACAGAGACAGAAGCTCTCTTCTCTCTGTAATTATTTTCTGAAAACTCTAACCCTCTTAGCCTTTCAGGTCTTCCAGCTGAACTGAGAGACCACCATACTGTAACCAGGTTTTCCCCTCTCTGGGCCATGACTTCAAAACTCTCTCTGAGCAGTAACCTGGAGCAAGTGTGGGGCTCATGTTGTTTATTTCCCATTTCTCGGAGATCACTGAATGTCACTGTATGATATCCAATATCTGATACATCATTGCTTCTCATTATTTTATCTGCTTTTTTAGTTAATTTTGTTTTTTTCAGGCAGAGGGTAAACCCAGTTCCTGTTAGTCTATCTTGTTTAGAAGCAGAAATCAACTTCATATAGACTTTTGATGAATAAACTGTAAATGAAGAGTGCTTTTCCTTGATTAGATACTTGCAGGCGTTCATGCAGGAAATCAGGTTCCAAGCCAGCAGGAACTTTCCTTATAACCCAGGGATGTGAGTTGGAGTCTTTACTTCTCTTCACATCATTCATACAGACTGGTACCAAAGAAATGGTCTGGTACCAAAGAAAGCTTCTTTGCTCCCCCTCCCACACTGATTGTTTCCTGCAGACCTGGCTTGCCTGTGTCATTCCTCATGCCACCCCTTCTTTCTTCCTCAGGACCAAACCGGATGCAGGGAACCTCCAATTCCTGGTCTGAGCACCCAATTCTCACTCTTATAAGCAAAAGATCTGTGTTTTAAAACTTCAGGTGTTGCCAGGCATGGTGGCTCACACCTGTAATCCCAGCACTTTGGGAGGCTGAGGCAGGCAGATCACCTGAGGTCAGGAGTTTGAGATCAGCTTGGCCAACATGGCAAAACCCTGTCTCTACTAAAAATACAAAAATTAGCTGGGAGTTATGGCGCGTGCCTGTGACCCCAGCTAGTCAGAGGCTGAAGCAGGAGAATCACTTGCACCCGGGAGGTGGAGGTTGCAGTGAGCCAAGATCGTGCCAGAGTGAGACTCCATCTCAAAAAACAAACAGCAACAAAAGAACTTCAGGTGTGCCCTAACACCTGGGATAGGTGTGCTTTGCCAGCTGCCTGAGATCTGCAACCTCTGAACTCTCTCTTCTCTTCCCTCCCTGGCTCTTCCTCTGTTTCTACATCTTTTGACGTTCTTCCACCTATTTAGGGCTTCAGCTTTCTTACATTTTTATAAAGATAGAATTTGAATTTCTGTTTCTTGTTCTCCTTGTTGCTTTTAGGTTTCCTGAGTTTCCAGGAAACCTCTTTGTTGCTTTTAGGTGATTTCCAAGAAAATATCAACTTGAGGCCATCATCGGCAAACTGGAAGTCAGGGGCCATACAATTGCTATTGTTGCTCTGAATATATTTTTTACATCTCTGTTAAGCCTGACACAGTCTCTGACTGTGCTCATTTAATGCTTGAAGACTGGCTATTGAACACATTCAGCAATCCCCTCATAACCTGGGTTTACATAGTTAGGTGGACCACTGCTTTCTCTTCACCTGAGATGTCCCCAAATACATGGTCCACCTTTGCTGCCTTGAGTATGGAGCTCCCCCAAGCACTGAAAGAGCTGTTGAAAGTCTAAGAAGATGAGGCTGTCTGAAGTTTGTCTTCTAGGAGTATGGGCTTTTGAGTTGGACAAACATGAATTTGAGATTCACCTGTAACATTTACTACTTCTTGTTGGACTTCATATTAGTCAGGACTCCCCAGAGAAACAGAACCAACAAGAGATACACACACACACACACACACACACACACACACACACACACACACATGTACATACGTATATATATTTATGATAGAGAGAGAGAGGGAATGCACTTTTTTAAGGAATTGGCTGACATAATTGTGGGGGCTGTTAAGTTCAAAATCTGCTGGGTGAGGCCAGTGGTTCACACTTGTAATCCCAGCATTTTGGGAGGCTGAGGCAGGAGGATTGCCTGCGCCCAAGAGTTCGAGACCAGCCCGGGCAAGACCACATCTCTAAATGAAAACAAAAACAAAAATCTGCTGGGTAGGCCAACAGGTTCCAGTAGTTTATATTGCAATCTTGAGTTCGAAGGCGGTCTGGAGACTGAATTCCTTTTTTTTTTTTTTTTTTTTTTTTTTTTTTTTTTTTGAGACGGAGTCTCGCTCTGTCACCCGGGCTGGAGTTTAGTGGCCGGATCTCAGCTCACTGCAAGCTCTGCCTCCCAGGTTTATGCCATTCTCCTGCGTCAGCCTCCCAAGTAGCTGGGACTACAGGCGCCCGCCACCTCGCTCAGCTAGTTTTTTTGTATTTTTTAGTAGAGACGGGGTTTCACCGTGTTAGCCAGGATGGTCTCAATCTCCTGACCTCGTGATCCACCCGTCTCGGCCTCCCAAAGTTCTGGGATTACAGGCTTGAGCCACCGCGCCCGGCCCTGAATTCCTTTTTACTCAGGGGATGTCTTCAAAGGTCTTCATCTGATTGGATGAGGCCCAAACACTATGGAGAGTAATCGGCTTTACTCAAAATCTATTGATTTAAATGTTAATCATATATAAAAAATACCTTCATAGCAACATCTAGACTGGTGTCTGACCAAATGACTGGCCACTATCACCTAGTTGACACACAAAATTCACCATCACAGACTTTGAGTCATTTATTCAGTCTCACTGAGCCTCAGTTTTCTCATCTATAAGATTGGGTTATTATTATACCTTCCTCAGAGTGTTGTGAAAATCAAATTGGATAAATATGTAAACCATCTAACATAGCATCTGGCAAATTGAAGGCAATAAATATAAGCTACTCTTGTTTTGTCTAGAAGAGATGCCTAAGACAGTCTTCTGGAATCCAGCTCATGCCCTTCCACGTACCCCCATCCCCTGTCTGTCTTAAAAGGGCTGGAAGTTTCAAAATTACCTTTTTAGACTCCCTTGGAGCTAGAGAGATTTAGGCTGAGATACTTTCACGCAATTTTAGATGGAAGAGGTTAACAAGAAGGGGCAGATGTGGTTGCAATAGCCGGACACCAAGTTCCAGTTGTTGGTCACCAGCTTCATGGGCTCACAACAACCATGGTGACAGCAGCAGGGACAGCAACAGCAGCTCCTGACCGCTGGCCTGCAGCTGTGGAAATGTGATCTTGAACCATTTAGCCTCTGGGTGGCCCTCACATCTATTCCTCCTGTAAGCACCTGATTGCTTGGATTAAGTCTGTTTGGGGGTTGACAGAGTGGTTTCTGCTTTGTGCCCTGACTCCTACTTCTACAAAAGACCTTACTAAAAGTGGCTTCATGATGCTGTCCTCTCTGCATTTACCCACTAGGTTCAGGAAGGTTCCCTGGATCCTCCTTATCGGGCCCATCAGAGAGAGACAAGGCCCTGCGATTAGAGCTGTCGTGATGACCTAAGAAGCAGAGAAAGAATCAGCGACAGCCAGCCCAGCACAGGACATCGCATTAACTGCATTGGTGCTAGTGCATTGATTTAAAATCTCAGCATAGAACAGAGAGTTCCACTAACCAGAATCTGCCATGAACATGATGTCCTGCCTCTGGATGTTGTTCAGCTTGGGGCTGGGTATCTGTCTCAGCAGCCAGAGGGCCCAGCCAGATTTTATTGCATTGCAATATTCATAGCTGTAAACACTTGGGTGCCTTTAAAAGAACGTCTCATTTTAAAAACCCCACGTTTCTCGAATTAGAACACAAACCATAAACTTTTCATCAGAGGCTAGCAAAAAGTAGCTTCTCGACCTCCTCTGATCCACTCCCCACTGTAGTCCAGTTTCAGGATGGGGATAAGAAAAAGTGATTTATAAAACTGCCTGTAGCACTGGTAGATGAGAACCACAGACACAAAGTTATTGGGCTGGTGGGTGCTGACTTCATAATGAACCCAAAGTTGAGCCCAAAGTTGAAGGTTAAGAAAACGGAGACAGATGGACCAGGAAACATGAAGACAGACAGGATATGACTGCTGCAGGCAGGCAGGGAAACACATCCTTAGCATTTTAATAACAACCTTCATCAAGTGCCTGCTGCGGATGTCTCACATGTGACCTTATTACTCCTCACAACAACCCTATCAATTAGGATTATTAATACCATCTTACTAGTGACAAAACTGAGGTTTGGAGAGACTAAGAGACTTCCTCTGGGATCCTGGCAAAAGCATTGATCCTCCGGGATCCATGAGGTGAAGCTAGAGACTGCAAGTGCAGAGCCTGGCTTGGAACACACTGTTGATTCTGGGCATGTTCAACGGTGTTACACCAAAGAAGCAGATAAAAAACAGTTTGGAAAATAACAAGTTTTGGAAATTCTGAGTTAATCAAAGCGAAACAGGTTGGATGTTTTGTGTGCTTATTTTCTGCTGCAGAACTTCTCAGAGCCTTTAATGATGCTACCATGCTTTTTGAGTCTTCAAAGAGAGGAGCAATTATGCAGTTCTTCTTGAACACCTTTGAGCACTGAACACATTTCTCATAGAGCATCTTCAGGGTTTAGTATCCCTCAAAGCACATTTTGGGAAATCCCACTTAGTTGAACTCAGGCCAAACTGTGGCTCATCAGTGTGGCTTGACCTAAGTGGGGGTGAGTGTGTGGCTGAGATATGTTGGCTTCTATCTGCTGTCCTGCACTATCATTGTAGAGGAGAGCATGGTTGTCTGTCCGAATTCTGGGCCACTAATGACTCTAGTCCAGCCTCTCCAGGAATTGTGAAGTGGGCGAGAAAACTGGCAGTGGTGGAAGACAAGGAGCCAGGCGGCAGAGAGACTGATGGAGAGACAGGGCCTTTGAGAGATGTCCAGGGAGAAGGAAGAGTCTTTTGTTTTCACACAGGGTTTATGAAATTGTAATTTCCTAAAACAGCATTCTATATTCAATCTCAGACAAAATATCAAACAACTGAAATGGAGAGAAGCGTGTGTCCAGCAGTGGGTAGTTTTTCAGTGCAGTTAAGAATAAACATGGACAGCGAGTAGCCCACACGCTGAGAAGGAAGGTCTCTACGAGAGCGGTTATCATTAAGTGAGTTATGCCAGAGTGCTCATAATTTGTGTTTATTTTTATTTCCTATCCTTCTGATAGAGACAGCTGTTATTTCTACACTGCTTCAGACAGGGCTGGCTACATAATTTGTGGGGCCCAGTGCAAAATGAAAATGCAGAACTCCTCATTCGAAAAGCAGAATAAAAGTGCTGTTACATATACAAAAACAGAGAGCCTTCTCCTTTCTTCTCAACTTGTCATGGTGCTTTTTATTTGCTATTTAAAGTACAAAGAGGGAGTCATGCATGGTGGTGCACACCTGTAGTCCCAGATACTCGAGAGGCTGAGGGAGAAGGATTGCTTGAGCCCAGGCATTCAAGAGCAGCCTGGGCAACTTAGTGAGACCCCATTTTACATAAAGTCTAAGTGATATGGTTTGACTGTGTCCTCACCCAAATTTCATCTTGAATTGTAGCCCCCATAATTCCCACATATGGTTGGGAGGGGGTTGGGTAGGAGGTAACTGAACCATGGAGGAGGTTCCCCTATACTGTTCTCATGGTAATGAAGATGTCTCACTAGATCTGATGGTTTTATAAGAGGTTTCCTCTTTCACTTGGCTCTCTCATTCTCCTCTCTTGCCTGCTGCCATGTAAGATGTGCCTTTCACCTTCTGCCATGACTGTGAGGCCTCCCTAGCCACGTGGAACTGGGAGTCTGTTAATCCTCTTTTTCTTTATAAACTACCCAGTCTTGGATATGTCTTTATCAGCAGTGGGAAAACAGACTAATACATTAAGTAACCATGTAAAGAAAAACCAAGAAGCTTAAATTATTAGCCTAAAAGTTATGATTCCTTTTTTTATATTGTACAATGCCAGTTTTAGATGCAGATTATTAAACCAAGAACAGAGGCTACTGAGTGAAGGACTCTGTGTGACCGCACAGGTCACATGCGCGTGAAGCCAGGCTTGGCTGCAGAACAAGAAGAAACATGACTTTTGTTTTCCAGTGTTCAAGCAGCTGGTTCTATGCACTCCAGACAGATAGTGTGATCAGGTGTCTGACATTTACAGTGTTTCTCCTGTGGGAAGTTGGGGTACATTTTTGAGAACCAGAATCCACCTTTGAAAGATTATAATGACTGCTTCATTAGAGAGAGAAAGAGGAGTCTGCAAGAAAAATGTTTCTCGTGCACTTGTTGAAGCTGTAAATGTCACTGCTCACTGTAAGGAAATGCTACCAGGGTCAGGGTTGATAAGCCAATCAGGTAGCCTCTGGCGAAGGCATTTCATAAACATGACTGAAACTGGCCTGGTAGCTTCAGGGCCCAATGGACTACACCAGGTAAGAGGCCGAGAAATGGTTTCCTTGGTAGAGAACAAAAGCACCACCCTTCCACCTAGGACGGGCAGGGGAGCTGGACGTTACAGGAGAGAGCTGCTTTCTTTCTAGATGCTGTGCTGGGACAGAGTTAAGCCTGTGTATCTGCTTTTTCCTCTGACTCCATCTTTTCCTGCTACATAAGATATCATGCAAGTATGTTGATGCCTTATGCCTTAATACGAATTAATGTTGCCACCCACTGGTGCCTTTTCTTTGCTTGTTTATAAAGTTAGCACTTAACAATCCTCATAACTTTATGAGACTTATGTTATTGTCCTCATTTTCCTGATGAATAAACCGAGACTTCAAAGGATGATGTGACTGACGGAGGTGACCCAGCCAAAGTGGGTTTCCTTGAGCCTGGAGGCCAGGTCTGGCTGGCTCCAAAGTGCCTCCTGGCCTTCAATCTTTCCCTGCCCCCGTCCATCATCCTGAATCTTGGCTCAGCATCATGGCACCAGCTGTGGATCTGTCTGTGGGACTCGGAGGGGCTAAGGATTTTACTAAATAACAACCGTACACAAACACACACACACATATAAATGGTGTAAATAGCTATCTTTAGAGTCTGGGCACATCCCTTTGAATATCCTTCATGGTGGCAAATCTTTTCCTCTGAAAGTATATTCGATTTTTCAAAATGAATGAAAATTATTTGGAGCCTGATAGTTTAGTGGGCTGTGAATTTATTCTGCAGATAAAGTGGTAAAACAGCTAATTGGGATGGGGACAGAAAGAAATGATAGAAAGGATAAAGGTTTGTCTGTCTGTGTGTACGCACATATGCTTTTTTTTTTTTTTTTTTGAGACAGAATCTCACTCTGTCGCCAAGCTGAAGTGCAGTGGCATGATCTCGGCTCACTGTAACCTCCACCTCCCGAGTTCAAGCCATTCTCCTGCCTCAGCCTCCTGAGTAGCTGGGCTACAGGCACACAGCACCACACCCAGCTAATTTTTGTATTTTTAGTAGAGATGGGGTTTCACCATATTGGCCAGGATGGTCTCCATCTCTTGACCTCGTGATCTGCCCGCCTCGGCCTCCCATAGTGCTGGGATTACAGGCGTGAGCCACCGCACCCGGTCCATATGCATGTGTTTTACTGCCTACCCTGAGCCCAGCATCTTGCCTTGGTACTGCTGTCCACGTCCTTGTCTTGTCTGTGGCCACGCACTGAGGTGGAAGGTGGATATTATTATTCCCAATTTCTAGAGGTGGAAATTCAGGATAAAAGAGATGAAGTTACAATCCTCCAGTAGTTCGCAAAACTGAAACTGGCATCTAACTTACCTTAAGGGAATGAGAACCTTTTTTTGGTAAAAATAAAAAATAAAAAGAAAGAAGATTTGTTTCCTCTAAAGTGATGAGATGATTGTCTTATTTGGTCCCAGAACTGGCTCTGCAGATAATTCTAAACCATTCTGAATATGTTTTAAGAAACGGCAGCATCACTATCATAAGAGTAAAGTTTCCAAAGAGACCACTCTAATGGGCACAAACCTCACTTGGCTATCTCTGCATTATTTTTGTTTTAAATCAGAGAATTTCCTAGTCACGCTTTGGTTATAGTTCATTAGAACTCAGACTTTAGGCACTAGAAGGAGCCCTGGAGATCCGCTTGTTCAGCACCGTCATTCCAGGGAGGCACCCTCAGCTCCAGAGACAAGCTGAGACAGATGAGTACCTGCTGGGGCGCCCCCAAAGGCTGGGGGCGGAGCCTTCACTCAACCCAGGAGCTTGACAACGCAGTGCTGCCTCACCACAGCACACTGCTTCCTCCCTCACTGGTATGACATCTTTCTAACAATAAGAATAAACATTTTTTTTTTTTTTTGGAGAAATTTCCATGTGTCAGACACCTAAAGTACATTGTCTTATTAAGTCTTCAAGGAAACCTATGGGTGAGAAAGGACCATTCCCATTTCCAGATAATAAAACCGAGGCCTGGAGAAATCAAACAGTAGGTCCAAGTTACAGAGCTGGGAAAGCGAGGGCCCAGGATTTGAACCCAGCTCTGCCCACCTCTCGGTCCTGCATGTTTAACGGTACCCAATGCTGCCTCCTTTTGTCCCAGCACCTTCTCCCTCTTCCTCCCATGTCCCCTAGGAGCCAAATGTACAGATTCCCAGAATAAGGCACATTCCATTCAAACACACCCTCCCTCCAGCTAGTCACTTCCCTTCCTTTTGTGTTTATCAACACAAATAGCCTGTCCTCCTGGCACGTTTGTTTTGCTGGAGGCCTCCCTTATTCCCTAGGAGCCCTGAGGAACAATGAACTGTTATTTGAGCCCTCCAGGACTCCGCCCCCATCCTGGACAGCTTCCTCAACTTCCCCTCCTCACACTCACCCCCCTCCCTCAGAGCCTGTGTACAAAGTGCGTCAATCACTTGTTTACTTGCTTTTCCTGCCTGGGTCTGGGGTTCCGTTGACTTATTTTTCCCTCTGGAGGTTCTCCTGAAGTGAGCTTTGATCTTCAGAAGGGAAAGGCAACAGGAAGATGGTGAGAGATGCTAAGAGTGGGTTAGCATCTGACTCATTCCATGATAGGAACCCAAAAAGGTCATCTCTTAAAGAAACCAGCAAGGATGCTGCTGAGAACTGTGCATCCCTGCCAGTTCCTGGGTGGAGACAGGGACAGAATTCAAATTCCATAAGCCAGGGGCAAATCCTCCCAGACCTTTCCATCCTTAGCTAGCAGTGTAATTCATTGAGTATTAAACCAATGTGTACCCTTTCCAGAAAAAGCCAGAGCTGCAGACACCCATTGGAGGGAGATATTTTTAGATGCATATCTTCCCTTGGATAAGGCTGCTTGTGGAGACAACACAACTGCACAGTCCTATTTGAGAGCAGACATGGGAACATCTCTGGAATACTGCCTGCAATGCCCCGCCAGTAGAGCTATTTATTTGGACTTCTGAAGACTAGTTTGGACCTCAAAATCCGCATTAACATAAAAAAGGATCACTGGGCAGGGACACATAACTACTAAAATAATGTAGCAGCCAGGGGCCTGGCAAGATATGAAAGACATAATGAAAAGGGTTTAACTGAAGAGAATTTAATAAGGGACTATTTATGGGTGGCTGTGTGGGGTTAAGAGAACCAGCAAGGGATGGAGAGGCAGGGAGGCAGAGGGGAGGATATATCCTTCACTTCTCTTTCCTCCTGACCTCTAATTTCCTGCCAGTGCCTCCCACTGGCAAAACCCAGATAAAAGCCAAAGGACAGAAGACCGTGGGTGATGTGTGTAGAAGTCAGCCCCTGGGGCAGAGAGCAAGGTGAAAAGGGCGGAGAATGGATCAGAGTGGGCAAAGAAAGAATACACAGCCACCTACCCTCTCACTGACAGCTTAGGGGATGGTTTTTAACTGCTGGTCTCAGCAGAGCTGTTTTTCATGGACTCCAAGCTATTACAATAGGGTTCCAGCCATTGTAAAACGTATCTATTAAACTGGTCTGAAAATCAGCATTGTGCTGCTGGTTGGGTATTTTATTGTGATTCCTGTCACCCCTGATTAGACCTCTAGAAGAGGGAGAGTCCTTGCACCCCCTTTCCTATTTCCCTCTATTCAAGGACTACACAGTACATGGGAACATACAATCTTATTACTTCACAAGGTAGATTTGCTTTGGTGTCTTCTTGGTATGGAAGTTTTTATTGTGGAGTGTGTCTTATGTATAAAAGAGTATTTGAGATATATGTAGAGTTTAAAATATAGTACATTTAGTATCTATATATTTACCACAAAAGTTAAGAAAGTGAACACTAACCTTGGAACACTAACCTTAGAAGTCCTCCAAATGCCCCTCTCTAAATAAAACCTCCAGCTTCCTCCCCAGAGGTAACCACTGTCTTGATTTTTGTGCTTATCTTTATCTCATTTATTTTTTCTTGTTGTTGACACAGGGTCTCACTCTGTTGACCAAGCCAGAGGGCAGTGGCATGACCTCCCAGGCTCAATCAATCCTCTCACCTCAGCCTCCCAAGTAGCTGGGACTACAGATGCACACCACATCCAGATAATTTTTTTAAAAATTTTTATAGAGATCAGTTCTCTATAAAGTATGTTGCCCAGGCTAGTCTCAAACTCCTGGGCTGCTCAAGTAATCCTCCTACCTCAGCTTCCCAAAGTATTGGAATTACAGGCATTAGCCACCACGCTTGGCCCCATCTTGATTTTCGTTATAGTTTTCCCACCTAGGTATATATTCCATAACAATGTATATCAAGTAGAAGCACAAATCTACCTGAGAATTAAAGGGTAGTGTTGCCTATTTGATAAAGGTGCCCAGGAGAGAGATACGCTGAACAGAGTGTCTAGGTAATCTGGTTTCATCTTCCCCAAGAGTTTACAAGAGCCTCTCCTGGAGAAATAGGTAGACAAGGTCATGAGTGGGTCTTCCCTTCCCCATTTTCTCTGTTCTCTATTTTTAGAACTTCTATTATTGCAGTATTGAAACTTCATGACTGGTCTTCTATTCTGTTTCATCTGTTTCCTTTGTTTTTTTTCTATATATTTTTGCTCTTTATGGGGAGGGAGATGGAAATGAGGTGAGATTTCTTCAATATTTCTTCCTTCTCAGGGTTTTTCATTTTCCTTATCTTTTTTTTTTAATTTTTGAGAGCTTTGTAGTCTCCTTAAATATTCCTTTTTTATAGCATCCTGTTCTTGTTTCATGGAAGTTCTTTTACTTCTCAATGAACATTGATTATACAATTTATTTGGGAAATAAAATTTTCCTGCATAGGTTTTGTTTCCGCCAAATTGTTTTTTCTTCCATGTTAGAGCTTTTCCTTAGATGTAAACCTTGACTGTATGCTCATGATAATGAATAGAGAGAAAACAAAAACAAAAACGAAAACGAATAGGAAATTCTCAGGAAGTGGGTGAGGCCTGTCAACTTAGTTTCAAAGAAGGGTTATCTGGCTGGGCTGTTTGTTGGGAGAACACCCAATATCTTTAGGCATTTATTCTCCAGATGGTCAGTTACCCAGGAAATGGTCTTACAGTATCTTGCCATGAGGGTAAGGGTCTAGATGCTAATTTACTGGGAGCCAAGTATGGAAACGACATGGCATTATAATTCAGAGTCAGTTCTATTCCAGAGCAACTATGTCTAATGAAGGGCCCAAGAATGGGAGGTGGGAAGGGCACTGTCAGTCTGTGCCTAAAAGGCTTGTTTCTGCCTCATTATACATCAGAGTTGCCTTTCCCGTAGTAGAAAATTGGACATCCAAATGATGAGGTAAGTAATAACAAACAAGAATTTGCTGAGTGTCTCCCTTACTTAGCAACATAGATGTAAGTGCATGTACTTGAGTTGGTCAGTATCCACAACTGACTGCATGGTAGGCATTGGGGAATTATTGAAGGTCTGTCTCTTTTCTGGTCATTTTGAAGTTGAGTAAACAATGGCCAGAGAGATTAAATTAACCAAGGAGGTCTCAAGGTCAGACAGCTATTAAGTGGCAGAATTAGAATTCTCATCCCAGTCTATTTGATTCCAAAGCTCTTTATTATTATTTTAAATAGTATTTTTTCTAAGAAATGTATGCTTATTATAGGTATCAGAGAAATATATAAAGTTTCAAATAAACTTTTAAAAAACAACTGTAAGGCCACCAAAACATTGTGTAATATTCTTTCATAGGAATCCACCACAATTTATAATTTATAAAAATAATTGATCATTTATTTGATTCTCCCCTAGTTAGGGTCATTTAGATTGGTAAACCTATGCTCTTTCTACTATATGACATCAACCAAGAGCCGCAAGCATAAGTAGGAAGGGCAGGGTCCTAAGCAGGTGCCCAGGTGGAAAGCTACTGAGTGAAGGGGATTCAGATGGACACAGTTCAGTACCCTGGAGAGCTCCATGACAGTATGGCTCCATTATGGACTCAGCGGTAACACTGGTTGGGAACTCTTTAGGGTTCTGAACTGCTTTCCCAGAATGGGATGTTAAAAGAGATCATACACAGCTGCGTTTTGGAGGGGTGGAGGTGGTCTGTTTGTCCCTGAGAGGATTCATCCTCACCACTCCCCGGTTCAAAGAGCTTTGTGGCTGTGGGTCGTTATTCTCACCACTCTGCTTTTTTTCACGCTGGCCCCTCAGCTGGGAATCCCTGGCTAGTTTCTCCTGATCTTTCAATGTCCCATTTCATCACTAATTTCTCCAAAAAGATTTCTGGGCTCCCTCTATCTTCACCCTCAATGATTTTCTCCCTTTTTCCCTCTGCATCTCTCTTACTCATTATATGTGCCACATTAGATTATAATTATGTTTGTCTGTTCTCCTTCTTAGAATATGAATTCCTTGAAGCAGGGACTGAGTCTTAGCTATATTTTGTCCCAGTAAATACTCAATAAATGATATTTAAAAATCATAAATAAGTGCGTTTTTGTAGGCAATGAGAAGCTATTGAAGGTGGCTCTCAACCAGGGGCAGTTTTGCGCCCTAAGGAACACTTGTTGATATCTGAAAATAGTCTTTGCTGCTACAAGTCAGTGAGTAAATTCTCCTGGAATATAATAGGTAGAGACCATGGGCCCTTCTAAATATCCAACAATATATTTTACAGTCCCCAGACAAGGAATTATCTGACCCAAAATGTTATTCATGCTGAGGATGGGAAACACTGTTTTAGAACAATAAAATGGATTTAATCAAACTCTTCTTCAGTCAGCTTAAGTCTTTAGAGAGCAGTAAGTCTAACTGGTCCATTTTACAGATGAGTAAAACTGATTTAGGTGTTTGTGGAGCCACAGCAAGTACTTATACTATGGCACCCTTTCCACACAGTTACACTTGTCAGGCCTCTGAGCCCAAGCTAAGCCATCATATCTCCAGTGACCTGCACATATACATCCACATGGCCTGAAGCAAGTGGAAAATCACAAAAGAAGTGAAAATAGCCAGTTCCTGACCTGATGACATTCCACCATTGTGATTTGTTCTGCCCCACCTTAACTGAGCGATTAACCTTGTGAAATTCCTTCTCCTGGCTCAGAACCTCCCCCACTGAGCACCTTGTGACCCCTGCCCCTGCCCATAAGAGAACAACCCCCTGTGACTGTAATTTTCCACTACCCACCCAAATCCTATAAAACAGCCCCACCCCATCTCCCTTCACTGACTCTCCTTTCAGACTCAGCCCACGTGCACCCAGGTGAAATAAACAGCCTTGTTGCTCACACAAAGGCTGTTTGGTGGTCTCTTCACATGGACGCGCATGACATTTGGTGCCAAAACCCAGGACAGGAGGACTCCTTAGGGAGACTGGTCCCCTGTCCTCACCCTCACTTCTGTGACTAGATCTACCTACGACCTCGGGTCCTCAGACCAACCAGCCCAAGGAACATCTCATGAATTTCAAATTGGGTAAGCAGTCTTTTCACTCTCTTCTCCAGCCTCTCTTGCTACCTTTCAATCTCCCTCTCTCGTTACCCTTCAATCTCCCTGTCCTTCCAATTCCAGTTCCTTTCCTCTCTGGTAGAGACAAAGGAGACTCACTTTTCATCCATTCACCCAAAACTCTGGCGTCAGTCACGGACTTGGGAAGACAGTTTTCCTTTGGTGTTTAATCACTGTGGGGACACCTGCCTGATTATTCATCCACACTCCATTGGTGTCTGATCACCACGGGGATGCCTGCCTTGGTCATTCACCCACATTCCCTTGGTGGCAAGTCAATTGCAGGGATGCCTGCTTTGGCTGCTCACCCACATTGCAGCCCAGGGCTGCTTACCACCCTCTTCTCCATGTCTCTACCTTTCTCTTTAAACTTACCTCCTTCACTATGGGCAAGCTTCCACCCTCCATTCCCCTTTCTTCTCCCTTAGCCTGTGTTCTCAAGAACTTAAAACCTCTTCAACTCACACCTGACCTAAAACTTAAATGCCTTATTTTCTTCTGCAATACTGCTTGGCCCCAGTACAAACTTGACAGTAGTTCCAAGTGGCCAGAGAATGGTCCTTTTGTCTATCCTACAAGATCTGGATAATTTTTATCGAAAAATGGGCAAAAGGTCTGAGGTGCCTGACATTACACATTGGACCCTCCCTAGTCTCTGCTCTCAATGCGACTCGTCCCAAATCTTTCTTCGTTCTCTCCTGTCCGTTCTTTCAGTCTCCACCCCAAGCTCTGAGTCCTTTGAATCCTCCTTTTCTATGGACTCATCTGACCTCTCCCCTCCTCCCCAGGCTGCTCCTCACCAGGTTGAGCCAGGTCCCAATTCTTCCTCAGCCTCCGCTCCCCCACTCTATAATCCTTTTATCATGCCCTCCTCACACCCCATCTGGCTTACAGTTTCTTTCCTCAACTAGCCCTCCCCCACCTGCCCAACAATTTCCTCTTAAAGAGGTGGCTGGAACTGAAGGCATAGCCAAGGTTAGTGCTCCTTTTTCTTTATCCAATCTCTCACAGATCAGATTTAGGCTCTTTTTCATCAAATATAAAAACTCAACCCAGCTCATGACCCATTTGGCAACAACCCTTAGATGCTTTACCACCCTAGACCCAGAAGGGCCAGAAGGCTGTCTTATTCTCAACATGCATTTTATTACCCAACCCACTCCCAACATTAGAAAAAGCTCCAAAAATTAGATTCTGGCCCTCAAACCCCACAACAGGACTTAAGTAACCTCGCCTTCAAGGTGTATAATAATAGAATAGAGGCAGTCAAGTAGCAGCGTATTTCTGAGTTGCAATTCCTTGCCTCCACTGTGAGACAAACCCCAGCCACATCTCCAGCACACAAGAACTTCCAAACACCTGAACCGCAGCGGCCAGGCATTCCTCCAGGACTGCCTACCCCAGGATCTTGCTTCAAGTGCCGGAAATCTGGCCACTGGGCCAAGGAATGCCCACAGCCCATGATTCCTCCTAAGCCATGTCCTATCTGTGCAGGACCCCACTGGAAATCGGACTGTCCAACCCAGCAGCCACTCCCAGAGCCCCTGGAACTCTGGCCCGAGGCTCTCTGACTGACTCCTTCCTAGATCTCCTTGGCTTAGCAGCTAAAGACTGACACTGCCGGACTGCCTCGGGAGCCTACAGGACCATCACAGATGCTTTGGGTTACTCTTACAGTGAAGGGTAAGCCAGTCCCCTTCTTAATCAATATGGAGGTTATCCACTCCACATTACCTTCTTTTCTTGCCTCCAAATCTATTGTGGGTATTGACGGCCAGGCTTCTAAACCTCTTAAAACTCCCCAACTCTAGTGCCAACTTGGACAATATTCTTTCATGCACTCTTTTTTAGTTATCCCCACCTGCCCGGTTCCTTTATTAGGCTGAGACATTTTAATTAAGTTATCTGCTTCCCTGACTATTCCTAGGCTACAGCCACGCCTCATTGTTGCCTTTTCCTAGTTCAAAGCCTCCTTCACATCCTCTCCTTGTGTCTCCCCACCTTAATCCACAAGTATAGGACACCTCTTCTCCCTCCTTGGCAATGGGTAATGCACCCCTTACCATCCCATGAAAACCTAATCACCCTTACCCTGCTCAGCACCAATATCCCATCCCATAGCACACTTTAAAAGGATTAAAGCCTGTTATCACTCCCTTGTTACAGCATGGCCTTTAAAAGCCTATAAACACTCCTTACAATTCCCCTATTTTACCTGTCCAAAAACCAGACAAGTCTTACAGGTTAGTTCAAGATCTGCACCTTATCAACCAAATTGTTTTGCCTACCCACCAGGTGGTGCCAAACCTGTATACTCTCCTATCCTCAATATCTCCCTCCACAACCCGTTATTCTATTCTAGATATTAGCTGACCCCATAGATCCTAAATCCTTCCCCACTCCCCTTTCCGTTCCTTAAAAACAGCCCTAAAGGCTGCTCCCACACTAGCGCTCCCTAACTCATCTCAACCTTTTTCATTACACACAGCCGAAGTGAAGGGCTGTGTGGTTAGAATTCTTACCCAAGAGCTGGGACCGCACCCTATAGTCTTTCTGTCCAAACAACTTGACCTACTCTTTTAGCCTAGCCCTTATGTTTGCATGTGGTGGCTGCCACTGCTTTAATACTTTTAGAGGCCCTGAAAATCACAAACTATGCTCAACTCACTCTCTACAGTTCTCACAACTTCCAAAATCTATTTTCTTCCTCACACCTGATGCATATACTTTCTGCTCCCTGGCTCCTCCAGCTATACTCACTCTTTGTTGAGTCTCCCACAATTACCATTGTTCCTGGCCCAGACTTCAGTCCGGCCTCCCACATTATTCCTGATACCACACCTGACCCCCATGACTGTATCTCTCTGATACACCTGGCTCTCACTCCATTTCCCCATATTTCCTTCTTTCCTGTTCCTCACCCTGATCACACTTGGTTTACTGATGGCAGTTCCACCAGGCCTAATCGCCACTCACTAGCAAAGGCAGGCTATACTATAGTATCTTCCACATCTATCACTGAGGCTACTGCTCTGCCACCTCCACTACCTCTCAGGAAGCTGAACTCATTGCCTTAACTCGGGCCCTCACTCTTGCAAAGAGACTACATGGCAATATTTATACTGACTCTAAATATGCCTTCCATATCCTACACCACCATGCGGTTATATGGGCTTAAAGAGGTTTCCTCACTACACAAGGGTCTTCCATCATTAATGCCTCTTTAATAAAAACTCTTCTCAAGGCCGTTTTGCTTCCAAAGGAAGCTGGGGTCATTCACTGCAAGGGCCATCAAAAGGCATCAGATCCCATTGCTCAGGGCAATGCTTATGCTGATACGGTAGCTAAAGAAGCAGCTTAGCTCCAACTTCTGTCCCTCACAGTCAGTTCTTCTCCTCCTCATTGGTCACTCCCACCTAGTCTCCTACTGAAACTTCCACCTATCAATCTCTCCCCACACAAGGCAAATGGTTCTTGGACCAAGGAAAATATCTCCTTCCAGCCTCATAGGCCCATTCTATTCTGTCATTTCATAACCTCTTCCAGGTAGGTTACAAGCTGCTAGCCTGCCTCTTAGAACGTCTCATTTCCTTTCCATTGTGGAAATCTATCCTCAAGGAAATCACTTCTCAGTGTTCCATCTGCTATTCTACTACTCCTCAGGGATTGTTCAGGCCCCCTCCCTTCCCTACACATCCAACCCAGCAATTTGCCCCTGCCCACGACTGGCAAATTGACTGTACTCACATGCCCTGAGTCAGGAAACTGAAATACTTCTTGGTCTAGGTAGACACTTTCACTGGATGGGTCTCACAGGGTCTGAGAAGGCCACCATGGTCATTTCTTCCCTTCTGTCAGACATAATTCCTCGGTTTGGACTTCCCACCTCTATACAGTCCAATAACAGACCGGCCTTTATTAGTCAAATCACCCAAGCAGTTTCTCAGGCTCTTGGTATTCAGTGGAACCTTCATACCCCTTACGGTCCTCAGTCTTCAGGAAAGGAAAAACGGACTAATGGTCTTTTAAAAATATACCTCACCAAGCTCAGCCTCCAACTTAAAAAAAAGGACTCTATCAATAATACAGCCCAAAAACTTGCCAACCAAGCAAGTAATTATGCTGAACCCCCTTGGGCACTCTCTAATTAGATGTCCTGGGTCCTCCCACTTCTTAGTCCTTTAATATCTGTTTTTCTCCTTCTCTTATTTGGAAGTTGTGTCTTCCGCTTAGTTTTTCTATTCATACAAAACTGCATCCAGGCCATCACCAATCATTCTATATGACAAATGCTCCTTCTAACAACCTTATCACAAAATCTTCCTTCAGCTTAATCTCTCCCACTCTAAGTTCCCATGCCACCCCTAATCCCACTTGAAGCAGCCCTGAGAAACATCGCCCATTATCTCTCCATACCACCCCTCAAAATTTTTGCTGCCCCAACACTTCAATACTATTGTATGTTATTTTTCTTATTAATATAAGAAGGCAGGAATGTTAGGCCTCTGAGCCCAAGCTAAGCCATGGTATCCCCTGTGACCTGCACATATACATCCACATGGCCTAAAGCAAGTGAAGAATCACAAAAGAAGTGAAAATAGTCAGTTCCTGCCTTAACTGATGACATTCCACCATTGTGATTTGTTCCTGTCTCACCTTAACTGAGCAATTAACCTTGTGAAATTCCTTCTCCTGGCTCAGAAGCTCCCTCAGTGAGCACCTTCTGGCCCCCGCCCCTGCCTGCAAGAGAAAAACCCCCTTTGACTATAATTTCCCACTACCCACCCAAATCCTGTAAAACCACCCCACCCCATCTCCCTTCACTGACTCCTTTTTCGTACTCAGCCTACCTGCACCCAGATGAAATAAACACTTTGTTGCTCACACAAAGCCTGTTTGGTGGTCTCTTCACATGGACACACGTGACAACACTTGGCTGACATTATTTTTTAGCCGTTCAGTACTCTGAGTCGTGTGGGAATAGAATGATTTTCTTAATGCACATTATTCTGCATTCATCAGTTTTGAAACACAAGGATGATACTGTCCAGACTAGAGAAAACATTTTGGAGTCACAGAACAGGCAACAGCCAGTCTCTCCCTGACCCCATTCCCACATTAGCCTCTCTTTTCTAGAAAGATGCTGCAAACCAAGGGCTGAGTGAGAAGAATGGTTCATTTCCGAACAATTCAATCTGCTCCGGGAAACAAGGGATTAGCCTGTGCAAGAGTGAGTTATTTTAAACCACTCTGCATTAAAATCAATTAATGCTCTGGAGGGTCCAGCCTGCCACAGGAGAATTCACTCTAATTGCTACAGACCAATGGTAGTCAGTATAACCTTCCTCCTATCAGCAAATAATAGCATTGGGTAGGGTGGGGTGTGGGGGATGAACTCAATCTCCACAGGAAGACATAGACCAAATGTGATGGCTATATTCTCTTCAAGTGCCTCAGATTTAGAATCCTTCTGATCCCAAAGTGTGCTCACCATACCTCTCATGAGTCAAATTGCCATTTTCCCAGCAGTAATCATGTGCCCAGGCTTCTGTCATTCAGCTCTGTTGAGTTAGAAAAGCCAAAGGAATGGAACAACAACAACAACAGAAAAGCCAAATGATTCAGCCACAATACAGAGTGAATCAGCAAAGAAAAAAAAAAGGTAGGAAAAGAGAATCTGTGTGGTGTCTTGAATAAAAGTGCCTTCCAATAAATTTGGTGAATTGTCTTCAAGGGAATCAGCTGAATGTGTTAATCATTTATTGTATATCATAACTGTCTGGTGCATACGTGATTAGCTGAAAATAATATTTGTGGGTCCACTGAGACTCTGAAATGATGCAAAGGAGAAGCTAGCTTTTGCAGAAGGAGCTCAACTTTCTTTGCTAAAGTTTTCCTTGGAGCTTCAAAGGCTGTTTCAGTATTGGCTGCTATTGGCATGAGAATGTAAAAGGTGTGGGGGAACTTTCTCTGGAAAGGACCTTTCACAGAGAATCAGGAAAATAGGAACCAGGTCTCAACAAGGAAATGCTCTCTGTCTTTCTTTCTTTCTTTTTTTTTCTTTTTTTTTTTTTTTTTTTTTTTTTTTGAGACAGAGTCTTGCTCTGTCACCCAGGCTGAAGTGCAGTGGCATGATCTCAGTTCACTGCAACTTCCAACTCCCAGGTTCAAGAGATTTTCCTGCCTCAGCCTCCCAAATAGCTGGGACTACAGGTTCCCACACCACGTGTGGCTAATTTTTGTATTTTTAGTAGAGACTGGGTTTCTCCATGTTGGCCAGGCTGGTCTCGAACTGCTGACCTCAGGAGCCGCCCCCCTCGGCCTCCCAAAATGCTGGGATTACAGGCGTGAGCCACCGTGCCTGGCCTCCACCTCTATTTCTTGTCCTTTTCTTCTCTTTCATGTGTGTGCATGTGTGCAGATATAGGTTTGAAACCCAGTTCTACTCTGAGCTTCAGATTCTTCATCTATAAATTGGGAATCATAATGCTAATATCCCCAACTTGTCAAGGGGGTTTTCATGGAATGATGTATATAAAGCACACGACTCATGAAGGCACTAGATAAATCTACTATTACCAGGGCTCAGTTCCTGCCTGAGTGATTTCCTAATGACAGAAATCTTGGCCTAGGGACTTAGTGGTTTGGGAATAATGGGAGATGGATGGTCAAACTTAAGAAGAAGTCTCTATCAGGGGTGCACTTGAAGTTTTGAGGTCTAAAGGTTTTTCTGAACCTCTTTACAAGATGTATAGAGGTTGGAGTTTGTGGTTAGCCAAAGTTTTGAATTGCTCAGCTCTGTATTTAATATTCTAGAGAATGAATTTATCACTGAGTAGGCTTGGAGGAGGCCCAAAACTTTTTGGACTTTGCAATAAACTTAGAATTCAGAGAGAATGTCTAACAAGAATCATCCTGCCATGGGTCCAAAGAGAGAAAAATGCTTCCACCATGAAAGAAAAAGAGTTTAGTTGGTGAATCTTCAGTTACAGTAAACACAGGGTGGTGATGGGTATCCTAAGTGCAAAGGTACGCACACCCAGCTCCTCATCAGAGTCACTGGAAGAATTTTACAAAAATATACAGGTTCCTGAGCCCCACCCTGGATATTAAAGGGGACACAGATAGGCTCGGGATCTCATTTCTTTGTTATTAAAGTGCTAAGATGATTCTGATGATCAGTCAGGTTTAGAAACAACTCAGAAGGTAGATGGCTCAGGCCCATGGACTCCAGCTGTAGAAGTGATTTGTTGAGAATCAGCTTCTTTACTCCACTTCCCTTTGCAGAGATCTGACCCACATCTCTCCAGTATAATGTAAGAAAGATTTAGGAAAATCTTCAGAGGCACTTGGAGCTGATTCCCACTTCAGAGGCAGGGATTTTGGAGTCCATGCCTGAGAGATGACACTGTCTGACCATCAAGGCCTGCTATTGTTTGGACATTTGACCCCTCCAAATCTCATGTTGAAATTTCATCCCCAGTGTTACAGTGTTGGGAGGTGATACCTAGTGGGAGGTGTTTTGGTCATGGGGCTGGATCCCTTACAAATGTATTAATTCCCTCCCTGAAGTGAGGCAGTGGGTGAGTTCTCACTATATTAGTTCCCATAAGAATTGGTGGTTGAAAAGAGCCTGGCACTTCCCTTCCTCTCTCTTGCTTCCTCTCTCACTGTGTGATTGCTGCACATGTTGAATCCCCTTCACCGTCCACCATGAGTGGAAGCAGCCTGAGGCTTTCACCAGGTGCATAGTCTTCCAGCCAGCAGAATCATGTGCCAAATAAACCTCTTTTCTTCATAAATTACACAGCCTCAAGTGTTCCTTTAAAACAACACAAACAGATTAAGACAAGGCCACTATCATTATCAAATGTATTTATGACATTCGAGTCCCACACAGTGACCCAACCTTTATGATTGCATCTCCTACCAACCCCTGCTGGGCACTCAAGTGTCTCCCAATATCCCTTGAACTTTTCTAATTTTCTTTGCGTCTTCCTCCCTAATCTGCAATGAGCTCCACTTCACTAACACAGGCAGCATAGCTTGTGGATGGCTGGCTTTGGAATTAGGGCAGGTTGGAATTCTGGTGTAGCTGGGAGCCAAATTGCACCATGTTGTCAACCCCCTAGGGAGGCAGAGCAGCAAGAGTGAATGGGCCTGAGTCATGGCCCCATAACACTCTCATGTGATGCCTGCTGGGAAGACATACATTTCTATTTTGTTCATTATTATTTTTGGTCTCTATTCAGAAACATGAAACAATATCTTATCGACTAGTAAACCAACCATTGTAATACAGCTGATAAGGGTTGCATAGAGGATGCACTTCGTGTTAGGAGATTATATCTGAAAGAACCAAAACCAGGCCCAGGAGCAAGGCCTGAGGAGTTTCCTGAAGAAGGAAATGTAGAAGCCAAGTATGTGAGATGAGTGGCACTTGGCACGTGAGGAAGCAACGAAAGGATGCCTCAGATAAAGGAAAATATGTCAGGAAAGGCACAACAGAGGTGGGAAACAAGCTGGGGTGTTTGGGAAATTATAGTTCAGCATTGCTAAAGGGTAGGGTATGAGTGGTCAATGGGAAATAATGAGGCTGGGGCTTGGGAGTGGGTATTGTGAGGGAGAAGGAAAGATGTAGTGGCATGATGTTCCAATCAGAGACACCCCCCGCAACATGGAACCCCTCACCACAGAACACCCCACCATGGAAATGTCTACCACAGAACCCCCAACCATGAAATCCTCAGCAATGGGGCCCTCCACCATGGAATCCCTCACCATGGAGCCTTCCATGTCTTTAGCAGCTCTGGGTGAGGAAGGAGCCTGAAGCCAAAGATAGGTGCTATCTAGTTCCCCCTACTATTTGCTTCCTAATGGAGAACTCAGATTCACAGAGGGGCTTTGTCCATTGTCCTGACCAGCTGGATTCCTTTTGAGGCAGACAGAAATCCCTGTGTCTCCTATGGACTGTGGGAGGCTGGCCGACAGGCTTCTCAACACCACTTCAAAGTTATATGAATGACTGCATATATTTAACCCAAGCCCTATTAAGATAATGGAAAAAAGAGATTTACTTTGGTTCAAATAATCCCCAAAGAGTGATGGGAGTCAGGGGAGAAAGCATCCCATCAGTTTTTTTTGTTTGTTGTTGTTGTTTTTTTTCTTTTAATATGGAAACAATTTCAACTATCTCAGATGAATAATGTCTTCCCTAGTTTAAAAACCTATTAAGGCACCAATTCTCCATATGCATTCCAATTCCTTTGGGATAGGAGGATCTTCTTTTCCTCCCCCTGTTTCTTCCCAGGACTTTGGTCACCTACTGAGCTTGGACCATGCCGGTTTCATACCTTCTTAGCTGCCTGTGTACTGCTAGGTACTCCCCATCAGGTCACCTCATTCTATTATAGTCTTCCTGTGAGGTATCTTCCCCATTTACAAATAAAGAAACAGACAAATAAAAATTAGAAGCTACTTATGTACTTACTTTTACTGCTTGATGGGTTATCATTTATGGATATTTGTTTTTGGTTGTTGTTGTTTGTTTTGTTTTGTTTTGAGTTGGAGTCTCGCTCTTGTTGCCCAGGCTGGAGTGCAGTGGCATGATCTCGGCTCACTGCAACCTCCACTTCCCAGGTTCAAGCAATTCTCCTGCCTCAGCCTCCTGAGTAGCTGGGATTATAGGCACCCCCTACCACGCCCGGCTAATTTTTGTATTTTTGGCAGAGACAGGGTTTTGCCACGTTGGCCAGGCTGGTCTTGAACTCCTGACCTCAGGTGATCTGCCCGCCTCGGCCTCCCAAAGTGCTGGGATTACAGGCATGAGCCACCATGCCTGGCCTGTTTGTTTGTTTGTTTGTTTGTTTTTGAGACAGAGTCTTACTCTGTCACCCAGGCTGGAGTGCAGTGGCATGATCTCAGCTCACTGCAACCTTTGTCTCCCAAGTTCAAGCGATTCTCCTGCCTCAGCCTCCCAAGTAGCTAGGAATATAGGCGCATACCACCACACCTGGTTAATTTTTGTATTTTTAGTAGAGACGGGGTTTTGCCACATTGGCCAGGTTGGTCTTGAACTCCTGACCTCAGGTGATCTGCCCTCCTCGGCCTCCCAAAGTGCTGGGATTACAGGCATGAACCACCGTGCCCAGCCTGGATATTGGTTTTTACTCATGGAACCACTGTTTAGGTCAAGAACTAGAACTTCCTCCCCAAATTATTAACTCCTCCCTCCCCACCTCTCTGAAGCCAGGTTCCAAATTTGTACTTTCATACTCCATACCACTTCCCTGAGATTCTCTCTTTACAAAAAGGAAATAGAATAAGAAGAAAGAGTGACTTTCCTATGATTGTGTAGATAACGTCAGAGCTGGGACTTGAACCCATGTGTGCAAAGTCCTCTTATTTTGGTTGACTTCTTCCTCTCAGCTTACCTAAGTCCTTTCAATCTTTCAAGGCCAATCAAATGCCATGCTTCTCCATGGAGTCGTTTAGACCTCCCCTGCCTCACTGATCTCTTCCTCCACCTGGTAAGTTGCTGCCCTGTCTGTCCAACTGATAAGACACTTAGCAGTAGTTTCTGGCATTATTTATCATTTTGCATTCTTGTTTCATCTTCCCTATGATTTCATAAGTTTTTCTGGAACTCAAGGACCACAACTTAAACCTGCTTATCTTCCCAGAAACTTGAAACTGATCTGCACATAGAATAGACAGGACAGTGGGTTTCTGTGCTCTGCTCTGGAGTCAGACTCCCTAGATTCAAATCCTGGTCCTGCTAGTTGCTTGCAGTGTGACATCAAACTATGGAATCTGCTCACATGCCTTCCTGAAGAGTTGTTGAGAAAATTAAAGCACATAATAATTTTCAAGTGGTCAGTACAGTGCCTGGCACACATTTTTTTATATTATTATTATACTTTAAGTTCTAGGGTACATGTGTACAACGTGCAGGTTTGTTACATATGTATATATGTGCCATGTTGGTGTGCTGCACCCATTAACTCATCATTTACATTAGGCATATCTCCTAATGGTATCCCTCCCCTCTTCTCCCACCCCACAACAGGCCCTGGTGTGTAATGTTCCCCACCCTGTGTCCAAGTATTCTCATTGTTCAGTTTCCACCTATGAGTGAGAACATGCGGTGTTTGGTGTTTTTGTCCTTGCGATAGTTTGCTGAGAATGATAGTTTCCAGCTTTATCCATGTCACTACAAAGGACATGCACTCATCCTTTTTTATGGCTGCATAGTATTCCATGGTATATATGTGCCACATTTTCTTAATCCAGTCTGTCACAGATGGACATTTGGTTGGCTCCAAGTCTTTGCTATTGTGAATAGTGCTGCAATAAACATACGTGTGCATCTGTCTTTATAGCAGCATGACTTATAATCCTTTGGGTATATACCCAGTAATGGGATTGCTGGGTCAAATGGTACTTCTAGTTCTAGATCCTTGAGGAATCGCCACACTGTCTTCCACAATGGTTGAACTAGTTTACAGTCCCACCAACAGTGTAAAGTGTTCCTATTTCTCCACATCCTCTCCAGCACCTGTTGTTTCCTGACCTTTTAATGATCACCATTCTAACTGGTGTGAGATGGTATCTCATTGTGGTTTTGATTTGCATTTCTCTGATGGCCTGGCACACATTAATCAGTCCACAAAGGCCAGATATTTTTAGGAGCCCAATTTGTTGTTAATAGTGAATGATTCAACTGGTTCTCAAGGTTAATATATATAGAGAGAGGATGAACTCGGAGATAGAAAATCTTTCTATAGGAAACAGGTCTAGGAAAAGTAACACACAAGTTGGAAGGAAGCCAAATATTCAGTTGGACCGCCTTACTTCCCCTCCATCACGTCCGCCTTGCCATAGACTGCAATAATGGCTCCCCAGTGTGCAGAGTGTTGAAATGACTAACAGCTGAGCAGTCAAGGACAGAGCAGAGTCAGGCGCCAAGGCTGTCAGGCAGTGTTCCTGCTATTAAGTCACGCAGAAGGGGCCAGCTTTGCCTCTGAGCCTCAACAGCAGCTAATGCTGTTAGAATGAAACGTAGATCCATTTGGGCCCTAAACCCTGGTGTTTAGTCAAGACTCTAGAAGGTCAATGGTTGAAGAAAAATGTGAAGCTGAAGCAGGAGTTTCCAATGAGGTGGCCAAGCAGGTGATATTTCGAGTCAGGAAATATACTTCTCTGGATGTATGTACATATATTTTAGTGAAATGGCCCATTTCTTCCAAGGACTTCATATGACAAAAACTTGCCTTCCTTTTGACTTTATTCCCATACAAAATCATGAAGAAGCAGGCTCTTATGAAACACACAATGCCTGTGGCTTTCTTCATGTGCATTGTCAACCTGCAAAGAGATTCTTCTCTAACTACTTTCAGATAGTTTGGGGGAGAGTTTGGGATGGGACTTAACATATAGATCATTTTTGTTGCAATCCTGTGAGCTTTAGGACATCTGTTCTGCAGGCCACAGGAGGCATTTCTCTTGAGTATCAGAGCTAAGCACAATGGAACTTGGACATGAGGAAAGTCAGGTGGGTAGGAAATTGTCACAACCTAAGATCTTAGAATTTATAGGGAGTTGAGACGTAGAAGAGGAAAATGGAGAAGCTTCGGGTAATAGGATTGGGTGGACTGATGGGGAAAAATAGTAGAGACTGTTGAGCTCTTTCAGAACACAAGATCCCAGTCACTGGGGGCATACAAAAAGGCAAAGTTCAAGCCAGCAATAAGTATCAGGAAAAGCAGTTGTAACCACAAAGCCAAGAGTAAGTGGGGGCAGAAGGGTCATGAACCATTACCTTTCATGCAAAAGATAATTACAAAGCATCGAACTATCACCAGAAATATTTACTGTCTATAGCAATGCCCATGAATTATATCATCTCATCAGCTTTCCCTCTCTGGGCCTCAGTTTCCCCATATTTAAATCTGAAGAACTCCTAGCTTGAGTTAGTGCCCCTCTTCTGCTTCCCCAGACCTCTGTGTTGTAACTGTCTATCAGTGAGTCTGACTCTCTAACTATACCTTGAATTCCTAACAGTAGGACTGTGTTTTATTCATCTTTGCATCCTCAAAGCCTGCTCCAGGGCCTGGCATATAACAGGTGTTCCATCAATATTTCCTGACTAAATGGTCTCTAAAGTCCTTGGAGGACAGAATCATAGAATGATTGGATCGGTTATTCTAGGACTCTGACCTCTGCAGAGTTCAACATGAAGTGAGGGCTAAACAACCTTCCCAGCAGCAGTCCAGCAGCAGTCGTGAGCAGGCTGCTTCACTTGAAGCACTATAGCCCTCTGCTTCCCATCCTCTGTCTTAACTTCTTTATTACCATTTCCAAATATCCTCTTTGGTGACAGTCTAAAGTCCTGTTTTGCTTGCTTCAAACATCAAGGTAGGGGTTTTATAAATGTGAAATACCAACTATCCCTCATACCAACCATCCCTCTGGTTTACTTCCCTTTTCTCAGGCAAGTCCATAGGCTTAGGTCTTGCATAGCTCTTAGATTCTCTTGGTAGAAGATCCTGAGCTAAAGATTCAAATGTAAGAAGTTTACTGGGAAAGTGATTCTAGGGAGCACTGATAGGGCAGCAGGAAAGTGAGACAGGAAAGGGAAGAAAGGTGATATAAGGTGTGTTAATGAGCTGGGGGCGACTGAGGCTCATTCCTACTGAAGACTCTTGGGATACTCTGGGGAACACACATCAGAATCGTCCCCTATAAGGAGTGAGGGAGCTGGGGTATTTATCCACCAACTCCCATCTAAAATCAGTTGAAGGCTCTTTCAGGGTTGGAGAGGAATAGTCTCCCACCACTACTAATTTGACTCATGCACTAGTTGAACACACTCCTGCAGCCAGAGAAAGCCCCCAGATGCTTGTAGAAACCATCAGGGCTGGGTGCAATGGCTTACATAGTGGCTATAATCCCAGCACTTTGGGAGCCAAGGTGGGAGAAGGATAGCTTGAGGCTAACAGTTTCAGACCAGCCCAGACAACATAGCAAAAAGCAGTCTCTACAAGAAAAAAAAAAGTAGCCAGGCATGGTGGTGCACACCTGTAGTCCCAGCCACTTGAGAGGGTGAGACAGAGAATTGCTTGAGCCCAGGAGTTCAAGACTGCAGTAAACAATAATCGCCACTGCACTCTGGTCTGGGCAACAGAGCAAGACCCTGTCCCTAAAAAGAAAAAAAAAAGTGTGGGAAAAAAGTCATCATCATGTACAGCAACAGTGTGATTGAGGGGATATGGGTAGCCATACCGGTACCTTATGCTACTCATCATAGCTACGACTAAGACTTCTGGACTCAAATGCCCCAAACCCTTCCATTCTTTCCTCCTAGTTTAGTCTACTTGGATTGAAATATGAAGCTCTCCAATTTCCCTCTACAACACCCTGACAAGTGGACAGTCAGCCCCTGCTTGAATACTGCTAGTGTCAGGGAACTCACTGCCTCTGCAAGGCAGCACATTCTATTGCTGAAATCATTGAGACGTCAAATTTTTCTTTTTTTTTTTTTAGGTTCAACAATTGTCATCTTGTAATTTCCAACTTAGTTCTACCCCTTGGAGTCCCACAGAATGATTCTCCTCCACCACAACAACACTTTTGTGTGTGTGTGTATGTGCAACAAGGCTGTTTATTTCACCTGGATGCAGGCAGGCTGAGTCTGAAAAAGTAGTCACCAAAGGGTGGTGGGATTATCATTAAGTTCTCATAGGTTTGGGATAGGCGTACAAAGTACCTTCTTAAGGGTGGGAGAGAATATTACAAAGTACCTTCTTAAGGGCAGGGGAGAACACATCCTATCAGGTAAGGTGGGGCAGAACAAATCACAATGGTGGAATGTCATCAGTTAAGGCTACTTTCACTTCTTTTGTGGATCTTCAGTTGCCTCAGGCCATCTGGATGTATTCGTGCAGGTCACAGGGGATATGATGGCTTAGCTTGGGCTCAGAGGCCTGACATTCCTGTCTTCTTACATTAATAAGAAAAACAAAACAAAATGGTGGTGAAGTGTTGAGGCAGCAAAAATTTTGGGGGGTGATATGGAGAGATAACAGGTGATGTTTCTCAGGGCTGCTTCGAGTGGGATTAGGGGCGGCGCGGGAACCTAGAGTGGGAGAGATTAAACTGAAGAAAAATTTTGGGGTAAGGGGTGATAGTGTGGGGTTGTTAGAAGGAGCATTTGTTATATAGAATTATTGATGATGGCCTGGATGCGGTTTTGTATAAATTGAGAAACTAAATGGAAGACACACAGTCTGAATAAGAGAAGGAGAAAAACAGGTATTAAAGAACTAAGAATTGGGAGGACCCAGGACATCTAATTAGAGAGTGCCCAAGGGAGTTCAGCATAATTATTTGCTTGGTTGGAGAGTTTTTGGGCTCTATCCTTGAGTTTTTTTTATGCTGTCATATACCACACCAGATTGATTCAGGTAAAAATAACACTCTTCGTTAAAAGATATACAGAGTCCTTTTTCAGCAGTGAGTAAGTCAAGGCCTCAGCAATTTTGGAGGAAAGAGAAATGCAAAGCCAGCAATTGTTTGTTGAAGAAGGACTAGAAACGGCTAGGAGAGAGTGAGTGAGATTGATAGTGTGGTGGAGATAGCTGGGGAGAGGTAGAGGGTGGCATAAGAACGGGAACGAGAATAAGAGTGAGTATAAAACTAAGGAATAGGACTTTATCAGGATGAAAGTATCGGAGGGTGCCCTGCTGCAAAGATCACTCTAAGAGGGAGTTAAGAGTGGTGGTTTGGGGATAGCACCAGGAGATATCAGCTGTGATGGCTTGGAGAAACAGTGTAAACCGGCAGTGTAAACAAGGGCAGGGCATTTATGAGTACTTGAGAATGGTGAATAGGAGTATGACTAGACAGAAGATAGTAGGGATGACAAGTTTTGTGGGCACAGTCCAAGTAGTAGGGGTGACTGTGTAAAGCCCTGTTGCAAAAAGTAGGGTAAGGAGGAATAGATTTAATAGAATGAAGGGATGTATTAGGCTCATGAGGGGTATTACTGTTCTTCAGAAATTCGAGTGAGTTTAAGGGAAGTAGGGGAGAGTACCTGGGACTTCCAGGAGGAAGAGGAGAAGTCAGGCTGGCTGTCTAACAGACACAGTTTTATTCTGGAATGGTGAACCCAGCGGGGAAGGTCCTGCAGGCGGATGGCAATTGGGGTACTATAGATGACTAAGCAGAGTCTGGTCCATCGAGGTTATAGAGTTTGAGGGGTTAGATTCTTAACAAGAACTGATTGTCCAACTAGGGTGTCTTCATATGGCTGGGAATCTGGAGTAGGCAAGAGAAGATTAGCAGCCTGGCGAATTTCCTGTCTAGCCTGTTGGAGAACTGGAAGGCAGTCGCCCAGAGGGACACAACAGCACTTTGAATAGAGTTTCTAAAACAATCTGGTGTTTTCACTGTGAATCTCCTTCTCTGGCCCAAATCACTCACTGCCTTTGCCATTCTTACTACAATGTGTTCTTACTACAATGTGGTCTTTAGACCAGTGGTTCTCAAAAGGGGGCAAACTTGCCTCTTAGGAGGCATTTGGCACAATCTAGAGACGTTTTTGGTTGTTACATCTAAGGGAGAGTGCTACCGGCAACTAGTGGGTGGTGGCCAGGGATGCTGCTAAGAATCCTACAACACACAGGACAACCCCCACAACAATTTTCTGGCCCAAAACATCAAAAGTGCCAAGGCTGAGAAATTCTGTTCTAGGCACATCATCATCCAGGCTACTCCCCTCTGCTTTATATGGTTTGTCATATAAAGCACAGTGCTCAGAACTTGGTATGTGGTACCTGCAAGGATAGGACCAAAGACAGCATGAATGCATGGGGGTATCAAGAATATATCCTCGGACTGGGCACAGTGGCTCACACCTGTAATCCCAGAACTTTGGGAGGCTGAGGCGGGCAGATCACCTGAGGTGAGAAATTCAAGACCAGCCTGGCCAACATGGCGAAACCCCATCTCTACAAAAAATACAAAAAATTAGCCAGGCGTGGTGGCTCATGCCTGTAGTCCCAGCTACTTGGGAGGCTGAGACACGAGAATCGCTTGAACCTGGGAGGCAGAGGTTGCAGTGAGCTGAGATCATGCCACTGTACTCCAGCCTGGGTGACAGAGTGAGACTCTGTCTCAAAAACAAAAACCAAAACAAAACAAAACTATATCCTCTCTCACTTTGAAAATGGGATTCATAGTAGCAGCTAAAACATTCACCATATATCCCTTCTCCTACCCAGTCTGTGGTCAGGGAAATGTTCCAAGTCCTATTGAAACAAATTGCTCTCAAGCCAATGATTAAGAAACAAAAACAAAGATATAAAAACATAAAGGGAAATCTAGAAGGAAGCAGAGTTTCCTCTGAGCATCTCCACAATGCTTTAATCATAATAAATTGAATCGAATTCATTTTGGTTTATTTTTTACCCTAAAGGCATAACTGCAGATCTTCTCTACCAAATTTTTACCGCCTGAATAAATGATAAATTGTCTCTCATATTTTCACCCAAGACACTCCCAAAAATATCAAACAGGGCAGAGCAATGTTGATCCATTTCTTGACCCTTTTTGGGTAAGGGCGAATTGACCGGCTATGAAGCCACTTAATTGTAGATTACATTTATTTACCTGATATAAGGAAACACCAGGTCCAGATGGTTTTACTACTAAGTCCGACCAAAACATTAAAGAAAGAGTTAATTCCTATTTTATTCAAACTGTTCTAGAAAATTGGGAGGGGGGTGGAAGATGGAGGCACACTTCAGCTTATTTCATAAGGCTGACACAATCTATCTAAAAACCCAAACCTTTTGAGGACAGCACATGAAAAGAAAATTATAGGAAAATCTCATTAATGAACAAAAGATGTAAAATTTCTAGAAAATTCTCAAACTGAATCTAGCTTTGAGTTTTATGTTTTATAAAGTGACTTGAGTTTTATTTATTCCATGAATGGAGGATGATTTTAATAACAGAAAATCAATCACTATACCTCATCACCTTAATAGATTAAAGGAGTGAGGAATCAAGAATGAGCATACAGGGACACGGGGAACTTAAAATGTTCTTCTTGGGTATTGGGTATGTATGTATTGGTTACTATTTGCTGTGTAACATGCAACTGCAAAATTTCAGTTATGTAAAATAAGCATTTGTTTTCATACATTTTAGGGTAAGCTGGGGGTTAGCTATTTTAGGCTGGGCTCAGTTGGGCAGCTCAGCTTTAAACTGCAAGTCTCTGGGTCAGCCTAGTGACCACAGACTAAATATCTTTCATTATTCTTGGATTAGTTGGCTAGCTGTTGCAAGTTTATCTCATGGAAATGTGGAATATTATGATAATTTACTCAACAGGACAAACACACTTCAAGTTCCTGCTTGCATAGTTTCTGCCATCATCCCATTTGGCCAAAGCAATTTGCATGGCTGAGTTTACAGTCAAGGAATGGGGAAGTATACTCTGCCTTTTATGGCATGGATACAGAGAGGAATACAGAATTGGGCCAATGACTCAATTATATAACAGGGCCTGTATCAGTGCATTCTTGCATTGCCATGAAGAAACACCTGAGACTGGGTAATTTATAAAAAGGTTTAATTGGTTCACAGTTCCGCAGGCTGTATAGGAAGCATAGCTGGGGAGGCCTCAGGAAACTTACAATCATGGCAGATGGTGAAAGGAAAGCAGGTAGGTCTTACATGGCTGGAGCAGGAGGAAGAGAGAAGGGGCAAGGAAGTGCCACACATTTTTTTTTTTTTTTTTCTGAGACAGGGTCTCGCTCTGTTGCCCGGGCTGGAGTGCAGCAGCACCATCTTGCCTCACTGCAACCTCCGCCTCCTGGGTTCACGCGATTCTCATGACTTAGCCTCCTGAGTAGCTAGGATTACAAGCGTGTGCCACCATGCCCAGCTAATTTTTGTATTTTTAGTAGAGACAAAGTTTCACCATGTTGGCCAAGCTGCTCTCGAACTCTTTGTCTCAACTGATCCACCTGCCTTGGCCTCCCAAAGTGCTGGGATTACAGGTGTCAGCCACTGCACCCAGTCATGTCACACACTTTTAAACAATCAGATCTAGTGAGAACTCTTATCACAAGACAGCACTAGGGGGTGGTGCTAAACCATTAGAAACAACACCCATGATCCAATCCCACCAGGCCCCAGCTTCACACTGGGGATTACAATTTGACATGAAATTTGGGTGGGGACAAGGGCCACAAGGCATGTGGGTATTTTATTTATAATTTATATGTATGACACATACACATTATATAGATGTAAAAGGTGGTATTCACAAAACATTTCATAATAAAAATTAATGAAATTCACACATGAAGCACATTTTGGTGACCCTTCTTATTTACTAGTCTCATAATACTATCAGAGGAAATGAAGTTGGCTTGGCAGGAGTTGTTCTTCATGATTGTCTCTTTCATCTTTTCTTTTTTCTATTCTTTTAACCTCTTCCAAAAAGGATTTGAAGAGGCTTACAAAACACCAAGAAAAAGTAAATTCATGATAAATAAAACAAAGCAAAAACAAAATAAGGTTTCCAAAGCAAGACAGAGCAGGAACCACGTTAGCACTGGCCTGGATGTTCTTTGTTTCCCTCTTCTGATCCTCTTTCCACCATTCTCTACCTGTTCTATGTTCCCTGAAGGGCTCCTGTGTCTCCTGGCTTCTCCTATAGCTACAAGGCTCACTGGGTTCTGATAACTGCTCTGTCCTCCTGCTGCTTCAGGCCTAGAGACAGGTAGCACTTCCTGTGAACCATCCCTTGCTGACTTCCTTCATCCTGCCATACCTTTGTAACGTACTCCTTCACTAAGTCCTTCTTACTTTACCCTTTGGAATGTGCCATGTTTCCCGTCAGGGACCCTGACTGCAACCGCCCACAAATCATATGCCTTAATTCTATATGCCTGCAAGATGTGGGTCTAAGGTCTTAGAGTCATTATCAAGTGGGAGACAAAATCAGTGAAAGAATCCCATCTCTCAAGAGAAGCAGACATACTCCTGACACCAAAATGGGCAAGAAATTTTCTCTGTGGTTTCTCAAAGAGAGGACATTGTGGTGTAATCCCATTCTTTTCTCTTACAAACCATCTCTAATCCACTCAGGGCTCAGTCCTCAAATCTCTTGGTATCCACACACACTGTTTGATCTTATCCAGTCTCACAGCTTTAAATATACACACACTGATGAATCCCAGTGGGTGCCTCCGGTCCTGACTTTCCCCTCAATTCATTTTCACTATCTAACTGCCTATTTTTTGGATATCCAATAGGCATCTCAAGTTCTTTCTATGTCCAAAACAAAACTTTCAATGTTTATTCTGTAATCCTCTCCTCCCAGTATGCCCTCATTTCAGTAAAGGGCTCCATCATTATTTGCCTGGTTGCTCAGGGCATGTGTGTGTGTATGCGGGAGCGGGACGAGTGGGGTAGCAATGGAAGAAAACTGTCATTTTTTTTTTTTATAGTGACATGGTCTTGCTATGTTGCCCAGGCTGTTCTTGAACTCCCAGGTTCAAGCGATCCCCCTGTCTCGGCCTCCCAAAGTGCTGGGATTATAGGCGTGGGCCACCATGGCTGGCCCTGTCATCCTTGATACCTTTTTTTCTCACATTCCACATCCAATCTGTCTCACACCATGTTGGTTCAGATCTTCAAAATACATTCAGAATCTGACCAGTTCTCGTGACCTCCATCACTACCACTCCAGCTCAAACTACTAGTCTTTCATTCTACTGTACTTATTCCTAGCTGGTTTCCCTTCTTCTATTCTTGTATCCTGGAAGGATCAAAGGATTATACCTCCATCAGCCAGTGTAATCCTTTAAAAATATGTCATATCATATCATCTCCTGCTCAAAATCCACTAACTGCTTCCTAACACACTTAGTTTTCACCATGGCCTACAGGGCCTTACATGCATGATCTTGTCCCTAGCATCGTTATTTTCTGTCATTCTTTCCCTCCCTCCTCCCCTCTCTACCTTGTGCCCTCCCTCCCACCCTTCCTTCCTGCCTCCCTCTCCCTCCTTCCAATCCAGTCATAACAGCCTCCTTGATGTTCCGTGAACAGGTCAAGCATGCTATTTGAGGCCTTGGGACCTTTGCACTTGTTTCCTTTGACTGAAACACTCCTGTTCAGATATCTACATGCCTCACTCAATCATTTAAGTCTATGCTCAAATGACAAACCTTCAGGGAGGTCTTCTCTAATACCTCCACCATTGCCTACTTTGCTTCACTTTTCTTCACAGCACTTATCAGTACCTGATATGATATGAAACATGTAGTTACACATTTGTTTATTGTCTGTCTGTCCATTTGGAGTGTAAGCTCTAAGAAAACAGGTTTTCTTGTTTGTTTTTTCCTTTCATCCCAGCATCCCCAGTGCCTGTGACTTGAAACAGAGCAGGCCCTAGGTAAACGTTTGTTAAAGGAATGGATGACTCCGTTCTAATTTGTCTAATTTCTCAATTCAACCTCAGCCAGATCCAACAAATATTTGAGTCTTAATTATGTGAGTGACACTTAGCTAGATACTTACAGCTTTAAGAACGTATAAAACAGCCCCTAAACTGAACTGTGTCCTTTTGGGAGGGTACTGATTGGGAGAGGGCACAAGGGAACTCCCAGAGTACAGAAATGTTCTTTATCTCCATCTGGGTAGTAGTTACACAGGTGTATACATAAGACAAATCTACTGAGCCATACTCTTAAGATACGTGTATTTTATGTTGCACCCCAATGAAAGTTTTTGTTGTTGGTTTTTTAAGGTTCTCACGTATCTAGACACAAAACGAGACAATTTTCCAACGTGGCAAGAGCAGTGATGGAGCTGCACAGCCTGCTTTGTGAGCAGTGAGAAAGTCACCCCCAGGTACTAAGATTGGCATACCCTTGATAAAAGGGTAGGATGTAGCCTGTTTTTCTCCTGACGCTGGAACGTCCTAGGGATCACGGGCCTCTCCCATGCCCTGGAACCATCTTCTCACTGTGGCGCTCTTCACTGGTGCCCAACAGAGATCCCGAATACAGGACGCCGGATCAAGTGGGGGCTCAAGCCCTTAAGTGAGATGGAGCAAGGCAGAGCGGCCCTTGGGAGAGGGGCAATGCGGCACCCCTGTGCTTTAGACTTGGCTTGAGGAGGTGACACTTTGTCCACATGCCTGTGAAGAGAGGACGGCTGAGGACACACACCACCCGCTAGACTTCGCAAACGAAGTGGACGCGGGTCACACCACTGCGCACGCGCAGCAGGGGCTCCTGCCACGCAGGCGCACGGCGGCCCGGCGCAGGACTAGAGGAGGCAACGGCTGTGCGGCCTGCGAGCGCGCGCTCCCTTACCGGCCAACGGACGCGAGGCGCGCGCCATGGAACAACGGTTAGCTGAGTTTCGGGCGGCGCGGAAACGGGCGGGTCTGGCAGCCCAACCCAGCGCTGCCAGTCAGGGCGCACAAACCCCAGGAGAGAAGGCGGAAGCAGCAGCGACTCTAAAGGCAGCCTCAGGGTGGCTAAAGCGGTTCCTGGTGTGGAATCCTAGGCCCGCAAGTGCCCGGGCCCAGCCCGGCCTAGTTCAGGTGAGAAGACGGAAACCTCGGCCCTCGGACCTGGCCTCGGAGCCACAGTCGAAGGGGCGGCCCTAGCTGCCGGGGGTGTGGCCCTAGCTGCCGGAGGCGGGGCTGCTGGCGCCTCCCTCCTGCTCTAGGGCTGGACCGCTCATCTCCCGCCGCATGTGTCAGCACTGTTACCGGTTTTGACATTTTCTTTCCAGCCCGCGACCGATGCAGCTCCTGATTCGAGGCTGGAGGCGAGAGTCGAGGGTCCTGGAAGAAAGCACCTCTGCCCTTAATTTATTCACCCCGAATTGAGTTATCGTGACGCCCTGTGGCTTTGGGAAACCTCTCCACAACCAAGTTGAGCCACAGCCCTCTGCTAATGGAGGGTAAAAGGTCTAATTGGATACTGATCAAAAGTAGCAGTAATTAAAACTTCATTTGATTCGCACCTGGGGCACATGCAGCTAGTAGCCCACGTAGCCTGTGACTTAGAAATGCATTTGAATACAGAATTTACCAAAGTGTGGTAACTGAAACTGCGGTAGTGGCAGAAGCTTATTCAAGTTCCACAGTCAATGTTCAAGACAAAAACAGAAAGTGATTTAGTATGAAAACCTTTTCACATTTAATTCTTTTGATAATCTCTTATTTTGCAGATGAATTTAATTTGCATCCTTTTGTGTTTTCATTTAGTTTTAACTCATCAGTAAAATGGTAAGGTGGCTTGCGGTGAGATTGAAATGTCTATGTGGAAATACAGGACAAAACGTATCAAGGGATAAGTGCTTTGTTCCTCATAAGTGTAATAAGAACTAAAAAATTCCCTTTAAAATGCAAATGTAGTGGAAGAAAAGTGTACCTTGCTCGCGTTAAAATTATCTCCGTTAAGTTCATCTGTTATTGCACACCATTTGAGGGGATTTTTAAAAATTAGTGAACCTATTAATTTTGATTTGATATTCTCAGTGATATACAGGATTCCAGGTGACTTGCAGAAAGGTGAAAAGAGCGCAGCAGAGTTCAAACAATCCATTTCCTTGTGTGAAGTTTGTGTTAATTGTCTTTGGATAATTTTGTTGTTGACTAGAACTTTCTAAGTACAACACTTGCTTAAGATTTTAGAAACCATTTCCCTTATTCTTTTTCTCTCTGCAGTTAAAAACAATGTCTAACCCACGCAATGAGCTTTTGACTGTATGTCTCATTTCCAAAGGAATGAGATCATTGAGTTGGACCCAGAGAAACTGAACTCAGAGAAAAACTTCCATTATTGAGAACCCAAAAGCTGATGGCCAAAGGATGAGAGGAAATGCTGGACCTCCAGTTTCTTGTTAATTGCTCTGTTTTTCATAAGGGACTCTGCCTTAAGCTCGTTTTCATTGACTGTTACCATTTCTGGGTTTGCTCTGGTGTAAAAATTCTCATTTAATTTTTTTTCTTCAGATTCTGCCTCTAGTTTAGAAAAGAAAAATTCTAATTTACAATTCATGTCAGATAATTTTGATGGCACACTGTGGCCTGTCAGAGATTTCTTTAGCATTCTATTTTTTAAAAATTATTTTTAATTTTTGTGTTTTAATTGAAACAGCTTTATTGAAATAAGATTTACATACTACAGAATTTATCTCTTTTAACATACAATTCAAAGATTTTTAGTAAATTTACTGAGTCATGCAACCATCACTACAATCCAACTTTAGAACACCTCCATCACTCCAAGGAGACCCCTCATGCACGTTAGCAGTTACTACCCATTTCCAACCCCAGCCCTGCACAAACGTCAATCTACTTTCTATCTCTATACATTTGTCTTTTCCAGATGTTTCATGTAAATGGAATTATACAGTATGGTAAACACATTTTTCATCTATTAATTTTCATATTCAGCTAGGTTCAACATGTAGCCATAGCCAAATATTTTAAATTTTCCTTCTGGGAGTTTGAGAATATTTTTTTTTGATACTTACTTCTCCTTCAACTTTCTCTTTTTCGTACTGAAACAGTCTTTTAAATGATTACATTCATTGATTAACTCCTTATTTTTCCCTTCTAGCAGAAGACCTTCCTTTTCACTCTCAAGGCAGCATCCTTGGATATTAATTACCTTTTGTAAGGTACCCCTTTCTTGTGAGCACCATGTAGTTGTTGAGGCAGCAGATTTTCATGTTGTAGTTGAGATATTCTCTCCTCTACATAGTCCCACTTTCCAAAGGATTTACTTGACTTAGGTCCTTTTGTACACTTTATAAAACCAAAACCTTTTCTCTGAGAGAATTTCTTGTGTCGTGGAGTTTACTTCTTAGGGTATTGAATTTAATTTGAGCTTCGGAAAGTTGCTCAGTTAAAAACTCATTATCTTTTAGTTCAGAAATATCAACTCATTTTCTTTCTTGTAAAGAAACGTCTTGTGCTCTCTCTGAAGTTCTAGGTCTCTTTTTGTTTTCACACTTTGATCACGCTCACTTATAGCAGCAGCCAGTCTAGCATGGAATGACTCAACTTCAGCTTCCAGTCTTTCCTTGTTTTGTTTTGCCTTCTCCAGTTTAGACTTGCAATGTGTTCTCAGTTTTGAGGTCGTTAAGCTGTTGACCATACTGGGATACTGTTTTTGTTAACATTTTTCCATTGAGTTTTATAGTCTCTTGAAGGTCATCATTCATTTCTTTAATAATTTCAATGTCCTTAAATATTTCTTTTCCTTTTTGAGGTTCTTATTTTTTATTGTGTATACTTACATACACAATAAAGGCAGTATCTCTCTTCAACAAGCAATTTTCATGTATCAGGTCTTTCTTTTTTCTATGACTGCAAGAATCTTGACTTAAAGTATTTCTTCAAGCTTTCAATTCCATTTCTAGTGATCCGATGGTCAGTTCAAGCTGTTCTTTTACTTCAATTTCTTTCCTATGTTGCTCCACTTTCCTTTCTAACTCTTCCCTAATGTTTTCATACAACATATTGGCATTTCTTATCTTCTTCTTTTAAGGTGCATTCAAACTGTAGAGTTCTTGTTTCCATTCTACTTTTTAATATTGAACTGCGACTTCATTTCTTGTGTTTTGGATAGCTCCTTCAGTACACTAAACTCAGTTTTCATATTTTTATTGTCTAGTGTAAGTTGTTCACAGATAATTTTTTTTAAGGTCCAGGGACTTTTCACAGAAATAAATGCATTCTGGATTTCCATTAGGATATGAGAATCATTACAATCTATTCCATGTTGCTTAATGAGCATCATAAACTTCTTATAATGAGGGTAAGGTTCCTCATGATCCTCTGAAGCTGTTTCAGATAGCCGAGTTAAGTCATCAGGTTCATCTCTAAATGAGTTTGCTTTTTGACCTTTTTCTTTTCATTTGACATTTTCTTTGCAGGCCTAGCATGCTCTTCGTTCTCCTTCCTAGGAAATTGCTGATGGTAAGGTTTTCCACTCTTCCATTGTTGAATTAATTTATCATCGTCGTCAGCAGATGTACTATCCTACAGGTTTTTTTGATACTTTTTTTTTTTTTTACTTTTGTGCTTCTTTCTAGCTTCTTCAACCTATGGCTATTTATTTTCACTTTCAAGCTTTTCTTATTCTTCCTCTGAGGTCACTTGTACTTCTTGTTCTGCTTTGGATGTTTGTTAATTCTTCATTTCTATTGCTTTCTTCACAAAAGAATCATTTCCATGGTAGGCTTTAGGGAAGGATGTTTTTCAGGAGGCCCTTCTCCCTTTCCATTTACTATGTATTTTTTCCTTTTTTATATGAAGGTCCAAGTAAAGACTTTGAAACACTCTCAGGGATACTCTGCTTGGTAGTAAAAGTCAAGTCTTCATCATCTGGTTTAGGGCATGAATCAACACATAGTTTTTTGAAAATACTGAATGCAGATGCTTCAGAACTCCCAGAATCTTTTGCACTTGCTCCTCCTTTTTTCAAACTTGCATTCTTCTTGGATGCTTCTTCTGGGTTGTCATTTTGAAGACTGTTTTCAAGTATGTTTTTTTTTAATGTTGCAAAATTTGTTGTGTTTGTCAGACCATCAGAAATACATAATCTTCTGCAGTCTGTTAATACATACTCTTGAGTATGCAGATATTTTGTTGAAGAAGAATGCTAACTATACCTGACAAGCCATAACGTACAACAGGCATGAGGGCTGTTCTTTTCAACCTATCAACAGCATGTACATTTGCTTGTTTCTTTACTAAAATTCCACCTTTTGCTGTGTTTTGCAAACTATAGCAAGTAAAAGTGGTGTGTTTCCATGCTTGTTCAGCACTTCAGTATTCACATGGTGTGAAGGCAGTTTTTCTGCCAGTGGTGTGTTCTCATTATAGATAGCGTAGTGTAGTGCGTTGTTGCTGTAGACATCCATAAGATCTGGATTGGTGCCACGTTCTAGCAGAGTGATGACACAAATCTCTTCCTCGCAATGTACAGCCTTCATCAAAGGTATCCTGTTTTGTTTGTCACCAATGTCAGTCTGGCATTTTCAGTTCACCTGGAGAGTGACTGCTTCCACATGGCCATTGGCATAAGCCAAATGTAAAACAGTCCTGTTCATCCACAGATGAAGGAATACAGAAACTCTAGTATATATGCATAGTGGAATACTCCTCAGCCATCAAACTTTAGGACATCACCGCACTTCCAGCAACATGGAGAAAGACCTGTTCATCCACAGATGAAGGGATACAGAAACTGTAGTATTCATTCACAATGGAATACCCTTCAGCCATGCACATATACTGAAATCATATCACCTGGAGCCACACAGTTGAACCTGTTATTCCCTTGATGAAGGGATGACAAAACTGAAATATATATCCAGAATGGAATACCCTTTCACCACAGAAATGGATGAAATCCATTTGCAGTCATGTGGAGAAACCTGTTCATCCACAGATGAAGGGATAAATAAACTGTAGTATATATACACAAATGGAATACTCTTCATCCAGAAAAATATAATGAAATTACATCATTTGCAGCCACACTGTTGAACCTAGAAGTCATCATGGTAAATAACCTTTCCTGCCCATCCACAGCTGAAGGGATAAAGAAACCACTGTACAGATACACTGTGGAATATGCTTCAGCCATAAAGCTTTGGGAAATCCTGTCATCCACAGCCACGTGGAGAAACCTAGAGGACATTAGGTCCAAGGAAATGAGCCTGGTAGAGAAAGTCCCACACCTTTTAATCTCAGGCATGGAGATTCCAAAAACTTTATCTCCTGTCCATCCACAGATGAAGGGATCGAGAAACTGTAATGTATATGCACAAAGGAATACTACTCCTTGGCCATCAAAATAACTAAACCATGTCATTTGGAGCAACACAAATGAACCGCCGAGGCTGCAGCTGCCTTGTGCTGTGCCATGGATGGAAGCCACTGCGGCCTCCATCTGGGCCGAGCTCTGACCACAATGATGCCTCTGCCCCCACCCGGGCCTCCCTCTGACCGACAATGCCGCTGCGTCTTTTCAGTAGTCATTGATGAGGAAGTATCCACATCCTCCTTCCCACTACCAGATTTTGCTTGGAGAAAAGCAGTTTCCCGAAATAATTCTGTGACGAGCTTCTTCCACATTAGGACAAAAATGCTGGTAACTTTTAAAAATTCCTATAGAAACCTCCTGCTTCCCTCTCCAGCCATATCCCAGGCAAGCCCCCTGCATACCACCCTGCCCCAGAACCCATTCCCCATACCCGTCCACCACTCCTGACCTCCAGGCCTTGGCTCAGGCTGGCTTTCTGCTCAAAGGCTCTCCTTTGGAGTCGCCTGGCTAAGCACAGCTTTGCCTCACCCCCCAAAAATCTAGTAGTTATCTTGAATTTCTCCCTTTCCCTCACTATCATTCATTCATTCAACAAAAATGTTGTCATGTGCCCACCATGTTCCAGTCTTTGTCCTAAATCCTGGGAGACAGTGTGATTAAGACACAAGTGCTACTCTTGTACAACTTGCATTTGAGCTTGGGCAGCAGGGAAAGGAGGACAATAAGCAAAACCGGATAAATGCTATGAAAGAAAAAAGATAGAACCAGTAGATTGTGATAGTGAATTAGGGGTGAGGGTAGCAGAGTACTATTTTAAATCAGCTGAGCAGGGAGAACTCACTAAGGAGGAGACATTTAACAAGAAGAAACCACCCTGGCAAAAACAGGGACTAAGCCAAGGGCACATAGGGTGACAGTTTTGCTGTTTGTAGTAGGAGGGGTCCAATCAGGTGATGTGTGAGGGGAAGGGAGCATTCCTCTCAGAGGGAACCACAAGTGCAGAGGCCCTGAGGTAGGAAGCAGCCTGATATTTGAGGTATGGCAGTGCCTTCCTTGGACCATGCCTGGGTATGATGCAATAGTCACAAACACTTCTTCACCCAGGTTTTACAGCAGAAGGGAAGTGGTACTCAGACAAATTCCAAATGAGGCAGAGGAATGTCCGTGTCTCTCCTCTTCTTTGTTCCCTTCGTCAGTTTGTTTACCCCACTGCCCCCCACACCCATCTCCCTCTAGCTCCCTAACCTTTCTCCTGCCACCCCCTATAAAGGCCCTTAATTAAATAAAATGGGTTTTGGAGGAGACCATCCTAGGATCCTAGACTGACCTCATCTCTGCCTATCACTAGTTGTATGGTTTTAGGGAAATTACTTAACCTCTTAGTGTTTTCTTATCAGTAAATTGGGAATAATAATGCCTGCCTCCTGGATTACAAGAGTTCATACATTTGAAGGCTCTCAGTAAATGGTGGCATAGGAGCATTCTTCTTTTTGTACTCCCTAAACGATAAATTTAGTTTATTGTGAATTTCAACATGTATATTCAAAATGTATTTTGTGTCCATCAATCCATTATTTCCATCTGACTGCTGTCACCACCCTGGTCATTGTCTGGCTCTCTCTTGCTAGGCCTCCTCCCCAACCTTTTTAGCACCAAGGGATTTCGTGGAAGACAATTTTTCTACCCGGGGGCGGGGAGAAATGGCTTCAGGATGAAGCTGTTACACCTCAGATCATCAGGCATGAGTTAAATTCTCATAAGGAGCGGGCGCCCTAGATCCTGCACATGCGCAGTTCACAGTAGGGTTCATGGTCTTATGAGAATCTAATGCCACCGCTGATCTGACGGGAAGTGGAGCTCAGGCAGTAATGCATGCTCACTGGCCGCTCACCACCTGCTGTATGGCCTGTTTCCTAACAGGCCACAAATCCATACGCGTCCGGGGATTGGGAACCACTGCTCCTGATGACAGCTGGAGCAGTCTTAAATGAAAAGTGGATTATAAGTTCCCTGCTTAGACTTTCAGCTGTTTCCCATTTCCAGAATCTTTACTGCAGCCTGCCTGGCTGTACTTGATCTGGCTCCCACCCTCCTGCCCTCCCTCCTTAGCCCTGTCATCTCATGCTACTCTCCCCCTTGCCCAGTACACTGCCCAGATGCATTCTTCTTGGGCCAGAAGTACTGTGCATGCATGTCAAATCTGAAACAGACGTTTCTTAGAGTATTGGGGGTCAGGGATGTGGCTGATAATATAAGGGCCTCTCCAATCAGACTTTCTAATCTAACCGAGGAGATACTAATTACAGTGTTGATGCTAAAGAAAGAAGGTTCTGACAAAATAGAACTTCTGAAGCATCATAAATCAGATAACCAGTATTTGTGATCCCCTTTTAAATATTCATGTGAAGAAGAATAGTGGATGTAACTGAAGCGATGAACTAAAAGTTCTGCTGTGTATTGAGAACCTAAGTGTGGGATGCCGTGTTTGGATCTGGAGACACGTTGCCTCCTGGTACTTAAACAATCTGGCATCACACATGACATGACCTATATTAAAAGAGAGACACTGTAGTACTGAATAGTTTGGTGCTCAATGAGCAGGAGAGCTAGCTGGTGCTCGGGGAGGCAGAGGGGGCACCCTCCCTGATGGCCAGGGAGGTCAGGGCTGACAGTTCATGAACTGTGCTTGCCTGGATGGAAGGCAAATAGTTGAGGAAGAAAGAGGAAGTGGATGGAATTCTAGGCCTGAGATGAGGACTGAGAATATCTTTGGGTAATAAGACCAGTTAAGCTGGAGTAGAAGGGTCATTTATGGAACAAAAGGTTGTGGATCGTGTTGTAATGGAATTTCCTAGACCACTGTGACCCACTAGTGGATGGTGAAATTAATATAGAAGATCTTGTCCCCTATTAAAAATGTTTTTAAAATAGAATAGGAAATACAAGAGAATGTCTCCGGGAGGGTAAGTGTTGACTTGTGAAAGGTTGTTGCATATATGTATTCTGGGTTACAGTCTCAAATGTATTCCTAATTGTAGGGCATGCTTAAAGAGTTCTGAGAACAGTGGACTGGACACAGAGCTGTCTAAATACCTGTGTCTGCCATTAGCATCTGGCACAGGAGCCTGTGTACTGGCATTTCAATCTGTTGAACAAATTGAGGGCCTTGGGTTCTAGCCCAAGGAGTTTGGATTTTATCCTATAGGCAGTGAAAGTTTTTGAAGATTTGTGGGCAGGAGGATAATGGGTCTTTAAGAAAATTCATTTAGCAGTTGTACATAGGATGGCTTGGGGAGAGAAGAGATAGGAGGCAGGGAGTCTAGTTAGGAGACATTGGCTGGGTCTTGGGTGAGTGACAACGACCTGTGTAGGTTAGTCACAGGGGATGGGAAGGTAAGAGGGCCGTAATGGCTGTAACAGTGTTTTTTGTTTTTGAGACAGTGTCTTGCTCTGTCACCCAAGCTGGTATGGTGGTACAATCTCAGCTCACTGCATCTTCCATCTCCCAGGTTTGAGCGATTCTCATGCCTCAGCCTCCTGAGTAGCCGGGATTATAGTCATGTGCCACCATGCTGGCTAATTTTTGTATTTTTAGTAGAGATGAGGTTTCACCATGTTGGCCAGGCTGGTCTCAAACTCCTGAGCTCATGTAATCTGCCTGCCTCAGCCTCCCAAAGTGCTGGGATTACAGGTGTGCGCCTGGCTGATTTTTTTTTTTTTTTAAACGTGAAAAGGATTTTTGTTTCCTGTCTCTATTTTAGAATCATGCCAGTCATAATATCTTAGGTCATCTAATCAGATCAACAAAGGTACGTTGACTCCGACTATGTTTGAAGCATTTGTCATGACTGTTGCATTATCAGTTATTCAGGAGTTTCTGTATGGGGCACAAATTAGCTCTTCTTAGCAGCAGACTAATCTGAAGAAATGACTCCCACGAATAAGAATCTGTCTGAATGCTGTAGGGCTTTTATTAGGTCTCATCTCACTAAGTGCTGATCAGTTTTGATTGCTGATCAAAACTGTGCTGATCAGTTGGAGCAGAGCACATAGGTTCTTTGGAGATGATTGTTTTAGAGAGTAGGGTGAGAGAATAGAAATCAATGAGCCAACAGCCTTCTCACAGCAATGAAAACTGCCTTTTCAGATTATTTTTGATCATCTCAGCTCCATTACCGTTTATTCTTTCTTTTGTTTGTTTGTGTATCCTAGGAAGCGCCGCAGCCCCAGGGCAGCACATCACAGCCACTGAGGAACATAGCCATTCCTCTGCCATCAGCCTGGGACCAGTCTTTCCTGACCAATATCACCTTCTTGAAGGTTCTTCTCTGGTTGGTCCTGCTGGGATTGTTTGTGGAACTGGAATTTGGCCTGGCATATTTTGTCCTGTCCTTGTTCTATTGGATGTACGTCGGGACACGAGGCCCTGAAGAGAAGAAGGAGGGAGAGAAGAGCGCCTACTCTGTGTTCAATCCAGGCTGCGAAGCCATCCAGGGCACCCTGACTGCAGAGCAGTTGGAGCGCGAGTTACAGTTGAGACCCCTGGCAGGGAGATAGGACCCAGCTGTGCTGTCACGCAGCTAACTTCTGATGTGGTCTTTCTCACCACTGGCTATGGATTTGATTTCAGGTGTATAGGACCTGAAATGGCAGCTTGCAGGTTAGCTCTGTGACTGCATGGTTCTTCTACATTCTTTCCCTGATCTTTTGCTGCCATTTGATCTTTAGTGTTGGTGAAACTCTCTAAAGTACATTTACTGTGGGTCCGATGCAATTTATAAAAATTATGTACTCAAGAAGGGAGACCTGTTTGTCTCATTTCTCATCTGTTTGGGGGATGATTTTAGAGCACTAGAAAGGCACTGGGGAGATTCTCAGCTTAAAACATCCAGCCATTCGAAGTAATGATTAGGTACATCAGGGCTGCATTGTAAATGTTCTCTTTAAGTCTTTTAACATTTATAGCAATCTTTTTTTTCCCAGAAAGTTTAGGTTGCAAGTTTTGGGTTTCTTGTTTGTTTTTGTTTTGCTTCCTGCTTTAATTCTTTCATTTTCAGTCATTACTGGTATTGAAAAATAAAATATCTTTAAAACATCTCTTCAGAAATAGGTCCTTCTTCATTGCCCATCACCATCTTCCACTCTCTATTATTTTGTCACCACTCAGTAAAGGAAGGTAGGAAGGGACAAAGGACTAAGTGCAGGTGTGGGGAGGGATTTCACAAGTGGTTATTAATAGCCAGTTCAGCAAGAAGTATTGAGTGTGTACAAAGGGGAGGGCTGGAAGTGTAACTCCAGACCTGTTGGCTGCTTGAGTTGTTTCTTAGATTCTAAGGCAGCAGTCCCCAACATTTTTGGCACCAGGGACCAGTTTTGTGGAAGACAGTTTTTCCATGGACGGGGTGGTGGTGGAGGTGGTTTCGGGATGTAACTTCCACCTCAGATCATCACGCATTAGAGTCTCATAAGGAGCACGCAGCCTAGATCCCTCGTATGCGCAGTTCACAATAGGGTTCTAAGGGCTTTAGAGTAAGTAACCTTTTCATCTGGGCCTCTGGTGAGAAATTCTGTAAACAGTGATAATCAGGCTGGATTTTAATGTTCCTTCCTCTTCCGGTACAATGTTACAAGTTTGGGTTCATTAAACTCAGGCAAACTCCCATTGGGTTGGGGCTTCTCTCATTAATTCCATTTTGTGGCTAACCTTACTGTGTTTCAGCCCTTGTTGAAAATTCTTCTGATATGTGTTGCTCTTCCTCACAACCCTTTGCCCATTGGGAGTTTGGCTGTCCCTCAGAGCCATGCGGTCAAGCAGATGGTCCGTTCTAGCTCACAGAAAAGTCTTTTCTTCCATGATTTCTGTCTGAACTGGACATGTAGAGAGTATGGGAAACAGATGAATCCCTATTAAACATGAAGTTTTGATTGTATTTAAGATACAATTTTGTTGACTGATTTATTTTCTTAAGGCTTTCTTAATTTTCTTGATACTTTCCTTGGACTTTTCCATTTCATAAAAGTCCCACACAAGGGAGTAATTCCCTAATCTAAGTTTTACTGCAGTGCTCAGGGCAGTAAGCATTGCTGTAGGAAAGAACTCATTTGTATTTTAAAAATGTATAATTCAAACTTTCCCCTAAAACAAAATGCCTGTAACTCTGAATTAGAGAGGTTTGATCCAATTAGTACTCCCAGTGGGGTAAAGACTTAAGCACAGAGGAGACTTGACCTGTGGGTGGGTGGACCTCAGTAGTGATTTTTGAAATGCAGCTGTTTTTGAGGTGGAGTCTAGATTTCCTCAAGCCCATCTTGCATGGGATTTTCTGTGAATAATTTTGTCACTTCTCCTCACCTCTTCCCAAAGGTGCATGTAATGATGGCATTAGGAAAAATAGGGTGTGAATCAATTAAAGGCCTGACAGGGAGAAGAAGAAAGAACAATAAGTATTTGGTGCTTTCATCAGACCATTAGGCTTTAGGTGCAGCCTTGATTTCCCAAATTTAGGCCTATTGATCTCAGAATTTCCACTCATAGCCTGACCATTAACCCAGCATGCAGCCTCCATTAAAGGATTCTTCTGTCATCAGGGAACTTGAAATCCCAGAGGTAGATGCAGCCCCTGTGATAACTTTATACACGACTGAAGTCGTTTCTGTTCAAGTCTAACAAGTAACTTGGTTTTTGCTTTTATTCACATTATCCCATCTTGCCTACTGATAGAGACTGTTAAGCGAAACTCTACATCTAAAGTTGGAAGGGACCCCAAAATGCCATCAAGTGTGTTCCCCACCCCCAACCTTGGGCAGGGCCATCATTTATTCCCAACTAAAGATAATTTCTTTCTAGTGAACCCCTAAAGAAGATTCCAGGTACTTCCTAGGAGGTTCTTTATGTTTACTGAAAGCACTTTTGCCACTCCCATCCTCACCATCTGGGGTTATTTTGTCTCCTAATCTTAGTGGATGTGGAGTCCCTGGAGGCCTATGTGAGCATCCTTCAGACTGGTAAACCCTTACTCAGTTCTCTCTTCTCTCTGCTCTTTAGGCCAAGTCATTGAGCTGTACCTCTGGGACTCAATCACTTTCATGCTAGCCCTGACCTAAGTTTTTCAGGTTTGAGTGAGGGTGAGTGTCCCTGTGGATGGGTGTAATGACCTTTCTCAAAAGCTTTGGAGCTTTTCCAGTGATGACAGGCATGTGTGTTTTGTGCTATTAGAGTTATGCTTTTGAGTATAGGCAGTCTTCCACATTTGTCTTTTGACTGACCTGTGTGTCGGTCAAAAAGCTCTGTGCTGCAAAATCTTAGAAAGTTACACAATTGAAAGAACCAGTGACCCTCAGTTGGGCAGAAGACATCAAAATTCGAGCTATGTGCTTTTAGTTCCTGCTACTCATACCAGCAAATATTTGTAGATGCCCTGGGTTTGGCACTGCTGGGGACACACACACAGGAGCTCCTGCATAGGATGAGCGTCCCTAAGAACCCAGGGATGCAGGGGTGGGGTTGGGATGTCATGGAGCATGTTGCCACCAGGCGGTGGTGTAGAGCTGCCACTATACCTCATGGGTCCCTTCACCTCACACTTGAAAATTTACGTAATGTAGAAAACCCTCTGGGATGTTTATTTCAACCACTTGTGCTGCTTTTTCAGTTTTTTTTTTTTTCCAGTTTAAAATTTACAGAGGAAAGGGCTCATCAAAGGTCCTGGGAAAGGCGTAGAAAGCTACCAGAAGTGATTTATATATGTATTTTAAAATAAAACAGCAGCTCCCCTCTAGACTTAGCAGGCAGTGTTACAGTTGCTTGCACAGAGCTGAGCTTTGCGAGAAGGAGAAGGGGAATGACTAAGAATTTACATAGTTGGCAGAGAAAACCAACTGCCGAAGCCAAAGAAAGTAACTTTTGAACCATATGCTTTGGTTTCTATCACACATACTTTTATTTCACAACTTTGGAGCACTAGGATACATAAAGACTTGCATCCCGTTTTCAAAAAGCTGAGAGAGAAGACAAGATGAGTGCACACAAAACTGTATTATGAAGTATAGGACACAATGTGAATGCTTATAAAGGTGTACGGTGTGTGTGTGTGTGCATGTGTTTTTTCAAGGGAGAGATCACTTGCAGTCCTAAATACTGTATAGGATTTTCACCTCTACGTGAAAAATACTCTTTCCTGAACAAGTCATGGATGAACGTTTTGAAAAGTATACCCTATAGACCACCCACCTACATAGGAATCTCCTGTAGTAATGGTAAAATGCAGATTCCAGGGCCCCCACTGACTCAGAATGTCTGGGGGTAGAATCCTGAGAATCTGCATTTTAACAACCTCCCTGATGTGATCTCTGGCATAATAAAGATTAAGAGCCGCTGACATAAACCATAAATGTTAAAATAGGAAGAAAATTTAGTGATTATTAGATCCAAGCAAAGAAAATGGTTGTGCATTTTTAAAGCGAGCGATGAGGTTTGCTATTTTTCAAACTGTTCATTTGGAACACCGAAGCGAGAGAAGAAGAAACGTATCTTTAAAACAATGAGGAACTAACTCCAAAGACTACGCAGAAATGAAACGTCCTTTATTTTTGAGGTTTTCTTTAAATGATTACAACAAGAAGTACATACTCATTTTAGAACATTTTGGAAATACAGGAAGGAATAAAATATTGTTGTACTTCTATGCATATATTTTAGAAGTCAAGAGGTACGTAGGGTGTATAGGGAGAACATCTCCCTCCACCCTGCCATGTTTGTTCTTTCTCAAGCCTGCAAATGACACCATCCTAAACACACTATTCTTTTGCTTGCTTTCTTTTTTCTTTTTTAGGAGTTTGAGTTTTATTTCTGTGCATTTGAAGTTTTTATGTAAGGGAGTGACATGATCCAATTTTCTTTTTTCTCTCTCTCTTTTTTTTTTTTTTTTTTTTTTTTTGAGAGACAGAGTCTCACTCTGTCCCCAGGGTGGAGTGCAGTGGCACAATCTGCCTCCCAGGTTCAAGCAATTCCCCTGCCTTCCCAAGTAGCTGGGACTACAGGCATGCGCCACCACTTTTAGTAGAGAAGGGGTTTCACTGTATGCTGGCCTGCCTGGTCTCAAACTCCTGACTTCAGGTAATCTGTCCGCCCTGGCTTTTCAAAGTGCTGGGTTTACAGGCGTAAGCCACTGCAGCCAGCCCCCAATTTTCATTTCTAAAAGATCATCCACGCTATGGTGGGGAGTAGATTCTCTATGTCATTCATTCATCCATCCATCTATCCATTTACAGAGCATCTAAACTTTGCCAGTCCTGGTGCTGGATTTGGCTCATACAGATACAAGGGGTGGGGTTCCTTTTCTCAAGGACCTCACAGTCAAATGGGGGAGGTAACCAGTAACCAGTTACAGTGCAGTGTGGTAAGCCACACTGAGAGTATGTCATCTGAACGAGGACCCCAGCCTCAAAAGAGGATTTTAAATCACGGGTCAGGAAGGGCTTCCTGGAGGCAGTGACGCTGTGCTGAGTTTAAGGGAGGACTAGGTACTCCCCCAAAAGAGAAGGTGGAGACAAAAAGCATTTTGGTCAGAGAAAACCACCTGGGAGAAAGGTGATAATCATGAAGGAGAATAACAAGCTTGGATGCATTCTGAGGACTTGGATGTTAAGGAACAAATAAAAGGAATTGATGAGAGGCAATTCCAGAAAGGAATATTGGGTGCCTCTTGCTTTTTGAGCAAACAATATTTCTTAGTAATTACATCAGCACAAATAGAGCTGCTTCCTCCTTTTTCACAGCTACAGAGTATACCATTGTATGGATAGATTATAACTCAACAAGTCTCCATTAATGTATATTTAGGTCGTTTCTAATCTTTTGTTGTTGCAAACAATGTACAACGAAAATCCTTGTACATATGTCATTTCAACATATGGGAATACTTCTCTGGGATAATTTCTTAGATTTGCTGGCAAAAGGATATTTGACTGAAAATGTTGATAGATGTTGTGCTTCATAGAAGTGATTCTCATTTACATTCCTACCAGCAGTGTATGAAAATGCCAATTTCCTCATAGCCTCACCAACACAGGGTGTTTTCCAACTGTCTTCTGTACTTTGCCAATATCTGAGAGGTGAAATGGCACCTCATAGTTTTAATTTAAATTTCTTATTATGGGTGAACATCTTTCTATAAATTTGTGAGTCATTTGTATTTATCTGTGAACTGTTTTAGCCTTTGCATGATTTCTGTTGAGTTACTGGGAATTTTAAATTTTCATTTAGGAACTCTTCGTAAATGAAGAAAATTGGCTCTTTGAATTATGCATTTCAAATATTTTTGCTCAATTTGTTCAAACTTCTTGCTATTTTTGTTTCTGTGTAGAAATTTTTTGTTGTCAAATTTATGTATTTTGTGACCTGGGTTTTTGTCATATGGCAAAAAAATTTCCATGTTTACCCACTGCTTTCATTTTCTATATTTAAGTTTTTTATCTACCTAGTATTTATTTTGGAGTGGGGTTACAGATAAGGATCCAACTTTATTTATTCAGGCATCTATTTGTTCAGGTATCTAACTAGTTCCCTCAGGTTCATTTATTAAATAACCCAACTCTTTCGGGCTGATTTTAAACCCGTCTGTATCATATACCACATTTCTTGTGTATTTGTATCTATTTTGGGCTTTCTGGTCTGTTCTTTTGCTCTGACAGCTTTTCCATATTCTAGTGCTTCACTTTTTATTACTGAAGCTCTTTGGCGTGTTTTAATATCGGAATGGGCTAGACACCTCTTTATTACTCTTATTTTGGCTTTCTTCTTTAAAACTTATACTTAACATGTTTATTTTCTCCCTTTGTTCTTTAGAATTAACTTGACCAGGTCCCCAAAATTTCTCTTGATACTTTTATTGGTCTCACGTTAAATTTACAGGTAACTTAAGGAGAAGACACCCCTGTAAGTTATTGTTTTACTATTCAAGAATACGGTATGCTACCATTTGTTTAAGCCTCTTTTACTGCCCCTCAGTTGCACTTTCAAGTTTGCTTTATATTGATCTTCCTATTCCCTGTTTATTCCTGGTTATTTTATCTTTTGCTATTAAGGTCAGTAGATCTTTTCTTCTATTATTTCCTCCAACTTGTTGTTGTGTGTGTGTGCGTGCATGAGAACTATTGATTCCGGTATATTAATTTTGTACCAGTCCTTTACCAAATTCTCTTACTAATTATAATGGTTTTTCAGTTGATCTGCCTGGATTTGCCATGTAGGTGATTATTTCCTTTTCAAATAATGTAAAATTTAGTTCCTATTTTCCCTGGTTTTCTTTTGTTTTGTTTTGTTTTTGTTTTTGTTTTTGTTTTTGTTTTTAGACAGGGTGTTACTCTTGTCACCCAGGCTGGAGTGCAGTGGAGCAATCTTGGCTCACTGCAACTTCTGCCTCCTGGGTTCAAGCAACTCTCTCACCTCAGCCTCCCAAGTAGCTGGGACTACAAGTGTGTGCCGCCATGCTTGGCTAATTTTTTGTATTTTTAGTAAAGACGGGGCTTTGCCTTGTTGGCCAGGCTAGTCTTGAACTTGTGGCCTCAAGTGATCCTCCCCTCTTGGCCTCCCAAAGTGCTGGGATTATAGGCGTGAGTCACTGTGCCCAGCCTCTTTTCCCAATTTTTATGCCTCTTATTTTTTTCTCTTTGTCCATTACATTGGCTAAAGCACCTGGAAAAATGTTAAATCAGAATAGTAATCAATGATATCTTTGTTTTGCTCTTGACTTTAATAAGCATGTGCCAGTATTTCCCCCTAAGCATGATCCTGGCTTTGGGGTAGGTGAATAGATAGATAGACAAACAGAAATCTTAAGAAATTACTCGTCTGGGCTGGGTGCAATGGCTCACACCTGTAATCTCAGCACTTTGGGAGGCCAAGGCAGGCAGATCACTCAAGTCCAGTAGTTTGAGACTAGCCTGGCCAACATGGAGAAAACCTGTCTCTACTAAAATTACAAAAATTAGCTAGGTGTGGTGGCAGGTGCCTGTAATCCCAGCTATTGAGAGGCTGAGGCATGGGAATCATTTGAACCTGGGAGGTGGAGGTTGCAGTGAGCCAAGATTACACCACTGCACTCCAACCTGAGCAACAGAATGAGACTCTGTCTCAAAAAAACAAAAAACAAACAAACAAAAAAGAAAGTACTTATCTGTACTTATGTTATTAAAAGGTTTTTCTTAAGAATGGATGTAGAATTTCACAAAATCTCCTTTCAATGTAGTGGACATTAATCTTATGGTTTTTCTTTTTGATCAATTAATATAATCAATTAATATTACAGATTTATTTATTGAACCATCCTTTTATTCCTGGAATAAACCACCCTTGATTGTGATGTACTATTTTTTAATGTGCTGATAGATTCTGTTTGTTAATAGTTTTATTTATGGTTTTTATTGGTGATTTTCATGAGATTATAGTATTTTTTAACACTTTTAGATTTTGAAATGTATAAAAAGCATATTTTTAGGTCTTCATTATAGATTGTGCCCTTTATCATTATGCAAAGCCCGCTTTGTTTTCTTTATTGCATTTTTCCCTGAATTTATTTTTGTCTGATATTAAGGCTGGAAGCCCTGCTTACTTTTTGTTTGCATTTGCCTCATGTGCCTCTGCCCATAGTTTTGTTTTCAGCTTGAATTATTTTTATTAGGTATGCTGCTTGTATATAAAGACTAGTTGTGTTTTCTTTTATAATCTATTATGAGAATATTTTCTTTTAATAGGTGAGTTTAACTTATTTATGTTTATGAAAGTCTTGCTTATCTCATCACATTTTATATTATTCTGTTTAGGTAGCTTCTTTTACCATATGGTCTCTGGGTTTTTTGTTTGCTTGTTTTGTTTGTGTGTATGTGTGTTTCTTTCAATAATCTAGCAAGTTTAAATTTCTGTTTCAAGTTTATATTTTTAACTTTATATTGATTACTTAAAAACTGATATTTTTAGAGAGTGTTTATTAACATCTTATAAAAATAAGTGTAATAAATTTATATTTCCACCTTCTTCCTACTTTTCTCCAACTTTCAACCCCCAGTTCTACTGATTTATTGACTAATTGATTGACTTATATCTTTAAATATAATTGCAACCTACTACTTGAGTTATCAGCCTTAAATGATATATTTTGACCTGATAGATAATGAAATCAACATGCCAACACTGCCTTTTATGCCTCCTCTCTTCCTTCCCTCATTTTATTAGTTATATCATATCGTTAAGGTTTATAATATTTATATTCTGTTCTTTAGTCCTATCTTTACAGTTTCTTAGTCTTAGTCCTATCTATAGTTGATTTTTTTCACTTAATGATTAACTCTGAATATATGTCAGGTTATTCTCCTACAGTATTGATTTTGACAGCTGCATAATATTTCTGTATGGATAAATGTACCAGCCTTTATTTAGCCAATCCCCTATTATTAAACACTTCAGTTGTATTCGGTTGTCACTAGCATGAATAGTACAAACCAGGCTCACCTCTTTGAAATTCAAAATTTTATATTTCCATCTCTTAGAAAAGAGTAATTAGAAGCCAATCCCTATTAAAACCGGATCTCAACCCTTAATCACCAAATCCCCTGGGGATCTCATGAAAATGTGGATTCTGATTAAATAGGTCTGGGTCAAGGCCTGAGATTCTGCATTTCTAACCACCTTTTAGGTGATGCTGATGCCACTGGTCTTTGGACCACACTTTGCTTAGCAAGGTCTTTGAATACATTTCATTTCTGGAGAATTCTGCTTGAAAAAAAAATGCTGGAAAATACAGCCTGTAGCAGTAGTTTCATTGTGTCTTATGATATAGTTTAAAATATCACATTTGTATCAAAATAACTTGTAGCATATAATTATTATTTGTGAACGATCATTTGACAATTTTCTTAAATCTCATTTGTTTGGGCTTATTGTGGATATGTCCCTGGAACCCTCTCAGATGTGTACGTCCCCGTTGCATGGAAAAAAAGGCTGAGAACCCTGGGGACCAGAAATAAAGCAGAGGTCAGATGGGTACCCTAGAATGAGGCAGTGAAAAGAAACCTTTGAACCCAAATTTGTAAATAATATCTGCACTCTTAATCTGTTGGGGATGTGTTTGTTGTTTAGTAGGTAAGTGGTTGTTTAGGTGGTTTTATCCTACGAGGCCCAAAGTGATCTGGCCCCTGCCTCTCTTTCCAGGTTATATTCACCTCCTTGGTGTTCATCTTACATTGTGGTTTGACAGACTTTCTGTAAAGGGCCAGTTGGTAAATAGGCTTTGTTGACCAAACTGTCTCTGTTGCAATTACTCAACTTTGCCATTGTAGAGCAAAAGCATCCATAGACAATATATAAGTAAATGAATGTGCCAATAAAACTTTATTTATAAAATCAGGTGGTAAACCATAGTTTACTGATCTAACAAACTAAATATACTTCTTTGTGCTTTAGGGATTTGACTGTTGCCTTTTCTGGGAACTCACTCCCCTAGATGATCCTAGGTCCTGCACCCTTATTCCACTGGGGTCTCTCAGATGTCACTTCATCAGAGAGGCCTTCCCTGACCATCCAGCCTAAAATAGCACCCTACCCCCCATATCTCCATGTCCTTTACTGCCTTTCTCTCTTGGTAAATATTTCATTTATTGCTTCACTAGTAATATTGATCTTATTTTAATAACTGTTAGAGAAAAGCATATGTGTTGACAGGCAGAGTATTCTTAATATACATGGCAGTTCATTTACAGTGGACCATCTCTAGGGACAGAAATAGCTTTGTTTTGTAGAGCTTGTTTTAATCATTTTTCTTCTAATGACTTTTCCTTTGAGATTTAGACAGAGTTTGGCAGTGCCAAACATATTGTGAAATGGCACCGGGTTGGTATGAAACAATTGCCTTGTTCTAGATCCTCATCAATAAAAAAAAAAATGTCTTTGGCTATTCTGGCTCTTCTCATAGATTATATCAGGTTCTGCCCCATATATAATTTTCAAAAAATTATTTCTGTAAAAAGGAGCATTTCCTAGGCAATTTGCATTTTTCCCAGAATCCTCATGGCCTAATGAAAGGCTGGGCAATGCAGGGCAAGTAAGGGCCCTGGAAGAGACATTTCCTGAAGAAACATGATCATTTTGGAAATTCATGTTAGGATCTGATCACTTTGGAGGATCCAGCCCCAAGGAAGAAAGAGAAGTTAGATTCTGAAGTTCACGTAAGGTTTCTGTGATCTTGCTGCTATAGCCTTTGGAAATCTACATCTATGCATCATTCTTAGCGCAGCTGAAGAAAGCTGTTCTTCATGTGGGTGGCCAATGCAGAAGATGCATGAGCGTCACACTTCATTATGGAGATGACTGTAACTTGGGGGTATTACTGGGGTTTGGGTAGCTTGGCATGCTCTCAGGAGATCTGCACCGTGGATACAGAATGTCTCAAGAGCTATTGCATTTCTCATGTAAGAAGTGACAGCAAGACTAACTCAGTCATGGAGCCTGAGAGGTAAGGGCCCCTTCCTGCCAGAAGGAAGGTCTGTGTTTGAGAAGCAGGTGTTGTTCAAGGCTAGGAGAGTGAGTGAGACCATTGCCATTACAGCTGATTCTGAGACCCCATAGGTGGCATTCTTTTTGGACTTGTGGCACCACCATGCCTTGTTTGGCAGACTTCACAATCTTTACCAATTTCTAGAAGGTGTTTTTATAAATACTTTATGTAGCTGGGGTGTTATAGATGTTTTTCTTGATAGCTGAGAATATTTCAACACAGTATAATTCTTAATGTAACATGGTTCTTTCATATGATGAGTGTACACGAGAAATCTTTTCATCTTTTTGTTTGTTTTGTTTTGTTTTGTTTTGTTTTGTTTTTGAGACAGAATCTCGCTCTGTCTTCAAACTGGAGTGCAGTGGCACAATCTCAGCTCACTGCAACCTCTGCTTCCGGGTTCAAGTAATTCTCCTGCCTCAGCCTACTGAGTAGCTGGAACTATAGGCAGGCGCCACCATGCCCAGCTAATTTTTGTATTTTTAGCAGAGACGGGTTTTCACTATGTTCACCAGGATGGTCTCAATCTCTTGACCTCATGATCCGCCTGCCTTAGCCTCCCAAAGTGCTGGGATTACAGGAATGAGCCACTGTGTCCAGCCTTCGTCTGTGTTTTTAACTGTACCTTTCCAAAGGATGCCATTGGAAGACATTGATTTAACTTAACTAGGGGGAAATGTCTTTGCTTTGGTGTGTGTCTCTGGTTTGGGTTCTCTAGTCTCTACTTTTAACACCAGGATTTGATGAAAGAGCTTGAGGATGGTTTTATTGTCAAGTAGCATCTAATTGATGGGTAGCAGTGGGGTTTATTAAAGCTGTAAATTCAATTTCCTAGGAATTTTGAAGGTTCAGAAGGGTTCTGGAGGGCAAAAATATGGTGGTAAAACACCTTTTATTTTTTCAGCCAGAAATGTATATATTGGTTACAGATTGTCAAAGATTGGAGCTAAAGAGTAAAGTAACCACGGCCTTTTTGTTGTCAGTATTTAGTTTGTGTAGTGGCCAAGTGTGTTTCTAATGCCACCTTAGGTCATCGGCATTAAAAAAAGTTTTGCGTAAATATCATTTACTGCCTCAAGTCCTTGCTCTTTCACCCTAAAGATTTGGAAAGTTAAAAACAAACAAAAAACCTGCTAATCGCCTCTGGGTGTTACCAGCCTGCATTAGCTCTAAGGCAATCCATCTCTTGGCATGGGACTACCCAGTGTTTGTAATTCTCAGCTATTGATTTTGTTTGTAGTTAGAGGTTGTACCACAAATAAATTCTAAGGTCTATTCGTCCTACATGAGGGGGAGCCATAGTAATTCATTCTCACATTGGTGCCCAGTGTCAGTGCGAAAAAAATAAAAGTCTTCTTGGATTCACTCTAGGCCACGGGTCTTTTTCTCTTTCCAAAATCATTGTGTTAGTTAAAATGAGCTTTTGTACAAAAGAAAATACTCTATCACTGCTTAGGATTAGAGAAAGCTACAGGGAAGGAGCTCAGATTTATGGAAGATGGAGTTAATAATGCTGACTGGAGATAGGGTTCCTAACCTAGTTCCTTGTCACTTGCCACTTGTAATTCTCATTCTTTTTTCCTCCTCTGCAATTTCCTCTCCTCTTTCACTACAGCCCTTTTTCACATTTAAACAGTCTACTATTTTTCTTTTTTCTTTATCTACTTATGTTCTGGCCTCTTCATCTTCTCTTCCTCACCTACCCTTCCCACCTTGGGGATACTCAGTTTGACTCCTTCCTTGTAGTCACACAATATTGGATCTCAGTTCCCATCTTCTCCAACCATCTGGCTACATTTGTCATCTAGTCCAGCTTGTGCTGCTGGTTTTCAGCCCTCCCTCTCTGCCCCACCAACTATTTCTCTACTTCTGATGGGGAAAACCTCACTGTTTTCAGTCTTTCTCTTTGTGTGTATGTGTTGGGAGGATGGGTAGGGAAGGAGGGAGAAAGGAAGAAAGGAAAGACGGAGGAAGAGACAGAGACAGAGATTGAAAGAGACTGAACTGCCATATGTTCATGGCACAGGGTTTTGAGAGGATAATGAGGGAAGGGGACAGGAGTTCTCAAACCTTGAAAATGCTGATATGCAATGGCATGTGAGTGAGATCCTTCACAAACTCTATGTGGAACTCAGTCCTCCCCATCTGGGGGCAGTAGTCACTAGAATATGGCTTTATTTTGCATGTGAACATGAATGAGTCTGGAGGCCAAGAATTCTGATTTGTCTCCCCAGTGGCTAGGCCTCAGAACAGCTCCCCAACCCCCTTTCTTTAGGCTGAGGTCAAGCCCTTATTAAGCCACAGTGCAACCTCAGAGAAAGAAGGTGCACTTCTACCTGATTTATATTATTTGTAATAGCTACCTAGAAATGTGGTGGTCATTAATTGGTTTGGGTGGATGTTTTCCTGGAAGGTGGGGAGGGGATAAAAACCTCTATTTTGGTCCTGCTAAGTGGAAGGGGAAGAGCACAGAAATGTGAGAATATCAGTAGGGGTGGGAATTAAGTCAAAAACAGGATGGGTGCAGAGAAACAAATGCAGATGTTCCACCTGCCGCTATCAGGAGTTGGTTATAGGTATAACTTGCTCTTAGGGTAAGAATTATTCTTATGTTTGAAAGGGACAATTACCACAGCTTGTCTAAAAAGCGGATGTTTAAAGATACTTTGAGGTAAGTACACTGACCTTCAAATAGGTGTAACTGAAATGATGGGGGAATTAGGGGAATCTGCAATTCCTCTGCCTTTCTATAAGAGTGAGTTGCAAACCTGGAGAGTGAGTAATTATTTAAATTGGAGAAAAGTTCATTTTTCTGAAGATGAATCTCTAAACAACAGTTCCATTCAAATTCTGTGGCTGCTTTGCAAACAAAGCTTATGCATTTATGGCTTTTTTAAAAATGGATTTAATGGACTGAGTTCATTTAGACAGGAGAGATCGAATGAATGAGCGGAATTAAAATACACATCCATTTGGCCGTCAGTCATTGTTTAAGCCACTCGACCACCCAACTTTTCTAATTAAATGACATTGCAGTCCCTGCATAAAGGCTGCGATAGATAAATTAGTACTTGGTGAGTGCTTTGAAGATGAAAATCACAGTATGAGTAATGAGCAGGGTTTTTTTTTCCTTGGGCTGGAAACGGCGTCTTTTGTGTTTTCCCACTGCACCGTGAGTCACCTGGATTGACATTGCAGAAAGCCTCCTCTCACAAAGGAAGAGCAAGAGAGACAGTAGAGACAGACTTTTATTTGACTTACAAGGCAAATTAGGAAAGAGCCTGCATCCATTCACATCTGTACAAGGAATTATATGACCTACACATTCGCCACCTATAGAAGCTGGTCATATTTTGCAGGAATTTATACATTAGGAAATCACATGGAAATGATCTTGTTTAAACATTCATGAAGAGCAAACATCCCCCAAGAGCACTGAAGGTAGAAATCTAGCTTGGTCCCTCCTGAGAGCTTGGCTTACCTCTCTGTCGGTGCATTTAAAGGTCTGCATCAAATCCCTCCAGAACCGATGGGATGCTGGAGTTTGTCTGCTTTGAGGATGTGATGATTATTTTAGTGGGAGGAGCTTAGAACTGCAGGTTTGGAAGTAAAATGTGAACTGTTTGACAAGATCAAGCACTGGCTGGCTGGGGTGAATTGTGCCCTTCCCTCAATGCTCCCATTGGCTCCCCTGTAAAGAACTCAACTTTTTATACGTTCCAAACTGTAGTGAGAGGTCTTTTCTCACTACATCTAAACATTCTCATTTAGATATGTTTTTCTTGTCCTAAATTGCTTTGACACAGCAATAATTAGTCATGCTACATTGTCTAGGCTGGCTAATTACTGAGAGCTTGGCAGGCCCCATCGGAAAGGTTGCATCACCCAATGTAAGTTAGGATCCAAGCCGGTGGCTGCCCCACTCCTCACTGTATCCAAATGTAGAATGAGGTGCATACTTTTCAACCCTGACAGCCCCTCACTCTCAGTTGCACCCCCAAATTGGTCACAGCTGCAAGAACAGCATTCACAGTATGGCCAGCAAGGTCGCCTCTTCCTGAGGCAACAGTCGGGGAGGAGGAGTGCAGGGAGGGAAGTTGGATGCATCAGGGGAAAAATGGAGCCACTGCTAGACAAGGTCCTAGAAAACAGACTAAAATGGCCAAAGAAGAGCGAAAACTCTCTCCTCTGAGGGATTCAGGTACACACACACACACACACACACACACACACATATAGAGAGAGAGTCCAAGAGGCTTGGGGAATTATTGGAAAACAATTATGTTTATCTGCTTCCTGCCAGTCTGTATTCATTGACAGAGCAGAAGTAGTTATAGATATTGCAGACACACTGTGGCACTAAATAAAGTGTTTAAAATTATACTGCTTGATAACGCTTCCTGTCTCGGCCCTCTGCAGACCCAGAGAGCTGATTTGGGCCAGCAGGTAACAGTGTAGGGGCATGGTAATGTGATTGGCATAAATTTGTCACTCGGGCTATTTTCTTTCCCAGGGGAACTCACTCCAGCCACAAAGAGTTGATCCTAATTGGTTTCTGCTGAATGTTTAGCATCTCATTCACACAGGTGTCTTAGCAGACTACGCCTTTGTATTTTATTTGAGAATTTTTATAGTTTGCCTCATAGGAGCCCAAAGTAGGATCAGCACTGTAGATTAGAATCAGTTCAACAGAGGGAAAATAAACCTTTGGAATAGATTTTGCCTTCCCTGAGCACGTCGCAGGCATTAGCAAATAATGGGAGTCCTGTCTGCGCATGGAAAGGAAGCATCTACCACTTAGACTCCTAGCCTCGGGTGTGCGGTCCTATGACCTGCATAGCGGGTGTGATGATTCTGGAGTCATCATCTCCTAACTTTATGCTGCTATGCACAGAAGAAACATGCACACACACATGCACACACATACACCCACACACACCCACACACAATGTTCTTTCCTTGCGGAAGAAAGAAATGGGAGGGACTGAGGAGGGGAGGTCTCCTGACTGTGAGCTGCTGGATAGAACACAGCCAACCCTGATGAGAGTGGCCAAGACCTTCAGAGCATGGATGGGAGTTGACTCTATTTGCCCTTTGTGGTGCTGTGCCATCTTTGCTAGACTACAGTTGCCATTTGCTAGCTGTCTCCAAATTCAGAGAGTTCTAAAAAGGTAAAGACCTTTTAGGTTATTTTAGTACACTCTGTGTGGCTATCAATACAACTTTTCAAACACATACAGAGGCATCAGAAAAAAAAATTAAGCCAATCCATTAAAAGAGTGCTGGAATTGCTATCCAAAATGACTCTCGTGCTGTTTCTATGCATATGTGTGCCCTGATGCGTTTCATAAGTTTAAGACAAGGACGAATGAAGTACCAGAGTAAAAATAGGAAAGCACATCCTTCCCCTCCTCTCACCGGTATAAATTACAAAGGAGATGACACTTTCACCATCTGATGAGTCTACCTTTGCTGCTGTGTTTCCTCTTCATTAGAAATTCCAGATAACACCACTGACTTTTACTTAGAGTATCTTGAACAGCTATTTATAGTTTTCACCTATCCTTCCCAGAGACCTCACTAGACTGAGAGACAAGGGCTTCTCTGGGTCCTGGCCCAGCTCAACCACCCTCTGGTGTTGTGACCTTGGGCAAGCCACCTCTGCAAGCCTCATTCCTCAATCCTATAGATCGAGCCAGGGGAGATCACCAAGGTCTTTCTCTGCTCAGAGTCTCCCAGAGCTCCAACGATGTGGTCTACAGCATGAGGCATACTAAGACCATCAGAAATCATCCCTGAAATCCAGAAACTCATTTTAAAGGGAAGGAACTTTGCAATGTAAGTGGTTTATTTCAGTTCTGTGATTCGGCTGCTTGAAAGACTGAAATGGCAAAGAAAAGTTGACGAAATGCAAGCCCCAAACAAATTTGAGGAAGCTGGCCAGAGTGCTGAAGTCAACTGCTGTTGACAACAGCCATCAGACCTTGTGGCTGCAAAGCTCAAACAAAAGCAGCACCTACACCCTGCTGGTCAGCAATAGTATCCCAGGACAGAGGCAGCCGAGAGAGTTCTCAGCAAGCTCCAGGCGTATGGCATTAGGCATCAGGCATGTAAACAGCTGGTGGAATTTCAGAGTACATTGCATTCGATAGTTCCCAGACCTGTTGGAGCCATATTTAGCTTAGGAGAGCTTGGAAAGAGTGCAGTGCCATTTGAATGACTATTAATAGCTTCGGGGGGCGTGGGGAGTGGGGGTTGGAGCAAAGAAAAGATTTCTTCAGTTCGATATCTTGTATGTATTCATGAAGGACAAACTTCCTCCGTGTTAAAAGGCTTGGCTGTGGGGGTCTGACGAGCCTTCTGAAATCAGGAATCACCAGTTCCAGTTGGGAAGACAACTCTACTTACAGTTTAAACTAAATGATTTGAGCTTCCCAGGTGCCTAACTGAGCAATTTCTTCCCTACAATCCCTCTCCTCAGCAATTTATTTCACACAGATTATATCAATCTGTTTCTTTGTTGCTATGTAATGTAATAATCATTCTCAAAATCCTCAGTTTGTCCAAAACTTAAACACTTGCACCAGAACTGTGCCCCACATCAACCCACTGGTGCCCACCCTCATGAAGAGACAGCAAATAAGGGGTGCCACTGGGAAGCCTGCCCTTGTTCTGGGGAAGCAGGAATGCCCCCCTCCCCATATTGTCTCAGTCAAGGCAGCCATCCACACAATTCCTTTCTTTAGCCCGAGGTTCAGCTTCCCTATTAACATAGACAACACTTCACTGAAGCTGAAGTATAAGAAATTTTCTGCTTGATGTGTTTTATATCCTAATATTTTCCTTGCACATCACATGCCTCTCTGAGGGGCACAGGAGAATGTGTCTGGGGTAAGGTTTGGGGGAGGTTTCCCACCATTTAAAAGGGAGGGAGAGACTCATAAAGGAATCATAAAGGAATCCGTCGGAACCCTCTGCTCTCCCCGGAGGTCCTGACGCCTAAGGGCGAGCTCTCTCTTGCTCTAGAAGCTTCCTTTGCAGCCACGAACTCCTTGCCAGCCTCTCTAGGATGGCTGTCTGTCTGGGTATCTGCAGTGCTGCTGTGTGTCACCATGGCTTGGGGCTTCCTCACCGTAGCTGGGGACAGAATTGGTAGGTTTCCCCACCCAGCCTTTCTGCTGTTCGTTATTTGTGGGGAAGGCTGCAGGCAGGGCAAACCTTAATTAGCTCCAGGTGTGAGTGGGTCAAATCAATTACTACTGCACTCTCCCAAACACCACCACAACAGCCATGATTCCGCTCGTTTCCACTAGATGGGAGAAATCGGAATTGTCCATTTGCGCACACAGACTGTTCACAGCAATAAAGAAAAGTGAATGAAGTATATACAAGCTCCCAAGTGGGGGAATTTCAAAGGCAGGGGGAGCCTGCCTCCATGGTGATCATGGGCACTATTGGTTTCTCTAAGAGAGTCTCTTCATGGTCACATCCCCTAAAGCTAGAGAGTGTATCCAAATTCCCACTCAAGAGACAGCGTGTGGTCACAGATAATGTATTTCCAAGGAGAGGTGGAGGCAATGTCTCTCTTGGCCCTCTGGGCTCCTGGGAGTGGCAGATAATCTGCACCCACAGTCTGGACATTCCTAACGTGTCCCTAGATGAAACCCAGAGGATTCTTGAGCGTCTTTAAAACAGACTTGGGAGCTCATACCCCAGGGCTGGGCTCCCCGGTGGCAAGGCTGCCCTGATTCTCTGGGCATGGCAGAGGCAGGCACCAAAACAACTCAAATACCTGGAGGAGAAGCGGGCACCTTCTCAATGCTCATTCTCAACACCACCTACAGCCGTTTCCAGAAACGGCTGCTGGCACTGGCCCAAACAAAGAAAACTGGGCAGTGAGATGAGGGGGCAAGACGAGGGAAATAAGCAACCCAGACATACAAACAGCTTCCCTTTGAGAGAAGACAGGGGAGGGTGGTGACCCCAAGTGGTGAAAGCAGAGGAGACTCCCGTCACTCCTGCTCCGTGTTTGGCTGAGGTCAGAAGAGCCACTTTCCGAACCACCTCCTCTTGCAAGCCCCAGTTTCACTAATAAGCCATTGACCTTGAGTTTGAGTCTGGGGTTGATTTGCAGCTCTGTCTGGGGGAACCCCAAGGGCCTGTGGCTTCATGAGAAGAAATCCTCCTCATTTTCACAGCGATCGTTTTTCCTCTCCTCTCGCCACTGTGATCAAATTAGAAGGCTGCTTCTCCTAGGAAAAGATGTGTCCATGGTCCCAGGAGGCGCTGCCCATTTACCTGTCTGATGGGTTTGGGGAGGGAAAGCAGGATGTATGTGTGTGTGTGTGTCCCTTCCTTCCCCTGTCCCTGGGAGTGTCTCTCCCACCTGAATTGGCCACCCGGCCTGCAGCAAGGACCCCAGGGAGGGCAGGCGCTGGAGTCTCAGCTGCAGGAGGCCTGGCAAGTGGCTGTGTACATGCTGCTGCCCGCCGTGGCCCCACTGCTCAGGCTGCTGGTGGGACATTTGAGGGGCTTCATGCTGCTGTCCCTCTGGATGTGCAAGTGCTCAAGCCGCCAGCGCTCCCAGCTCTTCCGAAACTCCAGCTGGACCTTCCATGGGAAAAGGAGGGAAACAAAAGCCATCCTGCAAACCAACTGCTCACAAAATGGCCCCACTATTACATTAGCGGGGAAGGGAAGAAATCCACTGCATTATATTAAGAGACACAAGTCAAGGCCTTCGGGCACCTAAATTAATATCCCAATAAAATTGTTTATTGTTGTCTCCTATTTTCTGCATCTCCTCAGGAGAGAGGTCGGCTTGATGACCTAATTGGTCTTTCCCATCTCTAAACTCTGTGATTCAGCTAAGTACATTTTACAATCCATCACAGTATTATTTAACGGAAGAGAATGAGAGGGAGGGTGAAACGCAGGGAGACAGGAGATGGGAGAGAGAAGAGAGACTCTGTCTTTACAGTGCACATCCCAATTTCAGCTTGGATGATTGGGAACGGGGACAGCAACTCCCAGCCTTCCTGGTGTCTACAGCAGACCCTTCTAAACTCCCTAAGGGCTTCTCTCCAGGTCCCAGCACCTCACAGGGGAGGAGGGAGGGAAGGAAGGAATGCAGCTGAGACGAGCAACAGCAGGGAGGAAGGGGCAGCCAATGAGGCTTCGCAACTGATGCCATCCAGAGAGACTCTGCAGTGACCATGGGGGTGCAGCCCAGGGAGGTCAGTCAGCCAGGATCCCTGTTGTGTGGGACTCTGGCCTCCCCATCAGGAAAAGCCTCTCAGGAGGGCGGATGCTTGGGGACCAGATTGCTGGGGCAGAAAGAGACAAATCCAAGTAACGCTGTGGAGCCCCCATCCCTTGAGGGTTTGTGGCAATGCTGTGGCTCCCTGTGGTGGCCAGTGATTCTGGTCCCTGAAGAGGCCCAGCTGGAACCTGAAAAGCTAGTCTTGGGGGGTCTAGACTGCTCTTCTGGGTGATGTTCCCATAAATTTGCTTTCCAGAGCTTCTTTGAAGTCCCCACCCTTCCCACACCGGAGTGTCTGGGGTCTGGGCCCTTCCCTTTAGGCCTAGTCACCAAGACGGCCTGCTGCCAGTGGCTGTGGATAAGGGGCCAATCGCCCCACCAGCCCCTGTGCAAACAACCCTCTCTCCTCCTCCTTTGTCATCCATCCAGCTATGCCCATCAAGACGCCTGGTATGGCTGCATGCCATCCCTTAAAAGAACATTTTCTGCACTGAGTAGAGTTGAGATGGCCCAGAGGCTGCCTGCCAGGATGACGCCAGTGTCCCATGCAGCGTCAGGAACCCAAGCCTGAGTGGGGGAGGGAAGGAGGCTGAGCAGACACCACCTACAGGACCCTGTTGTATGCCAGCTCCCTGCCCGGCTGAGCCTTTGTGAAGGGAACATATGCTGACAGCTGGGATGGGGGCCCTGAGTCCAGTGGTGGACCCCACTTGTGCAGTTGCGGGGAGGCCAGGCTTGTTTCATAGCCTTTCCACTGGAGAAGGGGGGAAAGATGGTAAACTGAGGCACACCCCCGGGAAACCACCTCAGAGACCAAAGAGGTTTCAGGGACACCTGCGGGACTTCTCAGGGTGCTGACACACAGTGTCTCCTTCTGCCCCCATCTCCCTCAGCACTTTTCCTGAACCTCTGCTGTGACCCCTGTGATCACAATTGTCCTTGAAAAATCACCATATGTATTGGGCACTTACTGTATGCACGGCATTTTCCATTGATTATCTTAGTTAACTTTCACATTGACTCTGCAAAGCAGCTCCACATTTAAAGATGAGGAAACCGAGGTGCAGAGTGTTTATTTCCCCAGGTCGCTTAGCCAGGATTTGAACCTAGATCTGGCCTGATTCCAATGCCCGGTTCCTACCCTCCGGCCTCCCACTGCATGGCTCTTGCGGTCCTGCCTGTCCCTGGTCCATCTCCTCCCCCCTCACCTGGGAGCACCTCGAGGGCTGGGGCCACATCTTCCTCATCTCAGCGTCCGTGAACCTAGCACAGTGCCCAGCATACAGCAGGTGCTCAATACATGTGTTTTAAATGAGGCAAATGAACGAACACATAAGTAGATGAGCATCTCACATCAGGTTGCTTCTGTTCCTCAGCTATGAAAACGAACCCACAAAGACAACACCACTGATCCCGAGCACCTGGGCTGGCACTTAGGCCACCACACTGCCTCCTCCACCATCGGATTTATCCTCATCCCTGCCCTCGACCTCTGCAGTGCAGCACACCCCTCCTGACCTCCCTTTCCAGCAGGCACCACGCCAGCCTCAGGATTTGGGGTGAATTGGGAAGCGCATTCACCTTCACTTAGAGCTGGGGAGACAGAGGCAAGGGAGGCAAAATGACTTGCCCCAGGTCACACAGCTGAGCAGTGGCAGGGCTGGGACCAGCACTCAGGGCTCTGAGTCACCTCACTGTGGCTCTCAGGCACAAGCTACAGCAAAACCACCTTCAGGCCTCCCCCGCCCTGTCCCTACTCCCTGTGGTGCAGGCCTTGGCAGCCACACAGAACCAATATTCAAGCCATCTTTTCTCCTCAGGTCACAAGTATCTGGCATTGCCATGGCAACCCTGGGTCTGCAGAACAGCTCTTGTGGACAGAGGCCTCAGCCCCAGAGCCACATGTGTCTTTTGTGGCCCAGTGACAATGATGTATCTGTCCTTGTGCCTGGAGCAGCCAGGGCATGAGGAGTCTCAGGGTGGGTTTAAAGGAACTGGGCGGTGCTCTGAGAGGAGACAGGTTCTCCTGTTCTCTGAGCAGGGTCTCCTGGGCCCCATGGCACAAGCCTGGAAGATCCATGGGGTCTGTAGCCAGGCCTGGTCAGAGAGGTGCAACTCTGGTGATTCAGGGTCAAGTTCTTTTCCAAGGGCAAAGAAATACTATCCCCTTACAAAGGTGGGCCAGTCACAGGTAGTGCATGAGGAGGGAAGTGATGAGATGACTGGGCTTGGAAGGATGGAATCTGGAGAAGCAGCTGAGTCAGGGGTCGGGGAGACTCTTGGCAATGGTGGCGGGGAAACCAAGCACACGTGTCTGCTGGTGGGGCTGCGGTGAGTGTGTCAGAGGAGAGAGAAGTGGGAAACAGGCACGTGGGGGGGCTGAGATGACAAGGTGGCAGCAGGAAGCCTCAGTCTCTCCCCACAGGCCTCTGCTCCACATCCCCACACAGGGATTCCTGCCCCTCTGTCTTGTCCCCATCACCACTGGGCTGGAATGGAAAGCAGCAGAGCTCAGGGCTGGGTAGCCCATCACCCAGCTGGCTGAGAGCATTCCTGGAGGGAAGGCCATCCACAGAGCTTAGGTTTTTGCACTTCCTTGTTTGCATCAGTTTTAAAGAAATTCATTTTAAGGATATGGCAGTGGAGGAGGACCAGGGCTGCAGTGTCTTGCTGCCTCCTGTGGGTCAAGAGCCTGTTGGGTGAGGCCCTTCCCTCCTTCCCTGCCCTACCCTCCAAACTGAGCCTGCTGGGTCCTCTGAGACCCGCCCCGGGAGCAGCCAGAATCCCATTTATGGGCCACTATTTGCCTGGCTCTACCTTCACCTCCCCAGCACCTGCTGCCCTGAGGCATTAAGCGGGATCTCACCCCCACCACAGCCCAGTGGGATCTCGCCCCGGCCACAGCCCACTAGCTCTACTGCCTTCTAGCTATTGAATTAGGGCTGCTCATTTCATTTTGCTGAGCCTTAACGTTCTTAGCTGTGAATTGGGGATATCATCTGCTGCACAGCATTGGATGTAATGAGACACTGAGCAGCTTCTATGCAGTAAGCACTTGAGAAACCTTGGTTTCCCTCCCATTTAGAGGTCTGAGGGCCATGCTTCCCATGGGTAGCCAGTTCAGCAGAGGCAGGGAGGCTCAGGCACAGGGGAACATTCCTCTCCCTTCCCTTTCACCCAGCCTCATTTTCTCTGCATGGCATCCTCTGAAATTCCCTAGGCCCCTGTCTCTGGGAGTCACTGAATACTGACATCTAATAGCGATTGCTTACTGAGCATCTGGAGATAATGGTGTGTGTTTCTTCATGCCAAGCAGCACCTGTGAGGAGCTAGGATGGGCCTTCAGCATCCCACCTTGAAGGAGGGATCTGTTCTCTGTTCCCCTTTCCCACCTTTTTCAGACTTTCTTAATCCTCACAGGAATCTCAAAGGTAGGCATTATTACCCCAACTTTGTACATGAGCAAACTAAGTTTCAGAGTGGGCAAGTAACAGGCAAAGTCACACAGCTCATTAAGTGATGGGGCCTAGATCAGACCAAGTAAGATGCCAAAGCCTGCATCCTTGCATCTTTTCTGCTACATCACATTGCTTCTTTGAGCCATCTCATAGCTCCCTGAAACACCCAGGTCCCCACCCACTGTCCTTTCTGCATCCCCCACACCCATAGAAAAAGACAAGTCTATTAATGCGCTGACTCCAAGATCCCTGAGCTCTGGGACTCCATAGCTGAGTACCTTGGAGGAAGGGGCCTTTTCCAGGTGCTCACGAACGCAGCCATGCCCTCCTCCCAGGAGCTGACCATCTCAGGGATGGGAGGGAGGCCTGCTGTCCTGCAGGCATTTGCAGGAGAGGGTGTGGGGCCAACAAGAACTCCCTTCTCCCATCCTAGCACCAGAAAGCCACCCCCTTCCCCACAGTGAGCCAGGGCTCTTGCCTGTGTGTATGAAGAATGGGGTGCTTTCTGCTTTAATGCAGAATTAATTGAATCCTGGCTCTGCCATGCCACTATTCCCATACTTCATCTTAGCCAAAAAGCTAAGAAGTGATGTGTGTCACTATTTCGAAACCTAGGCACGTTTCTGACTCTCTCTGATCTTCAGTGTTCTCATGTATGTATAAAAAAAATGAGAATATGAAATAAGATTTTTAGCAGGGTGTGGGGGTCCTAATTAAATGAGACAGTGATTATTAAAGCCCCAACCATGTGGCTTGGGTATGTGTGTGTTGAATCACTTTGTAAGTAACAGTCACCACCACCAAGCAAAGAGGGTCATTCAGGATTCCCTTAACCTGAGGCTGGGTCTTCCCTAGGGTCACATGCCATTAGGGTATGCCTGTACATTTACGTGTGTGTGTGTGTGTGTGTGCATGTGTGAGAGAGATCCATGCACAGAAAACCAAATCTGTGAACAAGATGCCTTCTCAACCCTAGTGCCTCAGTGGTGTGAGTAGGGGGTTTCAGCTGACAAGATTGATGGGAGAACCCATTGTACAACTCCAGACTGGCCACCCACCAGGGTCCCCACCGTCCCTCCTCGGAGCTTACCTCATTGTTGACAAAGCAGTACAAGATGGCCACCATCAGCCCCTGGAGACAAGAGTCACATCAGGAGGGAGGAAGCAGGAGGGAGGTGACCTGAAGACTGGCCCCTGGTCAGAAGCACCTTGGGACTCCATCCTCAGTACCCCCCTCCCCAAATCCAGCAGCCCAGGCAGATCCAGGAATGGCACAGTGGCTTCCCTCTCATTTCCTTTCTGAAGGAACACCAGAGTTGCACCTCTCTGACTAGGCCTGGCTACAGGCCCCAGCTAGCCTCTCCCCATGGATCTCCCAGGCATGTGCCGTGGGGTCCAGGAGACCCTGCTCAGAAGCTACCCAGAAGCTGTAGAGATCCTACATCCAACCTCTCCTTGAGGAGGCCTGATCCAGTGAAGTACAATGACTCTGATTGTGGAGAACATTCCCCACCCCAGCCCCATCTGTTCACGCAGGAGACTCAGGGCTCCAGAATTGTGCTCTGTATGTCTGCATATGTATGTAAATACACACACATGAGCCCACATGTGTGCAGGCATCTCGTGACATTCGTGAGGGGCAGGGACCAGTTTTTTGTATTTTTACACCCCCTTAGCATCATCTAATGCTAGTGGAGAGGATCAGTTCTTCTCTTTGAAACTGTGACACCGTAACTCTGGTTTTAACACCTCTGAGGCTCCTCTGCAAAGCGAGGCTAACCCTGCACATCTCCTGGGTTCTGTGAGGAGTGAATGTGCAATTCACTCCTCATAGTGCACAATTCACTCCTTTACATTTTACATGCAAAAATGCATGTAAAGCACCTGGCAGGGTGCTTGTCACCCAGTAGATGGCAGCTGCAATGCCAGGCTGGGTACCCAGAGCTACATCCAAGAAGGTTTCTTGTCCCATGTGCTTACAGAGAAGACTGGCCGGGGTATTGGGACACCTGGGGATACTAGTTCTGGCTCTGCTCCAACTAGGTGACTTTGGGCAGGGATCACTCCTCCAGGTCTCAGTCTTCCCACCTTTTCCATCTGCATGATGCAGGCTGGTGTCTGTCCCACCCCTACTCTAGGACTTTACAAGCAAGTGTCCCCAACCATGAAGTCACCTGGAAGGAGGTAAAGGAGAGCTCCGTGAACAGCTTGATGAAGCGCAGGGTGCCCCGGGCATGCTCATCCATCACAAAGGCAAAGATGACCTCATGAGTCCCCAGCAGGGGGATGAGTGTCAGCGTGGACTTGGCAAGTCTGAGGGGCAAGACGGAGATCTCGAGCCATTCTGGGCCTCTCCCATGGACTCTTTTCCCCTTTCTCTACCCTCCCCACTTCCTACCAAGTCCTGACATCTGGGTCATGGATGTTCTCCCACCCCAAATACCCTGGGACAGTCTGTCTGGAGGGAAAGAACAGAGGTCAAGACCCCAAGAAGACCAGGGGCTGCCGAGAGACAGGGCAAAAGCAAGGGTTTGGGGTCCCAGGCCAGGCCTGGGTGGAAGAAAAGGTTAGCGCAGGGCTCTAAGCTAAGCATCCCGGGATCTCTCTTTCTCTCTGCTAGAAGGAAAGGGGCACCTGCTGAGGGTCCTCAGTAAATTCAGCTCAGTTACATCACCTGCATTTGATGTCTGTCTTGCACATGAGATTGGCCTTCAGTTTGGATACCACGATGCAGATGACCCGAACAAAGATGAGGAAGTTCACCTGCGGGGTGGGGCCGGGATTGGCAGGGGGCACCAGCCCAATCCTATCATAGCTGCCACTCCCATCTCTGACACCATCACTCACCCCAATGGCAAAGAGAATGGGCAGCCGGATAATGAGCCAGTAGTTCATGTTGGAGTTCCTGGTCCAGCAGCTGGGGAGGGAGAGAGATGCATGCATGCATCCAGCAGGACTCACAGGATCCCCAGCTCAAGTGCGGGCACAGGGGCCACTGATGCACATGGCCATGTCGAGTGCCACACACACAGCTCCCAGGAGCCACCCAACAACCAGTCCCATGGACCCACAGAGCCCTGCCAGTGCACAGCCCCACAATACACACGTACAGTCCAAATACACAGTCATACACGGAGATGCACACAGCCCCCAAACAAGCTTTCAAGGACCTACCAACACAGTCATGTGTTTTCACAGAATCATATACAAAATGACACAAACATTTCACGGTTTCACATAAACAGATATTACAGAAAAACCTGCAGGAGGGCACCATGTACCCCATAGACCCAGTACCGTTAGTCATCAAACACTCCTGGGACCAGGCAGGGGCAGGGACGGATTAGAGAACAAAATCCACATTCTAAGCTCCTGGTCCCCACCTTTATCCTCCCAACAGATGGGTGCCCCAGGTACCAAGGAATCCCATGGACCTTGAGGATGGGGACCTGAACACATCCACCCCCTTGGAGCAGGACACTCACCCCTCGTCCTCATAGAGGTACTTGACAATGCCCCAGGGGACAACAAACAGCAGGGGAACACCTAAGAGAGAGGGAAAGACAGAAGGGGAGAGGGGCTGGCAGGCCAGAGCCACAGTCCATGTGCCGAGGCCTCTCCCTGCCCCAGGCCCCTCACATTTCCAGCCTCTCTCTTTGCCTGGCCTCAAACTATGCTTTCTAGTTTTGTCTGGGCACTTGGGAGAACAGAGGCAGCAGGAGCCCCACGCAGACTCCCAGACTCTTCCTTACAGAGAGGTCCTCATCAGTTGTCAGTCCCCCACCTCCTATGTGCCAGGCACACTGTCAGGACTTGCCCTGAGAGTCCCGGCTGAGTCACCAGGTCACAGACACCCAAGTAGCAATGGGACTGGGCTGTGCGGTGGAGACAGCATGGTGGATGAGGCAAGGCGCAGGTGAACCCTCTGATGCCCTTTTTCTCTCTTGCTTCAGCCCACATTGCCGATCTCAGTCATCTCCTTCAGGCACTGGATGTCCTTTCAGTCATCTGTTCCCTACCCCTGTACACCTGCAAGAGGGCTCAGCAGAATCCTGGAATGGAGACAGGAGCCCAGTCCTTGATGCCAACTGACCAACTAACTGTCCGCAGTGGACTACAATAACAACAGCTACAACAATACTACTCTCCACTCAGCTGAGACTTGATTTGTGTGGTAGACGGCCTCTAAGATGACCCCTAGGGATCCCCACCACCTGTGCTCTTACTTTCGTGCAGTTAATCCACATTGTATCAGTATTGTTTCATGTGACCCATGACATCTGGCAGAAGTGATGCCATGTCACTTCTGATTGTTATAAAAGACACTGTGGCTTGTTTTGCAAGCTCCCTCTCTTTCTCTGATCATTTGCTCTGGGGGAAACCAGTTGCCATGTGCTGAGAGAACTCAGAAGGCCTAGATAGAGGTCTCTGCAGCAAGAAATGGAGACCTCCAGCCTCGGCCAGCAAGGAACTGGGTCTTCCTGCCAACCGCCTCGTGAGTGAGCTTGGAAGTAGATTCTCCATCCCCAGTTAAGCCTTGAGATGACAGCAACCCTGGTGACAGCTGGCTGCTTCTCTATGAGTGCCCTGATCCTGGAAGGAGGTCTCAGAGAGAAGGGACAGCAGGGGGTGGGGGATGCCCAGAAGGAAGCTACTGTATGTGTATGTGGTTCAGGAAATCCACATGCTCTTGCCTAGAGAGTTTTCTCTCTGAGATCCTGACCCACAAGGTACCCAGCTAAACTGAATCGAGATTCTAGGCCACAGGAACTGTGACATAACAATGGTTAGTTGTTTTAAGCAGCTAAGTTTCAGGGTTAATCATTCTGTAGCAATAGAAAATTAATACAGCTGGTTCCCAGTTCCCTGAGGGTAGAGCCCAGGCCTCACTCACCTTCAGAGCCTCAATGCCCAGCTCACCCTGAGAGCTCAATCTGTGTTGGTTGATTTAAAATTGGATTGTCCTTCCTCACATGACAGATGAGGAGATGGATCAGGGGCTCAGAAGGGCACAAGTGGGGCTCGAATCCAGGGCTGCAATCCCATGCCCACTCCCACCGCCCTCAATGGCCTTCTGCACTGGCTGTCTCCATGCTTGTCTCCACTGGTGCCTCCCTCAGTGTTGATGTGTCTGAGATAGGTAAGCGTGTACATATTAAGGCATGTAGACACGTGTGTGTGAGGGTGTGGTGGGTGGACCATGAGTGTGCACGTGTGGCTTTGGGGAATCTCTGTCAGGAGCACATTTCCAGGACAGAACCACTTCAGAGCCTTTCCTGTCACGATTGTCTATATCTTTAGCACATCAGTGTCCACTCAACAGCAGCTACTAAGCAGTTTGTGTGCCCAGATCTACTGTGCTTGATGATGCAGGGAGAGATGGAGGAAGCAAAGGAGCCCCAAGCTGATCAGCATTCTTCATCAGCTCTCTCTCTCCAGGCCCATTTATTTCTACATAAATCAGACCTCTCAGCATCCAAGGTGCTTTAGTGACAGGCCTTTATGAGACTGGACAAGGAATGGGATGATCTCCAAAGGCCCCAGCACATGGCATGGGACTGCCACATAGAAGATGACCGGTGAGAATGGAATGAATGATGGGTGAGTCAATATACCAATGAGGGAAGGAAAATTCTCCAGGCAAGAGCATGCCGATTTCCTGAACCATGTACACACGCAGCAGCTTCCTTCTGGGCGTCCCCCGCCCCCTGCTGTCCCTTCTTGCTGAGACCTCCTTCCAGGATCAGGGCACTCACCCACGTTATCAGCCAGACCCGGCAAGTTTCACTCATCGTCAGCATTTCCTTAACAAGGCCTTTTCAAAAAACACAGCCACGGAAGCCCTGCCGCATGCAAACATTACGCACTCCCTGCTGGCTTCATCTTTCTCCCATTTAGAAAACGAGCAAGACAGGTTGGAGAAAAAAGCTCAAATTAAGACACACAGAACTGGCTCCGGGAAGTAATGATTCCCTCATCCATCACCTGCCTCCCTCCTGCACAGCCTCCGTGTGGATTTCTACGGGCCCCCAACTGCCTGGGGACTGCAGCAGAAGCTGCCATGCCCTTTGGGGGACCTCTCCAACTGCGTCAGAGTCCTAATTTCAATTCTTCTACTTGCACACGAAGCTAAAAGTTGTTTCCCAAGTATCCCAGCTTGGGCAAGGCCTCCTGGCATCACGTTCAAGCTCCTAGTAACCTGTGAATCTCTCTCCATCTCCCCCCACCACAATTCGTCAAGAAAAAGGTATTCTGATTGGAGCAGGGTATCCTCTGGGTCTTGTCCTTGTGCTCCCACAGACCCCGAGCCCTGAGCTGGGGTGTGAGGTGGTAGGAAAATAACTTGGCCCTCCCTCCCCCATCTCCCACTCAGAGACCTCTAGGGCAGTGTGTCCCCACCAAACTCCAACCAGCCACCCCCGCTCCTCTGCACACATCACACACGTCCCTTGATTGTTCCTGCCCTCGGGTCGCCATGGTGACAGGCACTAACAGCGCTGATGCTATTTCCTAGAATGGACAGACACCGTCCCCCACCCTGAAGACAGCCTTCCCTGAGCCGACCTCAATGGCCTCCCTCCTCCCCAACCCCTAGTGAGCTGCAGGGCCCTCCACCTGCTCTAGCAGGAGGAAGAAGCCTCGCGGAGAAAAGGCCAAGGAAGGGACTGGGTCCTGGGGGAGGAGGAGGAAGGTGAGAGCAGGGATCTATGAGCAGGAGCCAGGCCTACCTGCCCATCTGTGCGGAGGCCTGAGCCTTCTCAGGGATGCTGCAAGGAACCGAAGGGACACTGTCCAGGCAAGAGAACAGGGCATGATGGCCACAGGCCCAGAACCTGGGAGTCAGAAGGCCTGGGTTCCAGGGCCTGCTCTGCCTGTAAGGCCCTGCCAGCTCTGGGCCTTGGTGCCCTCAAGACACTGGTCACATTAAAATCTCTCAGGCTACTCTTCTCCCGGTGGGGGCTGTACAGAGCAGAGTGGCTGAGGAACACCAGTAACAATAAATGAAGTGCAAGGACAGGGGATGGAGAGCTTGAGAGGGCGGAGAGCACAGAACCACGAGGGCCGGTGGCCTGAGGCACTTTCCTGAAGAGGCAGCTGGACCCCGTGGTGTGGGAAGGATGCTCCCTGAACATTCCTGCATGGAGAACAGCCTTGCAAAGGCCCGGGGGCAGGACCAGTCAGGGAAGAGGAGTCTGGATGTGACTCAGCTGGGAAGTCCCTGGAGGTCGGTGACAGTGGCAGCCGCGGTCAGAGCAGCATGAGGTGGGCGCATGAAGGAAGGAGGAGTGAATGAAGGAGTGGCAAGCAGGGCGGGGGATGGTGTGGAACAGTACAACTACCGTGGATTCAATGACAGATTAGGGAGGGCACAGGGCAGGGCCTATTCTCTGGGCACCGTCGCCCCCTCCAGAAAGGCCTGTTGCATGTTTTCCCAGGGGCGAAGGGGATCCCAGCCCCCTGCCCAACCCCAACACTGCCCCTCATTACAATCCCATGTGGTGAGAGGCAGAAGCACAACCAGAAATGTTCCAGCAAAAAAAAAGACACAATGGTTCTTGGCAAACTTTTTTGGCTAGAACATTTCCAGCTGGGCTCCAGGCACATCCGCCGTCCACCCTTTCCTTGGCTGGCCTCTGGTCCCCCTGCCCCACCATACCTGGCTCTCCTGTGAGCCCTCCTCTCCACCCTCATGTGACAGAGCACCAGCAGGCTCCCCCGAGCCATGCCCCTGACCTCTTGATCCCCTCCCCACCTTGAGGCCCAGGACTCACCATTTCCCTCAGGTCCTCGGGCTGCCCAGGACTGGGTGTGAACTTATGTCCCCATGTGGTCTTAAGAGGACAGTGCATACCTCCAATGGTATGCATGATAGTGGTACAGGGCGGTGTTTGGCCACATGGGGTGGAGGCTTCCATTAAGGGAGGAGAGTTATGCAGAGGAGGGGAGGACTATAACCCCCTACAGCATCTTAACAGCCCACGGGCAGAAGGTCCTGTGCCCAGGAAGGGGGCTACCCAGTGGGCCCTGCCCCTTGCTCAGCAGTGCGTTCCAAGTACCATGTTAGAAGAGGGATCAAGGTCTCCCACCCCCATACCACAGGTTCGGGGTGGGTGACGGTGGGCCTTACCCCAGCCTACGCTCACATAGAGCCTGAAGATTCGTTGCTCAGAGAAGACCGAGAAGGCCAGCAGCGTGTACAGGTACACGCCCTCCACCAAGAGCCAGTAGTAATTGGCCGCCACACAGTATTGCATGAGCAGAAACACCACGCGGCAGCCCAGAGAGTCCTGAGGGTAGAGGAAGGGTTGTCGTGGGGACAGCAGCTCTGCCCTCTGCCTCTCTTGATACCATTCCCCATCCTGCTCCAGCCACTATCCTGCCATGGTTAATGCAGGAGGAGACAGCTCACATCTCTGGCTAGGGATAGTGCTAAGGACTTTATCTGCTTTAGTGCATCGAATCCTCATTATCCTGATTGGAAGAGAGTAATATTATCCCTTCCACAGGTGAGAAGTAAGTGGCTTCTCACTTATTTCTCAGCCTCAGAGAAGTAAGTGACTTGCCTAAAAGTGTACAGATAGTAAGTGCCAGAGCTGGGATTCAAACCCAAGTGTGTCTCCAAAGAGTACTCATTTGTGTCAGACTGGGAATTCCCGAGGGCAGTGTCTCCTCCCTTAGACTGGGGGCTCCCCAAGGCAGACTGCCTCTCTCAGCAGACTGGAGGGTCCCAAGGTGAACTGCCTCTCCCATCAGACTAGGGGCTCCCAAAGCCTTCCTGGCTAGGACTGGTCAGCTCTTGCCTTCCCCTGTCCCAGGCCTGGCTAGGGTGGCAGAGGCAGGCCTCCTCCAACCACCCATCGCTCCCAAGGTGGTCCTGGATGCACCACACACCTGGTAGGAGAGGAGCCCATCCCACTGGTGCTGCTGGGCGGCCGTGCTGTACATCCACTTGAGGGCTGCGTCCTTGATGAAGACGGACAATGCTCGCAGGATGAAGGATGCAAACAGGTTCAGGTGGATGTAGTTCCGGGTGCAGTGCAGGTGTCTGAGGGAGAAAGCAGGGCCTTTCCCTGGCAAGGCAGCCAATGGTTCTGCTCTACAACCCCAGGCTCTCAAGCTAACACACACATCAGGTATGTTTCTGGCCCTGGGGTTGTGCATGTGTCCTCTTCTGTGAATACCCTTATTCCCCATCATCGTGAAAACCCTCTGTCCAACTCAAATCCTGCCTCTCCATGAAGACTTCCGCTGTGTGGTCACTGCCCCCTCCTCCCATCCACATTCTATCCTTCTCTCTGCAGCATCCCCTCTTACACAAAGTCATGCATAACCGAAGAGATTCATGCACGAGGATCAGTTTCCCCAGCGGGAACATTGCTTCTTCACGACAGGGCCACATCTTAAACGCCTCACAGAGGCAGACCAAGACTAGGCACTTGGTAGGAATTCAGAAACTACTGGATAGTTTTAACATCCTTTCATGTGAAAATGTGTAGCAAATTGAAAGTACAGGGGCATTTCTTAACCTAATAAAGGCTATTTACCTAACCAGGAGCAAATATCAATCCTAACTGAGAAACCCTGGGAGCATTTCCTCTGAAATCAGGAACAAAATAAGGATGTCTGTTATCACTGCTTCCAGTCAACATTGTAACTACAGATCCTGCCCACGATAATAAGGCAAGGGAATAATGTACAAGAATTGGAAGTAAACAAAATGGTTATTATTTGTAGATGATAGATTATCTTCATAGAAAATTGAAGAAATCTACAAATTATTAGAACTAATAAGACAGTTTAGCAAGGTTGCTGATAAGTATGTTTGTATATGCCTGTGTTAAAAAAATTTAAAGTAAACGTTTGAAAATAATTCATTTGCAATATTTTAAATTAACTACCTTGAAATGAGTCTAACAGAAGATGGGTAAGATCTCGATGGAGAATTTTATGAACCTTGCTTAAAATCATTAGTGAAGACTTAAATTAGTGGGAGACAGATACATCACATTCACAGGTAGAAAAACTCGCTATCTTAAAGGAGTCAAGTCTCTCCATACTAATAAAAATTCTAACTTATTTTTAAAGTAGAACTTTAACAACTTATAAAGAAGAGCCAGAGCTAAGAATATTCCAGACACTCCTAAAGAATCACAGAGGAGGAGATTTTGCTATATGATTTCTAGTAAATTTACAGTAGTTAAGACACGGTGGTATTGGGATAGGGAAAGATAAACAGCCTAACAGAAAAAAACCGTAGGTGACTGAAACCAACCCACTCGTATATGGAGCCTTGCTACATGGAAGGGCAGTCATTGCAAACCAACAGGGAAGGAAAGGCGATCAATAAATGGTACTCAGGCAGCTAATTTCACATATAGAAAAAAAATGAAATCCTTTATTTATATCATACACAAATATGAATTCCAAGCAGATCAAAGAACCATAAGGAAGAGCAAAACTCTGAAACTTGCAGAAAATATAGGTGGCCATCTTTATGACACTAGGGTAAGGAAATATTTCTTTTTCTTTCTTTCTTTCTTTCTTTTTTTTTTGAGACAGTCTCGCTCTGTTGCCCAGGCTGGAGTTCAGTGACGTGATCTTGGCTCACTGCAAGCTCCGCCTCCCGGTTTCAAGCCATTCTCCTGCCTCAGCCGCCACGCCCGGCTAATTTTTTTGTATTTTTAATGGAGATGGGGTTTCACCGTGTTAGCCAGGATGGTCTCGATCTCCTGACCTCGTGATCCGCCCACCTCGGCCTCCCAAAGTGCTGGGATTACAGGCTTGAACCACCGTGCCTGGCCAAGGAAAGACTTCTTAATAAGACTGTCCACAATTTGTTCTTTGGAAAAAAACGAAAAATTTTAAACCAATCAATAAAATTAATTGTTATCAATTGGTAAATCTTTATTGATAAATTTTATTTATCAATACTAAATTGATAAACTGTATTCCATTAAAATGAAGAACTACTGTGCAGAAAACACCATAAAATGAGTGAAAAAATAAGCCACAGACTAAAGAGAGGGTAAATTCTGGATTAGTATCCAGAATATATAATGAATATGTAAAATAGAAAAGAAAAATCCAAATAAGCCAATGAAAAAGTAAGCAAAGGATATGAAAAAGCAATTCACAGAATAAATCATGAAAAAAATGCTTGATCTCTCTGGGAATCTGGAATATGCAAATTAAAATCATAAGGCAGTTTCAGATACTTCAGGTTAGCAACAATTAAGTCTGAAAACACTAAACATTGGTGATAAGGCCAGACAAAGGAAGCTCTCTTTTATTACTGGTGAGAGGGTAAACTGGTGTGACCACTGTGAAGAGCAACTTAACAATACCTAGTAAAATTGTAAAAGCAGGTGGTAGTCAGACCTGGCAATTCTACTCCTAGGTATATGCCCCAGAGAAATACACAAGTAAGAATGCACATTGCACCAACATTTGTAATTCAGAAAGACAAAAAGAGAACAACTCAAATGTCCATTAAAAGGTTAACAGATAAACTGTGCTCTATTATACAGTGGAATATGGAATGGTGGTCAAAAATCCACAAAACAGGACTACTTGTGTCAATGTGAATGAATCTCATACAAACATAATGTTGGACCAAAAAATTACAGGAAAATATTTCTATGATTTAAGTATTAAGTATTTCTTATAAGAAATACTTAAATTTCTTAATTTAAGTATTAAGAGGTGAAGCCTCCAGAAGATGATTAGATCATGAGGGCTCTGCTCTCAAGAATGGGATTCGTGCCCTTATAAAAGAGGCCTATGTGAGTTTGTGAGCCCTTTTGCCTTCTGTGATGTGAGGGCATAGTGTTCACTCCTTCCCCACCATGTGAGGACACAGTGAGAAGACACCATCTCAGAAGCAGAGAGCAGGCCCTTACTAAACATCAAACTGCTGGTGTCTTGATCTTGGGCTTCCCACCCTCTAAATTGTGAGAGATAAATTTCTATTATCCAAAAATTACCAAGTCTAAGGTATTTTGTTATAACAGCAGACACACACTAAGACAGAAATTGGTACTGAGAGTGGGTAGCCGTGAAACAAATAACTAAAAACGTAGAAGTAGCTGTGGAATTGGGTGGTGGGCTAGAAAAGTCTATATTTCCATAAATGGGCCATACAAGGTGATTCTGGTGAGAGCTCAGAAGAAGATGAGAGCTATGTAGAAAATTTCAATCTTTGTAGAGATTATCTAAGTGGTTGTGAACATAATAATGGTAGAAATATGAACAGTAAAGCCCATTCTGATGAGGTCTGAGATAGAAATGAGGAGCATTGCATTAGAAACTGGAGGAAAGGCCATCTTTGTCATAAAGTGGTAAAGAATTTGGCTGAATTGTGTCTATAACCAAGTGTTTTGTGGGAGAAAAGACGAGCAATGAAATAGAATATTTGGTGGAAGAAATCTCTAAGCAAAGTGTTGAGGGTACAGCATGGCTTCTCTTGACTGCTTATAGCAAAATGTGGGAGGAGAGAAATGAAAGATGGAATTTATAATCAAAAGAGAAGAAGAACTTAAAGATTTGGAAAATTCTCAGTCTGGCCATATTGTAAAGAATGCAAAAGCATGTTCAGGAGACAATGCCAAGGGTGTGGCCAAGTGAACATTTAATAAGCTTAGTATGGATAGAGGAAAGGCAGGTGCCATTCATCCAGAAAGTGGAAGAATGACCGTGAATGCATTTCAGAGATCTTTAGGCCCAGATGTCAGGGTCTTGAGAGCAGAACAGTTTTGGGGGAGGAGCCCAGGACACTGTGAGACATTGGAACTCACTGCTCAGGGCCACCTCCTGTCTCTGCTCCCTACACTGGGGTGCAGTGCTCCTTGGCCACCCTAGCTGTGACTCAAGTGGGCCCAGGTATAACTCAGGCCATCCCTCTGGAGGACATAGCAGTAAACCTTGGCAGTGCCCATGTGGTGCTAACTCTACACATACAGAGTGCAAGAGCTATAGGGAACATAGCTGCTTCTTTGAAATCCAGGAAGACCTAGATTTCAAAGGATATCCTGGAAAGCCTCAGGGCCTGGGCAGAGTGGAGGTTTCTAATAAATTTATAGTAGTTAAGGCACAGGGGCGGGGCCGCTACAGAGAGTCCTGACTAGGGCAATGACTAGCAGAGTCATGGGGGACAAGATTCTCTCCCAAGACCCCAGACTGGTAGAGCCCCCAGTACACAACTCCAGCCTGAGAGAGCTGCCACATGAGCTGAATCCAGCAAAGCTATGGGAGTGGGGCTTCGGGGAGACTTGGGGACCCAACTCCCACCTCTATATCAGGAAGGCAGGACACTGAGTCAAAGAAGATTATTCTCAAGCTTTAAGATTTGACCTTGTTTGTCCTGTTAAGTCTGGATTTACTTGGGACCAGTTACCCCTTTCTTCCTATTTCTCCCTTTTTTGATTTTAATTTTAATTCTTTATTTTGTTTCAGATAAAAAATAAACAATTGTATTTATTTAATGGTCTCTTACATTGCTCAGGCTGGTCTCCAATCTCTAGCCTCAAGCAGGCTTCCCACCTTAGCCTCTCAATTAGCTAGGGTTACAGGCATGAGCCACCACACCCAACCCTTATTGCTCCCTTTTGAAATGAGAATGTCCATCCTATAAAATGAGAATGTCTGCCCCACAATTTCATTTTGGAAGCACATAACTTCGGTGATTTCATAAGTTCACAGCTAGAGAGAAATTTCCTTCAGGAGGAATCATCCCTTGAGTCTCACCCGTACCTGGTTTAAATGATACTTTAGACCTGGTTTAGATGAGACTTTGGACTTAGACTTTACAGTTAATACTGGGATGAATTAAGACTTTGGGGCCATTGGGATTAAATGAATGCATTTTGTATGTGAGAAGGACAGGAACTGGGGGGCCAGGGGCAGAATGCTATGGTTGGAATGTTGTGTCACTCCAAAATTCATGTTGAAACTTAGTCCCCAAGGCAATAGTATGAAAAGGTGAGGCCTTCAGGTGATTCGGTTGATGAAGGCTCTGCCCTCACGAATGGGATTAGTACCTTATAAAAGAGACCTGAGGGTGTTTATGAGAGTTTTTCACCCATTTGCCCTTCTGCCATGTGAGGACACAGTGAGAAGGTGCCATCTTGGAAAGAGAGGACGAGCACTTACTAGACATGGAATCTGCTGGTGCCTTGATCTTGGACTTCACAGCCTTCAGAATCATGAGGAATATATTTCTGTTATTTAGAAATTACCCAGTCTAAGGTATTTTGCTATAGCAGCAGGAAACGACTAAGACAAATATGTTCAACACACTATTAAAAATACACAGAACCTTGCTATATATTTCTATAGCTACTCACAAATGTGGTAAAAGTTACAAGGAAATGTTTGGGAATTCAAAGAGGCACATTCAGGGCTTACCTCTGAGGGGCGGAGGGCAGGGAGAGGGATGTGATCAGAGAGGGTTGCCCAGAGAAGTGTAACTATGAGATGTGTTATTTCTTCGGCTGGATGGTATGTGCATGAATGATCATAATATCAGTCAGTCATTGCATTTTTGAATCGCTGGAATAATTCGTAATAAAAGAGGAGAATATTCATTGAGTGAATGCATTTATTGAGCACCGTGTGCCCAGGACTGTGCCAGGTGCCTTGAAGGTGGGAGGGGGAATGCCACCTCTCCTGCTCTTGCTGCCTGGTGTCCCGAGGTCTCATTCTCTCAGAATCCCTCCCTTCTTTGAACCCAGTCCCCCAGGCCCACCTCCACCAAGTACAGAGGAGTGGGAAGAACCTGATACTCTGTTCCCAGTTCCTAGTTTGGAAGGAACATCTCATCTAGGTTAGACCTAAGGAGGAACTTTTCCACTGGGGCTGAAAAGCCCCAAAGGGAGGAGGATCTCTAGTCTCCAAGATCTTTTCTAAAATCATACTGACTTCTGAATTATTAAAGTTCCATATGTTCATTGGAGAAGATCTCCTGGGATTTTCTGTAATCCCATCACCGACAGTTAAGGTTTTGAGGTTGGTGGTGCATGTGTGGTATTTTTGTTCTTTTTTGCAGTACATACGCACACATTTACATAGTGGAGGCTAGACTAAGAACACAGTATCATATCCTGTGTTTTCAACCTCATATTCTATGGTCAGGGCTCTCTAGAGAGCTCTTAAGAGAAGGAAGAATGTGCTGCGCTGTTGCTTTGATTTGGTGTTGGGCTGCTTCTCTCCTCTATCTGGGGGAGTTAGGATGAAGCGGCCCCGTCCGGGCTACCTTACCTGAAGCCAAGGAGGATCGCAGAGGCGATAACCAGAGCAGAGAAGGAGAGTGCGTAGCCCACCGTGTAGATGATGTAGAGGGACAGGAGCTGCTCCTCCGGGGAGCTCTGTGGCACACAGGGGACATAAGTGTACATGGGCAGCCCATGGCCCTCTTCCCATAACCTTCCTTCCCATGGGACAGAGGCAGAGTTGGGGCCCCAACTCAGGACTCACCAGAGATACCGGGACCAAGAAAGAGAATAACCGTAACCTACAGCGATGGTTCTTGGATATCTCGGGCCCTGTTCCAAGGCCAGAGAGGTGAATACACACCACCTTTGTCCACAAAGCATGGTGTACAAAGCCCGCAGAGGCAAGGGGATGGATGAAATGACCGCAGATGCCCCCACCAAAGCCAAGGGTTTTTGCTCCAGTGAGGCCAGGACACAGCTCCCCGCTCCCTGGCTCAGAACCCCGCCTCAACTCACTCTTTCCCCTCGCTTGGACTCCTCACACTCCGACAGGTCCCTCCAGGGCAGGCTGGAGTTGTCCTTCTGCAGCCAGAGGCCTTCAGCTGTGCAGAACCGGTACACATGGCCCTGCGGCACTGGGGTGGGGAGACCTGGCCCTGAGCCTCAGCCCAGAATAGGGCAGCCTGCCCAGTGTTAGATGCCCCCCTTCCTCCCCAAACCTGAGGGCTATCCCTGCTCCCCCAGAATGGACCACTCTGAGTTAGTGACATCCTTTTCCCTTCTTTACACACACACACACACACACACACACACACACACACACACACACACCTGGACCTTCCTCTCCTGACATATACCCTGTTGGTCCAGGGACAAGATGGGGTCACCACAGTAGGGGCTCCTCAGCTCCACCCTCAGCCCTGCCTCTCAGCCACCCTAGGACACAGTTTAATGAATTCATGCCTTTGAGATGAGATGAGTTTAGCTCACTTCCATGTCCCTGCCTTAAGCTTCAAATCACACTACTGACAAGGTCTGGCACCAACCAGCAGCAGTCACTCGCTATTTCTGATTTTCAGGACTCAGCGCCCACCTCCCTCCCACACTCCTTGGGGAGAGCAGACCCTGGGAACAAGGTTAACACTGAGTTCCCAAGAGGAAGGGAGGCAGAGCACCAATCTGAGAGAGAGAGAGAGAGAGAGAGAGAGAGAGAGAGAGAGAGAGAGAGACAGCCCTGCCCATAAGAAGTCCTAATCTGATGGAGGAGACACAGACCTACCTGCAAGGACCTCCAGGTCTAAAAGGAGTACACAGCCTCATGGATATATGCAGCCTTGGCCTTTGGAGATCCCCCATAGAAAAGGGGAAGACCCAGCTCCTACCTTCATGTAGACTCTAATTATATGTTGGAAATGGAGATAGCCCTTGGAGAGAGGGAAGGATCCAGCCCCTGTCCTCAGGGAACTCCCCTGTCTGAGGATGGTGGCACCGTCCCTGGCTTCAGAGAATCAAGACTCACACAAAAAAGACAAAAAGGACCTCAGAAAGGAACAGCATAGATGGAAACCAACAGAGATCAAACACAGGCCCTGCAGAGGCGAGGTGGGGCATTGCCTGTGCCCATTCACATCCCAGCAGAGGCTGTCCCCCGCCATGCCCCATGTCCACCTACCAGGGAGATGGCTGGCCTGTGGCCTCAGGTTTGATGTGAGGCTGATAGAGGCCACTGCTTATTTGCGTCCAGGAGGAAATGCTTCATTCCTAGCCTCCCTGCAGGGGAACTTAAGTTTGACACCAGGGCCAATGAACTTGGGACAAAGGGCACAGTGAGAGGGTATGGGAGACATTGACCTGTAGGGAGCACAGGGGGACCAAGAAGGGAAGCTGCAGGCGGGACGAACTTTAAAAGAGTTCAACATTCTAAAAGACTAGAAGATTTTTTAAAGACCAGCTTTCCCAGCTGTGGGAGGAAGGAGGGAATGAAGGACAGAGAATGGAGAAGACACCAGAGGCCCACGGGGGGTAGTGACTGGTCAGTGTTCATGTGGAGAGACAGCAGTCAAAACTGGGTCTTGGCTGGGCGTGGTGACTCATGCCTGTAATCCTAGCACTTTGGGAGGCTGAGGCAGGTGGATTGCCTGAGCTCAAGAGTTCGAGACCAGCCCAGGCAACACAGCGAAACCCCATTTCTTTTTTTTTTTTTTTTTTTTTTTTTTTGAGACGGAGTCTCGCTCTGTCGCCCAGGCTGGAGTGCAGTGGCCGGATCTCAGCTCACTGCAAGCTCCGCCTCCCGGGTTCACGCCATTCTCCTGCCTCAGCCTCCCGAGTAGCTGGGACTACAGGCGCCAGCCACCTTGCCCGGCTAGCTTTTTGTATTTTTTAGTAGAGACGGGGTTTCACCGTGTTAGCCAGGATGGTCTCGAACTCCTGACCTCGTGATCCGCCCGTCTCGGCCTCCCAAAGTGCTGGGATTACAGGCTTGAGCCAGCGTGCCCGGCCGCGAAACCCCATTTCTACTAAAAATACTAAAAATTAGCTGGGTATGGTGGTGCGCTCCTGTAGTCCCAGATACTCAGGAAGCCGAGGCACAAAAATCACTTGAACTTGGGAGGCGGAGGTTGTAGGGTTGTAGTGAGTTAAGATCGAGCCACTGCAATCCAGCCTGGGCAACAGAGTGAGACTCTGTCTCAAAAAAAAAAAAAAAAAAAAAAAAAAGAACTGGGTCTCCTGAGAAGAGGCTTTATTAAAGTGTGGTGGTGGTATGTGTGTGTGTGTGTGAGAGATAGGGACTGTGGCAGCCCCAGGGCCTGACCCTCAGGGGTGCAGGACAGGGGCAACCATCTAGTCTGGGGGTTCTATTTTTCGCCCCAGCAAAAAATGTGGCAGGGACAACTTTACTGCAGAGTCCGATGACAGCCCTCTTCCAGCACTGTCAGCAAGGCTTGCCAATGGACCTTGCCCTTCCCTAACCCTGATCCCAGACACCAGGACAGCCTCCCTGCTCTTTCTTCTTCTCCTTCCCAGCTCCTTTCCCAGACAAACCCTGAACCAGGTCCCTCTTCAAGACACAGAAATTGTCTGGTAACCCAGTGGGGAGAGTCAGCTTGCGGCATGACTCCTTCTGGAAGAATCTGTATTTTAAAGATACTTCACCTGGGAGGAAAATAAAAACCTGAAAATCTAATGGTGAAACTGACAGCAGTGGGAACGATGGTGTTCCAATACCCTTCAAAAGCATTTATGAACAAAATCAGGCGTATCCCCAACGGCAGAGAAGGGGACGTCTGATTTTAGCAATGTGAAGGGCCCCTCTCAAGCCCCCAGATGCCTCTTTTATCTGCTGCATGGATGCCTGAGATTCTTCACTGGGGCCAAGTCTTCTGACATGAGGAAAAATCAGTGTTCTCCTGTAGATACCCCCAAAAGCAGTGATGGGAACCTGAGCTGACTCCATGCAGAATGAGATGGTGTCAGAGCCTGCTCTAGCACCCTGCTTTGATGGGAGGAAATGGGGAGAAAGGAAGAAGGTTGAGGGGCCAGGGAAAAGAAGACACAGCCATGGAACCGCTGGCACAGGAAACAGCTAAAGACCCACATACCCAGGACTCAGTCTGCAACCATGTGATGATAGTAAGAACCACTTCCCACAGCTGGCACAGGACCTGGCATACAGTAGGCACTGCCTTGTTGCAGGTTCCCTCACAACATGCTCCTTATACGCTCTTTCCATAGGCTGTGCCTTCACAGAACCAGTTTTTGAACACCTACTGTACACCTGACACCTTTGAACATTATAACCACCTTTCAAGGTAGGAATGGTTAGTCCCATTTTACAGATGAAGAAACTGAGCCTCTGAGTAGCCATGTGACTTTCCTAAGATCATCAACTAGAAAGTAGCAGAGTCAAGACTAAAACCCCCCAGCTCTTTGCCTCCAGAGGCCTAAAGTTAGCGGCCAAACTTGCTGTTAATAGGAAAGAATGTGGCATGTGCCATTCTCCTCTGCCCTTCCTCTGGGCTCAGATTTCTCAACATTCAGTCTCCTCCCAGCAGGCCCCCTTGCCAGTGCAGACCCCCGGCAGCTGCACCATTCCCGTGCCCTCTGTTCAGAGCCAGTTGGGAGGGTGGGGAGGTGGTGTGTGCACAGATGTGTGCATTACCGGCACAGAGTCAAAGGATCACTGTGTCCCTCACTCAGCAAGCCTGTGCGAGTGCATCTGTCAATTACCCTTCATTAGCATCAAATATTAAAAGCCAGGCTGGTTCCTGGCTGGGCCCATGATCCCCAGACGCCCATCTTGGCTGGAGGTGGGGTGGGTCAGGCATAGCCCTACTTATCAGCCCGGCTTTATCTGGCTTGGGAGGAGCTGGTAAATCACAGCCAGGGATTTGGCTCAAGGCTTGTCAACACAGGGAGGCAGCCCGGCAGCCACATGCCAGGAGGCCCAGGGATATTTCATTAAGCCAGACCCTGCTGCTGGAAATAAAACCCCCAATTAAACACTTCCCCTCCCGGAAGCTGATGCGGCGCCTGTAATCAAGCTAACAGCCGCCCTTCCACGTGGGTGCTGGCACTCAGGGCCATGGAGAGCTGCTCATGAATCCATTAGCTCCTGCACCCTGGCAACGACGTGGCCAGCAAGGACTACTGGGCCCCATTTTACAGATGCGGAAGCTGAGACTCAGAGAGGCCAGGCACAGGGCCTCCCAAGGGAGTGAGATGAGGGTCAAAGGCCAGGCTCGAAATGAAGGCATCAGCTCGGGGCCAGGGTGAAGGGTACTGTAGAGCATCAGGGCTTAGGAGAAGGAGCTCAGGTTCTGAACAACACAGACCCAAGTTCAAATCCTGGTTCTGCCTTCAACCAGCTGTGGGATGTTGGGCATGTCCCTTCACATCCTCAGGCCTCAGTTTCTTTATCTGTAAAATGGGAAGCATTATGACTTCCCAGAAGATAAAACATGTGAAATGCCCAGTACATAGTAGACCTTTGAAACATCCTCCCCGATGCCGGTTTCTTGAAGGGGCACTTCTTCACTAAGACTGGAGATGGACACACCAGTTAGAATGGCAATCATTAAAAAGTCAGGAAACAACAGGTGCCGGAGAGGATGTGGAGAAATAGGAACACTTTTACACTGTTGGTGGGATTGTAAACTAGTTCAACCATTAATGGAAAACAGTATGGCGATTCCTCAAGGATCTAGATCTAGATGTACCATATGACCCAGCCATCCCACTACTGGGTATATACCCAAAGGATTATAAATCATGCTGCTATAAAGACACATGCACACGTATGTTTATTGCAGCACTATTCACAATAGCAAAGACTTGGAATCAACCCAAATGTCCATCTGTGACAGACTGGATTAAGAAAATGTGGCACATATACACCATGGAATATTATGCAGCCATAAAAAAGGATGAGTTTGCGTCCTTTGTAGGGACATGGATGCAGCTGGAAACCATCATTCTTAGCAAACTATCACAAGAACAGAAAACCAAACACTGCATGTTCTCACTCATAGGTGGGAACTGAACAATGACATCACTTGGTCTCGGGAAGGGGAACATCACACATCGGGGCCTATCATGGGGAGGGCGGAGGGGGGAGAGATTGCATTGGGAGTTATACCTGATGTAAACGACGAATTGATGGGTGCTGACGAGTTGATGGGTGCAGCACACCAACATGGCACAAGTATACATATGTAACAAACCTGCACGTTATGCACATGTACCCTAGAACTTAAAGTATAATAAAAAAAATTAAAAATTAAAAAAAAAAAAAAGACTGGAGATGGAGCTTGTGACACCACTTCAGCCAGAACTCCTCTGGGGACACGCTTGGGCCCAGTCTCCTCTTGGCAACCCCAGGCTGTTGTAAAAGCCCCCAGGCTCAACATTACTCAGGGGAGGCACCTGCCAGAGTTTCCAAGAACTGTGAGTTACAGGTTATTTTTAAAGCATTTTATGACTCTCATATAATTAGAACTAAGCTAACAAACAGGTAGAGATCAGGAGGGGGTGTAGCTAATGAGGCCGGAATGATTTGTAACAAGCAGATCAGCTGTTTATGGGCAAGCGAGGCTGCTGGAGGGCCCTTGGGCGGCCAACAGGCTCTCTGAAGCCACTTCAGCCTTCTCCTCCAGCTCTCGTTTGCGCCAGTCATTTCCTTTGAACATCTTCTGTCTTTGACTCATCTGCTCCTGCTCTCTCTGCACGATCTTGAGTCCCAAGTTCTCAATTAGAGGGGTCAGAATTCAAGGGCTTGGCTGACTTCTCCAGGATACCGTGTAGTTCCGAGGCCGGTAGCCTGGCCCCATGTCCAAGGTGCTGCCTGGAACCCTTGCTCCTTGGAGGAGCTTCCTTTTCTTTTCTGCATCTGCCTGTTCTTTCAGGTCTGGCCCCAGTCCCACCTGTCCTCGGAAGCCTTCCTAATGCCGCCGCACTCTTGGCAGAAGGGGTGGCTCTGGCCTCCCTCAGTATCACTGCCTGGGCTGCTGAGCCGACCTTCAGCTCCACGGAGAGGGGTTACCCCTTCTCCCCAGCGCACACACTCACACACCTCTAAGGTCTCAGTGGCATCCCGAGCTCCTAACGTGACCCAGCTCAAGGGTCTGGTGATTGTTTTGACTTTTGCTTTTTCTCAGATCACCCACTCTTCTGCTCCATTCTGAACTCTAGAAGCCTGAGCCATGGGACAGCACCCCTCGGCTTCCCTGGCCTCTGCTGGGTTGGGCCAGTGGGAGGCATTGGCAGAAGATGGAAGGCCAGAGGGAGAGAGATGCTGGGTGTTCTCCCCTGCTCCCTCCCTGCCTTGATTTGAGGTCTGCCAGTGACTTTGCCCCTCTGTGGCCACAGCCCTGCTGGTGGCTTCTCCACTGTAGCCCAGCTGTCATGGGGACCCCCAGCCCCATTCTTGTCCCTTACTTCTCAGGTCTAGGGGTGCTCAAGCTTTCCATTGTTGTAGTCCCTGGTGCTTTATATGCCTTATTGGTCCCTTTACCTTGCCCAGCCTCTGAAAAGGACCCCTGTCCCACATTAAATTCTCTCCAAATTGCCAACTGAGCATGTTTTCTGCCAGGACCCCCTTCCTTCTCGCTGACACCAGGGCACACTGTGACGTTTCTCCACAGGCTACTCCCTTGATCAGCCCAAGAAAACTCCAGAACTGTCCCCTTCTTCAGAACTGCTCCCACACACCTGGGTGGGGGTCAGGGAAGCCCCTGCTGCCAACCTTTGCCAAGGAAAGCTCCGGGAGAGGCCAGAGACAGCAATTATGCAGCTTGAGCCTGTGGCAGGTGTCTCTGTGCATCCCTAACTCAGGGAGTGGGGAGAGGGAGGCAGAGTCGGTGATTCCGAGTGTCAAAAAAGGGAGTAAATTAGCCTGGCGAGTGGCGGGGGGAGGGGGTGGGGTAAAGGCTGGCAGGGGGCCTGTGCAGTGGCCGTTATCTTCATGGAGAAAGCAATAAAACCATGTACACTCATAAATGGGCACCACCAGGACCTATTTCCTGCTCAAATAAAATTAAAGGTGATGGATGGAGCTGCAAGCGGCAGGCAGAGCTGGGGGCGGCTTAGTGCTGAGTGATGGGCCCTGTCCTACGCCTGGCTCCCTGGGGTCTAGAAGCCTGGCAGACGCTGGCCAAGCTGCCAGTCTCAAATCTATGGGAGGCAGAGAAAGCGTGTGTATTGCAGGAAGTCAGGGAGGTATGTAGTGAGGTGGGAAAAATTAACAGCTACCATTTCTCAAGGCCCTGTGGTCCTCCCCACACCCATGTCACTTGGCTCTATCCTATCTCCCAGATGAGTCAAGCAAGGCACAGAGAGGTCTGGCAACTTGCTCCTGCTCACACAGCTAGTCAGCAGAACCACCAGATTGCAGAGTTCATACGAGAGGGCAGACAGCTCATCCCTGTCCCTAGAGGTGTGCCCAGACAGCAGAGGGCATCCAGACCACTCATCTGTCTCCAGGCCAGAGCCACATGCAAGGGCACCCCCCAACCCTCGACCAAGGAAGCCTTTGGTGCAGCAGTTAGCCACACTGACTCTAAACCAAGCTTCTGGGTCACCCACTAATGGCTGTGTGAGCCTGCAAAAGTCACTGAGCACCTCTGTGCCTCAGTTTCCCCATCTGAAAATGGGAGGGTAATCAGAGTACTTGCCTCAGAGGGTTGTGAGGATGAAAAGAGTGTAGCGTGGAAAGTGCTTCCAACAGGCAGTATTGCAGAAGGCAGGCCACTGATGGGCCCAGGCTCTCCCTGCCCCTTGGGGAGAGGTGAGGGTGGACAAGGAGACAGCACTTTTAGGACACCTGCCTGGGCCTCATCTGACTTCAGTCCTACGTGCCAAGGTGAAGTTTACATCGGGCCCCACCAGGCCACCTCCTCCAGGAAGACTCCTGGCTTCCCCACAGCATAACCTCATGCCCACACTTGCTTCTGAGCCAGTTGCTGCTTGGGCTCCGGCCCCTTCAAGGTGTGATGATAAGAGCATGAATTGGATTCAAATCCTGGCTCTACCATTGACAACGTCATTTGGAACAAGTGACTTAAACTTTTTGTGCTTCAGTTTCCTCATCTGTACAGCAGGCATAACAACAGGGTAGTTATAAAGTCCTGCTTTTAGGGCAGGACTTGGCACACAGTATGTACTCAATAAATATTGGCTATGAAGATGATGATGATGATGATGATGATGATGGTAGGGAAATATCTTTTCTCCCCTTTTGGAGACTGGGAGCTCCTTGCCACGAGGGTGCTTGTCTCCTGTTATCCTCCATGGTACCTGGATGAAACTGGCTCAGTAAGGGAGGCTGGGATAGATAGAGGGGCAAATTAACTAACCCTCCAGTCAGGGATCCTCTTGCAGCCTCTGCAAATCTCTGTACCCCCAGTGACCTTCCCACCTACCCAGTCACACCTTTCCCAGTACAGGGTCCCCCCTCGCAGGCAGGAGTGAGCTGAGGAGGGCTGAGTCTGATGGAGTTGGTTACCCACCAATGCCCTGATCACTCCTCCCAGTGAACCCCTAGAGAGTGAGGAGATAGCTAAATGTCACTAACAGGTATGGGCCACCTGCAGACACATATCATACATACATGTATACACACAGCTGACACCCTGGATAGCGTCCCTCCCCGCAAGGGTCTGTCCCCACCTAGCTCCTTTCCTGACTACTGGATTGGAGGGGGTCGCGTTTTTCTTCAGACATTTACTTTCCCTTCCCCACCCACCTGTCAGCACTGGCCTCGCGCCCAGACTCAGGTGGCATCTCAGGCCATCATGAAACTTATCACTGCTGACCACTCCCCTCACCCCAGGAAAGGCAGGCAGACCACTCACTAGGAGGCCTAAAGACATTCTGGGTGGGGAGGGCTGTGTCTCAGAGGAAAGGAAGCAGTGCCTCGACCCCAGCCTCCTGGATACAGGGGAAGGTGGGGGAGGGGGCTCATCACTGCTGGCCCAGGGCAGGTACCAGGTGGGGGAGGGGGCTCACCACTGCTGACCCAGGGCAGGTACCAGGTGGGGGAGGGGGCTCACCACTGCTGACCCAGGACAGGTACCAGGTGGGGGAGGGGGCTCACCACTGCTGGCCCAGGGCAGGTACCAGGGGCAGCTGACATTCACGAAGGAGCCTGGCTCCCCATCTGGCCAGCAGGCATATTCATCGAAGGTCCGGTTGCAGAACAAGTCTGGGAGCAGAGAGAACAGTCTCTGAGTCCCTGCTTGTGACTGGCCATGGTACTTTCCTTCCCTTCCCCAAGACCCCTCGCCTCCTCAGAGGCTGCATGCCACTAACCTCTGCTGAACACTTACTGTATGCCAAGCACTTTCCCCACCCGGCAAGAGCCAAGCAAGGGCACTTGCCACTTATCAGTGGCAGGATCTTGAGCAAGTAACTTAATGTCTGTTTCCTGATCTGTAAAACAGGAGTATTTGCAGCCCCATAGGGCTTTGTGGGATCGAGACTGTATGCTACATAGATAATGGAACATAGTACGTGCTCAACAAACAATCACTACAGGCCTATTCTTAAATTGCACTTCACGGATCAGAGGGAAATGTTAGCTCACCTTCCCTCTGATCTCACCTAAGATAATCTTCTTCAGGTCATGTGTTATAATTACAGTCAGGATTTCAACCTAGGCCCAGCGGGCTCCAATCCTGTGCTCTTTAAACCACCTGGTGAACTCCCTGAAACATTTCTTCTTGTAAATACCTTTGTGGAGCCCTCAGTCCATGCACAGGCTGGGAGGTGCCGAGGACAAAAAAGGCAAGGCCGGGTGCCTGCTCTGAGAGGCTCTAGCTGGGGGGCTGGCCGGGGGCGTGAGGGAGGCCACACGGCTAAGACAGCTAAGACAGAAGTAAGACAGCAACCCCAAAGCAGACTACAGCAAACGAGTAAGAGCCAAATGATGGCAGAAGTCCTGGGGAAGATTTTCTGGAGGAGGCAGTGCTTCCGCGGACTTTGAAGAACAGGAAGATTTTGGTCGATAGAAAGGAAGGTATCCAGGTGAAGGAGTAGCTTGGACAATGAGATGAAGGCAGAGGGCAGAGGTGGTGGCATCCTATAGAGGCAAATGACTCCCAGTCACAGACGTTGGGTTCATCAAATTCCTCCAAGAGTTGGTTGTGTGGGGAGCACTAAAGGTGGGGAGCTCACCTGGACTCACCTGTGGCGGGAGGTGGGTCCTCAGTCAGGGAGCGCTGGCACTGGCGTCGGTATTCTCGCCATTTCTGCACCGTCTCCCAGAGGGACACAGTGGCACCCTGAGGGGAGGGCATACATGGGAGGCCTGTGGGTTCAGCCAGCCCCTCTCCTGCCCCCTCACCCCCTAACACACTTGGTTTCTCGATCTCCATGAAACCTCAAAGCCCCAAACTCTGCCAGGCGTCAGCCACCTCTGAAAGAGAGTGGGAATAAGTCACTGCCACCCAGGGGCTCCAGGTGGATGGTTTCACATCTTCATTCCTCCCAGGGGACTGGTGCACAGCTTGATGTGTCACAAGTACCCAGCAAATGTCTGCTAAATTGATGCTTTTGGGGAGGTGGGTGAATGAAGGAGGAAAGGAGAGTGTGTGCCTCATTCCTGGTCTCTGATCTCACTTAGGAGAGAGACTTTCTGAGGGCCCAGGACTCTAAGCTCCTTCTGGTGCCTAGTCAGCCTGCCTGAGGGCTTCCTGCACTTTCAACCATTCTAGAAGGAAACACACAGGCCAGAGTGGGAGAGGAACTGAATCAAGGGTGCACAGGCCCCCCCAGGAAGCAGAGTTAAGGCTAGAATCTGGAGTCCTTCAGATCAGTGACCATGGTGGAATATTGGAAGGTATGCGGGGGCAAGCAGGGCAGCGTTCAGGGCTACAGAGAACCCGGATGTCTGCCATTAGCATTCCTCCTCCAAAATGCACTCACTTACAAATGCACTCAACACAGCCCCCTTGTGCTCCCCTGTGACACAACAACCAAATCTAATTTTCAACCCAGCTTCTATCCACCCAAAGGAAGAGTCCTGAGGACATGAGGTGAAGGGGTCAGGGAGGTTGCAGAACACTGAAGTCACGCCTGCAATGGGGGGGATCCCCTTCACCTGTGAGTAGGGAGAGCTGAGCCTCCACTTCCAGTAAGGTCACCGAAATGGCTTTTTAGCACACAGACCCAAACAGACCCATCCCACTGAGAATCCACCGTTCCTTCTCAGCATTTTTGTGCACTTCCTTCGGCTATGTCTTGGGATTGTGGTTCTGTTTTGTTTTTTCCTGAACAGCCTTAAAAATTATAAATATTCGTCTTTAGAGGCTGCAGATGCTGAAATGACCCAAGAGCCCCATGTATAAAATGTAGGACCTATACATAATTTAAAACAACATTTTGCTTTTTGAAATCACAAAAATGTCCACGTGTGCTGAAATTAAAATAGCTTCTTTATAGAAGCTTGCCCCCTTGCCTTGTGGCGTGCTGGGTACACGCTGGATCTGGTCTCGGGTTCTAGCTGGCTTATCTCGCACCTCCCTGAGAGACTTGGGTTGCCTTGCTCACCCCCTGCTGCCTCGCAGGCCCCACGGAAGGGCCCAGCTCACTTTGAGCCCCAGCAGCGTCCTTGGCATAGGTGTGCCGAGGCCGCAGGGGCTACCCTGAAGGACAGAGCTCATCTGAGGGCAAAGGTCAACTGTATTTGCTTGGGGAAAAAAAGAACAAGAAATCAAACATAACAGTTGCAAAGGTGTTGTCCATGATATTAGCCACAGCTGAGGAGGTGGCACAGTTTTCATCAGAGCAAGTCCTGGTGGATCAACCCCGCCACCCTAACCCCTTTCCCTTCTCCCTTCTTCCCTCTTCTCCCGGTAAAGGGCTCTTCCACGCTGCCCCTAAATGCAGCAGCTGCTGGGGGTGGAGGGCAGAGAGACAGAGAAATCCCCCTTGGTTTCTGTTTCTACAATGAAAGCAGACAACACACAAGGTCACTGCTGGGAACTGGGGCAGAAGGTGTGTCTGGGGCAGGCAGAGAGGCTGTGGAAGCCAGTTCTCCCCAGAGGCGGGGGAGGGGTTAACGACCGTGCCATGAAGGCCAATCTGGCCTCCAGCACCCCAGGGCAGCGTTGTCACCTACTCTGAGCAGAGCTGTGGACATAAAACTATCTTCAGACTGGGGCTCCCTGAGGACGGGGCTGTGCCTCCCCTCAGACTGGGGATCCCCGAGTCAGGGCTGTGTCCCCCTCAGACTGGGGATCCCTGAGGACAGGGCTGCGTCTCCCTCAGACTGGGGCTCCCTGAGGACAGGGCTGTGTCTCCCTCAGACTGGGGCTTCCTGAGGACGGGGCTGTGGCTCCCCCTTAGGTAAGGGATTCCTGACAGTAGGAATATCTTGTCCTCTCCCTGCACCAGTTCAGGGTTTCTAAATACCTTGGAGCCTTCATCCCAACCCTGCAGGCACACACACAGTACGAACTACCCAGACTTCTGGCCTCTCCCACACCTCGTATTTACAGAAACCATAACGGTGCCAGGTTCTGGGTGGTTGTGGGTGGAGGGGAATGCAGGGAGTATAAAGGTGACTGCAGGAGTCCTGCCTGAGAGAGTCCTCAGGCTACTCGGGGGTGGGGGTCAATGCTTTACAGGATAAGTGACATAACAGGGAAGCCAGTGGGTGAAAGTGTTCATGGAGTGATTGGGGCAGGGCTCAGTGTAGACTCAAGAGGCCTGAGGGACTGGGGACTGTGAGGTGGGGCTGGGGTGAAGGGAGTTGGGGGCAGACTGGGCTAGCAAGGAGGAGGGTAGGCATTTCAGCAGGAGGGCACAGCAGGGAAAAGGCACAGGGGTGGGGACATCAGTGCTCTGGAGAGCAGAGGAAAGCTGTGGACTGTTATCAGGAGGATTTTGGGGGGCAGGGAGAGAGTGGTGGCAGGCCCTGGGACAGATGGGAGGTTTTGGTCTGGGGAAAGGCTGGGTAAATGAGGCTAGGGTCATCCAGTGCCAGGTAACACCCAGCGGCAGGTTACCTGGGTGCCCAGGTAACATAGTGGAGACTGAACAACCCTGGGCTTGGGCTCAGATCTGGGCCTGGACCTGGCTCACCCAGACATTAAGTTTGCAACTGAGTGCAAGAGTTGTATGTTTTAGCCTCAGCTTAAACTTGTGCAAATGGGAACAGCAGCCCCTCTCCCATGAGACGGCTGTGAGGACTGAGTTAATGCTTAAGATGGTGGGCACATGGAAGAGGCTCAGTCAATGGCAGCAATCCCCATGATTTCTGCTATTTAGAGGAAAGGGCAGAGTGGGAGGGAGTGACCAGGCTTCCTGGGGACTGGGGCCCCACCCCTTCCTCACTTCTAGGATCAACACATTCCCAGAAAGAGGAAATTAATATATTTTCACGTCCAATGACCAATCATTCTGCTTAATTTGTGAGATCTTCCAGCAGTAACCACAGCCAATGGCAAAGTGAAGCAGGGAGGAGGCTTGGGACCCCATGCCCTGTGAGGAGGGGCAAGGCCCTGCCCAGCAGTGTCCCCCACTCCTCCATTTCATCCTCCCACAACATAAGTCCCTGCTGCAAGCCTGACAAGGTGGGGCTGTGGGTGCTGGGGAGCAGGGAGGATGTAATCCAGATGTCCCTGTCCCTCACAAGGCAGCAGAGCTGACGAGGAGAGCAGGGCAGGGGTCAGTGGGGGTCTAAGGGGCCATGGTAAGGGCAGGATGGCAGTTTCTAGAATCCAGACTTGACAGGCTTCATGGGATCCCTCTGAGGTGGATGAAGGCACATGGGGATGACGCCTGGTTGGAGGTTACAAGAAGGAAGGGGCATCCCTCAGATTCAGGAGTTTCGGGAGGAAGCAGGAGACAGGAGAGAGGACACCAGGAGGGAGTGGTGTGAGCTACAGGAAGGAGCTCCTGACAGCGATTTACAAGTCCTCGGTCTAAATCCCAGCTCTGTTAATGCAGGACGGTGGGACACATTTTATCTTTTTGGACCTCAGTTTACTCATCAGTTGCCAGTTCCACCATCTGTAAAATGGGCATATCATTCTTCTCAGAGACTGTACAGATCCAACAAGATAAAGCAGGTGAAAATCTTTGTGACTTCTCAAGCCCTGTACAAGCAGGCAGCGTTGGAAAGAAAGACAGCAGAGAAGGAAGCAGGTGGAGCGGAAGCCCCTGGGGCGGCAGGCCTTCAACACCCCGGGAGGGTCTCCCTCTCCAAACACTGGCTGCCAACCTGAAAGGCGTCTCCTATTTCTCAGAGCGGGTAAGTGTATCAGATTCTTTCCTTCTCTGGGGACCATTTTGGTTGACGGGGAGGAGGAAAGAGATCTTGGCCTCTCTGTGCCATGAGGTGGGAGACGCGCAGGAGGGCCTCTCAAAAGGAGGAAGAAGGGATTCCAATTCAAATTTCTGGAGGCCTCCAACCAGGTCCAGCCCTTCAGGTTCCCTGGCATCTCCTCCCAGGACCCCAACCTCCTTCCTCTGTGTCACCTCCCAGAAGTCAAATCACCCCTTCCATCAACAGACTCCTGTCTCTTTGACTGCCCCTTGTTTTTCTTTCTTTCTTCTTTTTTTTTTTTTTTTTCAAAAGCTCAGAGCTTACAATACATTTTTTTCCCTAAGGGCTTTAGATATCTGAACGAAAGGACAGGGAAAGGAATACTACACACATGTTCTCACAGTCACAAAAACCCCCACGTGGACACTGTCACACGCATCATCACACACGTCCCCATGCACAATCCCAATGCTGAGACACTAACACAGATTCTCTCCCACCACACACAATCACTCACAGACTGCCAGGTACACACTCACATTCTGAGACACTGTCCCCAAGATACACACACAGAGGAACGCACAGACACTCTCACAAGCACACTATCTCCCCTGCACATATAGACACACACTAGTTGACACCCATTCACGCACCAAGATGCCACACACACACAGACACACACACACACACACAGACCCTCCCACAGACACAGTATGACATGCAGGGTCACAAACACATAGATAGTGTCAGATGCAGAACTGCATGCTGAGATGTTGCACACACAGGGACTCATTCCCACACAGACCGTTACACACACGGTCACTCACATATACCTGAGAAATGCGGGCTCATATAGCCCACTCCCTTCTCCCCCTGGTCTGTCTCAGTCTACCTGTCTCTATCTCTGTCCCCACCACCAATACCACCACCCACACACATAGGAATTTTCCTAGGGGCAGGCTGCCACTGAGGAAGCCTGTTTTGCCTTGGTGCAGGGCATTCGAGGGCAGGATGTGGTTTCTTGGTTGCTCCTGCCCCAGCCCCCAGCCTGGGTTCTGTCCAGAAGGAAGCCCAGATTAGAACAATGTCCACTCTGACCAAGGCTCAGCCCTGGACTCCATCCACCATTCACTAGAGTACAGAGACCCAGGGTCTCCAAGAACCCCTCTCAGTCCTATCCTGAAGCCCTGGAAAACACTTCCGGATCCCCAAGGACAAATGGGTCAGTTCCCCCATTTGACTAAAGTGACTAAAGCTGCCATTTCAGGGTGCCAGTGTCCATCCCCTCCATAACCCTGTGTGATAGAGTTTATGATCCCTATTTACAGATGAGGACACAGATTGGGGATAATCAAATATCCAACTCAAGATCACCAGCTAATAGCAGTCTCTATATTTGAATCCAGTTCTGTCTGATTTTAACTTTGAGTATGGAGGGCTTGCCTGTCTCCTCAGTAGGCCCACTCCCTCACGGGGGTCTTGGACAGGTAAGGACCAGGGTAGGGGAGTGAGGTTTCCCAGCAACAATGAAAGAGTGGCCTAGGGCACCTTTTTCAGAAGTCAACTCAGCCATCCCCCTACCTGCAGGGATGCTGCTTCCGGCCTCCGCAGACCCGACAGTGAGCAGCTCACTCTCCGAGTTCTCCCTTCAGTCCCATCTGAGTAGGAGGTGTTAGATCAAGAGCCCAGCCCCTCACCCCTTTCTCCTCCCTGCTCCTGAACTGCTGAACTACTTTATACAGGGACCCTCTTTTCTGAGCTTTCATCCCCCCATCAGCAACACGAGGGGAGAAACTCTAACCCTGCTGACTTCATAGACAGAAAACAAAATGCAAAATACACTATTTTTTAGTCCTATAAGTATGCATGATGTTGTGTCATAATTATTGCAGTCTATCCTTAGCACCCCCTGTAACTCAGATCTCCGTGGCAGCTGTTTCCCATGACAAGAGCACCCCCTCAAGGCTCCCATCTCAGTTAGGACCTGTCCCCTCCTATCCTTCTCTACCACCCCAATCGTGTTATGCCCCCAGTGTGCCCAACTTTTGCCTTAGGCCTGGGGCTAAGGAGTAAAATTGGATCAGAGGAAAGTGCGGTTTCAGGAGCCTGACACTTCTGGGAATAAGGCCTCTGGGAAGACAGCTCACAGAAACTTTCCTCTTCCCTATGCCTTCTTCCCTTCATCCAAACCAGATCTGTAAACCTGGCCTAGAGCAGGATGGGACCAGGAAGCAGAGCCTCCACCCCTACCCCAACCCAGTCCATAAGAGGAGGGAACGATGGGCAAGAACCACGTCTTGGGTCTGCAGCCTTGGCCCCTGAAAGATCCCAACCACACCAGGAAAACCAAGGCCTGGCTGGGGGCGCTGTGAGGAAGGTGCCTTGGAAGGGAGTGGGTGTCTCCTGGGGCTCAGGGCAGCAGCTGGGCTGGGGAACAGGGGCTGGGAGAGGATGCCTCTGGAAAAGAATCTGGGGGCTGAAAATGTGCTGGCCCCTCAGCTGAGAGGCACGTCTGTCCACATCTGGGGTTTCAGCGGGGGTGGAGTCTGCCCTCACCAAGGCAATGGTTCTGGGACAAACTTCCAAGTTCGTCCAGGTCCACTCCCCACGGATCTCAGTTCTTTAGGTCTGGCGGTAGCAGTGGGAAGTGATAGGAAGAACTTGTTTCCTGACCCAGGAGAGGCTGCCCAAGTCTATGTCTCCTCTCTGCTCAAGCATGTCCCAGCATCTTTGGACAGCTCCCCTCTTCAAAAGCAGCTGACCACTGCCCCCAGCCCAGAAGCCTGGGGCAGGAAAGGCAGCAAGAGCAGGAGAGAGGGGCTAAAGATGTCCACCTGTGGCCTGCTCTCTGGTGGCACCAAGGAGCCCAGGTGTTCCTGCGTGTCCCAATATGCCTTCTCTTGGTGCCTGTTGTCAGTGTAGGGTCAGAATGGGAGGTCAGCAGAGTGGTGGTGGGGGGCTGGCTGCTTCCAGAGGGGCACTGAGCCTTCTGCCTGTTTGCTACAGAGGCTGGAAGGGGACGGGGGTAGGTTCCATCTGGGAGGTCACTGGGGAGGACAAGCTGCCACCGCAGGGTCCCAGGGACCATGAATCAAAGGCTGTGCTGGGGGCTGACGAGAAAGGGAGAGGAGCGGGTCTCCGCACCCTGGCCCTCTCAGCCCTCGTAGGGCCTTCTCAGGGTCTTTGAGCAGGTGGATTGCCCGGGGAGGCACTGCGGGAGAGGGGTCTGGGGCAGACTGTGGGGCGGAGGGAGTCTGGGAGGATGCCGGGCCGTGCCAGGGCCGCTGACACGGTTTAGAAGGAGTTGGGAAAGTGGCGGGGAGGAAGGAAAAGCGGGGCAGAAGTCAGCGCAGGGCGGCTGCGGGGCAGCGGGTGCCCTGGCAGAGGGACCCGGGCGGCGAGGAAGAGGGCGTCTCGCTGGGGTTGGGGGAATCCTCTGTAGTCCAAGCCCTCACCTGGGCCTTCCAGCCCAGGGGCACAAACTCTCCAGTCCCTACTCCCCCCGAAGCTTTCGGATGCCCCCGCCAGCGGTCTCGGAGTTTCATTCAAGTCCCAGGGCCCCCCGCCAGGACACTGCGCCTGCAGCCTGCAGGGCCACCCCCCTCCCCCGGTGTCGTCGGGGTCCCTGGGACTCACCTGGGGGCGGGGGCCGGCCCTGCCCACCACCCCGAGCAGCAGGAGCGCGAGGCGCAGCGGGCCGGGGGTGCCGGCCATGGCGGGGAGTTCAGGACTGGGCCATCGCTGCCACCTGCGGAACCGCGTGCGGCGACTGATTCCGGGCGGGTGGCGGGCGGCGGGGGAGGAGCCGGCGAGGGGCCGCCCTGCTCGCGGGAGGGGCCTGGCAGGGTCCCGGTTCTTCCGTCCCGGCCGCCAGAGACCCCTGGGCCCGCCCCGCCGCACCCCTCGGCCGGTCCCGGGCCAGGAGATAGTGGGCACTGTGCTCCGAGCGAGCGCGGCTGGGGATCAGGAAGCGCAGGAGGCGGACACCAGCTCTGAGCGCCGACAGTGCGCCTGGCCGGCTTTCAGCGACAAGCCGGGCCGCCTCCCACCCTGGAACCCCGGACCTCCTCCCGGGTCTCCCAGCTAAAGAAAGCCACAGCAACTCCCGCCCATTCAAGGTCCCTCAAAGGAAACTGAGGCCCGAAGAGTGGACGAGACTTGTCCAAGGTCACACGGCTTTGCAGGCCACTCCTGGAAAGTATCCCCAGAGCCAGGGGTGACTAATAAGAATTTCTTTTCCCAGGGTTACCCCTTCCCAGGTCCTCTCCTCATTCCCAGGCTCTGTCCTGAAGGCAGGTCCGGGATAGTCAAGGTTGGGGGTGGGGAGACGGCGACAAATGGATCCACAGAGCCCTGACAGTGGGAAGGGTCTAGAGGTTCCCCTCTACCTGGGAACTTCAGCATTGCAGGGCAGGGAGGTATGAGGCTGGAGTCTGCCTTTCTGGAAGCTTCCCCGCCACCTCTTGCAGCTCCAGCCTCCTGTTCTTGTAACCTGTGTATGTGTGATAAGGTGTGCCCATGGCTGTTCCTGCCTTCTTTATCTCTCTCCCTGCTTCGCTTTTTGGGGACTCTGGATTTTTCCTGCTTCTGTTTCCACTCCCACTCCTAAACACTGCAGGGCCCTCAGGTTCCCTTCTTACACCCAACAAGTGGAAAGAGAACGCTAAGAGGGCACTGACTGTATCTTCCCTAATGCTCTTGAGAAGTGGGGATGGGAAAAGAGGATCCCCCACCAAAGAACCTTGATGCCACTCTTAGGAAAGGTGAGTTGTGGCAGCGCCCAGCCTTAGACCTGCCGTGGGGCATGTCGACTAAAGGGACAGGAAGTTTGTGAGAGTAGCTAGTCCTGGGGAGAGAACTGAACTTCTCAAAGTCCTGAGGAAGGCTGGACCTGTCTGAGCCCAGCGGGGGAGACAGCCAGTGGGAGGGGCCCCTGGCTTCCATTCAGCAGGAGAGACCCTCCTCTCCTGCAAGCTCTGGTTCCACCACCTGAGACTCGTTTATTCCCTCCCCTCCCAAGAGGTCGGTCTAGCAGGGACCTTCTACGTATCACTTAGGATTACGTTGTTCAGCTGGGAGTGACAGGAAATCCCACCCCGAATAACAATGGCATAACCAAGGGCTCTCTCATGTAAAGCAAGGCCAGAGGTTCAGCCCAAGGTTGGAGTAGCGGCTCCCTGATCATCAGGGTGCCTGGATCTTCTAGCTTCCACCATCCTCTGCTCCAAGGTTTCCACCTAATGATCCAAGGTGGCTACTCCAGCCATGATATCCAAATTCCAACCGGCAGGAAGGAGGAATGGGAAGGAGATGGGTGCACCTCCACCCATAAAGACATGTCTTGAAAGTGGCAGCCATCAATTCTACACCCCTTGGTCAGAACTTAGTCACGTAGGCACTCCTAGCTGCAAAGGAGGCTGGAAAAAGCACCCTTTATTCCAGGCGACCATGGGCAAGGTTAAATATTGGGCTTTTATACTCTAGAAGAAGGCAAATTTTTAAAAAGACACTGGAAGTGAGTTTTAGCCACTACTATGTCAGGTTTGGGGTGGAGAGAGGAGAAAGGAAGAGATAGAGAAGCTATTCAGACAAAACTGGATGGAGTCTTTATCATGAATTTATCAACCTCCAGATTACATTGATTCAGCAAGTATCTATTGAAAACTTACCACGTGCCAGACACCATTCTAGGTCCTGGGGATACAACTGGTGATGCCGTCCCTATCTTCAGAGAGATTATATTCTAATACAGGAGGGAAACATTAAACAAATAATTATTGGAGTCATTTATAATTGTGATAAGCACTAGAATGATAAGCAAATGCCCCCAGCACTTATAAAGCCATGTTTTCTCTGCCAGGTGGCTTTCTCTGACTTGCAGGAACATTTTTGCATTCAGCCAGTGCAGGGTAGGTACCCCTAGGAGCAGCTGTCAATCATGGATGGACAGGAGTGGATGGATAAATAGCCCATCCAGAGGTGTGTACCACAGTCTCCCACAGGTCCCCTGTGTGATGGAGCCCAGCTTCCCACAGCAGTTACCTGCTCAGGAATGCACCCTGTGTTGGCTTCATTTCCTCACTTGTCCCACTTTCTCACAGTAGGGTGCCAGTGCTTCCGGGATCACACCTCGCATCAAAATAAACAATTTGGCTGGGTGCGGTGGCTCACCGCCTATAAGCTCAGCACCTTGGTAGGCTGAGGCGGGTGGATCACCTGAGGTCAGGAGTTCAAGACCAGGCTGACCAACACGGAGAAACCCCGTCTCTACTAAAAATACAAAATTAGCCAGGCGTGGTGGCACATGCCTGTAATCCCAGCTACTCGGGAGGCTGAGGTAGGAGAATTGCTTGAACCTAGGAGGTGGAGGTTGCAGTGAGCCAAGATCGCGCCATTGCACTCCAGCCTGGGGAACAAGAGTGAAACTCCATCTCAAAAAACAAAATAAATAAAAAATAAATAAATGATTTGTCCTTAAATCCTCATCTCAGGATCTGCTTCTGGGAGAGCCCAGCTGAAGACAGTGGGCCTATGAGGGTATTTAGGAAGCTTAGGGCCAGTCCCTCCTCTTAACATCTGGGAGTCCAAAAACCTCAGAGTTTGCTGTGATGCTAGGACAGAGTATGGACTCGGGAATAGTTTCCTTCTTTCCCCTTGCTGTTACCAGGGCCTCTCACTCAGACTCCTTAGAGCAGAGGAAAGGATGAGCTCCGTAAGAGCAGATATTTAATGGACGGCATACTGTTTGCTAAACTGTCAGCACCTGTAATCCCAGCTACTCAGGAGGCTGAGACAGAAGAATCGCTTGAACCTAGGAGGCGGAGGTTGCAGTGAGCAGAGGTCATGCCACTGCTCTCCAGCCTGGGTGACAGAGCAAGACTCCATATCAAACAAACAAACAAAAACCCTTGAAAACAAAGATAACAGCTACTACTTACTGAGCCAGAAGCTGCTGAATGCTTGGTGTACCCTGATCTCATCCAGTATTATGCACAAGTGTTATTGTGCCCATTTTATGGATGGGGAGACCGAGGCTCAGGGATGAAAAGTGAGTTGCCCATAAGAACAAACAGGGCATTCATCCCAGGTCCACCTGCTCCCAGAGCTGGTGCCAAAGCTTCCGATAGGCAGCTGAATTTGTGGCAGCACAGAGGATGCAGGCTGCAGCTCAGCCAGCCTGTCCGGGAGCACCTCCCTCTACAACCCAGAGCTCTGGGTCCTGCTCCTTACCCTTAGGCCCAAGGCTTCTCCAGTGACCCTAGCATGGGGTGCCCTCAGCTTCCACTAAGAAAACACGGTGTTGAGATTATCTTCAGAAATAGGAATGGGAGCAACTGATGTGTGCTCCCGAGGAAAAGATGCTGCAAGGCCCATTCCCCAAGGAGGCAGACCTGAGAGCAGGCCACCCGACCCTCTTTTGTCTTCAACAGTAAAGCCTTGTCCCTAGCAGGAAGACCAGGCCAGTGGGCAGGACAGATCTATTTTTTTTTTTTTTTTTTTTTTTGAGACAAGAGTCTTGCATTGTCACTGGGGCTAGAGTGCAGTGGCACGATCTTGGCTCACTGCAACTTCCACCTCCCAGGTTCAAGCCATTCTCCTGCCTCAGCCCCTCGAGTAGCTGGGATTACAGGCGCCCGCCACCACGCCTGGCTAATTCTTGTATTTTTGGTAGAGATGGGATTTCACCATGTTGGCCAGGCTGGTGTCGAACTCCTGACCTTGTGATCCTCCCGCCTCGGCCTCCCAAAGTGCTGGGATTACAGGCGTGAGCCACCGTGCCCAGCCCAGGACAGATCTTTCACTTGAGAGAAGACAGGAGGGAGAGAAGGAAAAGAGAGACAGGGAGGTCGTAGAGTGGAGTGAAGAACAGGGAAGGAGAGGGAATTGCTAGAAAAGATAAGTGTCTCTTCTTTTTTTTTTTTTCTTTAGACACAGTCTGGCTCTGTCGCCCAGTCTGGAGTGCAGTGGTGCAATCTCAGCTCATTGCAACCTCCGCCTCCTGGGTTCAAGCGATTCTCGTGCCTCAGCTTCCCAAGCAGCTGGAATTACAAGCTTATGCCACCATGCCCAGCTAATGTTTGTATTTTTTAGTAGAGACAGGGATTCACCATGTTGGCCAGGCTGATCTCAAACTCCTGGCCTCAAGTGATCCGCCCACCTCAGCCTCCCAAAGTGCTGGGATTACAGGCATGAGTCACTGAGCCCTGTCAGGACAGGTATCTCTTGCACACATAGTTCAGGTTTCTTTCCAAGCTCCATGTCCCTAAGAAACTCATTTACTTCCCAAAGTTCAAGACCACATTCATCTTCTGAGTGATGAGATGAGGAAAGAGCCAGCATTTTTTCAGCCTGATATAAACACACATGCACACACATACCTAAACACAGATTTTACAGTCTAACAGTCAAATCCATCTCAGTCACTTACTGTGTATCCTTAGTAGCACTAAGCCTTGGTATAAAATGGGTCCAATAATAAGAACCAATATTTACCGAGCATTTGCCTTGAGCCAGGCACTGTTTTAGGAGCGTTATATGTGTTATTTCATCTAATGCTCACCATCGCCCTCAGGCTGGCCCTTGCCAGACAGTCTGAAGATCTGCTGCTGAGAGAAGGCAGAGGCCTCAGCAGTGGGCCAGGAATCCACCTTCTGCCAGGAGAATCTGGCTGCCAGCAAGTCCTGGGGGCAAAGGAGGGTGTCATGAGAGGATGCCTCTTTAGGTAAGGGCTCCACCCCTCCACCTCCTGCTTCTCTTCTCAGACTCTGCCCTGGGAGCAACCCTGAGTTGTAGAGTGGGATCTTTTTTTTTTTTTTTTTTTTTGATGGAGTTTTGCTCCTGTTGCCCAGGCCAAAGTGCAAGGGCACAATCTCGGCTCACTGCAACCTCCACCTCCTGGGTTCAAGCGATTCTCCTGCCTCAGCCTCCTGAGTAGCTGGGATTATAGGCGCCCACCCCCACACCTGGCTAATTTTTGTGTGTTTAGTAGAGATGGGGTTTCGTCATGTTGACCAGGCTGGTCTCCAACTCCTGACCTCGTGATCCGCCCACCTCGGCCTCCCAAAGTGCTGGAATTACAGGGGTGAGCCACCGTGCCTGGATCATTTTTACCCCAATTTTACCAATAAGGATGCTGATTCCCAGTGCACTTAGGTAACTAGCGTGAGATGGCTTGAGACAGCCCAGGAGAGCCTGGATGCAAACCCCCACAGACCCACACACTAACTCCACATCCCACATTTGTCACCTTGCAGGATAGTTTGACTATCAGAAGCAACACTTGCCCAGAACCTGGCACAAATAAGTCCTAGTAAATGGCAGTGTTAACACCACTGTTATTCCCCACAGCCCTCTGTCTTCCTTGCTGTGGTGCACCAGCTGTGCCAGGTCTCATCCAGGCAGCAAGTACAGCTGCTAATGCCCAGGGGCTCTGGTGCAGAACATCACTTCCTGGCTCAGGTGGCTACAGTCAGATCCCCCAAGTCTAGATGGGGAGGAGGTCTGCCAGGGCAAAGGGTCCCTTCCTCTGTGGTGCACCATCGCTGCCCCCCATTTACTAAGCCAGCCAAGGTCACCAGGTGCTGGGTCCTGTCCAGCTCCCAACAGTCAGCTGTGGAGAATTTACAACCTCTTGAGCTACAGTGATTACTGCTCTTGTGGGCGGATGCAGCACGCTGTTTTTCTGAAGCGTTACAGCATCATTTTTATAACTGACTTTTCTGTTGCGAAAGAACTCAGTGGGATCACACCCACTTTACTGGGAGGGAAACTGAGTCTCACAAGAGTCAGGGGTTTTGCTCAAGGTCATTTAGGAAGGTGCTGGAAGGGTTTGTACAACTCTGGACCAAAGAAGAGAAAAAAAATGAGATGAGAATGGCAAAGTTCCTCTCTTTTCTCCACATGGGGGCTCCAGCCAGAAATGACTGGGCTCCTGTGCTCTCTCCTGGGAGGGATTAGTATCAGAAGTGGGGAGAAGGTGACAGAAAACCCAGGGGAGGGAGGGAGTCATGGATGGAGAAGTTTGGCAACAGTCATAGAACCAGAAAGTACCTATCAACGAAGATGGTAGCTATTGTGCTAACAGCCACCTGTTCTCTTTTTTTCAGACAAGGAGATTGCACAGCATAGCTGGCTGGATGTTCCCCAAATCTGAGCATACAGTGTATTTTAGTTTCCTGGGGCAGCCATAACAAAGTTCCACAAACTGCATGGCTTAAGCAACAGAAATTTGTTGTCTCATCGTTCTGAAGGCCAGAAGTCTGGAATCAAAGTGTTGGCAAAGTTGGTTCCATCTAAGAACCATGAGGGAGACTCTGCCTGCCTCTCTCCCTGCTTCTGGTAGCCTCAGACATCCCTGGACTTGTGGGTGGCCTTCTCCCTGTCTTCACATGGTCATCCCTCTGTGCCCACATTTCTCTTTTGTATAAAAATGCCAGTCAGATTAGGGACCATCTAACGATCTCATTTTAACTTGATTGTTCTGTAAAGACCATATTTCCAAATAAGGTCATATTCTGAGGTACTGGAAATTAGGATTTCAAGATATCTTTTGCTGGTGAGTGATAACTCAACCTATAAGACATCAAGACCACATTCCCAGGTTCCCTTGATGTTTAGGGTGGCCAAGGTAATGTGGAGAAAAGTGACACAGGCCACCTCCAGGCTGGGCCCATAAGACCTTTCACACCCTCTCTTCCTCCATCTACCATGTTGGACACATATGGTCAGTGGAGAATGCCAAAGCCCCAAGGGATGATGGAACCTCAAGACAGAAGGGGCCTGGGTCCATGAATGACTGTGTGGAGCAAAGCCTCCTGCCAACTCATGTTAGATTGTAGTTTGTTAGGCCATCAAGATTTGGGGCTGTTTGTCATTGCAGTCAGCCCACCCAGACAAGCCCAGTGGCATGTATCCTTGAGCTTATCTGGGGGCAGGGCCAGTTAGTCTAGGCAGAGGGGCTGCTGAAGGTTCCCTCTATGTAGGGGCAATTAAGTAAATGAAGTTCCTCACTCTGGGCCATCTCCTCCTTTCCTACTCCCTTCACCTTACTCAATGAATTACAGGGTCAGAAAAAGGATTCTGGGTCCGTGTGGCCGTGGCTTCTGGGTCAGGGGAGTAGATTCATTTGTTCTTGTCCATCTGGCCCCAGCTTTCCCCACTTGTCTGCCTTTTTCTCTGGAGGAAAGGTGGGGAGCTGGGGAGGAGGTGTTATGACAGAGCCCACACTGCCCCTTCACAGAATTAAAGCTCTTGTGGGTAAGGAGGAAAAGTACCAAATTTCACACATTCGAAAATCAAATGAAAAAGAAGTGTCACATGAGGCCTTCTCACTGTCGCCTTTCATCACCTCCGGCACGATTGAGAAACCCACTGAGACCAAAATGAGAAATGAAACCAATGTTAACCCTTGTCTGAAATAAAAGGTTTCCTCAGACTAACACGTTGACTGGCCCAAGCAGCCTCCTTCCCAGAAACTGTCCCAGCTGTTCCCCTCATTGCCCCTCAGACCTTCATAGGGAGGAAAAGAGGCCAGCCAGGCACCCGAATTTTCTCTGAAAAGAATGGCCCTGGAGCCAGGAGTGGGGAAGCTGCTGCTGGCTTTCAGGGACAAGGATTAGCACCAGCGCTGAGTAAAGATCACTGTAAAGCTGCCTCAGAGTCCCCCAGGCAAGGAAGGAGGAGCTCTAGGGTAGGCAGGATCCCAGGCAACAGGCCGACCCTTGTCTCTGAGCCTTCTGGGTCTCCCTTTCACTCACCACACTCAGGCTAGACAAAATTACCTCCCCTGGTTCCACATAAAGGAAATTTGATAACCCACTCATTCCCCTCTCCCAAATAAAAGAAAACAAACAAAAAATGGAAAATCTGAATGTTTCTGGGTCAACTCCTCTTAACAGCCAGCACCACCATGCCTTTGTTTTCTGAGTGTGGGCTCAGTGGTCATCTCCAGCTACCTTGGACCTTACGAGTCACATCCAGAATCCAGCTGGAGGGGCAGCCACGTAGGACTGAGCCTGCAGATGTCTCCTACCCCTCCATAGGCTCACAGCCCAAAAGATTTCATTCCCGCCCCAGGTCATTTCTCTCAGTCCCATGGGACTTGTGATGTGGCAACACATCAGAATTTAAAGCTGGCGTATAGTTGAGGGAAGCTCGGAATTTCCCTCTGTTGCTCTGGTCTGACCTCTAGACCTGGCCTCAGGTGGACTTGCAGCTTTGCCCAGCAGGTGTCATTTTCCAAGGAACCAGTTGCAAAACCAGCTTGAGTTACTTCCTTCTCCGTTCTGAAAGCCGTCGCCTCCAATGCACTTGGTGATGCTCTGGTTTCTGGCTCATTTGCCAAACGGGATAGCAAACAAAGCTGATGAGCCTACCCAGTACCTAATAGCTCAGATGTCTAATCCCCCACCTTTCAGGCCCTCTCAGGGGGGCTCCTAAGGGAAGTGGGCTCACAAAATTAATTCCAAGCATGGCAGTTTTGTGATATGAAAATGCACAGTTTTCTGATGATGCCAGAGAACCTTAGGGCCCTGGAATGGGGAGACTCTGGCAGCTCCACTGTGGCTGGGGTCTTGGCTATGGTCAACATCAAGACTGAGACTCCAGATCTTGTGGATGCAAGTCTAGAACAAGGAGTGGGGCTCCATCACCAAGTTACCTTGCCAGGTCAAGGACATGAAGATCAGATCCCTGAAGGTCTATCTCTTCTCTCTGCCCATCAAGGAGTTGGAGGTCACTGACTTTCTCCTGGGGGTGCCCCTCAAGGACAATGTTCTAAAGCTCATGTTTGTGAAAAAGCAGCCCGAGGCTGGCTGGTGGATCAGGTTCAAAGTGATTGTCACCATAAGGTACTGCAACGATAATGTCAGTCTGGGAGTTGAGTGGCCCAAGGAGTTACTCATTGCTGTCTGCAGGACCATCATCCTGCCATGCTCTCCATCAGCCTGGTGTAGGGTGACTACCAGGGGACAAGATCAGCAAACCCCACACAGTGCTCTGCATGGTGACACAGTGCTGCCAGCTCTGTGCCTTTGATGCCACATCCAAGACTTATAGAGCTAACTTCGGGAAAGAGACTGTTCCCCAAGTCTCCCTATGGTGAATACAATGGCCTACATCATAGCATCCAGGAATGGCCACCACATGGTGCCTTTACATGGGAACAATCAGTGAACAAACCTGAAAGCAAGCCAACAAACAAAGACCCACAAACACACAGTAAGGGAAATAACTGTGGGGTAGGCTCTCTCGCAGGCTCCTGCCATTGCCTGGTTTAGGGTAAAGGCCCTGGTCAGGGTGTTGGAAAACCTGAGTTCTCATCCTGGTCTTCTGCTATTCTCCTTTGTCCCCTAAGGCAGAGCACCTTAACTTTCTGAGTCTCAGTTTTCTCATCTGTATGAACATCCCTTCTAGTGTCCTACTTACACAATTGTTGTGAAAATCAAATGTGATAATGTGCATAAAAGAACATAGGAAATTGCAAAATGCCATCTAGATAGAAGGAAATCAGGGTCATGCCCACAACATTCATGCACCTCCATGGTGATATGTGTCCTGTGCTGCAGCCACACCAAACACTTTCTCCTGGTTTAAGCTCTGCCCGCCTTTGTGCACCTCTGGCCTCAGCTCCTGCTGTCTCTCCTAGAATGCTCTGCTCCCTTATTTGCTTTGGTCAGATCCCATCCATCCTTCATGGCTCCACCTGAAATCTACTTTCTCCAAAGGCCTTCCTTGATCCTTCAAAAGAAAGTCAAGTCTCTCTCCTCTGTGTTCCCACCATGTCACTTCGTCTTTAGGGCAATGACCACTTTCTGCCTTACATGATGGCTGTTCATGTGTAGTTTATGTTCTCTGCTGTCTTGCCTGTCTGGGGGCAGGGTCCATGCCGTGGTGGTTCTTGCATCTCTCCTAAGGCTGCGTACAGAGCTGACAGTGCACAGGAGGCACGCAGCACCATTCCATTTTGTTGCAATGAATCGGAAAGGACCTCGAGAGGTGACCAATGCCTTCGGGGCCTGGAGGCAGAAGATGAGCAGTCAGGCTCCAGGGACCGGGTCTATAAACATTTTTTGACATAGAGGCCCAATTTCAAAGCCTAGTAATTTTAGATTATATTTGCATTTGGAGGCTTTTAAAGTACCAAAACTTTAGATTTATATCTTCATGAACAGATGTGGAAGGGAAAATCAATTCCTCATAGGAATGGCTTATTCGTTTTTATCTCAGTGCTGAATATTATGCACCAAGTGGCAAATTAATACATAAATTGACCAGAGACATATACACCACAGAATGGCACCCTGATGAGAATGGGGTGAGGAGTGGGCTGAGCTCCATGTGGCTGGCTGTGGCAGATGCTGCCCATTATGTGTCAGTCAAGTCAGAGTTTCCCAAAAAGATGTTGGAAGCAAAGGCAACTCTGAGTGTTAGAAGAACCCAGACTATTCCTCGAGAAGAAGGGCAACGCTCACACACGTCATTTAGGGGGACATGTGGTATGGCATGCAAGGCTGGTGCCATCTTGCCTTTCCGGGGCTGTTAGAAGGATGTCATGAGAAAAAGGCATGGCAGCCCCCTGGCCCTTTCCCACGTGTGCCCTCTGCTTCCCCCAGTGAGCACGTCCCTCCTCCAGGACAGGAGGAAGAGAAAGGAGAAACATTACAGATTGGTCCTGAGAGAGGTGCTGTCTGGGGCTGGTGGGGCCCCCCTGCTCTCGCCTGGCATGGCTCCCAGAGTCAGTGATGTGAGCAAATGAAGCGTGAGCACAACCTCCCTCCTCCCTCCTGCAGGCATCAGTCCCAGGAGCCCTAGGGCAGAGTGGAAAGGTGGGCATGAGGGGCAGGACAGGGCCTGACGAGAAGTCAACCTCTGGGCCAGCTGGCCCACAGCCAAGTGTTCCATGGGCAGAGGAGGGCCCTGAGGGGAATGCAGGATCCAGGGCCCACCAGGGAACTCCACAGTGGGCTGCTGGTGGCTGAGGACTGGTGTGTGGGCTTCCAAAGAAAGCAGACCAGGCAGAAAGGGCAAGTCTACTCTAAAAAATTCCATAAACATGGAAAAAAACTAAAAGTGACTGCTTTCCCCAAGAGAGGGGATGACACATAATAGACAAAGCTTCTGACGTAGTCTAGCTAAAAACCAAAGAGCTAGTTATCAGCTCTGGAGGGAGCGGGGTTGGGGAGAGAGAGAGGGACAGACACACACACTCACACAGGAGACACACAGAGACAGAAAGAGACAGAGGGAGACGGGGAGAGGGAGGAGGAGGGGAAAGAGCATTTTCTATTTGCCTCATTCAGGTTCTTATCATGAAGGGACACCAGATGTCCTTTAGGGGGACAATAGAGGAGGAACAATGGAAAGGAAAGGGTTTGCATAATCAGAAAGGACCACACGGAAACCACAAATGACAGATGGGTGTCCTTATCCCCCAGACACAGGTTGACATCCCCACTCACATGTCTGAGGAGGCTGAGGTTCCAGTGACAGAAACGCCCATGGATTTGTCATCTGGGAGATAGGGACAGAGCCCTCGCATTCATAGCCCCCCATCTTGAAGAAGCTGTGAAGATGCGGGGGAGTCAGAGGCTCAAGCATCAAATCCCTGCACCAGGTCAGGTGGGGATTTTGCCTGGAAATAGAGAGGAGGTGCTTTAATGAACCGGTCTCATCCTGGGTGAGAATGAGAGGAGAGGCAGCTCTGTCAGGAGAAACAGGGAGCTGCTGGCACAGCACATGTGTGAAGAGGAATTTCCACAATCCCTGAGGACGCCTGTTCAATCAAAGCAGCTTATAAAGAAACAACGGTAACACTGTCACCCTGTCACACCCCACATTCCCAAGAAGGGTGATCTTGCAAGTCCCGGAGGACTGGAATCAACTGTGAGCTCCTCCTCTCCAGTTTGTTTTTGGGGAGAATGGAGTGGGTTAGGGTAAACTTCTATAAGCCAAGAGCTTCTGTAAGGAATTGGTATTGATTCAGGGTAGACAGAACCGCTTCATTTCTTAAGCATTACTCCAAAGTATTTATGTTCATCTTAGAAGGTTGGATGTAAATCAAGACTTGAGTGTTCAAAACCTTGGTTCCCATCTGCAGTCAAAGCCAGATGCTGGAAGATAGAAACGACGGAGTTGACTAGTTTTTTTTCCACCTGCTGAAGACACAAAAGTAATTTTTCAAAGGCAAAATACAGCTCTATCCCTCAAAAGTTGTGAGGAAGTTCATGACTCTGAGAAAAACGGCGGTTAAGTAAATGGAGACTTTCAGGTTTCAGTTGTCTTTGCACTTGGAGGTCTCTTCAAAATATATCTGGTCACTGGGCTCAGCCTGGGGACTCCTTCAGCCAGGGACCCCCTCTTTCCCAGCCTCTCAGACAGGACAGAAACCACATGTCCCTCCGGTGTCTTGCCCACCATTTCAGACATTCTGGAAAGCTCTCTACATTTCAGGGATATGGAGTCCGTGTGCAGGTGTCAAAAACACTCTTGATTTAAGTTGTTAAGATCCTCTGAGGAAAGCATAAAGAGGAAGCAAGGAAAAGTATGTTCATGATTTGCTTTCAAATTAAAGGAGGTGGGGAAAGAAGATAAGAGTGTGGAGGAAGAAAGGCAGGACATGGACGCCTTCAGATCCCAGGCTGTCCTCCCCAGCTGCCGGAAGTGCTGGCTCACAGCTGCCTGGCCGCCTCAGTCCGGCCCCCATGCCCCCTCACCCCATGGGGCACATTCCTGCTCCATAACTCCAGGGGTGGCCGAGGCCTTTGCTGTGATTGCATCGCAGCCCAACCTCTCCCTCTGCCCTGTCCTGCCTCCTTCACTCCCCCGAGAGTGATGCTCCTAAAAACTGTTTCCAGGAAACCTCCTCTATGTAGATCTCCATCTCAGAGGCTTTTTCCAGAGAACCTCACCTAAGACAGAGAGGGTAGAGGGAGGGGACAAAGCTTTTAGTGTTTTTAATGAGTAGATAATTTTTTGTCAAATACAGAAAAGGCACATAAGCCAAAGTGTTTGTCATAGCCCTGGAAAACCCTTGGTATCTGCATTCATTCAATATTAGTGCATACTTCTGGATTTATGCTATATATCCCAACTATACCTAGAGTGTTGTCATGTGGCATCTTTTTATGTCTAAAGTAGGATTATTTTTCTAAAACCGTTAAAAAAGACAGCATTGGAGATTCTATTAGATACCCTGGATTAAGTCACTGAGTTACTTTAACTATGATTTTTTTTTTTTTTTTTTTTTTTGGCATTTTAAGTGGAAACAATCTCCAAAGTTCCTTAAGTTTTTTTCTTCGTTTAGGATAGTGAATTATTTTTTACACTTTTGCTCCCATTTATCCCTTGCTGAATTGTGTTCTTGAAAATAACATTTTAGTTATTTTTTCTTCTTTTTCATGTGGACAAGGTAGCAGCCCTGCACGGGCCCTGTGTCTCAGGACTAAACCCCATGTCTTCTCACTTGGAGTTCAGGGCAAAATTCTCCAGCCATGCTCCTTCTGGTTACCATGCAATGGAGCTACTGGTATAGAGTCTTCAAGAAAGCCCAGAAAAAGCACGTTAAAATGAATCAACCAATTCTCTCCAAAATCCATGAATTTTAAATATATTTATTTGCATATCACACGAATGCTGATTTTTGCCTTATAATCTCTCTTCTATGCACATTTTTCTGTCCATTTAGGTAATGAAAGCTGTTCAAATTAACTAGTCAGAGAAACACAGATAATATTATTTTCTATACACAATTATGAATTTTAGTGGTTCATGCCTTTGGACTGTGGCTTTTTAAAAACCCAGTATTGTCTTACAAAGTACATCAGAAGCCCTAAGCCTATGTTCATCCCAGCTCTGTCACTCACTAGCTGTGAAAACTTGGGCAAGTTGTTTAGTTTCTCTGTGCCTCAGTTTCCTATTCTGTGAAACGGAGATAATATCAGTATTAATTTCATGGGGTTGGTGCAAGGATTACATAAATTAATTCCCATCAAGTGCTTAGACCAATGCCTGGCAAATAGGTACACTACATTATGACTAACTCACGGACCTCACTGGAAGCAATGGTGAGCACACAGATATTTAAGTCTCTCTTCAGAGACCCTGGCAGCTATTTATAAGCACAGGGCTAGCAAAATAGCTCTTTTCCCCAAATTTTAATGATACGGGAAACATCCAGCTAGACTCCCCAGTCTATAAACTGCCTTATCTTTAGACCCTTTCTGACTATTCTTCATCTAGGCTCAGTTCCTGAGTCCCCAAATTTTACCTCCATACCATCTTTCAAATGCCTTACTTTGCTTCCATTCTAACTGTCATCTCTGTAGTTCCAACACTCATTTTCTTGATTTTGGTCTAGAAGCCTTCTTGCTGACCTACTCACTTCCATTCCTTTAGCAGTCCAGAACCACCAGTGACTCCCTACTGTCCTTCGTGGCACTCTAGACCCTCCCAACACGGCTCGCACCTGGTGTTCCCTCCTTCCCCATCATTTGCCTACATTTACCAGTCAAATTGGGGTTACTTGCTGTCCATTCATTCTGTCATTCAGTCAACACTTCCTAGGGTGCTCAAAAGCCAGATTCTGCTTTCCAAAAGTTCACGATAGAATGGGGAGATAGACGCATGTAATTAACTCCTTGCATTAAAATTCTAGGATTGCAACCCAGATTACTAAACACAGTTGCAACCAAAATGCAGAAAGCGCAATGAATCTTGCCTGGGGGAGGAGCAAGGGGTCGTAGAAATCCTCAAGGAAGGTGAAGAAAGGATCAGGTGCTATGGGAAGAGCTTTTCTTTAAAGCTTTATTGATGTATAATTGAAGTGCAATAAACTGCATACATTTAAAGTGTACAAGTTGATAAGTTTTGACACTCATAAAACTATGACCACTATCAAGAAAATGAACATATCTGTTCCTCACCTTCCAACATTTTCTCCTGCCCCTTTGTAACCTCTTTCTCCTGCTCCCTTCCTTCCCAGTCAAGCTCTGATCTGCTTTCTGTCACTTTTGGTTAATTTGCATTTTCTAGAATTTTACATAAGCAAAATTATACATTATGTACTCCGTTTTTGGTCTGACTTCTTTCACTCAGCATAATTGAGATTCATCCAGCTTTAGTGTGCATCATCAATAGTTTGTTCCTTTTTCTTGCAGAGCAGTATTCAATTGCAGGTATATACCATATTTTTTTCATTCATTTACCTGTTGATGGGCATTTGTATTGTTTCCAATTGTTGACTATTCCCATAAAGCTTCTATGAGCACTGGAATGTATGTATGTCTTTGTATGGACATACACTTTCATTTCTCTAGGGTAATACCTGACAGCGAAATGTCTGGGTCATATGGTAACTACATGTTTTACTCTTAAGAAACTACCCAACCACTGTTTTCCAAAATGGTTGTACTATTTGACAGTGCCTCCACAGCCATGTATGAAACTTCCAGTTGTTCCACACAAGAGGGTTTTCTTTGATAAGGTAATCAAAGGATGGTGAAAATGTGTGTGATTTTTTCAGAGAACATCAAGAACATCAGAGAGTCAGAGTAGCAGAAGCAATTGAGCAGGTTGAGAGGTGGGATGGGTGATAAAGCAGAAATTTTGTTTGAGGCCAGCTCCTAGAGGGCTTGGGTATTTGCAGAGTACATTCCAGGCAATGGAAACTCATCGAAGGCTCCATCTTCTGTCTCTGGACGTTCCATGAGGTTTCCCACCTTTAGACTGTTCTCTCCCTCATGCTGCTCCCTTCCTTTGAACATACCCATCTACTGTGTTGGTAATATCTATGAAAAGTTGAAGACCCAATCGAAATTCTACCTTGTCTTCAAGTTCATCCTCAACCCTGAGTTTCCTTCACCATTCCTTCGAACTTCACCCATGGCCCTGAGTCACCTTGCACCTCCAATTACGGTGAGTCCCCTATTCATCTGAGGTCTCTGGTGGCAGAGATGGTGGCTCGTTCATGCAACATCATCCACAAAACCAATCCCTTTAGGAAGATATATCTCTCTACACGTTCTTTTGGTCTTATTTTTATGCAAAGTCCAAAGTAAAGGAACATTTTGAATCAAGGAAGGTATAAATCTCATTGCTCATTTTGCCAAGAGCAAAATGAGAAGATGTGGACTGATTCCAAGGAAGAAGAACAATCACTTTGCTTCTCTCCCAGCTTCATTGGTTTAATCATTTCGTCCTCTATCCTTTGCTCTTTTATGCGCACCAGGTCTCCCTGACTCAAGGGGGGCAAATTATGTAATTAGTGAAAGAGCAACAATTTTGCAGAGAAAATGGTTATGTGCTTATGGAATTTCAATTAATGTCAATTAAAATGTCCAAGGAAACCATTTACTGGGCCTAGAGAAAGAAAGCAGAACTGGACCCTGGCAGAACTAGGGACAGCCAAGAAGCATTGACCAGAAAGAAGACCATTTTGAAGCTCTGCCCGGGTGCCTGGTGCCCATCCTTGATGGACCTTAATGCCCATCTCTCTCTCTCTCTCTCTTCTATGTTGACACAGTGCAAAGTAACCAGCAACAGCAGAGAGTTCCCAGGAAATAACACATGTGTGACTTTAACTGATCTGATCAATGATCTTTGCCAGATTTACATCTTCTTCACCTCTTTTCCCAGTTTTCCATGAGCTTTCAAGTCACTAGAGAACACTGAACATAACTGTTATTCTTGGAAAACCTATCATGATATCCAGGCATTTCGACTATGCATTTGCCTTCAGTTGTTTTAGCAGCAGGACAGGGCTATCAATAAAACATGTGTGTCTGATTTAGGAACATGCAGCATGGTTTGCTATAATGTCATGGTGCTTAACTTTCTGTGTCTACCCAGACTGACAGGTGCTTCCAAATTCTACCTTCAGTTCAGGAGGACATTCTTTCTCGAGAATGCCATCCTTACTTTAGTGTATGTATTGGCCAAGGAAAGTGCTGAAACACTGGGGCCAGGGGCTTGGCTACTTTATTTTTAAAACTGCATTTACTTTTTTTACAGTTCTATGGTTTTGACATTGAATCAATATCAGGAAAATACCAGAGGCCACTGCTTCAATTTGCATTTCATAATGTGTTTTCTACTGTTTGAAAGTACACTAGACTGTGGCAGAGTTTTCTCTGGGGTATTTTCTGTAAAGCTTACCTGGGCTATTGCTTGGTTGCCTGGCTTTGTTTGTCATCAGCATCTCTGATCAAGGTGGCAGAAGGATGAGAGGGAAACAAGGCAACTTGAAACATTCCCTCCTTCAGAATAGACCGAAGGAATGAAGCTCATTCATTTAGCTGCGGGCAGGCGCAAGGATTCTGATGGGAAGACTGGTGAAGACACTTCTTCACTGTCCTGAAGCCGCATGAGCATTCAGTATAGGACCCCATCTGTTTTGTTAAATTGACAATTTCCTTTAGCAGGAAATCAAGGTTCAAACTGAGTTTTAGACTAGCTACGGAATAAGAAATAGCTTCACTTTTTAAAGACTTTGCTTTTTAAGACATTCAGCATGTAACCTAATTTCATTTGATAGGGTTTGTTTTTCCCTTCTCCATTTGCTGCCTAGAAATGTGTTTCATTATCTCCTGCAGAATCGGAGTTGGGAGGGAGAGCGGGAGAGTCTAAGCTCTCTGGGCCTCAAAAGCAGTAAAAATTAAAATAAAACAACATAAAATAAAATTAAAATCCATCACAAGAACGGCCATCCCAGTGGATTTTCTGTCTTAAACACTTCATACTGAACAGCTGTACTACTAAGGAGTACTGGCTGGATCTCTTCAGTTTCCATTTCCAAAGCAAAGAGAGAATACCAAACTCAAAAGAACAAAAGATAACACGTGAACACAAACAGAGACATGGCTAGATTGTATTCAAGGGAAACTGGTACCTACTTGAGGGAAAAGTTTTCAACTACTAGGTTCTTTTTAGGATGTCACATACCAACACTTTCAACATTTTTAAAATGCAGAGCTTCCAAAGTATTCTAACATCCAGACAGGGTTTTATCTTTAAAAAGTAATCGAAATGAAATATGATTTCCCAGAATAAAAAACATTCATTTAGAGGGATCTTTTTGAACATTGATATGTGAGGAAAACACACACACACATCAGCAATTTGAGAACATCAACTTTTTAATTTAGAAAGGGTAATTAAGTAATTATTGGGGAGAAAAGACACGCACATCACTGAGTCCCTCAATAGCACAGGCTGTCTATGTGGCTTCTGGTGCCCTCAGCAGATGGAAATGAACTTACTTGATGTCACACAAAAGGGCCACTCCTCTCAGGATCCAGTGATCCGGGGACAACACTGTTCGCAAATATACCACAGTGATGAAGGTCAAATCAGTTCGCCTGGGTTTCTTGTAAACAGGACACACATACAGCTTGGGGTCCTTGGGTGCCGTGGAGTTAATGGCAAAGATGTGGAGCACGGGTAACTGCGCGAAGAGTACCTTGGGGGTGGATTCCGTGAGCTTCCCATTCCGTCTGTCCCAGGCTGCTCCATCCATATACAGCCCATAAATATACACACCTTCCTGGAAGAGTCAAGCATAAGGTAATAGGATTTATTTTTTAAACTAGGTGCTGCAAAATTAGTGTCATAAAGGCTGTCAGTTTGGAAATAAAACACACACCAGTCTTAAAACACTACCAGAGGGAGGAAGGCACCGTCGGCATATTGCATTCGTGAAATACTAAGCCCAGTTTTCTCCTGCAGCCTGTGTTGAGGCTATGAGTGCTATAGAAATGTTCATGTTTGTTATTAGTTATTTAAGTGTGGGGGTGGCCTCCCTGAGCAACAGGCTTAGCCAGTAGCACCAGATCACCTCTACATGGAGGTGAAAGTCTCTGAGAGGTCTGGTTTGAGTTGGTGGAAGGTGGGAGCATGGAACAGGATCTGGAGCTGCTGTCAGGTAGGATCTCAGCCTGCCACTGGCCAAGCCAACCTGTGTCTCAACTTCATCTCAGCCACAGGATGAAGTGAGGTTTCCACAGCCAGGCCCAGCTAGTGGGAGAGTCAGAGCACCCCCAGAGGTCAGGCATGGTAGAGCCAGGGGAAGCATGGCAGCGGCGGCGTCTAGCCACCCTCCGCAGTGTCTCTCCCATACAATAGGCCCTGCCCTGGGGGTCCTCATCATTAAATCAGGGAGATAAGATGCATAGGTGCAGACATTTTTTTTTAAGACGAGTTGAATAGCAGCACACACTTGTTACTGGGAGTGCCCGGAGAACTGCTCTGGGGGTGACGGCAGTGACTTCTGAGGCAAGGTCCCTGTGGCTGGAGTGCTCAGGGGCCTCTGTAGAGGGGATGGCCTTGATGGACCTTGATGGCCTTGCAGCAGGGGGCTGTGTTTGGAAAGACAAAGGCGAGAGCATAGGCAACATAGACAGGAGTAACACTGCAAAGAAAGGCAGGGCTGGCCGGAAGAGCCCCAGTATTTCCTTTACCAGAGGGCTAAATGGTTGTAAAAGAAGTTAGGGCTTGACCGTGGAAGGATCTGGGTGCTAAGCTGAAGAGTTTAAACTGGATCCTGTAGGCAGTGGGGAGCCACAGAACATGTATTCACTAAAAAAAGAAAGGGTGAAGGAGAATCACAGGGGAGGCTCCAACAATCATGCCAGCTCACCAAATAGATAAATGTAGAGGATGGTGACCATTTTTCCATCTCCAGTGAGGATCAGATCAGGGGAAGTAAATGCCGATTAGAATAAAAGACAGCAAGATTCATTGCAGAGTGTTTTCTGGAATCCCCCGTGTGGACTCACCATGTGAGGACCATATTTTTTGAACCAAAAACGGAGGCACATGGTTTGACAGTAAAACCATGGGCAGTCCCAGAAAATCAGGACTTACGGTTACCATCATTAACTCCGTGGGTGACAATGAACTACATGAATAATGGGACCACTTAAAAGCCATCGTATGGTAAATTGTATCCCTCTCCAGGGTGCTTTCAGCCTCAGAACTTTAAAAAGTCAGTGAGAAGGTGTGGCAGATAGAATAGTGTCACCCAAAACTTCATGTTCACCCAGAACCTTGGAATGTAATTATTTGGAAATAGGGACTTTGCACACATTGTTTAGATAAGGACATACTGAATTAAGGTAGGTTCTAAATCCAATGTGACTGGTAACTTTGTAAGAGGAGAGGACACAGAGATATATATACCTATGCAGATGAATGTGAGAAAGGAGGCGGAGATTGTAATGATGAAGGAAAGCCAAAGATCGTCAGTAACCACCAGAGGCTAAGAGAGAGGCTGAGAACAAGACTTTCCCTCGGGGCCTCCAGTAGAAACCAGTCCTACCCTGATTTGACTTCTGGCCTCCTAAACAGTGAGAGAACAGATCTCTGGTGTTTTAGCCACCCACTGTAATGATACTTCGTTGTGACAGCCTTGGAAAGGAACACAGATTTTGATTCCAGGAAGCAGGATGCTGCAGTAACAAATGCCTACAGATGTGGAAGGAATTCTGGAATTGCATAATGGGGAGAGGCTGGTGGAATTTTGAAACTGCCTAGAAGAGATTGTTGGTGGGAACCTGGAGGTTAAGGTGCTTCTGGTGAGGCCTCAGACAGGAATGAGGAAGATAATACTGGAAACTGAAGGAAAGGCGGCCCTCGTTATAAGGTGGCAGAGAACTTCGCTAGAACTTGGAAATCATCTGGTCCAGCCCCCTTACTTGACAAATGAGGGAATGAAAATCAGAGAAAGGGAAAGGAAGACTGATTTATTGAGATTCTACGTGGGGTCCAGCACCACACCTAAATGATCACATTTAAATCTTCACAACTACCTTTTTAAAAAATTTATTTATCTATTTATTTATTTGAGACGGAGTCTTGCCCTGTCACCCAGGCTGGAGTGCAATGGCAGGATCTCAGTTCACTGCAACCTCTGCCTCCTGTATTCAAGCGATCCTCCCACCTCAGCCTCGCAAGTAGCTGGGATTACAGGTGCCCAACACCACCCCAGGCTAAGTTTTGTATTTTTAGTAGAGACGGGTTTCACCATGTTGGCCAGGCTGGTCTTGAACTCCTGACCTCAAGTGATTCTCCTGCCTCTGCCTCCCAAAGTGCTGGGATTATAAGCGTGAGCCACCGTGCCTGGCCACAACTACCTTTAATAAGGTTGAATTATCACGCTCATTTTGCAGATGAAGATGTGAAGACTCAAAAAAGTTAAAGAATTTGCCCACATTCATTGAGTAGATCAGCGTCCAGGCAGTGAGGGCTCTTCCCCCAGCCATGTTCCTTTCCACTCGAAGCTCAAAGGGGACACCCTGGAACTGGCCCCTGGCTCCAACCTGCTAGTCCTCTTTGTCTCTGCTGCCTATAGTAGAATCTTGAGTGGCCCATAGCAGTAGCTGGATATGTGTAGAAAAGCCTTATTTATTTATTTATTGAGACAGGGTCTCACTCTGTCACCCAGGCTGGAGTCTGGTGGTGTGATCACTGCTTACTGCAGCCTCGACCTCCGGGGCTCAAGCAGTCCTCCCACCTCAGCCTCCCAAGTAGCTGGGACTACAGATGTGTGCCACCACGACTGGCTATTTTTTGTTTGTTTGTTTGTTTTTGGTAGAGACAGGGTCTCCATGTGTTGCCTAGGCTGGTCTTGAACTCCTGGACTGAAGCTATCTTCCTGCCTCAGCCTCCCAAGGTGCTAGGATTATAGGCATGAGCCACCGCACCTAGCCAAAAAGCCTTTTTAGCAAACACAAGTATAACTTCTAATTTTGTAGAAAGGTAGTCTGCGGAGTTCTAAGAGCTCATTAGACCTTGTCATTCATTAACCTTCCACTCCGGCAGATAGGGGAGGTCTTCTGGTTGTGGCAGAGGGAACCCCTGCAAAGCAAACGGACCTAATCAAGGCACTCATAGCTCAGTTTTAAGCAGAACTTGAAATTTCAGCTCTGTCTGCAGAACAGTCCTTGCTATTGCCCAGCGATGCCTACCCCAGGGGGTGACGTGATCTCCTCCTTGGTCTGTCTCAGAACTTCATTGTGGATGGTCACAGTGTCCAGTGCCCAGCCTTTGTGGGCACGGGTCACTTCTTGCCTCATTGCTGTGAGGAAGCCTTAAAGAAAAAAAGAAGAGATGTTGACTTCTTGTTGCAATCCATTTTAAAAACAAGAAGGAAGCCATGTTAAGTGTTACTTGCTTATCAATCTCCAAACTACACATCCAGCTCAAAAGGAGTTGAGGCCAAACCCCAGGGGAGACATTTCTCTCAGTGTTTCATTTCTGTGGGGACCGGCAATGAGCTAAATCTCGCCTGCTGACAGCAGGAAAGCAGTACCGTTTATACTTCAAACTGGCCCTTGGTTTGAAACTCTCCTGAGATTTCAGCTGCTCAAGTCTTAAAGGCTTGTAACCCAATTCTAGCTCACAGTCTCTATTTGAAAATATAATATCGAGGAATAAGATCAGAATGGTGAAATATTCTGAGAATAGCATCCCAATTAGACTTGAATCAAACCATTACTAAGCGTCTATTTGCTATAATGGAACAATTTCATTTAGTCTAGGGAAATAAGGCATAATGCCAAAATAGAAAACCTGACTTTCAATTTGACCAAACAAAGCAATCACCCTGGAAAGGAAAGCGACATGTTTTAATGTGCATAATACAGTGATTTTAAGACAATATGCAGTTCTGTACATTGTGGCTTTTCTTTAAAGTCAGTATTTGCAAACCATGCCATTCAATTCAATAAGATAAGCCTTTCTTGGAGAGTAACAATCAATGTTAGAAAAAAATACCCTAAACTTCAAACTGGACTTCAAAACCTTAAGAAAACATATTTATGACCTACATATTTTATTTTGGCCTCCATGTAAATATTAAAAATCATAAAGCTCTCCAATGAGTAAAATTTTATAATGTGCGCATTCCTGCTAATCCTAGATTAGTTAGCTCTGAGAACCAAACCAGCACATACCAATGTATGCACAAAACAATACAAAAATGATAACATTTTATCGGGTTAGACTGGGAGTTGGGGGAGGGGAGATTTGCAAGGCATACTTATAAGCATTGAGTCGAGATCCCTTGGAGTTGGAAGGAAAGAACAGGTCCTAGCCTGGCTTTACTGAGAGTCAAGTTCTCCCCATTATCAAATGAGACACTTGGAGAGGCACTCATATGGTCACGCTTTAATTCATCTGTCAAATCTTGCTGAAGTGGCCACCATGTACCAAGCCCTGTACTATGTGGGATGACCACAAAGATGAAGAGGCCATCCATGGGCCCCATATTCAAGGAGTTCAGTCCAGAGGGAGTGTGGGGGAGGCTGGACATTGATACAACGTTGTCATTATGAACAAAGGTGTGAACAAAGTTAACTACTCAGGAAGACAACTCAGGGAAAGCATCATTGAGAAGATGAAGTGGAAGGTGACTCTTGAGAGCTACATAGGAGTTTGCCAGATGGGGCAATTCCAGGTAAAGGAACAGCACACGCACACACACAGATGGCTGAGAGAGCGTAGAGTCAGTGGCAGCAGATAAGGTTAGAACGAAGATGGAGGAGTGATTTTTCAAGGTCAGAGTTTGGATTTAAGTCTGTGGATGGAGAGAAGCCACTGACAATTTAAATAATAACTCAAATGGTTTGGCTTTATTTGCATCTTGAAAAGTTTACTCAGAGCGCCCACTAAAATAGGATTTGGTGTGGTAAAGAAGGGCCCTTGCATTAACCCAAAAGAAGAGTTGACCAGTTGACCAAAGCAGCTGAGGGAAGGACTTTCATAGATTCTTATACAGCTACAGTTTCATGAAACCAAGAGTGCCTAGTAGGAGAGACCGGTTTTATGATACAAAATGTTAAGTATAGGAGGCAGGAAATTTAGTGCAAGTTTGCCTGGCAGCTATTGCTGGTCAATGCCTGTGCTCTATGTGGAGTCACTTAAGGGGATTTGATCAGCATGCAATTATGTTGACTTCCTTTTTTTTTATTATTTTAGAGACAGGGTCTTGCTAGGCTACTCAGGTTGGTCTCAAACTCTTGGGCTCAAGTGATCCTCCCACCTCAGCCTCTGGAGTAGCTGGGATTACAGATGCGAGCCGCTGTGCCAGGCAACTTCCATTTTAAACATTGAGGCTCCCATACTTTAGCAGTAAAACATTTGGTGTGTTTTCCAGTCAATGGTATATATGACTAAAATAATAAAATCCAATTCTCCATTCTAAGGCACTCCATGAAAATGTCATTTTCACCACTGAACATTCAGTGTGCACCCATGTATTAGACACTATATCCTAGTAGGGTTATGTGGACTTGGAATTAAATCAACCCTATTTTATGATATTTTAAGATTCATTACTATTCTATGAATCTACGAGGTCATAATGTACAAGACATGAATCCTGGTCTTAACCATCCATTTGCACAAGTTGCATAATGAAAATTTTCTATAACATTTAAAGTTCCAGCTAAACTGCAAATTTGACCTCACTCCTTGTGGGCACTCAAGAGAATGTCACAGGTGCCAGAGGAGGATAGAACTGGATTCTCACTTATTTAGCACATCTGCTTCAAAGACTTCAGCCATCATCAGAGCTCTGAAAAACTCTAGTGCAAATAAAGAGAGGCCATTTCTTGTCTTCTCCCTAATGGGGAGAGGTGCTGTCTCATGGGAATCATGTTGGCCAGCCGACTTCAGCCATAAGCCTCCTAATGCTTAGGAATGCCAGGAGGCGGACTCTAGAACACACTTATGTTACCTTGTACTATTAAGAAAGGAAAATGTTAAATATATTTGCAGCCTGAGAGTGCAGGATAGGAAACGTTAATGGGCCATTCCCATGTTCAGAGAACGTAGAGAAGATACATATCCTTTCAAGTCTCGATCGTTTTGTTTCTGCTTCCTAAAGAGAGCATGATCCTTGTGGCACTCAAAGGGTAGCAAATCCAATGAACTGTTCATTATTGAATTTAAAAAATGAATGGCCGTCTTTCTTGTAGACTGATAACAAGTCTAATGGAATGAAAAACTGGTTTTTTGAAGCCTGTATAATTTTTAAAGACTATTGATATATTTTTCTTTATAAGAGCTTGAAAGCAGTACTTTTGTTTTGGCACAATTTCGTTTTCGTTGTTGTTGTTTGTTTGTTTTTTAGACAGAGTCTGGCTCTGTCGCCCAGGCTGGAGTGCAGTGACGTGATCTCTGCTCACTGCAGGCTCTGCCTCCCGGGTTCATGCCATTCTCCTGCCTCAGCTTCCCGAGTACAGGCACCTGGGACTACGGGCACCTGCCACCTCACCCAACTAATTTTTTGTATTTTTAGTAGAGATGGGTTTCACCATGTTAGCCAGAATGGTCTCGATCTCCTGACCTCGTGATCCACCCGCCTTGGCCTCCCAAAGTGCTGGGATTACAGGCATGAGCCACTGCACCCGGCCGGCACAATTTGGTTTTAATAATTCCTAAACCAAATTTCAATCATCAGTGGTAGAAAAATGATTCTTATGTTCATATGTTTAACTCCAAAGGGAGAATCAAAAAGTTGGGGAAAATCTTCAACAATAGTAGCCTTCTATTCTTCATGAGATTAAACAGGTGATTTGATTATTTAAACATCTGAGTTACATGTGGTCTGAATTAGACGCTTTAAAAAAAAATTCTTCCCCCTCAAACCCATAAAGCATAACGAATTCTTCACACATTTGTCAAGCTTGTTCTTTTGAAAAAACTCACAAGTTTGAAACATGTATCTAAAATACAATTTATAAAATGCTTAATCTGCTGATTCCGGAGCCACAGTGCAGGGTGGGGTGGGGGTAGGCAGCTGCCCACTACGCCAGCAGAGCAAGACTGCAGGGATGTGGCCCTCCCTCCCAGGCCCTTCTGTTCAGACACCCAAGGGGAATATGTGCACCGCTGGGATCACACAACCAGAAAACAAGACCCCAGAGGCTTCTTGAGTCTCTGCTTACCAGAGAAGCTGGGTGCAGCCCTGCCAGTGCATCCCTGAGCAGGGCACCCCCAGATGGGACAAAGCAATGTATGGCTCGGCTGGGAAGGGCAGGGCAGGGCTGGGCAGGCAGGTAGGCTCTGGAAGGGGAGGATGGTAGCAGACAGGGTGTTGCCTCCTGCCTGCAGTTGGGGAGCACCCTGATTGAGTGGGCTGAGAAGGGTTGGTCACCAAGCCTGGACCACTCAGCTCCTTTGGTTATAGGCTGGTATCAGAGTAGTGGCTCATGGGAAGCAGTTAGCTGGAAAGTCTGAGGCTTGGCCCATGGAGTCAGGGAGGAGCTGGGGGAAGAGGACAGTATCGTGAAGGCAGATAAAAAGGTAGTAGCCTCAGGTTTCTGCATCCCCCTGGGGTTTGCCAACCCAAAGCCTGCTGCTTATTTTAAAAAGAGAAGGAAAAAAAAGTGCTTAATGAAAGTTATAGACAACTACCCCCCACTTACCCCCCACCCCAAAATCCAAATGGTTTTTTCATCTCTCCTTCGGCCTCCTCCCAATACAATACAGTTTCCTGTTTTCTTTCTTTTTAAAAATTCCCTTTTAAGCTAGGATTATACTTCGGAAACTCAGGTCTAAAGTAACACTTGGTATGTGTCCATTCCTATAATAGTAGCAATCCAACAGTTCAACACACTCATGGCCGTTGTTCGACTTGTGCAATCAGCTGGCTTAAAGAAAGCTGAAGAGTGCTTTAAATATCATTTCATACAAGGTCTTAGAAAAGGTGAAAGAAATAACTAATCAGGAAGATTGCTCTCCTCAAATTCATAAGGAGTTGGTTGGCATTTTGTAATGATTTATACTAAAAATAAGCAACATTTTCTTTTCTTTAATAAATGAACTGGTCCTTATGCAATAGGCCTTAGGCTGTGCAGTTATTTCCTGTCTAATCAGTTACTAAGCTTCCCAGTAGCATCTTTGAAGATGAGGAGAAATGATGTTCCTGCCACGAGTGTACGACAGGCAGTTTTTCCCCCAAATGAGAAGCAAATGTAGTTCATTGGTAAATTAAACAAAAGGTCAGAAATCATTAAATGAAGATAGGGTTGGTCAACCCAGTCGAATAAAAATGCAACAAGCACCTTTCCCAGTTCTTTGCTGTAAGGCAGGGACCTTAAACTGCTGAAAATCAGAGACACCCAGGAATCTTCTAAAACTCCCAATTCCCAAGTCACAGCTCAGATCAATAAAATCAGAATCTCTGGAGGTGGAACCCAGGTACCAGCTTTGTTTTACGGCAGGGCTTCTCAGACCTTAATGTCCATGGGAATCACCTGGGGAGGGGGATGTACTAAAAGTACACGTTCTGATTCAGTAGGTAGTTCAAGAGTGGGGCTTGAAATTCTGCATTTGAATCAAGCTTCCAGGTGATACAGATGCTGCTGGCTGGTGGACCAGATACTGGGGAGCAAAGGTCCAAGATTAAGGTTCTTCACTCATCAGAATGACCAAGGAAGTTTTTCAGAAAATTTATTGCCACCAACAGTGTGACAGCATTCCTATTTCTCTGCAGCCATTGTGAAAGACAGTGTGGCAATTCCTCAAGGATCTAGAACCAGAAATACCATTTGAGCCAGCAATCCCATTACTGGGCATATACCCAAAGGAATACAAATCATTCTGCTATAAAGACACAGGCACACGTATGTTTATTGCAGCACTATTTACAATAGCAAAGACATGGAATCAACCCATCAAGGATAGACTGGATAAAGAAAATGTGGCACATATACACCATGGAATACTATGCAGCCATAAAAAGGAATGAGATCATGTCCTTGGCAGGGACATGAATGAAGCTGGAAGCCATCATCCTCGGCAAACTAACACAGGAACAGAAAACCAAACACCACGTGTTCTCACTCACAAGTGAGAGTTGAACAATGAGAACACATGGACACAGGGAGGGGAACACACACACTGAGGCCTATTGGTGGGGGCAAGGGGAGGGAGAGCATTAAGACAAATAGCTGATGCATGTGGGGCTTAAAACCTAGATGACAGGTGCAGCAAACCACCATGACACACATATACTTATGTAACAAACCTGCACCTTCTGCACATGTATCCCAGAACTTACAGTAAAATAAAAAAGAAAAGAAAAGAAAATTGATTGTGTGGACCCTAGAGGGCTCATTCCTAGAGATTCTGATATACTTGTTCTGGGGCCCCAGGTAGTAGTAGGTGTTAAAAGCTCCCCAGGTGATTTTACTGTGGAGGCAGGTGTGAGAACCACTGCCCTGTAAAAAGTTCTACAGACAAGTCATTGACAGTCATTGATCCACAGTTGTTTTAAGAACAAGTCTGACAAGTGGGAAGAGTACAGGCACAATATTAAGAAGACTGTCAGTAGTAAAAGCTGACTCTTTCCAGGGCCCCTCGAGACACACACCTTCTCTGAAATGACTAATCCAAGACATAATTGGCTCCAGTAAAACTTCAGTATAAACGGGAGAGTTGGGACTACCCGTCTTAGCAAGGCTGGGATGAGCTAATACCACCATGTCCCACATTTAAAAATGTAATTCCTGCCCTGAACTATCTTTTCCTTGAGCTAATTTATGCTTCCTTTCCCTTTAACCAACTTCCCACTTCTCCCCTCTCTCCCAAACCTTTCCACTGTTCCCTCTGTTGACAAACTCTCATATTTTCCACCTTTTCACAGAACGTTCTTTCCACCTTCCGCCAGATTGCCCTGGCTCAACCCTAAAGACCTTGCCCTTCCCAACTGTTCCTCCACCCTTTATGGGAAATTCTGCTGCATTGACAACCACAGCCTCTGGCCACATGTCCCTCCTCTCACTGTCCTTGCCATATACCCATCTGCTGCCACCCATTAAGCACTCTGACAACACCTGGGTCTCTCCAGCACCCCATTCAGCATCTGACCTCTCAGACCCTTGGCCTCACCATGTTTTATGACTTTCTCCTCAACTCCACCCCTTTTCTTCACTTCCTTCCCTGCTTACTTCAGATCAATCATTTTCAGCTCTTGCCTGGCAAAACCACAATCCCAGATGAATCCAAATGTCCCCACCTCTCACATCTATACCAGGCTGCTGAATGAAACTAGAAACCATCGCACAGCCACCATCACCACAGTTCACAATCAAGAGCCTCAACAGAATTCTCAAGGCCACTTATTAGTCCTTCCCTGTCCCCCTCATCTGCCCTCTTTCTCAAACTTCTGCCACTCTTTTAAAACCTCTCCACCATGTACCCTAGAACTTAAAGTATAATTTAAAAAAATAATAATAATAATATAAAAAAATATCAAATTTTCACCAAATTTGAAAAGATACCACTTTTTCAAATTTTCACTTTGAAAAAGTATCAAAATTTACAGATCATCAAAAAGTAGAGTACAGGAGAAAAAAGTTGCACATGCTGGAGCCAGATGACCTGGTCCATCCTCGATCTGCTCCATAAGTCCTTGGACAAACTACTTAATGGAATGCTGCTGTTTCTTAACTATAAAGCACGGTTGATAGTAACACCAGGGTTTGTTATGTAAAGCATTCAGAACAGTGACTAACAATTCTCTTTACATACTAATTATTAATTATTAACTATAATTATTATCCAGGTTTTGGGTTAAAGAGACTTCAGTACATCAAGGAGCCTCTAAGTGGATGCTCCAAGTTGGGTTTTTGTAGTGAGCATGCTACAAAAATACAAAATTACCCTTACGTGGTAAGTAGGCCTATGGTTACTATTCTCTATTCATATCCAATTACACATTCCTAAAGTTTTGCTTGATGTCTCCAGTTTTTTTTTTTATCTTCTGCTCAGCTTCCACTAGTTCTCTACCATTTCCCACAAGCTGAGACTCTTGTTGATTCCCCTTCATGTCAGACAGTGAATCTGGGGTTTGACACCTGCAACCCCACTGCATAACTCACCCAAATGACATTTATCAGGCTACAGTACCACAAAGAGACCTATCAAATCATATTCTTGAGAGTAGAAATACCTGAAAATACATAATATCTTTATTGAAATATCTTCATAGAGGTAATCAGATTCAAATGTTTTCTCTTAGCTATCATTCACATCAGAAAGTATAGGCACAACTGAATCAAAATGTTACAAAGAACCATTTTGCCAGATTCTTTAAAAGTTTCCTATAAAGTTGGAATGGTAAAAAGTAATGTCTAAGTAATTTTATTTCCCCTCTGGTTTCTGCCCGCGGGCAAAATGGATATTTCATGTTAATCACAATTGCCTACTGGACGTAAGTAAAAATAATATTTCACTGTAAAAAAAGAAAAGAAAAAGAAAATTGCACCCTCATACACTGCTAGTAGGGGGAAAAAGTTGCCACAACAAACCCTGATTGAGGGCACCTTTGTGTCATCAAAATGTAAAATGCATATACTCTGAATTTTTCACTTTGAAAAAGTATCAAAATTTACAGATCATCAAAAAGTAGAGTACAGGAGAAAAAAGTTGCACATGCTGGAGCCAGATGACCTGGTCCATCCTCGATCTGCTCCATAAGTCCTTGTACAAACTACTTAATGGAATGCTGCTGTTTCTTGAACTATAAAGCACGGTTGATAGTAACACCAGGGTTTGGTGGCAATTCCACTTTTAGGAATTTGTCTTTCAAGTATATTTGAAAATATGCAAAGTGATACATGTAGAGGATGTTCATTGCATTGTTATTTATAACAGCAAAACGTCGGAAAAAACCTAAATGTCTATCAATGAAAAACTGGTTAAACAAATTGCGGTACATCCTCACAATGCCATACATCTACTGAAATGACAGAGAATGATCTTGATGTTCTTTATTATTGTATAAAATACTTCCAAGTTGTGTTAAGTGAAAAAAGCAAGATGCAGTATAGTGTGTCAGTAGTCATGAGAAAAACAAGGATAAAAACAATGCACATCTCAATTATCTTACACATTTACAAAATAAAATCTGAATGGAAATAAATAAAATAAATAAATCAAATCTCTCCACCAACACCTTCTTGCTTTCAAGAGGACCTCGCCTCCTCCTTCGGACAGAAAGTAGAAAGCATTAGACGGGAATGCCCTTAACTTCTTGCCAGCAAGCCTACCTACACTCCATTACCATAAGCATCTATGCCCTTTCCTTCCTTATTACTCCTATTACAATGTGCAAGGTGCGCTTGCCTGGAGCACATTTCTCCACTTGTGAGTGCTGTGTCCACCTCCTTCTGCTTCTTTTACCTCTCTGAGATTGTTGGGCTCTCTCTCCCTCCCTCATCCCTCCCCCAACCCCCTTTCTTTCTCTCTCCTTCCCACCAGTATTTGAACAGGTTTAAGCCTCTCCTATCACTAAAAGAAAAAGAAAGAAAACTTTTTATTTAAATACCTATTCCTCCAGCTTGCTTCTCATCTTCCCAGCCAAATATCTTGAGAGAATTATCCATGTTATCCATATTCACCCCATCTCCATTTCCTCATTTCACTCACACACCCTCAAATCAGACTCCTGCACCTCCCCACCTATTCCACTGAGACTTCTGCCAACTGTCTTCTTGTTGAAAAATCCATCTGGCCATTTTGGCCCATCTTACTTGCCCGCTTGGAGCATCTGCCACTACTCTTACTTACTACTTCTCCTTGCCTTCCATGACATCATGCTGTACTGGTTTCCCTATTCTATGCTGTTTGACATAAGGACCCCATTCACAAGAGTCCAGGTGACCTGGAGGATGGTGCACAAGCACATTCAGCAGAATCCTGGCAAGGATGACTCAGGAGGAAGATGGGCAGATCACGGCTCTGGTGACCTTTGCAGGAGGATGAAATTCCTACTTGGCAGGTGGAATTGAGGAATGAGCATGCCACAGTGGGACATTAAATGAGTCAGTCATAGGCCGAGGTCATCAACGAGAGGGCCGAGGCCAAGGACAGAAGCTGTCAAGAAGAGCACACAAAGTGAGCTCTGAGGTAGGATGAGAGCTCTCTGAGACGAGAGGAGGGGCATGGATGGAAACCAAGGCATGAGAGTTTTCAGAGTCGGCATTCTAGCTCGAGTCAAGGGCAATGATGTCATCAGAGAGGTTGTTAGATATGAGGGCCGTGGAGGGAGCAGTTTCAGCACAGTGATGGAGCCTGGCCAGATTACAAAGGACTGGGTGGTTGGTAAGGAAGGTAAACACATGCAGAGACTGGAATTACAAGAGATGTGGTTGTGTCTAAGGCCAGTGCATAAAAGCTGCTCACACAAAAAGACAAGGAGGACGGGTTGTTATTCACTCAGAGGCATTTCTATAGTTCAGTGATTTGGGGACAGGGCAGGTTAGTGCTATCACTCATGTTGAAGTTTAGGACCTTGAGGTCCACTCACCTAGATTCCCCAAGATGTTTAAGGGTAGCTCTCATTCATCAAACAGTGGCACTGGGGCATGCTTAGAATTGCTATTAGATTAGAAGCTGTCCCCCAGTCCCTTCCAATCCTAAAGTTCCATTAGTCCTTGGCACACATTCCCACCTCCACAAATGTCAGGCTTTTATAACTCTTCAAGACAAGCATTCAGAGATTCTAGCTAGTTGATGATGTTTCCCTGAAAACACACACACAGGCAGAAGGTTGTAGATTATTTTTACAGAAATGCAAGATAACAGGACAAACATGATCCATCTCTTTGATCCAGCAAAATTGCCTCTAACTGAAAAATCTTGATTTGCATTATGGAAGAAGTTGTCACTGATCTCTGACACAACACACTGGCATGGCTTGTCAAGACACTGAGAAAAAATAACAGAAAAAAGTGGATGCAGTTTGGCATCTAAATGGCATCAAGCTCCAGATTGAGCTAAACATTAGGAAAATAATGGGACTGCATGGTTCAATCTACTACAGAGGTGTGAGACCTGGGGAACACGTTCAGCCTCTGCCTCCATTTCATTAGCAGCACCTGTGAGTCATAGCTAACATCAAATGGCAAAGCATGGCTATCAATTAAGATGTTCCGAAAGGCAGTCAATACCCTGGCTTGAAGTCAGGCTCATTACAAGTCATATTCTTTGGGTTTAAACACATCCCACACACAGCACAGACATATACACACACTTGCAAGCTCATGCTCCAGAAGCTAAATCATGTTACATGATGCACTGAAAAGGCACACCTAAGGGAAAAACAGACCAGGGCTATCCTTTGTGACCCCCGAGAAAAACAATCTTAAATTATGTGGGAAGATGTGCACCAATGACTGCTGCAAAAACACAGTGGAGCACAAAGGTTCTCCTGGCCTGAGCAATCCATCAGGAGACAAATCCACACACTGAAAAAAGCCACACGTTGAAAAAACTATCACAGGGTCACAGATACAGACAGCTTGACTATTTTCATCATCCAGTCTAATTGCCACATGGTTGAGCTCGTCAATTGCTATAGAAATGATTGTGAGGGGTGCTGAAAATGCCAGATGAGCTCCACGGTGTCTGACTCAGCCTCTTTAAATATGACAGACAAAATATCAGGCCACCCATAAGGCCAACAGCAGTGCTACAAACAGCAGAAGCTCGGGTGCTGACCAGGGGTAAGCGAAGCATGTCACTTGTCCTTGAGGTAGCATGGAACTCAAAGTCACTTAGGCCTGTGGAGCAGTCACCAAAAGGACAATGAGGGAAACACACTAAACAGTATCAGATGTCATATTACATTATAAAATTATGAACATTAGCAATCACACATGAAAAAAGCCTTTGCAGGCATTCTGGAGTCTTCTTTATGGCCCAGGTAATTTTGATTACTGTATATATACTTGTGATGAAACTATGGCCTTTACGCAAACTATATTGTGTTTTACTTAAATATGTAGGGTTTTTTTTTTTTTTTAAGCCATTTACTTAAATGTTTTGAACCAAAGAAAGAAATTATTTCATTGAAGAGGACTGAGTTAGAGGACATAAAACTCGGGAGATACATTCATGTTGGGAAATCAACTGTTGATGTCAAACAGTGTCCAGCGAGTTTCCAGTTGGAAAGGACTCTGTTTGCACACTGCCTGGGAACATGTATGGAGTTGCTGTAATCTTTATTTGCCAGATTTGGCCAAGTGAGGTGGAACAGAAAGTAATTTGTCCCTCATGTCAGGAGAACTAAAAGAGAGCAGAGAAGTGATTAGTGTGCAGGAAGAGTTGACTTCCAGTCTTCTGTGCGACTAATGGAAAGCAGTCATGGATAAGGGTGTGTGTGTGCTTGTGTGTAAAGGGTAGGATGTTTGAATAAGTTAGGGCTTTCCAAGACATGGAGAGACCTGAGAGAAAGAATCAAAGTCTAACCTGAAAGCAGAACTGAAGAAAAGGGAAAAGATGAGTATTACTAACAAATGAAGGAAAGTAAGGCATTAACTGAAATGTGATGTATTAGTCCATTTTCACACTGCTATAAAGACATATCCAAAACTGGGTAATTTATGAAGGAATGAGGTTTAAATTGACTCAGTTCTGCATGGCTGGGGATGCCTCAAGAAACTTACAATCATGGCAGAAGGGGAAGCAGGCACGTCTTACATGGAGGCAGGAGAGAGAGTGAAGGAGGAACGGCCAAACACTTATTAAACCATAAGATCTCATGAGAACTCACTCACTATCACAAAAGCAGCATGGGGAAAACCACCTCCATGATCCAATCACTGGGATTACAATTTGAGATGAGTTTTGGGTGGGGACACAGAGCCAAATCATATCATGTGAATCTACATTGGTATTTATTTAAGTATTGTTCTGGTTGTAACATTTCTTAACATATATTAACAACTAAAGATTAGTTCATATTAACACTTTGCTTTTTTAAGTTATATTTTGAATGGGAAAAAAAATCACTGAAAAAAATTATGTGCATTCGTGTCTATGGAAAGCCAGGGATGAACCCACTCCACTCTCTTGGTTTGTAAATATCAAAGATATACTCAATAACCTCACACTTTTGAAAATCATTGGTCCTTACACCTCTCTCAATTCCAAGTCTGTCAACACACCTCTCCAGTGCTCCCTGCCTCTCTGCCCTACCTGTCTCTCTCCCAATGCTCCCTGTCTTGTACCTTGCCTCCAGCCTACATTGTCCCTCTTTGCTCTCTCGGAGACCCACATTTAATCATTCCATCAAATCTGTTCCCTCCTCAGCACCTGGTTAAGTCCCAGGCCCTCTTCCTAGGACCTGGCAAGAGTATCATTGCACTGGGCCTCCATATACCAGTCCATCACTTGCCTTCTCTTGGGATAATCTTCTGATATACAGCCCCAACGCCTGAAGCCCTGGAAGACTTTTCATACTCCAGCCTCATTCCCCGCTACCAGCCTTGCTCTTGAGCCCTGGTCTCCCTGTTCCCCTGAACAAGCTTTGTTTTTGCTCAGGCCTTTGCCTGGAAAGCCCTCACTCTTTTTTTTTTTTTTTTTTTTTTTTTTTTTTTTTTTTTTTTTGCATCCCTGCTTCTGCAAACCCTACTCACTGCTTCCTGTGTGAAGTTCTTGGCAGAATTAATCTCTCTGTCCTCTGGGCTACTATGGCACTTAGTTCTCACACAGTGGGGCACTTATCACATTACATTAAAGTTGCTGATGTGTCTGTCTTACCAACCAGATTATAGGCTCCTTTAGGGCAGGAACCAGGTCTCAAATCTCTCTTCATTGCAAGTACCTAGCAGAGGCGCTGGCAAATGGGAGGTGGTCAAACAATCCTTATTAAGTTAAATGCTATTACTTCAGGCTCCCCCAACCAGGAATTACCTGGTGATGACTTACTCAAATTGAGGCTCATACAGAGGAAAGAGACTCATAAGTAGACACATAAAATCTGAGACCCGTAATAAAAAATGTTCCTCCCCTAATTCAATGGAAATTCTGGGAGAAAAACAGATAAGTGAAATCTGGGGGCTGCCCTTTACAAATCTAAAGGCTACGGGCTTTATCAAATACTATGTATAATTTGATATGTTCATACAAATCACCATGGTTAGTGTTTCAAATTTAAACATTCTTAAGGTATTGGAAAATGCATACAGTGAATGAATGTACGTATACAGAGGACAATTAAATGCATATTTTTCATGTACAATATTGATCAAAGTATGCTTTATGCAAAAAAACCCTGAACAAATCATCAGTAATACAGCAATATCAAGGAATTTTCACCAAGAGAATGCAGCCACATAACCAGTATCCAGATCTAGAAACGAAACATTCCTGGGCCCCAGAAGTCCCTTGTGCGCGCTCTCTCTCTCTTTCTCTCTCTCTCTCTCTCTCTCTCTCTCTCTCTCTCTCTTTCTCTCTCTCTCTTTAGATAGGATCTCACTCTGTTGCCCAGGCTGCAGTGCAGTAGTGCGATCATGGCTCACTGCAACCTTGATCTCGCAGGCTCAGGTGATCCTCCCACCTCAGCCTCCCAAGTAGCTGGGACTACAGGCACATGCCACTACACCCAGCTAATTTTCATATTTTTTGTAGAGACAGGGTTTTACCATGTCGCCCCGCTGGTCTTAAACTCTTGGGCTCAAGCAATTTGCCCACGTTGGCCTCCCAAAGTGCTGGGATTACAGGTATGAGCCACCGTGCCCGGCCCTTTGACCCTTTTTCTAATCGCTGCCCTCCTTCTACAGTCATTATTCCGACTTTGAACACTACAGAGCCATTGTGCCTGTTCTTATTCTTTGTATACATGGAACCACACCGCATGTAATGTTTTCTGTTTGGTTTCCTTTACTCAACATTATTTTATGAGATGCACCTATATTGCTACAAGGAGCAATAATTCATCCTAAATCTGTAAGTGTGAATGATTCTAAAATTTTATTACAAATGGAGCCATAAGCTGCTGAACCATAAGGAATTCAACATTTCTTCATTTTCACCAAGAATTACTTGAAGTAAAACTATCCATATTTTAGTAAGACAAAAAAGTGTCATGTTCCTGAACCTTACAGACTCTAAGACATCAAGCCATTAACTTTCTCAGTAAACATTTCTAGAAGGAAGGAATAAATGAAGCAGAATTATAAAGCACTCTTTCAGGAAAAAAAGGAAAAGAAAACTAGAGAACTGAGGAGGGGAAGACCCCCCTGAAGTTCTCTGAATACTTTTGTCACAGTCATTTTTGAAATCAATCTAATTTTCTAATCCCTGGAAACAATTTTTGCATCTTTTGGTGCTTCATTTTTGGCATTTCACAAACATTTAAAAACTGTAAGTTAGAGAGAAACTTCTTTTTACTCTTTCATGTGTCCTATCCGTTCATGTGTCAGACTGATGGTTTGCTGAAGTTGGTGAAAACAAAAAGGAAGGGTGTTGCCACCACATTGTAAAAAACTGATAGGAAGAGCTTCTGATTGAATTTGTAAAACAAATACAGAAGAATTATTGTGTCCTTTTGCCTTTGAAAGGCTATGTGCAGCACCCAGCAAGCTACGGCTCCATATTGTTTTATATGGTATACACTTATCACACAATGCTACTATCCAACAACACACAAATTCCAAGTTGGTCAAAATTCCTATGAGCACATACCTTGGGGATTAAAGAAACCAGTCATCCAAAACACATTAGGCCTCCCTTCAAATATCCACGTAGAAAACTGAGCATTTCTTTCCAAAAGTTCAGTGAACCAGAAGCCCAGTGTGGACGAATCCCAAGACACTCTTTTCCAGAGCTGAGGTATACGAGCATCATACATGTTGTCCAGAGCATCTCTCAGGTTCTGGAGAAAAAAAGTTAAAACACATGAATAAGAAACATCAACAAAGAAGGAAATGCCTACTGATGTAAGAACAGCTCACCTCACTCATAATGATTGTTCCTTCAATGGCCAATTTTAGATCACTCAGGCTACTGCGGAGTATTGAAATGACTCTTTGCATTCTGTCAATTTCTTGTCTAAGAAATATGTTCATTGAATTAAGATGGCCCATCTTTATCAAACGAGATTTCACCTAAAACAAAGTAAACAATGCAATAAAGGAGATTTTATCACCTGTCATTTCTCTTCCAATGACCTCTTCTTTCTCAATTCTTTTTCTTCCTCAGGAATTATCTCTACCAGCCCAAATGAACTCTAAAATATCTCTTGTAGAACCAAACTTGCCATTAAATTTTCCATTTCCTGGGTTTCCAAAACTACTGTTCAACTAAAATGATTTTTATTTCTTACTGATTGTACTTAGCTAATAATTGGAAATGTACTTTAAAGAACTGAAATAAAATTGTACCTTTTTCTCCTTTCACATGATTAAGTACTGGGTGTCAATTAGATATTCTTTTTGCAATCTAACCTTCATAGAAACACAGTGGAATTTTTTCCTTCATTATGTTTGCAGAGTTATTAGAAATGTCATAGAAAGTTAATAGAGCAAAAATCTTTACAGAGCAGTTACCAATAAATATGATTAGCTATAGTTTCCAAAGGCCACTGTTGCCTTAGCTATGACAGCTAAAGAGAGCCTTTCCTAATCCAGTAAATGAAAATATTTGATTTTGTGGGAGAGCAGTTAAATATCTGTCATGTGTTCCTTTTGATGTATCACTTATTGACTATTTTGAAGAGATCAATACAAAAGCCGCTGGTTGTGGGAACAATAAAATATGATGATTATTGGAAAACAAGCCAATACAATATACACATTTCAATCTGGTGACATATGCCCAACAAAAGATGGACTACAAACACTGGCAGGAGCTCATAAAGGGATTTGAACTTTCTGTTGGCCACAATCAAAGAGATGCCCGAATTGAAGGAACAATGACAGGACACGTGGAGTGGGAGAGAACTCAAAGTGAGGTGTCAATCTGAAGGATCACGGGAGGCCAGGAACTGCAGGACTCTCTGCCAGAGATGCCCACTGCCCCCTCAGAAGGCCTGGAATGTTAGAGATGGGTGGGCTTCAAAGTCATCTGAACCATTCTCCTCCTTTTATAGGACAGGCCTCTAGCACGGTGCAGAAGTTTCCTTTCAGCAAGGGACACCTCTGTTTATTGCAACTGGGTTGTTTCTAGTGAGCGAGAGAGGAAGATGGAAAGCATAAAAAGGGAAGGAGATATAACACTGAGCACCGATATAAAACAGGCAGCTGAATAGGACTACCTATGCGGGTAGGGCAAACTATATTAAAATCAGTCAAGCATGCCAGGGGAGGTCCCTGGCCCAGCCCGACGTAGCAACCTTCAGCTACCCTCCAGAATTCTTGGTTCTAGAGCCTACATTTTTGCAGCCTCTAGTGCCTCGTTCTCATCTCCATCCCAAGTCCTTCAACCTCCAGTGGCTGAATAGCATATATATATGCTATACATGTGTGTGTGTGTATGTGTGTGTGTGTGTGTGTGTGTGTGTAATTACATCTATATATAATTCCCTTTAAATCAATCCATCTCAAGAGTGGAAATCCACTCTTAGGAAAAAGGGAAATTATAGAAATACTTTTGCAACCTCATGAGTGGAAAATAAAGCTCAGGAATAAAGCTCTCAAATCAATAGCCCAGGTGTCTCTAGTATATTAGCAGTTTCAAACAAATCACCTTATCCTGCTTAGGGTTTTAAAAGGAAAACTTTACTTGAGATAGAGACATGCTTAGAAAAACCTTAAACCCTAGAAAATGCAATTCTAATCCTGATTCTGAGTATAATTATTGTTCCAGCCTAAAATTGTCCTTTTATTAATAAAATTTAAGACTTGCTGTAATCTTATATAGCATTTTCATTATGTTTCTGGGACCAGGTAGTTTTTTTCTACAATAATGTAGCTTGATTTTTACTACAGAAGTCAATGGTATAATTATATTTTGATTTACAAAATTCACTTTACAGCCACATGTTCAAGAACAGATCTCGTCTATAAAATACGACGCTATAAAGTAAGTGATCTTGGAACAGGGACAAGTTTTAGATGCCTCTTAGTACAAACTCTTTCCCATATAGGAATTCATTTAGTTACACCCCTAATGCTCACTTGCTGCTGGAATAATCGCCAGAACAGAAGTGTTGTTGGTGAAGTGCCCCCAACCAAGACTGGACAGCTCAAATTATCACAAGGTCTTGAACCTTTCCCCTGGCAATAGCAGCCCTGTGGTATAGTCATATAGAGTAAGTTTTATCTCACTTGCACATGCCAGTATTAAAAATCTTTGAAGGCAAGTATGCTGCCTTGTTTTTTGAAGATCACACCAGTAAAACTATTGAAAGTGTATACTTACAATATTTATCCATTTAAAAGTATTTTCTCCCCTTACTATAACTATCTTTACATGAAACTATTGATTTCAATGTCTTAACCAAAGGTCTTGGTACCTATCTACACAATGGAAACAATAATTATTTTAGGAGGCAATAAAACACTTTTTATTGTTGGGACACTCATTGCATGCTAAAACTAGTTAAGACCGCAGGTTTTACAGTCAGATCACTTTGTGTTCAAATTCTTGCTCTGCCACTTAGCTTGGTTTCTGCTGGTGCTGTCCTGAGCACTGAGTGTCATAATGTGTATGAAGCACTTAGGACAGGGCCTGGCTTGTAATGAGGGCTCAAAAACACAGCTACTGTCCCACGCCATGCCATTCTAATCAATGAATAAGTGTGGTTCTTAGAAAACTTCAGATTGGTAACGGGGTGCTTATATTCATAATAATATCTCCATTAATTGTTCTATCCTATTCAATGAGTTGCAGACATGATTAAAAATCAATGGAGTAGACGGCTGAGTCATCTATCTACAGTTAAAACACTTGGAACATCTTAAAGAATACCAAATCACCAACACCATTGCCTTTTGGCCTTAAAGATTTTTGAGTTGTTTTTTTTAGCACAGCTTAAGGCATCATAGAAACTGATATATAAATGGTCACTGTGGAAACTTCGATTGAGGAGGAATTAACTTGTAAGGGAATTTTTAAAAGAATGCAACAGAAAAGCATCATGGAAAATGTTTTCTTCTGATATTTTTAAGTTTTGAAGAGAGAACGACGTGAACAATGAGAGATGCAGAGTTTAGTAATATAGTCAAAATTTATCACGCAGGTCATCTGCCACATAGTCACCAACAGGTAGATTCTTGCTTTCCATGGTAATCAGACTTACTGTTTAAATATACAAATAGCTCTGTATGCCAGTGGGAAAGCAGCAAGGCTTACCTCATGAGGAATGTAATCAGGAGGGAGTTTACTCAGCATATCTTCAGATAATCTATAAACAATGGCCTCCCGGGTCTCTCCCACACCACCTCCACTCTCTTTGGGTTGAATGTTGGTAATTGTTTCAAGAACAGCAGAAGCAGTGTTACTCTGGTACCTAGTAAAAAGAGTGAGCTGTTCAGCATGTCACAGGGAAACACGTAAGAGATCATTGTCAAAGCTAAAATGAACTGATAGAATCACTTAAATCAAAGCAAGCTACGAAAACAAAAAAAAAAAAAAAAAAAAAAAAAGGAGAAGAAAAGTTAACTACTATCAACCTGGGGGAATGAAAAAAACTAGAGATCCATTCTACTACCTCCTAACAGGACATCAAGAACATTACTGAAATGAAACACTCTCCATCTTCAAGGAAAGAGACCCAAAAACTCCCCTGGTAATCCAAATCGCTGCTTCACCATCTTGGTTGTAGCTAACCTGACCACCTCTTGCTAAACAGTGAGCTCACCTCCGTTCACTCTCCTCTGCTATAGACTGCTCATAAGAGTCTATCATTATAGGACAGCTTGTTGGCTCAAATAGGATCCACTCATATTTCCTCACTGAGTTATAAACTATTAAAATGCTTTCATCTTTTCTGTTTTGTTTTCTCATTTTTCCACTGGTTTTATGATTTCCAGGGAAATCTATTGACACCCATCTGCTCCACCTGTTCAAATGCAGCTATGTATCTTTAAATCCATTTATTCAATAAAGATTTACTACGTACTGGGCACTGAGCTAAGTTCTAGAATACAGCAGGGGATAGGACATAGTTCTGTCCTCTAGTGGAGGAGATAGATATTAGACAACCCCATTCTAACAACTGCTGTGGAGGGAAGTAACAGGATGCTTTCAGAGAGTTTTGATTCTCTCATTCCCACTCTCTAGCTTTCTCTCAGGTTGACCAGATACTCTGAGATGTAGGAACTTAGTCTCTGTCCCTGAGATGCTGGGTTGACCAGTTATCTGGACTTTTGAGTAGAAATGTGTGTGGGGGTGGGCGGGTGGGGTGGGTGCTGTATGTGCATGTGTGTGTGTGTGTGTGTGTATGTATGTATGTATTTGTGTGCTGGAGGTAATTTACACTAGAAGATTAGTAAAAGTTAAAAAGTCATATGTAAGCTGAGACCAGAAGGTCAGCCAGGCAGTGGGGTGGGGTGGGGTGGGAGGCAGAAAAGGACATTCAGATAAGAAGTAAGGGGAGGGGTGAAAAGGGTTTCAGTGCATTTGAGGAATGGAGATAAGGTCAGTGAGGTCAGAGCCAGTAAGCTAGGAGAAGTGATGAGGATGAAGAAGAGGCAGGGGCCAGACCATGCAGGGTTATATAGGAACTTGTAGGATTCTGAACACCACCCTAAAGGCAATGGGCAGCCACTGAAGATATCCCTAGCCAGGTGTGACATGGTCAGATTTAAATTTTTCAGCCTTTTCTGAACTCCTAATTTACCATCTATACACTTCACATAATTTTATTTTGGAGGGTTATTGTTTTGTTTGCTAATTTTGTCCCTTGTCCAGATGTCAACCACATTCGTATTTCCTTTTGTAGATGTGAGAGGCAAATCTAAAAGGGATTCAGCAAATGCTTGAGATTAGTGACTTCTTTTTCTGTTTTATTTTCTTGAACAGAAAACAAGCCACTGTAATATGGAAATATATATCTAAATATTATATGTGCATACCTTTTAATATAGCAATTCTACACCTAAGAATTCATCCTTAAAAAGAAAGAGACATTTGACATTTCCCTTTCTGACAGTATGGTGCAAATGTTACTGTGAACCACCCTTCTGAAACAACTAAAACTTCTGGAGAAGATATGAAAAACATCCTTTTAAAAACATCACTGAACTAGCAAGACAATAAAAAATCCTCAGGGTCAAATAAAATGAATGCTGGAAATAAAGTGAATGCTGGAATCCAGAGAGATAAAGCCAGATTTTACCCTGGGGGAATCAACTAACTGGTGTTTTCGAGTTTCTGTTTGGATAGTGCAATGAGACAAGGGAGAAACCTCATACCTGAGGTGAAAAGTATAATAGGAAATTCCTACATAAAGCTGGGACCCCACACAGCTACAACCTCAGTATAAGGGTAAACTAGAAAGTAACCTCCACCTGTCAGAAGAAGATGATAGGTAACTTGTTCTATCTAGCTTAGCACTAAGTGGGGGAAAAATCTTTCCGAAAATTCTGAATTCACCATGTTTGTGACATTAATTACCATTTATTCATATTACCTGTGCAATTTGGAAAAGCTCAAGCCAAGAATTTATTTTAAGGTAGTCCTAGGAAGTCCTAGGTGGCACCTGATGGAAGCAAACACAACTCGTTCCTGAACAATATACCTTTGACTCAGGTCTCAAATAATACAACAGTTAACTTCCAATAGACACAAGCTCAAAGTCAAAAGTTTAAAAAGTTGTAAGGAAACAAGGCAATGTGAGAAACAGCCAGTAGAAACAACAGAAAGCAGAATCAGACCTGTAGAGATCTTAAGTGACTCTTCAGATACACATTACAATATACTGTATTTGTGATATTGAAGAGTTTTAAAAGGAGACTGAAAATATAAGTATTAAAGAGGAAACTATAAACATGAATAGCATATTTGAAAAAGAGTCAAAAAGAACTTCTAGAAATAAAACATAACTAAAACTTAAAACCTATACTATTTATTGCTGCTGTAACAAATTGCCACAAAGTCAGCAGCTTAAAACAAGACAAATTTATTATTTTACAGTTCTGTAGGTGCTAAATATGACACAGGCCTCACTGAACTAAAATCAACACATCAGCAAGGTTGGGTTCCTTTCCATAGGAGATAGGAGAGGATCCATTTCTTTGCTTATTTGGGTTGTCGGCAGAATTAACTTCCTCGAGGTTGCAGGACTGAGGTACCCAATTTCTTGCTGGCTGTCAGCTGAAGGTCCTGCTCAGCTACTAGAGGCCACCTGCACGTCCTGGCTTGTGGCCCACTTTCTATATCTCCAAAGCCAGTAATGGCAAGCCAAATCCCTCTCACCCTTGGACTCTACATGTAGATATATCACAGTAAAACCGTAGAATACCCAAAACAAAACGAACATCTTAAAAGCAGCCAGAGAGAAAGAGCAGATTATCTAGAAAGAAATAACAATTACACTGACAGTCAATTCCTCAACAACAGCAATGAAATCCAGAAGAAAATGGAATAGTGTCTCCCATGTGTTAGGATAAAATAACTATATACCTAAAATTGTGTGCCAAACAAAACTCTCTTTCAAGAATGAAGGCAAGAAAAAACATTTGAATAAACATTTCATCAAAGAAGAAATACAGATGGTCAATAAGCACATGAAAAGAAGTTCAGTTTCATTATTCATTAGGAAAAAGCAAATTAAAAGGACAATGTAATACCACTTCACTCTTACAAAGGACGGTTATGATCACAGGATACATAATAACAAATATTGGCAAGGATGTGGAGAAACTTGAACCTTCGTAATTGCTAGAGGGGATGGTAAAATCGTGCAGTGACTTTCTTTTGTTTTGCTTTTGAGACAGAGTCTTACTCTGTCACCCAGTCTGGAGTGCAGTGGTGCTCACTGCAACCTCCATCTCCTGGGTTCAAGCAATTTTTGTGCCTCAGCCTCCTGAGTAGCAGAGACCATAGGCATGCACCACCACACCCAGTTAACTTTTTGTACTTTAGTAGAGAGGGGGTTTCACCATTTTGGCGAGACTGGTCTTGAACTCCTGAGCTCAGGCAATTCGCCTACCTCGGCCTCCCAAAGTGCTGGGATTACAGGCATGAGCTGCCGCTCCCAGCCTGGTGCAGTCACTTTGGAAAGCAGCTTGGCAATTTCTTGAGATGTTAAGAGTAGATTATGACCCAATGACCCAATAACTACATAACATTCCTAGTTATCTACGTAAGAGAGATGAAAAGACATGTCCACACAAAGACTTGCACATGAATGTTCATAGCAGTATTCTTAATAGCCCCAAAGTAGAACATAGCGAGCTATTCATCAACTGGTAAATGCGTAAACAAAATGTGGTACTGGAATACTATTTGGCAATAAAAACCAAGGAAGTATTAATGTATGCTACAACATGGATGAACTTCAAAAACATTATGTTAAGTTAAAGAATCCAGACGTAAAGGATCACATAATATATAATTCTACTTATGCGAAATGTCCAGAAAAGGCAAATTTACAGAGACAGAAAGTAGATTAGCAGTTGCCTGAGGTTGGGGATGATAATTGGGTACAAATGGGCCCAATATTTCTTTTTAGAGTGATGAAAATCTTATAACATTATATTGCAGTGGTAAACTCACTAGAAATCATTTATTGTCCACTTAAAATGAGATAATTTAAGATAGGCAGATTACATCTCATAAAAGCTGTTTTTCAAAAAAGAAGGGCAAAAGAAGGCGTTTTCATACAAGAATAGAAGAGTGTATCACCCATAAAAGAATGTGCCCCTCATGGGGGAAATTCTAAAGGGTATACTTTAGAAAGGAGGAACGTTATTCTGTTGGAAAGTTTGAAGTATTGAAAAGAATGGGCCAATGCATAGGTAAGTCTAAATAAGCATTATAGTATAAAACAATAATCGTATGTCTAACTGTGGGATTATAAAAGATAAGATTAAAATACTGAAATGTCAGGAGAGTGGCTATAGCTAAAGTTATCTAAGAGAAAGGAAAGTAAACGTATTCATTTTATTTATTATTTATTTATTTTAAAGAGATGGGTTCTCGCTCTGTTGCCCAGGCTGGACTTACACTCTTGGGCTCAAGCAATTCTCCTACTTTAGCTTCCCAAGGAGCTGGGACTACAGGTACATACCACCACGCCCAGCATAGATATATGAATTTTAGACCTAAATAAGAACTGACGTTAAAATTTCTAGGGTAACTAGTAAAAGAACAGAAACAGAGTACATAATTTCCAAACTAGCAGAAGAGGAAAGAAATGAAATGGAAAATTCTTATTTAGCAAAAGGCCAAAAAGGAAGAAGAAGAAAAGCAAAACACAGAAAGAGTGGTGTAAAAAAGCAACATTGTATATTTGTCCTTTACATTTTATATACAGTATACATATTCTTTTGTATTTATTCAACATTTAATAAAGCTGTTTTAGAAGCAATAATCAGACAAGTGTACAAAGATGAATGTATATGACTTTATAACAGTATTTGTAATAAATCCTAGTAAAGCTTTATAAAAATCTATATAGCCAATAAAAATGGTGATGTAGCTGTATATTCATTGATCATGTGAGGTGTCATTGGGGGATTATAGAATAAAATAACATGGCACCAAACCCAGTTATGGTATGATCTAATTTTGTTGTTAATATTGTGTTTATAGGCACAGAAACAAATCTAGAAGGGTATTTTTGCAGTCGGATTTTTGCATGATTCGCTTTTTCTGTAATCATTAGTTTCTTTTTGCTCTTTATTTTTCTGTATTGTTGATGCTCCTCAATAAGAATGTAGGACTTTAAGAATAAAGAATATTAAAAATCATTTTCAGTTTGAAAAACAGAGAAAAATAAACCCCCATAAGGCAAAGCCCATCACAGTTGTCAAGAAGTTAACAGAGATAAATCAGGGACAAATGTTTCAGGTTCACTGAGATGCAGCTTACAAACCCTTACTCTTTATGCCCCACCAGAAAGTGCCCCCTCTGCCTTTCCTCTGCAGCATATGGAAAGCGAATTCCAGCCTTCTCTCTCCTCCTCCCTGGGGTGAGTTCCACAGCCTTTTGTGGAACTTGCCACACGAATTGGCAGAAACCTAAGAGGCTACTGGGAAAGTTATCCAGGCTTCTTTTCTTATGAAAAAGCTGTGTTTGGGGGGAGTAGAGGAAATCCTATAGAGCAGCCTTTGGATTCATTTAGGAATAAAGCTGAAGAATGGAGGGGATGCTCTGTCTTCAGCAATTTTATTTGATTAGCAGTTAGAATACCACATCTGGACCCAAACATGTATACCCGAACTACCTGCATCCTTTCCAAAAGTCATGCCATGATAAATGCATAAGATGTCATGCTTCACATACAGAACTTTCAGTCAGATACAGTGATACGAGGGTCCTAGTATCAGATCTAGCAAGTGTTTGTAACTCCATCCAGAGTTGGGATATTAGCTCCATATTACCTTTAAATACATGACTTTCCCAGTAAGGATCAATGAAGTAAAAGCTGATTTTTAATGAACAAAAATGGACTGTAGAGTATATTTTAGATATAACTTAAAATTCTTTTACTATTGCTGTAAGCAACCTCTACTCAGATGTCGGGGATTTGGAATATCCCAAAAGACACTTATCTTAAAAGCTGAAACATGCATGCAGTTGAATACACGAACAACAGAGAACACAATATTCTACTAAAATAACACAAAAGGCATTTGAAACCCATTGCTACATTTTGAAATATGACACAATCCCAGTTTTAAAAAGTCATAGAAAGTACTGTATAAGAAAAATATATATGTAACAAACCTGCACGTTGTGCACATGTACCCTAGAACTTAAAGTATAAAAAAACAAAACAAAACAAAAGAAAAATACAAATAAGTCTGAGAAGAAAGTTCTATGAAAATAGCTGATGAGGCAACAAAATGAAGTTAACAAAAGTCAAGGTTCCACATGCTATTATATACCTTTTCAGAAATTTAAATTTGTATGTGATTCATATTACTCCATGAGCTCTCTCTAGCATTAGGTACACTACAGATAGAATATGTGGATGAAGTGCTATGTTAGGGAAGACAGAGGTGTCACCATGGCTGATATCTTAGAGAGCCATGAAATACTGGGTAAACCTGGGTAACATTAAACCTCTGACTTTATCATGAACTCTGTGCATTCACATTTCCCTGGAGCCCCAGAGCTCTTTGGTTCCTGTATCAAACAAATCTAACACATTATTATTTTAATTCTCCTTTATCCCTCTCCTGGGCTGTTCCTTGCCCCATCTACTTTAGTGACATCAATGTCTGCCCAGCTGCCCAATTGAGAACTCTCAGTGATGGCTTCCTCCTTGCTGTGACTCCCCAGACCTTCTTAGTTTCCAAGACCTAGTTCCAAATCATTTCCAGCATCCCCTCCCCGTGACCCACTGTCATCCCCACTGCCTTCAGTTCTGCCCCTAACTTCCTGATCATCCTCTGTGTGTGGCACTGCTATCACCTCCTAACACATCCTCCTGCCTCCATCCACTGTTCCAAGGTAAGTTTTGACATTTCAAAAGTGATTATTACATTTATTCAAAGACTCCCTATAACCTTCAGGATGAAATCTGAAGTCCTTCATGTGGCATACAAACCTTTTTCATCACTAAGTCTTTTTCTATCTCCAGCTTCTGCTCTTGCTTCTTTCTTCCCACACTCTACCCTATGCTGTGAGTTACCTGAAGCTCATCAAGCATTCCATGACTCCCCTCCTATTCTTTGTTCCCAAGCTAACTCCACTGCCTGGAATGCTCTGCCCTCATTTCTTCATTGATTATAGCTCATTCCTAACTAGCTATTAATATCAAGCTCAGCTTAGATGTCTTCACCTCTAGACAGTCTTCCCTAGACTTTCTCCCTATGTGTGTGCATAGCTCTCAGTGCTTGCTTTTCTTTTTGTACTTGTCATTCTGTACATGATGACATGCTTGTTTATCTTCATTCCAACTTCAGCCTGAATTACTTGATGGCAGGAAAAGGCTTAAATCTCTGTATACAAAATGCTAATTCCCATCACCTCATGCAAGCAGAAAAGGCCATGTAGAAGGTAGAGTAGGTTAAGTACATTTAAATAAATGATTAAATAACCGTATTCCAATTTAAAATATTGCCCCAAACTCTTCTGGCAAAACCTTCAAAAGCCACACTCTGCATCGGCCACTCTGCTCTTTAAATACCCCCCTCTTCCTCATGCTTTAGGTGTACTGGACCTGGTTCCCAGAACACCCCACACACGTTCACGTTTGCATTCCCTTCCTTGGACTGTTCCTTGGTGTGTGCATCCCAGTCTAAGTCTTGGTCCTTACTGCTCACTATGTTCCTCTTTTTTGCACTTTGTCCTTGGCCCCAGTCCTGCAGTCACTTCCTTCCCACCTCATCTACAATCTGAGAAACTCCTGCACATCCTTTAAGACAGTGATCCCCAACCTTTTTGGCAACAGGGACTGGTTTTGTGGAAGACATTTTTCCACGGACTGGAGGGGAGGGGGTGGAAGGTTTTGGGATGATTCAAGCACATTACTTTTATTGGGCACTTTATTTCCATTATTATTACATTGTAATATATAATGAAATAATTATACAACTCACCATCATGTAAAATCTGTGGGAGCCCTAAGCCTACTGTGTGACCCAGTTTCTAACAGGCCACGGACTGGTATTGGTCTGTGGCCCAGGGGTTGTGGACCCCTGCTTTAAGGCACAACTTAAATGGAGCCTCTCTCACTGCTTTCTTTGAGCCCTAAGTTGGAATTGATTGCTCCTTCAGCTGTGTCATCATAGCAATGTACACATACCCTGATTTTAGAGTTTACCACATTGTACCTCATCAGCATTTGCCACTCATCATCTTCCCCAATAGATAATATGTTCCAAGAGCACGGACTGCATCTTACTCATCTTTGTATCCAGGGGTTAGCCAGACAGTAAGTTCTCAATAAATGTTTTTTTGTTGAATTGAGGCCAATTGGCTTGCATTTTATTAAACCTCAAATATAAAGGACAGCAATTCTTCAATATTTAAAGGGCATGAAAATGTACTTATTCCTTCTTATGGTAAAAACATAGTATATTGTTATTGTTGTTTTTTGATTTCCTGGCACCTTTCAATGTGTGTGTGTGTGTGTGTTTGTGTGTGTGTGTTTGTGTGTAAATGCCTTATTACAACTTTTGTATTCATTTCTAATAATGAATTAGGAACATTCATTTCTAATTATTATATATCTATTATATAATATGACTAGATAATATAATATAATAATACAGCTATAGATATTAGAAATATCTATCTCTCTTTGAGTCCTTGACAATTGATAAGTTCATTTGTTTTCATAGGTTATTTTCATAGGATTCCCCCCTCAGAGTTATTTGTATTTTTCTTATACTTTATACGACTTTTAAAAACTGTGACCGTGCCCTACTTCAAAATTCAGGAATGGGTTGCAAATGCCTTTTGTGCCATATATACATAGTCCTCAAAACACAGGAGAATCAGAAAGATATAATTTGAGAGTGAAGTAAAGCTATTCTTCTTATTATATTATCAGTGCAGATCTGTAATGGTTAAAGACAAGAAAACCACAGTAAATTTCCATTCATGCTAAGAAAAGAAGAGTTCATTCTTCCTACCTGTTCTAGCTACAAACAAACAAACAAACAAAAACACCAAAAAAAAAAAACCCCAGAAAGCCCCCATATCCAAATCCTCAGGTGCTCTCTCGGTCACCTTCAACTTGAGCCCTCCGTGGAAGCGTGCTCAGCACCAGAGGCTAGGTCCCAACAGTGCACACCATTGCAAAGATGACCATTTTGCTCTCTGCTAACTCTGGCCAAGTTCACTGGTGCTCCAAGGAGAGGCTGATGGAGATGCTGCTGCTGCTAGATCCCACCTAATAAATCATTTTCATGGTGAGTTATTTAATTTTTTATGAGATGATCTGAACACAGGCCTGAAAACATAGATGTTGGGAAGAAGCCTTGAAAAGCTGATCCACTGTGAATAAGAGCTAGCCAAGCTCTCCCCAACACACATTTTATTATGCACAGAATGTCATTCCCTGGTATTCCAGGGCTGAACAACGCACATTTCTTTTTCCACAATGTGATTTCATGTTTGCAAAGATATGAAAGGCAGAAGCCTAGTTAGCTAGCTATAATGGAGAATTGCAAACCTCTCTATATGCCACAAAAGCCCAAGGGCTTTCAGGAGGACAGTCCTCATAAATGCTCTGAGATGAAGAACAAGAACTATAATATTCCTTGAGGGTTGGTTCTAAGTTATTTCTTGAAGAAAATTTCTCTTTAGAGTAAATATGGGAAGAAGCTCAGATTGCCCTTGTAGCTTGGTGGTTCTGGGAAGTCAGGGTCATGGATAATATAAATGCAAAACAACTGAAAAACAGAGCTGTCTATGAAATAACTACCTAATGAGATATTAGTGTGCTGTAATATCCAAATCAGTCTAGATTTACATATATCTTTGCACATGAAATATCAATGAGCATAAATTTTTTTAAAAATCTAAATCTCAAAAGTGTCCTCGAATACTCAAAGGAATACATTTCAGTTTGTATTGCATTGAAATGAATATAAAGGTTGTAATAAGGCATTTGATAAATTTCAGAAGGTAAAGAAACATGCATAACCACTGATGAGAAAAAGAGTGAGAATAAGCAACCATTTTTGACATTGAGAGAGTTGAATTTGCAGAGTCTTTGGTACCTTATAAATCTACATAATAAAATGTGAATAAACTGTGTATTTTCATGGTTCCTATCACTATGCTATCTAAACTCTTGAGAGAGATTTTACTTATTTTAAAGCATTTGTTCACCTTGATTTCCCCCTCCACTTCAGAGATTCTGCATTCTTTTTTTTTTTTTTTTTTTTGAGACGGAGTCTGGCTCTGTCGCCCAGGCTGGAGTGCAGTGGCCGGATCTCAGCTCACTGCAAGCTCCGCCTCCCGGGTTTACGCCATTCTCCTGCCTCCGCCTCCCAAGTAGCTGGGACTACAGGCGCCCGCCTCGTCGCCTGGCTAGTTTTTTGTATTCTTTAGTAGAGACGGGGTTTCACCGTATTAGCCAGGGTGGTCTCGATCTCCTGACCTTGTGATCCGCCCGTCTCGGCCTCCCAAAGTGCTGGGATTACAGGCTTGAGCCACCGCGCCCGGCCGAGATTCTGCATTCTTATGCAATGACTGAGGAGAGAGACTTGTGATTTGCCCTGCCCAAATCTCCCTCTTCTCTCAAATTTATGGATGCTAACTTCAGCGTGAAGATTCCAATCAACAGGAGGCATCAAGTTCTCCATCACGGCCCAATTATAGTCTATCATCAAGTAATGGCCAGGCACTGTGGCTCATGCCTATAATCCCAGCACTTTGGGAAGCCGAGGTGGGTGATTACTTGAGGTCAGGAGTTTGAGACCAGCCTGGCCAACACGGTGAAACCCTGTCTCTACTAAAAATACAAATATTAGCTGGGCATGGTGGCACATGCCTGTAGTCCCAGCTATTCGGAAGGCTGAGACATGAGAATTGCTTGAGCCTGGGAGATGGAGGTTGCGGTGAGCCAAGATCACACCACTGCACTCCAGCTTGGGCAACAGAGTGAGACTCTGTCTCAAAACACAACAAAACAAAAACAAACAAACAAAAATAAGCAAGAATGCTGTTGAACACCATGGATGGTCAGATAAATTAATGATTCCTCTGGTTGGGGACATTCACACAGACTTAGCCAGCATATCTTAGAGAGTCCTCTCTTATGGCTGAAGCTGTTATCTCTGCACACATGCATTCAAATCTTTCACCTGGGCTCCAGTCCGTATTTCTCACCCCATTCAGACATATCCCATGTTCTTTCCCAGCTCAACATGCCCCCAACATAACTCTGTAACTTCTCTAACATACTCCTGTTCCAAACTCCTCCACTACCCCAGCTCCCAGACAAGCAATGTCAGGGGCATCTTTGACTCCTTCTTTCATTTCACTCAGAGCTTGGAGAGTTACATCTTGCTGGAGCTGGGTGAAGACCAGAGGTGGGTTTCAGCTGGGATGCTTCATCTGTTACTGCTTACTGCTTCCTGGCGGCCGGTGGGGGAACAGCAAGGGGCATAGCGAAGTCCTCCAAGAAGGCAAGCTCACTTGCCAGGATGAGTAGGGGCAGGATTCCATCCATAAGATAATTCAGAGCCAGAGGAAAGAAGCATCGAACCTAGGACAAGGCTTACTCAGAGACCAAAAAAATTACCAAACACAGAGCTGCAGAACAGAGCTGACCGCCTGAGCAGGAACCAGAAATGGGTTAAGATTTACTGGGGAAAAGGGATCAGGGTGGGTGGGAGAGACCCCAGGGCAGACCATATGGGAAGTTGAGGATGAAGAGAGATCAGAGGAGGAGCATAGGTCTTACCGGTCCGCCAGTTACTCTAGTGGATATAATCCCCCATTTAAGGCATGGGTCCAGGACTTTCTACTTGACCTCACTAGTGTGGTGAAAAGTTGCAAGATCCTGACACTATTTTGGGAGAAGCTTGCTTACGGCATCCTACAGCATGCATGCCAGCGACACCATGTGGGCCTCTGGACAGAGCTGTGAAGAGGGACTTGACAAAACACAAAAGGCTCGCCATGGCCTCTCTAACCCACCAGTGTGCAGCAAGAAACAGATAACAGCCACAGAAGAAGGTTTTAGCCACTGCTCTGCATTCGCTAAGTCCTATCAATCCCCTCTTGAGACCTGTCCTGCAGCTTCACTCCACCCCACAATCATCCCTATTCTAGGTCTGCATCCTCACGCACCTGGACTTACCCACAGGGTACGCAACCCAAGGTGTCGATTAGTCACCATGGGTGCTCTACATGAGGTGGAGAGATGAGCCTTGTCACATGGCAGAGAGCTTGTCTTTTATTCTAACTGCTGTGGGGAGCCATTTAGACGGAGGAGAAGTTGATGGAGGAGATTCAGTTTGGGGCTTTTAAAGTCAAGCCGTCTGAAAGCCATGCCAGTGGATGTCATGTGGAAATTGTATAAATGACTATGGAGCACAGAGGAAAGGTCTAGACAATATATATGTGGCATGTTGATGTTCTAAAGGCCATTGGCATAGATGAGCTCTATTCAGGAAGGAAGGTGGAAATGACTATAAAAGAGGTTAAAATGTGAGTAGAACATAGGCCATAGATTTACAGGCATGTAAAGGGAAGGGAAGACTCTTTAAAGCAAGAGAGATACTAGATCACACTGCTACCTGGACCATACACTGAAGGGTGATGCTATTAAAGTCATGCTTTGCAGCCTTTTGCATTTTGCAACATATTTTGTTACTCTGTCACAGTGTGATTCTGCCACTGAGGACTGAGAACCTGCTGAGCCGGACAGCAGGAGAATCCTTTGAAGAGGAGCCCCTGGCTCTGGTGAGGTGTTCATCTGTGTCAAATACTAAGTTCCTTCTTAGTATTAAGTAAGTATAACCACCATATAACAGTATAACCACTGTTTCTCGGTGGTTTCTCTGGGATGTGTTGGCAACACCATAGTGAAGCGGTTGAACACAGCTGCCTTGATAGATTATATTCAGAAGGCTAGTACATTCCTTTCGGAGAGGCACCAGAGTGGCTTCAAGATTTCAGACCAAGGTCTACAGAGCTAGCGTTATGTCCACACTTCTGTAACAATTTTATGGAATGGGTTGGACTCAGTATAGGGTAAGGGAGAAGTGATTTCATTCTGTACCACATTGTACTGAGTTCAGCTTATTAGAGCAGATTAAAGACTACTTTGCATGTCTTTGTGTAAATAAATACGAAAACCTAGATGAAACAAATAATCTCCTAGGAGAACGCAACTGACAAAATATTGACTACAGTGGTGACAGAGGAATATGAAAGACATCAAAGAACCAGCACTGAGCCCAGATGGTTTCACAGGAGAATTCTACCAAACTTTAAAGCATCCAATACTACATAAACTGTTCCAGAGCTTAGAAAAACGTCCAAATTTTTACAGAGCAAATACAACATTGATTAGTAATTAAACCCGATAAAGATGGCACAAAAAACTCTAGGCCACTCTTATTTGTGAATATCAATGCAAAATTCCCCAGGGAACCATTAATAGAGTCTATCACTACATTAGGAGAAGAATAATACATCAGAAGCCAGTGGTATTCATTTCAGATGATCTGCAGAAAGTTTGAGTTAGGAAATCCATTAATATAATTCACTAACTTTTTAGGTGTTTGGGGGAAAATCATGTGATTATTTCCATAAAGATTGAAAGGTATTCAACAAAATTCAACACCAATTTCTGACAACAACAGAAAAACACACATGCAACAATAGCTAGGACAAGCTCAGAAAGAAAAGAGCAATGAGGGGAGACTATAAAACTACCAGACAATAAAACATACTGGAAACTAGCTAAATTTAAAACAGATTGCTACAAAGTAGAAAGGAAAACAGAATAGAAGTACAGAAATGGACCCAAGTACCTATGGAAGGAAATTCTTTTTTTTTTTTTTTTTTTTTTTTTTTTTTTTTTTGAGATGGAGTCTTGCTCTGTCGCCCGGGCTGGAGTGCAGTGGCCAGTTCTCAGCTCACTGCAAGCTCCGCCTCCCGGGTTCACGCCATTCTCCTGCCTCAGCCTCCCCAGGTAGCTGGGACTACAGGCGCCCGCCACGTCGCCCGGCTAGTTTTTTGTATTTTTTAGTAGAGACGGGGTTTCACCGTGTTAGCCAGGATGGTCTCGATCTCCTGACCTCGTGATCCGCCCGTCTCGGCCTCCCAAAGTGCTGGGATTACAGGCTTGAGCCACCGCGCCCGGCCTATGGAAGGAAATTCTATGTTAAAGGAAGCAGGAGGCCGAGGCTGGTGGATCACCTCTGGTCAAGAGTTCCAGACCAGCCTGGTCAACATGGTGAAACCTCTTCTCTACTAAAATACAAAAATTTGCCAGGCGTGGTGGCCTGTGCCTATAATCCCAGCTACTCAGGAGGCTGAGGCAGGAAAATCACTTGAACCCGAGAGGTGCTGCAGTGAGATGAGATTGTGCCACAGCACTCCAGCCTGGGTAACACAGCATGACTCCGTCTCAAAAAAAGAAAAAAAAAAATCGCTGGTGATAGGATAACTGGATTGCTATTTGGAAAAAGAATTTCATCCATACTTATTCCACAATAAGTTCCTAATGGGTAAAAGAACTAAATATAAAAAATGAAACCCTACAAGCACTAAAAGAAAATGTAGATGATTCCTTTATACCCTGATGAGGGAAGAAGCTTTCTTACTACTACTAAAAATCCAGATGTAACAACAGCAAGAACAGAATTTGTGTAGTCATAAATTTGACTGCATAAAAACAAAACAAAACAACAATAACACTTCTACCTGATCAATGGGGGAAAAATCACAAGCAAAGCCAAATAAACTGAGAAAACTATTTGCAATCCATATCACAAACAAAGGGTTGCTATCCTTAACATATAAATAAATCCTAAAATTAAATAAAAAGAACAAAAACTCCATTGGAAAGGAATAGACAGACTATATATAAATAGCCTTAAGTATATGAAAATTTTCTCAGTTTCACTCAAAATAAGAGAAGTGAACTAAAACTATGCTGAGATAACATTTTTCACAGTCATACTGGTGAAGATTCAAATGCCTCACCAGTGCTCTGTTGATGACATTCTGAAGAAATGGGCACTCTCACAGACTGCAAGTAAAAGTACAAAACAGTATAACCCTATGTAAGGGAATTTGACAATATTTACTAAATCTTGATCTAGCCATCCCACCCACAACAATTTACCCTGAAAATACATCTCCAATAATATGAGAGTCCATAAGCATAATGTTATTAATGGAAGAATTATTTGAGATAGCAAAATATTGGAAGCAACCTAAATGCCCATCTATAGGCAAACGGTTGAACAAACTATGATCCATATAAACAATGAAGCAGCCTGCAGCTGTCAAAAAATAATGGGGAAGATATCTATGACCTGATATGAAGTGATTTACAGGATCCATTGTTAAGTGAAAAAAGTAAGACACAATACAATAGATACAGCACGGCAACTTTGTGTAAGAAAGAAAGGGTGATAACAATATGTATATGTGTATGTGCACATGCAAAAAGAAACACAGGGAAGATAAACCAGAAACTCTGTTTGGTTACCCATAAAATAAGAGGGAAATGGGTTGAAAGGGTCTGAAACTTCTCTAAGAACAACTTACTGTCAAGTTGTAACTTTTGAACCATGTTCATATTTTACATATTCAAAACAATAGCATATGTGGGGGGAAACCCTTATATGTAATACAAACAGAAACAAACACACACAACTATATATCAATTGATAGCATAACCACACAGAAAAAAATCATTAATCCAAGTGACTTTCGAACACAATACTCTGTACACTTAGTGGAATATACCCTAAGGACAAAAAGAACTGCAAAGAAATCTTGACCTCTACTGAAAAGGTTTGTTGCTGGTAGTGGTACTGGCATAGTAATTGCAAGTAAATGAATACACATATTGAAGTTGCTGGGAACCAGAGTTTTTACAGTGGGAGAAAGGAGATACCAATGTGGGATAGGGGAAGACAAAGAACAATCCTGAGGTATACAGCTGGAATTAGAGTTATTTGTATTAACTCATGATGTTTTAAAAAATACATGCTTCCTAGCTCTATCCACTGAGAGGGCATAAAAGCACAGACACACAGAGAAATATACATGATTATATACAGATATAGCTGTAGATATATAAACATACAGAGATACAAATATAGAAGGAGAAAAAGCAAATGGATCAAAACGTTAACAATTGTTGGATCTCAATGGAACGGATGAATGTTTACCGTCTGGCAACTTTTCTGAGAGTTTGTAATCATCCCAAATAAAAAGTCAAGGGAAAAATAGTTTTGTCTTTGTCTCCAATCGCTTTTACATTTGAGTTGTACTTCTCTGGACCTTTTCTAGCCCTGGTTCATCTTTCTTGAGAGCTGGTGAGTGAAACAGGCTGCGGTGAACAAGGCCTAGGCGCACCATCACCCTGGCTGAGGGTGAGATGGTTTCATCTTGTTAGAATCCTGTGGATTATCCAGGAACCGGCTCTCATGACTCCCCAGTCTCTTGTCAAGGATGGAATTAAAGTTCAGAGCTCTCATACGAGAACATTTTCGGTCACAAATTGGCAAGCGCATTAAGACTTATCAGTGGGGCCGGGCGCGGTGGCTCAAGCCTGTAATCCCAGCACTTTGGGAGGCCGAGACGGGCGGATCACAAGGTCAGGAGATCAAGACCATTCTGGCTAACACGGTGAAACCCCGTCTCTACTAAAAAAATACAAAAAACTAGCCGGGCGACGTGGCGGGCGCCTGTAGTCCCAGCTACTGGGGAGGCTGAGGCAGGAGAATGGGGTAAACCCAGGAGGCGGGGCTTGCAGTGAGCTGAGATCCCGCCACTGTACTCCAGCCCGAGCGACAGAGCGAGACTCCGTCTCAAAAAAAAAAAAAAAAAGATTTATCAGTGGTTTCTCTGCCCACTCACGTGAACTCGTAGGATCTTTCTATGGAATCTCCTCATTGATCACATCTTTCACACTCTAGAAGAATTTAGCAGCACTGATCAGTCGATAAATACTTTCTGAGCACCAGGCACTGCTATAGCACAAGGGATGCAGCAGTGAAAACACAAAAGTTTCAGGTGTAGAGGAACTTACGGTTTCCTGGTGGTTGTTGGACAAGAACAAATCAGTAACTAAAGTGTAAAGTATGAGGCCGGGCATGGTAGCTCATGCCTGTAATCCCAACACTTTGGGAGGCCAAGATGGGCGGACTCACCTGAGGCTGGGAGTTCGAGACCAGCCTGACCAATATGGAGAAACCCTGTTTCTACTAAAAATATATAAAAATTAGCCAGGCGTGGTGGCGCATGCCTGTAACCCCAGCTACTTGGGAGGCTGAGGCAGGAGAATCACTTGAACCTGGGAGGCAGAGGTTGTGGTGAGCCAAGATTGTGCCATTGCACTCCAGCCTGGGCAACAAGAGTGAAACGCCGTTTCAAAAAAAAAAAATGTAGAGTATGTCAGTGGGTGATACAAACTATAGAGAAGAGCAGGCCAGGCAGACAAGGTCTTGGGCAGGGCTTGCGGAGTGGGTTGCAATATTTAAATAGCACAGCCAGGGAGGGCATCATTGAAAAGGCTACATCTAAGCAAAGACCGGAAGAGGTAAAAGGGTGATCCACTGTGATATCTAAGAGCAGGGAGGTTCCTGGAAGTACAAGTATCCTGTGGCAGGTACTGTCTGGACTGTCTGAGTAACAGGAAGTTGTCTGGCTTGAGTAACAGGAGCTGAGTGGGCACGAAGGTGGGAGAGGACTGAAAGGGCCAGGGTGGGGAGGTAGAGGGCAGTGGCACTATGTGGCTTTGCAGGTCATCTGTATGTAGGTCACTGTCGGTCTTTGACCTTGACTCAGAGTGTCACGGGAACCCTGGGAGGATTCTGAGCGGAGGGTTGACATGGTCTGACTCACATTTTTAAAGTCTCAGCTAAAGCAAAACAACTTTCCTATGCTCCCTCTTTCATAAAATGTAAGAGTTGATTGTCAACCCGATCCCTGAGGAATCCTTTTGATTTCTTCACTTCTTTCCCATCCCCAAATAACTTATGAAAGCCTCCTTAAATAACAGCAAGAGCTGCCACCAACGAGCCTTCGTGGGTCCATCATGGGGGTGGAACAGAGCATTGGCATTTGTAGGTATTTTCAATCATGTCTCCATCTTTGAAGATGAAAAGCAGCCTGGGCGAGATGAGAGGATATGGAAAAGGTGGAATCAATGCGGATGTAAAGAGGCCAAAAGTGCATCCTCATATAGGGAGCTAGGAGGCGGGGTCAGAGGTGGGAAGACAAGGAAATTGGCAGCAAACTAGGACTCCTGGGACATCTGGCAAGGCCAGGGAAATGTCCATGTCCAAACCCAGAGAATTATTAAAATCACAACAGTATGCCAGGGACTAGGAGAGAGGAATGCCCCACTCTTAGGGCATTCTCAGCTTAGAATCTGTCAGAGGACTCCTGGTTTCTCCCATTTCCTGAAACCATTTTCCTGAATGTAAACCTTGTGGCTTTTCATCAGGGGGCCGCAGAGGGCATGCGGCCCATTCCAAAGGATTCCGGTTCTGGTGCTTAGGTTTGGTAGGGAACTCTAAAGAGAGAAGGGACGACACCTCATCCCAAGGAGCTCGGGATCGGGGAGCATTTCTTCCCTAGTTGATGAGTGAAGCAGGGAACTCACGCAGAGCTAACCCCTCCACTCTTTCCTTCCGGGGCTGTGCATCTGTGTCGGGTGCTCAAGTGCTCACTGCACTGCACCCACCACAGGCAGAGCATGACAAAAGGATGCAGATGAGCGAGTGGGGAAGCGGGGGCATAAGAGAGAGGACCAGGCAGAAATACGATTCTTCACCATCCCATCTGTTCTCGCCTGGCTTTTTAGATTCTATTTACGAGCATTATATTCTTAATGAATTTTTGAAGAAAGAGATGAAGAGCTGGCAGACCACTCTCCTGTCGGTGGGGAACACCGCTACCACTAACACCAACTGGTTTTATGACATGACAGAGGAGAAATAATCAATGCATAAATTAGAGCTTAACGTTGTCATAAACACTGGAGCATCAGGATTTAGTGAGAGGAGAGTAGGCCAAGATATGACAAAGTTGTAATTGGGAGACAGGAAGCGACACTATTTTTCAAAGTAAAATAAAAAAAGGGGGAAAGGAGAGAGGTTAGGAGAGAAAATGAAATGCACCGTCTTTGCCAGGCTGAGTTACAAATGATCCCTTCAAATTAAAAAATGCCAGCGACTTACGTGATATCAGCATTAGGGTGAAGCCCAAAGACTTCAGGGTTATCTAGGGATGGCAGTGACTGGATGTATTCAAAATACTGGTCTAAGGTTTTGCACAAGGGGATTTTATATCCAGTATAAAAGCAGAAAGACGGTTCAAACATCTTCTCACTGAACCAGACCTGTATGTGAGAGAAAACAAAAGAAATAAAATTGATGGGCATCTAAATGAAAACTGCTACAAGAAAGGAGAGAGGGGCCACCTTATTTCCATTTTAATAGAGTTTTTAATACTGATTTTGAGAGTGTCTTAACAATACTACTGATAGAATAATTAGCACATATATGGAGAAAAGAGAGAGGCCAGAACACAATTTGACCTGGCCTCCGTTTAACACCAAAGAGGATATTCACTAAGAGTAAGGACCAGAGAGCAACTCTACAAACTCATTCTCTAATTGAGTCATTTGACAACTCTCAATTCCACTTTAGCAGCAGGAACATACTGCAAAGTCTGTGAGGCCATACCCCCACACACAAGAGAATATCTGGGCATTTTCATCACCCCACTTCTCCCCAAAGTGGGGCTTATACCAGGAGGATGTCCTTATGCGCAGTTTCACTCACACAGCACTGAGCCCCAGCACATGGCCAGGAGGGCTCCACGCAAACTCTCCCCTCCCACCTTGCGCTGAAGCGCTTCATTTGCTAATTATGTCCCTGTCCACAAGAAGGAAATGTATTCGGCTGCCTTGCTGTTTGCCTTAAGACATCCCTTTCCTATTCCATATGAATTATCTTTAACAAAACAGTGAGAGAACAAATATATGCTTGGTGTGAATAGACTTATTCTCAGAAAGGAAAAAAAAAAACTGATGCTAAATGCCTATGAACCAGATTTGAGGCAATGACTTACGTCTCCCAGAGCAATTTTCCCAGTGGGGAAGGAAAGAATGGGAAGACAGGAAGAGTGGAAATGCAGGCACGACATCTGAATTACTCAGAGCACTTGACGGGAAAGAGGGACGGCGCCTTACTCTGGTTGGTCACAGGTTCTCTAGTACCTTCCCTCCATCTCCTTCCTCCAGCTCTTTTTAGATCCAGTGATTGCTCTGAAATACCCTGTGTACTGATTCTCTCTCCGTTTTATCCTATTCAACTCCTATGCATGAGCAGGCTGAGTTTAGAACCAGAACAGAATGAAAGAGAAGAGACACACAATCCTTTCTTTCAAGGAGCTTGTGACCCAATGGATGGATGAGCCAATTACTTAATAACCACAATACAAAGTGCACTAAGGCAAGAGTCAGAAGGAAATAAAAATAAACAAAGTACTAAGGAGGTTTAAAGCAGGAACAAAGAACATCCAGGTGAATGTCAGCTGAGGTCTTCTCAAGGAGGTGATTTTTGGAGATAAGCCTTGAGGGAGAGGATTTTGACAGGAGAACTTGGAATGGGGGGGTCACATAAGCAAAGGTATAGAACAACTGATGCAAAAATGAGAAGCAAGTTAAGGGAATAATGGAATATAGGGTGAACACAATGTAGTCATAAGAGATAGGCCAGGAAGGGTGAGGTGAGGTCTACCATGGATAACTGTTGATGTCAGGGTGAGGACTGGTGATTAATTTAAGAAATGGAGAGTAATTGAAAGTTATTAAAGAGAACAGTGTTATGGGCATGGTCATTACTTGGAAATGTTAGATTTTTCACTATGTAGATGACTTAAATGGCAGGAAGACACCCTAAGGGGGCAAAGGCCATGGGTCCTCAGCACACAGATAACAAATAACCACACTAAATTCTGTGTTGCCAGATGACATGTATGTGTAAGAGCAAAATGAAGTTTATTCCTGTTTTCCCAGCACTTTATACACACACGAATAGCTGAGTTTCACCAAATTTGGAGGCTATTTTGGGGCAAAGTCAAAATATGAAATATGAAATCTACATGGAGCTACTATGTGAGTAGTCATCCCCCACGAACACCCATACAGTTCTGCAATTGGTTTTAGCAGAGAGACTCTGAAAGATACTGAGAACCGAGAAAACAAGGTTCAAAGAAAAGCCTGAGATTGAAAGTCAGAGGGACAGGGGATGCCATATGCAGGCATGAGTTTACAGTGGAACTGCTTCTCCCACGGGCAACTCTGGATGACATAGTTGGGGTAAAGTGGAGGCAGTGCAGGCAGGTAGCTGGTCAGAAGGCAAGCCTGGGGCTGAGGATGAGACAAACAGGTGAAGGCAGGGTGTGGGGGCTGTGGGGCTTTTGTGCAGTCTTTCTCAAGAGGGTTGCTGCTCCCAGGTTCGTGTAGTAAGCTCATGCCCTTAGGGTCAGAGACCTAAATTCACCTCTGGTTATTGATGACCATCTGCAACAGGTCCAAGCTAGACAGAAATGAATGAGGGAAAGCAACAAGACAGGAGGTTGGAGAGGATGTAGGGCAAAGAGAAGATTCAGTAGGATAAGGAAGCGGGGTGTCCAAGAGTCAGAGAATTGAAGCCACTGAAGGTGGTGCTACTCTTAGGGAAGTCCTGAGAGAGGGGGAGGAAATGAGCCCACAGAAGCTACTCAGGGGCAAATGAATGGGAAAATAGTAGGATGAACTTTTGACTTCAGGCACTAATTGCTGAGAATGGAGTCCAGAGAAACCAGAATCAGATGATAGAAGGGAGTAACATAACTCAGGTGAGGAGGGAGCTGCTGTTAACTTGGGAACAGCCAACCAACTGGGGCCTGGATAGAGAACCCTGTGCTTTTAGATCAGGAAGTCTGCACAACTAAGGCCCAGAGGACAGAGAATCTTGGGTTTCTAGGAGAGGGTTGAGGTCACCTGACTAGTCCTCTATGGCCTGAAATGCCAAATGTCAAGGTACAGGGAAGAAGTAGAAGAGAAAGAAAGGCAGGAAAGGGGTCAGAAAGGGGAATCCCCCTGCTTGAGCTCTTGAAGGTGGAGCAGGTTTCCTCCCCCTCCCTGTGTTCCCGGCTCAGACATCTCCCTGGAGGCTCTGGACCAACACAGCAGCTTTCCGTTGTCACTATCTACATGCTGAAGAATTCCAGATCCTTATCTCCATGCCTGAGCTCCACCACAACCTCCGGATCTGTACATCCAGGTGCCTCGTTCACCAGCATTCACGCATTTGTTATTTTATTCAACAAATATTTACTGAGCACTTACATGTGTTGGGCTCTGTTTCCGGTGCTCAGACTTTGGCACTGATGTAATAAGACAAAGTCCCTGCCCTCATGGCAGTTACAGTCTTAGACAACTTGATTTGGATGTCTAATAGACATCTCAAATGTTATATGATCAAAACCGAACTCTTAATTTCCAGCCCCAGCCAATAAAACTCATTCCTGCTGCAGTTCTTCCTCTTCTCTGTAAAAACTCATTCCTGCTGCAGTCCTTCCTCTTCTCTGTAAATAGCCCCATTCTGTGTCCAGTGACTTAAGTCAAAACTAGGGGTGACCCTGACTCCCCTTTTCTTTCACCTATGCACTTGATCCCATCAGCATTCTGCTGGTACTCTTGGTGAATTATATTCTGAAGCTAACCACATCTTAGTCTCCACTGCTAAAACTCCAACTTTAGGTACTTTTACAATTATTCTAACAAAGTATACTTATTAAGACATCTTTTTTTTTTTCTCCTTTGAATCTCAAGTACAGAGGTGAGTTTCTCACACTCCCGAGTTTATTATTTTTATGAATCTAGGTCCCTTTTATTTTAATTTTTCCCCATTCTGTCCAGATATCCACTCACTGTCTCCTTTTCCCTCTGAGGGCATCTATTTAAGTGTACTTGATATATGTCCTAGAACATGTATTTATCCTTGTGAGCTATGCATATATTCCTTTGTAGATCTCCCTTTATTTTTTTTAAAGCTCTGCACTCAACACTATTTGTAAGACCTATGCATGATATCATATAGATCATTGCTTCCAAATGCTACATTATATGCTGCCATAGGCCTCTACAACAGGTAACTTAACAATTTCCCCATGATGGATACCTAAGTTGCCTTCAACTTCCCAGTACCACCAACAATGCTATGAATAATCTCTTTGGTACATTCTGAGAATTTCTCTGGGGCATATACTCAGGAGGAGGATTCTGGTTCAGAAGGTAGTTGTATCACACACTTGATATGACTATGACCACCAGGTTGCACCCCACAGGGTGAGCAATAGTATGCCATGGTGCTCACCCACCACATCTTATCTATTCCCTTAGGAGTCTTGGGTTTTTGTAGTGGATGCTGCGATGTGCCACCCGATCCTCATTCAGGAGCAGGTACTCACTCTCCCCACTGTCTGGAGTGTTGGATGCTTTGAGCTCACAGCACTGTCCCTCCCCAGGAACTGCCCTAGCAGGAGGGAGCTGCCTCAGTCAAGGTCATGTCTTGGAGGAAGGATGGGGAGGAGGCACTTGAATGCAAATCTCCACCACTGTTTCTAGGAAAACCAATCTATGATGCTTGCTTTCAGCTCCAAACACAATGCTGCCATGAATATTTTTCTACGAGTCCATTTGTGGACTCTTTCTAGAAATGTTCTGGGATATATTTACCTGAGATACCTAATTTCATTAAGTATTACTGGACTGCTTTCCAGGAGGTCTGTGTCCATTTGACCTCCCAGCAGCAGGGCTCCTCCCTCTGCACATCCTCACCAACACTTACTATTTTTCACAGTTCTCCATATGTAGCTTCAAGAAAAACTTGCTAAAACATGTAAAGGTTAAAAATCCACTTTCTAGTCAACCCCCAGCTTATGAAAATACTCCCAAAGCTTGTGCTTTGCTGTTGAGGCTTTAATTTTGTCAAGAAAAAAAGAATCATTTAAGTAGAGAATTACCAGTATAGGTCCCAATATAAAGAATTTACTAACCATAAAAGACATCTTTTTTTTCCACTTAGGTGTTGTATATTACATCCCTAAAATGTAAAAAATTTTAAGAAGAGTTTGAGTCTGGTAGGTGTTATTTATTATATTCATCCTTGATGTGAAAGCCACAATTGCTAAGAAATAATTTTCTCTAGAAAATATTTATCAGCATGTTACATGTGGATTCTATTTGGCACAGAGAAAAAGTGAATACTTCCTCAATTTCCAATTGTCCATCCTAATAGAAGAGATGAGAAAACTCAAATTATGATTAATCCCCCAATCACTTATTTTGGGGCTTGAAATCACCATGAGACTTCTCGCTCAGAGGAAGAGGCATAGAAATGAGGCACAGTTTTCCCTCACAAGTCAGATGCACAGGAATGGGGAATATGGAGGAGGGGCGATTGGGGAGAGGACCTGGGCACAAGCAGTTTCATCTATATGGAAAAGGAGTTATAGACCAATGAGAACTGACCACTGCTCTGCTCTGCACCACAAGCAGATTGTTGGTTGGTTTTTGTTTTTGTTTTTTTGAGATGGAGTCTCACTCTGTAACCAGGCTGGAATGCAGTGGTGAGATCCCTGTTCACTGCAACCTCTGCCTCCCAGGTTCAAGTGATTCTTCTGCCTCAGCCTCCCAAGTAGCTGGGACTACAGGAACTCGCCACCACGCCCGGCTACTTTTTATATTTTTAGTAGAGACGGGGTTTCACCATATTGGCCAGGCTGGTCTAGAACTCCTGACCTCGTGATCCACCCGCCTCAGCCTCCCAAAGTGCTGGGATTACAGGCGTGAGCCACCGCACCTGGCCCAACTGCTGATTGTTTTGTGTGTGTGTGTGTATGTGTGTGCGTGTGTGTAAGCACACACATGTGTTTGTTTCTTGGCTAATTCTTTGCAGCAGCTCTGCTGTATGCTTAAGTTTGGCAGACCTATTACAAACAAAAAAATTGGAAAATACGGTGAAATGTGTCTCCAAACTTTATTTTTCTAAGTTGACTTACTCTGGCAAAGCAATTAAGTAGACGTTTGTCAAAGTCATCTGTCACTCTGCCTCCATATTGTACTTCTCCGATCATGTACCGAACCGTATTCCATGATACACCCTTTATTAAAAGTAAAAAAGGATTATTCATTGTCAACCCAAACACATCATTATAAACATTTCAGGTCTTTCCCTAGAGGAAAGGTCTGGAAAAGTAAGCACTCACTAGACTTGCATTTAAAATTATTCATAGTCTTATATTAATAACTCTCACTATTACATGGCTGGAACCACTACAGTTTGTTCACCAAGAAAAAATCTACAATACTAAACACTGGTAAGTATACTGTACGTATATTATTTAAAATAGGGAAAAAAGACTATTTTTCACTCTGGGGATATAATTACCTATAATACGCATTGTAGTAATGCCAAGCTGTCACAGAGGAGAAAAGTGGTGTTTAGTGAAGAAAGGAGGAAAATCAAGTAATCATCACTTTAATACGCTTTCTTAATAATATATTTTCTGGAATTATGAGAACAAGAAAATTATTTATCCACAAGATTTTTTCTCAGTGCAATCCTCTGCCATCCTCTGCATTTCATTCTGTGTGCTAAAACTACATCAAAATATTTATTCATTTCTAGAGCAATTTTATACTAGGAATATATTGCAATTTAGCAGTTTTTTTAAATCCTTGATATATTTGAGTTAGGAGAAATAAAGATATCTGCTTTTTGTTTACTTTTTCTTGGTTAAAATTGTATTTTTCAGCTTGGTTGCCTTTCAAAGCAACTATTTTAAGGTAACTATTATTTGTATGTACCAAAATGATAAATGACCACAGAATATGAACACATAGAAAATAACTTTTCATCAGACTGCTATACTTTTAATTTCATATCCCTTTGTCATTTCAAGGAAAAATTACGGTTTGGTTCTAGAGTAAAAACTCATCATGGCTTACCATCCCCATACTGAGGCTGCAGGATCTCCAATTACCTTGCCCTACTCTGGGAAGGAAGAGGGGGCCAGACTGTAGAGAGCCATAGTTAATGAGCCCTTATTAGGCACTGTGTACTGTGCTTTCACAAATACTAACTCATTCCCTCCTCACAGAAACAATGGCCATTTTATAGATGAGGAAACAGGCTCCTGGGCTCATTGACTTGCCAAAGATTATAGAAAAAACACATTTCCAACCCTTTATATGTGTGAAAGGACAACAGAGCTTATGTTCTTAGCTCTGTGACCTTGAGGAAGTCTCTTAGTCCCTCTTGTCTGTTACCTCATCAGAAAAATGAGTAATAAATAAATAATAATGCCTTTGTTATTGACCTCACAGAGTTGTGAAGATAAAAATGAGATCCTGCATACATGAGAACTTTGAAAACTGCAAAGTGTCATATGATGATGAATGACCATTACTAGAAAGTATTGTTATTCATAGGCATAAGCTGAGCAGTTAAGAAATGACTTAAGGTGGAAAAGAGCTTTCACATGGGCTGGCAGATACCATCTTCACTTCTGAAGAGGCAGGAGTAGGACCAGTGAGAAGAAGCTTGACCTAAGGCACACCTTCTCTTGAAGTGCCCTGTGGCCCTTGAGTGTAACATGAGGAAAGATGCGGTATTTTGCCACACACTGAGTTAGTTAGCTTCTGTGGTATGTGCGTGTTGGGGGCGGGGACAGGCTGCCCCAGCAAGTGTCTGATTAGAATACGTCCCTTCAAAGGGGGCTCCATGGGGCTCAGCAAATTCACACCACATCATAGACTTCAAATGACTGTAGAACCCTGATTTAAGAAGAGCAATAAAAACAAGAAAAAAGGCACAATTTCACTCACTTTTTTAATATCGCATTCATCAAGGTGATTCTGAATAAACTGAACACTGGCTGAAAAGTCAGCAGAATTGAATTCGTAGGGAATATTCCATCCTAAGGGGCCAAACTTTCGTCGCTCCTTAAAAACACCAAAGAAAAGTAAGTATTGCGTGTACCTGATTCCATTTTTTATTGCTATAAAAATACAGTAAAATTAAGGCTATATTATCAAAATCAATTGACATTAGTTTAAAAGAATAGTATATACAATTTTGGATATACCGTCATGTCGCTTAACAATGGGGTTACCTTCTGAGAAATGCATCATTAAGCAATTTCCTCATTATGTGAACATCTTCGAGGGTGCTTACACAAACCTAGATGGTACAGCCTATACACACCTAGGCTACATGAGGTAGCCTATTACTCTCAGGCTACAAACCTGTGCAGCATGTTACTGGACTGACTACTGCAGGCAACTATAACACAATGGTAGGTATTTGTGTATCTAGACATATCTAAACACAGAAAAGGTATAGTAAAAGTACATTATACTCTCATGGGACCACCACCATATATGCAATCCATGTTGACTGAAACATTATGTGGCATATAGCCATATTAGAAATATTACTTCATGGCTCTATAGCTAACTGGTTTATAGAAACAAATCTCCAAAGATTTGTCAAGTTGCAGTTTTTGGGTTTGTTTATTTTTAAAGTCTAGGTCTCCACTGACAACTCAAAAAAATGCAGTAGGTGCTCAACAAATATCTGTTGAATGAACTGTTATTCTACATTGGACTCCCGAAAGTTTGAAATGTCAAATGCAAGGGTTTGAATTTTTTCCGCTGGATTACCTAAACCTCTCTCAAGAGCACTTAGATTCTGTGATGACTTCACTTGGCAATCTTGTCATTTCAGATTTTGAAAACTAAAACTTTCTGTTGTACACATGACGTGTCTGTCTTGAAACTTTCACGTGACCCTCATTTGTTTCCCTCTACTTAATCAAAGAGGGCCTAAGAGACTCCTGTGCAATAGTGGCTAACTGTTTACAAATGCCAAATCACCCATAAATAATCAAACTGGACTCAGAGCAAATGATTCAATTGTTTTGATATTCCAGAGAGCATTTTAAAGGTATGGCAAGTATTAGACCTGATAGCTCCAAGAACTGATCATCCAACAAACCACATAGATGAGTCCAGATGTTTCCAAGGCATCAGCTTTTCCTATCCCAATACATAATCAGTCTCTAAGGAAGGTCCAATGATTTATTAGATTAGTTTCTAGACCCTAATTCTAGTGCCTAAGGTAAGGACCCATGTGGAGAGTAGAATCCCTATACATCTATGGGAAGGTTTAATTCTACTCTTTTACCTCTAAGTATATACTAACTTTTCTTTTTCTTTTCTGCCTTCCCCAACTCAATACACACACACACAGACACACACACACACATGCACACACTGCCATTTTCACGAGCTATTCCAATCCTTCTTGCTGCAGCTATGCCATGCTTCAGATCCTGAATAATCCCACCATTTAAAAAAAATTCTAAATAAATTTTTGCTTGGACAAGTTCATGAACATGTCAGAGAAGAAATTCAGAAAATTCAAAGGTTTTAATTACTGAGTTTCAGGGTATGCTTTCAAAGTATTTAGTAAATCATTAAGATTAATTTGGGTCTAGATGTTCTGACCCTGGGAGATCAGACGAAGGGCAAGAATAATAAAATAATAATAATAATAATAATAATAATAGGAGTAGCGCTTAAAAACGTAAAGTACTACTGTTACCTCTAGACCTAAACTTCTTTAGTTAAGGTTGTCAGGCATTAGAGATTTGTGCTATGTGACACCCACTCCTATCCCTTAGCTAATCTGATCCAATGTAGAAAGCCAGCCCAGAAAGAACTGACCAGATTCCTTCTCCCAGGAATTTGAACTTAGGGTTGTAATTGCTATCTGGGGCTTAGACTAGGAAAACTTGTAAACTCAGGAGCTGTGAGGAACCATCTTCCACCCTGTACTTAGAGGAGGTGAGGAGGAGCAGAGGCCACAGCCTTGAAGGGAGGAGAGACTGTGTGGTCCCAGCTGCAAGGGCAGGAGCCGTGGTCCCTAACACTGTTTCTCTTGACAGCTTCCTGTTTTCTAGTCCCAGCATTCATGTTGCCTTGGTTTTTGTTTTGTGGTTTTTTTTTTTTAGATGTTTCATATTGAAATATATGGTCCTATAACCAGATTTTGAGCCTTGACAGTGAAAAACACGTCTTCTATTTTTGTCTCCCCTTTTGCACCTTGGGGGAAAGAATCACGGTTGCCTAATAAACACTGGTCAATTATTACCAGGGCAGAAGGAACCCTTCCTCTGTAAGAGGTCAATGCTGAGGCTAACCCAGGGTTTGGCATTTCTGAAGTGGACCTCAGAAACATTGAGGTGAGCCTCTTCCAGATTATCCCAGGAGCAAGGGTGGGTTGAGAGGGTTATGGGATATTAACATGAAAATTCATACAGCTAACCCTTTTAGTTCTTGGAATTTCTTCCATCTTGAGGACTTTGAAGAGAAGAATGCTAATGACTTATTAGTGAAATGTGGATGTTTTCCCATTTTTGAAAAAGAGAATCAGAATTTACACCATTCGTTTTACCTAGGTGTTTGACTTAATTTTTAAATTTTAATGTTCAATTAGATGGATGGCCGAATGAAAAATAACTCCAGTTACTAAAGCTGCTCAAATGGGCTCTATGGAAACACTCCTATTTATATGCACTGAGTCATTGCAATTTAGTTGTTCCTTAAAATGTGTGTTTTGAAAATTGCCCTAATGCTAAGATTTGCTTCATGTTTATATTTCTTACTACCAGTTTTCATCTAAAGCATTTACTTTTTAAGTTGGTTCACTACAGCCATAAACTGATTAGCTCATCTTGGGAAAATTAAAAAGCCCCAAATCTTAGTGGGTGCCTTTTCTTTCACAAATGAAGTCATTTCATCTTATTGCTATTTTTTTTTTAATTACCTTGGAATACTATCAGGATAGACTCAAACAACTAGAACCTAAGAGCTCAGTGCGAAGATCAAAGCAAGGGGTTTTGCTGCTAGACTTATTTGGAATATTGAATTTCTTCAGTTTAATTAACATTTTTGAAACCATGGGATGAGTCCTATGCAGTACAATAAAAATATTTAAATGGATGCATTTTCAAGAAGTTTTAATCTGTTGCAAAAATAAGACTTAGAGACAAGAAAAAGAACAATGGGATAGTGAATATAATTAACTGTCAACATTTCACAGATGATAAGCCTGAAGGAGACCTTCAATCTGAGGCTTCTGGGAATAATAAAACTGAAGCTGGTCTTTGCAAAGGGGAGAGAAGAGACTTTCAGGGTTGGCAAAGGCCATGAGCAGAATTAGGAGCACAAATCCTGCGACTCATGGAGAAGAAGGCTGCAGACAGAAGGTTCTGCTTCAGCAGAGGACTAGCTCTGGTGAGTAGCAGCAACTCAGTGTTCACGTGCTTCAAGGCATGGAACGCAGACAGATTTGAATGTTAAAACTTCATTTGACAGAAGGGAGTGACTATACATCATCAAGCTGGTGAGTGATGATTTTAGGAAAACCAGTCCACTCCTTACTTAATTTGACTAATACAGTTTCTTCTTTTCTTTTCACAGAATATGCAAAACTCTGAACTACTAAAGAAATATGGAAAATGTAAAATCATGAAAAACTCCTTAGAACACTGATGAAAAGTTGTTCAACCATTTTAATGATGTCAGAGCCATTTCCAGTTTTACGTTAGGCTCTACCTCTGCAGTTCCCACAGAGCTGCAGAATCATTTCACAGCTTCAAAATAAGACAACTGGATTTATCTATCTAACTCCAATAACTGGAGCTAATATACAAAGAAAAATACAAGCCACACTAGACAATGTAAGGGAAACTTTACTAGGTAAAAATAGTTAACAGAAACAGCCAGAACCTCTGGGAAACACTACGGGGCAGAGTGTAAAAGATAAACCTGTATCATACTATTATAATTATTCAAAGACATTTAAATGAGGAATTTTATAATCATCTCTCCCCAAAGCAAGAATTTTATATACACTATTAAATTTGAAAGGAATGTTTATCAAGGCTCAGACTTGAGAAAGAAAACAAACAAAATATAGGGGAAGCAAACACTTTTCTGAATGAAAACTGTTAATAGTGAGATTCCCTGGGCCCTAGGCCTGTTTTATTTACTATCTAAGTAATTTTTAAAGGCATGATAAAATTTCCAAGTTTGCCACTGCCACTACAGGCCCTTAGAGATCCTAATCAATAACTTTAGCTAAAAAAGAAAAACGAAAAAAAAAAAAAAAAAGACCACCTCACCTCACAGAGTTATATATAAGCTGTTTGAAAAGTCAGAAAGAAATATGCAGTTCAATGTGGACAAGCCAAGGTGATGGGGAGAAAAACTCCAGACTATGAAATGGATATAAAAATGGTTCAAGACTCTTCCCTTAAGGGTTGTGGCCATTTGGCCATTATTTTCAATTCTTGCCGCATATCAGGATCACTTGGAAGTTTTTAAAAAGACTGAGCTCCTTCCTTTTGGCCTCCTGGGGATTTTGATTTAAGTGTCCTATTCTGGGGCCCAGGCATTGGCTGAGAAGACAATTGTAGATAATTGGCTGAGAAGACCATTGCTTAAGACATTTACTCGGTCCAACACATACCTCAAAGAGCAGCATGTCGACAATCAATAGGAAAAAAAATAACCCATAGAACATTGTTCTGATCTTCTGCAGGAGGTGTTAGGAGGTGGCTAAAAATGTAATGATTGAGTTTCAAAAGACTAAGACTTTGGAGGAAAATGTGCTTAAAATTAAAATCCCAAAGGGTGAATGTGGGCTTGCTCTGAAACCCAGAACGATGCTACACTGGATGCTACACTGCCCAGGAAAGCTTAGAGACAGAATACTGAGGCCAGAGAGAAGCTTCCCTCTTAGGTAATCTTCAAGAGGATGCTGAAATATTCTCAGGGAGTGGCAGCCAAACTGAGACCAGGCACACACCAGGGTCCTGGGAATAAAAAGCTCCCATAGGGAGGGCAGAAGGGCCACTGGCAAAAGTAGAGACATCACTGGACTGCAGCAGGGGTGGGGGCTTCAGCAGGAACTTCCCCTCTCAGGGTAGGTGCTACTGCCCTGTGTGGATAGTAAGTTGACGGAGGAGAGCGGGAGTGGCGAGGAGCAGAGCTCAGTGCGGCGTTGCCTGGTGCATCTATGCACGTTCCCATGGCAGCACCCAGGGCACCCTCCTCCTGGGAAAGCCTGCTCCCACCTCAAGAAGAAAGCAAACCACGCCCTCCACCACTCTTCTTCTTCTTTTTTTTTTTTTTTTTTTTTTTTTTTTTTTTTGAGATGGAGTCTCGCTCTGCCGCCCGGGCTGGAGTGCAGTGGCCGGATCTTAGCTCACTTCAGCTCACTGCAAGCTCCGCCTCCCGGGTTCACGCCATTCTCCTGCCTCAGCCTCCCGAGTACCTGGGACTACAGGCGCCCGCCACCACGCCCGGCTAGTTTTTTGTATTTTTTAGTAGAGACGGGGTTTCACCGTGTTAGCCAGGATAGTCTCGATCTCCTGACCTCGTGATCCACCCGTCTCGGCCTCCCAAAGTGCTGGGATTACAGGCTTGAGCCACCGCGCCCGGCCCCTCCACCACTCTTCTACCCAAGTTATCCTTGACCAGCCAAATCTACTTCCCCTTCTCCCAGGAAAGGAGAGGCGCTCATTTTGTTCCCTGCAACAGAAGTAGAATCCACATATCATGCCTATGAACTGGGGTAAGCTGATGGCATAATGCCACCCAAACCAGGATTCTGTGGGAGAAATTACATTTTTTACTGGAGAGCAGGTAGGGAGTTGGTTATTTTACTCCTGGGTTCTGCACTGTAATGTGGGATGAACTCCAGCATGAACCCCTCTGGAGCCTCAGATCCTGTGCCTAATTATTTTTTCAGTCTCTGCAAAAACAAAAGTACATATAACATGTTTGTTTAAAGCAAGGGATACCTGTTTTAATTTGGAGGACTCAATTAATTAACAAATCAGATGTGTGGCTCTTATACTCAACAATAGAGAGAGAAAAGAAACGTTAAGTCACAAACTACCTAATCCACAATATTCCTTCCTATAGCAGTTGAGTCTCAGACATTCAGGTGCATATAAATCATGTAGGTATCTTGGTACAATGCAGACTGATTCAGGAGAGTCTGAGGCGAGATCTGAGATCCGCCTCCAACAAGCTCCCAAGAGATGTTGATGCTTCTGGCCCAAGACAACAAGTCTCTAAAGAATTGTGGATTTTTCTATTAAGCTGTCCCTATCCTAACCAAGTAAAAAAACAAAACAAAACAAAACAAACAAACAAAAAAACTTAGGCAAAATCACAGCAAACATTTCTGTGATATTTCTGAAACATATGTCTAAAATTCCCGGGAGATTTTGGAAATACCACGGTAAACACTTCTGAAATTGATGAAAAACAATTACCTACACTCCCTGTATTGTCACAGAACTGGATGACGGAATTTTAGAAATTGAAAAAAACCTTGAAAGATCACCTACTTCTGCCTCCAACTGCACAGATGGGGAAATAGGCCCTGAGAGAGACATAACTTGATCAACTAACTGCTTTCAGCTAGCTGATTTCACAGCAAGCATGAAAGTCCAGGCCTCCTGACTCTAGTGAAGTGTTATTTCTAGCCCTCTATTATTTGATTTTAAGAGACATTCAGCCTTTTATTCTTGAACACTCCACTGGTAACTTCACTGCCCTAGCGGTGAAAATATTTCTCCTCTGTTTTAACCCAAACACACGTGGTGTTAAGTGCAAGGGCACTTTAGCCCCATGGCTGGACCATGGTCCTGTTGCTCTTCTTCCCTTTAGCACTTGGATAATGGCCACTAAAAACACAGGTTGCCACATTAACCATATGGAAAATACCCCCAACCAGCTCTCCATGATAAGCACAGTGGAAGAGTTGAATCATCACTACTGGGAACAGAATCATAAAATACGTTATTTGTGAATTGGGAATGAAATAGCAGAGTTAAAGCAATACTTGTATTAGAGTGTGATAAGATCTAGCAAAGCGAACAATTCCCAGATAAGAATGTATGAAATAGGCTTCGGTGACTTGGAAGCTATAATTGACAATCCAAAGGCCACAATGGAACTTAGTCAAGACAAGCACCAGCAAAGCATTTAATCTGATTTTAACTCTCTCAGGGTTGGGAGACAGACAAACAACACAGCCCTCTCTGTTGGGCAGCCAGGAACCTAGTAAAGTGGTAGGGATAATGAAGTAGGGGTAAATACACACAGTATTTTCTGGGGTGAGCATTAAGTTCCCCTCCATCTTTGGACAGGGCAGGGAGAGGTAATGTGAAGTTCTGCCCATGACTGTACACAGCTAAAAGCTTGACTCCTCGGATAGACCGACCGATTTATTTTATCCTTCACCCCAGCCTCAGGGAAGAAAGAAACGCAGGTAAAGGTTAAAGGAATCTCTTCAATTCTCTGTGAAATCAAGGAATAGATCAAGTGCATTGAAAATATGTAGCTTTTGAATTACAGAACAAAAAATAAAATTCAGATGCAGAACAAAACACTAACGATAATTTTAAAAATCATAACAGACAAGTTGCTTGGTAATCAGAGTTCTTAAATTACTGCATCAGTACTAAGACTGTAAAAGCAAACAGCAAATGACTTGAGAAAGACTCGGAGCTGCTGTTCCTCCTCCTCCTCCAACATCACCACCACTTTTACTATCAGGTAATGAATAGAGTCAAAACAGTACATAAATTAGAGGCAGCCAATCCTAGTTCAGCCAATCCTAGTCAACCACATTTGAAGAGTACTTAACGTCTTTGAGATGGTGATAATCCTATCTTGAAATGTGGCTGTTAGTATTATAGGAGATGGTCCACATAAAATTCTTGGCCAGCACAGGCACTTTCAAAACCAAGCTCCTATCTTTATAATCCATTAGCTCATTCTACAAATATTTATTGAGCTCTGACAATCCCCTGCATGCTGTTGTGACAGCAGGAGAGTCAGCAGTTGCAAAAAGACAGTCTTCACCCTGGAGAATCTTACATTCCAATAGCAGGGTTGGGGGTTGGGGCAGGGGGCACACACAAAACACATAAGCAAATATACACTATGCCAGGCGGGGAAAGTGCTATGAAGGAAAAGAGAGTAAGGGGACAGAGCGGCAACGGATAGCGCCCTCTTGGGAGCCTCTCCAATGAGGCCTCAGCACATCACCAGCCATCCCCTAAAGGTGAAAACTGCTTTCCATAGTTACCTGAACAGTGGAGTGTAAAAATGCTACTGTGTAAAGCATCGGCTTCCACATGGGTAAATTACTGATGTCCAGAAGGTCTTGATTAATTCCTGCAAATGTTCTTTTCAAACCTGCGCGTACACCTTGGGGTGGCTCATTAGTGAATTTGAGAGAGGTCTGTCATGAAAAGAAAACAGTGGTTTTGTTTCTATAAATTACTATAAAGAATAAAATAGAAATTACAATATTAGACTGAGTATCCTTTATCTGAAATGCTTGGGACTAGAAGTGTTTTGAATTTCAGATTTTTTTTCAGATTTTGGAATATTAGCATTAAATTGTTATATGAGCATTTCCTTTGGGCATTCTATTGGCACTGAGAATGTTTCAGATTTTGAAGCATTTCAGGTTTCCATTTTCAGATTTAGGATGCTCAACCTGTACATCAGAAAACAATATGCTTGGCCGGGCGCGGTGGCTCAAGCCTGTAATCCCAGCACTTTGGGAGGCCGAGACGGGCGGATCATGAGGTCAGGAGATCGAGACCATCCTGGCTAATACGGTGAAACCCCGTCTCTACTAAAAAATACAAAAAACTAGCCGGGCGACGAGGCGGGCGCCTGTAGTCCCAGCTACTCGGGAGGCTGAGACAGGAGAATGGCGTGAACCCGGGAGGCGGAGCTTGCAGTGAGCTGAGAGCCGGCCACTGCACTCCAGCCTGGGTGGCAGAGCAAGACTCCGTCTCAAAAAAAAAAAAAAAAAAAAAAAAAAAGAAAACAATATGTTTATGGTACATAAAGTAGGGGCAAAGTTCAGCACTGTATAAACTAAGTACATTGATCAGAGCTGAAACTCAATAAATTAGTACCAAGTCTTAGAGCTCTTCTATGGAAATATTTACTGTAGTCTAATCTTGATGTCAAGATTGTGATGATTATAGTATTATAGTGAGATTTTGCAGTCCAGACTCTACAGGACCAAAAAGCCCTGTTGTGTTCTCATCTTTCAACAATGTCCATGATGCCATCTTTATTTCTATAACTCTCAATGAAAAGACATTTAGTAACAAACCTGAAGCAATGTAATTGGAAATCGATCATGAGGCTCCGTAGTTATCCATACTCGGAAAGAATCATCACTGGCTTCAGTGGTAATTAGTGTCTCCAGTAATTCTTCCATGAATTCCAGGCCAAGGTGGCAATTTTGTAGTAATACCCAACCACCCTGTATCCAAAAATGAGTCCATATTTATTTCTTATAACTTTTTTGCTATGATTTTAACAAAACAAAATGTGCACTTTTTTTCTTTTATAAAACCATGTGAATACTGTTTTGAACACATTTTTAAAAATTATATGTCAATACAATAATTTCTCCGGCTATTGGTACAAGCTAATTACTTAGAATCAAGTGGGTTCAAAATGATAGTATTCTGCTACCCCTGGTTCAGAAAGGAACAGAAATTAAAACTTGAAGACAGACTTGTGTAAGTACAGTGTGTGCACCATCTAATGGTGGGAATGGGTATTTTGGAATCAGTAACTTAAGTTGTCCTGCCTAAGGTAAATCAGAACTGACTCACCCCCAAAACCAAAAAGACTGGTTCACAGTTATTCATAGTTACAAAGAAAGATACACATGATCTCATGAAAGGTGGAGACAATACATTTGGCGACATTTACTACCATAACCCTAAGCTTTATTCTTTATCATCACTCTTTCCACACTTTCTTGAAACCACATAACTTATTAAGCACTTTCTAAATAAATACTTGATTAAACAAACTACCTTAAAAATATGTCACAAAACCATCACTGCCCTGTGAGAACACAGGTTCTTCACCAGACATTTTAATACCGTTATACAGGAATCAGCTATCTTGAACGACGTAAAACTACAAAATAGTGAGCACAATAAATATATGGCAAGGCATATATACCGTGTCTCAACTGTAAGCGAAAATACAACTCACACCGGCTTAACTAGCAAAGGGGATGTGCCGTCTATACAATTGGGGTTTCAGAGGAAGACGGCATTCAGGATTAGTTTGTGTCATCACGGACCCACCTACTTTCTGGTTCCCCACTCTGCATTCCACAATGCCAGCTTTATGCTAACCGTGGTGTCTCTCAAGGCAGCAACATGGCTGCACCTGCTCATGTCTGGTTTTCTTTTCTGATTATGCCATATAATCAATATTTACCCCACTTTGACAAACAGGGCATGGAAGTTATAAAGGCTAGCATTCCAAAGATGGGTAATGTGAACACAGTATTTAAATTAAAAAGTTTTGCACTCACAGAAACTAAAGAAATTATTTAAGGCCCAAAGTTAAACTGTCAAATCACTCAACAGAGTGAAACACTTGATCTGAGTAAAAATAATTACGTATAATTGCTTTGAGATATACATGTAGAAATTAAATAAATTATTGAATTTAATTAAGTGATAAAGATTAAGGCTTAGGGCATTTGAGAATTAATGACTAGCTGGAAAATTTGATGACCCAAGCAGAGTTTTAGCCCATTAACCCTCTCTAGTCATTAATTTCCAGGGAGAAGCTGCACCAAAGTTTGTACAGACATTCTGAGATCAAAAGCTTAAAAATAAACCAAGATCTTATTTTATTTTTATTTTTATAAATGGTATCATTTCTTATTACAGCTGAAAAGGCTATCTACAGAGCATTTCTAGAAAATTAATGTCCTGTGTATTTATTAGGTGCAATGGGAAATCTCTCTTAACACTCCATTCAGCTTGCAATTTTCAGTGAAAACCATTATCAATATTTAAACATAGCATCCTTAAATATTTCTTATTTGCCTGAAATGATCCATTAATGAAAAATGAAAGTCTGCCTTTAACTGAAAATGAAAATTTAACTGTCTCAATCTGTCACTCCTTAAGTACTACCTATTCATATTGATCATGAAATTCCAAGATTGCTAGAGCTGCATTCTTAGAAATCAGAAGGTGTGTCTCCCAAATTATAAAACGAACAAAAAATCGGTGAATGTAAAATGGAGCATATACTATAGAAAATGGAATAAGCTTTCCATGGGAATATCAGGAGGAAACTAGACTGAGGTTTAAAATTCACAGGTAATGATAAGCAAAAATGGAAAAATCAGGATTGAGCATCAGGACAAGAATGTGGTAACATTCGTGGCTGTGGGGTTTCCAGCAATAATGTTGCAGCAGGAGCAGTCTCTTGTCACATACCTGCTGCATTGACATCTGAATCAGCTTTCGAGCATGTACTTCTTGTCCTTGCCCCATTGAGATAGTTCTACATTCTGTAACATAGGAGAAAGTTCACTATGATAAAACATAACTCTTACAGCAGGATTATAATGAAAACTTAAATTCTGAATGATTATAGCCTCCTTCTATTGTTTCTAAGAAAAAAATCTTTGCTGTTCAAACAGGCCTGGCCTTTGGTTGTGTGGATCAGAGAAATGCATGGAGCAGAGACCTGGAGGCACCACCCGGAAAGGCGAGGGTTGGGGGTCAGGAAGGGAGAGAAAAAGGCACATATGGTGAGAGTTTGAGATTCTTTGGAGACAATGAGGAACAAGATTAATGGTGGGAGAGGCAGCTATAATGCTATCACAGGTATTTGGAGGGAAAAAAGGATTTTTTAGTTTTGCCGTAAGTTTTGGTTAGAATCCTTTTTGTCGTTTTAGCAGATGCTTCTGTAAAGTTTAATTTTCTGTTGATTCCTTTTAGATATCAGGCTCACAGTAGTTTCTGTCTGCTTGTTTAGGTTTTCTTCGTATGTTTGATCATTTTTCTGAGATGAAATCTGAGACAGTTCGGCCCTGTGATGGGTACATTCAGGGGCAACCGTCTAAGACCTAGTTCTCAGCTGCTCCTCAGATTAAATCACCACCTTGGAACTAAACATGAAAACACTCCAGGATGAGAAATGTCATAATTCCAGAGACAATGCACCATTTAGGACCAGATGTCCCAGGCAGAGAACCATACTTGTGCTCTACCACATGAATTAGTTAAATTGAAGAAGTCTGAGAATCATGTTTACACAACTGCAATTAGAAATTATCTTTTAAGCAAGCCCTTGTAGGCCCCAATTTTCTTGGGTTCTAGAGGCATAATCACTGTACAAGGAAAAGCGATCAATGGAGACATTGTGAACCAGTGTATGTTTGTGGGAACTGCTGGTAGAGACTATAAGAGGCCGGAGACTTCATGGGGTGGGGAAAGAAGTATGTCAGAAACCAGAAACATTGTCAGGACACACCATTTAAATGGCATCCTGTGGTTAATAGCCAGATCTTCCGAGATCTGCAGGGTGCAAGATTAGGGATTATTTGTAGGCTCAGGGTCACAGGGAGACACTTTGCAATGACAGCCTGAGGAGGATGGAAGAGCACTCACTGCTTGGAGAATCAGGAATTGAAATAGGCCAAGTGTTAACAAGCAAAGGTAGATTTTCCTACCCAAGTCCCCATGAATCTCCCCAGCTCCTAAGGGGAATCTGGCACCTGAAAAGAATCCCACCCAGCCTATAAAAGCAGAAGAAAGGAGAGGAGTGACTTGAATGAGAGGAGCCTCTGGATCCTGGATAGATATCGAGCCCCACTTATTTCAGAAGAACACACAAATGTTCAATAGATCAATGAGGGAGAGTGACAGGCTCAAAAAGTATTAACACATGAGTGTGAGCCACAGCCTCTCTGTCTTCATCCAACTCCTCTGAAACACACCTTCTAAAAGGAAGGTCTGGTTTTAGTTCAGGTGACCCTGGCATAGTTGTTGCTTGATCCAGGTATTGGGTCAAGAGGTGATTTATAGGCATCCCTTCATATTCAGAATCTGACCACTTCCCAACTCTGCTTTTATTTGCTGGCCTAAGTGTCCACCACCTCTTGCCTGGATTCTTGGAATGGCCTCCTAACTGGTGACAACCTCACTCCCACCCTTGTCCTCTACTAGCTATTCTTCCTACAGCAGCCAGAGGGGTCTCTCAAGCCCTAAGTCAGATTACGTTCATCCTCTGCTCAGAACCATCCAATGGCTTCCCATTGCAGCCAAGGCAAAATCCAAAATCCAAACCAAAGTTCTTATTTATGGTCTATAAGGCCCTACACAATCAGTCCCTGCAACTGCTGCCACACACCACACCCACCCCCACCCAACACACACACACACACACTTTTTCTTATCTCACCACCCCTCTATCCATTCACTTTTCTCCAGCCATAGCAGCCTCTTCGCCAGATCCTCCCCAGCCTCATTGCTGTTCCCTCCTTTAGAGTTCCATACTCACTCCCTTCACATCTCAGGTTTTTCTCCCGCTGTCAGCAAGGCTTTCCTGATGGTTCTGGTCCTATCTAAAACAGCACACCTCTCCTATCACTCTGTCCTTTCCCCTGCTTCTTAGCATATTTTATATTTTCTTCTTAGCATACTATGTACTACCTTGTTTATCAATTACTGTCTGTTTTATGCCCAGTCCAGAATATCAGCTAGGGACTTAGTTAGACACGGTGACCAAATCAGCACCTAGCCAGTGCCTGGTGCTCAACAGATGCTCAATAAATATATATTTCTGAACCTTTAAAATTGAGATATAATTTCCATATAAATTATGAAGTATATACTTTATTACAAAGTGTATATTTCAATATTTTAAAATATATTTATAGAGTTGTGTAACTATCGCTACTGTCAAATTATCTAATTCCAGAACATTTTCATCAACTCCAAAAGAAATCCCATACCCATTAGCAGTCACTTCCCATTCCCCCCTCCCACCCCAGCAATCACAAATCTTTGTTTCTATTCCAGACATTTCATTAAAATGGAATTATGCAGTATATGGTCTTTTGTGTCTATCTTCCTTCAGTTAGCATGCTTTCAAGGTTCATCCACATTGTAGCATGTATTACTTCATTCCTTTTTATGGCTGAATAATAGTTCACAGCATGGATATACCACATTTTTTTTTCCATTCATCAGCACCAGACGTTTGGGTTGTTTTCACTTTTTAGCTAGTATGAGTAATGCTGCCATGAACATTCACATACAAGTTTTTGGGTGGATGTATATTTTCAGTTTTGTGGGGTATATACTCAGAGGCAAGTTTGTTGAGTCATGAGATAACGCTATCTTTAACTTTTTGAGAAACTGCTAGACTGTTTTCCAAAGCAGCTGCACCATTTTACATTTCCATTGGCAATGTATGAATGTTCTAATTTTTCCACATCCTTACCAATGCTTGCTGTTGTCCCTGTCTTTGATTATAGCTATCTTAGTGGGAATGAAGAAATAGCTCATTGTGGTTTTAATTTGCATTCCCCTAATAACTAATGATGCTGAGTATGCTTTCATGTGTTTATTGGCCATTTGTATATCTTCCTTGTAGAAATATCCATTCAAATCCTTTGCCCATTTTTAAATTGGGTAATTTGACTATTGTTGAGTTGCAAGAGCTCTTTATATATTCTGGATACTAGACCCTTAACAGATGTATGATTTGCAAATATTTTCTCCTATTTTATAAGCTGTCCTTTGATGGTGCCCTCTGAAGCACAAAGTTTTACATTTTGATGAAGTCCAATTTATCAATATTTCCTTTTATTGCTTATGTTTTTGGTTTCGTATCTAGAAAACCATTGCCTAATCCACGGCCACAAAGATTTACTCACTAAGTGTGCTATGAATTTAGTGTTTACAGTTAAATCTCTGATTCATTTTGAGTTAATTTTTGTGTATGTTGTGATGTAAAAACCAAACTTCATTCCTTTGCAAATGCTTATCGGTTCTTCCAGTACCGTTTGTTAAAGAAGATTGTCTTTTCCCACATTGCATGGTCTTAGAACCCTTGTTGAAAACCAACTGACCATAATACGTGAGGGCTGGGTTTATTTCGGGACTCTCAATTCTGCATTGAGATACATATTCTTTGCAATGATATATATCTTTATGCGTATATCACACTCTTTTAATTACTGTAGCTTTGTAGTAAGTCTTGATTTTGGGAAGCATAAGTCCTATAGCTTTGTTCTTCCTTTTCAAGATTGTTTTAGCTGGCTTGGGTCCCATGAATTTCTATACAAATTTTAGAATCAGTTCATCAATTTCTATTTTTAAAAAGGGCTGTTGGGATTTTGATAGGGATTGAGTTAAATCTCTTGATCTATTAGATGAGTACTGCCATCTTACCGAAGTCTACTGATCCATGAACAAACTGGATGTCTTTCCATTTATTTAGGTATTTAATTTTTTAACAATTTTTTTTAGTTTTCAATGTACAAATCTTCCACTTCTTTTATTGAATTTATTCCTAAGTATTTTATTTTTAATGATATTGTAAACAAATTGTAATGTGTTTATGATTTCATTTTTGAATTGTTCTTGCTAGTGCATAGAAACACAATAGCTTTTAAATATTGATCTTGTATCCTACAATCCTGCTGAACTCATCTATTAGCTCTAATTGTTTTTTGGTAAACAACTTATAATTTTTTATGTACAAATTCATGTCACAATCATAGAGGCTGTTTTACTTCTTCCTTTCCAATGTAGATGGCTTTTTGCTCTTTGCCTGGTCTGATTGCCCTATGTAGAACCTCCAGTGCAATGCTGAATAAAAGTTGTTTAAGAGTAGACATCCTTGTCTTTCTCCTGATCTTTGGGAGAACATTCAGTCTTTTATCATTAAGTGTGATATTAACTGTGAGTTTTATGTAGGTGCCTTTTATCAGGTTGAGAAAATTTCCTCTTATTCCTAGTTCACTAAGCATATTTATCAATGTTTTCAATGCTTTTTAGCATCTGCATTGGACTAAATGTTTATGCTCCCCTAAAATTCATATGTTGAAACCTAAACCCCAAGGTGATGGTACTAGGAAGTGACAAGACATTAAGAGTGGGATTAGTGACCTTATAAAAGATGTCCAAGAGAGACTTCTTGTTCCACCATGTGAAGACACAATGAGAAGTCATCTACAAAATAGGAAACAGGCCCTGATTTTATCAGCTACCGAATCTGCCAGGGTCTTGATCTTGGACTCTCGGCCTCCAGAACTATGAGAAGTATATTTCTGCTGCTTATAAGCTACCCAGTCCATGGTATTTTGTTGCAGCAGCTCAAATAGGTTAAGACAGCATCTGTTGAGATGATCATGTGGTTGTTGTCTATTATTCTATTAATATGGTATATTATATTGATTGATATTCATATGTTTAACCAATCTCATACTCCTGGGAGTAATTCACTTGGTCATAGTGTATAATGTTTTTATATGGTGCTGCATTTAGTTTGATAATATTTTAGTTGAGAATTTTGCTTCTATGTTCAAGGGATAATAGTCTGTAGTTTTTTGTGTGTGATGTCTTTGCATTTGGTATCATGGTAATACTGGTATCAGAATGGGTTAAAAGTGTTCTCTCCTCTTTTATTTTTTAGGAAAGCTTGAGAAAAACTAGTGCTATTCTTTAAAAATTTGCTAGAATTCACCAATGAAGCCATCTGGGACTGAGATTCCTTTTGTGGGATTTTTTTTTAATGAATCAATCTCCATACTTCTTATGGCTCTATTCAGATTTTCTACTTCTTCTTGAGTCAGTTTCAATAGTTATCTCTAATAATTTTTCCATTTCATCTATGTTATCTAATTTGTTGGCATAATTGTTCACAGTGTTCCCTTAGGAGTTTTTAAATTTTGGTGAGGTCAATAGTTACATCCCTGTTTTATTGCTGATTTTAGTAATCTTCACTTTATCTTCTTTATTCTTTGTTTAGCTAAACATTTGTCAATTTTATTGATCTTTCAAAAAAGATACTTTTAGCTTCTTGATTCTTTGTTGTTTTTCTATTTTCTGGCTTTTTTTGCTCACATATTTATTCTTTCTTTTCTTTTGACTGCTTTGAGTTTAGTTTGCTCTTCTTTTCTAAGTTTCTTAGTGTGGAAGATTGTTACTGATTTGTAATCTTTCTTCATTTAATATAAGGTAATAAATATTATATATCTTTTCTGAATGGCCTGGGGAAAAAAACGATTGATTGGCATTGAAAAAGCGAGAAACATTCCAAATCAAGGAAGGAAAGGGGCCAATGAGACAAGAAACAGCATAGGCTGAGTTTTTAGAGGTGGGGGCAAGGACTGTCAAGACATCATAAGGGGGACTCTCAAGAGAAGCGTGTATGCAGGAAACAATGGAGGAAGTGTTGCTGCAAGTGATACAGTATAATTCCACTTTGGTGGTTTAGGAAGTGTTGCTGCAAGTGATACAGTATAATTCCACTTTGATGGTTTAGGTTTTGTTTTAATTGTTTGAATTTGAAAGACTTTAGTAAAATTTTGACTGCCTTTATATTCCTTTCCAAAATTATGCTTGTGTCTCTTCCACCTTTTTTTTTTTTTTTTTTGGACTTACTTCTAATTAAATAATATATGTTCACATTAAAAGGTTTAAAAAATACAGGAGCACATAAAGAAGGAAATAAAAATCACCAATATTACTCCCTAGAGATCTTTATTCTAATCCTTTTAATACGCATAATCCACAATCCCTTACCTTCATTTAAAAATTCAGAAAGCTCTGAAAACGGTAAATCATTTTGGAGGCAAAAGCTCTCCTGAACAGATGTGAGGCTATTTATAGTCTTTATTTATTCCTATCTTCCTGAATATTTATATCTTAGCTGCAGTGTATTATATAATATATGGAATATTACCTTCTAAAAACCAGAACATTCTGATTTCTGAAGCATATCTGGCCCCAAGGGTTTGTAGACCTACCTATATTAAAATTTATATATGTATATATGTATTATACATTATTTTATTTTATTTTATTTTATTTTATTTTATTTTATTTTTGAGACAGAATCTTGCTCTGTCGCCCAGGCTGGAGTGCAGTGGCACAGTCTTGGCTCACTGCAACCTCTGCCTCCCAGGTTCAAGAGATTCTCATGCTCACCCTCTTGAGTAGCTAGGATTACAGGCATGTGCCACTATGCCAGACTAATTTTTTGCATTTTTAGTAGAGACAGGATTTTGCTATGCTTGGCCAGGCTGATCTCAAACTCCTGGCCTCAAACGATCCTTTGCCTCAGCCCCTTAAAGTAATGGGATTACAGGTGTGAGCCACCATGCCCAGCCTATAGATTATTTTATATCTCTACATTCCAATGGTATGTTGTGAACATTTTCCTGTCATCAAATATTATTGAAAAACAGTTTTTAATGGCAGCTCAGTGTTCCATCATGTCAAATCCATTCTCTCAATCAATAACTTTTTATATATTTAAGACATTTTTGATTTTTCAGTATTATAAGTTGCACTAGATGAAACACCCTTGTATATAAATCTGGATGTATATCTCTCAATATGTTCTTAGGAGGAATTTATACATGGAGAAGAGTTTGGATACAGCATTCAAACCGTTTCTAAAAATTCATGACATACAAAAAAGGACTCCCAGTGTCTCCCACTGAAATGGAATGCTATAGTCCCCCACCCACACACCTATCCTTGTTTTTTTGTGCTTTTATTTTATTTATGGTGCTTTTGACATACAGATTTTTTTTTATTTCAACAGGTTTTGGGGGGAACAGGTTGTGTTTGGTTGCATGAATAAGTTTTTTAGTGGTGATTTCTGAGATTTTGGTGCACCCATCACCTGAGCAGTGTACCCTCTACCCAATATGTAGTCTTTCATCCCTCATACCCTCACACCTTTTCTCCCCAGTCCCCAAAGTCCATTGTATCATTCTTATGCCTTTGCATCCTCATAGCTTAGTTCCCACTTATGAGTGAGAACATATGTTTGGTTTTCCTTTCCTGAGTTACTTCACTTAGAATAATGGTCTCCAATTCTATCCAGGTTGCTGCAAATGCCATTATTTCACTCCTTTTTATAACATACAGATGTTTCAAAATTCATCCAGTCACATTATCTATCTTGTCCCTCTGGTTTTAGACTCAGGTATTATGATTAAGAAAATCTTGGCCACTCAACTAATTGAATATATACGATAGCTAATTGAATATATTCTTCTTCTTCTTTTATAGTTTAATTTAAAGCACTTAATGCCTTAGTCAACCTAAAATTTATTTTAGAGTTTAACGTGAGGTAACACTTTTGTGTTTTCCAAAGTTAACCTGCTATCTCAACACTGTTTACTCTCTAACCCATTTTTCCTCCACTGATTGGAAATACAAATCTTATCACATATTAAGCTATTGTACATACAAGAATCTAATTTTGGCCCTTTCATTTTGCTCCATATTTATCAATGTTTGCAATGCAAATGACTAAATTATTGCCATTTGATAACGTTTTAAAAATCTGGTGGTGCTGGTTCCCCATTATTCTTATTTTTTTCCATTTCAAGCTTTCTTAGCTATTCTTGTCCATTTACAATTCTAGAAGATCTAATATCCCTCTACTATCCAACTAGAAAAACAAGGATGCTTGAGTTTCAATTAGACTTGGCTTCAATTTATAGATTAATTTAGAGAATACTGACATCTTTACAATATTGAATCTCTATACTGGGAATGTGGCTCACCTCTCCATTTATTCTAGCTACTTTTATGTCTCTAAGAAGGTTTTATAGTTTTCTTTAAATGAGTATTTTAAAAATTATTTCTCAGTTTTATTTTTATTGCTATAATTAAGAGGAGTTTTATATCTTATTTTATAAGAAAGCATCATTTTTTATATATTTATCTTGTAAACAGTCACTTCACTGAACTATTAGACTATTAAGTCTAATAGTTTTTCCGTTGATTCATTTGTTTTTTGTTAGACAATTATGTTGTCTAAGAACAATCTTGATTTTGTCCCTCCTTTCCAGTAGTTACATCTTTTATTTACGATTCTTTCAATACATTAGCCATATCTTCTACAACACAATGCTAAATAACAGTGGCAATAGCAGACATCTGTATTTGACTTTAATGGATATGTCTCTAGTTGTTCACCAATAAGTATCATGACATTTGGGGTTCACAATCATTATCATAGAAATAAAATATCCTTCTGTTCACACTTTCCAAAAGTCAAATATAAGTGTTGAATTTTTATAAAATGGCTTTTATAGCACCTATCGAGATAACAGTATGATAGCTTAAGGAAAAGTTTTTCTCTTATTGTTGTGATGAGATTTCCTAATCCTGCATATTTCTGCTATTTGCCCATGTGTTCCAGCTTGGTGAAGGCACGTTATTATTTGCAAGTTATTTTTTGATGTTCTACTGAATTCTTCCTTTTCAAAGTCATATTCTGTTTTTCATTGACACAAAATGATTGTACATATTTATGGGTAATGTACACATTACACATGTATACATTGTGTAAAGATCAAATCAGTTAATTAAGATATCCATCACAACAAATAATTTTCATTTCCCTGTGTTAAGAGCATTCAATATTCTCTCTTCTAGCTATTTTGGACTATAGATTATTTTTTTCACAATAAATTATTGTTAACTATTCACTTTACTGTGCAATAGAACACTAGAAATCATTCTTCCTCCCTGCTACCCTCCCTCAGTTTCTGGTAGCCACTATTCTACTCCAATTCTAAGAGATCAAATTTATTAGATTCTCAAGAGTGAGATCATGTGGTACTTGTCATAGAATGTGAGATCATTCTATGCTCAGCTTATTTCATTTAGCATAATGCCCTCCATATTCATCCATGTTGTCACAAATGACGGAATGCCATTCTTTTTCATGGCTGAATAGTATTCCATTGTGTATATGTACTGCCTGTTTTAATCCATTCATTTGGTGATAGGTACTTAGGTTGATTCTATATCTTGGCTACTATGAATAGTGCTACAGTAAACATGGGAGTACAGATAGACACCTCTTCAACATACTAATTTCACTTCCTTTGCTTTTTTTTATTTTATATTTAAAACAAAAAAAAATCCTTTCAAAGTTTTCTTAATGATTTCACCTCTTTTGGATATATACTTAGCAGTAGTACTGCTGAATCATAGGGTAGTTCTATTTTTAGTTTTTTGAGGAACCTGCATACCATTCTCCAAAGTACTAACTTACATTTCTACCAATACTGTGTGAGGGTTCTTCTTTCTCCACATCATTGCCAGCATGTGTTACTGTTTTTTTTTATACAAGCCATTTAAATTGGGGTGAGATGATACCTCATTGTAGTTTTGATTTGTATTTCTCTGATGACCAATTATGTTGAACCCCTTTTCATATATCTCTTTGTCATTTGTATGTCTTATTTTGAGAAATGTCTGTTTGGATCTCTTGTTCACTTTAATAAACAGATTATTTGTTTTTTTGCTATTGAGTTGTTTGTGTTACTTATACATTCTGCATATTAACACCTTGTCAGATGCACAGTTTGCAAATATTTTCTCCTATCCTTTAGGTTATGTCTTTACTATGTTGATTGTTTCCTTTGCCATGCAAAAGCTTTGTAGCTTCAGGTAATCCCAATTGTCTATTTTTGCTTTGGTTGCCTGCTTTTGAGGTCTTACACACAAAAATATTTTCCCAGATCAATGTTCTGGAGCATTTCCTCCAGTGTTTTCTTATAGTAGTTTCACAATTTCAGGGCTTACATTTCAGTCTTTAATCCATTTTGATTTGATTTTTGTATATGGTGAGAAATAGGGGTCTAGTTTCATTAATCTGCATATAATTACCCAGTTTTCCCAACACCATTATTGAAAAGATTGATCTTTCCTCATTACATGTTCTTGGCAACTTTGTTGAAGATAAGTTGGTTGTAAATGAAGATAAGTTTCATTTCTGGTTTCTCTATTCTGCTCCATTGGCCTATGTGTCTGGTTTTATGCCACTACCATCCTGTTTTGGTTACTATTGCTTTGTAGTACATTTTGAAGCCAGGTAGTTTGGTGCCTTAAACTTTTTTTTTTTTTTTTAATGCTCAAGACTGCTTTAGCTATTTGGGATTTTGTGTGGTTTCATATAAATTTTAGAATTTTTTTCTATCCATAAAAAATGACATTGGTATTTTGATAGAGATTGCATGTGAATCTGTAGATTGCTTTGGGTAGTATGGATATTTTAACAATATTAACTCTTTCAAGTAATTAACACAGGATATCTTTCCATTTATCTGTGTCCTTTTCAACTTCTTCCATCAATGTTTAATAATTTTCATTGTAGAGATTTTTCACCTCCTTAGTTAAATTTACTCCTAGGTATTTTATTTTTTGTAGCTATTTTAAATAGGATTGCTTTTTAAATTTCTTTTTCAGATAGTTCACTGTTGGCATATGGAAACTCTAATTTGTGTAGGTTGACTTTGTGTCCTACAACTTTACTAAATTTGTTTTTTGGTCCTAACAGTTCTTTGGTGGCATCTGTAGGGTTTTCTACATATATGCCATCTACAAATAGGGACAATTTGACTTCCTCTTTTCAAACTTGGATCCCTTTTATTTCTTTCTCTTGCCTGATTGCTCTAGCTAGACCTTCCTGTATATGTTGAACAGAAGTGGTGAAAGTGGGCATCATTGTTGTGTTCCTAATTTTAGAGGAAAACCTTTCAACTCTTCCCAGTTCAGAATGATGTTAGCTATGGATTTGTCATACATGACCTTTATTGTGTTGAGGTACATTCCTTCACACCTAGTTAGTTTAGGGTTTTTATCACAAAGGAATGTTGAATCTTATCCAATTCTTTTTCTGTGTCTATTGGGATGATCACATGGTTTTTGTCCTTCATTCTATTACTGTGATGTATCACACTTATTGATTTATGTATCTTAAAATATCCATGCATCCCATTTAATCAATGTGAATGATCTTTCTGAGGCGCTGTTTGATTTGGTTTGCTAGTATTTTGTTGAGGATTTTACATCTATGTGCATCAGGGATACTGGCTTGTAGTTTTCTTTCTTTGTTGTGTCCTTGTGTTTTGACATTACAGTAATGCTACTCTCATAGAATGAGTTTGAAAAAATTCCTAGCCACTTCAATTGTTTGGAATAATTTGAGAAGAATAGGTATTATTTCTTCCTTAAATGTTTGATAGAATTCCACAGTGAAGCCATCAGTTCCTGGGCTTTTTTTTTTTTTTTTTTTTAAGGGAGACTTAATTACTGATTCAATCTCATTACTCATTATTGGCTGTTCAGGTTTTCTAATTCTTCATGATTCAATCTTGGTAGGTTATATTTGTCTACAAATTTACCCATTTCTTCTAAGTTTTCCAATTTGTTGGCACATAATTTTTCATAACAATCTTCAATGATCTTTTGTATTTCTGTGGTATCAGTTATGATGTCTCCTTTTTCATCTCTGTTTTTTTTTTTTTCAGTCATATCTCTTTTTCTCTTAGTCTGGCCAAAGGTATTGATTTTATCATTTCAAAAATAACATCGCTTCATTTTGTTGATCATTTGTACTTTCAAAAATTCCTGTTGCATTTATTTTCTACTCTGATCTTTATTATTTCTTTTCTTCAAATTTTGAGTTGAATTTGTTCTTGTCTTTCTAATTCCTTGAGATGCAACATTAGGTTGTTTATTTGTGATTTTTTTTTTTTTTTTTTTTTTTGGTATAGGCATTTGTTGTTCTAAACTTCTCTCTTAGAAGTGCTTTTGTTGTATTCCATAGATTTTAGTGTGTTGTATTTCCATTTTCATTTGCCTCAAGAAATTGTTAAATTTTCTTTCAAATTTCTTCTTTGACTCATTGGTTATTCAGGAACATATTGTTTAATTCCCATGTATTTGTACAGTTTCCAAAGTTCCTACTGTTACTGATTTCTAGTTTCATTCCACTGTGGTCAAGAAAGATACTTGGTAGTTTTCCAATTTTTTAAAATTTGTTAAGACTTGTTTTGTGGCTTCATATATGATCTATCCTGGAGAATGTTCCATGTGCTGTTTTAAAAAATGTATATTTTACAGCTATTGGATGGAATGTTCTGTAAATGTCTGTTAGGTCCATTTGATTTACAGTATAGTTTAACTCTAACATTTGTTTATTGACTTTCTATCTGGGTGATTTGTCCATTGCTGAAAATGGGATGTTGAAGTCTCCTACTATTATTGTATTGCAGTCTATCTCTCCCTTTAGGTCTATTAATTTTTTTATTAATTATACATTTTATTATAATTAATATATATTAGTATTTATGTATCTTTATATACTTAGGAGCTCTGATGTTGGGTGCATGTGTGTGTGTGTGTGTGTGTGCGTGTATGTGCACTCTTGTTGTATTTACCCTTAATCACTGTATAATGGCCTTCTTCGTTTTACAGTATTTGGCTTATAGTCTATTTTATCTGATATAAGCATAGTTACTCCTGTTCTCTTTATGGTGCCCATTTACATAGAATATCTTTTTCCATCCTTCATTTTCAGTCTGTGTGTATCCTTATAGGTAAAATGAGTCTCTTGTAGGCAGCATGCAGCTGGGTCTTTTTTAAAAAATCCATTAAGCCACTCTGTGTCTCTTAATCATAGATTTTACTCCATTTACATTCAAGGTAATTATTGGTAGGTAAGGACTACTGCCATTTTGTTACTTGTTCTCTAATCGATTTGTAGATCCTTTCTTCTTCCATTCTTCCTCTCTTGTAGTCTTCCCTTGGTTGGGTTAAGTGATTTTCTCTAGTAGTATGTTTTGATTCCTTACTTTCTAGTTTTAGTGTATCTAATATAGGTTTTTGCTTTGTGGTTACCATGAGGCTTACCAGAAAATCTGATATTTATAACAAGTTTTTTTGTTGCTGTTGTTTTGTTTTGCTTTTAGGGACAATATGCCTGAACTGTGTGAGAAAGTTGGTCAGGGACACAAGCCCAGAAGCCTGTCCCAGTGGCCCAGATGGGTTTGTTTTCCAGCAGGTCTCTGCACAGATGGGATAGTTTCCAACTGCAGCAGGAGGGGCTAGAGCTGAGACTAGACCCCTTCAGGACTTGATGTGGGGCAGCAGCTGGCAAGCCCACCTAATTGGTTCAGATGGGAGTTGTGTCTCCCAGCAGGTCTCTGCACAAATTAGTTTCCTGACTACAGCAGGAGGGACTGGAGCTGAGACTGGGCCCTTTTGGGATATGCTGGAGGATGATGACTGAAGAGTTCATCTCATTGGCTCAGAAGGGCATGTATCTCCCAGTAGATCCCTGCACAGGTAGGATAGTTCCCTGACTGCAGCAGGAGGGGCCAGAGCTGACAGTGGGCACCCTGGTATCTGCTGCGGTACAGAGGTTGATGAGACCTTCTTGGAGGCTCAGACTCCCAGGCTGCTAGATATGAGCAAGCCTCCTTCTGGGCTCTTGCACAGTTAGCTCTGAGTTGGGACCTCAGCTGAGGGTGGCTGGAGACAAGCCACAGGGTAACTTTCAAGTTCACTGCCAAGATCGATGTTGGCAGGCAGACAAGCCTCTCCACCGAGACACTAGTGTGCCTGATTCCACCTACGACCCTTGGCAGTTGGTTTTAGTTGCAGGCTCAAGGCCAAAAAGGGCTGTAGCCAAACTCCTTGGGGAGCAGGGCCATTTCTAGGCTTGAACCTGGAAGCACAATTGGCAGATCTGCCACTTGGGTGTCAGTTTGTACTCTCAAAACAACCCTCCTAGGTCTTAGATTTTAATAGGGTTTCACAACCTTCTACCTATATCCTGAGGCTCCTGCAGAGAGTTCATCTGTAGATGGATACAGAATTGCTGATGTGGTGTTGGGATATGAGGGAGGGATATGTAGAGGGATATGAGACATCTTGCTGATGTCACTATAAATTCAACTTGCTTGTGATTTAGTTAAGATACTTACAGTTATTTATTTATTTATTTATTTATTTATTTATTTATTTATTTATTTTTGAGATAGAGTCTTGCTCTGTCATCCAGGCTGGAGCGCAATGGCGCAATCTCAGCTCACTGCAACCCAACCTCCGCCTCTTGGGTTCAAGCTATTCTCATGTCTCAGCCTCCTGAGTAACTGGGATTACAAGTGCCTGCCACCACGCCCAGCTAATTTTTGTATTTTTAGTAGAGACGGGGTTTCACCATGTTGGTCAGGCTGGCCTCGAACTCCTGACTTCAGGTGACCCACCTTCCTCGGCCTCCCAAAGTGCTGGGATTACAGGCATGAGCCACCACACCTGGCTGGTTTTCTTTCGTTTATGCAGTTACTATCTGGGTCGGTTTACTATTTCAGAATAACGTGAATAAAGAGGAAAATGGGCCAGATGAAGTGGTTCATGTCTGTAATCCAAGCACTTTAGGAGACCAAGGAGGGAGGATCACTTGAGCTCAGGAGTTCAAGACCATCCTGGGCAACATAATGAGAACTCACCTCTACAAAAAACAACCAAAAAAATGTAGCTAGGAATAGTGGTATGTGCCTGTAGTCCCACCTACTTGGAAGGCTGAGGTAGGAGGATCACTTGAGCCTGGGAGGTCAAGGCTGTAGTGAGCCATGATTGCACCACTGCACTCCAGCCTGGGTGACAGAGTGAGACTCTGTCTCAAAAACAAAAGGAAAATGTATTCTCTTTTTCCATCTTTTGGAACAGAATATAGCATGTGAGAGTCCTTGAAAGTTTTAAAGGACTTATCAGAAAATTATCCAAGCCTAGAGTCTTTGCTGATGTAATAATTTTAAAACTTCTACCTTTTCTCATCTTGATTATTGGTTTACTCAGGGTTTTCTGCCTTTTCTGAGGAATTTTCTAAACTCATATGTTTCTATAAATTTGGCAATTTTGATGAGATGCTGTAATTTATTACTATAATTATGAGTCATTCTCCTATTTAAAATGTTAAAATACTTCATCTGTACATATTATCACTTCAGTTTTTATATTATTATTCTACTTCTACTTTTGTGTACCTGTGGGGGTTTTATGTATTTGTTCTCTTTTGTTTGTTTTCAGGTGTTCTTTTTAAGCCCATCCTTTCTCTGAGACCTCCCTCCTCCCCTATTCAGGCTCCTAGAAGGGCTCTCATGCTAAATCCATCTGCTTTCTCCACTTTGCCCACATACCCAGTACTCTGTGCAGAGTTCATCTGCTCCAGATTTCTCACTACAGATCTTGACCAGTACAAGACAATATCTATAACCCAAAGTTTCCCTTCTCCTCTTTTTCTACAAAAACTTTTTGATTCTGTCCCATCCTTATGTTACTTTCAGGTAGCTGGTTAATTCCTTCAATGAAAACAATGAGAAGGAATGAAAAAGAAAGACCAATGAGATCACTGAAGTGGGGTTCCTGACATAAGTTCTGAACCAGATCTGCCACGGACTAGGTCTGGGGCCTTATCTCCAGACCATAGTTTCCCCCATCTGTAAAAAAAAAAAAAAAAAAAGTAACTGGATTTCAAGATTTCCAGTCACATTCACCTTAAGCATTCTATGATTATTATCCAGATTTTCAAATAAAATATTAATAGCTGAGACTACATTAACATGTTGCTCTGTCTGTGTAATAATTCCATTTTAACAGCTAGCTTTGGGACTTTCAACCCAAAGCATCAAGCAACACGAGATTTCCTAATACTGCTAAAATGATTTGGCAATAGAATTGTTTATAAAATTCATTTGATCCTTCAGTGTCAAAACCGAATCTATGTTGTTCCAGTATCCTAATAAAGGAATCAATAGAAGCCTGGATTGTTGTTGGAAAAAGTAAAGTAGGAGTAAGAAATGGAAATCACCAAATTGCCAAGCAAAGCAGTATGATAGCACTCAAGGAGACAGCACAAGTCTGCCCTTCTGTATTCATTGAATGTCAGTTATAATTTCTCCCAAAGGAGATCTTGAATTTCTTGATTATGTTCTTAAATTACAACATTTGAAATGGTAACTCTAGTTGAATATTCCTTCTTCTAGGCACTGTATCTTCTTCTAAGAAATGTCCCCCATTCCAGCTTCATACATAAGGTTTCCACTAGGAACCTATCTCCAGAGCAACAGTTCATTGGTTGGCCCAGAAAGGAGTGCATGACCAAAGCTAAGACAATGAGCTACTTCCCTGGATATTGGGACTTGGAACCAAGACAATAAGAGCAGTTTCACTGGGAGTGCTGAACATTCTGAGCACGTAAGCAGTGAAGCCCATGAGCCACCAGAAGCCACATGCTCTGCCATGTGGAGAAGAATGGTAAGTGGCAAGAGAGAAAAAAGACACCTGTGTAGAGACAGAAGTGAGGCATAGCAGCAGCTGGATAAACACTCAGAGAGCAACAGATTTGAGAGAAATCTGCAAACTGTAAGGCTACTAGAGAGGCATCACTCTTAGATAAACTCAGACAGCTGGTGTGCTGCAGTAAATACTAGAGCAAAACTGCCTACTTTGAAGATAGCTAATGAGACTTAACCATGAGCAGTTGCCAATATAACCTGAGCGCTCTTTGCATTGGTATCAGTGTTCAGATAGAAGACCGTGGCCATTTGAACACTGATCCACTGAGAATATAGAACAGTGTGGTGACAACAAATAGAGCGAAGTCAAGATGAGAAAAGAGGACATGAACATGGACCATACTACCACAGCTTGGTTTTATGCACAGGGACAGGTGGCTAGCACATGGACATGACTGAATTGATTTTATATCATGCTTATGTAGACTATGTAATAAATTTAATGTAATTTTACTTCACAGGATAGATTTAGTGATTCACAATCAATCACTTAAATACACAAAAGACATGAGTGGATTAATCCTACAAGTTATATAGATATCTGAACCTAGAAGATTGCAAATGGCAATGTCAACAACATTCAGATTTTCAGAGTATGAATGAAGGAAGGGATAAAGAGTCCTTCTTACAGGATGGCACAATCCTGTCAAGATGTGTTCTGCATCCCTGTCCTTTAATCCTACTGATTCAGTCACACTTATAAACGCTTTTGTGTTTATAACTTCTCTGCCCATCTCCTCCCCCTGGAGTAACTTTCTATCTCCCACCACCCCTCCTGGTAAATTTTATCTATTTTTTAACTTCCTACTCTAATATCATCAGTGTGATGTTTTCCCCCATATCCCAGGCAATCTGAGTAGCTCTGAATCCTGTGAATAGCCACTACTATGAAACATTTAATGCAGCTGTCACATCGCCCTCAATTACATGTTTACATGTCTGTCTTTCCCAGCTGTGTTTGTATTCATCTCTGTACCCCCAAATCTAGCACACTGCCTGTACTGAATGGTTATTAAGTGAAAGCATGAAATAATTAATCCCTAATTACTATGCATTACAATAATGGTTATAGTTTTTCAATTTGTGACAAAATAAACTTTGCCGTAATTTTATATAGACGTGGCAATAACATAAACTTTGGCTGTTGTGCGTTCATTCTTTTTAGTCGGCTATCCATGCAATGCAGCTATCTCCTTAGAACTTAAAAACACGGCCGGGCGCGGTGGCTCAAGCCTGTAATCCCAGCACTTTGGGAGGCCGAGACGGGCGGATCACAAGGTCAGGAGATCAAGACCATCCTGGCTAACCCGGTGAAACCCCGTCTCTACTAAAAATACAAAAAAAAAACTAGCCGGGCGAGGTGGCGGGCGCCTGTAGTCCCAGCTACTCCGGAGGCTGAGGCAGGAGAATGGCGTGAACCCGGGAGGCGGAGCTTGCAGTGAGCTGAGATCTGGCCACTGCACTCCAGCCCGGGTGACAGAGAAAGACTCCGTCTCAAAAAAAAAAAAAAAAAAAGAACTTAAAAACACAACCAATAAAAAAAAAAGTATATGGTAGATGAGTGTGTTCTTCTCTACACAAAGATACCTATATCATACCCTCACTTTAGGGGGTATGAAAGGATGGAAGAGGAATAAGTTTAATATTTTTTGAATTCAGTTTTACATATATTTCTAAGAATCAGTTACAAAATTATGAAAGGCAAAATTCAGGGCTAAAATATGGAAGTGTTGCTAAATTTTGTAGATTGTTAATCCTACCCAGTTTCAGTTTCTTGGCCAATGCATCAATTTGATTGGTGGGGTCAGATCCCATGGACAGGAAGCAAATCAGAGGTGTCCGGGTATCACTTTCTTCCCAAGTTTTCTCCAGATTTAAGATAACTGGTTCTGTATACTTCTCCTCCAAAGAATCTGCGATATACTTTCTTGCTTGAAAAACAGTACGGTCTGGGCACCATGACCTAAAAATGAATACAAGTTAAGCGAAATAAACTAAACGTGTTCATTTTTTCTTCTATCTGAGTAAAAACACACATTTAATTAGCAAAAGGGCAACAAGCTAATTCCTACTTTCCCACATCCGTGTAAGAGGAATGGCCAGGTTTCCTATCCATGGATGAGCACAAATTAATCTCACGGTTTTGGTGCCAGCCAGGCATTGGCAAGAAGCAGGGCAGAGCCCATAACAACACAGTGTCCTCTACCAGCTCCAACACATGGTAGGGGCTGAACTGCCACACACTCTGAGGCTCCACATCCTTCAAGGGAGGAACCAATGTGCCAAAGATGCCCAAAGTAAGTTGGTCAGCAAGCATTTGTGGCATACCATTTGTGTAATGCACACCATAACAAGTTCTACACACACAGACACATTGGATAGTGTCATTTAATACTGATATGGTAAAGCACAGACAAGCCCCACAGACTCTTTTTGTTTTTTTTGTTTTGTTTTGTTTTGTTTGCTACTATATTGTACTATTTGACATAGATCTAATTTTTAAATGATGGATTAAAAAATAGACACATGTGTTCCAATAAAACCAAGTAGCCCTGGCTGGGTGCGGTGGCTCACGTCTGTAATCCCAACACTTTGGGAGGCTGAGGCGGGCGGATCACGAGGTCAGGAGATTGAGACCATCCTGGCTAACATGGTGAAACCCTGTCTCTACTAAAAATACAAAAAATTAGCTGGGCATGGTGGCGGGCGCCTGTAGTCCCAGCTACTCAGGAGGCTGAGGCAGAAGAATGGCGTGAACCCGGGGGGCAGAGCATGCAGTGAGCCAAGATCGCGTCACTGCACTCCAGCCTGGGCAACAGAGCAAGACTGTCTCCAAAAAAAAAAAAAAAAAAAAAGGAGCCCTTTCTTACTCTGTGGACTATGAGGTCAACATTAGTGTTGTTCTGGCCACTCTTGAAGGGTGACAATGTCTAAGAAACAGCTTTTTCTAAGAAATGCAAACTTAGGTGTGTAACATTAGAAAAGACAAAAATCGCTTCAAAATATCTCTGCCTCTCATTTTTCATGTAGGGTCTCATCTTCCGTGCTTTACTCCTCTGCCTTACCCACCCACCATACAAACACACACACACACGTGCACGCACACACACACTGATTTTTTCAATGTGGAAGGTCTCGGAGTTACTGGATAGTGAGAAAATGTAAAATGTGAAAAGAGAGGGTGATTTTCTTGTTTAACATCAACTTCAAACTTTTGTTTCCATTTTATAGCCAAAAGTAGCATTTATATATTTCGAATTCAGTGCAATATTATTGGTTTTTTTCTCAAATGCAATTTAACTTTAGCTTATAAGCTAATTGTCCTATAACTTTGTGAGGTCTGCTTTTTTAAAGAAATAAATTCAACAATAAGTGATTTATACTCAATGGTAAATCATGAACAAAGTGAACAATAAAAGCATATTTTTTCACGCTTTTTGCTAAAAGCACTATCATTAATACGTTGTCAAAATACATCATTCCCTGCCACCATTACCATTTTATTTTGCTTGTCAAGGAACTGAAGAACTGCTATCCAAAGCCATAATTTGGAAGTACATACACTTCTTATAATATTAGGCTGGCACAGAAGTAATTGAGGTTTTTTCCGTTACTTTCAATGACAGAGATACAGTGAAGTAAACTCACTGAGATAAAATCTGCAATTTAGCAATATTATGAGTGATGCTTCTAGGTCTGATAATGCCTGTTCTCACCTGATAAGTAAAAGTTTATGGCAGGTATCTAGTGAATCGTTATATCCATCAGGGATAATTTCCTCCTCTGGAGCGTCTTTATCAAACCAGCTTTTCCACCCCTTCTCATTACGAGATATCTAAAAGAAGCAAGCCAATTAGCAAGTCACAGAACTGTATGTAATCGGAATATATTAGAAAGGATTCTGAATCACCTGAGAGGGTCATTCTTCACAGGCAGATAATTTTTCAAGCGTAACAGCACAGTTTAAACCTTTCTTCAGGATCAATGACTTGAATAACGTGGATATTACTATTCCCTTCCAGTTCTTCCATTATTTTTCTACATTATGCGCTACAATTAGGATCATTTGTTAACTGCACCAAATGACTGGGCCAGAAGAAACACACATCAAGGTTTCTCAAGCTTGGTTTTATTGTCATTTGGATCTGAATTTTTTGTGTGTGGGAGGCTGTCCTGGGCATTGTAGAATGTTTAGCAGCATCCCTATCCACTGGAGATGCCAGCAGCACCCTCCACCCGGGTCCTAACAATCAAAAATGTCTCCAGACATGGCCAGATGCCCCTGGGGATGGGTAGATTACCCTCAGTTGAGAACCACTAACAGGGCATTCTGATAACCCGACCTTTAAATGTTGATCTCTACTTAAAAATAATAATAGATGACAAAATGAAAACTTTTGGCCAGGCGTGGTGGCTCATGCCTGTAATCCCAGCACTTTGGGAGGCCGAGGCGGGTGGATCACAAGGTCAGGAGATCGAGACCATGGTGAAACCCCGTCTCTACTAAAAATACAAAAAAAAAAAAAAACTAGCCAGGCGCGGTGGCGGGCGCCTGTAGTCCCAGCTACTCGGGAGGCTGAGGCAGGAGAATGGCATGAACCCAGGAGACAGAGCTTGCAGTGAGCCAAGATCGCACCACTGCACTCCAGCCAGGGGGACAGAGCAAGATTCCGTCTCAAAAAAAAAAAAAAAAAAATCAAAACTTTTATTTTCCTAGTGATTCCCCACCTTGAGACTTAAAGCCTAATAATGAAAGGAGTCTCTCCAACAGCTGGTCTTAAAGTTCAGAAGCATGAAAAGGACTTCAGGTTTTCAGAGGCATTAAAAGGTGCTCACTGCAGCCCAAGTGCCATCAAGACTAAGTACAAAAACTACAGATTATTGAGCCTATCCCTGCTCTTCAGCAACAATCAGGCTGGGTTATGTAAGTGTGCTTTTTAAAAAGCCACGGTACACAGTGGCTCACGCTTATAAGCACTTTGGGAGGCCGAGGCGGGCAGATGACCTGAGGTCAGGAGTTCGAGACCAGCCTGACCAACATGGAGAAATCCAGTCTCTACTAAAAATTTAAAAAATTAGTTGGATGTGGTGGCACATGCCTGTAATCCCAGCTACTCAGGAGGCTGAGGCAGGAGACTCACTTGAACCCAGGAGGCAGAGGTTGCTGTGAGCCGAGATTGCACCACTGCACTCCAGCTCTGGGCAACAAGAGTGAAACTCCCTCTCAAAAACAAAAAAATAAAAAAATAAAAATAAAAAAGCCACAGTAAGCAATAATAGCAAATAGCAAAGGCTCGTATAACAGATGCCCTATGCCAGACCTGAGGATTACACCTTTTCCTCTATGACCCCTACTTTTTATTGAGGCATAGACAGGGTAAACAACTGTCCAAAGTCTCATATCTATAGTGTGAACAATTCATCATACAGGATACAGATAGAGTATAAATTAATAACAGAACAGTTACTCTGTAACTCAGTTGCTCCCACTTTGTCCCTGGGGCACTAAAAGATGAAGGGGACTTCTGGCCGGGTCTGGTGGCTCATGCCTGTAATCCCAGCACCTTGGGAGGCAGAGGCAGGCAGATTGCCTGAGCTCAGGAGTTTGCGACCAGCCTGGGCAACACGGTGGAATTCCGACTCTACTAAAATACAAAAAATTAGCCGGGCGTGGCAGTGTGCATCTGTAGTCCCAGGTACTCAGGAGGCTGAGGCAGGAGAATTGCTTCAACCTGAGAGCCGGAGGTTGCAGTGAGCCAAGATCATGCCATTGCACCCCAGCCTGGGCAACAGAGTGAGACTCCATCTCAATAAATAAATAAATAAATAAATAAATAAATAAATAAATAGGGATTTCTGAAATGTTTCACAACTGCCATCTATCTCCTGAAGATTGTATCAGCTCTCTCTGGTTGGCCACCCTCAAAGAAGCTGCCTGCATGCCAGGGCCTGAGTGTTGCCGGCCTTACCTTGCACCTGCCCACAATGTCCCCCACAGGTCTCTTCCACAACTGCGTCTGGGGCACAGGAAGAAATCGGATGACTATTCTTTGCCTACTGACCTTCCACCTGCTGATTTTGACTTGACCACAGTAGAGCTTCTAGGGTGAGCTGCAGCCATGATGGGTGATAAGATGACTTCCAGCCTCTGTATGTCCACCTCTATTTCTCATTCCTTTTCCTGGCCCTTGGCCTGGGATGCCAAGGTCAGGGAAGCATCTCTTTGAGGTTATGATGTTTCAGTTCCTGATACCCACTCAGCTGGGAGACTGATCTTCTGCTTCCTCCCTTCCTTCCCACAGGCAGGCCAGACTGATGGCCACCTGACTGCAGGTCTCCACTGAAATTCTGCAACCTTCCTGAGAACTGCCCCTCACTCCACTTCTGGCCCGTCCAGTGGTGTAAGAGGAGTGGGAAAGAAATAACTCATGATGGCATGGGAAGAGCATGAGCTTTGCCACTTATTGGCAATGGGGTCTTGGGCAAGTACCTAACCTCTTTGAATCTCCGTTATCTCATCTATAAATTAGGGTCAATAACTCTGCTTTTCTGTGGCAGGGTTATTGTTGCAAAGTACCTATCCCATTGGAAGTAGTAATAGCTACTATATTCTACCTCATGAGTACTTAACATCTAGTTGGCAGAGGCAAACAATAATAAATATTCTTGTATCAATGCAAATCATCAGTAGAGGGCGTGGGCTTCTAGTGATTTTTCCAGTGGTTCTTGACTGTCTCCCTTACCCAATCGCTGACCAGATCGAGATCACTTTCTTTTCTTTTCTTTTTTCTTTTTTTTCCCCGAGACGAAGTCTCACACTGTCGCCCAGGCTGGAGTGCAATGGCGCGATCTCGGTTCACTGCAACTTCTGCATCCCAGGTTCCAGCAATTCTCCTGCCTCAGCCTCCCGAGTAGCTGGGATTACAGGCACCCAACACCACGCCCGGCCAATATTTTGTATTTTTAGTAGAGTTGGGGTTTCACTCTGTTGGCCAGGCTGGTCTCAAACTCCCGACTTCATGATCCACCTGCCTCAGCCTCCCAAAGTGCTGGGACTACAGGTGTGAGCCACCGCACCCAGCCCAAGATCACTTTCTTTTTCCAAGCATTTGTTTGGGCTTGGAGGACTCATCTGTGGTTGTACTACAAAACAAAGCTCACTGTCCATCCACAGATGGAACCCAGTGAGTTTATCCAATTGACTCTGACCCAACCAGGCTGAGTAGGTAGAGTCTACACAATGTTTCAGAAATGCCACTAAACAAACAGAGGCAGCTAACACAGTATGTTGGGCGGGGGATTGGTGATTATAGCATGAGGCTCTGCCAACCTGCAGTCTACCTATGGCCCCATCTGTCAGTCACTAGCGGCCACAGAAAAGAGATGATTATTGGCATCTGACACCAGGAAACTGCAGGCTCCCTCAGTGACAGGCAGTTGTAGCCAACAGATCCCAGTAAAAAACAGCTATCTTTATTCTGAGTTGCACCATTGTTTTCCAGTAACAATTGACTCAACAATTAATCCACAGTAATCAATGTACATTTTCAAATAAGAAAAAAACAACAAGCAAATCGGCACCTATTTCTCCATTTTCACCATTATATTTCACCACTAAAATAATTAATTTTTTAGAGGGACCTCAACCGCTTAATTTGACTCACATTCAAATCTGCACAAATCACTTAATCATAGGCAGAAGTTACAGTGTAAAAGCACGAGTCGTCTACAATAAAACGGTCCATCTACTGGTTCTGATTCCAGCAGCAACTCAGGCATATAAAAATGACCCATGCCCCCCACACAGGAGGAAAACATAGTTACCTGCAACTATGAAGAGGTTAACCCTGAGGTCCATCTGTCCAAGATCTCTCCCAGACAGCCACAGAGCCTCAAATCCAAACTACTGGGTTGACTTTTTGGGGTGAAGGAATTGCTGCCAGGAAGCCCCAGTTTAAGTGGCCCAGGTATGTTTGGGTTTGCAGATCTGCACTTTCAACCAGCCCTTTATTGTATTACCTGGTTCATAATTTCTGCAAATTGTGGAAGTTTACTCAGCTCCACAAGATTCAGCCAAGTCATGTCAAGGATCCAGCGATAGGGCTTGGGAGGGCAGGCTTTCAGGTCCAGAGCTGCTCCTCCTGGGGAAGAGCATCAGATGGGGTGAAATGCATGAGCCTGTACTTCATTTTTAGAAATGTACTCTCCAAATAATAAAAGCAAGATAGCCACATTACTGAAAATATGGGAAAATTGGAAAATAATAATATTGCAGAAAATGTGGGGGCTTTTTGGTACATTTCCTTCAAGTTTTAGTGTTTTATTTACTGATTTATACCATCTTATAAGGTACAAATAACAACTCTGTCATTTTTCCCTGCAAAGAATTTTTCTCAAGTGATTATATTTGTTTGCTTTTTATTTTTTAACGATCTAAAATTTATAATTTGATATCAACAAATATGTTGATCTTTCCATGTGTGGATTTTAAATATCACTTCCTAGTCATTACTCCTCCAGAAGCTTGCCATTAAATACTACTTGTTACCAGGTCAAACAGAGAGATAAACAGATGGATGGGTTAGGGTTAGGGTTAAGGTCAGGGTTAGGGTTAGGGTTATGGTTAAGGTTAGGGTTAGGGTTAGGGAAGGAGGGTGGGAGAAACGGAGGCTAGGGATAAAAAGAGGGAGGGAAGGAAGTGAAGGAGGAAATGATATTATAATAGATCTATGGATTTTTTAGTGGATGACTAATATTTAAATCATTTATCCATTCACTGATGGAACAAATATTTATTGAGCACCCTCTAGGTATTTGACATGTTCCAGACACTGGGGGGGATACAGCAGAGAAAAGCCAACCAGACCCTGACTTTTACAGAGCTTGAGTCCAGTGGAGAATGAGTTATAGTATTAATCATATTCTGAAGCAAATCTCAGGTCAAACGGGCATACCCAGCATTTTCCAGTGAAATATATGATGATATTTACAATTTCAAAATTCCTCTATTGCATGTCTTTAGTAACGTATCATAATAATTCCAGCTCCACTGTTGTTTAATTCAGATGTATGCAAAACAGTGATTCTTGAACTTTTAAATCTTATCATTTTCCTTAAGAACTCATTCCTTCCAGTTCACAAATCAACTCATGGACCAAAAAAGGGGGGTGGGGGGAACTACAGGTCTTTGCTCTTCCCATCTAGCATCGTCCTGAGTAGCTGTATGAACTAAAGTACTTTTTTCATGTAAACCCATTTCCTCCACCACAGGGGACTTGGGAATCTGTGGCTCTGAGTGCAACAACACTTTTAGAACAATGTGTAAACCTTCTTCTCACTGTCGGCCCCTCTGGAGACAGAGCAGGTCTCACTGGAGCACCATTACTGCTACTGTAGGAGTCACTGGTGCAAGAAGCAGCCACTAGAGGGAGCCACCTGCAGCCCTGGTACAGAGACAAACTCACCCCTTTTCTTCTTGGTTGTTTCCAAAGAAACGTTTTTATGTAATCCTGAGCTTTAGAGACACCAGGAGAAGAAATCTAAGCTATCTTTGTGTTTCCAAACAGATTAGAACAATGACGGCCCTTCCTATTCCCCAAAATATCCTGGCTCTGCCACTTATTAGCTGCATAAACTTGAACAAAAAAACATGAATCCCTCTCAGTTTCCTCATCTGCCACATGGATGTCTGATAGAATCTACCAGATTGGCTGCTGCGAAGGTTAAATACATTAATGTACCTAGAAGAGTATAGAATAATAATAAGAGCTATGTAATCATTAGCTGTTGTTCTGGCATTCTCTCTCTCTCTCTCTCTCTCTTTCTTTTTTTCTTTCCCCGCTTGGAAGGCCCAGGTCCAGTCCAGTTTGGAAGGCAAGAAAAGACCCCCTAAGGTGTCTTTCTGTACACACGTCTATGACAAAAGAAAGATAATATCTTTCTAAAATAACCAGGCAGGGAAGAAAGGTAAATCCATTGCTCTATAATGCAGGACTGCGCCTGGTATCCATTTCGTTTTTGAAAGTGTTCTGACATTTTTGGTTGAAGAAGAAAGTCAAAGTCACCTTGCAAATATTGCAGAAAGAAAGTAGTAATTGAAACAAACAAACCGAAAAACCTGTCACTCTTGGGAAATCAAACATTTCTGCTACGATAAATAACTCCTCCACTCTCCCCCTTAAGTATTGAGTTCAAAATGATTTTTTAAAGTATCTATGATCTAAGGATCATGTTTGTTAACTTTGTAAAAAAACATTAAAAACAAAGTCATACCATCTTTTAAAGAATAATTCAGTCAAAATGTAAGCCAGTTCAAAACTAAAACAAATTTTGTTTTGTTTAAAAACTCTTTTATTGCTGAGCTAATTGTACTGCTGCCAATCAACCTATCATACAATCCCAAATTAATCTTCTTAAAGCACTGTTCTGTTCATGCCACATCCCTGCTCATAAAACATTCGATGGCTCCTATTGCCAACTAAATTAAATCCAAACTCCTCTCCCTGACTCTCCTGGCCCTATACAATATAGTTCTCCCTGACTCCAATTTTATGAAATGGGGTCACAAATGTGCTAACACCACAACCCATGTGTTCAGCCTTCTTCATTTTTCCGTAACAAATCCAATCCTCCCTGACAAATTCCCTCCCCACTGTGTTGCCGTATGTCTCAGTCTCCTCTGATTTACTCACCCTCTTTCAAATAACCCAGTCTCTTTCACGGTAGCTCTGGTCTGGTTGGTTGGTAGGTGGGAGAGGTGAGATGGGGTGGGATTATGTCTTGGTGGGAAGCATGCCTCAGGTCTGCAGGCTGCCCTCCAGGATTCCCATGCCTCAGATGTAGGCTGGGTCCCTGTACTGTATCCTCTGAGCTACGACAAATGCTATCTGTCGGAGCCCTGGGCTGCAATCACTGCCCCAGCTACTGGCATTGGTACTTTGTCTGCAGGTACAAAGTTCTCTTTCTCTAAAATTTTTTTGTTTGACCTCCAGTCTCTGCTGTGTGCCAGCCCTCTCAACCCTTGAATGTTGCCACATTCCTACTTGCCAAACCTCAGGCTCGCCCATCCAGCTACTCCCCTGCTTCCATGGTGGGTGTGACACTGGGCAGAATGCAGGGTCCTCTCCTATCTGAGAGTTTCTCTGGCCCTCTCCCCTTCTCACCTCCCTCAGGAGGCAAGGAAGAGATGAGGATCTTTGCACCTGACCTCCTCTTTCTACCTCTGACCTCCTTTTTCCTTCCCAGCATCCATTGTGGACCCAGGCACCAGGTTTCCCACTTCTTCGTTTCTAGGTCATATGTGCCTCCTTCTCAGGGGTCACATTAGCAGATGGCATTCAGGAAGCAAAGCCAGCTCACCAGCAAGGAAAGATTCAAAAGTACGCTTCTCCTCCCTCGTGTTGCACAGTATCTTTGTCTGTTCAGCCACTATCCCAAAATACCATAGGCTGGGTGGCTTAGAGACAACGGAAGTGTTTACTTCTCACAGCTCTGGAGGCTGGGGAGTCCAAGATCAAGACCCTGGCGAATTCAGTGTCTGGTGAGGGCCCATTTCCTGGTCTCCTTTCACAGTGTCCTGACATGGTGGGAAGGGGAGTGAGCTCCCTCAGGCCTCTTATATAAAGGCACTAACCCCATTCATGACAGCTCTACCCCCATGACCTAATCACCTTCCAAAGACCTCACCCGCTAATACCACCACCTTGTGGGGTGAGATTTCAACCGATCAAGTTTGAGGGGACACAAATATTCAGACCATAGTGCATAGATAGAAGGCTTCCCCAGATTGTGGGCGTCATTTTGCTGTCACTGCTGCCTGGATTTCAGCATGCTTCAATGCCCCCTACCCCTCTGCTCAGTGTCCTACAACACCGGGGCTGTATCCCAAGTCCAAGTGAGGGCTTAAAGATTTTTGAAATGAGGTAAAGTAGGTTTCCAGATTGGGTAAATTCACTTACTGTACTTAAACATCCCCAAGACCAAAACCTCATACATCTGGACACTCTCTGTAGTACCTCCTCCCCACCCTAGATAGTGTTTATTGTACCATACCACATTGCCTTAAAAAACCAACTTCCCCAAGTGCATTAGACCTGTGAAAAAAATATGAACCAGATGATACATTTCAACTTTCTTGGAACTACCAGGAATAAAACCTGTGTTCATGAAAAAGGCGCAAAGAAGAAATTTCAGAGATGACGCAAAATAGTTTGCAAAGTTTCCACAGTGGTGATCTAACCTGAATCTGAGGAAGGAATTGAATGAAGTAGAGAAAGAGTAAGAAGTTATCAGTGACTGCCCATTTATTATAAGTAGGCTGCAGAGGACAAAAATGTAGCAGGTCCTATCACCTTGTGGGTTAGAAATCCTCCACATTTTTTCCCTAGATTAACTTTCATTCCCATGGCTTTGGTTGTTATTTCTGTGCCCTATCTTTGTAACTGCCTGACTTTTCTCTCAGACTGCCTAGATTACGTTGTTGTTGTTGTTGTTGTTGTTGTTGTTGTTGTTGTTGAGATGGAATCTCGCTCTGTCGCCAGGCTGGAGGGCAGGGGCGCGATCTCAGCTCACTGCAACCTCTGACTCCCTGGTTCAAGTGATTCTCCTGCGTCAGCCTCCCGAGTAGCTGGGATTATAAGCATGTGCCACCACGTCCAGCTGATTTTTGTATTTTTAGTAGAGACGGAGTTTCACCTTGTTAACCAGGATGGTCTCGATCTCCTGACCTTGTGATCCACCTGCCTCGGCCTCCCAAAGTGCTGGGATTACAGGCGTGAGCCACCGCACCCAGCCTAGGTTATCTTTTCTAATTTTTTTCTGGATAGCTCAAATTTCACATGTCTGTAGTCATCAGAGCTGGTCACAAACTGTTTCCCCGCCTTTCAAACACATGAGGAATTGCATTTCTCTGCTCTTTTTGAAGTGAGATGTGGCTGCATATCTGGCTTTGGCTAAGGAAATAGGAGCGTAAGTGACATGTGTCACTTGTGGGGTGACTTTTAGGAGCCAGTGCACAGTCTGCCACATCCTTGCCCTTCTGTCGTAGTAGTTATGGAAGCAATGTGGATTTCTGAGTGACTAGAACAGCATGTTGGAGAGGTAACATGAATGAGAAGTACACCTTGGTTGTGTTAAGTCACTGAAATTTTGGGATTGTTTTTATGCCAGCAAAATCTGGCCTATTCTGACTAAATAGGTCCCAAAATCACATCCAGAAATCCCCCACTCCAATCCTCCTCAAACCAGCTCCTCTTCCAACCAACCAGACCAGAAATCTCTGCATAGACCGGAAATCATAGACTCATTTCTGCCTGCTCTCTTGGCTCTTGTATGCATCGGTTTTTGCCATTTTACCTCCCTAATCTCTCATACCCTTGTCTCCCTGGATATTCCCATTGCCTTTACCCCAGGTTGGGAATGTATTCCTGCAGTTGGGAAGATTGAAAAAGACTCTTTGAACCTCTTTTCTTTGATCCTTACACGTGTGCCAAGTTCACCTCCCTAAATGACCATAATGATCACATCACCACCTTACACAACTCCCTGTTTCTTACCAGATCAAGAAAATGCTTCCTATGGGAACCCAGGCTCTCCGCAGTATGTCACCAGTTTATATGTCCAGCTCTATTTCTCAGTATGCCTCCATATCCACCTTTCATTTCAACAAAACCAGACTGATTCTTACAACTTAGATGTTCTCCACTCATTCTCTTTTTTATGCTGCTCATTTCAGCATGGAATGTTTTCCTCTTTTCTACCTCTTCAGGGTCCACCTCAAATGCCACTTTCTTTTTGGGGTGTGGGGAGCCAGAAAATAATTGGTTAAATCATATAGAAAGAGCCAAACACACAAGAAAAAGATGGAAGCATTTTGCCACGTACCAAATAGCTCCCCAACTCATGACTTAACTCACAAAGGTATATTTTCTAAGAAACTGTTTTTGATTTCACCAACCACATGTAATCACTCCCTCCTTTTAGACTCAACACTTTGTTTCTTAGCTCTCTTACAGCACTTGATTCTGCCTCACTTTGGAGTGATTTTTAAATTATCTTTATCTCCATTTTGAGGCTATTACTCCTTTTCAAGCAGTATCTGGTTTATTCTTACATCCCCAAAGCTAGCGTGGTGGATTTACATAGCATGAGCTCAGTAAATACTTGTGTAACTAAATTGAAACGAAAATTCCATTCTTTTGTCTTCTTAATTAGACCTTTAACATGGAGATATGCAATGAATAGGATTAACTTCAAATATGAAACACAAGTGAGCCTTTTCTTGCAGTCTGAAAAACCATCACACCCCCTTGCTGAGGGAATGGCTCTCTTGCTAAAGAAAGCCATCACCAGTATCACTTTTCCTCACTTGAGCAATCGATTCTCCCAGGCATGGTCAGCAGTGAATAAACTGAATGTGGTTATATCAATAATTACAATAATATGAATATTCAGTTGAGTTGTCACAGACCTGAATCTTAAGTAACCAGGGCAAAACGAATGAAAAACAGAAAAGAGATATTAAAAAATAAAACTTCATTACATTTCCATTAGAACATCATTTCCCTACTGTATCACAGAAATGGGTTTACGGTATATCAAAGAGCATATCACTTTACCTTTAATGAGAGCTTGAAACTCTCTGTGCTTAACTGTTCCTCTCTGAAGGTCAATTTTTAAGGTCATGAGGAGTACAAACAGGAATTTGTGGTTTTCGTATAGGCCTCTGACAGAGTATATAAAAACCTCATATGTCAGGAACTCAATAATATTTGCAATTCTCTTCTGAGGTAGTGGTGACTTTTCAGATCTAAAATACATTTAAGAATCAAGGAAGCAAAGGGCAATTTGTTTTTTAAAGATACTTTTAAACTCAGGGTTACACATGAAGGTTTGTTACATAGGTAAACCTAATTCATGGGGGTTTGTTGTACAGATTACTTCATCACCCAAGTATTAAGCCTAGTACCCATTAGTTATTTTTCTTGATCCTCTCCCTCCTCCCACCCTCCACCATCTAATAGGCCGCAGTGTCTGTTGTTCCCCTCTATGTGCCCATGTGGTATCATCATTTAGCTCCCACTTATAAGTGACAGCATGTAGTATTTGGTTTTCCCTTCCTGTGTTAGTTTGCTAGGGATAATGGCCTCCAGCTCCATCCATGTTTCTGCAAAGGACATGAGTTCATTCCTTTTTATGGCTGCTTAGTATCCCATGTTGTGTATGTACCAGCTTTTCTTTATCCACTTTACTGTTGATGGGCATTTAGGTTGATTCCGTGTCTTTGCTATTGTGAATACTGAAAAAGCAATTTCTAAAACAGTAGAAATGCAAGCAAGCTTTGAAGTTACCACTTGTGGATGAAGGTAGTGAGGACTCACCTGGCCATGGACTGGTCAAATAACTTCAAGAATTGGGCCAGTGACGTCTGATACATGATGTTGACCATGCTCATCTCTGTGATGAGGAAGTAGAGGATGCTTCCGCGGGTGGCTGCGGGCCGGAACTCCTCCTGAGCTGCGTTGATCTTGATCTCAGTTTCTGCAGCCACATGCAACTTTTCACTTACCTCAGCTGCTGTCTGCTTGGTAGTTCGAAGTACACCAATGAGAGATTCATCATCTACCAGTGAGCCTAAAATTCAAAACAGGAAAACTGTTGTACACAGATGGGAAGGTTGCAAGGCAAGATACATCTCTTCTGAAAAAAAAAAAATACTGTTAACTTTCAACTTGATGTCTCCAAAGTCAGGAAGACCACTGGTACAGTAGAATCTTAAGACACCAAAAAGCTTCTAGTCCAACTACCATCCAATGCCTGAAGCCTTCTAAACATTCCCACTGACAGACTATCCCCCACTCTGCCTAAACATCTGCAAAAAGCAAAAGACCCATTTGACTGGGTCTTCACATGTCTCAAGACAATGATCATGTCTCCAGTGGTCTTTGCTGTTCCCCATGTGATAGGCTTCACCCCCATTGTCATCTTGGTGGCTCTCGTCAAGTGTCACAGCTTGTCCACCCCACTTGCCTCGGGGTGTGAACTAACCTGAACACTTCACACTGGGCTGTCATGCTGGTAGTTGAATGGTACACTCTTTCCTCACGCTGCCTTAGTAGAACAGTCGTTGCTATAGAAAACTCTAATCCCTCTGTCTCTAACAAGAGTAAATTGGGGTATAGTGAAAATGTCTCACCAGGAAGAGAAACTTGAATTTTATTTTTAGTTTTGCCTTTCATTATTGTTTTTTTTTTTTATTATTATTATACTTTAAGTTCTGGGGTACATGTGCAGAACGTGCAGGTTGGATACATAGGTATATATGGGCCATGTTAGTTTGCTGCACCCATCAACCCGTCATCTACATTAGGTATTTCTCCTAATGCTATCCCTCCCCCCAGCCCCTACCCCCGACAGGCCCCCGTGTGTGCTGTTCCCCTCCCTGTGTCCAAGTGTTCTTATTGTTCAACTCCCACTTATGAGTGAGAACACACGGTGCTTGGTTTTCTATTCTTATGTTACTTTGCTGAGAATGATGGTTTCCAGCTTCATCCATGTCCCTACAAAGGACATGAACTCATCCTTTTTAAAATTATTGTTTTTAATAGAAATAGTAGATGCTTACAATAATGAATTAAATTAAATTAAATTAAATTTTAATTAAATTTAAATGAATTTAATTAAACAATGAATTAAATTAAATTAATTTAATTTTAAATGTTTTAAAATTAAAATCTAAGGAAAGACACCTTGGATGTACTGAGCTAACAATCCCCAAATCTGCAAACAGCAGCACTCTGGCCTACCCTAGAGTTCTGGATGGCAGGCGAGTGCTGCAGGAAGGGCTGTGTTACTCTGATGGGCATGCTGTCTAATGTGGAAGTCCAACTTGGGATTAACCCCAAGGAAAGAGATCTTGATCCAACACACTCTTGGCTAGACTAGGGGAGCAGCCCCCAGTTCTGCTTGCTATATTTTTAATGCCCAGGGGTATCCCAAATGGCTGGGAGGAGTCACTGGACCAAAAGACAGACAGCTTCACTAGCAGGAGCAGTACAAGTAGGCAGATAAAAGGACTTTTCACTGAGCTCACCATAAAGGTACACTATTTCTGGAGGGTCGGGCTTGTTTAAATAACATCCCGGAATTAAGGTGCAGTTGGGAAGTATTCATTCACATCTAATAAGGTAGTAGAATTCAGGTTGCTGTGATTTGCCTGCTACAGAACAATATAATGTTTGTTGATTTTATTGGGTAAAATTTTCTTTTTATATATTGCAGAGAGAGTACATCCTCAAATTGAGGTGTGACATGATGATTTGGCTACCCAGAGGAGAACCTATCTTTCCCATCTAAAGTGGGAGGTCAAGCCAAGTAGAGGGTAAGCTGGGCCTTTGGTACCCAAGCTCCTCTGACGCAGATTACATGTGTCATAACTCATTGCAGTAACTGCATTTCAATGCCAAATGATATAATCAATCTAAAAAACAAATAGAGTGAGTTTCGCCATGTTGGCCAGGCTGGTCTCAAACTCCTGACCTCAGGTGATCTGCCCACCTTGGTCCCCCAAAGTGCCGGGATTACAGGCGTGAGCCACTGCACCTGGCTTGGGAGACAGAGCGAGACTCTGCCTCAAAAGAAAAAAAAATAGATTGAGCACATTAGTTTCTCTGGGGCAAGCAAATTAACCTATAATGAGTTACCTAGCTCTATCAGGAGCCCTTATTTGTCTCAGGAGAAAGCAATTATATCAAGAAAATTGTGTTATTCTCAGATGCTCAGTCTCTATTTGCTAATTTAAAAATCAGATTCTCTGCCGTCCCTCTTTAATGTCTAGATGGAAATTGCCTTGCTTGTTTTTGCATTGATAACATGACTATTTCCTAACATCTATAGTCATGAGGGCATTGAAAACAGTGTAAATGAAATCCTTATTCAGAATCTGTTATTTCATTACTTCTTAATAACACAATACCTTTTGTGGCACTTAATTTATAGAGGAGGTTATCTTCAAGTTCTTTCATCTTCCGCTTATTAAAAGTAACATCCTCCAAAAGTTTAACCCTCTCAGACTCTAACTCCTGTCATTAAAAAACAAAAAATAACATTGGAACTATAATTACCAGTTATTATAGCAAATCCAACTCACTAGTATTTATTAACCATTTTTAAAGTTTAAACCAAAGTGCCTTTTGAATGGCAGAAGAAATTACTATCATTAGTCAAATCTATCTATCCATATTTTTGATTCTGTGGAAATTTTTTTTTAATTATGTCCACTGTCATTAAGGTTCCACAGCACTTATACTGGCAGGCACCAGACAATTCTGCTAAACAATTTTGCCCAATTACCCCAAGCTCTCTTGCCAGCTTGAAGTTTATAAATAGCATGTCCCGTTCTCTTGGCCCTGTTCCCACACTGCTTCTGTAAGAAATGCTATCTTTATTTGCAGTCAGAACAAGTAGAAATAAAAAGGCGCTAACACCGAGAAACCAAGGGGCTACCCAGATTAAATGTGAGCTCTTGGCCTGGTTCCTATGGGAGCACCAGGTACCTGGTTTGGCACAGCCAGTTGCCAATACCAACCCATTTTCCATTTTATTTGTATCTCCTTCTACAGAGGGCAAACTTGAATGTTTACAGGGTATTTTTTTCTTACATAAAATGATACATTTTTAAAATTATATTTTGAAAAAATTTCAAGCGTTCAAAAAAGTTGCAAGCCTAATACAAGGAATTTTCATACAGCCTTCACCTAGATTCACCAAATCACATTTTGCTTTATCGCTATATCTCTATAGAAAACATAATATTGTCATTATTGTTATTATTATTATTACTACTGCTGAATCACTCTTGGATGTCATGTCCCTTTACCCCTAAACGTTTTAGCAAATCTCTGAAGAACCAGGTCACTCTTACATAAGCATAGTCCAATATTCAAATTCAGGAAATTTAACACTGAGAGCCATGTGTCAGTATCACTGATACTCTCACTAAACGTAGAGTCTACATTGAAATCATCTCAATAATATTCCTCATAACATTTTTTTCTGACTTTATACAGAATCACATGTTGCATGTAGAATTATATTAAAAGAAGGTGTTTTAAAACTTCTTATTTGGGAAGGTTTCTGGGAAAATTGCTTCAGAAATTTCATCATTTTCAGAAAATCTTCCTGAACCAGTCAATCAAAAGTCATGGCACAGTCTTTATCTGCAAATCTAATATAGTTTGTTTTGTTTTTGGGGGGTTTTTTTGTGTGTGTTTTGTTTGTTTGTTTGAGATGGAGTCTCCCTCTGACGCCCACGCTAAAATGCAGTGGTGTGATCTCGGCTCACTGCAACCTCCACCTCCCAGGTTCAAGTGATTCTCCTGCCTCAGCCTCCTGAGTAGCCGGGACTATAGGCGTGCACCACCACACCAGGCTAATTTTTGTATTTTTAGTAGAGATGGGGTTTCACCATGTTGGCCAGGCTGGTCTCAAACTCTTGACCTCAGGTAATCCACCTGCCTCAGCCTCCCAAAGTGCTAGGAATACAGGGCTGAGCCACCACGCCTGGCCTCTAATATAGTTTGTATCACAATCTATCAGTAGATTATTTCCCTCCAACTACGGTTTATGCATCTAGAAGACAGATACGTAAACTTTCCTATTCATCTTTGTATTATTGACAGTACTTGAGGCTTGGTAGAGAAGAAACTCAACCCAATAAATATTTGTCAAATTGAAATGTGCTGAATTTAGTCCAATTTCTTTATTTTACATTTGGAAAAGCCGAGGACCCAGAAATATGAACTCTGAATAACAAGGGTATTAGGCTGGTCTCTGCCAGTAACCAGCTGCATGTTATAACAGCCTAATACCCTTGTCCTCCAACTCCAAGACTAGTGTTATTGGCATTGTACTTACAGGGTGGCAGGATTTGATGGTGCGATGAAGAGCATTGCTCTATTTGCAGGGAAATAACCAGTTAGTCATTTTCATTAAAATGGTCACCCCTGGGTGGCAGTATAGGAATACATGGACAAAATGTATTAGCTTCCTTTTCTGAATATCAGACATCATAGCACAGTGGACTCTTGCTAAACTTCATAGTAGGACCTGTAAGGCTTATCTAGGAGGCTTGCCAGGCTGCAAAGTCCCTGTGCTGTTATAGATGAAGACCCTTATTTTCTTTGGTCTCCATTTGCTCATCTGTAAAAATGTGGGTGTAATAGGAGGATTGTTAGCAGGGTTAAATACAATGTTTAGAATACCCTCCTGTATATTAAATGTGCATTTTTTTCTCCAGCAAGGTTGCTATGAGTTCCTTAGCACTTCTCTTGAAGAGGAAGCTAGGGAATGAGACAAGCAGGTGTGGGGAGCCCTGAGGACCTTTGGGCAGTGGAGTTGCTTGACTTCTGGAGGTTAGTGCAGCCTGCAGGGGGGATCTAGACCAGCGAGGAATCATCTCAAAATAAACCCACAGCACCAATTAGACCACAGGGGACTAATCATCAACAGTTAACAGCATGGGATCCTGAGAGGTGATGGGAACAGTGAATTGCCGGGCCAGGGCCATCTCTGCGTGGCTGTGGAAGAGGAACATGTTCCCTTCCCGGACTGCATAAGCCCCAGGTTTACTGGAAACTAAGATCAAACAACTAAGAGAGTCAAAGCTGGGACTGTGCCCTTTTCACTCCACCAGATCAGCTACCTTTCAAGGGCCTGTCCCTTGGTGAGCTGTCCATGAGCCAGGCAGGATGCTGCCTTCCACTGAGTCTATTTCTTTGGTGTCTGTGTCATTTCTCTCTCCCTTCTTGGATGTCTTTCCTGTGTCTGGGAACCTGGATTCCCATCTCCTCTTTTCCCTCCTCTGCCTGTTTTCCTCCCTTGTCCTTCTGTTTCTCTCCCATCCACTTCATGCCTTGCTGCTCTTATTATTTCTAACCTTGCCTTGCCTTGAATCTTCCATTCTAAAATTAATTACTTTCTCATATTTTATGCAAATGTACTTTATAATGCAGATAATAACATTACATTTTTATGCAATTATATTTTATGCATAAAACTTAATGTTTTCTGAGCGTCAACTTAAAAATTAGTTTAATCTTGTATCAGTCTCTTAAAATCTTCCAGTCCTAAGTTGTTCTTTGTTTTATTAGAACCCTTAGTTAGACTTAATTTCCCTGCAAATTTCATTTAATTAAAAATAAAGGTATGGCTCCCTATATCATTAGATTATTGGACTGAAGCAGTTGAAACTACTACAGAGGAAATAAGAGCCATTCAGAGCAATTTCTTTTTCTCTCAATCATTGTTTTATTGATGTTTTCAGGTGTCCCCAAGACAAGGACTATAGCTAGTCAGTACACCTAGAAGTTTAAAGACAGAAGTAGAAAGAGGGGTGTGTGTGTGTGTGTGTGTGTTTGAGGCTGGATGAGAAGATGAGTTACATGATTTCTTGACAGGAATTAAGGCTACAAAAGAAATATTTATGTTAACAAGGATAAATATGGTTTTTAAATTTTTTTCTTTTTCACATACTTAGCAATTTCTCAATACATTTTAAGCATTTCTTAGAAGCAGAAATTCTTTACCTTGAGAGAGAGATTACCTGTTTCTCTGTTAGAATTACTCTCCTTAGTAACTGATTCTCAAGTCCTTTCATTGTAACAGTGAAATCAATGACTGATGTTTTAGCATTAATCTCTGGGGTAAAGGCAGGGTTTGGTAACTTTGTAGTAATGTAAAGTTTAAACGTATCCATGATATCACATTCCTTATCACCAACTTTCACCTACATAAATTCACATATAAAATTAAAAATAGCTTAAAGGACAGGGAAAGGAACTTGGGTTCAATTTAGAAAAGAATTTACCTGTCAGTGCTGTGAAACTTGAATAAATTGGGAAGGAAAGTTAAAAAATTTTAATCACTAATCCTAAATAATAAAGCCTATTAAATTTAGAATCATTTAGAATTGTATTCCTGCCTGGCGATGTTTTTAGCAATGATCCCAAACAAATCAAATGAAAAAGTTATCCAAAGCAAATAGGTGAATAAAGTAAAACTTAGACACATCTAAGATTTGACTTTAACACCTTAGCAAGTACTTGTCACTCCCATCAGTTGTTTGTAGTACAGGAGCTGCTATTTTTTCCCCCGGTTAAGAAAATTGTTTCCTACTGTGGAAATTTGCTATGTTTATAGAAAATTTTATTTTTTTAATTTCATAGGTATATCTGAAGCATATTTGATAACAGAAAAAGTTAATGTAATTTGCAAAGGAAAAATGCCAACTTTTTTCAAAAAGGTAACATTTATCTTAAACACTACTATTTGTAGCATGTTGAAAAAACAATTGGTTTTGCTATCTAAAAATCAGGTGGCAATCACAGAATTTTTAAATGACTTAAATCTCTGGTTACTCTTAATTCTGCATGTGTCTAAAAACATCACTAAGGCCACCATCACATTCTAAGGCATTATGCCTTCATACTGCAGATAAAAATCTAGGATATTTCAAAAGACCTTCAGGAATGGAGAGTCTACAACCTCTTTTGGCATATTAAATATGCCATATAAGATAAGCCAGATACAGATAAACACTGTATGATCTCACATGTGAAATCTAAAAAAGTGAAACTCACAGAAGCCGAGAATAGAACAGTGGTTGCCAGCGGGGTAGGGAATGGGAGAAATGGGGAGATGTTGGTCAAAGGGTACAAACTTTCAGTTATAAGATGAATAAGTTTCAGGTATCTAAAGTATAGCATGTGTGGTGATGGATGTGTTAAATTAATTTGATTGTGGTAATCACTGTACAATGTATATGTATACCAAATTACCACATTGTACAGTTTAAATATATATGATCTTTACTTGTGGATTAAACATTTTTTAAATGCAGTTCAAAATTGTGGATGAGTCCATAATATCCAAGCAAGTCATCAAAATTTTGTTCTTAGCTTCTTTTTATGAAAAAGAGAAATTCTACCCTCTAATCTCATAGAATATGATGCTAAGCTTCAGAACACTAACTGGGCTTTATTTATTTTTCCCCCTATAAACTCATAAAGGCTTAAGTATATATTGGATGCTCCATAAACTTTGCTGAATGAATTTTTTAAAATGTGGCATATGGAAGATTTCACATTATGAAGAAAATTTTTCTGAATAAATCTGTCTTTGTTTAATGAGAAAATATTCATTTTTTACTTATTCACTGATATTCATGAAATTAAATTGTCCAAAGTGAAAAGCACCCAATCAGAAATGCTGTTATAAAACCGAAGAAGCCTAAAGGTAAAGAATGGCATGAATTAAAAATGAAACACTTATACATATTGAAAACAATTCATCACCAACAATTGAGAACAATATTCCATAGCTTCCAACAAAGTCAATGAACTTAGACTGAAAATAAAGAGATAAATGACCAAATCAATGTGTATAGACTTTATTAAAATGTCATTTCCTCCAGGGAAGAAATTCAGGTTATTTTGTAAAAATGTATACATATAAGACTTGCAAAACCAATATCAAGAGTTGCTTAAACATATATATATATTGTGTTGCACTAACATATTAAGACCAGACAATGTATTTCCTTAATGTTATTTAGTTTCAGCTAAATGACTACTCTTACCAAAATATTGCCCCCACCTCAGCAATTTTTATATGCTATAAAAAATAGAAAGAAACACTGAAGTGTCAGTCTGGAAATAGTTCATTTCCGATGTACCAAATACTACTGCCTAAAGGAAATTGCATTTGTTGCTATGCTCAAAAAGATAAGTAGATGTCACCATTGTTCTTTTCTTTCTTTCTCTTTCTTAATTTTTTTTTTTTTTTTAACAAAGCTCACCTTGAAAGTGGTGCCAGATTTAATAAAATTCTTTTCTAATACATTATCCAAGGCTGGATCCAGCTCTTCACGAATGTCCTCAATGAGAAGGGGTCGGCCCAAGGAAAGGCTGTCCTCCAAGTGTGTGCGAAAATATTTATGGTTCAGAGATGTCACCTAAACAGAAAGAACTCATTGGTCTATCAGTGTTACAAAGAATGTGCCCATCGCTACGGGAAACCAAGAGATTTTTTGGACAGTAACCAAGAATTTTAAGGGCAATACAGGAAGACTTACTTAAAAAAATTAAAGTAACACACAAAAATTAATTTCTAACACTTGGTGAGTCATGTTTTTGTTGAATGGGGTCTGGGTGTGTAATAGGGTCTCTCTGATCAAAAAAGGAGGATCAAGGGGCATTGCTCAGATGGAATGTCAGAGTTCTGCTCCTGACAGATGGAAGAGAATAGTCAAGGATTAATCCTTTCAAACTCACATAGATATAATCACTCAGAGAAAGCAAAGCAACTTGCATATCTGGATATTCATTTATTTTCTCAGGACCCCTACAAGATGAGTAAGTGATAAAAAGTAAACATAAGAATGTCAGAGCCGGGCGCAGTGTCTCAAGCCTGTAATCCCAGCACTTTGGGAGGCCAAAACGGGCAGATCACGAGGTCAGGAGATCGAGACCATCCTGCCTAACATGGTGAAACCCTGTCTCTACTAAAAAATACAAAAAACTAGCCGGGCAAGGTGGCGGGCGCCTATAGTCCCAGCTACTCGGGAGGCTGAGGCAGGAGAATGATGTAAACCTGGGAAGTGGAGCTTGCAGTGAGCTGAGATCCGGCCACTGCACTCCAGCCTGGGTGACAGAGTGAGACTCCGTCTCAAAAAAAAAAGAAAAAAAAGAACATCAGAAATGATATATTGAGTCGCATCGCAGGTCTATCCATGTATTCTGTCTCCTACTCAGAAGAATTTAACACTTTCCATAAGTCAACCTAAAAGACTATACATTGACTTTATATATGCTTACATTTTTTAAAACTACAATTCTGAATTCCTGGTTGGGTCCTCTGTGTTTAGTTTAATGTATTTGTTATTAGTTAAAATAGACACACTGTACTGGTTGGTCTCTGCATGAGTCAATTGGATTTGAACCCTTATGTTGCCTAGGATCCCTCCCCCTGCCTTACTGTGAGGATTCCCAAAGGCTCATTTCTCAACTCGTTGTATCCTATCTTCTGAATTCAACTAATGTCTTATGCTATTGTGGGTGCAGACCATAAGACACAAGGAAGAACCCACTGGGACAACAGGCAATTAGGAGAACGGAATTAAATATGTATCTCTCAATTACTATGATAAAAAGAAGATATGAAATATAAAACTTAAATCAGCCTACTTTTGTCCTGTTTTGATTAAAAAGGAAATAACTAAAAAGAAATTCTGCACATGAAGGAAGTTGCTTCCCTGGATGAATAGCTTTCTTTATACAAATAATGTGCTGTAAAGACCTTCCTATAAGTTAATAAGGTAAAAGAACCTAAACAAAGAGCTTTTATGAACTTAATAAACAAGGTGAAGAAAAGCACCAGTAAGACTAAATTTGCTTATATCCTGCTTTATTTCTCAAGGGGTAAATTCTATTTTTGTGATTTCTTTCCCAAGTAAGAAGATAATTATCTTCAATCATCTTCCATGTATTTTATAAACTTGAAATAATATTTTGGAATCCTAATTTCAGGTTTATTTCATTTGATTTTTCTTGTGAAACACTATGTATGTGGTAACCACCACCAGAGCCTGGTTCACCTGCACAGAGACTGGTATTGGGTCTTTACAAGGTGACCAGTGAATTCCTGATGGCGAGGCTTAGTAAATACACTCTCTTTCCACAAGTCAGAGTTGTAGATCCTGGAGATGGCATTGAAGGTAGGCTTGGCAAACAAAGCTGCCAAGGTTGACCACAGCCCTGGGCATATAAACCATGCTTTGTGTTTCATTTGCATGTGTTTGTACATGTGCTTATCCACATAAGAAAATAATGTTGTCTGAGTAAAAAGAATATAATTCAGTCTATTTCCATCCCAGCAGTGGATGATTTTTAAAATAAGAAAGTGTCTTGGCCATATTTCTGTTCCTTCCGCAAGAAGGTTCCTGGGACTGGGTTGCATCAGAAAGGGCATTAGTGAAGACTATCAGTGAATTTAATCCTGAAATGGAGAGCTAAAGCTATGACCAGAAAAAATAGCAGCATTCATGGCCAAGTGACACAGGAGCATGCATTGAGCTAAGGAGGTCCAGGCAAGGTTCCAAGAACAAGATGAGCAGGGAGACTGAAAGCCAGGGGAGCCAAGGGGAATGGGGCCAGGGACAAGTTATAGTTGACCTGGCTGCAGAAACTAAGAAGTGTTCTGGTATACCACATTTGTGCACCCTTGAAAATGTGGCCCCTAAGAAGCTTCATGGAAATGGACACTATTTCTTTTAACTCTTCTCTTCTATTTACATTGCCTGGTCCATTCTAGGATTTCCCTGGGTTTTCTTAGTAAACATAGACTGATGTATTGTGTTCTGGAGTATTGAGGAGGTGGGGTATTTAGGTGTGCTTCCCAGCACTGGGCTGTATCCACTTGCATAAGAAGCACTGATCTCAGGAGGAAATCTTTCAATATTTCACCACTAAATATGATGTTTGTTATGGCATTTTGTAAAAAGAAACTCTTTACCTAATTAAGGAAGATCCCTCCCAGTTTGCTGGAAATTTGATCATGAATGGGCATTGAATTTTACCAAGTGCTTTTTTTTCATATTCATCAAGATGACTACATTATTTTCCTGGTTCTTTTTTTCTATAATGATGACACACTTTGATAAATTCACTTAAATTCAATAAATATCAGAATTTCTACTCAAAAAGAGCAGTGCAGAACATGTAAAGATGAATAAAACTTGGCCAACAATGAGTTCATGGTACAGCAGAAATAAAAGATAAATGTGCATAGAACAATAACTTAAGTCAGATTCTAAGTCCACAACAGAAGTGCAAACAAGACATTGTGAGGATTCAGGACAGGCTATATTGTGCTGGGGACACAGAAAAGTCGTGATGGAGGTAGTGGTGAATATGGACTTTGAACAATATCTGAGATTTTTATCTGGGATATAAGTGGAGGGTGGAAAAAGACATTTTTGTTAGTAGAAATAGTATAAGCAAAAATATGGGGGCAGGAGGTTTAGAACTCTGGGAACAGTGTCTAGGAAACACTGAATATCTCACATTGGTAGTTGAATTAAAATATCAAGAGTAACAGAATCCCTAAGGGTGTCAGGAATGTTGGAATCCTGCCCTTGTCTACCCCCACCTTAAAATTAACACCTTATTAGACGCAAGCACCAAAGCCGGACTCAGTAAGCTACGTAGTACCCAGAGCCTGAGCAAAGTTGGCATGAATGGTCTTGAACTGAGGGATCACAATATTCTATTTGCCACTTTCCTATAGGACCAAACCCAAGGCCCGGAACAAAAGCCACATTCAATATTAGCAAAAACAATGGAGTCAGGGAAATGTACAAGGAGGAGGAGGGAGGATCCAAAGAGAGAACAAAAGAGAGAAAAGAATCAGAGCTGTTGCCCCAAATTGCTGTTACAAAACTCAAGAGTGTGAATTAGCAAACGTTTGTCATGGAGATGACAACTTTATGACTGCAGATTCAATTGAAATTTTGAAAAAGTTTCATTGATTTCAAGATGACTTTCCCCTGCACCAAATGCTACATACCTGCAAATCATTTTCTTTTTCCTTTGATTTAATCCAAGTTTTGCCTTGAGTTTGTGGGTCTATGAGGAGTGGGTATCTGGTGGCCTTTGTCACAATTATGCCATTCTGAATTGAGAGATCATCTCCTGGTAATCCCTGTAGCCCCCACTCACCAATCTGAACAACAGGAAATGGATATCACCATTCAAAGGAGAACAGGAATGCCCTCATTAGTAATTAAAAGTACCATAAAGTAAAATAATTTAAAATATGGACATTATTTTCCTTTGAGACTAAGAAATTTGTACTTCTAAAAAAGCAAACTTGTAAATGTGAACAAAATAACATTCACATAAAAAAAAAAACAAATTTATAATCTAATGAATCCCTTCTTTAATCACCCAAAACAAGGTTTATCCTTTTGCATTGTATTTTCATACTTAGGGGAATCATAGGAAGTTGACTGCATATTGAACCTGATTTGGGGTTAATGGAGATAGTGAATATAATGAGATGTCAGAGAAGAAGATAAGTCCCAAGCAATTAGCCCCCGATAGCTTCCCCTTCCGGCCCTTTGGTTCTGCCCGCATGATGTACGGGTGATTGCATAGCTGGAGATAAATTAGATGAGTTATTATATTACCAGGAGCTCATCAGTGACACTTTTGTGAATATTTCCTTCTCCAAATTTAGAGCAGATTGCCAGCCTCCCGCACCATGATCAATAAAATCACCAAGCCAGGCGCAGTGGTTCATGCCTATAATCCCAGCATTTTGGGAGGCTGGGAGGGTCACTTGAGCTCAGGAATTTAAGGCTGCAGTGAGCCATGATCACACCACTGCACTTCAGTCTGGGCTACAGAGCAAGACTTTGTCTCTAAAAAAATAAAATAAAATAAAATAATCAGAGATCCAATGAGCCAACCAGCCTCCACCTTTGTTAAATTATCCCAGGACTCCCAAAGGCCATAATTAATAAAGAATATTCTGGCCCACGTTGCTTCACCAGTGCCCAATGCATCTACAACACATAATCTATTCCCTGTAAGGGTGAATTCAACGATGTTTGAATTGGAAAAGATTAGTTTTTAACTTTTAAATACAGATAACATGAAATTAATAGCTTGGCATCCCCTAAGGAAACAGCAACTGGAGAGCAGATTTGCAAATCAGAAAAGCAACTCATGAATACAAATTGCCTGGAAAGCATTTATTACCACAGAAGCTCTGCAAGATATACTGGAAATTGACAGTGGCATCAAATTCCCAGCAAGGAAGGTTAGTATGAAAGGCCTTGCTATTACTTAGGGTCATCAGAACACACTATTGTGTTCTGTTATTAGACACTAAAAAAGATAGCAAATAAGGAAAATAAGGTTAATACCAGCACAAACCATGCCTACATTTGCCTAAAATGTTTGAAAGAGAGTATGACTTCACAGGAGTGATGTAAATAATGAAGAGTTATAAGAAGGGCCCAGTATTAGCAAGCCTATATCTCTCAAATGATCTTTCAGTTCATAGCAATGCAATTGGTCTTAATTTGGAAGCAAGATTACTTAAAACACAAAGAAACGTTTATACCACAAAGAAAATTATTTTTAAAAAACTCTTAAGTGCTTTCAAATCAATCTTTCTAGTTAAAGAAAAAATTTAATGAACCTGGGTTTCCTCTTTTTTTATGAGATGGAGTTTCTTTATTGTTGCCCAGGCTGGAGTGCAATGGCATGATCTCGGAACCTCTGCCTCCCCGGTTAAAGTGATTCTCCTGCCTCAGCCTCCTGAGTAGCTGGGATTACAGGCACGTGCCGTCACGCCCAGCTAACTTCTGTATTTTTAGTAGAGACGGGGTTTCACCATGTTGGTCAGGCTGGTCTTGAACTCCTGCCCTCATGATCTGCCCTCCTCGGCCTCCCAAAGTGCTGGGATTACAGGCATGAGACACTGCACCCAGCTGGGTTTCTTAGTAAGAAATAAAGTGAGATTGAAATTCAAATAATATTGGGAAAGTAAAACTTACGGTTGGAGGATCCACCAACATTGAAATAAGATTCAGGTTTTCTGTGAAAGGAATTTTCCGTGCTCTCAACTCCATTTCCCATTGATCTTTAAGCAAATAGTTCCTAAATATCTGATTGAAAGGACCAAGGTAGGAAAGGAATCCCGTGCACAGCAGAATATCACCTACAAGTCTGTGAAGAAAAAACACACAGCCCCCTCCCCAAAGTGAGTCACCTGACATGTTTTAAGCTCTTCCGCTAAGTTGTTTGAGAGGTCACAGTCTTGGAGACGGAGTCTTGCTCTGTCTCCCAGGCTGGAGTGCAGTGGCCGGATCTCAGCTCACTGCAAGCTCCCCTCCCGGGTTTACGCCATTCTCTCGCCTCAGCCTCCCAAGTAGCTGGGACTACAGGCGCCCGCCACATCGCCCGGCTAAGTTTTTGTATTTCTTTAGTAGAGACGGGGTTTCACCATGTTAGCCAGGATGGTCTCGATCTCCTGACCTCGTGATCCGCCCGTCTCGGCCTCCCAAAGTGCTGGGATTACAGGCTTGAGCCACCGCGCCCGGCCGAGAGGTCACAGTCTTGCTCTGTTACTGGGTGAAATCCTTCTTTGCCCTTGCTTAATGCTTGGTAGCCAGGCATGGAAAAGACCGTGCAAAGCGGAGCCCAAAACCCAAAAGTGGGTGGGAGTAGCCACATGTGGGGTGGTCAGGAAGCAAGAAAGAAGGCTTCCTCCTGAAGCCTACAGGTCGTGAGCCTTGGTACTGTGCAGAAAGTATCTTCCCCCATCCTGTCCCTTGGTCTTGTTCAGATTTCAGTCTTGTGTTAAGCCATTTTTTCTTTCCCCTCCCTTTTTATTTATTTATTTATTTGTTTGTTTGTTTATTGCCATTTTCTTGCTCCCCTCTCATTGCACTCTCTTTTAAGTTTTCTAAGGACACCAATAGACACCAGTGAAAGACAGCCTTGCATTTACAACAAACCATTGATCCACACTTTCAAAATCATTGAGGTGAAGCGCAGAGAGCATCTAGATGGCCCTGGCAAATCCAAATAATATCAAAAGCTCTCTCATACTGAACCATGGCTGAGATGTAAAATATTTCACAAAATCTTCTTCACCCTCTATAGTGTTTCACCTAAGAGTGCATGATTTAAGTTGTAAGCACTGTCATAGATGACGGGATTCAGAAATGAACACATGGAAATGAAGGAGAAAAGCATTTCACCGTGGAAATGGACTTTATGTTCTCTAATGTCACAAAGAAAGAGTGACTGTGAAGAAGACCCAGATTCGCACCTATTAATCTGAGCTTTGAATTCTTTACTTTGCTGGGTCCATCGGACTTTTTCTCCACTCAGCCCATCGATGAGAGTGGAGGCGGCCTGCATCTTTTTCCGGCACGTATCAGCATCATTAAGCAAATCCTGCAGCCATAATGGGAGAATGTCTCAAAAAAAAACTTTTCTAAGTGCTTAACACAAACATCCATTATTTTCACACATAAAAATACACAGGGGAATTTCTTAATTTACAAAATAATATAACCTAAAAATACAGTATGCATGAAACTTCACATATTAAATTTTGATCATTCATAATATAGTGATTTTACCTTACGAAATTTCAAGGAAAGCAATTTTGTAAGACAGAATCCAAATCACATAATTTATCTTGTAATCAGATAAATTAAAATAGTATTTCTATTGAACATTTTCAAAACAGAATCAAATCAATAAGATTTGCCCTTTCGATGTCTTGGATGCAGTAATAATCCTGAGTTCTTTGCCATTTACAAAGTATTTTCTCCTGGAAAAATCCCAGACAACAGTAGCATGCAGCAGCTGGCTTGGACCAACTCATAAGAGCCAATTGTTAAATTTTTAGAGTATTTGTGAGCTGGTGCTAAACACAGCCTTTATTAAAAATTAAACTATGTAAGCTTACAATTAAAAAATTATATTAAAAGCAAAAGTAATAAATAACAAAAGCTTACTTCCTAATTATTTAAATGTTAATATTATCTATGCTCTTGACGTTAAGGCCGTTGTATCTGGATGGTGGAAATAGTATGCAATGGTGTACTGCCATGCACCTTTTCCCAAATCTGTGCTCAGTGACGTTACATTGGTAGTTTAGAATTGCCAATGATGGGAGTATTTCCACCACAGAAATCAGCAAATATTACAAATCTGGGCTTTCCTGTCCCCGCACGGCACACTAGACTGTTAAACATTTACCAGACCACCACTGCTTACATCCTATCCCAAGAGGTCATATGAGGATCCCCATTTTACAAACAGAGCTAGGTAGATTGCCCCAAACCACACAATTAACAAATGTCTGAGCTGCATCTCAAACCCAGTTTTCTAACCCTCAAATCAGTGATGGTACAGCTTGATCAGTGAAAACACACACAAAAAAATTTGGAGCACCAAAGATCCAAAACAGATAGGCATGCTGGCCAATATTTTGTCATCACAATGATTTGCCTGATTTCCGAATATAGCATGCTCTTGTATAAAGTTTCAGTACACCATTTTGGGGATTTTGTATATTTAATCTCACCATTTTCTCATTCATTGCTGCATCAAATTTTGCCTGTACTTTATCCAGCTCAGCTTGCTTCTCATCCAGCAGGGCTTGTGCCTTCCCTAACTCAGCATTAGCAACTGCTAACCGGCCTTCCTGCTTGGCCAGGTTGGCCTGAAAAGAAGAAGACATGGTTAGTGTATTAGCTGCACGAAACAGTCATGATTGCAATTGGTAGATAACACAAATCACATAATTTCTGCCCTACATGGGACTTTTGAGCTCATCTGTTTCAGTGTCTTCGGCTGGGAAAGCAGAGAGTCTTGGAGGGTATTTCATTACTTTTAAATTTTTAATTACTGGCCAGGTGCGGTGGCTCACGCCTGTAATCCCAGAACTTTGGGAGGCTGAAGATCACTTGAGCCCAGTTCAAGACCAGCCTGGGCAAAACAGGGAGAAAAATAGAAAAACTAGCTGGGTATGGTGGTGTGCACCTGTAGTCTAAGCTACTCTGGAGGCTGAAGCAGGAGGATCGCTTGGGCCCCGGAGGTCAAGGCTGCAGTGACCCGTGATCGCAATACTGCACTCTAGCCTGGGTGACAGAGTGAGACCCTGTCTCAAAAAAAATTTTTTTTAATTATTAATGTTCAATAAGAAAACATGGAAAATGCAGCAATGTATAGGAAGGAGAACAAAAGTTACCCCGATTTTACTCAGACATAACCTGTGAGTGTTGTGTTAGGAAGTTGGTAATTGGCATTTTGATTTTTTTTTTATTTCATTTCGTTTTATGAAGGTCCCAAGTCCCTCATGAACATTAGTTATATGACTGCACGATATTCTACATGTTGGAGGTATCATAATTAACCTTTTTCCTACTCGTATACATTTCTCCACCCCCCATTTTTAGTTATTACAAATAATGTTGTGAGTATTGGATATGTAAACATTTAGGATTGTTACTTTGCTACAATGTAATTTCAAAGATTCTGCAAGTGAAATTACTGTAACAGTATTTCATGTTTTTCTAAGTCCTACAATGTGGTAATGATCTGCTTCTTATAAATTTAAAATAATCAGTAAAGTAATCTAGGCCCAAAGCCTTCTGGGGTAGAAGTTCTTTGATACCTTTCTTATTTTTGTTCTCAATGTTTATTTGAATTTAGCTCCTTTTCCCATAACATTTTTATTTCATTTAGATTTTCTAATATATTGACATATAACTATGTAATATTTGCAGCCTGGCACAGTGGCTCACACCTATAATCCTAGCAGTTTGGGAGGCTGAGGGAGGAGGATTGCTTAAACCCAGGAATTCAAGGCTACAGTAAGCTATGATTGCACCACTGCACTCCAGTCTAGGGGCCAGAACGAAACTCTGTCTCTCAAAAAAAAATTGCTTTATAATTATTTGAATCTTCACATCTAGAATTATGAGGATTTATCTTTCTATTTTCATTTGTTTTTATTTTCTTCTTGATTAGATTTTCCTGGAATATTTCTTACAGTTTTGTTTTTGTAAAGTATAGGTTCTTAGATTTGCTCATTAATGCTGGCCAGGAGTGGTGGCTCACACCTGTAATCCCAGCATTTTGGGAGGCCAAGGCAGGCGGATCACGAGGTCAGGAGATCGAGACCATCCTGGCTAACATGGTGAAACCCCATCTCTACTAAAAATACAAAACAATTAGCTGGGCGTGGTGGCAGGCGCCTGTAGTCCCGGCCACTTGGGAGGCTGAGGCAGGAGAATGGCGTGAACCTGGGAGGCAGAGCTTGCAGTGAGCCGAGATCACACCACTGCACTCCAGCCTGGACGATAGAGCAAGATCCCATCTCAAAAAAAAAAAAAAAAAAAAGATTTGCTCATTAATTCTGCTGCTTTTCTCTTCTCTAATTTTTAATGTTATTTTTATTGGCTCTAATCTGCTTTCCTTAAATTTCGTGTGTATGTATGCTTATGAGTGAGTATATACTTTAACTCTTAAGTGGAATGTTTAGTTTCTTTGATGCATGTAAGGGCTAAGAATGTACCATTTTGGCCATATCACAGAAGCTTTGGTAACTCGTTTATTTTCATTATGTCCTAATTAGGAATCACTGACTTCATTTTAATGTAAACTTTCCAGTATTATTGCTTATAATCAGAGAATAAGACCCCAGGATTTTTTGCTTTCAGGAATTTAATCAAGGTCCTCTTTTACCATTGAATATAATTAATTCTTATAAATGTTTCTTGTACTCTAGAAATAATTTCTTTTTTTTTTTTTTTTTGAGACGGGGTGTTGCTCTGTCGCCCAGGCTGGAGTGCAGTGGCCAGATCTCAGCTCACTGCAAGCTCCGCCTCCCGGGTTTACGCCATTCTCCTGCCTCAGCCTCCCAGGTAGCTGGGACTACAGGCGCCCACCACCTCGCCCGGCTAGTTTTTTGTATTTTTTAATAGAGACGGGGTTTCACCATGTTAGCCAGGATGGTCTCGATCTGCTGACCTCATGACCCGCCCGTCTCGGCCTCCCAAAGTGCTGGGATTACAGACTTGAGCCACCACACCCGGCCTCTAGAAATAATTTCATATTCTTTGTTTATACTGAAGAAAGTTCAAAGTAGTTATTCAACCTGAAAAATAATATCATGCAAAATTTCTATATAATTACTAATTTATGCCTACTCAGGATTGCCTCTATAATTTACAGGGCCCAGTGCAAAATGAAAAATGTGGGGCCCCTTGTTAAAAAAAAATTATTAAGAATCTGAAGACGGCAACAGCAGAGCATTAACACAAGGCCCTGTGTGCACACCCAAGAAGCTGGCCCTATGCCTACCAGGGGTAGCCACAATCTCAAATTACAATATTATTTTTGTTAATTTGACAGCATGTGCCACAATCTCAAATTTTCCACTGAAAATACTAATGGATTTGCTTTATATGATTTGATGCTATTTTATTTATTGCATAACACATTATTTTAATTGTCTTCACTATGGATCATAATTTTTATCAACAAAGAATAGCTCTTTTCTGATGTGTGTGTGTGTTTTGTTTCTTTCTTGAATTCTACATTTATTGTAAGATTTCTCCCTTGGTATCTTTTTGTTGGGGTGTGTTTTTTTTATATTCTTCCTATCATTTCTCTTTGTTGAAACTTTTTATTTTAAATTGATTTTCTATTTTTCTCTAAGTTCCTCATGCACAGGTTTTAAAGAGGCAGCGATTTCTCTAAGGCTTATTATGAAAAACAGTAACCCCCTGCCCACCGACTCATCATTATCCATTCCACAGAGCAACCACTTACAATACTTTTAGCTTTGCGGGGGTGGGGGATTGAGACAGGGCCCTGGAGGCAGTGTGTATCTCAGTGACACATTTCACGAATCCTTGTACTCCTAAGAATCTCCTTCTGTTCCCTCATACATGAAGACCAGCTTTGCCCATTATTGAGTGCTTAGACCCCAGCATTTTCCTCCTCAAAATGCTGCATATGTGTTTTCATTATCTTGTAGTATTTCGGGTTGCGGGAAATCTGCAACATCTTGATTCGTCTTTTGTGAACAACCATTTTAGGTTTTGTTTGCTTCTTAGATTGCATTTAAGGTTCTCCTCTTGTCTTGGAAATTTAAAACATTTCTAGTGTCAAGTCTAATTTTTATAAGTTTTGTTTGAAATACAGTCATCAAATTCAACCTCCAAACCTAATCTCCAAACTTCAAAGAAATGGCAAGTTTTTCTTCTTATGACAGCTTGATTATTATTCCCAAGAAACTCATTTCCTGTGTAAGTTAACACGGTGGTTTCAGTCACTTGCCTGCATTGTCAAGAAACATGTAACAGATATAAAAAGAAGGAGAAACTTTGAGAGGACACAGAGAAAAAAGACAAATTTGGTAACAGGGACATCTACCTTTATCTAAACTACGCATTTTCTTTTAATAGCAGTAATACTAATAATTGAATTTATGAAACATTGATTTACTGGGAGAAGGAAGGAAACTTTTACCTTCAGAGGCAACACTTCTCTATTGATGCCATAAAATATTGCCATAGCAAGTGTCCAAGACAGGAGACCAGCCACATTCCCACAGACTTTTTTGGCACTTTCAAAAGTATAATCATCCATATTAAAATATGGCTGTAGTAGCTCAACAGTCTCTTCATTTATAGTGTCCTTAGGGAACTGCTGAAGGCTCCACAGGAATCCTGTTGCACTCATCAACTGAAAAATAGTATTATAACCTGTAAGTTCTGGAAGAAAATAAATACTTTCTTCCTGAGTTAATATGTACTTCTAAATTGAATTTTCTCAAAGAAGTAACAGTTGATTTGCTCTAAATATACAAATTGAGACTATTGGCAGTAGCCAACCTAAATCTGTAAATCACAAATTGTCTTCTGGATTCCATGTGGAAAGAGTAAAGAAGAAAAGCTATGTAAGTTTTCTTTCTGGTAAGTGCATCTGAATGCCACCAACCACACAAGCCCCGTTTTGAAGATTGGTCTGGGTTGACACCAAGGCTGTGCCAATACTAGGCACCGGTTCTGGACAGATGTCATAAAAAGAAGGCATTCAGCTTTAAATCTATCTCCCTTTACATTTTATGTGATGCAGTTTAAGATAAACTTTTCAATACACAATGATCAATTATTGTCTGCCAGTTTGTCTGGTCTATATTGAGTGTCCTGGGCTGAGGATGCCTGATGCAGCTCATAGGATTGACAAAGATAGACTTGACTTACCTTTAATGACTCTCCCCATGATGGCTTGCAGCAAGGTTTTTCTGGATCCATAGTAACAGGGTCAATTTTCTTTTGAAATAGTAACAGAACACAGTCCATGATTCTCATAATAAGATGTGGTGGTTTTGCAAGTTTCCTGACTGTGGCAATATCATTTGGCTTGATAGTCTATATTTGGGATTAGGGATCAATATTTTGTTTGTTGAGTGGTATTAATAGCTACACAGAAATCTAATACTTTTAAATAATTAAGATAGAAAACTTTAAAGCATATTTTCTCTCCAGTTCCAAGATTTTTGCTTAGTGGCTCTTTCATTGTTATTTTGGTATTTCTGTTTGTTTATTTGTATGTATTCTTTTTTTCCCTTTTGCTCCCAATGAATTGGTTTAAAATATCACTACCAGGCATTGCCATCACAGACCTCTGTTAATAAGTCCCATTGATATGTAACATTTAGATAACCTGCATCTTCAAAGCACAGGGTCTATATTAGGTGTGGAGATTAAGAGCGGATACAAAGCCCTGAATATCAGAAACCTCACCTTCAGCCTTCATTTTGAGGGCTTCCCTGTCTATGGCGGGGGGAGGAATTAGAAGGAGACAAGAGAAATTACTGTAATATATGGCTCATAAAAATATTTTTGAAAATTTCTATCCATTGGCTGGGTTTCGATTAAGACATTGCCTGACCATCAAGGCAAGAACTGGGAGACCATATGATCAATAACATGTTCTAAGACTCCTTTGGTTCGGTGATCTCTCCCTTTTGTATGTTATAGTAAGACCCATAAAGGAAGTAGGGGTGCAGAATGTGTCCTGGTCATTGTGAACATTTTATTAAATTATTATCATAGATTTATTTATTCATTTAACAATTGCAGGCATTCTCCCATATAAAACAAAACAAACAAAAATAGTCTTGTCCTCATAACCTCCTGAAAAATGGCAAAGAAAATACAATTAACCTACATAAGGATTTCTGCCATGACAGAAGCATGTGAGTGACAGGAAAACAAAGGAAGGCCTTGAAGAAGAACTGAAAACTTTCCAGGAGGAGTGAGGTCTGGGCCCAGATTTGAAGATTGACTCTAATTAGGCAAGGAAAGTTAGGAAAAGCATTCCCGGCAGAGGTGGAGGCACGTTTAAAGGTAACAGACCCTGACCATTCTTTCAGAATCCTATATATTTTTCTGGATGACTGGATCGCATTGTGTGTAGGGACAAAATGACAAGATATACAAGTTCAAGAGATAGACAGGAGCCAGGTCATCAGCAGGAACAGAAGCACTAATATTTATTGAGCACTTTCTATGTACCTAGCATTTTGTATTAATTATTTTTAATGCTCACATTGATTCTTTAAGGATCAATGAGATATTATAATCCCCACAGATACCCAAGAAAGTTAAGTAAATTTACTCCAGATCATATATACGTACATACATACATATATGTGTGTGTATTAGCAGTGTGTACGTATATACACGTGTGTCTATAAGTGTGTATATATCCATATATATGTGTGTGTGTGTATATGTACGTATATACACGTGTGTATATAAGTGTGTATATATCCATATATGTTTATGTGTGTATATGTGTGTGTGTGTGTGTATTATACATAGAGGTTGAATGCAAGTCTGCCTGCCTCCAAAGCTGTGCACCTTTTGCCTCACAGCTGTGGATGCCTAGCTCAGGACTTTATCCTAAGAGCAGTGGGAACCACAGGAAGATTTTAAAAGGGGGCATGACATAATCTGGAAGGGATGGTGCAGATCTGTGTAATCTGAATTTCTCATAGTTTAGGCCACTAAACACTAGCATTATTTCTCAGTTCTCATGGAAGGCCAATTTGTGGGATGAAAATAATATAAAAGGTGAGGACTTTAAAAAAATTAAAACTTAGAAAACTGAATTGACACATTTGTTTCCAGACTCAGAGATTACCAATCACATTAAGAATTCAATTCAGTTTTCTGATGAGCGAATTTCATGTAATGAAACATGATGCCTTCTAGGACTTGTGTCGGAAGGGGTAACAATGCACTGCTCACATTCAGGGCTGCTTCTGCTTCTTCCAGTGCAGGTTTGGCTGCCTCGAGCTTGCTTTCAGCTTTTACTTTTTCACTATCAATTTCATCCACAATTTTTTGGGCTTTGTCTTTTACCTCCTGTACTTCGTTTTTAATTTTGGCTGAAGCCTGAGCGCTTACTGTGACTTCTGCTAATACCTGTTAAGTTGAGCAAACACATGAAAGCAAATAGAAACCTTTCAAGCAAAATTTATAGATTTGAATAGTGAGCAAATATTTATTCAACATAATATAAACACGAATAAGAACAAATTTATTTCCTATCTAAATTGTCTATATTTTAAGGTGTATTAAAGTAAATTCCTTTGAGCAGTTCCTCGCAGTTTTCCATTTTCTAAGCTTTCCTTAGGCTTAGAATATATATAAATAAATATTTAAAGCTTTCAGAAGAAATAGTATTTTCACTCTACAAATTTGTAGAAAATTAAAACAATTCAAGGAAGTATCATAGAATAAGGGCAAAAACCCCTATTAAGCCTTGTATAATAACAATAGAAGTAGCTAATGTTTACTGAGTGCTTACCACATATGCCAGGACTATGCCAGTGCCTCCCCTATGTTTAGTTCACTCATTTCAGTAACTGGCTAGGATCAAGACTGAAGTATTTATTCTTAACTGACTCTTGGTGACTGGAAGCTGAAAATCTGAGGCTAGAAGGCTGTATAATAGATTTTAAAAAGGCAGCATATAGGCCGGGCACCGTGGCTCACACCTGTAATCCCAGCACTTTAGGAGGCCGAGGCAGGTAGATCACAGAGTCAAGAGATCGAGACCATCCTGGCCAACATGGTGAAACCCCGTCTCTACTAAAAATACAAAAATGAGGCAGGAGAATCGCTTGAACCCGGGAGGTGGAGGTTGCAGCGAGCTGAGATTGTGCCACTGCACTCCAGCCTGGACAACAGAGCAAGACTCCATCTCAAAAAAAAAAAGAGAGAAAAAGCAGCACACACATATACCTATCTCCTTGAGAGGAGTATGGATTTTTCCTCTGTCTTTTTTTTAAAAAAAAGAAACTCCACCAACTCTTCCTCTTATTCTTTGCCCTCCTTGACACATATAAGTGAGATTTGGGCCATCCCAGAAACCTGGAACATACAGGGACCTTAAACAGAAGAACAAATATAACTCATAGTCAAGCAGAAATTTCATAAACAGATGAAAAAGAATAAGAGAGACAAACAGAGTGAGAGAAGAAATAATAGTTTTAGGCCAAGTAGCAAAATTAATAGTTCAGATATACGCTGGTATAAGTTAAACAAAAATGTCTAAGTCTTTGTGAACTCTATCTTACCAGGAATTGTCCATAGGTTTATACCCTCCTTGTTCTTTAATACCATTTTAAAATAATGCATTTTAATATGGAAAAATATTCCTCATCAGTGATAAAATAAATGCAAACTCACTTCATCTGCTTTTACGGAAGCCACTGCCAACTCCTTCTCCTTGACTGCAAGATCCTGAGAGAGTTTAGCAACAGATTCACTTGCCTCCATTAGTTTATCAAGACCTTTACAAATACACACATATATACTTTTGCTGAGTATAGGTATATGCCTTCATCAAATATTTATTTAATATTTACTATTTATAAGGTACTGTACATGTAATATAACAAACACAAAATTGTATTTGTAGACAAAAGCTTTAAAAACATATACATCTTAAGAGCAACAATATTGACTATATTTCTGAGTTTCAACAGGAAGGCAAAGAAAACAGCTCTGACTGAAGAATATCACATAGCTACATTTAAGGGAAGGTCACAATGTCCTATTGAATAAGATTAGTTCAGCCAAGATACTTATTTGACAAATTTATGCTCTCTTTGGCTTTGTAAACAGTTTTTGCTATCATTTTTTGCCTTTGAATCATATTGCAGCTGAGGTGGCAAATGAGATAGAAAATACATTAACATTTTTGTGGTTCTCTTTGCTATAAAAATGAAAATATGAAAATTTATGTAACAGACTTTGCAACTTTTAGCTGTGTAGAGAAAAAGAACTGGTTAACTGAATGGCTCATATTCCAATGGGTTCTAGGTACTGGGATGTTGGTAAATATTTAAATCTGGGTCACTCGGAGAAGGGGAAGCCCTCATTTTATATTGTCCAATTTCTGTAGTGTAAACACTCTCACCAAGGCTGATTTCAAGCTACCAAAAGATTCTCAGTACCACACTATTATGCAATATTCCTACCACACAGACAGAAGTAAATAACCTCAAGAACATTAATATAAGAAAGTAGAGTAGGCTAGGGTGTGGTGGCTCACCCCTGTAATCCCAGCACTTTGGGAGGCCGAGGTGGGTGGATCACCTGAGGTCAGCTGGAAACCAGCCTGGCCAACATGGCAAAACCCTGTCTCTACTAAAAATACAAAATAAGCTGGGCGTGGTGGTGCATGCCTGTAATCCCAGCTACTTGGGAGGCTGAAGCAGGAGAATCACTTGAACCTGGGAGGCAGAGGTTGCAGTGAACAGAGATCACGCCATTGCACTCCAGCCTGGGCAACAGAGCAAAACTGTCTCAAAGGAAAAAAAAAAAGAGTAAAACTAAGAAGCGATGAGTTTGAGCATTTATTGTCTTTATTTTAAATCCAATTTGTTTAATTGTAAGTATACATGAGTTAATTTTTAATAAAAGTTCCTTTTAACAAGCAGATCACAAAATTCCTAAAAATTTAACATTGTGCTCTCAAAAGCCACTATGAGTTGGCTCCAGCACACTACTGATCTAAAGCAGCATATAGGAAAGCTGCAAGAAGATGAATCATGAGAAAACCGCAGAAGAAGTCTTCTTTTACAGTCTTCTCTCATTGCTATGACTTCACAGACCTTGGCGCTCAGTTATGCTATGTGACCCAGTGGTTTTTGTTTTGTTTTTTTCTTGAGACAGGGTCCCACTTTGTCACCTAGGCTGGAGTGTAGTGGTGCAATCTCAGCTCACTGCAGCCTTGACCTCCTGGGCTCAAGTGATCCTCCCACCTCAGCCTCCCAAGTAGCTGGGTGTACAGGCATGCGCCACCACGATGCCTGACTAATTTTTATATTTTTGTAGAGACAGGGTTTCACCATGTTGCCCAGGCTGCTCTTGAACTCCTGGGCTCAAGTGATCCGCTCGTCTATGGCCTCTCAAAGTACTGGAATTAGAGGCGAGAGCCACCACACCCAGCCCCTCAAGTTTTATTTAGAACTTGTAAAATAAGAACTAAGGTGCTTTAGATTGTTTGGGCCACGTACTTTCTGGACATATAATCTGTTCCAATGTTTACTTTTGCTAGTTATACTACATATACCAGACACTTGGAAAACTCTTGCTTAGGTACACAATCTCTTTTTGTTTTTATTTGTTTTTGTTTCTATTTTGCCTTTTTCTTTATTAGCAATGTAGGGAACATTAACATGGCAATGTTTATACAAATCAAGGCAAATCAAAGTGAAACCAAAAACTGAAATTGTTGTTCATTCCCAAAAGCTGGCTTGTCCCCATCTGCCAGCAATGGCTCAGTGACTCAGCACAGGGGACCCAGAGTTGAAAGAGCCAGGAGAAATGGTTCTACAGAGAAAATGGGCCACTTCTGTTTAGATTTTCTTCTGTTCAGAGTTTCCTGACAGGTCAAAAAACCCTCAAGGGCATCCTTTAAAATTGTCTACTACTAACAAAGTGAGTATTTCATTTTCAAACAAAATGTCCACCAAACAAAATACTGAGATCCCTATCAAACAAACCCTATTTCCATTCCATCCCATTCCATTCCATTCCTCTTACCAATATTCATACGTTCAGCTTGTTCATTAATGAATTTCACCTTTTCAGCATAAATGTTTTTATAACCATTTATAAATGAGAGGTACGATTTGGGAGTCACATGTGCTCTTCGACGGTATCTGAAAGCCAACATTAAAAGGACCATTTCAATCACTGTGGATACACCCATAAAATGACACCTTTCCCAAGGGAAATCAGTGTGATCCTGTAGAGTGATTCACTCGCAGGAAGACAGGATTTGAGCATGGTTTCCCAGAGGTGAAGTGGAAAGAGGGCTAAATCTGTCTGACTGTTTTGACCCTGAGAGGGTCTTTGACTTCACCCTTAACTCCAACTCTGTTTCCTCATCTGGAAAACTGAGAAAAGAATATCTGCTCTACTTCTCCCAGAATTTTGTGAAGATCAAATAAAATCGCATACATTAACACCCTATGTGAAAGTTGGTGTCAACAGTGCAAAACTTTAAGGTTCTGGACAAATATTAGGGATAAGTGGTTGAAATGAATTTGTGGTGTGATCCATTTTCATTCAAGTGATATTTGCTACAGTCTCTTCACTGCTGGATCAGCTGGGTGGGTTTACAGAAGCAAAAACCAATGTCTCCCCAGTTCACTGGATTGGCCTTGAAATCAAGGCAACCGCACTTGATCCAGATGTCCAGTTTATTGTGGGCTTTATTACAAAAGGTATAATTTTATACAGAAGAAGCTCAAGCGAAAAAAGGGCTCTTCACGTACTATAAAATTATTTAACCTTTTATATTAATTTAAACTTTTGTAGTTTTGAAGATTTTTAATGTTTTTAAGTTTTTTTTAAAGATCTTGGGCATATATGTGACTATCATTAAAGTGTTACAAAAATATTACATTCAGAATAAACTTCAACAACCTAAGAACATATAAAAAATTGAAAAATATACCCAAATTTTCAAAGAAACAGATTTTTTGTAGCTGCACAAAGGTAAAAGTTTATCTCCACAGATGACATTAGCAGGAGGAGTTCAAATAGAAAGAAAATCTTCTTAACAGTAAGAATTAATACACACTGATTTGCCAAGAGAATTTGGGAGATATTATCTGGAATTATTTAAAAGGGTGGTCTGGGAATGGTTTTAAGTAAAGAAAAAGGTATGGAATAAACAAACTTTTGTGAAGCAGGAACCTCAAAGAACAGGAATTTCAAAGCAGGAATTTCAAAGAACGGGCATGGAACTTCTCACCAACCTGTTGATAGCAAAGTCAACAAACATTAGAAACACAGAGGGGTTATAAGTCAGCCAGAGAGAATCAATGAAAGTGTTACCCGAACTCTCTATGCAGAAAAACAGGCCTAGCCTTTCTGGGGATCCATGCTGGCCCATTTGTCAGTCTTATACAGTGACTGTTATGCTTTGCGGGGAAAAAAGCTGTGTTTTTGCATAGTTGACACCAGCTTTCACATAATGAACACGTCATTGCTACTTTTAGTGAGTGGTTTTCCCGTAGTCAGTTAATATTTTGTTTCATAGTTATCTGGCATAGAAACATTGGTAAGACTGAGTAATGCAAATAGAAATTCTAAATACTCCCTCAACATAAGGCAATAAAGAAACATTAGAAACAGTGTACTTCTTTAATCAAAATAAATAATGCATTTGAATAAGAAACTAATTTTAAACAGTGGTGATGAATTAGCTAAGTCATTTTCAAAACAAAATTAAGCAGATGAAATAAAGCAATTCATTAAGTATCTGTTACTTTGAGGTTTGGAGGATAAAAAGGTATTTAAGTGTGGATACTAGTTCGTTTTTAAATCTTGTTTCCTTGCCATCTCTTCATATATAATCACTAGAAAATCAAAGGAAGAAAGATCTAAAAATGCAGCTAGGACCTCATGCTCAATCAATAGGAAGAGTCTTCTGCTGGATGTTACAATGCATTCCTCTTGGGAGTACATGCTGTGGTTCCATAGCGATGCTGCTCATGTAATATCACTTACCTTTGGAAATAACTTTCACAGCTCTCTGAAACCATGTCATGAAACAGGCCCATTGTTTCTACAACTTGTCTTTTAATTTCACTAGAGCAGACAATATTATAGTCTGAAAGGAAGTAGGAGGCCACAGCAGTCAGAGCCTCCCTCGGCCAGCGGCTGAACCAGTCCATAGTGCAACCTGATATCAAGCCAGGAAATTTCAAAGAACGGGCACGGAACTTCTCACCAACCTATTGATAGCAAAGTCAACAAACATTAGAAACACGGAGGGGTTATAAGTCAGCCAGAGACAGATTTCTGCAGTCTGACCCAACAGAGTGACATCACCAATTTGAAAATGAATCTTCTTGGGCCGCAATCATATATAAATTGAATGTTCCGATGAAGGGAGGAAATACACTCTACACTCTTCCCTGTCCTGGGACTACATCTACATTATTGCATTCAATTCTAGGAACTCTCCTTTAAGATGAAACTGATAAACTAGAACACTTTGAGAGAGAGCGCCAGGACAGCAAAAGGCATGAACACTGGGACAAGTGAGAACAGCTGCAGGAACAGATGTTTGGTCTAAAAAAGAAACAACTTAGACAGCCTTGCAAAAACCTTCTCCAAACATCTGAAAAACTTTACATGGAAGAGGGATTGGGTTCATTGTATAGGGCAGAATTAGAATCAGAAAATTACAGAGACAAAATTCTATTGATTATAAATAAGAGCCTTTTGGCAATTAGACTATCCAAGAATGAAGCAGGCTGCCTTATAAATTAGTGAGAGTCCCCAGAGCAGAGCTGTCAATAGAACTTTAAGTGATAATAAAAATGCTTTATATGGGCTGGGCATGGTGGCTCACGCCTGTAATCCCAGCTCTTTGGGAGGCCGAGGTGGGTGGATCATGAGGTCAGGAGATCGAGACCATCCTAGCTAACACGGTGAAACTCTGTCTCTACTAAAAATACAAAAAATTAGCCAGGCGTGGTGGCGGGCGCCTGTAGTCCCAGCTACACGGGCGGCTGAGGCAGGAGAATGGCATGAACCCGGGAGGCAGAGCTTGCAGTGAGTGGAGATTGTACCACTGCACTCCAGCCTGGGCAACAGAGCAAGACTCCATCTCAAAAAAAAAAAAATGCTTTATATATACGCTTTCCAGTGTGGTAGCTATTAGCCACACAGGACTACTAAGCACTAGGAATGGAGCAAAGCCAGGCGTGGTGGCTCATGCCTGTAATCCCAGCACTTTGGGAGGCCCAGGCGGGTGAATCCCTTGAGTTCAGGAATTGCAGACCAGCCCGGGCAACATGGCAAAACCCCGTGTCTACAAAAAATACAAAAATTAACTGGGCATGGTGGCACATGCTTGCAGTCCCAGCTACTTGGGAGTCTAAGGTGAGAGGGTGGCTTGAGCCTGGGAGGCTGACGCTGCAGTGAGCCATGATCATGCCACTGCACTTCAGCCTAGGCAGCAGAGCAAGACCCTGTATCAAAAATAAACCAATTGCATTGGGAGTTATACCTGATGTAAATGACGAGTTGATGGGTGCTGACGAGTTGATGGGTGCAGCACACCAACATGGCACAAGTATACATACGTAACAAACCTGCACGTTATGCACATGTACCCTAGAACTTAAAGTATAATAATAATAATAATAAATTTTAAAAAATGGCCGGGCGCGGTGGCTCAAACCTGTAATCCCAGCACTTTGGGAGGCTGAGGCGGGCGGATCACAAGGTCAGGAGATCGAGACCATCCTGGCTAACACGGTGAAACCCCGTCTCTACTAAAAAATACAAAAAACTAGCCGGGCGTGGTGGCGGGCGCCTGTAGCCCCAGCTACTCGGGAGGCTGAGGCAGGAGAATGGCGTGAACCTGGGAGGCGGAGCTTGCAGTGAGCTGAGATCTGGCCAGTGAACTCCAACTTGGGTGACAGAGCGAGACTCCGTCTCAAAAAAAAATAAAAAAATAAAAATAAATAAAAAAATAAAAATAAATAAAAAATAAACCAAATAGTAAGTAGAAACGGGGCTAATTAATCAAAACTTAAGTAACCATATATGCCTAATGGCTACTATATTGGGTAGCACGATGAGATAGAGATTTTCAAACCTACCTCAGGGACATTTTAGTAAAGCTGATATGTCTACATGGGAGGTGGAGCTGGACGAGGTTACATCACCAAGTCCCTTACAATTCAAACAACCCATGTCTCTAGGTAATTAATGAAAATTTCAGGTTATGCAATATTTTTTAATAATATGAATATTTTAAATTATGCTGGAAATGAGAATTTGGTCAATGGAGATTGTGCGGTACAAAAGTGTTAATTTTAATTCAATGTAAAAATATTAATTTCTAAGATCATTATCTAATCAGAGAAGGTAAACTAAGTATCTTTAAATAAGGAACTCTTTCTACGTAGATATAAATAAAAATAAAAACTCACTGGAGAAAAGCAGAGAACAACATGTAAGTTCTTCCTTGATCTTGAAATGAAGTATTCATACAAATTATCAAAGGTAGGAGGATGGCGAGGCAGTTCCCTCTTCATCACTGAAATCAGACCTTGGGTGATTTCATCCATCTCATCTCGTGCAAACAAATTGGAGATCTTTAAGGAATGGACAAGGACGTGTTCTGTATTTAAGAGTTCTCCACAGTCAATTCACTGACAAAGTCCAGTCCCTTTTTTAATTTGCACGTCATCTTATTTCATATTTTCTTTCAGCATCTCCACTGTCAAATCTGATTTGCCAGAGATTATCAAGACTGCAACTTTTTATTGAGCAGCTCGATCAAGAACTAATTGTGTTTTCTTGTGCTCCAATAGCTATCACCAAAAAGCCATCTCCACCACCACTCAATCACCTCCTTAAGATGTCCATGGGTGCCCTCCGTACTTTGACTCAGAGTCAGTCTAATCAACTCTGACTCCAAAATACTTAACTAATTTTTGCACCATTAAGCATCTGTACACCATGGTGCAGGGAAGAGTTAACACAGCAGGCTTAATCTTGAGAAGGGTGTGCTTGCAGAGTTGACCCTGGGCTGTTATCAGGGAACTTAGCTTTTGGAATGTCTCCTCCATTAGTAATTGATAAGGTTGTTTTGCAGTGCCAACTAGACTGTTTACACAAACCTTGTGATATATGGTAAACATCTATCTGCTTTCCTTCTAGGAATCTGGAACTTTGGTAGTTGTAGCTAGGCAGGAAGTGACTAATGACCAACCCTAAAGAAAACCCACTGGACTCTGAATCTCAAGTGTGCTTCCTGAACAGAAACACAGTGCATATGTTACTGCCCTTCACATTGGATGGAGAGGACATTCTGTATGGCCCCTTGGCAAAAGCATAGGAAGCTGGAACATCAGTTCCATGTTCCTGGTACATCAATTACTCCACAAGACGAGTCTTCCTCTCTACTGATCTGGCTCTGCATCCTTACTGTGTTGCTGCAATAAATCTCCACCATGAGTATAACTATATGTTGAGCATCCCTTATTCAAAACGCTTGGGACAACAGTGTTTCAGATTTCAGATTTTTTTCAGATTTTGGAATGTTTGCATTTTACTTACTGGTTGAGCACCCCCAAATCCAAAAATCTGAAATCTAACATGCTCCAATAACGAGCATGTCCTTTGAGCATCATGTCAGTGCTCAAAATGTTTCAGATTTCGGAGCATTTTGGATTCCAGATTTTTGGATTTGAGATGCTTGACCTGTATATGCTGAGTCTGGTGAGTCTTTCTAACAAAGTACTGAAGATGTGAGGGCTCATGGAAGTGCTGATACAAGCGGTTTCGGAAGTGGTGGTGCAGACATCCATTTACAACTAACAGAACTCTTTCAACCATTCTATACTCCTCACTAGTATGTAGATAGACAGACAGATACTTTGCTTCTCCTAAAATAAATTATAAGACCAAAGTGAAGATTGAAGAGACAAGTAAGGAACCATGTTCAAAATTAAACAAAGCATCTGGAGACGGGCAGCATTCATTTCACAGGAACTTCAGAAAATCTACTAAATCTCATATATTAACCATGTCTACAATCAAAAATGTACTAAACAGCCTCACTTTCAAAAGGCTGCTGCTTTTTCTATTCCAATATAATTTATATATTTACAATATGGGCTTTTTTGCTACTTTTGAGACTTACCTCCCCTGAAGATAGCAAGTTGTTAAGGTATTCTAGAAATGCCTCATCTTTTATTTCATTGTCAGTAAAGATGAAAGTGATGCCTTTTCCATCAGCACCAGCAACTTTGTACAAAGATTTTAAATCATCTGTTAGATTAGTCACATTGTAAGACCTAAGAAGAAAAGTGATAGAAAATTTTTAGGTTGAAAAATACATAGTCGGCTGGGTGCAGTGGCTCACACCTGTAATCCCAGCACTTTGGGAGGCCGAGGCGGAACATGGTGAAACCCCATCTCCACTAAAAAAATACAAAAAAATTAGCCAGGCATGTGGTGTGTGCCTATAATCCCAGCTACTTGGGAGGCTGAGGCAGGAGAATCGCCTGAACCCAGGAGGCAGAGGTTACAGTGAGCCGAGATCACACCACTGCACTCCAGCCTGGGTGACAGAGCAAGACTCCGTCTCAAAACAAACAAACAATCAAACAACAACAACAACAAAACCATAGTCATAATTTATCCCAAAACACAATAATAGCCCATGATTATTAGAGCATAATCTGTACCTGCTCATAGATACTAAGTAATGGTGCCTGCTAGAAAATACAGAGATTAGAGCTAGAGAATGATATATTACCATTCAAAACAAGTAAGTTTTGTTTAAGTTGAGAAGTGAGAATCAGGGAATTTACCAAAAGTGATCCATGAAGCGTAAGTGGGAACAGAGAAATGAACTTTTAGTCCCTGCAATCTGATTGTCCTCAGCAACAAATTCTGTCTGAGTAAATATATGTACAATATCTAAAACTCATCTGAAATTTGGATGAGTTTGGTTTGGCGAAAAAGTCACAATAAGTTATGAATAAAATTAATGATAAATTGTATATAGTGGTAATTTGTACAGCTCATTAAGTGGCTAGGTACAAAGAAAACCCACAGAAAAAGATGCATTATGCAATATGGTATAAATAATAGAAATGTTAGATGGTTACAGATTATGGAATGAAAAGATCTTGGTCTTTGTTTTTTGGTTTACTCTGTTTTGAATAATGTATGTGCTACCAGAGGTGATGAGATGTGTAAAAAGAAAGCAGACATTATCTGAAATGTTGTATGTAAATCTTCATGGGTAAGCTAATGACAAGGACTAAAAGGTAATCCTCACTGGAAAGAGGTGTTACAATGCAAGTAATAGGAAGTAGGCCATGGGTCTCACAGAAAGACTATGAGCACTGGAACCAGAAAGATCTAGTGGCCTGATGCTGTCAAAGTAATCCTCTCACTGACTGGCCAGTCTCTGAACTGATCAGTTAAAGATGTCAATTTGGCTGATTTTTTAAAGAATTAGACTGACTGTTATATATTGCACATGGAGACAGTCACCACACACCCCTTGTCCAGATCCTGACCTCTCTTGTTTCTTTCTTTCAAGTTTTCCAAAAGTGTTCTCTGTGCTTCTTCTCTTCCTAATGCAATGTGGCTTGTGTGCCCATCCACTCCACTGAAAGTTTTATCATGTTGACTATCAGCTGCCACTTTTCATGCCTTAACATTTTCAGATTTTTTTTTTTTTTTTTGAGACAGAGTTTCACTCTTCTTGCCCAGGCTGGAGTGCAAAGGCGTGATCTTGGCTCACTGCAATCTCCACCTTCAGGGTACAAGCGATTCTCCTGCCTCAGCCTCTTGAGTAGCTGGGATTACAGGTGCCTGCCACCATGCCCAGCTAATTTTTTTGGTATTTTTAGTAGAGATGGGGTTTCACCATGTTGGCCAGCTAGTCTCGAACTCCTCACCTCAGGTGATCTGCCTGCCTCGGCCTCCGAAAGTGTTGGGATTACAGACGTGAGCCAGGGCACCCAGCCAGCATTTGCAGATTAATTATCTACCTGCTTAGTTTCTGAAAACCCCTCTGGATTTCCTCCTCTCTGTCTTGCCTCTTCTTCTCACTCCCAATTGCAAGTTCCCTTTCTCTATGTTGGGAGACCACGGAGTTCTTTCCACAGCCATCTTTTCTTTCCATGATGCACCCTATTCATACTCCCCATGACCGTAAAAGGGTTCCCTCTACTGAGACGTCTATATTCCTATTGCAAGAACTAGAATCCTCTCCTGAACTCCACATCCATGAGTCTTATTATCTATGGAAACTGTTCTGCAACACCTCAGACTCAAATGTACGGAACTATAATTGTCACTTTACCCTTCAAAGCTGGTCATTTTTTTTTTTTTGAGACGGAGTCTCGCTCTGTCGCCCAGGCTGGAGTGCAGTGGCCGGATCTCAGCTCACTGCAAGCTCCGCCTCCCGGGTTTACGCCATTCTCTCGCCTCAGCCTCCCGTGTAGCTGGGACTACAGGCGCCCGCCATCTCACCCGGCTAATTTTTTGTATTTTTTTAGTAGAGACGGGGTTTCACCGTGTTAGTCAGGATGGTCTCGATCTCCTGACCTCGTGATCCGCCCGTCTTGGCCTCCCAAAGTGCTGGGATTACAGGCTTGAGCCACCACGCCCGGCCAAAGCTGGTCATTTTTTTATTTATTCAACACATCGTTTTACAGAATTGGTTAAAACTAAGCATTTAATAATGAAAATGAAAAAGACAAATATTACAGTGGTCCATTCTCAGGGAGCTTACAGCTTAGTGAAGGAGGTAGAAATGTATGTGAACAAGTACTTTTTTTAATGCAGTGTGGTAAGTACAGTCATGCATTGCTTAACAATGGGGATACATTATGATAAATGCATCCTTAAGAAATATTGTCACTGTGGCCGGGCCTGGTGGCTCACGCCTGTAATCCCAGCACTTTGGGAGGCTGAGGCGGGTGGATCACAAGGTCAGGAGTTCAAGACTATCCTGGCCAGTCTGGTGAAACCCTGTCTCTACCAATAATACAAAAATTAGCCAGGCATGGTGGTAGGCACCTGTAATCCCAGCTACTCGGGAGGCTGAGGCAGATAACTGCTTGACCCTGGGAGGTGGAGATTGCAGTGAGCAGAGATCGCACCACTGCACTCCAGCCTGTGTGACAGAGTGAGACTTCTTCTCAAAAAACAAACAAACAAACAAAAAGAAAACATTGTAATTGTGGGAACATAATATAGTTTGGATGTTTGTCCCCTCCAAATCTCGTGTTGAAATGTAACCCCCAATGTTGGAGGTGGGGCTTGGTGGAAGGTGTTTGGGTCATGGAGGCAGATCCCTTATGAGTGGCTTAGCACCATCCCCTTGGTAATGAGTGAGTTCTAACTCTGAGTTCATATAAGATCTGGTTGTTTAAAGGAGTCTGGGACCTGCCCCCTGACTCTCCCACTCCAGCTATCATGATATGACCACCTGCTGCCCTTTTGCCTCCCACCATGATTGAAAGCTTCCTGAGACCCTCACCAGAAGCAGGTGCCAGCACCACACTTCCTGTACAGCCTGCAGAAACCTGAACCAAAACAAACCTGTTTTTAAATAAATTACACAGTCTCAGGTATTCATAACAATGCAAAAACTGACTGATACAAAACAGCACAGAGTATACCTACACACACCTAGGCTATATGGAATGGCCTATTGCTCCTAAGCTACAAACCTGAACAACATGCTATTGCACTGAATACTGTAGGCAATTCTAATGCAATTGTCCATATTTGTGTATCTACCTAAACATAGAAAATGTACAGTAAGAATACAGTATAAAAGATTTTTAAAATGCTACTCCTGTATAGGGTAGCTCCATTATAATCTCATGGGACCACCATCATATACATTGTCTGTTGTTGACCAAAATGTCCTTATGGGGCACACAACTGTACCACTAGAGAATTCAAGAGTGTCACGCTGGCCTTCCTGTTCTTTCCTCCTCTTCCTGCATATTGGGTCAGTTACTAAGTCCTATTAATCCTGCATACTTTAAACTGTCCCTGCTGAGTCTTCCTCTCTATTCCCACTTTATCTGCTGTTATAAAATGTATCCAGAATTTGTTGTAATCAAGTGTGGTAAGACACAAAGACACAGGAACGACTGTCATGAAGGAAGATGTTTATACTCAAGGAACCCTAGAAACAGGAGGGGGCTTGACATGCTAGGTAGGGTGACATGGGGAAACACCAGAGTCAATCAGGAGGCACAAGGAGTGATGGGAAAACACAGGCAAGAGCCTTTATTGTGGTTTCCATGAAAAGGCAAGGCAGGTAAGCAGAATAAGGATTGGCTAGTTTGAATAATTTCAGCAGCCTCTGGGGCATAGGAGCTCTCCCTTGGTGACTGGTATGTTGCCCTGGGGTGATTAGGGCAGAGGAATATCCTAATCCACCGTGAGATGCCACTACACACCCACCAGATAGAGGTGGTGGTTGGGAGTAAGGACTCTGAATTGGTTGGTTTGCATATGAAAAGTATTCTTCTGGAGGAGTTGTTTGAATCTCTAAGAATTGGTTACCCTGGAAGGGTCAGTCTCTCCCCAGTAAGCAGGGTCTCAGATGCCAGGGTATCAAGAATACAGAAATTAAGAAAATATAGTGAACAAATTTGCCTTAAATTTAAGCCTCTGTCATTCCTAACTATAATGAGTGCAACACCACCTATCTCAGGATCACAAATTTAGATGCCTACAGGAATCAGACAGATAATGCCAGTGAGGGAAGCAGTGCTGGTGGGGTCTATGGATTGGAGGATTGTATGTCCCATCCAAGGAGGCAGCTACTCCTGAGCTCTGCTACCTGGGTGTGTAGGCCCTAGGTTGCCAGATCTTCCAATTATTTCAAAAAAAAGTCAGAAATACACTTTTCTAAAATATGAAAACCTCCCGATTTTTAAATGTTGACAACTAATTTAATTTTTTGAAGTAAAATTAAATTAATATCTACTTATTTGATGTTTTATGTTTTTAAAATACTCAGAAATTGCATTTTGTTCAATTTTTATTTTTCATTTGTTTGGCAGCAGAATGATTTGTGTGTTTGTTTATAAATTGGCAAAGTGATCTAAATTTTATATGGAAATAAAAAGTCAAATGGACAAGACATTTTGAAGAACAACAACAAAGTTAGAGATCTGACACTACCAAATATACATATGTTAAATGTAAATATATATATTAAAGAAGCTACAGCAATTAATACAGTGGGTAATGATGCAAAGATAGATAAGAAAACCAGTGGAGGAGACTATATAGTCACGTATATGATCAGATGACTTAAGACAAAAAATGACACTGTGATGTGGCAGGGAAAAGATGATCTTTTTAATCAATGGAGCTGGATCAACTGGCTATCAATATTGAAAATAATGATCACAACTCCTACATCAGACATTATAAGAAAATGAATTCTAGGTCGGTTATAGAACTAAATGTGAAAGTAGTAAATTTTATGTGTAAACGTTAAGAAAATCATAGGAAAATATCTATGTGCCCTTAGGGTAAACAAAGATTTTAAAATATAACACAAAAGAGCACTAAATAGAAAAAAAAAAAAGGGTATTTCATTAAAATTAAGATCCGCTAAGAGAACGAACAGGCAAATCAATAACTGAGAGAAGATATTTGCAATATACACCCTTTATATCCAAAACACATATAGAATTCCTAACAGACAGTAAGAAAGAATCGCAACCAAACTGAAAAACAAAATGGAGAAAGGGCTTTTCTAATTCACAAAAGAGCCTATCCAAATGGTCAGTGAGAGATGAAAAGGTGCTCAACATCATTAGCCATCTGGGAAATGCAAACCAAAACCACAGTGAGCTACCACTGCACACACAGAATTGCCAAAATTGGCCAGGAGTGGTGGCTCACGCCTGTAATTTTGGGAGGCTGAGGCGGGTCGATCACTTGAGGTCAGGAGTTCAAGAGAGGCCTGGCGAACATGGTGAAACCCCGTCTCTACTAAAACTACAAAAATTGGCTGGGCATGGTGGCGCACTCGGGAGCTGAGGCAGGACAATCGCTTGAACCTGGGAGGTGGAGGTTGCAGTGAGCCGAGATTGCGCCAATGCACTCCAGCCTGGGCGACAGAGCAAGACTCCACCTCAAAAAAAAAAAAAAAAAAAAAAAGAATTGCTAAAATGAAAAAGACACACAATGCCAAGTGGGGGCAAGGATGCGGAGCAACTGAAACTCTTACGGCATGTTGGTGGAAGTGTAAATTGGTACAACCACATGGGAAAACTACTACACAGATCAACTAAAGCTAAATATACAGATACCCTACATCCAGGAATTTTAACTCTAGGTGTATACTCAGACACATACAAGAATATTTACAGTAGCTCTATTTGCCCCAAACCAAATGTTTATCAAGAGTACAACAGATAAATAGATTGTGGTAGCATCTGATTAAGTGGAAGATCATGCAGCAAAAAGAAAGAACAACTCTTACTACATGTAACATCACGGATGAATCTCACAAACAACGCAATAATAGAAATGGGATGCAAAGAGCAAATCCTGTATGATTCAATTGATACAAAATTCAAAACTAGGCAAGACTAATCAATGGGCTTACGCTTTGAATATTGTTTCCCTTGGGAGGGTAATGACTGCAACGTAACACGGGGGCACCTCTGGGGTACAAGTACTGTTTTATTTCTTCATCTGTAGACTGGCTACATAGGTGTATTTACTCTGTGACACTTGTGTAAATATTCTTGTATATATAATACTTAAAGTTTACTTTAAAAAGAAATACAGAAAACTGTTGTGTGTCCTTTTTTTCTAAAGTAAACATTTAACCTTAGAGAAATTAACTATAGAAAAACATATTGTATTTTATTTCATCCTACCTGGTTAATGTTATCTGGAATATTTGATAGCCAGCAATAAAAGAGGCCAATCTTGAAAGACTTTGTTTTCCGGAACCACCAACACCCACCAGCAATGCATTTCCACACGATGTTCGAATTATTCGTGAAATCTGTTTTGAGATTTAAAAAGTGCTTATTTGAAAAAAGGATGTGGATGTTTATATTTTCTTGCACTAAATGAGTCCAAGTTTTGATTATATGTTTCTAGACAATATTAGACTTTTTCCTTGTTAATGGTCTATGTCAGAATTTTTTAAATTAAAGTTTAATATTGATTTGTTCAGCTTGAATCTTTCCTTGACCATCTATATTTACGTCATGAAGAACAGAACAAACTGGATTTACTCCCTTCTATTTTAAAACTATTCTGCGTGTGTGTTCATGTGAGTGCACGCATGTACAGTTTTATTAGTTTTAGACCCAATGGATAGTGGAGCTGCTTTTCCCAATCTGCAGAAGATATAAGAAATGTTTAGAAATTTTTTTTATTATTCATCAGCCTAACACACTGAATCATGTAGACATCTAACTCAACAATGAATACTAACTCTATCATATCTCTGCCAACGATTTTTTTTAAATACCACAATTCTATTCACAGTGGGATAGGAGGATGTTTCTAGGAACCAACTTGGAGAGATAGCCTTTTGTCTTGTGTTGCTTGTCTATGGTTGATTTCCTCAGTGGATAAGACTCAAATTGTGGCTCAAATCTTTATGCAGGCCAATTGAAGGCATTGCTAAAAAACTGTCTTTTATAGTATTGTCACCGACTAGGGAGAAAGTCTAGGTGGATCACTAAATTCCCTATCACCACTAAACAAAAATTTTTTAAAAATACAAGTTTTACAGTTGGCGGATCAATAACGACACCCTGGTATGTGTAAATTCTATCAGTATATTTTAAAATATATTAACCACTTATGGCTTTGCACTCAGAATAGAATCTCAGAACCCCAAGATCTAGCTGCAGTGAATGCTCAATAATTACCTGTTGAATAGATTAGTGTGAAAACACCCCTTTTTGGTGTTACCACTAACTGGCTTCTATTCTCTCACGGGTCCTGTATATCAACCTTACCCCTGTCCCATCATCTGTAAGTCAGTCATAACACTGACACTTTTCAAAGCAACATCTTTTCCTCCATGGGGAACAGAATTCCCATAATATCGAAAATAGAATTTGAGGGAAGTATATTTTTTCACAGGGTTCGCCACACTTTCTAAAGGTTCTCCATACTTTCTTGTTGACTCAGTGTGCCAAAAGCTCTGAACAGAAAACCATCTATTTGCCCTTGAAAGACATTTGCTGCCATTATGGATTCAAATAAAGGGTTTCCTATTAAGCCTTTGTCTTCCGGGATGGTGAACTGACCCAACCTATGTACAGTCTTCTATATGATACCTGATAGTATATAGTTATTCTCTCAAAAAAATTATCTTTGAAATATAGTAAGCTTTTACATGATCTATTTACATCAGCAAATAGGCAATAGTTAGAACCTTAATAAGATGAGTCATTGCATCTTTAAAAAACACCAGATCAAGAGATGTTCCTCTAACGATTTCATTGAACTGTCTCTGGTAAAACTGGAGTTTTTCAGCCAGAAAGTCAAAGGATGGCACCTATGGGTGGGGAGAAAGAGAAAAAAATAGTATTTAAGATCCAAATATGTATTAAAGCAGCAATTGTAAAGACACTCAAAAGTAATTTTAAAATATATATATCTTTTTTAAACTTTATGGATTGCCAGAGGTTTCTCACATATTAGTCTACTTTTAGTTATTTCCATTTTCTAAGGCCTGAAACTTAACTGTATTAGTTGGTTTCTAGTGCAAAATCATTTCTGACCTTTCCCTACCAACTCCTATCCATGTCACACATTAATACAGGAAATATTTTTCTTAGTTTTTATTTATTTTTTAATATTGTTTGCAGCTTTCAAAAATATAAAAAGGTTTTACATGATTTACGGAGTCAAATCCACAAGTCTTCGTTGTTCTGAATTAAATCCACACCCACTTTCTTTGTTTTGCAAATTGCTCCTCCCCATCTAATTCTTTGATCTACACACACTTTATTTTTATTTTTAGAGTCAAGGTACTCTGTCACCCAGGCTGGAGTGCAGTGGCCCACTCATAGCTCACTGCAGCCTCGACTTCCTTGGCTCTTTGAATCCTCCCACTTCAGTTTCCCTAAGTCGTGGGTATTACAGGCATAAACCACCTCACCTGGCTCTACATGCACTTTAGGATTTCTTTATTATGTAACCCTGTTTTTAAAGTCCCTTTGAAATCTTGTTTAAAATTCCATTAAACCTATATATTAATTTAGAAAGAATGGCAAGTTGCTGTTAAGTAAAGTTTTGTCCTGTTAATTCCTACATGTTTTTGTTGCTGTTAAATGAAAGTATTTATTTATTTATTTTTTTTTTTTTTTTTTTTTTTTTTATTATACTTTAAGTTCTAGGGTACATGTGCACAACATGCAGGTTTGTTACATACCTATACATGTGCCATGTTGGTGTGCTGCACCCATTAACTCGTCATTTACATTAGATATATCTCCTAATGCTATCCCTCCCCCCTCCCCTGCACCGCACAACGGGCCCCAGTGTGTGATGTTCCCCTTCCTGTGTCCAAGTGTTCTCATTGTTCAGTTCCCACCTATGAGTGAGAACTGAACTCATAGGTGCTTGGTTTTCTGTTCTTGTGATAGTTTGCTCAGAATGATGGTTTCCAGCTGCATCCATGTCCCTACAAAGGACATGAACTCATCCTTTTTAATGGCTGCATAGTATTCCATGGTGTATATGTGTCACATTTTCTTAATCCAGTCTGTCATTGATGGACATCTGGGTTGGTTCCAAGTCTTTGCTATTGTGAAGAGTGCCGCAGTAAACATACATGTGCATGTGTCTTTATAGCAGCATGATTTACAATCCTTTGGGTATATGCCCAGTAATGGGATGGCTGGGTCAAATGCTATTTCTAGTTCTAGATCCTTGAGGAATCGCCACACAGTCTTCCACAATGGTTGAACTAGTTTACAGTCCCACCAACAGTGTAAAAGCGTTCCTATTTCTCCACATCCTCTCCAGCATCTGTTGTTTCCTGACTTTAAATGAAATACTTTTATATTTTCTATCTTGTGATTGTTGGCAAGTGTTGGTAAATTTTTTCTGTAAAGGGCAAGATAGTAAATATTTTAGGCTTTATGGCCCATTCAGTCTCTACTCACCCCTGCCATTGTAGTGCAAAAGCAGCTATGGCCAATATTTAAACCAATGGGTGTTTCAATGAAACCTTATTTATGAACACTGAAATTTGAATTCTATATAATTTTTACATGTCACACAATATTGTTCTTTTTTTGATTTTTTATTTTTTGGTAACTATTTAAAAATGAAAAATCAGCTGGGGACGGTGACTCACACCTGTCATTCCAGAACTTTGGGAGGCCGAGATGGGTGGATCACTTGAGGTCAGGAGTTTAAAACCAGCCTGACCAACATGGTAAAACCTCATCTCTACTAACAATACAACAAAGTAGCCGGGCATGGTAGCGGGCACCTGTAATCACAGGGCCAACATGGTGAAACCTCGTCTGTACTAAAAATATAAAAAATTAGCCGGGCATGGTGGAGAGCACTTGTAATCCCAGCTACTTGGGAGGTTGAGGCAGGAGAATTGCTTGAACCCAGAAGGCGGAGGTTGCAGTGAGCGGAGTTCATGCCACAGCGCTCCAGCCTGGGTGACAGAGAGAGATTCCATCTCAAAATAAATAAATAAATAAATAAATAAATATCCTTCTTAGCTAGTAAGTCTAATAAAATTAAACAGGCAGTGGGCTGGCTGGATCTGGCCCAGAAACTATAATTTGCCAACCCTTGGTATAGGTATAGAGTATAGTTATTTCATATTTATAAATGCTTTGTCGTCTTACTGAACTCACTCTCTCTCTCTCTGTTTTTGAGACAGGGTCTCATTCTGTCACCCAGGCTAGAGTGCAGTGACACAATCACAGCTCATTGCAATCTCGAACTCCTGGGCTCAAGTAATCCTTCCACCTCCACCTGCTGAGTAATTGGGAGTACAGGAGCATGCCACCACACCCAGCTAATTCTTCTTATTTTTTGTAGAGACAGAGTCTCACTGTGTTGCCTAGGCTGCTCTCAAACTCCTGGGCTCAAGCGATCCTCCCACCTCAGCCTCCCAAAGTGCTGGAATTATAGCAACTCCATGGTGGGACTCTGGTGCAGAGAGAAAGATCTAGTTAGGTGAGCGATCTGAAAACCTCTTTAAAGAGATGAAAATAAATACCAATTCATATATTTTGGGTACTTCAAACACAGTGTCTTCAGGTTCATCGCCAGTTGGTTCTGGCATCTCACGGAGAAAATCCACAAAGTATGGTTCAGGAAGAATGCACGACGCTGCATCAGAGCCAATGTTTTCTTCAACTGCACGAATAAGATGTGTGTTAAACCACTGCTCATCTTCAGGAGTTACAAATCTGAAAGGAAAATGTAGTAGTAAGAATGTGAAATATGAAAGCATCTTTTCTAACTGAACATGTCCCTTTGCCTCTTCTCAGTCCCACCCCGGACCTTCTCAATGTAGGACAGGGAAACAATATGTTCTGCCTTTTGATAAGAAGGGCATAACCCCATCCAAGAAAGTTATAACATTAACTGCACTACTTATAGAAAATACAGATGAATCACTTAGGTGAGATCAAAGGTCCCTAAAACTTGTGATAGGGGTGCAGAAGTGATGGTCGGTAGTGGACGAGCATCCTCTTTCTGGGTTGGTGGATTCGGTGCACAAAGGACCTTTTCAGATCGACAATATCACAGAGGGAAGAGAGGACAAAGGGGAGTAACATTTGACAAGTATCACCCTTGTGTGAGGCATGGTAGACACTTTATAACTTTGTGAAACTGGCATTATCATCCATGGTTTATAGATGAGGGAATGGAGGCTCCAAAAGATGACTGAATTTAACTTTAATGAGATTGTTTCACTTTAAAGGGATGAAACCAGATTTCCCCACATAAAACCTACAAAGAGCTCACACTTTGTAGAAAATATATACAATGAAAATGTGCCTCCAAATGTTATCAACTCTGATGATCTGGTGATTTATAAAGATGTATTGTTGAAGTCATGCTCGAATAAATCGGCAGAGCATTTTCTTAAGGCAGTAGGCAGGTGAGAGACTGCCATCAATGCTTCACAAGCCCCACAGCAAATGACGACAATGCTCCTTACTCTACTTATCCTAGTAGATAATGTGAGAAATAACCGGCTGGGCAGGATGGCTGATGCCTGTAATCCCAGCGAGACGGGCGGAACACCTGAGGTCAGGAGTTCAAGACCAGCCTGACCAACATGGAGAAATCCCATCTCTACTAAAAATACAAAAAATAAATAAATAACCGGCCATGGTAGCACATGCCTGTGATCCCAGCTACTTGGGAGGCCGCAGTTGGAGAATCGCTTGAACCCAGGAGGCAGAGGTTGTGGTGAGCTGAGATCGCACCATTGCACTCCAGACTGGGCAACAACAGCAAAACTCCATCTCAAAAAAAAAAAAAAAAAAAAAAAAATTAAGCAAGTAGCATAAACTTCTCAGGTCATACATTTAAACTCAAGAGCCGCAATATGCACCTGTCCGCAATTACTCTGTTGCACTCATGTTTGAAAAGGGACAGGAGAGTAGGGATTGAAGTGCACTCCTCAGCTTTTATGGTCAACATTCCTTGCCAAATTCTGGAAAGATCTCGAAGATTGAAGATGTAATGAAATTTAGAAGGAGTTGGCAGCATCTTCACCTAGAGACGAAAGAATGAAATACTCTCAATTAGTTTTCAGATACAACTAAAAGTAGAATTATTTTTAGAACTGTCTCACAAATCCTATTTTAGATAAAATCTGCTGAGTAAATAAATCAAGATTAAGTTCATATTTTGTGACAACACGGACAGAAAAAAAATCATAAATAAACCAACTTAGGATTTAAAAGACCATAAGCTCTTGGATAGGATGGATTCAAGACCAATGCACTGGATGCAGGTTCCAAGACCTTGTTCTACCACCATCAGTTGGCTTTGAGCGAGTCACTTCCCCCGAGTTCTTAAGAACTATATGAATTGTGGGAATAATCATCTCTAATCATTGGTAGTATACATATGGAAATATGTCATAACATAACAAAAAACTGAACGTGAGTTGGGTGTCATGCAGGTAAGAACAATGTTCACTTTTAAAGTTAATAATGGCTATCTTCTATAAATTGCTTTGATTAGGGTCCTTCATGTGTTAGGATTTCCATAAACATATCTGCATATCATAACCTGGATTTTGCTGTATGGATCCAAACTCAGTCAACAGTCTTTGTATATCTGTATATCCATAATAAGTGGACAGGCAAGTCTGACATGCAGCTATGTGTATAGTAATAGATGTTTTTTCTGTTTGAGCACAGAGAATGTATTCTATGCTAATTTACTATTTCTACCAACTTCTAGAACATAAAAACGCAAAGCTGTAACAATACCACATTCTTACCCAGAGAGATACCCATTAAGGGATAACCTCGAGATACTCTAGATATGGAACACATTGATGGTCATGTATAAAGATTATAATTGATATCATTAGCATCATTTTTGAAAGTGAAAATAATGATAATTCTGGTGATATAAACTCCCCATACACCTATTTCAGCAAAGCAGATGCTTTCTTTAGCATCTGTTCATAAATTAAGCCCTTTCTATACTGAAAAATTACCCTATTGAGTTTGTAATTTTTACAGGCTAATTCCCAGTGCTAGTTAAAGCAGCAAGTAGCATGGGGAGACGAAAAGAAAAGAAGCGTATTTTATCAATTGCCTATCAACTTCCCTCTGTGCTCAGTTCCATTGCAAGCTAAAATGTTCATCCTACTCACTAAAATATAAAACATATAGTTATATTACAAATATGCAAAAATACCCAAAGGGTAAGGTTATGTGAATATTGCTTTTTTTATGATAAAACACTCCAGCCATGATGGCAGCCATTGGTAACTGAGGCAGTCATTAAAGAGAATCTGTAAAAAAAACATTCCTTTCTTTCCTTCCTCTTCTCATTATTTGTTAACCTGCTTCTTTCCTTCTCTTCTAATATTTCCCTCTACTTTTCATCACCTTCTTTCGTTTCTCAACTGCTTCTGCCTTAAAACTATATAAAGTAATATAAAGGTGAGCTGATAGACAAGGCATGAATGGATTAAAAGAGTGCTTTGTGAAGATGGGAGATCTGAAGAAAAGACACAAAGAAGGCTGCTTATGTAGAGGTGGGCAGAAGAGGAAGATGCCTTCATTTTTCAATGACTGAGCACCTCCCTGGTTCTTAAGAAGACATACTGGTAAACAGAGGACAGCTAACTCTGCTGTCATCAAGGGGGCTTTTATTCTAGTGGTTGGGGAGCCTGAGAATGAATGGGGAACAAATATATATGTAAATAAGCAAGTAATGATAGAAGCCATGGTTTTTAAAAAAAAAAATCAGGGCCAGGAGACAGATAATGAGTAGGATAGGGACAAGGGCAGTCACTTCAGAGGATGACTGGAGACAGTCCCTCTGAAGGTAAGAGTGATGAGAATGAGCCAAAGTATGGTGACCAGCAGTGCAATAAACCTGGGGTGCTCAAGGAATGGTGAGCAGGGCCACTCGGCTGGAGCAGGATGATAGCAGGCAAGGGAAGTAACTGGAGTCTGCTGACATTATAAGTGGAACTGGGAGTCTACTGGTGGTTTTAAGAAGGAATAAAGATTTCTGGTTTACTTTTTTAAAAATATCATCTAGGACTGTGAAAAGAACAGACTCCAAGAGAGCAAGAAGAAAGCAAGGAGATTGGTTAGGAAGTTACTGCATGGTCCAGGGGACAAGTGATGGGAGCACTTATCAGGGTGGTCATGTGAGGATGGCAAGGAGGGCTCGGCTTTGGGGTAGATTTTGAAGGGGAGGTCACTGATATTTGCTGATGGACTGGATGTAGGCCATGAGGAAGACATAAATCAAGGATGGAGCCCAGTAATTTTAACCTAAGAAGGAGGATAACTGGTGTTGCTACTGAGACGCAGAAGTTTGAGGGAGGATCATATTTAAGGACACTTAAGAGTTCTGTTTGGACATGGTGACTTTGAGATGAGTATCAGACATCAAACACTGATGTCTATTAAGCAGTTAGAAATTGGCCTGGAGCCAGGCAGAGAGGCCTGGGATGGAGATATCCATTTTGAAGTCATCAGCACAGGGATGATGTTTAAAGCCTCGAAACTGGATGAGACCACCTAGGGAAAGAACGTAGATAGAGAAGAGGGCCCAGCATCGAGACCAGATGCATTTCAGTGTTTAGAGGAGGGAAAGAAGAAGGGGGACTTTAATGAGGAAGCCAGTGCACTAGGAAGAAAACCAAGAATATGGGGACCCTCTGAAGCCAAGTGAAGAAAATATTTAGAGGGATCATTTAGGTCAAATGCTGCTAAAAAGTCAAGTAAGAGGGACAGGAAAATTAACCTTGAGATGTGGCAAGATCGAGGTCTTTGGTGATCTTGACGTGAACAGTGGGAATGAAAGCTTGTGTAGAATGGATTAAATAGATTTAAAAAAAGACACTGAGGACATGGAGCCAGGAAACATCCAAATAACAAAAGAAACTGGCAAAAGGCAAAGCTTTTCAGAGAACTATGTATATAAGCACAGTAAATTGAGCAATAGTCCTGTTGGAAACCACATGTATCTTACCACAGAAAACTATCTCAGATGCTCAGTCCTTGCCACTTATTTTCAAGTTTCTTTAAAAAGGGGTACAGGAGGCTGGGCGCGGTGGCTCAAGCCTGTAATCCCAGCACTTTGGGAGGCCGAGACGGGCGGATCACGAGGTCAGGAGATCGAGACCATCCTGGCTAACACGGTGAAACCCTGTCTCTACTAAAAATACAAAAAACTAGCCGGGCGAGGTGGCGGGCGCCTGTAGTCCCAGCTACTCGGGAGGCTGAGGCAGGAGAATGGCGTAAACCCGGGAGGCGGAGCTTGCAGTGAGCTGAGATCTGGCCACTGCACTCCAGCCTGGGTGACGGAGCAAGACTCCGTCTCAAAAGAAAAAAATAAATAAATAAAATAAAAATAAAAAAAAATAAAAATAAATAAAAAGGGGTACAATGGCACATGCAAAGACCCTGTGTTGGCAAGGAACAGGGCCCCACACTCATCATGGAAGGTGGCTGCGTGGAAGAGCATCTCATAAGAAACCCCCAAATTCCTCTTCGGATGATTCCGTATCTAGAAATCCCCAGTCTACCCAGGAATCTGACAGGCTGGCACACTCCAGGTTTCCCAGGAGACAAGTGCCTGCCCACATGTGTGTAATCAGCCTAATGGATGTGTAGTGAATTATGACAACTAATCCTTATCTCCTTCATGACTTTTTGTCAAATATATCAACCTCATTTTTATGTCATACCTACACTTAATTGCCTTTTCATGAGTACTGCCTTAAGTCATCTGAGGACAGCTGCAGGTTTGCTGAGCTTTACTTAGGACACTGACTTGTGTATGCAAATCTAGCCAATTTTTGTTAAGAACACTTCCATCCATTTACTAACTCATGCTCCAGCTCAGAGAAACACACAAATTAGACTTTAAATCCTAGTTGGCTGAGAATATCTGGAAATCATGTATTAAGTCAGTCAATAAGCATTTGAGTGTCTGCCATAGTTTGGTGGAGGGAGACAGATAATACAAATAAAGATTTACAAATCAAAGTAACAAGTGGAAATGCAGTGTTCTCATTTCAGCAAAATTCTACTTTGTCTTGGATGTCATGTCTCGTTTACAGTAACATCTCATACATATGGAAAGCATCATTTAGTCAGATCTTTTGCTCCCTGGAAGGAAAAGGTGTCATAAATCTATTTGAGCACGTAATTTGTCTTTTCTAAAAAACACCACTATATATGATATTATGATAACTTAATGAGCCATGAGGTGAGAACTAGGGCTGAATAACAGTTGCCATTTTAAAAATTATTGACAACAAACCATTCTGTACCTTAGTCCATTGCCACAGCACTCTGCCCACTGAGACTAAATTCACAATCATCTCACATACTTGAGGCTTGAAACTTCTACAAGGATCAAAGTATCCACATCCAATAATTCCTGAAAGATAAGCAAGATTGAAGGTATAAGCTTACCAAAAGATTTCAAAGTATATGTTTATCCCAGTGAACAAATCATTACAAAGCTGACAAAGCTGGGTGTTGTTCAGAATTTCTCTCAAGGGATCAGCTAAGACTGGGAGTCAGTAGTGGATCCAGCCAAGCTTAGTATGCAGTGATAAGTGTTTTATATGTATTGACTCATTTAATCCCCCACCCAGCACCCTACAAGAAAAAAATACAAGGTAGGTATTATTATTACTAGTCCCATTTTAATATGAGCTTAGGAACTTGCTCAAAGTTACACAGCTTGCATGCAAATTTGGGATGTGAACCCAAGCAACCTGGCCCTACAGTCTGTACATCAGCATTTGCCCTGAAGCATATGTGAGCTTAGAGACTACTCCTTCATCTTACAGAGAAGAAGACCAGGCCCAGACAGGTGAAGCCAATTGTTCAAGGTCACATGGATTGGTATTGGCAGAACTGGAATCAGGACCACTTTTTCCAGCCTACAGTCAGTCACCACTCTGGCCTGGGCTAGACATGCAACATTCCTAGGGAACACCCAGCACAGTGATGGTCTGACCGTCATCATCACTCTCAGAAAGACTGGGGTGTAGGTTTAGAGACTGTTCTCCAAGTCTCAGAATGTCTTTGATTTAGACTGAAGAAAGATTTACTCTGCTTCACTCCAGTGAGACTACACACTGCATAGTGTGTTCAGTTCTGAGCATGGTATTTTCAGAGGAATATGAATATGAATATCTGCTCAGAGATGCAGAACAGATTGATGAAGAGTGGAGACTAAAGAAACTGGAGTTTGTTCACACTGACTAAAGAATTGCCCTGGGGAAACATGAAATTTTCCTCCAAATCATGGTTGCTTGTGGTTGGTTGTGCTAAGTGCCTGTAAGGCCCATTTGCTTTCTGAAATCCTGTATTCTAGATTTCCACCTTCCTGTGGGACATTTGTGTTATAAAAAGCGTGAGATGGGGATTACCACCACCCCTCTGCCAAGCACTAGCTAAAACGCCTTGATTGGGCAGTTATTTCACTTCTCTAAGGCTCAGCTTCTGGTTGGTTTGTTTTCCATATTTGTTTAAATGTGTCAGTCATACTAAAGAGTATGTCAAATAGCTTAACAAATAACAAACCCTCATGTACAGACCACCAGATTGATAACTACAACCTTGCCCAGCGCATTAGAAGCCCCTGTATGCTCATCCTTGTTCACAACTCCTCCCTTCCTCCAGAGGTCACCACTTCTCTTTAATATAATCAGTAACTTGCTTTTCTTTATAGCTTCACCACTTAGGTTTTTGAACTTTTGAACTTGTTAAAACACACACACACACACACACACACAACTTTTGAAATTCAGTTTAAAGGAATTGTATTTTTTCCTGTGATTTGCTTCTTTCATTCGCCATTGTATTTCTGGGCTTCATCCATGGTGAAGCATGTAGCTGTATTCATTCATTTTCACTGCTGCACAGCAGGCCACTGTGTGCCTGTGACAGGATGCATTTATCCAGTTTTACTAGTGATAAATATCTGGATTATTTCACATTTTTGCCATCATGCACACTGCACTATGAGCATTTTTGTGTAAGTCTGCGGCATGCATGTGCAAAATCAACTACAGATGGATTGAGGCCCCAGATATGGAAGGCAAAACTATACAATGTCTGGAAGAAAGCGTAAGAGAATACCTGTATGATGTCTGGATAGGAAAGGACTTGTTGAGACTCAGAAAACCCAAACCATAAAGGAAAAAATGATAATTTGGTATAAACCTAGAAATGGAACTGCTAGGGATGGGCACATGCCCTATTTACCAGCAGTGATGCCAAATTGTTATCCAAAGCGTTTGTAGCAATTGACACTCCGGCCAGCAGGCAAAGAGAGTCTTAGTTGCTTCACATTCTCACCAATGCTTATTTTGTCAGAATTTTTTTTTTGCAAATCTAGTGGGTATGAAACGGTATTGCTCGGTGTTTCTCATTTGTATTTTCCTGAATACTAATGATGTTTTACCATCTTTACTTTGTTTATTGGCCATTTAGCTTACTCTTTTTAAAGTGCCTTAGTTGTTTGCCCATTTTTATATCCAGTTGTTCGCTTTTCTTGTCTGATTTATAGGATTTCTCTAAATATTCAGAATACGAATTTTTTGTTGTTATATGTGCTAAAATTTTTTCTTCCATTTTGAGGCTTGTCTTTTCACTCTCTTAATGTTTTTTTGTTTGTTTTGTTTTTTTTCTTTGAGACAGAGTCTCACTCTGTCGCCCAGGCTGGAGTGCAGTGGCCGGATCTCAGCTCACTGCAAGCTCCGCCTCCTGGGTTCACGCCCTTCTCCTGCCTCAGCCTCCCTAGTAGCTGGGACTACAGGCACCCGCCACCACACCTCGCTAATTTTTTGTATTTTTTAGTAGAGACAGGATTTCACGGTGTTAGCCAGGATGGTCTCGATCTCCTGACCTCACGATCTGCCCACCTCGGCCTCCCAAAGTGCTGGGATTACAGGCGTGAGTCACCACACCCAGCCTCTTAATGTTATTTTTTAATAAAGAGAAGTTTTATATTTCAATCTAGTCAAATTTGTATATGTTTTTCTTTATTTTTGTGCTTTCTGAGTCTCATTTATGAAGTCCTTCCCTACTCAGAGGTCACTCAGCTATTTCCCTATATTTCCTTCCAAATGTTTTATAGCCTTGCCTTCCATATTTAGGTCATGAATCCATCTGTAGTTGATCTTGTTCTTGGCATGAGGTAGATGTCAAAATTCAATTATTTTCTTATAAGAATTACTACATACCTGGAACTACTGATTAAAAGTCTGCCCTTTCCCTTCTGACTATAGTACTTGCCATACCAAATAATTAATATTCTTATATGAGCGGGTCTGTTTCTCGTGTATGTAAGAGGTTTTGGGGGGGGAATAGGGGTTTGTTTTTTGTTTTTTTAGACACGATCTTACTCTGTTACCCAGGTTCAAATGCAGTGATGTGATCATAGCTCACTGCAGCCTCAACCTCCTAGGCTCAAGCAATCCTGTGGCCTCAGCCTCCCATGTAGCTAGGACTACAGACATGTGCCACCACACCTAGCTAATGTTTTAAACTTTTTTTAGAAATGGAGTCTCTCTATGTGCCCAGGCTGGTCTTGAACTCCTGGCCTTCAGCAATCCTCCCACCTTGGTCTTCCAAAATGCTAAGATTATAGGCATGGCCTGACCTACACATAAGTTTTGATGGTGCAATTTATGTGATTTGATGTCACATTTGCTGTCAAGAATCTCATTTTCATTAACATATTGAAGTGCTACATTTGACTTTGTGTAACATATTGTTAATCTGTGATCTTTGTGCTGTCATTTATTAGCCCAAATTTCTCTGATTAACCATGTCCTGAAACCCAAAACACAAAGGTTTCTTTACGTCTAATGTTAACTTCCAACAAGCCTATTTCTAAATATCTCTGAGTCTGAGAATAGGCTATAAGCATAGGTCATCTTAGTATTGAGTCCCTCTTTCCTGGTATTTAGCTCTCCATTTCACATACCCCACTTTAGACAGAGCCTTTTTGTCTCTTAAATGACATTTTCTGTGGTTTATGTCCATTACATAATACAATAAAAGAAACACTAAGAATATTCATACCAAAAATTTTGTCTATTGAAGCATTTGAAGGCAATGTACAATTAAACACAGTAAACTGTCTTTTTAAACGTTGTGGAATATCATTGCGACCACCTCCAGGGTGGATCATTGCTGCTATGAGCTGCACATCAACAATAGTAGTGAAGTCTCCAGGCTTGTCCAAGCTGTACATTCCTTCCATTTCCATCATCTGTCGCACAATCTCATTAGTTATCTGAAATTTCACACGGCAATCTTTTTGTAACATATCACTATCATATTCCTCCATAACTTCAGTAAAATAGTACAAATGAGATTAGAAAAAAAAACATTCAACTCTTCTCAACGAAGTGTTTGTTAATGTCAATGATCACCTTCAAGGTAATTTGACTTAAATGATGCCACCCATGAACTCTAGATCATAAGTTAAACATGCATGGTTCAAGTCCAAGGTGCCTTTCACCACAATGATCAAACTAATTTCCAAATAAAGTTAGATATGTGAGTTATAAGATACGTCATTAAATTGCATTAGTACTCCAAGTTACAACAAGTTTTACTGTAGACATCTTTCATACTCAACATTCAACACTTAAAAACCTTCAGATCAGAATGTAGGATGGTTTCAGTCCTGATCTTTGAATATGATATTACTAACTGTTTTGGCTTTTGGTTTTATGTTCTCATCTTACCTTCTCCGCAGCCTCCAACACTGCCAACCCCCCTCCTTGAAAATGTTATCTCTCTTGGTTTCAGAGGCTTGTTTCTTTCCAGGTCCAGCTCAGGGCTCTGGGATCACTTCCTAAGCCACTCTTCGTCACTCATCCCTCACATGTAACTGTTCTCCAGGGTTCCATCCTGTGCTCTTTCCTTTTCTCATTATTCCAGGAAATGCTATCTCAACCCTATATTCTAAAGAATCTCAAATCTGTAACTCTAGCTTCAGATTCTCTTCTAAGCTCTACACCTGTATATTCAAGTCTCTATTGAGCATCTCTTAGTGGATATCACACAAGCACCTCAAATATAACTATCTTTCATTTAACCAACATTTCATGAATGACTACTATGTGCCAGCCTCTCCTGTAGCATAGACAAAATTTTCTGTCTTCATGAAGCACACATTCTAGTGGTGACAGACAAGATGTACAAATGCATGTTGATATGGAAATAAAATGATATACTCTAAGACTTCTGTAGAATATAGGAGGGACTCAACAGTGTGATTCAAGGAGAGCAGGGGAGGCTTCACCTGACATGACATAGAAGCCAAGACCTGAAGAAGGTGAGAAAGCAAGCCAGTTCCATACCTAGGGGAAGAGCATTCTAGGCAGAGGAAACTGCAAATGCAGAGGTGCTGAGTGAACACCGTATTTGTACAACCTTTGCACAACTTTGTACAACCTTTGCATACTTTGTACAACCTTTGCAGGGTGTACAAAGATCAGTAAATGTGGTGGAAGCAAAGAGTCATGGGAAGAGGGAGATGAGGTCAAAATGTATAGGGTCTTGGGTCATAGTAAGGATTTTGGTATTTATATTCTACAAGCCTCTTTGGAGGATGCCAACCGGAAGAGTGTGTCGTGATCTGACTCTTGTTTTCATTGGTTGATGATGTGAGAACAAGCTGAGAAGGGTTAGGGAAACAGGAGGCAGTGAGGAGGCATTTGTAATGATCAAGAAGAGATCTGGTGGGGGGTGGCGCCAGGTGGTAGCAATGGAGGTGATGAGTAGTGGTCGAATTTCAGATACAGTGTGAAGATAGAGCCAACATGATTTTCCGACAGAGTGACTGTGGAGGTGCTATTTGCTGAGAGAGAGAGGACTGTTGGAGGAGCAGGTGTTGGAGGTGTTAAGTTTACGATCCAACCAGACATCCCTAGTTGGATACGTGAGTTTGGAATTCAGGAGCACTTCAGCTTATGGAAGATAAGCATGAACCTGACCTAAACATGCCTCTACCCTCCTCGCCTTCCAGGAACTGCTGAGGTCTATCTGCCTTGGAGCAGACACAGGTCATACAGAACTGTTTGGTTTTTCCTTTCAGGATGAGTACTGAGCTTCTAGCAGTGTCTGAGGTGAACAGGGATAAAGAGCAAAATGGGAACTGTCCTGGTAGAGCCAAAGTAGATGGTGTCAATGAGGCAGTGTAGGTCAGTGGGAGGGAGGTGTTGGGGATCCCACCAGGAGCATGTGGACTTCTGGCAACATCGGTGAGGTCTTCTAATGGGGAGTGACCTCGGTGGATAGATGATCACAACTAGGACCACGGTGTGTGGCACAGTTAAATAAATAAATAAATAGTTGTTTGGTTTTTCATTTTCTGTTTTTGTTTTTCTGAACATCAGGTACTCCTCAGAAATTATGCCGAATAAGAGGTTAGAGCAAGGATGAAACCCTGGGAAAAGGCAGAACAGAGGAGCTAAGAAAGGACACTGAGGTCAAGTAGCCAAAGAGACAGGAAGTATTTGCTGTAGAAAACCACGTAGGAGCTGGGTGCGATGGCGCATGCCTGTAATCCCAGCACTTTTGGAGGCCGAGGCCGGCAGATCACCTGAGGTCAGGAGTTCAAGACCAGCCTGGCCAACATGGTGAAACCACGCATCTATTAAAAATACAAAAATTATTCAGGTGTGGTGGCGGGCACCTGTGATCCCAGCTACTCAGGTGGCTGAGGAAGGGAGAATTGCTTGAGCCTGGGAGGTGGAGGTTGCAGTGAGCCAAGACCATGCCACTGCACTCGAGTTTGGGCGATAGAGCGAGACCCCGTCTCAAAAAAAATAAATAGAATAACAAAAACAAAAAAAATACATAGGGATTTAAGAAAGGAGAAACTCAGCTATAACAGAGAAGTCAGAAAAAGACTGAGGATTGGCAGTAGACTTAAAAACAAAGTTTTTAACAAAGTTATTAACATTTATATATATATATACATACACACACATAAAAATACTAATTCAGGATCATCTATATGAGATATTTCAGCCATACCTGATCTCCCCACTCATTAATCACAGGCATATTAATATCATCAATAAATACAGTCATTTTTCTCCCTCCTGGTGGCCCGTATGTGCTTCCCATTCGCTTATCCACATAGCTTTCAATTGTTCTCTAGAGAGAAGGAAATGGTTTGTCTTATGTGTTAGATTTTAATCCATATTTCTAAAACTAATGAGCATTCTTGTCAGAGTAGAATATAATTTACTTAAGCATTTACTAAGTATACATATAATTATTAAAATATATGTTGTTAAACTTAAAAATAAGGCATTGGAGTGTTATCCTTCATTTACATTACAGTAGATATGCTCCAAAGTTCAGCCGCAGTCTCAATATTAGATCAAATTATGCTATTTGGATTTGGCTTCAACCTTAGCCTTAGGAAAGCTCAAGAGCTGAATGCCAAGTGCAGCATGATTTCTTTTGAATATATAATATTGTTACATTTTATATGCATACACATTTTATTGTAACCACTAACTTAAAATGTATTATGCTTATAATATTACAGCAAATGATGGATTTTACCTGAAACATCATTGGTTCTGTGGCAGATGAAAAGTTTAGACTTTTGGATAGCTGTACTTCAGGATCATATTTTTTCAGATAGGCCTTAATCATGACAGTTTTTGCAGTTCCCTGCTCTCCTGTGAGCAAAACAGCCTGCAATCGTAGGATAAGCGTGTTGAAAGGTGTTATGACATGTTTAGTTTCAAGTATCTTTTCTATGGGCTAGTCTTCTACACATTATTACAACTAATTTTTAATAACTTTTTAGAATTACATCTACCATCAAAATAAGTCCCAGTTGTATTACAGATTTAAATATAAAATGTGTACTATAAAAGTGCTGGAAGAAAATATAGGTGCATATTCCCGTGGCCATGGGTAGTTTGTGATCATTTAAGGAACTATCTATTAAACTTACTTTATATTGTTTTGCAATGGTGTCTATCAAAAAATTTGTTCTAACATTGTCAACATTTGGAACCAAAATTGATGAATATTCTGGAATACTGTCAGTTGGATAATAAAAAGGCTGAAGTTTCTTATTCCAGTGCTCCCAATCACCTATATAAGAAGTAAAATTTCATTTTAATAGAACTATATTCTGTGAAAGTTATCTCATGATACAAAAATGTTAAGTGCTATAAATAATCAACAGAATCATATAAACATTTAAAATGTTTTCCTAAAACATGTTAATATATCTGCTTATCTTTTGTCTACAGCATTTGATAATTTGTTTTGCCTTTTTTATAAAGTCAGCTTTTTAAAAAACTTTTAGGGCCGGGCGCGGTGGCTCAAGCCTGTAATCCCAGCACTTCGGGAGGCTGAGACGGGCGGATCATGAGGTCAGGAGATTGAGACCATCCTGGCTAACACGGTGAAACCCCATCTCTACTAAAAAAATACAAAAAACTAGCCAGGCATAGTGGCGGGCACCTATAGTCGCAGCTACTCAGGAGGCTGAAGCAGGAGAATGGCATAAACCCGGGAAGTGGAGCTTGCAGTGAGCTGAGATCCGGCCACCACACTCCAGCCTGGGCGACAGAGCGAGACTCCGTCTCAAAAAAAAAAAAAACCTTTTAGGTTCAACGATACATGATGTGCAGGTTTGTTAGATATACGGGGTTTGTTGTACAGATGACTTCATCACCAGGTAATAAACATAGTACCCAATAAGTAGCGTTTTGATCCTCACCCTCTTCCTACTCCCAACCTTCAAGTAGGCCCCACTGTCTATTGTTCCTTTCTTTGTGTCCCTGTGTACTCAATATTTAGCTCCCACTTATAATTGAAAATACGCAGTATTTGATTTTCTATTCCTCAGTTAGTCTGCTTAGGACAACGGCTTCCAGCTCCATCCATGTTTCTTCAAACGACATAATCTCATACTTTTTATGGCTGCATAGTATTCCATGGTGTATGTGTACCACATTTTCTTTAGCCAGTCTAACACTGATGGGCATATAAGTTGATTCCATGTCTTTGCTATTGTGAATAGTGCTGCAGTGAACATATACATGATTGCATCTTTATGGTAGAACGATTTACATTCCTTTGGGTGTATACCCAATAATGAGATTGGTGGGTCGGATGGTAGGTCTGGTTTAAGTTCTTTGAGAAATCACCAAACTGCTTTCCATAATGGCTGCACTAATTTACATTCCCACTAGCAGCGTAGAAGCGTTCCCTTTTCTCCACAACCTCTCCAGCATCTGTTATTTTTTTGTAAAGTTGGCTTTTAAATTGCTAAATCACCCATCCAGAGAAACTGCACCTGAAATGGAATTAAAATCAGCCGGTGGTAAACCCAGTACTGTAATGGATACCTAGCAGAAAAGCCACATCAACTGAAAAATGGGAAAGACCAAAAAAAGAGTCAACTGTTTACTAGATACAGAGTATTTGCCATAAGAAATTGCTTTCAAGGCCAGGCGCAGTGGCTCACTCAGCACTTTGGGAGGCCAAGGCGGGCAGATCAGCTGAGGATGGGAGTTCGTGACCAGCCTGACCAACATGGAGAAACCCCATCTCTACTAAAAATACAAAATTAGCTGGGCCTGGTGGCGCGTGCCTGTAATGCCAGCTACTCAGGAGGCTGAGGCAGGAGAATCACTTGAACCCAGGAGGCAGAGGTTGTGGTGAGCCAAGATCACACCATTGCATTCCAGCATGGGCAACAAGAGCGAAACTCTGTCTCAAAAAAAAAAAAAAAATTGATTTCAAAAATTTATTTACATTTTAGCATCTCTGGATGTTCCCTATAATCTATGGTACTGTACCATTGCTGTTGCTAGGCAAATTGTATTAGCATTATTCCTATCATTGCCATTCAAATTGAATTACCTTTAGCCTCTATTTTAAATGTCTTCAAAAAGCTTATACAATGATTCATAATTATACTCAAAAGTTACTGTGGACACAGAATGAATGGAAAGAGGGCATACATTGATATTGGCAAAACAATGATGAACGAATACTCATCATTGGAGTAATAACCCCAATTTCATGTTTTCTTGAGAAAGTAAGCAAAAATAAGTACGTTTAACTTCTAAAACACTGCCAAACTGTTTTCCAAATTGGCTGTGCCATTTTGTAGCATATGAGGGCTCTAGGTGCTCTATTACCGCACCGATATTTGGCTTTATTAACCTTTTTAATTGTAGACATTCCAGTGGCTGTGTGATGATATCCATTGTGGGGGTTTTTTGTTTTTGTTTTTTTGAAACGAGGTCTGGCTCTGTGGCCCAGACTGGAGTGTAGCGGTGTGATCTCAGCTCACTGCAGCCTCCGTCTCCAGGTTCAAGCAATTTTCCTGCCTCAGCCTCCCGAGTAGGTGGGATTCCAGGCACCCGCCACCAAGCCCCGCTAATTTTTGTATTTTTAGTAGAGACGGGGTTTCACCATGTTGGCCAGGCTGGTCTCGAAGTTCTGACTTCAAGTGATCTACCTGCCTTGACCTCCCAAAGTGTTGGGATTACAGGTGTGAGCCACCACACCCAGACCCCATTGGGGTTTTCATTTGCATTTCCCTGATGACCAGTGATGTTGAATATCTTTCACATTCTTTTTTCACCTTTCACATATCTTTTTTAGCAAAGGAACTATTGAAATTTCCTGCCCATTTAAAAATTTAGATTGATTGCCTATTGATAGTTATTGGATTATAGGAGTTCTTTACATATTCTGGATAATTTTTTTTTTAATCAGAGATATATGTTTCAAATAGTACTTTACAGTCTGTGGCTGGGCTTTTCATTTTCTTAATAGTGACTTTTAAACAGTAAAAGAGACTTTTCCCCCCATTGCACTGGCTAGATTTTGCTATTTCAAATAGCAAAATAATCTTTAAATCATGTTTAAAAAAATCTATCCCCTTATTTGGGCCTTCTTTAGCTTCTCTCAGCACAGTTTTACAGTTTTAGTATACAGATCTTACACATATTTTATTAAATTTATTCCTAAGTATTCTTTTTTGGATTCTATTTTTGTTTGTGTGTTTTTAAGACAGAGTCTCACTCTGTCTCCCAGACTGGAGTGCAGTGGCATAATCTTGGCTCACCGCAACCTCCGCCTCCCAGATTCAAGCCATTCTCATGCCTCAGCCTCCTAAGTAGCTGTGCTTACAAGCACGCACCACAACACCTGGCTAATTTTTTTTTTTGCATTTTTTTAGTAGATATGGGGTTTCATCATGTTGGCCAGGCTGGTCTCGAACTCCTGACCTCAGGTGAGCCGCCCCACTCGGCCTCCCAAAGTGCTGGGATTATAGGTATGAGCCACCGCACCCAGCCTTGGGTTCTATTTTAACTGGTATTTTTAAAGTTCAATTTTCAATTGTTTGTTGTGAGCATATAGAAATATGACTTATCAAATGTATGGCCCTTTTGTCCTGTGACCTTGCTAAAATCCTTTAGTAGTTCTAATAACTTTTTGAAGATTCCACAGATGGTCATGTCATCTGCAAACGGAGAGAACTTTACTTGTTCTTTTCTAATCTATAGACATTTGATTTTTCCCCCTCCTGCACTGGCTAGAACCTCTAGAATAATGTTGAATAGAAATGAAATTGAATAGAGGTGAGAAAGACATCCTTGTTTTGTTCCTGATCTTGGGAAGGAAGTGTTTAGTTGTTTACCATTCCGTGTAACGTTAGCCGTAGGTTTTTTGTAGATGTTGTCAGAATGATAAAGTTCCTATTTCATCATGAAAGACTGTCAAACTTTGCCAAATGCTTTTCTTCATTGATTTAGATGACTGTTAATAGCTTGCTTAGTTTTTAGTCTAATATAGCAGATCATATTGATCAGTTTTTGAATGTTGATCTTCCATTTCTAGAATAAAAGCCACAGTTGGACTTTTGTATACTATTGGATTTGTTATAATTTTATTAAGAAATTTTCATCAATGTTCCTGAGGAATATTGGTCTATAGCTGTTTTTGTTTTTGTTTTTGTTTTTCTTGGAATGTCTTTCTCTGGTTTTGGTATCAGGGTAACACTGTCCTTATGAAACGGGGTGGGAAGTGTTTCTTCCTATTGTATGTTTTATATCTTTTGGAAGAGTTTATGTACAGTTGGTATTATTTATTCCTTAAATATTTGGTAGAATTCACCAATAAAATCTTCTTGGCCTGGTGTTTTTCTTTGTGGGAAGGTTTTTAACTACAAATTCAATCTCTTTAGTAGATATAGGGCTATTTAGGATATCTATTTCTTCTTTTTAAATTTTATTGTAAATTGACAATTTATAATTGTATATATTTATGGGGAACAAAATGTTATGGTTTATGGATACAATGTGGAATTATTACAAGCCAATTAACATATCAATCACCTCAAATGCTTATCATTTTTTGTGTTGAAAATATTTGAAATTTACTCTCCTAGTGATTTTGAAATGTACAACACACTGTTATTAACTATATTCACCATGCTGTGCAATATCCAGTTCTTCCTGATGATGGTTGGTAGTTTATATCTTTCAAGAAATTTGTCCATTTCATCTTCATTGTCAAATGTGTTTTTGTAAAGTTGTTTCTAATATACTCACTTCATATTTCTAATGTTTGTGAGGTCTGTAGGGATGTTCTCTCTTTCATCCTTGACTATGGTAATGTAAGTCTTCTCTTTTGTTCTGATGTCTCTAATAAGAGATTTATTCATTTTATTGATCTTTTCAGGTCCATCTTTTCGTTTCATTGATTTTTTTCTGTTGCTGTTCTACTTTTTGTTTCATTGATTTCTGCTTTGATCATTGTTCTTTCTTCTGCTTACTTTGGGTTTAATTTGTTTTACTTTTTCTAACTTATTAAGGAAGAAGTTGAAATCATTGTTTTGAGACCTTTCTTCTTTTCTAGTAAAGACATAAAGTGCTTTAAAGTCTCCCTATCGAGAAATGTTATATGACCCAGAATATTTTGGTAAGTGTTTTCTGTGCAATGGAAAAGAATGTATATTCTGCTGTTTTGGGCTGAAGCATTCTATAATTTCAAATTAGGGGTATTGATAGTGTTGTTAAAGTCTTCCATATATTTACTAATTTTGTCTATTTGTTCTATCAATTATTCAGAATATTGACACCTTTACTATAACTGTGGATTTGTCTATCCGTTTCTGTTGTTCTCTGACACTTCCTCCCTGTGCAGATTTCTCCTCTCTGGTGCTCTGCCCTGCACATTCCAGCCACCTTGGCCTCTCCCAAATCAACCTCTGCCTCCACATTTTGGTGAGACAGCCAATCCTGTTTGATCTTCCCCTCCCTGAGCTGCTGCTAGAAACTGCATCCACGCAATAAACTAGTGCAGTCACCTTGTTTCACTTCCCTCCGTGATTTCAGTCCTGTAGTGCCTGTTGTCCAAGGTCTGAAAAAAACTGTTTTACACATTTTGTCCAGTTTTCTGTCTTTCTAACATAAGAGGTTAAACCCAGTCCCCATTATTCCATCTTGTCTGGAAGCATAAGTCTCCTTAATCTTAAATCTAAGAATGAAGTCTTCTCCAAAGATGTTAATGTCCCTGAAAAAATTAAAAGGATGGATGAAGAATGAGTTAAGAAAGGGCTGGCTAGAAGTCAGCTGGAGTGGACACCTTAGGGCCCTAAGTAATCACTAAGTACATAATATCTTAGTTCATTTCATGGCCACAAATGCTCAGGCAAATAAATTTCATCAAAAGTAGTTATTTAGGGTGGCAAGATTGAATGCCTGCAACCCCTCAATATTTTAGTCAACAGACCACTTCAGGACCAGCTTGAAGAAGGAATATGAGTCTAGATTGTTATCAACCTTTTGTTAACATCTCCATTAAAAATAAGAAAACACCACTGTCTAAACTTACAGAACCAGTCCTAGCTGCTTGAAAGAAAATGCGACAAACATCAGTGGACTGCTCTTTAGGAAATGTAGCAATGCGTATTTTTGATGGCACAGAGGAAGGTAATTATTTTATTGGCATCCTTATTAGATGCCATCTCAATCCCCTAATCAAGGCTTCACCACGGTTGGAAAATTGCTGCTAATGAATTTCACTCTCTGAGTAACTTGGGGCCCAGCCTCTGAATAAGGACAAGGTGCTCAGAGGGAGGCAATGTGAGTCTTCAAACATCATAGAACTCTGGCTGCTCAGAAGGCAGCTCTGTGGAGGAGCTTGGCTCTAGATTTTAAGGGATTACATATCTAGATTTAAAGATTCCTTTTTTCGTTTGCATTTTGAGTTAGAGGGCCCTTTTGCCATCTCAAACCTTTAGCAGCATCTAACACATGTAATAGAATTATTGACCATTCTGGTTAAAGATGGCCCACTGAAAAAATTGATTTATCTCAGTCCCTTTCAAACACAAATTCCCACTTAATCCCCAGTTTCAGTATGATTCTTCCATTCTTAAATGTGCCTGGTGTCCCCGAGTCTAGGAAACCCTCTATTTTACACTATCCAAACAGTAATTCTTTAGTCTTCCCAGTGTGGGCACGGCTGATTGTCTGGCAGCAGGGCTTTGGAAAGCAGCCCAGGAGGTCTTTTTCTTAAACAGACTTACAACCAGCCCTGTGGTTTTTAGATCAGCTTTCGCCCCAGTTTCCACTTCTTGAGCCCTTTGAAAGTCCTGTGATGTGTGCTTCTCATTGCTTCTCAGCTCCTCCCACTGCCAGTGTGCTAAATTGACTGCCATTTACCTTACTGCTTTCTTGCTTTCAAAACTTGGTTATTGCTGTCTGCTCTCCTGCTCTAGTTATCCTTCTGTTTATTCATCAAAACAAACAAAGAAAACCATTGCTGTTTTTGAGTTTTTAGGAAGAACCAGAGGTAATTATAGTTTTTAAGAAGCATGTTTTTCCTCTTTGGGAATTCGAACAATTAGGGCCTGGGCTCTGGATGAAAGCACCAAGTTCAAGGGCATTTCTTTTAAGCAGCAGTGAGCTGGGCTTGGCCATACATAGAAGGCTGGGGGGCTAAGGTGACAGCGCTGGACCTTGAGGAATCTGCTACGTTCATTCTTACTCATTCTGGCATTCCCAACAGGGAAGTGTGGGGCTCATCCATTATGTATATTAGCATGCTTTGCATTACAAAGAATCTGTGTTCTCCATGCTGCTACCTTTCCTCTTCCAGCATCAGAAAGTAGATGATGTACAAGGTATTACTAACTTATTTATGCCAGATTTTACTGAGCCCACTCCAAAAGGAGAAGTCAAGAGTCTCAATATCAGTTTCTGGCACAACTAATATGCAAAATTCCACTCTCTTTCAAATACATGCCCTTTTCAAAATGGTATTAACAATTATGTTTTCATAATTATTTTAATATTCCCTCATAGAAGAGTTTCTGAAAGCTTATATTTTTCTCATTTGAAAAAAAAAAGTAATTTCATTTAAGGTATAGTTCAGTGTGCTTACCATAATCAGTAACATAAAACTCATACATGGTTTGGTTTGAGCCTTTAGGTATTTCTGGTAAGTCCAACTTGCATTCATGCTGCCGTAAGAAGGCTTCAAGCTTTTCTCTGCTTTCCAATTCCAGAAGGGCTCCTAAACTCCACATTAGGCCAAACACAAATAATTTATGAAGATGTTCGACACAGGAAACACCGCCTTCCTCTTTGGAGGGAATTAACCCTTCCAGAAGATTGAGAGACTGAAAATGTTTTAAATAAAATAAATTTTTAAATTAAAATTTTGAAAATAAAAAATTGTGAATAGTAACAAAATTAAAAGGAGGGAGGAAGACAAGAAAACAGATATATCTCAAGCTATTGCTTGATCACTGTCCTATAGCCAACTGCACATAGAGAAGGGCTATTCTGCTTTCGACAGGCAGCATGGTCTAGCAGAAAGGATGCTGAACTGGAAATCTGCTATTGTGGTTTCTACCCCCAGCTCATCCCACTGACCTCTGTCTCAGTTTCCTACAGGGAAAGCAAAAGGCCCAGACTAGGTGTTGGCAGCTAAGGTAGCTACTGGTTCTAAAGTTTGGTTATCCAAATCTTCCAGATCAAAGATTCTATTTCTTTGTAAAATTTTGCAGGACTTAGCAAACTGTGGCCCTAGGGGCTGGCCATCTGTTTGGTAAATGAAGTTTTACTGGAACACACACACAGCCATACTCATTTACCTATGCATTGTCTCTAGCTGCTTTTGTGCTACAACAGCAAAGCTGAGTGGCTGAGACAGAGAGTTGTGCAAAGCCAAAAATATTTATTAATACTATCTGGCCCTTTAAGAAAAAGTGTGCCAATGCCCTATAACATCAGAAAGAAAACTACTGTAAGACATCTTCAGTCTTTCAAAACAAAATTACTCCAAAATAAAACATTCTCTTCTATTATCCATTTTAAAGTAATTACTAAATAATTCACTGACTCGGGCCTTATATATTGTTTCTAAACTACCCACAAATGACTGGCATCCCTTAACTGAGAATCAAAGCTCTAGAATGTACAAGGAGAGGTCACCTATAGACCAGAATTAGGAGAGCCCTTGAAGATCTATGATTAGTTCTGTTTTAACCCAAAGACTAATAAAAACTGAGTAGGAAAAAAAGAATGCTGGCTGGACATGGTGGCTCATGCCTGCAATCCTAGCACTTTGGGAGGCTGAGGCAGGAGGACTGCTTGAGTCCAGGAGCCTAGATCAGCCTGGGCAACATAGAGAGACCCTGTCTCTACAAAAAAATCCAAAAATTAGCTGGGCATGGTGGTGTGTGCCTGTAGCCCCAACAACTCCCAAAGGCCGAGGCAGGAGGACAGCTTGAGCCTAGGACTTCAAGGTTGCAGTGATTTATGATTGATTGCACCACTGCACTCCAGCCTGGGCAACAGGCAAGACCTTGTTGAAAGGGAAGGGGAGGGAAGGGAAGGGAAGGAAGGGAAGGAAGGGAAAGAAGGGAAAGAAGGAAAAGAGAGAGAGAGAGAAAGAGGAAGGAAGAAAGGAAGGAAGGAGAGGAGAGGAAGGAAGGAAGAAAGGAAGAAAGAAAGGGAAAAAATAATGCTACAAACTACTGTTCAGATAATTTTTAAAGATTTTCCTTATCTGTTATATAAGGAAACTTATCTGCTAAATTTCCAAAGCCAAGATTGCCTCCCAAGTTTTCTTGATTACAACAGGCCCCTTTCTGTTCTTTCCCATGAAGTGACCAACTTTATTTATTTTTATTTTATTGATTGATTGATTGATTGATTTTGAGACAGGGTCTCACTCTGTAGCCCCAGCTGAAGTGCAGTGGTGCAATCTTGGCTCACTGCAAACTCAACCTTTCAGGTTCAAGTGATCCTCCCACCTCAGCCTCCCAAGTAGCTGGGACTACAGGCACTCACCATACCCGGCTAATTTTTGTAGAAACGGGGTTTCTCCATGTTGCCCATAGCTGGTCTCAAACTCCTGAGCTCAAGCAATCCACCCCCCTTGGCCTCGCAAAGTGCTGAGATTACAGTTGTAAGCCACCACGCCCAGACAATGAAGTCTTCTATTGTTAGGATGGAACCAGTAGTTGTGTGTGTGTGTGTGTGTGTGTGTGTGTGTGTGTGCGCGCGCGCGCGCGTACATATGTGTTGTTTTTTATTTTAAAATTTACTTTAATTAATTACTTTATTTTACTGGCTGTCATTATTAGACACACTTTCTGGAACAGGTCACTAAACCTGACAGTGGGGAAGATAGTTCATTCCCCCTTCCTCTGACATCCGTCTGGGAAGTGAAAATAATAGAGAAAACAGTAAGATCATTAAGAGGATCTTTAAGAGGAATCAAAATTCTCAGAGCCTTTACAGTCACATCATCAAATGATTTTTATGGCTGTCTGAACTTTCTATTTTAGATGGCTGTAAACTGCAACTGAGTGCAAAAAAAATCAAAATCGAAGTAGTAAATGTACAAAACAAAAATCTTACTTGCACAATATAGTTGCACTCCAAGAGCTGCATTTTAGGATTGAGATTTAGTTTCATATATGTGTATGTATCTTCAAAGGCTTTCTCATACAGTGTCAGGAATACAGCAGCTTCCTGTGCAGTGCGCTTCTTCAACCATGCCTGCAGAAAAGAAACAGAATCTCTGTTTGTTAAGAAAGTGAAAAGTGGAGAGACCCTTGAGGGTTCTTCTTCCCATCTCTCTGCCCCACCTGTAAGATTGGCCTCCAGCTGAGAGCAGAGCTGCTGATATAGACCATGCCCATCCTAGAAACCGTGGCAGGAGAGGCGTTCTCAATATTGTGGACTTCAAACAGAAGCTTACAACTAGGGGCCATGGGAATGCGATCTCCATTAGCTAACGTCAGAGTTTTATTGTCATCCAAAACGGAATTTAAGTTCTCAATCCAGATGGCATCCACGGGACCATCTAAAATAAGGAAAATGTTTTCACCTGCAAATAATTAAAACAGCAAATCACTTTTCAGTCTGCAAATCATTAAAGTGGAAAAGTCAAACAAATATTGTTTTAATATGCTGGCAGGGAAAAAATGATCACAAAGGAGGTTTGTGTATACCTTTTTTAGCTTTTAATGTTTTTCTCCACAGAGTAGAAAAAATGCCATCTGTCCAGTCATTGGTAGCAGTGTCCAGTCTGCCAAACATCTGAGGTGCAGTAATGGCTTTTGGATTCATTCGCATTTCTCTGTGAGGCCTTCCGCATTCTGTTTGCGCTTTCATTAGAATCGTGATAACGCTTGTCTTTCCAGAACCACTGGGCCCAAGAGTCATCAAGCCATGTCGTACCAAAGACGTCTCATATAACTACACAATTAACCAGTAAATTAAAAAATGTAATTTATGAGTCTCTTGCTGACATTCAGAGTAGTTACTTGAAGTTTAAAGGCTTTAAATAAGCTCTTCGTTAAAGTAACTAATTCACTATTTTTAAGTTGTAAAAACTGTTGTTCTAGATGTGCATAGCAAATGAGCACTACGTTATAAAATGATATGTGATAAAGTAATAACAATGTGGGGCTTGAATTACATTTTGGAAATAATTAACTCAGCATCTAGTTTTTGCTTCTTGCGTGATGATTCCCTGTGATTTTGGTTTGTTAGTCTATAACCAGCAGTTTTTCCATGCGCAAACTTTCTCGGCATCCAATGTGATGATATCGCCCCTTAGTGGTGGAAAGCAGCAACGCAGAGCATCACAGTGAAGATCCGTTTCACAGGGGCCTTCTAATTCCCCAGAAGTACATCATGAATGAGGATTCCTGTGCAAGTGATTTATTCAGGGAGTGCTCCCAGGAGAAACCAGTAAAAAAAGGGGAAAGCAGGACAGGAATGGGAAGAAGCCAAGTAAGGTGTGATTGAGGACAAAGCCCTGTAGAGGGCAGACTTGAGCCTGATCCCGCGGGAGACTGAAGTGTAACTTACACCTCAAAAGATTGCTCCACCTGGAACCAGGCGAGCTTGACTTTCCTACTCTATAAACTCTTAGAGAGGTTGGTTTGGGGGCGAGGGTGGGAAATAAGCTCCCGTGCAGCACCTACTCTTTGTGCCTGCCAACAAAATGGTTCCAGTCCTCCTTTTGTTATTAGAAGCAAAAACACACAGAAGCTGGGCAGGGGCACATGGAAATGGTAAAAGAGATTCAGGGAGACATGTTAGGCGTATGGACAGCCGCTGTTATAACATCCTGTCTGTAGTTTTCTCAATTAAAAAAAATAATAATAAGAAGTCAAAGGTCTGACAGCTGATCAGAGGTAGAGTGAGTTATTCTCCTAACATTTTGGACAGAAATGTATTACCATTGTAAACTATAGTTTAAAAGCAACAGGCACTGTTCCTGACATGTTCAAGAGCAATGTTATTGACATCAGCAAAGAACCCAAAATTCTAGCCGCCGCCCATTGAGATGGCGAGAATTTTAGAACTCAGTATACTGTATGCATATCATATATAAAATCATGTTTTCCCAGAAATTTTTTAAACTCTTAAAATGGTTTCCAGTACATGAATGATGAAAAGGACTTTTCCCCCATGCACATATTTCTTTGTAAGATTTGGATGTGTCTCAGACACTTGCACATCTTATAATCTGGCAAGAACAGTAAGTTAAAATAAGAATTGTTATATTAATATTTCAAATGCAGTTTTCAACAATGTCCACAATTTCAGCTCCTTAATTTTCCAAAAACTCTGGAAAACATTCCCAAAGCATCAAGCTCATAGAGATTTAATCCTGTGTCTCTGCTACCAAGTTCTTGATTCTACTGGTAATACAATCAGGTGGTTAGACAGTTGTCACAAGGATGAAATGTGATGAACAGAAAGACACCAACATATGCAGTCAAAAGATTCAGGTTTTAGTGAAGGCGAAGGATATAACATGTCCACATACAAAGCAGGAGCAAAGTAGCACTCCTGGATTCCTCAGGCGCTGCACCCCACTGAGGCACCCAGCTGCAGCCAGTACTAACAGATTGGCACAAGAAACCATCTGGATCATTCCATTCCCCAGAGTTTTTATAACCTACTATTTCATCCCAACGTTGTCCCCAGGTGTAAGTAACAACTGCAGTAAATTACTGCTTGATTACTGCGAGGCAGGGTAAATCCATACTATCTTTCTTAGACCACCACATCCCCCTGAGTATTCTTTTTGCAATGATGTACATATGATGTTTTCATTTAACATTTACATCAAGTAAGGACTAACCATGAGTTTTTCTATTCAGACAGCTCTGTTTAACACATACTTATCATTATACTGATAATAGATTAAAATGTCTTTACCTGAACGAGTTTCAGGTTCCAGGGTGGATGGTTAATCAAACCTTCTATCTGAACCTGATTGGCTACTGCTTTTTGCAGTTCCACATAAGTATTACTATCCAGTTGCAGTCCCGGGAACAGGTCATTGATTAAGCTGAGGAACAGGGGTTCATCTTCATCAACCTAAGGTGGCATAGTTTAAAACAAATTTACTCATTCAGTCAATAAATATTATCAACTAGCTGGGACGTGCACAGTACTTATCACTTCATCCCCAGAGAACCATTTATTACTCTCCTAATCAGGCTTGTATTTTCTAGTACTTTCTCCAGAATATCACTGATACGGTTTGGCTGTGTCCCCACACAAATCTCATCTGGAATTGTAGCTCCCATAACTCCCACGTGTCGTGGGAGGGACCCAGTGAGAGGTAATTGAATCATGGGGGCAGGTCTTTCCCTGCTGTTCTCATGATAGTGAGTAAGTGTCACAAGATCTGATGGTTTTGTAAACGGGAGTTCCCCTGCACATGCTCTCTTGCCTGCTGCCGTGTAAAGACGTGACTTTGCTCCTCATTCACCTCCTGGCATGATTGTGAGGCCTCCCCAGCCATGTGGAACTGTGAGTCCATTAAACCTCTTTCCTTTATAAATTGTCTTTATTAGCAGTGTGGGAACAGACTAATACAATCACCATTGAATCTACATTGTACCCAAAGTTCCTTAGCATTCAATGTGTTCTACAATCCTGCCCCAGTCTATTGCTCCAAAGTACCACCTCATTACTTTATCACATGAATGCTTTGCTTCCCACAGAGTGGCATTTGCATTAACCTTAAAAATGATAATTTGTAGTCCCAACCCCATGAGATTAAAGAACTAATATTTTATTTAAATTGGGGAAATAGCCATAACCCTGCATGACTTCATCCAACAATGGCTGGAAAAGTCCATCACGGCAGTGTTCTGAGCCTTTCTTATAAGCATTAGGTTTGAGTACACTGACTCCAATCCTTATTTAATACATAGATTGCCCTGTTCCCAACATCTGACCCCTTATGATTTCTCTTTCTTCTCCAGGGCTTTGCTGATGCTTTCTTGAATACTTGTCTAGGAATTTCCAAAATACCATTATCTAAGGGAGGCTTAGACAACACTCCAGCCTGGGTGACTTGGGGAGTCTAAGCCTCCGTTACAGTCCATGTCGATCATACAGGCAGTGAAGTATACTGGCAGGAGCAGTGGATTTGGCATCAGAAAATCTTATAAATTTTTGTCCCCTCTTCTCAGCTGATGGTGATTATGGGGGAATCCTACAATTTCTAGTCTCCATTCCCCAATAAATGAAATGACAATAAGCAAGCTAGCCATCCAGATCCCACAGAGTTGCTATGAGGCTCAAACAAGACAATACACCTGAAAAGACTGTAACAGTAACAAACTCCACAGATGTTAGTTTTTGTAACTAGAATGTAGCTTCCTGAACCATTTCTTCTTCAACTTTGTACACCCATGGCACGGGCACAATATGTGGCATGTAGAAATCCTTATATGCCACATGAACCTGTCCATCAAATATTCAAAACAACCTGGCTAGGCTGGGCATGGTGGCTCATGCCTGCAATCCCAGCACTTTGGGAGGCTGAAGCGGGGTGGATCACTTGAGTCCAGGAGTTTGAGACCAGCCTGGGTGACATGGCAAACCCCTATCTCTACAAAACAATACAAAAATTAGCCAGGCATGGTGGTGCGCGCCAGTAGTTCCAGCTACTCGGGAGGCTGGGGCAGGAGGATAGCTTGAGCCTGGAATGCGGAGGTTGCAGTGAGCCAAGATTGCACCACTGCACTCCAGCCAGGGTGACAGAGTGAAACTCTGTTTCAAAGAAAAAAAACCAACAACAACCAGGCTGTAAATGTGACAAGCATGAAAGCAGCATGCTCTCCACAGCAAATATTCCATGTGTTTTGGAAAATAAAAACAGTGTTTATGTTTTGGAAGAGATATATCTGAGATAAGCTAGTCACAGAGAAAGCAAAAAGTTCTCATGGTTCTCTGGGAATCCAGATTCTTATGCTGAGAATCTGTGTCATTTTGTGAATAATGGAAGAGAACTAGGTTGAATCTTGGAGCTGAAGCCCACTGATGACCTGTTTCACTGCACACAACTGATAAAAGGAGGCACTTACAGCCCATGTTGGTCACACAGGGTCATGGGGTCTTTTGCTTTCTTCTGGAAGCACAGTGGTGGCTTTGCACAGTTATTATCCCTGTAATTATGAGTGCTCACAGCTCAACATCAGCCTACCCCTACTTGTCCACCAAATACAAAGAAACCACACTAAAATTTTGGAAAAGAAGAGAATTCAGAGAAGATACCAGTTTAGAAAGGTTCATATCTCTTAGTCCTCTCATGACAGTGCTTAATTCACTATCTTCTGGTCTAGCTCTTTTTTGAGATCCAAGAGTCCTCAATACAGACAGAATATTTCTCAATCCAAAGTCATAATGAACCTGAGATGGGAGAAGAGGGCAAAAAGATGGTTTAATTGAAAAACTAAACACAGACTCATGGCTCACTCTATGCATATAGGTGGATTCTGATACTTATAGGCCATAGTTTTGGGGTGACTAAGCTGCAAAGGTTTATTAGCTCAACTTTCCTACCTTTGCTTTGACTGAAATATGATCATTTCATGGGAAAATCCAACCTGCATGATCAAGTATTCACACCTTAAATATCTTTTGAGAACAATATAGTCTGATATAGTCTGAGCGACAAACAACAGATTTTTTTTTTTTTTTTTTTTTTTTTTTTTTTTTTTTGAGACGGAGTCTCGCTCTGTCGCCCAGGCTGGAGTGCAATGGCAGGATTTCGGCTCACTACAACCTCCACCTCCCGGGTTCAAGCAATTCTCCTGCCTTAGCCTCCCTAGTAGCTGGGATTACAGGCATGTGCCACCACGCCCGGCTAATTTTTTTTTTTTTTGTATTTTTAGTAGAGACAGGGTTTCACCGTGTTAGCCAAGATGGTCTCGATCTCCCGACCTCACGATCCACCCACCTTGGCCTCCCAGAATGCTGGGATTACAGACATGAGCCACTGCACCCGGCCCAAACAATAGACTTTTAAATGCATAACCAAGAGGTTACATAATATGTGATTCCATTTATATAACATTCTTGCAATAAAATTCTAGACACGGAGAAAAGGTTAATGGGTTAGGGATATGGGAGACAGGTGGGTGTGGCTATAAAGATGTGGCATGAGGGAACCTTATGGTGATGGAACAGAGCCGTATCTTACATATTCCATACAACTACACCCACACACACACACACATACACACACCAGTGCATGTATAACTGATGAAACCTTAACAAACTCTGTGGACTGCTTCAGTGTCCATTTCTGGTTTTTTTATTGTGCTATAGTTACAAGATGTCAACACCAGGCAAGGCAGGGTGAAGGGTACACACCTCCCTGTACATTCCTTTGCAACTTCCTTGAATCTACAATTATTTCAAAATAAAAAGGTCTTAAAAATATACAACCAATAGGTAAAATTAATTCTAAAAGCATTTTAGAAAAGAGTCAGTGAGACTTTAACTCACTGATGAGCATTTATCAAGGGAAAATTACAAAGCAAAAAAACCAAATACTATTGCTAGCGGGTAAGCAGTAAGCAGATCTATAAAGTTACCTGTTTAGTAAGTTGCTCTTCACAGAGTTTGTAAAGAACATAAAATTTTTGAGCCAAGACAACGTTTTCAAGAAAACCACAGCTTGCAAGTTTAACTCGCATAATGATCTGAAAATTAATATAGTGAGATCTTTTTTCAACAACTTTAGTGAAAAACAAGTAAACAACATAAAGTACATTATGCTTTCAAATCCTGGTGCATACCTGCCTATCAGGAACCATCATAGCAACAGTTCTAAACTGGATTTTTAGGTTTTCTGGTAGTTCCTGGCGCCCAGCATATCCAGGGTTCTGAAAGTTAAAATATGTTTAATTTTTAATTGTTGATACAGTTTTCATTTCTGAATACAAATATATTTCAGACCCCTAATTCAGATTTTAAGATGGTATTGAAAAATATTCGATTCATAAAATACTCATTTTCTCAAAACAATGTGTATTGGACCATGCATATTTATTAATATTCATATGCCCTTTTATATCTTTCTATATTCATGATATTAATAAGGTCACACACAATTTTTTGTGGCAAAAATTAAGTACCTATCTGTCTACTGCCTTAAAAAATAGAAAAGAACATGAAATAATAGAAGAGAAAACTGAATAGATACCTGATAATTATGGTCTAAAGTGTGTTATTGAAAAAAGAAAAAAACTCAGGATTTTATACTGGTGAGCTTCCTTGGGCATTTTTTTTATTCCATCTCTTCAATTATTCTTTGCAGTCACAATTACAGAGCTCTTTGGCTGACAAAAACCCATAGAAGTGAGGAGAAACAAAGATGGCAGTGAGGGGAAATAAAGAAGGGAATGTTGGGAAAACTCCTGAAAAGGACAAAAGTAGAGGCAGACAGGAAATGAAGGCCTCCAAAGAAGCAACAGGTTGAAGATAGGTCAGACCCAAGTCTCAAAGGAAAGGTTGGAGATTCAAAGACAAGTAAGGCCAACAGGAATGAGTTATCTTAGGCAAGTTTGTTAAAAACCTTCAGTCCCTGACTATCTACTGGGCACTGTCAATAGGCCAGGTACCTTATTAGGGGCTGGAAATACAGAAATTGAGGCTGCCTCTCAATACTGCTCTTATCCTTCCTGAGCCACAGAAGCCCACTTGCAAGCTGGGTACAGCAACACCCAGATTAAAAACTACATTTCCCAGCCTGCCTTGCAGCTGCTGTGATTAAATTCTACACTGCGAGATGCAAATGGGGCACACTGTATGAAATACCCTTGATGTTTGTTTGAAGGGAGTTGACTCAGTCAATTGGCTGCAACACGATAGTGATGCTTTCTGTAGCATCTTGGGTCATAAGGTGACCTTGAAGATGGAATTCATGATGGAGCAGAACCATAAAAGGATCTTAAGAGAATAAATCCTTACATGTTAAACTACAAATTTTTTAGGTTTCAGTTACTCACAGCTTAATGCAATATCTAATTGCTATTTCCAATATTATTCTTAATCCAGGGAGCATGTTAAGCTCTTTTTAAAATTGTAGACCATAGTTTTACACTGAGTACATTTCTTCATCCCACTTCCTGAGTTATAACCAACACTTCCAGACTATTCTTATTTCCCCCTAACTGCTTTACTGGATGTTTGCTTACAATAAGTGTATCAGAAACATTTCTGGGGAGCAAGATGGCCGAATAGGAACAACTCCAGTCTCCAACTCCCAGCGCGAGCGACACAGAAGACCGGTGATTTCTGCATTTTCAACTGAGGTACTGGGGTCATCTCACTAGGGAGTGCCGGACAATCGGTGCTGGTCAGCTGCTGCAGCCTGACCAGCGAGAGCTGAAGCAGGGCGAGGCATCGCCTCACCTGGAAGCGCAAGGGGGAAGGGGATCCGTTTTCCTAGCCAGGGGAACTGAGACACACAACACCTGGAAAATCGGGTAACTCCCACCCCAATACTGCGCTGTAAGCATACAGGCATTCCAGGAGAATATATCCCACACCTGGCCGGGAGGTTCCCACGCCCACGAAGCCTCCCTCACTGCTAACACAGCAGTCTGCCGCGATCTATCCGCAAGGCAGCAGCGAGGCTGGGGGAGGGGCGCCCGCCATTGCTGAGGCTTAAGTAGGTAAACAAAGCCGCTGGGAAGCTCGAACTGGGTGGAGCTCACAGCAGCTCAAGGAAGCCTGCCTGTCTCTGTAGTCTCCACCTCTGGGGACAGCGCACAGCTGAAGACCAATAGGGGAAGTAGCGGGAGCCGGTGCAGACGCGAACGACTCTGTATGACAGCTTTGGGGAGAGCCGCGGATCTCCCAACGCGGAGGTTGAGATCTGAGAACGGACAGACTGCCTGCTCAGGTGTGTCCCTGACCCCTGAGTAGCCTAGCTGGGAGAAATCCCCCACTAGGGGCAGTCTGACACCCCACACCTCACAGGGTGGAGTACACCCCTGAGAGGACACTTCCAAAGGAAGAATCAGACAGGTACACTCGCTGTTCAGCAATATTCTATCTTCGGCAACCTCTGCTGCTGATACCCAGGCAAACAGGGTCTGGAGTGGACCTCAAGCAATCTCCAACAGACCAACAGAGAGTCCTTCTGACTGTCAGAAGGAAAACTATCAAACAGGAAGGACACCTATACCAAAACCCCATCAGTTCGTCACCACCATCAAAGACCAGAGACAGATAAAACCACAAAGATGGGGAAGAAGCAGGGCAGAAAAGCTGGAAATTCAAAAAATAAGAGCGCATCTCCCCCTGCAAAGGAGCGCAGCCCATCACCAGCAACGGATCAAAGCTGGTCAGAGAATGACTTGGACGAGAGGAGAGAAGAAGGCTTCAGTCCATCAAACTTATCAGAGCTAAAGGAGGAATTACGTACCCAGCGCAAAGAAACTAAAAATCTTGAGAAAAGAGTGGAAGAATTGACAGCTAGACTCATTAATGCAGAGAAGATCATAAACGAAATGACAGAGATGAAAACCATGACACGAGAAATACGTGACAAATGCACAAGCTTCAGTAACCGACTCGATCAACTGGAAGAAAGAGTATCAGCGATTGAAGATCAAATGAATGAAATGAAGCGAGAAGAGAAACCAAAAGAAAAAAGAAGAAAAAGAAATGAGCAAAGCCTGCAAGAAGTATGGGATTACGTAAAAAGACCAAATCTACGTCTGATTGGGGTGCCTGAAAGTGAGGGGGAAAATGGAACCAAGTTGGAAAACACTCTTCAGGATATCATCCAGGAGAACTTCCCCAACCTAGTAGGGCAGGCCAACATTCAAATTCAGGAAATACAGAGAACGCCACAAAGATACTCCTCCAGAAGAGCAACTCCAAGACACATAATTGCCAGATTCACCAAAGTTGAAATGAAGGAAAAAATCTTAAGGGCAGCCAGAGAGAAAGGTCGGGTCACCCACAAAGGGAAGCCCATCAGACTAACAGCAGATCTCTCGGCAGAAACTCTACAAGCCAGAAGAGAGTGGGGCCCAATATTCAACGTTCTTAAAGAAAAGAATTTTAAACCCAGAATTTCATATCCAGCCAAACTAAGTTTCATAAGTGAAGGAGAAATAAAATCCTTTACAGATAAGCAAATGCTTAGAGATTTTGTCACCACCAGGCCTGCCTTACAAGAGACCCTGAAGGAAGCCCTAAACATGGAAAGGAACAACCGGTACCAGCCATCGCAAAAACTTGGCAAAATGTAAAGACCATCGAGGCTAGGAAGAAACTGCATCAACTAACGAGCAAAATAACCAGTTAATATCATAATGGCAGGATCAAGTTCACACATAACAATATTAACCTTAAATGTTAATGGACTAAATGCTCCAATTAAAAGACACAGACTGGCAAACTGGATAAAGAGTCAAGACCCATCAGTCTGCTGTATTCAGGAGACCCATCTCACATGCAGAGACATACATAGGCTCAAAATAAAGGGATGGAGGAAGATCTACCAAGCAAATGGAGAACAAAAAAAAGCAGGGGTTGCAATCCTAGTCTCTGATAAAACAGACTTTAAACCATCAAAGATCAAAAGAGACAAAGAAGGCCATTACATAATGGTAAAGGGATCAATTCAACAGGAAGAGCTAACTCTCCTAAATATATATGCACCCAATACAGGAGCACCCAGATTCATAAAGCAAGTCCTTAGAGACTTACAAAGAGACTTAGACTCCCATACAATAATAATGGGGGACTTCAACACTCCGCTGTCAACATTAGACAGATCAACGAGACAGAAAGTTAACAAGGATATCCAGGAATTGAACTCATCTCTGCACCAAGCGGACCTAATAGACATCTATAGAACTCTCCACCCCAAATCAACAGAATATACATTCTTCTCAGCACCACATCGCACTTATTCCAAAATTGACCACATAATTGGAAGTAAAGTACTCCTCAGCAAATGTAAAAGAACAGAAATTATAACAAACTGTCTCTCAGACCACAGTGCAATCAAACTAGAACTCAGGACTAAGAAACTCAATCAAAACCGCTCAACTACATGGAAACTGAACAACCTGCTCCTGAATGACTACTGGGTACATAACGAAATGAAAGCGGAAATAAAGATGTTCTTTGAAACCAATGAGAACAAAGATACAACATACCAGAATCTCTGGGACACATTTAAAGCAGTGTGTAGAGGGAAATTTATAGCACTAAATGCCCACAAGAGAAAGCAGGAAAGATCTAAAATTGACACTCTAACATCACAATTAAAAGAACTAGAGAGGCAAGAGCAATCACATTCAAAAGCTAGCAGAAGGCAAGAAATAACTAAGATCAGAGCAGAACTGAAGGAGATAGAGACACAAAAAACCCTCCAAAAAATCAATGAATCCAGGAGTTGGTTTTTTGAAAAGATCAACAAAATTGACAGACCGCTAGCAAGGCTAATAAAGAAAAAAAGAGAGAGGAATCAAATAGATGCAATAAAAAATGATAAAGGGGATATCACCACTGACCCCACAGAAATACAAACTACCATCAGAGAATACTATAAACGCCTCTACGCAAATCAACTAGAAAATCTAGAAGAAATGGATAATTTCCTGGACACTTACACTCTCCCAAGGCTAAACCAGGAAGAAGTTGAATCCCTGAATAGACCAATAGCAGGCTCTGAAATTGAGGCAACAATTAATAGCCTACCCACCAAAAAAAGTCCAGGACCAGATGGATTCACAGCTGAATTCTACCAGAGGTACAAGGAGGAGCTGGTACCATTCCTTCTGAAACTATTCCAATCAATAGAAAAAGAGGGAATCCTCCCTAACTCATTTTATGAGGCCAACATCATCCTGATACCAAAGCCTGGCAGAGACACAACAAAAAAAGAGAATTTTAGACCAATATCCCTGATGAACATTGATGCAAAAATCCTCAATAAAATACTGGCAAACCGGATTCAGCAGCACATCAAAAAGCTTATCCACCATGATCAAGTGGGCTTCATCCCTGGGATGCAAGGCTGGTTCAACATTCGCAAATCAATAAACGTAATCCAGCATATAAACAGAACCAAAGACAAGAACCACATGATTGTCTCAATAGATGCAGAAAAGGCTTTTGACAAAATTCAACAGCCCTTCATGCTAAAAACGCTCAATAAATTCGGTATTGATGGAACGTACCTCAAAATAATAAGAGCTATTTATGACAAACCCACAGCTAATATCATAATGAATGGGCAAAAACTGGAAAAATTCCCTTTGAAAACTGGCACAAGACAGGGATGCCCTCTCTCACCACTCCTATTCAACATAGTGTTGGAAGTTCTGGCTAGGGCAATCAGGCAAGAGAAAGAAATCAAGGGTATCCAGTTAGGAAAAGAAGAAGTCAAATTGTCCCTGTTTGCAGATGACATGATTGTATATTTAGAAAACCCCATCGTCTCAGCCCAAAATCTCCTTAAGCTGATAAGCAACTTCAGCAAAGTCTCAGGATACAAAATTAATGTGCAAAAATCACAAGCATTCTTATACACCAGCAACAGACAAGCAGAGAGCCAAATCAGGAATGAACTTCCATTCACAATTGCTTCAAAGAGAATAAAATACCTAGGAATCCAGCTTACAAGGGATGTAAAGGACCTCTTCAAGGAGAACTACAAACCACTGCTCAGTGAAATAAAAGAGGACACAAGCAAATGGAAGAACATACCATGCTCATGGATAGGAAGAATCAATATCGTGAAAATGGCCATACTCCCCAAGGTTATTTATAGATTCAATGCCATCCCCATCAAGCTACCAATGACTTTCTTCACGGAATTGGAAAAAACTGCTTTAAAGTTCATATGGAACCAAAAAAGAGCCCGCATTGCCAAGACAATCCTAAGTCAAAAGGACAAAGCTGGAGGCGTCACGCTACCTGACTTCAAACTATACTACAAGGCTACAGTAACCAAAACAGCATGGTACTGGTACCAAAACAGAGATATAGACCAATGGAACAGAACAGAGTCCTCAGAAATAATACCGCACATCTACAGCCATCTGATCTTTGACAAACCTGAGAGAAACAAGAAATGGGGAAAGGATTCCCTATTTAATAAATGGTGCTGGGAAAATTGGCTAGCCATAAGTAGAAAGCTGAAACTGGATCCTTTCCTTACCCCTTATACGAAGATTAATTCAAGATGGATTAGAGACTTAAATGTTAGACCTAATACCATAAAAACCCTAGAAGAAAATCTAGGTAGTACCATTCAGGACATAGGCATGGGCAAGGACTTCATGTCTAAAACACCAAAAGCAACGGCAGCAAAAGCCATAATTGACAAATGGGATCTAATTAAACTAAAGAGCTTTTGCACAGCAAAAGAAACTACCATCAGAGTGAACAGGCAACCTACAGAATGGGAGAAAATTTTTGCAACCTACTCATCTGACAAAGGGCTAATATCCAGAATCTACAAAGAACTCAAACAAATATACGAGAAAAAAACAAACAACCCCATCAAAAAGTGGGGAAAGGATATGAACAGACATTTCTCAAAAGAAGATATTCATACAGCCAACAGACACATGAAAAAATGCTCATCATCACTGGCCATCAGAGAAATGCAAATCAAAACCACAATGAGATACCATCTCACACCAGTTAGAATGGCAATCATTAAGAAGTCAGGAAACAACAGGTGTTGGAGAGGATGTGGAGAAATAGGAACACTTTTACACTGTTGGTGGGATTGTAAACTAGTTCAACCATTATGGAAAACAGTATGGCAATTCCTCAAGGATCTAGAACTAGATGTACCATATGACCCAGCCATCCCACTACTGGGTATATACCCAAAGGATTATAAATTAGTCTACTACAAAGACACATGTACACGTATGTTTATTGCGGCACTATTCACAATAGCAAAGACTTGGAATCAACCCAAATGTCCGTCTGTGACAGACTGGATTAAGAAAATGTGGCACATATACACCATGGAATACTATGCAGCCATAAAAAAGGATGAGTTTGCGTCCTTTGTAGGGACATGGATGCAGCTGGAAACCATCATTCTTAGCAAACTATCACAAGAAGAGAAAACCAAACACCGCATGTTCTCACTCATAGGTGGGAACTGAACAATGAGATCACTTGGACTCGGGAAGGGGAACATCACACACTGGGGTCTATCATGGGGAGGGGGGAGGGGGGAGGAGGGAGGGATTGCATTGGGGAGTTATACATGATATAAATGATGAATTGATGGGTGCTGACGAGTTGATGGGTGCAGCACACCAACATGGCATAAGTATACATATGTAACAAACCTGCACGTTATGCACATGTACCCTAGAACTTAAAGTATAATAAAAAAAAAAAAAAAAAGAAAAAAAAAAAAAAAAAAAAAAAAAAAAAAAAAAAAAAAGAAACATTTCTGATTTTGCTTCCTATAATTTATCATCTTTATCCATGGGGGCATTTAAAAACTCAGAATGCTTTGTGTTATCTTGCAACTTCGAGATTTAACTTTATGGAAAACACATAAAAGCTTTAAAACTGGTGACACATAAAAGTATAGAAACTCCCGTTTATTCATGCCTTTGGTTTTCTATCTTTACAACACTGAATCTCAAAGCTCACCCTTAATCACATGGTAACTGAATTTGTTACAATTCTTTGGTACAGGACCTTGTTAAATTATTGCAGGAATTTTATTTTTATTTCCTTTTATTCGGTGTCAAAGAAAAACCAAGTGTGGAGGTTAAGCAGTCAGATTTTGATGTTAGAGAGACAATAACTTCTTCTTTCTCTTACTGGCTGGGTGACCTAGGAAGTTTTTAAGTCTCGCTGAGCCTCAGGTAAGTCAGCTATACAATACCCACTTCAGAGGACTATCGTAGCTATAAGATACGGTGTACATGTGAGAGAATATTTCAGGTCCTTCCTCTTGCTAGTTACATGATAGGACGGCACGTTTTCCCCCACCCCACCACCCCTTGAAGTTAGGTCGTGAAACTTGCTTTAGCCAATGACTTAGGACTTTGTGTCACTTCTGGAAAGAAACTCTAAGAGTCAGAGCACAATTCTTCATGTTCTCTTTTTCCTTTGCTATAGCAAAGAGCAATGATTGAGATAGTAGGTACCTTGTCAGGCCAAGTACCAGAGTAAGGACATACAAAGCAGCCCTGGCCTCCCACCTCTACCTTAGTCAACCCACAGTGAACATGTGACAGAGAGATAAATCTTGTGGCTTTAAGCAATTAAGATTTAGGGATTGTTTGTTACTGCAGAACCACGTGAGTTACACCATCTGATACAGCACATAGAACATTTAGTCTGCACCTTACACATATTATATTAAGTGGTCAATAAACAGTATCCATTATTATCATTAGCATATTACCTCTGTAGGTCTGGATTTGAATTTTTTTAATTGAAAAAAATTACTATTTTATCTTCTGTCTGGGCTATAATGACTACTAAAAAAAAATCACACGGTAAGAGAGAACAGCTCATGACTCCTGGATAGCTGGTCATTCATCCACTAACACATGCTTTGTTTTACTTATGTCTGTAACAATTAAACTAATTAAATTGCATTTAAAGTCTTTTTTCTCACCATCGTTAAGAAGATTCCAAATTCTGGATTTAAATCAACACAATCACCATCAGAAAAAATGAACTGTTTCTTTCTCTCTTTCCTTGCTGTCAAAACAATATAAATTTGTTGTGCTGCCACTGATAACACAGGCAATTCAATTCTGTTAAACTCATCAAAGCAGCCCCAGGAACCTGACTGTGCAAGACCTGGCATGAAAAACAGTTAATTTGTAAAGTTTTACTCTATAATATACCTTCTTGATAGCAATCATTTCTCCAGGGCTCCCAAACCATTATACATATGTAATGTTTCATATCTGGCTGTTGATAAATACGTATTTAATTCCAGTGATAAAGAGAGGTTTAATTATTTGTACATTTTCATCAAAACAATGGACATAGTACACTGCCAAAATGAAAGTACAAATTTTGGGGGTATTCTGAAAGTAGAAACAACAGTATTTGCTGACAGATTGGATCTGAGTATAAGACAAAGAGTAGAGTAAAGGATAGGTGGAAGTTGTTTGGGGGATGGTTATTTTGTTTGTTGTTGTCATTATTGGGTTTTTTTGTTGTTGTTGTTGTGCCTGAGCACCTAGAGATCAGGAGATTTTTTGTTTTGTTTTGTTTTTATATATACATTTTTTTGGTGGAGTATCGCTCTATAGTCCAGGCTGGAGAGCAGTAGCGCGATCTCAGCTCACTGCAACCTCAGCCTCCCGGGTTCAAGCAATTCTCCTGGCTCAGCCTCCTGAGTAGCTGGGATTACAGGCCACCATGCCCAGCTAATTTTTGTATTTTTAGTAGAGACAGGGTTTCACTATGTTGGCCAGGATGGTCTCGAACTCCTGACCTCATGATCTGCCTGCCTTGGTCTCCCAAAGGCGTGAGCCACTGTGCCCAGCCGGGAGTTTGGTTTTAAACATGGTAAATCTGGACCTGATAGACATTTAAGTGGACATGCTAAATCAACAGTTACATGTAATGAATCTCGAGTTTCAAGGAGAAGTTCAAGCTAGAGATATAATTCCGGAGTCATCATACAGATAGTATTTAAACCTTGGGCCTACATAAGATCACCAAGAGAATGCATGTAGATAGGAAAGAGAAGACCACCAAGGACTGAGCTCTGAGGCTGATGCATCTTCAAATATTTTTTTTCTCTGTCCATCTGAAAACACCTTCTACCTACCTTTCAGGGTTTTCTCAAAATTTTCCATCTGCTGATGGCCACCCACTTCTTATTTTCCAGTGTTGCTATGCTTTCTAAACATATTTCATTTCTGTGGGAGGGAAGCCACATGTGTCCCCCGTTTGCTATCTTGATCCTCTCTACTATTATTTCAGGCAACTATACATTGATTCCATTTTCGTGATCTAACACACATTCCATGCATAGACTATAACACTAGCAATAGTGTTGAACCATAAGAAATTGTTGATATCCAGCCATTTTTGACCTAGAAAAATGGCAATATCATATGGACCAACCCATACTAATGTTGATTATGTGAGATTGCATCACTTCGGATTTATATCAGAAAATAACATTAAAGGGCAATACAAATAAATTCACCAAAAATAATCTATATTATTTGACACTTGCCTTTGAAAATCCTTCCTAGGCCTCTGAAATCCATTTGATCTGAGCAGTTGAACACGACCACATATTTTCCCAAACACCTTCCCATGTCTTTTGTGGTTTCTGTTTTGCCAGTGCCGGCAGGTCCCGCGGGAGCGCCTCCCATGTTCATGCCCAAGGCCTGAGCTAATGTGATATAGCATCTGCAAACGTTCATCCAATAAAGCACTGTGAGTATGGGATGATACATTACAGGATGGAACAAGCAAAAGTCCAGTGTGATTGGAATGGGCCTGTTTATTTTAGAGTCTGAGTAGCCCACATAAAAGAAGTGACCAAACAAGGTTAGGGTACTTGATATTCATTAAAAGTACTACAGTGAATCCAAAGATTTCTTCAGACAAATTTTGAAACTCCTCAACCCTGACTTAAAACCTTCAGGCCTTCCTCCCATTACAGTCAGGAGAACCAAATGAGCAGTGTTGTGCTGGCAGATGTTTAACAACTGACTCTCCAGGAAAAAAAAAAAAAACAAAAAAAACCTGGTTTTCACGTTTGCCAATTTCTATTGTATAAATACTTCCACTGTGGTCAATGGCAAGCTACCAATGTGATATCACATAGTCAGGGCAAAATGCACATAGACAGAAACCAGGTAAGGCCAGGAGCGGTGGTTCACGCCTGTAAGCCCAGCACTTTGGGAGGCCAAGGCGGGCAGATTACAAGGTCAGGAGTTCAAGACCAGCCTGGCCAATATGGTGAAAGCCCCTCTCTATTTAAAAAATACAAAAATTAGCCAAGCATGGTGGCATGTGCCTGTAGTCCCAGCTCCTTGGTAGGTAGAGGCAGAGGTTGCAGTGAACAAAGATCACGCCACTGCACTCCAGCCTGGGCGACAGAGTGAGACTCTGTCTCAAAAAAAAAAAGAAAGAAAGAAACCAGGTAAGCACCACAGGTTGATGCAAGTCAGCTCCAGCACACCATTGTAAATAAATAGTTTCACTATGAAAGAATTCACTCATTTAGAAAAGTGCAAAGAATACTAATATAATAAATCTCTTTGTATCCATGATCCAGTTTCTGTTGTATTTGTTTTGGATCTAAGTAAAACTTAGTAAAGATCTTAGTAAAGCTTCATGAGACATGACGCTTAATATGTAAACACCAATAGAAGAGAAAACACTGACAAATTTATGTTTCTATGGCACTGGGCATATAAAAGGGATAGGTTCAATAAATCAAAAGGAGGCTGAAGATGTAATTTGATATAATTTCACCTGGAGGCAGCCCTACGTAATGTAACAGTGGCACTAAATATTAAATAACCCAATTTAAGTCAATTCTAACAACATTTATTGATTGTTTTCTATGCACAGCATACTTAACTGGGTGTCATGGGATAAAAAAGACCTAATAATGGCCTAGTGTCATATAATGGAAAGAACTGTGATGGGATCTGCCACTGACTAATTATTCATATTGGCCATGAAAATGTACTTTAGGTATCAATTTCCACATCTGAAAATCCAAAGACTAAATTACATGATCTCCAAGGTACCTTCCTTCTTGGCAATTTTAACTTCTTTTGGGATTCTAGGAATATTTTTCCATCTTGCAATCTAAAATTCACCATTAAATTACTCACAGTCAACATTCAAGCTTGCTTTTATTCTTTTATCTTTTTCTACTTCATAAAAATTCAATGCACATGTATATTTAAGTGGTTATTTCATTGTTAGGCTGACTTTAATGAGCTAGCATATACCCAGTATGACAGAAATCTGCTTTTGTTAATATTTCAAATGCAACTCTAAATAATGTTAAGCACATTTTAAAATTACAAAATAAAAAATATAAAAACTGCGTTTCCTACCTATCTGTTAATGGAGTGATAACAAGGCGATCAGTACATCCCAGAAATTCATTCTGGTAAATAAAATCAACATCTGTAATAGACACTACAGTTTGATCCAAATCTTCCTTAAAGTAAAATCTACTCTGTTTTAACCATTCAAAATCAGTAGGTGATCTGATATGCATTTTTACCTTAAAAACATAAAATACAAAAAAAGTTATATACTGAATTGCAATAGCATAAAACATAAGCATGTGGGCAGTTTTTTGTATTCACTCTTGGATGAACTGATTCTTATTCACTTAACAAATATTTATTGAGTTTCTTCCTGTGCTTGACACTGTGCTAGGTGAACAAAGACAGAGATGGTTCCAGGCTTCCAGAGCTTACAGAAAAGAGCAAAAGGCAAACAGTGAAACAAATCATTGCAATAAAGTACAAAGGGCACCACCACTGAAATTCAGGGCTCATGAATATATGGAGCAGGAGGACCTAACTACTCCAGGGTATCTGAGAGGGGCACTCAGAGGAAGAAAACATCTCAACTAAAACCCAGATAAATAGGAATTAGCCCGGGCCACCGGGAGCAGGGAACGAAAGGGATAATGAGGGTGTGGGAAGAGTAAGTGCTATAGGCAAATGCCCACAAGATCTGATTGGCATCCTCAAGGAACTGAAAAAAGGTCAGTACAGCTGGGAGACATCCTGGGATCTAGAGAAAGCATGAGAGTTGAGGCTTCACAGGGCCATGGGAAGGGGTTTAAGAATTGTCCTCGGCCGGGTGCGGTGGCTCAAGCCTGTAATCCCAGCACTTTGGGAGGCTGAGACGGGCGGATCACGAGGTCAGGAGTTTGAGACCATCCTGGCTAACACGGTGACACCTCGTCTCTACTAAAAAATACAAAAAAAAAAACCTAGCTGGGTGAGGTGGCGGGCGCCTGTAGTCCCAGCTACTCGGGAGGCTGAGGCAGGAGAATGGCGTCAACCCGGGCGATGGAGCTTGCAGTGAGCTGAGATCCGGCCACTGCACTCCAGCCTGGGCGACACAGCGAGACTCTGTCTCAAAAAAAAAAAAAAAAAAAAGAATTGTCCTCATGGCAGTCAGAAGTCACTAAAGGGTTAAGCAGGGAAACACACAGTTATATATACACGTCTCCCTGCGCCAGCACTATAGCCAAGCCACCCAATCCGCGTAGTTATCAGCATATACAGGTGAGGCAAGAGGTACTGGGCTCCCATAGCCATGGCTGCAAGCTCTAGTACCTGGTCCATTCGAAGAGAAACCAGGTAAGCAACCTTAGGAACTCCATTCCATCACAACCACATTGTGAGAAGCTTCTTGACTTTCCAGTGAAACGTGAAACACCAGTCCTGCCCATTCAGAGGAATCAACACAGGAAGTGGCAAGTGGACCCCTTCACTAAACCCAGTAGACCCACTTTCAGGTCATTCAGTTGACACTAAAAAATGGACTTGTGGCTACTATACAATGCTCAGATCTCCATCTGACCAGGCCTCCACACACCTTGCTAGTCCTGCTTTTCGTTATTGTTGTTTGCTGTTTCGGTCATGATCTTACTTCCTCCTCTAGTTAAGGACTGGCTCCCCACCTAAAGCACAGTTTGTATTCATCACCTTGAGTTACTTTCAGGTAACACAGTCTGGCCCCACCCCCAGGGAATGCTCTGTAACACAGGACTCAAGGCCATGGGGATGCTCTCGGCCAGCTACTTTCAACCATCTGTTAAGATGGTAAGGAGGAGGTGGAGAAGAAAAGAATAGTTAATATATTTATTGAGTTCTTGCTGTATATCAGGTTGGTCTAATAACTGTACTTGGAAAAATAAAATGCATATATGTTGGCCATGAGATCTCATTTAGTTGGGATGCAAACAGTTCAACGGTGATTAAGATAAAAGAAAATGGTTTCAGATAAAAGAAAAATAGTTTTCCTTATGTACAGGTTTTTTTTTAAAAATCCCTTCTGGATGTAAAGTAAAGTTTGCTCAGCACTTAATTTTAAAAGAAATTTCTTTTACAGGACTTCAGTTTTAGGAGCCAGTGAGAGATGTATAGACAACATCCTCAAATGTATGCTGACAGCAGATACAATAATGAACTCCATACTAGTGCTTCTTGAGGTGGAAGTCAATTAAAGTCAAAGTATAATGGTAATTGCAATTAGTAAAAACTAGTCCGTGGAAGGCCAAAACAATATAAGTGCGCAGCTTTCTGATATTAGCTTAATCCAGAGATAAATCCTAGAGCAGTTTTTCCTCAAACTTCAATATGCATGTGAATCTCCTAAGAATCTTGATAAAATGCAGATTCTGATTCAGTAGGTCTTGGATGGGAGGAGGGAGGCTGGAGATTCTGCTCTTTTCACCAACTTCCAGGTGATACCAAAGCACTGGTCGGCATGTAATACTTTGAGAAGCAAGGATCTCAGTTGCAGGGGGATGGATGGACTGACTGGATGTCCTTCAAGAAATCTTCAATAAATATAATTTATCTGATCAGAACTTTTGATAAAAGTTCAAAACAGGTAGTCTGTGATCACATTCTCTAAAACAGGACCCAACCTGTATGAATTATATGTCTCTGATGAAGGAAAGAGATACCTTTAAAATGTATCAAACCAAGTAGACTAAAGCAATAGGAGTTAAATAGTAGGTAAGGATTATCAAACAGTGGCATTTCAAAATTACCTGGGGGCTCCTACCCTATAATAGAAAATCCTTCCTTTAGGAGAAGTTGGCCTTGGTCAAGGCCGCCGGTTAGAGTCCCATTTCTAAAGGAATTCAAACACTTACCCTTCTTAGTCCCACCCTACAGAACTTTGCCCAGATCAAGCCCATGGTCACCATCAACTGGACGAACAGCCGTGAGACTGCTCTGAAGCCTGATTCCGTTCCATCTGTGCTCCTTTTCCAATCGACCCAGCATAGCTTATGATCTAAGTTATATCGTGTTCCTGGTTATTTGGTTTAATGGAAAATTCGTTGGTTCATATCACATCAGTTGGTTCCAGGCTTTCAGAGTGCCAAATGAATATACAATACGGTTGTGTAAACCATCCAAAACAGATATACAATATTGTGGACATGATACTGATGGACACAGTTATGAAAAAGGACCAAGTAAATGGAAAGTTCATGTAAGTTAGGCAACATATACAATTCTTAACTGTTCGTTATTAGTACACCAAATTAAGAAAAAAAAAGATACCTTACCAAGTCATCAAAAATATCTCTCTGATGCACATGGATGGTAATTAGAGTTTCGAACTTCACCCTATCAAACTTGCTTAGATCATGTGTTGTCTGACTAATGAGAGTATTTAGAATATCCAAAAATTTCTGATTGGTCACTTGCATGATTTTCCTGTCATCTTTTGCATTATGTAAAGCCTCTTCTGAATCATGTGTCCACAACATCTGAATTCCCAGAAGTCCAACCTACAGATCCAGCAGAAAAATATTGAAATTTACCAAATATTTAAAGCACATCTGCAATACAATTTGGTGGTCGCTTATTCACATTTTAAACTAAAAATCACATTGACTTGCATTTCTTCACTCCCAAAGGAGGGAAAGAGTTAAAGTTTTAACTGTTAATATTTAATTATTTCATAGTAGATGGATTAATGATCATTAAAATACTGGCTACCATCTGTTGAACTATATGTGTGTTATAGAAGATGGTTAGGAAATTTTTCTACAGAGGGCCTGAGACTATTGGATATTTCCATGCAATGATTTTTCTTTCTCAAGAAAAGCAAATGAACTCTTTATTATTGCTTGTTCTTGAGCAGGGCTTCCCGAAGGTCTCTTTGCTCCTCTAAAAACAATACGCTGCCTATCTCCTTTCTTGATTGCTCCCTCTCTCTGATATCCATGTTTTTATCTAAGTCAACTTTTCTGTCTCTATACTTATCTATAGAAGAGAGAGGGAGACAGAAAATGAGGAGAAGCTTGTATTCTTTGTATCCTGACGAAGGCATAAAGAAATTGTGAGAGGGTGTCACCTTAACCTACAATTTCTGCCCCAGAAAAGGTGATAAAAGTGGTCTGAGAATGCCCACCCTCACCCCTCACTGAAATGGCTGTCCCTTTGGGAGCTCTCATTCATCCAGAGTCGAATGACAGATCCAACATCATTTGGACCAAAAAAGAGGACTGAAAGCAGGGCGAGCAGTATATGGATACTGCTTGGCATGGGCTCAACAGTGAGAAAAGAAAGAATAAAACCCTCTTTCTGTCCCTGCCTTATCAGGGACTTTGATACTTTTCCTGCTAGAGCAGTGGCCAATCTTGGGGGCTGCAGCTAAAGATAAATGAAAGCACCTGGCTGAAGTGAGCAATCGGATCTGGAGAAAATAACCAGTGTCAGGAAGCCCCCCAAAAGCAAGCAGATTCTGGCCCTGTCAGCAGCAGATGATGGTCCAAGGGAGGAAATACAAAGAGAAAAACTACAAAAGCATAGCAGTGTAAGGCTGCCTGACTTAAAGACGAATAGACCAGCAGACCCCAAAACCCACTGCATAATGGTGTCTATCCAATGGCAAGTCTTTATAATCATTATCTTGAGTCACCAAGAAGAGCTTAAAATTATGTTTTTATACTCAGTCTAAAAAGGCATGCGACTTAGTGGTGAAAACCAGAGGACATTTCATTAAAAAACAAAACAAAACAGCAAAGTAACAATGCTCATTCTCATCAATATTATTCGATGCCTATAATAAGCACATTAAACAATATGAGAAGGTACCACATGTTCTCATGCACAAATGGAAGCTAAAACAAAGCTGACCTCAGAGAAGTGAGAGCAGATTGGAGGACACTAGAGGCTGGGAAGGGTAAGGAGAAGAGGAGGATAGGGATGGATTTGCTAAAGGACATAAAATTATAGCTAGGTAGGAGGACTAAGTGTTAGTGATCTATACCAGTGGTCCCCAGCCTTTTTGGCACCAGGGACCGGTTTCAAGGAAGACAATTTTTCCATGGACGGGGGTCGCAGGATGGTTTAGATTCACATAAGGAGCGCACAACCTCAATCCCTCGAATGCACAATTCAGTTCACAATAGGGTTCGCCCTCCTATGAGAATCTCATGCCACCACTGATCTGACAGGAGGTGGAGCTCAGGCAGTAATGCTCACTTGCCCGCCGCTCACCTCCTGCTGTGTGACCCAGTTCCTAATAGCCCATGAACCGGTACCGATGTGTGGCCAGGCCGGGTCGGGTCCGGCGGGGGCGGGTTAGGGACCCTTGTCCTATACAACTGTAGGATAACTACAGTTAAGAATAACATATAGTTTCAAATAGCCAGAAAGAGGATATTGAATGTTCCCAACAGAAAGAAATCATAAGTGTTTGAGATGATGGATATGCTAATTACTCTCATCTGATCACAAGACATATTATATGTATCAAAACATCACTATGTGCCCCGTAAATACGTACAATTGTTATATGTCAATTTTTTAAAAAAAGAGCAATAAATACATAAATAAGGTATTGAAAGGGAATACACTAAAATATTAATAGCCGTAATTTCCAGGTGGTAGAAATATGGGAAATTCTTATTTCCACTTTTATTTTATTTTTATTTTATTTAAGTTTCGTGATACATGTGCGGAACGTGCAGATTTGTTACACAGGTAAACATGTGCCGTGGTGGTTTGCTGCACCTATCAACCCATCACCTATGTATTCCACTTTCATATTTTTTGCATTTTTCCAAATTTTTGCAGCAAGGATCCATTGCATTCAAATCTTTAAAACATGTTTTAAAAGAATATATATATACACACACACACACACACACACACACATACACTAGAGAAAATCCTGAAACTAATCATCTTTCCTACTACATCCTGTCCAACTTCACCACTGTTCTGAACTTGCTCTCAACTCTCTACGTAATGCTAAATCCTCAGTCTAATTTAGGCTGAGCCCCTCCTTCAGGATATACACAGTCTGGAGAAGGAGAATATGTAGATTTAGTTTCAGGAACTCTTTGCTCAATTTACCAAAGTCTTTTATAAAGCTTGATCACAAAGGTAATAATGCTAATAAGAATACTAAAGTTTCCCAAGGTATTATACAATAAAAATCACAGTATTATTCTCTCCAATAAAGGTTGGTTCTATATCTGTCCTTCTGTGGTTTGGATAAATAATACATCATTTCAGTTGTCTTCATTTTGTGTGCACTAATTCAGGACTTGGAGCTCAGGTTGGGAGGAGTAGTTGGAGAATAAATATCATTTGGGCAAAAACTGCCTACGTTTTCCTTGGATATCTCTTGCCTTTTATCCCATGCTCTCTCTGGCCAGATCACAAATTACCACTTTTCATTTCTCTTGAATGAAAGTGTAATGAAACCACTGGCACCTGCTCCAACCCTGGCCTCTTTGAGGTCTTCACTTTCTAAAACACCAGTTGCATGAAAAAGCCTCTCAACAAATTATGTCCATTTTTAATCGCTTGAAGGGAAAATTAAAGACAAGATGATTTCACGTCAAGAAAAGGTATGTTCATTCCCTTTACATACATCCATATCTATATCCGTATCATATCTCTGAATTGGTGTATATATACATATATACACACACACATACACATGCACATACACACACAGATGGTCCCCAACTTTCAATGGTACAACTTAACAATTTTTTTACTTTATGGCAGTGCAAAAGCAATATGCATTTAGTAGAAACTGTACTTTGAGCCCCCATACAACCATTCTGTTTTTCACTTTCAGTGCAGTAGTCAATAAATTATTTGAGATAGTCAACACTTTATTATAAAATAGGCTTGGATGATCCTATTATCCTGCCACTTCCCTTTTACTAAGATGGCCATGTCGAAGGACGCCGTGAATCTGGTGCAGATGCAGGAGCCGACTTTGAAGCCGGAGCAACAGTCCAAGCTCAAACTTGTGAATGAGGAGAACTTACGGAAGCAGGAGGAGTCCGTGCAGAAGCACCATCAGACCTTCTTTGCGTCCATCAGGACAGCTGTCACCATGATTGGGGAAAGATTCCGTGCCTTTGTGACAGACCGGGACACAGTGACAGCCACGGTGGTTGGGCTGACGCTGCTGGCTGGCGGGGTCTACTCTGCCAAGAATGGAACAGCCACCCCGGCGCGCTTCATCGAGGCTGGGCTGTTCAAGCCATCCCTCGTGACCCAGAAGTCCCGTATCACGGTGCTGGAGGCGCTGCAGCACTCTTTCCAGGTCCGCCGGCAGGTCCTCCGTCGGCCCCGGGACGTGCTGGAGGGTGTTGTGCTGAGTCCCAGCCTGGAAGCGCAGGTGCGCAACATGGCCATAGCAACAAGGAACATGGAGAAGAACCACAGCCTGTACAGGAACGTCCTGCTGTATGGGCAACCAGGCACCGGGAAGACACTGTTTGCCAAGAATCTCACCCTGTACTCGGGCATGGACTACGCCATCATGACAGGCGAGGACCTGGCCCTCATGGGGCGGGAAGGCGTGACCGCCATGAACAAGCTGTTTGACTGGGCCAGTACCAGCCGGCGCGGCTTCCTGCTCTTCATGGACGACGCGGACGCCTTCCTTCGGAAGCCAGCCACTGAGGAGATAAACCAGGACCTCAGAGTCACCCAGGATGCCTTCCTGTACCACACGAGGCAGTGCAGCAACAAATTAATGCTGGTCCTGGCCAGCCGCCACCCCGAGGAGTTACACCAGGACATCCATGACAGCGTCGACATGAGGTGTCACTTCGACCTGCCCCGGCAGGAGGAGCGGGAGCGCCTGGTGAGAATGTATCTTGACAAGTATGTTCTTAAGCCGGCCACAGAAGGCAAGCAGCGCCTGAAGCTGGCCCCCGTCTGACTATGGGAGGAAGTGCGTGGAGATCGCTCGGCTGACGGACGGCATGTCGGGCAAGAAGATCGCAAACCTGGCTTTGTCCTGTCAGGACAAGGCGTATGCCTCCGAGGATGGGGTCCTCACCGAGGCTATGTTGGATGCCTGTGTGCGAGACTTTATCTGGCAGCAGCAGCAGATAATGTGCTGGCTGAAGAGCAGTGGCCGGGCCTGAGGACGAGTACCCCTCAACCTGAGTCCTGGGCGAGACCACACCTCACGGAGCCTGGCTGCGGACCCCTCCCACCCCTGCCCTTCCGGTCCCTGCACATTTAGGAAATGCTCCCCCTAATAAACTCCTACAGGTGCTGCAAAAAAATAAAATAAAATAAAATAGGCTTGGTGTTAGATGATTTTGCCTAACTGTAGGCTAATGTAAGTGTTCTGAGCATCTTTAAGATACACTAGACTAAACTTATGATTTGGTAGGTTAGATGTATTCAATGCATTTCTGGTGAATGATATTTTCAACTATGATGAGTTTGTTGGGCAATAACTCCATCATAAGTCGAGGAGTTTCTGTATACAAATACACACACACACACACACACACACACATGTATCTATTAGACTCAGTGCATGTATCCTTAATTATGGGAAAATAGTGGCATACCCTCTTCTGGGAGATGGGATGGGTTGGTCTAGAATGGTCTAGGTTGACAAGCAGGTAGTTGGGAGTTGAGGCTAAAATGAGCATGAGTAGGCCACTCTAACCTAGTTCAAAGCTACAGTTGCCTCACACCATCAGGCCAACCACCTCCTAAGCATCCTTCCCCTTTATTTCCATTTCTTTTCACCATTACTTAAGCATCGTGTATTCTCACCTGTGCTGGAAAGTGGCTGAGGAATGGTAAGAGTTGAAATCCTGAATCACTGATTTGATAGAAAGCGGATCTAATTATATTATGTAATGATGACATCTGCATTTTTAACAAATCCAGAAGCCAAATCTCCACAGGACCTTTGGCCATAACAGAATTATCCAACTAAAACAAAATTACAAGGATATTATAAATTGATAATAATTTGGCATTTTTACAGATGTTCCACGCACACTTAATAAATCATAGTACCCTATGCCAAGCAAACAGTTTCATATTTTATACAAGACATTTTAAATATGGGTAAAATCATCTAATACTATAGCTGGAAGAAACTACAGGGATCATCTAGTCCAAAACTTTCACTTCATAAATTACAAAATGAGTCTCAGAGAAGTTAAAGGATTTATCTAAACTAGTTTTTAACAAAGCCCAGGGCTGTAGAACGAGAACTCCCTCTCCTGTTTTTTTTCCATAAGAGAATTGCACTCTCCTCAACGTAAGTTTTTAAAGAAATTCTAATAACAAAATTTAAAGCAAGGTAAATTACAACAATTTTTTCTCCTTCTCTTGATATGACAGCCATGATGCGATCATAGTCTTTTGCATGAAATGTCACCTCATTGATGTTGTCAGATACTGCAGGGAGATGCGGCTGTAAGACAGGAAAACATCACACATGAGGCTGAACACAAAAGTCGCTAAGATGTTTTTAAAAGCCTTAATATTTTGTATCTTTTTAAAAGGTTACTTACTTTTGTCTCAAAAAATATAGAGAGACTCTGCTTTGACCCTTGACTGGCTTGGAGGCCTACTTTTTAAAATCAAGCCCTACAGAATGTTTTCTCCAGGTCCTGCAAACGGCCCCCTCTCATGCTATGCAGATTAGACTAAGGACTGTCACCTTCCACCAGATGGAGACTGGACCATACCGCCGCCCCCCTCCTCCCCACCCAGATACAGCTCAGTCCTGCCCTCTCTCCTAGCTCTACCTCCACCTTTCATAGAGCCTTTCCATTCTCTTTTCTCATTGTTACAAGTCCCTGGAAACCAACAAGGAACATTAGCCATTTCCCAGATCCCCAAACCAGAACTGGACCTGGGATAGGCCCTTCTGTGACCCACTCTCAGTTTGCTATGGTTTTTCTTTTCCTCTTCCAAAGAATTGCTCTGGGAAATGGCTAAAAGCATTGGAGAAGTATTCAGAAAAGAAAAAAAAGGACGAATCCAAAATATAACCCCTATTTGGTCTAAGAATATTTAGAATAAAATACTCATAAGGATAAATTAGATTTAATAAACACATACTGTGTGCTAGAGGTTTTGCTATGCATGATCTCATATAATCCTCATGACGGTCCTGTGAGGTGAGAACCATTAATATCCTGATTTTACAGATGTGGAATGGAGGCATGGGGAAATTAGGAAGCCTGCCAAGGTCACACAGCTAGGAATGGCATAGTCGCTCAACACTGCTGGACTGCATCAGGATGACAGGCTCCAAATACACAGAAAATATGACATTTTACGATCAATGTAATTTGTAATACTGTTCTTTAATGCCTACATTTTTTTTTTTTTTTTTTTTTTTTTTTTTTTTTTTGAGACGGAGTTTCACTCTGTCCCCCAGGCTGGAGTGCAGTGGCCAGATCTCAGCTCACTGCAAGCTCCACCTCCCAGGTTTACGCCATTCACCTGCCTCAGCCTCCCGAGTAGTTGGGACTACAGGTGCCTGCCACCACGCCCGGCTAGTTTTTTGCATTTTTTAGTAGAGACAGGGTTTCACAAGGTTAGCCAGGATGGTCTCGATCTCCCGACCTCGTGATCTGCCCGTCTCGGCCTCCCAAAGTGTAATGCCTGCATTTTTAAGATTTTTCATTTAAGATTTCATTTAAGATTCTTCACTTTTATTCTTGATTGTGTATGTTGTGGAAAAAGCAATTGAGATCACGGACTCTTAGATTATACCTGTATGGTGTGGGAATCACTGGCTTGTCCAAGAATTTCCAGGAGAACTGGATCAGATACAAAGAAGAATCTTGGAAATAGTAATCGTTTCTTCTCCAAATACCTTCCAATAAAGTCGATAGTATGTTACCAAGTGGTTTTTTTCCCCTAAATTGTTATTTTTTTAGTCAAGACATAATCACTAACATCTTTGCTAAAATAATAGCAAACACCTAGAGTCATTTATCGCTTACCCCTGCAATGTTTGGTGAAAAACAAAGTCCATGCTCCATCATGGATGACACTTGGGAAAACAAGAGATTCAGATCAAGGCTGCCCCATCATCTGCTGTCCTCTCCTTTCTCATCAGATGCCCTCCTCTGACCTTTCTAAGACTGTTGGAAACCTCGTGGCTTAAACCCAGGGGAAGAACAAACCTTATCTCCAAACCAACACATTCTGAGAGTGAAAGGGAGGACAACTAACCACTATGCCAGGACAGAGGCATAAACTTGGACAAACCAGGATGTATCATCAATCTCTATGTATCTCTATACATCTCTATGTATCTCTATGTATCTCTATACATCAATCTCTATGTATTTCAAATAGAGATTGAAAATGAACTGGCTTAAAAAAATTATCCTGACATCTATCCTCTTGTGACAGTAAAAATAAAATAAAATAAAAATGATCTGTGAATTTGTCTGGTGAATTGTTCTCTTAGTGCACATTTCTATTCTACGCCTGCAGTGGCTTGAATGTTAGCCCTCAAAAAGACATGTCCACGACCTAGTCCCTGAAATCCATGAGGGTGACCTTATTTGGAAAAAGGGCTTTTGCAGAGGGAATGAAGTTAAGGATCTTGAAGAGCCCTGAATCCGATGACAAATGTCATCATAAGAGACACATAGGAAGAGGAGGAGAAGGCCAAGTGAAGACAGAGGCAGAGATTGGAGTTACGAAGGCACAAGCCAAAAAACTCCTAGAGCCACCAGAAGCCAAAAGAGGCAAGGGAGGATCCTCTCTTAGAGTCTTCAGAGGGAGACAACACCTTGCTTTCAGACTTCTTGTTTCTACAACTATGAGAGAATGAATTTCTGTTGCTTTCAGCCAGCCATCTGTGGAAATTTGTTACAGCAGCCCAAGGAAACAAATACAATGCCTTAACCACCCCCAAGTCAAAGGTGCCTTCCTCACAGAAAAGTTCAATCTACGTGAAATTTTAAGTTCCTATCCCCACTTTAACCATCACTACCAAACCAGAAATGTAGTCAATACCAGTAAGTTTGGGATAAAACACTGTCACACACAAAATGATACGTGATTTAAAAATTAAACTCTTACCCTGTGAGTGACTTCTGACATACTTCCAACTGCTCATGTAAATGAGGTAAAAGTTGTCCCATGGTTTCATCTCCAACACAGCAATTAATCACGTTGGGATTCTCATGAGCTCGCTGCATTATTTTTATCCACGACTTGTCAATATTCTGAAAACGTTTTGCTTCCTGAAAATGAATCCATAGCCAGTAAAGATTAGCATTTGGATAATTGAGAAACAGCAAAATCTTCACCTTGGAATTTTCTACAGTTCTTCAAACCAGCATCTATTAGTCTCAGGCTGCATAATTTAAACAGACAATTTTTTTTATTTGAATTAATTCTGAGCGACATAAACCCGAAGTTATAAAACTGCATATTAAAATGCTACTTTATCACAATGAGGCTTATTGCTTATTTGTTTCATTGCATTTAATATGTTTTTCAAAGTACCACATGATTAATTTGCAGAGCTATCAACTTAAAGTTCCAATCTAGTGTTTCAGCACCCCAGGTGTTTTGGCTTGATGAGCAAACTGAAGAAGCATGAAAATAATTTGATCTCAGGATCCTTCGAATAATTACAGCTCAATAGTACCCCAGGGCAGGGGAAAAAAAGAAAAAAGACAGTAAAGCCACAAAACAAAGTTTCATTTACATTTTCGAAAGTGAAAATTTTCTATTTACTATGAATGATATTAAGCTTTGCACTCAGTTGCAAAAATGCCTCTAGAAATTGGCATAATCTTTCCTCTTTTAAAAATACAGTCTTCCGATTAAAAACCAAAAATGATATATTTCAGTTTAATGTTTTAAAAATGTGCCATTAGTACAAAGGAAATCAGTCATTTAAAAAAAAAAAAAAAAACTCTCTTATCCTTGCTTTTTAACCTATATAGATCCTGTTTGTAAATATGGAAATTTAGGAAGCGCAGGCTTAGTTTTCTAAGAGCAAAGTTACCTTCATCGACTAAACCTATCAGTTATTATAGTTATTGGCATTTATTTAAAAGGTCCCAATAGAGCTGTTTTAAAGGTTTTGTTACAGCCTCCCAAGGCTGTTTTCTTGCTCCACAGTATGTTTCTGATCTGTTAGTAGTAGACTTACTAAGAATTAAAAAAAGTTAATCTGTGCTTACAGAACATAGATTAATTTTAATACTACTCTCAGAGGAATATTATGAGGTTAACTCTTAGAAAAGATGAACTACTATAATAGTACCGCATTTGAATGTACCTCACATCCTGAAACAACCTCGAGATTATTCACTATGTGGGTTTCTTCTTTCTGCTAATCGGAGGTCAGCACTTTCTAAAAAACTTTTTCTGTAAAGGGCTAGACATCAAAGATTTCAGACTTTTTGGGCCATATAATCTGAGTTATAACTACTCAACTCTGCTGTTGTGGTGCTAAAGCAGCCACAGACAATATATAAAGGGATGGATGTGGCTGTGTTCCAATAAAACTTTATTTACAAAAACAGGCAAGTGGGCCATAGTTTGCCAAACCCTGGCATAGTTAAGCCTTGACCATACGTCTTTGCGAAGACTTTTACAGAGACAGATAGACAACATACACCAAATTATTTTATCAGTAATTACAAAAGTCATATTTACCTGAGGCAGCTGTTTGGCAATATCTCCACCTACAAAGACGGCTTCAAGATAAACCCAAAGGTTCTGTACTACGAGCCACTCTTCAATTATATCTGAGGAAGTGGACAATTTATACACCCAATTTTGGATATTTTTTTTAAATGGAGCATTGTATCTAAAAGGTAAGAACAGAAAAGATCATGTTTCAAAGAAGATTCAGAAAATTGTATGGCCTTACCGAAGTAAATTACAGAAGAAATATTACTTTGGGAATGAATGTTTGTCCTAAAAGGGTAGTTCCTAATAGATATTATACAGCTAATAAAAATTGTTGCTATTTATGAATAAAACTCATATAACTATAGTGATTTTACATATTGTTATGTCAGTCATAGAATAGAAGAATGGGCCTAGTTTTTGTTTGTTTGTTTGTTTGTTTTTAGAGACAGAGTCTCACTCTGTCAATCGGGCTGGAGTGCAGTGGTGTGATCTCGGCTCACTGCAAGCTCCGCCTCCCAGGTTCACGCCATTCTCCTACCTCAGCCTCCCAAGTAGCTGGGACTACAGGCGCCCGCCACCACACCTGGCTAATTTTTTATATTTTTAGTAGAGACAGGGTTTCACCATGTTAACCAGGATGGTCTCGATCTCCTGACCTCATGATCCGCCCGCCTTGGCCTCCCTAAGTGCAGGGATTACAGGCGTGAGCCACTGTGCCTGGTCAGAATGGGCTAGTATTATGGTGCATAGGTCCAGCAAAGGAAATGTGCTGGTCACTTCTGGGAGTAAATGGCAAACAAAGAATAAGGTAGTTTCCAAAACTTCTGTGAACCAAATCCCAGTGGGGACTGCCTATGAGAGCAACACGTAAGACACTGTTACTGGTCCATGGAACTATTGAATCTAGGGAAAGAGACCACTATCCAGGGATTTTCCTTTTATGAATGGTCTTGAAGGTTTCATCCAGCAAGAGACAGACTATCTCTAAAGGGACAGGACAAATCAGATCCCTAAAGATCAGGAGAGGGTTAGGTATCACCAGGTTCACCTGGAGAAAGATGACCACAAAGCCCGGTTCAAGCTTGAGATGTGATGTTCACTTACAGGTGTGCTCTTCCCACCCACAGACAGAGAATTACACCAGGTACTACAACTAGTTTCTGCAGTGCTAGAGACCCAGAGTTGCTACCTCCATACAGCATGGCTCCTTTTTTTTGATCATCAGGACTTGCTGAAGTCTTTATGAGAATACAAAGGGTCCAGAAAGCTGAGCACAACAAAGGAAGACAAGAAATAGAATGGATGCCATGGAGGAAGCAATGGGAGGCTACTCGGTAAAAACCCCAACTACCTACAGTTACAGCAAGAAGCCGACTGCAGCGTGTGCCAAGGGCAAGCAGTTTCAATGTGATGCAGTGGCATTTGCTGGTGAGTGGCACTTGTTGACTAGGATCTTCAAACTTTTCTTGATCTAGTTCAGAGTGATTTGAAGGTATTCACCTGTGGAATGGGGTTTTTTCTGGGTACGGTCCGATGCCTGCATACAACCCATAACTTCCCTGAAAGCCTATGTTGCACATGAAGTTATAAATGGAATTGTACATAAATTGCTCCAAGGAGAAAGGTAATCCAATTGCTCAGGCAGTAAGAGGCATTTTTCCCAATACTCAGTTTATACTGTTTCCCGGGCCACTGGTCGAGAGCTGAAAGGCAGTCAATATGCCAATCTTCCAAATAAAGACATGTAAACCAGCATGGCATGGACAGGCATCTAGGGAGATGAAGCAACTAGATAGGCCAAAATGGTTCTGCACAGAAAAAAAAAGAGTCAGCCTTGATTTTGTATAACTTCTAAAGATGGAAAAGGGAGATCTGAAACAAAATCAAGCATAGCTAGTTTCTGTCCTTTGGCCAGATACCTGCAATTGTACAACTTTGCGTGGTCAAACCCACCATGGTCCATGAAGTCCCATGGAATCAGGGATCCACCAGGGAAGCGTCACAATCCAGGCAGTATCTACAGTCAAGTCTCACCCAAGAAGACATACAGCTTCCTTCTGAAGTCACATCAAAGTAGTCCTAGAGGTCCAGCAAGTATGAGTCACTACTAGGTCAGTCTGGTTTGTTCTGGAACAGGCTTTCCAGACCTACTTGGCACTGCAAAGTTCTCTAGGAGAAGAATCTCCCAGAATTTGATGACTTCTTAGCTATCCTTATACTCTTTCTGGCAGGGCCAGAAGTTTGTAAACATTGAGTTTACTAATACACAAATAGGTATTTTACTAATCAGGTTATGTCCAAGTAAGTATGAATTTAAGAAAGCCTTCAAATCCTGAATTTCTTGGCTGCAGACACTGCCCAGGTGAATCTACAGCCCTTCTTCAAGAGGTTATCATCCAGGAAGTCAGACGGCAAAATCTGCAATGAACCATAGGGAAACAGTAGCCCACGAAGTCTAGAAACTACTGAATATCCTATGGTCACCTTTGCCAGGATTCCCTGAAAGCAGAGGATGCATCCGAGGACCTTGATCTTTATAAATTCAACCAAGAACTCCCTGGACTGACAGCTTTGTCATTACGCAAATACAAGACTGCCCCTGGAGCCAGAGGTCATGCAGGATGCCACTCATTAACCAGTGATTCCAACCTGGAAAAGGGTATTAGCTATTTCTTAGGTGTGTTCAGGTGAAGAATAGTTGAGAACTATTGCATAGTCAGCTAGAGGAATAGAGGTTGCCAGTGCCAAAGACCTGACAGAATATTTAATCTGACTAAGTCCTATAAGAATTTCCTAAAGCTGCACTCAAGATCATAGGTACCTTCCAGCTGGTCCGTAGTTCAATGATGAACAGGTGACCTCATTCAGACCATAATTTCACCATAAAAAATGAAAGTCTCTACATAAGTGCCAAGCCCCTAATGGGTAGATTGCTCTAGTGGTAGATTGCTCTCACGGTGGCCAGCAGGCTTTTACTGGGCCATTGGGTGAATGCTTGAACAGGATTAGCCAAGAGGTCAATGATGTCAAATCAGAGGAACAAAGGAGATAGAAGATAAAATGAAGAAGTAATCTCAGTGGGGAGTCAAGACCTTCAGAGGACACGCTGCCAGTTTGGGGAGGAATAACTAGGATGGGGCCCACCAGGAAAAATAGGGAAGGGGAGATGAGTACCATTAAAGAAGAGATGGAGGCCATGATTATTAGGGGAAACGGGCAGTTCATATAGGGACAGACAAGATAGAGCGATTTATTGCAGAATCCTATCCAATGCAAGAGCTTTAAAACTGAGCTTCTACTTAGAATTTTATAACCCTAAATATCCCATTTAAACCTCTCCCGTAAATTATAAAATTACCTGTTGCTGAGTAAGGACCCTAAGACCATTAAACTATCCTCCATCAAAGTGATAATTTCTCCCGATTCGGTTCCTTTGAGCAGGAGCTCTCCTTTTCCCTTAAATGCTGCAAAACTCAGATTTTGGTTGGTCCAATTCTCAATCACCTGAGTCAGCTTGGCTTCGATATCCTTCTCCTTAATGGCAGATATGCAAATATCCTTTGAAGGAAAAGCAAAGAATATGTCATGATGTTTTCAACTACAAATTAAGTGCATCACAAAATCATAGAATTTTTTTTAGCTTGAAAGGGACCTGGAAGTCACCCAGTTCATATAGTCATTTTACAGCCAAGAAAAGGCTTCAGATCATTGTGTTGCAACTTGACACTAGAGCCTTATGACTCGCCGACTACTAATTATTTTTCTGTACCACATACATGAAACAATGGAACTTAAATCATCATTTTTCAGATTATGTTTTCCATTGGAGCTTCTGGCTAAAATAGGGATAATCACAGCTGCCCTGTCTATCCCAGAGGTTAGCTATGAGAATCAAATGAGAACATACACGAGAGTCTTTTGAACTCTTTCAAGTAACATATAGATATTACTATATTCCTGCCTGTTCTGGTCCTAATATGAATATCTCATTTGCTTAAACATCAATTGTTTTTTTTTCTTATGGGTTTTTCCATATTTTTGGGGGAATACTTAATAAGAAAGACTCATGAAAGAAAATAAAAGTAACATATTTCCCCACAATGCCTCAACTTGTGTTCATAGTTAGAATCACAGAGATGAAAAAGAATTTAAAGGTGTGAGATGTTTCCACAAATGATCATAACACAAATTAGTGTGGAATAAATGTCCTAAGAATGATGTGAACCATAGTGATTTCTGAGGACGGAGGCCTGTGCTGAGGAGGAACGGCTTCATAGAGGAGGAGGTGAGATTCCAGCAGAGGATCTCTGGGAGGAAGAGGAAATTCTGTCCTGAAGGGAAGGCTTCCTTTAGAGGCAGTGAGTCCAGTAACAGCAGGAATCTAATTTGGCTAATGCTAGGGCATGTATGGCTGAGCAACTAGACATATCTGGGTAGAGAGTACTAAGACTCTGTTTTGTGTACCACGAGTAATTAACAGAATCCTGGAATTACTTGAAATTGTATAATAAACCACAGCCTATGAATGGCTACATTATTAAGTATAAAAACATACTTATAAGAAGCAGATGGTCAGCCAAAGTGTTTCTAACTCTTTGTTTCTTTGTGATATTTACAAATAGGACAAAAATGCTTTGAAAGAAAAGCTTTTTGTGTACACACGTCATCAAAAAGAGGTAGGGGAAGGCAGAAAACCCAAACCATATATTTGGGAGATTTCTGGTCACATGGTGCATTTTCTTAACTCTAAAAACATAGAATAATGGATAAAATAATTTTTTAAAGTAAGTAAAAAAGCAAACAACCAGCCTTAAAAACAAGATAAACATCTCATGAACCAAAAGTGGAAAAGCTATGCAGACCAGTTGGTGGAGCTGAAACCACAGGCCTGAGGGCCCTGGTCACTGGGGCCAAGCCTCTGGTTCCCATGGGGTGAAGAAGAATAGAAATGATCTATAGGAGGAGCACCTGGGCTGGGGTCTAGAGCCCTCCAATCATGGAAGGAGGCTGAAAACACTGCCTCTAGCTGCCATCTAGACAACTAGATTAAATGGAATGTGGACCTGGGGGATGGGGTGACACAAAGCCAGCCCTACAACCAGGACCTGAAACAGGTCAGTGCATGCCTGGATTATCACACCACAGCACAGGAGGGAATGGGGGATGGAGACTGCTGTTACAATACCTGGCTCTCGGGCTCTCAACTTGGGGCTGAGGGGACGTGGGCAGTGGAGGAGGCAACCACAAGGCCACTAAACGAGGAAAACTAAGACATGAATGGACAGAGACAATTTTAACACATTATATAAGCCAGATTTTTTGAAATCCTGCCATTCAAAATGAGTCCTCCCAGCCTCCCCAATAAAAATGACAAAATCCATGAAAAAATCTAAGGCTCAGAGGATAGCCAACATAAAAAGCAACCACAGCAAAAATTCAGTACAGGTGAAATTAATCTTAAAGAAGAATCTGAAAACATCTTTATATTTAATTTAGAGTTGTTGAAGTATAGGTAAAGAGAGTATAGATAAAATAATATTGGCCACGAGTTGATAAATGTTAGAGTAAGGAGAGCTTTACTTTTGTAGGTGTTTGAAATTTTCTCTAATGAAAAATGTTTAAATAATTATGTTTAAAATGTTCAAAGAGATAAGCAAAGAGATCTATAAATCTATAGATTTGAAACCTACAGATCGGCCGGGCGCGGTGGCTCAAGCCTGTAATCCCAGCACTTTGGGAGGCCGAGACGGGCGGATCACGAGGTCAGGAGATCGAAACCATCCTGGCTAACACGGTGAAACCCCGTCTCTACTAAAAATACAAAAAACTAGCCGGGCGAGGTGGTGGCGCCTGTAGTCCCAGCTACTCGGGAGGCTGAGGCAGGAGAATGGCGTGAACCCGGGAGGCGGAGCTTGCAGTGAGCTGAGATCTGGCCACTGCACTCCAGCCTGGGTGACAGAGCGAGACTCCGTCTCAAAAAAAAAAAAAAAAAAAAGAAACCTACAGATCTGGAAATATATATAGATTTAAGACTGTAGATATAAGAATCTACAAAAAGGACAGAAAAATTTTAATGCAAAAATGAAAAAAAATGGTGGCCACAAAAAAGAACCAATTAAAAATCTTGGAAAGGAAAAATGTAATAATAGAAAATTCTAAAAACTTAATAGACTGAACAGGAAAAAACATAAAATTAGAAATTTGGAAAATAGTTCAGAGGGATTCACCAAGAACACAATACATACATAAACAAATATTTTTTAAGTGGAAGTGCATTCTGGGGACAAGGAAGATGTATTGAAGGGCTCCACAACAAATGTATTTCAAATAATGTATTTCAAATAATCATATAATCTCATTGAGTAACAAGATTATTTCATAAAAGTCAAGAATGTTCAGGATCATTCCAAATTTTGAGGGTGCATTACAGAGGGCAATTAGTCCAACCTCTCATAAAATATCTGTACAACTCTCAGAAAAGAAAAAAGGGACATTCTTTAATGGATCATTGATAAGAACGTATACACTTATGTACCTCAATATCATCCTTATTTTTAAGGAGTGGTGCTTCCATGATATTTCTAAGGCAAAAAGAATCAGATTCCACATCAAATGGGGTTCCAGTTAATTCGGAGATTCTATCCCAGTGCCTCTGTTTCATGGCCTTATTGGTCATCATTTCCAGTAGAGGACATGACTCACTGAAATCATCAATTCTCTTTCTGAGATCCAAAAAAGCTTGCCAGTCTTTAAGTCCTTTTGGAAGTTTACGACATCTTTCAGAAAGAAAGAGAAAAAAAATGCCACCTTCACATTTCTTTGAAGAAGGTTTTATGTATATACAGTAGTATATTAGGGAATAAATTAGCTTCTGAAATACCTATAGGATCCTAAGAAGATAGGCATTATAAAAAATTCCATTGAAACTCACCTGTTTTGAAATTCCAGCAGTTCTGCATTAATTTTTTCAATATCTACATCTCCCCAAAGTATTTCATAATAACCACTAATACTGCTCATTACAGTGTCATACAATCCATACAGCTTCTGCAGCAAGTTGAGTTCTTTTCTGGGAAACAAAGTAATTAAGTTATCTCATCATGTATAGTATTTAATAAATTCCATTATTGGAAAGGCAGAGTTCATCCAATCAAATATTTCATACATTGTGTGTACAGTGTCTTATAGATACCAAATGCATACAACTATATCTGTTTTCAATGCAAGGACTTTGTTAAAGATCTGTTATTATGGTCAAGCTTACAGCTCCCAAATATTCCAGACATACTATAACTTGACATTAGCAAATGGTTTATTTTGTAAAGAAAAAATCTTGCTATTTTTTAATGAGAAACTTACTACAACAATCATTGCAAACAATGTGACCAAAACTTAATGATAAGGTCATAGCTGCGGCTAAGGTTTCATTTGACTTTTTTCTTTCAAATACAAGCTGGATTTTATGAGAACATTTCCCTCGACTAAGTCCTGGTGTGCCTTTAAGACTGAGCTTAAACATCCTATTCCTACCAGAAGTTTTCCCTCATGTGGCCAGGTGTGGTGGCATGTGACTGTAGTCCCAGCTACTTGGGAGGGTGATGTGAAAGGACTGCTTGAGCCCAGGAGTTCAAGGCTGCAGTGAACTATGATTGCACCACTGCACTCCAGCCTGAGCAACAGAACAAGACCCTATCCAAAACAAACAAACAACAAAATTCCACATGTGCCCAGATGAAGTTACTGTATTTAAAACAAGAATAAAAGGTCCAAGTAAAGGAAAATTCCTAAATGTGTAAAACACCAAATTGACCACTTAACAGAATTTGTGGATTCTCCCAGAAATTCCTCAGCCCTTAGTATACCATAAGGTTCTACTGGATTCAATTTTAGTTTTCAAGTTTATTCATAAGGATTGACATTCACAACTTTTATTCTTCATTAGAGATACTTCAAAAACCAAAAATAAATTTTTTATGAAGTAAAGTCATTCTATTATTTTATTTTATTTTATTTTTGAGAGAGAATTTCGCTCCGTTGCCCAGGCTGGAGTGCAGTGGCACGATCTCGGCTCACCGTGATCTCTGCCTCCTGGGTTCAAGCGATTCTCCTGCCTCAGCCTCCCAAGTAACTGAGATTACAGGCAAGTGCCACCACACCCAGCTAATTTTTGTATTTTTAGTAGAGACAGGGTTTCGTGATGTTAGCGAGGCTAGTCTTGAACTCCTGATCTCAGGTGATCCGCCTGCCTCAGCCTTCCTAAGTGCTGGGATTACAAGCATGAGCCACCGTGCCCAGCCCATTCTATCTTGTAATTACCATGTAGGCATAGAAGATCCTTTTACAAATTGAAAACACATTTTGCAATCTTAGTTGTCTTATTTTTCCAATTCTTGATTCATTTTTCATCATTCTTAGAATTATTTCATTATTATTATTATTCTCAACTATGCTAAAAACGACTTAAAAAAACAAGAAAAAAGAATGATGACATTGCCTAAAGGGTAATTCAATAGTGAAAAAAAAGTGACTATTGTATCATCCTCCAGGCTTCTTATTGTGTTACATAAAGTATTGCAAAATCTTTCAAAAAAGTATATAAGAATGCCAGAGACACCATTTTTGTAGTCTTTTGATTTTTGCTTGTTTAGCTTTTATTTAATACAGTTAAGAATTCAGAATTTTTCATTTTCTACCTAAAAGGGCAAAGAGAAGAAAATTGACAAAGAAATGTGTTTTCCAAGTATTAAACAGAAAACAGCAGCATTCCCTTTGGATGGTGACATTGATTAATATGTGAAATCTCATACTATGTCTTCAGATGATGATAACCTAGATGAATTTTATAAAATCCAGTAATTTATAAGTAAACAATATATTTCTGTAGACTTCAATAGAAGGGCCTTATCATGCAATATTTTGTAACAAGAACCTAGACTATCCCATTTTGTGAAAAAAGACAAGTCGTAGTGTTCCTTTGTTATTTATGATATTTACATAAGTTGTATTTGATACATTTCATAAGTGGACAAACATTGAAGTGAGATGTGTATTCAAGGAAATGGATGATTTAGAAATGTAAAATTTATTGGAATTGATCATTCAAATCTAAAAGTAAAGTCTTCTGTATTTATGAAGCAAAACAGATGACAGTCTTCTTTTAAAAAAAAGGTGACTGAGTTTTCAACCGTTTTGAATCTTGACAATGCAAGTGCAAGAAAAATCAGAAGTAATGATAAGCCAGAGATTCACTGGAGATGATTTAAAATATGAAATCCATATTTACAACATGGATATGCTCCAGGTTCACACATGACAGCTGATGAGGAGTTAGTCTCATACCATGCTGGTCCCCATTTTGTATACATACATCTTCAAATCAGGATATTACAGAATAAAAGTTTGAGTTTACTCTGCTTAAATTCTTATTAAATCTTCTAATAAAAGTGCTTCTCCGCCAGACATGGTGACTCACGCCTGTAATCCCAGCACTTTGGGAGGCCAAAGCAGGTGGATCACCTAAGGTCAGGAGTTTGAGACCAACCTGACCAACACGATGAAACCCCGTTTCTACTAAAAATATAAAATTAACCAGGTATGGTGGCACATGCCTGTAATCCCAGCTACCTGGGAGGTTGAGGCAGGTGAATCGCTTGAATCCAGGAGGTGGAGGTTGCAGTGAGTTGAGATCACACCATTGCACTCCAGCCTGGGCAACAAGAGTGAAACTCCATCTCAAAAATAAAAATAAAAAAAAGTGCTTCTTGGCTGGGTGCGGGGGCTCACACCTGAAATTCCAACACATTGGGAGGCCAAGGTGGGAGGATCACTTGAGCCTCAAAGTTCAAGACCAGCCTGGGCAACATAAGGAGGCTCCTGTCTATATAAAAATTTTAAAAAATTAGCCAGTTCCAGTGGCATGCGCCTGTAATCCCCGCTACCTGGGAGGCTGAGGCAGGAGGATCACTTGAACTCCGGAAGTTGAGTGATTCCACCACTTCACTCCAGTACTAGCAACAGAGTGAGATCCTGTCTCAAAAAAAAAAAAACAGCTCCAAAGCTTTTCTCACCATTCTCACCATTGTGTAAATTATTCACAAAATTTAAAATATCAAAATGAAAATGGTCCATTGGTCCAGATGGTAAATGGTGATGATGATTTCTCTCGCTAGCCTGAGGGTGAACGCATTGGATCTCAGGTTGAGTGTGCATCACAATCACCTGGAGTGTGTAAAATGCAGATTTCCTAGGATCCAATCCCAGAGGCTCCAATTCAGTACATCAGAAATGAGGGCCAGACATCTGCAATTCTAACACAACTGGCTAATGGATTACATTTGGAGAGTAACTGCTTTAGAAAGAGAATACAAACCACCTACCCTAAATGGCTGAAGCATTCATTTCTCTTTAGAAAATTTCATGTCTATTTTCATGAAATTTTCATGCTGTGGCTTGAAGGAAGTCAGCATAAAGTTATTTTGTAAAGCCAAGACTCTAATGAGCTAATACTATCACTGTATTAATGTTGCTTCTAAGGAAAGCTATATTTCAAATTCTTTGAGAATATTCTAAAATTTGATTGAAATACACTTGTTTATATGTGTGATTTATAATCAATTAGCTTATTTGGCCTTCAATCTCAATAAATTCTATGTCTACTCAATGGGGAAGAGCATTTTACCATAAATGGAGTAAGAAGGCGAGGTGAGCCGGCACGGTGGCTCACGCCTGTAATCCCGGCACTTTGGGAGGCCGAGGTGGGTGGATCACGAGGTCAGGAGATCGAGACCATCCTGGCCAACACGGTGAAACCCCATCTCTACTAAAAATACAAAAAAATTAGCTGGGCATGGTGGCAGGCGCCTGTAATCCCAGCTACTCGGGAGGCTGAGGCAGGAGAATGGCATGAACTCAGGAGGAAGAGCTTGCAGTGAGCCGAGATCGCACCACTGCACTCCAGCCTGGGTGACAGAGCAATACTCTGTCTCAAAAAAAAAAAAAAAAAAAAAGAAGGCAAGGGGAGCCAGGAGGGTTATTCCTCTAAATAAACAAAAGTTACTCAAAATTGCAGTGCTTCTGCATAATCACTGACACTATGCAAAAACAGTCAAAGAAAAAGTAAAGCATAGGCTAAATATAGACCATGCATGCTCAAAATTTTAGCAACATATTTTCTACTCCCCTAAAACGTTTCTTTTGTTTATGAGACTGTGTGTCTGATTTGTCAGGAATAGCTAGAGTAAGGAGAATATTCAGTTGTGCTCCAAGCTGTGGTGTCCTCTGCATAATAAAGGATTTCATGGTGACATGATTCTTCTAATAGATAGTATTTAATTATTTGCATGTAATACTTGCTTATTTTCTAAACTCACCTGGTTTTTTGTAAAACCTCATAGTCAGTCACAGGCAATCCAAAAAGTTGTTCACCAGATGAATACGTAACAAATTTCCTCCACAGATCATCAAAATTGGCCTGTAACAAAGGTTTTTAAATTGTACTACAATATAATTAATTCAGTAGAATTAAAGCAGAATTTATTATCATTGGGATAAAAGCTAGGTTGAGGCTCATTAAGTAATATCTATAAAATAAGGATTTGTGAAGCAAATTTATACTGATACCAAGCTATCAGAGGAAAAGGTAAACACTTAGGAAAGTTAGATTTCAAGCATTCTAAAAGCACTCATTTTATATAAAATTATTTCTTCTTCTCCAGAAGGCCTACATTTCGAGTTCCCATAAGTACATCTAAAAGTAATAAAGCTGCATTTTAAAAACTCTACAATTCAGGATTTTTCAGTAATTTAGACTGGCCATCTCTATCCTCCCGGGTTCAAATGAGCAAAGTGTTAGTATAATCCATTCAGTCCTGTTTTCTCTACATGCAATGAAGAGTCTATAAAAAAGAAGATTCAATTTTAACACCATTTGAAATAATTCTAACCTCTTAACTCAGCAAAGTTAATGCACATGTCTTTTAATTTTTCCTTTTGAACTGGAATTTGAATATCCTATATTTGAGATGCTAAGTATTAGCAATGTTCAAAGCACAAATGCCAACAGAAGTAACCCATCTGTGAGGACATATGAGCACTCTGTGTAAGTGGCACAGCATATTCCCGAAAACCCTAAATTCCCAGCCCTGGAGAATATCCAGCATCAGACCTCACAAGGCTTAGACAAAAATACAGGTCTGACAGATAACGTTAGTATATTTTACAGGACCCAGATCGGGAAGGCACGAAGATACTGGGGGAACTCGAATGAACTCTTTGTTCCTAGAGGGCAAGGGCCATATTTTGTACTTTGTGTATTCCTTGGTGTTTGGCATGGTGGTTACTTGATAAATGTGCTGAAGAGTCCATGGAACTATGTGAACACTACGGAAGGATAAACAATAACACCAAAGTTAGAATGCATTAAAATAGTGGTGTTTAAAAACTTATCAATGTGTGAAGACTATAGATGGATGCCAATCACTCACCTCTTTTTTTCTTTCAGGTTCCAAGTAACATAAAAAGACCCACAACATAAAAAGACCCACAGCATCAGCTGAACAGGAATAAAGTATCAGCTTTGTCAACAGGCCAGCAGGGTGCCCAGGAACTCCCCAAAACACGTATAAATTTGCATGAGAGAGCACCATCAGGATCCAGGGCCCAATATAAGGCACCTCTACCTCCACAGATCCAGACTTTGGCGCCTGCTTTTTTTTCAGGGGGTTGGAGTACACCTCATTTTGAAAAGGGTTGTGTCTGCGAATCTGACCTCAAGTCACATATCCAGCGAGGTGCATGGCAAACAGCCTGTTTGGCTCACACCCCGAGGCACAGGCAGAACGGAAGGTACAGAAAGGCAAAAGATGTGCCCTACATTGTCTTTTTTTTTGAGATGGTTTTTTTGTTGTTGTTGTTGTTGTTGTTTTACTTCATTTTGTTCGTTTTTGTTTTTGTTTTTGTTTTTTTGAGATGGTGTCTTGCTCTGTTGCCCAGGCTGGAGTACAGTGGTGCAATCTCAGCTCACTGCAACCTCCACCTCCCAGGTTCAAGCAATTCTTCTGCCTCAGCCTTCTGAGTAGGCTGGGATTACAGGCACATGCCACAATGCCCAGCTACATTAGCAACCCCTGGGTAAAATCTTGGCACATAATGTCCCAGTTGCTGACTAATTAATTGGTTTACATCACATGCCTTAAATTTTCTCTGCAAATTTGAAAACAAGATCATCCGCTCAAACAAGCCCCAAAGCTACTCTTCCTACCACATTCCCTCCTTCGATACACAGTTCTACCTTCGTCTATATGCCCAAGTTGGAAAGCTTTAACTTTTTCCCTCAAATCAGGTTTCAAGTCTGTCAATTCTGCTTCATTAAGAAACTCGTGATCCATCCAACTTTCTTCATTCTACAGGTGTCACTTGCTTGGTCTCAATCTTTACAATGTCTTGCTTGTGCTACCAAAACTGCCCTCAGTTTCGTCTTCCTCTCTCCAAACCAGTCTCCACACTAGTACCACTAAAACTCTTTTAAAAACACAACTATTTTAAAAATTCAAGTATGATCGTATCACTCCCCGCTTAGAACCCTCCAACCCTCAAGATAGAATTCAGACTCCTTGTTATTGCCTACCGGGCCCTCCACTCGTGCCCGCTGCCCGCTCTGTCACCTCGTTCCTCATCACTATCCTCTTTAGTACTGCATCCCAAAGGGGCACTACCTACCCTACACTCCTTACATCTCCCCATATCGCCCTACTAGTTTCCTCTCTGCCGGGCCTTTGTATGAGCTGCAAATTCTGCCTAACTTTCTTTTTCCCCTCCTTCTTCCCCTGGCTAACTCTAACTAGTCCTAGATTCTTCCTCTTTCAGGAAGCCTTCTCCATCTGCCCCAACAGCCCATCTGTTTCCATTACAACAGTTTCCGTTACACAATTTCACATACCTAGGTCACAGCTCTCATTGCACTTGCAATTATCTCTCTAGCTTGCTGTCTCTCTATCAGATTTTAGCAGCTTAGAGGTAAGAACCACTTCTTAATCAAATTTCTCCTGAGCAAGTCACATAGTAGGCATCTGATCTTTTTTTTTTTTTTTTTTTTTTTTTGATTACTAAGAATGCAGATGGGAAAGGGGACATGAAAAGAAAGTAACCACACTATTCAGCCACTGTGGGAAACAGGAAAAAGAGCAGGAGCAAAGAACAGAATTGCTTGATGCTCCTGAGGAGCAAGTTCACATAAGAATCCATGAATTTTCAAAGTATTAATCCATGTGAATGTGTGAACTTTTTCTAGATGCGCTCAGCAATCTGAGTGTAGAAAAAGATGGTGAATGGTTGGCCTGATCCAATGAGTACTGTACAGGCAGAGGAGATAGGACAAAGAAGTGGGGAAATTTAAAGAGATGGATGCAAAAGGAAGACAAAATAATGAATACAGAGGGAAAACATTTGCCAATATTTAAAATATTATTTTGATAAATTCTACTATATTATGATTTGTTATTACTTTACATATCAAATGAAATGCTTAGAACTAAAATAAATTATATACTTAAGTTGAAAATCAGTCTTATTCTCTAAAAATACAGAGAGCTATTCTGTAGAGAGGAGCATGGAAAGAGACAGAGGAGTCAATTGCATCATTTAGCAGATTAGAATACAATTAAGGTCTGATGTACTTGAAACACAAACTTTTCCATTATAAAGTAAAACCTACATCTTTCCCAAAAATCATTTTTTAAAAAAATTACACATTGTCAATGTAACAAAAAAAATGTAGTTTCACCTGAAATATCTGTAGCCTGTTGCTAGCTTCTTGGGGTGGTATATTTGGAACCATGGGTCCTTCCTGTAAGGAATAATAGAATCTCCATTTTCATTCTGAATCATATGTATTTGTCAGTTTATTGGGTTTATCTATTATTTCCATTTAAATAACCAAGCATTATTTTTAATTTAAATGATTTAATTGTGTCCTGTACTTGAAGATTTTATTTATTTCTAACAGCTTTATTGAGATGGAATTCACATACTATACAATTCATTCATTTAAAGTGTACAAGTCAATGATTTTTAGTACATTCACAGCGTTGTGCAACCGTGACCACAGTCATTTAGAACATTTTCATCACTCCATCTTCCATTCATTTTTAAAGGACCTTGACACAGCTAATAAAAAATGTGACAAAATTACATTCTGTATGGAGTGTGTACCCCAAGGGCTCTGCCCAATTTCATTTCTGATTACAAATGATGATGCTGTGTTTGTGTATTAGAATAACTGATACAGAGTTCTGAGAACAGCCTCTTTTTACTAATTGTTCAGCCCAATATGGAAATAGGGACTCACGTAAGTTGAATATTTGGAAGAAGCAGAAAGCAGTGTCTGGTGGCTATGAACCAGAACACAGTTGCAAAATAATCCTCAAAAACAGTCCCCAAAATAAGTAAAGGCATAAAATAATTTACTCTATAGCAACAAATTAAAATAACAGGGGCTACTTCCAATGGAAAAATGAAGGCTATTAAGTATATTAACATAGTAAATCATGATACGATGGATATACTAAATAATAGACTAGATTCCCAATATAATAGTGTTTAAAAAATAAACTGAGGCACAATAATTTTTTTAAGTTTATCTGAGCACACAGCAATTCATCAATTGGGAAACTCCCAACTAGACTTGGTTCAGGGTCTCCACTGCAGAAGGCTTTTACAGAGTGAGCACAGAAGTAATACAAAGAAAACATTTTACTGGTTTCACTTATAAAGTTGTCTTCTTTCGTCTATCCTGCTGGAAAGTCCCCAGTTATATAATTACAGGCTTGTTTGCTGCTTCTGATTAGTTGAGCTGTTTCTAATATAGGCATTTATAAGAAATAGCACATTCAGATTTGCTTATGTCTGCAAATTGCGCAAGAGTAAGGTAACTTAAGATGCCTGACTGGCTATGTCTGTTCAGGGATTCTTTAGACCTGATCTCCATTTTAAATTTACTTTAACAATAGAATGAGGGGGCAAATCAACAGATATGTTTAGTACATGCTAAAAAAGAAAACAAAAGCATTACATAAGTGACTGGCTGTGTCTGTTCAGGGACTCTTCAGACCTGGTCTCCGTTTTAAACTTACTTTAACAATAGAAAGAGGGGGCAAATCAACAGATATGTTTAGCACATGTTTAAAAAAAAACATTATATAAGTAGCACCAAGGGCTTAAATCGTCTTATGAATACACATCCACTGCGACCACTAAAAGAAAGAATATTTCAGGGGAACATATTCAGTCTTGAGTTTAACTTCAAGGTCAACATTATTAGTCAGAATACCAGTTTGAGTAGCGTATGGGACTGACCCAGTAAGACATCTATTATTTATTCTCAGGGACCTTTTTGGTTCTCTAAGAGTTAGTGAGAATGCAAAATCAATGGCATATATCCTGGTATTAGGCGTTTATAGTTTCTCACAGCCTGCCAACAACCATATTACATTTTCTACCACGAGAATTCAGGACCCGAGAAAGGACAAAACCAGACCCTTTGTTCCTTCCACAATCTCCAAAGTTGTTGCTCCTTTTAACAGTAAAATCTGTTTTCTTTCTCTATAAAATTTGCTTAAAGCAAGCTTGCCCAACCCATGGCCCACAGGCCACACGAAGCCCAGGAGAGCTTTGAATGCAGCCCAACACGAATTCATAAACGTTCTTAAACAATATGAGATTTTTCTACAATTTTTAAAAGCTAATCAGCTATCGTTAGTGTTAGCGCATTTTATGTGTGGCCCAGAAAAATTCTTCTTCTTCCAATATGGCCAGGGAAGCCAAAAGATTGGACATCCCTGGTTTAAAGGATTAGCTATCCCCTTTTTCTGATAGCTGCAAATATGCAAATATAGCCACTTACATGCAACATACCTATTCCTCTGGGTTCATCACTTTCATTTCATATAAACATATCACAGAACATTTCAACATACAGCAAGAAAATACTTAAATTACCAACTCATATGCTTCTGCAAAGTTTATCACGTCCTCACGAAAAACTTCCACAGATTCCAGTAGATTGCTTTTAAACTTTGGCTGCACTTGAACTAGGTCCTCTTGTACAGAAACCTAGAATGAAAAAGAATATTCAACCTGAGAGTGAAAGTAACATTTTAAAAACAAAGATTACAATTCTATTCCAATAACTTTGTTATCTCACAGATATCCTATATGAACAAGGAAGTCTCTGTTTGCTTGTAATAAAATATATTAACAACTCAAATGTATCTATAGGAGACTCAAATCATTCTAGCCTGTGACTTAAGAGGCAAAGTCAATTTCTCTGTAACTGCTTCTAGTTGATCCAGGTCAGACCATTGCTGTGACCTGGAAGAGTTACTATTATTGGCACAGTCTGGGTCACATGTTGTCTGTGGGGCCAGGCCAAGACCTGGGATTAGCAATCTCTAATAAGTTCACATGCCTACAGTGGCCGGAGCAATTTTCTAAAAGAAAGTGATATTACTCTAGGTATTTAAAAAAATAGCAAATACCTTACACAATGGTCCTGAAAGACTCTGCTTAAACTTTCAATAATAACTGTCAGCACTTAAATAATGCTTGCTATCTGCCATGCTCTTTACATATGTTAACTCTTAATCTTCATAACAACCCTATGCAGAAAATTGTACTATGCTAATATGATTACCATTTTACAGATGAGAAAACTGAGGCACAGAGAGGCTAAGTAACTTCCCCAAAGTTCCAGCACCAGTATCAGGGCAAAGTCAAGATTCAAACCCTGGCTGTGTAGTTAGAGGGCCCCTGCTCTTAACTGCTCTTGACAATAGCAGCTATCTTTAGATTGGAACATATACTATCTCAAGTTTAATGGTGACTGTAGTATATAACAGTCTATCTCTGCTAAAGGCTGGGTTAGTGGGTTTAACACTAACCATTAAAGAGATAGAAGAACAACCTAAGTGAATCCTCTTTTTGTTTTGCTTTGTTTTGAGATGGTGTCTCACTCTATCGCCAGGCTGGAGACTGGAGTGCAGTGGCACAATCTCAGTTCACTGCAGTCTCAGCCTCTCAGGCTCAAGTGATCCTCCCACCTCAGCCTCCCAAATAGCCAGGACTACAGGTGTGTGCTGCCACGTCCAGCTAATTTTTGTATTTTTTGTAGAGACGAGGTTTTGTCATGTTGCCCAGGCTGGTCTGGAACTCCTGGACTCAAGTGATCCACCCATCTCAGCCTCCCAAAGTGCTGGGATTATAGGTGTGAGCCACCATGCTCAGCCATGAATCTTTTCCATTGAATAATAGCAGAAAATTGTGTTTCACTAAACCTCAACAGAGATTTCCAATTTCTTTGCTAAGACTCGCTCCTCTGACTAACTAGCAAGAGGAGTAAGCTATCGGTTAATATTGGATATGAATTTAAATAAACATGAGTTCTTTTATTTCATAAAAGTATTTTATGTACATTACCTCAAGTGAGCCTCACAGACACATAAAAAAACTAGCCTTCCTAAATGACTCCAAGAAGTTGAGAAACAAATGTTATTAACTTGCATAAAATCATCCAATTGACTGGTAATAGAGCTACAGTCACAAGCCGTGACCTCAACTTCAGTTTTGTGTCTCCTTGCTGTTGTGTCTTGCTTCAGTATAATTAAAGAATGTAGGTCATCCCTTGGAGTTCTTTTTTTTTTGAGATGGAGTCTCACTCTGTCACCCAGGCTGGAGTGCAGTGGTGTGATCTCAGCTCACTGCAAGCTCTGCCTCTCAGGTTCATGCCATTCTCCTGCCTCAGCCTCCCAAGTACCTGGGACTACAGGTGCCCGCCACCATGCTCGGCTGATTTTTCTGTATTTTTAGTAGAGAGGGGGTTTCACCATGTTAACCAGCATGGTCTCGATCTCCTGAACTTGTGATCCACCCACCTTGGCCTCCCAAAGTGCTGGGATTACAGGCATGAGCCACCATGCCCAGCCCCTTGGAGTTAAGTTTTAATGTCTAACTTTTGGTGTATAAATGTTTATCAACTTCAAAAACGCTTAGAGAAAGTTATAGCTATCAAGTTCTACATTAAAAGAAAAAAAACCTCAAATCAGTAACCTCAACTTTGCAAATTAAACAAAGAAGAACAAATTAAACCCAGAGCAAGAAGAAGAAAAGAAATGATAAAAACTGGAGCACAAATAAATAGTAGAGAGAATAGAAAAATAATAGACAAAATCAACAAACCAAAGTTTTTTATTTGAAAAGACTGACAAAATTGACTACCTTTACCTAGACTAAGTAAGAATAAAAGAGAGAAGATGCAAATTACTAAAATTAGGAATGAAAAAAGGGACATCACTACCAGCCTAACAGAAATAGAAAGGACTATAAAGACACAATCAGCAGAGTGAACAGGCAACCTAGAAATGGGAGGGAAAATGAAGAGTTGTTGTTTAAACAGAGTTTCAGTTTTGCAGGATTTTTTGCAAGTTCTAGAGATCGGTTGCACAACAATGTGAATATACTTAACACTACTAAAATGGTTAAGAAGGTAAATTTTATGTTACGTGCATTTTACCACTATTTTCTTTTTAAAGCTTAGCACAAAGCTACCATAATCAAGACAGTGTGGTGCTGGCATAAGAATAGACATATAGATAAAAAGAATAGAATTGAGAGTCTGAAATAAACCCTCACATCTATGATCAATTGATTTTCAGCAAGGCTACCAAGACAATTTGCTGGTGAAAGGATAGTTTTTTTCAGCAAACAATGTTGAGGCAACTGGATTATCTACATGCTTTTATATGAAGTCCAACCCCTAACTTATACCATATGCACAAATTTAACTCAAAACGTATCAGAAACCAAAATTTAAGTGCTAAAGTTATAAAACTCTCATAAGAAAACATGGAAGTAAATCTTCATAACTCTAGATTGGGCAATGGTTTTCCAGAGAACATACCAAAAACACTACCACCACCAACAATAAAAAGATGAACTAGACTTCATCAAAGTACAAAACTTTGTGCATCAAAAGACACCATCAATAAAGTGAAAAGATAACCCACAGAAGAGAAAATATTTGCAAATCACATGTCTGATAAGAAACTTGTATCCATAATATATAAAGAATTCTTACCACTCACAAATAAAAAGACAACAAAATTTTTAAAAATCAAGCCAAGGATTTCAATTCACATTTCTTCAAATAAGATATACAAATGACCAATAAAATGGCCACATGAAAACATGCTCTATCGCATTCGGCATTAGGAAAATGAAGTCCTCGCACATGAACAATATGGATGAACTTTGAAAAATTATGTTAGGTGAAAGAATCAAGTTACAAAAGACCACATGTTACATGATTTAGTCTACATTAAATGTCCAGAAAAGGAAAATCCACAGAAACAGAAAGTAGATTAGTGGTTGCCAAAGGCTGGGGCAAGAGAGAGAATCAGGAGTGATTGCCAATGGGCATGGGATTTCTTTTGGGGGGTGATGTTTTAAAATTAGATAATGATGGTGGTTAAGCAATGATGTGAATATACTAAAAAACACTGAATTGTATGCTTTAAAATGGCAAACTTTATGGTATGTGTATTCTGTCTTAATAAAGTCATTAAACTAATTTACAGTCTCACATTGCTTGATGATGGTAATAGGCTGAGAAATGCGTCATTAGGTGATTTTGTCATTGTGTGAACATCATTGAGTGTACTTACACAAACCTAGATGGGATAGCTTACTGCACACCTAGGCTATATGGTATGGCCTACTGCTCCAAGGCTACAAACCTCTACAGCATGTTACTATACTGAATGCTGAAGGCAATTCTAGACACTGGTAAGCATTTGTATATCTAAACATAGAAAAGGATCAGTAAAAATATGGTATTATAATCTTGCGAGATCACCGTTGCATATGCAGTCTGTTGTTGACTGAAACATTGTTACGTGGCACACGACTGTATATTAAGCTTTAAAAAGGTATAAAATACCTTTTTTTTCTGGAGATAGTGACTTAAGAAAAAAATAATGTAATTAAATTCATACTTACAGCTTTGCTCTGCAATTTGTTGAAAGAGTATCTTAAGGTATCAACTGCTTCTGATTCTTCTTTGGTTACTTCAACTTCAAATCTGTTTAAAATAGCATAGGCTTCCTATAGGATGAAGGTGGAGTTTAGAAATATCACAAGGGAAAGCCATTGCCAAATCATTTAGATGCCTTCTAGAAACACATTCCTATGTCTTAGAAGAAGACGGCATGTTCTAGAAAAGTGGTTTCCAAAATTAAAAGTGTATAAAAAGCACCTTTCGTTTCTGACTACCAGATACTAACTCTGGATCATGGGCTCTGAAATCTGCATTTAATAAGCACCTAGGTGATTCTGATGGAGATGTATATGTCTCTTTTTTTCCTCTTTGACCCTGTGTCAACACCACATAAGATACAGACTGTATTAAAATAGGGGTTGACGGGGCCGGGCGCGGTGGCTCAAGCCTGTAATCCTAGCACTTTGGGAGGCCAAGACGGGTGGATCACGAGGTCAGGAGATCGAGACCATCCTGGCTAACACGGTGAAACCCTGTCTCTACTAAAAAAAATACAAAAAACTAGCCGGGTGAGGTGGCAGGCACCTGTAGTCCCAGCTACTCGGGAGGCTGAGGCAGGAGAATGGCGTAAACCCGGGAGGCGGAGCTTGCAGTGAGCTGAGATCCGGCCACTGCACTCCAGCCTGGGCGACAGAGCGAGACTCCGTCTCAAAAAAATAAAATAAAATAAAATAAAATAGGGGTTGACTATACAAGGAATGGAATGAAATGACGTGGGAGATACTCCAAAGAAAAGAAACTTGAATGATCCAGGGTCCAAGGGATGTCCAGTAATTGTCTTCATCAAAAAAAAAAAAAAAAAACCAGTATGGTAAAGAATTAAGCTTCTGCAGTCAGGGAAAAATTGATATAACAATTTATTATATCTTTAAGTCTGGCTGGTCAGCATCCAAAATCCCCAAATACCAACATTTTTTTAAAGCAGTAAAAGTATAAAGTTCATTAGCTACCAAAGAGTATAAACTCTCAATGGGTTCAAGAAAGCATAAAACAGTCATAAATATTGGGTACCATAAGGAGGTAGTGGTGGTGTCAGTTCCCCAGATACTGCAGGCAATGGGGCAGTGCATTGTTTATAGACAACAAAACTATAATAAAAAGAATCAAAAGCCTGATTTTTATCACCATGTATCAGAAATTCCAAATAATATTAGTTCTAAAACATTCTAAATATGAGTAATAGACAAACTCACCAAGGCTGTCCAAGTCCTGATCCCCAAAGTCTGTAATATACTACCTTACATGACAAAAGGGACTCTGCAGATATGATTATGTTAAGGAGCTTGCTATGGGGAGATTACCCTGGGTTAACTAGGTGAGTCCGATGTAATCACAAAAGTCCACATAAGAGAAAGAGTGTGGCAGGAAAGTAGGTGTGAGAGAAGACACAATGACAGAAATGGGGGTAGAAGTGATGGCATCACTGGAAGGGAACCATGAGCCAAGGCACATGGGCAGCCCCTAAAAGCTGGAAAAAGGAAGGAATGGATTCTCCCCTAGAGCCTCCAGGAGCAACATGGCCCTGCTGACATCTTGATGTTAGCCCCATTAGACCCATTTTTGTACTTCTGATGTCTAGAACTGCAAAATAAACAATCTATGTTGTTTTAAGCCATTAAGTTGGTGGTGATTTGTTATAGCAGCAATAGGAAACTCATATTGTTTCCTAAAAACATCTTTCATTGATCTAAGTTCCAGCAGTTTACTATGGAGCCTGAGGGAACTGTTTCCGCCATAATGCCTGTGGTACACCACCGGTCATGAGTGAGACCTATAATTGGTTTCTAAGGCAAGCCAAAGATATTGGGAGAACTTGCCTAACATGTTGGGATTGACATGACAAGGGGCAATTATTTCTTTCCATAAAATGTTGGTGCCAGTATCAAAAATTAAACACTACCTACCCCAGTATAGCATTATTAATATATTAATATTCCTTTGTACCACAACAATGTCTTTTGTATACTGTTCACTGTTGATAATTGCCAAAATTCTCCTAAAGACATCAACATCAGAGACTAGAAATAGGCAGACTGTGTTACATAATAGATGAATATGTTAAAGAACCACTTTCTTAGTGTGTCTCTATTTATTTTTTTTTTAAAAAAAAAAGCATTCCAAGAAAAAAAAATGCAATCCATTTCTTACTTCAATTGGTCCCAAAGTCATGTCCATTTGAATTTCATTATCACGTATGCAAGACAAGGCTTCCATTGCAAATCTGACATCATCTAAATCACGAATAGGTCTAGATAACTTTTTCAAGTATTCATTAATAAATGCTATCATGTCTGACATTTTATTTTTGTATTCTTCATTCAGATATCGACAGAGTAACATCTTCCATGCCTTGGCCTCGATGGATAAGGCCAATTTCATTGGCTCTGATGAAGACAAGAAGAGATTAAATTAGAATATAACTGGCATTCTGAAACTATAAGGGCATCTATAACTCCTCTGTCCAATTCAGTAGTCACTAACTACATGTGGCTTTTGAACACTTGAAATGTGGTTAGTATGAATTACATGTGCTCTAAGGTTACTAGATTTTGGAGACTTAATTCCTGTCCCCACAAAGCATGTATCCCCGTGGAGATGTGCATGAGTTTGACACCACAGCCCATGGGGGAGCATTTCTGAAATTAGTTCTATCACTGTTCTGTGTGACCTTTGCACTTCTTCTGACCATCCCATTAGTGGCCCTCATTCATTTCCGCATTTTTCTCGAGGGATCCGATGAGGTGGAGTGAAATTTATTGTTTTGTCTATCAAGCCGTGACGTCACAGGTTCCTTGCTTTTCTACTCCCCACATCATCCACATGGTCAGAGTATCTGTCTACCCTGACCCTGTACCCTGGACCTAGCCAGTTGCCCCAGGTCAACATGACCTATATTATAGACCAATCAGAGTCCTTTCTAGAGCATTTGAAATGAGGCTTGAGGAGGAGCCACATAGTCTGGGAAGCAGAAAAAATTCATGCACAGAGGGAAGAAGAAACGAGAGGCAGAGAGAAAGAACTTCCTCAGCTTCCTATACTGTCCCTGCTTCTGGTCCATTCTGAAGGCTCAGTTGCACTTTGGATTCTGGGATAAACCTTTTCTCCCTTAACATAGCTCAAATGTGTTTCTGTTCTTGAAAACAAAACAGCTCTAACTAGTCAACTCTGCCTTATCAATCCTTCCCCTTTTACCTCTCAGTACTCCTACACCCCCCAATTCTGTCAAGCTTGAAACACAGCTGCTCCACTCTTACCTTCCAGCCATTAAATTTAGAGGCCTGTGGCGCTGAGGAGACAGCGTGGCCTGAGAACAACCATGCAGCCAGCCTGGTGATTGAGGCTGTGAGACCATATCTCATGAAGTCCCCTGGGGGGACCTTTCTCCTTAGGCCTTAGGGATTCACTCCACCCTCCCCTTTCTTTATAACTACCATCACCTCTCCCATTTTTAGATTCCACTCTCCAAAAACAGGCCCCCCAGCCCATTCTATCAGTATACTACAGTTGCTTTTTGTACTGTGGAGCATAGTGCTAACCAATATGAGGAGACAAATGTGAACTTTTAAAAAATAATAGTGTACAGTTTCCAAAACGCTACAGAAGTTCTTGTAATTATGCCACTGATGCATAGTTTCTGATTTCCAGATAAATAATCCCCCTCAAGTACTTGTAATCCTTTGGTACTTTTCTTCCTCAGAGAATCACAAGTACTTTCTTGGCAGATACAATAATAATATTTAATATTTATTCAACATCAATCATATGCCAGGTACTATGCTAAGCATCTTATATAAAGCATTTTGTGAGGTGAATACCATCATTTTCATCAGCAGAGGAAATGGAGGTTAAAGAGGTCAAGTTACCCAAGTGGTCAAATTCAAGAGCCACAGTTACATTAGTTTCTTGATAACAGACCGGAAAATCTACTTAAGGTAGCTAATGGATATAAAATACCTCATTCAAATACTGTCTGAGAACAAAATCTTCCCACAAACTTAGGATAAGACTGATTGTTATGTAACCACGGTAACAATGAGCCACCACAACCAGCTTTAAACCCAAACCATAGAGCAAGTCAACATCAGTTCTCACATGTGTGCAACCCAATCAGTGTCAGGCCCTTTCTTCTGAATGTCAACTAGTCAAGAAAGACTTACTCCAATAAACCCACCTCTGAGTGCCAACCAGCCTACAACAGTCTCACTGAGTAAACATCCTTATAGAGATGATGTCAACCTATCTACGTCTACAGTCCTTCAACTCCATGCTGCCCAGACATCCTGTATGAGACGAGCAGTCTGCCCTGCCAGGTACACTGTGCCTGACCAGTACAGCTCTCTGTCACTACAGCAAGCAATAAGTCATCTTCGTATTTCAAACATTAATGATTGTCTCATCATCCTTTGATACTCTAATCCCAAATGGATCAACTTCTTGGCAGACTTCAAACTGTTTGATTCCCATCTTATGTATACAAGCCCCTCCTCGCAGTAACCGAAAAGAGAGTTTCACCTATAGTTTTAGCTGTTTGACTGCCAGTGGAGGAATCGGCCTGTATAGTGTGTCTATGGATGTGTGTATAAAGAATATCAATGGCCCAGAACTATTTAACATTCATATTAGGTTGGTGCAAAAATAATTGCAGTTTTGCCATTACTTTTAATGGTATAATAATATTATAATATATCTTGGTATAATACTATTATTATACCTTGGTATATTACTATATCTTCGTATAATACTATTGTACCAAGATAGCTTAATAATTGCTTGCTAAATAAAGTAATGCTTCATGTGAAAGTACAGATACTTTCCATAATAAATATTTTTAAAATACCTGTATGTAATTCAAGTGCTCCTACAACAATAATAGGCTTCAACTCATCAATCTCCTGTTCAAAAGTAGCATAGCGTAGAATTTCTGATCTGATTTCAGTCAGAGAGGGGTTGTTAGCCAAAAATCCCTGTGGTAAGAAATAGTCAATATTTTCTTTAATTTTTTAACAATATAAATCTTACCATAGTTACATTAGAAAATTGCATTTGCTCATACACTTTTACACTTGCGTGTGCAATGGTGCCAGTGGCTGGGTAAGAAATGGGGTGTCCACCGGGAGGCAAGGAATTTCACCGTCTGCCGGGCATGGTTATTCAGAGTTCTAAAGTTCCCTTGACTCTCTTACTGAAATACAGCTGGGTCTACAGAAGTGTGACGCACCCTTGAATACCTGGCCTCTAGTCAGTGGTGGCACATAATTGGTACTCAATTGTTGAAGGAAATTGAACAAAATTTGTCTGAGCCTCAGTAATATCAACTGCCTCAGTGTGTCCATGTGAAAATTACATGAGCTAGAAGGTGACAGGTGCTTGGTATTTATAGATTCTTGGCCTCTGCTCATGAGTTCCTGTCATTTTCCCTGATATTTTCCTGGTCTACCCTCAAGAGTTAGAGACAAACAAAACCCAAACGACATCACAAGTAGCGGAAAGACACCTTCACTTTCACATCGCGGTTGTCTGTCCAGAGAGTCTTGTACTTCTGAAAGTCCTGCAGGGCCTCATGAGCCGCCTTTCTCAGGGAATTTACAGAGGAAGAAAGGAGCAGGACCAACTTAGAAATATCCTTGTGCTCCGCTACCCCCGGGTAAAAATTCTTCAGCTTCCTTGCAGGGATAACTTCTTCAAAAGACCCTGAAAACAGATGTTTTTACACTATAAATAACTTCTATATTCAACTTTAAATATTATCAGTTTTAATATTTCTGATTCTTTTTCAAACTCTATTTTCTTAAAGACTCTCCCTCCAAGAAACGAAGAGCTATTTCGAGTAATTAAGAGCTATTCTCTTGCTATCTTCATGGATTCTCATTAAACTATGGTGTCAGATTTTGGGCTCTAGATTTCTTTAATGTAGAAGAACTGTTATTCAGAGCAGATAAATGAAAGACACTGGTTAAAACCCCCCAAAATGTTAACGTCCTTTAAGAAAAGGTTAAAAGCATTGGAATTTCCACCCTGAGGAATAGCACAGTGGTTCAACGACAGACATTAAGTTTATTACCCAAATGACCTTGGGCCAAGTATTTAGTCTTCGTGGATGTAATCGTGAGAATTAAATGAGACAACCTCTGCTGGGGTGTTTAAACGTCAACGCCGCAGATATTCAGCATCTGGCATCTTGGCTTCCTGCTTATTAAACCTGGTATTTCTACTGATACAGTATTTGTGTAGTTTTCTTAGACTGTTCAGTTTGATACAGTCTTCAATAGTCACCAATGCTTTTATTTTTCTAGGGTGTCAAATTGAAAACTAGGCAGATCTACCTACTCTAAAAAGGACCCTAAAATAAACTGGTTGAAGAAATTAGATCCCAAAGACTCTCGGTGGAGAATTTCAAAGTTTTTGTCATTATATGCAATTCGAATAGAGATAAAAGAAGCCAAAATAAAAGAATTGTGGCCAGGCTGACAGGAGAAATGTGGACTAAGCATCAGTTCTAATAATGAGGGCTAACTTGAACATACATCTTTTGAAGATAAATTTTGACTCCAGCTGGCTGGGGACCGTGGCTCTTGCCTGGAATCCCAGCACTTTGGGAAGCCGAGGCGGGGAGATCATTTGAGTCCAGGAGTTCACAACTAGCCGGGGCAACATGGCAAAACCGTATCTCAACAATAATACAAAAATTAGCTAAGCATGGTGGCACATGCTGGTAGTCCCATCTACTCGGAGGCTGAAAGGGGAGGATTGCTTCAGCCAAGAAGGCAGAGGCTGCAGTGAGCACAGGCTGCACCACATCACTCCAGCCTGGGCAACAGAGTGGGACCCCATCTCTAAATAAATAAAACCAAGTAGTGGTAAGTCCTCCAGCTTTGTTCTTTTTCAAAATTTTTTGGCCATTGTAGGTCCTTTGAATTCCCCTATTGTCTGTTCAAACTTTAGGATCAACTTATCAACTTCTGCAACAAAAAAAAGCCTTCTGGGATTTTGATAGAGATTGCATAAAATCCATAGATCAATTTGGGGAGAACTGCCAGATTAATAATATTGGATCTTCCAACCCATGAACATGATGTATTTCTTCATGGTATAACTTTCAGCAATGTTTTGCAGTTTCAGTGTACAGACCTTATACTTGTGTTAAATGTATTTTATTCTTCCTTCCTTTTGTGCATTCAATTGTTTTATTTCATTTTCAGATGGTTCATTGCTAATATTTAGAAATATAGTTGATATCTGTATATTGATCTTGTATCCTGCAGTCTTACTGTCTTACTGAATTCATTTATTAGTTCTAATAGTTTTGTGTGTGTGTGTATGAGCATTGATTCCTTAGGTTATTTTTACATACAAGATCATGTCATCTGCTAATAAAGACAGTTTAACCTTTTCCCTTCCAATCTGTGTATCTTCAATTTAGTTCACTTATCTTAATCCACTTGATAGAACCTACACTATAATGTTGAGTAGAGGTGGTGAGAGCTAGTATTCTTGACTTGTTCCTAATCTTAGGGGGAAACAATTCAGGCTTTCAATGTTAGATATGATGCCTTTTATAAGGCTGAAGAAGTTTAATTCTATTCCCAGATTGTTGAGCATGTTTATCATGAAAGGGTGTTGGATTTTGTCAAATATTTTTTCTATGTCTATTGAGATGATCATGAGTTTTTGCCCTTTATTCCATTCATATGGTATATTTTAGGATGTTAAACCAACCTTGCTTTTGTGGAATAAACCTCATTTGGTCACACTATACAACCCTTTTCCTATACTGTTGGGTTCAGTTGGCTAACATTTTATTAAGGACTTCAGCACGGTCATTTAAATTTAAAGCTCCTTTAAAGATGTTTTTAAATATAAAGAAGTCTAATTTAAACATCTTTTCTTCTATGGTTTGAGCTTCATATGTCTTGAGAATCCTTCCCCACCCGGGTGTTTTAAATATATTGCGCTGTTTTATTCTAAAAGTGTTGTAAAATAGATGGAATAGTGTTACAGGATATAGAATCGTGGGTATGATGTGTATCTAATTTAAGATACTACTGAGGCCGGGCGCGGTGGCTCAAGCCTCTAATCCCAGCACTTTGGGAGGCTGAGACGGGCGGATCACAAGGTCAGGAGATTGAGACCATCCTGGCTAAAACGGTGAAACCCCATCTCTACTAAAAAACACAAAAAACTAGCCAGGCGAGGTGGCGGGAGCCTGTAGTCCCAGCTACTTGGGAGGCTGAGGCAGGAGAATGGCGTGAACCCGGGAGGCGGAGCTTGCAGTGAGCCGAGATCGTCTCACTGCACTCCAGCCTGGGCGACAGAGCGAGACTCCATCTCAAAAAAAAAAGATACTACTGAAAGTTTTTCCATATGGAAGCAAATCCTTAGCCACATTTATTAAACAGTACATTCTTTCTCCACTGATTCATAAATCCACCTATATCATATATTTTCATATATACTAGTATTTCTGCACCCTCTCTCCTGTTCTGCTGTATGTTATCTATCTTTGGATCATTAAAAGGCTGTCCTTCTTAGCCTGGCTTTGTAATACTCCTAGGTATTTGGCAGGGTAAGAACCCCTACCTTGCTTTTCTTCACCATCAATTTTTCTTGGCTATTTTTAACTCTTTTCACTTCCATATAATTTTACAATCAAATTTATAAATCAAGTTGACAACAGAAAAAAATATATTGTGATTTCTTTGGAAATGCATTGAATGTATAGATTAATCAAAGAATTGACTTCTTCATGATGTGGACTTATTCTTGTCTTCCATTATCTCATTCAGTAATATCTTCTCCAAAAATGCTGTGCAAATATTTTTTTACATTTATTTGTTAAAGACCTTATGGTTTGTGGCTAATAAAAAAATATATGCTTCTACTATATATTAATTGTGTTACTGGTAAATGTAGAAATACTGGGGGTTTTGTATGTTGATGTTTTATACATAAACATTTCTGAACTTATTGGTTGTAACAATTATTTCTAGATTTCCTGGATTTTCTATGTATAATCTTTAAATAAGGACAATCTCAGTCTTCCTCTCCAACTCTTCTCGTTTTTTCTTGTCTTATTTCATAATGAAGATCTCTAGTAAACTATCAAATAAAAATGATAATAGTGGGCTTCCTTCTTTATTCTTCATTTTATTAGGAATGCAATACTTCTAAATATTTTTACAGATGACATTATTGGAAAATCCATTTTATTCCTGGTTTGCTAAGAAGCTGTATTTATGTCTGTGTGTGGCTAAGTGAAATATACTTACAGAAACATATATAAAACACAAGAAATAAAATGTATATTAAAGAAGAAGAAAAAATGAATTCCAATGTACTCACCAACAAGTTAAGAACAGAATGTTACCAATAGACTAGTCCTCTCTAGGCACCTCTCTAATCCCATTCCCTTCCCTTACTCCCAGAGGCAACCATTATCCTGATTTTCTTTGAAGATAAACTTTACAATAAATCAACATGCTTATCCCTAAACAATTTTTAAAAACTGAGCAGTAAGCACAAAACTAGCTGTAAAGGAAAGAACATTAATTGTTCATGTGAGATGAAGGCTCCTACAAGAAAAGAGACTCTGGGACTAGTCTGGCTTCATCTTTTCTACAAGTTTACAAAAGCCCTTTGTGGGGGAAGCTATGGGGCAGGATATAAATGAGTCCTAGAAAATATATGTGTCATGACAATCAGGGCATCTGGCAGCACTGTGTTTGTGAGCCGAGTAATAAATGTCCAGCAAGAATATGGCCAGGATAGTGAGCTAATCTCTATTTCCTTATATCACAATTACCTGCCTCCAGTTCTCAGTAGTTGGTCAAGGCAGAATGCTTCTGAGGAATAAATAAGTTTCCTCAGCTGACCCAGAGCAATGAGTGTAAAGCAGCAACTTCATCAGCACATGGTGAGAACAAGAAAGTCCAGACAAAAATACAGACCAGGTTTACCCAGGCATTCTGTCTTCAAGTTAAAGGACAGTGTATATAACGGCATCCAGCATTTGGTGAGAGTAGTCAAAACTCATCTGTTTCCCAAGTCACACTGGTTGCCCTCTACGCTTAGAACATAACTATCACTGCACAATCACCCTTCAACATTCACCTTGAAATTCCCTTCACCTGTCTGCTGCATTTTATTCCTGTTTCCAATATCCTATACCTTTTTTTTTTTTTTTTTTTGCTTTTGCTTTCTCATTTTGGAAGACTACAACCTTCAGTAACTTTGCGGAAAAGGGTGTGTTGAGGGTACATTTTAAAAGCCATTGCATGTCTGAAAATGTCTATTTATATTGTACTTGGTTGATAATTTTGCAGAGAATAGAATTCTCATTTGCAAGATTGTTGATAAGTCCAAGGAGATTTTTGCATCTAGCAATTTTTAGTTTTACATTTAGCCTGCTACAGTAATAGAAAAATATATAAAAGGACTAAGGAGAGAATAAAGAATAACGGCAAACATTGGACTGAAAGTAAAAAAAAATAGATATTAATCTTCTTATATGGATTAATTCCCAGCCCTCTCGTTAGGTTTGTGATTTTGGAAAAATTATTTTACCTCTCTGAAGAAAGAACTGGGTTTGATTCATAATCTCAGAAGACACAATCCCAAACACCATAATCTCAAATATTGAAATCCCAAAAGCTCAAAATCCCTAAAATCTAAATCCTGAAAGTATAAAATCCATGTCTAAAATTCTGAAAATCAAATCCCCCTTTAAAAATGTAAATAGATACATTTAAAAGAATTGTTTATTAAAAGAATTGTTTATTATTTTTTCCAGAATTATATTTTTGGGATTTTGATCTTTTGGGATTTCAACATTTGAGATTATGGCTCTGGATTGTGTCTTTCAGGATTACGATCAGCCCCTGAAAGAACTAATATTTATCTTGCCAGGCATTTTATATAAATTCATAGATCCATCCACATGCTTTTTCCCTAGCTCTTCTTGCCTCTGATTTCCAAAGTTGCTCTTTCTAGGTCCTGAATGATCAGTCCAGCCATTCGTCTGCCCAAGAGTCCACATATATCTTTGCTTCAGACCACTCTCCTTTAAAAAGTTATACTGCTTGAAGCGCTGCCCAGTGGAGGGAATTCCCCTTTTCACTGCCCTTTAGGGCCACTCCTGAGTGGGCTGTAGTGCAATAAAAGTCCATTTTCAGCTGACAACAACATATTAAGCCAATTCCGATAGACCAGTCCTGAGATTTTTCATCCTTTATTAGCTGGTTATAGGGAATACCCCATGAGACCATAGATGTAAGCTGAGAAAGCAATGTTAGTGCAACACAGAAAGGTGCCATAGGGGTCTGAGCCACCTGGTCATGTAGCTTACCTGGTATCTTGGAGGTGTTTTTGGTTTTGGTTTTTTGGAGACAGAGTCTTCCTCTGTCGCCCTGGCTGGAGTGCAATGGTGCAGTCTTAGCTCACTGCAACTTCCGCCTCCCAGTTCAAGTGATTCTCCTGCCTCAGCCTCCCCAGTAGCTAGGATTACAGGTGCCCACCACTATGCCTGGATAATTCTTTTGCATTTTTATTAGAGACATGGTGTTGCCATGTTGGCCAGGATGATATCAAACTCCTGACCTCAGATGACCCGCCTGCCTCGGCCTCCCAAAGTGTTGGGATTACAGGCGTGAGCTACCACACTAGGCCTTACCTAGTATCTTGTTGTTTTCAATTTGCCTTTCCCTGAACCAGAGTGGAAGCTACATAGTTTTGAGACCAGTTTCTCAATCCCATTAGAAAGTTAAAGAGACCAGTTGAAGAGACCAGTTTTTCAACCCCATCAGAAAATGGACAAAGGACATGAATAGACACTTGGCAAAAGAAGACACTCATGCAGCCAACAAACATATAAAAAAAAGCTCAACATCAGTGATCATTAGAGAAATGCAAATCAAAACCACAATGAGATACCATCTCACGCCAGACAGAATGGCAATTATTAAAAAGTCAAGAAACAACAGATGCTGATGAGGCTAGGAGAAATAGGAATGCTTTTACACTGTTGGTGGAAATGTAAATTAGTTTGACCATTGTAGAAGACCGTGTAGCAATTTCTCAAAGACCTAGAACCAGAAATACCATTTGACCCAGCAATTCCATTACTGGGTATATACTCAAAGGAATATAAATCATTCTATTATAAGAATACATGCATGCCTATGTTCACTGCAGCACTGTTCACAATAGCAAAGACATGGAGTCAACCCAAATGCCCATCAATGGTAAACTGCATAAAGAAAATGTGGTACATATACACCATGGAATATTATGCAGCCATGAAAAAAGAATGAAACCATGCCCTTTGCAAGGACATGGATGGAGCTGGAAGCCATTATCCTTGGCAAACTAATGCAGGAACAGAAAACCAAACACCACATGTCCTCATTTGTAAATGGGAACTGAACAATGTGAACACACTGACATAGGGAGGGGAACAACACATACTGGGGCCTGTTGGTGGGTGATGGGGGGTGATGGGAGGGAGAGCATCAGGAAAAATAGCTAATGCATGCTTGCTTAACACCTAGGTGATGTGTTGATAGGTGCAGCAAACCACCATGGCACATGTTTACCTATGTAACTAACCTACACATCCTGCACACGTACCCTGGAACTAAAATAAAATAAAATAAAAAATAAACCAGTTTCTTTCTATGCAGGAAGTGTCAAAAAAAAAAAAGGTTCATGAAATTTTGGGTCACTATCATATCACATTCATAATTACTTAAGCGGCGAATTTATGTTTACGTTAAGTTTATCCAACCTACTATCATGCAGAAAGTAAAATTAGTGCTAAGGCTTATTTTAATTTTTAACTTAAGATATCATAGTAGACAAGAGATTTAAAAATCCTTTTCACCCACCACCCAAAGCCAGGAAAAAATGCCTGCATGTTACGTTTAAGATGAAACATACTATTTTTTAAATGTGAAATGTATCAAACATATAAAATAATTTAAAAATCTATATGCTATCAAATCTAAGAAGGATCAGTAAGATCATTGACTAATTTTACATTCTTACTTTCTTCCTTCTTCAGCAGTTTTCCTGTGTTTTGATGGGTCAGGTCAGTAGTGGTGGGGCTGGGAATGACCGATTTCATGGGACGGATTTGCTGTTGCCCCCAGTGAGCCACTCCTCTGCTGACCTCCAGGGTTAACTGGATCATACGGTTAATGGCTTGTTGAATGTCATCCAAACTAGGAATCATCACCTGCGGAAAGAAGAAACAAATGTGTAATACTGCTGGCACATACAGTCCATCCCTCGATTTTCACCACCTCCACTCCCCACTGAGTGGGGCAAGCCTCGGCTGGCCCAGTGGAAGGCTGCTTTGAGGGGGAGAATGACAGAGGAAGATGGTGTGGGGCGGGGGGGGGTCATGCAGATTTTCTCTATCCTGAAGTTTTCCCGCTATCGATTCCTGCAAGCCTCATTACACCACCAACTAACGCAGAAGTAACTTTTTAGTAACAGAAATGACATTTCGATTTTGTTAAAAAGGCCAAACTAGTACTTGTCATCCTTTTCCCGATGGGGGTGGCAGAATGCAGTGGGAAATTACAGACTACGTGTTAGAAATCCATGAAACAAAGTAACTGAAGAAGCTACACAACCAAGAGTCTGACCTCAGTTCTTTGAAATGTGCCAAATAAGCTAGGATGCTATCCTTCAGGAGGTCAGACCACGTAAAGGTGGTTTTAGGTGAGTCACGTTTCTGCCTGGCCTTATCCTTTGACCCATCGCAGAAGGCAGCTCAGCCATCCCATGTGGCTTGGAGTTCCAGATGCCCATCAGCAGCTGGGGTAGTTGTAGAGATAAGTGCCACGGGAAGACACAGATGATTCAGATGCTCAGGGCACAGGCTCTTTTTATCTTTCTCTTCTGCCATCCTTACCTTAGTGGGATGCCTCACAGACATGTGTTTGGGGTAGAGAGCTGGACAACTGTGATGATTTTATTTAGATAATTTAATGTCTGAAGTAAGGAAAAACAAGGCAATTGGTAGGGTGCTTGCTAATTGATGGCAGAACAGATGGCTAACTCAACTCTTTCACAAGGCTTTCAATACACCATGAGCTAATACAGAAGTAACTTTTTTTTTTTTTTGACAGAGTCTTGCCCTGTCACCCAGGCTGGAGTGCAGTGGCATGATCTCGGCTCACTGCAACCTCCACCTCCCAGGTTCAAGCAATTTTCCTGCCTCAGCCTCCCGAGTAGCTGGAATTACAGGCACCTACCACCACGCCTGGCTAATTTTTGTATTTTTAGTAGAGACGGGGTTTCATCATGTTGGCCAGGACGGTCTCGAACTCCTGACCTTAGGGGATCCGCCCACCTTGGCCTCCCAAAGTGCTGGGATTACAGATGTGAGCCATTGTGCCCGTCCCAGAAGTGACTTTTTCATAACAGATATAAATGACATTTCCAATTTGTTAAATAGTGAGGGAAAGTGAAAAAATACATAGGACCAGAACGTCACCCTAAATGAAAGCTCAGTTCTAGTACTATACTTCTTAAGTAACTTACCAAAATATCAGTGTATTTAATAATACTTACCACATTAGGAATTGCAAGATGTACTTCACTTTTTATAAAGGAAATAATATCTTCTGATCGCTTTCGCCCATAATGGCTGCAATGAGATGGACATTTAGCTGATTAATCTTAACCTAAAATTTCATTAACAGTTTATTATGCTACAAAATTCAGTCCTAATAATAAAAACCATTTTTAAAAGGCCACATTACACAAAGAGAATATTACTTATAACAGAGCCCTAATTGCAGAGAACTAAGAAAATACAATGACCCGATAGTCTTAGAAGCAAACTAGTAATCTCATATACATTTTCTACTATTTTAATGCTGTTTTTTCTCAGTAATAACCTTTAACAATGTTTACTAAAGGCATTCTTTGTTCCTAGCCCTGCAACAGATACAGGACGAGATCACCAGCATATACCTTTATATGCTTCTTTGTCTATATTTTTACAAGATTAAACAGGACGTGTCTGGTCCATGCTTTCCAAAAACCACTTTGTTAAACAATATCTCTCATGCACAGACAGCAGCACAGACGCCTGAGTCCAGTTATGAAGGACACCCGCAGAGCTGCAAATTACTCTGGCTAGCACAGCTCCCTCTGTCTCAACCTCCACCCCATTCTAGACAAAATTGTAATAAATGCAAACTGTCCATTGTCTTTTTCTCTGGGAGTGCAAGAAATACTGTCATTACTGAAAACTTACATCTCCATTTCTAAGTACAAGCAGATGGGGGTGGGAGGAGATCACAAGAAACATAGAGGCCACAGTTCCAAAGTGAAGACCCAACTTTTAGCACTCAGGGCCAAGGGTTCCCAGATAAACCTATGATTGGAAAGGACTGAACAAAAAGCAAGCAAGCAAACAAAACCCCTCAATTCACAGTCTCCCAGTGGAATTCAAGATGTTGCAATAAAATTCGTGTGGGCATTGATTCAAAGTGTGTAATTTGAGAATAAGAAAGAGTTTTCATAAAGTATAAAGGAACAGCTGAATAATAGAGGCAGTGAACCCCGCACTAGATCATTTGGTACCTTATACAGCAAATTAGAGAATCAGCCTTCCTTCTTGGCCAGGCGCGGTGGCTCAAGCCTGTAATCCCAGCACTTTGGGAGGCCGAGACGGGTGGATCACGAGGTCAGGAGATCAAGACCATCCTGGCTAACACCGTGAAACCCCGTCTCTACTAAAAAATACAAAAAAAAAAAAAAAAAAAAAAAAAACTAGCCGGGTGAGGTGGCAGGCGCCTGTAGTCCCAGCTACTCGGGAGGCTAAGGCAGGAGAATGGCGTAAACCTGGGAGGCGGAGCTTGCAGTGAGCTGAGATCCGGCCACTGCACTCCAGCCTGGATGATAGAGCAAGACTCCGTCTCAAAAAAAAAAAAAAAAAAAAAGAGAATCAGCTGAAGGTATTCCCCAAAATTTCAGATGCAAAATGCAAAGAGAGAGAAAATACTTAGAGAAAAGGTAAGAATAGGTAACATTTCTTGAATGCTTAATGTATGCCAGGCACTTTCCATAAATTACCAGTTTATGTTCACATTAATTCTGTGAGGCAGACCTTATGATTATTATTATTTTCATATTGTAGATAAGGAAACCAAGGTAGGGAGAGGTTAAGTAAATTCCAGAGGGTCACTCCGCTCAGAGATGCTTACTACCTAGACGCAGCACGTGAATACTGTGTAGATATGGGAAATGAAAGCAAAGCACTCCTTTAACCTTAAGAATAGGCTTGTTTTTTCATTTTGAAGAGATTCTCTACGTGCCTGACAGGATTAATGAGGGAAAAAAATCCACCTGCATCTAAACATGCAATTCATGAATTTCAAGAATAAAAGAGAAATCCTGTAAGGATCAAAACAAATACAAGTTGTTACTTGGAAGGGAAAAGCAGATTAGCAGCAGAACTCTCCTCTACAAATTGAAACCAAAGAAGCCAGTGGAGCAGCCTCTCTAGAGTATGAGAGAAAGGGATTCTGATCCCAGAAGACCAAGCTAGCATTTGTTTGTGGGGATAAGAGAAAGACATTTTAGACAAGTAAGGATTTTTTATTACTATCCTCATGTATGCCTCCTCAAAAATTGCTGAATTGCCGCAGAACTTGTAAATCAATGTGGCCTAGTGAGTGCATCTTTCAAAAAAGCTTCTTTTTGCCAAACCCATCACAATCATGGATGGGAGATAAAGGACACAAGAATGCTCAAATACAAGGTAAGCATCTCCAGGAAGTAGAAATGGAGAGAAACACAAGGACAGCCTAGCGACGTTTCTGGGCTGGAAAGAGGCAGTGACCGTTAGGAGGTTGGCTCTGGTGAAATATAGAGGATGGACAGGACTCAATGAGGGACAGGGCCTCGGCCAGCCTCACTACTTAAGGCCAAAAACTAAGATGATGCTCTCCCACCTATCTTGCAGATGCTGCTGCAAGACAAGGTCTGTCAACCTACTGCCCGCAGCTTCGGCTTTTCCAGCGGATGCAGACCTGGGGCAAAAGAAGCACATCCACAGATTCCTTGATAAGTAACTAAGTCAGGCCTCCTGTGTGCTCCCTGGCCGAACCTGCCATACCCCCAATATCTCTCCAGGGGCCAGTAACTGTGAAGAAATAAAACCTGGTTCTATACTCAGGGTTCCGAGTGTCATTTGGAGGCAAAAGTGAAACTCGCAGACAGAGAGGGAGGGAAGGAGAAAGAAACACAAAAACAAAGCTCTCGCTCAAAGACAGCCTGCACATTAAAAGCCAAGTATGCGTGAATATGTCTAAGGATAAGAAAGAGAGCTAACCAAATCCAAAATTGAAACAGAAACTCACTCCAGATAAAAATTAATGCCCAGATAACAAGCTCTAAAGTAAGGAAAAATGTTCAGCGATATATGAAGACTCTTCCAAAAAAATTTTTTTAAAAACTGCTAAACTAAAAAGACAGAAATAATACCATATCTAGAGAATAGGGAAAAAGTATTTTTCCTATTGAAATATTTAAGATGTCACAGATGACAAAATCTTTAGGATACAGAGATACTTGCCCATAATGCAGCTCAGAAAGACAAAAAGATGACATAGATGACAGAGTCATTAGGAGACAAGGAGAAGAGAAAGAGAAGCCCCAACATACAAAATGTCCACACATCCAGTGTGCCCAGGACAGTTCCAGATTCACTGTGTCCTGGGACCTCATCTGGACAGTGTCCCTTCACTCACAAAAGTTCCATAGTTGGAACAATAAATTATGTGGTCATGCTATTCAACATTTAATTAATAGGAGTTCCAGAAGAAGACAATGAAAGAATATCCTGGAAGCAATAACTAAAGGGGAAATTGCTGAGGTTTTTTCCAGCATTAAGGAAAGCTATAAACCCTCAAATAGAAAGTGTGCTCTGAGAACAAAGCAGGATCAGACAAAGGCAAATCCACATGGGGTAAGAAAACTGCAGAAACATTAAGGATTAAAAGAGAATATTCAGTTAGACTCATGCAGACTTCTCATCAGCAACAACATAACTCAGAAAAAGTGAAGAAATACTTTCCAAGTGCTAAAAGACAAAGAAAAATTTTATATCCAGCCAAAATGTTATGAAAGTATGAGGGCAAAACATTTTCAGACTTACAAAGAAGGGTAAGAGAGTCTGCTTCTCACAGATCCTCACTGAAGAACCAATGGGATACAAAAAAGTACGTGAGAACCTGGAGATTTTAATAAAGTATGCCAGTAAATAAATTATTTTAATATATTATTTTTGAGTGTTCACACAAAGGTAAAACTAAAACATCAAACAGCAATAAAATGTGTACAGTTCAGTGAGTAAAGCTTGTCAAGCCCTTGTAGTCAGAAATAAGACTAGAAAACTGCAAAACTAAGGACAGTACGTTGTTGTTGTTGTTGTTGTTGTTTGTTTGTTTGTTTTGAGATGGAGTCTCACTCTGTCGCCCAGGCTGGCGCAGTCTTAACTCACTGTAACCTCCACCTCCCAGGTTCAAGCGATTCTCCTGCCTCAGCCTCCCTAGTAGCTGGGACTACAGGCGTGCACCACCAGGCCTGGCTAATTTTTGTATTTTTAGTAGAGACGGGGTTTCACCATGTTGGTCAGGCTGGTCTCGAACTCCTGACCTCAAGTGATTCGCCTGCCTCAGACTCCCAAAGTGCTGGGATTACAGGCGTCAGCCAGTGAAGCTGGCCAGTAGTTTTTTTAGTTGGAGCAAAATATGTGCATTCTAAAGTTAAGGGTAATCACTTAAAGAACTGAAGTACAGAAAAGAGAATAAATGGTGAAAATTATCCACCCCAAAGACAACAATAGTAATAAAATGAATCAAAGAAAAAGAATAGTGAGAAGAAAACACAAAATAAAATGTCATAAATTAAGTGCAACTATATCAAAAATCACAATAAATGCAAACGAATTAAACTCACTAAGACAGAGATAATGAGATTGAAGGAAAATTATCAGGTATACAATGTTTTTAAGAGGTAAAACTAAAAAGTACAGAGAAAGGCTTAAGTAAAGAGATCGAAACAGTTACACAGAAAAAGTTTGTAAAGTAAATTAATGACAAACTAAAGAGAATTGTGAGGAATCAGGATTAATATAAATAAAGGGATTTGCCAAATAAAAATAAAAGGAACAGTGCTCTTAAGCAGGTTTAACTACTATTACCTTGTATGCACCTAACAACACAGCCATAAAATACATAAAACAAGAACTGACCAAAACAAAAGGAAAATTTAATAAATCCACAATCACACTGGGAGAACTGAACAGTACAATTAAATTAAAAATCAGCAATGAATAGGCGAGGAATAAATCTAACAAAAATGTGTAGGACTTTTACACAGAGAGATATTAAAGAAGACATATCAATGCACAGGTAATACATAATTCTGAGTAGAAGACTCAATATTTGTAAGGATGCTAATTCTCTCCAAATTGATCAATAGATTCAGTGCAACTTAAATAACTCCCCCCTCGGACCTCACAACTAAGCTGATTTTTTAACAAATTTTGCTTGGTCAACTAATTAACCACATGGAAAAAATTATACTTATTTGTTACCTCACACTAAGCACAATAATCAATACCATGTAAATTAAAACCCTAAATATAAAGGTCAAAAATACAAAAGTTTTGGAAGACATTATGAAGTAGGAAAGAGGTGGTTTCTTTAAAAAGACCACAAATCACTAAAACTGATCAATTTGAATATTTTTAGAACTCGGCAATGGAAAATGAAAATTAATAAAGAAAATGAAAAGATAAGGCAAAACTGACAAAAGACATTTGTTATATTATCATCAACAATGTAATATACTAAGAATACTTATGAATTAATCCAATTCAATAGAAAAACAGACCAAAAAAGGAACACAATTATTTATTTTTAATTACACTTTAAGTTCTGGGGTACCTGTGCAGAACGTGCAGTATACACATAAGTATACACATGCTATGGTGGTTTGCTGCACCTATCAACCCGCCATATACATTAGGTATTTCTTCTAATGCTATCCCTCCCCTAGCCCCACACTCCCCGAGAGGCCCTGGTGTGTGATGTTCCCCTCCCTGTGTCCATGTATTCTCACTGTTCAGCTCCCACTTATGAGTGAGAACATGGGGTGTTTGGTTTTCTGTTCTTACGTTAGTTTGCTGAGAGTGATGGTTTCCAGCTTCATCCATGTGCCTGCAAAGGACATGAACGCATCCTTCTTTATGGCTGCATAGTATTTCATGGTATATATGTGCCACATTTTCTTTATCCAGTCTATCATTGATGGGCATTTGGATTGGTTCTAAGCCTTTGCTATTGTGAACATTGCTGCAGTAAACATACGTGTGTGTATGTCTTTATCAGAGAATGATTTGTAATTATTTGGGTATATACCCAGTAATGGGACTGCTGGGTCAAATGGCATTTCTGGTTCTAGATCCTTGAGGAATCACCACCCTGTCTTCCACCGTGGTTGAACTAGGAACACAAATTTTAAGGAAGAGAAACAACAAATGGCCCATAAACACAAGAAAGTATATTTAATCTCATCAGTAACCAGGAAAATGTAAACTAAAATCCTGATGAGATGCCATTTCACACCCTGTATGTTGGCAAGAATTTTTTAATTGAATAATACTGTCTGCAGGGATGAGGGGCCATGGGCACTCTCACTAGGTGCTGCCTGGTAAAATGAGGTATCCACATACCCTAGGACCCACCAAACCCACTCTTAGCAGGTGCAGCAGGAGACGGTTACAAGATGCTCACAGAGGCTTTATTCACGATAGCCACAAACTGAAGCAACCCAAATCACCATCACCAGTAGAATGGATAAACAGACTATGTATACTCCAACTACACAGAAGCATAAAAAACTATACCCCATGGATGAATCTCAAAAACAGTATACCAAGGGCAGTTCAAATACAGGCAAAATTAAATGATATGTGGACTGGCGATACAAAAACATAGTAAACTGTGAAGAAAACCAAGACAATGATAAACACTAAGTTCAGGATAGTAGTTACTTTTGGGTGAGAAGGGAGAGGACCCATGAGAGGACTGGTAGTCTTTTTTATCTCAGGCAGGGTGTGGGGAACATGGGTGTTCCTTTGACTACAGTTCTTGCAGTATTACACAAATACTTTCATACAGTCTTTTAATGAATGCTATATTTTAAATGTTATAGTTTTTTAAATTAATAAATTTATTAGAGGTGCTATTCACATTACAATATAAGTATGATTACCAGATATAATTAGCATATTTTCAACTTACCTTGCAACAAATATTCTTCTTTTCATTGTGTCCAGAGATAACCGTGTAGCTTTTTGAAGACTGTCTAGTAATTGATGAGAGAAAAATGCAAAGACCTCTTTACACTCCTGTAATAAGAAATCAATTAAATTTGGTATCTCTCCTCCAAAAAAACCTCAAGCATCCCCAAAACAATGATACAATATTAGATGTGGCATGTGAAAGGCAAAAATAATAAACTGTACAATTTCAATGACAGTATAGAAATAAATTCAATCCTAAATTATTTGTCTGGTTATTTTAGACAAACAAGAATACATGAAAAATGTGTTTGCATAAACACCCTAGCAAACCAAAGGAACTTATTCAAAAACCAAAATTCACAAACAGTATGTTCAGAGCAATCCTGGCTGGCTCAATACTCAATTTTCACCTGACAAAACTGAAGCACTTTAAATGTGGTACATTTCTCAATGATTAAGGTCGTGGGCACAAGAAGATAACTAGTCTCCATCCTCAAGAAGCTCAGCTTGGTGGATAAATGTATTTTAAAATGTGCAATACTCAAATATATGAGATGAAAATTCCACCCTCTGGGACCGTGGTTTGACCCTCTCTCCACACCCTTCCTTCCCTTGGGAGAAATAGCCAAGTTTATTGATCAGAGCACAGGACAGGTTTGGAGCCTGGTAGGCAGAGATGTGGGCCCATGTCTTGCTTACACAATGAGTCACACATCGGGGCTAGGCTCTGGCCATACTGTTCCTCACTGCTCTAGAACCCAGCCCCTCTGAGACTGGGTTGGTGAGGCAGAAGAGAGAGTAATAAGGCATGAACAAAGAGGAATATCAAGCTTTTCCATATGGCAATGGGGTAGTCAGGGCTGGTGAATGATCAGGCTAAAGCACAGGTGTGACATAATCAGATTTTTATGTGAGACCATTCTGGCAGCAATGTGGGGGATGAATTTGAGAGGCAGAGGCTATTTAGGAGGTGACCACTAATGCAGCCCCAGTGATCCCCCAATTGGAGAGGTTCTGAGGGTACTCAATCATGCTCTAAGGACTTCAGCCAGTGTCAAAAGGTGATGCAACTGGAAGATAAGCACTTCTGAGAGGGGACTGCTCCAGCTGACACCCACTGGTTGCTAATAGCTGCCTGGTGTGTGGTACTGAGAAGAAGCCTAAACTCTGCAGAAGTCTAGATGCTGTAGCAAAGTGTTTCCCAATTATCTGGCAATATAATCCTTGAGCAAGAAGGTGAAAATGGAATAAAAGTGTGCTGTTTATTTCTAAAACTGTATCAGATTATGTCAAAGTGGGTAAAATAGACAAAGAATGAAAAGAAGGTGGGTATGAAGGATTAAAAGAAAACTGACCTGGGGAGGAGAAAGCAGGAATGAGTGCAAATGTGACAGTGACTTTCAGAGTTCACGCATGACCAGAACGGTGAGGGCTAAGAAGGAAAAAGAAACCCCAGGCCCCCTTCTGAACCTTCATTCTCAACACATTTCAACACAACGTGAAAATCTGCCTATCTAGGACTTCTCCTGGGGGAGAGTCCAGAGTGGTCATCCACAGTGCCAGTTTAAAATGCAGATCCCTGAGCCCCAAGTGAACCACAATCTGGACTTGCAATACAGTTAACCATTAAACACAATAACTGAGAACGAAGTTCTCCATTCTGAGTCAAACTGATTGCTGCTCCAATCCCCGAAGTCACATTTACCATATGAGAAAACATGGTCAATCACAATGAGGGAAGGTGACTACTAAACTGTGATTGACAGAATCACATCAAAAGCTGTGATATTGGGGGAAACTTAAAGGATTGCCTGAGCCTACAATATAAAATTGAAAATTATACTTTATGGATTTTGTTATACATTAGATACAGATTGGTTGCAGAACTGCCTGGAAGAAGCACCATATGGGGCTTATCTATAATCCTATAAACCATAATTCTGTGAATTGCATGAAGTTGTTCCACAATAAATACCTTTTTAAATTCATCTTCTTTATCATTAGTATTAACCTCATTCACAACATTAGCTTCATAGTCATTGTTTTCACCCTCTTCTGTTTCACTTCCAAAAACAACGTGTTTCCGGTGTTCTGTAGACAAAAGACAAAACAAAAATATAACATTTGACTTTTTAGCATTACGTGTATTCTACACAGCCAAACCCTCTTAGGAAGTCCTTTTTTAAAAAGCTCTTACTTTAAAAACTGTTTTTTAAAAAATGTTTTTTGCATTTGTTCCTGTAGGAGTCATCCTTGAATTCAATTTAAATGATCCACCTCAATAGAATTGTCATTCTACTAAGAAATACACTGTAAATATACAATCTAGAATTCAGAAAAGTTTTAAGAAAGTTTTACCTATTATCCTTCTAAATTATCTGTTTACCTTTTGAGTTTTCTAACTTGAATGAAATGATATTTTTGTGTTTTTGACGTTTGTGATGAAAACTAATTAAACAAAGTGGAAAAACTGTAAGAGGAAAAGGTGTGATGTGCATTCTCATTCATTCCAGGCTCAGGCTTTCTCATCCTCAGCACTACTGACATCTTGGGTGGGACAATTCTTTGTTGCTGGGGGCTGTCCTGTAGGGTTTTTAACAGCATCCCTGGCCCTTATCCACCAGAAGCCAGTAGCAACCCCCTCGCTACACACACACACACACACACACACACACACACACACACACACACACCGTGTGACAACCAAAACGTCTCCAGACCTTGCCAAATATTCCCTCAGGGGCAAAATCCCTTCCAGTCCCATTAAGAACCACGGTTCCAGGTACAGTTCACAGTTCTCCCTCTGTCTCTCTCTCTCTCTCTCTCTCTGTCTCTCTCTCTCTCTCTCTCGCTTCCCCCCCCCTATTGTCTCAATGACGCGAGAGAGAGCGGAGACCAGCGATCGATCGCGATGACGAGCGGTGCCTCACGCCTCACCTCGACGAGCTCTCTGGCGATCGCAGCGACGCGACTCGCCGCGCTTCGCGGCGCCAGACATCCTCCTCACTGCTCGAGGAGAGAGGATAGTCACAAGAAGCGCGAGCGATCTTAAAGTTAGCTGCTTTATCCTTCCTTCTCTCTGCTCCTTTCTCGTTAGTTTTTCCATCTCCTCTCGCTCGCTCTCTCTACTCTCTGTCTCTCTCTGTTCTTCTCCTTCTTTTCCTCTCTCTTTCTCTCTTGTCTTTTCGTCTCTTCCTCTCCCCGCGTCCCCTGTGGTTTTGTTGTTTTCTGTTTTTGGAGGTGGGCGAAGGAGCGTCCCTGTCTCTCTGCTCATCTCTCTCTCCCCCTCTCTCGTCTCTGTCTTCTGTCTCTATCTGTCTCTCTGTCTCTCTCTCTCTCTCTCTCTCTCTCTCTCTCTCTGTCTCTCTCTCCTTGCTATTTCACTTTCATGGGATCTCTGCTTGACTGGAATGTTCTCCTCTCACTCCAAAAGGCCAACTTCCCACAGATTCCCTACTTCAAATATGTTGGTAATTAGCTAATTAACTTCATTCCTGTACGGCAGAGCCATCTCTCAGGTCTCCTTCGAGAGTCTGGGTGGCACACTGTGTCAGTGACCTACTCCTGGTGCAGCAGTGGCTAGCCTTGCTCGAAGCCAGCCTCACACTACTTCCCTGAGCAGCAGTTGGGGAGAAGAGCAGGTGTGTAGCAAACAGGGATCGTGACTGACAGGCACATCCCCTTACAATACTAACAAGTAAAACCTCCAACTACAAAGTTTTACTTAGTCAGTTCTTATTTAGAGCTTGAAAACAAAACTTTAAGATGAAATATGCCATTCGCTTCCAATTTATCCAAAGATTTGAGATATCTAGGACAGGACAATAATCTGAGCAAAGCTAAAAGTCTCATGTTCTTAAACCATAATCTAGGAAGCAAAACACTCCCCTACTAAGGAATCTTTTCTTAAAATTCCCTGCCCCTGATAAAGAGGATCCAAATTCACAGCTTCTCTCTCAGGCTTATTAATAAAACTGAAACTATTAGAACCTATTGAGAGAACAGGAAAATCAATAAGGTAAAAATTATTTCATCAACTTTGAATACTGCAGGCACTTTGTCATACAAATTTGCCTGAACAGATGTGATGAAGTAAGGAAGTTTCTCTTAGTCCCAGTCAAGCAAACTGAATGAAGGTTATGAGGGCGTGGGCAGAATCAAAAGTTAGAGTTATGACACGGAGCGTTTTAGGGCATCCTTTAATCACGGGAGGGGGAATGGATGATGGAGAATACGTGCTTCCTTATCGTGTTTTCTTCCTTGGGAATGCACTCTTCAACTGGGTACCATTTATCTGTACCCAAACCACAAAGACAGTTCTAAGTAGGAATTCATAGCTTACTCTACAGAGAAGGATCTAGGAAAAGAAAAAAAGTCTTAAAACATGGTCTCACCCAGATTAAGTTTTCCAGATTCAATAAAATTATAGAATTTATCTTTTCCTGGTTCACTTTTCTCAAAAAAAAAAAAAAAAGCAAAATAAATCAAATAGTCAAAGTGACTTGATTAGAATGCTGCACTAGAAAAAAAAAAAAACTAGAGTTAGCATAGCAGGCCTGAGACTGCTATCCATAGGAAGGCCAACTTGCAATGATGGACCTGGGTTGGGAACTTGGATTTGACGGGGGTGGGGGTTCCCACCATTCCTTAACTAACAAAAAGAACTCTCTGCGCTTAAACTGTTGGTACAAACAATGTGATTTACGATGAACACCTTCTTTGCTTCAGGGGAAGGGAGAGTCTGGAATTCAGTACCTGCTAAGCAGAAGGTGCTTACATAAGAACGAATCTGTATATCTTATAATTCAAACACAGTAACGAGAAAAGTTACCTGACTGTTTTCCTAGTTTCCCAGTGTATTTCACTTCATAAATCTGCTCAAATATTGATATAAGTTCTCTGACAGCTTCTTCCACATGCTTACTTTTGTGGTTTAGAATGTCAGCCCATTCTTTCGTGTATGTCTGTTAAATAAAGAAATGACTATTATTTTCCAGATACTTAAAAGTAACACTGTGAAAATTAGTCCTATGACTTTAATTTATAAAACTATAATTAACTTCACTTGGGAAAAAAAAGCTAGAGATAGCTGAAAATGGCATGATGTTTCAGATTCAAAATTGTCAGTGGCTAAAAGCATAGCTGCTAAGGCCCAAAGAACAGCAGAAAGATGAAAAAGTCCACCTTTGACCTATCCCTGACTCAATCACGCATAGAAATCTACCTTGGCCGGGCGCGGTGGCTCAAGCCTGTAATCCCAGCACTTTGGGAGGCTGAGGCAGGCGGATCACGCGGTCAGGAGATCGAGACCATCCTGGCTAACATGGTGAAACCCCGTCTCTACTAAAAAAATACAAAAAAAAAAAAAAAACTAGCCGGGCGAGGTGGCGGGCGCCTGTAGTCCCAGCTACTCGGGAAGCTGAGGCAGGAGAATGGCGTAGACCCAGGAGGCGGAGCTTGCAGTGAGCTGAGATCTGGCCACTGCACTCCAACCCGGGCGACAGAGAGAGACTCCGTCTCAAAAAAAAAAGAAAGAAATCTACCTTGATATTCATATGGGTGAAAAGAAAGAAGGCTGAAGGGGTGGAGAGAAGATGATGTCAGAAGTTGAAAATGAGATGTGGTTTCAAAAGAAGACAATCTAGAATATTGGTTTGGAGAGTGAAATTAGATAAAGTTTTTAATTGAGCATGGTGTTGTGTAACAGGTATCAATTTAAGAGCTTCACACATACTAACTCATTTAGTTAAACACTGATCTTGGGATGAGTAATATTATGTTCCCCATTTCACAGCAGAGAAAACTGAGGCTCAGAAAGTATAAGAAATTTTCCTAGGTCACACAGTAGTTGGAAAAACCATTTGAAATCAGTTTTGTCTGATTCAAAATGCCTGCACTTTGTCTTTCTAAACTCTTCTACTAGCAAGGGCTTTAGGAAGAAGTTGAGAACTAGTCAACTTCAGAAAAGAAAACTGGTTTATAAAGTTCAGTGTCTTTTGACATGCCCACAAAATACACTCATTTTAGGACAAAGAAAAGTAGTTGAATGCAGTGTCTCGTGCCTGTAATCCCAGCTACTCAGGAGGCTGAAGCAAGAGGATTGCTCATGCCCAGGAGTTCAAGGCTGCAGGAGCCATGATCATGCCACTGAACTCCAGCCTGGGTGACAGCACAAGACCTCATCTCTAAAAAAAAAAAAAACAGTAAAAGTAAATCAGGGCCGGGTGCAGTAGCTCATACCTGTAATCCTAGCCCTTTGGGAGGCTGAGGAGGGAGGATTGCTTGAGCCCAGGAATTTGAGACCAGCCTGGGCAACATGGTGAGACCCCATCTCTACAACAAATTTTTTAGAATTTTGCCAAGCATGGTGGTGCATGCCTGTGGTCCTACCTAATCAGGAGGTTGAGGCAAGAGGATTGCTTGAACCCAGGAGGCAGCAGTGAGCTATGTTCACTACATTCCAGCCTGGGCAACAGAGCAAGACCCTGTCTCAAAAAAAAAAAAAAAAAAATGTAAATAGTAGCAGCCACTTTGGGCTTTCAAGAATATATCTGCAGAGGATCCCAAGTCTGTCCATGCAAACTTCTCTCCAGAAAAGCCTTGGGAAGTCCCATATTCCCCATGTTTTGCCACCATGTGTTCCCTTCTTGACCATGTAATCTGTATTTGAATGCATTCTCATCATTTTTTAGTCCAAGGAGACATGGTGTCCCTCCTTCTATCCAAAGACATTCTGTGATCCTCTCCATGCCCACTGACTCTCCTGACCTCGCTCCATCATTCATTCAGTTCATCTTTTTCACTTTATTCAATGCAGTGCTAAACATTGGAATGGTAATGGAGGCTGGAAGCCACTTCAGTCTAACAGGGAAAATGAGTGTTAAGCACGTAGACAATTCCAGCTGATCACGGCAGATTGGACATATGTGTTTATACATCCCAGCTTTGAAATCCCCTCAGGAACCAGACACTCTAGTTAACTTGGCAGAATGAACACACATGTTTATCTTGGCATCCGCATGATACATCCAGAAACCTCGACAAAATAACACAGTAATCTTTTGAAAAGAATATACCCACAAAACAAACGGGAGAATGCCATATAAATTTCTCCATATGTTTCCAACACCATATAATAATAAAGTTAATGGGATTCAACAACTGGTACCGGGACAACTGAATATCCACTTGCAAAAGAAGGAAATGGCACCTTCTCCATACACCATACAAACAGATAAACTCAAAATGGATCATAGGCCTAAAATTTCAGAACTAAAACTAAAAAAAACTCTTAGAGGAAAACATAGGCATAAATCTTCATGACCTTGGATAAGGCAAAGTTATCTTAGATGTGACACCAAAAGCAGAACAAAAGAAAAAAATTGATAAATTAGACGTCATCAAAATCAGAAACTTTTGTGCATCAAAGAACACCATGAAGACATTGAAAAGAAAACCCAAAGAATGGGAGGAAAAAAAATGTAAATCACATATCTGATAAGGAACTAGTATCTATAAAACATTATTACAACTCAAAAATAAAAAGACAAATATCCAATTTTAAAATGAGCAAATGATCTGAATACCTGCTTCCAAAGGAAAGCATACAAAAGGTTAATAAGCACAGGAGACCGGGCACAGTGGCTCACGTCTGTAATCCCAGCACTTTTAGAGGCACTTTGGGAGGCAGATCATTTGAGGTCAGGTGTTCAAGATCAGCCTGGCCAACAGGCAAAACCCCGTCTCTACAAAATATACAAACATTAACTCGGCGTGATGGCACGCGCCTGTAATTCCAGCTACTTGAGAGGCTGAGGCAGGAGAATTGCTTGAACCCAGGAGGCAGAGGTTGCAGTGAGCCAAGATGGCGCCACTGCATTCCACAGCCTGAGGGACACAGTGAGACCCCATCTCAAAAACATAAAAAGAAACACATGAAAGATGCTCAACATCACTAGCTAATAGGAAAACATACGTCAAAACCACCCTGAGATACCACTTCACACTCACCAGGACAGCTATCATCAAAAAGACAAATAATAGCAAGTGTTGGCAAGGGTGTAGAGCAACTGGAACCCTCATACACTGCTGGTGGGAATGAAAAATGATACAGTAGCTTTGGAAAGCAGCCTGGCAGTTCTTCAAAGAGTATAACATGGAGTTAGGAGGCAGTAATTCCATTCCTAGGTATACATACCCAAGAGAAATGAAAACTTAAGTCCAAAAAAAAAACCTTGGACACTTATGTTCACAGCAGCATTCTTTACAGTAGCCAAAGAGTGGAAACAACCCAAATGTCCATCAACTGGTGAACGGATAGATACAATGTGGCATAACCATACAATGGAATATTATTCAGCAATAAAAAGAAACGAAGTTTTGTGAGACAGAGGGATTGCTTGAGCCTTGGAACTAGAGGCTGCAGTGAGCCATATTCACACTACTGCATTCCAGCCTGGGTGACAGGGCAAGACCTCGTTGTTTCTTTAAAAAGAAAAAAAGAAATTAAGTTCTGATATATAGGCTACTATGAATAAATTTTGAAAACACTCCACTAAGAGAAAGAAGCTAGTCACCAAAGAACATATATTGTATGATTCTATTTGTATGAAATTTCCAGAATAGGCATGTCTATAGAGGCAGAAAGGAAATTTGGGGTTGCCTCGGGGCTGGGAGGGTCGAGAGGAAATAGAGACTAATGAGGACGAGTTTCTTTTGGGTGAGGAAGACGTTCTAAATTGATTGCAGTGATGGTAGTGCAGCTCTGTGAATATACTGAAAAGCATTGAGATGTACACTTTAAATGGGTGAACTGTATGGTACGTGAATTTTATCTCAATAAGGCTGCTAAAAAATAATAATTCGTGCCAGAAATAATATGAGCCAGAAATGGGGGAAAGAAACATTAATGGGAGATGGGAAAGTGAAGATACCATGTACGAGCGTTTGGAGAAGTCTGGTTGTAAATGAGAAGTGAAGGGAGAATTGGGAAAGTTTCCGTTGACAAGGAAAGCATGAGAGCATATGATACTGCTGGTGAGAAGGACCCAGTGGAGAGGACAACACTGAAGATACAGGAGAAAGGAAAACTGGTGGAACAAGGTCACTGAGAAGACAGGTAGGCATGGAATCAACAGCCCATTTGGAGGACCTCGGTTTTGAAGACAGGTGGAAACTTTCTCCATAGAACCAGAAGGAAGGAAAAATGGATACAGCAACAGTCAGCAATGTGCCAAAAGCTCTGATTGTGAAAATTATTTACATGACTTTAATTATGAATAATCCCTGTCACTCCATCAAAGCCATATTGCCAGACACTCCATATCCTGCCAACCGTTCTCTACTTTTCTCTTCCATGCCCTACATAGTGGGATTCCCTCATTCTCTGACTTCCAGTTGGGTTTAACCCAAGAGGAAGCACTAAGAGAAGACAGGAGAGCTACAGGAGTGAGAAAGTGGGGTATTTCTTTCCCATTCCCTCCTTGCTTGGAGGTTGCATTTCTGGTAGAGCCCTTCCACATGGCTTCAGTTTTTACTGGGCTCTGAAAGCACAATTTTCTTCCCTGGTCCCTTCAGCCCTAGTGGTGGTGACGACTTCCCACCACTGGGACTGCTGGGGTATCTCACCCTACTGGGATCTTCACTGATACTGTCCCATACACAATCCCTGTGCCTCAATTCCATCCCTGTGTCTGAATTCTGATCAAAGAACATGTGCAAAACAAACTTGATTAATCCTTGCTGAATTGGGCCACTCCACATAATCACAATGACCCACACTGCCATCAATGCCAAGGGTAAGAAACTTAGATGTACACATTCCTCTGCACAGATGTCCTGTGTCAGCGGGCAATCGAGTGGCTCAGCCACCTTCCTCTTATGTTCAACAAGTGGCAAAATAATGTCACTGCAAATACTACCTCTATAAGATGTCATGAATAGTTGAGGCCACACAAAGTAAAGCATCCTGTCCTAGCAAGGACTCCATCTCTTCTTGAGAAGACTTGCTAGTCCTTGAGGACTAAGACCATTCTTATAACTCAGTAAGAAACAGACTGAATATTAAAGAAGTGCCTTAGAGGCATGCCAGGGACTAGGAGACAGTTACATTGATTTTTAAATTTTGTTTTAATTAAGATATAATCCACATCCCACAAAATTAACCTTGTGAAGTGTGCCATTTATTGGTTTTTAGCATATTCACAGACTTGTGCAATCATGACCACTATCTAATTCCATAATATTCTCATCACCTCAGAAAGCATCCCTATACCCATTAGCAGTCACCCCATTCCCCGTCTCCACAGCTCTGGCAACTACTAATGTGCTTGTGTTTCTGTAGAGCCAAGTTGATTTTTTTTTTGTTTTTTTTTTTAGACGAGAGTCTCGCTCTGTGGCCCAGGCTGGAGTGGACACAGTCTTGGCTCACTGCAACCTTCGCCTCCCAGGTTCAAAGGATTCTCCTGCCTCAGCCTCCCAAGTAGCTGGTGTAACGCTAAAGGTTTTGCCTTAGCCACGCCAAAGAATTGGCGTGGCAGCTGCCTGCGGCGAGTGATGGAGACATGGACTAAGAGAAAAAAAGCTGCAGGCTTTATTGAGCAGAGTGACAGTACAAAGCTTCCACAGCGTGGAAGGGGTCCTGAGCAGGTAGCCAGTGTTAGATTCTTTTATCACTTTTTAAACTTTTTAAGGCAGGAAATACGTGCGGGTGCAGTGGGGAGATGTTACTAGAGCAAGAAACAAAAACAATTAAAAGTCTTAGATCGTGAGGAAAACCGGAATTGCAACATAGGTTTCATCTACTTTATGACTTTGCAGCGGCATGGCAAAGGAGACAGGATCTCACAGGATTTTACAAAGTATTTTTACAAGGAATGGGAATTGGAAGCATAGATAAGGTCTGCTGATCATAGACAAATGGGCAATTAACATTCCTTTTAGTTTCAGCGTGGGGAAGGGAGAGAGGACACAGGGAAGCTTACAGCAAAATTTTCGCTGTTTATAGCTTTCTTGGGGAAGAAAACACAAGCACAAATCCTGGTGTTAAGAATATTTTAAACATATATCTTCAATATTATTTATCTAGGACTAAAGTAAGGCTTGATGCAGGAAATGAGTGAGTTTCACAGCTTTCTGAGCCTTTACTCGACTTAAGAAGCCTAGCTGGCCTCTCCTTTCACTGGGATTACAGGCGTGCACCACCATCCCCTGCTAATTTTTGTATTTTTATCCGAGACAGGATTTTGCCTGTTGGCCAGGCTGGTGTCAAACTCCTCAGCTCAAGTGATCCACCTGCCTTGTCCTCCCAAAGTGCTGGGATTATAGGCATTGAGTCACCGCATCCGGCCCCAAGTTGATTTTGTTGACAGAATTGTTAATACTCATTAATTATTTAACAGTGTTTAACTTGGATCATAACATTTCCTTGGTTTTCTATTCCATTGGTACATCTATCAAGACAGAAGTTATCAGTTAGGCTCCAGTCAGGAAAACGGAAGACACACCAGCTATTGTAACAAATAGAATTAGAGAATTTAATATGGAGGATGGGTTAAATACAGTTAAAGTGTAGCAGGACGAGCCACAGACAAGAACCCCTCAGGCATTGAGTTGTGGAAGAAAAGGGCTTTATTCAGCTGGGAGCATCCACAGGCTCATGACTCCAAAAACCGAGCTCCCCGAGTGAGCAATTCCCATCCCTTTCCGCGTGAGAGGGTCATGGTTGACTGAGCAAGCAGTGGGTACATGACTGCGGGCTGCATGCACCAGGACAGGACAGGACAAGACAGGGCTTTTCACAGTGCTTTTCCATACAATGTCTGGAATCTATAGATAACATAAATGGTTAGGTCAGGGGTCGATCTTTAACTACCAGGCCCAGGGCGTGGTGCACGCTGTCTGCCTGTGGATTTCATTTCTGCCTTTTAGTTTTTACTTCTTTCTTTGGAGGCAGAAATTGGGCATAAGACAATATGAGGGGTGGTCTCCTCCCTTAAAAGGACCCAAAATGCTAACAGGGACACTGACGGCACACAGAGATATAACAGTAACAGCAGGAAGCAGCTGGCATCCCTAGGACTTGGGAGGAGGATGGAGTTATTAGAACTTGGAGCAGAGAAGTGAGGGGGCTGCCCAGCTGGCGCTGCTACATCAGGAGCTCAGAGAAGGAACACACGATGCTGGTACCATGAAAGGCACATGGGGCTGGCTCTGGAAGGGCTGAGAAAGCCAGGCCTGTGACTAAGTGCTGCTGCCAGAGTGAAGAGTTGTTGTGGATGCAGTAGTGTCAGGAATAGGAGGCAAATCAGGAAAGAGCAAGTCCCTTCTCTCTCTTCCAGCATCCTTCCAGCACACCCATTGGCAAAGCCTAAAAGGGAGCCAGCTGGCCAAGGAGAAAAGTGCTATCAGCCCTAGGATCACAGGACAGAAAGAACAATTGGAAACTAACAGAAGAAAGCTTTTTAATAATTTACATAATCTGTCCTAAACCACCCTTGGATGCGCCAAGACAAGGAACACTGCCCTGACTGCAAATAGCCCTGGTTCCCAAATACGATCTGAAACCACTGTTTGACCCAAAGCAACTTTGCCTCAAAAAAATTAGTGTTACGTATGTTGTGCTTCCAAAACTGATTGCTGTTCAGGAGTGTGATCCAACTTGCCCTGTCATTACAAATCATACTCTGGCTTCACTATAATGGCCACTTGATGGTAGGTTTGTGAGAAGACAGCCCAACTCTAACTAGGTCTTAGATCACTCCAGGGCAAGTGACTGGGCATACTGCTCGGCAAGCATGCTCTTCAGAATTCTGCCTCCTGCATCTTGACTCACACTCTTGAGACTTAGCACTACCATTGGAGAATTACTGTATAATTGGTAGAGAGTTTTAGTTTGAGATGATGAAAGAGTTTTGGAAACAGATCATTGTGATGGTTATACAACATTGTGAATGTACCTAATGCCACTAAATTGTACACTTAAAATGGTTAAAATGGTAAATGCTATGTTAATATATCTTACCACAATGAAAAAGTTGCCAGCCAAAACAAAGAGTGGGGAGTGGGAAATGATTTTTAAAACTTAAAGAGACATTTCAATCAAATGTAATGCATGAACTTGTCTGGCTCCTAGTTCAGAGACAAACTCTAAAAAGACAATTTCTATTAAAGCTAAATATATTCATAATCTATGACTCGACAATTTCCCTTTGGAGTATATACCCACCAAATTAGTGCTTAAGTCCACCAAAAAACTTTACAAGAATGCTTAGTGTATAACCAAAAGCTATAAACAATCTAAATGCCCTCAAGAGTAGAATGAACAAATAAACTGTACTAAATCCATATTACGGAATACTATAGAGCAACGAGAAGTTGAAATGAAAGAACGAATGTGTCACAACTGCAAAGATGAATCTCATAAATATAACACTGAGCAAAAGAAGCCAGAAATAGAGAATATATGCTGCACCATCCCATTTATATGAAGTTCAAAAACAGGCAAAACTAATATACAGTGATAGAAGTCAAATGGTGATTACTTTCATGGGTGGGAGGGAGGTGTTACTGGCTGGAGTAAAGCACAAAGGAATCACGTGGGATACAGAAAGTGTTCCATATCTTGACCATGGAGATAGTTACAAGAGTGTATCATATGGAAACATTCATTGAATGGTGCACTTAAGATTTGTGCACTTTTCTGAGTATATGTTATATCTCAATTTTTTTAAAGCATAGAAACTAAAATAAAAAGCAACCTGAAACCATAGCTTCTATGGGGCTTTGTTTTTTTAATAACCAAAAATAAATAAATAAATAAATAAGGCCTTGGATCCTTCACAAGGGTGAGAGGCTGGAAATGAGACCTACCCCATCCCCAACCTTGTTTAATATCAGGTGAATCAAGGGCTAAGCCCTCAGGGAAAGAGTGGACTAGAAAAGAAAGTCAGCTACCTTGGTTGAGGCTCTGGGCTGCGGGGAGCAAATTCTCCCTTGGGAATTTACAACTAGCTTATCCTTACATAGATTTGGGGCTTGAGTTTATACCATCTATGAAGTTTTGGAAATTCTATCCTCTGAGAAACTAACATAAAGTTGTCCCAAGCTGGTGAAACTCCTAGGCACCACATAGAAATAAATAAACAGTTTCTCAACCAAGGCTGTCCAGCATTCCCACAAATAGATGTGTGTGCATTACTTTCCAATCCAAAAATGTAAAAAACAGGAAGAAACAAGCCACTCAGGGCAAGAGTTGAGAGAAACAGCACCAAGCAGAATGAGACTCCCCCATTTTTTTCAGATAGTGAAATTATGTTGCAAAATATAAAATATTTTTTAATGTCTCGAGAAAAATACAGACATGAAAAAAGATTACATACAAAGATAAGACATATTTGAAAAAATACAAAATAATGTATAGAAATATATAAGTCAATAAATTTTAAAAAGAGGGCAGGGAGTAGAAGTATTTCCAAAAAGATTAATAGTTACAATTAATGTAAATAGGTCAAAATTACCAGTTTTTAAAAAACAGACTTTCAGAATACATTAAAAATAAAACATAGTTAAATGTTCTTTACAAGAACAAAATCTAAAATAGGAGAAGCCAAAAAGGATGAAAGCCATAAAATGGAAAAAGATACATCTGAAAAATAGTAACCTGAAAAAAGCTGGTATAATTACATCAATATCAAACAAAATAAACTTTAAGGATAAAAAGCTTAATCAATAATGATACAGGAGCAACAAATCTGGAAGATATACTCATCTTAAACTTGACCACACCAAGAACAGGATGTTAAAATGGGTCACCAGATGGGCAAGGTGGCTCAGACTTATAATCCCAGCACTTTGAGAGGATGAGGTAGGAGAATCACATAAACCCAGGAATTCTAGTCTGCAGTGAGCCATGATCTTGCCTCATCTCAAAAAATTCCAGGCTGGGTGGCAGACCTCATCTCAAAAAACTCCAGGCTGGGTGGCAGACCTCATCTCAAAAAACGAAATTAATTAACTAATTTAATGTCATGGGTTGTTTGGTGTTGTCTCAGTTATAGCCAAGACCCCAAAACTGAGAACAAATAATTTTAAGGCTGGCCATGGTGGCTCACATCTGTAATCCCAGCACTTTGGGAGGCCAAAGTGGGTGGATCACTTGAGCTCAGGAGTTCAAGACCAGCCTGGGTAACATGGTGAAACCCTGTCTCTACAAAAAAAATTTTTTTAATTAGCAAGGTGTGGTGGTATGCACCTGTAATCTCAGCTACTTGGGAGGCTGAAATGGGAAGATCACTTGAGCCCAGGAGGTCAAGGCTGCAGTAAGCCATGACCACATCACAGCAGAACAACCTGGGTAACAGAGCAAGACCCTGTCTCAAAAAAAGAAAGAAAAGAAAAGAAAAAGAAAGAGAGAGAGAGAGAGAGATGAAAGAAAGAACGAAAGAAAGAGAGAAAGAAGAAAGAAAGAAAGAAAGAAAGAAAGAAAGAAAGAAAGAAAGAAAGAAAGAAAGAAAGAAAGAAAGAAAAAAGAAGAAAAAGAAAAAGAAAAGAAAGGAAAAGAAAAGAAAAGAAAAAAGGAAGAAGGAAGGAAGGAAGGAAGGAAGGAAGGAAGGAAGGAAGGAAAGAAAGAAAAAAGAAAGAAAGAAAAGAAAGAAAGAAAGAAAAAGAAAGAGAAAGAAAGGAAGGAAGGAAGGAGTTCAGTTCAAGATGTAAATTCATGTCTTGAATTTATGAGAGAGGTCACATTACGTGCTGGGACTTGAAAATGATTAGACAGGGTTTCTGTCTTTGTGCTTTTGAGTCAATGGAGGATAAATAGGTATCCAAATAGTTTCAACATAACACAATGCTGAAGAGGTTAGATTTTATCCTGCAAAGACTATGTGCTACTGCCAAGAAGGATTTAAGCTGGGGTGTTGCACAATCAGATTTGATGGCAATGTGGATGGATGTGTCAGGGCAAACATGGAAGCAGTGAGACCAGTTGGATCACCAAATGAATTGCTAAAGTCAAAATGAGCAGTAAGGGCGTGACCTAGAAAGGGAAAGAACAGGCTGAAATTCAAGCAAAATCTGAGTAAGAAAAAAATCCTAGGCTGGGAGTAGTGGCACATACCTGTAATCCCAGCACTTTGGGAGGCCACGGCTGTGGATCACCTGAGGTCAGGAGTTCGAGACCAGCCTGGTCAACATGGCAAAACCCCCGTCTCTACTAAAAATACAAAAATTAGCTGGGCATGGTGGTGCACATCTGTAATCCCAGCTACTTGGGAGGCTGAGGCAGGAGAATCACTTGAACCTGGGAGGCAGAGGTTGCAGTGAGCTGAGATCATACCATTGTACTCCATCCTGGGTGACAAGAGTGAAACTTCATCTCAAAAAAAGAAAAAAAAAAAAAAGTCCCGGCTAAGCCTCTCAGGACTGGCTGGATATAGGAAATGAAGGGGTGAGGAAAGGAGTCTAGATGATTCCCAGGTTTCTGACTGACTTAGAGGGAAAGTATGTTGGAGTTAAAGCCACGAGAAAGATGATATGGCCCTGGTAGCCATGCACAGTGGAAAAAGAGCTGTGAACCACTTACAGAGCCTCAGGAAATGCCAGCATTAGGCTTAGGATATCAACAAAATGTTAGTCTAGGGTGTGGCCAGGGCTTTTGCTGTTGAAGGTATGAAAGTCCTTGGAGCAGAGAATGTCCAAAAAAAAAAAGTCTAAATGCTACTGACCCAGGTTTCTACTTTTAGACTGAAATTTCACATTTTAGGTTTATAAGCCAATATTTTTGTGATTCTAATTTAATGAACAAATGCATACCTCATTGAGGGTCAACATCTCTTCTACTTTGATAGCACCACTTTCAGGCAGAGAAATCAACACAGTTTTGGCTATCTCCTTTAGAACTGTATCAATATGCATTTCACACAAGTCACTGATCTACAAGGAAGAAAAATGTAAGAAAAAAAACTCTTCTTTCCTTTAGAGCTAGGTTTTCATCCAAAACAGGCTTGAGTTATAAATTAATTTAAAAGGCTAAATCTAGAAACTTGCATATTGAGCCAAGCATAATTTGGTGAACATTTTAGGAGGACATCTGCAAAGAAAGCTTGACATAAAACTAAATTTTTCTTGAGCAATAACATGTGCCATAACCTTATATGTGTTATCTCCTTTAATCCTGATTCCAGCACGGGAGGCATCGATATCCCAGTTTTACAACGAAAGACACCAAGGCTCTGAGAAGTAAAGCAACCTGGTAAGGAACACATAGCTAGTAACAGGCAGAGAATCCTTATTTAACTCCAAAGCCCCTGAGTTTGTGTATTACACCATGCTGCCATGACAGACAGACCAGCACATCTAAAATGACAGTCACGTTCTATGTAGCCAACACGTCAGAAATCAATAGACCATCTTCAATTTGATGATCATCTCATCTAGTTAATGTTAAATACATTAATATTAATATTTAAGCACTCTCCTCTGCCACTTTTGACAGTCTACAATTATCCTATATTCTAAGCTATAGTGTGAAGTTGAACCGTCATTTCAACATATTAAAGGCAAGGTAATTCAGGAATAAGAACAAAGCAACCTTAAATGAAGACCCCAATCCAGTAAAAGAATATAAAGCTTTTTTTTTTCTTTGAGACGGAGTCTTGCCCTGTCTCCCAGGCTGAAGTGCAATGGCATGATCTCAGCTCACTGCAACCTCCACTTCCCGGGTTCAAACAATTCTTCTGCCTCAGCCTCCCGAGTAGCTGGGATTACAGGCGCCCACCACCATGCCCAGCTAATTTTTGTATTTTTAGTAGAGATGGGGTTTCATCATGTTGGCCAGGCTGGTCTCAAATTCCTGACCTCGTGATCCACCCACCTCAGCCTCCCAAAGTGCTGGGATTACAGGTGTGAGCCACTGTGTCCGGCCCAAAGCATTATATTTTAAACCTAATGGATGTCCTTTTAGTTAAAAGTCATACCCTTTAAAGAGCTTTCGGCCGGGCGCGGTGGCTCAAGCCTATAATCCCAGCACTTTGGGAGGCCGAGACAGGTGGATCACAAGGTCAGGAGATGGAGACCATCCTGGCTAACACTGTGAAACCCCGTCTCTACTAAAAAATACAAAAAACTAGCCGGGCGAGGTGGCGGGCGCCTGTAGTCCCAGCTACCTGGGAGGCTGAGGCAGGAGAATGGTGTAAACCCGGGAGGCAGAGCTTGCAGTAAGCTGAGATCTGGCCACTGCACTCCAGCCCGTGCGACAGAGCGAGACTCCGTCTCAAAAAAAAAAAAAAAAGAGCTTTCATAATAATCAAACTATTACTTATATCCTGAGTATATATGTTGATAGCTTATTAAATGTATAGATCATACCTTCTTTAAAAGTTGATTGAACATATCCAAAACTGATTCAACTTCTTGAAAGAAGCTTTCCAGTGTTAAAGACGACCATGTTAACACTGTGAGTCCTTGCCTCAACACAGATTCCACCTAAAGGAGGTAAAAACACAACTACTTCTATTAACAGGAGCGTCTGCACTTATAGAAGAGGATTTATCACCTGCAAATACTATATGTTATATTTTCTTACATATATTTTCCCTCTATTACACCGAATAAAGATGACTTTTTATTTTTAACCATCTTTGGCTGTCCAGGAAACAATCATGAATTTTCAGAAAAAGTGCTCATGATTTGGATTTAGTTGTTTTTTCAAAGGCAACAAAACTTAGACAAGAAATACTATAGAAAAAAAGAGCTATAAAATTGAACTAGAGAGATAGAGGGTCTAAAGAATAGATGTTTCAAAATCCATAATTTATAGAACCGAAATCGAATTTTAAATAACAGGAAAATCAATATAAACCTTCAGCAATACCAACCTTTTTCATTTTAGGGGTCATCAAATTGACAAATACAGAAGGCACTTCCTGACATAACTCATCATAATATTGCAGAAGACCCTGTAAGAAGTTGAAATGGCATGTTTTATTTTAATTCATTTTAAAGTAGCAGTCACATTCTGATTCATGCCAGGAAGGTTTCATAATCCCAGTTTCTTCTTGGTCCTGCCATGATGACAGCTGCCCATTTGAACTTATGCTGTTTTACCATACTTTTTCTGTACCTGTAAATTACCTGAGCATCTCCTTTAAACAAGTCAATAGCAATTTCTACATCTTCATTTTTCATATTTATTATTTGTCTGTCTAGATGTATATTAAGTAGTTTGAATTATCTTTTTGTGATATCTGTCATTACACATTTCCTCTTTTGTTCCTTATCTTCTGACACATTAAAACATACTCATCACTGATGCCACACTTGCTTTCATAAGTCAAAATAAATTTAGCTTCTCCACACAAACAGAATAAGGTTTTACAATATCTCTGAGATGTTGTTTTAAAGATGATCCATGATGATCAATTTTTCACTATTTTGCAATTTACTACACTATAGTGTGGGAAATGCGGATTCAAGTTACTTTATCTCCAAATGAATAATCTTAAACTGTTTCAATTTTTACCTAATAGTTTCAAAGCTCTTGATTCCTCTTTCCCCTTTATACATTACTTGTAATTGAAGTTTTATTTATACTTGACACTGGCTAAAGAACTTTGACTTTCTTGATATTGTTCAATACTAGCTAAAATCTTGTAAGTGTAATGCAAACTATATTAGCTTCGATTTATAACAGTACATTTAAACCCAATCCTCCAAAATCACAGCTAGCCAGTAAAAAAGCTCGTGTGTAGCTTCTGATGCCAAAGTCAGTTTCTACAATGCTAATGTTACTCTAGTTTAAAAAAATATAAAAATAAGCCGGGTGCGGTGGCTCAAGCCTGTAATCCCAGCACTTTGGGAGGCCGAGACGGGCAGATCACAAGGTCAGGAGATCGAGACCATCCTGACTAACACGGTGAAACCCCATCTCTACTAAAAAATACAAAAAACTAGCCGGGCGAGGTGGCGGGCGCCTGTAGTCCCAGCTACTTGGGAGGCTGAGGCAGGAGAATGGTGTGAACCCAGGAGGCGGAGCTTGCAGTGAGCTGAGATCCGGCCACTGCACTCCAGCCTGGGTGACAGAGCGAGACTCCGTCTCAAAAAATAAATAAATAAAAATAAAAATAAATATTATTTTGGTAAGAGCTAAACTGCTGCAAGACAACATTGCATAAATCTTCATGACTCTGTATTTGAAAAAGGTTTCTTAGATATGACACTAAAAACACAAAAGACAAAGTAGATAAACTGGACTTCAGCAAAATTTAAAATATTTGTGCTTCAAAGGACACCAACAAGAAAATGAAAATACAACCCAAAAAAATGGGAAAAGAAATTTGCAAATCATATATCTGATAAGGGACTAGTATTTAAAACCTAAAATGAACTTTATAATCAAAAAAAATAGACAAATACTCAATTTAAAAATGAGCAAAGGATCTGAATAGATGCTGCTGAAGGAAAGTATGCAAAAGGTTAGTAAGCACATGAAAAGGTGCTCAACAATCACCAGCCATTAGGGAAATGAAAACAAAATCAAAAGGAGATATCACCCCACACTCACCAGGAGGGCTATCATAAAAATGACAAACAATAGGCCAGGTGCAGTGGCTCAGGCCTGTAATCCCAGCTCTTTGGGATGCTGAGGTGGGCGGGTCACAAGGTCAAGAGATGGAGACCATCCTGGCCGACATGGTGAAACCTCGTCTCTACCAAAATTACAAAAATTAGCTGGGCATGGTGGCGCACGCCTGTCGTCCCAGCTACTCGGGAGGCTGAAGCAGGAGAATCGCTTGAACCCGGCAGACGGAGGTTGCAGTGAGCGGAGATCGTGCCACTGCACTCCAGCCTGGCAACAGAGCAAGACTCTGTCAAAAAAAAAAAGAAAAAAAAAAAAAAAAACAGGAAAAGTTTGTAGTTTATTTATTATATGATTGATTATAAAATTATAAATTTTGTACCACACAAATAGAGTTCATTTTCTCATTGCTCAGCTGTTCCATTAATGTCTGTGTAGTTATCTTATAACTCATATTTAATCAGTTCTCTATTGTTGAAGTTAGACTCTAGTCTTTTGCTATTACTAATTGTACTCGGGAAAAATGTCCTTGCATTTATATAATTTCCTGCATTCCCAAAATATATGTCCACAGCCTGCCAAGAAAAGCAAAGAAGATGAGTTAATGCAGCTTGCTATTTTAACTGGCTTTCTAAAGAAATTCTCATGTTACTTAACTCTTGCCAAACATTTTAGAAACAATGTGTTAGGATTTGAATATACTTTGATTTCATCTTTGAATCAAAGGTTGAATCAATCACCAACCCTTGACGGCACTTTTTTTTTTTTTTTCTTACTCTGTCGCCCAGGCTGGAGTGCAGTGGCGTGATCTCGGCTCACTGCAACCTCGACCTCCCGGGTTCAAGCAATTCTCCTGCCTCAGCCTCCAGAGTAGCCAGGATTACAGCCGCACACCACCACACCCGGCTTCCTCATGTTAGCCAGGCTGGTCTTCAACTCCTGACCTCAAGTGATCCACCCACCTTGACCTCCCAAAGTGCTGGGATTATAGGCGTGAGCCACCGTGCCCAGCAGTACATTTTAATGTCAGTTTTTGCCTGCCGTTTTCATTTTGTTAGATTTTAGTTTGACGTACTAGTGAACTTTAATTGAAATAATGCTCCTTTTTGCCTCACAATGTTGACAATCATCTCTACTTGTATTGTACTGTCGACCCACTTTATTAATTTATATCTCATAAATATTCTAGGATAACTATATTATAAAATTTAATGCACAAGATCTATAAAATTACATTAATATTTTTTGAAACTTGCTATTTCGTCAGTGTCATTATCCAGAAATCTAAATCTGGTTTCTGATAATCTTCTCACTTTTTGCTTTCCATTTCCAATCTTATCTTTGGTTTGCAAGTCAGTATTTTAATTCTATCAAGAATCAACATATTAACAAATTTTCCCTCAATGCCATGAAGCATAACTGTAGGGATATGTGTATACATATATATATATATTTTTTTTTTAACCAAAAAGCTCCTTCAAATATAATTAGAAAACATAATCTATCTTACCTGCAAATACAGTTTGTCTGCTTTCAATTTACTTTCCAATTTTAGCAACCTCTTTGCCTGTTCTGGTACATCCAACTTCATTTTTATCATGCACTTAGTTTCCCGAACAACTTCCAAAATTTTGGGATCAAAATTAACCAGCAACTTCCCTGTTTCTGGATGTCGCACAAAAAGCGTGGCTTGTAAAGCTACAAATAAATAATGATTGACATTAACTCATTCTGAATTTCCTTTCTGCTTCCAGCTCTGTTTATGTTTCTGTCTTGCCCCCTGGACTACTAACTTCTTGAGGGCAAAGGAAATGTTTTAGATGCCCCAGATGCTAAGGCACAGCGTCTGGCACATAGTGAATACTCAAAACTCAAAACAAAGATAAATGAATGAAGAGTGTCTGCAAAGCCATAAAATCAGATCCAGGGAGAGAAACATTGACCAAGAATGGTGCTTTGTGCTATGAATTGCAATATTTTTCTGAGTGGGTTGAAGAGATCTATGTTAGTTTATCTTATGGATTATGAGTTGACCCTTGAGAAAGAACCAGAAGATGGTTAGAATCACAAAAGATGCCCTACCTCATTTCAAACTCGTTCCCACTCAGACCCCAAACTGTCTTCTTTAAAGAGGTTTATTTAAATTTAATCTCCATCCTGAATTTCTGATAATTAGACTCAATATCAGTAAGAAATATTTATTAAATACCATTGAGTTGTGAACTCCTAGAATGGAGGGAAGATGTTTTACACTACATCTCACATAAACATCATTCATATAAACAGGCATTTTCAGATATCTATTATATTATGAATTGAAATACATAGGCCCAAGCCGTTCTTACTGGGTAGCCTTAGATTATTTGTCAGCTTAATACAAAGAACTTCTACAGGCATAATAATAAAACACTTATTATAGACTAGTATGTGCTAGTTTGAATTACATCTTGTATTAACAAACAACACAATCACCACATCTTCCAAACTTCACATTGTTTTGTTGAATGTGGCCACATCAAACTTCCAGTAAAATGAAAATAGTCTGTATATCTCTTTGAAGTTAGTTGACTTTTACTCATCAGATAAAATTAGTCTTGATATGGCCCTTAATGATGCAAGTTTCATGACAATTTCAACTTAAAATTTTATCCAACTCATTTAGAATCTTTTTAAGATGTGTTAGAAATCACTTATCCTAACCGAAAACCAAGCACTGCATGCTCTCACTCATAAGTGGGAGGTGAACAATAAGAACACATGGACACAGGGAGGGCAACAGTACACACCGGGGCCTGTTAGGGGGTGGGGAGCAAGAGGAGGGAGAATATTAAGACAAATACCTAATGCATGTGGGGCTTAACACCTAGATGACGGGTGGACAGGTGCAGAAATCCCAGATCTTAAAGTAAAATAAAAATAAGTAAATAAATAAATCACTTATCCTACCAAGGAGATTCCAAAAGAACTTTTGAACAGTGAAATGAGCTTGCTTGAAAAGACAAAAAGTCAACAAGACAACTAAAATGGACCAATAACGACAGCCAGGAATTCTGCTCTGGGACAAGATGAGCATTTCATTCTATGTGAATCACCATCAGAGAAACTTTACAGAGCAACCAACTAAAGGAGGCTGATGCTACATATCTAATTATTACTACAAACTCCTATGTGTGGCTAAGTACAGTTACGTCACTAGGATAAAGGAAGCCTTCCAGAGAAATTCACTTTTCTGAAATGAAATAAAAGACATTAAAGAATTCTGATTGTTTGTTTTACTTGTGAAAGAACATGAAAGAATTATACTTAGTATTGAAAGTATGAAAGAATTCTACTTCATATTGTTTGTATGCAACCACTTCTCCTGGGTATCAATCCATTACAATGAGTATATTGCACCCAACAGGGGCCAACTGATGTTCTCAAGGGAAACAAACTCTTCGGGAAACTTGATAAAATCATTATTCATCAAGATTGTCTAATGTCTACTTATTGGACATTTTAAAAATATTTTAAGAGCTCCCAAGCATGCCAGGCATCATTCTTGGCACTATTAGAAACAGTACAGTACAATGTTAAGAGAACGGATTTGGGAGCCAGACTATCTGAATTTGAATGAGCTGTGTGATTTTGGGCAAGCCACTTAACGTGTCAGTGCCTCAGTTTTCTCATCTGTAAAACAAGGCTAACAATAGTTCCTTGGAGGGTTGCTGTTAGGATTAAAGTAATTTGCACAATACATGTAACATGTTGAGACAAAGCCTGGCACATGGTGAGCACTGTATGAATGTTAGATATGACCACTTTTTAAAGGATATCAGATGAAACAGACATAGAGGGTAACGTTGGAATGTGTAGGGGACACAGGGTAGATCTATAAAGCAGTAAGTGTCATGAGAAAGAGCTACAGACGAAGTGTGTGGTGAGCTCTGGAGGAATTATTATTTTCTGCCAGGAAGAATAAGGAAAGGCTGTATGAAACAGGTGACTGTAGAGCTTGTTTTTGAATACGTGCAGATAAGAGAAAGGGTATTGAGGGCAGAAAAACCACCAGGAGAAAAAAAAAATTTAAGTGCACGGCATTGTAGAACCAAAACAAAACCCGTATATGCTTCAGTTGTTAAAAATTCTCTTTTGCCTTTTTCCATAGTCTGAGTTTTAAACTCCTCTCGAAGCTCCCTGGAGAGTTTTGCTCCATAAACAGACTTTCTTTAGCGTCCACAGGGTCCTCCATATAGCACAGCACCCAGAAACAGCTGGCCTGATAAAAGTGGCTTATTAAAGGCTTACCTATGGTTCCTATTAGGGACGACACCCTGCGGGGACTGGGGCACTGTCCTCTAGGATGCAGGTATGCTGTGAATCAATGGCCTGTAGACAAGTGCTGTGTCCCCACACAGCTAAAATACATGAGTTCTGGAACCAAGAGGCAGAAGTAGGAGTGATTCCTCTCACCATCGTTCCAGCAACCCACCTGCAGAACTGGTGCTTCCTGTGCCTGCAGTGCTGTGCTCTGCTTAGGTGGAGACCCTGATTTGGGAGGGAGAAACCTTTCTACCAAGGGACATGGTAAGGGGTCCGCCAAGATCACAGATAAGAGTTTAGGATTGAGATTGTAACTAAGAGCTTAAGGTTAAGACAAGACAAAGCAGGAATCTGAACTGGCCAACCACTGAGCCTACACAAAAACAACATCCCGGAGGGCTGGATGATGGCTAAGAACCATCCCGTCTCACATTTAACTCCACCCAAAGCCTTGGCAACACATAAGCCCTCCCCTGAGAGGCACACAGACACAGTGCACTAAAACGCTTCATTTACTGGAGCTCAAATCTGAAATTAAATTCAGTAATAAAAAAAGGGAGAAAGTAAAGGAGGGACACAGCAAGGAAGGGAAGCAGGGAGAGAGGAAAGAAGGCAGGATGCAATTTTTCTCCCCAGAATGGGACTGAGATTTGAATCTATACCATGATACAACTGAATATGAACACCTTCATAAAGTCTGGAGAAATATCCCTAAAGATATTTTTACTTTCAAATACTGTTTTTCAGTGGAAAATCCTAAGTTAAGTATGTCAACTTCAAGGTTATGATCATTTTCACTTATAAAATCAGAATATTGTTAACAATTGTAAACAAATAAACCACTGTAGCATCCCTAAATCTAAATTGTAACTATCCTAAGATTATGTGGAAGGGATGGAAAAAGTTCTCCAGAACTATGAATTCATTCAAAATCACCTAATCCCTACTTTGCAGGCTCACGGCAGTGTTATACACACCGTAATGTAACTGTGAAATCTCTCTGATCCAGGCTGTGTGATAGACCACCTCGAATTCCACCAGCACATAGGAGATCTTGTTATACTGACGGATGACAGCTTTACCGTCCGGACTTGATAAAATGTCTGAGTTTTTCTGTTTTTTTAAGGGAAAAGAAAGATTTACTTTAAAAGATTGCTGAATGTTTTTATATCCAAATAATGAAAGTATTTATATGTAAAATGATATCAAATAATTATGCTACCAGTTTAGATTCTGCCTCACAGTAAAACAGAGATACAGAAGGCCATATCAGCAGGAGGCAGAAGTAGGGAAACGTTATCAGTACATAGAGGGAAGACTGGAAAAGGAAAGAAAGGGTTTAGAGAGAGAGATGCCTCGAGCCCCACAGCCTGCCCCAGGCATTCAGAGTCTCTACCTCATTTTCTGATCCCATCCCACTGCTCTAGACAAGATATAATTGACTGATGTTCCTTGAACCGTGAGTATCAGGGCAAATTCCTAAATTCCAGCACACAAAAAAAGGTAACCATGTATCAAACAATAAAAATAAAATTTCTTAGCCGGGTGTGGTGGCTCACGCCTGTAATCCCAGCACTTTGGGAGGCTGAGGTGGGTGGATCACGAGGTCGAGGCGGGTGGATCACAAGGTCAGGAGTTCAAGACCAGCCTGGCCAAGATGGTGAAATCCCGTCTCTACTAAAAATACAAAAATTAGCCAGGTGTAGTGGCAGGCACCTGTAATCCCAGGTACTCGGGAGGCTGAGGCAGGAGAATCACTTGAACCTGGGGGGCGAAGGTTTCAGTGAGCTGAGATCGCACCACTGCACTCTAGCCTGGGTGACAGAGTGAGATTTCGTCTCAAAAAGATAAATAAATACAATAAAATAAAATTTATTGGCCAGGTACCGTGGCACACCCCTGTAATCCCAGAACTTTGGGAGGCCAAGGCAGGTGGATCACCTGAGGTCAGGAGTTGAAGACCAGCCTGGCCAACATGGTGAAACCCCATCTCTCCTAAAAATATAAAAAAATTAGCCAGGCATGGTGGCGGATGCCTGTAATCCAGCTACTCCAGAGGCTGGAGGCAGGAGAATCACTTGAACCCAGGAGGCGGAGGTTGCAGTGAGCCGAGACTGCGCCACTGCACTCCAGCCTGGGCGACAAACCAAAACTCCATCATAAATAAATAAATAAATAAATAAATAAATAAATAAATAAATAATAAAATTTCTTAAGGTAAAAATCAAAAGATTTAGGTTTCGATTCACATGTCAAACAGGGCCCTCCCACCACAAAGTCAATCAGCAACTGAGTCCCCCGAGTAGGGACTCAGGGTTTTAATTTTTTTTTAATATTCAGAACAATGACACAAATGATAGCAGCAAAAGAGAAACAACAGAATCTTCATATTTAATAATGCTTAAATAATACAATTACTTGCAAAACTACTGTTTTGTAGTTATGTTGTTCTATAAGCAAAAGACACGAGACCAGGCAAACCAACTCTGCCTTCTGATTCTGTCTCTTAAATAAAATTTAAGAAAATAACAACGACAAAGAAAAGACAAACTGGCAGTCTCAGAATGCCAACAGGGCCCAACCAAGACTGTCCTGTTTTTCAGAACTCTAATAATCTTAGGGACACAGAGAATGAATCAACTGTATTATATTCCGCTCTCAGTGGCAGTTCTTCACACAGGAATACACTCTTTGGGTTTATCTCCACCTTCACTGAGTATATATCAGTGACCTATCTGCCCATACACAGAAGTAAGCTTCTGTGCCAGGCCTGTACTTTACTGTGTTTTCAAATTTTTAATTTTTATTTTTTTAAAGGCTTTACAAGGTGTCCTGTGTTATTAAAAGACATAAAATTATAAGATTCACTGACTTTGAGATAACTGTAATTAGATTGGTTTATCTACTAAACCTGAAGGAATTGACTTTGTTTCTCTCAAGTATATTTACAAACTAAATTTTCCTTTTCTGGTAAAAGAATTGGCTCTTCGTTGGCTACTTTAGTGGACACGAATATTATAGGATACAATATATTTGTTATATTAAAATCCATATATTAAAATCCACATATTAAAATTTAATTATTGGCTTACAAAGAAATAATTGATGGGCTCACTTATCCGGCGATAGAGCTGCCTCACCCAGAGTATTTTTCCTGCTATAGGGGGCATGTTGCGAGCAAGAGGGGGGTCGTCTTTCTGAGAATGATAAAGCTGTAATTAAAAATCTGGTGTTAATGTTTGAATTCAATACAAGGGAGAAGGCAAAAAAAATATATACAGTTACCTTTGTATAGTTTCATCATTATTCACATTTTATATACAGTAGGTAGCCAATAAATATGTAAACGCACATCCGAGGTAACCTGAGACTTTGAAACAATGATGTTGCCCATATATGACACTTAATTTTCTCTTCACCTTTATTTCCTATTACATGTATTTTTTTTCTGCCCTCATCCCAAAGTTCAAGGAGGTATTCAAAAGGAGCACATAGCTGCATAATATTAGTATCTGTCATAATAGTATCTAGAGCCCATATTTCTATAGGTAAAAATACTAACTTAAACGGGCTTTGCTATATACACACCAGAAAACGGTCACAAAAAGATAGTTTTTTTAACTTTTATTTTTAAGTTCGGGGTTACCTGTTTGTTATATAGGCAAACTCGTGTCATGGGGATTAGTTGTACAGATTTTTTCATCACCCAGGTGTTAAACTTAGTGTCCATTAGTTACTTTTTCTGATCCTCTCCCTTCTCCCACCCTCCAGTAGGCCCCAGTGTCTACTGTTCCCTTCTTTGTGTCCATGTGTACTCAGTGTTTAGCTCCCACTTACAAGTGAGAACATGTAGTATCTGGTTTTCTGTTCCTGCTCTAGTTGGCTTAGGATAATAGCCTCTAGCTTCATCCATATTCCTGCAAAGGACATGATCTCGTTCTTTTTTATCTACCACCTTTTCTTTATCTAGTCTACCACTGATGGGCATTTGGGTTGATTCCATGTCTCTGCTATTGTGAACAGTGCTGCAAGGAACATATGTGCGTGTGTGTCTTTATGACAGAACGATTTATTCCTTTGGGTACATACTCAATAATGACAAAAACAAGCAATGAGGAAAGGACTTCTTATCTTATTCAACAAATGATGGTGGGATAACTGGCAAGACAGTTCAGAGCAAAGAGGTGTAAATCTGGCTGTCCAGCAATATACACTGTCAAGCACCTTCCCACCCAGAAGGGAGCGTCAGTGCTCCTTAGCAGTGAAAGATCACTCTGAAAAGCTTGGCATGAGACAATGATGGCAAATATTTTCAGATTTTTTTTTCTTTTTGTGCTAATGTACCGTTTTATTTGTAAACATGCCACTTGCCTTCTTAGTAGCATCAAGTTCAGCCACATAGTACTGAAGAATACGCTCAATTGTGTGGTTTATTTCTGATCGAAGACAGGGAATGTTCAGCTTCTGAAATCTAAAAGCAATTGAAGCTGAATAATTAAAAACTAAATGAGAAATATACTTAAGAACTGCTGTCATAGTAAATATCCATTCATTCATTTGACAAATATTCATACCAGCCCTCATTCATTGTCCTAGGATAAAGCAATGAACAAGATAGGAGGTACAATCCTAGCTCTCCTGGAATCTACAATTATCTTATGGAAAAGACAGACATCTGTCGAGAGTAACAAAAATAATTATTTAAATTACAAATGGGTCAGAAATGCCTATAACTAAAAGAGACCTAGACAAGTCTGGGGATTCAAGCAAGATAAGAGAAAATGACAAATGGATTACACGATGAGTGAGGAAATGGTTTAGCAAAGATGGAAGAGAACACATTGACTCACCTTCTGCCAGTGTTAATTCCATGCAATTCCATATAACCACATAACCATAATCATAAAAACAACTTTGTTGCTAAATGTCACTTCCATTCAGAGACTGAATGACACACAGGAAATACTAAAAACTACAATATTCTGGTAATAAAATGAATTGACACCAGCACACTACAGGTAAAAAGAGAAAGAGACAGAGAGAGAGACAGAGACAGAAGTCGCTAAAAAAATGGTACCTGCCATCTGTGCAGTACTGTCACATGTCAAAATCATGTTATTTCTGTTTTGACTTTTTTTACAATGGTCTCACCAGGTCTCCATCATTACAGCCATGGTACTATGCAAAGCCAGACCCAACCCTAGATCCGCTGGCTCTCAGGAAAGAGCTCCACAAGCATTCCTGACACAGGTCTTGAGCCCTCTCTGTGCTGAAAGGGAAAGGCTTCTAGTCCCACTCAGTCCTCTAATCTGGGATTCCCCACCCTTTGAGAGAGTAGTGCTCTTAGGATGGAGGGAAAGGAAGCTAAAGGAGAGAAGATTTCAGCTGCTCATACCACAGAAAAATGTGGGGGACAGATAACTCGGTGAGATGATGAATACGTCATTTGGCTTGGTTGTAGTAATCATTTCACTATATATATAAAAATATCACGCTGTACATCTTAAGTATACACAATTCTTTTTTAAGGTGCAGGAGCCCTCAGGAGGGAAAATGGCAAGTTTTGGAATCTATTACTCTTAGATAATCTCACTTTCAGAAATTCTTTCAGTATGTAGGAGTAAACATTATTTGTTCCCTTTCCAACAATACCTATAAAATTAACCCCTAACATATTACATGGCTGGGGGCAGGGAGGGGAACCATGAGAAATAATTTCATTTTCTGGTTGAAAGACTTTCTGCTACCAAAAAAATGCAATTAGAACATATAATTCTTCATTTCAAATTTTTACCAGTCTATTTAGTGGTAATTGAATGGTTTATGTTTGTAAGTTTTAAGGTTTACATAGGAGAGATTTCCAACAACATTTTAATTTGAAATTGTATTTTCAGATTTAAAGTTACCCCCCCTAGAAACTACACTGCTTAAAGTGTTACGAATACCTTTGAAGTAGCTGAAGAGCCTGCTGAGAAGATAAGATTTTCCCAAAACTACTGTTCATAAATGCCTGTATTTGTACCTAAAATAAAATATTAATATTTAAATGATTTTTGCTGTTAAAGACACTGGTTTTGTTGAACAACAGTTAATGTCTTTCCTACAGAATTAAGATAGCCTCAAGCCTCAAACACATCTACCATCTAAGTATCAAGAACTGCATCATTCAGTATGATGGACTTTGGCTACACGTGGCTATTGAGCACTTGAAATGTCACTACGTAGAAGCAAGATGTCTGTAAATGTAAAATACTGCCAGATTTCAAAGACTTAGTACAAAAAAGAGAATACAATATATTTCATTAATGATTTTATATTAATGACCTCTTAAAATATTTAACACATTGGGTTGAATAGAGTATTAAAATTAATTTCACCTGCTTCTTTTTACTTTTATTCATGTGGCTACTAGAAAAATTAAAGTGACATGTGGTTTGCCTTTGCAGGTTATTACCAATCGGATATTTCTGATCTAGAGAATTTACAAAAGGAGTGAAGGTCCCTTACAAGCATTTTTCTTTGGGATATATAGAACTTCAGGTAGAATAGTATAATGATGCTATAGACACCAGGGTCAGCAGATGTCATTTGCTGACATTGTTGCTCTCAGAAACCTCTTTGCTACTGCTAAGGAAGTACAAGAAGTAGAAAATGTTCTTTCAAGAGTCCCACCATTGGTCCAGAGTGGTGGCTCATGCCTGTAATCTTAGCACTTTTGTGGGGGGAGATGGGAGGATTGCTTGAGGCCAGGAGTTGAAGACCAGCCTGGGCAACACAGCAAGAATCCGTCTCTATAAAAATAAAAATAAATAAATAAATAAATAAATAAATAAATAAATATTCCCACCATCCTTAACAGTCAACTCCAAACTCCTGGTACCCAAAAGATGGAACTGAACCATTCTTTGCAAATCATTTGTATATACAGATCATATTGGTATGGTCTATTAATATATACCACACCCATGAATCAAACATTGGAAAAGGAAGAAAAATTAAAACACTGATGCCTCAAGTAAATTATTTAACTATTAAAAGGTTAATATTGCTCTAAATTTACTGAAAGCTAAAATTTGAATCTAAGACCACAATAAAGCCTTTATAACATATGATCTTTCTTAATAAATCATAAAAAGAATTTAAGAGATAACAAGTTTTTCAAAAATTCCCATTGCCATAAGGATTTAACTTTCAAAGCATTTTAGAAGGAAACTCCACCCTACCTAACCAGCCAAACACTAAAAGTAATAATTAAAATATAATATATCTTAGCATCAAAGAGTCTAACTTTCAAAAACTGAAAGGAAATCCATGCCAAAAACAAAATGTGTTATCGTTAGAGTGGTAGAATTTTAGGATCTTTCTTATGTATTTATATTGCCCAGGTTACATGCAATGTAGTTTTAAAAGAATTTTTTAGGCCGGGCGCGGTGGCTCAAGCCTGTAATCCCAGCACTTTGGGAGGCCGAGACGGGCGGATCACGAGGTCAGGAGATCGAGACCATCCTGGCTAACACGGTGAAACCCCGTCTCTACTAAAAAATACAAAAAACTAGCCGGGCAAGGTGGCGGGCGCCTGTAGTCCCAGCTACTCGGGAGGCTGAGGCAGGAGAATGGCGTAAACCCGGGAGGCGGAGCTTGCAGTGAGCTGAGATCTGGCCACTGCACTCCAGCCTGGGCGGCAGAGCGAAACTCCATCTCAAAAAAAAAAAAAAAAGAATTTTTTAAATACATGAGGAAAACATCTGATTTTTCACAGTTTCATGGCAAGGATATCAGACTTAAAAAGTGTACAAAGTGTATTCTTATCCCTGCTTGTGTCTCCAGGAAATTCTGCAGCAAGAGGAGACCATTCCTTTGGGCTAAACGTAGGTTAACAGTAGTTTCAGTTAACAGTAGAGAGCAACTGAGGTCATATAGCCCAAAAGGTGAGAGAAAAACATCTTACAGTCTCATCTGACATACTTTCTGACTACCCGTCATCCATCTGGTGTCCCTGAATCTATGACACACAGGATAGGAACGCCTCTTCAGAGCTGCCCTCTATAGCGGCAGAGAGAATGTAGGCATAAAGCATAAGGCCACAGGGAGAGTGATCCATCTTCCTAATCTGTTCTCAAATCTTATCACACTTGATAAAGAATAATGTTTACAAATTCTCTCTTGAGCTGGAAAAATAATATTGGCTCCTTAGCACAAGAATCAAATACAAATTTTAATGTAAATTAAAAATGAGACCAGGTGCAGTGGCTCATACCTGTAATCCCAGCACTTCGGGAGGCTGAGGTGGGTGAATCACCTGAGGTCAGGAGTTCAAGACCTGCCTGGTCAACATGGCGAAATCCTGTCTCTACTGAAAATACAAAAATTAACCGGGCATGGTGGCACGTGCCTGTAATCTCAGCTACTCAGGAGGCTGAGGCAGGAGAATCACTTGAACTTAGGAGGTGGAGGTTGCAGTGAGCCGAGATCGCTCCACTGCACTCCAGCCTGGGTGACAGAGTAAGACTCCATCTCAAAAAAAAAAAGAATCCTAGCTATAAAAGCCCTTTGGGCTTCTAGTTATTCTCTGGTGTCTTTTATTAAATATGCTCATTATTCATTAAAAAAACAAAACCTTTAGTGGAGTAGTTTAAAAGTTACACTGCAAATATGTTTGATCAATGTGAAAGAGGAACTTAAAATAAATCATAAATATAGAAACATCATATGTAAATATTTACAGAAAGTACTGGATAGTACTATCGACTACTTTTCAGCTTTACTAGGTAAAAATAAGGTATAATTACTTACCTCTAAACCACTGATTTTTGTCATGAATTCTAAGAAATCTGTGTCAAACTCTGTCCTTCTTGGATCCAGAATGTCATATTGCTTTTTCTTAACCCCTTGGTATATATTTCTGAATTTTATTGCCATAATATCTATTCCTTCTATGGTAGAATTACTCAAGGTTGAGTATGTTTGCACAATAGTTATCATTTCTGTAATCTTAAAAAGAGAAATGTTATTTTGTTTTTTTAAATGAGATAGTAGGCAACTTCCCTAAAATAAGCTCTTAATGAATCATTGATATAAAACACAAACCATTAAACAGGACCTAGAATAATTTAGCTAACACCAACCAGAGGAGATAAAACAGAAGACAAATCTGTCATCCGTCATTCTTACTTCTTAGACTAAGACAGAAGACGTTATATCATATCCAGAGAGAGTTCACAACCTTTTTCAGAGTTTAATCACCTTTTCTTTCAAGGTTGGCAGGGAACTTGACTAAACAGCTTCATTCTGCGGTCTCTTGAGGATTTTCTGAAAATCATTTCACTGGATTACTGGACTCAGAAGTTCTACCCTGCTTTTTGGCCCTCACTATAGTTCTGACAATTAACATTGGCACATAGCCACCTGTGTTCCCTCTTTGACGCCTGCGTTCAGGTAAAAGTCTGGCCCAAGAAGCTTGAATAATGGCAGCAATCATTCCCGACCGGTGATGAGACCTGGGAAACCCTCACAATGGACTTTATTTCAGAAATGGCTGCCTTTGTCTCAACCTAACACCACCTACTTCACCAAAACAAACAAACAAAAAACTCATGTCCACAGGCTACTCCTTACTCTTCCCCATTTTGACTTCTGCTTTAGAGAACAATGCTCAATCCTCTCCAGGGCTGGCCCCTTTGTCCGATGGCCAGAAAGGAAATAAACCTGTTTTCAGAGAATCTTCCAAATACCACACACACCATAAAGACAACACCACTGATCCTCCTACACAGCCAGCAGAATTCACATGAATCCCCGTGTATGGTCACCCAGAAGGACTATTTTCAAAGCAACTGTTGCTCTTACTCCACTATTTCCATACACTTCCAAAAACTACTATCATCCTAGAAGCCACTGCAAATGTGGAGGAAATAAAGGCCACTGGGATTTACAGCATGTTGCGCATGCTCTATATAAACACAGGAACTGTCTGAGTCTCCTCCTAACACATGTGCTCCACTCAACTACTTTAAAGAGCAAAAAGCAAACTACTACTGGCTTACTCTGTTATTCTAACCTGCTAAGACTGTTTCCTTTACCCTTACCTCATTACTCTACCACCTGGCTCCAACAGCCAGAGACCGGGAAAAAATTCCTGTCACTAACACGTCCTCTATTTTGTTGATTGGTTGGATGAGGGGTCATCTGAGGCAGACATGGTGGTCAGTCCCATGCTTGCCCTTCAAACTTAGCCAGTGGACCCTCTGTCCCCATACCACACAGAGCAACATAAAGCCAGCTGTAGGAATCAACCAAGGCCATGCTCCTGCTAGTGTGTCCTGGCCCTGACTTTTTCAACATCTCTCTATCAATGTTCAATCACTCAGTACTCACCACCAATATATAGTCTCTCCTCTGGCTCACCAACCTTGCACCCTTTCCAGTTCTCAACTTGCTGTGATTCCCTCATCTCAGCGTCACCATGAGTGGAGACCCTACCTCACGTACTAGCTCCAGATCCTCAAATCTCCCCCAGCAGTACCAGCTCTCCAACTTTTCTCTTCTCTCCCACAAATGTTCAGGGTGAGAAGAAAACAAAACTGAAGATAGAGCTCTGGAAAACACCAATATTCACCAAAATTTACATGGCAGGAAGAGGAAGAAGCAAAGACTATTGTACACATTTCATTCTGGCATACTCAATGCACCATCAAGTCTATACCTGTCATAAAAAGGTGTGTTTCAGACATCCTAACACTGACATACTAGAGCCTTCTTCACTTACTCCTCGAAGGGCCCCAACATATCTGCCTAACTCTGAAATCTCAGCTCTCCAACCCCAACCTCAGTCTTGTCTGCCCTTTGACTTTGCCACTTGGTCATTCTGACTTCAAATCTCAGCTTTCCCTAATAGGCTCTTAGTGCACCCTTCCGGCTCTCCTTTTCGTCTGTGTAAGAGTTCACAAGGGTAGTCAAACAGTGGCCCCTTCCATACCCTACTCATCAGAGGAAGCCCACCTAGGCAGCTCGGTAACCATCTCTTGCGGATTATGTAAAATCCTGGACACACTTCAGGGTTAAGTTTGACAGCCCCACCTTTGAGAGTGGACACCGATATCCACCAATTATCCAATGGGAAAAATGCCAGTCTGTCAAGGCGTTCTTAGTACAAGGGAGTTGGGACAACCTAGCAATCAGGATGCATTTTAGGTAAGGCCTCTAGGGAGTGCTACCTCAGCTCTGGTTGCTGAGCACTTGTGGCTTGAAGTTGTATTCTTCAAACCAGAGGCATGGCTTCTCCAGAGACCAGAGTGGGTGCAGCTGATGCAGCTGGTCATTACAGACCACTTCCTCTAGCGTCAGAGGAATTCCTGGGCTGCTATTTCACAGACGGATGACCATTCTATCAGCATTAGACCCACCCGCAAACATCTTTACCACTAATAAGGTTGAGTCCTGAAACTACCAATTTCAAAATGGCACCCAGGTTGGCAAGGGTTCTGGCTCCTGGAAAATAAGGGTAACCGAGACCCACCTCCAGGTTTATGCTCTAGTGGAGTCAGAACATTAAGCATCTTTGTCCTAACCAGTGAGACCTGTGTATTAATTTGACTTGTTCTAGTAGCCTAATTGAACATTTGCCCCCCAAAAATCCCTACTGGCTGAGCACAGTGGCTCATGCCTATAATTCTGCACTTTGGGAGGCTGAGGAAGGAGGACTGCTTGAGGCCAGGAGTTCAAGACCAGCTCAACAACATAGCAAGACCCCATCTCCACAAAAAAAACAAAAATTTAATTAGCTAGGCATGATGGTACATGCCTATAGTCCCAGCTACTCAGGAGGCTGAGGAGTTCAAGGCCAAAGTGAGCTATGATCACGCCACTGCACTCCAGCCTGAGTAAAACAACAGGACCCCATCTCAATTTTTTTTAATTTAGTAAATAAAAATAAAATGTTTTTTAAAATCTATTGTGCATAAAACAGCCCTGTATAACAGTTCCTTAGATATGACATCAAAAACACAAGGAAAACAAAGAAAAATGTGATACATTGAACTTCATTAAAATTAAAAACTATCATACTTCAAAGGACACCATCAAGAAAGTGAAAAGATAACCCAAAAATAAGAGAAAATACTTGTAAATCATATATCTGATAAGGAAGTTATACCCAGCATATATAAAGCACTCCTACAACTCAACAACAACAAAAAAAGACAAATAACTCAGTTAAATACTATGCAAAGAATTTGAATAGATGTTTTTTCAAAGAAGATATACAAATGGGCAAAAGCACATGAAAAGATGCTCCACATCATTAGCGATCAGGGAAGTGCAAATCAAAACCTCAATGAGACACCACCTTATACCCAGTAGAATGGCTAAATTCAAAAGGACAGGTAATAACAAGTGTTGGCAAGGATGTGAAGAAATCATAAACCTCATACTTTGCTGGTTAGTTGGGGTTATCAACAAAAAGTTAAACATGGATTGCCATATGACCTAGCAATTCTGCTTCTGCACATATACCCAAGAAAAATGACAACATATGCTTACACAAACTCTTGTACACAAATGTTCATAGCAATATTATTCATAATAGCCAAAAAGTGGAAATAATCGTAATGTCCATCAACTGATGAGTAGAAAAATAAACTGTGATATTATCCATACAATGGAATATTCTTCAATGATGAATGGAATGAAGTTCTAAAATATGGTATAATACAAAAAATTAGCCAGGTGCAGTGGCAAGCACCTGTAGTCCCAGCTACTCGGGAGGCTGAGGCAGGAGAATGGCGTGAACCCGGGAGGCAGAGCTTGCAGTGAGCAGAGATCACGCCACTGCACACTCCAGCCTGGACGACAGAGCGAGACTCCGTCTAAAAAAAAAAAAAAAAAAAGGTATAATATAGATGAGCTTTGAAAACATTATGCTAAGTGAAAGTAGCCACAAAAGACCACATATTATATGATTCCACTTATACAAAATGTCCAGAATAGGTACATCTATAGAGAAAGTAGATCAGTGGTTGCTTAAAACTGGGGAGAGGAGAGAATGGGGTATGACTGATAATGGGCACAAGGTTTCTTTTAGTGGGAGTGAAAATGTTCTAAAATTAGATTGTGGTAATGACTGCACAGCCCTGTGAATATTCTAGAAAACATTCACTTGTACAGTTTAAGTGGGTAAATAGTATAGTATATTAATTATGTCTCAATAAAGCTGTTAAAGAAACAAATTGAAAAAAACAGCATCAAAGAAGTATGTATGAAGGATCCCACTCAGCAACTTGGTTCTGTTCATTACTCATACTTTCCTGTCCTGGCTTGATCAGGAAGTTACTAATAAAAATAGGCTTCCAAACATGTCTAGGTCTTCAACCTATGTAATGTCCCGCATTACTTTCCAACAAATGATGAACAAGATTCTAAATACTAGGAGGATCCAGGGAACTAGCGAAGTTGGGGGAAGAATACCTAAATGAGATCTTTACATACTTTTCAAAGGATGACTCCAAGAAGTCGCTGATATGGGCTGGCCTATATCCCCCGAAATAATGTCACTCCTTCCCAACCAGTCCTAATAAATGAATCAAACCTATGTCTGTCCAGCAAAGATACCACCCACACCATATACACTGGCTCAGAAAGAGGACATGCTTATACATCCAGAGATTCCACAACTACTGACTTCCACCAGGCTTTGCAGGTATTTCATCTCATACTTTTTCTCAGCCTAATATAATTGTTAAGAGCAGAGCCTTTTAAGCTGAAGTTCCATAGGTAGAGATAAATTGAGGTCTTGAGAGATATGAAAGTTGACCATAGCGCTTATGTTACTGGCATAAGGCAGTAACCAGGAATGAAAAAATAAGTTATAATAAAATGCAGTGACCTGTAAGTAATATTAGACGAGTCATAACAATAGTGAGACAAGATATCAGGAACAATAATTCTCAATGGCACTACATAAAATACAAAATCACCAAAAAGGTGTGGTGTGGAGTGGGGTATGATGACTGCATAATGCTTACCTTCTCCAGTCGTTTGCAAAAAGCTTCAAATTTTCCAAATATATACATTTCTGAAACCTCAAAAGATTTTTCCCCTGAGGATTCTAAAATCTGTTTCCTTGTTTTATGAAAAGATGTCTGATATTCCTTGAAGAGAAAAATGCAGTCCTACGAGAAAAGTAAAAGAAACGGGGAAAAGAAAGTGAGACATTTGTTCAGGAATCGAAAATTCAAAAACTCTACCCTCACACAGAACTGATCAAACTGTGAAAATCTGTATAGTTTTTTTATTTATACCATATTTTCATCCTCATTTCAACCTCACTTTTCTTCATCCTCACTGTTTTCCTTTAACTCTTATCCTACATCAAAGCACACCATATACTATTTGTTTTTACACTTTCATGACTAATTAGAACTCCCAAGAGGTCCAGAAACTATCTATCAAGATATCTCTATTCAGTTCGCATCCATCTTAGAATGAGCATTCTTTATGCACAGGTATATAAAATATGAAGTTTCTGTCATACAAAGCTATCATCTGACAATCATTTTTCCAAAAGAAAGTCATAAAGTCTTTGATGAGTACATTGCTGAAATCCTAATTATTTGACTACAGATATACTGGCCTGGTTTGTGAACGTAATAGAAATAAAAAGAGAATATGGTTGCTGGGTACAGTAGGAATCAACTATCATGTCAAGCTAACATTTCCTAAACACCAAATCTTTTTTGTAATGTTAAACTTTTTTGAAACCATCAATAGCCAGCCAAATCTTTATCATAACGCCATTTCTCAGATTCTGACTCTTCTGCCTCCTCTCGCCCATATAAGAACCCTTAAACATTGGGCCCACTTCGGTAATCCCCATATCAGCTGATCAGCACTTTAATTCCACCTGCAACCTTAATTACCCCTTGCCATATGTAACATAACCTATGGATATGTTCTGAGGATAAGCACACAGACGTCTTTGGGGGCCGTTATTCTGCCCAATGAAGCCACTAAATCAGACTTTCTGCAAGTGAGACTCAGAAATCTACATTTTTAACTAGTTCTCCTATAGTGATTCCTATAAATATTCAGATTTGAGAATAATTGGTCTCATTCTTTCCTCTATCACAATCTCCAAAACAATTCTCATTGCTCTCGTTGAGGTATCTGATTATTTTTCACTCATTCAACAAAAACGAGTTGGCTTTAGGGAGCTAGGGGAGGGATAGCATTAGGAAAAATACCCAATGTAGATGACAGGTTGGCGGGTGCAGCAAACCACCATGGCATGTGAATACCTATGTAACAAACCTGCACATTCTGCACATGTATCCCAGAACTTAAAAGTATAATAAAAAAAAGTTTTAATGAGTTGGCTCTGAATAACAGTTCTCAGATAAGATTCTGAATAACAATTCTCATTGTTTCCTCCAACTCATATAAAAACTATTCCTAAAAAGTATACACTGAAAGTTTCCTAAAAACATTTCAGATGTAATAGAAACATTGAACTAGAATTAAGAAAATCAAGTTCCCATTTCTAATTCAGTCAGTAAATGGCTAGTAATCTTGAGGATCTTAAAAGAATAATGAGACTACATTGCTAAATTCTATGTAAAGAGTTATGGTTCCTGCCAATTGGCAAACTTGGGGGGAGTAATTTCTGACTCCTATTCCCAAAAATAATGTAAGAGAAACTCTAGAGGAAAACATGGAATCCTGCAAGTAATAACAAAAACAACAGAAATGAGAAACTCCTAGGAAGATGATAAGTTGTTTTGAATCTGGGAATGAGGGGAGCAAGAATGATTAGGAAAACAGAAAGAAGATAAAGAATATTAGCAAATAAGGGGACATCTTATATAGTAAGACAAAGATTAGTAAGAGAATATTATCAACATTAAGTCAATAAATTACAAATTTTAGACAATTAGGGGAAGTTCCCCAAGAATATCAACTTACTAAAACTGACTCAAAAAGAAATAGAAAGTATAGTCAAATAGTTTTTTTAATAAACAGGCCAGGTGTGGTGGCTCATGCCTGTAATCCCACCACTTTGGTAGGCAAAGGCAGGATGATTGCTTAAGCTCAGGAGTTTGAGACCACCTGAGAAACACAGCAAAACCTTGTCTCTACAATAATAAAAAAATTACCCGGGTGTGATGGCATGCACCCGTGGTCCCAGCTACTTAGGAGGCAAAGGTGGGAGGATCCCTTGAGCCCAGGAGGTCAAGGACACAGTGAGCTTGATCATGCTACTGCACTCCAGCCTGGGTGACAGAGTGAGGCTTTGTCTCAAAATGAACAAGTAAAATAAATAAATAAGCAATAGTATATTTGCAAAGCATATATATGATAAGGAATTAATATCCGGAATATATAAAGAAATCCTACAACTCAACAACCACCACCAAAAGAAACCAAACAACCCAATTCAAAAATGGATAAAGGGCCTAAGTAAATATTTCTGCAAAGATGTACAAAGGGCCAATAAGCATATGAAAAGATGCTCAGCCATCACTAGCCACTAGGGAAAGCAAATCAAAACCACAATGAGATGTCACTTCACTCCATACACATTAGAATGGCTCTTATCAAAATGACAGAAAATAAAAAGTGTTAGCAAGGAAATGAAGAAATTGGAACCCTCCTGCATTGCTGGTGGAAATGTAAAATGGTGCAGCCACTGTGGAAAACTGTTTGGCAGGAACTCAAAAAGTTAAACATAGAATTACCGTATGACCCAACAATTTCCTTCTAGGAATACACCCAGCAGAACTGATAGCAGGGACTCAAACAGATACTTACACACCAATGTTCATAAGCACATAATTCACAATAGCCAGATGTGCATCAGCAGAGGAATGGATAAAAATATATGGGCTATACATACAATGGAATATATTACTCAGCCATGAAAGGGAATGAAATTCTGATACATACTAGAACATAGATGAAAATATTACACTAAGTGAAATAAACCAGACACAAAAAAACAAATATTGTTTAACTCTACTTATTTGAGGTACCTAGAGTAGGCAAATTCATAAAGACAGACAGTCAATACAAGTTACTAGGGGCTAGGGAAGAGAGTTTGGGGAATCTATTTATTTATTTTATTTTTTCTGAGATGGAGTTTTGCTCTTGTCGCCCAGGCCGGAGTGCAATGGCGCCATCTCGGTTTGCTGCAACCTCCACCTCCCGGGTTCAAGTGATTCTCCTGAGTAGCTGGGACTACAGGAGCCTGTCACCACGCCTGGCTAATTTTTGTATTTTTAGTAGAGACAGGGTTTCACCATGTTGGCCAGGCTGGTCTCGAACTCCTAACCTCAGGTGATCCGCCTGCCTCAGCCTCCCAAAGTGCTGGGATTACAGGCGTGAGCCACCGTGCCTGGCCTGAGTTTGGGGAATTATTTAATGGCTACAGAGTTTCAGTTTAGAATGATGAAAAAGTTCTGAAATGGACAGCAGTGATGGTTGCAAAACATTGTGAATGTAGTTAATGTCACTCAATTGTATGGTTAAAATGGTAAATTTTATGCTATTTTTATCATAATTAAAAATTTTTAATTATACAAAAGAGAAGCAGAAAATTAAAAATCTTTTCACAAAGAAAATGCTTAACAGATGAGTTCTATCAGACTTGCTTTTTGTTCAGTATTTCCAGCTTTATTTTTTTCCTGATTTATTGAGGAACAATTGACAAATAAAAATTGTATATATTTAAGATACACAAAATGATGTTTTAAAAGATGTATACATTGTGAAATGTTTACCAAAATCAAGCTAATTAGCATATCCTCATCTCACACAGTTACTTTTTGGGGTGGGGGGTGTGAGTTACTTTTCGGGGGGGGGGTGTGACCTACTTTCTTAGCAAATGTCAAGTATGCAATACATGGTATATGCCTGTAGTCCCAGCTACTAGGGAGGCTGAGATAGGAGGATGGCTTGAGCCCAGGAGGCAGAGGTTGCATTGAGCTGAGATGGCACCAGTGCACTCCAGCCTGAGCAATAGAGCCAGACCTTGTCTCAAAAAACAAAAACAAAACGGTATTGTGAACTATAGTCATCATACAGTACATTAGATCTCCAGAATTCATTCATCCTGCGCAACTGAAAATTTGTACTCTTTCACCAATGTCTCGTCATTGTGCCATCCCTCTCCAGCCGCTGGTAACCACCATTCTACTCTCCGCTTCTAAGAGTTTGACTTTTTTAGATTCTACATATAGATGAAAAAAGGCAGTATTTGTCTTTCTGTGTCTGGCTTATTTCACTTAGCATAATGAAATAAAGTTCAGCCATGTTGTCAAAAATGACAATATTTCCTTCTTTGTAAAGACTGAATAATATTCCATTATATATATGCATCCATGCACACACACACACAAACGCATATATATATATACATACATACATACCCTATATACCACATATTCTTTATCCATTCATCTGTCAACAGGCACTTAGGTTGTTTCCATATCTTGGCTATTGTGAATAATGTTGCAATTAATATAAGAATACAGATATCTCTTTGAGACAGTTACATCATTTCCTTTAAATATTTACCCAGAAATGAGACTGCAGGATCATATGGTAGTTCTAGTTTTAATATTGGGGGGAACCTCTATACTATGTATCATAATGACTATACTAATTTACATTCCTACCAAGAGCATGCACAGTCTCACCAACACTTGTTATCATTTGTCTTTTTCTGTAGTAGGCATTCTAACAGATGTGAGATGATACTTCATTGTGGTTTTTAATTTGCAAAGCTGGAGGCATCACACTGCCTGATTTTATACCATAGTATATTTGTATATACTACCAAGCTACAGTAATCAAAACAGCATGGTACTGGCATAAAAACAGACACATCGACCAACGAAACAGAATAGAGAACCCAGAAATAAATCCAGGCATTATGGTCAACTGATCTTTGACAAAGGTGCCAAGAACACACAATGAGGAGAGGGCAGTCTCTTCAATAAATGGTCTTGGGAAAACTGGATATCCACATGCAAAACAATAAAATTGAACCATTGTTTCACATGACATACAAAAGTCAACTTAAAGTTGATTAAAAATGTAAAGATAAGACCTGAAACTCTAAAATTACTAGAGGAAAATGTTGGGGAAAAGCTACTTGGCATTGATTTTTTGGATGTGACCCTAAACGTACAGGAAACAAAGGCAAAAATAACAAATGAGATTGTATCAAACTATAAAGCTTTTGCGCAGAAAAGAAAACAGAGTGAAGAGACAACCTATAGACTGGAAGACAGTATTTGCAAACCATATATCTAATAAGAGGTTTATTCCCAAAACATATAAGGAACTCAAACAACTCAATAGGAAGAAAATAAATAACCTGATTTTAAAATGAACAAACGAAGCCAGGCATGGTGGCTCACACCTGTGATCCCAACACTTTGGGAGACTGAGGCAGGAGGATCACTTGAGGTCAGGAGTTCAAGACCAGCCTGGCCAACATGGTGAAACCCTGTCTCTACTAAAAATACAAAACTTAACTGGGCGTGGTGGCAGGCATCTGTAATCCCATCTACTCAGGAGGCTGAGACAGGAGAATTGCTTGAACCTGGGAAGTGAAGGTTGCAGTGAGCCGAGATCGTGCCACTGCACTCCAGCCTGGGCGACAGAGCGAGACTCCATCTCAAAAAAAAAAAATATTTAAAAAATGGGCAGAGGACCTGAAAAGACATTTCTAAAAAGGAAACATACAAATAGCCAGCAGGCATTTGAAAAGATGCTCAGAATCTCCAATTATCAGTTTTATTTTTTAAATGCATACACAACAAAGACTGTCCATATGTCACTTCTCGGCTCCATTTGCATTCAGCAGTTGCTCCTGGGCATTTCATTGCCTTTACCACCTCAACAACTTCTTTATATCATTTCTTGAGGTCCTCTTTTGTCTTGCCAGGTACTGCTCCCTCTATTTTTCCTCATCTTTCAGGTGCATCTGAAGGAAGTCTACTTCATGTACTTGAGAGACTACTCCATGTTCTTTTAAAAATTATCCAAAGCCTTTTTTGTCATCTTTTTTTTTTTATGAGGGTCAAGTTTTCAGAGGCTCAATTTTCTTTGCCAATAAGTTCTCTTGACTCCAGAAAAACAATGTGTGTTCATATAATTGGTAATAACTTCCCATATTGAATTAGTTCATGCAGAAAAGGGGCCTGTGGCTTTAATTAGTAACTGCAGACCAATGCTCCTCTGACCAATTTTTACTGCCATTTCCACCTTTGACAGTTGATTTCTCTGCATTCTTTGACGCTTGTCACACACACAAGCCTCCCCTTCCTCTTTCTCCATTCTAATTGGCTCATTTATTTCTTCCGTTTTTACCAGAGCAGCCATTCCTAGATTTTTGTAGATGAGGTATTTCACTGAAGTGTTGTAAACTTGCTAGTTGAAACCTATCACAAAGTTTTCCCACTTCTTCTACCTTTTCCACTTATTGTCAGAAAAAGTGATTTCAGGTCTTCCTTGAATTTTGAAGGTTTCTTTTCCTTTTAATGACTCTTTTCTGGATATCTTTTCCCTTCTTTGCCAACAATGCTTATTGTTTAACTTCCTCTTCTTCCTCCTTAGCTATTCAAGCAGCTTTTAATTCAGCTTGTCTTTGCTTTTCTGTAGCCTCTTGCCTCTTCTATCTTGCTTCTTTCTTGGCTTTCTCTCTCTCTTTTTTTTTTTTTTTTTTTATGTTGAGACAGTCTTGTTCTGTCACCCAAGCTGGAGTGCAGTGGCACGATCATGGCTCACCTCACTGCAGCCTCAGCCTCCCAGGCTCAAACAATTCTCCCACCTCAGCCTCCCAAGTTGCTGGGATTACAGGTGTGCACCAACACCCCTGGCTAATTTTTTGTAGAGACAGGGTTTCATCATGTTGCCCACGCTGGTCGCGAGCTCCTGGGCTCAAGCGATCTACCCTCCTCAGCCTCCCAAAGTGCTGGAGTCACAGGCATGAGCCACTGCGTCTGACCTTGGCTTTCTCTTCTTTGAATTTTTTTATCCTTGTATCACAGCTATGTGTATTATCAACTAATGTTTTCAATTCATTTCTTCTTTCTTTCTTTGTGCTCTTGTTGCTCTGTTCTTCTTTTCAATCCCTCTCTTGTCACAATATTCTGCTTTTTTCCTTCTGTATCTAAATAAGAAAAATCTGTCCAAGTATAAAAACTACACCAGAAGGAATAAAATGATGAATTCATAAATTCATAACACCTGGTTTAGAAACTTTTTTTTGACCATCTGGAATTATTTTTGAATAGTGAGAAAAACACTTCAAAGAAACTGTCCCTTGCTTCACTTTTAGAAGGAACCGAGTTTCCAAATGTATGATCTACATTGTTAAATGCTCCTCTTTTCACTGGGTCATACATTTTATAATTTTAGTGATGCAAGTGAAGTAGTCATTATCTCTTTCCTTTATTGGTTCACCGGCTGCTTTCCATGATGTTTTAAAACCACTGCTTTATGAGCTGCTTTGATGTGTCTCTGTGTAGCTTTGTATCTTACATGGCTAAGTCCAAGAACTGTATAATGATCCTGATTCTTCCAGTCCTTGGAATCAACTGTTTTCAGCATGAGAAACACTAAATGCAATTCTTCCTCTTCTTATCCTCCAGTTCAGAGGTCAGAGCAGGGGTGATAGCAGTGCCCTGGCCAGGATGGCAGTCAGCACCAGATCTGCAGGAATAATGGTTCCCACCCTGGGTGGAGGGCACTACGTTACTTTTCAAACTTGACCTCCCTGTTCAAGCCACACACTTTGGCACTACGAAGACCAGGGAACCTGCACACAGAGATGACCAATAACCACTTCCAGAAGGAGCCTTCTTGCTGTGGCCATTTCTTTCAAACTTTCAATAAGCAGGTCACTTTAATTTTATACAAACTTTTTCAGAAAATGGAAAAAGGAGGAATACTTCCCCCCACCCTCCATTCATTCTGAGACATTAATGCCAAAAACACAGACAAGGTCAGTATGAGAAAGGAAAATTATAGGCTCTCTCCCTCACCAATACAGTTCCCGAAAATCCCAAACAAAACTGTAGCAAACTGAACTTGAGTGGCTTTTAAAAAGATAATTACACCATGACCAAGTTGACCAAGTTGAGTTTATCCCAGAAACGTTAGGACAGTTTTAGAAAGTCTAAAAATGTCATCTATCACATTAACAGACTGAGGAGCAAAATTCTATAAGCATCTCAATCAATATGTCCAGAAGACAATTTTTCTTTTTTTTTTTTTTTTTTTTGAGACGGAGTCTCGCTCTGTCGCCCAGGCTGGAGTGCAGTGGCCGGATCTCAGCTCACTGCAAGCTCCGCCTCCCGGGTTTACGCCATTCTCCTGCCTCAGCCTCCTGAGTAGCTGGGACTACAGGCGCCCGCCACATCGCCCGGCTAATTTTTTTTTTTTATTAGTAGAGACGGGGTTTCACCGTGTTAGCCAGGATGGTCTCAATCTCCTGACCTCGTGATCCGCCCGTCTCGGCCTCCCAAAGTGCTGGGATTACAGGCTTGAGCCACCGCGCCCCGCCAAGAAGACAATTTTCAAAACCCATTCATAACTTTAAAAACTGTATCTTGGTACTAAACTAATCTGATCGAAGATATATTTAAAACTTACAAAAGCATCCAACTAAATCAGGGAAATGTTAGAAACATTGTTTTCTAAACCAGGATCAAAATTAGGATGCCAACTACTACCGTGTTTATTTAAGGATACATGGTAATCCTAACCAGTGCAAAAAAAGGCAAAAATTTTAATTACAACAGGGACTGGAATGAGATGTAGTGGCCAGAGCATATGAAATGGCACACAGGAGTCTAACACAGGCAGCGATGGAGAAGATGAAAATTAAATTATACCCTAAGAGGAGCACTAAATATAAAGGGAAATAGATAATGAGAATTGTATTCTTTTTATATTCTCAACACCACTCTGCAGGAAGTTTTTTCAGTTAACATATTTTGTGAATAAACAAAGTAAAATTAGGCAGGATGGGAAAAGATTTAATTTATGAAAATAAAAGTACTTCTACAAACCTGAATTTTCTTTAGTACCACTGGCGTTTCCTGATCCCATACATGGTTTAATCCTCCATCAGTAATATATGCTTTACATGCTGTTACCATTTGATTTGTTACCTAAAATAAATACAGGTACAAAATAATTATACGTAAAAAGAGAAATAATATTTATATATAAATTTCAAACCACAAGCATAAAAACATGATAAAGAGTAAACCTATGGGCCAAGTGCAGTGGCTCATGCCTGTAATCCCAGCACTTTGGGAGGCCAAGGTGGGCAGATCACTTGAGCCCAGGAGTTCAAGGCCAGCCTGAGAAACAGAATGAGACTCTGTCTCTAAAAATAAAAAATAATAATAATAACATAAAAAAAAACCTAGAGAACTTGAAATTGGAATTTTCATTCTCAGAATTTTAAAAGAAATTCTACTGATGAACTAAACATCAATTGGTACAAAAATGAAGAGCAAATGAGTGAGCCAGAAAAGGGCAAAGACGGAAGAAAAAAAATTAAGAGAAATGGAAGTTAGATGCAAGGGGAAAGAATAAATTGAATGGGTAGGTGTGTTAGTCCATTTACATTGCTATCAAGGAACACCTGAGAATGGGTAATTTATAGAGAAAAGAGGCTTATTTGGCCCACAGCTCTGTAGGCTGTACACGAAGCATAGCGCCGGCATCTGCTTCTGATGACAGCCCCAGGAAGCTTACAGTCATGGTCGAAAGCAAAGTGGGAACTGGCCTCATATGAGAGCAAGCAAAAGAGAGATGCCAGGATCTTTTAAACAATCAGCTGTTGCATGAACTTATTACCACAAGGACGGCACCAAACCATTCATGAGGGATCTACTCCCATGACCCAGACACTTCCTGCCAGGCCCCATCTCCAACACTGAGGATCACATTTCAACATGAGATTTGGAGGGGACAAATATCCAAACCATATCAGTGAACTAGGAATAATCCAAGGCAAAAGAGGACTGTTTCCCAGTAATAAAGAGAAAGGAGGCCAGGTGCAGTGGCCCACGCCTGTAATACCTGCACTTTGGGAGGCCGAGGCGGGCGGATCATGAGGTCAGGAGATCGAGACCATCCTGGCTAACACAGTGAAACCCCGTCTCTACTAAAACTACAAAATCTTAGCCGGGCATGGTGGCAAGCACCTGTAGTCCCAGCTACTTGGGAGGCTGAGGCAGGAGAATGGCATGAACCCGGGAGGCAGAGCTTGCAGTGAGCCAAGATTGCGCCACTGCACTCCAGCCTGTGTGACACAGCGAGACTCTGTCTCAAAAAAAACGAGAAATGAAGTCTTTGGATTGAGACAACTCAGCAAGTGTAGAACGAGATAAATGTAAAAGAAAAAGTTTGAGATTTTAGAAAATCAAAGATAAAGAAAAAATCCTAAAAGATTCCTGGGAGAATAAAACCAGTTACCTACAAAGGAAACAAGAATCAGATTAGCACCAAGCTTCTCATCAACAATATTGAATACTAGACAATGATTGAGCAATATCTTCAACTTCCCAGGAGACAATGATGTCGAATTTAAAATCCAAGTCACACTAGCATTTGAGTGATCACACAAAATGAAAGTGATTTTCAGACATTTAGAAATCCAGGAAGTTCACCACCCTGAAACCCTCTCTGAAAGAACTTTTCTCAGCAAAAGAAATAATGAATCCAAGAAGGAAAAAGATGTGGGAATCACAAAACAGCGGTAATCAATAAATTAGCAATACTTGGATTTTAGTCTGAATACTTGTTGATTCACAATGTTGAAAAAAATGTAAACAATAATATGGAACTGTTAAAAAAACATTCAGTGATACTTGCACAGCAAGAGATTTTATTCAGGAGCATTGTGATAGGTATAGAGACCACTGAAATGGGATCTTGCAGCGGGAAAGAGAGATTGCACTCAACTCTGAACACAGCGTGGGCAAGCAGGAATGTACAGCCAAGGGGCAGGATGGGGGTCAGTGGGTGGAAAATTATTAAGAGGAAACATCAGAGGTAAGGGGGATTTTGGCTAAACTGACCTAACAGGATTCTTGCTGAAGACAGGCCAAAGGGATTGGACAACACCTGGGGGGCGGGGGGAATGAAAACCTGATCAGGTATCTAGAGTCATCAGATATCGAGAATGGCGGGTTCTTGCTAAACTGACTTAGCAGGGTTCTTTGCTCAAACTAGATTTTACTAGAAAGTGCACAGATGGGCCTACCAGAAGATTCAGAAGCCAAGCAAAGAATCTTTGTCAGAACTAAAAATGATCTCAATGTGGGACATGAGATCATGTCAAGAATTAGAGAGACTGGTAAAGAGGAAGGATTCTGAGAGTCTTGTCGTATTTAGGACATAGTGATTAAACCTATACTTTGCTTTTTAAAAAAACTTAAAATGTGACTGTGACTTTATATATTTAGTTATGCTTGAATAATTTAGAAATAAATTCTATTCATGTGGGTTTTTTTCCTGTTGTTGGGGCTTTTGTTTGTTTGTTTGTTTGTTTTTTGAGACAGGGTCTTACTCTCTTGCCCAGGCTGGAGTGCCATGGTGTGATCACAGCTTACTACATTCTTGAACTCCCAGGCTCAAGGAATCCTCCTGCGTCAGCCTCTGGAATAGCCAGGACTACAGGCACACACCACCATGCCCAGCTAACTTTAAAAAATTTTTGTTGTAGAGCCAGGGTCTCCCTATGTTGCCCAGGTTGGTCTCAAACTCGTGACCTCCAGCGATCCTCCCACCTTGGCTTCCCAAAGCACTGGGATTACAGCCTGAGCCACTACGCCTGGTTTCATGTGTTGCCTGAGTAATTTTTCAAATTATTTTAAATAATTAACCATGTGGTGCTACACAGGAAGATTTTACACAAAATATAGTGCTGATGGGAGTAGCTAAAGAAGCACTGTTAATAGTAGACACACTCCTATCTCTTGGGTAGAATCAAAACTATTTGAAATGAATAAATTAAAAAGCCACCAGGCACATTTTCTTTAAGTATTGGGGCTTACATCTGATAAACAGAAAAGTACCAATTACTCCCTTCAATTAAGTACAACCGAGTCCAGTCAGCGTCTTTCTCTTCTTGCCCACTGGAAGTACTAAAACTCTGAGAGGCACTCAGGCTTCCCAATTCCCTTCCTAGGGCTCAGAAGGAAAGATTTGCTAACTTTTTCACAGGATGACATGTAATTTCCTCCCATAGAAACTTACCTTGATAAACAATGAGGTCATTCTCTCTGAGGTATTATAATACCTTGACACACCGTGAATCATTCTGATGGCATTAATCAAATTTTGTATTCCATGTGCCATGGAAACCTAATATTGAAACAAATTAAGTGAATTCCATCATATGCGTATAGTTTTAATAACCAATATTCTATAATACTCAAAATTCTAAACATGCACAAAATAGTATAGCATTTTTATCTTAAAGTCAAATTTTACTAAATGCAATGCAGTATTCTAGACTAGACCCTGGAACAGATAATGGGACATTAGTTTTGACAAACAAAGGTAATACAAGATGTTAACAGGAGAAACTGGGTAAAGAGAATTCTGTGCTATCATTGCAACTTTTCTGTAAATCTGAACTTAAAAGTTTATCTAAAATTAAATTTTAGAGGTGAGAGCAATTTTAAGGTTAATAGTTCATTCTGCTCTTTTTAAAGGTGAAGAAACTGATACCTTGAGGGGGTAAAGTGACTTTCTTATGGTCAGAAAACTAGCTAAAATAGAAATCAGACTAGCATTCACTTTCTTTTAGGCAACTCAGTTCACCTTTTAGCAATCCTACCAAGTGCCATTAGGCTCTGAAGATACTGGGAGAAATCCAAACCTATTCGTGAGTAGCTCACAGCAGAGTGGAAGAGAAAAACACAAACAAGTAAAACAAGTAGAACAAGATAGAGCAAAGCAGAACAAGTACAACAAGGATATAAAACAATCACAAACATAAACTGAATGCTTACTATATTCCAGGCTAAGAGCATTAGCATGTTATCCTAAGACATGCTGACAACAACCATGAAAGGTAGGTTTGATTACATCAGATATAAAACATCACTGATTGTAAGACTGCACCATTATTTTCTGTGCTATTGAGAAAGAAAAAAGACACCCAAGATGAGGAATCTAACTCCTACACAATACCAGGCCACCAGTGGGCCCTCCCTGGTAAGGTAAGCATGAAATAAACCAACCATGGAGAAAAAGAGAGAAACAAAATGTACATACTACCAGGAGGAGGAAAGAAACCAAGCTTCTTTGAGAAGGTATGCACAGGTACTCAACTGCAGTCTGAATTCATACGAATGGTACCAAAATCCAAAACAAAACAAAAAAAAACACCCTCAAGGACAGAACTAATAATTTAAGGTAGTATCAAGTCACAACCACAATGATTCATAAAACCTAACTGACTAAAGTATGTCCTAAGTTCAGAGATACTAAAATGTGAAAAAATGTCTTAGAATCTGTAAAATAAAGTGTCAGGCCTCTGAGCCTAAGCTAAGCCGTCATATCCCCTGTGACCTGCATGTGTATACATCCAGATGGCCTGAAGTAACTGAAGAATCACAAAAGAAGTGAAAATGGCTTGTTCCTGCCTTAACTGATGACATTACCTTGTGAAATTCCTTCTCCTGGCTCATCCTGGCTCAAAAGCTCCCCCACTGAGCACCTTGTGACCCCCGCCTTACCCGCCAGAGAACAACCCCTTTTGACTGTAATTTTCCACTACCCACCCAAATCTTATAAAACGGCCCCACCCCTATCTCCCTTTGCTGACTCTCTTTTTGGACTCAGCCCACCTGCACCCAGGTGATTAAAAAGTTTTATTGCTCACACAAAGCCTGTTTGGTGGTCTCTTCACATGGACGCGAGTGAAATAAAGCATTATCACTGTTCCCATTTTGCAAATGAGAAAACAGAGAGGTAGAGACGTTAAGTCCCTTGCCTAAGATCCAGCAGCTGTAAGTACCTAGTGGAGATTTGGAGACCCTGTTTGTAACCGTGATGCAAATCACTACGGAAGAACAGACAAAGCCAATGGCATCCCTGCCTTCAAGGAAATTTCCTTTTAATTGATGGGATAAGATAAAATATATAAGACTTTTTTTATTGGCAATGGAAGAAATACAGCCAAGAAAAACAACTACTGATTAGTGTATGGTATGTCCTAGACGTAAGGTGTCACTACGGAATAATTAAATCAGTTTTATGTGGCTTACGGAAATTAACATCATTACTTTATAGTTAACCTTGTAGGTCAGAATTCCTATTATATATGGTATCTGTAGATCAAAAAGATCCTAATAAAAATATGCCTAGAAGGAGTCCCTTCCACCTTTGCTAAGTCATGTCTACAAAGTACCAATAAACTCCAATAAAGAGGGCTCAGGGATGGCATCAAATGGGTCCTTCAGGAAAATGTCCTTCATCTGAACTTTAAACATCATTATTTATAATAGTAGCTCCTTGAGTGCACTGCTGTTGTCCATCTATACACAGTGTTCAGATATCTTATATGTGAAACATATAATAGTAAGATATGCCTAAAGCACAATACCAGGGTGATAAAAAAAAAATGAAACATACATAAAACTCATGAACCAGAAATGGAAGCATGAATCCCCTGCACTTTTCTACCCAAATGACAGTTATGAACTAAACAGCAATTGCTGGTTACTTTTAATCAGAATAAAGAAAACGAGGGGGAAAAGGAGTTGTTGAAAGTACAGATATAGTGGGTGTATGAGTGGGAAGCAATTATATGACTCAATACTATTAGTACTTCTGTCATTTCAAAAGGTAATGCTTGAAACCTTCCTACATGAGAGAATATAAAAAGCTCAACAACAACAAAATAACAATAATAAGGTACATCCATGGTTAGAGTAATGGAACAAAGTTTTTTAAAATTACTAGGATGAAAAAAACATAAGAACTAAATGATTTTTAAATTATATGAATTAAAACAAGTCTTTTGAATCAAGAATTTGAAATCAGTATACCTTAAAATTTGGAGGCTTGATAGCAATAAAGAGTATTCTATCTTTCTTTCGAGTTTACTTTTTAGAATAAAAAGCTTTAAATATATAGAAAAGTACAGAGAATAATATAATGACCACCTACTCCCATCACCAGATTTGACAAGTGTGAACATTGTGCCATAGTCACTTCCTCTATTATTTTTCACATCAAGAGCTACTTGCAGTAGCCCTGGAGTAGGCTTTAGGTATTATGTGTATTTCATATTTGCATCTTCAAATCTTGTGAGCAATCCAAAATGCTTGTGACATGTAATAATTTTAATTCTTCTTGGACAGAAATTTTAATTGCTCGTATTGTAAAGTTGGGGAATTAAGTCATTGAGCTACCAAGTAAGCCAAGCAACGGCCCCATTTCTCCAACACCATACAATTTAATTTTCTTTACTTGGGGTCATGTGCATAGAAATACCTAAGAAATGATATAAATGTTCTTATATTAAACAAATTTTACGAAGGTTCACAACACAAGTCCAGCTACTAGTAGCAGGGGTAAAAATGAGAAGAATGAAGTTCAAGAAAGTCATAATTCTTGGTGGGGAGGAAGGGAGAGAGATGTGAGCTGAAAAACTTCCTCTTGTGTACTGTACTCACTACCTCGGTGACAGGATCCATACCCCAAACCTCAGCATCATGTCATGTACCCATGTAACAAACCTGCACATGTACCCCTGAATCTAAAATAAAGCTGTGATTTTTTAAACAGTCATAATTATTTGCAAATAACACTAATAAGTTTTAAATAAAATCTACAATCTCTTTATGGACTCAATTAAAAGACTCTGCTTCTAAAGTCTTCCTGTCCCGTCTTGTGGTGCTCCTTGATGGATGATGGATTCCTCATGGCAGTAAGAAATGCACTTGTCCAAGACTCTCAACTGACATTTTTCCCTCCCCTTTCATATTAAACTTCTTGACTACTAACACTCTCTTGGAATGATTATGAACTGCCTCTACACCTTCTTCTTCTCCAACTCTAAGTGATACAGGCCATAACGTCTTTCCTTCTCCCTGCCTCTAGGATGAAACCTGCACTGACCCAAGAAGGTTGGTCAACAAAACCATGTGGCCAGTGCTGCCACCTACATGGAAGATTTGACTACTTCTTTAAAAATTAGAGTGAAGAATACTGAATACAGATATCAGACACAAATTAAATTAATTTGAAAGCACTGGGGCGGGCACGGTGGCTCACGCCTGTAATCCCAGCACTTTGGGAGGCGGAGGCGGGCAGATCACTTGAGGTTGGGAGTTTGAGACCAGCCTGGCCAACATGGCGAAACCTTGTCTCTACTAAAAATACAAAAATTAGCTGGGCATGGTGGCACGCACCTGTAACCCCAGCTACTCAGGAGGTCGAGTCAGGAGAATTGCTTGAACCTGGGAGGGGGAGGTTGAAGTGAGCAGAGATGGCGTCACTGCACTCCAGCCTGGGCAACAGAGAGAGACTCCATCCGAGGGTGGTGGGAGCAGGGGAAGGGAAGAGGAAGCATTTTAACTTAGAGAATACCTTGAAGAAGCAACATAGTAAAGTGGAAAAATAATACGACCATAATGCTAGAGACAGCTAGATTCGAATTTTGTCCCACCACGGATCATCGTAGAAATGCTCAAACTCAGTTTCCTAATCTTTGAAATGAGGGTCATTGTGTATACAGAATGAAAACATATTTAAAGCATGTGGCACAATGCCTGTAACAAAAGTTCAAGGATTCTCAAGCCTGGGAACAGCTTTAAAAATGCAGCTGTCTGGGCAACCCTCCTGCCTACAAGTGACTTACAAAAGAAGTGACATCCAGGCAAAATGGGGAAATCCTGCCCTAAGTTCTCAACAATTACTAGCTTCCTTGAATTCTCCTTCTATTAAATAAAGGATAGAGTTTTTTTAATTTTCATATTTTATATGAAATACTATGAAATACCAGATTATAAATTTGAATATAAACTTTTAAAAAATAAAAGCAAATGGTAGTGCTAACATGTTCTTTAAAGGATCTCTATGGAAATATTAAGAGAAGAATAGGCTAGAAATTAGAAGATGGGTTCTGTCCTGCATCCCTGATTAGTTGAGCAATGCTGGCAAAGTCACTACACCATGATGAGTTTGGTTTCCTAATCTGTAACCTGGGAAATATCTACCTTGATAGGCAGCCCCGAAGATGGCCCCAGTGATGCTCACTCACATAGTACTCACACCCTTGTATACTCCCCTACCTGCCCAGAATGAACCAGACTCACTTGCTTCTAGTCAATAGAATACAACAGAAATGATGGGCTGTCACTTCAGAGATTAGGTTACAAAAAGAAGGTGGATTCCAACTTGGGTGTTCTCTCATTCTACTCCTCACTCTTGGATCACTCACCCCAAGGGAAGCAAGTTGCCAGGTGGAGAGGCCCATGTGGCTAGGGACTGGGGCCTGCCAATAACCACATGAGTGAGCTGAGAAGAAGACTCTCCCCAGTCAGCCTCCCCCCACTTCAGATGAGTCCACAGTCCCACTTAGCCTCTGGGCAACCTCATGAGAGACCTTGAAGCAGAAGCTCTTAGCTATGCCTTGCCTGGATTCCTGAGCCACAGAAACTCTGACATGAGAATGCTCACTGTTTTTAAGCCACTCAGTTGTGAGGTAATTTGTTATGCAGCAAAGGGTAAACAATACGTTAATATTTGCCTTGCTTATTTCATATTATACTAATGATTCACTATATATTTAAATATGGGTTAAAATATTAAATATAGTTTATCATTCTTCATAAATACATAAGAGGAAAATACATTACTTTAAATAACTTTTGGCAGGATGTTTTTCCCCAATATACACATATTAAAGATTTTAATGCATTAATTATACAAGTTAATTTCTTAAATTGTACTTTTTTTTTTCAGAGATGGAGTCTTCTTGCTCTGTCACTCAGGCTGGAATGCAGTGGCACAATCATAGCTCACTGCAGCCCCTTGCGCTCCTGGGCTCAAGCGATCCTTCCACCTCAGCCTTCTGAGTAGCTAGAATTACAGGTGCGAGTCATTGCACTCAGTTCAAAACTGTACTTTAAAAGCATACTTACTAGGTCATGGTTATAGAGAGGTTGACACACTTTTTCCAAAGTATACAAATATCTGACATTATCTTTGGATTCATTTGCTGTATCAGTGATTCTTGCATCCAAATCACGCCAATTCTAAGGAAAAAATGTATAAGAATTCTATGAAACATTCAAATATATCAGTGTGCTAAAGTTTACTCAAGAAATTCAGTCTTCCCAATCATACATATACTAAAATAGTAGACATTTAAGTGTAATTAATATATATTTTTTTATAATACTTAAGACAAAGTTATTACAAGCACCTTAAATGATTTACTAAAACTAAAGACTCATCCTGTTTATAACTAAAATCCTGTCTGTAGGCTTGAACTGGACCTGCTTCTATGAGGAATGACTTTTCCAGGGTAACTATTTGTGACATTATATTACTCTGGGTCTTCAAGAATGGGTCAAGTTATTAAAATAGAACATCATGGCCGGGCGTGGTGGCTCACACCTGTAATCCCAGCACTTTGGGAGGCCAAGGTGGCGGATCACGAGGTCAGGAGATCAAGACCATCCTGGCTAACACAATGAAACCCCATCTCTACTAAAAATACAAAAAATGAGCCAGGGCGTGGTGGCGGGCGCCTGTAGGCCCAGCTACTCAGGAGGCTGAGGCAGGAGAATGGCGTAAACCCGGGAGGCAGAGCTGGCAGTGAACCGAGATCATACCACTGCACTCCAGCCTGGGCAACAGAGTGAGACTTTGTCTTAAAACAAAACAAAACAAAAACAAAAAACAGAACATTATTCAAAACAAAACCTTACTAGCAAAGTGAAGGCAATTTGAAATCAACAATTTCTTGTAAGTGGTCATCAAACAGTACCTGCTTAAATAACTGATTATGAGAAAGTTCTTCTTTATTTTGAGAAGAAAAATCTATCTTCCTGCAATCTCTGCTCATCTGTGTAGTTTTGCATAATGGAGCCTAGTGAACACACAGCATCCCTTCAAATGTTGAAGACATTTACCATATCATCACTAAGTCTTTTATTCAAAGATGAGCACTCTGTGTCCCTTTAGTCATTTAATAAGACGTGGTCTTTTTTTTTTACTTTAAGTTCCAAGATCTAAGTGCAGAATGTGTAGGTTTTGTTACATAGTATACATGTGCCATGGTGGTTTGCTGCCCCTATCAACCCCTCATCTGGGTTTTAAGCCCCGCGTGCATTAGCTATTTGTCCTAATGCTCTACCTCCCCTTTCCCCGCTGACCCCTGACAGGTTCCGGTGTGTGATGTTCCCCTCCCTGTGTCCATGTCTTCTCATTTTTCAGCTCCCACTTATGAGTGAGAACATGCGGTGTTTGGTTTTCTGTTCCTATGTTAGTTTGCTGAGGATAATGGCTTCCAGTTTCATCCAGGTCCCTGCAAAGGACATGATCTCATTCCCTTTTATAGCCACACAGTGTATATGTGCCACATTTTCTTTATCCAGTCTATCATTGATGAGCTTTGGGGTTGGTTCCAAGGACATGGTCTTAATAGCTTCAGCCTCTTGGCCTTTCTACTCTGGACGCACACAACATCACTCTAAACACACATGCTTCAGGAATGAAAGGAAGCCTTCAGTGTGATCTGGCCAATGCTGAGAAGAGCCAAAACATCACCTTCCCTTTTTCTGGAAACTATATCTCTCATAAAGCAGCCTAGGATCAAGTTGACTCACATCAGTAATACCATTCGATCAATGGATTCAACTAAAACTGTTAAGCCTTTATCCAAAGTTGATCAATTTCTCTCCTTCAAATTCTTTCAGGATTTTTAACCTATTCTTAATAAATGTTATCTTATTATTAACTGACCACTCTTACATACTAGGGATGATAAAATCAAGTGCCTGTTTGAGAATTGGTCAGAGATGAGAGCATGAAATGGAGAGGTCTACCCAGCAAAAACAGAAATAACGTTCTCTGAACAAAACCATTTTAAAAAAATAATGGGAGCCAAACAGTTTGTCAACAAACCCATCCAACAAAGAGGTTGGGATATCAGTATGGCACCCCCACTCTTACCACTGAAGACCTTCTTAGATCTTTATATTGTCATCCAATATATTTCTTTCCCTCCCTCCTCAATGTCATTAATAGATTTGCTACCACATTTGCTTTGTATCCTTTCTAAAGACTACAGATTAGTATTTTTAATACAAAATGTCTGAAGGTCACTATGGCAGATCATTAGAGACCTCTCTCCAAGAGCTTAAATTGTATGTGCCTTTGACCCACAAATTCATAAATTCTCTCCTAGGGATATGCCTTAGAGAAATTCTCACACATGTGCACCAGGAGACATGAATAAGAATGTTCATTGAATCATTGCTTGCAATGACCCCAAACTAGAAACAATCCAAATGTCCATTCTGGGATAATAGATAAATAATAGATAAATAAATTGTGGTGCATTCATGCAACAGAATATGATACAGCAATAAAAACAAAGGTAGCAAATGAATAATAATGCACACATTAACATGATGAATTCTCACAAATAACGTTGAGTAAAAGCTGGTTGCAGAATATATGATATGACTCCATTTACATACATTTCAAAAATATATAAAACTAAGTCTCAAAATTTGATATTCTGGAGAAAAAACTGTATAAACTTATTTCAAAATGTATACCAAAGGATGAAAATACATGAATTGTTAAGACAAATCTGGAAAAGAAGAACAAAGAGTGGATGTACAAAAATTATGATGATTACAAGAAAATGAAGGCCGGGTGCGGTGGCTCACACCTGTAATCCCAGCACTTTGGGAGGCCGAGACGGGCGGATCACGAGGTCAGGAGATCGAGACCATCCTAGCTAACACAGTGAAACCCCGTCTCTACTAAAAATACAAAAAAATTAGCCAGGCGTAGTAGCAGGCGCCTGTAGTCCCAGCTATTCGGGAGGCTGAGGCAGGAGAATGGCAGTGAACCCAGGAGGCGGAGCTTGCAGTGAGTCGAGATCGCGCCACCGCATTCCAGCCTGGGTGGCTGAGCAAGACTCTGTCTCAAAACAAAAAAAAAGAAAAAGAAAAAAAAAGAAAATGACAAACAGTGGCCAAGTGCGGTGGCTCATGCCGGTAATCCCAGCACTTTGGGCAGCCAAGGTGGGCAGATCACGAGGTCAGGAGTTCAAGACCGGCCTGGCCAACATAGCAAAACCTTGTCTCTACTAAACATAAGAAAATTAGCTGGGCGTGGTGGCACGTGCCTGTAGTCCCAGCTACTCGGGAGGCTGAGGCAGGAGGATTGCTTGAACCTGGGAGGTGGAGGTTGCAGTAAGCCGAGATCACGCCACTGCACTCCCGCTTGGGCAACAGAGTAAGATTTCGTCTCAAAAAAATAAAAAAAGAAAAAAGAAAATGACAAATAGTGCTGGGAAAATTAGCCAGCCATTTGGGAAAAAGAATGCTAGCTGAAGAGGTAAGAGCATGACCTTATATCCTGCTTCCCCTCTTACTAACTCTGTGACCTCGAACAAGAAACTTAATCTCTCACTGTTCTTTGTACAAAATGGGGAAGATAATAATAGGACCCATTTGATCCAGATGATGTGAGGATTAAATGAAATGTTATAGGTAAGATACTGAACATAATGCCTGGCACTTAGTAAGCACACAATAAATTTTAGCTGCTATTATTATCATTGCTATTAAATCTTACATGATTCACACAAATAAATTCCAAGTTAACTGAAGAATAAAGTATAAAGAAACAAAACCCTAGAAATAGAAGAAAAGGGTAATTAATTCTATTTTAAATTTAGGTTAACCTTAATTTTCCTTTCTTTTTCTTTTTTGAGATGGAGTCTCACTCCTATCACACAGGCTGGAGTGCAGTGGCATGATCTCGGCTCACTGCAATCTCCACCTCCCGGGTTCAAGCGATTCTCCTTCCTCAGTCTCCTGAGTAGCTGGGATTACAGGCATACGCCACCAGTACCGGCTAATTTTTGTATTTTTAGCAGAGACAGGGTTTTGCCATGTTGGCCAGCCTGGTCTCGAACTTCTGACCTCAGGTGATCCACCCACCTTGGCCTCCCAAAGTGCTGGGATTACAGGCGTGAGCCACCACGCCCAGCCAATTTATTCTTCTTAAGAAGGTCTTTTTAAACAATACATGAAAGACAAAAGCAATAAGAGGCTGAAAAAATTATTTCAACTAAATATAAAAAGTCATGATAAATGATCCCATTTTTTAAAAATTAAAATATAAGCAAGAAGAAAGCACATCTAGCACCCAGATTTTGGTTCCTAATTACTACTCTCCAATAAAATAAACCCAGGCTCCTTGGAGAAGTGCTGATCTCAGGACTAGGGCAGAACAAATACAAAATGAGCCTTAAGCATTTATCTAGTGGTAGAGGTAAAGAAGTGGTCCAAACAGAGTAAGGGAATCAGAAGGAAACACAGGAGCCAACCTGAAAGATTTCCCGATGGCCAAAGAGGAAACACAATTTGAGCAATAAACTAAATAATGATAGTACTCAATTATAACCGAAAGCATGAAATAAATACCCATGAGGCTATACTAATGAAAATAAACGATCAAATACATAACTACAATGAGAGAAGAGACAACTTTTTCTTACATAAAAATTCTGATTAATAAACGTGGAAGGAATGAGGGAACTAGAAAACCACCATTAGCATACCACAGTAATAACTGCCGCGTCAAGATCCACCTATGAAAGCTATTCATGTAGTTTAAGGTTATCTTCCACAAAATAAATACGTGTACAGTACAGAGACCTGACAAATTCCACCCTAACTAAATGATCAATTTTAAATCAACAGTAACAAGGCACATCAATATAATGTACCCCCTGATAAGTCATACTGGGAAGGGCACATCAACTCTGGCATTCTTACCAAAGATGCATAACCTCAATGTATTCACAAGAAACCATCAGAAAAACCCAAATTGAGGGACATTCTTCTAAATAACTGACCATTACTGTTCAAAAGTATCAAGGTCATGAAATGCAAGTACAGACTAAGGAACTGTTCCATTGGAGGAGGCTAAAGAGACATGACAGTCAAATGTAATAGGATCCTGGATTGGATCCCAGAACAGATAAAAATACATAAGTGGAAAACCTGGAGAAATATAAATTGTACGTAGCATCGTTAATAGTATTGTACCAATGTTATCCCTTCATTTTGATCATTGTACAATAGTTTTAAGATGTTAACATTAGGGGAAGCTAGATGAAGAGCAGGCAGGAACTCTCTGTACTATCCTGGTTGACTCTTCTATAAGTCTAAAATGAGTTCAAGTGTTCAAGTTTTAAAAAATACAAGCCTTGGCCAGGCGTGGTGGCTCACGCCTGCAATCCCAGCACTTTGGGAGGCCGAGATGGGCAGATCACGAGGTCAGGAGATCGAGACCATCCTGGTCAACATGGTGAAACCCGTCTCTACTAAAAATACAAAAAAAATTAGCTGGGCGTAGTGGTGGGCTCCTGTAGTCCCAGCTACTCGGGAGGCTGAGGCAGGAGAATGGTGTGAACCTGGGAGGCAGAGCTTGCAGTGAGCCGAGATTGTGCCACTGCACTCCAGCCTGGGCGACTGAGCGAGACTCTGTCTCAAAAAAAAAAAAAAAAAATACAAGCCACAGACTAAGAAAAAGTTTGCACTGTAATTGTCAAGGTCCATATGGGGGTCTGGGATTTTACCCTGCTTAGAAGTTAATGCATTAGCCTTTTACTGTTTTATTGATGATGGGAGAAAACATGAGATTTGGGGTCAGAGACAAGGATTTTATTACATCACAGCAACTGGCATGAGCATTATGTTGCGTTTGTTCCCCCATGACCCTAAATATCCACAAACTGATGCTTGCACCTGCAATAGGTTGTGTTATGGGTGAGGAACACTGAGTTTAGGGGAATTTATCCTTTTTACAGTAAGCGGTAAGTAATTCTGCTCTTTGTCTGGGGGACACGTGCACTGACCCCTCAAGGTTGCTCACTGCAAACAGAACTCTGAGAGATGTTCAGATAAAGAGCAGTATGGACCTTGCGTTCTTTTCATATATAGTGAAAATGTGCAGAGATGCCCAGGAGTCATGGTGAATTACTTCACCCAACAAATATAACAAATGATTAATATCCATATTATATAAAGGACTCCAAGTGACCGGGCACAGTAGCAACGTCTATAATCCCAACACTTTGGGAGTGTGAAGCAGGAGGATTCTTTGAGACTCTGACTTTGAGACCAGCCTGGGCAACACAGTGAGACCCTATCTCTATAAAAAGAAATTTATTTTAAATTAGTTAGGGACAGTGGCACATGTCTGTAGTCCTAGCTACTCAGGAGGCTGAGGCGGGAGGGTCACTTGAGCCCAGGAGGTCAAGCGTGCAGTGAATCATGATAGCGCCACTGCACTCCAAACTGAGTGACGAAGAGAAGCCTGTCTCAAAAACATTAAAAAATAAAGAACTCCTATAAATCAGTACAAAACAATGTCTGAATTTTTCTAAATAAGGGAAAGATACAAAAAGAAAATTCACAAAAGAAATATGAATAGCCAGTAAACATGCAAAAACTGAACAACTCCACTACTAACAAGGAAAGAACAAAATAAAACAAGCCATTGTCCATATGTCAGGTTGGCCCCCAACATTTTTTTTTTTAGTTTTTTTAATGAGATAGGGTCTCGCTACGTTGCCCAGCCTGGAGTGCAGTGGCTATGCATAGGCATGATCCCACTATTGATCAGCACAAGGGTTTTGACCTTCTCTGTTTCTGACCTTGATCAGTTCACCCCTCCTTAGGCACCCTCATCACCCCACTCCTGGGACATCACTATATCGATGCCAAACTTAATGTGAACAGACAATCAACATAGTGCACTACAGCTCAGAATTCTTGAGTTCAAGCAATCCTCTTGCCTCAGCCTCCCAAGTAGCTCAGACTACAGGTTTAGGCCACCTGCCTGGCAAAAAAATATATAACTGTACTAATAATTAGTGCTGAAAAGCTGTGGAGTATCCAACCTAAGGAAATATTTGCATATGGACATATAAAAGCTTCCACCTCAGCAATATTTATAAACACATAGAAAAGGAACCATTTTCCTTAGTTAAGCATATAATTAATATGTGACCCAGAAATTCCACCCCTAGGTATAATAACCAAGACAAATGACAATAGATATCAACACAAAAAGTTGTACAGCACATGAATGTTCATAGCAGCATTATGTATAATTGCCAAAAAAAAATGGGAACAACCCAAATGTCCATAAACTGATAAACAAAATGTGGTATATTCATACAACAGAATATGATCCAGCCATAAAAAGGAATGACATACTGATACATGCTACAAACATGGATGAACCTTGAAAACATTATGCCAAGTGAAAGAAACCAGTAACAAAAGGCAAAGAATCTATGATTCCACTTACATAAAATGTCCAGAATAGGCAAATCTAGACAGAGGGCTCGGGGGAAGAGGGAATGTTGGAAATGGGAAGGTGAGAGCTAAAGGACACAGAGTTTCTCTTTGAGGTGATGAAAATGTTCTAATGTACAAATTGTGATATTTGTGCAATTATGAACACACTAAAAATATCTGAATTGTTCACTTTAAATGGATAAAATGAATAGTATGTGAATTATATCTCAGACTTGCAAAAAAAGAAAGGAGAAAATTGGTCCACAAACAGGGAAAGGATCAGATAAAATCTAACAGGCTACATTAACATTTTGGGCAAGTCACAGTGACTCACACCTGTAATCCTAGCACTTTGGGAGGCTGAGGTGGGATAATCGCTTGAGCCCAGGAGTTCAAGACTAGCCTGGACGACACTTTTAAAAAAATTATTTAATTAGTTGGGCACGGTGGCATATGACAGTAGTCCCAGCTACTCAGGAGGCTGAGGTGGGAGGATGGCTTAAGCCTGGAAGGTCGAGGCTGCAGTGAGCCATGATGGTGCCTTTGCACTCCAGCCTGGGTGACAGAGTAAGATTCTATCTAAAAACAAACAAACAAAAAACAACAACAACAACATTTTTTGGAAAACCATACTGCTCAAGCTCCATCTAACAGACATAACTCCAAGATATACTATCAGGGTAGGGAAGGGAAGTTGAAAAGTATTATGCTATGACATTTATTTAATTTAAAAATTAGAAACACAAAACTAAACTATGTCATTTGTGCATAATAAACTCATACATAAATACCACAGAAGATGTTTGAAGAAAAAAACAAAATAGAAAAATGTGGTTGTCTTTCTGTGCTTACTATTCAGGACACAGAGTTGTGAATGGTGGGGCTAAGGGTATGTGATTAAGAGAGACTTGTTTTATTCGTACTGCTTAAATCTTTTACCAAAAAAGTATTAGTTTATTTTTCTGTGCAAAGAGAAATACATATAAAGAAAGAAAGAAAAAGAAGTCAGGTGCGGTGGCTCACGCCTGTAATCTCAGCACTTTGGGAGGCTGAGGTGGGCGGATCACTTGAACTCAGGAGTTTGAGACCACCCAGAGCAATATGGTGAAATCCCATCTCTACAACAAATACGAAAATTAGCCGGGCGTGGTGGCACATGCCTGTTAGTCCCAACTACTCAGGAGGCTGAGGCAAGATAATCGCTTGAGCCTGGGAGGTGGAGGCTGCAGTGAGCTGTGAACACACTACTGCACCCCACTTAAGTGACAGAATGAGACCCTGTTTAAAAAAAAAAAAAAAAAAGAGAGAGAGAGAGAAAAGAAAAGGATCTAGAATCAAGCCAAACTGTAAATGACCTCCAGGAAAAGAGGTAGAATCGTGGGGATGAGATGTATTCTACTTTTGACTTTATATGCAGTTGTTTACCTCAACGAGCCTATATTGATTTTCTTCATTGATTTACAATTTCAAAAACAATTTAAAAATAAAAGATGATCACTTTCCTAGAAATCACCCCATAGCAGTATGGTCAAAATTGGTCTGTGAAATCCTGAGAAATAAATCTTCATTTCCTCTTCTGGAAATAATTGTGATATATGTAAAAGTCTTACTCAAACGCTAACACTTCTAAACACGATTCCAGTATATTACACTAAGAAGTAGTTCAACAGGATAATTTTCTAGCTGCTTGTTCTGAAGTATACCAAACTTTAAATAGAAAGCCTTTTACCTTTAGCAGTTTGGAGTGCGCAACATTTAGCACATTTATGACAGCCTTACAACTTGGCCCTTTAATCTGCTCAATGATATAGTTGAACTTGGCTGACATGCGTTTCCAGTGTTCCAGTTCGGTGAGTGGACCTGAATCATCAGCTTCTTTTCTCATCTGCTCACTCTCAATAAGTACCTGCAATCAAAAAAAATTTATAAAATATAGAAATGTTATATTCTTCTTTGTGAAAATCTGATCGCATCTTTTTGAAGGCAGCTAAAAGTATAAATAATGTTCAACACCAAATAATGTTTAAGAACTCTTAGTAAATGAAGACTAGAGGAGAACTTCTACAACATGATAAATACTATCTACTAAAACTCTCCAGCAAACGTAATATTTAAAGGTGACAGTTTCTCTTACTTATTTTTTTTTTTTTCGGTGGTCGGGGGGGACATAGTTTTTTGGTTTTGGGGCTTTTTTGTTTGTATGTTTGTTCTGAGGCAGGGTCTCGCTCTGTTGCCTACACTAGAGTGCAGTGGCACAATCAGAGAGCACTGCATCCCCAACCTCCTGGGCTGAAGCAATCCTCCCGCCTCATCCTACTGAGTAGCTAGGACTACAGGCAAGTGCTACCACAGACAGCTAATTTGTAGTTTTTTGTAGAGATAGCACGTCACTATGTTGCCCAAGCTGGTCTCAAACTCCTGGGCTCAAGTAATCCTCCTGCCTCAGTTTCCCAAAGTGTTTGGATTACAGGCATGAGTCACCATACCTGGCCAAAGGTGATATTTTAGAAAATATCACTTTAAAACCAAGGACATGACAAGTTTGACACAATCACCACCCACTTCTATTCCACCTGGTAATAGATGTCCCAGAACAAGAGAACTAAAGAAACAGAAGGTATAAGAATTGGAAATAAAAAACCAGAAACAGCATAATCACAGATGATATAGTTTGCTACATTTTTAAACTTCAAGCATATCTAAGGTCGGGAGCAGTGGCTCCCGCCTGTAATTTCAGCACTTTGGAAGGCTGAGGTGGAGGATCGCTTGAGCCCAGGAGTTCAAGACCAGCCTGGGCAACAAGCCAAGACCCCTTCTCCACAGAAATTTTTTAAATTAGTTGGGTGTGGTGGTGCATGTCTGTAGTCCCAGCTACTCAGGATGCTGAAGGGGGAGGATCGCTTAAGCCCAGAAGTTGGAGGCTGCAGTGAGCTATGATTATGCCACTACACTCCAGCCTCGGTGACAGAATGAGACCCTGTCTCCAAAAAAAAAAAAAAAAAAGACTAAAGACAAACTTTTTACAATTAATAAACATGAAGAATTTAGTAAAGTTGCTAGATCTATACATAAAAATTAGTACCACTTCTTTACAAGCTATCTTGCAATCTGAAATTTTAATTTCCAAAAAGGTACAATTTATAACAGCAAAGAAAAAAGTGATAAGTGGAAATTAATCTGATGAAAGATATGCAAGACCTTTTTGGAGAGAATTTTAAAACTTATTTTACACACACAAAAGACCTACCTAAATGGGGAGGTATATCATGTTCATGGATGGAAAATTCAATAATATAAAGATGGCAGTTTTCTCTAAATTAACGTACACATTCAACGAAATTCTAATCAAAATCTCAATAGAGTTTTTCATGATATTTTAATAATTGGTTTCAAAATTAATTTTGAAAAACAATTAGCCTGAAATAGTCAATGTAATTTTGACGAAAAACAGAAAACACTTGGCGTGCCAAATGTTGGTTTAGAAAAACGCTACAGAATTAAAGCAGCACAGCATAGTATAAAAAATAAGTAAATAGATCAGTGGGATAAACAAAGGGGTCTAACAACTTTATATATGACAGAGGTTATATTACAAATTTGTTTAAAAATTTGAATATTAAACAATTTAACAAAGAATCTTAATTCGAGACAATTGGCTAACTACGGGTACATGAAAAACACAAAATTAGATTTCTACCTCACATCACACACACACACACACAATTCCAGATGGATTAAACACCTAAATGTTAAAAATAAAATGGTAACATTTCTAAAAGACAACGTAGGAGACAGGGTAAAACTAGAAAGAAAAACATGGAATTGAGAAGCATAATTGTCAAGATAATAGTTACCACTAGGGGGAAGAAAAGGTGTTTCAAACTGGGAAGAGAAATGCAAGGGCATTTTAAGGTGCTGGTAATGTTCTATGTTTTTCTTTCTTTCTTTCTTTCTTTCTTTTATTTATTTGTTTGTTGTTTGTTTATTTTGAGGCAGGGTCTCACTGTGTCGCCCAGGCTGGTCCTGAACTCCTGGGCTCAAGCAATCCTCTTGCCTTGGGCTCCCAAAGTGCTGGGATTACAAGAGTGAGCCACCATGCCTAGCCTTGTTCTATTTCTTAACTTGTGCAAAGGTTACGCAGGTGTTCATTTTACAGTTTGTTCCTTTCATCATATTCATTTTTAGTCTATGCTATATTCACTATTTAAAATAAATAATTTAAGAGAATGTCTTCGTAACACTGGAGTAAGAAAGGGTTTCATAAGTAAATACATAAGTAAAATACAAAAAGCACAGTTTTTGTAGTCACTGGGGATAGCTAGGTTGAGGCTGGATTAACATTTGTAATTAATATATTTATCTACATTAAAAACTTAAGTTTCCACATGACTAAAGGCACTATACCACATGAAACATAACACAATGGGGACCAACATAGGATTAATATCTGGAAAATATTATTTAACCTCCAAAAATGTAGTAAGATAACATCAAGCCATCCAAACGAATAAAGGGATGATATGGATAAATGATATGAACAGGCAATGATACGGGTAAATGATATAAACAAGCAATTCAACACAGAGGAAACCAAAATAGCCATTAAATATGCTCAACCGCAATAGTATTTAGGGTAATACAAAGTAAACCAAGATATCATTTCACACTCAACATATTGGCAACAACTAAAAATCTGACAATTCCAAGTACCACCAAAGATATTTTTTTTAAATAGGAAGTCTTGGCTGGGTACGGTGGCTGCAAGAGTTATCCAGTGGGCAATTACCCGTTTCAATCATCTAATGACACCTGGAAGCGAATGCTGTGGCCAGCACTCTAGACCCTAGGGGAGTCCTCCAATTTTTGCCACTCCAACTGCACAGTCCTCCTCCTAACATAGTTCTAGAAAGGTAAAACTGGAAATGCTTTTCTGTACCTCCTGCCCGGTCAAGATTTTTTCCCCCTGATCCTCACATAACTGAAGATTTTCTTGTCTAGTTCTGCTGTCCTGTGCTGATGAACTAGAGATCTAGGGGGTGGTTCCTAGAGTCCTCTTTCTGTTTAGGGCAATTATGTAATAGCCGATATTCTTTCACAGTGTTTATAGTGTAAGTTGGAGCCTCTCATAATTTTGATATATGTTGTATTCCTATCACTACTTTTCTTACTGCCAGAAAAAATTTGACCGTAGAGCTGCAGGCTTGCCACTGTGATGCTGATGTCAAACAGCCTAGTCTGAACTTCCTTGACAGCACAGACAACTCCACTGATCGACCAAGAGGTGCTTATTTAGCGTCTAGCACTCTGGCTCTTCGCTGTGCCTTTTCCCTCTCTCTTTTATGGAGAGTATCAACAATTTAAACATTACTGGGGATGAATGATGGCTATTCCTGATTCTTCATTCTTTCATTCTCAACCCATATTGTTATGTTTTCTTCCTTGAAGTGAGAAATCTCTTAAAATTGATTTTAAGTGGTCCACAAAGAAGAATGATTTTGCTCTAGAGCCAAAAATTGGCTGAGTTTCAAGCCAGATTCTGGAAGAAAGTCAAAGGAGACACCTCTTCCCTTTACTTTTAGAGACAAAATGCAATGGCTACGATGCACATAAAAACTACTAGTCCAGATGCAATTGTTTCAGTCAATTCACCTGTTCGATCTGTTTGTACCATACCATCAGCACTTCCTCTAGCTGACGAACAGTTTCTGAATTGCTGGCTGCAGCAGTTACTTCTTCAAAGGTGTGCAGTTTGGAAAAATCAACATTGTCTATTGTCTTTAACTTCACTGTTCCCTCAATACTTATTCTAGCACCTATAAAGGGAAAAAAAAGACATTTAATACTAATTTATATATTAAATATTTTAAATATATTAAATATTTTAAATATATTAATAAAAATACTAAATATTTAATATTAAGAAGTATTTAATGTCAACGTGTTAAATGTCAATGTGTACTTTTATGCTCTAATTACTGAAATTTTTTTTTTTTTTTTAAAAGACATTTATTCAGCATCACGATCAGACTATTACATTTAGCAATCAACAGCATGGGTGCAAAAAAAAAAAATCTACATTAAAACCCTTTGTTGGAATGCTTTACACTTTCCACAGAACAGAAACTAAAATAACCTGTTATACAATTAGTCACAAGTACAGTCCTCGAGTTTTTTGCCCATACACATGAGTATTTGTCTAAAACATGTCTTCTTTGTAGCAGCTAGGCCCTGCCACCACTGTGCTTGGCTGAGTTCACAAATCTGTTGTAACCTGTAGCTTCCCTGTCACTTCTCTGGCTCTCCTCTCCTGCTAAGCTTTGTTTCCTAATTAAAATCTTCTGCCACTGCCATAGCTACTGCTGCTGCTGGAACCGCCATAGCCACCTTGGTTTCATGGTTTTGCAAAGTATTGGCCTCCACCGCCATAGGGGCCAGAGCTTCTGCCTCCAAAATTTCCTCCCTTCATGGGTCCAAAATTTGAAGACTGATTGTTGTAATTGCCAAAATCATTGTAGCTTCCACCACCTCCAAAATTGCTTCCACTACCACCGCCAAAGCCGCCTCCGCCTCCATTGTTATAGCTGTCATAGCTGCCACTCCCGCCATAGCCACTGCCCTGGTTTCCATAACCCTGTCCACCACTTCCATAGCCTCTGCTTCCTCCAGAGTAACCAGGGCCGCCTCCTCCATAACCACCATCATTACCAAATCCATTATAGCCATCCCCACTGCCACCATATCCACCACCACCACGGCTGCCACCAAAGCCACCACGACCACTGAAGTTTCCTCCACGACCGAAGTTGTCATTCCCACCAAAACCACCTCCACGACCACCACCAAAGTTTCCAGAACCACTTCGACCTCTCTTGGCTGGATGAAGCACTCGCCATCTCTTGCTTTGACAGGGCTTTCCTAACTTCACGGTTGTGGCCATTCACAGTATGGTATTTCCGAATGACAATCTTATCCACGGAGTCATGGTCGTCAAAGGTTACAAAGGCAAAGCCCCTTTTCTTGCCACTGCCTCGGTCAGTCATGATTTCAATCACTTCAATTTTCCCATACTGTTCAAAATCATCTCTTAGGTGATGTTCTTCAGTGTCTTCTTTAATGCCACCAACAAATATCTTTTTCACAGTTAAGTGGGCACCTGGTCTTTGAGAATCTTCTCTTGAGACAGCTCTCTTTGGTTCCACAACTCTTCCGTCCACCTTGTGTGGCCTTGCATTCATAGCTGCATCCACCTCCTCCACAGTGGCATATGTGACAAACCCAAAGCCCCTGGAACGCTTGGTGTTTGGATCTCTCATTACCACACAGTCCGTGAGTGTTCCCCATTGCTCAAAATGGCTCCTCAGGCTCTCATCGGTTGTTTCAAAGCTCAACCCTCCAATGAAGAGCTTCCTCAGCTGTTCGGGCTCTTTAGGAGACTCTGACTTAGACATGACAGCAGGGAGATGAGAGACTTTAACGATGCTTCTTCGGCGGCGTCCACGGGCAGAAAAGGATTACTGAAATGTTAAAGATCTAATACTTTACAGAAATATAATTCTAATTAATCATTAGATTATGACTTCATAATTTACTGATAAAAGTGTACATTGGCCGGGCGCGGTGGCTCAAGCCTGTAAAGTGTACATTGGCCGGGCGCGGTGGCTCAAGCACTTTGGGAGGCCGAGACGGGCGGATCACGAGGTCAGGAGATCGAGACCATCCTGGCTAACACGGTGAAACCCCGTCTCTACTAAAAAATACAAAAAACTAGCCGGGCGAGGTGGTGGCGCCTGTAGTCCCAGCTACTCGGGAGGCTGAGGCAGGAGAATGGCGGGAACCCGGGAGGCGGAGCTTGCAGTGAGCTGAGATCCGGCCACTGCACTCCAGCCTGGGTGACAGAGCAAAACTCCGTCTCAAAAAAAAAAAAAAAAAAAAAAAGTGTACATTGTAACAATATGAAAAAACAAAAGTATAGATTTTAAAGAGTTCATAATGAAGTATATATTTTAATATGGTGAAAATTTTCATTAATATTATACAAAGAGATTCCTCCTGCTATAACGTAAAATTAAAAAGAAAATATATCTTACTTGATGAAAGATCCTCAAAAATGAGTTCTAATGATTTCATTTCTTACCTCTAAGTCTCATAATTACTTTGATTAACATCTTTTAAGATAGAAACTTTTTCTCTAATGTTTATGAAATATCTTAGTTAATTTGCTTCTTTTCTGCAATTTGCTAAACATTAACTTTTATACTTACCATCTAAAAATGAAAGATATCTGTTGATGGTTTCAGTGAAAATATGTTTTTCAGATTCTCCCTGCTTGGACTGGTTTAAAGCACCCCAGTTATTTGTTGCAAGAACAGCTGGTAGAAATATGTTTGCCAACATATCCCTAATTCCATTTAAGAGTCCTTTCGATGCATCCAGAACAGTAAATAGTGCTTCCTGAAAGAGTGGAGTTTAAATGTTATTTTACATGCTAATCCCACTGAAGAACTGAAAAATCATAACCTGTTTTATATTGCAATAAACATAGACAACTAACACATTTTATTAGGGAATCTTAAGTGGTTATGAACCTTAGAGTTCTAAAGTCAACAAACTTATATTCTGCCCCCAATTTAATTATTCCCATATTTGCTCATCAAAGTGATGTTTTATTTGTTGCTTTAATTTCTGCATAGGAAAGGAGCAATAGCCTGGAGCCTATTCAGGGTGAGGGACATGGAACCAAACCTGCGTAAAGAAAATCCTCAGTTGAAAGTTGCCCTGTCCATGATTTTTTTTTTTTTTTTTCTGGTGAAAAGCCCTTGCCCAGAAGTTTGGCAGAATAAATTACCAGCCATAAGAAACCAAAAGCCCAGAAATCAAAAGCCCAGCACCCATGCGTGACATTTCAATTAATACATCTTAAGTGATTTAGAAATCCCAAGCCAAAAAATTAAGATTAAAAAACTTGTCTAGGGCCACAAAAAATTGATTGCTAGTTTTTTAACTGTAAGTGTGTGGCAATAAAGTATGCAATTACTACTCATACAGTTTGGTGTCATCTTGATTTGTGTTAAGGTATCAGTAGTTTTTCCCACCATTGCTTCTGCACCATCAGTCAAATGTCAACATTGGTGAAAAGGGCAACTAGCATCTTAGTATTATGATGAAAATGGGTTTGAGTTTAAGAACCACTGTTACACTACATGGCTCATCTGTGATTACATTTAGTTATAATGATGTAAACAAATATTTGGCTAAGTTAAATAGAATATAACTATGTTGGAAGAATAGAGGGATGGAAAAACAGGGTCACAAGGTAGAAAAAGAGCTAAATTATCATCTTCCAGAGAGAAAAGTCCACAGAAAATGTCTTCTTTTTTTTTTCTCACTCTGTAGCCCAAGCTGAAGTGCAGTGGTGTGATCTCAGCTCACTGCAACCTCTGCCTCTGTGGCTCAAGCGATTCTCATCCCTCAGCCTCCCGAGTAGCTGGGACCGCAGGAGTGCACCACCACACCCAGCTATTTTTTATATTTTAGTAGAGATGGGGTTTCACTCTGTTGCCCAGGGTGGTCTCGAACTCCTGAGCTCAGGCGATCTGCCTGCCTCAGTCTCCCAAAGTGCCAGGATTACAGGTGTGAGCCACCGCGACCGGCCACAGATAATGTCTAAATTGACGAAAGGAGCAATCAGAGCATATTATTTAGAGATACACAGATAAATAAAAGAATCTATTAAAAGGGTTTAATAGTTGCTTCTGGAGAATAGGATAGAAGTCAGTTTTTCAGTTATGAAAGACTTACACTATTTCATAAAAGGACTTTTTCTCTCTTTATATGCACATATAACTGAGCTACAACAAAAGATAAATTATAAAAGTGAATGGATGAAATCATGGATAAGTTGAAGAAAGAATTAATGAAATGGAAGACAGATTGAGGAAACATCCATACATAGAGGCATTGTGGTAAAACTACAGGACTTTGAAGACAAAGAGCAAAAGCAAATAGAAAGAAAAAAAGACAGATTACCTGTGAATTACACCAACAGGAGTGCTCTCATCATCCACAAGAAATACCATGAAATATTTACAAGGGGTCAGGGAAAAATAACTGCCAACCTAAAATCTTAAACCAAGCTAAACAAGCTCTCTTCAAGCAATCTTTTATCATAACAGAAAAGGAACAAGATTAGACTTCAGTTCCCTTTCCCATTGTAAAAAGTATTAAGACTCTCTAAGAATAACAAAGAGAACTTGTGGAAAGCCTACTGTATGTCAGGCAATATAATAAGAATTTGTTTTTACTATCATTTAGTGTCACTACAATCCTGTCAGGTGTGTATTATTATTCCCAATTTAAGAATGTAGAGACCTAACTCTTAGAAAGGATGAGCAACCTTCCAGAGGATACACTTAAGTGATTAGTCAGTGGTGAAGCTAAGAGGCAAATTTGGGTCTATCTGGCTAAAATTCTTGCCTTTCCCATTCCATCATCCTGCCTTCCCAGAACTAGGTTAGCAATGTCCAGGCTCTAGGACAACTCTCTCTTCTTCTTTTAAAATGATAAAAGAGCTAAAATATTGAGTGAAGAGGAAGTTAAATAAAGTAACTAGTACTTTGCATCAACAAAATTAAATGTCTTCCTAGTGAATGGGAGGATAAAAATTATTTGCACACCATCAAGAAATGAAATTTTCATGAAATTAAAAGCAGTATCTAAAGTATCAATATAACTAAGCTCTATTACAGTCAATTTCTTTGAATATATGAATACATTTATTTTCTTGGAACTCAATTCAGTCCTATATTTAAAAAGAGAAAGCAAAGTAAAGCATGACTATGAAAATATATTCAATGTTTAACTATGTATTTGGGGAAATTTTTAAACATACCTCTTGAATAGTTTTAACATTTATAGCAACATCATTACGGCAACGAACAAAAAATATGCACAGTCCTTTTAGTTTATCCGGAGCTGCATTGTCTATATACAATTTCATCATTTTTGCCCCTTTAGTTGCTCCAGGAATAGTTCGACCGCATTCTGAAAACAAAAGTCAAGAACTTAGGATATAATCACATAACTAGTCAAATGAGATAAGTTACTGTGGCTTTTACACTATTGTTTCCTCTTTTATTTTATTGTAAGAAATTTTCAATATGGTCATAGAATAATTTTTTGGGGGGGTTCTACTAGAAGATGTCAATAATTGCATCTTTTTTTCTTTTTTTTTTTTTTCGAGACAGAGTCTCGCTCTGTTGCCAAGGCTGGAGTGCAGTGGTGCGATCTCAGCTCACTGCAACCTCCATCTCCCTTCAAGCCATTCTCCTGCCTCAGCGTCCTGAGTAGCTGGGACTACAAGTGTGTGCCACCACATCCAGCTAATTTTTGTATTTTTTTCGTAGAGATGGGGTTTCACTATGTTGGCCAGGCTGGTCTCAAACTCCCGACCTCAAGTGATCCACTCGCCTTGGCCTCCCAAAGTGCTGGGATTACAGGTGTGAGCCACCATGCCTGCCCAATAATTGCATCTTTTTCCTTTTTTTTTTTTTTTTTTTTTTAGATGGAGTCTTGCTCTGTCTCCCAGGCTGGCGTGCAGTGGCACAATCTCAGTTCACTGCAACCTCTGCCTCCCAAGTTCAAGTGATTCTTGTGCCTCAGCCTCCCAAGTAGCTGGGATTACAGGCACACGCCATCATGCCTGGCTAATTTTTTGTAGTTTTAGTAGAGACAGGGCTTTACCATGTTGGCCAGGCTAGTCTCAAATTCCTTACCTCAAGTGATCTGCCCAGCTCAGCCTCCCAAAGTGCTGGGATTACAGGCGTGAACCACCATGCCCAGCCAATAATTGCATCTTAAATTGCAGCCTCCTCTGGGTACCTTTCCCTGAACTCTGTACTTCTGCTCCTTTTGATCTGGCCTCAGGGCCTTACACAAGCTGTTCTCCTATCCCATCCCCAACCTTTTACCTACCAAATGCCTACTCATCTTTCAGATCTCAGCTGAAATGCCACCATCTCAGGAAGCCTTCACTGACTACCCCCAAGAAGGTCCAGTTCCTATACTAAATACACTCATTGTATCCACCTTCTATTAAATCCTTCCTTGAACTAATTTCAATGAAAATTAAACATTTAATTATCAATCTTTTTTAATTAGAAAAACTATTAAAAATATGAGAATTATGTTAGATAGTTGGTCACAATGTTAATTTGCAAAAATCAACAGCATTCAATTTGCAGCAATAGCCAATTTAAAATGTAATAAAAGAAATAGAAAATCGGCCAGGTGCAGTGTCTCACACCTATAATCCCAGCATTTTAGGAGGCCAAGGCAGGAGGATTGCTTGACCCCAGGAGTTTGAGACCAACCTGGGCAACACAGCAAGACCTTGTCAATACAAATAATTTTTTAAAATCAGCCAGATGCGGTGGCATGTGCCTGTAGTCCCAACTACTCGGGAGGCTGAGGCAGGAGAATCACTTGAGCCTGGGAGGTCAAGACTGCAATAAGCCATCATCATGCCACTGCACTCCAGCCTGGGCAACCTAGTGAGACCCCATCTCAAAAAAAAAAAAAAAAAAGGAAAGAAAGAAATAGAAAATCCACATCACAAAGCCACAGAAATGTTTTGTCTGCCCAGCCTTTCTTTTTTGGGGGGTTGGGAGATTCCTCCTGCCCTGTGATTCTGGAGGATACCAGTGCCAGGGCTCCGTAGAGATGGGCATGTAAGAACTAGACTAATTAGACTCTGCAAGAATATAAACCTTGAATAAATACACACAAAGAAAAAAAACGGATTTGAGAGATGGAAGTCTACTGATGAATCCTAGAGAAACTGCCCTGAAATCTGTGGAAATGCTCTATTCTTGTCCTTCCCAAGACCTGATTGTTCCACTAGTTCTAAATTTTGTTATCCACCTTCCGCCTCCCAAAACACTGTTTTCTGCTCATATAAGCCAGATCTATTTCTGTTGCTTGCAGCCTAAGAACACTGATACATGGTATGTAGCAATATAAGAGCCCAAATGCCCATTCATCGAGGCTGCACAGGGATTTACTACCCTCCCCTTTTTCTTTGCTAAGAGAACCTGACTTTGTTCCATTGTGTACATCCCTAGAAAGAAAACTGCTCTCTCAGCCTCCCTGACCCCCAGGATAGCCACGTGACACAGTTCTGGCTGATAAGACATAAGACAAGCTTGAGTTTTCCTGATGAAGAGGAGAGAGATGACCATCAATAGGGAATGATTTTTGAATGAGATAAATCTTTATGTAATTACATAAAAAAAGGTCTAGGCTACCCTGTCAAATGCAAACACCAAGTCAAGGATAAAATGTATTATATAACCACATTTTTAGCTGATAATAAGCATTTATATGTTAACACATGCATATAAGAAAGAAATGTAGGCTGGGTGTGGTGGCTCACACCTATGAAATCTCAGCACTTTGGGAGGCTGAGGCAGGTGGATCACCTGAGGCCAGGAGTTCAAGACCAGCCCGGCCAAGATGGCGAAAACCCGTCTCTACTAAAAATACAAAACACTCGCCGGGCGCAGTGGTGTGTGCCTGTAATCCCAGCTACTCAGGAGGCTGAAGCAGGAAAACCACTTGAACCCGGGAGGCGGAGGCTGCAGTGAGCCAAGATCGCATCATTGCACTCCAGCCTGGGTGACAGAGTGAGACTCTGTTTCAACAACAACAACAACAACAAAGAAATGTAGATGAATATTTACCAAACTGATAAATGTACTTTCATAAGTAGCAAAAATAATGATTAAAAATATGTGTACTCTTTGCTCTGGCAATTTCCCTTCTGAGAATTTCTCCTAAAAATTATTCCTAATCCACATAGATTTGTATTCAGTAATATTCACTGAGGCATTGTTTCAGGGAGCAAAAAGTTGTAAACAACCTAAATTCTACTGAGAGATCAGTTTGGAAAATTATAGTTATATCAGCCTAACGAAATAAAATGCAAGTGTTAACATTTTAATTGGATAAATGTACTTATTGGCATAAAGAAGACAATATTATCAAAATTAAACAACCACTATAGAATAATATCTAGAATTGGACCCCATTTTTGTAAAATATGTATATAAACCAGTTATAGAGAAATATTCACTAAGGAGTTAACATTGTGCTTTCTCCAACTGATTGGGACTGTATTTTGTTTCTAATTACTAGATATTTTATCTATAATTTTCAGCTATTGTTTTAATTTTTAACAAGTTATAAAAATACAGACCACACAATAATCCTCCCACGATAAGAACCATGAGAGACAGAAAATCCACAAAGCCAACCTAGTCGCTAATTGTGAGTTTACATATTTTGTCAAAGAAGCAAGACTTAAACATTAAACAATTGGAGGAAGGTAGAAGAACACAATCAAGTACTATATTTACACAGATACTGTAAATGAGACAGGAATCTGGAGAATAGCGATGGGTTTGGGTTGGAACACCCTGGGAAGGGCTCTGCTGGAGGTGTTCTGAAGGAGGGGGGTAGGGTATGCTGAGTGGAGAGAAGAAAGGCAATCTGGAAAAGCCAGGAGAGCAGAGAAAGGGAAAAGAAATAACTCTAGTATGCAGAAAGCAATGAAGAGGGGCTTAAAGGGAGCAGCAAATTCACATCTGGAAGAGTAGGAGATCAGACTAGACAAGTACTGTGTGTCCAGATGACAGCAGGCCTTGAATAAATGAGATCTGGAGCCAATCCAATAAATAGCAGAACAATAAAAGATATATTTGGCAGGAATAAGCAGTACAGATTTCAGAGGGAGAATCTGATTACAGAGATACTGGTTTTCAATCTGGAACACCAGGGAAGGCCTAGCCTGAGGCAGCAGAGGAACCAAGTGAGAAAGAAGCAATGGGAGGGATGTGTTGAAGGTAAATCCACAGGACTCTGATGATGAGTAGTCTCAGACCAAAAGGGTAACCCACATATCTAGTTATTAAAACAAAGTTTTAACAAGCCGGTAGCATGTTAATTAGTTCAGGCATAATATGCACAGTAGGGAAAACCAGCTATTCCAAGTGACAGCTGCAGCAGGCACAAGATGCTGTGACAGGACCGCAGTGGGGCAGCTGCGGGGCTCTGGAGTGGTTTCACCACCACTTCTAATCATCTGGACAAAATGGCTCCACCTGTTTCGGGGAAAATGCAATTAAATTCTAATGAAAACGTGTATTCCCAGCAGAGGTCAATGATTTCTACAAGGATATTTTCTCCTGAAACATTATAGCAAGGCCTGAAACATATATTTGGGCTGAGAATGTGTTGTTCTTAAGGCACTATATTTCTTATACGTAAACTTCTGGTAACATTTTCTTTATAAATAAAGGATTATCTATGTATAAGAGAAAAAGTATGCTGCACTTCAACGTGTGTGAACTAACTACTGGCACATTGCCCTCATAAATTCTTACCAATACCAGGTACATCTCCCTCTTGGTACAAAAATTTCAGTGTCTTACAACCATCTTTCACAAAAAAATTAGTAAATGCTTCCAGCTGTTAAATAAAAGAGAAAATGATAATCAGTCAAATGACTAAGGGAAAATTCTCAGTATTTTGCAGATGAAGAAGATGAAGCTCAAAGAGTTTATTCAAAGGTACACAAAGGCAAGCTTAGAACCCAAACTAATTTAACTCCAAAATTACTGTGCAATATAATATAGGTTGAAATATATTTCCGAACCTACATTAATGATCTACATATATAGTTTTGGGCAGCCACTTACCTGACCCTGCCCCAAGGAGTCATATGGGGTAAATAGGTGAGTCCAACTTGAGGTAAATATTTTGATATTTAATATTTAATAAGAGAATTATTATTAAGATAAACTATTTTTAACAGCTTACTTGGGGAACAGAAAATTTGCCTACTGACTGTTTTGTTGACCAATTATTTGAGCAATTATGTTTTTAGATATTGTAATTTGACCCATATTGTAGCAAAACTAAAGTAAAAACAAATCATTATACTGAGATTCTTCCATATTTATGAGCATGAAGCTTTTATTCAATTACTTAGGAGTCAGTGTAATATCTTAGTAAACAGAAAACTAAACAGATAACATAAACAAAAGCCCTGAAATATCCTATGAGAAATACAAAGTCATATACCCATTCACCTAATCCCACTGATTCCCATACAGAAGTTGTTTGTTTGTTTGTTTGCTTGCTTGCTTGTTTGTTTGCGTGTTTTGAGACAGAGTTTCGCTCTGTCACCCAGGCTGGAGTACAGTAGCACAGTCTCAGCTCACTGCAACCTCTACCTCCCAGGTTCAAGAGATTCTCCGGCATCAGTCTCCGAGTAGCTGAGATTACAGGCTTCTGCCACCACGCCCAGCTAATTTTTGTATTTTTAGTAAAGATGGGTTTTCGCCATGTTGGCCAGGCTGGTCTTGAACTCCTGACCCCAAGTGATGCTCCTGCCTTGGCTTCCCAAAATGCCCGGATTACAGGTGTGAGCCACCCCACCTAGCCATCAGTATCTCTTAATATACTGACGGCCTACGGGAAGTATCCCAAGTGTAGCAAAGCCACTCCTCCTAGGAGAGTGTTCTCAAATGTTAGTGTGCATCAGAGAATCACACAGAGGGCTTTTTAAAAACACAAAATGATTCGCATTCCTATCAGGTTCTAGGTGATGCTGATGCAGCTGGTCCTGGGACCACATTTGAGAACCATCACCCTGGGAGATAAAACAAAGCCACTGATATGTGCGTAACTCTAGCCCTTAGTTCTCTACTCTTCCACCTCCCGTATATACTTGGGTCTCACATAATTACCACCTAAAAGGGACAAAAGCTGTCCACATAGTTATTCTTGCACAGCTCCATCAGTACTTTCTTGCTGACCCTTTAGCTGTGAAAGCACACAAATTCTCAAAAGCAGTACACATGACTGGGATAAAAAGACATCAAAATATCAAATGCAATGAATCCTTGCATTTTAGATACATTGTACTCATGAGACTAGCAAAGTAAATGTGAGATCATGGACCAAAATCATGACTGTGAATTAAAAATTCACTTATATTACACAGCATTTTACCAACAGTTCATCTGAGTATCACCTAGTTAAAATGGCATTAGTATACCCTTCTTACAGAAGAGAAAATTAAGGTAAAAAGAATTTAAGGTAAAAAGAATCATCTGAGTATCACCTAGTTAAAATGGCATTATTATACCCTCCTTACAGAAGAGAAAATTAAGGTAAAAAGAATTTAAGGTAAAAAGAATCATCTGAGTATCACCTAGTTAAAATGGCATTATTATACCCTTCTTAGAGAAGAGAAAATTAAGGTAAAAAGAATTTAAGGTAAAAAGAATCATCTGAGTATCACCTAGTTAAAATGGCATTATTATACCCTCCTTAGAGAAGAGAAAATTAAGGTAAAAAGAATTTAAGGTAAAAAGAATCATCTGAGTATCACCTAGTTAAAATGGCATTATTATACCCTTCTTAGAGAAGAGAAAATTAAGGTAAAAAGAATTTAAGTAGGCCAGGTTCAGTGTCTCACCCCTGTAATCCCAGCACTTTGAGAGGCCCAGGTGGCCAGATTGCTTGAGCCCAAGAGTTCAAGGCCAGCCTGAGAAACATGGCGAAATTTCCTCTCTATATAAATACCAAAAAAATTAGCTGGGTATGGTGGTATGTGCCAATGGTCCCAGCTACTTGGGAGGCTAAAGTTGGAGGATGGCCTGAGTCCGGGAGGTTGAGGCTGCAGTGAGCTGTAATCACACCACTGCACTCCAGCCTGGGCAAAAGAGCGATAGTCTGTCTCAAAAGAAAACAAAAAAAAAATTTAAGTGAAGGACCCAAAACACACAAGCACAGCACAGAACCTGGGATTGGACCTCAGCCTTGAGTGTCCAAATTTGTGCTCCTTCCACAGTACCACAACCCTGCCACCCAGTCACTGGAAAACATTGCCAGTAAGCCAGAAAAGAGATTATCTTGAGCAGTGCTAAATGAAGGGGGCAGGAAAGTGGGAAGGGGTAAAAGCGCCAATGTTGCAGAAACATCTGTATTGGTCAGGGTCCTAGCAAGAAAAGAATTCACACCCAAACGGGTGTTTTGACAAAACTTTATAAAGAAAAAGACTATTTTGTTTATAAAATAAAAGACTATTTCTAGAGGCCAGAGCAGGATTAAAGGAAACTGCAGCACTAGTAGCAACAATGGGACAAGCAACAAAGGAAACCCGTGATCCCCCAAGGCCTAAAGAGTTGAGAGCTAGAGGAAATAGAATGACTAGGGCCAGGTTGAGAACTGGAGATGCAGGCTGCTCAGGGAGCTACAACTATGGCAGCAGACAACCACAGTCAGGAACAGGGCCAGGTGGGGAGCTTCTCTCCCCTTCTGCCCTCCCATCTCCTGCTGTGCCTCCCACTGGCTGAACCAAGTGGAAACTGGAGAGTAAGGGAGCCCAGGTGACAGATTCTATTGCGTTCAGCTTTCTATGCCACAGAGCAGGGCAGAGACAAAGGGAGAATGGATCCAGAGGCAAACAAAGTAACCATCATACCGCCTGTTGTCCACTTTTTTGTGGTGCCTTTACTGAGCTGCTTTCATCCTGGATTGCACGCCAGGCTTCACATTAAAAGAATACTTTTCCAGGCCCAGCGTGGTGGCTCACACTTGTAATCCCAGCCCTCTGGGAAGTCAAGGCTGGTGGATCACTTGAGGTCAGGAGTTTGAGATTAGCCTGGCCAAGATGGTGAAACCCTGTCTCTTCTAAAAACACAAAAATTAGCTGGGCGTGGTGGCGTGCACCCGTAGTTCCCGCTACTCAGGAGGCTGAGGCAGAAGAATCGCTTGAGCCTGGGAGGTGGAGGTTACAGTGAGCTGAGATCGTACCACTGCACTCCAGCCTGGGTAACAGAGGGAGACTCCGTCTCAAAAAAAAATAAAATAAAAAAATAAAAAACAAAAAACTAAAGAATACTTTTCCATATACTCCCAATTTCCTAAACTGCACCACACCAAATCATGCCACCCCTTGTTCCTCGTTCCATCTCCTTACTCACGTGGTCACCAACCTTGATCCAACCTATCATATGTCCTTGCCTTTTCCCCACAACCAACTAAGCATTCTAATCTTTCAGATTTTGACACTGGTTTCCCTACTGGGTACACAATTTTCCCTCCACCATGGCTTTGCACACTCACAAGCAACTCTTAAGGAAATACCTTTGGCAGCTTGATTCTTCCTTAATGCCTACATTTCCCATTCCTTGCAGCATAAGCAAGCAGTGTCAGGCCCGGACCATAATGACCTTAAAAGTAGAATCTAACCACATGGACCCAAAGTCTGAGACATACCCCAGGAATAGCAAATAGAACGCTAGCATGCTAGCCAGTAAGAATTCCTCCAAACAGAGAATACCAGCCCAGAAATCCAGATGGCAAATACTTAAAGTTGGATTACTGCAGGTGCCCACCTCCCCCGCCCCACCTTAGTTCTAGCAGTTACCCTTTCATGAAGGCAGTGATCAGGCCGCAATGCCTATGCCTATACCCTTTGCAGAAGATATAGGGATTCCAGTTGTGGTGTTATCCAAATTTGTGGCCCAGCAATTTTCAGGTGAAACAAAATTGATCACTTATCTTCCTTCCTCCTTAACCAAATGCAGGAATGATCCTCGGGACAGGCCTGAAGCCTGGGCCTACTAAGAAATGACTTTTTAGAAATTGGCCTTGCCTTCTTCTCATTGTCATCATCTCAGGGATGCATATAAGGTTGTTTTGCACCAGTTGCTTAGAGAGGCTAGAAACACATGTAGCCAGAATCGTCACAGAAACTAGAACTCACTGGGGAAAGGAGACCATTAAAACAAACAAACCCAACTTGAGAATGGCAAAGAAAATCCTCTTACTATTTGGTTGGCATTGTCCACAGTCAGGACCAGCTACAGAATTTGATGAACCCAGTGCAAAATGAAAATGAGAGACATTTACCAAAGAATTATCAAGAACTTCAAAATGGTGACAAAAGATCATCAAACCAAGCACGGTGACATTCTAAGCACAGGGGCCTCTGTAACTACACAGCCCAAGTATCCATGAAGCCAGCCTTGACCACAGCAGTAAATTCCAGCAGGGAACTTTGGTGACCTGGGAAACCACAACTTACTTCCAGTTGCTTGCTGTGACACCTCTTGTTTTATGTACACATCTCCATGCATTCTCTGTACTTTGTCATTATAATAGCTTAGAGCTATTGATGTCTTTGCATCAATCACATCCCCATCTAACTATTACAGCTACACAACAGGACCAAGAAAATGAGCAATCCCATTCCTACTGTCAGGGAACTGCCAGGACCATATTCTTTTTTTTTTTTTTTTTGAGACAGAGTCTTGCTCTGTTGCCCAGGCTGGAGTGCAGTGGCCGGATCTCAGCTCACTGCAAGCTCCGCCTCCCGGGTTCCCGCCATTCTCCTGTCTCAGCCTCCCGAGTAGCTGGGACTACAGGCGCCCGCCACCTCGCCCGGCTAGTTTTTTGTATTTTTTATTAGAGACGGGGTTTCACCGTGTTAGCCAGGATGGTCTCGATCTCCTGACCTCGTGATCCGCCCATCTCGGCCTCCCAAAGTGCTGGGATTACAGGCTTGAGCCACCGCGCCCGGCCCAGGACAATATTCTTATAAGGATACTGGACGACATGAAGCGCAGACAATTTTGCAGAATTTAACAATGCACTGTATGAAGCAAGGGGTAGCTCTTTATTATTACTACTACTACTACTATTATTATTATTATTATATGAGTTGGAGTCTCACTCTATTGCCAAGGATGGAGTGTAGTGGTGCAATCTCGGCTCACTGCAACCTCTGCCTCCTGGGTGCAAGCGATCCTCCTGCCTTAACCTCCTGAGTAGCTGGGACTACAGGCACATGCCACCACACCCAGCTAATTTTTGTATTTTTAGTAGAGACAGGGTTTCACCATTTTGGTTAGGCTGGTCTTGAACTTCCGACCTCCAGTGATTTGCCCACCTCAGCTTCCCAAAGTGCTTGGATTACAGGTGTGAGCTGCTGCACCCGGCCGGGAGTAGCTCTTTTAGGCACTGTTCCATAGAACCCTGGCTCCTAGAGCAAGCTAAAGAGTTTTGCCCATGTTTGCAGACGCCTATAAAAGCAGGGGATATGGCCCCCATGGTGACAACCTCACCACAACCCCACCTCACCCCAACTCTCCCACCAGTGCATTCAGTGAGACAATCAGCTCACCAGCAGTCTGCACCTGCTCACTGGTCTTTCTGGGATACCAGCCCAGTTCACTCCTAGGGTTGAGAAAAAGTCCAAGAAGCTAGTGGTAGTTTTATTGAAAATGATCTTAGAACCAGAGCTATGAGGAGGGAAGCTACGACACAAGTGTATCATACATTACTATAATTAGGGTGACCACATCAATTTATCATCCAAAACTTTTAGTAGTGTCAGGAGGTACTGTTAATCATGCCAGGAAAACAGGTATAATCCAGAACTGTCCCTGGCACACTGAGACATATGGTAACTTGACCTGCAATCACATCACTATTTCTACTACCGTATACTCATACAATAGTCACTGTTCCCTGACTTATTTATGCAGTTTTTCTCTACAAGTGATTTGCATATGTAGTTCATATAATATGTACTTGCAAAATATTACCTACCGTCACTCAACTATGCCTCTAACTTCTGACATCATTCTGAGTTAGAAGTTCAGCCAAAATTCTAGTTGCTGAGTCTTCTCTTCTTCCTCCTGTAAACCTGACTAGAAATACCATTCAGCTGGGCTGGGTGCAGTGGCTCAGGCCTGTAATCCCAGCACTTTGGGAGGCCAAGGTGGGCGGATCACGAGGTCAAGAGATCAAGACCATCCTGGCCAACATGGTGAAACCCCATCTCTACTAAAAACACAAAAAACTTTAAAAATAGCTGGGCATGGTGGTGCACGCCTGTAGTCCCAGCTACTCACGAGGCTGAGGCAGAAGAATCCGGAAGGCAAGGTTAAATAGTGAGCCGAGATCACGCCACTGCACTCCAGCCTGGCAACAGAGCGAGACTCCGTCCCAAACAAACAAACAAATTAATTTAATTTAATTTAAAAAGAAATACCATTCAACTGGCTATAATTATATAAACTAAATCTTCTCTAGTCAGTAAAATTCCAACTTTAATCTTTTTCTTTTTTCTTTCTTTTTTTTTTTTTTTTTAGACAGGATCTCACTCTGTCAGCCAGGCTGGAGTACTCACTACATCCTCCACCTCCCAGGCTCAAGAGTTCCTCCCACCCCAGCCTCCTGAGTAGCTGGGACCACAGGTACCGTGTACCACGCCCAACCAATTTTTGTGTTTTTTGCAGAGACAGGAGTTTCGCCATGTTGCCCAGGCTACTCTCAAACTCCTGGCCTCAAGCAATCCTCAGACCTCAGCCTCCAAAGTGCTGGGATTACAGGCATGAGCCACTATGCCCTGCCCCAACTTTGTCTTTCTAAATGATTTTTGTTGTTGTTGTTTATGACAACTCTGTTTTCCTAAGTTAATCACTTACTCAAAGAGCAATTAAAATGTAATGATAAGACTTAAACTTACAGATGGGCAATCCAAAATTAATTCTTCCACAGTTACTATGTCCAGGCCAAGATTTTCTGCTAGAATTTCAAATATATATTTGTATGAAGGGTCAATTTTCAGTCTTCGGCTTTCCCTTGCCTCTCTAAATCTTGCCTAAGGAATGAAAACCAAGCGTCAAAATTGCAATTCTGAAGAAAAAACATCAAACTATTTCATATTTTGTAAAGTAAAAGTATTTCGTATTTGTAAAGGAAAGTGGCACGCATGAAAAATCTTATTAGAAGCAAACCTGTCTCTCTTTTAATGTTTCCTGCAGATTGGGAAGGCCACTCATACTCCGGCGGTATCTGGAGGACCGCCGGGAAGAGGAAGAGGACAGCACTTCCGAAATCACTGATTGAACCGGTCTTGGTGCAAGCCTGGGTCGAACTCTATTCAGATCCGCTTCATCATCATCTGGAAGAACTATCCCTTCTTCAGAAGGAATGAGATCCCGATAATCCACCACAGAAGGAACATCATCTTCTGGGGAAAGAGAGAAATTATCTTCTGCCGGAGCCTCCACCGTTGGAGGGCGCGGGGCCTCTTCCTCTTCTGAACGGGGAGGGCCAGCCTCTTCCGTGGAGGGAGGAGCCTCTGCTCCCTCAGAAGGGGCGCCGCCTTCTTCAGCTTCCTTCTCCATCCTCCGTCGTTATGCTTCAAAACCTAGAGTTATAACAGAGGTTCGTTTAAAATTACAGTAAACTGAGTGTTGTACGTTTTTATTCCTCCCCTTTTAGCTAGACAAGCAGCAAAATCATCAAGTTCTGCCTTGCCATATTATCTGAGGAAGCTTGGTTTATTGGGCGGGAGAGGTGATATTTTCAGTGAGGACAGCAAACACACACACACACACACACACACACACACACACACACACACACACACCTGGGAGCTTTTTCAAACTTTAAGTGCTCCTCCTGATTATGTTATGGCCCTAGGGAACTGTCCCTCCACGCACATCCCATCCCTGCCATAGTAACCCTGGCAATTCATTGGAGAGCACCTGTCCTCAGGTGCCTTAGGGCTAAAAAAAGATTGAGAGCCACTAAATTAGAGGACAGACTGTAGATCACTGCCAAGGTACTCACTGTGCAAGAGACCAAGCAAAGAACTTCGTGAACTCTAAATGTTCCTTGCTTCAAGGAACTCTGTGATGCAATACAGTTCATCAATCAGACATTCTACTGTCTGCCATCTCGTCTACCATAAAAGCATAAAACATCCTCTTAGCAGCCAAAATAAATAACCCCAAGTCCAAACAGAAAGTTCACACTGGAAAGTGATTGTGGCTATTTATTGAGGCAATAGTACTATAGAAAGCATAAATCTAGCCTACCTGATCAGAAAAGCTCTAATAATAAAGAAGTGTAGAAGTAATGAGCACATAACCATGGAAATTAGGGAATGCTAGTGGAAGAAGAGATGTCAGTTATAGACTAAACTCATCTTGTAGGACAATAATGATGCCTCCAACCAAATAAATATGTTTTCAGGATGTGGTTAAAATCCAGAAACCAGAATAATAGTAAACATTTGGAGAACAAAAGTATACATTCCCAGACATGTAAGACAGAAAAAGAAGTTTCTAGTGAGAAATTCTGAGGACACAGATGCAGACCTGGCCTAAGTAAGATGGAGCTTCTTACAATGGGTCACCAGCAGACACCACACAGAACCATCCTGTCACCTATGCCCCACAACTGCCTTCTCCAAGTTTTCCAGAGAACTCATAAACAAATATAATTGTTTGTTTGATACCCTTAATAGGCCTACTCAAGGACAAACTGACCTATCTTTTAGCTGCCAGTTAACCAGTTTACCCACCCACTGCCCCTAGAATGTGTCAACATAAACCATTGTTCCCAAACTATCAGCAGGGTTTTTTTAGCCTTCCCTCTCCCCACTCCCTTTCTCTCTTTCTCTCTCTCTCTCTCTTTCTCTTTTGTGACAGGGCCTCACTTTACCACCTGGGCTCAGGTGCAGTGGCGCGATCATAGCTCACTGCAGCTTTGACCTCCCAGGCTTGTGACCCTCCCACTTCAGCCTCCCAAGTAGCTAAGACTACAGGTGCATGCCACCAGCCTGGCTTATTTATTTATTTATTTATTTATTATTTTTATTTTTCATAGAGACAAGGTCTCGTTATGTTGCTGAGACTGGTCTCATGGTACTGCCAAACAGTACCGGTATTCAAGCTCCTGGGTTCAAGTGATCATCCCACCTCAGCCTTCTGAGTAGCTGGGACAACAGGAATGCACCACCATGCATGGCTAATTTTTTTTATTTTTTATTTTTAAAGACAGGGTCTCACTCGGTTGCTCAGGCTGGTCACAAACTCAACAATTCTTAAACTTGGTCTTTTGAGGTAATTTTCTATATGTTTGTTCCTCTTTATTCTTTTTCCTTTTGTCTCCTCTGCACATTTTCAAACAACCTGAGCTCAGTGATTCTTTCTTTGCTTGATCTGCTGTTGAGAACCTCTAATAAGTTTTTTAGCTCAGCAAATGTATTTTTTAATTCCAAAATTTATGGATTTTTTTATCTCAATCTCTTTGTTAACCTTCTCTGATGAATTTCTGAATTGTTTTTCTGTGTTATCTTGGAGATCACTGAGTTTCCTTAAAACTGCTATTTCGAATTCTTGGTCAGAGGGTTCACATATTGCGTTCTTATTAGGGTTGGTCGCTGGTTTCTTGCTTTGTCCTTTTGAAGAGGTCATGATACTCTGTTTGTTATTGTTTCTTGTGAATGTGTCTGTATGTCTTTGTGTTGAAAAATTAATTATTTATTCCAGCCTTCTCTGGCTGGCTGGTTTTGTTTTTTATTGGATATGTCTGCTTAGAGACTCTTGATAATTTACCTGTGGATTTTCTTTTCTTTTTCACTAGGTCACTGACTCATTTCCAGCACTAGATGTCAGCTTAAGCCTGGGTTTGCCTCAGTTCTAGTAATCAGATTGCTGCCCATCCAAAATGGGGGATGTCCTAAAGGGATTATCCCAGCAGTGTGGGAATGCTGGCTAGGGGTTCATGCCTAAGGGAACTGGGGAATGAGCTTCCTACAGCATGGTACTGCCAAACAGCAACTCTGATTTGGTATCTTCTTTGGCCAAGTTACAGAGCAGAGTTTCCAGGACTAGGGATGGTAGTCCCATCTCCCTCCTTCGTCTCTGGCTATCCTCGGGGATATTTTTCCCTTTAGTACTGTTGATACTGCCTGTGGATTGAGGCAGGAACAGGTCTCCTGCCATGGAACCCAAGATGGTAGGAAAGTTGGTTGTTCACTTCAATCTCACTTTGCCCATTAGAGAAACCATAAGACTAGGGGAAATTTTCCATTTGCCTGGTGCCAGGCAGACTGGGGTAAGGAGTGTCATGCTATGGAAGTCCCATTCTCTTACCATCTGCTTAGAGGTTTTTTCACATCTCTGTGGTACTGGAAATAATCTCATCCTTATATCTGAGTTTTGGGATATTGCTGGTGATAATCTTAACATTGTGTGTTTGCTTCCATTTTCTGGTGGCAAGGTAGAAGAAGCAGCCAGCTTGCTTCTATGCCACCATTTTGAAACACAATGTCAGGGTGCATTTTTGGGCTTGGTAGGGTTTTAGGGCTGCACCTTAATGGTTAGCCCATTCGCAGTAAAAATATTTGGTGGCAAGTCTAATGCTGGGCAGAATAGGTGTCCATCTGTGAAACAGCAGCCCAGGCATTCCTCTGACTCTAGAGGGAATGGGCTGTGATGATCCGCTGCACTAGCTACACCTCCTCCAGGTCTCTGGAGAAGCCCCGCCTCTTGTCTTAAGAATACAACTTCACAGTGGATTGGATGAAAAAATATACACCATGGTATACCTACGCAGCCATAAAAAAAAAAAAAACATGTCTTCTGAAGGAACATGTATGCAGCTAGAAACACATAGGTGGGGAAATAATGTTTCTCTGTAACACTAACACAGAAATAGAAAACCAAATACCTCATGTTCACACTTGTAAGTAGGGACTAAACACTGGGTATGCATGGACATAAAGAAGAAAACAATAGACACTGGGGGTACAAGAGGGGGAAGGGAAGGATGGGGGTGAGGGTTGAAAAACTACCTATTGGGTACTATGCTCACTATCTGGGTGACAGGTTTAATCATACTCCAAACCTCAGCATCATGCAATAAACCTTTGTAAGAAATCTTCATATATATCCCCTGAATCCAAAATAAAAGTTGAAAAAAAAAAAAAAAGACTACTTCAAGCCACAAATACTCAACAACCAGAGCTAATGTAGCACCCCCTAGATTTCTTGCCTGAAATCCAGCCAAGAATTCCTGAAGAATTCAGTCTCATTTAGGAGATAAAGTAACCTATATGAATCAATCAAGAATGTTAAATTGTGACGTTCTGCTGAAAAAGGAATTTAAAGAAGGAAGAGATAAATGTGGACAAAATAGACAAAGAGGATTTCATGGAGGATTTGAACATTAGTTGGCCTTAAAGGGTGAGTAGGAGTCAATAAGAAGCAGAGGGAAGAAGGCCGGGCGCGGTGGCTCAAGCCTGTAATCCCAGCACTTTGGGAGGCCGAGACGGGCGGATCACGAGGTCAGGAGATCAAGACCATCCTGGCTAACATGGTGAAACCCTGTCTCTACTAAAAAATACAAAAAACTAGCCGGGCGAGGTGGCGGCCGCCTGTAGTCCCAGCTACTCGGGAGGCTGAGGCAGGAGAATGGCGTGAACCCAGGAGGCGGAGCTTGCAGTGAGTTGAGATCCGGCCACTGCACTCCAGCCCGGGTGACAGAGCGAGACTCCATCTCTAAAAAAAAAAAAAAAAAAAAAAGAAGCAGAGGGAAGAAATGTAAACAGAGAAGTAAAGAGGTAAACTATAAAAAGCTATGAACAGGTCAAATCAGGGAAAATTTGGTTGGGAAAAAGAAGTTTAGAACTACATCATATCATATTCATTATTCCAAAAGACCACAAACAGCAAGGATTCAGAATCTGTTAAAATAAGTAATAAATGTAGTTTTTATACAAGCAGACTTTTGTGACTGTGAACACTGACATACAGACTTTGTTTCTGTGAATACGAGTGTCTGTGAACACTAAAAATTGATAATCAGGGACTAATCCCTATTGTGTGTCAGAAAAAATAAATTATAAATAATTTATTATAGTTTAAATTTTGTTAAAATAGATCATATATCTAAGATTCCCAAAGAAATATATAAATACATGACCACTGCCATTTTGGAGAGATTTTACTTAAGGAAATTATAGAATCTTCCCTCTAATGAAATACTATAATTTGAGATGCATTTTCAACATGGTTTTTGAGTGTCAAATATTCCTTGGCAGGTGACAAACTCTAAATACTAAAAGATCAACTTATGACTTCCAATGAGTGATGCAATTATTTAATTTTAAGTTAGAAAATGTATGCAACTACTTTATATAGAGGAATTCCTAAAAACTATAGCAAAAATGAAAAAATCTTACCAACTATGTGTATATATATAGATATTCTCTCTATATATATACACACACACACATACACACAAGGTTGGTGGTTCACTGCAACGTTTGTAATAGCAAAAACAAGCAAGAAAACACACACATACACACACACACCTTGGAAACAACCAAGATGTCCCTCAATGAAGGGCCCACTAATTGTTCTGTACTACCCTTGTTCAATAAAATTTTAATGCATCATTATTGATACAAAGAATGAGGTAGGGCTACATATGCAGATATGTAAAACTCTCCAAGACATACTGTTACATAAAAAAGCAAGATACATTGCATAATAACACCACCCCATAAATGTTTTAAAGTGTGTATATGTGTACATATGGTATTTCATCAATTCTAAGATGCACTACTTTAAGAAGGTTTAATCTGCAGCATTTTTTTGTTTCTCAGCACTTTTTTCTTTAGGCAGTGACAAAAAATACCTAATTTGCATGTATAGAATTGCAAAAAAAAATTGTAATCAGTAATAGTTTAGATTTGATAAAGTGCATTATAAGCTTTCTAGGGAGAATACACAATAAATTATTAACAAGAATCACTTTGAGTGAAAGAGATTGAAGAAGGGAAGTAGAAGAAGAATTTTTACTTTCCAATTTTCTAACTTTCAGTATGGTTCTTTTCTAAAAAAAAAAAAAAAATCATGTGTACATTTTAGTTGTATTATATGTGTGCATATCATATATAGTAACATATATGACCAGCCTGGGCAACATGGAGAAATCCAGTCTTGACAATAAATGGAAAAAATTAGCCAGATGTGGTGGCATGCACCTGTAGTCCCAGCTACTTGGAGGGTGTGAGGAGGGAGAATAGCTTGAGCCCAGGAGGTCAAGGCTGCAGTGAGCCAAGATGGCGCCACTGCACTCCAGTCTGGGTGACAGAGTTAGAACCTGTCCTAAAAAAAAAAAAAAAAATTAGGACCTAAAATTCCCTACAAATCTACCCCCAAGCATTCACATTCTGCTGACCCATAGAGCACAGAGTGAATGTGACATCAACACTTGTTCATTTTCTCTGGGTCCTTCTCTCCTTCACAGACAACTTGTTCTGTTGTACAGGCTGGAGTACAGTCATGCGAGCACGGCTTATTGCAGTCCTCACCTTCTGGGCTCAAACAATCCTCCTACTTCAGCCTCCCGAGTAGCTAGGACTAAAGGCATATGCAATCACATTTGGCTGTTCTCTTTTGGTTTGGGTTTTGGTTTTTCTGTAGAGATGGGATCTAACTATGCGGCCCAGTCTAGATGCAATCATTTTCAATTCCCACCATCCATTCTCCTTAAGTTTAATTTTAAGGATTCAGTGAACTTCCACAAAGTCATCCCTGGTTATTTTCAGGAGCATTTCCAGGTGTTGGATTCCTCCACACCTAGGAATACTACAGTAAGTGAGCAAGTTGCATACCTGTGTGCTGGGTACAGCCAATTCAACCACCCCCTTTTCTCCTGCACCCATTTCTGTAACCCTGTCCCAAATGCATTAGTTCATTCAACAATATTGAGCGTTTTCTGCATGTGTGGCCACTGTGGCTACATAAAAGACTAAGGACTTCTCCAAAGCAAAATGCACAATCAAATCGGTGTGACAGACTATTGAATACAACACAAGATGGTCAATGTCAATGACAAGTGAATTAATGAAGGGCTAAGGGACCTCAGCAGGCAGCAAAACTTCTGGGAAAAAAAAAAATTGACAGAAAAGATACCACATGAGTCGAGTCTAAAGAAGAGTTGTCAGGAGAAGATGGGAGAGAGAAACATTCTAGGCAGAAGGTGGGGACAGTGGGGTACAAAAGCAGAGAAGCAAAAACAGACATAACTAGCTTGGGAAAAGTGGTAAATTCAGTGATGAGACTTTTGGGCTAGAGGGGAATGAGAAGGGTAGAGGAACGGGAAATAAGCCTGGAGGGATAGGTATTTTTTCTGTTTTATTTTTGAATTTTTAAAAATATATAGGTGTATGGCTGGGTGCGGTGGCTCACGCCTGTAATCCCAGAACTTTGGGAGGCCGAGGTGGGCGGATCACAAAGTCAGGAGATCGAGACCATCCTGGCGAACACTGTGAAACCCCGTCTCTACTAAAAATCCAAAAAAAAAAAATTAGCTGGGCGTGGTGGCGGGCGCCTGTAGTCCCAGCTACTCGGGAGGCTGAGGCAGGAGAATGGCTTGAACCTGGGAGGCAGAGATTGCAGTGAGCTGAGATCGTGCCACTGCACTCCAACCTGGGTGACAGAGCGAGACTCCGTCTCAAAATATATATATATATGTATATATGTATATATTTTTATTTTAATAGCCTTTGGGGTACAGATGGGTTTTTTTTTACATGGATGCATTGGATAGTGGTGAAGTCTGCGATTTCAGGGTCATCCAGGTAGTGTACATTGTACGCGATATGTAGTTTTTTCATCCCTCACCTCCCTCCCACCCTTCCACTTCTGAGTCTCCAAAGTCCACTATATCCCTGTGGATGCCTTTCCGCAGCAATAGCTTAGCTCCCACTCACAGTTGAGAACGTGCGGTATTTGATTTTCCATTCTCAAAACCGGGAGTGGGTGTGAAGTAACTTAGATGTCCAGTGAAGACACTGACGAAGGGCAGTAACTCAGCTGGGGTTTTGAAGCAGGGGTTGCCTGAGTTCAACTAACAGAGGTGGAGGGCTGAACTGTAGCGTGGATTCCAGTCCCCTAAAAAGAAGGAAAGGGGGCGGGGAACCCGGCTGCAGCAGGGCCTCCCGGGCAGGGGCCGGTCACTCACAGCGCGCCCCGACCAGGCACTTACCAGCCGCTCCCTGGCCCCGATGCCCGGACCACTCAGCCCACTGAGGCCAGCCCGAGCGGCTGCGCAGCCCCGGGGGAGCTGCTCCGGCCTCCGCGGCCCGGAGAGAGGCTGACGGTTGGGAGTCCGAGACAGGCTCGCTCCGGGGCGCCGTTCCCTTCCGGAAGCGGCTGGAGGGGCACGGGCAGTCCCCGCGTTCCCCCAAAGAAGGACGCAGCCACCGAGCCCGAGGACTGAAACATTGTTTAGGGGACCCCGGGCACCGAAGGGCGGCTTCCTGGAGATGGACATTTGGAGTGCGGTGCCAGGGCCTTGGGAGGATTCCCGCGTATTCGTGGAAATACGGAAATATATAACATAATGTTTTCCATGACCTTTACAATTTCTGAAGTTACTTAGTGTTTTCCTGGAGAACCTAAGAAATGTTTCCTAGTGAGTCAGTGTGTTCAGAAACCTGTGACTGATGAGAGAGAAAGACTCTGGGGGAAAACTGACTTCTCTCCCAAGTCCACCTCCTCCCCTCTCCAGTACGTTTCTGCTTTTGCTGTAACTGCTGGACATGACGTGAGCGGTTCGTTTTTAGTTGGGTGTGTTAACCAAAGAAAAAAAATTCAGTCATTTAAATAGTTAAAATTAGTTGTATTCAGATGTCTTACTGAGGATTGCAATTCGGGAAAGTCTTTCAGAGACTTTCTGTGAGACTGCTCCAAAGCTTAGGTACAGGTGTTGGCATGTGATGGGAAGTGGTATCAGATGTGCTCAGCAGTTGCATCAAGTGAGCTCAGCAGTTACATTTGAGCAAAATCTCAGCAACGGTGGGGTCCAAGGGTACATCTGGTTATAGATTATAAAGGCATAATCATTAATCCTATCAGTTATTATCTTATTATATACAGGAAGAGGCATGAGTTAGGATCCTTGAACTTTTGCAAGAACAGATTTATGCAAGAGATGTTATCATCTTCAGGGGCATTCTTCCAGGGGCTGCACTTAGTCACTGAGTTAAGGGATTTGTGAAATTTGACTGCCAAAGATTCTCTGACATTCTGCTGGCAAGCAGAATGAGCAAATATAGCTTCTTACATAAACTATTTTGTCTCACAGGTGTGAAAGTCAGTCTTTGAATGTAGAGCAGATCAATGTGAAATGAGGACTGAAAGGTCTGTCAACTAAAAAAAAAAAACAACAACAATTAATATAAAAAATCACAAATTAAATAAACCATGGTCCATCCATATTAATAGACATTACTCAGTGATTATACAATATAAGCTTATGCGGGCAAGGGAGTTCCTGCATATCCTTGCTGAGTATGCCAAAATGCAAGACCTACCTACCCTCTAACTCTGAGCCACTTCCTTCACTAATCTGTAAGCAACTAAGTAGGCTACAGCAATCAAGGCATGAGAAGGCACAATTGCTCACTTCCCAGGGGAGAGGGACTAGCTTGTTTGCTGCTTGATATGAAAGATGCTGAGCACTTAGCCCTAGATTCTTTACCTGCCTCCCAGTCCACTGCCTGCATCTAGGCCCATGGGGTTGTCCAGTGGGACTTGGGTTTGGGGGAACTGGCCTCCCATATGATACTCCTGCCATTTGTTGGCCTACGAGTAATAAGTGCTCTCCCTCTTGACCATCGAAACTCATTGTTTACTTTTCGCACTGATGGAGCTAGGGCAGGTTTTATACTAGCCATCTTTTCCTGTCTCTATTCTCTCTCTCTAGTCTCATATGGTAAGAAACAAAACAGAATATCATATTCCTTAATAAAGAGCCTTAAATATATTCATTCATATGCTTTAACCTACAAATGCCTCTTTTGAAAATATATTCCTAAGAAATAATACTAAATATGGACAGAGCTTTGGTTCTATAGATGTGTTGCTGTATTAGGTTTGTAGCACTGTGATCCATGCAATAGTTTCATTAACTCTGGCAGAAAACTAGCTTCATGGAATACTGCCAAATGATAGCACTCCTGAGAATGCCTGAGATATAGGAAAACTGTACCTTCTGCAGAGTTCTCTTGAGGCTTAACAGAAAGTAAACCCCATGCAGCACTTATATAAGACATTAAGTGCCCACGATCCTGAGTATTTAGTGTCCCTGAAAATACAATAAGGGAACACATATAAAAACACTTAGCACAGTAGTACATGGTAATGGCTAAATCAATGCTAGCTGTTATTTGTAGTAGTTTAGTATTAGTGTGTGTAGTAAAGAAAAATACTGAACTGGTAATCAGGGAAACTGAGTCCTATAACTGTGCTACTCAACAAATAATTGTTTAGTCGACTAACCTTCAGATTGTGAAACTGCTCTATGACTGGATGTCCTCATTTGTAAAAAGAAATAGGGGAGTTGTGATCATCTCTAAGTTCCCTTCCAGTTCAAAAAATGTCTAACTCTATGATGAGTTTAGTTTCAAGCCTCATCGATTGAGGAAGATAATACTATTGACCGAAATAAAAATGTCAAAACAACCAGTTGGAAATGTCTAGGTGTTGTAGAGAATATGCAGTTAAGGTGCACAGATTATCAATATTTGTTATGTTATAATTGTCCTAAAGTACCACATGATTGTATTATCAAATAACAATTTAAGTAGCCAGTTATTCAAGTAAAACATATATAAATATTAAATAACTATCCACAGCTCATTTCTTTGAGTTTTTCTTGAAGGATTATCAGTTTGTGGCCGTAATGGCACATTTATATCTTGTTTAGTGTGGTTCATTCTACTTGAAAACAAAAATCTCTGCCAATGCAGAAAGCCAAAACACCTGACAATAAGAACCTAAGCAACTGTGAACCCAAAAGTATCTGAGACAGGTTGCAATCAATTCAGAAAGTTTATTTTGCAAATATTTTGCTAAGGTTGAGGATGCACCCATGACATAGCCTCAGGAGGTTCTGATGACATATGCCCAAGGTGGCCAGGTTATACCTTGCTTTTATATGTTTTAGGGAGACATAATACATGGGGGTGGGCCTTCCAGGTCACAGGTAGATTTAAAAATCTTCTGATTAGCAATTGATTGAAAGAGTTATTATCAATAGAAAGAAATGTGTGAATTACAATAAGGGGTTGTGGAGATCATGCAGTTGAAGGATCCAAGTAGCAGGCTTCAGAGAAAATAGATAGTAAATGTTTCTTATCAGACTTAAAGAGTGTCCGATCAGTAATTCCAAGAGGTAGGAGGGTATAATGAGGCATGTCCGACCCCTCCTTCCATCATGGACTCCACTAGTTTTCAATCTATCTATTTTCCTACGGTTGGACATTTAGCCTTTATCATTTTTCTCTTCCTATTTTTTTTTTCTATTCAAACCATGTCTCTTATACATGTCTCATGGAGTGCAGACACAATAACCCTTTTCATACCCTTGGCTGAGAGGAGCAGTCCATTCAGATGGTTGTAGGGGGGCACAGGGGTTTACAATTTTATTTTTGGTTTACACAACTAATAAGATGTTGTTCATTAAGGAAAATAAATGTAATCATAAACGTATTCTAAACATATTCTCCAATTTCCTAATCTTAAATTATTACCAACAAAAATGAAAAGCCATGTATATGTATACGTCCCTTGTAATGGGTTGAATTGTGTACCCCCTACAAAATATGTCCAAGTCTTTTTTTTTTTTTTGAGACAGAGTCTTGCTCTGTCACTCAGGCTAGAGTGCAATAGCACCATCTTGGCTCACTGCAACCTCCGTTTCCCTGGTTCAAGCAATTATTCTGCGTCAACCTCCCGAGTAGCTGGGACTACAAGTGTACAACATCACACCCAGCTAATTTTTGTATGTTTGTAGAGATGGGGTTTCACCATGTTGGCCAGGCTGGTCTTGAATTACTGACCTCAGGTGACCCGTCCACCTTGGCCTCCCAAAGTGCTGGGATTACAGGCATGAGCCACTGCGCCTGGCCAATATGTCCAAGTCTTAATTACCATGACCTGTAAATGTGACCTTATTTGGAAAAAAAAAAAATCTTTCAGATGTAATGAAGTGAAAAATCTCAAGGGGAAACCATTGGAGTGATGAGAACCAACACCAGGCTGTAGGGGCTACAAAGTCCGGTGGAGTCAAAGGTCTAGCAGGAACCAGCCCCACCAGCAATGTGGATTCTCTTGCTTATCCCAGGTGGGTCAAATGGCTGAAAAAATAAAGACAGAGATGAGTTTGTGAAAGCTGGGTCCAGGGGGATCACCACAATGTGGAGTCACAATGTCACCCAAGCACTGGAATAGCCAGCATTTATTATCAGTTTACATGTGGGAGGGGGAGCAAGGGCAGTGAGCAGAGGGTGGTCTGACATGGGGTGAGAGGATCACATGATTGTAGGGTGAGGTCCATAGTAAAGATGTACAGATATATGGAACCGTGAGTTCCAACCACTAGTTGTGTGCATCAGCAATTTAATAGGGTCAGGCCTTAACTATAAACTATGTTTAACTTTAAGGTGGTTATCAGGATTGTGCAGTAGGCAACTAAGAACAGGACATGAAACCAGGCGACTGGTCTGACCACAATTCTACCTGGGCGAGGGGCCCCCGGGAAGGCCTAGGAGAGTGGTGGGAGAAGAAGAGCTTTACACCCTTATCTTGACCACTGAAGCTTTCACTTCCAAACAGACATCCCTTGTGCATCAGTTTATAGGCTCTCCATAAGGGCTGCATTCCTCTCCCAGGGCCTTAATAGAGATGTCTTCCTGAGAAAGGAATCTGGGTGATGGGTCACCTCCCATCCTACACATCCCTCTATAGGCTCTTTGCAGGGGAAAGCACGTCACGTGCTGTTAACTCTCACTGGCAGCCAAACCTCATGGTGACTGGCTCAGTCCTTCATTTTTGCTTTAATAACCTGATCACTGTTTAACAATCAAGCACTCATCATTATACAAAGGCAAGCATTCTACTAGAAAAACAACACAAGCAATGTAGAAAGTTATATGTAGTTCTTTTTTTCTTCTGACTTCATTCTAGAATTGCTTACACAAACACTTCCTTTAACTGTCCCTCTGTTTCTCCCCAGTCCAGGGTCCTGGGCTTTGCCCACACAAAGGAATGAGAAAAGACAAGTTAAGAATGCATAAGGTGGGTCCAGGGGGCAAACGCTTGTATGGAGGCTGTGAAGGCCCTGAGCTCTTGGAGCCCACACTATTTATTGGTGATCAAACAAAGAAGCAGGTGTGAGGACGTGTGGATGTGGGGGCAAACAAGGGCGTGAGGACATGGGGGTAGAAAGGTAGCAGTGCATGAAGCATAGCTGTGACAGTTTAGCATTTTCTTTGACACATACAATATGCTCTGCTGCTTGAGATAATGGAGAACACGTTTACAAGGCTGGGAGAGCAACCAACAAGTCTGTGCACATTCCACAGGCCGTGAGAGGTTTTATGCCCTGAGCCCTGGATTCCATCCAAGCCACGAGGGGTTTTATGCCCTGGGCTTAGATTTGTAGTGAGGCAGGGCAGCCTTCCACCCTTTGGCACAGAGCTTGGTGTTCCAAGGGCCATGAGGGGTTTTACACCCTGGACCCTGGACATTTTCCAAGACTCTTTTATATTATGACAGTTCTGCCTCAGCTCGTCTACTAACGTATCTCCCTTTCTTTTTTGCAAAACCACCACAGCTATTATTGCTTGTTCTTGGCAGCGACTTTCTCTCCAGAGGCAGCTTCCACATCTGCAGACTACATAAAGACAAACAACACAGATTAAAAGCACAGTCTGTAGTACCAGCTACTTGGGAAGCTAAGGCAGGAGAATGGCATGAACCTGGGAGGTGGAGCTTGCCATAAGCCGAGATCACACCACTGCACTCCAGCATGGGCAACAGAGTGAGACTCTGTCAAAAAAAAAAAAATCACAATCATCATTGAAATCACAGAGCCTCCAAGTATCTTGATCCATTTTAGCAGGTTAATAGCTGCTAATCCATCTGCAGCTCCTTCTAGCACTTCAGTTCCTGGCATTAGTGTCAGATGTACCTGAGAAGCTTGAAATACTTGTTTCTTCAGTTTTGCAATATCCCAACATAAATTTCCAGTATGACCTGTCAAATGTCTCTTAACTTTTTCCCACTAATGCTCTGTTTCATTATACAGATGAGGAGTAATGTAAAAATCAGAGGTATTTCAATCACATTGCATTTGAATTTTACTTTTTAAACTTATAATATGATCTCCCATTCAATTCACTGTCTGACAGAGATCGTTAATTTGGTTAACTACTTTTTGATTTATTTGAGTTTGAAAGTTCCATAATTTTGTGGAATGATTTTGCCACTGATTGACAAATGTAATAGTTTGTACAGATGAATGCAGAGCCACACCAGCCATTGCAGTAGTAGTAGTAATAGCAATGAGGCCAATTATAGCAACTATGAGAGCAACTATAAAATTTTTTGAATAGGATAAAAGTTTTCTAAGGATTTCAGTTACTATATCAATGGATGGAGATGCCTCCCACGGTCTATTTAAATACATGGGATCCAGACTCCTTCCCTGGCTTAAATTATTAGGATAGTCTGATTTTTGTTGAAAGTTGAATTAATGCAGGTAAACAAATGACATTCAGGGCATGAAATGAAGTGTGTGTTTATATCAAGAGTAACATTTCCTATTGCTAGCACAAAAGGTGGCCAGACACAACTTTGAATCCAAAAAATCCTGTTGGAAAGAGAAGAAAGAATATTTATACCTCCCTCCCCTTTATACTTGTTATATTTACCCTCCCACATTTTGATTGAACTTTGAGCCATCGCTAATTTCCATAATTCAGAATGGTCCTGTCCTATGTAAGGAGATATTATTTTTGGACTGAGGTAACAATGCCAGTAGGACTCCACATGATAGGGACCTCAGTTTTTTGTCCAAATATATTGTGTATGATTTAATTACCAACGGTTCCACTGGTTTATTACATTTGTTCTACAAGAAGGCCTTCTGGTGCAATTTTCTTTAAAGATCCCCTTAGGGTACTAATTAATGACGATTCCATAGGAATTATTTTGTAGCACCTCAGCCTTACTTGCTATACAATTTTTCCAAGTTTAAACATCTGCATCTTTAAATTAAACTTTATTTTGTTTATATTTGAACTTATTCAGATGGAACTGCAGGGTTTTAGGATGGGAATGATTGTATTTTAAACTGTGCCCTGAAATCATATGCAAAGCAGCCTATGTTTATTTTTGGGTGGACTACTGCCAACCAGGCCTGTGTGTTCATCTGTAAACATCCAACAGCAGGTCCCAGGCATATTGGGGGATAATTATATTCTATGAGTATATTTATTTTTATCTCTTCTTTTTTAGGATTCATTGGCCCTCGGCTATCTACGGGCTCAGGTATCCAGGTACTGTCGTTGGTATACACCTCAGTAACATGGTCCATCCAACTCACAGACCTAATTAAAGGAGGAAATGGGACATATGCTCAATAAGTGAAATTCTGAGTTGCTCCCATGTAGGGAGGCTTACCACTGTGGTGAGTACTGCCAGCATGGCCACCATCAGGTTACCAGTTGTTTTTAGTTTGTTCTGTGCTTTCAAGTTGTCCTTTGCCATCTGTGCAAACTTCTTGATTTATCCCCATGTTGGAGAATTTGCCTGATGACTATTCTTGGTTTTCTCCTTCATCTCTGAGATGCTTATTTGCGCTATCACTCATATAGGGAGCTTTGGCTCTTCCCAGAGTCCTCTCTTCCTGCTGTAGCTCATGATAGATCTTCAGATGTTTGGTGGGCACCCATACAGGCACCTGATTGTTACCTGGAGAGACATGAGCAAATCCTCTTCCCCATATAATTATCCATCCTTTGATTAAGTTTAGTTAAAGGGCCAGGGAGATTAGTATGTACTCTCATATGAGTGATACAGAAAGGGGAATGCCTTTGTTTTACTGCTTGCAGTAAAGAATGAAATAAAAGATTAAGTTGGTCATTAGTCACATTTTGAATTAAGGCACATTCAATATTTTGCATGGCTTGCACTACATAGGCTGAATCAGAAACAATGTTTACTGGCTGTTTACAAGTTTTTAACACTGTTATCACAGCCAGAAGTTCAGCCCTGTGAGCAGAAGCAAAGTCAGTTTGAAAAACTTATTGTTGGGCCGGGCACGGTGGCTCAAGCCTGTAATCCCAGCACTTTGGGAGGCCGAGACGGGCGGATCACGAGGTCAGGAGATCAAGACCATCCTGGCTAACACGGTGAAACCCCGTTTCTACTAAAAAGTACAAAAAACTAGCCGGGCGAGGTGGCGGGCGCCTGTAGTCCCAGCTACTCGGGAGGCTGAGGCAGGAGAATGGTGTAAACCCGGGAGGCGGAGCTTGCAGTGAGCTGAGATCCGGCCACTGCACTCCAGCCTGGGCGACAGAGCGAGACTCCGTCTCAAAAAAAAAAAAAAAAAAAAAAAAACTATTGTTTAGGTCCCAAAAATGAGGCTTTTCCATTACTAGATCCCTCAGTAAACATAGTAATGGCCCCTTCAATAGAGGTTTTTTGAATAATGGAAGGAAATATCCATGATGTTAATTTAAGAAATTAGAATCTTTTGGATTTAGGATAATGATTATCAAGAACACCAATAAAACTGTCAAATTAACTTGCCATTCCTGGGAATTAATATAAACCTGCAGAATTTTTGTTTGTTTATTGGAACTATAATTTGATTTGGATCATATTTCATTAATTTTGTTGTGCACAGCCTTGCTTGTTCTATTAGTTAGTACAGCAATTTAAGTACAGAGTGAGCGCTTTAGTTGTATTGTGAGGTAGAAAAAGCCACTCAATCAGATTATTCTGTTCAACAATAACACTTGTAGGTGAGTGTTTAGTAGGAAAAACTAAAAACTGTAATGTCTGCATAGGATCAAATTGTTTTACTTGTGCTTGTTGAATTTTTCTTTTAATTAATTGAATTTTCTCTAATGCCTCTTTGGATAAAGAGGGTTTACTGTTAAGATTAGAATTACCTCGTAAGGTAGAAAAGAGGCGAGACACGGCATAGGTAGGAATGCCTAACGTGGGATGAATTTAATTAATGTCTCCTAATAATTTTTGAAAATCTTTTAGAGTTTTAAAATTATTTTTTCTAATTTGAACCTTTTGAGGCTTAATAGTATTTTGTTCTACTTTAATTTCTAAATATTGAAAGGGAGTAGAAGTTTGGATTTTACTGGGGGCTATGATTAACCTGCTGGAGTTACAGCCTTTTCTAACTGTTTGTAGCATAGCATTAATTCCTCCATAGTTTCAGTTACACATAAAATATCCATGTAATGGATAATATAACATTTTTCGAATTGTTCTCTAACTGGCTTAATAGCTTTTCCAATATAAGTTTGACAAATAGTCGGGCTATTTAACATGCCTTGTGGTAATACTTTCCAATGGTATCTGTCTGCTGGTTCTTTGTTATTTACAGCAGGAACAGTAAAAGCAAATTTTTCATAATCTTGAGTAGCTAAAGGAATGGCAAAGAAGCAATCTTTTAAATCTATTACTATGAGAGGTCAGTATTTTGGGATCATTGTTGGAGAGGGCAGCCCTGGTTGCAGTGTGCCCATGGGTTGAATTACAGCATTAATGGCCCTCAAATCTGTTAACATTCTCCATTTCCCTGATTTTTGCTCAATAACAAACAAAGGAGAATTCCAAGGGGAGAAAGCAGGCTCTAGATGTCCCTTTTGCAATTGTTCCTGCACCAATTTTTTAAAAGTCTCCAGTTTTTCCTGTTTCAGTGGCCATTGCTCCACCCAAACCAGTTTGGCAGTTAACCAAAAGAGGAATGGGAGCCAGAGGCTCAGCAATGGCTGCTCCTAAAAATGATACCCTAATCCAGTTCAATCTGTTTGCCCTTTTAGTTCTAAAGGTTCTGGTTGGCCATTTTCATTTTTTCCCAGTCCATTTCCTAGGAGATATCCCATTTTTCTCATCATTTGTTTACTGTTATTACTATACTGATCCATAGGAATGATATTTCAGCCCCCCATTGTTGTAATAAGTCTCTACCCCACAGATTGACAGGAATAGGTGTAATAATAGGTTGAATTGTCCCTTCTTGGCCATCCGGCCCTTGGCATGGCAAAATTAAAGAACTTTGAAAAACTTCTGATGCAGCCCCTACTCCAATAATACCAACAGATGTCTTTTGTTTGGGCCAGTGTCAGGGCCATTGAATTAAAGCAATAATAGAAACATCAGCTCCAGTATCTACTAACCCTTCAAAGTCTTTTCCTTGAATGGTTACTGTACAAATAGGTCTCTTATCAGACACTCGATTAACCCAATATACAGCTTTTCCTGCTGGATTCGTACTACCAAAGCCTCCTATTCTTTTTACTGTGCTGCTCCCCAGTTTTGCATAAGGTAACAGTAACAACTGAGCAATTCTTTCTCCTGGGGAAGCAGATCATGGAGTTGAGGAACTAATAATCAATTGAATTTCTCCAGTATAATCAGAATCAATTAATTCCTGTATGTACAGTGACACCTCTTAAATTTAAACTAGATCTTCCAAGCAATAGACCAACTGTTCCTGAGGGTAAAGGGCCCCTCACTCCCATGGGGACCTTTTTTGGTGGCTCCCCAGGAAGTAAGGAAACGGGAACTGTACTGCAAAGATCTACAGCAGCACTGCCTATTGTGGTGGGGGACAATTTTTGTATATTTGTAAGTAAACTGACTGTGCTGGATATGCCTCAGTTTGTTAAGGGGCCCAAGGTGGGCCCCTCTTCCCATTTCCCAAAAGAGGTTGCCCATCTTTGCTAAATTTAGAATAACACTGATTTGCCCAGAGATTGCCTTTCTTACACCAGGGGCAGATACCGGGACTTTTCTGTTGATTGATGGTAATAGTTTTTGCCTTTTGATTTCCTTTTCTACATTCCTTGTTTGTGTGTCCAAATTGCCCACGATTAAAACAAGAGCCAGAGAAACGGGGCATATTTTTCCCACCTTTAATCCAGCCATAGCTTGAGCTAAAAGAGTAGTCTTATTTAAGTTACCTTCAATGCTATCACAAGCCTTAATATATTCATCCAAATGAGGCTTCCCTCTCTTAGGTCTAATGAAATAAGGATATCTTTTCCCTGTAACATTTATTTTTTTCCATGCCTGTAAGTATGTAACTGAACAATGGCAACATTTTTCATTACTGCTTGATTGTCTAATTGGCCCCAATTAGGGCCCATCCCCATTAACTGTTCAAAGGAAACAGGCACAGGCAGCTGTGCTTGTGTGTTTTCTCTTGCCTGAGTTTGAGCTTCATCAGCCCACCAAGTTTTAAACTGCAAGTACTGGGATGGAGTGAGAACAGATTTTATTAAAGTATCTCAGTCATATGGTATTAATCTATTATCAAGAGTCACATTCTTTAGTAAAGTTTGTACAAAAGGAAAATTTGGCCCATATTGACTAATGGCTTGCATAAATTCCTTTAATAACTTAAAATAAAAAGTGGCCAGATTAGTTTTATTCTGTCCTTCTTGCTGGATTACAGTAATGGGAGATTGCCATGCTTCAAGGTCTTCTTCAGCTCTAGCCTTCTCAATAGAATTTTGTATAGCACCACCAATCGCTCCAGGTTTTAATGTTGCCACTACAGGAGCAGTATGTTTTACAGCTAATTCATCATCTGACCCATTAAGGGGAGAGGGAGGAGGTGGCCATTCACTTAATTCAGCAGGTGGAACGGATGGGCTAGTAAAATACACCTTTTTCAGCTTCCCTTTCTTTTCTTTAATTTCCTCCTCTTCCTGTTCCTCACATTCAGAATCTGAAGTTAATTTTTCATACTTGTCTGCCTCTTCCTCATCTGAATCTGTCTCATCATCTGTTTGAAATGGCTGAAGAGCTGCCTTACCAACACCCACAGTGACCAAACAGAAACTGGAATTTGGGCTCCTTCTTTATGTGCCTTTTTAAAATCTCTACCAATTCTTTCCCATTCATCCAACTCCATTGTCCCTTGTTCTGGGAACCATGGGCAAAACTGTTCTACAGTACTAAAGAGTTTTAATAAATTCTGAGTACTAACTTTTACTCCCCATCTCCATAGTAAATCCCTTAAGAAATTTAATTAAGCAAAATGTTTACTTTCATTCTGTCCCATTGTTACCCTGGTTCTTCAGAGCGCCCAGCTTACCCACCGAGCTTCTTTCAGTCATCCTCAGGTGTCCTCTGACAATGCGTCCTCTGCTTCCACATTCCACATGCTCTAGCGTTCCTTCACTGGGGTCTTCATAGCCCCATGTTGGGTGCCATAAATGTTGGGGTGATCAGACCCAACACCAGGCCATGGGGGCTACAAAGTCCGGCGGAGTCAAAGGAATGAGAAAAGAGAAGTAAAGAGTGCATAATGTGGGCCAGGACGACAACGCTGGTATGGAGGCTGCAAAGGCCCCAAGCTCAGGGAGCCCACACTATTTATTGGTGATCAAACAAAGAAGCAGGTGGTGAGGACGTGTGGATGTGGGGGTAAGCAGGTGAGGGCATGAGGATGTGGGGGTAGAAAGGTAGCGGTGCATGAAGCATAGCTGTGACAATTTAGCATTTTCTTTGACACATATAGAATATGCTCTGCTGCTTGAGATAATGGAGAACATGTTTACAAGCCTGGGAGAGCTACCAACAAGTCTGTGCACATTCCAGAGGCCATGAGAGGTTTTACGCCCTGAGCCCTGGATTCCATCCAAGCCACGAGGGGTTTTATGCCCTGGGCCTAGATTTGTGGTGCAGCAGGGCAACCTTCCACCCTTTGGCACAGAGCTTGGTGTTCCAAGGGCCACGAGGGGTTTTAGACACTGTACCCTGGACATCTTCCAAGACTCTTTTATATTATGACAGACAAGCCAGTCCTGCCTCAGCTCTTCTACCAACAGAAATCATCCTGATTTAGGGAGAATCCTAAATCTATGACTAAAGTCCTAATCAAAGAAAGTGGAGAGAGATTATAGACATGAAGACAGGGAGGAAGGCCATGTGAAGATGAAGGCAGACATTAGAGACACATTTCCACAAAACAAGGGACTCCAGGAGCCACCAAAAGCTGGAAGAGGCAAGGAAGGATTTTCTGTAGAGCCTATAATTGGGGGATGACCCAGCTAACACCTTGATTTCACACTTCTTGCCTCCAGAATTGTGAGATAATAAGTTTCTGTTGTGTTAAGTCACCAAGTTTGTGTTAATGTGTTACATCATCCCTGGGAAAATTAATACACCCCTTCGACCAAAAAGGAGAATGTGAAAGTTTTCATGTCAGTGTGAAGTGTTTTATAAAAATCCTGACAAATAGAGTTGAGAGGGGCTATGAAAAAAAGGGTCTTACGCTTGTATGCCTGATGACAAAATTATCACAAAAGATTCTGTGAAACTACAGTCTTCTACAAAGGCCATGGAAACCTTTTGCAAAAAAACACTTCTGTAAGGACATCCACCCAGGAACTCTGTCTATCCTTAGACAGACATCATCACCCTTACTGTTGATCATTGTAGCCAAGGATAATTGCCTCAAAACAATTATGTAATCTTCCTCATTTTTCATTAAAAAACTTTTGTTTTCCTTTATTTCCCTGAATATGCATATAGTTTACTATGGCATACATATTCCCATTGCAATGCCCTACGTTCAAATAAATACCGTTTTCTTTTAAAGAACCTCTTTCTGTTTTTTAGTTTGACAAAGCACTTCTAAATTCTTTGGAATTTGTATCTTCTCAAACAGGGACTATTTCTAAACTATTTCTTCCCCACTATCACTGTCTTCTCTTTTGTTTCTCTATGTGGTGCTTGTTACTTTTTAGTTTAAAAAAAATGTGCGATGAAATATTTAAAATATACAGAGAGTCATAAAGAATAATACAACTCTCCATTTGCCCAACATCCAGCTTAAGTTATAAAACATTGTCAACACAGTGAAATCTACAGTATATCCCTCCCCTATGTCTTCCTCTGCTGCCCCTTAGAGGAAATCATGTTCCTGACTTTGTTTATTCCCAGGCACTTCCTGTAACATTACTAGATGTGTATTTAGCCCTGGGCAATACGTTATGTCATTCTGCATATTTTTAAGCTTTGCAAAAATGGCATTGTGCTATGTGTATTCTTCTGCAACTTGTAATTTTTTTTCATTTCATTATGAGATTTATCCGTGTTGGAACAGTAGCTCTGGTTCTTTCATTTGTACTTAGGTGTAGTAGTCCACTCAATGAAAATAACACAATCATCTATTTTCCTACGGTTGGACATTAAGGCTTTATCTTTTTTTCTTCTTTTTTTTTTTTTTTTTGCCATTCAAACCATGTCTGTTATACATGTCTCATGGAGTGCAGACACAATAACCCTCTAGGATATATACTTAGCAGTGGATCCAGGAGGTACTCTCTTCAACTTAATTAGATACTGCCAAATTACTTTCCAAAGTGTGTCCACCAGCAAGTGTTTAGTCATTTTAGCTGTTTTACATCCACACCAACACTTGATATTTACAGGTTTTTAATTTTTTAATTTCTGTCAATCTCAAGAGCATAAAAGAAAACTCATTTCTATATTAAATTGCATTTTCCTATTTACCAGAAAATTGGAGCGATTTTTCTTTTTCTTTTACTTTTTTTGAGACAGAGTCTCATTCTCTCGCCCAGGCTGAAGTGCAGTGGTGTGATCTCAGCTAACTGCAACCTCTGCCTCCCAGTTTCAAGTGATTTTCCTGCCTCAGCCTCTTGAGTAGCTGGGGTTACAGGCATGTGCCACCACACCTGGTCAATTTTTGTATTTTTAGTAGAGATGGGGTTTCACCATGTTGGTCAGGCTGGTCTCGAACTCCTGACCTCATGATCCGCCCGCCTCAGCCTCCTAAAGTGCTGGGATTAGAGGCGTGAACCACTGTTCCTGGCCTCTTCTTTTCTTTTCTTTTCTTCCTTCCTTCTTCCTTCCTCCTTCCTTCTTCCTTTCCTTTTTTTGAGACAGGGTCTCATTCTGTCACCCAGGCTGGAGTGCAGTGGCGTGATCTCACCTCACTGCAACCTCTGCCTCCCAGGTTCAAGTGATTCTCCCACCTTAGCCTCCCAAGTAGCTGGGATTGCAGGCATGTGCCACCACACCCGGGTAATTTTTGTACTTTTAGTAGAGGTGGGGTTTCACCATGTGGGGGAGACTTGGAGCAATTTTTCATATGCCTATATGCTATTTCTATTCTTTCTTTTGTAAATTGCCTATTATTCTCTTTTGCCATTTTTTTCTATTGAGTTGTGTGTCTCTTTCTCATTGATTTCTAACAGTTTTTACATATTCTGGATACTGAACCTTTGTTGGCTGTGTGTGTTGCCCATACTTTCTCCTAGTCTATGGTTTAACTTTTTACCTTCTGGGTGTGTTTTAGCTTTCTTTTATACTTTGTGCTTTTATATCTCATTAAGAAATTTCTTTCTTTCTTTGTTTCTTTCTCTCTCTCTCTTTATTTTTTTCTGGAAACAGAGTCTTGCTCTGTCACCCAGGCTGGAGTGCAGTGGCATGATCTTGGCTCACTGCAACCTCCACCTCCCAGGTTCAAAGAATTCTCCTACCTCAGCCTCCCAAGTAGCTGGGACTATAAGCACACGCCACCAGGCCTGGCTAATTTTTTGTATTTTAACAGAGACAGTGTTTCACCGTGTTGCCCAGGCTAGTCTCAAACTCCTGAGCTCGGGCAATCCACCTCTCTCAGCCTCCCAAAGTGCTGGGATTATAGGCGTGAGCCACCGTGCCCGGCCTTCATTAAGAAATTTCTACCATGAATTCACAACAGCATTTTCTAGTATTTTATTCTTCAAGGTTTTAAGTTTTGCCTTTTCACATTTATGTCTGTAATCCTCTTGGACTTATGTTTTCCTTTATGATATGAAATAGAGATTTTTTTTATCACATACATAATCAATTGTCCTTACCCCATTCATTGAAAAAATAATCTTTTCCCCACTAGCACTAACATAACACATATCAAGTTTTTATATATATATATAATATATAAAAAATATATAAAATATATAATATATAATATATAATATGTATAAAACATATAATATATATTACATATATATTATATGTAATATATATTATATATAAAATATACACACACAGACATAAACATGGTGGGTATGTATATTGGTTGCCTATTAATACACAACAACTGATTCCAAAACTTAGCAGCTGAAAACAATAAATATTGATTATCTCACAGTTTCTGTGGTTTAAGAATCTGGGAATGGTCCAGCTAGGTAGTTCTGGATCAGGGTCTCTCACAAGACAGTGATTAAGGGGTTGACCAAAGCAGCAGTCATTTTGAAGCTCTACTGAAAAAGGACCCACTTGCAATTTCACTGTGTAGCTGATGGCAGACATCTGGCTCTCACTGGCTGTTGACCAGAGACATTGGTTCCTTGCCATATGCATCTCTCCTTAGTGTTGCTCTCAACATGACAACTTGCTTACCCTCCAAGTGAGAGATGAAAGAAAGTGACAGAGAGCTCTCAAGAATCACAACCTGTTCATTCTCTAATCTCAGAAGTGACACGAAGTGACACCTTATCATGTCTGTCATGCTCTTTGTATCAGAAGTGAGCCACCAAATCCAGCTCATACTCAAGGTCAGGGAAGTAGACAAGACTGTGAATACTCTGAGGTGGGGAAAATTGGGGTTATCTTAGAGTGGTCTACTACAGTTTCTATTTGTTGATCTATGCCAGCCTCCTCACCATACTGTCTTTTTTTCATTCTGTCTTAATTACTGTAGCTTGCACAAAGTCTTGTTATCCGGTAGAGAATGTTCCCCTACTTAATTATTATTCAGTATGTCTTTCCTATTTGGGGCCCTAAAAATAGAATCTAGAATCTGCTTGTTCATTTTAATTGAAAACCCCTGGGCCAGGCATAGTGGCTCATACCTGTAATCCCACTTTGGGAGGCCAAAGTGCTAGGATCACTTGAGCTCAGGAGTTCAAGTTGCCTGGGCAACATAGTGAGATGCTGTCTCTACAAAAAATAAAATAAAATAAATTATCTGGGGTTGGTGGTGCATGCCTATAGTCTCAGCTATTTGGGAGGCTGAGGTGGGTGGATGGCTTGAGCCTGAGAGGTCGAGACTGCAGTGAGCTGAGACTGCATCACTGTACTCCAGACTGGGCAACAGAGTGAGACCCTATCTCAAGAAAAGAAAGAAAGAAGAAGGAAGGAAGGAAGGAAGGAAGGAAGGAAGGAAGGAAGGAAGGAAGGAAGGAAGGAAGGAAGGAAGGAAGGAAGGAAGGAAAGAAAAGAGAAAAAGAAAAACTTTGTTGGGATTTCTGTTGGAATTTCATCACATGAACAGATTAATTGGTAAATGAATTGATATTTTATGATATTGAGTCTTCCTATTCATTTACGTGCTTATGTCTCACGTATTCTAAGAAGCTCACCAGAAAGATTAATGCAAAAGGGCCGGGAACAGTGGCTCATGACTGTCATCCCAGCACTTTGGGAGGCCGGGGCGGGCAGATCACCTGAGGTCAGGAGTTTGAGACCAGCCTGGCCAACATGGTGAAACACTGTCTCTACTAAAAATACAAAAATTAGCCAGCATGGTGGCAGGTGCCTGTAATCACAGCTACTTGGGAGGCTCAGGCAGGAGAATCGCTTGAACCCAGGAGGCGGAGGTTGCAGTGAGCCAAGATCACACCACTGCATTCCAGCCTGGGTGACAGAGGAAGACTCTGTCTTAAAAAATATATATATATTAATGCAAAAGAAGACAATTTGGGTGTCTTTTCAATAATTCAATGGTAGCACACAGTATAAGCAGAGTTTGTGTATGGCCCCAATTCCTGAGTTTAAAAGGTTTAAGGTCTAGCTCCATATAGAAGTCCTGTAGTTCTAATAGACTGTGTTTTGATAAAATACCCTCAATAAGTTAGTATGAGGTGTGCACATTTCTGCTGAAATCCTTATCCTGCCCATCCTTCTGCAGTGGACATCTATGGTTCAATTTGCCTGGCCATCCTCCCTTCCCATAAGAACATCATCACTCTTCTTTTGGGGAATGGATCCTCGCCAAACTCCAATCAGGTGGTCCTAATCCAGGTTGCCAATCACAGTGCTTCAATCACAGGAGTAAGCACAGGTCATAGGCCAGGCCAATCACAGCTCCTTCTTGGATTTTCCAATTTGATAAAATCCAGGCTGGCTGGATAAAATCCAGAGGGAGAATTTACTTCCTCTCCTAGTGAGAGGACAGCTGCCAAATTTCTAGTCTCATGGAGCTCGTGTCTGACAAACTGAAGCTGAGATGCACAAAGAAGCTGAGATGAGAGATGGAGACATCTTGGTGGTGGCCAGGTGGCTAGTGCCATATATATCCCTGCCCAACCTCATTTTGGTTACGTGAGCACCAGTCATTCCCATTTATTCTTTTAACAACAGGAAGTATTTAATGAGCATCTACTACTATGAGTCAGTCATTGAAGACACAGTGATGACTAAGCCTTCCAGTGAACACAAAATATATATTAAAGTAAAAAGTCCTGCAAGTTATGGACATTTGGAACCTAAGCAGACAAACCATGACTTAAATCTCATTTAGGCTGGGCACAGTGGCTACACCTGTAATCCCAGCACTTTGGGAGGCTGAGGCGGGAGAATCGCTTCAGCCCAGGAGTTGAGACCAGCCCGGGCAACATGGTGAAACCCCCATCTCCACAAAAAATACAAAAATTTACTGGGCGTGGTTTTGCAGCCTGTAGTCTCAGCTAATCGGAAGGCTGAGGCTGGAGGATTGCTTGAGTCCAGGAAGTCGAGGCTGCAGTGATTGCAGTGAGCTGAGATCACACCACTGCACTCCAGCCTGGGCAACAGAGCGAGACACTGTCTTAAAAAATTTTTTTAAAAAGAAAAGGAAAAAAAAGAAAACTTATTTAATTCTCACTAAATCCTGTTAGGAAGCTCAGAGAGAGGGTCAGTAATTATTGCAAGCTTCTGGCGCTAATATATAGCGGAACCAAGACTTGAACATAGGTTTTCGACTCAACAATTGTTTTAATTACTCTGTGTTGCTTAAACTGAGAAACCTCTGAATCCTTACAATTTTAAAAGAACAACTCACAGTTCTCAGTTTCCATCGGATTCCAATTTTCTACCAAATTGCAGTCCTGAGGTATGAATGGTTACCAAACTTTAGTTAAACAAACAAAATTAGTTCATTAAATAACAGAGAAGCCACTCTGCCCAGCCTGCATTTTTTTTTTTAACAAGTTTGCCTCCTTTATGCGCAAGGCTCCTTGGGAGTTGTAGTCTGAGGCATAGTCCTGTGGGTGGAGGCGCTGACTCACTGGGACCCAATCAGCAGAGAGTCAACTTGCTCTCCGCGCAGCGATTGGCTGGAAGTCAGCGGTCGCCCGCCCACGGCGCCATCGCGCGGTCCCTAGTTAAGGCGGCACGGGGCCGAGGCGGAGCGTGGGTGACTCTTCTGTTCCTTAGGGTCGGGTCATCTGTGATACTGCAGTGCAGCCATGGCAGAACCGCAGCCCCCGTCCGGCGGCCTCACTGACGAAGCCGCCCTCAGTTGCTGCTCCGACGCGGACCCCAGTACCAAGGTGGGCGCAGGACCGAAGGGAACGGCTCCCCGAGCCCCGCTAGGCCGGGACCGGGCCGCATTCTATCCAACCCCATCCCGCCGCCGCTGCAGGTCCGCCGGCCTTGGGCGGGCGGGCGGACGGGAGCGTGCTGGGAAGAGGGATAATGGTGTGCGATGGGGCGATGGTGGGGCCCGCGAAATGTGGAGGGGATCTGTTGCCTCAGCTAGTTTCAAAGACTGCGACCCTGTTTTGAATTGGCTTGTTTATATTGCGACGGTGGCTGGAAGCCAGGCCAACCCCGGGTCAGGTTTCCCAAATCAGTCGCCAAGGCCCACGAGAACAGTAGTTTCAGAACTCTCAGAAATAGGTTCAAAGATGCCTGTCCTGTGCCAGTCCTGCCCAGCCTCATTTTTCCTTACCACCCTGACTCCAGTCTTAACTCCTGCAAACTAATTTGATCTCTTTGAGTTTAACCGCGCCCAGAATTTCACTTTTGCTTGCATGGCCTTTGCTGTGGGTCACAACCGCCCTTCTTGCCTTCCTCGTCTTGGTGGGGCCCAGGAGAGATTACAGAATCACAGAGTTTGGATCTGAAAGGAATCTTAGAAATTCCTTCTCTTACCCTCTCGTTTTACAGTAATGACCCAGTAAGAGAAATGACCTGTTGCATACGAAGGCTTTCACCTACCGAACATGTCTTTACTGAGTAAGAATCAGTGTAACTCACTCAGGTGTGGTGTCTCGGTTGCAATGTTAAGATCAGACACAGTTGGTGGGCGCGGTGGCTCATGCCTGTAATCCCAGCCCTTTGGGAGGCCAAGGCGGGCGGATCACGAGGTCAGGAGATCGAGACCATCCTGGCTAACACCATGAAACCCCGTCTCTGTTAAAAATACAAAAAAAATGAGCCGGGCATTGTGGCAGGCACCTGTAGTCCCAGCTACTCCGGAGGCTGAGGCAGGAGAATGGCATGAACCTGGGAGATGGAGTTGCAGTGAGCCGCGATTGCGGCACTGCACTCCAGCCTGGGGGACAGAGAGAGACTCCATGTCATTAAAAAAAAAAAAAAAAAAATCAGACACAGTAACTGCTGTTTATTCCAGTGAAGTCATCAGTGTCTGTAAACGCCTTTGTATTTATTCATTTGACTACATCATTTGTAAATTCCTTGAAGATTGAATATGTGCTTCGTGCAGACCTTTAAAAGGGTCCATAAGTGGTCCATGACTCTGGTCCCTGCTTGTTCTTTACCTTCAGGGCAAAGAGTCAGACACCTCTCATTGCTAAAACTTTTGACTAGCACCTGGTACTTGGCTTAAGAAGAATGTTAGTCATTGCAAAATTAAGGGGGAAGGTAAAAAAAATTCCCTGTCATACTCATCTCACTTGTATTTCCCTTAATATTAATACCTGGTTTTTTCATGTAATATAAATTGAGTCACTCAGTGTAAAATATTTTCCCAGATAACTAGGGGTTTTATGTAATGGGTTATTTCAAATAAAAAGGATTCCAGGGAGATCTTTATAAAATATACTAAGTAAATGTCCTTGCAGCTTAGTTTACATTCCATAGTATGTAAATTTCTCTTGATGATTTGGAGTAATTAATTTTGAGATCAGTAATTTTTGGCCGTGGGAATACTATGTGGAGACATAAAATGGAATATATAATAATAGCTGGTATATATTGAGTGTGCCAGGCCCTGGCTTGGTTTTTTTTTTTTTTTTTTTTTTTTTTGAGACGGAGTCTCTCTCTGTTGCCCGGGCTGGAGTGCAGTGGCCGGATCTCAGCTCACTGCAAGCTCCGCCTCCCAGGTTTACACCATTCTCCTGCCTCAGCCTCCCGAGTAGCTGGGACTACAGATGCCCGCCACCTCGCCCGGCTAGCTTTTTGTATTTTTTAGTAGAGACGGGGTTTCACTGTGTTAGCCAGGATGGTCTCGATCTCCTGACCTCGTGATCCGCCCGTCTCGGCCTCCCAAAGTGCTGGGATTACAGGCATGAGCCACCGCGCCTGGCCCCTGGCTTGGTTTTTAAGTACATTGTTTAATCCTAATAACAATCCTATAAAGAAGGCATAATTATGATTTTCATTTTACAAATAAGGACACTTGGGCACATAGAGGTGTTGAGTGATTTGCCCAGGGAGGAGCCCACACCTCCAGCCTCCACTCTGTTCTGTTTCTGGGGTGCTGACTCCAGCAGTAATTTTGGAATTTGCTATCGGAGGAACCCGCTCCCAATATTTCAACGTAGGTTCTATTTTCCATGAGTGTTGGCTGGCTGAGATATAAAGAGAGACAGTATAAAGAGAGGAATTTTATAGCTGGGCCACCAGGGGTGACAGCACATTATCAGTAGGACTGTGATGCCCCCTGAGCCTCAAACCAGCAAGTTTTTAAAGGGTTTCAAAAAGGGGAGGGGGTGTAAGAACAGGGAGTAGGTACAAAGATCACATGCTTCAAAGGGCAAAAAGCAGAACTACTGATAAGGGTCTAACAAAGATCACATGCTTCTGAGGGAACAGGACAAAGGGCAAAAGCAGAACTACTGGCAATGGTCTATGTTCAGCAGTGCATATATTGTCTTGATAAACATCTTAACAGAAAACAGGGTTCGAGAGCAGAGAACCGATCTGACCAGAAATTTACCAGGGCAGTTTTTCCCCATCCTAGTAAGCCTGAGGGTACTGCAGGAGAACAGGGCATATCTCAGTCCTTATCTCAACTGCACAAGGCAGACATTCCCAGAGCAGCCGTTTATAGGCCTCCCCCCAGGAATGCGTTCCTTTCCCAGGGTATTAATATCAATATTCCTTGCTAGGAAAATAATTTAGCGATATCTTCCCTACTTGCACATCCGTTTTTAGACTCTCTGCAAGAAGGAAAATATGGCTCTTTTTGCCCAACCCCACAGGCAGTCAGACCTTATGGTTGTCTTCCCTTGTTCCCTAAAAATCGCTATTATTCTGTTCTTTTTCAAGGTGCACTGATTTCATATTGTTCAAACACACGTTTTATAATCAATTTGTACAGTTAACACAATTATCACAGTGGTCCTGAGGTGACATACATTCTCAGCTTACGAAGATAACAGGATTAAGAGATTAAAGATGAGCATAAGAAATTATAAAAGTATTATTTGGGAACTGATAAATGTCCATATTAAAATGAAATCTTCACAATTTATGTTCCTCTGCCATGGCTCCAGCTGGTCCCTCCATTCAGGGTCCCCGACTTCCCTCAACAATTTGCCATAAAGGAAAATAAAAAACCTCAATAAAGGCTGGGCATGGTGGCTCATGCCTGTAGTCCCAGCACTTTGGGAGGCTGAGGCGGGTGGATCACCCTAGGTCAGGAGTTCAAGACCAGCCTGGCCAATGTGGCGAAACTCTGTCACTACTAAAAATACAAAAATTAGCTGGGCGTGGTTGCGGGCACGTCTAATCCCAGCTACTTGGGAGGCTGAGGCAGGAGAATCACTTGAACCCAGGAGGCTGAGGTTGCAGGAAGCTGAGATCATACCACTGCATTCTAGCTTGGGTGACAGAGTGTGACTCTGTCCAAAAAAAAAAAAAAAAAAAAAAAAAAACCTCAATGAATTAAATTCAGTTTGACCACTTGATACATTTACACCGTATGTAAAGATGGTAAATACTTAGGGGATACTTGGATAAACAAGACGAGGTTCCCTCCCTTTACCAGCTTATATCAACTCTAATACACAATGGACCTGGGGTTAGTGTGCTATTGAAATTATAAATCACCCTGGGATCACAGAGGAGGTAGAGGTTTTTAAAGGTAGCATCAGTGGAATGGGTTATGCACAGGATATTTGGAGCCTGAAGACCTGCATTTGAATCCCCACTTCTGTCACTGGCTGCAGACCTTGCCAGGGCACTTGGGCTGAGTTTGTAGAAAGAGCATAAACATATCTCAGAGAGCTGCTATGAGGATAAAATGACATGTATTATGTTCTCTAAACTATGAAGACTGATACAATTCAAGGTTGTGTTTCAGCTGTGGGGATCAGGGCACACATCAAAAAGACAGTGGTGATGGGCCCATGCCTCGATAGATGAGAAGGATTCCGACAGAGTACATGGGAAGGCATTCTAGATGAAGGAAACATCTTAGCAAAAATCTAGTTTTAGGATGGCAGAATTGCAATGCAGGGCAGGTACTGGAGGGTTAGTTAAATGTTATTGGTTGCAGATCAGGTTATCTCAGCAGTGGTGGGAAAGGCTAACATAGTAGGTTGGGGCCAGATTCTGGAGTCAGCTTTGAGTGTCGCATCTAAGGAAGTTAGATTTTATATAGGTAGTGGGGAATGAGTCAGGGTTTTGAAGTATTTTATAAAGTAGATTGGAAGGATCCAAGTCTGGAGGTGATTAGGCCACTTCAAAAGCTCTTCCAGAAGGTAAGATAAATGATGAGGGTCTCGTTTGTAAAGAAGAGAGCAGCAGTGGCACAAAGTCAACTTGTTTTTTGATCATTAGCATCTTCATTGTAAAAGAAGTCCAAAGAATGTCTGGCTATACCCATTTTGGGCAATCTTTCTATACCCATTTTGGGCAATCTTTCTATACCCATTTTGGGCAATCTTTCTGGGCTAATTTTCTTTAAAAGGTCAGATTCTCCTGGCAACAGAGGGAGACTCCATCTCAAAAAAAAAAAAAAGGTCAGATTCTCCTTCCAAGTAGTGATCTCCTGGAGATCTTTCCTTTTTTACTGTCTGTATCTGTGTCCACTGATACAGTAGACAATGTCCTCAGTGTTGCCGTTATTTCCACCACCACTACCAATGTCTGTTTTCACATCATTCCACATATATATGAATATATATATGTGGGGCCCCTGTCCAATCGAGGTAGATTGGTAGAATTGAATGCAGTAGAAGGGAGAATAGGGAATGGAAAGGAGGAAGGAAGAAGGGCAATGGCCAGATAAATGGCTATTCTAGGCATAAAGAATCATAATATATACAAAGGCATAATGACATCAGAGAACTGAGGCAGGGGCCTGCGGGTAACACAGTGAATGAAGTTATAAGCAGTGGGACTTGAGGGAAGGGTGACCAAAATAATCATTGGGGTACTCAAAAGATGAGAACTCCCATTATATTCATTTGTTTTTCTCACCCTGTAATGATGTCTATTTAAGCGATAAGGGTATGAAATAGAAAATGTTTGAGATGACCAGTTTAGGGGAGTGGTGATAACCGTTGATGTTAGAGAAGTATACAGCTACACATGTGCTTGCATTTGGGACTGTCTCTCAAATGTGTTCAGGAACCACTGAAGTATTGATTTTTAAGCCAAAAATGACATGACAGGATTTTCTTTATGGAAAGATCACTCCAAATTGCATGCACATAAGCCTACGAAAAGCAAAGAGATAATAGTCTAGGCAGGAAGTAGTGAGGACTTCTTGCTTTCCTCAAGATACACTGAAGGCAGTTGAAAAGCTCATTTTTAAAAAGTCTGGAGAAAACAACTTTGTTCACTTTTGTTTTGTGGAAGATATGACACCTAGTAATAAAGAGTTAACAAACCCTTTCCCCTTTTATGAAAATTTGACTTTTTGTTAACTCCCTAGTTTCCCAGGAAACAATGAAAAATCGTGTTTGTTGCTTATGGTAAAAATAGCCCAATTGGTAAATTGCATCTGGAGAGGGAGAATTGTAAATACCTGAAAGGAAGCCATAGCTTTAGACTTCCCTGATTGTAGTGACTCTCATAACTGTCCCTTGTGGAGATTCTGGAAGTTCTGCCTATGGAGTTGCTACTAGAGATACTGGCTTCTGTGGTACACGGGGCCTTCTGCCCTAGAGTGATTCTCGTTCATACCCAGTGTGAATCTTGTCCCTGTACCTGATCTGTGTAGACTCCTGTAAGGACTCCCACTGAAGAGGAACACCTACCTGATACTTCTTTGTTGGCAATCTGTGTTTTTCTAACTGATACCCTTTTGAGTAAACTGGTACCATGTAAGGCCTATGGCTATGGTTGTCTTATAAGTCTGGATGTTTAGTTGAGCCTTAAGAAGACTTTTGGGGCCGGGCCCGGTGGCTCACGTCTGTAATCCCAGCACTTTGGGAAGCCGAGGCGGGCAGATCACGAGGTCAGGAGTTCGAGACCAGCCTGACCAACATGGTGAAACCCTGTCTCTACTAAAAATGCAAAACAATTAGCCAGGCATGGTGGCACGTGCCTGTAATCCCAGCTACTTGGGGGGCTGAGACAGGAGAATAGCTTGAACCTGGGAGGTGGAGGTTGCAGTGAGCCAAGATTGTGCCATTGCACTCCAGCCTGGGCAACAAAGCAAGACTGCGTCTGAAGGAAAAAAAAAGAAGGCTTTCTGTTGGGAGCAGTATAACACTTTTGAAAGTTATTTGAGAGACAAAGTAGATAGTCTCTAAAGAGAATTGGTCTCAGTCTTATTAAGGTCGAAACACAACACTTTTTAAACCAGAGAAATTTTTTAATTTCTGAAAACGTGGCTAATGCAAGTGTGGAACTTCTCCTTTCTGCAGACTGAGGGTAGTAGAGGTGCTATGGTCTGAACGTGTCCCCTCAAAATTCATATGTTGAAATCCTAATCCCTGAGGCAGGTATTAGGAGATGGGGCCTTTCAGAAAGTGATTAGGTAGGTCATGAGGTCAAAGTCTTCATGATTAGGATTAGCATCCTATAAAAGAGACTGTAAAGAATGATCAAGCCCTTCTGCCATGTGAGGTCACAGTGCAAAGATACCATCTATGAGGACAGAGACTAAATCTGCCAGTGCCTTGATCTTCGACTTCCTAGCCTCCAAACCTGTGAGAAATAAATGTTGTTTATGAGCCACCCAGTTTATGGAATTTTTGTTACAGCAGCCTAAATGGACTAAGATTAGTCCATTTAGGACTAAAATGGAGATTTTAGCTTTAAGTAAGATGTAACCTCTTACAATTACAATTACAACCTCTAGTAATACTTCTAGAGAAATAAGTATCTTCATCACTAGAAGCAAATTTGAGATTTCGCAGGGAGAAAACACAAAGTCAAACAACGTTTTTATCATTGTTGTGGCTTTTTGACCAGTTTTGATTCATCCTGAAAATAGACATATTGTAACCAAATACACTCTTATCCCATTGTGGGAGGCAGTTGTATAAAATTCATTTAGAGACTCTGCTTCTGACAAGATGAAGTAGACATACTTTTCCTTATTCCTCCTGCTAAGTACAACTAAAAACTCTGGACATGATATATAAGACGAACACTGGAAGACTCTGAAAGGTGGTGAGAAGAAGGTAGACTGGCTAGGGACCTTGAGACCCTAGAAACAACAAGGTGATGAGTTTCCTAAGTTTTCTTTTTGCCGAATATAGCCCAGACTTGAAGCTGAAGAAGCTAGTAACCTGGAAATGCTGATGGACATAGACCAAAGAAAAGCCTAATGAAAGCCTGCTCTCTAGCCACAGGACCTGGAAATGGGCAGTATTTCCTGGCAAGAAAGAAAACTTTTAGACAATAACTGCTCTACTCCAATTAAACTCCATAGAAAACACTGGGGCCTCAGTCCCACCCATGACAGCAAAAGCTGAGTGGGGAGCCTAGATTTTCGCCCAACCAGATGCAATGAGCTGTCCAGCCTTCCCCTGCCAAGGTGAGTAGGGAGCCAGGACTTTCATCCTGCCAGGCTTTCCCCTCTTGGGGAAAAATCCCTTTTAGGAATGAGGAACCTAAAATTCCACCCCAACCCAGTAGTGGAAATATTTCAGATAATTATAAGTGGGAGAAGGTACAGGGATTTAAAGAGAGGTGAGGTTTCTGTACCTTGTTCAAACTAATAAAATGATGTCACCAAATGACTGATAAGTTACGTGTGTGTATATACATATACACATGTATGTCTGTATATATGTGTATGTGTATATGTATATATACACCATATGTGTATACATCTATAGTAACACCTAGAGCCACCGCTTAAAAAACTATACAAAGAGATACATGCAAAAACACTATAGATAAATCAAAATTGAATTTTAAAAATGTTCCAGTGACTCAGAGAAAGGCAAAAAGAAGAAAGAAAACATTAAAAAAAAAAGAACAAACAGAAAACAAACATGAATAAAATGGCCAACTTAAGCCCTAACATTTCAGTACTTACATTAGATATAAATACATTAATTAAGAGACAATGATTGATAGAGTGGATTAAAAAACATGCCTCAGTTGTATGCTGTCTACATAACACTCACTTCCAATATGATAGAGACGAGTTAAAAGTAAAAGGATAGAAAAGATAAATCATGCAGATATTCATCAAAAGAAAGCAGGAGTGGTTATCTTGATACCACATAAGGTAGATTTTGGAGCAAAGAAAATTACCAGACATAAGAAGTACATTAGAGAGTGATAAAAGAGTTGTGATTGACCAAGATGATATAGTAATTATAAATGTATGTTACTAAACAGCAGAGCTATGAAACACATGAAGCAAAACTGATATAACTGAAAGGAAAAATAGAAAAATCTAAAATTATAGTTGGAGACCTCAACACCACTTTTTCTTTTTTTCTTTTTGAGACAGGTGTCACTCCTGTCACCCAGGCTGGAGTGCAGTGGTGCTGTCTCGGCTCACTACAGTCTATGCTTCCTGGGTTCAAGGGGTCCTCCTACCTCGCCTCCCGAGGAGCTGGGACTACAGGTGTGCATTATCACACCCAGCTAATTTTTGTATTTTTTGTAGAAATGGGGTCTCACTATATTGCCCAGGCTGGTCTTGAACTCCTGGGCTCAAGTAATCCACCCACCTCGGCTTCCCAAAGTGCTGGGATTACAAGCTTGAGCCACCATGCCCAGCCAACACTCCTCTTTCAACAATTGATAGAACTAGACAGAAAATTAACAAGGAAACAGAAGAACTCAACAATACCATCAACAAATAAGATCTAATTAGTATTTGTAGAATGTTCCACCCAACAACAACAGAGTTCTCCTTTTTTTTTTCAAGTATCTGTAGAACATATACCAAAGTAGACCATGTCCTGAGTCCTAAAGCCAACTTCAGCAAATTTAAAAGAATTGAATGATATATTCTTCAGCCACAGTGGAATCAAACTAGAAATCAGTAGCAGAAACATAATAAGAACATCTTCAAGCACTGGGAAACTAAACAGCACACTTCTAAATAAATTTTCCATGGATCAAAAAGGAAGTCTTGGGAAATTTTTAAATATTTTGAGCTGAGGCCGGGTGCGGTGACTCACGCCTGTAATCCCAGCACTTTGGGAGGCTGAGGCGGGTGATCACGAGGTCAGGAGATCGAGACCATCCTGGCTAACATGGTGAAACCCCATCTCTACTAAAAACACAAAAAATTAGCCGGACGTGGTGGTAGGTGCCTGTAGTCCCAGCTACTCGGGAGGCTGAGGCAGGAGAATGGCGTGAACCTGGGAGGTGGAGCTTGCAGTGAGCCGCGATCACGCCACTGCACTCCATCCTGGGCGACAGAGCAAGACTCTGTCTCAAAAATATATGTATGTATATTTTGAACTGAATGAAAATGAAAAAGGGATCGTAGCTAAACAGTGCAAAGGGGGAAATTTATAGCACTGACTGCATACATTATAAAAGAGGAAAAGTCTCAAATTAACAACTTAAGCTTCCTCCTAAGAAACTAGAAAATGAAGAGCAAAATAAACCCAAAGGAAGCAGAAGGAAGGAAATAGAAAAGCAGAAATTAATGAAATTAAAAACAGAATATCAGTAAAACAGAGCTGGTTCTTTGAAAAGACCAGAAGAATCGACAAACCTGTAGCAAGACTGACAATGAAAACGAAGCACAAACTACCAATATCAGGAATGAAATAGGGGATACACTACAGACCTTTCTGACGTAAGAAAGATAAGGGAATACTAAAAACAACTTAGTATACATAAATTTGACAACTTGAATTGGACAAATTCCTCATCCAATATGAACTCATATGATGAGTCCTATAACTTAAGGCAATTGGATTTATGATTAACAAACTTCCAAAGAAGATTGTCCAGACCCAAGTGATTTCACTGGAGAATTCTACCAAATGTAAAAGAAGAATTAACATCAATTATACATAACCCCTTCTAGAAAACTGAAGACAGGAGAACACTTCCCAATTCATTTGATAAAGCTAATATTACCCTGATACCAAAAACAAATGAAGACAGTACAACAAAACTACAGACCAATATCTCTAATGAATATAAATGTAAAAACCCTTGACAAAATATTAGTAAACAGAATTCAACAATATATATAGAAAGAATTATACACCTTAACCAAGTAGGGTTTATATCTAGGATGCAAGGCTGGTTCAGTGTACAAAAATCAGTCAGTATAAACCACCATATTAAGAGGGTAAAGAAGAATCACATGACCATATCAGTTGGTACAGAAAAGGCATTTGACAAAATTCAACACTTATTCATTATTTCTTTTTTTAAGTTCAGAAAAAAATAGGAATAGAGGGGCATTTCTTTAACTTGATAAAGAGCTTCTCTTGAAAAGTTAGAGCTAATATTACACTCAGTGGTGATGCTTTCTCCCTAATTTTGATAATAAGACAAGGATGTCTGCTGTTACCACTCTTATTTGACAAAGTTATGAAAGTTCTAGACAGTGGAGTAAAGCAAGAAAAGGAAATAAGAGACATATAGGTTGGAAAGGAAGAAGTCAAACTGTCCTTATTTGAAGATGACATGATTGTCTAGGGAATAATAAGTAATTTACAGAAAACTCTCAGAATTCATAAGTGAGTTCAGCAAGGTTGCAGGGTACAAAATAAACATACAGAAATCAATTGCATTTCTATATACTAGCAAAGAACACACAGGCACCAAAAATTTAAAAATACAGTACCATTTACAATTGCCCAATAAAATGAAATACTTAGATATAAATCTAGTAAACATTTACAGGACGCATATGCTGAAAACAGCAATGGTGATGCAAAAAGTCATAGATGTAAATAAATGGAGAGATTTATTGTGTTCATGATTGGAAGACTCAGCATAGTAAAGATGTCAAATCTCCCCAAATCAATATACGTGTTTAACACACTCCTTATCAAACTTTTTAAAGACAGAGACAGGGTTATTCTAGATTGAAAGGCAAAACAGAAAAACTAGAATAACAGTTATGCAAAAGAATGAAGTGGTAAGAATTTGTCTACCTGATTTTAAAACTTACATAGCTACAGTAGTCACTACTCTGTGGTATTGGCAGAGCGATAGAATATTGAAACACAATAGAGAACTCCAAAATATATCCACACTAGTATGCCCAACAGCTTTTTGACAAAGATGAAAAGCAGTTCACTGGAGGAAGGATAGGCTCAACAAATGGTGCTGAAGCAATTGGACATCCTTAGGTTAAAAATGAAGCTGTACCCGATTCTCATCCCTTATGCCCCAGAAAAAAATCCATTTACTGGTGCTTAAAGGGGACTTAATCCTTTGGTTCACATCCTTGCCTCACTTTTTTTTTTTTTTTTTGAGATGGAGTCTCGCTCTGTCGCCCAGGCTGGAGTGCAGTGGTGCGATCTCGGCTCACTGCAAGCTCCGCCTCCCGGGTTCACGCCATTCTCCTGCCTCAGCCTCCCGAGTAGCTGGGACTACAGGCGCCCGCCACTACGCCCGGCTATTTTTTTTTTTTTTTTTTTTTTTTTTTTTTGTATTTTTAGTAGAGACGGGGTTTCACCGTGTTAGCCAGGATGGTCTCGATCTCCTGACCCTGTGATCCGCCCGCCTTGGCCTCCCAAAGTGCTGGGATTACAGGCGTGAGCCACCGCGCCCGGCCCCTTGCCTCACTTTTATAGTTTTGTAAGCATTGTATTGTAGGCAGGTAGGAAATGCACTAGAAACATCCTTAATTGTACCTTTGAAGTTTTCTTGGCCGGGCGCAGTGGCTCACACCTATAATCCCAGCACTTTGGGAGGCCGAGGCGGGTGGACCACAAGGTCAGAGTTCGAGACCAGCCTGGCCAATATGGTGAAACCCCATCTCTACTAAAAATACAAAAATTAGCGAGGCGTGGTGGCAGGCGCCTGTAGTCCCAGCTACTCAGAAGGCTGAAGTAGGAGAATCGCTTGAACCCGGGAGGTGGAGCTTGCAGTGAGCCAAGATTGCCCCACTGCCCTCCAGCCTGGGCAACAGAACGAGACTCCGTCTCAAAAAAAAGTTTTCTTACAGTAGTTTTGTTAATTAAATTTGGAGAATGACACTTCCCCTCCCCTTGAAAAAACCTTATTATTTCTATTGTTCACCTTTTGATAAGGCACAGGAGCAAATCTTTGTCACCCAGTAGCCATCCCAGTAAAACCAAAGATAGTTTAGGCATAAAAGACATCTTATTTTTATTCTAAATTTAGAGCATGATAAGGGAAAGACACAGTTAAGTTGAGGACTGTCAGGTGAGACGAGACATGAGCATAGCATAAATCTTTTTAAAACAGGAGATACATGTATTTTAAGTGATATTTTAGAACCATGCCAATACACAGCAATAATTTTCAGGAACTTAACTTTTTACAACAGAAACTTTTTCTCAAGATCATGCAAGTGTTTACAAGAGGCACAGGGAGTTAACAGACTATTTTGGTGATAAAAATAAAACTCTGTTATCTGAGCATAGAATAACTTGATCATTTTCTTAAAAATAAGCCCTCCTTGTTTTTATACCCATTTGACAATTTGTAGCAAAGGATTTATAAGCCTCTATTTTATACATAAATTCACTAACATTGAATATATCTTACTTTTTTTTTGCCATGTATACACTTTTTAAAGTGAATTTTAATATTCTTTATGTGTATGTATTTAGGTAGATATAGTACATAGTTCTCTTAATAATAAAGTTAAAGGCCGTAACATTAATTTTAAGATATAATTAATCTCAATAGCATATTAAGTGTTATTTGTTTTCATATGCATGTGTATATATATATTACGTTTTTAAAACTTAATATACCATTGTATATATTCCCATGCCATTAGACTTAATATACCATCTGTATGTATCTCCATGCCATTTAATGTGTCTCTACGCAGCATTTTAAATGTTTTCCATAATATTCTATTATGCCTGTGTTATACCATCTAGCTATTCCTTTGTTGTTAGAGGAAGTTGGTGGTTTAAAAGCAAGGACTTTGGAATCAGATTGCTTGGGCTGGAATTTTTTCTCTGCCACTTACTTTCTCAGCAGTAAAATGGGGATGATAATAAAGTGTATCTCATGGGCTTGTTGTGAAGATTACATGAATTAGAAACTGTGAATCTCTTAGAACAGCATCTGGCACATAGTTATTGTATAAGTGCTGTGATGGATGCCTTTGTACATAAATCTTTGTCAGAGTATTTCCTTAGAATTTTAGAAAGAGAACATCTTGGTCAAAGAATATGAATTCTTAGACTGAAGCAGGTGGATCATGAGGTCAGGAGTTCAAGAACCAGACTGGTCAACACGGTGAAACCCCGTCTCTACTAAAAATACAAAAAAATTAGCCGGGCGTGGTGGCGCGTGCCTGTAGTCCCAGCTACTTGGGAGGCTGAGGCAGGAGGATCGCTTGAACCCGGGAGGCAGAGGTTGCAGTGAGCCAAGATCGCACCATTGCACTCCAGCCTGGGCAACAGGAGTGAAACTCCATCTAAAAATAATAATAATAATAATATTTATTAACACCCACAACCTACATTGACTATACATAAGACTTTGTCCTGCAGGTGGCTCCCTCAAGCAAACATTGTAACCAATAGAGAAGCAGCTACCACTCATATTAGCTGGGAAAGAAGGATGTTTGTTATTTTGGTAGTGTTCATAGTGCCTTGTTTTAATATATGCTTAGACCAGAATATGAAGTGGATATGGTCTTGCTGCTTTAATTTTTTTTTTTTTTTTATTTTGGTATCACATCATGGCAGCCACAGAGTGACTTTAAATATGTTCAACAGGAGAAAACCAAGGCCCAGGTGTGAGTACCAGGCTAGCACTTGGATGTGCAGAACTACTTTTCTCTTTCTCAGCTGCTTGATAAAACCGAGACCTTTAGGACTGTAGCATCTGACTGAGAAAAGCTATCCAAATGTTCTAGAAACATGTAACCTGCCTGGTATGTGATTATAAGCTGCAAATAAATAATTTAATTATTATATTTATTAAGATCAGTTTTAATAAGATAAAGTAGTTTTTTGGCCAGTTTTGTTTTAAATGAGAATTTTAATACTTAAAAGACTATATTTCATTTACTTAAAATTTAGCAAAAGAGAAAAATATAATTTCCTAATGATGCTGAATGAACTATATTTGTATTTTATATGATGTGGGTTATATAGGAGAAAAATGGCATGTGGCTTCAAAAGAAGTGGTCCGAATTTTCAGGCCTGTTTTGTCAAGCCATGGGTATAACAGAAAAAAAAAAAAATCTGTTAGGAAGCACCAGTGAGGTTCACAGACTCATGTTCTGGAAGGTACATACCAATGGTAAAGGGAGACCAAAAATTAGAGGCCTTAGACAGTTAATTACTTAGTGTCAGCTTCTTATCTATAACATGGGATATGAATACCTATCGATAGTAATACCATATAGAGTTATTATACAAGTCCTAAGTCAAATTATTAATGCTATTAATAATCTTAACTCCATGAATTTACATACCTTCTACCCTTTTCTCAGTCAAGCCTTCTGTTTGCTGGTAAGTTGAACAGTTTCCCAAAGGTGTTAGCAACAGTAACTGTTTACCCTTTTAGTTATTTAGGAGTCTAGGATCTTGTGAGCAACTCTTTGCTAATTTGCATGGTCACCAGTAAATTATTCTAGAAGGGCATTTATGCCTTCATTCAACAAATATTATAGTGATCAAACTCTTTATGTGTAAAATCAGTGTCTTAGTTTGGGTAGCCCCAAAGCAGACTAGAGAGGAAGGTGTAAGTAGTTTGAGAAGTGGTCATAGAGAGCTCTGTGGAGTTAGGGAGAGAGGGTGATCATAGGTGTATACGAGTGGATTACCAGTGTGGGCAACTGAGGTTCAATCCTGCTGGGGATTCTTTGAGGGACTTTGTGGTACCTGCCTCCGAATTGTCCCACCAAGGGACAAGCATGCCAGGTTTTTTATCCACCATTGATTGAAGGTCATTTCTGTGGTGTGAACTTTCTGACACTTTGGACTTGTACCACACAGAGGCCTGCAACCAGAAAACACCACTGGGCAGAGAGCCCTCGCAAGTTGTAGGTGGTAAGTTAACAATTATGTTATAATGGTGGACTGTTTTTGTATCTTGTTACAGAGAGCACAATTAATGTTGGTAATAAATGGTAAAAGTGAAAGATGTTTAATATAAATATTTTTCCATAGGATTTTCTATTGCAGCAGACCATGCTACGAGTGAAGGATCCTAAGAAGTCACTTGATTTTTATACTAGAGTTCTTGGAATGACGTAAGTCAAGTACTTATTGGCACCTTAATGTTTAAATATATAGCTTTGCAAATCTAGAGAGTGTTTTCAGACCCATCTTAAAGTTTGTCTCAGAAGTAACAGAAGTTCTTTTGGCCAGGAGTCTGTGATTAGGCCTGGCTGGACAGGGCTTCTCTCTTAAATTCTTTTTCTTCTCTATCCCAGCCAGCCTGAAAGGGGAAAACAAGACACAAATAGTTGCATTTTCTCCAGCCTCCCTTCTCTGAGAGCTCCCAGCTAAATCCTTAATGTATTCAGACCTCTTTTGATGTTCTGGCCACTTTTAGCCTCTTGTTTACTTCAGAAAAGTTATAGATAATAAGGACTTACTACTCAGAAAACCAATAGGTTTACTTAAAAGTGACCATCTGTTCCATTTTTCTAGGCTGTGTTTTCTTTTGCTCAACAGGTCATATCCACTGAGCTTGCAATCCTAAAGCATATTTATTTGTTTATTTTTCTTTTTTTCTCCAGCTTTACTGAGGTATATTGAGAAATAATTTTGTCATATTGTTGATTTGTTTCCCTAAGTTATGTGAGCATTTTGTTTTTGATCATATAGATATATGAATAATAAAATAATCTTTAAATTTAGTGCCTAGATAACCTCCATTCACATTGAGAGAAAAATTTAAGTAATGTATGTCTATATTTAGAAAATTTGACCAGTTCAGAAAAATACAAAATGAAAAGTGATGGCTTCCCTCCCCAAGTTGTTCTCCCCAGAGATAACTGCTGTTCAGTTTATTATTTTTTTCTAGAAAAAGGTATTATGAATATATTTATAACATATTTAAAGGACAAAATGAAAACAGATTTATTGAACACTTTGCCAGGCACTTCAAATGTTATTTTGTTTAGTCTTCACATCAGTCTTAGGAGGAGGTAACTTTTATCCCCATTTCACAGATGGAAAAAGCAAAGCTTAACAAGATGGAGTTACTAGCTCCAAATCCCATGGTTGGCATATGGCAGGGCTGGAACCTGCATCCATTGTCTGATGGACTCTAATGTTGACTTTGTGTGTGGAGCCCTCCTATTGGAGGGTACAACTTGGGTACAAGTTGACAGTAAGCTGGAAGATTTGCACAACTGAGAAAAGCAAGTTGCAACAGTTTCATTTCCTTCAGTCCTGTCTGATTGGTCCATAAGGGTTGTGTAGTCTGCTTTAGTAGGTGCAGAGATTGTTTTTCATGATTGGAGTATTTGAGGTGTTTGATACTTTATTATAAACATGTTAGAGTAAATCTTATTTGTGATAAGTCAATGCAAGGATCTAAGTGGGCCAAGGCATATTATATAGCAGTGATAATGAAATAAAAGATTGGAAGCAGAACTCTAGAAACTTACCATTTGCTATATGCTTCAGCCATTTGGTCTTATTGATTATGAACAAAGTCATCTTTGAGCATTTAATCCTGAATAATCTAAAGAAAATCATATATGCATTCTCATGCCACCTTACTCCTTGCCAAATAATCCTACACCATTTAAAGTCACTTAAAGTTCAGGACTTCCTTGCCCTCTGCTCCCTTGCCCACCTCCCCATTGTCACTGTCATGCTTGCTACTGTTTTACCTGCTCACCTGCCATTCTCTCTCCCCAGTACAGTATAATCCAGCTGATGCTTTCCCATGCTGCTGACATTGCTCTCATGGGACCTTTCCATATCTCGTGAGCTTTTCTTAGTCTTAATACTGTTTGATCTTTCTGCAGTATCTGATACTGTTAGCCACCTTACTGTTGACATTCACGTCTTCTGTGATATTAGTCTGTCCTTCCTCCTTTCTTACCTTAATTTCCTTTCGTAGATGTTTTGGCATAGTAAGAACACAGTAAATGTGTTTATTTAACTGAATGATATATTTATATATGTGTTTGTATGTGTGTATATATATGAAATAACAAGTTTCTTTATATTTTTCACTACAAATAAACAGAATTCTCTTTTGGAGATAGCCATTTCTATTTATTAACAAGTACCATAATTTCAGCTAAATGTTATATTTAAATAATTGATGAATTATAGAAGTTTTTATTTTTGTGTTTCAAAAAGTTACAGATGAATTTTTAATATTTTTCACTGACTTCTCTTCCTGCTTCTTCCATTAAAATAGGCTTACTACATATAGCTCTTCTTTTTAGTAAAACTTGAATATTAAGTTATGTTGATTATAGTATGAATTAGCCTTTCCTGTTGTTAATGATCCAGGCTTCTTGTTTTTTCACTGCAGGTTAATCCAAAAATGTGATTTTCCTGCTATGAAGTTTTCACTCTATTTCTTGGCTTATGAGGATAAAAATGACATCCCTAAAGATAAAGAGGAAAAAATAGCCTGGGCGCTCTCCAGAAAAGCTACACTGGAGCTGACACAGTGAGTATGAATTTCTGCATTTGTATATATTTTAGATTTTTTAAGGTAGTTTTTAAAAATCTTTTTTGTTTTGTTTACTTACCAGTATAATTCAAACCAGGTCTGCCTAATCACTTCACATTTGTAATAATATATTGAAGTGTTTTTCATGCATCTTTTGGTCTTCGTATTGTTCTTGGGCAAATGAGATCTTTTTTTTTTAGAGATAGGCTCTCTGAAGCCTCTAACTTCTAGGCAGTCCTCCTGCCTCAGCCTCCTGAGCACCTTGGACTACACATGTGTGCCACCACACCCAGCTAATTATTTTTGTTTGTTTTTGGTAGAGGCATAGAGACAAGGTCTCACTATGTTGCCCAGGCTGGCCTCAAACTCCTGGCCTCAAGTGATTTGCCCGCCTCGGCCTCCCAGACTGCTGGGATTATAGGCATGAGCCACCACGCCTGGCCCATTTGTCTTTTAGATAGAGAATATAAGACCCTGAAATTGTAAGATATTTGCCTGATTGTTACTAACTAATGTTTAGGTACTATAATTAGTCTTTCAGCATCCAAAAATTTATTCTTTTATTATTTTGCTACATTTTTTATCTAGAAATGTGATATCATATGTTCCTTTAAAAACTCTTCAAACCATTTTGTAATAATTAACATTGAAATTTGATATTTTTATAACTTGAACACTTAAAAATGTAGGCAATTTCTTTACGTTGTTTATCTGCACACTTTAACAACTACCAAAAGAGATTGGTTTCAGAGTGTGTGATTTCGTGTGTCCCTTGATTCAAAATAAAGTTTTGGAATCAGGCAGACTTAGATGTGAGTCTGTGACTCTAAACAAGTAAGTGGCAGTTTCATCAATAAAATGGAGATGTTCACATCTAGCCCATGGAGCTGTTTTAAGGGTTTAAATGAAATATAAAGTATTGAGCACAATAAATGAGCACTGTTATTATTCTCATTATTGTCCTTGTCCAGTACCTGTATTTACTGTCTCCTTAGTCTAGTTAAAATCATACTTTGCCCATTTGTCCTTTCTATAGTTGAAAACTTAATATTTGTGTAGCAGGGGTTAGGCCAGTTATGTCAAGTAGCATATAAACATGGTAAGATTTCAAAGATGTTACTTTCTTTTCAGAATATCTATTCCCTAGGACATTGTAGCTATGTTTTCCTTCCTTTTGTAGCAATTGGGGCACTGAAGATGATGAGACCCAGAGTTACCACAATGGCAATTCAGACCCTCGAGGATTTGGTGAGTTTGCCTGTGTGTATGTGATATAGATAGATTTGTGTGATTTTGTATTACGTGTATAATTATGATTTTAATAAACCTAAAACATTAATGTCCTAATTAAGTATGATCAATTTATTAGAGATATGATTATTTTTATTTTCCACAAATAATCTTATTTAGGAGTTGTTTAATTTCAGAGTCTCGATCTAAACATTACATTTACTGTCTCACCATGATTTACTTTTAAGTCTCAGAATTAATTTCCAGTAGACTTTTTTTTTTTTTTTTAAAAAGCTATAGTTAATACTAATCCCAGTTTCTGCTAGCACATACACTTCTGCCTTGCTCTCCAATCTCTCAATCAAGATGACCGTATTGCAGGCTTCAGCTGGCTACTGTAGTCAATGCCAACCACAAACCTATTAAGTATTAGTAAATGATTACTGTTTTTTGGTGTAGATTATTCTTAACTGATTAGACTGTATATGAGCTGATATTGGTTAATTTTAAATAATTTATAATTCAGGGCAACTAATTAACTACTTATACCCAGCCCATTAGACCTATATTTGTTCTTTAACATATTATAGATTTTGAACCTACCTAAGTCTGTTCCCAAGTGCCTTATGTTTTGAAATAAACAAGTTCTGGAAGCTACTTGTGATACTTGGACACCCTGTTGTAATTATTTCTTCCTTCTCTCTGCTTTTTTCGGGGGGTGCCACATAAGGTCACATTGGAATTGCTGTTCCTGATGTACACAGTGCTTGTAAAAGGTTCGAAGAACTGGGAGTCAAATTTGTGAAGAAACCTGATGATGGTGAGTCTACTATTTACTGTGTTTCAGGCCCGTCTTTAGTTAATATTTACTAAGTACCAAGAGATGCCACTGTTGTAGTAAAACCCTTTTGGCTACAAGTAACAGAAGTCTCCATTTCAACCAGATTTTTAAAAAAGAGAAATGATTGGAAGAATATCTGGGTATCTCAGGGAACTGAAAGACAGCAACTAGGGTGGCTTTCCAAGGGACTAGACACAGGACCTGGAGAGCCATCAAAACCCTAGGCTCCCTCTCCCACTCCCCGACCCCACCACTTTCTTTCATTGGCCACCAGCTTTCACTATCAGTGTGTATCTTTCCACCCAAAAATAAGTTCCTTAAAGTCAATTTTATCTGATGTTCATATAACGACACCAGCTCTCTTTAGTTCATAATCACATGGTGTTTCTTTTTCACCTTTTACAACCTTTGTATGTCCTTATGTTTTAGGTAGGTTTTTTGAAATAGCATATGTATGGATTTCGCTGGGTTTACATGTATTGTTATTATTTTACTTAGATCTCTTTCTGAAATATTTCAAAATAAAATTGAAATATTGAATATTTCAGAGTCTCAATCTAAACATTTGAAATATTTCACTGTTTAATTTCACCTTTTTTTTTTAAATTTAAATATTTAATAGCCAGTGCTGGGCGAGATGGCTCCCGCCTGTAATCCCAGCACTTTGGGAGGCCAAGGCAGGCGGATGACAAGGTCAGGAGATCTAGACCATCTGGGCTAATATGGTGAAACCCCGTCTCTACTAAAAATAGAAAAAATTAGCCAGGCGTGGTGGTATGCCTGTAATCGCAGCTACTCAGGAAGCTAAGGCAGGAGAATTACTTGAACCTGGAAGGTGGAGGTTGCAATGAGCCGAGATCGCACCACTGCATTCCAGCCTGGGTGACAGAGCAACACTACGTATCAAAAAAATATATATATTTAATACCCAAATCTTCTCCCCAATAGGAAAGGAATTTGCTTCACTTCATCCTCATTGTCACTATTACCTAGAGTGGGATAGTATTGATTTTATTTTTTAAAGATAATAATAAATATATCAAGGTGTTTGATCACTTTTTCTTCATTTATCTCTTGTAGTGTCTCCTTTGAGACAGGATCTCACTCTCATCCAGGCTGGGGTGCTGCAGTGGCACTGTCATAGCTCACTGCAGCCTTGAAACTCCTGGGCTCAAACAATCCTCTGCCTCAGCCTCCTCCTAAGTAGCTAGGGCCACAGGCATATGCCACCACACCCAGCTAATTGTTTTATTTTTTTTTTGTAGAGATGAGTTCCTGCTCTGTTGCCCAGGCTTGTCTCAAACTCCTGAGCTCAAGCGATTCTCCCACCTTGGCCTCCCAAAGCACTGGGATTATAGGCGTGAGCCACTACGCCCAGCCTTTTTAGCATCTTTTGGATTTTTCTGTTCTTTTATTTAAATACCTCAACCAAAATGGTCTTTAAAGGGGTTTTTGTTTTTGTTTTTAGATGGAGTTTTGCTCTTGTTGCCCAGGATGGAGTGCACAGTCTCAGCTCACTGCAACCTCCGCCTCCTGGGTGCAAGTGATTCTCTTGCCTCAGCCTCCCAAATAGCTGGGATTACAGGCATGCGCCACCACGGCTGGCTAATTTTGTATTTTTAGTAGAGATGGGGTTTCTCCATGTTGGTCAGGCTGGTCTCAAAATCCCAACCTCAGGTGATCCGCCTGCCTCAGCCTCTCAAAGTGCTGGGATTACAGGTGTAAGCCACTGCACCCAGCCCTTTAAAGGGTTTTTAAGGCAAAACTTTTGAGATTCTGTGTAACTGAGAATGATGCCTTTATGTCTGAAGGACAGTTTTATTGAAAAGCCTAGGTTTAATTTCTTTCTGTCTTGAAAATTCTCTTCCATTTTCTTTTTGCATATGATGTTGCTGTTGAAAAATGTGTCAATCTATGTTCCTTTGTATATTCTTCTGTCTTATTCTAGAAGCTTTTTATATTATTTATTTGTCCTTGCCTGCATTCTGGGAGATTTCCTCAAACTAGAATACCAATTAGCTAATTTTCTCCCAAATGTGTCTGTTCTGATGTTTAATTCATCTATTTTGTTCTTAAACACCTGTTATAATTTTGATCTCTAATTTTTGCTTAGTTTCCTTAATATGTTCTTATTACTTTTTTTTGAGACGGAGTCTTGCTCTGTTACCCTGGCTGAAGTGCAGTGGTGTGATCATAGTTCACTGCGACGTCAAACTCCTGGGATCAAGCAATAATCTACCTCAGCCTCCCGAGTAGCTGGGACTACAGGCAAATGCCACCATGTATGGCTAATTTTTTGTTTTTTGTAGAGACAGGGTCTCACTATGTTATCTCAGGCTAGTCTCAAACTCCTGGCCTCAAATGATCTTTCTGCCTCAGCCTCCCAAAGTATTGGGATTACAGATGTGAACCACCACACCCGGCTGGTCATTACTTTTACATGTCTAAATAGTCCCTGGGACTGGGCATGGTGACTCATGCCTGTAATTGCAGCACTTTGGGAGGCCGAGGCAAGAGGATTGGGAGGATCACTTGAGGCCAGCAGTTCAAGGCTGCATTGAGCTATGATTGTGCCATTGTATACCAGCCTGGGTAACATAGCAAGACCTTGTTTCTACAAAAAGGTTTTTTTAATTATCTGGGCATGGTGGCACATGCCTGTAGTCTGTATGCCTAGCTACTCGGGAGGCTGAGGTGGGAGGATTGCTTGAGCCCAGGAGTTGGAGGCTGCAATGAGCTATGATCACACCATTGTACTTCATTTCAGTGTGAGTGACAGAGCAAGGCCCTGTCTCCAGAAAAAAGACAAAAATAGCTCTTGGTCCATTATTCTAATACTTCTTCTGTTGGAATTTACAATCTATTGCTTTGGGGTTTTTTTTATGGTTATGTTTCTCAAATTATTATTTTGTCCTCTCAGCTTTTTTCCCCTGCAACTGTTCACTATTATAACACATCAAGCAGTGTGAATAGGAGAATGGCCAGATCCCTGTCCTTAACAACCCATATGATCTCAGGACAATGGGCTGGATAAGCCTAGACCAGAGATTCCTAGGCACCTAGAAATGAGACTTAAACATTTCACCTTCCACAGAACAACTCTTCAGGTCGGATCTTCCCACTTCATCCCTCAGGGAAGCAGTGTTAGTAGGAGACACTTCCAATAGTATTCCCTAGCCCTGAGCATGGAGAGAGGGCTGGGGAGATCATGTGGCCCTACATGTTTTTCTCAGTTTCTCACAAGCACAAGGCTCCTGCACTGCCCTTGTTTACTGCTAAGGACATCTGAACAAGCGAGAGGGCAGGTGCTGATGCACACCGCAGTGAGGGAGGAGCAAAAGCAAAACTCTGTTCTCCCACAGCCATTATGTACCGCCTTCTGGTCCAGGCCAGAACTACCACCTCCCACACAGCCCAAGTTAAAACAGTCACCCCACCCCATCCTCACCCATTCTCCCCAGCCGTCACCAGCAGGATTTCTTTCTTTCTTTCCTTCTTTCTTTTCTTTTCTTTTTCTTTTCTTTTTTCCCTCCCTCCCTCCCTTCCTTCCTTCTTTCTCTCTTTCTTTCTCTCTTTCTTTTCCCTGCATTTTCCATCTGTGTTCCTCTAGGATTTATACTGGGGAAAGGAGCCAGAGATCAGAGTCAAACCAGTTCAACATATTGGTCCCCAAATAAATTTCTCAGGTCACGTTTTTCCATTTAAGCAAACAGCTCTGACATACTAGACTGTCAATCTCAGTTATGAATTCCTGGGAGAAAGGCTCTCACAGAGCTTGGGTTGCCGAGGATAGTGTTTAAAAGGGTTTGTATGACCCAAATATCTGGGTCTTTTGGTTGTGGGGGTAAGCCATGCTACCAGCTCCCTTCAGCACCTCCCTATTTTCTTTTTCTTCTTTAAAATAAGACAATTTCTGTAACTACTGAACTACATGGTATCATGAAGGTGAAGCAAATGCCTGATACCTAAAAGATGCAGCCAGTCCCATAGTTTATTTCAGGAGGGCTGGTATTTGCAATGTGTGCAAGATAACAATTTAATCTTTATGAAAAGTATGACTTTGGGTGACACTGACAATAAGAATTTTTAAAAATTAAAACTGTAAACAAAATAATGTACTTCATTAAAATGCAAAGTAAATTTTTAATTAATAAAAGTTTTTAAGGCCAGGTACAGTGGTTTGTGCTTGTAATCCTACCACTTTGGTAGGCAAGGCAGGAGGATTGCTTGAGCCCAGGAGTTTGATACCAGCCTGGGCAGTACATTGAGATCCCGCCTCTACAACATCAAAAAACTAGCCAGGCATGGTGGTGTGTGCCTGTGGCCCCAGCTACTTGGCAGGCTGAGCCCAGGAGATCAAGCCTGCCTTGGGCCGTGATCGTCCCATGCACTCCAGCCTGACATTCAGAGCAAGACCCTGTCTCAAAGAAAGAAAAACATTTATATGGTGTTTTCATTTTTAGTCTTTTCAATAATGAAAAATTTCATTTCACAGGTAAAATGAAAGGCCTGGCATTTATTCAAGATCCTGATGGCTACTGGATTGAAATTTTGAATCCTAACAAAATGGCAACTTTAATGTAGTGCTGTGAGAATTCTCCTTTGAGATTTCAGAAAAAAGGAAACAATGTGATTCAAGATATTTATATACCAGAAGTGTCTAGGACTGATGGATCATTGTTCTGATTCAAATTATTCTTCAGTCCATTTCCCCTTCCTATTTCAGATGTTCTTTTTCGCCTAACTGTTCAGTCATTCTGGTTTTCAAGTAATGCTTTATCTTATGTCCTTGAATATAGTTGTTTAACTTTACTTTTTAGGTAATCATTAGAACAGTTCCCTTCAGAGGCTGCATTTGCCTTCTTCTGCCTCCTAAATATTACTTCTCTTCAAATCTGCCTTTGAATCATCATTTTTAAAAAAAATTAACATGTTTTTGTTGTGGTTATCTTCCGGGGTTTCAATTCCTCAGAAACCACTTTTTTCACAATGGCAAGTAAAGAACACTGAAACAGTGTTCTTTCAGTAAAGTACAAAGGGTTTATTTTACAAAAGAGAAGGTACTCTTGAGAGCAATTCAAAATCATGCTGACGAGGATACTGACAGAAAAAGTAATTTCTTATTATTATAAAGTACATTTAAAGTTCAAGGACTAACCTTATTTATTTGGGAAAGGGGAGGAGGAAGGAAATGATACGGTACCCAGACACTGGGCTAGGCTGCAACTTTATCTCATTTAATACTCCCAGCTATCGTGTGAGAAAGAAAACAGGCTAGGCATGCGAAATCACTTTCATGGATTATTAATGGATTTAAGATGGCATAAATCAGCTCAACTCAAGATTGCACAATCATTTTTAGTATTTAGATTGTGCCTCAAAGTTGTAGTACCTCACAATACCTCCTCCACTGGTTTCTTGTTGTAAAAACCTTCAGTGAGTTTGACCACTGTGCTCTTGGCTCTTGGTCCTGAGTAGCGTGGTGAGGGAGCAAACACTAGAAGTCTTTAGTACAGAACTGCTCTAGGGACATCCGGTGATTCCTACACAAGTGATGTTTATACTTCTCATCAGGAGTCTTCCTTACCCCAAGGTCTTCATGATGCCAGTAGCCATATATGATAAATTATGTTCAGTGATAGCTTAGTTATCAGACATCAGCTCAGTGGTCTTCCCTGCCATGATTGACATTTGATGGGTTTTTTAAAAAGTGATTTTGAAAATCTCTAATGGCTCAGAAAATAAAAACTTCCAGCTTCTGCATGACTATATTTAGATTTTTCTCTAGACTGTAGTGGAAGACCTTTGGAAAGGCCATGCCAATCGTGCTTGTACTGCTAGAAGCACTTTACGTTTCCTTTTTGGGTGAAAGGGATTTATGTGAGTGCTTTAAACAAACAGCAATACTTATAGACTGAAATAAAATGAAACTTCAAATAAGACTATGTTTAATTTGTAAACCTTTGTCCATCATGTCCTTTCTTTAAAAAAAAAAAAAAAAGAGCTCCCCTTAGGGAGTACTGAAAGGATTTGAAAAGGCTTGTAGGCTCATTCTGAACAGAGAACATTTGTGATTCTGTACAGCCCGTAAAGCAGGTAGTATCTGTGGATCAGGTGGGAAGAAGAAAGTGAATAAGGAATAAAGGATTGTGGTAGATAAAGTGCAAACAGAATATCAAAAGGTAAGGAACTTATGAAGACCAATTTCACATGTTGAGTACTAGAACTGACAAACAGGAGGGCTAATACATTCACAAATTCAGTAATTTAAGCTTTATTTCCAAGGAAAGAAGCCTTATCCACTTGCTAAGTAAAACTTTCCAAAAGATAGCCCTTGCTCATTCTTTAAATCCGTTCCTATATGCAGTTTTTTTTTTTTTAAATTTACAGTTGGCCTTGAACAACACAGGTTTGAACTCCGCTGGTTTATTTATACAAGGATTTTTTTTTTTTTTTAATACAAGGATTTTTTTTTTTTTTTTTAGGCAAATGTGGGTTGAAAATACAGTACACAGAGGGCTGACTTTTCATATGCCACCTGTGGGACTTAAGTATGCACAGATTTTGGTATCCATGGGCAGTCCTGGAACCAATCCTCCACATACACTGAGGGATGACTATGTATGGTAACACTACACCTTATTAGGGAAAAGAGCAATTCACTTCCAAATTCACTTACCCAAGAAGTTGTATGAAAGTACAAAGTAGGTCACAAGAAGTAAGTTTTCTTATTTTCCGTGATCATGGTCAATGTAAAACCAGTCAGTCTGCTATAAGCCCTATATAGCTAAGGCTGGAACCGTTATAATACAGGTGGTTTGAATGAAGAGCAGATGGCTGAAAGGGAATCACTTGTGGCTTTTCTACACAGTATTTTGACCAGGATTGCATAGAGTTGTCTTCGTTGAGGCAGTTTTAATAAAAATACTGTAGACTGGGTGGCTTAAACAACAAACAGTTATGCCTCACAGTTCTGGAGGCTGGGAGGTCCCAAGATCAAGGCACCAGCAGATCCAGTGTCTGATGAGGACCCACCTCCTGACTTGTAGACTACCTTCTCACTGTGTTCTCACACATCCAAGATAAATCATCTCTTAAAAGGGCACGAATTCCATTCATGAGGGTTCTACCCTCATGACATTACCTCCCAAAGGCCCCACCTCCAAATACCATCACACAGTATTAGGCTTAAACATGGGAGGGAGCCACAGGACACAAACATTCAGTCCATAGTACAGTATATATAAATCTCAGCCATACAACTGATTATGAAGAGTGTTGTATCGGTAAGGATGCTTGCTATTGGCAATAAGAAAAAAAGCCAGCTCTGATATAGTAAGCACTTAAGAGATTCTAAAATGGATTGGTCGGCCAGGTGTGGTGGCTTACGCCTGCAGTCCCAGCACTTTGGGAGGCTGAGGCAGGTGGATCACTTGAGGTCAGGAGTTTGAGACCAGCCTGACCAACAAGATGAAACCCGGTCTCTACTAGAAATACAAAATTAGCCGGGCATGGTGGTGGGCACTTGTAATCCCAGCTACTTGGGAGGCTGAGGCAGGAGAATCACTTGAACCCGGGAGGTGAGCTGAGGTCACGCCATTGTACTCCAGCCCGGGCAACAAGAGTGAAACTTTGTCTCAAAAAAAAAAAATAATAAAATGGGTTGGTAGGGGGTTCAGAGATAATAAGAACCCCAGATTCTTTCCCATCCTGTCATTGTTAGCATTTTTTCTCACTGGACCAATAGTACGATCAAAGATGCCTACCATGATTCTAGGTATCGTGTAGACCAACAATGTTGGTAGGGTTTGGCTGTGTTCTCACCCAAATCTCATCTTGAATTGAAGTTCCCATAATCCCCAGGTCATTGGAAGGACCTGGTGGGAGGCAATTGAATCACGGGCGTGGTTTCCCCCATGCTATTCTCGTGATGGTAAGTTCTCATGGGATCTGATGGTTTAACCCGGTGGGAGGTAATTGGATCATGGGCGTGGTTTCCCCCATGCTATTCTCGTGATAGTAAGTTCTCATGGGATCTGATGGTTTGACCCGGTGGGAGGTAATTGGATCATGGGCGTGGTTTCCCCCATGCTATTCTCGTGATAGTAAGTTCTCATGGGATCTGATGGTTTGATAAGGGGCTTCCCCCTATTCCTTCCTGCCACCCTGTGAAGAATAATGTGTTGTTTCCCCTTCCGCCATGATTATAAGTTTCCTGAAACTCCCAGCTCTGCAGAACTGAGTCAATTAAACCTCTTTCCTTTATAAATTACCCAGTCTCGGGTACGTCCTTATAGCAGCGTGAGAACGGACTAATAGAAATGTCCAGCTAAAGAAAATATCCTTTTATTCCTCATATGTCTTTGATAAGGAGTGAAAAACCTTTCCCTAAGCTCCTCAGCAAAATTCCCGTCATATCTTAACCAGTACTGGGTCACTTGCCTGTATAATCACTGGCTAAGGGGGTGGGAACATTTACCCAAGTTGGCTGCATGGGGATGGACAGTGAATCAGAATTGAGACTGCCAGAATGGAGGCGCAAATAGGGGCTTCTGGGTAGGTGTAAACAGAAACTGTACCCAGAGTCAAATTAGATATTGAGAATTAGATATTAGGTGCAGAGTGCGATAAGAAATGAAACATTTCTTGCCCTCAAAACTTAGGTCTAAGATTGTGGTTCTCAACCATATTAGATTTAGCTTACCCTGTTTATAATAACATTGTAACGTAATATCTTACCACATCCACTATCCTGAAATGACATTCACTTGATATAACCTACTTATTAGCACAATATCAAGAAAGATCAGTCAGTGGTAATATGAAGGAGAAATATAATCAGGTTGCAATAAAATTGTGCATTTTGGTATGTCAGTGCCCATATACTCTTAGACTGGAAGACAGTGGAGTAGTCAGGTGCTTGTCCTTACATACGGAAGAAGAAAAACATCAAAGAGTATTGTTGACACTCTTTGATATTTTAAATAAAGACAGACTGAATTTATGATTCATGAAGAGGTATAATGTTACAACTTTAAATACATATACCAGGTGCATTTTACTGATGACTCAAAAACATGATGTTACTCTTGGAAATATTTTCCAAAATGATGAATTCTTGCTAAAGTTTTGAATAAAAGAGTAACTTTTTTGTTTATAGAATAGTTTTGTCCCTAGAAAATATTAAAATTGTAAATGCAAATAAGATACAAGTTCTAAGTTCAGATAATAAAAAGCAGGCTTTATTTTTTTTTAATTTTAGAATAGTTTTAGATTTACAGAAATGTTGCCAAAATAGTGCAGAATTCACGTATACTGCATACCTAGTTTCCCCTGTTTTAGAAATCTTACATTAGTAGGGACATTTATCACAATTAATGAACCTACATTGATATTATTAACTCAAGTCCACACTTATTCCAATTTCCTTCATTTTTACCTGCTTTTTCCTTACAGGATGCCATCCAGGACACCACATTCCATCTAGTCACCATGTATCCTTGGTCTACTCCAGACTGACAGTTTTTCAGACTTTCCTTGTTTTTGATGACTTTGACAGCTTTGAGGAGTACTAACTAGGTATTTTGTAAAAAGTTTTTCAATTAGGATTTTCTGATTTTTTTTTTTTTTTTTTTGCCATGATAAAACTGGGATTCTTGTTTTTTGGAGGACTACCACAGAGACAAACTGCTCTTATCACCTCAAGGGACATACTATCAGCACGACATGTCACTGGATCTTTTGATGTTAACCTTAATCACCTGGAGTGGCAGTGATGAGGAAGACACTCATTATGTAAAGCCCACACTGGCTGGGGAGTTATGCTCCACCTCCTTGAGGGGAAAAGTAGGCTTTTTACCTATATGAACACTCAGTGGGACTTTCCAAAGTTATACAGGTCATTACAGGATGTCTAACATCCCTGCTCACCGTCCACTACATAAATAGCGGTAGTGAAACCCAACCAAAAATGTCCCACAAGTCTCCAGAGTAACCCCTAGGGGTCAGTACTGCTCTGTCGAGAACCACTGGTCTAAGATTGCCAATTCACGTTTCCTTAGAGTGTGAACTGAAAGCATTTATAAGGAAATCTGAGTACAGAATTCCTAATTTTATGCTTTCCTCCTTATTTACAGATGCTTTTTTCCTGCCTCTAATTCAGGAATTTATTTTAGCTGTTTGCCTTTGAGTGCTCTTCTTTTATATAACTTTGTTTTACAAAAACTCATATTTTACATAAACTCATTTTCTTTTTACATGAACTCATATTTTATTGCTTTATACAATATTTCATTAAATTATATATTCAAAATTACAAGGATGATTGGATTGAGCACGTTGGCAATAGACACAATTGACTTGACAAGTAACTCATCTGAGGAAGTAGAAATGCAGAAAGAAGCCAATTCGTTATAGTTACTCAACCTGCCAGAGCATTAGTTCTTTATTGAGGAAATGGTGAGTGTGGTTAATCCAATAACAGGTTAAGTGGAAATTGGTTAAGAGAATTTTTACTGTAAATGCGTCAATTTGAGTCCCATCAGTATTAGCAAAGCCTGAGTGTGGTGGCTCATGCCTGTAATCGCAACACTTTGGGAGGCCAAGGTGGGTGAATCGCTTGAGTTCAGAAGTTCAAGACCAGCCTGGGAAACAGGGAGGCCCCCATCTCCAGAAAACATAATAAAATTAGCCGAGTGTGGTGGTGTGCATCTGTGGTCTGAGTGACTTGGGAGCCAAGGTGGGAGGACTGCTTGAGCCCAGGAGGTCAAGGCTGCAGTGAGCTATGATAGCCACTGCACTATGGTCTGGATGACAGAGGGAGACTCTGTCTCTAAAAAATATATATATATATATATATATATATATATATATATATATATATATATAAGAAAATATTACAGAAGATTGGTTAATGCCAGTACCTAGGATTGCTGTAGTTGTAATGAAATAGGCACTTTTATAGACTTCATCCAAACCACTTCAATTTTACAATAGGTTTCAAGAGTTATTTTATAAAGACTTAAAATGTTCACATCTTATCTGGAAATACTGTGATATTCTGGGAATTCTGTATGCTAGAAAATAATCAGAGAGTTTAGTTTTTAAATTATATACAATTTATTGCTTGTATCGCTTTTCATAATAGAAAAAATAAACAAATGTCCAAAACTGGGGAAATCATTAACTTTTATAGTACCCACAATGATAGAATATTATCTATTCTACTTTAACACCACTAAATTGTGTCTTTAAAGAATGCTTAAAGATGTAGAGAAGTCCGGGCGCGGTGGCTCACGCCTGTAATCCCAGCAGTTTGGGAGGCCACGGCGGGCGGATCACGAGGTCAGGAGATCGAGACCATCCTGGCTAACAAGGTGAAACCCCGTCTCTACTAAAAATGCAAAAAATTAGCCGGGCGTGGCGGCGGGCGCCTGTAGTCCCACCTACTTGGGAGGCTGAGGCAGGAGAATGGCGTGAGCCCGGGAGGCGGAGCTTGCAGTGAGCCCAGATCGCGCCACGGCACTCCAGCCTGGGCAACAGAGCGAGACTCCGTCTCAAAACAATAAATAAATAAAAATAAAAATTTAAATTTAAATTAAAAAAAGATGTAGAGAAATGCTCAGGAGATATTAAGTAGAAAAAGCAAGCTTATGTACATTATGCTTTTGTTAAAAAAGATACATGTAGAAATGACTAGAAGGAAATATGCCAGATTTTGATTATTGCTGGCTGCTGGGATTACCAATGATTTTATTTCCTGTATTATATTTTTCTGTATTTTCCAAATTCTCTAAAATGAACACATGTCACTTTTATGATATGGAATAATTAAGCGATATTGCTTAATTTGCTAACATTTACTTTTTTACCTTTTGAGTAAAATAAGGTATTTTAACAAACATGTCTGCTACCCAAACTTCTATTCAGGATGGTAACATATTAAAGATTAGAAGATCCTTTTTTTTTTTTTTTTTTTTTTTTTTTGAGACAGAGTTTCACTCTATTACCAGGCTGGAGTGTAGTGGTGTGATCTCGGCTCACTGCAGCCTCCGACTCCTGGGTTCAAGTGACTCTCCTGCCCCAGCCTCCTGAGTAGCAGGAACTACAGGCGTGCACCACCACACCCAGTTAATTTTTGTATTTTTAGTAGAGACGGGGTTTGCCCATGTTGGCCAGGCTGGTCTTGAACTGCTGACTTCAGGTGATCCACCTGCCTCAGCCTCCCAAAGTGCTAGGATTACAGGTGTGAGCCACTGCACTCGGCCTTAGAAGATACTTTTATATATTAAGTCACTCAAAACTCTGTATGATTAAAATGACTTATAATTCCAAATGATCAAGTTCCATTTAGTGACATGCAAAATTTCTTTAATCATTTAAGGATAATGTTTAGTTTTGTTTTGTTCTTTTTTTTTTTTTTTTTGAAATGGAGTCTCGCTCTGTCGCCCAGGCTGGGGTGCAGTGGCGTGATCTCGGCTCACTGCAAGCTCCGCCTCTCGGGTTCACGCCATTCTCCTGCCTCAGCCTCCCAAGTAGCTGGGACTACAGGCGCCCGCCACCATGCCCAGCTAATTTTTGTATTTTTAGTAGAGACGGAGTTTCACTATGTTAGCCAGGATGGTCTCCATCTTCTGACCTGTGATCCGCCCGCCGTGGCCTCCCAAGTGCTGGAATTATAGGTGTGAGCCACCGCGTCCAGCCCGTTTTTTTTTTTTTTTAAGTTGACACAGGTAAGTAAAAGCCCATGAAGGAAGTTAGCATTATTTTTATCTACACTGCCTTCTCTTAGCCGATTCTGAAGGAACTTTCTTTGTTGCTAATATTCATTGTGTATTTTAAAACTGTAGTCTAAAATTGTACCATAAGCCTACGATCTAATTTAGCACAAGTACCGCCCTATGTTTATTTAAGAAAATATAGCCAGTGCACGTTGAAAACCAGCACAGTATAGTCATCAGTATTTTGAATAGCCTCGCTACTCCAAGGGTGGCTCTGTATTGGCAGCATCAGCATCACCTGGGAGCTGGAGAAAAATTAAGAATTTCGGGCTTCATCTCAGACCACTGAATCAGAATCTGTATTTTCAAAGAATCCTCAGGTGATCTGTGTGCACAATAAGGTTTGAGAAGCACTGTGGTATAGACTCTTTTTAAAGTCACCAGTATTAACAGAGAAGTACATTTATCTCCAAAATACGATTTTTTCCTCCCACTCTTTATATATAGTAAAACTCTTGTTATTAAAAAAAAGTAAGGGTTTATGTATATAATCACAAACACAGGAATGTAACAAGTGGAATTTTTTCTTTATTTTATTCTAATTTTAAAGCCCCCACCCCCCATTTTTTGAGAGGTTAGAAATTGAATCTCAAGAAATTCAGGATTTTTCCTGCTGCTTTTCTCTAGGGTAAAGTCTTTTTTTTTTTCTTTTCTCTTTTTTTTTTGAGACAGGGTCTTGCTCTGTTGCCCAGGTTGCTGGAGTGCAGTGGTGCGATCTCGGCTAACTGCAGCTTCCACCTCCTGGGTTCAAGCAATTCTACCTCAACCTCCCAGTAGCTGGGATTACAGGGGCGTGTCACCACGTGTGGCTAATTTTTGTATTTTTGGTAGAGAAGGGGTTTCACCATGTTGGCCAGGCTGGTCTTGAACTCTTAACCTCAGGTGATCCACCCGCCTCAGCCTCCCAAAGTGCTGGGATTATAGACATGAGCCACCATGCCCGGCCTGGGTAAAGTCTTAAATTCCTGTAATGTCTAGAAGGTTGGAGAGGACTGAGCATCTAGTCTTCCATAGGTGACCCCTTCTATGGGCATTTGCTAAAATGTCAAATATCCCATTTGGTCCTTTGTTGTAAGTCTATGTAGACTGTTATTATACCATCATTCATTCTTATTGTTGAGGCTACTGCAAGTCTCCCTTGCTATTTGATTCTGCTATTTCCATGCTATGTCAGCATACAGAGAAATCTTTGGAGCTTAGATTTCTTCTCTACGTTTACCCACAGAGCACTGAATCGGTTGCTCTAACATCAAACAAGACCATGGGAAACTAACTCTATGAGATTTATAAAAGGTACGGCTTAATAGACACGTTTCACAGCCATTTCTTCTCAGGGATCTTGCTGAGTTCCAAGGGTTCTACTTGGGAAGTCAAATACAAGGCCCCTCTTCTTTTATTTTTATTTATTTATTTATTTTTAGAGATAGAGTCTCGCTCTGTCACCCAGGGTTGGAGTGCAGTGGCATCATCTTAGCTGACTGCAGCCTCAAACTCCTGGGCTCAAGTGATCCTTCCACCCCAGCCTCCCAAGTAGCTGGGACTAAAGTATGTGCCACCATACTCGGTTAATTTTTAAAATTTTTTTGTACAGACGGGGTTTCACTATGTTGCCCAGGTTGGTCCTGAACTCCTGGGCTCAAGCGATCCTCCCGCCTTAGCCTCTGAGAGTGCTGGGATTACAGTCGTGAGCCACTGCTCCTGACCACTCCCTCCTTTTAGATTCCCAGACACCTAAGTCTCAGGACTCCATGATTTCTCTTTATCTTAAACCATAGGTGCAGAGGAAAGTAACATCTCTTCACAGGGACTCATTGGATCTAGGGGCTCTCCCTCCTGACTCCCCTCCCTACAACTCAGAGCGTGAAGGTTTAGATCTTTGGAAGTCAAAGGCCTTTTTTTTTTCCCTTTGGTAACATCCTTGGACTCATGGTCTAGCTGCCTGAATGGGGATAGGCCTTGTGTGACACAGAAATGCAGGGAGAAAACATTTAAAAATATCCTGTCATGTGAATAATAGGACAAAGGACTTAGTGGGGTCTGCACAGCATGATCGAGAGCACACAATGACATGAAATGTTCTTATAGAGCCAGACAGCTGCAAGTATGAGACGTGGATTCTATACTGAGAATATTATAATCTATGGAAGCAAACTGCATACAACTAAGACACAACGGCAAAGCAAAATATAAACAAGAATAAAGTAAGTTTAAAAGCAATACTAACTACCCTATTTAGGACTCTTCATGGGACTGTTAGTGGCAAGTTATAGCACCTGAAGGACTAGTTTGAGGCATTCACTCCTAAAGGGACAGATGCATGCCAGATTTAGAGAACTCTAAAGGGACTGATGCATGCCAGATTTAGAGAACTCTCCCCTGGAGGGTGTGCCTAAATAGAGGTGTCTGGGCCCCACTCTGATTCCGTGGATCTGGGATCGGCCCTAGAATCTGCATTTCTAAGAAGTTCGCAGGAAATGCTGATGCTCGTTATGGACCATGCTGAGAAAAACTGCACTAAGTATCAACATGTTCTATGGATTTGTGGGTTCTACTCTACAAACTCACTGTAAAATCATCTATTCAGCAGCCCTTCCTGATGTCCCTCATCCTTTCACCTGCAGACCCACCCAACATAATTAAGATGTCTCCTTTGGTTAGTCCCAATTCCCTTTCCAAAAATGGCATAAATGAAATCCCTACTTTTTTTTTTTTTTTTTTCAATGAGACAGTCTTGCTAGGTTGCCCCAGCTGGAGTGCAGTGGCTATTCACAGGTGCAATCACAGTGCACAAAGCCTGGCTTTCAACAATCCTCTGCCTCAGCCTCCTGAGTAGCTGGGACTACAGGTGTGTACCACTGTCTCCAGCTGAAGTCTATTCTCAATAGCCCCTCTTCTATGCATTGCTTTAAAGTTAAGAAACATACTCCTCACTCTGTTTTCCCTCCATTTCCTGTTTGTTCCTCCCAGTATACCCATGGAAAATTTGTTCCATTGTAAACATATTCTCCCACATTCTCAGCATTTCGTTTCTACCTGTTGTCCTTGTTCAATAAGATTTCCAGAATCTGCTTCCAGAGATCTACCGCAATATGGTGATGCTTATTAATAGACTGGAGACCAGAGGGTGAGGAATGAATAAGTGAATTTAGCAAGATTGCTGGATATAGACTCAATATATAAAAGTCTATTGCATTTCTTCTTCTTTTTTTCTTTTATTTTCTTGAGATGGAGTCTCACTCTGTTGCCCAGGCTGGAATGCAATGGCGTGATCTTGGCTTACTGCAGTCACTGCCTCCCAGGTTCAAGCGATTCTCCTGCCTCAGCCTCCCAAGTAGCTGGGACTACAGGTGCGTGCCACCATGCTCGGCTAACTTTTGTATTTTTAGTAGAAATGGAGTTCTGCCATGTTCACCAGGCTGGTCTTGAACTCCTGACTTCAGGTGGTCCACCCACCTTGGCCTCTTAAGGTGCTGAGATTACAGGCATGAGCCACCGCCCCAGTCAAAAATCTATTGCATTTCAATAAAACAGTGATAAATGATTAGACAATAACATTTTAAAAATAATTTCTGGCTGGGCATGGTGGCTCACGCCTGTAATCCCAGCACTTTGGGAGGCCGAGGTGGGTGGATCACCTGAAGTCAGGAGTTCAAGACCAGCCTGGCCAACATGGTGAAACCCCATCTCTACTAAAAATACAGAAATTAGCTGGGCATGGTGGTGCATGCCTATAATCCCAGCTACAAAGAAGGCTAAGACAGAATCATTTGAACTCAGGAGGCGAAGGTTGCAGTGAGCCAAGATCACACCACTGCACTCCAGCCTGGGCAACAGAGCAAGACTCCCTCTCAAAATAAAAAAATTAAAAAATAATTTCATGGCCAGGCATGGTGGCTCACGCCTGTAATCCCAGCACTTTGGGAGGCCAAGGTGTGACTGCCTTCTCACTTGAGGTCAGTTCAAGACCAGCCTGGCCAACATGGTGAAACCCTATCTCTGCTAAGAATACAAAAATTAGCTGGGCGTGGTGGCACGTGCCTGTAATCCCAGCTACCTCGGAGGCTGAAGCAGAAGAATCGCTTGAACCCGGGAGGTGGAGGTTGCAGTGAGCCAAGATCGCACCACTGCACTCGAGCCTGGGCAACACAGCAAGACTCTGACTCAAAAAAAAAAAATTCATTTAAAACAGCATCTAAACGTCAAATACCTAGGAATAAATCTAACAAGATATGCAAGACCTCTATAAACTACAGAACTGTAAAACTGTAATGACAGAAATTAAAGACCTAAAGGAATGGAAGGACATATCATTTTTATAAGTTGGAAGTTAACAAGAAGTAAATTCTCCACAAATCTATCTTTAGACGAATGAAATTCCAATCAAACTTACAGAAAGATTTTTATGGAAATTAACGAGCTGATTCTAAAATGTGTAAGGAAATGCAAAGGACCAAAATAGTCCTTTTGGTCTGATCAAAGCAAATTGGATCACATCTGATCTGCAAATTGGAACTGATCAAGCAAATTGGATAACTTTCTCTGCCAGATATCAAGACTTACCATGACATTACAATAATTAAGGCAGGGTGGTATTGACAAATAGATCAAAGGGACAGAATAGAAAGTTCAGGAACAGATCTTCACGTAATCTGTGTACAACAAAGATTTAAAACAAGGTAGGCCAGGCATGGCAGCTCATGCCTGTAATCCCAGCACTTTGGGAGGCCGAGGCAAGTGGATCACTTAGTCCAAGAGTTCGAGACCCACCTGGCCAACATGGCGAAACTCTGTCTCTACTAAAAATACAAAATTAGCTGGAGTGGTGGCACACGCCTGTAGTCTCGGCTACTCGGAAGGCTAAGGCACGAGAATAGCTTGAACTTGGGAGGTGCAGGTTGCAGTGAGCCGATATCATGCCACTGCACCCAGCCTGGGTGACAGAGTGAGACCCTATCTCAAAATAAAAATAAATAAATAAATTAATTTAATTAAAATAAAACAAAGGTAACACTGCAGAGAAATAGGCAAAGGACAATGCTATAGGCAGGTTCCCAGGAAACAGGCTTCAAGATGGAGACTCACATGCAGATGTTTTATGGGGGAGTGCTTTCAGGAACAACACCTGTAAGGAAATAAAAAAAGCACAATTGGGCTCATGCCTGTAATCCCAGCACTTTGGGAGGCCGAGGCAGGCGGATCACGAGGTCAGGAGATCGAGACCATCCTGGCGAACACAGTGAAACCCCCATCTCTACTAAAAATACAAAAAATTAGCCGGGCGTGGTGGCGGGTACATGCAGTCCCAGTTACTCGGGAGGCTGAGGCAGGAGAATGGCATGAACCCAGGAGGCGGAGCTTGTAGTGAGCCGAGATCATACCGCTGCACTCCAGCCTGGGTGACACAGCAAGACTCTGTCTAAAAAAAGAAAGAAAAGGAAGGAAAGAAAGAAGGAAGGAAGGAAGGAAGGAAGGAAGGAAGGAGGGAGGGAGGGAGGGAGGGAGGGAGGAAGGAAGGAGGAAGGAGGGAAGAAAGGAGGAAGGAGTGAGGGAAGGAAGGAAGGAAGGAAGGAAGGAGGGAAGGAAGGAAGGAAGGAGGGAAGGAAGGAAGGAAGGAAGGAAGGAAGGAAGGAAGGAAGGAGGGAGGGAGGGAGGGAGGGAAGGAAGGAAGGAGGGAGGGAGGGAGGGAAGGAGGGAGGGAGGGGAGGGAGGGAGGGAGGGAAGGAGGGAAGGAAGGAGGGAGGGAGGGAGGGAGGGAAGGAAGGAAGGAAGGAAGGAAGGAAGGAAGGAAGGAAGGAAGGAAGGAAGGAAGGAAGGAAGGACAACTGAACAGAAGGAGAGATTTAACTGTAATGCAGTTGCAACAGAGGTCTCAGCCAATTCCAATGGCCTTTTAGAGAGACTGCAGTTTGAGGCAAGGGGACCATCCTTGGCCTGTGTACCCCTATGCTAACCAGTCATTAGATGCGAACAAGGGAATCTAACCTTGGATGAGGCAGATCGCTTCCACCAAGGAAAATTCCTGGGGAAAGACTCAGTTATAAGCTATCAGCAGGCAGCACTTCCAGTAGTTGCAGGAATGGGCATTTTGGTCCTGAAACAGGGATCTGGAAAGCTCACCACAGCCAACAATAGCGTGTACCCCTTGCACCACTCAGATCCTTACTTTATATAATAAGTTTAATCTATCTGGAAGCCATTCCTCTAGGATTCTGATTGATCTTTTTTCTAGAGAAACTTACTATAAGAGAAAGGTTAAGTGAACTTAACTACTGACCCTACTTCTGCAGCTGATTTTGTGACCAAAACTGATACACATCATCTATCTCTTCTACTGCCACTGTAGATTCTCTTCGTCCTTGGCTAACATCTACACTAGTGTGCATAGCTCACCTGATGGAGTGACCCAGATTGTCATTTCTGGAGGGTCAAGCCCCTGGTCACCATGTCTCTCTAAGGCAAGCCAGGGTTCCTACATTTGTCCATTTGTCATCAAAATTGAGCATAGGAATACCGAAACCTAAGTGGATACCAAGACTGAGGAATGCTAAGCATATTACTAACCGCCCCACTATGCATCCACCATAGAAGATGCATTAAACCACCAAGAAGACAGATAACCTGGCCAGTTCACACCAGCCAACCTCTGTCATAAGCCATCGGTTTTGGATAACACAAATGAACTGGTCACAGTGGCAGAGACGAAAGCCATTCATGGGTCCCATAGCATTGGCTCTCACTTTCCAAGCTGATGTAGCTACTGCCACTCAACTCTGCCGACCTGTCAGCAGCAGAGACCAGTGCTGAGCCCCTGATGTGACACCATACCTTGAGGAAAACAATCAGCCACTTGGTGGCAAGTTGATTTCATTGAGCCATCTCCATCTGTTAGGGGCAATAGTGCATCTTGACTGGAATCAGCATGTATTCTGGGTATGTACTTACCTTTCTGATCACAGGACCTCAGCTAGCATGAGTGTCCAAGGGCCTAGAGAGTTTTTGATTTAGCAACACAAGATTTTACACAATGTCTCATTAGATTGAGAGGCCCATTTTACAAAAAGAAGATGTATTAGATTGGTGCAAAGGCAATTATGGTTTTTGCCATTACTTTCAATGGAAAAAACTGCAATTACCTTTGCACTAACCTAATAGAAATGGGTACATAATAGCAATGGGATCCACTAGGCCTGCCACATACTAGACCACTCAGAAGCTGCTGGTCTTTTCAAGGTACAGCTGAGGTGCCATCTTGGAGACCATACACTGTGATGATAAGGTGCTATCCTCCAGGACACATTAAATACTCTAAATAAATGATCATTATTAGTGCCATATTCCCAGCAGGTATTATGCATGGGTTCAGAAACCAAGGGGTGGAAATACGATAACCCCCTTAACACCATTGCTCCTAGTTATCCACTCAGGGCCTTTGTGCCTCCCAGCCCCACAACTCTGGGCTTGGCTTGTCTAGAGGTCCGGGTTCCCAAAGGGAACCAATATGATGAGTACTATTAATTTTTAAGCTATGATTGCTGCCCTGCGACTTCAAGCAACAAGAAGAATCACCATTCTGGAAGAAGGAAGTGATCCTTATCATTAGGAGGAAGTGGGGCTACTGCCCTTACCTACAGCATTGCCTGTTCCTACTTTGGGCTGAACGTAGCTGGCAGCCTCGTGAGGTTCTCAGTAAACGAGTCAGAGCCGTGTCCCCAAGTATGAGATATGCTCTGTTGTTGTTCTTGTTTTTTGTTAGTTTGTTTTTGCAACAGTCTTACTCTGTCACCCAGGCTGGAGTGCCATGGCACAATCATGGCTCACTGCAGCCTTGATCTCGCAGGCTCAAGCGATCCTCCCACCTCTGCTTCCCAAGTAACTACAGGTGCATGCCACCACACCCAGATAATTTTTGTATTTTTTGTAGAGACAGGGTCTCACCATGTTAGCCAGGCTGTTCTCAAACTCCTGGGCTCAAGCAATCTGCCCACCTCAGTCTCCCAAAGTGTTGGGGTTACAGGTGTGAGCCACTGTGCCCAGCCTGTCCTCTGCCTTGGAGGGGATGACCTGTCATACCATAGACCCTGGAATTCCTAAAACCATCAGTGATATGTTGGGTCCCTAAATCTTTGTATGGTTTATTCATGCTTCTTAGGGTTTCTGTGTCTTACAAAGACCTTAAATATATCTGCCATTTCTTGCTCATCTAATTCAGTGAACATAGTGTCACTGATAGAGTGAACTAATGTGGTGTTCTACAGAATGTCCAGGTGGTCCAGGTCACTTCAAACCATGACACAGGGCGAAAGTCACCATAGCCTCAGAACAAGATAGTAAATGTATCATCTTGTCCATCCCATGAACATGAAAACTTGCTTCTAGTCCTCTGGAAAAATATATTTAGATCAAATGGCTTCATACTATATAACTTAAACTGTGTTAATCTGCTTAAACAAAGATTCCACACCTGGTAGAGCATCTGTAACTGGGCGACTACTTGTGGAACTTGTAGTAGAACACAGTTATCCTACAGGATTGACTTGGTGTTTATATAGGCCAGACCGCTGAATTATATGGAGATAAGATGGGGTTCACCACCTATGCATCCCTTACATCTTTAAGGCTGGCATTAATTTTTGCCATTCCTCCCAGGATCTGATATTGTCTTTTTATTTACTATTTTGGCCAGAGTGGGGTATGTTGCAGAAATTTCTACATAACCTACCCCACTAGGATAGCTCTTACCCCACAGTTCAAGGAAACAATGTGGGTGTTCTGTCAACTATAAAGTGGGTTCCAATTATATAGCAGGAGATGAGTGAAATGAACACTGGCTGGGTATGTGAACTGGCCCTGGGCCAGGACTCCATTCATAAGCCCCAGGGGGCCATGATGATGCTTCGGGTTCCCAGGTATCAACGACAACTTGAGCCTTGTGTCCAACAGTCTTCAAAATACTGGGTATTCCTCTTTTACCGATGTATGGCTAACCTAGTAAATGACTGTAGTTCCTCTGGGGAATGACTGGGGGAAGTCGTGACTGATATGACTTCTATGGTGTTGCAGGGTCATTCTGTTAACCTGGCCTCTCACTCAGTCAGTAGATTCTGGGTCTGAAAACAGGCTCACGCTTGGGAACTGGGCAAGAGGTTGTGATTTTTTAAAATATTGGGTCAATGGCACTAGCCTTTTCATTTTTTCATTATCTATCTTTGATTTATTTTGATTGTATGGATTGAGTAATACATTTGTTTTACTTGACATAATTCACAGGTTCACAGATTGAGCAATACTTTTGTTTCCTGTCCATCTACTTTCCCCTAGAGAGTCCATATTCTATCAATCTTCTCCATAGCTCTCTCCAGATGATCCTCGTCTCCTCACCACTGCCACCCTGACCTTGCTGCTCATTACGATAATTGCACCCACCTTATTTCTGAAGGCTAAGTCTCTGCCCTCTATTATTACAAGACCTTTCATCCCCATTACTGTCAAGCAGCTCAGTTCTGCAACAGCATGTTTTGCCATCAGCTCTACAGAGTAAAGAACGACCACTGAGTTTCCAATGACACCAGTGCCATCACTGGCACTCTTTATTGTTTTGGTAAATGGAATGTCTTACAGGCATTTCTGTGGGACACAGTCAATGGATAGGTTTTCTGGCCATACATAGACCATCCACTCTGGCATGCCCTCTTCTCAGAATAATCCGTTATATTAGAAGTCAGGAAAACAGCTATATTTGGGGAAGAGAGAAAGATAGTAACTGAAAGAGAGAGAATAGGGGTTTTCTGCACTGCTGGTAATGTTCTATTTCTTGACCTGGATTGTGAAAATCCAATAAGCTATATTATTATTTGTGTACTCATTCTATGTCTGTTAGACTTCAACTAAAAACAACAGTTGGTTTTGTTTTGTTTTGTTTAAGGAAACTACGATACATGGAAAAATAGTGCCAAGAGGAACACTTTGTAGGTTAGAACCAAGACAAAGCATTTTCTCCCCGGGTTGTTCACGTTGATACCTCTTTACTGCAGAGTATGATTGGTCACTCAATAAAGAACACGCTCAGCCGGGCGCGGTGGCTCAAGCCTGTAATCCCAGCACTTTGGGAGGCCCAGACGGGCGGATCACGAGGTCAGCAGATCAAGACCATCCTGGCTAACACTGTGAAACCCCGTCTCTACTAAAAAATACAAAAAACTAGCCGGGTGAGGTGGCGGGCGCCTGTAGTCCCAGCTACTCGGGAGGCTGAGGCAGGAGAATGGCGTAAACCCGGGAGGCGGAGCTTTTAGTGAGCTGAGATCCGGCCACTGCACTCCAGCCTGGGCAACAGAGCGAGACTCCGTCTCAAAAAAAAAAAAAAAAAAAAAATAATAATAATAATACTAAAGAACACGCTTTGTTCATTAAAATATTTTTTTTTTTTTTTAATTCAAGGGAGCAAATAAGATGGCCTTCCTTGAAACACTCCTCCTTTTGCTTCCATGAAACTATACCCACCTAGTTCTACTCCCACCTTCCTGACCGGCCCTTCTGTCTCCATTTCTTCCTCTTCCCTTTAAACACAGATGAGAAATACTGAGTGGAGAAGAAACCTCAACTCAATCAGTCAACATGACACCCTGAGCAAATTATATCCGTGTAAGGAATCACGTCTTAACTATGGAGTCCAGATAGTGATACTCACTTTACTTCCTAACAGGGTTATGGCTAGACTCAAGGGAGAAAGTGGGCATGAACCATTTTGAAAACTGCAGTATAGGAATGGAAGACATTCCTCCAATATTCTCTCCTCAGCAGTAGCCTTTTCTTTTCTGTAATATCTTCCTCCTTGGACAGTTTCACCTACTGTCATGGCTTTAACTATCATCTGTTTGATCATTATTTAAGGAGTTAAAAAGATTAAAGCTATAATATAGGCAGAGCAAAACATAAACATAATATATAATTATATTTTGCCTCAGTGTCAGTCTTCCTGGACTTTGGGAACAAGGCTGGTAGCTTATTTTCCCACATGGAAAAAACTGTCTTTCACCTTTTGCTGGTAATGTCCTTCTGGTGTCATTCATTTTCTCTATCTCATGATCAGGGGCATTCCTCTTTTTTCATACTCTTAGTTTTTCACACTCTCTCTACTTCCTTTCCATTTCTACCCTAGGACAGCAGTTCTCAGACTTTAACATATAATAATTTACAGAGAAAAACATTATGCTTAGTGAAAGATGCCACAAAGGACTGCATGGTGTATGATTCCGTTTCTATGAAATGTCTAGAATAGGCAAATCTGTAGAGACAGAAAGCAGATGAGGTGTTGCCTGGGGATGGCGATGGTGGTATGGGGGATGAGGAATACTGACAGCAGGAATGAGATTGCTTTTTGTGGTGATGTTTGCACAACTCTCCAAAATACTAAAAACCACTAAACTGCACATTTTAAACAGGCAACTTACATCTCACAGTTGTCAGAAAAAAAAAAAATCACAGGAAGGGCTTGTTAAAACACAGATTCCTGGGTCTCACCCCAAGAGTTTCTGATTCAGCAGGCATGATTCAGAAGATCTCTGATTGAGAGTTTCTGATTTAGCAGAAACTTGCATTTCCAACAAGTTCCTAAGTGATGCTGATGCTGCTGGTCCAGGACCACACTGTGAGAACCACCACACTGGAGTAGCGCTGTCCAATAGAAAGGTAACACAAGCCACATGTAGAATTAAACGTCTTTTCTAGGAGTCACATAAAAATATAAAAAGAAACAAGTAGACCGAGCATGGTGGCTCCTGCCTGTAATCCCAGCACTCTGAGAGGCCAGGGTGAGAGGATCACTTGAGGTCAAGAGTTTGTGACCAGCATAGGCAACATAGCATGACCTTATCTCTACATAAAATTAAAAAAAATTATCCAGGAGTGGTGGTGCACACCTGTAGCACCAGCTACTTCGGAGACTGTGGTGGGAGGATCACTGGAGCCCAGGAGGTCAAGGCTGCAGTGAGCTATGATTGTGCCACTCAACTTCAACTGGAAGGCCTGATGAGACCCTGTCTCTTAAAAGAAAAAAAGTAAAATTATTTTAATATGCTTTAACAGAATATATCACAAATATTTTTAACAGGTCAGGCATGGTGGCTTACACCTATAATCCCAGCACTTTGGGAGGCCGAGGTGGGTGGATCACTGAGGTCAGGAGTTCAAGACCAGCCTGGTCAACATGGTGAAACCCCATCTCTACTAAAAATACAAACATTAGCTGGGTGTGCTGGTGCACTCCTGTAGTCCCAATTACTTGGGAGGCCGAGGCAGGAGAATCATATGAGCCCGGGAGTCGGAGGTTGTAGTGAGCCAAGATTGCACTACTGCACTCAAACCTAGGCAATAGAGTGAGACTCCATCTCAAAAAAAAAAAAAATTATATATATATATATATACACACACACACATATGCATATATTCATGGATAGTCATTATGATATACTTATTAATGAGATATTTTATACTCTTTTATTTATACAAAGTCTTTGAAATCTGGTGCATACAGCACTATACTTAGACCACATTTCAAGTGCTCAATAGCCACAGTTGGTGGCTAGTGGCCACTGTACTGTAATGTACTATTCTCACATTTTCCTTTCTTGAAATGGGCTGGGGTTAAACCTCATCTGTATAATGGTGTAATCACCATAATATTCTATATCTCATGGGATTGTTGAAGACATGAAATGAGTTAATAGATGTAAAAATGCTTAGAATAGTTTCAGGCATGTAATAAACAGCATTATCTATTATTATTTCTCTAATAATAGTCATCAAATGAAAGAAAAGAATATCTGGCTTGGTGAATTTTGAATAAAATTAAAAAGAAAGACATGTTAGCTATTTCAAGTTCTGACCTAAATCAATGAAATAAAATAATGATAGATTTTAACCTATTTGTATCAGATTGAATGCTTTTGGCTGCAAGAAACAGAAAAATCAATTCAATCAGATTTAATAATGAAGAAATTAAAAGCTCATGTAATTGGGGTACAGAGGGAAAGTTCATTTCAGTTTTGGTTGATACAGTTCAAACAATAATGTCATCAAAAGGTGTCAGGCTCTTTCTGTCTTTTTACTCTGAACTCCAGTATTGTTTTCTTCATCCTACAGCTGGTATTCCTCTTGGTTTGAGGATGGTTGTTAGTTACAATTAGGAATAGATACTTCTTGATTTTCATCTGGCAGGAGACACAAACAGAATGACTCTCCTCCAGCGACTGAACAAAATCCTTTTCTTCAGTATCACAGGAGCTACCTGGTAAGGCCAGGTGCAGTGGTTCATGGCTGTGATCTCAGCACTTTGCAAGGCCGAGGCAGGAGAATCCCTTGAGCCCAGGAGTTGGTGACCAGCCTGGGCAACATCGTAAGACCTCATCTCTATAAAAAAATTTAAAAATTAGCTGGGCTTGGTGGTGTATGCCAGTGGTCCTAGCTACTTGGGAGGCCGTGATGGGAGGATTACTTGGGCCTGAAAGGTTAAGCCTGCAGTGAGCCATGATCACATCAATGCACTCCAGCCTGGGTGACATAGCAAGACTCTGTCTCAACAAGTAAAAATAAAAATAAAATAATAATAATAATCATAATAAAATAATAATAATAAGCTATCTGGAGTGCTGGCATTGTTCTATTCCTTGGCCTGGGCTTGCTTTGTGAGAATCCAAGAAGCTGCATAATGATTATTTGTACACTTTACTGTATCTATGTTAGACTTCAATTAAAAATAAAAGGTTGGCTGGGTGCGGTGGCTCAAGCCTATAATCCCAGCACTTTGGGAGGCCGAGACGGGCGGATCACGAGGTCAGGAGATCGAGACCATCCTGGCTAACACAGTGAAACTCCGTCTCTACTAAAAAAATACAAAAAACCAGCCAGGCGAGGTGGTGGGCGCCTGTAGTCCCGGCTACTCGGGAGGCTGAGGCAGGAGAATGGTGTAAACCCGGGAGGCGGAGCTTGCAGTGAGCTGAGATCCGGCCACTGCACTCCAGCCTGGGCGACAGAGCGAGACTCTGTCTCAACAAACAAACAAACAAACAAACAAAAAAATCAGAAAAAAAAAAAAAAACAAAAGGTTGATCAGGTGCGGTGGCTCACACCTGCAATCCCATCACTTTGGGAGGCTGAGGCGTCTGGATCATTTGAGGTCAGGAGTTCAAGATCAGCCTGGCCAACATGGTGAAACCCTGTCTCTACTAAAAATATAAAAATTAGCCAGGTAGTGGGGGTGCATGCCTGTAATCCCAGCTACTCGGGAGACTGAGGCAGGAGAATCGCTTGAGCCTTGGAGGTGGAGGTTGATGTGAGCTGAGATCGTGCCACTGCACTCCAGTCTGAGCAACAGAGTGAGATCCTGTCTCAAAAAAAAAAAAAAAAAAAAAAAAAAAAAAAAAATTAAGGAAACAATTATAAATGGGGGAAAATAAAATGAGTAACAGGAACACTTTTGTTTTGTTTTTTGAGACAGGGTCTTACCCTCGTTGCCCAGTCTGGAGTGCAGTGGCATAATCTCTGCTCACTGCAGCCTTGACTTCCCAAATTCAGGGAAGCCTTGACTTCCCAAATTCCCACCTCACCTTCCCAAATATTTGGGAGTACAGGCACATGCCACCATATGTGCCTAATGTTTTGTCTTTTTAGTAAAGGTGGGGTTTCACCATATTGCCCAGGCTGATCTCAAACTCCTGGACTCAGGTGATCAGCCCACCTCAGCCTCCCGAAGAGCTAGGATAATAGGCGTGAGCCACAGCGCCCAGCCAAGAGGATCACTTTTGGTTAGGAGCAAGATGAAGAGTGTTCTCTTCTTAGCAAATATATAATATTCTTTTGCTTTTTAAAAAACATATGCAAAAATATAATGTACAGCTTGCTTCTTAAAACTCAACATTATATTGAGGTTAATCTGTGTTGATATGTATATGCTAGTTAATTCATATCCCCTGTTGTATACTGTTTTATTTTGCAAATACCACTATTTATCCATTCTTCTGTTTCCAGATATTAAAGACTTTCCTTTTTTTTTTCTTTATTTCGAGAAAGAGTCTCATGCTGTCGGCCAGGCTGGAGTGCAGTGGCACGATCTCAGCTCACTGCAACCTCCGTCTCCCCGGCTCAAGCAATTCTCTAGCCTCAGCCTCCCGAGTAGCTGGGATTACGGGCAACCACCACCACGCCTGGTTAATTTTTGTATTTTTAGTAGAGGTGGGGTTTCACCATATTGGCCAGACTGGTCTCGAACTTCTGACCTCAGGAAATCTGCCTGCCTTGGCCTCCCAAAGTGCTGGGATTACAGGCGTGAGTCATCGCACCCGGCCTGTCATATTTTTCTTTTATTTCTTTTTTTCTTTTTTTTTTTTAAGATGGAGCCTCGCTCTGTCGCCCAGGCTGCAGTGCAGTGGCCGGATCTCAGCTCACTGCAAGCTCTGCCTCCCGGGTTTACGCCATTCTCCTGCCTCAGCCTCCGGAGTAGCTGGGACTACAGGCACCCGCCACCTCGCCCGGCTAGTTTTTTGTATTTTTTAGTAGAGACGGGGTTAGCCAGGATGGTCTCGATCTCCTGACCTCGTGATCCGCCCATCTTGGCCTCCCAAAGTGCTGGGATTACAGGCTTGAGCCACCGCACCCGGCCCTTGAGCCACCGCGCCCAGCCATATTTTTCTTATTAGAAGCAACACTACTATGAATATGCTTGTACATGTCTCCATCAATAGATAAGGGAGAACTATTTCTTTTTTCTTTCTTTCTATTTTTTTTTTTTTTTTTTGAGAAGGAGTTTCACTCTTGTCACCCAGGCTAGAGTGCAATGGTGCAATCTCGGCTCACCCCACAATCTCCACTTCCTGGGTTCAAGCAATTCTCTGGTCTCAGTCTCCCAAGTAGGTAGGATTACAGGCATGCACCACCACACCGGCTAATATTGTATTTTTAGTAGAGATTGGGTTTCTCCATGTTGGTCAGGCTGGTCTCGAACTCCTGACCTCAGGTGATCCGCCTGCCTTGGCCTCCCAAAGTATTGGGATTACAGACATGAGCCACTGTGCCCTGCTGGGAGAACTATTTCTAGGAGTTATACCTAGGAGTGAAATTTCTGGGTCCTGGCACATGCCATCTTCAACTTCATTAGATATGTCAAATTATTCTCCAAAGTGATTTATCTATTAAGATTAGGTGTAGTTCCAAGTGATACTAAGTCCAAAATAACAGTGGGTTTAAAAATAGCAAAACATTTATCACTTACATAAAATAAATCCAGAGCTAGGCAGTGCAAGGGTGGAGTGGTGGCTTCACAAAATCATCAGGGATCCAGGAGACTTCTGTCTTGCTGCTCCACCATTTTTAGCATGTGGCCTTCATCTTACAGTGCAATATGGACGTTCGAACTTCACTCATTACATACACATTCCAGCCAGCAAGAAGGGAGAAGAGGAGAAGAAAGACTTCCAAGTATATATTGTTGGCCAGCACTTAGTCACCTGATCACACCTAGCTGCAAGAGAGACTGGGATGTGTCATCTTTATTCTGGGTGGTCAAATGCTCTACAAAAAATAGTGGATTCTATTACTAAGGAAGAAAGGGAGAATTGATACTGGAAGTAAATGAGCAGTCTCTGAAACACTGATTGTACTATCATAGTATACATGTCTACTAGCAGTGTTGAAGAGTTAAGTTGCTCCACAAACTTAACAGGAGCGATCAAACTTTATTTTACAATCTGATTGGTATGAAATGGTTTCTCACTTACTTATTTAATACATTTGTATGTAGGTTCTACTATTTGCCAGTTACTGCTAAAGGTGCTGGGGAAACAGCAGTGAGGAAATCAAAATGCTAAACTCCCAGAGCTTACATTCTAGTGGAGAAGCCAATAAATAATAAACAAGTATACATGTATGTGTGTAGATGTAAGTTGCATGTTGATAGTTGCTGCTATGGAGAAAGATGGAATACAGGTAAAGTTGCTATTTTATACAGGTTGCTCAGAAAAGACCTCATTGACAAAAGCTATTGACGCCGAAACCTGAAGTGAGGTAGTGAGCCATGGGAATGAATATGCTAGGGGAGGGCACCCTGGGCAGAGGGAAGAGCAAAGAGGCCAAATCTATTACAGCGGAGTGAGTGAGAAGGAGAGTGGTAGGATCTGAGGATGTTAGCAGATGTGACCTGGGCAGAGACCCGACATGTTTCTGTGGTCAGGCTTGTGCTCTTATGCTGCTGCTGTCACCATGAGAAAACCATGCTCCAGTGAGCCACTGCCCTTTCCACCTGGACTCCAGAGTATTCCACAGTCTGAAGCACAGTGATCTTAGCTGATCTGCATGAGCAAGAAATAAATGCTTATCGCTGTATGCCAGTGAGATTGTGTGTGTTCATTATGCAGCATTTTTGTAGCCATAACTAACTGGTACACTTCTATATCCACCTCCATCCCCAGTTTCTCTTTTTTTTTTTCCTTTTTTGAGACAAAGTCTCACTCTGTCACCCAGGCTGGAGTGCAGTGGCGCGATCTCGGCTCACTGCAACCTCTGCCTCCCGGGTTCAAGCCATTCTCCTGCCTCAGCCTCCTGAGTAGCTGGGATTACAGGAATGCACCACCATGCCTGGCTAATTTTTTGTATTTTTAGTAGAGACGGGGTTTCACCATGTTGTCCAGGATGGTCTTGAACTCCTGAGCTCAGGTGACTGCCCGCCTCGGCCTCCCAAAGTGCTGGGATTACAGGCGTGAGCCACTGCGTCCGGCCTCCCTTCTTTTTTCTAAGTGGAATGATTAATTCATTTATTTACAATTTTTTTTTAAATATCAAAAGTATATATATATATTTAATGGAGTCTCCCTCTGTTTCCCAGGCTGGAGTGCAGTGGCATGATCTTGGCTGACTGCAACCTCTGCCTCCCAGGTTTAAATGTTTCTGGTGCCTCAGCCTCTCAAATAGCTGGGATACAGGCATGTACCACCAGGCTGGCTGATTTTTTTTTTTTTTGTATTTCTAGTAGAGACGGGGTTTCACTATGTTGGCCAGGCTGGTCTCTAACTCCTGACCTCAGGTGATCCACCAGCCTTGGCCTCCCAAAGTGCTGGGATTACAGGCATGAGCCACCACGCCTGGTCTCAAAAGTTCATTTATTATTTTTTCCCTCTGAGAATTGTTCTGGTTACACAAGACAGCTTTTTATATATAAAGTGCCCATTGCCATTCTTCTATAATTAAAAAAATAGGATCAGAAAAGATAACTATTAGGTGTTAGGCTTAATACCTGGGTGATGAAATAATCTGTACAACAAACCCCTTTGAGACAAGTTTACCTATTTAATAAACCTTCACATGTACCCCCAAACCTAAAAGTTAAAAGAAAGTAATGGCAGTTTATATTTCTTCTATCTCAAGAAGATAATTTTTATTTTGCAATCCTTTAATAATAATTCTAATTTCATTGTGGCTAGAGAACATACACTGTACCATTTCTTCTTTTTGAAGTTTACTGTTTTAAAATTTACTTTGTGAACAAGCATATGATTGATTTTTGTGAATGTTCCTTGGACAAGAATAGTTGTATTTTCTATTATAGGATACTAAGTTCTATTTAAAACTGTTACATCAAGCTTGTTGAGGGTTTAATTAAAATCCTCCATAGCCTTGTTATTATTATTAGTCATTTGGTACATCAAAGTTTAGAAACACATATTAAAGCCTCCTAATAAAATATAGTTTTATGATAATCTCCTTGTATTTTTAAAAAGGATTTGCCTTATGTGGTTTGCTACTAAACTGCTTGATGTATAGAGAGTTATAACAATTATCTTTATTTTTTATTTTTATTTTTGAGTTGCATTTTCACTCTTGTTGCCCAGGCTGGAGTGCAATAGCGTGATCTTGGCTCACCAAAACCTCTACCTCCTGGGTTCAAGCGATTCTCCAGCCTGAGCCTCCCAAGTAGCTGGGATTACAGGCGTGCACCACCATGCCTGGCTAATTTTTGTATTTTTAGTAGAGACAAGGTTTCTCCATGTTGGCCAGGCTGGTCTCCAACTCCTGAGCTCAGGTGATCTGCCCACCTTGGCCTTCCAAAGTGCTGGATTACAGACATGAGCCACTGCGCCCGGCTCAATTATATCTTCTTCATTTAGCTTTTTATCATTATAAAACAGTATTTTGGAACATACATTTCTCCTTTATTTTTCATTCTAATTCACCATTGCCTGATGGATCTCAATGGCATAATCTGCACAGATGGTGACAGAATCCACATAATATTGGTTAGTATGGGCTAGGTTATGCTACAGTAACAATGATCCCCCAAATCAGTGGCTTACAACAACAAAGATTTATTTCTCCTCACACTACAGAGGCCACTGAGGGTCTCAGCTACAATCAATGGCACAGTTTTTTTTCTGGAACACTGTTGGGCATCTTGGTAGAGGAACAGAGAGCATAGAAGCTTCAGCTAGAACTAGTACACATTAGTTTCATTTACATTTCACTGACCAAAATTAGTGTTCACATGATTTTGCTTCACTACAGCAAGATAGTGAAATCTTTTACAAGGTGAGTCACTGAATATTTATGAGTTATACAGTTTAGATACACACACTGATGTGTGCAGACATTAGAAAAATCAGTCATACATAGGGGCATTCAAGCTTGAAGAAAGTAAATCAAGACCAAAACAAACAAACAAGCAAACAGACAAAAACATCAAAACCCAGAATAGCTGACTCCTGCTATCAGTGGAAATAAATGGCTTCTCCTGGAGCTACTTTCTCCCTCTACACCAGGGTCTAATGCCTGGCGCCCTTCAGGTAGCATTGGACTGAACATTCTTCTCCCCAGATTAGACAGAAGTAGGACTCTTCTGAGACTGCTGGCTCTTTGATACTTCTCTGACATAGTACTGTCAGCTTACAGATGTGCCCCTTTGCCTATATCATAATATTTTACATCACCCTTTCAAGAACCCAGAGCTTCAGGCTGGACATGGTGGCTCACACCTATCATCTCAGCACTTTGGGAGGCAGAGGCAGGAGCCCAGGAGTTCCAGACGAGCCTGGGCAACAGAATGAGACTTCATCTCTACAAATAATAATTTAAAAGAAATTAGCTGGGCACAGTGGTGCATGCCTGCAGTCCCAGCTACTCGGGAGGCTGAGGCAGGAGGATTGCTTGAGCCCAGAGGGTTGAGGTTGCGGTGAGCTGTGATTGCACTACTGCACTCTGACCTGGGTGACACAGCGAGACCCTGTCTCAAAAAACGAAACAAAAAACAAAACAAAAGCCAAAACCTTGGATTAAGATCCCTTTCAGGATCAAGCTTTTCTTTTAAATAGAGAGGTAGTCAAGGGTATTTGTCTACAAAACACTCTAACTCAACCTTCAGTTCTTCTTCATTTCATCTTGGCTTCTTTCCCTCAGCCAAGAATTTCTCTAAAACTCATCCTAGTCCTACACATCTCTGCCATTCACCACCACTATATGTGTCTGGAGGTCTCATCTGTCTTACAGCATGATCACCATTATTTCCTTTACCATCACTGTGGTAATCATGGGTGCTGCTCACTCTTATTTGGTTCTGTTTCTCTTTTGAACACATGGTAGGACTGCACGTTCTGGCTTCGTTAGGGTTGGTTCTGTGTTGAGCTCTGACATGAATTGTGAGAAGTGCTGTCTTTTCTGGACTATTGTTAGTGTGAGATCCTCTAGAGTTCTCTTTTTCCCTTTTGGAAAAATACGTTGATGTTTTTGGGGTTTTTACTGTTGCATAACCTAGCCTATCCTGACTGAAACATATCCTTTTTAAGTATTCAAAATGTACATGACAAAGACACTTAAAATCTTTAGACACCTAAAAGAGTACAAAATGCTCCACAACACTTGAGGTACATATGTACTCACAGCATTCTTATCTGGCTAAGTCAAAATTAGATTGGCTCAAGCACCAGATGCCATTTAAGTGGGAAGTTCAGAATCATTCTAGTAGGCGATTGCCACTTACCCTACATGATTTTTCTGTGCAGTCCACACACCTTATGCATCAGAATCACCTCAGGTATTTTTTTAAAAACCAGGCTCTCCTGGTACCCCTTAAATGAGAATATCTGGCAGTAGGAATCAACATGCCCCCCAAGTCATTCTTAAGCATACTTCACACAAGATCTTTCTGTTTGAAGTTGCCTTGCCCTACTTTGCGTGTCTTTCATACGACTTTCAGACCAACACAATCCAAAACTACTTTTTGCAGTAATAAAAATGTTGTGTACATGCACTGTTCAATACAGTAGCTATTGACAATTTTTTTTCTTTTTTTTTTTTTTTTTGAGATGGGGTCTCCTTCTGTTGGTTGAGCTGGAGGGCGATGGTGCGATCTCGGCTCACTGCAGCCTCAAATTCCTGGGCTCAAGCGAGTCTCCCGCTGCAACCTTCCAAGTAGCTTAGACTAGAGGCACACACCACCGTGCCCCACTATTATTTATTTATTTATTTACTTTTGCAGATAGGCGGTCTCACTATTTTGGCAAGCTTGTCTCAAACTCCAGGGATTAAGCAACCCAATAGCCTCGGCTTCTCAAAGTGCTGGGATTATAGGTGTGAGCCACAGTGCCTGCCCACTATTAACTTCTTGAAATGTGGCTAGTGTGACTGAGAAACTGGATTTTTAATTTAAATGCAAATGGCCACATGTGACTAGAGGCTACCATACTGGACAGTGCAGTTCTAGACTGTTAGCTCCTTTAGATCAGAAACTGTTATCTTCCATCTCTGTATCCCCTCTGTGCCTGGCACAAAATAGCCAAGTAAATGAAAACTGAAGTAGGAAATAGCCTAGGCTATTTTTGTGTGTTTGTTTTGGTTTGTTTCTTTTGTTGTTGTTTGTTTTGGTTCAGGGTATATTAAGCAATGAAAAAATACAAATATACAACTACAAAAATTATAGTATATTTGAAATGTTTACCTTACATTTACAAAGCAACTTTACTGTCCAATTTTTAAGATAAGTACAGTATTAAAATATTAAATCATAGACACATTGGTGTTGATGACAATGCCTAAGAATAGTCATAGCAGTCAGTTACCTTTCTGCCTTCAGCTTAACAAATATAAAAGATGTATTAAGAGAACAATGAATCCTGCTTTAGAATCTTCCATGTACTTCAGTTAAAGAAAGTACATGGAAATAGATACACTAGTGAATACTACCAGATCATTAATATTTGAAATCAAAAAGAGTTTAAAACAAGGAGTCGGATTTAGATTAGATATCTAGATATTTAGAGAGCTAATCCTTCAAATTCTGGCCTACTAGAAGAGAATACTGAGCGAGATTGTGAGAAAATGATTTGATGGGAGAACCTGGGACTTGAAGCTTCCCACTTATGCTTGTCAACCATTACTTCACCTATCCATCTCCCTCAAGAAAAAAAAAAAAGTAAAGTTAAGAGAATGACATACTGCAGAGTTGCAGTAACATTAAAAGACAATTCATTATTTTAGCTCTATTTATCTTATGTAAAATGCTAGAGAACTCATAAACAAGATATATTCTTATCAGCAGAGAAGGGTGTACAAGTTGTTGTTGTTTTTTTTTTTTTTTTTTTTGAGAAGAGTCTTGCTTTGTCACCAGGCTGGAATGCAGTGGCACAATCTCAGCTCACTGCAACCTCTGCCTTCCAGGCTCAAGCAATTCTCGTGCCTCAGCCTCCCAAGTAGCTGGGATTATAGGTACACACATCATGCCTGGCTCATTTTTGTATTTTTAGTAGAGACGGGGTTTCACCATGTTAGCCAGGCTGGTCTCAAACTCCTGGCCTCAAGTTGATCTGCCTGCTTCGGCCTCCCAAAGTGCTGGGATTACAGGTGTGAGTCACTGTGCCTGGTCAGGTGCATAAGTTTTAACTTTTGCCTGAAGTGAGGGCAAGGGACTAGGAATCAGATAGTCATCATAAGCATATTTACCACTCATTTTCCTAGGTTTTTCACAAACAACTTGAAGTGTCTAGTGAAATTACAAACAGAATGTAGAAAATTATAGATAAACCGGCCGGGTGCGGTGGCTTACGCCTGTAATCCCAGCACTTTGAGAGGCCGAAGTGGGCAGATCACGAGGTCAGGAGGTCAAGACCAGTCTGGCCAACATAGTGAAACCCCGTCTCTACTAAAAATACAAAAAATTAACCATGTGAGGTGGTGTGAACCTATAATCCCAGTTACTTGGGAGGCCGAGGCAGGAGAATTGCGTGAACCCAGCAGGCGGAGGTTGCAGTGAGCTGCGATCGCGCCATTGTACTCCAGCCCAGGCAACAGCGAGACTTCGTCTCAGAAAGAGGAAAAGAAATTATAGATAAACCAGAGAAGGAGAAAACCCAAACTTAAGTACCAGGTTCAGTACCAGTAGAAAACAAATTAGAATGCAGATATACAGACCACAGGTTTCTACTCAGGCACTAAAATGGAGCTACACATTTGACTCAGAGCTCAATGGCAGCTAAGGTGAAAAGGAACACATACCCAGTTACACAATTCACTTGCTGTAAGCAGGACAATCAGTTATTCAAGAGTAGCCAAGCACTTCATGATACCTAGCTCTGAAAGAAATTTTCATGTGATCAAGTGCATAATAACAATCCTATAGTAAAAGCTATTGAAGCTTAGAAAAGGATACCCCAATATATGGCACTTTGAAGTACTAAAGAAGCAGCTTCAAAATCTGACACCCCTTCACCCACACCCCATCTCCAAGCTTATCTCTCCTAAAGCTCAGGATGAGGTTTTTCTCTTTAGTTCCCTTATATACCTATAAATTGGACCCACCAAAGAGAAACACAATTGCCTTTGATCCCCTCCCTGAAATTTCATTAACTAGAGATTAAACCTCACATCAGAGGGAGACTGAAAATTAAACACCACACGTAAAGTCCAAACTTTGTACCAAACTATCATCCCTTTTCCCTTCCCACTTAATTCCAAGAGAGAATCATTTACTAACCATTGCCTGAGCACTGGAGCCATTTATTCTTCCTAAAAATAACTTACTGTCCCTTAAAATTACCACATCTCCCCCATCTCTCCTTCTCTTATGAAGAAGGGTATATAAGCATCTGGACCTCATTGTGTTACTGGATAATCATTCTCCCGTGATTCCCCTGTGCTTGTGCACATTAATAAATCTGTATACCCTTTTCTCCTGATCTGCATATTGTTGGTTCACTTTCAGCACAACTTCAGAGGGCAGAAGGGAAGCTTTGCCTATTTGCCCACACAATGCACTGGTGGGCTCTGTGGAGTTGTCTCTTCCAGAATTGCTTAACATAGACAGAAGATACAATACTCAAAATACAAGCCATGAAAACACTCCTGGTTGTGGGTGGGAAAGATTTCTGTTTGTATGCTCAGGACAATATGGTCAGGTATGCAGTGTCTTGATGGACCAGCTAATATTGTGTGGCTGACCAAAGCCAGATACACACTGTTTAGAATTCAGTAATCTAATCAGCAGATGGCAGAGGGCTGACAGCCTTTTGTGAAGAGTGAGTCACCCTGTTAAGATTCTCACCTAAATAGGAACATTCCTCTCCATATGGTAGTGAACAGACAGAGCCCCTGCAGGCAACCCAGGATTTTCCTTAAACAACTCTTCAAAAATATGAAAAAAATCGTGTTCAAGACCATCAAGTTCCATTCAACAGAGCAAGAGGTCTGCAAACTCACAGACACGTCATGTTTTTCTTTTCTTTAAAAAAAATTCCCATTAGTTACCAATATTTAGAGGTCAACAGTTTTCAAATCTGGCAACCTTGGATGCTCATACCACATGGTAACAATCTGCTGGGCTGAGTTCAGAGTACTTACCCACCTGCCTGGGCCGTTTAGGCTTTAGAATGCTCTGTTGGAGAATGATCAAGATTTGGATTGAAATTTTTCAAAGAAGAAACGATCAGTTGCTCACTCTGACTGTAGGAAAATCTAACTAATGCTCCCATGAAATATATGGCTTTTAGCAAAGTGGCTGGCCAGTAAATCTACCTGGAAGAATTACTTGCAAAACATACCCTTAAGTAAATAAATTAATGTGGTATTTAGTTACTGGATCTAAGCCAATTAAATTTGAGGACATGTGCCCCCCAAAATTATTTCAGTTTTGGAACAGGTGATCTTGATCCATCCTTTCTGACAAATGGTGAGCAACAAGATCAGCTATAAAGTTTATTATAATAAAATATCAGCATATAGGAAGATCATGGGTTTTTTAATTTCTAAAGCAAGGGAGCATGTGTCCAAATAACCTAAAAGTGGTTTCAAATTACTTAGACATAAGTTAAAAACAAGAAGGGCTACAACTATTTTATGCCACTTAAAATATTTTTTGATCTGTCTGAACAATTCTATTGATCTGGACTTTCCAGGTCATATAGAAATCTTGGTTTTATATGAACCTGGATTCTATATTTAACTCATGCAACTTAACCTGAAACCAGCTCTTATTCACAGAGTCAAAGTATGAGAAATCATTTGAAGCTGCAAACATTATTTTAAGAACAAAGTTTATTTTTCTTTTTTTTTTTTGAGACGGAGTCTCGCTCTGTCGCCCAGGCTGGAGGGCAGTGGCCGGATCTCAGCTCACTGCAAGTTCCGCCTCCTGGGTTTACGCCATTCTCCTGCCTCAGCCTCCCGAGTAGCTGGGACTACAGGCACCTGCCACCTCGCCCGGCTAGTCTTTTGTATTTTTTAGTAGAGACGGGGTTTCACCGTGTTAGCCAGGGTGGTCTCGATATCCTGACCTCGTGATCCGCCCATCTCGGCCTCCCAAAGTGCTGGGATTACAGGCTTGAGCCACCGCGCCCGGCCTAAAGTTTATTTTTCTAATTGTAAAGATTATTATTGTACATTGTCAACAATTTGGAAAATACAGAAAAGTTTACATTATTTTTCTTTAAAAAATTTCAAAGCAACAGAATACAGATATGCAGGGCAATTCACCCACTTACAAACGCTGAGCCAACAAATTTACTCAGAGCTTCTTGGCAAAGTGAAAAGGGAAAAACAGCCAGTTATATAATTCACATTGCCTATAAAGAGAAAACACATCAGTTACTCAAGGGTAGCCAAATATTTCATGACTTGTGGCTCAGAGAGACAATTCTCTTGTGTTCATATGAGGAACACAGAGTGGTATCACACACAACAACCTGTAAACTATGCCTTCTAGAATTCCTCAGTATAAGGGAAAGGGTACACAGTATGAAGCCTGGGGGTTAAAAGCATGGATTTGAATCCTAGCTTTATTACTTATTAATTGTACCTTGAGTAATTACTTAACCTTTCTATGCCTTGGCTTCCTGTTTTATAAAATATTGTGAATAATATCACCTACTTCAAAGGGCAGTTATGAGGCTTAAATGAACTAATGCCTACAAGACAAACATAGGTAACATAGGTACAGGTACTACGTATCTTGTACACGGTAAACATCCTTATTATTAAAGTCAATGCTAAAATAAATGTGTGTGCACATGCAATAGTACAGAGAGAGGGCACTTAAACCAACTAAGGGCCTGAGGAAAGGTTTCTTGGAAAAAGGATGCTTGTGCTGGGTCTAAATCTTGTTCTACTATGACCTCGGCCAAATTATTTAAACTTTGTCCCTATCTGCTAAAACAGATATTTTGACTTGGCCTTCCAAAGCGTTGGGATTACAGGCATGAGCCACCACAACCAGGTCTACCTTATTATTTTAAATTTGTATTTATTTTTATTATTTATTTATTTATTTATTTTGAGACGGAATTTCACTCTTGTTGCCCAGGCTGGAGTCCAATGGCGTGATCTTGGCTTACTGCAACCTCTGCCTCCCGGATTCAAACGATTCTCCTGTCTCAGCCTCCCGAGTAGCTGGGATGACAGGGGCATGCCACCATGCCCGGCTAATTTCTGTATTTTCAGTAGAGACGGGTTTTCATCATATTGGTCAGGCTGTTCTCGAACTCCTGACCTCAGGTGATCCACCCACCTCCGCCTCCTAAAGTGCTAGGATTACAGGCATGAGCCACCACGCCTGGCCTTATTATTATTATTATTTTTTAAAAAGAACTATGACAACTAGTTATGTACTTAGCATTTCTCTCTCTCCAAATAGTGAGTTCCTTGAAAACTGTGTCATAGCCATAGTATCTAGGACAGAAGCTGGCACGTAATATACTGATTCTTAATGGTTGAAAAATGGTCTGAGAAGGATTTGAAGTGTACTGTTACAAGCAAGTGAGTCTGATATAAAATTGGGGTGATTGAGCCCAGGGGGTTGAGGCTGCAGTGAGCCAAGATTGCACCACTGTACTCCAGACTGGGCAACAGAGCAAGACGCTGTCTCAAAAATAAAAAGAAATAAAAGTATTGAATCAAATATGACCAAAAAAAAAAAATTGGGGGATTATCTAGCAATTAATGTGAAAATTATAGACTCAGCTTGATCCCATCCTTTGCCAGATGAGCAAACCAAAGCCTGGAATAGCTGAGGGATTTCTTCAAAGTTATCTAGCTAGTTAATGGCCAGAATCAAGACTAGAACCTTGAAACTCCCATCAAACCAGTCCAGAGGCCAATCCACTATATTGGTCTGCCTTTCAGATCTCAGTGATTTAGTATGTATCTCCACTATTCCACTGAAGTTTGCTATTGTTGGTTACCAACCACTTTTCTGTTGCTAAATCCAGTGAATGCTTTCTAGTTCTTGATATACTGGGCCTATTTGTGGTCTCTGACTCTGTTGACTCCTCTCCATCTTGCTTGCTTGGCTTCAGAGGCATTAGGCTCACCTAGTTCTCCTTTTGTCTCTGGCCATTCCTCCTCAGACTTCTTTTTGGGCTTCTGATCATCTGCACCTCCTTTTAAAGTTAGTGCTCCCCAGGGTCCCTATCCTTGCCTCTCCTTATTATGTCTTCTGTATTTTCTCCCTGATTGATCTCATCCATGCCTCGGGCTTAAATTACCAATTATAAATTTATTTCTTCCAAATCTATTTTAACTCAACCTCTTTCCTCATTCATAGACCTGTATAGTTTGAGTGTTTATTGGACATTTTTCTCCAGACGTGGAGGTTCCCTCCATCAGGTCACAGTCATATTGCTATAGTCTCTGAAGGTGCTGAATTGTCCCCTTCGTTTCCAGGTAACGGAGAAAGCTGCAGGAAACCAACTATTATCTTTATTACTGACTGTATTAATTTCCTACTGCTGTTGTAACAAGTTAGCACAAACCTGGTACCTTAAAACATACAAGTTTATTATCTTGCAGTTCTAGAAGTCAGAAGTCCTAAAATCAACGTGTTGGCAGGGTTGTGTTCCTAGGGTGCTAGAGAAGAATCCATTTCCTTGCCTTCTCCAGCTTCTACAATTTGCTTGCATTCCTTGGGTCCATCTTGAAAGCCAACAGTATAGCATCTTCAAATCTGTCTGACCTCTGCTTGCATCATCACATCTTCTCTGACTCTGACCCTCCTGCCTCCAGCCCAGTCAGACAATCCAGCATAATCTCTCTAGATGCATCAATTAGTCATATCTGCAAAGTCCCTTTTGCCACATAATATAACATATTCACAAGTTCTGAGTATCAGGGTGTGGTCATCCTTTTTTTTTTTTTTTTTGGTGTGTGTGTGTGGGATCATTATTCTGTGTAACACAGCTGACAAAGCTGGTATTAAATATCACCTGTGGACAGACAGCTTCGTAATGCCAAACTCTGGAATTAAATACATATACTTTCTTTGTAGCCCTGGACTAGGCACCCTTGTCCCTACCCATAGGCCCTGCTCCAGGAGAAATGGAAAAGAACATCAGGATAGTTCCCTGAAGATTGTTATCTTTTAAGAAAAAAAGAATGGGATAGATGTCACATGTCTAGTTTCTCCCATTTAAGTTCACCAACCAGGAAGTCACTCCTCTAGGGAAGAGTGAATTGGGGACAGGTACAGTGAGAAGCCAGGAGAGTATTACACTAATAGATGTCATTCCATATGGAAGGAAGACATTGTGAATGGAGAGTAAATGCTTCCCCAACAAACATATCCATATTTGAACTCATCATCATACTCCACATATCTGGTCACCCTCCTAAAGAATGTCACCATCACTATCCATAACAGTAACTTAGACACCTGTGGATAATCAAGACTCATGTAGCTTGCCATCTTGCTAAATGTTACCACTGTCTACCTCAGCACTCATGCTAGAAACCTGGCCTACTCATTTATCCCCCCTCAGTGCTGTGAATTCTACCATCTTAATGGCGCTAACATCTATCCCCTCCTCTATTCCCACTGCCAATGCCTTAATGTTCTTATCACTTGTCTGGAGTACTGCAATGGCCTAAAAATGGGTCTCCCTGCCCCAAGCCTTGCTTTTCCTGACCATTTTCACTTTTTACTTTTACTCCTGAAGCTGCTTTTGCCTGGACTTAAGTCCTTCCCAATCTGTCTCCTCCAACACCCGCACGGGTGATCCCCTACCTTGCTCCAGCGCCGGGGATAACTGACTCTCCTATATCAGCTAGAGTCAGACCTGCACCCGGATTTCTAGGACTCTTATCTATCTAGATAGATAAATTTATTTTTTGAGACAGTGTCTTCCTCTCACTGCAGAGGCTGGAGTGCAGCGGCGTTCAAGTGCAATCTTGAACTCCCCAGGTTCAAGCGATCCTCCCACCTCAGCCTCCCGAGTATCTGTGACTACAGGCGCGCGCCATCATGCCCATCTAGTTTTTGTCTTTTTTGTAAAGACGGGGTTTCACTATGTTACCCAGGCTGGTCTCCAACTCCTGAGCTCAAGCGATCTGCCCACCTCGGCCTCCCAAAGTGCTGGGATTACAGGCGTGAGCCACCAAGTCAAATAGGCTTTATACTTACAAAGTACCTTTGCATACCTTATTTCATTTTCACCTCACAATTCTCCAGCGTAGGCTGGACCGGTATTATTATGCCCATTTACAGGGAGAGGAAACTGAGAGTCAAGGCTGGGCCAGTCATACCCTGCTGCGAAGTTAACGAGCGTCACTTAGCAGCCTCGACATTAACCGCGCTCTCAGCCCTTTCCGGTCCTACTCCTTGGAGAACCTTCCTGCACCTCCAAGAACTTGCCGATAGGGTCTGCGGCGGTCCGGACAAGGTCACTCCACAGGCGCCCAGGACCTTCCCATCCGTAGTGACGCGCGCCGGTGACGCCATACAGTGACGTGCGGTGACGCGACTTACCCCGGAGCCAGGTGCCGGCAGGGCAGCCACACCCTGGGGCCCCCTGCTCTGGAGGGGCAGCGGTTAGAGCAGGTGCGGAAAAGCCGCCAAAGCCGCCTCAGGCGACTTTCTAGGCCTGCACCCCGGGAACCAGCAGCCCGCGGTCGACCGGTTGCTAAGTGACGCCACCGCGCAGTGGCGCGTGCGCGGCCACGGCAGAGTGCGTGAAAGCGGACGCGCGCCGCGGCAGCCGGGGCGGCGGCGAGGACGGCGGCCACGGCAGCGGCGAAGGGGGCGGTGGCGAAGAGGGGGGTGCGGAGCGGGCGGAAGAGGCGTCTGTGCCGGCTGCTAGGTCGCAGAGGAACATCGTTGGGGTGAGTAGCCGGGTCCTTGCAGGGGAGGTGGGGCCTGGCCGTACCTGCTGCGCGGACCCGGGGCTCGGGGACGCGCGCCCCCGCCGTATCCGCGCGCACCGCTCCCCGCCCCTCCGCCGCTTTTTCCGGGGGCGGGGAAGGAGCTGGGACGGGGCCTGAAGAGGGTCAGTTCCTGGGCCCGGGTGCCCTGGAGAGCGTAGCCGAGGGCCGGGGAAGGCTCGCAGTCCACGAAGGTGTAGTAGGAAGTAGACGTCTCGGGGGTTCGGGGTGGCTCTACCAGCCTCCCAAAGAGAGGAGTTCGAATCAGGAGCAGCCCAGGTTCACTAGCAGCCTCGTATCCTGTCTGAGACGACGTTGCCTGGGACTGAGAGGAGGCGAAACCCGTGACCCCGGGTTGGGGGTTCGGAAAGTTTGGGACTGCTGGGGCCCTCATCTCCCCTGTCCTGGCCAGCCTCTGAGTAGGAGCTGGTTGTTATGGAGAGAGTTGTGAATCAGTGCCTGCGTGCGGCGTCAGACACACCCACGTCCTAGGGAGGGCGACCTGTCAGTATATATCCGGGGCAGCCAACTTGTTGCCTAGAGTTTCTAACTTCACACGTATGTGCATGTGTTACCTTGGCGTTTTAGTACATTGTTGCTACGGAGTTTGAGACCAAGGTGCTGATAGGCATCCTCATTTGTTACTTCCTCATAGACTCAAATATCTTGCTGTATTTCCCAGAACCGTGTTGTGCTTTTGTTATTAGTAGGTCCAAGGAAGTATGGAAGCATGTTTTGTTTGTTTTTCGTAAAGGCAGTACAGGTTGCTATTTTCTGGGCAGAAAATAGGGATTCTGTTCACTGTGTGGGCTGGAAAGTGTTGATGATGGGAGAACCCAGAGTGTAAAGGTGTAGCTCATCCTCAGCCCAGTGCTCTCTTCTCAGTGCTCTGGACTAGATGTAATGGGTAGATGTATGGGGTTCTGGTTACCATATTTAGGAGCGAGGAGTATTGGAGACAGGGAAGAAGCCAGTGTTTTCTTTCTGTTGATTAAGGCAATGTGTAGAACCAGTGAAAAGATAGACTGTACTGAAATGTAATGTTTTGTGCAAGAGGATTGAGGAAAATAAGTTCAAGGTTCTCATTTAGGTCTAAAATTCTTTGATTCCGTTTCATGACTGAGGATCTATAAAGTATGTTACCTCTTGGAACCAGTCATAACCTTGCTTTGTAACACTTACTAGATTACTCGGAATTCAAAGTGTCTTCCTCCTTGCACTATAATAGCTTTTAGGACAGGAATCATCTGTGTTTTCCTCCTTGACCTATGTCTAACACATAGGAAAAACGTGCCTGCCACAGAGTAGGCATGCAATGGATATTTGTTATATAGCACACTATGCTCAAGTGGTGTATCTATATATAGAAAGCATTTAGTTCAGTCCATTAAGTACTTAATAAATGTGCCTCCCTCTGCCCAGTATCATGATAGGTGTGGGAGGAGGATTATGGAGTGAAAAATGACATAGAAGACCTTTTTTTTTTCCTTTGAGAGCAGTAGTCTAGCTAGGAGATATATAAAATAATTATAAAACCAAGTTAAGTAGCATGTAGCCAGTGCTCTTTGAGGACTATAAATGTGGTAGGAAATCAGAAAAGATAGGATGTGTAGGCTGAGTTAGGGAACTCTTTGAAAGAGGTAAGATTTGACTTGCTCTCTGAAAGAAGTGTAAAATTTGAATTAAGAAATAAACCAGGGACTAAGGAAATAATAATGTGAATTTGGTTGTTGGAGGATATACCAAGACAACTTTTATGTCTGGTAACTGGAGCAGAACGTCTCTTATAGGGGAATACTGGAGAGAGATGGCTTAGCAGGTTGGGAAGACAAAGTGTTAAGGACTAAGGCGGGCTTATCAGCATCTCACTGTTAGCAAGATAGAACCTTCTTGTAAGGTGGGATAGAGGTTGTATTAATCAGAGTATAGTCTTTGACAAGAATAAGTGTTATCCTTACTTGAAAGTAAAGGATATTACTCTTGAACCAATATCAGGTTGTTAATGTACTTTTGATTTCAATTACGAATTGGAATTGATGCTTCACTAATGTGCATGTATTTTAGGTAGTCAGTGGTGCATGTCTTCATTTCTAAAATCTACCTGATGTACTTGGGCCGTTATTTTGGAAATTGACTGAAATGATGTACCAGTAGTCATCCAGTCACACTCAGTGACATAGTTTTGCTTGGGAATATCTCTCTGAGGTTTGTCTTTACTGCTGATCCTGTAAAAAATACAAATGTTAGTTGGGAAAGGAGTCTTTCTGATGAACGATGCTTAAAAATATGGACAAAAGAGATTTTTGAATAATTAAAGACACTGCTGCTGAATATTGAACCCTTGGTCTTTATTTGTAACATCTTCTGTTATGTGAAAATTCTTTTTAATGGTGTGTAAACCTGAAGTTGAATTGCTAACCAAGATGTGTAAAGTTACAACTGCAAATGCTGCATTATTTAACAACTCAGCAAATATTTACTGGGTGCTGGCTATGGCTAGACACTTTGTTGGGTGCTGGGAAGACGAAGTGGTTAAGACAGAATATCCTCAGCATACTAAGTGTTCATCAGAAGAGATAAACCACTAACCATTATATGCTGTGACACATTAAATCACTTTTGGAATGAATAATGTGCTGGGGGAGTAGAGCACTTTGGCTGGAGAAAAATTTGATAGGGAACATGCTGAAAAGAAGGGGATGGAGCTTAGCTCTGAGGGTTAAATAAAATTTTGCCACATGTGGAGGGGGAAGAGAGCATTCCAGGCAGTGGGGCCAACATAAGCAAAGTTACTGAAGATTAAAATTAAATGGCACTTTTGGAAATATCTTGAGTTGTTTCTTGTGGGCAAGAGAGAGGGAAGAGGGCTGAACTCAAGAACCCATTCCTGAGATTATGAACCCATTCCTGCTATAATGGCATTAATCCATTCATGAAGGCCTAATCACTTATTATTGCATGGCAGAAGTGATGAGGCAGGAAGCTATTTTTGAAGCCAAATTTTAAGGGGGTCTTCTACTTCATCTTAAAAAGTCGAGACTCATTCCATCCATTGGAAGTGGAGAGCCATAGAAGGTAGAGTAATCAGAAAGCTGACAGTGCATGTGCAGATTGCATTAAGAGTGGAGAGGCAGGGAGACTAGAATGTAGGTGAGAAATGTTGGACAATGGGTATGGATAGATTTTGGAGACATTTTTAGATGTTAAAATCTCTACATTTATGACCAGCTAAAGGTAAGGGAAAGTGAGAAGTCAAAGATAATATGTCTAGTTTGAGCAATTGTTTGCTTATGATGACATTAAGTTAGAAATCACAGGAAGAGGGACAGGTTTGAAGAGGAGAGAAGAAATAATGGCAGTGTTAATTCTGAGGTTTCTGTGGGGAGTTTAAAAAGAGAGATCTACTAAGTAACTGGAAATTCTACTTCAGAGTTTATGAGATGGTTAGGGACAATTGTAATATAGATGACCGCTGAGGTTATGGGAGTAGCAACCTTCTAGGAGGCATGTTAGTATAGTAGTTAACTTAGTGGACTTTGGAGTTAGGAAGATGGCAGGTCAGATCTCTGTTATGTTCTTTATTGGTTGGCTGACCTTGGGCAAGTTATATAACTTCTCTAAGCCTAGGCTTCTTATCTGAATTAAAGAATTGTAGTGGAAATTAAGAAAGGTACTATGTGCACAGTGATTAGCACAATGCCTGTCTTATAAATGCTTAATATAATAAATGGCAGCTGTTGCTGTTATTGTTAGTAGTAGTAATAGGTGTAGAGATAGTAGATGAGGGCCCAACCCCAGAAAAATGGAGAGTGAGAACTGGAAAAGATGGTGAATGGAACTTTTGGACATTTAAATCAGTATTTAAACTTGGATCAGTTCTTGTCTTAGTTTGTTTTGTGCTGCTATTTCATATTTTATGTTTCATAATAGCAGCACAAAACTAAGACAAGAACTGATCTAAGTTTAATTTATAAAGAACAGGCTGGTTAATTTATAAAGAACAGAAATTTATTTCCTGATGGTTCTGGAGGCTGGGAAGTCCAAGATCAATGTGCCAGTATCTGGTGAGGGCCTTCTTGCTGTGTGATAACGTGGCAGAAGACATCAACATCACATGGGTAAGAGAGAGAGGGAAGGGGGCTGAACTCATAGTGTGAACCTATTCCCACTCTGTTGGCATTCATTCATTTATGAGAAAAGAGTCTTCATGGCCTAATCACTGAAGATCCTACCACTCACTACTGTTGCATTGGGGAATCAAGTCTCCTCTAACACATGGAGGACACATGCAAACTGTAGTAGTTCTAAAATTTGAAAATGCATTAGGAAGAGCTGGAGGTGACCAGGTGTGGTGGCTCATACCTGTAATGCCAGCACTTTGGGAGGCTAAGGCGGGTGGATCACTTGAGGTCAGGAGTTTGAGACTAGCCTGGCCAACATGGTGAAACCCTGTCTCTACTAAAAATACAAAAATTAGCTGGGTGTGGTGGCACACACCTGTAATCCCAGCTACTCAGGAGGTTGAGGCAGGAGAATCACTTGAACCCAGGAGGCGGACATTGCAGTGAGCCGAAATTAGGCCACTGCACTCCAGCCTGGGTGACACAGAGTGAGACTCCATCTCAAAAAAAAAAAAAAAAAAAAAAAAAAAAAAAAAAAAAAATTAAAAGAAAAGAAATAGCCAGAAGCCTTGGTAAAGCACAGATTTCTGGGTCCCACCCCCATAGTGTCTGATTATGTAGGTGTGGACTGGGGCTTGAAAAATTGCATTTTTGAACAAGTTCCCAGGTAATGCTGATGCTGCTGTTAGAGGATAGATGAAAAGGAACCAGCACTAACAAAGTGGTTGAAGTGTATGGAGAACCAGGAGATAGTTTAGAGAAGAACAGCCTCTAGACTCTCTAGGTCCACCAGTCTGATTTCCAATTTCATAGACCTTATCTCATTTCTGTTTTCTCATTATAATGCCTGATACATAGCAATAACCTTTGAAGCTGCTTAATACTGTCCTGGTGCCTGATTGCATGTACCTCACACACAGATTTCATTTATCCTCTTTTATCTCTGATGAGTCATGGGGAGGATATGATTTCTAATTTTACACACGCACAAAATAACTACAGAAAATTTCTTTCATGTATCTGATGTGTAGCTATGTGCATTTGACTTTGTGTTAGATGCCCTCTCCCCTTATTATTATTATTTTTAATGACAATCCAGTTTGCAAAATAATTGTTAATAATATGTGCCAGGATTCCAGTCTGTGTCCTGTATTAGGCACCTTGTGTCTTACAAGGGAAGCAAATAATGTATTCCCTGTTCCTGAGAAGTTTACAGATAAGATGGGTGAAATGAGCAAAACCCACAGGAAAGAAACAGGAAGAGGTATAATCACAGAAACGCGGATGTACAGGAATCTGAATCTAAGGGCATATTCCGTGCTTGCCAATATTCTTTGGGTTTTACGTGTTGCATATACTGAAGACTTTTGGCATATAGCACACATATTAGTCCTAGTCTCTGAGAGGAAGTTATAAGGGAGTTCCACTGTATAAGGAAATAAAACAGTAGCTGTGCAAAATTATAAACACATTTGTAAAGGGAGTGAAATTGGGGTTAAATTGGAGCTTCATGACTGACAGTTTAGCTACTCACTATTCTGCCTAGGTGCTTGTTCTCTCTCATTTATCTCTCAACTAACATTCATTAAGCATTTACAATGTGCCAGAAATTGTATGAAGTGCTGGGCATAGAGAAAACGATGATTGCCTTGTGTACCTAAGTCTGGTTTTACTCAGGGAAATGAGTGTGCACACATATATGCACATTGTCAGGGTGAAGGTGCCTGACTTTTATAATCTTAAGATTATATTGAAGGAAGAGACATTGAGGACTTGAAGTTGAATTCATTCAGCCTTATGTATTCAAGGGGCTATGACGAGTATAGGGATGGGGCCATGACAGGTATAGAGATGTATCTTTTTTTTAGCAATCAAATCTGTAATTTGATAGAAGAGAAAGAACATATTTGGAGTAATACAAAGAATATGATAAGTACTGTATAAATATTGATTACAGACTAGGTACTTTGGTTTCTTAAGTAGCTAAGTGTTCAGTTTTAATAACAACTCATAAGCTATTGTAATGTTTCAGAAATTATAACATGTCGTAAGTCCACATTAACCTCCTGGGCTGCCTTTGCATCTGAATATGAGACACAAAAATATTCTGGCAGTCTGTGTCCCTATTTTCTTGATTTGGGAAGTATATGCATAGTGCATATAAGCAAAATAGTAATTAAAAACAAGCTGCTATTTATCTAATGGCTACATATGCAAGGCCCTTTCTGTGTACTATTTCATCCTTATAATGACAACCGTGTAAATTTGACATTATCTCCACTTTACTAATAAGGTAACTGAGTTCCAGAATGGGAAGTGTTTGTCTGTAGTTTGTGGCCAGTGAGAAGTGGGACTGGGCTCCAGTCCAGACCCAGGTGTGGGCTCTGCAGCCTATGCTCTTTTTACTTCATGTCAATTCCTTATGTCACCATGGGTCTTCAGCATGTCAATGTCTTGATGAAGAAATACAGTCTCATTTCTGCTGTTTTAGGAAAAGTTACTGGAGGAAGTTAGAAATTTAGTCACTGCCTAAATGTTTGAAGACAATTTGGTAATATAGTTAGTAATGGAAGGGAATGGGGGCTGGATAGTTGATGGCCCCAACGCTGATTCTCCTATGAAGACACGCTGTATTTGACCCCAATTATTTTTTAATTGACTCACAGGAGATCTTACATAAATATTCAGTTTTCCCACTTTTTATTTATTTTTATTTTTATTTTTATAGACACAGGGTCTGGCTCTCTTGCCCAGACTAGAGTACAGTGGTGTGATCCTAGCTCACTATAACCTCGACCTCTTGGGCTCAAGCAATTCTCCCTTCTCAGGCTTCTGAGTAGCTGGGATGACAGGTGCATGCCACCATGCCTGGCTAATTTATTTTTATTTCTGTGTAGACAGAGTCTCACTATTTGCCTAGGCTGGTCTTGAACTCGTGGGCTCAAGGGATCTTCCCACCTTGGCTTCCCAAAGTACTGGGATTACAGGTGTGAGTCACTACACCCAGCCCCACTTCTTTATGTATAGGTGCCAAGTTTTCTAGAGAAAGAACTGTACTTTTTCAAGCTAATGACATTTATAGTAAAGCCAACTCTTTTAAAAAATCCCTTAAAACCTCACCCCAAACAATGAGATTTCCCAGCTAATCTCCCTTCTCTCCATACTTATTCCCTCCACTTAGGTGTTTATATTTAAACCTATTTACAAAATTAATAGATTCTATTTATAGTTCTGTGTAGATATTCTGACTTGCAAGATTTTCATTTCTTGCATGTTGACTAAGTCACTCTGGTCCTATTTAATACATTCCTGGAAATATAGACTGTATCTTTGTAAATGATAGTTAATTTCAGTTTTACAATGAATATTTCGATAAATTTATGATTCTGCAAATGGAATAACTTAAATCAAATTATATGTTAGTTGTCTTTTGCTATGTAACAAATTATCCCAAAATTTAGCTGCTTAAGACAACAAACTTTTTTTTGTTTTGAGACAAGTTTTGCTCTTGTTGTCCAGGCCTGAGTGCAATGGCCTAATCTCGGGGTGCAGCAACCTCCGCCTCCCGGGTTCAAGCCATTCTCCTGCCTCAGCCTCCAGAGAGCTGGGATTACAGGAATGTGTCACCACACCCAACTAATTTTGTATTTCTACTAGAGATGGGGTTTTTCCATGTTGGTCAGGCTGGTCTCAAACTCTGGACCTCAGGTGATCTGCCCACCTCGGCCTCCCAAAGTGCTGAGATTACAGGCATGAGCCACTGCGCCCAGCCAACAACAAACATTTTTTAATCTCATGATTTCTGTGGGTCAGGAATTCAGAACCAGCTTAGGTGGGTAGTTCTGGCTGAGTCACTGATGAGTTGCAATCAAGCTTTTGACCAGGCCGCGCGCGGTGGCTCACGCCTTTAATCTCAGCACTTTGGGAGGCCAAGTCAGGAGATCGAGACCATCCTGGCTAACACGGTGAAACCCCGTCTCTAATAAAAAATACAAAAAACTAGCCGGGCGAGGTGGCGGGCACCTGTAGTCCCAGCTACTCAGGAGGCTGAGGCAGGAGAATGGCGTGAACCCAGGAGGCGGAGCTTGCAGTGAGCCGAATTGCGCCACTGCACTGCAACCTGGGCGACAGAGCGAGACTCCGTCTCACAAAAAAAAAAAAAAAAAAAAAAAAAAGCTTTTGACCAGTGCTATAGCAGTCATCTGAAGGCTGGGCTGGGGCTGGGGCTGGGGCTGGGGCTGGGGCTGGGGCTGCGGCTGCGGCTGGGGTTGCAGGATCTGCTTCCCAGATGGTGCACTCACATGGCTGTTGGCAGGAGGCCTCAGTTCCTTGCTGGCTGTTTGCCGGGGACCTCAGAACTTTCATAGGGTTGCATGAGTATCCTTACAACATGTCAGCTAGCTTCATCCAGAGCAAGTGATGCGAGAGAGAGCAAGGAGGAAACCATGTCCTTTTTATGTCCTATTTTGAACCTAACACTGTTACTCCTTCTATATTTCATTGGTTATAAGGAGGCTCTAAGTCCAGCCCATACTCAAGGAGGAAGGCAGTTAGGTTCCACCTTTTTGAGGGGAGAGTCAAATAATTTGTGGGCATATTTTATAACAACCATCAATCCTTTTTCATATGAAGCCATTTCTTCAGCTGATGTTGATTGTCTCTGTTTTAGCACATGCTGTAATTTTTCTGACTTGTTTATTCACAGTATTTTCTGGAAATGCTCTGAAGAAAACTTAGTGGTTTTTAAATTTTATGGAAAGTTTTCACAAATTACAGATTTGTTGTGGTTTCCTTGAAGTTTTATATCCATCACATTAGCTTTAGTACTAATGCAGCCAGAATGTTTTCATTTTTATCCTATTCTGTTCTACTCATTTGTTCTTACACAATTGTATTCCTAATTAATGGTTTTATATTAATCTAAAATATAACCAAACATTTCTAGGTAAGGTAATTCACTTTCCAAACTTTTAGAAGAAAAATGCTTGCTCAGCCGCTGTCTGAAGGCATGTGTTTCAATGTCCATATGGTACAGTGACATTGGGATACATGGCTTAGATGAGTCTGCTAATTTATAATCCGGTCCTTTGGGTACTTTACTAACTTTTCTCCTTGAGTAAGATCCTAAGTAGATCCATTTTATTTCAAATCTCATTCTTTAGAAGGTGTATATAGGACATAATTGGCTTAGGCAACCTTTTCAGAACATATTACAGTTAGGTTTATATTTTGGCACTTTATGTCAGATGTTAACTTTCACTATCCTTACCCCTAACAAGTATAAATTACCCACTTAACTCTTTTCTTCTAGTTTTTTATTTTAATCTAATTTTAGACATACGGGAAAATCGCAGGAATAGTACAAAAAATTCTTGTGTAACCTTTACCACATCTCCCAAATGTTAACATTTTACCACATTTGTTTTATCCTTCTCTGTCTCCTTTTCCCCCACTGAACTGTTCAAGAGAAAGTTGCAGATATAATACCCAATCCTGCAGTGTGTATTTCCTAAAAACAAGGATATTCTCTTATTAACTGTTTTATAATCATTAAATACTATTGTTGTAGCTAACCTACAGGCTTTATTCATATTTCTTCAATTATCCCAGTTCACTTATCAATGAATACCCTTTATAGCAACAAAAACAATAAAAGTCCAATACACAAGAACAAAGCAAAACAAAACAAAAAACCAGCCATGTGGTTCATTCAGTTTTTCTTTTTTTCTTTTGGTCTCCCTTTTTTTTTGAGATGGAATTTCACTCTTGTAGCCCAGGAGTGCAGTGGCACCATCTCGGCTCACTGCAACCACTGTCTTCCAGGTTCAAGTGATGATTCTCCTGCCTCAAACTCCCAAGTAGCTGGGATTACAGGCATGCACCACCATGCCCGGCTAATTTTGTATTTTTAGTAGAGATGGGGTTTCTCCATGTAGGCCAGGCTGGTCTCAAACTCTTGACCTCAGGTGATCCCCCCCACCTCAGCCTCCCAAAGTGCTGGGATTACAGGCTTGAGCCACCATGCCTGGTGTGGTCTCCTTTAATCTAGAACAGTGCCTCAGTCTTTGTCTTTATAACACTGATATTTTATAAGGGTTTAGACCAGTTTGTATGTATATGTGTATGTATGTATTTATTTATTTGAGATGGAGTTTCACTCGTTGCCCAGGCTGGAGTGCAATGGTGCGATTTTGGCTTGCTGTAACCTCTGCCTCCTGGGTTCAAGTGATTCTCCTGAGTCACTGTCTCTAGTAGCTGGGATTACAGGCATATGCCACCACACCCAGCTAATTTTGTATTTTTAGTAGAGACGGGGTTTTACACGTTGGCCAGGCTGGTCTAGAACTCCTGATCGCATGATCCGCCCACCTCGGCCTCCCGAAGTGCTGTGATTGCAGGCATGATCTACTGTGCCTGGCCTATTTATTTTTTTAATAGAATGTCTCTTACTTGAGGTTTATCTGGTTATAATTAGATCCACATTATGTATTTGTGGCGGTAATATTATAGATGTGATGTATTTTTCTCAGTGCTTTCATTTCGAGAGGCTAATGTTGATGAGAGGCTAATGTTGATTTGTTCTATTATTGATGTTGTTAATTTTGATCACTTAGTTAAGATGGATTCTGCCTGGTTTCTCCAATGTAAAGTTTCTGCCTTTCCTTTGTAAATAGTATCTTCTGGGAGATACTTTGAGAGTATGTAAATATCTTGTTACTCCTCAGACTTTCACACACTAGTTTTAGGCTCCATTGATGACTGTTTCCTGAATCCATTATTGCCATGATTGTTGCCAAATGAAGATTTTCTAATTCCATCTCTCCTTTTACATTTATTAGTTGGCTTGCCCCCATTAATTAACTAGTTAATTAATATCTCAATGATCTCATGGATTCTTATGTTATTCAATGGGTTTAATTACTATCTTTTTTTTTTTTTAATTCATATTGTTCCATATTTGACCAACCCTTTCAAGCTGGCTCTGTGTCTGTCTGTCATGTCACCTTGATTCTTTGATCACTTTCTTATTTTCTGGCACGACAAGATAGTCCAGGTTTATCTCATATTTTCCCTACCCCTGCCCTGCAATCAGCTGCTTCTCCAAGGAACACTTGGTAGAAAATTTTATTTAGAAACAAGATCTCAGAGCTAGGTGTGCTCATAGCTATTGGGGTATCATTGCTTCTAGGCTCTCTTAGCAAATAGATGTTATGGGTTGCATGTGCGTGTGTGTGTGTATTCCACACCTTTCTATATTTTTGTATATCTATGTTAAAAACCATGAGTTCATACTGATACCTCCAGTTTCATTGTGTGTGTATTCCACACCTTTCTATATTTTTGTATCTCTGTGTTAAAAACCATGCGTTCATACTGACACCTCCAGTTTCAGCCATACGGTACAGAGTTGATTCTATCCATTCCCCTTTCATGTTTGTAACACCTTTGTTCAACAGTGAGAACCTGACTCCCTTTATTGACAACATATTTACTTATTTGTATACTCCTAATGTACCCAGAAACGTTCAAAATTGTTAGCCCATACCTTTGTGAAAAAGAAACCCACTAACTAGAGTTTAGCGTTTTAAAACATGTTAGCGTGGGGACCTGTAGTCCAAACACTGTGTTCAGTTATAGGAGTTAGTACTTCCCTCCTCCCCTGCTTTCTTCATGTGATTATATGTTATTCATTTGAAATACAGTTTGGTTCATTTGATTCTGTTTGTGTTTCATGTTAGGCTTCCCTCTCTCCATTTTTGATTTTATTTATTAGTCCTTTTTTGAGTATGTGAAATATTAACATGGTTCCAAAAGTCGAAGTTATTCTCAGAGAAGTGTCACTCCCGTTTCTTCTGTCCCTTCTACCTTGTTCCTACCCACTCCCAGGTAGATAATCTACTTATCAATAAAAAAAAGTTATGACCTTTTTGCACATGCCTCACAAACACACCTTACTTTAGGATATATGGAGTAGAATTGCTTAGTCATATGATAGGCAGAGCTTCATTTTAGTAAACAGTAGCAAACTGTTTTCTAAGGTGGTTAAATCAGTTAAAATTTTCTAGTTATTATTCATCCTTTTTAGTAACAGCATGAGCCTCACTCCTATCAAGCCTGCTAATACTCATGCTGCAGTTTTTAGCTAGTACCTTGCTAAAGTCCTGGAGATGAAAGTCAGCCTAATAAATCTTTGTGACATCTCATCTAACAACTCATTTGTTAAAAAAAAAAAATCACTTTTTAAGGAGGTAATTTATAAAAATGGTACAAAATTTTAAAATATGAAAGCATCTACAGTGGAGATTAAGTCCCTCCCATCCTGACCCCACAGACATCTGGTTCCCCCTCTTTGAAACAGCTTACCATTGGTTCACTGCCAACACCGGTGCTGTTCTAGTGTTTGGGGATGCAGGGGTGAACAAAATAGGCCAAGATCTGCTTTAATGGAGCGTCCATTCTACCGTGGGAGATTGAAAATAATAAAGTTTCTTGCATATCTATTCAGAAATATGCTGGGTATATGTGGCATTTTCTAATGTTTATTCTTAAGCCCATATGTATTATACTGCATCTTGCTTTTCTCTCATTATATCTTGGAGGCTATTCCATATCATTACCTTTATGCTTACAGAGTACCATGTCGTGGATTTCTTAATACAAGCTTGTCTAAAAATGAGCTAATTTGGATTATGATAATTTAGTTTTACTAGTTTTATATGACACCCCTAATCTGGCTTATCAGTACCTCATTTCATGAGTGCCACCTTTATTTTCTGACCTGCATCATAAGCCCCCTGTGAAGCCATCTTTGCCATGGTGTAATTGGTGGGTTGGTGAAGTTCTCTCAGATACGTCATTTGCTGCTTTAAGGAGGTAATAATCTTGTATGCATTTGCATCGTTTTCATTGATTTCTTTGCTCTCTTTACTGGTCTGTCACCCCTAGATTAAAAGTTTAATTACCTAAACATTAAAATATGTATACTAAAGTAATTGTGTACCATTTATTTCAGTGGTAATTAAATTCTTCTGATGTGAAAAAATCACCAAATGAGTTTTTTAAGGAAGGTTAATTCTCCCAAGGTGGGATGACTGTGTTGTACTACCTCTCTAGCTCTAGCTGTTTGTGGTCAGTGCTTCTTTACAGCCTTCAATTAATTCCTCACTTGTTTAACAGTGATTGAGAAACTTCTGAAATCACTCACACCTTTTGTTTTAGGCTTGATTACAGCAAGGAGCATGTAGTCACTAAGTGGAGTGGTGAGTAGCCCCCACTATTTCTGACTTCTTCCATATAAATAGTTAAATTCATGTGAGTTGAATTCGAGTATGGTGTGGCTCCTTTATGATAAGAATTGACCTAATTCAGGTGGAGCTGGGAAGGAGATGCCCAGGCAGCTTCTTTTTCATCCATGCAAACATGTGTTGACCTCTTGCTAGGTAATATTAGGTGCTCTGGGTCCAAATGACAATCATTTGTGGTTCCTGCCCACAAAAAAACTTGTAGTCTAGTAGGAGACGGTTAATGGGTACAAACAAACAAACAAACAAAAAATAAAAAGAATGGATAAGACCTAGTGTTTGAAAACACAACAAGGTGACTAGAGCCAATAATAATTTAATCGTACATTTAAAAAATAACTAAAAAGAGTATAATTGTATTGTTTGTAACACAAAGGATAAATGCTTGAGGGGATGGATACCCCATTTTCCATGATGTGATTATTATGCATTGCATGCTGGTATCAAAACATCTCACGTACCCCATAAATGTATATACCTACCATGTACCCACAAAAATTAAAAAAAAGTTTTTTAAGTATGTGTGGAGCACAAGGTTGAACAGTTGGCTCTTAACTGCATACTATCAACCCTGGGGAAGTTGGCTTGGGCTCAGCCCAACAAATTGAAAGTCCTTGAAACTTTTGGGGAGTATAGACTTATGAGAGTTGGGGTCAGGTGCTTCCTCTGTAGCCTTCAGGTGACTCCTGTTCCTGAATGGAGTATAATTTGTTGTCAATGCAGTATACGTGTCAGAAAATCATCACCAAAGTGCATCATCCTAAATTACATTTTGGCCAAAACAAAAAAAAGACCGACCCATGATTGAGGGGATTGTGGAGGAAACTCTGAGAAGGAAAATGACGGTATGAAATGACTGTTACATGTGAAGCACTGTACTGTGTCCTTCATGTGTTTTATTTTATCCTCATAGTTACCCTGTGGGGGCAGCGACCATTTTCTAAATGAGGAAGTTGAGATGCTATATCTCTCCTTACCCTATCCCAGGTTCTGCCTTTGAATGTTGTGACTTTGAACAAGTCCCTCAGTTTTCTCATCTGTAAAAAGTCCTAGTTATGATGCTTAAATTCTTTTCAGCTGTAGGTTCTTGGAATCTGTGAATATTTACTAATAGTGTTCTTATTTGGGCAGGAAAAAAGGCTATTCAGGGAATTACTCCCCCTTAGCGAATTAATAACTTAATAGTAACACTGTCAGGTTGTCCAGAACAAATGATTTATTTTCCCATCACAAAGTGAGTACCCATTATGTATGTGGCCTTAGAAGGCTACTGTAAAATAAATCAAGTAAATAGGCTTGGTGACAGGCTCTCTATCAGTTGTTACTAGCCCTGGGCACATGGGTAAATAGCTACCTGCAAGATTGTGTGATGATTTTAAAGTGTGTTATAGGTTAAGTGCTAAGTATTTTTATTAATTGAGGAAGTACTTTGGCATGTGGCCTTTAAAATTACATTATTATATTATCATAAATCTTGACTAAGGCAACAAAACATATTTACTATGGCCAACTTCACAGATGGGGTGAAATATTTTATAGCATATATAATGAGCTAGTAGATGATGATGATTTTCTCTTCACATCTGAAAAATGTGAGTTGGGAAATGAATTAGAAGCTTTAAAGGTCTACTTAATTGTGAGAATTAATTTCAAGAAATAATGTCATGTACCCAGTGAGTACTTAATAATTGAGGAAGAGAAGGACAGAAGGGAAATTATGAAGCTTTCAAACCCAAGTCCATTTTGGAAAAAGGTTAGAATAAAAATATAATACTAATGTAACTATGAAAACTGCCTTACAACATGATATAAAAAGAAACAAAATTAGCAAATACTAGACATTTTAAGATTAAATATTCTCCTCAGTTGGAGTCCATGTATTCTAGGTACACTAATTCTTGAAACCAGTTCTTATTAGACGTGGAATCTCCCCTCATAAGGCATTGTGAAAATTTATGGGAGTATCTTTGTCTTCTAATGTAATTTTATGAAATAAACATTATTTCATTATAAATTATTTTGTTTCTGCCTTACAGTGTTTTGTTATTGTTGTTGTTTGTTTTGATTTTTGGATGGGGGTTAGGAGTTTGTATACCATTCTATTGCATAGTGTATTTTTATTTTTTTACTATAATTGATTTTAGTCAAAAGGCTGAGAAGCAATTTTCAATTTTTTTTAAAGATAGGAGTCTCACTCTATTGCCCAGGTGGGTCTCAAACTCTTGGGCTCAAGCAATCCTCCTGTGTCCAGAGTTGGTTCCTGCCAGTGGGTTCGTGGTCTTGCTGACTTCAAGAATGAAGCCATGGACCTTCGCGGTGAGTGTTACAGCTCTTAAAGATGGCACGGACCCAAAGAGTGAGCGGTAGCAAGGTTGATTGTGAAGAGCGAAAGGACAAGCTTCCACAGTGTGGAAGGGGACCTGAGCAGGTTGGTGCTGCTGGCTGGAGTGGCCAGCTTTGATTTGCTTATTGTCCCCTCCCATGTTCCGTTTCTGTCCTATCAGTGCCCTTTTTTCAATCCTCCCCACAATTGGCTACTTTTAGAATTCTGCTGATTTGCACGTTTTACAGAGCACAGATTGTTGCGTTTTACAGAGCACTGATTGGTGCGTTTTACAATCCTCTTGAAAGATGGGAAAGTTCCCCAAGTCCCTACTCAACCCAGGAAGTCCAGCTGGCCTCACCTCTCAATCCCCCCTCTAAACAGGACACGCCAACTGCTGTTGGGAACTGGGTGATGACCACTCTAGCTACTTCCTGCTGGATAGGGGCAAAGAAGGGGCCCTGCATTTGTAGTATCCTCCCAAGGGGAACTCTCTAGGCTAGTTAGAGGGCCAGTGGGTCGCTCCAGGGGTCCTCAGTAGAAGTTGTGACTTGAGCTCATTTGGGGTTCCATTTATAAGACCTTCTGTAGCTTGACGGCTTCGATCCTGGAGGAAACAAATTTGACAAGGAGTTTAAAAATACAGGGCTTGAAGGCAAGTAATAGCAAGATGACTGTCTTGGGACCTAGAAAGGGGAGAAGCCATGTCACCCAACTCCAGAGGTTGGTATAGGAGTTTGAGAGGCGTTGTCTGATTTCAGAAGCCTTTTCCTGTAAATGCCAGGCAGTGTCTCGTACTAACCCTGACTGGTTAGTGTAAAAACAACACTCTTCCCCTAAGAAGTGCAGAGTTCTCCTTTCTCAGCAGTGAGGAGGTCTAGGCCTCGGTGGTTTTGGAGAGTCACTCCTGTCGAGTCTATTTGGGATTGTAGAGTAAGGAGAGATTTTGTAATTTCTTGCAAACTGTAAAGTCCTTTGAGAGTGTGTGGTAATAGGCTAATGAAGCAGATCAGATAAACTAGCTATTCCCTTTCCTGTAGCAATGGCCATTCCTAACCCTTTAAGTAGGGGTATGAGTTGTATGGCCCTGTGCTGATGGACTTGAGCTTTGAGGGGCACTGATATAGTGTGATTTCCTGGGGCAATGTCAAGTGTTGGGACTTAGGAAGACTAAGGTGCAGGTGCCTGTCCAGTTGGTGGGGGGGCAGATATAGGTTGAAGTTCTGCGTAAGAAGAATATGCCTTGGCTGGGTAGTCAGAACTGGTTGTGTATGTTAAAAAGGTGTGTGAGTTTGTTGTTTTTCATTTTCCCATACTCCTAGAGTACTTGCCAAGGTAGCTCCGGTGAGTGGCTGGAAAGGGGTGTTGGGAGCAAACTGAGTGGCTCCCTGTGTTCTGTTTTCCTGTTGGAGAAAATACCGTTTTGTATCTACTAGGAACCATTCAAGAGAATAATTGAAAGAGGGGAAGAGAAGGCATTCATTAGTGGTGGGGGCGCTGCTGCAGGGGGTCCAGGGAGGAATGGTCATGCAGGGAGTATGTTTGCCGTGACAAAACCTGGACTGTTTGTTAAGCAGGGAGACAAGCCGTCTGAATGGAGCTGTTTGGGTGACTTCGCAGTTACTATGATCAGTTGGGGCTTGAAGTTGTAGGGTGTAATTACACTGATGGGATACTAGGTGCCCCAGGGGCAGGCCTGATAACAGGTTGTGTTGGATGCATAAAGGGGCTTGGAAAGTTGAGACAGTATTCGGTATTCGTGGTTACAGGGCCGTGTATAGGCTTTTGATTGCTTGTGTAATAGGTGAGGTTGGAAATGTAAGAGCGTAAAAGCTGGATTGTGCATCCTGTTAGGGTATTTTTGGTTCTATCAGAGATGGGGCCTGAGAATTATGGCCTCCAGGTGCAGTGAAGGTGATATTGTATCCCTAGTGCCCTGAAAATTCCCTGAGTTACTGTGGCTTTAAAAGCTGGACGATTGTCACTTTGTAAGCTTTGGGGAAACCCAAATCTAGGAATTATTTCATGAATTGGTACTTTAGCCACTTCCTGAGCCTTCTCTGTCTTGCAGGGGGAAGGCTTCTATCCAATTTGTAAAGGTCTCAACACAGACTAACATAGTATTGAAATTCCCTTGACTTAGGCATATAGGAGAAGTCTAACTGCCAGTCCTCTCCGGGATAGTGCCCTATTCTTTGTTGCCCCAGAGGGGCCTTACGATGGACCAAGGGATTATTATCCCTTTGGCATACTTCATAGGCTTTGACTACTTGTCGGATGGTCTGAAGGAGATTTGACCTTGTAAACAGGGATTTGGCCATTTGATGAGTGTTCTCAATACCCATATGAAAAGTTTGGTTGGAAGGACTTAAGTAATTTCCACTGGCTGGCTTCAGGTATGAGTACCTTTCCCTCTTCTGTCATTAACCACCCAAAGGGGAGAAAACTGTGCCCCCGTGAAAGTCCCCATTCTGTGTTGGTCAGGGAGTACTGGGGCTTAATCTCTTGAACAGGTTTGTTCTATACCAAGGGTCCTTCCATAGGGATTTCTAATGGGAAGTTCTGCCTGGCAGCAGTTTTGGCCTCAGCGTCTGCCCGACGGTTTCCTTCTGCCTTTTCTCCTTCCCCTTTCTGATGGCTTCGGCAGGGTAAGACTGCCACCTCCTTGGGTTTTTGCACTGCATGCAGTAACTCCATGATTCCCTTGTGGTATTTAATGGGGGTTCCCCCAGAGGTTAGGAACTCCTTTTCTTTCCATATTTCAGCATGGGCCTGTGGGATTAGGTAAAGCCTACTTGATATCCGTATACATATGTATTCTTTTTTCCTTTCCCAGTTCTAAGGCTTGGGTAAGCGCCACTAATTCTGCTAACTGGGTGCTGGTCCCTAGGGGAAGGGGCTTACTTTCAGGTACTGTTACATCACTAACTATGGTATAACCTGCCCTTCATATCCCATTCTCCACAAATGAACTTCCATCGGTATGTAGGTTAAGGTCAGGATTAGCTAAGGGGACTTCCAAAAGATCCTCTCAGGTGGCATAAGTCTGGGCTACAATTTTTTGGCAGTCATGCTCGATTGGTTCCCCATCCTCCGGGAGAAAAGTAGCAGGGTTGAGGGCCGCACATGTGTGTATTTGAAGCACTGGTCCCTCAAGCAGTAGCCCCTGGTATCTAAGCAGGCGGTTGTCTGATAGTCATAACTTTCCTTTGGCACCTAGTATGTCAGTTACATCATGAGTAGTCCAGACTGTGAGATCCTTTCCTTGTACTATTTTGGTAGCCTCTGATACTAAGATGGTCACTGCCGCAACTACTCGGAAACAGTGAGGCCAGCCTTTTGCTACTACATCAATTACCTTCCTTCCTTCCTTCCTTACTTGCCCCTGGTTGTGGGGTTGTCCCACGAATCTAAGTAAGGATTCCAAAAGCTATTCCTGCTCTCTCTGTGGTGTATATAGAGCAGCTTTGTTCTGTGGGAAGGCTTAAGGCTGGAGCTTGTACTAGGGCCTGCTTTAAGGTTTTGAAGACTGTTTCTGCCTCTGGTTCCCATTCTACTAGATGAGTATTTGCCCTCTGGGTCTCCTTGATTAGAGTATAGAGTGGCCTGGCCATCTATCCAGGGATCCATAGTTGGCAAAAGTTGGTGATCCCAAGGAACCCCCGCAACTGTTTCAAGGTCTTAGGGCAAGGACATCAAATGTCTGTTAATGTCTTAATGTCTATACAAGCCAGTATAGACTGTATTCGTTCTTTGCTGAGGGTCCTGGTTCCTCTGGCTAAGATTAGGCCTAGATATATGACTTGTTGTAGGCAGAGCTGGGCCTTTGATTTAGATGCTTTGTACCTTTGATTAGCTAGAAAGTTCAAGAGATCTAGAGTAGCCTGCTGGCATGAGGCTTCCAAACTGTAGCTAAAAATAAATCATCCACATACTGAAGGACCAGAGTGCTGGCCTTGAGAAGTGGCCTAGATCTTGGGTCAGTGTCTGACCAAACAGATGAGGGCTATCCCTAAACCCTTGAGGCAAGACTGTCCACTTAAGTTGGGACGTGTGATCTGTGGGATCCTCAAAAGCAAAGAGAAACTGGGAGATAGAGTGCAGGGAATTGCAGAAGAAGACATCCTTGAAGTCCAAAACAGTGAACCATTCTGCTTCCTCTAGTATTTGAGAGAGCAGGGTATAGGGGTTGGGTACGACTGGATATACAGGAATTACTGCCTCATTGATGAATCTAAGATCTTGCACTAGTCAACACTGACTGTTCGGTTTTTGTACTTCTAGAATTGGGGTGTTGCAGGGACTGCTGCATTTTCTTACTAATGCTTGAACTTTTAAATATCTGACAATATCCTGTAATCCTTTATGAGCGTCAGGCCTTAAGGGATGTTGCCTTCGATAAGGAAAAGTGGTGGGGTCTTTTAGCCTGATATGGACTGGGTGGGCATTTTTTGCCCTTCCGAATTGTCCTTCCAGTGCCCTGATTTCAGGGTTGATTCCCTCCTCAAGTAGGGGGCAACAAATGGGTAACTTGTTCCCCATATTCATGTAGATACTAGCTCCAGCTTTGGATATTATGTCCCTCCCTAATAAGGGTGTGGGACTTTCAGGCATAACAAGAAAGGCATGTGAAAAGAGCAAAGTCTCCCAATTACAACTGAGGAGGTGGGAGAAATTCCTGGTTACAAGGCTGCCCTAGGATTCCTCGGATGGTAGTGGACCTTGGGGACAACCATCTGGGGCAGGAGATTAATACAGAGAAAGCCGTGCCAGTGTTCAGGAGGAAATCAATTTCCTGGCCCTCAATGGTTAATTTCTCCTGATATCTGCAGCTGACTGGCTAATAAACTTATCTTTTAGGGTCAATTGATCCTTGAGGAGTTGGGTGACGGAAGTATATTTTCTTAAGGCCTCCCATAGCCACTCAAGGAAGAATTTTCTTCCTTTCCCTGAGTTGTGGTGGACATCATTGAATAATTCACGGGCTTTTTCCTAATTCTCCTTAGTCCTTCTAGAACACAGGTCAACAGATGTTTGCAACTCTAGCCCCCATGATCTGAGTCTAGGTCCCAATGGGGATCCATACTGGGGACGACTTGCTGACCTGTAGGGAATTTGTCCCTTTCTTTGGCTGTCATTCTGTCATTTACTTGACTAAGATACCAGGTATCTCCAAAACTCTTGGGCTGCAGCTAAAGCCACATTCTTTTCATTAAAGGCCAAGGTTTAATCTAACAGTAGCATGACATCTCTCCAAGTGAGGCTGAAGGTTTGCCCTAGACCCTGTGGGACATCTATATATTTATCAGGATCATCTGAAAACTTCCCCAGGTCTACCATGATCTACTTTAAATCAGAAAGAGAAAAGGGGACATGTACCCAGGTTGGGCCAAATTCCCCCACCCCTACAGCTTGAAGGGGACATAACCAGTAGCTCGGGGCGTTTTGTGGTCCCTTGGAGATTTCTTTGCTTGTTTCTTTCTGGGTGGGGGAGATTAGAGGAGGCTCATCATTAATAGGAAGTGGAGCTGTAGGGAGGCTTGGATATGGAGGTAAGCTGAGAGGTCCTCCTGTGGAATGTAAATTGCAAGCTTTGTATAGTTGTGGATTATCCTTCAATGAAAAGAAAGCTTGGACATAAGGTATTTCACTCCATTTGCCTTCTCTCTTACAGAAAAGGTCAAGCTGCAGGATAGTATTGTAATTTATGCTTCCCTCAGGTGGCTGTTTTTTCCCATCAGTGAGAGAATATTGGGCCCAGGCCAGAGTGCAGAAAAAAATAAGCAGCTTCTTTTTCAGGGTTTGCGGGTCAAATTGTCCCCAGTGTCTTAGGATGCATTTCAAGGTGAGCTTGTTGATACCTGAGAGTTTCCCATCTGAAAGGAAAAACTGCTCACGGTTTTGGTCTGTTTTTTCCCCATCCAAGAACCTGCAATGGTCCCTGGACCCTGCTGTTTGGAATAGTTGAACTCTCCGAGGCAGCAGCAGAAACACTTGTTTTCCTCCTAGACCGCAAAGAGGACCGAGGAAGGTCGGATTTAGTGGCCGTTACCAACACATTCTCGAAAACCTGCACCCAAAGAGGACCGAGGAAGGTCGGATTTAGTGGCCCTTACCAACGCATTCTCGAAAACCTGTTAGTTAGAGACCTAAGTGTTTTCTCCTGTTGGTATTGGGAACTTACCCTTGTCCTATAAAGATAATATGCCTCCAAATGGAGTGGAGGGCCATACACTGAGGGAGGGAAGGGATCTCCAGCATTGGAAGAGTGACGCCTTTTGTCCTCACTTTTCATCATATGAATAGGACGAATATCCCCCCAGTTTTGGAGTCTGTAATTTCTGAGGCTCCCCATATCCTGGCTTTGGAAATGGCGTTTGTTAGGCCTGCTAGTCTGAGGAGGCATCCTAAAATTCCAGATAGTCCCCCATATGATGGGGCTTTGGGCAAAAATTATGTCTTTCTGATTGATGAGCCCGGGTGCCTAAAGAAGGGAACAGAGTCCCGAAATTTATATTAGAAATCATCCTTACAGGAGAAACTAGAAGAGCATCAGGGACAGGGAGTGGTTTTTAGAAGCAGTACTAGCCTTGGAGAAGAGAGGCAGGAGGAAGTTTGTCTGACAGGCGTTAGGACCCAGGAGGCAAGGGTCAGGATAGATAGGATAAATGGGTGAGTCTCGCTTGGGTGATGTAACTTTGAGAGTTCTGCTCATGACTGCAGGGTCAACCAACTTTTTGTTAGGACCCTGGAGCTGAATGGCTTTCCTCTTTATCAACCCTCGGCTCAGCCCAGAAGTGCAGGAAAAGCAGAAGCTGGTTCAGAAGCAAAGCAGTGCTCCCAACTCCAAAGAGTCGAGGGTTGTTAGCCCTTTCCCAGAAAGCCTGACACCCGTGTCTTTAGTCCGGTGGCTGCACCAGTCACTTTTAACTGACTGACAGGTGCCCGGTGTTTAGCCCCTGAATTCTAAGGAAAAATAGGACAGAATAGCAAGCGAAACGGGTCTGATGGTACTCACCGCATAGCGGTATCCCGGACGAGCCCTGAAGATGTGTTCGGAGTTAGTTCCTGCTGGTGGGTTCATGGTCTTGCTGACTTCAAGAATGAAGCTGCGGACCTTTGCAGTGGGTGTTACAGCTCTTAAAGATGGCACAGACCCAAAGAATGAGTGGTAGCAAGGTTGATTGTGAAGAGCGAAAGGACAAGCTTCCACGGTGTGGAAGGGGATCCAGGCGGGTTGCCGCTGCTCGCTGAGGTGGCCAGCTTTTATTCCCTGTTGTCCCCTCCCTTGTTTCGTTTCTGTCCTATCAGAGTGCCCTTTTTTCAATCCTCGTGCATTGGCTATTTTTAGAATCCTGCTGATAGGTGCATTTTACAGAGTGCTGATTGGTGCGTTTTACGGAGGGCTGATGGGTGCGGTTTACAATCTTCTTGTAAGACAGGAAAGTTCCCCAAGTCCCCATTCAACCCAGGAAGTCCAGCTGGCCTCACCTCTCACTCCCACCTCAACTTTCCGAGTAGCTGGGACTATTAGACATGTGCCTGGCTTGCTAGTGCATTTTAAAAAAAGTGTTTAGTAGGTTATATATCTCTGAATCTTATTCAGAATAGTAGGACTGTGTAATAAAATATTTGTCATAAAAAGTAGGTGTTGGGTCTGATAGCATTGATGGCCCTTGTATAAGTAAAAGTCCAAGCATGGCACAACTGGCTTCTCTGCTCAGGGTCTTACTAAGCTGAAATCAAAGTGTCGGGAGGGCTGTAATCTCATCTGAGGCTCAGGGACCTCTATTTAGCTCAGTGGTTGGTAGCAGAATTTGGTTCTTGTGATTATACCACTGAAACCCTCCTTTTCTTGCTGGCTGTCAGCTGGAGGTTGCTTTCAGCTCCTAGAGGCCGCCCCCAAGTCCTAGCCGATGGGTCTCTCACAACATGGCAGCTTGTTTCTTCAAGGCTAGTTGGAGAATCTCCCTCCAGTCAGCTACAGGACTCTTATATAAAGTTACTGGAGTAACTCTCCTATCATATTTCCAGGTCCTGTCCACTCTCAAGGGGAGAGGATTATATAGGTATATGTACCAGGGAGCAGGGATCTTGGGAGCCATCTTACATTTCTGCCTGCCACAGCCAATATTATCCTATCCTCATATCTGTAACTCTTCACTGTCAGTGAAGTTCAGTTATTTGAAAAAGGACTGCAATAATTACTTTAAGCATTCACACAGGTATTGAGTACCTACTCTCTATACCAGGTACTTTTCTAGGCACTGAGGTGAATAAGGCAAAACCCTTGCTCTCCTGGAGGTTATCTTCTAGGGCTAAGAGCAGTGAAGAAAATCAAATGTAATAGAAGGTTAGAAACGGTAAGGGAATGAAGGGAGCAGTAGTAGGGTATGTAGGGTGGTTAGGGAACCAAGACCTGAATGGTGAGTGGCCAGTAGTGTGAAGCTTTGGGAACAAAACATTCTGGTAGAGGGAAGGTAATGATAAGGATCCTAAGACAGTAATAAGCTTTGACTGCTTTGACTGTGTTTAAGGAACAGTAAGGCCAGTGTGGCTGGAGCAGAATGTGCCAAGAGAGGATTTGGAGATGAGTTCGGGGAGGTGGTTGGGTTGCAGAGCTGTAGATCTTGGTGGAGTATGATTTTTATTCAGCATGAGATAGGAAGGCATTGAAGGGTTTTAAGCAATGGAGTGACTGATCTGATTTATATTTTCAAAAGATTTATGTGGAGAAATGGCATGTAAGGGTGGAAATGTATAAATACAAAGAGATACAATTTGTGAAGGAAAAGAATATCCTTCTAAGTAGAGATGACAAGAGCGCTGGCTAGACTGGGATCAAGGAAGGCTTCCTGAGGAAATAGCACCTGAGTTGCACTTGGATGATGGAAGGTGAAAAGAGGAAGCGTGGTCCCAACAAGGGATCAACTTACGCCAAAGCCCTGTGGCATAAGGGAGCATGTCAGTGTTAGGGAACATCAGGGGGAGTGATTAGTTAGGCAGGGCCCAGATTCCACAGGCCTTGAAGGCCCAGTTAAATGTTTTTTTTCTGTGGTTCTTTTATGGTGAGAGCCTTGGGATACCACTGAAAGGTTTTAAATAGCGACAGGAGTACTGGAAGGAGAGGATGAGGGAAATGGTTTATACTCAGTTTTGTAATTTGAGAAGTTCTTTCTGGCTGCTGCATGGAGGACAGTTTGGAGGAAGGTCTGAGTGGAAAGCGGGAGATCACTTAGGAGCTGTGTGAGGGTCCGAGTGAGAGGTGAAGGTGGAGTGAACTAGAATGGTAGCATGGAAGTTGCAAAGAAATAAATTGATTTGAAAGCTATCTTAGGAGGTAAAAACAAAAGACTTGCTGATGGATTAGGTTGGAAGGTGAGATCCAAGGCGGTGTCTTTCTGGCTTCCACAGCAGATTCACTGAGCTAGGGAACGTTGCATAAGGACAGGCTTTCATCAGGGAGGGGCATAGAGAGTGTGAATTGAGTTTTAAGGTACCTTTGAGAAAAGTAGGTGCAAATGTAAAGTAGGCAGTGGTAACATAGGGGTCTGGAATTTGGAAAAGAGATCTGTTAATATCTGTATGACCTCTTTTGTTAGTTTTGAAGTCTTAAATATGCCAGTCACTAAGGTGCTGGGGATGTAAAGATGAGTAAGATGTTATTCAGCATTTGTTGAGTGCCTACAGTCTCTATGTTCTTGTTATTGTCCTCTGGGAGCTTACTAACCGACAAGACAGGTCAGTAACAAAATCACAGCAAGGTATGATGGGGGCAGTGATAGGGGGAACAGAATCTGACTGAAGAGGTGACTTCGATTGGCAGCATCAGTGAAGGCTTCTGCTGAAGGGCTTGAAGCCTGTTCTGAGCCTTGAAAGAGGCAGAATTAGCCAGACAAGGAAAATACAAGAAGTTCCAATAGTAAAAGGCCTGGAGGTATGAGAGGAGAGACTTGACAACTCAGAAGAGCCAGCAGCTCCATATCCCTGGCTCTCACTAATGGGGAACAAGGTGAATAAGCAGGAGGGCTCCTCACCAGCAAAGTCTGCTTAAGTTGGATGTTTTTATGGTAGTAAGGGTTGTGGTGAGACTTGACATAGCTGTTTGGAAGGAGAGAAAAGAATATTCATAGCTGGAAGGGACTTCAGAGAACTTTTAGCCCTGTCTTCTCATTTACAAATGAGATTACCAAAAGCCAGAGAGGACAGCTGATTTGCTGATAGGAAAGGCAGGGCCCACATCTACATTGCTACAGGAACGTCAGTACCCCTTAACCGTGTATTCCCAGGCTCCCTCTGACATTTTTATACTAAAACAAAATGTGCAGGAAATACGCAGAATGCTGTCATTGAGTAATGCATGTGTCCCTATGGGCCATATATATATATGCTGTCATTGAGTAATGCATATGTCTATATGGGCCAAATATATATATATATATATATATATTTTTTTTTTTAAATGAGAGTCTTACTCTGTCGCCCATGTTGGAGTGTGGCATGATCTTGGCTCACTGTGGCCTCTGCCTCCTGTAATTTTTATGCCTCAGCCTCCCGAGTAGCTGGGATTACAGGGGTCCACCACCATGCCCAGCTAATTTTTTAATTTTTAGTAGAGATGGGCTTTCACCGTGTTGGCCAAGCTGGTCGCAAACTCCTGACCTTACGTGATCCACCTGCCTTGGCCTCCCAAAGTTCTGGGATTACAAGTGTGAGTCACCATGCCCGGCCTGAGATTTTAATTCTGACAGTATGACTTTGGATACCCTTTATTGCCTTTCCTAAGACAATCTCTAAAGCAGCACTGTCAAACAGCACTATAATGTGAGATACAAATGCAAGCCTTGTATGTAATTTTAAAATTTCTAATAGCTACTCTGATGAAAAAAGTAGAAAAGACCAGTTGAAATTCATTTAATATATTTTATGAAGACTAATATATCTAAAATATTACCATTTCAACAACTGCTCAATAAAAACATGTTTTTTTTGTAAGTCTTTGAAACACAATTTATATTTTACACTTATAGCTCATGTCAATTTGGACCTCCCATATTTCAAGTGCTTAGTAGCCACATGTGGCAAGTGGCCATCATTGTGGCCATTGCAGCTCCAAAGGGACAGGAGAGTTCATGGAAAGTAGGCACTGCATTCTATTGTCTCATGAGCCCAAGAAAGCAAACCTTGCTGAAAATCAGCAGATAAGGCAATTGAAAGGGAAGAAGGTAAGAGTAGTAATTCTTGGGTCTGATACAATGAGTGCCCCCAGGCCCCTTCATGTCAGACTTGAAGGGGATTTGGTGGTGGGAAGAGTGTGGAGAATGGAAAAGAGTTTGCCCTTTTATTGCCAGGAAGCTAGTAAGTTATTTTTTTCTTTCTAAATTGAGACTGCATTTCCCCACATTGTTACTCATCATGGTTAATTTCCATAGTACTCCATTCCTTAAGTCATCTTGGGAATAAATAGGCATTTGTAGGCTGGCCATCAGATAGTGCAACATTGTTTCTAAGGAAAAGACTTACGAATGCAAAGGCTTATATATAATTTGTTTTTGGAATGTCATCATCATTTGATTGCCAAGGGAGTGTTTGGAGAAGGAATCACAGTTATCTTTTGCCTGTGATCTCTAAGTTACAGCACAGGAGAAGGATAATAAACTTTGTTAGGTGGTATCTGGGTATTACCTGCTCTTTATTCCACTGTGGCTAGGCTGGGCTTGGCTCAGAATAGGCCTTTACCAATTGTTGGCTTGAATATTAGTTGAAGAGCAGACATTCGTGAAACGCAGCTATGTGAATCATTTATTTCATGAGCTTCCATTCTTAAATACTTGCTTTTCATAGGTCCTACCCAGTATAACTAAACTAACAAACTGAGTAACGTAGAAGTGTAGGAAGAACAGAGTCCTGGCCTTCCCGTGTTCTGAAAATGCACACCTATGCACTGTCTAGAAATGCCTGACCATGAGTTTTATATTTTTGTGAATGGAAAAATTGAATAGTGATATGTAGAGATTTTATGGTGTTGCTTCTCGGGATAATACCATTGTTAAGGTTTGTTTATATTCCATTCAAAGTATTTATAGACTTGACAGTTGAAAAAAAAACAAACAAACCTAAATCACTAGAGACTTTGAGAGCAAACACCAAGAAAGGTGCAGTATGATAATTAAGTGGTTTTGTAAGTTTAAATATATTTGGAAAAAAATGAGAAACATACAAAGTGTGATAAGGGAGTATAACCTTGGTTAGTAAAGTAGAAATGAGGAAACCAAATACCCACTGAATACAAAGGGAATGGAGAACTTCCTAATGAAAATATTTGATTATAAATAGTTGAGAGATATTTTTAAGATGAGGACGTATATTTTATAATCAATTCCTGAGACTCACATGGAGTCTTACATTTGTGTTTAATGTCATACTTATTTATTACATCCTTGTGGGACACCAGGAAGAAAGACCTAGTCACTGCCGTCCAGGATTTGCATTTGGACACATTTAGCTAATTCTGAAAAGTCTCTTGTTAGCCAAAATTCTGCCCGCATCAGTGTTTGCTCATGTCTCATTGCACTGTTTCTTGGCACAAGTAGGAGGTCATCTATATTTTTAAGAAAATACATTTTAAAAAATACATCCTTTTGATAAATCTCTTTTAATAATTTCCACTGTTTAAATTTTTCAAAATGTCTTTTATGTAAAAGAGAAATCCATTCTTGTTCTAAAAGAAGGAAACACTTGAGAATTACATTAAGTTTAATCATAAAACTTCCCAATCATTCCCTATCTTCCTACATTCCGACTTCCCTCTCTGGAGGTTACTGCTGTAAGCAGTATGATGTGTGTACTTGGAGTTGTTTTTTCTGTGTATGTTTATTTAATAAATATTTAGGTACCTTCTAGATGCCACGCATGTACATATACATATATGTATTTAGACACACATATATCCTCACATGTATTTCATATATTTAAATAAATGGATCCTATTGTACGAGGTCTGCTTTCTCATGTCACTTACCATGCTTTGGCGCTCAAGTCAGAACATATAGATCTATTCCATTCTTATTGATGGCTATATTGTATAGATGCACTGTAATATATTTTCCATTCACTGTATTGATGGACGTTTAGTCTCCCCAGCTTTTTGCAGTTACAAGCAATGCTGTAATTAATAACCTTATATATTTCTAGAAGCACAATTGCTGGGCCATAGGAAATGTATATTTAAAATTTTGATAGACTGCCAAACTGACCTCCAAAAAGCTGAACCAGTTTATACTTACAACAGTATACTAGAACGTTATTTTCTACATACATGATTTTGTTAGTTTTAGAGCTTGAAGGACTACAGAATGTGGCCTAACTTCCCTTTCCCTCTTTCAAGGGACTTAAAATGATCTGCCCAGATCTTACCCTCACAGAACTATGAGCACTTCTCCATTTCTGATCTTTGTTTCTATGAAGACATTGTAGTTTAAGCGCATTTTATATTGCAAGGTTCTACGACAGTGTTTATTTGTTTCTGTCTCTTCTCTGTTGTTACTCAAAACAAACTTCCTTTTCAGTCTCACATTTTCCATTAGTGCCACTGAGTGTCTCCTCCTCTTGCTGTGTTGTCTGCATGGAACATCTTTCATTTAATATCCTTAAAAAGCTACCTTCTTTAATTACTTAAATCTCATTTTATCCATAGGGCGTATGGGTTACTTTAGATTTACCATGGCTACAGCAAAGAGAGTATTTTATGAATCTTGTTTCGTCATCAGCAGCTGATTCCTGTTTGTCAAGTAAAACATAAGCTTCTTCGCTTATATACACTCTGAGAAGCTGGCATTTGTCTGTTACAACGTTTCTGCTGGCATTTGTCTTTTACAACATTTCTGCTACAATTTGTCTGCTATAATTTGTCTGCTTTATATTTGTCAAATAATGTGATGCCATTTCAACTAATGAAGTCTAGCAACATTTAAAAAATTTGTTAACAACAATTCATTTTTTTCTTTTAGAAATGACTTTCAGAAAGTATTCTGCTTATAAAGTGTAAATAGTTTCTCTTCTTCTTATGTCAGTGTATTTATTTCTAAGGTACCTGCATTGTAAGCTTCTGTTACAAAGGCATAGTTCCAATATCTTCTTTTGATGGGCTATGAGAATTTGTGTCAGTGACATCCTAAGTTGGTACTTTAGCTGAGTTGGTCAAATACCAGTATTATGACTTTAGGTAAGGAATCAACTGATGAAATTCTAAGGAACAGAGATCAGCTTTGATGCATATTTCAATCATGATAAAAGAAAGAGAATTCAATATTAGATGTGAATTAAATTTGCTCCATGAATGTTGTTCAAAACTGAGGATAGCAGTCTAATCATAAGCTCATCAATTATTCATTAGTGTCTTGAGGGTATTAGTGCACAGAATACAGAAGAACCATCCACTACCCTTTAGAGTTTTTGTTCTCAGAAGGAAAAAAAAATTTCTCTCTTTTTTTAAATTGGGTTTTATTCTCCCACACTGTAGGTGAAGTGTATGTACACATAGAAGAAGGTGAAAGGCAGGCCACATATTTGCTTATTCGTGGGGGTTTGTGGAAATATGGTGGTAAAATTAAGTTTGAAATATTAAAGGCTGGCAGTTTTATAGGAAAAGTCTATTTTCCTAATATTAGGAGAGACATGGACTTCTTGGACTTAAACTCTTTTTTTGAGATAAGGTCTTGCCTTGTCACCCAGCCTGGAGTGCAGTGGCGTGATTATGGCTCACTGCAGCCTTGACTTCCAAGGCTCATATGAATCTCCTGCCTCAGCCTCCAGTGTAGCTGGGACCACAGGTGTGTGCTACCATGCCTGGCTAATTTTTTGTTTTGAAGAGATGAGGTTTCACTTTGTTTCCCAGGCTATAAACTCTTTTTGCCTAAGCTTTTTTTGTTCCTAAAATGAAGTTGTTGGCTTGAGCTGTGCCTGTTCCTTCCTTTATTCTTACATACACACTGTAGATTTGGATTTGGAAGAATTCTTGGTCAATTCAGTGGCCCCTTAGCTCAGCCAGTATCAATGGCTGTAGTTTTTGGACAGTAACTCTTAGATTGCATGGGGATACCTGTTTCTGAGTTTCTTTTTCTTCTGCTTCTTCTTTTTTAAAAATCACAGTACAGGGTGTTATGTTGGAGTTAGAATAAAGTTAATGTTCATAAAACAAATGGGGAAGAGGTTATATGGGGGAAAAAGAGCAAAACACTAGTATAATTTGTGGAATATTTCCTTTAGATTATGTTCTAGAATGGCACAAATAAACTTATAAATCAAGATTTTATTTTGTACAGATTTCTCAGAGTTGATCTTTTTTATTTTACAATTCCACAGAAAATAGCCAAGATACCAGGTTTAACAAACAGTAGTCAAAGTATGCATAGTAGAACATTTTTATAACATTGTACAAATGAAAAGCCAATTTCCTTTACACAGACAATAATGCAAATGTTCACAGTAGCTTTGCTACAAAGAAATTAAAGTGCTGCAATTGATGATTCCACTGCTTTAATGGGAGTTCATGCTATAATAACCTTTATTAATTAGGAAAATATCATATAATTTAAATCTGAGCAAGAATATTACAGACTCATAAGTTGCCACTGAAGAAATTAAACAGAAATGGCTTGTCTTGTATTTTCAAATATTATTACAACTAATAACCTCTGCACTCATCATGACTTTTCATTGCTTTTTGGCTCTAGGTGCATATATTTTTCTGCTCCCTGAATACAGATCATGCAGTTTTCAATGGCTTGGGACCAACAAGGCTGAGAGTATGGAAAAGGATAGTTATGTAATCTCTGAGATCCATAAGTGATACCAACTTCTTAGCGTTACAGTCTATGTCTTGTCATTCCTAAAAGTCATCTTATCTTATTTTATGGGAGATTGCCTTATAGGAAGTCACATACTAGAGCAAATGAGAAGTAAGAGACTGAAGGGAAAGTTCGGAGGCTGAATGAGGTAGGTTATAGGTAAACATTTAGAAGTTAGATTATGAAATCTGGTAAGTTTTTGTACCTGATCCTTTCTGAAGGGAAGGAAGAAGAAGAAGAAAGCTTCAGGATTTGGGGGAATTTAAAATCAGAATGAAGCTCAGTGGGGTCATTTGATACTTATTTTATTGGAAGATGCCCGATTTGAATGATTTTGTTTGTTTTTTCATAGTTACTTGGGAAAGGTTGTTTTAATAAGAGATTGAATCCAGAGAGACTGGAGAGTGCTTGAATTGAATAGAAAATAAAAATAATTTGGCAAATTATAAATTGGGCCTTTTTTGCCTTGGGAGTCTTGATATTTTGTGATTAAATAATAAATAATAAAGGAGTAGCTTCTCCCAGCCACCACAGAGTTAGTTATTATACAAAGTGAGCCTGGAGCATTTCATAGTCTAGAAGAACACTTCTCAAAAGATGGCCCAAGGCTACTGGTCCAAAACATATTGGCAAATAGCAGGAAATCTCAGTCTTTCATTTATGTATATCCTTTGGCAACTTACTGATAACCAGTCAAGTGAAGCATTAAGAGTATGCAAAATGTGGCATACAGAAACTCACATTAGCATAATACTACAGTTTACAAAGGCTTCTAATTTAAGTTTTCTACTAAGAGGTTTGGATACTATGCAATGCATAGCAAGTTTGCAAAGCTCCACATATGAACATATGAACATGCATAAGGTAGAATTACTTTACATTTTAGAAAGACATATATCATCAGTATATGTTGAGTTGAGCTTTTCATTGGTTTCCATTCTTAATTTTTTGTTATAAATTGCTGTTTAGTCTTTATTTAAATTTCTTATAGGTTGTTCACTTAACCCTGTAGTATATATTGATACATATTTGTATCAATAGTATTCTTGTTTTGTAACTTTTAAGTAACTAGATTGTACATTGCAGTTCCAATGTAAATTATTCTCTTTGTATTAGCAAAGCACATGTATGTATAATCTTCCCAAAGAGAACTGAAAAATAGCATTTCATTCTTATCACCCTTGGCATGTTTTACCTGGTCTGAAGATGGTATGTTAAAGTTTGAGAACTGCTCCTCTGAGGATTTAGCTGGCAGGTCTAGAAGTCAGAGTCAGAATCATTTCTGATATCTTACATTCACTTAGCAAGTTCTTATAAGTTCAGGACCTTGACAAACCCTTTCTGAATCTGCTACTTATTGGGTATGTGCTTTGACGAGTTACCTAATCTTGCCTGTGTCTCAATTTCCTGTTTGTAAAATGGAAATTTTAAAAGTACCTACCTAATTTAATTCTTTGAATATTTAATAAGATGATATATGTAAAATGCTAGGACTGTGTCTGGCTTATAAGTAAGTCTTCAATAAATAGTAGCCATTATTGTTAGATGAGAAGTACTTTCAGTGTCCCTACTGTAAAATGGTTAACTTGTTACCAGATTCTAATTTGGTTTTAAGCTCGTTTTCAGATTAAAACATCCAGTGAATATATATTTAGTCAACAAATATTTTAATGCTTTTTGTGTGGAGGTTCATTGTTAATTATATTGTGTGTTTCAAATGATTTATTTAATCATTTAAAATAATCAAGGGTCACTTTCTTATAAAATCTTTACTGCTAGTAAGTAGTAAAGTTGTCATATTGGCCATTTTCTTATTATTTGCTGTGTTGACAATGTTATATTATCTTCAATCAGTGGTTTCATTTTGGGAACTTTTTTTATTTTTTAAGACAGGGTGTATTAGGGTTCTCTAGAGGGACAGAATTAATAACGTAGATGTATATATGAAGAGGAGTTTATTAAGGAGTATTGACTCACACGATCACAAGGTAAAGTCCCAACAATAGGCCCTCTGCAAGCTGAGGAACAAGGAAGCCAGTCCGAGTCTCAAAACTTCAGAAGTAGGGAACCCGACAGTGCAGCCTTCAGTCTGTGGCCAAAGGCCCCAGAGCCGCTGACAAACTACTGGTGTAGGTTCAAGAGTCCAAAAGCTAAAGAACTTGGGGTCTGATGTTCGAAGGCAGGAAGCATCCAGCATGGAAGAAAGTTGGAGGCCAGAAGACTCAGCAAGTCGGCTGTTTCCCTTCCTGCTTTTATGCTGGCAGCTGATTAGATGGTGCCTACCCAGATTGAGGGTGGGTCTGCCTCTCTTGTCCACTGACTCAAATGTTAATCTCCTTTGGCAACACCCTCACAGACACACCCAGGAACAATACTTTGCTTCTTTCAATCCAATCAAGTTAACACTCAATATTAACCATCACACAGGGTCTTGCTTTGTCACCCACGCTGGAGTGCAGTGGCATGAACATGGCTCACTGCTGCCTCAACCTCTTGGGCTCAAGCAATCCTCCTGCTTCAGCCTCCCTAGTAGCTGGGACTGCAGGTGCACACCACCATGCCATGCTAATTTAAAAACAAAAAGTTTTATAGAGAAGGGGTCTCGCTATGTTGCCCAGATTATGGGAACCTTTTTATAATTCACTTCTCATTTTGTGAGAGAGAATTTTTAATTAAAACTAGATAACATTTGGAAATTTCACTTAAGCACATGTTAACTTAATACTTCCCTTGCACAAGTAGGGACACTACCTTCAGCCCTGCCTCTTTGTGGAATTCCCACTCTTCTCTCAAGTTACCTATTTATTTTATGACACAAATGACTGTTTTTGACATGTAGATCATGAGAAGGAGGCAGTGCCATCCACTTACTAAGAATTAGTAAAGCTGGCCGGGTATGGTGGCTCACGCCTGTAATCCCAAGCACTTTGGGAGGCTGAGGTGGGCAGATCACCTGAGGTCAGGAGTTTGAGACCAGCCTGGCCAACATGGTGAAATCCTGTCTCTACTAAAAATACAAAAATTAACCAGGCATAGTGGTGTGCGCCTGTAATCCCAGTTACTTGGGAGGCTGAGGCAGGAGAATCACTTGAACCCAGGAAGTGGAGGTTGCATTGAGCCGAGATCACCCCACTGGCCTCCAGCCTGGGTGACAGAGCAAGACTCCCTTTCAGAAAAAAAAAAAGAATTAGCAAAGCTGATTTTTATTCTCATTTTTCTAGGTTAAAAATTAATATCAATCCAGGCATGGTTGTGTGCACCTGTAGTCCCAGCTACTTGAGAGGCTAAGGCGGGAAAAGCACTTGAGCCTGAGTCTAGCCTGGGCAACATAGCATGACCTCATGTCTAAAATACATACATACAAACACACCAGTATAAATGTTAATGTTTTCTTTCCGAATTCCTGTGGTTTGTATTGCAGTCTCCCTGGAATATGAGCAGCCCACTTTGGAGAGCACATAGCCAGTTATTTGTATATTACCCCTTACTCTCATATAAGAATATAACTGATAATTTTCTGAGTTCTGTTCATTTAGTATTCTATTTAGCATCTTTGTGGTTGTTTTGGTATGGTACTTGTGGAAGTATTTGACTTTCTAAATCTCATAAAATCATGGCCTGGCCTACGAGTTTTAGAATTTACATTACTTGTTGTCTAGTCCTACTTTCCTTAGTAGACAGTGAGTTCTTCAAACGTAGAGACTTCCATTAATCCTTGTGTTTCTGTCGCCTAGCACTGAGCCTGTATTGTAGAGAGAGCTCAATAAATCTTTAATTGAATGAATTATATACATATTCAGAAACTAGTTTGGCCATTGGCAAAGAAGTGGAGAATCAATGTGATAACTGGAAACTGGAATTACATGCATGCTCAATAAAATAATCTTGTCAAATATGTTTCATGATACCATTCTTCAGTGGTCAAACCTGAGCATATTTATAAACATTTATTTGCAAACATAAAATTACAGAAATGACGAGACTTTGGAACTTAACTGGACACTCAAGTCTTTCCCAGAGGAAAATGTATGTCAGGAATCCTGTCATGTGAACTCCAGTCATGTTCTTACATAGCACTTTACGAACTGGAGGATAATTCTCTTCTGCAAGGTTTAGAATTGGGTCTGCAAAATATCAGAGTCAAGGTTACCTCTAGCAGCATGGTCAGTCTTCACCTGTTTCCTTAGACTTTTGGATGACAAGGGTAGAGTATATATCAAGAGAAGTGAGTATCCTTCCTTTGAGAAGTAGAATGTGATTTTTTTTTTTTTTTTGGAGAGTGTTTAAGATGCAGACAGGACATCATTTATCTCCCCAAGCGATATTAATTTAAAGTTTAAGGAATACTCCTTCAAATTACATACCACATGGGTACCAAGAGCAGAAAGAAATTGCTAAACCATATGCTTGTAAATGCCATCTCTTTCCTCAAGAGAAAGATCATTTATATTTTGCAATTAAAGAGCAGAAGGTCTTTTTTCCCATAAAGGCTTTTCAGTCAGGAAATACACCGGGCAGAGAGGGCTTCCCAGGGGAGATTCATACAGTGTTCAAGGACTCTTTGGCATCTCCACCTTGTGGAACTTTGCTCTTTGACTATTTCCTGATTAAACAGTGGAGAATAAACTTTAATTCTAAAAAAATGTAGTTAGCCCTGGTTAAAGTAAAGTTTGTAAACAGTTGTATAAGTGAGCTTTAAGTAAAGAATTTGATGTTTGGGTTAACTTGGTTTTTTCCCCCTTAAGGGGCAATTATAACGTTACAGTGCTGTGAACTACATATGGTACTCTCAGTTTATTGATGGACATTGTTTATTATTTTGGTTAGAACAAATGGGTGTTGGTTTCTTACTGCATAATAAGCAGGCAATAACCCTCAGGATTTTAGTACTGCTGCTTAAGTCATTTTTGATTTTTAATGCATTTGAATTCATGAAAGTTAAGTAGCCAAGAAAAATAGTATAGTTTCTATACCACCATCCCTGGTAAATAAATTCATATGAGGTCCCAGAATCCAAAACTAATAATTGCATGTGGTACCATGAAAGGTACCGCTTCCTGGTAGAGATATTCCTGTCCTCTCTCAGTGTAAGTCCTTCTTCCCCCTGCCTTTCCTACTGTTCTTACCCCCACCTTGAAGGAACAGTTTGAGTGAATGGATTACCCTTGCCCTATGCTGTGAGGATCAGCAAGTTTAGACTCCAGGACAGTCAATAGGGGCAAACTGAAGAACACTTTGCATCTGGGAAAATCTGCCTTAAGTCTAGAAAAAGTGAGACGGAAACTCTCTTAGATGAAGATCTTTAGTTGGGAAATATCAGATGCGGTGTCCTAGTAGGCCATGCTCCCCAGGTAGCTGATTTACCTGTCTTAGTGTAATGAACTTTTTTTTCCCTTGCTGGTTTTAGTGTAATGAACTTTATGTCCTTGCCTTCAAGTTGTTAATTAATTTTTCTATGCGGAGATAATACATAGCCCCTCTGCTTGCCATTTCTGCCTTAGTCACTAAATCAAGTTCTATTGCTTATGGCAAATCCAAACACTTGTTATCTCATATACAAAGCAATTTATTTTGTAATTTTGTGGGCAAACTTACTAAAATATTTGTTTATCGTTTTACTACAAATAAACATTATAACATTTGTAAACATTACAGAAGTATGTAGCGCACTATGCAAAATTTTCCCACAGCCCCAGTCTAGTAACTTAACCCTTGGTTAACAATTTGATGTATATTCTTGAATTTTCAGTGTATTTTTTTAAACAAGATATTTCACTATACTATTGTTTTATAGATTGTCTTTTGTATGTAAATACACATACTTAAGATTTTTTTCAGTTCATTAGTATCTAACTTTATTCTTTTTAAATCATTTATAATATTTCATTGTATAGACATACCATTATTTGTTTAACCAATTCTCTTTAAATGGGCCTTCAGGGTTTTTTCCAGTGTTTGTACATTACAGAAAGTGCTGAAGCTGACATCTGTATACATTCATTTTGTGCTCTTATGTGAATATTCAGCTTACTTTTTTCCAAATGGCTAGCCAATACCTTTTATTGAAAAATATTCCGTATTTTCTCCCATTTAATTGAAATGCTACATTTATATAAATGATGCTCCTAGACTTAACAATATGGTTACGTCCTGATAAACCCATGGTAAGTTGAAAATATGGATCTTTTTATAATATTGGATCATTCTATCCCCAAACAACTTATGTCTCTGTATTTTTCTTAAATCTTTCAGTGGAGTTTTATAATTTCCTTACATGTCCTATGAGTTTATTATTACATGTTACCTGTGTTTTGCAGTTATAAACTGCAGATCTTTTTACTAATATTTTCTAGCTGGTTGTTTTTGGCATGGAAGAATGCTAGATATTTTCATATAATTATTTTATGTGGTCACTTTAGTGAACGCTCTTATTTTCTCTAGTATTTTTTCAGTTGATTCTCATGGATTTTTCATGTGGGCAGTCATTATCTGCAAATATTGATTTTTTTTTTTTTTTTTTGCCTCTTTGTTTCCTAATCCATTTAACTTAAATTTGGTTTTTCTTTTTTATCCTTTTGAGACAGTTTCCTGCTCTGTTGCCCAGGATGGAGTGCAGTGGCACAATTATAGCTCACTGCAGCCTTTAACTCCTGGGCTCAAGTGATCCCCCTGACTCAGCCTCCCAATTAGCTGGGATTACAGGCTCATGCCACCATGCCTGGCTAATTTTTAAATTTTTTTGTAGAGACAGGGTCCTGAACTCCTGGTGTCAAATGATCTTAACATCTTAGCCTCCCGAAGTGCTGGGATTACAGGCATGAGCTCCTGTGCCTGGCCAACATTTTAAAATACACATAGGTAGACTAAAACTATCACTTTGTAGATAAACTATCCCATTGGTGAAACAATACTCATTTTCTGCATAAAACTGTGGCATTGGTAACTTTGTTAGTACCTTTGGATCTTTGCAATAAGATTTAAATTAAATTATATCCTCAATGAATTTTTTCTGTGGATTTTTTTTTTTTTTTGTATACTTGTACACCTGAGCAAGGGATGGAAACCTACAGCAGCAAGAGTCTAAATCAGTGGCTGTTTTTCCAGGTTGCTTAGTAGAATCACTTCAGAATGGTGATTCCAATGCCTGGGCCTCATTCTAGACTAATTAAATAAGAGTCTCTGATGAGTGGGACTCAAGCATCTTTTTTTTGTTGTTGTTTTTAAGCTCCCCATGTGATTCCATTGTTGGGCAAGCTCACTGAGAATCACTAGTCTAATTAAAATTATTTCTGCATGCCAATAAAATTGTATTTATTTTATCCTAAGTGGCTATTTTCTGTACATGAAACAGTTTCATGTTTCCATTTGGAAAAACATAATTAAAATGCAAGTTTAGCAAAATGAAATTAGATGTATTGAGAAGTAAAGCTCCAGAGAACTTATTATGGTAGATATATACTTATGTAATATTAATGTTTATGATGTATCAGTTTAAGAATTATAAATTTCCCTTCTGAGCTGGTTAACCAAAAATCAATCGTTGTTCATCAAGAGTCATTTAATAAGTAATTTGAGTATTAGCCATGACCTGAATTAAATATTAAGAAAATATACCAGAAAATATATTTACTGGGTATACACATTGCATTTTTTTCAGCCAGGAAGAGCGTTTTGTTTAGAGTCATGGATGATCATTGAAATATTGGATAGTGATGTGAGAGTTTGTATTGAAGAGGTTTTGAAGTCAGGTTCCAGTAGCTTTCCGAATTTCCTGGCAAACACAAGAAATGATCATAGGAACATCAGTTGGGTAACCCAGCAGGAAACAAACAAAAAAACTCCCAGTCTGATCCTTTGCCTAGAGTACAGTCAGTCCTTGAGGTCAGTCCTTGATCACGGGATAGGCCAGGGGCTAGGAAACTGTGTCCTGCAAGTCTAATCTAGGTCTTTTCTAGAAATAGCTTTATTGGAGATAGCCATGTTTATTCATTTTCTTATTGCCTATGGTTGCCTTTAGGCTCCTACCATAGAGCTGAATCATTTGACATAGACTGTATAACCTGCAAAGCTTTAAACTATGTACCATCTGAACCTTTATAGAAAGTTTTCCAACTCCTGTATTACACTGTTGTTGTATATACACATTAAGACTATTGTATCATACATTACTTGCTCATACTCTCAAATAGATCCTCTTAAGCTGAATTTGGTCTTTCATACACAAGTGACTAGAGATTATTCTGTTTTTAGGGCTTTCAAATGGAGGCTGCAGTTGAGGGAGAAGGATTTCCCTTGGCACTTAGGGGATTATCCTGCTAGTTCTCTGATGTTCCTACTATAGGGAACTAGGATTTTGCTCACTTACCTGGGGTAGGTGTTTTCTTGCCTAGCTCATTTTCCATGTTCTTCTGCATCACTGCTATTGCTCTTCCTTTTGAGGGTGGGTGTATGGTACTAGGTTAACTGAAGCACGCAGATTCGGAATCTGGTCCATGAAGATCTTCCATTGCAGTCACAGGAGAGAAAGATCATTTTTCACACACCTTGCTAATGATCTGGATGTGGGAGTTTAAAGATTAGGAGCTGTTCAACCTTTAATTGTGGTTCAAGTGGAGAACTCAAAAAGGTGTGGAGGTCTAGCAGAGAAAACATATCTGGCTCAATTTCTCTAGTCTCTGATGCAGCGGAGGGGTAGCTGGCTACCTCTGAGCTAACTACCACCTTCTTCACCTGCGGCATCTGAATGCTAGCCAAGGCTCTGACATACTTGCCGGTTACTTACACTTATCAAAGCAGTACCTTCAATTAGCTGGCCATGATGGTATACACCTGTAGTCCCAGCTACTTGCCAGGCTGAGGTGGGAGGATCACTTGAGCCTAGGAGTTCCAGGTTACACTGAGTGGTGATTGCGCCACTGCACTACAGCCTGGGCAGCAGAGCAAGACTAACTTTTTTTTTTTTTTTTTTTAAATACTTGCAAGTATATTCGGTATTAAAAAATAGAAACATTTTAAGCTTTCTAAGACTATAACCCCCCATCCCACCCCCGCCACTTTCTTACATGTAAAGCTGTTAATCATGTTTTCCCTTTGATTTTCAGTTACTTTTGTAGAAAGGCATTGCATACAAAAGCAAAGAAGGTGCCTGGAAATGAGACAAAGTGTAATGATGTTCTGGTAAACACTGACAGCCTGATCATCAGAGCAACAAGTTTGGAATAGAAGCCACAGTCTTGAGAAAACTGTTAAGAGTTACTCTTCTGTTGGATGTGGGGAGCTTAGGACGCTACTGCAAATGTTCATTAATAAATGTCAAGTTATTTTTGTGACTCCAGAAGATTATTATTAATTATTATTATTATTTTTGAGATGAAGTTTCGCTCTTGTGGCCCTGGCTGGAGTGCAATGGCACCAACTTGGCTCACCGCAACCTCCGCCTCCTGGGTCCAAGCGATTCTCCTGCCTCAGCCTCCCAAGTAGCTGGGATTAGAGGCTCCCACCACCACACCCAGCTAATTTTGTGTTTTTAGTAGAGACAGAGTTTCTCCATGTTGGTCAGGCTGGTCTCAAACTCCTGACCTGAGATGATCTGTCCGCCTCAGCCTCCTAAAGTGCTGGGATTACAGGCATGAGCCACTATGCCCGGTCCCAGAAGATTTTTTTTTTTAAATAAAATATTTGAGATGGTTTCATACCAAAACTTCTTATTTAAAATCTGATTATTTCACTTACTCTGTTTGTAATTTAGGCCTAGATCTATGCCTGAATGACTTTTCTATTGGATATAATTGTACCCAACCTTACTCAGTATATTTATGCAAAAGAGAAGTTATTCTGATTGTTGATTTTTCTTTTCCTAAGGTACTGTAAGGAATATGGGACTTGTGTTTGGGCTCAGTTTTCTAGACTGATGGCTCCAAGTGCTGTTAGTGTTTGGAGACTGGCATTTTTGCTTTCCTCGTGTGAAGAAGGGAGTACAGTTAAGGGAAGCAGGCTGAATTCCTTCCCAAAATAAATGGGTTAATAAAGATACCATTGATTAACTCTCTCACAGGAATTTTTGTAAGCACTTTAAATTTTTACTTAGCTATGTTTATGGTATGTGATTTTCTGCGTGTACTCCCCCTCCCCCCACTAACTCTCATTCCTTCTTCATATGATAGATCAGCGACTATCATCTGTTCCACAAGATGAGTAACAGCCACCCTCTTCGCCCCTTCACTGCAGTGGGGGAAATTGATCATGTGCACATTTTGTCTGAACATATTGGTGCCTTGTTGATTGGGGAAGAATATGGCGACGTCACATTTGTTGTGGAAAAGAAACGTTTTCCTGCCCACAGGGTAATTTTAGCAGCCAGGTGCCAATATTTTCGGTAAGTGTGTAATACTTTTTTTGAAAATTCAGTTCACTTGTAGAAAACACTGGCATTTTCTGCTCTGTGAAAAATATATAATCAAGTATAATGACAAATTCTCGCAGTCCCTCAATTCAGTATCTATAAAGATTTCATCCTTGTAGACTTTGTTATTTTTTGAGAATCACCTTTTGCTTTAGGAGCCATCTTAAAATGAAAGGGTTGGAAGGTTTCCCAAACCAGATAGTGCCCAATCAACCATTTTCAAGGTGTCAAGAATGTTTCTCAGGCTGTCTTCGTTACTCTCACTTTCTCCTCCCAGTAGATGGCTAATGGGACTAAAGCTTCTTTTTGTATAGGTAGACTGCCCTGTGGACCTGCTAATGGACACATATACCACTTGGTTTGGGACTCCTGAGGTCTAGGACCTGTTAGTAACCCAGCAGATCTAAGACGTGCACTTGTATGCAGCTGTTGTTGGTTACTTGGGTCCTTAATTTCCAGGGTTATAAATCTTAAGCTGATCTTTAAGTACTCTGCATTTTACCTAATATTTGTCAAAAGGGAGTCATCACTGAATTACTGAGTGAGTTATCATTTGTGTGTGATAATGGATCTTTTTCTATTTTTAATGATAAAGATGGTCCACAGAGTTATAGATTTATCTGGGAAACTTGGTATCTGAAATGGAGATTCTATTGGCTTAGAGAAAATTTCAGTTACCTTCTAATGATAACTGCAGTCTGGCTTTTATAATCAGAATTAAGCAAGACAGCAACACCTAGAGTCAGACACGTTGTGGTAACGTGTGTCTCCTGGAATATTTACTGTGTAGCTAGAGCTCCTATGGTTTTTCATGAACTTCCAGTTTTACACATATAAAATGCCACTGTGGATGAAACCAGGAGCCTAGAAAAGTGAGGAGTCTGTTAAAAGTTCTAACACTTTCCTATTCTTCCTAGTGGTCAACTCTACCAAAGCATCTGACCTTGGTCTAACCATTATTTGTTATCATCTTCTGTCCTCTGCACACTTTTCCTTTTCTATTTCTTCCCCCTTTTAAAATTTCGGTCCAGTCATTACTATTAAAGTATTTTACAAGAATCCACTTTTTATTAAGTCAGAACTTCTCGGCCTGTGTTTATTATTTATTAATACAGTATACCTTGTCCTCTTTTAAAAATAATTTGAAACAACTCTATGAGGGTTTCTTTTAGGTGGTTCGTATATCCTTAAAAGAAACTCAACTACTTTTAGAAATTTGAAGATTATATTGAGTGAATGGAATATACTCCCCCCACTTACTGACCTTGTTCTTGCTGTCTTTGTAGATATTGAACCTTTGTAATATTTGCTGGCTCACTAAGCTAAGCTCAGAGTCTACCTTAGACTACCTTAGAGCTAAGCTGTGCCTCTAAGTCTACCTTAGAGCTAAGCTCAATGCTACCTTAGACAGATTCTCAGTGCTGACAGTATTCATGTGCAAAGGAACGTTAACTGTCAGCTGTCAGAAGAGGCCTAAGTGTTGTCATAATAGCCTATCAATTCCCAGATAAGGAACTGTATAGGAGGAAACTCTTCATAGTAAACATTGAACCTTTGTGCTTGTCTCCTTGTTGAAGGTGGGGGTTCGTATTTACTGTTCCAAGGGAGCCTCATCAAAACCACTTTTAAAGCATTGAGAATCCAGATAAATACCATGGATCATACAGGATTGGGGATAAGTCTTGAGGTCTCCTCAAGAAGGAGAAGTTATTTAATTTGGTAATTTTAGGGTAATGGTTGGATGCTCTCTGGATTAATGGAAACCTTCAAGGGCATTTTTAGGCAGAGTATAACCCAGTGAAGAGGTATGCTCAGAATATTCATGAATCTTTTCTGGGTGGTTTCAACTATTTTCCCGGGGCAAGCAAGAATGCTAGGTCCTGGGGGAGGGTGGGACAAGTTCCAGGTAGGTAACCCTGAAATGCTAGTCCTCCTCTGAGAATTTTAGGAACAGAGAGAATCTCTCTCTTGCTTCCAGTCTCTTCCTCTCACTTTTGCTTCTTTTCTTTCTCATTCTGTATTCTTCTCTCCCTTTTCTGCACTTCTCCCTTGTCCTCTTCGTCCTTTCTTTCCTGATAGGTTGGAAGTTTAATTGGTTCATATTGTTCCTCTTGATTAATAGAGGTAGAAATTCAAATTCATTACCTAACTGGATTGTCTAGTTTTCATTTTTTTTAGATAAGCAATAATGTAGGGCTTTTTGTTTAATCTGAAAGGAAAAAAAAAATCACTGTAATCCTATCAGTAATTTCATTTTTAATTTATAAAGTGACAGATGAAAGTCTTTGTCTCCCAGCCATCTAATACCATTTCCCAGAAGCAAGTGATGTTAAGAGTTTAATACAAATTTCCTCTGATTTTTCTTGATTTAAAGAAATATCTGTATAGACATATGTGCATAAACATGTAAATATGTGGTTATATACTTTTTTCATGCAGTACATATGGATCTGCAATTTTACTTACTCGTCTGCCTATCCTGGACATGTTTTCAAAACAGTACCTATTGGTCTCTCTTGATCTTTCTAATGGCTGCATAGAATGCATATATCACAGTTTTTTTAACCATGTTGCTGTTGATGGACATTTAGATTTTTTCTAGTGTTTCAGTATGTTTTCTTAAACATTTTTCTTTACTGTATTACTTCTCTAGAATTGAGTCCTAAAAGAGAGATTACTGAGTTGAAGGGTATACACATTTTAGGTTTGACTAGATACTACTAAATTACTTTCCGTAAAGGGCTGCCCATTTATACTCTCAAAGCAGTGTGTCAAAGAACCTGTTTTTCCATTGCTTTTGCAGCACTGATATTAACAAGCCTTTTGATTTCTGCCGGTCTTACCGGGGAGAATGGCATCATATTAGTGTTTATCTTTATCTGATTATATCTTTTCCTACAGAGTTTTACTTCTTAAACTGCCTTATTGACCTTTAACATCTTTATGCCAACTTCATTGTGCCTCTCAAGAGATCACTCTCATCTTTCTATTTAATATCTAGCACATATCTTGAGCTTTCAGAGTATCTCATTAGTTCAGTGGTTTGTAGAATTAATTCAGTTTTGAAATCATTCCTCTTGCTTCCTTTGAAGAACCATTTTAAATGACTATTTTGCATTTTTTCACTTGGATCTTTGTGTCATTAAACAAATTTATATTTGCATAATGTTGATAACTGTTATTTCCAGTATTTTGTAGCAAATCCTATTTGAGAGTTTCTTCATGTGTTTCTTCCCTGATGTGCAGAGCATTATTGTATGGTGGAATGCGAGAGTCTCAGCCTGAAGCAGAAATTCCTCTCCAAGACACCACTGCAGAAGCATTCACAATGCTACTCAAATATATCTACACTGGGCGGGCAACGCTGACAGATGAGAAGGAGGAGGTGCTGCTGGACTTTTTGAGCCTGGCTCATAAATATGGATTTCCAGAGCTAGAGGATTCTACCTCTGAGTATCTCTGTACCATACTGAACATTCAGAATGTCTGCATGACTTTTGATGTTGCCAGTCTCTACTCACTTCCCAAGTTAACTTGTATGTGTTGCATGTTTATGGACAGGAATGCTCAGGAGGTGCTCTCAAGTGAAGGTTTCCTCTCCCTTTCTAAGGTGTGTCATTTGTCTACAAGTAATTTATAGGCAGCATTGTTTTATTTATACCTATACCATAGAAGTATAGTAGTGGACTAAGAATAATTAAAAAAGAAACCATTGGTATCAAAGAGATTATCTGGTCTGGCCACTTGCATCTAGCTACTAGGACTCTAGATCATAAAAGAGAGGGGCTGGTTTGTTGTGTTTTCTTTTAAGGTTCTTCTGGTAAGTTTTATGTTCAAAAGAGACTGTGCTGCTGAGTGGTTGTTTTCAATGTAGTGACAATCAAATAGGGTCCTTTTTGGTATTGCATACTACCTTTTGGTTTTGTTTTTCTCTGACAGAGAGTGTGACTAATAATTCCTTAGAGCAAGCAGGCAAATTCATAAAGGAGATCTGATGCATCATTTGATGTCTTTAAGTCACTGCTTTCTTTGCTGGCTTAAAATTCAGTGTTATAGGCCGGGCGTGGTGGCTCAAGCCTGTAATCCCAGCACTTTGGGAGGCCGAGGCAGGCGGATCACAAGGTCAGGAGATCGAGACCATCCTGGCTAACACGGTGAAACCCTGTCTCTACTAAAAAAAAATATACAAAAAACTAGCCGGGCGAGGTGGCGGGCGCCTGTAGTCCCAGCTACTCGGGAGGCTGAGGCAGGAGAATGGCATAAACCCGGGAGGCGGAGCTTGCAGTGAGCTGAGATCTGGCCAGTGCACTCCAGCTTGGGTGACAGAGCGAGACTCCGTCTCAAAAAAAAAAAAAAAAAAAAAAATTCAGTGTTATAGCTAGAGTAAAACTGTTTTGCTCAAATCTTCCTTTGAGCTCTGAATGGCGATTGTCTCTACATTTCCCTTGTTGTGTTCCTTCTAGAACCTGGATATTTCTAATGAGAAAACCTATTGAAAAACTACATATCTTGATTTGAGTGTAAATTAAGATCTGTGTTATCCTATTTCATTTTTTTATACTGAATTTTTAAAGACAATGATCTTTGAGGGTTGCACTATTATTGCTGGAGGTCAGTTTGGAGATCTGAGAGCCAAAAATATGGTAGTGAAGTAATACTGTGCAACAAAATACTTTGAATTTTAAATGCCAAATATATCTTTCTAACTTAACAATGTGCATTCCCTTGAAGAATCTGTGTGTATTGACAGCTTTTCACTTTGACGTTTTCCTTTTTGCTGTTTTAAAAAAGATGAATGCAGATGTGTTTGGAAAGATTAAATGTTTGATGTAGTGGTATAAGATACCTGAGCATAAAAGAAAGGTGCTACCATCCTGGTTGTTTACATAGCCATAATGAGCTGGAGGCTATGTGGCACAAAGCATAAGGGAAGGAGAGGGTCAAAAAGAGTTAATTGTTAATTGCCTAAGTTATGCTTGTTCTGTAAGCTTTTACTGATTGATCATGCAATGGTTGAACATCATATAACTGGAATTTTACCTTTTTATCCTTTTCAGACAGCACTTTTAAACATCGTGTTAAGAGATTCATTTGCAGCTCCCGAAAAAGATATTTTCCTAGCCTTATTAAACTGGTGTAAGCATAATTCAAAGGAGAATCATGCTGAAATCATGCAGGCTGTACGTTTACCTCTCATGAGCCTCACAGAGCTTCTGAATGTTGTGAGGCCTTCGGGACTGTTGTCTCCTGATGCCATCCTGGATGCCATTAAAGTGCGATCTGAGAGCCGGGATATGGACCTCAATTATAGAGGCATGCTCAGTAAGTACCTGTCTACCCTAAACTCACCAAAAAGCTTGGTGTGCCTCTGATGCCGTTAAAACTGCAAAACTACTACAGAACTGTATAATGCGGGTATACATGAAACATGTACATTTATGAACAGCTGGCTTTGCTTCCTATGGAATGTCTTTCTCTGTCATTTTCCTGTTAATTCCTCCTGAGATTGATTAGCCTTTGTAGACCCCAAAATAGATGTTTCTTGCCATTCCTGGACAGATTTCTCACCTGCTCCCCAGAAAGTCAGAAATGGACACTTTCCTAAAAAGCTGCTTCTCGTGTTGAGAACTTTTCTTCCTTCCTCCATCAAACAAATACTGAGTAAATGCTATATACTTATTATTTTGGGTATCAAGAACATGGAGATTCTTTTTTTTTTTTGAGATGGAGTTTCACTCTTGTTGCCCAGGCTGGAGTGGAAGGTGCAACCTTGGCTTACTGCAACCTCCGCCTCCCAGGTTCAAGCGATTCTGCTGCCTCAGCCTCCTGAGTAGCTGGGATTATAGGCACCCACCACCACACTTGGCTAATTTTTATTTTTAGTAGAGACAGGGTTTCACCATGTTGACCAGGCTGGTCTCAAACTCCTGACCACAGGTGATTCACCTGCCTCGGCCTCAGAAAGTGTTGGGATTACAGACGTGAGCCACCACACCCGGCTGAACATGGAGATTCTAAATAACAATAATAATAGCTAACACTTATGTAACATACATACATAGTGTAGCTAACACTTACGATACTTATCACCATTAATGAATTTATAGCAATTAACACTTACAGAGTGTATGGTATGTATCAAGAACAGGTCCTACGTGACCATTTAATTCTCACAACTCTTTGAGGTATATACTGTTATTGACTCCCATTTTACAAAATGAAGAAACTGAAACAGAGAAGTTAAGTAACTTGCCCAAGGTCACACAGAAAGATGGCAGAGCTGAGAGTCAAACCTATGTAGTTTGGCCCCAGAAGTTGTGTAATTAACCATTAAACTATGCTGCATAATTGTTAAACATAGTCTCTGCCTTTGATCCTTTTAATTTCATTGTGGAAATAAGACATAAACTCCCATGAAAAGTTAAATACAACAATATTCAAGGGAGTACATGTTATAGAACTTCAAAAGAAAGAAGTGGCTTGGAATGATTGAGGGATATTTCATGGAGGTTATGAAGCTTGAGTTGAGCCTTGACATTTGATTTGAATAATATAAGAGTTGGGTAAATTTCAGATGGGTAGAATCATGAGGTTAATAGACAGATGTTAGAGCATTTGAAGAGACCATAAATAGAAGAGCTTGATTAGAGTAGAAGGCTTTTATTGATTAGTAGCAAAGAAACTATGTGAAGGTCAGCTTAGGCCAGTTTATGGAAGTCTTTGAAAATAGATTGGAATCTCCCTTATATAGAGTGCAGAGCCAATCTGAGAGAGGGAGAGTGGCATGCATACAGTGTTGATTTTGAAAGACTGATCCATAGTGCTGTATTTGAGTATTTAGAATAAGGGAAAACTGATTCAGGGAGACCAGTGAGGAGAGTATTTAATCTATGCACAATTGATACTACCTTAAACCAGATTGGTGGCAGGGAAAATGGAAAATAATGAATGATTAGAACAGATACTATGGAAAAAAATAGATCTTGGTGATTCAAATAATTTAAATTTGGGGATTAAGTTTAGGAAAAAGTTACCGTTTGTTATCAAATCTAAGAAGCCAGAAATTCTGAGGCACCATTATTTTATGTTCCACTAAGAAAAGAAACAATACTGCCAATTAACTGTGACACACTATGATGTCTGCATCACAATTTCTGAAATTAAAAAATTAGAACACCAGGTGTGTCCATAATGAAATACAGTACAGTACTTCTTTGAAGAAGACGGTGAGCTTGTTTTTAGATTGAGTTTGAGGGTTTTGGGGACATGCAGGTTGTAAGTTCTGTCCCAAGCTAGTCATTTCCCTGAGTGATGTCTTCTTGACTGTGCCTTTAAACACTCTCTTGAAATACTGATTGATCTTAAATAGATATTCTTAACAGAATTCTCTCCTGACTTCTGAGGTCTAGATTTCTTTTCACTGGGCATAGAAGAAGAAATGTAGGTTTTGGCCCAGACAAATTTGACCTCAAATCCTGAATTAGTTACTTACTAGTTGTGCGATCTGGTATTAAATTATTAAGGAATCTTACCTTTTATGTCTCCTAGCATTGTTATGAGACTTAATTGAAATAATGTGTGCAAATAATGTGTGTAAGATCAATATAGGAAAGCATTGTTACCATATATCATTTTGATGTTTTTTTTCCTCTGTACATCTGTGTGAGAATTACCACCTTGATCACATTGTTTTAGACATTTTTGTTTACTTGTCTTTGTTCCTTGAAGGCAGAGATGATCTTTGTAGGCCTTATTGATCTCTATATCCTCAACATTTAACACACTAAATAGCATATGATGGATACTTGGTGAATGCTTAGTGAATGAATGCAGGGAGAAATGTCTAATAGGAAGTGGGAACACATTACTGTTTAGGAACCAGTCAAAGCTGGTGATAAAAGAGTTGAAACCTGAGCTGCTAGAGTATAGAGAAAGAAGTAAAAATCAAAGTCTGAAACTTGGAGAAAACCTATAGCCAGGGGACTTAAGGTAGAGAAGGAAGGAGGAAGACATTTGGGATAGAAGAGAGTTACACAGGACAGCCAGAGGAGAGAGCTTTCATACGGATTCAGTGGTCGGTGGTAGCTCATGATGGGGAGGTCAAGAAAATTGAGAGATAACTTTTGGATATAAATTGTGATTAGTTGGTAAGTAAACTGGACAGATGATTGGCTGCCAGGGAATTAGGCCATGGATGTTTGAAAAGATAACAGAGATAACATACTGCCTCTCTGATTTGTGAATTGGATTGAAAGGTAGTAAAAACATAGTATGGTAGCTAGAGAGATCAGGTTAGGAGAGGTCCAGGAAGAAATCAGAGGTGCTAGAGAATGGTACTAGTTCAGTGTCAGCCTTGGATAAAGTGGGAGGACAGCAAGTGAAGAGGTAATAAGATGAGTAATTAGTGTTAGGCTTTTCAAATTCTCATGTTGGATCCTGTCTTATATAAGCTCCTTTCCCTCTCTTGCCGTATATTTGATTTGAAGTGCTGAAAAGGCCCTAGAACTGGATTCATTATAGGGATAATCTTGGGACGTGTTTGCAGGAGTGAGGATTTCTTTTGGACATTTCACATGGTTACTGGTAGCCTGGAATTGATCAACTGGTCAATATAAGGGTAGTACCTGGGTTACAAGAAACTCATGAGATTAGTTGCGAAATGGAGAACTTAGCCAGTTGAGTCACTCAGTTCTGAAATGATAAATATGCAGATTGTTGTTCATCAGTGTTAAATTCTTCGCTTTGGAGTGAGTGATGGGGAGCTTAAGGAAGAGATTATGTAAATGTTTGGGAATCCTTTAACTTCTAAACTTGAGTAATGATTAAGTAACAGTCTGTTTTTCCTGACTTTTAAAGCCAGGAATAATAAGAATAATAAAATCAGTAATATAAATACAAGTAATATAAAAACAGGGAAGCCTTACACTTCCCTGTTTTTTTGATTCAATCATCTATATTAATCTATCAGTCTTACGTTTTATACATAACATCTAGTCATATCTTTAAAGGTCTCTACTTTAGTACATCATGTTAATAGCAGAAAGCCAAGTAAGATGACTAAACCTTACACTAGCATTTTAATATCCTCTGTACAAGGGAAGCTAGAAAGTCAATCACTTTACACACATGTAAGAGTAGTGTTCCAAAATAACTAAGAAGATGCTACATTTTTAAGCAAGGAGGAAAAACTTTGATTTTGGTCTTTGTGTTCCAGCAAATTATGCTTTCAATTAACAGCAACAAAGATACCATAAAAAATGCTCTGCTTTGAAAATTTCTGAACTTCATTACAGATTAAAACAGTATTTTGGAGTCTTTTGGGAGGCCAGTGGCTAGCAGCTACATTAATTGGTGTAGATGAGCCTCCTTATTGATAACCAGGTCCAGGTTGGGGATAGCCCAGACCAAAGGGAGGACATATAAGGATTAGGCCCACTTGGAGGAAGGGTCATGCTACTTACAGGAAGTGAAGTAAAACCTGGTCTTGGTTGATAGGCCCAGGCCCCAGGTTGGCTTGGAGCCATTCCAGGTTGAGAGGCAGGGGCCACAGTGTAATTAGTAGGCTGAGAAGTTTGGGAAGTTTGTGCAGGATAATTGCTTGCCTGGTACCGTGTGGTGGCTGAGCAGGCAGTTGTTGAGGCTGACGAGAAAGGCAGGAGCTTGTGCCTAGGTAGTTGGTTGTTGGCCATATCCTTGGAACTGCTGAGGTTGTTTAGGGTCCATTCTGCTGACTCTGGCTTGTTGAATACTGAATCCCATACTGTTGAGGCTGCTGAGGTGGAGCTTGTAGCCGCTGCGACCATAGCCAGCCTGTTGCTGGTACTGTTGGTACAGCTGACTTTCAATCTGACCTGCTTGTATTTTAGCTTCTGTATATATGGTGGTTGCTGTGGCTGAACTCCTGATGGGTGAACTGCTGCTGAGGAGGCGGTGGCAATGCTGTCAGGTGTTCCTGAACAGTCTTTTACGGGAGCACTGGGTTGCCCTGAAACCTGACCATCTGTTAAGCCAGACACCGACGTAACATTATTTTTTATTTCATCTTGGGTTTTTTAAAGGGTCAAAAACGGACATACTTGCTGCCATAACCTGAATATACTGTTTTCCAGAAGAATCCAAAGAAGCAGGCTTTTCTTCCCTATCATTTTCAGGAATACTGGTGGAAGGTCCTGATTCTCCAGGTGGTTCCGAGCTATCCAATAAATGATTCACTTTATTTCAAAAGTTCTGTCAGTTCTCGACAGAGATATTTCACCTGACTTGATTCAAGGGGGTCTTGGTTGACCATTAACAAATAATGTCAGTTTCAGTGTCCTACTACACTGAATTGCAAAGGAAAGGTCAGAACTATCAAAAATTGTTATAAGATCATCATCTTTATCATTGTGCTTTATTGTTACTTCGACATTGCTCAGAAGCTTTCCCCTGAAAACTCGCTGCATCATTAGCACTAATTCATCGTAAGTAATATTAATATCTTCATTATGGATAGGAATTTGTGGAATATCCTCCCCAAATTGAGCCTTCATGATTAGCTTCCCACTTAGGTTCAACTGTCCATTCATGGTGGACTCCAGGATGTTCTATATATACAACCCTAGAGAAAGAGGGCTTGTGGAGGCCACCGCCGCTGCCTCTCCACAGGTCTCCACTGACTGGGCCGACGCCAGGCCGCCAGACTGGGGTGTTGAGGGGAGTCTGTGATCACTGACTCCTCGGTTGCCCTCCATGGCCACTGCACCTCACTTGTAGGTTCATATGGGCCTGCCCAATCACCAAAAATAAGTTATTTTCTAAGTAAATGTTATTTTATTTATGTATTTTTTTTGAGATGGAGTCTCACTCTGTCACCCAGGCTGGAGTGCAATGGCACGATCTTGGCTCATGGCAACCTCCACCTCCTGTGTTCAAGTGATTCTCCTGCCTCAGCCTCCCAAGTAGCTGGAATTACAGGTTCCACCACCACGCCTGGCAAATTTTTGTATTTTTAGTAGAGATGGGGTTTCACCAGGTTGGCCAGGCTGGTGTTGAACTCCTGACCTCAGGTGATCCACCTGCCTCGGCCTCCCAAAGTGCTGGGATTACAGGCGTGAGCCACCGCGCCCAGCCAGTAAATGTTACCTTAACATTCATGTCATTGTTTTCTTTTGTCAAATTTCTTCACTGTTGGGGAAAAAAAGGATTATTTCAGAAGTGTTCCTGGGCTGATGACTTGAAAAGATAGGTCTGTTTATTTTGAAGTTATTGACAGAATTTGGGTTTGCTGTTGTTGTTCTTCCCTGGATATAGATTCTGTGTCTTTGGGGACTTTTCATGAAGTGTAGAGAGGTTTTATCTTGGGACTGGGATATAGAGGTTAATGCTTTTTCTTTGAATTTATTATCATTGGTTACTGTAAAGTTTAATTCTTAGAGCTGCATGTCCTAAGGCTTTTACCAAATTATAGGGATTTTTTTCCCCCTTTAAGAAAAAAAGAAGATCCAAACAGTCTTTTAAACTTATCTGTGATGGTCTTTCTGGACAGTAGTTTAGACTAGCTTTATGCATATATAATGATGAACATTTTTCTATACAGCTGGGGAAAGAGAATTAACTTTTTAATGAAATTTTTGTTTTAGGATATTTGAACTACCTGTACCTCTGCCAAGCATTTAGCTTTGTCTTAGCTGTGGAGATATTTCTATCTATTCTAAAAGTTGGTGCTTTTTTTTTTTTTTTTTTTTTAATTAAGGCTGAGTTATGTTTCATTTTGTATATCTCAGGTTTTAGATTTGGGGAAAGAGAGTTATTTCTTGTTTTTGCATGTTTATAGTAGGGAGCATATCACAAATTCTATCCTCAAGATATCTTTATTGAATAAAAAGTCAATCTGTTTGTAGGACTGCTAAGTTACATTATTGGTTAATACATAAATGTGCTTGTGTGTGTGTGTGTGTGTGTGTGTGTGTGTGTGTGTTTGTGTAGTCTGTCCTGTTTACCCTGTACCTATCCCTGTAGTTTCCTCAGACTGAGGGAGCTTGCAACTGTGATATGATGTTTCTTGGTTTGTTTGCTTAGATTGTTATACTAGGTTGAGCTTTTTGAGTAATGTAATTATGTTGCTTTGCCTTTGTTTTTCAAGCACCTACCTAGCACAGTGCCTGAATCTGGACTTTTGTTTTTTTAAGTGATAAATGAGTGGCTGAATGAATCCATCCCTGGCTTCTAAACTAGAATTTAAATTTGTCTCATCTGTCACATAAAGACAGTAATAGTAACAGTGAACCTTTAATACTTTCAAGGCTCTTGGAGCTGGGCGCAGTGGCTCACACTTGTCATGCCAGCATTTTGGGAGGCTAAGGCAGGAGGACCACTTGAGGCAAGGGGTTCAAGATCAGTCTGGGCAATATAGTGAGATGCAGTCTCTAAAAAATGTTTTTTTTTAATTAGCTGGGTGTGATGGTGCGTGCCTGTAGTCCCAGCTGCTTGGGAAGCTGAGACAGGAGAATGGCTTGAGCCCAGTAGTTTGAGGCTGCAATGAGCTATAATTGTGCCACCACACTCCAGCCTATGTGACAGAGCAAGACCCTGTCTCCAAAAAAATGCAAATAAAATAAATAAAACTCTTTGACTTTGTATCTTCAAAGATAGAAGATGCTATTTGTGTCTTCCCAACTATAGTTTATTGTGATAGAGAAAATCTCATCTGTAAATAGGGGGTATATAAGTCATCCCTAATGAGTATTCCTCCATGGGAGTGTGTAGTATTGGTATATGTGCTCTTGTCTCCTGAGTGGTGAGCTCTGGAGAGCTGAGTCTAGTACAGTGAGCAGCACGTAGGAAGCACTATAGAATTTTTTTTTTAATTTAATAGTATGAAGGTCCCTTTCAGCTCTGTGATCTATGTAACTTGCCTAAATTACCAAGTGAATTCAATGCCAGAACTGGAACCAAAGTGCTGGTCTTGTGACTCACCAGGCAAATACTCCTTCATAGATTCTTCTGCCTGGGTTCTTTTTTATTTCCGTTTTGTGGTATGTTTGAGTACCAGTACTGTTAGATGTGGAAAGGAGGCCTGCAGAGAGTGGGAAAGCGGGGGCGGGGTGGGCGGGGGGGTTAAGGTAACACAGGAATTGTAAAGTAAGTCACTTGTAATGCTGCAGTTCTTGGGGATTATTCACAGGAAGGGAGTATCCATACATTTTCTAGGGAAGTTGGGATGGGGAGTAGAAAATGATTTAGGTGATAGAATTGGGTAAGTAGATTGCTTTGGGCAGAGAACTAAGTCTGGATCCAAATAATCCACTGGGGCAAATGACCATGTCAACCTACATGTAATAGGGAATTCGATAAAAGATAATTAAGAACATAAAGCAGTGAAAGAAAAGCACGAGGTAATTAAACCAGCAAGCACTCCTTGCAGATTTTGGCACTGTGTAGCTAGGGGTACATTCTGCTTCATTTCTCCTTAACTTTTCTTTCTAATAATTAGCAATTTCTACCTAGCTGTAGAACTTCAAAGCTTAATATTTTTCTTAATGCTTGTAAAATGCATTAAAAATTATGTGTAAAAAATTATGATTATCTACTATCTTATTTAATCTCTATCACCTTGTTTTTTCAAGACAGAGTTTTGTTCTGTCATCCAGGCTGGAGTGCAGTGGCATGATCTTGGCTCACTGCAACCTCCACCTCCCAGGTTCAAGTGATTCTCCTGTCTCGGCTACCCAGGTAGCTGGGGTTATAGGCATGTACCACCATCACGCTCAGCTAATTTTTTGTATTTTTAGTAGAGATGGGGTTTTGCCGTGTTGGCCAGGATGGTCTCAAACTCCTGTACTCAAGTAATCCAACTGTCTCGGCCTCCCAAAGTGCTGGGATTACAGATGTGAGCCACTGCGCCCAGCCGGCACTTTGTATTTTTTTAAGAGCTTTTTTTTCTGTACTGATAGACAGATATAGCCACTAAGAATATTTATGGTTTGATTTATTTTATTATGATTTAAATTTTCTCATGATCATTCTTCCTATTATATTCATCACTTAATTATGGATTTTGCAGAAAAATTCTTGGAGTTATATTTTTATCCAATGAGATACTCATATTATAGTTACCATGAGAGAATTTCCATTTGTATAGATGTTCTCTGTTTTGAAGTAAAAAATACTCTCAGGGAATGAATCTGTCTGTATCAAGAATGGTTAGGAAGGTTTTCAGGTACCCTTGAAATAAACTTCAAAAGAAGACTTAGACTTGTGGTAGAAATTTCATTTCCATTTTAGACGTTAGTCACAATCACTTGAAACTTTTGTGCCTAGTATGTTACCCCTAGCTTGATAAGTTTTAATGCTGAAGAAACTTACGTTTAGAGAAAATCCAAAGGTGGCATTAGGTGGCATTAGTTTCTAAATCTGAGAGGTTGATGTTCCCGTCTTGGGCCTCGTTTTTTTATTTTTTATTTTTGAGATGAAGTCTTGGCTCTGTCGCCCAGGCTGTAGTGCAGTGACACGATCTCAGCTCATTGCAACCTCAGCCTCCCAAGTAACTGGGATTCCAGGCTCACGTCACCACACCTGGCTAATTTTGTATTTTTAGTAGAGATGGGGTTTCACCATGTTGGTCAGGTTGGTCTTGAACTCCTGACCTCAGGCGATCCACCTGCCTGGGCCTCCCAGAGTGCTGGGATTACAGGTGTGAGCCCCCGTGCCTAGCCTTTGGCTTAGTTTTGACTTGTGGTGTCAGGACTGCAGGAGATGGTTCCAGGGATCAGCAGCAACAGACTTTGCACCTCCACTTTTTATACCTAGCAAGAAGGGAAAACATGTTTATTTTTACCAAGTAGTTATGCATCATTGATATCTGAAAAGCATGGATTTCAAGCTTTTGTTTCTTTGCTTGCTTACTTATAAAGTACTTCCTCTCTAGATTGGAGGTGTCAGGAGGGCAGGGCCTATCTCTGTCGAGTTCGCTAATTATTCCCAAAACCTTCCATGGTGCCTGGTACAGAATGAGTCCTCAGAAAAATGCTTTCTGACTGGAACTGAATGAGTGCTTTATATGTTACTTTAGCATATATTATCTGTAGTGTAATTTTTATCTGTACTGCAATTGTTACAGTAACCCTATGAGGTTGATTGGACAAAGTATTCTTTTTAGATGAGAAAGCAGATTCAGAGAGACTGACAGGCCTTACTCAAGGGGAGTGAATGATAGAACCTGAATCTTAAGCTTAGGTTTTTTCACTTTAAGTCTAACTTTTTTTTTTTTTCCCCTATATCAGACTATTTGTTTCTTTCCTCTGGGTCTAAGGCAATCTTAGAGGGAAGTGGGGGTTAGAAAGAGGGAGAAGGTATGGCCATTCATCAGAAACCCTTCAAGAGGGAAGTAGCAGAATATTCTGTTAAAACACAGGGCCCCTGCAGGCTGACTGCTTGGGTTCTGATCTCAGCTCTGCTACTTGCTGGCTCTGTGACCTGGGCCAAGTAAGCCTGTCTAACTTTTCTCTGCCTCCACTTCTCATCTGTGAAATGGATGTAATAATAGTACAGTACTCAAAGGATTATTACGAGGAGTACATCAAAGGAATTAATATTTGCAAGGTGCTTAGGACAGTGTCTAGCACATTGTGTATTATAGAAGAGTTGTTAAATAGGAAGAATATGGATGATTATCACATGCTAATAGAATTTAGAAAGTTATAAATCGATAGTACTTAAACTTCTGATGGTAAGAAGTTAAGCATAACTAGGATGTTTTGTTTATTTTTGCTGGGTTGCTATAGTCTTTTGCTTCCATTTTAAACTTCCATTTTTCAGCTGCAATTTATTGTTCTTTTCTGGTGCCACTCTCTTTACTCATCTTCATTTGAAATTAAAATTTTTTTTCCAGAAATCTTCAATGATGAATTACTTTTTAACAAGAACCTGATTATAGCTCACACTTTCCCCTATTCAAATCACACAGCCAAAATGTGTGTGTACTGTGAGAATTTGGTATTTTTTTACAGTCTGTAAACTTACATAGTTCTCTTATTGTGTGCTTTTGAATATGTTTTCTTAATAGTAATGGCTATATATTTTGAAAAGCATATATATATGAGTAGAGCTCATAATATGCTTTACAAACATCATCTCATTTAATTCTTAAACAGAAACACCTGGGGGATAGATATGTGGGGCGGGGGAGGGGGAGGTTCCCCCCTCCCCCATTGAGAAATGGAATTTGAGAGAGGGAAACTTCTTTAAAGTGATGTACCTGGCTGAAGGTGAAGCCACTGTTTAATCTCTGACTTTTCAAGCTCTTAACATCTTTCTGCAGCCTGTTGTCTTTCCATGGAGAGTGTCAGTTTTAGAATGTTAGTACCTGGAAGATAAGTTCCAGATCTGTGAAGCATAATTAAGTAGAGGACTTCAGAGTCCCAGGCACAGTTGATACTTAATAAATCTAATGTTGGTGAGGGGAGGGGATTTAATAGTAACCATAATACTGATTTTGATGACAGACTATCAATTTTCATTTTTAAAAATTCTCAAGTACAGAAAAAGATATCTTCTTTTAAACAATCTTGTTTTATAAGCTAGATTAATTGATTCAGCATATTCATGTATGACTAACAGCTATGCTATATTGGAACCTTTCTTTTTCTGTTGTTTTATCAGATTTCTGACCTGTTTGCTTTGCTTTTATACACTGTCCTCAGTCCAGATGGCAGGTACAGGTCATTTTCCATGCTATTTTTGCTTAGTAGATATTTAAGTTACTAATAGAATGAACTCAGCAGAGCCGATTTGTTTGTCCTTGTACATGCCTTTTCTAGTTTATTAACTTTTGAAAAGTAACATTAGTCTCAAGCACTTTGTGATTATGATACTAACATTAAATTTAAACTCTGAACAGTGTTTTTTTGCTTGTTTGTTTGTTTGTTTTTAATAGGGACAGGGTTTTCCCATGTTGCCCAGGCTGGTCTCAAACTCCTGGGCTCAAGTGACCCGCCTCGGCCTCCTGAAGTGCTGGAATTACAGGCATGAGCCACTGCACCTGGCCTCTGAATGGTGTCTTAATCCTTATAGATGTTCTGTATTTTCTATCCCATAAACTTGCCTATGCTCTTCTTAAATGCAGATACTAGAATAAAGTGGAATGCTAGAATTGTTTTTTTTTTTTTTTTCAAAAAATATAGAATAACTTAACCATTAACCTAGCTTTTTGCATTTTTAACTGTAGTACCAGAAGAAAACATTGCAACTATGAAGTATGGAGCCCAAGTTGTAAAGGGGGAGCTGAAATCAGCCTTATTAGATGGTGATACTCAAAATTATGATTTGGATCATGGATTTTCAAGGCACCCAATTGATGATGACTGCCGTTCCGGCATCGAGATTAAGCTAGGTCAGCCGTCCATTATCAATCACATACGGATACTCCTGTGGGACCGAGATAGCCGGTAAGTGATTAGCATGACTTAGAAACTGACATTATATTTGAGATGACTTAACTTTGTGGTCATCTACTTTTGTTTTATAGATATGATGGTTTATCTCTTTGTGATCATTCTGCTATCTCTTGAAGGTTGGTTTTGGGGAAAGAGTTAAAGGGTACATTTCTTTAAAAGAAATACACTTTTTTGTTTTTTTCTTCTTATAAAAATAATGTGTGTTTATTGTAGAAACCGTAGAAAATATAGAAAAGCACATAGAAGAAAATAAAAATTGCTAGTAATCTCATTACCGATTATTAATCTTCATATGTACCTAGCTAGTGTTTTTTCAATTATGCATGGACACGTACACACACAAAACAGAAACCTGCACAAACATAGTTTTATGGATTAGATATACAAAAAGCTAATTTTGCTTTTAATACATTGTGAACATTCTGCCCTTTAAAAAATATTCCTCTAAAATGTATTTTTAATAGTTGTTTTGTATTCTATCATGAGTTAACATTATTTACTTGATTCATTAGTTTTGGATATTATAACCTTTTAAATGCATTTTACCCTATGGCAAAGAGAAATACTGTCTTTTAGTGTGTAGATAAGTATTATCCTCAAAACAAAAGAAATTTGTGAGAAAATTTAATGAACTCCAGTTTGGGAACCCATTCAGTTTCTTGGGGGCTTCAGAATTCTGCGTTTCTTCCAGCCACTGTGATGCTTTCACCCACTGTGACTTCTAGGTTCAACCATAATGGCAGAAGTACCAGAGCAATATGGTGACAAGAACTGAACTATTTCCTTCATTGCTGTTTATCATAAACCTAAACCCTGCATACCCAGTAACTATGCCCCACTGATGCCTCTTTAGATCTGGGCATGAAGGGCTTAAATAGTAATGATGATGATGTCCTGCAAACCTTACAAGGTGGTGTGTTTCTTCTGTTAGCACCACTGCCACCACCCTGGCTTTTTAGGCCATTTGAGCCCAGTGTGAAGGGAAGCTTTATGAAGTAAGAGTCAGCATTTCCCGTGTGCATGGGTGTGTGAGATCCCCAGGTTATCTTTTCCTGTTTGCTTTTTATTAAGAATATATTTTCTGATACGTAGCTTATTGGATATAATTTGATGTTTTTAATTGGCAAAGTGGAACCAATCCACATATCTCATTTCCAAGAGTCTCTGATTAATAACAACAGTATAATAAGAATACGTATTTGCAGTACTTTCATTACTTTTATGTGGTAGACACTGTTCTAAAAGCTTTACGTATTTCACTCATTGAACTAATAGGGAAATTATTATAAAAATAATAAAAGTTTGGTATGTTTGAAGCAAAGTGGTTGTCATTGTTTCTGTGATGTTAAATATTTATAGGCCACTTTGTGTTAGTATGTGCGTTACATTCACGAGGGATTTAACTTTACCACATAACAGTTCTTTTCTTACAGAAATTGTTACCATTCTAAGCAAAAGTGAAAATTCAGAATCTTAAGCCAAAAAGATTCTGACGTGTTGTAAAATTATAGCCTGTGTTACTGATAACCCAGAGAGGTTCAATAAAAGGTTATGACCAGTTTGAGACTGAGTGATAAAATGAATGGGAGTGAGGGGACAGCAAAGAGAATGAGGGGATGACACAAAATAAGCTGACCTTTTCTGGTCACAACTGTGGGTTGCAGGATGACATTTATGGTCACCTAAATCTTCCAAGATTGTTCCTGTTGATATTACAGTACAAGTAATAACTGCATCTCAGATTTAAATTTGGCTTATGACAGGGGAATATAGATTTGTTTAGGATGGGACCTGCATGTAATGGTTTGGAGTAGCTGACTAGGGGAGGATGATAGGCTGTTTTCATTACTGCCAGATTATCAGCTGGCAAGTTTTAAGTTGTACCCAAAAGAAACGTGCATTATCCCTTGACTGGTGTCATTTATTTTTTTGTGGGTAGCTTGTATGTATGGGAGGGTAGGAGACTGGTAGGCAGCAGGAGATAGGCTGCCCTCTGTGGGGGAACCATTCCAAGTTGACTTTCTTCCTTAGAGGGGTGGCCGAACACCCTGGCCAGGGAAGGTAGAGGGAAAAAGCGTACTTCCTGCTTCTCTATTTTCTGTTCTTCTCTCTCTCGTAGCATCATGTATCTTCTAATATGGTATAGGTGAGGCATCCTGACCATGTTTGAAAAGGAGTAAATATCTCACATGCCTGATGTGTCAAGTACTGTGTAGGACCCTAGGGATATGAGTATAAATACAGGATGGCCTTTGTTCTTAAGCAGCTTATGATTTGAGAAAGCAGACAGACAACCTGAGAGATAATTTCAGTGCATTGTAGGTGAATGCTATCATAACATTGTTTTGTTATTAGAATTTCATTATGTAGAAAATGTAATTACTGAATTCTGTATTTTTGTATCTTTTAACACTTTATTAAAGTACAGCTTTGTATTGTTATTTTAATATGGTCATTTTTTCTGCTTTTTCCTTTTGATTCACAGGTCTTATTCATACTTCATTGAAGTGTCAATGGATGAACTGGACTGGGTTAGAGTGATAGACCATTCCCAGTATCTGTGTCGTTCTTGGCAGAAATTATATTTTCCAGCCCGTGTCTGCAGGTTAGTTCTCAGTGGTTAACAAATGATTTTTATTTTTGTTTAAGGAGATTGGACTTTGAGAAGCAGAAATGCATTTTTTCATCTTGAAAAAAGAGTTCTTCAGGATGTCAACTACTAAACATATCCCAAGTAAAAAACTTAGGAAAAGTATGGAAAAATTATGCATCCTAATATTTACAGTGTGTTGTGGAACTATTTGTACAACATGTCTTGTATAATATATATGTAGTACACACATGAATGAATGAGAAGGGACAGGGAACATTTGAGAAGTGGAATGTTTTTTAAGCTCTGTGCTCTACAGTGAATGGTCATATTCATTGTGATACATTGAAAGCAGAATTATTGTTAGGGGTGCATTCTTCTTAGGAAAGCCATGAGAGATATTTCTGGAGTTTTCCTTGGCAATGGCCAGGGCTGGAGGAGATTTTTGAATGCCAGTGTGCATGTTCTGGTCATCTGTTTTTTCTGTAGGTTAGTGGTTAACAAATGGGGTTTGACAGAATGGGTGTTTCAAGTGGGGTTGCATTTGGGGCAAATGAGGCTTAGCTAGTGAGGCTCGAGGCTCAGAGCTTCTCTTCAGCCAGAGCACCTCAGCTTTAATTTTTGTTATGTATTGCAGCCCTCAATATTGTTGTCTTCTAAAAATATCAAAAAGCTACAGTTTCAATATTTCATATTCTCCCTTTAGGTATAATCCATCATTTAAAATTTCTGAAATCTTGTAAAGCCTATACAAATTAGTGAATTTGTTTGGGTGGTTAAAGGGCCCCGAAATTCTGTTGTTTTTTTCTGTTGTAGTTTTCTCCCTGGAAATTGCCCTTAGATATTCTTTACCTTAAAGTCAAAAGATTAAAGGTAGAACGTGATTAGTTTGTTTGCTCAGGAGGAAAAGGGAAGGGATATGGTGAGTGTACACCATGGAGAATGTGGGGCTGGCCCCTTACCCATGACCCATCTGATCTCCCACTGTGGCTGATTGGGAGCAGAGGGGGAGGCACCAAAGCACTTAGTCTCTTGGTCAGAAGTTACTTTTATACTTGTGAAACTTATGGTCTAACAGCAAAAGGCTGAATTTTTACCTCCACTATAGGAACTTCACAAAACCGTTCAGCCTCTGGTACAGTAAAGAACGTTGCCTACATTTTTTTTTTTTATTGGTATGACCAGACACAATGTTATTACTCAGGGATCCTCTTGTGTGAAAATGAAGAAAATCAATTTCATTTCCCCAAGGACAGACTTAAGTGTCTCAGGTCTGGCAGTTGCTCTTTTATCAGAGGAGTTTTGAATGGATTAAAATAAGAGGGACAAGAAATTGAGTGAAGATTCCATATCTCAGAGCTGCCTGGGGATACTTCCAGAGTGATAGAGGGACCCCCACGTGGAGGAGGAGATTGAGTCTGCATTGACTCTGGTTATTACTGTTGTATCTGATTAAAACATAGGCAGCATAACAAAGCATCTGATATGGACTGAAGGACTGTGTGTTTGCATTTAATTTGCAACAACAGGAACATGACTCTCAGAACAAATAATCATGTATATAATAATACCAGCCATGACAGCCTGTGTGCTTTACCCACCTGAAAGCTCCTGTTGTATGTATGGAAACATGTGCCTTTGATCATGATCTCTGGCTTTTAGAAAATATACTTTACCTTTGTATATTAGTGAGCATGATTATACTCTCCTTCTTTTGTCTTTCCTGTCTGGCCTTGACTTTTTTGGTAGAGCTGTTATGTGTTTAGAGACTGGCTGTATTCATGATGCTAGTTTTTGTCTTGGTATAGCCAGCTCCCAGTTCTGGTTGAAAAATACTGAGCAACAGTGATCTTAGTGATAATGATAACAAGAAGAGGAAAGAATCTTGATATCCACGTTAATAAGAATTTTTTAAAAAATTAAAACCACCTTATTATATTAATTACTACTTTCCTTAGTAAACTGCCTTTTTTAGGAGTTTGTAATTTTATAGTATTTAAAAATGGACCTAAGAGTATGTCTATAGATTAACTGAGGATGTCTTGGTCTTTCTTATCTTCACAATTATTTATTGTCTACCTAAACAATGTTCTAACTACACTTCTTCCAAGAACTTCACTGGGCAAATAAATTCTTTATTTCCTCAGCACGTAAGTGTTCAATTTGCATTATGTTTGTTAATTTGCACATTTGTATGGCAGCTTTGTTCTTTAGTGTCCTTTGTGTGTTTATCTTGCCTCTGATACTAAAATTACAAGCTCTTGGAGGCGGGGAGTATGGATTCTAATCTTTTATTATTCTTGCACAGTGCTCAGACTGTGACCTTGTATGCAGTAGGTACTCTATAAATGTTAGCATAGGTTTCATGGTGTCAAGGCAATGACTATGTAATGAAGAGAGATTGATCGAACATTAATATGTACATATATTCCTTGGGACTTTTTATCAATGTATTCATTAATACATATATGAGTGCTGGAAAATTCTCTGTAATGGTAAATGGTTCTGAATTCTTTGCAAAGGTTACTTTGTTTTTTCTTCAGGAAACTGAATTTGGAGGTTATTCCTGAAGAATGTAAGTGTCATGTATTGATGAAAGATTACATCTAATACATTCACAAAAATGATACCTGATGAATGGGAAATCTGAGATTACCCCATCCTCTCTTTGAGTTTAGGCTAAACCACATATGAATCAGAATTGTGTAGTAGAAAAATAATGGGCTGTGGAGTTAGGTAGAGCTCCTCTCAAATCTTTGTTTCACCTCATATTTGTGTTGTGATAAGATTGTGCCTCTCTGAGCCCTAATATCTGCATCCATAAAGAATAGGAATACCAGCACCTGTTCATGGGGTTTGATGTGAGAGTTAGATGATATAGCACATTTACATGTATGGAGCACAGTTCTGGCAGAAAGGAGGGGCTCAATAAATGGCAGTCATTTTTATTATTTTTCCTAATTTCAGAAACTCCTGACTGGTGATTGACCTTCAGAGAGAGTCATCCCTGCCATCGTCGTTGGTCATGGTAGCTCTCACTGTGAGGTGGCTCTCACTCTCACCTCTGGAGCCTAGTCTTTTTGGTACTTTTTAAATTGCCAATCCATACATACAGTCGAAAACATGGCTTAAACAGTTTTAGCTTAACAACTGGCCCATCTTTGTATATGTCTAGGAGTTTTCATATATTTTCGTTGGTAAAATATATATAACATAAGATTTGCCATTCATCTGTCTTGTCAAATGTAATTCAGTCAGCATTCATCTCAGCAAGATAGTCGATGTTATCTAGTGGCAGATAACATCAGTCTTCAAAGCCAGGGTGATCATTCCAACCATGATAATGAATGCAGGGCAATGGTCTGCTTTGCCTTTCTGGACTCGTTTTAGGAATGTTTGTGAGTTAAGTGGGGATTACTGTATGTAGCCAAAAGCTTAGACCAGTTACCCCCTTCAGACTTTAACTGGAGACGGAGAAAAGTGACTCATCAATTTATGCTCAATTTTTCATATGCCTTGAGAACCATGTTATGTCTTATCAGCCTTTTCTTTCTAAGGGAAGGCAATTTCCACTTTACCCATAATCTGTAACCTTCGAATTGTCTTCTTGGTTATCTGGTAAACTCTCTCTCAGTCCTTTCCACCTTAGATAATCGAATCTAGTACTGAACAGAAAACACTAGTAAGGAATGGTGAATATTGACTACCCTGGGGGTACTTTTGAAATTTTGAGCTGTTCCTCAACATGGTGCTGTTAATTTGGCAGCCATATAATATTGCTGAAAAATGAGAAAACTTTAAAACATGAGTGTGAATGGATAGAAGTAGAATTCAAAGTGTGCATGTGACTGGTGGCTGGAATTGCAAGTGAAATCTTGGTCTAAAACCTGAAAGTTGAGAGAGAAGAAAGCAGGGCTAAAAGCAAAGTTCTCAAGGTTATGCCCATTGAGAGAGGGAAGAAGAGCATAGGTGGGAGAGGGATTTACCTTAGGGGCTGGACTGAGTTTAGAGGAGGATCAGGAGCATTGTTTACTGGAGACAAGGCCAGACAGGGTGTTGAGATGGGTGTAAGTTGATAATTTAGAGCCTGGTATAGGAGAGATGAACTTGTTTAATACAAAACTGGGTTTCTTTCTTTATTTCCTTTTTTAAAAAAATATCAAAATGGAAATATCTCTCATTATAAAATTATAATGTAGTATATATTTTAAATATTGATAAAACTTGTCATCTGGAAATGTTGTACTCAATTTCTACCAATTGCATGCAAAAATGCCCCTTTCTGTGAACTTTCACCAATGCAGACACTGTCACCATTTTGCCAATGTAATATATAATTTGTTGAAAACAAAAGTCCTATTTTACTTTGAATTTCTTTATTGGTGAGTTAAAGTATCTTTTAATACTGGCCATTTGTTAATTTCTTATTTATGAAAAGCCTGTTTTTGTCTTCTGCATATTTTTCTTCTGAGAGTTGTCTTTTTCTTTTTGTCTTGTGAGAACTTTGTATCAATACATACATATATGACATTATTCTTTTGCCTGTCATATATGAAATTTGTTACACATTTTTAGTGTTTTATTGGTACTTTTTGCCATATAGAATTTTACTTTTTAAAAAATGTATTCAAATCTGTCCATCTTTTAATGATTTCTGGCTTGGTATTATGATTAGAAGATTATTCCTCATTCTAATATTAGAGAATGTTAAACTTTTATGTGTATGTGCATATCTTTTTTCCACTACTTGTTTTTTTTTTAAGCTTTATATCTAAGTATTTAATACAGTCAGGATATTTTGCATATATCTTTTCAGGTAGGGATAGTCAGTTGACTAAAGTCATTTATTTAATAATCATTTTTTGCTATCCTAATGTGATCAGCCATATTTATCATGAGCTGGATTCTAGGGTATACACTACTCGGTTCCACTGATTTCTTTGATTCTTGCTGCAAGTATTTTAATTATTGTAGTTCACTGCCCTCCTTTTTCTTCTTTTCTTAGAATGAGAAATTGTAGTGTGCCATATGTGTCATAGGAAACAGAAAGGGTATCATAGAGCATGTGCTGCTAGCCTATCTTCTGGTTGTCATAGTCACATTAGAGGCCATAAGTGATGATAAACATCTCACTAGAATGGTTCTACTTTCACTTACAACAGGAAATTTAGGCATGCTTCACCAGCTAAGGAAATAGATTTTATGTATTCATTCATCACTCACCCATTCAACAAATAAGCGCCTACTTTATGCTCTTGTTATACTTGATATTGAGGCCACAACAATGAAGAAGATTGCCAAGGTTTCTGTGCTCTTGGAATTTGGTAGAAACAGATTGAAACAAACAAATAATAAGAGCACATGACATAATTATGAGTGTTGCAAAGATAGTACTGTGATAGTAATGGAGGTCGGGGAGGAGGATTATTTTAAATAGGGTAGTTAGAGAAGGCCAGAGACAGGGGGCAGGTATTTTAAGCTGAGATGAAGGGGGTGATATTTTCTGGTCATTGTTTTACTTGTTTGTGTGTGTGTGTGTGTGTGTGTGTGTGTGTGTGTGTGTGTGTTTCTTTGTATTTTAGATGGGCTTGCTCTGTCACCCAGGCTGGAGTGCAGTAGTGCCATCTTGGCTCGCTGCAACCTCCACCTCCTGGGCTCAAGTGATTCTTTGACCTCACCCTCCTGAGTAGCTGGGACTACAGGCATGTTCCACCACACCCAGCTAGTTTTTTCTGTTTTTAGTAGAGATGGGGTCTTGCCATGTTGCCCAGGCTGGTCTTCAACTCCTGAACTCAAGCGATCTGACTGTTTCAGCCTTACAAAGTGCTGGGATTACAGGTGTGAGCCACCATGCCTAGCCCATTGTTTTAGATATTTACACAACATCTAAATATTTTCTTTGATGTGCATTGAATGTTATTCAGGAGTAGCTGGTCTACGTAGGAGACCTCATTAGATGAGTACTCTAACTTTACTGTGTTTTGATATATGGCATTTTAGTCTCATTTATTGCTTCTATACATTCTAGGCCCCCCTCATTCCTGCTGTCAATAGATACAGCAAAATTTTTGTTCTCCTATTCTCATTAGATTATAGTACCTATACAGTGGTATAGATCTACATAAAACAAATGAGAAAATAAGCATTGCTATTTATGGAAGTATTCGTTCCCTGCCATATTAACGCTTGTATAATGTGTGTCTTCTTTCGTTTCTCTTTTGTTCCCTACACCTCCGCCCATAACTGGGCATTGATATACTTATTTACTTTTAAAGGCAGACACTCTTACGTTATTCAGTGTTCACTAGATTGCTTTAGAATCCTAGCTAGAATAATGCTGAGCCTTTACTTTCTTCTTACGACTGGAGAGCTTCACAATTCAAGAAATGCCTTATTCAGATGTAAAAGAAACAGGAATAGTTTCATTTTTAAAGAAAGCAATCTTTTTAGTTCATACTTAGTTTCAATTGTCCATCTACCTACAACCTTGATATTATAGTTGAACTAGCAAGAGCAACCCACATAGAGGAACATTTTCTTCTAAGAATGCAAAGCAAAGTGTAGCCACATGGTGTCACTAAATTATAACAATTTTACTTGAAGCTAAAGAGAATTTAAAAATTGCTTTTTTGTACCATCATATTTAAATATAAATGGTTCTAAAAGTCTGTGATTTGTGAAATAACATGTGAAACTATTTGTTCTATTTAAGTCTTTCTGCTGAGTTAATGATGTCCAAAGTCCAGAGGTGTATATTTTGGTGCTTGCTAGCTAGTTCTTGAGTTGTCATCTGCAAGGCATAGGTGAAATGTGGGCTTCTGTAGTCTAGCTATTCAGTTTCATGCAAATAAGTTTTTTTAACCTTCCTTTGGAATTTTGAAAGAGAGGAGTAACTCAAAGGAGATAGGAGATAGATTCTCTAAATATTTAAAAGGAATCAGAAAACAGAAGAAAAGAGGAATGAGGATAAAGAGAAATGAGGTTACAGGACCTCAGAAGAGGTAGGAAGGGAACAGTCTAACATTTATTGAGCATCTTCTATGGGTCAGGCACATCTCATTACCTTGTGTAATTCTTATAATAGCCCTGTAGGAGAAAAACCACTACTTAATTTTATAGATGAGGAAATGGAGCCTTAGAAAAGCTAAATTTGTAACCAGGTCTGCCTGACTCCACATTACATTGCTGCTGCAAGAATCAAGGTAAAGAAATAGCTCTACCTTAGAGTAGGAGAAGGAGGCATTGAGCCCTGAAGAAGCTCTTACTGCCTCTTTGGAATGAGCAGTTTCCAGCAATCCTGTAGGGGAGGGCCTGCTATGGCCAAATTCTACTAGTGCTGGTCACAGCCACCCAGACTACACACACGTTATACTAATAATATGTTTTCTGTTTTAAAATGCTCCAAAGGGAGTGCAGCAATCCTTTAGGTATGTTTTGTCAGTTTGTCTGTAGAGCTTCGAATTTTCCTGCCCTTTAGTTCTCCATAAGATCATTTTAGAGTATTATTACAGAGTGAACCTAGTATTCTTAAATCCTAGCTTGTTTTCATTCAGCTGTGTTTAGAAACAAATTCCATATTTTATGAAATTTTTATTTACAAGATCTTTTCACATCTTAAGTTGGTTTTTTTTAGTTGGGAAATTTTCTGTTTATTATTTTCACCTAGAATCCTTTTATTAGGGGGAAAAACACAACAACAATAGCAAAAAAACCCAAAAAACCCGCCATGTTTTATATTCAATAAGACCTTTAAGAAATGACTGTTTGTCCTTAAGTTATTCAGTTGAATCCAGGCTTCTTTGTTTTGTTTTGTTTAAAGGATAATAACATGTTGAGCTTCTTCTGTGTGAGAAAATAGAATAGGGTTGCCCTTTTCCTTTGCATTGTATTTTATAATTTTAGAATATAAATTAGTGTCCTAATAAGCTTATTGCGTGAGATAATGTTACTAACACTAATAACCTGTTGTTATTACCACAAACAGCCATTGTCTGTTTTTCATTCTGAAAGGGCAAAAACTATATTTGCTTCTGCTAACAGTTGCTTCCCAAGCAGTTAGGCCCAGGATTAAGTTCAGGTAGCACCTTCTATGTTGATCATCAAACATCTTTTTTCTCATGTTTTTCTTCTCAATACTACTTTATTACTTATGGGATTTATTCATTCAGACATTCATGCAAGAAATATTTATTGAACACATGCTGTATTGCAGTCACCTCATTTAGGTGCCAGATATAAAAAGATGAACAAGACACAGTGGCTGCTCTCAAGAATTTCATGATATAGTTTTTGCCCTTCCAGGCAAAATAATGAATAAAGAATGTTCTATGTATTCAGGACACTTACCTAAGGTAGACTCTGCATTGGACTTGGCCAAATCTAAACCTTCTCTCAAAGCTCTCCATCATTAGATTCTTCTGCTTCTATAGCATCATTCTTGGTTCTTACAAAAAATACCTTTTTTTGTTTTGGTCTCGCAAGTCAAAATTGTCTATTTACCATCTACCCACCCATAATTCCTACGTATGTCCCTAAGCTCAGAGAACATACATAAATGACAATCTTCTCTTTCTGTGTTACCTTATATAACTGTGTAAGGTATCTAGGAGTTACTTGGTTTTAGTTAAAGCTATCTCTTTTAAAACTTCTTTCTACAAGATTAAAAGACTCACTATGAAGAACTGTAAATTATGTTGTCACAGAAAACAGTAAAAATTCCCAAGAAGTAAAGAAAGTCCCCCTCTTTGGAGCCAGGACTTGAGTTAGCATCTTTTGCTTAGAAAAATAGTATGTTACATAGATATTTCATTGTTGGGTACATGCTGCACATGAGGAAATGAATGTTAGTCTATCAGTTTTCCTTTGCGAAATATCCGTTAGGAGTCTGTTTTGGTGTACTGCAACTCTCCCAACACTTATTTGTGAAACTTAGGAAATCCTGAAGCAAGGAAGGAATAGAATGCAAAGCCATCCAGGACTTGGGGGCTTCTAAATATGAGCCAAGAGCCTCCAGCACAAGGAACAGAGACAAAAGCGAGCTACTGAACTGGGAATGGAACCCAGGAATTAATGAAACTGGTGAGGAAGAGTTTCCAGGACCTTCAGTCCAGCTTCAGAAGTGAATAAGAAAATGCGATCAATGAAACAAAACTTCATTTATTGCTTTTTGGATGACCAAGAAGATAGAGGGACAATTAGATCTTGTAGATAAACAAACTTCGACACAGATTTTTTTGTGTGTGAATTACATAGTCATTTTTCTATCCTGCTTACTTTGGCAATGGTGCTCTTAAAAAGATATTGTTGAGTAGTTAATAATTCTGTCAGTGGAGAGTTAAATCTTGTACATTCAAATTTCACCCCATGCTACTTAACGACGATTGCTCTGACCTTTCATAGTATTTATAGCTTGAATCACCCAATTAGCCATTAATGATATATCTTGTATACTTTTGAAATCATTTTGCAGTTCCTGGACCTTGCTTTATATTCCTTTGCTAGTAGTGGCTCATCAGATATCTTGTTGAATCTCCTTAGCCCTCTAAGATCCCTGAATGCAGGTGCCTGGATAATAATCTATTTTTCTCGAATATATCCTTTTAACACTTTTTTTTCCCCCAGTGTTAGAAGGAAATAACAGGAAACAAAGTTTTATATTGTTTTCCACAGAAAATATGTTTAAAGAAAACTGTGAGTACAAGTCCCATGGTCGGTAAAATCATCAGAGCTTTCTCAGTGATCCTTATAAATGGTAGAAGTTCCCTAGATCAGGGTGCTGTCTGTGGATACAAGGTTAGCTCAGGGGAGAGTAGATCAGAAGTAAAACAAGATTGCTTGTCAGCTGCCAGAAAATCTGGGCAGAGTACCAGGCCTGGTTCATCTTCTAAAAATTCATCTCCCAATATGAAAATAGAGGGCTCAGTCCCTGCTAGGAATGGTGGTAGCATGAACACTTGGACTTCCTTCAGCCCAAAACACTTTATTGATGCGAAGAAAGGTGGGGGGAGTGGACTGTGGATTGGAGTGGACTGTTGGCATTGACCTCATTTAAGAGCTGTAGGCTGGGCGCAGTGGCTCATGCCTGTAATCCCAGCACTTTGGGAGGCCGAGGCGGGCAGATCATGAGGTCAGGAGATCGAGACCATCCTGGCTAACACGGTGGAACCCCGTCTCTACTAAGAATACAAAAAATTAGCCAGGCTTGGTGGCGAGTGCCTGTCGTCCCAGCTACTGGGGAGGCTGAGGCAGGAGAATGGCGTAAACCCAGGAGGCGGAGCTTTCAGTGAGCCGAGATCGCGCCACTGCACTCCAGCCTGGGCGACAGAGTGAGACTCCGTCTCAAAAAATAGATACATACATACATAAATAAATAAATAAAAAAGAGAGCTGTAATATTTTCTTTAGCGGCCTTATGCTTCAAATTAAAATTTCATTAGTTAATAATTGTTCTTGCAAATAATGTGGGTCATATATATACATGAATATGTCCTTCTTGATAAGAAGCTATAGGTTTAATTTCTAATAGTCATAGAAATTCTGTGCACATTATGAAGCTATTAGAATGTAACAGCTGTTTTAGTTCATCTCATCCTGCAAAAGAAATGCGATGCAGACTAAAATGATCAGTAATTATGTATTTTGAAAGCTAAATCTTCAGTTATTAGAAAGAACTAATTTACACATTAGTTACTGATAAAACTACAGTATGCTATGAGTTTCAAAGTTAGTGTTATCGCCTGTCTAAGACTATGAGAGAGAAATCTGTGCCAAAAGACGTTTTTCCTCCTTTGAAATCCTCTTTTGCATTACCCATTGTAATTTTGGAGTTGCAAATCAACAGTAACAAAAAACTGCTTGATATTTTTCTAAGGAAAAAAATTAGAAGGACTGTTAGAGGGAACAGGATTTAGAAGGACTTTATTTTATGTCTGTTGATCAGTGACTACCATCTGCCTTCCATTTAATGTTGTAGAAGCATGCATGCGTTTCCCAGTTCTGAACAGATGATGTGCATGGTTTGTTGAGATATATGTGTATTCTGGATGTGTGTGTGTATGTATACCTACAGTGCTTAAAATCACACTTCAAGTGTAAAACAGATAATGAGTCTCCATTTTGGGCTGATTTGCATATTCAGCTCTTACACACAAAACAAAAGACTACAATGACACTGATTTTCTTTCCTCCTTGAGAATCAGCACTAACCAGCTGTCAATGAATATTTCGATTAAACACTTTTCTTTATTGGGGAACTTTGGGGCACATTCTTTGTATAAACATATTGTTTTCTTTGATTTCAAGGGACATATTTTCAGTATGATTCATGGATGCATCACTCTGGTAAGCTGTTGTGCACAAAAATATATTTTTCTCTGTAAACTTCCTTTTTACCATTGATTTCTTTAGGGCAAAAGTATGGTTAAGAAAAAATATTTCAACTCAGGATATTTACCCAAAATAAAGGTGGAGAATATACCTGCTTTAAGTAAACTGAAGATTTTTTTTTTTTTTTTGAGACGGAGTCTTGCTCTGTCCCCCGGGCTGGAGTGCAGTGGCGCTATCTCGGCTCACTGCAAGCTCCGCCTCCTGGGTTCACGCCATTCTCCTGCCTCAGCCTCCCGAGTAGCTGGGACTACAGGCGCCCGCCACCGTGCCTGGCTAATTTTTTGTATTTTTAGTAGAGATGGGGTTTCACCGTGGTCTCGATCTCCTGACCTTGTGATCTGCCCGCCTCAGCCTCCCAAAGTGCTGGGATTACAGGCGTGAGCCACTGCGCCCGGCCCGTAAACTGAAGATTTTAAAGTATAGATTCATAAAGTTGACTTCTTTAAGATTTTTCAAGAAGATTTAGCAGTTCCTCTAATATATTAAAAATATTATTTTACTGCAGAAATTTGGTTAATATTTTTACATATCTTTTAGCTTTCTGTGTATAATCATACACAAACATGTTATTTACAAAAATGGTATTATATAGTACATGCTATTTTGAAACTTTACACATGTATCTTTATATTTATTGTGGTTGTTATTCTATATCGAAAAATCTACTTTCTCCTTGAATTTTTTTTGTCTTTAATTTTTTTCAGTCAAGTGCAGTAGTGAGAAGTGGACAAAGAGTAGAATAAGGATTTCGATCTGTAACTGACTGTGAACAATCAATTGAGATAACTCACTACCTTCAGACCAACCTACTTTATCCTTTTAAACAATAGCACAGTGTTCTAAATGTATTGTTGCTTGTTGATTACCCGACCAGTTCCCTATTAAGGGACCTTTAGGATGTCTCCAGTTTTGCAATTACAGAACAATGTGGTCTTTGCCCCTTTGATTATCTCTAAACAAGCAGAGTCAAAGTATTATAATCATCTCAAAGTGTGAAACATTTTACTAAATGCTATCCACAAATATTGTACCAGTTTATTCCTCTCCATGAATGGTAGTTTCTATTTTCCCATATTCTTATCAACAATGGGCATTATCATTATTTTGAATCTTTGTTTGAACTGACAAGCAAATCATGGTCTCATTTGTTTTATGCAGATTTTTCATTATTTGTAAAAATTAAACAACGGTGCACTTGTTGATAGACATCACAATTTCATAGAAAAGATAAAAGTCGAGTTAGCCTCAAAGGATAGTTTGAGTTTTGTTCAGATGGTTTGACAGGGCTTTTCCCATGAGGTCATCTCATGGGAACAGTGGTTCTCAACTGGGGGTGAATTTGCTCCCTTGAAGGATATTTGGCAATGTCTGGAGATTGTTTTGAGGGGGTGCATACTACTGGTATCTAGTGAGTAGAAACCAGAGATGCTGTTAAACATCTTACAATGCACAGGACATATCCCTACAACGAAGAATTATCCAGCTGCAAATGTCAATAGTGTCAAGGTTGAGAAACCCTGTTTAGGAAAAGGTTGCAGTGATGTGATTAGTGAAGAGGGCTTGAATTAGAATGTCTTTGGTTAAATGGTGAAAGGAAATAGCTGTAAAAGACAGTTCAGAAGAAAAACCAGTCAAACTTTATGACTGATGGAGAAAAAAAATCAAGAAGTTGAGCCAATGAGAATTTTGAAGTTTGGAACCTAAGTGACTAGGAAATGGGGTGACATAGGTAGACAGAAGTTGTGAAGGAATCACTTTGAGCTAGTTGCAGAATTATTATTTAAGAAAAAAATGATAACATTTGCTATTTTATCTGCTTTGTTTTCATATAGTGAGATTCTTTTTTTTTTTTTTTCTTTTTTGAGACGGAGTCTCGCTCTGTCGCCCAGGCTTGAGTGCAGTGGCGCAATCTTGGCTCACTGCAAGCTCCGCCTCCCGGTTTCATGCCAGTCTCCTGCCTCAGCCTCCTAAGTAGCTGGGACTACACCACCACACCTGGCTACTTTTGTTTTTGTATTTTTAGTAGAGACGGGGTTTCACCGTGTTAGCCAGGATGATCTCGATCTCCTGACCTTGTGATCTGCCCGCCTTGGCCTCCCAAAGTGCTGGGATTACAGGCATCAGCCACCACGCCTGGCCATATAGTGAGATTCTTATTTTATGCTTGGTGCCAGGATTGAGTTGGATCTTAAAAAATCTCTAACTAGTACCAAACATGTGGTCTCAGTTCCTCTTTCTGAAATGTTCTTCTCTCATCTCCGCTCCTGAAATCCCATCTATTCATTTAGTAAGCTGAAATGCCACTTCCTCCAGGGAATTTTTGATATCCCAAATGAAATAAAAGTATTTTTTCCCTATTTATTCAACAAATACTTACTGAGTGCCTGCTACATGACAGGAACTGTACTGGGACTGGAACTACAGTGGGGAGTTTTGAACACACATCCCTTACCCTTATAGCTTACAGCTTAGTAGTCAAATATTAAACAAAATAATTACAAGTAAAGAAAGAATTATAGGCTCTGATAAGTGTGGAGAGAGAAAAGCACAAGTGGGCAGTAAAGGTATAACATGAATACAATTTAAACTGGGGAGTCAGGGGAGGTCCTTCAGGGAAGAGCTCTTTGAGACCTAAGTGATGATTAAGAGTTAGATAGGCAAAGGCAAAAGGAGAAAGCATTTGGAGCAGAGACAGGTAGGGAAATCTTGAGGGAGGAAAGAACTTGGCTTGCTTAAGGAAATGAAAAGACGTCAGTGTACTGGGAGTGGTGGCGAGGTAAAGGGGGAAAGATGGGTAAATGACCTGGTCGTTCAGGTCTGCATGTGTGTGGGAGGCACGTTAAAGAGCTTGTAGTAGTCTATCAAAAGTGCGGTCCCTGGGAAGGTGAGGGATGTGACATGATCTGACTTTAGTTTTTGAAAGACTTTGCCTCCTTGTGGGGAATGGATTGAGGTAGGCGGGAGTGGAAGGAGCGAAACCAGTTAGGAGACCTCTGTTGTAGCATAGGAGAGGAGTGGTGGTCTCGTGTAAGGATTGTGGCAGTGGAGTCAGAGAGAAAGGAGTGGATTTTAGATGGGTTCTTCAGCTTATGCAACTTCCAGGGAGCATTGTTAGATATAGGCTCAATGATGGAAAAGGAGGTCTGGGCTAGAAATAGAACCTTAAGGGTTGTTGTCATAGAGGATGATATTTGAAGCCATAGGAGCCAATTAGATCCAAAAGAAATAGAATGTAGTAAAGTGTAGAGGAAAAAGAAAAGAGGACCTAGGACTGAGTCTGAAGTGCTCCAAAATTTGCTCTGGTAGAAGAGGAGAAATTGTAAAAAGAAATGGGGAAGGAATGGCCAGCAAGAAAAGGACAGTGAAGAATGTGTGGCTTCAAGAAAGAGGGACAGGTCATCAATGCCAGATCAAGTAGATGAGGAATGGGAAGTGCCCATCAGCTCTGGCAACACACAGTGCACGGTTCACCTTGGTAGGAGCAGTTTTACTGATACAGTAGTGGTGGAAATCAGATTAGAATGGGTTAAAGAAGCAAATGTATACTTTATAATAAAATTAAACATACATACACCCATTAAGCCAGCAATTCCCTTGTTGGCAGAATTCATTCAAAGAAAATAGGTGTCTAAGCATGCTTATTGCAGCATTGCTTATAGCTTCAAAAAACTGAAAACTACCAAAATGCCCATCAATAGGGGAGTTAATTAAAATGGAAAAGAATTAATTATATCCATATGAATCAACCTAGAGGGATTTTAATAAAAATTGTTGATGAAAAACACAGAGATACTTCTTTTATCAATAAACAACCTTATATATGTATATAAATGTTTATTTGGATTTATATGAGAATAGAGAATGGTGTGGAAGGATACACACCAAACTTTAATATTGATTAAGCAAGTATTATTAGATTTTTATTTATTTTTTGTTATACTTGCTATACAATCATTTTTAAAAATAAATAGGGAGCTGAAGTTACTTTTTACAAATTTTGGGAGATGAGGAAATGAAGAAAAAAAGAATAAATCACTTTTTTTGAGAAACTTTGCCATTAAGGTAAATACAGGTACCTGGTGGACATTAGAAATGCATGTGCTTTTTAAAGATGAGAGGTGCTAAAGCATGTTTAAATACTGATTAAATGGATCCAGGAGGAAGAAACTGAAGCGGAAGGAGAAAGACAGTCAATGGAATAAGACACACCTCCATTTCGTGTAACAGAAAGAATGTTTTCATATTGTGATGACTTCTATTTTCCTGTGCGGTCTTTAAGACTGCAAAGCATGTGTTTTTAAGTGTACCCTACAGAATCTGGGTCTGAAGGAGTCCACATCATAATTTGATCTTTGCGGATTTTGGCTTCTTAAGAAAAATACAAATTGTTAATATCTTGTTTTGAAAATGGCATTATCTGCAGGGTATTGGTAATAAGGATAGATGCCTTATAGTACTAGGTGCACTTGCATGCTCTCTCTTTCTCTTTCTCTCTCTAATTTCAACTTTTATTTTACATTCAAGGGGCACATATGCAGGTTCGTTACATGGGTATATTGTGTTTTGTTGAGGTTTAGGTTACAAATGGTCCTGTCACTCAGGTAGTGAGCATGGTACCCAATAGGTAGTTTTTCAGCCCCTGCCCCCTCCCCCACCAGTAGTCCCGAGTGTCTACTGTTCTCATCTTTATTTGCATATGTACCCACTGTTTAGCTTCCACTCATAAGTGCGAGAGTAGTTTTTTCTTCCTGTGTTAATTTGCTTAGGGTCATGGCCTCTAGCTGCATTCCTGTTGCTGCAAAAGACATGATTTCATTCTTTTTTTATGGCTGTGCATTATTCCATGGTGTATATGTACCATATTTTCTTTATCCAGTCCACTTTTGATGGACACCTAGATTGAGTCTGTATCTTTGCTATTGTGAATAGTGCTGCAGTGAACATATGAGTTCATGTATCTTTTTTGTAGAACAATTTATTTTCCTTTGGGTATATAACAAATAAAGGGATTCCTGGATTGAATGGTAGTTCTAAGTTCTTTGAGAAATCTCCAAACTGCTTTCTACAGTGGCTGAACTAATTTACGTTCCCATCAACAGTATATAATCCTTCCCTGTTTTTCCGCAGCCTCTCCAGCATCTGTTATTTTTTAATAGCCATTCTGTATCAAAAAGTAAAAATATAACAGATGCTGGTGAGATTGTGGAGAAAAGGGAACACTTATACACTGCTAGTGGGAGTGTGAATTAGTTCAACCACTGTGGAAAGCAGTGGGGCTATTTCTTTAAAGAACTAAAAACAGAATTACCATTTGACCCAGCAATCCCATTACTGAGTATATACCCAATGGATTATAAATTGTTCTACCACAAAGACATATGCATGCATATGTTCATTGCAGCATTATTTATAATAGCAAAGACATGGAATCAACCTAAATGCCCATCAATGGTAGACTGGATAAAGAAAATGTGATACATATACACCATGGAATACTATGCAGCCATAAAAAAAGAGCGAGATCATATCCTTTGCAGGAACATGGATGGAGCTGGAGGCCATTATCTTTAACAAACTAATCCGGTAGCAGAAAACCAAACACTGTATGTTCTTACTTGTAAGTGGGAGCTAAATAATGAGAACACATGGACACAAAGAGGGGAACAGTAGACACTGGGGTCTGCTTGAGGCGGGAGGGTGGAAAGAGGGAGAGTATCAGAAAGATAACTATTGGGTACTATAATGGGTACCTGTGTGATGAAATCATCTGTGCCTCAAACCCCTGTAACATGAATTTACCTATATAAACAAACCTGCACATGTATCCCTGAACCTAAATCAAAAGTTAAAAAAATAAAATAAATTTCAAAAAAGGGAAAGCAAAATATTGTGTAGTTTTTTAAATGTTTATATAAAGGATTATATTTAACAGTAATGTTTTGTTTTTATTAATTTGCAAATATTTTGTGTACAAAAATATTTTGATTTTGCATATATACAAATGAAACATTTTATTTATTTCTGACAAGTAAAAAATAATGGTAATAGCTATTATGATTAATGTGAGGTGGTATCACATTGTGGTTTTGATTTGCATATCTCTGATGATTAGTGACGTTGAACATTTTTTCATATGTTTTTTGGCTACTTGTAGGTCTTTTGAGAAGTGTCTGTTCATGTCCTTTGCCCCCTTTTTAATGGAGCTATTTGTTTTTTGCTTGTTGAATTAAGTTCCTTATAAATTCTGAGTATTAGACCTTTGTCAGATGCATAGTCTGCAAATATTTTTTCCCATTCTGTGGGTTGTTTATTCTGCTGATAGTTTCTTTTGCTATGCAAAAGCTCTTTAGTTTGATTAAGTCCTACATGTCAGTTTTTGTTGCTATTGCTTTTGAGGACTTAGTCATAAATTCTTTGCCAAGACTGACATATAGATAGATGGTATTTCCTAGGTTTTCTTTTATGATTTTTATAGTTTGAGGTCTTACATGTAAGTCATTAATCCATCTTGAGTTAATTTTTGTGTATAACAAAGGGGCAAGGTCTGTTTTGGTTACTGTAACCTTATAGTATAGTTTGAAGTAGGTAGTGTGATACCTCCAAATGTGATACCTTTGTTCTTTTTGCTTAGGATTTGCTTTAGCTATTCAGGCTCTTATTTGGTTCCATATGAATTTTAGAACATTTTTTTTCTAATTCTGTGAAAAATGATATTGATACTTTGATAGGAATAGCATTGAATCTGTAGATTGTATTGAGCAGATGGCCATTTTCATGATAGTAATTCTTCCAGTCCATGAGCATGGAATGTTTTTCCATTCATTTGTGTCATCTCTAATTTCAGCAGTGTTTTGTAGTTGTCCTTGTAGAGATCTTTCACCTCCTTATTTAGATGTATTCCTAGTTGTTTTTTGTTTTGTTTTGTTTTGTTTCCCTTTATGTGTGTGACTATTGTAAATGGGATTGCATTCTTGATTTGGCTTTCAACTTGAATGTTATTAGTGTATGGAAATGCTACTGATTTTTGTACATTGATTTTGTATTCTGAAACTATTATGAAAACCTTTGTGCACACAAACTAGAAAATCGAGAATAAATTGATCAATTCTTGGAAACAGACAACTTCCTAAGATTGAATCAGGTAGAAATGGAAACCCTGAACAAACCAATATCAGGTTTCGAAATGGAATCAGTCATAGTAAACTTAGCAACCAAAACAAACAAACAAACCCCACAAAACAAAAAACCCTGGACCAGATGGATTCACAGCCAAATTCTACCAGCCATTCAGAAAAGAGCTGGTGGTACCTATTCTACCCATAATACTGAAAAGAGGAGAGACTCCTCCGTACCTCATTCTATGAAGGTGGTATCACCCTGATATCCTGGCAAAGACATGGGAAAAAAGAAAACTACAGGCCAATCTCCTTGGTGAACATAGATGCAAAAATCTTCAGCAAAGTACTAGCAAACCAAATCCAGCAGCACATCAAAAAGTTAATTCCCCATGACCAAGTAGGCTTTACATACGCACGTGAATAAATGTAATTTACCACATAAACAGAATTTAAAACATATGATCATCTTAATAGATGCACAGAAAACTTTTGGTAAAATCCAACATCTCTTCATGATAAAAAAAACCCTCAAACTAGGCATCAAAGGAACATACCTCAAAATCGTAAGAGCCATCTATGACAAACTCATAGCCAACATCATACTGAAGGGGCAAAAGCTGGAAGCATTCTCCTTGAAAACATTAAAAGAAAGGGTGTCCACTCTCACCATGCCTATTCAACATAGTACTGAAATTCCTAGCCAGAGAAGTCAGGCAAGAGAAAGAAATAAAAGTCATCCAAATAGGAAGAGAGGAAGTCAAATTATCTCTTTTCGTCGACAATATGATTCTGTACTTGGAAAACCCTAAAGGCTCCACCAAAAGGCTCCTAGACCTGATAAAATTTTTTTTTCTTTTTCTTTTTCTTTTTTTTAGAAAGACAGGGTCTCACTGTGTCATTCAGGCTGGAATGCAGTGGCAAAATTATGCCCCACTTTACCCTGGAACTCGTGGTCTCAAGTTACCCTCTAACCTCTGGAGTAGCTAGGACTGCAGGCACATACCACCACACCTGGCTGGTTTTATTTTTATTTTTTTCTAGAGACAAGGTCTCACTGGGTTGCCCAGGCTGGTCTCAAACTCCTGGGCTAAAGTGATTGTTCTGTCTTGACCTCCCAGAGTGCTGGGATTATAGGCATGAACCACCAAGAGTTCTTAAAACAACTCTTGGAGGCAGGCTTTATTTATTATCTTCATTTCATACAGCCTCAGAAAGGTTAAGTAATTTCTCTAAGATCTCAAAATCAGAAAAGTGGATTCTGACTTGGCTATATCCAGCTTCACAGTTGGTTATGTTTTACATTGTCACTGAGAAAGAACCTACTCTCATATCTAAATTACTCTTGCCCCTTTATTTGTAAGGCTTAGAAGATAATGTTCCTGGTCTGGGACCTCTGTTTTTTGGGAAGCTTTGTTTATAATATTGACGTTATCAAGGGATTCTGACAGAGTCCTCATAGTGATATCCTAATACCTGTTTTTATAAATAGGTGGAAGACTTACATTATTACATTGTTGTCATAATGCCTGGAAGAAGGAGGAAAATTATTTTATTAGCTAAGATATGGTTTATAACATAGGTAATGACTACAATTTTCCAGACACTGAATATTTCATTTGGTCTTACCCAGGAAATAAGTATTATTATCCAACTATTGTATTTCACAAATGAAGAAACTGAGGCTTTGAGAGTGTTGAACTTATAATCACACAGCAAGAACATAACAGCTGGGACTGAAGCCGAGGTCTGTCTGACTCTAAAGGTCTTTTTATTTTTATTTTTATTTTATTATTTATTAATTTAGAGACTGAGTCTTCCTCATGTCACCCAGGCTGGAGTGCAATGGCACGATCTCAGCTCACTGTAGCCTCTGCCTGTGGGGTCAAGCGATTCTCCTGCCTCAGCCTCCTGAGTAGCTGGTATTACAGGCACCTGCCACCACTGCCAGCTAATTACTGTATTTTTAGTAGAGACCGGGTTTTGTCAAGTTGGCCAGACTGTTCTCAAACTCCTGACCTCGTGATCCGCCCACCTTTGCCTCTGAAAGTGCTGGGATTACAGACGTGAGCCACCGTGCCCGGCCCTTTTGTTTTTCTTTTTTTCTTTTGGTGAGACAGAGTCTCGCTCTATCCCCCAGGCTGGAGTGCAATGGCCCGATCTCAGCTCACTGCAAACTCCACCTTCCAGGTTCTAGCGATTCTCCTGCCTCAGCCTCCCAAGTAGCTGGAATTACAGGTGCCTGCCACTACGTCTGGCTAATTTTTGTATTTTTAGTAGAGACGAGTTTTCACCATATCGGTTAGGCTGGTCCTCAGGTGATCCACCCTCCTTGGCCTCCTAAAATGCTGGGATTACAAGCGTGAGCCACCACGCCCAGCCAAAGGTCTTTTAAACACACAGTGCTGTCTTTTCCATCTGTTTATCATCTTGTGGCATTATCTTTGTTTTTTGTGAGGCTTCAAAGTTAAAAAAAAAAGTTTTATTTTGGACTTTGGATTCTGAAGTAATAGCTTTTACTCCTGGATGATCAAATCACTCTCTCTCTGTCTCTCACACACACACACATACACACACACACACGCACACACTTTATAGGACAAGGATAATATCCATATGCTTGCTATGTATCTCTTAATCTTCTAAAAGCATTTACCATTTGACTTTCCAGACCCCTTAGGAGGTCTGGAATCTGGCAGTTGTCAGATATACATTTGAATGCTTAAATCAATAACTCAAGATTTTAATTTTGCTGTTATAGTTAGTGAATGGTGCCAGATTGAAATCATTTTCATGATCAAAGAGTGGGATGCATACTAGTTATCATTTTATTTAGTCTTTTTATACTATGATGATAGGCCATGCAGACAGGAAATATTAAAATGTAGAATGTTAGGATGGACCTCTGGGATGTGATTCTAGTGCCCTGAGAAACCTTTCTAGTTCCCAAAGACAGAGGCATTTCCATGATGACTGTGGCCTTTCATATATGATGCCCTTGTTAGCTGAATATTCATTACCTCAAGCCTTGCAGTTTTGAAGGTTGCATAGGGAAACAGAAGTAATCATAGTATAAAAATGTTCACTAATGAACTGTCCACGTGTAAAATTAGTTCCCACTCAAACATTCATCCCTGTGAATTCTATTCCTGCACATCCCATTAGTTATAGTGTTTTACTGATTGTTCGGAAGATGTAAAATCAGTGTACTCAATTGCAAAGTCAAATGGCAGATTTGCAAAAATACGAGAAATAAAGATTTCATGAAATAGAGAAAAGTGAGGCTGAAGAGCCGCCAGAGTGACATATGAAGCCATTGGCAAATAAAATTCTGGCAGCTTGAGACCAGTGAATAATTGAAAAAGGGAAAATCCACCAAAATGATTACATGGTAGGCATTTCAAAAGAAGAATCTGACAATTAAAAATTGAAGGGATGTTGGTGATGTCCAGGTATTTTTGGAAGAATATTCTTCACTATAATTGTGCTGGGGAAGTTAGGAAATGCTAGAAAAACTAAAAGATATCTAACAACTGTTTATCATTACTACTACTACTACTACTACTACGACTACTACTACTACTACGACTACTACTACGACTACTACTACTACTACTACTACGACTACTACTACTACTACTATTTTGGTTAGCATATAGTTGCATTTATTACATACATTTTGTTAAGTAGAAGATTAAATATATACTTACATTTAATCTCAATTTTTAATGTAATGAAACCCCTTTTCTACATTCATTATGGAATTTTGGTGCTTATTTTAAGTAAATTCACTTTAAATGTCCTTTTTCAGATAACTGTGGTTCAGGAATAATGAGAACCGCCTGTAATGGGTGACATACTTGTCTTTATGTGTCTATGTGTCTTCCCTCTCCAGTTTTGCTGGTAATGAACAACAGCAACAAACACTGGCAAGGAGAGTTAGAGATGGGGTGAGTCATCCTTAGTAAAATTATCTTTTAACCAGTGAGGCAAAGAAACAAAACCTTGGTGAGCAATAATCTATTCTAGAAGAATAGCTAACCAGCAGATTATACTTTTATCTTGGAGAAAGGACTCCAGGTCACTCATTCAATCAAAAGGCATTACATAAATAAAGATTTCCAGTTTGGGGGTGCTGGAGGGGACTGTAGCAATATTGTTTTTGAAGTCGTTGTTTCTCTTTGGTAGCATCACCCAGAGCTTTGATGTTACTCAGACTCTAAGATGAATACATTTTGGAGCTTCCTAATCCATTTGAACAGGAAAACGTGTTTGTAACAGCCTTAATTTGGCCCACTGGTAGACTTGGCAGGCTCCGCTGCAACAGCAAGAGTAGAGTCTAATGTACCCTGCTGGCTGCTTTCACTACGGCCAAGGTTCTGGAAGCCCATTATTTCTGAGGATGCCATTCCTTTTTTTTTTTTTTTTTAAAGTCTTAGAGTCTGGGGAATACCCCAAGGTTGTGATAGTATCCAAAATCCAGTATTTTGGGGATTTTGAAATCTGTGAAAAGGACATATATCACTTGAAACTACAGCGCACAATTGATTTTCTGGTAACTTCCAAACAGTATGCAAGCCCCATTCTAATAAAATCAGAAGATTATTTTTTGGAGACTTGAAAAGTAAATGTATACCTTAAAGCCATTCTCTAAATAGAGCTCATTCATTATGACCCACATTTGCATTCGTGCCTCCCTTAAATGTAGGCCAGAATATTTATCTACAATTTAAGTAGCAACACGTTAGTTAAGTGCTTGATTTAAAGTAGCTGGCATTTCCATTTATTTGTCTTTTATTCGAAAAGTTCATTCCTCTGAGAGGGGTTGAATTAGTCATTGTATAGTTTAGATAAGTCCCTTGATTTGGGGACAAAACATTCACAAGATTTGTGTGGCTGTCTATAGCATCCGTGTGATGGACACGTCATGAATCTCTTAATAGCTGTGAGATTGCTTTTCACTCAAAAATATGATGTGTGACTGACTCCTCCTCCATTTTATGGCAAATCATGTAGCTCATATATTATGCTAGCCATGCATCTTAATTTATATTTGTCTAAGGATTTGATTCTGAGATTTACCTTCTTAGATGCTGAAAATATTCAATACCATATGGTTTCTTTTATTAGTACGATCAAGAATGTGTTTTCATCAAAATGTTGAAAAGTTGACACCTGAGACGGCTAAACTAGTAAATAGTGTATTTTGTTTAATGTCTTTCATGTGCCTGGTATGAAAAAATATATAGAAATTCATTGAACCCAGAACTTCCTGTTCCCAATGGTTTAGTAATCAGTCTTAGATTTTTTTTTTTTTTCAATTGGAGACAAGGTTTTGCTCTGTCACCCAGACTGGAGTGCAGTGGCATAGTCATAGCTCACTGCCTCTTGAACTGCTGGGCTCAACTGATCTTCCCACCTCAGCCTCCCAAGTAGCTGAGACTACACATGCCACAACACTCAGCTAGTCAAAGATCTTTTAAGTTCTATCATTTAGCTAGATTATTAACGGTCAGTCTTGCCATTACCTCTTCTTTTACAAGGGTGGAAGGATTATTTGTGTTGGCTTTGGTTCTTATGACACAGAGTATCCTACATTTTCTAGAATCTTTTAAAAATACCTTTTGCTCTTGATCTTTTGGAGAGGTCATCCCTCAACTAGTATTAGGGAATATAGTGTAAGGGATAACCAGTTTGTTCTTCTCCAACACTCAAAACATCAGGCTTAAAGAAGCTAGAATTAAGTTAAGCTGGCTAAGATGACAGCTTTGTGTTGGATCTGTTTTAACAGAGACCAGCCTGCCCCCTCCAAATCTAATCAATATCAAGTGAAATTATATTCCCCTCACCACTGTCTTGGCATGAATTTGACTTTCAGATTGATCCGTCATAGTGTGGTAATCCAGTTTGTCTTCTGCCCCCTTCGTTTTCATCATACTTAGGGTCTGATGGCTTTTCCTGATACAGTCAGCCCTGTGTGTCCACACATAGAACCAACTGCAGATTGAAAATATTTGGGGAAAAAAAGATAATAAAAATAACAATACAATTTAAAAAATACAAATATAAAAAACAATACAGTGCACCAGCTATATACATAGCATTTACATTGTATTAGGTATAAGTAATCTAGAGGTGATTTAAAATATACAGGATTTGACTGATGTGGGTTGAAGAAAAAAATGTATACAGCAGGTTGTGTGTAGGTTATACTATACAAATACTATGCCATTTGATGCAAGGGACTTGAGCATCTGTGGATTTTGATATCCTTGGTGGGAGTATGAGGGTCCTGGAACCAATCCCCCATGCATACAAAGGGATGAACATATATTAATATTATGCTAACCTAATTAGTCAGGGTCCAGGATGTTGATCAGGCTATATTTACCATGCAGCCATAGAGCCCTCTTTTCTTTCTTTCTTACTTTTTTCTTTTTTTTTTTTTTTTTTTCTTTTCTTTTCTGGAGTGCAATGGCATGACCTCGGCTCACTGCAACCTCTGCCTCCCAGGGTCAAGTAATTATCCTGCCTCAGCCTCCCAAGTAGCTGGAATAACAGGCTTCTGCCACCACACCTGGCTAATTTTTGTATTTTTGGTAGAGACGGGGTTTCACCATGTTGACCAGCCTGGTCTCGAACTCCTAACCTCAGGTGATTCACCTGTCTCAGCCTCCCAAAGTGCTGGGATTACAGGCATGAGCCACCATTCCCAGCCCATTTTTATATATATTTTTTAATCTTTGGGATTGGGCCAGCCTTGCCGTCTTGTTCTTCTTCTTGAGAATATCTTGCCTTCATGAGGTAGTCCTGCCATTACTTCCCCTTTCTGGACTACCTTTATACTTCCTCTTTCCGTACAGTCAGTATAGTAAGTTCAAGCAGAACACTTCGTGCAACCCAGGCGTTCATCCCGTATCTCACTCTTGTTCTCTCTTTGCATGTAAGCCTAAGTATGCTGGACACTGCTTCTGATTTCTGTACTGTGTGGTTGACCTGAAGATAGGAAAATCCCAAGATACAGGATTGGACTTAAGGTAGAGGCCCTTAATTGCATCTTGATCCTAAGCCAAATGTTCCAGTCCAGTTTTACTGTATTCCTGCTTTGTGATATTTAGATGCTGAGCCACCTCATAGTATCATACTTTGATTTTCATTCAGCTTGTGATTTCTTATTCTTTTCTGTAAATGTAAATGCATACGGAGAGAATGGTAAATGGCAGAGCAGGAATTCCTGGGTCGTCGGCCACCACACTCTTAAAATCGCTAATAATTTCTACTTTCTGGGTGTTTGTAAAATCTTCCTGGGTGTCTGTAAAGTCTTCCTTTCTTTATACCGCTGCCTTAAACCCTGCCTTTAACGTCTCTATAGCTTGGACCTTGCAGGTCTCTTTACACTTTTCTAATCCATTCTCCCCACTGCTGTGATCCTAAAATGCAGACTAAACCTATTGTTCGCCAGTGTAAAACCTTTGAGTGGCTCCTCCTTGTCTATACCATGAAACCCAAGATCCATAGCACAGAGGCAATATAGTGTATTGGTTCAGGGTGCAGTTCTAGAGTTAGTCTGCCTGGCTTTGAATTTGGCTTTTATTTATTAGCTGAGTGATTTTTGGCCAAGTTACTTATCCTCTCTGTCCTCAGTTTGCACACCTATAAAATGGAAATAACAATAGTGGCTTCTTTGTAGAAGGTTTGCTATGATGTTTAAATTGCATGGGAATAATATAAAGGGATTAAAACAATGCATAGAGTAGAGTAACGCTTAGTAAGTGTTAGATCCTGGCCTACTTTGCTAGTCTCATTTCCTGCTGAAACATTAAGCACCAATCAAACCAAACTGCTTCGAGATTCCAGGTGTACACTGTGCTAGTTCATTGTTCTGTATCTTTAAACATGATATGCCCTTTGCCTGGAATGAACATCACCCTGCCTGATGCCTGAGCATTGTCTTCCCTCTGAAGATTCCCAAACCAGTCTGAATAACCTGAGTATTGTAGGTATTAAAGATTCAGTGAAGTACAGATTGCACAACATGTCTGTCTTCATAGAAATTATGTTCTACTGGGGAGAAAGAGACAACAAAATAAATAAATAAAGCAAGGAAGAGGATGTTTATGGGGTGGGTTTGCAATTTCAAATAGGCAAGGCCTCATTATAAAGGTGACATCCGAGTAAAGACCTGAAGATTAAGGAACAAGCCAATGTGGGCAAAGAGTGTTCCAGGCTGAGAGAACAGCAACTGGCTCTGGTATGCTCCTGGAATAGTAAGAAGGGCACTAGGGCTGAAGCTGAAGAGAAAGTAGTATAAGACAGTGTCAGAAAAGAAATGGGGCCAGATTGCAGAGTGCTTGGTTGAGTGAGATTGACAGCCACTGGAGGGTATTGAGCCAAGGAATCCTGTGATTTGATTGTTGTAACTTCTAGGTAGACCATAGGTTGTATAAGGGCAGACACATTCTAACCAGAATAATTTAGACAAAAGATACTGGTGGCTTGGATGAGGGTAGAAGCAGTGGAGGTAGGGATTGCTTTAGATTCTGCCGTATTTTGAAGGTAGAGCCAGTGGCATTAGCTAATAGATTTGATATGGGGTAAGAAAAAAAAGAAAGAGGACGGGCGTGGTGGCTTACGCTTGTAATCCCAGCACTTTGGGAGGCCGAGGTGGGCAGATCACAAGGTCAGGAGATTGAGACCATCCTGGCTAACATGGTGAAACACCGTCTCTACTAAAAATACAAAAAATTAGCTAGGTGTGGTAGCACGTGCCTGTAGTCCCGGTTACTTGGGAGGCTGAGGCAGGAGAATCACTTGAACCCGAGAGGCATAGGTTGCAGTGAGCCGAGATCACGTCACTACACTCTAGCCTGGGCAACAGAGCGAGACAACGTCTCAAAAAAAAAAAAAAAAAGAGAGGAATCAAGGATGATATCAAGATTTTTGCCTGAACAACTGAAAGGATAGAACTCTATTAGACTGAGATAAGGACAGTGAAGAATAGGTTTTGAAGTAGCTCAGTTTGAACATTTTAGATCTGAGATGCCTTTTAGATGTCCAGGTGGAGATGTTGAAGAGGAAGTTGAATATATGTCTAACGTCCAAGGGAGACGTCTGCGCTGGATACGTAAATTTAGGAGTTATTAAGCCATGAGACTGGATGAGGTACCAGAGGAAGATCCAGTACACAAGATTGAGAAAGAGCTGCCTTTGAGGCAGGGGCAAAATGGTGGCTCGGTGAGGATAGTTTCTTGAAAGCCAAGGAGGGAAGTGTTTTCACAGAGGATGGAGTGATCAACTGTGTCGGGTGCCAAGAGATCATGTAAGATGAAAACTGATGATTGATGACTAGATTTTGCAAAATGGAAATCCTGAATGCCCTTGAGAAGCAGTTTTAGAGGAGTGGTAGGAGGAAAGCTGAATAGGAGTAGGTTCAAAATGGAAAGAGGGACTGGGAACAGCATGTATAGACAACTATTTTGAGAAACTTACCTGTGAAAGAAAGGAAAGCAGTAGGGTGGTGGTTCCCTACTCTGAAGGCTTAGCTGCACAGTCTCTTCTGGTGTCAACTGTCTGGGAAAAGTTATTTTTGCAGAAACCTTGTTATTACCATTAAGTTTTTTTTTTTTTTCTCTCCTGACAGCTGTCATTTTGGATTGCTTCTCTCCTTTAGTTTGACAGTTCCTAAGTTAGGACCTACTGAAATCTTACTTTCTTCTTGATTCTCAAATAGTAAGCAAAAAAGAGCCAGCCTGTTTGGGGACAAACATACTGCCCTCCAGAGCAGGTTGCCAGGGCTCTCAGTTTAGAGACATCACATTTCTTAAGACTTGGGGCAATGCCATGGGAACAAAGGATAGCTAATTTATCTTGAGTGCTTCTGTGCTAGCACAGTGTTGAGTGTTTTCTATCCATTATCTGTTTAACCATAATAGCTGGTTGGGTGATACAGATTCATAAAGAGACACTTACAGTTAAATAACTGGGATTTAGCATCATGTTTTATCTTACTAGCGTTGATAGCTCATTAGAATACTGAGGGACGTTTTGTGAATGTCTCTGAAGTGTGAGGCACGTTTATGAAACTGGACATTAAAAGGAGTCACATTGTAGGTTACTTTTAAAAAATATTATGAACTTCTGGTTAAGAAGATAGCCTTCACTTCAGTTTATACTGAGAGACTAGATTTGGGGAAAAACAGCCCAATCCAATGAAAATCCTCCAAGAGATCTTAAATCCTTAGAATTTACAAGTCACCTTTACCCATGGGTTCTCTCTTGTCCCTTCCTGCAGTTATTGATTTTTCCTGGTGCCTTTTCTATAATGTCTGCCTGGCCCTATCCATTTCCTTATGGATTTATTGCTCATCTTTTTACATTGCTCTCTTTAGAGGAATACTATGTCAAACTTTTATCCCTTTTATCAGGTTACAACAATTTAAAAGTAGATTGTGCTCTTGGCCTAAACATATTGACAATGACCCTTAACAATATTTGAATTATAGTGTGTTTTTCAGGTAAACATCTTAGTACACTGTTTCTTTTTATGTATGGACCTCACTTCTTTACCTATTTACATATCTCTAGGGAAAGATTAATGTGTGAGTTGGGAAAAAAATAGATATTTTGCTTTGAAATTGCTCTATTCTTTCTTCTAAGATGCCATCTAGGAATGCACTATTTTGAACTTTGTAGGCACATTTTCATTTTAAAAGAAGAGGAAAAATGACTTGAAAAAATGTGTTGGCAAAACCTGAAAAGAAAGCTGTACAAAAAAAGAACTCTAGCCCGACAAGAGAACAGGAAGAAATGATTACTGATGATTTCAATTTTCAGTAAATTACAAAGCATACATAATAGACTTCGAAGAGAGATGATTCCTATGGCATACTTCATGCTGCCTTCACAGATAAGTGTGTAAATGAAAGGGAAATGAATTGTTTCAGCCTGGAAAATCTATACCATTTTGGTGGAGTGAAAATGAGTGAAATTGAAATAATCCTATCACTTCTTACTGAAAATATAACATATAAATGTTTTTGATGTGTTTCTAGAGAACAGTGTACTTACAGATTTGCTGCAGAGAAACATAATTTTGAGTCAGAGGTAACTAAATGAGTATAAAAAATAAGGGTATAGTAGTGTTTTATATAATTTATACTGCAAAATTTGAAAATTTGAAATATTGCTGTGTAGGTAGGAATGTTTTTCTTTTTAACTCCTTAGAACTTAGCAAAATTTTCACAATGGAAAATAAACTTCATTCATATATTCATTTAACACATAATTACTGAAAGCCTACAGTGTGCCGGATAATATTAATAAGACAGAAAAAGTCCCTGCCACTAAGGAGCTTATATTTTAGAAGTGAAGATGGATAATAAATAAGCAATCATATAGCTAATTCTACCATTTCACTTATCATATGATATGTGTTGTGAAGTTTAGGATTCTTTGAGATGTCCTCCCTGAGGAAATGATGTTTAAGCTGAGACTTGAGGAAAGACAGGAGGTAACCAGGTGAAGGAGAGGGAGAGGTGGTGCAGGATGAAGGAACAGCATGTACAGAGACCTTGAGATGAGAAGGAACTTGATAGGCTCAAAGAACTGAGAAAAGCAAAAAGTTGGACAATGTGGTTGGAGCAAGTAAACAAGGATAGAGAAGGTGAAGGTGTTGTGGATTTTGAACTTTATTATGAGAACAAGGAGAAGCTATTAAAGGATTTGTTTTAGCAGGTTTATATTTATTTTATCTTATTTTATTTTTTTGAGACAGAGTCTTGCTCTGTCACCCAAGTTGGAGTGCAGCATCATGATCACAGTTCATTGCAGCCTCGACCTTCTAGGCTTAAGCGATCCTCCCATCTCAGCCTCCTGAGTAGCTGGGACTACTGGCATGCTCCACCATGCCCAGCTAATTATTAGTATTTTTTGTAGAGACAAGGTTTTGCCAGATTGCTCAGTGAGAGATGTGTCACTCTTCCTTTCACTTGAACACTTAGAGGACATTGTCACAATTGGCCTACTTTCAATTTTGTCATGTTTCAGGGAATAGGGAGGCCCAATGAGAGAGAGGAACATGGGGGAAGAGCCAGTTGATGGAGCAATCAGATAAATGGAGCAACATTTATCCATTGAGTTCACCATTTTATATGGATGAGGCTCGTGATGCCCCAAATACAATTACAATGGTAACATCAAAGATCACTGATAACAGATCACCATAGGCCGGGAGTGATGGCTCACTCCTGTAATCCCAACACTTTGGGAGGCTGAGGCGGGCGGATCACCTGAGGTTGGGAGTTCGAGACCAGCCTGACCAACATGATGAAACCCCACCTCTACTAAAAATACAATGTTAGCCGGGCGTGGTGGCAGGCACCTGTAATCCCAGCTTTTTGGGAGGCTTAGGCAAGAGAATCACTTGAACCCGGGAGGTGGAGGTTGTGGTGAGCCGAGATCATGCCACTTCTTCACTACTTCAGCCTGGGCACAGAGTGAGACTCTGTCTCCAAAAAAACAAAACAAACAAACAAACAAGATTATCATAACGGATACAATAATAATGAAAAGGTTTGAAATATTGCAAGAATTACCAAAACGTGACAGATTTATGAAGCAAGCATATGCTGTTGGAAATATAGTGCTAATATGCTTGCCCAAAATAGAGTTGCTGGAAACCTTCAAGTTTTGAAAAACACAGTATCTGCAGTGTCATAAATCAAAGAGAAATAAAATGAAGTATGTTTGCATTAAAAAATCACCATGTGTATCAATTAGGGATACATTTTAGTACAAATCACAGGAAATTTTGGCTTAAATAATTGGAGTGTTTATTCTTATTAGATGATAGGTTGGTAAAAGAATTCAGCAGTACCTTCAGAAGCCAGGCTGTTTCTGTCTTTCCACTCTGATATTCTTGGTGTGTTGGCATTTGTCCTCATTCTTGTCTTTGTAGATCCATCTCCAGCCCCTTGTCAATATTCCAGGAAGGAAGAACAAGAAAGTCTAACAGGAAGGGGCAAGGCCTATATCAGGAAAGAGAAAACTCATTGGATAGAACCTTTGTGTCATCCTACATCCCTTTTTCTCATGTACCACATCTAATCCATCAGCAAATCCTAGGGGCCCTGCCTTCAGAATATATAGGGAATTGGAACCACTTTTTACCATATCCACTGCTACTACCTGATCCAAGCCATCACCTTCTCTGTTACATTATTGCAGTGGCTTGATACCTGGTCTGCCTGCTTCCATTCTCACATTCCTATAGTCTCTTCTCAACCCCTGGAGCATTTTGTGTGTGTGTGTGTGTGTGTGTGTGTGTTTGTTTTTTTAATATTAAGGCGTAAGTCACATATAAAGTTCATTCTTTTAAAGTGTGCAATTCAGTGTTTCTTAGTATATTCCCAAAGTTGTGCATCCATCGCCACTATCTAAACCAAGAGATTGTTCCTTTCTAAACATAAGTCAAAACCTTCTTAAAACTGTCCAATTATGGCCGGGCATGGTGGCTCATACCTGTAATCCCAGCGCTCTGGGAGGCCAAGGCTAGTGGATCACCAGAGGTCAAGAGGTCAAGACCAGCCCGGCCAACATGGTGAAACCTGTCTCTACTAAAAATACAAAATTTACTTGGGTGTGGTGGCACATGCCTGTAATCTCAGCTACTTGGGAGGCTGAGGCAGGAGAATTGCTTGAACCCGAGAAGCGGAGGTTGCAGTGAGCCGAGATTGCGACACTGTACTCCAGCCTGGGAGACAGTGCAAGACTCTGTCTCAAAAAACAACAAACAAATAAGAAACTGTCCAGTCATTTCTCATCTCAGGGTAAAACCCAAACTTCCTGAATGTTCTGCAGTGCCGTACATGATCTGACTTCCTGTTATCTCAGACTTCATCTCCTACAACCATCTCCCCTTATCACTCTTTTTTTTTTTTTTTTGAGACAGAGTTTTGTTATTGTTGCCCAGACTAGAGTGCAATGGCATGGTCTTGGCTCACTGCAACCTCTGCCTCAGCAATTCTCCTGCCTTAGGCTCCCAAGTAGCTGGGATTATAGGTGCTTGCCACGACACCCGGCTAATTTTTGTATTGTTAGTAGAGACGGGATTTCACCATGTTGGCCAACATGATCTCGAACTCCTGACGTCAGGTGATCCACCCGCCTCAGCCTCCCAAAGTGCTGGGATTACAGGCGTGAGCCACCAAGCCTGGCCCACACCCTCATCACTCTTCAACTGCATTGGCCTCCCTGCTGTTCCACACCAGATGCACTCCTGCTACATACAGATCCTGTACTCTTGCTGTTCCCTCTACCTGGAATGCTTCCTTTCTCACCTCCTTCCAGGTTTCCTCAGATGACACCCTTTCAGTGGGCTGTTTCCTGATGACTCTATTTAAAATTGTAGCAACCTCCCCATATACATACATATACACACATACACACACACACTCACTGACACACATTCACAGCACCCCCTCTTTCCCCTTATGTATTTTATTTTTAGTATCCCATGGATACTAAAATTCCCAGATACTCAGGTTTCTTATATAAAATGGTATAGTATTTGCACATAACCTATACATATCCTCCTGCATACTTAAAGTCATCTCTGGATTACTTACAATACCTAATACAATATGAATACTATGTAAATAGTTGTTATACTGTAATGGTTTTTACGTTTTACAATTTTTATTATTTTTAAAAAATATTTTTGATCTACAGTTGGTTGGTTGAATCCATGGATGTGGAATGCATGGATATGGAGAGCCGACTTACTATATAATTTACTAACTTTTGTTTATCATCTGTCCCTCCCTATTAGATTATAAATTCCTTCAGGGCAGGGTTTTTGGTTGTTTGAGCTCAGTACCATGAACAGGTGCAATGTATATTTTTTGAATGAGTAAATGAACTCTGTCATGGCATCCCAACCTGCAAAAAAGGCTAGCCTCCAGATTAGAAAAAATGAGAAATGAATTGTAAATGGGTATTAACTGAGTGCATTGAAAATTGTAAGAGCTCTTATTGTAGTGCATTGTTTATTTGACAAACATTTATTACTAAGTGCCAATCACTGCAATTACAATGGCAAGTAAGACATTCATGGTCCCTGCATCATTTACATTCTAGAGGGGTGATATATACAATAGATAAATAAATCAGTAAACAAGGTAATGTTAAAGAGCAATGATTGCTGTGAAGAAAATCAGACAAGGTGATAGAAAGTGAACATGGTGAGGGTGGGTTATAGGCTTGGGTGGGGAAGTCGGGTAATACCTCTGTGGCCAGAGGAGACCTTTTTAGAAAGTCATGTTTGAGCTGACACCTGAATAACAGGGAAGAGTCACCCATGTGGATATCTGTGAGAAGAGCCTTTCTAGATTGGTAACAAGGACAAGAAAGAAGGCTTGTATGGATAGAGCATAGTGAGTCAGGGGAGGGGCAGGAGATGAGACTGGACAGGTCAGATTATGCAGGGCCTTTTAGGTAAGAGTTTAGATTTTTATTTTAAGATAATATGAAGTCATTAGAAGGTTTAATCAGGGAAGTGATATGATCTGGTTCACATTTTAATGGAGTTAAAGAAATAAAATAGAATGTCGTTCACAAACTCGTTTGCTTTCAGTAGCCAGGTAGTATAAAAGTATAAAACAGATCCTTATAAGCAAAATAATATTGCATTGGTAATAGCAACTTTCTTTGGGCCTAAGTGTTAGGAGGCAATGGAGAGCATAGACCCTGTGTTAAGAGGTGTAGCCTCTCCTGAGTCCCACCCAGGTTAGGCCAAGTGGAATCATATGCCCAGTGTTGCCAGCTTTTTAAATTTTCCAAGAGAAGTAAATAATCTAGAGTGTTTTGTTAAACTCTTCAATTTATAAATATTACCAATTAATTTAAGTAGTTTATAAAAATATTATGGGCCAGATGGAATAGCCTTGCCAGTCAGACGATAGGATCTCATAGATGGCACTTTGCAATCTCTGGATTAGTGTGATGGCAGTGGAAATGCAGGGGGAAAAATGAGATTGAGGTATATTTTGAGGGTGGTAATGACAAATATAATGGATAGAGTGGATGTGGAAGAGAATGGGTAGAGAAGAGAATGAGAGAGGGAGACATCCTTGACACTGGGTTTTTGGCTTGAACAGCTGGGTGAATGGGGGTACAATTTAATGAGATACAGAAACCAGTAAGAAAGACATACTGTGGGTGTGGGAAGATGGAACATTTAGTTGAGACTTACCAAGTTTGAGATGCATGTGAGTCATCAAATGGAAGTTTCCAGAGAGATTTGGATACACAAGACTTGTTTTTAGAAAATAGGTCTTGTGTATATATAAGAGATAACAAGTTGAGAGTTACTGATATATACTTTGTAGCTGTTGGGTAGATGAAATCAACTAGGGAAAGAGTAGTGAAGGCCACCTGTCCAGGCTTTTCTAACAAAAATTAGAATAAATATGAATAATATGCACTTCACTTTAGGAGTCTTTCATCTGAATTGACCAGAAACATTGTCTTTAAGTTTCTATTCATCATTGCACCTGCATCCAGCATTAAGACAGCTACTGTGTTTTCTTGACTTGATGTCCTTCTCATCAAGCTGTGAATGTATGTGAAAGAGAAGGGCTCTGTTTAGCACAGACCATGGGAAGGCAATGCTGTGTGTAAAGTATTGCCACTCTAGCATGTAACATCATAGAACGCAGCATGAGATACATCACAGCTCTGCTTTGCTTTGGAGTTAATTCAGAGTAGTGATTTTATGGTTTTAAAAAATTTATACTTAAACCCTTAGGTATCTTAACATTCGCTTCCAGTGAGGCACCGCTGAAGCTCTCCTGCTAGTCGGCACAAGTCTTTGCTGTCCAGGGATACCAGTATTTTCTTGAGATAGACTTTTTATTCTATAAATCTTTATAAAGTTTGCACTTTGGGTTGACCTTCAGGTATAAGACATACTGCTTTTGTTTAGTACTTAAAAAAGAACAAAAAGTAAATCTGAACAGAGCCAGGCTTTCTTTTTCTTAGAATTTTGTGTCTGCTTTTATACCATGTAAGTGCCCAGAGGCATCTTAAGATGGACATGATTTTATCAATCTTAAATTTTTAAAAAATGCTTTATAGGTTTGGGATTTGCAAGTATGTAATATGCTGCAAGCCAGCAGAATCTGTTGTAATATAATAAAGTTTATTGTAACATAAACCAATTTATCAAAAATATGGCTCATGGATTACTAGCCTGATCCATAAAATCAGACCTCCTATGGAACATTTCATATTAATTTATTATACCTCCACCATGTGTATTATTACTTAGCACTTATTACATGCCAGTGATTTCTTAGGCACTGAACAAAATCAAAAGATGGAACTTGACCCAGGCCAAAAAGTTGTTTGATGTTTTGGCGCAGTAGCAAGGTAGAAGAGGAAAAGTCCTACTTTCCTATGTGCCCCCATTTTGGTGCCTGTGCCCGTAGTATACTTTTGAGCCCCAAACTATCTCAGCCCCATTTTAAAATTTGGAATACATATAGAAGTGCTTATGATTCACATGTCCCATTCATTTTAGGTATTGATAAAGAACCTTGACTTTTAAGGAAAAAGCGCTAAGAACGTCAACATCCGTGCCCTGTGAGAAGCCTTTAAGATCGGCAATCCAACCACCTAAAAGTTTCTAGAAATATTTGTTTCTCTTAGCCTGTGAACTCTAATAGAGCACAATTTTTCTTTAGTTGCACATCTATGAGCCTAATTCCATATCAAGCCTAACACAGAATCATGTTTAAAATATCTTATTTTTAACACCTGTAGTCAAATCTCATTTATCTCTCACAATTGGCTTACTTTCTATTTTATTTGTGGTGGGCTTTTATACCCAAATTGAATTGGTTTAACTACTAGTTTTCCTTTCATCATTTGGCTTGTACCCAAGGAACTTAGTTTATTTTTCATATTATTCTGAGCAAATGTGACCAAATAAATCGCTTTTAAAAATTAATAGACTGTTCAAAGCCAACTAGTAGTGGTTTGCAAGTTATTTTTGATCATCTGTGCTTCTACCTTTGGTTAATATCAAAAGTTGTCTGTGGCACAATATAATTCTTGAGCAGAACAGTGGTCTTCTGGTTATAAATACTTATAACATCAGGCATCTATCCTATTTGAATTTACACACCAGAGTCTCAGATTCTTTACTGAACATCTACCCATATTTGAAATTAGTGTTAACCCCAGGTTCATTTGGTTAGAGGAATAAATATACTTAATAAGGCTGAAGTTGGTATTATTGGGTTGAGCTAAGATACAGTCATTAATTAATGTCACATTCGTTGTTGACATTGAATATGGGAAATGTTATTAAAAATTTGGTAAACAGGTCTGGGTGCAGTGGCTCATGCCTGTAATCCCAGTGCTTTGGGAAGCCAAGACAGGAGGATTGCTTGAGGCCAGGAGTTTGAGACCAGCCCAGGCAACATAGTGAGATTCTATCTCTACAAAAATACTTAAAAATTAGTTAGGTTTGCTGTAATCCCAGGCTGAGGTCGGTAAATCACTTGAGCTCAGGAGTTTGAGACCATCCTGGACAACATGGGCAAGACCCTGTCTCAAAAACAACAACAACCCCTCCGCCCCATGCGCCAAAATTAGCTGGATGTGGTGGTATGTGCCTGTAGTCCCAGCTACTCAAGAGGCTGAGGTGTAGGGATCACATGAGCCTGGGAGGCAGAGGTTGCAGTGAGCTGAGATTGCACCACTGCACTCTAGTCTTGGCTACAGAGCGAGACTCTGTCTCAAAAAAAAAAAAAAAAGAAAAGAAAAAAATGAAATAACTGGTTAGATATGGTGGCACATGCCTGTAGGCCCAGCTACTCTGGAGACTAAGGTGGGAGGATGGCTTGAGCCCAAGTATTTGAGGTTACAGTCAGCTATGATTGCACCACTGCGCCCAGGCTGGGTGTCTCTTTTGGGGGGGAAAAAAGGTAGACAAAGGACGGTTTGCTAAGGTAAATTTTGATGAAAAACTAATCTAGATAATAATTTGGGGGTATTGAAATTACTTCTGCTTATATATAGGAAACGTTAAAAGAAATTGCTCCTTCTTATATATAAGAATGTTAAAGTATTATGTAGATAACATCTGTCACTTCCAGGATGTACTTGGATTGCAGAATTAAAATCACAATGAATAGTTTATCATTTCTTCCACTCCTCCCACTCCATTTGCCTTTTATTATTAGTGTTGACAATGCATGTGTTCCTCAGAAACCCCTTAATTTCCCCAAAGTAATTTGCAATTCTGTCTCTTGGGTTTAACACTATGGACTTAACCATTACTTTTTTATCTTAAAAAACTAATGAATTCCTAGGCATCAAGTGTGTAGGAATAGATTTATACTGAGATATTCTTTCTGACAAATTAGTACTTCAGTACTACAAATTTGCAAAGAATTGTTTTGGATTCTAACATGTGGGTCTGATGTTTAATTTTATCAATAACTGTCAGTAAGGGTACAGATTAAACAGTTGCATCAAAGAGACCCAATGACGTTGATAAAAGTAGAAGGTTATTTTTCTCTCACTTAACAGTCCAGGGCTGACAGGCAGGCTCTTTCTTATGACCTCACGGTACTCAGGCTGGCAAGGTGGCTCTGCCATCCTGCATGGGTGACTTCCATGGTTCCTTTGGTGGACTCTGTGATAGCAGAGGAGAGTATGCCCAATGTATTAAGGCCAAGGCTTGAAAGTGTTACACATCACTACCACTCACATTCCTTTGGTGAGAACTTAGCTACTGGCTATACCTACTGGCAAAGGAAAATGGAAAGTGTAGTCTTAACTTCATTAGCCATGTGCCAGCTAAAATTTCCTGTAGAAGGGAGGACAAGTTTTAAAGGTCTTCCACTCAGTCTTTTATCTAATGTTTTCTTTGTGCATAGCATAAAATTCCATGTCATGTTGTCAATACCTTGGAGCCAAAATGAAGCACTTTCTCTAATTCCCCATTCTCACCTCTCAAAAATAAATAAAAATTAAAGAGATACGCTTGCCCTTGTGTTAAAGTGGAAGATTAACCAGATACATTAGATCTGGAAAATCTGCAGAACTTGATAGAATTGTTTCCTGCCCTGCAGGAGTCTTTGATAATTTGTGTATATTTACATATCCACAAAAATACGTCCATCAGAAGTCCTGCTGGCCATTTGTGGAAGATAATAAAAGGAAATTCAAACTGAGATAAATTCTGGAAGAGTATATCAAAGCACTTTATAGGGGGGTGTGGTTGTTTCCAAGGTTAAGAGTGTGGCTATTGTAGTCTGATGCCTTTGTTCATTTGGAACATTTAACTCTGTTTTTTGGAGTAGAGACTTATCAAGTACCCCCATAATTCCTGTATAATTCTCTATACACAGAACAGTGCAACAATTCTACAGTCTACAAGTATTTCCGATTTTAAAAAAATTATTTTTAATTTTGTGGGTGCATAGTAGATGTTTATATTTCTGAGTTACATAAGATATTTGATACAGGCGTATAGTGTGTAATAATCACATCAGGGTAAATGGGATATTAATCATCTCAAGCATTTGTTCTTTTCTCTGTGTTACAAACAATCCGGTGATACTCTTTTATCTATTTTAAAATGTGTAATACATTACTGTTGACTGTAGTCACCCTATTGTGCTGTCACACACTAGATCTTATTCATTCTATCTAACTAGATTTTTGTATCCATTAAGCATCCCCACTTTCCTCCACCCCCAGCACTCTTCTCAGCCTCTGGTAACCATAATTCTACTTTCTATCTCCATGAGTTCAATCGTTTTCATTTTTTTGCCTCACAAATAAGTGAGCACATGTGAAGTTTGTCTTTCTGTGCCTGGCTTATTTCACTTAACATAATAACCTCATCCATGTTGTGCAAATGGTAGGCTCTTATTCTTTCTATGGCTGAATATTACTCCACTGTGTACCTCATTTTCTTTATCCATTCGTCGGTTGATGGACACTTATCCAAATCTCAGCTATTGTGAATAGTGCTATAGTAAATATGGGAGTGCAGATAGCTCTCCGATATACTGATTTCCTTTCTTTTGGGTATATACCTAGCAGTGGGATTGCTGAATCATATGGTAATTTTATGTTTAGTTTTCTGAGGAACCTCCCAACTGTTCTCCATAATGATTTGTACTAATGTACATTTCCACCAACAGTGTACAAGGAAGGGTTCCCTTTTCTCCACATCCTTGACAGCATTTATTATTGCCTGTCTTTTGGATAAAAGCCATTTTAACTGGGATGAGATGATACCTCATTTCAGTTTTGATTGGCATTTCTCTGATGATCAGTGATGTTGAGCACCTTTCCATATTCCTGTTTGCCATTTGTATGTCTTCTTTTGAGACATGTCTATTCAGTGGATTATTAGATTTTTTTCTTATAGAGTTGTTTGAGCTCCTTATTTGCTCTAGTTATTAATTGCTTGTCAGATGGATAGTTTGCAGATTTTTCACCTATTATGTGAGTTGTTTCTTCACTTCGTTGATTGTTTCTTTTGCTGTGCAGAAACTTTTTAACTTGATGTGATCCCATTTATCCATTTTTGCTTTGCTTGCCTGTGCTTTTGGAGTATTACTAAAGAAATCTTTGCCCCTTCCCATGTCCTGGAGAGTTTTCTCAGTGTTTTGTTTTAGTAGTTTCATAGTTTGAGATAGTAGATTTAAGTCTTTAATCTATTTTGATTTGTGTTTTGATGTGGACAGTTTCAATTTTCTGCAAATGGATATCCAGTTTTCCCAGCACCATTTATTGAAGATATTGTCCTTTTCCCGGTGTATGTTTTTGGCACCTTTGTTGAAAATTAGTTCACTGTAGGTGTGTGGATTTGTTCTGGATTCTTAATTCTGTTCCACTGGTCTATGTATCTGTTTTTTAATGCCAGTAACATGCTGTTTTGCTTACTTTAGCTTTGTCATTTAATTTGAAGTCAGGTAATGTGATTCCCTTCAGTTTTGTCCTCTTTGCTTAGGATAGTTTTGGCTCTTCTGGGTCTTTTATGGTTCCATATAAACTTTAGGGTTGTTATTTCTATTTTCTGTCAAAAATGTCATTGGTATTTTGATAGTGATTGCATTGCATCTGTAGATTGCTTTGGGTAATATGGACATTTTAACTATATTGATTCTTCTATTCCATGAACATGAAATGTCTTTCCATTTTTTTGTGTCCACTTCAATTTCTTGCATCAGTGTTTTATAGTTTTCATTGTAGAGATGTTTCACTTCCTTGGTTAACTTAATTCTTAGGTATTTAATTTTATGTGTACTTGTTGTAAATGGGATTGCTTTCTTGATTTCTTTTTCAGATTGTTTGCCATTGATGTATAGAAATGCAACTGATTTTTGTAGATTGATTTTCTATCTTTCAAGTTTACTGAATTGATCAGTTCTAATAGTTTTTTGATGGAGTCTTTAGATTTTTCCAAATATAAGATCATACCCTCTTCAAACGAGGATAATTTGACTTCTTCATTTCCAAATCGGATGCTCTTAATTTCTTTCTGTTGTCTGATTGCTCTGGCCTGGGCTTCCACTGTTACATTGAATAACAGTGGTGAAAGTGGGCATCCTTGTCACATTCCAGATCTTAGAAGAAATGGTTTCAGTTTCTCTCCATTCAGTATGATACTAGCTGCAGGTCTGCCTTATATGTCTTTTATTATGTTGAAGTATGTTCCTTCTGTACCCAGTTTCTCGAGGGTTTTTCTCATGAAGGGAGTTGAATTTTATCAAATGCTTTTTCAGCATCAATTGAAATGATCATATGGTTTTTGTCCTCATTCTGTTGATATGATATATCACATTGATTTATTTGCATATGCTGAACTATCCTTGCATCCCTGGGATAAATTCCAGTCATGATGAATGAACTTTTAAATGTGTTGTTCAATTCCTTTTGCTAGTATTTTGTTGTATATTTTTGCATCAGTGTTCATCAGGGATATTGACCTATAGTTTTCTTTTTTTGATGTGTCTTTGTCTGGTTTTGGTATCAGGGTAATACTGGCCTTGTAGAATGAGTTTGGATGTATTCCCTCTTCCTCTTTTTTTTTTGGAATGGTTTGAGTAGAATTGGTATCAGTTTTTATTTAAATGTTTGGTAGAATTCAGCAGTGAAGCCATTGGGTCCCAGTGAATTTTTAATGGCTTTGATTGCATTACTTATTACTGATCTGTTTAAGTTTTGGATTTCTTCATGGTTCAGTCTTGGTAGGTTTTATGTGTCTAGGGAATTGATGCATTTCTTCTAGGTTTTCCAATTTATTGGCATATAGTAACTCATAGCAGCCTCTAATGATCCTTTGAATTTCTGCAGTATCAGTTGTAAAGTCTCATTTTTCATCTCTGATTTTTTTTTTATCTTCTCTCTTTCTTAGTTAGGTTAAAGGTCTGTCAATTTTATCTTTTTGAAAAACCAACTCTTTGTTTCATCAGTCTTTCCAATTGGTTTGTTTGTTTCAATTTCATTTATTTCTGCTCTGATCTTTATTATTTATTTTCTTTTACCCATTTTTGGTTTGATTTGCTCTTACTTTTTTAATTCTTTAAGATGCATCATTAGGTTGTTTATTTGAAGTTTTTCTTTTTTGATGTAGGCACTTATAGCTATAAACTTTCCTCCTACTGCTGCTTTCATTGGATCTCATAGGTTTTGGTATGTTGTGTTTTCATTATCATTTGTTCGAATAAATTTTTCAATTTCCTTTTTAATTTCTTCATTGACTCACTGGTCATTCAGAGCATATTGTTTAATTTGCATGTTCTTGTATAGTTTTCAGAATTCCTTTTGTTATTGATTTGTTTTATTCCATTGTGATCAGAAAAGATGCTTGATATTATTTTTATTTTTTGAATGTTTTAAGACTCATTTGTGACCTAACATATGGTCTGTCTTTGATAAGCTTCCATATACTGAGGAAAAGAATGTGTATTCTGCAGCCACTGGATGGAATTTTCTGTAAGTATTAGGTCATTTGGTCTGTAAGTGCAGATTGAGCCTGACATTTCTTTGTTGATTTTCTGTTTGGAAGATGTGTTCAGTGTTGGATGTGGGGTGTTGAAGTCTCCAGCTATTATTCTATTAGCATCTCTCTCTTTAGCTTTAATATTTGCTTTATATATCTGGGTGCTCCAGTGTTGGGTGCATATATAATTGTTATAACCTCTTACTGAATTGACCCCTTTATCATATATAGTGACCTCTTTGTGTCTTCTTATAGTTTTTGTCTTGAAATCTATTTTATCTGTTATAAGTATAGCTACTCCTGTTCTTTTTGGTTTCCATTAGCATGGAATATCTTTTTCCATCTCTTTCTTTTCAGTCTATGTGTATCTTTATAGGTGAAGTATGTCTCTTGTAGGTAACAGATCGTTGGGTCTTGGTTTTATTATTATTATTATTTAATCCATTCAACCATTCTTTGTCTTTTGATTAGAGAGTTTAGTCCATTTACATTCAGTATTATCATTGGTAAGTAATTACTTACTCCTGCCATTTTATTTGTTTTCTGGTTGTTTTGTGTTCTCTTCATTCCTCTCTTCCTTTTAGTGAAGGTGCCCACATGGTGCTCTACTCGCCTGTGGCCAAGGTGGTACATACGTGCAAGACAAAGTCCCCCTTACTTTTCCTTTCACTTTCTCAAGCAGAAGGAGTCTCTCCCTGCAGCCACCACAGCTGGGGATATGCTGAGTCTCACCCAAGGCCCATGGCATACCTCCTGGGTATTGCTGTTGGTTATTCAGGGTCCAAGGGCTCTTTAGTCAGCAGATAATGGATCCTTTGAGGACTGGGTTCTTCCCTTCAAGGCAGCAGGTTACCTTCTTGGCCAGGGTACATCTAGACATGTCATCTGAGAGCTGGGGCCTGAGGACTCTGACTGGTGCCCTATCCTACTGTGGCTGAGCTGGTATCCAATATGTAAGACAAAGTCCTCTTTTTGGTACCCTTTCCTCTCTTCAAGTGGAAGAAAGGGGTCTCTTTGCAGGGAGCTGAGCAGCCTGTGGTTGGGGAAGAGATGGCGAAAACACTCCCCTTAGCTAGTGTCTCAGTAGGTCACTTGTCCCCTCAGTCCCTCAGCTCTGAGCCCAGTTCAGCACTAGAACTCACCTAGGAGTATAGTCTCTTGTGGCCTAGACTGCCTTTCAGGTTTATTTAGGATCCCACAGAACTTTAGCCCACGTTGGTGAGACTTGCTGACACTCAAGTTCTGACTGCTGGGATTGGCAATTCCCCTCTGGCTAGGGCTGGTCTAAATGCTCCTGCTGTTGTGGGCATCAGCTGAGTTCAGCCCAGTTTTGCTTTCTGCTATGACAGGGCACCAATGAATTCAATGCAATGCCTTGCAACTGCTGCTCTCCCTCTCCTAAGTGCACAGATTCCTTCTCTGCATCTTGTGGCCACTGCCACAGGATGGGAAGGGGTTGGTGTTGACAATTCAAGACTTCCTCCTATGCTCTTTAGTACCTCTTTCAGGGATATGAAGTTAAACCCGGGTACTGTGAGTGCTCACCTGAGTTTTGGTTCTTATGAAAGTGCTTTTTCTGTGTAGATAGTTGTTAAATTGGTGTCCTTGCGGGAGCAGGAGTAGGGGTGATCAGTGGAGCCTTTTTTCAGCCATCTTGCTGCCTTCTCCTTGCCTCTCCCTGTTGTAGGTGTTTTGATTTAAGGTTATCATGAGGCTTGAAAATAATATAACCCAGTATTTTAAACTGATGACAACTTAATAGTGATTGCGTAAACAATGTAATATACAAACATAGAGAAAACTAATAAAAACTCTACACTTCAACTTTACCTCCCTGCTTTTTTTAAATTTTTTGCTGTTTCTATTTATATATTCTTATACTGTCTGTCTTCAAAAGTTGTTGTAGTTTCTATTTTTGATCAGTTCATCTTTTAGTCTTTCTACTCAAGATGTAAGTAGTTTACATACCACAATTACAGTGTTACAGTATTCCATTTTTTCTGTGTACTCTCTATCAGTGAGTTTTGTACCTTCAGGTGATTTCTTATTGCTCATTAACATCCTTTTCTTTCAGATTGAAGAACTTTCTTTAGCATTTCCTGTAGGAAATGTTTGGTGTTGATGAAATCCCTCAGCTTTTATTTTCTAGGAATGTCTTTATTTCTCCTTCATGTTTGAATATTTTTGCTGAGTATACTATTTTAGGATAAAAGTTTTTCTCCTTCAGTACTTTAAATATGTCCTGCCACTCTCTCCTGGCCTGTGAGGTTTCTTCTGAGAAGTCTTCTGCCAGACCTGTTGGAGCTCCTTTGTATGTTGTTTCTTTCTTTATCCTTGACCTTTGGAAGTTTGATTATTAAATGTGTTCAGGTAGTCTTCTTTGGGTTTAATCTGCTTGGTGTTCTGTAACCTTCTTGTACTTGAATATTGATATCTTTCTGTAGGTTTGGAAAATTCAGTTATTATCCCTTTGAATAAATTTTCTACCCCCACCCCTTAAAGCTCGTAACTTAGATTTTCCCTTTTGAGGCTGTTTTCTAGATCTTGTAGGTGTGCTTCATTCTTTTTGAATTATTTTCTTGTTTGTTTCCTTTGATTGTATACTTTCAGATAGCCAGTTTTCAAGCTCACTTAATTCTTCTGCTTGATCAGTTCTGCTGTTGAGACTGATCCTTTCTTCAGTATGTCAGTTGTACTTTTTAACTCCAGAATTTCTGCTTGATTCTTTTTTATTTCAGTCTTTTCATTAAATTTATCTGGTAGAATTCTGAATTCCTTCTGTTTTATCTTGGATTTCGTTGAGCTTCCTCAAAACAGCCATTTTGAATTCTCTTTCTGAAAGGTCACTTATTTCTGTCTCTCCAGGAATGGTCTGTGGTGCCTTATTTAGTTTGTTTTGTGAGGTCGTGTTTTCCTGGATGGTCTTAATGCTTATAGGTGTTCATCAGAGTCTGGACACTGAAATTAGGTATTTATTGTAGTCTTTGCAGTCTGGGCTTGTTTGTATCTGTCCTTCTTGGGAAGGCTTCCCAGGTAGTCAAAGGGATCTAAGTCTTTGGTCACTGCAGCTATATCTGCTTTAGGGTCACCCCAAGCTCAATAACACTGTGGGTCTTGCAGACTCGTAGAGTTACCACCCTGGTGGTCTTGGGTAATATCCAGGAGAATTTCCTGGATTACTAGGCGGAGACTCTTCTTTTCTTTACCCCAAACAAATGGAGTCTCTCTGTGCTGAGATGCCTGGAACTGGAGGAGGGGTGATACAGGCTGTTAATTCAGACCTAAACCAGCTTAGCAATGGGTCTTGCCCACAGTGACCACTGCCTGGCTATGGCTGATGTTCATTCAAGGCCCGAGGGCTTGTCGATCAGCTTGTGGTGAATGCTGTCAGTCCTGAGTCTCTTCCTTCAGAGCAGTGGGCTCCCTTCAGGCCCAGCACAGGTCCAGAAATGCCACCCAGGAGTCAAGGCCTAGAACTGGGGACTCCAGGAGCCCACTTGGTGCTCTATCCAACTGTGGCCAACTTGGCACCCAAGCTGCAAGACAATGTCCCATTTACTCTTCTCTCTCTTTATCTTAAGCAGAAAGGATCTCTTCCTGTAGCCACCACAGCTGGGAATGTGGTGGGTCTCACAGCTGAAGGCAGCACAGCTCTTAGTCTTACCCAAGGCCCACAATGAGTACTGCTTACCTGGCTATTCCTGTTGATTATTCAGGGCCCAAGAGCTCTTTAGTCAGCAGGTAATGAATTCTGCCAGGACTGGGTCCTTGCCTTAAAGGCAGCAGTTCCTTTCTGCCCAAGATGTGTTTAGAAGTGCCATCTGGGAACTAGCACCTGGCATGGGGGCCTCAGGATTCTGTCTGGTGCTATATTCTGCTGTGGCTGAGCTGGTATCCACGTTGCAAGACAAAATACTCTTCCTTCTCCTCTCCTCTCCTCAAACAGAGGGAAAAAATCTTTCCCAGAGCTTCGAGCTATGCTGCTTGGGATTGAGGGAGGGGTGTTGCAAGCACTCCCGTGGCCACCCTGGCTTGTGTATCACTGGGTCACGTGCCCCCCAGGTCCACTGACTTCGAGCCCAGCACAGCCCCAGGACTTGCATAGAAATTTCAATCCTTGTGGTCTAGACTGCCTTTCCAGTTCATTGAAGGCCCCAGAACACTTTAGCATGTGGTGGCAGGGCTTGCCAGGACTCAGCTTTTGAGCCCTGGGGTGGGCAATTTCTATCTGACTAGGGCTGGTTTAAATGCTCCCTCTGGTAGGTGCCAACTGAGTTCTGCCCAGTGCTGCTTTCCACTGTGACAGAATTCCACTGAGTTCCAATGCAAAGTCCCATAGTCACTACACTCTGCCTCCCTCCAAGTGCACAGATTCTCTCTTTGTGCTACATGGCCACTATTGGCGAATGGGCGAGGGATGTTGTAGGTGATTCAAGACTGTCTTTCCTACCCTCTTCAGTGCCTCTTTCCTTAATACAATATTATTGTAAAACAAGGTATTATGATCACTTATCTGACTTTTCATTCTTATGAAGGTGCTTTTTTATGTGGATAGTTGTTAAATTTGGTGTTCTTGCTGGAGAGATAATCACTGGAGACTTCTATTCAGCTATCTTATTCTACCTCCCTATTTCTGATTTTCATGAGACTGATTTCTCATGATTAAAAAAAAGTGGGAATCATGGTGATATAGTCTTTCCTTTCCTAGGAAATTAGTTTCTGATTATGATTCTGACTTACATCGATGTGGTTTAACTACAATGCATAATGTGCTTGTATTAGTTCCTTTCACACTGCTGTAAAGATACTACCCAAGACTGGGTAATTTATAAAGGACAGAGATTTAATTGACTCATAGTTCTGCATGGCTGGGGAGGCCTCAGGAAACATACAGTCATGACAGAAGGGGAAGCAGGCACCTTCTTCACAAGGTTGCAGGAGAGAGAGTGAGCAAGAGCAGGGAAAACTGCCTTATAAAACGATCAGCTCTCGTGAGAACTCACTCACTATCATGAGAACAGCATGGAGGATACTGCCCGTGATCCAGTTACCTCTCTCCCTCGACATGTGGGGATTACAGTTTCCTCCCTTGACACATGGGGGTTACAATTAGAAACGAGATTTGGGTGAGGACACAGAGCCAAGTCGTATCATTCTGCCCCAGTGCCCCCAAATCGTATCTCTCTTTTTTTTTTTTGAGACAGAGTCTCGCTCTGTAGTGCAGTGGTGCGATCTTGGCTCACTGCAACCTCTACCTCCTGGGTTCCAGCAATTCTCCCACCTCAGCCTCCCAGGTAGCTGGGATTACAGGCACATGCCACCATGCCCAGCTATTTTTTTGTGTTTTTAGTAGAGATGGGGTTTCACCATGTTGGCTAGGCTGGTCTCAAACCCCGACCTCAGATGATCCATCCGCCTGGCCTCCCAAAATGCTAGGATTACAGGCGTGAGTCACTGTGCCCAGCCATCTTTTCACATTTCAAAACCAATCATGCCTTCTCATCAGTCCCCCAAAGTCTTAACTCATTTCAGCATTAACTGAAAAGTCCATAGTCCACAGTCCAAAGTCTCATCTGAGACAAGGCAAGCCCCTTCTGCCCATGAGCCTATAAAATCAAAACCATGTTAGTTAATTCCTAGATACAATGGGGATACAGGCATTGGGTAAATACACCCATTCCAAATGGGAGAAATTGGCCAAAACAAAGGGGCCACAGGCCTCATGCAAGTCCAAAATCTAGCAGGGCAGTCATTAAATCTTAAAGCTCTGAAATGATATTTAACTCCATGTCTCTCATCTGGGGCATGCTGATGCAAGGGGTGTGCTCCCACAGCCTTGGACAGCTCCTTCGTGAGCTGGCGTCCAGTGTCTGTGGCTTTTCCAGGTGCACAGTGCAAGCTGTCAGTGGATCTACCATGCCGGGGTCTGGAGGACAGTGGCCCTCTTCTCAAAGCTCCACTAGGTAGTGCCCCAGTGGGGACTCCATGTGGGGGGGTCCAACCGCACATTTCCCTTCCACATTGCCCTAGTACATGTTCTCCACGAGGGCTCTGCCCCTGCAGCAGACTTCTACGTGGACATCCAGATGTTTCCATACATCCTCTGAAATCTAGGTGCAGGCTCCCAGGCGTCAACTCTTGCCTTCTGCACACCCACAGGCTTAATACCTCTTAGAGGCCACCAGTGTTTGTAGCTTGCATTCTCTGAGGCAACAGCCCAAGCTGTACCTTGGCCACTTTTAACTATGGCTGGAGCTGGAGCAGGTGCGATATAGGGCACTGTGTCCCAAGGCTCCACAGAGCAGCAGGGCCCTGGGCCTGGCTCACAAAGCCATTCTTCTCTCCTGGGTCTCCACGTCTGTGATGAGAGGTTTGCTGTGAAGGTCTCTGAAATGCCTTGGAGGCATTTTCCCCATTGTTTTGGCTATTAACATTTGCTCTTCTTTACTTATGCAAATTTCTGTAGCCAGCTTTTATATCTCCCCAGAAAATGGGCTTTTCTTTTCTACTACATGGCCAGGCTGCAAATTTTCCAAACTTTTATACTCTTCTTCCCTTTTAAATATTAGTTCCAGTTCCAGATAATTTTTTTGTTCACACATATGAGCATACATGAGTAGAAGCAGCCAGTCCTTACCTTGAATGCTTTGCTGCTTAGAAATGTCTTCCTCCAGAAGAAATCATCTCCCTCAAGTTCAAAGTTCAGCAGATTCCTAAAGCAGGGGCACAGTGCTGCCAGTCTCTTTGCTAAAACATAGCAAGAGTGACCTCTACTCCATTTCCCAGTAAGTTCCTCATTTCCATCTGAGACCACCTCAGCCTGTACTTGATTGTCCATATCACTATCAGCATTTTGGTCAAAACCATTCAACAAGTCTCTTGGAAGTTCCAAACTTCACCTTCCTGTCTTCTTCTGAGCCCTCCAAATTGTTCCAGTCTCTGCCCGTTACCCAGTTCCAAAGTGGCTTCCACATTTTCTGTATCTTTATAGCAGTACCCCACTACCTGGGTACCAATTAACTGTATTAGTCCATTTTCACATGCTGTAAAGATACTACCCAAGACTGGGTAATTTATACAGGACAGAGTTTAATTGACTCATAGTTCCACATAGCTAGGAGGCCTCAGGACACTTACAATCATGGCAGAAGGGGAAGTAGGCACCTTCTTTACAAGGTTGCAGGAGAGATAGCAGATCTCGTGAGAATTCATTCACTATCATGAGAACAGCATGGGGGAAACTACCCCTGTGATCCAATGAACTTTCTCCCTCGACACCTGGGGCTTACAATTCAAGATGAGGTTTGGGTGGGGACACAGCCAAACCATATCAATGCTGATCATGCCATCATGACATCCCCATATGACAAAATATTAAATCAATAAACCATTCTAGTGCCTCTGTCAGTCTTTTTTTTTTTTTTTTTTATTATACTTTAAGTTCTAGGGTACATGTGCATAACGTGCAGGTTTGTTACATATGTATACTTATGCCATGTTGGTGTGCTGCACCCATCAACTCGTCAGCACCCATCAATTCATCATTTATATCATGTATAACTCCCCAATGCAATCCCTCCCTCCTCCCCCCTCCCCATGATAGACCCCAGTGTGTGATGTTCCCCTTCCCGAGTCCAAGTGATCTCATTGTTCAGTTCCCACCTATGAGTGAGAACATGCGGTGTTTGGTTTTCTCTTCTTGTGATAGTTTGCTAAGAATGATGGTTTCCAGCTGCATCCATGTCCCTACAAAGGACGCAAACTCATCCTTTTTTATGGCTGCATAGTATTCCATGGTGTATATGTGCCACATTTTCTTAATCCAGTCTGTCACAGATGGACATTTGGGTTGATTCCAAGTCTTTGCTATTGTGAATAGTGCCGCAATAAACATACGTGTGCATGTGTCTTTGTAGTAGACTAATTTATAATCCTTTGGGTATATACCCAGTAGTGGGATGGCTGGGTCATATGGTACATCTAGTTCTAGATCCTTGAGGAATTGCCATACTGTTTTCCATAATGGTTGAACTAGTTTACAATCCCACCAACAGTGTAAAAGTGTTCCTATTTCTCCACATCCTCTCCAACACCTGTTGTTTCCTGACTTCTTAATGATTGCCATTCTAACTGGTGTGAGATGGTATCTCATTGTGGTTTTGATTTGCATTTCTCTGATGGCCAGTGATGATGAGCATTTTTTCATGTGTCTGTTGGCTGTATGAATATCTTCTTTTGAGAAATGTCTGTTCATATCCTTTCCCCACTTTTTGATGGGGTTGTTTGTTTTTTTCTCGTATATTTGTTTGAGTTCTTTGTAGATTCTGGATATTAGCCCTTTGTCAGATGAGTAGGTTGCAAAAATTTTCTCCCATTCTGTAGGTTGCCTGTTCACTCTGATGGTAGTTTCTTTTGCTGTGCAAAAGCTCTTTAGTTTAATTAGATCCCATTTGTCAATTTTGGCTTTTGCTGCCGTTGCTTTTGGTGTTTTAGACATGAAGTCCTTGCCCATGCCTATGTCCTGAATGGTACTACCTAGATTTTCTTCTAGGGTTTTTATGGTATTAGGTCTAACATTTAAGTCTCTAATCCATCTTGAATTAATCTTCGTATAAGGGGTAAGGAAAGGATCCAGTTTCAGCTTTCTACTTATGGCTAGCCAATTTTCCCAGCACCATTTATTAAATAGGGAATCCTTTCCCCATTTCTTGTTTCTCTCAGGTTTGTCAAAGATCAGATGGCTGTAGATGTGCGGTATTATTTCTGAGGACTCTGTTCTGTTCCATTGGTCTATATCTCTGTTTTGGTACCAGTACCATGCTGTTTTGGTTACTGTAGCCTTGTAGTATAGTTTGAAGTCAGGTAGCGTGACGCCTCCAGCTTTGTCCTTTTGACTTAGGATTGTCTTGGCAATGCGGGCTCTTTTTTGGTTCCATATGAACTTTAAAGCAGTTTTTTCCAATTCTGTGAAGAAACTCATTGGTAGCTTGATGGGGATGGCATTGAATCTATAAATAACCTTGGGGAGTATGGCCATTTTCACGATATTGATTCTTCCTATCCATGAGCATGGTATGTTCTTCCATTTGTTTGTGTCCTCTTTGATTTCACTGAGCAGTGGTTTGTAGTTCTCCTTGAAGAGGTCCTTTACATCCCTTGTAAGCTGGATTCCTAGGTATTTTATTCTCTTTGAGGCAATTGTGAATGGAAGTTCATTCCTGATTTGGCTCTCTGCTTGTCTGTTGCTGGTGTATAAGAATGCTTGTGATTTTTGCACATTAATTTTGTATCCTGAGACTTTGCTGAAGTTGCTTATCAGCTTAAGGAGATTTTGGGCTGAGACGATGGGGTTTTCTAAATATACAATCATGTCATCTGCAAACAGGGACAATTTGACTTCTTCTTTTCCTAACTGGATACCCTTGATTTCTTTCTCTTGCCTGATTGCCCTAGCCAGAACTTCCAACACTATGTTGAATAGGAGTGGTGAGAGAGGGCATCCCTGTCTTGTGCCAGTTTTCAAAGGGAATTTTTCCAGTTTTTGCCCATTCAGTATGATATTAGCTGTGGGTTTGTCATAAATAGCTCTTATTATTTTGAGGTACGTTCCATCAATACCGAATTTATTGAGCGTTTTTAGCATGAAGGGCTGTTGAATTTTGTCAAAAGCCTTTTCTGCATCTATTGAGACAATCATGTGGTTCTTGTCTTTGGTTCTGTTTATATGCTGGATTACGTTTATTGATTTGCGAATGTTGAACCAGCCTTGCATCCCAGGGATGAAGCCCACTTGATCATGGTGGATAAGCTTTTTGATGTGCTGCTGAATCCGGTTTGCCAGTATTTTATTGAGGATTTTTGCATCAATGTTCATCAGGGATATTGGTCTAAAATTCTCTTTTTTTGTTGTGTCTCTGCCAGGCTTTGGTATGAGGATGATGTTGGCCTCATAAAATGAGTTAGGGAGGATTCCCTCTTTTTCTATTGATTGGAATAGTTTCAGAAGGAATGGTACCAGCTCCTCCTTGTACCTCTGGTAGAATTCAGCTGTGAATCCATCTGGTCCTGGACTTTTTTTGGTGGGTAGGCTATTAATTGTTGCCTCAATTTCAGAGCCTGCTATTGGTCTATTCAGGGATTCAACTTCTTCCTGGTTTAGCCTTGGGAGAGTGTAAGTGTCCAGGAAATTATCCATTTCTTCTAGATTTTCTAGTTGATTTGCGTAGAGGCGTTTATAGTATTCTCTGATGGTAGTTTGTATTTCTGTGGGGTCAGTGGTGATATCCCCTTTATCATTTTTTATTGCATCTATTTGATTCCTCTCTCTTTTTTTCTTTATTAGCCTTGCTAGCGGTCTGTCAATTTTGTTGATCTTTTCAAAAAACCAACTCCTGGATTCATTGATTTTTTGGAGGGTTTTTTGTGTCTCTATCTCCTTCAGTTCTGCTCTGATCTTAGTTATTTCTTGCCTTCTGCTAGCTTTTGAATGTGATTGCTCTTGCCTCTCTAGTTCTTTTAATTGTGATGTTAGAGTGTCAATTTTAGATCTTTCCTGCTTTCTCTTGTGGGCATTTAGTGCTATAAATTTCCCTCTACACACTGCTTTAAATGTGTCCCAGAGATTCTGGTATGTTGTATCTTTGTTCTCATTGGTTTCAAAGAACATCTTTATTTCCGCTTTCATTTCGTTATGTACCCAGTAGTCATTCAGGAGCAGGTTGTTCAGTTTCCATGTAGTTGAGCGGTTTTGATTGAGTTTCTTAGTCCTGAGTTCTAGTTTGATTGCACTGTGGTCTGAGAGACAGTTTGTTATAATTTCTGTTCTTTTACATTTGCTGAGGAGTACTTTACTTCCAATTATGTGGTCAATTTTGGAATAAGTGCGATGTGGTGCTGAGAAGAATGTATATTCTGTTGATTTGGGGTGGAGAGTTCTATAGATGTCTATTAGGTCCGCTTGGTGCAGAGATGAGTTCAATTCCTGGATATCCTTGTTAACTTTCTGTCTCGTTGATCTGTCTAATGTTGACAGCGGAGTGTTGAAGTCTCCCATTATTATTGTATGGGAGTCTAAGTCTCTTTGTAAGTCTCTAAGGACTTGCTTTATGAATCTGGGTGCTCCTGTATTGGGTGCATATATATTTAGGAGAGTTAGCTCTTCCTGTTGAATTGATCCCTTTACCATTATGTAATGGCCTTCTTTGTCTCTTTTGATCTTTGATGGTTTAAAGTCTGTTTTATCAGAGACTAGGATTGCAACCCCTGCTTTTTTTTGTTCTCCATTTGCTTGGTAGATCTTCCTCCATCCCTTTATTTTGAGCCTATGTATGTCTCTGCATGTGAGATGGGTCTCCTGAATACAGCAGACTGATGGGTCTTGACTCTTTATCCAGTTTGCCAGTCTGTGTCTTTTAATTGGAGCATTTAGTCCATTAACATTTAAGGTTAATATTGTTATGTGTGAACTTGATCCTGCCATTATGATATTAACTGGTTATTTTGCTCGTTAGTTGATGCAGTTTCTTCCTAGCCTCGATGGTCTTTACATTTTGCCAAGTTTTTGCGATGGCTGGTACCGGTTGTTCCTTTCCATGTTTAGGGCTTCCTTCAGGGTCTCTTGTAAGGCAGGCCTGGTGGTGACAAAATCTCTAAGCATTTGCTTATCTGTAAAGGATTTTATTTCTCCTTCACTTATGAAACTTAGTTTGGCTGGATATGAAATTCTGGGTTTAAAATTCTTTTCTTTAAGAACGTTGAATATTGGCCCCCACTCTCTTCTGGCTTGTAGAGTTTCTGCCGAGAGATCTGCTGTTAGTCTGATGGGCTTCCCTTTGTGGGTGACCCGACCTTTCTCTCTGGCTGCCCTTAAGATTTTTTCCTTCATTTCAACTTTGGTGAATCTGGCAATTATGTGTCTTGGAGTTGCTCTTCTGGAGGAGTATCTTTGTGGCGTTCTCTGTATTTCCTGAATTTGAATGTTGGCCTGCCCTACTAGGTTGGGGAAGTTCTCCTGGATGATATCCTGAAGAGTGTTTTCCAACTTGGTTCCATTTTCCCCCTCACTTTCAGGCACCCCAATCAGACGTAGATTTGGTCTTTTTACGTAATCCCATACTTCTTGCAGGCTTTGCTCATTTCTTTTTCTTCTTTTTTCTTTTGGTTTCTCTTCTCGCTTCATTTCATTCATTTGATCTTCAATCGCTGATACTCTTTCTTCCAGTTGATCGAGTCGGTTACTGAAGCTTGTGCATTTGTCACGTATTTCTCGTGTCATGGTTTTCATCTCTGTCATTTCGTTTATGATCTTCTCTGCATTAATGAGTCTAGCTGTCAATTCTTCCACTCTTTTTTCAAGATTTTTAGTTTCTTTGCGCTGGGTACGTAATTCCTCCTTTAGCTCTGATAAGTTTGATGGACTGAAGCCTTCTTCTCTCCTCTCGTCCAAGTCATTCTCTGACCAGCTTTGATCCGTTGCTGGTGATGGGCTGCGCTCCTTTGCAGGGGGAGATGCGCTCTTATTTTTTGAATTTCCAGCTTTTCTGCCCTGCTTCTTCCCCATCTTTGTGGTTTTATCTGTCTCTGGTCTTTGATGGTGGTGACGAACTGATGGGGTTTTGGTATAGGTGTCCTTCCTGTTTGATAGTTTTCCTTCTGACAGTCAGAAGGACTCTCTGTTGGTCTGTTGGAGATTGCTTAAGGTCCACTCCAGACCCTGTTTGCCTGGGTATCAGCAGCAGAGGTTGCCGAAGATAGAATATTGCTGAACAGCGAGTGTACCTGTCTGATTCTTCCTTTGGAAGTGTCCTCTCAGGGGTGTACTCCACCCTGTGAGGTGTGGGGTGTCAGACTGCCCCTAGTGGGGGATTTCTCCCAGCTAGGCTACTCAGGGGTCAGGGACACACCTGAGCAGGCAGTCTGTCCGTTCTCAGATCTCAACCTCCGCGCTGGGAGATCCGCGGCTCTCCCCAAAGCTGTCAGACAGAGTCGTTCGCGTCTGCACCGGCTCCCGCTACTTCCCCTGTTGGTCTTCAGCTGTGCGCTGTCCCCAGAGGTGGAGACTACAGAGACAGGCAGGCTTCCTTGAGCTGCTGTGAGCTCCACCCAGTTCGAGCTTCCCAGCGGCTTTGTTTACCTACTTAAGCCTCAGCAATGGCGGGCGCCCCTCCCCCAGCCTCGCTGCTGCCTTGCGGATAGATCGCGGCAGACTGCTGTGTTAGCAGTGAGGGAGGCTTCGTGGGCGTGGGACCCTCCCGGCCAGGTGTGGGATATATTCTCCTGGAATGCCTGTATGCTTACAGCGCAGTATTGGGGTGGGAGTTACCCGATTTTCCAGGTGTTGTGTGTCTCAGTTCCCCTGGCTAGGAAAACGGATCCCCTTCCCCCTTGCGCTTCCAGGTGAGGCGATGCCTCGCCCTGCTTCAGCTCTCGCTGGTCAGGCTGCAGCAGCTGACCAGCACCGATTGTCCGGCACTCCCTAGTGAGATGACCCCAGTACCTCAGTTGAAAATGCAGAAATCACCGGTCTTCTGTGTCGCTCGCGCTGGGAGTTGGAGACTGGAGTTGTTCCTATTCGGCCATCTTGCTCCGCCCCCGTTCGCCTCTGTCAGTCTTAAATGAATTTTACTAAGGGTGAGGCATCTCAAAGGGCCTGATCACCCAGACACTAACCAGCTAGCCAGATTTTCCTGGCTTCCCTTTGTTTGACACTACCACCTATTCCAGATACAGAGAGATGAAGGGAGGAAGGAAGGACAAAAGGAGGGAATGGATTATTCTGATCTCTGTTGACTCCATTGTGAGTCTTGAAAAACTTAGCTACAGGGCAGAGTTCAAAACTCTTTGTGGGTTAATTTTATCATGTTTATCAAGCAACGGTGGCTTCAAGAAGTGACTAAATTTGTTACTTAAATATTGCCAAAATGAATATCAGCTATGGCAAAACTAAAACCAGTTTCTAAAAGGATAGAACTAAATAACCCTATGTTATTTAGTCATTGTGTACATTTTTCAGAAGACTCATAATGTTGGACTTACTGGACTGCAGTTCTGCATTAAAATCATGTTCTATAAGAGACAGCTTAGATAATTTTGTGGTCAAGGTAGCTCATTCATTTATTAAATAAACATTGATTTAATTCTTGCTACGTGCTTGCTGTTCTAATACTAATCCATTTCTCTACTTTCAGGCAAGACTACTCAGTGTTTTCTGGACTTTTTTTTTTAACTTCTTAGGAATTCTAAGGAAGAGAAAAAATTTTCAGTATGTCTTACATTTCATAATATATAATCATTAGTTTTTTCCTGTTATTGTTCTATCATTTGGAAATGGAAACTCAGCTAAAAACCAGCTTTCCTTTAATTAAACCTTCTATATACTTAAAAATTGTTTGAAGTCACCGCTCAGATTTTAAAATCTTGGCTAGTTACTCTTATTTCTGTCACTTTCTTATATTTTATATTTAATTTATAAATTAATATTTATTGATAGTGATTAGTAACTGTGGAAAAATCAAAATAATTAAATGTTCACCCTCTGCTGTCTAAGAAATTTGTCTAGTTGGGGAGAAAAGACATAAGTATGTCTTGTAACCTAATAATTGAAGAGATATCTCAAAGCAGCTTATTGACAAATGAACAGTATAGTCAAAAATACCGAAGGATTCCATATAGGCATCAGAACACAGAGGATTAAGAGCACAGACTTTGGAACCACACTGCCTGGGTGTGAACCGTGAATCTGCCATTCATTAGCAATATGTCTGAGCAGTTGCTTAGCTTTGTGCCTCTGTTTCCCCATCTGTTAAATATAGATAATAACAGTACCTAACTTAGAGCATTACTGTGAGATTTAAATAAAGTTAACTACTATCTGTAAAGTGCCTGCTAATGATAATGAAAAAAATACTGTAGGCTAAAATGTTGTTGGAAGAACTTATGGTGGGATTAAGCAGATATTTGAAGGGCAGATGGCATTTGGATAATCTTAGAGGAGGAAAGAGATCTGTTCATGCAAGGCAGGGAGACTACAAGGTGTGTAGAGGGCACTGAGTGGATTGATTTGGTTGGGACAGAGCTCTCTGAAACATGAGGGTTTGAAGGCAGGGCACAAGGCTAGTAGGCTTTGGCCCAACTCTCAGAGACTTCAAACTCCTGAAAGTCCAAACTGTCTGGAGTTTGGATTTGATCTTTGTAAGTGGTATACTACAAGCAGTATTTTAATTTTAATATAAGATAGATTGCTAGATTGGTGGAGATGGGTGGTGAGTGGTGGCAGGGTGACCAGTCAGGATGTTATAGCACAGGACTAGACTGGGATGGTACAGTAAAAATGGAGAAGAGGAGGTGTCTGCAAGAGGCGTCATCATGGAAAATTCAAAGGATTTTGCCTGCCTCTATTTTGTTTTAATGAGACGAAGTCCCACTCTGTCACCTAGGCTGGAGTACAGTGGCGCAATCTCAACTCGCAGCAACCTCCATCTCCCGGGTTCAGGCGATTCTCCTTCCTCAGCCTCCTGAGTAGCTGGGATTACAGGCACGTGCCACCACGCCCGGCTAATTTTTGTATTTTTAGTAGAGACAGTGTTTCACCATGTTGGCCAGGCTGGTCTCAAACTCCTGAGCCCAGGTGATCCACCCGCCTCGGCTTCCCAAAGTGCTGAAATTATAGGCATGAACCACTGTGCCCAGCCTTGACTCTCTTTTTTTTTGAGCAGATTTCTCCTGCCTAGTATGCAGTCTCCCCACAGTTGGTATCCTTCACTACAGAGGGCAAATCAGAATAAGGAGCTGTTTGTGGGTAGAATATCAGACTTCTCAGACATTGTTAGATTGAAAGGCCAATTGGAAATCCCTGACCGGTCGTTGGAAATGAATGGCTGAAACTCAAGAAGAAGGACTGAAACTGAGAAGTCAGGACTGGAGTTAGATATATGGTCACCACCTTAGAGCTAATATTTGAAGCCATGGGAAGCATCAAGACCTCCAAGAGAGGGAATGGGAAGCACTGGGCTTATTCGTTGAAGAATATCTGGTTTGAAAGAAAGTGACAAAGCAGCCAAACAACTGGGAGAAGACCCAGACGGACGCCAAAGAAGCATTTGCAAACAGAGCACATAGCGGTGTCAGAGGCTGCAGAACAAACAGAATGAGCCTAAAATAGTTATTGAATCTGGCAATAAGAAGGCCATTAGTAATCTTATTAAGTGAAGTTTCAGTAGAGTGTAGGGAACCAGGTTGTGGGACTTTAATTTGAGAAGTATAAATGTGAAAGGAAGAAGAAATATAGAATAGCTCTAGTAGGTTCAAATTGTTTTTGGCTTTTTTTTTTCTCAAAAAATGGCACATGTGTACATTTTCAGCCAGAGAGAGAAAAACCAGTAGAGAACAAAGCCATGGCAGGCACTGTTGTAAGCACTTGAAAGATGAGGGAGAGGGAGGTGGAATGAACTGGCAAGGAGCTGTAGCAGATGGGAAGGATAAGATGGAGCCTGCGAGCTTAGCTTCAAAAAGGAGGAGGCCCAGACTTGGGCAATGGAATGTCATCTTGTGCCTAGGACAAGGCGTGACTGAAAAGAGGGAATAGGCTAGGTGTAAAAACTGATACTTAGAAGTAGAGAGGAGGGGCTGGGGTGCGGTGGCTCACGCCTCGAAGCCTAGCACTTTGGGAGGCTGAGGCGGGTGGATCACCTGAGGTCCAGAGTTGGAGACTAGCCTGGCCAACATGGTGAAACTGCGTCTCTACTAAAAATACACAAATTAGCCAAGCATGGTGGCAAGGTGCCTGTAATCCCAACTACTTGGGAGGCTGAGGCAGGAGAATCGCTTAAACCTAGGAGGCAGAGGTTGCAGTGAGCCAAGATTGCGCCATTGCACTGCAGCCTGGGTGGCAAGAGCAAAACTCCATTAAAAAAAAAAAAAAAAAAAAGTAGTAGTGAGGAGGCAGAAAAGAGTGAATTCGTAATGCCTGAGGAGTTAAATTCTGTTACAGGTAAGCCTCCCACATCTGAAAATCTGAAATCTGAATGCTCCCTAATCTGAAACTTTTTGAACACTGAAACATTTTGATGCTCAAAGGAAATTCTCAGTGGAGCATTTGAGATTTCAGATTTTTAAATTTGGGATGTTCAACCAGTAAGTATAATGTAGATATTCTGAAATCTGAAAAAATCTGAAATGTGAATCAGCTCTGGTCTCAAGCATTTCATATAAGGATACTCAACCTGTATTAAAGTAGAAGAGTTGTCAATAAGAACGGTAACAATGATGGTTAACATCTGTTGTGCTTCAAGCACTGTTTTAAATGTTCGTATATATTATCTCATTTATTTCTCAAACTTGTAAGGTACTATTTCCACATTTTGTAGATGGAGAAATTAAGGTGAAAAAGATTAATTGATTTTCCCTAAACCATAAATTTAGTAAAGAGCAGAGTGGGATTTGAACTGAGGTGTTGTGACTTCACAGGTCATGATCGTTTTTTTTTTTTTTTTAATTATTTTCAATTGTTGTGGGTACACAGTGAGTGTAAGTCATGATCTTAACTGTTGTGCTCCTGTGTCCCCAGCCCTGGGAAATGAATGGGCGATTTAAGACACATATGAATATGTAGATCATTTGTGGTGGGAATGGTGCCTAGGAAGCAACCCATGTCTTTTTTTCTTATCTTTTTTTTTTTGTCTGAGACAAGGTCTCACTCTGGCACGCAGGCTGGAGTGCAGTGACACAATTATAGCTCACTGTAGCCTCTTTCTACTGAGCTCAAGCAATTCTCCCATCTCAGCTTCCCAAGGAGCTGGGACTACAAGCATGTGCCACCAGGCCTGGCTTTTTTTTTTTTTTTTTTTTAAATATTTAGTAGAGATGTGGTCTCTCTATGTTGCCCAGGCTGGTCTCAAAATCTTGAGCTCGAGTGATCCTCCCACCTCAGCCTTACAAAGTGCTGGGATTACAGGCGTGAGCCATCATGCCTAACCTTTTAAATATTTAATGGCAGTAAATTAATTTTTTAAAACTAACTTCCTTTTTGGTTATTCTAAAAGTAATATATGGTTGTTGAAGAAAACTTAGCAAGTAAAGTATAAATTTTGAACAAAACCATGCTAAACTCAGAGATAACCAAAGTTGACAACTTTGTCTATTTTTTGTTTGTTTTTTGTTTTGAGATGGAGTCTTGCTTTGTCGCCTAGGTGTGATCTCGGCTCACTGCAACCTCTGCCTCCCGGGTTCAAGTGATTCTCCTGCCTCGGCCTCCTGAGTAGCTGGGACTATAGATGTGTGTCACCACACTCAGCTAATTTCTTTTTTTTAATTTTTTTATTTTTAGTAGAGATGGGGTTTTGCCATGTTGGCCAGGCTGGTCTGGAACTCCTGATGTCGGGTTATCCACCCACCTCTGCCTCCCAAAGTGTTGGGATTAAAGGCATGAGTCACTGTGCCTGGGTGACGATTTTATATATTTTCATGTGATTTTTTTTTCTGTCAGTTTTTTTCTTTTTACAAAATTGGATCATAATGTATATGCATGTGTGTATGCATATGCGTGTGTATATATATAGTTTTATATATGTAGTTTTGTGAGATTTTCATTTAATATTTTATCCAGAGCATTAATGTCATCAAAAATACCACAAAATTTTCACTATTTTTCTTTTATTGAATGATCAGATAATTTATGTGTTTTGTTCTTATAAGTAATGCTACGGTGGTCATCTTTCTTTGTCTGCAATGCTTATTATTGCCTTAGGCTAGTAAGTTAGTCAAGACTCTGGTTGTAAGCAGTAGGAACTCACCTTGATCTAGCTTAGGTGCAAACCAGAAGTTCTTAGCTTATGTAACAGCTGAAATGGCAGGGATGCAGCTAGGCCTCAAGGGTAGCTGGAGCTGGAGACAACTCAGACAACTCAAAACTCTTTCACTGCTTATTCCTGATTCTTTCTGCATGCTTGTTCACTGAAACCCTGGAAAACGTCACCAGAGAGATCTCCTGAGCTATTGCTCACAGCATTGCCAGCAGAGTGGGACTGCAGTTTGAGTTCCTCCCACACCCAAATTTATTATGAAGTTTTTCAAATGAAAAAGCAAAGTTGAAATTATTTTAAAGTGACACTTTACTATACTTTACAGTACAAGTATGTATAAATATGTTACTCTGCTTGCTGTGTCACATACCTATCAGTCAGTCACCCGTCTGTCACTGCATCTTTAAAAAATTCACTTCAAAATAAATTGCAGCTATCAGTATACTTTCTGCTAAATACTTCAGCATGGGTACTATAGGGTTCAATACTTATTTACCTTTTTCTTTTGATACAAAATTTACAAAGAAATGCACAAGTCTTAGGACAAGTCCATACAACTGTGTAACCCGAATCCTTATGAGCCCTTATGATCCCAAGTTTTAAAAAATCTAAGATAATGGCTCTGGCTAGCTCACCTTGGGTCTGGTGCCCATCCCTGAGCTCAAAGAGAGTAAAGGAAGTCACATTTCCCACATGCAAGAGGGTGCTGTGCTCAAGTGATAGAACTATAGATATCTACAACAGAAAGCTTCCTGGAAGTTGAATTACACTAATTGAATTTAGTGCTGCAGAAAAAGCACACGTATTGGTTTTATCTCTTTTAGAAAACTGCCTCTAAAGTCCTTCACTGATGGTTTCTTTATTCTGTGTACCTGTGCTCCTTTTTTCTTTAATTGGTATATCACTTTTTTCCCAATTTGTTTTATATGTCTAATAAAAAATAGATTGTAAGCTCTTGAGAGTGAAGACCAGTTCTTTTCAAATCTAACCTTATCCCTTGTATAATGGTACCTTATAGTAGCTATTTACATGCCTCTCCAACCAGCCAGATGCTTTATGCACTTAGTAAAGGTGCTTATAGCTACAAATAAGAGGAAACTGTGACTCTAAGAGCTTTAAATAATAAGGAACTATTATACCTATCCTTACATGGAATCACAGAGATTGGCCAGCTCAGGGTTGGTTAATTTGGTGGCTTCATGATATTGTCAAGGATCTGGGCTTTTCTGTTCTTTAGACTCTGCCATCATTGTTATGTAAACTTTGTGCTCAAACTGGATCCTTTCATGATCACAGTCTGACTGTTACAAGTCCGGGCGTAAGGTCCAAATGCCGTAACATCTCTTCCCTTTATTGCTCGAAAGAGCTAAGAAACCTTTCCCAGAATCTCCCTAGAGATCTCCATATATAATTGGCTTCAACTAGTTGAAATTATCACTCCCATATCAGTCATTGGTGAAGATAATGGAACCATGGTGATTACTATTCAAGATCTATGCCTGGAAAGGGCATTCCTCTTCTTTTCACGTTGGGAGGAGAGAATACTATACAATTAGGACTGATACAATTAGTAAGAAAATTCTGTAGGCAACAACATCTGTTACACAGCATTATTCCTTAATGAGAATGCCTGATCTTGTCCTCTGAAGTTGGTTCAGGGGTGGGGGGGCACATTAAAGAAATTCTATATGTAATTCTTGTTGCTGCCTGAATGGTTTCTCAGTTAGTGACATTTGCTACTGTACTGGCCCTGGTCTTTTAGGTTTTTAGGTGTTTAATATTTTTCTACTTTTTAATATTTGTCATTCTTTGACTCAATGTATTTTGAAAATGTACGTTTTAATGATTTCTTCTTAATTTCATCTGGAATTAATTCCTATAAGCCTAGTGGCTAAGCCTTGGGTTCTCTGGAAAAGAGAGCCTGAGGTGAGGATTAAGGTGTTAATGCTTTCTTGGAGGGTTGCAGTAAGGGCAAAAGGAAGAAGGGAAGGTGCAAAGAAATGGATTCGATGTGTTATAGAGCCAGCTAGCTTTTGCTTTACAACAAGCTAAGAAGAGACATGGCGGTGACTCAGCAAGCATGCAGCTTTTCTCTGAAGGGGTTGCAAGGAGGAACTAAGAGTAGTCCTTGGAAAAGAGAAAGAAGGGGGAGAATGTATTTGCCTGATTTCTTCCTGTCTCCTGTTCCTAGTTAGTAGGAGTTTACTCCATAGGAAGCTAATTCCTCTGTATGACCAGGCTGTGTCATTCTGGCTCTCTGTGGCTACTCAGGGTGGTAGATCCCATGTACTACACTGTGGTTTTTCGTACAAGTCCAAAAGTGACTTGGATGAGGCACCAACTAAGAGAAGGAGAGGAGAAGGTGGCCAGGCAGGGGGTGGGGAAGGCAGAGAGGAGTTGGCAGCAGGTAGTTGGGAAGATACGCAAAGTTTGTGTTCCAATACACCCAAGAAGGTTGAAGTCAAACTTTGTTTGCTGTAGCATTACTTGGTATTCAATTACTCGGAAACATACTAGTTTCAAAGTAAGCCAGATACTGCTTTTGTTTTCCAAAGCTCTAAAATTTAAGGTAATTACCTTATGAACTGGTTTACTTTCTCAGATCTGACAATCTCTTATAGGAAGTGTTGGCAATGTTCCAGAGCTCACAAATCATCTTGGTTGTTGTGGGTCTAGGTCAACATTGACTCCTTTGTAGTCATTCTGAAATATGACGGAGGTAAAGTGGATTGGCTCTGGGTACCCTTAGATTGTCTAGTCTCTCCAAGTTTATCAGGATTGATGGGCTCTTTGGAGCTCTGGACCCTTGGAAAGCCTCTGAATATTAGCTTTGATTTCTGTAAGTTCTTACAAGGCCAACTGCTTTTAAAGAGAACAATGTTCACTTTTTATTCAGAGTGCAGTGAGCAACCTGTGTTGAGTTGGTGGCAGAAGAGGCACGATCTGATGGAATGAAGGAAAGAATGTTTATTCTTGATTGTTCTGGTCTTTGCATTCCTCATATGTGTCTTCCATTTTCTTTAATTAAATATCTCTTTATTTTTTCCATTAATATACTTTACTCAGATCACTGTGACTGCTTAATAGATATTACAGAGTAATAGTAGCTGTTTTTATGTGGGAAATAAAAGGATGAACTTGTCAGAGATGAATGTGAATTGGGCACATCTAATAAACCTGCGATTTCCTGCTTCTGTGTTATCATGGGAACTGAGGCAGAGCATTTGGATCTTCCCAGCATGTCACCTGCTGAATACTCTTGACCCGTTCTGAATTACATACACTGGGCAGTGCAGGCATAACAGAGTCTGGAACCAGGTAGCCCTTCAAGCTGCATTGGAGGCATGGAAATTCTTTGCTGGTCTCTAGTTTGTGCCATCCAAATTTTTGAAAGTGTTCTGAAGGGATCTGTGTTCTTTCAACTGATTTTCATGCCTGGCCTTAACCTAGGGACATAAAGTCACATTAGCTCTGTTGGTGTTTAAACACATAGTTCTACATGTATCTGGTTAGTTGAACCCCCCCCTTTTTTTTAAATTCATGGAATGGCTGACTTATTTATTTCATTTAACATAACCTTGAAAATACAAACTATTCTCCCTCCTATTTTCTAGTCCAATGAAGGTGATTTTCATTTACCTTGGTTACTTGTTTTCTGCCCTGAGGTATGAGGCTGCTTTGTAGGGCTGATTAAGGTGAGATATTTTCTCCTTTTTGAGGCTCTACTTATGAGCTAGAATCATAAAAATTCAAGAATTGTGCCAAATTTTCTTTTGTTGATGACTGTGATTTAGTCTGTTATGTAACTACAATGTATAATTTACACATCCTGAAGATCATCAGTCTCTGTACAGAGTGACTATATTTAACCCTCACTTCTTTGGAAAAAGAGAACATTACCAATTATCTTTGAAATTATGTTTGTGAGACAATGCACATTGATCCACCCTCTGTCTCCATTTTTAATGTTTGGTGCGTCAAGTAGTACTTTATGATTTATTCTGTGCTTTTCGTGTGTAAAGGCTAAGAAGAGAGAGAGCTTAGTAACTAGTGACTATATCTCGAGGCCTCCCATTGCGTATTTTGTCTAAACCGAGAATAATAGACATAATATCTCTGTTGTCTCTCTTAATATGCAGGTCCAGAGAGAATAAAAGAGTAAATGTCTTCCCACTATTATCTTTTAGTTCCAGGAGAGGAGTGTGGAGAGAGGATATTGAAATAAATTGTTTAATGCTGGACAGTTCTATGCTTAGTAGTAAGAAAATAACACTTCTTGTTCCTATGTCATGATGCCATTAGTTCCTGTGTGATTTGAGGAGTTTTTGAGAAAGAAAACAGTGTTAGTTTCCTGGCTTTTAAAGTCAAGTCCAGTTTTAAGCTCAAATTCCATACTGATATCTTTTAAGCAAATTTGCTTATTTACCACCCAGCATTTTGCCTTATTACCCTGCCCCAGGCTCTGTTTGTATGAAGTTGTCATGATGTAAGAGGAAATGTTGACTGTTTTCATATAGGACTGTGTTCCCTTAAGAAAGAAAGCCTTGAATAAGAAAATGATGTTCTCATTAAATCCGCTCTTTAAGAGTAGGTGGGAGGAATTGCTATTGATCTAATGGATTTAATAGTTCATATAGAAAGTCTGTGGAATAGAAGTAATATTCTGCAGCTGAGTAACCATAGATTAATCCGTCTTCAGACAGAATTCTGGAAGCATCTGTAAAACTGGAAAATTACCTTTTCTTTTTTTTCTAGGCACAACTGGACTAAATGTATTTCCCAAATACTTTAGGATTAAATTATATCACATAAGTAGGTCTACTAAAAATTATATGAAAAATTGAAATAAAATCATAAAATATAAATGTTAGGTTCTTCTTGGCTACATTTGCTCTGGTGCCAGTCTGTTTGGAAGGGCTGCAGTGTTGAAGGGTAACCAGAGGTCACTTGTAAAATTTCTTTCTTTGTTAGATGGTTCTCTAATAGCTAGTGGTGGTTCATTTTAGTTTTTAGTTGGATGAAGTAGTCCTTTTAAGGTGGATGGTGAAGTCAGACATTTAAGGTTCTCTTCAAGCTCTTCCTTTGACCCTTTTAAAACCTTTTTATTTTATTCTACCCACTGAAAGCACATCACCAAGCCCTCCTTCTTTGTCAGGAAAGGGCAGCTATTTCTTTTCCCCTTCCTGCCCTAACCTTTAATGAGTAGTTGGTTCTGTGAAGATATGGGAACTCCCAGGACATATGAGAATTTTAATAGGTATGAGTGACATTTTATGGACATGTTTGTAAGACATGAAAGCGGTGGACTTGTTCATGTTTCATTCTCATATAAATTACATATTTCCTTCATGCTTTATTCCTATAAGATACTCAATTTGAGCAGCATATATTGTCTGAAGGTTCTTGAAAAAATAAAGGTAAAATAACAATGGTATTGACAATTACAGCTCTTTATTGGAAATGAAAAAAATGCACAAAGAATTGAGACTTTAAAAAGTAAGTTTACAATTAAAAGAAGAATAGACACATATTAGGAATAATAGCAGTCTTTCTGTAGAGCATTGTAGTTTACAAAGCACTTTTACACACATGTGAGTTTAGTTACATAATAAAAGGGGTGTGTTGGTTGTACCCCCATGGTTTCTTTAGCCATCAGATCTCTAGATCTGCATCCTTACACCAGCCATTTTAATTGGCATTCTTACTGCACCGTAAGATGGGTTGAATAGTCAGATAGTCTGCTATTGGTAGCAGCTCTTCTTCTTCATGTTTAATCCTTTCCCTCTTCTGCTTCTCTCATCACTGTCATTTTCTCGTTTGAAAACTAGAGCATATATAGCCATCTTTATTTACTTTTGTTCTATGCTAGCATTTGCCTTCTACTAAATAAGATTGTCCTTTATGTGACAGCTGGCAATTTGTTTCTATAGTCAAGACTCCTATCCTGCATTTTTGAACCTGGAATATGTTAGTAAGGCTACAAAAATAAAAATATCATCTGAGTGAGCACTGCACTGGTGCAAACAGCTGTCTTCTCACCTGATTCCCCCAAAAAGCTACCACTTGAATATGTCTAGTCATGGCATTGGTACTTTTGCTTGTCTACCCACCTCTGCTGGTAGTTTTACAATTAATAATAGACTGCAAAAATAGCTATAAATGATGTGTGTATGTGTGTGTGTGTCTTCATATTAATCTTTTTCTCCAAAGCAGAATCATTGCTGGGGTTCATTTTTATGAGTAGTAGTCCAAATTTGATTTTATTGTCAGCCCAAGGAACATTCCTTCCATTCAATTTGGAGTTGTTGGAAGTGTTGTGGGATTTTTTTTTTAACCAAGGCGGAGCACTTCTTTTTCTTTTCTTTTTTCTTTTTTCTTTTTTCTTTTTGTCTTTTCTTTTTTTTTATGAGACAGAGTCTCACTCTGTTGCCCAAGCTGGAGTGCAGTGGCACATTCTTGGCTCATTGAAACCTCCGCATCCTGGGTTCAAGCAATTCTTCTGCTTCAGCCTCCCGAGTAGCTGGGACTATAGGCATGTACCACCACAGCGGCTAATTTTTTTGTGTTTTTAGTAGAGATGGGGTTTCACCACATTGGTCAGGCTGGTCTCGAACTCCTGATCCATCTGCCTTGGCCTCCCAAAGTGCTGGGATTACAGGCATAAGCCACCGCGCCCATCCAGGAACACTTCTTAAAATGTGCTTTTGTTAAATGAACCTTATAAGAAAAATTCTGTAAGTCAGGTAAACCTTAGGATTGCCTGGACACTAATGGATTCTATGGTTAGGCATTGGAGTAAAGGTGGGGCACTAAGAACTCCTTGGAATTCACACTAGGAGTGTATAGTCCAACCCATTTAAGAACCACTGTACTTGTTAGCATAGCTTTTTTACTAGCTTCTTATACTTTTGTTAACTTTGGTATTTTCAGGCTGTATATATCTTAACACTCCATTTTTACATTACATATACCAATATGTTAAACTTTAGCATTAATCCATGTGGAAATACTTAGATCTCAACTACAAAATTCTATCAATATAATAGTTAAACATATTTATATAAAGAACGGTTTATAATAATATGGTTTTGTTAAAAATCTCCCCCTTCAGAGTTAAAAACTTCAGAGGTAAAACTTCAGAGGTAAAAACAGTGGAATTTATTAAACTAGGGATGGCTGCCTCTGAAAGAATTATTTGTGTGTTTGTTTTTGTGCGTCTGAAAGGGTAGGCAAAATGGTTTACCTCCCAGCAACACAGTCCTCCTTGTTGTGGAAACTGGTAGTGAATTTGCAGGGCATGTTACTTAAAGGTGTGAAAGAATTCAGTTCAGTTCAGTTCAGTCAGCAAGCTCCCACTTTTTTCTTGGCACTGGCGATGATACAGTGGTGAATGAGCCCACATCCTTATTTTTAAATAGCTCACAGTTTACTTCAAGAGTGAATTTTACATGGGTCATCTAAATGTTGACACCTAATTAATAGTCACCATACAGTGTTTGGTATACACATGTTCCACAGGAATTCTCTGATTAAATGAGTGATACAAACTGTAGTATCCCTTTCCTTTTTTAAAACATAGCAGTGGCCAGGCGTGGTGGCTCACGCCTGCAATCCCAGCACTTTGGGAGGCCGAGGTGGGCGGATCACCTGAGGTCGGGAGTTCGAGACCAGCCTGACCAACATGGAGAAACCCCATCTCTACTAAAAATACAAAATCAGCCAGGCGTGTTGGCGCATACCTATAATCATAACTACTCGGGAGGCTGAGGCAGGAGAATCACTTGAACCTGGGAGGCAGAGGTTGCGGTGAGCCAAGATTGTGCCATTGCACTCCAGCCTAGGGCAACAAGAGCGAAACTCAGTCTCAAAAAAAGGGGGAAAATAGTGGTAGGTTTTCATTGCTTTGTGGATAAAACTCAAAATTCCTACTCTGAGCTTTCAAGAGGGTCTTAGACCATTTCATTTCCCTTTCCTCTGCACGTACACATCTAAGGTTAAGTTCTTCCCAGAACTGCACCTTATGTTTGAAATGCCCTTCCTGTCATCTATGCAAGCAAATCTTTACCTTTTGCCCTTTCGTGTGAAACTTTTCCATATCTGTGAGAAAAATGACCCAAATATATGGTTTCTCCTCATTCTTTCAATTGTGCCTAATGAATATGAAGTTAATCATCATAATTTGGATAGGATTCAAGCTATATCAAAGCTATTTACAGCCGGGAGCAGTGGTTCATGCCCGTAATTTCAACACTTTGGGAGGCCAAGCAGGCAGTTGGCTTGAGCTCAGGAGTTCAAGAGCAGCCTGGGCAACATAGGGAGATCTTGTCTCTACAAAAAATAAAACAATTAGCCAAGCATGGTGGCAAGCGCCTGTCATCCCAGCTACTCAGGAGGCTGAGGCAAGGGGATCACTTGAGCCCAGGAGGTCAAGGCTGCAGTGAGCCACGATTATGCTACTGCACTCCAGCCTGGGTGACAGAGTGAGACCCTGTCTCAAAAAAAAAAAAAAAAAAAAAAAAAAAAGAAGTATTTCCAAAATACTATGGGAATAGACACAGATGAGGAAATGATTATGTCTGGGAAATTCAGACAATGTTTTGTAAAGAAGGTAACATTTATCTAGGTCTTGAAGAATAAGTAGGAGTTTTTCAGGTGGGAAGGTTATTTGGGGCAGAGGGAACAGTAATAATTATGTGCCATATAATAATCTTTACATCAACAGCAAGCCACATATACAACAGAGTTCCCATAAGATTATAAAGGAGCTTTGAAATCCCTACCTCCTAGTGATGTCATAGCCATCATAACATTGTAGTGTAACATGTTACTCGTGTTTGTGGTGATGCTAGTGTAAACAACCCTATATATAAAAGTACAGCATATATAATTCACTATACTTTTAGAGTTATTTTGGAGCATACACCTACTTATAAAACAATTTAACTGGAAAACGGCCTCAGGCAGGTCCTTCAGGAGGCATTTCAGGAGAAGGCATTGTTATCATAGGAGATGAGCTCTCCATGCATGTTTCTGCCCCTGGAGGCCTTCCAGTGGGACAAGATATAGATGTGGAAGACAGAGATATTGATGATCCTGACCCTGTGTAGGCCTAGGCTAATATATATGTTTATGTCTTAGTATTTAACAAAAAAGCTTAAAAAGTCAAAAAATGTAAATAGAAAAAAAACTTACAAAATAAGGATATAAAGAAAGATAATATTTTGTACAGCTATACAATGTGTTTGTGTTTTAAACTAAGTATTATTTTTAAAGATTCAGAACATTAAAAAATTAAAAGTTTATAAAGTATTAAAGTTTCAGTAAGCTAAGTTTAATTTACTACTGAAGAAAGAAAATTTTAAAAACAAATTTAGTGTAGCCTAAGTGTACAGTATTTATAAAGTCGGCTGTAGTGTTCAGTAATGTTCTAGGCCTTTACATTCACTCACCATTCATTCGCCGACTCACCTAGAACAACGTCTATTCCTACAAGCTCTGTTCATGATAAGTGCTGATTATATTTCTACTGTCCTTTTCTATGTTTAGATATACCATACAAATACCATTGTGTTACAGTTACCTATAGTCTTCAGTACAGTTACCTGCTATACTGGTTTGTGGCCTAGGAGCAATAGGCTATACCATCTAGCCTAGGTGTACAGTAGGCTATAGCATCCAGGTTTGTGTAAGTATACTCTATGATGTTCACGCCATGATGAAATTACATTTCTCAGAATGTATCCCAGTTGTTAAGCATGAGTATGTATGAAAACTGATGGCATCATGAAAGAACATGGCGTATTTAGGGAATGTGGCTAGACTGTAGAGTTTGTGTGTTTTTGGTGGTGCTAGTGCTTGGAGACAAAGCCAACAGCAGGATTTGTATAGTAATCTTGGAACTGCAGAAGCCAAGCTCTTGTGGTTCTTTTGGTATGCTGTGTTTTAGCACATTACCAGGTAGGTTTAGACACTTGATAAGTATTTTTTTGATGAAACATGAAGCCAGGGGTAGCTGGCTCTTTGATCAGGATAGGAAAATATGAGTAATCCTTTCAGAACTGTGTTTATTTATCATTTATCAAGCATTCATTCAACAAATATATACTGAGGCTGCTGTGTTCAGGGCAATGAGGGAAATGTAAAGATGTTTCTTCCCTGTTTGTGCAACGCCTCTTCCCTGAGTTCAGTTTTATTAGATTTTTCTTTTCAGAACTGTTAATTCTATGCCATTTTATTATATTTTATACATGCTTGCTACTAACGTACTGTGTAGTTATTGCTGTCTCTCAAAGGCTCAGAACCATTTTAACCCACATCACTACTTTATTACAGGAGTTCTCACTGAGTTTTGGGGAAAGTACAGATGCTCAAATAACTGGTGTTTTTCTGTGACTTGTGCCTTTCCAGCCAGTATTTATAAGGTCAAGAAGGCAAAGTATGCAGAATTATAGATGTGATAGCTGATTTGTACTGAACTTCTTAGGCCTAACATATCTTAGCTGCCATTCTTTACTTATAGTTAATGCAAAGAGAACATTGTTTAGCAGTAACAAAGAGAAACTGTAACACTGAAAGCAAAATAGAAATTTCATTCTTAAAAATTGCACTCTTGGTAATATGTCCTTTTACCCTTGTGCAGAAGAACATCCAAGCCTGTTCTTGAGGATTATTTTAAATGTATAATCATTTCCCCCTTCCTCCTATTGAGTAACCTCCATGTGTCAGCACTATGCTGGGTATTGGGTTACAATGTAAACATCACACTTCTTGTCTTCAGGGAAGTAAAACAGTTATGCCTCTATGCTGGGTGTGCATTAGCTATACAGGTAAGTCTTTAAAAAGTACAGATGCTAGAGTCCCTGTCCTGGAGATTCTGACTCACTGGTTCTACGGTGGGTAGGTAAGATTACTGACAAGTTAATAGGAAATTACACTTCTCTGAAGTAGGGCTCTGGGATAATTTATGAGCACAGAAGAGGATTGCCTAGCTTAGTCTTAGAAGATTAGGGTTGATGGAGGAGGTGGGAAGCATATGAATACAGAATGTAAGGCAGAAGCCTGTCTTGGATTTTGGGGAATAACATGTATGGACTGCAAGAAGAAAGAGCATGGGAAGTTGGTAGTTTTGTGTGGGTGGAACATGGAAGAGGAGGCAAGGAGTAGTGAGAGGGGAGACTGGAGAAGCAAGCAGAGTCCAAATAATTCAGGGCTTTGTCTGTCAGGCCAAGAAATTTGAATTTTATCCTGTAGACATTTGGAGCCATTGATGGGTTTTAAGTAGTGGGGTGATGTGATAAGATTTATTGTGCTTTGATATAATCACTCCTGCTCTGTGAAAAATGGCTTTGAGAGAAATATGAAGAGAATTTGTAGACTTGCAAAAGTCTAGGTAAGAAGTGCCAGTGGCAGGGGAAATGAAGAGAAGTGGACAACTTTCAAAAATACTTCATTAGTAGAACACACTGAACTTGGTTAAAAATAAATGTGTCTGTTTGGGGGAGGGGTTGAGGGACATGAAGTATCAAAGACTGCGTTCTTAGCCTGGGGTCGTGGGAGGGATGGAGGCACCATTCACTAAGATGGGAACACAAGAAAAGGCAAATCTGACAAATGAAAGTGGTAAATTCGCTTTAAATATATTGAGTTGGTAGTGGCAAAAAGACATCTAAATAGAGCTGTCGACTAGATATTTGAGCAAATTGTCCAAAGCACGGAAGCAGGATCTAGGCTAAAGATTTGGGAGACATGGCCGGGTGCAGTGGCTCATGCCTGTAATCCCAGCACTTTGGGAGGCTGAGATAGGTGGATCATGAGGTCAGGAGATCAAGACCATCCTGGCTAACAGTGAAACCCCATCTCTACTAAAAATACAAAAAATTAGCTGGGCATGGTGGTGGGCGCCTGTAGTCCCAGGTACTTGGGAGGCTGAGGCAGGAGAATGGTGTGAACCTGGGAGGCGGAGCTTGCAGTGAGCCGAGATCACGCCACTGCACTCCAGCCTGGGCAACAGAGCGAGACTCCATCTCAAAAGAAAAAAAAAAAAGATTTGGGAGACATTTTCATATTGATAGTAACTAAAACTCTACAAGTACACGAGATGATTTAGTGTGTATATATATAGAGAAAGTCTAGGATGGAACCCTTAGAGGCACTAACAGTTCAGGAAAAGAGAAGAGGGGGGCTTATGGGACTGAGAAGAAGTGGTAAAGGTAAGAGGAATATCAAAAGAGTGAATTGTCATTTAAGGCAAGAGAACTTTTTGAGAAGGAAAGAGTGATGAACAGGATTAAATGTCATGAAGAGGTCAGTAAGACATTTCCATTTTCTTTAACAATAAGCATGTTATGTCAGAAGGGAGAGCAGAGGGAGAAGAAGAGGGTTGAAGAGTGTGAAGTGAAATAATCATGAATAGGCAATTGTTTCAAAAAGTTTTAAGAAAACAGAATAGGCGGATAGGTGGTAGCTGGGAGTGGAGGGGTTGAAGAATTGCTGAGATAGGAGAAATTTGATCATTCTGTTCATTTCTTCCTGGAGTAATCATTGGTAAGAGTCCTCTGTGAGACACACTCTGTGTTACATGCTGAGAATAGATCCCAGTCCACATGGATCTTAATTCTAGCCAAATGGCTACCCAATAAAAGAATAGCAAATAAAGAATTAGAAGGGCTCTGAAGGAAGTAAGCAGCAAACTGTGGTCAGGAATAACAGAGAGGCCCTACTTAAGATAGTGTGGTCAGAAAAGGCCTCTTTGAGGAGGTGTCATTTTAAACTGAGATCTGAAGGCTATGAAGGAGACAGGTGTAAAGAGCCTAAGAAAGAGTATTTCATGCAGAGAGAGCATCAAGTGCATTAGCTCTGGGATGGGAAAGAGCTTGGGTTATTCTAGAAGCCAGCAGGAACAGAAGGTTTTTATGGCCATAGTAAGTTGAGTTAGGGAAAAACAGTATTAATGAGATGGTGCTGAAGAGATAGGAAATTTTGAGACCAGTTGGGTCGTTTATGCCATAGTATTAATTTGTATTTTATTCAGGAAGAATGGAAAACCTTTGGAAGGTTTTAAGCAGAGTGACACAGTCTGATTTACATTCTAAAAGAAGTCACAATGACTGTTTTGTGGGGAATGGATTATAAATGGAGGTGGGTCAAGAACAGAAGCAGAGGGATCAGTTAATGGCTGATTGGATTATGCTGGTGGCAATGGAGGTGGAGAAAAGAGACTGGCTAGTAAAATACAGATAGTCTCCAATTTACAATGGTTCAACTTAGGAAGTTTTGATGTTACAATGATGTGAAAGCAGTATGTGTTTAGTGGAAACTGTCTTTGACTTTTGAATTTTCATCTTTTCCCAGGTTAGTGATATGTGATATAATATTCTCTCATGCTGCTGGTCAGTGGCAGCAAGCCCTGCAGCTCAGCCAGCACGGGATCACGAGGGTAGCAGCCGATATTCTGCAGTTTACTTTATTCAATAAATTACATGAGCTGTCCAACACTGTTTATGGACAGGCTTTGTGTTAGATGATTTTGCCCTACTATAGGCTAATGTAAGTGTTCTGAACAAATTTAAGGTAGGATAGGCTAAGCTATGATGTTTGGTAAGTTAGGTGTATTAAACACATTTTTGGCTTACAGTATTTTCAACTCATGATGGGTTTATTGGAACTTAACTCATTGTAAAACAAGGATCATCTGTGTAATGTATAGAATCAAGATGATTTGGCTAATGTCTGAGGGGTCAAGAGACAGGGAGGAGGGAGAACTTTGGTGTCTGGTTTTAGTGTCAGCATAGATGGTGGCACCAGTTACTGAGGCAGGAAAAACGAGAGGGACCCAGAGTTTCAGTGCAGGTTGGAACTGGGTGGAAATGCAGAATTAAGAGTTCCTTTTTTTTTTTTTTTTGAGGCGGAGCCTCGCTCTGTCGCCCGGGCTGGAATGCAGTGGCATGATCTCAGCTCACTGCAACCTCTGCCTCCTGGATTCCAGTGATTCTTCTGCCTCAGCCTCCTGAGTAGCTGGGACTACAGGCGCACGCCACCACACCTGGCTAATTTTTGTATTTTTAGTAGAGACGGGGTTTCACCATATTGACCAGTCTGGTCTCGAACTCCTGACCTTGTGATCTGTCTGCCTCAGCCTCCCAAAGTGCTAGGATTACAGGCGTGAGCCACCATGGCCAGCCCAAGCGGTCCCTTTTTATATATACTGAAATTCAGTTGCATGGGGGATTTATATTTATTTATTTATTTATTTTTTAAAGACAGAGTCTCACTCTGTCGCCCAGGCTGGAGTGCAGTGGTGTGATCTCAGCTCACCTCAACCTCTGCCTCCCAGGTTCAAGTAATTCTTCTACCTAAGCCTCCCCAGTAGCTGGGATTACAGGTGCCCACCACCACGCCTGGCTAATTTTGTATTTTTAATAGAGATGGGGTTTCACCATGTTGGCCAGTCTGATCTCAAACTCCTGACCTCAAGTGATCCGCCTGCCTTGGCCTCCCAAAGTGCTGGGATTACAGGTGTGAGCCACTGCACCTGGCCTCCATAGGGGATTTTAAGTTGGCAACTGAATGTAGATAAGTGGAATGTAGATAAGTGGAATGTAGATATGTGGAATGTAGACATGTGGAAATTAGAGGTTTGGTCCATAGATAGATACTTAAAATTCATTGGCATGTAGATTTGCTTAAAGCCATGGAAATGAATGAGATCACCTGGGAAGAGGATACAGGACTAAGCCCTGAGGAATGCCAGTATTTAGTGGTCAAACAAAGGAGATCTAACTTGTAAGAAAAAATTGAGAGAGCAGCTTATGAGGGAGGAGGAAACTCAGGAGAAGGTGGCATCGTGGAAGCTGAGAGGGGGTGCTTCAGGAATGAAGGAATAAGCAACTTTGTTAAGTGGTTCTAATAGAGTCAAAAAAGTGTCTATGAATTTGGCATCATCTAGATGAATGGTTGCTATTACAAAAGCATTTCCAGTGTTTTGGTGGAAACAGAAGACAAGTGAAAGGAAGTAGAGCCATAGCAATTGCACTGGGATAGACCTCATTCATTCTTTTAAAGGCTGTACGATGGTTCATAGATGTTTCTGCCATCATTTACTCAACCTTTCACTATTGATGAGCATTCCCTTTGTTTTCATTTTTGTCACTGAAAATAATACTACAATAAACATTCTTGTCTCTGTGTTCATCCTTACACACTGGCACATGTATTTATATAGGAAACATTCTAGGAATGGGCTTCCTGGGTTGAAAGATAGGTGTATTTTATATAATTTTTATGTTGTTAATAACTTCCCCAAAAGCCTAAAACAATTCACATTTCACCAGCAGTTTATGAGAGATTGATGATACAGGAGAAGAGGGAGCTAACTGACAATGACAGTGCAAAGTCCTCAAAAGGTAAGAGGAGATGTGGTCTTAAGTTCAGTGGAAGGATTGGACCTTCATAGGGAAAGGGAGGAAGGAAAATTATATGTAGTTTGGGTGGTAGTCACATGAGGAAGTTCTGTAGTCTCAGTAAAATAATAGCAAATCATCAGTTAAAGAGGAAGTTACTTGGAAGGCTCAAAGCACAAAAGAATTCCTAGAAAGTAGGAGCGGGAGTGGAGTAGGATTGCTGAGTAGTGCTGCATTTGAAATGCAGTCCGATTGTGTGGTTTTTCTCTAGCTGTATGAAGTTACTTGGGCTTGTGCCCAGAGAAGATGGATACCTGAGATGATCTAGGGCTGGAGTTTGCCAGGCAAGTATGATGGAAAGAGACGGACAGGGAAGTAAGGGCACTCTGCAAGGGAATGATTATACGTAGACCATAAACTGAACAGAGGAGAGAAATGAGGGCAGAAAGGGGTTGTGAGACTGGCGGGATCCATGGATTAGAAGGTTCAAAGAGGGGCAAGAATTTTTAGCAGTGTGGACACTAAAGCAAAGAATAGGAGGGATGGGAAGAGCTGTTAGAGTGTGATAGGTTTGCATTTAGATTTTGGCAGAGTTATGATTTTTCTTGACCAACTGAAGGAATTGCCCATGGATTTGAATCACTGAGGTATAGCAGAAGAAAGGGTCCCTGTAGATGAGGAAATGAAGGACCTGGGAGGCCAATATATTGTTTGCATAGTGTACATTATTGTTGGCGTGTGATGCCAGCAGTAGGAGTGGAAGAAAAGTGAGCCAGGAGTGTAAGTTTTTAGTTTGGTGGGATGAGTGTGAAGTTGGTAGGTAATGGTGACAGGTGTGGGTGGAGCTAGAACTGTGAAAGGGCAGGGAGAATTGCAAGCAAAAAGGGATGAAGTGGTTTGAGAGTAGTGGGGGGAACAAGGACAGCTGCCTCCTCTATCTCCTGGCTCTGGGATTTATGGGGCATTAAGAGAAAAAAATGGTAACTTGAGAGGGCTGTTGGGGAAGCATGTTTAACTGCTAGCAATAAGAAATCAGGAGAGAGAGAGGCTGGAGAGGGAGAGATTGAAGAGCAGAGCTGCCTGAGAAGGGAGAACAGGGAGATGGGCTGTAAAGTCTTGGTGGAGAGATTAGCCTGGGCTTTCTGCCGGAGAGAAGCGGGAGGGCAGCAGCCCTGTTTGTAGGTTGTTGGCTAGAGGCTGCCCCTCCTCTTTCATTTCTGCAGAACGCAGCGGGAACAGCTGCTGAGAGCAGGGCGATGGGGGATTGGGTAGGAGACATGAGAGGAATGGAGGAGATGTGATGTAGCTGCTGTGGAGAATGGAGTAATAAAAGTGACACATAGAAAGAGCATCAGGAGATAGCGAGGGCTCAGCTGAGATTGGAGAGTGAGAGGCATAAACTCACTTCCCTCCCTTTTCATTACACATAGAATGTCAGTTTTCCCCTATTCCCACCAAACTGAATTAATTGCTTTCTCATCTGTTTCCACAGTGTGGAGCACCTAATTTTATATCACTTATCACATTCTGTTACAGCGATTTACCTGTTTTCCCTTTCAGAGTGTGAGTTCTTGAACAGTAAGGCTTATTTATCCTCTCTTCATGATCACCTAGAATAATGACTGGAATATAACAGGCACTCAGTTAACGTTCATTGAATTGAATCAAATTGCACAAGTATGGTCATTTTATTTTCTAATAGCTATTTCCCTTCATGAATCTGATGCCATATATTCTAAACAACTTACTCATTTCCGTGGGCACAGTGTGCTCATTAACGATAAGCCATCCTATTTCTGTGTTACGCAAGAGTAAGACCTGCGCACAGGATGAAGAGATCCCGCTCATCTCTGCAGGCTTGGTATTCATGTATTTGCCTTGGGGATTTCTGTCAGCAGAATGTTTGCCTCATTATTGACCTTGGTCAATAGGACATTCTTGGAGTCCTCTTCCTTTAGCATTTTTTCCCTTCAGAGCAAATGGTACTGGTCTTTGTGATTTGAATGCAGTAGGAGGCTGGACATGGAAGAGAAAGCTTTTCTTGTAATAAAAACCCAATGAGCAAAATTTAAAAATCACCTTGCTTCCAAAATGTTGGAAATATTTTACCAAAATGAAGAGAATACACCATGGAAAAAACATTATTTTGCCCACTGATGTGCCCGTATTGTTTCGTGGGTAGGAAAATGAAGGTAAATTAAGTGTTATTCATATTCCATGTCAATAGCCAAAGCTCTGAAAGGCTTCTTTAGGTTCTCTCTCAGAATTGTAGAATCCTCAGTTAGAACGGACCATGGTGAGCAGCTGGCCTAGCCACCCAGGCCAACATTTGAATCCCCTTTACAATATCCTCATCTGGCAGGTGTCCGGCATCAGCATCTCTAGGGATTAGCAGAGTTCTTGACAATAGAAACCAGCTTCTCATTGACACCAGGATATTGCAGATTGCTATCTCTATAACAGTAGTTCTCAAACTTTTGTTCCCAGGAGCCCTTTATACTCTTAAAAATTGTTGAGGAGCCCAAAGAGCTTTTGTTTATGCAGGATATATCAATATTTATTTGTTGTCTTAAAAATGCAACAGTAATCCCATTACATGTCAATATAGATATCATTTTTGATGAAAAATAACTGTTTAAAAAATTAATTTAATTTTTTAAAATTAAATTAAAAAAGAGAGTAGCCTTGCAAGTCTCCTTAATGTCTGTCATAATAAATAGGAGACTGCTGGATTCTCTATTTCTCATTCTATCTGTTGTGACAGAACAGGTGATGGAGCCTGTGGAAAGCTGAAGTGCACAGACATGGGAGGTAAATAACTTCTTTGAATTCAGAAGTTTTGTTCTCACAGACCTCCCAGAAGGGTCTCAGGGGACTCCCAGGAGTCCCCAGACCACATTTTGAGAACAGTTGCTCTCTTATACACCAAGGGATGGGATTCGTGATGTCAACTGGCAGGGACTGCAGTGAAAGAAAAACTAGATACAAAAAGGGGCCAAGAAAAATGTCCTTACATTTATGATCAATAAGTATTGAGTGTTTACCATGTGCCCAAATGCAAAGCATTGAAGATGCAGGTTGAGTGTCCCTTATCTGAAATGTTTGCGACCAGAAGTGTTAAGGATTTTGAACTGTTTTTGATTTTGGAATATTTGTATTATACCTACTGGTTGAGCATTCCTAATCCGAAAACCTGAAATCTGAAATGCTCCAATGAGCGTTTGTCTTTGCGCATCATGTTGGCACTCAAAAAGTCAGATTCAGGAGGGTCTTGGATGCTTGGATCAGGGATACTCAACCTGCACTAACACTCGCATCAGGTGTTCTCTGTCTTCTTCAATGTGAAGGCTCCTTTTGGCCTAAAAAAATGTTAGAACTGTAAGTTAACTTTTTTACTTATAACATCCATTGAGAAAGTGACAAAAAGCAACTGTGAATTTAGTTCTGGTTTTAATAAATTTATGTTTTATTCATCACAGCAATATCTATGGACATTAGATAGAAAATTCACTAGAAAATGAACACTCTGTTTTATACTTTATACATTTGGTCTTCAGTCAGTGCTTTGTACCCATGGAGATTTGCAGAACCCTTGCAGATACATCTGTGCTTGGCCTATGTACCTGCCATGCCGCCTATGACCCACAGGTTGGGAACTGAATTCACTCATCTGTTCTTGTCACCAGTATTAAAGACATCGAGTGATGGATTTGTTTTGGGGTTATTTTTAAGCCGTTAAGACTTCTGATGCCTTCAATTAAGATGGCCAGGTATCATAAAGAATTTATGCATGCGCTTCCGGGGCTTCTGGTTCTCTTCACTGTCCTTATCTTGCTAAGAGCAACAGATAGGCATTTGCAGATCAAGCACTCTCACCCACCCTGTAAGATGTTGCTCAGAGTTAATGGAAGAGAACCGTGTTGAGAGAGTTAATACTGAGTTAGAGAAAAGTAGAAGTGTAGTAATAGTGCAAAGGGAGGAGTGAGAAATTAAATGGTATCTTTTTAGAAGTCTGCCTTATTGCAGTCTGCATTGCTCCTTGGGGATTTTTCTACTGAGTACAAGAAAATCAGCAAGCGCTTTTTGAAAAACCCAGATGAAATTACTGCCATAAATTTTTTTTTTCATGGTATAAAACCCTTAATTTAGATGGGGAGGGTTTATTACCAGTGTTTTCTTGGCATGGCTAAGTTCAATTAATTTCAGATGACAAGCTCCAGGTCCCCCCTACTACCACCCCTCTGCTGCCTTTTCCTCCCCCCTCCACCCCCAATACATGGAAAATATAATTTGTTATTGGTTTGCCTTTGGCTCTGGAGACCTCATTAAGGGCCCGAGAAAGAGATTCTATCTCTCTTTCTTTGACATCTTTCTATTTTCTGCTGGATTCAGACCATTTGCATTGCCACATGTAAAGTATGTGTGGTGTATGTGAGGGGAAGGTTAGCAGACAGGTAGTAATGATTATACCTTTTAAATATTGATTTGAAATGACTATTGCAAGTTAGGAAATTGTTAACTGCAGTATTCAACTAAGATACGGAGCTCAGCTTAAGATGATGTCTCTGAAAAGAATGTGGGTACATTTAGACAGGAAAACTTATTCAGCTGCTCTGACAGTTCACATGTAACATACCTGGTTGTTTGAAAGCAGGAACAAGATGTCAACAGAATATTGTATTTACTCACAGTCCTAAGACATAGCACGCTGCACCTTCAAGTTCGTGTTCCTATCAGAATACTGTGAGCAAATGAGGGAAATAATCTATGGTGTTTTGTTTTTCTCTGCATGGTAATATAGAATCTATTGTAGTGTGAATAAAATGAGTCACAAGAGATTCATTACTGTTTGTGAAGTGTGCTGTCTGTGTCTTTCTGCATGGGATTCTTTATTTTACTTACAAAGCAGATATAAAAATTAGAATTGAGATGATAGAGAATATATATTGCATAAATAAGCAATTTAAACAGAAGTTTTACCATTATAACAAATAAATACCCTGCTTCAGAGGTTGGAGATTAGAATCCTGTTACATTAAACGCTTGACAATTAATTAGCTATTGTCTATAAAGTTCCCAAGATGACAAGTTACTTAAATACTATTATTAGGAGTAGCTGGATTAGTAATAACAGTGTTCAAGTGCCATGGGCAACAATGAGGAGATTTTAAAAATAAAGAGAAATGCATGTGATCACAGTCAGAGTGATTTGTGTGCTGAATGCAGAGCGGGCGGTCCCTGGGAGCAGTGTTTTCTGAGACTGCAGTGTACAATGGGCAATACTTGGCAGTGTGCTGAGGAGGATGAGATGAAAGTGCTTAGTTTGTTAATATTTTTTCTCTGTTTTTTTTGGTGTATTGCTTAACCTCTTGTCAAAATAGTGTTCACTTAGCAAAATTAAAGAGAAAATAAGAAAGCTGACAGAAAATAGGCTCAGCAAAAGACCAAGTATCAAAGATGAACCTCTAGAAGTTGCTGACAGGCATTGTTTAGAATCCAGTTATGTTAGATCATTCATTACTATGGCTTTTTTCTTTTAAATGGCACATAATTGATGTGGATAAAAATGTGTGGGGATTTAACTTGATTGTACAGGTTTTTGTTCTGTGGAATTTATATCTTTAGGGCTCCATTTGTTTTGAATGTAATTTTGTGAGAAAATCAACATAGAACCGAGGTCTGCCTCAGTATCAGTTGGGGTGGGGCGTGGGGGATTACCAAAGTAGAGGATATCCAGCATCCTTGGTATGGATAGCGAAGCTTACAAGAGGAATGGTCTGGGGCTTCTTGGTTTTCAGAATCAAATAATTTTGAAATTGGATGGTGTGTAGAAGTAGTGGTGCTCACCACACATTTCGTGTATCCCCTGATGTTACCCAGCCTTTGTTGCTGTTGGGTTTGGGCTTTGTGACTTGCCCAGGCCAATGAGCTGTGAGTGGAAGGGATACAGGGCTCTTCTGAGCCAAGGCATTTAAAAGCTAGTGTTCCCCTTCCGTCCCTTTCTGGGTTGCTTCTTGCTTTGTATTTTTTTTAGTACTAGATAGAAAAGATAGAACCGAGGCCAAGGCCAAGGCGGGTGGATCACCTGAGGTCAGAAGTTCAAGAAAAGATAGAACCGTACAAAGTTTGAAATATATGTGCCTCTAAATAATGAAAGAAATGTAGCTTATGTTATGTAGAGCTGTTTAGTACAGTCTGTGTAGAAATATGCTTAGCATTCTCTTGCCCATGAACATGGAGTGTGGACAGCAGACTCCAGCTCTGGTGTTGTGACTCATCCTTGATACCTCACCAGTCCTTGAACAACCTAGTTGTGGAAAAACTGGGATAGGTTGGATTTGGTTTTAGATATTATAGACAGGTGCCTCAGGCAGCTGATTTTATACAGTAAACCACTTTTGTAAATGATCAGATTTCTGTGTCTGATAATTTGTTGGGAATCGCTTGGATGTTGGTTGTGCTAGAAATTCTTATTAATGTGAAAGACACTTTATAGTGATTGTTTCCATAAAGCCAACAAGATTCAAACATAACAGTATTGAGACCAACGGGCATCTCAGCCTTACGTCCATTTTTCAGCATGCCTAACACACATTATTCTTACTAAATGCCTCTTTCTATAAACCTAGCTGTTGCTACCTCAGTGGGTTGCTTGCAGTTTGACTGTAGCCTAGCTTGCTTAATTAAGACTTAAAATAATACCTTCAGTTCTGCCTGGGACTTGAGAGAATAGCCAGCTCTGAAGCCTTTGCTTGCTGTAATGGTTGCTCAGTAGTTGGAGTTTTGTAGCAAAAAGGTTTGGAAATCCACTACCATACAGTGGTTTTTATTGTTAATAGGTCTAGTTGTAAGTAGTCATCCTTTTTGACATCAGTTCCTTCTTGCTGAATACTTTATTCTTCTCACTTTTCTTTTCCTCCCCCTTTGTCTTTTCTGCTCTCTCCTTTCCTCCCTTCATTCCCTTTCTCGTTCTGTTTCTTTCCATATAATGAACTGGTAAATTTGCAAAAAGGGACTCCATACTGCTGCCATGTGTAGGGTCCGGGAAACCTGATCATTTTGAAGAGCTAGCCCGTTCTAACACTATGGTTAGGAAGCATCTTACTGAATGTTGCATCTTTTGTGATGCATGAAATGCCAGAGAAAATACAACTTGGGGAAAAAAGTGTATTCTTGGGACCTGCATTAGAGAATATAAATCACAAATCAATATAAAGTTCAGATAATACTAGATCATATACCGCAACTGTATGTGACAGCAATGGGAGGTGGGAAGTCCCCTCCCTGTGTGCATGTTGAGAAATACACTGTTTTTATTTGGTACAGTTGCATATTCATTTCTAACAGACTGCATCCTAAAAGAATTGGACTTTTATAGATTCCATGAATATTCAGAGAGTCACCAAAACCAATTTTGTCCTTTACCTTATGTGTCTAGACCCATCTGTCATTTGCTTGCTAGATGGTCGTAGTTCTGTATTGTGACATTTGCCTTTTGAGAAAAAGGTATTTCCCGTGTTGATAAGGGGGGATGCTGGTACCTTTGCTCCCCTGCTTGAAAGTTTCTACCCTCAGGGTGGATCTTGGTGAGAGCATGTGTGTGTGGCTAGGCCCTGGCTACTTTGCCGTCTAGCACCAGCTCTCTTAAGCTTTTAGGGCATTGTTTTAGACACTAACGAAGCAAGGGAAGGCATGATGGCTGTTGCCACTAGTAAGTCATCAGGGTACTTGGCAAGCTGGCAAAAGCTAGAAGCCTTATTCATTTGCATTTTAATTGGAATGACCATTAGCCAAAAGCCCGACTTTTAAAAATTGTCCATGGAATCCTTTTTCCCTTTACCCTCTCATTTTCCTGAAGCTGATTTCCATCTCAATCTCTCTCTCTCTCTTTTTTTTTTTTTTTAAGAGACAGGGTCTTGCTCTGTTACCCAGGCCGCAGTGCAATAAAGTGGTGTGATGATGGCCTGCTGCAGCCTCAACCTCCTGAGCTCAAGCAGTCCTCCTGCCCAAGCCTCCTGAGTGGTTGGGACCACATGTGTATGCCACCATGCCCAGCTAATTTAATTTTTTTTTTTTTTTTGGTAGAGACGGAGTCTCCCTGTGTTACCCAGGCTGGTCTTGAACTCCTGGGCTCAAGCAGCCCTCTCACCTCAGCCTCCCAAAGTACTAGGGTTACAGGTGTGAACCACTGCACCTGGCAGATTTGCATCTTTAGAAAAATGTGTTTCTGAACATTTAAAAACTCACGTGTCTTTGATACACTGTTTTTTTTTTATTTTTTTATATTTTTTATTTTTTTAAAAATTTATTTTATTTTATTTTTTGAGATGGAGTTTCGCTCTTGTTGCCCAGGCTGGAGTGCAATGATGTGATCTCGGCTCACCACAACCTCCACCTCCCAGGTTCAAGCGATTCTCCTGCCTCAGCCTCCCTAGTAGCTGGGATTACAGGCACGTGCCTCACGCCTGGCTAATTTTGTATTTTTAGTAGAGACGGGGTTTCTCCATGTTGTTTAGTCTGGTTTTGAACTCCCAACCTCAGGTGATCCACCCACCTTGGCCTCCCAAAGTGCTGGGATTACAGGCATGAGCCACGGTGCCTGGTGATAAACTTAGAAATCTTACATCTCCTTTAATATTATTTAAAATATTATAAAAAGTAAGAATTTTAATAAAAGAAGGTAGTGACAGCCTGACAAGGATGCCTTTTCTTTCCTTCAGTCATGTGAGTCGTGTGAAAGTGGGGCTGGCTTGCTTGCCCCAAGTGTTTTTCCTGTTCTTGCCAGTGATAGAGCACCGAGGAGGTCACTTTCACATCAAGCCTCTTCAGCTGCTTTGTTTTCATGGTCACAATGGGCAGAAAGCCTGCTTTGCAAATGTTGTGTATTTTATTATAATTTTGAAAATGCTTTTTTAGATGACACCTGTGCCCATCTCTTCCCTCCAAAAGATTCTGATATGACTCCCATACCATTTCTCCCCACCTCACTGTTCTTAATACTTAAACATGAAGAGAGAAACAGATGAAAGTAATTAAGATGAGATAAGTAAGACATTCTTATTCATGAGCATATTCTGTCTGTCTGCCACCATCCCCATGGGGCTATGTTATTGCACCTCCTCTTCATTGTCTTACCCCCGCTCCAGATGCACCTGCACGGTCCTTTGAACCCTGTCCTCCAGTCATGCTTGGATAAGAGGAAGCCAGCCTCACTGGTTCCATCACAGTTCTAACTGCTCTGTAGAGTCATGTGGTACCTTAAGTAATACGATTATGTATCGAAAAGCTGGGTGCAACCAGTAGCATATAAGCACGTAACAAATGCCAATTCTGTTCCTTTTCTGACCCTTTCCAGAAATCAGTGTTTTTGCTTCCAGAACCATCTTTGGGTCTTCTAATGTATAATAAAGAAGGACAGGCTTTTTATAGATGAAATTTTGAGTGGGTTTTATTGATTCACCCATGTGACTCCATACCTGCTAACTCTGGTTCCAGTCCTCCTTCTGGTGAAAATAGGTCTTCTGCATTCTTTTGTTGGTAAGAATAGATGGAGAAGATAACTAACATTCTTTGAAAATCTCCTATGTGAGTTTCAGGCAGTCAGACTTAGTATTTCATTTGCATCATTACAATGAATCCTCACCACATCCCATGAGATGGGAACAATTATCGTCATTTCGTAGATGAAGAAATGAAGCCCAGAGATGTTATTTTCCTATTTCGGTCTGTAGCAGTGGAAACAAGATGCAAGGCCAGAGCCATTGTTCTTGACATTATATAGAGTTGCTTTTGTTGGTTCCAGTGAAAGGAATGATTCTTTCAAACATGCTTAAACTTTTCTATTTGGGTAGGCAGAAAAGGGAAAAAATAGCTAATCATTATTAGCCTTTTGACAATAAACTCCCTCATTCTACCTAGTAACTATTTGGTGTAGGATCTGGGGCAATGCTTGTGGGCACCAGATGCCTTGCAGTTTTTATTTGACCAAGAATATAATAAGTGTTTACTCTATGGCAGTAGTTATTAAAAGTGGAATTATGATCTCTTTTCATGTGAGAAGTCAATGTCTTTTCAAGAATAGAAATATTTTAGATTGGCCTAAGGGAGCTTTTCTGGTAACCTGCAAAGGTAACCAAAGGGTCATCTTTTCCTCCCTCCACAGAAAAATATTTGGATCCATTTTAATAAGGAGTTGTAATAGTGAAAGAATATGCATACAGTGAAATCTTTTATACTGTTATTTAAAAACAGAAATGTTCACATATAGAAAAAATGGGTAAAAGATATGCTTTACAACTTTGAACTCACCATATGTGCTCATCATGATGTTTATCAGGCAAGATAGAGTTCCATAATTTGTATAATCTTACCCTGGATTTTGGATTTTAACACTTAAGAATTCATTATTACTACTCTAGTGCTGACATTCGCCATTATCTGGGGCTTATAGAGAATTCCCTGTCATTGCAATTGTCTGTGTCCACATTAGGTTTGTTTTATTTTGTTTCGCTTTGATTTCTTTTTTACTTTTCAGAATATTTCTGAGGAAAAACAAATCAGATTTGAATAGAAGAATTTTAATTTGATGAGGGGAATTTGGCAATAGAAAGATGGTTTGATATTGAAAATACGTGCTGAGATAAACAATTACATTAAAAGAGAAAAGAAAAGAAAAAGCTAATGTTATCAGCTTAACACCATTCAACATGAAAAGATTTGCTACTGAACTGTCCTTTGAAACTGCATTTCAAAATTTAGCCACTGGAGGGCGCTGTGCTACTGCAAACCACTTATTAAAGTCAGAAGTCATCAAATCTCTTCATTTTTTCTTCTCAGTAAAAAGATAAAGGATTTATATTCTTGTAATGTCAAATCAGTTCATACTTAACATTCAGCCTTTAGCTGTGGAAACTTGTTTGAATGACAGTAATGGCTTCATTTCAAGTTATTTAAATGTTTAATGCTGTGTAATTTACTCAAATGTGTGTAATCCTTTATTTAACTAGATGAAAATAATATACTGTTAACATTGTTTTTAGCATTAATTAATGTGACTAATTAAAGTTAAAAACACTAAAACCAATTTCCCTGTTTTGTTGCATGATGAGACTGTAGAGAGTTTTCCTCTGGCCCAGTCTGGTTTGGGTTCAGTGCTCATCCCCCCACAGCTGGCTCCATCCCCACACGTATCCCTGATGTTTTTGTAGTTAATTTGATTTCAGTGTACCAACGGCTACTCTTGGTAGCAAAACTGACTAACTATAGTTCCTTTTCCTTCTAAATCTGTCTTTGCAATGACAGGAATCTCCTAACATCACTTTGTTATTCCAAAATGAATATAGCAATGATTGAAGTCACTAAATTACCACCAGCACTTAAACAGAGAGAAAAAAGACCAAAGCACGTGCTGACATCACTAGTCCTGGCAATAGGAGATGAGTGATAACTCATTTTCCTCAGGAAAAGGGAGGGCCTCAGTATTCCTGCCCAAAGACCCTGTCAGCACAAACATCGTTGCCATTCACTATCAATAATAAGGAAAAACAAAACCAAAAGCCCCTGCTGTTTTCGAAGCCTTAGTCTGGTCTTGGAAATTGAGTATAAGTCAAAACCAGGTAACACGTTTCTGACCGCCTGTGTGTACTGCTGTGATGTGTTACATTAAAACTACCTATTACGGTTCTGTGTTTGTAGGCATAAATAATTATTTCTCATTAAACATAGCTCCTCCAGGGTTTCAGAGAAAGGAACATTTTTACCTAGTGTAATTGTTGATAAATATCCTTTATTCAAAGTAATTGGTAGGTTATAGCACACTTTCTTATTATTTTAAACTCTATGGAATTTTTGTGTATACATTGGACACTTTTTTTTTTTGCTTTACTGAGTAGTATTGAATGGGCAATTTTTTAAGGGTTAAAAATGCACAAGTATCTCATTTTTAGATCAAATTCTAGATTAGAATTATCTAGGTTTTAAGAACAGCTACAAACAATTTGCCAACTCCTTCACATAGTATTTTTTATCATCATGTAATTTTTTTATGCAGTGGTGCTATCTTATTTTGTGAATGAAATCTTAAATCGAAAGTATACATTTAATTTAGAGCAAAATGCAATTTTATTATTATTTAGCATATTGACACTGTTTTTTGGTTTATCAACAATTAAAAAAAAGAATTTATATGCTATTTGTGCCACATCATAATTTTCTTTACCATAAAATGTCAATATTCTACATACACACAAAATAGTTCTCTCAGTTGATTAAAACAAAGTCATCAAAACAAAAAATTATATTTATTCTTACATGTATGCCATGTAGCACTTTTAGGAGATGAGTTTATGAAATTCATGGAGGAGAGGATGATGTAAGATTAAAAATCATTATTTTAGTTGCTTTATTCTTCTCTTTTAAATTCGTAAATAACACAGGTGGCCTGTATTTTGAAAAGAGCCCTTTCCTCCATTTGAACTTTTTAAACACTGTGTTAGGTAGTAAGTGTAAATATTATCTCCGTTTTATATTGAAGGAAATGGAGCCATAGGAAGATGAAAATTACTTTCCCAAGATCATAGAAATAGCATGGGCTAAAGCTAGGGCTGAGCTTCAGTTACCTGCTCCTGGTCAGTGTTCCTTCCTGCACATCTCCCTCCTTTAAAAACTTGGGGTGCAGTCCTGAAGGGGTGCTGTTGAACCCTGAATGGAGACTGTGAACTGAGATCCCAGGAAAGGCCTTTGGATGGAAAGGCTGGTCTTTGTTTTTTTGTGTGTTGTAAACTGACTTAAGCTGTTTCTGTGGGCCCATTTTCTCATCTCTACAGTGGGACCCGGTTAATCTTTTTTCAGTTGTATCCACAACAGAGTAAACAATAATGGAGTTTTAATTTATTGAGAACTTTGAGCCTGAGGGTAAAAGCTATTTGTAGTGTAGTTTTTGCCCTTCTGTGTTTTTTGGAAAAGGAAAGTTACTCTTTTGTTTTTATTTACATGAAAGACAGCAAGCTTGAAAAAAGAAAGTATTGGAAGTGAACAGATTAGGCATCCTTTATCACAGAAACACAAGGAAATATTACTTTAATGATTCTTAATACACTCCATAATTATTCTTAATACACCCTGTTGGACCTGAAAGACTCGGGATTTGGTTTTTTTCCTTCGTTGACTCCTTGCTTTGTGGTTTCTTCTCATTTGAGAATGAGATTTTTTTTTTTGTAAAGAATATATTTATTGGTGTGTGATAATAGATAGGCTAATTTTTTAAAGAGATGCAATGTCATCAGTGTTTGACTGCTAAGATTAAATTAAACCATAAATTAGGACATAACATTTCCTAAAGACATTTTATGTTTTAATCAGTGCTAAAATGGAAAGGATAAATAGCTACTAAAGTAGCAACAAAGTGAAGAAAACAAACAGGTGTTACTACTTAATTTATGCAAGAAAAAATAATTGTTAAATACACATAAATAAATACTAGTTAGTTAGCAATGGTAGGTAAGGGCTTTAGCTCATTAATGTGATTTCTCATGACCCTGTGTCACCTGGACGCAGGACTTTGTTGGTGGCCCCCACAACACAATGCCACTATTATGAAACTAACACCTTGCCTTTCTTGCCTTTTCTTCAAAGCACATATTATTATTTCACAATATTGTGTTTACAGGTATTTCCAAGGGACAGAGGACATCACTTTCATCTCTACTGCAAGCCTGCCAGACTGTCTTGAGACCATTTCTTCTCCTGTGCTTGAGTTTCGTTGTCTTTCGTGCCTTTTGTTTTTATGATCTGATCTATACCAGCCCTCAAAGAGATCTCTCTCAACACGATGACCCGCATGAACAGCTTTTCCCTCTTCCCTCAAAACTTGCACCACTTTTGTCATCCACATCCCTTTTGGATCTTTTTATTCTGGCGTTTATGCCCATATCCAACATTTACAGTCCCCCACTGGCTTAGAGGAAGTCACAGTCAGATTACCTGGTGCCATTTCTGGGAAAAATCTATGCACTAAAATTAAGCCCTTTTCCGGTTTTGGTTCTCTGCTGCCTTTGACCTTCCAGATCATGCTGATTTACTTGAAATAAATTCTATAAGCTACATGTCAAAAGGGCTGCAAGTTTTCTCCTGTCAGACATTTGTTTTTACCTTCTCTCACCTTCTTCCCTCTTCTCATTGACAGGTCTCTCTGGGGTTGTGGATTCTGACTAGCCTGGAACATCTAGCACTGACTTCCCTTCTTTCATGTGTCAAATAAGAATGAGCATTAGAACTGGATGTGTTGGCCAGGCGCAGTGACTCACACCTGTAATCCCAGCGCTTTGGGAGGCTGAGGCAGGTGGATCACCTGAGGTCAGGAGTTTGAGATCAGTCTGGCCAACAAGGTGAAACGCCATCTCTACTAAAAATACAAAAATTAGCCGGGCCTGGTGGTACACACCTGTAATCCCAGCTACTTGGGAGGCTGAGGCAGGAGAATCACTTGAACCTGGGAGGTGGAGGTTGCAGTGAGCCGAGATTGCGCCACTGCGCTCCAGCCTGGGCAACAGAGCAATACTCTGTCTCAAAAAAAAAAAAAAAAAAAGAAATAGATGTGTCTTTTGAGATTGTAGTGTCCACAACTTTCATTTTATTGATAGAGGGATATGGTACCCAGAGAGAATGGGAGATTTGCCTAAGGACTTGCAGCAAGCAAGCAACAAACCCAGGACTAGCATCTGGGCCTCCTGACTCAGTTGTACATTTGGTAGTGTTTCTACTCCACATTCCTTCCATCTGGCCACCACTGAGTGGAACCTCTGCAGATGATGCAGGTTTGGGGGACTTATACTGGCTGCTTTTTAGAAACTAATAGGTCAGCTTTGGTAGATCATCCCTTATTTGGCATTACAAAGGACAAATGCAGGGGATTTGACTAGCTGGAAATGCTACATTTCTGGATTAAAACAACAACAAATTAAAAAGACAAAATTAAAAGGCAAATGGCATAGTGGGAAACATACAATATTTATGATAGAAGAAAAGGTTAAAATCTTTTCTGTTTGACTCTTATCAAAAAGAAGATGAACACCTCAGAAGAAAAATGAGAATAGGACATGTGACATTGGGAATAGACAAGTCACAAAAGATGGCATATAAATAAATGCCATGTAAAGAAAGGATTGACGTCAGTGTGAAACAAAGAGAAACCATTTCATGCTTGTTAAATGGAAAAATATTTTGAATAATGGTCATAGTCACTGTTGGTGAGGGTGAGGTAAAATATTCTTTCTATAAGCTGGTCCTAGAAGTTACAGAAATTATTATACATATACACAGTGGAATTGTATAATGTTAAAAGGTTTTAGGAAAATGTACATGACACAAAAATGCTGATGTTAAGTGAAAAAAATGTTATAATTATTTACTTATTTATTTTTGAGACAAGGTCTTCTCACTCTTGTCACCCAGGCTGGAGCGCAGTGGCACAATCATAGCTTATTGCAACTTTGAACTCCTGGGCTCAAGTGATCCTCCCACCTCAGCTTCCCTAGTAGCTGGGACTACAGGCATGTGCCACCATGCTCAACTAATTTTTAAATTTTTTTGTAGAGATGGGGTGTTGCTATGTTTCCCAGGCTGGTCTCAAACTTCTGGGAATATTCTAATTTTTCAAATGACATATGTGTATCTGCATTTTTAAAAAAGCTGTAAGGGCCAGGCACAGTGGTTCATGCCTACAATCCCATCACTTCGGATCACTTTGCAGATGGATCACTTGAGCGCAGGAATTCAAGACCAGCCTGGACAACACGGTGAAACCCTGTCTCTATGAAAAATACAAAAATTAACCAGACATAGTGGAGCATGCCTGTAGTCCCAGCTACTTGGGAAGCTGAGGCAGGAGGATCCCGTGAGCCTGGGAGGTCGAGGCTGCAATGAGCCCTGATCATGCCACTGTACTCCAACCTGGATGACAGAGTGAGACTCTGTCTCATAAGGAAATAATAAAATGTTGAAAATATTTTATTACTGGATGGAGAGATTATGAATAATTATTCTCTTTAATTTTTTTGCATTTCCTTATTGAAAAATAATTTTCATAATGAAAATTCTGTAATGAATGTGTACCACTTTTGAAATTCAAAAAAGCATTATGAAAAAAGAAACATTAATTTTTCTTAACAAAATGGATTGAGACTTCACCTTCAGATCACACATTCTTTGCAGAGCTGCTGGTTTTCATCTGACCTTTTAAAAAAGCTGTCCACCACACCTTGGTTTGCAGAGCATGTCTCTGTAATAACGTAAAGGCCTCATTGGCACAGTGAGAATAGACGTGGCCTAGGGGCCCGGAGACAGGACTGTGCTATGCTGACACATCGCAGCCTGAAGTCATTGCCCCATCCCTGGGTGTTTCTTCATTTACAGAGCTAGAGGGCATTGGCCCATAGTTTCTATACGGTTCCTTGCGGCTCTAAAACTGGATAATTCCGATTCTTCCCCAAGCTTCGCAGCATCTTCTTTTTCTTTTTTTGTCCCCTAATATCATCTCATTGATGCTAAGTTGAGAGGCTAGATCCATTTTTAAATCTGACTCTGGGAATCTTTGTTGTTGATATTAAAAAAAAAAAAATCCCTTGGAAACTTGAAAACCTATAGGGGCTGGGCATGGTCGCTCACACCTTTGGGAGGCCGAGGTGGGAGGATAGCTTGAAGCCAGGAGTTCAAGACCAGCATCACAGCAAGACACTATCTCTATAAAAAATATACAAATTAGCCAGGGGTGATGGCATGTACCTATAATCCCAGCTATTCGGGAGGCTGAAGTGGGAGGATTGCTTGATCCCTTGTCTCAAAAAAAAAACAACCTTTAGGGAATAGCTTTTTCTAACTAGGGACTTTATTATCTATTACACCTATTTCATACTTCGTGCACCCATTTTTAAGATCTAGACCAGAGGTCAAAAACCAATGTTTTTGGTAAAGGACCAGATAATAACAATTTCAGGTCTTGTGGGCTACATAAAGTCTCTGTTACAAATTCTTCTCTTTCTAAACAATACTTTAAAAATATAAAATTTATTTTTGGCTTGCAGGCCATAGTTTGTTATTCAAAACCTTAAAGGAGCAAGAAATTGTTTTAGTCATACCTGGTGATACTTGCAAACTCGATCCCCCACCACCAACCCCCACCTACCTACCTTCCTTCCTTCCTTCCTTCCTTCCTTCCTTCCTTCACTTCCTTCCTTCCTTCCTTCCTTCCTTCCTCTCTTTCTCTTTTTCTCTCTTTCTCTCTCTCTCTCTCTTTCTGTCTTTCTTTCTCTCTCTCTCTCTCTCTCTCTCTCTCTCCTTTTTTCTTTTTCTTTTTTTCAGAGTCTGGCTCTGTCACCCAGGCTGGAGTGCAGTGGTGAGATCTCAGCTCACTGCGGCCTCAACCTCCCTGGACTGAGGTGATCCTCCCACCTCGGCCTCCAGAGTAGCTGGGATTACAGGCATGTGCCATCATGCCCAGCTAATTTTTGTATTTTTTGTAGAGATGGGGTTTTACCACGTTGCCCAAGCTTGTCTTGAACTCCTGAATTCAAGTGATCTGCCCTCCTTGGTCTTCCAAAGTGCTGGGATTATAGGCATGAGCCACTACACCCAACCTCCCCCCACCTAAGATAGGTCTTCAGATTATAAATAAAATAACCCCTCAGAAAGACAGAAGATAATTTATATAATGGATAACCACAAGCACATAATTTTGTCTAGTTCCTTAAATGTCTTTTTAACCAGAAGCTCAAAGATGGAATCTAACTTACGGGACTGTTTTAAATTGTTCTTCATATTGTGTTCTTAGAATCCTAGATTTGGGTACAGATTCAAATAGTTAACTCTCATGCTCTCAGCAGGGCCCATCTAAACTCTCTCTTGTAAACATAAGGGTTAAGCACAGATTTTAGAGTTAAATGGACTGAATTAGGTCCCAGCTTGGTCATTTACCAACTATGTGACCATTTCAAGTTAAAATGAGAATAGTGCTACAAGCATACCCATTTTTGTTACACTTTGCAGATACTGTGGTTTTTTGTTGTTTTGTTTTTACTAACTGAAGGTTGTGGCAACCCTGTGTTCAGCAAGTCTTTTGACCTTATTTTTCCAACAGCATGTGCTTGCTTGTGTGCCTGTGTCACACTTTGGTAATTCTCAATATTTCAAACCTTTTAATTATTATTACATCTATTGTAGTGATCTACAATTGATGATTTTTGATTTTACTATTGTAATTTTTTGAAATGTCACAAACCACACCCATAGAAGACAGAATTTAATAGATAAATGTGTGTATTCTCACTGCTCCATCAACTGGTTGTTCCCCCATCTCTCTCTCTCTTCCAGTCTCCCTATTCCCTGAGACACAACAGTATTGAAATTAGGCCAGTTAATAACCCTACAGTAGTTTCTAAGTGTTCAAGTGAAAGGAAGAGCCACATCTCTCTCACTTTAAATCAAAAGCTAGAAATGATTAAACTTAGTGAAGAAGGCGTATTGAAAGCTGAGACAGGCTGAAAGCTAAGCCTCTTAAGACAGTTTGCCAAGCCGTGAATGCAAAGGAAAAGTTCTTGAAGGAAAGTCCAAGCACTCCAGTGAACACAGGAATGATAAAAAAGCAAAGCAGCCATTGCTGATATGGAGAAAGTTTGAGTGGGTATGGATAGAAGACCAAACCAGCCACAACATTCCCTAAAGCCAAAGCCTGATTCAGAGCAAGACCCTAACTCTTCAATTCTGTGAAGGCTGAGACAGTGAGGAAGGTGCAGAACAAAAGTTTCTAGCTAGCAGAGGTTGATTCATCTTGGAGCTAGCAGAGGTTGATTCATAAGATGAAGAACAGAAGCCATCTCCATAACACAAAAATGCAAGGTGAAGCAGCAGCTCCTTAGGTAGAAGCTTCAGCAAGTTACCCAGAAGACCTGGCTAAGATCATTGATGAAGGTGGCTACACTAAGCAGCACATTTTCAAGATAGATGAAAAAGCCTCCTATTGGAAGAAGATACCATCCAGGACTTTAATAGCTGGAGAGGAGAAGTCACTGCCTGGCTTTAAAGCTTTAAAAGACATTTCTGATTCTCTTGTTAGGGGCTAACGTAGCTGGTAACTTTAAGGTGAAGTCAGTGCTCATTTATCACTTTGAAAATCCTAGGGCCTTAAGAGTTATGCTAAATCTGTTCTGCCTGTGCTCTGTAGATGGAACAACAAAGCCTGGATGACTGCACATCTGTTTACAGCATGGTTTCCTGAATATCTTAAGCCCACGGCTGACACACCTACTGCTGAGACAGAGCAATTCCTCTCAAAATATTCCTGCTCATTGACCACATACCTGGTCACCCATGAACTATGATGGAGCTGTACAAGGAGATGAATGTTGTTTTCATGCCTGTTAACACAGCATCCATTCTGCAGCCCATGGATCAAGGAATCGTGTCAACTTTCCAGTCTTATTATTTATGAAATACATTTTGTCAGGCTATAGCTGCCATAAATAGTGATTCCTCTGATGGCAAATTCCTCTGATTCCTCTGATCTGGGCAAAGCAAATTGAAAACCTTCTGGAAAGTATTCACCACTTAGAGGCCATTAAGAATGTTTGTGATTCGTGAGAGGTGGTCAAAATATTAACAGCAGTAAGTGTAGACTGAAGACATGACTGGATTGCTGCAATCTCATGAAAAAACTTTAATGGTTGAGGAGTTGCTTCTTATGGATGAGCAAAGAAAGTGAAGATAGAATTCTTGAGATAGAATCTATTCCTGGTGAAGATGCAGTGAATATTGTTGAAATGGTAGATTCTAGAGCAAAAGATTTAGGCTGTCACACAAACTTAGTTGATAAAGCAGTAGTAGGGTTTGAGAGGATTGACCTCAATTTTGAAAGAAGGTCTACTATTGGTAAAAATGTTGTCAAACAGCATCGTATGCTACAGATAAATCTTTCATGAAAGAAGAGTCAGTAGATGCAGCAGACTTCATCATTGTCTTACTTTAAGCAGCCACCCCAGCCTTCAGCAACCACTACCCTGATCACTCCAGCAGCTGTCAACATTGAGGCGTGATCCTCCACCAACAAAAAAGATTATGACTCACTTGAGACTCAGATGATTGTTAGCATTTTTTTAGCAATAAAGTATGTTTTAATTAATGTATTAATCTGTACTTTTTTTAGACATAATGCTGTTGCACACTTAATATACTACCATACAGTGTAAATGTAATTTTTATATGCACTGAGAAACCAAAAGATTTGTGTGACTCGCTTTATTGCATGGTCATAAACTGAACCCATGACATCTCCCAGCTATCCCTGTACCTGTCTCATAGGGTTGCTACAAATGTCAAAGGAGATCAGGCTTGTAGAACAGCCTTGGCAGAGGTCTTGGCACAAAGGAAGCACACAATTGATAAAGGATTACTGTTATCTCTTTTTGTTTTAAAAAGATATCCAGTATTCTTCTTTAGGAATTGATTATAATCTCAAATAGTAGCCAATCCCAGGAAGTGTTTTCATAAATCTAACCCACATTTTATCTACTCCAGAACTTTCGCCCAGTCTGCTGAACCTGTAATCCATTTCTTTTTATTTAATCCTTATTAGACATTTAAAAAACAACTAATGATTACCCCTGAAGAATAAAAATATAACACTTCCATAGTAATTCTGGTTCTGGTTTCTTAGGTCTGATTTCCCTGTGCACTAGTTATTACGTCTCACCTTTAGCTTCTGTGCATGTCTGCAGTTGAAGAGCAAAGAGCTGAACACAGGATCCTAAACAAGGATTTCATCGTCATTTCATTTATCCAATGAGTAAAATGTTATACTCAATGTATAACATTTTAGTATACACCCATTATATACTAAACGCTATGCTTGGAAGTAGACATATAGCAGTAAACGAGATTAAGTTGTTGTTTAATGCAGTTTACATTGTAGTAGGAGAGATAGAAAAATGAGACGTAAAGAAATACATATGATACTGACTAGTCATATTTTGACGAAATTGGAATGGGGGAATAAGCTAGCCAGTGGTTGAGTTTGGGGAAGGATCTCTTGAGCAGAACGGTCAGGGAAGGCCTCTCTGAGGAAGTCAATTGAGCCAAAACTTGAATTACAAGAAGTTGGCTATGCAGGAATCTAAGGGAGAAGTGTTCCAGGCTAGTGAACGGCAAGAGTAAAGGCTGCGAAGTGGGAACTAGCTTGGCGTTTTTAAGGAACAGAACGAAGGCCGTGTATGTCTGAAATCTGGTGGGTAGATGGTCTGTAGGGTGTTGGGAGGAAGGTATGTTTAGCAGTGAGGGCAGACAGGTAGACAGGAGCTATGTCCTACAGGGACTTGATAGTGTGGGTTTCTAAGGATGATGGGAAACCATAGAAGGGTTTAAACCAGGTGATGGTAGTTTAGATTTTTGAACGATAACTCTAGTGTGATCTAGTGTGAGAATGGACTATAGGGAAGACCAGATGGCAAGTGGACAAGGAAAAGTGAATAGAAGTGACAGAATTTTCATGGAAGTCTCAAAAAGTCAGTCTTTCAGTATGGGGAGGGGAGATGGGAGTGGACAGTAGGTAACAGAAAATCGACTCCTGGATGTAGCAAGGTAGAGCTTAGTGGTGTCCTTTAAGAGCCATTTCAGTGGAGTCAAGGGAGAAGGGAATAGAGGCTGAGGAAATAGGGGTAGCAACACATGTAGAAGATAAAGTATCACTGGGAGGGGAAGCAGAGAAATGATGAAGAGGTTAGAGGGGGACCTAGGGTCAAGGAAGGATGATGTTAAGGTATGTGTGTGGATTGGAATGATACCACAGGGAGGGAGGATTTGATAATGCAGGAGAGTGGATATTTGCAGGGGCCATGTACCTGATTATGGGAGAGGGGCTGGATCTGTAGCTCAAGGAGAAGATTGGCTTTAGGTAGAATTGAGGTTCCTTCTTTTCCTGTAACAGGAGGAAAGGCAGAGTATGTAGAATAGATGTGCACAGATTGAAAGGGGCAAAAATGGAAGCCTTACCTTCATGGTGACAGTGCTTGTGCTTTGCTGGGTCTTTGTTGTGTGTCATGGCCTCAAGCTTTATTTTTGCTGGTCCACTGAGTTATTTGTGCTATATGTATTCTTTTCCTACCCAGGCCATCTATCTAAGATATAGATCTGTTTACGTGTCTGTCTCCCTGACTAAACTGGCATCTCTTCAACAAGAGTAGTTATCTTTGTATCTCTAGACGTAGCTCAGTGTTTGGCAAGAACTGAGTTGAAGGAATGACAGTACATCAGTAGGAAGGACTCATATAACAGCTACACAAACATGCGGTAGAAAGGAAAGTAATTCAAGAGCATGAATAAAATTAAGTGTTTATATCTTAGAATAATTAATATGATTTCTCTTTTTTAAGTGGAATAAATTGTTACTGATCACCAGAATTGGAGAGTAGCTAGAAGTTTAAAAAAAAAAAAAAAAAAAGAGAGAGAGAGAAAAAGGATCACCTCACTACCATTTAGAAGAAGATGGACTTTTAACAGCCCCTTTCAGTAGGGATGAGTTAGTGCCTGGCATGCTTTGGTGGGAAGCACAGTTCTAGGTTCAGGAGAAAGTGAGTATCAAATGTGTCTGGGAAAAGCAAATCCCAGTGTGATCAGCTTGCTTATGGAAGATTAGTAGGGGTTGAGTGGGTAGAGGGCTTAGGGCAAGAGTAAATGTTAATGAGAGATGGCCTAAGCAGACTTGTGCCAAAACGAGTGAGAACAATTTGACAGGAAGTTCAGCTGAGCATGTGTAGCTCTTCTCCAAATGCTTTCTTCTTGGACTGGGAAGAAACACAACAAAACAAAATAGTTACTTTCCTCTTCAACATTACACAGCACATCCTAAATGAAACATGACTTTCTGAGTTACAAGCTGCCCCTGGCAAAGAGGCTGGTTATAATCTCAGTGTGTGCGCTGAAATTAATGTTCCATGGGCACTCCAGATTTGTGTGACGTACTGTTTAAGTTATATCCAACTGAACTGTTCTTTTAACTGCCTGCATTAAGCATCATGAAATAAGTTGCGCTGAAAGGAACCACCTGAATAAAGAAGCTTTTGTACCTTTGTAAGTCCTCACTGCATGACCCCAGGTCACTGCTGTTGAACTTGGGAGCTTTCTCTCCCACTTTCACTCTCTTGCCTTTAATGGATGGGGGTCTCCACACCAGGTTTTCTTTCTCTGTCATCTGCCCGGTGCTAGCAAGTGGTGCTACGAGCCTCATTAGGGGAGGGAGGGTAGTGTTGAGGCAGGCACTGGCCCCTCCCTCATGTGCCCCGCTTCCCAGAGGCCGATGGGATACCAACTGAAAAGAGGTCGCGAGCAGAGCTGCTCACCCCGGAGTTCATTTTCTCTAGACTCATTAAAATGCTGCCTTCATATTTTCCTTGGATTTTTACTTTTCAAAACACTTTATGATGTGCGGCCTCATTTTATTTTACATTAAGCTGACAACCTAACATCTCACCAAGTATCAACTGGGAATACAATTTTGCACTCACTGTGCTGTGCCATCTTGCCAAGTTTTGTCTTTGTTACTCAGCTCTCATTCAGAAAGGAATTAATTTGAATTATATGATGCTATGGTTGTCTCCTTGAAGAAGGGCTAGATTCCTGCACACCTTGGGAAAGTATCTATCTGTGAATGTACTTGAATCTTCCAGGTTATATGCCATTCTTCTCTCTTCTTTCCCTTTCACATCCTCATGGGCTCTTCTCATGTTAGAATAAATCTTTCTGTTTTGCCTCTCCCTACTCAATGGGATTTCCAAGGGCCCACTGTTTCTGTCTTCACTTCCTTTTACCTGGAAGAAGCTGATACTGATGGAAAGGCATTTTTGAGTCTAGATATAAAGCTCTTTGTTTAAACAGCATTTTTACAAGAAGAGAATTTTTACATTGCCAAAGGTGCCCAGGTGTTGCCTTACTTCCCCATGAGGATTTTGCACAGAGCACACATTCATACCCATTATTCTGTTAGTGTCAGCCTGTGTGATGGCTATATGCTGTCTACCAATACTACATTCTGTTCGGGAAGCCCCAAATCTTGGATGGGCACTGGATCTAAAACTGGCCCTGGAATCATCCACTCAGAGGAAGAAAGAATGAGGTCAGGTGGGGAGTGAGACAAGCAAGTTGTCAGGCTTCTTTTCAGATGGTTCTCAGAGACACTTCTGTTACTTAGAACATTGGGTTTGGTAGGGGGTTTTGATATATTCTGTAGCTGAGCTACAAGCAAAATTAGAGCTTTTTATTTATATACTACTTTGCATGGAGATAGTCTCAGGGTCCCAGTTAAAGCACTGATTTCTTGAAAAGAGTTTGATGTTCCGGCCCATGCTTAATTTAAATGAGAGGCTAAAAGCAGATTGTGTCACCCACCAATGCCCATGTGACAGGACTTGCACCAATCTGACCTACACTTTCACAAGAGCTCCTAAGCAGAGTGCTGTAAGAATATCTGTGGGTCTTCTGCCTTAACTCCAGGAATGGCAGAGATGAGCTACTGTTTATTGAGCACCAAAGGGGAGGTACTCTGAGTGTTGAATGCATGCTGTCTCTCAGCCCACAAGAGCCCTGCAAAGGAAGTGCATTGCTCCCCGTATTTATGGATGAGGAAGCTGAGTTATCAAGAAGCTTGCCCAGAGTCATGCAGCTAGCAAGGAGCAAGGCAGGGTTTCAGAGCTACGTTTATCTGTTTCCAAAGAGTACACTCTCCCCTCAATCCCAGTGGTGCTTCTCGAGTAAATCTTAAGTACTGTATTGTTTTTTTCCCTTCTATTTCTCTTACAGTCTATAGAAAAGAGCATTTATTTAAAGATTTTAGTGCTCAGCTGGGCACAGTGACTCATGCCTGTAATCTCAGCACCTTGGGAGGCTGAGGTGGGAGGATCACTTGAGCCCAGGAGTTCCAGACCAGCCTGGGCAACATGACGGAACCCCTTCTCTACCAAAAATACAAAAATTAGCTGGACATGATGGTGCACAGCTGTATTCCCAGCTACTCAGGAGGCTGAGGCAGGAGGATTGCTCCAGCCCAGGAGGTGGAGGTTGCAGTGAGCCGAGATTGCGCCACTGCACTCCAGCCTGGCCAACAGAGCCAGATCTTGTCTTTTAAAAATAAAAATAAAATAAAAGATTTTAGTCCCCCTTATAACTTGAGGCTTGGATTCTGAAGTGAAAGTTATTGTCCTGAGATGTGTTAATTGAGCAGTAGTAATACCAACTACATCAGTGGGACTTGGTGGCCCAGTCACACAGATGCCGTCAGAAAGGGAGTGTTACCTCATACAGCAGTGATTCCAGCCTGGGCTTGGATTTTAAAATGTTGGAAACTTTTGAAGAAATGGGATTTTTTTCCTTCCACAGATTGTAATAACTTTTCCATTGTACCATTAACATAATCACTACCTCATGTTTGTCATGTAACCAATTCATGTTTTTACTAACATTGAGGAAATAATTTTTTTTATGCTTCCTCCTTTCTATCAGTTTCTCCCCATCTACACCGTGTGGATTATCAGATAAACAGGAAGGTCAGTGCTCGCTTAACCAGGGTTTGGTCAGTGCTCAGTGAGTGGGAAGCCGTTCTGAGAGGAGCTGGAGGGGTTGTGTGTCTGAACCCCTGTGCTTTACATTGGGCCCCTGTCAGGTTCCACTGACTTTTCATTGCATATTTGGAAACTCTCTCATAGCCAGAGCAAAGCCCAGGGAAATCTCTACTCCTGTGGTGTTGGTCGCATTCTTCTAGTTTCCATTTGATAACAGCATAGTTTACAGAGAACTTTTTGAGCTTTTGGAGAACTCCTGAGACTTATTTTGTCTTTGCCTGCAGCCAAAGTAATTGAAGCATTGTCAGTCTATTTCAGCAGCACTTCTTCAGGTAGAATGTGATACTATTTGGGATGTTCAGATAGACCAAAGAGAACATAGATTGTAGCTCCTCCTGGAGCTATAATCCTGGTTTTATATATGATAAAAGTGAAATGGAATTTTAGCTCACAAGACATACCAAGGTGACTTGGTCATTATATGTAGCAGCCTCGCTTATAATTTACAAAGTTTCCTCTGAGTTTTAATCTGGCGTTTGTTTATTCCCTTCTCCAAGGAAAACAGGATTTCTTAGCTCTTCCCTGTAGCTGCTGAAATAAATTCACACTGAATTTAAAGGCAAGCGAAGTAGGTCAGAATCCTTCCAGAAGCCAAGAACCCACCTATCTTCCCTTCTTTAGTTTTCTGTTTTGTCTGCCCATCCACATTTCCTCTTAGGTCCTCTAAGGAGAGAATGGGAAGAAAGAGAGTCAACTTCAATGATGCAGAAAGGTTCAGAGGAAGTGGTTGTAGATGACTGATGAGATTTGACACCATCCTCACTGCTGGCCATGTAATTCTCTAAAAAAAATAGGAGATAAGATAGAGATAGTCAAATCATACTAATAAACTATTTTTCAAGCATCCACATGCCCAGAGATGCTTAAAAGACCAGTAAATGGATGTGTCAGATGATATATATGAGTAAGCTAATATGGTAGTCAAATCAATAAAATAAAACCAAAATATTTTAAAGGTGGCAAAGCTCATGAGAGCCCAGTACTCACAAATATATAACCTTCCTTTGCACATGTTTCTCCTCACATATATACGCACATAATCAGAGACTGGTAGTAAAATTTTTTAACTTCTGACCCGCTCCCCCTTCCTAGTAGGAAGCAGTTGAGGGAAAAGAGGAAACAGCATGTATTGACCACATGCTACTTCCTCGTAGGCACTCATACATGCTTTTTGTCTTACCTAATCCTGTATAACATACCTGTGCAGCAGGGGTATTCTCAATTTTACAGATGAAGAAATTGAAGCCCAGAGAGGTTGCACCATTTTCAAAAAGTGATGGGGCCAGATTTCAAAAACAGGTTCACCTGACTCTAAAGACCTTGTGTGAATTCTCTTTCCACTAAACCATGCTGCCTCACCAGAGAGCCACTGATGTCTTTACTGGATGTGTTCATGGCATCTTTGCTCAGTTTGAGTTAAGTGAGTAATTCTTAAATGACTCTAGGATAAGAAGACCTCCTGTAGAGGTTTTACAAAAAAACAAATATCCCCAGTTTGTATTGCTTTCGTCCTTGCTTTCTTAACTATAATCAGCATTGATTCTTTTCTATTCCCTGATAGCATTAAGTTATGATAACATTAGAGTGACAGAAAATAAAATCAGCAAATATAGATACTGCTCATTAGCTCAGTAAAACGTGAGAATTGGCAATAGTTAAAGTAGGTCTTATCTAAAAGGTATGGACATAAATACAAAGCACAAGATTAGAAGCATTTCAGATAAAGATAACTCTGTTTGCTAAACAAGCTTTTTTAGGTATAAAGGAAAAGACAGTCTTGCTTCTGAGCATCTTATTGTAAGCATGATTCTGCCCCGGCATGTCCTGTAGATGAGAGTTTGCTCTTATAAAATAAGCCATGTCTATTCAATTGTATTCAGATGTTACAGCTAGCACATGGTAGGTACTAGGTAACACTTAGTTGAAGTGAATCACTCTTAGTCTCTAATAAAATGTCTTTTAACTACTTCCTTTTGCTTCTGTTCCTTGTACATCTGGATTACTTTACTGTCCTCTAATTTTGACTGTCATCCCCAGAGATTAGAGAAAGAAAGCACAGATTAAGCTTTCTCATTTCATTTCCCCAACTTATGCCTCGGTGGAATTCATGCCATTTCAGGAGCTCTTCCCTTTTAGGAAAGACATCTGTCTTTGTCATGCATCCCCTGTTCCTCAGCCCTTATTAATCTTCAGAACCCCACCCATCCCAGGTGTCACCTCACTGAAGCCTGAATGTCAAAGGCAGGGCCCCATGTAGTGTTGTTACTGTCCTCACTCCCTGTGCATATTTTAAAAATCAGTTTAAAAAGTTTCTATTTAAAAGCTCCAGGGGAAAATTAGGTATAGTAATAACATTTTCTTACGATTATTTGCCATATTGGCATTGAGGCAGAGAAATCTGTTAGAAACACTGTTTGCTCTTTTCCCATGTGTCTATACTGAATAATATAAAGCTGGATATGCTGTCTCTATCCTGAAGCTGTCATGTGTTATAATAACTGGTTTGACACTTATTATCTTTTTTAATGCAAAGAGGAAATTGTCAGAGTTCACAACAGTAAAATAGATCCTTTGTTATTTGTATTATTTTTACTTGAAAGTATTTTTTACTCTCTGCCTTGATAAAACTGAAGTTTATGTGGTAAAAGACGATGACATGACGTGAAATGCCAGAATTTGGACAGTATCAGAGCAAAGCAGGATTCAAATGAATCATTAATTGGTATTTTTTAGGACCAATGTTTATAAGCAAAGCTGTCAACTGAAATCACAGCCTAACCTCACAGGATCTTAGAGCTTTTTCAGAATAATTATTCATCAGTGACTTTAATATGTCTTCCTGGAGTTGTGAAATGTATACTTTTCACGCTGGCTCATAAGCATGTTATGCACCCTGGCTTCACTCAGGTCTGCATTTGTTTATTCCGGGGTGTGAGAAGGGAACGTGTAGCCTCACAAGTACACTGAATTATGCTTTTAATTTTATTTCCCTGGGAGGAATTTGTGATCAGATGATTCTGGCCTTTGTGCTGTGCTGCCTTGAAAACAATTTTTAAAGTGCCTAACTGTTAAGCTTAAAAACTACTTCCATTTACTTTCAATGAACCTTTGATATTTAACAGTTAAATTATACAGAGTGAAAAACACAATGGCAACCCCAAATTAATTTTTTCCAGCCTGCCAAATGGACATTCAGGAAATCAAATGGACATTTCCAGACTTAATTTGCCAGTTTACATTCTTTGAAGAGTTAGGGAGAAGGGCTCTTGCAGTGAGCTGCCATAGAACAGACTGGGAATAAGACCACTGAATCTAGAGCCATTGTGTTTCCAGGTCTGGCTTAGATTATCTGAATCCCTCCAGAGAATCTCTCTGCACCTTTAGAACTCAGTGTTCATTTCAGGGATCAGTCTCTTCCCTGCCCTATCAGTCCGTGATTCAAACTGGGAAGTATGGCAGCAGCTTTTGGACTGAAAAACAGCAGAGACCCAAGAGATCATGGGTATGCTGTTCTTCTCAGAACCAAATTGTGGCCCTTATACTGTAATAACTTGTTCGTTCTGGGCAGTCAACAAATATTACATGCCTGCATAGGATGATGCTGTGTGTGGTGCTGTGGGGAAGGACAAAAAAACAGAAAACAGTGAATTGGACAGAGAAGATGAGAGCTAAAGGCAGCATATGTTGTGTCAGATTAGTGCTTTGTGTAGTAAATGTTGAGAGCAGGCTTTGAGATGCTAAGGAAGCCTCACAGACCCACAGCTGCAGAGCAGGAATATGCTATGTTCAGGCAATGGTAGAAGCTGGGCTGTAGGAAACACAGCCACAGATTTGAACAAAGATGGCGACAGCAGTATGGATCTAGCTGAAGACGTTTTTTCCTTTTAAATGTAACTGTTACTAGGAGATTTTCTGAGAATATAAATATTACTATTGCAGAAAATTTGGAAAATAGAAAAACATTGAGACGGTAAAAATCACCCATAATCTTATAGTCCGTAGATCACTAATTCAGTACTTCATTCTTCTTCTTTTTGGCCATGTGTACGTGTGTGTATTCTTTTTAAAATTGAACTTCAGATCATATTATGTGTGTTTTATATTCTGCTTATTTCCTTTAACGTTGTTTTACTTTTCCCTACATTATTAAATGTTCCTTGAAAACATTTTCAAGGGGTGTATAGTGTTTCATTATATAGAGGTACCATAATTTGATTTTTCCTATATTGAAGCACATATAGTTTCTATTTTGCTGTTGTAAATAATGCTCTGATGAATATTCTTGTATATAAATTTTTGTTTATTTATCTGATTGAGAGTTTTAAAAAGTATGCTTTACTTTCATATGGAGTTTAATGTGGCATTTGAGTTTGAACTTTAAATTGTTGGCATTAGAGATCATCTAATTTTCTTCAGTCATAATGTGGACTAAAAATTTGGCCCTAGAAATGAATGTAATTTTGTCTAAGAAAGACAGGAGGATATCTCTATGCTGGAGCAAGTGGCAATACTATGAAAAAAGAGCTTTGAGAACCGATGCTGGCATTGATTCATTTATTTATATGAACCAGGAGCTGTGCTAGGCCCTGGGAATGAAGATGGCTTTGATTAGTTCACGTCACCCTCAGCTCTTTCCTTTTTCTCTTTTCTTTTCTGTTCTGTTCTGTTTTTTCTTTTTCTTTTCTTTTTTTTTTTTGAGACACAGTCTCACTCTGTTGCCCAGGCTGCAGTACAGTGGTGCCATCTCAGCTTCCTGCAACCTCTGCCTCCCAGGTTCCAGCGATTATCCTGCCTCAGCCGCCTGAGTGTCTGGGATTATAGGCATGTACCACCTCGCCCAGCTAATTTTTCTATTTTTAGTAGAGACAGAGTTTCACCATATTGGCCAAGCTGGTCTCAAACTCTTGACCTTGGTTGATCCGCCCACCTCGACCTCTCAATGTGCTGGAATTACAGTTATGAGCTACCACGCCCAGCCTCAGCTCTTTCCAGAACTACTGCAGTAGACTCATAACTAGTTTTCCTGTTTCCATCTTTTCTTCTCTCCATTTTCTACTCAGCAGTTAGAGTGTTCTTTTTAAGACATAAATCAGATCACGTACATAACCCATTGAGCTTCTCATTATTTGGAAGTATGAGATAAAACCCAACTTCTTAATATGGTCTACAAGGCCACTGTACTGCCCATTTATTAAGTAGTCCAGCCTTACTGGCCCTTTGTACATTTTCCGTAAAATGTGCTAAGCTCTTTCCTACCTTAGGGTTTCCCCACACATTGCCTTCCTAGAATACTGTTCCCGTAGTCTTCACCTAGCTATCTTATACTTACCCTTTAGTCTCAGCTCAGTTTTTACTACCAGAGAGAAGCCTTTCTTGACTGCTATCACCCCTTAATTAATTCCTCCATACCAAGTATTTTTCTTTCAAGCACTTATCACAATTTATTATTATATCTTTATTTAATGTATGTCTTCCCTTCTAGATTGTAAGCTTCATGAAGGCAGGGATCATGACTGTCTTGTTCACTTTTACCCAGTACCTATCACTGTCTTTGTCATATGGTAGGGGCGAAAGAATGAATGAAAGGTGACTAAGAGATACCATCCCAGTATGCTTAGGAGCTTCCATATTTGTTCTACGGATAAGAGCAGAGTAGGAATCAGAAGTGATGAATGAGGGTTTTAATTTAGATGGTTGGTAGAATTAAAATAGAATTGACAGAAATAAGCTAAGATATAAGTCAGATTGGGAAAGAAATGAATCCAATTTTAGGCATGTGGAATTTAAGGATGAAAGCTGGATAATCCATTGGAAAAAGTCAGCATGCCAGTACCAATCTCTTGCCTTAATAAAACAAAGCCATAACCCAAAACTATTGTTTATTTCTTATTTGGGGACATTATTTATGAATCAGAGAACTCACTTCTTTTTATTGAGGTTCTGGAGCCCGTTTTTTAAAAAAAGAATAGTGCTATTTGTCTTACTGAATTGCAGATGGATAAACAGAAGAGAGAAAGCTATCATTTTATTTTCACTTGAAGACATGGCATTCTGCCATCTCTATTACTGAATCCCTGAAGACTTCTTGTTTTGTTTGGAAGAGAAACAGAAGTTGGACCTTTTCTTCCTTCCTCACCTCCCCAGCCAATCCTCACTTCCATTATTTTGGAAAAATATCTAAATTACAAATTTGAGGAGCTTCCATGGTGTTTTCACATACTTCACAGGATCCAACCATAGTATCAGGCTTACAATATTAGATTTTGAATACAGCGTTTAAAATCTTGGTATTTGAAGAATTGCAAAGATACATTTAAATTGGAAGCTGATCTTCCCCCAAGAAATCATAGAAATATTCTTTGCTCTGTGAAATGTGAGTAATGCAAGAGTGGGCTTGATTATGACTTGAGCAGGATTATAGATCTTAGAAAGGCCTACCTAGATATAAGCTCATCTTTTCACTTTACAGGCCTAGCATATTTTTAGAAAACGAATGAAGGTAGGAACCAAAATCCCATCTCCTGTAGGTGCCTTTTGACCTTTTGTCTGTAGAAGCTGCAACATTTTATTCCTGGACTGGTTGGTTATTTTTTACTTGTTTTCAACATGTAGTCTACCTTTGACATATTAGTATGGTAAATCTGGATTTCATACATAATTTTTTTTAAGTTATATAAAAGACCAAGAAATTGTCTTGCTGCTTGGGGACCTTTCTATGACAGTGCCCAACTCTCCTTTTCAGTAACCAACTCAGCCTGACACAGTTGTACTTGCTGCTTAACACTCTGTAAAATGTTATTTAAATATTTCTAACTTATTGTTTCATGCTGGGTTTTATGGAACATAAATTTCTATTTAGGCCACTAATTTACAGTAGAAGTTTGTTACTAATATCACTGCAGGCTCCATCCATCTAAAAATATTGCTCATAACCTATGCTAAAAATATGTTATATATTTGCACTGTATGTAAACAATGTTGTGTTTTATTAGTGTGCAGTGCTTTGTCTATGGAAATGTTGATATTGCAGCATATATTTAGCGGGGATAGGATGCAAGTGTGGTGGAAAGGCTACAGAAAAGTGAAATCCCTGCAGGATGGGATTTATGGAATTTTCAGAGCACTTTGCAGAAAATCTACATATAATACCCACATTTTCTACAGAGGCAAAGTGGAATCTTGCAGAATGTTCAGAGAAGCTCTGTTATTTCATGTATTCTCTGTATTTCTAACTGGCTTATAGAGGCCTGAAATTGCAAATATATTCAACTCAAAAGAGGCAATCATTATTGCTTGAATGACCATGTTTTTGCCTTCAAAAAATATTTATTAAATGGGCCAGAAATAACATAAGTTGGATCTTCTTTTTGGTAATGAAGAGGCATAATTCCAAGTAATGACATTTTAGTTTCTTTCTCTGGGTGACCTTGAGCTGGAGGAGATGATTCAGGGATGAAAGGTGTAGGACTTTGGAAGAGTTTCTTTGGATCATTTTGAACAAACTTTAGTCACAGCCGGACACAGTATTTCATACCTGTAATCTCAGCACTTTGGGAGGCTGAGGTAGAAGATCTCTTGAGGCCAGGAGTTTGAGACCAGCCTGGGCAACATAGTGAGACCTCATCTCTGCTTAAAACAATAACAACAACAACAACAAAACCTTTAGTCACTACAAGTCACTTAGACTTGTTACCTATATTCTGAGCTCTAAACCTGCCTTTCATTAGTAAAAATGAGGGAAAGAAGTGGATTAACTGTGGGTTAATCCTAGTTATACAAGTTAGTTTTGTTCTTGAGGTCCTAATGGGTCGAATTCCTTGGGTGAGGCAAACTGTGCACTGACCTCATCTTCCTTGCTTTGATGGAAGCATCACTGCCGAGTGCCACCTGGTAAACCCAAAGTTGCTACTTGTTAGCCAGTTGAAACGATTATTGTGCCTTAAAAATAGACTGATTTAAGTTGCCAATTAGGTCACCCAGAGCTGAGCTTTTATCACTTTTCAAGGGTATGCTAAGATTTGATAGCCATTTTTATAAATGGAATATCTTACAACTTGTTTAAAATACATTTGCAGAAAATTAAGGCCATTGGTTCTGCCCCCAAAATAGTGGTGCTATGGTAAGTTTACCATCCTCTATTTACATGTTCCCTAGAGCTCCAAAAGTCATCATCTTGTGATGGAGATTTTTTATAAACAACTCCCAAAGAATTTTAATGTAGCAAATGAATCTTTGAAAACTGGTCTTTTCTAATTTACTACTTCGTTCAGTGCATGTTAAAGAAGCAGCAGTGAATCGTATAATTAAATGTGATTTTAAAGGCTTCTGAGGTGGCACTTTCCAGCTGATATTCACTGGCATTTTGCTTGGCCTGTTGGACTGAGGCAGGAGGGCTTCTAATGCTCCTCTCTTCTGAAGGCAGACTAAGTGTGAAGGGTACTTTACCAGCAGAGTGCTGCTCATGCTATCATCACCTGCTCTGCAGAGGTACACACTCTTCTCTTGTTGAGAAGAAGGCAGTTCTTCTCTTGTTGGTTGTTTTACTTAGAAACTTCAAAAATGTTCACATTAAAATGCTAAAGCATTTTCTGAAAGCTAGCCAGTAGATCACTAGGATAAATGGGATGGAATCTGAGTGCTGAAAGATTTCCACAAAGGTCCTTTTTTCTGAGTTCACAATAACACCAACTCACCCTAATCAACCTTTATGTCCACAGACAGGACATTGCGTGCAATTTCCTGAGCTATAATCCAGTCTGTCTTCAACCTATGCTTCCATTTTTAAGACCAAGACATCTTTTGGCTAGATACACTTCTGTGGTCAGGGTCATAGTTGTCTTCCCATCTAAGCTTGGCCAGTGCATACACAGGCCTGTACTGGCCAGGATGATAAATGTGAAGATGGGACTGCATTTCATGGCTAGGTTCTCCACTTGGTTATTTTCTGTCCTCCTGTGGTTATTTTTTCTGTTCTTGTAGAAAAGAGAACAAAGCCCGTTTAACAACTGCAAAGCACACAGTCTGCAGAGACCTTAAAGATTACTGGCAACAAAACATATTTATGTCTTTAATAAGGAATTGAAATTTACCACTCACTAAAATTTTCCTTCTCTTTTCTTTCTGTTTTCTCTTTGGAACTTGGTGGTGTTAGGAGGATCAGTCTGGTATCCAGGATGTTATTTTGATGCATTTTGTTTTCTGAGGAAATATTTTGTAGTGTTTTCTGACAGTGATAAAATTTTGAAGTAATTCTGAATTCTTGTGTACATGCTTAATTTTGAATTAAGTATTAAAATATTTTGTATAGCTTCCAAGTATCTCAAGTCTGAAAGATTATGTGGCATATAATAAATGAAAGTGAGTGTGAGAGTTTATTGAAAGGGCAAAAGATGTGGCTGTGGAATAGAGGTGCTGTATTTCAAGGTGAAAATTAAGTGATATTTGTGCAATTCAAAATAAAACTACTCAGACGACAAAATCCTGGTGTCTGTGTAATGGTCCTCTAACAAAGTCTCTTAATGACAAGGAGGCTACGATGCCATGAATCATGCGGGGTGTTTTCAGAGTGAGTTCCTTAAATGCCCTAATTCCCCTTTTTGTATTCCTCAGGACACATGGTTAAGAAAGTTCCTAGACACTTTTATTTGGAGCTGAGGGATATAAAAGCACTACTTGAAAGTCAATGAAATATGGTGAGGTAGGCCATCCACTGCTTTTGCCTCATTCAGATTATTTACTTGTTGACCATCCACACATTTCTAAATAGGCCTTTTTTTAATGCAACTTTAGATTTTTACAAAGGTACCAACAAGATTAGTAGGACTGACAAATGATATTTTATTTCCTTAGTTAGGATTGGAATTCTTTTCATGGGTTTTTCAAAATGTTTTAATAATCCTCTGAGTCCCAGATCTATCCTCTGGGGATTTTCCCTACATAGTCAAAGTTAAATATTTTGGATGGGGAGTGAGGCTGAGAGAAACTTCGCTCAGAGAGAGGTAAAGCAACCTTTGAGGAGGAATACAGAAACTGTATTTCTGTCTGTAAATGTTATTAAGAAAGTTTTATATTCTAAGGTTGTGATAGTCATTCATTGGCTCATTCACCAAATGTTTGAGTATCTTTTCTGGGTATACTGTATATGGTAGATGATTTGATCTCTTTTGAGTTGAGTTTTAAAGGACTATCTTAGGGAAACTTGAGAGTTCCAGAGGAGAATAAAACATGATTTCTGCCTTCAAGGGACTTACAATTTGATAGATGCAAAATAATAAAGCAGTGTGTATTAAGTGAGGTAATAGAAGTACAAATTCTCTAGGAGTTTAGAGGAAGGAAGCTCATATTTTGCAGGGAAGGTTTCCTAACAATATTTATACTAGACCTTGAAAGATGCCTGGGATTTCTTTAGACAGAAGAGGCACAGAAATGTATTCCTGGAAAAAGTTATAGGAGAGAGAAAGGACATATTTAGGAAATGGCAAATGCTTTAGTTTGGCTGCAATATAAGGTGTGTGTGAGGTATGTAGGGAATATTAGGAAATACGGCTGATATATAGGTTGGGGTCAGAATAAAACTTTGAATATGCCATGCAACAGGGGTTGAATTTACATGATAGTCGATCTTGAAGACTGAAAACTAGGAAATTACCCAATCAGAACTGTGCTTTAGAAGGATGTGCTGGGGGACTGGGCATGGTGGCTTACACCTGTAATCTCAGCACTTCGGGAGGCCAAGGGGGGAAACTTGAGGCCAAGAGTTTAAGAAAAATGTACTGGAAAACCATGAGTAAAATAGATTAGAATGAAGGATAGAGGGTACAGAGAAATTGGAATTCAGAAATTCTATTGGAATTACCTATAAAAAACAAAGGTAGAGCCACTTTAAATATGTGCAGTTTATATATGCCTAAATAAAGCTGTTTAAAGAAAAAAAAAAAAAAGCATTATAATCAGGCCCTGAACTTGGAAATATGAAGGAAATTTCAGATTTGAATGACATTTTGGAAATAGAATCTACAGAGGAGGATGGAAAGAGTGAAGAAGTAGGAGTGGAGTCAAACATTGTGAAGTTTTTAAGCTTGGGTAATTTAGGAAAATTGTGGAGCCAGAATAGAAATAGAGAAGTCAAGAGGAAGGAGGAGAAAGCATTCTGATGAATTGATGAATCTCTTGGACGCATTGTAACTGAAGTGTCCGCAAGATATCAGTGATTTTGTCCCAGAGGCAGGTGAAAATGTGGAATGGTGGTACATGGCGTAGATCACCTTCTCAGTTGATGCTGTACAAGCTGAAGCAATGGATATGGATGGAATAAATTGCTCAGCAATTTCTTGTAATTCTAGCTTTCTGTGACCTGAGTTAAACTCTAGTATACCTGAACAATACATAAGTTGGTATTGTGGCCTAATATGGGGGGAGGTCATTTCTATGATTTTTACATTGGTTTTATTTCTAAGGTATTTGTATACATAGACTCTAACAGAACATAAATTCAGACACAGATAGTTTTGTATTTGTTCAGGTGAAAATGACAGACATCCTCTCTCTTAGGTGTAGGGGAAGAAACTTTGAGGAAAAGAAGGGTCTGACAGTTTCTGAAAACCAAAGCTAAAAGGGACAAAAATAGAATGAGATCCTTTTCTATAGCATTCTTTCTCTGTGGTTTTAGGAAATGGTCTTAATGATTTCTTTTAATTCTGTAATTCTCTTTTGTTTGTTTGTTTTAGTTCAGAACCACAAATAGGAAAATCTGCCATTTGAATTTTTATTTAATTAGCTCTCTCATTAGCACATTCTAATATAAGTATTCCCTGACTTATTGACTGAAGTTTAGTGGATTCTCCATGTATGTTTGGTTATGCATAGATTCGTTGCTGTTAATTGCTCTTGAATTTGGGGATTTTTATTTTATCAGTAATAGAGCTTCTCTAGGCATGAGTGATGTTCCAGATAATTTAATTATCTTAAAAATGTGACTGAGGAGCTGGGCGTGGTGGCTCACGCCTGTAATCCTGGCACTTTGGGAGGCCGAGGCGGGCGGATCACCTGAGGTTGGGAGTTTGAGACCAGCCTGACCAACATGGAGAAACCTCGTCTCTACTAAAAATATAAAATTAGCTGGGCATGGTGGCGCATGCCTGTAATCCCAGCTACTAGGAAGGCTGAGGCAGGAGAATTGCTTGAACCCGGGAGGCGTAGATTGCAGTGAGCTGAGATCATGCCATTGCACTCCAGCCTGGGCAACAAGAGCAAAACTCCATCTTAAAAAAAAGGGAAAAGGAAGCATGGAGCTCAGATTTTCAGTCAAATTTAAAAAATTTGACATCAGTACAGTTTCCATAGATATTAAAAGACTAATAAAGAGTAATATGAACAACTTTATGCAAATAAATTAGACATCCTAGTTGTAAAGGACAGATTTATTAAAAGATAAAAATTTTTGGCTGGGCACAGTGGCTCACATGTATGTAATCCCAGCACTTTGGGAGGCTGAGGCAAGAGAATCACTTGAAACCAGCCTGGACAACATAGTGAGACCCCCGTCTTAGCTGGGCATGGTGACATGCATCTGTAGTCCCTGCTACTCTGGAGGCTGAGATGGGAGGATTGCTTGAGCCTGGGAAGTTGAAGCTGCAGTGAGCCATGATCACAACACTGCACTCTGGCCTGGACAACAGAGTGAGACTCTGTCTCAAAAAAAAAAAAAAAGAAAAAAGAAAAAGATAAAAATTACCTAAGTCACTCAGGAAGAAATAACTGAAATACCCATATATACATATACATATACATATACATATACATATATATATGTGTGTGTATATATATATATATATTTTTTTTTTTTTTGAGATGGAGTCTCACTCTGTCACCCAGGCTGGAGTATAGTGGCATGGTCTCGGCTCACTGCAAGCTCCACCTCCCGGATTCATGCCATTCTTCTGCCTCAGCCTCCTGAGTGGCGGGGACTACAGGCACCCGCCACCATGCCCGGCTAATTTTTTTTTTTTTTTTTTTTTTGTAATTTTAATAGAGACGGGATTTCACCCTGTTAGCCAGGATGGTCTTGATCTCCTGACCTCATGATCCACCTGCCTCGGCCTCCCAAAGTGTTGGGATTACAGGCGTGAGCCACGGCACCCGGCCTGAATACCCATATATATTAAAGAAATTGATTTTTTGTTTTTCTGAGACAGTCTCTGTCTGTTGCCCAGGCTGGAGTGCAGTAGCACAATGAAGGCTCACTGCAGCCAGCCTCAATCTCCCAGGCTCAAGTGATCCCTCTGCCTCAGCCTCCCAAGTAGCTGGGACTACAGGCACACGCGACCACACCCAGCTAATTTTTTTTTTTAACTTTAGCAGAGATGAGGTCTCACTATATTGCCTAGGCTGGTCTTGAACTCCTGAATTCAAGCCTCGACCTCCCAAAGTGCTGGGATTATAGGCATGAGCCACCCCACATGGGCAAGAAATTGAATTTAAAGCTAAAAGATTTTCCACAGAGAAACACCAGGCTCAGATGACTGTACTGATGAATTCTGCTAAACATTTGAGGAAGAAATGATATCAATTCTATATAAACTCTTCTAGAAAAATTGAACAGAAGGGAATATTTCCCAGTTCAGTCTCTGAGGCCAGCATTACCCTACTTCCAAAACCAGATGAAGATACTATACAAAAAGAAAATTATAGGCCAGGTGTGATGGCTCTTGCCTGTAATCCCAGCACTTTGGGAGACCGAGACGGGCAGATCACCTGAGGTCAGGAGTTCAAGACTAGCCTGGCCAATGTGGCAAAACCCCATCTCTACTGAAAATACAAAAATTAGCCAGGGCGCGGCGGCAGGTGCCTGTAATCCCAGCTACTCGGGAGGCTAAGGCAGGAGAATCGCTTGAGCCCAGGAAGCGCAAGTTGCAGTGAGCCGAGATTGTACCACTGGACTCTAGCCTGGGCAACAGAGTGAGACTCTGTCTCAAAAGAAAAAGAAAATTATAGACAATATTCCTCATGGAAGACAGAATTTAAAAATTTTAACAAATTGAACCCAACAATCGATAAAAAGGACAGCTCTTTCAAGTGGGTTTTTTTTTTTTTTTTTCCATGAATGCAAGGCTGGTTTAACACTCAAATGTCAATCAATGTAACTTAGTAAATTAACAAAACTATTAGTTTGCCAGGGCTGCCATAACAATATATCATAAATTAGATAGATGAAACAACAGAAGTTTATTTTCTCACAAGTATCGATGTTAGAAGTCCAAAATCAATGCATTGGCAGGTTTGATCTCTTCTGTGTTCTCTCTCCTTGGCTTGCAAATGTCTGCCTTCCTCCTGTACCCTCACATGGTCACTCCTCTGTGTCTGACTGTCTGTGTCATAATCGCTTCTTACAAGGACACTTCTCAGATTAGAGCCCACCCTAATGAACTCATTTTAACTCAATATCCCCCCCGCCCTTTTTTTTTGAGACAGGGTCTCACTTTGTTCCCCAGGCTGGAGTGCAGTGGTGGGATCTCAGCTCATTGCAACCCCTGCATCTCCGGCTCAGATGATCCTTCTGCCTCAGATTCCCAAGTAGTTGGGACCACAGGAATATGCCACCATACCTGGCTAATTTTTGTATTTTTTTTAGAGATGGGATTTCGTTATGTTGGCCAGGCTAGTCTCAAATTCCTGGACTCAAGTGACCTACCTGCCTCGGCCTCCTAAAGTGCTGGGATTATAGGCGTGAGCTCCATGCCCAGCCTAGTTACCTTTTTAAAGTCTGTCTCCAAATACAGTCACTTTCTTAGGTACCAGGGTTTAAGACTGTGATGTATGAATTAGGGGGTAGAAGGAACACAGTTGAGCTTATAATACAAACTCAACATCATGTGATCTTCTTAATAAAGGCAGAATTTTGTAAAATCTAGCACCTACTCCCAATAAATATCAGCAAACGAGAAGCATGAGAAAACTTCCTAAAACTGATCAAGAGCATCTGTAAAAATCCCATAGCTAACTTAATGTCAAGAGACTGAATACTCTCTCCTTGGCTTGCAAATGTCTGCCTTCCTCCTGTACCCTCACATGGTCACTCCTCTGTGTCTGACTGTCTGTGTCATAATCGCTTCTTACAAGGACACTTCATGTCTTCCATTTAGCGTTGTACTGAAAGTTCTAGCTAATGCAGGGAGACAAGGAAGAGAAGTAAAAGGCATCCAAATTAGAAAGGAAGAAGTAAAACTTTTAAATTCTCAGACTATATCATTGGCTATGCAGAAAATCCAGTGGAATCCACAAAAAAGCTACTAAAACTAATAAGTGAATTTAGCAATTGGCAGGATACAAATCATTGTACAAAAATCAATTGTATTTCTGTATGCGGCCCACAAACAATCAACAATTGGAATTTTTAAAACTCATTTATTATAGCTTCAAAAGATTTGAAATACTTAGGGGAAAAATCTGATAAAAGATGTGCAAGGCCAGGCGCATTGGCTCACGCCTGTAATCCCAGCACTTTGGGAGGCTGCGGCAGGCAGATCACTTGAACCCAGGAGTTCAAGACCAGCCTGGGCAACATGGCAAAACCCTGTTTCTACAAAAAATGCAAAAATTAGCCAGGTGTCGTGGCGTGCGCCTGTAGTCCCAACTGCTCAGGAGTCTGAGGTGGGAGGGTAGTGTGAGTCCAGGAGGTGGAGGTTACAGTGAGCCAAGATGGTGCCACTGTACTCTAGCCTGGGTGACAGAGTGAGACCCTGTCTCAAAAAAAAAAAAAAAAAAAAATCTTGGAGAAATAAATGGAGAGAGAGATTGTGTGTGGGTCAGAAGACTCAATATTGTAAAGTTTTTGGTTCTCCGCCTTATTTATCTATAGATTCAATGCAACTGTAATAAAATCCCAGCAGGCATTGTTGAAGAAAATGACAAGCTTATTTTCAAAGTCACATAGAAATGCAAAGAAGCCAGATTAGTCAAACAGATTTAAAAAAAAAAAAAAACTAGCAACTTAATGTTTACCTAACTTTAAGATTTATTATAAACCTACCTTACTCAAAACAGTATAGTAGTCATATGAAAAGATAATGGAACAGAATAGAGAACCTAGAGGTAGACCCACACAATTATGGACAACTGCTTTTCAACAAAGGTGCAAAGTATTCATATGTAAAAATGAACTTAAAATTCATACCTTTTACTATAGACAAAAATTGACCCCAACTGGATTATCCATCTAAATGTAAAACCTAAAGTTATAAACTTTCTTTAGGAAAAAGAAAACGTAAGAGAAAACCTTTGTTTTCTCTTGTTTAGGCAAATGTATTTAAGATATAGCATCAGAAGAACAGTTCATAAAAGAAAAAAATTGAAAACTTGGACTTCAAATGTAAAACCTTTTGTTCCTCTAACGATACTTTTAAGAGAATGAAAAGATAAGTTACAAACTGGGGGAAAATATTTGCAATCATATATCTAATAAATAACATATGAAGAATCCTTACAATTCAACAACAACAGCAAAAACACCTCGGGAAAAAAGGCAAAACGTTTGAACTGATACTTCACACAAACGGATATATAAGTGGTAAATAAACAGATGAAAGATATTCAATGCCATTAGATGTTAGGGAAATGCAAATTAAGGCTAAAATAAGATACCACTACATACCTATTAGTTTGACTAAAATTTTTAAAACTGACCATACCAAATGTTGGAGAGGATGTGAAGGAACTGTAACTCTTTTTTTTTTTGAGACGGAGTCTCGCTCTGTCGCCCAGGCTGGAGTTCAGTGGCCGGATCTCAGCTCACTGCAAGCGCCACCTCCCGGGTTCACGCCATTCTCCTGCCTCAGCCTGCCGAGTAGCTGGGACTACAGGCACCCGCCACCTCGCCCAGCTAGTTTTTTTTTTTTTTTTTTTTTGTATTTTTTTAGTAGAGACGGGGTTTCACCGTGTTAGTCAGGATGGTCTCGATCTCCTGTCCTCGTGATGCGCCCATCTTGGCCTCTCAAAGTGCTGGGATTACAGGCTTGAGCCACCGCGCCCGGCCAACTGTAACTCTTAACACTCGGCTGCTCTGTTGGTGGGAATCTAAAATGGTATAACCGCATTGGAAAACAGCTTGGCAGTTTCCTAAAAAGTTAAACGTACACCTACATATGATTCAGCCCTTTCACTCTTAGGTATTTAACCCCTAGAAAAAGAAAGCATATACCCATACAAAGACTTACACGTAAATGTTCACAGCAGCCTCATTTTTAATATGCAAGACTGGAACCAACCCAAGATGTTCATCAACAGATAAAATGAGTTGTGTTATAATTTATTGTGTATAATAAAATACTAAATGATAAAAAAGAATGAACTATTGATTCATGCAACAATATGGATGAACTTCAAAATAATTATGTTGAGCAAAGTAAGCCAAAAAAAATACATACTGTATGATTAATTTATATAAAATTTTAGAAACCTCAAAATAACCTATAGTGTTAGAAAGCGCTACAGATTGGAAACAGAGGTAGGGAGTGGAGAGATATGAGAGGGAACCATTACAAAATAGCACAAGGAAACTTTTGGGGTGACGGATATATTAATTAGCTTGATTGTGGTGATGGTTTTACAGGTCAAAAATTAACAAATTGTTCACCTCAAATATGTGCAGTTTGTTTCCATTAATCGTCAATAAAATTGTTAAAAGCAAACAAAAACTTAACTTTCCTTAAGAAAGGAATGCAAAGTCTGTAACTATAAAACTGTGCCACTCCCTTTACCCCAAGAGGGTAAACAGAGTGAGCGAGAAATGCCTGTTTAGAACCAGGGAGGTGATTTCCTGAAGAACCAAATTTAATTACTTTTATAGTTAGGTGACAAACATTAAATATTTCATTAATTACTAAGTTATCCAGCCTTTAAAAAAACCCTGACTGTGGGGCTGGGCATGGTGGCTCACGCCTGTAATCCCAGCACTTTGGGAGGCCAAGGCGGACGAATCGCCTGAGGTCAGGAGATCAAGACCAGCCTGGTAAACACGGTGAAACCCGTTTCTCTAAAATAACAAAAGTTAGCCAGTCATGGTGGCAGGCGCCTGTAATCCCAGCTACTAGGGAGGCTGAGACAGGAGAATTGCTTGAACCCAGGAGGCAGAGGTTGCAGTGAGCTGAGATTACCGCACTGCACTCCAGTCTAGGCGACAGAGCGAGACTCTGTCTTTAAAAAAAAAAAAAAAAGCCCTAACTGTGAAATGATTAGTGACACATTCCATGGGTTGGCTGAGTGTCTATATGGTATGTGAAGGAGCATTTCTTTTTGTTTATAAATTTGCTAGCTATTAGTTTAGAGTGTCTTATTGTTCTTATATTACATTAGTAAATTCTTTTTTCTCTTGAAAGGGGAAATAAATACGCAACTGCAGTGTGCATAATGATGTTCAGACTAATGTTGTTACCAACCAAAAAACAAATAGGAATGTGTTGTCAGATTCCTGGGTAGAAATGACATAAGGGGCAGATTGGTTTTATCATTTCTCAGATCCAACTGTTTGATGATTGCTGTGATATTGCTAAACTGGAAAGGAAGAAAACACAGAACTTAAATATATAGTACAGAGAAACTCATGTGTTACAGAAATGTGATTGCTTACATTTTCTTACTGCCTAAGATTTAGGTGCAGATCCTTGGAAGTTTAGTGTTGTAACAGAAGTCTGTTAACTTATGTGTTAAAATATAAGCAAACAGATGATCTCTCTGAAATAATTGTATTAGCATTAACTAATATTCTATTAAATAGACTGTTTTGCTAGGATTTTCTAATTGAAATTTATATCATAAGCTGACTTGAGATGATCTTCCAAAATGATGAAAGAAATGAAATAATACAAAGCTAAAACTCTATTCACGTAATGTTGTAAACCACGATAGACAAATCAATTCTGGAGGTCACAATAAGAAATAAAATGGCTCTTTTAAAATCAAAGGCTACATATTGACTTCTACTTTAAAATAAATGGTCTTTGCAAATAATTATACTTGCAAATTAAATGTACATGTGTGCAGTGTGAAGTGGGTTTTTTGAGCAAATTATGAACATAATTTTTAACTGTGAAGGTGTATTGGTAAGGGTAGGCTAAGCTGTGTTGTAATAACAGCAGCAAAAACAAAATCTCAGTAACTTAGCATAACAAAAGTCTGTTTCTTGTTTACACTACACATCTGCCATATGTAAAGGATTCTTTTCCTCATAGTCCCTCAGGGACCCAGGCTGAGACTCTACCCTCTTATAGCTGTACTATCTGGAACGTATAGCTTCCTTGGGCACTGCAGCATGGGAAGCCAGAGTTGATGATTCATACACTAGCATTTACATTTTTCAGCACAAAAGTGATGTGTTGTTTAACTCACAACCCATTGGCCAGAACCGGTAACATGGCTTCACCTAACTGCAAGCTAGCTGGAGAATTGTGGGAGAGCTCATGGATGTTCAGTGATAAACGTCTTTGTTATAAAAGGATGGTCATGGCCAGGCGCATGGCTCACGCCTGTAATCCCAGCACTTTGGGAGGCTGAGGCCAGGGATCACCTGAGGTCAGGAGTTTGAGACCAGCCTGACCAACATGGTGAAACCCCGTCTCTACTAAAAATACAAAAATTAGCCAGGCGTGGTGGTGGGCACCTGTAATCCCAGCTACTTGAAAGGCCGAGGCAGGAGAATCGCTTGAACCCAGGAGACAGAGGTTGCAGTGAGCTGAGATCGTGCCATTGCACTCCAGCCTGGGCAACAGAGGGAGACTCTGTCTCCAAGAAATAAAAATAAATAAAACATAAAAGCATGGTCAGACTTTTATATAGGATGAATTCCACTTTGCCTGGCATCTTTGAAATAATACCTTTAATAGAACATTTAATGTCATATAATTAAAGTATTCAACTGGCAAAGAATGCTCATAAAATGGCCTTTTTATGTCATACTTAAATTTTTTGTGTATTCTCATTTGTTAAAAGGAGGGGGAAAGGAGAATCAATATATTCTTCAATTTACCATTATTCATATAAGTGGTAATTTGCCATTTGCCATTTTCCAAATAATCCAGATGACCTTGCTTCTAACCACAAAGTGAGATTTTGTGTGTGTTGTCTGTAGAGAAATATGTTGCTACAATGAAAACTCACAATATATTTTGAAAACTGCTAGAGTGATTTCAGGTATCTTTGGTTAGGAGTTTTTCATGTTAGGGATCTGTCTATTCTAGTTTTTGCTGAGTTATTAGGTTTTATTTTTCCTTCCAATAAAGCTAAACTGTTGAGGAGGAGAATCTTATATCATGATAGGATTATCCTGAGCTTTTGTTTAGGCTATTTTCTAAGCCTTTTAGGGAAGGCTATTTCCTTCCTAATAGGAAGTCTTTTGGGAGAACAAACCAAATGTGGAAGGAATGTAGGGCAGTAGTGCAGGGACTACTGGGTCCTTTTGCGTTTTTAGGAACACAAGGGCTTGTTCATACTCAGATCATCAAGTCGAAAATATTCAGTCTCAGTTTACCCCAGTTTTCTGAACTATTAGCTTGTAAACTCTAATGAAAGAACTCATTTTCCAGGTAGGAATTTAAAATTAGTAGAAAAGAGAACCCTCAGAATAATTATAGGTGAAAAATGATTTCTTTTACTGCAAACAAATATTTTAATCTGTTTTGTTTTTTTCCAGTCGTGTTATAGGAAACAATAATCTGCTGTTTTGAAGGGCTCCTTTTTGCTTGAGAGACTAGTTGCCCACCATGGATATGGCAAAATCTGGCACGTAAAGCTTGCTCTCTGGGACTACAGTCTCCTTAGGGTTGCTTGTCTTCACCGATCCTTATACACCATATACGTGATGATGTCATCTTCCCTTACATATCATGCCTATGTGAGTTTCGCAATACTTAGTAAGCACTTGTTAAGTATCAGGCAATACGATTTGTTAATTACAAATATGAAAAAGACATGATCTGTGGATCCGAAGAACTAACAGACCAGTTGGGGGAGAGACATGTAAACTGATAATTTCAGTCTTTGGTATCAGGATGATGTTGGCCTCATAAAATGAGTTAGGGAGGATTCCCTCTTTTTCTATTGATTGGAATAGTTTCAGAAGGAATGGTACCAGCTCCTCTTTGTACCTCTGCTAGAATTCGACTGTGAATCCGTCTGGTCCTGGACTTTTTTTTGGTTGGTAGGCTAATTATTGCCTCAATTTCAGAGCCTATCATTGGTCTATTCAGGGATTCAACTTCTTCCTGGATTAGTCTTGGGAGGGTGTATGTGTCCAGGAATTTATCCATTTCTTCTAGATTTTCTAGTTTATTTATGTAGAGGTGTTTATAGTATTCTCTGATGGTAGTTTGCATTTCTGTGGGATCAGTGGTGATATCCCCTTTATCATTTTTTATTGCATCTATTTGAATTTTCTCTCTTTTCTTCTTTATTAGTCTTGCTAGTGGTCTGTCAATTTTGTTGATCTTTTCAGAAAACCAGCTCCTGGATTCATTTTCTTAATTGAAACAGGCCTATAATCCCAGTACTTAGGGAGGCTGAGGCGGGTGGATCACTTGAGGTCAGGAGTTTGAGACCAGCCTGGCCAACATGGTGAAACCTTCTGTCTACTAAAAATACAAAAATTAGCAGGGCGTGGTGGCGCGTGCCTGTAATCCCAGCTACTCAGGAGGCTGAGGCAGGAGAATCACTTGATCTCTGGAGGCAGAGGCTGCAGCGAGCTGAGATGGTGCCACTGCACTCTAGCCTGGGCTACAGAGCAAGACTCTGTCTCAAAAAAAAACAAAAACAAAAAAGGTCTGGGCACAGTGGCTCATGCCTGTAATCCTAGCACTTTGAGAGGCCAAAGCGGGGGGATCACTTGAGGTCAGGAGTTCGAGACCAGCCTGACCAACATGGAGAAACCCCGTCTCTACTAAAAATACAAAAGTAGGCAGGTGTGGTGGCACATGCCTGTAATCCCAGCTACTTGGGAGGCTGAGACAGGAGAATCACTTGAACCCGGGACGTGGAACTTGTGGTGAGCCGAGGTCGTGCCATTACACTCCAGCCTGGGAAACAAGAGCAAAATTTCTTCTCAAAAACAAAAAAACAAACAAAAAAGTTGACAAAAACTGGATGTAACCCAAACACCCCTTCAATCAATAAATGGATGAAGAATCTGTAGTATATCCATATTATGGAATACTATTCACAATAAAAGGGAATGAGCAGCTTACAGACGCAACAGCATGGATGTATCTCAGATGTTTTATGCTGAGTGAAAAAAGCAAGATTCAGAAGGCTACATACTGTATGATTCCATTTATATATCATTCTATAAAAGGCAAAATGAGGCCGGGCATGGTGAGTTACGCCTGTAATCCCAACACTTCTGGAAGCTGAGTTAGGAAGATCACCTGAGCACAGGAGTTCAAGACCAGCTTGGGCAACAAAGCAAGACCCTGTCTCAAAAGAAAAAAAATAAGGCAAAATGATAGCAATGGAAAGCAGATCCGTGTTTGCCAGGGTTAAGGGTGAGGTGCAAATTTCACTACAAAAAGGCAGCACAAGTTTTGGGATAATGCATCTGTTTTGTAATTATCGTGGTGGTAAGTACATGAGTCTTTGCATTTTTTAAACTCATAGAATAGTACACCAAAAGGGGGACTTTTACTATCTGTAAATTTTAAAATAAACTTAAAATGAAAACAAAAAGATCATAGACAATGCTCTTTAGGTATTGAGTACATTTTTATTTACTTTGTTTGTTTGTTTGTTTCATTATAATGCTTGTTGTGCTGGAAGGCCAACAAAAATCAGTTTTATTCTTTTCAAAAATGAGGTGTCTGGTTATAGAAGTGTTGGTTCCTCTTGGACAGTCCAGATTGCAATGACTTTCTTTAAGCTGATAATGTATTAGTTCTCCTCATTTATATTAGCTTTTGTTAAATGAGTTAGGTCTCATTTTATCATGAACTTGAATTATTATTTCTAAAATTTAATTTAAGTTTTTTTTTTTTTAAGAGACAGAGTCTTGCTCTGTCTCCTTGGCTGGAATGCAGTGGCATGATCATTCATAGCTCATTGCAGCCTCAAACCCTGGGCTCAAGCAATTCTCCCACCTTAGCCTCCCAATAGCCAGGACAACAGGCACACACCACCATGCCCAGCTAGTTTTTAAAATTTTTTGTGGAGATGGGGTCTTACTGTGTTGCCCAGGCTGGTCTTGAACTCTGGGTCTCAAGTGAGCCTCGTGTGTCGGCCTCCTAAATGCTAGGATTACAGGCATTAGCCACTACATATAATATTTAATTATATTATATTTAAGATAATTAAATGTTGGCCCAGTATTTAATTATGGTAGTGATGCTTCTTAAAAACCACTGTGAAAAGATGTCTTTAAAATTGAATTTTCTTAGGAGTGGGACAATTTTCAATGTTTTATGACCCAACATTCCATATGTAAACTTTAAACTCTTTAACCTCAAAAATAATTCAACTAATAAGGTATATAATAATATATTTCCCCCATTTTTTAAGAGTTTGTCCTCATATACAATAAAATAGCTGTGTCTGCCAGAGGACACGAACATCGAGTTAACATTTATCAGACAGTGTTTTGTACTTAACTTCATTATATTTTGTAATAATCCATTGTTCAAGTGTTAGGTTAATTACTTGAAACCCAAACCTACTTGCTTGAAGAAGTTTCATTTTGAAGTACATCAGAGTCATTAATCACTGCACCTTTTGATCTCCTTTGAAAACTTCCTAGCATTTATTTTTCTATTATCTCCTTCAATAAAAAGGAACCACTTTTGTCCTGCTGATGCATGACTGGGTGTATATCGCTCTATTTCTTGAATGTATAGAATATACAGGTTTGGATTTGGAATGTCTTCAACATTCGTCCACTATTTGAAACGTATCCCTTTGTCCAATGTCTTCTTCCAAAAAGCAGCTTGATTTATTTATACAGCAGTTATTGCAGTTGTAGCATTTTAATTCCCTCTATCATCTTCTCTCTTCATTGGGATGATATGCAGAGGAACATTTGATGTCCCGGTGGGTATCATAAGAGAACGTTGAAGAGCTAAGTAACTAAGGGGCATTCTTCACACATAATCTATCCGGTTGTCAGGCTGTCCTCAGTCAGAGGGGTGTTGCTGTTGCTACATCCTCAACTACATCATAGTATTTTTTTAAAAACCTTGTCATTTAAAAATGATAAAACTAAATACTTAAAAACACTCTGATGTTTACTTTGCTGAGCCTTACTGGTGATTTTGTTGTTTTATGGAATGCTGTAGAGGATTCCATTGTTAATCACGTCCTAACCCTATAAAATAAGTAACAAGCTGCTGAACAGAATGATGACAACAGAGAACAGAGTTTCATTTGACTTCATGCAAATGTGGAGGTTTCCCAGAAAGCCATTTTAAAAGTATGAGCCACATTTTGAAAATAAAACAAAGAATAATGCCTTGGAATAGAAATCCATAATGAAACCCATATAATAGCTGAAAGATTACAATAAATTCTACGGGGAGAGCTTTCCATTTTCTGTTCCTTTTCAAATTCTAATACTAAACTCTATTAGTGGTCTGTATAAAATAATGAGACATGAAGCCCTGGTGGTGTAAAACTATTACTAATCTGTTACTTTGCATAAATTTTCACTCAGACTACTGTCTGTGGTCTTCTTATGAAGGATCTGTTATACGCTTTCTAGCTAAACAGATGAGACCTATTAGCTGTCTCCTTTGAATGAATGGTGTTGGAATTTGCAGGCATTGCACTTTTTACAAGTTAGGAAGAGAAAGGGATTGCATACAAGGAAAACATGAGTATTTACTCAGTCAGAGATCTGTGTTCTTAATGTTAATTGATGTCGTTTTCCTCAGTTTCAGTATCACATTAAGGAAAAGGCAGAATGGTGTTTTTACTCTTATTTTAAAGATAGATATATTTATAAAGTGATCACCTTCCTACATCTAAGTCATATCATTCTTTTACTTTCAATAACAGTAACAAGAAATTTATCATTTTTCTCCCCCATAAACTCTGATCTTATCCTTGTTTTACCTATTTCACTTAATGGCACCCCTTTTGTTTCTTAGTCACACACACTTACAATTTAAATCAGCTTTGATTCCTTTCCTCTCTTCATATGTTTAAGCAGTTGCCAAGTTCTTTTCAGTCATCTCTCATAATTTCTCTTATATTCATCTTTTTTTTTCCCTTTCTCTTTGCCAGCATCCTAATGTAGACCATTATGGACTCATGCCTAAATTATTACATCTTTAATTGGTTTTCCAACCTCCAGTTAATTTCCTTCCGATCCATCCTGAACATCACCACTAGATTTATCTTACTAAAACATGACTTTTGTTAAACTTAGCTATTTCAAAGTTTCAAAATGATTGCAATAGTAATTGAAGTTATTAATGTTATTAAGAGACAGCATAGTATAGTGGTATACTGTATTGGCTTTGGAACTAAATAGATATGGGTTGGAATCCCAGATTAATCCCTTAGTAGTGGTGTACTTTTGGGGACTGAGTTACTTGACCTTTTTGGGGCATAGGAATCCTCATTTGAAAATAGGGAGAATAATATGATAGTCTTATAAAAAGTAGCCACAGTTTGTAAAATACATAGTTTAGTGACATCAATTAATGATAGTTATTATTAGTAGAAGTGTTGTTCCTGTTATTGTTATTTGTGAGGACGAAATGGAGAAAGGGAACAGAGAGTAGAGGATGGAACCAGGTAGAATAGTTCCAATTAAAAGCATAAGGTAAAAGAGCCCTTCTACATTGGAAGGGCTGAGGACTTTTTAAAGTTTTCAAAGAATGAGGACTTTTTAAAAATTCGTAGTTCTTAAGATGCTTACATTGTAAAATATATCTGAGTCTTCTCTCCTCAAGTATACTACAGACAGTATTTTTCAGGTACATGAACTAAAACTTTGCAAACCCAAGAATCAATGACCACTGGTTTTGATTATTAGAAACTTGATGGTTACTTTCCAGAGTGCAGTTCCTAGAACAGTCAGTATCAGATGGGAATGAAAAAGAGAGTTGAATGGAACAGAAGTTATCAAGGATGAGTCAAGATTTGGCAACAAATACCAGTAGTAGAGTAAACATGGCACTTGGATACTATCATCATCTTCATATGTGATCACCACCATCCTTGTTCTATAGAAGGAAGAGGAGTCTTTACTCTTTTGCCTCTCTTCTGCAACAATGTTTGCCATTTTCTTTCTTTTTTTTTTTTTTTTTGAGACGGAGTCTCGCTCTGTCGCCCAGGCTGGAGTGCAGTGGCTGGATCTCTCAGCTCACTGCAAGCTCTGCCTCCCGGGTTTATGCCATTCTCCTGCCTCAGCCTGCCGAGTAGCTGGGACTACAGGCGCCCGCCACCACGTCCGGCTAATTTTTTGTATTTTTAGTAGAGACGAGGTTTCACCGTGTTAGCCAGGATGGTCTCGATTTCCTGACCTCGTGATCATCCGGTCTAGGCCTCCCAAAGTGCTGGGATAACAGGCGTGAGCCATCGCGCCCGGCCAGGCGAGTGAAGGTTTTAAGAGGTAACAGTGGATACTATATGCGACAACTGTAAAAATTGCTTGTTACCTGAGAACCCTGAAAGAAAATGTCAGTTCCTCATTAGTGAGTTTGAGTCAAGGTTTATCAGACCTTCTTGTCTAAGCACTGTGCTAGGACCACAGTGATAGAGATGAGCAACTGTCTTCAAAGAACTTACGCGTTAGTAAGCACAAAATATCTGCATTTATTCATTGAGCAAATATTTGTCAAGTTATATTTATAATAAGGTATGTGGCTGGGCAATGAGAATAAAATGGGGAATGAGACAGAAATCCTTCCCTCAAAGTATTTGTAGTGATAGGTGACTATTATTAACTCCAGTGTGCAGTAACAAGTTCCATCGGTGTGGTACAAAGTAGTGGTACAGACGTTTAGAGTAGTCGGGGATCATATGTGATTGGAAAAGCAGAAAAGAATCACTTATTCATTTTAGTTCATCTTGAAGGAATGGGTAGACTTTCAATAGAGAAGAGGTTAGTGAAACCTGAGTGAGGGTAAGTTTCTCACAGAGGCAACAAGCAAAGCAAAGTGATGAAACCAGGGAAACTATTTGGACAGCCCAGTGGTATTAGAGGATAAGTGACAGATGAAGCTTCACAGGTCAACTAGTCTAGTTATTAATCTTGACTGTACATTAGAATCACCTGGAGACCGTGTTAAAATGCACATTCCCAAGCATTATCCCCTTCTAAGTCACGGAACCCAGAGAGTGATTCAGGAACTTGCATTATTTTCTGAACTTCTATTATTTTCTAAATTTACATTTTTTTTATAAGCCAGTGGTTCTAATTCAGTTTGTCACTGAATGGCTCTTAGAGAAGCACTAACCTGATCCTGGACATTTTCAGTTAGTACTTAAATCTCTCTCTAAGCATCTCTGGGGACTTTGTCGTCATCATCTTTTTTTCTTTCTTTCTTTTTAATTGACCCATAAAATTTTGTGTATTTATCATGTACAACATGATGTTTTGAAGTATTATACTTAGTGGAATAGTAGTTCTAGCCAACTAATACATTACCTCACATAGTTATTTTTGTAGTGAGAACACATAACATCCACTCTCTCAGCGTTTTTCAAGAATGCCATAAATCGTCATTAACTGTAGTCACTGTACTATACAGTAGATCTCTTGACTTTATTCTGTCTAACTGTAAATATGTGTTCTTTGACCAACATTTCCCTATCTTCTCCTCCCTGCTAAGTACTCCAGCCTCTGGTAATCACCATTTCACTCTGTACTTCTATGAGATCAACTTTTTTAGATTCCACATGAGTGAGATCCTGCAGTATTTGTCTTTCTGGCCTGGCTTATTTCATTTAACATAATGTTCTTCAGACATATCCAAATAACAGGACTTCTTTCTTTTTATGGCTGAATAGTATTCCATTTATACATCTATGTGTATATCACTTTTTTTATCCATTCATTCACTGATGGACACTTAGGTTGATTCCATATCTTGGCTATTATGAATAGTGCTGGAATGAACATAGGAGTGCAGAAGGAGCTTTTTAGCTTGATATAATCCCATTTGTCTATATTTATTTATCCTCGTTGGCTATGCTTTTGAGGCCATACCTAGAAAATCATTGCCCAGACGAATGTCATGGAGCTTCCCCCTATGTTTTCTTCTAGTAGTTTTACCATTTCAGGTTCTACATCTTATGTCTTCAATCCATTTTGAGTTGATTTTTATCTTTTTTTTTTTTCTTTTTTAAAAAAATAGAGACAAAGTCTCACTATGTTGCCCAGGGTGGTCTTGAACTCCTGTGCTCAAGAAATCCTCCCACCTTGGCCTCCCAAAGTGTTGTGATTACAGGCATAAGCCACTGTATCCAGCTGAGTTTATTTTTATATATGATGAGAAATAGGGTCTAATTTCATTCTTCTGCATGTGGATATCTAGTTTTCTCAGCATCATTTCTTTTTTAAGAGACTGCCCTTTCCCTATTGTATATTCTTGCCACTTTTGTTGAAAATTTGTTGGCTGTAAACGTGTGGATTTGTTTCTGGGGTCTCTATTCTGTTCCACTAGTCTATGTGTCTGTTTTTATGCCAGTACCATTCTGTTTTGGTTACTGTAGCTTTGTAGTATATTTTGAAGTCAGCTAATGTGATGCCTCCAGTTTTGTTTTGCTCAAGATTTCTTTGTCTATTCCAGGTGAGAATCTGTCTTTTGAGGCAGGCTATTCTTTCTTTGAGTAGACTTGCTGCTTAGAAATCTTTTTCCTTTTATTGAGCTGAAATTTCTCTGTCTCTTCTACCTGTGATTTTAGCCCTCCCCCCTTGAAAAACAGTAACAAGGTTTTTCTTTTTTTTTTTCTTTTCTTTTTTTTTTGAGACGGAGTCTCGCTCTGTCGCCCGGGCTGGAGTGCAGTGGCCGGATCTCAGCTCACTGCAAGCTCCGCCTCCCGGGTTTATGCCATTCTCCTGCCTCAGCCTCCTGAGTAGCTGGGACTACAGGCGCCCGCCACCTCGCCCGGCTAGCTTTTTGTATTTTTTAGTAGAGACGGGGTTTCACCGTGTTAGCCAGGATGGTCTCGATCTCCTGACCTCGTGATCCGCCCGTCTCAGCCTCCCAAAGTGCTGGGATTACAGGCTTGAGCCACCCCGCCCGGCCACCAAGGTTTTTCTTTTATGAGAGCCCTTCAAGTGTTGGAAGGCCTCTCTTCTGTAAGCTGAACAGATGCAGGTCCTCACTTGTTTTGGTTTTGAGTTCCTTCTCTGTCCTAAACACTTGCCTCTGAGTGCATTCCAGTTTTTTTAATGACCTTTGTAAAGTGTAGCGCCCAGAACTAAACACTATTACTGCATGATTTCTGAGTTGTAAGTGAATAGTACCCAGATGGGCCATGTGGTTATATCAATTTTTTTTTCATATGGTGCTCATAAATGCTATAATGGAACTCTGGGGACAAGGGGCTGAATGAAATAACTTTTATTGAGAGATTATATGCCAGCAAAAGGGGCCGGGTGCAGAGGCTCATGCCTGTAATCCCAGCACTTTGGGAGGCCGAGGTGGGCGGATCACTTGAGGCCAGGAGTTCGAGACCAACCTGGCCAACATGGTGAAACCCTGTCTCTACTAAAAGTACAAAAATTAGCTGGGCATGGTGGTGCATGCCTGTCATCCCAGCTACTCAGGAGGCTGAGGCACGAGAATCGCTTGAACACAAGAGGCGGAGGTTGCAATGAATTAAGATCGCACCATTGCACTCCAGCCTGAAGTGCAGAGACAAAGAGAGACTCTGTCTCAAAAAAAATAAATAAATAAATAAAAGAGAGAGAGAGAGAGAATGTGCCAGCAAAAAAAGAATGGGATAGGAATTGGCCTTTAGTGTGCTTGGTAGTTGTCAGCTACTAAATTTTAGAATGGAATATAATGAGCTAGAATACGGTCTTTGTCCTTTTTCCTTCCATGTTTAATTTTACTCTGTTTCTTTGCTTACAAAAATATTTATCTCCCATCTTCATCTTCCCTCTTACATTGCATTCTTTCTCCCCTCTCCTTCTCTTTCTTTTTCCTTTCCTTTCCTTTCCTCATTTGATGAGGATTTGGCATGTGTCAGGTTAGAGAGGTTATCTGCTTTCTCCTCATTCCAGGTACTTTCAGGTGGGACAAAACGATACACTATTCTGGAGAATTTTGGTTGCAGAAAAGGGGCTTTGGCTGGGGATGAAGCAAAGTTTGCCATTTCCGTCTCTTTGGTTCTTCCCGTATGACCCTTGACACACCCTGATTACTGTAACAAGGCTTGAGCTCTGGAGTTAACCAGAGCCGCAACTGAACAAGCTGAATTTAAACCATAAATTGCCTTTTGCAGAGTTATATGAATATAGGTTCAGAGGTCCGTTTTCAAGCTATGAATGAGGACCAAAGAATGTTCACGTATCTTCCTTCAGTCTTCACTCATCCTATGACTAAAACTTTAATTTAGTTTTTGTATCCCACCAACTTCTTTAACTTTACCCTAGAAAAGCTTATATATCAATTGTGTTAAGATGGGATGTTTTTCTGACATGATAATCTATATTGTATGACCTTCCTCCAGTAAAGAGGCTGGTGAATAGGGAAAAAGAAGGAAGAGATACATGGTGTTTTCTTCTTCCTGAGGCAGGCGGCTCTATATTTTTCTTGCTTTGTAATCTTAATTATTGAGAAAAGATGTCTAGTAATTAGCTCTTTTGTGTCAAAGTTCAGTATGATTGCACAGAGTCTGTACTATAACATCCTTGAATTTTTCCACTTTCTCGCTCTTTAGCAACATGCTAAATTTGCTGATGACTGTTAGAGCTCTTGTTTCTTCTCCTGCTGGTGTTTTTCTTCTAGAAAAAGGATGTCAGTGGACTTTACATGAACTCAGTCACAGTTTCCAAATATTACTAATGTTTAAGGTTCTTTTTGACTTTGCTGAATTATTTGCAGTATCTTTTGTTCTTTGCTTGTTACATCAGGTGATTGAAAAGTCCCTTGAGCCTCTTCTGATGTTTCTAATCCCAAAATTGACAGCCAAATTGTGACAAATTGCTATATACACTGACCCAAATTCTGTATCTCTAATGGATGGGTCATGCATGTTTCCATGTTGACAAACCAGCAGGATTTTTTTGAGTCCTCACTCTACTGCAGCATTTTCTTTCAGTACTAGCCAACATTTACAGATCTTGATATATTTTCATTTACTTGCTAAACAACAAAAACTGTGGTCAAGTACTCTTGGCAAGAATCTAGGCAATGACAATTGTTTGTTGAGTTGTGAAATGCCATTAAAGAAGAAAAATATGAATGTTGCATTGAAGAATTATTAGTACTGATTTTTTTTTTTTAAACCAAGGGGTTTTGAGGATCATTTAGACTTTCTAATTAGCCATGTGTACAGGAATGTTGCCTGCCCTGGTTTAATTTGCCTACATTTGTATGCAGGGTTTCACTTTAGGACTTTGCAGTAGGTGCTAGAGAGATTGATCCTGCTCTGCCTAGCTATTTAGTGTAGTATAGTGAGCCCTGGCTTTGACGTCCAACAAACTGGGTTCAAGTTCAACTGTATGACCTTAGGTAAGCTACTTGTTTTTTTGTTGTTGTTGTTTTTTTGTTTTTTTTTGAGACAGAGTTTCGCTCTTGTTGCCCAGGCTGGAGTGCAATGGCATGATCTTGGCTCACCACAACCTCTGTCTCCCAGGTTCAAGCAATTCTCATGCCTCAGCCTCCTGAGTAGCTGGGATTACAGGCATGCACCACCACGCCTGGCTAATTTTGTATTTTTAGTAGAGACAGGGCTTCTCCATGTTGAGGCTGGTCTCGAACTCCTGACCTCAGGTGATCCACCCACCTTGGCCTCCCAAGGTGCTGGATTACAGGCGTGAGCCACCACACCCGGCCAGGTAAGCTACTTGTGTAAGCCTTGATTTCCCTGTCTGTAAAATATAGCTAAAGCTCGACCCTGCCTCATAATTATTGCCAGGATTAGGTAAAATCATAAATGTAAAAATTTGTATCAGTGCCTGGCATAGAGTTACCACTCAATAAATGGCAAGTATCAGTGCTGACTAGGGCCGTTCCATGAAACAATGGGAAATAGGAGTGGACATGCCAAAATAAGGGGAGAGGGAGAAAGGGGCAGGGCATGCCTTGTGAAATGAATGTGAAAACACATGACAGAAACAAAAGTAAACAGCTACCTCACAGTCCACTGGTAGAGACAGACTCAACAAATCCTTATAAAACTAGTTGTTTAGGGCAACCCATTTCTCCGGGACCCCTCTCTGCATCAGAGAGCTATTCTCTTTCTTTTGCCTATTGAACTTCTGCTCTTAACCTCACTCTTAAAAAAAAACAAAAAACAAAAAACAAAAAAACTAGTTGTTTACTTATGATTACCTGTGCTACATGGCAGAAGTACAGGGTGCATTTAAAGAGGCCACCTTGCTGTGGTCAGTCTCTTGTGATGTTTTACACTGACTGAATGTGCTGTGTCTTCAACTGCCCACACACTACTGCTAGAAAGTGGCAAGTCCTCAGTTATCTGAGCCATGTGAGTGGAGCTCTCACTACTCACGTGTCTCACTTTTTGTTTTGCTCTAATGTTTTACCCTTGGGTTCAGTGAGAACTTTCCTTAGAGGATCAGCAAGGCCTCTGTCTAGGGGGGATAGAAATTGCCTTACAAACATTTAATATACTCTTTCAACTACTGTCTAAATTATGTGCTTCTAGAAATGAGTTTTCTAATTTCTTTTCCTTTTCAGCAGTACTTGGCATGATATTCTATATTTAGCCTCTCAATAACTTATATTAGCCAAGAGATAAGCATGTGGCCTTTTGTCCTTCCCACCATACTCATCTTGCCAGATTATATGGTAACAGTATCAATACAAATGTCTTCTGGAATTATAAATTCCACATACTCATTTTTAAGATCTGATGATGACATTTTTTATTTCAATATGTAGTCATTTAGACATTTTTCTTTTTCAATTCGTGTCTGTATTTAATGAAAAAATTGTGATGATACAGATAACCCATAAAGAATATTTTTTTAACAAGTCTATTTTAGGACTGTCTTTCATAAACATAGAATCTCCCATATTCGTTGAATGTGTAATACTTCAGAATAATAAAATGATAATACTAGACAGTCTGACTTGGAGGAGACTTCGCTGGATCACAATACTGTCTTTCAGACTGACACATCTTACGTTAACTTGATAGCCACTGGTTGGTCAGTACCTTTCCTGGTAGACTTTGACTTTCTCCAGCCTTTTATTAAACTCTTCAGCTTAACTCTGGTCAAATATGAGGGTAGTCAACAGAAAAAGTTAAGACCAAAGAATCCTATTCAGGTTTTCTCTCCTATGGATTGATTAAGAAAGTAATAGCCTGCAGATGTTATTATATTGTATCAGTCGGAATAGGCTAGGTTATACTGTAGTTACAGACAACTCTAAAAATCTTAATGCCATATTTCTCACTCATACAGAGAGTTCAGTGAGAACTGGTAGGGTCTTTGTTCATTATAGTCACTCAGGTACCCACGCTGACAGAGACTCAACACATGCTTCCATGATCACAGAGTCAGGGGAAAAAGAGCTCTGGAGGGTCTCACTCAAGCAATTCAATATTCCAGCTCAGACAGGACTCCTGCCACTCCTACTCACAATTTACGTGGTCCCAGCCAGCCAAAGAGGAATAGGAAATTCAGTCTTCCATGTGTCCAGAAGGAAGAGAACTGGATCTAGACATCAGTAAGTAGAAATAATGACTCTAATTATGTATGGATAAATGAATAAATCTTCTTTTAGATAGTGAAAAGTTACCATGGGGGCAAGTAGCTTTTTAGCACTGTATTTGACAAGTCAGCCCATTTCCATAAAGCTGTTTTAACATTTCAATCGTGGCATACACATAATATAAAACCAAGTAATAATAATAGTAACTAACACCAACATAGCAGTCTGTATAATCCTCGTAGAAGCCCTGTGAAAAAGGTGCCATTTTTATCCCCATTTTATAGATGTAGAATCTGAAGCACAGAGGGGTTAAGTAAGAAACCCAAAATCACATGACTAGTAAGTAGCAAAGCCAGGATTTTAACTTTGGTGGTCTGGCTCCAGAGTCCAAGCTCATAATCACTAGGCTGTAGGATACGTTACATTTTTTCACAACAGACCGTTTTCCTTATTAATATTTGTTAACTGATTATTCTATATGCTATAAGAAAGACACTAGTTCTCTAGAGGAGGAGAATTGAAGTGTCAGCAGTGGGCTGGACTAAGTAACGAGGAAATTTCCATCCAGCCACATGATTCTTTTATGATTCTGGAGTAAGTTCACAAAATATTTATCAAGCATGCCAGGCACTGTGCTGACTCTAGGAATTTACTATAGTGAATAGGATAGACATGACTGATCACTGTTCTCAGAGTTTTTGTTCCCATGAAATAGATTTTTGTTCCCATGAAATAGACAGTCATTGAAGGAAAGCACAAAATGTCCAATGACGGCATATGGCCGAGGGATTTAACCTCTTCTAGATGGTTAAGGCTGGCTTTTTGTCATTAGAGCTGAGGTAGATAAGGAAAGGCGAAAAGTATGGACAAAGAAGGCCCAGCACTTAGTGAGCAGGTACCCAGTGTGAAGAACGGGGAGAAGCCGGTTAAGAACAGAGCACAGAGACCAAAGGCAAGAGCAGATCAGGTCACACTGATGCAGCCTGTAGAGGCAGGAAACCATTTAAGCAGGGGAATGACAGAAGCAGATTTGTATCTTTCGAAAGCGCTCTATTTTGAAGAATCATGCCCCTGGGTAGACGTGTGGAGTGGATTAGAGGGAACTCAGAGTGGATGGGGAGACCAGTAAGGAAACTATTTAGTAATTTTGGTGAGAGAAGAGATGCTAGCTAGGGGGCTAAGGTGGTAGCAACAGGGGCAGGAGATGTAAATAGGTTTGAGAGATTTAGAAGGAAACCAGTTTAGGACTTGGCGATTAATTGGATATGTGCATGTGGGTAAGAGGTGGAAATGAGTGAGCGAGAGAAAGAGAGAGAGAGAGATAAAGAGAGTGTGTTCAGGGCCAACTTCCTGATTTCTGGCTTGAGCAGCTGACTGCTTGCTAATCCTTATAATGAGAGAGAATGGTGGAGAAGCTATTGTGGAGGAGAGAGGAGATGGTTGCACTGTATGCCCTTTATAGTGGGAAATTGGGAAATATGAGTGGATATGCCGGAATAAGGGGAGAGTGAGACAGGGGCAGGGCATGCATTATGAAATGAACATGACAACACATGATAGAAACAAGTGAACAGTTAGGTGGTAACACATCTGTAGGCATTGAGGTGTGGGAAGTTGAGCCAGGGAAAACATATTCTCACCCCTTCACCTAGAAGCAGGACCAGTCTAAACTCATCTTAAGTGTGTTATATATTGGCTTTTCTGTTCACAAAAGACATTTGTCTGAAAGTGTCAGGGTTTCAGTCTCTGTTGATTCCCCTCACAGCTACCTGAATTTTTCTTCTCTGATAAAGTTAGTATAGAATTCTAGTTTTGTTTGTTAAGTTTTTCATGTGGTCCATTGTGTTACAAAGTCATACCACCACAATCCATTTACCTGCTAAGTCAATATCTGCTTCACAAACATAGCAGAAATTAAGATAAATCTGTCTAGCTTGAGTTTCTTACAATGTTTTTTAAAAAAATCCTTGATCCTTTTATGTTTAAGAGCACAGATGGGCCGGGCGGCTCACACCTGTAATCCCAGCACTTTGGCCGAGGCGGGCAGACCACCTGAGGTCAGGAATTCGAGACCAGCCTGACCAACATGGAGAAACCCCATATCTACTAAAAATACAAATTTAGCTGGGCATGGTGGCACATGCCTGTAATCCCAGCTACTCAGGAGGCTGAGGCAGGAGAATCGCTTGAACCTGGAAGGCAGAGGTTGCGGTAAGCTGAGATTGCGTCATTGCACTGCAGCCTGGGCAACAAGAGCAAAACTCTACCTCAAAAAAAAAAAAAAGCACAAATGAGTCTGTTCCATATGACCTCCAACTTTCCTTCTTCACAGGAGGGACATCTGTTGTTAAATAGTGTGGACTGGGTGAAGCTTCTGGGGGCATCATATTAACTTCTTTGGGTGTATTCTTCCTCTCCATGTACTTAGTACTTCTGTTTTTATTTTAAATATATATATAATAAGACTTTTTTTTTTTTTTTTTTAAAGATGAAGTCTCGCTCTGTCGTCCAAGCTGGAGTGCAGTGGCGTGATCTTGGCTCACTGAAACCTCTGCCTCCCAGTTTCAAGCAAGTCTCCTGCCTCGGCCTCCTGACTAGCTGGGACTACAGGTGTGAGCCACCATGCCTGGCTAATTTTTATATTTTTAGTAGAGATGGGGTTTCACTGTGTTGGCCAGGCTGGTCTCAAACTCCTGACCTTGTGATCCACCTGCCTTGGCCTTCCAAAGTGCTGGGATTACAGGCTTGAGCCACTATGCCCGGCCCAGACTCTGTTATTGTATGAATTCACAGACAAAATGTTGCCCCTGCACAATAGCAATGGAGTCTAACAAAAACCGTCTCACCAACATCAGCATTATGAAGGCACCGTGATTTTGTCATATGTATTTCTATGCGATCTAGTACTGGGAAGCTATTCTCTCTTGCCGCAGTTTTGCCTGGTCCCTTAAAATAGAAACTTTTACCATCTCAGGAATTTTGGGAGGAAGGCTTCATGCATAAGAGAGGGACTGTAAAACCAGACTGGGTTATCTCTCAGCTCTATACTTTCTAGTTGTATAACTTTAGGTATAACTGTATGACTTTAACTTTTGTTTGTGCCATATGTAAAATTGGACTGTTGATAACATCTACCTCATAGGTTGCTGTCAGGAATAATGAGGTAATATATATAAAGCACTTAGAATAGTATCTGGCACACAGTAAAAGCTCAATAAATGTCAGCTATTATTGCTTTCTTAAGATCTCCCAGAGGCCGGGTGTGGTGGCTCATGCCTTTAATCCCAGTGCTTTTGGAGGCCAAGGTGGGAGGATCACTTGAGCCCAGGAGTTTTAAGACCAGCCTGAGCAACAAAATGAGATCCGTTTCTATGAAAAAAAATTTCTTTTAACTAGCCAGGCATGGTCGCGTGTACCTGTATTCCTAGCTACTCCTGAAGCTGAGGTGGGAGGATCTCTTGTACCCAGATGTTCAAGGCTGCCATGAGTCATGATTGGCTCACGTTGTCCAGCCCGGCGACAGACCAAGACCCCGTCTCTAAAACAAAAACATCTCCCAGGACAAGGTGTTAGGTTTTCTTCTCTGTAACTCTCCATAGCATCTCATATAGGATTCTGTATTCAGAAGCCTCCTGCAACCACCTCCCCACCCCCAGAATTGTAGGAATTGGCAAACAAATGTGGAGGGGCTAGGTCCCTCCAAAGGATCTACTACCACCCAAGAGAACACATTCTTAGCCCTTCACTTAGAAGCAGGACCTCTAAACTGGCCCTTTTGGGGACACAGGCTACCTTGGCTAGCAGCCCCACGACACTTTGGGCCTGGAATTGTGTCATCCAGTGTTTCTGTGCTCCTTAGGTTTCTCTTTTACCATAGTGTTGGCTCTGAGTTCTATGAAATTTACCCTCAGGGTAGTGATTCTCTTTATTGCCTTCATAGGCAGTCACCCAGCCTCTCCACTTCTCCACAGGGTGTTTCTGGGAAGCATATGATAAAATGGATTATGTTTTCCTAGAGGAAAAATATAAGTGCAGATTACTTTGCTTAGTACTCAATATCAAAAAAAATTCTAGATTGGGGCAATACTGTATTAGAAAACCCAGATCTCCTGGCTCCCTGACCAGTGTTACATCTACTATAGCTCAATATCTGTGCTTTAAAAGTTTTATAAAATGTACATAAATGTTTAATTAGTATATGTGGTACAGAAGACCCTAATGCATTATAAAGTAGACATTCAACACATTAAAATGTCTATTATGCCATACATTTGACATACCTAAAAGTAATATGTTATTATAATATACACTAAACATTTAATTAACGTTCCTTACTTTTTACAATTGTAGGGGTCTTGATGGAAGAATTTAAAAAGCTTATCTAAGAATGTTTGAAAAAGAAAGTGGTCCAGAAATGGTTGTGATCTCTCTGGAACCTGTTCCAAACAGGCCTCCCCTCATCTTACACCCTCAAGCTGCCCTTGTCATGGTCACCAATTATTACCACAGTGCTGAGCCCAGTAGTCTGTTCCGAGTCCTTGTCTTGCTTCACTTAGCAGCGGCACTGGATTCAGTTGTTAACACCCTGCTCCTTGAAAGATGTGTTACTTGACTTCCAGGACACTTGTCTTCTCTGGTTTCCTCCTACTCCACTGGCTGTTTCTACTTAGTGCGTTTTGCCAGTTCCTCCTTCTCCAACCTCTAAAACTGAAGTGCTCTAGCCTTCATCTGTAACCCTCTTTTCTTTTCTATACATACGCATGCTCAAATTTGGTGATCTCAATCAAGTCTCAAGGGCTTTAAACTATTTTTATGCTGAACACTCCCAAATCTGTATATCCAGCTTGGACTTCCTTGAACCCCAGCTTCATAAATTCAGTGACCTACTTGACACTTTCACTTGAATGTTTAACAGGAATCTGAAACTTAACATAAACAAAGCCATACTCCTGAGCTAGCCTCTACAATCACCCATCTTCTGCAGTCTTCAGGAGTTTGCCAGATAGTAATTCCAATGTTTTGCTTAGGCCATCATTCTGTCATATCCCTTGTCTAGTCTGCCAGCAAATCCTGTTAGTTCTCACCTTCAGAATATTTCCAGAACTTGGCACAGTGGCATATGCCTGTAGTCCCAGCTACTCAGGAGGTTGAGGAGGGAGGCTCTCTTGAGCCCGGGAGTTTGAGACTGCAGTGAGCTGTTAAAATTGAAGCCCAAATTAAAAGTCACAGTTGTGGCCAGGTGCGGTGGCTCACACCTGTAATCCCAGCACTTTGGGAGGCTGAGGTGGCGGATCATTTGAGGTCAGGAGTTCGAAACCAGCCTGGCCAACATGGTGAAACCCCATCTCTACTAAAAATACAAAAATTAGATGGGTATGGTCGTGGGTACCTGTAATTCCAGCTACTCGGGAGACTGAGGCAGGAGAATCACTTGAGCCTGGGAGGCAGAGGTTGCAGTGGGCAGAGATTGTGCTACTGCACTCCAGCCTGGGCAACAAAGTGAGACTCTGTCAAAACAACAACAACAAAAAAAAACAAAATAAAAACAGGCTGGGCGTGGTGGCTCATGCCTGTAATCTCAGCACTTTGGGAGGCCGAAGTGGGTGGATCAGTAGAGGTCAGGTTTCACCATGTTGGTCAAACCCCGTCTTTACTGAAAATACAAAAAGAAATTAGCCGGGCGTGGTGGCACACGCCTGTAATCCCAGCTACTTGGGAGGCTAAGGCAGGAGAATCATTTGAACCTGGGAGGTGGAGGTTGCAGTGAATTGCTGAGATTGCCCCATTGCGCTCCAGCCTGGGTGACAAAAGCAAAACTCCATCTCACCAAAAAAAAAAAAAAAAAAAAAAGAGTCACAGTTGCTACACGAGCCTACAAGACCCCACATTATCAGGTACCCTGTCTTCTCTTGGACTATATTACTATACTCTCTTCCTTGTTTTCTTCACTCCAGTACATGCTTTGCTGTTCTTGAACACACAAGGATAGACTTTTGCTGCAGGACCTTTAAACTTGCCGTTCCCTCTGTTGGCAGCTTTTTTCCTCCAGCTTGTTTCCTCACTTCCTTCTGGCCTCCACTTCTATTCCATTTTCTCAGTAAGGCCTTAGTAAGGCCAAACACCCATCTTCCTTCTGTTTTGTTTTTCTTCATAGTATTGATCACCACATAACCAAATATATTTTACTAATTTATTTTGTCTTTTTAAACTGTTGTCTCTATCTCTCCCCACTAAAATGAAGCTCTCTAGCACCTAGAACTGTACTTGGTACATAGTAAATGCTCAATAAATATACTTGTAAGATTGAAAGAATGAACTTTCAATCTTTGTAGTTTCCAAAGGAAAGGAATCTGTCCATTTAATTGAGACCTAAATGACTGAAAGGTTTATTTCCTAGTAGTGTTTATATTTGAAAATGTTGCCTTTTTGGTAGAAACAGGAGATGTTTTGATTAGTACTTTTTATTTCTTCCTCCACTGAACTCATGCACTGTCCCATCACTCCCATGCCTCTGCCAGAATTAGAATTATCTACTTGCCATCTTAGTTCTGAAAGGCTATCAGCTATACTCTGCACCTTGTACCATTTCTCCACTTCAACGGTTTTTCTGCTGCCCAGGCTTATGCTGAGGACCCAAAGTATGTGAAAGCCGTTTTTTATGTATTAAATTGCCATAAGCTGCAATCCAGTAGTAGTCTGTCCATCCATCCTCCCTCCCTCCTTCTTTCCCTCCCTCCTTCTTTTCCTCTCTCCTTCCATCCCTCCCTCCTTCCCTTCCATCCCTCCCTCCCTTCCAACCATCCCTCCCTTCCCTTCCCTTCCCTTCCCTTCCCTTCCCTTCCCTTCCCTTCCCTTCCCTTCCCTTCCCTTCCCTTCCCTTCCCCTTCCTTCCTTCCTTCCTTCCTTCCTTCCTTCCTTCCTTCCTTCCTTCCTTCCTTTTTTTTTTCTTTTCCTGTTTGGCCATACTGAATCAAGTAGTAGTATTCTTCAAGCTAGATCCTTTCTACAAATGTGTTCAAGTTTCAGTCAGTGCTGTTGATGTGGGTGAAAATATCCTCCCTTCGTGTCCCAGGAGATCCCTGGGTTTTGGAACCCGTAGGCATTGTTTAAATTAGAATTGCATCTTCAATACTTACATAGCTCTATGTGACCTTGAAAAGATTTTTTAAAATCTGAGACTGAGTCTGACATGTCACCTTTCAACATAGGTTACTTTCCTTTTCCTTTCCTTCCCCTTGTCGTTTTGTTTTCCCATTCCCCACCCAGAAAAGAGACTTGACCACTGGATTTTTCAAAGCCTAAATACAGAGATCCTATTTGGACACTGTCCCCTGCTTAAAAATTGTATTTTAGTTTACTGTTGAACATTTCAGTATAATCTTCGACCTTAATTATCATTAATGAAACCTTGTTCTCTACGTGAACTCCATATTAAGCAGAAAGCCTGGAATCTTTACAAGCATTACAAAGTAAGACAGATATGTCTTGGGTATAAGATTAAAGATGAAACACATCAGAAAACATGTGGAAAGGGCATTACAGTTTTCACAGTCTTTCTCAAAATGTCTTTCTTTTTCAAAGAAATAACAATAAACCCAGAAAAAGACATACATTATTTTCACGTCTTCTTTTCAGTGAATAGAAGTAAAAATTAATAATGGAAAAGAACATGAATCCAGTTAAGGTATTTGCATCGTTCTGTATTTCTTCCTCTAAAAAACGTTATGAGCTGGCAAATCCTGCAGCTGATAAACTCCAGAGCCATGGGGGACAGGGGTAAGATACTCACTAGGACCACCCCACTTTTCTATTGTCAGGAGTTACCAGCTGCTGTGACCCACCCATCGCTACCCTGAGGCAGTGACACACATCCAGGGGAGCTTTGTCATTAGCATCTTTGGTCTCCCCCTGTCTTTGTGTCACATTGACCTTTCAATCTTTAAACATATACACGTGGTCATAGTTGACTCCATATTTATATATTCATACTCCTTAAGCCTTGGGTTTATTGTAATTTGTATTAATTAGATGCTCAATATGCATTATCACCAACCCAGCCTTTTTTCATACTGTGTTTGATTCTGCATCTTTAGGAGGATAAGGGAAAAACTGGCTTGCTTTAGATATCACAGAAAGCCAGGAAAAAGCTGAGTGATTGAAGAGTGGTGCACATACACATATTCCTATGACTACAACTATCATCGTTGTAGACTTGTAATTTATAGCACTTCCTGTTTACAGATACTGAGAGAAGCTCACTCTGTGACTTGAATAATGCCGACAACCATCAGTCAGAGATGCTGTTCTTACTGAGGATAAAGCCGAGGAGTCGGGAGCGCAAGCAAGGCATTCAAACCTGTGTGCTCTCTTCTTTTTATGAAAAACTCCTTGAATGAGAAAGTTGATGTCAACAACTTTCAGGAATTTGAGACCAGCCTGGCCAACAGGGTGAAACCCCATCTCTACTAAAAATACAAAAATTAGCTGGGCATGGTGGCGCACGCCTGTAATCCCAGCTACTCAGGAGGCTAAGGCAGGAGAATCACTTGAACATGGGAAGCAGAGGTTGCAGTGAACCAAGATCGTGCCAGTGGCACTCCAGCCTGGGCAACAAGAGTGAAGCTCCATCTCAAAAAAAAAAAAAAAAAAAAAAAATTAGAATTGGGATAGATATTGTTGCTTCATTAGTTTCACATACAGAAGATTCTATAGCCCTTCTTCTCAGTGTTGGACAATAAAGTATTTATAGGAAGTAGAGTGGGAGATTTGGATTTCAGACAGGAAATTGGAATGTGTCTTTTTTGGGTGTTCTTCATTCTGCTTATGTTGACTATGGGCAGGAATCTTTACCTCTTAACTTCATTTTTTACATTTAATGAAATGGTACTTTGTTTATCTACTTATCAGTACTAGGCAGATTCTGTGTAACTTTCAGTTTCAAGATATTTAAGGAATTTATGACATTTAATGATTTTGCTCCAAATTGTTAACTTTGTACTTAGAATGTTAATATTGAATGTCCCCATGGGCCTGTGGTTATACCAGGATACTCTCTGGGCTGGGTGTGGTGGCTCATGCCTGTAATCCCAGCACTTTGGGAAGCCAAGACGGGTGGATCACTTGAGGTCAGGAGTTCGAGACCAGCCTGGCCAACATGATGAAACTCCGTCTCTACTAAAAATACAAAAATTAGCTGGACGCAGTGGCGGGCACCTGTAATCCCAGCTACTCAGGAGGCTGAGACAGGAGAATTGCTTGAACTCAGAAGATGGAGGTTGCAGTGAGCCAAGATTGCGCCACTGCACTTCAGCCTGGGTGACAGAGTGAGACTCAGTCTCCAAAAAAGGAAAGAAAGGTCGGTCTGTGAGTATTTTTGGTGCAAAAGCGGGCTGTTTTTTCTTTTCTAGTGTGTTCTAGATTTTTTTTTTAAGAACAAAACTTTAACCATGCTTTGCTTTTTCGTTTTTTCTTTTTTTTTTTTTTTTTTTTTTTTTTTGAGGCAGAGTCTCACTCTGTTGCCGGGGCTGGAGTGCAGTGGCCGGATCTCAGCTCACTGCAAGCTCCGCCTCCCGGGTTTACGCCATTCTCCTGCCTCAGCCTCCCGAGTAGCTGGGACTACAGGCGCCCGCCACTTCGCCCGGCTAGTTTTTTTGTATTTTTAGTAGAGACGGGGTTTCACCGTGTTAACCAGGATGGTCTCGATCTCCTGACCTCGTGATCCGCCCGTCTCGGCCTCCCAAAGTGCTGGGATTACAGGCTTGAGCCACCGCGCCCGGCTGCTTTTTCGTTTTTTCTTTTTTTTTCACTGCAACGTCTGCCTCCCAGGTTCAAGTGATTCTCAGCCTTAGCCTCCTGAGCAGCTGGGATTACAGGCACTGCCACCACACTGGGCTAATTTTTGTATTTTCGTAGAGATGAGTTTCACCATATTGGCCAGTCTGGTCTTGTGCCGTAAACCTAGGCCTGGTCATTCTGATACAGTAGCCTGCATTAGTCTACTGAGGATATGAAACATAGGGGCTATTAGCAATTAACTTCCCCCCCATCCCCCAAGACAGAGTCTTACTCTGTCTCCCAGGCTGGAGTGCAGTGGCGCAATCTCAGCTCACTGCAACCTCCACCTTCCGGGTTCAAGCGATTCTCCTGCTTCAGCCTCCTGAGTAGCTGGGATTAGAGGCATGTGCCACCACGCCCAGCTAATTTTGTATTTTTAGTAGAGACAGGGTTTCTCCATGTTGGTCAGGCTGTTCTCGAAGTCTTGACCTCAGGTGATCCACCTGCCTCGGCCTCCCAAAGTGTTGGGATTACAAGCGTGAGCCACCGTGCCCAGCCAAATACACCATTTTATATAAGGGACTTGAGCATCTGCAGATTTTGTTATCTGCCGGGGTCCTGAAACCAATCTCCAGTGGATACTGAGGGACTAAAGTATACATATATCTGTCTGTATAAAACAACTAAAACAAAATTTAATGTATAATCACAAATTTCCTGAATGATAGACTACTACTAGGGAGAGTGTGTAAGAGAAAGCTGTTTGAATTTCAATTCAGTCTTTTGTTGACAAAAAGAGTCCAACTCTGTAAGATATTTGAAGAGATTTGTTCTGAGCCAAATATGAGTGACCATGGCCCGTGATACAGCCCTCAGGAGACCCTGAGAACATGTGCCCAAGGTGGTTGAGGTGCAGCTTGGTTTTATACATTTTAGGGAGGCATGAGACATCAATCAAATACATTTAAGAAATACAATAGTTTGGTCCAGAAAGGGGACAACTCGAAGTGGGGCTGGGAGATGTTCCAGGCTCTAGGTACATTTAAACATTTTCTGGCTGATGGTTGAGTTTGTCTAAAGACCTGGGATCAATAGAAGGGAGATGTTCAGGTTAAGATAAAAGATTGTGGAGACCAGGGTTCCTTTGAAGTCTAGTAGTGGCTGACCTTAGAGACAATAGATGACAAATGTTTTCTATTCAGACCTTTAAAAGGTGCTACAGTCTCTGTTAATCTCTTCAGATTGGGAGAGCCTGGAAGAAAAAGATCTAGCTATGTTAATAGAGATTCTTTACAGATGCAAATTTTGCCCCACAAAATTTTTTTTGCAGGGCCATTTCAAAATATGGCAAAGAAACTTGGGGTAAAATATTTTGATTTTCTTCTTTATCACATATGCTATGCCAGAGTCAGATTGGAAAGTAAGTCAGAATATATAGTGTTAAGTAAAACTCATCTGCTGAGAATATATGGTTTGTAAGGCATGACTCCCCAGACCCATTAGAGAAGAATTTGGCCAGGATAAGAAAAATCAGAGCTTAGTTCTCACTTTCAGCAAATACCGACTGAGTGCCAGGCACTGTTCCAGTCATGAGTATACAGCAGTGAACTCAACAAACGTGGTCTCTGTTGTTATGGAACTTACATGTTATGGTGGAGGAACAGAAGACAATAAATAAACAGTGCAATAAACATGGCAATTTCAGATATGATGAATGCTAGAAGAAAATAAAACATGGTAGATGTCACACATGTCCGTGTGAAGAGACCACCAACAGGCTTTGAGCAACAAGGCTGTTTATTTCACCTGGGTGCAGGCGGGCTGAGTCCAAAAAAGGAGTCAGCAAAGGGAGATAGGGGTGGGGCTATTTTATAGGATTTTGGTGTGTAGTGGAAAATTACAGTCAAAGGGGGTTTTTCTCTTGCAGGCAGGGGCAAAGGTCACAAGGTGCTCAGTGAGGGAGGTTCTGAGCTAGGAGAAGGAATTTCACAAGGTTAATTGCTCAGTTATGGTGGGGCAGGAACAAATCACAATGGTGGAATGTCATCAGTTAAGGCAGGAATCGGCCATGTTCACTTCTTTTGTGATTCTTCACTTGCTTCAGGCCATCTGGATGTATTCATGCAGGTCACAGGCGATATGATGGCTTAGCTTGGTTTCAGAGGCCTGATATTCCTGTCTTCTTATATTAATAAGAAAAGCAAAACAAAATAGTGGCAAAATGTTGGAGTGGCAAAAAATTTTGGAGGTAGTATAGAGAGAGAATGGGCAATGTTTCTCAGGGCTGCTTTGAGTGGGATTGGGGTGATATGGGAACCTACAGTGGGAGAGATTCAACTGAAGAAAGATTTTGGGGTAAGGGGTGATATGGTGGGATTGTTAGAAGGAGCATTTGTCATACAGAATTGTTGGTGATGGCCTGGCTATGGTTTTGTATAAATTGAAAAACTATATGAAAGACATAAGGTCTGAATAAGAGAAGGAGAAAAACAGGTATTAAAGGACTAAGAATTGGGAGGACCCAGGACATCTCATTAGAGAGTGTCTAAGGAGGTTCAGTGTAATTACTTATTTGGTTGGTGAGTTTTTGGGCTCTATTCTTGGACAGAGTCCTTTTTGTTAAGTTGGAGGCTGAGCTTGGTGAGGTGTGTTTTTAAAAGACCCTTAGTCCATTCTACCTTTCCTGAAGATTGAGGACGGTAAGGGGTATGAAGGTTCCACTGAATACCAAGAGCCTGAAAAACTGCTTGGGTGATTTGACTAATAAAGGCTAGTCCATTATCGGACCATATAGAGGTGGGAAGGCCAAATTATGGATTATGTCTGACAAAAGGGAAGAAATGACTGTGGTGGCCTTCCCAGACCCTGTGGGAAAGGCCTCTACACATCCAGTGAAAGTGTCTACCCAGACCAAGAGGTATTTTAGTTTCCTGACTCGAGGCATGTGAGTAAAGTCAATTTGCCAGTCCTAGGCAGGGGCAAATCCCCAAGCTTGATGTGTAGGGAAGGGAGGGGGCCTGAATAATCCCTGAGGAGTAGTAGAATAGCAGATGGAACACTGAGAAGTGATATCCTTGGGATAGATTTCCACAATGGAAAGGAAATGAGAGGTTCTAAGAGGCGGGCTAGCGGCTTGTAACCTACATGGAAGAGGTTATGAAATGACGAGAATAAAATGGGCCTGTGAGGCTGGAAGGAGATATTTTCCTTGATCCAAGAACCATTTGCCTTGTGTGGGAAGAGATTGATAGGTGGAAGTTTCAGTGGGAGAGTAGGTGGGAGTGACTGATGAGAAGGAGAAAAACTGGCCGTGAGGGACAGAAGTTGGAATGCTAGCTGCTTCTTTAGGTACCTTATCAGCATAAGTGTTGCCCTGAGCGATGGCATCTGATGCCGTTTGGTGACCCTTGCAGTGTATGACTCCAGCTTCTTTGGAAGTAAAGCAGCCTTTAAAGGAGTTTTTATTAAAGAGGCATTAATGATGGAGGACCCTTGCGTAGTGAGGAAACCTCTTTCAGCCCATATAACAGCATGGTGGTGCAGGATTTGGAAGGCATATTTAGAGTCAGTATAAATATTGACACATATTTCCTTTGCAAGAGTGAGGGCTCAAGTTAATGCAATGAGTTTGGCTTGCTGAGAGGTAGTGGAGAGGGGCAGAGCAGTAGCCTCAATGATAGATGTGGAAGATACTATAGCATAGCCTGCCTTTCCTGGTGTGTAGCGATTAGGCCTGGTGGAACTGCCATCAATAAACCAGGTGTGATCAGGGTGAGGAACAGGAAAGAAGGAAATATGGGGAAATGGAGTGAATGCCAGGTGTATCAGAGAGATACAGTCATGGGGGTCAGGTGTCGTATCAGGAATAATGTGGGAGGCTGGGTTGAAGTCTGGGCAGGAACAATGGTAACTGTGGGAGACTCAACAAAGAGGGAGTACAGCTGAAGGAGCCAGGGAGCAGAAAGTATATGTGTGAGGTGTGAGGAAGAAAGTAGATTTTGGAAGTTGTGAGAACTGTAGAGAGTGAGTTGAGCATAGTTTGTGATTTTGAGGGCCTCTGAAAGTATTAGGGCGGTGGCTGCCACTCAAGGAGATATGATGGCCAGCCTAAAACAGTAAGGTCAAGTTGTTTGGACAAAAAGGCTACAGGGTGTGGTCCCAGTCCTTGTGTAAGAATTCCGACTGCACAGCCCTGCAGTTTGGCTGTGTGTAATGAAAAGGGTTGGGATGAGTCAGGGAGAGCTAGTGTGGGAGCAGTCTCAAAAGCTGTCTTCAAGGAACGGAAAGAGGAGTGGGGAAAAGATTTAGGATCTATGGGGTCAGCTAGGTTTCCTTTTGCAAGTTTATGTAATGATTTTGTTACGATGACAGAACCAGGTATCCAAAGGCAAAAGTATCCAACCATGCCCAGGAAGGAAAGGAGTTGTTGTTTTGTAGAAGGGGTTGAGGTTTGAGAGATCAATCGGACACATTTGGCAGGGAGAGCATGTGTGTTTTCGTGAAAGAATTATGCCAAGGTAGGTAACGGATGGAGAAGAAATTTGAGCTTTGGAGGGGGATACCCAATATCCCTTGGAGAATAAATGTTGAAGGAGCAGGAGGGTGTCTGTTGAGAAGATTCAAAGGGGGGCTACAAAGTAGAAGGTCATCAATATATTGAATAAGGTGAGAAGCAGTGGGGTGGAAAGAAAGGAAATCATGAGAAAGAGTTTGGCTGAAGTAGTGAGGGCTGTCCCTGAAGCCTTGTGGCATGGGCAAGGCTTGTGGGATGGGATACTGGTGTTGAGTGGGGTAAGGCTGATTAAGTTTTAATGGGATAGTAATGGGTGTGTGATCAGTTGCCAGGGAGGGAGTGGAGGTGTCCCATACTTGTGGGCTAAGGTTGGGGGATATGACGCAAAGGAGGCTTTGGGTTGGGAAGAAGGGTGGCAGTGAGATGTGGCTGTAGTACAGGAATAATCAAGGAAGCAGATAATTTGGTTAAAATGTCTCAGCCTAGTAAGGGAGCTGGGCAGATGGAGATAACTAAAAGAGTGCATAAAAGAGTTTTGTCCAAGTTGGTACCAAAGTGGGGGAGTTTTAAGGGGTTTTGAAGCTTGGCCGCCAATACCCACAACAGTTATGGGGGCAAGGGAAACAGGCCCTTGAAAAGAAGGTAATGTGGATTGGGTAGCCCCCGTATCGATTAAACAGGGGACGGACTTATCCTCCACTGTAAGAGTTACCCAAAGCTCGGTGTCCGTGATAGTCCAGGGGACTTCCAAGGTGATCAGGCAGCATCAGTCTTCAGCTGCTAAGCTAAGGAGATCTGGGAAGGAATTGGCTGAGGAACATTGGGTTTGGGTTCCAGGGGCTTTAGGAGTGGCAGCAATGTGAGTCGGACAGTCGGACCTCCAGTGGGGGCCCACACAGACTGGCACAGCTTAGGAGGAATCCTGGGCTGCAGGCATTTTAGGCCCAGTGGCCAGGCTTTTGGCATTTGAAGCAAGGTCCATGAGGATGTTTTGAAGGAGCCCCTGAGAGCTGTGTCTTGGATGTTCTGAAGTTCTTATATGCTGGAGACGTGGTTGTGGGCTGTCTTGCAGCGGAGGCAAGTAGTTGTAACTCAGAAATGTGTTGCTGTCTAGCTACCTCCTCTCTATTATTGTACACCTTGAAGGTGAGGTTGATTAATTCCTATTGTGGGGTTTGAGGGCTGAATTCCAATTTTTGAAGCTTTTTTCTAATGTCAGGGGCTGACTGGGCGATAAAATGCATATTAAGAATAAGGCAGCCTTCTGGCCCCTCTGTGTCTAGGGCAGTAAAGCGTCTAAGGGTTGCTGCTAAACGGGCCATGAACTGGGCTGGGTTTTCATCTTTACCTTGGGTAGTTTCTTTAAGTTTGTCATAATTAACAGCTTTGTAAGCTGCCTTTTTAAACCCTTCAACTAGGCAGGAAACCATGTAATCTCGCCTAGCTATACCTGGGGAATCTGCCTGATAGTTCCATTGGGGATCTTCTCGGGGAACTGCTCTAATGCCTTCCTGGAGGTCTGGCTCATGAAGCCAGCAGTTATCAGCGTGAGATTGGGTTAGAGAAAAAACTCTTTCCCATTCATCTGGGGAGAGGGTAGAAGTTAGGATGACATTTAAGTCACTCCAGGTTAAATTGTAGGACAGAGTTAGATATCGGAATTCCTATATATATTTATTGGGGTCTGATGAGAAAGAGCCTAAACGCTGGCTGATTTGGGAAAGGTCTGATAGAGAAAAAGGCATGTGTACGCTGACTGTGCCTTCAGCTCCAGCCACCTCTCTAAGAGGAAATTGTTGGGCAGGTCAGGGAGAGCTAGTTGCAGAACGAAACTGTAAACCAGTCCGGGTGTGGGGAGGGGAGGTAATAGAAAGGTTATAGGGTGGGGGAGCAGAGGCTGAAGAAGAGTTGGAGCCTGATTCAGCCTGGCAGGGAGAGACCTGAGGAGGAGCAGTCTGGTGAGGAGGTGAGAGGTCAGATGGGTCAGTAGAAAAGGAAGATTCACAAGACTCAGAGACGCTTGGAGTTGGAACGGGAGGGAAAGGAGGAAGATTTGGGGCGAGTTGCATTGGGAACAGAGACTAGGGAGGGAACTAAGTGTGAAAAATGCTTGGATGTAAGGCACCTCAGACCATTTGCCTATTTTTCAACAAAAATTATCTAGGTCTTGTAGGATGTAGAAATCAAAAATGCTGTTCTCTGGCCATTTGGAACCATTTTCGATTTTGTGTTGGGGCCAAGCGGTGTTGCAGAAAATAAGAAGTTTAGGGAGATTGAAGGGTAGCGAGAGAGGCTGGAGAAGAGAGTGAAAAGACCGCTTACCTGATTTGAAATTGGCGAGCTGGTTGGTCTGAGGACCCGAGGTCGTAGGTGGATCACTTCACAGAGTGAGGGTGAGGACAGGAGACTGGTCTCCTGAAGGAGTCCCTCTGACCCAAGTCTTCGACACCAAATGTCGCGCGTGTCCATGTGAAGAGACAACCAACAGGCTTTGTGTGAGCAACAAGGCTGTTTATTTCACCTGGGTGCAGGCGGGCTGAGTCTGAAAAGGGAGTCAGCGAAGGGAGACGGGGTGGGGCTGTTTTATAGGATTTGGGTGGTAGTGGAAAATTACAGTCACAGGGGGTTTTTCTCTTACTGGCAGGGGTAGGGACCACCGGGTGTTCAGTGGGGGAGGTTCTGAGCCAGGAGAAGGAATTTCACAAGATTAATCACTCAGTTAAGGTGGGGCAGAACAAATCCCAATGGTGGAATGTCATCAGTTAAGGCTATTTTCACTTCTTTTGTGGATCTTCAGTTGCTTCAGGCCATCTGGATGTATACGTGCAGGTCACAGGGGATATGATGGCTTAGCTTGAGCTCAGAGGCCTGACAGTAGAGGGATGAGAAACTTTGAGTTGGATCATCATAGAAGGTAAAGTTTGAGCCGAATCTTAACTGACATGAAGGAATTAGGCAAGTAAAAATCTCAAGGGGAAGCATTCCAAGCAAAGGGAGAACTTTGCAGAATCCTCAAGGATGGAATGAACTTGGTATACTCAAGGCACAGAGGAAGGTCTGTTTTTGCAAGAGGTAGCACAAGTGGTAATATGTGAAGCTGAAGATGTGTCTGAGAGCCTGATCATATAAGGCCATCTTATTCAGTTTTCTGTTGCTATAGCAGAATACCTGAGACTGGGCAATTTATAAAGAAAAGAAATGTAATCACCCAATGGGTTCTTCCTACCTGCTGCACAGAGAAAACCAATTCACTGAGACTGTGCTATTGCAGTAGAGAAGAGTTTTATTAACATGAAGCTGGCCATGCAACAGAACTGTAGATATCACTCAAAGCAGAAGTTAAGGTTTTTCAAGGATAGTTTGGTGGGCAGGGGACTAGGGAATGGATGCTGCTGATTGGGAATGTAATCATAGGAGTGTGGAAAATGGTCCTCATACACTGAATCTGCCTCTAGGTGGGGAGGGTGGGTTGCTCAGGACCTGTTGAATCATAAGTCATTAGTCATGAGGTCAGTGGGTCGCCAGAATGCAAAAGTCTGAAAAACATCTCAGAAGACCAATCTTAGGTTCTACAATAGTGATGTTATCTATAGGATCAGTTGGAGAATTCATGAATCTTATGACCTCTGTCCACATGATTCTGAGCAGTAATGGGGTTATAGAAACTATGCCTACATTTTAGCAGAATTCAGGACCCTCCCATAATCCCAATCTTGTGGCCTCTGATTAGTCTTACAAACACTGTCTCAGCCCCAAATGAGGAGGGGATGTTTTAGGGAGGGGCTGTTATCATACTTAATTCCAAATTCCTCCCATGATTGGCTTGGCCTATGCTCAGGAATGAGTGAGGACGGTCAGTCTGTGAGGCTAGAGGCAAGATGAAGTCAGCTATGCGAGATTTCGCTCACTGTCATGATCTTTGCAAAGGCAGTTTCAGAACTATATTTGGCTCACAGTGCTGGAGGCTGGGAAATCCAAGGGCATGGTGGCAGCTTCTGACAAGGGCTTTTTGACCCCATCATAACATGGTGAAAAGCAGAAGGGCAAGAAAGCTTGTGCAAAAGAGACAAAACATGATAGCCTTGCCTCAAAACAACCTGCTCTTGAGGTAGCTAATCGAGTCCTGTGAGAGGAATAATTCACTTACTTCCCCCAGAATTAACCCAGTCCCAAAGAGCAACATTAGTGCCTCTTACCTAAAGATCTAATCACCTCTTAAAGGCCTCATCTTCCAACACCACCATACCAGGCACCAGATTTCCAACACATGAATTCTGAGGGACACACTCAAACCATAGCAAGACCCCCGAAGGCCATGTCGCAGGGTGAAATTGTATTCCAAATGAGATTGGATGCCATTAGATTTTAAACAGCTTTTTAAAAACGAAAAGTGTTTCACTCTTGCTGTAATGGGGATATAGACAGACAAGAGTAGAAAGCAGAGAAACCAGTAAGGAGGTTCATTTATCATTTATCACTCTAGAGGAGAAGTGATAGGGGATGTGCATTGGGTGCTAGCAGTAGAAACGAAGACCCGTGGTCAGAGTCAGGTTATATTCAGAATTTGCTGACAGAGTAGATAGAGATTAGGAGATAAATTTTTTGTTTAAGCGAGGGTGTGACTGATGGTAGATAAGACAATGGGGAGGAGCAGGTTTGAGGGATGGGAGTCTAGTGTTTTTTAAGGCTATTTTAATTTTTAAATGCATGGTTCTGGCATTTATTACTTGTGGACTATTGAACAAGTTATTTCAATTTCCTCATCTGTGAAACGGGGTTGGTACTAGTATGTATGCTATATGGTTTACATGAAAATTAAATATATTAATGCCCTGAAGCACTTAAAACACAATTGGACACATACTGTGTTCTCAGCAAATGTTAGGTATTGTTGCTGCTACTGTTATTATTAATATTATTACTATAACCCATAAGTATAATATTAGTGTATATCCAAATGAAATATTGAAGAGGCAATAGGATTTATGAGTCTGGAACTCAGGAGAGAAATCAGGACGTTGAGGGTTATTAGCATACAGATGGGTATTGAAAACCATGGGACTGGATGAGATTTCCTATGGAGGTGGAGATAAAAGAACAGAGCAAAGGACTGAGGAATGGGGCTCTCCACCTTTAGAGGTCAAGACAAAAAGGTAGAGTCAACAACGAAATGAAAAGGAGCTGTCAAGGGACAGGAGGGAAACCTGAAGGGTACTGCATCATGAAAGCAAAGTATAGAAAGCATTAAAAGACAGAAGTCAACCATATAGATGATGCTGAGAAGAGTAAGATCAGGACAGACGTGACCGTTGGGTTGGCAAAGGATTAATTGATGGCAGCCTTGACAGGAAGCATTTCAGTGGAGTAATAGGAATGAAAATCCTATTGGAGTAGCTCACGCCTGTAATCCTAGCACTTTGGAAGATTAAGGCTGGAGGATCACTTGAGGCCAGGAGTTCGAGACCAGCTTGGTCAACATAGGGAGACCCTGTCTCTATAAGCAATTTAAAAAACAAAAATTAGCCAGGACTACTTAGGGTAGTCCCAGCTACTCAAGAGGCCTAGGCAGGAGGATCACTTGAGCCCAGAAGTTCAAGGCTGCAATGAGCTGTGATCATGCCTTTGCACTCCAACCTGGGCAACAGAGCAAGACCCTGTCTCAAAAAAAATATTTTTTTTTTTTGGCCAGCTGCGGTGGGTCACGCCTAGCCCTTTGTGAGGCCAAGGTGGGAAGATTGCTTGAGGCCAGGAGTTCAAGATGAGCCTGGGCAGCATAGTGAGACCCTGTCTCTAAACAAAACCCGTAAAAAATAAGTTGGGTGTGGTTGTGGCACAAGCCTGTGATCCTAGCTGGTTGGGAGGCTGAGGCAAGAGGATCCGTTGAGTCCAGGAGTTCAAAGCTGCAGTGAGCTGTGATCATGCCACTGCTCTCCAGCCTGGGCAACAGAGTGAGACCCTATTTCTAAAAAAATAAAAAATAAAAAAGTTTAAAGCTGCATTCAGAATAATAGAAAAAAGGAAGGAAAAGGATAGTCCCTACCTAGGAAAAATCATCTGATGTTATTTGCTATCAATGACAAAACAGAATTATAATCCCCTACCTTACTTTACTTTTCTTCAGTAAGGAGTTTGGCCTTCAAACAGGAAAGGAAAAAACAAACATGTTTGAGAAGATATGGGAGCCCAGGGTAGGTAAGACAATCAAAGGGCGATTAAATGAGTATCTGCCACTTTAAATTAATTCTGATCTCTAGGTTCTGCTGAATTACATCCCAGGAAGCTCAGAGAACTTTCAGATCTGATCTTAGAATTTTCATTCAGCATAATTTTTAGCAAGAAGGCTAATATTACATGTGATTGTTTTTTCCCCCAAAAGGAGAAATTCTCTATGCAAAGAGGCTTGGCTTTTATCCCTGGTAGTCATTCTAGAACTAGTGATTAACCCCATGGTTTCTGAGCATTTGAGAAAAAAATGTGTAACACTAGTAACCAACTTGAATTTTCTGAAAATAAGTCATTCCGAAATAGATTTTCCTTTAGGGCTTTATTGTTGGAAAATTGGAGAAACACTGTAGATGCAGTGTAACTTGATTTTAGCCAAGTATTTGATGGAGTTTCTTATGATGTTTTGCAGATAAGAGGAAGGATAGGTAAACATTTAAGTACGTATGTGTGCACGGTGCTCAATTAGGTGGTAAAATTATATTCACATTCTTTTTTTTTTTTTTTTTTTTTGGAGATGTAGTCTCGCTCTTGTCACCCAGACTGGAGTGCGATGGTGCGATCTTGGCTCACTGCAACCTCCACCTCCTGGGTTCAAGCGATTATCCTGCTTCAGCCTCCCAGGTAGCTGGGATTACAGGTGCCTGCCACCACACCCAGCTGATTTTTGTATTTTTAGTAGAGATGGGGGTCTCACCATGTTGGCCAGGCTGGTCTCGAACTCCTGACCTCAAGTGATCTATCTGCCTCAGCCTCCCAAACTGCTGGGATTACAGGCGTGAGCTGCCATACCCAGCCCAGTTGTTGGTTCTTGAATCAGTGACACCCATGAGGTATTTAATGGGGTATCACGGGATTTTGCTCTTGGCTCTCGCCTGACTAGTAACCTAGAAGAAAATATAATAGGCAAGTGGAAAGAACTAATGCAGTAGATGACAGAGTCAAATGAAAAATCATTCCAATGCCTGAATAAGCTGTATTATTTGGGAACCATTCATTGGTTCATTCATTTACTCATTTTTATTGAGAGTTTTGTATCAAACACTGTTCTTGGTGTTGGGAATACATGAGAAAACAAAGAAACAAGTAATGGACCCTGTGTCTTCAAGGACCTTATAGAGCATGCCAAAATAATGCGTTAGTACAGATCACTCCAGCCCAGGAGTTCGAGGCTGCAGTGAGCCGCGATCATGCCACTCACTCCAGCCTGAGCAACAGAGACCATAGTTTTAGTGGGGAGCGGGGGAGTGGGGGACATAACAGAGCAAGTGCTAACATGCTAACATAGAGGTGTGTACAAAGGTTTTTGGGGGCCTAAAGATGGGAGTGGTCTGTTCAACCAGGGTGCTGTTCTATTGCAATGTTGCTTTTCCCTTCAAGTGCCCAGCTCCTGAAGAAGCATGGGTGGCCACTTCAAACTTCTCAGTTCCCTTTTAAAAAGTCCTTCATGAAGCACCTCTTGATGTTTAAATGTCAGGGATGTATCTCGTTAATCTTTGGTGCCTGTTCTGCCCCACTGTTTTATCCCCATCACCCAAAGAACTCCCTTCCTAGAACCTCCAGCCCTCAGAGTAGCTGCTCTTTGTTCCTCATTCCTTTGAAGGGGCATGCTTACCTCTTTTTATGCAAATATAGAAAAGTACCTTCACTTATGCAAATGTTGAACATTAACACTTCCTAGTGCCCAGGAGCAATGTTCCCTCAAACATTACACTGTTCAGGAGTAACAAACTATGAAGGTTAAGCGTACAGGAACAGTTTAATCTTGCAATCAAATAAAACTTACTCTAGTTAACGCAGTACAGGTAATAACGTACTTCATCGTTATTGTGCTGCATTGTAATTAGTCAAGTAGAGAATGGTTGACCTAAGAGAATGCAATGAGTAATTATTTTATATGGTGAAAACAGATCTTTGTGGGTTTTCCCTTCTTTTTGTTAGTTCTCCATTACCTATAATTATCTTTATTGTTGACAGGTTTTTTTTTTTTTTTGAGACCACTATAATTTAATCTTTTTGGTTCACTGATAAGCACACACACAAATACTTTGACACACAGGTTAGAAAAACAAAACTCCAGCATTTGTTTCCTCTTTTCCTTTCTAGGGAGGCATCTTTTCTGTGCATGGCTAGCCCATGCAGTATATGGTCACTCTAGCTCCCTGGTATGTGCTTTTCTCAGCTCCAGCTGTGCATTGGAATCATTTGGGGAGGTTTTACAAAAGCCCAGTGCCTAGAGCTCACCTCACAGAGAACCTAATGAAATTGGTCCAGGGTGGATCTGCTATCGGTATTTCTTTTTTCTTTTTCTCTTTTGAAATGGAGGTCTTGCTATGTTGCCCAGGCTGGTCTCAAACTCCTGGGCTCAGGCAGTCCTCCTGCCTCAGCCTCTTGAGTAGCTGAGATTATAGGTGGGAGACACCATACTCAGCATGGCATCAGTTTTTTTTGTTGTTGTTTGTTAGTTTGTTTGTTTTTTTAAGCTCCTCAGGTGATTTTAATATTCAGCTATGGCTGAACTGCACTGCCGTAAAGAGATAGAGAGGTACAGTGGTTTCTTGGTTATTTGTCCAGGAGAATGGACGTGGGTGTCAGGGTGCTGTGGAAGGCAGAGAGGTCCTACAGCCCTAGGATGTAGGATATAGAATGTAGAGTCTCTACCTGGGAATCTGGGGAGATGGGGAATTGAAGCTTCATTCAGGCATTTCAGGGGACACTGGAGGCTTGATGGTCTCTCTCTTAGTCCAGACATGATACTACACCAAACATTCTTCATTAATTACTGCATCCCCTGGGAACAGGCTTGAAGCAGCTCTGGACATCCCCTCCTCTCCACCTGGAGGTCCATCCTGATCCTGCTTTTTGTAAAGACGTCAAGAATTGTATCACATGTAGCTTCTGGGCTGGGCTTGCTTTTGTTTTGTGGGTTTTTGTGGTTTTTTTTTTTTTTTTTTCTTGAGATAGGGTCTCACTCTGTCACCCAAGTTGGAGTGCAGTGGCTTAATTATGGCTCACTGCAGCCTTGACCTCCATGGCTGAAGCAGTCTTCCCACCTCCACCTCCTGAGTAGCTGAGACTATAGGCACACACCACCAAGCCCTGCTATTTTTTTTTTTTCCAGTTTTTGGTAGCGATGGGGTCTCTCTATGTTGCCCAAACTAATTTCAAACTCCCGTGCTCAAGAGATCCTCCCACCTTCGCCTCCCAAAGTGCTGGGATTACAAGCGTAAGCTATCATGTCCAGCCTGGGTTTATTATTAAATAATACGTGATTGCAAGGGACAAACTAGAACTCCGTCTCCTATTCCTTCTCCCTGTATGCACCTTACATGTAGAATCTCAGAGCTTAAAATGAATCCCACATAATTCCTCTCATTTTTAGATAAGATATTGAAACTGGTAGAAATTAAATGTGCTACTTACTGTCACACTAGTGTTATAAGTGTTAGAACTAGGGCCGGGCTCGGTGGCTTATGCCACCTGAGTAGTGAGATCCCAGCACTTTGGGAGGCCGAGGTGGGCAAATCATGAAGTCAGGAGTTTGAGACCAGCCTGGCCAAAATTGTGAAACCCTATCTCTACTAAAAATGCAAAAGTTAACTGGGTGTGGTGGCACGAGCCTGTAGTCTCAGCTACTCAGGAGGCTGAGGCAGGAGAATCACTTAAACTTGGGAGGCAGATGTTGCAGTGAGCTGAGATCGCACCACTGCATTCCAGCCTAGAGGACAGAGCAAGACTCAAACTCAGAAAGAAAAAAAAAAAAAAAAAAGCTGGGCATGGTGGCTCACGCCTGTAATCCCAGCATTTTGGGAGGCCAAGGCAGATGGATCACCAGGACCAGCCTGGTTAACATGGTGAAACTCCATCTCTACTAAGAACACAAAATTAGCTGGGTGTGGTGGCGTGTGCCTGTAATCCCAGCTACGGGAGGCTGAGGCAGGAGAATTGCTTGAACCTGGGTGGTGGAGGTTGCAGTGAGCCGATACTGTGCCACTGCACTCCAGCCTGGGGAGCACAGTGAGACTGTGTCTCAAAAAATAATAATAATAAAATAAAAATAAAATAAATAAGCTGGGTGCTGTGGCACATGCCTGTAATCCCAGGCCTTTGGGAGGCTGAGGTAGGTGGATCACCTGAGGTCAGGAGTTCGAGACCAGCCTGACCAACATGGTGAAACCTTGTCTCTACTGAAAGTACAAAAATAAGCCTGGTGTGGTGGTGCACACCTATAATGCCAGCTACTTGGGAGGCTGAGGCAGGAGAATCTCTTGAACCCGGGAGGCAGAGGTTGCAGTGAGCTGAGATCATGCCACTGCACTACAGCCTGGGCGACAGAGCACGACTCCATCTCAAAAAGAATAAAAAATTTAAAAATATACTTTTTATAACTTTTATAACTCATTCAGATTCACACCTAGTAAGCTGAGAGATCTACCTAATATTTGTGGCCCATAGTTGACTAAAAATTTACGATGAGCTGGAGCCTTGTCGTTAAGCCAGTTGTTGGGTGGTATTATATTTTTTTCTGTAGTCACAAAGAATTTCTCAATTGCTTCCAAATTTGTTCCTTATAAACTGAGTGGACCAGATGACCTTGTGAGATGAATTTTCAATGAACTATGCTGTCTGCTTGACGATACCTGAAGTTTCTTTAAAGTAACCAGAGACTTTTATTCCACAATGAGAAGTAAAAGCCTATAATGCAGATGCCTTGGAGATATAATCCACATGAAACTCATTCAACCATTCACAAGTTTTCATTAGTCAATGAATGAGTGTAAAATTCATGCTAATAGCCATCACTTATTTAGTTCCTCTTGGGTACCTAGCCCCTAGATGCTTTGAATACATATCTCCGATAATTCATACAAAATGTTGGATGCCAGTATTATTTTCATTTTGCAGAGAAGGAAACCAAGCCCCTGAAAGGTCAAGTAACTTGCCCACGGTCTTGTAGACAGGAAATGAGAAAGCTGAACGTGGCACGGGCCTTGTCGTGAACTATTTAAAAATATAGTCATTTATTCATCTTAGACCACCAAGACTGAATTGAATTTTTAATTCTGAAGACATTCTTTTAATGCACTGTATCTGACTTAAAATTTTTTACTATATGATTTAACTACAAAATCCCAATACTAACTTTTATGCTTTGACCTGGTGGATTTCACGTTTTGTTAATTATTTTGGGTCCACTTCCCAAGATGAAGGATTTACTTATAATAACCTGTTTGGCATTAATATTTGTGTCTTTTGGTCATTTTATGATAACTTGTAAAGGAGTTGGTCAGGTACAGTTGCTCACATCTGTAATCCCAGCACTTTGGGAGGCTGAGGCAGAGGATTGCTTGAGCCCATGAGTTTGAGACCACCCTGGGCAATATAGTGAGACCTCATCTCTACAAAAAATTTAAAAATTAGCAAAGCGTGGTGGGATACGCCTGTAGTCCCAGTTTTGAGGGAGGCTTAGGTGAAAGGATCACTTGAGCCTGGGAGGTGGAGGTGGCAATGAGCTGAGATGATGCCACTGCACTCCAGCCTGGGTGACAGAACAAAACCCTATCTCACTCTATTTCAAAAGAAAAAAAAAAAAGATTTTAATTTTTGTTTTTTTTTTTTGTTGTGTTTTGTTTTTTGTTTTTTTTTTTTGAGATGGAGCCTCACTCTGTCACCCAGGCTGGAGTGCAGTGGCGCAATCTCAGCTCACTGCAAGCTCCGCCTCCCAGGTTCACGCCATTCTCCTGCCTCAGCGTCCCGACTAACTGGGACTACAGGCGCCCGCCACCACGCCCGGCTGATTTTTTTGTATTTTTAGTGCAGACAGGGTTTCACCATGTTAGCCAGAATGGTCTTGATCTCCTGACCTCGTGATCCACCCGCCTTGGCCTCCCAAAGTGTTGGGATTACAGGCGTGAGCCACCACTCCCGGCTGGTTTTAATTTTATGTAATTTTTTTTATTTTTGGGGGAACAAAGTCTCTCTCTGTTGCCCAGGCTGGGGTGTACTGGAGAGATCTCGGCTCACTGCAACCCCCGCCTCGCAGGTTCAAGCGATTCTTGTGTCTCAGCCTCCTGAGGAGCTGGGATTATAGACATGCACCACCAAGCCTGGCTAATTTTTGTATTTTTAGTAGAGATGAGGTTTTACCATGTTGGCCAGGCTGATCTCAAACTCCTGGCCACATGTGATCTGCCCACCTCAGCCTCCCAAAGTGCTGGGATTATAGGCCTCAGCCACCACGCCCAGCCCATTTAAAAAAAATATTTAAATAGAGATGGGGTCTCACTATTTATCCGACTTACCTGGTCACTATGTTGACCAGGCTGATCATGAATTCCTGGCCCCAAGCAATCCTTCCATCTCGGCCTCCCAAAGTGCTGAGATTACAAGTGTGAGCCACTGCACCCGGCCAAAAAGAAGATTTATAAAGGAGTTAATAGATTTTGATAAAAGACGTCAAAATATACCAGTGCCTAGAAAACTCTGTGTAATAGGGAGGCAGATTGTGACATCTGAGAAAGTTTTTTAAATGGAGATATTCTCAGTGATCATCTTGAGTTTTATTTTTCATAGAAGATATAGTCTTAGAATGTTAGATCCCTATTCTACAGTGATCCCTATTCTACATCTTCATTTCATTTACAACATTGGTTCTTATCCCTATCTGCACCAATATTCCCTTTTTAAAAGAAATATTATCCAGTGCCCCTTACTGTCCTGAAACAAAATTTATAGAAAATATAACCTGCTCACACACACAAACTTTTTTTAAAAAGTCGATATAACCCCAACTGTTTTTAGTGGAATGTAATGGGTTTATTCTAAAATGTATAAAGTATAAAGATTAAAAGTAGCCAAGTTACCTATGAAGGAAAGGAACAGGGTGTAGGAAGGGGCACATGAGGGCTTCTGAGATGCTGGGTAGGAGTTCATTTTATAGTAGCTTGCTAAGTTATTCCTTTATACTTTATCCATTTTTTTATATATTGGTTCTATCACAGAAAGGGTGTTTGAATAAATCAATATTATGCTTTAGCTGTGCCATAAAGGAGAAATGAAAGGAAATAATTAGACTAGAAGGGTAAAGTGCTCCAGCAGAATCCAGAATGCTCCCCAGAACGATACTACCCCCAATGAAAACCCCTGATTTAGAAAATTAACTTGGTATGGAGGTTTACAATTGCATTTGAAGGCACTGGCTTTTTGTTTAATGAATTGAAAAGCTGTTTTTAATTAGTTATCCCTAAATCCCTTATGCTTCATTCTGAACCTGTTATCAGTGAACTTAATGGAATCCAAGAGTAACTGATCATTACTTTCAGTCATAGACATGCATAGTTTTTGCCAACTTTTCTGCATTTCATATTTATACTCTCCATTTACTTTTCTTTCTTTGTTTCTTTTGCATTACTGATATACCCTGTTCTTGTCATTAATGACCTTAATTATTTCATTGATAATTTAACTTTGGTCAGAACTTCTAGTGTCTGGCTAATGCCTTACTGTTTGTTGTCATCTCAGAATTCAGTGGAGTCTGCCTGTCATCCATTTATCTGGTCATGGATGAAATATTAGACATACAGCATGATTATGACTAGCTGTATTACTATGAACCACTAAAACCCTCTGCTCCATGTGCTTTTATCCTGAGGCCAATATACAGAAGCAGGCATCTTTGAGATGGGCTGTCAGCAGCCTTAGACATATATATACAAAGGAAGACTGAAGTCAGGCTTAAGAATTATTAAATTATTAGTAGATAAAAATTTTGAAACCAAAACACATGTTCAGAAACAAATGAATAAAATAATCTTGTCTTCTAAATAATCTTGCCTCCTATAACTGTTTTCTTGTTTGTTTGTTTGTGTTTTTGAGATGGAGTCTTGCTCTGTCTCCCAGGCTGGAGTACAGTGGCACGATACTGGCTCACTGCAACCTCTGTTTCCTGGGTTCAAGTGATTCCCATGTCTCAGCCTCCCTAATAGGTGGGATTACAGGCACCCACCACCATGCCTGGCTAATTTTTTTTTTATTTTTATTTTTAGTGGAGATGGGGTTTCACCATGTTGGCCAGGCTGGTCTTGAACCCCTGACCTCAAGTGATCCACTTACCTCGGCCTCCCAAAGTGTTGGGATTACAGGCATGAATCACTGCACCCAGCCCTGTAACTGTTTTCTAAAACATTTTTATTATTAAATACTCTTTAAGACATCATAAAAGAAAGGACCTTAAAAGCTTTAGACAATCTTATCACTGTAACTTTTTTTTACTGTATTTGACAGTTATAAAATGCATATGTTATAAAATGTATACAGTTTTTTTAAAAAGTTTGTGCTTTTCTTTTTCTTATGTAATTTTTAAAATTATGTTATTCTAGGATGTTTTTATTATTATTATTATTTGAGACAGAGTCTTGCTCTGTTGCCAGTCTGGAGTGCAGTGGCATGATCTCAGCTCATTGAAACCTCTGCCTCCGAGGTTCAAGTGATTCTTCTGCCTCAGCCTCCTGAGTAGCTGGGACTACAGGTGTGCGCCACCACGCCCAGCTAATTTTTGTATTTTCGGTGGAGACGGAGTTTCACCTTGTTGGCCAGGATAGTCTTTATCTCTTGACCTTGTGATCCACCCGCCTTGGCTTCCCAAAGTGCTGGGATTATAGGGGTGAGCCACCGCGCCCGGCCTAGGATGTTATTTTTTTTTTTTAAACCTTCTCCATGTAGCCATCACAGGTACCAATTTTAATGACTGCATGATATTCCGTTATTTTGAGAAATCCTACTGTTGGATTTGGATTTAACAAGTGAGAAACATTCACAAAGGTCCATGACCCAGGGATTTTATTGATGCACAAGTTTGAGTCACTGCTGGTATTACCCCATGTGTGCCAAATGCGTTTCTCAGCTTGTGAGTATAGTTCCCTGCCCAGTTTAAGCGTTTCATTGCCACTCTGTTGTTTTCTATTGGTACTTACTATGCACAATAACTCTTATAAAGTCATTAAGAAAAATCTCTTCAGAGACTTAGATAAGTTCCTGGATATCAGTCATCATAGTAATGATGTAGAATAGTGTTCATTTTAGTGGCAAAATTGGCATTATTAGTATTATAAATTGTTGTAGTCTTCTACTTACAGAATAATTAAAAGCTTAGAAGGATTGATTTTTTTTAATTACTTATTTGTCAGGAAATGAGATGTCAGTGTTTTTTTCAGAATTTGTAGATTTATGAGTACCTTGGGATAAATCAGTTTTGACTATTTCAGGTCTAGTATCATTTATTTATATTCCCTTGTTGTTACACATTTAGTTTGTTGAAAGGAAGATTGCTTTGAATACCATAAAAAGTGTTAAAATAGTTTCCCTTAGTAATTTTTTTGTTTTGTTTGAGATGGAGTTTCGCTCTTTTTGCCCAGGCTGGAGTGCAATGGCGCGATCTCGGCTTACTACAACTTCCACTTCCCGAGTTCAAGTGATTCTCTTGCCTCAGCCTCCTGAGTAGCTGGGATTACAGGCATGTGCCTCCACACCCGGCTGATTTTGTATTTTTAGTAGAGATGGCGTCTCCACGTTGGTCAGGCTAGTCTCAAAATCGCGACCTCAGGTGATCTGCCTGCCTTGGCCTCCCAAAGTGCTGGGATTACAGGCATGAGCCACCGCACCCAGCTCCCTTAGTATTTTTAAGCGAGTATTTTAGAGTCTTCCTAAATTAGCATTTTCCCTTCTTTTATAAATAGATCATATTCTGATTCTTTTAATCACAATGAATTTTAAGTTTCAGATCAAGTAAGAGATTGACAGACAGGTCTCATAAATGAAATGTACAAATATTTTTTAAGTATCAGCACTATTTTTTGTAACAGCTTTATTGAGATATAGTTTATATACCATGCAACTCACTTGTTTAAAGTATATAATTCAGTGATTTACAGTACCACAGTAAATTTTAGAACATTTTCATTCCCTCAGAAAGCACCCTCACAGGTTTAATATAATAGTGGCCCATGTCCTCTGAGCCACTATTTCAGTAGACCTTAAGTAAAGAGACAGGGTCAACACCTAGAAAGATTATAAAATACATGCATTAAAATACTAAACTATTAATAGCAGTATTCTAAATAAAGGTAAATTCTTTACTGTAATTTCATCTGCTATTTATTTTCCTTAAATACAAACTTACAGCTATTTACTGATCTTTAGCCTGCCTATCTTGCTATTTTGTAAGAATGGGTTTAATGATCTTTAGCACACCTTGCTTCACAACAGTGGTTATCATAGTTGTATCTTCTAGTCCATGCATTCCCTTTTTATTTATTTTTATTTTTAGAGACAGGGTCTTACTTGTTGTCCAGGTTGTACTCAAACTCCTGGGCTTAAGCAATCCTCCTGTCTTAGCCTCCCAAAGAGCTGCTGGGACTATAGGCATGTGCCACTGTGCCCAGTTGCTATTCCAGTCCATGCATTCTCATCCAAGGTGGTATCACCCCAAGGGAGTAAAAATTCATTCCTGAGGTCTAAAATAACTTATTCTTTTTATGTATAAAATACAGATATACATATAGTACACAAACAGATACACAGTATAGCTGTGGGACTAAAATTTCTTGGGGGGTAGGGAGCAGTTGGAGAAAAAATGTTTTAGAAAACTCCTTAGGGTGGTCATAATTAAAAACAGGTTGAACAATACTGCCATGAGAAAACTCATTACTTTAGAGGGACCTGAGAAATTTCAGATTCTATTAGAAGATTTTCGGGCCAGGCGCGGTGGCTCAAGCCTGTAATCCCAGCACTTTGGGAGGCCGAGACGGGCGGATCACGAGGTCAGGAGATCAAGACCATCCTGGCTAACACGGTGAAACCCCGTCTCTACTAAAACAAATACAAAAAACTAGCCGGGTGAGGTGGCGGGCACTTGTAGTCCCAGCTACTCGGGAGGCTGAGGCAGGAGAATGGTGTAAACCCGGGAGGTGGAGCTCGCAGTGAGCTGAGATCCGGCCACTGCACTCCAGCCTGGGTGACAGAGCGAGACTCCGTCTCAAAATAAATAAATAAATAAATAAATAAATAAATAAATAAATAAATAGAAAGAAGATTTTTCCTAAGGTTCTCCTATAGCAACCAGCAAACTCACTCACTCAGTCACTCACTCATCTTTGGTACCCACATACATCCTCTTCTCCTCTCTGCATCCTTTTTTTCCTCTTTGGTGGGGGAGGAGCAGAGTGGAAGTGGTAGAGATAAAGAGGAGAAATGGCCAGCATACATTTGGGTAGATAAGTCCAGACTGTCTGATTCATAAAAGGACAGCTTTATATACAATTAGGCCAATTTCTGCATCTGAACCTTAACACGTTTACATGGTAGTTGTGCAACCCTAAACGTATTTATCCCTGTATTTAGAGTCAGAAAGAGTGATTTTGTGTAATTTATTTCTCTTGGAAGGCTCATCTCATACCAACGCTTTTGTTTCATCAAGATCCTTTATATTTTTCCCTTAAATTTCCAGTGCGGTTAAATCTGACTTTTTATGGGCCATAAACAAGACATAAATGATAATAGAAAAAAGCATTCTTCAATTACAGGAGGCAAGAATTCTAGGATACATTGTTCAGCTGCTTTCTTTCCCATGGTAGAAAGCTGATAAATGAATGACTTTTAAAAGGTATGCCTTTTAAAAAACCTTCCCCTTTGGGAAAAAGTTAGCTATGATGATTGGCTATCCAAAACAAAGACTGCTTGATATTATGGGAAAATGAAAGTCAACTAAAACTAATATTCATATACTTATTTATTTGAAAAGTACCAGTTATGTATCAATACTTTTTTTTTCTTTCTCTCTCTCTTTCTCCTGGAGACAGGGTGTTGCTCTGTCACCCAGGCTGGAATGCAGTGGCGCAATCAGCTCACTGCAGCCTCAACCTCCCAGGCTCCAGTGATCCTCCCACCTCAGTCCCCAAGTAGCTGGGACTATAGGTACGTCCCACCATGCCCAGCTTATTTTTGTATTTTTCGTAGAGACGTGGTTTTGCCATGTTGCCCAGGCTAGTCTCGAACTCCCAGATTCAAGTGATCCACTAGCCTCAGCCTCCCGAAGTTCTAGGATTGCAGATGTGAGCCACTGCACTGACCTATGTGTCAACACTTTATTAAGTGCTAGGATACAGAGATGAATAAGACAAAGCCTTACCCTTTAGGAGATTACATTCTAGGCGAGGATATGGATTTAAAAACAGTTAACTGTTACGTGTCAATTAGATAAGTGCAGTATTAGAGCATGTCCCAAGCAATGTAAGAGTACAGAGGGGGACACCTGACTTGTCTACAGGGCCAACTACAGCATTACTTCTTAGGAGCTGCCCTTACAAATAGAAGAGGTCAGTGTGGGCAGGGTAGCTCATGCCTACAATCCTAGTGCTTTGGGAGGCCAAGGATCCCTTGAGGCCAAAAGTTTGAGACCAGCCTGTGCAACATAGTGAGACCCTGTCTACACACACACACACACACACACACACACAAAATTAAAAAGAATAGTTAGCCAGATGTGGTGGCATATGTCTGTAGTCCTAGCTACTTGGGAGGCTAAGGTGCAGAACACCTTGTTTGAGCCCAGGAGGACAAGGTTATAGTGAGCTGTGATTGCACCACTGTACTCCAGCCTGGGCAACAGGGCAAGACTTGGCCCCAAAACAAACAAACAACAAAACAAAACAAAACCACGAGGTCCTTGGGCAAAGGATGGGACCTGCATAGTCACACATAGAGCAATGTAGCTTCCAGATCTAGGGCAGAACCAGTAATTTGACACCCTTTCTGGATGTATTGTTTAACAGTACTTAAGAGATACCGAGGGCTGGAGAGGACAAGGGCTGAGCCCTTTGGTGACTGTGCCCCAAATTGCAAAACCTCCTCAGCCATGTGCAGAGACTGAAAGATGTGAATAACGTAAGTGTGACATTAGAGAGTGGCCCCAGGCAATGTAAGAGTACCGAGGGGGACACCTGACTCCTCCACACGGCTGACTACAGCACTACCTCTTGGAAGCTACCCTTACAAATAAAGAGGTTGGGGTAGGCAGGGTAGCTCATGGCTGTTATCCCAACTATCTACAACTCAACATCTTACTGTGCCACTGAAAAATCTCTTTGGGGCTTTCATTCCACCCTACCCTACCTTCCCCACCTCCCAATGGCTAATCAAAAGTGTTTTTCTCCAGCCTCATAGAGTACTTGGTAGTATGGAATTCTGTTAAATGTAATTTTCCTCTTTCTTTACGTTTCTAGCAATGTATGGTGTCTCGGCAATGTTTTGATGCTATGTCTAGCCAATCTGTCTGGTTCTGGCCAACTTCTCTGGCTCTGATAGGACTTCGTAGTCTCTGTTAGGGTGTTTGAACTTGATCCTGAAGTCAGTGAGGAGCCATTTGAAGAAATATGAGTGGGGCAAATTTTTTTTTTTTTTTTTTTTAAAAAGGCTTGCAGCCCAGGTAGCCTAGCAAGAATGCAGGATCAATGGATAGGATTGGAGATAGATGAGAGTGCCAAACTAAAGACAAAAACCAGTAGGAGGTTGTGATAATCTAGATAAAATATTATCATGTTGCAATAATGGGGATGAAGAAGAAGAGGAATTGGATTTGAAAGTTATTTAAGTAATAACTGCTGCAATGCTTAGAGAGTAATTGAATAGAAGTAGAGGATAACTCTCCACCTTCTGCCTTGGGTGCTGTATTAGTTTCCTATTGCTGTTGTAACAAATTACCACAGACTTTGTGGCTTAAAACAACACGAAATAATTATCTTGGAGATCTGGAAGTCAGAATTCCGAAATGGGTCTCACTGGGCTAAAATCAAGGTGTTATCAAGGCTGCATTCGTTTCTGGAGGCTCTAAGGGAGAAAGCATTTGCTTTGCTTTTCCAGATTCTAGAGGCTGCCCATGTTCCTTGACTCGTGGCTCCCTTCTCTCTTCAAAGCTAGCAATCTCTGCCTTCCTCTTCCACTTTTAAAGGTCTTTGTGATTACAGTGTTCCCACCCAGATAATCCAGGGTAAATAATTCCCCATTTTAAAGTCAGCTTATTAAGCAACTTGAATTCCATCTGCAACTTTAATTCTCTTTGCCATATAATCTAATATACTCACAGATTCTGGGGAGTAGGACACAGATGTGTCTGGGGAAGGTCATTATGCTACCTATGAAAGGTATGCCTTTGTGGGTGGCTAGGCCTATATTGATAATGATGCCATTTGCTAGGTTAGAAAGGGAAAAGAAGTAACTTAGAGTGGGAGCATGGAGATGATAACTTTTATTTTAGATGTTTAGGGTTTAAAGTACCTGTAGAACCTTTTAGGGGAAGTGTCTAGTAGGCAATTGAAAGCATGGGTCTGGAGCTTAGTAATTATTAATCTGGGTGTCAGTAGCTTAAGGAGAATAGCTAAAATCATGACACAGATGAGATACCTAGGACAGGTATATAAAGTTAAAGGAGAAAGCCAGGCACAACTCTTAAATAGCACCCATGTTTATGGGACAGCATAAAGGGAGAAGACCATGCATAAAAGAGAAGGATACTGATAAAGAGCATAGGAGAGGCAGGAAGAAAAAAGAGAAAGAGTGGTATCACAGAAGAACGGGGTAGTCAATCACATTAAGAGTGCATAGCAGTCAGCAGGGCTGAAAAATATCTGAACAGATCCCATGGAGTAGTGGGGGCAGAAGACCAATGGCAGCATGCTGAGGAATAAGTGGGAAGAAAGAAAGTGGAGATTGATGTGAAGGAAAAAGAAAAAAAGAGAAAGGGCAGTAGCCAGAGGGAGAAAAGGGTCTTTTTGGTGGTTGTTTTTAAAAAATAATATATGGTTGGGGGAAAAATGATGAATTCAAATCATCAGGGCCTTGTAACTTACATCCTTCATTATTCAGACAATAAGTACAATTTATTGGGAGAGCCACTATTAGCTATTATGTATGAGATGCCATGGAACACAAAAGACAGCTGTAAGAATGACAGAATACCACCTGGGTGACCCCAGTAGTTATGGATGTCTTTCTATTCCACATAGCAGGGAGAATATTACAACATATTATCAAGCAGTCCACTTAGAATAAGCACCTTGACAAGCAAAGGTACTGAATAGCAATGATTTTGTTTTTGTAAATGGCGAAGTTTGTCAGTTCAGTCTCTTTTAGTGATAGACAGTCCACAAACATAAAGATAAGGTGATAAATGTAACACCTAAACTTCTGTGAAACTTTTGGGGGTACTCTGAACTGTGTTAAATGAGCATATAGCTGCATAATAGCTACAATAACAGCACTTGTCAGTTTGTCTGGAAAGTGTATCTAGGTGCTAGGCATTGTGCAGAACACTTTACACATAACAAATCATTCAATCTTCACAAAAATCCCATCAATAGACACCTTATTACAACCATTTTATGGATTATTATTATTATTATTATTATTCTCATTTTATGGATGAGGAACTTGAAGGTTACACAGTAGGTCAGTGAGACAGAAGGACAGAACCAGGCATCAAAGTAATAGGTTTCTAATTAGAATGTTGTTTACAAAAAATAATAATTGTGTGACCGTGGTTGAGTTCCAGCATAGGATGGGATACACTACTCTTTAAAAAAAGCACAAGGTCCTAGAATGCTTTACAGGAAAATGACACGTAAAACAGAGATGTAGCAGTCACATCACATTCTTAGAAAATTATGTCCCTTTATTTCTCTGTATTTTGAAGGTGACGAGTAACTGGCTGGTCTAGAGAAGAGCAACCTAGATGATTAATTGGTTAAAAAATAAGCCTGCTGAGAAAAGATTCAAAACAGGCCTTACCAACTAGAGGTCTAAACAGTGGCATTTTTGTTTGGCCTATACAGTGTAAGGAAATCAAAATTGGATGCCAGCGCTTAAAAATTGGGAAATTTCTCATAAAAATATCCAAATCACCAGCTGCTCTTGAAAAACAGGAAACTTTCTCAACATCAGCTCCCCAGCCCCCGCTGCCTCACTGCAGTGAGTATAAGCATATGTTCTCCAGTCTGCCCTCATCCAGCTCGCATGCCACCCACGTGGATATTTCAGTTTGTCTTTCCTAGTTTAAGCCACGTTACTGAAGAGGAGTCTAAGTTTGGGAAAGAATGCTTTTAAGAGGGATGTTATTGTCCTCCCTGAGGACATAGTTAAGAAAAAAGAAGGAAGGAAGGACAGAAAGAAAAGATGGAGACAGAAGGACCAAGCTTAATTTGAATCAAAAGAAGAGTTTGGTAGGAAGAAATGATTTCCTGAGGATTAGGTGGTTGATAGCAGGGCCACACATTGAACAGTTCTAGTAAGTACCACTTTCTATACTCCATGTGCAACTACTCATCATACACAGCTATATACAGTGGGCGAGACTGGGAATTTCTAAGGCAGTTGACAAAATTTCCAACTGGGTTTTTTTTTTTTTTTTTGAGATGGAGTCTCATTCTGTCACCCAGGCTGGAGTGCAGTGGCCTGATCTTGGCTCGCCTGCAACCTCTACCTCCTGGGTTCAGGTGATTCTCCTGCCTCAGCCTCCTGAATAGCTTGGATTATAGGCACATGCCACCACACCTGGCTAATTTTTGTAATTTTAGTAGAGTCAGGGTTTCACCATGTTGGCCAGGCTGGTCTCGAACTCCTGACCTCATTTGATCCGCCCATCTCGGCCTCCCAAAGTTCTGGGATTACAGGTGTGAGCCACCGCATCTGGTCAGACTTTTTTTTTTTTTAAGGTAGTCCAAATGGCTGCTGGCTTCTTTGTACACTGTTACATAGTCACAAGACTTCAGCTGCCCACTCAAATGTCCCCAGTTCCTACCCGCAATGTATGAGAGGGCTTGTTTCCTCACACTCTTACCAACAGTACGTTTTTCAAACTTTGAGAGCTCTAGTTGGTGAGAGCATTTCATTTCTGTTATCGAGAAGGAAGTTGAGCATATGTTCGTGTGTTTTGGGGATGCTTGCCGATCTTTTCTGTGAACTCCACTTGGTTCTGTCTTCCAGTTTTCTACACAGGCTTTAGTTCTTTATTTTAGGAATTCTTTATATATTAGGAATATTAATCTCTCTGTAATAGAAGTTGCAGATGTTTTTTCTCAGTTTGTTGTTTGTACTTTTGTGTTGCTTTTTTTTCTTTGTTTTTACTATGTAGAATTTTGTTTTTTATGTAGTCAGATTGACCAGTCTTTTTCCTTTTTGCATCTGGGTAATGAGTTACATAAGAAATGTTTCTCTACTTTCAGAATATAGAGGAATTGACCCATTTTTAAATAATTTTACTTTATATACATATGTGTGTGTATATGTATGTATGTGTGTGTATATGTGTGTGTGTGTGTGTACACACACATATATATAGGCAGAGGCAGAGTCTTGCCCTGTTGCCCAATTGGCACGATCTCAGCTCATTGTAACCTCTGCCTTCCCAGTTCTATCGATCTTCCCACTCCAGCCTCCTGAGTAGCTTGGATTACAGGTACACACCACCACGTCTGGCTGATTTTTAATATTTTTTTTATAGAGACAGGATATTACCATGTTGCTCAGGCTGATCTCGAACTCCTCAGCTCAAGCAATCTGCCTGCCTCAGCCTCCCAAAGTGCTGGGATTACAGGTGTGAGTCACTACACCTGGCACTTTTTTTTATGTTTAATATTTTTCATGTTTTATATTTAAGTCTTTGATTCATTTGGAATTTATCCTCATGTACAGTATGAAGATGGATCTGATTCGTTGTTATTTGTTTGTTTGCTTTGGAACTAAAGCACATTGAGAAAGAATGTGTCTGATTTTATCTTTTGCCATATGGCTATCTAGTTAACCCAACAATACTTATTAAAAAATCCATCCCTGATTTGAGTTGTTGCCTCTATTAAATAATAAGCATACAATTTCAAATGTAATTTGGCTCTATATCTTGGGTTTTCTACTCCACACCACTGAGTAGTCAATTCATGTGCCAATACCACATTATTTTTTATAGAGGCTTTATAATATGTTTTAATATATGCTCTTCTTTTTCAGGGTTTTCTTGGCTATTTTTGCATGATTGCTCTTCTAAATTAGCCTTATAATCAACTTATCTAATTTTGGTGGGGAATGGGTTATAGTATTTTTACTGAGATGTTATTAAGTTTAGCATTAGAGAGTAGTGGTGTCCTATGATCTTTAGTCTTCCTCTCCAAGAACATAGCGTGCAAGTCTACTTTTATGCCATGTTCTTTCTTATGCATGTTGCCCCTCAGTTTGGGCTAGGTTGAGTTTGAAGAGTTGGTAAGGATATTCAAGTAGATGTTCAACTACCTGGTCAGCAATCAGAATGTGGGACAGGAGGTCACGAGAGAGAGGTTGGGCTGGAGACAGGTGCAGGGAACCAGTTTCATGAATAATATGTGAATTCATGACATGATATTTTCTTGGTTTTTAAAAATTATTTTTTATAGAGACAGGGTCTCACTGTATTATCCAGGCTGGTCTTGAACTCCCAGGCTCAATCAAGTGATCCTCCCACCTCAGCCTCCCAAAGTGTTGGGATTACAGGCGTGAGCCACTGTACCCAGCCCTCATGACATGACATTGCACACTGTTGCACTGTTAAGTTAGTCATTCAATATCATTCTCTAAGGAACTTACTCACTGAAGATGTTTAATTCATACGTGTTACATGACCAGGTAACATTTTCATGTTTTCTTATCAATGAAAGTTATTTTAGAGCTATTCATTTAAAAAAATCTTCCATAGCACAGTTCTTCAGTTTCATGGAATAAAAAATGCTAAGTTTTTGAGATTATTCCATTAACATTATTTTTTATTCCTTGTTTGTTTGTGTTGAGACAAGGTCTCACTCGGTTACCCAGGCTTGAGTGCAGTGGTGTGGTCACGGCTCACCGTGGCCCCAGCCTCCTGGGCTCAAGTGATCCTCCCACCTCAGCTTCCCAAGTAGCTGAGTCTACAGGTGCATGCCACCATGCTTGGCTAATTTTAAAATTTTTTTGTAGATTTGGGGTTCTTACACAGTTGCCCAGGCTGGTCTCAAGTGATTACTAGGCTCAAGTGATCCTCCTGCCTCAGCCTCCCAAAGTGCTGGGATTATAGGTGTGAGCCACCATGCCTGGACAACTGGATTTTTGTTTCTAATTCTAAGATAAAAAGATAGATGTTTTGGATTGTATCAACTATGTAAAAATATTCAAGTAAAAACCCTTGATATTGTTTAAGTCATTAATTTCTTGAGCAAGTGGAATGATTTTTTTTTAAAATAAAAACTCATTGATGTGCTTTAGCCCAGAAAATATAATGGTTTAGCACTAGAAAATGATTACAGAATTGGGTTCATGCTAGGGAGATAACTGACTGGATGAATTAGTTTGAATGATGCCTTGTTTTTGGTTTTGTACTCAGGAAATCACACACTTGTACAACCACCCATAAAGTCACGTATTTTATTTATTTATTTATTTATTTATTTATTTATTTATTTATTTATTTATTTATTATTTTTGATACAGAGTCTTGCTCTATTGCCCAGGCTAGAGTGCAGTGGCATGATCTCGGCTCACTGCAACCTCTGCCTTCCGGGTTCAAGCCATTCTTCTACCTTACCCTTCTGAGTAGCTGGAACTACAGGCACATACCACTACACCCGGCTAGTACAGATGGGGTTTCACCGTGTTCGCCAGGATGGTCTCAATCTCCTGACCTCGTGATCCGCACGCCTCTGCCTCCCAAAGTGCTGGGATTACAGGCGTGAGCCACCGCACCCGGCCGGGTCACATATTTTAGAGATAGCCTTTTCAAGAAATTCTTAATCAGTGAACAGGAGTTTATGAACGTCTGTTTTCCTGAATTTTAGAAATATAGATTAGAAATAAGTATTTAAAAAACAACTACAGGCTACTATATCTTACATCTTTTCTCCCATTTCAAAACTAATGAACACTTATTAAGCCCTTATAGAATATCTCAGAAAAGTATGCCGATTAAGCCTGCTTAAGGAATTAAGTTAATTCACATTGCGTTGTAGGCCACCAGTTATTTCTCTTGGATTTGGTTTGGTTTGGTTTGGTTTGGTTTTGAGATGGACTCTCTCTCTGTCACCCAGGCTGGAGTGCAGTGATGTAATGTCAGCTCACTGCAACCTCCACCTCCCTAGTTCAAGCGATTCTCCTGCCTCCGCCTCCCAAGTAGCTGAGATCATAGGCGCCTGCCACCATGCCTGGCTAATTTTTGTATTTTTAGTGAAGACAGGGTTTCACCTTGTTGACCTGGCTGGGCTCGAACTCCTGGCCTCAAGTGATCCACCTGCCTCGGCCTCCCAAAGTACTGGGATGACAAGCATGAGCTACTGCGCCTGTGCATCAATCATTTCTCGTTGATCTTTTTCTATAGCACTGGTAACTGAACTAGTACCTAAGTATTAGAATTTCGTATCACTTTCCTTTGGATACTTCCTTTGGGCTCTATGCTTCTTGAGAATGGACTGAGTGAGGGAGGGATGGTAGAAATGCTACTGCTTTTAGCCTTAGTTTTTCTGACAAAGAAGGGTAAAGACAAAATTAATTTGGAAGCCTATTGTTGGTAAGACTTAGGAAATAATAAAAGATGTTCTGTCTTTGCATACATTCTTTTTTTGTTGATTCTACACAGCAACTGTTTACTTTGGAGTATTTATAGTTTGTATGTTCAGTAGTTTTTCAGGGATTTTTTTTGTTAAGCCAACATGCAAATATAGTGACCCTAACAACTATCTCTCATTATGTAAGGCTAAGGTGTCAGTGTGGCAGTCTTGGAATTATTTCAACCCAAGCAAAGGAAAAACAAACATTGGTGGGTTCATCCCCTATCCATATCACAAAGCTTTGGATTCTTTTTGGATTCTCTTCAATGTATTTAACCTTTGAGCATTAGAATAGTTGACAAAGGAAGTAAGAGAATATGAGAACTGTTTTTGGGGTTTTGTTTGTTTTGTTTTGTTTAGAGACAGGGTCTTGCTCTGTTGCTGGAGTGCAGTGGCACGATTATAACTCACTGCAGCCTTGAACTCCTGGGCTCAACTGGTCCTCCCGCCTCAGCCTCCCAAGTAACTGGGACTGCAGACGCATGCCACTACCCCTAGCTAATTTTTCTATTTTCTTTTGAGATGGGGGTCTCACTATGTTGCCCAGGCTAGTCTCGAACTCCTGGCCTCATGTGATCCTCCTGCCTTGGCCTCAATGTGCTGAGATTACAGGCATGAGCCACCATGCTTTGCCAATGCCATGATTTAAATCATGTCCTTCAAGTGTTAGTAAGTAAAGTGGCCTGATTTTAGGTTATATATCAGCTGTTTCATTGGGATTCCTTTTTTAGGAAAAATAAATTATCTCCAAAAAGAAAGCAAAAACAGCTTTCCTTTGATCTGATTATACATCAGAGTTGTCCATTGAGGACCTTGAATGCAGGAATTCTTGAATTTATCTAGATGGAAAGGCAAGCATGATTGATAGATTTTGTTAGTCTTCTAATTGAATCCAGTTTTGATAATTATTTCCATAGCTATTTCAGAATTTACTATTGATCATTTTATAGTCATGAACATAGGAAAACATTGTGAAAATACCCATGGAAAATGAAATAGTTTTTGGTTTTCGTTGAAAGCAGTCACTTAGCTGATTTTGTCTTGCATATTTCCCCACATTTAACTTTACCCAACTTAGCTCCCCTTTTCCAAGTTAGAACTGAAGTCTAGCACATTGGGAAAATGACTTTTATTAAATGCATGACTAAAATTCTTCAAAACCCCGGCCAGACTCTGCAAGGGGCTGCTGCAGATTGCACACAGGAAGAACTGTGGCTGGTCTGCTGATCTGGGCATAGCCAGGCTTGTATACAGGCATACCGGATAAGTAATTGGTCTTTTTTTTTTTTTTTTCTTGCTCTATCGCCGAGGCTGGAGTGCCATGGCCGGATCTCAGCTCACTGCTAGCTCCGCCTCCCGGGTTTACGCCATTCTCCTGCCTCAGCCTCCCGAGTAGCTGGGACTACAGGCGCCCGCCACCTCGCCCAGCTAGTTTTTTTGTATTTTTTTTAGAAGAGACAGGGTTTCACCGTATTAGCCAGGATGGTCTCGATCTCCTGACCTCGTGATCCGCCCGTCTCGGCCTCCCAAAGTACTGGGATTACAGGCTTGAGCCACCGCGCCCGCCCAAGTAATTGGTCTTAAACATAACATTTCAAAGAACTAGAACTCAAAAAGTGATTCCCTACTGAAAGAGCTTCCTCTTTTATTGCTCTGAAATGATCTCTCAATTTGGCTCGTTCTGAAAGTTGCCATTTGGATTGGACTGGGAACAAAAGTTGGAATTTATTGAAAACAACTCATTGCTTAATCTCTGGCAATTTTATTTTATATGTGATCAACAGATGTGTTGCAAGTCGGATTCAGAAGGAAAATAAAAGTTTAAACAGTTAAAATGTGGTCATCAAACACTTTTCCAAACCTGTAGGAAAATAAAATTAAAATCTATTTGAGAAATACTCAGGTGCAACATAGATTTTTATTCTGCTTTCTTCTTGTTCACTCCCATTTCTGCCTCCCATTCTCCTTACGTTTGCATGTTAATTACAGAAGACAGCCAGGTAGTGGAAACAGAACAAGGAATTTGAACTCTGAAGACTTCACTTCCAGACCTGGTTCTGCTACTTTCGGTGTGAATCCTTCTCAGACTGGTCATTGAGCTTCCCTGAGCATGGTGGTAATCCTAGCCAGGCATAGTGGCACTCGCTTGTAGTCCTAGCTACTCAGGAGGCTGAGGCAGGAGGATTGCTAGAGCCCAGGAGTTTGAGGCTGCAGTGCACTGTGATCGTGTCTGTGAATAGGCACTGCACTCCAGCCTGGGCAGCAAAGCGTGATCCCCATTTAAAAATCATAATAATAAAGTACTTTGTCCTACCTTCCTCACCAAGGTGACTGTTAATTTCAGATGATATGATACCTGTAGAAACTTTAGTTTCTCCCAGTGTGATTCTTCTTATTAAATTGCATATCCAGGACTAGTCTTTTAATCTTCTGACATTGTTTTTGAGAGTAAGAGTATCAGAAAATTATTTTTCCAGTTCTTCTAGTACTACCACTGGGAATTGGGAATGCCAAGTCCTTACTGTAAATGAAAATGTATCCCTAATCTAAGAGGTCTATTCCAAGTACCAATTCTGACAAGAAATTTAATGGAATGGTAATGTATGTATATTCTTATACAGTGTGATGTGGGGCTTGCTTAAACTTGCTGACAGTCAGTAGAATTTGGAGATTAAAAGAAAAAAAAAACCACAATCAATTCTCGGGCTTTAGATCAAAATCTCAACAGCACTTACAGCTTGGCAAAGAATTTTGCCTTTGGCCTATGCTGATGCTCCTTCTGGTTACTCTCTTCTGAGACTCCAGAATGTTAGATTTGTGTAGGAACCATAATTTATAAGAAGGTGCTAGGTCCCTCTCCTCAGAGTTGTGAAGAATTTCTTTCCTTGTCTTCCCTTGCCTTTTACCTAAGGACCTATGAATGTGTGTTGGATCTAAGCTCAGGTTTTGGGTTGAGAGGCCTAAAGTTGAGCCCACTTGAATGGTAGCTTACCAATACACGTCTCTGCTGACGTCATAGCTCGTTAACATTCCCTCCACTGTTGTTGACCTCCGAAGCACCCACATTTCACTGCCCCTCCCCCAACATCTTCACAGAGCTTTTACTCCCCTAAAAACTTTTTCAAAATTTCATTTGTAACTGTTACGCACAGATGACATGGAGAATTATTCTAAGTGCTGAATTTTTTATCACTAGAATATTTAGACCAACACTAGGATATCTGTGACTAGTATGGAAACTCAAATAGGCTTTATGGCTACTTTTCGTGATTGCATTGACTTCTATTTATTTGGGAATATTTAGTTTTAAAAAATTATAGAACAAATATGGATACAATAATTTGACGGTTTTGCCATCTCAAAACCATGTATCATTTGCACTGAGAACGTAACACTAGCTGGGTGTTATTGGTGTTCTTTTTTTTTTTTTTTTTTAACAGAACCAATAAAATGATTAATATGTGTTTTTGCAGGAGCTTATTTCTCATTGTAGCTTCAATATTGGAGGAGAGATTAAATTTCTGAGTATGAATCTGATTTTTCAGACTTCCAGCTTCCTATAAGTTTTTATGTGCTGATGCAGAGTTGCTGTTTTTAGGTCATAGCAATTTGGCTTTTCTAGAAGCTATTCTTTTTCTAAGTGACTGGCAGGAATCATTACTCTCTATGGCAAGAAACCAGAAGTTGGCAGAAGCCCTACAATGACTGTCCAGTTGTTTTTAGTTTGTTTATTTTTTAACTGTTTTGCCAGTTTCCAGATTTTCCTCCCTTGTCTTATAGGGTATCAGGTTCAAAGCCAGTGATACACATGTAGTCACAGACCTGCCCAGGTCAGGTATGAGGAGGGGTCAGGCCCTTCCTCAGATAGACTGTCTATTTAGCATTCTGGACAGAAGCCAGAGATCATGGTACGTTCCTAGAATTGCACAACTCAAAGCTACAACCATCAGGCAAGTTTTGTATGTGTTCCTGAAACTCTTACATTGTGACTTTGATTTCTTTTGATTGTTTAGAGGTATGAATCAAACAAGGATCGTTTCGTAACGATCGACAATAAGCACTAAAAGCCTCAGTGATTACAGTAATATTTCCTACCTCAGCCTCTTTCCCGTATGAATTTTACAATGCTGAAAAGGGCTAGGGCTCTAACCTGAAGAGATTTCTGAATTTGCCTCTTTTCTGACAGAATTAACTGAAGTATAAAGTATTTCAAGTGGGGGCCACTCTGGAACTGAGCTCTACCTTTTTACCTGGAGTTAAACCATCCCAGTTTTATCCTCTGCTGGCCAGGGTCAATTTGGTAATAACAAGCCCAGAATGAAACACATCTGTTTATCCCTTATCTGCAGTAACAACTAGAAATGCTTTTGCTTGTTTGAGCTTTGCCTTCCCTAGAACCTTGATATTTGTTTTGAATTTGGTTTTTGGCAGAATGAGATCCCATGCATGCCAGGCAGGCTCAGGGATGTAGAGTTAGTAGTTTGGGGCTTTGTTTTTTATTGACTTGCTCTGGGCGGAAGCTTTCAGTTTTAATGTGTGAGTCTTCTATTGTCCTAGCTGTGCTGCCAGTAAAGAATGCATCCTCTATTTTGGAACTGTGCCAGATAAGATGCACATTTGTCTATTCTACTTCTTTATCAAGTAAGGTTACCTAACTGGGTCTACCACTGTTTTAAGATATTAAAGACAAAATCATGCTATGGTAAATGAAGAGTACTTGTTCTCTAAGTCTGCTGAGGAAAGAAAATGGGCTAGTGTGCTAAAGGAACAGATTCATATTAGCTACCTGTTTTGGAATTTTAAAAATTGAGATATACTTAATATGCCATAAATTCACCATTTTAAGGTGTACAATTAACTGGTCTTTAGTATATTCAGAAGGTTGTGCATCCATCACCACTAACATTTTTATCACCCCAAAAAGAAACCCTGTACCCATAAGCAGTCACTCCCCAATCCCTTCTCCCCCCATCCCCTGGCCACCCCTAATCTACTTTATGTCTTTATGGATTTGCGTATTCTGGACATTTCATGTAAATGGAGTCATACAATATGTGGCCTTTTGTGTCTGGCTTCTTTTACTTCACATAATTTTCTCAAGGTTCATCTGTGTTATAGCATATATCAGTACTTCATTTCTATTTATGGCTGAATAATGTTCCATTGTATGAATATACAGTATTTTACTTATCCATTCATGAGTTGATAGATATTTGGGCCATTTTAATCTTTTGGCTGCTATGAATAATGCTGCTATACACATTTATGTATATGTTCTTGTATGGACATATGTTTTCAGATCCCTTGGGTATATAACTAGGAGTAGAATTGCTGGGTCATATGGAAATTCTATCTTTAACTTTTTGAGAATCTGCCAGACTGTTTTCCTTAGAAACTGTACCATTTTACATTCCCAATAGCAGTATGGAATGGTGCTAATTTCTCAACATCCTCATCAACACTCATTGTCATTATCAGACGTTTTTGATTATAGCCATCCTTGTGGGTATATCAATTGTGGTTTTCATTTGCATTTACCTGATGGCTAATAACATTGAGTGTCTTTTCATATGGTTATTGAGTATTTACAGGGTTTTTTTGGAAAATGTCTTATCCAGATTCTTTATCCCTTTTTAAATTAGGTTGGTTTTTGTTTATGTGCCCATTGTTTAACTGGATTTTTAAAAATTGTTGAGTTTTAAGATATATGTGTGTATATAATACCAGACCCCTATCAGATATATGATTTAATTTTGTGGGGAAATATCGTCTCTCTTTTTGTGAGTTGTCTTTTTGCTTTCTTGATAATGTCCTTTGAAGCACAAAAGTTTTAAATTTTGATGAAGTCTAATTTATTTTTTCTTTGGTTGCTTGTGATTTAGGTTTTTCTTTTCTTTCCTTTCCTTTTCCTTTTCCCTTTCCCTTTTCCTTTCCTCTCCTCTCCTCTCCTCTCCCCTCCCCTCCCCTCCCCTCCCCTCCCCTCTCTTTGGACAGGGTTTCACTTTATCACCCAGGCTGAAGTACAGTGATAGCTCACTGCAGCCTCTGTGTCCCAGGCTTAAGCAATTCTCCCACCTTAACCAACTGAGTAGCTGGGATGACAGGTGCACACCACCACAGTCCAATTAGTTTTTTTTTCTAATTTTAGTGGAGATAGAGTCTCACTAGGGTGCCCACTCTGGTCTCGAACTCCTGAGCTCAAGCAATCCTCCCTCTTTGGCCTTCCAAAGTGCAGTTATTATAGGCATGAGCCACCAAGTCTGGCTGATTTAGGTTTCATTGCTGAGAAACTGTTGCCTAATCTAAGGTTATGATAATATACACCTGTATTTTCTTCTAAACATAATATAGTTTTGGCTCTTACGTTTAGGTCTTTGATCCATTTTTAGTTACTTTTTATATATGGTGTGAGGTAAGAGTCTAAATTCATTCTTTCGTATTGGACATTCAGTTGTCCCAGGCACATTTCTCCCATTGAATTGTCTTGGCAGCCTTGTCAAAAATCAGTTGACCATAGATGTACGGGTTTATTTCTGTACTCTCAGTTTTATTCTGTTGCTTTATATGTCTATCCTTATGCCAGTGTTAGGCTATCTTGATTACTGTGGTTTGTCACAAGTTTTAAAATCAGGAAATGTGAGTCTTCTAACTCTTTTGGGGATGGGGGATTGTTTTGGCTATTCTGGGTTCTTTCCGTATGAATTTTAGGATCAGGTTGTCAATTTCTACAAATAAGTGTATTAGGATTTTGAAAAGGATTGCATTGAATCTGTTGATCACTTTGAGAAGTATTGCCACCTTAACATATTAAATATTTTAATCCGTGAACACAGGATGTCTTTCTACTTATTTAGGACTCCTTTAATTTCTTTCAACAATATTTTATACTTTTCAGTGTACTAGTCTTGCATATTTGCTAAATATATTTCTAAATATTCTTTTTGATGCGATTGTAAATGAAATTATTTTCTTAATTTTATTTTCGTTTTTTCATTGCTTATTTATAGAAATACGATTGATTTTTGTATATTGATTATATTAGCAATTTTAAAGAACATCTTCTGGTTATAATTTCAAATATATTGGAACCAATATAGAAAGCCACTTGTAGTCACCCTTGGGATTCTTTTAAAGAGTAGAATATATATAGTTAACATTTGTTGAACACTTATTAGGTGTCAGGCATTAAGCTGCTATGTAAGTTACAATGAATTATTCTCATTTAATGCTAACTTTTGTCTTCATTTTACAATGAAGAATCCTTGCCTATAGTCCTACAATAAATCAGTGGCAGAGCTGGAACTTGAACCCAGGTCACTCACTCCAAAACCTGTTTTCTTAACCATTTGACTATACATACTGCCTTTTTGTGAATAATTCATAATAGCTCTATCCTGGAACCTAGATGATAGATTAAGCAACATGGAAATATTCTCCAGGTCTCCACTGCTTGTCTCTTTGCCAGGGTTGATCATTTCACTTTTGTACAACAGTGATTCTGTTCCTCCTTTGGGAAATGTTAATTTCAAAGAATCCTTCAGCAAGACTGTTTGAGCCACTATAGAGCCTGGAGGCAGACATAGTAAACAAAAGGTATATAAATACTGTATTAGTCCATTTTCACACTGATAAAAAGATACTACCTGAGACTGGATAATTTATAAAGGAAAGAGGTTTAACATTGACTGGCAGTTCTGCACGGCTGGGGAGGCCTTGGGAAACTTACAATCATGGCAGAAGGCAAAGGGGAAGCAAGGCACATTTTACATGGTGGCAGGAGAGAGAAGAAGAGAAAGAGCAAAGTGTCACACTTAAACCATCATCTCTTGTGAGAACTCCCTCACTATCATGAGAACAACATGGGGAAACAGTCCCCATGACCCAGTCACCTCCCACCAGGTCCCTCCCTTGACATGTGGGGATTACAGTTCGAGATGAGATTTGGGTGAGGACACAGAGCCAGACCATATCAAATACCAATTGTGATACATATTATGGAAGGGAAGAACAGGGTGCTATGACAGAGAGTAATATGATGTCCTGATCTGGAAATGACTCTTGAGCCATGACCTGGCCTGAAGTAATTAGCCTGTTTTAAAGTGGCGGAAGGAGCATTGTAGCAGAAGGAATAGGAGATGTTTATCTCATAGGATTATGGTGAAACTTAAATAAATAATACACATGAGAATTCCTAACCTAGACCAGGCACAAAGTAAATTCTTTTAAAAAATTGTTTTAAAGTTGTTACAGTGAGCATGAATACTTTTATAATCAGAAAGACAAATAAACGTTTAAAAGTAGTTGATGCTCTGAGAGAGACTAAACTACCTTGGATTGTGTATTTGCTGAGACAAGAGGGAATCTGGGCTGGTATCCTAGGGAGTGATCATTGGAGTAAATAAAAAGGATAAGGATGCAAAAGAACCTGAGAAGGATTGGTCAGAGAGGCATTAGAAGAACCTGGGGAAGATGTTACAGAAGGTGGAGGAAAGAAGGCTTTTGAGGAGAAAGGGTGGTTAATCATGCTAGACACCTGTAAGACTGTCAAATGGGATAAAGACTGAAAAGAGGCCATGGGGTTTGGCCCTTAGAGGACATTCAGTGATTTTTAAGATTAGTTTCAGTAGAGCAAAGGAGAAAAGGAACAGAGACACTAAGCCTATGAGAAAGTGGAAGGTGGGTATATGAACTATGGGTTCTAGAAGTTTGATAAGAAAGGAGAGATAAGAGGGACTGATTACTTAAAACAGGTGTGTTTTTTAAGGATCTGGGCTGAGAGGAAGTGGCTAGCAGTGAGAGAGCAATTAAAGATACTACAGAGAGGAAATAGCTGCTGGGACAGGTGGAAGAAGGAACTGGTATAGGAAACAGGACCCGATAGGGTCAGGAACCCAGGTACAGAGGTATGCCTTGGAAAGGAAGAGTGACAGGAAAGGCGAAAATAGTGAAAAGTTCAGAACAAGCCCAGGCACAGTGGCTCACGCCTGTAATCCCAGCACTTTGGGAGGCCGAGGTGGGCGGATCAGCTGAGGTCAGGAGTTCAAGACCAGCATGACCAACATGGAGAAACCCTGTCTCTACTAAAACTACAAAAAAAAAAAATTAGCTGGGCATGGTGGCGCATGCCCATAATCCCAGCTACTCTGCAGGCTGAGGCTGGAGAATCGCTGGAGGTTGCGGTGAGCCAAGATTGCGCCGTTGCACTCCAGCCTGGGTGACAAGAGCAAAACTCTGTCTCAAAAAAAAAAAAAGAAAGAAAAAGAAAGAAAGAAAGAAATGATCAGAACATAGCTGCAAAGAACTTTCGGAAATACAACCTTTATTCTAGGCAGCTATGGGTTCAGCTCTAAAAAAAAAAAAAATCTAGGTTGTTTTACTTAGGAAAAAGAGAATAGATGGATTCTTGGATAGGCAACTCACATTCTCTGCCATAGATTACCAAACCCATCTAGAGTGGTTGGTGAACCTGTGTAGGGAATTTAAATTATTTATTATTTACCGGTAACCTCATTTTATTGACAGATAAACTGACCCAAAGGTTAAGTAAGCTTCCGCAATTCATACAGTGAGTAGAAAACATAGCAGAAACAAAAGTCTTTATGCTCCCAAGTCCAGCATTCTTTCACTTGCACTGTTGCCTTTCATGTGATTGTGTGTGTATAGTATTTGTAGTTAATCTAGTAGACAATTTTAAGATTTAGAGATTTACTTCCAGATATCCTAAATATTCGATATCTAGGTAGTATTAGGTGCATTATATTAAAGTCTAGAAAGATTAAGAAGTCAGTGGGATTTAAATGTAGTCCATTGAAAATCTTTTTATAATGGATTTAATTTAGTTTTTGTTCAGAAACCCATTTGGCTGTTGAGACACAGTCGTTTCTCAGTGGTTTTGCAAAGTGTTTGCAAATTCTTCTCACCATAGGACCTGCTATTATATCATAAGGAACACTGGTGAAAGCTATTCCTGAACACCATTTATTTTAAAAACAAACCTTTTCCTAGTAAAAACAAATGTTTCTCCCTCTTAGTGTTATGAAATATTTCATCTTAGAAAACCCATGATGGAATGAAAAGTAGTGTGATGGCAAAAGGCTCTGAACTGAAGGCAGGGAGTGTATATCTCCACAAGTCACTTCTTCTGGCCACAGATTAAATTAAATTAAATAATTACATTTTAAAATGGGTATAAGAATAAATTAGGAAAAAATGGTAAGTGCTTTGGTGAAATAAAGTTGAAATAAACAGATAATGTTAAACTCTGTTTCAGCCATTAGCTAATTTTCTTCTCCTTTGTTGTCATAGCTAACTTCTTCGGTGGTTTCCTTCTTTTCTTTTCTGGACCTGTGTGCCTATGAGGGGAGGGTGAGTGGGCAATGGAGTCATTAACAGCCAATGAGCAGGTAGATGGAGGATGGTGAAAGGGCCTGGATGAGGCCACTGCAGAATAATCAGGCTGTGACTTGTATTGTTTCTTTTTAGTTTGGATGGTTTAATGACAGCCCTCAAGAGGATATTTACTTCCTCCTGCCCATGTATTTTGTCTGAATATGTGACATTGATTCCTTGGTATGGCCTCATATTCCTAACATGCAGGTTTGCCATGCACACGGTTATCTGAGTGTGAATGAGGGGAGGGTTGGGACAGAGAAGAAAGAGAGACTTGTGAACCTGACACAAGTATAGTTTTATATTTCTCTCACTGATCTTTTAACCATAGACTGTTGAGGTTTAAAGGCCTAGAGAAGTCATGTAACATAGTGTTTTTAAAATTGTGCTTCATGGAACCCAGTGATATGTCAGAACCAAGTAGGTGGGGCCCCTTGTAGTTAGGAACATGTACCTTGAAGAAAGTTGTAAAAATCGAATGAAGTCATGTCACTCCTCTACTAAAACTTCTCAGGGCTCCTCTTTGCCTGTGGCTTAAAGTCCAAGTTCCACAGCTTAAAATGCAGAGCCTTTCATGATCTGCCCACTGTGTGCCCATGCAGTTTCTCCTGTTCCATTCCTCCTGCTCTATCATATATTCTAGTAGTACCAGACCCCTGCTCCTTCCGTAAACCTGTCAGGCTATTTATAACTTCTGCATTTGCACTTGATGTTTCTTCCACAAGAATGCTCTGTTTGTCCAGTGTACTTCCATGCTCCCATCTCATTTATCCCCAAGCTTAAGTAACCCCTCAGCCCTATCCCGTCACTCACTCTCTTGTGATTCTGCTCTGTTTTCTGTATAACACCTATCACAGTCTAGAATGATATTCTTAATGTGTTTGTGTCCTCCACTTTTCTCACTCTGCACACTCTTTCTTAGCAAATTCATGGGCTCACATGGCATCTGTTAATAACACATCTTCATCTCCTGCCTAGTTCTCTCTCCTGTGCTTGCGGTTAGCATGCTGAAATATGGCCACTGCATAGCTTCACTAGTGATGCACCTGAAATTCACAGCAGAATGCCTCACGGTAACTAATCCTACCTTCCAACATGTTCTTCGTCTGAAGTTCTCATCTCAGTGAGTTGCCCTAGCCACAAAGCTGGGCGTCGTCTTTCATTCCTCCCCTCTTCCACAGCCAGTCATTTCTATTTGGCAATGCTTTGTCCTTAAATTCTTTTCCAGTCTTCTTTTCTACATCTCCATTGCAATAACCAGTTGCCCTCTTCTTGCTTAACTTGTGTACCGTCTTATTCTAGGTCCTGTAGAACAGTGCTGTCCAATAGAAATGTTATTTTACGTTTTCTAGTAGCTATATTAAAAAAGATAAAAAGAAGCAAGTGAGGTGGTGTGGTGGCTCACATCTGTAATCCTAGCACTTTGGGAGGGCAAGGCAGGTGAATCACTTGAGGCCAGGAGTTCAAGACCAGCCTGGCCAACATGGCCAAACCCCATCTCTACTAAAAATACAAAAATTAGCCGGGTGTGATGGTGCATGCCTGTAATCCCAGCTACTTGGGAAGCTGAGGCATGAGAATCACTTGAACCCAGGAGGCAGCGGTTGCAGTGAGCTGAGATTGCGCCACTACACTCCAGCCTGGACGACAAAGTGAGACCTTGTCTCAAAAAAAAAAAAGGAATCAAGTGAAATTAAGTGAGACCTTTTGAGACCTTGTCTCAAAAAAAAAAAAGGAATCAAGTGAAATTAAGTGAATCAAGTGAAATTAATAATGTATTTTAATAATGTAATAATGTATTTTATTTAAACCAATGTATTCAAAATATCAATTCAACATGTAATCAACATAAAAGCGGCGTGTTTAAAATTTCCTTTTAAACACTAGTCTTCAAAATCCAGTGTGTATTTTACACTTACAGCTCGTCTTAATTTAGATTAACCACATTTCTACCTCTAAATAGGTAAATATGGGCAGTGACTACTGCAGTAGGCATTAACAGCTGTAGGATGTAGAACCTGAAGCAAGAATTCAAGTGCTGACATTTTTTTGGTAACTTCCAGCCCAAAGTGGCAAGGGTAAAGGATAAAGGAAAATCAAGGAGGGAAAAGTATGATATAGCACCTTACCTTCTTGGCCATGGCCAAGGTTGTTGGCCACAACAGGTTGTTCAGACATGACTTCCCCCTAATTTTCTGTTTCCCATTGACTTCCTCCAACCCCTTGGCAACTGTTCAGAAAGCAGTATGACATTGTATCCAAGTTCACAGGTAGAAGGGTGACTCCGTATATGTTAAAGAGAAAGCTGGTGGAGGTTGAGGGAATCTTAGAGACATGGTAGGTTCACATTCAGTACACTCACTCAGTTTTTTGGTTTTGGTTTTATCTTTCTTCTGTTCAATTCCCAAACAAGAACAGTGTAGCCAGATATTCTGCTAAATGTAGCTCTGTCATTTCCCTCTTTTAAAACCTCCAGTGACTCTCCATTGTTTTCATGATAAAGGCCAGTATCATTTCATTAAAATTTTTACTTGATCTGGCCCTGTCTTTTTAGCTTCTTACCTCAACCACCTTCCTCTCATCTTAAATGCTGTGTATATTAATTATATATTGCTGTGTAACAGATGACCCCAAACATAGTGACTTAAAACAAAGCCAGGCGCAGTGACTCACGCCAGTAATCCCAGCACTTTGGGAGGCCAAGGTGGGCAGATCACAAGGTCAGGAGATCGACAACATCCTGGCTAACATGGTGAAACCCTGTCTCTACTAAAAATACAATAAATTAGCTGGGCTTGGTGGCACACGCCTGTAATCCCAGCTACTCGGGAGGCTGAGGCAGGAGAATCACTTGAACCCGGGAGGCAGAGGTTGCAGTGAGCCGAGATCACGCCACTGCACTCCAGCCTGGGCGACAGAGTGAGACTCCATCTCAAAAAAACAAAAAAGCAGTAAACATTTATTATCTCACAGTTTATAGGGATTAGGAATTTGAGAGTAGTTTAGCTGAGTGGTTTTGGCTTGAGGTCGCTGTCTTAGTCTGTTCAGGCTGTTACTAACAAATACTATTAACTGAATCGCTTATAAACAACAAGTTTATTTCTCATAGTTGCAGAGGCTGAGAAGTCCAAGATCAAGGTGCCAACAATTTTGGCATCTGGTGAGGGCCGTTTACTGATATATAGGTGGGGCTTTCTAGCAGTGGCCTCACATGACAGAAGGGACGAAGAAGCTTTCTCTGGCCTCTTTTTTTTTGAGACGGGCTGGCACGATCATGGCTCATTGCAGCCTTGAACCTCCCAAGTTTAAGCAATCCTCCCACCTCAGCCTCCTGAGTAGCTGGGACGATAGGTGCAAACCAACACGCCCTGTTAATTAAAAAAAAATTTTTTTGTAGAGGCAGGGTCCCACTATGTTGCTCAGGTTGGTCTGTAACTTTGGGGCTCAAGTAATCCCACCTTAGCCTCCCAAAGTATTAGGATTGCAGGTGTGAACCACCACACTTGGCTCTCTGGCCTCTTTTTATAAGGGAACCAGTCTCATTCATGAGGGCTCCTCACTCATGACCTAATCACCTCCCCAAAGCCTCCACCTCCTAATTCTGTCCATTGGGGGTTAGTATTTCGACATATGAATTTTGGGGGTGGGAAATAAACATTCAGATCCTCACAGTCTCTTCTTCTTTTTTTTTTTTTTCCCCCTCTCTTTTTTGGTTATATCTTCTGTCAGCTCATACCTACATCACAATCTCTTACAGTATTAAAGTCAAGATGTCAGCCAAGGCTATAGTCATCTGAATTTATGAATAGGTTTGACAGCTTCATTTTTCAAGGTGGCCCATTTGCATGGTTGGCAAGTTGACACTGACTGTTGGCAGATTTTCCACATTTTCCTATATAGAGGGCTGCTCGAGTGTCCCTACAGCATGGTGGCTGCCATCCTCCAGAGAAAGTGATCCAAGAGAGAAAGCAAAGCAGAAACTGCAATGTTTTGCTTTTTTTTCCCTAGACTTGAAAGTCAGACGTTGTCATTTTGGAACTGACCTTTGTAACCAATAGGATATTAGTATGAGAAGGAACCATATAAAGATATGAATAACAGAAAACAACCATTGGGTGCCATTTTGGAGGCTGGCTATCACTGTATGATGCATCTGTAAAATGTCTTTTTAGCCCTTCTGGCATGCCGTGACTTGTCTCTGGATATTGCTACATGTTGTTCTTTCTTACCACAAAAAACTTCTGTTTCTCTTCTTCTTGCTTGTCTTTCTAACTTCTTTTTATCCCTCAAGTTCCAGTTCGGATATGTCTTACTGTGAGAAGCATTCTTTTTACCAGGACAGCCCCCACCCCATCATCACCATCAACACCAATGGCCTGCTTATTCTATGCTATTAGAATGCTCTGTCTTTCTCCTTTCATAGTACTTATTATATTTTATTATAGTTGCCTGTTTCCTGGCCTGACTTCCCCACTAGACTCTTAAGTTCATGAGGGCAAGGACTACATCCTTCTGGTTTATTGTTATATCCTTAGTACCCAGCATAGTACTTGACAACACATCATAGGTTCTCAGTAAATAGTTGCTGGTTGTTAAAAATGAAGGAAGGGATACATGGGTGAGTGGATGGATGAATGAATGACCAAATATCTTGTCTTTTTTTTTTTTTTTTGAGACGGAGTCTCACTCTGTCGCTCGGGCTGGAGTGCAGTGGCCGGATCTCAGCTCACTGCAAGCTCCGCCTCCCGGGTTTACGCCATTCTCCTGCCTCAGCCTCCCGAGTAGCTGGGACTACAGGCGCCCGCCACCTCGCCCGGCTAGTTTTTTTGTATTTTTTAGTAGAGACGGGGTTTCACAGTGTTAGCCAGGATGGTCTCGATCTCCTGACCTCGTGATCCGCCCGTCTCGGCCTCCCAAAGTGCTGGGATTACAGGCTTGAGCCACCGCGCCCGGCCAATATCTTGTCTTTTCTACTAGACTCTGAACTCCTAGAGAACTGTGCCCTCATCTTTTTGTTTTTGTATCCCCAGAATATTACATGGTGCCCAAACAGATAATAGGCCCCTATTAAATATCCCTTTCTCCTTTCTTCTCTTTCTCCCAATTCTTAATAGAGTGAAGATTTTGAGAGGCTCCACATCTCCGTCTGTCTGTCATTAGTGGTAAATCTGATTATGTCAAAAATTCACCTTTTGGTTATTTTTATTGTCAAATATTGCAGACATTCCCTTGGAAGTCAACATTGTAATATGATTTCAGATAATTTGTATTTGTAATGAGAGAGTATAATAGCCCTAGCAGTGTTCATTTGGGCTTTAGCAAGTACCTTGACCATGAAAGGTGTTTTGTGAATGATTGATGAATAAATTCAACATATTGTTAAGTGCATTTTATTGAGTAACTATGTTGTGGCTTAGTATAAGAAATGAAAAGTTTTTCTTAGACTTTTTTTTTTTTAGACCAAGGAATTATTGGCATAGAAGTTGAGTAAGTTCTTTCTGTTTCCAGATTTGAAATTTAAGAGAAAATTGACCTATTATTGTGGCTTCAGTTGTTTCTTAGGCCAGTTCTCTTCTAGCTCGGCTAGCTTTGTGGAAAGGCAGCAAGCAAAAGGGAAGCTTGTGGACAATGTTGGCCCTGCCTCCTCCCCTCAGAATATGCAGAACCCAGAGTCAATTTGCAAGAACCTCCAGAATGAAAGCAATAACCTTCAATATTCCTTCATATTCCTCCTCCTCTTTTTATTCTCGTTACAAATCTTTGTCTTGGCTGGGCGCAGTGGCTCATGCCTGTAATCCCAGCACTTTGGGAGGCTGAGGCGGATGGATCACCTGAGGTCAGGAATTCAACACCAGCCTAGCCAACATGGCGAAACCCTGTCTCTACTAAAAAATACAAAAATTAGCCGTGCATGGTGGCACACGCCTATAATCCCAGCTACTTGGGAGGCTGAGGCAGGAGAATCATTTGAACCTGGGAGGCAGAGGTTGCAGTGAGCCAAGATCACGCCATTGCACTCCAGCCTGGGTGATAGAACAAGACTCCGTCTCAAAAAAAAAAAAAAAAAAAAAATCATTGTCTTAAGGATGAGCAAAATAAATAAATTTTTAAATATCAGTGTCTTGTTTTATATTTTTCTCTATTTTTGTGCCTTATAAATTAACTCTATTTTTTTTTTGGTGTTTTGTTTTGTTCCCAGAGGTTCATTAAAAGGGCAAGGTCTTTGGAATTAATCAGAACTACATTCAGATTCTGACTGCCATTTCTTTCCTGCTGTGTGTTGTTGGACAGATTACTTTATATCTCTGAAACTTTTTCTTTTTAGTATGGCAAATGAGAATAAAATTAGCTCCTTCATAAGATTGTCATCAGGTTCAGTGTAAATTGCCTAACAAGGTCTTTGATATACAGTAGGTGCTCAGTCAAGATTGGGTAGCACCCCCTTTTCCTACGCTGTATTCCCCAGCTTGAAAAGGAGTTGCTGTGTCTCTTTGGTCGTGTGATTGTTGCCCCAGCAGTGAGGGACTAACCCATTCTAGCAGAGAGGCAGTTCCCTGAGCCATCTGACAAAACTCCTAGTCTATTCACTTTCTTGGGTCATTTCCCAACTAACCAAGGTAACGCAGTCTGAATATATTGTGTTTTTCCTGTGATTTTTTTTTTCTCTTTTTTTGCATTCCCTTTTCTTCTTTGACTCTGTTTTTCTCTCTCTGTTGATGATTGATATTTTTAACCCTCCTTGCTTCCTCTTGCTGGTCCATGCCATAGAGTCTAGACTCTGGGAGGAGGACTCTCCTCTGGGAAGCCTTTGCTCCAGAAACTCAGAGCTGGGATTAGCTGTTCTGGACTTTGCTTGGTGTCTTGCCAGAAAGTGGTCTATTGCATGATGTTTCCCCTTTTTTTTCTCCATATGATCTAAAGAGACATCTGTCTGGGAAGAGTGTGATGGGCCCCACAAACAGACTGTCTGGGGTATCCAAATCTTGAGTTGTGTGGCCTGTTAAAACAGCTCTGTGTCAAAAGTGATGAATAGTTTTTGTAGATTTTGAGCAAGTTGCCAATCGATCAGCTACTGTTTAATGAGAGAGAGGCACTGTAAGAGGAGCAAAAACCCAGCTGCCTGTTCGGGTGCCACCTGTCTTTTCTCTTTACTTCATTTTCTTGCTAATGAAGGAACCAATTGGTTTAGAGCGATCAATGCTGACCTATTAGGATCAGACATTGTTTTGGCATTGCCAAGGCAATTAAATTCAGCAGGGTAAGGATTAGAGAGAGAATAGCTATAAAAAAAAAAAAAAAAAAAAAAGAGAAACAAGCAAGTTTTTATTCAAAAACAACCACTCTGGTGTTTGAGGTATCAAAAAGATTAGTTAAGAGAGAATTAATCATTACAGCATTTTCTTTCTTGGTAAAATAATCAGAAGATTTGTTGACATTAGTTCTTAGATGTAAGAAGATAGGAAGCTCTGCTTCACTGATCTGACTTCAGGTATGACCTTCGTCATTGCCTTCTTTCCTATTTAAAGCTGTGACTCATCCAAAAAGCCTTCTCCAAGAGACTGTGTATCGTGTAATGGGTACTGTGACCTATATGTGCTAGATTTTCCAAAGCAGCTCTGATTTAAAATAGTCTGGCCCCTCATCATTCTATTAACAGATGATGTGATTAGGAAATTGTTAACCAAGTCTATAACTTAAGACTTGATAAAGAGGATAGTATGTAAAACCCTTGAGAGTAATGTTCATGAGCTAATCATCTTGGCATACATTCCTCACCCTAATTCCATTCCCCTCAGCCTGATGCCTTCTTAGATGTTCAGTAACTGTTTGACTAAACTGACTGCATAAATGAATAAGACGTGAAGTCTTTAAAAATGGGTAAGGTTTGAAGTTTTGATATTCCAGGACCAGGGAGACAATAAGTATAAGCATATAAAAGCAGGAATGATAGAGTAAATTAGGGAGACCTGAGGTCTTTTCTAGAGTGGAAGGTATGTACTAAAGCAGGAGTTCCCAGACTTCTGGATTTCACAGACCAGTGCAATTTCCAAAAGGAATTTTGCTAAGTAAAGATGTTGACTGTCACTGTTGTTCTATAACACCAAAATGTAGAGTGTATATAATTTTGGCAAAAAAGGACAGTTCTTTAAATTGCTTATGTTTGTATTAAGGAAGTGACTAAAGCATCACCATCTACCTCTTTGTAATGAGAGTGGAGCCATGTATCAGTTTAAGTAGTGGTGACAATGTAGGTGATACTCTGCATGTTCCTTAGAGTTGTATAATGTCTTGAATTTGGAGGTACTGTCTAGACATCCATGTCTGGTTGATCTTTGATCCTCCATTGGTTTCCTATGCTTTTTGTCTTCATTTCACCTACCAGTGTTCTTTTTTCTTGTTCATGAATATTTCAGTATCTTGAATATTGGCTGTTATTGTTTCTTCAGAATGCTCTCTGGGGTTTATACTGGATAACTGCTCCTGAAATTGCTAGATAACTTTAGTGACTAAAGTTATCTTTAGTCAGGGGTCTCACAACTTTTTTGGATCATGTACCCGTTAGTAAAAAAATTTACACATGGGCCAGGCGAGATGGCTCATGCCTATAATCCCAGCACTTTGGGAGGCCAAGGTGGGCGGATCACTTGAGGTCAGGAGTTCGAGACCAGCCTGGTCAACAGGGTGAAACCTCGTCTCTACTAAAAATACAAAAATTAGCTGGGCATGGTAGCATGCGCCTGTACTCCTAGCTACTTGGGAGACTGAGGCAGGAGAGTTGCTTGAGCATGGGAGGCAGAGGTTGCAGTGAGCTGAGATCGGGCCACTGCACTCCAACCTGGGCGACAGAGTGAGACTCCATTAAAAAAAAAAAATTACACCTGAAGAAGTGATCAACATCATTAGTCATGAGGAAAATGCAAATCAAAGGTTGTGAGATACCACTTCAACCCAGGAGGACGGTTAGAATAAAAAAGTCTGATCCTTGTTGGCAAGGATGTGGAGAAATTAGAACCCTCATAAACTGCAGGTGAGAATGTAAAAATGGTACAACTACTTTGGAAATAGTCTGACAGTTCCTCAAAATGTTAAATATAGAGTTACCGCTTGACCCAGCAGTTCCACCTCTAGCTGTATACTTGAGAAATGAAAACATATATCCACATAAAAACTCAGCATGAATGTTTATAGCAACACTAGTCATAATAATAACCAAAAATGGAAACAATCCAAATGTCCCCCAATTGATGAATAGATAAATAAAATGTGGTATATCCATACAATGGAATATTATTTAGCCATTAAAATGAGTGAAGTACTGATACATGGTACAATGTGGATAAACCTTGAAAGGATTATGCTAAGTGAAAGAAGTTAGTTACAAAATATCACACATTACATGCTTTCATTTATATGAAATCCCTAGAATAGGTAATCTATAGGGACAGAACATAGATTAATGGTTGCTTAGGTCTGAAAGAATGAGGAGGTGACAGCTAAAGGATACAGGTGTTTCTGAGATGATTAAAATGTTCTAAATTGTGATAGTTGTCAAACTCTGTAACTATACTATAAACCATTGAATCATATACTTAAGTTGGTGAATTGTATAGTATATAAATTATATCTTACTAAAATGATTACAAAGAAAATTTTTGAGTGGGGTCCACTGACATATTTATTCATTTATAAACTATATACATGTACTCCTGAACTAATGTGTACATTATAAAACATACAAAAATATAGGCATTTTTAAAGTATACAATAGCAGTAATGGGGCTGGGCGCGGTGGCTCACACCTGTAATCCCAGCACTTTGGGAGGCCGAGGTGGGTGGATCACAAGGTCTGGAGATTGAGACCATCCTGGCTAACTGACTAACATGGTGAAACCCCGTCTCTACTAAAAATACAAAAAATTAGCCAGGTGTGGTGGCAGGCGCCTGTAGTCCCAGCTACTTGGGAGGCTGAGATAGGAGAATGGCGTGAACCTGGGAGGCAGAGCTTGCAGTGAGCCGAGATTGCACCACTGCACTCCAGCCTGGGCGACAGAGCGAGACTCTGTCAAAAAAATAAAAAAAGAAGAAGTAATGGTAAGATAGATTCTAGTATTTTCTTTTTGTAACCAATGAATCAGAATCTTACAAACCCCCGGAGTGTATGCACCCCACTTTGGAAACCATTCTCTTTGACCACATGATAGAGATTAGTCTGTGTGAAAAAAGCCTTTGTAGGTAAGCTAGGTTTGCCAAGTCCAAAGAGCCTGATGTGTTGGTACTGTGAAAATCTTTGGGTGACCTGTAATCCCAGCACTTTGGGAGGCAGAGGCAGGTGGATCACTTGAGGTCAGGAGTTCGAGACCAGCCTGGCCAACATGGTGAAACCCCATTTCTACTACAAATACAAAAATTAGCTGGGCATGGTGGCAGATGCCTGTGATCCCAACTACTCAGGAGGCTGAAGAAGTCTCAAAAAAAAAGAAAGAAACTCTTTGGAAGTATCTCTATATCCTGAGGAAAATGAAAGCCTTCTGTGTTGTAGCCCAGCGCACTCTGAGATATGTGACGGCACCAGCAGAGAGGTATTTTCAGTTACTTCATTGTACCATCAGGAAGAAGTTTGAGTGGCATATGATGACAATCAGTGATGGCCCTATAACCTCGTATTTCATAATTACCACTAGAATATATTCAATATGTATGTGGGACTCTACAGAGAGAGAAAGGAAAAAACTCTATTCCCAGCTGCATAACATAAAGGTGTATTTTTATTAAGAGCTTTGACTGACAATGTAAATCATAAATCACCAACATAAAGCTTAAGACACCAGAAGCCAGAAAGAAAATATAACCTGTAAAATGTACAATACTGGTGTAGTTTAATACTCACGGTTCCCAGGATTTTAAAGCAATGACATACCAAATTAAGACAGCTAATTTATTTATTCAATATTTTCTTTTTTCAGGTAAGCTAGTCTTCTTGATCCTTTGTGCCATTTCTGTGTCATGTCAGCTGACAATAATCAACTTGGATATATACGCATTTGAGTAATTCATTCTTGAAAAAAGGTGGTAAATTACAGCACATTTGTTGTAAAAATATTTGTATACCATGAAGTGACTGTAAAGCATAGTCAATTGTGAATGAAAGTGAACGTCCAATGCCATCCAGCATGGGGCTGTATGTGTAGTGCAGCTGCTTGCTTCATACATGTTTACTGGTGGCATCTTTGATGCTGAAAGGTTAAAGAGAGAGTAGTTTGAAATTTCCTGGCTCTTTTTGGAATGTACAAAGAAGACAGTATTGCATTGGCCTGTTTTTTGATGCAGTAATGTATCATTAACAATTTATTGTGGTATATCAAGCCATGAAACAGACCACATCTGAGCATATTTCTCTGACAGACAAAGGTGCAGATTTTATGTATTGAGTTAAAGGAAATGAAACTTTCCCAGCAAGGGTAAGTAGAAAGAAATTTGGCCATAGATGTAATATATGTCTTTAAAATGTGGTGAAAATAAGTTTAAAAGATTCTTTGTTAAATCCTCACCTCTATTAATTAATCTCTATACTATAAATTATCACAGATTTCCTGCCAGTTAAAGACAGTTAGAAGATCTAGTAGAGAGTTTGGTACATTACATAGTGCTAAAAATAAATTATTATTTTACTGTTGTCATTTCCCCCCTTTGTTTAAAAAGCTCTCTTGCTAGTATAAAACCTGTGGTATAACAATACTCAGATTTCTTTCTTGAGAAAGGGTACAACAATAGATCATAAAGCACAATTTGTTAACCTCTTTTAAAATGTAGCTTTTATAATGACACTTTAATATTTCAGAAGTCCTGAAGGTTTAATTTTAGATTTCAGTTTAAATGACCCTCAGGTTCTTGGTATTAGTGTTTCAAGGTTAAAGCTTAGAAACAGAATAGGTGTTTTTATACATATACAAAAAACTGCTGGCCAAAGGATTGATGGACACTGTCATTTTCAACACAGTTCATTTGAAAATGGCCATATTGAATCTATAAACACACTAAATTCAGTTGATATATTTTCTTTCAGTCAATATGAACTCTGGTAATACAGTGAGGAGATAGGAAAATCTAATATACCATGTGCAGAAAATACACAAATAGCTCCCTATTCCAAAGCATTTTAGTTCCCTTCTCTTCAGTGGAACACATAAAGCTGAAAACATATCATTATAAAAGTCTAAGTAGACTGTAATCCTAACAGCTAATACAGGCACTAAGTTATACCATCTTCTTTTTTTCTTTTAAAAACAGAACAAAGCAGCCCCTAATGTTACAGAGCTAATGCTGCTGTTACTGTACAAGTCAAATAGGAGAGGGGCCATAGTTACCAACAATATGGTCTGGCTCCAGCCAGTTAAACTATGAACCTCAAAGCTGTTGTAATAAAGTAGACTTTTTTTTTTTTTTTTTGTCAGGGGCATTTATACCAGAAGCATTTTCTTGGAACAAAGTGCACATCTGAACATTTAAATCCAGATATGCTAACAGATGTCTCTTGAGCAAGAGCATCATAAAACCAGATTTCACTTGAGTGAGGAAAATACTTATTCCATCATTTTTAATTTTTCACTTGGAGATTACATTTCACTCCAGACTACAGTCCCAGGGACTGTGATTAGAAAGGGTATCTGAGGAGGTAGAATTGGTATATCCTATCAGTGTGAAGTGAGTACATGCATTTCAAATTGATGCTACCTAGTTCTGAGAACATGGAATGCTAATGAAGTGGGCCATTATTTTTCTCTCTTGGTTTTCAGGCCTCTTTGCTGCAAATGTCTGACACCCTGTGAATTAGTTCTTCTCCTTTATGATTCCATGCAATGTATTTGGCATCTGGGCAAGTCCTTTTCCCAAGAATTTATCTGTTGGGTGATTTCTCCTCTGGGCATGAATGGAACAAAATGAATGATACACTTTTAGAAGGTTTCTCCCAAATCCATGTTATATCTTGTGGCCATTACTCACAATGTCTGTCATACTGACTAGATACCAACAGCTGAATCATGAATATTAGATGCATGATGCCTTCATATGGCTTTTGTCTTATCTATTATTATTATTATTATAGTTGTTGTTGTTTTTTATTATAGTTTTGCTCTTGTCACCCAGGCTGGAGTGCAGTGGAATGATCTCAGCTCCTTGCAACCTCTGCCTCCCGGGTTCAAGCAGTTCTCCTGCCCCAGCATCCCGAGTAGCTGGGATTACAGGCATGCACTACCACACCTGGCTAATTTTGTATTTTTAGTAGAGACGGGATTTCACCATGTTGGCCAGGCTGGTCTTGAACTCCTGACCTCAGGTGATCCGCCCTCCTCGACCTCCCAAAGTGCTGGGATTACAGGCATGAGCCACTGTGCCAGCCAACTTTTGTCTTATTATTCTAGACTTACTATAGTCTCTCCCTATAACAAACAAATATGTACAGATTTATATTCAGAAACATAATTATAGTTGAAAAAGAAACATGATTTGATTGCTTAATTTAAAATTTCTAGGAAGGTGAATGTCCAAGAGTAAATCCTTAAGTGCTTCCTTGTTCTATGTGCAAGCATCCTTTCTTACTACACAATATAGAATGTCACTTTAGAGGTGCATCAAATAAACATTTTTGCCAAATGGAGAATTGAGACCAGTAATATCACCAACACAGAGGGGACTTTTGGGAAACAAGAGTGAATTGGGCCAGACACGTTGGCTCATGCCTGTAATCCCAGCACTTTGGGAGCCCAAGGTGGGCCGATGGATTGAACTCTGAAGTTCGAGCCCAGCCTGGGCAACATGGTGAAATCCAGTCTCTACAAAAGTGTATAAAAATTAACTGGATGTTGTGCATACACCTGTAGTCCCAGCTACTTGGGAGGCTGAGGTGGCAGGATTGCTTGAGCCTGGGAGGCGGAGGTTGCAGAACGCCAAGATCATACTACTGCACTTAAGCCTGGGTGACAGAACAAGACCCTGGCCCCCACTCCAAAAAAAGGAGTAAGCTGCAAAATGTATCCCAAATATAAATATCACTATAATTTTATTACATTTATATTGATCAGAATTTTAAAATTTGACCTTATATTGCAGGAACCAGAATTCTCAGCACTCAGCACCTGCTAAATGAGCCTGTGAGCACTGTATTGCACATTTGTGACAGTAGACATTCACTTTCAACTGAAGTCTTTGGCAGGAGCAATATATTATATTTTGGAGCACCTCACATTTCTTTAATCTTATGTTATTTTCTTCATTCTTCTTATATTTATTCCATTTAAATTGAAGATAATTTATCATGGATGTTGTTATATATTACCTTGGAGTTTTTCCTTCTTATGAAATTTTGGGGTGGCAAAATTGATATCCTACCTTAAATTTATTCTGACATGAAGATTTCTGAAACAGAATTGTTTCTTGAAACTTGTAGCCTATGTAGAATGAAATAACAAAAATTAAATAGAGGATTTTCGTTTAGGGTTACAAATAACAATATTGTCACCGAATAATACTATAAAGATTAGAAGTAGGATCTTATTGTTGGGCGCGGTGGCTCAACCCTGCAATCTCAGTACTTTGGGAGGCCAAGTTGGGTGGATCACTTGAGGCCAGGAGTTTTTTGAGACTAGCCTGGCCAACGTGGCGAAACCCCATCTGTACTAAAAATACAAAAATTAGGCATGGTGGCGTGCACCTGTAGTCTCAGCTACTCAGCTACAGGAGGCTGAGGCATGAGAACTGTTTGAACTTAAGAGGTGGAGGTTGCAGTCATCTGAGATTGCACCACTGCACTCCAACCTGGGTGACAGAGTAAGACTGTCTCAAAAAAAAAAAAAAAAAGTATGATATTATTTAATCTCTGATAGTTTGCCTGTTTGTTTTTTTTTTTTTCTTTTGAGATGGAGTCTCGCTCTGCCGCCCGGGCTAGAGTGCAGTGGCGGGATCTCAGCTCACTTCAGCTCACTGCAAGCTCCGCCTCCCGGGTTCACGCCATTCTCCTGCCTCAGCCTCCCAAGTAGCTGGGACTACAGGCGCCCGCCACCACGCCCGGCTAGTTTTTTGTATTTTTTAGTAGAGATGGGGTTTCACCGTGTTAGCCAGGATAGTCTTGATCTCCTGACCTCGTGATCCACCCGTCTCGGCCTCCCAAAGTGCTGGGATTACAGGCTTGAGCCACCGCGCCCGGCCAGTTTGCCTGTTTTTAAAAAAATTTTGTAGGCATGTTGATTGAGAAAACATAATGTTCTTCTTAAAGATATCTAGCTGGCCAGGCTCGGTGGCTCAAGCCAGTAATCCCAGCACTTTGGGAGGCCGAGACGGGCGGATCACGAGGTCAGGAGATCGAGACCATCCTGGCTAACATGGTGAAACCCCGTCTCTACTAAAAAATACAAAAAAAAAAACTAGCCGGGTGAGGTGGCGGGCGCCTGTAGTCGCAGCTACTCCGGAGGCTGAGGCAGGAGAATGGTGTAAACCCGGGAGGCGGAGCTTGCAGTGAGCTGAGATCCAGCCACTGCAATCCAGCCCCGGCGACAGAGCAAGATTCCGTCTCAAAAAAAAAAAAAAAAGGTATCTAGCCAATCTACTATTTCTTAATATTTGCTCTATTAACCTGTCTCCCCATTTGAGCACTCTAGTTTTTAATAATTAACTTTGTACAGAAGTTAATAATTTTTATATAGTCACCATGATTATTGTAACATTTTACTCTTGCAGTAATAAATATACATTCAGACTTCAGCTGACTGTTAAGATTTTAACATCAAAAGTACATAAGGGGCCAAGTGTGGTGGCTCACACCTATAATCCTAGCACTTTGGGAGGCCGAGGCAGGTGGATCACGTGAGATCAGGAGTTCGAGACCAGGCTGGCTAACATGGTGAAACCCCATCTCTACTAAAAATACAAAAATTAGCCAGGGGTGGTGCCAGGCACCTGTAATCCCAACTACTTGGGAGACTGAGGCAGGAGAATTGCTTGATCCAGGAGGCAGAGGTTGCAGTGAGCTGAGATTGAGCCGCTGTACCCCAGCCTGGGCAACAGAGCAAGACTCCATCTCAAAAGAAAAAAAGTACAGAAGATTTTCACACCAAGTTGTATCTAGAATACTTGCAAAAGTAAGTGGAATAAGCAGATATTTTCTAGATAAACTAGATCCAAATGGCATATCTTGTTCATATTTCTGTAGTTATTGTGCTAGTTAGATATGGTAGGAACCTATGTGACCATGTGACCACTGATCCTGAATACATTCAGGGATACCAGAATTGACACTGAAGCAGACGTTAGCCTCTCAGTGCCCCTTCAAAGGCCAAGGCTGAAGCCAAATGATGGATAGCTGCAGTTAAAGCTGAACTTGATTATATTCCTACACTAACACTGGACAGAACTTGCTTCCCTATGTTGTTATTTATGGTAAAAGAATCCTGAACATTTCTGATACAGAGCAAGTATATTTTTGTCAGCTTATTACATACAGGGTGAGGCAAAATTCCCTGTGCACCTAGAGGCCTTTTACCCTGGGAATGTTTTTCTAGGCTACCATATTTAAGCATTGTCTTCTTGTGAAATGTTAGGTTTTTCAGGAGTTATCACATATTACCCCAATCAAATTGTTTTCTAGTCTTCTGAGGCCTGAAAGCAGTGTGGTTTTCCTTCTTATGTGACTCTAAGGAAGTACTAGTTGTGAAGACCTTCTAATATGTATTTCACAGAGATGGGTTATTGCAGTTTATAAGTGCTGACTAGTCTAACTTCTGTATGAACTAAGCAGGCTTTTGTTGGTGGGATATATTTTGCATATCTGAAAGAACCATTTGCCAAAGGCCTAAGCTCAGAGGAAAGATAAAAAGGGATTTATATCTGATAATCTTTGTCTCTTTTAATACCATTTTATTGAATTCTTCATCAGGTAAAACCTACTCAGTGAGTCTAAAGATATACAAATTAGGTCTAGAGAATCAAACATATTTGATGTTATAGCAAAGAAGCAGTAAAACTTTATATAACGCAGTGTGTTTTATATTTATATAGCCTAATTCACAGTATCACAAGACACTTCACAAAAAGAATCAATTGCAAGCTTAAAAGAAAAAGGAAATTTTTAAAGGTGAGATTTAAGGGTAGAATATACTCCAGTTTTGCACTTAGCTTGCAACTGAGTCAGAATCACTGTGCCTTATGTGCGACCATTATTAAAGTGAGGCTTAAGGTTTTCCCATTGAGCCCTGTGCTGCCAGCCTGCTAAAGGAAGATAATGTATGACTGAGGAGGAGTGCATGTTCCCAGGCAGCTTGTCAGCTATCCAATACAAAAGGCACTGTCTGCCACAGCCCACTCAGTCATCCTTGGACTTGGGCAAAATTCTATCCAAAATAACCTCCCCAGTTCCTAAATACCATCAGCTTCAAGGGGTTAAGATGTCAACATATAAATTTGGAGGAGGGGTGGACACAAACATTCAATCTATAGCAACGAGTTTCAATAAAATGAGGACCCATTACTCACCATTTAGTGTAACAGATGGAACGTTACCAGTTCTTTTGGCACCTTTATAAGGTTGGATCCTTGTATACGTGAACGTGGTGTGTTCCTCCATTTACTCTGGTCTTCTTTGCGGTCATTCAACAAAATTTTATAACTTTCTCCATATCTGCCACATCTTTTGTTAGGTTTATTTTTAGATGTAACATCTATTTTTGTTGCCCTTTTTTTACAGTATTTTTTTAATTCAATGTATTCTGCTTGCTTACTACAAAATGTGTAGAAATGCAGTTGAACAGAAGGAGCAATGGTGATCATCCTTCTGAAGTTTGCTTGTTTGTTAATTTTAAAGGAAATGCTTCTATCATTTTACCACTGAGAAAGACATTTGTTATAGGATTTTGATACATGCCTTTTAAGAAGTTAAGGAAATTGCCTTATATTCCTGGTTTGCTGAGTGTTTGTTAAATTTTTAAATAGTGGTTGGATTTAGCAAATGTTTTTACTGGAAATATTGCGACAATGACAGGGTTTTTCTCATTTAATGTGTGAATTACATTGTAAGATATTCTAATATTGAATATACCTAGCATTCCTGGAATAAACCTAATTTGGTCATAATGATTATTTATATATAATTGAATTTGTTTGGCTGAATTTTTCTAGGATTTTGCGTTTGTGTTTATGAGAACAACTAGAATTTTCTTGTACTTGTCTAATTTTGTTTTCAGGTTACATCAGCCTCATAAAATATGTTGAGGAGTATTCTTTTTCTTTCCCTGGAGGAATTTGTATATATTAAAATTGTTTCTTGGATGTTTGGTAGAATTCACATATAAAACCTGGGTCTTGTGGGGAGACTATTAACTGTTGATTAAATATCTTAATGTTTATAGCACCACACTGGTTTTCTATTTCTTAATGACTTGGTTTTGATAATTCATATTTTTCTAGAAATTTATCCATTTCAACTAGGGTTTCAAATTATCGACTTCAAGTTATTCATAATTTCTTATCTTTTTAATCTCTTTAGCATCTGTAATTATTTTATTTTCCTCATGCCTAAAATTGTTTGATCCATCTTTCTTAAAATTTATTGATCCATCTTTCTTAAATTTCTTAAATTTCATCAGCCTTTTCAAAGAACCTTCTATGGATTTAAAATTATCTGTATTCTATCATTGTTTCTTGTTTCAGCATTTTTTGTTCCTATCATTTCTTCTTTCTACTGCAGTTGTTTTCTTTTTCTTTTTCTTTTTTTTTTTTTTTGAGGCAAGATCTGGCTCTGTTGTCCAGGCTGGAGTGCAGTGGCACAATCTCAGTTCACTGCAACCTCCCCAGAATGCTGTGACCAATAATTGTGCCTTTAAATGTGTCCTGTAAAAGCTACTTGGGGGCTGGGCGTGGTGGCTGACGCCGATAATCCCAGCACTTTGGGAGGCTGAGACGGGCGGATCATGAAGTCAGGAGATCGAGACCATCCTGGCTAACACGGTGAAACCCTGTCTCTACTAAAAAATACAAAAAAACTAGCCGGGCGAGGTGGTGGGCGCCTGTAGTCCCAGCTACTTGGGAGGCTGAGACAGGAGAATGGCGTAAACCCGGGAGGCGGAGCTTGCAGTGAGCTGAGATCCGGCCACTGCACTCCAGCCTGGGCGACAGAGCGAGACTCCATCTCAAAAAAAAAAAAAAAAAAAAAAAAAAAGCTACTTGGGAAGCCACCCCACTCCCGGGAAGGATCTGAGGCTGGCAGAACAAAGCAAACTCTTGAGCTGGTCCCTAAAGGAGCTACTAGATAGATTCAAAATCCACAACCACAATTAGTTGAGAATAAGGTTCGTATTGTTCCCTCTGGCACTGGACACCTGCACCAGCAGTGTGGGCTGCTGTCCTCACAGCCACCACAAATCTAAGGTGTTGTGGGAGATAGTATGTGGGCAATTTAAAATACCACACTGCTCTCTTACTGCAGTAGCTTCCTTCTTCACCAAGCCTTCCCCTAATTGTTGGAGGGTTTTAATTAGGTTCCATAGTTCTGCAAAAGTTGATTCTGACAGTTTTTGCCAGTACTTTAGTTGAATCTAAAGTAGAGATGGAACCCTGGAGTCTTTTACTACACTATTTTTAGTGATGTCATCCCACGAGTTTTAGTAATTGTTATTTTCATTATTATTCTTATGTTATCTAAGTATTTTCTAATTTCCATTACTTATTTTTTCTTTGACCCATGGATTCTTTAAAGATGATTTAGCTTGCAGTCGTACATGTGTTTTTGGTGTTATTTTTAAGGTGTGTATGCTTGTGTGTATGTAGAGTTGTTATTGTTTTCCAGTTGATTGTGATCAAAGAAAGTGATCTGTGTGAAACTGATCCTTTAAAAGTTGTTGACACTTGCTTGCCTAGAACATAGTCTTTAAAAATAAAATCCTTTGCATACTTGAAAAGAACATATATCTTTCAGTTGTTGAGAACAGTATTCTCTTTATCTTCATGTAATTATGTGGCTCAAATATTCTATATTTTTTCTGACTTTTTGTCTGATTGATCTATCAGTTGCTGAGAGAAAGCAGTTAAACTCTGCCACTGATAGTGGATTTCCCAGTTTCTCAGTTTGTTACTTTTTGCTTAGTATATCTTGAAACCATATTAGCTGAATACACACTTCGAATTGTTATATATTTCTAATTAAATGAATCTTTTATCAGTATATAGTTACCCTCTTTCTTGAGTAATGCTTTTTACTTTAATGTCTGTTTTTTTCTGATATTATTTTAACTTTTGCATCTAGGCTATATTTTATTGTTTCTTGTAAATAGCGTGTCATAAGATTTTAATTTTCTTCAGTGTGGTTATCTGTCTTTTAAACTATAGAATTTAGTCCATGTACATTAATTGTGATTCCTAATACAATTGATCTATTTCTCCCGTATCATTTTTGGCTATTTGTTGAATTTTTCTTAATTTTACTTCTTTTATTCTTTCCTCCTTTTATGTTTATTTTTGTATTGTTGCTTTTCTTCATTCTGGTTTCTGACCCCCACTTACTATACTGCAAGTTATACATTTGGTTTCTATTTTAGTGGTTATCCTAGATTTCAGAAATTTTAACATGCATTTTTAATTTACTATTCTAAAGTTAAACCATTTCTTTACCCTCTTTCCTTTTCCTTTTTAGAGACAGGGTCTTGCTCTGCTGCCCAGGCTGAAGTGCAGTGTCATGATCATAGCTCACTGCAGCCTAGAGCGCCTATGCTCAAGGGATCCTCCCACCTCAGCCTCCTGAATAGCTGGGACTACACTACCCAGTGTGGGACACACACTACCACTCCCTGCTGTATTTTAAAAAACTCTTTCCTTTTCCTTTTTAGAGACAGGGTCTTGCTGTGTTTCCCAGGCTGATCTCAAACTCTTGGCCTCAAGCAATCCTCCTGCCTCAGCTTCCCAAAATGCTGGGATTATAGGCATGAGCCATCTCACCCAGCCTACCCTCTTCTTAGACTCAATAAGGATGTTGTTAGAAGAGAGTTATTTCCCATTACCCTTGATCTGACCTATATGCTGTTCTTTCCTAGAATTTTATTTGATTTTTAACCCACAAGCGGGACAATATTATTGTTTTATGTAGTCAATGTGTGTTTAGCGTTATCCATAAATATTTCCTATTCTTGGCTCACCATTCCTTCTTGCATCTCAGATCTCCCTTCTGGGATCATTTTTCTTCTTCCTGAAGTATATCTTTCAGAATTTCCTTTAGTAAGAATCTGTTGGTGATGAATTCTTTTATTTTTCTTTGTCTGGAAATTCCTTATTTTTAAATTATGAAAGTTCTATCTTTATTTCACCCTTATTCTTGAAAATAATTTCATTTGATATATGTTTACAATTTTTTATTTGTATTAAAGTAATAAGGCATATAGTTTAAAAAGTCAAATAGTACTACAGAGCATATAGTATATAACAAATACAGCAACTATAACAAATACAGTAATTTCCACACTCACTTTTCTTCATTTACTCCAGTCTCCATCTCCAAAGGCAATGACTTACCACTCTTTTAGCTCTTTCTTTGGGTATTTATACATACCTATAATTTTCTATGTGGGACATCTTTTTTTTGATTAATCAATTGTAGTCACTTTCTATTAATTTCCTATTATGACAATAGATGACTGTTTGGCTCTTTTACACTGCCATCTCCCGTGCATTCCTTCCCTATCCTCCCAATATGGTTATATTACAATTTGTAGTAAAAGCAGTTTTCACTGTGGTCATGCAAATGTTACTCATATCCAAGCATATGTAGTATGATTGTTCCCCTTCTTGTTTGATTGTTTTTCCTGAAGTAAGTGTTTAATACCTATTGATGATGTTTTTTATACCTTCTGGTAGCATCCAAATATAGTTTTCTTCCAGCACTCTGTTTTATTTTTTTCTTAGAAATATCCTTTCTAGAACCTTCTTTCCCTTCTTGCTTTCTCAGCCTTATGCACAGCTGTCAATCTCAGCATCTTCTTTGTTGCTATCCTTGGAATTATCTTTGCCTGTCTCCCAAATTGAATTTCATACTTCTTTGATTTCTTCTCTTCCATTTCTTGAATCAATCCCTTGTTTTATTAGAACAAACCCCCTAGAAGATTTGTCAGATTACAGAGATTACAATGGTGATGAGAGCCTTTAATATTCAAGTCTTTTGAATTAAGTTGCTTCAGTCTGGACTGACTGTCTTCTAAGCTTTCACCCCATTCTCACCTGTATTTCAACCCTATCACCCTGTATTCTCACCTGTATTTCAACCCTATCACCCTGTATTCTCACCTGTATTTCAACCCTATCACCCTGTATTCTCACCTGTATTTCAACCCTATCACCCTGTATTCTCACCTGTATTTCAACCCTATCTCCTTTTGAAGATAGATTTCTTTCTTTTTTTAAAGTCAGCCACTAAAAATGTTGCCTTTTGGGAGTCTGGACTTTGTTCAGGAGCCTCTGCTTCAGCATCTCTCCCTGTTCAGACCCCAGGCTTTATCTCCTTTCCCCAAACCTACATGTAGCCTGCTAAAATCCAAACTGCTACCAGGGATGAGCAAATGACCTCAGGGTAGAGTGATCATATATCTTGGTATGCCTGGAAAATTATTAATTTGCTGCAGCCTGGTTATTCATACTCAAAAATGTCCGGGTTTGGGCAAAAAATTATATGGTCACCCTACATCAGAGCAAACACCATCTTTAGGCCTTCTCATCCCTGGGGAATGGTTCCTTTTCAACGATTCTTGCCTCCACCTTTTTTTTTTTTTTTTTTTTTTTTTTTTTTTGAGATGGAGTCTTGCTTTGTTGCCTAGGCTGGAGTGCAGTGGTGTGATCTCAGCTCACTGCAACCTCCACCTGGGTTCAAGTGATTCTCCTCCTGTCTCAGCCTCCCGAGTAGCTGGGATTACAGGTACCCACCACCATGCCCAGCTAATTTTCGTATTTTTAGTAGAGATGGGGTTTCACCATGTTGGTCAGGCTGATCTGGAACTCCTGACCTCAAGCGGTCTACCTGCTTTGGCCTCCCAAAGTGCTGGGATTTACAGTCGTGAGCCACTGCACCCGGCCTTTACTGCCAACTTAACCATACTTTTAAGAGAATTTAAGTTTAAGTGTTTTGTTTAGGGCCAGGTGTGGTGACTCACTCCTGTAATCCTAGCACTTTGGGAGGCTGAGTGGGCAGATCGCCTGAGGTCAGGAATTCAAGACCAGCCTGGCCAACATGGCAAAACTCCATCTCACTAAAAATACAAACATTAGCCTGGCATGGTGGTATGTGCCTGTAATCCCGGCTACTAGAGAGGCTGAGGCAGGAGAATCGTTTAAACCTGGGAGGCAGACGTTGCAGTGAGCCAAGATCACACCACTGCACTCCAGCCTGGGCGACAGAGCAAGCCTCCATCTTAAATAAATAAATAAAATGAAAGTTTTGCCAATTATTTTTAGATGTTCTTCATGAGGAGGGGTTTCTCTGCACATAAGTTAGCTATATTGCTATATAAGGAAATCCTGTCAATGATAGATGCGGGAGGCAGATAAGGGGGAGGGTTCCCCGAGAGGCTCCGACCAGCCTGTGCGCTCCACTGGGAGGATGGGGTGGAGCCACGGGAATTTCGGAAGTTCACACTGTTTGCCAGGGGGAGAATCACACTACCAGGAAAATTTAGACGCTGCAGACATATTGAAGGCGGAGTAGAGCAGGATTTTAGCTGAACTAAGGGACAAAATTCTGCAATACCTGTATCTTTTAAAAGATCTTTTTCAACAGGGAATCTAAAGATTTCTTTTTAGGAAGAACTTGGGACATTCCTTTCTTATACCACCCTCTTTTTTTTTTTTTTTTTTTTTTGAGACGGAGTCTCGTTCTGTCGCCCGGGCTGGAGTGCAGTGGCCGGATCTCAGCTCGCTGCAAGCTCCGCCTCCCGGATTTACGCCATTCTCCTGCCTCAGCCTCCCAAGTAGCTCGGACTACAGGCGCCCGCCACCTCGCCCGGCTAGTTTTTTTTTTTGTATTTTTTTTAGTAGAGACGGGGTTTCACCGTGTTAGCCAGGATGGTCTCGATCTCCTGACCTCGTGATCCGCCTGTCTCGGCCTCCCAAAGTGCTGGGATTACAGGCTTGAGCCACCGCGCCCGGCCTACCACCCTCTTGATTGTATTAGAAAAAGTAGTAATTCTATTAAGAAAAAAATACTATGTGGAAAATTAATATTTTGGGTAAATATGATTATGAAAAAGAAGATAGGAACATCTAGTTAAAAAATAACCTTTTCAAATGGTGCAACTGGGAATTCCAAGGAGAGTCCAGAGTTACGTGAGGGAGGGATAGTTCTGGGTAGGTCTGTTAGAAGGTATGTGTGTGTGTGTCCATGTGTATGCACGCCTGTGTGCACACGTGCATGTTCTTAATTTGTAAGAACCCAAGAGTGAAATGCACAGTAAATTGAGAAATACCAAAGTAGACGTTATATCTTGTTCCTTTTATTTGGGTAATAGATTGCTTTGGCCTCAGCTGTAACAGTTGTGTACTATCATTGGTTTCTGATATTCTTCAGAGGTATCATAATGAATAATGTCTGTCCTTTCATCCCTAAATAGAGATTTCATTCTGTTATGAGTAATTGTTTCCAATGGAGACACTAGTCCTAGCCCCAGAGTAGCTTCCTTGCTGTGACTGACATGGTTTCTTCCAAGAAGGATGTATTAGGCAGCAGTATATAGTTATATAATAAACTTCAACTTCTACAAAGGAGTATGAAAGCATTGTGTAAAATGTTTACTTTTTATTTATCTAGAAATGGAAATCGACTGGTAACACTTTGAATGAGAAACTTGTACTTTCTGAACAGAATAAGATGGTTATAAATGAAATACAGTAGGTTCGGGTAAGTGAACCTGATGAAATACTGGAGACCTCATCTGTCAACTAAAAAAATTGGTTTAGATAAGACTAACTTTGCTCAAGGAACCTATGTCTGCCTTGGAAAGCAGTCTTTAATCTCAGGCCAGGGAGAAGGCAAGTGTATCATCAAGTAGGATAATGCACTTAAAGGAAATTATGACATCGTATATTCAAATGGCAGTCGTTGCAATTCTAATTATCCAGTCTATTCAAGGTACTGGATAGCTTTTTACAAGTATAACCACTCCAAGAAGGACAAATATAACATAATAAGCATACAGAGTTCTTGAGTACCCAGAGTACATAGACTAGCCAAAATGAATGATATCAGAATACATCAGCTTGTCTCCAATTTTCTTTATACATAATTACAGTAAAATTTGATGTGCATTGCTGGGTGTTAGGAGGTTTCTTAGTGGTTAATGATTTATATAATGATTTCTCTTTTATCAGAAAGTTAACACAGCTTTTGTTTCCTGATTTAGAATAATTTTATTACAGTTTTCATTTTGTTTAACTTGAATGTTTATCTGCATACATGCCTTTATCACTTGAGATATGTGTATTTTATACGTTAACCTTTTTATGTGGCATTGAGATCACATAGATTATGAGAAAGTTCTAGCATTTAGGATATATTTTCCTTCTTTTAATTTTATTTGTATTTTTTTCTCAGTTCCCTGTTTCCTACCACATTAATATATATTACCCCTAAAATTAATTTTCATCCTTGGAATACTCTTCAGCATTATTTGTAGAGAGCAGGTCCATATTTAGTTGGCCCTTAGTCCACTTGTCTGTATTGAACTCTTGCAATCTTTCAGCTTAAATCATTCCCTGTGAGCCTTTCTTCACATGCATTTTTCCCCTAAATTTTCTTTTCTTTGTATAACATCTTTCTTTTGTGGAGGAAAAAAAGCCACATGGGGAATTTTTCTTTTGTGGCTTCCTATTCCTAAGCAGCAAGGGATAATTCAGAGTTAGCTTTTTGCTCCTAAATTTTGGATAGGGTTTCTGGTTATATTGAACATGACATATAAGACAGCAGACTTAGTTTTATTTTCTCGTCATAGTTACCCCTACACATTTTTTCTTTTTTTGTTTGTTTGTTTGTAGACTCAAGGTTAATTGCTTTGGGAAAGTTTTCGTTAAGTCCAAATTTACATTTTTATTTTAGTAATAAACTGATGTCCAAAACATACTACTTCTATTTTAAAAGAATTAATGTTGCACAGTATGCAGTGTTTGTGTGTTTATCCTTAGCAACCCAACCACAGCTGGATTTTCCAACTTGCCCTTTTCCATAGACCTTGTCTTCTTTGAAGAAATCTATTCAATAATTCAGATAGTTAAATTCCTCTGAGCAAGAAAAGATCTGATATTGTTGTCAGAGTTCAAATATCTGGTAACCCTTCATACTATGGTTAGCAAGTGATAGACAAAAATGTGGAAGATATTCCCATACTCAGCTGTCTGACTTTAATACTTGCTGACTTTTCATCCTCTGTAGTTAATGGATGCAATGACTAGAATTTGGTCCTGAATATCGTAGACATCTTCAGGGTGCAGACTTTCTAACTCACACTAAAACTTCTTAATGCCAAGCCCCTAACACAATAGCATGCATCTTATGATTGATTAGTAAATATTTGATGCTGGGGACAGGGAGAGAAGAAAAAATATTTCATAGTGATAAAAAGCAAGATACAAGTAATTTAGTTGTCCAGATAAACCTTGAGCATGATTTTGACCAAGTCTGTGTTTTATTATTACATTAATTATCAGTGCTTTACATTCCGAGGAAAAGATCATGTGGACAACTCAACAGTATTTCTTGCATTAACTTTCCTGGCACTTACCTAGTCCTGGCACATCTTGCCTCCTGACTTCTTCAATGCGGGTTTTATCAAGGGACTTAGAATTCCATAGATGGAAGGAATATTGAGAGTGATTCAGTATATACTCCTGCCTTAAAGGCAGAAACATATGAAAGACAACTGTAAGTTTCTTTTTCCCCCCTCAAATCTCCAGAGTGTTGACTATCACATCTCAGCTACGCCTAGTGACTGCCTTGTGTTTTCTGGACATTGTGTTCCAAAGATCACTAAAATGTCGCTGCCAACTCTGACTCCAATTCCTTGCCACTATAGTCAGGGGAAAAAAGCCAATGATATTTCTCTAAGACACAGTAGGGTATCCATAGGTCTATAGTGCTTTCAGGGCCACATAAAAGATATTGATTTTGTGCTGATTTCTATGCAGGGTTAGTTGTCTCTAAAGGTGTCTATTGTGTATGTGCAAGAGCTGGGGAGTGGGTAATGTCTGAATGTATGCAGAACTTTTTCCCCCCAAATAAACACTTCATTAATTGGTTCGTTCATTTTATTGATTATACTAAAAAAGAGATGTCTCAACTGGGCGCAGTGGCTCACATCCTTAATCCCAGAACTTTGGGAGCCTGAAGCGTCAGGAAGACACTTGTTTTATTAGGACACAATAAGTTAAAATTTTTGATTTAAAAATAACGGTTTGATTGTTTAAAAATTTCTGAATATTAATAAATCTACCTCTGACGTTCACAGAATATAACTTTCTGTGCTGTCTCTCCTTACTCTTATGTAGTTTGAGTGTGTGTGTGTGTGTGTGTGTGTATATATATATATTTTTTTTAATTTTTTTTTTTTTGACACAAGGCCTCGCTCTGTCACCCAGACTAGAGTACAGTGGCACAGTCTTGGCTCACTGCAACCTCCATCTCCCAGGTTCAGGTGATTCTCCTGCCTCAGCCTCCTGAGTAGCTGGGATTACACGTGTATGTCACCACGCCTGGCTAATTTTTATATTTTTAGTAGAGATAGGTTTCACCATGTTGGCCAGGCTGGTCTTGAACTCCTGACCTCAAGTGATCTGCCTGCCTTGGCCTCCCAAAGTGCTGGGATTATAGGTGTGAGCTACCGCACCTAGCTGAGTGTAGATATTTAAAAAGCTAATTTTTCAGAAAGATGCTAGGCATGGAAGCAGAGTTAAGTGTTACTTGTCTTAACATCTGTATATTCCTTTTTCAGTTTTGATTTTTAATGATATAAACTTTTAAACTTGAATTTTAAACCAATATTAACAAGTTTTGCTGGGTGAGGTGGTGGCTCACACCTATAATCTTGGCACTTTGGGAGGCTGAGGCAGGAGGTTTGCTTGAGGCAAGAAGTTTGAGACCAGCCAGGGCAACAGACCCTGTCTCTACAAAAAATAAAAAAGCTGGATGTGCTGGTGCACACCTGTAGTGCCAGCTCCTCTGGAAGCTGAGCTGGGAGGATCGCTTGAGCCTGGCAGGTCAAGGCTGCAGTGAGCTGTGATCATACCACTACACTCCAGCCCGGGTGACAGAGTGAAACCTTGTCTTCAGAAAACAAGTTTATATGCACCTCCCAACCCTAGGTATAGCAGAATGCCTTCTGAAGTGTGTATTTTACAGTTTTATTACAAAGGAAACTGTCACAGTAAGTTTCCTTCAATATATAATGGGGCTTTAAGTAATATACTAAGAACGTGGGAAATACAGAGATGATTTAATCATAATTCCTATATTCAGTTAACTTAAAATCAGGTTCAGTAGAGAAAAATAGATCGTGCATAGAATAATATGTCCCAAAAGCAGCAGACTGGCATGAATAGTCCATGACTAATTATTTATAATACTACTTGAAATGTACAGTCTGCCTGCTAATCAGCTTCATCGGGGATTATTTTGAATCCTAGATTATTTTTGATGCTGTTCAGGGAATCATTGGAAAGAGCAAATGACACATTTTACTCTTTTGATCTCTTGTGAATATGTAGCCACCAAGGACCATGGTCCTTGTCAAATAGTGGTCCCTAAGTGCTTGCTGCTGGTCACCACACACATAGCCAGCAGCCCTCAAACTGCAGAAGAGTTAATAAATAAAAGGACCTCACTCTGCTCCTCCCCCATAAAAAAAGGAAATGCATGCTTGCAGGACATACAGAGAAACTAGGAATGGGGGAGAAAAACAAGGAGAAGGAAACAGGGAGAAAAGTAAGTCCAGCCAAGAGTTTGTATAGAATTCGACAGACCTTTGCTATATATGTTCATGGCACATAGAAGATCCTTATAGTTGGAATGGAAGGCATTTGGATGTGTCAGAGGTAGAAATTGTATCAGATTTGGGAAAATTGTTGTAATGAAAACTGGAGAGAGGCTCATGTCGTCTGACTGGAGGGTACAGAGGGAAAAGTCAGGGAGTCTGAACAGCCATTCTAGGACCTTCTAGCACCAGACGGGTAGGCCACAGTCTCAATGCTGAAAACAACAAGAACATAGCCCCTAAAAAGGGAAAGGAAACACAGAAAATTATTAATTTGTTGTTCCTGAAGATATGGATGAAAAGGGTTTTATCATACTTAAAAGTGTTATTTTTTTTTCTTGAAGGATGTGTATGTAGATTGATGGAGCGGGATTTTCTTCTAGTTTCTGTAGCACTGTTTGATTTTTAGAAAATGTGTTATGTCAGTCCACACCAGCCCACTAAAACCCCAACTCACAGCTGCAGAAATAGCCTGAGGAAGTGACAAATTAGTGTACCTCATCATACTGCGATTAGGCTTAACGTCTTTTTAATAATGAGTGTGACTCCACGTGGCAAGAGAATAAACTAGCAGTTTGTACAAAGATATTATCTCCCAGGAATTGGGGTGATACTTAAATTTTAATCACTTTAGATTTTGGTTTATGAGCGAGCTGAGGTGTATCTAAAAATTCTGTCATTCAAGGCCCAAAGACACTTGTTTCATTGTTGGCACATGTGACTGATGGTCCAGGAGATGGTGAATTACGTGCATTGTGTGATTCCCATGGGACCCTGGGAGGAGTGGTGGGAGGAGGACATCTAACCGAACTACTTCTTTTACACTGAGGTGTTGTGATTTGTTATAGTTGTTACTCTGTGGGTAAAATTGCCTTCTACTGTTTTATTTAGCTTGTCTAAAACTAGTATGTACACATCTTCCCTTCAGTTTTATAAAAATTAGAAATTGACACCGAGGCCATAAAAGGTACAAGAATTTTAAAATTTTATTAATGTCCCCAGTTGTAATCATAGGTTAGATATTGATATAAACAATTTGGAGACATTAACGAAAACAGTCACACCAGACTTATTGGACTCACTATGGCTCCATGCCTTATTTTGTGAGCTGACGTTGTTTACATTATGCTCAATGTGCTGGTGTGCAGATTACAGAAAGATTGGGAAGCTGAGAGATTTATTATTTACAGAAGGTGGACAGTAGAGTCTATTGCTTTAGGAAAACACAGCTCAGAGCAGCAGCCTGGCCAACATTAATGAATCATGGCAACGGCAGTGACCTTGAGAAGTCATCCATCGTGTTCACCCTGTGCCTCTGCACAGGGCCGTGTCTCACAAACACCCCTGGGCAGAATGGGCCTGTCTGTCATGTGCTGGATGAGATCCTGGGAAGCAAGGCTCATGGTCTCCCCTAGTCCTTCTAGCCAGTGATCATCTGGTAATCCTAAGTGTTCTTAGCATCCATCACAATCACACTGGGCTGATTTTATTCATTGCTGCCTGATTGTTGAAACACTTTCAGAGTTTAAATCTCTCTGTCTTTTGGAGAGAGGGCCAAAGTTAAACTCTAACAAAATAAAAGGTCTCGTTTGTGCACAATACACAGAATGGTAAATTGTCCCAGGCGGACTGAATCGTCTTTCAGTAAACTAATACTGCTGAGACCCATTAAAGCAATGGGGGGCTGCCAAGTACTCACATCCCAGACTCATCAACTTGTTTTTTTGCTGACCACTCAGTCAGCAAGAGTAATGTGATAAGTCCTGGATGATAAACATGGTTCTGTTGCAGAGACAAAATGGATCACAGCAGAGAAGGAAAAAATTCTCAGATGAGAAAAACAAATGCCAGGAGCAAGGTCCTTTTAGGTGAGAGCAAGTTCTTTGAGATCTAAGAGAGTCTCATTTTCCATGTGGAAACTGGAAGAAAGAAAGATTTAAAAAATGTCCCACACCCGGCCCTCAGCCTCAGATACCTGCAGGTTTGCAGACATCTCCAGGGAAACCCATGACTCCATGACATGTTAAGGGCAAATTTCAGTACTTGCTTAATAGAGTAGAGACATTTGTTGCAATGAAATGCAGATCTGCTGTTAGTGTGAATTTATTGTGCTGCTATAGCATCTTTATTATTTCCTATAAAATACAATCTGATTTAAAAATAACTGGTCCTGTGACACTTACAAGGTTGAATCTGATGGGATGTCCATTGCAGATGAATAGCTGTGTAAATAATTTATGTCTTTTGTCACTTGTGTGTGGATTCTCTTAGACCTACAGTAATTAGCAATAAGTTCTGGAGTAAACTGGAGAGTGAAAGCACCAGAAAGTCATGTAGGTTAGTGAGTTCTATTGATTCTTTAAAATAATTTTACAACAACGACCATGGGAAAGAAGCCAGTATCTTTCCACGTCTGATTAATAGCTCATTTAATTCATAAGCCTTAAAGCCCAAAGCAAAGATTCATTTGTTTTCAATTCTGTTTTATGTTTTTTGGAGCATTGAAGCTTGGATAGTTTATTTAAATGAGGTACATTTATGACTTTTAATATGATTGCCCTACCATTTACACAAAAAGTAATATATTATATTCAAAGAGGCAGGTTGAGTGAGTAATACTGGCTACAAAACAAAAGAAGGGGATTGGGGTTCCATACTGGATGTCACTTCTCTACTAACGCTGACATAATCAAGTCCCTTGTATTGCAAGGAACAGAAATCTGCTCAGACTGGCCGAAACAAACTGGAATTTACAATCAGGATACAGAGATTGTTGGTGGAACCAAGGAAGGAAAGATGGTCAGGCCTTATTAGAGACCAGAATAGGGACTGGAAAATGGTCACGAAAATAACATTGTCCTTCCAGGGCTGTGTAGTCTCCTCTCTCTCACTACTGTTTTATCCACAGAGATTGTCTTCTTAAATGAGAATACATAGCCAATGATAGTTGCCTTCATTTCAGATTTATATTACTTCCCAATTCAAGAAACACTAACCAACTAGCTAGAATCCTGATTGCTAATTCCAAATTCCTGGAAATAGAACCTGATTGGCCCAACTTAGTCAGGTACCCGAAGAGCCCTGGGCAAGAGAACAGGTAGCCCAGCATCAGAAGGGCAGCAGAGCTAAAGCTCCAATTTTGCCCAAGATATTTCTTGTATTCCTTCTCTCTTCCCCTCCTTACCTACCTCTCTTCTTCTGTGAGTATTACAAACATCTTTCCTTGAAATTACTTTTCAGAGAAGTTTTGTTCACAAGAGCAATCACTTCACAAGGTGCGGAAGGGAAGAAAAGGTGCTGAAGTTGTTTTAGGCAGAGGAAGTGGTGGGAATGTGAAGCTGCACAACGTCTAGAGTGAACTGTTCTCAGTTGGATATTAGCAGAGCATCACGTAGGGAGGGGGATGACATGAAAAGAAGACTTGAGGGCAGGTGATTTAGAGATTCTATTAGGAATCTAGGAAGGCCATTTTACCTAGAAGGCCATTTGTATATTTGCGTTTCTTCAGGGGCTTGATCATTGAAGTATTTTCAGCAGAAATAGTCAGATTTTGTATTCTCAGAAGCTTCCTTAGGGAGAAGTTTGAAGAATGGATTTGATGGAGGAGGGCAAGAGTAGAGGCAGAGGTATCATTTGAGTGTTTCAGGTGGGAGATGATAAGCCCTGAACTAGGGCAGAGTGCTGAAAAAGAGGCACAGATTTGAGAAATATTAAGTTAAGACAGTGGGAAGGACTTGTTGATTGGCTATAAAGTGAGGAGAAAGGAATCAAAGATAACCCAGAATTCTCCCTGAGAAACTAGGAAGGTATGGCGGCATGAATTAAACTGGAATCTGAAAGCAGGTTTGAGTAGAAGACAATGAATTCAGAATTGGACAGTTGAAATTGAAGTGTCTGTGGGACATCTAAATGGGCATGTCTTCACCCTACGCATCTGAGCCTGAAACTCAGTGATTGAGCTGTGACTTGTGATTGAAGAATACCCAGAAGTTAGAGAGGTGAAAATGTATGCAGTCACCTAAGGAGAGCATGCAGAGCAGGGACTCAGCCTGGGGTCCATGGGTAGGCTCCGGGGGTTCAGTGAATGCTCTGATTGTATATAAAATTTTGTACATATTTTGGACAGGGGGCAAGAAAGGGAGTCATAACTTTCATCAGAGTCTCAAAGGAATACATGAGTCAAAAAAATGGTAAAGGCCAGGCGCGGTGGCTCACACCTGTAATCCCACCTCTTTGGGAAGTTGAGGTGGGCGGATCATGAGGTCAGGAGTTTTAGACCACCCTGGCCAACATGGTGAAACCCCATGTCTACTAATAATACAAAAATTAGCTGGGCACAGTGGCAGGCACCTGTAATCCCAGCTACTCTGGAGGCTGAGGCAGGAGAATCACTTGAACCCAGGAGTTGGAGGTTGCAGTGAGTTGAGATCATGCCACTGTACTCTAGCCTGGGTGACACAGCAAGACTCTGTCTCAAAATGTTTTCCTCCAAAGGGATGGAAATTGGTTTTGGGGGGAAAAGTCTCCCTCTTATTTTATGTATAAAGTGCAGATATACATGTGGTACATAAGCAGATATACAATGTATCTGTGGTGTTAAAATTTCAAAGTGGGGCGTGATTAAAAATGTCTTAAAAGCTTCCTTAGGGCAGTAGTAATGAAGAAAGAGGTGCAAAACATTGGTGTGGAGCAAGAGGTGCAGTGGGTTCTCTTCTGTTTTACTATTAGTGTCTAAAAGCTAAGAACATAAAGAATCTGTAGTTTTTATTGCTGACAGCACTATTACTATACCACACCTTTCCTCCTTTCTATTATCGCATCACCATCACTACCACCACCACACACATATACTCTCTGAAAAGTTTATTGCAGTGAATTGAGTTTACTATGGATACACAGAATAAGGGGAAAACATGGAGCTTTTCAGGCAGGCAGGGGTAGTTTCTTTTTCTTTTTTTTTTCTTATTTTTTTTTTTTTTTTTTTGCCATTTCTGGTGCAGCACTCTTGCAAGATGATGTACATAATTGCTTTTATGAATATCTACAGTTAGGAGCACATTTTAAAATCAGTCTTGCACGTTAATAGATATGTTTAGTTACCCCATCTGCCCACTGATAAAGAAAGCACCATTTGTGGTCTGAGAGGGCATGAAACTTCCACGGATTGTACTCTCCAGGGTTTTTTCTCTGTCTCTTCTATAGCTAATAATTTTCTCCTCTGAGTAATTATTGAGCCCTCACTGCAAACATGACACCAGATCTAAACGTTGAGTCATTTTACAGAGTTCAAAGAGGGCCCAGTCCAGTCCTTGAGGAGCTTCTCTTCCCCTAAAGGTTGAAACAGCAGTTCCTTTCAGAGGCGCGCAGCTGCTGTGGTGTAACTGTCAGAAATCATGCCCTGAGTCCTCCTCCTCACGAAAACCTAAGTCACTATAAAGTATCAAGAGGCTACCACTTAACTGTGTAATGTATTATGTATATTTCTAATCTTAATTCTTTTGTATGTTGCTTATGAAAAAAGATGGACAAATTAACCAAATTTTACTAATCTTTCTCATATTTTCTTTTAATGTAAATTATAGGCCACCCTCAGGGCCAGAGCTGAGAGCAGCAAGTTTTGGAAGGGGAAAGCAGGATCAGCAGGTTTCTGGCCACTGTGGTTCATTAAGTCAGAAATCGTTTATCTGTAACTCTTGTTCTAAAGTGTTCACAATTTTGGGTGAGGTTTTTCATAGGGTGTCTGCTTTGTGAACTTCATGAAAAACAACTCGGCCTTTTGAATCTGTATTCATCTTGAAGTCTTATTACCGAAACTGGAGCCTTCATCAGGTCTCTGTAGTCAGGACATTGAGAGCACAGTTTGTGTGCTTACCTTACCTGACCAAAGACCAGATGCAGTGAAATTGCAATAGCAACAATACAGGGATGCTAGAGGAAATTGAGCATATATCATGTGAAGAAAAGATTATTCTTCTTTCCATTCCTAGTGAATGGTCATAAAGCCAAAAGCCTTCCCTTTCTTATTCTTCCAAAAAGGCCCCATCAGATCAGTCACCATTGCATTCATCATTCTTTTCCACTTCCTTCATGGGACCAATCACAGTTGTGTGCTTGCAACTATTTAGGAGCATTTCAATGTTTAGCAGCTTCCAAAATATTTGGTTTTAAGTATGTGTCTTTTGGCCTTAATTCATAAACCAACAATTCTCTTTTGTTAAGGAAAGCCCAGGCCTCTGTTTTACTCTTGGGTTCTGCCCTGTTATAAAGTATACAGTATATACATGCCTTGTATGACATGCTTAGGGGACAGCTTTCCTTTTCAAAACCTGCTGCTTGTGTCAGTTGGCTGGTACTCGCAGTGCTGGGGAAATGGAGTGGTTTCTTGGTGACTCCAGATAGCTGTCAGAATTAATCTATAGATAAGAAAAGATTTTCCTTGAAAGGAAGCTAGAGGCAGGGCAATGCCTGTGTATGTCATTCTAAGGGGACACTTAGGCTATGATGGAAGCAAGGAAGGGGGTACTTACTTTGCAAATTAAGATCATGACCCTCTTATCTAGACAGTGAAAATCAGATTCAATGGATTTTTAAAAATATTTAACTTGTAAGTTCTTTATATTTTGATAAATCAAACCTATATGCTTATGAAGCAGGTCATACTCTTCTTTTAATTCTGAGTTAATAAAACTGGTATTTCTTACGCTGAAGCAGTGAAGAACTAGATACCTTTAGGAAGCAAAGATGAGAGCCAGAGTTCAATATAATTTCTTCCTTTTGAATGAGAAGTATCCAGTTAACATAGAAATGAAAATCTCTGTTTTCTGTTATTTCTTCTGAACCTTGTTTTTGAAAACCAGCAGTTGTCTACTTTGTGAGCAGTCTCTCCTTCCAATTTTTAAATACAGAAATTATTTTTCATAATTTATCCTCAAATTATTTATTGTGGGCCATGTAGAAATGTTACTTATGGCTAACATTTGGCCTTGAGAGATTGTACCTTCAGTATCTCTCTTTTTTTTTTGGAGTCAGGATCTGGCTCTGTTGCCCAGGCTGAAGTACAGTGTCATGAGCTTGGTTCAACACAACCTCAACCTCCTGGACTCAAGCAATCCTCCCACCTCAGTCTTCTGAGAAGCTGGAATTACAGACGTGTGCCACCACACCCTGCAAATTTTCTTATTTTTAAAATTTTTGGTAGAGACAAAAATTTTGTCTCCCTGTGTTGCCTAAGTTGGTCTTTGAACTCCTGGACTCAAGTAATCCTCCCTCCTTAGCCTCCCAAAGTGCTAGAATTACAGGTGTGAGCCGCCACATCTAGCCTATATCTTCAGTGTCTTGAGTAGCCTGTTACTCTTGCTGGTATGGATGGTACCAGCAATGTCAGATTTTTTTTCTTCTGGTTATTTTTACTTCAGTTATAATGTTCTGAAATACAGCCTTGCTGTTCAGCCAGGCCCAAAGCATAGTTCATCACTTCCCAGCTTGTGAGCCTGAACGAGTTAGTTAAACACTCTGATTATGCCTCACTTTACTCATCTGTAGGATGTGGATAGTAATAATGCCTACCTTGGAAGTTAAGAGAATTTAATGAGTGAAAACAGGTGAGGTGCTTTGTGTAGTGCCTAGACTAAGTATTTAGTGCATAGACTAAGTATTAAACAGGTAAGGTGCTTAGTGTAGTGCCTAGACTAAATACTTAGTACATAGACTAAGTATTTAATACATGTTAATTACTTTTTTAAAACATGTCATAAACATTATAATATATTATTACAAACCATTCAACATTGCCTCAGTGTTAAAAGTGCTACTATTTAGCCTAGTCCTAAAAACACCTTTGGAGACTGGATTACTCACAGTCTCCCCCAAGCACTCTGGAACGTCTGCTGTCATAGGACTCCCATGTCCTAGGATATGATTTATTTACACAAAACTAGTACCTTGCTGAATGATTTTTAGGATCTCCAGAAGTCTCAGAACAGAAGAGATCTCTCTTCTCAAGATCTACAGGGTCTTGTCTTATTCATCAATCTAGTTGGTTTAGTTTTTCTCCAGTGTATGATATGTTAGTATTTTCCATTTTATCTTGTTAGGCACACTAAAAAAGAGTAAGGTTAAGGGATTTGCTTTAGATTACCTGGGTTTGGTAGCAGAACTAGGTGCAAAACCATTTTGATTACTATTTGTGGATGTGATTTATTATATAAAGTCCCTCCACAGCTAAGGTAACAGGGACTATATCACCTTAGCTGCCAAGGTCAGGCAAGGAATATTGCAGTTTTTTTAATCTCCTGGATTGAATTACTTAAGTGTTAATTCTAAATACTTTACCATAAATATTTAAAGCAAATAACCAATTTCCACTTAATCATAAAACACAACTCTTGTTAGTCTGAAAGCATTTGCATTGAAAATTACATATCACTTTAATGTATTTTCTGTCTGTTTTTGTGTTCATATAAAAATAAAAAACTGCAGATGCATGATGACATCATCATCACTGAACCAAAGAAGGAAGCAATGGAAATCATTTTGGGAGCTGGGGATTTAAACTATTCCCTGTCAGCTTGGCAGTGCTTTTCTTAATATTTTTGCAAGGGAGTTCCTGTGTGTAGCGTCAGCTGCAAGATCAAGGACAGTTGACACTCATTCCTACAAAATGAGCCCCAAATTTAAACACAGTGTCCTCCAAATGTCCCTTGGCACCAATGAATGTGATTTTTTTTTTTTTTTGATGCTACATTAGGTTCTCTAATTCATCCCACTCAGCTCCATTGCATTTTCTCTAATGTTGTGTCCAATTTTAAGTGACTTGATGATGGACCTTCCATCTTTTACCTGGCTAGTGTAACCCCCACGTACCCGGGATTCTCAAGGCCTCATTCCCTGTGACGGCCATACTGCAGCAGACCTAAGACAGGAGAAGTAGAGCCTACAAGGTTTAAATTGCTGTCTAATAGGCTGTAGCAACCTGAACATTTTATTAGGAGGGCATTTAAAATTAGTGTTATTATTCCAGAAGATGCTTTCACACCACAGGAAAAATCATGCTGAGAGAATTCTGATATGTAACCTAATTTCACCATTTTCTTAATTTCTTCTCATTACTCCTAGTAATATGCCTCTCAAGCCATTTTATTTTCTTCTCTTTGTACTTCTCTGATTACATAAATTTTATCTCTTCCCTTTCTATTTTTCCCAAAGTAGTTATGATAAATATAATACTGCCAATAGAATTGGAGTGTATTACATGCAAGCTCTTCAGAGTTAGAGTAACTTTTTTTTGAGACAGGGTCTCTGTCACCCAGTGGTGCAATCATAGCTCACTGCAGCCTCCAGCTCCTAGGCTCAAGCCATCCTTCCACCTTAGCCTCCAGAGTATCTGGGGCTACAGGTGTGCACCACCATGCCCAACTAATTTTTTAGGTTTTTGTTAGTTTGTTTTTGTTTTTGTAGAGACAGGGGTCTCACTATATTTCCAGGGCTGTTCTTGAACTCCTGACCTCAAGCAGTCCTCCTGCCTTGGCCTCCCCAAAGGATTGCAGGCGTGAGCCATTGCTCCCAGCCTAGAGAAACTTTTTTAAAAGTTGATGCTGGCCAGTACAGTGGTGCACACCTGTAGTCCCAGCTACTCTGGAGACTGAAACAGGTGGAATCCTTGAGCCCAGGAGTTGGAGGTGGCAGTGAGCTATGATCACATCACTGTAGTGCAGCCTGGGCAACAGAGCAAGACCCTATCTCTAAAAATAAAATGAAATAAATAAATAAAAAGTTGATGCTGATGAATTCCATGAAAGCAGGCACTATACACCTTCTCATAGCAATAATTGGGATATTTTTTATTTTCAGCTTCTTTTTTTCCCCCATTTTCTTCTATCATGTGATTCTGTCGTTTCCAGGCCACTCTCTCCTATTACTGAGATTCCCATGAGTGAAAGCCAGATTGCAATATTATTATCCTTCTAGAGAGGAATTTTTATCTCTTTGGTGATTATGTTTGAGCAACTCTGCCATCATACCATGGTTATTTAATACTGTTGTATTTATAAGCAGTTCTCCAGCCTGCTGACAGTTGTCACTTAGAAACCTTACTGGTGATTTTCCTTTCTTCTGCTATACTCATCAAATCCTGCTGCCACTGTACATTGTAATGTTATCCCACCAGTATTTGGCTACCTTATAAAAAGGATTTTTGAAGAAAGAAACACTGTCTAATTGAGATTTATATGTACCAAGTCTTAAGCTTGGTACTTCATACTCTATACTCTATCACGTTTCATACTCTATACCACTGGGAAAATTATTTGGTATTTGGGAGTAATTTATATTCTTCTAAGAAATAATTTCACATAAATATTATTTGCTGTGATGAATCTTAGCAATCTTTTAAAATTATTGTATTCTTCAATCCAATTCTTACAATGATTACCATTTGTTTACCCACATTGATTCATTCATTTAGTTAACATTTTAGTGCATTCTGTGTACTCTACTGGACACTGTATGGGTACTTTGAAAAGGAAAATGAACCAGGAATGGTCTCTGCTTTCAGAAAGATCACAGTCCAGTAGATGAAGCTGAAAAGTAGACACTTAACTTTCATACAACGTGAGACACACCATAATAGAAGTTATATGAGCACTGATGAGGGAGAAATTAATGCTTCTTGGGATGAATCAGTACTCATGAGAAATTACATAAATATGTGTCATTTGAACTGGGTGAAGATTATGGTTTACTATGGGAGTAAGGAGAGAAGGGCATACCCAGGAGCAGAATTATAAGGCAAGACAGAATGAGTAAGGCAAGACACCTGAAGTACTTTTGGGGAATTACCCATGATTCAAACATAGAGCATATGATAGAAGTAGTTAGTCATAGAGCCAGAAAAGCAAGTGGAGGTGTGTTGGGTCCTCTCCATTGAAAAAGTAGACCAGCAGTCCATTAATCCAAAGGACCTTTAACCTCAAAGTAATTCATCTTTGCGTTTGAAATACATGTAGAGTTTTCTTCTATGGTGGTGGTGGTGGTGTTTTGTTGTTTCTTTTTCTTTGAGATGGAGTTTCACTCTTGTTGCCCAGGCTGGAGTGCAATGACACAATCTTGGCTCACCGCAACCTCCGCCTCCCAGGTTCAAGTGATTCTCCTGCCTCAGTCTCCCAGGTAGCTGGGATTACAGGCATGTACCACCATGCCCACCTAATTTTGTATTTTTAGTAGAAATGGGGTTTCTCCATGTTGGCTAAGCTGGTCTTGAACTCCTGACCTCAGATGATCCATCTGCCTCGGCCTCCCAAAGTGCTGGGGTTATAGGCGTGAGCCACCGCGCCCAGCTGTTGTTTGTTTTTGAAGAGTACAGGGTCTCATTCGGTTACCCAGGCTGGAACGCAGTGGCATGATCACAGCTCTCTGCAGCCTCCAACTCTTGGGCTCAAGTGATCCTCTCATCCCTCCAGAGTAGCTAGGACTACAGCCATGTGCCACCACACCTAGCTAATTTTTAAATTTCTGTTTTTGTAAAGACAGGGTCCTGCTATGTTACCCAGGCTGGTCTTAAACTCCCTGCCTCAAGCAGTCCTCCCGCTTCAGCCTCCCAAAGTGCTAGGATTACAGTCATGAGCCACTGCTCCCAACTGAAATATGTGTTTATATTTATGTCTGACTATGGGTGTTTATTATGATTCAGACTAATAGTCCCCACCCCCTAGCTACATATTAGACTCTCTGCCCAATTTCAGTTAAATCACAGTCTCTAAGGGTAGCATCCATATATTTCCAAACAGGGGCGAGAAACACTGATCCAGACCCCTCGACGCTTGAACAGATTCACAGTGGCACCCAAGGAGACCCTCACTGAAACTGGAAAGGGATGCCATTAGGTCAGATCCTGTTCCTCCCTTACACTGATAGGAAGCAACAAACTTCATCTCTTTGCTCTTGGCTCCTTCCCTTTGCAGCATTTAAACTTACTAAAATCACTTTTACCTACTAATAAACAAATCCCTCTTTTGACTCTACAGTCTCCCTCTCGCCATTATCTTGTCGTTCCATCCTGTTGTTCTCTTCACAGCCACACCCTGTGTTTCTGCCTTTACTTCTCCATCCCAGTTGAGTGTAGACTCCAGTCCTACTGTGCTCCGCTGTCTTCCTAGGGTCCTAGAGTCACATTCCTAGATTTTGCATATGTTACTCTTCTGCCTGCATTTTCCTTCCCCATACATTTTTTCCTGGCATCCCCCCAACCCCCACTCATCTTTCAATACTTAGCAGTCACATCTGGGAAGCCTTTCCTGGTTGTCTCTGTCTGGATTATGTACCACTCCTATGTGCTGCCATGCTATTTATGTGGAATTTGTATAACAGCATTTATTAATATGTGTTGTAATTTCCTGCCTGCATTAAAAGAGTGGGCCTTTTTTAGAGATTGACTTGTTCATATACGTTTTCATATCTAGTGCCTAAAAGTGCTCAGCATATAGTAGTTGCACAATAAAAATGCTAAATAATGATATATTTACTTAACATTTTTGAGTACCTACTATATGCTAGGTACCATTTATTGAGCACTTAGGATGTTCCTGGTAAAGTGCTGAACACTTAACACATGTATTATTTAATCCCATAAAGTTAGGTACTGTTATTTTCCCTTTTACAGATGAGGAAATTGAGAAGTTAAGTGAATAAACCAAAACCAGATTGCTCTTTCTGGTATCTTTCCCAAATTAGTATTTCACACTTAATCTGGATTGGGGAACTTCTTTAATTTAAGCTGTAAAAATGTTGAAGCACAGTATATAATCATCCAATTATATTTATCTTGTAAAATGTTAGCATTACCAGTTCTTTCTAGTGTTTGTCAAATGACTTTTTAAAAAGATAGGATCTTGTATGGTTTAACTAGTAACTTTTGTGTGTGTGTGTGTGTGTGTGTGACATTTGTCATTTTGCTAGCCTTTCAATGAAAACAGAGGTCCAATAGTTCATTCTGTTTGAGAATTAGGAGAGATCAAGTGATGAAAATCAACAAATCATGCCACAACCCCCAAAGCTTAATCTTCTATCCCCACCAAAGAACCTCTTGAGCCAATAGTTTGAACACTTTTCCTAGGAAACCTGCTCATAAATAGAAAAATTGGCTGGTTCAACTTTCCCCCACCTTTTCTTCCTCCTCTTCCCTGCTAATGAGCAGTGAAATGGCCTAATGACTGGGGCCAGAGGGAAGGGAGAGCAGAACAGAGAGCCTGAGTAATCCACACACTGAATTATCAGCCCCTGTGTAATTGAGTTTTCTTTGGCTTCCTTTTCAGAGTTCAGTGGTTTAAAGTTATTGAGGGATGCACTGTTTCTGTAGGCAGTAAGACCTTTCTGCCATGATCATTTTGATTCAGTTCTATCGGGCTAGATGGCCTGTGCTTCTGACAGGGACTCCAGAAGACAAGCTGGGAGAACTCAGAATGACACAGTTGCCTTTCTGCTGAGAGTCAAGCACAGAATGGCCTTTTCATGCTCTCGTCTGTTAGACTGAAGAGTGTTAAGGCTGAGGAGAGCTTGTGTGGCAGGAGCGGCCCTGGAAGAAAAGGAAGGTGCTGTGTAGAATTTGAATGCTGCCCAGTTTCACATAGATCCCGGAATGGGAAATGGCTGTTGGTGGTGGCGTAGGAGGAGCAACTATCCTGGTTTGCCTGAGACTGAGTAGTTTCCTAAGATAGGAGATGTTCAGTGCTAAAACCAGGACAGTTCCGGGCAAACCTGGATAGTTGGCCATCCTGCATGTTTAACTTAACTTTCCTTAGCTTAACAAAAAGGTCACAATCCATTGAAATCATTTATTATTGTCTTTAAATCCTGTCTGACTCATTGAATGACTCAGGAAAACAAACAAACAAACAAACAAAGAAAAACAGAGGATTTCCTTGACCTCCCCGGAGTAAGCAGTAAAATGGAATGGACCCTTGTTGAAAGCTTTCTTCCTACTCACCTGTGTTTGGCTCTCTACTCCTTTGACTTAGAACTCTTGGCTACTCTGCTCCCCATACCTATGAGGCATTTATTTGTTTTTCCTTCCCTTCCCCTTTTGCTGCTGTGGCAGTAACTCCATGGATTAAAGAGGATGTACAGTATGTACTTTCTCCTACTTTGGCACTCAATTCCCGTAGCTCTGCTTAGATGCAGGTGGCTGAGCTGGGGCATTAGGAAGCCTCCGGGGGATCCACAGCTGAATCTATCAGGTCCTCCTGAAGCAGCTGGTATCTGAAGCAACTGGGCTGTGCCAACAGAAGCAAAGGAAGGGTGCAGTGTGGATGTGCAGGAAGAACACCAGACAAGCCTGTCTCTGCTTGAGAGGATCTAAATCACCCCATCTGCATGTGGAATATAGTGATTGTTCTGGAAAGAGCGGGAAGGGGAGGAGATGGTGTTTTTCCACAGTTATCAAGATAAACAGAGCAGCCAGTGCCGTCTGTGTAGCTGTTTCAGTGTGAGGATGAGCTGAGTTATTTTATTTTTACTCAGTAGGAATTAACACACACCCTCTTTCTTTTAAAGAGAGAGAGAGAGACTGGCTAACAAAATTACTCAGTGATTTGAATCTTTCTGCAGAATGGTGATAATTTATGAGAATGTCTGGACATATCCTTGTTTGGAACTTAATTAGTGAAAAAACAAGTTCAGAAGATAATATAGCTAAGTAATCTGAGATAGCCATTTGAAGACCTGGTAGAAAGAATGGGATAAGGAGGGGGATGGAGGAGCAGCAACAAGGTGAAATGTTATTTTAGACAAGAGGGAATAAAGAAGTGTAGCCCTCAGGCTGAAGATGGGAAAGGAAATGTGGAGAAATGATTATCGCCTCCTGTATTGTTGTCCTAGTACCAACAGTATCAGTGGTTGTACCCAAGTGATAGCAGCCTGGAAAGGCCAAGATCTCAGACTCAGTAAGTCCAGCGAAGATCCCTGCTCAAATTTTTATTTTTACAGGAATAACCAAAGGGATGGGGAGAGTGGAGCAGAGAGCCGGAATAATCCATTTTGCTCTTATGAAAAATAGTTAAGTTTTCAGGTTATGATGGCAGATTCTTACTCCCTTCAGAACACATCAATTCTCACTCCCTTCAGAACAAAACTCCACTAAAATAAAGTAAAGAGATTTTCTTTTAGGTGTAAACCCACAAGGGTAAAGAAAATGGGAAGAGGAGGCGAAAACGTGGAAGAGAAAGATGTAAAGCAGATGAACAAGTGGTAAATGACTTAGCAGGCCCCCAAGAAACTGATTCCTAAGCTATCGAATCCTCAGAGGCTTAGGAATAAAGGCACCAGGTACCTCTGAAACTGTGATGAATGAAGTGGGTAGGGAAGGGCTACTGTGAGGAAGATTGGTTAACTACATGTTTATGAAACAATCAAGAGCTCTGGATCCTCTCCCCTATTTTATAGAAGTCTGACCGTTTCTCCCTCATCCTGATGGAAAATTGGAAATTTATTATCTGAGGCAGATAAAACAGAGTGTCTCTAAAACAGGAGAGACAACGTGCACAGTTGAGAAAGGTCATACCATAGGAGGATTAAATGGTCATTTGTTGAGACCCTACCTCTCAGTAACTCAGTAACACCTCCAACACACATAACCACCCTCCCCAGCACCCCCATCTTAGCTTCAAGAACTCTGGTAGTCAGGCCCGTGTCTTCCATGCAAGGATTAGAAACATCTTACTGGGATAATCTGACCATCTTGAGATGGAAGAGCTAAAGAATCTAAAAGTAGGGTTTTCCTAATGGTGAACCCATTTAGGTAATCCTAACATGAAGCTAAAAGTCTGTGAGCCTCACTATATTCTTAGAATCTTCACTGCATTTCTAGTTTTCCTCCTGACAAGCAGACATGTGAGGAAACTAATATGAAACAAAAACACCAAATAGAGGGAACCTATATAAGGATATGGAAACTTTAAGAAAAATGTTGCTATCTTTAAAGAGATTGAGGTACATATGGCAACCCTAGACCAAAAAGAAAGGAACATTTAGAGAATAAGAAGTACAATTAGAAATTTAAAATATTAAAGCAAAAATGGAAAACTCAGGAGGCATGATAGCTGATAAAGTTGAGGAACTCTCCCAGAAAGTAGAACAAGATGACAAAAATATGGCAAATAGAGAAAATATAAAAATGCAGATCAAGATGAAGGAGTCCAATATTCAAAACTAAGAGTTTCATAAGGAAAAATTAGAAAAAAACCAGGGGAATAAATTAATAACAGTCATTCAAGAAAATTTGCTAAAATTGAAGAACATGGGTTTCGGAATTGCAAGGGCCTTCTGAGTGCTCAGCCCACTGGAAGAAAATAGATCCACAGAGCGGTTTGCATAATGTCGGAAATGGCCGAGTTGTCCGAGCTATATGAAGAGAGCAGTGACCTGCAAATGGATGTGATGCCTGGCGAAGGTGACCTACCGCAGATGGAGGTAGGCAGCGGGAGCCGGGAGCTATCCCTGCGTCCCTCCCGCAACGGGGCCCCGCCACTGCTCGAGGAGGAAGGCCCAATGGAGGAGGAGGCGGCCCAGCCAATGGCGGCGCCAGAGGGGAAACGGAGCCTTGCTAACGGGCCCAACGCTGGGGAGCAGCCAGGCCAGGTGGCGGGCGCAGACTTCGAGAGCGAGGACGAGGGCGAGGAATTTGATGACTGGGAGGACGACTACGACTATCCCGAAGAGGAGCAGCTTAGTGGTGCCGGCTACAGAGTATCAGCCGCTCTTGAAGAAGCCGACAAGATGTTTCTGAGAACAAGAGAAGCAGCCCTGGATGGCGGGTTTCAGATGCATTATGAGAAGACCCCGTTTGATCAGTTAGCTTTTATCGAAGAGCTTTTTTCACTGATGGTTGTCAATCGTCTGACCGAAGAACTCGGCTGTGATGAGATTATTGATAGAGAGTAGTTACATGCTGTTAAAAGAGGAGGAAACTACTTGAGGAGGGACCCAACTTTCCGCTATCTTTTGGGTTCATTCCAAATAGTTTTGTGCCATTGAAAAACTTGACCTTCAAAAAAATTTGTTTTTCAGAATAGAAGACAATAGGACAGTGACTGCACAGTTGTGAAAAAGGAGGAGAATCATTAAAGAAAAAGAAAAAAAGATTTTAAGACCGTTGAAATCTCTTATCAAGAATGTCCTAAAACACCTATGGCTTTGACTTTGTTACTGATCCAGATTATTTTCCTTGCATTGGGGAAAATATCTTTCATATTTGTTTGCTGTAAAGATGGTTTTGCAAGAATAAGTCATGACCAAGACAAACTGCCAATACAAGAGCCCACTGATATTAATTATATAATGAGAAAAAATGTATCCAACTAGGACACATATCTTTTGAGTTATTTGGACTGAAAGTTTAAGAAAACTTGGGATATTCTATATTGTGATCTAGTCAAGCCATAGTTATCAAAGGCTAAATTTTCAGTGTAAGATAAATGGAGTATTCTTCATTATTCCAAAAGGATAAGTAAACTCAAAGATGTATCACGTGTGCTCTGTATCTTAAGATGTGTTTCCAAGAGCGTCTGAAATTTTGTTTGTACATGTATCTTGATCATTTATAAAGCCACTGTGATCTATAAATCAAGAAAATTCATTATCATAACCATTTTTAAAAGTCAAAAATTAAGACATCTTTAATTAAAAACTTTGAAATCTAGACACTAAATGTGTGTGAATGTACAAAGAAACCATTGCTCACGCTGTTACATACTAGAGAAATTTTGTTTTGCTTGCTGTTTTAACTTGACAGGTGAAATACTTTAGTTGAACTTCATATTGTAAGAACTGTTAATAAAAAGTTGTCAAGTAAAAAGCCCTATATCTAAAAAAAAAAAAAAAAAAAAAGAAAATAGATCCACAGCAAGTCACATCATCATTGTCATGAAATTTCAGAATATAAGGGATGTAGAGAAAATCTACATGATCCCAGAGCAGGGCATGGTTTTTTTTTAAAAAAAAAAAAAGACAAAAGGAAGAAAATAACCTGATCCAGTATCATAGTGGCTTCTTAAAAGCAAAACTAGAAGCTTCACAGGCAGTAAAACAATACATTCAGAGTCCTGAATGAAATCTATTTCCAACTTAAGATTCTGTACCCAGCCACAAGACCAATCATATATGAAGGTGGTCTAAGGATAATGTTCAAACAACATCTTAAAAATGTTATCTCCTAGAAACCATTTCTCAGGAAACTGTTTGTAAATGTACCACCAAAATGAGAGAGGACACCAAAAAAGAAGACAGTGTGGGATACAGGTGCAGGCTGTTTAACACCCGAGAGAGATTAAAGAATCCCTACAATGATGGTGAAGATGGATCCCAGGATGATAGCTTGCTGCAGGCTTAGAGGGCAGCTAGACTTGACTGAAACTGTTCGGAAGGCCCAAGAAGACTTACTCAAGAAGAGGAAATTTCAAAAAATGCCTGATGTGTCAGAATGTCTTGAGAGGAGCTCAGTCGGTTAAGGGAGAGTTAGACGAAGGAGGTGAATTAGTGTTGCACTCATACAAAACTAAGCAAAACAAAAACCAAGACTATTTTTAATTCTCACAGGGAAAAAAATTGTGCAGGAAAGAAAAGTCCTCCACATATTAATTGTGAATAACATTTACATAGTCATAATGTAAGCACTGAATATTGATCCAACAAAGTTATAGTACAGTCTAACTTGGGGGGATGGGAAAGGGTACACGTGGAGAGGGAAAGCTAAATCCTCATCTTCTATAGTAGTAGGTTGGTGAATAAAACCTAAAATTGAAGGTCAAGATATAACACTAGAAGCATGTTAATTGTAGATGTGAGATAAACCCTAAAATAATAAATTTAAACAGGTAAAAATTATTGCCTCTGAGGTGGAGAGGAAATGGAGCATGGAAGAGTATTTTTCATAATAAACCTTATAGGCTGTTGGACTTCTTAAACTACCTTTATATATAACTTTATTTTAAAAATGTAAAAGAAGAAAAAGAAATAGTGAAACCAGCTTTGTTTTGGTTTAATGAAGAGGCCAAGCAGCACAGCAGTAGCAGCGACTATTAGTAATATGATAGAATCTTCTTGCATATTAAAAAGAAGTCCTGTCTTACAAAGTACACAGTTTACTTTCTGTTCATTCCGCTCATTAAGTTTTTCCTTTCCTGAATTTCTGAAACAAGTGTGAGGATTGACATTTTCTTTCTGATCACTGGCTTAGTACTAATGCTCCACCAGCAGAGTCTAGGTCATGAATGGTTGAATTCTCAAGAAGCTTTGGGGAGGGGCAAAAAACAGCCTTGCCAAACTACTCCCCCTCCCAACCTGCTTGCTAATCCACCAGAAATATGGATTGGAGACAGGCTTCAAAATTGAACTTCAACAGTGCATAGGACTCCTAACACATAAAGTGTACATATGGGGAGATGTCTTTTTAAATGATTGGGCAGACTGTTAGGTTTGAATCCCATGTCTGCTCAGCCCCTACTATAAGCAGACTCTGTAGACCACCAAATAGTGCCACTTGGAGCGTCTTACTATTTTGGTTTCTGTTTTACTTGCATTAAAGTTCTAACACATTGACAGATTTCAGCAGCAAAATCTCTTATACCAGTAGTGCTGAAATTAGTAATCCTTCATGCTATTTGGAAACTGGAGTACAGCCTTCCACAGTGAAACTGGTCATGCACTTCCAGCTTTAACAATCCCTGAGATAGTGTATTATACATATCCATACTAGTTTTGGCACTCAACACAAAAATACTTGTATGTGTCTCCTCTCTCTCTCTCTCTTTCTCTCCTGTTATTGTTTGCATTTCTGTGCTGTGGTGAGCATTCTCCTCAAGTTTTCTGCAGTATTATTTTTATTTACTTTGACTACTCTGATTCTTTTTGGTAGCTTTATGCATAATTTTATTGATGCTCAAATTGCATGCTAAGTAAATCTCTGGATTTTTTTCTTTAATGATCCTTTTACTAAGTAGAGGTTCAGAATTTCCCGAGGGGAAAAGGAGGGTCCTTGAAATTTTCTGTGAACACTGAAGCAGTCTAGGGATAGTAGGTGGGACTTCAGTGCATTGAGCTTGTTTTCTGGAAATACATTTCAGTTAGTTCTCTGAGAAGCAATTGCCTGGAACACAGGTTACTTTACATAACTTGTAGAAAATACAGAGGTTTCAAGGGCCATATGTTCTGTCGAGCTTTTGAAGATGAACCTATGTTATTGTCATATATAATAATACTGTATATATTATATATATTCATTAGATATATTATATATATGAATATATAACACAACTGGTTGTATGAGTGTACAGAGTATGGGTTTTCCATGAAAGGAAATGATGCCTGCAGAGGCTGTTTGTACAATATGCAGAAGTGATTCGCTTTTATTTTAATTCCAGTGCTAGTTTCTCAGGAGTCTAGAGTAAGGATTTGTGATTTCCTCACTCCCTATGCTCTCTTTATTACTCTCTTGGCTTAGTTTTTACTTCTGTTTTTTAAGCCATCTTGGGCAATTCCTGTCTGATTTATCAGGGTATATAATGTTTACATTCTTAGAAGGATTCTTAGATTTTTCTTTGGGGAGAGACTAATTCTTTTTCCTTCTTTTGCCTCTCTTCCTCCTCTATTTAATCCTCTACTCTAAAAGAAAAAAAAGGAGAAAAATAGATTCTTCCAAACCTTAAACTTTTACGTTACAATTAATGGCATATGCCCACCCTAGTCTTAGGTTAAAAAAAAAGGAGAAACTTTCCTTGCCCTGACACTAAATAGGAGGCATGTTACAGGTCATAGTCACCAAATGAGTTCTTATAGATTCATAGGGAAACTAACAAATTTAATTTTCTCTTGCTTTTTCTCTAGTTCACAATTCCATTAGACTCATTTGTCTCCATTCGTGGAAATGCATAGCTTATTGGATAAACTGGAAAAGATAATGCAGACATTTTGAAGATAAAACTAGTGAAATTCTCTCCCCAGCCCCTAGCATCTTGGGCTAGGGGAAAAGTTAATGAAAAAATGCAAATGTTGAACTTTCGGTAAATTAGTTCTGTTTCTTAAAGTATACTTCATGTTGGTTTCAAATGTTTTATTGAGTAATAAAATTGGTTAAAATTATTCCCATATGGGAATTTGTTCACATTAGCACATAACAGAGACAGAGAAGGGGTTGGTTTGTTCATACTCATTTTTCTCTTTCTCCCTTGCTCCTCTCTCTCTATCCGCCTCCCTTTTTTCTCCCCCTGTCTCTCTTCTTCCCCTCTCCCTTATTCATTTTTCATTTTATATACTCCACATCTCATTTTCTCTCTCTATAATCCCTTGAAAATTATAATCTGAAAATAATGGAAAGAATAAAAAGTAAACTAAACCATGAAATAAGCAAGACATTGCTTGAAATTCAAATCAGTTCCTCTTTCCAGATGCTAAGAAGCCTACTTAATTAGATTTTTGCCTGTATCCTGCTAAATAGCTGTAATAGGTGTACTATGTCTACACCTCAGACTCATTTACATTATAGCCATGTTCTTAGACAGAGCTAGTTGTACTTTTCCATTTGACTCTTTTATTCCAGAAGGTAGGAGTTTTATGTCTGTTTATCCTTCTAATTTGGCAACTTTGTCTATAAAGTTCAGTGCCAAATAGATCACCTATCAATCATTGGATAATTATTTGATTTTTTAATTTGTTGTTTATCTCAACTTTAAATGTAAGTTCTGTGAGGGAGGGATTTTATCTGTATTATTCAGTACCATGTTCCAGCACCCAGCAACAATAGCTACCATATAGTAAGTGCTCAGTTAATATTTATTGGATGAATCAGTGATCATGAGTTGGGAAGAGTGGTTAGAAAGATAATTAATTCTCCTTTAGCTATGTTTGTTTTATTTTGGTCTTTGAAGCAAGATTAGTTCCTGGGACGACTTTTAATATTCATGTTGCTAAATTCAGTGTTTCAAGATTAAGCTACCATATGTGAATAAGTAATAAACTCTTATGTCCTTCTCTCTACCACTACTACACATGTGGAGCCTGGGATTGAGAAAAATTAAGGAACTTACCCCATTTGTATTAGCTAATGCATTATGAAGCTCTGACTAGAACCTAGGCCTTTCTTTTGATTCAGTTCTATCAAGTCATATAGTTTGATATGTTTGTATCTTGCTTTCCAAACTGTATTATAAATTTGTCCAGATCAAGGCTTATGTCTGATGAAGGCTTCTGGCCGATTCTTCATGGGGCTTAGCATTATCTCCTATGTCTAGTAGACTTTTTTCTTTTGAGACAGAGTTTCACTTTGTCACCCAGGCTGGAGTGCAGTGATGTGATCATGGCTCAGTACAGCCTCGATCTCCTGGGCTTAATTGATCCTCCCACCTCAGTCTCCCGAGTAGGTGGAACTACAGGTGTGCACCACCATGCCTGGCTAGTTTTTTAATTTTCAGTAGAAACAGGGTCCCCCTCTGTTGCCCAGGCTGGTCTTGAACTCCTAGGCTCAAGTGGTCCTCCCACCTTGGCCTCCTAAAGTGCTAGGATGACAGACATGCGCTACAGCGCCTGGCCCCTAGTAGATTTTTATTAAATCTTGATAATAGCAAATTTACCCAGTATACCTTAAAGGCTATTGTATGGTATATTTGCAAGCAAAAAAATGTACATGAATTAAATACATTTTAGATCTTATGTCATTTTTATATAATTTATGTAAATATTATAATTATTTTTTGATATTAATTCAAAATATAATTTCATACACGGAAGGCACATCATGGCAAGTTTTAGATTGTGCATATTTGGCCAACAGGAAGAGCCTACTGTTCAAAATTCACTTTTCCCCTAAATAAAAAACAACAGTTACAGCCGGGCGCAGTGGCTGATGCCTGTAATCCCAGCACTTTGGGAGGCCAAGACGGGCAGATCATGAGGTCAGGAGATGGAGACCATCCTGGCTAACATGGTGAAACCCTGTCTCTACTAAAAATCAAAAAATTAGCTGGGCGTCGTGGCAGGTGCCTGTAGTCCCAGCTACTTGGGAGGCTGGGGCTGGAGAATGGCGTGAACCCGGGAGGCGGAGCTTGCAGTGAGCTGAGATTGCACTGCAGCCTGGGGGACAGAGCAAGACTCCATCTCAAACAAACAAACAAACAAAAAATTGAATATTTATCTCTAGTATTGGAATGACTTTCTGTATTAGTAATTATTTCTACCCATCTCATCCCTTCCATATACTTGATTCCATATAGTATGTGTTTTCTCTCAAAAACAAGACTTCCTGTTTTGTTTGCCCTTCGGGTTGAACAGTGGAGGTGCCAGGACATGATTGCTCCCTCTGCAGGGCAAATGGTCAGATAGCATCAGGGCTGCTCTCTGAGACAGTAGCCTCTGCTTAGCCCTGTGTGCAGTGTTTAACCTTTCAATAATCCTTCCTCTCCCAAGTAAGCAAATGCTGCTGGGTCCCTTTGCTGAAGTCAGTACAGGAGAATCTATAGCTCCACGGATCAGCCAGAGGGAAGGTTTTCTAAGAGTAACAAATCTTTTTTTGCAACATGCTTTTTCTAGAAGCTTTTTGTCATTCTGGCAGTAAACTTGTTTTCTACTTGCTGCCTTAGCAACAAGACCTGAAGTCACTCCCCCTCCAGTCAGTGGCTTGATTATAAGAGCACTAACATTATACACAGAACTAGAAGAAAATTTTATACTGGGGAAACCCACAGGCATTACCTGCTTCTTGGGTTAGAGAATTATTTATGTATATTCTTAGTATCTCCTTAAAGGAAAAGGTCAAATAGGAATCTTGGAAATGGTGCATCTGAACTTTGGGTGATCTCAAATCTATAGTGAATGCTGTAGCTTAAGTTCTTGTTAGGTGCCTGCCTCTGGCCACAACAAAGAACAGTGTTTCTCTGCAGAGTCCTCTGTGATTACTGAAGGAAGAGCCAAAATGTTACGGTTCCCTTCTTTTGTACCAATCTCAGGCTAACTCTCATTTTCAGGATTCTTTGTTTAATCCAAGAATATAAAGTTCAAATTCAGAATAAATATATGTTTACCAAAGAATAGAATTCAGATAGATTTTAGCTTTTGTTAATCCCTTGAGAGCTCATTTAAATATTTCTTACCAAATTCAATTTTATGTTTTAATAAAATGTGCTCAGTACAGAAGTTAGGTGATCACATAACTAAGGCAAAGGTTAAGGATTAACTGTAACCACAGGTAGGCTTGTGCTCCACTAGAGCTGAAGACTGCAGAATACTAGGGGTTTAAAGTTGGAATGCACAAGTTGCTGTTTTTCTGTATTTTCTTTAGTATGTTAAAGATGTACTGTATGTGCCTTAGAAATTAAATCTGGGCCGGGCGCGGTGGCTCAAGCCTGTAATCCCAGCACTCTGGGAGGCCGAGACGGGTGGATCACGAGGTCAGGAGATCGAGACCATCCTGGCTAACACCGTGAAAACCCATCTCTACTAAAAAATACAAAAAACTAGCCGGGCGAGGTGGCGGGCGCCTGTAGTCCCAGCTACTCAGGAGGCTGAGGCAGGAGAATGGCGTAAACCCGGGAGGCGGAGCTTGCAGTGAGCTGAGATCCGGCCACTGCACTCCAGCCTGGGTGGTAGAGCGAGACTCCGTCTCAAAAAAAAAAAAAAAAAAAAGAAATTAAATCTGGTAGCATCCTCATAAGCAATAATGGAAAGCTAGATTAAGAAAAGGAACTCCTACCTTCCCAGAACAGGCAGAGAATGCCGTGAAATCTCCAAAGCAAAATTTCTTTAGGTCATAGTACTATGTGGATCACGAGGTCAGAAGATCGAGACCATCCTGGCTAACACGGTGAAACCCCGTCTCTACTAAAAAATACAAAAAGCTAGCCTGGGCGAGGTGGCGGGCGCCTGTAGTCCCAGCTACTCGGGAGACTGAGGCAGGAGAATGGTGTAAACCTGGGAGGCGGAGCTTGCAGTGAGCTGAGATCCGGCCACTGCACTCCAGTCCCGGTGACAGAGCGAGACTCCGCCTCAAAAAAAAAAAAAAAAAAAAAAAAAAAAAGAAATGCATTTTTTTTCTTAACAAATTCAAATTCCTAACTTCCAGGGCTTACAAAAAAGAACCATATCACTAGGTATACTTAGCTGGACCACATGGCCCTGAGCAGTCTCCCTGGATTTCACATTCTCTGCCAAGAAGGGATCCTGGGTTGGAGGAAGGGAGAAGATACTTTAAACTTTAAACCCAAATATGGGCAAAAGATTGTTCCCTTGCTTCCTCATGCTTAGTTAAGACAGGTCAAGAACATTTTTTTAAAGGCTAGAGGATTAAAGCGAGAAGCGCCGCAGAGCCAGGAAATCTACATTCTGAATGTTGCTTGGTTTCTATGGCCCATAGTCCCCATGCTGTGGTGCCCTAAGAGGAAGGACAAGCCCCTTCCTGTGTTCCTGAAGTCTTCACCTTGGCCTGCCTCTCATAGATGCACCATTTTAACATCTAAAGTCAGTAACACAGTAATCCCCTCTTTATCCTCCGGGGATAAATTTTAAGACCTTCAGTAGATGCCTGAAACTATGCATGGTACTGAACCCTATATATACTGTATGTTTTCCTATGCATACATACTTATGGTAAAGTTTAGTTTATAAATTAAGCACAGTGAGAGTTTAACAGCAATAACTAATAATAAATTAGAACAATTATAACAATATACTGTGAAAAGTTACGGGAATGCAGTCTCTCTCCCTCTTGCTGTCTCCAAATATGATATTGGCCTGCAGGTAACTGAAACTATAGAAAGCAAAACCACAGGTAAGGGGGGCTAACTACTATACCCTCCAAGACAACCAGCGTTCTCAACGTCCTAACCAAGAAATTCTGCATCCTATAATCTACTCTTTGAATTTCTGTTTAATGGTATCCTACTCTGCCAAACACTGCATTTGATATTTTAAATACTTGTCTCATTTAAATACCCTGTAAAGTTCGTGTTATTGACCTCATTTTATAGAGGAGGAAACTAAGTTTTAAAAAAAAATTGGGGGGTCAGGTGCAGTGGCTCACACCTATAATCACAACACTTTAGAAGGCTGAGGCAGTTGGATTGTTTCAGCCCAGAAGTTTGAGACCAGTGTGGGCAACATCTCTACAAAAAATTAGCTACATGTGGTGGTGCATGCCTGTAGTCCCAGCTATTTGGGAGGCCGAGGTGGGAGAATCGCTTAAGCCCAGAAGTCAAGGCTGCAGTGAGGCATGATCATGCCACTGCACTTCAGTCTGGGCAACAGAATGAGACCCTGTCTCAAAAATGTATGTATGTATGTATGTATGTGTGTGTGTGTGTATGTATGTGTGTATATATATATTTTTTTCTTTTTTTTTTCCCCTTAAGTGACACATTTAATTAAGTGATGGAACTGGGCTACAAACCTGATTCTGTTGGACGCTAAAAGCCACATTGTGTCAAAACTCTGTAGTGCCTTTCAGTTTTAGAGTGCTGTCCTTGGAGGTTTCAGTTTTATTTTGTTAAAGAAGACAGAATCTCGTTCACCCACAATCTTATAGCTCCTAGAAATTTCTGTATTGAAACATTCTGTTCTGAACTATGTTCAGTATCCAGTCTTTGTCAGCTACTTGAAGACAGCTAACATAGGGAAGGGAGGAGAATATTGGAAACAGACTGTTACACTCTGGTTCACGTGGACAGCATTCACCCTCATCAGAAATGGCCAATCTGTTGCATATCTGCCTTCCTCTGCACTGTTTAAGTTTTAATTATCTTCCAACTGTCTGAACTGCTATTGAGGACCTCAGCAAGAACAAAGGATATTTGTTCTATTTTTCAGCAGTTCTCCTCTCTGCACACTGATGAAGTCACTGGCTGCCACTGCCCTTATTATCTGCTTAAATCAGAGTCTGACTTGCGCTGAAAAGGCAAAGAAATAAATCTTAAACTTCACCTATATTCAGGATTTCTTGTGACAGAGAAAATGTGATACCTACTTCTCCAGTTTTGGTGTTATGACCCAGAACCAAGTTTTGTTTTGTTTTTCAAAAAAAGCAAAAAGAGAGAGGACTCTCCCATTCCTATCCCTTGGATTTTTCAATAACTTGGGTAGTAATAACTTCTTTTACCTTGGGGTGCTCCACTGTGAGCACCGTTAAGGAAATATGCTCATGATCAAGGATGGTACCTGTGCTGCCTCCTCCCCCTTTCAGTCATTGCTCATGGATCAAGGCACTACTCCTGTGCTGGACAGGGCCTTTTTTGTTGTGGTGGTTTGTTTTGAGACAGAGTCTTACTCTGTCACCCAGGCTGGAGGACAGTGGTGCGATCTCAGCTCACTGCAACCTCCGCCTCCTGGTTTCAAGCGATTCTCCTGCCTCAGCCACCCAAGTAGCTGGGATTACAGGCGCATGCCACCATGCCTGGCTAATTTTTGTATTTTTAGTAGAAATGGGGTTTTGCCATGGTGGCCAGACTGGTCTTGAACTCCTGACCTCAAGTGATCCACCCACCCAGGCCTCCCAATGTGTTGGGATTACAGGGCCACCACGCCTGGCCCTGAATTCTTAATGTAGAGTTTCAGGCTGCTCCTCCAGTCATTGATGTTGGGCCATTAGTTGAAGCCTTTTGCCATTTCTAGGCTAGATCTTTAGTATGGGGAAAGTCCAGGATGTTTGCAACTTTTTGCTTGAGAAAAAGGAGCTTGGCTTCTTTCTTTTGATGTCACATTTTTTAAAATATGTATTTGAGTAGGGACTTTACGCCATTTTTGCAAATTATGCTATAATTTTTTTTTTCTAGAGACTTAGAAAGCATTGTAGAACTAGAATAATTAAACTTGTTATGAGCATTGCGTATAACAGGCTGATCAAAAGGTGTGATATATAATGGTGAATTGCTAATTTGACTTCAGGATTATGCAGCAGAGATAACATTATCTTCATTTACACAGAACTTTTTATCTGGAGGCATCTCTCAATGCTTTTCCCACCATATATATTATTTTGTTTGTTATCACAAATACTATCATAAGGGTATAAAATGTATTCCAGTATAACTTTTTGTTCTCAGTTGCTTATAACTGCGGGGCGAGGGAGGGGAGGGTTGCATATTTTCTTGCATTCCTAATGTTTGCACTGGGTAAAATTTGGGAAATAAGTTATCTAAACTTGGAAAACCTGATTCCATATATTGTTTTAAAAAGAAAGAACAAGAGGGAAGGAAGGTTATTGAATCCCCTTAGGTTAGCCTGGAATATATTAACCTTAAGAACCGCCATTGGGAAAAGACCCTGTTAGTCACTTCCTGGCTCTTCTGTGCACAGTAGGAGAGCTGTCTCTCCTTTGGTAGAGATTTGAGCTAGAGAATAGCAAAATGATCTGATCAAATTCCACTAAACCACATTCCCTCTATTCCCTCCAAGGTTGCAGGCAGCAGCACTCAGGCTGTCACAGCCATATGCAGTTGAAAATGCTATGCTGGTTGAGTTCCTGTGGGTTTAAGGAAATGGACAAAATTAGATTCAGGCCAAGGTGCCAGAATTAATACACTCCTTCCCTTCCAGAAAGCATCAGGGAGATTGTCACTGCCAAGGTGAAGGACAGTATAGTCTTTACTACTCAGACCAGTAAGAACTTATGTTGAATGAACCTACCCACCCACCCAAACCCAGTAAAAGCAGTCTGCCTTGAGGGTTTGAAGGAACAGATTAGGGCCAAATTCCTGCTTAACCAGTGGGCTCTGGTACATATAGCAGTTGCCTTGATTCTCAACACAGGGAGAGTGGTGCCTCCCTGCAGTAGGTGTGAGCACACTGGACAGTCAGTTTAGGAGATAGCATTAATATTGGTTGTAAAGATGAGTGATCAGCTCATGTCAAGGAGCAGATGGCTAAATGAGGTGCACAGGGAATGCCGTGAGAGTCAGGCTTGAAGAATCAGGAGGGAAAATAGCCCATGATATAAAAACCCCAAATATAGTCTCCTTAATGTGAATTTTCTAAATCAGCATTTACATTATACAGTTAACCTGGACTGATGAGAAATGTAAGGAAATTACTGAATTAGTGAATAGCGATTAACTCAGAAGTAAAATTATATCGTCTAAATTGAAGGTTGTTTTACACAGCAGAGGGGAGGAGATTACTAAAACCTTGTCCAGTCTGTCATATCCTAATTGAAATCTGTTCATTTAATATACCCCATCCTTCAGAGTGCATAGTTCATAATTTGGGAGGCGTTATCAGTTAATCTAGTTATTTTTCCTGGTTCTTCCTTTGAGTTCCAGTAAGACGGTGTGTGGCACATCCCTTGTGGAATCATGTGACACTCAGAAGAGTGAGTTTATCTGTTCATTAACCTGTGAACGGTCAGGTCCCTTTGGAGAGTGAAGAGAGCAAGTTACTCCAAGGTTAATGCTTGTTTGTCGGAGATGAAGTCTCCAGGGAATTAAAGAGGATGAACAGGCCAAGATGCTCAAGGGCTGCCCAGTGAAACTCTGCACTGTGTGCAGGTGCCAGATTGATGTGGCCAGGATGGAGGCTGCAGAGCAGGCTGGGCCATCTCTGCAGATCACTTCCTCTGGTCAGGAGACTTTCCAGCAGTCAAGTGGGGGGCTGGTGTCAGTGTATAAGGTTAACTTCCTAACAAAGATTTAGGAGCATTATTAAAATAAAAGAAACTGTGAGGAGTTTTCAGTAGTTTCTGGATTTTTCCTTTTAAAGAAGAAAGCAATATTGATTTCATGCATTCATCTCCAATGGATGAAATCTTCCACTGAGCTGGAAAGCATCTGATTGTGCACATGTGCTCCCGCACATTCCTAACCACAAGGCAAGAGCAGAAGCTACTTCATATTATCTGGTAAAAATGTCTTCAGGTCATGTACCTGACTGACATTCAGGGGTTGAACTGAACAGCACCTGGTTTGGTTTTTTTGGGTAAATCCAATCTAAGTTCTACTTAATTTTCTGCAAAATGACATCTCCCTTATTTTGCTATAATTCTTCTAGGTCCAATTGGAGCTACCCATAAGGAGCAGACACAGGGTCTGAAGTCAAGCTCAGAGTGTCCTTTCTTTGGTCTATATCCTGGTGCACTATATGTTTAAGTGACTTGTCTTATTCTGGTATCCTTGGATTGGTTGTGGTGGGAGCTCATTTTCAACAGATTTTCTTTTCTTTTTACCATAGGTATATTCGAATTGTTGGGACTCACAACACAGTGAACAAGATTTTTCACATTGTGGCTTTTGAATGTATGTTTACAAACAAAACCTTCACTCTTGAGAAGGGGCTGATAGGTAAGTATCACAGTTACATTTTTATATATATATTTAGGTATTTTATCTTCAAATACTTCGTTACTCTGTTAAGTTATCTTTATCAGTTCTAAGAACTCTGGTTGATTTAAATGCCTTATTACTGGGTGACATAGGGAATGGCTTACATTTTTTAGAAGTATTCAAAATAGCAATTTCAATGAACTTAAAAGAATGAATGTAAATATTGTACTAGTGCTTAAGAGTTGAAAATATTTTGGTAATTCATTCAGATTTGCTATGTAGCGAATGTTTGTGATGCTCAGGTGAAGCCCCTCACACTAAGGGATTTAATGATAGGTGAGTTTGAAGAGAAGTCTGTATGATATTGGTTGGATGTTCAGACTTCCCATGGCTGTGCAGGTATTTTGGCCTTTGATTTGATAGGAGTGGTATGGTTAGCTGTGGAGGTATCTTCTTTTCATGGATATATAAATTCATATTTGCCCGATGTAGCCTCAAGAAAGTTCAACTCATGAAAGTGCCTCCGTATAATTTAAATAAGACCAAAGTGACTGAATTGTCACTTTTGAATTGTCATTGCAAAAGTCAAGTGATTGGGTGGGAAATACTGCCTGACTGATATTTGGAAAGAGGATTTTAAATTTTGGTGTAATTGTTTGCTTGGTTGTTTTCTGTCTTGTCTTGTTTTTATTTTCAGTAATGGGTAGTCTGGGCATTGTGCACAGTCCATCCCAGGTCTTAACATTCATGAGTAGCTTTGCCCATCCAGACTGCTTATTCTGCTTTTTTTTTTTTTACCCCATGCCCATAGCTTTTCACTCACCTGCTGCAAAGATCATGCTTAGATCAATTAGCTCCTTGATTCTGTCCCTTTATTGCAGTTTCCTTTGAGAAGAGACTTCGTATGTTCCGGTGTGGGGATAAGATGACCTTGCCTTGTGGTCTAAAATAGAATTCTGTACCTTTACAAAGGGACTCATGTCACCTCTCCTTCCCAAGTTTTGTTCATGTTGGCACACATGTCCATATTGACCTAAAAGCATGGGAATAACTATAATGGGAAAGATGAGTGTAACTTGCAAATGTTTATTAACTCTTTAAATGGTCATAACCTAAATTTTCCTAACATCTGCTGAGTCTAAAACCTAATCCTTTACTTACGGAAATTTGGGAGAACAATATTAATAAAGTAGCAGGAGTGGAAAATTTTCCAATATAGAGAGTATTTGGAGCTCAACTGAAATAGCTGCCTTGGTTTTAATTTTGTTATGAATATACTTTTAACATTAAATATAAATATTAACAATTTGTGTGACTTTTAAGTAATTTGAAAGTTAGCAAGTTTGAAGCATTACCTGATATTGTTGTATTTTAATTCTGTAGGCTGTACAGAATTGTGGTGATGGAGGGTTGTTGGGAGGGCATTCTTTTTCACCTGTTGTTCAGGCTCTTCCATAGACTGTAGGCCTCACTGTATATCTGTGTAGTTAGGAGAGCCCTCAGTGAGAAGGATCTTAGAAACCAAGACCCTTCTTATTTACAAGATGTGTAGCATTTGGCTACTCATTTCAGTTCAGTGCACTGCATTTTTGAACATGCTGCAGAGAAGGCACCATCTACATCAGTCAGCCCCCTCTTCTTACTGGAGGAAGAACAGTTTTGTGGATACTGTAATTATGAAAGAAACAAACCTGTCTGGCATGAAACTCAGGATTGGTTGTCATGAGGGGTGCTGCTGTTGGTATGCATGTTTTGTCCAAATTGAACTAGTCAGCATCATCAGAAGCCGTAACAGTCTCAGATATGTTGGTGATGAAAGAAAATTACAGAGATACAAAAAGTGTTTTTGGTGTCTGGTTAGACACTCCTCTTCAAGCAGTCTTCCATGATGCTCACAAGTTTGACTGCAAAGAGCACTGTAGTCATCTGCCTGTTATTGTCCCTCAGCCAAATGGGAGCAGTGGTGCAGGTAGGCAGATATGTACATGTGCTTGCCGGAAGATGGTCTGCGGTGGAACCCCCTCTGACCCTCCTTGAACCATCCTCACAGCTCAGAGTTGCTCATCCTTGGCAGTGGTGTGAGTGGTAAGGAAGTTCAGGGGGATTTCATTATCCTCTGACATTGCAGCTCTGCTTACCTTACACAGGTGTTTAAAACAGTAATCTCCAGCTTTCCATGTTGATTATCTGAGGTGCATTTTAGCAGCACATAGGCCTTGGCCAGTCACCCTACTGGTCCTTGACAGGTCCTCTACGGGGGTACAGGTATGTCAAAATCACCTCGAGTTATTTTTAAATTGCAGATGCTTACTTCTTACACTTTCTTGTATCCTGTGAAATATACAGTCCGCTCCTGAGAATCACTGATATGAACTCCATGATTTCTTGGGGAAAAAAAAGTAAAACTAAGATAATGTCATCGTAAGTAATTAGAGTGTCAAATCCTACTTTTTTTTTTTGAGACAGAGTTTCACACTGTTGCCCAGGCTGGAGTGCAGTGGCACGGTCTTGCCTCGCTGCAACCTCCGCCTCCTGGGTTCAAGCAATTTTCCTGTCTCAGCCTCCCAAGTAGCTGGGACTACAGGTGTGTGCCACTATGCCTGGCTAATTTTTGTATTTTTAGTTGAGACAAGGTTTTGCCATGTTGGTCAGGCTGGTCTTAAACTCCTGACCTCAGGTGATCCACCTGCCTCGGCCTCCCAAACTGCTGGGATTATAGGTGTGAGCCACTATGCCTGGCCCTCAAATCCTGCCTTTATGTTTCTAGATTCAGAATGTTTTTCCTTCATAGTTCCTGGTCTTCTTTTCATAGTGCAGGCTCCTATAATTATTTTTCTGTAGGCCTTAAAAATCACTTTTATAATATTTATAATTTTAAAAAGATTCTAATGTTATTATTTAAAATATGTAATGATGACAGGTAAGCACACCCACTATATGAGATTTTAGTCTTCTTTTCCCACCAAAGGGGTTCTTTCCCATTTTTGATGACTGTGTCATGCCTCATACAGCTTCACTGGCACAGATTCATGGGAGGCTTTGAAGTCCTCGGGTTCACATAGCCACAAGAAGAGGCCCTAGTTCAACCACGTTGCCCGGAGCTGGGCCTTTCTCCCACCTTTGCTGTTGCCACTATGACCTCTTCTCATTTGGTGGCTGCATCTGGATCTTGTTGGAATGTATTCTTTCCTGGGAGAGTCAGCCTGTGATGACTGTCTCCTCTGTGTTAGGAGGCATTTGTAAGAAACCCTAACCTGTCTTACCAGTGAGGCATGGAAGAAGTAATTAGAAGAGATGTGACTGCTATTTCATAAACGTTCAACCTCCCAAAGAATGTATTTACTTTGCCTTAGCACTCCAGTTTGGTGATACCTGCATAGCATTTGCCAAGTCCTTCTGATTTTTTTTTTTTTTTTTTTTTTTTTTTTTTTTTTTTTTTGGAGATGGAGTCTCGCTCTGTCGCCCAGGCTGGAGTGCAGTGGCCGGATCTCAGCTCACTGCAAGCTCTGCCTCCCGGGTTCACGCCATTCTCCTGCCTCAGCCTGCTGAGTAGCTGGGACTATAGGCGCCCGCCTTGTCGCCCGGCTAGTTTTTTTTGTATTTTTTAGTAGAGACGGGGTTTCACCATGTTAGCCAGGATGGTCTTGATCTCCTGACCTCGTGATCCGCCCGTCTCGGCCTCCCAAAGTGCTGGGATTACAGGCTTGAGCCACCGCGCCCGGCTGATTTTTTGTAATGATTTCCAAATCTGCCTTTTCATTGAATCTTGTGTTTAAATTCACTTTTTAATGCCCTACTAGTTATCCAAGTAGAGAGAGCAGTACCTATCACCCAGCTTTAAAGAATTATCAATTCACAGCTAACCTAGTTTTATCTGTATGTGATCTACTTTGTCCCTATCAGATTATTTTGAAATTAATCTTGGACATTTTATCATGTCATCTATAAATACTTTATTATGCAAATCTAAAAGTAAGGCCTCCTTATTGTAGCCATAAGCACAATGCCATCATACTATCCTAAAATTGAACAGTAATTCCTTAAGAGCATTAAATATGCAGTCAATGTTCCAATTTCTGGCTGGGCACGGTGGCTCAAGCCTGTAATCCCAGCACTTTGGGAGGCTGAGACGGGCGGATCACGAGGTCAGGAGATCGAGACCATCCTGGCTAACATGGTGAAACCCCGTCTCTACTAAAAACTACAAAAAACTAGCCGGGCGACGTGGCGGCGCCTGTAGTCCCAGCTACTCCGGAGGCTGAGGCAGGAGAATGGCGTGAACCCGGGAGGCGGAGCTTGCAGTGAGCTGAGATCCGGCCACAGCACTCCAGCCTGGGTGACAGAGCGAGACTCCGTCTCAAAAAAAAAAAAAAAAAAAAAAAAGTTCCCATTTCCCTAATTGTTTCAAAGTCTGGAGTCAGAATGTGTTTTTATAGGTTGAGTAAATCAGAATTCAGATAAGGTCCATATTATGCAAATAACTGTTGTGATTCTTAAATCTCTTTAAATCTGTAGGTTCTCTTCTATTTATCTGTCTATCTTTGTCTGTTTTTCTCTATTTATTTGTTAAGAAACTAGGCTTTTCTCATATAGATTGTCTACCAGTCTGGATTTTGGTCATTGAATTTCCATGGTAATATTTAGCATGTTTATCTTTTGCATTTCTTGTAACTTGGTAGTTAGATAGAGCCTTAATCAGTTTCAACTATTATTTTTTGGTAATAATGTTCCATAGGTAGGGTTGTGTGTATCTATCCAGAAGCAGAGAAAACCTCTAGTTGTCTCTCTCTTTTGGATGTTCACATCCATTGATGATTATTTCCTGGATTCATTATTTCATAATTTTGGATTACAAATGGTTATTTTCCAAGTGTGTCATTCCTTCTTAATTTAGTCCCTAGAAAGAGAAAATTTTCTTCAACACTCATTTAGTAACCCTGAGATACAATTCGCTCAGGAAAAGAAGGATAAATATTACATTCTTTCCCTTTGTTCACCAGTTTTCAAAATAAAGAGGTGGTTCCCTAGCATTCTTCAAGGGTGACAAAGGTTTGTTTTTGGATTTGTTAGGGGGAGGTAAGTACATATCATTTTGAATTTGTGGGAATAAACATGATTGAAATCTTTTAATCACTTGTGGTTATTAGTAACAATATTCAAATCATTGTATCTTTAGCCTCTTCAAATTGGTTTTTGAGTCTTTTGATAAGACTTTAGTAGTCCTTGATAGCTCCGTGCTTTCTGGCATAACAAGATGTACTAGGTTTATTTTGTACATTTCTTGCCCTTGATCTGGAATCAGCCATTTCTTCATGAAGGCTTGGTACTATATAGAGGAAAATTACATTTGGAAACCTCAGTGTAGATACCGCAGATGATCTTTGCTACTGTGTTTGTTGCTATTTCTAGACCCTTCAGTAGACAGAACTCGGAAATACATGTACATACACTTAATTATTTATATGACATATATTTAGCAGATGAAATGTATCATGAGTATATACTGACACTTCTAATTCAAATTCAGTACTACAAGATTTTTGTTTAAGCTTTTGATCTTTCATCTCTTTTTCTTCATAGGTAAAATCTTGGTTATCAGTGATACAGTGCAATATTCATTTGTACTGTACTCTATATTCAATGTACTATACTCTATCGCCAGTACATACAGAATAGCTGTGAACCATATGATTACTGAAAATAGCTTTAAGATTTTTGTTACTGATTTTCAGGTCCTTCTATTTCTAGAAATATACAGTAAAATGACAGTGTTTTAAAGTCACTTGCAATGATTCTCTGTGTAGTTATGCCACTATTTCAGTATACAATTAGGTTCATCTGTTCCATTTTGCTTTCAATATTTAGGGATTGCCTTTAAAAAACTTTTGTTTTCCTAACTATGCGAAATACTTACATTATTCTAAAATCAAATCTACAAAAGAGCTCTATTCAGATAAATGAAGCTTCTATTCCTGCCCTCTCTACCTGTGTAAATAATCTCTTTTTTTTTTCTTCTTTAGTTTGTTGTTATTATCCTTCCATTTAAAAGTGGGAAAAATATATTTATTTCTATATTTATATTTTGTATCTTCCTAATGTCTTTAAACAATTGGCAGCACACTATATACCATACATATTATATTTTTTTTTTACCTTACCATGCTTCTTTTTCTTTCTTTTCTTTCTTTCTTTTCTTTTTTTTTTTTTTTGAGACAGGGTCTTGCTCTGTTGCCCAGGCTGTTCTAGAACCCCTGGGCTCTAGGCATCCTCTTGAGTAGCCAATAGGACTGTAGACCTTGGTTTCACCTTGCTTTTCTGTACTTAACACTTATTTTGGAGCTAGCTATAGAGAAAGATATTATTTGTTTCTTTTTGTAGCTGCATGGTCCTCATTAGTATAGATATACCATCGTTTATTTAACTGATGTTAAATAAACAGTTTTCTATTGATGAACCATTTGGGTTGTTTTCAATCTTCCACTCCTACAAATAGTGCTATTGCCTTGTGTATAAGTCTTTTCCCATTTTTGCCAGTATATCTTTGGGATAGATTTCTAGAGAAGGGATTGTATGATCAAAGAGTAAATGCTTATAGAATTTTCCTAGATATTGCCAAATTCACTTTCATAGGGATTATAACATTTTTAAATTCTCACTGGTATTGTATGATAAAGACTGTTTCCCCACAGCCTTGCCAGTGGAGCATATTGTCAAACTTCTGGACTTTTGCCAGTTTGATAGGTGAGAAATGGTATCTCAGTGCAATTTTAACTGCATTTCTCTTATGAGAGAAATTGAGTATCTTTTCATATGTTTAAGGACCATTTACATTCCCTTTTTTCTTTTTTAAATGGCTCTTCTCCTCTTATGAGTCTTCTAGATGAATAGAGAATATGGTTTTAGTAAGACTTGGGGGAGCAGTAAACACTTTACACTGAGATTGGAGTGTGACCTTCAGCATTACAGAAGTCTGTTTGTGCTTCCTAAGGTCTCCTGGTTCTCCTGGGAAATAGAAGTTCTCATATGTCCCCCTCCATCCTTGTCCCTGGTTCAACCTCTCTGCTTAAGAGATAATAGCGGCCGGGCGCGGTGGCTCAAGCCTGTAATCCCAGCACTTTGGGAGGCCGAGGCGGGCGGATCACAAGGTCAGGAGATCGAGACCATCCTGGCTAACACGGTGAAACCCCGTCTCTATTAGAAAATACAAAAAACTAGCCGGGCGAGGTGGCGGGCGCCTGTAGTCCCAGCTACTCGGGAGGCTGAGGCAGGAGAATGGCGTGAACCCGGGAGGCGGAGCTTGCAGTGAGCTGAGATCTGGCCAGTGCACTCCAGCTTGGGTGACAGAGCGAGACTCCGTCTCAAAAAAAAAAAAAAAAAAAAAAAGAGATAATAGCTAGAGCATAGAGCTCTAGGTTCAACATTATGGTTTAATTAACCCTTTCAAAGAATAGGAGTAAGATTCTATTAGCTTGGATCCAGGAAGACTGGTAGCTTTTTGTTCTGTACAGTAGACCCCCTTATCTGTGGTTTTGCTTTCCGTGGTTTCATTTACATGTAAGCAACCATGGTCCAAAAATATGAAATGGAAAATCCCAGATAAGCAATTCGTAAGTTTTAAACTGCATGCCATTCCTGGTAACATGATGAAATCTTGTGCTATCCTACTCTGCCCCACCAGGAATGTGAATCATCTGTTTGTTGAGTGTATCCATGCTGTATATGCTACCTGCCTGTTACTGTGTAGTGAAAAACATAGTGTATATTGAGTTTGGTACCACGTGAAGTTTCAGACATTCACTGGGGATCTTGGAACATATCCCCTGCAGGTAAGGGAGGACTACTGGGATTGATCTAGGGCAACCACAATCAACAGCATAAGCACAAGAACTCTGTTGCTGAAGCTGTTGGTACACTCACTACTGCCGTCACCGCTGGAATTGTGCTATCTGAACAGAAACACTGGAGTCCATATTCACCTGCTGCTACCTTCAGTACCACTGGAAACAAATAGACAAGAACATGTCTTTTTCCTTCCTCCTATGTTTCAATCTCCCACCAGATTCTTCTGTTGGCAGAACAAAAAAACAACCTGGTAAGGGGAGTCTGGGTGACTGTAGTTTTCAAAGGTTTAGCCTCTGAGATCCAGTGTAGAACAAGGGAAGGAAGAGAGCTGAAAGCAAACAGATGACTGGCACAAAGACAGGAAGACAGGCAGTGTAAAGGAGGCTCCTTCCAACAGGAAACCTACTATCTGATTCAAAGTAGCTGGACAGTCACACTGGCAAGGTATGGAAATAAGTGGAGTGGAGAACAACAGACAAAGGCATAAACAGGCATGGAGAAAGGTTAAGTATTGATTTGGGCTGCAAAGGAACCCAACATATCTCTTGCCTAGTAAGATAAGGCTTCATGAAGAATGGTATTTTGAGCTCGGCCTTGAAAGATTCAGTAAATATTAAGGAGCATTACAGAAGTGCTAATTTACATAGCAATGATACTGTTTCCTTCAGAGGAGCTGAAGCTAGTAAATAGAAATAGGTTGTCTGTGGTTGCTACTGTCATTTAAAACTATTTTGAGATTGTAACAGTATGTTTAGAATGCTGTAAAATTTCTGGGAAAGTAAACAGAGTTGGAAATCTGGGCTGTGAAGGGTTTTTGGCATCCAGTGGCCTAAGAATATAATACGACTTCTGTGCTTCACAATTATGTTTAGTAAAGTGAATGTCCTCCGGAGCAGAAACAGAGATTTGGGAGTGAGGGAGTTTAGTAGCAGATGAAGGTGTTAGAATGTGGCAAAGAAGCAAACGTCCTGGCTTGGCAGAGGGGCCTTAAATGCCTTAATGCAGATGGTTTCCTACAATGGCACTAGTGAGTCTGAACTAGTCTAGACCAGGAGGCTGTGCTTTTCCAAGTCCTATTTCTCTAACCAGATATTAAGGCTGGTTCTGCTTGTCAGTAAAGCTTAACTTATTTAGCTATTGTAAATTTCTTGGCATTAAGCAGACATTTATTAAGAGGCTGCTGAGTGTATCTTAGACACAGGGGAGAGAAAGACACATGGGTGTAGTTTCTGCCTTGAAGGATCTTAAGAGCTAATAGAGAAGAAAGACACTTAAACAGAAGGTGACAACTCAGTAAAATAAGTCATGTATCGGGAAGTTTCAGCAGATGCTGTAGGAATGCTGAACGGGGGCATTAACCTCAGCTGAGGGAATGGTATCAGGAAGACCTACTAGTGGAGGGTATGAATTGGGTCAGGGATATGGTTTGCGATATCCCCACCCGAATCTCATCTTAAATTGTGATTCCCATAATCCCACATGTCATGGGAGGGACCCAGTGGGAGGTAACTGAATCATGGGGGCAGTTACCCCCATGCCGTTCTTGTGATAGTGAGTGAATTCTCACGAGATCTGATGGTTTTATAAGGCGACTTTCCCCCCTTGTTTGACACTTCTCCTTCCTTCTTCCATGTGAAGAAGGTGCCTTTCTTCTCCTTCCCCTTCTGCCATGGTTATAAGTTTCCTGAGGCCTTCCCAGCCATGCAGAATTATGAGTCAATTAAGCCTCTTTTCTTTACTAAATTACTCAGTCTCAGTTATTTCTTCATAGCAGCATGAGAATGGAATAATACAGTCAGTCCTTAAGGAAGGGAAGAGTGGGGAAGCTCAGGGGAGAATCACACAAAATGGTCAGTGTGTGCAAAAGCTTATCTCCTACCCATTCCACAGGCAGAGCCCCTTCTAGTGGACCACCTTGCACCCGATGGAGGAATTGGAGTAGAAGTTACAGTTAACTGTAGTCTTTTACTTTTCCCTTCTAGGGTTCTCAGCTTAGTATGTGGTCAGTGTGTATGTATGTGTAGTAGTCCATTTTCACACTGCTATAGAGAACTACCTGGAGGCCGGGTGCGGTGGCTCACACTTGTAATCCCAGTCGTTTGGGAGGCTGAGGTGGGCAGATCACCTGAGGTCAGGAGTTCGAGACCAGCCTGGCCAACCTGGTGAAACCCCATGTCTACTAAAAAATACAAAAATACAATTATGGTGGCGGGCACCTGTAATCCCAGCTACCTGGGAGGCTGAGGCAGGAGAATCACTTGAATCCGGAAGGCAAACGTTGCAGTGAGCTGAGATTGCGCCACTGCGCTCCAGCCTGGGAGACAGAGTGAGACTCCATCTCAAAATAAATAAATAAATAAATTAGCTGGACATGGTGGCACGCGCCTGTAGTCTCAGCTACTCGGGAGGCTGAGGCAGGAGAATCGCTTGAACCCGAGAGGCAGAGGTTGCAGTAAGTCAAGATCATGCTGCTGCATTCCAGGCTTGGCAACAGGGCAAGACTCCCACTCAAAAAAAAAAAAAAAAAAAAGGAACTACCTGGAGGCCGGGCACAGTGGCTCTCGTCTGTAATCTCAGCAGTTTGGGAGGCCAAAGCAGGTGGATTGATTGAGGCCAGGGGTTCAAGACCAGCCTGGCCAACATGGCAAAACCCTGTGTCTGCTAAAAATACGAAAATTAGCCAGGTGTGGTAGTGTGCACCTATAGTTCCATCTACTCAGGAGGCTGAGCCATGAGAATCCTTTGAACCCAGGAGGCGGAAGTTGCAGTGAGCTGAGATTGCGCTACTGCTCAATCTCAGTCTGGCCAATAGAGTGAGACTCTGTCTTAAAAAAAAAAAAAAAAGTAAGATTAAAATAAAATAAAAGAACTACTTGGGACTGGATAATTTATAAAGAAAAAAGGTTTAATTGATTCACAGTTGTGCATGGCTGGGGAGAGGCCTCAGGAAATTTATATTCATGGTAGAAGGCAAAGGAGAAACAAGGCACATCTTACATGGTAGCAGGAGAGAGGGGGAGAGAGCAAGGAAGTGCCACACTTTTAAACCATAAGATATCATGAGAACTCACTCACTATAATGAGAACAGCATGGGGAAATTCCACCCCCATGATCCAGTCACCTCCCACCAGGTCCCTCCCTCAACACGTGGGGATTATAGTTCAAGATAAGATTTGGGTAGGGACACAAAGCCAAACCATACCAATTATGTATCTTATTATCATTTCCATTTTTTTTTTAAGAATAAAGATTGCCTGAAAAAAATTTTTTACTACTCTTGTTTTATAGGATTGACTTCATTTCACAGGATTGAATTTTTGGGCTCTACTTATATATTCCCTTATTATCATAAGGATAGATAGATATAGTAGTACGGATGTGTGTGTCAAGGTAAATGTAAATGTGGACAGTTTGTTTTTGTTTTTATTTTATTTTATTTTATTTTTGAGATGGAGTCTTGCTCTGTCACCCAGGCTGGAGTGCAGTGGTGCAATCTCAGCACACTGCAAACTCCGCCTCCTGGGTTCAAGTGATTCTCTTGCCTCAGCCTCCCAAGTAGCTGAGATTACAGGTGTACACCACTGCACCTGGCTAATTTTTGTATTTTTAGTAGAGACGGTTTCACCATGTTGGCCAGGCCTGTCTTGAACTCCTGACAGCAAGTGATCCTCCCACCTTGGCCTCCCAAAGTGCTGGGATTACAGGCATGAGTCACCATGCCCAGCTGTTAAATATAAGTTCTAGTTTCAGATAATCTCTGTGTTCACGCATATGAGCATATGCTTTTAGAAGCAGCCAGGACATATCTTGAATGCATTGTTGCTTAGAAATGTCTTCCTCCAGATACTCTAACTCATCTCTCTCAAATTTGAAGCTCAACACATCCCTAGAGCAGGGGGCACAGTGCCACTAGTCTCTTTGTTAAAGAATAGCAAAAGTGACCTTTACTCCAGTTCCCAGTAAGTTCCTCATCTGCATCTGAGACCCCCTCAACCTGGACTTCATTGTCATATCACTATCAGCATTTTGGTCATAACAATTTAACAAGTCTCTAAGAAGTTCTAAGCCTTCCCTCATCTTCCTGTCTTCTTTTGAGCCCTCCAAGCTGTTCCAACTCTACCCATTACCCAGTTCCAAAGTTGCTTCCACATTTTCAGGTATCTTTGTAGCAATAGCACACTTCTCTGGTACACATTTTTTGTGTTAGTCCATCTTCACACTTCTATAAAGACATACCTGAGACTGGATAATTTATAAAGAAAAGTTTAATTGGCTCATGGTTTTATGGGCTGTATGGGCTTCTGCTTCTGTAGAGGCTTCAGGAAACTTACAGTCATGGTGAAAGGCAAAGGGAAAACAGGTACATATTTACATGGCCAGCAGTAGAGAGAGAGAAAGAGTGAAGGAAGAGGTGCTACACACTTTCAAACAACCAGATCTTGTGAGAACTCTATTATAAAAACAGCAAAGGGGAGGTCTGCCCTCATGATTCAGTCACTTCCCACCAGGCCCCTCCTCCAACACTGGGAGTTACAATTTGACGTGAGATTTGGGTGGGGAAACAGATTGAAACCATATCATACATGTATATAAGTTTTTATCAGAAGAGTGGAAATACTGCACAAAACTAACAACTGTTTTTTTTTTTTTTTTCACTTTGTAATACTTGCACATTTTACTGATACTCTCTACCTTTGGCTTTTTGATGAATAAGGAAGGACTTAAGGGAAGGGACCTATGGGTGGCCCTATCTTTCCCTTTCTTTTTACATTGTTATTTTCAGCATGTGTATTTGGCTAATACAAGGTAATAACAAGAGTGAAAAAGGATATGATAGAAGCAGGAACATCTTTACATGGCCAGCATCTGCATCTGAGATTGGTCATTGGTACTTCTTGAAATGCCTTTGCCTTCCTTCTGCTTCATCACTAGCCATATTACCAAGAACCATCCACCCCTGGCCTACCTCATGCCGTTAGAGATGGGATAATGGTCTGGAACAATGGTGGGGGGCAGTAGGATGATGTGCGCTCATAAATTCAGTTGCTATTAAGTGAGCATGACAAGGAGATCTGCTGGAGTTTTTAAACTTTTTCTCCCACAAACAACAAATGCCTACCTGGAAATAAAGTTAATAAATCCACAGGCTTTAATGTAAAGAAACTATAAATCTTTAAAGAGCACTGAATAATGGAAAGAAATATTCCTGGATAGGAAAATTTAATATTGTAAAGATGTTGGTTCTTCCCATTTTAATGTATAAATTTAATATAGTACTACTACTCAAAATCCCAGTTGTGTGTGTGTGTGTGTTTTAATATTTTGCTCAGTTATTTGAAAATATTTTCCAAGAGAATAAATAAGTAGAAATATCTTTTCCTTCTCCCCACTCCTTAAAAAAAGCCTGAAAAAAACTAAAAAATAAAAAATGAATGAGGGGTCTATTCCCAGCAGGTATTAAAATTAGTACTGCATAGTAATGTGGCATTAATGCAAGAACAAACTGGTAGATAAATAAAGCAATCATCTACACTCTGAATTAGATCCCAGTATGTGTAAGAATGTAATGTGAGATAAAGGTGACATCTCACATCAGTTAAGAACCAAAGGATAACACAGCAAATGATGCTGAGACAGTTAACAATTGCAAACAGTTACATGAAATTTTTTCCTCATACTAGATACAAAAGCATTTTCTTGTTAAAGAGGTAGATTTTACAATGTGACTTCAAAAGAGCTGTAGGAAACTGTATTAATAAGTATTTATCTTATCTCAAGGTGAGGAACAACTTCCTCAGCACAAAAGCAAAGGCAGAAACCATAAACAGAATTCAAAGGTGTTTGACAAACTGGAAGAAAATAATTGCAACATACATGACAAAATAAGTACGAAAAAAAAAGATGATTCCCTTACAGAAAATGTATACAAACAGCAGTTATTTAAAAAGAAAGGGCCGGGCACTGTGGCTCATGCCTGTAATCCCAGCACTTTGGGAGGCCGAGGTGGGTGGATCATGAGGTCAGGAGATCGAGACCATCCTGGCCAACATGGTGAAACCCCATCTCCTGAAAATACAAAAACAGAATTAGCCGGGCGTGGTGGTGGGCTCCTGTAGTCCCAGCTACTTGGGAGGCTGAAGCAGGAGAATGGTGTGAATCTGGGAGGCGGAGCTTGCAGTGAGCCGAGACCGCCCAACTGCACTCCAGCCTGAGTGACAGAGCAAGACTCCGTCTCAAAAAAAAAAAAAAAAAAGCAATAATAGTCCATAAACTTGAAAGTATTTCACCTCGCTAATAATTAAATAAGTGCAGTAACCATTTTTTGGCTTACTTGGCAAATATTTTTCATTAAAATTTTTTACATATATATAAATAAGACAAAGTCATGTCTCATCAAAAATCAAACAATACAGAAGTACATAAGTAAAACATTTCTTTTTTTGCTTTTTTTTTTCAGGACAGGGTCTGTCACCCAGGCTAGAGTGCAGTGATGCAATCACAGCTCCCTGCAGCCTTGACCTCCTGGGCTCAACTGATCCTCCTGCCTCGGCCTCCCAAGTAGCTGGGACCACAGGCATGCCCCACCACACCCAGCTATTTTTGTTCTTGTTGTTGAGACAGGGGTCCCATTATGTTTACCCAGGCTGGTCTTGAACTCCTGGGCTCAAGCTATCCTCCCAACTTGGCCTCTCAAAGTGCTGGGATTCCAGGTGTGAGCCACTGCACCTGGCCAAAATAAAATGTTTTTGTGTTTCAACTTGCATTAGCCTAGTTATTGCTAAAATTGAGTATTTTAAAATATTTCTTGGTTCCCCCCCGCTTTTTTTTTTTTTTTTTGAGCGGGACTCTCGCTCTGTTGCCCAGGCTGGAGTGCAGTGACGTGATCTCAGCTCACTGCAACCTCCACTCCTGGGTTCAGGTGATTCTCATGCCTCAGCCTCCCAAGTAGCTGGTCTTACAGGCATGTGCCACCACTCCCAGCTAATTTTTGTAATTTTAGTAGAGAGAGGGTTTCACCATGTTGGCCAGGCTGTCTCAAACACCTGGCCTCAAGCGATCCTCCTACCTCAGTCTCCAAAAGTGCTGGCATTACAGGTATAAGCCACCACGCCTGGCCTGTTGCTTCTTTCTTATTAATTTGTGGTTATGGATATTTATTCCTTGCCTTTTATATACATTGCAAATATCTTCTCTCAGACTGTTAGTTACCTTTTAACTTTATTTTTAATTTTGAGTTATTCCTATCAGTCATTTTTTTTGTCGTCTGATTTTGTGATTTGCTTAGAAACTCCCTCCCCAGTTCAAAATATAAAAACATGTTCTTCCGCAGTAGTTGTCAACGATTTGTTGTTTTTTTGTTGTTGTTGGGGTGTGTGTAAGCATTTAGCTTTTTACTCCATTTAACATTTCTTTTGTGTTTGGTCTGAGGTAGGGGTTAACTTTTATTTCTAAACTTTGTTGCCAATTGTCTTGAAATTCTTTCTTGCTTGTTTTATTCTTTGTTTCATTGATTTAAAATAACATGTATCATAGATTTGTATGTCTATTCTAGCTTCTGCATCATATCATTTAAATCACAGCATCTTCGTCATCTGTTTTGCTCTCTAGTGCTGCAAATCTACATCCATAGTTATTCTAAGTTTTCTAAGCTATTCTTTCCAATTTTCTTTTCCAATGAACTTGAAAATCGGCTTGTCAAGTTTCATTAAAAATTTTTTTTTTTTAAGAGATGGCGTCTCTAATAATTTGATGGTATTTTATTTTTTATGAGACAAGGTCTTGCTGTGTTGCCCAGGCTGTTCTCAAACTCCTGGGCTTAAGTGATATTCTCACGTCAGCCTCCCAAGTAGCTGGCACTATAGGTGCACACCACTGTGCCTGGCTCAAGTTTCATTTTTAAAATTCTGTTGGCAAAGGTAGTTTTTTTTTTTTTTTTTTTTTTTTTTGAGACGGAGTCTGGCTCTGTTGCCCAGGCTGGAGTGCGGTGGCCGGATCTCAGCTCACTGCAAGCTCCGCCTCCCAGGTTCACGCCATTCTCCTGCCTCCGCCTCCCAAGTAGCTGGGACTACAGGCGCCCGCCTCGTTGCCCGGCTAGTTTTTTGTATTCTTTAGTAGAGACGGGGTTTCACTGTATTAGCCAGGATGGTCTCGATCTCCTGACCTTGTGATCCGCCCGTCTCGGCCTCCCAAAGTGCTGGGATTACAGGCTTGAGCCACCGCGCCCGGCTGGCAAAGGTAGTTTAAATGTAAATACTGACCAGGCGCGGTGGCTCACACCTGTAATCGCAGCACTTTGGGAAGCCAGTGCGAGTGGATCACCTGAGGTCAGGAGTTCGAGACCATCCTGGCCAACATGGCAAAACCCCATCTCTACTAAAAATGCAAAAATTAGCCAGGTGTGGTGGCACGCCTGTAATGCCAGCTATTCAGGAGGCTGAGGTGGGAGAATTGCTTGAACCCGGGAGGCGCAGGTTGCCGTGAGCCAATATCGTATCACTGCACTCCAGCCTGGGTGACAGAGCCAAACTCTGTCTCAAAAAAAAAAAAAAAAAAAAAAAAGAAAGAAAAGAAAAAAAGGAAACATGTACCATCCAAGTCTTGGCAGCATATGAGACTGCCTGTTTCTTACCAGTCTCAGTAATACTAAGTATCTTCTCTTTTTTGAGATGGAGTTTTGCTCTTGTTGCCCAGGCTGAGTGCAATGGCGCTATCTCAGCTCACTGCAACCTCAGCCTCCCAGGTTCAAGCGATTCTCCCGCCTCAGCTCCCAAGTAACTGGGATTACAGGCACCCGCCATCACGCCCAGCTAATTTTTTGTATTTTTAGTAGAGGGAGTTTTGCCATGTTGGCCAGGCTGTTCTCGAACTCCTGACCTCAAGAGATCCGCCTGCCTCAGCTTCCCAGAGTGTTAACATTACATGTGTGAGCCACTGCACCTGGCCAGTACATGTTTTATAGAAGACAACTTGGCAATATCTATTAGGAGTCTTTAGGCCAGGAGTGGTGGCTCAGGCCTGTAATCCCAGCACTTTGGGAGGCCGAATCAGGCAGATCACTTGAGGTCAGGAGTTCGAGACTGGCCTGGCCAACATGGCAAAATTCCATCTCTATCAAAAATACAAAAATTAGCTGAGTGTGGTAGCACGACCCTGTAATCCCAGCTACTCCGAAGGCTTAGGCGGGAGAGTCTCTTGAAACCGGGAGGCGGAGGTTGCAGTGAGCCTGAGATCATGCCACTGCACTCCAGCCTGGGTGATAGCCAGACTCTGTCTCAAAAAAAAAAAGAGTCTTTAAAATACTCCTTGATCTACTACTTTGACCTTTAATAATTCATCCTAAAAGAATATTCAGGAACAGCATTTCTTCTACATAAATGTTCAGCACAGTGCTGTTTATAATAACCCCAAAAGAGGAAGATTATGAATGTCTAATAATATGGCATAACAAATGAATTATGGCATGCTCAACACATCAAAATTTCTGAATATTCATATATTTCATAATATAGGGAAATAACCATAATAGAATATAAAATAGAAGTAGGATGCCATCTTTATAGCCAGATTGATGCCAATATTTTTACATTAAATATATGATTTGTTTTATTTTGTTTTGTTTTTGAGATGAAGTCTCACTCTGTCACCCAGGCTGGAGTGCAGTGGCACCATCTCGGCTCACTGCAAGCTCCACCTCCCAGGTTCACGCCATTCTCCTGCCTCAGCCTCCAAAGTAGCTGGGACTGCAGATGCCCGCCACCACGCCCAGCTAATTTTTTGCATTTTTAGTAGAGATGGGGCTTCACCGTGTTAACCAGGATGGTCTCCATCTCCTGACCTCGTGATCCCCTGCCTCAGCCTCCCAAAGTGCTGGGATTATAGGCATGAGCCACCACACCTGGCCCTAAATATATGTATTTTTAATTGCATGTATGAATTTGCTAGGACAGCCATAAAACACACACACACACACACACACACACACACACACACACACACACACACGGTGGCTTAAATGACCGAAATATATTTTTTTACAGTTCTGGAGGCTGAAAGTCCAAGATCAAGATCAACGTATTGCCAGGTTTGGTTTCTTCTAAGGCCTCTCTCCTTGGCTTGTAAATGGCCACCTTCTTGCTGTACCCTCACATAGCTCTTCCTCTCTCTGAGTGGCCTGTGGTGTTTCTTCCTCTTCTTATAAGGACATCAGTCATACTGGATTAGTGCCCTACCCTTATGACCTCAGTTTACCTTACTTGCCTGTTTAAAGCCCCTGTCTCGTAATACAGTCACATTCTAAGTTAGGGGTGAAGCTTTAGTATATGAATTCTGGGAGGACACAGTTCAGTCCATAATAGTGCATAAAAATGTAAGGAAGAACATCAAAATGTTCACACGTTTTCTAGATGATGGCATTACCTGAGATTATTGGGCATTTATTACATTTCCTGTATTTATATATTTTCTGTGAATGAAAATATTACATATTTTCAGTGAACATGTGTTACTTTTATAATCAGAAAAAAGTTAATTTAAAAAAGTTATTTCCACATTGCTTATCCTAAGTGAGGGACAAGGCAGGATGAGCGGGGCCAGCAGCAGTGCCTTCTGGTGTGCCTCAGCACTCCATGTGCTCCCAAATATAGCTATTAAACTAAGAAAAGTCCTATTTCTGGATGAGATAGGGTAATTTCTTCATGAAATGTAGTGATACACCTGATGATTCTGCTGAATAAACCAAGAGTTGAAAATCTAGATGTTAGATACCAAATGAAAAAGTATGTACTGTGTGATTCTATTTGTGTACAATTCTAAGTAATGCAAACTAATCTGTAACAACAAAAGCAGATCTACAGATCTCTGAAACTGGGGGGAGGAATTACAAATGGGCAGGGGATGATGGAAAGCTTTATTATCTGGATTGTGCTGATGGTTTCATGAGTGTCTACATATATCAGGACTCAAACTGTGCAGTTAAAATATGTGCAGTTTATTATATGTCAGTTATGTCTCAGGAAAGATGTTTAAAATGGGAGAGGGCACTGGAAGAAAACATTTTGGCAGCCTTTGGGGCATTACACTATTACTTATTTATTAAAATAGTGATGTGGGGCTGGGCTTTGCGAACCAAAAGAAACCTTTAGGATTTGGAGGCTATGGTGGCAGACTGCTGTATACAGTTTTGGGAAGGGGCCTCTAAACCTGCTGGCCCCTTCCTGCCTCATAATCCAATATAACAGGGCTTGGGCTTGTCACTGTTTTGCATAAAAAGGAATGATTGTATGGGAGTGGAAGCCTGGTGGGTGAGCCAGTCTGAGACATAGCAATCTCTTTAAATGTATTGGCTCGTTAATATTGTGAAGATGGGGATGTTTCTTTTACAGCTGCATTAGATACTGATTTTTTAAAGACAGGAATTGGTACAGTGCTACAAGAGGGAAATATACTTAAAAATCACAACATTACCTGTGGTAAAAATTATCATAAAAACTACCTAGTGCTCAAGCAGGGGATTGCTTCAATTCTGCCCCTATAATGACAGGAAATGGTCCTTGGTGAAGTTGTTTTCCATGAAGCTGTGATGAAATCAACTAAAGTGGTAATAAAGCAGAGTGTAAATGTGAGGGACTCAAGTAAGGTGTAAAAGTGCAGAAGGTACTAGAATGTTTGAATTGGAATCCTCAGGAAATGATTCTGTAAAATATACCCCTACCCGCAACAACAGCTTATTTTTTGCAGTGATTCTTTGATGAGTTAATGTTCAGTAGATCCCTGTTATAAAAAGTTGGAAGCACATCTCAATAAAACCTCAGTAAGCTGTGGAAATGTAAGTAAAATATACATGATCAGATATATTTTCTAATTATAGAAACGACTTTTATGTTGATACTGTATTCCAAATGACAAATCTGTTCCTTCTTGTCACCACTGCTACTGCCACCCTAGTGCAAGCCACCACCACCTCTCCTCACCGTTGTCATTTCTGTCTACTTACTGGTCTCACGTCCTGCCTAGTCTTTTTCATTGTTCTCCACGCTCCTGCCCTCCTGCCGGTGTTATCTTATCAGGACACTCTCTTATGCAAAACCACTGAGACTTTCTATTGCCCTTAGGAGAAAGCTCAAACTCTTCACCCTGGTGCTCAAGGCCCTGCATGGTATGGTGCCTACTTATTTGCTTCATCTTGTACCAATTCTCATCTAGCTTTCTATATTCCAGCCACACAGGCCTTTCCATTCCAAAAATACACCATTCATTCTCTGACCACAGGGTCTTTGTGCTTGCTGTTCACTCTGGAATGCCTCTCACCCTCTCCTCATCCTTACTCTCACTTTGTCAAACCCCACCCCCTTTATTTAGGATAACCTTCTATTATACTTTTAAATTTCAGATTAATGTCACTTCTTCAGAAAAGGCTTCCCTGACCCCCTACCCCTAGTCTTGGTAAAATTTCTTAGTATGATGCTTATAGATGTGGAGTTTTTTTTCTTTCAGAGCACTTAGTTTCATTTGTAACTATACATTTATTTACATGGTTTGAAAATAGAAGAGACTGTCTGTTTTGTTCACTGCTGTATTCCCAGCGTTTGGAACCCTGATACTCAGTGTGTGTTGAATGAATGAATAAGTGGAATGATGTGTTGCATTCTGAGGACCAGAAGATCAACCCAAATCCAGGTTTCCGCTCTGCTGCTGATTTACTATGTAATAAATAAGACAATCTTTCTGAGCCTCAGATTTCTCAGCTATAAAATGAAAAAAACTAACCTAATGAGCTGGGGCTCTTCGTTTTGTTTTGTTTTTTATTTTTTGAGACGGAGTCTTGCTCTGTTGCCCAGGCTGGGGTGCAGTAGCACTATCTCGACTCACTGCTAGCTCCGCCTCCCGGGTTCACCCCGTTCTCCTGCCGCAGCCTCCCGAATAGCTGGGACTACAGGCGCCCGCAACCACGCCCGGCTAATTTTTTGTATTTTTAGTAGAGATGGGGTTTCACCGTTTTAGCCAGGATGGTCTCGATCTCCTGACCTCATGATCCGCCCGCCTCGGCCTCCCAAAGTGCTGGGATTACAGGCGTGAGCCACCGCGCCCGGCCTCTTTGTTGTTTTTAAACAGGTATCCATTAGGTATAGAGAACTGTGTTAATTGTGTATGCCATCCTTAGTGGTCCTTCTTTTTTACCTTCTCTTTTACTCATATATTTTCTTCTTTGAACCCTGCTTCTGTTCCCTTCTCTTTATGATACCATCTCTAGTATGTTTATTTCCTTAATACATACCTATTCTTGTAAAAATCTATAATATTGGGCAATTTTGTATATGTGTTTTAATTTTCAGAAATGTTTTTATGTTATAGATTTTATTCTTTTTTGTACTTTCTCACCCAGTATTAAAATTTATATATCATGTGTCTTAATGTTACTTAATATTCCATCATAATAATTATAAATATATTATTAGAAAATTTACATAGTTCTTACCGTGTGTCATCACTGTTCTAAGCAATTTACATAAAGTCATTTAACCCTTGCAACAGTCTTGCAAGGTAGATACCATTATTTTTCTAATGTTGCATTCATTGATTGCCCTGATGATGGAAACCTAGGTTGTCTTCAGCTTCCTGTTCTCAAAAACAGGACTGCAATGAATTTCCTTGTGTCTGTCTCCTTTGCATGTGTGTGATAGTTTCCTTGGGACCTTTATCCAAAAGTGAGATGCCTGAGTACTAAAGTATGCACATATTTAATTTTGCTTTGTACTTCCAGATTGTCTTCCTGCCAGTTCATACTCCCAGGGCCAGGAGTACAAAAGAGCCCTTTTCCTCCCACGTACTCCTTGCCATTATGAAGGCCATAAAGTAGTATATCACTGCTGTGATTCCTGGTCAGTTTCTTACCACCACTACTGCTATTACCCTAGTGCAAGCTACCATCACCTCTTCTCCCTGTTGCCATAGTCTGTCTACTCAGCAGGCCCTGCATCTTCTCTGGTCCTTCTCATCCTTCTCCTCACTTCAGTCAGAATAATCTTACTAGAACACTGTTTTGCTCAAATCACTGAGCATTTTTTCTTTAATCCATTGAAATGATAGATGTTCTAATGATGATCCATACTTGCATTCCTAGGACACTTGCTACCTAGACATGACATTTTCTGTTAAGTAATTATTGGCTTTGGTTGGCTAATACGTATTTTAGAATTTTTGCATCTGTTTCCTTAAATAAAATGGGTCTATAAATTTCTTGGCCCGTCTCTAAGCTGTTTTTATAAACAAAGCTATATTAAAATGGCTTGAACAGCTGTCCCTCTTTTTCTGTTTTCTGGACCAATGTATAACAAGACGTAAATTATCTGTTTCTTGAACTAAATGCTCCTCAAAGTTCTTTCTTCCCTTCCCTGCACCGCAAAACAGATTGTCACCGGGCTGGAGTTCAGTGGCCCGATCAAAGCTCACTGCAGCCTCCACTTCCTGGGCTCAAGCAATCCTCCCACAGCCTTCTAAGTAGCCGGGACCACAGGCACATGCTACCACACCTGGGTAATTTTAAGAAAAATAAAAGTGTAGAGACAGAGTCTCCTTATGTTGCTCAGGGTGGTCTTGAACTCCTGGGCTCCAGCAGCCTCCCACCTTGGTCTCCTAAAGTGCTGGAATTACAGGTGTGAGCCACCACACCTGGCCTTTACAAAGTTATTTTTTCCTTTACAAAGTTATTTTTAACTATTCATTTTATGATCTGGTGAATCACATGCTTGTGAGATTCTTACTAGGCCTTCACCAGTTGTGTGAATTAGCCAAGCAAATTAACATATATCTAAGACCTCAGCAATACTAGGAGAGAGAGTTAACCTACTATAAGTAGAAAATGGTGTGTTTTCTCTCATATGCAAATTGATGACTGTAAACAGAAGTTCAGTAGTCCACTGATATCTATTGTCACTCATTTATTTGTTTTACTAAATTTTTGCCACAAAACATATGATGTATACATTGTATCTAATAGAATATTAAGGAGCATTCCTGACCTCATACTCACCCCCACCCAGCTGACTTCTTGGCTCTTCTTTCCTTCCCCATGGAGACACACTGCTTTGTTTTACTCCTACTGTATCCCTTCTGCCCCTCTGCACCCTTTTTCTTCCCATCTGTTTGATTTTTATGGCTCTAGAGGAAAACTGAGTTCTTTGAGCCTAAAGACAAGGGGATTGCCAGAAAGGGTAGGTTTGGCAAAATTACAAAACGGAAATAGTGGGTAGCAGAGGGAGGGGATTTAGTCTCTGTAAATTTGGCAGGTGATGGGAAAAAATTATCATGCTGCTGTGTAACTTCATGACCCAAAGATTTTAGAGTTGATACATAATGTTATTGTAGACTCGTAGCAGCTTTGGAGAACTTGGGCAGTGCATACCCATTCTTGTTAAACTACTTCAATAAGCTTTGTGTCATGATTCTCTGAATCTCAGTCTCAGCTACAATGAAATCAGAACACATGACGTTACTATTCAGATGTCTCCCATTCTTCTGAGTACATGTTACTTTAAACCATATTAGTAATTTTCATATCATGTTATTTTTATTTTTCAATTGTCTTGAGGATATAGTACATGAAGAAAATATTATTTATTAGACAGTAACTGTCTGGCACACACAGGCTACATTATGTAGTTAAGCTGAGATCCAGAGACTGACAAACAAGCTATAAAAGCTAAAAGGCAGTATTTCTTGTGGTGAATCAATTATAATAATTTTAAATCTCAGTGCTTTACATTTGTGACATTTTGTATAATAAACAATTAACTGCCTGCTTTTGACATTTCAAAGTTAATGTGAAGTGAGTTATAAAACAGACGCTGTAAACGTCATGTCCCAAAATGGAGAGGTAAATGGCTATTGGCCTCTGGGCGGGTAAGACCTAATTATTCCTCACTGTACCCTCTGTACCTTTTTACTACCAGTTGGTGTTTCATTGTCTTTGATAAACAAGATAATTGATATAAATGAATGTGATCCTGTAAAATGGTTCCCCAATTGCAGATTTTCATGCTGGAGGTATAATTTTCCTTATGGCACGTTGCTGTTAATCTTTAAAGGGGTAGGTTAATCTGCCTTCCACAAGAATGCATTAGGTAAGTCACAGCTGACAAAAACATTAGGGGTAACTATGGCACAGGAAAAGATGACTAATAGTCACATTAGTAAGCAAGAGCATGTGGATTTTTAAGCGGGAGGTTTAGAGTTGGAAATAACAGAAGAATATCTTGGAGATGCAGTCCTCCCCAGGAAGAGGACCAAGGCAATGTCCAGTGAGAAGGGGTACAGCATGGCTGTCTCTTGTCCTTCCCTATCAGCCAGAATGCTGATGTTGCTGCACTGACTTACAGGCTGAGGATCCTAAACAAGGAAGCCTTAATGTGCTTTCTTCCTTCTCATTTGGTGGAAAAGGGCTAGGGCTTGGCAAAACTGCCATTTTGTCTCATATACTAATACTCAGCATTCTCAATCCTTTGCTAGAAGGCTCTTTTTAGGAAACGTCAAGGACCAAGCAAGCAGAAGAGCAATGTCAGTTTGCACCCAGTAGGAAAACTGGGATGAAAGAACTGACAGTGACTGCTTTGAAAAAAACTGTTTATATATATGGAAATATGTGTGGTGTGTAGTTTTGTGTGTGTGTGTGTGTATGTGTATAAAACAAGAAGAAAGAATGAATGAAAAAGAAAGTAGACAGACAGGAGAAAGTGTAATGTGGCATACCCATGGCTTCCCTTAGAGGAGTGTTGTGCAGCTTACCACTTGAAGTCATGGTGGTATGAAAAATAATCATCATCATTTACTTGTCTAAGGAGTTCTAATATTTAGTGTTAAAAACAAATTTAAACTCATGACAAGGAAAACGACAGTGAAATGAGATTTCTCCCAGAACATTTTTCTTTGGCAGTGTTATCACACAGCCTTTCAAAGATCCAGCATGTTAAGGGTGGTTTGCTGTCCAGTTTAATGTCATCCCTTCGCCGAATGGATGGGCTGCTTCCCTCCCCCTCTTCCTCTCTTGAAAGGTTAGCCTTTCTTCAGAATAGTACAGGTTTTTCCTACAACATCTGTCAACTTGGCAACGAGCACACCCTAAGGAAATTATGAACATTTGAAGACCATCTAAATACTGTAGGGAACCTTTCCTTCTTTCTCTCCTCTCTCCCTCTTCTCCCTCCTGCCTTTCCCCAAGAAGAATGGAGCAGCCACATGGCAATGTCACTGTCTGTCTCACTGATAAATTATAAGCCCGTTTGTGTCTGTGCTTCATTTAATATGTTTTGATTTGCTCATACTTTTGTGATAGCTCTTGAAACCTTAAAGCAGTGACAATCTTAAAAGGCAGACTGTGGGAAGACCCCTTTGTTTAATGAAAAGAGACCTACCCGAGCCACTGTACTGTTAGCACAAAGAGGCTACTTTGGTCAGATGACTCAGATGATCTTGATCTGATTCAGTAGGTCAGAAATTGCTGTCCCCAGCAAATATCGACCAGAAGGAACTGCTTTCTCAGTTATTCTGAAACTGCCAGCTGCATATTACACTAGCAGGTGCTCATAGTTTTTTGGAGGTCAGTAGAATTGTTATTCGTTCTTCCTTTGCCTCTTATCCTTTAAGATGGCTTGTCTCCCATCTTGTGTAATACCCAGATTTATGAAATGCTGGTCCCACCTACCCATTCCACATGGGGAAAAATCTGGCTTTCTGTGTCTGGGGAAGTGCCAAGCCTAGGTCTTATGCTTCTCTGAAACTCTCAAAATTCTTTTGTAAACGTTATCTAACTTATTCTGTCAATATTCATAAAAAGATAGGGGGAAGAAGGGATTACTATCTTTATAGATATTTAAACAAAGTCACAGAATGGTTAAATGACTTCCTTGACGTTCTAGAAAGCTGTTTACAGAACTGAGGTTCGTTCTCTGAATGCCTGCTTTCTAGTCCATTGCCGTGTCCAGTGGACTTTCAAGCAGAAGCTGGAAAGGGAAGAGCAACTGTTTTCCTCCCACATAATTAATATGTAGATATGATGGAAAGAGAGTTAAAATGCAGAAATAAGATATTCCTTAAAAGGCAGATACGAAAATATAGTAAAGTGTCACTTAAAAATACTTGTATTGAGAAGGAGGCAGAGTAAGATGGCCAAATAGAAGGCTCCACTGGTCATCCTCCCCACAGGAACACCAAATTTGACAAGTATCTACCAAAAAAGCACCTTAATAAGAATGAAAAATCAGGTGAGTGGTCACAGTACCTGGTTAACTCAATCTCACTGAAAGAGGCACAGGAAAGGATAGGAATGACAGCCTTGAATTGCTGATGCCACCTCTCCCCTAGTAGCCACATGGCGTGGAGAGAGAATCTGTGCATTTTGGGGGAGGGCGAGAGTGCTACGATTGTGGGGCTTTGCATTGGAACTCAGTGCTGCCAACACTTGGCAAAACACAGCCAATGCCCAGGGAAGGAGCATTTAGACAAGCCCTTGCCAGAGGGAAATCTCCCATCCCAGCAGTCAGAACTTGAGTTTCGGCATGCTCACCACCATAGGCTACAGTGCTCTGGGATTCTAAATAAACTTGAAGGCAGTCTAGGCCACAAGGACTGTAACTCCTGGGCAAGTCCTAGTGCTGTGCTGGGCTAAGAGCCAGTGACTTGGGGAGTATGCAACCTAGTGAGACACCAACCAGGGTGGCCAAGGGAATGCTTGCACCATCCCTCTCCCAACCCCAGGCAGCACAGCTCACAGCAATGGAAGTGACCCTTTTCTTCTGCTTGAGGAGAGGAGAGGGAAGAGTAAAGAGGACTTTGTTTTGCACCTTGAATACCAGCGCAGCCACAGTAAAATAGGACACTGGGCAGAGTCATGAGGCCTCCATTCCAGGCCCTAACTCCCAGATGACATTTCTAGACATGCCCTGGGCCAGAAGGGAATCTGCTGCCCTGACAGGAAGGACCCAGTCCTGGCAGGATTCATCACTTGTTGACTACAGTGCCCTTGGGCTCTGAATAATGAGCAGTGGTGAGCAGGTAGTACACACTGTGAGCCTTGGGTGAGACTCTAAGACATGCTGGCTTTGGGTATGACCCCGCATATTCACAGCTGTGGCACATGTGAGGAGAGGCTCCTACTGCTTGAGAAGAGTATACATATGTAACCAACCTGCACGTTGTACACATGTACCATAGAACTTAAAGTATAATAATAGTAATTTAAAAAAAAAAAAAAAGAAAAGAAAAGGAGACGGAATAATAAAGGGATTATTATCTTTATTTTATAGGTAGAGCAACATCTTGCAGCTTAGGTACCAGCTTGGCCACAGTGAGGAAGAGCACCAAGTGGGCTCCTTAGGTCCCCAGTTCCAGGTCTTGGCTCTTGGACAACATTTCTGGACCTACTCTGGTCCAGAGGGGAGCCTACAGCCATTAAGGGTGAATGCCGGGCCTGGCAGCATTCACCACAAACTGACTGAAGAGCCCTTGGGCCGGAAGTGAACATCAGTGGTACCCTGGCAGTACTCCCTATGGGCTTGTGGTGGTAGTGGACATGAGGAGAGACCCCTCTGCATGGGGCAAGGGGTGGGAAGCACTTTGTCTGTGGTTTCACTGCCAGCTTAGTCACAGTAGAATAGAGCACTGGGTAGATTTCTAAGGTTTCTGATTCCAGGCCCTGGCTCCTACACAGCATCTCTGGACTTGCGGGGCCTGGAGGAGCTCACTGCCCTGAAGTTAAGGACACAAGACTGGCTGGCTTCACTACCTGCTGGTTGTAGAGCCCTAGGGCCTTGAGCAAACATAGGTGGTAGCTAGGTACTGGTTACAGTGGTCCTTGGGCAAGATCTCGTGCTGTGCTGGCTTCAGGTCTGACCTAGCACAGCCCCAATAGTGGTGGCCACAGGTATGTTTGTGTCACTCTTCCCCCAGTACAAAGCAGAGAGGGAGAGACTACATTTGTTTGAGAGAAAGTAAGGGAAAAGAACAAGAGTCTCTGTCTGGCAATCCAGAGAATTCTTCTGGATCTTATCCGCAACCAACTCAGTGCCTCTATGAGTCTGTAAGAACTACAGCATTATTGGGCCAGGGGTGCCCCTAGTGTAGATATGGCTGTAGTGACCAAAAACTTAGATCAAACACCTAAGTCCCTTAGAATACCTAGAAAACCTTCCCAAGAAGGTTGGATACAAACAAAATACCTAACTCTTCAATGCCCAGACACTGACGAATATCTACAAGTATCAAGACCATTCAGGAAAACAACCTCACCAAAAGAATTAAATAAGGCACCAGGGGCCAATCCTGGAGAGACAGAGATATTTGACCTTTCTTTTTTTTTTTTTTTTTTTTTTTTGAGACGGAGTCTCACTCTGTCACCAGGCTGGAGTGCAGTGGCCGGATCTCAGCTCACTGCAAGCTCCGCCTCCCGGGTTCACGCCATTCTCCTGTCTCAGCCTCCTGAGTAGCTGGGACTACAGGCACCCGCCACCACACCCGGCTAGTTTTTTGTATTTTTTAGTAGAGATGGGGTTTCACCGTGTTAGCCAGGGTGGTCTCGATCTCCTGACCTTGTGATCCGCCCGTCTCGGCCTCCCAAAGTGCTGGGATTACAGGCTTGAGCCACTGCACCCGGCACATATTTGACCTTTCAAACAGAGAATTCAAAATAGCTGTTTTGGCTGGGCACAGTGGCTCACGCCTGTAATCGCAGCACTTTAGGAGGCCGAGACGGGCGGATCACCCAAGGTCAGGAGTTCGAGGTCAGCCTGGCCAACATGGTGAAACCCCGTCTCTACTAAAAATACAAAAATTAGCCGGGGTGGTGGCGAGTGCCTGTCATCCCAGCTACTCAGGAGACTGAGGCAGGAGAATTGCTTGAACCCAGGAGGTGGAAGTTGCAGTGAGCCGAGATTGCACCACTGCACTCCAGCCTGGGCAACACAGCGAGACTTTGTCTCAAAAAAAAAAAAAGCTATTTTGAGGAAACTCAAAGACATTCAAGATAGCACAGAGAAGGAATTCAGAATCCTGTCAGATACATTTAACAAAGAAAATAATTAAAAAGAACCAAGCAGAATTCTGGATTGAAAAATGCAATGGACATACTGAAGAATGCATTAGAGTCTCTTACTAGCAGAATTAATCAAGCAGAAGAAAGAAAAGCCTGAGCTTGAAGACAGGCTATTTGAAATTACACAGTCAGAGAAGACAAAAGAAAACAGGATAAAAAAGAATAAAGAATGCTTACAAGATCTAGAAAACAGCCGGGTGCGGTGGCTCAAGCCTGTAATCCCAGCACTTTGGGAGGCCGAGACGGGTGGATCACGAGGTCAGGAGATCGAGACCATCCTGGTCTACACGGTGAAACCCCGTCTCTACTAAAAAATACACACAAAAAAAACTAGCCGGGCGAGATGGCGGGCGCCTGTAGTCCCAGCTACTCGGGAGGCTGAGGCAGGAGAATGGCGTAAACCCGGGAGGCGGAGCTTGCAGTGAGCCGAGATTGCGCCACTGCACTCCAGCCTGGGCGACAGAGCGAGACTCCGTCTCAAAAAAAAAAAAAAAAAAAAAAAAAAAAGATCTAGAAAACAGCCTCAGAAGGGCAAATCTAAGAGTTATTGGCCTTAAAAAGGAAGTAGAGATGGGGTAAAAAGTCAGTTCAAAGAGATAATAATAGAGAACTTCCCAAACTCAGAGAAAAATATCAATATTCAAGTACAAGAAGGTTTAGAACACGAAGCAGATTTAACCCAAAGAAAATTGCCTCAAGGCATTTAATAATCAAATTCCCAAAGGTTAAGGATAAAGAAAGGATCCTAAAAGCAGCAGGAGAAAAGAAACAAATAACATACAGTAGAGCTCAATATGTCTGGCATCAGACTTTTCAGTGCAAGCCTACAGGCCAGAAGAGAGTGGCATGACATATTTAAAGTGCTGAAGGAAGACCAGGCACAGTGGCTCACACCCGTAATCCCAGCACTTTGATAGGCTGAGGTGGGCGGATCACGAGGACAGGAGTTCAAGACCAGCCTGGCCAACATGGTAAAACCTTGTCTCTACTAAAAATACCAAAAATGAGCTGAGCGTGGTGGTACACGCCTGTAATCCCAGCTACTCGGGAGGCTGAGGCAGGAGAATCACTTGAACCCAGGAGGCAGAGGTTGCAGTGAGCCAAGATCATACCATTGCACTCCAGCCTAGCGACAGAGCGAGACTCCAACTCAAAAAAAACTTAAAAATTAAGTGCTGAAGGAAAAACCTTTTACCCTAGAATAGTATATCCAGAAAAAATATCTTTTAAGCATGAAGGAGAAATAAATACTTTGACAGACAAACAAAAGGTGAGGGATTTCATCGACACCAGACCTGTCCTATAAGAAATGCTAAAGGGAGTTTTTTGCCTCAAAAGCAGAAGATGTTAATGAGCAATAAGAAATCATCTAAAGGTACAAAACTCAATAATAAGTACACAGAAAAAGAATATTTTAAGACTGAAATTGTAGTATGTAAACCACTCATATCTTAAGTAGAAAGATGAAAAGATGAACTGATTAAAATGACTTCAACAACTTTTGAAGACATATACAATACAATAATATATAAATAGAAACCACAGAAAGTTAAAAAGTGGGGAGATGAAGTTAAATTATAGAATTTTTATTAGTTTTCTTTTTTCTTGTTTATGTAATCAGTGTTGTCAACAGTTTAAAATAATGGGTCATATTACTTGCAAGTCTCATGGTAACCTCAAATCTAAAAACGTACAATAGACACAAAAAATAAAGAGCAAGAAATTAAAGCATAGCACCAGAAAAAAATCACCTTCACTAAGAAGACGACGGAAAGCAAGAGAAGACCACAGAACAACCAGGAAACAAATAATAAAATGGCAGGAGTAAGTCATTCCTCATCAGTAATAACATTGTATATAAGTGGAGTAAACTTTCCAAAGGACATAGAGTGGGTGAATGGATAAAAAGGCAAAACCCAACAATCTGTTGTCTACCAATAACACACTTCACCTATAAAGAAACACACAGACTGAAACTAAAGTGATGCAAAAAGACATTCCACGCAAGTGGAAACCAAAAACGAACAGGGGTAGCTATACTGTTATCAGACAAAATAGATTTCAAGACAAAAACTATAAAAAGAGACAAATAAGGTCATATATAGTGATAAAGGGATCAACTCAGTAAGAGGATATGACGATTATAAATATATATGCACCCAACACTGGAGCACCCTGATATATAAAGCAAATATTATTAGAGCTAAAGAGAGAGATAGACTCAATACAATAATAGCTAGAGACTTCAGCACCCCACTTTCAGCATTGGACCGATCATTTAGACAGAAAATCAATAAAGAAACATCAGACTTACTCTGTGCTATAGACCAAATGGACCTAATAGATATTTACAGAACATTTCATCCAACAGCTGCAGAATACACATTCTTCTGCTCAACACATGGATTATTCTAAAGGACAGACCATATCTTAGGCCACAAAACAAGTCTCAAAACTTTTTAAAAAAATGAAATAATATCAAATAATATCAAATATCTTCTCTGACCACAATGGAATAAAACTAGAAATCAATAACGAGAAATTTTGGAAACTATCCAAACACATGCAAATTAAACAGTATGCTTCTGAATGACCAGTGGGTCAAGGAAGAGATTAAGAAGGAAATCGAAAATATTTTTGAAACAAATGATAATGGAAACACAACATACCAAAACCTGTGGGATTTAAAAAAAAAGAAAAAAAAAGAAAAGAAAAACACACCTGTGGGATACAGCAAAAGCAGTACTAAAAGAGGAGTTTATAGCTATAAGTGCCTGCATCAAAAAAAAAAGAAAAACTTCAAATAAACAACCTAATTATTTATCTTAAAGAACTAGAAAAGCAAGAGCAAACCAAATCTAAAGTTAGTAGAAGAGAGAATAAAGATCAGAGCAGAAGTAAATGAAGTTGAAATGAAGAAAACAATACAAAAGATCAACGAAACAAAAAGTTGTTTTTTTTGAAAAATAAAATTGACAAACCTTTAGCCAGTCTAACTTAGAAAAACAGAGGACCCCAATAAAGAGAATCAGAGGCCAGGCGCAGTGGCTCCCGCCTGTAATCCCAGCACTTTGGGAGGCTGAGGCTGGCGGATCATGAGATCAGGAGATCAAGACCATCCGGGCTAACACGGTGAAACCCCGTCTCTACTAAAAATACAAAAAATTAGCCGGGTGTGGTTGCGGGTGCTTGTAGTTCCAGCTACTTGGGAGGCTGAGGCAGGAAAATGGCGTGAACCTGGGAGGCGGAGCTTGCAGTGAGCTGAGATCACGCCACTGCACTCCAGCCTGGGCGACAGAGCAAGACTTTGTCTCAAAAGAAAATGAGAGATGAATACGAAGACATTACAACCAATACTGCAGAAATTTAAAGGATCATTAGAGGCTGCCAATAAATTGGAAAACCTAGAAGAGATGGATAAATTCCTAGACACTTAACAACTTACCAAGACTGAACCATGAAGAAATCCAAAAGCTGAACAGACCAATAACAAGTAACAAGATTGAAGATGTAATAAAAAGTCTCCCAAGAGAAAGAAAAGAAAGAGAAAGAAATAAAGAAAAGCGCAGGACCCAATGGCTTCACTGCTGAATTTTACCAAATACTTAAAGAAGAACTAATACTAATTCTGCTCATATTATTCTGAGAAATAAAGATGGAGAGAATACTTCCAAACTCATTCTACAAGGTCAATATTACTCTGTTATCAAAACCAGACAAAGACATATTAAAAAAAATAAAATCACAGGTCAATACCTCTGATGTAAACATCCTCAACAAAATACTAACAAACAACAAATGTGATATTATTAGTATTTTGTACTTGAAATACATAAATATTTTAAATACAAAATACTAGCAACATCACATTAAAAGATCATTTACCAGGCACAGTGGCTCACACCTATAATCCCAGTGCTTCGGGAGGCCAAGGCAGACCTCAGGATCACCTGAGGTCAGGAATTCGAGACCAGCCTGGTGAAACCCCATCTCTACTAAAAATAGAAAAATTAGCCAGATGTAAGGGTACGCACCTGTAGTCCCAGCTACTCAGGAGGCTGAGGCAGGAGAATCACTTGAACCCAAGAGGCGGAGGTTGCAGTGAGCCAAGATGACGCCACTGCACTCCTGCCTGGGCGATAGAGTGAGACTCCATCTCAAAAAAAAAAAAAGGGCCGGGCGCGGTGGCTCAAGCCTGTAATCCCAGCACTTTGGGAGGCCGAGACGGGCAGATCACGAGGTCAGGAGATCGAGACCATCCTGGCTAACACAGTGAAACTCCGTCTCTACTAAAAAATACAAAAAACTAGCCGGGCGAGGTGGCAGGCGCCTGTAGTCCCAGCTACTGGGGAGGCTGAGGCAGAAGAATGGCGTAAACCCGGGAGGTGGAGCTTGCAGTGAGCCGAGATCCGGCCACTGCACTCCAGACTGGGCGACAGAGCCAGACTACATCTCAAAAAAAAAAAAAAAAAAAAGATAATTCATCATGATCAAGTGGAATTTATCCCAAGGATGCAAGAATGGTTCAACATATGCAAATCAATCAACATGATACATCATATCAATAATAAAGAACAAAAACCATGTAATTATTTCAATTGATGATGAAAAAGCATTTGATAAAATTCAACATCCCTTTATGATAAAGTTCAAGAAACTGGATATAGAAGGAACATACCTCAACATAATAAAAGCCATATTAAACAGTCCCACAGCTAGTATCATACTGAATGGGGGAAAACTGAAATCATTTCCTCTAAGATCGGGAACATGACAAGGATGCCCACTTTCACCACTTAGGACTTTCAACATAGTAGTGGAAGTCCTAGCCAGAGCAATCAGACAAGAGAAAGAAATAAAGAGCATCCAATTTGGAAATGAAGAAGCCAAATTACCCTTGTTTGAAGATACGATCCTATGTTTGGAAAAACCTAAAGACTCCACCAATTGATCAATTTACTGATCAATTCAGTAAAGTTGTAAGATAGAAAATCACCAGTAACATTTTTATATGCTTATGGCAAACAATCTGAAAAAGAAATCAAGAAAGTAATCTTACTTACAATAGCTACAAATAAATATTTAGGAATTAATCAAAGAAATGAAAGATGTCTACATTGAAAACTATAAAACATTGGTGAAAGAAATTGAAGAGAACACAAAAAAAATAAAGATATTTCATGTCCATGGATTGAAAGAATCAATATCATTAAAATGTCCATCGTACCCAAAGCAGTCTACACATTCAATGCAATCCCTATCAAAATACCAATGACATTCTTCACAGAAGTAGAAAGACCATCCTAAAATTTATACGGAACCACAAAAGACCTGGAATAGCCAAAGCTGTCCTGAACGAAAAGAACAAAACTGAAAGAATCTCATTACCTGACATCAAATTATCCTGCAGAACCTTGGTAACCAAAACAGGACGGTACTGTCGTAAAAACAGACACATAGACCAATGGAACAGAATAGAGAACCCAGAAATAAATCCACACAACTACAATGAACTCATTTTCAACAAAGGTGCCAAGAACGTACACTGGAGAAAAGGTAGTCTTCAATGAATGGTGCTGGGAAAACTGGATATCCATATGTAGAAGAATGAAACTAGACCCCTATCTCTCTTTCTCCATATACAAATATCAAATCAAAATGATTAAAGACATAAATTTACTATCTCAAACTACAAAGCTAATAAAAGAAAACATTGAAGGAACTCTCCGGGCCATTGGAATGGGTAAAGATTTCTTGAGTAATAACCCACAAACACAGGCAACCAAAGCAAAAATGGATGATGGGATCACATCAAGTTAAAAAGCTTCTGCACAGCAAAAGAAACAGTTAACAAAGAAACATTCCATAGAATGGGAGAAAATATTTGCAAAGTACCTATCTGACAAGGGATTAATAACCAGAATATATAAGGAACTCAAACAACTCTATAGGGAAAAACAATCAAAAAATGCGATTAAAAATGAGCAAAATATCAGAATAGACATTTCTCAAGAGAAGGCATGGAAATGGAAAACAGGCATATGAAAAGGTGCTCAGGTTGGTTGGGCACAGTGGCTCACTCCTGTAATCCCAGCACTTTGGGAGGCCGAGGCAGGTAGATCACCTGAGGTCAGGAGTTCGAGACCAGCCTGGCCAACATAGTGAAACCCTGTCTCTACTAAAAATAAAAAATTAGCTGGGCGTGGTGGCGCTCGCCTGTAGTCCCAGCTACTTGGGAAGCTGAGGCAGGAGAATCTCTTGAACCTGGGAGGTGGAGGTTGCAGTGAGCCGAAATCACACCACTGCACTCCAGCCTGGGAGGTTGCAGTGAGCTGAGATCATGCCACTGCACTCCAGCCTGGGCGACAGAGTAAGACTCCATCTCAAAGGAAGGGAGGGAGAGAGGGAGGGAGGGAAAAGGTGCTCAAGTACTCAAAATTATTGATCGTCACAATAACAAATGTTGACAAAGATGTGGGGAAAAGGGAACCCTTGTACACGGTTGGCAGGAATATGAATTAGTACAACCACTGTGGAGGACAGTTTGGAGGTTCCTCAAAAAACTAAAAATAGAACTACCATATGATACAGCAATCAGCACTTTGGGAGGCTGAGGCAAGTGGATCACCTGAGGTCAGGAGTTCCAGACCAGCCTGGCCAACATGGTGAAACCCCATCTCTACTAGAAATACAAAAAAATTAGCCGAGCGAGTTGGCGCCTGCCTGTAAATTCAGCTACTCAGGAGGCTGAGGCAGGAGAATTGCTTGAACCCAGGGGGAGGTTGCAGTGAGTCAAGATCGCGCCACTGCACTCCAGCCTGGGCAACAGAGGGAGACTTCGTCTCAAAAAAACAAAACAAAAAAAAACTAGGAGGGTATAATTGGATTGTTTGTAACACAAAGTAGATCATTAAAAGAAATTAAAACAATAGTAAAAGGCTCTTTTAAAATTACCTTTTATTGTACTTTTTCATCACACATTCAGTAAGTCTACTGAAAAACATAGCATGATTTTGTTTCCTCAATCTAGATTAATTTTGGCCCCCAAAAGATAGTTATTTTTGTTGTTATTTCTTTTGAGACGGAGTCTCGCTCTGTTGCCCAGGCTGGAGTGCAGTGGTGCGATCTCAGCTCACTGGAAGCTCCACCTCCCGGGTTCACGCCATTCTCCTCCCTCAGCCTCCCAAGTAGCTGGGACTACAGGCACCTGCCACCTCACCCTGCTAATTTTTTGTATATTTAGTAGAGACGGGTTTTAACGTGTTAGCCAGGATGGTCTCAATCTCCTGACCTCAGATCCGCCTGCCTCGGCGGCCTCACAAAGTGCTGGGATTACAGGCGTGAGCCGCCACACCCGGCCTACCAGAAGGTAGTTATAAATTGTATATTTTTCCCAGATTTTTTTTTCTGATAACTACTTCAGAAGTCTGATTAAGGTCATTCCAGGTGACTTGGCAGACTTTGGCTGCCTTTGAAGCCAAACTGCCCCAGGTCTCCAAGTTCGCAGTTCAGGAGGCATCCTTCACACTCAGGGATTTGCCCAGTTTACCCACAGGCCTGGGCTGGTGCCGCAGGGTAGAACTGAGAGTGCTCAGTGGGACAAGTTGTTCCCTCAGGCACCCTTTGTGGTTTAAGGAGTCTCAATTCTGAATGCAGTATTCAGAAGTTCGTACTCCCTTTTCCCCCCGGTGTGTTTCTTCTACATTCCAGTCTTACTTTCAGGAGATCTGCAGAGATTCTTTCCTTCTCACACCTCTCACTCAATCCAGGATGGTTTGTGAGGGTACAGACATACGAGATTTGGTGTTAATGTCTCACCTTTTTCTCTCTGCCTCTAAAGGCTCTGGCAGGAAGTTTCGGCCAAAGTGGGATTGTAGGAGCATACTTGCCACAGATCTGATGGGGACATTTTCTCTATAACATACCCAGCTCCATTTAATGTTAAACATCTCACTGTTAGTAGTACTTTTAGAAAAAAATCAAATTTTATAGTTATTGATGCGTTTTGAAGAAATGTTAATGTTTGAACCGGATACAGCCTCTTGCTTAAAAAAAAAAACAAACAAACAAACAAACAAAAGAAAGGCTACTACTTTATTCTTTATTAAAGGATCGTTTTTAAAAAAAGTATTGAATAGGCTGGGCACAGTGGTTCATGCCTGTAATCCCAGCACTTTGGGAGGCCAAGGTGGTCAGGAGATTGAGACCATCCTGGCCAACATGGTGAAACCCCCTCGCTACTAAAAATTAGCTGGGCGTGGTGGCAGGCACCTGTAATCCCAGCTACTCGGGAGGCTGAGGCAGGAGAATCACTTGAACCAGGGAGTCAGAGTTTGCAGTGAGCCGAGATCACATCACTGTACTCCAGCCTGGCGACAGAGATTCCATCTCAAAAAAAAAAAAAGTATTAAATAAACCACCACTTCTTTGTGGGTTTGTGTGTGTGTGTGTGTGTGTGTGTGTGTGTTTGTTTTTTGTTTTTTTTTTGGAGATGGAATCTCGCTCCGTCACCCAGGCTAGAGTGCAGTGGTATGATCTCGGCTCACTGCAACCTCCGCCTCTGGGTTCAAGCGATTCACCTGACTCAGCCTTCCAAGTAGCTGGGATTATAGGCACCTACTACCATGACCAGCTAATTTTTGTATTTTCAGTAGAGACAGGGTTTCACCATGTTGGCCAGGCTGGTCTCGAACTCCTGACCTCAGGTGATCCACCCACTTCAACCTCCCAAAGTGCTGGGATTACAGGTGTGAGCCACTGCGCCTGGCCTTTTTGTGGAATTTTTAACAACCTTTTGTATGTCCTTTGTTCTCTGTTCAATGTGAATGAGAAATATTTCCCAAGCTGTGGTGACATCTCTGACTTGAGTCATGAAATTGTTGTGACCCGACGACCCTTTAAACAGCCCTTTATTTCGTAGTGTGGTACAAAAATAACTCACTTGGCCCAGGCGCAGTGGCTCAGGCCTGTAATCCCGGCACTATGGGAGGCTGAGGCAAGAGAAATGCTTGAGCTCAGGAGTTTGAGACCAGCCTGGGCAACATGGCAAAATCTTGTCTCTACAGAAAAATTTTTAAAAAGCCAGGCTTGGTGGCATGTACCTGTAGTCCCAACTACTCCAGAGGCTGAAGTGGGAGCATCACCTCATCCTGTGAGAGGTCGAGGCTGCAGTGAGCCGTGATCATGACACTGTACTCCAGCCTGGGCGACAGAACAAGACCCGCCTCAAAAAAACAGAAACAAAACAAAACTCTGTTGATTTTAACTAGGAATCCTGCAACAATTTGAACACCTTTTAAGGAAGAAGGAAAAATAAATTCACATGAAACTTACGATACTACTCACAGAAAAAGATGCCCTTTATATTAAAACTTCTTAATTTTTTTGAGAAATCGTTTTGAAAACTTGCAAAACCAGTTTAAGTGACTATTTGTATGTTGGTTATTCCTTTTCCTGTGTTTGTATAAATCACTTGTTATGTTTACAGTGCAGATGTAAAGTCTCTTCCCTGACAAGTTATGTCCGGAGGAAAGAATAAAAAATCACCCACAGAGATATTGCCTATTAGTTCAAACACAGAATTGGATGTTTGGGGTATCTTTTTTCTTTATACCTGGAAATGCCTCTGTCCTCAATTTCAAGGCCTAACCTTCAGAGTGAATCCCTCTTTGATACACTGCAGTGGTTATTGCTGCTAACGTCTGATGCTTGATTCTTTAAAGCTTTTGAATTGATTTTCTCAGCTAAAACCTCCAGCATTTAAACTACAGGATTGTTAAACTACACATAAGAGAGTAAACCATACAGTTATTTTTGGAATGTGCTTTCATTCAAAGGCCTCAGTGTGAGGAGAGAGAGAAAATTCACTGATCCTGGTGAATTTGTATGTTTGAGATCTACTGTTGCCACATCACCTCACCTCTGTCCCTGGTGATAACCATCTCTGATTTCTCATCTTCTAGAAAGCAGGCCACTTCCTGAAATGTTTAGAGCTATAGCTTCCTAAAATTTGCATGTGTCTGAGGGGCAAGAGGTGGAGGGGAGCACATCTGAAGTTTAGGGAGGTGTTAACCTCTTCTCATCACTGGGTAGAATGGACTCAGCCTGATTTTTGGAGCCCTTATAATCTTAAGATGTGATTTGGGCAACCTTGGTAATGTAAAAATTGGAGCTAGAACAGGAAACATCAGAATACTGAGATTAGTGCTAATTAAACAGACAAAATAGAAAGCAAAAAAAGAAGGAAAAATCAATTAGGGGAAAGGGGCTCCAGTTTTCGAAAGGCATGGCCTGTTTTCTACCCAGGGGCTTCACCCACGGGTGTGGAGAGGTGGTCAGGACTGAATCCTCTGGAAGTGTGTTCAGAAGCAGCCTTCTCAGAAGCAGCTGAGGGAAACTTTGGGAAAGGAAAAGCTTAAAAATTATATGCCATATATAACCCATGGTTTTTCTTTGATAATGTGATATATGATTGAAAAGTGATTTTTTTAACCGGATAGATAAAACTAGGAATTAATGTAACTTAAGTGCCTATGTTGTAGAATACGTTTTTACAGCTTTTTGATAGTTTCCAAGAAAGATGGGCTTGTTCTCTAATTAGCTATTGTTCTTTTACAGCTGTTAAGACAGAACAGCTGTGGATATTTTTTCCTTTTGAATAATTTGACAGAAGGTTGGATTACAGTTGGGTTAGAAGCTTGCCTGATCAGCAACAAACTCCTGTGTAGGCCTGGGGCTAGGCCACTAGTGTGTTTTCCCCTTTAAAAAAAGTAGTGTCTGTGGGAGGATATCTAGGTAGGACCTTAAGCTAATGGTTATCTTCTTAAACAGGAAATGCTTTGTATCTCTATGAAAATCTTGGCAATAGAGAATCATCTACTCTGAGATTATTAACCATTTGTTTGCTGCATGAACCACTGTGCTGTTAGAAAACAATTTTGTAATGAAAACAGCCAGGGAAACATTGAATAAAGCCCAACAGAGCACAGTTGTTGAAGATGACAGTACTCTGTAACTGCTAAGTGTTATTTCCTTTTACAAAATCTGCTTCAAGTGGGCTTTTTTTCCCCACCTCTCAAAGGTGATCTCTGGAGACAGTTAAATAACATGTCAGTCTTATCTTTAAATATAGCTGGTACAGGTGGCCCTCAGGTCATGTCCTACTGAAGTAATACTGCCTTTTAAAAAATTTATTACTCCTGAATTAAATTTACTGGCAAGTTGTTGGCCACCCCTGGTGCTATGTAAGAACAGAGAGCAGTAAAATTGTTTTCAGATCACTTTTTCTGCAGTTCCCTGCAGTCTGAATCATTCCAATATTCATACACTTTGCAAAATGTCTACACTTTGTTAACATGCAACTTTTGCATTCAGAAGCAGCAAATTAAATTTGTCTGAGCAGAATTGCTATGTGCACAGAGGGGGAAAAGTAATTTCTGTCCAGGCGGTTCCCCTTTGCCTTTTGCTCCTAGCACAGGCTGTTGTAATGGGGATGTAGGTGAAGGATGGCAAAGGAACACCAGAAAGTGACAGACGCAAGACACTGGGTTTTGGCAGCATGGTTTTGTAAACAAAGTGACACAAATTGGGGCAGAAATTCCAGTGGGACAAGGGAGGAAACTAGAAGACTAGAAATACAGCAGAAAGCTGAGTCCCATCCAGATGGTGTTTTTAATAAATTTATCAGACGCATATGAAAGATGATAATGAACATTCAAAATGGGGAGTGGCCCAGTCCCTCTGGGAAGAAAAACAGTATGAAACCTTCTGTGTGCTGCATTCAGATATAGAATCACTCTCTAATTTTTCCCAGTGAAAAAGACCACAGAACTTATTCAAACCATTGAGTAATTGTTTAAGGCAGTCCAACTAGGTAGGCTGAGGTTTGTGTTTCTAGAAAGAAAAATTCATAACAAAATTATTCCCTGCTGAAATGGAGGATGTGGCCTATGTATATTAGTAAACCAGTGGTGACATTTGGGACAAACATCTGTCACAACTATTGTAAGTGTGACTAAATCAGACATTTCTCCCCCTTGGGCATAAAAGACCTTTTATAGTCTTTAAGGGTCAGGCGTGGTGGCTGACACCTGTGATCTTAGCACTTTGGGAGGCTGAAGCAGGTGAATCACTTGAGGTCACGAGTTCGACACCAGCCTGGCCAACATGGTGAAACCCCATCTCTACTAAAAATAAAAAAAATTAGCCGGGTGTGGTGGCGTGCATCTGTAGTGCCAGCTACTGGGGAGGCTGAGCAGGAGAATCGCTTGAACCTGGGAGGCGGAGGTTGCAGTGAGTCGAGACCGTGCCACTGCACTCCAGCCTGGGCAACAGAGTGAGACTCTATCTCAAAAACAAACAAAACATACAAAAACAATAACCTTTTATAGTCTTTAAAAGCTACACTGTTATCTACACTTTTCTCACTTTTGCCCCCCAAAATGTTTTCTCCATCAAAAAATAGTTTAGTCTACCATGAGTGACCAAACTTTCTGCATGTGGGGCAGACTTTTAGGGGAGAAGTTGAGGAACAGAAGGTGTGGGTAGTGCTTAGTTAGCAACTCTTCTACCATGGGCGTATTTATTTTGTTTTTAATGTTTAGGTCAAGACCCAGAGATTGATCGTATTTTACTTTTCTAAGAAAACTTCCACTGATAAAGCAATTTTTTTCTGCTTTATTCAGTAACTTTTAGATTTTCTTAGCTTTGGTAAGGAACTATGTTAAGCAAGGTTAAGCACCACAACCTTACATAGGCATCGTTTTCTAGCTTTGATTCGTTTACTCAGCAAATATTTATTGAGCGCCTACCATGTGCTAGGCATTGTTCCTTGGCAATGGGAATACAGCTGCAGGAAAAAAAAAAAAAAAAAAAACCGTTCCTTCCCTTATGAAACTCACATTCTGAATCTCTGGTTGTCAGGTCAGGTCAATTGGAAGTACTGATTTGGATATTAAGAAGTGGGACAGTGCTAGAATGATTGTCTCGTCTTGGTGATTTACAGATGGTAAATCCACTGGGCTTGTGCTTTAGGTCCTTTTCTTCTTCCTTCCAGGTGTCAGCATCATTTCGTCATTATACTGTTAATTTGACTTATTAGCAAAAAGTAGGAATCAGAATTAAGAGAAGGCCAGACACGGTAGTTCATGCCTGTAGTCCTAGAACTTTGAGAGGCCAAGGTGGGAGGATTGCTTGAGCCCAGGAGTCTGGGCCACATAGCGAGACCCTGTCTTTATAAACAAACAAACAAACAAACAAAGAATTAAGAGAGGTGGTATTCTTTTGATGTTGGTTTTTTGGTTTTTGTTTGTTTGTTTGTTTTTTGAGATGGAGCCTTGCTCTGTCGCCCAGGCTGGAGTGCAGTGACGTGGTCTCAGCCCACTGCAACTTCTGCCTCCCGGATTCAAGTGAATCTCCTGCCTCAGCCTCACGAGTAGCTGGGATTACAGGTGCCCACTACCATGCCCAGCTAATTTTTGTATTTTTAGTAGAAACGGGGTTTCACTATGTTGGCCAGGCTGGTCTTGAACTCTTGACCTCCTGATCCACCCACCTTGGCCTCCCAAAGTGCTGGGATTACAGGTGTGAGCCACCATGCCTGGCCTTTTGATGTTTTGCCTTATGAATTAGATAGTAGAGTTGATTATCAAATTGCTGGTTGATTTCTAGTAAAAGCTGTTTCTTGAAAGGAAATTTAGGACTTGAGGTAGGTTTCACTGATAGACACATATCCATATGCATATATATCACTGATATATATACATACGTGTGAGTGTGTGGAGTGTGTCTGTATGTCTCTGTTGGGCTCCTTTTGTAGATCCATACTTTGACTAATAAACATTAATGAATAATTACATCGAGATCAAAGTAGAAACAATAGTATGCTATTCACGAGCATATATATATATATATTTCCTTCTTTTTTATGCCGTAAGACTTTTGTAAGGATTCCTTCTTAAAAAGACAAAATTCTGGTTTTGTTTGTTTGTTTTTGAGACAGGGTCTCACTCTGTTGCCCAGACGAGGATCAAGTGATCTTCCTGCCTCAGCCTCCTGAGTAGCTGGGACTTCAGGCATGTGCCACCATGTCTTGTATTTTTTGTGGAGATGGGGTCTTCCTTTGTTGCCCAGGCTGGTCTCAAATTCCTGGCCTCAAATAATCCTCTCACCTTGACCTCCCAAAGTGCTGGGATTGTAAGCCACCATGCCCAGCCACAACATTCTTTAATGTAGCAGCATTTTAGACCACCTCAAGATTCCAGAAGGCCAAAGGATGATATTACTAGATATTACCAACTTAGAAAATACGTTGGAGACAGAAACAATCTTTTAACAAATCTATTTATAAATGTGTCTGCAGAAAAGGAATTCTGAGTGCTGATCCCAGCCTTTTTTCCCCAAAGAGCTTGAAAGCATATCAGTCATGATTTTGTGATAGTCTGTGATGTTGATGCTCTAATTGAATTAGATTACCTAGAGATAAAATTGTGAAGCAGTAAGGCATAGCGTAGGTGGAAACTGACAAACTAACACAGAGTCAACAGAGACAACTGGTGAGACCAAGCTGTCTACAGAGGATATCAGCATTCAGCATAATCATAAAAGGTTTTATACTTTCAGAGGCTTACCATCTTTCTGGTTTTCATAAAAACAGTGTTAAAATGTGTGAAACTTTTTAAAAACCAATATTCCATATGCACAAAAGAACATAAATACAATATATATAAAGTTTGGTGAGCAGGAACACTCTCATACTCACCATGCAGCCTAAGAAATAGAATGTTACCTATACAAAAATAAACTCAAAATGAATTAAAGACTTAAAAGTAAGACCTGAAACAATAAAACTACTAGAAGTAAACATGGGGGAAATGCTTCATGACATCGGTCTGAGCAAGAATTTTTTGGATAAGACCCCAAAAGCATAGGCAGCAGTAGCAAATATAGATAAATGGGATTACACCAAACTAAAAAGCTTCTGCACAGCAAAGGCAACAGTCAAAGAGTGAATAGACAGTTTACAGAATGGGAGAATCTATTGCAAAGTATGCATCTGAATAGGGGTTAATATTCAGAATATATAAGGAATATTCTCAATGGCAAAATAAGTAAATAATCCAATGGAAAATGAGCAAAAGATCTGAATAGATAGTTCTCTAGAGAAGACATACAAATGGCCAGTGGGTATGTGAAAAAATACTCAGCATCACTAATAAGGGAAATGCAAATAAAAACCACAGTGATATATTACTTCACCCAAATTAGAATGGATGGTATCAAAGACAAAAAAATAACAAATGCAGGCATGGATGTGGAGAAAGGGGGAACTCTTCTACACTGTTGGTGGTAATGTAAATTAGTACAGCCATTGTGGAAAACAGTATGGAAGTTCCTCAGAAAACTAAAAATAAAACTACCATATGACCCAGCAATCCCACTACTGGGTATATATCTAAAGGAAATGAAATCTATGATAGAGATATCTTCACTCCCATGTTTATTACAGCATAATTCACAATAGCCAAGACATAGAATCAACATAAGTGTCCATCAGTGTATGGATGTATAAAGAGAATGTGATACATATATACACACAACGGAATATTATTCAGCCATTAAAAGAATGAAATGCATCATTTGCAGCAACATGGAAGAATCTGGAGACAATTAAATGAAATAAGAAAGCCAGGCACAGGAGGACAAACACTGCATGATCTCACTCGTATGTGAAGTGTGAAGAAGTTGATCTCATAGCTATGACAGTAGAGTAGTGGTTACCAGAGGCTGAGAAGAGTTGGGAGGTAAGGAGAAACTGGTCAACTGGTACAGAGTTACAGTTAGAAAGGAGGAATAAGTTCTGGTGTTCCGTTGCACAGTAAGGTGACTGTGGTTAACAGTGTTGTACTGTATATTTCAAGATAACTAGAAGAGAGGATTTTGAATGTTTCACTACAAAAAAATGTTAAATGTATGAGATGATATGTTCTGAAGACCCTGATTTGATTTTTACACAGTGTATACATATATTGAAACATCATACTGTACCCCATAAATATGTACAATTATGTGTCAGTTTAAAAAGAAAAGAAACTGCACATCACGAAACATTTGAAGCCCTTTGTGTGTTCCTCCCCCAATTGCATCCCCGCTCTCTTCCTACCTAGAGGTAACGACTAATCTGAATTTTAGTGTCTACTATTCCCTAGCTTTCCTTTCTAATTCATCGCATATGTATGTGTCACTAAACAATATAAAAGGAATTGTTTTCTATGTATTTTTCTGTCACTTGTTCTTCTTAACCAGTTTTCTTTGTGAGATTGACGCTTGTTGATACATGTATTAGAAAAACAACAAACACTTACTCTTTTCTTAAATAGTTAACATACACACTTGCAGTCACCAAAATGTGTGTAGGGCAAGTGTTTTCCCCCACATTAAGCAGTAAGAACTGCTTAATGTGGGGGAAAACACTTGCCTTACACACAACAGACAACAGACAACAGCAGGGTGTTCTATAGTTCAATTCAATGATAGCAATAATATAGAATCAACCTAAGTGCCCATCAATAGGTGAATGAATAAAGATGTTGCTTATATACACAACAGAATACTATTTGGCCATAATAAAGAATGAAATCCTGTCATTTGCGGCAACATGGATGGAACTGGAGGTCATTATATTATGTGAAATAAGCCAGGCACAGATAGACAAATATCATATGTTGTTACTCATAAGTGAGAGCTTAAAAAGTTGATCTCATGGAGGTAGAGAGTGAAATAATAGGCACCAGAGGCTAGGAAGGTTTTGTGTGTTTGGGGTTGGAAGGGTGAAGGGATAAAGGGAGATTGGTTAAAGGATACAAACATACAATTAGATAGAAGGAATAAGTTCTAATGTTTGATAGTAGAGTAGGGTGACTACAGTTAATAACAATGTACTGTGTATTTTAGAATTGCTTCAAGAGAGGATATGAAATGTTCTCAGTACGTAGAAACAACAAATACTTGAGGTGAGGGATACTCTGACTTGATCATTATACATTCTATGCATGTAACAAAATATCACTTGTACCCCACAAATATGTACAAATATTATGTGTCAAGAATATTTTTAATTGCAGACATGTGTTAAGGTCTTTTATATTGGTCAGGGGAAGGGATATATAATTATTAATTTTAGGCATTATTAAATCTGGTATGCTTACCTAAAATTTAAGAGAAGTAAAAGGATAAAAATGTAATATATATATATAACTTCCAAACCAAATCAGTTGGGATACCTGGTGGGAGAAATGAAATAATCTACCCATTCATTAGAAAAATGGAGTAGAATAGGCAGAAAGGTAAGGGAAACAGCAAAGAAAAAACATGTAAATAGAAAATAAAAGCGAGTTCACATAAATTAGTAATAACAATTAATATGAGTCATATAAATCTGCCAGTTAAAAGACACACTGCCAGTTAAGGACAGTGAATCTTGTAAGAATCTGTTATATGTTATTTACAAGAGACCAGAAAAATAGAAAGTGACATGATACTAAGGAAATAGTAGACAATGTAAAGGTGTTATAGTTACTTGACATCAGACAACATAGACTTTAGGGCAAAAACATTATTAAGAATAAAGAAGGAGGCCGGGCACGGTGGCTCAAGCCTGTAATCCCAGCACTTTGGGAGGCCGAGACGGGCGGATCACGAGGTCAGGAGATCGAGACCATCCTGGCTAACATGGTGAAACCTCGTCTCTACTAAAAATACAAAAAATACAAAAAAATACAAAAACTAGCCGGGCGAGGTGGCGGGCGCCAGCTACTCGGGAGGCTGAGGCAGGAGAATGGCCTAAATCCGGGAGGCGGAGCTTGCAGTGAGCAAAGATCTGGCCACTGCACTCCAGCTCGGGCGACAGAGCGAGACTCCGCCTCAAAAAAAAAAAAGAATAAAGAACAATAATACATAATGATGAAAGGTTCAAGCTACCAGGAAGATACAATTTCTAAAATGATGTACATGATGATAGGGTCTCAAAATACATAAAGCAAAAATCAACAGAATTGTGAGGAAAAACTGACAAATCTATGGTGATAGTAATGGCAGGAGATTTTTTTTTTTTTTTGAGACGGAGTCTCACTCTGTCGCCCAGGCTGGGGTGCAGTGGCGCAATTTCAGCTCATTGCAACCTCCGCCTCCCAGGTTCAAACAATTCTCCTGCCTCAGCCTCCTGAGTAGCTGGGATTACAGGTGCCCGCCACTATGCCTAGCTAATTTTTGTATTTGTAGTAGAGATGGGGTTTCACCATGTTAGCCAGGCAGGCTGCTTTCTAACTCCTGACTTTGTGATCCACCCACCTTGGCCTACCAAAGTGTTGGGATTACAGGCATGAGCCACCGCGCCCAGCCGCAGGAGATTTTAACAAACATCTCCCAGTAATCAGTAAGCATATAAATATTTGAATAATACAATTGGGAAGTTTGATCTAATAAATATATATAGAACCATACATCCCCCAAATTAGAGAACATACATTCTTTTCAGGCACACATAAGACATTAATAAGGGCTAAGGGCTGGGCGTGGTGGCTCACGCCTGTAATCCCAGCACTTTGGGAGGCCGAGGCCGGCGGATCACAAGGTCAGGAGATCGAGACCATCCAGGCTAACATGGTGAAAACCCATCTCTACTAAATATAATAAAAAATTAGCCGGGAGTGGTAGCGGGCGCCTGTAGTCCCAGCTACTCAGGAGGCTGAGGCAGGAGAATGGCGTGAACCCAGGAGGTGGAGGTTGCAGTGAGCCGAGATCGCGCCATTGCACTCCAGCCTGGGCGACAGAGCGAGACTCTGTCTAAAAAAAAAAAAAAAAAAAGACATTAATAACAATTAGCCATGTACTAGATCACAAAGTAAATCTAAGATTTTACGAAGTCACATCAGACACACCACAGTTTTTTGTCCACATTGCAGTTTAATTAAATATCAGTAACAGAAAGATAACTTGAAAAACGATATTTAGAAAGTTGAAAACATACTTCTGAATAATTCGTGGGTCAAAGGAAAAATGATAAAGGAAATTATAAAATATTTAGAAACGATTAACTTTTAAAATACTATATATCAGACAAACCCAAATTGAGGGACGTTCTACACAATACCTGACTGGTACTCTTCAAAACACTAAATATCAAAACTTAATTATAAAGGTAAAACAGGAGTTAGAAGTAAAATATTATATTAGCTTTAAATACATTTTTTAGAAAAGAAAAAGATTAGTGAGTTAAACATTCATTTCAAGTAGTTAGGAAAAAATAGAATAAATCCAAAGGAGCAGGAGGAGGAAAATAATAAAGAGAAGGGAAGAATTTAGTAAAATATGAAATAAAGAAAAGAATCAACAAAACCCAACATTGGTTCTTTAAGGGCACTAATAAAATAGACAAACCTGTATAGAACTGGACAAAAAAGAAGGACAAGGTATAATAAACAACATTTTGAATGAAAAAGAGCTATACTGTGAAATAATGGATGCCAGTATGTTTGAAAACTTAAACAAAATGAAAAATTTTCCTGAAAGGGCCAAGAATATATGATAATGTAAAAGAAAAAAGAGAAGGAAAAGGAGGGGGAGGAGAGGAGCTAACTAAGATTTACAATTACTTTAAAATTATGATAATTAAGATAGCATGGTAAAGGCACAAGGCTACTCAAATCGACCAATGAAACAGAATACAGATCTTTTTTTGTTTTTGTGTTTTTGAGACAGAGTCTTGCTTTGTTGCCCAGGCTGGAGCGCAGTGACGTGATCTCGGCCCACTGCAACCTTACCCTCCAGGATTCAAGCGATTCTCCTGCCTCAACCTCCCAATAGCTGGGATTACAGGCATGCACCACCACACGCAGCTATTTTTTGCATTTTTAGTAGAGATGGGGTTTCACCATGTTTGCCAAGCTGGTCTCAAACTCCTCGCCTCAAGTGCTCCTCCTGCCTCTGCCTCCCAAAGAGCTGGGATTATTACAGGTGTGAGCCACCATATCCAGCCTCAGAATACAGATCTTAAATGGAGATGCAAATATATACAAAAACTTCATATGTGACTAAAGTAACATAAATTAGTGGGGGAAAGGAATGGGCTGTTCATTAAATGCTATTGGGGAAATTAGTACATATTTATAAATAAAAGATGAAAATCCCCATCTCACAGCATACTAAAAATAAATTCTGAATAAAGAACTAAACATAAAAAGAAAAAAATTTAGAACTCTTAGGAGAAAATTAGGAAAATATCTTTATGAATTTGGTGTAGGAAAGAACTTATAAACAAGAAAGGAGAAGTTTGCCAGGTATGGTGGCTCATGCCTGTAACCCCAGCACTTTGGGAGGCTGAAACAGGAGGATTGCTTGAGCCCAGGAGCTGAAGACCAGCCTGGGCAACAAAATGGGATCTTGTCTCTATAAAAAATTTAAAAATTAGCCAGGCATGGTGGCACCTGCCTATGGTCCCAGCTACTTGACAGGCTGAGGCAGGAGGATTGCTTGAGCCTGGGAGTTCAAGGCTGTAGTGAACCGTGATCGTACCACTGCACTCCAGCCTAGATGACAGAATGAGACCATGTCTCAACAACAACAACAATAATCAAATTTTTTTGAAAAGGGAAAAGCACAAGTCATAAAAAGATTAAATGTTTCAACTCAATAAATTGACCTACAAAAGCCTGGCATCCTGAAAATCAATTAAAAAGATAATAGAAAAATAGGCAAAAGATAAAAATAGGCAGTTTACAGAAGAGAAATTGAGAATGATTCCAGAGGGAAAAAAATGTTCAACTTCACCTAACAAAAAAGTTAAAAACTAAAATCACATTGAGATCCCATTTCACACTCACCTGTCTGACATTACCAGGAGTTGGTGAGGATGTGGAGCAATTAATTGAGAGTATAAAGGTTTTTTTTTTTTTTTTGAAACAAAATTTTATTTTATTTTTATTATACTTTAAGTTCTGGGATACATGTACAGAACATGCAGATTTGTTACACAGGTATACACATGCCATGATGGTTTGCTGCACCCATCAACCCATCATCTAACATTAGGTATTTCTCCTAATGCTATCCCTCCCCAGACCCCCACCCCCTGACAGGCCCCAGTGTGTGATGTTTCCCTCCCTGTGTCCATGTGTTCTCATTGTTCAACTCCCACTTACGAGTGAGAGCATGCGGGGTTTGGTTTTCTGTTCTTGTGTTAGTTTGCTGAGAATGATGGTTTCCAGCTTCATCCATGTCCCTGCAAAGGACATGAACTCATCTTTTTTTATGGCTACATAGTATTCTGTGGTGTATATCTGCCACATTTTCTTTATCCAGTCTGTCACTGATGGACATTTGGGTTGGTTCCAGGTCTTTGCTACTGTGAACATATGTGTGCATGTGTCTTTATAGTAGAGTGATTTGTAATCCTTTGGGTATATACCCAGTAATGGTATTGCTGGGTCAAATGGTATTTCTGGTTTTAGATCCTTGAGGAATTGCCACACTGTCTTCCACAATGGTTGGACTAATTTACCCTCCCACCAACAGTGTAAAAGTGTTCCTATTTCTCCACATCCTCTCCAGCATCTGTTGTTTCCTGACTTTTTAGTGATCATCATTCTAACTGGCATGAGATGGTATCTCGTTGTGGTTTTGATTTCCTTTTCTCTAATGGCCAGTGATGATGAGCTTTTTTTCATGTGTTTATTGGCCACATACATGTCTTCTTTTGAGAAGTGTCTGTTCATATCCTTTGCCTGCTTTTTGATGGTTTTTTTTTTCTTGTAAATTTGTTGAAGTTCCTTGTAGATTCTGAATATTAGCCCTTTGTCAGATGGATAGGTTGCAAAAATTTTCTCCCATTCTGTAGGTTGCCTGTTCACTCTGATAATAGTTTCTTCTGCTGTGCATAAGCTCTTTAGTTTAATTAGATCCCATTTGTCAATTTTGGCTTTTGTTGCCATTGCTTTTCATGTTTTAGTCATGAAGTCTTTCCCCATGCCTATGTCCTGAATGGTACTGCCTAGGTTTTCTTCTAGAGTTTTTATGGTTTTAGGTCTTACATTTAAGACTTTAATCCATCTTGAGTTAATTTTTGTATAAAGTGTAAGGAAGGGGTTCAGTTTCAGTTTTCTGCATGTGGCTAGCCAGTTTTCCCAACACCATTTATTAAATAGGGAATCCTTTCCCCATTTCTTGTTTTTGTCAGGTTTGTCAAAGATCAGATGGTTGTAGATATGTGGCATTATTTCTGAGGCCTCTGTTCTGTTCCATTGGTCCATATATCTGTTTTGGTACCAGTACTATGCTGTTTTGGTTATTGTAGCTTTGTAGTATAGTTTGAAGTCAGGTAGCAATGATGCGCCAGCTTTGTTCTTTTTGCTTAGGATTGTCTTGGTTATGCAGGCTCTTTTTTGGTTCCATATGAAATTTAAAGTAGGTTTTTCTAATTCTGTGAAGAAATTCAATGGTAGCTTGATGGGGATAGCATTGAATCTATAAATTACTTTGGGCAGTATTGCCATTTTCATGATACTGATTTTTCCTATCCATGAAAAACAAATGGAATGTTTTTCCATTTGTTTGTGTCCTCTCTTATTTCCTTGAGCAGTGGAGAAATTCACTCAAAACTGCACAACAACATGGAAACTGAACAACTGCTCCTGAATGACTACTGGGTAAATAATGTAATTAAGGCAGAAATAAATAAGTTCTTTGAAAACAATAAGAACAAAGATATAACATACCAGAATCTCTGGAACATAGCTAAAGCAGTGTTTAGAGGGAAGTTCATAACACTAAATGCCCACAGGAGAAAGCAGGAAAGATCTAAAATCGACACCCTAACATCACAATTAAAAGTGCTAGAGAAGCAAAAGCAAACAAATTCAAAAACTAGCAGAAGACAAGAAATAACTAAGATGAGAGCAGAACTAAAGGAGAAAGAGACACAAAAAACCCTTCAAAAAATCAATGAATCCAGGAGCTGGTTTTTGAAAAGATTAACAAAATAGATAGACCACTAGCCAGACTAATAAAGAAGAAAAGAGAGAAGAATCAAATAGACACAATAAAAAAAAAAAAATGATAAAGGGGATATCACCGCTAATCCCACAGAAATACAAACTACTATCAGACAATACTATAAACACCTCTAAGCAAATAAACTAGAAAACCTAGAAGAAATGGATAAATTCCTGGACACATACACCCTCCCAAGACTAAATCAGGAAGAAGTTGAATCCCTGAATAGACCAATAACAAATTCTGAAATTGAGGCAGTAATTAATCGCCTACCAACCAAAAAAAAAAAAAAAAAAGCCCAGGACCAAAAGAATTCATGGCCAAATTCTACCAGAGGTACAAAGGAGCTGGTACCATTCCTTCTGAAACTATTCCAAACAATAGAAAAAGAGGGACTCCTCTGTAACTCATTTTACGAGGCCAGCATCATCCTGATACCAAAACCTGGCAGAGACACAACAAAAAAAGAAAATTTCAACCGGGCGTGGTGGCTCATGCCTGTAATTCCAGCACTTTGGGAGGCTGAGGCGGGTGGATCACCTGAGGAGTTTGAGACCAACCTGACCAACAAGGTGAAACCCCGTCTCTACTAAAAATACAGAAAAATTAGCCAGGCGTGGTGGCGGGCACCTGTAATCCCAGCTACTTGGGAGGCTGAGGCAGGAGAATTGCTTGAGCCGGGCAGGTGGAGGCTGCAGTGAGCTGAGATCTCGCCACTGCACTCCAGCCTGGGCAACAAGAGCGAAACTTCATCTCAAAAAAAAAAAGAAAGAAAGAAAGAAAAAAGTAAATTTCAAGCCAATATTCCTGATGAACATCTACACAAAAATCCTCAATAAAATACTGGCAAACCAAATCCTGCAGCACATCAAAAAGCTTATCCACCACCATCAAATCGGCTTCATCCCCGGGATGCAAGGCTGGTTCAACATACGGAAATCAATAAGCGTAATCCATCACAGAAACAGAGCTGATGACAAAACCATATGATTATCTCAGTAGATGCAGAAAAGGCCTTGGATAAAATTCAACACCCCTTCATGCTAAAAACTCTTGGTAAACTTGGTATTGATGGATCGTATCTCAAAATAATAAGAGCTATTTATGACAAACCCACAGCCAATATCATACTGAATGGGCAAAAGCTGGAAGCATTACCTTTGAAAACCAGCACAAGACAAGGATGCCCTCTTACCACTCGTATTCAACATAGTGTTGGAAGCTCTGGCCAGGGCAGTCAGGCAAGAGAAGGAAACAAAGGGTATTCAAATAAGAAGAGAGGAAGTCAAAGTCAAATTGTCTCTGTTTGCAGATGACATGATGGTATATTTAGAAAACCCTATCATCTCAGCCCAAAATCTCCTTAAACTGATAAGCAACTTCAGCAAAGTCTCAGGATACAAAATCAATGTGCAAAAATCACAAGCATTTCTATACACCAATAATAGAGAGCCAAATCGTGAGTGAACTCCCATTCACAATTGCTTCAAAGAGAATAAAATACCTAGGAATCCAACTTACAAGGGATGTGAAGGGCCTCTTCAAGGAGAGAGTATAAAGTTTTACAACCACTTTGGTGAATAATTTGGCAATATCTAGGCAAGTTGAAGTTAACTCATAGTCATGAGTGTAATTCCACTTCCACATACATAGAAATCTTAAGTATTCCTTTAAGAAACTCTTACCCAGAATATAAGAAGACATCTTTGTAATGGCAAAAAAAAAAAAAAAAATGGTAACAATCTAAATGTCCCTCAGCAAGAGAATAGATATATAACTCTTAGAATATTCATACACTGAAATACTTTATGTACTTGAAACAGATGACCAGATGTACCTGTCCGTTGACTGCTCTTTCATCCAGGCTTAATGTTTGTGGTAGACATTAAATGTCGTTCACCAAATACCCCATTTTTTCTCCCGGGAGCTTTTCCCAGGCACACAGCAGGGTTGTGCTTTCTAGTCCCCTTTGAAGTTAGGTAAGGCCATGTGACTTGTCTTAGACAATGAAATATGTGCAAAGTGACATGTATTACTTTTGGGGAAGAGTTTTAAGAGCCTGTGCCCAGCTTACTCTCTTCCCACTGTGGCTGTGATTTGGGAAGCACATGTCAATATGAAGCCTCTGTCACTGGGATTCCAGAGGGATACAATGAGCAGAACCTCCTGGCTGATCGTTGTTGAATACATAGGGTGAGTGAAAAAATAAATGTGTGCTGTGTTAAGCCACTGAGAGAGTAGGGGCCTGTAAGTTGGTGCAGCATAACCTGTCTACAGCGTTATGTCTCTGCTCAATTTACTGTACATCTTATACCACTTCCTTTCGTTCTCTCTTTGAAATCAAAGAATACTGCCCTTTTTCCAGGAGATAGAAGTGCCATAACTTACCTTCTAAATGTAGTCCACTTCTGTTTCTTTCCAAAGTCACAGGGAGCTTCTCTCTGAGCTCTTTCTCTGCCAGGAAACTGTCCTTACAGGTAATTTCACCAGTGTTTTTGCTTGTTGCTTTGGAATTAAGCTTCATAATCAAGGAATTCATCACCAAAAAAATTCATCCTCTCTCCCTTCTCTCCCTTCCTTTCTTCTCTGTGGGTGGCTTTACTCAGCTGCAGACAGCAAAGCAATTAGTGAAGGCATAGGAGATGAGGGCTTAAGTACAAACATGTCCAACTTTGGAAAATAAATGAGTTGCATAGAAGATATATGTAAAATTACTTTTTTCTTTTCCAGCCTACTTTTAAATTATCTGATGTAAGCTACAAACCTTGAATGTAAGTAGGTTTTGGTTAAATAGCTTAAATGTCTGAAGAAAATTATAGGTTTTTATTTTAAATGCACAAAAAAGGTCCCAGGGGACTTAAAAGGCCCTTACCTTTTATTCTCTTCTCAGTGTTTAGAGAATTTACATCATAGTGAGCATCCATCATTTTGAGGAAGTTCTTGACTTTTATAAATGAGCAGCTTGATGTAGACTTGAGTTATAGAGAGAGACTCAAAACCAGAACAGCTGGGTTTTTAAGATGCAGCAGTTCATGAACAATGGGAAGAGCATATATGTTGCAATGCACAGAATAGTAGACAAAGAAAGAAATGAATCATGGCTGAGGGCAACTGTATATTCTGAAATGGGTTTGGTACCAGCTCCTGCATCGCTTTCCTATTATGTGAGTTTCAAAATTCTGAATTTAACATGTTTCTTTAAACAGACTTTCAGAATAATCGATAAAATATCTGCAGCTTAGAAACTACTAATAAAACAAATACCTATGTACCTACCGGCTAGCTTAAGATATAGAATAAAACCAGTATTTATTAGACATAAAATCATTTAAAATCTTTTTGCTTTTTTTTTTTTTTGAGGGAGTCTCACTGTGTTATTAAGGCTGTAGTACAGTGGCATGATCTCAGCTCACTGCAACCATTCCCTCCCAGGCCCAAGCAATCCTCCCACCTCAGTAGGCCGAGTTGCTGGGACCTCAGACGTGTGCCACCATGCCTGGCTAATTCTTTGTATTTTTGGTAGAGATGGGGTTTCACCACATTGTCCTGGCTAGTCTTGAACTCCTGAACTCAAGCAATCTGCCCTCCTGAGCCTCCCAAAGTGCTGGGATTGTAGGCATGAGCCACTGTGCCTGACCCAATTAATACTTAGACCTTTTGGTGCGGGGTGGGAGGGGGAACCTTCCAAATTTTCACCTTCCCTCTTCCCAAGCTATTTTTAATTTTCTTTTTTCCTTTTTTTCTTTTGTTCTTTTTTTTTTTTTTTTTTTTTTTGAGACCAAGTCTCACTCTGTTGCCAGGCTGGAGTGCAATGGCACGATCTCTGCTCACTGCAATCTCTGCCTCCCAGCCGGGTTCAAGTAATTCTCCTGCCTCAGCCTGCCGAGTAGCTGGGACTACAGGCGTGTGCTGCCACGCCCAGCTAATTTTTGTATTTTTAGTAGATACGGGGATTCACCATGTTAGCCAGTATGGTCTCGATCTCTTGAGCTCGTGATCCGCCTGCCTCGGCCTCCCAAAGTGCTGGGATTACAGGCGTGAGCCACCGTGCCCGGCCACTATTTTTAATTTTCTGTATTAGTTTCCTAGATTCCGTTTTTAGTTTTGCATTTATGTATATAGCTCTAAACAAAGTATGTTTTAGTTTTGACTTAGTTGAAAACTTTGTGTAAATGAATACATAGCCTGTGTTTTTCTATGCCTTGCTTTTTCTTTTTTTGGAGACGAGTCTCGCTCTGTCACCCAGCCTAGAGTGCAGTGATGCGATCTTGGCTTACTGTAACCTCTGCCTCCCAGGTTCAAGCGATTCTCCTGCCTCAGCCTCCCAAGTAGCTGGGACTATAGGCACACGCCACCACGCCTGGCTAATTTTTTTTATTTTAGCAGAGATGGGTTTGCACTATGTTGGCTGGTCTCAAACTCTTGACCTCAAGTGATCTGCCCACCTCAGCCTCCCAAAGTGCTGGGATTATAGGTGTGAGCCACCATGCCCACTGGGCTTAACTTTTTTTTTTTTAAAGCTACTTGGCATGGACAATGTATTAATATCTGAAGATAATCCAAATGTTCTAATTTTTCTTTTATCATTGATTTGAGATAGCAATTAATTAATTTTGTTCTGAGCACACTATCGAGATATATTTGGCTTCTCTTATCCTGATGCCAAATCTTGTTTTTGGATTCACAGTTCCCATGGAGAACATTGCAACAATTGCTGATTGTGCCAGCGTGATTGAAGGAGTCAGTCGGAGCCGAAATGCCTTGCTGAATGGGGACACTAAGAATTATGATTGGGATTCTGGCTACACATGTCACCAGCTAGGAAGTGGTGCGATTGTGGTTCAGCTAGCACAGCCATACATGATTGGGTCAATACGGTAAGAAGATTCCTCCTCATTCATAAGTTTTAAAATGGAAGATACACATATAGATCGTATTTTGGTAAAATGATAATCCTAATAACTTCAGTGAAGACATTCTACTGTTCTTTCTCTAAATATCAAGAAAGGAGTGGGAGCCGAAGGAAGGGACAGCAACAAGATATAGGGTGCTTGTTTGGATTTTCCGCTGGGGCAGTACACTGAAGTTAGACTCATGGAAGAACTAGACAAGAGGCTTCTCCCTGGGTGACTTATGTCCTTCTCCAGTCTCAATTTGTATTGGTTAGAGACTTATAGGATAATGTCAAGATAGTTATATAGAATGAAAAAATCATTTTCAACTTTAATGAATTACATATGAACCAAATAGATCTGAATTTGAGATCTGGTTCTGAACAATCTTAATGATCTTTGTGCCTGGGCTTTTTGTTGTTCCTTTTTGTTTTAAGAAGGGAACTTTAACCTTGCCTGTTTTATAGGATTATATAATTTTTAAATGTGAGACTGGTGATATTCCTCAGAGGATATACAGTCATGCATTGCTTAATGGCAGAGATACATTGTAAGAAATGCACTGTCAGCCAATTTTGTCATTGTGGAAACGTCATAGAGTGTCCTTACGCAAACCTAGATGGTATATAGCCTACCACACATCTAGACTAGATGATATGTCCTATTGCTCCTAGGCTACAAATCTGTACAGCATGTGACTGTACTGAAGACTGTGGGCAATTGTAACACAGTGGTAAGTATTTGTGTATCTGAACATGTCTAAACATAGAAAAGGTACAATAAAAATATAATATACAAGATAAAAAATGGTGGCTGGGCACGATGCCTCATGCCTGTAATCTCCGCACTTTGGGAGGCAGAGGTGGGTGGATCGCTTGAAAGCTCAGGAGTTTGAGACCAGCCTGGGCAACATTACAAGATCTCATCTCAATTAAAAAAAAAAAAAAGAAGATAAAAAATGGTACACCTGTGTAGGGCACTTACCATGAATGGAGCTTGCAGGACAAGAAGTTGCTCTGGGTGAGTCAGTTGGTGAGTGATGGGTGAATGTGAAGGCCTAGGACATTACTGTAGACTTGAAAACATTGTACACTTAGGCTACTACGTGTGTGTGTGTGTGTGTGTGTGTGTGTGTATGTATATTTTTTTTTAGATGGCGTCACACTCTTGTCACCCAGGCTGGAGTGCAGTGGTGTGATCTTGGCTCACTGCAACCTCTGCCTCCCAGGTTCAAGCCATTCTCTTGCCTCAGCCTCCCAAGTAGCTGGGATTATAGGTGCCTGTCACCACAGCTGGCTAATTTTTGTATTTTTAGTAGAGACGGAGTTTCATCATGTTGGCCAGGCTGATCTCGAACTCCTGACCTCAAGTGATCGGCCTGCCTCGGCCTCCCAAAGTGCTGGGATTACAGGCATGAGCCACGGCGCCCAGCCAACACTGAATTTTTTATTTTTTTTTTTTATTTTTTTTTTTTTTTTTTTTTTTTTTGGAGACGGAGTATTGCTCTGTCCGCCCCGGCTGTAGTGGCAGTGGCCGGCTCTAGCTCAATGCAAGCTCCGCCTCCTCGGTTCACGCCATTCTCTGTCTCAGCCTCCCAGTAGCTGGTACTACAGGCGCCGCCTCGTCGCCGGCTAGTTTTTTGTATTTTTAGTAGAGACGGGGTTTCACCGTATTAGCCAGGATGGTCTCGATCTCCTGACCTAATTATCCGCCCGTCTCGGCCTCGCCAAAGTGCTGGATTACAGGCTTTGAGCCACCGCGCCCGGCCGAATTTTTTAAATAAAGTAATAGTGCTACGACATTATGGTGTCACTAGGCGATAAGAATTTTTCAGCTCCATTATATCTTATGAGACAATCATAAATGCAGTTCGTCCTTGACTGAAACATCTCATGATGCAGTGCATGACTATACTTTTAGTTCAAGATTGCCATCTGGGTCTTAAGTAAGCTGCTTTTTCTTTTCTCTTCTTTTATTTTTTTAACATTCTAAGAAGATCTCCGAAGGGCTAATGAAAACATATAATGTTTATATATTTATGTATGTGTGTATATGTATATGTTTATGTGTATGTGTATGTATGCGTATATGTATATGTATATCTTAGCCCTCCTGGAGTAAAGGTGTTGGCAAGACATGACCGCCTTTCCCCCATAATGTTCCACCACATTTGCTTTGTTGTTTCCTGTTCTCATTTTAAAGTCAGTATGTATAAAGAAAGAAATAGCACAACAAATAAGGTGCTAATATTCTAATAAGCAAAGGTTTATTGACATTTAGGCTAATAGCCACAGAAGTTGATGCTGCTTGCTGGTTCCCCAGGGCACCCTAAGGAGTTGATGCTGGGTTTCTTGGAGAATTCAGACTGTGGATTCTTCATTTAAATTGTTGACCCTTTTTTATAAAGGGCCATATTACAGGCTGAGTAACATAGGCAACAAATCACAGATAGAGAAGCCTCGAGTTTGTACCACAGGCCAGATCAGCTTACTTTGTGCTTAGGAAGGGAAAGAGACAAGCCACATCAGCTACATGTACAAATAAACTTCCGTCGAATAGCAAATAACACCCCACCTTCCTTTCTCTCATCTGTATGCATCAACTAAAGTACTCGTAAACCATCTATTTAATAAGCTATTCTAGAATTTTTGTTAAAGATGATGTGAAACTTACCTCTATATTTTCCATTACAATCTATCCCTTTTTACTTTAAAAATCTGGAAAACAGTTGTCTTTCTTTTGTCTTCTGGCACTCCTGATAGCCTCCACAATTTCTTGAAGATTACCAATCGTGTCTCTGAGATTACATCTGCAATTTCTTTCAGCAGGCTCGGGGTGTAACTCATCTGAGTCAGGAGACTTGAAATCATTTAAATTGACTAGATACTCTCTTTCACTTCACCTATTTGGGACTTCAATTTTCTCTTTATTATGTTTGTTCTGACATTTCTAATTTGAAGACCAGTCTCCTTGCCAATGAAGATTGAAGCAAACGGGAAGTTTAGTAGCTCTGCCCACTCTCTTTTAATGTTCTCCATTTTCCATTTGCTTCCCCGGTACCCCACACTTCCCTCTCCACCACTGCCACCATCTAACAGTGTTCTATGCACATCTCAAACCAAGATGTCTAAAATGGAATTCCATTATCCTTCCCTCCCTGGTCAAGTCACGTTATGTCAGGATTCCCCATCTCATTCAGTGGCACCATCCATTTGTCCCTTACTTGAGCCAAAAACTTGGGAATCTTTCTGATTTCCTTCCTCTCCTTCACCCTGCTCTCTCATCCAGTCAGACATAAAGTTCTTTCAGTATGGCCTAAACATCTCACAAATCCTTGCCCTCTTCTGTGTCCCACCACATCACCATAGTTGCACAATATTTGTTTCACTTTTCTACCCAATCTTCCAGACCTCCATTGGGCCCCCCCACTTCCCCACCCACAGCCATCCCTCCTACACATCCTTCTCTCAGAGGATTCTTGGTTAATACTTGCCTTCAGGAGAAAGTTCAGACTAAGGCATTTTAAGAACTATCTGACTTACCTCTGTCTGTACAGCCTTGTGTCCTGCGTCCGCACCCCTTCCCGCCCTCCCCAACCCTGTACTACTCTGGACTCTGTCACAGCCTATCCAGTGATTAAAAGCATTGCACATGGGTCCTGCCCTCTCTTACCCTCTTACCTCCACTTCTTTGATTGTGCCGACATCATTGTTTGCATCTCTCACTACCTTCTCATTACCTCCTTTTTTCCCTGGCTCTTTTTTTTATTCCCCCTTTTGGGCTCCACTCCTTTGGGAATTCTTTACTAACCATCCATTATCTCCTGAACTTATTGATAGATCCCTCTTCAGTAATCACATATATTTTGTATACAGTTTCTTTTGGAGCGTTTGTAATGTAAATGTTCACTTGCTGCCTCCTCCCAGCCATACCTGATACATAAAAGCCTGTGGCAACTCAGAATATGCTTCCCTTGAAAGATTCAGTGTACTGATGAGGTAGTCTATCAAGAAAGAAGGGGAAGTTGTGGGGGGTACAGTAGGAAATCTAGAATCTTAAATCTAGTGTGGACTGCATGAGGTTGTTATCAGGGTGACAACTCAGAGAGACAAACAGGCTCTTCATGTGGCAAGGCCACCTTGGCCTCTAGCTCTACCCAAAGAATCAGAGATGTTGAATCTGACTCCAGAAAAGGCTGTCACTGGGGTCTAAGGCAAGAGAGAATAGTGCCCATTTGGGTTTTTTTTTTAATGTGGTATAAAAGTGGTTCTCCCAAACAATTTTTCTTTTCCTGACTCAGAGCGGGGATGATGAGCATGAACACACCAAAGGCAGAATTGTGTATCTCAGCACAGTATGAAGCCTCCAACTTCCTTAAGCCTTCCTTTTTTTTTTTTTTTCCCAGTAAAAAAAATCCATGTAATTGAAGCTCTGTATAACTGGCTGAGCCTTCAAAGAGACACGTCTCTGTGAAACTAACGTTATGTTGTCAGGAACTGCATTTGCCTCTTCTGTGACATTATTAAGAGGAAAAGGAGAGAGATTTATTAGCCACCAATGCTTGTGGACAATGCTGGAGATCTTGGCAGGCTGCAGTTAGCGACAGTTGATGTGGCCAGATAGACATTTATTGACAGGAAACTAGATGAGTAGTACCCCTTCATAGGGATGAGTAATTGACCAATGACAGGTTGATTAGTCAGTGACATTTGACCCACAGCTTCTATTGCTTGTGATGACTGACTTGCTTTCCTAGACATTGTATCTGAAGAAACCCAGTGATTCTGAATCAACCCCAGAGGGAGAGTATTACAGAGCCCAGTGACTTAACAGTTTCCCTATCTAGGAGGGAGGGAATCTGGAAATCCTGGAAACCCTCTCTTACCCTGGCTGAGGTAGGGCACAATCAGTGATATATTGGTTTTAAATATTCAGGTTCCTTTATATTTGGTGACTACAAAGGCAACGGTCTCAAACATGATGGTGTGATCATGGCTCATTGCAGCCTTGACCTCCTGGACTCAAGCAATCCTCCCACTTCAGCCTCTTAAGCAGCTGGAACCACAGGCATGCACCTCCACACCTGACTGGTTTATAAATTTTTTTTGTAGAGACAAGGTCTTGCTTTGTTGCCTAGGCTGGTCTCGAATTCCTGGGCTCAAGTGATCCTACTGACTTAGTCCTCCCAAAGTGTTGGGATTATAGGCGTAAGCCACTGCACCTGGCCAAACATGAATTATCTTGGTCACTGCATTTGCTATTGCTAAGTGAAGGACGTAATTGCTTTGTGAATAAGGATTTCTTTTGTTTGGCTGTTTTCATCCCCAGGAGCCATTTCTTCCTTTTCTGAGAGTTTACCCTGTAGTTGGGTAGGCAAGTAGAGCCTTCTTTCTTGACAGAAAATGTTTGGACCTAACTAAGCATGGTCAGTGGCTGTCTGATCCTCTTAGTGAGTCAGATACCAATATCCTGTGGTATACTAGAGAGGGTGGACTCCATACATGATCTCTGACCCTCTCGCTATACCAGCATTTTCGTTGATTCATTCAACAAAAATTACTAAGCCTCTTACTATGTGCTAGGCACTATCATAGGCACTGAGGATACAGCACTGAATAAACAAAATAAACATTGGTGGCCCCATGGAACTGACATTCTAGTGGGGTTGAGGGGAGATAACAAACAAATGCTATTTGTAACATGGCTGATATTTAGAAGTGCCGTGGGGAAATCGGGAGGAAAAACCAGGTTGGAGACGCAATCCAGTTTTAGATTGGGTGGTCAGGAAGGCCTCACTGAGAAGGGTGAAGTGTGAGCAGATCTCGAAGAATGGGGAGAGTAAGCCCTCTGGGGATGAGCATCACAGGCAGTGCCAAGCCCTGGAGTGGAGCTCGCCTGGCAGGCCACAGGAACAGCTAGGAGGCCAGTGTGGCTGGAGCAGGAGGGAGGGAAGAGCATGGCCAGCCGGGTGATAGCTTTGAGAGGTGTCAGCCTGAGATGTTTGCATCCCACCCCCCCGCCACCACCCCCGTTTCAGTGTTTCTTCAGCGCCATCAGAGCAGAGGAGGGGCAGGGATGGGGAGGCCCTCATAAAGCCACTTTCTCTGCTCCTGACCTTCCTTGACCCAATCTGCTCCTAGAAAAGCAGCAGCAGGAGGTGCCCTAACTTTTACCATTTCACAGGAAGCTCTCTCATCTCTTGAATTTCTTTCTCATTTCCAACGTAGCACAGCAGGGAAATAAAGGGGTTTGTCCTTGGTGTTGCTAGGTTTACAAGCACAGCAAAAGTTACTCATTTTATTTCCAAGAAAAGAGAGAGAAATTACCTGAAATGTGCCTTAAAAGTGGATAATTGAGTAGTAATTATATCATTTTCATGCCATTTTAAAAACATTAAAATTTAAATAACAGGAAATCTTCAGAGGCTTGACCACATAAAAAGACCAGAGTCGAGTCATAATAACTAACCAAATCCACCTAATGTCTTAGTTTATAGTCCCTCTGTCGCCTTAGTTTAGGACTTATTATCTTTCTACTTGCTAATTGTGATATCCTTTTTAGTGTTTTCAGGCTAGTATGAGAACTCACATATGCTATGCATTAAGTATACCTATCATCCAGTCTTTTCCAGCTAATGACAGCACTTTGTTGAAACCCAAATTTATATAATTATAAGACAGTCAATTAAATTAACAATTTTTACATTGACTTGAATGATGTTTTTGCAATTGATATGTGCAATCGTGTAAGTGAAATACCCAAAATCTTTTAAATAACAAACCTAATAGTAAGTACGTAGGCTGTCAAAAGATAAGACTGTGTAGATAGATGCAGCTAAATAAACTCATTGTCTCTCTGGGTGTTATGAGTATTAAGAAGTTAATGACACAAAAATATTTGGAGTTATTCAATTTGAAAATGTTATATAAATGCAGTATGTTAGGACAAAAGATGTCTAGCCCAAAGTAGGTTCTTGATGGGTATTCATAATCTCTTTAGTCTGTGGGGTGACGCTCTTTTTGTTTTGCAGAAGGAAAAAACAATTCTACCACTTTAAAAAGTTAATCTGGCACATAATGTCTGAATCACAAATCAGTTTATGCCTTGTAGTTATTAAGTAGATAAAAAGAAGTAATAGCGAATTGATCCTAAAAAAAAAAAAAAAGGAATTACATATGCCACTGTGGTCCTCATTCATCTGGTATATTTTTCTTCCTCTGTGAACTGTCAAGCCCATGCCGAGTCCAATTGTCCTTTCACTATTGTGTGGCTACAACCAACTCTAGATCATCTATTCAGTTTGTAAATTACCTTGACCTCCTTTAGACTGCTATTTTTTCTTCTTCCTGCTGCTTACCACCCTGCCTAACTGTTGCTCATCCACTTCCCTCCAGAAGGATAAGCACAGAAAAGAAAAAGGAGAGGAACTGCAAAAAATGCCATTTTTTTCCTACTTAATAGCCAAATGAAGGCTTAGTTGATAAGGGTGGGTAGAGGAATTGGGGCTAATGACTCAAATAATGTTTTGTAATTATTTGAGTATTTCCTACATCTGTGCTGCCCTCAATCTCTAGTAGGACCATGGATAATCTCATGTTGAAGATAGTGATTTTTTTAATATTGTGATGGGCTTAAGTCTTTGCAGCAGTTTCCAAATGCGTAGTATGGTTCTCTGTGCTGTGAGTACTCAATAAACACTCATTGACTAAACTGACAACATAGATGCTAGTGCAACTAAAGGGAGTTCTATCTATCAACTAAATTGGACATCATATTTGCTCAGTGTGTCTCATCTAAGTGTATGTGAGGAAACTGCTAAAGATCTGGCATCTCCAGCAAATGACTGAGATTGAGCTCTGGAGTTAGGCTTTGACATTAGCACAGGCGATGACATTAGCACAGGTAAGAATGCTTGCCTCACTTGTTCCATGCCGCTTCCATTTCATTCTGTCTGAGTACTGCACAGGCAAGCAGTACATCTGTTTACATTAAGACAGCCTTCTTTGCAACCTAGAGAGCTAGAAATTTCCTTTTTATAGTCTGAAGAATACAGCAAACATCTAAATATATGACTCTTCTGGCTTGGATTAAGATTGCCTATCATTCTAGTCAAAATTGGAAAGATATTTTACAAAATTTGCTTCATATCAGTCATGCTGAATATCGTCTGTCACAGCCCTGAACCAAGGAATTCTTCCTTGTCTCGCTGATCCATGATTTATTACTAAGTGTTGTTTCTCTCTGAGCCTATCTGCATCACACTAAAGTCTTTTTTTATCACCCTCAGACCTCAGAGCTCTGGTTCCCAGAAAAATCATAGAGCAAATAATTTTATCTATGGTTCCCAGTAGGTGCTGAAGTCTGAATTGTGTGAAAGCTTAGAGGGCCAGAAATCCTGGATCCTGGAAACAGACAGCAGGATAGTTTGGGGGCATGGTAAATATGCCTCAGCCAGTTTCATCCTAGAGGTATTTCAAGACCAGAAATTATTGCTATGGCAACTAAGTTGTGTGGTAAAAATACAGGAGGGGCACTAGAATTCAGATGTTCTTTGGAAAAACAGGAAAAGTTAAATGCCAAAATATATATATATATATATGTTTGTGTGTTCATGTGTGTGATTTACCTCACATGTCAACCATTTACTTCTGTTGAGTGATTGGAGAACTTGGCAAGTAGTCATCATAAGATATAGCTGGATATATGAAAAGAATCCTTTTAGCTTTCCAAGATTTTAACCCGTCTAGAAGACATTTTTACAGAGGATTTCGGCCCCATCTGACCCATTATTTCATGCACATGTGTATTTAATAATTATCTAGACTTGTTAAGAACTCTTTAAAACAAATACTTCACCAGTAGTGATTTCAGCAATCATTTTAAAAACCAGAATTATTCACCTTGGAAAACGAAATGAGTAGAAAGCATCAGCCTCCTCCTTCTGTGGCAGATGTTTTACATGCTGCTGCCCCAGGATAGGCCACACGGGGTCACAGAAATGCAGCTAGTCTCATGAGGGCTAACAGAAGCATAGGACTTTGAGCAAACTGAAATTTCTACACATTTTAATACATCAAGTTGCTTTAATATAGCTTTTGAGTATTAAATGAATAAAGCTATTCTGAAAAAACTGATGAAGGGTCACAGTCATTTAAGGTTAATTCTTGAATTAATTCAAAGCAGTAATCTACCTTTGAAAATCTTCGTATTCTTTCCCCAAGTACGCTTACATCAGAGACTCTTTTCCCAGGAGCCCAATTTTGTCACTTTGTTCAGATACATTTGGTACATCTTGATAGCACCTGATGTCAGCATATCTCTCTTTTTAAAAAGCTTAGCCCTTTGTACATTGGTAACCACAGAGGCACTTGACCAACACATACTTGTATATCTACTTAAGAACAAGCAGAAGCACTGAGACCAAGAAAAACTCTTCCACCTCCTCTTCTTGCCTCTCCTCTCTGTCCACCTCCATTTCTGCATTCTTCTTCTAGGAAAGATGATTATGATGACACGCTGGTTGGTGCCCGTCAAGGACTCCTTTCAGCAACTTTCCTGGACACTCAGGGTCTTAGCTCTAGCTGAGGAATCATTATTTGCCTGCTGCATTGCCTCTTTCAGCAATGTATCAGATTCAGTATAAGGGGGATTGGTTACATAGATAAACGCAGAGGATGCTTTTACTTCTCCCTGGATTTACTTTCCTTGCTGCCCTTAAGACTTAATGGTCAGGATCTTCTTTCTTCCTTTTACCTTACTATGCCTGAAATCATATCCCTCAATGGTTTTGATATTACCTGCCTTGCCACATTATTCTTTTACTGTAACCAAACACCAGCCGAGAGTCTTTAGACCTTCTGTACAGTTTAATGTTTAGAAATGGCTAATGGTTCTTTTAGTTGCCATGTCTTAACAGTGGTTCTGGAGCTTTAGCTGCTCTCACTGTCTTCATTTACAAGATGAAGACATTAAAGCATAGTTTGAGTTTCATCCCTTTCTCTCCATCAGGAGTAGGACAGCACAACCCATGGTAAAACTCCAGCTCCAAAGATTCTAATTTGTTTCATGATCCTGCAGAACCTCCTATAGCCTTAAAAAGAAAGTGAGAGGAGCCATTACATCTTATGGTTCAATCCACCCTTGTTTTCTGTGGTCATAAGTTATAGAAACTGCCATTATATGTTGCAACTAAGATTTTACATTTGTTTTACTAGCAGTCATTTGCTCCAAAGGAGCTTGCATTTGGCCGCAAATAACATAATAATCTCATTGAGGAAGACTTTTTTTTTTCAGTTTTATTTTTTGTTTTGTTTGTTTTTGTGTCACATAACAGAAAGTCCACAGGGGCATGTCTGCCCGTATTGGTTCTGCAATTCAGTGATCTCTACAATTTTCTTGGTCTTTTCCATTTGTATTTTGCCCCCGAGAAACAAGATAGGGATGACAGTTTTAGCTACCATGTCTGTGTTTAGGCAGGAAAAAGAAGGACAAAAGGATACAAGGATAAAAGTCTACCAGCCAAGTTTGTTCCTTTTTTGTTAGGAAAATCCAAAGCTTTATTTGAAGCTCTACCCAGCCAACTTTCACTTAGAATTATTAGGTAGAACTATGTTATATGGTCAGCCCTAGCAAGGTTGGCTAAGAAACTGAGGGTCATGGTAAGGGGGTTGGCTTATCTCGCCAACAGCTCTGCCACAGAACACTGCCTCCCGCTTGACATTTCACATGTGCTTTGGAATTTTAACACATCTCCATATTTCATGTGTTCTGTTTATTTTTTAAAACTACTTTATTGAAATATAATTCACATGCCATATAATTCACCCATTTAAAGTATGTAATTCACTGGGGGCTTTTTCCCATTTATTTTTAAAAGCTTCCCTTAGAGTCCACAGCTTCTGGATGTATCTAAAACAGTACTATAATAATAATATTTTCTGTTATTCTCAGCTTCAGAAATGTTCTGTAGCTGGCCGGGCGTAGTGGCTCACGCCTGTAATCCCAGCACTTTGGAAGGCCAAGGTGGGCGGATTGCCTGATGTCAGGAGTTCAAGACCAGCCTGGCCAACATGGTGAAACCTTGTCTCTACTAAAAATACAAAAATTAGCCAGGCATGGTGGTGGGTGCCTGTAATCCCAGCTACTCAGGAGGCTGAGGCAAGAGAATCGCTTGAGCACAGGAGGCAGAGGTTGCAATAAGCCGAGATCGCGCCACTGCACTCTAGCCTGGATGACAGAGTGAGACTCCATCTCAAAAAACTAAAAAATAAAAAGTTCTGTAAATAAAAGCCTGTGTCTGCTTATTGCACAATTCTGACCCAAAATGAGAGGCTTCATTGATTATATATGTTTGGTTTCATATTCATGACACTTACTTCTTAGAAAAACTTCAAGTTTCTGTTGTAAACACTTAATATACTGACTTTCTATAACTGGTCTCCTGTGCTTTGCCAGCATAGTGATAATTCATGCCGCGATGAAATTTGGGAGGCAGGGCAAGATCACCAGTACCTCCTGATTGATCAAAATCAGAAGAAATTTTATTTGGTTTCGTTTTACTTTAGTAAAATATATTTATCATATCCAAACTCTTATCTAAATTGTCAGTTTACATGGAGTCTGTTAACCAGATGTGTTTGGTCAACCAAAGCAGAGTTGACTATTCTTGTATACATACAAAATTCCAATATCAGAAATTTCACTGCATATCTATATTATTTTGTAGTGACAGATTAATTATATCAAAAGTCCTGCTAGAGATGGTATTTTCAGTCTTTAAGATCTGGAGTTGAAAAAGTCAAGTCTGTTTGCCTTGGAATGAAGTGATAGATTTTTTTTAAAAAAAGACCTCTTACTTTCAAAGAAGATACAGGCAGAGACTGTCGTACTACCTCCAGTCTTTTCCTTTTCTAACTTCTTGGTTAATGTGGTTGGTTTTTTGGTAGGATTATAATGAGTATTTCTGACTTTGGGGACATTTGAAACAAGAAGTACAGTCCGTGGGAGGGTAATTATAGCAATATGACAATTTTAAATCTTGGGAGAAGAAGTACAAATACACTCTGCTTTTCCTTCCACCATTTCTTCATGCCTTCCCCTATATCCATCTTCACTCCTTCCTAAAACTGGTCAAGAAGATGATCAGATTAGTTTGTTTGCAGCACTCAGAGTAGGCTCAGAATAGTTCAGTGGAATCACTTGTGTCTTTGGTCTCCCACTGGGCCCTAAGAGGCATGAGCTAGGACCACTACAACCTAGAAGGAGGCCCTGCCTTCCCGCTTTGTACTTCCCTCTCCTCCATCTCTCCTGACTCTTCTCCTTTATTCTGTTCTTTACAACAAAGTGGTAAGCAGATCCATCCTTTTCTCTCCTTGGATACCCTTAGTTTCTCTTTCCTAGGGCAGTAAGGGTAAGAATCTTTAATGAAACCAATTTCTAACTCAGCTCAGTGGCAGCTCAGTGCTAGGCAGTGCGGGGGCAATGGTCTCCTTATATTTACTCTGATTCTCTGGCATGGTCATCCCATTTTATCTGTGCTTTTGCTTTCTGTGGTTTTAGTTACCTGCAGTCAACTGTGGTGTAGAGTATTATATGGAAAATTCCAGAAGTAAACAATTGAAAAGTTTTAAATTGCATGTCATTATCTTTACTTTTGAATTGCATGACTGTGTGATGAGATTTCACACTGACCTGCTCCATCCTGACTGGAATGTGAAGCATCCCCTTGTCTGACATGTGCAGCTGGACAGTAGTACAGCATATCCAGCCAGGAGTCACTTAGTAGCCATCTCAGTTATCAGATTCAAAAAACATAATATACAGTACGTAGGGTTGTATACTATCTGTGGATTCAGCCATCCACTGGGGGTCTTGGAATGTACCCCACATGGATAAAAGGACATTACTGTACTACAGAGTGTACTGGGTTGATTCTTCCTTACATTATCGTGGTAAGAACCAAGAATAAGCTTTGGATGTTGACAAAGGGACAGAGAAGACCTCCTGACTTGCTTTGGTTTGAAGCTGTTCAGGCATAAGCAACTTGGGAACAGGGAGTGCTCCATGTCCTATACCCTTTGCATTAGGGTTTTGGGCCAAAAATTGTACACGTACCAACAATAAAGTATCCCCTTTGCTTCTCATTTGCTGGAACTTTCCTTGGCATATACTTACCTCAAGAACCTTGTGAGAAGGGTTGGTTGGAATCTAGAACAATAGCTCTAATTCCATTAGACAATTATATACCATTTAATTGTCCTCTGATGTCCAATACAAACCTCTTGTCATTTCTTTTCCTGATATCTGACCTTTCTGTATTCCTCTCCTCTCTGAGGTTAAGAGATAATAAAGAACATATAATCAAGTACTGTTTTTATTAGAAAGTTCATAGTAACCCTGTTAGAAATAGATAAAACATCATCTATAAAGAATTGTTTGAGAATTGGTGGTAACCAGATAAATAATATCTTGTTGATAACAGCCCTACTAGTAAAATAGGAAAATGGCTTTGTCACGATCGTGTTCACTGTAGTGAGATTTTAGCTGTATACATTAGACTCAGAGACAAGCAGAAAATTCATGGAGATTAGTTGCATCTATTTGGGAAGAACGTGTTAAACAGAGTCATCCATTGAAAATTGGTTTCATTAAACAGTCTAAATGAGTAGTTCTGTTAAAATGCCAAGTACTATAAGGTTTTTATTGTTCTGTGGTCAGAGACTGCCCTGGCCAGCTATCTTGTAAAATGCTTTTTATAATCACAATAGACAGAGCTGGCAACAGGATAGATCTGTACAAATCCATTTTCTCCTGGTGACCAACAAACAACTCAGCACTGTGTACTTAATTGGTGTGTTTTAGTCTATAGTGTCATCTTCCTCTATAACTGATGTATTATTATTTTATTACTGTCATATTAACTGCCTTGTCAATGACTATAAAACTTTATTTTTTGACATATTGTTTATTGACTTTAAATGTATCTGTAATTTCTTCACCCTACCCTACTGCTTCCATCCCCTTTAGTAGGGATCTAGAGGGTAGTGGTCAATGACTATCTTATCAGTTTGAGAATGTAGCTCGTGGGTACTTTATCAGTTCAGGGCGTAAGGAGGGTTTGGGAATGGGAATGGTTTTCATTTTTAATTGGAGCTGCTGCTGCTGCTGCTCCCCCGCCCCCCAACATTTTCTTTGTAGTTCTTTTAGGAGAAATACCAGAAATTTAGGGTGAAAGGCAAGCCAAGAATTGCCACTGCAGTTGTCACAGTAACAAAAATGAGATTGTGACTACAGCACAATCTAAAAGTTCCATGTAGAATTCACTGCATTAAAATCTATTGAAACAACAGAAGAAAGAGACTTTAGACATTTCTAGGCTAAGCTCAGCCTTAAACTGCATCTTCATTTCTTACCTTGGTGCCATAACTCTTTACTGCTCAAATAGAACAGCTTTAGTTTTCTGTCTGTGCCTGGGGTTGGTAAAGTTTTTCTATAAAGGGATAAGTAGTAGATATTTTAGGTTTTGCAGGCCATACAGTCTCTGTGGTGCAACTATTCAACCCTGCTGAGGGGCATGGCTGTGTTCCAATAAAACTTTATTTACAAAAAATAGGCATCCATAGGCTGTGACTTACCAATGTCTAATCCATTCAGCTCCTTTCCTCACTAACATTTCTGGCCCAGACAGGTAAAAGTGAAGAGTTAGGGAAGTTCATTTGCCCCTCATGGTTTCAAAAGAATGTGAAGAAGAATAATAAGCCTGTTATTGAAAGGTAGGAATATTAAAAATCAGCATTTAGTTTGGGGACAAGATACAATACCATGACCACTGGGTTTTTCCTACTGTTTTGTTATTGAATGAGCCTTGTGGGCTGCCACAAGGAGGGGCCAATAGGAAGTCCTTGCAGATGAGGCTTCAGTCCCCAACTCTGACCTCAGAAGAGCAGTTCTACTTTTATCTGTTTTAGATATGGAGATTCTGCCAGGATGTTGTTTGTAAAAGAGATTCTGCTGCTAAAGAATATTTTTTAAAATATTGTTTTATATTTCTTTGCAAGTTGTATAATGCCTCTTTATAATGGATACTTCATAAAACTGCCAAAGATTTATCATATATCATATACTTTGTAATTAAAAGGGAAAAATAGACTTGAAAAAGGAATCGCAAATCACGTACACTAAAATCCATCTCCCTCCTTTCCCGTCTCCCCCTGCCACCCCCTTCCCAGATTGTAAATCTGAGAGGATACAGCTGTGGAGCAAGACAGAGGCGGAGTTGGGACTCCTGCCTCCTATCTGATGCCACTGCCATTCATTACACATTCCAAGGAATTGTGGACAGGAGCCTTGTCCATCAGAGGCTCAAGGAGAGTCCTTGGAACCCTTTGTCGTCCTAATAGGCTAAGGAGGCCGGGCGCGGTGGCTCAAGCCTGTAATCCCAGCACTTTGGGAGGCCGAGACGGGTGGATCACGAGGTCAGGAGATCGAGACCATCATGGCTAACACGGAGAAACCCCGTCTCTACTTAAAAAATACAAAAAAACTAGCCAGGCGAAGTGGCGGGCGCCTGTAGTCCCAGCTACTCGGGAGGCTGAGGCAGGAGAATGGTGTAAACCTGGGAGGCGGAGCTTGCAGTGAGCTGAGATCCGGCCACTGCACTCCAGCCTGGGCGGCAGAGCGAGACTCTGTCTCAAAAAAAAAAAAAAAAAAAAAAAAAATAGGCTAAGGAAATAACTAGTAACTTCACTGATTTCCTCTTATCTGCTCATGCTACCTCTTCCCTTTGGCTGCTAGGAGCCTCCAAGCTCCTCAGTTCCCCCCAGGCTACTCCTGTGTATCCTTTGCACACAGTTCCAGCACCAGCTTTTTGGAGGTTACCTCAGGGATATTTCCCAACCCCTGACACCCAAACAGTCTCATGTGTGACTCAGATAGGCTGGGGTCCTCTTCTGCTCTACTGCAGAAATATCAATGCTGGCTCTTGGGGATCCAGTGCCAGAGTGGGAGGATCCTGAGAAATCTGAGATCTCACCCACCTTTAGCATGATTTCTTTCCTGGCTTGTGAAAATTCCTGATCTTTTTTGTCTATACCTTCCTGAATGGGAGTCAGGGCAGTGATACAGAGAGGTAGTGGGGGGCGGGGGGTGCTTGCATGAGCATTGGATGCCTGCATGGCACTGAGGACTGTGTTCTCAGGATGCCCATGTAGGTCCTATCAGCCAAAATTAGAAGGAAGTTAAAAGGGGTCCAGAAATAGGATTATAAGGCATAGGATTATAAGGCATAAATGTTTGTTCTTGATGAGGAAGAGTGAACCGGCTGAACAAAAGAAACAGTTGAATTTGCAGAGTGCAATATTCTAATGAAGCCTCATGCTCTGCTTGAGTCAATGTCGCAAGGTCTAGCTGCAGCAGGGCCTTAGCTAGATAGGAGTGATTTATTCATCTCTGCTTCCATCACTCAGATTTCCTTCTCTCAGTCATCCAGTGTCTATCATCGGAAAGCCTGGTTTCTGTAGAGGAGTTTACCCTAGTAGCTTGCCTGGAATACATTTTGAAGGATTAGTGTACATGGCACGGAGACTGGCCTCTGTGCCCAGTACACTCTGGTGAATATTCATGTCGGCACCTGGGAGGGTTATTTCTAGAAAGGCAATTCTTGCAGAATACATTCCAAAGAGGGAATGCTTTTCCTGTCTGATGTTCCCTCAACCAAACAAATGTGGAAGAGGGGAAGCTACTCTGCAGTTCTGGGGAGCATTCATGAGACAGAAACAACATCCTCACATCTTCTGCAACAGTGGGGAGACCTGCAGACCCTCCCTTTGCAGAGCCTTTGCCTGGGCCTCCTGTTCAGTATAGGTGATCGCAGGGAAAAGAAAAAAAAAAAGCAACTGCCCATTTAGCCTTTGGTCCTAAAACCCACACCAGTTTGGCTTAATTACAGCTGTTCAGCAGTTAGGAAAGCTAGTGTTATTAATGTTCAGCTGAAAACGTTTCAATTAAAACTTGTGATCCCAGCTTTGAAGACCTGGATCAAGAAAACTATACTGAGTGGCCAGTGATCAAAAGAATTGCACTGAAAAACTTAATGAGCCATTTTTCCCTCTAGCTATTACAAAAAAAATACATAAAATTTGCTTTATTTTTCTGGCTTCTCACCATTCTTCAAAAGATTTATCACACAGTTACATATTAAATTGATTAATTATCTTTTGTTTATAAGAATTTATAGTTGGTAGTTAGGATTTTCACCTTTATATACTGGTGGAGATGTTGCTATTATTTTTCTCATTAATGCTGTCTTTTTTAATGGTAAGTCATGTACCACATAGAGAATTATGATTTATCACACACCTCAGCTTTCAAACAGGATAATGTACTTATTCTAAGTGTTTAAATTGTATAGCACTTGCAACTTATTATAGTTTTCTTTTGTGTTTTAGAGGGTAGTTGTTTTCATGTGAGAGCCTTCACAAACTATTTCATGAAAGAAGTCCATTAGAGAAGGGACTAACAGGGAGGGAATTCCAGAACAAGGAGATAGAAAGACAGACAGCATTTCATTGTCCATGACCCAGTGGAATAAACAGATTTGGGAATGCCGTGAGAGGAGGGCAGTAGTAACTTCGCTGAGTGAGAACCTGAGGGAGGAACGAGTCGCAGCTCACACTGGTGGTAAGGCTGAAGGAGGTCTGAATTGGATAGGCAAGTGTTTTAAAATCATTTCTATCAAGAGCTCAAGACTTTGTAGATTGTGTTCTGTGGGGAAAAGAAGATGATTTAAAGCTGGAGCAAAGGTTGAAACCCAGATCTGATTTGGGTGAAAAGGTCAGTCTGATAAGAAAGGGAAAGAGGTGTGGGAAAATAGTACTGGTTGTGTTAAGGGAGACCAGGGAAGAGATTTGGTAAGAACAAAAATGGAGAGATTACATGATTGAATAGGAAGAGATTTGCCAGGTCGTTCATCCCTGCTGGAACATCCTCCTGACTGTAATGTTCAGAGTTGAGCCTTCCCACCTGTTTGCCGTTCCTTTCTTTCCCTTTGTCACCAGGTCAAGAGAATACAAAGATCTGCATGTAGCTAAATTATGAGTTTTCCCATAGACACAGATTCTTGTGAAAACTTGACCCAAGGGAGCCGGGCGCGGTGGCTCACGCCTGTAATCCCAGCAATTTGGGAGGCCGAGGCGGGCAGATCACGAGGTCAGGAGATCGAGACCATCCTGGCTAACACAGTGAAACCCCGTCTCTACTAAAAAAAAAATACAAAAAATTAGCCAGGTGCGGTGGCGGGCACTTGTAGTTCCAGCTACTCGGGAGGCTGAGGCAGGAGAATGGTGTGAACCCGGGAGGCGGAGCTTGCAGTGAGCCAGGATTGCGCTGCTGCAACCCAGCCTGGGCAACAGAGTGAGACTCCGTCTCAAAATAGAATAAAATAAAATAAAATGAGAAGAAAGAAAAAGAAAACTCGACCCAAAGGAATAGGAAGGAGCCATGACACTTACTAAATTTCCCTTTGGCGCTGCTTCTTTGGTGCGTTGTAGGCCATGCATGCGGGCACATATTAGCATGTGGTCAGAGGATGGGCAGGAGAATAAGCTCAGTGGATGAAATAGCAGTCAGAATGGATATTTTTCATAAACTTTAACTTATGTGAGACTCTCCAAAATGGTGTTGGGACTAGGGGTGAAGAACTGGCTGGGGGAGGTTATTTTTGCATTGAAACATAATTCAGTCTATAGAACACTGAAGATACTGTACAGGAATAAGTGACCTGAGTTTTTTGAGGAGTGATATATCTATAGTTGCCTCTCTGCCTCTCCTCTTTCCATCATAAGTCGCCTCTTCTGCTCCCCATTTCTCCTTCGGTTTTTTTTTTTTTTTTTTTCCTGAGACCGAGTCTGGGTCTGTCGCCCAGGCTGAAGTGCAGTGGCGCGATCTCGGCTCACTGCAAGCTCCGCTTCCTGGGTTCATGCCATTCTCCTGCCTCAGCCTCCCGAGTAGCTGGGACTACAGGCGCCCGACACCACACCCAGCTAATTTTTTGTATTTTTAGTAGAGACGGGGTTTCACCGTATTAGGCAGCATGGTTTCAATCTCCTGACCTCATGGTCCTCCCGCCTCGGCCTCCCAAAGTGCTGGGATTACAGGCGTGAGCCAATGCGCCCAGCCCCCCTCCTTCGGTTTAACTCACTAGAGCTTATGATGTGGAAGGCATTGTGCTGGGAAATACCAAGGTCAATAGCCATGCCTGGTCCCTGCGCTGTAGAAGCATGGTCCAGTGGGCTCTCCTGAATGGACTTGGTTTGAAAAGCTGAAGGGAGGGGCTACCGGATGGTGTCATGCAGGGAACCTGGAGCCAAGGTGATTCTACTCCCCTACCTGTTGAATGAAGGCCCACAATGGGGCCATTTTGTTTCACAGGAGTCATAAATGTTAAGTAAAAATCCAAGAATTCTTAACACTCAGCTGTAGATTAGTACATTTTGAGCTCTTTTAATATGTCTGTCTGTTCTTATCGCCCTCCTAATCATTTCATAGAATTGAGGACAGAGAACAGAAAAGCTCACACAAATGCATATTGCCTTCAGCTATTAACAGAAGAAACTGATTCTGGCCTTTTAAATTCACAACAGCCCGTAATAGCCTTTCTAGCAAATGAAGCTAAAAAGCCAGCTGGACCTGATGCCTGGGAGCTAAGCCCTATGGTCTGGGCAGGACCTCGGCGTTTCTGCCTCTTACACATCCTTTTCTGATCCTGCGGGTGAGCCAAATCAGGCTGATCTCACTGATTGTATATACTCATCATGAGGAGGAAGTTGCTAGGATCAAGGCAGATGGCCTTGCTGGAGAGGGGAATTGATGATGCCAAATTTAAACACGGGGAATATCTGTAAAAGCTGCATACCTGCCTAGTGTGTCACTGCCCAAAAAGTCTGTAACATATTGTGGCTTCACCTTTTAAAATATCATAAAACCATTTGAGGGGTTCCCAGTATTTTTGATGCCAACATTTTGCTTAAGGAAGGGGCTGTATTAGAGTCACTTTCCAAAATATAAGAATGCTTTTCTTCTCAAGGGCTGTTTGGCCTGGACAAATTTTATCATATTTCCACATTGAAAGCATAAAATGAGATAATTTTCTTTTTTTCTTTCTCTTTATTTTCTTTTTCTTTTCTTTTCTTTTTCTTTCTTGACTGAGTTTCGCTCTTGTTGCCCAGGCTGGAATGCAGTGGCACGATCTCGGCTCACTGCACCCTCCTTCTCTCGGGTTCCAGCGATTCTCCTGTGTCAGCCTCCTGAATAGCTGGGATAGCAGGTGCACGCTGCCTCACCCAGCTAAGTTTTGTATTTTTAATAGAGACGGGGTTTCCCCATGTTGCCCAGGGTGGTCTTGAACTCCTGACCTCAGGTGATCCACCCACCTCGGCCTCCTAAAGTGCTGGGATTACAGGTGTGAGCCACCATGCCCGGCCGAGAATTTTCATTAAATTGGACTGTGTAGTATGAAGTCTAGATCGTAAGCCTAGGGCAAAATTTATTTGTTAAAAGAGTTTGTCAAGTAATTAAATAATATGTAAAAGATTGCTTGGGCAGTGTTTAGCCCATGTAAGAAAATTAACCAGGAAACTTAGAAAAATAGATTTGCTTTAAAAGCAGGAAATGTGCTGATTATAAATTTTTTTTTTTTCCAAATGTGATAATGTATGCAAAAACATTTGGAAACTAGTGAGGTCTGTGTGAATGTGAGGTGGGACTATGATTAATTGTTCACCATTCATTCCACACTCAGTAGCTAATGAATATTGCAGCTGCAGCCATGCTATTTGGTAATGTGGTATTAGCTTTTATGTTATCACCTGAAACTTGAAATTAAAAACTTAATCCTTCTAAGAAGTGAAAAGATGGTCTTAGCTGTTAAAAGTTGGTCATTTTAGCCAGGCGTGGTAGCTCATGCCTGTAAGCCCGGCACTGTGGGAGGCTGGGAAGATCACTTGAACCCAGGAGGCGGAGGTTGCAGTGAGCCAAGATTGTGCCAGTGAACTCCAGCCTAGGCAACAGATTGAGACCCTGTCTTAAAAAATAGAAAAAAAAAAAAAAAAAGATTGGTAGTTTTGTATTGTCTTCAAGTTTTGGTAAGTTTTGCCCCATCTAGCTATCCACAGTTATATCCTCCAGGCATATTCTCCATTGATACGTTACCACTTTCAGATAACTTACCTAGATTGTACTATATCTCTTATGGTGTGTGGGCTTTAAATAAATAAAAAAATTATACTATATCGAATGTAAGATTTCATGAGAAAGAAAATCCCTCCTATCCCTTTCTTAATGAGCCAGCCTACACAGTGGAGCCAAAGTGTATACTTGCCACCTCCTCACATTTTTGTAATCCTGGGCTTCAGTTGACTAAACACAGAAACTACGTATGCCAGACACCCGAGAGCTTCTGCTTGCCTTTTCTCTGGCTACCTGCAAGAGAATATTGTTAACCAGTGCCATTGTTTCATCCCCTTTTAGAGAAATCACCCTCCACGTCCCAGATATGAGAGATTAAACACCTATGAGACAGTAGGTAGACTCTCTGATGTCCTTTGACTAATGCACTTCCCAAAAACCCATTCCATCTGATGAGCAGCCGGTTTTTCCCTCCTCCTGCTATTAGGAGACTGGTGTTCCCTTTGCCCTGAAAGGTCGTGGCCCATTCATAGGCAGGCCTCTGCAGTGGCAACACCTCAGGAGTTCTCATGTCTGGAATCTTCAGGGCAGCCGCCTGGTCTACTTCACACACTTTTGAGAAAACATTGTTACTGGGCTCTAGGCTCCCGCTGAGAATCTCATTTTGGACTTGGCATCCTCCAGCAGCTCTTCTCAGCTGGACCATGCTCTCCACCTGAGGGCAAAGCCACATCATCGAACCCTGTGACAGCTGACAATAAGGAGCCCTCTCATCTTTGGGAAAGTCCCTCTTTCTCACCAGCAAAGTTGTTTATCTGAAGCTGTATTAATTCCTTCTGGAAGCTGTTACAGGCTCCCTCCTGCCCCTCAGTGGCAGAGATTAGAATAGGGCCCCTAATGTGTTGTTTGTCTTCTGCTTCTCATCCAGAGGAGGGGGAACGGAACTTTTCCGATGTAGGTAAAAGTGCTGAAGCTTCCCTTTGTCAGCACAACTCCTTACCTCTCTCCCTCACCTTTCCAGCTGTCGCATCTGTTCTTTGCATCATGACCTCCAGTCTTTCTCTGTTCTGAACATTAGTCTACCATCTCTGATCCCACTTACCTCCTCAGCAGCCTACAAGTGGTCATTACTTTTCCTGGCCCTTCATTCCTTGACCCTGGCCTGTATCCTTCTTGTCACTGTTGGCCCTGCTTCCCCAGTGCCACTGCTGAGGAGAGTTATAAACTACACTGATCATTCCATCTTTGCAAGGCTCTCTCCCTATAGCTCCACTGATGCCACTGAGCCCACTCCAAAGCCTGTTTTGCCTTGCCACCGTACACCACAGTCTTACTGCTCTCAGTTTCTACATAGAATCCTCTTTCATAATTGAATGAAAAGATTGCCATCGTAAGGGAGGTTTCCCACCACCCCTGCACTTTACCTCGTTGTCTCTCTGGTCCTGTAACCATCACAGTATCATTGCCATCCTCATTGCCATAACATCTACTCTTACTGAGTACCTTTTCTGTCCAGTGCACTCCACTAGGAGCTTATCTTTGGCCCTTTTAGTTCCAAGTAACAGAAACCAAGTAAAGATATCTTAAGCCGCAAATGGTAACTTTATTTAAGTGATTAGAAGATTTTTCATGGACTACTAGGGCAGAAACTTGGAGGGCCCTAGTAGATTTTGAAACCAGACATTGGAATCTGTCAGGACCCCAGGTAGCTCTCCCTGGACTGCACAACCTGTGGTCTCTGCTTCTCACTGCAGATGTCTTTCTTTGCTTCTGTATGCCTGTGATCAAAGAGACTCACCCCCAGAATGCCTATATTTTCCTCATCTCGTTTCAAGTGAACAGAGCACATTAAGCTGGAATCTCACATAATTCTAAATTTTTGAGAAAGGAAATCTGATTAGCCCAGCTTCCAAGTCCAGAGGATAAACTAAGCTCAGGAATCTCCCACGTCCACCTTGAGGTTGGTCTGGAAATAGTTGTCAAAGACAGGAGTTGCTGTGTAACATACAGACATACCAAAAAAACCTCTGCATATGCTATAACAGAATTATTAAATGTTAGAACTGGAAGAGTGCTGAGAAGCCATCAGATCTCAACATTTAATGTCACAAAGGATGAAACCAAAGTATAAGTAAGTTAAGCGACTTGCCTAATGTTACTTAGTAGTTATTCAGTAAATATTTTTTGAATTGTTGAATGGAAGACAATTATTTCTGAGGAACTTAAAGGATCTTTACCAAAGAATATACTATATACATTTTTGAGGTCAGGAGTATCTTTGACTTTAATTGAAAGATTAGGAATGGATTTGATCAGAAGTTATTGCACTATCACTAATATCCTGGTTGCTGATCTTTAGTTTGTTTTCACCCAAATGAGAAAATTTAGCAACAGTGGCTTTATGGTCCCAGGCCTTCCAGTGGAATTTCCCACAAATGATGGACAGTTAGAAACAGGCACAACAGGCACTTGCTTCTGGTCTAAAAGGCACCAATTCAGTGGAGAAGCTGTTGACCTCAACTGTTAAACCTCAGCCATTGTTCACAATCTGGCACAGTGTTAATCCCTTAAGAAAAGAATGAAAAAAGTGCCATTGAGCACAACATAGTTTGTCATCGCATGCATAATGCAGACCTTCCAATTAGAATGCTACAATTTGGAAACTTTCTTCACAGACTGATGAGAGAAAAACTATTTTAAAGACGGGAAAACTCAGTCCACTGGGTTTGCCTTGAGTCACTTCTGACTCAAGCCACAAAGGCAAGAGTTTTGAAAACATATTCGCTATTGAATTTTGTATCAAAATACCAGCAAGGAGAGCAATTAGTTGCTGTAAACTGAACCCCTGGTAATCAATGGTATGCAGTCAGCCAGAGCATTTATGGAAGATGTAAGCAAAATCACATCTGCTAATCAATTAAAAGAAAAAAAGCCCAGCTCTTCACTGCTTTTAGGGAAACTTCACAGTGAGAATAAGGGAAGACGGAGGAGACAACATATATAATATCACCAGGCATTTCATGCTGGGCTCATTAGTTAGAGAGGTTTGTGGCAACAGTTAAACACCGGCCTGACCTGCATCGATAAATCTTGGCCAGCAACTTCCTTTATTCAGCCCCTTTTGAAAATGGCTTCTGATCTATGGGTGGAAGTGTGCATTATATGTTTAAGGAGCTCATCTCAGTTAAGGTCATAGAGAGTGTCTGTCCTGGGCGAGCTCACCATGCAAACATTCCCAGCTACTTTACAAGTCAGAAATAGCTCTCTGTTGTTGCAGGCACAAAGACATAAGAATACACTTTTCAGGCAGCCAAAGAAATGAAGGGAACTGGTAGAACAAAATTCCTCTCAATGGAAAAGCAAAGATTGAATCAATTTTTCCTTTAGTGTTCTTCAGCTGCAGTTGCCTTTTTCAATCAAATCAACAAAGGGGTTTAATTCCTGCCTAAGCCTAAATTCTAAGCAAATATGCATCCTGGGCATTAGTTAGAAGTCCTCTTTAAAACTTCAGCATACATGAGTCTGAGCTCTAGGCTCGATGACCTGAGATCCATCGGTGTCCCTTTTCCACTCAGGAGTCACCATGACCCCACATCTCCAGTCCCTGAGGACTCTTAATAGAGGAATAGAGAGAGGATGTCTCAACCAGTATGAGCACTTGGCTGCTGTTCAGAAAAAAAGAATTTAGGCCAGGATAAATTATTGAGGTAAAGATCGATAGACTAGGCTAATAAAAATTAATACCTTCAGCATGCAAACTATGATAGGCAGTAGATTAATATCTTTAAATATAGAGGACATTTTGTAAGTCATTAACAAAAAGATAAATATAAGTAGAAAATGGATAAAATGTTCAAGCTCAATAAGTTAAAAATTGCAGATTAATGAGATATTTCAGCTATCAAATTAGCAGTATTTTTAAACATAATACATAATATTGGTGATGATGCACAGAAACAGGCATTTGTTATGCAATGCTGGTAGTGTTAATATAAATTGGTATAGATTTTTGCTTGGGGTTGGGGGGAATAGAAGTATTCAGCTATTTTATGATATATATCAAAGCCTCGAGATGTTATATGCCCTGCTCCAGGAGTTCCACTTACAGAATCATTCAAAGACAATAATCATAGATTTAGCTTAAGAATGTCTATCACAAAATTTTCATAATAGGCTGGACTCAGTGGCTAATGCTTTTAATCCCAACACTTTGGGAAGCTGAGGTGGAGGGATTGCTTGAGGCCAGGAGTTGGACACTAGCCTCGGCAACAAAAATTTTTTTTTAAATATCAGCGGGGCGTGGTGGTATGCACCTGTAGTCCTAGCTACTCAGGAAGCTGAGGCAGGAGGATTGCTTGAGTCCAGGAAATCGAGGCTGCAGTGAGCTATGACTGTGCCACTTCATTCTCCAGCCTGGGCAACAGAGCAAAACCCTGTTTCCAAAGGAAAAAAAAAGAATTTCATAACAGTGAAATATTAACTGCGTAAGTGTCTAATAATAATAGATTGATTAAATAAAGTATGAGACATCCATACAGTGAAATACTATTCAGTACATATGATGTAGAAGAATATCTGATGATACAAAAAGATATTCATAATAGACCATTAAGCAAAAGCAGCCAGTTACAAACCATATGTACTGTGTGTGTATGTTTTAAAAGTTACTGGAATTTCAGATTACCTTCATTTTAAAATAATAATTTGCCTTGAAACAAATTGGAGGACTTTTATAGAATAAGCTACTTACAGAGCATGATATATACACCTTAAAATTTTCCTCAAATATGTTATCACTCCAAGAATATCTACTAGAACATATATGATACTCATAATTTATCCTCCATTTTTTTATCTTCTCCATATCCCATATCCTCAAGGCAGTCATTTTCCATGAAATATTTGGAGATCTGGTTAGGTTCTATCCCAAAAGGGACTGACTGTTTTCATTTCAGTCCTCTGTAGAAACACTAGCTTATGATTATCTAGAAGGATAGGAAATATGATAAACCTGGCTCTCCATAAATAATTTAAAATTGCATTGGGGAAAGTAACCTCAACATTATCTCCCCTAGTTTTTAGGGGAGATAAATTAATAATTTTAGAGAATTATTAATTGATTTTAAGTTTTCCCCTAGTTTTACTCTACTGTGTCAGAGTTATGAATGATTTCAATCCAGAACATATATGGAACATATGCCATGAACAGAGCCCACATGTTTGAAGCAGAGTTTTTAAAAAGAGAAAGATAAACATCCTTTCTAAAGTTCTTATACTCAAAATGAGAGCCAGACAAACATAGAAGCAAAAAATAACACTTTTAAAAGTTACTCAAAATAAATATAAATTAGCATAGGCTAACTGCATAAAAGTGCTCAGAAACTAGGATAATATTTGAGGAAATGACTAATGAAGGAAATGATTCATATTCTTATAAGCAAATTAGTGTAATCTAAGAGTAGGATTTTGGGACACTTAAGAACAACAGAGTGGAATCCTTTCTGATTCATTCAGGGTACTTTGAGAGATTAAACGTTCAGGCGTATTAAAGAGAATCAGTAGGTATCATCTGCTAATGCTTTCCAAACCCATTTAACAGTTTTCTCTACTTAAAAGAGTTCAAAAATATTAGGTAGTATGAGTTTAGTAATTGATAGCAAACAGAATTACAATAGAAAATAAAGAATGAAAGGGAAGGTGAGCCCTTTAGGAGGCCAGGCAAGAGGGTAGCTTGAGGCCAGGAGTTTGACCCCACCTGGCCAACACAGTGAGACCCTATCTCTACAAAATAATCTTTTTGTTTGTTTTTTAATTAGCCGGGTGTGGTAGTGTGTGCCTGTAATCCCAGCTACTTGGCAGGCTGAGGCAGGAGGATTGCTTTAGCCCAGGAGTTTGAGGCTGCAGTGAGCTATGACTGCACCACTGCACTCCAGTCTGGGCAACAGAGAGAGAAGCTGTCCCCCCAACCTCCTCCAACAACCAAAAAAAAAAAAGGTAAGGGTAAAGGAAAACAGAAAATACAGGCAATCCTAGTCCTCAGTAATAGCTTTATATACAACACTAAAGTGAACTTGTGCAAAGGATTTTCACTGATTATAATCATAAGATTAGGGGAAAATAATACAAACCACTTTTATAGAGTGATAGATTAGAGGTTGTAAATTGGGAACCAGATATATAAACTAGAGTAATGGAAACATTTGACAGTGAGATTACAGAAATGGGCTTTTGGTGAAGGTACCAGGTGAGAACCTTGTATCATTTCCATCACTTAGTTACTGTATGAGTTTAGACAGGTTACTTAACATGCTTTAATCCTTACACTTTCAATGTCTGTAATTTCATAATAATAATGCTTGCTAAGAAGATATTTAGAAGGATTTTAATAAGACAAATTGTATAGAGCGCTTAACATAGGGACTGATACACAGTTAACATTAAAGAAATATTGGCCATCATGATCATTATGATTGATTTTTTTTTTTTTTTTTTTTGGAGACAGAGTCTCTGTCGACCAGGCCGGAGTGCAGTGGTATGATCTCAGCTCACTGCAAGCTCTACCTCCCAGATTCAAGCGATTCTCCTGCCTCAGCCTCCCAAGTAGCTGGGATTACAGGCACCCACCACCACGCCTGGATAATTTTTTGTATTTTTAGTAGAGATGGTGTTTCACTATGTTAGCCAGGATGGTCTCTATCTCCAGATCTCGTGACCCACCCGCCTTGGCCTCCCAAAGTAATAGGATTACAGGCGTGAGCCACCGCGCCCAGCCATTATTGTTGTTGTTAACAAGAATGTATTTGCTCAGCAACCACTGACTGAGTTTAAGCTCCATGTAAGACATTCTGTCAATGGTATAGAAAAAATCAGTAAGACATAGACACTGCCTTCAAGGAGCTTACTATCTATGCCAGCTGGTAGAGGAAGCAAACACATATGACCAACTATAAAGCAGTAAAATATATAGTTGGTATGAGAAGGACTTTTAAGGCTGAAATAATAGAAAACATTATCTGTCTTCCCTGTGGCACTGTCAGAAGCAAAATACTAATCCTGTACTGCAATGTTCAGATTCTTTTCTAAAATTATTTTTTAGGCTAGGCATAGTGGCTCACGCCTGTAATCCCAACACTTTGGGAGGCTGAGGCAGGTGGATCACTTGAGGTCAGGAGTTTGAGACCAGCCTGCCCAACCTGGTGATACCCCATCTCTACTAAAAATACAAAAATTAGCTGGGCGTGGTGATGGGCACCTGTAACCCCAGCTACTCGGGAGGCTGAGGCAGGATAATCACTTGAACCCGGGAGGCAGAGGTTGCAGTGAGCTGAGATTACGCCATTGCACTCCAGCCTGAGAGACAGAGTGAGACTCCGTATCCCAAAAAAAAAAAAAAAAAATTATATATATATATGTAAAATGGAGGAGTAACACACACAGAGTGAACAGATCTTTTATGTATAGCTCAGTGATTATTTACATGCATAACTACCACTCAGATCAAAATTAGTACTTTTCCAGGATTCTAGAAAATTCCCTTTTACCCTTTCCTAGTCGATACCTCCCCCAGAGCTAACCACTATTCTGATTCCTGTCACCAACAGATAAATTGTCTGCTTTGAGCTTCATGTAAATGGAATTACACAGTTAATGCTTAAGTTCTTATCTGGGCAGAAAAGGGGGTTAAGAACAGGACCAAGGTAATCAATTTCTAAATAATGAAAGTTTTGCAAATGAATGTATGTTTGCCTATATCTCCAAATCAGATAACCCTACTACAGCTATGTAAAAATCCTGGTGAGAATAAGAAGGAAGCTAAAACATGATAGTAAAGGTGATGGGGTTATAACCAATTAGAAAATACTATAAGAAATATCAATTAGACCAGCACAGTGGCTCACACCTGTAATCCTGGCACTTTGGGAGGCTGAGGTGGGAGGATCACTTGAGGCTAGAAGTTTGAGACCAGCCTGGGCAACATAGTGAGACCCTGACTCTACATAAAATTTAAAAATCAGCCAGGCATGGTGGTGCATGCTTGTAATTACTTGGGAGGCTGAGGTAGAAGGATCACTTGAGCCCAGGAGTTGGAGGCTGCAAGGAGCTATGATCACACCACTGCAGTCCAGTCTGGGCAGCAGAGTGAAAATGTGCTCTAAAAATAAAAATAAAAATATCAATTAGGCTGGGCACGGTGGCTCATACCTATAATCTCAGCACTTTGGGAGGCAAAGGTAGGAGGATCACTTGAGACCAGGAGTTCAGGACCTGCCTGGGCAACATAGTGAGACTGTGCCTCTACAAAAAAAAATAGTGTGCATCTATATAGTCCCAGCCACTCAGGAGGCTGAGGTGGGAAGATCATTTGAGCCTAGGAGTTGGAGGCTACAGTGAGCCTCCACTGTTTGCACCACTGATTACTCCGCTGATCACACCACTGCACTCCAGCCAGGGTGTGACAGATAAACACCTTGTCTCTAAAAATAGAAATGAAAAATAAAAATCTATTCGAAGTTATAGATTCTCCCATGAGCAGTGGTCAGCCGAACCAACTGGAGAGGAGAGTTAGAGGAAGCTGGAAGGGTGATCTGGGGACATCTCTCTCCTAAACCAGTCTAAAGAACTTTGCCACCAGTGGGGCAGAGGCTGCCTGGGATTGGGGGACTTTTGAAAAAAAACTAAAGATTAAAAGCCTCTCACTGCAGACTGACTTGGCTTTTCTCTTCATGCTTTTTTGGGATTCACTTTGTCCAGTCTTAGAAATGTGCTGGACAAAGGAGGTGGGTGGGAGGGATATGCCCGCAGCCTAAGGAAACAACCAGTTAAAATGTTTACAGCAATCTTACGTTTTTCCCTTTGTTCAGGTTACTACTGTGGGATTGTGATGATCGAAGCTATAGCTACTACGTTGAGGTTTCTACCAACCAGCAACAGTGGACCATGGTTGCTGACAGAACTAAAGTGTCCTGCAAGTAAGTTGTGTCTTTTCAGGAATTTATTCCTATTGAAAAGACAGTCTTCCCAGTGGATTGGGAGGCTCCAAAGAAGAGTCATAGAATCACCAAATTACATTCTTACTTGGAGATTGAAAACACACTCCAGTGATCTTCTCTTCAGTTTTGACTATTAAATACTTATATGAAATTTACTTGATGTCACCAAATACTTATATGAAATTTACTTGATGTTCTCTACTCTGTGGTGTGAATTTGACTCACACTTTTGAAAATGGCATGTGTGCCTAAATAGGGAAAAAAAGGATACTTTCCTTATACAATCCTCTCTCATAACCCCCCGCTCCACCCTGCCGCAGCACCCACCACACACCACACTTTTTTTTTTAATACTTTAAGTTCTAGGGTACATGTGCACAACGTGCAGGTTTGATACATACGTATACATGTGCCGTGTTAGTTTGCTGCACCCATCAACTTGTCATTTACGTTAGGTATTTCTCCTAATGCTATCCCTCCCGCAGCCTCCCACCCCCCGACAGGCCCCAGTATGTGATGTTCCCTTCCCTGTGTCCAAGTGTTCTCACTGTTCAACTCCCACCTATGAGTGAGAACGTTTTTTAGGATTGTTTTCTTCCTTAGAGAACTTTGCTGAAGCAATATATACTTTAGTAGTTATTATGGAGCTCTATCCTATTCCCCACACTCATAGCATTCTCAGGGCTAGCGTCAAATTTATTTATCTCATCTCGTTGTTAACTATGCTGTTACTCAAACTAAGGAAAGCCTTGTACCTTATTTCTCCACATGCAGACAGAGGCATTTAATGCATATGGCACTGGGGCTGTTTGGACTTGTCTGCTTGCAGCAGAAGATAGGAAGAAGGAGTCTGCAGGTTCTGAGCAGCCTAGAATCATGGTACATGAAAAGAGCTCAGTGCCTCTTTGTGTAGAGCCAGAATCTCTAAGAGGCAAGGTGGAGCAAATGTGTTTCTCTTTTTCTTTTCTTTTTTAAATTGAGATATAATTCACATACCATAAAATTTACCCTTTTAAAGTGTACAATTGAGTGGTTTTTAGGATATTCACAGTGTTGTGCAACCACCACTGCTATCTAATATTCCAGAACATTTTTATCACCCCAAAAAGAAACATTTTCCCCATTAGCAGTCACTCCCCATTTCCCTCCAACTCTCCCAGCCCTAGCATCCAATAATCTACCTTCTGTCTTTTCTTTATGGATTTGTATACTCTGGACATTTCATATAAATGCAATTGTATAGATGTGACCTTTCGTTCCTTGCTTCTTTCACTTAGCATAATGTTTTCAAGGTTCATCCGTGATGTAGCATATATCATCTGTATTTCATTTTTTTTTTTTTTTTTTTTTTTTTTTGAGACGGAGTCTTGCTCTGCCGCTTGCTCTGCCGCCCAGGCTGGAGTGCAGTGGCCGGCTGTCAGCTCACTGCAAGCTCCGCCTCCCGGGTTCACGCCATTCTCCTGTCTCAGCCTCCCGAGTAGCTGGGACTACAGGCGCCCGCCTCGTCGCCCGGCTAGTTTTTTTTTTGTATTTTTTAGTAGAGACGGGGTTTCACCGTATTAGCCAGTATGGTCTCGATCTCCTGACCTCATGATCTGCCCGTCTCGGCCTCCCAAAGTGCTGGGATTACAGGCTTGAGCCACCGCGCCTGGCCTGTATTTCATTTTTTATGGCTGAATAATATTCCATTGTATGCATATACCACATTTGTTTATCCATTTTTCAGCTGATAAACATTTGAATGGTTTCCACTTCTTGGCTATTATGAATAATGCTGCTATGAACATTCCTGTACAAGTTTTTATGTGAACATATATTTTCGATTCCTTTGGGTCTATATCTGAGAGTAGAATTGCTGGGTCATAGGATAACTCTGCGTTTAACTTTTTGAGGAACTGCCAAAATTTTTCACAGCAGCTGCACCATTTTACCTTCCCACCATCAATGTTTGAGGGTTCTCATTTTTCCACATTCTCACAAGTACTTGCTATTGCCCATCTTTTTGACCATAGCCATCCTAGTGGGGATGAAGTAGCATATCATTATAGTTTTCATGTACATTTCCCTCATGGCTAATGATGTTGAGCATCTTTTCATGTGCTTACTTGGGGTGGGGGCACGGTCTCACTCTGTTGCTCAGACTGGAGTGCAGTGGTACGATCAAGGCTCACTGTACCCTCAAACTCCTGGGCTCAAGTGATCTTCCCACCTCAGTCTCCCAGGCAGCTGGGACTATAGCTGTGTGCCACTGTGCCCAGCAATTTTTTTTTTTTTTTTTTTTTTTTTTTTGTGGAGACAGCACCTCACCATGTTGCCTAGGCTGGGCCAAGATTTCTTTTTTTTTTTTTTTTTTTTTTTTTTTTGAGACGGAGTCTGGCTCTGTCGCCCAGGCTGGAGTGCAGTGGCCGGATCTCAGCTCACTGCAAGCTCCGCCTCCCGAGTTTATGCCATTCTCCTGCCTCAGCCTCCCGAGTAGCGGGGACTACAGGCGCCAGCGACCTCGCCTGGCTAGCTTTTTTTGTATTTTTTAGTAGAGACGGGGGTTTCACCGTGTTAGCCAGGATGCTCTCGAACTCCTCACCTCGTGATCCGCCCGTCTCGGCCTCCCAAAGTGCTGGGATTACAGGCTTGAGCCACCGCGCCCGGCCGTTTTTTGTATTTTTTAGTAGAGACGGGGTTTCACCGTGTTAGCCATGATGGTCTCGATCTCCTGACCTCGTGATCCACCCGTCTCGGCCTCCCAAAGTGCTGGGATTACTGGCTTGAGCCACCACACCCGGCCAAGATTTCTTAACAGTATTAATGATGACTTGTTTGATGCAGTGTCTGACACCATCACCGTTATTATTTTAGTAATTATCAGCACATATATATATGTTGGTTAGGTTAACTCTTGCTACTGTAACAAATAAGCTTTAGTATTTCGGTGGCTTAACACAATAGTTTGTTTCTCAGTCATGGGACAGTCAGTATGTGTGTTCATAGTTAAGTGATTTTCCCAGAAGTGACTGAGGAACCCAGGCAGCTTCTTTCTTGTGGTTCTGCCATCTAGTTCCTCCTCAGCATCAGCCACATTTAGCTAGCAGGAGAAAGAATAGAGAGGGTACACGTAGTTCTGAAAAGCCCTGCTTTACGGGTAGCATACATGACTTCCACTAACATGCCACTGAGATAAACTAGTCACATTGCCATACTAGATGCTGATATGGCTGGGAAATGTAGTCAATTCCTGGTTGGGTAGCCACTTCCCAGTGGAGCACAGATCTTGTTACCATCTCAGCCTCTTCTTGCAGAAGCAGAGCTAAGTTTTAAATCCAGGTTTTTGCCACTATACCACATTGCCTCTTAGGACTCAAAACACTGCTAAAGAAGACTGTACCAAGCTAGATGATGAAAAGGGGGAAACAAAGTGGTTAATTTATCCCAAGCTCCTGGAACCATTTTTATAAAATAGAAGGGCCTCCACGGCCCATGAACAACTATGCATTTGTCTTCCCAGAGTCTTTGCTAATTGGGTCCACAGCTCCCAGACCAGACCTTGTACTTTCTCAAAGCTTGTCATCTTGTATGTATCTTACCCACCACGGGTCTCTTTTGTCATTTATTGTTGTAAACTGGATTCCTCTTCTTTTTTATGTCCCTCTGTTAAAGGTTGACATGGTTTGGCTCTGTGTCCCCACCCAAATCTCATCTCGAATTATAATCCCCACATGTCGAGGGAGGGACCTGTGATCCCCATGTGTTAAGGGAGGTGACTGGATCATGGGGGCAATTTCCCCCATGCTGTCTCCATGATAGTGAGTGAGTTCTCATGAGATCTGATGGTGTTAGAAGTGTTTGGAAGTTCTTCACTCTTCTCTCTCCTGCTGCCTTGTGAAAAAGGTTCTTGCCTCCCCTTCACCTTCTGCCATGATTGCAGGTTTCCTGATGCCTCTCCAGCCATGTGAAAATGTGAGTCAATTAAAGCTGTTTGTTTATAAGTTACTCAGTCTCAGATATTTCTATATAGTAGTGTGAAAACGGACTAACACAAAGGTGCTATACAATGTGGGTGTTTTGTTGTTGTTGTTGTTGTCGGTGTTTTTTGAGACGGAGTCTCACTCTGTCACTCAGACTGGAGTGCAATGGTGTGATCTCAGCTCACTGGAACCTCTGCCTGCCAGGTTCAGGTGATTCTCCTGCCTCAGCCTCCCGAGATTACAGGTGTGTGCCACTGTGCCAGGTTAATTTTTGTATTTTAGTAGATACGGGGTTTCACCACATTGGCCAGGCCAGTCTTGAACTCCTGACCTCAGGTGATCCGTCCACCTTGGCCTCCCATAGTGCTGGGATTACAGGCATGAGCCACCGCGCCCGGCCCAGTGTGGGTTTTTAACAAGAGCTGATTGACTAACTATTGATCAGGTACATGTCATATTCATTTTGTATTTAGTTAAATGGGGACTTTTTTGGTTTCAAAGTCTCGTTCACTCATTAGATCCTCTTCTAGTAGCTTTGCATTAAATTATCAACATATTTTTCTCTTTTTAAATTTTTATTGGTGGATTTAAATAATTTATATGTTTTTAACTTTGTATTTTAGCACTTAGATGTGATAGCAGTGTTTTACAAATTATTAAATAAATAATACATTAGAAGAACAGAGGCCGGGCGCGGTGGCTCAAGCCTGTGATCCCAGCACTTTGGGAGGCCGAGACGGGCGGATCACGAGGTCAGGAGATCGAGACCATCCTGGCTAACACGGTGAAACCCCGTCTCTACTAAAAAATACAAAAAAATTAGCCGGGCGAGATGGCGGGCGCCTGTAGTCCCAGCTACTCGGGAGGCTGAGGCAGGAGAATGGCGTAAACCCGGGAGGCGGAGCTTGCAGTGAGCTGAGATCCGGCCACAGCACTCCAGCCTGGGCGGCCGAGCGAGACTCCGTCTCAAAAAAAAAAAAAAAAGAAGAACAGAAATAGTAGTAAGAAGGCAAATGCCTGTTAACCCTGTAAGAATCAATGGAACCAGAGGTTATGATTTTATGTTTATAAGCGTAACTTGAAATTATTGTACCTCGCTTTTTCAAGTTAGGCCTTAAGAAATATAGAAGATATGTAAATGACAAAAGGCAAAAGATTTTTCTTTTTAACTAATATGCTACAGAGCAGACCTCAAGAGAGGATTCTGTTAGTTTCAAGAATTGTAGTCTGCTCTTTATTGAAATAGAGTACGTGAGTTTATAAATGAAATTATATGGAGTTTTCAAAGATCATAGCTCCACCTCTTGATAGCATTCTACCTAGTAAAGAAATCAAAACATAGGTATTTGCTGTCCTCTGAAAAATCCCTGGGGAATGAGATTCTCCAGTGTCTCTGTTAGTTTCTCTGCTCCAGGAGTGGGATATTTTCCTTCATAGCTCTCCTAAGTCTCTTGGTTTGTTTTCAGGATAAGCAGTTATTTTCTATTATAGATAACTCTGTTTTTATAGTGAGTAATTTTTTAAAATTACCTTTTACCCCTCTTTCTTCATACAATCTAATCCTGTACCCTTTGACCTGTACCCTTTATTTTAAAAGCTCTCACTTTTTTTTTTTTTTTTTTTTTTTTTTGGAGACAGAGTCTTACTCTGTCACCCAAGTTGGGGTGCAATGGTGTAATCTTGGCTTACTGCAGCTTCCGCCTCCCAGGTTCAAGTGATTCTCCAGCCTCAGCCTCCCAAGTAGTTGGGATTACAAGTACATGCTACCATGGCTGGCTAATTTTGTGCATTTTTAGTAGAGATAGGGTTTCACTATGTTGGCCAGGCTGGTCTTGAACTCCTGACCTCAGGTGATCCACTCACCTTGGCCTCCCAAAGTGCAGGCGTGAACCACCGCGCCTGTCTGAAATATTTTTATAGTCGAGAAGTTTTAAAAACTAAAAAAATGGTCGAAAGTAGGCTGGCTGCAGTGGCTAACACCTGTAATCCCAGCACTTTCGCCCATCTTTAAAAAAAAAAAAATTCACACCTCTTTTATTAACTTAACTTTACTAACTCCTTGATATAAAACAAATGAGAAATTTAGCTCATTTAACCATCCCTCATTTTTGTTAGTTATGATTTTTAGTTCTGTTAGTATTTATCTTTTACAATTAAATATACTTAAACTCTATTATTATAATAATTTTTTTTTTTGAGGCGGAGTCTCACTTTGTTATCCAGGCTGGAGTGCAATGGCGTGATCTCGGCTCACCGCAAGCTCCGCCTCCTGGGTTCACGCCATTCTTCTGCCTCAGCCTCCCAAGTAGCTGGGACCATAGGCGCCCGCCACCACGCCCGGCTAATTTTTTGTATTTTTAGTAGAGATGGGGTTTCACTGTGTTAGCCAGGATGGTCTTGATTTCCTGACCTCATGATCCGCCCGCCTTGGCCTCCCAAAGTGCTGGGATTACAGGCGTGAGCCACTGTACCCAGCCAAACCTCTATTATTGTTATTATTTTTTCTGAGACATAGTCTCTCTCTGTCACCCAGGCTGGAGTGCAATGACGTGGTCTCGGCTCACTGCAACCTGTGCCTCCTGAGTTCAAGTGATTCTCCTGCCTCAGCCTCCTGAGTAGCTGAGATTACAGGGGCACACCACCACACCTGGCTAATTTTTGTAGTTTTAGCAGAGGGGTTTCACCAACGGGATTTCACCACATTGGTCAGGCTGGTCTCGAACTCCTGACCTTGTGATCCACCCGCCTTGGCCTACCAGAGTGCTGGGATTACAGGCGTGAGCCGCTGCGCCCGGCCTAAACCTCTATTTTTTGATCCATCAGTTATAAACAATATTTCTTGACTCTTTACTACATTGATGAAGAAATTGCCACCCAGTACCTTTCCCTCTATTTTTCCCTTTCTACTTCTCATCTGTTAGCTGCTTTACTATATTGACATTGTGATACTTATTTTTTGTTCATAACTTATAGTTAAATCATCTATGTGTTAACTATAAATTGATCCTGAAAAGGGAAAAACACTAAGAACTCATTATAATATAATGATATATATAAACGTTGTTCATGACAGATCTAGTAATTGGTTGGATCTAGAGTTAGGGAAATATTATTCTATGTCAGTAAACTTGTTCCCCTCTTGGAAGAATTGTACTGTACTGATGAAGCAGATTAGATTTTCTTACAAGTGCTCAAAATTATTCCACATTTTAAGTAGCTTCCTATTAGACAGCTTTTTGTTTTCTTGAAGTTTCTGATTAGTTTTTTCCTGTTGCAGGAACTTCTAAAGCATACTGTTTGTTCATTGGTTGATTTTGAATAGATTGTTTATGTCTGCGATCCTAAAATTTCTTCTTTCCTATCATTGGTAACACTGTTTCCTCAATTTCATTTTCTTTTTGTGGAATGTAGGTAAATGGTTTAAAAAAAAATAATAAATAAAAACCCTTTCCCTTTGCTTGAGATATTGACCTTGGGTCTCTGTTAGTTTTCTAGACCTGTCCCCCTGAAAACCTGATTGTAGTGGAATGTCTGCTGCATTATAAGCAACACTGCTTATGATTTTTTAAAATTACCCCTGAAATGGTAAATTGCATGTGGCCTGGGAAAACTGTAAATATCTGGTCAGAAACTATAGATCCTTGTGCTTCCCTGAGTGCAGAGATTTTTGTAATTGGGCTTATTCCTTGCGATTCTGGGATCTGTGCTTATGGAGCTGTCACAAGAAGTATTAGTTTCTATTTGGAATGTGAGGCTTCTAAGCCAGAGCAGCTCCACAGTCACCCGTTGTTGAGTCTTACATACTCTTTTTTTTCCTTGAGTCTTATATACTCTTTTTTTTTCTTCTTGATTCTTAATGCTCTTATTTGAGCTGTCACCTGCAGGCCAAAAAGAATAGCCCCCAGACAGTTGTATTGACTGCTACAAAGACTCCCGAAGGGAAGACATACCTGGTGCCTGTCCTGGGGGCTTGCTGTGTTTCCCATTCTGTCTCCTAGGTGAATCTGAAGCCAATTATGGCTTGTTTGAGTCTGTTCAGCCTGAACATTTAGTTAAAAAGATTGCTATAATCCCAGCACTTTGGGAGGCTGAGGCAGGAGGATTGTTTGAGGCCAGGAGTTCAAGACCAGCCCCAGCAACATAGTGAGACCTTGTCTCTACCAAATAAATAAAATGTGAAGAAGAAAAAAAAAAAGCCAGATATCATGGCACACACCTGTAGTTGCAGCTACTTTGGAGGCTGAGGAGGGAGGATTGCTGAAGCCCAGGAGTTCGAGGTTATAGTGAGCTAAGATCACACTACTGTGCTCCAACCTGGGTGACAGAACAAGACCCTGTCTCAAACAAATAAAGAAAGAAGATCACTCATGGCCATTGTAGAGAATAAATCTATGGATAATTTTTTTTTCAGAAAAGGGATATAGAATACAAATTTTCAGAACCCCAGCATATCTGAATCATAGTTTGGCTGGGTATAGAATTCAGTGTTTTTCAGAAGTCTAACAGCTTGGATTTATTGCTATCTAGTATCTAATGTTGCACATGAGAAATCTGATGTCAATCTGATTCATATTCTTTGTAGTAATTTATTTTTCTCTATAGAAGCCTTTAGGATCTTCTCTTCACCCCGGTAGTCTCAAATTTCACAATGACATGGCTGGATGTGGGTCATTTGTTATTATCCTGCTCAGTTTGCTTCGGTATGGAAATCTGCCCAGTTCTCCTCGATTTATAAATGAGTAATATTTCATGTGCATATCATTTTCTCAAAATTCACCAAAATTTTTCATTTACTGATGTCCTCTCCAATTTGCAACCTTTTTGAATGTATTCTCTTTGCATTTCTTTGGTGGCATGTCAGTGGTTTCCAGGAAGGGAGAGTGAACTGTGCCTACAATGTCAGCCATCTTGGACCTGAATTCCCAAAAGCACTGCGGCATGGGCTGACTTGTAGTCAGCTGTTGATAGTCCCCAGTGACCCCAAGTCATTTTCCTTACCTTTCATGTGCTTGGCTGTGCCTCTGCCACGTTATATAGCTGTCTTGTTTCCTGTCAGTATACTCCCTCACATATTGACCTCATTTGCATTCATTTTTTAAACAATTTCTTTGTTTCGTCATGGTCCTATTGGATAGTAATTCTGTCTGCCAAAGTATTAGTGACCTCAGCCATCATCTATCCAAAACTGTGCCCTTCCCAAACATTTTGGCAAATACAAACGATTAGATAAAAAGAATTAGGTAATAAAAATTTTCTTTTTCCGCTGGAGAATTCTGTAGTCCTAATATGGAACTACCTAGTCTTTCTAACTTTTAGCTTCTAATTTTATCACAGACTTTCTATTTCCTGCCAGATTTACCATCTAAATTCCCTTCTGAATAAACTTTTCCCCCAATCTAGGTGTTTATTAAAAATGATGCTGCAAAGAGTTTTTTTAATAACTTAAGGAAATACATAAGTAAGCTGTTTTAAAAGCAGTGTACAAAATTATAGAAGTATTATCATAAGTAGGAAGAATTATGGAAGAAGAAAACCAAAAGGAAATATGCCAAAATATTAATAATGGTTGACTTTGTATAGAGGATTATGGGAATTATTTCTAATTTTCAACATTTTTCTGACCAATTTACATGTATTTCTTTTAAAATCTAAAAGCACTTTATTTGAAAAAAAAAATTTTTTTTTGCTAGAGCCATAAGTGTTTTATAGATGCTTGTCCTTGCCATTATTTGAGTAGCATATGCTGGCAGAGTGGCATGGTTTATTCACTGCCAGCAGTAAATCAACAAAATTAAGTGCTATACATAGCAATATCCCAGTGGCTCTTCAGAACCTTGCCATTTAGCCCAAGCACGAGTTGTGCTTCCCCGGAAAGGACACTCCAGCCACATTTTCCTTATGCTTCTCTCCATGGGCTCCTTAAAGCCCACTTCTCCAAGAGTACTTTCTTCTGCCTTTCCCCAGGACACCCAAAGTTCATTCCCATCTGAGTTTGCCCTCTCAAAGGGCCCTGGCCTACTTGGGAGGTTGGAGCACCTCCTTGGAGCAGGCAATCTCTACAGCATCCTAATGTTGGGAAGTTTCTCCCCTGTGCCTTCCCTGAGAAGCACCTTGACTGTCTGTGTGTCACTGGAAAGACCTGTGTGGAGCCGACCCATCTGCTGCCTGGTCTCCAGCATGATTATATTCACATCCGAGAAGCACTGTGTCCCCTTGCTAAATGCACTGCCGCTTAGTCCTGGGATCTGTCTCTGTATCTGCTATTTATTTTCAAGGAATCTGAGAAAGAGGATCATGTTTCTTCTTCTAAGTGCTGCAGTGGCTGAGGACAACAGGATAAATTAAAGGTGGAGAGTTATAGCCTCAGTAAAGTCTTCCAAAGTATAGCAAGATTGAAAAATGATACATTTAAAACCTAGAGACAATTTACTTTGCCTGTAATTTTTTTTTTTTTTTTTTTTGCATCTTCTTTGCCATTGTTAGTGACAATGTTGAGAAAGGTTTGTTATTTGTTTTTTTGCCTGCTTTCTTTCTTAATCTAACACTTAACAAAAACTTTGGGGTGGTTCTAGGAGGTCACTGCTAACCATGTGATTTGGAGGTTTGTGTAAAGAACTTGATATCACAAATAAGATGCAACAGAAAGACAGCAGGATATAAAGGAGGAAATGTCTTCCTCATTGATACTAATGATGATGAGACATAGTTCATAGTTGGGTGACATGTTAGTTTCCAAGAAGATTGAAGCACTTGACTGTCGCATAGATCCCATATTGGTAATAACAGACAGGGCTGTTGTCCTGAGATTTTTCTGCCCTACACAGTTGGAGGAGTATGTTTGCTTGTTCCTTCTAGAAGTGTGAGCCAATTAATGCGCTCTGGTTGTGTAATTGTCACTTTTGAAATGCTCGATGAAGATTTTATTTTTCTCTTTTCATACTTAATTCATTTTTCTACATAGCATTTGACAGTAATGAAAAAAGCCAGTCATGTTCTTTTCTGTTTTTTTTTTCTTAAAGGGCAAACATTGGTGTTAATTTTGTCAAGTTTTAGAACTTGAACAATAAAGAAACATGTACCTGTAAGAGGAATGGTTTCAAAAAAGGAAAAATGAAGAAAATAGTAGAATTTAGACAGCACACATACACACACACACACACACACACACACTCTCATGTGTACGCACGTCAAGTCTGACCCTAGGCAGATCCTTGTGTTAACGACGAGAGATCAGCAGGCTTGCCCTATAGAAGTCATCTATATGTTAGGCCACACTTGGAGACACCAGTTACTCACACTTGTTTATGGGGTTATGAAGTACCTAAAGCTGATGATTATTTTAGAATAGAAAATAGCAATAAGGAGTCAGCCAGTCATACCTGCACATTTAAAGGGAACTTATCTTTTGTATTGCAGGAAGTTTTTATTAAAAATTTACCCAAACATTGGGAGGCATGTGGAAAGTAGATTTTGATGCTAAGTGTGTGAATTGCCTGAGTTCTAAATTTAGAGCGGTCAGCAGATCCTGTGGACCCCCAGTGGGAGGGTGCTCTCCACCCAGAACATTTGGAAGTTAAAGGAGCTAGAAGGAAATGAAGTCCTCTTGGGTAGCAAATGATCGGGAAGAAAAATCTGAGAGCTCCCATTTCCCTCTTTCTTACTTAACCCAGGAGCCACGTTATTCTGTGAGGGTAATAATTTTTTCCATGCCTGTTATAAGAAAAATGAAACATAGCTCAATAAAACTTTCTCAGTGAGCTGTGTGAGCACACAAAATGTACATGATCAGAAAGACTTTTTATTTTATTATGGAAATAACTTTCTTATTAATATTATATTCCAAATGATTAAAAATAAATCAAGATCACATTAGTTCACCTACCATCATCACTCAGCTGCTCCTCTCCACTCTACTGACTGACGTCCCCACATTCCCTCTGTGCCCTCCCATGAGTTTACTCACTATAGGCAGGTGGCACTTTTCAAGCACAACTCTAGTATCGTCCTGCTTAAGACCCTGCACTGCTTCCTGCTGCTCTCTGAATCAAGACCAGAATTCTTTGTGTGGCCTAGAGTGCCCTACACAATCTGGCCCCCCGCCTCTCCATACTCCCCCTGCATCCCTCTCCCTGTTCCCATCTCCCTGGCATCCTTTGTTTTCCCACCATCCATCATGCTCTGTCCTCCCACAGAGCCTTTGCATATGCCATGCTGGCCTCTGTCTGGAGCCCACCCTCTGCCCTTTGTCTCATTAACCACCCCCACTTATCCTTTTCTTCACAGCTCAAGGGCCACTTTTCAGGAAAGTTTGCCCTGACCACACATCTTGATCAAATCACTGTGTTATCCCCTCTCATAAAACCAAGCTACTTTTTTTCACAGCCTTTGTTGCCATTTGCAATTCCCCATTCCATAGCATGGCTGTTAGTTACTGTTCTTCTTCACCAGAAGGTAAGCTCCAGGAGAGCAGGGATTTAGTGTTTTACTCACTCTTTGATCCATAGTAGTAGCCTAGCAAGGACCTAACACTTGTAGGGGTCTGTATGTACTTGATCTGAATGAATGGAAGCATGCATGCCATTGCTCTGTCTCCAGTCATGTGTGCATGTTGGTTTCGTTTGTCTTGTTACTGTCTGGAGGTGTCATTGTCACAAAGCCCAATCAGGACGTTTGTCCATTCCAGCTCAGATGCTGTCACATGAAGCAAGGAAGAGTTTATGGGAGAGAATAACAGTTGCCCCTGATGATATAGTCCTTGTAAACTACACATGTGTCTTCCTAACGTCTCTGTGTTAACCCATTATTGATCTGTCATCCTTGGCTCATTTATAGCATTATTCCACAAGTTTTAATTCAGTATTGCCAGAGGCTCAGTTTTCTTTGGTTTTTACATCTATCATTGCCCCTCACGTTAATGACTTGGATCCCCTAGTAACAGTTTATCACTTCAAGTTGGTTACTGGCTGGAAGTCCATTACCTTTATTTTTAACCACTCTTAGAGAGAGTAAAGTTTATTTTTATGGAGGGGCCAAGTGCTTTTAAAACTCTTTGCCAGCTGTGCCCCTTTCAATTCAGAAATTGATTTGATTTAAAATCCTGAGTTTGTCTGGTTAATGTTTCAGTTGCTTCTCTGGATTTTTAGAGTAAAAGGTTAAAAAAAAAAAAAAGCCCAACCTTAAACTCTGAAGAGGGACTCTAAACTGCTTACCAGAGCATCACATGTACCTCTCCCAGCAGGAAAGAGTTTGTTCAATGGAACAGACCTCACTCTGGAATCCTAGAGCTCGCTGTACCTCTCATGGTCTCAGGATGGCTGCAGAGGGTCCAGGCCACTACCACCCAGTGAGGTGCTCAGTCAGCAACCTTACCATGACAAAGCCTTGATTAACCCCTTCCCTGAAATGGGCAGTACAGACAAGGGACCTGCTGCACATAATCTGTCAGTCACATAATCCCAAGGTAGGTAAGCAAACGGAGCAGCAGACACCACAGTAACAGTCAGCATGGGCATCTGCAAAAACAGGAAAGTAGAGCCTATTTATTGGTCAGTGAATAAAGAGAACAGAAAGGAAAGGCGTGGTAGTTTTGATCTTACCTTCTTAAAGTGACCTGTCTCAGTTTACTAAATTGTAATCAGAAGTCAGCAGCCAGCCTCTGGATCTAATGAGAAGGCTCTGTTTTGGTAATTATGCCATGATTGATGCTTGCTCAGCTCTATCCTAGAGCACTAAGAGGCTCGTGTTTTCTTCCAGAGTTTAAAAAAGAAGGAAAAAGGCATTTTTATGAATTCAGGGGTCCAGCATGCACATAGAGTCACCATTTAGCTCATTCTCTTGGCTTCAGCTATCTCTTTCATTCATATTTTCCATTGGCTCCTTCTAGAATGGTTTCTCAAACACAACTTGTCTCAAACTAAAGTCATCATTGTCATTCTCTATAAAGCAGCTACACTCCTTTGGCGTCCCTGCTTTTGTTGTTGTAGCTCCCTTCCCATAGGCGTCTCTTACCTCTTTGGGTCTTCTTCTTTGCCCTACACAGTCAGTCAGGTGCTATATCCTGTCTGTTATATCCTTTCATCTTTTATTTCTATTCCCATTGCCTCCCTCCATATTCAGACCTTCATACTTCTTTCCTGGAGTATTTATAGTAGCTTCTAGTGAATTTCCCTCAATACTATTGCAGAGAATTTCTATACTCTACATCTGTTGCTGTTCTAGAGTCTAGAACACTATTGCTGGGTTGTCGTTGCTGTGATTCCTTAATCCCTGTACAGTGACCTTCAGTGATCTACTAAGGAGAGCCTCAGATCCTTACCTGGATCATCTTCTATCTCTACATGACCAGCTCTCCCTAAACATCTTGTTTTTAAATATTCTGCCTCCTGTTAAACCACATGTCCAGACTTCAAATATGTAATTACCATATCTCTCTGACTCTAACCAGACTTTCTAACCTTTATCTCTGTAATTCTCTCTTTACAGTCCTTATATTCCTACTTTCCTTTCAGTCTGGCCTAATCACTACTGTTAAATGAGCCCATGCTTTAGGTCAGCTGATTATTTTTATTTGCTCTGGCTGATCTTCAAGTCTCCACCCATTCAGTGTTCCCTTGAAGACCCAGCCAAATGCTCTATAAGTTCTTCTTGATCTTTCTCCTCCCAAACACAGGTGATTGCTCCGTTATGTGAATGTCCACTGTCATTGGCATGCATATAACTTGATACATTTACTGTTTCTTGGGTTTGTTTCAGAAAAGGGAAGAAATAAGGGCCTAGTCCAGGAGAAAGGTAACTTTTTAAAAATCTGGCCATTTTTCAAGGTACATTGGGATTTATCCCCTTGGAAGTATAGGACCAGTTTTTCCCAGAGTCATCTCTATGGGTCTGTAATCAAATGCACAACTTTGATTCAGTCTAATATTTGTTCAGTGACCCTAGTGGGTAGAGGTTCATACTATTAATACATTGTGAAGGACACTTCTGAGGAGACAGGAAGACATTTCTTCTCTGAAGGAACTTACACGTTATACAGAACATTTGGGAACCACCTTGCATGTGTACACACACACGTATGCACACACACAATGTAAAATACAAAACAAGATCCTAGAATCAAACGATACTATAACTGATAGAAGTACCTTGGAAATCATAGTTCAAGCCTCCCATTTTACAGATGAGACAGCGGTCACAGGTGCCTTTCCCAAGTTCTCATCTAATGGGAAGCCCTGGATTAGAACCCAGGTCTCCTGATTCTGAGTCCATTTTTCCCAGAATTTTGCATGGCCTATAAGACCACAGTAAACATACAAAATCAGATATATAAGTACTGTAAGTATATAAACATTATCAGAGTATGGGATGGAGTTAGGGAAATCTTTCTGAAAAGATGCATTTTGAGCCTGCCCATCTGCTACTGGCTCATGTTGTGGCTGGAATTACTGGTGACTTCCCAACCCAAGGAGCCTATAAACTTCAGATTTTAAAATCACATAAAAGTACAAGTCAAATATCCACCTTCCAGAGGTATGATGAAGACTATGGATTACAGAGAAATCCACCTTTATTTCTATATGATTTCCTACCTTGCTGTCACTACTACTTCCACAGAATATTAATTTGTCCAGCCTATTAGCTGTATCATAATTCATACTTTAAAATTGGTTTTAAAAGTATAGCTTCTACACCAGTGGTCAAATCTAGATTATCTAGGGGTTCGTATATTCAGGTTGTAGAGTATATTAGCCTGTTTTTCTTCCCTTTTCCTTCCTATTACCTACTTAAAAAAAATCATTACGCTGTTCATTAGGCCATTTATTAGACTATTTCCTTCCATAAAAAGAGACTTGCATGTGTGGTTTTTTTCCCTGTGCTTTAAGCCAAGCTCTATAAAGCATATTTTCCCCACAGTTGACATTTTCTTTTCACTATCCCTTGAAATGGAATGTAAGTGAATTTCACCATGGTGTTGTAAATTATGTACTGAGTATCAGTAATAAACATTTCTTACGAAGTTTTAAAGTATAGTTTCAAAGTGGTGATCATCTGGAATTGCACACATTTACCAGCTGCTTTGGAGGGAGTTTGCGAGTGCTTTCTGCTCATACACTTTTCACTTCTTTATCCAAATTTATACAACAGTATGGTGCCCATGTAATAAACCTAAATGGAGCAAAAGAATGTTTGTATTCCTAGTAATGTGGCTTAGCAATCTTGACCTGATGAGTGGTCATCTTGTTCGGCTTTCTACATCCAGGCAATGTTGCACATTAAATTTGTCCCAGAGAGTTCGTGGTTTTCCTTAGATGAGGAAGACTGGATAATACCGCTTGCTTCATCATCTCTGGTTCTCAGAGCTGTAGTGTAAATTTCTGCTGTTAGGTGATTCTCAGGCAAAGGAAGATAGCACATGTTGGTACTGCTCTATTAGAGGAGAGTAACTTGTTTATATTGTTCTTTTTTCCTTCCTGATTCTCTGGGGAGTTACTGAATTCTCTGTAGGATTTAGCAGTGGACATATAAGCTTAATAGAAATTCTGATGCTTGGGCTTTGAAATGTATAGTCTTTTCTCTAGGGTATGCTGAGGGTGGGAGAAGGAGGGGCTCCTGGAAGCTTGTTGGTTTCACATTTCTGAATCTTCAGAATTCATTTTTCCTAATTAAAATCAAAACCCAAATCTACATTAATCTAGTGTCAGGGTCATAGATTTAAACCAACAGGGCTTCAGGGTTGGTGTTCTCAGAGCACCATTGAGCCCCTCATATCACAGCCTCTGCCTGTTTGAGGGTGAATCTAGTAGGCTAATTGAAAGCCCCAATTGCCCTGTGAAGACAGAGCCACAATAACATTAAGAAGTAATCAAGTTTTCAGTTAGACATGGCACGTACTGTGAATCTACAATTAACAAATGCCTTCATTTTTGAATTTCTAGTCTGATTTTCAAATTTATACCTTCACATTGCTTTAATATGGTGTTCTTACATTAATATTAATTAACTTTATAAATTTCTGAGGAGATGAGAAAGGAACACAGGGCAGAATTTTCTAAGCTTTTCATTTTTGGGGATAGAACCGCTGATATTTTCAGGCAGTATTTTCTTCTTTTGCTATTTCCTTAATTAAAATTATCATTCAACTACTATTGAATCATTTCCCTGCCAGGAACCCTAAACTGTAGGGCATGGGCTTACGTAAACTCAAAAGTCTGGTATTTATCTAGGCATTAATTTAGTGGACACATTTTGAGCCACTGCTTTAGGTCAGGCTCTGTGCTGGGCACTTCCCTCCTCTCATGGGCTCACTAATTAAGCCTTCCCAATTGGCTCGGGACCAGCTGAGACTAAGGGGCCTTGACCCAAATGCAGATAGAGGCATTTGTGGATTCTGACACATGTAGTTAGACCATATCTTCTCTGGGTGACTCAGTAGGGATAACATTTATGGGAGTAGGCAGCATGCTAAATCTGGAAGCCTTGGTGGATACATGAAAATCACTGTTTCTCTCTTCAGCCTGCTGGAGGGAAGTTCAAGTGTGTCTTGAGCTCAGATCTTCCCAGAGATGGCAGGATAGCAGCCTGCACACTCAGCCAGTCCACTCCTTTGTTACCTTTTGTGTTGCCAACAATAACCTCAGCTATCGTGAGGCTTAGTAAATTGACCGTGTTTTGTTACACCCCTGTGCCAGTGCCAGGCTGCTCTTTCTGATAAGGTAAGTGTGACGTTCACTTTGTGATGAGCACTTGCAGTTTCTGTAAATGTAGTACTGTATAATAAGCAGTAATTTTCCACTGATCCTTGATAACAGGAGGTTTCTGTTTGGCTTTTAGTGACAGCAAAAATGTAGGTGTTTTCTCCCTCCACCAATACGATGAATTTCTCAGAGGCATCTTTTTTCACAAGATAGATTATTAGCAAGTTGTTTCCTAAGCGTGACCAAAATGTATAATGGTTAATCTTGCCTTTTTAAAGTCAAAAGTCAAATATATTGGCTCTGAAGTAGCCATTTATAATAAAATGACTATATAGAGTCTTAAGCTCCTTTTAGCTGTCTCCTAGCTGTGCTTTTACTCGAGGGTTTGGTATCTTGAAACTTAGCCCAATAGCTTGGGTGATAAAACTGCCACATCTCAAGTTATTGTTTTAAATTTCCTATAAGAGATTATGTCTTTTTTTTTTTTTTTTTTTTTGAGATGGAATCTCGCTCTGTCACCAGGCTGCAATGCACTGGCATGATCTCGGCTCACTGCAACCTTCACGTCCCGGGTTCAAGCAGTTCTCCTGCCTTAGCCTCCCGAGTAGCTGGGACTGCAGACGTGTGCCACCACACCCAGCTAATTTTTGTATTTTTAGTAGACACAGGGTTTCACCATGTTGGTCAGGATGGTCTCGATCTTTTGACCTCGTGATCTGTCCACCTCGGCCTCCCAAAGTGCTGGGATTACAGGGATTATGGGTGTGAGCTACCACTCCTGGCCAAGAGATTACATCTGAAGTGTAAAGTGAACTCGCCCTAGATGACTTGGTGTCCTTCCCTGAGAGAGGAAGAGGGCCTTTTATGTTCTGTACTCTTCTCCTAAGTCCCACTCTGTTAAGATTGAATGGAGTAACCATACGAATGGACCCCTCCTCTCAGCCAAGGGCATTAGAAAGTTAGCCTGAAAAACTTGTTCAGACCATGATGGAAGTGGGGATCGTACATGTCTCATTATACCCTCTTCCATTTTAGAATTCAGGAAAAGGAGACCAGCATTAACATCAACACAGATCTCAAGTCTGATAAGAAACATTTACAGTCTATTCTCTCTGAAGCCTACTACTTGGAAGCTTCACCTGCATGATAAAACCTTGGTCTCCGCGAAGCATACATTCCTTTCTGTTGATAATAACACTCAACCAATTGCCAATCAGAAAATTTTTAATGACCTGGAAGCACCTGTCCTTGAGTTGCTCTGCCCTTCCAGATGGAACCAATGTAAATCTTACATGTATTTGATTGATGTCTCATGTCTCCCTGAAATGTATAAAACTAGGCTGTGCCCCAACTGACCACCTTGAGCACTTGTTCTCAGGACCTCCTGAGGGTTGTATCGCAGGCCATTAGTCACTCATACTTGGCTCAGAATCAATGTCTTCAAATTTTTTGTTAAAAAAAGATTGAATGAGGTGCTTGCTGATTTTGTTTTGTTTTGTTTTATAAGAGACAAAGTCCTGCTCTGTCACCTAGGCTTCCAACTCCTAGCCTCAGGCAATCCTCCTGCTTCCATCTCGCAAGTAGCTGGGACTATAGGCACATGCCACCATGCTCAACTAATATTTCTAATTTTTTAAAAAATAGAGACAGGGAGTCTCTTTATTGCCCAGATTGGTCTCGAACTCCTGGCCTCAAGCAGTCCTCTTGCCTCAGCCTCCCAAAGTGCTGGGATTATAGGCATGAGCTACCATATCTGGCTGATTTTTTTTTTTTTTAACATTGGAAAATACCATTGAAAAGGAAACAGACAAATGCTTTACATTGTAACCCTCCCCACCTCTGTTTAAAGTCATCTGTTTATTTTTTCTTGACACTTGGAACACCATAAGATTCGGCACTTTTTTGTAAGGAATTAAGATTGTTTTTTCATCAGATTATCTTTTCTTCTTTCTGAGATATAGCTGGCATTATCTATTCACTCATTAGTTTCTGTAGGCATCTTGGTAACCATTTACTCCTGTCAGATGGCTTAAGCAAGACCAGAAATTGTTGATTTTGTGATATCACGTGATTTTATGAATCATGGTGATGGGAGCCCTAGTTCTTCCGTGATCACTGGGAACTGCCGTTTACCTCCACACAGGTGGCCTTCCTGGTACTTCGGTGCCTCTGACTTGCTAAAACCAGGATAGTTATGAATGGTGGCAGCTAAGTTGCAGGAGTTGTTTGAACTGACCTTACATTTGAGAAATTATTTTGCCCTTTTGGCACAAAAAGTTGGATTTGTTGATCAGAATGATAGATCCCCTCTGTATGTGGAACTCTGTGTGAAGTTAGGAAGAAAATAAAAGATAGACTACTTGCCTGTAGTCTGATTTGAAAACAACATACACCTCAAAAAGACCCTCCAATACGCTGACTCTTCCTAAGTGTCACCTACAAAGCAAACTGAGGTTGAATGATTGTTTGCTTTCCGCGTCTGCTTCAAAATTTGTCCAAATCACAGACAAGTGTGCAATTTATGAAGACAGAACTAAAAAGCAAGCGAGTTGCACCTTTATAGAGTTCAACTACTGAGCAGTGAGGTGTAGGAGAAGTGTGTGTTTGGCCTGAGACCAGGCTTCCCCTGGGCCCCTTGTGCAGTGATGCTCAGGGAAAATGCATCCTGTCCATTTGGCACAGCCATCTCTCATCTCACAGTTCTTTGTTTCCCAGATCTGAACCTGGACACACCATTCAATGACTGTGGGTTTGGGGAGCTATTGTTTTCTTCCTCCCACTGTGCCTTCCATTGAAATGTTTATTCTGCGTGCAGAACTGAATCCACTCTGCACATGAAATGCACTGACCCAGGTGGAAGCAGATTTTTAATCAAATGTCATTAGAACAATCCATTTGCTACAGAAATCTCTGGAGTCCTCGTATTACTGTGCCCACATTTTCCAGTTGTTTACTGGGATTTCATTTCTAGCCCAGCATGTTTCTTTGGGATTTACTTAGATTGGCTGAATTAAATTAGGATTGATAGCTCTTGTGACCCTTTTACTTCAGAATTTTATATGGAGATATCCCCCATTACAGACCTATGTGTGTTGGCTAACTGTCATAATCCAAATGAGAGTCGTTCCTTCAAAACAGAAGTGGTTTCCCCTACACTGGATTTGTGCTTTATTCTTTAGCCTCTGTTAGGATGTTGGCTATTTGGATTTCAGGTTTGGGGGATGGTTTGAAATGATGTCACAGACCAGTAGTCTTTAGAAATGTCTAGGTCATATGATTTGTTAATTTTACTGCAAATGAAAGGTAAAGTGGGAAATGGGAGTGCTGGAGAACTGAGAATTGTATTTTCAGAGAGGACCTAAAATCTATACTAATGTTGCTAGTTCCTGGTGTCCATTGTATTTGGAAAAAGGGATGAAGAGGAGAAAAGCACCTAAAAGAGGGTATAGAAAAGTAGTGTCAAAGCTGTTGCCGTAGGCTGAGGCAGGAGAATGGCGTAAACCCGGGAGGCGGAGCTTGCAGTGAGCTGAGATCCAGCCACTGCACTCCAGCCTGGGTGACAGAGCAAGACTCCGTCTCAAAAAAAAAAAAAAAAAAAGCTGTTGCCGTTTTTATTTGAGGCATTCCTTTCCTATATAAGAACATCTAATTTATGTTTTCTTGAAAAAATAAGAGTTCTGGCTGTAAAGAGATCCAGAGTCTCAGTTTCCTGACTGATGTTCTGTCCCATATGCAGCCCTGTTTTCCCAGCTGATAAAGTCAACCCTTTCTACCTCGGGCCAGGGGTCTTTCATTGTCACTATGCCCAAGGGGACTGTGGACACAACTGTACTTCAGTAACATTGGTTTCTTTGTGTGTTCTATTTTATACATTTGAAAACCTTCTGAGAAGGGATTCATAGGCTTCACAGAATGCCAGAGAGATCCCTGGCACAAAAAAGGAAGATCCAAGGGTCAGCTGAATACTCACATGTGAAAACCTTTGAGTGAAGCAGACATTTCAGTGAAAATAGGAAGTGTCAGTTACACATATCTCTGTTATTGTGTCATTCCTTTACCTGATTTCTGTTGGTCTCCTGTGACCTTTTGCATCTGGTGTGCACCCTACATCTGGGGCCATGAGCTGCTAACATGAGCACATCAAGCTCATCTTTGTCACTGACCCCTCCCTATGTTAAACCTTGAACTGTGGTGATCTCACTTGTTAAACTTCAGCCAGTGGTACTGGGAGCCAAATGGAGTTTGCAGCAAAACCTGAGCCCTCGTCACCAGCTCAGGTTTCAGAATCATTTCTCTCTTTATAGCTTTGTTTGCACATCAGTCCTGAGGGTTTGTTCTAAAAGATTGGGTCTGGGAAATGTGACCACCCCCTTGGCTTTTCTTTAGCCCTTGCTCTGACCCTCCAATATTGATTACCTTCTCTCAAGACACCCATTTTACTGATAAGAAAATGTAGTATCTACCTGCAGGAAGCATATGCAGACCTTTCTTCACTCCTTCAACCCATTTTTATCAAGTACCTACTATGAGTTCAGTACCGTGGCAGGCAAAAATCTGCCTGACCACAAAATTAAAGAGCCCATGGTGACTGTCAGAGTGTAAAGTGCAGGCTTGCTGTGGAACAGGGGCTGCAAACCCCCTGTGGTTTAGCAATTACTGTGCACCCACTACGTACTGGAACTTAACTGGTGGTGGGCTCCGAGCCTGTCCCCAGGAGAAGTACAGGCTAATCGCTGGAATGAAGTGTGCATGTATGAAAGTGAAAATCTATGTTGGAATTGTTTGTGTTTAATGTAAAATTATTTCATAATCTTAGCCTTTATACTAGGGATTATGTTCTTGGACTCTTTACTAGTATCTTGCCACCAGCAAGAAAAGTGTGAAATATGGCAGCAGCATCTGTACATGAGTGAAGTAAAAAAGGCAAAATAAAAATCCCTGGGCTGAAAATCAGGAGGCCTGGCTCTTAGCCATGGTTCTACCGCCGATTAGCCGAGCGTCCTCGGACAAGGCGTTTACTCCCTCTGTGCCTCTGTCTCCACGTCTGTAAGATGTCATTCCTAAAACAAGGTTGGTGCTGGGCTCCAAGGGCTGTTTTTATTAAAATAATACCATTTATTGTTATTTTATCAGTAAAAGTATATAATAGTTATGTAAGACATAAAATATAATGGATTTACTTCTAAAGTTTCTTCTAATGTGTGTTGCCTTGACAGATGTACAGACACCCACAGGCATGAATGCTATATATATAAAATATATGTGTGAGCATTCAGCTCTTCCATATGGGGTCGAACCAACCCCTGTAACTGCTTCTCCCCACCTCCTTAGTCCTTGGAAACTGTCACTAACTGTCACATACCTGGGCCCAAGCAGCTGCAGGGTGATAGCTCCACCTCCAGAGCAAAGCCTACACCCTCAGATATTCTTTGCAGAAAGTGAGAAAACAAAATAACAAACTGAAATATATTAAACACCTTGAGCTTCCTGGAGATGAAGGCTGTGACAGACATAGTTATATATTTGAAAGAAATAGAGTCATATAGAACAACAAATAGAGATGCTGAAGCACAAGGTCAGATGAGTTGATATTTAAAGAAGGGTCAGGAAGTTAGTCTTTTCCTTCTAAAATCACAAGGTACATACCTCGTGACTGGAAGCCTTTTCCTAATGAAATATTAACATCCATTAGATGTTGGGTATGCATTAAAAATGTCTTCACATTTGTATTTTTAGCATGGACACAGTGGTATCAGTTAAAATAATTAGCCCTTGCCTGTAATCTAAAAGCCTTATCTCTTTACTCTTACTTTTTTAGAAGGCAGATGTTTTAAAACTGATTTGAAAATCAAATTTGCCCTTCAGTGATTTCATCTGGAAGAAACAGAGAAGTAAACATTATAAAGAAGGCTTTTCAGTACATTATGCATGCAAATTGTGGCAGCCGAATTCAGGTTCACAAGTGGAGGTATATGCCTGTCCTGGTTGAGAAAGGTTGAGATGTTTAAATTAATACAAAGGTCATCAACCCTCAGATTGTGTTCTTCTGTCATTTGGTAGCAGGGCTCTTGCTTCCTGTTAAACTCTACCTGCCAAAAGGTAAGCACTGAAAGGCGCTGGCAGGCCAAGTAAGGCCACAGTCATAGTGCAGTGACTGTGTTGAAACTTCCAGGGTAGGCTGCTGCAGAGAACCTTGCTTTCTACCCAGCCTTGTGCTGGATGCAGTAGAATGGGCATAAGGGGTGTGTGCTCTTTCCAGAATACTGCACTGTTAGAGAATTTGGAGGCTATGGTCACAGAAGTTAATATGTGCCGCAAAGAACTACTCTGATATATTATGGGTTTATCTGATATCTCTTCAAGGGTCAGGGACCATAGCTTATTCATCTTTGAATCACCACAGCTTGGCACAGAGTCTGACGTGTAGTAGGAGCTTAAAAATGGTTTCATTATTTTTTTAAAAAAATAGTGAATGAATTTAGGAATGAAAGGGTAAGTAGTTATATTTTGGGAACAACTTGTCTTTTCTAAAAAATTGAATTACAACACAGAGTTTATCCGTCTTATAGTGAATTAGATAAAGGTTATCTCTAGGGAAGGGCAGAAAATGAGATTTAAACTAATCCAAATCAAATTCTTGCTCACTATCCTGAAGATCAAACACTTGAGCCCTCCCACAGATCTGGAAAGAAAAGGTCTCCCACCAAGGAAGCATGACCATCCTGCCTAAAATTTGAATTAAAAATACAATTGGCCCAGCTCCTTAGTGGATGGATTCTGGAAAGGGATGGTTACCCAGGTTGAACACAGCATCCTCCGGGAAGGGCTTGCGGGAATCGGCAAGGTTTAGCCTGGGCTATAGGAGGAAGCCTGGCCTCTTATGTGTTACTAATCCGTGATTCAGAGAGACTCATTTAAAAAGGCCTCAGCCAGGCGCAGTGATGCACGCCTGTAATCTTAGCTACTTGGGAGGATGAGGTGGGAAGATCGCTTGAGCCCAGGAGTCTGAAACCAGCCTGGGCAACATAGCGAGACCTTATCTTCAAAAAAAAAGAGTTGCGAAAGGTTCATGTTAAAAAAAATAATAAAATAAAATAAATAGAAGTGAACTGTAGCTAGAAAGTCCAATGACAAATCTTTTGGGAAGATCTTTGTGCTATACTCCATCTCTCTTGTATCTTTTAATCTCTTTTCTGTTTGAGTCTTTATGTCAGGTTTTTGGGGAATGTGCTGAAAACACTTCTGGGCTGTTCTAGTTTCCGCCCTCCTTTCTTGCTGGGAGGATTGAGATCAGGCAAGAGGTCTGTTCCATTTGGAGCTCATATTCCCTTGCTGCTTTCTCCTAGCACTCTCCTCAGCCTGCACAGACAACACTGCAATCACCTCTGGTTTTGTACTGCTGCTGTTGGCTCCCAGAGTTTTCCTGAATACATCAGGCTGAAGCTGTAATATCAGATATTATAAAAGGGATTTCTTTCAGCAAGCATTTGAACAGCCACTGCATGCAAGGCACAGAGTCAGCACCACATTTGTACTTGTCCTGTGTCCTGGGTCAGGTTGAGAATTCACTTAACTCACTCCTGCATCCTGGAAAGTAGACTTTCTACATCATAGGCCCTGCCAGGACACCTTTGGAGGCAAGACACTCAGCAGCCTATCAACAAACAAACCAAAAAAGTCAGATTTTACCAAAAAAAAACAAAAAACAAAAAACAGTAAGAAATCTTCTCTAGCTTTCATAATAGCCTAGCCAATCAGGAGAGAAAAAGAGGTGGGGTGGAGAAACTGGGAATGTACCTGCCAGATGTGCAGAGACTGATCTGTTAGGAAGTTGAAACTATGCCAGCCCTACTAATTTGTCTTTGTATCTCTCAAAGTCTGGTTTGTGTAGGAGTGGTAAAGGAGAAGATCTTGTACTGGTTTCCTTTAGGACTAGGCACTCTGGTGGGTGCAAGCCAAGAGAGGTAGCACTACTGTTCCCCATTCACACCTGCCCCTGAGGGGGGCCTCCATCACCAAGTGACAGTGGCAGCCTATGGGGCTCCACATTTCCAGAGAAGGGGAATGAGGAGCCTCCATGGCTGGCTTCATGAGATGACCTACAGTGTCTGCTAGCATAAAGCCTTCAGTGAGCCATGTCACAGGACCTTGGACTCATCCTGACCTCCATCCCCCACCGTCCCACATGAGCCAGTGCCTTTTTCTATATTCATATCCATGTATTCGCCTAACCTAGAAACATCTAGTCATTCTCAACTCCGTTCTCTCCATTGTTCAGGTCAATTCTGTTTGCTTCTGTCCTCCCATTGACTCTCAGCTGGTCTCTCCTCAGCCTGTCTTTCTACCTCCAGTGTCTTCTATTCTGCCTCTCGAGTTACTGTTATAACACAGAACTATCATACCACCGCTTGCTCACAATTCCAGTGCCTCGGCTTGACTGTATAAGATGTAAGATCTTATACAATCTGACCCCAGACACCCTAGCTACCTCATCTCTTCTGGCTTCCATATCTACCCTCTGCTTCCTCTGCTGTGGACTACATCTTGTTCTCAGGAACAGTCTGCACATTCCCATCTTTGAGAAACCTCCATATGCCACTACCTGGAATGCTGGTCTTTATTGCCCATCTCTATCCCTTAGACCTTCTGTGACTGGTGAATTTTAGGTCATCCTTTATTTATTTATTTATTTTTAGACAGAGTCTCACTCTGTCACCCAGGCTGGAGTGCAGTGGCATGATCTGGGCTCACTGCAACCTCTGCCTCCCAGGTTCAAGCGATTCTTTTGCCTCAGCCTGCCAAGTAGCTGGGATTACAGGCATGTGCTACCACGCCTGGCTAATTTTTGTATTTTTAGTAGAGACGGGGTTTCTCCATGTTGGTCAGTCTGGTCTCGAACTCCTAACCTTAAGTGATTGACCTGCCTCGGCCTCCCAAAATGCTGGGATTACAGGTGTGAGCCACCCTGTCCGGCCAGGAGGTCATCCTTTAAGCCCAGCTCAATGTTACCTCTTCTATGAATCCCATCCTGACACCTCCAGACTAAGAATATAATTCCTGGCTCAGGCTAAATGAGTCTGATCCATCTAGAAACTGAACCCAAAGACTTGGGGAGAGGGGAGAAAGGAGGGTTTCAGGTCTGGCTAAATGATAAAACCACTGAAAGAGTTGAAGTGAGGGAAAGCATTCTAATTGCATATCTCTTCTCTGGTGATAAGAGTAGTAGGTAGATCTGGTTTGTTCACCACTGCTTTCCTGCCATTCGTTAGAGGCTCAATACATGTTAATGTGGGTGAATGACCCAGGAGATCATCTATTTCCTAATCTAGAACTTAAAAGTTACAACTGGGCCGGGTGCAGTGGTTCACGCCTGTAATCCCAGCACTTTGGGAGGCCGAGGTGGGCAGATTGCGAGGTCAGGAGATCGAGATCATCTTGGCTAACACGGTGAAACCCTGTCTCTACTAAAAATACAAAAAATTAGTTGGGCGTGGTGGCAGGCGCCTATAGTCCCAGCTACTGGGGAGGCTGAGGCAGGAGAATGGCGTGAACCCGGGAGGTGGAGCTTGCAGTGAGCTGAGATCGCGCCACCGCACTCCAGCCTGGGCAACACAGCAAGACTCCGCCTCAAAAAAAAAAAAGAAAAGAAAAGAAAACAGAGACTATGGGACATTCCCAGACCAGGGCTGAAACTACCCTTGCAAGAAGGACTGTCCATGCCAGGGAGCAGGGCAGCTCTCTGCAGTTGGAAGGCCCTCACTTTGTCCTATTTTGTGACCATGAATACTCTAGATTATAGAACCCCTACAGCTTTTGGCTGGCAAAAGGGCCACATGCTTTTCATGGGGCTAAACTGAAACTGTAGCAGAGAAACATAACTCTTCTCTGCTTTTTCCTTACAATTCCTTTGAGAAGGAGGAAGAGAGGTGTGGTAAACAGATTCCCTTTTCCCTTCTCTTCTATTTCCTGCCCTTGCCTACCCCTTCCTTATTTCTCATGGTTCTCTCTCCACAAATACGTGGCTGGCTCAGGGATTACATCTGAAATGCATTTTAATTTATGTGTTCAAATGGAAAGATTTCATTTTATGGGTGAGAGAAGGGCAAAACACAAACCAGAATGCCCTGCTGTCATAGTAGGAAATTTGGTCCTGTCTTTCTCCCATGTGACTAGGCCACAGCACTGCTGAGTGCCAGTGCAGGCTCAGGTGAGTGGACCCAATGACTTGGGGTTGATGAGCTACCAGGCTCTTGATGGGCCATTCTAGCCTCTTTTATGGTCCACTTTATGTTTTGACCACTAGGTCAGTAGTATGAGTTCCTACTGTAAATAGAGTCTTCTGCTGGCATTGTGATGGAATTCTAAGTGAATAAAATTCAGATTTTTGAAATCTGAATTATTCTTGCTCGTAATGTTATATTGGGCAAAAGTATATATAAATGCAGGAGTAAGAGACATTGGCATGAACTTTACCTGATTGAGCAGCAACTCTCTTAAGTGGTTCTTTTCATGTGAAAACAGTCTAATCCTGTAGCCACACAGCTGCATGTGAGATGTTAATTCTGCACCAGCCATGTGGAGGTCTCTCATAGTGCATGGTTTTTAAGTAGCATGTCTGTGTTATCCCACACAATGCATTTCTACTACCAATTATTGTCTGACCTAACTCAATGCTGGTAATTCAATTTGATTCTTTGATGGCATCATAAAATATTGATAACAAAGAAGATAATAATAGTGATATAAAAATGGAACCAAGAGCCATTTTTATTAATGCAAGTTAGGTCATAGCAAATGTATTTGATTTCTCCCAGTTCTATAATTCTCACCATTATGCATTCATTCAACAAATAATAATTGAGCACTTACGAAGTCTTAGGCACTGAACAAGGGCAGACAGGATCCCTACTTCCATCAGTTTACATCCTAGTAGGGGGAAGTAACAGATAAGTAAGGAAGTTTCAACTACTGATAAATGCTATGAAGAAAATGAAATGGAGTGGTAGAGAGTGACTAGGCTGTGGTAGGCAAGAAGCAGCTACTTTAGGCCAGAAAGGCCTTTCTGAGAAAGTGACCTTTGAACTGAAGTAAGTGATAGATAGAAGCCAGCCTCCCAAAGGCTTGGGAAAAGAGAATCTAAGGAATAGTTAAGGCCCTGAAGAGGGAATTAACATGGTATGTGTGCAGAACAGAAAGATGGCTTGTGCTGCTCAAGCCAAGAAGGAAGCAGAGGATGGGATGAGATGGGACGAAGAGGCCAGCAGATCTCCAACCATATATGACCTTTAGGTTTGGTAAGTAGTGTGAATTTTATTCTAAGGAGCAATGGGGTGTTATTGGAGGGTTTTAGGCAAGTGAGTAGTAAGAACGTATGTCTGTTTTTTTGTTTTGTTTTGTTTTGTTTTTAGAGATGGAGTTTTGCTCTTGTTGCCCAGGTTAGAGTGCAATGGCATGATCTCAGCTCACCGCAACCTCCACCTCCCAGGTTCAAGCAATTCTCCTGCCTCAGCATCCTGAGTAGCTGGGACTATAGGAACCCGCCACCATGCCCAGCTAATTTTGTATTTTTGGTAGAGACAGGGTTTCTCCATGTTGGTTCAGGCTGGTCTTGAACTCCTGACCTCAGGTGATCTGTCTGCCTTGGCCTCCCAAAGTGCTGGGATTACAGGTGTAAGCCACCATGCCCAGCTCCTTACATCTGCTTTTAAAAGTTCATTCTGGTTGCTGTGTGGAGAACAAATCAGAAAGCGGGTAAATACGGAACTGTGAGATTAGTAAGGAAGCCGTTGCTATAACACAGATGAGAGATGACTTGAACTAGGGCAGTTACAGTGGGGATGATGAGAAGCAGCTGGCTATGGAAAATGTGTTGCTGGTAGAATGGACTGGGGGTCAGGGTGGAAATGAGGGAGAGGAGACAAAGGTCTTGTTAGTGTTTCTGACTCTGTCCTTGGTCCTGGACATTTCACCCTTTTTATCAATGCCCTGAAAGGCATCCTTCTCGGATTTCTGGATGAGACAAAGCTAGGAGGGATGACTAATGTGATAGATGACAGACATGAAATTCAAAATGATCTCTCCAGGCCCTAATGTGAGACCAAACCAACAGGATGGAATTTAATGGGGATAAATGTGATGCTCTCCATTTAGGTTCAGAAAATCAATTCTACAAGTACAGGATGGGAGCAGTCAAGCTTGAGAGAAGTTTATGGGAAAAAGAACTGTGGTTTTGGTTGGCCACAAATTCAATATGAGCTAATAGTTAGGTGGGGCTGCTACAAACCTTGAGCAGTCTTAGTCTACACTGTCTGTCCAGTGTTCATATGTCCATGTGACCTTCCTATTGTGCTCTGTGCTGGTCAAGACACACCTGGGCACCTGTGCAAGAGCAGATGATGGGAGTTCAGGAAACTGTTTCATGGGGGGACCAATTAAAGAACTAGGGATAAAACAAGATCCAGGTAAACCATCAAAGGGGCTGTAGGGTCATGATGATTATCTTTAAATATAATTTAAAGAGAAGAACCTACATTCTGTTAACCCAGAGGTTTGCACTTAACAAAAATTTAATTCATACCTTCAACACACATGTAGTGAGCATCTGTCTGCTCTTTGCCAGTTACTATTTTTCGTATGTATCAGATGAAGTATCTAATATGTTTTCAGGATTTTTAGAGACTTTTTTTTTTTTTTTTGACAGAGTCTTGCTCTGTCACCAGGCTGCAGTGCAGTGGCGTGATCTCCACTCACTGCAACCTCCGCCTCCCAGGTTCAAGTGATTTTCCTGCCTTAGCCTCCCATGTAACTGGGATTACAGGTGCCCACCACCATGCCCAGCTCATTTTTTGTATTTTTAGTAGAGACACGGTTTCACTATGTTGGCCAGGCTGGTCTTGAACTCCTGACTTTGCAGTCCGCCCACCTCAGCCTCCCCAAAGTGCTGGAATTACAGGCATAAGCCACCATGCCCGGCCTAGAGACTGTTTTTTGTTTTTTTGGTTTTGTTTGTTTTCTTCTGTCTTGTTTTTTGAGATGGAGCCTGGCTCTGCCCCCATACTGGAGTGCAGTGGCGTGATCTCGGCTCCCTACAACCTCCACCTCCTAGGTTCCAGCGATTCTCCTGCCTTGGCCTTCTGAGTAGCTGAGACTACAGGTGCATGCCACCATGCCCGGCTAATTTTTGTATTTTTAGTAGAGACGGGGTTTCACCATGTTAGCCAGGATAGTCTCGATCTCCTGACCTCGCGATCCACCCACCTCGGCCTCCCAAAGTGCTGGGATCACAGGCATGAGCCACCACACCCAACCTAGAGACTGTTGTTTTTTTTTTTTTTTTTTTTTTTTTTTTTTTTGAGACGGAGTCTCGCTCTGTCGCCCAGGCTGGAGTGCAGTGGCTGGATCTCAGCTCACTGCAAGCTCCGCCTCCCAGGTTTACGCCATTCTCCTGCCTCAGCCTCCCGAGTAGCTGGGACTACAGGCGCCCGCCACCTCGCCCGGCTAGTTTTTTTAATATTTTTTAGTAGAGACGGGGTTTCACCGTGTTAGGCAAAATGGTCTCGATCTCCTGACCTCGTGATCCGCCCGTCTCGGCCTCCCAAAGTGCTGGGATTACAGGCTTGAGCCACCGCGCCCGGCCTCGAGACTGTTTTTTTTTAAGAGCCGTTTAAGGTTCACAGAAAAGTTGAGAGGAAGGTACAGAGATTTTCCATATCCCTTCGGCCCCTCTACATGCATAGCCTCCCCACTTATCAACATCCTCCACCAGAGTGGTACATTTGTTACATTTGGTGAATCTACATTGACATATCATAATACCCAAAGTCCATACTACCCCAGGTCCATAGCTTCACTCTCTTTCTCTCTCTTTTTTTTTTTTTTTGAGACCGGGTCTTGCCCTGTCACCCAGGCTGAGTGCAGTGGTGTAATCATAGCTCACTGTAGCCTCAGTCTTCCTACCTCTGCCTCCTGAGTAGCTGGGACTATAGGCATGGCCACCATGCCCGGCTAATTTTTGTACTTTTTGTAAAGGCAAGGTTCCCTCATTTTGCCCAGGCTGGTCTCAAACTTCTGGACTCAAGCAGTCCACCCACGTCTGCCTCCCAAAGTGCTGGGATTACAGGTTTGAGCCCCTGTGCTTGGCCAGGCTTCACTCTTGGTGTTACACATTTTATGGGTTTGGACAAATATATAATGACATCTATTGTTATAGTATCATACAGAGTATGTGCTCCACTTATTCATTCCTACCCCCAACTCTCCAGTACCAACCTCTGGCAACCACTGATCTTTTTACTACCTCCATAGTTTTGCATTTTCCAGAATGTCATGTAAGTTAGGATTCACTTCTGAATTTCTTCAGAAGAAGATACCACACAGCATTTCAGAAGTGCCCATTGCCGCAGAACTCACTGTTCTCTAGTCTGGCTGCTAATCAGAGCACAAGATCCCTGAGTTCTTGGCAAGGAAAGACCGCCAGTCCCAGGCCACCTTCTCCATTATACTCTCAGAGCTCTGTCAGCAGCAGAGCTGCACACACAAAGGAAAGTGATCCCTTGTTTCTTCCTAGATACGGAGCTGTGACCTTCTGCAGGAGTCTTTATCGCCTCTCGGAAGCACTCTTGAACCTATTTCTCAGGCTGCCACTGTGGCCAGCAAGCCCTGCCATCCCAGCCACCTTCTGATCACCTTCCTTCCCAGCCTCATCAGGCGGAAGGGACAGGGACAATAACTGACAGGTTTGTCTGGGGCTCTGTAGCACTTTGCCGGACCTCATTGTGTGCCTTTTTATTCTCCTATTTTTGAGAGGTTCATTGTTTAGGCCTTCAAGCATCTTTGGATTAGAGATTCAAGGAATTCAAATCCAGCATATAGAAGAATGTAACCACCTACTAAATATGCGCCCCTGAACAAGACCAAGGTAACCACCTACTAAATATGCGCCCCTGAACAAGACCAAGTGGCAGCACTCATGCTGACCGCCAGGACTTCAGAGTGCAAAGCCCCAAAGTGGTTTCATTTGGAGGCAAATCAGAATCCCAGAATCCTCAGAAAACTCCAGAGAAAATTTCTGACCTGCCTCTAAACAGTGTTCTGCATCTCCTTTCAGTATAGCATTTGGTTTCCCTCTCTAGTGATTTCACACTAAGGAGACTTGAGGCACACAGTGGGTGAGAAAGCCTCTCCAGGACATACTTGTTAAGTGTAACCCTCACATTGCCCCAGCCTCTGCTTGTCACCACTGTAAAATCCTGGGTCAAATTGTGGTTATAAAGTTGATTGCTTCCAGAGTAAACCTACTGTCTTTGGATCTTTTGTTTTGTTCAAGGCTGCTCTGTCAGCTGTAGGCTTGCCTTTGATAGGCCGCAGCAGTGGTTTTCATGTCTAACTAGGGTTTTAATGTTTGTGAGAGACTGTAGTTAATTGGATCCCCATGGTACCACAAATGACTTTAGAAGCCTCTTATGTCGGTGGAGGTAACTCTGTGAGTGTGTGTGAGAAAGAGAGAGAGAGAGTGTGTGTGTGTGTGTGTGTGTGTACACACAGGTCCTCACCCCTCAGCAAGCACCTTGAGATTTAAGTGTTCTTGTGCCCAAATCTCAGGTTTGAAGGTTTTTCATACTTGTTTTTCCAGAGTCAAAAATCTTGCCATCACCCCTAGATTCTTAACCTTTCTCCTTGCCTACTCTTCAGTTGTGTTGTTTTAGGGGCAGTTGGAGCAGAACAGCCAGATTCATCTCAGCCTGTGTCTCATCTGCAGTCACAGAGCTGGAGATTCTGTGCGAACCTCTGCCATCTTGCTGGCTGCTGCATGCCATCCAAGCCCCATTTCCTGACTCTTTTTTGCAGAGTTGGAGTAGCAGCAAGGAACCCCTGCCTCCACTCTGTCATCACTGTAGTGCTCTGCTCAGTTACTGTAAGAGCTGCTGAGTCCTGCCTGTTCCCCTGTTCCTCTTGAGAAGGGTGGCCACAGACAGTTGCTTATACATAGGTTGCCATGCTTTGAATTGTGCAGTCCGACCACCTAGGCATGGGGATCAGTATCTCATCAGTTCTCCACAAAAGAAGTAGTTTCACACTCCCACCCCCTCTTTGATACCTAAGGTGACCTATCCTAGCAACCTGAACAAGCCTAACTAACATGCCTATGGATGGAGCAGAGAAACAGAGAGGGCAGGTGGGGCAAGTGTTATCGTAAGAAAATAAGCAAGGCACAGGAAGAGCTAAGTACTTTGGAGCAAAAAAGGCTAGTGTGCCTTGGGATTTGGGAACCCTGGAAAGTAGAGCAGCTAATCCACCTTTGGCCTTTGGCCTCATAGTTCAGCCTTGCCAATGAAATGTGCTCAGTCATCAAGTACCAGTATTGTTAGTCTTCTCTATGTATGTGTCATATCTGCCTTAAATAAACTGATGCAATGAAAGTCATCTGTAAGTAGTAAAACTCTATATAAACATCAGATGTCATTAGGTCTCTTTGACTAGATTGTAAGCACCTTGAAGTCCCGGGTTGCCCCGGATGCTTCTTTTTCCTCTCATAGGTAGTCCCTCATCCCCCTGCCCTTTGCCTGGCTGGTTAAGTGACCCTTTCCAGGCAAGCTAGAGTTGGCCTCCCCTGTTATTCCTTCGTAGCGCTGTATTCTTTTCCTTCATAACACCTGTCACAATTATAATTTTAAGTTATTTATAACTTATGTTTTTCCATTAGGCTTTAAGTTCCTTAAAAGTGGAGACCATGTCTGCTTTGTTCATACCTACATTCTTAGCACCTATAAAATGCCTGGCACATATTAACAGTTTTTTATTAATAGTTACTAAAGGAATGGTTCCCCAGGAGGACATTAGTAAGTTTAGGGCCAGAGAATGTCCCTTCTCTCCTGTATCTTACCACTGGGGAAGCTTTTGGCCTCCACCTTCAGGGTCTAAGGGGCTAGCTTTCCAATGTCTCCTGAACATTTTGCATCTTCCCATTAACTGCGAATTTCACTGCTGGTGACTTCATTCAAGTGAATCTCAGAGCCTCTAGGACACATCATTGGGCAAGACATGGCAGCTACCTTTGCCGATTTGTTTCTATTCCATTTGTCCATGGCATTGTGGGAAAAGAGATAGATGGACTTGGTTCCCTAGCTGGAGTGAGGTAGGTAAGAGAACTTCTGACTGAGCATTTCTGTCCTTTGAATTGTGGTACAAATGCAAAGGCTGCCTTGGGGGACACCCACAGAGAAAGCATGCTTTTTCATATCTTCCTGCCCATGGTAAGTGCTCCTGTCATAGGAGAGCTCATTAAGACCTACATTCACCATCTACCAGCAAGAATTCCATCAGAAGTTAGTTACCTTAAACTAAGTGTGACTTTCTGACTCACATTTTTGAATATACCCAATTAGATTGTAGAACTGCAGCATCATACTTATTACCTTGAAATTACATTTTTGTTCTGAATAACCAAGCCTTGTAAACAATGTAAGCACTACCTAACACACATATTCTGAAACAAGCTCCACGTTAAGCGTGGGTTTGTAATGGGTGATATTTGGATAGCTCTGATTAAATATGTAAATTATGAAAATCAGAAGTGGAATAAAAAGTTACTTTTGTACCTGAACCAGCTACACATATTGACCTTTGGCTCAATAATGGATCATTCTCTCTCTTGTAGATCTTGGTCTTATACAAGTTTTTTCTTTTGTATTTTTACTCTTCATGTATGGTTTCCTTACTCTTGTTCAGACCTTTCAGTTGATAGAGCTTCTCCATTGTGTGTATTTTGGATGGTAATCTCTAAAAAGCCTTTGTGTGAGGTTTTTAAGTATTTTTCGTCCAACATTGGTTTTACCCCAAGGGTCTTCTTCCCCAAAGCAGTGGCAATGGATTTGGACAATCCTTTCCTTTTTCATCATAATGAGATGGCCCTCATCCAGAAATATGCTCATGGCCATATCTGAGATTAGGCATTTTGCTCAGGCCAGGCGCTTGCCAACTGAGCCAGGAAAATAGACAAATCCAAGAGGAATGAAAACATAGAAAAAGAGGTCATGCAGACCATGAGACTCAAATCTTATTACTGAATTGTCCATACCTCATAAGTTTTTTTGTTTTTGTTTTGTTTTGTTTGAGACAGTCTTGCTCTGTCACCCAGGCTGGAGTGCAGTGGCATAATCTCAGCTCACTGCAACCTTTGCCTCCCAGGCTCAAGTGATCCTCCCACCTCAGCCCCCAAAGTAGCTGGGACTATAGGCACACACCACCTCACCTGGCTAATTTTTGTATTTTTGGTAGAACTGGGTTTTTACCATGTTGACCAGGCTGGTCTTGAACTCCTGGCCTCAAGCAATCAGCCTGCCTTGGCCTCCAAAAATTCTGGGATTACAGATGTGAGCCACTGCACCAGGCCATACCTCATTATTTTAAAGAATTTCTAGTCACTCCAAAAAAACTGTAGAAAGAAGTAAACCTAGAATATGGATTTCTAAAGCAAGATGAGAAATTGGAAAAGTTTAGGGCTGGATATAACCAATTTTTTGTTAAAAAAAAAAAAAAAAGGAAATGAAAGAAAATGTTTGGCAGAAATGGTAAAACTGAGTATGACAGCGTGAGAGCAGACCTGTGGATGGGCGCAGAATTGAGCAGAGAGGAAGGGGACTGATGTTAAATTCAGAACTCTGGCTGAGTGCAGTGGTTCACACCTATAATCCAGCACTTTGGGTGGCCAAGGTGGGAGGATCACTCGAGGGCAGGAGTTCGAATACAGCCTGGGCAACATAGGGAGACTTCATCTCTACAAAAACAATAAATAAAAATTACCCAGACATGGTGGCTTGTGCCTGTAGTCCCAGCTACTTGGATACTGAGGTGGGAGGATTGCTTGAGCCCGGGAGTTTGAGGCTGCAGTGAACTATATGATTGCTCTACTGTACTCCAGCCTGGGACACACAGTGAGATCCTCTCTCTAAAAAAATAAAAATAACTTCAGAATTCCTGTGCAGGAAAATCTTTCCATATTTAGAAGGGTGATTATTTAATGCTCTAGTTTCACCGGATTGACTATTAAGATGCTGTTCAGTTGTTTCTCGTGATAATCTAAAATCTTCCCATAGGCTGGGCGCAGTGGCTCACACCTGTAATCCCAGACTTTGGGAAGCTGAGTCAGGTGGATCTGAGGTCAGGAGTTCAAGACCAGCCTGGCCAACATAGTGAAACCTCATCTCTACTAAAAATGCAAAATATTAGCCAGGTATGCCATCCCTGGTGCCCTCCCCCCACAGTGATATATCATACGTTTCATGTTGTCTATTATTAAAATTGGGGTTCTTTGTTAAGTAAACAAACTGAATGAATTATTAAGGCTAATTTAGTCCTTTCTTTCTTCACCTATATGATTTTTATATTTGAGTAGCTAAGAGCCCTGTGATTTAAGACCAATCTTGTATTTCATTGTCAAACATACCCAATTCATGATAAGTACTTAGACTAGTCTGTTCCTTGGCTGGACTTCAATTAATAATTATTCCAGCTCCTCCCTACCCTGTAGGGATATTTGGAAGATAAATGAGATCATATCTCTTTTTTTTTTTCTTTTTTTTTTTTTTTTCGAGACAGAGTCTCTCCCTGTCACCAGGCTGGAGTGCAGTGGTGCAATCTCAGCTCATTGCACCCTCGACCTCCCAGGTTCAAGCAATTCTCCTGCCTCAGCCTCTTAAGTAGCTGGGACCACAGGCACGCACCAGCATACCTGGCTAATTTTTGTATTTTTAGTAGAGGTGGGGTTTCACCATATTGGCCAGGCTGGTCTTAAACTCCTGACCTTGTGATTCACCTGCCTTGGCCTCCCAAAGTGCTGGGATTACAGGCATGAGCCACCACACCCAGCCTTTTGAGATCATATCTCTTACAGCATTGCTTACTCTTCAGAGGGAAGTCTGTAATATTGTTACTGGGTTGTTGTTACTGTTCTCTTCCAAACTATACCCCACATAATGCTTGTGGCATTCACAGTCTAGCTGGGCTTCCCCTGGCAAAATTGTTTCAATGCAGTGGTTCATTGACGGGCGGCACTCCTCAGGCATCACTGTGACATTTTGTGGGCAGGAGTTTAGTGGTACTCTTGACCCATGTGTCCGTTTATCCGGGATGCTGGGATGTCTCGGACTGAAGGGAAGATGGTGGTGGTGGCTCCCTTGCGGGGAGGCTTTTGGACAGGAGGTGGCTGGGTGATTACAGGAAGGCAGGTGCTGATTTACCTTTTTGCCTGTTTATTTTCTTTTGGAAGGCAGTGTTTCGATTTACTGCATTCCTTGGAGGTTTGACATATCAATTAGATATTATCGACAGTAATAGAGGGGCAGTTGCTGTAGATGTGAAGTTTTTACTGGTAGGCCATGAAATGATACCCCAAGGGACTGTAACAGAGTGGCGTGATAAATATTGTGTTACCTGCACATGGGCAGAGGGACTGATTAATAGGGGAGGATGATTCTGTCTCCTGCACTAAAATGTTATTTATTCATTTGCTGTCAATCAAACTTTCTGTTCTAATTGGCTGAAAGGTTAAATCATCAAGATCTGCTCATAAACCTGGTTAAGGTAGAAAGAAAAGCAGTGCTAAATCATAATCAGTGGCTTGTTTATTTACTGCATTCTTGCATCTGTATGACCTTGGAGAGCCTTTCTCTACCCTCTGGTTACAGTAGCAGCCCCAAGCCTAGACTCGCATGGGTGGAGGGAGCTGGAAAGGAGAATATATTTGCCAGGCCTGGCGGTGTCCCCAGAGTCTCAAGAAGGCAGTGATGGTGCTTGGTGTGGCATTGCCTTTGCGTAATTAGACCACTGCTCTTCTTTCGGCTGCGTTTTTAATGTATGGCTCTTGTGTTGCACGACACTTGTAAAAGGAAGAATAATTTTCAAAAAGACAAATATATTTCCACACTAACAGTTTTATAAAGATGTCAGCGAATAAGTATAGGCATCATTAAATCACATTTTAAAGGCAGCCTTCTCATTGTGATAAATCTGCATTACCAAGTCTCATTTCTAAAATGAATCATACATTGTAAAACTTTATGAGAGTTGAGTAAAAGATCCCTGTTGGCCAGTACAAATGTATATTTTCAAACCATGCAGAAAGGATTCAAGTGCTAGTGAAAACACCAATAGGGTTATACCCGTTTCTTAGAAGCTGTATTTCAAGTACAAGCTACTTTGGGGTGGGATGGAGCTTTTTTCACTGCCAAAGTGAATCAGTAGCTTTTTCAAAGAAAACCAAGAGTAAACTCTCATTCAAAGGACCTTTGTATTCAGTTTGGAGCTGTGAGAACACAGCCTGCTTTGCAGTGGGACTGGTGAATGTCAGTATTACAGACCCACAGTGCTGAGGAAGGTGGGGCCATGCCCTGAGGGGGCGCACTCACTATCTAGGGCAGGTCCGCAAACACCACCACCCACTGGCGCGTTCTCAGCCTCATGCTCCCTGTACCCACCTCTATTGCCACCAGCCCAGAGACGCAAAACACATCAGCCTAAGAGCTAGACGTGCTTTTTCATTATCTTGATAGTTAAAATAACCTGGTTGGTTATTTTCAGCACAGAAAGCCACATCAACACATGACTCTGATATACCATATGGCCATATTAAATAATGTGAAATATTACGGATATACCATATTAAAAATGTATCCGCCAAAGAGGGTCTAGTTATCCAGCTCTTTGGAAAGGAAAGATGGCAGAGATACCCAAATACTTTCCTTAGTGTTTGAAATGATTTACAATTGTGTTATGTATTTTAGGTCATGATGTTGCGGAAGAGTGTAACAAATGTTTATTGGTGGCTTGTATGGCAAACTAGCCAACAGTATCTGCTTTTTCGTCTTTTTAGTGACTGCTGAGTTCATTTCACTGTAGGAACACACACTCATCTTCAGACCGTCTGGCTTTATCTATTCTTGTGACTCACCCAGCTCTGCAGTTGTGTTATTTCATGTTATCTCAGGTAAGATGCGTGACAACCCAGCATCCAGGCTGTACGACACAATGGAACAGTTTTAAGTCAGAGGCTCAGAAAAGCAAAGTGGAGAAGTGAACCTAGGTGGGCAATTTAGTAAAGAGAGAGGATTTAGTCCAAAAAAAGAGAAAGTGAGGCTGGGCGCGGTGGCTCACACCTGTAATCCCAGCACTTTGGGAGGCCAAGGTGGGCAGATCACGAGGGCAAGAGATCAACACCATCCTGGCCAACATGGTGAAACCCCATCTCTACTAAAATACAAAAAAAAGGAATTATCCAGGCATGGTGGCACGCAGCTGTAGTTCCAGCTACTCAGGAGGCTGAGGCAGGGGAATCGTTGGAACCCAGGAGGCGGAGGTTGCAGTGAGGCAAGATTGCACCACTGCACTCCAGCCTGGCAACAGAGCAAGACTCGGTCTCAAAGAAAAAAAAGAAAGTGATAGTAATGACTTAATACTATCTGTCCCTCTCCTCATCCTCCTTCTGAAGAAATAGACTGGGCACCACTTGGGCGTATATTGCTCCTTTCTAGACCGTATACAAAGAGCTAGTCAATCATTAGTAGCTGTCAGTATCACCAAACCTGGTACACAGCCTCGGCAGGCACTCCAAAAAAGTGTACTGGAGATGGTCTCTCTGAAAGTCCCTCAATAAATGGATTGTTCTTCCCACATCAGATAAAATGCCATGTAGAAGTAGAAACTGTCATTAAATTGTTATGCCTGAGAAATATACAGTCAGTTGATCAGTTGGGATTTGAGAATAAAGAAAATTAAGTCAAGCTGACCAGCATTTCCTTTATGAAGTTGCCCTGTGATAGCTTCAGTACGGCTGTCCTTCTTGTGAGCTTTTGTCTGTGCCATACACACATTCAGCTTAAGGATTTAGAAGCTAGGCAACTAGTGGTAGACATTCCAGACCAGGACGGTCAGGGCCTGGACACGGGCCACACCTACTGGAATGGAACGGAGTATTTGGGAAGGATCTAAAGTAGAAGTGAGTGAAAGTCAGGATAAGAAATCCCAGAGGACGTCTGACAGGTCCAGGGGGTTGGGTTGTTGAGGACAACAGGTAAATAGCACAGCATAGAATCTGGCGCTTAGGGAGTGTTCCAGGAAAGTGGTCGCAGGTTCAGAAAACAGACTGCAGTACAAAGAGGGTTGGAAAGGTTACAACAGGAACTTAGGCCTTTCAGAAGTTCAGAGGTTTGGGTAGAACAGGAATTAGGGCCAAAGTTGTCCGCAGTCTGCTTTAGTACAAAGCTAAGAATGGTTTTTACATTTTTTAAAAATTGGAAAAAATAGAAGAGAATATGTGACAGAGACCTGTGTGGCCTGCATGACCTAAAATATTTACTATCTGGCTCATTACAGAAAACATTTGTCGCCCCTGGGGATAGGCATAGACTTGAATATAGAATAATTACTGGAACCAGAGGTATGACATACTAGTGAATTATCAGGAACCAGTAAGAGCCAGTTCCTAGGACCCAACTACACAACCAGAACAGGATCCAGAACAAGGCTCACGTGACAGTTCCCATATTCCTCCTTCCTAAGGAGATTGAAGGCAGAGGCCAGGGTAGACTTAGCATGTAAGGGAGGGTCAGTTGGTCCTGCAACAGGTAGGACATCCCTCGGGGACACTGGAGCAGCAGCAGGGCTTACCTTCGTAGGGATAGTTTACAGCAGCCTCTGCCTCGTTTGACTTGCACAGCTCCCTGCAGCATAGAGTTTTCCAGGTGTGACAGCAGAGACTCAAGTGATCAAGTGATTTGCCCAAGACCATGCGGCCAGTGAAGGGTAAAACCTGGGCCCATGTGTTGGCTGTCTCTCTCAGTTAAAAAAAAAAAAGAAGAAGAAAATAATTTTTAAAAAACCAAGCTGGGCCCAAACTCAGATGTTGTGATTCCTAGTCTGGTAGACATTCTGTTCCATCACAGCCCTTCTTCCATCCTAGTAATCCTACAAACCTCTCCGCCTGACCAGGACACCTGTGGAATACTTTCTTGAGAGCTGCATTTGGAACCTTCTTGCCCATGGTATTATCTCCATGTCAGTCCCTCATCCTCACTGCCACTAAAATAATCTTCCTAAGTCTTCCTTACTTTCTTATTCTTAAAGCCTCCCTTGATTTTTCCAATTTGCTGCCTTCTACCTGATGGGGCATAGGCTTGACCACTTTATTGTAGAACGGGGATTCCCTTTTTCCCTTTTTTTTGAGATGGAGTCTCACTCTGTTTCCCAGGTTAGAGTGCAGTGGTGCGATCTCAGCTCACTGCAACCTCTGTCTCCCATGTTCAGGTGATTCTCCTGCCTCAGCCTCCTGAGTAGCTGGGACTACAGGCACCTGCCACCACACCTGGCTAATTTTTTTTTTTTTGGTATTTTTAGTAGCGAAAGGGTTTCACCATGTTGGCCAGGATGGTCTTGATCTCCTGACCTCATGATCCACCTGCCTCAGCCTCCCAAAGTGCTGGGATTACAGGCGTGAGCTACTGCACCTGGCCCAGAACAGGGATTCTTAAAGTGTGGCTCCCAGGCCATCAGCATCACCTGGGAACATATTCGAAATGCAACTTCTCAGGCCCCCACTTCTTCTACCTACTGAATCTGAAACTCCAAGGGTGGACCAGCAGTCTGTGTTTAGCATCCCCCACAGGCAATGCTGAACTTCATGTTTGAGAACCCCTGGAACAGCGCATCAGAATCACTTATGGATGCACACCCCTCCCCCATCGATGGGAAGCCTTGGAGGTGTGCTATATGTCCCAGCAGGACACTTGGTGGCTGCTGTATTCCTCACTGACTATGAAGGTGTTAGTGACAGCTGCAACACAGTTCATTGTGTAGTGATTCTGTTATGAGGACCAGTGAGAATTTCACTACCATGACAAATCCTTCAGATGTTTTTACCAGCTGCCAACCCCTCCTGGTCCACAGGGAGATAATAGAGTTTAGGAGATGGGACATAAACCTGCCATTATACATGCAGAAAATCCCCTTCTCCGAGGACTCAGACTTGGGAATTCTAACATCTAAGATCTTCAGAGGGAACCTGTGTTTCCCAAATGCTTCCATTTCTGCAGAAGGCTTGATAGACTTGATTGGCCACCGTAGTCCTAGCCAAGGACTCTCAGGAGTGCTCCACAGATCCTGTACCAGTCTGCTGGTGCACAGGTCTGTCTGCTGTCTGTCTGCATGACCCAAAGTTGGGAGTCATGGTTTTTCTTTCTCATGAAGGTTATAAAATTGAAGATAAGAAAATGAAAATCATGGCCGGGCGCGGTGGCTCAAGCCTGTAATCCCAGCACTTTGGGAGGCCGAGACGGGCGGATCACGAGGTCAGGAGATGGAGACCATCCTGGCTAACATGGTGAAACCCCGTCTCTACTAAAAATACAAAAAACTAGCCGGGCGAGGTGGTGGGCGCCTGTAGTCCCAGCTACTCGGGAGGCTGAGGCAGGAGAATGGCGTGAACCCGGGAGGCGGAGCTTGCAGTGAGCTGAGATCCGGCCACTGCACTCCAGCCTGGGTGACAAAGCGAGACTCCGTCTCAGAAAAAAAAAAAAAATGAAAATCATAAAAACAAAGATGGATACCCCAAGGTGCATACCATCACTCAGAGTAGAGGCCCAATCACATGCTCTGAGTCAACAAACTGTACAGTGTCAGAGTTGCATTCTTAATCGAGTGTGTTTCCCCTTTGTGATGTTTTGTTACATCCAGAAGAAATAGCCCCAAAAGAATACTTGTCATCTCTAATTATAGAACAGAGCCGTGCTTCTTCACAAGGAGTGAGAAGTGAAAATAGAGGTGTCCTCCTCAGAGCCTGAAAATTGATATTGAGGGCCTTTCGCCGGGGCAGTGTTTAGGCAAGGGATGGAATGGAACAACAGAATGATTAGTGGCAGTGGTGTGGGGGGCGCAGGTGGGGAGGGATTGGTCTGATTTTTTTTTGGTTAATCTCTAAAGGCTCCTCAGTATAGAGTTTCAGATCTAGAGTTCTGCTGATTTGATGGGGAAAAAAACAGCTGAATGATAAAACAGCTGAAATTTCATCTGTCTCTACATCTCCTGCCCCACACCCCTCCAGGGCTGCCCAGCAGGACACCAGTGTGATTCTGATGGCAACCAAGCCATCACAAAGTGGGGAGATGAGTAAATCATCTGATAACTTTAGGAAAATCTACTTTGTGCTTTTACACACTTCGTTGAACTTTTCAAAAATATTGACTAAACAACTTGCCAGCTGTGATTACCAACAGCTCTATTTGACAGACTTTGACAGAAAGCCAGTGGGCATGTGCCACGTCATCCAGCGCTAACAGGGCCTTCATTAGCAGCTCTTGAGGGGATGAGTGCTCTCCTGGCCTGGGAAGAGTGATTCCTGTCCCCTGGTGCTGTTCACTCGAGCGTGGGTAAACTATTTGCTTAGCGAGCCCGGAGGCCGACGTTGAAGCTTGACTGTTCGTCTCCATCACTCTAAGGGCTTTTTATGTTCAGATCTGCAGGAACACAAATAATATTCTTTCTAAGCTGCTCCAAAATACAAGTGATAGAAAATATCATGGAAAAGGTGAATTGCCAGACAGTAAGCCCTCATGACCGAGAGCTTATTCATAAAATGATGACAAATTTATTGCACACGTTCACTGCTGCCTTTCTGAGATGACTGGCTGATCCATCTGATTTTAAAGCCTGACAATAGAATCAGAAAGAGTTACTGGTCAGTTTTTTTCACCCATCCCCTTCACCCAGCAACCTTCCTCCTCAAGAAATAATCCAGAAAAATCAGCTGATGTAGCTTCAGCAAGTGCCTTATGTTATTTTATTACGGGAGATTTCCATGTGCCAAGGATAACTTTTAACCTTGTTGAATGCAATTTGACTTCTTGGCATCTGCCTTCAACTCTGCAAAACCCTCAGGGCAGGGGACTAGTATGGTGAATAGCTAGGGGTAGACTGAAACAGAGTCTGAAAGGAAGCCATATTTTCTTGTGTCTTATGGCTGCTTGTTTACTATGAAGTAGTAAAGAAGTCATTGCTTGATATCTTAGCCCTGACGGCATGAACAAAATTCAAAGCAGGTGTAAAGAAATACATGGCATCAAACTTTGGGCATGCAGGAAGCCCAGGCTGGCAAAATATGGGTTGGGAATCTCTAGGGTTGCTGGTTTGTGGGGAATTAGGATTCCTCACAAAGAGCATGCGACCTCCCTTGCAGCCTCCTTCTTCCTGTTTTTGCTCTTCTGGCCAATTAAAGTGACCTGCAGACTCTCCCTGGCCTGTCACACCTTTAGCCTCTCTCAGTGCCCAGCTGAACACCCTACTTGTCTTGGCATCTGGTTTTTGTGTCAAATGATTTAAATTATTTAACTTAATATATGTAGTTAACATATGCCCTTGTCACCTGTCCTGTCTCATTGTCTACCTTCTTTGTGAGCTCACAGGGAGCCAGCGGGCTAGTTCAGTCCTTGCTACACTCTGGCACTGGCATAATGCCACATGGCAGTTTAAGGGTGCCAAGATGTGCAGGAAAAAGCAGGGTTGCAGAGAAAGCCCATCCTTGCCTGCATCTAGGCCAGTGTATGGCAGGAATCTGAGGGAGGGGCCAGAGAGTGACTTGGAACCAGCTGGTGGGGAGCGAGGGGCCTTGGAGAGAACATGCACCTTTTATAAGCCTGAGAGAGGTCTAGGCCAACACAAATGGACCCAGAAAGTCATCAACACCAGAGAGTGCTAGTGGCGACTTTTTTTAAATCAAGAAAATGTTTGAAAAGAGGGATAAATGAATTTTTTTTTTTTTTTTTTTGAGACGGAGTCTCGCTCTGTCGCCCAGGCTGGAGGCTGGAGTGCAGTAGTGCGATCTCGGCTCACTGCAAGCTCCGCCTCCCGGTTTCACACCATTCTCCTGCCTCAGCCTGCAGCTCAGTCCCAGCCTGTAGCTGGGACTACAGGAGCCTGCCACCACGCCCGGCTAATTTTTTTTTTTTTTTTTTTTTTTTGAGACGGAGTCTCGCTCTGTCGCCCGGGCTGGAGTGCAGTGGCCGGATCTCCGCTCACTGCAAGCTCCGCCTCCCGGGTTTACGCCATTCTCCTGCCTCAGCCTCCCAAGTAGCTGGGACTACAGGCGCCCGCCACCTTGCCCGGCTAGTTTTTTGTATTTTTAGTAGAGACGGGGTTTCACCATGTTAGCCAGGATGGTCTCCATCTCCTGACCTCGTGATCCGCCCGTCTCGGCCTCCCAAAGTGCTGGGATTACAGGCTTGAGCCACCGCGCCCGGCCTTGTATTTTTAATAGAGATGGGGTTTCACCATGTTAGCCAGGATGGTCTCGATCTCCTCACCTCGTGATCAGCCCGCCTCAGCCTCCCAAGGTGCTGGGATTACAGGCGTGAGTTACCGCGCCCGCCCATGATTTTTTGATTTTTTTTGAATTCAACTTTTTTATTGACAGAAACTGTCCCAGAAGAAAGATTGTTGCCACATACTGCCTCACATTGGCTTGCAGATCGCTCACTGTCTTGAATGTTCACACAGAACGCAGTGCTTTGTGTTGAATGTGACAGTTAATGCAGATCCTGGAAAGGGCCTTTATGGGGCCTGCCTCGAAGACTTGTCACCTGTTCATTACAGAACTCATACTCAGAGATTCCAGTGTGTTAAATAGCTCTAGGCTAATCTTGGGCCGCTCCATGCTAAGGGCAATAGTTTTCATCATAGAAAAATATCTTTTTTTTTACTCCAGAGATTGTTTTAAGCTCTCCCCAGTGCTCCCAACTTCTTAGCTGTTCAGCTGCGAATATCAGGCCCTTAATGGCTGGAGAGGGAGAGTCTATTTTTAAAGTTTTTACTGAATATCTCCCCAGTGTCAGGTGCTGAACGAATTTGGCATGTCATCAGATCTAAAATACCCACAGGGGTTTAGTGTAGTTTTTAGGTATGAAATTGATCAGGTTTGATTCTGAGACCGTCTGGTGATCCTTCTGGAAGGCCACTCGCTTGCTTAGCTGTGTGTGAGATCACAGGTCAGGGCTGAGCTTTGTTTTGCATGGGCTTTTGACATTAATTTCCACAAAAACAGCCTTAAAAAAAAACACCTGAAATTCAGGGGCCAGTTAGTCCTCATTGTGTTCTAACTCCCTTTGGTATTTAAAACATTAGGAAATGAAATTGCCAAAATCTTAACATTTGAAAATTGGCTCCTGCCCATGCCTAGTCCTCACATTTCCAGGGTGCCTCTGGGAGGGAATGCGCTGCGGGGGGAGAAGGGAGGGGGTGGTATTAGAAAGCCACACGGAGCCAGGAGGCGGAGGCTGTCTCCTTGGAGGTAGCAGCCTTTTCAGAGCTCGCCTGCCCTCCTCACAGGCTGAAAGGAGCTGCTGACGTCATTAAATCAATAACTTTGTTTAGCATTGTGTTTCCTGGGGGCAGGAAATCCTCTGGGGAACAGCAGACTGAATTTTCTTCCTCCCCTCACCAGCCTCCAGAGATGCCTGCTGGCGGGGGGTGTGACAGAGCTCCTGGCTCTGCCATTGCCATTTAGTGGAGACCTACACCCTGGTTTTTGTTATTTTTCAGGCAAATTTCAGCAAAATTCCCAAGCTCGTAAGGTAGGTACTACGAGGTCAAAAGTAGGAACAACCTTCTGAGCAACAGGGAGCAAATCAAAGTTTGTGAAGCCTGTACAGGGTCATGTCCCCTAGTCCTGTGTCACTCCTTCTCAACCCTCCTATCCCCCAGCACAGGCTGGCCCAGAGTAGCCCAGCCTGTTCTGTATAGGAATTTCACACATGAAACCACAGCCCCAGGCAGGCCCCTCAGCACAGACCAGTGTTGCCCAGTGTTGCATCCACCAGCAGCCATTGCTGAGGAACGGGAGTGATTAGCCCAGAGCCTGCATCAAGCCCAGAGCCCTTGCTCAGAAAGAGTTCCAGACTTTAATGTTCTCCTGGCTACCAAGGGAGGGCCACTCCTGTGCCCATCTTTAACTTCACCAAGGACAGGACCCCACAGCCTCTCCTGGCACCACGTTAAGTGGTTTCTATAGTAATTTTTCTGGTGGGTCAACAGGTTACTACGCAGTTGCCAGAATCAGCAAATTGCTTGTTTCCCTTCCCCACATCACCCAGCCATGGGTCAGTTGGTGGACACGAGAAGGGTCAGTTGGTGGACTCAACACAGTAGTGGCAAAATGTTGGTCTAGACACTTTGCTTAGCTCCTGAAACCTGGTCTGAGTGTTTTTTCAAAGAAAAGCTAGGAATTTTGGCCTCCCAAGCAAGTGACAGCAAGAGTTTGTTAACTACATAAATATAGCCCCATATCCCTGTTCAACATCAGACAAGGTTGAACCAGAGTGATTTTTTTTTTTTTTTTAAGACAGATTCTCACTCTGTTGCCCAGGCTGGAGTGCAGTAGCATAATCTCAGCTCACTGTAACCTCCACCTCCTGGGTTCAAGTGAGTCTCGTGCCTCCGCCTCCCAAGAAGCTAGGATTATAGGCACGCATCACCACACCCTGCTAATTTTTGTATTTTTTAGTAGAGATGGGCTTTTGCCATGTTGGCCGGGCTGGTCTTGAACTTCTGGCCTCAAGTGATACACCTGCCTAGGCCTCCCACAGTGCTGGGATTATAGTTGTGAGCCACTGCACCCAGCCCAGAGTGAATTTTTTTTTTGAGACATAGTCTCACTCTATTGTCCAGGCTGGAGTGCAGTGGCGCTCTCTCGGCTCGCTGCAACCTCCGCCTCCCAGGTTCCAGCGGTTCTCCTGCCTCAGCCTCCCGAGTAGCTGGGATTACAGGTGCCCGCCACTACACCCAGCTAATTTTTGTATTTTTAATAGAGATGGGATTCCACCATGTTGTTCAGGCTGGTCTTGAACTCCCAACCTCAGGTGATCCGCCCGCCTTGGCCTCCCAAAGTGCTGGGATTACAGGCATGAGCCACTGTGCCCGGCCCAGAGTGAATTTTTTATATAAAATCCATATTTATTGGAGCCTTTGAGAGCTCCAAGGACACAGACCAAACCGCGATAATCTGGGGATGAGGACCCGTAACCTCCCACCTCCACACTGTATCGTATTAATTGGTTTGTTCTTTTAGGCTCTGGGTCCCCAAACTTTTAGCAAGATTAGCTTGGATAATAGCTATTTATTAACCCATTTCTTATTGGCTTATTTGTTCAGAATCTTCTCAGAGACCTGAACTTTGCAACGTAAAAATCTTTGTACCTAAAGAGCTCAGCTACAATGGCCAGCTTCTCTATGAAAACCAACAAAGGCTCTAATACTTTTTGCCCAGAATGGGGAAGGGGAGGGGAGCTGTTAGGCCGAGGAACTCAGATGTGTGTGACCCACTTGGTGTTCAGGAGGGCCTGGGACTCCTGGTAATGTATAGCAGTGTGTTCAAGACACACTCGCCCTAAAGAGTCCCAGTTTCTCTCTAATACCTGATGGTCTCTTGGAGAACGCGGTTAATAGACAAGGGTAAAGGTCATTAATTATAAGATCCAAGTGTGACAGAAACCCTATTGGAAAGAACACGTCTCTTCAAAAGACTTACTAGACATTTAGAACTGTTCAATAGAGTTTAAATTTGGGAGCGAAACCATTACACCTTGTAAGAAAGAAATGCCAGACCAACACGGTGCTTCATAGACACTAATTTGATTGACTAGGCATCCCCTGTTTCTGTTTTACACAAAAGCTCTTGCCCAGATGCAGACACACACACACACACAACACACACTCTTCCACCACCACTTGTGTACAAACATGAATGCAGAGACAGGAAGAAACACGAATTTGCTTTTTTTCTGCATGATACTCAAAACCATTGAGTTTCCAGCACAGCTGCTGCTGCAGAAGAGAGAAAAGCACTTGGCCCCAGAGTCTGTTTATGTGTTTGAGCCGAGAAAGCGATTTTTGTTGCAAGAAGCTCTAAGTGAGACAGAGTCAGAGAACAAGAGAGAGAGAGATAATTATCTAAATTATGTTCGTGCTATTATCGAAGACGAATATAGTTAAAATGTAATTAAATATGACGGGCTAGCAGGATGTAAGCCAAGCTTTGGAATGCTAATCATCAATTACTGCATCCCCTTAGGGGAATCAGGGAGGCTGTATGGCAGAGTCGGAGCGGCTTGGGGCTGGGGGACTGAGTGAGACGTGGAGTATTAAAACTCCCCCTCCCCTGTCTCCCCACGTAGTCATTCAAACCACCATGGATGTCCCTGGGACACATCCCTTTCTGTAGCTGCCACAGCGTTAGAATATGAGGAGCTGGTGGGAGGGTCCTGCACCTCTCTTTGAGAGGCAACCCCTCTAAAAGGGAATGTGAGCACGGAAGGTCAAACTCAAGACTGGCTCGTAGATGCAAGTGCCTTTACCAGACAGAAGTCTGAAGTTCCTCCTCTGCCAGAAAGCATCAAATGCTCACCTACCTAGATCAAGGAATCCCAGGAGGGAAGTCAGGCAGGGAGGTGGAAGTGGACTGTAGTCGGGACAGAAGGTGCCACATGTCCATGCTAGCAAGCTGCTCCTACCACTCAATCTCTAACCTGGGCAAGGGGCCCGCTTTGGCCATACATTGAAATCACTTGAGGAATTTAAAAAGGACTCAAGCAGGGCCCACCCCGCAGAGGTTTTGAGCGTTAATTGGTGTGGGCTGTGGTCTGGGAGTTCAAAAGTTTAGCTCCACGGGTGTTTCTGATGTGCAGCCAAGGTCCAGACCCACTGGTCCAGCTATAACCAGACTTCCGCTAACCACAGCCAAGGGGAAGGCAGGCAGCAGGAAGTGAGGACTGTAGTTAGTTCTTATGGCCTTCCACGAACCTCAGCTATACCTATCTCAAGGCCAAGAAGAAAACACTATAAGGATTTACTTTTCTTAATCCTGAAACATAATTTTTATGTCAGTTCTGGTGCTAAATCCCCAAAGAATTTTGAACTTGGTGAGATTACTGTACAAGAGTCCATTTTAACAACGAGCTCTATCTAAGGCTGGGGTAGAAACTTGGCCACCTCCTTGGACCGGATGGGTGATGTGAGGAGCAAAGCAGGCCAGGGCAGGCTGCAGGGAGTAAGAGAGACCACCAAAAGCTCTCTTCATCTCCAGCTGTTGTCAGGCAGGGGAGAGGACTCGTGCATGCCAGATCTTCTGGTTTCCAAGAGAAGTGAGACATCTGTGTTTTGCTGTGAAATCTCCCAATGTTTAAGTGGAAGCTAACTCAACTTTTTAAAAAATACTCAATAAACCAGCAAAGTATGTCTGTTGAGGCTCCCATGTGCAACTTTTGAACTTAGTGAGCCTTTGGCTAGTCAGCATGTGGCCAAACGATCACAAATTCCCATAGCTCCTAATGCAGTTTTCTGCGGCCTCGGGTCGGCAGTCAGGTTAGACCAACTTGGCCCCGTTTTTCCTAAGCCTGACACATAGAGGGTCTCAATAAATAGTTGTTGAATGGACAAACAGGGTGAATGGAGCAAACCCAGAATTCCCGGTAAGTGTGGGCAGCGAGATAGCTATAAAATCCAGTTAAGCGTGATGCAGAACAAAAGAACATACTCCTGGGGTGCCAGATTAGAGAGGCCTGCACACTGAGTCTTCACTTTAGACTGGTATTAGAGATCTGGGGCCAAGGCATCTCTTCAGAAGGGAATAAACAGGATCCGGGCTGATTTTGAGTCTGCCACATAGGACACCCTCTGTAGCTCTGCCTTTGGGGACCCAGCAGGGACAGACATGCAGGCCCAGCTCAAGGGCTGTTAAAACACTGTAATTCCCACTTCACCCAGTGTTCTGGAAAATGCTCTCTCTCTCATATCCCCAGTCCATAGATCATCTTTGGATATGATTAAAGAGATGAATGTAGTCCTTGGCCCATCACTACAATGCGCCAGACAATAAGAACAGCATGCTTGGAGGGACGGCGGGCAGCTGTGGGGTCAGCACAAGAGGCTCAGTCGTAAAGAACTGTCAGAGGGATCTTCAGGCAAGTCTCGATGCTCACTCAAGGCCTTTAATGCCCGTCACGTCTCAGTGCCACATGGGTTGGAGAGGGCACCGCCGTCACTGCCATAAGCTCAGTTGACAGGGGACAGGTTTTATTATTTCCTCCCTTTTCAAGAATCTGTTCCAAAGGTTCATGCCTGCCTTCCAGCCCTGCTCCCAAAGGCTGTAAATATATATGCTCCCCATGTACCTTTTCCACTCCTCATCACCACAGGCTCTGCTCCCTTTCTTAGGCTCTGCTTTTTGTTAATTGTAATTAAAAAGAATTATCAAAGTTATACATGGACATAGTTTTGAGAATGAAGTAAAACCGCAAGACTTTTAACAAAAAGCAGCAGTCGGCCGGGCGCGGTGGCTCAAGCCTGTAATCCCAGCACTTTGGGAGGCCGAGACGGGCGGATCATGAGGTCAGGAGATCGAGACCATCCTGGCTAATACGGTGAAACCCCGTCTCTACTAAAAAATACAAAAAACTAGCCGGGCGACGAGGCGGGCGCCTGTAGTCCCAGCTACTCGGGAGGCTGAGACAGGAGAATGGCGTGAACCCGGGAGGCGGAGCTTGCAGTGAGCTGAGAGCCGGCCACTGCACTCCAGCCTGGGCAGCAGAGCAAGACTCCGTCTCAAAAAAAAAAAAAAAAAAAAAAAAAAAAAAAAAAAAAAAAAAAAGCAGCAGTCTTCTGCTTCATCCTTCCCTACCCCAAGTCTCATTCTCCAAAAGCAACTGCTTTTCCTTTTCCTCTTTTAAAAAATAATTTTGAAAAAAAAACATATATTCCAAAAAATATATTTAATGTGATTTAAAAATCTAAAACTGTAGACTGAAATGTTTCCCTCCTACCTTTCCTTCAGAGATAGTTGATGCATAAACAAGTGTATATATTCTCCCCATTTACTTTGTTTTTCCTCCAAGGTCTCAGTGTAATTTTATTTTCTTTTTAATGTTTGTTTGTTTGTTTGTTTGTTTGTTTGTTTGTTTGTTTTTGAGACAGGGCTCGCTCAGTCGCCCAGGCTGGAATGCAGCAGTGCAGTCACGGCTCACTGAAGCCTTGATCCCCCAGGCTCAGGTGATCCTCCCACCTCAGCCTTCCAAGCAGCTGAGACTACAGGCATGTGCCACCACACCTACCTAATTTTTTATTTTTTGTAGAAACAGGGTCTCACTATATGCCCCAGGCTGATCTCTTGAACTTCTCCAGCAGTCCTCCCGCCTTGGTCACCTAAAGTGCTGGGATTACAGGCATGAACTGCTGCACCCAGCCTCAGTGTAATTTTAGAATTCATATCAACTTTGGATTCAGTTAATACATGTCATTACATCATTGACCCCATTTTCTTTTAATACAGGTTTTTCTGTACCCTGGAGATCTCTTGCATTTCCTCCCTCTCCCCATCCCCCACCCCCCAGCTTATAGTCCTTCATTATAAGGATAAGGATCTACCATAATTTACTTAACCAGTCCCCAGTGATGAGCATTTAGGTTGTTCTCTTGCTGTTCAAATGATGCTGCAGTGTGATCCCTATTCCTTCTTCTTCCCTATGCTGCGTCATACGTTAGAGTAGTATAAGGGAATTGCTAGCTCTAGGGGTATGTGCATTTAACACTTTGCTAGTTGAGGGTGTGTCAACTTGTACTTCCTCTGGCAATGTGTCAGAGTGCCTGTGTCACCCCACCTTGTCCAATATAACACTTGATCAGACTTTTAGATTTTGAGGCAAACATATTCATCTCTTTTGACTTTTTTTTTTTTGGTTGTATCTTCATATTCTAAACTATAGGCTTATTCTGCTATTTCCTAATTACATTACTGGAGTTATCTATTGTGTTCCTATTTTGAAAGATAAGGATATAAGGATTTAGTTTCATTGCCCTCCCCGCTTGCAAGTACACACATGCTCGTCTCTGCTCCATCCTCTTGTTTAGTTAAATCACAATTTTTCTTTGTATCAGGTTTCTTGTTGGCATTAGGATGACTATGTAACTATTGTCCAGAGCCAAGCCGTGTAGTATGCTACAATCACCTTTTTTAAATCATTTGTTTTTCCTGGAGTTAAAAAGTGGCCAGGTGCGGTGGCTCATGCCTGTAATCCCAGCACTTTGGGAGGCTGAGGCAGGTGGATCATGAGGTCAGGAGTTCAAGACCAACCTGGCCAAGATGGTGAAATCCCATCTCTACTAAAAATACCAAAATTAGCCAGGCATGGTGGCGGGCGCCTGTAATCCTAGCTACTTGGGAGGCTGAGGCAGAGAATTGCTTGAACCTGGGAGGCGGGTTCAAGCCTCCCAAGGTGGGAGGTGAGGTTGCAGTGAGCCAAGATCGCGCCACTGTACTCTAGCCTGGCAACAGAGCAAGACTCCGTCTCCAAAAAAAAAAAAAAAAAAAAAAAAAAAAAAAAATTGCTTAGTTTTCTGTATCTTTCATTAATTTTCTGTGTACTATCACTGATTCTTCCCCCTAACTTTTGTAGAGCAACACAAATTCTCATAACCTGGCCTCATAACACATCTGGTCAATTAGTTTCTTTGTCTCCCTTGAGATGTTGCTATGAGCTGCTCACCTTCCCTCTCCAGTCTGGACTAGTTGTTCTGTGGGCCTGTTTTACGGCTCTCATCCTGGGACCTCCCACCCCATTATTTTAGGAATTCCTCTTGCCTTTATTCCATGTCACATTCTCTGTTTTGTGGATCCCATAACTTTCTTTTTTTTTTTTCTTTGCTTTTTTTTTTTGAGACAGAATCCTGCTCTGTCACTCAGGCTGGAGTGCAGTGGCACAGTGCTGGCTCACTGCAACCTCCGCCTCTTAGGTTCAAGCAATTCTTATGCCTCAGCCTCCTGAGTAGCTGGGAGTACAGGTGCGCACCACCATGCCTGGCTAATTCTTGTATTTTTAGTAGAGAAGGGGTTTTGCCATGTTGGCCAGGCTGGTCTCAAACTCCTGGCCTCAAGCGATAGTATCCCATAACTTTCTTTATCTTAAGTTAGTCCTTTGTTTTGGTGGAACACACTTTCTGGTAGTTTCTTATGAATGCATTGGAGTTGAAGTTTTTATTATTTTTTTTAATTTTTCTTCACATAAATACAAAGAGAGGTTGGAGGTGAATTTTTTTTATGCCTGAATGAAAATTTCCTTATTCTGTTGTCATACTTGATTTACTTTGGGAATAGTCCTGTGGCTGGGAATGGTCCCATGGCTGGGAACTAATTTTTCCCTCAGCATTTGGAAGGAAGTGATCTATTATCTTCTGACCCCTAATGTTGCTTTTGAAAAATTCATGTGAACCTGATTCCCAGGTCTTTGGGATGACCTGCTTTTTTTCCCTCCAGAACTTTTAAGATCTTCTCAAGTTTCTTAATAATATACTTTGGTGTGGATCTTTTCTCATTTCCTGTAATGGCTACTTAGTGGGGTCTTTAACCTGGAAACTTATGTCCTTCATACCTGGGAAAATTCGTTGTGTGACTTTGGCAATTTCCTAGCTCATATTTTCTCTGGAACATCGTATTTCTTGCTGGAACATCTAATTAGATGGTGGAACTCCTCGTTAGATTCTTTTATTCTCTTAAACTTTCTCTTCTATTTTTTTATTTTTGTAATTTGATTTGACATTCTGGGAAATTTCCTCAACTTAACTTTCTAACCCATTTGTTGAATTGTTTTATGTCGTTCCTAGTTTTAATTTACAAGAGCACTTTCTTGTTCACTAAATGTTCCTTTTTCATATCATTTTATTTATTCTTATTTCAAAGAGATAATAATGCTTCCTTTTATCTTTCTGAGGATAATTTAGGTTTTTTTTTCCTGAAGCTTTATTCTGCTTACTGAACTGTATGCATGTCCTCTGAGTTATTATTTTTCTCTATTTGCTGTTGGTCATCTTTCATGTTATAGTCTTTTTTTAAACATTTTAAACAGCTTTATTGAGATACAGTTCATATACCGTACAATTCACTCATTGAAAGTATACAATTGCATGGCTTTAGTATATTGACAGAGTTTGCATCCATCACCACAATCAATTTTTGAACTTTTTCATTACTCCAAAAAGAAACCACATACCCTATAGCCATCACCTCCCAATCCCCCCATTTAATTCCCCAGCTCTAGGCAACCACTGATCTATTTTCTGTCTCAATATTCTGTACGTTTCCTGTGAGTGTAATCATACAATACCTGATCCTTTGTGATTGGCTTCTTTGACGTAGCAGGTTCATCAGTATGATATTAATAGCATGTATCAAAATCTTATTGCTGAACAGTATTCCAGTGTATGGATATACTACATTTTATCTATCCATTCATCAGTTGATGGACATTTGGGTTGTTTCCACTTTTTATTATGAATAATGCTGCTGTGAAGATTCATGAACAAGTTTTTGTGTGGACATGTGTTTTCATTTTTCTTGGGTGTATATCTAGAAGTAGAATTTCTGGATCGTATCACACCTCTCTGTTTAACCGTTTGAGGAACTGCCAGGTTGTTTTCCAAAGTGGCCACACCGTTGGACATTCCCATGAACAGTATATAGGGGTTCCAGTTTCTTCACATTTTCATCAACACTTGTTATTATCTTTTTTTAATTTTTTCTTTTATTGATACATAGTGTTTTGCATATTTGTGGGCTACATGTGAATGTGTTTTACATGCATAGAATGTGTAATGATCAAGTCAGGTTATTTTGGGTATTCATCATCTTGAGTATTTATCATTTCCATGTGTTGGTAGCATTTCGAGTCCTTTTAGCTACTTTGAAATATACAATATATTGTTGCTAACTATAGTCACCCTAGTCTGCTGTGGAACATTAGAACTTACTTCTTCTATCTAACTGTAAATTCCTACCCATTCACCCCCCTTTCTTCATGTCCCCCTCCCACCCTCACACTCTTCCTACCCTTTGGCATCTATCATTCTGTTCTCTGTCTTCACATGATCAAGTTTTTTAGCTCCTACGTATGAGAGAAAACATGTGGGATTTGTCTTTCTGGGCCTGAATTATATCGCTTAACATAATGACCTTCAGTTTCATCCGTGTTGCTGCAAATGACATGATTTCATTGTTTTTATGGCCAAACAGTATTGCATTATGTAAATATACCACATTTTCTTTACCCTTCTGTCCATTGATGGACACTTAGGTTGATTCCATATCTCTACTGTTGTGAATAGTGCCACATTAACCCGTGAGTGCAAGTATCCCTTTGGAATACTGATTTCTTTTTTTGTTTTGGGTAGATATCCAGAAGTGAAAATGCTGGATCATTTGGTAGATGGCATGTTTCCAGAAATTTATCCATTTCCTGTAGTTGTACTTTTAGATTTTTAAAAATTTATTTCTCACCTTGAAAAATAGTAGTAGTTTTTTGAGAAATCTTCACTCTATACTGTTTTCCATGGTGTCTGTACTAATTTACATTCTCACCAACAGTGTATAAGAGTTCTTTTTTCTCTTCATTCTTACCAACATCTGTTATTTTTTGTCTTTAATAATAGCATTCTAACTAGGGTAAGATTATATCTCATTGTGGTTTTGATTTACATTTTCCCAATGCTAAGTGATATTGAGCATTTTTTCATATACCCCTTGGCTCTTTGTATGTCTTCTTTTGAGAAGTGTCTATTCATGTCCTTTGCCCACTTTTTAATGAGGTTTTTTTTTGTACATTCTGGATATTAGTCCCTTGTTGGGTGAATAGTTTGTGGATATTTTCTCCCATTCAACAGATTACCTTATCACTCTATCGATTATTTACTTTGCTGTGCATAAATTTTTAAATTTAATACAGTCCCATTTGGCTAGACCAATATCCTGAACTGGTTTCCCTATGTTTTCTTCTATTATTTTTATAGTTTCAGGTCTTACATTTAAGTCCTTAATCAATCTTGAGTTGATTTTTATAGATGATGAGAGATAGGGGTCCAGTTTGTGTATGGATATCCAATTTTCCCAGCACCATTTATTGAAGAGGGTATCCTTTCCCTGGTGTAAGTTCTTGGTTCCTTTGTCGAGTATCAGTTGGCTGTAAATATGTGGATTTATTTCTGGATGTTCTCGTATTCTCTGTTGGTCTTTGTGTCTGTTTTTATACTCATACCATCTGTTTTGATTACTATAGCCTTGTACTGTATTTTGAAGTCAGGTAGTGTGATGCCTCTAGCTTTGTTCTTTTTTCTTAGGATTGCTTTAGCTATACTGGCTCTTTTTTGGTTCTACATGAATTTTAGGATTTTTTTTTTTTTTCTATTTCTGTAAAAAATGACATTTTGGGGCTGGGTGCAGTGGCTCACATGTGTAATCCCAGCACTTTGGGAGGCCGAGGCAGTTCATGAGGTCAAGAGATAGAGACCATCCTGGCCAACATGATGAAACCCCATCTCTACTAAAAATACAAAAAAATTAGCTGGGTGTGGTACCACATGACCATAGTCCCAGCTACTCGGGAGGCTGAGGCAGGAGAATCGCTTGAACCCGGGGACCAGAGGTTGCAGTGAGCCGAGATCGTGCCACTACACTCCAGCCTGGCAACGGAGTGAGATTCCATCTCAAAAAAAAAAAAAAAAAAAAAGACATTTTTGGATTTTTGGTATTTTTGATGGGGATTGTATTGAATCTGTTTGTTGTTTGCGGCAGTACAGTCATTTTAATGATATTAATTATTCTAATCCGTGATCATGAGATGAGTTTCCATTTGTTTGTATTCGCTTCAGTTTCTTTCATCAGTATTTTGTAGTTTTCCTTGTAGAGATTTTCCACCTCCTTGGTTAAATTTGTTCCTAGGAATTTTTTCCATGGCAGCTATTGTAAATGGGATTACCTTCTTGACTTCTTTCTTGGCTATTTCATTATTGGTGTATAAAATGCTACTGAATTTTGTATGATGGCTTTGTATCCTGCAACTTTACTGAATTTGCTTATCAACTCTTAAGAGTTTTTTGGTGGAATCCTTTGATCTTTCTGAATATAAGATGTCATCTGCAAAGAGGGACAATTTGACATCCTCTTTTCCAATTTGGATGCCTTTTGTTTCTTTCTCTTGCTTGATTGCCCTGCCTATGACTTCTGGTACTATGTTGAATAGGAGTGGTGAGAGTGGGCATCCATGTCTTGTTCCAGTTCTTACAGAAAAGGATTTCAACTTTTCCCCATTCAGTACGATGTTAGCTATGGGTTTGTCACAGATGGCTTTTATTATTTTGAGGTATATTCCTTATATGACTGGTTTGTTGGGACTTCTTACTATGAAGGGATGTTGAATTTTATTAAATGCTTTTTCTGTGTCTATTGAAATGATCATATGGTTTTTGTCCTCGATTTTGTTGATCTGATGCATCACGTTTATCAATTTGTGTCTGTTAAACTATCCTTGCATCCCTGGGTTAGATATCCCACTGGATCATGGTGTATTATCTTTTTGATGTTCTGTTGAATTTGGTTTGCTAGTATTTTATTGAGAAGTTTTGTGTCTGTGTTCATCAAGGATATTGGCCTATAGTTTTCTTTTGTGGTTTTGTTCTTATCAGGTTTTGGTGGCAGGGTAATGCTGATGTTGCAGAATGCGTTAGGGAGCATTCCCTCCTCTTCAGTTCTGGGATTTTTTTTTTTTTTTCATTTTTACTTTTTTTTTTTTTAGAGACAGGGTCTTGCTCTGTCACTCAGGCTGGCATGTCGTGGCACAATCATAGCTCACTGTAATCTCAAACTGCCAGACTCAAGCAATTCTCCTGCCTCAGCCTCCCAAGTAGCTGGTATTACAGGCATGCGCCACCCAATTTTTTAGAATAGTTTGAAACAGATTGGTATTAGTTCCGCTTTATATGTTTGGTAGAATTTGTCAGTGAATCCTCAGGTCCTGAGCTTTTCTTTGTTGGGAGACTTTTTCTTACGGATTCCATTTCACTACTCATTATTGATCTGTTCAGGTTTTCCATTTCTTCCTAATTCAATCTTGATAGATTGCATGTTTCTAGGAATTTATCCATTTCTTCTAGGTTTTCTAGTTTGTTCGCATATAGTTGTTCAGAATACTGTCTGATGATCTTTTGTATTTCGGTAGCATCAGTTGTAATGTTTCCTTTTTCACTTGTAATTTTGTTAATTTGGGTCTTCTCTCTTCTTGGTGAGTCTAGCTAGCAGTTTATCAATTTTGTTTATCTTTTCTAAGAACCAATTTTCCATTTCATTGATCCTTTGTATTTTTATTTAGTCTCTATTTCATTTAGTTCTGCTCTGATCTTTATTGTTTCTTTCCTCCTGCTAATTTAGGAGTTTGATTTGTTCTTCCTTTTATAGTTTCTTGAGGTACATTTTTATATCGTTTATTTGAAACCTTTCTACTTTTGGATATAGGGACTTAAGTCTGTAAACTTCCCTCTGAGTACTGCTTTTGCAGTTTTTTTGCAGGTTTTGGTCTATTTTGTTTTTATTTTCATTTGTTTCCCTGGAGAAGGCAGTGCCACCTTCAGTGACAGTGGCCTAGGCCTAAAGGTGGGAAATGCCTGTGGTGCTCATACCTCAGCCCCTGCTCTGGTAGCCAGCGCCTTGGTTGCCCCTCAGCCCTGGGTGCATAGCCTGTGCGCATCTAAGCCCTGAGGACGGCAGGCCATGCTTCTCCTGACCTCAGGTCCAGCTTCACAGGGCTCCAGGACAGTGTGCAGTCTGTAGGGGCGGGCCCTAAAATAGAGCTTTGTTTGTGCCTCCACCCCAAGGTGGAGGACCCATGGTCACCCTTGCCTACATTTTAGGGGCAGCAGCCCAGGCTTTTCTTGCCACCGTTCCCTTTTAAATGTTAGGCATTGTGAAAGCTGGCTGGAAGCTTCCAGTATATGGATGGGTTTGTGGGCTTCATTAAGGGCTATCAGGCAGGGATTAGACGTTTCACTGGGATACCCCTGCCCAGCACACTGGTGCTTTCTGTGCCTTCTCCCTGGGATGCTCTTTCAGATCTGCATGGCCGTGTCCTCCAGTTGTGTAGGTGTTAGCTCATTTGTCACCTTACCAAAGAGACCTTCCCTAAATATGTTAACTAAAGCAATGCCTTCCTCCCAGTCTACTTAACACTGTTTTGTGTTTCTCCATAGCCCCTTTTTAACGCTGATAAATTTGTTTTTTTTTTTTTTTGGTTTTTTTTTTTTTTCTGTCTCCTTCCCATTAGAACATGAGCTCTTTGAGGCCAGGGACTTTGTTGTGTGCTATATCCTCAGGGTCTAAAAATGGGCTTATTCCATAGTAAGGACTTGGTTGATATTTATGGAAGAAAGGAGAGATGGACAGAGAGAGGGAAGGTCGTACAGTATCTGTAACTCTTTCCTCTTGGGCCGGTCAACAGCTCCCGAAAGAGACTCTCCAGTCTCCTGCGTGGGATTTAAGACTGTATCACAGTGGCCTGAAAGCCAAGGGAGGGAAGGGAACTGGGTGGGGGGGGGGGTCTCACCATCTGGGATATGACTTCCATGTAACTCCTTTGCTCTCAGCTGCTACCGGATTCTACCCTCTGCTGTGCCTAGGGCCCTGGAGTTCAGATCTTCTCTGTTCGTGATCTCTAGAGGGAAATGTGTGTCTCCTATGCAGGAAGGAGGGGAAGGGATTTGAGGAGTGCACCTGCTCCTTTTTCCTTCTTTCAACCAGTCTTCCTGGTTCAGCCCCCTGCACACCTCCACCTTCAAAAGTAGCTAGTCACTTGAGGACCTGAGCCTTTCTAGGGTTCTGTGGTGTGAATCCACTTGCTTTCTGTGTGCCTTCTCTCTGAGGTGCCGATGCAGAGAGAGGGTCACACCTCCTCATTCTTCCTCTTTGTTTTGTGGTCATGCATGTGTCCGCATGTATTAATTAATTAATATATAACACATATATTTGATGGGAAACATATTTCTTTACTGCCCTTTTAGTGGAGAGAAGGCAGACTATGCCATGTGTTGACTTTGCTGTGTTTACTTGCCAGTCTGGCCCTGGCCAAATACTTTCCTGTCTCTGCCTCCCCAGTGTTCAGCAGGTCTGCTGCAGAAAAGTTCTGATATGTGCTTTCTCTTTATAGCATGTGCAGTAGAATCACATAACTTTCCAGATTCAAGCAGACTAGGCACCCTCACCCTTGCCACAGGATCCTGAATCCCCAGAGGAGGCAGATCAAGGCTAAGGACAAAGAGCTGCTCTCTACTGAGCACTACAGTCACCCTTTCTCTCATCACTTATGGGCCTGTGCAGTGTCCTTGTCATCCAGAACCACTCACGCGAACCCTGCCCTTGCTGATGGCAACCGTACATTCCTCCCACCCGGTGGCTCTCCTGTCCTCTGCTTCCTTCCGATGGTGACACAGCTGGCTGGAGCCAGCAGCACCACCTGCCAGATCCACACTGCTACTGCAGGACCAACTCCACTTTTCCCCCTAACTTTTATATTTGTAATTTAGCTAATTCCATCTCCAGCAAATTCCTGCCAACCTGAACACAGACACTGTTTTAATCCCTTTCTCCTCTTCTCTTTCTTTTTATTTATTTCAATAAATACATAAGAGAATGTTTAAAATACATAAGAGAATAAAAATAATATAACATTTCCTCACGTACTTATCCCCAGAATTGACCATATTTAATAATTTTTGCATATACTTCAAGTCTTTTTTATTTTAATCAAAGAAATGAAACATTCTAGTTAATGTTGAAATCTCCTTTGTTCCCCATTAGCAGTCCCAGTCCTCGTCCGCTCCTCAGAGAACAATCACTGTCATGAATTTAGCATCTATCCTTCCGGAATATTTCACACTATTTTACAGACCTGTATGTTTTCCTGAGTCACGCATACAGTTTAGTGTGTATAATCCCATATTGTACATATTGTCCTCTAACGTGCTTTTGAGCAAGCCTTCTGTTTTAGATCTTTTTCCATACTGATCTTTTTGTAGAGAGAGCACCTGCTGAGCCTCTTTTCTTTCCAGTTTGCCATATGTGTGAATGTAAAGAGGTGAGAGTAATAGCCAACAGTTAATTTGCTTTCACCACGTGCCATGCTCTTTGTGTTTTCTCCTTGAGTCCTCACAACCCCAGATGGTAAATACTGTTACCACCCCTACTTCACTTGGGAAACAGAGACTTTAGCGGATGGTCACTTACCTGAGGCCACCTTATGATCCGCTCGTGTGTATGATCCGTATGGTTCTGGCCACTGGGATTTCTGGCCCCGGAGTCATGACACAAACACATAAATGAGGTGTCAGTAATGTTCTGGGAGCCAGCAAAATAAAACCCAGGGGACAGTGACTAGTCAGTGCCTTGGCCTCTGGATTGGTGTCTTCATCTTGCCCTTTGGTGGAAAGAACCTCAGCTCACAGTCATTAAATCTGGCTTCTGTTGCTGACTCTATCCTGACAGCTCTAGGATGTCACACAGATTACTTCTCTTTGTCTCAGTTTCCTCGCCTCTGAAATGGGATTCAGATTGCTGACTGCCTACCTAAAAGATTGTGTTGGGAACCAAATGAGATAGATCACGACTCTAAGACACTTTGTAAACCACTCAGTGGTCTGTGGATGGGAAAGGCTTTTAGGATGACAAACTTGGCCCGTTTTTTAACTTTCCCTATTAACAGACCGCCTACCATGTTCCAGCTACATCCCCATGATTTCATTTGCATTACAGAATTTAATCCTCACTCCTCAAGCAGCAGCTTTAGAAAGATTGTTTTAAATCCCTTGTTTATCTGGCTTGCTTAATTACTACTCTGGCAACAATATCTCTTTTTTTCCTTTTTTAAACTTCATATACATACTATTTTAGCTTCATTATGGGTTAAATTGAGTTTTGTGGGTGGGCCTGGGCACCCTCTCAAAATTTATAGCCTTATTTCTATGGAAAAATTGTTTCCAAGCATCAAACAACCAACTACAAGGCAAGTTTTGGAACACCACCAGTTTATAAGTTGGGACCACTGTACTGTTTGCATTGTTCTCTAATGAGTTTGTGGAAGGAGAGCTAATCTCCCTGGTGAGATTACACACTTCTTAAGGAAGGGGCACTACATCTTGCACATGTCCTCCCTAACACCCAGCAGGTGCCAGGTGTAAGGATGTATTCAAAACATACTTGTTTAATTCATCCAAAGCCCAGCTTCTTGTCTGCCTCCAAGACATGGGTGCTGATGGGAGTCGCCTTGGGTGCTCCAGGAACCTCTGTGGTAATCATTGAATCATATACTGTCAAGCTTGACAACTCACAGATGAGGCCCAGAAACACGGTGTATCTTGTCCAGACTCATTGGCTGAATGTAATTATAGTAGTAGTAACACTATCAACTATTTTTTTTTAGTGTTTAATGTATGCCAGTACTTTTCTAGATGTTTTACATTTGTTAATGTATTTCATCTTTACCCAAAAAATTTAGGTAGTTATTCCTATTATTCCCATGTTACAGATGAAAAGACTGCAGTCTTAGGTCCTAGAGCTGTTAAAAGCACAAAATAAAGATTCAAACACTGGCAGCCAGGGTCCAGGGCCCATGCTCTCCACCCCTGTGCCACATTGCCCCGAGTCCTGAGAGACCAGGAGGAAAGGCTACCGTCTTGACTGTCGCCTGTGGTCCTCTCCACCGGAATACTTGGCATAATAATGCAGTGCTGGCATTCTCACTGGCTCCATGCCATGTGATCTGTATTATTAAGTCCTCGGACAATAGGCAAGATAGGTACACTGTGTACTGCTTACATGTATTATACATTCTACCAAGTTCAAACAGTGCAGAACAGCACCAAAGTAAACTAAATGGCTCTTGAAATTCTTCCATCCAAAGCTAAAATCTGGACCAACATTTTCGCAAGCATTCTTACAGACACCTATGTTTTAATACATGTGTGTATAGTTCTGCACATGTGTGCATGGTGAAGAATAAACAAAAAATAAAGAATTTAAAAAGTAAATAAGTTTAAAATTTTTATTAAATAAAAAATAATTAAAATTTAAAAATAATACCTATGTGTATAGAGACATATTTACAATTGGACATAATTGGGACCTCATTCTACATGTGTTTCTGTGAGCAGGTGACCGGTGTTATTTCTGTTAGCATTGCTTAAATGAGGAAAGTACACTCCGGGGAGGGTAACAGTTCATCCAGTCAGAGCCAGTTTGGGTTGGGACTTCAATCCTGTGTGGGTGTTTTGTTTTTATTAAGCTTTTTTGTTTTTATTAAGACCACATTTATTTTTTGACATTCATTGCTCCTGTTCAAACACCTTCCTCTAAGCGCCCAGCCCTGGCTCTGAACTGGGCAGGCTGCCATGCCTGTAGTGGTCTGTTGTCTTTCCTGCAAGTTTTGCCTACTAGAGAAGAGATTCTGAGTGCCTGGTGAGTTGGAATATTTATGCAGCTATCAATAAAGCCCAATAAACATGGCAGTCAAGCTTTTGCATTGACTAAACAATGCTGGTGTTTTTTGGCTCTGTGAAATCTCAGCCGAGGCAGCTCCTTTGAGGTTTCACAGTGATTGCAAATGTGGCACAGTCGTGGTGGTGACCACTCCGGTGCCACCTTGTCATTTCCCCTTCAAGCAACCATGACAAGTTATTCTGAAGAAGTTCCGGGGAAATGGAATCTGATGGGGAGAGAGAGATGCTCATTTCCTTGTTCTAACCAACTTCCCTTACTACTGATACTTTGGTCTTGGAATTGGTATCCGGCTCTGCTGAAAATGAAATCATATATTCAACTCTCAGGCTGAAGTCCAGTGTGATTAGATATTAATGCAGTGTGATGGAGGATTGGTATTAAATTGAGACCTTCTGATCTCCTCAAATGTTCCCTCCTGCTCAGGCTGCTGCCCTGCCAGCCCTGCCTCCCCTGCCTCCCCAGGCAGAAACAAGGGCAGTGGGGCCAGAGCCCAGAGCCCTAAACCCGCTGCAGAAGCCTGGCATAGGGAAAGGGGAGTGGAGGCAAGAGGAGCAGCAAGGGAAAGAGGGGAGGGAGACCCAGGTTCAGGCCGGCTCTGCCCAGGATGGCTGCCAGCGAGACCTCACTGTCTGGGTTCCTTGAACCTCCTCTGCATCATGGAGGGAGGAGTACGTGGGACCACAGGGCCATGATTCTGGGCCTGCCTTCACTCTCAGAGCTACACACATGTTGTTGAGGACCAAGAGCTTCCAACTGTCCAGAATCACTTGGATATTTGACAGGCATCGAGCTAGAAGGCTGAGAAGAACAAAATCTTTGCTCAGTTTCTTCCACTCCTGCACCTCCCCATGCCAGTCCTTTTTGTGAAACTGTGACTGGAACCTAATAGCTGTCACCAGCTACCATCACTCATCCTATTTCTGTTTCTCTTCCCTAGAGGCATGGCCTGAGAAGCAGCCAGTGGGCCAGCTTTAGTGTACTCTTTAGCTTCCTTTAGGGACAGGGATGGGACTCTGATGTCCCAGTGTGAACCTTGGCCAGGGGCCGCTCCCTTCACTTCTCCCCACCTGCTGGAGGAAGGACATGAGTGTGTGGTCAGTTCCACTGCTTGGCTCGCAAGAGAGAGCTAGGCCTGTGGAAACCCCACAGGGTCTTGCAGGACCCCTGCCGGCCAACGGGCTGCATCCCATCTAGCAGACCCTCCAAGAGAGCTAGGGGTCTGGGAGGACAGCAGTTGCTCACCAAGAAAATAGGGCACCAGCACAAGCCCTGGGCATGGTCAGATGGCATCACCTTCATGTATGAATAATAGCATTTTTACGGAGAGAGTGATTTTTCTTTTTTTTTTTTTTTTTTTTTTTTTTTGAGGCAGAGTCTCGCTCTGTCGCCCGGACTGGAGTGCAGTGGCCAGATCTCAGCTCACTGCAAGCTCCGCCTCCCGAGTTTACGCCATTCTCCTGCCTCAGCCTCCCGAGTAGCTGGGACTACAGGCGCCCGCCACTTCGCCCGGCTAGTTTTTGTATTTTTAGTAGAGACGGGGTTTCACCGTGTTAGCCAGGATGGTCTCGATCTCCTGACCTCGTGATCCGCCCGTCTCGGCCTCCCAAAGTGCTGGGATTACAGGCTTGAGCCACCGCGCCCGGCCGAGAGTGATTTTTCTAACTCTGTTTCCAGAACACTGGTTTCAGGGGCACAGACTTTGCACACAAGATGGTAATGACTTTTTAATGACCTTAAGGGGACAGGTGTCCAGGAGGCAGTGAGTCAGTCTCAGTGGGAGGTTCATAGTGAGAGGGAAGATGGAACACCTGAAACCAAAGGGGGAAAGCAAACTGCAAATACATAGATATTTTCTTTGCTAACATTACTTGGTAATTAGACAATTACAGGAAACAGCTTCCCAGCAGCTGGCATTTCCACTGTGAGAGCGGAGGACGGATGGCAACAACTGTGAACTCCTCACATTTATTACAGAAAATATGATTGGAGTTTACAGTCGTGGGTGCTGTGCACTCCTCCGGTGCATTCTGATGAGCTGCTGAGCATTCAGCCAAGAGCAGAACTCCTCCTCTCAGGTCCGCTCAGGACCTGCTCTGCTGAGTCTTCAATGAGCTGGCCTGGCCCGTGCCGATCAATGAGGAACTGCCTTTAAAATATCGGGGATGCTTTGGAAACCACCCAGACGGAGCCAGGGCAGTCTTGAGAATAGATGGTGTCGGGGACAGCATTTTGGAAGCAGGAAAGGAGGGGGTAGAGGCCTGTGGAGAACTTGCCAAAACCCCCATGTGCCATCAGTCACATGGTGGGGTCAGAGGGTAGTGCAGGACCCCCGCTGCCCCAACCCAAGTGCTGGAACTCCGCAGCCCTCCCACATCCCTGCCCTCTTCAAACTCTCCTCCTCCCAGAAGCCTCCCGTGCTGAGTAACTGCTCCCCCTCAGATGCGTGTCTGACGAATGACTGAGGTCATTCTGCCAACAGCCCTGAGGCGGGCCCCATCATGGCCCCATTTTATAGATGGGGAAATGTATTTATGAACTCCTGCCACCGTGATTACATCTCTTTGTCCACACTCTTGTCGTAATGAGCCTGGTCTGCACTTTGTGCTTGTTTATGGAGGGCTTTGTAAGAACCCTAAGTGACGTTCACAGATGGGGAGGAGTGCCTTCTGTGATGGGGTTGTAAGCTCCTGAATAGGGACACTGTGTATGTCCTGCCCCTCTCAGCCATACATTAGGTGCAGCCCTGCCCCCAGCCCCTCCTACAGTGCAAGTCTCCGAGGACAGGAAGCCCTCCCTCAGTGGACATGACTCCGTCAGCCACACTGTCAGTTAACTGCACTGTCTAACCAGGCAAATGGTTGTTTCCTCTCCCAGGTCCTGGCAGTCAGTGAGTTTTGAAAGACAGCCTGCCTCCTTCATCCGTATCGTTGGGACACACAACACAGCAAATGAGGTAAGGGTCTCTTTTCATGAGAGGTGCCGCAAGATTTCCTGATGTACAGGTCAATGCTACCTCCTGAGTTAAGTGGAATTGTTTGTTCTGCCTGCTAATGGCCTGTTGTTCAGACAGCTTGGTAAGGAGAAAGTCCTGCAATTGCACAGTGGGGATATCATTATCATTTTTTGATATCTCTTCACTGGCAAATGAAAGCCAGCTCCTATTGCTTTACTAATTCCTACAGCTCTCTGTGGAATCGGCCAACCACAGATGCCTTGAGAGGTCAAACACCCCATCCCTTGTCTCTGAGTCCTCAGCCCTCCCAAATGACAGCAATTGTATGAGGTTCCTTGCCCCATCTGAGCATGGTGTCTAGCAGGCAGCCGTGCTGCTGACCTGTCACTCCCTTGCTGTTTCATCGTCACACTGTGTCAAGCGTGTACCTCCAAAGAACCCTGGTTTAAGAGAGGCAGCATAGGGAATGATGGGTTGAAATGCAAGAGGTACATGAGAAACCTAAAAGTAGTAACATTTCTGCAATTCTACCTTTCCATGATCTTGCTCAGATTTATGCTGGATTGGCTCTATGGTGTGCCACCACGACAGTCTCATGGGACCCAGTGCATGAGGTTTAATGCTCTGTGGCACCATCTTGAAATGCTTAGGGTCTTTTTATCTTTGAATTGTGCTTTATAAATGAAGCTCCACAGCACAATGGAACACACACCAGGACCTTAGAGCTTCAGCCCACACGCAATCCCACCTCCTGCCCCTTCCCACCTTCCTGCCATGAGCTCTCAGCCACCCACTCCCTGAGCCAGGATGCCTGGGTTCTGCTTGGCCTGCCCCTCCTCATCTCACGCATGATCACTGCCCTCTCCACCCCTAGCAGGGGCCCTGACACAGGGATGGACGGGGCCAGAGTCTGGTGTGAGTCCTGAGCTCAAGTCACAGAATAGGGCCCTGGGTGCCCATGAGGGGCTTCACTGGCTGGGGGTGGTGGGGGGGCCAGTCCCTGTGCCTGAGGTAGCACATCATTAAGTAGCAAATAATAACTAGTGTGACAGCTTGAGAGAGAGAGAGACCCTAGATGAAAGCAGAAAGGTTTCTTTCTGCTTTTTGAACATAGGGCTCCTCGTTTCCATCTAGCAAATGGGCCCTGTGCTCAGGATTCATGCATTGTCTTTATGGAATTAAAATTTCCCCAGAACACATCAAGGTGTTTCTGGTACTTCAAAAAGCATTTATAAATGTGAAAATATTGTGATAATTTTTTTTTTTTTTTTTTTTTTTTTTTGAGACGGAGTCTCGCTCTGTCGCCCAGGCTGGAGTGCAGTGGCCGGATCTCAGCTCACTGCAAGCTCCGCCTCCCAGGTTTACGCCATTCTCCTGCCTCAGCCTCCCGAGTAGCTGGGACTACAGGCGCCCGCCACCTCGCCCAGCTAGTTTTTTGTATTTTTTTAGTAGAGACGGGGTTTCACCATGTTAGCCAGGATGGTCTCGATCTCCTGACCTCGTGATCCGCCCGCCTCGGCCTCCCAAAATGCTGGGATTACAGGCTTGAGCCACCGCGCCCAGCATATTGTGATAATTTAAATTCATTTTGGCTTTGTATTTATTTAGAATAAAAATGGTCCACATCTACAATGTGTTTCTTGCAGAGAGGAGCTTGTAAACAGAAACCTGGAACTTTTCCTCTTGCCTCTTTATTTCAAAACAAACCTGAAAACTATAAAAGTAACCAACTGATGTTTTCTAAAGAAAAATTTGAGAATTATAAACACCAGGTCATAAACAATTGAAATTTTTACATAGTAACATATTGAAATCGAATGAACTGTTTCATTTGCAGTTCTTGCTTTTTATACAGTGCATCCCCCCCAAAATTTTAGACTGTCTTTTTTCTTTAATTCCTAAATGGAACTCTGAAATTTTGTATTACAACAGAAGGAATTCTCAAGTCAGAAAAGGCTAAGAAGCAGCAAGGCGAGTCTGCTCAGAGCCTTCTTCTAGGGCTGCCCTCGGTCCCAAACCTGTTTCCTCAGTGACCAAGGAAGAAGAAAAGCATCTTGGACATTTTTTTCCAAAGCTATTCTAGATGAAGAATGATTTCCCATTACAGAGCTCTGAAGTTGGAGTGTAAGACCTCTCTTTCATGATGAGTTTCCCAAAAATGTCTGTGCAAGGGGCCCCAACCACTTTGGTGGAGATTGGACCAGCCATTTTAAATGGGTTGGACAGTAGGTCACTAGTTAACTTGTAATCCATCCCATTTGGCTCGTGAATAACTTGCTCAGTTGTCTTTTTGAATCAGTTATTGATCAGGGGGAAAAAAGCCTCAAAGTAGTGTTGCCAACTGAGAAACATTTTTTTTTTAAGACGGAATCTCACTCTGTCACCCAGGCTGGAGTACAGTGGCGCAATCTCAGCTCACTGCAACCTCTGCCCCTGCATTCAAGTGATTCCCCTGCCTCAACCTCCCAAGTAGCTGGGATTACAGGTGCCCACCACCACACCCATCCAATTTTTGTTTGTTTTTTTTTTTGGTAGAGACAGGTTTTACCATGTTGGCCAGGCTGGTCTCAAACTCCTGACCTCAGGTGATCCACCCGCCTCAGCCTCCCAAAGTGTTAGGATTACAGGCGTGAACCAGCCACCATGCTGGGCCAGGAAACATCTTAAGTCATAAAATACATAATGAACAGGATCTCATTCTCAGAGCACACAAAAAGGCACAATAAGCCAGGTGCGTTGGCTCACACCTGTAATCCCAGCACTTTGGGAGGCTGAGGCCACAGGTTCGCTTGAGCCCAGGAGTTCAAGACCAACTTGGGAAACATAGTGAGACCTTGTCTCTACTTTAAAAAAAAAAAAAAGCCAGGCGTGGTGGCTCACGCCTATAATCCCAGCACTTTTGAAGGCCAAGGCAGGTGGATCACTTGAGGTCAGAAGTTTGAGACCAGCCCGGCTAACATGGTAAACCCCATCTCTGCTAAAAATACAAAAATTAGCCAGACATGGTGGGACGTGCCTGTAATTCCAGCTACGTGGGAGGCTGAGGCAAGAGGATCGCTTGAACCCAGGAGGCCGAGGTTGCAGTGAGCCAAGATCGTGCCACTGTACTCCAGACTTGGCAACAGAACAAGGCTCCATCTCAAAAAAAAAAAAAAAAGCAAGAAAAAAAGAAAACCAATTAGCAGGCACAGTGGTGTGCACCTACATGTAGTCCCAGTTACCCAGGAAGCTGAGGCAGGAGGATGGCTTGAGCTCAGGAGTTCAAGGCTGCAGTGAGCTATGGTTATACCACTGCATTCCAGCCCTGGGCAACAGAGTGAGACCCTGACTCAAAAAACAAAAAATGTACAATAAAGCTGAACTTTCCTGGGCATCAAGAATATAGCAAACCTCAGAGAATGTTCTTTACTGCAGCATACTGGGTTCTGGGACATTATTTGAAAAAAGTCATAACAGAGAACAATGGAAATGTGTGTAAGCCAGTATGGCAAAGTTCAGAGGCATGAGGGACAGGGGTCACATCAGGGAAGGAGGATGACTTGGACTGGTCAGGCAGGATTCCTGGGAGAGACGGCTCTAGAGGACATGACCGCATGGACAGGAGCACTTCATGGAGCTGGGGAAGGCTGCAGCATAGGACAGGAGGCTGGAGATGAGTGTGCGGCACCACCCTGATTCACAGTCCCATGGGAGCCAGAACTGTGCCATCAGAAACGGGTCGGGCACCTCCCTCACTACGGAGCGTGGCCTGGAGGGCAGAGGATGCAGGGTTTCCTCCGTCTGTCCCTACTTACTTGCTAAGTGACATCAGCAGCTGTCTCAGCTGGCTATTCCACTGGCTAAAGTAACACATTGATTTCTCACAGTCCCGGAGGCTGGGAGTCTGAGGTGAGGGTGCCAGCAGGCTCTGGTTCTTGGTGAGGGCCGTCTTCTGGGTTCTGTCCTCACACGGCCTTCTTTGGTGTGTGCAATTCCGTGAGAGAGAGTGAGAGAGGGCGCAGGCACAAGCACTCAATCTCTTTTCCTATGACACCAATCCCATCATGGGGGCTCCACCCTCATGACCTCTGCTGAACCTGATCACTTCCCAAAGGCCCCACTTCTATCCCATTCCATTAGGGGTTAGGACTTCTACAGAGGAATTTGGGAGGGACACGAGCATCAGTCCATAACAGTGGCCTTCGTTTTAGTCAGAGCCAGAGAAACACTGTGTCCCTCTAGCTACTCAGTGTTTGTGAACCCAGAGACTTTGTGCTAGCTTCAAAAACTATCGATGGAGTTGGTCTATGGCATGGAAAGGTCTGTCTGTGTACGTACGATACAGGGAAATCTGGGTGAAGAAACACTTTGCCGAATGGCGCAGGTAGGCCTGTCTTCTGCAGGTGCTTCCCCATCGAGAGAGGGGCAGGCAGAGCAGGGACTGGTAGGGAAGCACAGCATGGAGGCTCCTGTGAAGAGCATTCAAGAGAAGATGGTGGCTGGGCAGTTTGGCAAAAGGCGGGAAGTGGCCTGGACAGTGTGTAAGTAGCAGCTAGCAGAGCGGCCGGCTGTTTAGAGAGACCTGAAGTCGTTCTTGGAGGCAGGAGCCCAGTGAGTTGATAGCTCTGCACAATGACCATGGAAACTGCCCCGAACTCCAAACACCCCGGCAGCTGCTGGAATAGGAGAAGGCAGACAGCAGGCAGCGCATGGAAGCAGGCCCCCCGGGCTGGCCTGTCTGAGCTAAGGTGGACTGGGATTTCTTGCCCGCTGTAGGTGTATATCTGTCTTGCTCCAGTCGGCCAGGCCTTCCTGCATCCAAACGCTCAGCCTCCACCTGCTGCATGCTAATTTTTCCCACTTCCCTCCGATCCGTCCAGCTCTCAGGCGACGGTGGCCTCGGTAGTCTGTGAGTTTAGATTTCTTGATCACCTGCTCTGGCACGCTTTTGATTTTCTGCGGCATTCCATCCGTCTCCTCTGGGAAGTGCACGTCTGCTACTGGCATCTGTCTCTCATCTTCCTTTGTGAGCACTGCAGCAACGAATTCATTTAATTTTTTAGCTACGTTTACAACTTCTGTCAATAAATTCCCCCAATGCTTACCTCTTAAAGACTCCAGCACTTCCTTCTGTGACCCCTGTTCCTTGTGTACTCAGCATCATCCTTATCATTTATCTTAACTCCTCAGAGCACTCCACTTTCACTCCCCCAGTGTGTGCTTCTGTCGTCCTCTGCTTCCTGCTCGCCTGGCTCTGGAAGCTCCCCTGTGCTTGGCCCGGTGCTCACGCCTGTCTCTTCTTCACCCTCGAACGCTCCCCCCACTCTTTTGTCTTCCTCCCATGCTCAGCACTAGATGGCAGACAGATGTCGGTGTGTCTTTCAGCACATCCACCCTCCGCTTCCATTGTTTCCACGCACCTGATTCTCCCTACTGCCTGTGGCCAAGGAGGTCTTTCTCCACCATTTCCTCCGTCACTTTATGGTGGTCTCGGTTGCCAGCTTAGCAAGCTCTTGGTCATGCCTGTATGGTCACCCACCTGCCTTCAATGCTAATCAACTCCGAGCCACTGGGGAGACAGACGCTGCTTCTAAGTCTCCTGTGTCTAAAATAAACTGGACCTTGTCAACAACATTACAAACATCGAGGGAATCTTTAGTTTCAGCCCCAAAAACTGTGCTCAGAACCGCACTGGTTCTGATGTGCGGGGTCTCCAGCAACCCTTCCGTTTCATGTTATTAATTATCTGAGCAAATAACAAAGGCACATACCTACATCCTTAAAGAAACCCAGCTGGGAGTAAATGAGATCAAGTCTATGCACCTATGAAAATCAGTCAGTGGTGTTCAAGAAATAGAAGTTATGCCTGTTTCTTTTTATGGCTTTTATGAAAACGTGGGTTTCAAAGTTCTAGAGTGATTTTTTTCTCAGTATGCAGGGAGCTCAGGGGCCCACAAGCAGTCTTGAGGGTTAAAAAGGACTGTAGGAAAAGGAAACTCTCTGCAAGGTATTCGGAAAGATAGGGCTTCTGCTCACCAGAACCTACATGAAAGCTTTTACCAAGTCAATAACAGAAACTGAGGATGGTATTGACAGGCTTTAGGCAGCTCTCAGGTTCCATTTTACCTACTGAATTTATATAGTGAGGAGGGGGCTGTGTTAGATTCATCTTTGTATCCCTGGCACCTAGCATGGTGCCTGGCACATGTAAGCATAGAGGACCTGTTAGCTGAATGAATGGGTGAGTGATCTGATCTGTACACCCATCTCTCCCTCTCCCAGTCAATCAAAGAAAGCAATAAAGGAAAAGATGTAATAAACCAACTTTTCATTATCGAGAGGCCATGGCATTCCAAGACGAGTTTTTGTAGTCATATGGAGGATTTTCTTAAACCAGAAACATTTGTAAATGGAAAAGTATGCGCACCAGATATCTCAGCATCTCCTAGCTTAGGACCCTTATAATAATAATCATTATTATTAATTACAATAATAGTAGCTAGTATTTGCTGAGCACTTACTGTGTGCCAGGTTCTCTTCCAGCCCTTTATTACATGATTTAATCCTCATATATGAAGTAGGTTCCACTCTCACCCTCATTTTAAAGATGAGGAAACTCAATACTAAGTGTTGGCAAAATTGTGGAGAAGTGGGCAGTTCCCCTCCAGTGCTGTGGGTGGATGGACTGACCCTGTCACTCTGGAGAAGAGTTTGGCGTTTTGTCCTAAAGGAGCGTGTGCACACATGCACCCTATGGCTGAGCATTCACTTCCATTCCTATGTGTATTCTCCGACGAAGCTCTTGTACGAGGTTAGGAGGCAACAGTGAGGATGCTTTCACCGCAGCCTTGTTCATCCTGAACCCAACGGGACACCACGCACGTCCATCCACAGAGGATGGATAAGCAAAGACAGCATCTCATACAACAGGCTGCAGGGACTGTAGGTGGATGAACATAACAGCGTGTTGAAGGACAGAAGCCAGACACCAAAGAATATGTATACTAGGATTACATTCATGGAAACTTCAAGGCAAAGTTTAACTATAACATTCATGCATACACAAGTGATAAAACTGCTAAGAAAAAGAAAGCAAGGGGATGAATCTTATCTGAGCCAGAATTGGGGTTTCCTCAGTGAGGGGGAGGCACCACTGTTTCTTGCCCCACATGGTATTTCTATGGGAAAACTATGCCTTATAACATGCAGTTTTGACAGTAAAAAGTTTGTTTTTAAGCAAAGAGGCAACTGAGGCTGAAAGACATTAACTAATTTGTATGAGATCACCCCAGTCTTGAGTAGCAGAATCAGAATGTGAATCCAGGCAGTCTGGTGGTTAACATCGAGGCCCCTGCATCTCCCACAAAGGCATAATAGATGGCAAGGTGCAAAATGAGCCCAGCTGCACCCTGGCCCAGAGCTCTATGAGTCAAGCATTGATAAGCAGGTGGCTCTGAGCATGCTGTGTGCACCAGTCGGTGCTAGATCTTGGGGAGAAACTGAGGCAGGACCCTTCCTTAAGGGGATGGCAGCTTCACCACCGGATAGAAATGAATCCCCATAAAAAGCCCCTCACCTCTGGGTGAGGTTTCAAATGGCTGTACCTGATTGATGGTAGAGACATCAGTGAATGAAAACAGCAGCCAGCCCTGAAGGAGGAGGGTGAGTTCTGATCTGTAAAATGGATCTAGTGATCCTGGCCCTTGGAGTTTGGGAGCCATGAATGAGTTTATGTCTTATAAGGACCCGGGAGGGTGGGAGGTTGCAGACCACTCTGCATGCTCTCCACTCCTTATCCAGGGAGAGTGATCAGCCCACGAGCGTGTCAGAGGAGCATCTGCATGAGCCGACAGCAGGACAGAAAGTCTGCAAGTGGCTGCTTGAGCTGCCCTCCAGGACCACTCAGCTCAGGGCCTAGAGTGAGGCAGAATTTATTTACGGGCTTCGGCCAGGCCAGTGAGTGGCTCTGGGCTCCCATGCCACCGGTTCCCATAGCAACACGGGGCTCTAGTGGAAAAAAACAAAACAAGGAAACAGACTCTTAAAAAAAGAAAAAAAAGAAAGAAATGCTCCTTCCTGGCATGGTGATAATTATATCCCAGGTCCCCCCAGGTCTGATTCCACTCTCTCTGGCTCCCCGAGGACTTCCCCTGCAGCATCCTCCAGAGGACCATTGTCTCAGCCCAGAAGCACCTCAAAGCAGTCACATGCTGGCTCCAGGGCCTGAACTCCCAGTGGGCCAGCAGCAGCATGAAACAGACGTCCCAATGGCAGAGCGCAGAGAGAGCAAATGGAGAGGCAGGCCCCTCCCAACAAAAGCTCCTGGTCTGCAGAGAGCACTGGTTCCAGCCTTCAGACTCCACTTCTGTGTGGGAGAGCACCTGGCCCTCCAGGGGCTTCATGTCCCAGCAACTGGAAATGGATGGCCACAAAGAAGACCTGCTTGGGAATAGAAATAATGGAAACAAACTTAGGTTTCAGATGGCAGCACAGAGGCCCTGTATGATGTATGCCAGGTACTGGGCCAGAGAGGAGGCAGTGCAGGGACAGCCAGGACAGTCAGGCCCAGCGGGTAGCCTGGCACCTGTGAATCTGCATAATAGTCCTAGCAGAAGGCTCTGACTGGGTCCCCACCACACTGCAGTTCTTGGGAGCAGAGACTGTCTTGTGGCATCTTTGTGTCCTCAGCACCCAGCCCAGTACCTAGCACACAGTAACCCCTCTATAAATCAGACCAGGGGCCAGAGCATTGGTGCAGGATTCCAAGGGGAATGAGCTCTCAGAATCACTTGTGACAGCCTGAAGCCAGATCAAAGAATAACTGAAGATGGCACCAAGGCTGTGACTGCCATGCCCTTGGAGAATGGCAGAGCTCTGATGGTTATAAGAGACTGTGGAAGCATTCGGTTGCACAAAAATATAGGCTAGGGGAGAGGCAGTGAAAGCTGAGCCATCCAAACAAAAACTTGGATTTAAGGATTATACCTGCAGATAATGATCAAAGCCAGGTGCCTCAGAAGAGCCAGGCTAAGAAGAAAGGGGCTCAGAGGCTCTAGAAGCTGGCTCCACGAAGCAGCACTGGGCAGGCAGGGAGGCGGAGGATGCACTGAGGAGGGCGAGCAGTGAGTGGAAGGAAGGGAGAGGGCCTCGGCACTGGTGCCAGCTTCACTTCCAGCCAGCTGTGTGGCCCCAGTGTCATTTCACCTCCCTGCCTCTCAGGACACTTGCCTTTGAAATAAGGAGAGTAAACTAGATCTTAAAGCTTCCTTCTCAGTAAGACAGGAAAAAAAGGCAGAAAAATATTTAGTTTGTTTCATAATTATAAAAGAAAACCTTTTGTGGGCTTCTTTATATTTAAATGTTTGTTATGAAAGATTTTATCGGAAGAAAAGAGAGGAAAAGCAGGACAACATTGAGCACATGTGGTTGTTTCAGACACTGCACAATCCTTAGACCTGTCATATTGGAGCAGCAATAATTCTCCATCCTCGATTGGCCTGGGAGAAAGTGCCCCCCGACTTGGGCAGACAAGTACCCAGGAGCCTCCCAGCAGTGAGACGCATGGAAACAGCAGCTTGTGAGGGCCCCCTCAGATGTGTCCCATTGCTCTGCCAGCAGTGAGGGGTGATGCTGGAAGCCTCCACGCAGCTGGAGCCCTTTGAGACAGAAGGTACATGAGGAGCCTGGTCACACTAAGTGAAGAACCGCCCAGGCAGCTGGGGACGCATAGGCCAGCCCTGTGGGGAGATCAGGGCCATGGCCAGGCTCTCTTGGTGCCTGTCCAGTGTGGGAAGGGGGCCCTGGTGAGGCCAAATCTACCAGGTGGGGAGATTCAGGCATCCCAGAAGCCTGCAAACAAGAACACTTCCCTTTTTTTGTTTCTTAGTTTTTCAAAAAAAATAACTGAAAGATCCCTCTACCACTCTATGGCGGAATCCATTAAGACAAGAGTAACTCTCTCCCTGGAGCTCTGGAGTGTACACACATCAAAAACAGGGCAGGAATTCCAGGGCTGCCTAGAGTTATATGGATTGGAAAGGCTCTTCCTCCAGAACCTTCCAAGCATCAGCGTTCCAGTTATCTGTGGGTATCCTGGCCTATGTGAATATGAGAAAAGGATATTGTAAAGTTTTTTTAAAAAGTTGTTGCCATATATAAGCACTGTCACCCAGAAACTTACTTCCATACCTAGTAGGGATAAGTACTTGTGCAAAAATATTTGGGTATCCTATCACCCTAAGCAATACTGAAAATTTGTTGCTCACAATTTGGAAATGTCTCCCTATGATGTAATTCCTGGTTTTGTTTTTTGTTGTGTGTGTTTGTTTGTTTGTTTTTGAGACAGAGTCTCACTGTGTCTCCAGGCTGGAGTGCAGTGGCATGATCTTGGCTCACTACAACCTCCACCTCCCAGGTTCAAGCAATTATCTTGCCTTGGCCTCCCAAGCAGCCAGGATTACAGGCGTGTGCCACCACACCTGGTTAATTTTTATATTTTTAGTAGAGACGGGGTATTGACATGTTGGCCAGGTTGGCCTCGAACTCTTGACCTCAAGTGATCCACCTCCCTCAGCCTCCCAAAGTGCTGTGATTACAAGGTGTGAGCCACCGCGCCTGGCCCCTATGAAATGATTCCTTAACTGAAAACAATGTGTTGGGCTGTTCGGATGCACATAAAAAACCATGGTTTATAAAAAGGGATATTTTTTTGGAGGCACTCATCTTCATTTTTAAAGGAACAAAAACAAAACATCTCTGCGGTCTGTAGATGGACTGTTGACTTCTGCTCTGAGGCGAGCATGAGAGAGGTGTTAATGGTGACCATCGTCAGGATCTGTTATGTCACTGAACGCTGGGTGGGTGTGTGATGCCACCACACCAGCCACTGTGAAAGGGAAATAGGGGATCTTTAGGGGAGCGTAAGTTAGAAGCCATGGCTTTGCATCTGACTTGTGGATAGACATCAGGAGGTAGGTATCTGTTTTATAAAGATTTGTCAGCTTGCATTTGTAAGTTGAAAGCTTGGATCCAAAATCCTGTTTGCATTGGTTGGCATGAAAGCAGTCTGTGGAAATTACTCAGGAGGAACCAGGAAAGCAAGGCAGAGTCATTGATCAACATTTATTAAATTTCCCCAATTTCTGCCGCAGTTCACAGTGGACTCTTATGCCAACTTGGGAAAATTAGCAAAGGCTTCTGCTTTTAAAAACCTTGAAAATGTGTCAAGCAAATAGCGCTTAGGGAATCCCTCTAATGAGAGGCAGCAGCCACCAGCCAGCTGAGGAATTAGCCTGGTCACCAAGAAGGGGCTAGCACATTTGTGTACATCCTGTCCAGGGTTCACGGAGAAAAGAACACCCAGGCTCTCTCCAGTATGTTGTGAATTATGGCTCCCAGAGAGGCAAGGCAAAGTGATCATAAACAGCAGCTACAGAAAAGGACACGCGATTGTGACTGGGGCTGTGTCGGATTCATACACACGACCACATTCCAAATTAGCCGGCTTCTCTCGGGGGAGAGATCCAGAGGCCATTGAAGACGGTTCAGCGAAGGTGCCCCTTTGTGAGCAGCGGCAATCAAACAGGCTAATGGGATACATGATTGCTGAAAAGGGGAAGGGAGAATGATGCGGCGGCCGGAGTAATGGTTTTGCATAAATCATAGTGCGGTATGCCTCAGCCACTTTTGGTCACATCCTTTCCAAGAGGTATTGCAGTCTTGGGAAAGGTTAGAGAAAAGAAATTGAATCACATGAGCTTCTGAGCAAAGAGAGACTCAGAACTTGGCTGTTCCACCTCGAGGGAGGCCCAAAGGTGCCTGGTGGAAAGAAGTGGGCTGAGGAGCTTGGGGTTACGGTGGGATGGAGAGGGCCACTTGCCCAATATTTCCAGATTTCCCCTCCACCATGGCAGTGATGACTTCCTCCAAGCTGCCATCACCCTCCTCCAGCTCCTGTGTATAAAAAGCACTGCCGCCTCCCTTCCCTCACACTCCTCTCCAAGGGCCGGAGGCAGCTTCACGCCCAGCCCCAGCAGCGTGGCCACCAGTGAAGGTGCCAGTTTCCCCACAACAGGCTTGCTTTTCACTACTGCTCCCAAGAACAGAATTGGGACCACCCACAGACCCCCCTGAATGCCCATGTGCATTGCATGCAAATCTGAGGATTTCTGGGGTCCCAGGAGAAGTAACCCCAGCCTCGTACACGTTGATGGGCATCTGAGTGGTCTAGGAGCTAGCTGGGTGTTGGCTTACACAGTTGCCACATTTGGCTGAAGGCTGCTAGGCTTAAACCATCAACAGAGATGAATGAGCCAGGCACACTGCTCCATAGAAGGGTGACCAGAGTGAATTGCAGACAGGCTGCCAGGAGTGAGGTGCCAGGGCCCAGATCTTTATGTGGAAATCTCGTTCCCTTTGCCTCCCAACCCCTCAAGACCTCACCTGTGCACACCTTCCTCTCTGTAGCCTGCCCTGACCTCTCTTCCAGGCAGAATCAGTTTCTCCCTCGCCTCTGATGTATGAAATATGGCTGGCCCCGTGCTGGTAGAATTGTTTGTGTGAGGCAGGCATGTTGATACAGTGGAAAGGTCCAGGCTTCAGGGATGCACAGCCCTGAGGTTCATTCCCAGCCTGCCCACTCGCCATTTGCAGAAGAGTGAACACACGTCCCAGCAGAGGTGCCTCTGCCCCCATCTGCCCGAGAGGTCCTGAGGGCAGGGGCCGCACTGTGGACGCACCTGCTGGAGTCTGCACTCAGTGAAATCATCGCAGGGAAAGGGTCTGTGAGAGTCCTTGGCATGAGTGCAGGTCTGCGCTGCTGTGCCTGGAGCCCCAGACCTGCTGCTGGCCACCTTCTGTAGCACCACAGTATGCCCGTCCCCGTCCCTTCCAGGGAGCCCCGACAGTCACTGTGTCCCTTTTCTTTCCGTTGTCAGTCTCACCTAGTCTGTTACCAGATTCTTTTCTTTCTCAATTTGAAAATGACTCCTTTCTATTGATTCCAAATGGCTAAGTCAGGGGACTCCAAGGTTTAAAGGTTTGTTGTCTAGTTTTTAAAAATACTTGTTATTTGAATTTGTCACCACAAACATATATTCCTTTTTAAATAACTTTTTTAGTTTAAGAAAGATTCGTTTATAAAGAGTCTCCTAGGCTGGGCGTGGTAGTTCACACCTGTAATCCCAGCACTTTGGGAGGCCGAGGTGGGCGGATCACAAGGTCAAGAGTTCGAGACCAGCCTGGCCAACATGGTGAAACCCATCTCTACTAACAATACAAAAATTAGCTGGGTGTGGTGGCAGGTGCCTGGAGTCCCAGCTACTCAGGAGGCTGAGGCAGGAGAATCGCTTGATCCTGGGATGCGGAGGTTGCAGTGAGCTGAGATAGACCCCTGCATCCTAGCCTGGCGACAGAGCGAGACTCTGTCTCATAAATAAATAAATAGTCTCCTTTGTCCAAGAGTATCAGGATCTCTGCCCAGCTCCAGGCCAGGCCCTCACCCTATCCCATTGGGTGTGGCCCCTGCCCCTACCCTTCCACCCCACACCCTGCTGCTCCAGGCCCTCCTTGCTCTGTCGCCACCCTTTGGCTTGAGAACCTGTGTAGTTCTTCCTGTTTTCCTTCCACACCAAGTCCTCCCCTTCTCCATCCTCTCTAGCTTGGCTGACTCTTCCTTCCAGACTCACCTCAGATGTCTCCTCCACCAGGAAGCCTTCCCTGACTCCCTACCTGGCTGGGTCCCACTCCTCTGTGCCCCTGGGGCTCCTTCTCCCTGGCTTATGTGACTGCTGGCCTCACTGGACTGTACACCCTCTGAGGGCAGCTGGGACCTCGTCCAGTCAGGCACGTAGGAGGTGCTTCATGCTTGTGGTATGTGTACCTCCTGACCCTGCTTACGTGTGCAGCGTCATCCTCTGGCCGTGTCTGCTGCATATGTGACGCTTATCCTGTGCTCTGCTTGTGTGCAGAGGCTGTTCCCTCCCCACCTGTCACCTGTAGCTTGCCCACTCCCACCCATGGCATGCTGTGCCTCTTCACCTGCCTATCCATTTGTAAAAACACTCTTTTTCACTTAGAATCTTCGCCACACAGTCTGTGATATAATACAGGTAACTGCCTGTGTACTGCCTTTGAATCTGGCAGCACCTGCGTGGCCTCGTGGAGATGCTCAGGGAGACTGCACTTCATTTAGTTGGGATTCTGGGGCCACAGACTGGGACGCAGCTCTGAGATGGCCCCAGTTACTTGCAGAGCCACAGGGAGCTCAGTCAGGCAATTAAGGCCTAGGGCTTCCAGGGGCTTCTAGAGTCCCCTAACTTGATGGCAGAGCCTGCTGTGAGCTCAGTGGCATCAGGGAGAGAGACAGTTAGGAGTTCTTTAGGAGAAATATCCATAGGAAAACACAGCAACAGTTGAGATTGGCTGTCAGTCTTGTTAGGTGTGTTGGGAGTAACAGCCATTTGCATTATTAACTGAAAACAAATTGGCTAATGGTCTAAACACAGTTGTGCCCTTACCACTGCCCAAGTTAGACAAGAGATAAATGCAGCTGGAAATGAGAAGTAGAGTGAGAACCAGGGCACCGACAGGTCGGGTCGTGGAATGTCTATCACATGCTCACCACAGACAGCATCTCTTCCCAGGCTCTTACCAGCACAGTACGGAGCAGAGACCCGCCCTGATCCCTCCTCCGGTGGGAGGCCGGCTCTGAAGAGCAAGCTGTAACACTAGGGCCACTCTGAGGTCTTTTTTAACTTTATTTCTCAATCCAGGGTTTTTATCGATTTGTTTATTCTTGTGCAAGAACCTGAGTCGGTAGAAGGATAACTAAGCCTTGGTCCTGGAGTCAGATCGGAGCTGACAGATGAGTAGAAGGAGGCAGGCAGCGGGGTGGGCCACGGAGCAGGAGGCACCCTGAAGGCGTGCCGGGGGAGGGGGGAAGAGCTGGCCTGGAAATTAACAGGACTGTAGAACCTTGCAAGAGCAAAAGGAGAGAAAAACCATTCAATGCCAGAGGAGCGAGCTTGAGGAAAGGTAATAAGGAGTAGGACAAATGTAAGTCAATTCCAGGATTAGTGTCAGCCTGAGGCTCTGGGGAGCGGCCTCCAGAGATACTGACGGAGCAGGGAGAGCAGGGATTACACAAATAACCGATTAAAGAACATGATAGGGCAGGATAAAGAGCTCCTGTGTCAGCAGGGGGAAGGAGCAGTAAAACGCAGCCTGTCCTGAAAAGTCCTGTGCGTGGGCGTGGAAACAGAATATGGCTCTGGGTCATATTGCAAAAGAGAATGGCATATTTGCTGGGTTACGAGAAGCTTTAGTAGGGGGTGTGTTGAGGACCAGGACTGCACTCTCGGGTGTGCCCTGGCCCTGCAGAGCCTGACCTCACCTATCCCTGGGCGCGGAAGGAAAAGCACTCATAAGGCAAGTGATCCACGAGTGGCCAACATGCCCAGGGCAGTGGTGTTACTGAAAAGCTGCAAGAATGTGGAGCTGATGGAGGAGTGGATTAATGGTTGTCACCTAGAGGATGATTCCCAGATTCACACGGCCTAGCCCAGGGCAGAGCTGATGGCCCAAGTAGTGTTCAGATCTCCGCATAAGGCCTTCCCCTAGGACCTAGCCCCTCCGGTTGTTGACTGGTAAGCCCTGCAGATGGACCCACAGAAGGAGATTTTATAAAAAAGAAAGGAAAGAAAGGAAAAGGAGGGAGACATAGGCTAAGTGGGGGCAGCTTCAGCTGTGAGGCAGTGAGGGCTCTGCAGGAAGCAAGGACCGGGTCTGAGACCCTGCCCGGTAAGGAGAGAAATCAGCTCCTTCTAAAAGAAAATGGCAGCTTCCAAAACAGAGTGGACACACCAGGAAGACACGGTCTCAGTCTTCACATGAGGAAATGTGAAGTGTAAAACAGTGGGCAATAAAGGAATTGAAGTGGGAATATGGAAAAGATAGTGATGCAGGGAGGTAAGCATGGAATTTACATTTTCAGTATAATTCTGCAGTTGATAACTACATTTGTCTCTGTGAACTTGATTCCATGGGAGAAGGGCGTGTGTATGCGTGTGCACACATGCTCGTGCTGTGCCAACAAGAGCCCCCACCCCACCCTTCTCTCCTGCACCCCTCAGCTCACACATGCATGTCAGGTCCCCCCTGAAGCACACTGTCTACTCCAGGTCAGGGCCATGGCTTACCCTTGCTTGTGGGGCGCTGAGCTCAGTGCTGTGCCCTGTCTGCACGGTGCTGGCACGGTGTTGGCACAGAGTTCATGGTGCTTCCAGGCTGACCTGCTGTCAGGTACGCAAACTTCTCTCAGCTCCTAGAGGGTGACTGTCGGCCGGGTGGCTGGCTTCTACACATTGGGGGCGTTTGTTCCAGGCTGGCTTGAGCCATATGAGGTTGAAGTCCACTCCCCAGCACAGCTGCCTTGGCAGGGTCTGTGCTCAACCATTGCAGGGCCAGGGAGAATTATGCATCAGGAACCAACCCAGGACAGGACACTGTCCCATTGCAGGGCACGCTCACACACCTTCACACTCACTCAGACTGGGGCCCTGCAGACGCACCCATGAACCTCATGTGCACAGCTTTGGGATGCGGGAGAAAACCAGAGTACCCAGAGACAACCCACACAGGCACGGGGAGAAGGCGCACATGCCACACAGGGTGGACGTTATCTGCGGACCTGCTTTCCACAACCTCACAGAATTGAACCACCACCACCACAGTCAACTCCTGTTGACTTTTAACCCAACTGCCAAATACAAAAATTAATTAAAAAGAAAAAAACCCATTAGACAAAGGTTAGCAAAAACGGAATAATCCAATGTGAACATTTTGTAGGAATGCATGTCATGGTGTCTATAACTTCTCGGCCACTGGCCCATTTCCTTTCATCCTGACTGATCAAAATGTCTTTACAGCATGCTCGTTGCCATCAGGTGTCTGCACCGGGGCAGGCGTGGGCAGTGGGAAGGACTTCCGCTAACTCCCTCGTGGGAGCCCCCATGCTGGGCAGGGCAGGGTCCCGACTTGCGGCAGCTCCAGGGCCGCGTGCTGACCCTTCACTCATGGGCCTTTTCCTTTTCTCTCCCAGGTGTTCCACTGTGTCCACTTTGAGTGTCCAGAGCAGCAGAGCAGCCAGAAGGAGGAAAACAGCGAGGAATCGGGGACGGGGGACACCAGTCTGGCCGGTCAGCAGCTCGACTCCCATGCCCTGCGGGCGCCCAGTGGCAGCTCACTACCCTCCAGCCCAGGCTCCAACTCACGCTCCCCCAACCGGCAGCACCAATAAAGGAGGCAGCGGGCCTGGTGTGACTTGGTGGGCTTGGGCGACGGCAGGAAACAGTCTCCTCCCTGAACAGGGGTCTTTGTTGACTGCCCCCGCCCCTGCCCCTTTCCAGGGAGGAGCTGCAAAAGCAGACACCGAACAGGTTTCCTCCCAAGGACAGAAAGGGGCTGCTTTGTTCTTCTCAATTTGTCCAAATCAGGCTGGTCTCGAGGGGGAGAAAATGGGTCTTCAATCTTCATCAAGTCCACCATTAACACCCTACCTCTCTAATCTAGCCCAGGCGCAGGGAACGGGAGGAAGTCATAGACAGGCCTGTGTTGGAATACAAAAATGGCACGCCAACACTCAGGCGGAGGAGAAAGCGTCAGGCCTTTGCTACCTGGAGGCACCCTTTAGGAACGGGCTTCCTTAGAGTGTTCATTCTGCTGGAAAACATTGCCCTGGCAACCAAATGATTTTGTTTTTCTCTTAGTTATTCTCCAGTCAGTGAGTCATACGTGCTCCAGAGCTATTTGAAATGCTCAAGCAGCAAATCACTAGTTTTAATCCCTTTGGATGCTGTAATTTTCCTTCCTTGGTTTTCAACGGTTCAGCTTGGGGGGACAGAGGCCCATCATGCATGTCTCCTAAATGAGACACGGATGTGGCTCATCCTGGCACTTGGGCCACAGAGGAAGTTCTGCAAATGCACACGAGCACATCAACCTGTAGACACTGGAGTTAATAGTCACTCGTGTGGCTGAGTTATTCACCTGTCATTCCTGACATGGATCCAGCCTTTAAGCTTGGGAGGCTGACAAGGAAATAGTTACTATATCTGCTGCTAATTCACTGTTCAGAAGTCCATGTAGATAAACATATACCAAGTTCTGGCATGGCCAAACCTGCCGGGGACTGCCATGGCTTAGCCGCCCCTCCAGTTGTGTTTAGCGGAGCATTGGAGAGGCAGCCACCTGCCCATCAGCGTCGGGAACGCAGAACTGGGACTCCGTGCTTCCCCCACACCGCAGTACTCAACTGGGGATTGAAAAATAGCAGTTCTAAGAAGCTTTTCTCCTAATCCTCATCGAAAGGACCTCATTTGATGATGGTGGTTTGATCTGGCTCCGTCTCTTACTTAGTGATTTCCATTCCAGTGCTGCCTGCCCTGGGTAACTGTGGACATCATTGCCTGTCCCTCTGCTGTCCCCAGAGCTCCTGCCTCTGTCGCCATCAGCATCAGCCTGGGAGTCTCCCCAGGACGGCACGGCATGGCACACAGGCAGCACCACGTCCCTGGGTCCTCGGCGCCAACCTGCAACCCTGATCAGAGGAGGGTGAGGGCGTGGGAGTTTCCTTTCAGTGTGTCAAAGACGTATCAGCTGCGCTCCAAAAAGAGCCAACAGGTCAGCCGCTTCCTCCTAGTTTAACTTGGTTTTGAGTTATTTGTCCATATGGAAATAGTAGGGTAGCATCAAATTGCATGACTAAATTGGAAGACTGTCTTTCCGTGTGAACACAGGATAGCAGACATCAGAGGGCCACTGGGTCAGGGCGGACATGTTCCTGGGGAGGAGCCAGGCCCCGCAGCTCTCCATCCTCCTCAGTGGCTCCAGCTGCAGGGCTGAGCTGCTTCCTATCCCCTCAACTCTGCTCTCTGCCACTCCCTGTTGTGTGGGTGAGCGGAACACCCCTGGGGCGCCAGGCATTTCCTGATGGGAGGAGGCTCCTGTAAGGAACGTGGGCGCCCGCTCCCAGTGGGGGCGCTGGCTCTGTCAGCCCCCAGCCCCAGGTTGCCAGTTAGCCAGGGAGCTCCTGCGCACTCAGCACTTCCTTCCCCAGTGTGTTTTCTACCCAGAGGGGGACAGAGGAGCCAGATCAGTCATATCAAGGGCAGAGTTCAAACATTTTGAGAGAACCATTCACGTGCTTCTTTTTAAACATGGGCATCGCCTGTCCAGAGGCCCCGGCCTGGAGCAGCATGCTGCTGACCTTGGGAAGAGACGCGGGGCTGGTGGGGGAGCTGGAGGGGCTACCCAGCCCTGCATCTGCAACCCTCCAGTCCCCTGCCCACGGAGCACGCAGAGCCCTCCTGTGCTCCGGGAACTAGACAGCAGCTTGGCAGCTCAGCCTCGTGTCGGCAAAGGAATACGCTTCAAAGCCTCGGCCCTAGACCCACATCTGCAGCTCCCTGGCCTGTGGCAGCTCTTTCCTTTGGGGCATGCCCTTCTGATCTCTGTCCTTCCTGCTTCCAGCACTTTAAAGATGCCCCTTATCATCAGATAAAGAGAAGTCAGGGGAAGATGCGGCAGCACTAACAGCTGATGTCACTGGTGAGGACTGAGGGCAAAGTCTCATTCCCCCACAGCCGCGCTGCCAGCTCACCTCCCCTCACTTTGCTGGGAGCCTGCCCTGGACTCCGGAAGGACACCAGGCTGGGTCCACCTCCTTTCCCAGGCTGGAGGCGTACTGCCCTTCCCCAAGGGGTCTTCTGAATGGGGCAGGCTCTTTTCGTGTGTCCAGCTGGGTCTGGAGGCCAAGTCAAGGTGTGTCACACCACACACCAGGGCAAGACCCTCATCTCCAGGGAACAGGGACAAGTGAGCAGCTACCAGAAAGTCCCCAGGCAGCCTGGAATTCCCCAGAGCCTGGCTGGTCCTACAGAGCACTTCTCCCCTAGGCCACCTGGACCAAAGCGACCTAAAAGTTTGAAGCTAAAAGCAAGTGCTGATGATGGGATGGGCTGGCACGTGGCTGGGAGGGTTCCTGGGCACCACAGAGCCCTCAGCCCAGCAGAGAGTAGAGGCTGAGTCCGTGGGAAGCGGGACTTGTGAAGAAGGAGACATGGCCAAGCCCCTGATTGGGGAGACAGGCTCCCCCATGCCCGGGCCAGCCCCAGAGGCAACAAGCCAACATGAGGAGGGGTGGCAGGTGAGGCTGACGGGGGTGCCTGTGGCCCGGGCCTATGAGGGCAGTGGTCTTCAGTAACCAACAGAAAGGGCACAAGGGCGTGACGGTCACCACCACCCAGGCAAAGAAACAGGAGGTGGCCAGCACCCCCACCCTTCACTTTCCATCATGTTTTTTTTTTTTTTTTTTTTTTTTGAGGGTAGAAAGGCAACTTCATTGGAGCTTTTGGGGGAAAAAGCCTTCAAAGTCACCTTCCAGCAGCTCTGGGGAGGGTCATTTGGGGTGGACTGAGAGTGTCGGGCGGGTAGGGCGTGTGCCACGCAGCAGCTGTGTCCCTGCAGCCAGCACCCAGCAGGGCAGTGTCACAGGAGCCGCTGCAACCACTTTGGACTTGAAGCAGCTATGAACAGCCCCCGCCCCCCGTCTCTCCCTCACACACAGACACACGTATTACCATTTTCTCAGTGTTCTTTCTGCTTTCATTCTTTTGATTTTAGTTAGAAGCGTGAGCCATGATGGATGTGGGACTCTTCTCAATTGCTCTTTAAATTGTCACTTTTTAAACCTTATTAAATGAAGTGTCGATTCCTGACAAATACATTAAAAGTGCTTTATTCCTAGAAGAGTTGGAAAAAGAAATTATTTTCAGCAAGGGTAGGATGTGTTTGTTAGACTGATTCCTTGGCAAAAAAGGAGAAAAAAAGCTTTTGAATTGTGCAAAAAATTGCCCAGTAGTTATGCTGTCGCCCCAGTTGTCAAACTGCTGTGCAGACGGCTCCAGCCCAGTCAACTTCACCTTCTTTTTAATTTAGAAGATAACAAAATTGTAATCACTTATCCTTTCCAGAGCCAAGGGGGAAAGGAAGGTATAATCTACAATAAAACGCGAGCGTTCTGTGCACTGAGGCCACTTGGTAATAAAGAGACAGAGCGTTCCCCTCACAGACTTCAATTAAGAACCTCCCTTTGGACAGGGAAGAAAGGTGTCAAAAGAGGAAAAGAAAATTAAATTTGCCTCCTTCCAGGAGTTTTTCCTCATTAGAGCTTGCTTGTCAGTGTTATTATTTTAATCTTGCCTTCTGTGTGGTGACCAGCTCCTCCGAGCGATGCCCAGGTCGGGCGCAGGCCGGGCAGGGCAGGTCTGCAGCGATGCCACGGCAGAGGTGGGCATGCTCCATTTATTTTGGCAACTGCAGCCATTGATTCTGCATGTTTATCCTGACAATAGCCCCAGCAGGAGTTCAGTTAGGAATGTAAAATGCAGTTCATGGTTCTGTGCCACCGTGGCTTTTATTATTATAATATTAAATTAGAAGTTGTCCCAGTGCCTGGTGTTTGCTCAGTTTCCGGAAGAGAGGGAAGGGAAAGGTTTAAAGGACATGCAGGACAACTGGAATGCCCCATCTCTCTCGCTGACATGGACCCAGTCATACCTGAGGCTGGACGGGATCTGGAGGCCCTGGTCATTTGCAGAGTGAATGGTGAAGGAAGCGGGCAGAAAAGGTTTGCTTGGAGGAAAGACCAGTTGCAGAGAGGCAAGGCAGAGAGAGAAGGGGTGGAGGCAGCAGGCCTTTCTTTGTGGTAGGTCTCTGGCTTCCAGTAGGGAGGAGGGAGGAGGCTATGCCCTTCCTGGCTCTTGGCTACACCACTGAGGACGCCCTGAGGGACAGCATGCTTACCCAGCCTTTGCACAGTGCCCGGCCTCAGGCTTCCACGGGCCTCCAGCTAGGACTTTCTGCTGGACTCATGCAGAGGCAGGGAACAGGTGCACGGAAGAGCCCCCCCACACCCTCTCCAACACACCCTTGTTTGAAAATCACTGTTCTCTTTACTCACTTTAAAAAGTGTACAGGGAACACCTGTTCCTGGCATAATGCTCCAACCTCGCAGAAGGGGCCAGGTGCCCCTCATCTGGCTCTGGCTGCTTCCGACCTGGGCCCACGTCATCCTTCACTTCCTCTGTGACCACCACTGGTCACGGTGCTCCCTGGCCCAGCCTCCAACTCACCCAGCACCCTGGCCTCTCCCACGCCAGTCTGCTGCGCCCAGCGGCCGTCCTGCCCCATTGGCTTAGTGTCTTCTTTTTTTTAAAGAACGGAAATATTCCCCAAGAGGCCTCATGGCCTAAAGACTCACAATTATCCACCTGTAATTTATGATAAATGTCTGGGAGCATTTACCATTTGCATCGTGAGTATTTATAGCCCTGAGTGGGGAGGGTGGAGGAGGCCCCGCAGCCAGGGACCACACACCTGTCCCCACTAGTGTCCCCTGCTTGACAGAGCCCCCTCAGCCTCCTCAAGGCTGTCACTGCAGCTCTGACAGCTGAGAAGTGCCACCTTTGAAAGCCAGCAAACAGTCGCCTGCTAGGGGGAAGGCACTGAAGCAGAGGCCCTGGCCCTAGCACAGAGGAGGCATTGTGAGGCAGGACGTGGGCCGGAGGGGCTGAGCAGCCTTCAGGTCAGGGACTGGGCCCTGGGTCACTGGAGACGTTGGTATTAGTCCATCTGTCTGCTGCCAAATTGTCTGCTCCCCACCACGTGAGCCCCAGGGGTTTATGTCCCAGGAAGGCAAGGGTGCCATGTGAGCGGAATTGGGAGGGGACGGCACCAGCTGGTCTCCCTCAGGGCCTTTGCCTCCCAGTGCTGCCCTGGCGGCTGCTCCTGCACCACAGCCCCTGATGGCTGCTGCTAGTCCTAAATTCCTGGGTTTACTCCTGGCCCACATCTCCCACCCGGGCCTGAGGGTGCAGCCAGTGCCCTAGTCCTAGCCACTACAGGAGTCATTCTGAGACCTGCTGGAGGCCATGGGGTCTTCCCAGGCCCCTCAATCAGCTGCTTCTGGGATCAGCAGGGCAGGGCGCTGCCAGTAAGGACTGCGGGGAGCACAGCCCAGCCGCCCAGGCTGGGGGAAACTGGGGCAGAGCTTCCCGGTCTGTGGGGCCTAACCTCTCCCTAAGGCACTTCAGGCCTTGGGGCGCCCTCCACAGTGACCTTCAGAGAGGCTGCACCCGCTCGGAAGAACAGCGAGAAATCTCCCCGTCATACTCTCCCTGGTCCTTATGTCCCTGAGCCCACCCCTTCCCAACCCCCAGTGCCTGGAGAAGCGAGAGACCGGCCGGGCAGCCTCTGGAGGGGCTCCAGGAGGCCAGGGGTCCTTAGGACTAGGCCTGGAGTTCGGCCCAAGAGCTGCTTTTGTGAAGCCTGTCTCGATCCGGATTCACCAGAGAACAAAAGCCTCCCAGCCTTTGGGGTTTCCAGGCCTGTAAAGCTGTGTGTGCCTCCCAGGCCACTCTGATGCAAGGGCAGGGACCATGCCAGGCCTGGGTTGGGGATGGCTCTGTGACTCCAGAAGCTCCACCCAAAACTCCAAAGACGCCCAAAAGGCTGTGCTGCTGTGTGGAATGTGTATTATTTGTGAGCACGATGCAGCTTCTTCCTCATTTTGCAGAGCAACCTAAGTGGGCAGCTGTACAAACCATGTGTGTTCGAAACCCCTGAGTCGGTGTGTGTGAGAACGCAGGTTTTCTCTTAGAAATAAAGTGGTGATTTGTGCTGTATTCGAGTTGTCACTCTCTGCAGCAACCCCTCGGCACCCAGGGACAAGCAGGGGCCCAGGCCAGGGTCAGCCCTTCTGCCCCAGTGCCCTCATGTGGCACTGCCATCCAGCCCTCTCTACAGGCCCAGGCACTCAGGGGTGTCCGCCCAGGCCCCTGCTCGATTCCTCTGCCTCAAGGAGGGAGGCAGACAGCCCTGGAGCAAAGCAGCCACAAAGGCAGGCTTGCTCCAGGGCGGCGGGGTGGGCGGATTCAAGCCAGCACTGTCACCAGCTCTGCAGGGCCTTCCCTCTGGGTGGAGGGGCCGTCCAGCTCCCTTCCGCCTCCTGTGGTGCCCTCTCCACCCCGCCCCATGGCCTATTCGATGCCCTTTTTAGAGAGTTAGGAAATACCACCCTGAACCCGGTCCCCTTCCCTTGTCATTTCTCCTGCTCTGAGCTCAGCCCCAGCTGCTTTCTTCCTCATGTCTTGCTGCTTCTACCTGACGAGCCCATGAGTATTTGGTAGCAACTTCCCCCATTTATCTTGCTGCCCAGGGGAGACATGGGGAAGGGAGCCAGCGAGCCAGGAGGCGGCCCCTTGCAGGTACTGCCGCTCTCCCTGGCCCCAACCCTGCGTCCTGGGTGTGTGAACACTGCGGGCCCTGCCGTCTGGGATCCAGTGCCCTCTCCTCTGTCTGTGGCCCCACAACTGGGCCTCAGTCTCCAGCAACTCCGCTGGTGCATGTGGAGCCCGAGACTCCACGCCCTGAACGCGAGGGACCCCAGCCACCCGGGGCCTGGGCCTCCTCCTGAGCTGTTGTCACGTGGAAACCAGGCAGGGGTCTGTTCCTCTCAGTGAAATTTCTTCTTGGAACCTAAACTAGGGACTCTCCATGTTTTTAGTTAACTTCCACCTGGTGACTTTAGCCGAGCACTGGGGCTCCAAGTCAGGTGTTCCATTTCCAAAGGATGCAGGCTCCCTCCCGGGAGCACACCCTCCTAGCTTCGATCTTCCAGAACTGACAACTTGTTGCCAATAACTGGCTGACGTGAGTGTTGAACAAGACAAAACCCAATCCAGAGAGCCCTGGGCTTTGTCCTGCCACCGCACCCCCAGGCCCCAGGTCACAGACACCCGGCCTCCCAAGTGCTGGGGATGGAGCAGGGAGGCTGCCCCTCCGGCCCTCCCTCACCTTCCAGGGAGCAGACACCAGCGTCAGTGTGAATGTGGCTCAGCCCATGTGCAGAGGGACAGGATGCCTGGCGGGGCGTGCAGGTGAAGTCCGTGGCCCAGGGAGGCTTCCAGAGAAGGTGACAGCTGAGTAAAGCCCCGGGGGGTGGGGAACGAGTCGTGGCCCTCTGGGGGAGACTTCCAGGACGGGGGCCAGGGGAAGACAGCTCCATGTCTCCTGGCTGGTGTGGGGGAGGAGGGGCAGGGGTGGCGGGCCAGGGTGAGGGGGGTAAGGAGGCCTCATGGATCCTTGTGGAATGTCAGGCTTGTCTCTGAGGCGGGAGCCAGTGGGGAGTTCTGAGCAGAGGAGGCCCTAATCGGTTTCACCCTGGGACAGGCTCACCAGCCACTGCCTGGAGAGTGCACTGGGGCCGGCGGGGGTGGGGAGGATGGAGCATGGCGGCAGTGGGCTGTGAGCAGGGGAGGTGGAGGGCTCTGCTGTGCCGGGCCCCGCAGGATTGCTGCACGCACAGCCTGAGAGAAGAAGCAGAGGCAAGGCTGACCCCCAGATGGGACTGCCCTTTCCGGACTTGCAAGGCTGCGAAGGAGCCGCTTGGAGGTGGTCAGTTTTGGACATGCTGGGTTTTCAGAGAGAGGGGAGGCCAGGGAGCCTGACTTAGAAACCCCAAACACAAACCCCAACAAGCAGCTAAAGAAAATGACACAAATTCAAGTCACACTAGTCTGTTTGTGATGGAAAAACAGCAACTTCCTCACATTATCCCAAGCCAGAGGATCATGCCTTCTCTTCAGACATCGGCAGGGTAAAACCATTTTAACACTGGGAGCCCCAGTTTGTAGGACTCATTAAGATTTTATCATTTGGACTCCAGAACGAGTCAGGATGACCTGATAATTTTGGTTTGCCTCAGGGTGTAATGTGTTTCTGTTGTATTCGATGACTACAACGGTAGTTCTCAAACTCTGTGGTGGGTGAGAATCACCTGGGAACTTGACCAAGTGACATGTGTTCACCGCCCGCCCTGACAGGTTCTGATTCAGGGGGGCTGCTGTGGACCCAGGGGTCACATTCTTAAGTGCCCTCCTTGGTTCTGATTCTGACAACCCACCCAGTGCTTCTGAGGACAGCCAGACTAGATGCGCAGTCAGCAGCGAGGACCCTGAGCCCGGGGATGGGTGAGGTCCCAGCTAGAGGGAGGGGTTGGGGGTCACCGGCATCTCCGGTGTTTAGAACCAAGAGCCTAGAGGAGGGGACCAGGCAGAGGGGCTGGTCGTAGGTTGAGCCCTGGGCAGCCAAGCAGCTGGAGCCTGGGGAGGTGAAAGGGGACAGCAAAGGAGGCTGAGGGCTCCGAGGCTGTCCCCGCAGCTGGCAATGCAGCCCAAGGCAGGGCCGGCTCACGCGAGAGGAGGCTGAGGGCTGGCCAGGCCCCCAGGCAGCACCCGGCTCTGGGGGGTGCTCACGTGGTTTTTGGCGTTGCCCACATTTGGGACAGTCCCTGAGGCTCACTGTGAGCTCCTGTGTGGGCTCTGGGACCCCATTTTCCTTTTCTGATGTTTACAGGCCTTCTAACACACTGGTCTTTCATTTTGGTAGGGATGGACGACAGACTCTAAAGACACCCTTTGCCCACCTCTAGAGTCTTAGCATTTCTTCCATTGACAGGACTTCCCCCAGCGCCCCGTAGCCACCCTGCGTCTCCCATACCAGTATTCACTGGCCCAGGACGTGGAAGGACAGACTCTTCTGAAGTGGCTCCACATTTCATTGTCTCCTCACCTAGCTGAGACCTCAACACTTCCAGAACATTCTACTTGTTTCACCTAGTTTAATTTTAAAGATCTTGGACTTCGAATTCCAGGTGGCAGACTGCCAGTTTGGAGGGCAAGTTGACAGTCTTGACTAAAATGGAATGTGTGCAAAAAGTAAGATGAGCATGTTACACCCCCTTCTCCCCGTCATAAGCAATGACCAAAAAGACCAATCGCTTAAAACAAAACAAAACAAAAACAGAATGGAAAACAAGAAGGTGCCGGCAGCTCAGGAAATGGTGGAAGCCAAGAAACAGAGGGTGACCCAAAGCCCGGGGCAGGCTGGACTGGACGTTTCCATATCGAACCCAGCACGAAAACAGACAGATGACACAGTGTCCTCAGACCCATGAGCAATTCAGAGTGGCCGTGCCTCCGCCAGGGCAGGCCCCACCTGTTCCAGGGCAAAGAACGCCATGGGGCTTCCTTCCTTCCCTGCACCTGCTCAGCAGCCTTGGTTTTCTCGTCTGTCCAATGGAGCTAACAGTAACACCTTTTGGGACTGCGAGGATTAAATGAGCCTGGGGCGGGGGTTGAGGGAGGTGGTGAGTGTGTGTGTGGGTGTGTGTGTGTGTGAGACAGAGAGAGAGAGAGAGAGAGAGACGCCAGCCGTTCTGATGATAACGTTCTCTGGGTCTACACCAGTGGCCCTTTCTGCCTGCATTTTTATTACAACATAGTCCTAACACTGCATTTCACCGTCAGGCGCCTCCGTCCACTCCACTCCTGGGCATTCCTCCCGGCTGATTCTCCTGTCTTATCTGGGTCCCCTTTGGAAATGTGGGCTCCTCAGAGTATCTGGAGTCACCTCTAGGGGCCTGGTCCTTTGGGAGTGGGCAGGGCCCTGGGGAACCCTGCTGGCCTCCGGAAGCTGTTGGGGAGATACCCAGAGAAGCCTGACGGGCAGCAGCGCTGGGTACAGGGTGACAGGCCCGAGCCAGGAGGCCCTACCATGGGACCACAAGCGCCCATCCCAACCGATGACACTGCAGATGTGACCAAGGGCCAAGGGCACAGGTCAGATGCCCTGAGGTGGGCAAGGGCAGCTCAGGAGCCTGCAGGGGTTGGGGGGACAGAAGTGCAAGAGTGAGGTGGCAGCCCAGCCACTCCTGACAGCTGGGCCAGTGGGAGCGAGGCACAGACGTGGTGAGACGTCTGCCATATTTGTGCCATTCCCGGTGATGCCCTGATGACCGCCTGTCACCACGGCCCTCCTGGGGCAGCAGATCACTAAGAGACAAGGACACAAGGAGGGGGCTGCTGCTCCTGGCAAACCCCAGCTTCCCCTCACAGCTGCTGGAGGCCAGAGGTGTGCCCCAGGGCCCCGCCCGGAGGGAGGTGTGCCTCAGGGCCCTGCCTGGAGGTGGAGATGCCCAGGAGCCTATGAAAAGCAGCAAACACCCACGGAAGACAATGACACCACGTGGGGCCAAGCCCGATGTCCCCCATCACACACCATTGCCCAGCTTCCATGGGCTGCAAATTTAAGGGGAAAAAAACCAGGGAGCCCTTTCTGAGAAAATCCACCCAGGACTCACTCCATCTGCACACCGGGGTGCTCCAGTTGGAGAATGAGTGTCACAAGGTTCCAGATTCAGGCTTTCGTGCCTTTGTGCGGCAGGGCAGCTGCGAGGCCGCATTAGGGTGTGGCTTTGATCCGGCTGCATCCTGGAATTGCCTGCAGAGCTTTGTAAGGACCCACCCCTGACCAGCCACCCCAGAGACTGACTTGGTCTTGGTCTTGGGTGGATCCGGACACGGAAATCTTTAAAAACTCCGCAGGTGATTCTAAAGGCAGTCATGGCCGAGAGCCACCAGGCAAGGGTCTGAGATTGTGGAACCTTCCACATTCCCCAGCTGGGGAACGAGAGGCCGGGGGGCCCATTAAAGCTCTCCCAGCCTGAGAGAGGCTGAGCTGGCCCAGAACCGCATCCTGACTCCAAGCCCGGGGCTCCCTTCCCTGCTGCCAGAGCTGACCAAGTGGAAAGGGAGCCGCGGAGCCTGGAAAAGGCAGGTCTTCCTTTGAGGGCCTCATGGAAGGTGCCAGAACCCTCCCTCCTCCTGCCACCCATTGCCCTACCTGCACTTCCTGCCTTGAGTCCACCAGGACTGCTGATGTCACACATTTTGTCCCTGCTCATAGCAGGCCCCCCAGGAGGGCCCTCTCCCCGATCCGGTCCCCACACAGCTCTCTAGTCCCATCCTCACCTGGCACAGCCACCCGGGAGGCCCAGCAACACCCTCTGGAATCTGGCTGACTGTGCCCACTCTCAACCCATGACCGCCGTGGGGCCAAGAGCTCCCTGCAAGTCCTCTTGACATCGCAGAACCACCCTGCAGGACTTGGTGGCCTAAAACAACATTTGTTTTGCTGAGGAACCTGTAGTTTGGCCAGGGCTTGGCAGGGACGGCTCCTATCTGCTCCAGGTCAGCCCAAAGGTTGGGGTGGGTCATCTGGAGCCTTGCTCGCTGGCCACGGGTACAGCTGGTGCACAGCTGGGCACCTGGGCACCACCGTCTCCGTCTGGTTTCGCCACATGGTCTCTTCAGCACAGAGGCTTCAAAGGAGCAATATTTTTTTTCTTTAATTGAGGTGAAATTCACAGAATGTAAAATTCACCATTTAAAATGAACAATTCGGCCGGGCGCGGTGGCTCAAGCCTGTAATCCCAGCACTTTGGGAGGCCGAGACGGGTGGATTACGAGATCAGGAGATCGAGACCATCCTGGCTAACACGGTGAAACCCCGTCTCTACTAAAAAAAAATACAAAAAACTAGCCGGGCGAGGTGGCGGTGGCATTTGGCACATCACGGTGTTGCGCAACCACCACTTCCAGAACATTCTCATCACCACGTCCCTCACCCTAGAAGGGAACCCCACACCCATTGGGCAGTTGCTCTTAACCTCTCCTCCCCCAACTCCTGGTGCCAGCCCACCTGCTGTCTGTCCCTGCGGCGCCGCCACCCTGCTGCTGAATGCACGTTCGCCTTCGCGGCTGGCTCCTTCCGCTTTGCAGAATGCTTCCGAGGTTCCCCCGGGCTGCGCTTGGGTCAGCACTTTCCTTCGTTTATGGCTGAACTGCAGGCCTGCGCCAGGCTTTGTGGATCCTTCCACCCCGTGACGGACACTTGCGTTGTTTCTACTTTGGACTATGGTGAACAGGGCTGCCTGCAACCCGGGGGCGTGTGTGCGTCCCGCTCTCAGCTCTCAGAGTGTGTGCCCAGCACTGGCATTGCTGGGTCCCGTGGTAACTCCCTGTTGGATTTTTGACAAGCGGCAGAGGGTCTACCGCGGCGCCTGCACGGTTTCACGTTCCCGCCAGCGACACACAAGCGTCCCAGCCTCTCCACATCCTCGCTGTCACTTACTTTCTGCTCTTTGATTATCACCAACCTACTCGTGTGAATGGCCAGACTTCTTGCGCGTCAGCCCGTGTTCCCAAGGCTCATGTCGCCTGAGAGAGCCAGGTGGGCCTTCTCACGCCACTTTCAGATGTGGCCTCATGGCCGGGAAGGTCACCTCCACCACAGGCGCTCCTGCCCATGTCCAAGGGGAGAGGCTCCGCTTTTCCACAGGAGGAGCCCCAGAGAATTGAGAGAAAAGACGTTTAACAATCACGACATCTCCACATTTCTCATTTGCTCTCTCAGACCAGTGCCACTCAACGTGTCGTCTCGGGACAAGATAAGGAGCTTATACCAGAGGAGACATCCGCACCTGCCCCTGCGCCAGGACAGTCTTGTCAGCTGACCCAACCGCGCTGCCTCTCAGTCAGGGTCCTGGGTCACAGCGAAAGACCTGTGCCCCGCGGGGGTGGCGCTCGGAGCCTCCCCGGGTTACACAGGGCCGGAAGATTAGACAGTTTGGGAGCCCCCCTTTAAGAAAAAGAGTAAAAATTCTGACTCTCAAATTAGGTACAAAATGGGAAAAGAATTCACAACAAATTACACGTTTTAAAGTTGACAAATACCCAGATGTCTGCAGCTCACCCTCACTGGTGGTGACACATCTGTCACACTTTGCTCCTACATTGCCTGGCTGTGCCCTCTTTCATCACCCATTCCCGTGATGATGATCTTGTAGTATCATGTAGGAATAGAAAGGTCCCTCAATCTTTCCTCGAGCGTGGTTGATCTCTGTTTTGAATTATTGCTACTTTAGAAAAGTCTCTTTCATCTTCACAACTCTTATTGGCGCAGTCATGGAAATGTTTAGAGCTATAGTCCAGTGTGGGGGAATTGTTACCAAGTTTCTTTCATGTCTGAGCTGTGAGATTCTAGAACACGCCCAGCGTTCCTAAACTCATCCTTAATGCTCTGACAGGAGTGTGGTGTGCTTCTGATTGTGCAGCATCGTCAAGCGTGTTCCTGACGAGAGCAAACGTCTGTATCGAGCAGGTACTGATGAGAATCAAGTCTTCCTGGTTTACGTTCACACACCTGCTGGCGGGAAGAATTTTCCACAGACTTCTGGCTCCAACATATCAAGCCTCATCTCTCCTCCACAATCTGTACTCCCTGTTCCAGGTCCCGAAGGACCTAGCACAATACAACCGTGGCCTTGCTCCTTATGTTTACCACACCAGGTGTCAGGCAGTGGACAAGAAGCATGTTCTTGAAGCCAGTCCTACCCCAGGATGACTGGCAATGACCTACTAAATGCAGAAGTGACTGTGAACCGCACAAGTGTATCCCACTAACCTCAAACGAATCGTGTCCCTAACTCTGCTTACCCTTAGCCAGATCCCAAAAGTACCATGTGGCCTAAACATCACCCAACAGAAGAGGAAGTATGAAGGAAGGGAAGTTAGAATGGAAGGAGGGAACAGTTTTAACCAACTGCAGTTAAAGTATCTCACTTCTGCAAATTTTATAAACTCTTGGGAACATGCAAACACATTGCCGAGGTCCAATCACGAGTGAGGGGCCTCAAGCTAAGGCTTTGTCTCCCGGTAAATCCACGCCAGTGCCCCACCAAACTGTTGCTACCCCCTTACCCAACCTCATTCACTCCTCGCAACCCTGCTCCGTATGTCCTTGAGAACACAGAACAGAAGGGTCCCACTCCCGCTTGCTGGCCCTGTGCCCACACCTGCCACCCTGCGCTCTACGTGCCATCATGGCATTGATCCCAAATTTTCCCCTCGCTACGGGATCATTCCAACAGCATCAAAACATGCGGCGACTTCTCCTTATTCAAAAATTAACTCCCTCGCCCCCACATCCACTCTCCTGCCCATTTGCTTCCATTGTAGCAAAACTGCTTAAAGAAGAGGTTCAGCTGGGTGGCCTTCCCAGTCTCCCTCCCCTGGAATCGGTCCTCAGCGCCGGGGACGGTTGGGGCCTGGGCAGCAGCTCACGGAAGTGGCCACTCCCTGCTCCTCGAAGTGCTCCTTTCCCCGCCTGGCTTCTGGGACTTCGTCTTTCCGTCTCTTCCTGCTTTGCTGGCAGCTCCTTCTCGGTCTCCTCTGCAGGTTCTTCCAGCTCCCTGGATGGCGTCCCCAGGCACAGCCTCCATCCATCTCTTCTACATTTACACTCCCTTCTTTGGTGTCCTTGGCCCAGCTTGTGGCTTTAAATACTAGCTGTATGCAGGTGACTCGAAACTCTGTATCTCATTTGTACACCGACATCCACAGCAGCCTCATTCACAATAACTACCATATGGAAGCAGTCCCAGTGCCCGCTGACAGAGGGCCGGGCAAGCACGTGTGTTCCATCATACGGGGCAGGAGCGTCTGCCTTAAGACGGACACGGACACATCTACCACGTGGATGAGCCCGGAGGACATCGTGTTTGGTGAAATCAGCCAGACACAAACAGACAAGTACTATGTGATTCCCCTTCCAGTTCTGGAGATGGACACGGGCGATGATTGTACCACACTATGAGACTGAATAATACTAAACTGTACACTTAAAGATGGTTCAGATGGCAGACTGCATGTTCTGTATGTTTTACTACCATAAAAATTACTGGGGAAAAAATGCCCATCTCCAGCCAGGACCTCTCCACTGAGCCCTGGAACTGTGTATCCAGGCACCACCCCCAACCCCCCGGCCCCGCCACACACACACACACACACACACACTTCTAGCTGGGTGTCTTGTCTACACCTCAGCAGTCTGCTCTCATCCCACCCCCTTCACACTCCTGCCCGTCATTCATTAATGGCATATCTAGCTTTCCAGCGGCTCACACTCCAAACTAGAAATTGCCTACAGTTCCTCTCTTCTCTCACCCACACCCAGCCTGTCAGTGACTCCTGCTATCTCCACCCTCAAAAATCAGTCCAGGATCCGGCTCTTCTCGCCACCTCCCTGCCACCTCGGGGCACTGAACCTTCCTGCTGGTCTCTGGGACCAGCCAGCCGGTCCTCTGGTCTGCATCCTCCCCCGCTCCCTGCAGGCTGTTCCTGGCACAGTGGCAGCCTGACTGAAGCCCCAGGCGGCAGGCAGGGCCCTCCACGCCCATCGCAGAGAAAGGCCCTCAGACCCTGTGCTTCTCTCCCTGCTCCCTTCCCCCTGCGTATCGTGTATGCCTGTCACCCCCCTAATATTCTTTGCACTGCCCTTATTTTGTTCCCTCTAGCTGTAGGCTGTAGTTTGGGTCACCACCATATCCCCAGTGTCTGGGACGCAGCCTGGCATATAGCAGGTGTGGAATGAAGGTCACCCTATCCAGTGGGCTGCGGGCTGGAAGATGCCCTTAATGGGGCCCCCACAGTGCAGACCCAGAGCTTTACCTCGGGGTCTATGTGTTGGTCCCCACCCCACCCCCAAACTTCGGCACCTTGTCACACAGAGCGGATCCCTCTCCTCCTAGTCTGGGACTCCCTCCTCTTCAACTCCTCCTGGTGCTTGGTGGGCGTGGGCCTGAGGACTCCAGAGACACCCCAGCTCCCTGTCAGCGAGTTCTCCCATCGAACCCTGTGATGTGTCCCCCAGGCCCCTTCAACGACACCCCTCACTGCAAGGATTGGTGGAGCTGCCTGGAAGAGGTGGCCAGGAGGGGAGCCCTCGGTGTGGGGTCCTTTCAGGTCAAAAACTCCAAAGGCCTTCTATTAGGTCCCGGGTCTGGGGGGCTCTCATTTGCCAACAATTCAATCACCTAACCCTATGCGATGCCGCAGAGGGTGTGCAGCGGGAGGGCCAGGCCTGGGCCCAGCACGTACTCGGTGTCGCCCACCCTCCTGCTCCAGGCACTTTTTCCATCCCAGAGTCTCCAGTGACAGGCAGGAAACACCCTTCTGTTTCTGTGTGAATTTGGGCACAGCACTTAAGCCAAGGGAAAGGTGACATTCCATGCATCTGCCCAGCCAGCCCAGAGACAGGCGCTTCCAGGCTGACCTGATGAAGGGAGTGAACCTGACTGCTCTAGGTGTCTCCAAGTGGAATCACATGGGATCGAGGGAGAGTTCTTCGGGTGTATGGCACACAGTAGGTGCTCAGTGACCCAGGGCAACTTTTCCCAAGGTGTGCTGATTAAGGTTTCTTGGTAACAAACAAGCTTAGTGTTGCCAGAGCCACCTTTCCCAGGGTTTTTAAATTAAAAAAAGAACAAATATACATATATATATATATATATATATATGTTTAGATATGGGATCTCAGGCTGTTGCCCACGCTGGAGTGCAGTGGCACAATCCTAGCTCACTGCAGCCTCCAACTCCCGGGCTCAAGTGATCCTCCCACCTCCACCTCCCGAGTAGCTGGGACTATCAGGCGTGTACCACCACCCCCTCCCCACAGTGATTTAAAACAAATTTTTTTTGCATCACATGCCACATGCAGGGTTTGAAAAGGAAAAAAATATGTATTTTTTCGTACAGATGAGGTCTCACCACGTTGCCTGGTCTTGAACTCCTGGACCCAAGGGATCCTCCCACCTTGGCCTCCCAAAGTGCTGGGATTATAAGCTCGAGCCACCGCCCTCAGCCTTGGGGGTTTTAAACGTGCGCTGTGTTGTGATGTGCCAGCTGCCTGCCTCTTCCACAGCAGCTCTGATCAAAACCAACACTCCAGGTTGCATCTCAGAGACCTGAACTCCCTGAAACCCACTTTCCGAGAAGAGTGAGGCAGGTTTCTGAAGACTTTGCCCCTCAATTCCCAGGAAGGGCTTCCATCATTCCCGTATTAAGCGTTTCAATTTTTCAATCAATGTTACACGTTTAACTGTAGTCATAAATATAAGGCCTACTGTATTCCTATCTCCTATCCCAAAGAAAACCAATTTGAACTTTAAGCTTTTTCTTCCTCTTTTACCTCCGTATTTCTGAACAACAGACTACTCTCGAGTTTTCAGCTTTGGACATCCTTTGTTGATTTCCTGCTAAGAACAAGAACTTGGCTCTCTTACCCTCTGCCATCAATACACAGGCATATTCTTTCCCTCTCCCAGTCTCCTACTGAGATCCAGCATACATATTTACCAGAGCAATATTCACTCGTATTTGTGTTCACATTATTTATATGTAAATATTATTCACAGCTGAGTCATGCAGGGTCTGCGGCTCCTCTTCCTGCGTATTTCTGGTAGGCATTAATACACTGTTATTATTTGTCTAATTGTCTGTATCTATCTCTGATTCTTAGACCTTCTCCAAGCCCTCTGACAGGACCCAGTGCTGACAAGACATGGGGCCCCCTCGCAGGCCTAGAGCTGTGCTGAGTTTCCCCAGAGTCCGCCCCGGGTCCCAAGGCTCCATGTCTTTCTCCAATCACTCCTCCCTCCCCTCCCTGGAGCCTTCCCACACAGTTGTGAGAATGGCTGCAGAGGAAGCCAGTTTTTGAGACTCCTGCAGGCTTCTCTTGGGTGTTTGTGTTGCTGTCGTGCCCATCTGGTGCCCTCTCTCCTGGAGATCCCCTTCTTGGGGCTAGAGGGGCTGCTCACAGCTCCCTGAATGTGCTGCCGATGGCTCCCTTGAAGACCACGGCCCCCTCCCACCCATGGTTTCCTGTTTCTCACACCACCCAGCAGGAAGGTTTCTCCTTGTCTTCCCACCATCCCCTCTTCTTGCTGTGGATTTTTGTTGGCATAAAATCCTCTGTGAAGCAATCAGGAGGGAGCTGACGCAGACCCAGTTCCTGCGGACCAGTGGGCAGAGCACAGCCCACTGCTCCCTGCAGGCTGCCTCACACCCGGGCCACCAAAGCCCTCTTGCCCTTTGCCCACATGCTTGTTCACCACCACTGGGCACTTTCATGACAACTGTGTGGTCAGTATCTCTGTCCTAAAAGTAGTGGGGACAGTTCCCACCCCCGGGCCTTGCCCCTGCCCTGCCAAATGTTTTTTTTTTTTTTTTCTTTTTTCAGAGGGAGTCTCGCTCTGTCGCTCCAGGCTGGAGTGCAGTGGCGCGATCTCGGCTCACTGCAAGCTCTGCCTCCCGGGTTCACGCTATTGTCTGGCCTCAGCCTCCCGAGTAGCTGGGACTACAGGCGCCTGTCACCACACCGGCTAACTTTTTGTATTTTTAGTAGAGATGGGGTTTCACCGTGGTCTCGATCTCCTGACCTCGTGATCTGCCCACCTCTGTCTCCCAAAGTGCTGGAATTACAGGCATGACCCATGGCGCCCGTCCTACCAAATGCTTTTTAAACATTTAAAAATGTAGTAAGTTCATCCTATACACTAAAGAGTGCCACAGCACACACCTCCCTCCAAGCCAGCCTTTGGGAGCCTTCGTCATCCATCCTGGAGGCCCTTCCTAGGGTGGGGTTCAGGTCTAGGGCATGCTGCCTTCCCTCAAGACTCAGCACCCGCTCCACTCATGCCTGGGGCCCTCAGGGCTGGGGCTCATTTTCTCATCTCCCCCAGTGTGTAACCTCCTGGCTGCTGGCACAGGCTTGGCCCTGCAGACCCACCTTTACCCCAAGGCCAGCCCCGTAGCTGCCCAGGGCAGAAGCCCCCAACAAAAAGCAAGGAAGCGGCTGTTTAGCCCGGACACTAACCGGACGAGTGCCCCCAAGTACTGCAGACGGACTCTGCACACAAGGCCCCCAGCTCTTTCCAGCCCTGGCCAAGGAGATGGGTCAGTTTTCCCAGCAACCCAGGGGGCACTTAGGAGAATGGGTGAAACAAGGAAGCGAAACTTTCATACGATTGGTTTAATTTTTTTTTCAGCAGGAGAAAAAAGAATAAAGTTACAAGAATCTTTTAATATTTTCACAATGTTAAAACTAAAACTGAGCTCTAGGCTATGTGTGTAAGTAAATCTAGAACACAGAAGGGTTAAATAAGATTTTCTCTTTTAAAGATACAAGAATTTAAGCTTTCCTTACATTTAACAAACTTCACAGAACAGATACTGCAGGGGAACAAGCCCCACCCCCCACCCCCCCCACCCCCAGCTCTAAGTCAGGAAGCGAACATGGGCTTCGCTCCCCTGGGCCGGCTCCCCAGGGCTCCTTCCCACGGCTGCCTCCACGCCGCAGGCAGTGGGCAGGGCCTGGGGAGGGCCGGGAAAGGAGCGCACAGCCTCTTCGGGACCAGAGCTTGGCGGAGGCCTAGGCGGGGCTGCCTCACTGAGGATGGCCCGTATGGTGGCCAAGGGCTGTGGCTTGACAGCAGTGGTAAACGCTGGGCAGACCTGGCCCCTCTGCCCTGGGCTGCCCTAGAGCAAGACACCCGTCTGGGTCCTGAAGCAAGAATTAAGGCTGGGGATTTTGCAGCGGGTTCCACTCTGGTGGGTGGAGGGTGGGAAGAGCATGACTTCCTATTTCAGTACGTCGGATCAAAAAAATATTTGCAGTTGCAGGTGCTCAGTTGTTAATTTGCAGACAGAGTTGAACCATTTGTTGTTTTATAAAAAGGAAAGTTGCTGGGTTAAACTATTCCAGTAGCCTATGTGTGGGCAGATCCACGCTGCCTCTGCAGGGGCCTCCTGCCCTCACCCACCTGGATCAGATGCGGACCTAGAACCACTGGGACCGCTTACCCTGCCTGGGCTTTCAAGAGAATCCTGATCCTGTCCACCCAGCCCCAGCCCCAGCCCCACCTGACTGGTAGTGATTTCCTAACATGGGGCAATGAGGCCCACCCCCACCCTTCCCCATCTGGCCTGAGCAGCTGCAGCTGCTGAACTCCTCTGTGAACACGAGGGGGCACAGGTGGAGAAATGTACCCTCAGGCCCACACCCACCAGAGCAAATACCACTCTCGGAGCTGGGCCACAGCCACAAACTGCTGTTCTAGACAGATCCAAACCCACTGTCCCTGGGACATATGCTGCCTTCTCTTACTAAACTTGCTATGTGGTAGATGTGGACTGGGTGTCCTTGGACTATGGGGCTGCATAGAAACGAGAATGGAGGCCACGGCATCATCCTCTTGGCCCCTGGAGGCACGGGCGGCTCCAGCTGGAAGGGGCAGAGCCTGTGGGCGGCAGCTTCCCTAGCTGCTCCCAGCACTTCTACTGATTCTTGTTGGCTATGAAATGTCTTTTTAAAAAACTCCCAATATAGAAATCTGGCTGCAGAGGCCAGTGTGCAGACCCGGCCACCGCGCTGTGCTGCCATTCGCCGCATCTGGTCCGTGCCAGATCCCTGCACTGGCGAATGGCAGACCAGAGCCGGCGGGGGCAGGGCACTCTGGCTGCTTCTCATGACCTTGGATCCTGTGTAGAAAAGGCGGGTCTCGTTCGTGGACTAGTCTTGAGTGGAGCTAATTTTCAAAGTGAGGTTACTGATTCTCTTCTTGTGTGATGAGTTTTTTCATAGCAAGTCAGGTAAAAAAAATTTCCATAAGAATCTGTCCCCCACCCCCCATTTCCAGCTCTGTGGGAGAGTGAGGCCACCACCCAGCCCAGCCATGTGGCCAATCTCAGCAGCCTCCTGTGGCCAAGGCACACGTGGCCATCAGGTATCCTGGCTACTGGGACTAAGGATAAGTGAAGAGGTGAAAGGCCGAACATTAAACAGAGTTTCTGGCAAAGCCATGTGCGTCGTGGGAACTTTAACACCAGCTTCTACTCCTCTATTAACTCAGAGTCTCCGTCTGGAACACTTTCCACTTAAGGCTTTTTATAAGTTTGACTCCAGCAGTGACAGGTATGTGTTGTTTTAAATCCACTAGCCATGCTCAAAAAAAATATTCTTCATGTTTTAATTTTATACAATGGCTAGCAGGCACCTTAGTAACCAGCCAGAAATCAATTTCAACCACCATCAACCCCTAAACTACAGTACCAGGATGGCTGGCTAAAGAAAGGAAACGGACTGGCTGCAGTCTGACGCGTGCCCAGTACAAGGTGTCTGGCTGACTTTGTCCTAAATAAGGCTAACATTAGTGAACTAAGAACAGCGTCATGTGGTGGCCATGCCTGGCCTTCAGGAGCACCCCTCCCCAATGCGCTGGCAGGAGCGCCCCACTTTCCGGTCCAGCTTCACCATTTTCATGATGGCTTCCTCCCGGCCGCGGCCCATGTGGTCGAATGTGCAGTCGTGCTGCTCGGGAAGGCGATGTAACATACAGAACACATAACCTGCAGCAGTGGGAGAAGCAGAGGAAAGAGAGAATTAGGGTGGCCTCCAAGTGCACAGAGCCTCACTATTGCCTTTGTCCAGAGGATGGAAGGGCATCCCAGTGGGTGGACAACAGTCACTGCAGGGGTTCCTGATGCAGCAGAGAGCTCACTCCAACTACCCACACCCTGTAGCAAGAGGGTCAGCACTTCGCATTCCACAGATGCTCAAGCTCGTCTGACGCCCTCCGAACTCACAAGCTGTGGCTGCTCAGAGGCTGCCCCTGCCTGGACCCTTGAAGGGCAGAATCCTAAGTTGATGGCTGCAGTGAGACACAGCCCTCTCCTTGGAAATGAGTGGGCTCTGCGCCCCCCTCCAGCACCATGCAGGCGGAAGAGCACAGGCTGTCAGCTCAGCACTTTGCTTGGCTCAGGAAAACTGTGATTTCCACCACAGGATGCCCACCATTTCTAAGAGGCAGGAGAAATGATTATGTCTTAAATGACATTGCACCTCCTGTACAGCAGGGGCTAGAGAGGATGGTGGGAGTGATCAAACCACAACGCACAAATGAGTGGGGGCTCTCAAAGGAAAGTGGATTATTTCTAGTACTAGAAAAGGTATTAGATAGAAACAGAGGAAAGGACAGCAATGCTGGGCTCGAATCGCCATCTCCAAGGAACCTGACACTTCTTTTTTTTTTTTTTTTTTTTTGAGAGGGAGTCTCGCTCTATCACCCAGGCTGGAGTGCAGTGGCCGGATCTCAGCTCACTGCAAGCTCCGCCTCCCAGGTTTCACGCCATTCTCCTGCCTCAGTCTCCTGAGTAGCTGGGACTACAGGCGCCCGCCACCGCGCCCGGCTAATTTTTTATATTTTTAGTAGAGATGGGGTTTCACCGTGTTAGCCAGGATGGTCTCGATCTCCTGACCTTGCGATCTGCCCGCCTCGGCCTCCCAAAGTGCTAGGATTACAGGCGTGAGCCACCACACCCAGCCAGAACCTGGTATTTCTAACTTCACCAGGTAGGTGGGCAAGGTTGAGATCCCCACACCCAGGGCCTCCCAACTGTCCTTCCCTCCCAGAAGTGCAGGATGCTGCAAGGCTCTTTTTGAGGCAGAGAAATCCGAGGGAGACATTGGTCTGGTAAATAAGAGAAAAAGATCAGTGATGAAAGATCAAGAGGCCTACCAAGCAGAGAGCTGGTACAGGTAACGTCACTCTGGGCCGGGAACAAGGAGAACACAGGGTGCACAGCTGCACCAGGGTGTCACCCATTCCCTCCCGCTTCCCAGGCAATTTCTAGAGCGGATGATATGCATGTGGAGCACAGACGTCTGAGGTCCGCAGGGTCTGCTGGCTGTCTCTTTCAGGAACACTGGGGAGAGCAAGATCAGGGCTAGGAAGACACCTGCCAGTGCTGGCTGGCTCCTCACCACCTTCTTATCCCATCGGCATTAACTCACCACACCTCTAGGCCCCGTGCGCCTAGATCAGGTCCACAGGAGCAAGCTTCTGGGTGAGTCCAGATCCATTCCTAAACCTGCTCCCCCTGTCTGCAGCAGGCATCCCACAGCAGCCTGCCCAGGCAAACACTCTCCTCACTTGTTTTCCAAGCCAACGGCATGGCATCTCTTTTTAGACTTCTTTCTTTTAAGCCCTCATCCAGGCCATAAAGAACAGCCCTTGCAAACTGACTCATCCCTCCTCACATCAATTTCTTTTCAGAGATGTAGAGGCTGTGCTTTTAGAAGAGCAGCAAGAGCCCAAGCAAGGAAGAAGTGGCCAGGATGAACAACAGTTTCAACAGCCTTAAGATTTAAGATTAATATTCAATAGCCTTAACTTCTAAGATTAACTTCACCTATATTCCTCAGCCTGAAGGAAGGAGAGTGTGTGGTGTCTTCAATGGCTGGGGACCAACCAGCCTCAAGGATGTAGCTGGCGCTCACACCCTACTAGAAAGCCTGGAGCCCAGGCTGTGTGCAAGGGACGTGTACACAGCCTAGGGGGCTGGGAGTGACCCAGCTGAGCTTGGGCCATCCATTGTGTGAGAAAACACATTATTAACTGCTTCCCAGGGAGAGCAGGGCAATATGTTCGGCTCTAAATTGGGATTGGGTTTAAGGAAAAGAACAGAGATGAAATTTTTGTCTCCTGAGAAGCCAAGCTCCCACTTGGTCCAAAAGCAAAGTTAAGATTAATGAGCTCATGTGTTATATTTACTGATAAGTTCATTACTCGAAGATATTGGATACCAGTTGTCTTTCTCCTGAAGGATTTTGCAGCAGAGGCGTGGATGGGCCTCAATATGCATCCTCCATCTAACAAGCAAAATCATCTTTTCGTAGCAAAGCCTACCTGGTGAGGGAGAACCTGTTGCCAGTCAGGGCTTAGGGTAGGGGCACCAGCAGGATGGCATCAGGATGTGTCTGTAGACATTTCTGTCACCAAGTCCTGACATATTTCTGTACTTTCAGCATCCATAATAAGGGGTGGGTGGACCCCTGCTGCCCATTCCCTTCCCTTTCTTCAAGATACTGGGATGATTCAGAAGGTCCCAGGGGCTCTCCTCTCCTTCTGATGAATGGTGCTGGCTGAATAAAAGCAGCAGGAAATGGATTACCACTGGAATTAACTTGGCTCCTGGCTCAGCTTAACACCTCATTAGTCAAAGACAGACTGGGGTGGAAGGCAAAGGCTGCATCTGGCCCCCCCTTCTCCATGTTTGCTTAGCTTGCCTTCCGCCAGCTAGTGAGCAGCCAACTTGGTGGATGTGAGAGCCCCAGGCCTCTGGAAGAAGGAACAGGGAGTGACACCCACAGTAGCTACCCTGATATTCCCTCTACCACCCAGGGAGTAGCTACCTGATATTCCCTTTACCCTCTATCACAGTAGCTACCCTAATATTCCCTCTACCAGCCCAAAACACCTTATTTCTCTGCCCAGGTTCTGTGAACATGTTAGACACATCTTGACACCTGGCTTAGATTTCTTTTTTTTTTTTTTTTTTTTTTTTTTGAGACAGGGTCTTGCTCTGTCACCAGGCTGGAGTGCTGTGGTGCTATCGTAGCTCACTGCAGCCTCAACCTTCTGGGCTCAAGAGGTCCTCCTGCTTCAGCCTCCCCAGTAGCTGTGACTACAAGCACACATCACCACACCTAGCTATTTTCTTATATTTTATTTTTGTAGAGACAAGGTCTCACTGTGTTGCCCAGGCTGGTCTCACACTCCTGGCTTCAAGCATTCCTCCCGGCTCGACTTCTCCAAGTGCTGGGATTGCTGGGATGAGAAGGCACCCTCTAATCCCAGCAGGCAGGAGGAATGTTTTCAAAAATCCACACCCAGCCAACTTGCATTTTTGAAAGGTAAAAACTATTAAACAGCAGATAGATTTTGGGAGCAGCGCTGGTAGCAATGAGAATATATGGCATTGTAATAATTCACTGGAGGGCTAACTTCCCAAGTAGCTGCACTGAAGTTATTAGATGGCATAAATTAAAGCTCAATTCCTTCTCCTGTCAGGATCATTCACTAAGAGGAAGTTATGTCTGGAACTTGTCCCAAATGCTGAGCAGATATTATCTACTGACAGCAGCCAATGGCGAAATGCATTTTGGTGTCAGAAGGGGGTTGTCCTGGATACAGGGGATGGCGGGCAGAGGTGCATGGGAATGACTGGTGGATGGGATGAAACTTTGTCCTCTTTTCTTGGTACTCACAGATCTGTGTCCAGAAACCACTGCAAGCGTCATGAACTTTGGGTTGCTCTCTGACTGAATTCTGGGATCCAAGCTGGGTATGGAGAGAGATGAGCCCAGGCTGCTACTACAGAAGACTATTTTCCATAATGTCAATGATGAGCAGTTTTAGAGCACAGAGGATTTACAGTCGTGTTAGCCAGGCCAGCCTTAACACTTCCTCTACATCATTTGTTAGAAACCAGTAAGGGCCTTTCCAGAGAGGGCCAAGGACAGTGGCATCCAGAAGGGATGAAGACACTAAGGACACCGAACTGACCTGCTGAACTATGACAGCAGCTCTGGTATTATTACCCAGGGTATCATGTATTTCTTTTTTCCCCAGATTTTAAAAAGTTATATATTAAAATCAAAATCAGATAAAGCCACATATTCAGAGCTGGCTGATCTTTGACAAAGTCAATGAGAACTTACACTGGGGAGAGGAAATCCCCTTCAATAAACGGTGCTCAGAGAATTGGCCTGCCACATGCAGAAGAGTGAGACTGGACCCCTGTCTCTCACCACACACAAAAATCAACTCAAAATGGACTCAAGACTTCAACTCAAGACCTGAAACTATAAGAATACTACAAGAAAACCTAGGGAAAACTCTTATGGACATTAATCTAGGCAAAGAATTTATGACTAAGACCTCAAAAGCACCGGCAACAAACACAAAAACAGACAAATGAGACTTAACTAACTAAAAGCTTCTGCACAGCAAAAGAAATGATCAACCGGGCAAAGAGAAAACCTGCCAAATGGGAAAAAATATCTGCAAACTATTCATCTGACAGAGGACTAATATCCAGAGTACATAAGGTACTTAAACAGGAAAAAAAATCCTATTAAAAATTGGGCAAAGGACATGAATAGACAATTATCAAAAGAAGATATACAGTAAACAGGTGTATGAAAAAAATACTCAACATCACTAATCACCAGAGAAATACAAATCAAAACCACAATGAGCTATATTATCTTACCCCAGTCACTATGGCTATTATTACAAAGACAAAAAAAATAACAGATCCTGGTGAGGATGCAGAGAAGAGAGAACTCCCACTGTTGGTGGGAATGTAAACTAGGAAAGCCACTAGAGAAACCAGTATGCAAATTTCTCAAAAAACTAAGAATTATCATTTGATCCAGCAATCCCACCACAGGGTACCTACCCAAAGGAAAAAAAATCAATACATCAAAGGGATGGCTACATTCGCATGTTTATTGTGGCACTATTCACAAAAGCAAAGATATGAAATCAACCTCAGTGTCCATCAAGGGATGAATGGATATTCATGTGGTATATATACACAAAGGAGTACTCTTCAGTCAAAAAGAATGAAATCATGTCCGTTGCAGCAACATGGATGGAACTGGAAGTCATTATCTTAAGTGAAATACACAGGCACACAAAGGCAAACATCCCATGTTCTCACTTATATTCAGGCGCTAACTAATTTAACACATGGAGGTAGAGAGTGAAAAGAGACAGACTGGGAGGGTGAGTGTGGGGAGGGAGGAGGATGAAGAGAAGTGGACTAAAGGGTATAAACACATAGTAAGGTAGAAGGAATAAATTCAATATTAGTGCAGTAGGATGACTATACTTAGCAAAAATGTACTGTACTCGTGTGACAGACACCCTAACCCTGACCTGATCACATGCATTATATACATGTAACAGAATTTCTCATGTACCCCATAAATCTGTACAAATAAAAAAAATCAAATTCACTGACTCATTTACATACATACATTCCCATATCTGTATTTTCCTTATGGCCCTATTGTTCAGTGGCATGTAATTTTAAAAACATTTCAACAGATTTTTGCTTACTGTAGCTATATATCATTTGGTGCTTTGAAGGGATAAAGGACGATAAGGGATAGGGGAATATAGTTAAAAGGATGCTCACCCCCCAAAAAGAGAGGGGAAGAGTCATGGCAAAGTGGTTGAAAATGTAATCTGCCTGCTAAATGTGGTTTAACCATAGCCCTTTCCCCTGCCAAGTCACATGACTGGCTACCCTGCTCCTTCGAGCACAGGATTACTGGATTTTCATGAAATACTGGTCCAGGAGGAAGCTGCAGAGCTTCCTTAAGGATACCTGAGCTGTGTTCAGTAAATCTGCACAAAACGCTCAAGAACTTGTGTGGGCGTCCCTTTGCTTTCTGGCACTGAAGAGCAATATGGGATGAGCCCTTGATTTCAAAGGGAGGGTGAAACAGCAGCTCTGCAGGCACTGTGCTCCATGACTCCACTTTCCATGGCCCTCTGGACTGAGGCCTCTCTGCCTGCCACCATCCTGGCTTCTTACAGGCCGCCCTTAGCATGGAAAGAAGGAGAGCAGGACTAGTGAGGAAGTCCAGCCACAGCAGGTAGTACCAGTCACCCCCTGTAATCTGAGGGGAAGGTCTCCCCAGGGTCTCCACCAGCTACACCCACCATCTGAGAAGACCTCCTTCAAGTGAGCAGACAGCATCGAGAGGGGGCACATGGAACAGGAACGGAAGAAGAGGATGCCTGTCCAGACAGTCACAGTGGCTGAACCACCTAAGGCTGTCATCCCGGGGCCCTGCCCAAGCCTGAGGCTGTGGACAGCAAGTGACGAGGGCAGAGCAATCACTTCCCTGACTGTCACTACCAAAGACACAAGACTATAGCAAAAGGCAAAAACACAATTCAAGACCTATCTAAAGCTCTGTCCTGAAAGAATCCCATGTGAATGAGAAATGCAAGAGGCAGTTTTCAGCTCACTCACCAGAACAGAGAGGCCGGGGGATAGGGACACCTCTCTCGGGAGAACAGGTATTTCAATGGAGGCCACTCATAAAATATTAAACCAGCGCATCTGGACTCAGCCCTCCTGATGCAGAAATGGGGCCTATGGCCCTAAAGACCCATGTGCCACATAAACCTGAAGATGCCCAATACCTAAAGGGCCTTAGAAACACATTCCCAGCAGAAAACTGAACTGAGGAGCATTTTTCCAAGACCCATAAAAATCTGACATGCAGAGCTCTAAAACTGCTCATTTGGCGGGAACCAAACTTCTAACATGACCCTACAGCTTTTAAAGCTAACATGTGAAATGGATACAATTCATTCAGATCTCTCATCCACAGCTACCCCTCACCTCTGTCTACATGAGGAGTAGGCGTGGGTGTTTTGAGACTAAACCTACATGACTGAGAACAATCTGCACAAATGCCATCATTAGGCAAAGGTGCCAAAACATCCAACACCTTGTTCTAAGTGCTGTGAAAATTTTAACATCTCACTCACTTATATACAAAAATCAACATCAATCACTGCCCAAAAGGAACACTCCAAGGTGTAACTCAACCTAGAAGGTCGGGCTGGGTCTGTGTTCTGTGTTTTTTACCTCTCGTAATGCTGGCAGGCTAGGCACGGAGGGCAGCTGAACCAAGTCAAGTAGCATCGGCTGGTTCCCTTCCCCCAGTGGCCACAGGGAATGGCTGCTGTAAGGGGCCTGCGGAGGCAGGTGGAGCAGGAGCTGGAGGGCAGAGGGAAGGAGCCCATCTTAATCCTGCCTGAGGTGAGGCCTCTACCCTTGGCTGAGGCCCCTGGACCCTATAGACCAGCATTTCCCTCCAATTCCTAAGAATTGGGTAGGTGTTAGAACTGTCCATTTACACAGAATTTCCTGAGGGAGACAAAGAAGGTGATGCTGAAAGTCACAAAAGTTGAGCCCTTGACATTTTGATTCAATCGGTGCCAGACAGAAACATTGCTTATTGGCTTTATCTTGAAGTAAAAATAATTATTTCAAGTTGGCAAAACTGGGCAGCTCTGGATACTTTTGGACTATAATTAATTAAACATTTGCTTTCTTACAGACCCCTTCACTTGGAAGCTCCCTCAAGTGGCTGTTTTATTAAAGCCATAGACCAGGGAGGGCTGCAGCTCCAGCTGCTCAGGTGTTTTTGCCTCATTTGCAAATGTTTTACACTTCCTTGCTCATTTAAATTTCAAATTGTCAAAAGTTGAAGGAGGACCTAAAAATACTGATGAGCCTTGGGGATGAGGTACTGTAACAAGCTCTGCTGGTGTGCAGCCCGAGGTGGCAGCATGCTGCTGTCTGCACAGAGGCACCTGCTCCCCACCCCCCAGCCTGTGCTGGGGGCAGCACAGTGATGGGGCCCCAGCAGGTATATCTGGTTCTGTGGTAAATCAGAGACTATTCCTGTGGATGCACATGAGCTCCAGCAGACAGAAGCTACCAAGACCTCCCAAAGCATCCTGAGTTGACCCTCCAAATCTCAACTCACTAATAGGTACCACTTGGCATCTAAAGTGTCTATTTCAAAAATAAATGACAAATATCCCTGACTCATCTTCCTTAAATGATCAAGCAACCTTATTTTTAAAAAATCATATTTTTCCAGCCAAGTAACAACTGTTTAAAGCTCAGGACAGCTCACTGGCCTCATAGTTCATATGTAAGTACACGTTGGGAACAGCAGGTGGTTACAGGGAAGCTTGTTGTAAAGCATTAGCCATTTATACTCCCACCTGCAGCAATCCCTGGATTATACCACATCCGCTGACCCAATGCCCAAGGCAGAATTTGTAGCACAGAAATGTATTATATTAAAGGATCTAAATGCATTTTATTTCATCAGGCCAGGGTACAGGCAAAGCGGCTGCAGGTGTTTCGGGAACGAAATGCATCTGCTTTACATTCTCCTCCATTCCTGGCTTTGTATGGTAAGGGGAAAATCATTAGACTCCAATACACAGAACTGGATCCCAGCTTGCTGAGTTGGCTGACACAGTGCTCTGCTGGGCTGAGAAGAGAACCACTGGATGGACAGAAGTCAGCTGCCCAGGGTGCTGGAACCAAAGCCACAGTGAATCAACAAGCTGGCCATCGGTCTGTCTGCTTTTCAAAGAGAAGGAAAACTTGCAATTTAGAAAAGCCCACGCTCCTCCTCAGCAATTTCATTAGAAACACTAAAATCATATCGAGACAGCTCTAAAACAGAAGCAATCATCTGCTTTCCTCCAAATAAATTAAAATATCAGTTACATGCCAGCTAAATGTTAGAACCAAAAGCAGTATGATAGAGGCAAAGATACAAAAGCCTTGTGCAAAGAACTCGTAAGGCAGCTGTGCGCCATCAGCGGTGATCGAGAGCCCTCCCTCGGCATGTGCCGTCACATCACTCTCAGAAAGCCGTCAGCAGTGCAGGCAAGAAAACTGTGCCACAGTCCAGCTTAACGAAGCTCCCCATGCAGTTTGTACACATGCCATTTTAAAAGTATAAAAAAATTCACCACTGTTCATGTCCTTTATTATTGTTTCTCCAGACAGCCCCATTCTTGCAAAAGCTCTAATTACCTCTTTCCTCTCTGTGGAGAATATCGTTTCGTCCCAGTAATGTCTCCTTCTATCACCCAGCTCAAGCAGCTCTCACTTTACCTGACAGCCAGAGAATAAGCCTTCCATCGCTCACTCTTGCCTCCATGTAGGAAAAGCTATTTTTGCAACCCAGGGGGTAGGGGGTTAGGAGGCCCATACCATGGAAGATATTGTGACTTATGAGAACTCTCCTCCAAGCAAGCCCTTCAATGCCCAGCATACAAGAAGACAGGGGCTGGCTGCAGGCTCATATGCTAGGCTGTTTTATCTGGAGATGAACATATATTTAAAAACTAAGAGAAAATGGCTCAAGGCAGTTTTTGCCACAAGAATAATGAAATTACTTGCTCTTTCAAACATCATTTCATTTCAGTAGCTGAAAGCAGGTGGCATTAACCACTTGGTACCTGGGGTAGTCTTTAGGGTCCAAAACCCCCTAAGGAGGCACCTGCACTCCTGGCAGGCCCCTCCACCTCCTCCAGCCTCTACGCGGCTCTCAGGGGAAGAGTGCTGTGCTGGTAAGAAACTTCTGTTTTGGGAATGATCTTATTCTTCTTTCAGTAGGCTCCTGATTTGTTTGGGCTTCTCTTTCAGCATTTCCCAATCTTTTAAAACATTATCTTCTCAGACAGAGCAGTCTCCTAAAAAACCAGCTCCAAAGTTAAAGCAGAGATGACAAAAGAGGCTGCACACATTCTATCCAGGAGCTGCTGAGGACACAGCCTGGGCCTGTGGGGGTAACTCAGTTGCCACGCTCCTGACACATGGCTCCCAAGGAGCTGTGGCCAGTTTAGCCTCCCTGAAGGCACCTTTGCAGGCAAGAGTCAGTTCGTCCAAGGCACAGAATGTCTGAGTGGCAATGTGGTCAGGGGGCATCAGACTATAAATGCCATACATCTCTCTCCAGAGAAACACCTGGAAAAGAAAGGAACATTTTCCCATCTTTCCCAATTGACCTTTCAATCAACATGCTGGGATCACAGGGTGTACGCAGATAAGAAACTGGAATCAGGAGAGACCTGTAGCTTAGTCCCAACCCTGCTTCCCCAGCACGTCCCTTAACAGCTGAACTATACATTCTCTTTCAGGATAATACAGCACGGAGTGTGTGCTTTGGACCCCAAGTACTGAATTCAGATTCCCGCTGCTCTGCTTTGACAGTTATGTCAGGTGAAGTGAGGGCTGCTTTGACATTACTGGCTCAGGGCAAGCCATTTAACCTTGAAGCACCTCAGCTGTGTCTGCTATAAGATGGGGTTGTTATGGGCATAACAGAACACCGTGCCTGTGAAGCACCCGGCATGTGCTCGAGGAAGGCTGGTTGGTCCTGGGATGATACTTCAGAGCGTGGTCATCCCTTTTCCAATTTTGCCCTACATGGTGCAGCTGGCATGCTTGGCATTACGACTCTGACCCCCTTCCCCCATCATGTCTGTTCCTTCCTCCTCCATTCACACAGCCTTTTTTCTGCCCCATTTAGATTTTGTGGAAACGGCAAAAGCATGCTTGTACTTTTAACTCCTCTGAATTTTTACCTCCCCATCTAGATTCTGGTTCCATTCTCCTTTGAGAAGTCACTGCCGACAAAAAGAGAATGAATGTGGAAATCTTCCTCTGAACATATGATGTACAAGTTTCCTCTCTCCCCCTCTACAAGCCTGTTTTTACAGACTATAATGCATGCTAAGTGACAAGCTCAGTAAAAATTTCTGAAGATATGCAAATTTCAGAGAAATCTGAATTAAATATACGAAGACTACACAGTGCAGCTTGGAAAGCACTCAGTGGTTAGGGACACCATGAAAGGGACACAGAAACTTTCCAAGGACATCAGAGAGGAGCTTCTCTGCCCTGGCAGAGGCATCGCCACAGGTACAGCTGAGTGTTCTGCAAGACTCTGTCACAAACAGAGGCAGAGCATGTGTTGCCCAGTTTGGTCGTGTACTGACCATTTACTGAAAAGCCTCATGTCTACTTCCCCGAGTCTGTCAGGCTGGGGGCTGTGGTGAAAGGAAGAGCAGGAGAAAGGAATGGGCTGTAGACATTCTGCAAATAATCTACGTTTTCACCCACACTGTGCCAGCGTCACATGCACTCGTTTTATGTGCTTGTGTTAAGAATGAAGTTTCTCTAAGGGCTTCTTGTTTTCACCACGATAACTCAAAAAGGTCATTCAGAGGAGTTAAAAGTACAAGCATGCTTTTGCCGTTTCCACAAAATCTGAACTGCAAAGTCGTAAGTCCTACAATGTCTGCTGTCCACTGTTATAAGACTGTGTGGTGGGGGTGGGGGTGGGGACGGGCAGAGAAGCTGGCTTCTTGATTCTCCATGTTTAAAGCTAGTTTATTTATAAACAACTCCCATGAAGGGGAAGAGGCTTATTCAGTGTCAGAAAAATATTTTCTGCAGACATCAGTTCAAATCTGAAGTCAGACTACACACTATAGTGAAAGCCCTACTGAATAGATAGCCCACTAAAGGACTCTACAAATCTCCTGTGTGGAAGGTATTAATAACCCCATAGCCCAGCTCCATTTCACTTGGGGGTGTAGGAGAGGGGGCTCAGATATGACGACTTCACCTAATGGTTACAATTTGGGTATAAAAAACACCCCATGAACGGCTGGACATGGTGGCGCATGTCTGTAATCCCAGCACTTTGTGGCACTGAGGCAGGAGGATCACTTGCAACCAGGAGGTCAAGGCTGCAGTGAGCCGTTATCGAGCCACTGCACTCTAGCCTGAGCAACAGACCAAGACCCTGTCTCAAAACAAAACAGAAAACAAAACAAAACACCCCATGAATGGAGCCTGAAAATCGCTAAATCTAATGACCCTTTTCAATTCTCACTTAGAACCTCTGGAAAGCTGACTACTCCCGTGGGCTCTGGGACACCTGCTTACCTTGTTTTCCTTCTTCTTCTCTGATAGCTCTTCATCTGCTGTCCTTGAAATATTAGCATTATTCAGTGCTGGACCTTCTTTCTGTCTTAATCCTACACTCTTCCTCAAGGTTAACATTCTAACTATGTATGCTAACAATTTTGAAATTTCTCTCTCTGCCCCAGACCTCTCTTTGGAGCTCCCTATCTGTGCATTCAATTATCTACTTGGCATCTCAGGTATTTCAGACTTGAGATGTCTAACATAGTACACTTGCTACTTCCTCACAAATCTGCTTCTTCTTCAGTGTCTCCCATTCTAAGAGAATAGGGCCACCATGCAGCCAGTGGCTCATGACACAAACCTGGAGTCATCACTGATATCTTCCTTACTGTTCACATTCAATTACTGAGTCCTGTGGATATGATTTCCAAAAATCAAATCCATTTACTTCTTGCCCTCTCTACTGCCACCACCTGGTCAAAGCCACCAGTATCTTTTTCCAAGGCTACTGCAACAGCCTCCTTTAGGTGGTCACCCCACATCAAATCCACCTTCCTCAGGGCAGCCGACGTGATGAGATGATGAGATCCAGCCCTGTCTGTGATTACCATGCTCCTTTACTTAATGGTTCCCCACTGATTACAATAAAAACTTCCTCACTGAAGCACGATCTCAACACTCGCTGCCGCTTGCCCTTGTGCCATTTATTCCTTTGCATTCTATGTCCCAGACACACCAACTTCCAAATGAAATTCTTGGTTATTCAGGCCTTAACTTCAATGACTTCCTCAGGAAGATCTTCCTGAACCCTCAGACTAGGTTAGGGCCCAGTTGGATGCTTTCAAGGCATCTTGAACTTTCCCTTCAATCACTAGTCACAATTTTAATTTAGTGTCATTTGTGGAATTTGTTCATTTAACTTGTCTCCTTGGCTAGATTTCATAAAATCACGTACCATGCTTCTGTAATTTATCACATATCCTCTATCCCTAAAATACTGCTTGGTTCACTCAAAATATTTTGGTCAGGGAAAGAAATGACAGGTTAGGTACAGAAAGACTGTGTTCTCTGAACCTTAGGGAGCAAGCAAAGGCCAATCGGGTATTCAAGGGACCAAATCCAATATCCTCACCTCAACCTCTACAGCATTTGTCCACTTTTCCATTTCTTAAAAAACTTCTATTTTTCGTCTTCTGTGATGTCACACTCCTTTCTTCCCACCTGACCAACTGCTGCTCCTTGGAATCCTTCATGGCTTCTCCTCTAAAATCACCCAGCATGACATCCTCCTGCATTTTCTCCTTTACGTAATTTCTTCCAGATCCAAGTAGGGTATCAGTGCTAATGCCTCTTGAACTTACATTTCCATCCATGAATTCCTCTCAAATCCAAATCCCGATATCCAGTGGCCTACTTGACAAACACTTCTGACTAGAATAATGTTTGCTAGGAATCTCAATTGTACCATGTTCGAAACAACTCTTCTTCATCTTTTTAACCTCTCCATTAGTTTATCTCCTCATCTTCTCTGCCTCAGTGAGTGGCAATATATCCACCCAGCTGCTGTTCAAGTCAGACTCTGGGCTCATTCTTGACTCCTCTCTTTTCTTTACTTCTCACACTGACTTTATTAGAGGTTTGGTTAGATCTAAACAATGTCCTGAATCGGCCCCGCATCTCTTCTCATGCGAATGTCCTGTGGCAGGAATAAGCTCCACATGCTGATGGAAGAGAAAGGCAGCCAGCTGGGCTGGAGTGCGGTGAGGCCAACGGCTCCACCAGGCTGCTACAGCTCAGGCGTGTTGCCTGCTTCTCCCTTTGCTGCCCTCCAAGCTGTCCCCCTCCCAGCAGTTGGAAGGAATTTCTGGATTTTTTAAAACAATTATTGACCTGAGATATACTTGTTTTATATTTGTTTATTCTTACTTTGCCTATTTAAAGGTAATACATGAATATAATAAAAATTCAAATTGCATAAAATGATATACAGCAGAAAGTAAGTCTCCCATCCCATTCTCAGTTACCCTCTCCAGCAACCACCACCACTGTCTGTTTTTATGTATTCTTGAGAGCCCATGCATCTATGCATACACAAGCATGTGTTTCTCTCCCAGAGAAATATATTTTTTCTTTTTTTTCTTTTTGAGACGGAGTCTCGCTCTGTCGCCCAGGCTGGAGTGCAGTGGCCGGATCTCAGCTCACTGCAAGCTCCGCCTCCCGGGTTCACGCCATTCTCCTGCCTCAGCCTCCCGAGTAGCTGGGACTACAGGCGCCCGTCACCTCGCCCGGCTAGTTTTTTGTATTTTTTAGTAGAGACGGGGTTTCACCGTGTTAGCCAGGATGGTCTCGATCTCCTGACCTCGTGATCCACCCGTCTCGGCCTCGCAAAGTGCTGGGATTACAGGCTTGAGCCACCGCGCCCGGCCTATTTTTTCTTTTTCTTTCTTTTTTTTTTTTTTAAATAGAGACAAGATCTCACTATGTTACCCAGGTTGGTCTCCAATGCCTGAGCTCAACGGATACTCCCACCTCGGCCTCCAAGTGCTAAGATTACAGGCATGAGCCACTGTGCCTGGCTCTCCAAGGGAATATTTTTAAAATTTAAGTCAGATCACTCCTTTGCTTAAAACCCTTCAATGCCTTCTCACTATGTTTACAATAATCAGATTCTTTGCAAAGACATGCAAGCCCCCGACTGATCCCTGCTGCGTCTCCACTCTCCTCCCGCACTGTGCTCCGGCCAGGCTGGCCAGCTTTCTCTTCCTCAGATACACCAAGTTTGTTCCTCCCTCCAGGGCCTTTGTTCTGTCTAGGGCACTGCTCTCCTAGCTCTCTGAATGGCTGGCTCTCCCAGCTTTCATGTTCAGCTCAGCTTTCATGTCCTCCCAGGTGCTCGTCTCCCCCTTCCCTATTTGCGGCTCCCCCTTTCCCTTATCACTCTGTCATTTTATTACATCGTATCTCCAACTCCCATCAGAAATTACCTTGTTTATCTGTTCCCTTGCTTACTGCATCTCTCCCCCAAAGAATAAAAGCAACAAGAGGTCAGGGACTTTTGTCAGTTTTATTCCTTGCTCTTCCTCTACAACTCAATAAAGATGAACAGAATGAATAAATAATTTGAGTAAACATCTGACTCATTAAAAATAGAAAAATATTGCTTCTAGCAATATTTAATGCTAGTAACTGTGCCCCTCCCCCTCACAAGAGAACACCATCACCATGTAGTTCATCCAGTTACCTGGGTGAACACAAGTGCACGGGCACGACTGAAAAATTACTGCTGTCTGGCTTGCGGTGTATCCTGTTTTTTGCAGTAGTACGTTCACTTTCCTAATAGTGCCTTTCTATTGCCGTTATTCACAGGAGCCTGCACTTGCTGAGCTCACTCTTAGAGGTAACCCAGAAATGTCCAAGATGGCACTGGATACTCTCCTGGAACTGAAACTTTGCGGCTGCTCATAATTACAAACGAGTGGAGTACACACAATGCAGAACTGAATGTAACCACACAATTCCCACTGACATCCATTTCCTATTCCACCCTGGTATTTTGGTGAGTTACTCCAGATTCCATAGAAAATTAATCCTGGGTTCGAGGGAAGAGCAGTTTAATTGATGCAAGAGTATTAACATAAACCTAGCCCTTTAGTTTGTAAATCTGGGACCCCCCACTTCCTGGGTGAATCTGGAACATACGGTGCAGAGCTCAGGGAAACAAATGTCACTGTGTGCTGACTCACAGCTGCCATGGTCCAAGAAAGAACAGCACTGAGTGTGTGGAGAACAGTGGCTGGCTGTGCACAGCATGTGTCCTCGTGACCCTTAGAGTCCTCAGGGCACAGACAGGTGGCTGCCAGCCTGTCTCCTGGACCCATAGGACCCATCTTCACTTGTGGAAGCCACTGCCTGCCACCTCCCACCCTATGGCCTAGAGCGAAAGCAAATATTTACTACTAATAAAGAAATCTAATATCAGCATGGAACACACTTATCCCTAGCTCCCTTGTGGCCCCAAGGTACTTTTCTGGAGGAGCCATCAGAGCAAATGAAACAGGCCTGCCTTGGATCATGCAGAGATCTGTCTTCTGTGGAAGACAGTACTCCCCACAGGCCAGAGTCATCTGTCTTCCAGTCATCCACCCAGGCACTGTACATTTTAGCATATGCACCAGTTGGTGTGGCCTGTGATCGTGAACAAGGAAATATCCAAAGCAACATGGGACTTTCCCTGTAATCTTCTTTGGACTGTGTCACAGGCACTGTAATGGGGTATAGTAATACGCTAGACAGTACAGGTGGCTCTACCTCTCATTGCCACAGGCAACAACAGAGAAAGGGAACACCCTTCAAATCTCAAGAGGAAATAAGCAGTGGCATCCTCAGGCGCTGGCAGCTGTGGCCAAACACCACTCTCAGGTCAATGCCAGTCCACACCCACCATCACACCTCCATGTTTGCCCCTCCTCCATTTCCAGACATTTCTAGTCCTTCTCTACTGTGTCTCTTTTCTCTCCAACACATGGATTTCTTTTTACTTGTCGTGACCATTTTTGTTTCTCAAAAAAGTAAAAGGAAAAGGAAATCCACAGTTATGACTGCCTTAATACCTGCTCCACAGAGGAGGGAGCCTTCTGGACTGCAGGCTCAAGGGCAGGCCAAGCTTGGTGATGCTGGTAAGTGTCTGCACCAAGCAGCTCTTATGTGTGTACCTCTCATTTGTCTACACAGCTCACCAGAAATGTGTTCATTTCCTTTTTTCTTTCTTTCTTTTTTTTAAATTGAGATGGAGTCTTGCTCTGTTGCCCAGGCTGGAGTGCAGTGGCTCACTGCAACCTCCAACTCCCAGATTCCAGCGATTCTCCTGCCTCAGCCTCCTGAGTAGCTGGGATTACAGGTGCATGCCACCATGCCTGGCTAATTTTTGTATTTTTAGTAGAGACAGGGTTTTACCATGTTGGTCAGGCTGGTCTCGAACTCCTGACCTCAGATGATCCGCTCACCTTGGCCTCCCAAAGTGTTGGGATTACAGGCGTAAGCCACTGCACCCGGCCTCACGTGTTCATTTCTTAACTGAGCTCTGTCTAACCCTGAATTAGGGATGGGGATGCCTGCACAAAACACGGAGATGTAGAAAGGTGAGAAATTTCTTAGAGAAGTCAGTTGATCCAATTATTTTAGGCAGTTCTCCAATGAACTATAGGACTAACACATCCACCTTTTTCAGTTTTTTTGCCTCTGAAATTTGCTATAGCATTTCATGGTCAGTCTCAACTATTCAGATCTTAAGTCTGCTAGCTCCTTTTCCAAATAGTTAAGAGTGCCACCTCTCAGCACTTATTCCCAACTTATCCAGAGCTTGTTCCTTTTGAGTCTCTGGGAATGTATCACCTGTCATGCCCCTCATGTGTCCTGTCCCAGGAACCTTAGCTCGCTAAGCAACATGACTTTGAGAGACTGAACAGTTCTAGTGCCCCCTGACATCAGGCAGGTTGGTGAAAGCCAACAACCCATGAAAGCTCCATTCATAGGGATCTGGTTACTGGCAGATATACTGACCTCTAAGGCAGTCTTCTCCATGTCTGCCTTCCAAAAGATGGCAATGCTCTCCAAATGCAAATTCTCTTTTTGTAACACTGACTACAGTATCCACCAACACTAGAGTTTATGCTGGCACACAATCTTATTCAGGCTCGTGGCTGGCAACAAGATGGCAAAACGTGAAGTGGTGAGGCTTTTCTTAGTCTGCGTCTCCAGGCCCCAGCAGCTGAGGACTAAGGGCTATCATGTGATCTTATCAGGACTTTGGTCTGCTTAGGTAAAAAGCACTTTCCAGAAGCAGAAACAAACTTCATTGATATTGATCTTCTCAGAGTAAAGGTGCTATAGAAATCTCATCTAATAAATAAAGGATGTAGGCTCCAGTGTTGGGCTGTCAGTCCAGCAAGGGAAAGAAGCTATCAAGCTCAAGGAGCCAAAAGTATTTATTGGTCACCTGTGCACTGTTTACAGAGCTCTATTCTAGGGGCTGGGTGGAGGAGAAGGGAAAAAAAGAATTCACTAGGTTCTGCCTTTTGAGATAGTTGGAGACACATGCAGAGAAAAACAGTTGAAGGTCACAAAGAGCAAAGCAAGAAATCAACTGCAAATAAAATCAATATAATTCAGCGATGTGTAATAAATCGGGAGCACCAAGGGGAAGTCAACTCCAATAAGGGATCTTGGAGGAGGTAACTTTTCAAGGAACATGAGGATATGAATTAGCACTCAGGAGAACGGCATGTGCATGTCAACAGAATTAAATGTCACTGTGTCTCGTATTACCCAGGTGCAGTGGGAGACCAAAAGGTGGCCATGCTGTGGACCCGGTTTTCCAGAAGCATCTTATCTAGATGTGGCATATGGGACACAACAAAACACAGTGCACTGGATGACTCATTACCCCATCTTAAGTGGTTCTCAGTCAGGTGCATATATTTTTACCATTCAATAAAAAGCATCTCTGAAATGGGGAAGTGGTTAAGGAATGGGCTAAATTCTACATGGGTGAAAATATGGACAGTTAATGCTGTAGTCCTCTCCTCACTGTTCTGGGGACCCCATGGGCCAGCTTGGGGATATGAGAAAGGGGTAGGATTCTGGGAGCTCAAAAGAGCTGGGCACAAATCCCAGGTGCTACCTTCATATTTCTAAGCTTCAAAGCTTCAGTTTGCAACTCTGTAAAAAAGGAGGTACCATTTGTCCAACAATGCTCTTAAGAGTCAAATGATATAACTTACGTACAGGTACCCAGGATATAGTAGCTGTTCAATACAGCTATTCCTCTTCTTCCTTCACCCAGAAGATCACAACTGCAAGATGCAGGGATCTCACAGTGTATTCAAGTGTCTATTAAAGTATCACCGCACACCAGGCACTGCAGTAAGAGCCGAGAACCGCAGAAGAGTATCGCTAAGTGCTCATGGTCTGGAGAACGGACAGACATGTAAACAGACAATTTCAATATGCTCTGAGACATATATCATAAACAGAGGCCAACCATGGACTCCACAGAAGAGAAGACTGTTGAGCTGTCTCAGAGGAGATCACCAGATGAAGGGTTTTGTTAAAAAAGACAACAGGTTTTGTGAGGGCCTCAGCTGAGAAAAACTGTGGAGACAAACACTGAGCCCAGTCTGGCAATCCTGTTTCTGACCCTGTCCTTGATGCTCCAATATTAGTTCTGTGGTCTCGAGAATGAATTTGTTACTGGGGGAGCTGGGCTGCTGGAAAGCTCACACCACAGTGCTCAAATCTGTGAACAGGTTTGAAGAAGAGGATCTGTGACAGATTGCTCCGGAGGGCAGAGTGAGGGGAATGAGTATGTGGTCTAGAGGGAGGCCAGTTTAAGCTGGGTAGAGGAAGCATCTAGTCAATCTAAGCTGCCCAGCAACAGGAGATGCCATGCTCCCTCCATGCAGATGTACACAGTGGGGCTCCTGCCAGGAAACTGCTGATGATGGGGTTTATGCAGCGCCAGTTTACGGGTCTGGACTGGCACCGGATGGATGGCTTCTAATATCCCTTAATTGCTTGGATTATATGTCAAGGAATGGCAGGTTTGTTATGCAGGAATCAGAGACTAGTGTGGTTACACACAGTAGGTCTGTGACCTCCGAAGAACCCATATATTTTGTTTTCTATGAGACAGGGTCTCACTCTGTTACCTTGGCTGGAGTGTAGGGACATGATCACAGCTCACTGCAGTCTCAAATTCCTAGGTTCAAGCAATTCCTCTGCCTCAGATTCTGAGTAGTTAGGACTATAGCACATGCCACTACACTAGGCTAATTTTATTTTTTTGTAGAGATGGATTTTTGCTATGATGTCCAGGCTGGTCTTGAACTCCTGGCTTCAAGCAATCCTCCCACCGTGGCTCCCAAAGTGTTGGGATTACAGGTGTGAGCTACCACACCCGGCCCACAGAAAGCATCTTATTTATGTCTAAGTACTAACAAAAACACAGGTTTTATTCGTGCAAATACACCCTTTCCCAAAGTTGAATTATTTAATTAAACTTGTAAGCATACCAAATAATTTTAATTCAAGCAAGCAAGCACACTACCCTATCTGACAGTATATATGTCTAGTCTGATTTATTTTCCTCCTCTACCAATTTTTAGTGGTAAAGGGGAAAACAATCCATCTGGATCTTATTCGTTCAGCCATAATCCACTAGGAAATCCTGAGGCTGCACGTGTCCTCTGGACCTCAAGAATTTACATGGCTACTGGCCCAGAAATATTCCCAGTCAGCTGTGGTTGGGCCTGCCTTGAAGCACTAATTCCAAAAAGGCTTTCCGCTAATCATAACCAGCAGGCTCATGAGAACACCACATTTCTTGGACTTTCCATTTTTTCTTGTACATTATTAGTCACCACTGACTGGACAGCCACTATAGGCCACATACTCCAATAGCGGCTGTGGTAAGTTACAGAGCCATCATGTACTTTTATGCCTGCTGAGGATTTTTTGAGTCTGGCAGGGAAGGGGAGAACAGTGGGAGGAAGGCATGTGTTACACACCCACAAGGTATAAATCTCTAACTGAGAGAGAATGGAAGTGACTGGAACTGATATGAAACCTCATTGATGTGGGTACTACTCATTTGCAATTTCCAGTAATTCTCTTTGGTTCTAAATTACCTTGGTGCTTCCTACGAACAAATGAATCTATTAAATGTACAGGTAGTATGGTCTAACTTGGGGGTACATTCAAATTACCTAAAGAACTGCATTTTTACTCTCTAAAGAAGAACTCTAGAAGTGCTGGGCTGAGGCCCACACTTCTTAGAAGTACTCCTTAAGAGGGAATCACAAAGCCAGAGGAAGGAAAGAAATAACCAATATCAGAGTAAAACTAAATGAAATTGAAACAAACAAAAATTACAAAAGATAATGAAACAAAACGCTGTGTTTTTGAAAAGATAAATAAAATTGATAGACCATTAGCAAGATTAACCAAGAAAAGAAGACAGAAAATCCAAATAAGCTCAATAAGAAATGAAACAGGAGAGACTGCAACGGACACCAGAGAATGGAGGATCAATCAAGGCTACTATGAACACCATTAGGCACATAAACTAGAAAAACCTAGACGAGACGGTTAAATTCCTGGGAAGACACAACCCTCCTAGCTTAAATCAGGAAGAATTAGATACCCTGAACAGACCAATAGCAAGCAGTAAGACTGAAATGCTAATTAAAAATATATCAACAAAAAAGGTCCAGGACCAGACGGATTCACAGCAGAATTCTACCAGACATTCAAAGAAGAATTGGTACTAATCCTATTGACACTATTTCACAAGATAGAGAAAGAGGAAACCCTCACCAAATCATTCTATGAAGCCAGCACCACCCTAATACCAAAACCAGGAAAGGACATAACCAAAAAAGAAAACTGCAGACCAATATCCCTGATGAACATAGATGCTAAAATCCTTAACAAAATATTAGCTAACCAAATCCAACGACATATCAAAAAGACAATCCACCATGATCAAGTGGGTTTCATACCAAGGATGCAGGGATGGTTTAACATACTCAAGTCAATAAATGGGATATACCACACAAACAGAATTAAAAACAAAAATCACATGATCATCTCAGTAGATGCAGAAAAAGCATTCAACAAAATCCAGCATCACTTTATGATTAAAACTCTTACAAAAATCAGCATAGAAGAAATATAGCTCAATATAATAAAAGTCATCTATGACAAGCCCGCAGCCAACATAATATTGAATGGGTAAAAGTTGAAAGCATTCCCTCTGAGAACTGGAACAAGACAAGGATGCCCGCTCTCACCACTCCTCTTCAATATAGTACTGGAAGTCCTAGCAAGAGCAATCAGACAAGAGAAAGAAATAAAGGGCATCCAAATCGTTAAAGAAGAAGTCAAACTGTCACTGTTTGCTGATGGATGATATGATTATTCACCTAGAAAACTCTAAAGACTCCTCTAGAAAGCTCCTAGAACTGATTAAATAAATCAGCAAAGTTTCTGGATATAAAATTAATGTACACAAATCAGTAGCTCTCAACTAAAGAACTCAATCCCTTTTACAATAGCTGCAAAAACAAAACAAAACAAAACAAAACATACCAAAATGAAAACTTAGGAATACACCTAACCAAGGTGATGAAAGACCTCTACAAGGAAAACTACAAACACTGCTGAAAGAAATCATAGACAGGCCGGGCGCGGTGGCTCAAGCCTGTAATCCCAGCACTTTGGGAGGCCGAGACGGGCGGATCACAAGGTCAGGAGATCGAGACCATCCTGGCTAATACGGTGAAACCCCGTCTCTACTAAAGAATACAAAAAACTAGCCGGGCGACGAGGCGGGCGCCTGTAGTCCCAGCTACTTGGGAGGCGGAGGCAGGAGAATGGCGTGAACCTGGGAGGCGGAGCTTGCAGTGAGCTGAGATCCGGCCACCGCACTCCAGCCTGGGCGACAGAGCCAGACTCCGTCTCAAAAAAAAAAAAAAAAAAAAAAAAAAGAAATCATAGACAACACAAACAAATGGAAACACATCCCATGCTCATAGATAGGTAGAATCAATATTGTGAAAATGACCATACTGCCAAAAGCAATCTACAAATGCTACAAATGCAGTGCAATTCTTATCAAAGTACCACCATCATTCTTCACAGAACTAGAAAGACAATCCTAAAATTCACATGGACACCCCTCCAAAAAAAAAAAAAAAAAAAAGAGCCCACATATGCAAAGCAAGTCTAAGTAAAAAGAACAAATCCTGAGGCATCACATTATCTGACTTCAAACTAAACTATAAGGTCATAGTCACCAAAACAGCATAGTAATGGCATAACAAAAGGCACACAGACCAATGGAAAATAACACAGAATCTACAAATAAACCCGAATACTTACAGTCAACTGATCCTTGACAAAACAAAAACAAAAAGTGGGGAAAGGACACCCTTTTCAACAAATGGTGCTAGGATAATTGACTAGCCACATGTAGGAGAATAAAACTGGATCCTCATCTCTCACCTTATACAAAAATCAACTCAAGACAGATTACAGACTTAAATCCAATACCTAAAACTATAAAAATTCTAGAAGATAACATTGGAAAAACCCTTCTAGGCATTGGCTTAGGCAAGGATTTCATGACCAAGCACCCAAAAGCAAATGACATAAAAACAAAAATAAACTGCTGGGACTTAAACTAAAGAGCTTTTGCACAGCAAAAGGAACAGTCACCAGAGTAAACAGACAACTCACAGAGTGGGAGAAAACTTTCACAATCTATACATCTGACAAAGGACTAATATCCAGAATCTACAATGAATTCAAACAAATCAACAAGAAAAAAATCCCATCAAAAAGTGGGCTAAGAACAAAATAGAAAATTCTCAAAAGAAGATATACAAATGGCCAACAAACACATGAAAAAATGCTCAGCATCATTAAATGATTAGGGAAGGGCAAATCAAAACCACAGTGCAGTACTACCTTACTCCTGCAAGAATGATCACAATCAAAATAATCAAAAAATAGTAAGATGTTGGTGTGCATGTGGTAAACAGGGAACACTTTTAACACTGCTGGTGGTACAACCACTATGGAAAACACTGTGGAGATTCCTTAAAGAACTAGAAGTAAAACTACCATTGGTCCGGCAATCCCACTACTGGGTACCCAGAGGAAAAGGAGTCATTATACAAAAAAGATACTTGCACACAGATGTTTATAGTAGCACAATTTGCAATTGCAAAAACATGGAACCAACCCAAATGCCCATCAATCAATAAGCGGATAAAGAAACCGTGGTGTATATATATATATGTGTGTGTGTGTATGTGTGTGTGTGTGTGTGTGTATATACACACACAAACATATACGATGGAATACTACTCAGCCATAAAAAGGAATGAATTAATGGCATTTGCAGCAACCTGGATGAGACTGGAGACTATTATTCTAAGTGAAGTAACTCAGGACATCGGACGTTCTCACTCCTAAGAGGGAGCTAAGCTATAAGGATGCAAAGGGATAGGAATGACACAATGGACTTCGGAGACTCAGGGGGAAAGACTGGGAAGGGGGTGAGGAATAAAACACTATAAATAAGATGCAGTGTGTATTGCTTGGGTGATAGGTGCACCAAAATCTCACAAATTACCATTAAAGAACTTACTCATGTAAACAAACAACATCTGTTCCCCAATAGCCTATGGAAATAAAAATGTAAAAAAAGGGGAATCACAGGAAGAATCTATTAGGGTGACTAACAGTACCTAGTAGCAGGTATTTGCATACAATGTGCTTAACATAAATTAGTTTTAACTACACATTAAAGGCTTTGCAAAGGACATGTCTTTGGTAAAACTTCATGAGTAATTTATTATTAATCTGAAAGAAAACATTTTTAAAAATCCGATTATTTTGACTACTAACTACTTTGCGTGTGTGTGTGTGTGTGTGTGAGTGTGTGTGTTTGCCATAACTGGCCTTACTTGGTGGTTTTACTGCAAAGGCTCCATACAGGGTCCCAAGTTCTGGGCAAGGTTTTAGAGGTTGAACTAACAAGAAGTTAACAGAGTCTGGTGAATTTGGAAGAAAGACCAAGAAATATGGGTACTTCAGAAGAGATATTCTGGGTTCAATGGAGAATACAGGGCAGGAAAATGTGACAGGGAGATGCAGTGAGTGTGGCTGAAACCTAAGCTGAAGGAAGGGAGGAGAAGGTACTGGCATGAGGGGTCCCTGGGCAGAAAGTCTTCAGCAGGCCTTGAAGTTTAGTACATAGAATACCACTATTTAGCATACAGGTGTGATATGAGGTGAGGGACCACCTTTCCGATCTTGGTTTTCTCATTTATTACAAAAAAAAAAAAAAAAAAAAAAAAAAAAGGAGATGAGACCAAATGATTACTAAGGCTCCTTCTAATTCTGGTGGTATGTGATTCTATTATCTACACACAAATTTTCATGATTTTGCCTTTAATTCAAACAAAGCATTTCTAAACATCTCTCAGTGTGGCTTGCTTTCATCACCTCAAGTGAGTATAGCCCAGGACAAGCTATCTGGGGTGTTTCTTATGATACTGGTTTAAAATAAGAGGGCCAAGCTCAGGGTGCAGGTTTTTACCACTCTAGCTAGACACACACGTGACATATGACTAACAACATAGGAATATGCTTCATCTGCAAACAGAAATGAGTCTATGGGATGGCAAAACTCTTTAAAACACAGCTTTGTTGACCAATTAGGCTACATGGTAGCCTACCATGAGTTAAATCATCATCTGTTTTTGGTGAACACATTTGAACATTTCCCATGTTTTCCTAGAATGTATTAATCAACTGCAACCTGTGGGGGGCAGCTATGAAAAATCTATAGCTGAATCATACTTAGTGATGAAATGCAATGTTTTCTACCTAAAATCAAGGAAAATGCAAGGATGACTCCACGCTTCTATTCAACATCATGCTGGAGGTGCAATAAAGCAAGAAAAAGAAAAGGCATACAGATTGGAAAGGAGTAAAACTGTATTTGCAGATGACATGATCATGGATGTAGAAAATCCTAAAGAATTGAGAGCTAACAAGTTAAATTTAGCAAGACTGCAGTAAAAAAAAAAAAAAAAAAAAAAAGATATAAGATTGTATTTCTAAGTAGTAGCAAAAAAAAAACCAATCTAAAAACAAAACTTTTAAATTCCACTCACAATATCATCACAAAATAAAATATTTAGGAATAAATTTAACAGGATATGCATTGAAAATATAAAATGTGGCCGAGAAACTAAGCACCTAAATAAAGAATTACAATATTAAGATGGCAATTCTGTGAATCTTTTTGCAACATGGTTAAAATTTTAAAGTGGGAACAGACTCTTCATAAAAGAAGATACTATGAGTGACCAAAGAACATATAAAAAATATGTTCAACATCATTGGTCATTAGGGAAATACAAATTAATATACCATGAGATACTACTACATAGCCACTAGAATACCTAAAGTTAAAAAGGCTGACAATATTAAATGCTGGCAAGAATAGGAAGAAACTGGAACCCTAATGCATTGCTAATGGGAATATAAAATGGTATAAACTTGGAAAAGATCTTCGAAGTTTCTTAAAATGTTAAAGGCACACTTACCATTTAACCTAGCAATTCCATACCTATGTACATACCCAAGAGAAATTAAAACACATGTCCACACAAGACTTGAGAACAAATGCAGTTGTATTCATAAAGGCCCCAAACTGGCAACAACCCAAGTGTATGTCAAGTGGCAAATGGATAAACACATGTGGTATATCCATACAATGAAATACTACTCAGCATAAAGAGGAATGAACTACTGATATATAATATGGATGAATTTCAAAAACAACATACTATGTAGATAAAAGACTACAGATTGTATGAATTCATTGATAATAAAATCCTAGAAAAGGTGAAACTACAGCAACAGAAGGCAGATCTTAAGTGGTTGGCTGGGGTGGAATAGAATAGAGATCGACTGAAAAGGGGCATGAGGGAACTTTTTGGGACGATGGAGGTATTATACAACGGAATTTGGTGAGGGCTGTACAACTTACATAGATCTATTAAAACTCATTCAGTTTCTGAAAAAATATTTTAAAAAGAAATAAAAAATGTAATACCTAAAAAATTAGGGTCTGAAACAAGATTAAAGAAATAAAAAAGTAATAAAACTCATTCAACTGTAAAATGGGCGAATTTTATGATATGTAAATTATTTCTCAAAAAGCTGTTTTAAAAACTTTACTAAACAAAGAATTAACTAAAACTGTTTACTACTGGAACTAAAATAAAAGACACTAATAACTTACTTCCTTTTATAATAATTTTTCTTCCCATAAAAAAAGGTATTCTAAGCAGGATAACCTATCCAAATAACTTTGGGAACATTATTATTGTGCTGTTACTGCCACTAAGATTAGATTACAGAAGTAGCTGCAAGTCTGCTAAAAAGATGGAAACTTATCTCACGCCATGGGATAAGGGTCTTCTGCCATACCTGTCAGTAAGGGATGGGTGGGGATGTGACACAGGCTGCAACGAATGTGCCCTGCACATTTGGTCTTGTAAGAAGAGCTTAGTCTTTGATACTCCTTTGCTTAGGGAGGGGGAGTTCTTCATGTTTCTGACATCTCTCTACAGCCCTGTCAAAGGACATATGGTAGGCTGGGTCTCCAGGACAGTACTGCACTAATGGGCTAAATACATGGAGTTCATGTTCAGTAAAAGGTTTCATTTGTTTTGTTCTAATATCTCAAGTTGCAATTTGCAGAGGAGCAGCAGAGGGACTAATCTACTTGGTTTTAGACTGGAACACTTACACATCGAAGATTAAATGAGGAATACAGATAGCACACTTATGCTTAGGTGAAAAGTACAGTGAGAGTGAAGGGAGGAGTATAGCAAAGGAGGAAAATTTTCTCAGAATTTGCCTCAAGATGTCTAATTACCCTTAGCTCTCACATCTATAATAACTCCCATCAAAAGGTTATGGAACTTTTTTTCCTTTTGGGAGGATGGACGGGACACTTCCTTCTCTTGAGTCACACATAACATACACCCCAATTGTTGCTATCTTAGGAGTACCGGAGAAGCTTTAGTCTTTCGTCACCCAGACTCAGCATATAAATAGGACTTTCTAAAGGCTGGGGTCTTTTGCTTAACCATGCTCTATCCCCATAACTCATAGTAGAGCACGGACTCTCCACACAATGGCAATAATGGTAACACTTCACCAGTCAAATCAGTTTGGGTCATAATAAAAGATCTCAGGTGTTTCTCTGCATAGCAGGGTTTTCTGGTGGATCTACGCAAGAACACTGTCAACAGAATAAGGCTTTTTAAAAGAACATATTGCCTCACTTTCTTTTAGAGACATAGGACAGAATGCCAAATGTTCCTGACAGGTTCACACTTGGATGAGGATTAAAATTAAGGCACAGACGCGTGGGCTGATTTCAGATGCTGGTGAAATGGATCAGCCTGGTAACTGCATGTCCCCAACATGTGTCCTAATCACTGCAGCTCCTTGCCCCACTCAAGACCTTATGGATATCACTGTTCGTTCACTTTGCAGTCCCTGCAGTGGCAGCAGCAGTTGTGACACATGCACATTCCTTTTCACTCAATCAGTTCACATTCTCTCTAGATCATTCCCTTAAAAAGATTCAACAACCTCCATGGCTTTCCAACATGTTGAATGTTTCTAAAAGTCAGATTAGATCATGTTCATTGTATTCAAAACTACTGATGGCTTCTCACTATAAACTAACATTCAAACTCCTCAGCCTGGAATCTGGAATCCTTTTCCTCCCTTTCTAACAGTCTGTCCTCATTTGACTCCAAGACTTCAGCCAGCTGAACAGAGGTCATCTCCTAAACACCAGCTTTGCCCAAGCATCCCCTCATTTCTCATCTCTGAGTCCCAACCTTCCTTTAAAGCCCCAATTGTAAAAGCCTGTCCAGAATCTTGAGTTGGAATTAATCTCTCCCTCTCCATATCACTATAACATAGGCTTATACCTTGATAAATGCTTATGGTAGGCTGTTCCAGGTGTCAGTTATTTTATGTATGTCTGCCTTCCTCTTGGGTCCAGCAAATACCTACTTGAGTGCACATTAAAATCACCTTGGGGGTCCTTGGAGAAGTGGCTGATTCCAGGATTGGGGAAATTTAGGGACACATGCTGTTATGCCAAAGAATAAGGGAATGTTCCCAAACCCTCCCCCCACCACTGAAAAAAGATGTGAAGTATGTCATAAGAGTAAAGGAGCGAACAGAAAGTAACTTCCACTGGCTAAATCCGGGACAATTTGAGCATCAAAGTAATTAAGTCCAGTTGGTTGTCCATATCCATGGGTTCCGTACTCAACAACCACGTATCAAAAATGTAGTTAGGCCTATGATGGTTGTGTCTGCGCTGACACATACAGATTTCTTCTTTTTGTCATTATTCCCTAAACAACATAGTACGTAACAATTTACATAGCATTTACACTGTATTAGGTATTATAGGTAATCTAGAGATGACAAAGTATATGAGAGGAGGTACACAGGTTATGTGCAATGCTACATCATTTTATATCAGGGACTTAGGCATCCTTGAATTTGGTATCCATGGGAGGCTCTGGAGCCAATTCCCTGCAGATACCAGGGGACAACTGTACCGTAACAAATCATAAACCATTAAAAAAGATAAGAGCCCATGAGTCCATACAAGTAACAGATAAATAAATGGGGGAGAGGAGGTGGGTTCACTTTCAGAAGAATGCTGAGTGCCAAATAGTAAATGCTGAGGGAGTGCTAGAGTTAGTAAATCATCATTTTGCAACCCTCCTAGCAGAGATTGGCTTAGGCAAGAATCATCAACGGATGATGAATCTAGGGGAAATTTTTCACGAGGAGCAGAGCATTTACTTGGTCTTAAAGTGTTTTCCCACAGATTGCTTTATAGGTGCAAGGGGAAAAATAGTAACTACATAGTGGAGCAACCAGGGAATGCCTTGACTAGGTGGGTGTATCAAAATTAACATCAACAATGAGGGCTGATGGACATCTGTGTCTCCCATAAAACCCTGAGAAGGACACATGATTATCTATGTAGTAGACTGGGTGAGAATTCGTAGCCTGAATCTAATTATGAAGAAATATCAGAACAAGGAGTGTTCTATTAAAACCCCAAATAAGGAGTGTTCTATTAAAAAATAGGTGAGGGGAGGGATAGAGGGTTGTATTCTTTAAAAATGTCAATACCATAAAAAACAGAAAGGCTATAAAAACACTCCATGGGAACGTGTTCTACCAAATCAGAACCTCTGGGGGTGGGTCCCAACAATCTGTGGTTTTAACATTTTCTCCAGGTAAATTCTGATGCTCGCTTAAGTTTTGTTTTTGTTTGTTTTCCAGTTTTTAAGAGACATGGTCTTTCTCTGTTGCCCATGCTGCAGTGCAGTGGTGTGACCAAGACTCACTGCAGCCTCGAACTCCTGGGTTGAAAGCCATCCTCCCACCTTGGCCTCCCAAGTAGGTAGGACCACAGGTGTACACCATCTTGCCTGGCAATAATTTTCCTAGAGACAGGGTTTTACTATGTTGCCCATCTCTACGAAAAATAGAGACGGACAACAAGCTGGTCTTGAACTCCTGGCCTCAAGGGATTCTCCCACCTTGGCCTCCTAAAGTGTTGGGATTACAGGTGTGAGCCACAACACCAGGCCCCTACTCAAGTTTGAAACCACAGATCTAGACTATAAGCTCTTAGATTCTGTACTTCTAGCTTCTATATTCCTCATAAAACCTAAAAAAAAAAAAATGCTTTCTGCATATTCAGATTTCAATAAATGCTTGCTGAATTTGGTTTGACAGTGAATGATAAGGCAGCAATGACCACTGAGACACTTGGAGATGATCAACTACTCCAGAGGCCCCAGCTAACACATCACTTCAGGTTTCTAAAGTGAATAGAAAACTTATTTTGAAAACAATAAAGGATGTCAGATTACTCGGGAGGTTAATAAAAGCACTATTGTCCCCAAAGGGAGCATATCCACTTAGTCTATTAATGCACCAATTGAAAATATGTTAAAACTTACACACACTCTTCGACTGGTATTTAAAAATTAGTTCTGCAGTTCTAGCAAGCATTGCACAGTGATTAAGAAGCCAAGAAGGCCAGGGGTGGTGGCTCATGCCTGAAATCCTAGCACTTTGGGAGGCTGAGGCAGGTGGATTGCCTGAGCTCAAGAGTTCAAGACCAGCCTGGGCAACACGGTTAAACCCCGTCTCTACTAAAATACAAAAAATTAGCCAGGCGTGGTAGCGTGCACCTGTAGTCCCAGCTACTCGGGAGGCTGAAGCAGGAGAATTGCTTGAACCTGGGAGGCAGAGGTTGCAGTGAGCTGAGATCGCGCCACTGCACTCCAGCCTGGGCGACTCTGTTACCCCCCACCCCCCCCAAAAAGGAAGCCAAGCTACGTGTATCATGCAAGATCTGCTCAGAGAAGACGGCATTCTTGTGGCTGTGACCCAGATTTGATGAACATGGCCAGATTTCAGAAGAACATCCTCTAGGTGGCAATTCAGGAGACAAGACTCCTGCAATGAGAATGAGCGGATCAATTCGCCTACTGGGTAGAAAATGAAAACAAATAGATCCATTTTCAGGCACTTGTTTTCTATCTTGAGAAGTTAAACTACTGAAGATGCTCTAAGATGCAGGATATCATCCCAGCCTCGCAACCACATGCCTTTTCTAACTGGCACCTGAAAGATTTCACAGGAAAAGGGTGTTACTTTGGTATTGTTGATTTAAAGGTTATCTAGTCACAGTGAAGCATAGGATAATTCCTCTTCAAAATTCCTCCTTATTGAAAGCCCATGGAGTGTCTTGGCAATTAACAATTCCTATCACCTCTAGCTGTTCCCTATGTAAGAAGGCTCAGAACTCGCCTTACAAATTGCTCTTTTGAAGATCAAAGGGAAGCCGAATGTGTCTGTGTGTGCTCTCGATGAGACTGTAATTTAATGGAATTTTTAGAGAAGGCTTCACTGGCAGTGTTTGGATGACAGCCCTGGGGCAGAGGATTCAGGGGAGCTTGGCCACTGTTCCCTTTGGAGGTCTTCCCTGCCTTTAATTGGCACCTCATTAGAAATTAATGAAAATGACATCCTCTGTTCTTCCTGCTCTAGGCATCGAATGCTACAAAAAGGCCCATCACAATTCATAACACATTCAATTTATATAGCAATGGCTCTTAAGCATTATTTATGAGATGTGAATTTCTTGTCAGCAGTTAATAACCTGTACAGAATGGAAGGCAAATGGAAGAAAAGATTGCAAATATATATATATATAAAGATTTTCTGCAGTGAAGAAGTGTTCTGTTTGAGTTCAAACTATCTTCCTGAGTCTTCACTTTCAGTAGTAAATTACTGTGTTATCCCCCTACTAAAACCTTTCAGGGCAGTTAAACATCTCTCCAACATTCATGCATCCTCAAGGAAATACCTGTACAACTCACCCTTTCCTAGAGATCCAAGCAGGCAGGAGGAACACAAGAGCTCTTTGTCAAAGACAGTCCCAGACTTTTTTAACGGCATGTTCCCATTGTTGTCCTTATCTTTTGAAGGGTGGCAGTTGACTCAGTAATTTTTCTGGGCACATAAGTGTAATACTCTCAGTGGGTCAAATTGAATGCCCAGCTGTCTCTAGGAAAGTTACATCTTGTTGAGACTTCAGAAAGCTCAGGGCTTTCTTCTCCAACAGAAAAAGTCAAATCTCCCTATAAGCAGACTCTCGGAATTGGGTACAAGCCCAGAAACTACATGTCAGAACATTTAAAAAGGATGCATATTGCAACAAACCCAATACACACTTAGCAATTCAGCCTCCTGCCCACAAAGGTTAAGAATATGGCAGAGTAATCTATATTTACCAGAGATTAGACATGTGGGCTTTACTTGGGTGAATGTGAAGTCATCTAACATGTATTACCGTTTTTTTTTTTTTTTTTCAGGTGGATGCTAAGACCTTAGGAGATTAGGTAGTTTGTGTCAAAAGCTGAAGGGTAAACTGGGAGACCTGGTTACAACATCTTTATATCTCAGTGTTAAATTGTGCAATCGCCTGTTTGCCTGATAAGAAGAAGCATTAGCCACTGCCAGGGGCAAGACAGCATACTTGATAGACCAATTGCTTGATCTGCTATGGCAAATCCTGTGTAATACCCAGGATTTAGTTACTTTCAAGGAAGAAACAAGAACAGATGGTTCAGGAACGTCCCACAATTCTAACTGAGGGACAACCAAAGGCCTGTGTTACAAAAGCAACAGCTAAAATGACCAGGTAGGCTCACAACACTGGTAACAGACTGAACTGCTCAAATTCCCTGAGAGTTCACATGAAGACCAAAGCAAGAAACTGCAGATCACAAAAGATGAGGCAGCCTCTTCAGTGTGGAGTGAAGCTGGTTAGCCAGCAGAGCCCAGAGTTTCCTCAGCCAACCACAGTGTCCCTGCCTTATGTCACCAAGAATTTAAAATTGTCTGGCAGGGTTGATCGAAATAGCCTAATAATAAGGTTCTGAACTTACCTGGGCCATACTGCATGCATGTACACACGGAAGTCTGAAAACTGCTGTCAGCCTCTGTTCCCACCACCTATCCTAATCTTCTTTACAGTTTCCCAAAAATGCTTAGCACTATAACCAAAATGCCCTAAAAACCTTATCTGGTAACATTTAAGACTCCCCATGCTGGTTCCGGTTTCTGCAGTTGAATATGCACTTCTAATCTTATGGAGTAACACATACACCAGAATGTGTAACAAACAGGTATCTGGTCATAACAGGAACAGGAGTTTCAACTTAGTTTCTATGAAAAGCTAATATCCTCTCTCTTCCTTCCCATTTCCAATAGGGCAGATAATTGAGGAACCGTAGCAGCAAAGGCTGCCGCTTCAGGAGATAGTAAACTTCCAGTGACTATTACTTTATAACTGCTGAGTGAACTATTTAGTCCTGACTGTCAGCAATAGTACTTGTAGGATATCTTTGGCTGTCCCAGAAGTGAAAGGGGGCTTCTAAAGTTGACTTCTCAGAAAGAAAGAAACAGGATTCTCAGAGGCTACAGTCAGGTCTCACAGTCAGCCTGATGACAGCTGAACTGGTCCTCAAACAATTTTATAACAGTATGTTTTAAAACCAGGGAATAAACAAAAGTACAGGAAACTAAATCAGCCTAAAATAATGCCGCTACACAATTTTATTCCTATGTGTCATGATACATGTGGTCATGAAGAGAGAAAAGGCTGACTTAAGTTTTGTTCCACTGCAGGTAGGCATCCCTGTGCAGCAATTCTAAAAGGTATTACACTACAGAATATGGAAGGAAAGGTGACTGTAAAGCTATTTCCGACTGGGTATATGGTGGCTCATGCCTGTAATCCCAGCACTTTGTGAGGCAGAGGCAGAAGGATGAATTCAGTCCAGAAAAAAAAAAAAAAGGCAATTTCAAGGTATTAACTGACTAGATGAACTAAGGTTCAAAGGAAACTTTCTAATCAAAGCTTAATTTAACAGGGAGATGGAGAAAAAAGTCTTCCATAAATAGTAAGAAGTTCATTCAAAATTAACTTACTATCTGAATTTTATGGTACATACTCCAGAATTTTGTTTGGTAAACTTCTGAAGTCGTGAGAAGAAACCAGAGTAGCAAGTGGTGGGGGGAAGTTGAAAGCACTAAGCAGTGAGATGTAGCTCTAAGGAGATATGCATAAGAACAGGGGGATGTTTTTGTCTTTTTTGCATGCGTGAGAATAAAGGGTGTTTAGAGGCAAACATCCTGTACTCCTGATTTCTCAAGCCCCAAACTTACATCGCAGGCACTACTGTAGCAAACTTACAGTACTCAGAAGAACAAAAGACTCCAGCCACTTAATTCCCAAAGCTGGGCCAAAGTGTTAAGGATATAGTCTCCATCATGCCACTGGGGGAGATGCTTACCACAGCGACACGATCCCAATTCCTGCTGCACCAGCTCCAGTTTGGTTTGGCACTGGAAGCACCGACGTCGACTCTTCTGTTTAGATCGACTGGTTTCCTCGGACCGTTCCGTATTCTCCAGTAGTCGTGGCCGTTTTACTGGTGAAGCCTCATTCTCAGAGTGTGAATCTGACCAAAACAACATATTCGGGGATCAGGATTAGTGCTTGGCCTGGCAAGCACAGCTGATTAATGTATTTCCAGGCATTCTCCTGACCGGGCTACTGCCCTTGTCCAGGAAGGAATCAGACCCATGAAAGCCAGTTCTGACTTGCTTGGTTTATATCGCACAAACCATGACAAGCATGTACCTTTAGTGCTGACTTCTAACCAGCTAGGCCTGAGCTGGAGAGGAGAGTGAGGGTGGCTCAACAAAAACCAGTTCTATGTTGCTGTTTTTTTTTTTTTTTTAAAGCTGAGATTCTATGAAGAGACCATTCCAGCTAGAAATGGGGTCCTGTCTTTGTATCCCCTTGCTGGGACCTAGAGGCTGCCTGTATTGGTTAGGTATCTTTTCTTGGGTATTTGCTTGTCCTCAAGTAGACTGTAATTCTTTAAAGATGGGACTATGTCTAATGTTATCTCTGTATCACTATGCTTTCACAATTCCATTCCCAAAGCCAGTGTTTGATGAGTGATCTGTAATCTTTTATAGTAAAATTACTCATGTTTCTACTCTTAAAGACACAAAAGTCAGGTTCTAATACTGACAAGTATTATTCAATTTGATTCAGAATGAATGAAGGGGCACCTCTGCTGGTGCACATGCAAGCTGCCCTATTACCTCCACTATGGTGTGGTGCAGCAGCAGCACTGGGCACCCCACCTTGAGGTGGAGCAAAAATGGCAGGTGGAGGGGGGTGTACTCTGTGACAACTGTGTCTTATATAACCTCAAAAAAGTAATTAAGATGCAATAAAGTTCCTATCACAGGCAAGGCTGTAAATGACTCTTGCCTTCAACAAACTGGGCAGCTCTTTGGGGCTCTGTACTCCTGAAATAGCTGCCTGCATACCCACGACGTACCTCCTACCAAGTTCCAAAGTTGTTTGTGCTAAATTACCTCTAGAAGGGAGTCTCCTAAACAGTCTTCCTCAAAATAATCCAGATGCTACACCTTCTCACCCCTCTGTCACTCCCACCTTGGTCTAAGCCATTACCAACTCATCAAGCCTACTACAAGAGCCTCTTCACTGGTCTCTCTGCTCACCCCCTTGTCTCTACAGTCTATTCTCCATATAGCAGACAAGTGACTCTGTTAAAAATCAAGTTAGAATCATGTTACTTCCCTGCTCAAAACCCTCTAATAGCTCCTCTTGTCAGAGTAAAAGTCCAGATACTTAGACTGTCAAATACCCTGCATGACTTGCCCCACGCTCAGCTCCTGCTGCTTTCCTTCCTTTATCTACACTAGCCTCCTTATTGTCCCCTAGCTGTGGGACTTTGCATGTTCTGTCCCTCTATTTGAAACAATCTTCACCCAGATCAACATGGGATCTTATCTCTTTTATCACTCAGGCCCCCGATGGTAGTTTGCTCACAGTCCCCCAGCCCTGCTGAACTGTAATGGCATATGAAGGCCCTGCATATGCCATTTTTTATATCTCTTTTATATATTTGCTCCAATGTCACATTTTCTTTTAAATTTTATTTTGCAAAGTCACATTTTCACTGAAGGCTTCTTCCCTGATCATCAATTCTAGATCATTGAATCCCCATTCTTAGCACTTCCCCTCCTCTGTTTCCCTGTCTTTTATTCCTCCACAGCACTTATCTTTAACATTATGCCCTAAAAGAAAATAAACTCCAAGAGGGCAGGAAATTTCACCTGCTTTGTTCACTGATGTTCCCTCCATGCCTATGCTCAATAAATATTTCTTGAATGAATGAATTTGTCTCCTAGGCAGTCCTAATGTTCTACTTAAAGTGGGTCTAGTGAGAAGCCACAGCCTGTAGGATGTATTTTAGTGAAGGCTGTCTGTATGCCCTTTCCTAGCCTCCCTGTGCGTGAGGAAGATGCTGCACTTCACCCAAGATTGTTCAGTGGACCCTGATGGTGCCCCATCAGGGCATCATCAGTATAGCCTGCTGTGCTGTACTGGCATATGGAGGCCCTGCACCATTCTTAGCAACTACAGACTTCATTTTTCATCTCATTTAATTCTTCCAGTCCTACATGACATTTTGCCCCAATACAAACCAACTAAATAAGACCTCTGATGAAAACAACCAAAAGTAAGTTCAGCCTATTTCCCAGCTCTGCTGAGCAAAGCTGTCTAGGCCTAGGCCCAGTCAATGTGGTGACTAAGGTGGCCGCAGATAGGGCAGGCTCTCTCTCCCTTCTTCTACAAGAGCAACAAGCAACAATTTAAATGTAAATCATTACAAAGCAGTCAGCTGAAAGAAGTTCACCTTGTATGAGCCACACTGCTCTCTGGGGATGTCCTTTTACACAAACCAGCAATGGCTCTATTTATATTAATAATCCTATTTAGATCTTTTTTTTTGTAACGAGAAAATTCTAGAGTAAAAACTATAACAAAAAAATATTTTTTTCTGAGACAAAGTCCTAAATTCAAAGCATCCTTACAGGAAGTTGCTCCCATTGGGAGGCAGGTGTCAGCACAAGATGGGGAGGCAGCTGAGGCCTTTTCATTATTAATATGATTAAAATCTGGAGGGCCCTGGCACAATGCCAGCACACCTCTAATCTAACAGAGAACTGCTCAGACCCTGAGCCCCTTTCTTTCACACCTCTGTGTCTGAAAATGAAGAGTTCACATTTAGAGCTCTTTCTACATGAATCTATCCCAAACTGTCAAACACGCTGTCCATTTGCAAAGCACCCACCTCCATTTCTAAAACAAACCTTTGCTGCAAGGAGAAGACAATTTAATTTCACTGTGTCAATGAAACTGGGAGAAAAAATAAAGAAAAGACAAAAAGAATTTGAGTGTGGCAATGTTATCCATAAGCTAACTATGTCCAAATAAGTAAGGGAGTTAGACATGTGAAGAAATTTTTTTTTTTTTTTTTTTTTTTTTTTGAGACGGAGTCTTGCTCTGTCGCCCAGGCTGGAGTGCAGTGGCCAGATCTCAGCTCACTGCAAGCTCCGCCTCCCGGGTTCACGCTATTCTCCTGCCTCAGCCTTCGGAGTAGCTGGGACTACAGGCCCCCGCCACCTCGCCCGGCTAGTTTTTTTGTATTTTTTAGTAGAGATGGGGTTTCACCGTGTCAGCCAGGATGGTCTCGATCCCCTGACCTCGTGATCCACCCGTCTCGGCCTCCCAAAGTGCTGGGATTACAGGCTTGAGCCACCGCGCCCGGCAAGAAATTTTTTTTTAATGTATGAGTCCTATGGCTGAGAAATAGATTTCATATTTACATAACCACAATCATTAGTCATCACCAAACAACCCACTTTCATGGGTCCCCCCGACCCCTGCCCTGCAAAGTTAGGAGGCCTGTGCAGTTTTCACCTCTTTTTCTCTTAATTCCCCACCTTATCTGATCAATGGGCATTCAACAGCAACACTAAGAAATGTCTACATGGTCCCATGCTGAGATTTTCCTTGATCTATTCCACATTAATAAAAAGACCACTGAGTTATTTGTTCTGGTAGGCAGTAGGCATGGAATATTCTTGAACAATGAATCCTAAAGGAGGTTTCTGATGCTGCCACAGCTTCTGGTATGATATACTGGTCATCCTAAAAGAACACCATTAAGCCCTAGTCAGTCCTCTGACAATCAATGCCCCAGCATCTGTACAAGTCTATGACCAAAGGCATCCATGTATACAGAAAGTCTGGGCCCCAGGAAGCAGTCCTAGATGATTCTAAACCAAGGCAGAAAAAATGTCTAACAGAATGTGTTATGTTTTAGAATCAAGGAACTATTCCAGCTAGTAAGAGATCCACACCTTTGAAGCTCTGGAATATCCCCACTTACTCTTCCCTAGATGAAGATCTGTTAGATGCTCTCTAATGCTCCCTCCCACAGAGAACGAGAGTAAATAAGCTTCCCAAACTGCTCGCTATCCTCCACATGCTATTGTCCAAGAGGGTGACTATGTCTGTGTAATTTCTTGGAGAAGCAAACCATTCTCTGGCATTTTCTCACAAGTCAACTTTTAATGAGAAGCTAATGAAATAAATTGTAATCTATAGAATTATCCTCCTTGCATAAGAAATTTACATTTCCTCTGCTAATTAGTTAACAAAACCTTCGTGCCATGGGGCGAGTTGCTTAATTAAGAGAAACAGATGTCCAGGGCAGGGGTTCTAATGACATGATAATGAATTAAATAATTCAACTATTTATTTATGTTTTAGGTCAATTAGAAAAAGACTACCAGGAAAAAAAAAAAGATCCAAACGTGGCTGACATTAAAGGAACCATCTACTGCCCATATTTGAATAAATTAAACTTTAATGATTTACTTTTGCTCACAAGTATCATTGCTTGTTACCCTGAAGCACTGCCAATTTCCTGAAAACACCTAACAGTCTACTTGCATACTCTGAACTTGGGCAGTAACGGTTAAATGTGGAGAGAGAGGTGAAGAGAAATAACTCTTACATGCAGCTTTAACTGACAGAAGAAGCAAGTCCTTGCAAGGAGTATGCTCATTAGCAGCAGGAGGAACTCCCGTGCCAAGCTGGAAACCATTCCCACTCTAGGAGTTAACAGTGACTTCTAATTAAGGTCCTTCATAAATGGCCAACAAAGCAGATTCTTTTTTTCCAGTATGCTTCTTCTTGAGAACATAATCTAGTGTGGATATACCCATGGAGAGCGGCCACTCCCCCATTCCAGGTTCACACTTCTTGGTAGTCACCAGACCCCTGCTTTCTCTACCAATGTTTAATAGAATGAGAAAGATATCACATCAGAACTAGTCAAAGTAAAGTCTGATCAAGAATCATAATGTGATTAAATAAGGAAGGAAAATCTTAAGAAGGATTTTGCTTATTTAGTTTTCTTGGTGTGAAAGTAACTGCTGCTTAATTTTCAACAGAGAGACAAGTACTGCACAGTCTGTCTCTCAGTATCCAAGGGAGATTGGTGCCAGGACCCCCCAAGGATACCAAATTCCACAAATGCTCAAGAAGCTTATATAAAATGGCACAGTATTTGCATATAAGCTACATAATCCTCCTGTATACAGCTGACCCTTGAACAACATGGGGTTTGGGGTGCTGACCCCCCGTTACAGTTGAAAATTTTCATATAACTTCTGCCTCTCTCAAAACTTAGCTAGTAATAGCCTGCTGCTGACCAGAAGTCTCACTGATAACACACAATTAACACATATTTTGCATGTTTTATGTATTACATACTGTATTCTTACAATAAAGTAAGCTACAGGAAGAAAAAATATTAAGAAAACCATATGGAAGAGAAAACACAGTTTCTCTTAAGTGTAAGTGGATCATTAAAGTCTTCATCCTTGTGGTCTTCACGTTGAGTAGCTGAGGAGGAGGAGACGAAGGAGGAGTGGGGGGCTGGTCTTGCAGTTTCTGGGATGGCAGAGGCAGAAGGAGATCTGCGCATAGTGGACCCACCTGCACAATTGAAACCCATGTTGTTCAAGGGTCAACTGTACTTTAATCTTCTCTGGATTACTTATAATCCCTAATATAAACACTATGTAAATAGTTGTTACACTGTGTTATTTAGGGAATAATGACAAATCTACATGTTCAGTATGACACAATCATCCATTTTTTCCCAAATATTTTCAGTCTATGGTTGGTTGAATCCACAGATGTGGAACTCATGGATATGGTAGGCTGGCTGTACAGTGATTTTAAATATATGGAATCTTCCGAAGAGAGGAATTCTTCTAATTGTACTTTCCTAGCCAATCTCAGAAAGTAGTGGTAAGACTTTCAATTAGGAACACAGTTTAACTGGAAAGCTTAACTGGAGACAACAAACAGCCACTTCTTTTAAAATTCTGTTTTGTCTCTGGCAGAAATTGACATTTGTTCCTTACTGTCACAGTTCTTGTCTTTATTACTCATGTTCTCTCCTGAAAATTTCCAAATAAATTGTGTCAGGCCTGTCAAAGCTGAATTTCAATCTCTCTTAATCTCCTGTCACCCTGCAGCTGGCAGCTTGCACACACCCCATGCACTAACCACGGCTGTGGCTTCCTGACATCTCAGGCAGGCAGGCTCTTAGGCCTCTGTACAAGCCAACACTCACAATACAGAATAGGAGAGTGGGAGAAGCAATGCGGCAACAAAGAGAAGAAAGCCTTCTGCTATTCCCTTCACCCACACCTTCCCTTACTTCTATGAAAGACATATCTGTTTAATCTCAGGCTCTATGACAGTTTTTGAGGTACTCAGTTTTTTTAGAACCTATCAGTCTCTTGACAGATTGACATTTATGATCCCAACAGCCTGTGCAAACATCAGTAAGAGCAATAATTAACAAACCCTCACACATCACTGCTGTTTCTCCTTCGACCACTCAAAAGGAGCTTTAAGCTGGTAAAACCTTTGTCCACGAAAAATACCACACTCTCACTGGAAAAACTGATAAAAGAGGCTTGAAAAAAACTTGTTTTACAGGTACTTTCTCTCTGTGTTTCCCCTCATGCTTTGCTTTCAGGGTATATGCTGGGATTAGATTCATCTTCTCCTGACATTCTACTCTGTGTGTCACGAAAGACTTTAAGAGAGAAAACACCTTGCTACCCATTAAAAAAATTTTCCCACCTCGTTTGACTGAAATTTTCCCTTCCTTTCTTAATGTTCCTAATGACTCTAAAATAATTGTGGAGTAACACATCCGCTGAAAAGCCATTGTGTGGACAGAGAATGAGGTTCAAGAGGCTGATTATTAAAATTTTGTGGAGAATGCCATCATCTTCATTCGATATGGAGATGAATCCAGCTTGAAATACTCCTAGTATGCCATGTCCTAGATCATAAACATTTAAAAAGTCAGTTGTTCACAAACTGCCAGGCAGTATAATTCCTAAGCATTTGGCTCCCTCTCCTCCTGGGAACACAAGATTGGGAGATCTGGAATGGCTGATCAGGAAGGCTGACCATCTTGGGAGTACACCTGAGCTTTGAGGTCTTTATCCTTAGTATGCTCAAAAAACATACGGCATCAGAAATCTTCTTGGGGCCAACTCTTATCATCTACCAGATTTTGGTCCTCCAGATAGCAATGTAGAAGCTGCTTCTGTGGAGACATTTTTGACTGGAAGACAGCTTAAAGAGCAGCAGAACAAAGAAGTCAGGAGTCATGATAAAATTACCATATGCCCTTCAGGGGATGCGTACCCACAAACCCCAAAGGTATGTTTTTAAGACTGAGATTAGGTTTTTCACTTCCTCACGGCCCATCTTCCCTTCCCATTTCTGGTGCACAGGAACCTGGAAGCTGATTTTGGCGGTACATCATGATACCAGAAACAAGTGACTGAATTCATTAAAATATCAAGCAGGAGAAGCTAATGGGCCATGGGGGAGCAGCTCTCCATCAAATCGAACAATCTTAAACGAAAGTCACAGCAGGCTGGGCGCGGTGGCTCATGCCTGTAATCCCAGCACTTTGGGAGGCCGAGGTGGGTGGATCACGAAGTCAAGAGATCAAGATCATCCTGGCCAATCAACATGTTGAAACCCCGTCTCTACTAAAAATAAAAAAATTAGCTGGGCGTAGTGGCACACACCTGTAGTCCCAGCTACTCAGCAGGTTGAGGCAGGAGAATTGCTTGAACCTGGGAGGTGGAGGTTACAGTGAGCCAAGACTGTGTCACTGCACTCCAGCCTAGGCAACAGAGCGAGACTCTGTCTCAAAAAAAAAAAAGTCACGGCAGCAAGTCCAACAGTTTTTGAGGGCAAGGTTTTCCCTCTAACTCTTCTTTCTAATCCGTATGCCTTCTATTTTTTTTTCTTGCCTGGGCTGGCTAGTTCTTCTGGTATGATGCTGAATATGAGTGTTGAGAGAGAACACCCTTGGTTTGTTACCAGCTGTAGGAAAAATGCATTTAGGCTTTACCCAACATTTTATTTTAAAAATTTCAAACACAGAAAAGGTGAATGAATAATACACTAAGCGCCTGTGTACACTCCATTCAGATTCAACAATTAACGTTTTATCCCATTTCTTTAACTTGACTTTAATAGTTAATACTAGGTGTCAACTTGATTGGACTGAGGGATGCCTAGATGGCTAATAAAGTATTGTTTCTGGATGTGTCTGGGTGTGTCTGCCAGAGGAAACTGACGTTTAAGTTGGTGGAATGGGAGAGGAAGATCCACCCTCAATGTGGGTAGGCACCATCCAATCAGCTGCCAGCACAGCCAGAACACAGCAGGAGGAAGAAGGTGGGACAAGTCTGTTTGCTGGCCTTCTGGTCCTCTTTCTTCTTTCTGTGCCAGATGCTTGCTTCTGTCCACCTGTCCTTGGACATCAGACTCCAGGATCTCAGCCTCTAGACTCTGGAGGTGCACGAGTGGCTTCCCAGGGACTCAGGTTCGGCTGCAGACTAAAGGGTGTACTGTCAGCTTCCCTTGTGTTGAGGCTTTCAGACTTGAACTGAGCCACTATCGGCTTCTCTCTTCCCCGGTGTATGGAAGGCTTATCATGGAACTTCCCCTTGTAATCATGTGAGCCAATTCTCCCTAATAAACTCTCTTTTATAAATATATATATCCTATTGGTTCTGTCCCTCTGAAGAATCCTAATACACTCGCCCCTCCATATTTATACTTTCTTCCTCCCAGAACCGTCTGAAAATAAGCTACATACATCAAAATACTTCATCCTGGAATATATAGATACCTAATAATAAGGGCATTTCTTTACATGACCAAAATATCATACCTAAGAATATTAAGAATGCCCCAGTGTCACACAATATTTAATATTCAGTGTATAGTGAAATACCCTCATTGTTTTTAAAGGCATGTCCAATCAAGTTTCATGTGTTACATTTAGCTCTTACGTCGAAATCTCTTTTAAACTTAGAACAGTATGGCCCTCAAACTATTTGTTCATTCATTCAAATAACATAAGCTTTTTTTTTTTTTTTTTTACAATCCTTCTCAGTTTTCCTGTGGAATGTACCACCACCTGGATTTATTCTTTCTTTCCACTCATCAATCAATCAAGCAATCAATGGTATCCTGTAACTTTTAAGGAAGTGGTTATTTACTTATTCATTCAGGCTAGAGTGCAGTGGCTCAATCACGGGTCACTGTAGACTTAACCTCCTGGGCTCAAGTGATCTTCCTGCCTCAGCCTCTTGAGCAGCTGGGACTACAGGCGTGAGGCACCATGCCTGGCTAGTTTTTTGTATTTTTAGTAGAGACAGAGTTTTGCCATATTGCCCAAGCTGGTCTCAAACTCCTGGCCTGAAACAATCTGCCCACCTCGGCCTCTCAAAGTGCTGGGATTACACGTGTGAGTCACTGTGCCTGGCAGGAAGGGAATATTTAATTGTATACCTTCTCTGTTAGATATTCAGAACCAGAAATGTAAAACTTCCATTAGGCACCTGACAAGCTCACATGGCATGGCTGGAGGACTGGCACAAGTAAAGAAGGTGAAGGGCAGGTACTGCGTAATCAACCCAGTTTCTACTGCACCTTGCAGTTGGGGAGAAGAATGCTGTTCCTTCAACTGCCTCCACTTCACCTCTTTCACATACTGGACATCAGAATATGGCTCATGTGTGCCTTGGCAAGGAGGAGATGCTTACGCAAACATTAAGAGATAAGCTTGTTACTAGTGCTTTCAATCATGATTTGTTTTAGTCTGATGGCATTCTCTCTGACTGAAATTGAACCCAGCAGGCCACACAAGTCATTCTTCCAATTATCTCCTTTCCAATGGTCTCCTTGTCTTTTTCTGATGGCCCTTTACCTCCTGACTGACACCACACTACTGTTAGTAGTTGCTATAAGACATCTCTTCATAGCTGCATTACTCAATTCTCTAAAATTCTTATTTTAAACCTAAGGAAAAAATTTGCCAGACTAAAAAACATAAAGAAAAGCCCAGGAATGTTCATTTGTAAAAATAACCACAATTTCATTCAGTGCAATAATATTACCAGTTTATTTGATCTGTTTAATTTATATAGGCTTCTAGATTAACATCTACTCTGTCCAGGGCCATGACAACAGTCAATATCTCATTCATTATTTCTTAAGTGCCTACTGTGCAACAGACACTGGGCTTTGAACTAACAAATCAAAACAAAGCACAGTAGTGAGCTGTCCCCTCAAAGGAGCCACAATCCAGAAGGAAAGATATACACATATATATACACACACACACAAATACAACTAGGGCCATAGTAAGTGGTATGAGGAGAGTGTTATGAACACACAAAGTAAAAGTGATAAACTCTGGCGGATGGGGTGCTTAAGAAGTAGATGAGAGAAAAGTCAGACAAGGTACCTCCTGGATTTAATTACTATATTTACAGGCATATAGACAGATGATTTTTAGCTCATACCTGTCATCCCCATATTCTTTTTCTCTTAGGCCTACCTTTAAGAACGTCATTTGTAGGCCAGGAGTGGTGGCTCACACCTGTAATGAAAGCACTTTGGGAGGCCGAGGCAGGCAGATCACCTGAGGTCGGGAGTTCGAGACCAGCCTGGCCAACATGGAGACCCCCATCTCTACTAAAAATACAAAGTTAGCCAGGCATGGTGGTGCATGCCTATAATCCCAGCTACTTGGGAGGCTGAGGCAGGAGAATCACTTGAACCTGGGAGGTGGAGGTTGCAGTGAGCCCGAGATTGCACCAATGCACTCCAGCCTGGGCAACAAGAGCAAAACTCTGTCTCAAAAAAAAAAAAAAAAAAAAAAAAGAACGTCATTTGTATTTAAGTTGCTACTCATCTACCTTCTTCTCTTTACCAAAAACCATCAATTAAATAGAACATTTCACAGTACGGGAAGCAAAGGCCCTTAGAGAACACCAGTTTGATGGGTTTTCAGGGAAATGAAGCTGTTGTCTGTCTTCTCCCTCCCTCTGAACCCACGGGGTTCCACTTTTTTCTTGGGGGCCCATGAACATCTCACTAAAATGTCAATGGTCAGCTCGGTTTTCCTTCCGTGATGTTTATTTGCCTTATTTACCTAATATTGGTCTGTCGTTTCAGATATACACATGGCGTTCACTGCCAATTTTTCTCTATTAGGAATCTTCCGAGACCATTTTCTTTTTATTATTAAATGTTTTATTTTGAGGTAACTGTAGGTTCCCATGTAGTTATAAGAAATAATACAGAAAGATCCCACGCCCCCTTCATCCAGTTTTCCCCAAGGGTAACATCTCACAGAACTCTAGAACAACATCACAACCAAGATATTGATATGGACACCATCAAGACACACCACATTCCCATCGCCACAAGGATCCTTCTTAGTGCCCCTTTATAGCCATGTCTACTTCCCTCCCTTCCCCACTGATCCTTGACAACCTCGGACAAACTAATGTGTTCTTCATTTCCAGAATTTTATCATTTCAAGAATGTCACATATGTGAATATATACATGGAATCATACAGTGTGTATATAACCCATGTGTCCAAACTCATTAAAAAAAATTTTTTTTAATAGACTGAGTCTTACTCTGTTACCCGAGCTGGAGTGCAGTGGCATGATCACAGGTCACGGCAGCCTCAAACTCTTGGGCTCAAGCGATCCTCCCCTCAGCTTCTGGAGTAGCTGAGAGTATAGGCATGACCCACCATGCCTGCACTTGTACAAGCTTATTTTTAAGGCCACTTATCACGGAAGGTGGATATGACAAAAGAGATTCCTTAAAGTTAAGCTTCCTAGTAACTGCAATAATGACCACTAACACAAAGCACATATTCTTTATCAGCACTTTCTAAATGCTCTTACATATATTAACTCATTTTGGTGTTATAACAAGGCTATGAGGTAGCTACTACCTGCATTTCACAGATGAGGAAACTGAGGCACTGGTTAAGTGAACTGCCCACAGTCACAGAGCTAGTAAGTGAAGAGTAGCCTGGCCTAGAGTCCTTACTCTTAACTACTATATATGCTGTCTCCAACCGTTGCTACACTTAAACATGCTACTTCTGCTTTCCCATCAGAGTACCTTATTACGAAGACAAGTTTATGCTATTTTCTGCATATACAAAGACCCAGTTGTCTCCAAGATGAGGGCAGGGGACAGATCCTGGGGCAAATAAAGGAATGAAAACAAGCTCCTCTATTTCATAAAATCCTCTTGTCCAAATATGATTATCAATTTATCTAGGATATTTCTCTGTTGAATAATTCTACTTGCCCTCTGCTCTCAGAATATGATTTGTAAGACTTCTCATATGATTTTCTTTCCACTCCTGCTAACTCTCTGGATTTCTGTGGATTGTAGTCATAGTACTTAAGTTATTCATTATTTTCTTTTCTGACATACAACATCATTCCACCAGTCATATCTTAGGCTTAATCTTGGATTTACATACTTGCATGTTATTTTTAAAGACTTCATCCACAAAAGTTTCTTTACTGATTACTTGTAGGATACAAAAAAAATTTCTCCCCATTAGCACAAGAAAACCTAGATATTTTCATTTGAAATTTTATTGCTTTTAATAATCAGATAAGGCAAAACATGTTTTCTCAGCTTTATATGGGCCCCACAGACAGAAGTCAAAGCTTCCTCTTCTCAACCACCCTGAGAGTATTCCTACAGCTCATATGCGAGGTCTCTTTACCAAAAAGGCACAGATGAGGATGCGTTCATCTGAAAAACTGCAGCCACCATCCCTGCTTGTTAAGTGCCATTTCCACTGCACTAATTACTGAAAGGGCATTACCAGGAGCTAAATTCCTCAAAGAAGTGTCTGGTCAGTGGAACCTGTCAGGCTAGCAAAACAGCAGTCATTCTTTGTGGCTGATACGTGGCCTAGCACCATTTCCTTGTTTTAGCTTCTCCATATTAGCAAGACCTCTCCTGCCTGTCCAACTGTATTACTTTTTTCTCATCAATTTTTCAGTTCTCATTGTAACTGACAAAAGATCCTCAATAGATAACCTTTCCTTTTTATAACATGCTTGGCAATTTTGGAATTCAACGTTACAATGCATTGATGTTTAAACATACTACATTTATAGCATCAGTGGAGTACCGAATAAGGTAGTACTCTAAGGTAAGGCAAACCTGAAAAACCTAACAGAAAAATCTGCTTCTCAAAGTCCACATGCCCAAGTCCCTTAATTTTAATCTGCTCCTTGGCCACAAGTCAGTCTATGATCATGAGAATGCAAAGATTTTTACAGTGTTAAGACTAGACAGAACTTCAGTTCTACTATCTTTTCCAGTATTTATCAGAAAAGCAAAATCAGCCAAGACTTTTCATCTGCTGAAAGAGAGAAACTTGAGAAGTCCATGAAGTATATATATCTCCAGATTTATTTTCATATACAGTTTAGTTCTCAATGTTGCTGACAGGCTCTTAGAAACTGTGACTTTAAGGAAAACAACACATAACAAAGCCAACATTTTTTCTCATAACGTCATAACCAAATGATGTTATCTAAGGACCTGCTGTCATTTCCCTTAAAGTCGCAGTTTCCAAGAATCAATCAACAACATTAAGTGAGGACTTACTGTAACTGTGTTAAGATGGGCAATACTGTTTTCATTTTCTTAGAACATTCATTTAGATGTTAAACTTCCAGTCGGGGGCAGTGGCTCATGCCTGTAATCCCAGCACTTTGGGAAGCCACAGCAGGTGGATAGTCTGAGGTCAGGAGTTTGAGACCAGACAGGCCAACATGGTGAAACCCAATTTCTACTAAAAATACAAGAATTAGCCAGACATGATGGCACATGCCTGTAGTCCCAGCTACTCCAGAGGCTGAGGCAGGAGAACTGCTTGAACCTAGGAGACGGAGGTTGCAGTGAGCCGAGATCATACCACTGCATTCTAGCCTGGGGGACAGAGCAAGATTCTGCCTCAAAAAAACAAACAAAAAAGTTAAACTTTCTAAAAATACAGAGTAAGTCTCCTGCCTACTCTGTAGTTACATGAAGCCTAGAGGTATTTAAATTCTGCCTTATAAAATTATACAACTTTTAGGCAGCTGGATAGTACCTGTAACTGTGGCCACTTCCTCCTACTGTTGACTTGTATTTGGACAGGTCTGGAGGGAAGAGACAGGCCAGAAGTCTTCAAATAATGTTGTACCCCAACACCTTGGTCTCTAAATATAGATGACTTGCCCAGGGGTTAAACCTAATCTGGCCTCGGGTCCTTTGCGAAAAAGACTAAAAATAGATTTCCTTTATGGAGAAACACTGAGTGTAGGGGTGAGGTGGGGAAATGGGTAAAGATGAATGAGACACTAATTCAAGTAAACTTTCTGAATTTTTATTAAAAACATACAAACAGACAAAAAGTCAAGATATTCCCATGTAAATTATCCCACCCCTATGAAGCCTAAGTACTCTACTCATGGGTGTTTCTGATCTTCCAAATGTTTTGCCTATCTGATTTATAATGCAAGCTTTCTGGGAGGGGGCAGAATCAGCTATGTTCAGTACTCTACTGGCACTCGACAATAATATGAAGATGAAGAATGAAGAAGATGAAGGAGGAGGAGGAGGAGAAAGCAGAGAAGGAGGAGGAGGAGAAAGAGGAGGAGAAGGAGGAAGAAGAAGATGAGAAGGAAGAAGAAAGAAGAAAGGAGGAAGATGATGTCTGTAACAGGACAAGCTGCTAATGATGGTAATCTAGCAGTGAGAGACTGTCATCCTGTGGGATGTGCTCCAGGTTTAATGTAAGGGGGAAATGTTTGAACGTTTATATGTTGCTGTTTAAAAAAATCAGCCTGAATGCATAACTGAGTAGATGCTAAAATTAAATATCTGATTTGTTTTTAAACTATTTTTAGCATCAGCTTAATTCAGTTCCTCTCCCTACCTATCATTTAGTTTCTTCCACCCAAAATTTAGTTTAGTTTTGTTTTTTTGAGAGGGAGTCTCGCTGTGTTGCCAGGCTGGAGTGCAGTGGCACGATCTCGGCTCACTGCAACCTCCGCCTCCCAGGTTCAAGCAATTTTCCTGCCTCAGCTTCCCAAGTAGCTGGGATTACAGGTGCCTGTCACCATGCCTGGGTAATTTTTGTATTTTTAGTAGAGATCGGGTTTCACCATGTTGGCCAGGCTGGTTTTGAACTCCTGACCTCTGTGATCTGCCCGCCTTGGTAAAATTTAGTCTTTTGACTCACTGCTTTCAAGACAAATCCTTAAGCTTATAAATAACTTCAGCACCTCATGTGATATGATGTTAAATGAACCAAAAGTTAGATTTCTTCTGGTATATTGTGACAGAGTACCCAGATGAGATGCTGAAAAATCAGAAGCAAGGAATTCTGCATAAAAACCATTATTATGAAAATTGTCTTTAGTATGTATTTGAAACATGAGAGAAGCAACTATCTAACAATGTAACCTCAATTCAACCATCTTCACTAAAAGAATTATTATTTATCAAGATGTCCACATTGTGATCCACCATATTAAAAATCAACTATATATCAGTGTTAAGTCTGCAATTTTGACAATTATACTGTAGCTGTGTAAAATAATTCCCTGATTTTAAGAATTACACACTGAAGTTTTGGTATAAAAGGGTGTCATGTCTGCAACTTACTCAAATGGTCAGGGATATGGATATAATACACATACATACATGTATACAGACAGACACAAAGAGGGAAAGGGATAAGGCCAATGTGATAAAACGTTAACATTAGGAAAATCTGGGTTGGGGGGATACCTAAGAATTTTAGGAAATATTCTTATAACTTCTAAAGTCTGAAATCATGTTAAAAAAAGAAAAATCCCCAACTATATTCCAGAGTAGCTATCCTTAGAGGTAAGTGGCTAGAGTGCCTACTGAATTCTTTCCCAGAAATGCTGACATTGCTTACGTCTGATGGGAAAGTACATGACAACATAGCTGTAGTTGGTAATCAACAGTAGGGTCAGAACTCATGCTTCTCCAGGTTTGCAGTGAAGTCAAAACTTACCTGTAGGTACACTTCAGAGATTACTCACAGACTTTCGCTTGTCATCTCTTGGTCCTTACTTCCTCCAACACCAATATGAACTTATTTTTCATTGCATTAATTACTGCAATGGCTATTCTAGGAAGGATGATGACCAAGACCTTAAGATACGATTTTAATCTTCTAGAAATAGGTTTATTGGCTGGGCGTGGTGGCTCACGCCTGTAATCCCAAAACTTTGGGAGGCCGAGGCAGACAGATCACGAGGTCAAGAGATTGAGACCATCCTGGCCAAAATGGTGAAACTCCATCTCTACTAAAAATACAAAAACTAGTTTGGCGTGGTAGGATGCGCTTGTAGTCCCAGCTACTTGGGAGGCTGAGGCAGAAGCATCACTTGAACCTGGGAGGTGGAGGTTGCAGTAAGCCGAGGTCATGCCACTACACTCCAGCCTGGCGACTGGCGACAGAGTGAGACTCCGTCTCAAAAAAAAAAGAAAAAAAGAAATAGGTTTATCAACAGGATGCCAAGGAAAAAGTGGAGCTTAATCTTGTCAGTTACAGGAATTATCAGTTAATGCCAAGCTGGAAAACAATTCTGCTACAGCTAACACCTCTCATTCAAAATGGTACTACATGAGTTCTCTCCCTGCATACAGCTTTCTTTTAAAAGCCATCTGCATATTTGGACATATAATTCAAGCTGTAATGTAATAACATTATCTTTGAAGAGAGTTCCTCTAGAAAAAAAGCAGCAGCAACCAGTACATTTTTCAAGTAAATACATATATACCTTGGGACCCATATTCAAGGTAAAAATTTTAAAGATTGTCTGCTATAGTCTTTTTCTTTACCCCTTGCTAAAGTAACAGAAAAATTAACACAATCTGAGTTAAATGCCCTATTTTCTTGCTTATATATGTATACAGTTTTAGTAAGTTTTGAAAGGGTGGATGGGTGTGGGAAATGCATAGCATGTAACTAATTCCCCTGTCCTATTGAGCTAACAGAGGTGTCGTTTATTTAAAATTCTGAGTTGTGGTTCTGCTATTTGGTAATGGCTTTCTGAAACTCTGTGTGTGGATATTGGTAATGAAACAGAGAACTCAGAATGATGGGGCACATAAGGCCAAGTAAGCTTTTATGGCAGAGTATGTGTATGCACTAGAAATAATTATACATAAAGAGTGGGAGGCCAGTTAACTGAATCCACAGAGGCACTTGGCTGTTCAGATAACTAATCACAATATTAAGCCCTCCATGACAGAAATACCTCCAAGGTTAAACTGCCTGATTTTTAATCATAAACCAGTGGATTTATTGGCTAAAGTATCTCCTCATGTTGTTGGTTTGGATGCAACAGCCAGTCTTTCTTACCCAGATTTTAATCACAAGAAACTATTAACTCTCTGTGGCCTCTAAATTGTGATGTACCCTAGAAAGGAGTTCTCAGTTATAAGTATAAAAGCTTAGAGACCTCAGGAAATAGAAGTATTTATGTTTTTAAAAGGCAAGCTTGTGAAATCTGCAAGAATTACTTTCCACCCATACAGAAATATTTAACTTCCAAGGCCTAGATCAGGAGTTTGAAACTAGCCCGAGCAACCCCATCTCTATCAAAACCAAAACCACAAACAAAAACCATATATATGTATATATGTATGTATTAAAGTAGCAGTTTCCAAGAACCAATTAACAATGTTAAGTGAGAACTTACTTTAACTGTGCTTAAGATAGGCAATACTGGCCTGGGCGGGTGGCTCATGCCTGTAATCCTAGCACTTTGGGAGGCCAAGGCGGGCGGATCATGAGGTCAGGAAATCGAGACCATCCTGGCTAACACAGTGAAACCCCCGTCTCTACTAAAAATAAAAAAAAAAATTAGCCGGGCATTGTGGCACGCACCTGTAATCCCAGCTACTCGGGAGGTTGAGGCAGGAGAATCACTTGAACCTGGGAGGCAGAGGTTGCAGTGAGCCGAGATCATGCCACTGCACTCCAGCCTGGGCAACACAGCGAGACTGCGTCTCAAAAAAAAAAAAAAAAAAGATGGGCAATACTGTTTTCATTTGCTTAGAATATTCATTTACAAGTTAAACTTCTGGCCATGCCTGTAATCCCACAACTCTGGGAGGCTGAGGCCAGTGGATCACCTGAGGTCAGGAGTTCGAGACCAGCCTGGCCAACATGGTGAAACCCTGTCTCTACTAAAAATACATGGTGGCATGCACCTGTAGTCTCAGCTACTCCAGAGGCTAAGGCAGGAGAATTGCTTGAACCCAAGAGGTGGGGGTTGCAGTGAGACAACTACATGCTTATAGTCCTAAGCTACTTGGGAGGCTGAGGTGGGAGAATTGCTCGAGGCCGAGGTCAAAGTTACAGCGAGCTGTGATGGTACTGCTGTATCCAGCCTGGGCAACAGAGCAAGACCCTATCTCAAAAAGCGGAGTGGGGCCAGGCTAGAAAAAAGCAAAACAACAAAAAAGAAAGTCTGATATTCCCAATTCTAATTCTCAGTTTTCTTAAGGAAGGACAGAGGGGCTTTCTGAGCTTCCTGTCATTCACAGCCCTCACCTGTTCAAACAAGGGCTGCTATGGCTCTCCCTCCTTCCCTATCTCCACTGACTTCTACTTCCTTTCCATATCTGCATTATCCAATCTGACTGGCCTCAGGTGCTTATTACCAGCTTCGGATTCCATCTCTAAGTTCTTTCTCACTTTCCTCTACACTCGAGCCTCAAGTTTCTCTTCAGTCTCATTTCATTCAAGATTGTCAGGTACCATCTGTCTACATCTCTATTATCTACTGAGCATTTACCAGGCATCAGTGCTTTAGATAAATTATCTCACTTCCTTCATAATAACTTTATGGTTGTGTTTTTTTTTTTTTTTTTGAGACAGAGTCTCACTCTGTCACCCAGGCTGGAGTGCAATGGCATGATCCTGGCTCACTGTAACCTCTGCCTCATGGGTTCAAGTGATCCTCCTTCCTTAGCCTCACAAGTAGCTAGAATTACAGACACACACCACCATGCTGGACTAATTTTTGTATTTTTAGTAGAGATAGGGTTTTACCAAGTTGGCCAGGCTGGTCTTGAAACACTGACCGCAAGTGATCTGCCTGCCTCGACCTCCTAAAGTGTTGGGATTACAGGTGTGAGCCACCGTGCCCAGTTGGGTCTATTAGTCATTTTATATTACTTGGTGGTGGTGGGGGCGGGGGGGACCAAGATAGAGAGGTCCAATAACTGTTGTAGTTATGAGGCTAGTAAAAGGGAACAATGGAATGTAAACCCACATAATCCACCTTTACAGCCCACATTCTCAGCCACTACCCTCCACATCCTTCTCTTTAAGATCAGGGGCTTTAACTTGGGTACATTCTCACCCCTCTAGATTTCCTAAGAACCACTTCATTTTCATTGAGGCTACCCTTTCCTTTTGTCTTTCACCAGTGATTAAATCAGAAATCGCAGCCCTGATTTTATCCCAAATAACATTTATTAGTGTCAGAGAAATAACTGAAAACTCCTGTTTTCCTTATTCCTCCCCAGACCCAACTGAAATAAAAGCACAAACATGAAGAACTTTCATAAAAATAATTGTAGGTTTAACATAATCAATGATTAAGAGATTTTAAACACATTTCTAGAAACTGACAGAGAACCAGAGCAGGTTGAGGCTGAAACCTGGTGGCTGCAAGCCACTATATGCAAGGAAAATCCTTACTAGGCTCTGGGCTCAGAAGCAGCAGGAACAGGAAGAAGCAGAAGGAGCAGCAAGGCAGAAAGCAGGGGGATCCACTGAAACTGTATTTACAAGAACTCTACTAGTCCTGTCTCTCAGTGTTGGCAGCCAGTCCACGTTTACCTGGCAAAAATCTAGACAGCTCTTCTTCAAAGCAACTGAATCATCTGTCTAGGCAAAGCTGTTTCTATGGTCCCTTACAGTTGAATTCTCCTCTTGAATTTGAAAGCCTAACAGCAGGTTCTCAACCTCCTTACCAGTAATTCTGCCAGTTAACACCTATACTCACTCCTTCCCACACAGAACCCCCCGTTAAAATTCTGACTTAACAAAGAGACATAGTAGAAAACAGTCCTAGGCTGGGTGTGGTGGCTCACACCTATAATTCTAGCACTTTAGGAGGCAGAGGTGGAAGGATCACTTGAACAAAAGTTCAAGACTAACCTGGACAACAAGCAAGACTCCGTCTCTTAAAAAAAAAAAAATTAAAAATTAACTGGGTGTGCTGCTGTAGGACTGTGGTTCCAGCTACTCAGGAGTCTGAGGTTGGAGGACTGTTTGAGCCCAGGAGATCAAGACTGCAGTGAGCAGTGATCATACCACTGCACTCCAGACTGGGTGAATAGAGTGAGACTCCCAAAAACCAAAACAGTCCTATCTTCCCCACTCACCCAGGGCGTCTTTCTTAAAAGTCAACAGAAAACCAAGCTTTGCCAGGTAAATGAGGAGAATCAGAGTATGAAGAAGACCAAGATAAACAGAAAACCTGGTCTCAAGGTAATCACTGGTAATTCAGAAAACAGAAGGGCACAATGACAAATCTAACCGCTAATGAATATGCTTAGAAGACATTACTATGGAATTATTATATACATAAATAGGTAAAGGACACTATGAAAAAAAAATCTTCAGAGAACAAAAGTGAGCTCAAAATATGACTGTTGAAATAAAAGGGTTACAAAAGAAAGTCAACAGAATCATCCAGAAAACAGGAAATGAAAACTCTGAGAAAAGAATTAGAGAAAGATCATCAAAATTGCACTTCCAACATCTAAATCACAAGCATCCCCCCCCAAAAAAAACAAAGTTGATAGGGGAAAATAAAAGAGTTTCAGCACTGAAGAAGGGTATCAGTCTCCAGATCTAAGGGACGTAGCAAGTATTCAGCATCTTGAATGGAAAACTGAATGGAAAACAGGGATGCCTACTACACACTTCACTACAAATTTTAGAACACTAAGTTTATAAAAACACAACGCTGACTGGGCGCAGTGGCTCACACCTGTAATCCCAGCACTTTGGGAGGTCAAGGCGCATGGATCACAAGGTCAGGAGTTCGAGATCAGCCTGGCCAATATGGTGAAACCCCGCCTCTACTGAAAATACAAAAGTTAGCCAGATGTGGTGGTGGGTGCCTGTAATCCCAGTTACTTGGGAGGCTGAGGCAGGAGAATCACTTAAATTTGGGAGACGGAGGTTGCAGTGAGCCAAGATCACACCACTGCACTCCAGTCTGGGTGACAGAGCAAGACATCATCTGGGGCACGGAAGGCGAGGATGGGGCATGGGGAACAACAACAACAAAAAACCCTAATGAGTTCTAAAAGTGAAAAAATTCCAGGTATATTACTTATAAAAATGATAGTCAATGGCATCTGACTTCTTAGTAGTAACATGGAATACTAGAAGACAAGGATGCAATTACTTTTTTTTTTTTTTTTTTTAAACAGCATCTCAGCTCTGTTGCCCAGGCTGGAGTGCAGTGGTGCAATCATGGCTCACTGTAGCCTCGATCTCCTGGGCTCAGGTGATCCTCATACTTCAGTTTCCCAAGTAGCTGGGACCACAGATGCACACCACTATGCCTCGCTAATTTTCTGTATTGATTGTAGAGACAGGGTCTCACCATGTTGCCCAAGGCTGGTCTCCAACTGCTGGGCTCAAGCAATCCACCCACCTCCGCCTCTCGAAGTGCTGGAATTACAGGTATGAGCCACTGTGCCTGGCTGAAGCAATGACTTTCTTCCAAGAATCGTTACTCAAACTTTCCACCATAATGGAAGCAGAAAAAAATTTTCAGATATGCAAGAATTCTAACACTGCTTCTTTTAGGCACTAACTTGGGGGTGCATTTGGAAAAATGAGGGAATAAAAGCATGAGCGATGAAAGGAAATTCTAGGATGGCACCGTGGGCTTACAGAATCTAGTCCAGCTTGGAGAGGAAAGGTGGGTAGGCTCTAGGAAAAAGGTTTCAGGTGAAAGGTTTAAATACAGAGTTAGGAAGTAAGTGGTGACGTAAAACCAAACATTGTAGAAAAAAAAAGAAAGGCAATTATAAATGCCAGGGGTGGGGGGACCGGTACTAAAGAGCTATAATGCAAATATAAAGCAAACTAAGATGTGGCATAATTTTTGAGCAACTGATGGAATATAATAAAGGATCAATTTGGCTTTGCTATAGGAACATTCTTTTTCCATGGCTCAGAGATTCTTTTGCAATGGCTCACAGATTCTAGCCCTGAAAAGTAAATGAAAGCTTGCTTTCTAAATAGTTCACCATTAACTGTTTTCATTAGACCTATAGAGAAAGAAATATATTCTTAGCATATATCAGGTTGGTGGCCTGACAGGGAATGTTTACAGAGTCATACTAATGTAAATGTCATATATTGGGCTTTCAATTTTTTAGGAACAACCTGTGAACATACATGGAGGATTTGCTTCTGGTTACAGCCTGACTGTAAATACAGGTTGAGTATCCCTAATCTCCAAATCTGAAATCCAAAATCCTATACTTTTTGAGCTCTGGAACATGGTGCTCAAAGGAAATGCTCATTGGAGAATTTCAGATTTGGGATTTTCAGATTTGGGATGACCAACCAGTAAGTATAATGCAAATATTAAAAAATCTGAAACCTGAAACACTTCTGGTCCCAAGCAGTTTGGATAAGGGATACTCATCCTGTAACTAACAACCATGACATATAAAAATTACAAGTGTAGCCAACAGAGAATATGAGGAATAAGTATTTCCAATCAGATGTATTAATATCCTCATTAAGAGACGGTGCTGAAAGTTGATGGATCAAGAAAGAATGAAAATCAGTAATAAAACACCAAACACTGGGATGAGGAACAGTATAAGCTAAATCTTCCTATTTCAGGCCAGTTGACATCTCGAAAAGTAGGACTTTAAGTATTATTTTCCTCTCATAATTACAAGGTAACCTACAGAACAAAGGTACTAAAACTGCCAAGAGAGAAACTTTGTGGAGTAGGATCATATCCAAGTTATTACTTTCTTTTCTAAGCTATTCTGTGATATGGTGTGCTACCATATGTTACTTTTATAAAAATGAAATCTTATTAAAAAACAAAGAGAACACCACTTGTTCTCCTTTGCTTTTTTCTTCTGGATTAAATGGAGTATCCAGGGAAAGTGTTACTTTGGCCCACTATAAATTTAAACTACTTAATGACAGCTTGAGTTAGCTACTACTTGTAGATGCTGTCTTTCCTCCTCAGTCTAAGATAGTTCCTTCTTTATACCCTCAGCTCTCTGCTGCACAGCTCTCTGCTGCTACTTACAGCTTATGGTATTATTTTTTTTTCTTTATTCAGAACATGGTGACCACCTTTTCTAGGAGGAACTCCCTAGTTAATCTTGTCTCAGCTAACCATCTACTCATTTAATGAGAAAATCTCTAACTGCATGTCCTTCTTTATACTCTTAGAGAGAAATAATGCTTCTGGATTTCTGCCTCTATTGAGTCTTGCTTGTACGCCTCTCCATTTCTCCTCTAATCTTTTCTATTTCTCTTCCTGGATCCCTTTTCTTTGTATTTTAGTAGGGGCAAAATATTTCACTATTTTAACCACCTCCACACCAAAAAATGCCTGACCCTGTCTCTCCCTCCAACCACCACTATTTGCTGGTTTTTAATGGTTCAATTAACCCCATAATGAATGATTTCTGCCTGCTGCCTTTATTGCCTTGTTATCAAGGCCCTCTTTAATGATTTCAGGCTTTCATTTCCCACACATTACACAAACTTCTTTCAGGTTTTCCAATGATCTTCTTCTAGCCATAGTCATAGCTTTCCTTAGTCCTCACATTTCCTGACCCCTCTTCTCATGCATCTTTCATGATCCTGTGGGAAGCTTTCTTCTTTCTTTAGCTTCCTTAACTCACTGGCTCCTCTTTCTCTTTCCTGCCCTGAAACACAGTCCTTACCCCCTGGTTCTTCTTCTTTATTCATTTGCACAGCTTTAATCATTGCTTCTAAATTAGCAATTTCCAAAATAGGCTCATATTTATAATTTTCTATAGGACTACACTAATTTAAGTTTAACTCATCAGAAACTGAAAATAGTTTCAATCAAGTTTTCTTCCTACTCCTTCCCTGTCAGTTACATCTTTCTTCCCTCAGTTCTCCAGATTTATACTTTGCAGTCTTCAGCCAACTCTAATCAGCCATCAAATCCTGTCAATTATTCTTTTCAAACATATCTTAATCAGATTTATCTCTTTCTCTATTCCACTGGCCACTACCCACAGAGCATTCTCTGAATAAGTAGGAATTTTTTTTTTGGCAAGTATTACTTTATATGCAAAAGGAAAAACCTATTTACATTAACCCAATGGCAAGGCATTTTATAGACTGAATGACCCTCCTATAACATTAATTCTTAGTTTATGTAGCTTATAATACTGGGATTATCATGTGTCAGGCTTTTTCAAAACTGAGATACACCTAGGCATACCTTAAGGCATCAGAGAAAAACTACAATATCTCTAACAGTAGGAAGTCTCCTGATAGGTTAGTTTTGAGGGTACTACATAAAGATATGTATTTACTTAAAGGCACAAATGACAAACAAATGAAGTATCAGAATGCTGCTAAACTCCTGGATCAAACTGGAAAGCCCTTTCCAGAAGTATTCTTCTGTGGCTCCGTTACAGATTCCTCCTATCTTAAAGGTCTCACTACTGTGATTTAGTGAAGTTAAGCACTCAAAGTTGAACAGAGCTGTAGCTCAGTTTTTCCAAGTACTAGATGCTTATGTGCTACTCAAAAGCATTGCCAAGTCACATTTGAAGTTTTCCATTCACTAGAAAACACAGTCCTACTCCTAGACTTTCCCTTCACATTCTAGTATCCCTTCATCATTTCCCATGACTTTAAAGTAAATTCTAAGCATTCCACGAGGAAGGTAATTCGTGAAAAGAAAAATGTAACAGTAGTATTGTATTTGCTCCTAATGATTTGGCATAATCTATCTTCCTGTTCTTCACTTTTTGAAATAAACATAAGTTACATCTCTTGCTCGCAAAAGCTGGAATTATTGTACTTGTTTCTGTACTTACTCTCTCTCTCTATGGTGTAAGCTCCCAGGGGCAAGATACACATTTATCACTTCTTTTGCATGTTCCTACAGAATCTACTACAGGACTCTGTCACAGCAGTCTTTTAGTAAAGTGCTAGACTGGCTGCCTAACCACAGTGTCTCAGCTGGTCCTATAATCCACATAAGCAACTCCTTCTGAGGGTGTGATCTGTAACTATGATGGCAGACAATACAGTAAGATCACAACTTTAATCGGCCATGATTATGAAGTATTTCTGAAGATCCTTCTCAAGGGCGGTGCCTTGGAAGCAGACACAGCTATGAGGAATAAATGCCAGCCCACCTGCTGGCAGGAGAGGCAATGGGACCATCTCTTCAGATAGATGAGCAAGCAGGAAAACGGAGAATACAACTTTTCTTGGAAGCAAGCAGCAAGATGAGGCAGTAAAACCCATCAGCATACATCATCCTATCATTGCCCAGTGTCATCCCCAGCCTCTATTAGCCCTCGCTGCATCAGCGCAAGTCCCAGACACTTTATCCTGTTTATAATTGCTGATGAGCAGTAATAAGGCCTCCATGCCTCGGCTCCGTCTGTTCCACTTCGGCACCCACCTATTAGGCAATAACTTTTATTTACAGCCTTGCTTGATGTGTTGTTCTATTAGTAGAGCCAGGAACTGAGTAGGGCAAAAAAAAAAAAAAAAAAAAAAAAGGCTCCTTAATGGGCAGTATCATTGCAAGGCTCAGATGATTTATAATGCTGCTTTGTGGCTGTTCTATCCCACTTCTTCTGGTAAGACTGCTTTGGGAAGGCTGCGTTTCTAACATGCTGCCTTCTAACAGGCACACACATGCTACGGAGCAGCACCTGAAAGGCACTCCCCCAGACCTATCCACCTCCACCAAAAAAAAAAAAAAAAAAATCCTGAAGTTTCAAAGGAGCAGAGGAGAATTAAATTCCCGATATGCTTTTTAAATAGTATTGGCTCAGGCATTTTGCCCCAGTGGAGCAACAGAACAGCTAATTAATGAAAGTTCAGGGATCTTTCTCCTTGGTAAGAACGCAAGCTATGATAAAATAAATATTCCAAAAAAAAAAAAAAAACACAGCTGTAACTGCATTTGTGGACTGATGCAAACTGACTTTGTGCAAAGCATGTGAATCACGAAAAGCTCAACAGCAAAGCCTGGACTTCTTACACACACACATCTCCAAAAGAGCAACAAACCACATGACGCTTCTCTTTCCTTTTTATACTACAGTGCATTTTTATTTTTCAAGTGCAAAAATTCCTCTTGATGAGACTGCATCCTGGCTTGATATTCCACTTATTCACTTATATTCAGCCTTTTCTCAAGAGGAGCCCCTGCTTCTCCTGAGTAAAGCCCAAACTAGGCCTCGGAAACAAGTTTTTGACTTTAAGTACAGCAAACTGATACATTATATGTTGTGCTGTAACATAAACATAGGTGGCAATGGGACCTAACTCTCATTTAGGGCTCCAATTACAAAACAGTAAAATTTCCCTCTTCTTATCTGAAATTTATACATTGTGTGAGGTGCCTTTAAACCCACCTAATTTATCTCTATACTGAGTATCAAATCATCTAATTATTAGTATATTTTATCTCACTCCTTCATTCTATTCTTCAACATAAACAACTGAAGCAGACTGATTAAAGTTCTTCCAGGGAAACAAAAAACCCAAGGGAAAGCATTTAGTAGATTATTTCCCTTTCCCAGTCATCCACTGAATGGCCAAAACTCACACACTGTCAGCAAACAGCCACTATGACATGCCATGATAAGTTTTGGTGAGAACTGCTTTCTGTGGCAAAACATGGTCAGATGGCACTTATTGATTAGAGAAATTTTTGCAATCTTGCCAAATATTTGATATTCCTTTTGTCCCCTGCCCCAGGAATCAAATGAACTCCCTCAGGACCCAAGATGATGAGTGCACAAGGTAAAACATTTCTTTAAATACTTTTTCCTTGCCATGACAGATTTACTGTTTTGATCTTTCTTCAATGATTACATTAAACGCTAATAAAAAATGAAAGGTTTATATCTTCCCTAATATTCTCCTGATGGGAACTTGCGTATTACATAAGTAGGTCAAATTTCTAATTTTCTGCCTCAAATGCGGATACTGCAGACCTGAGGGAAGAGCTATACCTGAAGGACCAACAAGAAAGATTTGAAAAGTGAATTACACAGTTGAACTCACACCCGAAGCTACCTCCCTTTAAAACGCCACAGAACACACCTGTAATGCCAGCACTTTGGGAGGACAAGGTGGGCAGATTACTTGAGGTCAGGAGTTCAAGACCAGCCTGGCCAACATGGTGAAACCCCGTCATTACTAAAAATACAAAATTAGCCAGGTGTGGTGGCACGCATCTGTAGTCCCAGCTACTCAGGAGGCTGAGGCAGGAGAACTGCTTGAACCCAGGAGACAGAGATTGCAGTGAGCTGAGATTGCACCACTGCACTCCAGCCTGGGCGACAGACCGAGATTCCCTCACAAAAACGAAAGCAAAAACAAAACTCCACAGAGCAGAGGAAGATGTGAAGTCCTCCTTCGAAAAGCCAACTATAGTGTGTAATATTGAACAATACAGTTTGTAGCCACTGACACAACTCTCTAGGATTAAATGTACTGGCTGAAATGTTTCAATGAATATTGACTCTACCAGCAGATAGAACACACAAGAGTAGGTCTTTCTAAGATTTACGGGGCCACTTCTGATTTAACACCAACACTCTTTAGCTTCTGAATCAATTCTAAAAATCTCATATAAACTTTTCGGTAACCTAACAACAAGGAAACATTTCCCTTTAACTGGCTTCCGAACACCGATGTGAAAGTGTTCAGCACATCAATCTTCTCTTAACTTCCAGATGAAAGGGGTTTTCTTCTCGTCTTTGCAAGAAGAAACAATATCATAAACAGGCCGTACAAAAGAAGTGAGTCAGGGCTGGGTGTGGTGGCTCATGCCTGTCATCCTGCCATCTGGAGGCCAAGGCAGGTGGATCACTTGAGGTCAGGAGTTCAAGACCAGCCTGGCCAACATGGTGAAACCCTGTCTCTACTAAAAATACAAAAATTAGCCGTGTGTGGTGGCAGATGTCTGTAAAACCAGCTACTTGGCGGGGCGGGGTGAGGAAGGAGAATAACTTGAACCCGGGAGACGGAGGTTGCAGTGTGCCAAGATCGCACCACTGCACACCAGCCTGGGTGACAAAGAGAGATTCTGTCTCAAAAAAAAAAAAAAAAGAAGTGAGTCAAGAAAAGGGGAAAACTGTTCTCTTTTTTGGGGGGGAAAAAACAATGAACAATACAAAGCTAATCTAGTTCATGTCACTGTTTATCACACTGAAAGGAAAACAGGTAACCCAAAATAGGGAGGGAGGGATATAAAGTAAAATTGAATTAACATGCTTCTTATAGGGTGGAAAGATGACACTTTCTGGAAAAACTGCTTTGATATTTAACAGGACTGTTCTTAGTCCCATCTGCTTTAACCTCAGACAGTTCTACAGCTCCCCTATGGCCTCACAAATAGTTATTTTATTTGCTGCTCTACTAATTATAATCACATTTTAAACATACACACAGCATGTTTTAACCATCCTTTTTCAAGTCTATCAAAGAGAATATTATCTACGTGTGCTGGATGTTTCTCCCAATGTTTTCTTATAGTAGTTTCATAGTTTGAGGTTTCAGATTTAAGTCTTTAATCCACTTTGATTTTATTTTTGTATGTGGAGAGAGACAGGGGTCTAGTTTCATACTTCTGCACATGAATATCCAGTTTTCCCAGCACCATTTATTGGAGAGACTTTCTTTTCTCCAGTGTACGTTCTTGGCAACTTTGTCAAAAATGAGTTCACTGTGGATTTGTTTCTGGGTTCTCTATTCCATTCCATTGGTCTACGTATCTTTTTATGCCGGTTTGAGGGTGTCTTGGTTAGTATAGCTCTGTAGTATAAACTGAAGTCACGTAATGTGATTCCTCCTGTTTTGTTCTTTTTGCTTATGATAGCTTTGGCTATTCTGGGTCTTTTGTTGTTCCATATAAATGTTAGGATTTTTTTCTATTTCTGTGAAGAATGTCACTGGTATTTGGATAGGGATTGCACTGAATCTGTGCCCACTTTAAACATAAAAACATAATGTCATGAAGATAGCCAGCTAAATATCCAAACACCTTCCAAATAAAATTATCTAAAGGAGATGACTATAACTCCGGTTACAGTATTTTATTAGCTGAAGGTATAACTTGATGGTTAGAAAAGATGAAGGACAAAAGGGAATCTTCTGGTAGTTTGTTGCCAAAGAAAGTGATCTCTTTCCTTCACAAAATACTTGTTCTTGACAGGAATGTTGTGAGAATTAACAAGAGAACATGTGGAAAAATTCTGAGCTCTCTGAAGAAATGTAAACTCTGTCTAGTAATCTGAAGGTGTGATGTGCTTTAACTCACACATTCTAACCAAAAGCAACCTAGGACTTGGCAGTACTTTTCAACCCTTCATTGACTGTGGAGATCCTAGAACTCCACAAAGATGGCAGGGGTGGGGTGGAGTGGGGACAACCACACACCCTTCATCTATCTAATTGCTCTCTGTTTAAATACCAAAATGATCATGATCATGGTGTTACTTTTTTTTTTTTTTTTTAATCTAAAGATTACAGAGTTTAATTGGTAATAATTCTGTCTGGCTAAAAGCCATCATATAAAAAAAGTCTTTCCCATCTATCTCACAAAGACAAACTGATCTTTCATTTGCTACTACAGCTACTTTTTGCAATCTGCGTCATAGACTCACAGTGATGACAAAACAATTTCTTAAAAAGAGTTGTCTCTCTCCTTTTGAGAGCTGTAGACCAACCACGCTACACTGCTGCCCACCTCTAAAATATGACAATACCCTTTACCTGATCAAAACTGTAATTGCTTGAAATACAAATGGTGACTGATTAATCAACCACTGAGGTCTTCACTTACTAAACCATGTAATAATGGGTCTAATGCTAATCCTCAGAGCTAATTTTCAAAGTACTAAGAAGAAAATTATCTGTTTACTGAAGAAGTCACTAACCTTTTTGAACTGCATAGTCCTATCTAAATGGCCATGTTCCTTTAATATGTATATATTTGTGGGTGTATTTGCTGTTTATAAACTGTTTATAAACCACAGGCTGAGAGAGGTTGCTCATGCCTGTAATCCCAGCACTGTGGCAGGTCAAGGCGAGAGGACTGCCTGAGCTCAGGAGTTCGAGACCAGTATGGGCAACATAATAAGACCTTGTCTTTATTAAAAAATAAAAATAAATAAATAAAAATAAATGTATGAACACATACACATATAATAAAGTGAATTTGCAAAACATAAATTAAGGCTGAGATAAAGAGCTTTTGCTATTGTCTCCACACACCTCAGACAGTACATTGTGTGCCCTTTGTCAGAAATGGCTGACTTAAAGAACCACCTTAGTCTAATATCAGTATCCTTTTTCTAACAAACATCATTTATTAAGCTCAAGGCTGCTTTAGGTCCAAACTTGTATGGATAGACTGGCTGGGAGGAGGTAGGTAAGATCTCACTTAACGTCTCACTCTGTGTCTCCGAAGAAATGACACCACTGTAAAGTAATTATTTACTGCCATCTATGCCTGAAGGCCCATGTGGTTTCTGTCTGGGAGACCCCCTCATAATAGAAGCACTGTACAGCACATATCATAGACATGAATCCTAACTTGAAGAACCTAGACATAAAGGCTACAAGGAACATTGCAGCAAAATAAGTAATAATTGGTGGTTCAGAAGAAAAATGATTGAAATCCCCACCACGGGCAACCTGTTGACTGCAGGACACAGAGAAAGATGGAGACAAAGACAGTCAACCTGTGGTTCTCTAAATAAATTCTTTAATTTACCTCTCAAAATCAGGAAGCTCTGTCCTTTTGAATCAGGGCCAATATTTAAGGCTGAGGCAGTCTGGCTAGCCTAAGAGGGCACAGAACAGTCTTCTTGAAAAGAAGTACAGACGGCTTAACTTGATGACCTTTAATGTCCATTGCTGAGAAATCTCAACTTTCCCTCAGGCTTTCTAGGATACGACCTGGACAATGCGTTAATTTCCTTCCAAGTCAGAAATTCTCAATCTTTTTCTAGTTAAGAGAGGTATGTATTCACCTAAATGAAGGCCTACAAAGGTATGACTGAGAGCTCAATGCCTATCATTTCACTAATGGAGATCTAAATATTACCACCTTCAATTGCCAGTATAATACCGACACGTAACAAAGAACATGATCAATATAAAATCAGGTCATAAAACTGAGTACAGCACAGAACGCCAGTACTTCTACTTTACTCTTCCTTCTGCCTAAGATACCCACTGATGTGTTTATCAACACCATCGAAAGGGTGGCTCACTATAAAGACATAATCTTCATTAAGACAATGGAAACTACCAGTAATGGAAGGTCTACTATGTGAGCATACTCTTTTTTTCTTACACCAAACCTGGGAGATTTATCATCCCATTTTACAGATGAAGAACAAAATTTTGAGATGTTGACTTATTTACTTAAAATCACAACTTGTAAGTGGCTAAGCTTAGATCTGAAACCAGATGTGATTCTAGAACTCACATTTTCAAACTACTTGACTGTATGCTATATTTCCAAATATATGTTTCATTTTTTCCATATTTCATTCAACAGTCTGCTTTTCCACAATCTGGTTAGGAGAAGAAACAATCACAAAATATGAAAAGCAGTAGCATGATATAGGGGAAAACAATGCAAGCTTTAGTGTCTTAAAGATCCGTGTCCAAGTCTTGGCTCCATCACTTACTAGCAATATTACCTCAGAAAATATACTTAAGTTTATGAGTGCCCACATTTTTTTTCATCTGTAAAAGAGGAATTATAATAACTATCTTGCAGAACTGTTCTGAAGATTAAATCACCGTGTATATAAAATATAGAGAATAGTACCTGGCAATGTAGTAAGCATATAAAAAATATCATTATTAGTTTTAGATACACAAAATAGTATGGGATCAGAGAGGAGGAAACAGATCTACCTAGGAGACAGACACAAGTAAATGATATTCACCAGAATTTCCTGCTAGTTTCAGCATCTGAGTATATGAGTCTCCTTCCCAAACCTCTCAGGATGACCCAGTGTGTTCAAGGTTCAACTCCTTGACTGTTACCTGAACATAGTGGTAGTGCTTAACAGTAAAACCTTCTCTGAGGGCCAAGATTAGAAGGAAAGACAAAGACTAAAGTACTGTGCATTTGAAGTGCTGGACCTCAAATCAAAGGACTCTGAATGTTTTCAAGCTTCTGGCTGGAGTAGGCAGGTAGTTGGCTCTCTGACTTCCCACTGGTTGAAATCAGGATGGTCTATCTCACTTCAGGCACAGCTCTTTTCTACCTCAAGAAAAACGATAAATCTACTCTACCAAGTAGAGCTTGAGAACTGAGCACAGGAGGGATAAGAGCATGCCAAGACTATCTTATACCCCCTACCCTACCTCAAAGCTGGTCATTTGGAAGAGAAGAGTACAACTGAGTTCCTTATAGAGTTCAGTGCCTGGATGTTACTTTGAAACTATGCAAACATGGGACTGACTGAGGCCTAGCATCAAACTACGAGCATTTAAAGGAGCTGAGGTTTCAGTGTTAAGTTTGTACATGGAAATAGTTTGTGCTATTTCTGCTGGGTTTTTTAAGTTACAAGGATTTTTTAAGTTATGAAAAATACTCTGACTGTGACCTTTAGAAAAACAATATAATTATTTTGACTCTTCCAAATATAATCCTTGAGATATTTTAAATAGCAGACAGCATTATTAGAAAAGGTAAATATCGCTTAAAACAAATTAAGCTATAGGCGAAGGGAACAATGGGCATTCTGACTGCTCTTTAGAGTGACACAAGATTCATGACTTCATGTTTAATAAAAATGCCACAGATGCACAAAGATGTTTTTGGGACTCTGCATTTAAAAAGAGAAATCTCAGTATATCTATGGCTTTAAATCAAATGACAGGAAATAATTTTCCAAAAATACTAGGATACTACAATAGTCAATTTAAAACACTGATTTTCTACATTAAAACTATTAAAATTTCAATCTTGGCCCTCAGATTAGCTACATGCTACAAACTGGGCAATGATGTGCGTTTCTGTTTTATCTTAATAACATTCTTCAGATATTAGAAATTATGTATATTTTGATGTCCACCTTCTTGGATCTAGCTGCCAGCATTTACTCAGTCAATCTGACTCCCCAAAAACATCATTCTGACCTTGACCTCTGCTGACACTCCACTGTCAATACTAAGCACATAATATATCACCTCACAATTGATGGAAGAAATCAGAGACCCTGACAAGCACACCAAGTTAGAACCAGTTGCTAACTTCTGTGAAGAATTCAAATAAGGATGAATTCACATAAGAATGACGTACATACCTGTACCACAGGATCTTTTTGTTGGTGTGATTAATGAGACATGAGCTGTGTCTGTGCATGGCCCACCTAGAAACAGAAAGGCAGGTGCATCAGTCAGGACACATTCTTTACATGTCCATATAGTTGCTTTCCTGAGTAAAGAGAAACTTAAAAAGGAAAAGATCAACCTGCAAATACAATGACAAGTAGTAGTAGGAAAGACGGTGGTGGTGGGTTAATTCTAAGGACCTAATTTTAGTTCAGCAGTTTAGTCTATAGAGATGCATAGTCTTTCTACATTATAACATGCTTTTCATTGAAAAAAAAAAAAAAAAAAAAAAAACAGCCAAGTCTCACATAACGTTAACAAGTTAAAGAATAAAAATTTAATTAGAATTCAGATCTAGGTGAGAGGATATTACCCACAAGTTTGGGAAGATGCGTTCCTCCACAGAACGATGAGCAGGAGTACTCTCTCTTAGGTTAGTATCTCAGCAGTCACTCTATCTTGGAATTTACTGAAAAACTAGCCTTACATAATAAGAAAGGGAAGGCCTTAAGAAACAATAAACTGCTTGTCAGAAGAAATAAGAATCATTTTCACATAGAAAGAGAGCATTGCTGACCAAGGAAGAACATCTAGTTTCATTATAAGAAATATGATAACAAGAGGCCCTTTATGCAATCTTGGTGGGCCCAGAGATCTGATGCATAAGCATAATTCAAGAGTATGCAAGAGATACAGTTGTTGGGTGAGTGAAGGCTTGAAAATCAATAATTTCATTCTGCAAAATCAAGACTTTCAACACATTTTGAGGTTGATACTGATACACACCCCAACACTTCCCACTGACATGCCCTGGGATGGGCAGCAGTGATCATAAAGGAATAGAACACATACGCAACTCTTACACATTTTAAAAAGGGTCCCCAGGTGACTGCGACTAGCAGAAGGAAAACATGGTTACTTGGCAGAGTTGTGTATCTTCTACAAGAATTCATATAAGTTACTCACTGAAAAGGAGGGAACGATGAAGGAGCTCTGAGACCTGTTCCTAGAGTGCATAGTGCCGAGATTCATGGGTTTAAGGACTTGGAGAGCGCACCTAAGAAGTTCACTCTTAGCTTACTCTTTACTATAGCAAGGCCATAATAGCAACAACCCTTAGTTAGTGTAAGAAGACACAGAGGGGAAATTTTGAAACAGGAAAAACCAAGTAAGTGCACTGTTGACTTCAAAGAACACTTAGCAAATACCTACTATGTGTCACCACACAGGTTAGTCCCACAGTCAGGGAGATCATAATCTTTCTTCAAACAAACGAACAAACAAAATGCAAAAACCTCTGTACATAAAGAACAATACATGACAGCAATAAATAGCTAGACGGAATGTGGCCAAGTGCCAAAGAACAAGAAACAGGTAATAAATGCTATATGTAATGAGGAAGGAGAACATTCATCATTGACTTGTATTACTTGGAAATACAAGAATTTGAAAATGAGGCAAGAATAAATTACAGTTTCGAAAGTCAGACCAGAGAGCAGAGTATTTCAACAGAACATTTTTCTACAAATGTCACATTCACCAGAAAAAGTGTAATGAATTAAAATTCCAGAGGTTCAAATGGTAAACTGTGACATGAAAACAGGCAACATGAAGAGACAATGAGAGACATGCAAAGCTAACACAGCCTCAGCATCCTCAAAAACCCTCCTGGGATTGGCTTCCGTAGCTCCATAAAATGCTGTAACTTCTGCTTCCATGTAAGGCTTCTTTGTTTTTGTTAATTGAAGCCTTCTTATTTCTTGAAAAGTATAGGCTTTTTAGAAGACTGAGTTTAAGTCTGACAACTACTCCCTACTTGTTGAGTAATCTCAGCAAGGGTAAGTGATCCTCAGTTTCTTTAACAAAACAAATAAAAAAATGGAAATAGTAAAATTGCCAATAACCGACTTTTGATGAACCATCTGTACAGCAAGGTATCATAAACCATAAAACTTTATATTATGTATTATCACTTCCTCTTCCACTTGATTTTATGTTCCCAAGGATCAAGAATCACACTGTTATCTACTGTTGGGTCACTGCTATGTAGACAGTGAATGCTTAATAATGTTCATCAAGCGACTACTGCAAACTATTTAATCAGAAGAGTAACAGTTTATATATGTGTGTGTGTGTATATAATACCAAGTTCTGTGATACGTGTGTAGAACGTGCAGGTTTGTCACATAGGTATACATGTGCCACGGTGGTTTGCTGCACCCATCAACCCGTCATCTACATTAGGTATTTCTCCTAATGCTATCCTTCCCCTGGACCCCCACCCTCCAACAGGCCCTGGTGTGTGACGTTCCCCTCCCTGTGTCCATGTGTTTTCATTGCTCAACTCCCATTTATGAGTGAGAAAATGCGGTGTTTTTTTTTTCAAGGAACTTTTAAAATTAGAGTGTAACATTTGAGAGAATGCAATATTAGAATGATGTGTATAGAACTTAAATGTACATCCTGAGGGATTTTAACACATACATACTGTGTAATGGCCATAGATCAAAATATCAGAACATTCCCAACATCCAGAAAGTCCTGGGGATCATTTTTAAAAATACAAGTTCCCAAGCCCTGACTCTGGAAATTTTGATGTAATAGATTGGGGTGGACATAGGAGGAAGTTACTGTACTTTTCTAAACTAGCTAAGCACAATGTAAATATTAACAATCCAGTCAGTTCTAATTTCTGATTACCCCAACTCAGTATCTGGCCAAGATCACTGAGTTCCCGTAACACCATGAGCTGCACAGTGCATAAGGGTCAGTAACAGCTTAACTAACAAAATACTTTTTTTAAAAGGACATAAAATAATTCATCCAGTAGAATTATATAAGAAAGGAGAAACTGTCAAATCAAAACCCCCAAAGAAATCTGGCTGAGACTCATGAAGCAACACCCGTATTTACAAATGTTCTAGAAGATTATCATATAAGAGAATCTTTACCTTGTCTTTAGCTTGAGAGTTTATTCTTTTAAAAATTTCTAGTGAATAAATTTCTGTAGGTTTCTGCAAATAACTTTAAGGCTGCCTAGCATATCTCAACATGCATCATCATGAAGGTGTTCTCCAGAGAGCTTGTTAAACTAACAACCCAATCCAATGTATTCACTGCATTAAAGTACAAATGGAACCATAGTTGAACCAAGACAAACTGACAGCAAGAGTAACTGGCAGTAATAATATATCCCAGCTTTGATAATTGGGCAATGTTATAAACAGAGAACTTAGAGTTAAATTTGGTCTGGCAAACTACAACCTATGAAACACTTCAAAACCCAGAACAGGAACATATCAGCACCACACATACATTCTACACTAATTGCACTGTCATCCACACAATTACAGGCAGTTCCAAATCAACTCTGTTAAAATCAATGCAGGAAATTAAGGGCCACTCACAGAAAATGTTTTCAGGTTTCTGCCCACAACAATAAAAATATAACATGGGTAACATTTGGTTACAGGAAACAAAATAGTTTTGAGAGTTGACAGTGAGGGTCAAAGTTCCTTTCTGGACTTTCTAATGCCTGAGAGTGTGGCTGGCGTATGTCCCCATAAATCACTGTAAACTTGGCTCCCATTTTTCTACCTTTCTTCTTCTTTCCAAACAACAGGGTAGACAGAGGTAGTAACTAAAGAAACAGATGAGAAAGCCTCTTCATGATTGTGTGTTCTATAGATGAATGTAGTGTGTATGTGTGTGTGTTGACTAGGACTGAGGTTGGGACAATAAATGTATTTCTAAGCACAGAACAATTCAAACCATTATCTTCTAGCCTGTATCAGTGGCAATTGAGTTTGGGTTTATTAATGTCTAAAAAAATTACAAAGTTCTTTGCTTAATACGACAGGTTCTTGGGATTCTGAGCCAGATGATATCAAGATTAACCAACCTGAAATAACTTTTAGCCAATCATCATGAATGCTTTTTGCTTTCTTTTGCTAAAGCAAATTAAATAACTGAATTTTTTCATGTTTCTTCATTATCCAGAGATATTTATTAACAGACTAACATTTTGCATTTGATATTACATTCAGAGGACTTTTTCCTTAAAAAACATCAAGTTTCAACAATTTAATGTTTGGAGTTTGTGAGTGAATAAAGCCTCTGGTAACTGTGGTTTGTGACTAGAGAAGAGTGAATATTCTACTGCTTCTTCTAGGGATGTTTCTATTCTTATATTAAAGGTGTCATACATAATGTAGCACTGTGGATCACATTTGCAATTCCACATGAAAGCCATGAAACTATATTCTTCAGCTGTATTCCCAACAAGTAAAAATTGTTACAGCATTTGCAATATGGTAGTAGATTTTCCCAGGGAAACAGTATTATTGACTGCAGCCCTATAAAGTTGAAGACATGGGTCAAATCTGCATACTCACTTCACTGTAACCTGCAAAAACAGGAGTAGATGAAGATACCCCATTAACTATCAACACACACATTTCAAAATGAAGTACCAGAATTATTATATTTTTTCCAGTCTCCTATAGAGTTACTGAGCATGCCAAAAAACTCAGGTCTACCTACTTATGTAGTGGTTAATCCCATCGGCTACTTGAAGACTGCAACTCGAGGAGGAAGTCAAGAATGGTGGTTTGGAGGATAGCTGCATTCAGCTTTTCATGCACTCAAACCCCAAACTCCACAGCTGAGTAAATACAGAAAAATAACATTTCTTCTTAACCTTGAAATAGAGATCAACAATCTACTCTGAAAAGTTTTGTTAAACTAGCTGTGATGACTGGTTATTTTTGGCTTCTGGTTTCACTAGCCCTCACTGGCTGCAGTCAAATCATGTGCTAAAAATCTTCAATACAGATAATAGCACATCAATTAGAAAAAATAGACTATCAAGGAGTTGGTCAGCCAAAAATTGCCAGAAGTGCAATAATCAAATATTCTACTATCAGTCCTTTCACAGTAACTGCAAAACATTAATACACAAAAATAGCCATTCCTTTTGTAGATTTGTAACACTTCAATTTTCTTAATTAACATGACATTTACATAAAAGTATCTATTTATCAACTAAAGGCACTGTGGGCTAATTAAAAATGTACCATCCTTTTTTAACCAGCTTGTCAATTCCACTCTATCATAATCTGTACACTGTTTTCCTTTGCAGCATGTTACTCTTCCAGGCTCACAGTTCTAAAGGTAATTTTGGACAACAAATTAAAGAGCTGCAATTCTCTCCTCTCTGTAGAGATTCAGAATATCTTTTCTTTTCCTCCTAAGCCTCCCTGGGCAGAGAGAGATTCAGGATATCTTATTAAGAATTTCTTGAAGAGGCTTCTTCTTAAAAAAATAAAAAAGGACAAAATAAACCTCAACAAATCTATGCAATGGAGATAGTGAAATAAACTACACTGTTTCCTGATGTGTCCATGTTTAGAATGTAAAATTATCTTCAAAAAATTCATATAATATATATTTCTTGCGCAGTAAAATATTCCTTCTTTAGCCTTCAATATAAACACAGAGATTTAAAATAGCAAAGAATTGACAGTATTTAATGAGTATCCAGTACATAGCAGAATGCACAAGAAAAGTCATCTCTTCAGAAAACCCTAATCTCCAACCTCACCCTAAACCTGGAGTTCCTGAATTGTTTTAATCAGAAAGGACACACCTATCTGTCGATATAATTGAGTTTGAAAAGCACCATTGATTAAAAACAAGGATACATAAAGATATAGTGAATTGTAATCCAAGTTTACAGAAATTCTTCAACACAGATAATAGCCCTCTTATTTCTCCAAATGAAACTTCCAAATTAAACCATTTACAAAGCTTTTTACGGAATCTAAGTGTTAATCTCCCAGAGTTAGAAGTTCTAATCCTAACTCAGTACATGATCTTTCACACTATTTAGATCCAAATTAGTAATTTCTGAGAAGGGAATTTTCAAAGTGGGTCAGAAGTTGCAATTGGTAGCTTATCTATTTTGTTAATAAGGGCTTCTTTCTCAACAAAATCTTATTACCACTCCACCTTAACTCCCCTAAACAATTACAGGCATACCTCGGAGATATTATGGGTTTGGTTCCAGACCACCGCAATAAAGTAAATATAGCAATAAAGTTCGAGTTGCACAAATTTTTTGGCTTCTTAATGCATATATGTTATGTTTATACTATGTTGTAGACTCTATTAAGTGTGCAACAGCATGATGTCTAAACATGTACATACCTTAATTTAAAAAAAACTCTATTTCTAAAAAGAAATGCTAAGGATCATCTGAGTCTTCAGTGATTCATACTCTTCTTGCTAGTGAAGGATCTTACTTCAATGTTGATGGCTGCTAACTGATCAGGTAGGTGGTGGTAGCTGCTGAAAAATGGGGTGGCTGCAGCAATTTCTTAAAAAAAGAAAACGAGGCCAGGCGCAGTGGCTCACATCTGTAATCCCAGCACTTTGGGAGGCCGAGGGAGGCGGATCACAAGGTCAAGAGATTGAGGATCATCCTGGCTAACACCGTGAAACCCCGCAATTTCTTAAAAAAAGAAAACGAGGCCAGGTGCAGTGGCTCACATCTGTAATCCCAGCACTTTGGGAGGCCGAGGGAGGCGGATCGATTGCAACAATTCAGTCAACTCATCAGGCTCCACTTTTAATTCTACTCCTCTTGTGATTTCCACCACATCTGCAATTATTTTCTCTGCCCAAGTCTTGAACCCCTCAAAATCATCCATGAGGGTTAGAATCAACTTCTTCCAAACTTCTGTTAATGTTGGTATTTTGACCTTTTCCCATGAATCACAAATGGTCTTCGTGGCATCTAGAATGGTGAGTCCTTTCCAGATGATCTTCCATTTAACTTCGGCAGATCCATGAGAGGAATCAGCATCTATGGCAGCTATAGCCTTGTAAAATGTATTTCTCAGATAATTATGACTTAAAAGTCAAAATTACTCCTTAATCCATGGGCTACAGAATCAATGCTGTGTTACCAGGCATAGAAACATAAATTTCCTTGTACCTCTCTATCAGAGCTCTTGGGTGACAAGATGTATTGTCAATGACCAGTAGTATTTTGAAAGGAGTATTTTTTTTTCTCAGCAGGTCTATACAGTAGGCTTAAAACATTCAGTGAATGATGCTATAAACAGATGTGTAGTCATCCAGGCTTTGTTGTTCCATTTACAAAACACAGGCAGAGTGGATGCAGCAGAATTCTTAACGGCCCTAGGATTTTCAGAAGGGTAAATAAGCACTGGCTTCCACTTAAAATCACTAGCTACATTAGCTCCTAAAAGAGGGTCATACTGTCCTTTGAAGCCAGGGACTGACTTTTCCTCCTGTAAGTCCTGGATGGCATCTTCTTCCAATAGAAGGTTATTTCGGCTATTTCGAAAATCTGCTGTTTAGTGTAGTCACTTTCATCAGCGATATTAGCTAGGTATTTTTGGCAACTTGCTACAGCTTTCTACATCAGCAACTGCTGCTTCACCGTGCACTTTTATGGAGATGGCTTCTTTTCTTAGCCTCATGAACCAATCTCCGCTAACTCCAAGCTTTTCTTCTGTAACTTCTTTACCAGCATAGCAGTCCTCAACTTTTCTGTCTTAAGAACTTTTAACACTTAAAAATTACTGAGGACACTAAAAAACTTTTGTTTATGTGGTTTATATCATTGATATTTATCTCATGTGAAATTATAACTTGATAAAAATTATGTTTTCATTTAAAATCAAAATAATTACACTTCAACATTAAAACTTTCTCTTTTATGAAAAATAACTGCAACTTAAAAAATAGTGAGAGTGGCCTGGCTTAAAGGAAGATACTTGGATTTTCATGTCTATATCTGTATGTAATCTGTTTATATGAATACGAAGAAAGCCCACTACTACATAAATATGTAGTTGGAAAAGGAAAGATCTCATGGATGCCCTGAGAGGGACCTGGGGACCTCTATAGGTCTCTGGACCACATTTGAGAACCACTGGTACAGAACCAGTGAACCTAAAGGTTAATATAAGATCCAATTTCCCCATACTCCTTACATGCCAACTGACTTATTTCTACAGTCTTGCAGAAATCAACTGATGTACTAAGTGTAAATAACAGTAAAAGGGTTTCCCAGTCTCGACAAAATGTGAATATTTAAGTAAATAAAGGCAAGGGATAGTGGAATAAACTAGTCAAAATTTCAAACCATGACATTCCATTTCTGCTATGTATATAAGAAGAGTAAAAACATGTTTCATGGAACTCTCAAAGGATTCTGGGTCAGCAGTTACATATGTTCAATTTTAGTTTTTCAGATGTAATCTCTCACCTAGAATCCTATACCTTTCCATATGTTAAGATGCTGACAAACGCTTACCACCGATACTTCAAAATGTGATAAAGCCCAACAGCAATTAACAGTGACATTCTAAGACATCACCACCCTCTTGGGGATAAAAATAGAATAATCGCCATTTTGTTAGAGGTCAAAATACCACCTGGCTAATAAAATCATTACCAATTTTAGACACTGTTTTGTTTTTCTCTTGTGACAAAGCATATATAATATGAACACAAAATCAGGGGCTGTCACCTCTCCAATTTAGGCTTCACTTCTGACTATTTACAGGCTTAACTAAGGCCCAACTCCAATTTCTACATTTGCATCATTTGCATTTTACCATCAACACAACCATGATTCTCATAACATTAATGGAGACACCACTCAGCACTGGAAGAGATTTTTTTTTTTGTTTTTTCAAACACAATTCAGCTAGCAAGAGTATTCTCATAAATCTCAGCCTGCAGCAGCTACTGAAAAAAGGCTGCAATGCTTTCCTTAGAAAGGGAAATGACCGGTGCACGTTCTTCCTAAGAGGCTTCAGGAAAAATAAAAAAATTTAAAAAAAGACATCTATTCAGGCCACAGGTACTGTTCCATGGACTTGTAAAAACAACTTGGAACACAGGTGCCCTTCTCCTCTGCCTCTCTGCTGAGCCTCTCCCATAGTTAGCTGCACCACAGCTGGAACATGATGAGTGACACTAAATGGAAATTACCTTAGTCCAACCGTCTTGCTTTACAGACAGAAGTGAACACTGTCAGGTCTTAATAATAGGATCTCTCTTTGCAACTAATAGTTGAAAATGTCACAATTTCAATTGTGTAGTGAAGGGGTTATACTGATATTTTAGAATTTTAAAAATTCCTCACTAAGTTGGCATCCTATTGTTTTTATTAAACCTATAGAATCACCTTTTTGATGGATCAAAAAGTGAGATGGTTTATAAAAGTAACAGAGGCCATGAATACAAAATGTACAGTTACATAGTCATTTTTTGGCACTGGCAGCTCTGAATTTTCAGAAAGAAGTTCACAAGCACAATTAAAATATATTTATGTAAGCTTAAAATGGCTGCTTCAACACATTCACATAAATGTCATTATTTTTTTTTCCAGCCAAACATTTTTGTCATAAATAAAGCTTAGATTTAATTTCAAATCAGCACAGTGTCACATAGTACTTGTAACTAGACAAAATAAAAATATGACAAGTGCAAGAGCTAAAGCTGTGTGAAGTGTGCTTGTTTACCATGACCTTTAGTTTCACAGAGAAGGACAGAGCATTTAATTTAATAAGAACATTTAAAGAACTTCATATTGGGCGCAGGGGGGCCAGTGATGATGTTGCTTCAAAACCTAGTTTGAGTATCAGTAATTGTATAATCTCACATGTGACTGAGGTAATCTTTTGGGAAACTAACCTTTTAGATTTGCAGATTTCTTAAGGGACCTTTGAAAATAAGTATTAAAAGCTTGCTAGTATTCTGTCTTGCAAAGGGGAATCTTGAAGAGGGAAATTTAGGTGATAAATACTAACAAGCAAAAATGGTTATTTTACAACAGGCAAGTGCCTATTTGTACAGAAGAAAGAGACAGAGACAGAGAGAGAGAGAAACAGAAAAGACTCCCATTATTCCAAAAGTTTGAGATGAATTGTTACCACCACAAAGCATCCAAATCTTCAAAATTTGGTAGGGATACTGCCTTTTTTGAGTTGCTTTGTCTTGTGGTTATTGTATGGCACAGAAAATTATAAAAGAATATTAAGTAGTTATTCAAAAATCAGGCACAGGCAATGAGAGGCCCTTTCTTTAATGTATCAAAACACATAAAGTAGGTTTCTAAAAGTAAGAAAAATTAAAAACAAAACTTTTCCTAAATATTTAAATCAGTAACCATTTATTGAGTACTATGCTAGCAGTGTGCTAGGTGTTCTGGGACAGAGCAAAGTAGCATAAAATAAAGACTGCTAATTTGGTGCTTAGTCTCTAAACTTGTACAGAGATGACATTGTCTTGTCAAGAACATAGAAGAAGATTTGAATAAATGAAGACAAACTATATTCCTTTATGAGAAGACCCAAAAGTGTATCAAAATGTTAATTATTCTTAAATAAATCTATATATTCAATATAATCCAAATCAGAAGACACTGATACATACTATAAAGCTATATTTCAGTTTCAGAAATATACAGGTTGACCAATAAAACAAAATAAAGAGCCTAGGAACAGATGTATGTTTATGTAATAGTATTAGCATTTTAAACCAGGACTATTCAATGAATGGTTTTTGCATAACTAGTTATGCACTTGGAAAAAAAATAATAAAGGTAAATCTCTATGCCTTAAATACAAAATAAATCCCAGATGGGCTCAAGAGCTAATGATAGAAAAAGATAAACTATGAAAGTATTTAAACACATATAGAAAAATATTTTTATAACTATGATTCAGACAGCCTTCTAAGAAAGACAGAAAGCTAGAAGACAAAAGACCAACAGATTTAAATCAAAATTTACAAAATTTTCATGAATACAAGGCACCTAAATGAAAATTAAAAGCCAAGTAACATACCAAAAGAAACTGGCAATATATGTAACAAATACTCATCCAGAATTTGTTACATATTTAAAAAAATAAAGAATTCATACAAATCAGTAAGAAAAAAATAGCTAATAAAAAATAAATAAGCAAAGAACACCACTGACAGGCCAATTACTGGAGACTCATCAATTGCTAACAAACATATAAAACAATGCTCAATCTCACCATCAGGAGATATCTGGAAAACACAAGTTAAAATGAGCTATTATTTTGCCCAACTTACCAAAATAAATAAATAAAAAGGAACAAACAAACAAAGAAAACAACCCACCTAATGTTGGTAATGCTGTGGTAAACAATCACTCTCAAACATCATTCTTAGGAATAGAAAGTCATACAGTCATTTTGGAAGTTAATATTGCCATGCAAATCAAAATTTTAAATATACATATTCTCTGACTTGTTAGTTCCTCTTCTATGTATTTATCATGGAAAAATAACATATGCACCATTAGCCATGTACAAAAATGTTTAGTTGACATGGCTTATAATAGTGAAATATTAAAAACAGCCTCCAGAGAAGAGAGTAGAGAAAAGGATGATAAGGGCAATATGGAATATTATGCAGAAGTAAGGCAGATCTCCATGCATAGACTTGGAAAGATCTCTGAAATATCTTAAGTTAAAAAGCAAGTTACAAAACAATATATATAGTACGCTCTCATTTATATAAAAATAAAATCTTTTTTTTTTTTTTTTTTTTTTTTTGAGACGGTTTCATTCTTGTTGCCCAGGCTGGAATGCAATGGCATGATCTCAGCTCACTGCAACCTTCGCCTGCCGGGTTCAAGTGATTCTCCTGCCTCAGCCTCCCGAGTAGCTGGGATTACAGGCGCCTGCCACCACGGCAGGCTAATTTTTGTATTTTTAGTAGAGGCGGGGTTTCACCATGTTGACCAGGTTAGTCTCGAACTCCTGAACTGGTGATCCGCCCGCCTCAGCCTCCCAAAGTGCTAGGATTACAGGCGCAAGCCACCGCGCCCGGCCAAAATAAAATTTTGTATGTAAACATGTACACAGCTGCATAGAAAAAATACAACCCAAAATGAAAAAAACTGGTTATTTCTGTAAAAAGTAGGAATTGGGTGGTGGTGATTGATGGTGGTGACGTTAGAATATTTTCATGTTCTAGTCTATCTAAACCTGTGTCTTTGTAATTCAAAAACTGAGAATGTAGTCATGCTTTACTTGCATACTTAAAAATAGGACTAAAAGTTATGAAAAAGAAAAGCAAGCCAGAAAATGAGTAACTTAAAAATCATGGTTTTGCTTTAATCTGGTTCATATTTTGACTACAAATGGAAGGTCAGATGACACTACCAGTACTTAAACAAGTTCCTACCCAACTGACATTATGGAACAGAAAGAATTTCTATAAGAAAACACTTCTGAACTGCTCAAGTCCTGTATTTTGACAGAGATTAACTTAATGATCTCACACAATGATTTTTGATAAATTATGGCTCTTCAAAACAGCATATAACTGTACATTATCATACTGTACTGCAAAGTATCAATCTTTTCAGAACACAGCCCTAATGAAAGCAGCATGCTTTGCAGAACCAGTTTCAGGATAAATAAATAAATGCACTGGGAAAAAAAAACACCGTTAAATTAAAATCAAAAGAGACATTTAAAGTTTGGGCATTCTTCATTATGGGAAAGAATCTTCCACTTTGAGACTATTATATATCAGAAAAACTCCATCTGTTGTATAATTATCTCTGATAAACGGCCTGATGCTTTGAGCTTCATTAGAGAAAAGGGAAGAGAAAGACACACACAGAGAGAACTGTAAATAAATCTCCCCACCATATTTCACTTAAAACCAGCCCAGCAGGAAATCATAAAATATTTTTTAATAGGCAATATTTTCTAAATGCTTTACTAGAAGAAACCAGCCTGTTTTGCCCAATATCTGGCCTCCTGAAGTAGGCATAGTCTGAAAAAGGGAACACTGGTTTCATTTAGAGATTATTAGAAATTTAACTGGTAAAAACAAACAAATCAGAAGTTTAGCCGCTTGGTGGCAGTGATACTAAATTTCCAGGGAACAGATTAAGGCTTGTCAGACAGAAATGAAGATATGTAGCCAATGACACCCAATGGATGTTCAAAGACCCAGGGGCAGTCTAGCAAGGACCTCTGTTAAAAGGCACTACCATTTTTTAAAAATCCCTGAGGGAGCTACAATATCACCAGAAACCAGTTTCCAAGGAAACGATGGAAATCTCTGTTCAACCAAATTAATTTAACCAGAGGTGGAGTATGTTCTCAAATTTCTATTTTGGGAATCAGTGTCATATTAAAGGAAAATCCAGTCAGCACCTGGAAATGAAGCTTTAGTCATTAAAAATCCTCACTAACATGCCAGTTAATATGGTTCTCACTTTTTCTGTATATTTTATTTTGCTACAACAAAAGTATGTCTTGGGTGGATGCAGTAGAGAAGAGTAGGAAAAAAACCAGAGTCCCGTATTATAGATGCAAAAGGCCCAGAGCTGAGTTCTGGCCCTGTCTTGGGACTTCAGGAGGGTCACTATCTAAACCTCCCCTTTTCATCTATAGAATAGGAAGGAGAATATTTGCCTTACCTATGCTGCACACTGTCAAGATGATCCTAGGAACATGTGCACCAAAGTACTCCATAAAACAGGGGTTTACAAATTTTTTCTGTAATAGGCCATTGGGTCTCCACAGCAACTAGCCAATTCTGCTATTGTAGCACAGAAGCAGCCACAGACAATACATTAACAAATGAGTGGGGTTGTGTTCCAATCAAACTTTACCTATAAACACGGAATTTGGAATTTCATGTAATTCCCACATTTCACAAAATATTATTTGATTTTTTTCAGTTGTTTAAAAGTGTAAAAATCATTCTCAGCTTGTGGGCAGCATAAAAACAGGTGATAGGCTGGATTTGGCCTGTTGGCTATAGTTTGTCAACCCCTGTTGTAAACTATAGTTTTTATGTAAGAGCTGGTTGCTATTTAATTCTTAGTATGTGCCTCCACAGAGCTCAGAAGACTGCTTTGTATGAGATAGGTACTCTCTAACTGCTAGTTTAGAATATCAGACTATTTGAAAACAAGTCCATTTCTTGCCATTAGTCTTCCCTAGCAACAGGTATCAGTTCTCTTCCTCTCCTGCCTAGAAAGAAATAGATCAGCCATGACCCCTCCAACACCTCCATTTCCATCCATTATACTAGTGGGATTGGAAGAAAAATCCAAAAGCTCAGGTAGACATGTACATTAAAAGGTTCCCAAACCAGTCATAAATAGGGATGCTCAAGCCTTTAAAAGCATAACAACAGAAAAGCTGACTTGTATAAAGAGATGAGGGCATTTCCTCATCTTGTGAGAAGTCATCTGTCTGTACTTAAGAACAATAAAACAACAACTGATTCCAGCGTTCTAACTACAACCTGGCACTATCCTTTCTCTCTGCAAAACTTAGGTCAAAAAACATAACTACAAACTACATGTATTCTCCCTTAGAAAAAATCTGGAAACTGGGAGAACAGTAAATAGGCAGTGGCAAAAGCAGAAAGAAATGTTTTCTTCTTTTTAAGAGTTTGTCCAACACACCTTCCACTGTATAGCCTAATTTGCATGCAAAGTCCTTTAGACCATAAATCATGATAGAGAATGGTAGCTATGGTGCGGTGGCAGAGTCAGTCCCTTGGAGCCAGAATGCTCTGTGATCTTGGGCAAGATAATCATCCTGTGCCTCCATCTTCAAACCTGTGAAATAGATACAATAGGAGTACCTGCCTTACAGGGTAATTACGAAGATGAAGTAGGTTAATACAGCTGATTCTTGAACAAGACCAATTTGAACTGTGTGGGTCCACTTAGACACACATTTTTTTTCAACCAAATACAGATGGAAAATATAGTACTGCCCACATATATGGAGGGCCAACTTTTCACGTAAGTGGGTTCCACAGGGCTGACTGTGAGACTTGAGTATGCGCCGAATCCCCTGTGTATAATGAGGAATGACTGTGCATATAAAGTACTTGGAACAGTGCCTGGTACTAAGTATACTTGTTGTGACCTGTTATATTATAGCATTTAAATGCTGTAACAAGTCCTTTAGTCACTATTTGAATTTTGTTTACATTACTTTTGGAAAAGGCTTCCAATGGCTAAGCTCCATGCACTCTTCTGCAGACACACACAGTTTGGGACAGGGAGACATATGTTTACGTTCAGATAGAGAAATATCACTTAGAGCTTTTGGATATCTGCTTTATTTATCTGCAGGGAAGTGTATTAAGAAATTTTTTTGGGTAAAAATTAGTCCTGTTTCTAAGTTTTACATACTTCCATCAATAGTTATTGCTCTATCTGCAGTCTTTTCAAAAGAAAATGTACCCAGACTTTCACTACTTTCTGTTGATATGTTCATAGTTCAAGTTCATGTTGATAGTAAGAAGGTGAAAATAGATTTAAGCAATATCCATTTTCTTGTCTATTAGGGGGAAAACAAAACCTTTCACAAGCCCCCAACAAAATGTAGCACTCCTAGCTCTATGCAGTAACCATGGATCCATAACTACTAAATAGTTTACAAATTTCATGGTACTTGGATCTGGCATCCCAAATCCATTTTCCAACAACTGCTACATCTTACTTCTCCACATCTCTTTAGGGGAAGCTAAGAAGAAATCCACAGATGAAATTCTGGTCCCTTGAAGATACTAAAATATCAACATAGGCAATCTCCTGCTGCCTCTTCCATCATCCTTTGTCACCTTGGCAGATCACAGCTAAAAAAATTTGCAAGACGTAGATGGATCAGGCTGTCTAGTGTCTCACCTGGGTCTTCACTGCTACTAGGCAATCACTTTAACTCCCACTGATTTTTAAAGCATCCACTCTGACAGCTCTTAACAAACCCAGGGTACTTGTCTTACCCCATATTCTCAACCCCCAAATCTGGCACACATCTCCTCACACTAGCATAGCTGCTTTCAACTTAGGTGAGGGAGCAAAGCTGACCTGAAAAAGCTTTGCAAATAACATGCCTGTTAACCACTACTTGCTACTTCCTCCCTTCCACCCCAAAATTCTTACCCACTTGTTTGCGAGAACAAACCAGACTCCCAGGGAGAGACATATGTAGTCAAAAAGGTGACCTCCCTGTGTATTAAGACTAATCTTATTCATTTCTATACTCAGCACTTAACTTAGTGTCTAACATACAGCAGGCACTCAGCAAAGATTGCTAAATGAATATACAAACCACTGAAACCGTTTATTAAATAGTTTATTTAGGTTATCCATCTTATGATCACTAAATCCAAGTGCCTCTTTGTCAGTTTACAGCCTCAGTAGCATTTTCATAATATTGTGACAATATCTTATAGTGACTGAAAACATAGGCTCTGGATCCAAATTCGTGTGTTACAGCATGGGCTTCACTGCCTTGCAATAGCTCTATAACTTTGGGGAGAAAGTTAATGAACCTCTCTAAGCTTTAGTTTCCTCATCTGTAAAAACAAGTATAATAAAAGCACCTACCCTAATAGGCTGTATTGAAAATTAAATGTTACCGCATCTAAAGAACCCTGAAGACTGTCTAGAATATAGCAAATGTTTCATAAATATGAGCTAATATTATTATTATCTAAACTGAAATCTGTTCCTTGGCTTTTGTGACCTTGCCCACTATCATTCTCCTCCTGACTTCTTCAGTTGCTTCCTCTAGCCTTTTTGCTCCTTAAGTGCAGAAATTTCACTCACAGGTCTATTCTCACTGCTTTTCTTTTCTTTCTTTTTTTTTTTTTTTTTGAGACGGAGTCTCACTCTGTTGCCAGGCTGGACTGCAGTGGCGTGATCTCAGCTCACTGCAACTTCACCTCCTAGGTTCAAGCGATTTCCCTGCCTCAGCCTCCCAAGTAGCTAGGACTACAGGCGCATGCCACCATGTTCGGTTAATTTTTGTATTTTTTGTAGAGACGGGGTTTCACCATGTTGGCCAGGATGGTCTTGATCTCTTGACCTCGTGATCTGCCTGCCTCAGTCTCCCAAAATGCTGGGATTACAGGCATGAGCCACCGTGCCCAGCCCTCCCTGCTTTTCTTTACTCTCACCCTTGGCAACCTCATTTAACACCTATGGCTTAAACTATCATCTCCATGTGGATAAAGCCAATCTTGACTTCTCTCCTCTGAGCTCCAACTCAACCTGCCCAGCGGCATACAACAACTTAAGTCATCACCATATCTCCAATTGGCAAATCTCATTTCCCTAGATCTGTAGAAGCTTGAGGAATTAGGAAAGAGATTAGCTTCAGAGAGTATAAGTCTAAGAGAAACATACAATGGTTCAAAGCAATGATGTCACCAAAAAGAGAGAAAGGCAATGAAGCTAGTAGAACTAGACATCCTTAATCAGGCTGAAGGTATTCATATTGAAAAAAAACCAAAAAACAAAAAAAACCCATAGCAGTCTTCAGTGGCCGAAACTGGCTAGTAACTTGCATATGATGTGGATTTCCACATATCTTAATGACAGGAAGAGAAAGCATCCCTCTTGCCCACACAAATATTATTCTCTGTGACAGTTGTGTTTCACATTGTGAATTAACTGATTAAAAGTATGAACTCTGAAGCCAAATGCCTACATTTTTGAATCCTGGTTCTGGTATCTACTAGTTTGTGACCACAGTCAAATTATTTAATCTTTTTGTGTCTAATTCCTCATCTACGGAATGAGTATAATGACAGTATCTACCTCATTGGGTTATCACGAGAAACAATGAGAAAATATGCATGTAGAATAATGGCTCATATATAAAGTGCTCAATAAATAGTAGCTGCTGTTATCTCAGCCTCACATGCATTTTGGCGGCTTGAATTGGTTTGTGATGGCCTAATCCTGGTATGCACGAATCCAATCCAGTTTCCATCAGATGAGATCCTGACCAACCTTTTCCTTAGACCAGGAGTTCTTAACCCAAGGGCCATAATAAGCTGTAGAGAAATTCTATGCAAAATTGGTTATAAATGGATGGTGTATATTTTTCTAAGACAAGGGGCCATAGCTGTCATCAGCTCCTCAATAAGTGCATGACCTTGAATAGATTTTTGAAAACAAAACAAAATCTACTGCCTTAGCATGACCACTACCATTTTCACCGTTTTTTTTTCTCCTCTTACATGATTTCTACACCTGCTTTGGCCTCTATTCAATAACTTATAACATTTTAAAAATTCTCTCTTTGCAATGTTATTCCTGTTTAATCCTTTCCATTTTCAATACAACCAAGGTTACTTCTCCAAAGGACTGTAATATAATATCACTTCCTGTGCTCAAAAATATGGCTATTGTCTCAAGTCCAAATAGCTTAGCTGGACATTTAAGCCTCTATGTCTTGGCCACGACTTACCCTTCTAGCCTTGTCCTTCATTCTCTTCCATAAATGGCCCTAAGACAGTCATTTGCCATTGAGAAACTTCATGCAGCTTTCCTTCCACAGCTCATTCTACTCTGTCTAGTATGTCTCTTCACCACCTTCTATCCATCTTTACTACTTCCTCAGTAAGTGAATGTCCTTCAACAGTTGCTGTCTTTAATATATAAGGACCAACATGGGTGTATGCAAACATGTATCAGGGTTTGTCAAACTCAGCATTACTGGCATTGTGAGCTGAATGATTTTTTGTTGCAGAAGACTGTCCTATATGATGTAAGACATTCAGCAGCATCTCTGGCCTCCAGACACTATCAAATGTTCTGGGGCTGTGGGGTGGGAGATCACTCCTGGTTGATAACCACCGATAAACTATAACAAATATATTTAACTTCCCCTTCAAATTCTTTGAGGACAAGGACTATGACCTTGCTTATTTTATATTCTCAATATTACCAAATATAGTAGTTTATGATAGATTTAGATATTTGTTTTCTGCTAACCTTTCCAAAGTTAGTATACAGAACACAGAGACCAGGTCTCACAAGGCTGCAGTGTAATGGTGAGACCATAGTCAGTCCACTGTAACCCTGAACTCTTGGGCTCAAGAGATCCTCCTGCCTCAGCTTCCCAAGCAGCTGGGACCATAACACACACCACCACATCTGGCTAATTTTTTTTTTTTTAGGTAGAGAAAAGAGTCTCACCATGTTGTCTGGGCTGGTCTCAAACTCCTGGCCTCAAGCAATCCTCCTGCCTTGGCCAAGCAGAGCTTTTAAAAGGCAAAAATTGCTATGTTATGATATCCCTATAATTTTCAACAAATACTATCAGTTATAGTTGTGCCCTAAAAGAGATGTATGTTTCACATACCACCAGGGATGGGGGATGGAGGGAAAGAGATGTTATGTTATGACATTATAAAAATTAAGTAGACAATGGGCCAGGCATGGTGGCTCACGCCTGTAATCCCAGCACTTTGGGAGACGGAGGCGGGTAGATCATTTGAGGTCAGGAGTTCGAGACCAGCCTGGCCAACATGGCAAGATCCTGTCTCTACTAAAAATATAAAAATTAGCCAGGCATGGTGGCAGGCACCTGTAATCCCAGCTACTCTGGAGGCTGAGGCAGGAGAATGGCATAAACCCGAGAGGCGGAGCTTGCAGTGAGCTGAGATCCGGCCACTGCACTCCAGCCCGGGCGACAGAGCGAGACTCCGTCTCAAAAATAAAATAAAATAAAATAAAATAAAATAAAATAAAAAATATCCTATGTCCTATGAAGTATAGTGTTTTCTCAGTTAAATGCTTAGAAACAGTCAAGGCCCAGTTAGTGACAGAGGTAAAGTTTCAATCTAAGGCTCCTAAATTAGGGTTTTAGGGTTAGAATCCCTTACTGGTCCCTTGCTGCACATTAGAAATCCACTGCAGAGTTAAAAATAACAGATCCCTGGGTCTCCCTCCAGATGAATTAAATGAGAATGAGGGAATGATGCTAAAGATTAAAATTGTTTTAAAAACCTCCAGTGGATTCTAATGTGCAGACATAGGTGAGAGCCACTGCTCTCCAGACTGGTTCAAAACTTCATGTACTTTGACAGTATAAAAGGCTATTTCTTCAAGAATGGCTGAAACTTATTCTCTAACTTGCTGAGCTTGGGCCTTGTATGTGAACACTTATCTTGAATAAAAAGAAGTGCTGTTTTTTCTGGGGTTAGGCATTACCAAGATGCTCAACTAAGGTTCTTAGGCTGCTCTCTCTACCACCCCTAAGAAGCCAGGCACTTACACTCCTCTTTACTCGGTGAAGTTACATTCAGTTCTGTCGGAAGCGGCTGCTGGCTGGGACTAAGAGTTGGCGTGGTTATCGAGGTATTGTTGTTGTCACTGGTGGTCTCTTCGGAAAACAAATCTGATTGGCTGTTACTTGTACTTGGAGCGGAATCATCATCTGGTTGTTTCTTTTGAAAATCTGAAGAAAAATAGAAAATGAGCTTAATTAAGGAGTTCACAGTCTCTGAGGATTAGAAAACAATGGAAGGTGGTACAAAAATTAAATGCAACAACAGCAATAATAAAGACTGATCTGGGTGTTTAAAAAACCATGGGAGTAAAACACTGGTCAAAAACTTTTAAGATTAGTGGAAGGTGACTAGAGATAAAAGTTTTCCAAGGTCCCATTCAGAAGAATGCAAACATACTGATTTTAACGTTCTGTGCAAAGCCAAAGATGCATGTTAAATATTTAAGAGTAATCAGAAGGAAAAAGGGAATAAACAACAGTTTTTCAAACTTTTTAGAAGGAAAGGTCATAAGGAAAAAGGCAGCAGAGAAAACAGCAGAGTAAACAGAAAACACATAACAAGATGGTAGAAATAAGTATAAATATGTCAGTAATGGTAATAAACAGACTGAACTTTTCAGCTAAAAGACAGAATATTTGGACTGAAGTCCAGTTATATTCAATTTATAAGGGACATACTAAAAACACAAATATGAGAGGATAAACAAAATGTTAAAGTATAGTTAGTCCTTGAACGTCATGGGTTTGAACCGTGTGGGTCCACTCGTATGCGGATTTTTTTCAACCAAATGCAGATCAAAAATACAATGTTCACAGGATGTAAAAATCATATATGGAAGGCCTACTTTCCATATACCATGGTTCTGCAGTGCAGACTGATAAACCTGAGTATGCACAGATTTTGGTATATGCAGGGGAGTCCTGTAGCCAATCCCCCAAGTATAACACAATTGTATATATATAAAAAAATGTACCTGGTAAAAAAATATAAGCGAACATGCAGGGCACAGTAGCTCACACCTATAATCCCAGCATTTCTGAAGACTGCAGTGGGAGGACTACTTGAGGCCTGAAGTTTGAGATGAGCGTGAGCAACACAGCAAGACCTCATCTCTAAAAAAGTTTTAAAAAATTAGCTGAGGGTGGTGGCGCACACCTGTAGTCTCAGCTACTTGGTAGTATCTCTTGAGTCCAGGAGTAAGAAAGAAAGAGGAAAGGGAAGGGGAAAAGGCAGGGGAAGGGGAATGGAAAGGGGAAGGGGAAGGGGAAGGGGAAGGGGAAGGGAGGACAAGACAGGACAGGACAGGACAGGACAAGACAGGAACAGAGAAAGGAGAGGGAGAGGAGAAACGGGAGGGGAGGGGGAGAGAGAGAGGAGAGGAGGAAAAAAAAGAATGAAGAAAGGAAAAGGAAAGGAAAAGAAAAGCGGGAGGGGAGGGGAGGGGATGAACAGAAAGCTAGTATGGCTACAGTACTGTCAGAATATGTAGACTTTAAGTCAAAAGCATTATTAGGGGTGAAGAGGATCATAAAATAGTAAAAGAGTCTTCTCCAAAGCCCCAAAATACTGCCCTCCCTTAATATACAAGGGAGATTGGTTTCAGAACTCCCGCATATACTCAGGTTCCACAGTCAGCCCTACTGAACCAGCGTATATTAAATACTGGTCCTCCATATACACAGGTTTAGCATCCCATATTTTCAATCCAGGTTTGGTTGAAAAGCTTCATATAAGCAGGCATACAAAGTTCAAACTCATTTTGTTCCAGGGCCAACTGTACTTAAAAGTAAAAATGGTTATATTCACAAGAAACTGACAAATTTCCTACAGGGGATGATTTTAATATAACTCTCACACAAAATAATTAATAAGCATACAAAGACCAAGTATCCAACAATTAGATAATGAATTATTTTCTTTTTTTCTTTTCTTTTTTTTTTTTTTGAGACAGAGTCTCACTCTGTTGGCCAGGCTGGACTGCAGTGGCATGATCTCAGCTCACTGCAACCTCCGTCTCCCAGGCTCAAGCAATTCTCCTGCCTTAGCCCCCAAGTAGCTGGGATTACAGACGTGTGCCACCACGCCCAGCTAATTTTTGTATTTTTAGTAGAGATAGGGTTTCACCATGTTGGCCAGGATGATCACAAACTCCTGACCTCAGGTGATCCGCCTGCCTCAGCCTCCCAAAGTGCTGGGATTACAGGCATGAGCCACCGTGCTCATAAATTATTTTCAAACACATGGAATATTTATAAAAGCTGATTAAAACCTGGCTAAATCTTGACCACATATCAGAACACAAAGCAAAAGTCTCAACAAATGCCAAAGAATTACTAAGATACAGACAATATTACCTGATCATAGGGCAACTGAGTTAAAAACTGCTGAGAAAAAAATTTATATTTGGAAACATACAAAAAAAAATTTTTAACTCGTGAGTGAAATCAAATTATAAAATTACAAAATACTTACAATTAAATAATGAAATTATTACATATCAATATCCAGTAAAGATAAAAATATATGTACATTATCTACACCCCAGTCATTTAATCCCTAGATATATACCTGAGAGAAACTCAACAAACATATTCAAGGAGACAGCAACAACCTTAAGGTCTATAAATAATGGCACAGTCAAACAATGGAATAATGTACATAATGGAAACAACTACTGTCACATGTATCAACATGAATGAATCTCAAAATCATGACGCTGAGGGGAAAAAGCAAGCCACTAAATCACAGTAGATTGTACTGTGCTTATATAAACCTCAAAAACAGTACAAACTCAGATATACTGTTTAGGGATTTGTATGCTTAACCCAATTTTTTTTTTCTTTTCTTTTGAGATGGAGTCTCACTCTGTCACCTAGGCTAAAGTGCAGTGGTGCAATCTCAGCTCACTGCAACTTCTGTCTCCCAGGTTCAAGTGATTCTCCCGCCTCAGCCTCCTGTGTAGCTGGGATTACAATCACCTGCCATCACGACCGGCTAATTTTTTGTATTTTTGTAGAGATGGGGTTTCATCATGTTGGCCAGGCTGGTCTCCAACTCCTGGCCTCGGGTGACCCGCCCGCCTCAGTCTCCCGAATTGCTGGGATTACAGGTGTGAGCCACAGCACCTGGCCTTAAACCTTTTCAAAGCCCCCAAATATTAGCATAATTCAGAAGAGCAGTTACATCTTAGATTGAGGGAGGGTGGTGTGATGGTGAGAGGCACACAAAAATATCCAAAGATAGGTAATGTCCATTAACAGAAAATTGATCTTAAAATGCTCTACAGTGATTAAATGAATAAGGCTACAAGTATAATAGAAAAATCTCAAAAAGAATGTTGAGAGAGAAAACCAAGCAAGATACAGAAAGATATACATGGTATAATAATACTTATACAAAAATGTAAAATATGTTAAGAATACCATATATTGTTTATAGATACATGAATGGTAATAATTACAAGATAAAAACATTCAAGGAAATAATATACCAGATTCAGGATAGCGATTACCTCTTTGAGGCCAAGGGATAAGGAGAAAAACGGGTCTTCTATCTTGTTTTGTAATTTTTTATTTCTTAAGCTGTTGGTAGGTATCTGAGTGTGATTATTGTCTATATTCTCTATATGTTTTAAAAATCTAATGCTACTCTGCGGAATACAGATTACAGTTTATTATATCAATTCAGAGAAGTACAAGATTCTTATAACTTGACACAGCCTTCGAACCACAGGGAAGTGTTGCTATCATACTCTATAACTTCATCAGAATCACTACCTTTTGACATATTCTAAACATAAGAATAGCTAGCATTTATGATGTGCCAGGCACTGAACTAAATGTTTTATGTGTGTAATGTATTTATGTTAGTCCTCAGGAAAACCCTAACAACGAAGGTATAAATAACATCATTTTAATGATAAAGAAATTGAGGTTCAGAAAGTTTAGGTAATTTGTTCCAAGTCAACAGCTAATAAGTAGCAAGGACAAGTCCATGTGACAACAAAGCCCATGGTCTTCAATCACAACCACAGGATGTGGCACTGTGATCACCAGGATGGGCCAAGAAGAGACCTCCATGTCAAGCCCCCAGCCATTTCCAGCACCACTAGTGAGTGCAATGAATGTAGCCAGTTAGTAACTGCTAAGGTGATCAGTGCTCTACAGCCCCCACTGCTTCTTTTCTGTGTATTTATTTCTCCTAGCCACTTTCTCGTTCTTCCATGTTTTGACATTTTAAAATGGCTTATTATCTCAGTGTTACTTGTATAGCACCTTCAAGAAAAAGGTACTATATCAATGGAATAAAAATACTGCAATAATGATACTTCTTTTTTATGTCATGTCATCTCATTAGCTCTCCTATGTCAATAATCATTGTGTCCCTCCCATAACCATCTGTCTACCTTTTAATTGGAAATGTTTTATGACCCTGACAGAACTGAAACTGAGTCATCACTGTACCATCTAGCACAATCCCCAATGCTTGGAGACAGATGCACACACAGAAACTCACTCACTCAGGCACAACAGCCCTTTGAAGGTGAAGGATGTTGGTGTCTAAAGACAATTATTAATACCAGGCTCCACCCACACACTCTCCAGCCAAGCCATGCTGCTTTGATGCTCAGGTACTTTCAAGTTTTCTTTTGTGAATTGGTAGTTCACAAATTTCAGGTTTTCTTTTAGGAATCAGCAGTTGACACAGTGTACCTTCTTTTAACCCATACTCCTTCTATGCCTTTTCTACACCTGCACAGGGTGATGGTGTCATCACATCACCAGGCTAACATACAAACCCAACTGGCTGCTCACAAAGAGAGGAGTAGAAGCTCTATATATTCTCTGCTTGAACCTGAAAAAGCATCCAGGAATCACAGAATGTTACAACCAGTAATGACTTTAGAAATTCAGCTCAATCCTCTCATTTTACAGACAGAGAAAGCAAGAGCTGAGAAAATTACTACAACTCACCAGAAATTGAGTTGGGAGTTTTCTAACTTCCATGCCAAAGTCTGTGCAATACAAAGAGCTCTAGAGTGAGACCTGGATTCAAATCCTGCCCTTGCTATTTACTGGGCATATAGCTAAAAGCAAATTGTTTAATCTTTTGGGGCCTTCTGTAAAACAAAGGGAGGTGGTTATTTAAACCTCTCAGGAAAATGTGGATTAAATAAGATAATGTACATGAAGACCTAGCACATGAGTACTCAACAAATGACAGAATTAAAAAGAAAAGGTATTTTCCAAACTTAAAGAAAGGGGCACTAAGTAAGAGTTATCTTTTCGTTTTGGCCCTGATATTTGCATCACAGTTCTTATTCTCTTAGGCCTTTCTGAATCATTCAGCATCCAACTTCTGATTACTGCCAAAAAGAAAGAATCTCTCAGAAGTCTACTCCGAAAATGAAGGGCAACAGATTCATATTACATGTAAAGAAGTAAACAACAAAACATGAGGCACAGAGCCTGCCTCCCATCATTCTACACTGGAGAGCAGTGCAGATGAAAGGTCCAGAAACAGCCACTTCATCTGATTCAGACAAAGTAAAGGTCCGTTCCCTTGATATATTGTATAATTCTCATATAAATGAGAAAACTAGAAATCTCCAAGCTTATCTACCTCTCTAAATGAGAAAAAAACTTAGGAATAACTAATTTTATAAGTTAGTTGAGTTAACGGTATATCCAAAGGTCTTAAACTTGTCCTTGAATAAAGTTGTGAGTCTGAGAGAGGTTTATGTGAATAAAGCTTTTCCAAAGCAAACTGTTACTTGTAAAAACTGAGTTTAAAAACCTTTGCACTTTAATGGGATTACTGTTAAGAGTGAATACAGCCCAGATCTTGGCAACTTACCTTATTATCATCTAAAGGGAAAAACAATTTCTCAACAAAGATATGCTTGAATCCTTTAGTACCCAGAAATGGAATGTCTCCAGAAGATAAAGTGACCTAATGGTTCTAGCAAAGTCAAAATAACCAGTGAAGCCCCTGGGACTGGCTACCCACATACTCCCTGGCATAGTTTTCTATACTGTTTTCAGAATGATATTTCACACGTCAATCTTCTTACTACAAAATGCACCTAAAATACTGGAAGCACTGTGAAAGCACTTTGTCCTGTCCTGCTTCACAAGTCCATTAACCTGGGCAGTCTCTCTAGAAGTACACCACTATGCAATACTCATTTTGATATGCACATGCCCCATGGTTTCTCTCTCAGACGTACAATGCTGATTTGGCAAGATGCTTAGATTCCCAACCCCACTTCTAGACTATTACAATAATATGTCTTTCAGAATGATTTCTTCAAAATATTTAAAAAGAATTTCGGTTATTTTGCTAAACTTTTTCTCTCACTGAAAACAAATTAATTCTTTCTAACTCTGTTCCATAACCTATTTTTTTTCCTCTTAGCAAGGTATCATGAATGTTTCTTCTTTGTAAAATATAAATGGGTGATCACTAATGAGTACATGGTCTCATTCGTTCATAGATACATGAACTAAACCAATCCACTAGTGTTACACATTTTCATTTACCAACCTTTCACTATTATAAACAAGATTTCATTGAGTTTCCTTAAGTTATATAATAGAAGTAGATCAATTGGTAAGAGAGGACGTACATTTTTAAAGAATTTGGTACGTATTACCAAATTCTCTTGGCACAGCACTCTGTGATTTCCCATAGCACAAGACTTACTATGGTACATAAGAATCATCTGTTCACTTGTCAGTCTCCTACATTATTCAGGATCCAGGACAAAGAATGGTTCTCAATAAACATTAACTGGATAAATAAGTGGCCAATGTTTTCCTGTAGAAAGTCCATCACTGGATTACATTTAAAAATATTTATCAGTTGTTACTTTAAACCTTTCATAAACTGTTTTGTGTGTCTTTAAGGGTACTCTTAGCATCATGTGGGTCGGCATTTCTAAAAGATAAAAAGCTTAATACCTGTGAATTTCTATTTTCATAATCAGTAAGTAGAGATGAGAAATTCAACTGCATTTGTTCCAACTCACTCATTAAGACTACTTGGGATCACTAATAAGGCTTCTATCATTATTGCAAACACTAAAGCCAGGTATATAGGAAATCAGATTAGAAGTAGAAGAGGAACTAAGAGTTAAGCGCCTCCTATGAGTCAGGCACTCTGCCAGGGGCTTTGCATTCATTTTCTCATTTAGCCCTCAGAATAAACTGGGCAGTAGACGTCATCACCACATGTCAGCAGAGGACAGTGTGTATGGCAAGGTTGGGCAACCTGCTCCCTCCTTAACAAATGCTAGAGCTAGGTTTTGAGACTCAGCTTTATTTGACTCTAATGTTTGTGCTCTTCCCACTACAGCATGCACCACTGAAGCAACCACCTCCCAGCTCCCCAAAATGCAACCGCTCGCAGCCTGCACCCGGTACGCTGCTGGTTCGCACATTTCCATTCTCAGTCTCCAAACCCCATCTGACTATGTATCACAGATTACAAATCCATGCATCCACCAGAAGCTTTAGTTTGGTATTTCACACCATAAAATACTTCATGTTTCAAGTAGTCAAATTTAAAAAAATGGAAAAGGTTGCCAGAGGTTTTGTTTCTCAACCCACTTAAAAATAAAAATTCATTTCCCATATCTCAAGAGTTTGGTTCATACAAGGCACTGTATAAAGGTCTCCTTTAACACAACAGGGTTCTGCTCACCATCCCCTCTCTGCCCAATTTATATCCATAATAGGCTACAGCTTCCGTTCATAGAAACATTTCTAGGTTTCTAAAGCTGCATTGTCCCCCACCCCCATCTCAACCACAAAACTTAAATAGCTTATTTTAAAAAGTTACAAAGCCATTAGGAGCCAGCCAATTCATAAATCAGACTTCTAGCCTTCTGATTAAAATCTTAATAAAATCCTGGTAGTTGGATGTTAATCTGGGTTAACAGCCGCAGCAAGAATAAACTGCTTAAACAGGAGTGAGCAAGAACCAATGTACTTACGGACTTGGTCACGTTATGCATATGTTGTAGCTTTAGGGGCAAACTGTGATCTATTGAATGTGGCTAAGTCTACTTAGGTGTCTTTTCATGAACAGTATCTTCTAGCCTCTTTAAAAAGCAAAAGCAAAACACCTTTACCCTATCAGATTCTCACCCAACCTCTCACGGCCATTCCTTCTCTTTAAAAATCAGACTATCTTCTTTTTTTAAAAAATATTTTTACTAATTTTTGTTTTCTTTCAAAAATCATTTTTATTAATTGAAAAAAATCAGACTCTCTTCACTGATCTCAGAATAGACAGACTGAATAACACTGCTCTGTTTTTGTGTGCTTCCTCCTTTTTTCTAAATTTAATTTGAGACAAGGTCTCGCTCTGTCACCCAGGTTGGAGTGCAGTGGCATACACATGGCTCACTGCAGCCTTGACTTCCTGGGCCCAAGTGATGCTCCCACCTCAGCCTCCTGAGTAGCTGGGAATACAGGTGTGTGCCATCACACCCAACTACCTTAAAAAAAAATTTTTTTTTTGGTAGAGATGGAGCCTCACTGTGTTGCCCAGGCTGGTCTTGAACTCCTGGGGTCAAAAGATCCTCCCACCTTGGTATCTCAAAGCACTGGGATTACAGGTGTAAGCCACCATGCCCAGCCTGTGTCCTTTCAAATAAGTTAAAAATATATACATATAATACATATACATATACATACACACACACACACGGCACCCGTACATGTATATATCCTCCTAATGATGATAAATGACTCCTATCCTATGTTCCCTATTTATGTCCATGAATCTGTAATTTGAGTAATACCTCAAAAAATAAAATAGACCTTGTCTTCTGCCCTCCTTCCCATCTCAAGACATGGCATCAACACTCACTCAGAGAATAAAGTCAGAAGACAGGAATTATCTTGAACTTCATGTTCTCCCTTCTTAATTTTACATTCCCCAAATTACCATTCTAGTCATTTGCAACTCCTAAATATCTCCTGAATCCACCTACTTCTCCATTACCACTGTAGTCTAAGCCATCATCATCTGTAAGATTCCTCTGATAGCATCTTTTTTATTTTGAGACAGAGTCTCACTCTGCCACTGAGGCTGGAGCGTAGTGGTGCAATCTCGGCTCACTGCAACCTTGGCATCCTGAGTTCAAGCCTCTTGGGTTCAAGCAATTCTCATCCCTCAGCCTTCCAAGAAGCTGGAACTACCGGTGTGCACCACCACATGTGGCTAATTTTTGTATTTTTATTAAAGACAGGGTTTCGCCATGTTGGCCAGGCTGGTCTCGAACTTCCAGCCTCAAGCAATCTGCCCGCCTTGGCTTTCCAAAGTGCTGGGATTACAGGAATGAGACACCATGTCCAGACTCGATAACATCTTAATTGAAATCTTTGTGTCCTCTCTTGGCTCAGTCTAATCCACTCTTCACAATGCAACCACAGTGATTGCAAAAAAAAAAAAAAATGTAAGAAAACAAATTCTGATAACATCACCTCCCTGCCTAAACCCTTGAATGGCTTCTCACTGCCTTTACAACCAGATCCAGAATCCTAACCATGGCTTAGAACTTACAACCAGCTGCTGGCTATTTCTTCAGCCACTTTTGATGCCACTGCTCCTCCTCTCCCTCTCCTTGCTTTAGCCATTCTCTAGCGGTCTTGGTTTTTCAGATACTCCGTGCTCTTTCTCAACAGGGAGTGCTATCTTTTTTTCTTTTCTTTTCTTTTTTTTTTTCCCAAAATGGAGTCTCGCTCTGTCGCCTAGGCTGGAGTGCAGTGGCACCATCTTGGCTCACTGCAACCTCCGCCTCCCAGGTTCAAGCAATTCTCCTGCCTTGGCCTCCTGAGTAGCTGGGATTACAGGCATGCATCACCACACCCGGCTAGGTTTTGTACTTTTTAATAGAGACAAGGTTTCATTATGTTGGCCAGGCTCTAACTCCTGACCTCAAATGATCTCCCTGCCTCAGCCTCGTGCCTGTAATCATGTTGGGATTACAGGCGTGAGTCACCACACCCGGCTGTCAACATGGAGTACTTTAATCACGACATGTGGAAGATTTTTTATCCTCATATTCACCTTGGTAAATCCTACTCATATTTGAACTCTTAATATAAGCATTACTTCCTAAGGGAAGTCCTTAAGATTATCCATAGAAGGCACTTTATTAAATATTTGTTGGATAAATGAATGTCTTATTCACAGTGTGACTCAGCCCCTAGCAAAATGCCTGCCACATGATACACAATATGCATTTCTTGAATTTAATGTATTGGATACCAATGAACACACAAAGTTGAAGAATATTAGTTCTCTTACAGACATTAATGGATTTTAAATTGCTACAAAATTTATTTATAGGAGGTAAGAGTGCTCCTACCTACAAGAGAAATATTAAGCACCCTGTCAATAAGTAGATGTTTGGATTTCATAAATGATCTCCGCACATATAAAAATTTCTTCCTTATTATTCATCATGGATAACTGGTCCTGACAGGACTTACAAGGTCTCTCAAGTCACTTCCTGCTTGCTTAGATTTAAACCACAGAGCTTAAGATTTTTACGTGAGGCAAATACAGGTAACATTAGATTGGCTCCCAAAAGCATATTCTCAAATGTGTCTTGCAAAAACAGGCAACAAGAGAATATATGAAGCTGACAAAGCTTACTCTTTTCATCAATTAAACTTACTTTATAATCTGGTTTATCACTGAAATTAAACATTCTCTAGATTCTTCACACCTCTAGAGCCAACTACTCAGAGGTGTGAACTAGCAAAAAAAAAAAAAAATTATTTGGAGTAAGGCTTGTTTCTTAGGCAGCATTTATTGTGCAGACTATAGTTTTCCCTGTAACAGTGTTTCATATTCAATATTCATTTACAGGGCATAAATTAGCAATGTTAACATTACAGCAAATATCTAACAATTCATTAGTACTACAATAACATGTACATTTATATCATTTCAGTCTAACCACAAAATATGTCAATTTTTTTAAAACACAGGGAAAAGTTTTCTGAATATTGTGGCATTAATCTAGCTCTAACAAAATACGCACTTTATGCTGTATGTGCATATACACATACAGTTCAGCCATCAAAATTACTGATAGGGTTTGGCATATTGTGGAAAAATTGGGTAAAGCTGACAAAATAAAACAGGCAAGTTGGAGCCTAAAAACAAAACAAAAAACTTCTATTTGTTTACAGTTGACCCTTGGTATCATCTAAAGACCTCCCCTCAAGCCATTAGTCCTTAGTGTCATTCATGAATTACTCCAATGGCACAGAAGTGGCATGAACGTAATTGCTGGAGAAGCTGGAGGCTGGAATATTTTACCCCAGATTAAAGGCTTTAAATGTCCCATAAAGACTTCAACAACAACAGAATAGAAAAGTAGAAAAGCATTTGGAATAAATTAGCAAAAACAGCAGGTTACCACCCCTCTTTTTAGATCACTGATTATTTCTATAATTGTATCCACAGTCCTAATGCTACTAGCCTTTCATTTTACCGTGCAGATGTGACAGGAGAAAAGACAAAAGAATAACTCCCACTGGCACCTCTCTTTTGAGGGGGAGGATGGTGGTGGGACTGGGTACAGCGTAGGTACTGCTCTTGCCCACCTATGCTCTTACAATCTGGTCCTATTCGTTCTTCCTTCCTTCTATCCACAAAGGCAGCTCCTGACTTAATGAGCTATTCCTACCCCTAATTACTCCCTCAATATTTCCTGAGTATTTCTACTCAGTTCTCAGTCTATAATCTCATACCACCAGTCTTCAGGTCTCCTTCATTTAAGCTCTGCTACTAAGCTGACCACTCCATTTGTTTCAGTAAATTCAACTTAAGAGTGGTGATATTAACTTTTGAGACACATTTTCCCTTAAGATAAAACTTGTAGATGTTCAGCACAAATTCAAGCAATACAATATGCTATATTTTAAGAATGTCAGCTGGGCACAGTGGTGCACGCCTATAGTCCCAGTGTGTAAGTCCATTCTCATGCTGCTATGAAGAAATACCCAAGACTGGGTAACTTATAAAGAAAAGAGGTTTAATTGACTCACAGTTTCACATGGATGGGAAGGCCTCAGGAAACTTAGAATCATGGCGGAAGGGGAAGCAAACATGTCCTTCTACACAAGGTGGCAGGAGAGAAGCGCCAAGCAAAGGGCGAAAGTTCCTCATAAAGCCGTCAGATCTCATAGGAACTGACTCACTTTCATGAGAACGGCATGGAGGTAACTGCCCCTGTTATTCAATTACCTCCCACCAGCATGACGTGGGGATTATGGTAACTAAAATTCAAGATGAGATTTGAGTGGGGACACAGTCAAACCATATCACCTGGCTACTAGAAAGGCTGAGGTAGGAGGACTGCTTGAGCCCAGGAATTCCAGGCCAGCCTAGGTAACATCTCAAAACTCCATCTCTAGGAGGGGAAAAAGAAGCAAAGAATGAATTGCCTTCTTGGCCAGGCAGAGTGACTCACGCTTGTAATCCCAGCACTTTGGAAGGTCGAGGTGGGTGGATCAACTGAGGTCAGGAGTTTAAAACCAGCCTGGCCAATATGGTGAAACCCTATCTCTACTAAAACTACAAAAATTAGCCGGGCGTGGTGGCATGCACCTATAATCCCAGCTACTCAGGAGGCTGAGGCATGAGAATTGCTTGAACCTAGGATGTGGAGGTTGCAGTAAGCCAAGACTGCACCACTGTGCTACAGCCTGGGAGACAGAGTGAGACTCTGTCTCCAAAAGAAAAAAAAAATGAACTGCCTACTCAAAAGTGGTGAATGAAGAGCGGGGTGGGGGTGTGGGGAGCGAGGAGAGTCAATCTCTTTCCCAAAGAGTAAAAGACCAAGTAGTGGTTCAAACTTCTAAGATATATTTTTTTGAAGGATTAAATGATGGGCTTACTAATACTTTCTTCTTACATCTATTAAAGCATATCAGGGGGATGTCTAGAGAAGATGGCAATGATCTTCACAAGATTAGGGCTAATTTACTAATTTTTATCCAGTCAATCCAAGGTATCAGAATACACGATGTTTATATAATTCACAATTCCTAAAAGGTATCTATCTTCACGTAAAGGCTATCAACTACTGATACAAAAGCTTTCTCCACTAGTGAGAAAAGCTCCATGGACAATTAACCTACATATCCTCTGTCGCAGTATGATGTGTGTAACCAGACTGCCTGAGTTCAAATCCTGGCTCTATTTCTTAATAGCTGTGTAATCTTGGGCAATTTACTTAACTTCTCTTGCTCTAGTTTTCTCCCCACAAATGAGACTACTACTACTATCTACCTAATGAAGTTATTTTGTAAATAATACACGTGCAAGTCTTAGAACGGTGCCTGGCATATAAGTAAATCTTGAAGTAACTATGATTGCTATTCCTCTTCCAACTCCTTGTATGCAATTTAAAAAGTTGCTAGCTTGAGACTAAGGCTATGAAATTAATTTCTCTAGTGTAAATTATAGCGAAGTCTTTGGCTTCATTAACAATGTACACTAACAAGCCAATCCTGGGGATACAAATACAAACATTTTCAGAGACCAGGTGGGTATCATAAATGTGTGAAGTTAGAGAGCCTAACACAAAAGGGAGTGCTAGTTATTGTGGCTAACTGGCAAGTGTAAGTCTCACCTAAAGGCATGTGATTTCAAATGTAAGAACAAAAATAAAAACCTCCAAATACAAGATATCTGTGCTTTGAAAGCCAAAAATGTAAGACCCTTGATTTAAACAGAGACAAATGCACTTATCATATAAAAGTTTTTGAAAACTGCATTATTAATTCTGCCTATTAGTAAAGAAATGACTGATCAGATATAGGTGAAACCAATGTAAGAACAAACAGGAAAGTTTAGAGGTGTAATACAAAGAATCAGAACTGTACGAATCGTGCCTAAACTACTTAGAAACTGCATGACCATAAGAAAGTTACTGAACTTTATTTCAGTTTCCTCAACTGCAAAAATGTTAAAACCTACTGTGTAGGATTGTTGTGAGGATAGCAGATAATGCAGGTGCCCCTCATAAAACAGGCATTGAATTTTTTTTTTTTTTTTTTGAGACGGAATCTCACTCTGTCACCCAGGCTAGAATGCAGTGGCATGATCTTGGCTCACTGCAAGCCCTGCCTCCTAGGTTCACACCATTCTCCTGCCTCAGTCTCCCGAGTAGCTGGCACTACAGGTGCCTGCCACCACACCCAACTAATTTTTTTGTATTTTTAGTAGAGATGGGGTTTCACCGTGTTACCCAGGATGGTCTCGTCATGATCCACCCACGTCGGCCTCCCAAAGTTCTGGGATTACAGGAGTGAGCCACTGCGCCTGGCCTGAATACATTTTTTAACGACTAATAAAAAAATGTTGGGGCCAGGCATGGTGGCTCATGCCTGTAATCCTAGCACTTTGGGGGACTGAGGTGGGCAGATAGCTTGAGCTCAGGAGTTCAAGACCATCCTGGACAACATGGCGAAACCCTGTCTCTACATAAAATACAAAAATTGGCCAGGTGTAATGGTGCGCGCCTGTAGTCCCAGCTACTCAGGAGGCTGAGGTGGGAGGATCACCTGAGCCCAGGGAGGGTGAGGCTGCAGTGAGCCATGATTGTACCAGTGCACTCCAGTCTGGACAACAGAGTGAGACCCTGTCTCAAAAATAAATAAACAAATAAACCCACAAACACAAAAAGTAAAAAAACAAACAAACAAACAAAAAAAAAAAACAAAGAAACAAACAAAACCTAGGTCTAGAAAAGATCTTCTTAAGCTAGACTTCTTATTATCAGTCAGCTTAGGCTAATTTACCTGCAAAAATAAATGACCCTAAAATCTACAGGCTTTATAACAATGGTTTGTTTTGATCACATTATAGGTCTGCTGAGGGTAGGCAGCAGCTCTGCTCTATGTATCTTCATTCCAGGAACCCAGAATGAAGGAGTGGCCCTAAATGGAATACTGCTGGTATCACTGCAAAGGGAAAAAGAGAAATGGAACCACCTAACAGCTCTTAACGTTTCTGGTCATAAAAGCCAAATAAACTTTTCATTAGCACTTTATTGGCTAAAATAAGTCACACAGCTCAGCCTGATGATCAGGACAGGGAAGTATGAGCCTCACACTGGGAGGGGCACCAAATATGTGGAGACAATAATCTGGGATTCATAATGTGTGTGCATAGAAAACTTTTGCATATAATTTTGAGTAATCTTATTAAATTACATGCAATATTGTATATGTATATAGGCACATTTTCCCTCTCAGATAAAGGAATAAAGATACCATATTCTGCAAAGCATCACAGATCACAGACCAAAAGGGCCAAAGAAAAACTCATATTGGGTTTGAAAGAAGTAATATTTCTTTTTTGCTTTTTCTTTTTTTTTTGGAGACACAGTCTCCCTCTGTTGTCCAGGCTGGAGTGCAGTGGTGCCATCTTGGCTCATTGCAACCTCCGCCGCCTGTGTTCAAGTGATTCTCCTGCCTCAGTCTCCTGAGCAGCTGCGATTACAAGTGTGCATCACCATCCAGCTAATTTTTGTATTTTTAGTAGAGATGGGGTTTCCATCTCTACTAATGTTGGCCAGGCTGGTCTTGAACTCCTGACTTCAAGTGATCCGTATGTCTCCCAAAGTGCTGGGATTACAGGGATGAGCCACCTGGCCAGAAGTCATATTTCAAACATACAGCCATTACTAATTATAATACTAGATCAGTACACTTTAGTTCTAACTCTGATTTTCCCAGCTGCTGATTACTAGACAATGTGGGCTGGAGATATCAACTAACTTTCTACCAGGCTGTACTAAATTCTGTAATAGTCTTAATAAAAATCTGAGTGTATGAATGCCATAAAACCATATTAAGCAGATACTGGCTTATTGAAAAGAAAGTTTTGTCTGAAACAACTATTTCCAAGCAACTAAAATCCTTGTTCTTTATAAAATACCAGATAATCCGACCCCAACTCAAAATTTTGTGTTTTAAATTAATAGGACCACGATATGTTGGTTTTATCTTTTACTGATTACAAGTCAGGCTCATTTCTGATTCTCAAATGGACACTGGTTACTAAGTACATGTATTAAATTTTTTATTTATAGCTCCCTATCAAACAGAGAAAACAAATTATTACAAAGTCCTTCCTAGGAATGAACTGCCTCATACCTAGTTAATCCAAACCGGTTTGTCTAAATGTCACTTAGGACAAGTGAAATTTGGTATAACTAACACATTTTAAAAATATTTTTCATTTGGGAATATGCTTTTTACTTCACTTGCAAGCATGGGTAGGTATGTATTGAATGGAATAGCGGAAGAGGTAGAAGTTATCTATTCTGAAATTATCTTTCAAATATTTAATAGCAAGTGATATAGGTAAGTTTCTTCAAATAGCACTAAACAAATTAAATGATTGTGTTCTATGTAGATAACAACTCCCATTATCTCTTACTCTTATTCTATGCGGCTCAATAGGAAGTCTTACAGATAAGAAATCCTTTATAATTTTCTCATTTAGGCAATTTATTAGGCTTAGATCTTATATTACTCTGAGAGATGGTGCTTACCATTAATTCAGACAAATGCACAAAAGGAAAATGAGATACATTTTAGTCATCATCACCGCTACTTACTTTTCATATATAATGCCCTTGGCTTCTATAATGAGGGATGTTATAAGAAAAAGCCATGTAAAAAACACTTTTTGAAGAGCTGTTACTGAGAACACTGTTCACTACTCTTCTCGCTAACCACTTTAGAGTTCATAACACAATGATCTCTAAACTGCTTATAAAGTATTTCCATTTTTGCTTTGATCCCTAGGAAGCTCAGATTTCAATCTGCACTGTCTTTAATGATTATACAGATGTGTATATAGATTTCTGTGTTCAAATTCCTTATCTTGGTCTTACTACTCAATCTGTATTTTCCCTTTGTCCTGATACCAACATTTAAAAAGAAAAAACTATTGTAATCTATATATATTTTTTACTAAACTACTCTTATTAGAAATAGGTAGTGTTAAATAAAATACCATAATCTTACTTTTTAAGTGGGAGATTTCATAAAGATAAACATTTGAGATAATATATATTTATATCTGTATCAATATTTAAGTGAAGGCTACTGATTCAAAGGAAGAAAAATTGCTAGAAAAATGTATATGAAATTTGAAACAAAATTTTACATGAACTGCATTAGAATTCCTATATAAGGAACTATGATTAGATTCTTATTTCATTTTATCTTTCAAGGTAAAGAATGCATGCATAAGAAATATCAACTAATGTATTAGAATTTCTACACAGGAATGGCTGGGCACTGTGGCTCAAGCCTGCAATCCCAGCACTTTGGGAGGCCAAGCTGTGTGGATCACTTGAGGTCAGGAGTTCGAGACCAGCCTGGGCAATATGGCAAAACCCCCATCTCTACTAAAAATACAAAAATTAGCCGGGCGTAGTGGCACGCACCTGTAATCCCAAGTACTTGGGAGGCCGAAGCAGGAGAACTGCTTAAACCCAGGAGGCGGAGGTTGCAGTGAGCCAAGATCGCGCCACTGCACTCCAGTCTGGGTGACAGAGTGAGATTCCACCTCAATAAATAAATAAATAAAAGAATTTCTACATGGGGAGATAACAGCTATCACTAAACAGATTTTAAGGCAAGACATGCCAAGTCTAAAATAGGAGGAGTTGAAAAACCACAGACAAAACAAAAATCAACAGAAGATGCTTAGGAGGCTAGCTACAATATTACAAAAGCAGTACAATTTCCTTAACACTTTATACTTCAATTGTCTCACCAGAAATCATACACATCTAAAAAAACTGGCTCAAAAAAGAAACAGTAATTACTTTTGCATCTTCTCATGTACTTTTATCAAGAGCAAAAACATCTTCTGCACAACCAGCCCCAAAACTCCCATTTCACGAAAGTGATTTACTATTTCGCTTAGCTCTGTATGTGAATAACACTGTAGTGCAAACTCAAGGGAAAAAACTAGCATGTCAAGAAAGGCTGCAGCACATTCCCAATTTCTCTTTTAATATTGTGTTTATCAATCTGATAGATGTTAAATTCCATTCACCTTTTTTCCTAGAAACGAAACTAAAACTAAGAGTGACAAGGAAAATTACCATCTCTGCAGCAAAGTTGTTGCTGAGACATTAAAGATGCCTAGTGAAGAATGAACTGTGGCTCTAGCACTCAGGAGCTCAAGTTCTTCTGCAAGATGGCCAAAGGACCAATTTTATTCATTTCAGATAGACTAAAAAACCTGCCAATCTAAAAAAAAAGTAAGAGTGTTAACTAGACTTACTTTCAACCAAACTAAAATCCAGCAATAAGTTTTTTAAATTAATCTTCTCCATTAACTAGTCATGGCCAGAAATAAATGCACCAACGACAGTAATTTGTGTACTGCTATGGATGTAAAGAAAAGGGTGAAAAGGGTCAATTTAAGCAAGAAAAAACCTACCAAAATTAGCTTATACTAGTCGTGACGGTATTCAGAAGGACAGACTAAAGACTTTGGAATGGCTTTTTATTGGATTAGTTTTTGTTGAGATGGCCACAATTACGTATATAAGAGAAGCTGTTATTTTTGACTGTTTGCCCTGACAGACCTTGTCCCAGAATCTTTATTTTTTATTATGTCATTTAAAAATAGTTGCACAGAATATACTCATGTAATTTTGTAGCTGAAGGGCTTTGAGAAATGATCTACTTGGACTGGGCATAGGGGCTCACACCTGTAATCCCAGTACTTCGGGAGGTCAAGGTGGGAGGATTACCTGAGGCCAGGAGTTTGAGAGCAGCCTGAGCAACAGTGAGACTTTGTCTCTAAATAAATAAATAAATAAATAAATAAATAAATAAATAAATAAATAAGCAAGCAAGCAAGCAATCTGGGTGTGGTGACATGAGCCTGCACCTTTAGTCTTAGCTACTCAGGAGACTGAGGCAGGAAGAGTCCTTGGACCCTGGAGATCAAGGCTGTGGTGAGCCAAGATCATGACACTGCACTCCAGGTAGGTGACAGAGCCAAGACCCTGTTGTAAGGGGAAGAGTGAGAGAGGGAAAGGAGGAGAGGAAGGTGAAGGGGAAGAGGGGAAGGAGGAAGAGAGGAGAAAAGAGGAGAGTGTTCTGGGAGCAAGGGAGGAAGAAAAGAAGTGAAAAGAAAAAGGCGGGGAAGAGAAGAGAAGGGGAGGAGTGGGGGAGAAGAGTGAAGAGAAGAGGCAAAAATCTACTACAATTTTTTCTTTTAATCTAAAATCAAGGTCAATGGTATTACCAGTATTTTAAAGAAACAGAATAGAGGGCTGGACACGGTGGCTCACAGGGTGGCAGCAGAAAGGGGAAAGGGAGAGAGGGAGGGAGAAAGAAGGAAAAGACAAGACTAGACTAGACAAGACAAGATGAGAGAAACAACAGAAAAGGAAATATCAGCATGCAGTACACGTAAGGGAGGAGACCACCCCTCATACAGCCTTATGCCCAGTTTCTGTCTCCAAAGAAAGAAGTAAAAACTAAAAGGCAGAAATGAAATCCATAGGCAGACAGCCCGGCGCCACACCCTGGGCCTGGCAGTTAAAGATGGACCCCTGACCTCATCAGTTACGTTATCTATAGATTACAGACATTGTGTAGAAAAGCACTGTGAAAATCCCTGTCCTGTTCTGTTCCTATCTAATTACCGGTGCATGCAGCCCCTAATCACGCAGCCCCTGCTCGCTCAATCGATCACGACCCTCTCACACGCACCCCCTTGGAGTTGTGAGCCCTTAAAAGGGACAGGAATTGCTCACTTGGAGAGCTCGGCTCTTGAGACGGGTCTTGCCGATGCTCCTGGCCAGATAAACCGCTTCCTTCTTTAACTCTGTGTCTGAGGGGTTTTGTCTGCTGCTTGTCCTGCTACACACATAGTAAGGTTAAATTGTCTCTTACAAAACTTTTGACTTTGTAATATGTATTTATTATGCACACATACATGTATATTAGATCACAATGGAAAATATATTTCTTAATGGAGGCTGTAGTCAAAAAGATTATAAATACCAATGATCTAACACATTCATTTTTTATCTGAGCAAAGTGAGGCACAGAAGGGAAGCTATCAACCTGTCCTGGGCATCCTTGGCAGGAGCTCAAGTGAGAAACATACAGAAATGTCTGATCTGAAAAGGGAAACGTCTCTCACCATTAATGCTAATCTATGACTTTCCCAAGTAGGTTTTTATTACTTAATATAAATGATCTATTCTGTTAACCATCTATTCTTAAAAATACACCCTATAAATCTAGTTCAACCATTCAGATAGTTGTGACCTACTACTCCTGAATGGCACTGAAAACATACTCTTCTTTTTCATACCTTCCTTTCTTGCATATGTTTCTTGTGAGAGCCAATAATGACAAAATTTCCTTAAAAAGATTCTGCTTTTTAGGCAGCTCGACCAGGTGTAGTGGCTCACGTGTGCAATCCCACCACTTTGGGAAGCTGAGGTGGGTGGATCACTTGAGCTCAGGAGTACAAGACCAGCCTGGTCAACATGGCAAAACCCCATCTCTACTAAAAATAGAAAGATTAGCTGGGCGTGGTGGTGGGTGCCTATAATCCCAGCTACTGAGGCAGGAGAATTGCTTGAACCCAGGAGGTGGAGGTTGCAGTGCACCGAGATGGTGCCACTGTCCTCCAGCCTGAGTGACAAGAGCAAAACTCCATCTCAAAAAAAAAAAAAAAAAAAAAAAAAAGCTCAAGAAGGAGTTACATGTTACATGCATACTTTCTCCCCTCCCCCAAACTGGCCAAAAGTGTGATTTACTTAGTCCATGCATTATTTGAAATGTGTAACCTTTTTAATGCAGCAAATTCTATTTTAAGAAAATCATTTTAAGGAAAACAAAACAAGTACAAAAGATATATATTAGGCCAGGCAGTGGCTCACACCTGTAATCCTAGCACTTTCGGAGGCTGAGGTCAGATCACCTGTGGCCAGGAGTTCGAGACCAGCCTGGCCAACAAGGCAAAACCCTGTCTCTACTTTAAAAAAAAAAAAAAAAAAAAGCCATATCCAGTCGTATGTACACTTACAGTCCCAGCTACTTGGGAGGCTGAGGCACAAGAATCACTTCAACCTCGGAGGCAGAGGCTGCTGTGAGGCGAGATTGCATCACTATACCCCAGCCTGGACAACAGTGGCCCAGTGCAAGACTCTGTCTCAAAAAAAAAAAAAAAAAAGAAAAATATATAAAAAAAAATCAGTGGTGACATCACAAAACAGAAATCAGTTTGAAGGGATGCCCAGGAGCCAAATCTGGGACAATGCAAGCATCAATAATAGTAATAACAATATAAATTAGTAATGGATAATTTACTAAATAAAATACACATCCATGGATTTATAATGATATGTTAAGAATGGGCGAGAAGGAAAAACTCTTACAGTGGAAAGCAAACTAATAAACACAGAAGAAATTATGCAGTTAACAAAAGTCATCAATAGATGCTAAAAAACTAGTGAGTGAAATTTTCATGAAGGACAGACATTTATATAGTCTCAAAGTATCTTCCACAATTTCTTATTAATTAGTAAGGGAATTTAGGAATTTTATAGTGGACAGACATGAGGACACTACTTTAATCACATGCTTCCTGATACTGTGTACTACAGACACATATTACTTTTGTGATTCTGCTTCCTAAAATGCATAATTTCAATCTAATCATGAGGAAACATCAAACACAAACTGAGGGACATTCTACAAAATAACTGGCCTGCACTCCTTACTAATATCAAAGGTCAAGAAAAACAGTAACAGGCTAAGGGACTGTAACACAGTAAAGGAGACTAAGGAGACATTAACTAAACGCCAGAAATGAATTAGACCTTGATGGCAGGGGCAGGGGTACAGGGGGCAGCAGGGAATAGTTATCTTTAAAAAGGATATTACTGAGACAAGTGATGAAATTTGAATATAGACTGTGGATCAGATAATAGAAGTGTGTCAATATTAGATTTCCTAATTTTGATAATTATACTGTGGTTAAATTGAGAGAATGTCCTTGTTCTTAGTATACATGAAAATATTCAAGGACTAAAAGGCATGATGTCTTCAACTTATGCTCAAATAGTTCAGAAAAATATGCATGTGGGGGTGTTATGTACATACAAACATACATAAATACATTCATACATACAGAATGATAAAATAAATGGGGCAAAACATAAACAACTCCTGAATCTGCATAAAGGATATACTAGAGATCTTGTACTAGTTTTTGCTGCTTTTCTGTATATGTTTGAAATTGTATTAAAATTAAAAGATTTATGCTTTTAAATGCTGTACTTCATGTCAAAACTGAAGTTTTAAAAAGATATGTACATGGAAGCAACTGAAGTGTCCACTGACAGATGAATATATAAACAAAATGTAGTATATACATACAACAGGATGTTATGCAGTCTTAAAAAAGAAGGAAATTCTGTGACATGCTAGAATATGAATGAACTTTAAGAATATTAAGTGAAACACAATGAGATACCATCTCACACCAGTTAGAATGGCAATCATTAAGAAGTCAGGAAACAACAGGTGTTGGAGAGGATGTGGAGAAATAGGAACACTTTTACACTGTTGGTGGGATTGTAAACTAGTTCAACCATTATGGAAAACAGTATGGCAATTCCTCAAGGATCTAGAACTAGATGTACCATATGACCCAGCCATCCCACTACTGGGTATATACCCAAAGGATTATAAATTATTCTACTACAAAGACACATGCACACGTATGTTTATTGCGGCACTATTCACAATAGCAAAGACTTGGAATCAACCCAAATGTCCATCTGTGACAGACTGGATTAAGAAAATGTGGCACATATACACCATGGAATACTATGCAGCCATAAAAAAGGATGAGTTTGCGTCCTTTGTAGGGACATGGATGCAGCTGGAAACCATCATTCTTAGCAAACTATCACAAGAAGAGAAAACCAAACACCGCATGTTCTCACTCATAGGTGGGAACTGAACAATGAGATCACTTGGACTCGGGAAGGGGATCATCACACACTGGGGCCTATCATGGGGAGGGGGGAGGAGGGAGGGATTGCATTGGGGAGTTATACATGATATAAATGATGAATTGATGGGTGCTGACGAGTTAGTGGGTGCAGCACACCAACATGGCATAAGTATACATATGTAACAAACCTGCACGTTATGCACATGTACCCTAGAACTTAAAGTATAATTAAAAAAGAAAAGACAAAAAAAAGAAAAAAAAAAAAAAAAGAATATTAAGTGAAACAAGCCAAACAAGTCACAAAAAGACAAATACTGAGCTGTACAGTTAAGCATTGTTAAAACAGTACTTTTATGTTAAGTGAATTTTACCACAATTTAAAAGTTTGAAAAATATATAATGAATTTAAAAATTTCTTTAAAGATGTGTATGCAAGAAGAGTCACTACAACCTTTTCTGTAAGTGTTAACAACCAGAATGTCCTTTAAGAGCTGAGGCAGGTATCTATGTATAGACAATGAAAAAAAGTAGAAAATGCAGGCTTATAAGGTACTATGTTTTATATACTGACTGTACAAAAATAAAGTTTTTTCGTTTTTTTTTTTTTTCTAGCTTTTAATCCATTTCTCTCCCCAATGTCTCAAGAGATGCATAAGTTTAAGAGTAATAATATTCAGGTGGGAGAATGAGGAAGGATAATATTGTTTTCTAAACAATAGTCAACTTTCTTTTACAGTAAGCATGTATTTTAAAAATATTAAAAACAAAGCATAGAAAACATTACTAATAACCATTTGGTCCACCATTCAGAATTTATTTTAATATCAGTCATATTTGCATTATACATATGTATACAGATAAATTTTTTAAGTATTATTAATAAAGCTGCAGTTCTCCTCCCTAGTGTGGTTCTGCTCTGTAAACACAACCAGTATCATGACTTTGGAATGTCTCCTTGTAGACCACATACTTATACTTGTATTATCCATGCACTATAGAGTACTGATTTTTAAAATTTACGTAAATTGTACTGTGCTGCATGTCTTACTCTATAATTAGCTTTTCTTCAATGCTAGTTTTTATGCATATCCATGCTGACACATATGCATCTAATTTATGCATTTTATCTTCTGACTACTACTCTAGTTTATGAATATATTATACTCCCCTTGTGTCTTCTTCTGAGGCAAATCCTTGGGAAAATTATAAATCCTTGACAAACCTAGAATAGAAATGTGTATAGAAAAGGTTAAAGAGGAAGAAAGTGGCCAATTAGGTCATTCCATGACCTTAGGTATGTTTTAAAGTTGGCTAAGAACAATCTTCATGTTGCTAAAAATCATTGACATGAGACGACACACTGAGATTCTATATACCCTCAGATAATCTCATTCTTTCCGAAGAATATTTATGATCCTGTAAGACTGTCCTTTAGTAAGGAAGCAGATTTTAAGAGCAATAAGACATACCTTGTAGAAGTAAGACCCCATACCTTTTTAAATTTTATTAACAAAACACAAATAAATACTGAGAAGAGATAACTGGCAAACTCCTTTAGGCCAAGGTTTCTCAAACATGAGAAATTTTGGAACACTAAAATATAGTGTGGTCATCCCAGATTGAGAAATGTGATCTAGGTTTTATTTCCAACCTATCTGATATTTAAACCAAAACAAAACCTGTTTACTTCAACCCCCATCGTTTTACATCTCAAAAGCAAAAGAGCCAGATCCCAGGTAGCTTGAGCTTCAAATGAACCAGGTTTCAGGATGGGATCTAACAGCTTCTCAGAGATAGTGCTGCCCCCAAGCAGCTGATACGATAGAGATTCAGCTCCTTTTTGGTATGGCTTGCTTTCAAAGATCTTTGCATCTAGAATGACATCTAAACATCTGAAGACTAATGTTATTTGGTAAAGACAAATGACTATGAAAGTCTACGGATCATGAAAAGGTACAGGTAACAATTCTGAATCTTCCGTCTCATGCCAGAAACTTTTTATTCTTTCTCTTAAAAAAAATAAAATAAAGCACCAGGGTGGGGGAAATGACTTTCATTCTCCTACATGAATGTCTTTAAAGACCCTGCCTCAGAATATCCTCCTGGGGGCCTAAGGTGAACTCTGCCATTTAAAAATATCTCATTTTATAAACAATGTATCATGTACAGTATTTCCAAACCCAATTAAAAGGGTACATTTGTTTCAGTTTTAGTTGCTAAGATTCATTTAAGGCTCACATATTTTTAAATATCTGTATGAAATAAAAAGTCAGAATCCTTTTCATAAAGAGCTAATCGACCACCATGCTAAGCAGAATCTCCTCTTTAACTGCAATCAAAAGGCTGCACTGCATCTATCATCTCTGCCTTTACCACAGAGGAGGAAGCAAAATGTATCGTAAACATACCAGAGGGTAACAAACCTTTCTAACAGAGCTATTTCTACTTTTAGGATCTTCAATATCTCAATGGCTAAGAGAAGGACAGGAAAGATACAAAAGACTAGAGGCCTCGGGCCAGCTGATTAATCCTCGAAGACTGACTGGCTGGGCTGCAGAGCAGCCCTGGAGGTCCTACATGTGGACTGCCACGAAGGAGCTGAGTGTGGCTCCTTAATGCTTTTACCCTCCAATCTCTCTGTTCTTTGGCTAATTAGCTCATGTTCTTCTTCCACACAACCCCCTCATATATAATACATATTAAGATAATGTGAAGGAAAAGTCACTCCCTGCAAGAAAGGATTAAAAATCTGCAGCCTGGAAAATTAATCTTTGATTCATACAACTTTGCAGTAAACATTCAGGAATATGATGGGGCTATCAATTATTTTTACTTGGTGAACAACCACTTGGCTGTTATCCAGAACACTGCATAACCCACACACCTACCCTTTGTTAGAATGACAAAGGTGGGCCTTTTGAAAGGGTCCAAGAAGTCTTCAGCCCAATTAAGAAGTTAGTCGTGGATGGGCACCCTTTGTGTAGCCCCATCCCAATGGAAGTGCTGTTTGTGTCTCCTACTCTGGGAATGAATAAGTTGTTTCCTTTATCTACATTAAAGCATGTATACCTTTTACCTGTTAGCTGACACTTTTCAATCAATTAAATGCTTTTCAGTCACCTAGGTTCACAGGCAATCTGGATTACGGAAAAATTTTTATCAAGAAGTTACATACACATCTACCTCTGAAATGGTTATGAACTGGTGATTACAATGCTTGTTAAATTAGCAGTCATACTTCTCTTAAAACCAAAACTCTGATCTGAATTTACAACTCAACTACCCTTTCCAGAAATTCTATTCTGTTGAACTGCAGATTGCTAGCTTTTATCAGACATCAGGGAGACAAGAGGGCCACACCACGAATTGGTTATCACTCAGATAACACTAAAAATATTTCCTACTGATGGCCTGTTATTTTATGTTGTGTGTGCTTACCCATTCATTATACCTTACAAACCTTTAAGAGGTTCTAAGGTAGACATGGCCAAGGGACACCTATTCTCTATTCACTAAAAGATTGAGTAGCTCAAAGAATGTGTTGAGTTGGCAGGATATATAACTAGAGTTTAGATCCTATTTAGAACAACCTGACATTTTTACAAACTCTGAAGCAACTTGGTGTGTTACATACAACAAGCAGAACTAAATGAAAAAGTGTTGATATATAAGATAAACTCTGATTTTACAGTTTCTGAGTATCTCTTTTAAAACAGGTATTTAAGAGTGGCCATGGTGGCTCATGTCTGTAATACCAGCACTTTGGGAGGCCGAGGCAGGAGGATTGCTTCAGACCAGGGGTTTGAGACCAGCCTGGAAAACATAGTAAGACCCTGTTTCTATTAAAATTTTTGAAAGAAAAAGATTTTTAATAAAAAAAAAATGCTCATATATTTAGTATTTACACGTTAAAGCATGCTTGCCAACTTAGTTTCTGAAGTCTCTGTTTCTATGTGGAGTATTTTTATAATCTATTGATAATCTCTACTTGATGAGTCTGTAATCGAACCTCTTTTATATTTATTTATAATTATATTAATTTTGAAATGTATTTATAATTCGAAGTCTAGGTCTAAATCCAACATCCGGGTCCCCTCAAAGGCAATTTCTGTTTTCTGCTTTTATCCCCAGTAGATGGTCACACGTTCTAGCTTCTCTGCATGAAGTTTTGTTGAAAACTGGACATTTTAGATAATATAACCAACTCCGGTTACGCACCCTCTATCCTCCTATCCTACCCCTGTTCTGGTGTTGTTTGTTGTTCGTTTAGTGGCTTGGCTGGACTAATTCTGTGAAGTCTATTTACCCTGCAGTATGCAGCTTCTGATGTCCCTGCTCAGATTTTTTTCCTTGTTTTTATCTTTCAGCCTGGTTTCCTAGGGGTCACCCCTGGGCTCACATAAACTTCTTACTGGTCAAAGACAGTCCTTAAGCTTCCTTAGCCAGTTAGATTTTCACCCTTTACTAATGAAAGTATATGGGGCTTGGAAACTTCTATCCATTTCAGGAAATATTCTGTCCTGTCTTTAGCCAGGGAGAACAGACTCAAGAGTCTGGGGGAGAGGGGACCCTGAATCCTTGGCTGCACTCTCCTGGAGTAGCCTTTCCATGACATGGAGCTGGCAGAGGTAATGGATGCGAGCTGGTTGTAGCTCAAATGCCACAGGGTCTCCAGTTCTCACCGAGATTTAGTAGACCTTCTTGAAAGTATTTCTCCATTTGCTGTGTGCCCTTAGGACAATTTCCAGAGGCTTTAAATGTTTGCTTTAAATAACTTTAAATGGTTTTTTCATCTAGGAGAGGGTCAACCAAGCTCCACACACCATTCTAGAAATTCTCACCCTAAACAATTTATAGAAAATTAAAACATGGATATGAGATAGAATCTGCACCTTTCCTAGATTAGTGGTATTTGCTGAGTTCTTAAATGACTCAATACTGCTTATATAACAGTTCATACTACAGAAAAAGAAAAGGCAGGAATTTGTATTAAGTACAATAACAGAATAACATTAATGAGGATCTCTCATATGCTAATTAAGCAACAGAAGTTTACTATTTTGTCAGTGTCTAAATATAAACAATACGATAACTCAGAACATGAGTACCTAAGAAAACAAATCACCCTCTCTCCCTTTTCGAGGATTATTTTTAAGACTTTAAAAGCCAAAATACACAATTATTATATATGTATTATCTTGGTTGCTTAGAAACCATTAGCATGGCCTGAATAAGCAAAATTAAGAGCAGCATAAGGAGGGAACTCTGTTAAAAAGAGGTTTAGAGAAAAATGCCTTGGCTATGATTATATATTTTGAAAATGAGACTGAAAAGTAAACAAACATAATAGAAGATTCAGGATGTCACATGTGAAGTTTTTTTTAAGCAAAAGTACTTTTAAGTCTTTCTTACTGCTCAAGTTATGCACTTCAGCTGTAGTTCACCAAGGAAAAAGAACTTTAATGCATGTATAAAACTTCCATAATCCCATGTATCAAAAAAGCCACCAAAAAGACCTGTATTTATGAACCCCCAAAGCTCAACAGGAAATCAACTTTCCACTAGGCCCAGGCAGCGTAAAAACTTAAATTTCCAGTAAATTGTGACTATTTAACAGCACAAATTAGATGCAAGACAACCATCAACAATCCTGTACAGTAAGAACCTTCTATTAACGCTTTTTTAAAAAACCCTTATGTGCTGCTACTTTCATGCTTAGAAAAAATAAAAATAAAAAAACCCTTTTTGGGAAGTGGTATGAGAACAATTGTATTTATCAAATTAAAAGTCAAATTGGAATTATTAATCAAAAAGGCCCATGGTAAAATAAATACCATTCAATGAACAAGCTACAATTCTTGCTGAGGGCTCAACTTAATTCCCCTTTTGTCTAGTTCAACTTTTTAAAATGCCTAGTAGGAGTCCCTGTTTGGGGAGAGGATTCATTATCAGCTTCTGACAAAGAATCCTTTTTCTTCCCCTTTTTTAAATATTAATTTTGAAACCACACTGGAGAAAATGATCTTGTTTATTTTTAGTTACATTGGTCAAGAATCTTTCAAAAGATACTGCATATTTTTCAAGACAAGCCAGCAAACACATGATGTGCTCCCTCTGCTGGCTTTGCAGTAGTTCTTCCTTAGATGCTCCTCACATCTTGAATTGGAAATGCAAATACTTTTTTCCTAATAAAATAACTATCAAAGGGTGATACATCCCAGTATAATATATCGGGTGACTTTTTAGTAAAGCAGGTTTAGCAACAGTCTATTAGGCCAATCCCAGTGGACTTTCTCCTTTCTTATTCTGCATTATTTTCTTGTATTTTAACACCTCCATTTCCTGCATGGGTTGGAGTAGAGGTGGAGAAGGTAAAAGCTTCATACAAAGAGAAAAGGAAGAGACTAGTTTACTTCACTAAATAAAAACACTGTAGATGCAATCTGGCACATATGAGTTCACACAAAAGATGAAACTGAATGTAAAACATAATAGGCTTTTTTTTAAAAAAGCTGAGGAAATCACTGTTTGAGTACAATGTACTACCACTTTTTTTTTTCCCTGCACAAGCTAGAAAACTTTTTATTAGAAGTCTTTTTAAATTCTAGAATTTTAAGTCATTTGTAAAATAACATTTATTTTGAAACAGTAAGAAGTACCCTTTTAAACGAAGTAAAGCTTTAACTCTGCTTGTTTAAATAAGCTATTAATTTTAATTGTTTTGCCAAGTGCCATTAAATAAATGTCACAAGAGTTGTCATAGAGATATCCTGTGATTGACTGACTGACTGACTGAGCTATCCCTGAAAGCTTCCACAGAGAACATGAAAATCTACCTGCTTCTTGGCTATTAGTAAAATAAACAATAGAAGGAGTTTCAATTCAAGGCACAGTTGCTAATTATGTAACAAGTACAGTCAATTATAGGCACTGACATAGAAAACTAACTGTGGATTGGCATGTAAAATTCAGCGCAAATAGAAAAATGAGTAAATGGAAGGATGAATGATCTTTTCAGACACAGCTGAATTACTGCTTTAAACTACTAGTTGTTACACTCATGCTGTTCTAATTACCTGTGTAAAGCAGCCTGCAGACCACTCCTTGTGAACCCCTGTCTTACAATGAGGTAAGGAGGGGAAGGCTGCAATAAATATAAGTTCTATTAATTAGGTCAAACAAGTGGCTGGTGCAATGACATCAACTCTAGCTAGAGAAACATTTCAACTTGATTTACACAGAGAGAGGCAAAATTTCCTTTTTTTAAAAAAATAATGAAGATTGGAAAAGCTGGATTAATATTTTCCAGCCTATTCCTGAATACAGCATCCCTTCTCACTATAGATGAGAGTCTTTATTATATGATGTTTAGTTTCTAGAGAGAGTAAACTAAATCCAACCCCTTTCTGATCTTCTTACAGGTCTAAATAAATTATTTCTAACAGCTCTCAGGAATTTAGCTCCTGGATAAGAGTTTACTTGCGGCCATTTTGGTTAATGTGTTTAAATTTTTCAGCTAGCAAGCTTCCATTTTTTTTCAGTAAGTTTCTCACTGGCTTCCTAAAGGATACATTTAGCCCACAAAGTAACTATGACAGCCTTTGTATTAGCATTTTGGGAAGGCAATCAAGGCTTGGGTCTTACACAGAGTAGCAACATGGACTCTGCACAGTACATTCATAGGCACAAAACCAAAATTTATCTTTACTTTTTAGTTCCTAGATTTGAATAAATAATAATAATTCAATTTCAAACACACCACTCAAATCTTCTTTGCTGATTATAAGCAAAGAAGTTTACTAGGTTCATGGTAAGATAAGACATGGCATCTACTGTGCAGGCACAACTTTAGCTAAATAAAGTTCAGGGACTCTTTTGTGCTTTGCCTGATCACCATTCCCCTGCAGAGTTATTAGATAATCGACTCCTCCCAGCTGCCCTTAATGCTAGCTTTTAATAAAGAGATGCAGATATTTATCAAATGCCTTTTGAAAACAATTAGACCTCTGCCTTCCCCAACAGTTACTCAGTACATTTTAAGTAAAGTAGGTGCTCAGAGTTTTATTCTCTTCTGGGTAACGAGGTCCATGTCTTCCTATAATCTGCTCTGACACTAAAGATCTTTCCCATCACAGCTCCATGACCACTGAGCAGAGTTCAAATGACATTTCTGATACAACTTAACTGTCTCGAAGACTTGACAAAAATGTTCTCCACAAAATTATTTCTATTGGTGAAACTTTCAAACAACTGATAAATGATAAAATAGTTAAAATTATAATACGTCCTTTTAGCCTAGGATTATACCATTAAGAACACTTGCAAATATTATCTTTACTATAAAATATATTGTAACTATTATACTGATATTACAATAATCTATAATAGTATCACTAGCATTCTTATAGTCACATAGATAAATGCTCATGATACATTAAAAAATGCAGGATACAGGCAAGGCATGGCGCCTGTAATTCCAGAACTTTGAGAGGCTGAGGAGGGAGGATCACTTGAGGACAGGAGTTAGAGATCAGCCTGGGTAACATGATCCAGACCTCATCTATACTAAAAATCCAAAAATTAACTGAGCATGGTGCCACACACCTGTAGTCCCAGCTACTTGGGAGGCTGAGGCAGGAAGTTCACCTGGGTCCAGGAGACTGAGGCTGCAGTGAGCTATGATGACACCACTGCAGGGGCCTGGGTGATAAAGTAAGACCCTGGGACAGTGGGGTGGTGGGGAGGGGCAGAATATGAAACTGTAAGTTGGAGTCTACATATGCGTAACAAATGAGATACATTAAAAAGTATTAAAATGTCTACGTGGGTACTCTATTGGGCAATTAAGTGTTATCTCAATCAACAAAAATTTTAAGGCAGTTATAATTATTAATATCTTCATTTACAATTGGAGAAGCTAAGGCTCCTAGAGGTTAAGAAATTTGCTCAGAATCACAAAGCTAGGAAGTGGTAGAGTCAGGATACAAGTGCTCAAGTCTATTGGACTCCAAAGTCTGAGAACTTTCCTCAAGCACCAAAGAAAGATGCCATAACTGAGACAGGTTTGCAAGTGTATAATGAATTGAGGACAGGACTGAACATGCTAAAGGGAGTTTGTTGCTTCCAGAAGGGCAAAGTAAGAAAATGGGTGGGCATAGTGGGGTCAGTGATAAAAGTTTAAGGCATAAAACAGAGATCTGCTGAAGAGCAGGAGAATGGCTTGATGACAACAGTAGTATAGATGATGAATCTAAAACTTTATTAAGTATTGAGGAGATGAGTCAGAAGGTGAAAGAAACTTCTAGCAAAATTCAGGTATGTGATTACAGAGTAACTAAGTATTTCTGAAAAAGAGGGGATCAAAATACAGAGGCAAACAAACAGGTAGTAGCACCAAGAATGGAGAAGAAACAAAAAACTACGTGGTGGAAAAAGCAGCACCTTGGATACAGAAAGACCTGGGTCCTATCCTGTCTATGTAACCTTAAGAAAGGTTAGCTCTCTCCATTGGTTGTATCCTTGATCTATCACATTCTTATTTAAATAACTTTTATCCCATCTCAGGTACAACTTAGAACCCTAGCAAACTTTTGCACCATTTATTACCCTCCTTCCATTATGTTACTGCCATCCATTTTGGTTTTGCATCTATTTTCAACTCCAAAGATGCTAGAATTGTTAGTTTTCACAATCAACATTCATTTAAATTAAACAACAATTTTACTTCATCCTCTGTTCTTCATTCCTTCTACCACTTTGTCTGGCATCCTCCTACCCCCATGAAGTTTTTTTCTTTTCTTTTCTTTTTTTTTTTTTTTCTTTTTTTTTTTGGTACTTCTTTCAATGTAGACCTGTAGGTCATAGACTCCCTTGGTTTTTGTTTGCATAAAAATATCTTCTCTCCTTTATTTCTGCAGGGTATTTTCCTTGTGCTTACATTGTAACTTGACAATTGTTTTCTTTCTCCCCTTTTAAAGATGTCTTCCTACTGCCTTCTGGAGTTCATTGTTTCTGTTGAACAATTATTTATCATTGCTTCTTGGAATGAGATGTGTCCTTTTCCCTGAATACTTTAGTTTTGGGTAGCTATATTATGATTGTTCCCCAATTATCTGTGGTCCCATAGGGTCAGCTTTACCATAATAAGTACTGGTGTAAATTGCTCTCTAGTTCATAAGTTTTGATGATACAGCTATAGAAAATAACCAAACTGAATTACAATGAGAAAAAAAACAGTGCTTACTGTGTTAAAAATATATGCATATATTTACAGTCAGGTGCAGTGGATCATGCCTGTAATCCCAACACTCTGGGAAGCCAAGTGGGGAGGATCACTTGAGGTCAGGAGTGTGAGACCAGCCCGGGGAACAGAGAGAGAGAGACCCTGTCTCTACAAAGCAAAACAATATTTAAAAAAAAAAAAAAAAAAAAAAGGCAAGAAAGAAAGAAAAAGAAAAATTAGACATGAAAAGAAGACCTTCTCAGGCAAAAAAAATATATATATATATAGCCAGCAGAACTACATATCAAGAAATGCTAAAGAAAGTTCTTCAAGGCAGAAGAAATTTGATATCAGACAGAACCATGGATCTACACATAGAAATTAAAAGCACTAAATACCGAATAATTTAAGGCAAATATAAACTTTATGTTTTTCTTATTTGTATTTGCTCTAATCAGTAAAAGCTTAAAACAAAAGTAGTAGCAATGTTTTGTGTGTTTATAGCATATGCAAAGATAAAATACATGACAGTAATTTATACGTTTACTGGAAATGCATGAGGATTGCCTTTGCTTCATATCCTCACCAACACTTCATATTTTCTTTCTATTTCCCTGATGACTAAAAGTTACACATATTTTTCAGATGTTTATGAATATCTCTCCTTTTTAAAGTGCACACATTTTTGCCTATTTATTTGTAAGGGTTTTTCGAAGGGGAATGTCTCTTCCTTTTAATTAATATGTAGGTATTCTTTATATCTTTTGGCTATATGTCCATACTTTAGACATCGCCTGAGATTATGCCAATTACAACCATAAATGCTGTGCTGTTTCACTGGTATTAGAGAGATCCAAATGAATACTTAAGACAAAGAAAGAAATCACAAGGAAGACATTTCATTACCAAACTTTAAAAAAATGCTTTGCTTGTTGGTATTTAGTAATACAGAAACTGATTTAGTAGAAATAAAGCCAAAAGATAAAACTAAAATCAGAATAGCTACTCTTCCTGAAATCCAAAGGCTGAAAATTTGTATCATCAATTTATTCTGGGCACCCTGAGATCAGCAGTCAAAAAGAAGGGCCCCCCACCTGTACCCATTTGTAGATATATCTTGATGGAGACATTTCAAAAGTGTTTTAGAAGCTGTACTATTTAAATAAGATGAGTAAAGAAGCTTGACGGACTTTTAAATGGCTTTTCTACAAACTTTCATTTTATCAAGGTAAGAGAGTTCAGATAAAACTAAAATAGCTATGCATGCCCAAGACTGAATATTTGGGTTCTACTGACTTATTTTTCTTCCACTGGTTATTATGTAAAGTTCAATCAAGACAGTCAAGAGAAAGACATGATTCTGTAATTAGAGACAAGGTCAACCTCACTGAAAACACATTTAATCAGAAGTCATTAAAACAATTTCTTACAAGCAAAAAATAGAGCTTGATTTGGAGTGGGCTATTCTGCACCACGCCTTCCTTCACGAAGAAAGGAAAAAACCAAGTCACCTAGCTATACTCTGAAATAGAATTCTACACAGAACACAGGAAACGTATCCCTGATAAACCAGAAGCCACACCAAGACCCCACAGAATCACTTCAAGCCAAGGTGAAGAGCTACAACTTGAAATTTACTCATTGGCACATTGATTTTGAGCTTATTCTGTTGCTACACTGCAAAGGAGAGGTACATGGATTCTTTACTACAAGAGTACCCTAGGTCAGGCAGACTTTAGCTGCAATGGGACATTACCCATGGACCTAATCAAGCAGATCAGGAGTTGCCTGAGAAAATTAATTCAAAAACAAGGACATCTTAACTAGACAATAAATACAAGCATGAGGTATAGACCACTGTACATTCAAATTTGTAATTTACCAAGGCTGTGATGAAACAAAGAAAAGATAATGTGAGGGGAATAGAGTATTTCCAAAAACTGTAATACAACACAAAATCTGGTGTAATGTGTATCTAAAATTCCCTTAATAATGTATCTACTACACTAACACTTAGGTCCTATAAACCCTACTCAAAATTTACAACGCAAGCTACAGACTTGTTTTCTAACTCATATACATCACTGTCTTGTATAAGTATGCTGCATAACATGAGTACTCTTAAATCTAAATTTCGATATGAGGCATGAACTACAGAACAGAGAAAAGGAAGGAAGTGTCTTAGCCTGTTCTTGGAACTGATGGTCATTCTAGGATACTGGCTGAAGGGAGACTTATGAACCATCCATGATGTAAGACTGAAGACAAAATCCAAATATTCTCGTAGCAAATGTGCTCTCTTACACAGGGCAGGCAACTTAACAAGAGCAAACAATGCCCTGGGGATTGTTGGCTAATTTAAGCCCAGCCTCAGAAAAATCAATGTCTGCCCAGTCCCTGCACAAATTACAGAGTAACAAAAGAAAGGCTCCACAGCAGGGCAATCATGAGCTTCAGGAGCACTTGTGCTCAAATGAAATTAGCTGTGCTCCTACCCAAACTGTAGTTGCAGGCTCCCTGAGATGTTCTGCTGAGTCAGTCTCCCACTTACCCAACCATACCTCCCACCCGCCTAAGACATCCAGATTGGTTTCAAAGCCTCTGCTAAGAGCATCAGCCTTTTGTACAAATATTAATATTTTATACCTACCAAGGCAGCCAGCCGTGAAGAACAGTTTTTCTTCCAAATTTTGCTTTGATTCCTTGCTACTCTCTCTGAGCTTCTGAAAGCTAGATAAGTTATACACACACATACCGCTGGGTTTTGCAAGCCTTAGTACATTAATATTTTATAGACTTAATTCCAAGGCAGCTAAACAATATATTCTATTAAAAACGCTCTATTGTAAAAAAAGATGCCTTTAGAAAGCCAAGTTGCAGACTAAAATATACCTACAAAGGGAAAAGTTAACCTTGGAAAAAAGGTTGTCTCGATATGCTAGTCAAAGCTCTTTGGTTCTTTTGAAAAGGACCTTAAAGATTCCATAAATCCACCATGGGGTTTCTGAACATGTACTGAATAAGAAAAGACTATCTGTCGACAATAAAGCATTTAAAAGGCACTTGCCAAATTCATATTTGGGAGAAATATTTTAAAAAGCAAGATGTAGGATGTCACGCAAGAAAATCACTATAATCTACTCTCGTAACTATTCCTCATTTATAAGAGACGAACATGTTTGTATCCCCAAGACAACATCATTTCACTTGAGCTAACTGTTCACTATCCCTCACTACAGCCTGTGTCCTTAGAGCCCGGTAGGCTCTTGAAGACCTCTGTTCATGGACTGGGGAAAAATTTAGGGAATGGAATAGGAATTTACTTAGTTCCGCCCTCCCCCCACCAAAAAAAGTCAGTAAATCTATTCCTTACTTAGTAAACACTAATCAATTCAAAAACTTAGACCTGGAATTTTATCAGTAAGAGAGTAAATTAGCTAATGTGCAGGCAGAAAATAAAACTAAATTTGCTTTCCAAATAGAGTGTCCCAAACCTTGAGGGAGATATCTAGTATTACATTACACACACAGACACACAGACACACACACACACACACAGACACACACTCTCTCACTCTCTCTCTCTCTGGTTATTAAAATGCAAAGAGCCATAATATCTACCACATAAGATCCTAAAATTGGACTGGCCAGGCGTGATGGCTTGGGCCTGTAATCCTAACACTTTGGGAGGCTAAGGTGGGCCGGACTGCCTGAATTCAGAAGTTCAGGATCAGCCTGGGCAACATGGTGAAGCCCCTCTCCACTAAAAATACAAAAAACTAGCGGGGCATGGGGGTGCACACCTGTAGTCCCAGCTACCTGGGAGGCTGAGGCACGAGAATCACTTGAACCTGGAGGCAGAGGTTGTAGTGAGCTGAAATCCGGCCACTTCACTCCAGCCTGGGTGACACAGTGAGACTTGTCTCAAAAAAAAAAAAAAAAAAAAAAAAAAAAATCCTAAAGTAATACAAATAATAAATGCTAGCAGAATCCATAATGTAATGCAGAATGTCAAGGCTGAGTAATCATCCTCTGAGATCTTATATAGTATTTTCCTGATTGCAGTGCTAAAACAGGGGCAAAAGAAGGAGTAGTTCTGGACCCTGGGACTAGAGAAACAGGATTTATGAAGAAAAATCATAAAACAATGTATCAAGTATAAAATGATCCAGTATAAACTGGATATAAGTGTATTTAGGGGACAGAGACATTAAGAGGTTTGCTGAAGAACTTGGTTTAGAAATGGATCTGATAAAGAATTTGTCAATAATTTATCTTTTAAGCAATAGGTTATTTTTGTAACAGCTTTATTGAGATATAGTTCATATATTATAAAATTCACCTAAGGTGTGCAATTCAATGTGCCTCCATCACAACCAATTTTAGATTATTTTCATCACGCCAAAAAGAAACCCTGTACCCTTTAGCAATGACCCCTCATTCCCTTCCAACTTTCCAGCCAACTCTTACCCGCAGCTCTAGGCAAACCAATCTACTTTCTGCCTCTGTAGATCTGCCTATTTTGGACATTTCGTATAAATGAAATCATACAATATATAGTCTTTTGTGACTGGCTCCTTTTACATAGCATGAATGTTTTCAAAATTCATCTATGTTGTGGCATGTATATTGCCTGTAAGGATGAGACTGGCCAAAAGATGAGTAAGCAAGCTGTTTACCAAACTAGTCTTCTGTTTAAAGGCTAATGTTTTATAGTAATAAATACCACTAATTCAACATAACTATTTCATTAAGAACAAAACAGACCCCAAAAAAAGTTCACAAGATCCAGTATTTTCATGTATACTTTTTGTAGTAATCTGACTCTGATGTTAATTCAAGTTTCAAAAAAATCAAAATGCAGAGAAATTGTCTTTTCTTCCATACCATTTAAATACCACTTAAATTACTTGGATATTCTGCCTCCTAAAAAGGGGGGGATAGAAATAAATCCCACTTCTAATTAAGAAGTGAAAGCACCACCAGTAATTATGAAAAAGTATTGATGTGACCCAAAAAAAAGACCTTTGTCTCTCCTTAGTAGTGTCGCTTAATACGAGTATGTGACTTGTGAATTCCTATAGGAAAAATGGATTTTTAATGTTGCCATTTTTACAGCAACTTGATTAAGCCGAATCAGAAAATGGAAACATATTTCTGAAACAAAGGAATGTAATGAATGAATCCAACATTAAAATCTACTAGGCATGTGAAATCTGAGAAGAGTATCTCTCAGAATGATCATGTGACATATGAATGGATACCAGATATATTAAAGGCTTTAACCAAAGGAGAAATAATGAACAATACATGTATTTTCTACTTTAGTGAAATTCACAGAACATAAAAAATTCACACAACACAAAATTAACCATTTTAAAATGAACAACTCAGTGGCTTTAGTGCATTTAAAACTTTTTTTGACCATTGCCTCCATCTAGTTCCAAAACATTTTCATCAACCCAAAAGGAATCCCCATACCCATAAAGCAACTGCTCCCCATTCCCTCCCCTACTGCCCCAGTAACCACCAATCTCAGTCTACCTCTATGGACTTACCTATTCTGCATACTTCATACAAACAGAATCATATACGTGACCTCTTGTGTCTGGTTTCTTTTACTTGACATCAATGTTTTTGAGGTTTGCCCATGTTGTAGCATGCATCGTCTGTACTTCATACCTTTTTATGGCAGAGTAATATTCCATTTTATGCATATACCACCATTTATTTAATCATTCATCCAATGAAATAGGCTGCTGCCTGCCATCTACTGGCTATTGTGAAATGTGCCGCAACAAACATGCATGTATACGTACTTTTCTTTTTTTTTTTTTTTTTTTGAGACGGAGTCTCGCTCTGTCACAAAGGCTGGAGTGCAGTGGCACGATCTCGCCTCACTGCAAGCTCCGCCTCCTGGGTTCACGCCATTCTCCTGCCTCAGCCTCCTGAGTAGCTGGGACTACAGGCACCCACCACCAAGCCCAGCTAATTCTTTGTATTTTTTATCTTTGTATTTTTTAGTAGAGACAGGGTTTCACCATGTTAGCCAGGATAGGCTCGATCTCCTGACCTCATGATCCGCCTGCCTCAGCCTCCCAAAGTGCTGGGATTACAGATGTTAGCCACCGTGCCTGGCTATATATGTACCTTTGTATACACCTGTTTTGAATTTTCAGTAACTAGTATTGGAACTGCTGGGTTGAATCATACATTTCTGAAGAAAGGAATACTGAACCCAGTGATTTCTACAGTTGGTCAACAGCAGTAAACTGGTTTTGAATTGTTTGTTTGACTTAAAGAGACAGTATCTCACTGTTTTGTTCAGGTTGGAGTGCAGTGGTTATTCACAGGCTCAATCTTCGTGCCCTACAGTTTTGACCTCCAGGGTTCAACCAAGCCTCCTGCCTCAGCCTCCCGAGTAGCTGGGACTACATACACATACCACTGCACCCAACCTGCTTTTAAAAATTGGCCTTTTCCCCTAATAATGGAGTAATTTAGACAGTGATAGGAAGTATTAGAGACCAAATTGAGTAAGGAAGTAGAAATACCACTTAAATTATTATACGTCAAATTTTTGTAAAAGCTGTATCTTTTTCTTCAATTGTTCTGGATTTTGTCAGACAAGTAAAAGATATTTGTCTTATGGGGGTATGAAACTGTTCTTATATTTGAATATTTTCCTCTTGCCAAAATGAAATGTTTCTTCCTTGACTATGCCAAAAAAGTTAGATTACAGGTAGCTTAGAGGCAGCACATTCTAGATTCTAAAACTTTCAAATCTTATTTAAGTTGACCAATAAAAATTACATACTCATCATACACAATACGTTGTTTCAAAATTCATACACACTGTGGAATGGCTAAATCAAGCTAATTAATATACGCATTACTTCATATACTTACCATTTTTTGATCTCTCAAATCTTTTTTAAAATATACAACTTCCATGTTGTTATTGAAATGTCTTAAAATGTTACTAAATATATCATGCTAAACTGTTAGCAATAATACTTCAATCAGATCAACTGTCTTCAATGAAAAGGGGTAATGTCTACCTTAAAATACATATTACACACACATGCATAGCTCCTTCTCCAGAGAGGTTTTGTGAATAAAAACCTATTAGAAGGATTAAACCCTCCTTGATTCAGTGTCTGGCTAGCTTTCCTCTGAAAAGCTTCTTGTAGCCTTATAGATTCATGGTTAGAGTGTATTGAAAGGTATTATCAACCACTTTTTCTCCAAGTAATTTTTATAAATTGAGGAATTCACAAAGAATAGTACATTCTAGTAGCAAATTTGATTTTACTTATTTTCAAAGCATATGCATTCTTTGTCCTTAAAGCTAACCATTCCCAACACACATGCCTGTTCCTTACCTTTACAAGGTAAAAAGGAAAGAAAACAAAACAGTCATCAAAACAGCTAGTGGCTGAACTATATACTAGAGTCCTTATTCCAGCATAAGGCTGTTCCAATCAAGTAGTGCTGTGCCCTGCAGGATCAAAATAATGATAATCCTAAAGTTAAGTACATATTACAAGTCAGTAGAAATTACACAATTCACCTATCTGCTGTTAAGATAAATTCTGACCAAATGGCAAAGGGATAGAAAAGCAAGTCTTTAGACTCAAAATCAAGTCTGAACCCTATTAATACTTAGGAACTATATGATCTAAGCAAGTCCCATTAAAATTATTTGGGCCTATTTCCTCATCTGAAAAAAGGAGTGGGGAGAGGAGGGTATTTTAAGGACTAGAGTGCTGTATAAACTTCATATAGTGTGTGGAACACAGCAAACTCTCTAACGGTGGCTGGTGTTATTAAAAGACCAGCAAAAGCTGACTTATTTCTGTTGCAGGGATTAAGAAGAAATAGCTGCATTTTAAAACAGTGTCTCCGGGAAGATGCACGAACAGCACCAGAAAACATGGCACTGCTATGACATTAAAATCATCATCAGGCTTCCTGTTGGTGAAACAAAAAGCATTTTCTTTCTTTCTTTTTTACAGCCTTCTTGCCTGCTTTGGAAAAGAGAAAAAGTATAATAGATGCTGATTTTAGAAAAGCAGGCCATGGTTTATATCAGAGCTTCTCAAATTTTAATGTGCATTCAAATAACTTGTGCTCTTGTTAAATACAGATTCTGATTTAGTATTTGGTACGTGTGGGGCAGGACCTGAGATTCTGCATTTCTTACAAGTTCCCAGGTGACAAGGAGCACATTTTGAATGACAAGAGTTTACAGGATACCAAATTCAAAAAGACAACAATAAAAATCAACTTTGGTCCCGATATCAGACTTGATTTCCAAATCACAAGATTAGGTTTGTGCTAATAAAACTGTAAGTCTGCTATGATATATAAACCTATATTTAAGTATTGATGGTTTCCTAAATACTTATCTAAGCCATTCTTTCTCTGTCAGGACACTATTTTCACACAATGGTGCTGGTGTCACTCTCCCTGCCTCACACTGAAGGTCTCAGAAAACAGGGGCACTTGTTGAATGGGGAAAGCAGGAATTGTCTTAGACAGCCCTACCGAGTCAGGAAACCTAAGGTTATATAACAGCAGCCCTGCTCAATTTTACCTTCGATGATGCATGCAATGGGTGAAGAGGAAAAGTATTAACTCTACCATCACTAATTTTCACCCATATATCTTCAGACATTTACCACAAGAAGACAGATTATGGTACTACAATTAATTCCATGAAAGGAGGAAGAAAATTTCATTGCTGACTGGAAGAAGTGAGAGCCTTTAATGTTATATAAGGGCAATGTTTTTTTTCTCCGGTTCCACCTTACTTTCCCTAGTCAATGAAAAATTCTGGGGGTATCATTAAAATTTAAAGCTTCCCTGGTTTTAACAAGGGAAAAAAAGCTAGAGAAGCACTAACTCATGTGAAAAAGATAAACATGTAGCTATGAATAGCATAGTCCTCCCTTCTTCCCTACCTCCTCTCTCACCTCCACCTTTTAAAAAGGGCACAGCACAGACTTAACGCTCACTGGCTTTCATAGACAAATCATTAATCTTCTCCACATTACTTACCATGGCAGCTGGGATAATGTTTGCTCTAATCTAACAGATTTTCATTTCAAAACCAATTGTAAAGCTCAGCAGGGTGCTATATACAACTTTAATGAGAGCTTCTTACCCAAGACTCCTCCAATATGTGCTTTTTCTGAATTGTTGAATTTTACTAGTTGGAGGTTGTTAAATGAAGGAAGGAAAAGGTTAACCAAGAAAAAGAATTTTAAAAATGTATTTCCTTTCATAAAAACACTAATAAATTTGACCCAGCTGATGACAGAATTTGTTTATCTTCTGTGATTTCTAAGCCAGCTCTATGTAACTCCTTATAGACCATTTTACATAGTATCCTGTGGCTCTCTACAATTAAAGCAGAGCAAGGGAGTAGCTCTGTAAACCTGCTGACAGCTGTTTAATAGGAGAGGTGGAAAGCAGTGGACATAGCCTGGCAGTATGCTTAACGGATACACAAACACCATAGTCATCAGCCTGAAGTGATTCTGGCAGAAAATTAACTTAGAGATACAAAACTCATTTGGTGAGAAGATCCACAGCAATCTGGACAATACTAGGCTGTGTAACGGGGAGAGAGGCAAAATAAGATGTATTTTCCTAAACTTCCCTTTAAGGAGGAAGAATTTTTAAAATATTTGTTATCCACATGCCATTACACAGTTGTCTCACTTTAACACAAAAGCCAGCAGTTGTCTCCTCTTTGGAAAGCAAATGCTAACATTTAATTATAAATAATGCAATAAATAGAGGGATAGAGTTATGTTGGAGACTTGTTTGTTAATACAAAAGTATTATTAAAGCACAGTATTTTTTTGAGATAATTTGAAACACGTTTGTTTCTTTTTTAACCACCAAGTGATTCTACTTTAAAAAAATTTTTAAATTATCTTTCCCATCACTATGATGTTGAAGTCAGATGAAGGAAGAAGGAAGAAAACTAACGTGTGTTGGATTATGAATTATAACACTGTGCTTTAAGAATATAATTAATATATACATTATCTTCCAATTCTCATAACTACTCTGGAGGCAGGTATAATTATCCTCATTTTACGTAAGAGAAAACAGAAAGTTGGATACATTTATCTGTCTATCTCACACAGCAGTTAGGTAACAAAGCTATGATCCGCCCATGTGCCTGGATCTACAGTCTATGCCATACAGGCCCATCCTACAATTAACATAGCAAAGGCATTATAAGGCCAAAATGGTGTTTTGAGGCTGGGTGAGGTGGCTCACGCCTATAATCCCAGCACTTTGGAAGATGGAGGCAGGCAGATCACTTGAGGCCAGGAGTTTGAGACCAGTCTGGCCACCATACTGAAATCCCATCTCTACTAAAAATACAAAACTTAGCTCGGTGTGGTGGCATGTACCCATAATCCCAGCTACTTGGGAGGCCGAGGCAGAATCACTTGAACCCAGGAGACAGAGACTGCAGTGAGCTGAGATCGTGCCACACTGCACTCCAGCCTGGGCAACAGAGTGAGACTCCATCTCAAAAACAAACACAAAATGGTGTTTTCATATTAATGTTTAAGATGTCTTTCATCAAAAACATAAGCCTAGTTAACTATAAAAAGCAAACCGAAAACATAAATTTTTTGTAAGGAACAGCCTTCAAAATGACCCAAAAAAACCCCAGAAGCCATACAAGTAAAGACTAATATAATATTTGACTATGTAAAAACAAAAACTTTCTGTATTTCAACATATGCCATACATGACCAAATGACAAATTCTTGGAGAAAGTATTTGCAACACACAGTATAGAAAAAGGACTCATTTTCTTAATGTGAAAGGGCTCCCACAAATAAAAAAGACCCAAATCTAATAGAGAAATGGACAAAGAGCATGAACACAAAAATCACAGAAAAGAAATCTGAATTACTCTTTAAGTGTATTAAAAATGTTCAACCTCAACATATACAAACTAAAGCAAAATAAGATACCATTTTAAAAAAAGTCTATCGGGCTAGGTGTGGTGGCTCACACCTGTAATCCCAGCACTTTGGGATGCCGAAGTGGGTGGATCACGAGGTAAGGAGTTCCAAGACCAGACTGACCAAGATGGTGAAACCCTGTCTCTACTAAAAATACAAAAAAACGGTTGGGCATGGTGGCAGGCGCCTGTAATCTCAGCTCCTCAGGAGGCTAAGACAGAGAATTGCTTGAACCCGTGAGGCGGAAGAGATGGTGATTGAAGTGAGCCCAGATGGCACCACTGCACTTCAGCCTGAGCGACAGAGTGAGACCTCGTCTCAAAAAAAAAAAAAAAAAGACTATCAGATTGGCAAAAATAAAGTTTCTTCTCTGCCGCCAGGAGAATGGACTCTCAAACACTGCCAGCGGGAGTGTAAATTATTTCAATGTCTACAGAGGGCAATTTGGCAATATCAAAATTAAAAGTGCACATACACTTTGACCCATCAATTCTACATCGAAGAGTTCATCTTACAGATATAATTTTGCATGTATAAAGTACCCTACATCCACAGATAATAACTGGAGAGTTGTTTTAGTAAAAGCCTGGGAGGGGGTAATCTAAATACTCCAAAACAGAGAACTGGTTCAATAAATTGCAGTATAATGTAGTTTTAGGGTCTTTGTATTTCATTTCAAAATGCAAACCTAACTAAAATATTCTTCATTCATTAATATGAGAAGATACTAAAGGAATGCATAGTATCAGTGGGTCCCTTTTAAAATAAAGATTATGAATGATGAGGCTAATGACCATTTTATAAAAACAGGAGTCAGGTTACAGGTGATATTACCTGACCCATCTAATTTCGAAAGCCACATATAAACATGCTAAATTAATATTACATTAAGATAACTGGCTCCTCAACTGTGATAGTATAATGTCATTTTAGTCCACCAACAACTGCAAAAGGGAACTGATCCTCAAAGTCTGCAAAAAGGAGGTAGGAGTAAATGATAAGTAGTTTTCTGGGAACCCAGGAAAAAGTATACTTTTGAGAATAATGAGATGGAGATTTAGGGAAGGGGACAATACCCAAAACTAGAGATCAAGAATGCTGACATGAGGCCGGGCGCGGTGGCTCAAGCCTGTAATCCCAGCACTTTGGGAGGCCGAGACAGGCGGATCACGAGGTCAGGAGATCGAGACCATCCTGGCTAACATGGTGAAACCCCGTCTCTACTAAAAAATACAAAAAACTAGCCGGGCGAGGTGGCAGGCGCCTGTAGTCCCAGCTACTCGGGAGGCTGAGGCAGGAGAATGGCATAAACCCGGGAGGCAGAGCTTGCAGTGAGCTGAGACCCGGCCACTGCACTCCAGCCTGGGCGACAGAGCGAGACTCCGTCTCGGAAAAAAAAAAAAAGAATGCTGACATGAGTAACAGGAATATTACTTTCTGTGGTTTGAGAAAATATAGTTAACATCCATTTCCATAAAAAAAACAGGTCTGTATCATTGCCTAGGGAGTTGCCTAGTAAAACGTAAAGGGAGTTTCCTGGAAGACTGAAATATACATCTAGAAATACATGATTTTTTCTTTTTTTTTAATGGGAGCAGGAGTTTCCCTCTCCAGTGCGACACAAACACCAGGTCTCTCTTCTACCCCAACTTTTCAAGTATCAAATACAGAAATTCTAAAAATGTATCTTCCCTTTACTGCTTTAAGAACATCATTTACACTTTAGTATTCACAAAATGAAAAGACAAGCTCTGCTAAAGTGCCTTCAGAAAAAATTTGAACAGGGTTTGGTGGAACTAAGCAGATCAAGCTTTCAGACTTTATTTTAAAAACACAGAGATACCTCAGAAATGCATGGCTCACTGGGTACACTAATAACTAGCTTCAAATACCAGTCGAAGCCATCGTGGAATGGAAAGGCAATGCTTCTAACTGAATGTCAAACAGCTCCTGCCCAACCTCCTCACACGGGTTCTTTCTCCTGTGCTTTCTTCCAAAGCTTCTTGTCCCTCCATAAGCTGTGAGTTACCTTTTGGACTGGTGTTTCTACACATTATCAATTCACTGGGAGATGCTGGATGAAGAGGCTCCATTTCTACCACACAGCTGGGCTTCAAACACTTTTCCCTCACTCTTCTTGACTGTAGACACCTGCCAAACACCCACAACTCTGAAGTGCCTATAATCCTTTCACTGGGGAGAACTTTTAAAATGAAATCTCATCAGATATCAATGTATTCTTCCACTTCCCAATGTGATGAATTTGGTCAGAAGGCAAGCAAGCAACGCCAGATTAGAAAAGCGAAGTTCAAGACATTTGGGGGAGAGAGGTCATCTACCTTCTTCTCTTTCTGACACATAGTAATGAAGAGTTTTCCTTACTATGGATTATGAATATCTGAGCCTGGCTTATGAATATATTTATTAGTATTTCTAGAGATCCCTAAAGACAGCTCTCAAAGGTCAATTAAAATATATTAACAGTAATTCTGCACTGAAAATCAAGAAAAGGATCACCAAAAATATAATCTTCACAAAAAGGAATTTTTCCAGTCCAGGAAAATACCATTTCATTTGTTATACCTACATCTATCTTTATATATTCACATGTGTTCTTGTTTACAATTTTCACTGGACAAATCCATTAAGAGTGAGGATTTGGGGTTGCTGCAAAATTGTAAGTTTAACTGAACCTATTTTTAAAGGAGCTTTTTCCTTTTAAAAAGCAGGGTTATCCAAGAGGAAAGCACAATAACAAAGTTAACCTCAACAATCTTTCATAATTACGTTTGTAGGTGGAACTCAGTATGGAATACAACTTTAGTGTGTTCCCTAAGCTCTGGCATGGAACTTTTCTTTTAGCAACTTTTAATTATGCCAGTCATACAGAAAAGAAGCAATATTGTACTTGTAACACATTGTTCCATGGTTCTCTGAAGTATGCTTCTTTGAAACAAGAATTATTTAATCTAGGTGGTTAAAGGCTAAATGAAACTATCATATATTGAGTGGGTATTACTTGAAGCATACTTTTTTGAAAATCTCACAACCCACCTCTAGGAGGTAAGTTTGATTGTTAACTTCATAGATGAGCACACTAAAGCCCAAAGTCAGATGGCTAACAAGTGGATAAGCTGTAATTTAATCCAGGTATATTTGACTCCAAAACCTAAGTTCTGAACTACTGTCTAAGGAACTACTGCCTTAGGTCTCACCTGCAAGACACAGTCTGCTGTTCTATGTTACCACTGGTGACTGAATGTATGGCCCATTATAAACATACTACCATCAATGTATCTAATCACATATTTTATAAATATACAGAAAGTTACAGAGAATAACACAACAACTGCACCTACTAGCTAGCTTTGTCTAATCTTAACATTTCACTATATTTGCTTCAGAGTTTTAATATGAAAGAAAACACCACAGGTCAAGTTGCAAATCTGTGTGTACTCCTCCAATCCTATACCCTTCTCTGTTTCCCAGAGGTAACCGCTATCCTAAATTTGGTTCAGGATTTGCATTCCAATGTATGTCTTAATACTATTTCTACAAATAAACATCCGCAAATGCAAGATATTGCATGTTGCCCAACTTTATATAATGGCATCATACATAAACATCATTCAGAAACTTGTTTTTTAATTCAATCATGTTTTTGAGATGTATTCCTTGCTAACAGCTGCATAGTGTTCTAGTATGAACAAACCACAATAATCTATTCACTTGCTGCTGGAGAGTTGGCTTGTTTCTAAGTTTTCCACTAACATAAACACTGCTATGATGAATATTCTTGTACCTGACTCCTTTGCACAAGCATTTCTAGAGCACAGACTTAGAAATGTCAGACCAAAAGGAATGCCTCCTTTATCAAATATTGCCAAACTGTTCATGAAGGCAGTATTCAATTCTTACACCCACACATCCTCATTCACATTTGGCAGTGCCAGACATTTTAATTTTTGCCAATACGATGACGTGAAATTACCTCATTTTTGATTAATTTGCATTTCTGATTAGCAATGAGATTTAGTATATTTTCATAATTACTAGCCACAGTCCTTAAACTACAATAGCACAGTTAACCAATTAAGCATCCAGGGCACAGATATAATATAAAAGTTTTCCTTAAAGGTAAATATCCCATGTTAAGTTCTAGATAACAAGGGAACCAGTAAAATGCATACTACTCCTCCTTGTAGACCTTAAATAAAGTATAAGGTTACATCTACCAGTCTTGGTTTAGTCATCATATTGGTAAAAAGCAAGAGGTTAAATTAAATGATCTAACGTATCTTCCAACTAATGATTATCTTCTAAATTTGCACAATTGCACCTGCATCACTTTTAAGCACCTTAATGGAAACAGCATTTTGTGCCAATGAAACAGAAAGAAAAAGAGGTAGAAAGAAAAGACAGAAAGAGAAGTGGGTTGATGCTTAACTCCATACCATCTTCCCTGTATCCTCAAGATTAAATAGGAAATGCCTCTTCCCTTTAGAAAATAGGACCATCCCCCAACCCCACCTGCCAGGAGAAAGAGGATTTCAGTCAAACAGCAACACAAATGAAAACAGATGACTGAAGCCAGATGTACTCTGTGCATTTCAATATTTTTAAAAACTAAAAACAAAAATCTAGGGCCGGGTGTGGTGGCTCACACCTGTAATCCCAGCACTTTGGGAGGCTGAGGTGGGCAGATCACCTGACGTCAGGAGTTCGAGACCAGTCTGACTAACATGACGAAACCCCGTTTCTACTAAAAATACAAAAATTAGCTGGGCATAGTGGCAGGCGCCTGTAATCCCAGTTACTCGGGAGACTGAGGCAGGAGAATCGCTTGAACAAGGGAGGCAGAGGTTGCAGTGAGCTGAGATTGTGCCACTGCACTCCAGCCTGGGCGACAACAGTAAAAACTCTATTAAAAAAAAAAAAAAAACCAACAAAATCTCTACTATTTCACCAATTAGGGATTTATCTGTGTTAACAAATTCTCTCTTTTTAACAAAACTTTTTAAAAGTTTTACAAACTTACAAAAAAGTTGCAAGACTAGTATTAGTGAATCCCATATAGCCTTTATAGAATTCAACAACTGTTTACATTTTGTCCCCATTTGCTTTATCATTCTCATTCTCTCTTTCTCCCCTTAAAAACATTTTTTGGGAACTATTTGAGAGTAAGCTGGACAAATACCTCCTTTAACAATAAATACCTGGGCATTAAGCCTGCTAGTTATCTGTAGGTCTTATGCCATAAAAACCTCTTGCACATGGCTTGAGAAAGGTATTTTCCCCAAAAGCAAAACTTTAAATGTCAGGAGTTTAACTTTAGTACCCATGCAGTATAGATTAAATAGGGCAGTAGTTGATAAACTTTTGCTGAACATTCAAATAACATGGGGTATCTTTTTTAAAAATACTGATACCTGGCTTCCATTCCAAATACTTTGATTCCATTTGTATGGGGTGTGACCTGGACATTGGAAGTTTGTTTTGTTTTTTTAACTCTCCAGTTTTTAAATGTGTGGCAAAGTTTTAAAACCAGTATTTTAGGGCCTAGGCACCTACACACCATTTGAAATACTAGTTCTAGGAAAATGTGCTACAATGCCAAGCAACTGATTAAATAAGTCAAATACCATTACATCACAAACTGAGGCAGGTAGAAGCTTTCAATATATGGTTTTAGGCAAATACCGTGTGCTTTCTATGTGCTGTTCTGGGGCTGTAGGATGCAAAGCTAGGAAATAGGCAATACACATAAAATAACTACAACAGATGGCAGTATGTACTACATGAAACATATGTCAATATGAATAAGAACATGGAATGTATTTATTTTGAAAGGTCACAGACTAGTGAGTGGTCATGAAAAAAGGTGAGATATTCATTAAGGGAGAAAGACGACTTTACTGGGCAAGACTAAAATAGAATCAAAGGACATTCTGGTAAACAACATCAGCAAGAAGTCTGTGCCACAAAAATGTTAGCGAATGATAGTGTTCCATTAAAACCCCAAATGAAGTTGAATAAAATACAGGACATAAATTTTGTATGTACTAATCAATGTAACTCAAATTTGTGTATTAGGAATTAGGAATGATATATATAACAGTGTCTGGCACAAAGAGATGATCAGTGAGTCTCCCTTTCTATTTATCTGGCTTATAACAAAAAGCTGACTAAGTAAGATTTAGAAAATACACTCAAGTATAATTATGAAAATAAAATCATCCATAATCCTAGTACCCAGATAACCAATGTTGATATTTAAGGTAACTCCTTACTAAAGTTATTCTTCTAGATTGCTCCAGATGTTTGTTCTACTCTATTATACAAAAAATATTTTTGTAAAAACAACAACAAGCCCCTCAGCCATTCCCCCAACTGTACACTTAAGAGCATCAATTGAAGTTGCAATATGGTCAGAGCAGCCACTAGAGGGTGGCCAAGGCTGATGTATCCATCACCCTCCCCTACTTTCTCAAAGGCCTTTAATTGCCATTCAAGTTAAGATTTCTGGATCCCTCATCACATAAAGATTAAAGATTACTATCCACCAGGCATGGTGGCTCACGCCTGTAATCACAGCACTTTGGGAGGCCGAGGCAGTTGGATCACGAGATCAGGAGTTCAAGACCAGCCTGACCAATATGGTGAAGTCCAGTCTCTACTAAAAATACAAAAATTAGCTGGGCGTGGTGGTGCACACCTGTAGTCCCAGCTACTCAGGAAGCTGAGACAGAAAAATTGCTTGAACTTGGGAGGCGGAGGTTGCAGTGAGCCAAGATCGCGCCACTGCACTCCAACCTGGGTGACAGTGCAAGACTCTGTCTCAAAAAAAAAAAAAAAAAAAAAAAAAAACTATCAGAAAGGAGGAAGCTCTTCAGGGTAATGAAGTGTTAACAGTTTGGATATCCAATATGGCTACTCAGGATATCAAATACAGTTACCGATTTGAGTTACACTGATTAGTATATACAAAATTTATCTGCTATGTCTTGTATTTCCAACTACTTGGTACTTTACCAAATTTCTCCCTCTGTGCTTCTTGAGAACAAGATGCAACTTCTCCAGTAGGAATGGAGATGCTTACATTACACAGCATACAGCAGCATTCTACATTCCACTACTGCCTGCTACACCCCGTCCCCACCATTTAACATAACTACGCAGTGTGTGCTAAACATCTCAATTCTAAATACTAATACAGAATTTGTTTCAAAGTACTATACCATATCCCAACTATGAAATGTCTAATTTTAAGTATATCTTCTTTTTTACATTTTGAACTTTCATATTATAGTTTCCAAAAAAAGAATGACAAGAAATATAGCTACGTATTATTTGAGAAACAGGTTAAAACCATTTTCCAAAGATTTACGTAAGGTTTTACCTACCCCGAATCCTCTTAATTGATCAGGTGTGATCATAAATGATACAATAATTTATAGTGTTTGATCATATTTTAAGTGTAATAGAGTTCTGGACAACTCTTACAAAACCAATTAATATAAAAATAATTGTGCTACTGACTGTCGAGAATCAAATAATGTTCTGAGAACACACAAGTTACAAACCAAGATGATAACAATCTGAAGAAAAAACAACTTTCTTCCCCCTTGGTACTTTTAGCATAAATGCCACAAAGTACAAATCCATGAACCAAAAGGAAATGCAAATTAAAGCTACAATGAGACATCACCACACACTCACTGGAATGACTAAAAAAAAATTTTTTTTTTTTAAATGGAGTCTCGCTCTGTCGCCCAGACTGGAGTGCAGTGGCCGGATCTCAGTTCACTGCAAGCTCCGCCTCCCGGGTTCACGCCATTCTCCTGCCTCAGCCTCCCGAGTAGCTGGGACTACAGGCGCCCGCCACCTCGCCCGGCTCGTTTTTTGTATTTTTTTTAGTAGAGACAGAGTTTCACCAGGTTAGCCAGGATGGTCTCGATCTCCTGACCTCATGATCCGCCCGCCTCGGCCTCCCAAAGTGCTGGGATTACAGGCTTGAGCCACCGCGCCCGGCCTAAAATTTTTTAAAGACTGACGATACCAGGTGTTGGCAAGGATATGGAGCAACTGGAACTCTCATATACTACTGATGGGGATGTAAAATGGTACGGCCACTCTGGAAAACAGTTTGGCAGTTTCTTATAAAGTTAAGCATACAGCTGCTATACTTTGTCACACAACCCCAAAATTCTACCGTGTGTATTTATGCAAGAAAATAAAAGCATACGTTCATACAAAGATCGGTACTCAAAGGTCTACAGCAATTTAAAATACTCCAATACTGGAAATAACCCACATACAGATCAGCTCAACAAACTGTGGTAAATCTATGCAATGGAAAGCAATGAAAAGGAACAAACTACTGATACATGCAACAACATGAATGAGTCCCACACGTATTGTGCGAACTGAAACAAGCCAGACATAACTGTATGCATCCATTAATACAAATTTTTAGAAAAAAACAAAATGAGCCAGTCAGTGACATGCACCTGTAAGTTCCAGCTTCTTGAGAGGCTGAGGTGGGAGGCTCACTTGGGCCCCGGAGTTCAAGACCAGGCTGTGCAACACAATGAGTCCTCATCTCTTTAATTCAAAAAAAATTTGGGCCGGGCACGATGGCTCACACCTGTAATCCCAGCATTTTGGGAGGCCGAGGCAGGCGGATCACCTGAGGTCAGAAGTTCGAGACCAACCTGGCCAACATGGTGAAATTCCATCTCTACTAAAAATACAAAACATTAGCCAGGCATGGTGGTGGGCACCTGTAATCCCAGCTATTCAAGAGGCTGAGGCAAGAGAATTGCTCGAACCCGCAAGACGGAGGTTGCAGTGAGCCGAGATTGCGCCATTGTGCTGCAGCTTGGGTGACAGAGTGAGATTCCGTCTCAAAAAAAAAAGAAAAAAGGGAAAAAAGGTTAGGGGCGAAAAAGCAAAATGATAGTGACAGAAAACAGGTCCCTGTTTGTCATAGACTAGGGTGAGGGAAAGGGATGACTACAAAGAAGTACAAGGAAACTTACAAGGAAACTTTCGAGGGAGATGGAAATGTGTGTGTGTATGTGTGTGTAATGATTGCAGTGGTGGTCATACAGCTGTATACATATGACAAAAAATTATACTCCTAATCAGTTTTATTTTACAAAATTATATATCTCAAAAGAGCTGATCTAAAATTTCATTAAAAACCTATAAAATAAACTGATTCTAACACCTAATAGGTCAAGGCAATAAATCAGAAGAAAAACGAAAAAAAGATAGTTAAAAAGAAGACATACATATAGGCAAATAATTTTTCCCTCTTGGATCTTGAAGGACCCATAATGAATATTTATAGGTTCCTACATGTAAAGATAAACACACGCAAGAAACATTTATAGGTGGTTATTAATTTACTGTCCACAACACAGAGAAGCAGCATTCAGTCATTGTTGCTTACCACATTAAGTCTGGAACATGTCTCCTTATCATTGTGCTCACATGGTCATCACTATGCTGGCCAGCCATACAACCCTCAGAAAAAAGCACAGCTACCCCTCAAACTCTGGCTCCTAATTCTTAATGAAATATAAATGGAGAAATTCATTCACTACAACTTCAGAACCCGCCCTCATTACCGAGCAGAGCAGCACAGCATGGGAAGCACCAAAATGGTCTGTTTTACACCCTTATAACAGTGCCTAAGCCTCCACAGTACAGTCACTCTTTTAAGTTATGAAATGGTCTCTTAAAAGTCCTCAATTATTGTGCAAACACATGGTTAGGAATCCACATTAAACATGATCAAGTCAATATAGTATACGGGTACCGAGTTTCGTTCTGGTGAGACAAAAATGTTCTAAAATTAGATTGTGGTGATAAGTGCAAAACTAAGAATATACTAAAAGCCACTGAACTGTACACCTTAAATGGGTGAATTTTATGGAATGTGAATTATACCTCAATAAAACTATTTTTTTAATCAACATAGTTTATCATGTTAGTTGGATGGAACCAGAAAATTTTTAATGCAGCATGGAGGCACAAGATGGATATGGGTCAACGACTGGGAAAAAAGATAGGTGTCAGAGTTTCAATGAGTACTGGGATAGGAATATGGAGGAGCAGAAAGGAGAGAGCCCTGGGTCCTGGTTGGAAGAATGAGCCTCAGGAAAGAATGTTAAAAGGACGTCTGAAGACACTCCAGGCTGGTTCTGAACATCTATTGTCCTTAATATAAATTTGTTTTGCTACAAATACTATAAATGTTAATATTGTTTCTTCTGCTCTTTCCAACATCATTATCATCATTTTTTAAATCACTTACTAAAGTATCTTAGCCAATGTACTTCTTGATCCTATGAAACTGCCTTGAACTACATAAAATTAGATGATCACAGAACATTGAGAGACTGCAGATAACACATTGCCAACTTTCTTATTTTCATAAAAGGAAATTAATACACACAACTAACTTGCTCAAGGTTACCAGCTAAAAACAGAGTATAGACTAGAACAGATATCTACTCCAATTCTGATCTTACACACCACCATACATCACCTATGAATTTCATAAAGGGTTTAAGTACTTCTTAAAAACACGTAATCATGTACCTATGTATATAATTCTCTTTTATGAGCAATTTAGTCATTTAAGTATAGAATTCTTTATACATATACAAAAAAAATTTTTTTAATCTACCACAAAAGGCAAATATAATCTTAGGCACAGCCAATATACCAGTGATGTGATTCACACTGAATTCAATTGGTAAAGGAAGACTTTGCTATCAAGTTGCAGATTTCACCACAGTAGAGTCCCAAATTATAGGTCCAAATTCTTTTCAGGGTCCTGACACAATCACAAACTATTAGACATGTAAAACATAGCCCTATGAGAACATCTATCTTAAAATGTGACCTTGCAATTAAGCATTCACCAGCTATCTTTTATACTCTGCATACAAAGTATTTAGAGAAAGGTTCAGCCACATTAACAAACTAAAACAGAAAAGTTAAAACTTTTCACAATCTGTCATTACTATATTCTCACTGAAGCTCAAACAAGGGCATGAAAAGACTTAACAGCTGGAGACAAAAGCAAGCAGCATATCACCAAACCAGAATTAATCTAATCAAAACGACAGTATTAGATATAAACTTTCAAAATCCCAGTTAAAGTCTGGTACAACAGCTCCTCAAATAACAGTTTCCTTCAACATCATTTCATTAGAAGGATGGTAAGGGGGGAAAAATCAACTCCCAACCAGGGCCACTGTCTGTATGGTTCGCACCTTCTCCCCATGCACGCATGGTTTTTTTCTGCGTACTCCTCCCACATCCCAAAGCTACGCATGCTAAGTTCACTGATGAGTCTAAACAGTTCCAGTATGAGTGAGTGTGAGTGCACCCTGCAATGGGATGGTGCCCTGTGCAGGGTTGGTTCTCACCTGGCACCCTGAGCTGGAATAACTGGGTAAATATCTTGTGCTTAGTTTCTGTCTTAAATGTATGTACGGTTCACATTTATGTCAATATTCAATGTTAGAAGCATTTTGGTCTTAATTTAGACATTTAGTGACGTTTTTGCGACTAGAAATATGCCCTAGGAACTTAGCTCTGCCAGTTATCTGACAGACATGGAATAAACTTTTTTTGTCTTGCGCCCCTACTCCTCACAAATTCTCATTTCAGCAGAAAGGTGAAAACAAGTGATAAAATATCAATTTCAGATTCAAAAGAATGTAATGTAACTATAACCTATTTGTTAATTCTGGCAAGTGGTTACATACTGTTTATAACTTAAAAGGCAACGGTAACCACCAGTCATAACATTGTCTCTTAAAACATATTCAGATCAAAGCAGACAGATTTCTGTATTTCTATGTGAGTATAAGATGAAGGAAGAGACTTAATCCTCCTTCAATATAAATTAAACCACATCTACTTTTAAAACAAAATCTGGATGGTGGCTATGTATGCTGGGTTATAGCAGGATCCTGTAAAAGTTCAGAAAACAGTTTTGGCAAGCTCTTGTAGACTAACAGATGTATAAGAGAGATTTGGAAGATCTTTTTGTCTCTCCCAATGTAACCATTTTCAGATATTTACACTGAAGACTGCAGGGTGGGAAATAAACACTGGCTCTTTTCTAACCTGATATTCAGCAGTATTTTGGAACTTACTTGCTGGTCAGTAGAAAGAAGAAATACACCACCAAAAGTACAGGATGTCAGTGAGAAATAAAGTCAAAAGCATTTATCACTTGTTAAGATGCTACCCATACCTGGTATTTTCTCCCCTTCCACAAAACAGTACCTGACATCAGAGTTCACACATTCTTAGTGAAAAAGTTTAGAAACTTTTCTCTTTAAATTTTATTTAACTATTTATTTGATTAGTAATATACTCAAAGGGCTTAATTCAAAAGGCACAAAAAGGTATACAATGAGGATTCCCTCTGCTTCGGGTCTTCCATTCAGTTTTCCTCCTGAGTGACTTTTGAGGTACTTACTACTGATAACACAGGTCTGCAAGGCAACCAATTTTAGTATAAGAGCTAACAGCTGGTCTGAACAATATGCTCACAGGCATACTTTGAGGGGATTCTTAATTACCAAAGGATTAATTAAACCCTGGATGCAAGCATAAAAGGAATGATTATATATGTGTGTGTGTGTGTATATATATATATATAATGTAAATACATATCCATTAGTAGAAATTCCACTGTGATTTTGTTTACACATCATATATCATCTTGAACAAATCTAAATCTGTACCCTTCAACTAGTCTTAAAAGTGAGCCATATTAAGTACTAAAGTTCTCAAGAAGCTTAAACTTAACCTGGCTAACAGTGAAACAATCCTGGGTAGGGATAGGGAAGAGGAAAAGAAGAAAGAAAAAAGAAATGGGGTGGGGACAAAGGGAGTAAGATGAGAGAGATGGTGGTGGAGGGGGAGATAGAAGGAGAGAAAGAGAAGAGGGGAGACAGAGAAAAAATCTCTCTGTTGTCCAGAGTGGCATTCTCATGCTCAAAATTCTAGCTTTAAACAGAGCACTCAAACTGCTGGGAGAGAAGGGATGGAGTAGATTACTTCTAAGACAGATTTCAACTTCTGTTTCCATTTCAAAATTCTCTCACTTAACTGTTTGGTCCAAAAATTGTTATATAAATATCTTCCTGCTTAAAAAAATGTTCCTCTATTTGTGATTTTACCTGGGTTTTCCTAAATATAAAATCAAGATAGAAAAGAAAAACCTTAAAAACAGTTTTCAAGCTCTTTAAATACACCCATGTATATCTAATTGATAAGCTAATTATAAGCTACATTATCATTAATGCAGGTCTCAAGGCCTTTCTATATTACCTTTTTTAAAGGCTAGTTTTAATTCCTATTCTAAACAACCTATTTCCTCTAATAATCCTGGTTTTGGAACACTTGTTAATTAGATAAGGCAAAGGCTATGTGAAAGTTACCTAATTGAAACCCTTGTTTTCAGAAAGGTACTCTAAATCAGTATCTCAAACTTGCTATGCATGTGAATCACCTGGGGATCTTGTTAAAATGCAGATTCTGATTCAGCAGGTCTGGAGTGAGGCCCACATTTCCAGCAGCTCCCAAGTGCTATTAATGTAGCTAGTCCCTGGATCAGACTTCGGGTAACAAGGCCCCAAATCATTCTTCAAGATTTCAAGTTATCCCTTCCACAGTCTCACAAAAATTGTATTTGTAAATAACTCAACATGACAATGTACACCACCACCCAGCTTTGTGAGTACCTATGGAAATTGATGTTGGTTGCTTTCTCAGTTGTGTTCAAATTTTCCAAAAGCTTCTTTAGTTATTGAGCCTAAAAGTAATTAATAATACCCTTCTGTGGCTGTGCAGGAATCACATCTTGCATCAGGCAAGAATCCACTTAGAGCTGATATAGGCTAATACCATAGTTTTAAATTTAAAATTTATACTGTTAAATTATTCTTCAGGTTATAACTACTTGATTAGCAATTCCTAAATCCTAGGCAATGAACTACGTGATTTTTTTTTTTTTTTTTTTTTGAAATTGAAACAGGGTTTCACTCTGTCACCCAGACTGGAGTGCAGAGGCACAATCATAGCTCACTGGGGCCTCGACCTCCTAGGCTCAAGTGATTCTCCCACCTCAGCCTCCCAAGAGCTAGGATCACAGGCATGTAGATCATGCCTGACAAATTTTTGTATTTTTTGTAGAGACAGAGTTTTACTGGTCCTGAGCTCAAGCAATCCTCCTGCCTCGGCCTCCCAAAGTGCTAGGATTACAAGCATGTAATCCTCAGCCTCCCAAAGTGTTAGGATTACAGGCATGAGCCACCATGCATCCAGTCAGTGATGAAATTTTTATAGTTAAATGAGAAGGACAATATCAGTTTTTCATAAAGCTAAATATATGCTACATTGTTACATTTGTTATAATTTATTTATAACTCTATGGTGATGATTTTCCTTTTAAATGTCCAAATGAATAAAAGTTGGCAACTGTATGTCCATCACTTTCTCTTCATTCTAATTTTTAAAAACTGTTTAACCCGATAAAAACATCTGAGAACAAATTCAAATAATTTCTCCACACCTCCTCATTCTCTGAGAACTCAGGATGCTAAACAGAGTATGTGTGTGTATGACTGCAGGAGCACCTGGAACCACTTGTGGCCTTTTTTATTAATTCTCTCCATCAATCCCTAAGTTGTGACTTCATTTACTAATGGAATTGTGCTGATTCTCTTGGATGAGTCTGGACTGGAAGAGGGGCAGGGGTGCAATATTTAGACACATGATATAAAGCAATTCCTAAAGCCCTTGGAACTTGGACATCCTGTGATTTCACAGAGTCCACACCATTTCTTCTTCCTTCCAAAGCTTAAGCCAAAACTATCAATTTAAAAAAACAAAACAAAAAAACAAAAGAAAACCCTGTACCTCAGCTCCGTAGGCTTAGCACATGGCAGTGTTACACAGAAGCTTTCTGAGAAGCATGTAGATGAGTTTTGCACACCCTGCCCACTCTGTGTTATATACATAACAAAGAAGCTATGCTTAGCTGCATGCAAGCAGGTTGTCTTGCACTAATAATACTAATGAGGACAAAAAGCACTCAAAACAGCAGAATTCCAGAAGAAAGCCAAATTTATATTTAATTTAGAAAGGACAGCCTCTTAATTATACAAATTTCACATATTTTTTATAAAAAAGAAACAATTAGAATTGTTTAGTGTGAATAAAATTAGTGTGAAATTTCTCACTATCCCACATTCTATTACAGCAAACATAGACATACAACAGCTGGTCAATTTAACTTACATCTCCTGTTATTAAACGTTACCTCAGGTCCATTAAACTCACTTTCTTCCCCAACACCTTCCCCACAAAAAAGACTATCAATTGTATACTGTATGTCATAATGGGAAGATGATGACTTTTTTCTGGGGCATGATACATGCAGAAGCTGTAACTACAAGAAAATGAAGTAAAAGTAACCCATACTATACATCTTCAATGTAAGTCTCAGAGACACACCATGCAGAGAAGAGTTGCTGAAGTCAGCTGGCTATGTCTTCATCTGTGTTTACTTAGCACACCATGAGAAGACTTTTCTGCTTCAATTATCCGTGATTACCCAATTAAGAACTTTTAAAAGAGAAGGACCAGAATTATCGGCTCAAGAAATCTGCCAAATGTCCATATATGTGCTGATGTCCCCTGAACTGTACCTCTAGTTTAGTGTAGATTGATAACAACGCTCAAGTAGTCAGCTTTTCCTCATACACAGTGAAGAAGTATAAAAACATAGTAATGTTTTCAATACTGTTTTAAAAACTGTTCTGGAAACCTGATGAAATTAAGATTTTTCAACTGTAATATTTTTCTCTTGGCATGTCACCCTTTATTAACCATGCAGAATGTAATAACTTTATAATAATTAAAATGATTTTTAAAAATCCATCATTATAAGAAAAGTGATTCATTCTAAAAAACAAGTAAACTGTCTCTCAGGTAGTTCAAATGACTTGCTCAAAACAGAGAGGGAAGGATAGAGGCTTGTCAATCCTATTTAAGAACTCTTTCTACCACATTACATGATTCTGATCTAGAAAAGTCGGATGCCACTGAAAGTATACTTTGGCAATCAACTGTTAGCTCTTACTGATAATGTAATAATGCACACCTATACTCATTTTATATACTGGCATTATAAAGAAAATAAGATTTGATTGCAAGGAATTATCCTTAGAAACCATCTGTCAATGTCTGCCATCTTTTGGTAAAGATATTAAAACCCATCTTTGAGACTTCAATACTCTTTATCAAAACATGCTTAGACAGATCTGCAGAGTGAGAGTAAATATATAGAATATGTCCATAACAGAGCCCAAAATAAAACCATCATATGTGGAGCTCCTGGGGTTTGAAATGGCACTAAAGAAATTGATCAGAGACTCCCTGCAAATCTGCTGAGCAGACTCTCATTTTTGATCTTACTCATATAAAAACTTCTCAGCCACCCAGAAGCTGATTATCTGACTGAAGATGATCTATCTCTTCTTGTTACAGGTTGAGCATCTCACAATTCGCACATGCAACTGCATGAATTTGTGATGTCAAGAAAATCATCAACTTTTAGAATCAGAAGAGACGACAGTGATTTCCTAGTTCAACATCTTGGGTTTTAGGTAAGCTCTAATTACTGAGCCCCCAAAAGAACTGCCACTCTCTTTTTCAGTCTGGCATACCTTTGCTACATGATGATGATCTGTGTTACAGCTAGACATTTAATGGAAGAGACAAAAATTCTGACTTTAAATGATTAAAAATAAAGATTGAGAATTATCTCTCTATTTCATTTTTCCATACCATTCCTACTCTACAATAATATCATGTATTGGGCTAAAAATTCAAGTCTGAAGATTATAAATTTATATTCTGCACATTCTAATATTCAAAATTTAGAAAACACAGGATCAAAGTATAAATGAAAATATTGTTACATTTAATACCATTCAATCAGAAGACCTACTTATTCATTGGTGTGTGTGTGGGTGTGGGTGTGTGTGTGTATACAGCTTTAGCATTTCCAAGTGTGTTACCTCTATCAGGACACTGCTGTCCTAAAGAGGGATGGAGAGGGGGAGAGGGGGAGAGGGGGAAAGGGAAACGGGGAGAGGAGGAGGGAGAGGGGAAAGGAAAGAAAGAAAAAAGAAAAGAAACATTAAAAAGAAATAAAAATCCTAGAGAGGAGGAACACTGAAATCACTAAGGCAAGCAATATAATGCTATGAGCAAATGTGTGGGAAATCAAATGCCTCCTTGGTAAGATTCTACCGAATATGTACTATCGGAAATCACCTTCAAAATATACAAGTTTTTGACAATCAAGATCTCAACCTGAATATACCCAAGTTCTGGGATACAAACTGGAATCCCTTCCCATGGCCTCTCTGCATCTTTTACACCAAACCCCATATGACCAAATTTTTAAAATACAGGACTCCAAAAATCCTCCAAGGGACCACTGTAAAACCTAGAAAGCTGACCCTGGATAGCTGGATAAAGGGACTTGGCCATCCTTCAGTTTGATATAAAAGATAACAACATTAACGAGAAAAGCTGAGAGAAAGAAAAGTTGAGTTGCCCCTCAAACAATATTAGAGTCATCAAGAAAAAATAAATTAGTTTTTTCATTCAGACGACAGAAGGTGATGGCAGGTCAGAGTGAACTCACAGTAATAAGCAGTGATTGAGGCGTTCCCTGAAGGCAGAAGGAAAAAGATACACAAATAGCAACGTTAAGATTCTGGACTAGCCAGGCACTGTAGCTTTCACCTGTAATCCCAGCACTTTGGGAGGCTGAGGTGGGCGAATCACTTGAGCTCAGCAGTTCAAGGCCAGCCTGGTCAACATGGCAAAACCCCATCTCTACAAAAATAACACAAAAATTGGCTGAGTGTGGTGGTGCATGTCTGTAGTCCCAGCTACTTGGGAGGCTGAGGTGGGAGGATTGCTTGAGCCCAAGAGGCAGAGGTTACAGTGAGCTGAGATAACACTGATGCACTCCAGCCTGGGCGACAAAGTGAGGCACTGTCTCAAAAAAAAAAAAAAAAAAAAAAACATTCGGGATGGTTTTTAATACTAAAGGTTCATTTACTCAAATTTCACTAATTGCATTTATAATAAAATACAATATACAAGATGTCTTAATTATTATAAACTAAATTAAAATACAGTGGTATAGTGGAGAGGAGGCAAATGACTATGGCAGTGCATCCTTTCATTTCATTAGCTTTCATTTCAGGCCTATACTTTGTGCACCCAAAGTCAGAAGAACACTTATGAGAGCAATTTAGTTCAGCATGTGGAAGAATGGCATTCAGTGAGCTAAGCCATCACATCACATTAAGAAAATGTAACCATGGCTGCAGAGATTTCATTGGTTCACTCTAAGCTGTTACCAAGAAATGTAACTGAACTGTGGATCCTTTCAACAAATCTCTATATGAGGGGCTGAATATAGAGAACCAATGAACTAAGATCACTGTCATCTTCCTGAAAGATGAAGAGTAACATTCTTTGCCTATCATCATTGGAGGCAATGTTGGTGGCCTTCTGGTTTTGATCATTACAATCATTCTGTCCAAGAGTGGCATTTTCTCCCCAGCTCTCTTCTTGTGTTAGCAAGGTACACGGCTTTTTAAAAAGAAAATATCAATAATTGAACTTAGCATAGGGAAGGCCCAGATGAAGTCAGAGAATCTGCTCACAGATAAAAATTAAGATCTGCTCTCTCATTCACTGGGAGACAATATCAACCAATCCTCAAAATTCTAGAGACTTGGTGTCATACTGATTGCTTTTTCCTTTAAGATGATCTAGAGTAGCACTGAACAAATCGTGGACTATCATGGGGTGTTTTCTTTTGTTTTTATTGTTGTTGGTTTTTTTTTATTTGAGACAGGGTCTCATCTCACTCTTTCATCCGAGCTGGAGTGCAGTGGCAATTGCAACTTTCACCTCCTGGGCTCAAGTGATTCTTCCCCCTCAGCCTCCTGAGTAAGATGGGACTACAGGCACACCACCAAGCCAGGCTAATTTTTGGATTTTTTGTAGAGACAGGATTTTACCATATTGCCCAGCCTTGTCTCGGATTCCTGGGTTCAAGCAATCCGCCCACCTCAGCCTCTCAAAGTGCTGTGATTACAGGTGTGAGCCAACATATCTGGCCTAGAATATCGTTTTGTAACCATATATTTTCCCAAAAGTGTATGCACTATGCAAAAAGTAAACTTGGGAAACATTTGATGTTAAACTGTTTTCTTAAAAAAAAAAAATACAGTAGTATAATTCAGAACTAAACTGTAAGCTTCCTGAGGGTATCATCTTTGTGTCCATTATGTCTTCATAGAGCTTGGCAAGTATTTATTGTTGAATTAAGCTTAGTTTATGTTTATATAGGCTTAGTACACATGAATATTTATAGTATATTTTCTTAAGGAAAACAACATCTCTTGAGTATTCTATAAATCAGGCTTTTTATTGAATAGGACAAAATCTCAGGCTTTCTGCATTTAAAATGTTCACACTTGACTGTATTTTCACTGGTAAAAACACGTACTTCTCTAGTAATACAATAAATTAGATCAAGGATGCTAAACTCTGTATTCACCTAATATATCAATATTTAGACTAAAAGAAAAGACTAAAAGAAAAAAGAAAAGGTATCAGACCAACAGTCATAACTCAATTTTCTTGTGTGCAACTACCTTTTACTCCTAGGAACAAGGAGTTGTCTTTACTTTTATTCCTCTGACATTCTCTACGGAGCTTGCCGGAAGCTACTGGAATGCACAAACACAAGTTTCTCCATGTTCTGAAAAAGGTTTTCCAAGCTGAATAAACCAGACATCTCGTTTCACCAACTACATCATACAAATTTAGTTTATTTACGTATGACCAAGGGATGAATTAATGGCTGAAAAAGAACGAGTGCTAACATCAATCCTGTGATTTTATGAAGTAAAAAGAAGTTCTAAATCCTAGAGCTCTGAACCTCTGGCCAAAAGCCCACTAAAAGATAAGATTGTAATACAGTTTATGTTGCTCTGCTCTGTGCAAAGATCCTAGGAACACAAAATGAAATGAGCAGGAAAGAACACCAGGATGGAGACCATTTGTAACAGAACACAGACTGTCTTACAAGATACATTTGCATCAGCCCTTCAGTTCCCAGCCCTAACTATGATTTCAGGAGCACCTTGTGCTTTCCAGAAGGTCAAACACTAGTAGTGATGGACTTGTGAAGAGGAGAGCAGTGAACCAGTTTCAGAAATAACAGAGCATTGTTTCTAGGGAATTAAGAGTATTATTCAACTGGAAGTTGGGACTATCCTACTCCAGGTCAAGAGAGAGTAACTTATATAAGAAGAATGAATGAAAATGAGTTAGTTAGAATACTTTCTACACTAAGGGTGGTCAGAGTATTCTGAAGTTTTAAAAATCTCCTTTGCCAAAGGATATACAAGCATTCTTGCATTTCTAAATTATCCTGCATTCTTCAACCTATTCTCCTTCAAGTGTAATGAGAGTGAACTCTGAGCTTTATTCAGTGCATCAGAGGAAGGTCCAGTGCCTATAATTTTCTCATTCATGAATATTTCTACTTCTAAAAAGAAAAAAGCATTAAGCAGAAGGTAGGCACAAGACTTAGTCAGTGATATCGTTTGGCTGTGTCCCCACCCAAATCTCATCTTGGAATTGTAGCTCCCATAATTCCTATGTGTCATGGGAGGGACCAAGTGGAAAGTAACTGAATCATGGGGGCAGGTCTTTCCCAGGCTGTTCTCCTGACAGTACATAAGTCTCATGAGATCTGATGGTTTTATGAAGGGGAGGTCCCTTACACGAGCTCTCTTGCCTGCCACCATATAAGATGTGTCTCTGCTTCTCCTTTGCCTTCTGCCATGATTGTGAGGCCTACCCAGCCATGCTGAAATGTGAGTCCATTAAACCTCTTTCCTTTATAAATTACCCAGTCTTGGGTATGTCTTTATTAGAAGCATGAGAATGAACTAATACTGTCAGGATCTATGAAATTTTCACTCTTTCATAAACTTGTTTGGAGGGCATGGGAAATCCAGTTTGTTTCTCAATTTCAGAATTAGATGAGAAGAATTTATAATTAATTAATTAATGGAAGGTGCTTTGGGTCTTGCAAATGATCAGTATCAATCTGAGATCAAGATCATCTCAAAACCTCTCAGGATCATCACAGGAAGCTTTTTGGTTTGTTTGGTATCTGAATTTGCTTTTATTTTTTAAAAAATTGTTTAAATTCCTTTAGGGAGATAAGTAAAAGCAATTCTACCTGTGCCACCCAGTATTTTCCTTTTTTTTTTTTTTTTTTTTTTTTTTTTTTGAGGCGGAGTCTCGCTCTGTCGCCCGGACTGGAGTGCAGTGGCCAGATCTCAGCTCACTGCAAGCTCCGCCTCCCGGGTTTACGCCATTCTCCTGCCTCAGCCTCCCGAGTAGCTGGGACTACAGGCGCCCGCCACCTCGCCCGGCTAGTTTTTGTATTTTTAGTAGAGACGGGGTTTCACCGTGTTAGCCAGGATGGTCTCGATCTCCTGACCTCGTGATCCGCCCGTCTTGGCCTCCCAAAGTGCTGGGATTACAGGCTTGAGCCACCGCGCCCGGCTATTTTCCTTTTTTAAAAAAGCTTTATTTATTTTTTCCTTCTGATCGATGGAATCTATGAAGCTTTATTTTTTAGAACAGTTTTAGATTTATAAAAAGGTTGCCAGGATAGTACAGAGAATTCCCATATACTCAGGAGCCAATTTCTCCTATCATTAACATCTTACACTAGTATGGTACATTTGTTACAATTAATGAGCCAATATTGACACTCTATTAACTATAATAAAGTCCATACTTGTTCAGATTTCCTTAGTTTTTACCTGATGTTCTTTTCCCATTCCAGGATCTCATCCAGGACGCCACATTACATTTAGTTGTCATTGCTCTTTATGTTCCTCTTAGCTGTGATAGTTTCTCAGATATTCCTTGTTTTTGATAACCTTGAGACTTATGAAGAGTACTGGTCAGGTATTTTGTACAATGGTCATCAATTTGGGTTTGTCTGATTTTTCTCATGGTTAAACTGGATTAATGGGATTGGAGGAAGATCACAGAGGCCATTCTCATCACACCATATCAAGGGTATATGCAATCAACATGAATTATCACTGCTGATGTTAATCTTGATCACGTGGCTGAGGCCATGTTTGTCAGGTTTCTCCATTAAAGTTACTTTCCCTCCCTTTCCACACTTGGAAATCATGGACACAGCCCACACTTAAGGAAAAGACAGTCAGGCTCCCCTTGCTCCTTAATGGGAGAGTATCTACATAAATTATTTGGAAAGCTACATGGCAAATTTATCTCTTCCTCCCCCTTTTAGTTATCTATCACTACTTATATATCAGTATGGACTCACGGATATTTATTTCATACTTCGGGTTACAACTTGTTAGTATTTTATTCTGTTGCTCAAATAGTTCCTTCCAGCTTGGGCCACTGGGAGCTCTTCAGTTCGCCTGACACGCACCCCTCATTGTGGGTTTTTTTAAAGCACTTCTTTAGCACTATAATACGTTCAAGGCTCATTCTGTATATTTCCTACTGCAGTCCTAGAACTGACCACTTCTCCAAGAGCCCTGGTTGCTTCTATTGGAGAATGGTTATTAGAAACCAGGATCAAGGTGCTACATATAATCACTGTTGCTGCATCTAGGCCCTCTCAGGAGACAGAGCAAGGAAATATATGTGTATACCAATCTGTGTATGCATTCATCTCTGTAAATATTTCTATATGTAACCATCTGTATCCACATTAAGTATTCACATTACTGATATATCCTTCTGTAATTCATTACCACACGGACCATTCTAGCCTCTTCCTCTTACTCTTCTGTAAATACCCACCCCAACAATGAGAAATCTGGCTTCCACCATCCATTTATTTAACTGCTCAATTCCAGTATACATGTATAACAGTATCAGAACTGTTAACCTATACGCCCATGAAAAACAACTTCATCAACTAGAATACAATACTCAGATGCAGGTCCTTTTGCCTTTAGTCTTTCAGAATTCACTTATTTCCAAATTTACTTAGTTCAGCATTTTTTCTCCTCCCCCCTACCCCTCGCCACATTACAGATGTTTCATACATCTGTAATACAGTCTGTTTAAAAACATTCTGCATTCCATCCTGGGATCTCCTAAAAAATTTTTTTTTATTTTCATACATTAAAATTCATTCTTTGTGCTGTAAAAGTTCTGTATGTTTCGACAACTGTCACATACCCACTATTCCACTGGATCATAGAGAATAGTTCCACTCCCCTAAAACTTCCTCCGTGCTTCACCTATTCAACCCTCCTCAATTCCTGAACTCATGGTAACCACTGATCTCTGTATTGTCACTTTAGTTTTCCATCTTCCATGTCATACTAATGAAATTATATAGAATGTAGCCTTTTTGAATCAGGTTCCATTTTGTAATTTGCATTTAAGATTCATCCATGTCTTTTTGTGGTTTGACAGCCTATTTCTTGTTACTGTTGAATAATATTCTACAGTTTGTTTATCCATTCCCCTATTGAAAAACATCTTTAGTTACTTCCATTTTCTGGAGATCATAATATAGCTGCTGTAATAAACATTCATATGCAGGTTTTTGTGTGAACCTAAGTTTTCAAAGGAAATTTCAATATAGCAGTTAACACCATCTCTTCTTCCTGAACAATCTTCCAATTCTGCTACCCATCCACTGAAGTCACCAAAGTCTCTTCCCACCAAACTGGTACATCTGCCTAATAAGCCTCTATTTCTCTAGCACAATTTTCATTGCACATGTGCTAGCCACTCTTTTCAAAGCTCACCTATGAATTCTACTAAATGGAATAAACATTTACTAAGGGACTACTATGTGTCAGGCACTGTATATACTAGGATTCAAAGGATGAATGAAACAGTGGTCATGGCCCTCTACAAGGAAAGCAAAGCACCTCCAGTTAATTCACCCAGAGCACAAGGGACTACAGAAGTGCTTCACAGTGCTCACAAGCTTACCCCAACAGCTGTCCCTTCCTCCTTGCAGCAGCTGTCTTAACCTCAAGTAGAAACTAACTTGGGGCTCTCTAGTGATATGAACTGCCTGTGTAGTTTTATTTGAGTCTTGTCTCTCACACTATGCATGCATCTGAGCTAAGTTCCTAGCTTTCTGTATGAATGACAAATCCATCATAATTCTTATCATCAGAGTCAACAGGAGTTCCCTAACCCTCTTCTATCATTACAATGCTATTCTTTTCTCCATCCTCATTTTCCTTATAGGGTCTGGAATTGTATACTAGTTATACTCCCGAAAATATAGGAACTAAAAGACTAAGCCAAATAAGAAGATTGATATGTTAAAGCACTTCTAATTTAATATTGCCTGTATCTCCCCAATTCTTACTTTCCCCAATGGAAATAAGAAAAAACAATCCCAAAAGTAGAGGAAAAGATGAGCAAACATGGATAAATTAGGTCAGTGGTATAATACATAACAATTCAAAATAATTGGAAAACAAAATAGAAACTTGGGAAATGTCCCATATTGTAGAATATAAGATTACAAATATATACACTGCCAAAATATGTATATATAGAAAGAATCTGAAAGAAAATATATACTTAGCCAAAATTTTCCTTGAATTTTTTCTTTTACAACATTAGCCTAGAGAAAAGTTAATGTATCCCTTTATTTTAGATAGAGTTTTACAGGTTCTTCCAAACCATACTCAACAGAAAAAAACAAAAACAAAAAGAAAAAAACCTATTGGGGTAAAGGGGCAGCTAAGAATAAGTGAACTCAGGAAATGCTGGATAAAAGATCTGATTGCTTAGCTTGAATCTAGGCTCTGCTAAACTATTAGTTCTGTTAACTGTGGGATGGTTACTAATCTCTGCGCATCCTCATTTAAATTGAAGACACTTATATTTTTGTGATAACAAAAAAGAAGTACATAACAAGTGTATGATAAATGTAAGTTTTATTATTCCATTCATATACGTGTTGATCAGATAATAATGCTGAAGAGAAATACTGCGAAGACTATCAATATAATCTTACAGCAGCATGTATTTTGTGTTCATTATTTGTCTAGTGTTGGAAAACTATAACCACTGAAAATCTGCTCTTAAAATTCACTTTTCTCTGTAAGCTAAGAAAGATAAGAGTCTCATCATTTTTTTTTTTTTTTTTTTTTTTTTTTTTTGAGATGGAGTTTCACTCTTACAGCCCAGGCTGGAGTGCAGTGGCGTGATCTTGGCTCGCTGCAACCTTCGTCTCCCAGGTTCAAGCAATTCTTCTGCCTGAGCCTCTGAAGTAGCTGGGATTACAGGCACCCACCACCACGCCCTGCTAATTTTTTTGTATTTTTAGTAGAGACGGAGTTTCACCATGTTGGCCAGGCTGGTCTCAAACTCCTGACCTCAAGTGATCCACCTGCCTCAGCCTCCCAAAGTGCTGGGACTACAGGCATGAGCCATAGTGCCCGGCCAAGTCTCACCGTTTTAAATTTCATTTAAAATTTTTAAATTTAGAATAATTTGATAGTTTCCTCTAAAAAAACACATGCTGATGTTTTGATATTTCAAATATACTTTTACTCATTTTACTTAGTAACTGTGTTTGTTTTGCTTTTCGTGCTCATTAAAAGGCTTTTTAAAAACTAAAATTTTATTTAAGGAAGAGGACCTGCTTTACTCATCTTTGTATTTCCCCGCCCCAGGCACAGTACATAACATATATAGGCAACAATTAATAAGTATCAATTGAATTCTTAAACATTTTTTTATTCCCACTGCAAAATTAAATTTTGCAACAATGTGGCGAAGAAATAATTATCATTGCATGTTAATAATGCAATTTTCCAAAAGGGTAAACCTGTATTATTGTAGAAACTCTAGAACCTTTCATTAATATAAACCCAAAAACTACCTGCACAAGAAACCAAGAGACTGGGCTCTTTAGACATATTAATACCTTGGGTTGCTGAACTCAGGTCGAGAATTTAATGCTTGAAAACGGTTTTCTAAAATGCTTGCCCCTACAATTATGAATGTGACTGACACCCAAGATTAGTTTCCCTCATTTCAAGAAAGAGGTTAAAATTAAATTTCTACTAAGAAGATCACCTCAAAAGAAGAAGAAAAAAAAAACCATGGGGTTAACAGGATCTGCCGAGTCAATAGCTGCCCTGACATGGCATACCGCATCCGTGTAATATTTTTACGCAGGTGTCTCCAGTATTATCACGCCATCACCTTTCAGCTTTTATCCTCAACTTTTACTCTCTCATTCATTCACTGACATATTCAAAGGAGCTGTTAAACTGCTACACACTGTCTGCAACAAAGGCAGTTAGAACCACTGGATCAACCAAAGATAACACTCTCGGGCATGATCATTAGGGTCACTCTCTTTTTACCCCCACCCCGGCTAAGAAACATCTGGGCTGATCTCTACTGTACACAAGAAATTTGGGGGGACCTGCCTGACATCTAGCCACTAAAGATGAATGTTTGTTTACAAAACACAGAACAGCACCTGCAAAAATCTGGCCTTATATCCTTGGTAAATCTTCACTGTTTCAAATTACTCTAGTGAGCCACAAAATAAAACAAACTGCTTAATCCAGCCTGAGTTGTAACTAAGCAGCTGTGCTTTATTGATGGAAATTGGAGAGTAAGAGTTACAAATCACATATTTAATATTATAAAGGCATCTACATTGTATTTGATAAATATAGACACCCTGAAGAAGTAAAGAACCACCCTACACCCTGCCAAGCATACAACGTCAAAACAATGAAAAACGTTAAGACTGCAGCTCATAATGAGTCATTCTACTACGAGGGGGGTGTTGGCAGGCAATTTCTGAGGGAAAAGTAATGTCTGAGCTTGGAATAAGCAGTCTCTATCAAAGAAGTGGACACTTAAGAACTGCTTCAGACTGCTCATAAATATTCCCATTCACAGGCAGACACCAGGTGGTCTGCCTAACCTGATTGTGAGTAGAAGCCATTCTAAGAAAAACAAAAACCAAACAAAAGAGTAAGTGTTTTCTTGGTTCCTTGGTCCACTATGGGAGGGGAAATAAGCTGCTGTCCTATGGAAGACACTTAAGGATTTTTCCTCTAGTGACTCCATCATCTTCAGGATCATAACATTATAATCGTTAAGTAATCACATTTTTTTTTACAGAAGCCAAAACACACACACACACACACACACACACACACACACAGTCTCTCTCCATGAACTTGTTCTTTGAACCACAGACACATAATTCTAGTAACTAAATGTAAAAATCGTTTTTTTAAGAAGTTAGAAATCCAATTCTTTTACTGGTCCTATGATATACTTTGTTGGAATGGTAGTTCAATAATGATTTCTTTATTGGTAACATTCACTCTTTCAAGGATTTCAGTATCTTTGCAAAAAATGAAAATATCACAAAGAGTCTAAAGAATTTAGAGTTACATGCTGAATAAACAAAACAAAAATACTGCGTTGTATAATGTAAATATATTTACGCCAATCATTATCACGTGACAATTTTGATCTGAGTAAGGTAAAGGCAAGCTATGAAATATTTCAGAAAACCTTTTTTACTTTAAATTCCTGAGTTTTTAAAGGAAATGACAGATGTGCACACATACTTAATTGGTAACAATAAACAGTTCATGTTATCAATAATTTGAAGAAAAAGTCTCTTTAAAAATAAAACAGGCCAGGCGCAGTGGTTCACTCCTGTAATCCAACATTTTGGTAGGCTAAGGCAGGCAGATCACTTGAGGTCAAGAGTGCAAGACCAGCCTGGCCAACATGGTGAAACCCCATCTCTACTGAAAACATAAAAATTAGCCAGGCATGCTGGCACACACTTGTAGTCTCAGCTACTTGGGAGGCTGAGGCAGGAGAATGGCTTGAACCCAGGAGGTGGAGTTTGCAGCAAGCCGAGATCACGCCACTGCACTCCAGCCTGGGTGACAGAGTGAGACCTGGTCTCAAAAAAATAATAAATAATAAAATAAAAATAAAATCATGTTTTAAAGGCTAACAGAAATCAGCAAAGGCTGTATTTTTAGCTCTATGGTTTCATTATGTCACATAAAGGAGCCAAAAAAAAAGTGACATAGGCTATTAAATACCTTTTTTTCCCAGATTGAAAAGACACTTCTTAACAATAAAAATTTTAATCCAAAAGTGAGATTGGACTCACCAGATTACAAATTACAGATGGAAAAACGTATGTGTACAATGAAATCATCTAGTGGTCATCAACTTAAGTACATGATCAAACATGGCAATACCAAGAGAAGCACAATCTGACGTTATGGAATGTGATGTAGTAACAAATGCATGTCATCTAATAAAGTATTATTGCCAAAAAAATGTTTAGGCTGAACTGAATTGTGAGGAAACCAATTAGATAAATGCAGAATGTTGGACACTGTATAAAACAAACTTTGATCAAGGCTTAGACTCTTCAAAAAAAATTACAGGAAAAACAAAAAAAAAAACCAAAAATCGTCAAAGGAACCCACGTAGATGAAAATAATGAGAGGTGACAACGTGCTAGCAGCCCTTGCTCTCTGGCGCCTCCTCAGCCTCGCGTCCACTCTGGCGGTGCTTTTGAGGAGCCTTCAGTCTGCCACGGCACTGTGGGAGCCCCTCTCTGGGCTGGCCCAGGCTGGAGCGCGTCCCTCTGCTTGCAGGGAGGTGTGAAGGGAGCGGCGAGGGTGGGAACCAGGGCTGCATGCGGTGCTCACAGGCCAGTGCAAGTTCCGGCAGGCGTGGGTGCTGACTCAGCGGGCCCCACACATGGAGCTGCCGGCTGGCACCACAGGCCCAGGGCAGTGAAGGGCTTAGCACCCGGGCCAGCAGCTGCAAAGGGTGTGACCGGTCCGCCAGCACTGCACTGGAGTTCTCACCCGGCCTCAGCTGCCTCCCCGCAGGGCAGGGCTGGCGACCTGCAGCCCGCCATACTCTAACCCCCCTCAACTCCCCCAATTCTCCCCAACCCACCCCCCCACGGTGGGCTCCTGCGCGGCCTGAGCTTCCCAGAGGGGCCATACCCCCTGCTCTGTGTGCTGGGTCCCATCAACCGCTCAAGGGCTGAGGAGTGCGGGTGCACAGTGGGGGACTGGCAGGCAGCCCCGCCCATGGCCCTGGTGTGAGATCCACTGGGTGAGGCCAGCTGGGCTCCTGAGTCTGGTGGGTACTTGGGGAACTTTCATATCTAGCTAAGAGATCATAAACGCACCAATCAGTACTCTGTCTCTAGCTCAGGGTTTGTAAATACACCAATTGGTACTCTGTATCTAGGTAACCTAGTGGGGACTTGGAAAACTTTTATGTCTAGCTAGAGGATTGTAAATGCACCAATCAGCACCCTGTCAAAATGGTCCAATCAGCTCTCTGTAAAATGGACCAATCAGCAGGATGTGGGTGGGGCCAGATAAGGTAACAAAAGCAGGCTGCCCAAGCCAGCCAGTGGCAACCCACTCAGGTCCCCTTCCACACTGTGGAAGCTTTGTTCTTTTGCTCCTTGCAATAAATCTTGCTGCCGCTCACTCTTTGGGTCCACGCTGCCTTTATGAGCTGTAACACTCACCACGAAGATCTGCAGCTTCACTCCTGAAGCCAGAGCGACTACAAACCCACTGGGAAGAACGAACAACTCCAGAAGCGTTGCCTTTAAGAGCTGTAACACTCACCACGAGGGCCCGCGGCTTCATTCTTGAAGTCAGTGAGACCAAGAACCCACCAATTCCGGACACAATAAGAGAGACATAATCAAACACTTAAACCTAATCTTGGATTAATTTTAAAACTACGATAAAAAACATCTGAGGGACAATTAAAGCTATGTGAATGGGATTATATATTCAATGTTATGGAATTATTGATATTTTTCTTAGGTATATTTCTTAATATTATGGCTATGTAAAATAATATCCTTATTCTTGGGGAGAATATGCTGAAGAATTTAAGAGTGGAGTGTCAATGTTTGCAACTAGCTACAAAACAGCAAAAAAAACAAAGAGGGAGAAGAAGAGAGGGAAAGCATACGTGGAAAAATGAGAGTAACTGGTCAGTCTCAGTGAAAGATACATAGGAATTCGCTGTTCCAGTGTTTTAACTTTCCTGTAGGTTTGAACTTTTTTAAACAATAAAGATGATAGAGGGGAAGAATGATTGTGGGAGCTCCACTGTTCATCTATTTGCACTACTAGGTTTTGCTTCTATGGCTTAAACACACCTAAATCATCATTTTCTCTCAGCAGCAAATGATAAATTAAATGCTGATACATGATAGGCAGCAAATATATAAAATTTCTTTTTCTGTAAGTATAGGAAGTACTGTCTAGAAATACAAATTCAAAAGAGAGCCCTTTAAAGGCAAATGAATTTAAAAGCCTAGTCTAAGAAACAACACAGTTCCCAACCTTGTTACATAAGTAACAAGAAAAGTCCCAATTTTTAAAAAAGTCAGTCGGCAAGAGTAAAGTATTTGCAAAAAATGCAAATCACACTGCCCATTTATAAATTTAAAGGTATTACCAAACATGATTTATCCCCATAGGCAGGAAAAGCTTAACATTTCATACATTTATTTTCAAATGGGTTAAATGTCAAAAGAATGCTAAACGAATATAAAAGTTTAATAACCAAAACTATTTCAGGTAGGATTTCATTGAGTAGCTTATAACAGCTAAAAGATTAAAAAACAATCACTGAAAAATATGAAACTCCAAAATAGGGTCTCTAAAGCATAAGAAAACTGTGACAAACACATAGTGGGTACTCAGATATTTGCTAAATGAATACTTAATTGAAGACAAAAGTACACCACAAGCCTCTGAAATACGCTGTCCAGAAACACAGGGGCAAGTGAAACTTCCCTGTTTAAAACTGCAACAACCCCAGCACTTTAGGAGGTCAAGACAGGGGGCTCACCTGAGGTCAGGAGTTCATGACTAGCTTGGCCAACATGGTGAAACCCCATCTTTACTAAAAATACAAAAAAATACAAAAATTAGCCAGGCGTAATGGCAGGCACCTATAATTCCAGCTATTCAGGAGGATGACACAGGAGAATCGCTTGAACTTGGGAGGCAGAAATTGCAGTGAGCCGAGATTGCACCACTGCACTCCAGCCTGGGCAATCGAGTGAAACTCGGTCTCAAAGAAAAAAAAAATTTTTTTAATGAAATAAAAAATAAATAAATAAAATAAAAATAATCACAAATCCTAAGGGGATCCTCCTTCACAACAGTCTCCACAGACACACAGAGGGGAAATGCCTGTCCAATGAGTCAAGACGCTGAGTTCTGGAAACCAATGTCAGCACACGTGACTAGCTTTTAAGAATCAGGTGGAGTTATTCCTTAGACTCCTGGGGTTTCCAGCGACCCTCCTCCAGTGGGAAATATTCAAACCCATAGAACTTAAAAAAAGAGATCTTTCAAAGGACATTGGGTTATATGTGACACGACATCCTTAGTGAAAACTGACTCCCAGGAATACAAACTCTTATCCCTGACTGAACTTTTAAGAGACAGAAAAGCATGTAAAGGATGCCTGCTATGCCTGGGGTCATTATTTCTGCATTAACTAAAACAAGCTTACTTCCACGTCTATAACTAATTAGACTAAGAATCTGTAATGGGGGTGGCCAAGAGGAAAGGGTGAGAAAGAGTGCTGGTTAAACTGGCACCATGTGAAACAGCTGTCATTGGCCACATGTGGCTATTAAGCACTTAAAATGTGACTGGTCTGAACTGAGATGTGCTTAAGTACAAAAGACACACCAAATTAAGTGACTTAGTATAAAGAAAATAATATTTTAAAACCTTAATACTTTTATACTGATTATATTTTAAAATTATTTCACGTATGTTGTGTTAAAATAATTTGTTTATTTTGCCTTGTTTTGATTTTGCTTACACGGCTACCAGAAGTTTTACAATTATGTTACATATTTTTATTGAGCAGCACTGGGTCAGACACTCTGACCAAAGAGAGAGCTCAGTAAAAGCACCAGCAACTCATATTTATTAGGAGCACTTGCCAGGTTTCAATTATGCGCTATTTCAAATACAGTATTTCTCTTACTCTTCACAGCAGCTCTAAGAAGTACATGTCCTGGGTTCAAGGAAAGCAAACTGTGGCTTGAGGGGAAGAGGAATACACACAGAAAAGTACCCCAAATCACAGCCTAGTAAATACCAGAAAAGGAATTTGAACGCAAAACTCTGATTCCAGAGCTTAAGCTCAGAACCCCGAGGCCAGTGATTCTCAAAGTATTGTCCAGGACTATCACCATCACCTGAAAACTTACCAAAAACAAAAATTCTCCAGCTCTTACCCGGACCTAGAGAGTTAAATTCTGGAGGCGGGACTTACTTAGTAAAAAGTCTAGAGTTTAACAAGCCCTCCATATGATGCTGTTTCAGCCCTCAAGTTAGAGAACCACTGCCCTGGGCTATACCAGTAACAGCCAATGAAATCCTCCCAGAGGATAAATATAAGAAGCATGAGACAAGGCTAGTCTCCGTTATGGTTATCTTTTCTTGAAACTCTTCGAGAAAACTGCTCTATGTCCCAGATTAGGTGAGCACTGTGCCTCTGGCTCTGCATCCAACTTTCTAGAGTATCACTTCAACAACCTTCTTCTAGAAACAGCATTTCACTTAACATCCAGATGGATTCCAGATTTAAATGCAAATAAAATCACAAAAACTAAAATCACAAAAACTACCATGCCAGCCAACACTAGCTTCTTTGCTGTTCCTGAACCCATGTTGGAACACTCCAGTTTCATGGCCCTTGCAATTGGTGTCACCTCTGCCTAACACTCTTTCCCCAGATAACTTATATGGCTTGATCTTTATTGCTATGGACTGAAAGTTTGTGTCCCTCCAAAATTCGTTGTTGAAGCCTATTCCTCAACGTGATGGTATTAGAAAGTGGTGCCTTGTGGGGCTATTTAGGTCATGAAGGTAGAGTTCTTATGAATGGGATTAGTGAACGGGATCAGTGTCCTTATAAAAAGAAACGAGAGAGCTGATCTCTTTTTTTCTCTCTCTCTACCATGTGGACACAGCAAGAAGGTGTCTGTAAACAAGGGAGAGGGTCTTCACAAAGAATCCAATGGCCAGCACGTTATTGTTTTAGCCACCCAAATCATGGTATTTTAAGATAGAGACTTTGCCAATTTTATTTTCTGCTATATCCCTATGTTAGGATAGTACCTGGTATACCTCAAATGTTTAGCTCGGCTGGGCATGGTGGCTCACGCCTATAATCCCAGCACTTTGGGAGGCCAAGGAGGACAGGTGTCACCTGAGGTCAGGAGCTGGAGGCCCGCCTGGGCAATATGGCAAAATCTACCAAAAATACAAAAAATTAGCCGGGCATGGTGGCAAGTGCCTGTAATCCCAGCTAATGGGGAGGCTGAGGGAGGAGAATTGCTTGAAACCGGGAAATGGAAACTGCAGTGAGCCGAGATCACACCACTGCACTCCAGCCTGGGCGACAGAGCAAGACTCTGTCTCAAAAAAAAAAAAAAAAAAAAAAAAAGGTCAGCTAAATATTTGTGAAATGAATAAAACTAGACCCTTTAAAAAAACATGCAAACAAGCACACCACTCAGGAAGCTGCTCTCTGCTCTATTTCTGGAGACCAAAAGAGTCCGTAACATAGAGCAAATATTCAGTAATGTTGGAAGGAGGGAGGAAAGGAGGAGCTAAGAATCTAAGTTAAGGCCACATCCTTAAATAACCAACAGGAACAAGAGAAACTAGAAGAACTATGAAGACAAATCAATGCTAGGTATTTGTTTTAACTCAGAATAAGGCTGGCTTGAAAGATACAGAGCCGAGTAAGCATTTAGGAAGCAGTATATTGTAATTTTACAAAGCAAAACAAAAAAACAGTAAGCTTGTAAACAGAAGCTTTATTGAGAGAAAATGAACAGCTTGAACTACATGGGGGAAAATAATGCATAATGTCAGGAATTGAGAGATACAAAGACAAAATAAAAAATTTTTTAGAGCAATGACATTTCTGACAGGGGTGGTAATGAGGAAAAGTTTGCAACAGATGTAGTGAGATACCACAGCAAGGACAAAGTTTGGCAGCAATAAAAACATAAAGGTCAAACTGGAGATACATATTGAGACCACATATTTACACAGCTTACTAGGAAAGCAGCATCGAAGTTCATATGCAGTGATACAGAAAGAATCCTATGTGCTTCTACAGCTGTCAGGAAAAAGCATTAATCACAGGCCAATTGGGTAATAATAATGTAAAGGCAAAGAACATTACTATAGGAACTTTGCTTCCAGTTTTTCTACTTATTGGCAAAATTAATATTTTCTTCTAAGGAAGCATTAAAAACTTTTTTAAAAAAATTTAATTTTCACAGTATTTCCAACTCCAATAACTTTAACCAGTAGTTTTTAAAGCAAGCTCTGTAAGAGTAAGAATATGCAAGTAATTAGAATAGTTCTGGACTTGCCTGAGAAACTCAGAATTTATTCCCGGAAAATACTAAATCTATTCAAGAGATTATTTTAAAGAGGATGTTTCATTTTGAAGGCATATCCAACAGTAATAATGCAACTTTCTAAAGAAAGGGCAGCTGAGACCAAAGCATGACCGAGGGTCACTACATCTGTGCCACTTTCCAGTGAGGAGAGTTGGAACGTCACCCCAACCTGAGTATCTGGCTCCTGATCCTCTCCCCTCTCTCCATCCTGATTCAACAAAGTGCTAGCAAATGATCTCAGAAATTCTGCGGCAGAACAGTAGTGCTTACACAAGGGTTAAGACTCAGAGTCACTAAGTCAGGAGCAGGGCCAGGGTATTTAAAGTTTACAAAGGTTCTAAAGGTGAGTTGGAACAACCATTTGAAAGGGTACAACCACTTCACTGAGATGCCGACTACATTTTTAGATTTACAGATTCAGATTTACAGTCCCACTAACACACACAAGTATAGGTATCATCATCTTTATCAGAATAATACACTCCAGGGTCTAAAGTTTCTATAAAATGAATTCTATGTGCACTACTAACTCCTTATTTGATTGTAAACATTTTTGGCAACGCTCACCAATTGAAAGAAATGCTAAATATTGCTACTAGGAGGACTTTTTGAGCAAATTCAAAACTGAATCATTTTTTCCAAAATCTAGAAATGTATTCCTCTGAACATCACCACCTGCAACCTCTGACTCATATCACAAAAATGAGTTTCTCTCATGCTCAGAATTCCATTGGCTATTCACTTCTAACTCCACTCGTTTGCTCTGAGTTTATAATGCTTTCTAGAACTGGGATTAAATTTCACACTTTACAGCAGGTAACGCAATCAGATTCAAAGTAAACTCCTATTCCAGCCTAAACATTCTTAAATATTTTCAAGGCTTTTAATGCTCAGAGATAAATCATTGCCCTATATTCGTGAAATGTAAATTCTGACACGGATAAGTTGTGGGCTATCTGAATGAGAACATGTCTTACTTATCTTTGTATTCCCTGTGCCTGGAACATTTAGTAAACATTCTAGATTTTTTTTTTCACTGATATAGTTGTCACTTATTAGGTTGGTGCAAAAGTAATTGTGGTTTTAATAAAGTATTAATTGCTTTTTAATACTTAGGCTTCTTAATGAGGGGAAAATACGCTCCTTCCTGGTTAAGTATGGATAGTTAGATAATATAACATTCCTCCCTTCTTCAGAGACTCATCCTTTGCTATAATGATTGAACTTTCCTAAATAGAGAAAGAAGAGTAAATGAACTGCCAAAATGCAAAAATAAATACATAAATAATTTTAAAAGCCAGGTCAACATAAAGCTGGACAGACTGGGTTCGGAGGTATTCGGGTTTTTACTAATTTAAACACTTATTTTTATCCACTAAACTAAGGATAAAAAAACCAACAACTGTCACTTAAGAAAATTGGTGGTTATTTCTTCACTCCCCAAGGAAGATATTTCTTTGCACAGCAGGTACTGGTAGTGGCTTACTGAACATAATTTCTGGTGCCTATAATAACATGCAACCACTACCACCACCCCCAAAATCCATTTAAATCCTCACCTAGGTAACAGCTGATGAATCCCATTAGAGCTCAGTCACTTAACAGACCACAAACTCCAACGTCTAAAGGATAGGGCAGGTAATGTAAGTGAGTAAAGTAAGCTAGGCTCAGGACAACAGGGAGTAGTTTAAACTGGCAAACTCAAGGATACCTGCCAGTCTAAAGGGCAATATCTACTCAACTCCCGCCAACCAGAGCCACAAAGAAATGTAAAAAGAAAAAAAAATTATATTTTGTAAAGAGAAGCCAAACTCAGAATTTATGTGACATCTCCGCCCCCCCGCCTTTTTTTTTTTTTTGAGACGGAGTCTCGCTCTGTCGCCCAGGCTGGAGTGCAGTGGCCGGATCTCAGCTCACTGCAAGCTCCACCTCCCGGGTTTACGCCGTTCTCCTGCCTCAGCCTCCTGAGTAGCTGGGACTACAGGCGCCCGCCACCTCGCCTGGCTAGTTTTTTGTATTTTTAGTAGAGACGGGGTTTCACCGGGTTAGCCAGGATGGTCTCGATCTCCTGACCTCATGATCCGCCCGTCTCGGCCTCCCAAAGTGCTGGGATTACAGGCTTGAGCCACCGCGCCTGGCCCATCTCCCCTATTTTGAAAACACTGCAGGCCAAATCAAACGTATCTGCAGACAATGTCTACTTTTGTGTTTTCCTTCTAAAATACAAACATCCCTGAGACAGCTGGTTATCTATTTCAGTCTTGCCACAGCAACAAAATGCTTTTAGCACAGGAGGTGCTCGATAAAGACTTGTTAGATGGATAGATCTGAGATTACAAAATATTTCAGGCATAAAAAGACTAGAATAATAAAAAGCAAATTTCACATAGCTTCACAACTTGACAAACATCTGCCTCTCCTGTCTCATCTACCTCTTCTAACTTAATTCTCCTTTATCTGTTCCTCTTTTTTCTTTCTCAACTACATGTGCTTTGCTATGTTGGTGGCACTGTGAACCATAAGTAATAACAGCAACCTAAACTTTATTTATTTATTTATTTATTTATTTATTTTTTTGGAGACAGGGTCTCACTGGGTCACCAGGCTGGAGAACAGTGACACAATCTCAGCTCACTGCAGCCTCAACCTCCTGGGCGCAAACAATACTTCCATCTCAGCCTCCCGAGTAGCTGGGACCACAGGCACGTGCCAACAGGCCTGACAGGGTGTGTGTGTGTGTGTGTGTGTGTGTGTGTGTGTGTGTGTGCGCGCATGCATGCATAGACAGGGTTTCACCAGCACGTGCCACCAGGCCTGACGTGTGTGTGTGTGTGTGTGTGTGTGTGTATGTAGAAACAGGGTTTCGCCATGTTGCCCAGGCTGGTCTCGTATCCCTGTGCTCAAGCTATCTACCCGCCTCAGCCTCCCCAAGTGCTTGGATTACAGGCATGAGCCTAGGTTCTTAATGTATCAGTATTTGTTAAACTGAGTTATTCCATTACAAAGAAATGTTTGTTTTATTTTATTTTTTATTTTGCTACATTGCCTAGGCTGCCCTCAAACTCCAGGGCACAAGTGATCCTCCTATCTCTGCCTCCTAAGAAGCTGCGACTACAGGCACATGCCACCACACCCAGCTTAAATTTTATTTTATAAAAGAATTCCCCTTGAGTATCACATTCCTCTAGTACCTTACATACCTGATGCTCAATAAACACTCACTGCCTAGTTTACAGATCTTTATTTAATAAGCTAAAGACGGAGAGAAAATAAAACTAAAGTACTAGAAGTCTTATATTGTTGAACGATTAGAAATAAAACATCCCTTTTTAATTTTTTCAGACAATTTTCACATTCAACTTTTGAGACTGCTGAAGGAAGTATAACTGCTGCAGTAGCCCCATGAACACACAACACATACAGCAATGACCTCTCTGATAATTAACAGACTAAGTCCTAGGGTTCTGTAGTCTCAAAATGGAGATGCAGTGACAGCTGCAACTGGCCCATTCCACTGGTTCAGACCAGCTTAGTTGGATCTAGCTGAAACTTGCCTTAGCCTGTGGACGAGTAGCTGACTCTTACAGATGAGAGTACTGGACACCTGGATGCTGGGATGTGGAAGTCCACTGGGCTTCAGTAGAAGTTTTAAATAAATCACTTTTAAGATAAAGTTTCTGCCAACTAGCTTTCAGCAGTGATACACTGCTTTGTTCAAATTATGTAATCAAATACAATTCAAATGTTTTCAGAAAGTACCATCTTTACATCCTACCATCAACTATAGAGGAACTCATAAGGGAGTGATTGTTGTTCAAATGTTTACTTTGCTTCTAGTACCACCTGGGGGAATGTGAAAGCTAAGACCACACATCAGAGTCCCCATTCCAACCTCATGGCTCTGCCACTGACAATATACCCCCTCTTCTCGTATGTACAATGGGAAACCTGGACAGTTTTACCTTAAAAGTTCTTAACACTTAGTTCATCTGACTCAATTTTTGTTTTAGTTTCTTTCTCAGCAGTTCTAACTAATTGTAAGAATTGGCATTTCATTACCTTTATTCTTTGAGTCACTGGAAGGAATTTCATGCTCTATCTTGCAATTACCATATTGTTCCATTAGACTCATTTTATAAATATAATACACATTATGGAAGTTTTGTGATCTTAATTTTCCTATATCTTGAAACATGTTAACATTTCATCATCCAGAGTTAGTTTACCACTACTCATCAATTATATCCAACTATGCTTTCAAAAAGACTACAGAATAAGGAAAATAAAAATGATGGAATCACCTCCACTGAAGGATGATGCAATCATGAAATAAATTTCATTGCACTGCCCAAAGTCAGTGATGTGTTGCTGAACAATGGGGTTACGTTCTGAAAAACACAATTTCATTGTTGTGTGAACATCATACAGTGAACTTCCACAAACCTGGATGGTATAGTCTAGTATACACTTAGGCTATAAGGTATAGCCTATTGCTCTTAGACTACAAACCTGTATAAGCATGTTAGTATACTGAATACTGTAGGCAATTATAAATCGAAGGTATTTGTGTATCTAAACATATTTGAAAATAGAAAAGGCACAGTAAAAATACCATATAAAAGATAAAAAAATGGGGCCAGGGGTGGGGGGTGGCTCATGTCTGTAATCCCAGCACTCTGGGAGGCCAAGGCAGGCAGATCACCTGCGATCAGGAGTTCAAGACCAGCCTGACCAACATGGAGGAACTCCGTCTCTACTAAAAATACAAAATTAGCCAGACGTGGTGGTGCATGCCTGTAATCCCAGCCACTTGGGAGGCTGAGGCAGGAGAATCGCTTAAACCCAGGAGGCAGTGGTTGCAGTGAGCTGAGGTCGCACCATTGCGCTCCAGCCTGGGCAACAAGAGCAAAAGTTCATCTGAAAAAAAAAAAAAGATAAAAAATGGTACACCTGTATAGGATACTTACCATGCAAGGAGCTTACAGGACTGGAAGGTGCTCTGCATAAGTGAGTGGTCAGTAAATGTGAAGGCCTAGCACATTACTGTGGGGTTTATAAACTGTACACATGGTACACTAAATTTATTTTTTAAAATATGTTTTCCTTCTACAATAATAAACTAACCTTAGCTCATGTCACTTTTATATTATAAAACTTAAATTTTTTAAACCTTGGACTCTTTTGTATTAACATTTAGCCTACAACACAAACACAACGTAACAGCTGTACAAAAATATTTTGTTTATATCCTTATTCTATATGCTTTTTTCTATTTTAAAACATTTTTAGTTTTACTTTTTAACCTTTTTGTTAAAAACTGCAACACAAACACATACATTAGCCTAAGCCAACACAGGGTAAGGATCATCAGCATCATCGTCTTCCACCTCTACAAGGATCTTTTCCCACTGGAAGAAGGTCTTCAGGGGTAGTAACAGGTATAGAGTTATCATCTCCAGGGACAACACTGACTTCTTTCGGAATACCTCCTGAAGGAGCTGCCTGAGGCTATTTTACAGTTAACTTTAAAAAAATAAATAAATACCACACTCTAAGGATAGATAGCATAGTAAATACATAAACCAGTAACAGAGTCATTTCTTGTCATTATCAAGCATTATGTGGTGTACATAATTGTACTGGCTATACTTTTATACAACTGGCAGCAGAGTAGATATACTCACACAAGCATCACCATAAACACATGCGTAATGTATTGTGTTAGGATGGCTACCATGTCACTAGGCAATAGGAGCTTTTCAGTTCCATTATAATTTTATGGGACCACTGTTGTATATGTGGTCTGTCCTTGATGGAAACACTGTTACACATGACTATATTTGCATCATCTTTCACCCTCTAGAAGGCTGCTCCACTGCTTATGTCATTTGCAAATATAAAAATATATATAATTGGCTACATTTTTATTGTACAACTGTGAAAGGAAAATAAATCTCAGGACCCAAAATCACTAAGCCAAAGGAAAAAGTCAAGCTGGGAATTGCATATAGCAAATCTGCCTCTCATTCTATCCCTAAATAAGACACCTACAAAGATAAAAAAGCTACATAACTCCCTCACAATTTGCCCACAAGGAAATTCCTCGTGGACAAAGGACAGACAGAACTCAAAGTTGTCCCTCTGCTCACATGAGACAAATGCATATCTGATTGCTTCCTTTGCCCTATTGTTTCACTAAGCAAGACTAAGGCATAAGTGACCATTCTTGTAAATGGTGTATTCCGTGAAAGGTTAATTAGAAACTCGAAAGAATGAAAGTGTCATTTACCTGCATATGACCCAGAAGCCCTCTCCCCACTTTGAGTTGTCCAGACTGAACCACTGTACATCTTACATATACTGACTTAATGTCTCATGTCTCCTTAAAATACATAAAACCAAGCTGTGTGTGCCCTGGCCACGCTGGGCACATGTCATTAGGACCTTCTGAGGCTTTGTAACAGGTGCATCCTTAACCCTGGCAAAATAAACTTCCAAAATTGAGACTTGTCTCCGATACTCTTCGGTTTACACAACTCATGTTGATCTTTTACAAGGAAAAATTTTTTAAATAACATTATTTCCCCACAAGCCATCACCCAGAGTCAAACACTATATATTTTGGTGTTTCACATCAAAAATATACATATATATATTTACATATTACATATTTTAAATTTAGAATTTATAACAAAACTTCTTGAGAATTCCATGATCCTCCTACAGTAACAATGAGCATTCTAAAGCACCTACCTAACCATGACCAAAAATCACAATACCCTAAGATCTCATTACAGCAGTCACAGACATGAAGCTGATGATCCTGGCTTCAATATGGGTGAAAATAGTTATTTTAAAAAAAGAGTATTCACAGAAAAGCATCACTTAGTCCAAATTTGAAACAAAGGTAACAGCTGTCTTCTCATTCCAGAGTCCTGAACAAGGTCTACTGTGATTTATAACTGTTGACCTCATCATGCTGTAGTTTTTGTTTAAATGCCCCAAATGTTTCCAAATACAAGAAACAAGCTATTCCTATGAAGAAAATAGCATCCTAAGTCAGCCAAAATTCTACTTATACATCTATTACCACAAGTATCCCGATCAGCCTCTAGGCCGGAAGTACAAGCTAGGTATCGTTGCCTTAGGCTCAGACCACTGATTTCTCATTTCCCTTTTAGGTAACTCAGTGACTTAAATGTACCCCCCTGCTCCTTGCTATGTTCTCCTGGTGCCCTTAGAAGTATATTCCAATTGTGCTTTTTTGTGCACAAGAACAAATAGAAAGCAGAGAAATAAATTCCCATTATAAATTTTCTAGCAGGAATCTACTTCACCAAGCTAGGTACTGCTTACCCTACAATTAATTTTAATATTGTAGCAGGGAAGACTTTTTTCCTTTATGTTTTAATCTGGGGACAAGAACAAATCCAGTAATAGAACGTCAACATTAATTTGAGGGGAGATGAAAAATGACTTAATAACACTGCAGCAGGATTAATATTGTACGATAGATCATGAAGCCATAAAACTCTTGACAAATTCATTTTTGTATCGCTGTATATTCCTGCTAATAGGGCAGGGAATATCTGAAAAGCTGTTAATACCTTACTGCACAAATGCCGATCAAATTGTACTGCAAGGGGATGTATTGTGCAGGAGGTGAAAGAAGAGAATTGTCCTCACCCATTGCAGTCTGCAGTTAAATGTAGCAGAAAGAAGAATAAGGGCAGAGTGGTTTCAAGCAGGAAGCTAACACTTGCTTCAAATCAAGTGATACAATTCAGAAAATGGAGTTGATGGTTACCAGGAAAACAAATTGGAAAACAGATAAGCAAATGATAAAAGAGAGATTTTACCCAAACAGCTCTAAACAACGCACCAAGCCAAGAAGCCAAATAGGGAAATCTTTGCCTAGTTCGACACAAAAGCTGCTACAAGGTCCTTGAACAAAATGTACATTAAAAATAACTACATCCAAGCAAGGCAGGTTAACAGGGACTGGATTTCTCTTCCTGCCTGAAACAAAAACAACAGACAAAAATTACAATTTTCATGACTCTGGACATCTGGCAAAAAAAAAAGACAGTGACCTCTGAGAGATGGGAAACAAAGAAGACCAGCCCTATAACTGTCTCGGCTTATTGCCCTGAAGAGAATTACCTGGCCATGGAACAGAGAAGGGAATGCAAAGTGGAGTCCAGCAGTAGCCCTGGCTTGGTAGGCATGTAACCTGTGCAGCTGCAGCTCAGAAGGGTGCAGTGCTTGCTTTAATGATCTGATTAAAATTAGAATTTTAAGAAACTAAGTAATTTTTTAACAAAGGCACACATTTTCATTTTACACTGGGCCCTGCTAATTATATAGCTCGTCCTACTCAGCAGATGTGCTGAGTTGAGGAAATAAGCTAAGAGCCCTGATGAGAACAAAGCAGCTCGAGTTCTTAGAACAGAAAAACACACAAGGAAGAGTTACATTTCAGGAGAGGGTCCTGATTATTCAGCCAAGTACGGGTCAGCACATGCATATGAAAAAACTATCTGAAGCCAGGGAAAGAACCATCGTAATGGATTGTTTTGACAGGGCTTGAGACGCACATAGACAGGGCAAGGAATCGTGCCTGTGCCCAATGTCAGACTGGAAAAACTCATAATTCAGGGACATTGCATAGAATACTAAGAAGGTTTTATCTTGGAAGTAGAGAACAATTAACTCTACACTGAGCACCTCTCCAAGCCCACTTTTAAACACACACACACACACACCCAATTCCAAAAGATGAAATTGTTTCCAAGTAACTTTAACTGCATCTTAGAACAAAGATCAAAATGTGTACATTTACAGAAATACCTGGCACCCAACAAAGTAAATCTCACAGTATCTGCCCACCCAGACACAGATAATCAAATACACAAAGATGTAAGAAAACATGACCCATGAAAAGAATAATCACAACCAATTCAGAATTGACACAGATGTTGAAATTAGCAGAGATGGATATCAAAAGACCACCACAGCAAAATTTGTAGGCTGCCACTGAAGCAGTAATGAGGTGAAAAATTTTAGCATTAAATATCTTTATTAGGAAAGATTTCAAATCAATAAACTCAGTTCCCACCTTAAGAAAGAAATTAAGAACAAACTCAAAGTAGAATAAAGAAAACAAAGATTAAAGTGAGAATTTATGTAACAGAAAAAAGCCATGAAACCCAAAAGAGTGGTCTTTGAGATGATCAATAAGTTGATAAACGTCTAGCTAGACTGACTAGGAAAAAAAAAAAAAAAGACACAAATTATCAGTATCAGAAATGAGAGGTGTCTTCACTACAGTTTTATACATATTAAAAGCATAAAATGCTGGCCAACCTGGCCAACAAGGTAAAATCCCATCTCTACTAAAAATACAAAACTTAGCCGGGTGTGGTGGCCGGCGCCTGTAATCCTAGCTACACAGGACGCTGAGGCACAAGAATCACTTGAACCCGGGAGGCAAAAGGTTGCAGGGAGCTGATACGGATGAAATGTTATGAACAACTTTATGCCATAAATACAAGTTAGAGGAAATGGACAAATGCACTGAAAGACAAGCTCACTCAAGAAGAAACAGATATTCTGAATAGCCCTGTATCATTATCAAATAAATTGCAGTTAATACTCTCTGACAAAGAAAACTCCCTGTGTAGATGGCTTCATTAGTGAATCTTACCAAACATTTAAAGAAGAAACAACAGCAACTCTAAACAAACTCCTAACAGAAAATTAAAGAGGAAGGAAATACTTTCCAACTCATTCTGTGAGTTCAAAAGTACTCTAATAACAAAACCAGACAAAGACATTACAAGATAAAACTACAAACTAACATCCATGATGAAATGTAGATGCAAAAATTTTAAGCAAGATTTTATCCAACAATAGAATGTATCACAACCAAATGGAATTTATACCAAAATTGTATGACTGCTTTAACACTTGAAACCCAACCAGCATAATTAATTTACTATATTAATGAATTAAAAGAGAAAAAAATCACATGATCTCAACAGACATAGAAAAAGCATTTTATAGCCGAGCATGGTCTCAGTTCGAGACTAGCCTGACCAACTTGGTGAAACCCTGTCACTACTAAAAATACAAAAATTAGCCGGCCATGGTGGTGGGCACCTGTAATGCCAGCTACTCAGGATGCTGAGACAGGAGAATCACTTGAACTCAGGAGGCGGAAGATGCAATGAGCTGAGATCAAGCCACTGCACTCCAGCCTGGGAGACAGAGTAAGACTCTGTCTCAAAAAAAAAAAAAAAAAAAGAAAAGAAAAGAAAAGGAAGGGAAGGGAAGGGAGAGGGGGAGGGAAGGAGGGAGGGAGGAAGGGAGGAAGGGAGAGAGGGAGGAAGGCACATTTTATAAAATGTAACATTCCTTCTTCATTTGAAAAAAAAAAAAAAAAAAAAAAAAAAAAAACTCAGCAAACCAGAAACAAAAGGGGGCTTCCTTAACCTAATCAAGAGCATCTGTGAAAAGCCTATAGCTAATCTTATACTTAATGGTGAAAGACTGAAAGTTTGCCCTCTTACATCAGCAACAGAAAGGGACGTTTGCTCTCATCACCTCTATTCAACATTGTAGGCTGGGTGCAGTGGCTCAGGAGGCTGAGGCACGAGAATCACTTGAACCCGGGAGGCAGAGGTTGCAGTCAGCTGAGATCGTGCTACTGCACTCCAGTCTGGGCGACAGAGCGAGACTCAGTCTCAAAAATAAATAAATAAATAAATAATTAAATCATACTGAGGAGTCTAACCAGTATAATAATGTGAGAAAAGAAATACAACATAACACAACATTTCAGTCAATGACAGACCACATATACAATGAGGGTCTCATAAGATTAGCCATTGTGTTACAATTGCCTACAGTATTTGGTGCAGTATACTCTATGATGTTAGCACAACAATGACATTGCCTAACAATGCATTTCTCTGAAAGTATCCTCAAAATTCAGAGATACATGACCATAAAAGGTATTTAAGGTGGAGAGAAAGAAGCACAATTGTCTTCATTCACAAACATCATGACTGTCTGGTGATATGGTTTGGCTCTGTGTCCCCACCCAAATATCATCTCAAATTGTAATCCCCACATGTCCCCACCAGGAAGGGACCTGGTGGAAGGTGACTGGATCATGGGGGTGCTTTCCCCCATGCTGTTCTCATGATAGTAAGGGAGCTCTCACAAGAGCTGATGGTGTTAAAGTGTGGCCCTTCCTCTTTCTCACCTGCCACCATGTAAGACATGCCTGGCTTCTCCTTTGCCTTCTACCATTATTGTTAAGTTTCCTGAGGCCTCCCTGCCCATGCAGAACTGTGAGTCAATTAAACCTCTTATGTTTATAAATTACCCAGTCTCAGGCAGTATCTTTTTTTTTTTTTTTTTTGGAGACAGTGTCTCACTCTGTTACATGGGCTGGAGTGCAGTGGCACAATCTCGGCTCACTGCAACCTCTACTTCCTGGGCTCAAGTGATTCTTCCACCTCAGCCTCCCAAGTAGCTGGGACTATAGGTGTGTGCCACCATTCCCAGATAACTTTTGTCTTTTTTTGGTAAAGACAGGGTTTCACCATGTTGGCCAGTCTGGTCTCAAACTCCTGACCTCAACGGACCCTCCTACCTCAACCTCCCAAAGTGCTGGGACTACAGGCATGAGCCACCACACCTAGCCTCTGGTAGTATCTTTATAAGCAGTGTGAAAATGGACTAATACATCTTTATAGAAAATCCAATGAATAAATAATAAAGTTACTAGAACTAATAAGTTTACCAAGTTTACAGATACAAAATCAATATATCAACCATCAGATATTTTTTTTAATGGTTAAACACCCTTCAAAGTAGCATCAACTATATTAATTGCTTAGAGATAAATCTGACAAAAGATGTGAAAGACCTACGGAACAAAAAATACGAAATTTTGCTGAGAGAAATTAAAGAAGGCCTAAAGAGAGATCACTTCTATCATAGGTCGAAAGACTCAACATTGTTAAGATGTAAATTCTCCCAAGTTAGTCTGCACATTCACAGCAATCCCAATCACAAATGCAGCAGGTTTTTTGGGAGAAACTGACAAACTGATTCTAAAATTCATATTGAAATAAAAAGGACCCAGAAGAGCCAAAACAACTCTGAAAATAAAGTTGAAGGATTAACATTACATGATTTCAAGAATTATTATAAAGTTTTTGTAATCAAAAGAGGTATTGGCATAAAGGCAGACAAACAGATCAATGCAACAGAATATAAACTCCAGGAAAAAAAAAACACACACATATATTGACAACTGACTTTTGACAAAGGCCCAAAGGTACTGCAGTGTGAAGAAAGATAGCCTTTTTAACTACTGGTACTTGAAAATCAACTCAGATGCATACCTCCATATCATATATAAAAATTTACATAAATAATCGGTATAAATATAAACACTAAAACTATGAAACTTCCTGAAGAAAATATAGAAAAATATTTAAAAGCATCATCTATAAAGAACAAATGGATAAACTGAATTTCGTTGAAATGAAAAACTTCTCTTCAAAACTCACTGTTATAAAAAAGACAAGTCACAGAGCAAGAAAAAAATCTTTGCAAACATAAATATGAAAAAGATTTGTATCCAGAAGAATATTAATAATATCAGTAATAAAAGAAAATACCCAATTTAAAAAGAGGCAAAAAATTTCAATGGTTCAACAAAGAAGATGCATGGATAGCGATAAGCTCATGAAAAGATGCTCAATGTCATTAGAGAAATGCAAATTATAACCATAATGAGATATCAGTACACACCTAATAGAAGGTCTAAAGTTAAAAAGACTGACCATACTAAGTGCTGGTGAGGATATGGAGGAAACGAAACTTCCATACATTGCTGGTAGGAATGCTGTACAATATAACCACTTTGGAAAAGTTTGGCAGTTTCTTAAAAAGTTAAAACATACAACCTATGATATGATCTAGACATTTCATTTGCAGGCATTTACCTAGAAGCAAAGGAATATACATCCATATAAAGACATTTATGTGATAGCCAGGCATAGTGGCACACACCTACATTCCTACCTACTTGGGAGGCTCAGGTAGGAGGACTACATGAGTTCAGGAGCTCAAAGCCACCAAATGTCCATCAACTAATAAATGGATTAGGCAGTTTGTAGTATTAGCCACATAATGGAATACTACTTAGCAAAAGAAAAGAATGAACTGTTAATACAGACAACAACATAGATGAATCTCAAAATATGCTGAGTGAAAGTAGCCAGACCAAACAAAAGAGTATATATAGCTGGTCATGGTGGCTCACACATACAATTCCAGCACTTTGGGAGACCAAGGTGGGACAATTGCTTGAGCCCATGAGTTTGAGACCAGCCTGGGCAGCACAGCAAGACCCTATCTCTACAAAAATTAGCCAGATGTTGGAGCACACGCCTGTAGCTCCAGCTACTCTGGAGGCTGAGGTGGGAGGATTGCCTGAATCTAGAAGGTTGAGGCTGCAGTGAGCTGTGATCACGCCACTGTCCTCCAGCCTGAGCAACGGAGCTAGACCCTGTCTCCAAAAACAAAAAAAGAGAAAGAGAGTATATAATGTATGATTTCAGGCCGGGCACGGTAGCTCATGCCTGTAATCCCAGCAGTCTGGGGAGGCTGAGGAGGGCAGATCACTTGAGGTCAGGAGTTTGAGACCAGCCGGGCCAACATGGTGAAACTCCGTCTCTACTAAAAAATACAAAAATTAGCCAGGCGTGGTGGCAGGCGCCTGTAATCCCAGCTACTCCAGAGGCTGAGACATGAGAATCGCTTGAACTTAGGGGAGGGGCAGAGGTTGCAATAAGCCAAGATTTCTTTTTCAGAGAAAATAATGAAGGTAAAGGTGGCAGGTACGTGAAGTAACCAAAAGAATAATTATTTGTTGTGGAAAGGCAAAAGCTGCTATTTCTACTTCCAAGTCTGACAATTTTGAGTAAAGCAAAAGTTTATTATTTTCCTGCAGATAGGCAATAAACTCTCAGGTCACTAAAGCTGTCTCCCTGAGATAGAGAAACTAATCAAACCTACAACACAATATACTGACCACTGTGTTGCTCATCAAAAGGTGATAGTAAATGCTTTCTAAGTAGATGAGAAAGAACATTTCAGAAATTTCCTAGATTTGAAAGAGAAGACAGTCCTTAAATTATTTCATGAAAAAATCAAGACAAGTCATCAACAATTTCTGACTCCAGGCCATACATAGGCCTTCTTCACCTTCAGGAAAATCACAAAGGATCATTTTATTTCAGAAACACTAGCTTAGGTACTCGGTGTAATGCTTCAGAGTTGTGCTATCTAATACAGAAAGCAACAGACACATGTGGCTATTTAAATTAACTACAATTAAATAAAATGGAAAATGCAGTTCCTAACTCACACTAGCCACACCTGAAGTGTTCAATAACCACACGTAGCTACCATGTTGGACAGCACAGATAGAGAACATTTCTATCATTACAAAAAGTTGCATTAGACAGTGCTACTCCACAGTAACCAAATTTAGAGAAAGATGGTAGCTTTTTCACAACTCTTTACTTCTGCAGATATTTTCGTAAGCGGCATTAACAGTTTTATGAATCCATGCTTTTTAAAGTTTAGGTACTGGGGCCACCCACCAATGAAATGAAATTTGCTTCAAGTACTATCAACCTAGAATGGAGCATAGAATTTTTTTTAATCCCATAAAATTTCCTTTACCTTAGGCGTATTTAACTATTTGCAAAGCACCATCAATAATCTATGGGACTCAAAGTTGTTCTGCCCGCTTTGCAACATTTGAAAACTGACAGAGAAGAAAATCATGACAGTTTTACCAAATCAGTAACTCAGAAACTAAGAAGAAGCAGTGAAACAATTAAAAGCCATGAATATACTGACAGAGTATACTCATGATGACTTTGACAAATGAACTCGAGGGAGAGGAATGCCAACAAAAAGTATGTGCAAAGTTTTTTTCAAAATAAACTACCACTTTATTAATGGATATAAATGTTGGCAAATTGCATGAATAATTCAGGTCTACTTTCAGTTAAGTGGACTCTTCACTAAAGCCATACATTACTGACTTCACAGCACTTGTTTCTAGTTGACTGCTTAATAAATAAATAAATAAATAAATAAATCTACCCTAATCCCAGTTTACAGCCAATAGTGAAGACAAATATTATCTATCACTCACCCACCCATTTTAAGTACCGTCAGCCAAAATAAAATCTTACCCCAATGTTGTAAAAAAAAAAAAAAAAAAAAAAATTAATAGGCCTGAAAACCTTACAAAGGGAAGAGAGGGCATAAAGTATAGCACCATAAAATACAGCACCTCGTCCAACTATCAATCTGCTAATGATCTCATTCAAATAAAATAATAGCTATTTTGTGTGACTCCAAGAGATAATTTTGAGTGTTTCAAATCATAACTGGTAAGTCCTAACTCTTTATAGATCCTCAAAATTAATATTCTCACAATTCTATATACCTACAAGAGTCCAAAAAATGCTGAGCAGCCACATCTGTTATTCTAACACCACACTTAGTGTGTATATTATATCTGGAAGTGTATTTTCATTAACAGAAGATTCATCCATTATTTCTGAAGCCTCACAGAGGCAAGTATAGACTTTGAGTAGCTGACAAAACAGAAAGACTGGGTTGGTGAATTAATGCTCTTAGAGTGGGGCTTATGTGCTAAACCCAGCTTTATGTGGGCCTTCTGTGTGCAGCTGGAGAACAGCTGCTGCCTCAGTCACTTTAAAAAAGCAAAATGGGTAATGTGCTAAGTGAGGTATAACAGCTGGGTCCTACCAAGCCTAATAAATTGCAAACAGGTTAAAATAAATAGAAGAGAGGCTGTTTAACCCAAAGGAAGGAAGTGGGAGAAAAACTCAGCATACACAACTAATTTTGATATTCCATTTTTTCTTTCTCTCCTATGCAACCAAAAATCATTTTGGAAATCAAAGATTTTTATTTTATTTTTATTTTTACTAAGACAGGGTCTTGCTCTATCACCCAGGCTGGAGTGCAGTGGCAAGATAACGGCTCGCTGCAGCCTTGACCTTCTAGGCTCAAACAATCCTCCCACTTCAACCTCTCAACTAGCTGGGACTACAGGCACACACCACCATACTGGGGTATTTTTTTTTTTTTTTTTTTTTAATTTTGTACAGATGGAGTCTCACTATTTTGCCCAGACTGGTCTTGAATTCCTAGGCTCAAGCAATCTTCCCGCCTTGACCTCCCAAGTGCTGGGATTACAGGAATAAGCCACTGTACCCAGCTGGGAAACAACTACCTAATAAGGACAAGATATATCAATGAGAAGAATTTGATACACAATGCAAGATGAAGCCATTGTTTCTGCTATTAAGGCAGAGAAAAAATATGCAAATATGGAAAGTAAGCATTGCCTTTTCAGAAAAAAAAAAAAAAAAGATCTTTTTTTTTTTTTTTTTTTTTTTTTTTTTGGAGACGGAGTCTTGCTCTATCGCCCGGGCTGGAGTGCAGTGGCTGGATCTCAGCTCACTGCAAGCTCCGCCTCCCAGGTTTACGCCACTCTCCTGCCTCAGCCTCCCAAGTAGCTGGGACTACAGGCGCCCGCCACCTCGCCCGGCTAGTTTTTTGTATTTTTTTAGTAGAGATGGGGTTTCACAGCGTTAGCCAGGATGGTCTCGATCTCCTGACCTCGTGATCCGCCCGTCTCGGCCTCCCAAAGTGCTGGGATTACAGGCTTGAGCCACCGCGCCCAGCCTCAGAAAAAAAAAAATCTTAAGTAAACCTTGGAATTAAGTGTGAGACTGCTGACTAGAATTAATGAAGAGTAGATTCAGTCATTGTAGAAGAACTTGGCAACATGAGGAAATGTGCTGGAAAACTTCATCCAGCCACCAACAACAAATTTACAGTCAAATCAACAAGTATAAGCAAAAAATTAATCTCAACTAGTGAGACATTGGCCAACCTAGGACTCATTCCCCCGCAAAGATACACAGAATAGCATCTCTTCAATTTAAAAATGTGTTCAGTATATACAATAAGAGGGCTCAGTAAGTAAGGGCTGGGGCACAAGATGGCTCAGAAAAAAGATCTTAGTTTATGGGTTCAAAATAACAAGAACTACAAAAGTACTTTGTTAAATGTAAAGCACTTTACAGAGAACAGAGACTAAAAATTATGATCAAACAAAAACTAAAAGTTATTCCTGATGGTTGAAAGGAATATGCTCAAATCTCTGTGAACAAATACACCTGTATCAACGTCACAAACTACACCATCAATCTAAATTTTCAACAAGGATCATCACAGAAATACTGAGGAAGAATAAATGATAGTCCTAGACCAACGCATACTTAGTGGGTTTTGTTTGTCTGTCTGTCTGTCTGCTTTGAGACAGAGTCTCGCTCTGTAGCCCAGGCTGGAGTGCAGTGGCATGATCTCGGCTCACTGCAAGCTCTGCCTCTCCAGTTCATGCCACTCTCCTACCTCAGCCTCCCGAGTAGCGGGACTACAGGCACCCACTATCACCGTCAGCTAAATTTTTATATTTTTAGTAGAGACAGGGTTTCACCGTGTTAGCCAGGATGGTCTCGATCTCCTGACCTCGTGATCCACCTGCCTTGGCCTCCTAAAGTACTGGGATTACAGGCGTGAGCCACCGCGCCTGGTCCCATACTAAGTGTTTTTTAAAATCACTGGGAGACTCCATCCCACTCCTATTCCAATCTTTCTCTGTTTCTTGTCCTGAAATCTGAGTCAAGGGCTCTGACCTACTGGGCCTTAGCACGAGGACACTAGGTAATTCTTGCCACAGAACCAAATTCTGTCAATACTTAGTCCCTAGAATGGGTTCCTCTGGCCTATCAGTACACCAGAAGAAACAGGCTAGAACCTTGACATGCAAAATCTTTTGTTACTTTTAATTTTTACTTAATTTCAAACTTTTGAAAACTGCAAGCATAATTCAATGATCTGCCATATACCATTTACCTAGATTTACCAACTGTTCATATTGTTATGAAAAATCTGACACATTTTTGATCCCTGACCTATATGTTTTTCTTCTGGGTAGGACTTTACATCCTAACAAAACTTCTAAATTCTCTGATTTTAATGATACTAAATTATTTATTTATTTATTTTGCTATTTTGCTCTGTCACCCAAGATGGAGTGCAATGGCGCCATTTCAGCTCACTACAACCTCCACCTCCCGGGTTCAAGCGATTCTTGTGTCTCAGCCTCCTAAGTAGCTGGGATTTTTGTAGAGATGAGGTTTTCACCATGTTGGCCAGGCTGGTCTCAAACTCCTGAGGTCACTGGTGCCCGGCCTGATACTAAATTAATTTAATAACCACAAGGGGATTTGATTGTTTCCTAAAAATAAACATTGAGCAAGAATCTACTAAGCAAGGTTCCCATCAAAGCAGCAGTTCCCCTCAGATTTTCAGGGAGTAAATATCTCCCAAATATTCAAATCTGGCACAGGTGAACAGAAAAAAAAAGCAAATTTCAATAACTACTGAAGCAAGTCCCCCCCACATACACAGTATTTTAGTTCTTCTGAGTAACTCACTACTCTGACCACTATCATATACAGACATTCCCTGATGTTCAATGGTTTGAGTTACATACTCTTTCAGCTTTACCATGGTACAAAAGCAAAACACACTCAGTCGAAACTATACTTTGGGTATTCATCCAGCCATTTTGTTTTTCACTTTGGTACACTATTTAATAAAATATGAGATATTTAGCACTTTTATTATAAAATAGGCTTTGTGTTAGATGATTTTTGCCCAACTATAGGCTAATGTCAGTGCTCTAAGCATGTTTAAGGTAGGCTGTAGCCTAAGCTATGATGTTTGGCAGCTTAAGGGTATTAACAGCCTTTTTGACTTACGGTGTTTTTGACTTACCATGGATTTACTGGGATGTAACCTAATTTTAAATCAAGAAGTATCTCTATTTGCTTCCCCTATATACCTTTCTCTTGCTTAAAAATACTCCAAATAGCATAAACAATCATATGCTACATAACAACATTTCTGTACATGATGGACCACATATGCAACACTGATACCATAAAATTTTAATGCTGTACTTTTACTACACCTTTTCTATGTTTAGACACACAAACACTTAACACTGTGTTTCAAATGCCTATAGTATTCAGTACAGTCACATGCTGCACGGGTTTGTAGCCTAGGAGCAACAGCCTATAGCTTATAGCCTAGGTGTATAGTAGGCTACACCAACTAGGTTTGTGCAAGTTCACTCTAGGAAGTTCACTCAGAACATATCCTCATTGTTAAGTGACACAAGCCTGCAGTTTAATTGCATTGAAATATATCTTTAAGAATTTTAGGGGTAGGACTTCATAATGCTCCCAGATTACTGGACACACTTCGATGTTTCAAAAACACAAGGTTAACTGGGCATGGTGGCTTGCACCAGTAATCCCAGCAACTAGGGAGGCTGAGGTGAGAGGATCACTTAAGTGAGACCAGGAGTTTAAAACCAGCCCAAGCAACACAGAGAAGGGGAAGGGGAAGGGGAAGGGAGTCTTAAATTTTCTTAATGCAGGGTTTGAATACATTTGATCAGCTTGGCCTGATGAGAAAACATGAGAAAGCATGTGGTCTTGGGAATGACTGTGCCACCCTTGCTCACTCCCTGTCCCAGTACTCACTCTGAAAAGATTTAAAGCCTCTCTCATAGTAACTGCTAGCCATCCTTACTGCTTATTTTCCCCATGGAGCAGCACACACCAAATATTACCAACACCACACCCCCATATTAACACCCAGCTTCAGGCTTCCTACTGATCCTTCCGTCAGGTGGACTGGTTTTTCACCCCTCCAAGGAGGAGTCTGCATCTAGTATTCGCTAACCCAGCTCTCTATCTTTTTTGACTTTCTGAATGCACAGTATCCTATCAATGGTTAGCCTCACCCAATTAGTACTTTCAATAAAAACTTTTTTTTTCCCCCATCCATTCCTAGCCCTCTTGCCTACCCCAGGAACATATTTCATTCTACATCCTCTACAGAATACTAAAACTTGTTTTTCTTTTAAATCTCTAATGAGACTTCTAGAGACAACCCATTAAATCCCAATTTCTTGTCAAAAGAACAATTCCAGTCTTGTGATCACTTGCAGAATACAAATTATTGACCCAGGATGATCCCAGAAAATGTTATTTTTCAGTTCTAATGTTCAATTCCTCCCATTTAGATATTCTAGTTGGTGCTCTCCTACCAGCAGGGCAATCATTTTAGGGAACCTTTAATGTTATCATTTACATATAGCAGCAACAACACCAAAACAAGAGGATTATGTTAGTAAAATAAAATCATCAAGTAAATTTACTTGAGAGCCCATGTGGAGAGAAAAGGGTGACTACATCAAAAAAGGAGAAGTGTCTGGAATGTGGAGTCAATACTCAAAAAGGAAAAACAGGGCCGGGCACGGTGGCTCAAGCCTGTAATCCCAGCACTTTGGGAGGCCGAGACGGGCGGATCACGAGGTCAGGAGATCGAGACCATCCTGGCTAACACGGTGAAACCCCGTCTCTACTAAAAAATACAAAAAACTAGCCGGGCGACGAGGCGGGCGCCTGTAGTCCCAGCTACTCGGGAGGCTGAGGCAGGAGAATGGCGTGAACCCGGGAGGCGGAGCTTGCAGTGAGCTGAGAGCCGGCCACTGCACTCCAGTCTGGGCGGCAGAGCAAGACTCCGTCTCAAAAAAAAAAAAAAAAAAAAAAAAGAAAAACAGGACATACATGAAGGGGAGAAAATAGTGTCAAAGATGGGAGGTTGGTAACATACAAGTAGACCAATCATTTAGCAAGTGTATCAAGGATAATGGAAACCAAGTTTCTTGCTGTAAGAGAATACTGTAAAAGAAAGTGAGAAAACGAGACTGAACCCTGAGGTATTGGGTTGGAACTGGAGTTATCAGTATTAATTCACAATTTCCAATATATTTAAACACAGAAATAAACATAGAAAACATAGGTAAATGTAAATGCATCCACTGAGAGGATCTGGAAGTAGCAAAACAAGAACGGTAATGAGCACACTGGTTACCCAGATCTTGGCTTCTAAATACTTCTTTCCTTTAAATTAAAAAGAACTGAGGCTCCTTGGAGAAATGACTGATTATCTAGGGCTGGGATGGGGAAAGTACAAGGTGAGCTCAGAGTATCTTTTTTGTGCCAGAAAGCAAGAAACTATCGAAACCACTCAAAATAGACACAGAATGCCTGAAGAGGCATTTACAGGCCAAATCTAGGACAATTTTAGCATCAAAACCGATAATGGTACAGAAGATCATAATCCACTGAATAAAACAGGAAACTATGAGTATAAGTAGATACAAATTAAATGAGTAAACAGTGTCACAAAGATGGATATTTACCTAGTTTTAAAATACTTTCCCACAAAACATTTATTACAAAAACAAGAACAGTAACTTTACAGTACTAAAGCCCAGGAGATATCACCCTAATAAGGCAGTTATAGAGGTCATCATTAGTAATGAATCAAATTGAAAATGTATGCCCTGTAACAACAGAGTACAATGAGAACAACATAATTTACGTGATATTCCTGCAAAGGTACATCGCTTGCATCACATGAGGAAATAACAGATAAAATCAAATCAAGGAAAATACAACATATAACTATAGTTTGTCATCTCCAAAAGTGCCAAGTTCATGAAAATCATGAAAAGACTAGGGAACTGTTCCAGAAGGAAATAAAGGGACATTATGGGGACATGTGCTATGAAAGACATTATAAAACCTGAGGATTAGATGGTAACAATCTATTAATACTAATTTCCTGGTTTTGGACATTTTGTTTTAGTTACAAAGAAAAATGTTCTTGTAGAAAATAAACACTGAAGTATTTGGGAGTGATAGAGCATCAAGCTGGCAACTTCTTCTCCAATGGTTCCAGCAAAGTTATTTGTGATTTTTTTTTTTTTTTTAAGGTAAATCCAGAAAATCCACTTATGAGAAAACCCAGAAAATTCAACTATGAGTCTGGCAAACCTAGATTCAAAAATCAGGTTCAGTCACTTATGAACTGCAAGGCCCTGGACAAGTTGCTTAATCTCTCTAAATGTTGTTTGCTCAGTGAATAATGAGGATCAATCTGTGGTGAGAATTAAGTAAGAGATACAAGGCACCTTAGCACAATGTCTGGCACTTTGTATGTGCTGTTTAATTGAAAATTCTAATTTCTCTGAAAATAAAATCTGATACCGTAAGGCTTAGTTTTCCCTAAAATACTTAGAAGAGAATACCCAACCCTGGTCACATTCTAGCATTTGTATATAGACTTTTAGTCATCAATCACAGTTACTATTTCTAGAACCTGCTGTTTGCAATTCTGTATCATGGTCTGTCACTGTCTTTGCATAGAAGGAAAATGCAAATGCCAACCTCTTCTATGATTCATTCCCCCTTTGTCTTCAAACCATGCAGTCTGGTTTGCCGTTGTGTAAAGGATCATTAAAGTTATTCTTCTGGGCCAGGAATTGTGGCTCATACCTGCAATCCCAGCACTTAGGGAGGTCAAGGCAGGGGGATCCCTTGAGCCCAGGAGTTCAAGACCAGCCTGGGTAACATGGCGAAACCCCATCTCTACAAAAAATATAAACATTAATTAGGCATAGTAGCACATGCCTATAGTCCCAGCTACTCAGGAGGCTGAGGTGGGAAGGTTCCCTGAACCCAGGGAGGCCGAGGCTGAAGTGAGCCATGATCGTGCCATTGCACTCCAGCCTGTGTAACAGAGATCCTGTCTCAAATTTAAAAAGTTATTCTTTTGGTCATTCTGCTAGTGATTGCTTCACTTCAGTCCACAAGACAGCAGTATTCAGTATCCTATTCTCAACTACTTATCACAGCTGATTTGTCTAAGACAATGTATATTTATCTGGCCTTCAGGGAGTACAGTTTCCTCCTTAAGTGAAGAGCAAGAAGGGAAGAACAGCACAACTCAAAGGAAAAAAAAAAAAGAATGACAACCCTCACCTGGGAAACAGTGGAATAACAACCATATAAGGAAGGAATTCCAGGGGTCTCAGATGTCCCTTGTACACTGTCCAAGTCAAGAAACGGATACATGAACTTCTGGCTACTTACTATTAACCTTACAGAAATGGTTGGGGTATTTTTCCCCAATTATATGTGTGTGCATATATATTCTGACATCCATGAGATTGTCTGTGTACACCAGGACAGTGCTACTCACAGTCCACAGATCAGTGCCAGTCTGCAAATTGTTACTGGTCTAAATAAGTAGACCAGTAACTGGTCAATAAGTAGTTACTGGTCTAAACAAAGTAAGTAGAGAAATTAAGGGTAAGAACTTAGAAAACTTTAAAATTTGACATACTAAGTTTGCTGAATATAATAATTTAAAAATCAGGACTTATATTTCATGTCTTTACAATTAGTGCTTTTAAAAATCTAGTTATTTTTACTGTACTTTACAAAAATATTGAATTGTCATAGGTTGAGAGAAAAAAAGAACTGGTCTTTTACCACAGATAGTTTAAAAAGCAATACATTAATTTTCATATCCTACATTTATACACGATAAGTTAATATTCACTGGGCACTTACTACATGCCCGGTACTGTATGCTGTACACAATCTTGCTAAATCCTCACAGGGGTCTAAGTCCTATTACTACCCTCATTCCCCAGACGAGAAAGCTAAGGCTCAGAGAGGATGTACAACTTACCTAAGTTCCACAGTAAATGACATGAACTTAAGCCCTTAATCACTAAGCCATAGAGTCCTGAAAACCACATAAAGTAATAAAAGAAAACTGTAAAGTTACAGAGAAATGATGGAAGAAGGGATTCCGGAATGCATGATAGACCAGTTGGTGTTCTTTGAATATGGGTATTTTGACTTTGCTCCATGATATATGTAAGAGTAGTCTACTTAACTAGGCTCAAGTAAAGATAAACTGTATACATACATACATCTCATAGGGATCCAAAGGCAGGGATTGAATCAATGTCAGAAACCAAAGATGGCTGGCTGTCTCTAAGGGTCTGTGCAGTTACTGACACTATGAGTGGTTCTGCTTTGTTCTCTTTGCCAAGGTCGTCGTCTTCAACCTGCACAACCAAAGATGGCCCAGCCCAATACACCTGCACATCACCAGCATTTAATCTCCCTCTGCCTCTCTCAGAAGTTCACATTTTCCCCAAAAGCCACACAGGTCAGAAGTTATAGACTGGCTATCTTATGAATCAAGCACCCCTTCTGGTCTTGCAGCATGGTAGGGTAGTCATGTGATACAGAACCTGGGTAAATCCACCTATAACAGCTAAGCATCAGAGCAGGACATCAAAGTCCATATCTCTTTTACTATATCACCTGATCTTTGAACAGACAGCAATAGTCCAGAAGTCTTGAGGAAAGATTTGCACTCAAAGATTTGTTTTCTTTTACAGGATTTAGGAGAAGGGAGGACAAGGAAAATCTGAGGGGGTGGGGGAAGAATGAAACAGAAGGAGAAATAGAATTACAACAGAACAAACTATGGAAAGGATTATAATATATGGAACACTAGCCCAAGTCATAAACAGTTAACATTCTTCCAGAAAAGTAGGGTTTGTAAAATAACAGACTCATAATTGAGATCTTGGGAACAGTACAGGAAAATGCACAGCTATTTATCTATAATACCTTATGGACCTTGCATTATTGACTTACTCTGCTGCAGTATGATAGAGTACTATATCCAACAGAGAGATCTTAGGAGGGCTTGACACCTAAATCAATAGAACATCTTTAAATTCTAGACTCAGGAAAAAACAGCAGAAAGTCAAAGAAAGAAAGGGAGGAAAGAAGGCTTCTACATTCAGAAGCAGACTGGAAACTATCATAAAGACTATTAGTGCTGTTGGTGAAGCAGGATGGAAGCTGAAGAACTAGAAACTAATTTTATTTATTTGGATCTTTCTTTTTTTCCTTAGTCTGACTAAAGTTTTGTCCCTTTTGTTTAACTTTTAAACAGCCAACTGTTTCATGGATTTTTTGTATTGTTTCTCATCTCAAATTCATGTATTTCTGCTCAGATCTTTACTTTTTCTTCTACTAATTTTAGGTTTGGTTTGCTCTTGCTTTTTTAGTTAAGGTGCATCATTGTTTATCTGAAGTTTTTCTTCTTTTCTATGTAGGCACTAATAGCTATAAACTTCCCTCCTAGTACTGCTTTCGCTATATCCCACATGTTTTGGTATGTTGTGTTTCCACTATAATTTGTTTCAAGAAATTTTTCCATTTCTTGACCTTTGGGAGTTTCATTATTAAATGCCTTTAGTCTTCTTCGGGTTAAATCCACTTGGTGTTCTACAGGCTACATGTGTGTCCGGAATTGGTTCCTTCCAGTGGGTTCTTGGTCTGACTTCAAGAATGAAGCCACGGACCCTTGCGGTGAATGTTACAGTTCTTAAAGATGGTATGTCTGGAGTTTGTTCCTTCAGATGTTCAGATGTGTCCGGAGTTTCTTCCTTCCGGTGGATTTGTGGTCTGGCTTGACTTCAAGAGTGAAGCCACAGACCTTCGCGGTGAGTGTTAACAGCTCTTAAAGGTAGTGCAGACCCAAAGAGTGAGCAGCAGCAAGATTTATTGTGAAGAGCAAAAGAACAAAGCTTCCACCGTGTGGAATCGGAACTGAGCGGGTTGCCATTGCTGGCTTAGGTGGCCACATTTTATTCCCTTATTTGGACCCACCCACATCCTGCTGATTGGTCCATTTTACAGAGCGCAGTTGGTCCATTTTTACAGAGTACTGATTGGTGCGTTTACAAACCTTTATCTAGACACAGAGCGCTGATTGGTGCATTTTTCCAGAGTGCTGATTGGTGCAATTATAAACCTTTAGCTAGACACAGAGCACTGATTGGTGCATTTACAAACCTTTAGCTAGACACAGAGCGCTGATTGGTGCATTTACAATCCTTTAGCTAGACAGAAAAGTTATCCAAGTCCCCACTGACCCAGAAGCCCAGTCGGCTTCACCTCTCACATGTACTTGGATACTGATAGTTTTCTCTAGGTTTGGAAAGTTTCCTGTTATCCCTTTGAATAAACTTTCTATGCCTACCACTATCTCTACCTCCTCTTTAAGCCCAATAACTCTTAGATTTGTCCTTTTACAGCTATTCTCTAGATCCTGTAAGCATGCTTCAATTGTTACCCTTTCTTTTGCCTGTGTATTTTCAAACAGCATGTCTTCAAGCTCACGAATCCTTTCTTCTGTTTGGTCAATTCTGCCGTTAAAAGACTCTGATGCATTCTTCAGTACAACAGTTTCATTTTTCAACTTCAGAATTTCTGTCTAATTCTTGTTATTTCACGCTCTTACATTTATCTGACAGAATTCTGAATTCCTTCTGTGTTATCTCAAATTTCTTGGAGTTTCCTCAAAACAGATGTCTTGAATTCTCTGTCTGAAAGGTCAGATATCTCTATTTCTTCAGGATTTGTCCCGGGTGCCCTATTTAGTTCATTTGGTAAAGTCATGTTTTCTTCGATCATCCTGATACTTGTAGACATTCATCTGTGTCTGGGCATTGAAGAATTAGGTATTTATTGTAGTCTTTGCAGTCTGGGCTTGTTTGTACCCATCCTTTTTGGAAAGGCCTAGATATTCTAAAGGACTTAGGTGTGGTGATCTAAGCTGTATCTGCTTTAGGGGGGTCCTCAAGCCCAGGAGCACTATGTTTCTTGCAGATTCTTAAGAGGTACCACCTTGAGGGTCTTGGACAAAATTCAAGAGTTCTCTGGATTACTAGAAAAAGACTCTTGTTTTCTTCCTTTACTTTCTCCCAAACAAATAGAATCTCTCTTTCTCTCTCTCTGCTCTGAGCTACTTGGAGATGGGGGTGGACTGACACAAGTACTCCTGTAACCACCAGCTCAAGGACTTCGCTGGGTCAAACCTGAAACCAGCATAGCACTGGGTTTCACCCAAGGCCTACTGTAACCACACCCTGGCTGCCACCTCTGTTTGCTCAATGTCCTAGGGCTCTACAATCAGCAGGTAGCAAAGCCAGCCAGACCTACGTCCTTCCCTTCAGGACAGCAAGCTCCCCCAGGCTCCTGGTGGGGCCAGAGGTGCTATCCTGGAGGCAGAGACCACAGTCAAAAACCTTAGATGTCCACGTGCTGTTCTACTGCATTGCGGCCGAGCTGGCAACCAAACCACGAGACACAGTCGTTCCTACTCTTCCCTCCCCTTTCCAAAGGCAGAGGAGCCTCACCTCATGTCCACTGACACCTCAGGTAAACAGGGAGTACTGGCCCAACTACCATCTAGCAGTGACTCACTTTTCAGGGGAGTGGGCTCTCCTCTGGTGGCCCAAGGCAGGTCCAGAAACGACATCCAAGAGCCCAGTCCTGGAATCAGATATCCTAAGAGCACTGATTATTAATTTTTGAAACAGAGTCTCGCTCTATCTCCCAGGCTGAATGTAGCAGTGCTATCACAGAACACTGCAGTCTCAATACCCCAGGCTCAAGCAATCCCCTCACCTCAGCCTCCTGAGTAGCTAGGACTACAGGTACACCCCACCACACCCGGCTTATTTTTTAAAAAATTTTTTGTAGAGGTGGGGTCTCATTAGGTTGCCCAGGTTGGTCTCAAATACCTGGATTCAAGTGACCCTCTTGCCTCAGCTTCCCAAAGTGCTGGGGTTACAGGTGTGAACCACCAAAACTAGCCAATTTTTTTCCCAAGGAGTAGGGAAAGGTGTGGGGAAGAACTCTCAGAATTGATGAATGTCATTTAACTTGAAGATGAGTAAAAACTTTGACGAGAGAAGTTTCTGTACCTAGAATGAATGAACAAGTAAATACAGCAAATTTTCTAAACTTCCCTTTATTCCCCTTTACTTATAAATGGAAGGCACACACAGGAAGGCAGCTACAGGATTCTAAGGTAGTTGTTTGAACATCAGCAGAATCTGTTCATGCTAAGAGGATGTAATTCATGGAAAGTGGGCAGTTCCACAAAGGAATTAAGTTGCCATGCTCAGGCAAACATCACTGATGGTACTCCCCATTGCTTTCCGTCCAGAGTAAAGGGTGTATGTATATGAATGTGTGCTGGCAACACAGACTTGAAATGTTTGTCACACTAAACACTTGGCATTCAAGGATCTGACATTTGAGGTTTCAAAGTTCACTGCATGTAACAAATGATTTTGCTAAGTATGAATCTGAATTGCCTGGGTTGCAGGACAGCTTTGCAGGAATGAGTTACTTGGCTGGTCAGTGTGCCTAAAGCTGACCAGCTCAGTGTGGTCTTACTATTTTATTTAACACAGGATTTCAATTAATTGTCAGGAAAATAAGTAGGGTTATTATTATCCCCATTTGATAGCTAAGAAAGATATATGCTACACTGTGGTATCTTGAAGATTTCAGAACACATTTCAGCGGTCTTGCTTGAAATACTGTGTTGCTATTTCAATGCTTATGGCTAACCTCCCCAATTAGACTTTAACGATTTTGAGAGTAAGAAGTATATATTTACTTCTCCCTAAAGTGCTTAATGTAAGGCAGTAAACATAGCAGATATTCAAGAAAATCTTTTGAACAAATGCAATTTATTTCCATACAGAATTCATCGTCTCACGTTTCGCCCAGGTTAGGTTATAAGTGTTCTCAAGAAGAAAAATGTTTAAATTGCAAGCCTGAGGATCTAGCCTCTATTTAGTCTCAATTTAATTCTGGATCTAGAAGATGAAAGTTATCCCAATTTAACGGAAAGACTTTCAAAGTACAGATACAACCAGGAAATAGCTCCAGAAAATGCTTGTCCATAAGAAGCAAAGATCACAAGTGTAAGGTCTTTTATAGTAAGTTCCAATAATGTCCACATCAAATTCTTATATATTGAAATATTATATTTATATATTTGACAATTTATGTGAAATCATTATTTCTATACATAATATGAATCCATGTTATTCAAACTGACATTTAGTAAAGCAACAAAAAAGGAATACTACCACAACCATTAGAAAATAGTTATGCTAACTATTAATACTTTAGGCTCTAAAAAAAAATAAGTAAAAATCCATTCTTGACACTGTTCATTCACTTAACAATAGTGGACAGAATTTCTGGATTTGGAACCATCTATGTAAGTCCAATGTTAACATTTCCATTTTGATGAAGTCAGACTAAGTGCATTTGCAGGAAACCATCACTACCGTGGAGAGAAACTGTATTGATAATGTTGAAACATTTTCTGTTGTTACACGTTAATGTCACAGAACTAGACTGGAGCCTGTTTACAAACCACTGTGTTGTGTTAGGCTATGCTGCATTACATTGTTTAAAACCAGCACAAAAGCAAAGTCTTGCATTTAAGCTAATTCAGAAGGTGAAATGGGGGCTGACGAGAATGCCACACCTCAGCTTACTATCCCACTTCTACACCCCAAGGACTTAGTTCTTTCATTCTTCACCAGTACTTCCACTGAAGCCAACAAATGAGTAATGACCCAGAGGAAACATGTTGGTGATAAAATCTATGGCAGGATTTTGGTTCCTAAAGCCCTTTCACCATTTCTGTACTTTTGACTAAGGTTCAGACTTTACAGGTACATTAATGGGGGCCAGTCATCTTAAAGCTTGGAAAATAAATGAAGCAAGCTTTGGGGAGAAATTTTACCAGAATTCACATCTATCCCCATGGAAATTTACAATTGTCAAATACCAGCAATGTAAACACAAGGTACATTTTGTCCCTCGGTGGGGCCGGGGGTGGGGGATGTCCTGAAAAGCTAAGCAAGGTTTTTTAGAAGTCTTAAGTGTGGAAGAAAAGGTGATGTATACATACTCGTCCCAAGCTTAACTGCTACGACCATGTAGTTCCACGTTTTTTCCTAAGTATAAGTCAATTCAAGTGCTCATTATTTTAAGTCAAATGTTTTGCTACCAAGATTGCTAATTAGTGACGGCAGAAACATAGCATTATTTTTTTAATCTCATTTACGTAAAATGGTTCAGAATCTACCTAAACGAGAATTCTTTTTTTGGAGACACAGTCTTGTTCTGTTACTCAGGCTGAAGTGCGGTGGTACAATCTCAGTCCACTGCAACCTCCACCTCTCAGGTTCAAGCAATTCTCCTACCTCAGCTTCCCGAGTAGCTGGGATTACAAGCACCCGCCACCATGCCCAGCTAGTTTTTGTGTTTTCAGTAGAGATGGGGTTTCACCATGTTGGCCTGGCTGGTTTCAAACTCCTGACCTCAGGTGATCTGCCCACCTTGGTCTCCCAAAGTGCTGGCATTACAGGTGTGAGCCATCACACCCAGCCTAAATGAGCAATTTTTTAAATCATATTTTTGTACTGAAAATTTACAGATCTGAATGGACACCACTAAAGCATAAACACAAATATTTTTAAAATTTTATGACTACTTGTCTGTCCATAGTCATAAATTCTATCCAAGAAAAAAAAATCCAAATTTACCTTTATTATTGATCTCACTGATCTGGTCCAGTCTATTTGATTTGTGTACAAGATTTTTGGATTAAATATAGTGAAACAAATCATAGAGCATAACACCCTATATGTCACATACACAGCATATTGCAGTTATTCTCCAAAGGCATATGCATAAATTATCTCACCAGGAATATTTACCAGGGTCCTGCTGCTTTTCCTTATAATTTTGGTCTAGGTCCATATGCAACCAGCATATAAAAGTACTGACAAGTTTCCTAGAGTAGATCGTATCTCCTTGAAAACAACTAAGGGTAGAGTTCTACCACATTTCTTAGCTAGAAAGTAGCTGGCAACTCTATTTTCATTCCATCCATCATTTTACATCTGTGCAACGATTCTTCCATACCAGCTTCTAGTTTCAAGATACTACAGTCAAATGTTCTGCTTGAGAAAAAAACAAATTTAGATGACCCTAGCATTGCTTACCAATGTATTTTATTACACTGTACCTAATAAGAAACAACTTACATGTACATATGTTGAAAGTTTAGTAAGTGCCTCACTAATTTATTTGATCCTTACAAACCTACTGTAAAGCAGGTTATCACCATCCTCACCAAGAACAAGTGCAAACTGAGACTCCGAGAAATTTATGTCACTTGTCCAAAAGAGCCCTAGAATTCAATGGGAAAAAAAATTGATGCCAAGTTCAGAGCATGAGACTAAGGATATAAGAAATGGTAAAATGTTTCCACTAGAATTGGCAAGTTATAGAATAATTTGTTCTTCTGGAAAAAGATAATTTGCGTTTTTCATGAAAGAGGGAAACAAAGGGGGGGGGGGGACTTGCTTAACACATGACAGAAAGACTAAAAGACTGAATCATTTCAAAAACAGTCAATAACTCTGATCACACCAGAGCTGAAGAGCAGCAAAGAAACAAGTGACCAGGAAGTCAGGAAAGCCATGGGTCATTTCAGTTTTCATAAATGAGTACCTTTTTTTTCATAGTATCCCTAAAAACTCAGCGAGATGTGAAGACTATCACAAGCTTAGACCTCCAAGTAAGGAAACTGGACAATTATCAGTTCACTCCCAAAAGTCTTTGCAATCCTGAAGGACTGTTCATATCCACAATTACTTTCTTCTTCCCACACTTTCCCTCTTCACATTTGGCTTCCACACTTAGTACTCTTAATGAGACCATCCATCCTAAAGCAGATGTAAGTGCCTCAATTACTTCAGACGCAAGTGCCTCAATAAAATTCATGAACCTCCTTAGAAATATATGCAAAACTATGAGCACTTGCACATTTTTCTAAAGGGATCCACAGCTTTCATCAGTTTTCAAAGTTCTGTGACCCCAAAAAGATAAACACTGCTCTCCAAGATCACAAATAACAGTATTCATTAAATCCAATAATCATTTCTCATTCATTTTAATCTCCCTACCTTACTTGATGCCATTTGTTACCCAAGCTTGAAATCCTAAAATATCCCCTTTCTATAATCTATGTCACTAGTGTCATCTAACTCTAACGACTGATGGTTGTGACCTATGTGACTTCATTTATCTCCTTTTCTTCTTCCTCCTCCAAGGATCTGAGCATTCCTTTGTGTTCTCTCTATTTACTTCTGTAAGCCAGTGGTTCTCAATATGCCATCTGTAGACCACTGCAGCACCTGGGAACTTTTAAGACACACAAATGGTTCCAGTCCCACCCTCATGCCTCCTAAATCAGAAACTCTGTGGAGTGTGACCCAGCAATATGAGTTTTAACAGCCCCTCCAGGTACATGCTCAAGTTTTAGAAATACCGCCCTGAGCACAGTAAGCTTCAAGTCTATTATTTTGTTTTTCAAACATTTAATGAATACTAGCTATGTGCAAGGACCTCATCTTAATGTGACAACTTTTCAAAATTGATTTTAGATGTTTCACAGAGTTCCAAATTCTGAGTACCTATGGAATATATGCAGTTCCCAAATTATCTCAAGCTGAGTCCAAAACCCAGTTCATCAACAACCCTCCACCCCGACTCTAAACCAACCTCCCCACCCCCCACAAGCACAGGCAATCAATTTTCTTACTCTGTTCAGTGACTGAAAACTCTGTTCAGTGACTGAAACAGCAACACAGAGAAGGGGAAGGGGAAGGGGAAGGGAAGGGGAAGGGGAAGGGGAAGGGAAGGGGAAGGGAAAGGGGAAGGGGAAGGGAGTCTTAAATTTTCTTAATGCAGGGTTTGAATACATTTGATCAGCTTGGCCTGATGAGAAAACATGAGAAAGCAGGTGGTTTTGGGAATGAGTGTGCCAGCCTTGCTTACTCCCTGTCCCACTACTCACAATTCACAGTCTAGGACTCATTATTCTGTGCTTCTGAGGCAAGATGTCTCCTGTACTCAACAGTGTCCCATGAATTGAGAGTTTCAACCTTGCCTTGTGGGAACAGGCACATTCCTTGGATACAAAATTCCAGGATACAAAATCAACAGACAAATATCAGCAGCATTTCCATACATCAACAATGTCCAAGCTGACAGCCAAATCAAGACTGTAATCCTATTTCTACAGCAGCCACAAAAAAATAAAATAAAACAAAACACCTAGGAATACAGCTAACCAGGGAGGTGAAAGATCTCTACAATTATAAAACACTGCTGAAAGAAATCAGAGATGACACAAACAAATGGAAAACATTCCATGCTCATGGATAAGAAGAATCAATATTGCTAAAATGGCCCAAAGCAATTTACACATTCCATGCTATTCACATCAAACTACAAAGACATTTTTCATAGAATTAGAAGAAAACTATTCCAAAATTCATATGGAACCAAGAAAGAGCCCGAATAGTCAAAGCAATCCTAAGCAACAAGAACAAATCTGGAGGCATCACATTACCCACCTTCAAACTATAGTAACCAGAACAGCATAGTACTGGTACAAAACAGGCCACTGGAACAGGTTAGAGAACACAAAATAAAGCCATACAACTACAACCATCAAGAAATATCAACAGGCTGGGCACGGTGGCTCATCCCTGTAATCCCAGCACTTTGGGAGGCCGAGGTGGGCGGACCACCTGAGGTCAGGAGTTTGAGACCAGCCTGACCAGCATTGTGAAACCCCATCTCTACAAAAATACAAAAAAATTAGCCAGGCATGGTGGCAGGCACCTGTAATCCTAGCTACTCAGGAGGCTGAGGCAGGACAGTCTCTTGAATCCGGGGGACAGAGGTTGCAGTGAGCCAAGATTGCACCGCTGTACTCCAACCTGGGTGACAGAGCGAGACTCTGACCAAAAAAAAAAAAAAAAAAAACCAAGTCAACAAAAACAAGCAATGGAAAAGGGACTCCCTATTTAACAAATGGTACTGGAATACTGGAATAATTGGCTAGAAGATTGAAACTGGACTCCTTCCTTTTACCACATAGAAAAATCAACTCAAGATGGATTAAAGACTTAAATGTAAAACCTACAACTATGAAAACCCAGAAGAAAACCTAGATTTCAAGAAGACTCTAAAGGCAATTGCAACAAAAATTAACAAGTGGGACCTAAGTAAAGAGCTTCTCCACATTAAAAGAAATTATCAACAGACAACCTACAGAAAGGGTGAAAATATTTGCAAACTATGCACCCAACAAAGGTCCAATATCCATAATCCACAGTTCCTGGCTCATGTTCCCTTACCTTTTCTGATTGTGGGTCTTAAGACCCTCCCATGAGAGGGTCCCACCGTATACCCTGCGGGAAGAAATGATAATGTCATGAAGCTTCCATAAAAACCCAAGAAGAGAGGGTTCAGTAAGCTTCCAGATAGCTGAACATGTGTAGGCCAAGAGGAAGGTGAAGAAGAACTCTTCCATGTGCAGGGAGGGTGGTGCACCCCATCTCCCCAGGGTCAGAAGCTCCAGAGCTTGGGACCTTTCCAGACCTCACCCTATGTACCTTTTTATCTGGCTATTTATCTGTATCCTTTAAAATACCCTTCTTAGTAAATGTGTTTCTCTGAGTTCTGTGAACTGCCCTAACAAATTAATCGAACTCAAAGAGGGGGTTGTGGGAATCCCAACTTGATGTGTGTGTCAGAAGTTCCGGAGGCCTGGGCTTGCAACTGGTGGGGAAAGGAGCCCTTAACCTGTGGGATCTGGCACTATACCTCCAGGCAGATAGTGTCAGAATTGAATTGGAGGATACCCAGCTGGTGTCCACTGCTTGGTGGTGGGGAGAGACCCGCCCCACACACACATTTGGTCACGGGAGTTTTCTTTGCATAAATTGCTGTGGTATGACAGTAGAGGAAAAACACAGAGTCTTCCCCACACAATAAGAACTTAAATTAACAACCAACCACATAACCCCATTTAAAAATGGGCAAAGGACATGAACAGACACTTCTCAAAAGACAAATACATGGCCAACAAACATGAGAAAATGCTGAATATCACTAATCATTAGAAAGCAATCAAAGCAACATGAGATATCGTCTCACACCAGTCAAAATATTATTACAAACTCAAAAACTAGCAGATGCCGGTGAGGCTGCAGAGGAAAGAGAATGCTTATACACTGCTGGTGGGAAAGTAAATTAGTACAGCCACTGCAGAAAGCAGTTTGGAGATTTCTCAAAGAACAAAACAGAACTACCATTTGATCCAGCAATCTACTGCTGGACTCATATACCTAAAGGAATATAAATACCCAAAGGAGTATAAATCATTCTATTATAAAGACATATGTACATATATGTTCACTGCAGCAATAATCACAATAGCAAAGACATGGAATCAACCTAAATGCCCAACAATGATAGTCTGGATAAAGAAAATGTGGTACGTATACACCACAGAATACTATGTGGCCATAAAAAAGAACAAGATCATGTCCTCTGCAGGAACATGGATGGAGCTGGAAGTCATTATCCTTAGCAAACACACACAGGAACAGAAAATGAAATAGCACGTTCTCACTTATAAGTGGAAGCTAAACATTAAGTACACATGGACACAAGGCAAATATAGATATGGAGGCCTACTTAAGGGTGGAGAATGAGGATCAAAAAACTATTTATTGGGTACTATGCTCATCACCTGGGTGATGAATCTGTACACCAAACCCCCATGACACATAACTTACCCATGTAACAAATGTGCCCATGTACCCCCAAACCTAAAAATAAAACTTGGAAAGATAACAGAAAGAAAAAAACTAAGCCATGTGAACATTAACCAAAAGAAAGCTAGCATGGCTAAATTAACCTCAAGGTAAATTTCACAACAAATAACATTATCTGCAATTAAAATGATCATTTTATAACGATGAAGGGATCAATTTATAAAGATGTAAAAATCCTAAAATTTATGTACCTAGTAACAGAGCTTCAAAACACATGAAGCTAAATATGATATAAATATAAGAAAAAAATTGCTTTAATCCATGATTGTATTCAGCTATTTCACTATCCCTCTCTGTTACTGACAGAACAAGTAAGCAAAAAATCAACAGACATGGAAACTTGAACACTGTCAACCAACCTGACCTAACTGACACTTGAAGAACACACTACTCAACAACAGCAGAAGGCACATTCTTTTCAAATACAAACAAAACATTTTCCAAGACATATTTTGTCATAAAACAAGTCTCAATAAATGAATGAGGATCATACAAAATGTTTCTTAAGCACAATAGAATAAAAATAGAAGTAACAGAAAGATCTCTGGAAAATCCTCTAGGAAGGGAAAAAAAGAAAGGAAATACTAAGCTAAACGCTTCAAAGTCATAATGTTTATATACCCATAAAAAAGTAAATACTGAAGAATTATTTAACCAAAATTTCACTATAAATATGTTGGGGGGAATTGGAGATGGTGGTATAAGAAAGCAAAGGCTTTATATATCACAACAAGGTTAAAAAAAAAAGTGTATAACTGATAAATCAAAAAGTCAGCAATATATGTATATTAATCGTAAATATGGAGAAGTATAAGTTTAGAAGAAACAGCAGACAGAATTCAGAGTCACTACTGCATGTTGGGGAACTTCCTCTCAATTATTGCATGTGGGGAAACTTGGAGCAGAAAGGGCAGGGCATTTTGTTACATGTAATATTCTGACTTTTCAAACTATATACATGTAGTACTTTAATAAAATACCTTTAAAGAGATTTCATCTATATCATCTAATTTTATCCCCAGGGAAGGAGGTATAGTAACCCCTGATTTGACAAATGAGGAAACTAATATTTCAGGTAAAGTAGCTTGCCCAAAATGAAAGCCACTACAACTTTTTTAACTTAATCATATAAATAATATAAATTATGCCTGCTATGACATCACCTACACAGATAAATATGAGAAGGTAAAAAAATTACATTGTTTTTAAATCTCAGTTTTATTTCTGGAAATATTTTTTTATTTTCTGCTCTCTACTGTAGAAGACTAGTTTATTGTCACAGAGCAAGATGAAATATTCACACTCAACCCCTCCTGTTAATAGACTTTTAAAAGAAATTTGAACAAAGATTTTGGCAAATGTAAAGAACTAAACTGTACTCAGAAGTAAACACTATTTTAATCATTATCTTTCATTGGGGTAAGATGCACATAACCTAAGATTTACCATCTTAACCTTTTTTTTTTTTTTTTTTTTTTTTGAGACGGAGTCTCGCTCTGTCGCCCAGGCTGGAGTGCAGTGGCCGGATCTCAGCTCACTGCAAGCTCTGCCTCCCGGGTTCACGCCATTCTCCTGCCTCAGCCTCCTGAGTAGCTGGGACTACAGGTGCCTGCCACCACACCTGGCTAATTTTTGTATTTTTAGTAGAGACGGGGTTTCACCGTGGTCTTGATCTCCTGACCTTGTGATCCGCCCGCCTTGGCCTCCCAAAGTGCTGGGATTAGAGGCGTGAGCCACCGCGCCCGGCATCTTAACCGTTTTTAATCATACAGTTCCAGTGGCATTAAGTACATTTCACGTTGTTGTGCAACTACTGCCACCAACACCCATCTGCATAGCTTTTTTTCATCTTCCCAAATTGACTTTATCCATTAAACAACTCTCCAATTCCCCCACCCTCTAGCCCCTTGAAACCACCCTTCTATTTGTCTCTATGAATATGACTACTGTGGGTTTGTCATGTAAGCAGAATCATATGGTATTTGTTCTTTTTGTGACTGGCTTATTTCACTTAGCATAATGTTGTCAAGGTTCATTCATGCTATAGCAAAAACACTTGCGAAAAGCCAGTTTCCAAAACAGCATAAACATCAGTTCTTTGACAATGCTGTGAGAAATTAAAGCACTGGTGAATTCAAGGGAAATTAGTAAAAAATTAATGCTTCCCTCTCCCCGAACCCTGATCAGGACACCAAAAGGGGGAAAAAAAATAGGTCACAATTTTAAACTATTGGGAAAGGGTATCCTGGTAACTTTACAGTGTGCATGAAGGAATTGGGGGGAAAATCGTAATTTTGTGTTTTGAAAAATCCAATTACTTTTCTAAGGTTGTTGCTCTTTTGAGTTGTGCAACAAAGGCCTATAGGGAAGGGCTTCTCTAAATGTAGACTGGGTCTGTTTTCCTTCTTAAGGGTAGAGGCATGGAAAAGACAAAAGTGTTCACAAAACCTTGACTCACGGTAAATATCTTATAAATCAGAAGTGAAATAGCCTCCATTCAGTCACATAGAGATCAGGTAGGAAATACAAGAAACATGACCTTTACAGAGTACTTTGAAAAGGTTCCCTTGGTTACAGTTTTTAAAAAACAGACTTGTATGCCTTTACATTCCCCATTATTCCCTCACTCTGAACCTCCACAATGTATTTATGTCCATCTAAAATTCAGACAGAAGTCCCAAGCAGCCTTTCAATGGAGCCACTAAACAAACCACACCAGCCCTTTAAATACCAAAAACACTGCTCTGATAATAGGGTGGGGCTGTTTCTCTGAATTTTAATTTATAATGCAACTAGAATCACTGACCAAATTTTAACAAGAAGTGGTAGCCAGCAGTGCCTCAGGTATCGAGGTGTCTGACAAGCACTCAAGCAAGAGCTGTGCTTTTCATAAGCTCAGAATATTGACACCAAAAAAGGAAAAAGTCTGCTAAAACAAAGTTGGGTATTTTATATGACAACTATATAAAACAGTGTTTTAGACAAGACATTCATTTTTGCTTTGTAAAGATTAAACCATATGGTGTGTCCAAAAATAAATTACCACTGTTAACTAAACTAAGACTATGTCAGCCGGACACAGTGGCTCACGCCTGTAATCCTAACACTTAGGGAGGCCCAGGTGAATCACTGGAGTTCAGGAGTTCGATACTAGACTAGCCAACATGGCAAAACCTTGTCCCTACTAAAAATACAAAAATTAGCCGAGCATGGTGGTGCACGGAGGCTGAGGCAGAAGAACTATTTGGACTGGGGAGGCAGAGGTTGCAGTGAGCCGCGACTGCACTACTGCAATCTAGCCTGGGAGACAGAGGGAGACTCTGTCTTGAAAAAAAGACTATGTCAATGATCTTCCAATGCAAAATTTCCCATTGTCCAAAATTATCTGCCTCCACGTGGTATTTTTCCGGAATACCATATAGTTTCTCCCAAGCCCTGAGACAGGAATAATATAGGGTGGTCGAAGGAGAATAGAAAATTCCAGGCAGCAGTTTCACATGACTAGCAAAAAGGAAACTGTTAGAATACATATATAAGCTAGGAGCCGAGAAGACCCTGAAAAGCAGAATGTTGGTCAAGCTAGCTAAGACCAAGTGGACCCAACATGGCACTGGATTTGACCTAGGTTTCACCTAGGACCTCATTATATGCTCATTAACATACTCAGTCACACCCACCAATGCGAAGACAGTTCCAGGAGCACCCATATGGGTGTAAAAATGGGTAGCACTAAAGTTGAGAAATTTTCACCTTTTTCCAGAAATCTTCATGAATATTCCATCCCTTGATTAAAGAAACCCATAAAGATAGAAGCCAAACCCTGTCTTGAGTACGCCCGCACTCCCCTTTCCTGAGCATATACTTCTCACTTTGCAATAAATCTTAGTACATTTCACTATTTTCCAACTCATCCTTGAATTCCTACTGGAGACACTGTCAAGAGCCTAAACACTGATCAGAGCTGAGGTCCCACTGGCATTTGGGGACCTCCCCCAGTCCACTGGTATCAGTCCAAAAGAAAAAATATTAAGTACCTGGTATTGTCATTACTTAAGTTCTCAAACTGCTACCCAAGTTATAACAGGCACATTTCTCCACGTGATACACACTGTAGGTCAAAACACGAGACCTCAGTCATCACAAAAGAAAAACGGATTCATTAGTTTTGCCTTTCCCATTCAACGAAGAAAAATTTTGACCCACGGGAAACATACACAGTTTTTTCTCTTTTCTCTTTTTAGGCTCCTCCTCTTGCAGGGCCATGTAGGGATTTTCAGAAAAGAATTTCGTCTCTGTGATATTTTATAAACCCAGGCTACTTGATAGAGGGACACTATAAAAATTATCCATTTCCACAGAGTATGTATCTTAGAACATGAAACGCTTTACTATGGGTTTTTAAAAAATCTATAATAAAGATTTTCATCGAATTTGGGGAAATTTCTTTAAGGTACTAATGATATAGAAAATGTTTTTGGACATTTTAGTTCTTTTAATTGCTATATGTTATAAAATCTCATATAAAATCCAAGTGTCATACTTAAATAAAAATTTTAATAAAAAATTATAATCAACATATCTAAATAACTATATGCATATGCACGCACCCACATACACACAAATATACAAAAATTTGACAACTGTACCAATAATCTACAGAACAATGAATGTTTGCCTGCAAGACTATCAGCAAATGAATTACAGAGAGTAAACAGAAAAAGGCATATAATCCTAAAGCAGGATCTACAAATTAAAGGGTTGTTGCAACTTTATTATAAATTTATTTCTAGTCTCATCTTCAAGATTACTAATATAGCATAGTAACACTGGAAGGAGAAAGGAAACAGGTTGAAGTATGCAAATAAAAGATGAAATAATAAGCCACTTTGCCCTCACCACCTCAGTTTACTTTGAAACTCATTAATTCAGTAGACATTTGGAATAAGTACCAGTGTCTTGGATAGAAAAGGGCTCTAAAAATCTTTCCACTCAAATATTCTGTGATCACCGTTTCCTAATATCACATGATTAATGGGACTCGCACTTCTAGACTTCCTAAAAGCAAAATTAGTGTTTACAAATACTTATGATGTACACTGAGTAACAGGTATAGGAGAAATGAATAACCCAGCTTTCAGTTGCCATTGGAAGCCTAGGACCTGAATGAAAATAATTTTTGAGAAAGACTTCCTGACATTAATTTGTGCTTCACACATGGAAATTAACGGCCACTGGATCCTAAGCCATATGATTTGAGGAAAACACTGTCACTTTACGCAAAGCTGGAAAATTCAGTGTTCTCTACAGATGTCAAATATTTTTAAACAAAATTCAATCTCCTGGACTGTCAGTTTAGCAACAGGTTGAAACAGCATTAAGGAGAAGATGGAAGCACATTTAAACTTTAATATCTTTACTCAGAAAACTGGACAATTTAAAGTACTAGCAATATGGAGGTTAACTGTCAAATCTGAAGTACAGAGCATTTAGTAATACTGTTAAAATGATTGTCTCTTCAAACCATCAGCAGGGCTTGCAAGACTTTCCTGTACCAGTACAATGTGAGAAACGCCTATGTTTAGTTTCACGTAGTCCAATTAACTGGCCTCCTCTAGTACAGAGCTCATTTTTCTAGAAACTTTTTTTTTCAATATGATACTGCTACATACTTTTTAACTGAACTATTCCACAGAAATGCATTCCTTTTGTTCTCTCTTGCTTGCATAGGTTAATACATGCTATAATGTCTAAGCCCATCACCAAATCTTTCTATGTCTAGCTTTCCCCTTGATGTTTCTATTTCAAAGTTTTTGATACAGTCCCACTTTTTCTTCAAAGTAGGTTTTATGTTTTCCTTATGCAAAGGATGAATTACAGAGTTTATATGCTATATCAGCTAAAACTCTATCTTTAGGGTAGATGCAAATACAATAACAGAGGTAACTTATGAGGGTCCCTCTATGATGTGAATTAGTAAACTATTAGCCTATGAAGATCTATTCAGAAACATCTGTGCTGCAAATGTTTGATGAAAGTGCAGCTAAACGTCCAAATAGCCTTAAGTCATTGATGGCTCAAAATTCAATTATCTGAAAATAATACTCCCACAAGATTGTAGAAGCTTACATTCACCTTCATAATTTTTACAATTTTTAAGTATCTGTGGGGGAAGGAGTGTCACCATTAAATCGAAAACTTGGCTTGATACATTATAAAAATAAAGAGACTAACATACCTATTGGTTTCATATACCCTCACCTTCCTAAACATGAACAAATTCAAAATTCAGCAGCAGCCATTGGTTCAATATTCAGAAATTCAGAGAATTTTGCAACATGTCTCAAATGCTCATGAAGGAAAAAAGTACATTTTTAATTACAAACCTTTAAATTTATTTAGTTACCTAAAGAAACTTGTAAAACCACATTTTATGGAGGTAAACTTTACCCTTCTTTAAAAAAAAAACAAAACAACAACAACAAAATATATATATATGATCTTTTGGAATGGCTCTTCTTTGTGAGTCAAAGAGTTAAAACCATCTATTTTATTCCCAAATGAGTGTCACACCACTCAGAGGTGCCATGTTTTATTTAAAACATACTCTTACTTAGTAACCACTTTGTTCTAATTGGCAAGGCAAAGCCAGGTCCCTAAAGCACATAGCTCGTTACATTCAGTTTGGATTACAAAAACACAGGATGAAACAAACTGCATCGAAATGTACAAATTAACAGCTCAGGAGTACGGGACAGGGAGGTGGAATTAGATTGTAATATGGAACAAAATCCACAGGGAGGCTGGGGAACAAATCACCAGTGTCTCTATAAACTACACAAGGTTTCCAAATGAGCAAATACACAAAGCAAAGGACAGGCTTTTCCATAACTCAACCAAACTGATAAATATGGATACAACAAAACAGGAGTTTTTTTCCATACTATTATGCACACATATATGAGAGAACGGGAGTACCAACTGGAAGGTTTAACAAATGAAATCTGCAGGTTGCACAGTCTAAATATGAAATTCATCTTTGCTTTCACACTGACAATGTGCAAACAGCCTTGCAATTAAATCATACTTCCAAACATTTTCAAAAAAATCTTCTGAGAAGCTAAACACAGGAGACTAAATTAGAAATGGTGCTTCACTATGCAGCACAGAGAGCAAGGTTAATGAGCTAAAAGTCGTATGAACAAGAACAAGAAAGATGTTAAGAAATGAAGATCTCACCACCAAAACAGAAAATGTGTTAGACAAAAACACTCCCCCCACCACACATGCACACCTTTTCCTAAATTAGCTACTCTGTGAAGCTTTCAGCACTGTTTCTCTAATTATGACAGGATCTAGAGGCAAACTACAACTGAGCTAAAAGAAAAGAGCACAAGAAAAGAGAATACTCCTACACACAAATGCAAAACAATGTTACTGTTATATCCTCACAGTACAATCCCAACTAATCTATTTAGCTTTGGTTTTCACAGTACAATCCCATCTAAGTCTACTACTTTCATTCCATTGGAAGCCTAGGACCTAATAACATCAAACAGTGGAGATTAGATCAAGTCTAAACTCCCACAGATCAAACCTCAGTTCTTTAAAATTTATTGAATCTTGGGAACATGAGTTAACCCATCTGAGTCAAAGTTTCCTTATCTGTAAAATGGAGTTATAAAATCACCAACATTGTGAGGATCAAATGTGATAATATTGTATTAAAGGACTTCATAATATAAAAGGGCTGCAGTAATCTTAGTTAAAATTGCAATTATTTCATTTCAGGATTTTACTGCCTTAAAAAAATAGATATATATAATTGTCCGTATCTTTCTTTTTTCACAAAAACTAATTCTTGTTCCACACTAAAGTATCTGTCTTTTGGCATTCTCCATTTAAGATTATGTACCATTTTTCTTTTTCTTCAAACCAGAAGTCTTAAGGTATTTTTTCTTCTCTATCCCCAATATTTAGTTTTAAAGTAAATTAAGAAATGTAGAACAACCTTTGATAATAGTTAAGATTGTCACTCTTTCTTTCTTGTTCCTGCTTTTGCCATGTGATATGCAAGTTCTTGCTTGGCCTTCTGCCATCACTGGAAACTTCCAGAGACCTCCCCAGAAGCAGATGCCAGTACTATGCTATTAAACCTCTTTTTTTTATAAATTAAAGAAAAAAATAGTTAAGACTGTTAACATATAGTTAGATCTACTTTACACTGCAAGAACCAGCTAAGCACTGAGGCTTTTAAATGGTATAAAATTTTATAGCATGAAAGATGATATTTTAGTCATACATTAATGGCCCAAAGATAATGTCCAATCTTTTTACTCATCATCCCTGCTGTGGACTAAGAATTAAGTACAAGGGGGTATTATATCCAGGAAAAATGTCAAAAAGCAACCTCATCATAATCTTCTAATTCATACACAAAGGAAACAGCCAGAACAAGAACTACAGTAAGTATCTGAAACTTGGTGGAGCCAAAGCCTCTGAGGCACAAAACAGTCTCCTGCTTTTCTGAGTCTATCTGAAAGTTATCCATATTCCTAACAAGTCTAAACGGGAGCCCATAAACCCAGGCCTGGTCATTCTGATACAGTAGCCTGCATTAGTCTACTGAGGACACGAAACATAGGGAATATTAGCAATTAACTTCCCGCCCCACTCCCCGAGACAGAGTTTTGCTGTGTCACCCAGGCTGGAGTGCAGTGGCACGATCTCAGCTCACTGCAACCTCTGCCTCCTGGGTTTAAGTGATTCTCCTGCCTCAGTTTCCAGAATAGCTGGGATTACAGGCGTGCGCCACCCCTCCCAGTTAATTTTTTTATTTTTTAGTAGAGATGGGTTTCACCATGTTGGCCAGGCTGGTCTCAAACTCCTGACCTCGTGATCCACCCACCTCAGCCTCCCAAAGTGTTGGGATTACAGGCAAGAGCCACCGTTCCTGGCTTTAACTCATACTGCTTTTCATGTCACAGAGGGTTGTCTAATTACATGAAAAGAGGCCAACCATTTCCAACCCAAACAGTTCTCTAAACTAGAAGTCTCCAAGCTTTGATAAAGGTGTACCATCAGTATAAAATGTGAGTGCACATCTCTTCCATGTCTGTTTTAAAAGTAGTTACATATTACTGTAGTGGACTGAATGATGTACCCTGTCCCTGTCCCCACCTCCCAAAATATGTTCACGCAGAATCTGTGAATGTGATAATTTTGGGGAAAAAAGCTTCTGCAGATGTAATTAAGTTAAGGATTTCCAGATCAGATAATCTGGGATAAGAGTGGGGCCAAGGACACTTGTCCTTAGAAGAGACAGAAGAGGGAAAGACAGAGACTCACAGGGGAAAAAGTCATGTGGATGAAGCAGAGACTAGAGTGATATGTCTACCAGCAAAGGAATGCCAAGAACTACTGACAAGCCAGAAACAAGCAGCAGCATGGAATAAATTCTCCCTCAAAGGTTCTAGAGGAAACCAACCCTGCCATTACCTTGGTTTCAGACGTCTGGCCTCCAGAACTGCAAGAGAATAAACTTCTGTTGTTTTAAACCACCAAGTGTATGGCAATTTGTTGTGGCAACCCTTGGAAACTAATATAGATACCAATGAGATTATGTATATAGGACAGAAATAAACACAAGCAGGAATTCTAACATTTTCTCTCAATGCCACAAAGGATAATCCTGTCTTACCATAAAGAGACCACAGCTTTAGACCAACGTGTAGGAAGAAATAAAGCCAAGTGACAGACGAAACTATCTTAAAAGACCTAGTAACTACTACATTTCTTCCACTTTCCCTATCATACTCTAATACATGGTCACAATTTTCCCACTTGAGGCCTGAAAGAAGCCACCTCTCAGCTATTTCACAGCACTGAGCACTTTGTTTCCCGTTAGAAATGCAACAATTATTTTTGACATAATTTCCATAACATCATCATCTTTAACACACTGCTTCATATATCTTGACTAGCATAATAATTAACCACACAATTAATTTAAGAATGCTTATTAGTGAGACATCAAACTGCTATAGACTAAGAGATCAGAAAAGGCTGCCACAGTCCAGCACTGCTAATCTGTTAAGGACCTGTTGCCCGAGTCTTGCTCGCATTTCAGAGTGAGGCTACACCATAAAGAACAGAATTTCTTACAGAAACATTATTTTAACATAGTTAAGCAAGTGCTGAAGAAAAGAAGAGAGAAAAAACACAGGATTGCAACTGTGGTATAAAAATGGCCGTTGACAACAAATGTCCCTCTACAGGTGACTAGATAAATAAATGAGGGCATATTATAATGAAGGTGACCAATTAAGGTATCAAACAAATTGGTACACTTACAAGAGTACCAGTTTGGTACAAACTATTAAGATTTTCACTAGCACAAAGTGCATAAACGGAGATTGTTCTAGGTAAATCTAGATATTAATTATAACGGAATATTATAGTTAAAATGAACAAGAGCAACGTGTCAACATGATTAGTTTCTAAAAGCATTATTTAAAAGAATACAAGTTGTAGACTGACTAGTACAAAATACCATTTAAACATTTTTAAAACAATCATAATATTTATATAAATGCCCATTCATAATAAAAAGTATAAATACAAGGATAAGGAGAGTAGTTGTCTCTGAGACAGGAAGATGATGAATAGGGTAAAAGAAAACTGTGACATTTTAGTGTCCTTTTTAATGTGATAGGGAAAAAGACAAAACATTAACATTTGTTACTTCTGGGTGGGTTTGTGGATATTCTGAATGTCAGACACCCAACTATGCAACAGGTACCTACCAACAGACACATCATGGTTAAGTAGAGCCTGGTAAGTCGAGCTGTCCCCTTTTAACAAACACATGACCAAAACGTGTGTGTGTTATACTTGAGAAATCCCTCTTGGGCGTTCAGCTTTGAAGAAATCAAACAGTATACAAAAGCAACCAAGTCAAAAAGATTACAAAAACAGAAATACTCTGTTCAAACACTGCTTTTTTTGCTTTTTTTTTTTTTTTGAGACGGAGTCTCGCCCTGTCACTAGGCTGGAGTGCAGTGGCCCGATCTTGGCTCACTGCAACCTCCAACTCCCTGGTTCAAGTGATTCTCCTGCCTCAGCCTCCCAAGTAGCTGGAATTACAGGGACGTGCCACCACACCTGGCTAATTTTTGTATTTTTAGTAGAGATGGGGGTTTCACCATGTTGGCCAGGATGGTCTGGATCTCCTGACCTCATGATCTACCCGCCTCAGCCTCCTAAAGTGTTAGGATTACAGGCATGAGCCACCGCACCTGGCCAACAGTTGCTTTCTTTTGGGAAAAGGTGAATTTGAAAAATCAAGGTATGACAAGCTTACAAATTCCACTATCCTGCAAAATGTTTGGTATTGAAATTGGTAATTTGTTTCTAAATTATCTGTGGAGTTCCTACATTTCTTAAAAGAAACATATATAAGAAGAGCTTAAAATTTGTCAGACTCACTCTGTTCCTCTTACTGTGTGTCTGGAATTGATGGGTTCTTGGACTCACTGACTTCAAGAATGAAGCCACGGAACCTCGCAGTGTTACAGTTCTTAAAGATGGTGTGTTTGGAGTGTGTTCCTTCTGATGTTCCGACGTGTTTGGAGTTTCTTCCTTCTGGTGGGTTCGTGGTCTTGCTGGCTTCAGGAGTGAAGCTGCAGACCTTCACAGTGAGTGTTACAGCTCTTAAGGTGGCGGGTGTGGAGTTGTTCGTTCCTCCCGACCGGAGCTGTTCCTACCTCCCAGTGGGTTCCTGGTCTCGCTGGCCTCAGGAGTGAAGTTGCAAACCTTGGTGGTGAGTGTTACAGCTCACGAAGGTGGTGCAGACCCAAAGAGTGAGCAGCAGCAAGATTTATTGCAAAGAGCCAAAGAACAAAGCTTCCACAGGTGGAAGGGGACCCGAGCGGGTTGCCGCTGCTGGTTCGGGTGGTCTACTTTTATTCCTTTGTCTGGCCCCACCCGCATCCTGCTGATTGCTCCATTTTACAGACAGCTGATTGTTCCATTTTGACACAGCGCTGACTGGTGCCTTTACAAACCGTTAGCTAGACACAGAGTGCTGATTGGTGCGTTTACAAACCTTTAGCTAGACAGAGTGCTGATTGGTGCATTTACAGTCCTTTAGCTAGACAGAAAAGTTCTCCAAGTCCCCACCCATCCCAGAAGCCCAGCCGGCTTCACCTCTCAACTGTAATGCCTCAAAATTCAGCTGTAACCTACAACTCTTTGCTTTTCAAAATTGACTAGAATCATACCACTTTTACTCTGGTATTCTAACAGGAAACGGAAGCAGGAAAGCGATTAGTATGTAACTGCAACCACTAAGTTGCAAGTTCATAAGGAAATATTTTAATTTACTTGGTATGAAATGGGAATTTGTTATCCTCTTCTGGAACTATCATGATACTCAAATCACTTTCAAGAAAGATGTTAGCATTTTGGTTTATCTACCATTTCACCCTGCGCTCAGCATTGTTATATCACTCACGTTGGATGTCAACATTTAGATTCCCAATGCTGCAGACTACAGCTAATTTTATTTTGCTCATTCCAGAAAGAAACAAACTACTTCTAGATTGTATAAATTCACTTCACTTTTTAAAAATACTTAAATCTGAAAACACAGAGAAAATTCAAATTTAAAGCTCCCCAATTACTCTTACTCTGAGACTACCACAATTAAATTTTTCATGTGGCATCTTCCAGCTTTATCTCATGCAACCATACACTTGTACATATGTGAACCACATACGATAGCAAATTTCTTAAAAATTAGTCTTAAATGAAACTATGTTTATACCATGTCTACGGTTTATTAAAAATTAAGTATGTACACATTTAAAAGTCCATCAACCAAGTGGCATTTTGTATACTGTGAAACATGTATTGTTTGCCTTATGATAAGCATCTGTTATCAGTGCTACTCCAACAACCTTCCATTCCTTAAACAGATCTTCTGACTCACTGCCTTATAAAGTATACAATGATTAATAGGTTATAGCTACTTCTGGTCACCATACTCCTCTCTTCTCCCAAAACTAGTATTTCTAAGGGTTTGTGGGGCATAGAGATGATGTCACATTAATACAGGAGTTACTTCAGTCAGTTATTTTAAAATGTCTGCCTTCCCCACTTGTGATCATCCTCTTTGATGCTTCTGTCATCCACACTTCTATTTAGGAGGTCAGCAAAACCATTCTGTTAAAAGCACTGCTTTAATGATAGCTGGCCTTCAATATGCTAGAACAAGAGGTCATCATGAATTAGGTACTAACTATTCCTAAATATTAAACACTGGTAAACCAAATGCACAAACTCATAAATTGGATTTGCACTCAAATAAAAAAAATACCATAGGCAGTATCATTTCTGCTTTTGAGGCAGGAATATTCATTAGACTCATTAGACTCTATGCTTGACTTTTAATATGTATTTTAACACTGTAGTAACCTACTGGGTGTAGTTTAAGCTTCACTTCTAAAGGAGAGAGAGAGACAGAGAGAGAGAGAGAGAATGAGAATTTCTAAAGGAACTTAAAATTCTGTTTCAGCAGGCAGGATATTAACTAGTCATGCCACGCAAATGCAACTGGAGAAAGCAATAGTGTGTGGGTAAAAAATATAGAGGAGATAAGCAAATATTTTCTTTAGATACTTGAAAGTGTCCTAACATTTTTATAAAAGCAAAAGTGGCAAGGTTGTATAAAATGTAAAAAGACAAAGATCACCAGAGACAGATAATTATAAACACAGAAAGTAAAACTGTAACAAGTCCAAAGAAACACAAAGACCATGGCTGAACTCTAACTTCATAATTTTTTTTTAACTTTGTATTCATTTAGGGGCACAAGACAGTTCCTTATGATTATCTGATGTGAACCACCTTATTATTCAAAGGTGTCTGGCCTTCTCCCAAAACCATGCTTTACTAAATTACAATGGGGTCTCCATGTGGGGACAAATATACAATCTAATACAGGCTGAGTACCCCTAATTCAAAATGCTTGAGACCAGAAGTGTTGGGATTTGTTTTTCTCAGATTGCACTTTGGAGCATTTCAGATTTGGGATTTGGGGTTCTCAACCTGTATACATTTTGTCTCATTGCTACTTTCAAAGTCTTCACTATAAAGTTAACTTTTCATCAGTGAGGAAGCATTTCTTCATATCTGTGACTATAGATACATAAGGTAAGAAGCAGAATACAGTCTTTTTTTTTTTTTTTTTTGAGACGGAGTCTCACTCTGGCTGGAATGCAGTGGCACGATCTCGGCTCACTGCAACTTCCGCCACCTGCGTTCAAGCGATTCTCCTGTCTCAGCCTCCCAAGTAGCTGGGATTACAGGCATGCGCCACCACACCCAGCTAATTTTTGTGTTTTTTGTAGAGACAGGGCTTCATCATGTTGGCCAGGATGGTCTCGCTCTCCAGACCTCGTGATCCACCCACCTCAGCCTCCCAAAGTGCTGGGATTATAGGCGTGAGCCACTGTGCCCGGCCCGATACAGTCCTTTAACATGGCACAAATACTGTTAAAAGCTGAATAAAAATCCACCAATATTTCTTTTCTTTTAAAAACCTAAATATCTGACAAATTCACAATTTTGAACACATAAGAGCCGTCAGCTTCCCCAATTCTCCCAATTCTTTCCCACCTATCCCCTAGTTTAGGCCCCAATGTGAAGGTCTAAAGCTTACACTGTGATTACTTCCTTGCCCAAATAGCATAATGAATAGATTAAAATTAACAACAACAACAAAAATCTCTTCAATAAAAATCTAGCCAGGCTCCTCTGAGCCCTCTTCTGGACCAGGCCTCAACCTGGACTCCCAAAACAAATGATTTGGTTCACCCACTCCTTTCACATTAAAAGACTTAAATACTAACGTTTCTTTTTTTTTGTTTGATTTAATTTGAGACGGAGTCTCGCTCTGTTGCCAGGATGGAGTGCAGTGGCGCGATCTCGGCTCACTGAACCTCTGCCTCCCGGGTTCAAGCAATTCTCCTGCCTCAGCCTCCTGAGTAGCTGGGACTACAGGTGCGTGCCACCATGTCCAGCTAATTTTAAACACTAACATTTCTAACAGCTCAAGGTTACCTCCCTAGGATGACCCTAGCCTCCCTTTAAGTGTCTGCCTCTTAAAGCTCAAGGCTGCCAAAGAATCTACTGTTTGTTCTAGCCAGCATCTGAAGATAGGCCCTAACCATCCTCTTAGATCATTTACTAAAAAGGGTTTACAACTGTGAATCCTTCCTCTGTCCCTTTGAGCCGTACTTCTACAACTCAGGCGTGTCTTTTAAAGCCATTCCTTTAAAATGTAACCATCAGGAAAAATAGGGTATCTATTCCCCAGTCACAGTGGCAGCTAACAGGCACAGCTGGCCTAATCACCATATTTTACCAATCTTTTTAGTTTTTCACTTCCTTGACTCTACAGATCCCCTGTTTATCCACTCCAAGTCCCCTGCCATTCTCCCTTTAAAACTCCCAGTCATCTCTGCAAATCGACATTGACTTCATTTCATACTGGACTCTCTTCCCTATTGCAAAAGTGTATTACTGACTAAAATCTGTCCTTAGAACTTTAGCTAGTATGCAGCTTTGTTTATCTTTGACAAAACGAAGACGGAAAGTTAAACATATCCTAATTAGTAAAGACTTATTTATATAGGATCGCTAGATATAACGTTCTTTTTTAAAAAAGTAAAAACAAAAAAACACCTACAAGTTTCAACTTTGTGAAGGAGTCATAATTCTAGAAGTTAACCAATTACCACTCTGGGGCTAGAAAAGGACCTTGGCACATGTCAAGCCCAAGTCCTTCATTTTATAATGATGAATCCAAGGTCCAAAGAGATTACATGACTTACCCGAGGTGATTTCAATGAGGGATCTGCAGGAGTTTTTTTGTTTTTATAGAGATGGGGTCTCACCATGTTGCCCAGGCTGGTCTCAAACTCCTGGCCTCAAGCAATCCTCCTGTCTCTACCTCCCAAAGTGCGGGGATTATAGGCGTGAGCCACCATGGCGGCCTCTATGATGGATTTGATGAAGGGCTAACTCAGCATGATTCTCTTCCTGACTCCAACATGAAAATATTCTGTTATATTCTCATTGATAAAGCAATATTAACCATTAATCATTCAAGTCAAGATGAGCAGTGAGTATCTACTACCCTATTAAAATACACGCATTTTTTTATAGTTCTACTGTACACCAACAACAGTAAACCAAAGAAAGTTTGTTTGGTGCAAGTACACAGGAGATAGGATTTCATTCAAGGAAGACTGTTTCAACTGTCCTAGGCAAATATATGAAGCACCTTGGTAAGGTGAAACTGCTTTCTCACACAAGCTAAGAAAACAAAACCCCATGCATAAATCCAAGGGAGGGTCAAATGATTTAGTCTTAAAAACAACCAAAAAAAAAAATGAAAAATGAAAGTAAATTTAAAAACCCTTTTTCTGCACTTACCAGCAAAGCATTTGGAACAGAGATTCATAGTCTTGCTGGACCTGGGGCAAACAAAAAGAAAAGAAAGAAAGAAGAGCTAAAAACTCCGTATCACTCTAATCAAAACATAAGATGTCCGAAATGTAGGCAAAGAACTTTCTGGCCAGGCAACTGAACTAATAAACTGATAAATTAATAACAAGTCCCTAGCTAGCCACCACTCCCCCTTCAACAAAATAAAAATAAAAATAACAAAAATATAAAAACTTGTTTTTTATTTTTATTTTTTACCTGTAAGTTAGCCAATGCTTGCTTTTATTTATTGTGTATGTTAGCAGCTTATATAGCAACAAGTTCAGAAACATAAAATGCCCAGAAGATGGTATGGGAGTCAATTTAAACCACATGATTACCATACTGAAAAATATACGAAGTTATCACTATAAACAACAAAGACTTTGTAAACGGGTAAAACTTTCTCCTCATATACACAGTCATTTATCTCTATAACATTAGTTGAACTTTAATCTTCCCTATTTCAGATCCTAGTCACATTACAACCTTCTTGTTTAAAATTCTTTCTTCAGATACTCCAAATTATTTTTCATGTCCTTTCATCCATTAATAATAGCTACAATTCAATGAATACTAACTTGGATGGGCATTTCACATACATTACCTTATTAATCATCCCAACATCACTAAGATGGGTATTACCATATTGTTTTGCTTCTAAAATGCACTTTAAAAAAAAATCACATTAGCATTTCTGTAACAAGGAAATACCTTAGAATTGTTTACAAGCGATGAATAATTTAACCTGTTTATGCCAGAGGTTGGAATTTTTGAATTTTGGCAATGAGACCAGGGCAATGACCTTGAGCAGGATATAAATAACCCACATGGTTAGTGTTCCAATAATGGAACACTATGTTACCCCCTCCTCTGCCAAGGTATTATTCAACTTGGGGGGGCGGTCTTAGAAATCAAAGACATACAGTCTCATCCCCATTACATAGGTGGGCAGCCTGTTCTAGGTCACAAAGCTAGGAACTATAGAAAAATATCTGACCTTGGGTGTAAGCAAACTCCAAAGGCCAACCCAACGTCCTTTGTTCACAACACAGCACCTGGCAACATAGCACCCCAGGGATTACACGGTAGGCAATCAATAAATGACTTTTCTGGCCAGGCATGGTGGCTCACACCTGTTATCCTAACACTACAGGAGGCCGAGGGGTGAGCGGAATGCCTGAGCTCAGGAGTTCGAGACCAGCCTGGGCAACATGACAAAACCCCATCTCTACTAAAGATAGAAAAAATCAGCTGGGAGAGGTGGCACATGTCTGTAGCCCCAGCTACTTGGGAGGCTGAGACACGAGAATCGCTTGAACCAGAGACGCAGAGGTTGCAGTGAGCCAAGATCACACCACTGCACTCCAGCCTGGGCGACAGAGCAAGAATCTGTCTCCAAAAAATAATAATAATAATGACTTTTCTGTTACATTAATCTGACTGCTGTTTCCCTTCCTGATCCTATTCCCAAGAGGACTCATTCTTATAGCTCTCCCTTCCAAAGACCTCCTGGAATGCTCTATGTTAGGCAAGCTGACCTATTTAAAACCTCATTCCTCAGCAACTCCATCTCCAATATTTGAGCCTTTGACCAGAACTGCCCCTAAAAATAGAATAAGCCAAGCTTCTTTTGCCTTCGTTACTACGTTTTACAATGAAAGAAAGCCTCCCTCAGAAAGTATTCTCTGATGCTGATTGTTTGCACATGTGCTGGAACTGAAGCCCTAACAGTTAATTGCCACAAGATGGGGGAAAGGGAGTCATTATTTCTGTCCCAAAAAAGATGCTGTCAACAAGTAGATATTCCTTTAGAATCCTGCTTAATATAAACACAAGAGCAATGAGGAAAATTAAGTATCAATAAGTGAATAAGATGAGTAAGTGGATAAAGAGATATGTTAATGGTAGCATCTAACATTTATTACATGCCCATAATGTGGCAGGCACAATACCACATACCTTCAACCCCATTTTACCATTGAGGAAACAGAAGTCCCAAGAGGGTATGTAACTTGCCGAAGATTACAGAACTAGTAAGTGAATTAATCTGGTCTAACTCCAACACCTGTATTCTATTCATCATGCCAAACTTAGGCCTCTGCCTCAATATAGAAGCTGAGGGGTATATATCAGTCCAGAAACAGCGCTCTGGTGGTTTGTGAGAATGTCTATGGAAATCAAGTCAGCTCCCTGAGAAAGTAAAGCTTCTCATATGGAAGAAGCACAACTCCTGCCCTCCCTGACCCTCCAGGCACATGGAAAAACAACCTAAGATTCCCAGTCATTTCAGTTCCAACGCAACGAAGAATTGAGAATGAAGAAAATCCTACATGCCTGTTTTAACTAATTGAACTTGAACTAGGGGCGCCTCTCCATCCTAAAGAGACTCTCTAGTATGGATGCAATATACACACATCTGTGGTTAGCAGAACATTCTCTATTGCCAGAATATTGTGATTGTCCCCTCCCCTCTCATCTCCACTCAACTTCTCTGAAGGGGCCAGAATTCCCCGCCAAAGAAGCAGGTGCCCTTCTAATGTGGTCACTACCTCTTGTCCACGCAATGTCACAAAAAGCCAGATACAACTCATATAACCTCTGCTACTCCCAACTGTCCAGCAGGAATCATGGAAAGCCTTCAGAGAACAACCTGGCAACAAGTGTGCCAGTTTTAACATCTGAGTTTCAGAAACATGGTTTTAAAAAAAAAAAAAAAAAAAAAAGGCAAAATGGCATTTTTCTCAGAGTCCCTTGATCTCTCTTCAGATAGTCTATGTATTTAAAATGCCCACCATACCTATATATTATCTAAATGACATCCATTACACATTCTGGATAGAAATTTTTCAGCAACATGGTTGTCAATCAGGTTATAAAAGAAATAATATAGCTACTGATATTATTACTCAAAACGGAGATGTTTTAAATCTAAAATAAACCAGATTTTGGCTATTGAAATAATGGTCACTTCTAAACAATGCCAGCTTGGATCACATGGGTCAAGAACACTGAATCCAAAGGAACTGGCAGAGACTTCTGGGAACTTTGATCCTTTCTCATGTTGAACATGTGAAACTTGAAGCTAATCACAGGCATACAACTACTCACTACCTAAGAAAACGCATGTAATCAACTTGCATGGTCTTGGAACAGACAACAGAGCTCTGAAAGCTTCACTGCTCCAGTGAAACTACTCTTATGGGGCTCTCCAATGGATACCACGCTTCTAAAACCAAGGGGTAGTAGGCTGAATAACGGCTACCCAAAGATATCGAGTCTTAATCCTGAAGTTACCTGACTTGGGGGGTGGAGGGTCCTTTCCAAATTAATTAATGATTTTGAGATGAGATTACCCTGGATTATCCAGGTGAACCCTAAATGACATCACAAGAGGGAGAGTCAAAGAACATTTTTATAAGGGAGTAGCAAAGGGAATTCAGAAAGACACCCAGAGTAAACAGCCACGTGAAGGTGGAGGCAGAAGCTGGAGTAACAGGGTTACAAGCCCATGAATGCTGGGGCAGCCCCCAGAAGCTGGAAGAGGTGAGGAATGGATTCTCCCTCAGGGCTACCCTGGAAGGAAGGAAGCCCTCCCAGATCTTGGACTTCTAGCCTCCAGAACTTTGAGAAAATAAATTCCTATTATTCTAAGTCACCAACTTTGTGGTAATTTGTTACAATAGCCTTAGAAAACTAATATACAAGGGTATGTATTCAATCATAGCATATTCCCTCTCAGTAGCATTCAGCCAGATCCATCCTTCTTTCCAGAACACTCTTCATATACCTTCATGTCACTCAAATCCCAGATCAAACAACCCTCTTCCCCCACAACAGCTCCCATTTAGCCACCTTTGCTGCTGCTCCTCCCCTGCAAAGACCCTTAACTGGAGGTCCAGAAACTCAGTCTTCATGACCTCTACTTCTCATTTAGTAGTGATCTCCCACACTCTTGTGGTTTTAAAATACTGTATCTATACACAAAAGATACACAAATGTTTACCTTCAATCCAAATCTCTTTTCCTTGCTCCAAACTCACATATCTAACTGCCTCTTTGACATCTCAACATGTGACTCAAACTTAGTATTTCCAATTAGAATTCTCAGTATTTCCCAAAAATTTGCCTGACCCATCTTTTCCACTCTATAAGTGGAAAACACCTTCTTCCCAGTTCCTCAGATCAAAATTCTAGAAACCTTTTCTTTTTTATTTTTCTTTTTGAGACAGAGTCTAGATCTGTCGCCCAGGCTGGAGTGTAGCATAATTTTGGCTCACTGCAACCTCTGCCTCCTGGGTTCAAGCAATTCTTCAGCCTCAGCCTCCCAGGTAGCTGGGATTACAGGCGCCCGCCACCACACCGGGCTAATTTTTGTATTTTTAGTAGAGACAGGTTTTCGCCATGTTGGCCAGGCCGCTCTCAAACTCCTGACCTCAGGTGATCCGCCTGCCTCAGCCTCCCAAAGTGCTGGGATTACAGGCGTGAGCCACCGCACCCGGCAGAAACCATTTTTGATTACCATCCTTCCTGTAGTCTCACAGATAACAACACTCAGCAAGACGCATTAGTTCTACTTACAAATAGACCTCAAATCTATGTATTCCTCTCCTTCCTCAATGCTTCTATGATAGCCACCATTAACTCTCACCTAGGCCACTGTAAATAGCTTTTTATTGGTCTTCTCATTCCCACTCTTGACCCTATACAATTGATTTTCCACGAAGCCACCATGGTCATCTTTTAAAACAAGTTGGAGCATGTTATTTTCTTGCTTAACACTATCCAACAATTTGCTACTGAGTATAAAACCCAAACTTTTTACCTGGAGAAAAGTTTAAAAACAAAACAAAACAAAAAGCCTGGAAATCTCCTTGTGATCTGACTCTGCCTACTTCCCCTCTTCCTCTCTTATCATTCTGCCCCCTCACTCACCACATTTCAACCACACTTGCCTTTTCTCTATTCCCCAACTGTGCTGCAGGGCTCGTGCCCATGTTGTTCTCTCTACCCCCCCAAATCACTGTAATGCTGTCTCTTTCTTGTTACTCATAATCTAGTTCAAACCTCCTCAGTTGCCTTCCCTTGACAACCCAATTTATTTTTTTATTTTTTGTTTTTTTGAGACTGGGTCTCATTTTACTGCCCAGGCCAGAGCGCAGTGGCACAATCATAGCTCACTGCAGCCTTCACCTCCAAGGCTCAAGCCATCCTCCCGCTATAGCCTTCCAAGTAGGTAAGACTCTAGGCACGCATTAGTCCGTTATTTTCTGTAAAGATGGGGTCTTGCTTTGCTGCCCAGGCTGATCTCAAACTCCTCAGCTCAAGTGATCCTCCCACCTCAGCCTCCCAAAGTGCTGGGATTACAGGTGTGAGCCACAACTCCTGTGGCCTGACTACCCGATTTAAATCAGTTCCTCTTCCTGTTTCCTTCTTTCACAACACATCATTCTTCCATAGCTCACCGCATGCCTGTTTGCCTGCTATCTTTCACCACTAGAATGTAAGTGCCATAAGAGCAAAGACTCCTTTGGTCACTCTTGGTTGGTATTTAACAGGTATCCAATAAATGCTTGTTAAATGAAGAAATGAAATCTCTTTTGCAGGCCTGAACCATTAAAAAAACAAACAAACAAACAAACAAAAAAAACACCTAGGTAGATATTTGAAATGTATTCTGTAGAGGTCAAACACCAGCTAGAAGACAGGTTCTCCACAATTCCTGTGGCTGTCAGCCTGTCATCTTTCTGGAGCTCTGTCACAATGCATTACCTATGGCTGGTAGACAACGTCACCCTATGTATCTGGCCATGATCTGTCACTCAGGAGATAACAGGTGGCAAACACTTTTAAAAGTTTCTTTCTAATGAGATACAGTGAGAAATCCACTTAAATTTTTTTCTTTTTCTAATAAATAATGTTTAATAGTATGTTCTGGTTTTGCAAATACATACCCCTTGAACAGAATGTAGAAAAAAACAAAAAAACAAACTCATTTATAATTCCCCAAAATAAGAAATACTAATCTTTTTAGATAGATATCCATAATTCAGAATTTATTATATTGACTGTATTGGTTGTTATATGGTATGTTCATAGGTGTTCATTTTATTATGCTTCATACCATATATACACATTACATACAGTCATGTACTGCATAATGATACTTTCATCAATGACAGATCACATACACAATGGAAGTTCCATAAGATTATAATGCAGCCAAAAACGTCCTATCACCTAGTGGCATCGTAGCTGTAGTGTTAGAGCAACACAGTAAACAAACAGACTGTGCTGCCAGTCATATAAAAGTCTAGTACATACAATTATGTATAGTACATAATACTTGATAAAAAATGATAAACAACTATGTGATTGGTTTGTGTATTTACTATACTTTATATCATTATTTTAGACTGTAATTCTTCTACTCACTAAAAACAGAAGAGGAAGAAGTAGTTGTTAACTGTAAAGCAGCCTCAGGCAGCTCGTTCAGGAGGTATCCAGAAGAAGGCGTTGTTATCATGGAGATGACAGCTCCATACCAGTCACTATGCCTGAAGACCTTCCAGTGGGAAAAGATGTGGAAGCAGAAGACTGATGCTCCTGACTCTGTGCAGGCCTAGGCTAATTGTGTGCATGTCTGTATGTTGGGGCCTAATTAAAAACCTTTAGAAGCAAAAAATAAAATATTGTTTAAATAAAGGTGCCAGGCCTGGTGGCATGCACCTGTTGTAGTCCCAGCTACTCAGGAGGCTGAGAAGGAAGGATCACTTGAGCCCAGGACTTTTGAGTCCAGCCTGGGCAACACAGTGAAACTCTGTCAAGCAATCAGTAAAGAAAACTCATAGAATAAGGATATAATGAAAATATTTTTGTGTAACTATATGCTTGTGTTTTAAGCTAAGTGTGATTACAAAAGAGTCTTAAGTTTAAAATTTTTTTAAGTTTATAAGGTAAAAAAGTTATAGTAAGCTAAAGCTAATTTATTATTAAAGAAAATTAAAAAATAAACTTGGTGTAGCCTAAGTGTACAGTGTTTGCAACATCTACAGTAACATAATGTCCTAGGACCCTCACATTCACTCACTACTCATTCACTGACTCACCCAGAGCAATTTCCAGTCTTGCAAGCTCCATTCATGGTAAGTGCCTGGGACAGGTGTACACTTTATCTTTCACGCCATATTTTTACCATACCTTTTCTAGGTTTAGATACACAAATACAACTGCCTACAGTATTCAATATAGTAACATGTTCTACAGGTTTGCAGCCTAGGAGCAACAGGCTACACATATAGTGTAGGTGTAGAGTAGGCTATACCACCTAGGTTTGTGTAAGGACACTCTATGATGTTCAACACTGTTTCCACAATGAAACCGACTAATAGACTATGTCCCCATCATGAAGCAATGCATGACTACTTTCTTTTGTGTATATATAAACATTTCATAAAGAAATGCATAATGAAAATCTACAGATACCATTTTTTCAATTTACATTTCCATTTAATATTTATACTGCTTATTCTTCAAGAACATATTTGTTGCTCTGTAACAATCCATTACATACTAATACTATAATTTAGTCACACCCTTACTACTGTTGGATGTATAATCATTTTTCCCCAATTTTTTCTATTATAAATATTTCTATAATGAGCATTTTGGGACTTACACCTTTAATCATAAATCTGTATCTGAATGGCTTTAACACTGATTGTGAGAAGGAGACCTTACTAGACGAAAAAGTATGATTTTGGTAAGTATTGCAAAATTACCTTCCAGGTAAGTTCTATATACTATTTTCAACACATCTTTGCCAACAATATTTTATTTTATTTTATCTTATTTTATTTTATTTTATTTATGAGACAAGGCCTGGCTCTATTGCCCAGGCTGGAGTGCAGTGGTGTGATCTCAGCTCACTGCAACCTCCGCCTCCTGGGCTCAAGCCATCCTCCCACCTCAGCCTCCTGAGTAACTGGGACTACAGGTGCATGCCACCACACCCAGCGTGTGTGTGTGTGTGTGTGTGTGTGTGTGTGTGTGTGTGTGTGTGTGTAGAGATGGGGTTTTGCCATGTTGCCAGGCAGGTCTCTGACTAGTCAGCTCAAGCAATCCACCTGCCTCAGCCTCCCAAAGTGCTGGGATTACAGGTATGAACCATTGCACCTGGCCAACACTGTTTGTACTTTTTAATTTTTACTTGAGGGCAGAAATGATTATGTTGTTAAATGTTTCTTCTAATTTTTTTTTCCAATTTTGAAGGATATCAATGTTTTAATGACAAATAAATTAGCCTTCATGCTAATTCATCTTAGGGAATTAAAGTAACAGTCCTAATTTCTGGGAATTCTAGAAACATCTTATTTATAGTATTTTCCTGACACATACACAAGACTACTATCTCTCCCCACTCAAGAGAAACACACACATGCAAAAAACTATTTTAATATAAATATGGAAATTTTTAAAAACTCTGTCACCATATCAATGTTCCTCAACAACCTTTTTTTTGTTTACACAACTGGAAGGAAAAACCTAGGGCACAAGAAAAATAAAGAAAAGTATAAAGAAAAACCAGTACCAGCACATAAGTATACCAAGCCCTTCCAGTCCTATGGTCCCTGAACTTCTCCAGACTAGACATGTATCATAAAACTAAAAAAATCTAGACTACAAAGAAAGTTCCTTCTTCAATGAAGGGAATCAATCTGCAAAAACTGTCACATTTCTAAAAACTAGTCTGTAAAAACACAATCTGCAAAAACTAGTCACATTTCTGAATTCAACCTCTTCTAATAGACCAGACAAAGGAGGAAAGGGGAGGGAAGGGTAAGAGGACAAAGAGAAGAGAAGGGGCCGAGGAGTGGGATGGTAAAGGAAAGGAAGGAAAAAACAAACCACAATACCTACTACACACTAAAAATCATCCCAGTTTTCTTAGAGATAAAATTAGATTAAAGACTACTAACAATCTGCTTCCTGCCTCATACACATATAGCCAGAAAAACTAACTTCCTACAGCAGCCAGGAAGCAGCCAACAGCTCTACTAAATCATCACTCTCTACTCACCCTAGGCAAACAAGAAAAAGACCAGTTCAAACAGATGACATTCTAGCTGGCAATGACAAAGGAGGCTTTCAACGGTGCAACCAGCCTGTCCACACTGTTACACATCACTCTAAATGGTTCAGACCATGTCTGCAAATTTTCTTTTTAAGGAAATATTACAATGATGGAGCTGTTAATAAGGGTGTTAGTTTCTATAATGTAACAATATGGATCCTGCTCACTTTAAAAACTAATTTTAATGTAACAATTTAGATTCCAAGTGGGTTATTGTAATTAGCAGTGGTTTTAGCATTGTATGCCCAAATTCAAGGACAGCAGAGCAAAATGCCTCGATTTTTGTGTGTTTCAAGTACTTGCACTAAAAGTTATAGTGTATAGATGTAAAACTAGTCACATCTTCATCTGTGGCCCTGTTATGTATTACTAAAAATTTAGTCCAGCACCATCTAACAATTACAGACAAGATGAGCCATGGCCATCAATAAACTAGTCAAAAGAAGAAGAAAAAAAATTAAAATATACGAATGAAAGCCCCTGTAGAAAAGGAGAAAAAAAATACAACGAAGTGATTAAAATGCCAAATAATTTTTCCACATACGAGAAACTTAATGAGGCTATCAACTCTAACACACCCAATATATATCAATGATTGCAGCTGTCCCACTATATATCCCCAAACGTAAGATAAGGTTTTCTTCCCTAAAGTTATCTTTCAGAAAGAAGGAACTGCTTTACAATTAAATCCTTACTTTTGAGGCAGACACCAATTATTTTATAGTAAGTACTAACAAGGGCCAAAAAAAAAAAAAAGCTTCAAGAACAACCTGGAAGTGAGAAAGAGAAAGCCAAGCATGCAGTCATGCCCAGGGAAATGAATGGTGTTTGGGATTTCAAAAGAGGAATATAGAGTCACAGTCCCAGAGGCATCTCTCCAGTTAGAGTCTGTGAAAGGCTGAGACAGTGAAGTTCTCATCACTAGTCAGAGACACTAGTCAGACATATTGAGGTATGGAAGGATGTCAAGCCAACTCTAATATTGGATACTTTGTCATGGTTACCACAACAAATTAGTTTTATAAAAAGGGAGGATACAGTTTTAAACAAAGATTTAATACTTATTTCTAGAGAGTGATTACAAATAGTAGCTGCCATTGAAGAAGGCCTCTGAAGATCTTCCAGAAAGCAGTGCAGTAACAGCCTTGAAATGTGAGGAAGATAATAAATGACGTCAAGATGATGACAACTCTTCTAATGTTACATGAACGAATTCTTGTGGCTTGGGATAAATTTTCCAGTGATCGTAACATTTACAGATTTTAAAGTGGTTTATCTCAAACAACTTGGAGGCTGAAAAATGAATATGATATCCTCTGAAAAACCATGGTCAATAACTTTTAAAATGGCCTGGTAAATATTAAATAATAATTTGGTAAATATTGAAGTCCAATGTCTGTGCAGACATGGAGAATTTAAATCTGTTCATAAATGTGGAAAAACTAACATTTTAAAATTTATATTAGGAGCATATACAAATTACATATGATTTTATATAATCCATGACCTTTAAATATACATGCAGTTACCATCAGGACAAAATGAGTGAACATATATATAAGATCTCTTGGCCCGGCGAGGTGGCTCACGCCTATAATTCCAGCACTTTGGGAGCCCAAGGCGGATCATGAGGTGAGGAGATTGAGACCATCGTGGCCAACATGGTGAAACCCCGTCTCTACTAAAAATACAAAAATTAGCTGGGTGTGGTGGCGCATGCCTATAATCTCAGCTACTCAGGAGGCTGAGGCAGAAGAATCACTTGAACCAGAGTCAGAGGTTGCAGTGAGCCAAGATTGCGCCACTGCACTCCAGCCTGGGCGACAGAGACTCTGTCTCAAAAAAAAAAAGGGGCATTTTTCATGTTTTGAAAACACACAGAAAACTTCCCAACCATCTAGTATGAGAGCAATTACCTGAGAATTAAACTGAGAATGACAAATTTGAGAGATAACAATGAGTTATTCTCTGGCCTTATTTTTCTTCTTGCTAACAATGTTGCTTTTGAAAATAGGTGGGGTTGGGGGAACAACAACATTTATGGAGCTTAGAGTACTTTTCCCAAAGTGTGTCAAAATAATTAAATATTCACCTGTCCTACCCAAGTGGCAAATATTTTTGCTTCATCCACTCATCTACTCTCATTAAGATAATTCAGGCTTGCAGAGAGAGGCATTCTTTTATCTATATTTATGGTAAATTAAATCAAAGGCATGATAATTTTAGTGAAAGATGAAAAGTAACCTGAAGTATTATTATATCTTTGTCAGAAAATGTGACATAAACCTGGGAGATGATAGAGTTACAAGCGTTCAAACTACAAGGTTAAACAGGCTAGAAAAGAAGCTGTATGGCTGAGAAAGACAAGCACAAGGCACTTACAGAAGCTGGAGGATATCCAAGTAAAGACATCTACACAGGCCAGGCACGGTGGCTCACACCTGTAATCCCAGCATTTTGGGAGGCCGAGGCGGGAGGATCATGAGGTCAGGAGATCAAGACCATCCTGGCTAACATGGTGAAACCCCTTCTCTACTAAAAATACAAAAAATTAGCCGGGCGTGGTGGCAGGCACCTATAGTCCCAGCTACTCGCCAGGCTGAGGCAGGAGAAGGGCATGAACCCGGGAGGCAGAGCTTGCAGTGAGCCAAGATCGCGCCACTGCACTCCAGCCTGGGCAATAGAGACTTCATATCAAAAACAAAAACAAAAACAAAAAAGACTTCTACACGATGCAACATTTCTGTTCATGTCATTCAGGAAAGATAAAAATACCAACAGAACATCTACAAAACATGGAGGAGGAGAAATCAATATCTAGCAATATGCACATAGAAGAAAAATTTTAATGTATACATAATGTCACTGACATATTTTTTAAATGTCATTTGTACTTCAACATCTTTCATTTGTTCAAATTCCAAACATTTTATACCTTACATCAATCAATTAGGCCATTCTCAGGGAGTTCGTGAAAGAGTCAGGATACCACACCTACAATGAAACTAGAGAAGGAATGGTTGAAAGGTGACGGCAGAAAATAAACTGCTTTCCTTATTCCCAGTCCAATGCTCACTGACAAGTAAAGTTCAAAGTTCAAAATATCCATTTCCTATTTTAATTATTCATCACAAAATACAAGATTGACCAGAGTTTGCAAAAGAAAATTCTCTGGTTATAACCCCCAGCAAAAAAACAGAAGGGAACTCAAGAGTACATCTTTTCTATCTCTGCCCCAAAAAGACTTAAAGTATTCCTGTTCTACAATCACCAGAGATTCTATTGCTTCTTGTGTATCATATTTCATTGCCCTTGTAATCATAAATTTCTAATGTCCAACACACATTCCTCCCACTGTTGTAAACTCCTTTATAATTCTGTCTTCAGGGTAAAAACAGTTGCTACAGGGGTAGAGTTAAGAGCAATGACCTGGGAAGAAAGGGCTTAGTTTGAACGCGGGACCTCGCAACTGGGTTTTGTCACCCATTAAAATAAAGTGAGCTACTTAGACCAGTGACTGCTAATGTTCTATAAATCTATGATCACACAATGATATACAGTAGTCCCCCATTATCCTTGGGGGATACATTTCAAGACTCCCAGCAGAAGCCTGAAATCACAGATAGTACTGAACTCTATATACACTGTGTTCTTCCTATACAAACAGATTTCCTAATTTATAAATCCGATACAGTAGAAGATTAACAACAATACTTAACAGAACAATTTTAACACTATGTCAGCATCACTACGTTTGTGCTTTGGGGCCATTATTAAGTAAAACAGGATTACTTAAACACAAGCACTGAGATACCATGACAGATACCATGACAGTCTACCTGATAACCAATACAGCTACTAACAGGCAGGTAGTGCATACATAGTGTGGTTATGCTGGAGAAGGGGATGATTCACCACCAGCGCAGGATAAAGCAGAACAGCATTAGATGTCATGATGCTATTCAGAATGGTGTGCAACTTAAAACTTACGTTTATTTCAGGAGTTTTCCATTTAATACTTTCACAACATGGCTGACTGCAGGTACCAGAAACTGCAAAATGTGAAAACACGGATAAAGGGAGACCACTGTAATTATGCATGGCATACCCTTTTTCTTTTTTTCTTTTTTCTTTTTTTTTGAGACAGAGCCTTGCTCTGTCACCAGGCTGGTGTACAGTGGTGTGATCTTGGCTCACCGCAACCTCTGCCTCCAGGGTTCAAGCAATTCTCCTGCCTTAGCCTCCTGAGTAGCTGGGATTACAGGCACGTGCCACCACGCCCAGCTAATGTTTTTTTATTTTTAGTGGAAACAGGGTTTCACCGTGTTAGCCAGGATGGTCTTGATCTCCTGACCTCGTGATCTGCCCACCTCGGCCTCCCAAAGTGCTGGGATTACAGGTGTGAGCCACCGCACCCGTCTGGCATACCTGGTTTTATAGCACTATAGTTTACCACACTTTGGAGGTACTGCACTTTTTGCAAGTTGAGGGTTTATGGAAACCCTGCATTGAGCAAGTCTTATGTTCCAACAGCATGTGCTTACTTCATATCTGTTTCACATTTTGCATCTATTTGATTCTTCTCTCTTTTCTTCTTTATTAGTCTTGCTAGCAGTCTATCTTTTCAAAAAACCAGCTCCTGGATTCACTGATTTTTTGAAGGGTTTTTTGTGTCTCTATCTCCTTCAGTTCTGTTCTGATCTTAGTTATTTCTTGCCTTCTGCTAGCTTTTGAATGTGTTTGCTCTTGCTTCTCTAGTTCTTTTAATTGTGATGTTAGGGTGTCAATTTTAGATCTTTCCTGCTTTCTCTTGTAGGCATTCAGTGCTATAAATTTCCCTCTACACACTGCTTTAAATGTGTCCCAAAGATTCTGGTATGTTGTGTCTCTGTTCTCATTGGTTTCAAATAACATCTTTATCTCTGCCTTTATTTTGTTATAGACCCAGTAATCATTCAGGAGTAGATTGTTCAGTTTCCATGTAGTTGAGTGGTTTTGATTGAGTTTCTTAATCCTGAGTTCTAGTTTGATTGCACTGTGGTCTGAGACAGTTTGTTATAATTTCTGTTCTTTTACATTTGCTGAGGAGTGCTTTACTTCCAACTATATGGTCAATTTTGGAGTAAGTGCAATGTGGTGCTGAGAAGAATGTATATTCTGTTGATTTGGTGTGGACAGTTCTGTAGATGTCTATTAGGTCCACTTGGTGCAGAAGTGAGTTCAATTCCTGGATATTCTTTTTAACTTTCTGTCTCATTGATCTGTCTAATGTTGACAGTGGAGTGTTAAAGTCTCCCATTATTATTGTGTGGGAGTCTAAGTCTCTTTGTAGGTCTCTAAGGACTTGCTTTATGAATCTGGGTGCTCCTGTATTGGGTGCATATATATTTAGGATAGTTAGATCTTCTTGTTGAATTGATCCCTTTACCATTATGTAATGGCCTTCTTTGTCTCTTTTGATCTTTGTTGGCAGCAAGTCTGTTTTATCAGAGACTAGGATTGCAACCCCTGCCTTTTTTTATTTTCCATTTGCTTGGTAGATCTTCCTCCATCCCTTTATTTTGAGCCTATGTGTGTCTCTGCACATGAGATGGGTCTCCTGAATACAGCACACTGATGGGTCTTGACTCTTTATCCACTTTGCAAGTCTGTGTCTTTTCATTGCAGCATTCAGCCCATTTACATTTAAGGTTAATATTGTTATGTGTGAATCCTGTCATAATGATGTTAGCTGGTTATTTTGCTCATTAGTTGATGCAGTTTCTTTCTACCATTGACAGTCTTTAAAATTTGGCCTGTTTTGGCAGTGGTTGGTACTGGTTGTTCCTTTCTATGTTTAGTGTTTCCTTCAGGAGCTCTTGTAGGGCAGGCCTGGTGGTGACAAAATCTCCCAGCATTTGCTTGTCTGTAAAGGGTTCTATTTCTCCTTCACTTATGAAGCTTAGTTTCGCTGGCTATGAAATTCTGGGTTGAAAATTCTTTTCTTTAAGAATGTTGAATACTGGCCCCCACTCTCTTCTGGCTTATAGAGTTTCTGCCGAGAGATCCATTGTTAGTCTGATGGACTTCCCTTTGTGGGTAACCCGACCTTTCTCTCTGGCTGCTGCCTTAACATTTTTTCCTTCATTTCAACTTTGGTGCATCTGACTATTATGTGTCTTGCTTGGAGTTGCTCTTCTCAAGGAGTATCTTTGTGGCGTTCTCTGTATTTCCTGAATTTGAATGTTGGCCTGCCTTGCTAGGTTGGGGAAATTCTCCTGGATAATATCCTGCAGAGTGTTTTCCAACTTGGTTCCATTCTCCCCGTCACTTTCAGGTACACCAATCAGACGCAGATTTGTTCTTTTCACACAGTCCCACATTTCTTGGAGGTTTTGTTCATTTCCTTTAACTCTTTTTTTCTCTAAACTTCTCGTCTCGCTTCATTTCATTCATTTGATCTTCAATCACTGACACCCTTTCTTCCAGTTGATCACATCGGCTACTGAAGCTTGTGCATTCGTCACGTAGTTCCCGTGCCATGGTTTTCAGCTCCATCAGGTCATTTAAGGACTTCTCTACGCTGGTTATTTTAGTTAGCCATTCGTCTAATCTTTTTTCAAGGTTTTCAGCTTCTTTGCGATAGGTTTGAACTTCCTCCTTTAGCTTGGAGAAGTTTGATCGTCTGAAGCCTTCTTCTCTCACATTTTGATAAGGTTCGCAATATTTCAAACATTTTCATTATTATTACATCTACAATGGTGAGCTATGATCAGTGTCTTTAATGTTACTATTGTCATTGTTTTGGGACACCATAAACTATGCCCATACAAGCCAACAAACTTTTTTTTTTTTTGTAAGTTAAAAAAACACAGCAGCCGGGCGCAGTGGCTCATGCCTATAATACCAGCACTTCGGGAAGCCAGGGTGGGCGGATCACCTGAGGTCAGGAGTTTGAGACCAGCCTGACCAACGTGGTGAAACCCCGTCTCTACTAAAAATATAAAATTAGCCAGGCATGGTGGCGCATGCCTGAAATCCCAGCTACTCGGGAGGCTGAGGCAGGAGAATCGCTTGAATCTGGGAGGCAGTGGTTGCAGTGGGCTGAGGTCGTGCCACTGTACTCCAGCCTGGGCAAAAAGAATGAAGCTCTGTCTCAAAAAATAAACAAACAAAAAATTTTTAAAAAACACACAGCATCAGAGGAGAGTGCAAATGCAGCCTCCCACTACCACAAATTATGCAGTCAAGTTTCTCATGTTTGTGGAAAACTGCAGGGGTCAGCACATCCAGAGTGCAATGGATAAGCCCAAGACAGCAAACTTCATCAATAAATGTGTGTTCTGATCACTCTGCCAACTGGCCATTCCTCCACCTCTCTACCATTTTCTTGGGACAATATTAAAATTAGGTCAATAATGCTACAATGTCCTCTAAGTGTTCAACTGAAAAGAGTCACACATCTCTTACTTTAAATCAAAAACTAGAAATGATTAAGCTTAATGAAAAAGGCATGTTGAAAGCCAAGACAGGCCTAAAGCTAGCCCTCTTATGCCAGTTATCCAGGTTGTGAATGCAAAGAAAAGTTGAAGGGAAAGTTAAAATGCTACTCCAGTGAACATACAAATATGGAGAAAGTTTTAGTGATCAAGACAGAAGATTAAACCAGCCACAATATTCCCTTAAACCAAATCCTAATCCAGAGCAAGAGCCTAACTCTCTTCAGTTCTATAAAGGCTGATCGAGAGAAGTGAGGAAGCTGCAGAAGAGAAATCTGAAGATAGCAGAAGTTGGTTCATGAAGTTTAAAAAAAAAAACAAAAAAAGCCATTTCCATAACAAAAATGCAAGGTGAAGCAGCAAGTGCTGTTGTACAAGCTGGAACAAGTTATCCAAAAGATCTAGCTAAAATGAAGGTGGCTACACTAAACAGCAGATTTTCAATGTCGATCAAACAGTCTTACACTAGAAAATGATGCTACAGAGAACTTTACAGTTAGAAAGGATAAGTCAATGCCGGGCTTCAACATTTCAAAGAATCAACTGATTCTCTTGTTAAGGGCTAAGGCAGCTGGTGACTTTAAGTTGAAGCCAGTGATCAGTTACCATTCCAAAAATCCTAGGACCCTTAAGAATTATGGGTCACACCTGGCCAGGCACCGGTGGCTCACACCTATAATCCTAGCAGAGGAGAGGAGAGGGAAAGGGAGGGGAAGGGAGGGGACTGGGGAGGGGAGGAGAGTGGGGAGGGGAGGAGAGAGAAGAGGGGAGGGGAGGAGAGTGGGGAGGGGAGGGGAGGGGAGTGGAGAGGGGAAGGGAGGGGAGTGGGGAGGGGAGGGGAGTGGGGAGGAGAGGGGAGGGGAGTGGGGAAGGGAGTGGGGAGGGGAGGGGAGTGGAGGGGAATGGGGAGGGGAGGGGAATGGCGAGGAGAGAGGAATGGGGTGGGGAGGGGAGAGGAGTGGGGAGGGGAGGGGAGAGGAGTGGGGAGGGGAGGGGAGAGAAGAGGGACAAATTATGGGTCACACCTGTGATCCCAGTGATCCCAGCACTTTGGGAGGCCAAGGCAGGCTGATCACTTGAGGCCAGGATTTCGAGACCAGCCTGGCCAACATGGCAAAACCACATCTCTACTAAAAATACAAAAATTCGCCAGGTGTGGTGGTATACACCTATAATCCCTGATACTCAGGTGGCTGAGGCAAGAGAATCACTTGAACACAGGAGGCAGAGGTTGCAGTTAGCCAAGATGACACCACTGCACGCTGGCACTCCAGCCTGGGTTACAGAACGAGACCCTGTTTCAAAAACAAAAACAAAAAACAACAACTATGCTAAATCTACTCTGCCTGTGCTCTAGGGACGAAACAACAGGGTCTGGAAGATAGCACATCTGTTTACAGGATGGTTTACTGAATATTTTAAGCCCACTGTTGAGAACTACTGCTCAGAAAAAAAGATTCATTTCAAAATACTGCTGCTCACTGACAACACACCTGGTCGCCCAAGAGTTCTGATGGAGATGCACAAGGAGATGAATGTTGTTTTCATGCCTGCAAACACAACATTCATTCTGCAGCCCACAGATCAAGGAATCACTTCAGCTTTCAAGTCTTATTAAGAAATACATTTCATAAGAATATAGCTGCTGGCCAGGCACAGTAACTCACACCTGTAATCCCAGCACTTTGGGAGGCTGAAGTGAGATCACCTGAGGTCAGGAGTTCAAGACCAGCCTGGACAACATGGCGAAACCCCATCTTTACTAAAAATACAAAAAAAAAAAAAAAAATTAGCCAGGCATGGTGGTCTGTGCCTACAGTCCCAGCTATTCAGGAGGCTGAGGCAGGAGAATCACTTAAACCCAGGAGGCGGAGGTTGCAGTGAGTCAAGATCACACCATTGCACTCCAGCCTGGGCAACAAGAGTGAAACTCCGTCTCCAAAAAGAAAGAATATAGCTCCCATAGACAGTGCTTCTTCTGATGAAACTGGCCAAAGTAAGTAGAACATTTTCTGGAAAGGACTGACCATTCTAGTTGCCCTTAAGAACATCTGTGATACCTCTTCATGGGAAAAGGTCAAAAAAGCAACATTCACAGAAGTTTGGAAGTTGATTCCAACTCTCATGGATAGCTTTGAGGGGTTCCAGATTTCAGTGGAGGAAATAAGTGCAGATGTGGTGTAAACAGCAAGAGAAGTAGAATCAGAGGTAGAGCCTGAAGATGTGAATCACTGCAATGTCATAATAAAATCTAAATGAATGAGCAATGAATGAAACTGGTTTCTTGACATAAATCTCCTCTGAAGATGTTGTAAACACTGTTGAAATAACAAAGGATTTAGAGTATTACATAAACTCAGCTGATAAAGCAGCAGTAGGGTTTGAGAGGACTGATTCCAATTCTGAAAGGAGTTCTACTGTGGGTAAAATGCTATCAAACAGCATTACATTTTATAGAGAAATCTTTCATAAAAAAGAGGCAACTGATGCAGCAAACTTCACTGTTGTCTTATTTTAGGAAACTGCCAGAGCCCCCACCCAGCCTTTAGCAACCACCACCTTGATCAAGGCAAGATCCTCCACCAGCAAAAAGCTGTGCTTCACTGAAGGTTCAGATGATTGTTAGCAGATTTTTAAGCAAAAGTATATTTTAATTAAATATGTACATTTCTTAGACACAATGCTGTTACACACTTAACAGATAACAGTATGGTGTAAACATAACCTTTATATGTACTCAGAAATCAAAAAATTTGTGTAACTTGTGCTATACTGTGGTGGTCAGGAACAAAAACTGCAGTATCTGTAAGGTATGCCTGTATAATCTATTAAGAGAATTACTGGCCAGGCGCGGTGGCTCAAGCCTGTAATCCCAGCACTTTGGGAGGCCGAGACGGGCGGATCACGAGGTCAGGAGATCGAGACCATCCTGGCTAACACGGTGAAACCCTGTCTCTACTAAAAATACAAAAACTAGCTGGGCGAGGTGGCGGGCGCCTGTAGTCCCAGCTACTCGGGAGGCTGAGGCAGGAGAATGGCGTAAACCCGGGAGGCGGAGCTTGCAGTGAGCTGAGATCTGGCCACTGCACTCCAGTCTGGGCGACAGAGCGAGACTCCGCCCAAAAAAAAAAAAAAAAAAAAAAGAGAGAATTACTAAACTTCCTCATATTTCTAAGCTAAGTATCTACTATAACATTCAGCTACAGGACTATTTACTAGTTTTTCAGACAGTTTTCTCACTCAGAACATTTCTTTCTGATATCCCTGTCATATGCTTACACTGTGAAATACTAAGTACAGTGAAGCCCTGTAACTTCCATAAGCACCATTCCAATTATATGACTTCTTATCAGTGGTTTTGAATGCAAAGGCATTATCAGCTTAACAATAACCCACAACACTCGGACCAACTACAAAAGCATTATCAATGACCCTTATTTAACTGGTTTTCTTAGCACTTTGGGATACTTTGTGCTATCACGTGTAGTACAAACTCTACCCCCATACCAAATTTCAACAATGATTTACTTTCCTTAAGAAAATTATCTTGCCCTGATCTAGCTAAATGCCATATGTATATTCGCCAACTTTCCTAAACCATCAGGTATTCTGAAATTTAATCAAGTTTTCTATTGAGCCACCTATGCAATTTGATGCCATTTCACAATCTTAATGAGCATACACTGTGCGCTACCATCTAAGACTCTGGTGGAAGTATTAAAAAGCACTGGGATCAGGATCCGACTGACAGAATTCAACTCAGAGTGCATGGTCCCCCTCCTCAGTGCTGGGGACTGATGCTGAGCCACAGATAATTGTTCTCAGAGGATCCTGATAGTCCTAGGTCAGTCGATATCTTCTTAGCCATAAAACTTGCCACCTCTCACAAACATATGCTACCTACACCATCTCACACATACACACACACACACACACACACATACACACACACACAGACTGTAAGCTGGCAGAAAACAGATCCATAGCAACCAACCTACATTAGGCACCCTAATGTAGTGTTTCTTGGCAGCACTCTACTCAACTGACTGCACTAACCTATGGTAGTGAGGCCCCCATAAAACAGGCTGACATAACCACAGCTTGCCAGATGCCATCTCAGGCAGCAAAGCTATTTTTCAATATACAAGCTCATCCACTCCCACCTGTTGAACTGAATGTCTAACAAGAACCAGTGGTTTGTGTTTCCAAGTCTGCCTTATAATTATGCCTGTTCCGTTACTGTAGATAATTTAATTAGTTATAACCCAAACCAGTAAGTGCAAAAAGGACACGTTATTTCTATAAAATCTATGTTGACTGCTCTGATCAAAAGACATACTGCCAAGCATGGCCAAGACAACTGGGATGTATACAAATCATAAAAATCTGGAAAAATTATACAAAGGAAAGGAAACAGTCAACAGAGTAAAGACACAACCTGCAGAATGAAAGAGAATATGTGCAAACCATACTTCTGATGACCATACTTAACATCTAAAATATACAAGGAGCTCAACTCAATAGCAAGAAAACAGATAACCCAATTTTAAAAATGGTCAAATGATCTGAATAGACATTTCCCAAAAGACGACACACAAATAGCCAACAGGTACACGAAAATTCAACATTAATAATCACCAGATAAATGCAAATTAAAACTGCAGTGGAATAGTTATCACCTCACTCCTGTTAGATGGCCATGATCCAAAAAGACAAGAAATAATAAGTGTTGGCAAGGATATGGGGAAAAAGGGAACCCTTGTACACTATTGATTGGAATTAGTACACCCAATACAGAAAACAGTATATTAAAATTAAAAATAGAAATACCAGTGGAATTAGGCCAGCAATTCCACTTCTGGGTATATATCCAAAGGAATGGAATCAGGATGCTGAAGAGGTATCTACACTCCCATGTTCACTGCAGCATTATTCACAATAGCCAAGACATGAAATCAACCTAAGTGCCCATTAATGGATGCATGGATAAAATGTGACATATAAACACAACGGAATACTATTAAGCCTTAAAAGGGAAGGAAATTCTTTCATTTGTAAAAACAAGGATGAACCTGGAGGACATCATGTTAAGTGAAATAAGCCAGACACAGAATGACAAATACCACATGATCTCATTTACGTGCAGAATGTAAAAGAGTCCAACTCACAGAAGCAGAGAGTAGAATGGGGGGTTGGGGATATGTTCATCAAAAGATATAAAATTTCAGTTAGGAGGAATAAATCCATTGTATGGTGATTATACTTAGTAACAAATTATTGTATACTTGAAAATTGCTAAGAGTAGATTTTAAATGTTCCCACCGCCCAAAAATGATAGGTGTGTGAGGTGTTAATTAGCTTGATTTAGGCATTACAATGTATACATATATCAAAACACCAAGCTGGCCGGGCGCGGTGGCTCACGCCTGTAATCCCAGCTCTCAGGGAGGCAGAGGCGGGAGGATAGCTTGAGCCCAGGAGTTCGAGACCTGCCTGGGTAATACAGCGAGACCCCGTTCTCCACAAAAAGGAAAAAAAAAAAAAAAAAAAGACAAAACACCAAGCTGTACACCATAAACATACACAATTTGTATTTGTCAGATTTTAAAATGTTTTAATTAAAATATTTTTTAAAATCTAGAAAGAGTACCTTCAGATTGCTTCACAAATGTCTTTACTCTCATTTCACTTAATGAAACCAAAACTGGACATTAATTAACAATTACCTAGGCACTTACATGCCAGTTACCAACAGGATTAAATGAGTTAATCATTTTAAACTAGTATATGTTTGACAATTACTGACTCACTGGTATAAACGAGTTAATCACTTTAAACATGTGTTTGACAATTACTGACTCACTGGTATTATCTGCATTTTACAAATGGGGAAACTGAGGCACGGAACTGTCAAGTAACTTGCCTTGGTTCATATGCTAGTAAGAAGAGAGAATGAGGGTTGCAGCCCAGGAGGCCTGGTCTCAGAGGTCACATTTCTACTATGCTAAACTATCACAGACAATGTATTATTTGTGTGGCTTATGCAGAAACAGCGTATGGTTCTCAAATCAGTTGATGACATGCAAAGAACAAGTCATAGACCTACACTGAAAAATGCAAATCATGTAAATTTACGTTTTAAATTAAACATTCAAGTTGCTTTTCAAGATTTCATGCTTTAACACATTTTTTTTTTACTTACCTATCAGTTTTATCAATTTGAATAAGAGGCTTCTGCTGTACATTTCCTATGTTCTGGTGTAAGCCACTAAATCAATGATAGAGCAAAGAGCTACACATTAATTACTGATATTATTGACATGCTATATTCTCTTTTCCCAGGAAAAGAAATATAAGTATTTACAGGCTTGAATGTAACATTTTGAGATTCTACCCATGATTAATCAGCACAACTATAGTATAAGCAATTTCAGAAATGCATAGAACAAAACAGGGAACTCCACCAAAAGCTTTAGCAAAACGTCAAAAAAAAAATTCTAAACAAAATTCTTAACATTCAGAAATACATTTAGGCAAAGCACAGCGGCTCGTGCCTGTAATCCCAGCACTCTGAGAGGCCAAGTCAGGTGGATCACCTGAGGTAAGGAGTTCAAGAGAAGCCTAGCCAACATGGCAAAACTCCAACTCTACTAAAACTACAAAAATTAGCTGGTCATGGTGGTGCACACCTGTAGTCCCAGCTACTAGGGAGGCCAAGGTAGGAGAATCACTCGAACCTGGGAGGCGGAGGTTGCAGTGAGCTGAGATAGTACCACTGCACCCCAGTCTGGGTGACAGAGCAAGACTCCGTCAAAAAAAAGAGAAAGAACGAGAAAGAGATAGAGAAAGAGAAAGAGAAAGAGAAAGAAAAGAGGAAGAGGAAGAGGAAGAACGAATGAATGAAAGAACGAAAGAAAGAAAGAAATCTAGTATTGTCAGGTGGATATCTATTCAGAAAGTCTTCCCTCTTAATGGATTCCATTAATTTCTCTACCATCTTGCTGAGTGCTAAAATGCAATCGAGTATCACTGTAAAATCAAAAGTAACTTCTAAACCAAAATCCATCTCCACACTTAACTACCACAACACATTCATAAGTAAATTCCTCTCTGAAAGAGTTAAGTACAAACTACAATGTAACAGACATCTGGGGCATATTTACCCAAGTAAAGAAACCTAAGGAGACAATGTCAAATGTCTTTTCAAATAGTACACAACTTATGAAATTATTTTTTAAAACATTCTCCCAATATAGTAATTATTTCAAGGACCCTGAAACAATCAGGTAAAAAGTTACTGACGAACAAGATCCCATACGGTTTCAAAGTTTCATCCTACAAATTACTTAATACAAAGAGAAGTCATTCCTTTGGAATGTGGCATTCAATATCTCTAAGCAAGTGATCAAACTTTTCTACACAAGAAAGGGGAGAACCTGACATGTTCACACTAATGGCAATGTACATTTACGTTTTACACTAAAATAAAGCATTTAAGGTATTTTTAGATTTGAGATATAACTCACTTTTTCACTTAATCACTTAATCACTGGTGTACTAAAACGTACACAACTTCACCTTGATATTAAGAATCCTTGTCAAAATGTTAATCTAAAATGTGGAAGGCTTGTATTCTTCCAAACCTCACTGACAGGAGAAACAAAAAGAAGGGGAACCATTCTAGATTAAGAGAGACTAAGAGAAATATCAAACCAACTGAGATCCATAAATCATTTAGGGATGTTACATTAGAAAGTGGGGGTGGGAACTACAGAAGACATTTTGGGGACAAGTTTCAATATGGACTATAAAGTAGTTGACATGAGATTACTGTTCATCTTCTTAAGTGTGATAAATGATAATATCATGCTTATGTATGTGAATGTCATTCTCAGGAAATTCATGCTGAAATACATAAGAGATAAAGTATAATATCTACAAATGGTTCTGGAAAAGGTGTATTTATAGAAAAAGGCAAAGTACAGTAGGCATATGTTAACAGTGAATCTAGGTGAAGAGTAAATAGGTGTTTGTTATACTATTTACTTCAATCTTTCTGTGGGGTTTAAATTTTTCAGAATAAAAAGTTGAAAGAGGATGTCCTCACAAAGACTTGTACTTGAATGTTCATTATGCATAACAGCTAAAAACTAGAAATGATCCAAACCCCCATCAACTTGTGAATGAATAAATAAAATGTGGTATTATTCACAGAATGAAATACTACTCAGTAATAAAAAAAAAAAAAAAAAGAACTACAGATACATGCTCCAATACAGATGAACCACAGAAACATGTTCAGTGAGAGAAGCTAGTCACAAAAGACTACACATTATGATTCCACTTACGAGAAATACTCAGAAAAAGCAAATCAAGAGTAACAGAAAGCATCAGAGTTCACCAAGGGGTGGGAACAGAAAATGACTTCCAAAAGGCCTGAAAACTTTTCAGAAGGATAGAAATGTTCTAATATTGCATTGTGTTAACTGTGGTACAATGCTGTAAGTTTACTAAAAAATCACTGACCTACAAACAGTTAGAATGGGTGTATTTTATGGTATGTAAATTATACCTCAGTAAAGCTGTTAACAAAAAAGTTGGGAGAGGAACATTCTATGATCTGAAAAAAAAAATCAATGTAAAACAATATTTTGGAAAGGAATAAATCTGATAATTTGTTAGTGCAGACAGGGAGTCAGTGCAAGCATAGAATCAGGCATCAGGCTAAGCTATAAAATAAACATAGTTTCATTTCTACAAAAAAAATACATTAAAAGGAAGCATCCAATAAAAGTTTACTTAAAATGTAATGAAGTCCAGTCCTTAATTTTATATTCCAAAATAAATTTTTATATTACCAAGTATATATTTCCAAATAAGGCCCCTAGAGAAGAATACATAAATTAATTTCATAATCAAAAGACTGCTTTCAACAACAAAAAGACACCCCAATTAAATAGTGGGCAAAGCACTTGAACAGCCAATTCTTCAAAGAAAAGATATGAATGGTCAAAAATCACAGGTAAAGATGCCGTCATTAGCCATCAGCAAAATGCAAATCAAAACCACAATAAGATACATTTCGTATCTACTCGGATGGCTATAAAATTTAACTTAAAAAAAAAAAAAAAAAAAAAACAGAAAGTCCGTGTTGCCCAGTATGTGGAGAAACTGGAACCCTCATACATTGCTAAAGGAGTATAAAATGGTACAGCCACTGTGGAAAACAATTTGGAGTTCCTCAGTAAATTAAACATAGAATTACCACAAGACCTAGCAATTCCACACCCACGTGTATACCCAAAAAGTGCAAACAGGTTTTCAAACAAAAACTTATACATGCATGTTCGTGGCAGCTCCACTCACACAGCCAAAGGTTGGAAGGGACCTAAATGTCTATCAACTGATTAATGGATAAACAAGGCTGTTATATCCATACAATGGAATGTTGTTCGGTCATTGTAAAAAAATGGAAGCTATGCAGTAAGATACACACAACAACACAGATAAACCCTGAAAGCATTATACAGTGAAAATAGTCATTTTTTATTATTTCACTCATATGAAAGAGACTGAATAGACAAATCCATAAAGACAAAAAATAGATCTGTGGTTGCAAGCGGATACAGAGAAAAGAATAGGAAGTGGCTCCTCAATGGGTACAGATTTCCTTTGGCAGTAGTAAGAATGTTCTCAAACTAGACAGTGATGACTGCACAACACTGACTATACTAAACACCACCGAATGGTTTACTTAAAAATGGTTAAAATGATTTAAAATGGTGCATTTTGTAAGTATTATGCCATAATTTAAAAATAAAACTCTGCCTGTGGGTGTACAACATTTTTAACTTGAACTTAATTACTATAACTTTTCTACCTCTTTTGGCTTTTATGTATACCACAGATCATATTATAGGTATGTCAAAATATTAAACATTTACTGAACACTTGCTACATTGCTACAAACAAGATACATGCTAGGAACTTTTTTGAATCTCAGTTAATCCTAAAAAAACTATAAGGTAGGTAGGTATTATCCCCATCTTATGCTTAAGAAATCATGGCTGAGAAATGAGGCAACTTAACTAATAAGCAATACACCCTAACATTTTTAAGATTAACTCAAATATAAAAGGGAATAAACTAAATGGTTTCTAAGGTAACTTCCAGCAATACAACTCCATGAATATGCCACATTTTAAAAATCACCTTCCCCAAAATGTCCTGACAATAGCTTTCCAGTGAAATATATGAACAGAAAGTGAACACTAATTCTAAAAGATCTTTAGTACGACACATGTTAACATTTCTTTCCTTCTACCAGTATAAAACATTAATTATTAATTACCTTACTGGCTACCATTTCCAGAGAACCCAAAAGGTCCAAGGTGATTGTCACCAAATTTCAAAGTAAATCATGAAAGGTGGGTAGCAGAGAAACTGACTGTATGTAAACACCTACAGAAAGGAAATTATTAAAAAATACAGATTCCTAGGCCCCACCCCAGGATCTAGAGAATGAAAATTGTTGGGTCAATGCCCAAGAATGCTTACATTTTCTTAAAAGTCCAAGTGGGCAGCTCAGTTTGGGAATTGCCACAGGAAAGTAAAATTTATATTCTGTCAAAGAGGACATATAAGCCCAGTCGAATTATATTGATTTTGGAATACAAGAGTATAGGATTTATAATCTAGTTATGATGTCACACCTTTTTACTGTACACTGACATTTCAAAGGATATGATTCTACCCCAAATATACTTGAATTTTTGCACTGATTCATTCATGATACTCAACATATCAAACTGTATTTATATTACCTTTAAGAAATCTTTTAGTGATCAATTCCAACTGCTCATATACATAAATGTATTATACGAAATACACACACGTACACGTTAGAAGCCTTACACAACATGTAGCAGGATTCCTGACAATCTAACCCCAAATAGGTTTTAAATAAATAAACACAAGTAAATCCAACATTGACTGACATCCACATTACGTGCCAGGCACTGTTCTAGGTGCTGTGAATATAGCCAAGAATAAGACATATTCTCACAATACTTATTATTAGCAGGGGCATGAGTCACTAAGCAGGCTACTATGAAAGTAATCACCCCTTTTCATCATTTTCCTTATTTTGCTTTTAGAAGTGAACATTCTGCTTCATCCTTCCCTGGGTCATTATATAATTCTCGCTTTGTCATATCAATCCCTTTAAATTCCAGTTCTCATCTTACATGGGGACAATGTACAACCAGGCAGCCTCTGTCACTATTTCAAAGCAACTGGAAAGCCCCAGAATCCACATTTCCATTGGGCCGAGACTTTCCAATATGCCTAATAATGATACTTTATGACCTAGAAGTTCCAGTGAATTGGTAGTAAGAAAACACTGATTTGCTTCAGTGGCACTGTAATTGGAATGGTGATTAAATGCATCATGTTAAATTTACCCTGGGCCTTTTCCAGTATAGCAAATATAAAATGAGCTATCAGCATCAGCAGAGCCTAAACCACTCCTTTCTTCTAAAATGGTACTTCTCCTGCATGTCTAAGGTGATATGATAGAACTTCCCCCATTAATAATCAGGTGGCATTACATGACAAACTGTACACACCCACACAAGCTTCCACAGGATGCACACTGCCCAACATGGTTTATTCTATTTAGCAACTTGGGACAACCTTATGTATGTCAGAGCAGCACATTTGCACCACTATAGTTAATGGTCTGTCAGCATTTCCATTATAAAGCAATTTTCAAAGGTTTATTGCTCAGCTGAAGAATCTGCTCTGAGCTCAAATTTGGCATTCCAGAAAAGCAAAAACTGTAGGCTATAGTTGTTTATTCCCTTCCAAATAGGCCAAGTAGTTTGTTTCTTTTTAAAGAAAATCTGTCCCTTTATTTCAGAAACTTTGAGACTATCCACAGAACAACAACCTCTCACCTCATAAAGGGACTATTGTTTAGAATAGAAGCTAGCAACTTACAAGGTACAGAGCATAGATTCCAACTTATTTATGGAAAACATTTTCTAAAAAGCAAGCATATTTTTTATGAACTGGACGTTTAAAATTTTCATCAGTCCTACCTTAGTTGTGATTACATTATTCATGCTATTAGAGTGCATGCTCTGCCACTGATACTAAAATCAATGGATGACTTTGAAATTCTCAATTGTTAAACCTCCTTTATCTCTCCCACCCAAGAACCATAGACTACTGACCTAAGGTGAATGTACATACTCTCGCTATTCCATCTTACTCTACTAGTTAAAGGGAATATGCGCCGTCAAAAGCTTGGTAGCAAGAAAGGTGATATGGCAGGTGATATATGGCAGGAGAAGCTTTGAAAATAATTTAGAAAATTCAGAAAATGGATGATTAGCCCCGAATGATAAAGTTTCCAGAAAACAAATGTGGTGATCTAGATGACCAGTAAATTAGTGATAAACAATTTTATTCAATCTCTGGAAACCGTTCTATTAGTCTGAAAGCTTGCCAGAATATTTCATGTGTCAAAGAAGAAATCAAATATTCCTACATATTTTGTTGTTGACTTTAACTAGAAAGCTTATTTATACCTTAAATTATAGGATTTTTCAATTATATATGTAATTATAATTCTGATACAAGTTTACCCAATAAATAAAGAAGTTTGAACATAAAATTGGTTTTCTAAGCTTAAAAATTCTCATCATGTATCAATAAAGACCCTCAAAACTTTCAAAACTTTCAAGACTGGTGATCAAAGCAACCTTTTAAAAATGAATACTTTTTAGAGAAGTGTAAAGATCCATCCTAAATTACTACACACAGCTTGATATGCTTTGCCAATTTTTTAGCTTTATGTTACTCTGAAATTATTACTATTTAAAATCATCTATGAAACTACTTCCAAACTAAGTAACAACATAGGGTAATGTTTGTAAAATGTTAAGTAAATAGGACATGGCCAGTGCAGTCGTTCATGTATATACAGTCCCAGCTACCTGGGAGGCTGAAGCAGGAGAATCACCTGAGACCAGGAATTCAAGTCTAGCCTGGGCAATATAGTGAGACATCATCTCTTTAAAAAAAAAAAAAAAAAAAAAAAAGTAAGTAAAAGAAGTTTGTTGCTGCATCTCTATAGGAAAAGAAAAAGTCTACATTCAATTAAAATTATTTTTTTCCAAAGGAAATGGGATCTAATTCATGATTACAGCTATTGGAAACAGATGTGGAAGCAACAGACAAGAACTAGAAGGGTCTAACACACCTGAAAAGATATGAACAAAATTTTCTTTTATAATTTTTACTGTTATATTTGTTGTGTTTGTTTGTTTGTTGGTGGTGGTGGTGTTTTGAGACAGGGTCTCACTCTGCCACTCAGGCTAGTGTGCAGTGGTGTCATCTCAGCTCACCACAGCCGCAGCCTCAACCTGTTGGGCTCAAGCAATCCTCCTGCCTCAGCCCCCTAAGTGCCTGGGACTACAGGGGTGTGCCACCATGCCCACCTAATTTTTGTATTAAAAACATAAAATACAAAAATTTTGTAATTTTTGTTTCACTATGTCGCCCAGGCTGGTCTTGAACTCCTGGTCTCAAGCAATCCTCCTGCCTTGGCTTCCCAAAGTCCTGAGATTACAAGAGTAAGCCACTGCACCCGGCTATAATGTTAGTATATTCATTTTATAACAAATATTTTATATTCAGATTCCAAATTAACCCCACCTTTACCCTTGGCAGGCAGCATCTATACTTTCCAAATATGCAAATATAAACGCTGAATTTAAAAACAGAATTACCAGAGGATACTCAACAAACTAACAGAATATTTAAAATTAACCCTCAATAGCTACAAGTGTTACATGTTAATTGGTTTTATATACAGCACCAGAGATCCAAGCAGGGAATTAAATTACTTTTATCTTTCGCAATTTTGTTCAAGGCCCCAGCAGGAAGGTCTCTCCAGTACTTAACCTAAGAACCTGTGTATACTTTCAGCTTTTGTGAGAGAAACCTCAAGTCAGTCTGCTTGTGGTTCAGATGCAGGAAACAAATGCAACGAACCAGCACGTGGAAGTATCAGACCTTCACTCAGTCTCACTGCTTTCATTCAAAAGGCTGAAGCCCCTCTAAAAGGCTTAACTGAAACATATTGGAAGTTAGTCATTGATGATTTCATTTCCATATTAGAAAGACAAACACATCATTTTTTTGTTTTTATTGAGACATGGTCTCCCTCTGGATTGCAGTGGCACAATGTCGGCTCACTGCAGCCTCAATCTCCTGGGCTCAAGCAATTCTCCTCCTACCTCAGCCTCCTGATGAGTAACTAGGACTACAAGTGTGTGCCACCATGTCTCGCTAATTTTTGTATTTTTCAAGAGAAGGGTTTTCACCATGTTGCCTAGGCTGGTCTCGAACTCCAGGGCTCAAGTGATCCACCCACTCTGGCCTCCCAAAGTGTTGGGATTACAAGCGGGAGCCACCACACTTGGCCAACACAGCCTTGTTCACGATTTAAAATAGCCGTAAAAGGTTTTTCTGGATTTGATAACTTTTCATCTCTTACCCATTTACCACTCTAATCTCCCTTGCTTTCTCAGGATGCCCTTTTCCTTCCTTATGCTATCGGTAGGAATGTATGATTATAGAACCACTACTACTCATTTCTGAGTAAGAAGGCCTGGCCACAGTGAAAGCACCAGAATGAACTGCCAAAAATTGGACAGCTTGTTCCCTTGCTCCCTCAACTCTAATACCACAGTAGCCTATCTTTCAATAAAATTGAATTTATTCCAATAAATGTACTGCATGTTAAAAACAATTCAGTCGGCAAAAAAAGTACCATATGCCTCATTCCCATCCCTGTCTTTCAGACACTCAATTCCCCTCTATTAAAAGCAACCACCAGTTTCTTGTAGATCCTTCCTTAAGGCATATCCTATTTGAAACTCTGAATCTCGGCACTCCATATTCTGCCTGCATGCTTTATTTTTCTCCTAGTATTGATCACCAATAAGCCTGCCAACATATATTCTTTATTTACAATTAAATCAATTATTTTATTCTTGCCCCACCCGAATCTGCAACTCCATAAAAGCTCCATGATTAACTCTTCACTGATGTATTTCCAAAGCATGGAATTTCCGCTACCTGGAACATAACAGACTTGTGACAAGTATTTGTTGAATGAGTTAATGACCCTGTTACTACAAATACTAACAAGCAAGTAATGTATTCTTTTTTTTTTTTTTTTTTTTTTTTTGAGACGGAGTCTCGCTCTGTCGCCCGGGCTGGAGTGCAGTGGCCGGATCTCAGCTCACTGCACGCTCCGCCTTCTGGGTTTATGCCATTCTCCTGCCTCAGCCTCCTGAGTAGCTGGGACTACAGGCGCCCGCCACCTCGCCCGGCTAACTTTTTGTATTTTTTTTTTTTAGTAGAGACGGGGTTTCACCGTGTTAGCCAGGATGGTCTCGATCTCCTGACCTCGTGATCCGCCCGTCTCGGCCTCCCAAAGTGCTGGGATTACAGGCTTGAGCCACCGCGCCCGGCCAAGTAATGTATTCTTTACAAAATACTAGTGCTTTTCCAAAAAGGGGGGAAAAAATCTACAGAACAAGTTTACTCTACTTAGAAAACTAAATCAGTTTAAAAGTAATGAAAATTGCAACAACTCAATATTGCCCATTATTTGATATTAAAATTTTACACTGAATTTCTACACAAAAGGAAGTTTGCTCAAACACCATTTGTAAGATTAGTTTCTCCTCTTGAAAATGAGATGTCTTCTGCAAGTCTATTCCAAGAGAGTAAAATTTTGAATAGTAATTTCTAATTCTCAAGAGTACTGAAAGGGTGCTTTGCTATGTAATTTTCTCAGAACACAGTATAAAAGAAGTTATAAATAAAAACATTAAGATAATATGGGAAGAAGTTCCCACACATATGCAGAAAACCTTGTATTGCAAGGGTTTCTGCAGTATTGTTTAAAATAGTTACATAACTAAACAACAGTTAAACAGTTAAAACAAGATCAGTAATAACCTGAATGTCCATAAAGAGACTAAAGTATGCTAAATCTATTGAGTATATGACACTAACCAAAAGAATAATTCTACATATACTGATATAAAACAGTCTTACCCAAAAGAATGATGTAATTCTACAATACTGATATAAAACAATCTTACCCAAAAGAATGATGTAGTTCTACATATACTGATATAAAACAATCAATAAAACACATCATAAGAAGCTGAACAGCATGTATAGTACATGCCCAAACATACACTGCTTAAATGTATAATGGTTAAGCACAGTACAAAATGGAAGGATACCCCCCATCAAAAAAACACCATGGTTACATAGGTTGCCCTCAGGGTAATGGAACTGTGAATGGAAGTAAAAATATTTACTTTACACTGTAAACCATTTTGAACTGTTTAAATTTTTACCATGTGCATTGGTTGTATTATTTCTTCAGAACAGGGCAATTACAGAATTTTTTTTTTTTTTTTTTTTTTTTTTTTTTTTTTTCTTAGAAATTGTATTGGTCCTGGAGAAAGGGAGGCAAGCAGCCCCTGCCTCCCGCTCAGAGTGCCCCCAGCCCTCACTGTTTCCCGTTGCCATTGATGGGGAGGTTCACATGCTCAGGGGAGGCCAGGAAAGCCTTGAGCTTGGGCCGGGCACTGAGGCGCGCCACATAGGCCGAGAGCAAGGGGAACGCATCCAGGCAGCCGGGGGCCAGGACCTCATGGATCAGCAGCAAGTCCAGCAGGTTGTAGTCAGCGAAGGAGATCTGGTCTCCCACAATGAAGGTCTTGCCTCCCTGGTTCTGGGACAGCAGGGTCTCAAAAGGCTTCAGTTGCCCGGGCAATGCCTTCACATAGTCATCCTTGCCCGCCTCGTAGTTGGTGTAGATGAGGGAGAGGTATTTGCAGCGGAGGTCCTCCACGCCATCATTCACCATGTCCACCAGGGCTGCCTCCCGCTGGTCCTTCCCATAGAGCCCAAGAGTGCGGCCCAGGTGACGCAGGAAGGTATTGGACTGGTACAGGGTGAGGTCTCCGTCCTGGAACTTGGGGAGCTGCCCATACAGGCAGGAGGCTTTGAGAGAGCCCTCTTGCCAGGTCTCCACTGTTACCACCTCCTCCTTCCAGCTCTGGCCCTGGTCTGCCAGCAGCATGCGCAGGGCCGCGCATCGGCCTCGAACTGGGAAGTAGACCACGGTGTAGGGCGGCATGATGGCACACGCGGCGGCGGCGGCGGGGACGACGAAACTCCAGCCCAATTACAGAATTGTAAAGAAAATTTATTTGAAATATGCAAAGAGAATAATGAGCATCTCTAACGTCTAAAACATAAGGGTTAAAATTAGATTAATCCTATTTAAACAGTGCTTATTTCAAGTATTAGTTTACATACACAATTTAAATACAAATATACATCTAAATTGGACAAATGAATAACTTTGGATCATTAAAGCATTCATGAAACCTCAGAAAAAGTCACAACAAAAAAGTAAACAGGCTGGGCACAGTTTAACAATAATAGTGGCTACTCAGCCACTACTATTAAAGGCTAACAATAACAGGTTAATATCACATTAAATGGTGAAATATTGCACGCATTTCCCCAATGCAGGAAAAAAGCAAGAATGTACACTATCACCACATGTACTCAGCATTAAGGTAGAGATTCTAGCAAGTGGAATTAAGCAAGAAAAGTCAAACAAAAATCATAAAGATTAGTGGTGCCCACATCATCAAAAGAAAAAGGAATCTTAAAAATCAGAAATGAATGGCTGGGCGCAGTGGCTCACACCTGTAATACCAGCACTTTGTGAGGCCAAGGCGGGTGGATCACGAGGTCAGGAGATCCAAGACCATCCTGGCTAACACGGTGAAACCCTGTCCCTACTAAAAATACAAAAAAATTAGCTAGGCGGACGGGCACGGTGGCTCAAGCCTGTAATCCCAGCACTTTGGGAGGCCGAGACGGGTGGATCACGAGGTCAGGAGATCGAGACCATCCTGGCTAACATGGTGAAACCCCGTCTCTACTAAAAAATACAAAAAACTAGCCGGGCAAGGTGGCGGGCGCCTGTAGTCCCAGCTACTCGGGAGGCTGAGGCAGGTGAATGGCATAAACCCGGGAGGCGGAGCTTGCAGTGAGCTGAGATCTGGCCACTGCACTCCAGCCCGGGCAACAGAGCGAGACTCCGTCTCAAAAAATAAATAAATAAATTAGAAATGCATAAGTAAACCTGTCATTATTCATACATAACATGACTGCATATCATGGAAAGAAATCTATAAAATATTAGAATTAACTAATAAATTTAGCAAGGTCACTGAATAAGGTCAACATACAAAAATTAATTTTATTTCCTCATTTAAAGCAATAAACAAGTTAAAAAATGAAATTTAAATCATAGTACTTACATCAAAAGACATCAAATACCAAGAAATACATCTAAAAGATGTACAGGGCTGCTACCCTGAAAATTATAAAACACTTCTGAGGGAAATTAAAGACTTACATAAATGGAAATATATATAGTATGCTTAGATTCAACAGACTTTCAATCAAAACCATAGCATTTCTTTTTAACTGAAATTGACAGTGTGACTCTAAAACGTATACGAAAATTCAAAGGATGTGGAATAGCTAAGACAATCATGAAGAATAATAAAAAAACTGAAGGACTTATACCACCAGATATGAAAACCTATCTGAAAGTTACAGCAATAGAGACAGCATGTCACTGATGTAGAAACAGGCAAACAGACCAATAGAACAGAATTAAAAGTCCAGAAACAGACCCGCATGTGGCTTAACACTACCACAGCAAACCACTAGGGAAAATGGTCTTTTCAATAAATGGAGCTGGGTCACCTTGATATCAGTGTGAAAAAAACATGAACTTTTACCATTACTTTACATCACAAGTAAATGTGTACAGTAGACCCAAGTTCAAAATATAAAACAATAAAACTAGAAGAATGAACTCAAGAGTATCTTTTTTAACTCTGTAATAGGAAAAGATATCTTAAAACACAAAGAATCCTGACCACATAAAACAATGATAGATACTACTGCATTAAAACTGAGAACTTCTGTTCATCAAAAGATAACACTAAGGGAATAAAAAAGTCAACCACAGATTGAGAGAAGATAGCTGCAATACACACATATGGGGTATGTGTCTGGGTATTTGTGTAAAATAAAGAACTATAAATCAATAAGAAGACTGACTCCCAATTTATTTATTTATTTTGTGTGTTTTTGCTATTGTTTTCTGACTGCTTGCTGACTGTTGACTCCCAATTTAAATTGGACAAAAGACTTGAACAAGCACTTCAAAAATGCAGACATCTATGTGGTCAATAAAAAAAGGGAAAACAGTTCAACATTTGTAGACATCAGACAATGCAAATTAAAATTAAAATGCCACACCAATATAATTCCACCAGAGGCTAGAAGACTGAAAATATCCAAGTTCTGGCAAAGTGTGGAACACTGAAATACTAATACACTGATACTGGGAGAGTAAACTCGTATAGCCACTATCGCAGAAGCTTAGCATAGATAACCTATGACTCACCGATTCCCTCTCATCTATATGCTCTTGAAATACGAGGTTGAATTTCTTCCAAGAGACATATAAAGCAACATTCACAGCAGCATTATTCCTAACAAAGACTGAAGATAACCCAATGTGTACCCACAAGTGAATAAATCCATAAACTGTTCTGTAGTCACACAATGGGATGAGAATTACTAACATAAGCAACAACAAAGATGAACCTTACAGACATAATGTTGAGCAAAATACACCAGACATGAAGAAGTGCCTATGATTCTAGTTACATGATGTTTAAAACAGGTAAAACTAAAAGTACAGTGACAGAGATCAAAATAATAGTCACGTACAGACAAGGCTTTAACTAGAACAGGGCAAGAAGGAGCCTACAGGTGTGAAAGAAATATGCTTTACCTTGCTCTAGCTGTTGATTACACAAATATAGACATATATAGATAGAAATATACATCTATGAGAATTCATTACATTGTAAATTTAACATCATACATGTTATTATATGTAAGTCATATCTAAATTTAAAAAGAGGGTATTATCAACAATATCATGTTAATAAATTTTAAATTTTAAACTTCTAGGGAACAAAACTTACCAAAACCAAAAAGAATAAACAAAATCTAACCAATCCTACAATGAAGAAGAAAACAAATCCAAAATTTAAAACTTCATTAGAAATGAGGAAAACCTCAGTCTCAGTTGGCCTTACTGGTAATTTCTACAAAGAGTTAAAAAATAAATCCATCTTAAACACAGCAGGGCAAGAGAAGGAGCACTCATCCACTCACTTGATGAGATCAGCACAACCTTGATGACAAAACTCTGTAAGGGCATTATAGGTATTTAAAACACACACACAAACACGCGCGTGCGCGCACGCACACACACACACAACAGAAAGAAAGAAAAAGGAAAAAAAAATAAGAGACCAGCTTCATTCATGAACACAGATACAAAGAATGTAAATAAAATTTAGCAAACCAAAATGGGCAATAAAACACTATGGTACAATAAAGTTGGGCTTTTTCAAGGGAGTCCAAGGTAGATTTAACACTCAAACATTGATGTAACAGGCCACAGTAACAAAATAAAGGAGAAAAAAACTTGAGCATCCAATGGATGGAGAAAAATAACTGGATAAAAATTAATATTCATCCATGGTTTTCTGTAAAACAAACAAACAAAAATCACAGGCAACAGAAGGAAACTTTCAGGAAAAAAAGGATACTGTAAAAGAAAAAGAAAAAAAGGTTTAAATAAAGCCAACATGGAACATCAAACCTAATGGTGAAAAGCTGAGAGCTCTGTGCTTCAAATCAGAAACAAAATAAGTATAACCATAACCATTATGATGACATCTGTAAATCTACTCAACGTGAAGAAGGACAAAGACTTCTGAAAATAACTAGCGGGAACAAATGCCATAGCTTACACAGGGCCTGGAATAGTGCCTGTTCCCATCAGTAAGAATGGAAAACCTCACAATTCATAGGACATAGGGTAGAGTGCTCAAAACAGTTTCGCCTCCGTAGTGGAGTAAATGAACCGTAGATTAAATGTTGATTTGGTATACCATAGCCTAACAAAACTTAGAAAGACATGAAATGACTGAACTCTGCCCAAGAAACTTAACGGCATGCCAAAATAAAGTCAGGAATATTTACAAGAATACAAAAGTATCTATTAAAACAAGGTAAAGTTCACAATCTCTGGTATACAATTTAAACTTTTAACTAGCATACAAACAAGCACAAAATTATGACCAAGAGTGACAAGAAAAATCAACTCAATCTAAAGTGATCCAGGATTGAAACAGATGATAGAATCAGTAACCAAAGACATTACAACAATAAATATAACTGTATTCCATATGTTCATGTTTTTTGTACTAAATCAAAAAAAAGAAAATTTAAAAAGTTAAGTCTACACTTACAAGATAGATAGATAGATCGATAGATAGATAGATAGATAGATAGATAGATAGATAGATAGATAGATAGATAAGATAGACAGGCAGACAGACAGAGACAGATAGATACACAGACAAAAAGAACCTCTGAGGCTGGAGAATCGCTTGAACCCGGAAGGTGGAGGTTGCAGTGGGCGGAGATTGCGTCACTGCACTCCAGCCTGGGCGACAAGGGCAAAACTCGGGCTCAAAGAAAAAAAAAGAAAAAGAACCTAATAGAACTCCTACAGATGTAAACTACATTGAGATGAGAAATACAATGGATAAAATTAAGAGCAGATTAGGCACTGCAGAAGAAAAAAGGAACATGAAGACCTAGCAGTAAATAGTCACAATAAAACAAGAGTAAAAAATGAAGAAAATAAAAAGGATGTATGTGTGAGGAAACTTTGAAAGGCTTAATATATGTATAACTGAAGTCTATGAAGAGGCAGAAGGGAGGCAAAAAAAGTTCTGAAGACATAATGGCAGAAATGTTTAAAAACTGATCGGAAACATAAGCCCTTTGATCCAAAAATCTCAACAAAACTAAACACAAAAAATACAAAGAAAACTACACCAACACACATCATATAATAAAGCTGCTTAAAACCAGTGATAAAGACAAATTATTAAAAGCAGCCAGGAAAATCACATTATATATAAAGGAAAGAAGATAAGGACAGTGACAGATTTCTCATTAGAAACGTTGCATGCTAAAAGACAGTAGAGCAACATCTTTAGGATACTGAAAGAAAAATCCACCAACCTACAATTCTATCCTCAGCAAAAATATATTTTAAAAACAGAGAAATAAAGACATTTTCAAACATAAATGCTAAAGGAATTCCTCATGAGCAGATCTGCACCACGAGAAATATTAAAGCCAGGTGTGGTGGCTCCTGTCTATAATCCCAGCATTTTGGGAGGCTAAAGTAGGAGGAGTGCTTGAGGCCAGGAGTTTGAGACCAGCCTGGACAACACAGAGAGATTCTGTCACTACAAAAAATTTAAAAATAAAAAAATTAGCAAGGCATGGTGGCACACATCTACTAATTCCTAGCTACTCTGGAAGTTGAGGTGGGAGGATCACTCCAGCCCAGGGGTTCCAGGTTACAATAAGCCATGATCACACAGCTGCATTCCAACCTGGGCAACAGACTTAAAAAAACAAAAAAAAAAGAGAGAGAGAGAGAAAAGGAAAAAAAAAAAAAAGAAAGGAAAGGGGAAAGGAAAGGGGAAAGGAAAGGGGAAAGGGGAAAGGAAAGCGGAAAGGAAAGGGGAAAGGAAAGCGGAAAGGAAAGGGGAAAGGAAAGCGGAAAGGAAAGGGGAAAGGAAAAAGGAAAGGGGAAAGGGGAAAGAGGAAAGGAAAAAGGAAAGGGGAAAGGAAAGAGGAAAGGAAAAAGGAAACGGGAAAGGAAAGGGAAAAGGAAAGGAAAAAGGAAAGGAAAGGAAAGATTTCAAAGAGCAGGAAAATTATACCAAACGGAAATATGGACCTACACAAAGAAATGAACACAAGTAAACAGACTTTTCTAATTATTCCTAGCTCCTTAAAAGACAACTGCTTTATTTTTTCGAGGCATGGTCTGTTGCCCAGGCTGGAATACGGTGGTACTATCTCAGCTCACTGCAACCTCTGCATCCTGGGCTCAAGCAATCCTCCCACTTCAGCCTCCTGAGTAGCTGGAACTATAGGCACCAGTCACCATGCCCAGCTAATTTTCTGTATTTTTGTAGAGATGAGGTTTCACCATGTTGCCCAGGCAGCTCTTGAACTCCTGGACTCAAGGGATCAACTCACCTCGGCCTCCCAAAGTGCTGGGATTACAGGTGTCAGCCATGGCACCCAGCCTAAGACAAATGTTTAAAGCAAAATTAGTAACAGTGTAGTATGGGTATTATATATATGGAGAAGTGAAAGTGCATGACAACAATAACACAAAGTTGAAAAGGTAGAAACAGAAGGTCCTGGGCCGGATGCGGTGGCTCACGCCTGTAATCCCAGCACTTTGGGAGGCCGAGGCAGGTGGATCACCTGAGGTCAGGAGTTTGAGACCAGCCTGGCCAACATGACGAAACCCTGTCTCTACTACAAATACAAAAATCAGCTGGGCATTGTGGCATGTGCCTGCAATCCCAGCTACTTAGGAGGCTGAGGCAGGAGAATCGCTAGAACCCAGGAGGCAGAGGTTGCAGTGAGCAGAGATCATACCACTGCACTCCAGCCTGGGCAACAGAGCAAGACTCCGCCTCCAAAAAAAAACAGAAGGTCCTGAAATTGTATAGTATCACTTGAAGGCAGACTGTCATAAGTTAAAGATAAAAGTAACCACTAAAATAACACAGTTAAAAAGTAATACCTAGAAGCCTTTTATCAGATTGAGGAAGTTCCATTCGATTCATAGTTTGTTGAATGCTTTTATCAAAAAAGTGTTGAGTTTTATCAAATGTTTTTTCTGCCTCTATTGAAATGATAATATAATTTGTTTTTCATTCTGTTGATGTATTACATTAATTGATTTTCAGATGTTAAACCAACCTTATACTCCTGAGATTATCCCACTTAGTCATGGGAAACAATTCTTTTTATGCCTCACTGATTTGATTTACTAGCATTTTGTTCAGGATTTTGGCATACATATTCATAACAGATATTGGAATGTGGTTATGATACTTTTGGTCTTGGTATTTGGGTATTAATGACCTCGTAAGTTGGGAAGTGCTTCCTCCTAAACGTGTGTGTGTGTGTGTGTGTGTGTGTGTGTGTTTAGAACTGGTATTAATTCTTTAAATGTCTCGTAGAATTCCTCAGAATTCCATCTAGAGCTAAGTTTTTCCTTAGAGGTGGCTTTTTAATTACTGAATCAATCTCTGCACTTGTTATAGGCCGATTCTAATTTTCTTCTACTTCTGTCTGTTTCAGAAGTTTAGAGTCTAAGAACTTACGCATTTCATCTAAGTTATCTAATTAATCTGTTGGTGTACAATTTGTTCTTAGTATTCTTTTACCATCCTTTGTATTTCTGTAAGGCCAATGGTAGTGTCTCCTCTTTCATTTTTAATTCTGTTAATTGAGTCTCACTTTGTATCTTGTTCAGTCAATTTTGTTGCTCTTTCCTAAGAACCAGCTTTTGATTTCGTTGATTTACTGTTATTTTTCTATTCTCTATTAATTTCTGCTCTAGTCTTTATTTTGCTTTAGGTTTGCTGTTTGCTTTAGGTTTCGCTTGCTCTTCTTTTTCCAGAGTCTTAAGGTAGAAAGGGTATTGATTTGAGATCTTTCTTCCCTCTAACATAGGCATTTACAGCTGTAAGTTTATCTGTAAGCACTACTTAAGCTCCATCCAATACTTTTAAAAAAAAAAATTTAAGACGATCTCACTCGCTATATTGCTTGCCCAGGCTGGCCTCAAATTCCTGGGCTCAAGGGATCCTCCCACCTCAGCTTCCCAAGTAGCTGGGACTACAGGCACGTGCTACCACACCCTGCTCATCCTATACATTTTGATATGCTATGTCTTCATTTGAATTCATCTGAAAGCATTTTCTGATTTCTTTGACCAGGTAGTTGTTTAAGAGTGTGTTGTAATTTCCACGTATTTGAGTTTCCCAAATTTCTTTCTACTACTGATTTCTAATTTCATCCCATATGGTCAGAGAAAATGATTTGTATTATTTCTATCCTTTTAAATTTATTAAGGTTTATTTTATGGCCTACTACATTGTCTATACTGGAGACTGTCCCATGTCCCCATAAGAATAATATATACTTTAGCAAGGCACAGTGGCTCACGCCTGTAATCTCAGCACTTTGGGAGGGCGAGGCGAGTGGATTGCCTGAACTCAGTCAGGGGTTGGAGACTAGCCTGGGCAACACAGTGAAACCCCATCTCCGCTAAAATACAAAAAAATAGCAGGGTATGGCAGCATGCACCTATAATGCCAACTACTCAGGAGGCTGAGACAGGAGAATCACTTGAATCTAGGAGGCAGAGGTTGCAGTGAGCCAAGATCCACCACTGCACTCCAGCAAGATCCACCACTGCACTCCAGCCTGAGCAACAGAGCAAGACTCAGTCTCAACAACAAAAAAAAGAATAATGTATATACTTTGTTGTTACGTGAAATGTGCTATAAATGTATTAGCTCTAGCTGCTTAAACAGTGTTATGCAAGTCTTCTATTTCCTTCTTTATCTTCTGTCTAGTTGTTCTATTATTTATTTATTTAATTTAGCCCAGGCTGGAGTGCAGAAGTGGTGTGATCTTGGCTCACTGTAACCTCCACCTTCCAGGTTCAAGTGATTATCCTGCCTCAGCCTCCCAAGTAGCTAGGATTACAGGCATGGCATGCACTGCCACACCCGGCTAATTTTTGTCTCTTAAAGGTGGGGGGGGGGGGGGGCACCGAAATCTCCAACTATTTGTCAAATTACTCATTTCTGTCCGTTTTGCTTCATGTATTTTGGTGCTCTACGTTGAAACAACCAAATGCCCATCAACTAATGAATGACTAAACAAAAAATGGTAACAACCATATAATGGAATTATGTTCAGCCATCAAATGGAGAGCAGCACTGATATGACACAGGCTACAACACAGATGAACCTAGAAAACATTATACTAAGTTAAAGAAGCAAGTCACAAAAGACCACGTATTGTATGATTCCATTTATATGAAATGTCCCAAAGAAGGAAATTTTAGACAGCAAGTGGATATGAGGACTCCGGGTTTGGGGGATAGAGAAGTGATAGCTAAAACATAAAGGGTTGTTGTGTGTGTGTGGTGATGAAAATACTTAGTTACTGTAACACTTTGACTATTTTCCAGAGTTTTGATAAAGTTGATTCTGAGTTTCTGCTCATCTTCCGATGTTTCTGTAAAGAGATTAGTGTGTTTGGAGCTGCCTGCTCTGCCATTTGGCTGAAGTCACTTTTAACATACTGAAAACTAGGATGAATTGTCAAGATAGTTTCAACTGTTTCAAAATAAAAACTGAATTACAATAACTACTGCTGTTCTATATGTTGATACTCAAATCTCTATCAAGAACTCTACAATACCAGGACTGTGTGATTATCTTGAAATAAACCGATAAAGCAATGTGGTTTTGTGAATTAGCAACAATTATAACTAATCTAATAGTGTTAGTCTGGCCATACTTCAGACACTTTGAGTACCTTTTAATATGTTTACTCCATAAAACTTACTATTAATAATATCTACTATATATTTGTGAAATTGTTTAGAGTATTAACTTTATCTACACAACCCAGTGACATAGAACAATACAGATCAGGTGTTACAGAAAAGGCAACCACATCTCAAAGAAATAAAGGGCTTCTTCGCAGCCATTCAGATAGCAACAGTGTCAGAACAAGAGAGTCGAGAGCTTCTGGCTCTCAGGTTCACGGACTTTCCATTCAACCAGCAATCTCTCTATTGAGATCCAAATGTCCAAATACCAGCAATCGGGGATCACTCACGTAAGCATCTCAAATCTGATAATAGTCAACACTATAGGGACTCAAACTGAAGTGCTATTTACTTAAAAACACAAAATTAACTAGACAAACTGTTAACTGGGAAAAGATTTATAAGCATACGTGTATAAACTTATCATTCAAAATTGTTAATTTCAGAATATTCCAGCAAAGCAATGTTTGTATGTGTTGTCAGCTAGGATATGAACAGAGAAGGAACCATAGGACTCATGCTATTATGAGCAGCTACACGTCCTTTTTTAAAATACCTGTTTTTTTCTTCCTATCTAAAAGTAAGAATTGAGTGCTAAATGCAAGCAGTAACAAAATACAAAGACTAGTTGCTCAAATGAAATGTCATGAGAAGTACCCTGAAGATGATGGATGGAACACGTCTTAACATGCCAAATTATTTTACTTTTCTAATACACTTGCAAAAATAATCAGAAACAATAAATCGCTGCTTAAAACATATTATGTAGCTTCTAAAAATGAAACACATTTGAAAGTCCTAATAATATACATTACACAATAAAGATTATATCAGTAACAATAATAATGTTCTATTGTTTCAAAGTGCCTGGCCAGCTATTAAACCATGGCTCAAATCAGATACTCTAGCTAGTAGCCAAGTACAGCAATGCCCAATGGCACATTCCAGACTCACCAATAGGAGTCATAGTTCAGTATCAAGGACACTGGGTCTCACAGGCTAATGCATTTACTATTTTCCTATCAACTTTGTATGCCTTTCTTAACTATAACACAAATAAACAAGTTATTAAATTCAATGGCTAAGACACTCTGACCTCTCTTGTCAATGTGGCAGTTAACACTTGGTAACAAACCCAGCTATTACTCTATCCTCCTCATTAATAAAATCCCCATTTTCTTCTGGTGGCCCTAGACACAGTGCCAAGGGAGAAATCAAAATTGGTGTAAGCCACCATAACAATCCATTATTCCCTTTGGCACATAATTGATGTAGATGTGGCTATGTGACACAGATCTGGCAAATAACATGTAAAGGGAAGTTTTCTGGGAGTCAGAAGTTGGCAAAGTGGCAGATGAGTCACTGGGGAAAGTTTTATTCCTCATTAATATAGAAAAGAGAAAAAAAAGAAAGCTCCCTTTTTTCCTCCTTCTTCCTTCTGGCTTTGGATGTCCTCATTTGAGAAGAGCATGCTCAGAGGTGTTGTTGTCATTTTTTAACCGCATGATGGAGAAAGATAAGCAAATTGCAGAGCTGCTGAACCCAACCTGGAACCACCAAATCCAGACTTCTCGTTAAGTGAAATAATAATTGTGTAGTTCATGCTTGTGTTACTCAAAAGATGGTCCATAGACTACTGCTAGCCTGCAAAAAAGGTTTGCTTCCAGTCCACAGTGGGATAAATACAGGAACAGAGAGCAAATATTTAGAAACTTCACAGTATTTTATATTGCTGCAGCATTTTTATTGTAGTTACAAAATATAAGTTTGCACTTAATTTTTTTTAAAGGTCAATTTATACAGTAGAAATAGCATTTTTAAGGCCACTTTCAGTTCGGTAGTAAGTCTCTTGCAGCCAAAAAATCCAAAGTCTCAGCAACATCAAAGAGAAAGAAATCTATACAAGTCTTCTTATATCCTCGCCCATTTTAAGGGTAACCTTTCTGCAAACAGTAAAACACATCCAGGGAAATTAAACAAAAATATAAACTAACGTGATCTGGAAAATGGGATTTTGGTCTCCTATCTAATCACAAGGATCCCAGAGCACTGTGGAAAAAAAAGAAAAGGGATATACAATCCAATGCATATACAATTTCACATAATTTGGATTGCATATACAATCCAAATTAAGTGAAAAAATTAAGCTCTAAAAGAATAAAGCACAAATGATTGAACCATTATGTATTCCTACTGATAATGCCATAATTATGCAACTACATTTCAGATGTTAATTCTCTTTAGAATATTATCTGACTTCATTAAACTACTTCAGAGCTAAGTCAAGCTCATCTATTACAGTATTAAAGACTGAGCTACGTGACATTGAAACTTGCAAGTCTGGTTTTAACGACATTCAAATGATGCACAATGAGAAACTTTTTACTCATACATTGAAACTTATTTTCTAATCAAACCTGCAAAAATTTTAACCATACTCTAATAAATAGAAGCTGAAACATACATATAAAAAAATTTATAGCTGTAGACGTAGGTACTTACCAGAAAGATGTAACACAATTAAGAAAAAAAATCCTTAGCTTACAGTTCCACCTTACAGTTGTTCTTTTTTTTTCTACTTAGTAAATTAGGAAAATGCTCAGGAAGAAGAGCCTACAAATGCCTTCTTAGTATAGTCAAAAGTGACAGATAGATGAGAACATACAAGTCAAAATCTCAACACAATGAGAAGCCCAACTGTACTTGAGACAGCATGACTTTGTAAATGTGTTTGCCAAGGCCATTTGTTTTCCAAAAGGCTTTATGTTAATTTCTCAAAGAATAAACCGTATTCCTCCTTCTACAATCAGTGGCTAAGAGAACTTATCCAGAAATTACATATATGGTAGTTAACAAACATCTTCATAGCTTAATTAGATTAACTCTTGTTGGTTAAATGCTTAACACTACATAAAATAATCATTTAACAGATAAGATGCATATATGGTATATTTACGACAGTTGCATCCAGCAACAAACCAAAGTTTCCCGATCTAAATAGAAGCAAAACTAAAATACAATTTTATATTTGTATCGGCCTTAGCCTAGATAAGATTCTTCCCATCAGGGAATACAATTCAAGGTGGATTTTTTTCTTTTTATCAGAAGTTAATTTCCAACATCATAAGTTCTGATTTGATTATGACTTTCCTCATAATATACATTAAGGTTACCTAACTTGTTTAAAATATATTTCTTTTAACAATTTTGATAAAAAGCAAATGCTTCAGTTGGTACAAAGTACTAATGATTTTCATTTTTAAAAATAAAGTCAAGATTATTACATATTTAATACACATTCTTACATATGCCAAGAACAATAAATGCATTTCTTTTAAACTGAGAAGTAACTCTGATGTGTTTTTACAAGAGAATTACTTCAATTTCTCTGTAATTTCACTGCTTTCAAATCCAAGAGCAAAATTTACACCTAGAATGACATTAAAAAGAAAAGCCAAAGGGGCTTTTATTCATTATATCACAACACTTCTTACTTCATTACAACATTCTTTATGCTTGATAATTTTCAGATTGATAATACGTTACCAGGATTATGATACCAAGGAACAGGAGCATGACATACAACAAGATACAACTAACAGTTTTTGGTTCTTTTTTTGAGACAGGGTCTCTCATTCTGTCACCCAGGCTGGGGTGCAGTGTACGTGATGTCAGCTCACTGCAGCCTCTGCCTCCCAAGGTCAAGCAGTTCGCATGCCTCAGCCTCCGGAGTAGCTGGGATTACAGGCGTGTGCCACCACATCTGGCTAATTTGGGGGGTTTTTTTTGTTTGTTTTTTTAGTAGAGACTGGGTTTTGCCATGTTGGCCAACCTAGTCTTGAATCCCTGGCCTCAAGTGATCCACCCACCTTGGCCTCCCAAATCTACCAGGATTACAGGCATGAATCACCACGTCCAGACAATTAATAGCTCCTTAATTATAAAATCCAAAACATGGAATTCTCACTTGTAGCATATGCATGGATACTCATGCACAAGTACCTCAGTACCTTCTTAAGCTTTAAAAGGTAATAGCTTTACTGAGCAAGAGTGCTGAAGAGATCAATGTGGAATCAAGGGTCCTTTCCATTATATGACTGTAGAAAATCTCCTGTGATTAGAAATCACTACTTCCTACCCAAACAACTTGTGCTATTTTAAGATTCAGCCTTTCAAACCAACTAGGCTTATGTTCTAACAAATCAAATCTAAATTCCTAATTGTACAGACAAAAAACTGAGGCCCAGAGATGCACAAGTGATTTATCTAAGATCACATTACTGAATTTAAACCTACCATTGGTTTCCTTGTCATTAAGTTTGGTTGTAGTAATCAATCAAGGTTGAGTAAAAACATATTCTTCCAACTCTTTTTTTTTTTTTTTGAGACAGAGTCTCGCTCTGTCACCCAGGCTGGAGTGCAGTGGCACAATCTCAGCTCACTGCAACCTCCACCTCCTGGGTTAAAGCAATTCTCCTGCCGCAGTCTCCTGAATAGCCAGGACTACAGGCACCTGCCTCCATGCCCAGCTGATTTTTGTATTTTTAGTAGAGATGGGGTTTCACCATTTTGGCCAGGTTGGTCTCGAACTCCTGACCTCAAGTGATCCACCCACCTCAGCCTCCCAAAGTGTTGGGATTACTGACGTAAGCCACCGCGCCTGGCCTCTTCAAACTTAAAACAGTTGTTCAGTTGCTTCTGCTCAGAAGTATACTGACTTCTGGCTGGGCTCACACCTGTAATCCCAGCACTTTGGGAGGCTGAGGCAGGAGGGTCACTTGAGTCTAGGAGTTGGAGAAGTATACTAACTTTTTCCGCCCCTCTGCCCACCCAAACAAATTGCATGCCCAATTAAGTGCTGTCTTTTAAAGGAGTAATCTCAAGGAAATTATTCTGGACATCAATGCCATTACTCAAATAAGGTTGAAATTCTTCAGAACTGTCTTCAGATCTACATTTATTTTTATTTATTTATTTTGAGACACAGTCTTGCTCTGTCAGCCAGGCTGGAGTGCAATGGCATGATCTCAGCTCACTGCAACCTCTGCCTCCCAGGCTCAAGCAATTATCCTGCCTCAGTCTCCCAAGTAGCTGGGATTACAGGCGTATGCTAACACACCCGGCTAATTTTTGTATTTTTAGTAGAGACGGGGTTTCACCATGTTGGCCAGGCTGCTCTCGAACTCCTGACCTCAGGTAATCTGCCCGCCTCAGCCTCCCAAAGTGCTGGGGTTACAGACGTGAGCCACCACGCCTAGCCCAGATCTACATTTATAAACCATAAAAGGGAATTAATATAAGTGAAGGTAAACTACAAACCAGGCACTGAGTCTCTTATCTCTTATACCAATCCTACAAAGTAGATATGCTTTTGATTTTAGGGATGAGGAAACCAAGGTCATACAATTCTTACGACTCCAAATCTCTGGAAATACTCTTTTAATTGCTCTGTACAGCTACCTCAATGGAGACCTTCAGTATCCTTCAAGCTGACAATTACCCACCCCTTTTTTCCCAATCTTGTCTCTAAAAAACATGTTAATCATTTCTCCTACCTAAAGACATACATAAGCTCCAAAAGATGATTGGCCACCAGAGATGTTCTTCAGTCCCTGAGTACAGATTCAAGAGGCCCCCAAGACATTCTAAGCAATGATGGTACTGTTGGAAGAAAGAGGCTCGAAAACTAGATTTCTGAAAACAATCATGTGGATGTCCATTACAAGAGCCTTGTTAGATTTACTCATCTCAGAAATGGAATTTGAAAGTGGAGGGAAAATATAGATGAATTCAAAATTCCATCCCAAAAATTCACATGTGGATTTGGAAACTAGTCCTATCTGGCAAGGGCTGGAGTGACTGAAGTATGATAAATGTTCTCTATGCAACAGCAACTTGAGGAATCCACTGATAATTTTTCTTCTTCATTCACATCTCTCAGAAAAGTGTTCTGAGTGACATCACTGCATACCTGGAATGACTTTACAATCGAATGTGCTTGTTGGTAATCTTGCCCTCCCACTTCCCACTTGATATTTAGAGTAGCAGATAAATGACAAACGATTTTCATTTGGTCTTTGGTCTAGAGTATGTCACTGGTATTTTGGTTTGGAGCTTGAAGCCACAGTGGAATTACAGCCTAACAATCTCTCAAAGACATGCAACCTTACCTGATGCAATTCGGTTTTTTTTGTCTTTTTTTTTTTGTTTTTGCTTTTGTTTTTGAGACGGAGTTTCGCTTTTTGCCCAGGCTGGAGTGCAATGGTGTGATCTCTGCTCACCGCAACCTCCGCCTCCCAGGTTCAAGCGATTCTCCTGCCTCAGCCTCCCAAGTAGCTGGGATTACAGGCATGCGCCACCACACCTGGCTAATTCTGTATTTTTTAGTAAAGACAAGTCTTCTCCATGTTGGACAGGCTGGTCTCAAATTCTCAACCTCAGGTGGTTCGCCCACCTCGGCCTCCCAAAGTGCTGGGATTACAGGCGTGGGCCACTGCGTCCGGCCACCCTGATGTAATTCTTAATTCTCACTTTCCCGAATCAAGGTGTATTTCATTTTCAATCACTTGTAAAGCCCTGATTAGTCTCTAACCATATCATAACCATTCCAATCTCCCACTTACATGTGATCAAGTTAAAAATCAATCTCTATTACAAGAGCCACACATACATCAAAACTCTAGATACCTTTCTCTACACAGGAGCTCTAGGGCCCTTGTAAAGCTCTTGGTCATCCAAGGTTTCTCCACCAAGGATGACTATAATCTTGAGAAACTCTGGCTAAAGGTTCCCAGGCCTGGCAAATCTCCTGAACATACATAATGAACTAGTTGGGTGGATGGGAGAAAGGGAAATAGATAATGAAAAGGTATATATCAGGCTGGGTGCGATGGCTCACTCCTATAATCCCAGCACTTTGGGAGGCCGAGGCAGGTGGATCATGAGGTCAGGAGTTCAAGACCAGCCTGACCAAGATGGTGAAACCCCATCTCTACTAAAAATACAAAAATTAACCAGGCATGGTGGCAGGCACCTGTAATCCCAGCTACTCAGGAGGCTGAGGCAGAGAACGGCTTGAACCCAGGAGGCAGAGGTTGCAGTGAGCCGAGATTGTGCCACTGCACTCCAGCCTGGGCAACAGAGCAAGACTCCGTCTAAAAAAAAGAAAAGAAAAGGTATGCATCATTTAGATACGGGGTAGATTTTTCTTTTTTTTTTTTTTTGAGATGGAGTCTTGCACTGTTGCTCAGGCTGGAGTGCAGTGGCATGATCTTGGCTCACTGCAAGCTCTGCCTCCTGGGTTCACACCATTCTCTTGCCTCAGCCTCCCGAGTAGCTGGGACTACAGGCGCCCGCCACCACACCCAGCTAATTTTTTGTACTTTTTTAGTAGAGACGGGGTTTCACTGTGTTAGCTAGGATGGTCTCAATCTCCTGACCTTGTGATCTGCCCGCCTCAGCCTCCCAGAGTACTGGGAGTACAGGCATGAGCCACCGAGCCCAGCCGATATGGAGTAGATTTCTAAAGTCTTCGCTATTTAAAAATATCTGCAAACAAAACTCATTTGTAGTCTGGGTACTTTCTATACATTCAACAGCAAAGGGTGGGGGGTGGGGGCCATCCAATATTAATTCTCTTTACTGTGACAAATAATACTGCTGGTACAAAAAGATAAAACTATCTTAGGATACTAAACTTACTCTCTGGATGTGCTTTGTACACTGCTTGTACTACGTGTGACTCATGTTATTGACTGTATTGACCAGGACTGTAAAATGTTTTAGTTTTGCTTGTGTTTTTGTTCAAAGAGAGTCTCACTCTGTCACCCAGGCTGTAGTACAGTGGCGTGATCATAGTTTACTGCAACCTCAAACTCCTGGGCTCAAGGGATCTTTCCACTGTAGCCTCCCAAGTGGCTAGGACTACAGGTGTACAACTCTATACCCAGCTAATTATTTTTTTAATTTTTTTGTAGAGATGGGGGGGGGGGGGTCTCACTATGTTGCTCAGGCTGGTCTTGAACTCCTGGCCTCAAATTATTTTCCTGCCTTGGCCTCTCAAAGTGCTGGGATTATAGGCATGAGACACTGCACCCAGGCTACATGTTTTAAATATAACCATACACTGGATGGTACTAGAGAAGCATTAAGCAACCACTGGAATGTCCTGAGCAAGAGAAAATGTTTATGGGATAAACACAAAGAAATTCCAAAGTACCACAGTGAACAGACATAGAGACAAAGAGGATTTCTGTTAAGAAATGCCAAAAACAAGTGGCCAGCTACTCCCTGTTCATTATCTTTCTATGCAGCCCAGACCAGGTAGTGGGCTAACCTAGTCCAGCCATGGCCCACATCTCTAATATCCAAAAGGGTGGAAGGGTGGGGGGCACAAACACTCCAAGCCAAACAAATGGGGGTGGCAGGAGTTGGGAGGGCCACAGACCAGTGAGGTTGGCATTTCCCAATTATATGGGAATTACATTCATTTCCTTCTCCAAGGGGGAAGTATAGCAGCAGTGTATGCAGCAGGGACTAAACCTTAGGACTAATCCAGAAAAATATACCTTGCCAAGCAATCTTTTCAAGCATCAAATGGACCCTAGGCCTGGGAGCCCTAACCTTAACAAGTATCCTATCCTTGGGCAAAGGAAGGAGGAAGAGAATTGGGGGGGGGGGGGGCAGGGAGACTGTATCATGCTTCCGATTTGACTACTGCCCCCAAAATAAACAGAATCTGAAGAGCCTAGGGGGAGGGGCTTCATGTGTTCCATCTCATACTGACAAGAAACAAATCATTACTAGTCATTTCTATTTCAGGGGAGGCTAGACTGCCTACATGGCAAACAAACAAAGAGTAATACTTTTGCTAACACAAGGCCTACAGTTAAATCCCACCCCACTCCCACTCCAGCAACAAGGCCACCCAACTGGACCACTGAAAAGAACCCTAATGTCAGAGTGATCTTTGCACGAGATATAGAGAACCTGGAAAATTCAACATTGAACACATTCTGCTGCAAAATTAAATTGGCTATTAAGTAGTGAAAAGAACAAAATTGTCATGACACAGATGACATGCTGAGCTCTGCACCACTGACCTATAGTCTTCACGTGATTATACAGGGATGTTTTTGAATTCATTGTACTTCTTCCATATACTAGCATCCAAAGGAACGATTTTTTTTTAACTACAATGTTGAAATTCTAAATACAAACAGCATTCAACTCTACCCTTGCCTACCCCTATCCCTGAAGTCCAGCTCTCAACACTGAACTTTTCTTTCAAACCCTAAGGAGCAAGGAACAAAAATCTCTATGAAGGTCCCAAAGACTAAAAATTCTTATTTTTAGTACTCTATTGTTATATTCAAAACCCTATATAGCATGTACTTTTTGGCTAAGGAGCTCTGAAAACAGAAAAGCCCCTGCAGCCTAGCTGTTTTCTTTTCTAATTAGTGAAAGAGGAACCTGTGGAGAGATTAAAGATTTAGCCTGCCCCAGAGCTAACAGCCTCCCCTCCAGCAGCAATCCTACCTCCTGCTGGCCTAAGCAGAAAGACAGAACAGACCATCAAATCTAGATCTCTGGCATTAATAATGACTGACAGTCTTGCCAGCCACCCACCTAGGTCTTTAATTTAAAGGCTATCATAGGCTGGGCACAGTGGCTCATGCCTGTAATCCCAACACTTTGGGAAGCCGAGGCAGGCGGATCACTGGAGGCCGGGAGTTTGAGATCAGGCTGGCCAACATAGGGAAAACCCGTCTCTACTAAAAATACAAAAAGATTAAATAAAAAAATTAGCCAGGCATGGTGGCGTGCACCTGTGGTCCCAGCTACTCCAGAGACTAAGGCAGGAGAATCGCCTGAATCCAGGAGGTGGAGGCTGCAATAAGTATAGATTGCACCACTGCACTTTAGCCTGGGCAACAGAGAAAGAATCCACCTCAAAAAAACAAAAAACATAACTAAATAAAAATAAAGACTACCATAATCAGCCTTCCCTTGAAGAGTATTTTTTATGAGGTGCTAGCACACAACAGTAGGTGACTGAATCATGGACTTTGCAGAATATACACGATAGCACAGTAATTTGTGATTCAGAACTATACAACTTTAAAAAAAAATACTTTCCATTATCAAATATATCCTTCATGAAAGATGTTTTGTCAAGTACAAAACAGACCTGAAACTAAGTTCTGAATAAATAGGCACTGTTTTCTCAAACCTTGTAATATACACTTTTTAACTCCTTTTTAAAAATTTGGTTCAGAAGGACTATCTCATCCTGGAGGACTTTTCCAACTTGATCTTCAGATTCCAAGTGGCTCATTCTAGTCAACTTCAGGACATCTCTAGTGAAAGATTCTCACTGAACTCCCTCAGCAAGTTATTCCATTGTTTGACTGATTTCACTGTCAGATAAAATTTTAGTATGAGATTAGAACATTTTTCTTTTTCAGTTCCAGAACAAAGTAATTTTTAGATCAAAAAGAATTGCTGCAACATCCCTGCTGACACCATAGGATAAAGCAAAGGAGAAAAGCACTGGTTAATACCATGCAGCTACTGGAGAGTTTATTTCTAAAGCTGTTAATACACTTTTGAAATATGAAACTTAAAGTACCATGATAGCCAGAGTGTGTTTTTGTTGCTACATTTTTAAAACTAAGCCCTTTATTGGCTTTTTGTCCATTCACCTTTCTTTTAATACTGAGAAAGGAGAAAAGAAAAACATTTCATGTTAGTAAATGCTTTATTGACCTCTCTTATCTGAACAAAAATGACCCATATCTCACAACCTCTAAAAGCTGGTGAATTTTTTAAGCCAAATATACAAAACATCACACAAAGATTTTGCTTTTAAGCCTTAGAATACAGCCAGGTGGTTGGTACTAATGGTTTGTCTCCATGCAGAGTCTATAACACAGCCCCTTCAAAAGTTCCAAGCCAACATCTTCATGCTATCCTGAAAATAATGCAGTATTTAGTTCAAAAGAAGTAAGTACCAGATATACCTGGTTTCAAGTGTTATTCAGTATTTCATACCCTACCTAACTCACATTCTGAAAGTTCTATAACAGGCAGGATAATATCTTCTACCAATAATGAATTTACTATCATCCAGATTGAGAAAAAGCATGCTCATTCATCCCAGTTACTTGAATACTCTTTTAAAATATTCACTGAATACAGGCAAAATAAAGTTTCAGAAACACACTTTTAAGTACCTTTAATTACAGTTAATTCATTTAATTGGGTTCTAGTACACAGATATACCTATATATTTGTCAGTTACACAGAGAGAAAACTCCATTTTCATGGCCACAATAAATAATTAACCCAAGTATGCAAGTCCATGTGGGTATCAAGAATAATAAAGATGGTTCCATGCAATTTCCCTCCTTTCTAAAACCAATCTTCCCCTACCTACTCCCTGCACCACCCCACCCCACCCCACCCCCCCCAAAAAAAACAACACTTCTGCATTTGGAATTAGGGGTAAAGCAGAAACCTGTTCTTGCCGGACCAAAGAAGTGATATACAAAGCATCCCACCACACACAAAGATAGTTCTGAGCACGGTGATCCCAACCTATTCTCTCACTCTATCCCACTCTCCAGTAATTTCTCCAAGGTATACTTTGTAAGGAACATAAAACCAACAGTTACACAGGTCACAGGGGTTTGGATGAAGAAAAATCAATTTACTCAGGCTAATACTCAACTACATATGGGTTGGGGATAAGGGGTTCTTCCTCTGAGATTCCTGACTCCAGTTGTGACCAAGAAGGATATTTCACCCTGGCACAAGAATGCTAAATCAATCCAATCCAACTGTAGAATTAACTCACGGGGCTGGGAAAGGTTATTTGGAGCAGCTGACCTGTCCTGGAGTAACAGATACTTTCCTAGCTACTTAAGAACTTCGGCCGGGCGCGGTGGCTCAAGCCTGTAATTCCAGCACTTTGGGAGGCCGAGACCGGTGGACCACGAGGTCAGGAGATCGAGATCATCCTGGCTAACATGGTGAAACCCCGTCTCTACTAAAAAATACAAAAAACTAGCCGGGCGAGGTGACGGGCTCCTGTAGTCCCAGCTACTCGGAGGCTGAGGCAGGAGAATGGCGTAAACCCGGGAGGCGGAGCTTACAGTGAGCTGAGATCCAGCCACTGCACTCCAGCCTGGATGACAGAGCAAGACTCCGTCTCAAAAAAAAAAAAAAAAAAACTTCACCAGGAACACGGAGATTGGGTGCCTATACAATAAATGACACAAAATTTTTACCTCTCATTCCATCTCTGTGATTACTAAGTGTCTCTTCCTTGCCACTAAAAAACCTAATCAACTAGGCTAGGACAAATCCTTTTCAGAAACTAAACTAATTCCCAAATCTAACAGCTTGAAGTTGTTTCACTTCTCCTATTTTCAAGAAACTACACAACCAGCAGGACAAACTGCCTCAGCCAGCAGTCCTAGGCAGAGGAGGAGGCTGTAGCTCCCGGTGGTGGGACTCCTGAGCCGCTCAGCCCCAGGGCACTGCCGTGGGGTGTTCAGGTCACAGGGGCAGGGCTATGCCAAGCGTGAGGGATCTAGGCCCTGCCTCACCTCTCAGAGCTACATCAAGCACTGGGGAGCCTACAACACAACCCTCTCCTCAGCAGGGCGTTCAAGGCCTGACCTCAGCCTGCCTCTGTCTGTCCAAGCTCATTCAGGATAGGGCTCACACATAGTGCTGCATCAAGCCCCCTTCAACACTCCAGTGATCTGCCCTCAATCTGTCTCTCCCACTGTCCTACAGATAGTAATGGCAGTGAGCTCCTGGAGTGACTCAAGCTGAGCTGAATGACTGTGTGGAGAACCTCCATAAATCAAATAGGGACTGCATTGGATCGTACTTTCCATCCAGTGTCACAGATTGCCCACATTTGTACGAGTTCTCACACAACTCTCACTGTATTGTAAATGTGTTTCCAATCTGCCTACTTCTCTCCAACTACTGCTGTCACCAACTTTCTAGCCACCATCATCTCCAGCCTGGACTGATACAGTTGTTCCTACCTCCCCTCTAAAATCTATTCTCCACGAAGCAGCCAGATTGATCTTTTTGCACTGTGTAAGTCTGATGAAGTCATTCCCTGCTTAAAACCCTCCAGTGTTTGGTTCACTTAAAACAAAATTCAGACTTCTTAGCTTGACCAAGACTTTGGTTTGGCTCTCGCTTCATTCTCTCTCCGCATCTCCTCTCAATATTAGTAGTTCCCAGAAGAAGCTATTAATACACAGAACTTTGTAGTGTTTGGAACGCCAGCTTTGTTGTGAGCCTCCCTGGGTTTGAATCCCAGCCCCGCCACAAGTAAGCAATATCAAGCATGTAAAGTGCTTAACAAATTATGTTTACGCAGGAGATCCTCCTACCTCAGTAAGTGAAACAATCATCCACTGGACTGCTCAGTGCTCAAACTAGAAACCTGGGCATTATCTCCGACTCCTCTTCTTTCACCTCACATCCAGTTCATCACAAGGCTTGCAAAAACATAGCCCCAAATTGAGTACTTCTCACCATCTCCTCTATTACTACTCTAATCCAAGCCACCATTATCTCACCTGGACTCCTGCTTTCTTCTCTGATACCCTTCAATTCTTTACATGGAAAAAATTTAAAGGAAAAAAAAAAAAAAACTACACAACCTTGGAAACAATCAATTTCCATGGTAATCTGAGGTTCACATTAAATATGTACAGGATAAGAAATGAGAAAGGTGTACTAAGGACTTTTTTGTCCTCACAAGGGTGGAAGAAATATGAACAAAGCAATGCTCCCAAGAAAGAAGTGGTATGATTTGTACACAATCGGGATAAACAATAAATCACCCACCTTATTGATTCCCACTGGTGAAATAAATTTTAAAAATGTCACATGCACGTGTATGTAACTGAAGACCTATACAAAACCCTCCAGCCCTCCTTTCACATACATAAAGTACTTGCATAAATACACAAACATTAAAACCCAGGATCTATGTGTCACTCAAGGAAATGATTGTTGCAGGCACAGAACTAATAGACACATTTCCAGAGTCTCCACAGTGGACAAAGAATATCTTCAAAGCAAAGGAATTTAATAGCATAAAAACAACTAAACATCGAAAATAATCTCAATTAGCCAATGTATATGTATGTGTATTTTAATCTCAAGAGGCAAAAAGATCATGAGATGAGTGTCCCAAGCCAACAGGGTATAAACAATATTTTCCTATCAACATATGCAAAAGAGGCTTACTGCTCTTTCAATCACACTCCAAAATGTCCCTTGCCTCTCAAACAGCCTAAGACACACACCATGTCAGCCATTCTTTACAAGTTCTTAGAGAATGGATTGATATGAAAGACTGACCGGAGATCAAATTAACTATCTCATTACCTCTGACCATTTCCACTACATGAATAAATACAAGAACTGCTACAATGAGAACATATTCCAAATAGACAGCCTTTACAACAGTAGGGGCTCTTTCTTTTCTCTATTTTCTTCTATATTTTATTGGCAGTCAAGAAGTACCTTTACTTTAAAGCAAAAGTCTAAAAAGTAGACTTAAAACCTGCTTTGCCGTAATGCTGACTGAGATTACTTCACTTACCACTAACACGCAGGTAAGAAGTTCTATCACCTTTTCAGGAGCTACCAGTAACTCTACTTAACAGGAAATAATTAAGTTGTATCTACTGAAGTTGAAGGCAGAAACAACAGTGCCTACAGGATTCTAAAAGTTGTCAAAGGAATGAAAACGAAACTTGGAATAGAAATTTGAACTGATGGCCGGGCGCAGTGGCTCAAGCCTGTAATCTCAGCACTTTGGGAGGCCGAGACGGGTGGATCACGAGGTCGGGAGATCGAGACCATCCTGGCTAACACGGTGAAACCCCGTCTCTACTAAAAAATACAAAAAACTAGCCGGGCGAGGTGGCGGGCGCCTGTAGTCCCAGCTACTCGGGAGGCTGAGGCAGGAGAATGGCGTAAACCCGGGAGGTGGAGCTTGCAGTGAGCTGAGATCCGGCCACTGCACTCCCGTCTGGGCGACAGAGCGAGACTCCGTCTCAAAAAAAAAAAAAAAAAAGAAATTTGAACTGATTTCATTTCTGCTGTGCCCTCCCCATCAGAATATTAACTTGATTTAAAATAACCAATTTCCTTTATTTCCTGTTTCACCTTTTCCAATTTGTTACATATATTGAATCAGCAATTTTCCAAGCTTTCAAACAGTAAAACTGTCTTTCAAATTAAACCTTACAAAGAACATGAATATAAAATTGAAAAAAAAGTTATTTTAGGGTAAATATGTCTCCTAAGTTCAAATGTAAAACATTCATATATTATAAAGCAAATTACTGCTGGGCCTGTAGTCTCCACATCTTGGGAGGCCAAGGCGAGAAAATCACTTGAGCCCAGAAGTCTGAGACCAGCCTGGGCAACATAGTAAGATTTCATCTTTACCAATAAAAAAATAAAATAAGTTTTAAAAGTAGCCAAGCATGGTGGTGCATGCCTGAAGTCCCAGCTACTCGTGAGGCTGAGGCGGGAGGATCACTTGAGCAAAAGAGGTCAAAGCTGCAGTGAACTGTGATTGCACCACTGCACTCCACCCTGGGCAACACAGCGAGACCAGCCTGACAACACAACGAGACCTCATCTCTATTTAAAAAAAAAAGAATCATATACAGAAATTAAATATTATACAAACAAGAATATATAGATGACAACCAAGAAAATCTTGTTCATGAACGTAAGTTGCTGATAACAGATTTATCTTTATTTTAAACAGTTCACCTCAGAGTTTTGGGATGCTCCTTAAGTAGAGCAAGCCAAAAAAAAAAAAAATCATTTACTTTTAAGATCTTCACAAAAATGAATGAACAGAATAGCACCAACTAACGCATTACTGGTAATCATGTACTAAAATTAAGTTTATTTTTTAAAATAACATTTTCATCAAATGCTTACAAAATCCTTAAAAGCATCTCTACAAAATGCTGGACAACTATTTCAAATCACTTTCTATGCCTTCTTTTATTACACTGCAACTCCAATCCACTCCCAAAAATATCTCTAATTGGGGGGCCAGGAGGAGTCCATTATTTCTAAAATTAAAAACAACACAAAAATGGTATTTGAACCTGAATTGTAAATGTCTGAGAAGACATAATCCTATACTCAGGTATATCAGTATAAACTGCTGTCCTTCATATTCAAAAATGAAACTGATTATTGTTCTTCCGGTGTATGTGAAAGGTCCACAAGATTAGCCATCTCATTCAAAGATACATTTACACAGGCCTTTGGAGATGGTAAGATTTACAGGTATCACCTCTCCTGCAATCAGATAAGCCAAGGGCTGACAAAGTGCAGCCAGCTGGTAAAGTCCAGCCCTCTAGCCGTATTTTTCAGTCCCACAGCTAAGAAGGGTGTTACAGAGCCAGGCACAGTAGCTCACACCTGTAATACCAGCACTTTGGGAGGCTGAGGTGATAGGACTGCTTAAGTCCAAGAGTTCGAGACCAGCCTGGGCAACAAAACGAGACCTCCATCTCTACAAAAAGGAAAAAAAAAATGGTGTTATGGGTTGAATTGTGTCCTTCCCCTATCCTAAATCCCTGGCAACAAAAATAAGATATGTTGGAGACCTAATCCGCAATACTTCAGATGTGACCTTATTTGGCCACAGGGTCTTTACAGAGGTAATCAAGTTAAAATGAGATTATCAGCGTGGGCCCTAATCCAATATGACTGGTGTCCTAGTAAAAAAGGGAAATTTGTATAGAGAGACAGATACATACGGAGGAAAGATTATGTGAACACACAGGGAGAAGATGGCCATCTACAAGCCAAGAAGAAGGTCCTGGAAAAGATCCTTCCTTCGCAGCCTAAGGAGGAAACAACCCTGCCAACAAACCTTGATTTCAGACTTAACAGCCTTCAGAAAGAATCATGAGACAATAAATTTCTGTTGCTTAAGACATCTAGTTTGCAACACTTTGTTACAGTAGCCCTGGCAGATGAATACAAATGGTTTCCACATTTTCAAGTGGTTGGAAAAAAAAAATGTTATTCTGAGACATGGAAATTATATGAAATTCAAATTTCAGTGTAGTTTTTCTAGAACACAGTCACATTTATTCCTTATTCCTTTATGTATTGCCTATAACAAACTGCTTTTGTGTTCACAATGCAGGGGTGAGTAGCTGCAACAGAGAGCTTGTGGCCCACATAGCCTGAAACATGGCACTTTACAGAAAAGTTTGCCAATCTGAGAAAAACCACTGTGTTACAAAGCATCACACTTTATATTGTAGATGCTCCCCCTAAGAAGATCAATCTGTTTTCATTTTCCATCTTTCAGCTGACCTTCACTATTCTGCTTTTCTTCTAAAAATTAGGTCAACAGACAATTTACATATTCCTGGACCATCAATCTATTAAGTCCACTAATGTCAGCAAGAACTTATGTGACTGATAAAACTATGTAAAATACCTCATACAACTCTCAATAATAGATCCAAGAATTACAACCACATAAATGATCCCAATAAAATTCAATAAGCTCTAGCAAGCAAGCAAACAAGTGATTATGTATGAATTAGGGCTATGTTTACCTTCTATTATAAAAATACCGATTTATTGACCAAACCCTGGGGTAGCACACAGAAAGAATGATTAATTGTGTTTGCATTAACTCTTTATGTTCCAATTTTTTTGGTTTTGTTTTGTTTTGAGACAGAGTCTTGCTCTGTCACCCAGGCTGGAGTGCAGTGGCGTGATCTTGGCTCACTGCAAGTGCCGCCTCCTGGTTTCATGCCGTTCTCCTGCCTCAGCCTCCTGAGCAGCTGGTACTACAGGCGCCCGCCACCACGCCTGGCTAATTTTTTTTTTTTTTTTTTTTAGTAGAGACGGTGTTTCACCGTATTAGCCAGGATGGTCTCAATCTCCTGACCTTGTGATCTGCCCACCTCAGCCTCCCAAAGCCCTGGGATTACAGGCATGAGCCACCACGCCCAGCCCCAATTTTCTAAAAGCTAAAAACTCAATGTTTGTTAATGCAATGAAACAATTAAGTTCTGCCACATTAGCCAACAGTTTGGCAGCATGTACCAAGGTTGCAGAAATGCATACACATATATACCAAAAGACACATAAAAGAATATTTAAGCAGTACTTTTTGTAACAGCTCCAGACTGGAAGTAATCCAAATGCCCATCAACAGTAGAAGGGATAAACTAATCACAGTAAATACACACAATGAAATACTTTTCAGCAATGAGAATGAACAAATTACATGCAACACAGAATAACCACATAAACACAAAGATGGAAGCCAAACAAAAAGCAAAACCTACGAAAGATATCATTTACGTAAATTTCAATAACAAGCAAAACTAATCTACGGTGCTAGAGTAGGAGAGTGGTACTCTGGAGAGGCAAGTGGGAGTAATGACTGAGAAGGGACATGAAGAGAAATGAAAGGGGTTTCTGAGGTTTTGGTAATATTCTATTTCTCTCCCTACTGTGTGTGTGTATCATATACTTCAAAAAAAAAAAGGTTAACAAAAAACAAGTTCCACTTCCAGGAGCTACTTCCTAAGATTACTAGAAGTGGAACTGAGTATGTTCCTACTGGCCCAACTGTTCCATAGGTAAAAACTATAAACTCTGGACAAAATATAAAAAGTAACTACCTGAAGGCACTGAACAGCAACCAAAAACAGGCAGAAACTGTGAGTCTGCATTGGAAAACGGGAATTGCATTGAGAAAGTTTCCTTTTTTTTTTTTTCTAAATGGCTTTTTGCCTGAGGGAAGGCCTAGGCAAGCCAGGTTGAGTAACAGAATCCGGATAGAAACTACTGTCTTACTGACATGAAGAACCAGAGTTCAGAGTGATTCTATCAGGTGGAAAGTGGAGGGAGAAATCAAGAAAAGGAGAAAGGCAGAAATGGAGAGGTTCAAAGTCTACATATAAACTTGGCCCAAATCTCTAGCTGATCCATGAAATATACATGCATGGGATAGACTACAGCAGCCCAGGTAAGACTAAAAACTGAATAAAGAATTTAGCTGCTGATGATGGTGGGAAAGATGGTTTTCATTTTGAGCCCATTCAAGTAAAATGACTGCTACAACAAAAATTAATATTATTTGGAGGTACACAACAGAAACCAGTATTTCTATAATAAATCATTCACAACGTCTAGGATGCATTTCAAAATTACTAGACATTTAAAGAAACAGGAAAACATGACCCATACTCAAAGAGAAAAGGTGATCTATGCAGACCAACACTATGATAACTTCAATGTGTAATTAGAGAAAGATTTTTTTAAGCTACCTTCACTTAGGTTTCTCTAACGTTAGTATCTTACATAACCCTAATATGGCTATAGAAACCAAGAAATTAATGTTGACACAATACTATCAAGGAATTTATAAACCTTATGTAAATTCTGCCAATCCATCTACCAATATCTTTATTCTGGCCCAGGATACAATCCAAGATCCCACACTGCATTTAGTTGCTACATATTTTCAGTCTCCACCAGTCTGAGATAGTTCCCCAGTCTTTCTTTCTAGACAAGAATTTTTTTTTTTTTTTTTTGGTGAGATGGAGATTTATTCTTGTTGCAAAGGCTGGAGTGCAATGGTGCGATCTCGGCTCACCACATCCTCCGCCTCCCAGGTTCAAGAGATTCTCCTGCCTCAGCCTCCCAAGTAGCTGGGATTACAGGCAAGTGTCACCACGCTCGGCTAATTTTCTATTTTTAGTAGAGACGGGGTTTCACCGTATTGCCCAGGCTGATCTCGAACTCCTGACCTCAGGTGATCCGCCCATCTCGCCCTCCCAAAGTACTGGGATTACAGGCTTGAGCCACTGCGCCCAGCCTGTAGACAAGAATTTTAAAGCAGCTACTCTAACTGTGCTCAAGGATTAAAGAGTAAAATAGTCTCTTATAAATGAATAGGAAATTTCAGCAAAGAAACAGAAACCATAAAAGAACACAAATTCTGGACCAAAAATTACGATAACCAAAATAAGAACATTCACTGGATACAAAATACAGATGGCAGGGAGAGTCAGTAAACTTAGAAGAAAGATCACTAGATACTATTAAATCTGAACAACACAGAAAAAATAATAAAACTGAAGAGTACTGCGTATTACAACATCAAAGGTCTAAACCTACATGTAACAGGTATAACTGGAATTCTATAACCAGAACTAAGAGAGAATGGGGCAGAAAAAAATATTTGGAGAAATAATGACCAAAATTTTCCCAAATGGAGTACAAGATGGAAATTTACAGATTCTAGATCAATGAAACATAAGCAGGACAAAATACAAGTAAAACACTTAAGCACATCATAGTCAAATGGTCAACAATGAAAAAGACACAACTGCTAAAACAGAGAAAAATGACAAATCATATAAGAAAACAATCATGAGAATTACTGATTTACAGTCAGGAGTGGTGGTGCACACCTGTAATCCCAGCTATTTGTGAGGCTGAAGCAGATCACTGAAGCCCAGGAGTTTGAGGCTGCAGTGAGCTATAATCGCGCCACTGTCATCTAGCCTGAGCAACAGAACAAGACCCTGTCTCATTCATTCATTCATTCATAAAATAATTACTCATTTCTCATTTTAAAAAACAACTAAGGCCAAAAGACAGTGGAAGGTCACGTTAAACGTCTTTTTTTGTTTTTGTTTTTTTTTTGAGACAGAGTCTTGCTCTGTCGCCAAGGCTGGAGTACAATGATGCGATTTTGGCTCACTGCAACCTCCACCTCCCATGTTCAAGCAATTCTCCTGCCTCAGCTTCCCGAGTAGCTGGGATTACGAGTGCGTGCCACCATGCCCGGCTAATTTTTGTATTTTTAACAGAGGCGGGGTTTCACCATGTTGGCCAGGCTGGTCTCGAACTTCTGACCTTAGGTGATCCACCTACCTCAGCGTCCCAAAATGCTGGGATTACAGGCATGAACCACCGTGCCCGCCCTTTTTTTTTTTTTTTTTTCCTTTTTGAGACAGTCTCACTCTGTCACCCAGGCTGGGGTACGACTACAATGACACAATCACAGCTCACTGCAGGCTGAAGTAATCCTCCCATATCAGGCTCACAAACAGCTGGGACTATAGGCGTGCACCACCACACCCAGCTAACAACACACTTCTAAATAACAACACACTTCAAAGAAAAAATCACAAATGAAATTAGAAAATGCTTTGAATTTAATTAAAATAAAAACACAACATACCAAAATTTGTGGAATTCAACTAAAGCAGTACTGAGAGAAAAATGTATAGCTTTAAATGCTAGTATCTGAAAAGAAGAAAGTTATAAAATCTCCCAAGATTCTGGCTCAAGACACTAGAAAAAGACCAAATTAAACCCAACATAGAAGGAAAGAAAGAAAAATAAAAGCAAACATCAGGGCAAACAAAAATAATAAAGAAAATGAACAAAGGCAAGAGCTGATTTTTTTTTTTTTTTTTTTAAGATTAAGAAGATCGAGACTGGGTGCAGTAGCTCACACCTATAATACCAGCACTTTGGAACGCAAGGCAGAAGAATCACTTGAGGCTAGGAGTTTGAGGCCAGCCTGGGCAACAAAGTGAGACCCCCCCCATCTCTACAAAAAAAATTTTGTTTAAATAGCCAGGCACAGTGATGTGCGCCTGTAGTCCCAGCTACTCAAAAGGGTGAGGTGGGAGGACTACTTGAGACCAGGAGTTGGAGGTTATAGTGAGCTATGACCACACCACTGCACTTAAGCCTGGGTGACAGCAAGACCCTATCTCAAAAAAATATATATATAAAATAACAAACGTGATAAATACAGATGAACCAGTATCACAAATGAAAGATAAAATAACGGCCGGGCACGGTGGCTCATGTCTGTAATCCCAGCACTTTGGGGGCGGAGGTGCATGGGTCACCTGAGGTCCGGAGTTTGAGACCAGCCTGGCCAACATGGTGAAATCCCATCTCCACTAAAAATACAAAAACTAGCTGGGCGTGGTGCTCCTGTAATCCCAGCTACTCGGGAGGCTGAGGCCCGAGAATCACTTGAACTCGGGAGGTGGAAGTTGCAGTGAACCAAGATCGCGCCACTGCACTCCAGCCTGGGTGACAGAGCTAGACTCCGTCTCGAAAAAAAAAAAATAAAGACAAAATCACTACAGACCATACATATATTAAATTATTAAATGAATAATACAATGTACAACTTTATGCCAAAAAAAATTTGACGACTTAGGCAAAATGGACATATTCCATGAGAAATACAACTTACCAAAATTGACATAATATAGACTACAAAATCCTAATAGCCCTAACTCTACTAACTGAATTTGTTATCAAATGCATTCACACAACGAAAACCACAGGCTCAAATGGCAAATTCTCTCAAACATTTAAGGAACAACTAACATCAATTGAACACAAATCCTTCCAGAAAAAGAGGAATAAATATTTAACAACTGATTTTGAGGCAAGCATAACACCTCATATCAAATTGTGACAAAGAGAACATGAGCACATATGCAAAAATCTTTAACAAAATACTGCACTAACAAATGGAGTCTAGTAATATATTTTAAAATGATTCATCATGACCAAGTGAGGTTTATCACAGGAATATAAGGTTGTTAAAACAACTCATCAACACCCACACTATAATACTGAAGAAGAGATCTTTCACAAAAATCTCATCATATTCCTCACTTTCTCAAAACTCTTTGGCTTGGTTTTTGGCTTCCCATAACCACATACAAGACAGAAACCTTAACACAGCATGTAATGCTCCTTTCACAATCCCAGCCCCGCACTGCAGTCACATCTCTAGGTAGTACCCTCCACTATGCACCCCATATTCCCACTACAATGGCCATGCCCTCTGCCCAAGACATATCACTCCCCTCCTTCCCTCCATCACAAATGCCAAAGCTCCATCTCGGCCCAGTTTTTCCAAAAGTTTTCCTAACTTTATCAGGTTGATTTCATTACTCCTCTCTCCACACACCCACTGCATCTTTTGTAACTCTCAATTACAGCAGATATTACCACTTCTTTTTATTTCTATTCCACTATCACTCCTACAGGGCAGGGAATGTCACATTAATAAAGAAGAAAAACCATATTTGAAAATGATGATTGAAATCATCATTTCAAAAGATGCAGTAAAAGCATTTGACACATGTCAATACACATTTATGAAGGGAAAAAACTCATCAAATTAAGAATTAAAGGAAATTTCAACCTAGTAAAGACATTTAAGAAAAATATAACAATTAACATCATTCTTAACTTCCAAGTATCAGTAATCTTAGTAGCAGGTGTCAACTTTTACATGAGCTTATTTATCTCTCACTGGTCTTAATAACAACCCTGTTTAAATTTGAAACAAAAAAAAAAAGAAGGAAGTTATTGTCCCAACTGGTATAACAGCAACTCTCAGTCAAAAACATTAAAAACATTAAATCATATACTCAAGTAAGAAAGCCAGGGCAAGAATCCAGTCGTTTACCCAAAGTACTTTTTTACTATAGTACACTATCTCTAATATTCAGGTTCACGTCACAATGGACAATTAGTCCCTCCTACAAAGCATACTTCGGGACCTTTATCAAAGACTGAGTCCTGGTTCTTATTGTGACAATTCTCAACATTTCCTAGCAATGCCACTAGTTTAGGTAACTATGGTGAATAGGCAGTAAAATACACAGTTACTATATTTCATTAGCTGATCAAAACAAAATTGGACAAGTACCACTAATGTGGAATGAAAACTTTTTAAACACACATTAAGGACCTATAGAACAACCTCAAATCCCCTTAAATAGGGGTGCCACAGAGAGGAAAGGACATAATCACTGGTCTGCTCCTTCCCTTTACTAGTCTAAAATGCAGCAGATGCAGCAGAAAAACTGGTAATTTGAAGATGTATTTCTAATACACTACCTGTCAGCAGCAAGCTTAGGACCATAGCTCCTTAACAGAGAAACCAGAGTGACATGGCCACTTCTGAGTTTCTGTGATTCATATGAATTTTTCATGCAGGAAAATATAAATGTTGCCTTCACATCATTCCTTCTATGATTTACCACAGCAAGCAAGATCCACAATGAGGTTAGATCTGCTTCTTTACTGCACAACATGCACTTCACTTTTCAAAGCACACAGGGAAATCCAAGCTTCTTCAAATAATGTTTACAGAACTATCAAAAAAAGATAGGAAGGATTTTTCTTCTTTAAACTAACTTTGCCATTCAACCGCCTATAGGCCAATCATTACTATGTATTCTCTTTTGCATCCTTTTGGGGCCCCTAAAGGTGAACATTTGACTTTGAGTCACCATTTGTCTGAGACAAGACATTAAACAATTCAGACAAAATAAGCCTTCTCCACAAATGGAGTTGCCTTCTGTGTAAGCATCCCAGGTCTTTAGTAAAGCAGTCCATATGTTTCATGACAACACAGTGCCCTTTACAGACAAATTCCTAAAAGGCTTCGTGAATTTCTTATCTGACCTTACTACGGTTGAAAGTCAGTGACCACAGAGCTATCTCTCACTGACATTACGGTGATTGAAGTAAAAATAAGAACCTCTTTTCTTTAAGTGGCACAGAAAATTCAAAGGTCACTGGATAATACACTACCAAGTACAGTGCCCCAGTATCTCAGGTACTTCTACACTCAAAATGTCTGTTTTCAACAATCTTTGGGAGTGTCCTATGAAAACCACTTGGTAACCTAAATTTTTAATCAAGCAGTCAACAAAACAGCCTTATCATGACTACTTTCTGGATAAGCCAGTATTTTAATTTCAAACTTCCCTTCAATTCTAAGAATTCAGACATGTTTGGACAGTCTAATAACGTATTAAAAATTAAAAAGCCATCTTTTGACTTAATTCTATTCTTATTAATCATCTAAGAAAAAAAAGAAGTGGGGGTTATCAAGATAATTTAGAGTTCTCTCAAATACCACATCATATAACAATATTGGGCAAACTATATATAGACCACCTAACTTCACAATACCACCCTCAAATCTAATTTCAGGAAGAAACAAAAAAGACTGGAAAATAAACGAATGATAATCTCACCTAACCACACTCTAACACACTTTTTTTAAAAGCTTCCCTTTAGCTGAACAATTCCCATCAACTCTCCTACTATCCATCCACCTGAGACAAACAAAGCTGCTACTATCTCCAGGTTAAGGTAGGAGTTGCCACCACAGGGCTTGGGGTAGCTCACACCTAGCAGTCTGGGAGGCGAAGGAGGAGGCAGGAGGATAGTTTAAGGCCAGGAATTTGAGACCAGCTGGGACAATATAGTGAGACCTCCATCTCTACAGTGGTGAAAGCCAAAAAGATAGGAGTTGCCACCAGAGATACAGCATTAGGGCACATAGACCAGAAATGAAGTAAAGCAGCTAAAGATTCAGGAAGACTGAAGAGTGAAAGCCCCACTCCTAGTTTCATAGTTGGAAAAGAGAAGTTTTTGCACTTTTGCACCTACCATTCGACTTGCAACCTACCTATGGACCACATTCTTTGTGACCCACTCCTATTTAACTCAGCTCTCCATTCCAAATAGCAACTCCCTTGCCTCTGACTTCCTCTGCACCTGCAAAGCTCTAACACAACTGTCCTTCATGTCCTGAGTCTACAACTTAACTCTGAAGTCAATTTATTTTGTCCACCCAAACTGTTCAAACCACATCCCCAACCCACACAGTCACCTTTCACATAGAATTTGTTCAAAGGTACACAGCATTACAGATGTTGCAATGCATGTGAAATATGTAGTTTCTAACTTTTCCTCAAAAAAGGGAAATTCTTCAGAGATAAGGCTTAAGCACAATGACAGCTATTGTTTGATCTGAGTTTAAAAAAAAGCACAGCTAGAAATAGAATATCAGGCTAGCAGAAAAGAGAGTAACATGGATCCAAGAAGAATGCTTCTACATGAAGTCAGGTAGGTGAGCCTGACAGGAAGTAAGACTACAGAAGAAACAGAACCAGCCAGGAACAGTGGCTCGTGCCCGTAATGCCAGCACTCTGGGAGGCCGAGTGGGGCAGATCAATTTGAGCTCAGGAGTGTGAGACCAGCCAGGCAACATGGCAAAACTGGGTCTCTATCAAAACTATAAAAATTAGCCAGGCCTGCTGGCTCGCACTTGTTGTCCCAGCTACTCAGGAGGCACAGGCTGGAGCATCACTTGAGCACCACTATATGCCAGCCTGGACGACAGAGTCAGATCCTGTCTCAAAAAAAAAAACAAAAAAAACAAACAAAAAAAAAAAACAAAGAAGAAGAAGAAAAAACCAGAACCACCACCAAGATTTTATGTCAGGAAACAGGTCTAAAAGCGAGAGCAAGGAAATGATGGCGGTTTACAGATCACCCTTGTGTGCAACATCAGCGTTCAAGAAAGGTATTATGCCCGAATTATTAACAATGGCATTATTTTACAAAGTTTCTATGCAGAAAGAAAATTCTTCCTAGTTAATCCTTAAAGACTGAGGCACCAAAGAAGTACACTGTGTATATGCAAAGTACATGAAGGTCTACATACGCTCTTCTTTTTCAAAATGGAACCCAGATTTCACAATGGTTAAATCAACACAGTCCCACCACCTGCCCCCAAAAAGAGAAGATGTTAGAGAGAGTACTCACTTCTTTCTTCAAATTTTAACATATTGATTCAAGTGTGCCTGGTAAGAAAAAAAATCTCTAACATCAAAACTAAATTCCTTTCCTCTTTCATTAGGTTCAAACCTCTGTCAAAGAATATGGGGTTCCGGGGGACGGGGGGGGCAACCCCTGAACTAAATTATGGACACCAATTTCAACTGCTGCCAGGCACAGTGGCTCATGCTTGTAATTCCAGCACTTTGGGAGGCTGAGGCAAGGGGATCACCTGAGGTCAGGAGTTTGAGACTAGCCCGGCCAACATGGTGAAACACTATCTCTACTTTAAAAAAAAAAAAAAAAGCTAGCCAGGCATGGTGGCAAACTCCTGTAATCCCAGCTTCTCAGGAGGCTAAGGCAGGAGAATAGCTTGAACCCGGGAGGTGGAGGCTGCAGTGAGCTGAGATGGCACCACTGTACTGGGCAACACAGCGAGACTCTGTCTCAAAAAAAAAAAAATGCAATTGCCACAAAATCCAAAATACCTCCCTCAGCGCTATCTTGCTTTTTAGAAAGCGAAGATTTGTTGGTATCAGAGAGGATCACCCTCTGACAGAGATTAAAAAGAAGAGGTAATTAGTGAGCACCTATATCATAATCCAGCAAGATCCCAAATGCCTCACCAAAAAAAAAAAAAAAAAAAAAAAACTTATTATTTTTCTCCTATAACCTTTCAACTGGTAAAAATTTTGCTTTCTAGACTGTACTCATTACTAACTTATTAGCTTTAGCTTTTTAGACCAAAGACATATATAACTGCAGAGCTTCTGTTAAACATGAAACAACCATAATTAAGTGACTCAATTTCAGGTCAGCCTACTTCTTACTCCAAAAGAAAAAAAGGGGCATTTTAGCCTATGCAGTCTCATTAATAAAATATAGTAGAGTTAAGAGAGAGTTCTAGAATTAAACACAGCTATTATAATCAAGGTTGCCTGATTTCAGATAAGGTACTTGTTTCCTCATCTATAAAATAAAGATATTACTAATACCTGTCTCATAGAGTTCTTAAGGAAGAAAGGAAATAATTAATACACATAACACTCTTAGAACAGTGCCTGGCAAACAGAAAATGCTCAATAAATGTTTTAATCATTAGTAACATTTCTCTAGGCTTTAAAATACATTATAATAACTTAGGGACCTGGATCCATCACCACCTCCAACAATCTCTAAAGAGTAAAGGGACTTGAGCTATAAAGTTCTGTAACTTTGTCTTCAAATGTCCAAAACATGTGAAATTAAATCAATAATATGCTTTTCACCTGAATTCATGTCTCCCCTAAAGATGGGACATTCATGAAAATGTTTAATCTGTTGTTCTCCTCCTACCTAAGAGGTAGACTTAGAGTGGGTTAGTTCACCAAAAAGAAAGGCAAGCTGGGCACAGTGGCTCACGCCTGTAATCCCCGCACTTTGGGAGGCTGAGGCAGGCGATCACCTGAGGTCGGGAGTTCGAGACCAGCCTGACCAACATGGAAAAACCCCATCTCTACTAAAAATACAAAATTAGCCGGGTGTGGTGGCACATGTCTATAATTCCAGCTACTCGGGAGGCTGAGGCAGGAGAATTGCTTGAACCCGTGAGGGGGAGGTTGCAATGAGCCTAGATAGTGCTATTGCACTCCAGCCTCGGCAACAAGAGCGAAACTCCATCTCAAAAATTTTTTTTAAAAAAATTTTTTTTAAGGCAAAAGCCTTATTTTTATCTGTTTGAGTTTCCTCTACTGAAAATACATTCTTATTATAATCAGAAAATACAACAGACATTGTAAGATTAGCATTTTCCCCCCAAATAGTTTACTGGCAATCAAGAATTCTTATACTATCTACTTACTTATTCAGGTGCCTAATAAAATAGTTTAGATTCTTAGGGGTTTTAGTATTTTCTTCCTACTTCTGTACCTATTACATTGCTTATGAGCAAAGGCTTGCAAACAAAATGCATTTACTAAAACCATATTATATTTTATATATCAGCAGTTCCCTTTTAGAATATAATCCATTTGCAATTCAACTGTTTAGAACTCAGAATTTATTTTCCCTTAAAAACAATGTTGTATGATTAAAGTTCCTAAATTAACCCCACAAAAATATTTAACCATAGTATTACTGAATTCTAGTAATAAGAGTTACTGGTCCAGATTCTGAAATCCAGGGTCATGCCACCAAAGAGCAAGAATGAATCCATCTTCTCTTTTTTTTTAGGCTCTGGCAAAATGTTAGTTTGTCTTTGTCTTGGTATCTTTCAGCATCCCTCTAAGTTTGTGCTCCTGGGATCTCATGTTGCCCCTCAGGTCACCCACGGCACCCAATCCAAGTGTGATCTTCCATGATGCAATCTTAGCCTATTTTCTTCTCTCACCCATCCTACCAGTGTCACTGATCCCACTTAAGATATTAAATACAGAATCAGATGAATGAATCAACTCACACTGAATTCCATATGCATTACTATTAATTATCCCTTAATCCTAACGTGGAGCATCTGACCATATAAAATGAAGTGAAATAATCAGGCCACATCAAAATAGACATTGTTGACCTACAAGGGCACCAGTTGCAATCAGCTTTTCACAATTCTTACCTTCTTCTTTCTAAGACCAACAGGTTTTGAAAAGTGCCAAACCTTCTCAACAAAGACATCTATAGTGAAGAAAATATTAGCAGCAGGGAATGGACACCCTTTGAGAAACTTAAAATTTAAGAAGTATACATAAAGGCTGGGCATGGTGGCTCACGTCTGTGATCCCAGCTTCTTGGGAGGCTGAGGCATGAGAACTGCTTAAACCCAGGAGGTGGAGACTGCAGTGGGCCAAGATCACACCACTGCACTGCAGACTGGGAGACAGAGCAAGACTCTGTCAAGAAAGGAAAGGAAAGGAGAAAGGAAAGGAGAAAGGAAAGGAGAAAGGAAAGGAGAAAGGAAAGGAGAAAAGGAAAGGAGAAAGGAAAGGAAAAGGAAAGGAGAAAGTAAAGGAGAAAGGAAAGGAAAAAGGAAAGGAAAAGGAAAGGGGAAGAAAGAAAGAAAAGAAGGAAGGAAGGAAGGAAGGAAAGGAAAGGAAAGGAAAGAAAGGAAAAGAAAAGAAAAGAAAAGAAGGAAGGAGGGAGGGAGGGAGGGAAGGAGGGAAGGAGGGAAAGGAAGGGGAAGGGGGAAGGGGGGAAGGGGGGAAGGGGGGAAGGGGGGAAGGGGGGAAGGGGGGAAGGAGGGAAGGAGGGAAGGAGGAAGGAAGGAAGGAAGGAAGGAAGGAAGGAAGGAAGGAAGGAAGGAAGGAAGGGAAAGAGAGAAAGAGAGAGACAGAGAAAGAGAGAGAAAGAGAGAAAGAGAGAGAGAGAGAGAGAGAGAGAAAGAAAGAAAGAAAGAAAAGAAAGAAAGAAAGAAAGAAAGAAAGAAAGAAAGAAAGAAAGAAAAGAAAGAAAAAGAAAAGAAAGAAAAAGAAAAAAGAAAAGAAAAAGAAAAAGGAAATACACATAAGAATGTGTGAAACTAAAGAACTATGATTATTTAGTCTAAATTAACACAAAATACTAAGGGAACACAAAAATTATGTCTGCAGAGGTTGCAAATATAAGAGATTGCAGAAACACATTCCAAAAAGAGAAGAAATAAGAAGGCATGGAGTTTGGAAATGGCAAGATATGTGCATGAGGTGATAAAGACAGTACAATGTGATAAAGTAGGACAGAAGCATGGTTTTGATTAGGTAGACTTATGGGGCCAGGCAGAAAAAAGTATCTTCAAACAAACAAGTAAAGGTTAGATTTGAATAGACAAAAAAACTGAGTCACTGCCAGGTAATTCTTTGTTGTGGAGGATGTCCTGTACACTGTAGGATGTTTAGCAGTACCCTTGGCCTCTACCCAATAGATGCCATTAGCACCACTTTCCACCAAGTAGTGACAAGCAAAAATATCTCCAGACATTGTCACATGCCCCCTTGGGAGACAAATCCATCCTCCTCACCACCATGGAGAACCACTTACCTAGTCCAACCCCCTTCATGAGATAAATAAACTGATTTCCTGGTGAGTCACATAACTTGCTACAGTCGCACAGCCTAGTTTTGGTTTTGTTACAGCCAGAATATAAACTAAGCCCAAAAGTACTGGTCACAGTAGGCTCTGTGATCTTCCTACATTATAGTTAGAATGGCTACCAGCAATTCTTTAGAAGTTAGATCAAAATTATTTTTGATGCCTAAGATGAACACTTTATCTGCAATATACAATGTATCAGCTATTGTTTCTGTGCCTTTAAATAATCAATCTTTAATTAACAAAAACAACAACAGAAATTGAGCTACTGAGGGAGCTCAACCACGCAATGTGCAACTTACACTATAACAGCTGGTCAAATTTCTGTGCACCTGAGTATCTTCTCTAAGCAGCCAAATTTTCCTAATGGCTGGAAATCTGTCCCTTTAGATACGAGGTATTTTTTTCCAATTTTAACTCTCTTGGACAGAAATCTTTACTTTTATATACTGCCTTTCATTCTTGAACAAGAATATTAAAAATAATTAAACTCTATTTTAGGATTCAGGGTCATTACAAAATCCATTCATAACTGCTACAACACTTTGAGATCTTCAGAGAATACTGTAAGTAGGGAACAACAATTACTTTTACGTAGCTCAAATACAGTATATGTGGCAAAGGGTGGGAGATGAGGCTAAACAGGATAGTTTGGAGGCAGACGAAGGAGCTTGATTTTTTTTCAAAGAGTAAGAACTTATCCTTTTTGGTGGGTAAATGACATGAACAGATCTGTTTTCCAAAGGCCACAAATTAATAAAATGGAGTGGGAAAAGACTGGAATCCAACAAGAAGTTCTAATAAGAGGCAACAGGCCAACGGCTGGGCATGGTGACTCACACCTGTAATCCCAGCACTTAAGGAGGCCAAGGCAGTTGGATCACCTGAGGTCAGGAGTTAGAGACCAGCCTGGACAACATGGTGAAACCCCATCTCTACCAGGAAAAAAAAAAACAATAATATTAGCCGGGCATGGTGGCATGTACCTGCCACACCACTGCACTCCAGCCTGGGTGACAGTGCGAGACACTGTCTCAAAAAAGAAAAAAAAAAAGGAGGCAAGAGACCAAGCAGGAAGCAGAGGTTCACTGAATTAGGGTAGCAGTGATGGCAAGGAGGGAGAGACAAGACAGATATAACCAAGAAAACCAATTTGGTGACTAATGGGGGTGGGAAACAGAGCAGGTATAAAGAGTCAAAGGGCCGGGTGCAGTGGCTCACACCTGTAATCCCAGATACTCAGGAGGCTGAGACAGAAGGACTGCTTTCAAGCCAGGAGTCAGAGACCAGCCTTGGCAACATAGCAAGACCCATCTCTGCCTCCGTTAACTATAGTCATGCATCGCTTAACAACGGGAATATGTTCTGAAAAACATGTCATTAGGTAATTTCATTGTTGTGCAAACATCATTGAGTGTACTCGGAAAAACCTTGATGACATATCCTATTACACACCTAGGCTATGTGGTATGGCCTATCACTGCTAGGCTACAAACCAGTATGTGTTACTGTACTGAATACTGTTGGCCACTGTGACACAGTGGTAAGTATTCATGTATCTAAACATAGGAACGGGACAGTAAAAATACAGTAGTCTAATCTTAAAGGACCACCTTCGTATTTGTGGTCTGTCACTGACTGACATGACGATTACCCATTAGATGTGTCATCCTCAGGCAGGATACGTGAGGGCAGTGACTTATTCTCTGTGTGCCCAGTGCCTAGAGCCATGTCTGGCACAAAGTAAACAGCAGAATATTTGCTGACTGATTCTCACTCCCAATCCCAGCTTTTATAAGTCTATTAATCCCATTCTAACCTTCCTCAGATAGAAAAACCTCATCTCTTCCAAAAAGCCTCTCTTGACTGGCTCTAAAGAGCTTCAACTGAAATAAAATCATCCTGCTTCTGGTTATGTTTCAATCATCTATGTTTTGTTCTTCTCTAGCTTCCAATTCAGATAAGATACTCAAGGGCTACAAGACAGACCTCCTACTATAGTAATAAACCTACTCGGGCTGTGCCCAGGATGAATGTAATGTTCTCACTAATGGTCCACTGCTCGACTTGTTGTTGAGATACCACATAGCCATTTTATAGGTACCCGCAGCAAGCAGTGGTGGCAGCAGCAAGGACAGACAGAAGGAAGCATAGAGGAAGGGGTACAGCAGAGAAAGCAATCACATTTAGGTGAAACCAAAGGAAAGGACGGGAGATGGTGGCAGAAGCCACAGAGCCTCACTTATCCCTTACTCAGGACCATAACATTCCTTCCCAAAAGGGCACTGAAATCAAGTTCCAGGAAGTCCATCTGCTGCCCTTCAGGACATTTTCCATCTATTATCACAACTCTGTATCACTTTAAAAGGAATGAAGTTTTAAACAAAAATCAAGGCCAGGCACAGTGGTTCAAGCCTGTAATCCCAGCACTTTGGGAGGCTGAGGCAGGTGGATCACCTGACATCAGGAGTTCCAGACCAGCCTGGCCAACATGGTGAAACCCCGTCTCTACTAAAAATACAAAAAATTAGCCAGGCATAGTGGCGGGCGCCTGTAATCCCAGCTACTAGGGAGGCTGAGGCAGGAGAAATCAGTTGAACCCGGGAGGCGGAGGTTGCAGTGAGCCAAGATCGCGCCACTGCACTCCAGTCTGGGCAATAAAAGGGAAACTCCATCTCAAAAATAAGAAGAAGCAGAAAAATAAATAAATAAAAATACCAATGGCACAAGCACAAAATATTATATGATGCAATTCATCCAGGGAAGACAGGTGTTTATAAATTACTTTACCTCCCCATCGCCCAAAGAAGAGGAGAGGAGGAAAAGCCAAAAAGAAAAATGGAATAGAACAATGCAACTCTAAAAGGGGAGCTCTGGCTTGAGAATGTAGTGCGTCTATGGTCCTCCCCCATCTCTCCCATCCTCCTCCATCTTCACTCCAGCCTTCTGGTCCCCTGCAGCCCCCGTTGACGAGCAGCAGGAATATAGAATCCAAACTAATTCATCTCAACTTGCAAAGCAGTTTATTTTAATTACCAGAATAACAGAAGACACTATTGGCTGACAGGCCTTAAGACTTCTGTGAAATCTTAAGAGTTGATTTTTTATTTCAAATTCCCCTTCCTCAGAAAAATATGATGTTTAAAGAACTTCACTTGTCAAAACTAGATCAAAGTTTAAAAAGTTCGATACAAAATAAAGTTTAAAGGAGAAGCTGACAGCTCTCTCAACAATTCTCTTATGCCTGTCTATAATTGTCTTCAGTATCATATAATACCAGACTACCAGCATTGAGACACTAAACATCGGTTTAAAAAAAAAAATTTTTTTTTTTTTGAGGAAGAAGAAAAAAAACAAAGACAGCAAACACAACCCTCCCAAGTTTTTTTTAAACATAACTTCAACAATAAACTCAGTTACATTCTAAGCGAGACAGCTGTCTCTCCAGTTTGTAAGTTTCATGGCTAGTTTAAGTTATGACAACTCAAGCAGTTCTATTTCTGCATCTCCTAATTAAAAACTTACCAGAAAAATAATTTTTAACCAAAGCCAGAAAGAGGTTAACAGATGAAGCTACAGAGACAAAGGAAATACTGCACATATGCAGAATAACCATTTTCCCCATTCAGTGCTGCAGCTCCAGGAATCTAATGATTCTCCATTTATTCAAAAATGAAAATGATTATAGAATTCCCTGGTGTTGACAGCAGGTGATTTTTAACTTCACTGCTGCCTGACAGGCACCTACAGGCTTTACCTGGCCTCAATCTGTCCAGTTTGGAACTGCCAATTAGTAGCTTCTCAAAAGCAAATCTCAATGTAAGCTATTTTTAAAAAGTACTTTTCAAAGTGCCAAATACAATGGACTAGTCAAGCTCAGCATGTTAGAACAAAATAAAACTTGAGTGCCCAATCCAGGCTGCAATTGTCAAAGCCAAGTGACAAAGAGCAAAGAAAGGATAAAATTCTCAAAACAGTAATGATAACTGTACTTTCCTATTAAATATAAAGAATACTGCAGCAATCTAAAAGGGATCATCACTGGTAATCCTTGCCCTTTCTCAACTGCGGTTCCACAAGGCAGAATTAGGCACTAATACCCTAAGGCAGAAAAATTAACAAACCTTTCTGTAAATATTTTAGGCTTTTAGGCCACTATATCTCTGTCACAACTACTCAATTCTGTCACTGTAGCACAAAATTAACCACCAACAATAAGTAAATGAGCATGACCGTGTTCCAATAAAACTTTATTTATGAGCATACCAAATTGAATTTCATGTAATTTTCACAGAAAAATATCTTTCCAAGGTTTTAAAAACATAACATCATTCTTATTAAAAAAATTCTGAATTCATTGGCCAGATCTGGCCCTAGGCAGTTTACAGACCTATTCCCAAGGCATCCTTTATATGTAACAGATTAACTTCTTTCCTGTGTATCCAGACTGGTACCAATTATACATCATATTATGGAGAATAGAGAAAATAATCACTCATATCACTTTCTGTGCATCAATAGCACTCTGTGAATCAACGGTACTCTGAGTGTCTAATATCCTGCAGAGTCTCAGTCTGTCGCCAGGCTGGAGTGCAGTGGTGCGATCTCGGCTCACTGCAACCTCCGCCTCCGGGGTTCAAGTGATTCTCATGCTTCACCCTCCCAAGTAGCTGGGATTACAGGTACACACCACCACATCCAGCTAATTTCTGTATTTTTAGTAAAGACAGGGTTTCACCATGTTGGCCAGGATGGTCTCGATCTCCTGACCTCATGATCCACGCCCCCCTCAGCCTCCCATAGTGCTGGGATTACAGGCATGAGCAACCACGCCCAGCCGATTGATGAGGTTTTTTGGGGCACTTGTTAACGACCAAATAACCTTACGTGAGCTGGTATTTTAAAATAATTCTCAAAATACAAAAAACATAAAAAGCAACTTTCACATGTAGTATATTGCCAACGGGTGATATAAATCAAACTGGTGCAAATTAAATCTCTGGTTAATATATCACCAGAAATAAAAATTCTTTTAGTAAAGCCAAGAATTCAACTATCATCTTTCAATCTATTTTTTATCTTCAAATGCAAAACCTACCTGAATAAAAATCACAAGTATACACCAGACACAGTGGCTCAAGCCTGTAATCCCAGCATTTTGGGAGGCTGAGGCAGGCAGATCACGAGGTCAGGAGATTGAGACCATCCTGGTTAACATGGTGAAACCCCATATCTAAATACAAAAAAATTAGCCGGGTGTGGTGGCACACGCCTGTACTCCCAGCTACTCAGGAGGCTGAGGCAGGATAATTGCTTGAACTTGGGAGGCGGAGTTTGCAGTGAGCCTAGATTGCGCCACTGTACTCCAGCCAGGGCGACAGAGCAAGACTCCATCTGGAAAAAAAAAAAACACACAAGTATAAATTATAGGATTGCCTCAGATACTTACACACTAGATTTTAATTCCAGCTCCACCTCTTTCTAGATGAGTGAGCTTCAGCAAGTTCCAGACTCTTTACTGTTAAGGAGTAAATATCTGCAATGGTCCAAGAGTAGTCAAAATGTGCAATTAAACTTATGTGAAAGGATTTGTATACTACATAGTGCTACAGAAATATCAGCTGCCATTATTAGGTGCTCAATGGCTTTCTTCATAACTTTAATACTATAATTTTCCCTTTTATTTTAAAGGGACAAGGATCTTGCTCTGTTCTCCAGGCTGGACTTAAACTCCTGTGCTCAAGAGATCCTCTTGCCTCAGCCTCTCAAACAGTTGCACCTGGCTCAATTTTCCACACTTTTTAATAGCACTTGTTAGTTTCTGCTAAGGCTTGGGTTCTTAGCGGAATATTGTGCACCTAGGAGTATATCTCATCGAATACATTTAAGCAAAGCATAATGTAAGGCACTGTGGTGGAACTAAAGATGACTGAGATGGCCTCAACCCTTAAACAGCTTAAAATGAACTCAGACATATATATATGATGAATCAGGGCTGTAATAGGAACAGGCAAAAGCCAACATGAGTGTCCCATGGGATCAGGAAAAGTTGTACAGGTATTTAATCAGGGCCCGGGTATGTGATGGGAGACACATCGTAACAGAGCAATTCTAAGAGCTGAGGTACAGAGATGAGAGAACACTTCACAAATCCGAGGATGCAGGGCAGTGCAAGTTTTAACATTCCAAAAACAATGTTTCATTTTAAAAATCTAACCAGGAAAAGAAAAACTTTACCATTAGTCTTTAGACCTCTAAAAGGTAAGCATCATGAAGGATAAGCTAAGGCTCACTTTAAGCTCAGAAGTTAGGAAAATTATGAACCATGCTGATTTCAACCCATTTCATCATTATTTCCCAAAGCACTTTACAAACGTCTAAGAGGATATGTTCCAAGGACGCTGAGTACAAGGAAGGGACAAGTCCAGCCTAGCAAGTCTGTGAGGGAGTAGAGACTGGCATACTCTGTTCTACTGATGATGCATGCAACCTGCTTCAAAAATCATTTTCCTAAATGCTGCAAGTGACCACAGTTTACAGCACAAAAAAGCAGTAAAACAAGTTCATTCTTGGAAGATTAAGTTATACATGCTTCCTTTGAGGAAAAATGGCTAGGAAACCTGACATTCTTCTACAGTTTATTTTCTTATCTGTATCATTAAAAACATTTTTCCCTAACCAAATTTCATTTATGTTTACCCTTCTGCCAACAAAGACAACAAAACAGGTTTACTTTGGAGCTGTGCCTAGGCATGGTAAATTTTAACCCAGAAGAAAATTTTAAAAAAAAAATTTTTTTTGAGTGATAAGGAGGGTGTATATAACACATTATAACACTTAAAAACAACTGCTGTCTGTAATTCAGTTACGTCTCCCTCCCAAGATTGCCACTGAGCCAGTCACACCATCAGTAGAAGATTAAAGATGGCCCCAAGCTCTGTGCTACACCTCTCACTGAGAAATGGAGTCCAGTTCCCCTTCTCTTGAATCTGGGCAGGCTCCATAACTGCTTTGACCAGAGAATATGGTAGAAGTGACACTGTGCCAGTCTCCAACTGAGCCCATCAACTGTGAGAGATAACTGCTTTTTTTTTTCTTTGAGATGAAGTCTCGCTCTGTCGGCCAGGCTGGAGTGCAGTGGCGCAATCTAGGCTCACTGCAAGTTCCGCCTTCCAGGTTCATTCCATTCTCTTGCCTCAGCCTCCCGAGTAGCGGGGACTACGGGCTCACGCCACCACGCCCGGCTAATTTTTTGTATTTTTTTTTTAGAGACAGAATTTCACCATGTTAGTCAGGATGGTATCGATCTCCTGACCTCGTGATCTGCCCACCTCAGCCTCCCAAAGTGCTGGGATTACAGGAGTGAGCCACCGCGCCCGGCCGATAATTGCTTTTTAACATCCTAAGTATTAAAGTAGTTTGTTAAGAAGCAACAAGTAAGCAGAACCTCAGACAGCAGACCACAGCTCCAGCTCTTAGGCCTTTCACCACACCAATAGACTAAACACGGTTTCACTTGGAAAACAAAATAACTGGCTGGGTGCAGTGGAAAGGAAAGCGGAAAGGTAAGGGGAAAGGAAAAAGAAAAGGAGAAAGAATCAATCAATCTTGGACAGGCGCAGTGGCTCATGCCTGTAATCCTAACACTTTAGGAGGTCGAGGCAGGCAGATCACTGGAGCCTAAGAGTTTGAGACCAGTCTGGGCAACAGGCAAAACCCTGTTTTCACAAAAAAAAAAAAAGAGAAGAAAAGAAAAAAAGAAAAAAAGCCAGGCGTGGTGGTCTTGTTGTCCCAGCTACTCAGGAGGCTGAGGTGGGAGGATCACTTGAGCCCAAGGGGTGGAGGTGACAGTGAGCCAAGATCACATCATTGCATTCCAGCCTGGGCAACAAAGTGAGACTCTGTACCAAAAAAAAAAAAAAAATCAATAGAAAATAAATAATCTTATTGTACTCAGCATTTGTTAGTATTTATTAACTTTGGGAATATGTTCAAATTAGCTTTTCTTTTTTTTTCTTTTTTTTCTTTAGAAACTACAAGGATCCACAAGGACAGAAAACTATTACTGTTGGAAATGTTAAAAGAATATGCAATGTCTGACCCAGAAAAGAAAAAGAGGTCTTATTTACCAATGATTGTTGAGTATATTAAAGGTTTTTTCAGTGAGGAAAATGCTAAGTAGTTGCAAAAACAGGCTCAATCCATTACACAAACACTGGTCTCTGAACAGGAATAATGTGGACTGCATAGCTGTCAAAACAAAACTCTCCTATTAGCTCTCAGATCTGATTTCAGCTTCAGAGACACAGGTAGGATTTTACAAAACTGTATAACAAGCAAAGACAGGAACACTTTTTTTTTTTTTTTTTTGAGACGGAGTCTCACCCTGTCACCTAGGCTGGAGTGCAGTGGTGCAATCTCAGCTCACTGCAAGCTCTGCCTCCCAGGTTCAATCCATTCTCCCACCTTAGCCTCCCAAGTAGCTGGGACTACAGGTGCCCGCCACCACACCTGGCTAATTTTTTTGTATTTTTTAGTAGAGACAGGGTTTCACTGTGTTAGCCAGGATGGTCTCGATCTCCTGACCTCATGATCTGCCTGTGTCAGCCTCCCAAAGTGCTGGGATTATAGGCATGAGCTACTGTGCTCAGCCAGGAACACTTTAAAAAAACAAAGGAAAAAAAATCACCTGAAAGTCAAGGCACAGCAGGCTTAAGAAATTAAGATTTTTTTTTTCTTTTTGAAACACAGTTTCACTCTGTTGCTCAGGCTGGAGTGCAATGGCACAATCTCAGCTCACTAGAACCTCTGCCTCCTGGGTTCAAGCAATTCTCGTGCCTCAACCTCCTGAGCAGCTGGGATTACAGGCACACACCACCACACCTGGCTAATTTTTGTATTTTTAGTAGACATGGGGTTTTGCTATGTTGGCCAGGCTGGTCTCAAACTCCTGACCTCAAGTCATCCGCCCACCTCAGCCTCCACACCCAGAAGTGCTGGGATTACAGGCATGAGCCACCACACCCAGAAAGAAATTAAGATTTAAAAGATCATCCTGTAGTAGAAATTACAACATCATGAATGAGATTATTTGAAATTGGGATGCACATGTGGCTAGGGTATCTCCCAAACTCTATCTAAAAATAAAATTAAGGCAACTATAAAAGCAAGGATGGAATATAAAGTTATCTAAGAAAATTCCAATCTATTCTAGTCCTTTTCTTGATGTCAGGTAAGGGTGTTTGCTGATAAGTGATTTTTATAGTAGTAGTAGTAATAGTAGTAGCAGTATTTAAAAAGCAAATTAGGGTATATATAAACAGGAGAATAGAGAAACTGGTTGTATAGTTATACAATGAAATAATACTATTTAAAATATGCAATAAAAAATGAACAAACTGATTCATACAACACTGATAAATATCAAAAACATTACACTGTGTCAAAGAGTATAATGTACACAGCATATGACTCCATTTATATGACTTTCAAAATAGGCAAAACTAATCTATGATGGGAAGAAAATCAGGACCATGGCTGCCTGATAGGGGATGAGAAACAGAGAAGGGACCAGACTGACTAGGAAGGGACATGAGGAACCTTTCTGGATCAAGAGCAGCATTACATAGTATACCTCCTGGTAAAGGTTTGGGTTACAGAGTACTACTCTGTACAATGTTGGTGTCCTCCCCAAAATTCATTTGTTGGAACCTAATACCATTAAGTTGTGATAGTATAAAGAACTGGGGCTTCCAGGGAGGTAACTAAGTTATTAAGACATCACCCTCATCAATGGAACTAGTGCCTTTATAAAAGATGATGAACCTTCCGCCACATAAGGACACAGCAACAAGGTGCCACCTATAAGGAATGGGCCCTCATCGGACACTGAATCTGCCAGTACCTTGACCTTGCCCTCCAGAACTATGAGCAATAAATTTATACTGCTTATAAATTACCCACGTATTTTGTTACAGCAGCCCAAACTAAGACATATATGTGCATTTGTCAAAACTCACTGAATACTATGCTTGAGAGATGTGTTTTTCACTGTATATAAATTGTACTTCAAAATTTGAAAACAAATGTTAAACTCTAGTTAATGATATGCATGCTGAAGTATAGAAGGGTAAATGTATTGAGTCTACAATTTACTTGGAAAATAAAAAATAAGATTACTAGATGGATAGAAGGATAGAAAGCAAATAAAGCAAAATATTACAGAATCTAGGTAGTAAATAAATGGATGTACAATTCTTGATTTTTCATGATAAAATGTTATGGGGAAGGAGAAAATCAGATACTAGAAAAATAGTCTCTCTTTCCATAAAGCTATTACTCAAAGAACTGAAGCTTATCCGGAAACCCTTCTTAAAATACCCTCTTTCATTCATTACCCTCTTTCATAACTAAAGTGAAATATTTACTCAAGATCTCTAAATTTCCTCTGTGTTGATTTTTCTATAACCCAGCAGCCCATTAACTGATTACTGACTGTTTCTCAAGTATCTTGAAGTCACAAAGAGGAATTTCTGGACTGAGACAAATGTATAACAACAGATTCAAGCATTATGATTACAAAGCATATTCTAAAAAATTTTAATAAATTGGTTCTTTGCTTTATTATTAAAGTAATTAATCTTCCTGTTATCTCTGTTTTTTTCTAACCAAATGGTCTCTCTTGTGTTTGGTTACCAGAACTGCCTCCCCAAAAGTCTTAGGAAACCTTCAATTTAAAAAAGAGTTTCTGGTTTTGGAAAGCAAAAGACCAGATCATTGTACACTGAAAACTACAAAATGTGGAAAGAACTGAACACAGATAAATGAAAAGACATCCCATGTTAAAGGATAGGAAGACTAGATATTGTTAATATGGAGACACTCCCCAAATTCATCTGGAGATGCAATGCAATCCCTACCAAACTCTAAGTTGGCTTCTTTGCAGAAGCTGACAAGCTGATCCTAAAATTCATATGTAATTTCAAAGGACCCAAAACAGCCAAACACTCTTGATAAAGAAGAATGAAATTGTAGAAGTCACACAATTCCTGGTTTCAAAACCTATCACAAAGGAAGTACTCGAGACAGTGTGACATTGGCATAAAGACAGACGTTACAGATAAATGAAATAAAATTGGCCAGGCATGGTGGCGCATGCCTGTAATCCCAGCACTTTGGGAGCCTGAAGCAGGCGGACTGCTCGAGCTCAAGACTTCAAGACCAGCCTGAACAACATGGTGAAACTCCATCTCTACCAAAAATACAAAAAATTAGCCAGGCAAGGTGGTGTGTCCCTGAAGGTCCAGCTACTTTGGGGGCTGAGACAGGAAATCGCTTGAACCCGGGAGGCGGAGGTTGCAGTGAGCCGAGACCACGCCATTGCACTCCAGCTTGGGCAACAAGAGCGAAACTCCATCTCAAAAAAAAAAAAAAAAAAAAAAATAGATAACCAACTTAAATGTAAAATAAGAACTAAAACTGTAAAACTATTAGAGAAAATATAGTGTAAATCTTTGTGACCTTGAATTAGGTAAAGTTTTCTTAGATATGATACCAAAAGCACAAGCAAAAACAACAAAAAGATAAATAAGAATTCACCAAAATTAAAACTTTTGTGCTCTAAAGGACACATCCCAAAAAAACATGAAACCACCACCTACAAAATGGGGGAAGAAATTTGCAAATTCTGTATCTGATAACTAGTAAACAGAATACATGAAGAAATTTTACAATTTACAACTAAAAAGGCATATAATTCAATTTTAAAACATGCAAACTATTTAAATAGACATTTTCCCAAAGAAGATACACAAATGGTCAATGGGAATATTTAATGATACTCAATATCATTAGTCATTAAGGAAATGCAAATCAAAACACAATGGAGATGCCACTAGGTTGGCTATAATCAAAAAGAGCAGCAATGACAAGTATTGGCAAAGATGTGAAGAAACTGGAGTCTTCATACATTGCTAGTGGGAACCCGTAAAATAATGTAGTTGGCTCTGGAAAACAGGGTGGTAGTTTACTCAAAAGTTAAACAGAGTTACCATGTGATCCAGAAATGCCCCTCCTACGTATTCAAATATGAGAAGTGAAAACAGGTGTTCACACAAAAACTTGTAAACAAATGTTCACAGCAGTATTATTCATAACAGCCAAAAACCTGAAACAACTCATTATCCATCAGCTAATGAACAGATAAACAAAATGTGGTATATCCATACAATGGAATACTATACAGCCACAAAAAGACATGCAGTACACTACAACATGGAAGAACCCTGACAACGTTATGCTAAGTCAAAGAAGCCAGACACAAAAGGTCATATATGGTATGATTCCACTTATGCGAAATGTCCAGAACTGGCAAATCCATAGAACCAGAAAGTAGATTCACGGTTGGCAGGAGCTGAGGGGAGAAGTGACTGCTATTGGGTATGAGATTTCTTTACGAAGTGATGAAATTGTCTGGAATTATGAAGTGATGAAATTATCTGGAATTAAGACAGTAGTGATGGTTACATAACTTTATGAAGAGACTAAAAACCACACACAGTTATACACTCCAAAAGGATGAAATTTATGGTACGTGAATTATATCTCAATATTTTTTAAATTAAGCAAAAAAAAAATTGAGGAACAAAATAACAAATTTACTTTCCACCTGCAAAAATGTTATAAACACTTTCAATCCCTTCGTAATTAGAAAATGATAATCCCAAAGCTTCAGATAAGCCAAGTATCAGCACTTCAAAGATGCATCTAAATCTGAACCAGAAGTTCAAGAACAAACTTTCTAATCTTTCTGGGTTAAAATACAGCAAGCTGTTCTTGTCTACAAATGTAGCACCACCCAGATAGCAGCCCTGGGCCTCCCTGTCAGTCCCTATGTTTTAAAACAGAAGGGTGTGAAATCAAAACAGCTTCAACCTCAAAGGCCTCCAGGGATATTCTAAAATAAAGTAACATCAAGTTGCTATAATATTTACGACACTATTTAAATTGTATCAGTATAATTTTAAACAAACAAAGTGTATCTTTGTGTATATTTACCATACTGGTATGCATGCTATTCTCTATATAAGCTGTTCTTTAATAAGAGCCTATCGGCCGGGCGTGAGGGCTCACGCCTGTAATCCCAGCACTTTGGGAGGCCAAGGCGGGCGGATCACCTGAGGTCGGGAGTTCGAGACCAGCCTGACAAATGGAGAAATCCTGTCTCTACTAAAAATACAAAAAAAGTTAGCTGGGTATGGTGGTGCATGCCTGTAATCCCAGCTGCTCGGAAGACTGAGGCAGGAGAATCGTTTGAACCTGGGAGACAGAGGTTGCGGTGAGCTGAGATTGCGCCATTGCACTCCAGCCTGGGCAACAAGAGCGAAACTCTATCTCAAAAAAAAAAAAAAAAAAAAAAGCCTACCTATACATTAAAAGGACCCATTGTCTTTGATTACACAGTTCCAATGCTGAAATGCTTAAAATTCCCTAAAGTCACAACAGAGCAGTTACACAGCAAAATACACAGAAGAATGTTTACAGAAAATAACACACAGCAAAATAAGATTTTTAGAATATCTCAAAAACGCTATGTGACCTTAATCCTCACACTGTCTCCTCTAATAATTCCAGTATGTCCTTTCTTCTTGTGTCATATTGACACATACAGAATATGTCATGAATAAAACAGCATAAACCAGTATCAGCCAAGAAGTCTGTCCCCTCATCTTACCTCATTCTTCACCTAATTTTTCCTAAATATATATATATTGAGCTTTTCTTAAGAAATACATTTCGTTATCTCCCATATGAATGCCTTCTTTCTACCTCATCCCAATCTATATGGGGGATGGGGAAGAGACAGGGAATATGAATATTAGTATCTTTTCAGCAACACAGATGCACCTCAAAAAGACATAACATACAATTGGAAAGACTTCAGAAAAGACATATGAATATTTACAGGAATCAAAGTCCAGACTAAATAAAAGGGACTTCTTGCTAGAAAAACAAAAGCTGAGAGAGATGGTTCGTCTATAAAATTAAGTCAAATATCAAGAAAAATTAGGTGAATGCAATCTTGTCCGCCAGAACCTAGAAGACTAAGAAGTTGAAGGTCAAAGGTTTTTTAAAAACTACCCTAAAAACATATATATTATTGGAAGTGTTAATAGAAGTGAAAATATAGATTCAAGAGAAGTTTCTTTCAATTCATGATGGTTAGATTCATGAATCATTAATGAAAGGTGTTCATTTCTGGTACACATAGGAGGTAATTACAACAATTTTTCACAAAACATACCCTGGTACCATGCTTGGCCAGAATACTGCTGGGAAGCACAAACATGACTTTAAAAGCACTACTCAAGTTCTTCTAGGACCCTGAAGAAGCAGAGAAGTCCCAATTATCATCTTAACTTGACCACTCTTTGTAGCATGACCCTTCTGCCATTTCTTCATTGAAATATCACCTCCTTTGGTTTCAGTAACCTTATACTCACCTGATTTATCTCCTCAGTGTATCCAACTCCTTTCCAAAGTCATCTTTTTCTACCTGTGTTCCTCAGGGTTCCATCCTTAGTTATCTTTTCACTCTATACCCCTGGGTCTCAAAAGGACAGTGACACTTTTTTCAAGGGATGGAAGAAAAATGGTCAAGGATGACCTTATCAGGGACCCACTAAACTGGGGCTAGGGAAAGCAAGAGTAATGTGTTTCTTAGAAAAGACTCCCGGCCGGGCGCGGTGGCTCAAGCCTGTAATTCCAGCACTTTGGGAGGCCGAGGCGGGCGGATCACGAAGTCAGGAGATCGAGACCATCCTGGCTAATACGGTGAAATCCCGTCTCTACTAAAAAATACAAAAAACTAGCCAGGCGAGGTGGCGGGCGCCTGTAGTCCCAGCTACTCGGGAGGCTGAGGCAGGAGAATGGCGTGAATCCGGGAGGCGGAGCTTGCAGTGAGCTGAGATCCGGCCACTGCACTCCAGCCTGGGCCACAGAGCGAGACTCCGTCTCAAAAAAAAAAAAAAAAGAAAAGACTCCCAAAGTGGTTCTGACAACTCCATTTCTATCTCACAGAGAATCACTGATCTAACAATACTTCTTATGTGACTCTACCTGCTCCCTTGGCTTCAGCTATGACAATACGCACTCATGTCACCCTAAATGATAAAGCCCTAGCTTATCCTCTCTCCTAATTCGGACACCTAAGGCATTTTCACACTTAGATTGTCCATAAGCCCTAAAATTCAACATATTTCATATTACTTTTGTAGCATAACAACAACACTTATCAAGAAGGAACTAGATAAACTGATTAAATAAAATCTGGTACATGCACCTACTGGAATATTGTGCTGCCATTTATTATAAAGGATGCTAGAAATGTATATGCTCATTTGGAAAGAATTCCAAGATATGTTAATTAAAAAAATCAAGGTGGGGAATAGTCTGTGGTATGCTGTTTGTGTTAGAAAAAAGAACAAATGCAGTACACGCACAGGAAACATACTCAAAAAACATAACCACGACTAAGTGGGACTAAGGCTATGGTCTCCCAGTAAGGGACTAAAACTAGGAGGGAGACATCCTTTTCATAATATACCCATTTGTGTGTTTAAATTTTTTACCATACGAATACAGTCACTTTCTAGTTTTTTAAAAAGGGATTTAAGAAAATACAAAACCACGCAGTACATGTACATGCTATCTAAAAAAGGACTCATCCAGAATACATTAAAAAAAAAAAAAAGCCGAGCGCGGTGGCTCAAGCCTGTAATCCCAGCACTTTGGGAGGCCGAGAAGGGCAGATCACAAGGTCAGGAGATCGAGACCATCCTGGCTAACACGGTGAAACCCCGTCTCTACTAAAAAATATAAAAAACTAGCCGGGCAAGGTGGCGGGCGCTTGTAGTCCCAGCTACTCGGGAGGCTGAGGCAGGAGAATGGCGTAAACCCGGGAGGCAGGGCTTGCAGTGAGCTGAGATCTGGCCACTGCACTCCAGCCTGGGCGTCAGAGCGAGACTCCGTCTCAAAAAAAACAAAAAAAACAAAAAACAAAAAACTCTTACAGGCCGGGTACAGTGGCTCACGCCTGTAATCCCAGCACTTTGGGAGGCTGGGGCAGGAGGATCACTTGAGCCCAGGAGTTCAAGACCAGCCTGGGCAACAGGGTGAAACCCCGTCTCTACAAAAAATTTAAAAGTTACCTGAGTGTGGTGGCACACACCTGGGGTCCCAGCTACATGGGAGGCTAAGGCAGGAAGATCACTTGAGCCCATAGGTTGAGGCTGCAATGAGCCATGACTGTGTCACTGTATCCCAGCCTGCAAGAGAGTGGTGAGACTCTATCTCGAACAAGAACAACAAAAAAAAGACCTCTTACAAATGAATGAGAAAAAAGCAGATGACCTAATAGAAACAAGCAAAATGCTTAAACAGGCACCTCACAACAAAGTTTAGCCAAATGGCCAATGAAGAAAGATGCTCTATTTTATTAGTCATCAGAGAAATATAAATTAAAAGAAAAATGCAGTAACTTTATACAACCAAAATGAAAGTGACCATCAATAGCAAGTATTGACAAAATGTGAACTAACCGGAACTCTCATATATTGGTGGTATGAATGTAAACTGATATAATCATTTTTGAAAACTGGCAGTATCTAGTTTTTTTGAAACATACATACATATATGCACATATCATAATATATGCATATATCATTATGCATATGATATATGCATATGTATCATATATCATAGTGTCAGCATTCAATACCACCAAATGCTGACAAGGATGTGGAGCAACAGGAACTCTCATTCACTGCTGATGGGAATGCAAAATGGTACACTCACTTGTCAAAGTTTTGCAGTTTCTTACAAAACTAAACATACTCTTATATGATCCAGCAGTTGTGTTCCTTGCTATTTATCCAAATGAGTTGAAAACATGTCCACACAAAAACCTGCAGATATTCATAGCAGCCTTATTCATAATTGCCAAAACTTGGAAGCAATCAAGATGTCTCTCAGTAGGTAAGTGGATAAACTGTAGTATAATTCAGACATTGGAATATTAATCAGCACTAAAAAATAAGCTAGCAAGCCATGAAAAGACATGGAACTTAAATGCTTATTACTATATAAAAGAAGCCAATCTGAAAAGGCTACATACTGTATGATTCCAACAATATGAAATTTTGAAAAAGCCAAAATTAGGGAGACAATGAAAAGTTGTTGCCAAAGGTTGAAGAGAAGGGAGAGATGAACAGGCAGAGCAGCGAAGGTTTTTAGGACACTGAAATATTCTATATGATATTATAATGGTAGTTTCATTACACATTGTCAAAATCCACTGAATATACACCACCAAGAGTGAATCCCAATGCAAACTATGGGCTTTGAGTGATAATGATGTGTCACTGTATGTTCATCAATTCTATCAAATGTTCCACACTAGTGTGAGATGTCGATAGTAGGAGAGGCTGTGTGCGTAGACAGTTAAAGGGTATATGGGAACTCTCTCTTTTTACCTTCTAGTAAATTTTATTGTAAACCAAAAACTCCTTTTTAAAAAATGAAGTTTTTTTTTTTTTTTTTTTTTTTTTTTTTGAGACGGTGTCTCACTCTGTCGCCCAGGCTGGAAGTACAGTGGCACGATCTCGGCTCACTGCAGCCTCTACCTCCCAGGTTCAAGTGATTCTCCTGCCTCAGCCTCCCAAGTAGCTGGGACCACACACATGCGCCACCACGCCCAGCTAATTTTTGTACTTTTTAGTAGAGACAAGGTTTCACTATGTTGGCCAGGCTGGTCTCTAACTCCTGACCTCAAAGTGCTAGGATTACAGGTGTGAGTCACCACACCCAGCTGTGAAGTCTATTTTTTTAATCTACTAAAGTACACACTTGAAATGTTTACAGTAAACTAAGTCATACTTCAATTAAAAAGTAGAAAAAATCTAAGAAGAAAAAAAATTTTAAGTAATCTGTGATGGTACAAGTTGGGATAGTGATTACCCTTGACAGAAGAAGGGAGTAGTTACCGGAAGAGGATAGGAAGAGGGATTCTTGGGGGCCGGAAATGCTATTTCTTGTTAGCTATTTCTGGTTACATAGGCATATTCACTTTGTAGAAAATTCATTTAGCTATACACTGAAGATTCACGTATTTTTCATTATTTATGTTATACTTCAGTAAAAAATTCACATTAAAAAAAAGATACAATGGTAGCATGCCTGTAGTCCCAGCTACTTGGGAGGCTGAGGTGGATTGCTTGAGCCCAGGAGTTCTGGGCAGTACTGCATTATGCTGATCAGATGTCCACACTAAATTCAGCATCAATATGGCTACCTCCCATGAACAAAGGACCACCAGGTTGCCAAAGGAGGAGTGAACTGGCCCAGGTTAGAAATGGAGCAGGTCAAAACTCCTGTGCTCATCAGTAGTGGGATCATGCCTGTCCCAATGTTTTGGGAGGCCAAGACGGGAGGATCACTTGATGCCAGAGGTTCAAAACCAGTTTGAGCAACATAGAGAGACACCCATCTCTACAAAAAAAAAAAAAAAAAAAAAAAAACTTTAAAGTTTGCCAGGTGTGGTGGCATGCACCTGTAGTCCTAGCTACTTCAGAGGCTCAGGCAGGAGGATCACTTAAGCCCAGGAGTTCGAGGTTGCAGTGAGCTATGATCCTGTCACTGCACTCTAGCCTCCTGGGCAACAGAGCGAGACCCTGTTGAGGGGAGAGGGGAAGGGAAGAAAAAAGAAAACAGAAAAGCAAAGCAAGAAACTGTCTTAAGCTGTCTATAATTCGCCAGAAAGTAAACTTAACCTGTCTAAAACAAATCATCTCTCTCACCACCCACTTATCATCTTCTAGTACAGATTCACTGAATCACTTCAACTTAAGAACTTCCGAAGTATAAACTTTCTCCTACTGAACAAAACAATGCGTACCACTGACAGAGGGCACTACTGGTCGCTTCTCCAATTTCACTTTGTATTTGGGAATAGATGAATTCACAAATGACCTTTCATATCTACAGTTTGTAAGTGAATGAACTTCTATACCCACCACAAGTGACTGACATCATCTTCCATCTGCAGTCCACGTCAGACCCTGCTGCTTCTCTTCTCCTTTACCACCACTCCCCACCATCCAATCTGTCGCTGCTCTTATATTTAAGCCCCCTCTTCATTCCCCACTGCCAGCCTACAATTATTCTCAGCACCCCGCTGCTGCATTCTTCAGGGTTACTTTATCTAGGGTCCACAGGCTCCCACGGTCCATGGGCTAACTGGTTTCCTTTGAAATCACGGGTGTTTTATTTTATGCATTATTCTCAGAAGGGGTCCACAGACTTCACCAGGTTGCCAAAGGGATCCACGGTTCAAAAAGATTTCATTGCTCTAACTGGTCTCTCTGCCTATACACTCCAATGCATCCTCCACATTAACTTTTTTGAAATATATTATAAATATCATCTGTTATCCATGCTTAAAATCTTTAAATGCTTCCCAGCTGCTTCCTGATCCTTAAGTTCAACAGTACAGCAATGAAGTATCTTCATACCTGGCCCCTGCTCATCTCCCTAGGTTTCTCTTGCCTCCTGCCATACCCTGCAGCTAACATACTGAGCTGTGTTTGCAATTCTCTTAATTCAGCACACTTTCCCATTCCTCTGTGCCTCTCTGTACAAGCTGTTCCCTCTGCCTAGAAATCCCCTCCTTACCATCTTCATGTGGTTAACTTCTGCTCATCTTTCATACCTAGCTCAAGTCCAACTCATGAGAAGCTCTCCTGGCCACCCTCAGTTCCCATGTAGATAAGCTGCCCATTAGTGTTCTTCTCACAATACTCAGTGATCCCCCAGAGCACTTTTCTAACAGTGTTTTGTCAGTTTATTGATCCACCTTCCCTTCTAGACTGTGAGCTTTCTTAGGCAGAAGCCAGACCAAGGTATCCCTTGCCTAGTATAGCTCAAGACACAAGATAGAGTGCTTAACACTTGCTGGAAAAAGGACTGGCTCTGGAAAATGGCCAAAGGTTGGTCAGAAACTTCACCAATTAATGAAGTGGCATCAGTCTGGAGATCACTATAAATGCAAACTGCCCATATAAGGCAAGATAGTTCTGTATTTACTAATCTGCCATCAACGCTCCTTCTTTCAAGTTGGGAAGCTGGCCTTTAATGAATGTAATTACCATGACCAGGCTCTGTGGCAAGGGCTTGACAGGCATCAGAGCTCACTAAATCTCAAAGCCAACTCTAAGATATTATTTTTTTAAAGATAAAGATACAGAGAGGTAAACTCACATCTTTGATTCCAATCCAGATCTTTGATTCCAAAACCCATGCCTAGCCACTTAGCTCAGTTGGTTTTCTGGAGATAAGAGATCAGTATGCCCTTCATCTTCGGAGTTTTGGAGGAGGTTGGAATAGACGAGAGAGGGGGCCCTTCATCAGCCTCTCAGCAAATAAGAAAAGATCCTATTCCCCAGGAAGTACTACTGCTACATTATTCAAGATCTAATATAACTTCCCCATATGTATTCACTGTAAAATGTTTTAAAAGAGAAGGGCTTGTATGAGTTGTTTTTCTAAGAACAGCAAGTTAAATAGACGATGGGCAAGACTGTTCAATGCCTCACCAGGCATGGGGGGGGAAAGGGGAGAAGAAAAATCATTCCCAAGCAATGGAATTAACAGGTTGTGGCAATTTCAATAAAAGAAAGGTAGGTTGAGTCTCCATGGCCTGCTGCAAAGAGAAACAATGCAGCATTTTTCTTTAACTGGCTAAGAAGGTACCTATGGTCTTAGCAGAAGAGCCCATGGGGTTCTAACATGATGGAACACCAATGTTGCTGAAAGCTGCTGCTATTTCCACTAAACTTTAGTTTGGAATCTGTATCTCAGCTGTCATCCTGTGATCATTAGCACTTTCCTGTAAGGTCCCAGGGGACTCACATACCACACTTCAAGAAAAGACAGAACATTTCATTAACCCTAACCACCACCTTTTCACATTAATTACTCTAGCCTTACAGATGAGACCACCTCTCACAGATTGACTAAATGATGGTGGCCACAAAGCTACTTCATTCCCAATTATAATCCCACCATTCTACTGTCTTCCATGTGTCCCCATCCTCATCCCCCTTGCCCCAGTCTTCGCCTCTGACCACCTTCTGTGTTCTTTCCCTTCTAACTCACCTCCAAATCTGTAGTCTTAAATAGATCTCTGTCCAACGACTTTACTGCACCACAACTTTAAACACAAACCCAACAGTCTATTCTTCCTGTCCCTAACTCCAACCAAAAACACACACAATGTAAATTCTAGTTTATTTAGAATGAAAACTACTCATGTAAATTTGGTGGCTTTCAACTATCAGATTACAATATATAATCCTAGAAAGTTTAAAACCAAGGGTAAGAAAATGCAGTCTGTAGGGACATACACTTCCAAAGATCAGGATTTTTGAGATCCCCTAAAGAGATTCTACTATACAAGAGTGTAGTACTCCACACATTGTCACTCAAGATTTTATCTGTCATTTGCAAAGACTTTTTAAGTCAAAGCAACTGTTCCTTAATAGATCCTGCTCAATATTCCCTGAAGAAGATTAGCCTTACAAATAAAATGCATGGTTTAAGCACATATTCGAAGTGCTTAAATGGGGTTGGGGGAACAGGGTGAGCTAGTTAACAGTGACTGATCCACAGAAACAGGGAACTCAGGCCTCAGAGACGACATGAACATGTCCTCCCAAATCAATAAAAAAATTAAAAGTTCCTACGTGCAAATATTTTTGTGGGTCAATATACAAAAACATTCCTCCATTTATTTTACTTTTATTTTATTTTTTTGAGCCAGAGTCTCACTCTATTGCCCAGGAGTGCAGTGGTGCAATCCTGGCTCACTGTAACCTCCACTTCCTGATTCAAGTGATTCTCCTGCCTCAGCTTCCCGAGTAGCTAGGATTACAGGCGCAGGCCATTAAGCCCAGCTAATTTCTGTATTTTTAGTAGAGATGAGGTTTTACCATGTTGTCCAGGCTGGTCTCGAACTCCTGACCTCAGGTGATCTGCCCACCTCAGCCACCAAAGTGCTGGGATTATAGGCGTGAGCCACCAAGTCTGGCATCCTCCACCTTTTTTTTTTTTTTAAGCAACAAAGTCTCATTATGTCACCCAGGCTGGAGTGCAGTGGCTATTTACAGGCTCAAATCCACTGCTAATCAGTCCACAGAACAGTTCTCCACTTGTAAAAGTAAGATAATACCTTTAAGTTATATTAAAAGGAAAAGGCAAACTAAACTGCACGCAGTAAAGTCAAACAATGTAAAGATTTTATATGTACGGGCAGTTTCACACATGAACACATAAAGACTTGAAAAACCTGGTTTTTTAGATTTCAGCAACAACTGAAGAAAACCAATAATACCATCCAGGCCAGGTGCGGTGGCTCACGCCTGTAATCCCAGCACTTTGGGAGGCAGAGGCAGGCAGATCATAAGGTCAGGAGATCGAGACCACCCTGACTAACACGGTGAAACCCCATCTCTACTAAAAATGCAAGAAATTAGTCAGACGTGGTGGCGCGTACCTGTAGTCCCAGCTACTAGGGAGGCTAAGGCAGGAAAATCGGCTTGAATCAGGGAGGTGGAGGTTGCAGTGAGCCAGGATCGCACCACTGCACTCCAGCCTGGGCAACAGAGTGAGACTCCATCTCAAAAAAAAAAAAAAGAAAAGAAAAGAGTAACACCATCCACGCCTCCCTAGGCACAGAAACCAAGAAATCATAAATCCAAAAACAATTCACATTGAAATCACCATACCTTCTCCTACCTCTGGTTTATTTTTTATTATTTATTGCTAGTTAATACTCTTATGACTAGTTTAAGAATAACTATACTATTCAATGTACTTTATGTATCTCATTCATAAATCTTTTCAGGAGATGATTTTGCCAGCCCATTTTTTCTGCCGAAAGCATCCTAGAAAGGGCTGCCTTTAAAAAATGATGATCTGAAATAGATAAAAGTTTTCAAAGCACAGAAATGACAGCAAAGTCCACCACCCACTCTGTGTTACCCAACTTCCTGCCTCCACTCTTCCAGTTAGGTACCATAAGCCACAGAAAATTTTTTTTACTTTCCTGTAAAAAATAAATGAATAAAATCAAGTGCCTGGACAAAGAAGCTGACCAGGGGAAGAGTATTTGTGATATTCTTGAATGGTCAGAATGCTTCCCCTTCCAGGAAGTGTGGCTATAATTGTGATTATTTTATGCAAATGCACTTCAACTTATCAGTGTGTAAGAGTCCAAGAAGCAGATAAGACATCAACAGCTGTTACTCCACACCACTCCACTTCAGCAGAAATAAATGAAAAAAGACACTCCCAAAAAGGTCCTAAGTACATCACCAGCCTCACTCTACCAGGTAGTTACTAAAGCTTCAATAAAGCTAACTAGAGCTTATTCACACCTGGAAACAGAATGCTCTGGTGTGGCTTGGCCCTCCTCTTCCATCCAAGGCCAGAGTGGTAGCAAGCAGCATCAAAGACCTCTCCTAGGACATTCTTCTACCCTAATAAACTCGAACTTGCCTATGATATGGGACATCTGGTACAGCTAAATGAACAGATGTAGTTAGCTAGTACATCATCCCTCCTTGAGTTAATAGCTGTAGCCACTTCAGGTACCCGGCACTGTTAGCAGCTCTGTCCCTCAGCCTCATGGATGACATGCATTTTCATTCACCTATGCCATTCTATTAGACTGGTGCATCACAGATCAGTTTGGTTTTGCCCATTACTGCTGGAAATTCCAATACACCCCACCTTTCTCTATCTATAGTAACCTGAATTTACCAGAAAATCCAATCCACTTATCCCTAATCACATATAAAAAGCCGCCATGAGATTTACATTTGTGAAAACAAATATTTTTCCTCCACAAAAGTCATAAAAGCTAACTAGAGCCTATCTACAACCTATCAACTTTCTAAAAGGTGAGTAGCTTCAAAAATTCTTTGAACCAAAAAGAAAATGATTGTTAGACCAACACCTCCCTGTATAAGCCGTGCAGGCTGCCAGTTTAACAGTGCTAAAAGAGCTAAAATGGCTGACTCAAAAGTAACACTTCAAAAAAGGTTCAAATTACAGACTACATTTTAATTCCCATTACTGAAATTTTAATTCCCATTCCTAACCAAAGGAGCACTTCCCAGTACTCTGGATTAACAATAGCATTGCTTCTCCCAGTGGAAATAAACTATGTTATGGCTGGAAAGAAAATTAGAGCTAAATTAGCTAAGTGCCTCATGTTCAGAATGTAAGGAAAAAAGGGATCTAGAGAGCCCACAAGAAAACAGGCTGTCCAACATAACTTTCTTGAAGGATGAAAATGTTCTATATCTGTGTTCCTCAATAGGGTAATCACTAGTTACTGAGCTAGTGAGTACTTAAAAGTAGCTACAGTGACTGAGGAACTAAATTTTTTAACTTTAATCTGAATTTAAACTGCTACTTATAGCTAATGGCTACCATATTGGGCAGTGCCATTCTAGAATACAGTTTTAGATTCTGACTAGTAGACACTTTTTTTTTTGAGACAGAGTCTTACTCTGTTGCCCAGACTGGAGTACAGTGGCACGATCTCAGCTCACTACAACCTCCACCTCCTGGATTCAAGCGATTCTCCTGCCTCAGCCTCCCAAGCAGCTGAGACTACAGGTGCATGCCACCACGCTCAGTTAATTTTTTTATTTTTGGTACAGACAGGGTTTCACCATGTTGTTCAGTCTGGTCTCAAACTCCTGACCTCAAGTGATCCTCCCGCCTCGGCCTGGCAAAGTGCTGGGATTACAGCCATGAGCCACAGCACCCGGCCAAGACACGTTAAACAAAATTCCTCAACCTCCTTTTCTGCATATGACACAGGAAATGTCTTATGTTTAAATATCTCACTCAGCAATGTAATCTTGTTACACAGGGACCCAGTCCAGAGCAGGATCACTGTTCCTCCCAAACCCTAGAAAAACTGAGTAACATCAGTGTCATCCCCACAGTTGGAATGAAGGCCCTCTTTTGAAAACCACTCTGACACAAAGTCCCACGAAATCCAAAAAACCAGAATCTGAACGATTTTGCAAGCATTGCATTACAAGTGCTGGGTCAAGACCAATCACTTCCTTCAAGTAGTTTTGCTAAGATATCAACCTTAACCTTTCTTCAAAAACAGAAAAGAATTGCTTTTATTCTTTTTTTTTTTGCAGGGGAAGGAACTTTGATAGGCTCTGCTTCCAGCCTCAGCCACAAAGTCATGCAGCCCTGCCAGTCCCAGGCCTGCGTGAAAAAGAAAATAAGAATATTTAACCTCAATTTTGATCTATGATTATTGCAGGAATTCAAAATATTACATCACTTTGCATGGATAGAACCTCCCTATGACCTAATAAAAAATCCAAATGATATTAGTTCTCACTGTCTAAGTATTCTGTTCTAAATAAATAATCTTTTTATATACTATTTTTGGTTTCTTTTTAAGGACTTCATTCTTTTCAAACGATTCTTAGTTCTCTGATTTTTAGAGCAAGGAAAGGTTGATTTGTGAAAACTAATGTTAATTTTGATCCCATTAAGGACTATAAAGAGATTCTTAGTCAAAACTGTTCAGTATGATTTAAAGTTTAGAATTCTCTTCCATTTTGGAAGGGAGGGGAAGAGTGGGAGATGGAAAATGGAGAAGAGAAGATGATAAAACCAAAAGAGCCATATGCTAACTGGACCTAACTCTAAAAAGCTATTGCCTCAAACCAACAGAAAAATGACTATGTTTGTTTAAATTAAAAAAGAAAAAAAAAATTATTTCCCTGTGTTCCATCACATCAAAGGGACAAATTTCCTATTTTCTGAATCCCCCAAATGTAATCAGGAAAATAGGGCAAGTAGATAAATGAACTGACAATGAATACTTAACTTAAATCATGTTTTATCTTCAGAGGCACACAATACTCAAAGATGCAAAGTAAAACTCCACAAGCAAGCTTTTTTGTTTTTTAAGAGAATGCTTAAGGGGGTTTTATAATCAAGGGATAAGTAGTGACATCAATGGAATGAACATTCTACTGATTAGTGATTCATACTGTGTTCACATGATCTTGAACGCCCAGGTTAAGCTGGCTGAAGTGTGGCAACATGTTACAATTGTGAGACTGAGACTGAAGAGGCAAAATGAATGTGAAGTCCACACACTGTGAGGAGCCAAGCACACTAGCTAGATAATTTAGACAGTGACAGAGTTGATGTTCTACAGCAGTTCACTAAGGTTAGGCTCAGAGGGAAAAAATATATGTATTGATTCTAAACTAGTCAGTATCTTATGATTGCCAAAAATAAGGTGGAATAAAACAAATCCTGTTAATGTTTTCAATCAACTTTCTACTAGTAGCGATTTCAGAAATGAAATTTATTTTAGGAGATTACCCCTATCCTTATCTCTACCCATCCCTATCTTAAAGTACATCTCATATCCAGCCAATATAGTTTGTAGGCAAAATGCTTCAACAGACATGATTATAAAAATGAAATAGTAACAAAATCTATTTCCCTAAAGAAAATGAACCCATGTGATATGTTTGTCATGACTTGCTAGAAGAGCTTCTTTTTTAAAATCAAAACAATGAATAGTTTACCTAATAAGCCCCATATTTAACTATTGCATTATTGCCTAAATACCAGACTGAATGCTTACGTCTACTACACTTTAAGCTTATTTACAAAATAGTAATTCCCAAGGTTTCCGTATGTCATTATGAGATTATCTCCAATTATAAAAGCAAAATATCAATAGTAATTATATTTCTGTACTTAAATAAAATTAGAAAACACTTCCGTCTTCCATCCTAATTACCCTGTTATCCTATAATACACATACTATATTCTTATACTTATTTTTCCTCCTATCTTTTCTGTAATAGTCTAGATCTGCGTATTTGTGAGGAATCTACATGCCTCAGCACTTTTTAAATGTCTAAATAATTTAAAATGCAGCTTCAACAAATACCAGTTATATCTGCACAGTTTAAGTGTTTTCATGTATCTGTATATTTCAACTAAAGAAAATGTACTAATTGACTATTTCATTTCAGATACGACAATTATCAACAAATACGTTTTTTGCCTGAGTACTGAATGCCTAAAATGAGCCAAGAAAATGTTCATATTTCACTGAAAGTTTTAAGTCCATGTCTCAGGGAAAAATTTGTTTTAATCCTAAAAATATGATGTTAATATATATACTGGCTACAAGTGGTGGCTCACGCCTGTAATCCCAGCACTTTGGGAGGCCGAGGGGGGCAGATCACCTGAGGTCGGGAGTTCGAGAACAGCCTCCTCCAACTCTACTAAAAACAAAATTAGCTGGGTGTGGTGGCACATGCCTGTAATCCCAGCTACTCGGGAGGCTGAAGCAGTAGAATCACTTGAATTCGGGAGGCAGAGGTTGCGGTGAGCCGAGATCGCGCCATTGCACTCCAGCCTGGGCAACGAGAGTGAAACTCCCTCTCAAAAAAACAAAACAAAAAAATATATATATGTAATATAAACAACTTGCAACGTTATTATCAACTTCATTATCAACTGGTTAATATTCAATAATTTCCATGGTAGCAAAGTTTCCCAGTGGAGATGGTCTCTATAAAATAACTTAATTACCTGTACACAATTACACAATACAAGCCAAGAGGGAGAGAACTGGAAACCAACTGTTACAAGCACTAATGCATTTGAATTGTACACTCCTCTTGGCATTCTTTAACTGCATTTTCACAAGAGAATGCAGTTAAAGCTCTCCTATTCAACCAAGCCCTACTGATTAGTGTCCTGACTGGACAATGCTGGGCAGCAAATCCTGCAGCCTGAGTCACTGGAAAGAGCAGCAATCCTCAAGGAACTGCTGTTAGTCTGCCGGTGCCAGAACATTCTGCTGAGAGGCTCCTCAGCAAAGGGCTGGGTGTGGGCCCTGGCTAGCTGACTTTAGACCTAGAGCTTCCAAGGAGTGCAATGCTACACAAAATTTTTTAGAACATATTCACCTTTATTTTCATGAAGGGAAAAGGCAAAAGATACCTCCTGAATGGCTCTCTATTCTCCCCAGCCATTACACTGGCTCATGCCACAACCATGGCAAATCTGGACTTGGCAACATTCCACGAAAACACGTACATCACATTCATACAGACACACAGAATCATACCCACACCCCCAGGGTACTCTCAAGGACAACCAATAATCTTTCACATTAAAGATATACATCACTCCCTGATCAAAGTTCTTGAGTAGCTCCTCACTGCACTCAGGATAAAAGTCCAAAGTCCTCAGCATTACCTATGAGGGCCCTGTATCACCAATTCCTCTCAATCCCCCAGCCTTATCTCTAGATTGTGATCCCTCTTCACCATCTACCAACAGACCCAACAAACCTGTTCCTCAAATGCGTAGTGCTCTCACTCACATCCCGGCCTTCACCCATGTTAGTCCCACTGCCTGAAAGGAATATTTGTTTCCATACTCTCCTTCTACCCTTCCTGCGGGTCTAGGCAAAAGTGTCACTTTCTCCAGGCTACCTTCCTCTACCTCCGCCCCAGCTAGGGTAGGTGCCCCTCCCATACAGCACCTGTAAAATGTATTGCAACTGTCAGTTTACTTCCCTGTGCCCCCTGACCCAGAGTATGGGGCCAGCACCTCCTTGCCCACCATTATATCACAGGCATTCAAATATTTGTTAAATATATTCTAAGTTTACTCAGTGAACATAATATGAATGTGGTCCATGCAGTAAGGGAAACGTTCAAAGTCGGTTATGATACGATGGAAACAAGGCAGCAATTTTGTTATGCTTTGGTATAAAATACAAACTACATAATTGTATACAAAAGTCCTTAGGAAAGGTTAAAACATTGCACCAAAAAGAACACTTTTCACCATAAAAATATTAGTTTTGTGGTCACTACTCCTGCTAGGTAAATTGCAGTTCATAAAAAGTATCAGAGAGAAAGGATCTAAAAAGAAGCCCTAGTTGCTTACAGGTCAAGTACAACATTAGCGTAACTTTTCCTATCTACTGCCACCAAACTCTCTGGGCATTATCAGAACCCTACCAGCTAAAGGTAAAAGGCTGGCTGGACGTGGTGGCTCATGCCTGTTATAAACAAAAGACCTCTGAAACTTTCTACATTACCCTATCACAGAAAAATGATTTACTATTTATTATTTACAGTCACTCATTATTTACAATCATATCGTTTACTGATTTACTTTTTCTTTTTTTTTTTTTTTTTTTTTTTTTTTTTTTGAGGCGGAGTCTCGCTCTGTCGCCCGGACTGGAGTGCAGTGGCCAGATCTCAGCTCACTGCAAGCTCCGCCTCCCGGGTTTACGCCATTCTCCTGCCTCAGCCTCCCGAGTAGCGCTGGGACTACAGGCGCCCGCCACCTCGCCCGGCTAGTTTTTGTATTTTTTAGTAGAGACGGGGTTTCACCGTGTTAGCCAGGATGGTCTCGATCTCCTGACCTCGTGATCCGCCCGTCTCGGCCTCCCAAAGTGCTGGGATTACAGGCTTGAGCCACCGCGCCCGGCCACTGATTTACTTTTTCAAGACACGGTTTCACTCTGTCACCCAGGCTGGAAAGCAAGTGACGCAATCATGGTTCACTGTAGCCTCAAATTCCTGGGCTCAAGTGATCCTCCTGCCTCAGCCTCTCAAGTAGGTTGGTCCACAGGTATGCACAAACACACCCGGATAATTTAAAACTCTTTTAGAGACAACATCTTGCTGTTGCTCAGGTTGGTCTCAAACTCCCGGGCTCAAGTGATCCTCCTACTTTGTCCTTTCGTTTGGCCTACAGTCATTAATAATGATAATCATCATCATTATTTAAAATGTGTAAAATTGGCCGGGTGAAGTGACTCACACCTGTAATCCCAGCACTTTGGGAGTCCAAGGCAGGCAGATCACCTGAGGTCAGGAGTTTGAGACCACCTTAGCCAAGATGGCGAAATTTCATCTCTCCTAAAAAATACAAAAATTAGCTGGGCATGGTGGTGTGCACCTGTAGTACCAGCTACTTGGGAGATTGAGGCAGGAGAATTGCTTGAACCCGGGAGGTGCAGGCTGCAGTGAACCAAGATCACGCCATTGCACTCCAGCCTGGGCAACAGAGCAGGACTCCGTCTCAAAAATAAATAAATAAATGTAAAAGGCTATTCCATTTTCTTAATCTCTTTTTTTCCTTTTTGTGGAGAACGGGGTCTCGCTGTATTACCCAGGCAGGTCTCGAACTCCTGGGCTCAAGCTATCCTCCCGCCCCTGCCTCCCTGAGAGCTGGGATTACAGGCGTGAGCCACCGCGCCCGGCCATTTTCTTAATCTGTAAGCCTTGATGTAAGTCTTTCAATAAAGATTCCATTCATGATAATAGTCCGAAGGACATAAACACGTTGCCAGGAGAGAGACCTGATACATCCTGAGCATTAGCTGCCACTCGCAGCAACTTTCTTCAGGACACATGTCTTATAATAAGTTACAATCTGAGGCTTGTGACACAAGATTTTTCCAGGGCAGCAGACTGATGTCATAAACATGATGGTACTAAACACTCTAAAGAGCTCACCAGCTCCACCCTACACTTCCTGTGTGAAGGGGCAAATTATCCACCCTAAGCCTCAGTTTCCCCATTTAATAATGAGATAATGGTTCCTACCCGCAAGATTCTTGTGGGAATTAGACAGTCCATGAAAGCACTTCACAGGCAAACCAATTATTTTCAAATAAAAATGAAGGGAAGAATAGAAATATTTTCACATTTTTAGGACTTTACATATGCTATAACTTCTTTTTGACTAATATCCTTCCACAGGGAAATTTTCGAGAAAGTCAGAAAAATGAGAAAATGAAAATCCACTTCTTTGTCATAACCTTGAGATACAACAGCTTCCACAGAAGTCCACATTAAGATCCACTTTCTAATCTTTCTCTGCACTCCCAAAATTACCCTTAATTTCTGTTAACCATTCCTACAATATGGGAGATAGCAAAGGGAAACTACTTCCATACTTCTTCCCAAGATGTCCTCACCAGAAACAATCTTCCTTCCTGCCTCTGTGTCTCCAAATATACTGAATCTTTCAAAAAATAAAACTAAAACAAAACGATAAAAGATAAAAAGGACTCAAATCACAAAAGCCGGCCTTTAAAGTCTCCAGCTTTCTTACTGCAGAACTACAGTCATGTGGTACGATGGAGGCACCTGTTAGGTGGCAATCCACGAAGCTTAAAGTGTTACCACGAGAATTTAAACTGTAACGGGGGGAGGAAGAGGGAGCTGATTTCCCACCTCACTTTTTTTTCCGCCCTAACACATGATGGCCAAACAATATACGCTATCCACTGTGAACATTTTTATCATTTTTACTTAAATTGAGAAAGAGGGGAATTTGAGAACCAATTGAGGAAACTGGATCTCATATTCCCCAATCCAGGCTGACTTCAGGTTTTGTGTGGTTTTCTTCTTCCTTTTTGACAAGGGAATTTTACAAATCTCCTGAAACGTGTTTTACATAAAGGTGAGACCTCTAACAGTCTTATAACTTTACCCCAGCCTAGTTCTGGCCTCGGTTTTTACAAACGGGTGACGTGAGAATAGCTTCCTAAAAGCAAATGGGGCACTGGGATATAATCTAGGAAGTGATGATGCAAGTCTCCGGAGGACAGGGAGGAGGGGAGGTGAAAAAGTCAGAGGAAATACCCTCCTAATGCCTGGGCACCAACTCAAGCCCCGGGAGGGAGGAAGGGCTGGCTTCCACACGCCCAGGAAAGGGGCACCCCTGCTCCTCCTGGAGCGGTCAACGCCGCCCCCTCATCCCTCTCCGCCGCCCTGCCCCCCTCACCCGTGGCCCGGGAGGCCCCCGTGGGCCCGAGCTTCAGGCTGGCGGGTCCCAAAGGGTGGTAACGCACCCCCGGAAGGGCCTTCTCTGCCCACCCCCAGCTCCCCACCCGGCATCCCTCCCCGGAACGCGACCCCCACCCCCTCCCCGTAGGCCCGGACTGGGCCCAGCCTCCAGGGTTCCGGCATGCCAGGCCCCGAGGCCTGCCCAGGCAGCCCTGGCGTCCGCGCCCCCGGCCCCCGCCCCCACCCGGCCGGGCACTTACCCCCAGAAGCCGCAGGGACAGCGAGGCGGCAGGCTGGGCGCTTTGCTGCGCTCGCTCCCAGCGTCTCCCATGGTGCTCGGCGGCGGCGGAGCTCGGCGGCGGCAGCGGTGGCGGCGGCTGGGCCCGGGCCCCGCTCTGAGGAGGAGGTGGCGGCGGCGTCGGGGGCTCGGGGCGGGGGGAGGGGGAGGGAGCGGGCGCGCGGGCGGGCGCGAGTCCGGGGCTCGGAGCCGGGATTCCAGGCCGGTCAGCTGGAGGCGGGCCGCACCACTCGGTCTGCGGAGACGGGGGGGGGCAGGGGAGGTGCGGAGAGGAGAAGGAGGGAGCCGAGAAGGAGGGGCGTGCGGACGCACCGAGGACCGCGGGGGAGGAGGGACACCGACGCCCTCGACGGCTCCCACCGCCGCTCCCCAGCCAGAGCGATGTCCCGTGCGGTGGCGCGGGGAAGGACCGGAGGTCCCCGCCGGCTCCGGAGTCGCAGCGGCCGCTGTGAAGCCCCGGGCCCTGCTGGCTCCGTAACACCGGCCCCTCCCACGGAGGCTGCGCTGACCGGACAATGGCCGCTCCGCCCCTCCCCTCTATGCACCCCTCCCGAGGAGTCACAATGGTCTCGCCCGGGGGAGCCACCGCCAAAGCCCAGCAGCTGATCAGCTGGGATCCGGGCGTGCCACTTTGTTCCGCGCCTCAAAGGCGGAGTGCGGGACTGTGGGAGAAAGTGAGAGCCTCGGGCTCTCGCCCGGCGACGGGCGACTGAGGCCTTCGTATTCTTAGAACTTTTAAAATCTGAAGCAACCTTATCTTCCCCCTGTCTGAAGAAGGGGAGCAGGTTTCTGAGTACTCCGGGGCGCGGTGTCTCCCCCTAAACGCGAGTGGTGCGCTCCAAGCGGGAGGGGGAGGAGCAGATTAGTTGTTTAGGGTAAATTGGGCCAGTCCCTGAGCGGCGGCGCATGCGCCCGCAGACCCCGTATCCGAGTGCGAGGCGGGGCCTCTGAGAGGAATGCCAAACGCGGAAGTGGAGTTTGGACTTCCCGGGTACGTTGGAGTCAAGGTCCCTGGAGCTGCAGCTCTTGTTCCTGGGCGATGCCGCGGAGCCTTTCTCCCTAGTTTGCCAACTCCCTGGGAGTCTCTCTCTCTTCCTGGTCCCCCCACACCCAAACAACTCTTCGAGTTCCACCCGGTATACTGGTCTCTTTACAGGAACTTTTGGGAAATGCCCCTCCCGCAGCCCCTTGTCTGGGGCAAGTTCCTTGTCTCTTCCCCCACCGGTGTTGAGGAGTTCCTTGTCTCTCCACTCCCAACCACAGAGCCAGAAGTCCATTGCCTGTGCCCGGGCTAGGAGAGCCTCCCTTCTTCCTACAGCTGACTCGTTTGGTTTTTGGAGGGGAAAGGGGAGCTGTGGCAGAATCAGTAATGGAAATTGGTAAGTGATCAAAGAAGTTTCGAGACACTAAGAAAATGAGTCCTTTAACGCTTCTAGTCCTTGATCCTGAGCTCATTCTGATCTCAGCCAGTCGTGGACAGAGAAACCGATTATTGATGACTAAGTTCAACAGAGAGGCAACATCCTTCAGACCTTTTGGAAACCCATCGCTGAGGAAGACTTCCTGGCTCTTAGGAATAGCTGCCGTATACCCTCCCGGCCTGTCGGATATATGAGAGCCTCAGAGAGAGTATTACCTAGATTAATTTGGTTACCAAATGTTGCTATCTTATTTCTTTGTATACCAAATCACATTTCCGTTTGTGCATTCTCTGTGGGTTTGTTAACATTGATGTTTATTTTGGTACTCTAAAGAGCAAGGATCGCATTTAGCTTAGTATGCCACAGATGCTGTTGATGGTGCAGTTAATGATTGCAAAAATCAAGCCATTTAAAGCCAAAACACCCCAAAACGTGAGGGATAATTTATTATGCACAATATTTAGTTTTAATTTTGTGGATTTTCCAAAGCCTTCAATAAGTATATGTGTAAGAAAGTGCATAGAAAAAGCCGGGCGCTGGGGCTCACGCCTGTGATCCCAGCATTTTGGGAGGCCAAGACGGGTGGATCACCTGAGGTCAGGAGTTCGAGACCAGCTTGGCCAACATGGTGAAACCCCGTCGCTAGTTTTAAAAAATACAAAACATTAGCCGGGCAGGGTGGCGCGCGTGTAATCCCAGCTACTCGGGAGGCTGAGGCAGGCGAATCTCTTGAACCCGGAAGGCGGGTGTTGCAGTGAACCGAGATCATGCCATTGCACTCAAGCCTGGGCAACAAGAACGAGAGCGAAACTCTGTCTCAAAAAAGAAGAAAGAAAGAAAAGAAAAAAAAATGCATAGAAAGGATAAAGCCATACAGCACACCTTGCTCTCACTGGATTCATATTACCCTTAAATCTTCATTTAAACCGACATAAAATTCCCAGATACGTGAGATACTTAACAGCCTTTGAGTTTAACAAAGATTAAGTGGGACTGTCTCTCTTGGCATCTTGATGATTTTCTTTTATGGACAGAAAAGGAAACTCCACAACTGAAAGGAGAATTCAACATAAAAAGTGATTGTCATTTTCCAAACTGCTTTCCTGTTTGCCAGTTATTCAACAAACGTTTATTGAGTACCCAGTATACACAAGGAATTTCCTCAGCACTCTGGAGACTAAAAGGATTAATAAAATGTAGCATTCACCAGCAGGTCCCTACATATAATGTAGATAATTTGGTTCCAGTCGTCCTCTCAGACTTCATTTTCTGCTCTTCTCTGTTCACCCTGCAAAGCAGACACTAGTTGCCATTCCTCAAATACACCTTGCTTTCTGACATCTCCATTCCCTTGTCCTCCTGTTCCTGACTGCCTCAGCTGCCTTTCCTCTTTATATGTGTACACACACACAAGGAAATAATCTTCTACAACCCAAGGACACAGAGCAGTAAGATCTCATGAAGGACTGAAATAGGTGCCTAATCAACAGGGAGCCAAGTGTTTGGTTTTTTTCAGTATCTTTTTCTCTCTGGTTACATATTCTTCCATCTCTGCTTCTCTCTACAAAGCTGCTTTATAATCTCAGCAGAGCTGTTTTCACTGCTTTTTTGGGAACATAATCCAGGTTTACCCAGCCTCACTTCAAGAACAGACAGACTAATTAGTATTTATGAATCCCAATGCCCAGGAACAAGAAACTGGTTCAATTTATGTCCGCTTGTATACTCTTGGTACAATCACCTTTGACCAACAGGGCAATATGTAGTCAGGTCTCTTTGTTTTGTAATGCAAACATGGCTGCCAGAACCCCATCTTTGTAAGCTGTCTTCTCAAAGAAAGTTATGTACTTGGCAAAGATTCCAAAAAATGTCCACCACAGACCATAAAGGAGTAAATTGCAGCTGAACTTCAAAAGCATAAAGAACAATTGACACGTTAAGGTTTTTCAACAGACTAACTCCTACTTAAACAAATTCAGACCTGAATTTAAATGAAACTCCTTCAAAGAAGTCATCCCTGACCCAAGCCCCAATCAAAATTAGGTGGCCCCGTTATTATCTTACATGGCACTCTTTTTCTTTATAGTACCTATCACACTTTATAGTTAAGTATGTATTTGTGAGTCTCCAGAGATCATGTCTGTTTTGTTTACTGTGATATACACAATACTCAAGGTGCATTTTGGGAGGCATTCAATAAGTATTTGTTGCATGAATAAAAAGGCACAATAATTTCTTAGTCAATGTGAGACCCACAAATGGATTGGAGTCATAGTTAGACAACCCTGGGGGAATGTCTTAGTTACCAACCCACCCTCCCTAGAAGACATTGAAGTTCTCTGTTTTTTTTTTTTTTCTGACCTCGTTCATCACAAGGCTGCCAGCTTTTTTGTCACACTGAAGTTGTATGAGATGAGACAGTATTTAGCTGCTGCTTATGACGTTCCTAGCCAGCTAACTCTTTACTCTTAGTTCCCAGTGTCTCTATCTATAGAGCCCTTGATCCAATTCCTATAACAAGCCCACTTAGTTGACTGAAAGCTCAGAGAGGACATAAAATTTCAGGGCATCATCAAATCAGGGGAGCATAGTGTGGGGGTAATTGGCAGAGTGCTTTTGTCGTAATTGTCTTGACTATTTTCTATCGTGTATTAACGTTCCAGATGAACCTGTGATGTGACTCCTGGGAGTAGTTTGCAATCACCATTGGCCCAAAAGGAGCCATCTATGTGCTCAGTGGGGTCTAGTAAAGGATAATATTAATTCTTCAGCAGCCAGAGCTTTTGAAGTAGAAACTGAGGGTGTATGGAAAAGAGCCTAGTGTGATTCAAGGTCAGGAGCAAACAATGACTGCCTTCTTGGTAAGAATTCAAAAGACCTACTTAGCCCTGGAAGACTTTACCAAAAAAAAGGGGCTTGTAGAGACCTGAGAGAAAGCAGATGATCCTCCACTCTAATTCTAATCCCTACCCTTGAAACTCGCTCTCAGTTCAAAGCCTGTCATCATTATAATCCGTCCTAACCTGGTATTAGCCCCACTGTCCAATCCAAACTCTAGCCTTAATCCTAATCCTAATATTATCTGTAAAATTTAATCTCAGATCCCAACTCTAGTTTTATGAGCTTAACAAAGGCTCTTTGCCTTGCCACTGAGTTATTTTCCCTAGCTCCTTTTTCTTGTGTCCCTTGACCCTGACTGACTAATGAGAGCAGAGAACCCTGTAACATCCTGGACCCCTGGAGAGAATGAGAGCCAATTTCATCATCCAGGTTGGATCCAGGGCCTTGGACTGCCAGAAAAGAGAAAGTGGAGCATCTGTGACCAGAGCAAGAGGCAGAGACCCTGCCCAATCACATTTCCTATTGCCTAATTCAGGGACTACTAAGCCTCTGAAAGTCCGGAATACATGCACTCCAAGTCACCTATGTCGACTCAGGAATGTGAGGTACAGTTGGCCTACAGTGGAAGACCTGAGACCCCTCTGCAAAACAATATGGTTAGATTAGACGAGTGGCTTTTACACTGTGTTCTCAGAGAGCAAGAATTCTGAGTTTTGCTCTCCTCTTTCATTTGAGTTTGGTTTTCCAAGGGGGTGAGAGATTTTCTTTCAAAAGGCATTGAACCAGATCCTCTCAAGTTTCCTTCTGACCTTTGAGTTTTCTGATGTGCAGTTGATTCTTTTAGTCACTTACGGTCCAGTTGGCATGGATAAACTCTCAGAGCCAAGGGACGAGAAGGGCAACCAAGCATACCATCTCCAGCCCGTCTCAGGAAACAAGAAATAAATTAAAATGAAGAGTGCAACAGGGAAAAGAGGGGACGAGGGGAGAAGATGCTGCCATTTCACATCGCATGTTCCTCATGTTCACAAAGCAACTGCTGATTTCCCTGCTGCTCACACCCATCTTGGTGTGAAATTTCATTTTGCCGACTTTTAAATTTATTTTCAAGAATGGAAATAATTGTTTTTCCCAGAAATACTTGACCTTTGTGGGGAAAAAGAAATTCAAACAAAGAGAAAACAGAAGTCCTCCCTAATACTGTCATCCCCCAGAGATACCCTTTGTTAGCAGTTTGGTATATAGCCCTCTAGGCTTTTCATTTGTGTATGATCATATAAATGGAATCATGTAACACATAGTATACTCTGACTTTTTTTTTTAATTTTGAAATATGTCACGGACATCTTCCATATATCGTTCTGTAGTACAGTCTTGTAGTTAGGGTTCTCTCAAGAAACAGAACCAATGGGAAATTACATGAGATGTATTATAAGGAATTGGTTTACACAATTATGGAGGCAGACAAGTCCCAAGATCTGCAGTGTGAAGGCCTGGGAACCAGGAGAATCCATGGTATAAGCTCTAGTCTGAGTCAGAAGTAGAAGACCGATGTCCCAACTCAAAGGCTTTCAGGCAGAGAGCAGATTCTCTCTTGCTTAGCCTTTTCTTCTGTTCAGGCCTTCAACAGAGTGAATAAGTCCTGTCCAACTTGGGGAGGGCAATCTCCACAGTCTACCATTTTGTTTTAATTCATTCAAACTGCTATAACAAAACCATAAGGGCCAGGCGCAGTGACTCAACGCCTATAATTCCAGCACTTTGGGAGGCCGAGGCAGGCAGATCATGAGGTCAGGAGATCGAGACCATCCTGGCTAACACGGTGAACCCCCGTCTCTGCTAAAAATACAAAAAAAATTAGCCGGGCATGGTGATAGGCGCTTGTAGTCTCAGCTACACGGGAGGCTGAGGCCAGAGTGAACCCGGGAGGCGGAGCTTGCAGTGAGCCGAGATTGCCGAGATTGCGCCACTGCACTCCAGCCTGGGTGACAGAGCGAGACTCCGTCTCAAAAAAAAAAATAAAATAAAATAAACTGGGCAGCTTGTGAACAACAATAATTTATTTCTCACAGTTTTGGAGGTTGGGAAGTCCAAGATCAAGCCACTGGCAGATACGATCTGATGAGACCCCACTTTCTGGCTCATAGATGGTACTTTCTTGCCATGTCTTCATATGGCAGAAAGGGCAAATGAGCTCCCTTGGACACTAATGCCATTCATGAGGACTGTGCCTTTATGATCTAATCATCTTCTAAAAGACTCTACCTCCTAATACCATCACCATGGGGATTAGGAGCTCAACATATAAATTGCGGACTATGTGTGTTGGGGGACACAAATATTCAGACCGTAGCAAATGTTAATCTCAACCTCAAAGACACACCCATAATAATATTTAACCAGATATCCGGGTACTCTGCAGCCCAGTCAAGTTGACATATAACATTAACTATCACACTAAAATCATGGGCTCCAAACTCAGGCTGCATAAGTTCAAAAGTCAAGCTGCCTAAGTTCAAATGTGGGCTCTGCCACCTACTAGCTCAGAGACTTGAAGAAGTTACTTAGCTGGTCTGTGTCTTAGTTTCCTCATCTGTAACAGGAGGCATTTGTAGTGAGCTGTGGTTTTTATCTGCCTACTCCCTGCTCTTGAGGGATGCACACACTCACTGGTTTCGTCAGGGAGCCCTATCCTTCTGGACACAGGAATTGGGATTGGCTCAGGGAAAGGCAGGGCCCTCCCTAGGCTTGACTTGCAAGCTTTGTCTTCTGAGATCAAGTGGCCCAAAGACCACGTAAGCCTAGAGCTGCTGAGGGACCCACCATCTGGAGTGAGGTCGCCTGGGGAATCGAGCCAACAGGAAGGAAAGGAGAGATGGCGATAGACTAAATCATCAAGACATTGAGTCCTTGAATCCAGCTAAGTCTCATGCCAAAGCTGCCCTCTGGACTTTTCAGTGACATGGGCCAATAAATTCCTTCTTTTACCTACACTAATTTAAATTGAGTTTCATTATGTTCCATGAGAAAATCCTGAGCATCCCTAGTAGTATCTACCTCTTTCATAGGTTTATCGTGATGATTAAAGTATATAATCTGTGGGGAAATTTTAGTGTAGTATAGAGTGTATAGTACAAGCTCAGGTCAGGCATGGTGACTCACACCTGTAATCCCAGCACTTTGGGAGGCCTAGGCAGGCAGATCACTTGAGGTCAGGATTTCTAGACCAGCCTGGGCAACGTGGTGAAACCCTGTCTGTACTAAAAATACAAAAATTAGCCAGGTGTGGTGGTGCATGCCTATAATCCCAGCTACTTGGGAGGCTGAAGCAGGAGAATTGCCTGAACCTGGGAGGCAGAGATTGCAGTCAGCTGAGATTGCACCACTGCACTCCAGCGTGGGCCACAGAGCAAGACTCTTGTCTCCAAAAAAAAAAAAAAAAAAACAAGCTCCATAAACACTTACCATTGTTATTTGTTTCTGACTATTGTATGGGTGAATTAAAGAATCTGTTGATTCATTTCTCTCATCATTGATTCATTTGCTTTTATTCATTCAAAAGACACTTACTGAACACTGTATTAGGCCGTTGTTGCATTGCTGTAAAGAAATGCCTGAGACTGGGTACTTTATAAAATAAAAGATGGGGCCGGGCGCAGTGGCTCAAGCGTGTAATCCCAGCACTTTGGGAGGCTGAGACGGGCAGATCACGAGGTCAGGAGATCGAGACCATCCTGGCTAACACGGTGAAACCCTGTCTATACTAAAAAATACAAAAAACTAGCCAGGCGAGGTGGCGGGCGCCTGTAGTCCTAGTTACTCGGGAGGCTGAGGCATGAGAATGGCCGAAACCCAGGAGGCGGAGCTTGCGGTGAGCTGAGATCCGGCCACTACACTCCAGCCTGGGTGACAGAGCAAGACTCCGTCTCAAGAAAAAAAAAAGAAAAGATGTTTAATTGGCTCATGGTTCTGCAGCCTGCATAGGAAGCATAGCATCAGCATCTGCTCAGTTTCTGGGGAGACCTCAGGGAGCTTTTACTTATGGCAGAAAGTGAAGCGAGAGCAGGTACTTTACATGGTGAAAGCAAGAACAAGAGAGAATTGGGGAACAGGGGAATGCTACACACTTTCTTTTCTTTTCTTTTTTTTTTTTTTTTTGAGATGGAGTCTTCGCTTTGTCACCCAGGCTGGAGTGTAATAGCACGATCTCGGCTCACTGCAAGTTCCACCTCCCGGGTTCATGCCATTCTCCTGGCTCAGCCTCCTGAGTAGCTGGGACTACAGGCGCCCGCCACCATGCCCGGCTAATTTTTTGTATTTTTAGAAGAGACGGGGTTTCACCGTGTTAGCCAGGATGGTCTCGATCTCCTGACCTCGTGATCCACCTGCCTCAGCCTCCCAAAGTGCTGGGATTACAGGCGTGAGCCACCACGCCCAGCCGAAGGCCACACACTTTTAAGTGACCAGCTCTTGCTAATACTCACTATCATGAGAATAGCACCAATCTATGAGGGATCTGCCTCCATGACCCAAACACCTCTATCAGGCCCCACCTCCAACATGGAGGATTACAATTCAACATGAGATTTGTTTTTTTTGTTGTTTTTTTTGTTTTGTTTTTTTGTTTTTGTTTTTTTTTGCCTATTTTTCTTTTTTTTTAACTTTTTTTTTTTTATTATACTTTAAGTTCTAGGGTACATGTGCATAACGTGCAGGTTTGTTACATATGTATATTTGTGCCATGTTGGTGTGCTGCACCCATCAACTCGTCAGCACCCATCAATTCATCATTTATATCATGTATAACTCCCCAATGCAATCCCTCCCCCCTCCCCCCTCCCCATGATAGGCCCCAGTGTGTGATGTTCCCCTTCCCGAGTCCAAGTGATCTCATTGTTCAGTTCCCACCTATGAGTGAGAACATGCGGTGTTTGGTTTTCTCTTCTTGTGATAGTTTGCTAAGAATGATGGTTTCCAGCTGCATCCATGTCCCTACAAAGGACGCAAACTCATCCTTTTTTATGGCTGCATAGTATTCCGTGGTGTATATGTGCCACATTTTCTTAATCCAGTCTGTCACAGATGGACATTTGGGTTGATTCCAAGTCTTTGCTATTGTGAATAGTGCCGCAATAAACATACGTGTGCATGTGTCTTTGTAGCAGAATAATTTACAATCCTTTGGGTATATACCCAGTAGTGGGATGGCTGGGTCATATGGTACATCTAGTTCTAGATCCTTGAGGAATTGCCATACTGTTTTCCATAATGGTTGAACTAGTTTACAATCCCACCAACAGTGTAAAAGTGTTCCTATTTCTCCACATCCTCTCCAACACCTGTTGTTTCCTGATTTTTTTAATGATTGCCATTCTAACTGGTGTGAGATGGTATCTCATTGTGGTTTTGATTTGCATTTCTCTGATGGCGAGTGATGATGAGCATTTTTTCATGTGTCTGTTGGCTGTATGAATGTGTTCTTTTGAGAAATGTCTGTTCATATCCTTTGCCCACTTTTTGATGGGGTTGTTTGATGGAGGATTACAATTCAACATGAGATTTGTGTGGGACATCCAAACCATATTAGGCAGCTACCATACGTTAGACACTGTTTTAGGCATTAAGGATACAATGGTGAATGAGACACATGGGTCCCCACTCGGGTGGTACTTATCCTCTAGCGGTACAAGCAAGCAATTAACACTCTAAAAAATGTCCTGAAAGAGGGAGCTTTCCACGCTTTTTTTTTTTTTTTTTTTTTTTGAGACAGAATCCCGCTCTGTCACCCAGGCTAGAGTACAGTGGTGTGATCTTGGCTCACTGCAACCTCCACCACCCGGTTTCAAGTGATTCTCCTGCCTCAGCCTCATGGATAACTGGGATTACAGGCACACGCCACCATGCCCGGGTAATTTTTTTTTTTTCCTGAGACGGAGTCTCGCTCTGTAGCCCAGGCTGGAGTGCTGTGGCGCAACATCAGCTCACTGCAGCCTTTGCCTCCTGGGTTCAGGCGATTCTCCTGCCTCAGCCTCCCGGATAGCTGGGACTACAGGAATGTGCCACCACTCCTGGCTAATTTTTTGTATTTTTAGTAGAGACAGAGTTTCACCATGTTAGCCAACATGGTCTCCATCTCCTGACTTCATGATCCACCCGCCTCGGCCTCCCATAGTGCTGGGATTACAGGCATGAGCCACCGCGCCCGGACAGCTTTCCACTTCTTTTTTTCTTTTCTTTTCTTTTTTTTTTTGAGACGGAGTTTTGTTCTTGTTGCCCAGGCTGGAGTACAATGACCCGATCTCAGTTCACCACAACCCCCACCTCGTGGGTTCAAGCAATTCTCCTGTCTCAGCCTCCCAAGTAGCTGGGATTACAGGCACGCGCCACCACAACCAGCTAATTTTTTTTTTTGTATTTTTAGTAGAGACGGAATTTCTCCATGTTGGTCAGGCTGGTCTTGAACTCCCGACCTCAGGTGATCTGCCCGCGTTGGCCTCCCAAAGTGCTGGGATTACAGGCATGAGCCACTGAGCCCGGCCAGCTTTCCACTTTTATAAACAATTGTACGATGAACATCTTTGTCCATTTGTCCTATTAATGTCTTGGATACATTTTTTAGGAAAAGAATTTCAGGCTGGGCACAGCGGTTCATGCCTGTAATCCCAGCAATTTGGGAGGCCGAGGCAGGTGGATCACCTGAGGTCGGGAGTTTGGGACCAGCCTGGCCAACATGGTGAAACCCCATCTCCACTAAAAATACAAAAATTAGCCAGGCAGGGTGGCAAGTGCCTGTAATCCCAGCTACTCGGGAGGCTAAGACAGGAGAATTGCTTGAACCCACGAGGTGGAGGTTGTGGTGAGCCGAGGTCAGGCCATTGTACTCCAGCCTGGGCAACGAGCAAAACCCCACCCCCACCCCCACCCCCCCAAAAAAAAGTGGAAAGCTGGCCGGGCACAGTGGCTCATGCCTGTAATCCCAGCACTTTGGGAGGCTGAGGCGGGTGGATCACGAGGTCAGGAGATGCAGACCATCCTGGCTAACACAGTGAAACTCTGTCTCTATTAAAAACAAAAAAATTTTGCGGGAATTGTGGCACATTCCTGTAGTCCCAGCTATCCGGGAGGCTGAGGCAGGAGAATTGCTTGAACCCGGGAGGCGGAGGTGGCAGTGAGCAGAGATCGCACCACTGCACTCCAGCTTGGGTGACAGAGCAAGACTCCATCTCAAAAAAAAAAAAAGAATTTCAATGCCACTTAACATTCATTGTATATGGCCAAACTTCCCTCCAGAAAGCTCATACCAATTTACACTCCCTCCAATAGTAAACAAGAAAGCAGATTTCCCCATACCTCAGTAGCCTGGAGATACCATCATTCTCTTTAATTGTTGCCAATGCAAAGGTAAAAACATGGCACATAATAGATGTTTTAATTTGCATTTTGGAAGTTATTAATGAGGTCTGGGTTTTTTAATGTATATAAATATACCATTTGAATTTGAATGTACTTTTGTATGGCATTATCTGTTTTTGTCCTTTGTCCATTTTTCTACAGGAGCTTTTTTTCTTATTTAGATTAAGATATTAATGTTGGTTTATTTTATTTTATTTTATTTTTTATTTTATTTTTTGAGACAGAGTTTTGCTCTTATTGCCCAAGGTGGAGTGCAATGGCACGATCTTGACTCACTGCAACCTCCGCCTCCTGGGTTCAAGCAATTCTCCTGCTTCAGCCTCCTGAGTAGCTGGGATTACAGGTGCCCGCCACCACACCTGGCTAACTTTTGTATTTTTCATACAGACGGATTTCACCATGTTGGCCAGGCTGGTCTTGAACTCCTGACCTCAGGTGATCCGCCCACCTCAGCCTCCCAGTGCTGGGATTACAGGCATGAGCCACTGTGCCCAGCCATTAATGTTGGTTTTAAGAATATTAACTCAGCCGGGCGCGGTGGCTCACACCTGTAATCCCAGCACTTTGGGAGGCCAAGGTGGGCGGATCATGAGGTCAGGAGATCGAGACCATCCTGGCTAACATGGTGAAACCCCGTCTCTACTAAAAATACAAAAAAAACAGCTGGGCATGGTGGCAGGCGCCTGTAGTCCCAGCTACTCAGGAGGCTGAGGCAGGAGAATAGCATGAACTCGGGAGGTGGAGCTTGCAGTGAGCCGAGATGGTACCACTGCGCTCCAGCATGGGCAACAGAGCAAGACCCCGTCTCAAAAAAAAAAAAAAAAAAAAGAATATTGACTCATTGTCACATGCACTGCAAATTATTTCTCTGTCATTTGTCTCTTAATTGTATTTAGGAATTTTGGTTTTCAGGATATCTAAAATGCTGAGGAAATATGTGAATTAACCTTGGCTAATGTTTGAATTGCCTACATGGGCACTTTTTTTTTAAGTCCTCTATTTGTTACTTAAAGGTAAAAAAGAAAAAGAGAAAATTAAAGGGGGAAAGACAAGATATTGCAGGGATTGTGGAGCAGGCGGCTAAGAGAAATCTTGCCCCCTCAGCCTGCCCCACCCCACCTCATCTCAGGCGAGCTCAGCTTGGAGACCAATAAATGGCCGAGAACTTCATGAATTGACCCAGCTCATCAGGCTTGATGCCAGCCCTGAGCTCCCTGGGGTGAATCATCCAGGACATGTGCCCCAGCCTTCCCTGTTCCTGTCTAGAAGTTTTAAAAAAGCAGCCAGAAGCCACAGCCAGGCTGCCATGTAACTCTGTGAGACCCCAGAGACAGGTCTGAAGTTTTTTATCAAGTCCCTTGCTTGTTTGTACAGATCATTTCTAGGGGTGAATGCACCACGTGTGGCTGGGATGGACTCCAAGAACTGACCGAATGAGAAGAACCAAGGGTGTTTGTGAAAAAGAGAGTTTTAGGAGAAAAGGGTTAGAATTCATTATTAGGGTGAAATTAGGGAAGGAACCAGAGTTGAGGAGGTTGGACTTGGGAGTCAGGACTAGACATTTAGAATGCCAGACAGAATTAGTGGCTCAAGGAAAGGCTTATGACATGGAAAGAAGCTCAGATGCACAGGATGAAGTTGAAAGGTTAAGACTGGTGTGTTCGTTGCCAGGCTCGGTGACTCACGCCTGTAATCCCAGCACTTTGGGAGGCTGAGGCGGGCAGATCACGAGGTCAGGAGATTGAGACGATCCTGGTCAACATGGTGAAACTTCACATCTACCAAAAATACAAAAGGTAGCTGGGCCCATGGTGGTGGTGCATGCCTGTAGTCCCAGCTACTCGGGAGGCTGAGGCAGGAAAATCGCTCGAACCCGGGAGGCGGAGGTTGCAGTGAGCCGAGATTACGCCACTGCACTCCAGCCTGGTGACAGAGCGAGACTCCGTCTCAAAAAAAAAAAAAAAAAAAGGCACGGTGGCTCACTCCTGTAATCCCAGCACTTTGGGAGGCCTAGGCGGGTGGATCACGAGGTCAGGAGATCGAGACCATCCTGGTTAACACAGTGAAACCCCGTCTCTACTAAGAAAAATTAACTAGATGTGGTGGCAGGTGCCTGTAGTCCCAGCTACTAGGGAGGCTGAGGCAGGAGAATGGTGTGAACCTGGGAGGCGGAGCTTTCAGTGAGCCGAGATTGCACTACTGCACTCCAGCCTGAGCAACAGAGCGAGACTCCATCTCAAAAAAAAAAAAAAAAAAAAAGGTTAGTGTATTCGTTTGGGTTCCCCCAGAAGCTGAGCCTGAGACAAGGATTGAGGGGTACGGAGAACACAGCTAGGGATGGTAAGGTGGCCAATAAAGGGTGTATCATCGAGCCAGTTATCATTGGGAGTACTACAGCTCAGTCCCAGGGGGGACCTAGTCCTAGTGGGGACTGTGCAAAACCTCACCTTAAAGCCATCCCATCTGAGGAGTGGGGGGAGGTGGCACACTGAGTTTTATATACCCACTTCCATCAATAGTTGACATAGATCACTGCACTCCAGCCAGCCTTTGCAGGCAAAACAGGCTTCTCTGGTTTCAGAGAAAACCCTCAGGCAAAGACATGCAGAGACGGGCCATTGGAATTTGGTGGGATCACTGAAGTGGTAAGGGCTGAGGGATACGGACCAGCATCTACAGTGTCTTCTATACCTGGAGACAATGTGTGTGTGTGTAGATTTGAGAGATGTGATATTTGCTAAAATTATCCAGGGGTTTCTTCCTAAGGCCGTGATTAATCAGGTAAGGCTAGTTGTCTTCTGATTAGGAGTTAAGGAGCAGACTTGAGGTTATAACTGAGATTAAAGAATTAGAGTTCTAGTACGAGCACTCAGGATACTCATCCTGCCCCAAGTTACACAGCTTGGTGAGCCACACAGGTGGTGAACCAGGGCAGGATTGGGGCTGGTCTGTGTTACTCCAAAGCCCAGCAAGAGGACAGAGGGCAAGATGGCCTGTTACAGGGAGGGCGGTTTCCGCGGGATCCTTGCCGCCTGCAACTCCTTTCCCAGCAGTGAGGAAACTGGGCTAGAAGGAGGCTGTGCAGCTGCCATCTGTTCTCCCAGATCAACTGCCTGGCAACTGCCTGCCCATATCTGCTCTCTGCTCTGGAGGAGGAGGCATTCCTCCACGGCCCATCGGGCAGGACGAGGAGCCGTGCCCTTGCCAAGGCTGCACCACATGATGGATTCAATGATGATGACTTTCTGATGTGGGGGCTGCTCAGTCATGTAGCAGACCCAATCCCATCTGGTGTATGTTCTTGAAAGGGCTGCTGGAAGAAAAAATCCACATACTGCTCATGCTGGTGGGAGTGTGTGTGTGTATACACATGTGTAGGAGGAGTATGTACACACAGGTATGAGTACACAGGTGTGAAGCTAGATGTGTTTGTATATGTGCGTGCACATGCACATACTGGGGGGCAACATGAACATTGAGAATTCAAAACTATTGCGTTCAATTTCCTTCTCAGAGATCATTGAACAAATAAGTCATTAATAATTAATAATGCTTCTGGTTTTTTTTTTGAGACGGAGTCTCGCTCTGTCACCCAGGCTGGAGTGCAGTGGCATGATCTCGGCTCACTGCAAGCTCCGCCTCCCGTGTTCACGCCATTATCCTGCCTCAGCCTCCCGAGTAGCTGGGACTACAAGCGCCCACCACCACGCCCGGCTAATTGTTTGCATTTTCAGTAGAGATGGGGTTTCGCTGTGTTAGCCAGGATGGTCTCGATCTCCTGACCTCGTGATCCGCCCACCTCGGCCTCCCAAAGTGAATGTTTCTGTTTTTTAAATGCTTTCCACATGGAGTAACTTAGTAGGTGCTTTATACACTTTGGTTATTATAGTTAATATAAATCTTACAAGTGTTATGCAAAAGAAATTTTATCTTCTTTGTGCTACAGATGAGAAACCAAAGTTTGTGAGGCTAAATGAGCTGTCCACTCAATTTGTAAGTGGCAGAGCCAGGTTTCAAGACCATGTCTCTTATTCCACAGTGCATGATATTTAGTTTTCATCCTCTCCTAAATCTTATCAATGAGAATGAACAAACAAACTAGAGCTACACACAATAGGAATGATTTGCATAAAACTAATGTTGAGCAAAAGAAGCCAGACAGAAAAGAATACCTACTACATGATTTCATTTATATGAAGTTCAAAAACAGGCAGAACTAATCTATGATGTCAAGAGTTAGGAGAATGGTTAGCCTTGTAAGGGGCAGGGAATGACTGGAAGGGGACACTGGAGGGACTTGTGGGGGGCTAGTAATTGGTAATATTTTCTGTCACCCAGGCGGGAGCGCAGTGGCACAATCATGGCTCACTGCAGCCTTGAATGCCCTGGCTCAAGTGATCCTCCTACCTCAGCCTCCCGAGTAGCTGGGACCACAGACATGCACTACTGTGTCAGGCTAATTTTAAAATTTATTTTAGAGATGAGATCTCACTATGTTGCTCAGGCTTGAACTCCTGGGCTCCAGCAATTCTATATCCAGTCGGCAATATTGTATTTCTTGATCTGGTGCTAGTTACATGGGTGCATTAAGTTTGCGTGAATTCATTGAGCTGTGTAGGTGTGGTTCATATACTTTTCTATATAAATGTTTCCTCTCAGTAGGTAGTTCAAAATGAAAAGAAAAACCTTGCCAGGTGCTGAGAGGAGTTGAGAGAAAGAAAGCACCACTGGGCCTGCCCTTACGGGCCTTGGCTTCTCTTCTAATCACGGGGACATAGTCTGAGCCTCAGGAAGTTTCCAGGCTGTGGAGGAGGAAGTCTTGAGGTCAGTGGACTCTGAGCTGAGTGCTCCAGGGAAGCTTACAAGGAGAATGAGAAGTGACAAGGAGAGTTATGTCTAAAGACTGGGCCACCAGAGGTGGTCAATATGCAGTGGCCAAGAGAAGATAGCAGCATTGACACCCCGGCTGGATCCTCTACTCCCTGTGGGATGTAGAGAGAACTATTCAACCCCTCAGAACCTTGGTTACCTTCCTTGTGCATTGCAGTCACTGGTAGTAAAGGCTCTTTGAGGATTAAATGACACTATATAGTTAAAACACCTGGCACAGAGCATGGTACATGGCTGGCATTCAAGTAAAGATGTGTTTGGAAAGCGGAAGAAAAGATGCTGTGGAATCTGAGAGCTTCCTCAAATATCAGAAAGGCTGGCAGGTGGAAGATGCCTCACTCACACTGGATAGCTGCGTGTCCAGAATGAAGTGGTTTATTACCCATGGGGTGGGACCTGGTCTGTGACGGGCAGGCTGGCACAAGGTTGGTGGCAGCAGCTGGGACTAACTGATCAGCTCTACAAGGAAAGTCCCTGGGCTGGGTGCAGTGGCTCACACCTGTAATCCCAGCACTTTGGGAGGCTAAGGCATGAGAATTGCCTGAGCCCAGGAGTTCAAGACCAGCCTGGGCAACATAGTGAGTCCTCATCTCTACAAAAAAATTAATGAATAAAATAAAAAATTAGCTGAGTGTGGTGCATACCTGTGGTTCCACAGCTGTGGTCCCACCTACTCAGGAGGCTGAGGTGGGAGGATCCCTTGAGCCTAGTAGATCAAGGCTGCAGTGAGCCATGATGGTGCCATGCACTCCAACCTGGGTGACAAAGTGAGACCCTATCTCAAAAATAAGTAGCTGAGTGCGGTGGTTCACGACTGTAATCCTAGCACTTTGGGAGGCCAAGGCAGGTGGATCACTTGATGTCAGGAGTTCAAGACCAACCTGGCCAACATAATGAAGCCCCACCTCTACTAAAAATACAAAAATTAGCCAGGCATGGTGGTGGGCACTTGTAATCCCAGCTACTCAGGAGGCTGAGGCAGGAGAATCACTTGAACCCATGGGGCAGAGGCTGCAGTTGAGCTGAGATCGCACCACTACACTCCAGCCTGGGTGACAGAATGAGATTCCGTCTCAATAAAGAAAAAATAAAAATAAAATTTAAAAATAATAATAAATCAATACACTGAAAGTTTCCCTGACAGAGATCCAAGAAAAGGGACCCAGGAAAGAAAAGGGCTTAGGGGAGTGAGGACGGTTTCCCAGGCTGGTAGCCCAGTCAGAGAGAACTCTGGGGGAGAACAGCCTAATTTTATAGAGGCTTATGAAACCATGTGCTGTGGGGGTGAGAGTTCTTCCCCTATGAAATTGTTTAGGATCCATCCCTCAATTTTTTCCCAGAAAATACAGAGACTGATAGAATTTGTTTTGAAAACTTGAAGGGACCTGGTTTGGCCAGACTGAGTGAGTATCAGCAACCTGAAGATAACCGACAGATGAGTTACCTAAGAACATGTTCTGACTCATCTCCAAACTCAAATGCCAAATACCCCAAGAAGGTTTATTTCCCAATATTCCTCTTAGAATTTTGCACTTTCTTGTTCATGCTCCATACTGTACATATCACATGGCCCACAGGAACTAGTGCACAAAAAAGAGCCTTGCATCAGTTATTTTCTGCTTACAACAGACACCCCCCAAAACAGTGACTTAAACACAACAGCAGTTTATTTTGGTTTCATTTTTAAAAAGTCCAGCTGACACAGTGGATGGAAGCTGCAGTGGGCTATGATTGCATTATTGCACTCCAGTCTGAGTGGCAGAGCAAGACTCTGCCTCTAAATAAATAAATCAATAAATAAGCAAAAAAAGAAAAGAAGCCCATAAAAACTCATGCTTCAAAAGATGCCATCCAAAAAATGAAAACACAAACCAGAGACTGGGAGAAACTTACCCAAGATGTATACACACACACACACACACACACACACGAAACTCAATAATAAAAAGACAATTAAAAATGGACGAAAGGGACGGGCACAGTGGTTCATGCCTGTAATCACAACACTTCAAGAAGCTGAAGGGAGAGCATTGCTCGAACTCAGGATTTTGAGATCAGCCAGGACCACATAGTGAGATAGTGTCTCTACTAAAAATCACAAAAATTAGCCAGGCATGGTGGCGTGCACCTGTAGTCCCAGCTACTTGGGAAGCTGAGATGGGAGAATCATTTGAACCTGGGAAGCCAAGCCTGCCATGAGCTGTGATCACACCACTGCACTCCAGCCTGGGTAACAGAGTGAGACCTTGTCTAAAAAAAAAAAAAAAACAAAACAAAAACAGACAAAATATTTGAATTGACAGTTCACCAAACAAGGTATATAAATAGCTACTAGGCACATGGAAAGATGTTCAACATCATTAGTCATTATAGAAATGTAGATCAAAACTACAGTGAGATATCACTTCATATCCACTGGAATGATTGTTACCAAAAAGACACACAGTAACAGGTCTTGGTGAAGATATGGAAAAACTGGAACCCTCATCTAGAATGTAAAATTGTAGGAAACTTCACATGGAATGTAAAATGATAGGAATATAAAATGGTACAGATACTTTGGAAAATCGTTTTGCAGTTTCTTGATAGGGTAAACATAAGTTTACTATACAAGCCAGCAATTTCACTCCTATGTATCTACTCCCCAAGATATATGAAAATATATCCCACACAAAGACTTGGACACAAGTGTTCATATCAGTGTTATTCATAATATCCCCAAAGTGGAAAAAACTGAAACATTCATTCACTTGTGAATGGTATAGCCATACATTGGAATACTATTCAGCAATAAAAAGGACAAAAGACTGGGTGCAATGGCTCATGCCTGTGGTCCCAGCACTTTGCCAGGCTGAGGCAGGCAGATCACTTGAGACCATAAGTTCAAGACCAGCCTGGGCAACACAGGGAGATCTCATCTCTACAAAAAATACAAAAATTAACTGGGTGTGGTGGCACGAACCTGTAGCTCCCGCTACTCTGGAGGCTAAGGTGGGAGGATCACTTGAGCCCAGGAGGTGGAGTCTTCAGTGAGCTGAGACCACGCCACTGCACTCCAGCCTGGGCAACAGAGTGAGACCCTGTCTCAAAAGAAAAAATAAAAAAGAGAAAAAGTACAGATACATGTTATAACGTGAATGAACCTCAAAAACACTATGCTTAGTGAAAGACCACATATCGTATGTTCCATTTGTAAGAAATGTCCAGAAGAGACGAATCCATAGAGGCAGAAAATACATTTGTGATTACCAGTGACTGGGGGTGTGAAAAGAAATGAGGCCAAATGGGCAAAAGATTGTGGTGAGGGCTGCACCACTCTGTAATTTTATAAAGTCATTCCTGTTGTGCCTTAATTTTTGTTTGGGTTTTTGCTGGTGTTGTGGTTTTAGAGACAAGTCTTGCTTTGTTGGAGACTGGAATGCATGGCTCACTGTTGCTTCAAACTCCTGAGCTCAGGGATCCTCCCACCTTAGCCTCTTGAGTAGCTAGGACTCCTGGCATGCACCACTATGCTTGGCTAATTTTTAATTTTTTTTTTTTTTTTTAGATACAGGCCCTCGCAATGTTGCCAAGCTGGCCACAAACTCCTGGCCTCAAGCAATCCTCCCATCTTGGCCTCCCAAAGCACTCAGACTACAGGTGTGAGCCACCATGCCCAGCCAATTTTTGTTTGCTTTTATCGAAGTATAGTGTATTAGGTCGGTGCAAAAGTAACTGCGGTTTTTGCCATTACATGCAATGTCAAAACCGCAATTACTTTTGCACCAACATAACACATACAAAGAAGTGTGCGTGTCTAAAATGTACAGCTTGACTTACATACAGAAACACACAGAGACCACACCTCTGTATAACCACCACCCAGATCAAGATGGTGAACATTTCTGGCTGGGCACGGTGGCTCATGCCTATAATCCCAGCACTTTGGAAGGTTGAGGCAGGTGGATCACCTGAGGTCAGGAGTTCGAAACCAGCCTGGCTAACGTGGTGAAACCTTGTCTTTACTAAAAAATACAAAAATTAGCCAGGCGTGCTGGCAGGCACCTGTCATTCCAGCTACTCGGGAGACTGAGGCAGGAGAATCGCTTGAACCCAGGAGGTGGAGGTTGCCATGAGCCGAGGTCCCACCACTGAACTCCAGCCTGGGTGACAGAGTGAAACTCCATCAAAAAAAGAAAAAAAGATAGTGAACATTTCCAGCATCCAAGAAGGCTTTTTCCCTAGCCAGCCCCTCACAAAAGCAATCACCATTCTGATTTCTATCACTATAGGTTAGAGTGTTGCCCATTCTTAGAACATAGAGCAGGCACTCAACGGTATTGGCCACTCTCTGTCATTGGAGGGGGTCTCTCCTAGTTTCCTTCTTGACTCTGTGATTGCACGTGATTGCACTCTAGGCCCAGTGAGGATCACAAATTCTAAATCCTACCTGGGACAGAAAAGCAGCCGTGCATGGCTGAAGTGGACTGGGTGCAAGGAGGGACTAGGATGAACCGTGGGGTCCAGGCTCTGTGAAACAAGGACAGCCGTATTCGGCTCCAACCAACGTTCCTGAGGTCTGCATCCAGTCAGTGCTATCAGCTGGGAACCCTGGGCTTTTCTCTCTTCTCTTCCTTTCTGGACCTCCGGCCCTACTCCTTTGCTATGCAAAGCAATTCAGCTCCTCTTAGCCCTGGTCTTCTTTTCCAGCCTGGGCCTACAGCCTGTCCTCTTTCTCACCAAAATCACCCACGAAGACTGATCGAGGTGTTTTCCTAAATGAAAGAAACATCTACTCAGAAGGCAGGAGGAACTACATCCGCTTCTTAAAACATAGCAGTTTTGTTTTTCCTGCTTTTGTTCCATTTTAGAGATGAAGAAACTGAGATCCAGAAAGGTTAAATTACTTGCCCTGATCACAAAACTCATAGCTGGTAATGCTGGAAGTTGAATCCTGACTCCAAAGTCCATGAAGTTTGGCTTGTTCATCTCTGTAGCCCCAGAACTTAGCTAAGTGTCAGAACACATGGTCAGAGCTCAATTAGTGCGTGTCCTATTTGGATCTAATTAAAGGATGACTGGTGGGTGCAGGTGGACGAAGAGGTCCTGGGCCCGTGAGCACAACTGGAGCAGAGAGAGGACAAATGGTTTAAGGAGTCGGAGGAGGGTGCTGAAGGGAGAGGGGGCTGGGCCCCCATGCTGGCTGCCTGGAGTGGGCTGCCCCTCCCTGGTTTCTCTCCCTCCTACCTTCCAGCGGGGCTGGTGCTCTGGGCAGAGGCTGCTGCCATCATTCATCAAAGCCCAGTAGCCTGAGGAAGCTCAGGGGCCATCCTGCAGGACACTTTCAATCAACTTTGGTTCAATTTATTCCCTCTAAATGACTCTGAAATGTAAATAAAATTAAATTAATGCTGCTGTATTTGTCTCTGGTTAGGACTGTAATGGGCTTCAGTAATGCTGCCCCTGAGATCAGCTGTGAAGACGGAAGCTCTGACAGTAGCAGCGCGGCCAGCTTTGTGCCCCCCTCACACCGTCACCCCTCCATCCTCCCTGCTCTGGAGGGACAGACTACACTCTCCACATTCATCAGTGGGAGGGGTGAGAGGCTGTGGCACCTTCACCTCTTCTTCTTCTTTTTTTTTTTTTTTTTTTGAGATGAAGTCTCACTCTTTCACCCAGGCTGGAGTACAGTGGCATGATCTCGGCTCACTGCAACCTCTGCCTCCCAAATTCAAGCAATTCTCGCGCCTCAGCCTCCTGAGTAGCTCGAAAAAGTCCTTCTGTCCTGTTCTGAAGCTCCAAAAATGTGGACTGTGAGGCGGCTGGGGCAGCGGCAATGGGAGTATCTATGGCAAACAATCAGGTGGTCCCAGTAGGCTTGAGCTGAGGCGGAAGAAGAACGGGTGGGCCGAGCGCAGTGGCTCATGCTTGTAATCCCAGCACTTTGGGAGGCTGAGGCGGGCGGATCACCTAAGGTCAAGAGTTCAAGACCAGCCTGGTCAATATGGTGAAACCCTATCTCTACTAAAAATACAGAAAAGTACCTGGGCGTGGTGGCGGGAGCCTATAATCACAGCTACTCAAGAGGCTGAGGCAGGAGAATTGCTTTAATCCGGGAGGTAAATGTTGCAGCAAGCCGAGATCATGCCATTGCACTCCAGCCCAGGCAACGAGCAAAACTCCATCTCAAAAAAAAAAAAAAAAAAAAAAAAAAAAAAGTCTCCAGACATTGCCAGTTGCTCTCAGGTGCCAAAATTGCTTCTGACTGAGAACCACAGCCCTGCGGGGAAGGTAGGGAAAGGAGGGTGCACGAGAGGAGTGGATGACAGAATCCTACAAGACATGCACGTCTTTCCACTCTCTGTCTCATCTAGCCTGCCCCCAAGATGGCATCAAAAATCTATCAACACTGTTCTAACACAAGTAATAAATGGCCATCTAAGCCTTTGGACTAAATACCAGGAACTCTTCCCTCCAGCAACCTCCTCCACTCTCTCCCACTCCAGTCCCCCAGTGTATTCAGCTCAGCCTCAAGAATCAAAAAGCCAAGAAAGGAGATTCCTTTGGGATTCTCCATTAGCAGAGATGCCCTAGGTGAAGGAGGTTTCAATACACTGAGATTCTCCAAGGAGAAAGAAATTTCTTGCCAAGAGGAGATTTCTGAAAGAAATAAATTTCAAGTAGGAGGCCATTTTCCAACAGAAGTAGGGGCCCAACACTTCTGAGTGAGTGGGCTATTAGAATTTGTCGATAACTTCCTATATTCAACTGCCCACACCCCCAGAAGGGGCAGGGCAGGGGCTGGTGGAAAACTCCCATATTCTGCTCCCTCGAGCTGAGGCAAGAGAAAGCTAGGAAACGTGAGGAGCATTATCTCCCAGGGTTCAAAGGTCCCGGTGACAAAGGCAATGACAATGGATTTGTCCAGAGAGAGGGAGGACAGAGGCAAGTCCCCATCCCCTGTGTCCTTTCACCTCTCACTTCAGGCTTCTCAGTTTAGAGAACAAACTGTGGGGAAATGATCCTGTGACTTTAACTCTATTTATACATTTCCTAAAGCTTTTATGTGGTCCAGAAGAATACCTGGCCAGCACATTCCAGTTTACACAGAGGAAATCAAAGAAAATGTTTATAATCACAGGACAAAGCCTGAGGCCAGACATACCACAGGAGTAGGGAAGGAGGATGGGGAGGCATCCCTACCTCCTACTGGATAGATTATCACAAAATAATTAAAATCCCACCTCCCATCTTTGTAATTCCTCATAATCTGATTTGTGTGAATGTGTTCGGCTATATTTATACTTCTTGCCAAAGTCTGTTCCTGGCAGAATTTCTGATTTTGGGAAGTCAGTAAAAAGCCATGGTCCAAAAGTACATTCATAATCTGGAGAATTGTCCATCAACCAGCTTTGTGTCAGTAGGATGTTTATTTAACCCATGGCTGCTGGGCTCATTAACTTATTGTAATGTGCTGATCCAGATCCAACCACTCTTATGCTAAGTCTTTGAACTATTCTTTTTCCTGCCAATTCTGCCATGTTAGGACACCCTAATGCAGATGATAAAGAATCCAGTGATAAGAACAGATGGGTGAGCACTTCACATGTCTTCACATCGCTCCGTTAGCATGGCAGTGACTTCCAAGTACAGACTTCATCCCTTCCAGGTGTACAGAAGAGCCGCTTTGGTCGTTCCATACTGGTAGACACTGTGCACCAGCCTCTCAGGACAGATGGAAAGGAGTGGGTTTGAAGTGCAGTGGCAAAGACTAAAGTTCCACCCTCAGTGACTCCTCCACCTCCTCTACAGAACCCCTCTTTGTATCGCAGTTTCCCTGGGCCCTTGCCTGCCCACTCCCTCCTGCTGCAGCCCTCCCTGGGTTGTCCCAGCCTCCCAGCTCCAAATGGAGCCTCGTCCTTAGGAGCTGGGCCTGGCATACGAAGTGAACTTCATGGACTCTCTCTCCCTACTGTCCCAGGACATGGTCAGGAATAATTGTGGGAGTATAAGGAATCCAGATTTTCCAGACCCTTGCTGGAGAGCTAAGGTTTGAATCCATGCCATTTTTACTCCAAAGCCCTTTTAGGACAAATAGGACGAAGCAAGACTCTGCCCACCATGGCACAGCCCTCCTACCCTGTCTCCACCAGTAGCAGGTGTCCATATCCCCAACCTTCTCTCCAACAGCCTCCTTCAAGATGGGGGCATTAGCACTCTATTGATGGCACAGAGCTTGGCCACTGTGCCAGTTCCCCTTCTTTGACTGTGATGAATGATGAGTGGCTAGAGCGGGAAGTCTGTGTGTGTTTTCTAAGCAGATGAGGGGAGGGGAGGCAGACAGAAACAGGAGGCAGAACGAGAGGCCCAGATCGAAAGGTTGACTGATGAAGAAAGAAAGCAATGGGTTGGAAGGAGAAGAGAATCAAAATGGGACTCTAACAGAGACCAGGGTAAATTGAGAGGAGCCACAGGGCTGAGTTTAATCACCTTGTGCCTGTTTCCTCGAGCATTTAATGAGAACAATAATAGTACCTACTTCATAGGGGTATTGTGAGGGTCAAATGAGCTAAGATACCTAAAGTGCTGGAGCAGTGCTAGGAGGCTGGGCCTAGTGGTTCACATCGGTAATCCCAGTGCTTTGTTTTTTTTCTTTTTTTAATGGAGTCTCACTCTGTTACCCAGGCTGGAGTGTGCAGGGGTGTGATCTTGGCTCACTGCAACCTCCACCTCCTGGGTTCAAGCGATTCCCCTGCCTCAGCTTCCCAAGTAGCAGGGATTGCAGGCATGCGCCACCACACCCAGCTAAATTTTTTGTATTTTTGGTAGAGATGGGGTTTTGCCATTTTGGCAAGGCTTACTCTCGAACTTCTGACCTCAGGTAATCCACCCACCTCGGCCTCCCAAAGTGCTGGGATTGCAGGTGTGAGCCACCGCCCCTGGCCTGTAATCCCAGTGCTTTGGGAGGCTGAGGTGGGAGGATCTGTTGAGGCCAGGAGTTCAAGACCAGCCTGGGCAACATGGTGAGACCCTGTCTTTATAAAAAAAAAATAAATAAATTAGCCGGGTGTGGTGGTGCGCACCTATAGTCCCAGGTACTGGGGAGGCTGAGGTGGGTGGATCACTAGACCCCGTGAGGTTGAGGCTGCAGTGAGCCATGACATAGTCACACCACTGCCCTCCAGCCTGGGTGACAGAGCCTGAGCCCCTGTCTCAGCCAGGATTGGCTTTTAAGGATTATTAAATGCAGGATAGTATTTTAAGCTCTTCTCAGTCATTTACATCTTGTGAGAATGAGTTTCAACTACTTTCACCAGAGCAGATTTTATAGCAGACAAGGGCAAAAGGGTATGGGACAATTTGGCCTGGGTATGGTTGACCCTGAAGTGAGGGCTGACAGAGACCCCATGTAGCCAGGGACAGGCGTTTTTTTTCCTTTTTTTTTTTTTTTTTTTTTGAGACAGAGTCTCACTCTGTCACCAGGCTGGGGTGCAGTGGCGTGATCTTGGCTCACTGCAACCTCTGACTCCCTGGGTCAAAGGATTCTCCTGCCTTAGCCTCCTGAGTAGCTGGGATTAGAGGCATGTGCAACCACACCTGGCTAATTTTTGTATTTTTAGTAGTGACAGGGTTTCACCATGTTGACCAGCTGGTCTCGATCGCCTGACCTCATGATCCGCCCGCCTTGGCCTCCCAAAGTTCTGGGATTACAGGCATGAGCCACAGTGCCTGGCCTAGGGCCAGGCATTTTATCCCAGACACTTTTCTGTGATTGAACCTGGGCTAGAAACCAAATAGAAAATGGCACACACCCGAGTCATGCTGTGCATGCGTGTGGGGTCGGGGCCAAGGCTCAAACACTCGCTTTGGGACACACAATAAAATCTCCATAACCTGATGGGGGTGAGAAAGAACAGTGCAATGGTTACAAAAGTAATCTGAAACCATACTGCCTGGATTCAAATCCTGGCTTCTGAATGTGCAACCCTGACTAAGTTAATGAATCACTTTGCCTTAGTGTCCTCATCTGTCAAGTGAGTGTGATGATAATACCGAATTATAGGGCTATTTTGGTTGTTGTTTTAGAGATAGGGTCTCACTCTGTTACCCAGGCTGGAGTGTGGTGGCGGTGTCATAGCTGATCGCATCCTGTAACTCCTGCATTCAAGCAATCCTCCCACCTCAGCCTACCAAATAGCTGGGACTGCAGACATGTGTCACCACGCCTGGCTTCACAGTGCTGTTTTGAAGGCTAAATGAGCTCATACACTTAAAATGCTTCCAACAGTACCCAGCAACAAATAAGTTCTCCATATGGCATGGGCTTTTTCGTTTGTTTGTTTGAGACAGGGTCTTGCTATGCTGCTCAGACTGGTCTCTAACTTCTAGCCTCAAGTGATTCTTCTGCCTCAGCCTCCCTAGTAGCTGGGGTTGTAGGAGTTCTCCGCCATGCCTGGCTATGGCATGGGTCTTATCATTACCATCATTATTCCTACTATTAGTTGTAAGACTCTGAATTGAGAATAAGGACACCTTGATCTCATCTTGGTCTCTGTGATTCCTCCTCCTTATCACCTACCCTCCTGTGGGGCTAATTACCCAATCCTCTATTATTCCCTAAATTGTTCCCCACTCTTTCCTTCTCCAGGGATGGTCTCCCAGGGACCAAGTTAGTTTACTGTGACCCTGGGATTGGATCGGGGGTCACCTGCCCAAAGCTTTGACATTCAGAGGCTCTACTTAGGAATTTGAAATTGAGAGAGGCTGGGCACAGTGGCTCATACTTGTAATCCTAGCACTTTGGGAGGCTGAGGTGGGAGGATCACTTGAGTCCAGGAATTGGAGACCAGCTTGGGCAACATAGTGAGACCCCGTGCCTAAAAAAAAGGCCAAGTGTGGTTGTGCACACCTGTAGTCCCAGCTACTTTGGAGCAAAGATGGAAGGGTCATTTGAGCATGGGAGGTGGAAGCTGCAGTAAGCTGTGGTTGTACTGTGCACTCCAGCCTGGGTGACAGAGTGAGACCCTGTCTCAAAAAAAAAAAAAAAGGCCGGGCGCGGTGGCTCAAGCCTGTAATCCCAGCACTTTGGGAGGCCGAGACGGGCGGATCACGAGGTCAGGAGATCAAGACCATCCTGGCTAACATGGTGAAACCCCGTCTCTACTAAAAATACAAAAAACTAGCCGGGCGACCTGGCGGGCGCCTGTAGTCCCAGCTACTCGGGAGGCTGAGGCAGGAGAATGGCGTGAACCCGGGAGGCGGAGCTTGCAGTGAGCTGAGATCCGGCCACTGCACTCCAGCCTGGGCGACAGAGCGAGACTCCGTCTCAAAAAAAAAAAAAAAAAAAAAAAAAAAAAAAAAAAAGAAAGAAAGAAAGAAATGGAGAGAAAGAGAGAGAGAAGACAAAGCTGTCTGCTGTAGGGGGCCTGAGTCAGACTAAATCCAAGGCTGGTCCTATAATCAAAGCTCATTTTGGGCAAAGACTATGTATGTTGGGGCCAAGTTGTGATGGTACCTTTGGATTCCACAAGACACTCCTCTGTCTTTATAATAATACATTTCCCTCTTTGTCCTTAAGTTAGTTTCCATTGCTTGCAAGCAGAGTTCTAACAAACATTCTTAAGTATGTGTGTAATCGTATTCTCTGTTATATTGACAGTTTGCCAGTGTGACTCCTATGGCCTGGGCACTGCTTGAGGGTAATGACTGCACCTTCTATTTCTGTATTCGCAGTGCCCAGCATGGTGTTGGACACACAGCAGATGCTCAGTACTGTACTGAATGAGTATAGACATTGAGGTGGGGAGAGAGGACAAGTATTTATTAGCACATGTTGTGAATGCCATGCTGTTTTTGTATGTTACCCTCCTTGATCTTCCTCAGAGAATTACTATTAAAATGTTATCTCCATTTTACAGACCAAGAAACTGAGACTTAGAGGGTATATTAGGAATAGGTTCTCTTGCAAGTATCAAAGACCCTGAGAGAAGCTTCTTTCTCACTTCAGTGAAAGTCCAGAAGTGAGCTGTCCAGGTATTGCAGCTCTGCCGCATCAAGTCCTTAGGGCTTGTTGCTCTACCGTTTCTAGGACGTGCCCCTTGCTATTGTGGTGCAAGATGGTGGCTAGAGCTCCAGCCATCATGTCTTTGTTCCAGGTAGAAGGCAGATGAAGGGAGAATGAAGAAGGGAGCAAAGGGTGAATGACTTTTTTTTTTCTTTGATGGAGTCTCGCTCTGTCACCAGGCCGAATTGCAGTGGCATGATCTTGGCTCACTGCAACCTCCAACTCCCAGGTTCAAAGAATTCTCCTGCCTCAACCTCCTGAGTAGGTGGGATTACAGGTGCGCGCCACCATGCCCAGCTAATTTTTGTATTCTCAGTAGAGACAGGGTTTCACCATATTGGCCAGGATGGTCTTGATCTCTTGACCTCATGGTGAAGAGGCCTGCCTCGGCCTCCCAAAGTGCTGGGATTACAGATGGGAGCCACCTCGTCTGGCCAGGTGTGTGACTTTTAAGGAAGCTTTGCTAAAGCTGCCACATGGTACTTCTTCTTATGTCCCATTGGCCAAAACTTAGTTACATGCCCACTAAGGGAGTCTGGGAAATGTCTTCTGGGTGGTCATGTGCTAAGTCAAAATTTGGAGGCTTTATTTTTTAAATTTTAATTTTAATTAATTAATTTATTTTTATTTTATATTTTTTCAGATGGAGCCTCGCTCTGTCGCCCAGGCTGGAGTCCAATGGCATAATCTTGGCTCGCTGCAACCTCTCCCTCCTGGGTTCAAGTGATTCTCCTTCTTTGGCCTCCTGAGTAGCTGGGACTACAGGTATGCACCAACATACCAAGATGATTTTTATATTTTTAGTAGAGACATGTTTTTGCCATGTCGGCCAGGCTGGTCTTGAACTCCTAACCTCAAGTGATCCACCTGCCTCGGCCGCCTATAAATTTTTATTTTTAAAGATAAAATAAAATTTTATCTTTAATAAAATTGCTGTGTTGCTCAGGCTGGACTGAAACTCCTGGGCTCAAGTGATCCTTCCACCTCAGCTTCCCGATGGGCTGGGATTACAGGTATGAGCCACCACACCCAGCCAAATTTGGAGGTTCTATTGCTATGGAAGAAGAGAGGCAACCCTAGCAGTCTTTGCCACAGAGAGGTTAGGTAACCTAGCTAAGGTCACACAGTGGAGAATTCACCAAAGCTGGGACTCAAGCCCATCTCTATGAGACACCAGAGCCAGTGTCTCTTGTGGTAAGCCATGCTGCTTCTTCTAATCAAGAGGATAGGGCAAGGTATTTACAACTTTTTAAAGAGAGGGTAGAGTATACTAGGAGTTGGAGATAGGAGAGTTCTGAGGTCAAGATCAACAGGAACTCATGTATCAAAATGCACATACTGAGTCAGGTCCCACAGGGGTGGATTATCTCTCCTTGAGGGGCTGACAAATACCCGTGATGTCACTGGTTGTAGAGGAAGAGGTTGGGGCAAGTCTCCTAGAAGGACCGAGGTCACTTCTTGGGCAACAGCTTCAAGAGGCAGAATCTTATAGCCCAGATTCAGCCAGGCCCCCAGGGAGGACTAGGAAGGAGCATAGTTTCCTCGTGACAAGACAGTTTGCAGCAGCACTCCGAGGTGGCCCAGTGCTGGGCTACGGAGAGGGCTTATCAGCTGCAAAAAGGAAACTGCTGTATTTTGCTCCTAGAATTTAGCCTCAATCACTTCTTCAGTAAAGGCTTTCAGGCTTAAGCCCTTTGGGATTGAGCACGGTTCTGTTTTCCCGAGGGGACCCTCCAGTCAAGGGGAGGCACTCTGGCACTAGCAGGGACAAGAAGCAGAGAGTGAGGGAGGGTGTAGCCCAGGCTAGCAGAGGCAAAAGCGTTTCCTGAGTCAAGCTGGGTGCAATGAGAAGTGTGGGTGCTGAAGATCAAGGGTGCGAGGATGCGAGGATGATGCCGGACAGCTGCTGAATGGGAAGTCTTGGTTCCAGCAGTCTTGCATCCTCTGTCAAGTTCTCCCACTACCCTCTGCTTCCAAAAGCATTAACGGTAGTATTTCTAGCTACGTGGCTTTGGGCACAGCAGTTTACTGTGAGCATCAGTATCCATCTATACATCTCTGAGCCTCAGTATCCTCATCTATGTAATGGGCAAAAATACTATTTTGCGGTAGGAATACAGGGTACCTACAGGGCAGCCTTGTCTGGGGCAAAGCATCGAGGACTCTGGAAATACTCTGTATCTTGATGTGGAGGGCAGTTACACAGGTGTACATACATTTAAAGATTCATCCGGCTGTATGTGCACTTAAGATAAGAGCACTTTACTAACATGTAAGTTATGGCCCAATACAAAAGTTAACAAACAGGCCAGGTGCAGTGGCTCATGCCCGTAATCCTAGCACTTTGGGAGGCCGAAGCTGGTGGATCACCTGAGGTCAGGAGTTCGAGACCAGCCTGGCCGACATGGTGAAACCCCATCTCTACTAACAATACAAAAACAAAATAGCCATACATAGTGGCAGATGCTTGTAATTCCAGCTATTCGTGAGGCTGAGACAGAAGAATCACTTGAACCTGGGAGGTGGAGGTTGCAGTGAGCTGAGATCACGCCATTGCACTCCAGCCTGGGCGACAAGAGGGAAACTCCATCTCAAAAAAAAAAAAAAAAAAAGTTAACAAACAGAAAAGATGCCGCTCATTCTCAAGTCCATCCTAAAAGGTGATCGTGAGGGCAACAGGGCTGGTGAGAGCAAAACATTTTGCACAGGGCCTGCCTGGCACCACGGTGTTCTCTCATCCCCTATCTGCACCTGGGATGGATTTGCAAGATGTAATCTCAAGAAAAGTAGTTGCCCTAAGTCCTCCAGGGAAACAAAACTGGAGTATGACTACTAGGGAGACTTCTCTGACATGCAAATTAAGGCATAAACACAAATGAGGGATGAGACTTCCTGGTTTTAGGCAGGAAAGGTATCATCATTTCCGTTTTGGAATTAGCTGAGGCACAGAGGGTGGCCAGGGTGTAGGAGGCCCGGGAAGGACTAGCATCCAGGCCCCTGACTCCCAGTCCAGTGCTCTTCCCAGAACAGGAATTGCCCAGACGGCCAGGATGTCAGGCCGGGCTCCCCCTGCCCCCATGTGGCCAGCCTGGGAACTCTCCAGTTGCAATGCTGCCAGGACTGCCTGTGCACACATGGGCGAGACAGGCTGCCCCGCCTCCCTGTAACTGCGCTCCCTGACAACTCAGTAATGAGTCATCCCAAAGGATGAATGAGCTGGAGAACAAACCCTGCCTTCTGGAGGTCGGGGCAGGAATCCCAGGGTGGCTCCCCTGCCTGGCTGCTGCACATTCTTTGCAAACTTGCTTGCCCAGCCCCTGGGTCTGCAGAAGAACAGGGATGGCAGTGTTATCTCTCAGGTGCCCTGGCTGACCTCTCAATCCAGCCACCATGCCCAGCCCCCAGAGCCCCTACATTTGATAGTCCCAGCGAGACTTCCATTCACTGACCAAATGGTTCCCCTACCCTCCCTTAGGCACCTGCTCCCAAGTCCTCTTTCTCCTTCCAGCAGCCCCTTTCTCCCTGCTCCCTGACATGTACTCTCTAACTCAACCTGATTGTCTACTGGGCCCAAACCCTCCTGGCTGAGGTGAGAGCCTGTCAGCGGATCATTCATTACTGATATTCAGCAACCCCATTGCCCCCCGCAAGCTGGTTTCTCCATCTCAATAAATCCCACTTGGTAGCCAGTCTAAATCAAGGCTTGAAAGCAATCTTAGTGTGAATTTCTGGATCTATTTGTTCACTTATCCATTCAACCCTTCAATAAGCATGTATTGAGCGGCCCCTCTGTGTCAGGCATTATGGGGGATACTAGAGGTATAAAGACACAAAGCATTGTCATAGTCCCTAATTTGGCACCCAAAACTGTTCCTTTTTACCCTTTCCTACTTCCCTTCAAAAACTCTCTTTCTGAGTTTTTCAGCTTACTAGCTATGTGATCTTGAGCAGAAAACAAACAAGAAAAAAAAACCCACCATTATTATAGATGCCAAGTGCTATGCTAGGTGATTTACATCTGTTATTTAATTCTCCTGACAACACTGCGAGGTAAATATTATTATCCCCATTTTTCTAGGTGAGGCAATGGAGGGTCAGAGACCTTAGTTAAACTTGCCTGAGACCACACAGTTAGCAGCTGGCAGAGCCATGGTTTGAACCCAGGTCACTCCACTTCCTCAAACCTCTGTTTCCTCATCTGTAAAATAAATCTGTGCCATACGTAAAATCCAGGATAGGTACAGGCTAGTGGGTTTAGAAACCCTTTCTGCTTTTCCCTGCCCCTAGGTTCATGGTGAAGACCTTGGTCAGGGCCTCAGTTGTGTCATGCATGGCATGAAGACCCAAGACTGTAGCTGGACGTTTATAGGCCTGTCCAGGGGGTCCTGAGGCTGTCCTCTTCTCCCACAGATATGTTCATGATGCAGCGTTGCAGTAATCTCATCCCAGAATGGCACAACCCAGTGGAAGGAGGTGGAAATGGTATGTTGCTATTTATTTTAAAAGTCAAATATGTGTCTCAAAGTAATGTTAATGAATTATTCAAATGACAGGTACAAGGATGCTCACAGCAGCTTCATTAAGAATAGCTAACAAGGCCAGGCATGGTGGCTCACGCCTGTAATCCCAGCACTTTGGGAGGCTGAAGTGGGTTGATCACCTGAGGTCAGGAGTTTGAGATCAGCCTGGCCAACATGGTGAAACCCCGTCTCTATTAAAAATATAAAAAATTAGCCTGACGTGGTGGCGGGTGCCTGTAATCCCAGCTACTTGAGAGGCTGAGGCAGGAGAATCGCTTGAACCCAGGAGGTGGAGGTTGCAGTGAGCCAAGATCTGGGCAACAGAGTGAGACACTGTCTCAAAAAAAAAAACAAAAAAAAAAAAGAATAGCTAACAAATGGAGACAACACAAGTGTCCACTAACAAGAAGTTAAATAAATAAACTGTCATTGGGCCAGGCGCAGTGGCTCACACCTATAATCCCAGCACTTTGGGAGGCTGAGGCAGGTGTATTGCTTGAGCCCAGGAGTTTCAGACCAGCCTGGGCAACATAGTAAAAACCCCATCTTTACAATTTTTTTTTTTGAGATAGAGTCTCACAGGTTCAAGCGATTCCCCTGCCTCAGCCTCCTGAGTAGCTACAATTATAGGTGCGCACCACCACGCCCGGCTAATTTTTGTATTTTTAGTAGAGACGGAGTTTCACCATGTTGACCAGGCTGGTCTCTAATTCCTGACCTCGGGTGATCTGCCCCCTCAGCCTCCCAAAGTGCTGGGATTACAGGCGTGAGCCACTGCACCTGGCCTACAAATTTTTTTTTTTTTTTTAATTAGCCGAGTGCGGTGACATGCACCTATTGTCCTAGCTACTTGGGAGGCTGAAGTCGAAGCTGCAATGAGCTATGGTTGTACCAGTGCCCTCCAGCCTGGGTAACAGAGCAAGACCCTGTCTTGAAAAAAGAAGTTAAAATGAAAAAGTTGTGACACATACATGTATATATATATTTATACAATGAAGCACTACTCAGTAATGAAAATAATTCCTATAATCACATGCAACAATGTGGATGAATCCCACAGATATGATATTGAATAAAAGTAACCAGGCACAACAAAATCACATACAGTGTGATTCCATTTATATGAAGTCCAAGAAGAGACCATATTAATTTATGGCAATAGAAATCATAACTGTGGCTACCTTTTGGCGGGTGTTGACTAGGAAGGGGCATATACCTTTTGAGGTGCTGGAAATGTAGAAATGTTCTCTATCTTGATCTGGGTGATGGTTACATGAGTGTACACACATGTTAAAACTAATTGAGCTGTACAGTTAAGCCTTATGCACTTTACTGCATATATGTTATATATCAAGACAAAAAATAATGGTAATGTTTCCTAGGGTATTACATGTGTCTTGCTGCTCCCCCAGATCCCCTGTGCACACTTTCAGCAATGGCCACCTGAAGCAGGATGGGTAAAGGAAAGCTTTGCCTAAGAAATGTGCAGGGAGTGCTGAGCAGGTGGACATCAGTGGTTCTTAGAGAGGGTAGGATGGACACTTACTTGTTCCAGACTCCAGTCCATTTCTAGGCGCAGGTGGGTGCCCTTTTCCCCCAACCATCCCCTAAGTCATCAGTAAGGAATGTTGCCCTGGGCATGCTGGTTTGTGCCCTGGGATTCTCTCCAGACACACTGAACAAATGGTACCACCCATACCCCCATTCAAAGAATGAGCTGCCATATCTCTTTCAAGAAGAGGTGGTGTTCGAGGCCCTTGCTGGCTCTTTATCTCGTTCAAACCTCCAGGGTTTACTGTGGTTTACTGCTGAGGAAACAAGTCCTGAGGATTGAGGAGCTTGTAGAAGATCCCCTGGTGAGTTAGCTGGGAGCTGGGGTTAGAGCCAGGCCTCCTCTCTCCTGGACTGCCTAGGTTGGAGTAGGATACTGGTTTGGGGACGGGCTTCTCCACTAATCTGGTGGTCAAAGCCATGGCATATCAGCATGGGTACCCGCATATGGGAAGGAAGATAGGAAGATGTGTGTAGTCACTGGGCTTGTTATGGGGGTGTATGGGGTCCTTTGAAAGTTTTGTCTTTCCCCGCACCACTCCCCAAGGAAGAAGAAACTTGGAAGCTTTCCTTCTTTTCTGTGTCCATGACAGCACCTTCCTTACCCTTCCCCCACCCCACAGACCTCTGCTGACCACCCTGAGAAATGCTGAACCCTTTCAGTACAATTTCCCATGTGGTTTTTACTTTAAGACAATTTCCCATGTTTAGTAGCTGGCCGGGAGTGCAGAGGGTAGAAGTTAATACAATGGAGACCTGGGGTAAGAGGCAGCAATGGAGAGAGGGGGGAGCAAGGAGAGGTGGACTGCTTGCACTTGATGTGATGCCCTGCAGAACTATGATTATTGGTCCCAGTTCAAGAGAAAGAACACACACAGTTCCTCTACTATGTGGGAAAGAGAGAACAGAGTCCCTGCCCTCTAGCCAGCCCCGAGGTACCGTGAGAACAGACTACCAAGAAAACATAGCTCTGCCCTTTCCTTTATTATACAGTGAAGTGCTACTCAGTAATGAAAAGAATTCCTATAACCACATGCAACAACATGGATGAATCTCACAGACATGATATTGAGTGAAAGTAACCAGGCACAACAAAATCACATACACTGTGATTCCATTGATCTGAGAACTTTACTTCTGGGAAGTTCTCTCTGCTATCTAACTTCCATCCCTCCTGTTTGAGTTTCTTCCCAGCCCTTTTGTTCTGTCCTCAGAGGAAGTAGAGAGCCATCAGGATGGCCCTCCTCTCAGCCTTGGCAGGAGTGAAGGACTTTAGACTTGATCTGTACAGTGGAGCAGGGAGGTAAATGACACTCTCTCTAGGCCCCACCTCCCTGCCTTTCTTCTGAGTCCCGAGACAGCTCTACTAGACCCTCCTCACTTAGGAAGACTCACCTGGCTGCTGTCCACACCAGCCCCTTGGGTCCACCTTAGATCTGGGATGGCACCTGGGACAACACGGGCATCTCAACCAGGGTGACTGGTGGCTGGGCATCCCAGGAGCAGTGGGTGGCAGTGGCAAGTTGCTCTAAACCAAACCCATAATTCCATACTCCAGGGTGTCCAGGCCACCCCTTTATTTATTATTACTATTTTTTTTTTTTTTTTTTGAGACAGAGTCTTGCTCTGTCACCCAGGCTGCAGTGCAGTGACACAATCTCAGCTCACTGCAACCTCCACCTCCCAGGTTCAAGCAATTCTTGTGCCTCAGCCTCCCAAGCAGCTGGGATTACAGGTGTGTGTGACCACGCCCAGCTAGTTTTTTTTTTTTTCTTCTTTTTTTGTAGAGATGGGGGCTTCACCATGTTGGCCAGGCTGGTCTCGAACTCCTAAGCTCAAGTGATCTGCCTGCCTCATCCTCCCAAAGTGTTGGGATTACAGGTGTGAGCCACCATGCCCGGCCCCAGTTAATTATTAAATATGTCCCACTTAGTATTAATCATGTCTTTCTCTCCACTCCTATCTCCACTCACCCAGCTCTTTTCAGAGACAATCACCTTATCAGTTTCTTCAGTCTGCTTGTGAAGATTATGTACAGATCCATAAATACATGTATATTCTGTTTTATACAAACACACACTACCCTGAATTTTTTATTTTTTATTTTTATTTTTTTGAGACAGGGTCTCACTCTGTCACCCAGGCTGTAGTGCAATGGCATGATCTTGGCTCACTGCAACCTCCGCCTCCTGGGTTTAAGTGATTCTCCTACCTCAGCCTCCTGAGTAGCTGGGATTACAGGTTTGCGCCACCACCCTTGGCTATTTTTTCATTTTTAGTAGAGACAGGGGTCTCACCATGTTGGCCAGGGTGGTCTTGAACTCCTGACCTCAAGTGGTCCACCTGCCTTGGCCTCCCAAAGTGCTGGGATTACAGACATGTGCCACTGTGCCCAGCCTGTCCTGAGTTCTTGACAGTGTGTCTTGGTGGTGGCTCCATGTCAGCACATATCAAGCTTTCCTCGCTCATTCCCTTGAATGGATTATAACACGTATATGCAGCACCTACTAAGTGCCAGGCACTGCACATTTGCTGAGCAGTGAGGTTGTAACAGCAAACCAGCCAAAGTTCCTGCCTTCATGGGGTTTACAGTCAGGGAGACAAAGAACAGAACACAGACAGGTGCCTTTATCTCCTGGTAAGTTTTATAATGGGAGAACTAGAAAGGCAGAGGAGTGTTGGGAAAGGATCCTGAGGGAAGTGACAGTACAGCGAGGTTGGGAATCCGCCAGATGAGGCCCAAGTGGGTAGGCAGGAGAATTTCAAGTTGAGGGAATTTGCACAAGGCGCAGACATAAGACGCTATGATTCAATACGGGGGAGTGTGGGGGGCTGATGGCCCTCCTGTCAGCCTCGGAAGGAGTGAAGGACTTTAGACTTGATCCCTACAGTAGACAGCATCCAGCGGGCTCAAGTGTGATTGACATGATTGGGCTCCTGTTTTGGAAAGATCCCGGTGACTGCTGTGTGGGAGGAAGATGGATGGGATGAGGGGCCACAGAAGCAGCAGGAAGGCCAGCTGGGCACTCCAGCCATAGGCTCCATAGGCTCCAGCCATAGGCTCACCTCACTGGCTTGGCAGCCCACCAGGCCGTTCCCACGTGGGCTTGGGGTAATCACAGCCTTTTCTGGCCACCTTGTCTCACCTCCAAAATGAAGCAGGGAGGCGGATTCACTCAGCCCACAGCTCACTCATGACCTCAGCCTCCTGCTGGGTAGACCCAGGAGTCATCCTGGGTCCCCCATCCCTGCCTGCCCACCTCTAACGACACCTTTTCCTACCTGGATGCTTCATTATGCAGACTCTGCGCCCCCCTGCCACCAAACGCTGCAGCCCCTCATCTCTTTCCAGTACTTCAGTGCTGGCCCCTGGTCATCACTCAGCCAGCTCCTTTTCTCCTCCCTCTTCCAGTCTTGCAGGTCGACTCCTGTTCAGGAAGCCACTCCCTCTCTCCTGGTGGTTATTCAGCCGATTCTTAGGGTCCCTGTTCTACCCAGGTTTCTCTGGCTCCCCAGCTTATGTCTGGGTCCAAGGACACCCAACTTGGTACCTCTTATGAACAGGAACTGGTGTCTCTCCTATTAGGAATTGTTTTTCCAAGACTGGGGGCTCTCTCTTCCTAAAGTCTCCAGTCTCTATGGGACTGAGTTGACCTTTCCCAAAGCTTCCGGGAGAATATCTCACCCGGTGCTGGTTTCTGTCTTTCTCCACTTTGCTTTGTGCCTGGAAGGCTGCCTTCTACGACTGCATCACTGGACTCTCTTGCCCTCTGACTTTTAGTTGGGTGCAAGCAAGGGGAGGCACTGGCTGTAGATCTGAAGGCAGGAGGAGAGAAAGCCCAGGGCGTCTATCCACCCACTCCCTCGCTGCCAGGCTGCAGTTCGGGCAGCGGCTGCATTTCTCTACCAAGGCTGTAGGCTGCAGCTCCTGTTGCGGAGGCTGCCAGCTCCCATGGCCACAGCTCCCGCTCTTTCCCCCTCCGCCTGGGATGGTAGCCACCCTGGGTGCTTTATCATAGTTTCCTTAAAGCTGCCCCCATCTCTATAAATAGCCTCTTCATTTATGCCCCTTCAATGAAACCTTGGCGTGTTTCCTGTGTTCCCTGCCAGGACTGACTGATCCACTCCTCAACCCCCCACCTCCTCCCTCTCCCTCCACCCTCTTGCGGGGCGAGGGAGTTTGTAGATCTCCCTTTCCATTTGAGCTTGCACACGTTGCTTATGCTCTCAGTTTTCTGTTGGGAAAAGTGGGAATAATTGTGCGACTTCATTCCCGGGATGGTTGCAAGGAGTCAATGCGTGCTCACGAGTCGCGTGCCTGGCACAGTGCCTGGCATATGGCAGAGCCTCGGTAACCGTTGGCTCCTTCCCCTTGCGGAGTGGTTTCCTCCCCACACCAGCCTGGAGCTGACCTGGGGAGAGCGCGCGCTCTGAGACGGGAACGTCGGGACAGAGGGAGTGCTCCTGAGGACAAATCCTGTTTAAAACCACACCTGTGACTGCATTAACCGAGAGAGTGCCTCTCCACGCTTCATTTGCCTTTTAAATGAAGAGTGGGGTGGGCTGTGAGTAGGGGGTCTGCTCATTACAGGAGGACAGAAGAGGCCGCGCGCCCTCCCCAGGCCCACGCTGTCCGCCATTAGTGCAGCCCGGCCCGGCGCTGCTCTCACTCCATTAGCCCTCAGGAATAAAAAGAATGATTTCGTAAGTCAAGAATAATTATTTCGACCAGCTTTCCTCCTCAGCTCGCTACTGCGCCGCCTGGGCTGCGTGTGCTGGCTGACAAATTAATTTCTATTATTTATATTGGGCTAGAGAGGAAGCACAGCCCGGGGAAGGGGGGAACAGGGGGGCTGGGGGAGAAATGAGAGATGGAGATGGAGAGACAGGGTCAGGGAGGTGGAGACAGAGCAGCACCGGGAGGGGCGGAGAGGATCGGAAATTCAGAGACAGAGGAAGGGACGGTGCCTGGAGGAGGATGAAGGAGCGGGGTGGGCAGGCTGGTGAGCTCCGGACTTGGAAGGGCTGGGCCTGGGCCCTGGGTGTGTGGGCACACAAGCCGTCTGGAGTCGGCTTCTCCATGAAGATCTGCCAGGGAGCCGGCCTCCCCATCCTCCGCATTTGGGACATGCTCTGGCATATCATTGAGCACTCAGGGCAAATCCTCCACAGGACCCATCAAAATGCACAGAAATGTCTCTCTCTCTCCCGGCCTCCCAGCCTCCTGCTAGCCCCAGGCCTCCTCCCTGGGAAACCTAAGAAGGTTTCTTTGAACTCACCCCACCCAATTCAAAACCTGGGGCGGCTTGGAGAAAATGTGCCCCAACCCACGCGTTGCCGGGTGGACACAGGAAGCAGAGCTGCTAGCAGGGTGTGCTGCTGGGGACTGGAAACTCACACCCGTCCCTGAGCAAAGACTCAGGGCCTGTCCCTTCAAAGGGAAAGTGGGCAGGGTCGGCCTCCCCAGCCCCACTTCCTGCCAGGATGCACAGCCAGTTAACTGAGCTACCCCGGTCTTAGATCTGCAAATTTTAAAATGATATATATTACACATTTATTTATTGACTTTCTCTTTTGTTAAGAAAAATCTTAAGGGTATAGCGGGATGAGTTTTTACATAGTATACACACACTCACATAACACTAACCACTTAGATCAAGATAAAGCACTTCCAGCATCCCCAGAAGCCCCCTCATGCCAGAATCACCATGAGCCATCCCCTCCTCAACACCTTAAGGTAACTATTATTATTTTTTTTTCTTTTTTTTTTTTTTTTTTTTTTTTTTTTTTTTTTTTGCTGTAGGTTTGCTCTGTCACCCAGGCTGGAGTGTGTGGCGCGATCTTGGCTCACTGCAACCTCCGCCTCCTGGGTTCAAGCAATTCATCTCCCTCAGCCTTCCAAGTAGCTAGCTGGGATTACAGGCACCCGCCACCATGCCTGGCTAAGTTTTGTATTTTTTGTAGAGATGGAGTTTCGCCATTTTGGCCAGGCTGGTCTTGAACTCCTGACCTCCAGTGATCCAACTGTCTAGGCCTCTCAAAGTGCTGAGATTGGCCAGGCACCAATAATTCCAGCACTTTGGGAGGCTGAGGTGGGCGGATCATGAGGTCAGGAGATGGAGACCATCCTGGCCAACATGGTGAAACCCTGTCTGTACTAAAAATACAAAAATTAGCTGGTTGTGGTGGCGCGTGCCTGTAATCCCAGCTACTCAGGAGGCTGAGGCACGAGTATCGCTTGAATCCAGGAGGTAGAGGTTGCAGTGAGCCGGGATCACGCCACTGCACTCCAGCCTGACAACAGAGCGAGACTCTGTTTCACACACACACACACACACACAAAAGTGCTGGGATTACAGGCCTGAGCCACTGCGCCTGGCTGAGGTAATTATTATTCTGACCCCTACCACCACAAATTAGTTTTGTTTGTTGGTGAACTTCATATAAATAGAATCATGCAGTATGTATCTTTTTATGTTGGTTTCGTTTGCTCAACTTATGTCTGTCTGTTGTCCATGCTGCTGTTTGTATCGGTAACTCATTATTTTTCACTGCTATAGAGTTCTCCGTCACATGAACATTCCACAAGCCATTCGACCCTTCTGTTGATAGGTAGCTGGATTTTTTTTTCAGTTTTTGGCTGTTATGAATAAAGCTTCATGAACATTCTAATACCAGTAACATTCTGCACATTAAGAGCAGTGTGACTTTGGGCAAGCTGCCTAACTTCTCTGAGCCACAATTTTCTCATCCCTAAAATGGGAGGGAGGGAATATATTAACTATCGCATTAGGAAATCATGAGGATTAAATGGGATAACACATGCAAAGTGTCCAACACAGTGTCAGTAGGTGCTTAATAAATGTCATTTCTTCTATCACCATAATCTGTGGGAAGCTGGGAAAGAAGGTTGGTATATAGAATTTCCAGCAATGGGACCTGAGGTCAGAAAGACATCTCGAAAGCAACCACCACCAAATCAGCCGGGCATTGTGGCAGGTGCCTGTCATCCCAGCTACTTGGGAGGCTGAGGCAAGAGAGTCACTTGAGCCCGGGAGGTGGAGGTTGCAGTGAGCCGAGATCGCACCATTGCACACCAGCCTGGGCAACAGAGTGAGACTCTGTATCAAAAAAAAAAAAAAAAAAAAGCAATCACCACCACCACAAAGTAATACTATGAGTACCCATGACCATTTCTCGAGCACTCCCACGGCTGGTACTGTGCTGCAGAATCGTATTGTCATTTCTACAATCTGTGAATCGTCTGCATCTGTGGCAGTAGGCAGCATCTGTGGCTGCTCCCTGAGACTTGATTCTCTGTGGCCTTTCAGTCTTCCTCCAGCATCAGATCGGATTCCATCTTAAAGATGGAGAAACTGGAGGCCGGTCGCGGTGGCTCACGCCTGTAATCCCAGCACTTTGGGAGGCCAGGGTGGGCAGATCATGTGGTCAAGAGAGCGAGACCATCCTGGCCAACACAGTGAAATCCTGTCTTTAATAAAAATACAAAAATTAGCCAGGCATGGTGGTACGTGCCTGTAGATCCAGCTACTCGGGAGGCTGAGGCAGGAGAATCACTTGAACCCAGGAGGCAGAGCTTGAAGTGAGCCGAGATCGCGCCATTGCACTCCAGCCTGGCAACAGAGCGAGACTCTGTCTCAAAAAAAAAAAAAAAAAAAAAAAAAAAAAAAAAAAAAAAAGATGGGGAAACTGAATCCCAGAATACTTTAAAAGATTTGCTGCAAATCACTCCGTCCATTTTGATCAATTATTTATTGAAAGTAAAACACGTCTCTTTCACTCCTGGGCCTTCTCACACCCAGCAGAGGGTCTGGCTCAGGGTGGGTGCTCCTGTTTGTAGAATAGGTGAAAACTGCAGGCCTCTGTGCCTGATCCTTCCTTTTGGGCAGCCTTTATCAGGAAAATATGGCTGCTGCCCACCATCCCACTCTGCACCTGATTTCTCACCGAGAGAGGCCTCTTTGGCCTTAAACTGCTGTGACGAACAATGGAGAGCTTTACAGCCTGTTCTGAAAGTCAAAGGGGTCTGGCCCAATATACTAAAGAACCCCAGCATCCTGGGATGATGGGAAACTCCCAGGGGTCATCCCATTTGGCCTCTGGGCTGGGGGTCAGTCCCAACTGGATCAGTGGCCTACCTGCCTTCCAAAGCCCTTGGAGAAAGGGCTGCTGTTCCCCATGTTAGGGATGGAGGTAGAGGAGACCTGAGGTTAGGAGGCTGCAGTCGACTGAAGTTCAGCTTGCCCCATTGCCTGGGGGGCCTCAGGCAAATCACTCAGCCTCTCTGGACCTTGCTTTCTTTGTCTAGGACAGGTCCTTTCTAGCTAAGGGGAATACTTGGAAGAGAGGCAGGAGCCGCTTCACTACACTTCAGAGATTTGGTGAGGGGTGTAGTGGGGAAGCAGTTCAGGCTGCAGTAGTTCCACTCAGGGCCTTGGGCTGCTCTCCTCCCTTCCTGGAGCCATTTGGAGGAAGGACCACTAACTGTGAGGTGGAGGGCTGCTAATGAGCCCCCTACGGACCTCAGAGACAGCCCTGATGGCACTAAAGGGCTTCCCTGAGTTTCCTTAAAAGCCCTGATGGCAGAGAAGCCTCCATTAGCAGGAGGATTAATCACCAGACAGATCTTGGCCACTCCCTTCCAAGGTGCCCCTAGCTGCCCTTGCTGCACCCTCAAGTCAGAGAGGATGGAGTTTGGATGTTCCCACCCATGACCTGCCCTATGTTATCCCAGGTGATACAGCAGGGACAGGAGATGGGGGTCTGTGGGTCTGGGTCTAGAGGACATGGCAGGGAGACAGAGGGACAGGGGATGGGGGCAGAGGGAGGGGCCTGCAGGGAGTGATTGCAGAGAGACCCCCAGGAGAATGTAAAGTAAATGCAAAATAGGCAAACCATTAGTGATTAGTTGCAGGTCAGTCACTCAGGTCCTCTGAGTCGTAAGTTGGCAGCTGTGCACTCCAAGCCTCTGATTGGGCCCAGGGGAGGGTCAGCTGGCATGACCTTGGGGGGCCTGGCCCAGGACTTCCAGCCCCTCAGGTCACCAGCCCTTCTAGGCAGCCTCCCAGGCCACCACCCCTGGGCAATGAGGGATCCAGGCAGCTGGAGGATCAGAGAAACCCCTGTTCATGCTACAAACCGCCCCACCTGCTCCAGAGCCCGGGCAGCCCTCAGCCCCAAGGTGGCCATGCCAATCTCACCCACTGAGGGTACTGGGGCCAAGTCTCTTCTCCCCTCCCCTTTCATAGTGTGCAAATTTCCCTTCTTCCCTCCCCCTCCACCCTACCCTTTTCCCTCTGGCCTCTCAGCCTCTGTCTGAATAGCCCCACTTCCTCCCTCTCTGCACCTGTTAATTATTCCCAGTGACCTTGCCTCAGTACCTTGGATGGGAAATGTACCAACTTCAAATGCCTTTGTGCCTCAGTCACTTAATTTGCACCTGGTTCTCATGTGACACATTCAGAGGGCCCAGCCAGCCCTGGGGTGGGGAGGGAGAAGGGAGACCTGCTCCATCACCTCACTTCATTGAGAATCCCTGCAGCTGCTGATGGGCGCTGCCAGTCACACTTGCCTCTGAGGGCAGCTTGTCCATCTTGCTGCCTCCCACCAGGCCATGCTGGGCACATGAGGAGGGCTTTCCATGCTGGCAGGCCCCAGGGAGATCCTATCACCTTCTGAATATCTGAGCCTGCCCCCAAGACACTCTGAGGGGGAAAATTCTTCCTGGGGTCTCTGCCATGGCAGGAGGAGAGAAGTAAATTAATCAATACTATATTTGCCAAGTCCCTGCCATGTGGCCAGCAGTGTTCTGGGTACAGTGCTATAAAATGAAGTGAAAGAGTGGGTACAATGTATTCAGAGAAATCACCTTTTCTGAAACCCCCTTCCTCAATGTGCTCTGCCAGCAAAACGAGGTCTATAGGCCTGTGGGCCTGAGTGGGGAATTCCATCTCTGGAGCATTCTCTGGGAAAGTGAGGGACCCCTGAAGCAGGTGGTGAGGGAGACCCAGAGGGGAGAAAGAGGAGGCATCTGGCCCAACCTTCACCCCAGGGTGGCAGGGGCCCGAACCAGTGACACTGGACCCCACAGTCTGGCCCTCAGTAGTGGTGGATGTGGGTAGCAAGGGGGCACCAGGCAGTTCTGAGCAGTTATGAATGGAGGACAGCGGGGGAGGAGTCCCTAAAATCCTCACGCCAGTTCCGTGGAGTGCTGACTCCAGTAGGATGAGTTGAGCTTGGCATTTTCCTGCATAGTAACTCCTGGAGTCAGACACTGTTGTTAGGGGTGGCAGTGGTGGTGGTGTTTGTCCCTTATCTGGCCCAGGGACCCTCACCTGTTCCCCAGTTTTCTCCATCATGCTCCCTTTCCTTCTAGGAAGAGAGGCCAGGAGGCAAAGAGGAGGAGCTAGGAGATGTGGGGCTCTCTGAGCCATGAGGAAAGTGGGAAGTCACTGCGTGGATTCTCCTCATCTGTAAAATGGGGGTGCTCCTGCCTGCCTCCTGGGGTTGAGGCAGGAATCAGGTGAGAATGGTGAGGTGCTCTGGGGACTTGAAAGTGCTATGTAAGGGTAGGGTCTCAAGTGCATGGCCCCTTCATGAGGGTGGTTTTGCAGGTTCATGGAGAGGTGTAAGTTACAGCGTGCTGGTTCTACCTGCCCTTCTTCTTCTACCAGCCCCTCCCCACCTTCCTGAGAACTCAGGCACCCACAGTGTCTCTGCAGAATGTTTGGTAGCCACTCCCCTTCCCCCACAGCCTCAGGAAGACCCACTCCTCTCCTGGTTTTCCTCTCCCCTCCCAGTCTTCCCCCTGCCCCCTCCACAACACAGCAGTGTCCTTTGTGACATTGCTACGATGGCTGGGAATCAGACCCCCTACCTCCCAGGGGCCTCTCCAGTGTGAGAGCCACATCAGCTTTCCAGTATCCCCCATTGTGGTGGCCCAGACACCCGCTGGCTGCCCCTGACCTTTAAGCAGTGCTAGGATCCTCTTCCAACTCTCCTCCTCGTTCCCCCAGCTTCAGGCCCCACTGCTCGTGGGCCAGCCTTAAGGCTGCTGTCTCTGCAACCACCAGGGGAGGATCAGGTGTGTAGTGACTGGGGCCTGACTCCTCCCTGGGGCCCAGGAGAAATCGAACATCTTCTCTTCCCATCTTTGACTCGGCAGCCTGAGAACCTGAGCCCCCACTTCTGAAACTGGAGCAGAGAAATGTGTGCGGTTGGGAAAGAGCCTGCAGAACTTGGCTGGATCCTGGGCAGCCTGAGGTGCAGGATGCTTGGCTGGGCTGGGCTTGAGGATGGAAGGGGTGGGCCAAGAAAGAAAGATAGACAGGGCCTGGATTAGGGTGCCTCGCTCACCTCAGGCATCAAATTTTAGGGGTGCCAAAAAACTCAGCAATTAAGAGACTTAATATTTGAATGAGCTACTTTTAAAAATCAAAATTAGTGCAAAACAAGATCCGTGATTGTGGCAGTCCCCCCTCCTTCAGGGTTCTGAATGATGCCCCCCTCCTGAAGAGGTCTACATGCTCGAAAACTTGTGAATATGCTAAATTATATGGCAAAGGGGAGTTCGGGTGCAGGTGGAAGAAAGGTTGCTAATCAGCAGACCTTAAGGTAGGGGGAGGAGCCTGGGTTGTCCAGGTGGAGCCAATGTAATCATAAGGGTCCTTAAAAGCAGAAGAGGGCGGCAGAAGAATTGGAGTCAGGGAAAGAAATGTCATGGCAGAAGTGGAGTCAGAGCAATGTGATGTGAGAAAGACTTGCCTGGCTTTGAAGATGTATGAGGGCCACTGCCAAGGACTGCAAGCAACCTCTAGAAACTAGAAAAGGCGAGAAAGCAGATGCTCCCCCACAGCCTCCAGAAAGAAATGAAGTCCTGCTGACACCTTCTTTTTAGCTCAGTGAGACCCGTGTCAGACTGTGACTTATAGAACTGGGAACTAATAAACTTGTGTCGTTTTAGGCACTAGGTTTGTGGTAATTTACAACAGCAGCAATAAGAAACTAATACAGTGAAGAACCAAATACCAACCTTTTACATAAAGACAGGATCAGGAGACGCTAGGCCCCTGGCCTGGGGACGACAGCCTTAGTGCTCTTGCCCACTCAGTTCAGCCCTTGAACTGCAGGTGAGATCAAGGGGGCAGGGACGACAAGCCAGAGCTAAGAGGGGAGTTGGGGGGCACTATGGCAGCTCCCGAGATGGACTGACTGGCAGGGGCATGGTCTCAGGGTGTGATGGGGGTGGGGAGATAGGAGGGAGTGAAGACAGGAAAGAGGTGGGAAGAGGATAGAGGAACAAAAGAGCACAGAGGCACGGCTAGAATCAGGCACAGAAGACTCAGAGGGCCGGGCGCGGTGGCTCGTGCCTGTAATCCCAGCACTTTGGGAGGCTAAGGTGAGCAGATCACTTGAGGTCAGGAGTTCAAGACCAGCCTGGCCACCATGGCGAAACCCCATCTCTACTAAAAATACATAAATTAGCCGGGCACGGTGGCATGTGCCTGTAATCTCAGAGAATCGCTTGAATCCAGGAGTCAGAGGTTGCAGTGAGCTGAGACTGTACCACTGCACTCTAGCCTGGGTGACAGAGCCAGACTCTGTCTCAAAAAAAGAGAGACTCAGAGAATTAGAGCTGGAAGCAGAAGTAAAAAATTAGAGATCTCACTAATTTCTGTTTGGCTGGTATATTCGTATTATATTAATATTCATAATGTTTATAAATGACAATTATACATAGATACTGTTAAAAAGCCAAATACGAAAAGGTTTATAATGAAACAGCCATTTCCACACTGGCCTTCTCAGCCCTGCAGTCCTGCTCCTGAGACGCAGCCACTTTTAAGTTTTAACTGTTTTTGTTTTTTTCCTAGTATTTTCAGATTCATATGCAAAAAAATACTTATTTTCCTATTTATGTTTCAGTTTTAAGTATTAACTATTGACTTTATAGTATGGAAGATGAAAAGTTAAGTTTGCTAAACCCAACCCTCCACTTTTTCTCCGCCAATGTAGTTTTATCATTTTATTCCATCTTTTAAATTGTTTAATAGAGACAAGGTCTTGCTATGTTTCCAGGTTGGCCTCTGACTCCTGGACCCAAGCGATCTTCCCACCCCAGCCAGAGTAACTGAGACTACAGGCATGCGCCACCATACCTGGCTCCAGTTTTTTTCACATTTTAATAAATCAATATTCATTGTTTATTTTATTATGATTTTGCAAATATTATTCATGGTTGAGCCAAAAAGTAGACTCTGATTACATTTTTAAAATTGTATTACCCTGCTTCCTGTGGAGTTAATTACTGGCTCTATTAAAAAAAAAATCTTAGGTTTTCCTATATATATCACAAATTTGACAAATTCTTTTTTTTTTTTTTTTTTTTTTGAGACAAGTTATCGCTCTGTTGCCCAGGCTGGAGTGCAGTGCTATGATCACGGCTCACTGCAGCCTCGATCTTCCGGCTCGAGTGACCTTCCCACTTCAGCCCCCAGAGTAGCTGGGACTAACAGGTGTGCACCACCACACCTGCCTAATGTTTTATTTATTTATTTTTTTCCAGAGATGGGATCTCCCTATATTGCCCAGGCTAGCCTCCAACTCCTGAGCTCAAGCAATGCTCCCACCTCAGCCTCTCAAGTTGCTGGGATTACAAGAACGAGCCACTGCACCTGGCCCTGACAAATTCTTGAACAGTTTTTTTTTTTTTTTTTGAGATGGAGTCTCGCTCTATCACCCAGGGTGGAGTGCAGTAGCGCGATCTCGGCTCACTGCAAGCTCCACCTCCTGGGCTCACGCCATTCTCCTGCCTCAGCCTCCAGAGTAGCTGGACTGCAGGTGCCCACCACCACGCCCAGCTAATTTTTTCGTATTTTAGTAGAGACAGGGTTTCACCGTGCTAGCCAGGATGGTCTCGATCTCCTGACTTCGTGATCTGCCCACCTCAGCCTTCCAAAGTGCTGGGATTACAGGCGTGAGCCACCGCGCCCGGCCCTCTTTAACACTTTAAACACATCCGATGATCTAACCATTTTGTTTCTTCTTTAGTGATATCTTTCTGGAAGTGCCCTGTCCTCCATTCAATCTGGATGTATTCTTCTCTGGGACTGCTGCCCAACTCTCATCTTGGGAGTTCTCTTTACAGTTATCTTACAAATGCCATCTACCTTTCGCCTGTGTTGCATTACTTCTTTCCTGGGCCATAAAATCTTCTCTTTCTTGATTGACTTCCTCCTTATTTATTTATTTATTTATTTATTTATTTATTTATTTATTTATTTTTATTTTTTATTTATTTAATTTTTGAGACTGAGTCTCGCTCTGTCGCCCAGGCTGGAGTGCAGTGGCCGGATCTCGGCTCACTGCAAGCTCCGCCTCCCGGGTTCAGGCCATTCTCCTGCCTCAGCCTCCCGAGTAGCTGGGACTACAGGCGCCCGCCACCTCGCCCGGCTAGTTTTTTTGTATTTTTCAGTAGAGACGGGGTTTCACCGTGTTAGCCAGGATGGTCTCGATCTCCTGACCTCGTGATCCGCCCGTCTCAGCCTCCCAAAGTGCTGGGATTACAGGCTTGAGCCACCGCGCCCGACTGACTTCCTCCTTTTAGTGGAGCATATTTTCCAAGAGATATTTGAGAAACGGTCTACAGGAGACATACATGTTAAGATCTTGGCCGGGCGCGGTGGCTCAAGCCTGTAATCCCAGCACTTTGGGAGGCCGAGACGGGCGGATCACGAGGTCAGGAGATCGAGATCATCCTGGCGAACACAGTGAAACCCCGTCACTACTAAAAAATACAAAAAACTAGCCAGGTGAGGTGGCGGGCGCCTGTAGTCCCAGCCACTAGGGAGGCTGAGGCAGGAGAATGGCTTGAACCTGGGAGGCGGAGCTTGCAGTGAGCTGAGATCCGGCCACTGCACTCCAGCCTGGGCGACAGAGCGAGACTCTGTCTCAAAAAAAAAAAAAAAAAAAAAAAGATCTTGCAGGACTGAAAATGTCTTTGTTCTACCTGCCCTTTGGTTGATAGTTTTGTTGGGTATACAATTCTAGATAGAAAACCATGTCCTCAGAATTTAAAGTGCATTGATAATTGTCTTCTAGTTTCCACTGTTACAGAAAAAAATATCTGAGTTCATTCTGACTCCCTTTTCTTTGCAAGTAACCAATTTTTCCCCCCTCTGGAAGCTTTTAGGGTTTCTTTTATATCCCTAGTGTTTTGAAATTTCATAATGATGTGTGCTTTGTAGTGGCCTCTTTCTGTTCATTGTTCTAGATAATCTCAAACATGTGCTGGAAATTTTTCTTTTATCCTTCCTTCCTTCCTTCCTTCTTTCCTTCCTTCCTTCCTTCCTTCCTTCCTTCCTTCCTTCCTTCCTTCCTTCCTTCCTTCCTTCCCTCCCTCCCTCCCTCCCTCCTTCCTTCCTTCCTTTCTCTCTCTCTCTTTCTCTCTTTCTTTCTTTCTTTCCTTCTTTCTTTCTTTTTTTTGAGACAGGGTTTCACTCTTGTCACCCAGGCTGGAGTGCAATGGCACGATCTTGGCTCACTGCAACCTCTGCCTCCTGGGTTCAAGCGATTCTCCTGCCTCAGCCTCCCAAGTAGCTGGGATTATAGGCATGCGCCACCATGCCCAGCTAATTTTTGTATTTTTAGCAGAGACAGGGTCTCACCATGTTGGGCAGGCTGGTCTCGAATTCCTCACCTCAGGTGATCCATCCACCTCAGCCTCCCAAAGTGCTGGGATTACAGGCGTGAGCCGCTGCATCCACCTCTTTTATTATTTCTTTACCTATTTTTTCCCTCTGTAGTCTCAGTTCTTTTTCTTAGTTGCTTATTTAAAGATGGGGTCTTGTTATTTTGCCCTGGCTGTTCTTGAGCTCCTGGGCTCAACCAGCCCTCTCTCCTCAGCCTCCCAAAGTGCGGGGATTATAGGCATGAGCCACTGCTCCCCAGCCTGTTCTTCTTTTTCTGATATTCCTGTTAGTCCTATGTTAGACTTAATTGACTGATCTTTGGATTTTTTATTTTTTTCTCACATTTTCCCACTCTTTGTTTTGTTTTGTTTTTTTCTATTTCATGGGAGATTCCCACAACTTTATCTTTCAACCCTTATATTGAGTTTAAGCCATTATCCTTTGAAATTATTTTTAATTGTTAAGAGCACTTGTTGTCTGTTTCTTTTTATATTATTTTTATTTCATGGATACAACATAGTCTCATCTCTCCACAAATAATGTTTATATTGCTTTTCTATTTTGTAAGTTTTAATCTGCTTCTTGCATAATTTCTGTTTTCTCATATTTCCTTTTTGCCTGTTTGTTTTGGTCTCTGTCTTTCAAGTTGGAGACTTTCTGTACCCATGTGATGATCCCTGCTGTCTGTTCATATTTAAAAGTGGGTTACTAGGAAATCATTTGACAGCTCCATGGGAAAGCTGTCAACTATGTGGGTCTCATGGAAGGGTGATCAGGTGGGGACCCAGCTGCTTCCTTGGCAGATGCCCAGTGTCGGTATATACACACTTTCTCCTGAGCCAGTCAGTTTCTCCAAGGAGAGATTCTCCATTCTCCTGCCTGGGGGTATAAACCCGACTGCCAGCATACTGAGAACTGAGCAGAGGGAGAGAGCTGTAGTTCCATTATTCAGAATATAGACTTTCACCTTATCACCCTTTCCAGCAAAGTATCTGCAGCGGACTGAGTGGTAACCCTCGAAAACATATGTCCATGTTATAAACCCTGAAACTTGTGGATGTTTTAATATAAACCTTTTTTCTTTTTTTTGAGACAGAGTCTCGCTCTGTCACCTAGTCTGCAGTGCAGTGACACAATCTCAGCTCTCTGCAACCTCCGCCTCCTGGGTTCAAGCAATTCTCCTGCATCAGCCTCCTGAGCAGCTGGGATTACAGGCGTGCACCACTATGCCTGGCTAATTTTTGTATTTTTAGTAGGGATGGGGTTTCACCATGTTGGTCAGGCTGGTCTCGAACTCCTGACCTCATGATCTGCCTCGAACTCCTGACCTCATGATCTGCCTGCATCGGCCTCCCAAAGTTCTGGGATTACAGGTGTGAGCCACTGTGCCCGGCCTAATATGAACTTATTTGGAAAAAGGGTCTTTGTATCCTGGATGAGGTCATCCTGGATTATACAGGTGGGCTCTGAATCCAATGACAAGTGTTCTATAAGCCACACACAGAGGAGAGACACACAGAGAAGAGGAGGAAGGGCATGTGAAGATGGAGCCAGAGACAGGAGTGATGCAGTCACAAGCCAAAGAACACCTGGAGCCACCACAAACTAGAAGAGGCAAGGAATGGCATCTCTTTGGAGCTCCTGGAGGGTGGATAGCTCTGCCAACACCTTGATTTCAGACTTCTTGCCTCCAGAACTATGAGACAATACATTTCTTTGTCCTAAGCCACCCAATTTGTGTTAATTTGTTATGGGCATTCTTGGAAACTTATACAGGGGCTAAGCATGCTGGCTCAGGTCTGTAATCTCAGCACTTTGGGAGGCTGAGGCGGGCAGATCACTTGAGGTCAGAAATTTGAGACCAGCCTGGCCAACATGGTGAAATCCTGTCTCTACTAAAAATACAAAAATTAGCCCAGGTATGGTGGCACGTGCCTGTAGTCCCAGCTACTCGAGAGGCTGAGGCATGAGAATCGCTTGAACCTGGGAGGCAGAGGTTGCAGTGAGCCGAGATCACGCCATTGCATTCCAGCCTGGGAGACAGAGCGAGACTGTCTCTAAATAAATAAAATAAAATAAAATAAAATAAAATAAAAGTATCCAGGCATGGTGGTGCTCGCCTGTAGTCCCAGCTACTTGGGAAGCTGAGGATTGCTTATAAGGATTGCTTAAGTCCAGGAGGTTGAAGCTGCAGTAAGCCATGATAGAGCCTGCACTCCAATCTGGGCAACAGGGCAAGACCCCGTCTCAAAGACAAACAGACAAAAGACCCTGTCTCAAAGTCAAACAGACAGAAAACTCTGTCTCGGCCGGGCGCAGTGGCTCAAGCCTGTAATCCCAGCACTTTGGGAGGCTGAGACGGGCGGATCACGAGGTCAGGAGATCGAGACCATCCTGGCTAACATGGTGAAACCCCGTCTCTACTAAAAAATACAAAAAACTAGCCCGGCGAGGTGGCGGGCGCCTGTAGTCCCAGCTACTCGGGAGGCTGAGGCAGGAGAATGGCGTAAACCCGGGAGGCGGAGCTTGCAGTGAGCTGAGATCCGGCCACTGCACTCCAGCCTGAGCGATAGAGCGAGACTCTGTCTCAAAAAAAAAAAAAAAAAAAACAAAAACAACAACAACAACAACAAAAAACCTCTGTCTCAAAAACAAAACTAAACTAAAAAGGCCCTAAGCAGTGGCTCACGTCTGTAATTACAACAGTTCGAAAGGCTGAGGTGGACAGATTGCTTGAGCCCTGAAGTTCAAGACCAGTCTGGGCAATATGACGAGACCCCATATCTACTAAAAATATTTTTAAAAAGCCAGGTGTGGTGGTGTGCATCTATGGTCCCAGCTGTGTGGGAGGCTGAGGTGGAAGGGTCGTTTGACCCCAGGGGGCATAGGTTGCAGTGAGCCAAGACTGTACCACTGTACTCCAGCCTGGGTGACAGAGTGAGACCCTGTCTCAAAAACCAACCAAACAAACAAAAAAACCCAACAAAAAAATCTTATATCTTATAAGATTGCCAACTTACAGTGGTTTGACTTATAATTTTTTCAACTTTATGTTGGGTTTATTAGAGTATTAAATGCATTTTCAACTTATAATATTTTCAGCTTATGATACATTTGTCTGGACATAGCCCCACTGTAAGTTAAGGAGCATTTGTATAGCACCCCACCTCCCGTTAGCCTGTTAGTCCTGTGACCAGGGGCCCTTTGGTTCAACCTTTGCTGGGAATAAACCTTCAGTCTTCTACTGGGGTGACAGCAGAGTAATTGGCTGAGGTCTGAGGCTCTCATTGTATCTACTAGAGGCTTTTAACTAATATTCCAGTTTTCAGCCTTCCCCTCATTCCCACCTGCAGTGGTACCTGGTGTCTTCACCTGGGCCTTGCTGAGGTTCTCTGGTGCGAATTGTCTGGCTTTATGTTGGCAAACCCCCTCCAGACCCCCAAACTTGCAGGGTTACAATTCTCCTTTTTATACGGTAAAAATTCATTGCCACTTGTATGACTCAGGGTTCTCCAGAGAAACAGAACCAATGGAATATATATAGAGATACATTAGAGGAGATTTATTATGGAGTTAGCTTACACAATTATGGAGGCTAAGAAGTCCCATGATATGCCATCTGCAAGCTGGAGGACCAGGAAAGCTGATGGGACAATTCAGCCTGAGTCTGAAAGCTCGGGAACTTGCACAGGGGTCAGGGGAGGGGACTGGTGTGTGCCCTGGGGTCCAAAGGCCCGAGGAGCAGGAGCTCTGATATCTAAGGGCAGTAGAGGATGGATGTCTCAGCTCAAGAGAGTGAATTTGTGACTGGGTGCGGTGGCTTACGCTTGTAATCCCAGCACTCTGGGAGGCTGAAGTGGGCGGATCACTTGAGGTCAGGAGTTTGAGACCAGCCTGGCCAACATGGTGAAACCCTGTCTCTACTAAAAATACAAAAATTAGCTGGGCATGGTGGTGCACACCTGTAATCCCAGCTACTTGGAAGCTGAGGCAGGAGAATCCCTTGAACCCGGGAGGCAGAGGTTGCAGTTAGCTGAGATTGCACCACTGTACTCCAGTCCGGGTGATAGAGTGAGACCCTCTCAAAAAGAAAAAACAAACAAAAAAACCAGAGTGAATTTGCCCTTCTTCCATTGTTTTGTTCAATTTTGTCCCTCGATAAATGAAATGATGTCCTCCCACATTGGTGAGCGTGGATCTTTACTTAGCCTATCAATTCAAATGCTGATCTCTTCCAGAAACACCCTCACAGATACACCCAGAAATGTTTTATCAGCTATCTGGGCATCCCTTGGCCCAGACAAGTTAACACATAAATTAGCCTTCATGCTACCCATCTATCAGCTTTCCAACTTCCAAAATTGTAATCTCTCTCATCTGCTATCATTTTTCACTGTTTTGTGTGGTTTTGCCTTTATTTAAAAACACCTTTGACTGCCATTTAGTGGTGTTTTAGGAAGGAGAAGAGATAAATGAGTATACTCAATTACTTTAATCAGGAGACTCACATTCTTAATTTTAATTATTTAAGATTGGTTGCTGTAAGGAAGCTCATGCACTGTCTAGCGTGCCTCAGGCTTCCCAACTCCCTGCAGTGCTGCCTGAGGTCTGATTTGCACATTTATGTTCTCTACCTGGCTTCCTTCTGCAGTTATCACTGCTTTAGGTACCCTCTAGAGATCAGAATTCCAGAGAACCATGGCACCATGGCAAAGCGGGTATTTGGCAATGTAACTTCTGCCTAATTCTTCCCATTAAAGATATCCTGGAACTGGGCTAGAGAAGTAGAACGAATTAGAGTTAGGAAATTGGGGTAGGAGAGGAGGGAAATAAGGCTGGCTCACTTTAGCTTGGTTGACTTTCTGATTCCTTAGTTGTGTAATCTACTAGCTCCTGTTTTCTTTCCTACTGCCTCAGTTTTCCCATTTGACTAATAGGCACAATCATCAATGCCCAGTGGGATGAGGTTGGCACAGTGAAATAAGACATGAGAAGCCTCTGGCTGGGCATAGTGGCTCATGCTTGTAATCTCAGCATTTTGAAAGGCCAAGGTGGGAAGATCACTTGAGCCCGGGAGTTCGAGACCAGCTTGGGCAACAGAGTGAGACCTCGTCTCTACAAATAATTTAAAAAAATTTTTTTGAGACAGGGTCTGGTTCTGTCACCCAGGCTGGAGTGCAGCAGCACAATCTCAGCTCACTGCAACCTCCACTTCTCCAGTTCAAGTGATTCTGCTGCCTCAGCCTCCAGAGTAGCTGGGATCACAGGTGTCTGCCACCACGCCGGGCTAATTTATGCATTTTTAGTAGAGATGGGGTTTCACCATGTTGGCCAGGCTGGTCTCGAACTCCTGACCTCAGGTGATCTGCCTGCCTTGGCCTCCTAAAGTGCTGGGATTACAGGCGTGAACCACCATGCCCGGCCAAAAGTAATTTTTTTTTAAGACATAAGAAGCTTCAACAGAAGGAAAGCTGGGTGCTTGGCTATTTTCACCTTTATCTGCAGTGCAACATGTTATCTTGATTGGCAATGAATTGTAATGCTCAGATATATCTACTCCCCATTGCAACTACCTACCTGGACTCCACTGTTGGAAGGAGAGATCTTGATACTAAAAGACAATGATTTCGGAGTCCTGTTTTTGGAATTGGTGTCTCCAGCTGGGAGATCTGACCACCGCATTCTAGGTTCCTCAGCAGTCCCCATACTCATCTGCTCCAATATTGGAGAGTGTGGGAATTTTTCAGCTATGAAAGAGACAAAAGGCAGCAAGAGGGATTCCAGGAGGAGCTACAGATGCAGAGGTGGTTGAGGCTGTTGAAACTGTGAGAGGCCATTGTTTTGGACTGAGCTCCTGCACTAGGCCCCAGCAGACCAGCCCAAACCAAAAATGGAGTCACTCATGCTAAATGGCATATAGTCAAACTGCAACTTTAAGGAAGCAGATCCCAAAATATACCAGTCTTTTTCTGAAAACAGGAGATTCCAGTCTATCTGAGTCAGTGTAATAAGGAACCCCTTCTACTTTACCCCTTGCAGAAAGACAACATGAACTAATCTGATGTTAATCAATTAATTTATTTCTATTGTTCTGTTTCCTTGTTCCCACTTTACAAACCCACTGTTCTGCCATTGCCCAGTGGGAGCTCTCTTTCTATTTTGTAGAATGGAGGCTCCCCTGATTCATGAATTGTGAATCGAAGCCAGCGAAATCTATAAATCTGTTGTAATTTTGCCTTTTGACAAAGCCAGGGTCTTCGCTCATCTCTGTCTGCCAGGGGGCTTCGAAGGGGATACTGAGCAGTTGCTGTGTTTGGGGAGGGAGAGGGAGGTGGAACTTGCTACAATTCTCCAGTGAGAACCAACTAAGCACTTGGCAAAATATGCAGTTCCTTTTTCCATCCCTCCCCTTCTCCCTAAAGCTCCAGGGGCCCCTGACAGATCATACAGTGTAGGATGTCTGTCTGATCAGCTGGTTTTTTTTTTTTTTTTTTTTTTTTGAGATGGAGTCATGCACTGTCACCTGGGCTGGAGTGCAATGGCACGATCTCCGATCACTGTAACCTCCACCTCCAGGGTTCAACCCTCAGCCTCCCAAATAGCTGGGATTACAGGTGCCCGCCACCATGCCCAGCTAATTTTTTTTTTTTAATTTTTCTGTAGAGATGGGGTTTCACTAGGTTGGCCAGGCTGGTCTCATGCTCCTGACCTCATGATCCGCCCGCCTTGGCCTCCCATAGTGCTGGGATTACAGGTGTGAGCCACTGGGTCCCACCAGGTTGTTGGTTGGATTAAGTTGAATGGCTGCAGCCAGACCTTCCCTGACCTCCCAGGGGCTGGGACCCAGGGAAACAGGGTCCAGTAATTCAGACCACAATTGTTTTAAAAGGTCAGCTGAGAGCACCCACATCCTCACTGCCCCCAGGGCTGATTCCCCATGGTGCTGGTCCTGGGAAATGGGGGGCCAAGGGAAAAGCAGAATCTGACAGTCCCAAGGCCCTACCACCCCTTCCTCTTCTCTCCCCATCTTCCCTCTCCCCTGCCCTTCCTCCACCATCCCCCAGGAAGCAGTAGACACAATCAGCAACTTTTATTTATTTTTTTTTAAATAAAAAGGCACTTTAGGGCTTTTATGGAGGAGGCTGAGGCCCATTAAGACACAAATTAAATCTTTGTGGGAACAGCCAGAGTGCGATTCCCTGTGTGAGGAAGGCCCCTCACTGGCACTGCTGCCCCCAGCCCCAGGTTTCCATTGGCCTTGGGCCTGCCGCCCTCCTCTCTCCCCCCAGGATTAAAGTGCATCTCAGCAGCAAGAGGGGAAATTAATCAGTCTTTGTATTAAGTAGGTTATAGGGCAGGGCCGGAGAGTGGTAGGAGGAGAGAGAAAGAAGAAGCAGGTGAGGGAGCCAAGGAGTGAGGGGAGGGTGGAGGAAGGGAGTGGGGCCCTCTGCCAGACAGTAGTCTACTGCTTTATTTAACTCTCTCACCAAGTGCAGGAGGGAGTTGCTATTGCTAGCCCCACTTTACAGATAGGGAAAACTGAGGTTTCACCAAGTTAAGTGATGTGACCAAGGTCATGCTGCTAATGTCAGCTGGGACTTGAATCTTCTTTCAGAGGAGAGGGGAGAAGAAAAGGAAGAGAGAGAAGGCTGGGCACAGTGGCTCACACTTGTAATCCCAGCACTCTGGGAGGCTGAGGCGGGTGGATCATCTGAGCTCAGGAGTTTGAGCCCAGCCGGGGCAACATGGTGAGACCTTGTCTCTACTAAAAATACAAAAATTAGCCGGGTGTGGTCGTACACGCCTGTAATCCCAGCCCCTCGGGAGGCTGAGGCAGGAGAATTGCTTGAACCTGGGAGACGGAGGCTGCAGAGAGCTGAGATTGCGCCACTGCACTCCAGCCTGGGTGACAGAGGGAGACTCCATCTCAAAAAAAAAAAAAAAAGCAAGGAGGGGGGTACACCCATTGTTCCCCTTTCCTCATCCCGTCCCTCCACCCCAAGAGCATTGCTCTGCAGTCAGTTCAGGAGCTGGGAAGTCCTTCCTTCTTTCTAACTGCCCTTCCCTGTGACCAGTCACTCTTGAGGGGCCCACAGAGAAGGTGTGTTTTATCTGGGCGGAGCACTGGATGAGTAGGTGTGGGGAAGGGGCCACTAGCCAGTCTACCCAAGTAACCCCTTGGGAGCTGTGCCAGGTGCTGGAGTTTGGAAAAGGGGAAGGGGTAGAGATGGAAAAGCTGTTGTCCTTGGAGGCTCCTAGGTGAGGGAGTCAGGAGCCAGTGTGAGGTAGAGGGGCTGAGCTCCCTTTGCCTTCCTCCAACCTGTGCTGACCTGTCATTCATTTGTTCAACAAATGTTTATTCAGCACTTGCTGCGCTGCTGGTGGGGGGCTAAGTGCTTCAGTTAGAGAGCAATAAGAATGAGAATAATGCCATATTTCTTCTTTCTAAGAAGCATATTTTTCCCACAATTTTAACATTTCTGAAACTAGGAAGTGTCTTACAAGCAGCAAATGTTATATTTCCAGCAGTGTTTTTTTTTTCTTAGACATAAAGTCATGGTGTGTCCAAACCATGACAGTTTAATGAAAATTGGTAGTAACTGTGCTTATAGTACTTACAACACACCAGTGACTGTCCTCACTGCTCTACACGTATTAACTCATTGGGTCCTCCCAGCCATCTGAGGTAAGTATTATTACCATCTCCATTTTAGAGATGAGGAAACTGAGGCACCAGGAGGTGAATTCTTTTTTTTTTTTTTGAGACAGGGTCTCACTCTGTTACCCAGGCTCGAGTGCAGTGGCGCAATCACAGTTCACTGCAGCCTCGACCTCCTGGGCTCAAGCAATCCTCTCCCCTCAGCCTTACAAGTAGGTAGGACTACAGATGAGTGCCACCATGTCTGACTAATTTTTTCTTATTTTTTGTAGAGATGAGGATCTTGCTATGTTGCCCAGGCTGGTCTTGAACTCCTGGGCTCAACTGATTCTCCAGCCCCGGTCTCCCAAAGTGTTGGGATTACAGGCACGAGCCGCTGCACCTGGCCAAAGAGGTGAACTCTTATCTCCCCGTCAAAAGTGGCCAGCACCATGGACTGCCTTGCAAACACTAATGCCAGGCTTGTAACCAGGCTTTCACAGTGCTACAAAGAGAACACCAGAGAGGATGCCCACCCTGGAAACCTCCCACCTGGAGAAGGCTGTGGGGGCCCTTCCAGTCCTCCCCTCTGTCCCTTCTCCTTGGTGTGTGGTCTGCAGTGATTAATCACAAAAGCACCTGTCACTCCTCTTAGCCTGACAGCTGTCAGCTCAGCCCAGGAGAGGGTGGGATGGACAGTGGGGTGGGGGAGCCATGGAGAAACTCAAAGAGCTGGAAGTGGAGCATCTCTTCATTTCTCCTGGTCTGTCTCAAGCTGGGGAGGCACCTGCTGATGGGGAAGGTTTACAGTAGAGAGAAGAAAAGGGGAGAGAAGTTACTAGAAATCCCTCTTCCCTTACCACCCACACTCCAAAGCAGGCCAAAAGCCAACTTGGGAGGCAAAGGGACTGGGATGTTGCTTCTCTCTCCGCCAAACCTGTGAACCTAGGCAAATCTCCAGCCCTCAGTTTCTCAATCTGGACAGTGGGATAAATTCTCCACATGGAGACCCTAGATGAGAGACTAAGAAATAACAATTTTCCAGGCCTTTCTTCTGCCTGTGTCTTCTCCCTCTGGACTACTCCCCACCCTGCCCCCTCCGCCCCCCAACCCCGCCCCACAACATTCAGTTCTACCCCCTCCCCAGACTGACTCTGCCAAGTGCTGGGAAATGAAGATCTCACCTGCCAAAAGGAACTGGGAGGGGTGCCGAGGGCCCTGCCAGCAGCCCGGAGCTGTCAGGATGGCGATAATTAATTAATCAATCCATCCGGGGAGGCCCACGGCAGCCTCTCCTGGACACAGTACAGCAGACAGAGACAGCAGCTACTGCAACCAGGTTGCAGCCAGGGAGGCTCTGCCAACCCAGGCCACATGAACCTCGGGTCCTGCAGTCTGAGCTGGGTAGGGGGAGTAGAAAGAAGGGGCTTGTCTTCCCATGCCTGATGCATCTCACACTTGCTCATTCATTCAACAAATACTACTAAGCACCGGCTCTATGTCTTGGATCAGGTTTGCTGGAAGCAGAACCTGAGACAGGGATTCAGACACCTTTGCTTCCTCAGGGAGTGCTCACTTCTCAGGAATCCCTGGCAGAGGAGGAGGCCGAGCAAGGATGTGCTCTCAACTACAATCTAGCCTCGGCGTGATCCACAGAGGGCTCTGGAGCGTACCCCACACTGCAAAGTTTTCTCCCCGTTTAAGAAGAGGGCCAGCCCCTCCCACTCTCCTCGGTTGGTCATTACCTGTGCGCTGTGGAGGGTGGGTAACCTCCAGGGCAAGGTGCTTCCCATCAGCAGACAGTGAGACCCCAGCAAAGGGGCAGCTGGGAGCCATTAGCAGCCAATATCCACAGTAGCTGAGGGGTGGGTGCACCGCATGGGTGCAGGGGCTCCAGGCCTGGTATCAGCAGGTTGCACTACACCAGTGGTTCTCCAAGTGTGGCCTCCGGACCAGCAGTATCTGCATCCTGTGGAAAATGAAAAATTTCAAGTCCTATCTCAGAAATCCTGAATCAGACATCCTGGGTGTGGGACCCTACGAGCTCTGTTTTATTCTTAGCAGCCCCTCCAGGTGCTTCTGGTGCTTGCTCACTTTGGAGAACACTGAACCACAGGGTACAACGGTGAGCAACAGAGTCGCAGTCTCAGTGCTCATGGGACTTAGAGCTAGTGTGGCTGATCGGCAGGTTGCACACGAGGCTATTTATGGGTTTGTGGACCCAGGTCTGTGGCCAGTAGCTCAGCTGGTTTGACCAGGTTTTCCACATAGTGGGATACTCCCAAAGCTCCTGCCATGGACCTTCATTCTTGAAGTCATCTGTAGCCTAGGACCCCTCTCTTTACACCCATTGTACAGTGTTCTTCCCTCAACACCCCACCGTGGTGCCACTGTGAGGGGAGGACATTCATATTTCGACCAACGTGTTCTGAATCTCTTCTGGGCTCTTTCTTATAAGCTATGTCTTGGATTCCTCTCTGAAGCAGCTCCTGTGTTGTAGACATTAGCATCCCCGTTTCACAGCAGAGGAAACCGTGGCTCAGACTAACTTGTCTAAAGCGGCACTGTTAACAAGGAAAGAGGCCAGGCATAGTGGCTCATGCCTGGATTCCAAACATTTTGGGAGGCCAAGGCGGGAGGATTATTTGAGACCAGAACTTTGAGATGAGCCTAGGAAACAGTGAGACCTTATCTCTATAAAAAAAAATACAAAAATTTGCCGGGCGTGTTGGTGCATGTCTGTAGTTCTAGCTATTCCTGAGGTTGAGGTGGGAGGATTGCTTTAGCCCCAGAGGTTGAGGCTGCAGTGAGCTTTGATGACACCACTGCACTCCAGCCTGGGTGACAGTGACACTCTGTCTCACATAAAATAAAATAAGGGGAAGAGAAATCAGGACTTTTGAATCCAAGCTCAGCTACCGTGTTCTGCTAGAAATAACTTTGGCAAGCCGGTAATGTGGGTAACCTTCAGGTGAGGGGAGTGGTGGGACACGGGACACAGGAGCCTTCTGGGGCACTGGAAGGACCATATCTTGATCTGGGTTGTGGTAACACACTTGTATGCATAGGTTAAAAAGTCACTGAGCTTTACACCTAGGATTTATGCATTTTATTGTATGTAAATTATACTTCATTTTTTAAAATGCAGAAACCAAACCCTAAACAGTCACAAAAAGACAAATACTGTATGATTTCACTTATTGAGGCATCAACAGTGGTCAAACTCGTGGAAACAGAAAGCAGAATGGTGGTTGCCAGGAGCTGTAGGGAGAGGGGAAGGCTGAGTTGTTTTTTAATGGGTACAGAGTTTCTATTTTACAAAATGAAAAAATTCTGGAAAGTCATTGCTCAGCCATATGCGTATACTTAACTCTACTGAGTTGTACACGTAAAAATGGTTAAGATGGGACAGGCATGGTGCCTCACGCATGTAATCCCAGCAGTTTGGGAGGCTGAGGCAAGTGGATTGCTTGAGTCCAGGAGTTCAAGACCAGCCTAGGCAGCAGGGCAAAACCCTGTCTCTACAAAAAATACAAAGATTAATTAGGCATGGTGGCACGCCTGTAATCTCTGCTACTAGATAGGCTGAGGTGGGAGGATTGCTTGAGCTCAGGAACCAGAGGTTGCAGTGAGCCGAGATCACGCCACTGTACTCCAACCCGGGTGACAGAGCCAGAGCCTGTCTCAAAAAATAAAAAATAAAAAATTGTATGTTATATGTATTTTATCACAATTTAAAAATTTTTTTTAAATCCTTAAAAATCTTGCTTTGGGATGCTCCATGAAGTAGAGGCACTAGATGATAGATGGCTGCTCTTTAATAGCACCAACTGGGGATTCACCTCCTGAATGAACTGGTTAGGACTTTAGACTCTTGAGGTCAGCAAAGGCAAGCCTGCTCGCCTATACCCCGATGGGTGTTTCATTCTATGCGGAAACCCCTTCTAGTGACGGGAGCTCACTCTATCCATGCTGAAAAGTAACTCAAGATAATGCTGGATACTTAGAAGACACAGACAAACATGAAGGATGCCTGTCCTTCTTTGCATAGCTCTATTAGAAAGTCTCCTTGTATGCAGTTACTTGGGAGGCTGTGGCAGGAGGATCAGTTGAACCCAGGAGGCGGAGGTTGCAGTGAGCCGAGATCACACCACTGCACTCCAACCTGGCGACAGAGCGAAACTCCATCTCAAAACAAAAACAAAAACAAAACAAACAAAAAAAGAAAGTCTCCTTGTATAAAGCCCAAAACTCTGCCCTTGGTCCCTGTTCTGAACCTTAGCGCCATGGAGTATGAGTAACACTCACACAGGACCAACCTGCAGGGTTTTGTTTTGGTTTGCTTTGGTTTTCCAGCCCCGCACGTTTGAAACTATTTCTTCTTTGCTGGACACATACTTCCGGTGCCAGGCAGGGCACAGTCATACAGAGATCTGACCTCTGCCTCTGTGTCCTGTTGCCCAACAAGTCAGTCAGCACAGTGGGTGTCAGGAGTATTCCTTAGCTAACATGGAAGTGACTGCAAATCAAATAAACATATCCACTAAACCCAACCTAAATGGATCTCTTACTCAAATTTCCCTGAGCTGGATCCTGTAAATGCCCATGGCCCCTCCAGTACCACCCAACACAAGGGAAAGTGTGATGAGGAGAAAGTTAGAGTGGAAAAGAGACAGGGATCTTAGCTGATCATGGTTCAAGTTTCTACATTTGCAAATTGTATAAAGCCATGTGACCACGTGCACATGTTTGCTAAAGCCCTTCCGAGGATCTTGGAAGGGGCCTGTGTAAGTGAGCAGCCCTGAAGCACAAGCTACGTTAACTACATGGTGAATCCAGCTCTGTCTGTGGACTGTGCGACCATGGAGGATGGGGTCGCCCTGAAGGTTTTTGACGCTGATCCTCCTCACCCCTGCCCCTATCCCCAGGCTTCTCTTTTGCTGGGTAAATATGATCAGTGTCTTCTGTGATTCCTCAGAAATAGCTCCCTGCTTCTGTTCTGACCTGGTGGGTGGTAGTTTGTCTACATTCCTTTAGAAGGGCCCGGAACTGAGTGACAGCTTGCTGATTGCATCTGCCAGAGCAGGATATTCAACTCCACACATCCACTGATTCCCTCAAATGGCCTTGGGACCAAGGTGTCACAGTTAGGCACTGCCCATCCTTCATTCATGGATTAATCTGGCAACAATTTCAGAGTGTTTCGTTTGCGCCAGGCCCCAAGGTAGGCCCCAGGATGCAGAGACAAACAGGAGAGTCCCTGCCCTTGGGGAGCTTACACCTCCCACTTGCCTAGCTGCAGCTATAACCTCATGACTCCTTCTGCCCCCATCCTGTTCCCACGAACTTAGCTTTTAGCTCCAATCCCAGAGCCTTCCACAGAGCCTCAACTCAATTTCATCTTATTTGATTTGCTCCATTTGACCATTCTGCCAAAATCATTTTGGATCTTGTTTCTGCGTGCCCTGTCCTCTCTCTCCTTCCTGGCTGTGTGTGATCTACGAAGGTGATAAGCCTGCCTGTTATGTCTTTATTGCAGTCCCTGATAACAGTGTTCGACTGCCCAGGCTGAGGACAGAGCCTGGAGGCACTAGGAGTTTCCCTCCAGGTGGACACAGATTCCTTAATCAGTACCCTTTGGAGACAGTGGTTCAGTCCACCTAATTACACAGTCTCCCAGGCATGCTTGTCCATTAGTTCTCAAGAACATCACAAGAGTCCTTGTCACATTTCTCAGTGAAGACAAGACACATCACATCTGACATGGTTTCCTTTTTGTCAGTCTGGCAACCCTGTCAAAAGAAGAGTGGATTTTGTTTTCCAGTCACCAACACCAAACTTTTTTTCTCAACTTTTTGCTGAAGAACGTATTTGGAAAAGTCCCCACATCATAACTGTACAGCTTGATGACTTTTCACAAAGTGACCCACCATGTATTCATCACCCAGATCAAGAAATGGAACAATACCACCCTGCCCCTTGAAAGTGCCCTCAGCCGGGCACGGTGGCTCAAGCCTGTAATCCCAGCACTTTGGGAGGCCGAGGCGGGCGGATCACAAGGTCAGGAGATCGAGACCATCCTGGCTAACAAGGTGAAACCCCGTCTCTACTAAAAAATACAAAAAATTAGCCGGGCGAGGTGGCGGCACCTGTAGTCCCAGCTACTCGGGAGGCTGAGGCAGGAGAATGGCGTGAACCCGGGAGGTGGAGCTTGCAGTGAGCTGAGATCTGGCCAGTGCACTCCAGCTTGGGTGACAGAGCGAGACTCCGTCTCAAAAAAAAAAAAAAGAAAGTGCCCTCATTTCTCCTTTCTGTCACTTCCCCTTGCCGGGAGTAACCCTCATGTGACTTCCAACACCATAGACTAGCTTCTCCCATTTTTGAACTTTGCATAAATGAAATCACACAGAATATATTATTTTGTATTTGCCTTTTTTCCAACATTATATGTGAAATTCATTGTATGCTATCATAGATGCTTACTCTCATGGGTGCATAATATTCTATTATATGAATATGCACAATTTATTTATCCATTCTACTGGTGATGAGTGTTTCTTCCAGTTTAGGGCTATTATGAGTCATGCTGCTATGACCATTTTGTTATTTATAATGTGGTGCACGTAGGTACTCCTATGTTGAGTCTGTACCTAGGAGTGGAATCTCTGGGTCATGATGTATCCATTTTGCAGCTTTGCCAGAGTTTTGGAAAGTAGTTGCACCATTTTATATTCCCACCAGCAATACACGGATCTTACCAACATTTGGTATTGTTAGTCTTTTAAATGTTATCCCTTCTATAGCATGAAGTGATGGAAGTGATATCTCACTGGATTTGTATTTCCCTGATGACTAATGATGTAGGGCCCTTTCCATGTGCTTAATGGCCATTTGGATAGCCTCTTTTGTGAAGTGTCTGTTTAAATCTTTTGCTCATTTTTCTCTCGGATTGTCTGCCTTTTTCTTATTGATTTGTAGGAGTTTCTTTTTTACATTCTGGATATGCACTGACTCTACTCTTAACCTCAGCCAATTATTTTTGCAAATGAGTATATTTGATGGCAGGAGGCAGCTGGAGAGTGAGCACTGCTTTAGTGAGAAGCTGAATCATGGAGGAGCTGGTGATTCCAGTTGTCATTGTTCATAATCAGGATGCCATGTTTTTCTTGAAGAGTGATGAGGCTGTATGCAAGATGAAAGAATCTAGGAACAACATGTCGAGGGTAACAGGGCAAACCCAATAAGTTGGTGGGGCGAGATGGCAGGGGAGGGCATCATAGTGTCGTGAAAGACTTTGAGGTTAGTTGTCAGAAATGCTGAGCTCAGGCCCTGGCCTCACCACTTCTAGATGTGTGATCTTGGATAAATCACTTCGCCTTTCTAAGCATCTGTTAGGGGATTCTGGATAACAGATAATAGGCCGGGCGCGGTGGCTCAAGCCTGTAATCCCAGCACTTTGCGAGGCCGAGACAGGCGGATCACGAGGTCAGCAGATCGAGACCATCCTGGCTAACACGGTGAAACCACGTCTCTACTAAAAAATGCAAAAAACTAGCCGGGCGAGGTGGCGGGCGCCTGTAGTCCCAGCCACTCGGGAGGCTGAGGCAGGAGAATGGCGTGAACCCGGGAGGCGGAGCTTGCAGTGAGCCGAGATCCGGACACTGCACTCCAGCCTGGGTGACAGAGTGAGACTCCGTCTCAAATAATAATAATAATAATAATAATACCCATTTTACAAGGTTTTCTGAGGTTAAATTAGAAAGCCTATAAAAATGTAATATTTTATGCAAATATCAAATATAGCTTGCAGTTGGGAGGACTGCAGAAGTCTGGCTTAATCTAGTAACCGCTCAATAAATATGCATTGTTATGTTTCTAGGGTATACCAGGTAGACAATCTAGTGATAGAGATTCTGATGTCAGATTACCTGGGTTCAAATACAAGTTCTGTCACTTGTTAGCTATGTGTCATTAGGCAAATAGCATCTTTGCGCTAGTTTCCTTAGGATAGGATGGTATCTAACCACACAGGATCTGTATGAATTAAATGAGATAATTTATATAAAGATAAAAAATAATTTATGTATTGACCCATACCAGGCTCACAGAAGGCACACAAATGTTAATTATTGATCAGTAGCTACTTATATCATCTCACATTTTGAACTGAACGAAGCAGAGTTTGTGCTGTCATCGCTTTGCACATGAGGAGAGGTTAAGACAACTGCTAACACCCATGTCCTGTAAGTGCTAGAGCTTGGATGTGAACCCAGGCCTCTGTGGGTCTGTTGCAGTCCAGTGCATCTAACTGGACTGCTATCCAGCTCATATTTGTCCATCCTACTTCCAAGAACACCAGGAAAGCCTTTGTCAGATGCCTCCCTGGATTTCCCAGGATGGAGGGAGGGGAGTGGAAGAGGGGACGCAGCTGCAGGGTGGGTTGGGCATGACTGATCTGGTGTGTGGGAGGGGCTGAGAGATTGAGGCTGGTGATTCCATGAGCCTTAAGCTGCAGATTCATCAGGAGCCCCGCATTGAGGGGCTCTCCCGAGCCCCATGCCCTGCAGCCCGGGATAGCCCCGAAGCTTTCCGTAATGAGCCTGCCACATGGCTGGACAGAGACTTATGACTTCTGGTGGCTGGACTGCCTCCTCCCGCTTGTCCTCCCTGGTTATTTATCACATTTGTCCCTCTCGAGAGGCAGGGCCATCGCTTACACTGTCCAGAACAGCGAACGCAATAAAGCCAGTTCTACGGGAGGCTCTGAGCCCTGCCCCCTTCACTAAGGGTAGGGAGGAGGCAGAAGAGCCCTCCTGGTGGGGGTGAGGGAAGGTCCCAGCAGCAATGCCAGCCCGAGTCCAACTACCTAGGAGGTCTCTAGCAGCATTGCCACCACTGTAGTGATGGACATCACTCTCCCCTCCAAGCTAACGTGGCCCTAGCAGGATCAATAACAGCATCCCCACACCCACTCATGCTGTTACCCCACACCACCCTGGGCACTACTGCCATCAATAAGACCAATGGTGTCGTTAGTGACATCACCATCATCCTGCTGCAGTCAGCATCACCACTACCACCATTGTCACCCACAGGAAGTTAATCGCCAGCCTGGCTTCATTATCCACTTTAGCTTGGCTCAGAGAAACAAACAAATCAGAATTTTCACAGCTGTTTCCTGCCTCCACTCCCAACTTCTGCACCACGAGGGACCTCTGCAGAAGAGTCCTGAAGGCAGGGTCCTCCTTGTCCAGCATCCCTGGTTCTGTGGAGGCGGACTAGGGTCATGAGAAGAGCTGGACTCTAGACAACCTGATCTTGGACTCCTCTGTGCCACCAACTAGATGAGATGCCTGGAGCCAGTGCCTCAGTAGTCTTATCTGTAAGGTGGGGATAGTGAAATTCACCTCACCAGGTTACTGTAGGGATACGTGTTAAGTATATGGTACATAGTGAGTGTTTAATAAGTGGCACATACAATGATGATCATAGTTATCATTATTCCAGGGCAAAACTGCTCTCCTAGACACTCAGTTCCCTGAATGGCGGCCTCCTTGCCTCTGCCCAGAGCCTCCCGCTGTCCTAGTCACCTAGCTCAGGACGGTGACTTCTCTCCCCATCTCCTGCTGCCCGACCCAGTTTCTGTGAAAACCCATGTTTCTCATGGAGCAGAGATGGCAGAGTCACATCTACAGGTCTCATCATCCTATTAGGACAACATCAGGGTAAACATTAGTTATTCACAAACCCAATTACATTTTGATTACTCTGACCCAAGTGAGATTGGGGTTACTCTCACTCCACATTTATTTTTTGGTACAAGCTTCTTAAGTTGCCAGGAGAGGAAAACAACCCCACTGCCTCCCACTCTACCCAGGCAGGAATCTTCTCCTGGGTCCCTTATTTTCTTCTTCCCTGTTCCTAAACGCAGCTGTATCTGGGCACTTGGTCATTCAGTGGGGGAGCAGAAGGGGCTGGTCCAGGGAGAGACGGAATTTCAGTTAGAGTGAAGGGAGAACTGCCAACAGGGAAGGGGGCAGGAGAGGACAGGAGGGAAGTCAGAGTGTCTTTGCCCAGCTGGGGAGACTTGGGAGCTGCGTGCATTTGGGGCCAGGTGGTGGGCTGACCTCCCAATGCCTAGGATGCACTGTCATAGTCTAGGCTGTGCCTCTGGTTGACATGTTCAGACTTGAACTCTGGATCTTCTATGAAACCTGCCTCTCCCATAGTCTTCTCCATGTCAGTAAAGCCTTCCAGTGGCTCAGGACGAAACCCTTGGTACTGTCCACGGCTCCTTTCTTTCTTTTTCTTTTTTTTAATTTTTTCCTTTTTTTTGTTTTTATTTTTGAGATAAGAGTCTCTGTCACCCAGGCTGGAGTGTAGTGGTATGATCTCAGCTCACTGCAACCTCCACCTCCTGGGTTCAAGCGATTCTTCTGCCTCAGCTTCCCTTGTAACTGGGATTACACACATGCACTAACATGCCTGGCTAATTTTTGCAGAGAAGGGGTTTCGCCATGTTGGCCAGGCTGGTCTCGAACTCCCGACCTCAGGTGATCTGCCCACCTCAGTCTCCCTAAGTGCTGAGATTACAGGCGTGAGTCACTGCTCTGGGGCCACAGCCCCTTTCTTTCACTCCAATGCACTAGCGAATCCTTTGGCTCCACCTCAACCTATGTACATCTCACCAGCTCCACGACTCCCACCCCCTGGTCCAATCCACTGCCAGATGACTGCAGTCCCCAGGTGTCTCTCCCATGATAGTCCATTCTCAACACAGCCACCAGAGTGACCCTTTTCAGTGTGTGTTGACCAAGTCACTTGGCCATTTGAAATGCCACAAGGGGTTTCTTTCTCTCAGAGGAAAGCCTGAGTCCTTGCAATGTCTCCCAGGTCACCCCCCCGCCCCTTGACCAGGCCCCCCACACACCCCTGCCTGCTCTCTGGCCAGGCCTCTGATGTGCCTCTGCCCAATCTCTGGCCAGGCCCCCCATGCGCCCCTGCCCACTCTCTGGCCAGGCCCCCATGTCCCCTTGCCCGACTCTGGTCGGACCCCCATGTCCCCCTGCCCGTTCTCTGGCCAGGCCTCCGATGTGACCCCTGCCTGTTCTCTGGCCAGGCCCCCGCGCCCCCCTGCCCGCTCTCTGACCAGGTCCCCCACACGCCCCTGCCTGCTTTCTGGCTTTGCCTGCATGGCTCTTCCCTCACTCTCTGCTCTAGCCACGAAGATGCCAAGCAGTCTGGCCTCTGGCTTTGGCACTTGCTGTTCCTGTGGTTGGGACACTTTCCTCAGAGATAGCCACATGTTTGTGCCTCCCCTGCTTCAGACCTCTGCTCCAGAGTCACCTCACCAAAGAAGCCATCTCTGTCTGCCAGGTCCCAGCAGAAAGCAGAAGGCCACACAGATTCAGATCCTGTGAGGAGAGTCTACACAGGCATGGGCAGGGGGTTTGGAACCCACAGGGATAGTGCAGGACCCCCAGGCAATTGACTGGGGAGGGGGGAGAAGGGTGGGTGCAGCTGTCACAAGGCCAGACAGGATGGGGAGGTTGTGGGAGGCAGCTGTTAGAGAATCCCAAAATAAAAAGGGCTCTCTGGAAAGGATGACCAGATAGAGGCTGAGATCCTTGGTCAAGGGAAGCATCCAACCCTTTGCTTCTGGGCTTCTCAGGGACTCCCCACTGGCTGAATTCATGGAAGCCAGAGGGCAGGGAGCCGGGTGATGCAGTCCTTGCAGGCCAGCCTCCCAGGGCACAGACCTGGGTGAAGAAGGGTAGAGAGTCGGTCTGGAGGGGCAAAGGGAGGATGTTCAGGTCATCATCTGAATAGTGACCACATTTATTTAAACATCACCCCCAGTACTCCATCCCTCTTCCTTATTTTGTCTCTTTTTTTGAGATGGGATCTTGCTATGTTGTGCAGGCTGGTCTCTAATTCTTGGGCTCAAGCGATCCTCCCACCTCAGCCTCTGGAGTAGCTGGGATTACAGGCGTGAGCCACCATGCCCAGCTCCTGCTTGTTTTTCTGTATACCACTTAATACCTTCTTAAAATATCCGTAATTTTTCTCCTTACTCACTGGATTGTAAGCTCCACAAAGCTGGGGATTTTGTCTGTTTCGTTCAGGAATGCATCCCCAGTGCCTAGAACAATGTCTGGTATATCATAAATGCTCAACAAATGTATGCTCAAGGAGTGAATCCGTGACCAAAAGAGGGAGGCAGTAGCGGGGCGGGGCCAGGTGACAGCTAATGTGGCCTGAGGTCTCTTCCTACAGCCCAAGGTCTCTAGGTTTCACTCTGGAACTTGCCATTCATAATAGAGAAAGAATGCATTTGTTGTTCAGGTAATTGGTAGTAACTGACAGTAATTTCAAGTAATTAAACACTAATTAATTCAATGAGTCAGTAATGTATTTATTTATGGTATCTGTGTTTGTTCCCTTATAAATATTGGTATTACTTTTGTCAGGTAATTAAAATCCACTGGGAAAGTCACTGAGGTCCCAGGAGATTGTAGAAGCTTGGCTTGGCCTGGGCCAAGAATGAGCTCTGGGATGGAGGCTGGACGAAGGCCCTGGGCTGGAGCTCATATAGGACGGGCTTAGATACTGGTGAGGGGTTGTGTGTGTGTTTAGCTGATGTTAGTTTGGGGCTGGGGAATGAGAGATGATCAATCACAAAATCCTTTCCAAGTTATTGACTTCTCTTTTATTCCCCTTCCCAATTCAGAAGTATTCTTTTAGGCTGTAATACATGAGGTTCATTGGGGACACTGGCTATAGACAGTCCTCTCCTCCTCAACTTCTTTTCCAAGGAAACAGCAGTGTCCCGAGCCCCTGGACCTCTGCCCTGCGGTCTGATCCTCTTGGCACTAGACCACCCAATTATGGGCTGGATAGAAGATGGAGAAGGAGAGGAAAGGAGATCTTGAAGGACCCAGAGCAAGACCTGAAGGGGGTGGGGAGAGCAGAGGAGATCCTGAGCTCAGAAGAGGCAAGCTTTGGGGGTCTCGATGACTTCGAGCCAGGCAGGTCCCATAGATGGGCTGGCCTAGAAGGACAGTGTGATGGCAATCACAGAAGACATCACCCGCATCTTTCTAGATTCCCAGCCCACACTCCCCTAATACCCTCAAACTAGTAGCGTCAAATGTTAGGGTTTCTCAGAGGCCAGGGTTTTTTTGTTTGTTTGTTTGTTTTTTGTTTTTTTTTTTTTTTTGAGACGGAGTCTCGCTCTGTCGCCCAGGCTGGAGTACAGTGGCCGGATCTCAGCTCACTGCAAGCTCCGCCTCCCGGGTTTACACCATTCTCCTGCCTCAGCCTCCCGAGTAGCTGGGACTACAGTCACCCACCACCTCGCCCGGTTAGTTTTTTGTATTTTTCAGTAGAGAGGGGGTTTCACCGTGTTAGCCAGGATGGTCTCGATCTCCTGACCTCCGCCCGTCTCGGCCTCCCAAAGTGCTGGGATTACAGGCTTGAGCCACCGCGCCCGGCCAAGGCCAGGGTTTTATGAGCCCCCAAGAACTGCTATTCCTTTTCCCGGTGTGGCCTTTCCCCCTCCAAAGTGACAGTGGGGAGGCATTAAGGCACAGACCATGGAGTCAGATGACAAGGGGTCAGATGCTGGGCATGATGTGTTGGGCAAGTGACTTAATATTTCTGAGCCTCAGTTTTGTCACCTGTGAATTAGGGATAATGATGGTATCTGCCCACAGAGTTGTTAAAATGTTTAAATGTGCTTGTGCCCCTAAAGCACTTAGCCCACATGACCTGACAGGTAGGAAGTACTCAATTCACATTAGTTACTAGAATGGCTGCTGTAGGTGACTGGCCCCCTGTGACTCGCCTTTTGTGTTCCAGTTTGAGCTCACCTCTTACCTCAAAGAAGCTTCTATCCCTTTTGGTCCTGGCCAGTCTTAAGAATTCTGCTTCCAAGGGCTCAAAATTTCCCCACTTCTTTCCTTCTAGATCTGCAGTGGGCACCTTCTTAGCAGCAGACCTCTACTCCTGGCTCCCAAATGTCTGCAGAGATTCTCTTTCCTCTGCCTCTGCACCTCCCCTGCTGCCCAGTCTCTGGTGCCCAGCTGCACGGTGCCCTCCAGCTTCAAGTTTCTTTTTCTTTTTCTTTTTAAATTATACTTTAAGTTCTGGGATATATGTGCAGAACTTACAGGTTTGTTACATAGGTATACATGTGCCATGGTGGTTTGCTACACCCATCAACCCGTCATCTAGGGTTTTTTGTTTGTTTGTTTGTTTGTTTGTTTGTTTGTTTTGAGACAGAGTCTTACTCTGTCATTCAGGCTGGAGTGCAGTGGCCCGATCTCGGCTCACTGAAACCTCCACCTCCCAGGTTCAAGTGATTCTCCTGCCCCAGCCTCCCTAGTAGCTGGGATTACAGGCACCCGCCACCACGCCTAGCTAATTTTTGTATCTTTGGTAGAAACAGTGTTTCACCATGTTGGCCAGGCTGGTCTCGAACTCCTGACCTCAGGCAATCTGCCTACCTCAGCCTCCCAAAGTGCTAGGATTACAGGCATGAACCACCGTGCCCAGCCCTGTCATCTAGGTTTTAAGCCCTGCATGCATTAGGCATTTGTCCTAATGATCTCGCTCCCCTTCAAGTTTCTTACAGCATCTCTATGACCCACTGCCCCCAGCACTCTTGCTCAGTCCCTCTGTCTCTGTCTCACTATCTCTGACTCTGTCCCTGTCTTCTTTGTCTCTCATTTCCCCTCCCCTCTCCCGCTTTGTTCTCTCTGTCTCCCTTAATTAGCAGTACTCTGGAACAGAAGTGTTTTTATTATGTTTTATTTATTGAATGGCTTTCTGTTTCCTGTTCTTAATTTAAAAGGCAGATCAATAAAATGCTTTATATTCCTTGTTTAAAACAAAACAAAGCTAAGTTAAGTTGTTCTTTGTTCATGTGGCTCTTCTTTGCTTACTTCTTTCTCTGTAGGAAGAAAAGGTTCCTCACCCACGTTCTCTTCATTGACAAAAACACTTAATTCATTCACTCAGTAAATTATTCAGTAAGAGCCCCAGTTGTGGGCCAGGCACTGTGCTGGACTCAGGGAGTATATTAATCTGTTTTCACACTGCTATAAAGAACTGCCCGAGACTGGGTAATTGATAAAGGAAAGAAATTTAATTGACTCACAGTTCAGCATGGCTGGGGAGGCCTCATGAAACTTAAAATCATAGTGGAAGGCAAAGGAGAAGCAAGGTATCTTCTTCACAAGGCGGCAGGAAGGAGCATGAACACAGGAGGAAGTACCAAACACTTATAAAACCATCAGATCTCGTGAGAACTCACTCACTATCACGAGAACAGCATGGGGGAAACCACCTCCATGATCCAATTACCTCCACCTGGCCTCTCCCTTGACATATGGGGATTATGGGGATTATAATTCAAGATGACATTTGGGTAGGGACACAAAGCCTAACCATATCAGGGGACATGGAGATAATATAAAGCAGTGTTCCTGCCCCAAGGGCTCCTATCTAGCTAGGGAAACTGATTTGGACACCAGGACATGCCAGAAAATATTAGAGCTGCTATGTCAATGTGTATGGTATTGGATGTGGTGCAAGGGGGTGGGGAAGGCTTCCTGGGTGGAGAGCAAGTTGGGCTTAGAATTCAAATGTGAATAGATGTCTTGACTTGGGTTCACCCAGAAGCAGATCCTAAAACAAGGAAATGAGCGCAAGTAGTTACTTTGGGAGGATCCCAGGGAGCACTGGCAGGGGAATAGGGAAGAGAGACCCGGAAGAAAGGGAGGAAGTCAATACAGAGTACATCAATGAGAGGTTGCCATTTTGGGCAACTAGGGCTCAGTTCCTCTGGGATCCTCTGGGAAACTGTGTAGAACATACCTTAGAGTTATCCCAACTGAGTGGTGAGAGATTTGGGGTATTTACACTCTTGTCACCTGCCATCCATCACGGATGAGGGCTGTCTTGGGGAGGCATTAATTACCCCACACTTCTGGCCTGCTGCACAGATGGCAACATGGACTCTAGTGGCCAGAGAGAGCCTTCAAGCAAAGAAATGCAGGTTGTAGCAGTCAGGCTAGTGTGCACTGAAGCCATAAGAATGAAGGAGTGTGGGCCGGGCACCAATATCACCTGCTATGGCAGGTGCTGGGGGAAGGGATGGGCATTCCAGACAGTTGGAAAGTGTGATCGAGGGCAAAATATGGGGTGACCCCAGGAGGCCACACATAGTTCTGTGTGGTTCCAAAATTCAATTTCAGGAAATCTGCCTTTGTGTAACCTGGGCCTCAGCTCCCTCATTTATAGAAAGGTGATAAAAATACTTTCCCCACTCACCCAAGATGATTTGCACAAAGCCCCCAGCTTGGACCCTGCCGAACAGAGCCCAGTTCAGCCCTTTCCTTAAATTCCTCCATCTCATCTCCTGCCAGCCTGCAAGCCCTGGATATGCGAGGCTATTTATGATGCCCTGTCGATATCTGTCTTGGCGGAGGAGCGTGGAGGGGATGGATGGAGCCTGGGGTCTTATCCATCAGTCACTTGGCTGCAATCTCTAAAGAGATTTTAATTGTGAGCTCAGATTTACTCCAGTCATCAGCAGCGCCCGCCTGCCTCTTTACCAGTAGAGAGTGGGGCCTGCAGGCCCTCTGTGGTTTGCCAAATAGATGTCTTGTAGCAACACTGAGGAAATATTTGCTGCAGTGAAACAATGTGCCTGGTGGAAAGCAATCGCCCTAAATCGCCCCCTGACAGCCTGCCAGAGCCCTACCAGGGGCTCCTTCCACTATGCACTCAGCTTTTTCTCCAGAGCTGTGCTTCTGCTACCTACCCAGGGAAGAGGATGACGGCCTCAAACCTAAATTGGAGGGAAACTGAAGCAGGGGCAGCATTCCCCCTCCTCTGGGCCATGTGGCAGAGGGGACAGTAGGAGAACAGGTGGCAGAGGTGGAGGGTAGTGTGGAAGCCCTGGGTTAGAAAGACCGGGACCAGGCTGGGCGTGGTGGCTCACACTTGTAATCCCAGCACTTTGGGAGATGGAGGCAGGCGGATCATGAGGTCAGGAGTTCGAGACCAGCCTGACCAGCATAGTGAAACCCCATCTCTACTAAAAAAACAAAAATTAGCCAGGTGTGGTGGCGCACTCCTGTAATCTCAGCTACTCCGGAGGCTGAGGCAGAAAAATTGCTTGAACCTGGGAGGCAGGGGTTGCAGTGAGTTACGATCGTACCACTGCACTCCAGCCTGGGCAACAGAGCAAGACTCCATCTCAAAAAAAAAAAAAAAAAAAGCAAGACCTGGACCAGGCCCATCCTGAGCCAAAGGTTCAGGGGATGTTAGCCCCTTTCACAGCTAACAACCCCTGGGTTAAGAGAAGTGAGCCTGAGTTTGTGCAGCAAGCGATGACGGGAATCTCAGCTTTGGCCCTCTGGGTTTTTGCTTAAGGTTACGTCTTTGGCCCCCCAGCATCCCTTTCTGAACTCTCTTTCCTGTGCCTCTGTAGGGGACCAGGGCCCCTTCACCATCAGTGTTTGCTTTGCGGAAATGATCTACTTCCAAAGCTTGTGCCTCGGAGTGAGTTTCATTGACCTCCTCTCCCAGAGGTGGCCAAAGTCTTCTCTCCACATGTCAGGTCAAAGTGCTTATATCCTGATAAAAGGAGAACCTCTGGGGGAAAGGAGGATGAGGAACAGGAGATGGAAGAGGAGGAGGAGGAGTGGGGGCAGGAGTGGACAAGAGACCCTTCCTAGACTGGAAAGTCACTCAAGGAGCTTCCTATTCTGCCTTCAAGACAGAATGGCCTAAGTGCATATTCCCTTTAAAGCAGCAGGCTATTTTTGTAGAATTTATCCAACAGAAGCAAAACAAATAGAACAAAACCACCAGCCCACAAGAATAGCATACTTGACATCTATTGTCACATTGCTGCTAGTGATAGCAAAAACCCAGAAACCTGAATGTCCATTGATAGAGGCATGGTTAAACAAGTTTTATGGTCCAATTTTTGAATATCATGATGCTGTTAAAAAGGAAGTAGGCTTGCTGCAGTCATGTCTATACTCCCAGCACTTTGGGAGGCTGAGGTGGGTAGATCACTTGAACCCAGGAGTTGGAGATGAGCCTGGGCAACATGATGAGAACTCATCTCCACAAAAAATAGAAAACATTAGCCAGGCATGGGTGACATGTACCTATGGTCCCAGCTACTTGGGAGGCTGAGGTGGGAGGATCACCTGAGCCTGGAAGGTCAAGGTTGTGATGAGGCATGACTGTGCCCTCCAGCCTGGGTTACAGAGTGAGACTCTGTCAAAAAAAAATTAATTAAATTTTAAAAAGGACGTATATCTAATTGTTGACTCACAAAGTTATACATGAAAAAATCAAGTTGCAGAGTGATAAGTGTATTTGGGTCCCATTAAAAAAATCTGGGCCAGGTGCGGTGGCTCACACCTGTAATCCCAGCACTTTGGGAGGCCGAGGCAGGCAGATCACAAGGTCAGGAGATCGCGACCATCCTGGTTAACACAGTGAAACCCCATCTCTACTAAAAATATAAAAAATTAGCTGGGCGTGGTGGCAGGCACCTGTAGTTCCAGCTACTCGGGAGGCTGAGGCAGGAGAATGGTGGGAACCCAGGAGGCGGAGCTTGCAGTGAGCCGAGATCGTGCCACTGCACTCCAGCCTGAGCGACACAGCGAGACTCCGTCTCAAAAAAAAAAAAAAAAAAAAAAAATCCGTATGTGGCTGGGTGTGGTGGCTCATGCCTGTAATCCCAGCATTTTGGGAGGCCCAGGTGGGTGGGTCACCTGAGGTCAGGAGTTCAAGACCAGCCTGGCCAACATGGTGAAACCCCGTCTCTACTAAAAATACAAAAATTTGCTGCCGGGCATAGTGGCGGTCACCTGTAATCCCAGCTACTGGGGAAGCTGACGCTTGAACTTGGGAGGCAGAGGTTGCAGTGAGCTGAGATCGTGCCACTGCACTCTCCAGCCTGGGTGACAGAGTGAGACTCTGTCACACACACACACACACACACACACACACACAAAGTATGTGTTTGTGGATAGGTAAGGAAAAGCACAAACACGGAGGAGAGTCATATTAAGATTAGGGCCAGCTGTGAATAAAAGGAAAAAAAGACCACAAAACAACAATGTTTAAACAAGATAACATATTTCTTATTTCTCACGTATTTCTTCTTAACCTTCTGGAGGTGAGTGGTTCAGGGCTGGTGTGGTAGTTCTACTCCAAGAAATCCTCCAGGTTCCCTCTATCTACTATGAGTGGCCTCCATTCCAAGGGTTACCTCATGGCTTAAGATGGCTGCTTCGGCTTCAGCCATCACGTTAGCATTCCAGCCAATAGGAAAGAGGAAGGCACCAATAGTAGCATGTTCCCTCTACTTAAGAGGTCACTTCCTCAAAGTCTCCTATATTATTTTTGGTTATATCTCATTCGCTAGAACGTAATCCTATAGTTACAACCTAACTGCAAGGCAGTCTGGGAAATGTAGTCTTCATTCCAGGTAGCCATATGCCCAGATAAGTTTCTTTTACTTAGAAAAAATTATGGATATCAGGGGACAACTAATCATCTCTGCCCAGGGGAAGGAAACAAGCATTATCTTGATCACTTTAGGGAATGGGTTTGGGAAGGGGCTTAAAAAGCAGTTGAATATTAATATATATTTCTTTACATCCTAAACCTTTGTGTTGTTTGACTTATTTGAATCATTATTTTAAAAGTATGAGCCAGCTGGGTGCGGTGGCTCACGCCTGTAATCCCAGCACTTTGGGGGGTGGAGGCGGGCAGATCGTGAGGTCAGGAGTTTGAGATCACCCTGGCCAATATGGTGAAACCCTGTCTCTACTAAAAATACAAAAATTAACTGGACATGGTGGCGTTCACCTGTAGTCCCAGCTACGTGGGAGGCTGAGGCAGGAGAATCGCTTGACCCCGGGAGGCGGAGGTTGCAGTGAGCTGAGATTGTGCCACTGCACTCCAGCCTGGGCAACAGAGTGAGATGGCATCTCAAAAAGAAAAAAAAAAAAGTATAAGCCATGTGCAGTAGCTCATGCCTGGAATCCCAGCACTTTAAGAGGCTGAGGCAGGCCAGGCATGATGGATCACACTGTAATCCCAGCACTTAGGGAGGCCGAGGTGGCGGATCACGAGGTCAAGAGATCAAGACCATCCTGGCCAACATGGTGCAACCCCGTTTCTACTAAAAATACAAAAATTACCTGGGCATGGTGATGCGAGCCTGTAGTCCCAGCTACTCGGGAGGCTAAGGCAGGAGAATCGCTTGAACCTGGGAGGCAGAGGTTGCAGTGAGCCGAAATTAGACCACTGCACTCCAGCCTGGCAACAGAGTGAGGCTCCGTCTCAAAAACAAAAACAAAAAATAAAATAAAATAAAAAAAAGAGGCTGAGGCAGGAGGATTACCTGAGTCCAGGAGTTTTTGCGCCCAGCCTGAGCAACATAGTGAGATCCTGTCTCAAAAAAAAAAAAAAGAGAGAGAGAGAAGAAAAGAGTATTACTTGTATTACTTCTGAAATTTTAAAATCCCCAATAACATAGTCTTATTTTTTAATTATTTATTTTTTGCCCCATTCCAAACGTATTCTTAAAAATCTCTTGCATGGCTCTTACTATTCTAGTATGAATTCTAAATCTCCTAGCCTTGGATTTAGGCCCTCTTGGATCTGTCTGGGTCATCCTTTGAGCTTCCTCCTTCCTCCCTGCAGTCTTAATGTGGACACACTGATTCCCTCACTTTTCCCCATAAACTCCCTGGCTCTGTGACTTTGCATATTCTGGTTCCTGTCTCTACATGCCCTTCCTGCTCCCCATTTTGTCTTTACAAACACCACTCGAAAGTTGTTTCCCGGGAGAAATCTTCCCTCCTTGTCTGGGCAGTCCTCCTCTGCCTGCGCCTCTGCTGTCTTCAGCACTCTTTTTTTTTTTTTTTTTTTGGTGGCATGATCTCGGTTCACTGCAAGCTCTGCCTCCTGAGTTCACGCCATTTTCCTGCCTCAGCCTCCTGAGTAGCTGGGACTACAGGCGCCCACCACCACGGCGGCTACATTTTTTGTTTGTTTTTTTGGTATAGACAGGGTTTCACCAAGTTAGCCAGGATGGTCTCGATCTCCTGACCTCGTGATCTGCCCGCCTCGGCCTCCCAAAGTGCTGGGATTGCAGGCGTGAGCCACCGCGGCCGGCCCTTCAGCACTCTTTCTGAGCATGCACTGTGCCGTCCGGTGGTTTATCTCTTCTGCATGCACTTTCCCCACTAGGCCAGGGGCTCCTCCAGGACAGGGACTGCCACCCATTTGTTCCTCTGCTTGGGCACTCATGATAGCACCTGTTATATAGTGGATGAATCTGCCTGATGCTCTCTGCAAGCATTTCTCTCATTTGTCTTCACATCAACCTGTGATGTCAGTATCATTATTGGCCCCATTTTACAGGAGTGGGTGCAATATTGTGCAGTGGTTATAGATGAGAGCCAGCAGCCCTGGGTTCCAGTAATAATATTTAGGTAAATTACTTAACTTGCTAAAGTCTCAGTTTCCCCGCTTATAAATTGGAGTTCAGGTCAGCATGCCATAGGCACTCAATACATGGTAGAGATTCCTAGTAGATGCCTGGGGCTGGGATCTTTCTCTTTTCCCTGAACTCTTTACCCTTCTTCCAGCTGGGTAGAGTCATGTCACCCACACCCCCTGCCTAGCCCTGCGGCCAGTTCCCAGGTCATGTCAGGCCAGGCCCAGCCCATCCTCCCACCAGCCCTGATGTGGAAACTGGAGGTACAAGGCAAGAAGGAGGAGGGTGGAAGTTTGATGGCCCTTAAGTGACCTAATCCTCTCCCAGTGCATCCTCCCAGAGGGCACAGCCTATGCAGTGTCCCTGGTACTGGCTCTGGTTCCCTTCCTATTGATTAGAAGGGACATCCTACCCACAGGATGTCACATCATTCTTTTGGGATGGGATGAGCACTGGGCAGAAACAGTTCTTCAGGACCCTGAAGAAAACAGGTGCCCAAAATGGGGAGAGACTTTTACCCCACAGTCCCCAGTGTCAGCCGACGTCCTCCTCAGCAGCCTGCTCCACAGCCTCTGGCTGGGCAGCCCTCACCCATCCTCAGGTACCCATTCACTGGGTCTGCCACCCCAGGAAGAGAGAAATCATCCTGAACTTTGGGGAGAGGGACACCTTCAAGAAGAGTTTTCCATGCAGAGGAACTTTAGTGGAGGAGGGAGATTCAGGTCTGAGTGCAGGAACCCTGTAGACCTGCTCTGTAGATGTGTGACTGGACTCTACATACACAGGCTAGCAGTGGCCTCTTGGGAACCCCTTGGCTCCTCTCCTAAGTCCTGTGCGGCCAGAGGACATCAAGCCTCCCAACCCCCTCGCATACATTGTAGGCTATGGCGAGAAAAATGGCTGTCCTCTGGCACCGGCTGTGTCCGGAACCAGCTTCTCATTCAGTGGCACCTTCTGTGCTGGGTGAAGTGGCAGTCAGCAAACTGCAACCAGGTTCTGACTTTGGTCACACACACCCCCTGCCACCAAACAAACATGAGCAGAGGCACCTGGGAGACAGGACTGAGGGAATGAGCATGAAGGATTCTGGAAGGATCCCCTTTCCTCCTCTCAGGTGGACCGTGGCTCTGCAGCTGGGAGTACTGAGAAAATTGTCTGTTCATCTTCTCCCCTCCCCTCCCATCGTCTTATGGGTGAGGTAGGGGAGCCAGTGACCTAAGGCAGGTGGCCCTTCACTGGCCTGACTGGGTGACTTTTGGGTTCTGTGCTTAGAAGCCCTGGCTGTCACTTTTGTCACTTGTTTTCCCAGTTTCTGAGATTGTGTCTTTTTTTTTTTTTTTTTTTTTTTGAGACTGAGTCTCACTCTGTTGCCCGGCTGGAGTGCAATGGTGCTATCTCAGTTCACTGCAACCTCCACCTCACAGGTTCAAGCAATTCTTGTGCCTCTGCCTCTTGGGTAGCTGGGACTACAGGCAAGGGCCACCATGCCTGGCTAATTGTTTTGTATTTTTATTAGAGACAGGGTTTCATCATGTTGGCCAGGCTGGTCTTGAACTCCTGACCTCAGGTGATCCGCCCACCTCGGCCTCCCAAAGTGAGCCACTGCGCCCTGCTGAGATTGTATCTTAATAGCCAAGCCCTAACTGTTCCTCCAGAGTGCCCCCTCAGATGGACGGGGGTGGCGTGGGTGTAGGAACCTCGGCCTCCTCTGCCAGAAAGGGGCCTCCTGAAAGCCAGCACCTGTGTCCTCTGGCAGATGGGAAACCCAGCAAAGGCTGGGAGAGGACAACTCCTCCTGTCACACTGGACACTGATTCCCAGAGGATGAGTCCTGCCTGCCCCAACAGACTGGACAGCCAGCTTGGCCTCAGGGGTCCTCCAGCTGGGCTGGGGTGGTTTGGGCAAGAGGAGGCAGGAAGGGGGCTCTGGCGCCTGTCCTCTGTTTGCACGCAAATTGCCTCCTTCACCTTTCCCAGGTTGTGTTTACCTTGTCCTCCTCCCCCTGCACTGTTCTCCCAGCCGATCTGATTGCTGTAATTAGTTAATCAGTAACTGGCATAATTTCCCCCTGATTAATGCAGGAATAATCACCCGCCAGGGCTGCCAGCAATTTGCTTATCAGAGTCACTTTGAAACAGCTTTGAAAATGAACGATTGGCACCTTCCTCAGGGTTAAAATTAGAGCCCAAGGAGGCCGCCCTCTGCCGTGGGCGTCTGGGACTGTCGGGACCAGCAGGGGAGTCCCAACTCCACTGTCGGAGCCAGGGAACACCACGGTTCCCGTGTCTGGCTGGCTCCAGAAATGTTTGCTGAACGGGGAGAGTATGGATACTGTTTCTTCCCACTGTACACCGGCTGCACAGGGTTCCCAGGGACACAAGGGAGACAGGTGGAAGTGCTGGGGTTCCCTCCGGGATGAAGCCAGCAGTTGGAGACAAGGACAGGAGACTTGTCCTGGAGCAGAAGGAAAGGGCAGCCGATAAAGGGGCAGAGTGATAGGGCCAAAAGGAGGGTCCAGCTCTAGAGAGTAATAATAATAATAATAGTAATAGCAAAATAGCATCGTTCCCATCTTTTATGGAGTAGAGGAACTGTACTAGTTCTTCATATACATTATCTCATTTCATCTATTTTTCTCTTTTTTTGAGAGGGCATCTCACTCCGTCACCTAGGCTGGGAGTGCAGTGGCATGATCTCGGCTAACTGCAGCCTCCACCTCCCGGGATTAAGCGATTCTCGTGCCTTAGCCTCCAGAGTAGCTGGGATTACAGGCATGCGCTAGCATGCCCGGCTAATTATTTTGTAATTTTAGTAGAGATGGGGCTTCGCCATGTTGGTCAGACTGGTCTCGAACACCGTGCTGGTATTACAGGCATGAGCCACCGCGTCTGACCTCATTTAATCTTCATGCAATAATAATAAACACTTAATGCGCACATACTATGTACCAGTACTGCTTTACTTTTACAATTTTATTTCCCCCTACCCCTTTTTTTCGAGATAAGGTCTCACTCTGTCAACCAGGCTGGAGTGCAGTGGTGCAATCATAGTTTACTGCAGTTTCAACATCCTGGCCTCAAGTGATCCTCCCGCCTCAGCCTTCCAAGTAGCTGAGACTACAAGTGCACACCACCACATGCACCAACACACCTGGCCAATTTTATTTCACTTTGTAGAGACGCGGTCTCACTATGCTGCCCAGGCGGCTGGTCTGGAACTCCTGAGCTCAAGAGATTCTTCTGCGTTGGCTTTCCAAAGTGCTGGGATTACAGACATGAGCTGCTGCGCCCCTCCCCCGCCACTGAAATTTTGTTTTTAATTATGGAAAATTTAAATAAAAAGAGAATTGCAATAATAAACTCCTATGAGTTCAACACCCAGTTTCAAGTTATCCACGTTGTTTTAATGTTGTTTTATCTATCTTGCCCTCCATTCTTGTCCTTTTTGTTATTCAAGTATTTTAAAACCAGTCCCAGACATCATATCATTTCACCGGTAAAATGAGATGCAGGTAGTAAGAGCCTCTTCCCCATAAGACTGTTAGCAAGGATTTAATGAGATCATGCATGCTCAGATCATAAGCACACAGACACTCCATAGGTATTGGTTATGATTATTAAAGCAGTGGGGGAGAGTTAGTTCGCTTGCTTGTTTAAATCTGTAGGGTCTAGAGGAAAAGTGAAAGACAGCCAGGGTGTGCAGCAGGTATCCTGTGCACTGGTTACTTGCCCAAGTCTGGTGAGACAAAGCGCTCACACACACAAGTTACGTCAGGCAGGTTTATTACTCACAGATAGGCAGTAAGGGCAGCAGAAGCCCAGGAGCCATGATGAGCTGATCTCCCAAGACCCAAGAAAGCTATCCTGGGTGAATAGTCTTGTTTGTGTGTGCCGCACTTGCACCATAGCTGAGAGATTCTAGAAAGCAGCGTGCCCTGGGTTTTATATCCTGGAGGATGTAGCAATCACTGGGCTAAGCAAGGATGGGCATCCTGTTTTTAAGAGGCACCCAGCTGGTCTAGCTAGTCCCTCCTTTTCTCAGGATGTTGCATTCTCAGCACATTCTGCAGTTATTTCTGAGAACTACGAGGAAGAAAGGGGAGAGAACTGGTTGGTCCAAGGCCACCCAGGGAACAATCCTACACAAGCATGTGCAAGAATCTCCAGGTGCTGGTGCAGGAGTTGCTCAGATAGGTCTTGGGGGTACAGAGAGGCAAGGCTAGTGTGATTGTTATTAACATTTCCTGTGCCTGTGGGTTGTTGCAGGGATTTCATGAGATCCTGCATGCTCAGGTCTGCAATGGAGCTGACCTGTGGAGCTGTGATGGGGAACCAAGGGAATGATCACAGAGAATGCTGCATCCTTACAGCTGAGCTGTGGCCCCTAGCATGTTCCATTTGGCTCATGATGTATATTCCTTTATCTCTAGCTCTCCTTCATTGGCTTGAAGAACTGAGGGATGAGGGACAGGCTGGTAATCAGGGACACTGGAGGGGACTAGTTTCAATTCTCTCAGATGGGGGCATCACGGCATTGAGTTGCGAAATCTGGGCAGTCCGTTGGGTACCTCTTTGTGCTGGAGTGCTAGAGGTGCTGTGTCATATTTGCTCCCAGGCACACTGCTGGGTAATGAGGGAGATGAGAAAGAGATGACAGAAGCTGTTGCCCCTGCCCACATGGAGCCCACAACCTGGTTGGAAGACAATGAGTTAAGCAGCGATCTATACCAAGACAAGCATGATCATGTGGCGGTGTGTGGTTGTCCAGGTCCGTTTCCGCACCTGGCCTGCCAGGGCCCTGAATCCTGAACATGGGAATGCCATGTGTGCACGTGTTTGTGTGCACATATGTGTGCATGCATGTATGCACACACGTGGACGCACACTTCTGGCTTGCAAATGAGCTGTCCTGTGCACACATCATCAAGGAACACCTGTCACAGAGAAGCTTTTGTCAGGGTGAGAAATAATAAGAAGTTAATTTAGAAACACTTCTCTGTCAAATAGGTGAGACTGTATGACTAGCTACATTTAAAAAAATAACTTAAATTCCACAAAAGAATTTAAAAATGGCCTTTATTTTAAATGAATCAAGCTGTTTTCTGTGCTCGGGGAACTCCCATGGCCAATTTGCAGGGAGCACAAGCAAATAAGCTTGACAGATTAGGCAAGGGAGCCAGTGTCTCCCTGACCCTGGGTAAGCCACACTTTTCATGGGCGAGGAGCTGGGTTAGCCCACTCCCTTTGCACAGCTTTGGTATTTTGTATCCATCTTCTTCCTTGTTAAAACCTGACCCTCTCCACTTTGTGGACACGAACTCATTCACTTCTTTTTCTCTTTTTTGTCTTTGAACGAAGTTTTACTCTCGTTGCCCAGGCTGGGGTGCAATGGTGCAATCTCAGCTGACTGCAATCCCTGTCTCCCAGGTTCAAGCAATTCTCCTGCCTCAACCTCCCAAGTAGCTGAGATTACAGGCATGTGCTACCAGGCCTGGCTAATTTTGTATTTTTAGTAGAGATGGGGTTTCACCATGTTGGTCAGGCTGGTCTCGAACTCCTGACCTCAGGTGATCCGCCTGCCTGGGCCTCCCAAAGCCCTGGGATTACAGGCGTGAGCCACCACACCCGGCCTGAATTCATTCACTTCTCCTCATGCCTCTTTGATGACTCTTCCCTACTAGCTCCTTGTTCTAACCTCCCCTTAAATGCAGGCAGCCCCCTGAGACTCCATCTCAGCAGAGTTCACTTCCCGCACCAATGCCCCCTTGTGTGATCTCTTTGATTGTCTTGTCTTCCAAGTCTTTTATTACCACCAAGCAGACAACACCCAAATAATTCCCTACCCCTTGTTCTGATCTTTCTCCAAGGACGCCAGACAGCAGTTCCCCTTGCGTACCGGACACTTCTACTAGACTGTCCTGCTGGAAACTCAAATTCAATTTGTCTGTATCAATTTGTCAGACTCTTCCTCTGCAAATTAGATTATCCTTCTGCAATCCCCAAGCCTTCAACCAGCACCACTGCCCTTTCAGTCTCTCAATCCAGAAACATGGGAGTCATACCCTGTCCCCGCCATAACCATGGGGGTTCAGCTCTTAAATATCTCTTTCTTCTACTCGCTTCTCACCCTCCCCACTGAGCACTCTCCCAGCTGGAGTCTCAGACATCTCACAGGGACTCTGCCTCTCATCTTGTCCTCCTCCCATCCACCCTTCAAACTCTAACCAGGGTATCAAGTCCAGACCACTCAGGAAGGCAGATGTGAGCTCTTTAAGACTGACCCAAACCAACTCCATCCCTCATCTCCCTGTAATCGCTCCCCTCTCCCCGAGCCCTGCGCTCAGGCGTCAGCCCTGTGTTTGACCCCTCCAAATCTCATGTAGAAATTTGATCCCCAGTGTTGAAGATGGGGCGTAATGGGAGGTGTTTGGGTCTTGGGGATGGATCCCTCCTGAATGGCTTGGTGCCATCCTCACAGTAATGAGTGGGTTCTCACTCTATTAGTTCCCGTGAGGGTTTTCTCCAGAGCTGGTTGTTAAAAAGAACCTGGCGCCTTCTCCTGCCCTCCCTTCCTCTCTCTCACCATGTGACCTCTGCACGAACCTGCTCCTTTCCCTTCTGCCATGAATAGAAGCAGTCTGAGGCCTCATCAGAAGCAGATGCTAGTGTCTGCAGAACTTTGAGCCCAGTAAAGCTCTTTTCTTTATAAATTACCCAACCTCAGGTATTCCTTTATATAGCAACGCAAAACAGACTAAGACACCCTGCATGTGGCGACTTTCCCAGAACACACCAGGCATCTGCATACATTTGTCCCTCAGCCACGGTGATTTCTACCTATCCCATTCCTACTCTTTTATTAGTTAGCATTAGGTTCAGCTGCCAGCAATAGAGACCCCAAATAATAGAACTTAAGACAGATGCAATTTCTCTTTCAAATAAAATTCCATATAGTCTTCAGGGACCCAGGCTTATTCTAGTTTACTGATTTGTCTCAAAGGTATGGTTCCCATCCTCATAATCCAAGATGGTGGCTAGGGCTCCAGCCACTACCTCTGTGTTCTTTTTTAAAACATTTTTAAAATTAATTAATTTATATATTTTGAGTTGGAGTCTTGCTCTGTCACCGAGGCTGGAGTGCAGTGGTGCAATCTCGGCTCACTGCAACCTCTACCTCCCAGGTTCAAGCGATTCTCCTATCTCAGCCTCCCGAGTAGCTGGAATTACAGGCACCTGCCACCATGCCCGGCTAATTTTTTCTTTTTTCTTTTTTTTTAATGGAGAGAGAGGTTTTCACCATGTTGGCCAGACTGGTCTCCAACTTCTGATCTTACATAATCTACCTGCCTCAGCCTCCCAAAGTGCTGGGATTATAGGCCTGAGCCACCACACCTGTCCTAACTCTGTGTTCTAAGCATCAAAGAGGACAAAGGCATGTGTGGCTCCTTTTAAGGAAACCTACCCAAGGTACCATGCTGCATTTTCACATACATCCCACTGGCCAGCCGCAAAGAAGCGGTGTGACATTTAGTCTTTATTTTGAATCATGTACCTGGCTAAAAATCTGATCTGGGATTGTATTACTACGAAAGAAGGAGCGAGAGCATATTAGGGAAAAACTAGAAGCCTCTAATGTCATTTGACAGAGGCCCATTCAAATGCCTCCTCCTTTAAGTGCCTCCTCAGATCCCCAAATGGAATTAGCTACTTATTCCTGAGCCCTTATCTACAGTTTTTACCAGATCTCTCTGTCATCTACTGCAGTCAGTTCTGGAGTTGGTTTCCCTCCTAGGTTATAAGTCCCTGGGAGACAGGAGTAGTGCATTCCATAACCTTGAACCTCCCCCTTCTATAATCTTCTATAACCTTGAGCTAGTTGCAAATGGGGCAGGGAAGGTGCTCAGTAAACATGTGTTGACCAAATGGAACTGGCTCCTAAGCATCTCAGGTCCTTCCTCCTGGGGACCAGTGGTGTAACTTTGGAGGTGCCTGATAGGTGTCAGGATCACAGCCTGGAGCTGATGCACGTATGGACCTATTCTGTGTTTATGTCTTATTTGCTTTTATTTAATAGCACTTTGTGGAGGTATAACTTATAGATGTTAAAGTTCTCTAATCTTAAGTCTAAGCACAATGACGTATTATAAATGTTCACATTCACGTTGCCACTGTTCCGAGCAAGAGGGAGAACATTTCCAGCACCTCAAAAGGTGCCCTTGTGCCCTTAGTAATAGCCCCTGCAAAGGGAACCATTGTTCATATTTTTTGTGTGGCTTTGGCTTTATTGATACTTGTCTTAACTGCAGCAACAACAGGCTGCTTAGTGGCTCTGAGGAAAGCCTGGGCTGGGAAGCATCTCTCTCTCCAGCTCCAAGTCCTTCCCCAACTCTCTACATGCCAGTCAAACTAGACTTTAAGTTCCTTTAACTCACTCAGCTTTCTCTGGCTGCAGGACCTTTGCACATACCATTTCATCTTCCTGGGGTGCTCTTCCCCCACACGTGGCCTGTCTCGTGCCTGTTTGAACTTCAGGTCTCAGCTCAGACATTATTGCTTCATAAGATTGTACCTGCCCCCACTCAGACTGGGTTCTTCACTCCCACAGAACATTGAACTTTTCCTTCTGAAATGATGATCACTCTTGTAATTCCATAATTCCCAGCATGTTGGTTGGACACATTCTAAAGTGACCCTGTGCCAGAGAGTCATGCAGTTGTATAATCCCTTCCCCTCGAGTGTGGGTGGGACCTGTGACTTGCCCCTAGTCCATAGACTGTGTCAAAGGTTAAGAGATTTAGCAGCTCAAAATTAGTTGATTGTGATTTAATAAAAAATGGATATTACACTGCGTGGGCCTGACTTAATCAGGGGAAAGGCCCTAAAAGAGGCACTGATGCCCTCCTTGAGGTGAAAGACTCCTGTCGGCCTTGAAGAATCAAGCCACCAAGCAAGGAAATGAACTCTGCCAAGGATCCTGAGGGAGCCTGGAAGCAGATTTTTTTCCAGTCAAACCTCTGCTGAGACTGCAGCCCAAAGCTTACCTAGGTGTTGTGCTCACGGTCTCACTTGGCGGAGCCTTTCGAGACCATAGGCAGAGGGCCCAGGCAAACGACGCCAGAACCTTTGACTCACAGAAACTGAGATAACAAATGTGTATTGTTTTAAGCGTCTAAGTGTGTAGGAAGTTGTTACACAGCAATAGCTAACGAGTCCATCTTCCTTTACCTCTAGAATGAGCTCCTTAAGAGCAGAGACCTTGTCTTTTTCTAAGTTGGAGATATCCCTGTTCTCTAATACAGAGGTTTCCAAACTTTCTTGGGTCACAGTTCCCTTAGTGTCTTAATTTTATTTTCATGATGCCCCTAGATCAACAGAAATAGCTAACATTTCCATTTATTAAGTAGCTTTATCCAAAGAACTTAATGTGTATTTATATCCTAATAATTTAGTAGACATTTGAAAAACAATACACATAAATTGAAAGAAAACATATATTTATTTATTTATTTATTTAATTTTTCTTTTTCTGTTTTTGAGACAGGGTCTCACTCTGTTGTTACCCAGGCTGGAATGCAGTGGTGTGATCATAGCTCACTGCAGCTTCAAACTCCTGGGCCCAAGCAATCCTCCTGCCTTGGCCTCCCAAAGTGGTAGGATTGTAGGTTTGAACCACTGCACCCAGCCAATATTTTAATTTCTTTTTTTTTTTTGAGACGGAGTCTCACTCTGTCATCCAGGCTGGAGTGCAATGGCACCATCTTGGCTCACTGCAAGCTCTGCCTCCCAGGTTCAAGCGATTCTCCTGCCTCAGCTTCCTGAGTAGCTGGGATTACAGCTGTCTGCCACCATGCCCAGCTAATTTTTGTATTTTTAGTAGAAATGGGGTTTCACCATGTTGGTCAGACTGGTCTTGAACTCCTAATCTCAGGTGATCCACCTGCCTTGGCCTCCCAAAGTGCTGGGGTTACAGGGATTAGCTACTGCACCCGGCCTTATTTCATTCTTAATTGTAGTTACTAACTTGTAGAATCTGTGTGCCTGTTGGCAAACCTTTTGTTTGCTTTTGTTTGTTTTTGAGACAGAGTCTCGCTCTGTCACCCAGGCTGGAGTGCAGTGGCACGATCATGGCTCACTGCAACCTACAGCTCCCGGGTTTAAGCGATTCTCCTGCCTCAGCCTCCTGAGTAGCTGTGATTATAGATGTGGACCACCATGGCCCAGCTAATTTTTGTGTTTTTAGTAGAGAGGGGGTTTTGCCATGTTGGCCAGGCTGGTCTCGAACTCCTGACACCAAGTGATTCATCCACCTTGGTCTTCCCAAGTGCTGGGATTACAGGCGTGAGCCACCACACCCGGCTCTATTGACAAACCTGGAAATCAGGCTGAATACCACCATCCTCATCCTCATTTCTTGTTTGCATTGATTTTCGCATCAATGAAAATCTATCTTTGCAAAGATATGACATCACCAAAAGAAATGTACGTAGTGCAATCTAATGTTTAGTATGAATGTGAACTACCTCAAGCTTGTGTGGTGTTGCTGCTTTCTTTGAAAATTTAAGACCGGGTGTTGTAGCTCACACCTGTAATCCCAGCACTTTGGGAGGCCAAGGTGAGGGGATCGCTTGAGCCCATGAGTTCAAGACCAGCCTGGGCAACATGGCAAAACCCCACCTCTACAAAAAATACAAAAATTAGCTGAGCGTGATGGCACATGTCTGTGGTCCTAGCTACTCAGGGTGCTGGGGTGGGAGGATCACCTGAGTCCAGGGTTGTCAAGGCTGCAGTGAGCCGTGATCATGCCCCCGCATTCCAGCCTGGGTGACAGAGTGAGGCTCTGTCTCAAAATATAAAAAAGGAAATTTTAAAATATCCCATTGTGCCCCTATGAGTTCACTGTGGTGCCCTGGGGTACCTTGGCACAGAGTCTGGGAACCATGAACTTGCTAGGTACATGGGTGTCACTCAGCAAACAGTCATGAACTGAGTGACTGACTGAATGAGCAAAATAACTGTGGCAGGAAGGGAACCCAGAGAGGGACAAAGAGAGGTTTGGGGTGGAAGGACCTCTTTATTTTCTCCTAGCACAGTGGTTCTAGAGGGCCATCAGTCAGAGTCCAAACAGGAAAGTGGAAGCCACTTCAGATGTTTCCAACAGGAGGAATGCAATACAGGGGGTTGGTTATACAAGTGTTGAGACCGTGGAGAAGCCAAATAACGGATGATGGGGTCAATGTGGAGACTAGTGAGAGTAAGAAACTCTATGGCCCTTGAGTCTGCAAGACATAGGGAGGAAGGTATTAGTGGGCCCCCAAGGAACCACAGCAGGCCTGTCGGGCAGCAGTTGAAGCCACGAAGGAGATGCAGCAGCTGCTAAAGATGCCAACCAAGACAAAGTGGTGGGGGGAGGAAGGGAGCAAATACCCGGCTTTTCCCTTCTTCTTGTCTTCCAATCTCATCAGCGCCTCCTATTGCCCCAAAGTGGCAGAAAACTAGTTGGCACAGAGCCTGATGAATGCAGGTTGCAGGTTGCAGGTTGCAGTGTCACCCCCTGTTACTGAGACGAGTGGGGGAAGAAATGGACATTAAAACAAAACATTTGTTGGCTGGACACAGTGGCTCACGCCTACAATCCTAGCACTTTGGGAGGCCAAGGTGGGTGGATTGCCTGAGCTCAGGAGTTCAAGACCAGCCTGGACAACATGGTGAAACCCTGTCTTTACTAAAATATAAAAAATTAGCCAGGCATGGTGGCGGGCGCGTAGTCCCAGCTACTTGGTAGGCTGGGGCAAGAGAATCGCTTGAGCCTGGGAGGCGGAGGTTGCAGTGAGCCGAGATCATGCCATTGCACTCCAGCATGGGCCACAGAGTGAGACTCCATCTAAAAAAAAAAAAAAAAAAAAAAAAAAAAAAAAAAAAAAAAAAAGTTGTCATGGGACAGAGACTGGGCTCTGGGAGGAAGGTCATCACCCCCAGGCTCTTGGCCTGGCTTGGGACCAAGCAGACATCCTTCAGAGAAGGGCCAGCATGTCCAGGACTGAACCACAGAGGACACCCTGTGTTCTCCCAGACACCAGGGAGGCCCCTCTTTCCAAACCTGGTACTGAGACTAAGCCCAAATTACACAGCTTTGAAGCTAGACCTGCTGCCAGCTGGCTGTGTGACTGCCATCAGGTCACTCAACCACTCTGATCTCTGGTCTCCTCAGTGTCAAAAATAGGGCTTGGACAAGACGGTCTCCTGGGTTCTGCCTATCTTAAGCATCCTTCAATGTACAACCCAACCAGACTGTGAAGGAGGAAGAAGTACCAGAAGGGCGACCTGTAGGTGGAGAAATGGGTGGGCAAGAAAGCGGGGCCAGGTTCTACCCATTCATCTGTGAAACAGGGTGTGTAGGTAGGTGGGTCACTGCAGATCACAAGCCTTTGAACCTCAGGCCTTTCTGGGCAGGATCCGTGGAGTTGTCTTCTTTCTGGAGCTATTATCCAGGGCCAGGAGCTTTCTCTGGAGGGAGAGGAGTCCCAGGACAGTCTATCCCATGGCCTCTCCTCTTAAAGAGAGAGCTTACTGTCTGAGAGAGGGCACCATCTGACTCTAGAGGCATTTGCAGTGATCTCAGGGAGGGGAATGGAGACTGGGAGGCAGATTAAAGGGGCCCTGAGAGATTGAAAGAGATTGAAACAGGGATGTGAGGAGGGAGCTGGACCAGAAGTTGTCAAATGTTTCAGAGGCCTGGAGAATTTCAGGGCTGGAATATACCCCCTACCTAGTGCAGCACTCTTACCATACTGATGAGGAAACCAAGGTCCAGAGAGGAACGGTGACTTGCTTAAGGTTCCTGATCTATTTCTAACCAGCCTCTGGACTCCCAGCCTGGTTCTTTCCTAAACGAGAGCTGTCTCCCACGTCAAACCCAGATCAAAACTCACTTGTTCTGTCTCTTTCTGTCACAGCCTTTAGGCTGTGCTTTGGATTACCTGTTGCTGTTGCAAGTGAACCAAGCAGTGAATTTGCATCAAAACATGGGTTTAGGCTGGGCACAATGGCTCACGCCTGTAATCCCAGCACTTTGGGAGGTTGAGGTTGAAGGATCACTTGAGCCCAGGAGTTCAAGATCAGCCTGGGCAACATAACGAGACCCTGTCTCTACAAATTTTTTTTTTTTTTTAACTTAGCTGGATGTGGTAACAGGCACCTGTAGTCCCAGTTGCTCAGGAGGCTGAGGTGGGAGGATTTCTTGAGCCACACAGGTGGAGGCTACAGGGAGCTGTGATAGCACCACTACACTCCAGCTTGGGGGAGAGAGTGAGACCCTGTCTCCAATGAAACTAAACAAGCACAGAGACAAAAACATGGGCTTAATGTGCAGTGCTACCAGATATCAGTTCCAGGAAGCCCAGGATAGTATCTGTTTTGTTTCCCACTGTATTCCTAGCACCCAGAACAGTGCCCACTACCTCATAGGAGGTGTTCATCCCCTCTTGGAAATCAGAAACCTGTTGAAGATGATGTTCTAGACACAAAGTGCATCCAACGGTAGATGTTTCGGGTTTTGGTTAGGGGAGTTATTTGAGGTTTCCCTCCCAAATCAGGAGGGCTATGTTCCCCATGTTCATCCTGAACACCCTGCCAATGACCCTGGGAAGACGGTTCAGTCCTTCCTCAGTCCCCCTCTCTCGATATCTCAATATCCTCATCTTTGAATTTCTCCAGCTGGATCTGCTCCAGTGTCTCTTTTGCTCCATCCTCCCCACAAATGCAGAGGATCAGGAGAGCAGTAAAAGACTCTTCCTCCCTCTTGGCCACAGCCTGGCACCACCATTGGAACTTTTTCTTCTGAAGGTGTTATTTTCTCTCTCTCTCTCTCTTTTTTTTTTTTTTTTTTTTTTTTACAGAGTCTTGCTCTGTCGCCCAGGCTGGCATGCAGTGGCACAATCTCTGCTCACTGAAACCTTCACCTCACAGGTTCAAGTGATTCCCCTGCCTCAGCCTCCCAAGTAGCTGGGACTACAGGCACATGCCAGCACGCCTGTCTAATTTTTTTTTTTTTTGTAGTAGACACGAGGTTTCACCATGTTGGCCAGGATGGTCTCAATCTCTTGACCTCGTGATCCACCCGCCTCGGCCTCCCAAACTGCTGGGATTACAGGCATGAACCACCGTGCCTGGCCTGAAGATGCAGTTTTCAAGATGCAGGGCTGCATTCTCAAATGCCCATTTGGCATCTCCTCTTGCAGGGTTGCTGTGGGTTGAGTTGTGTCCCCAAAAAGATTTGCTGGAGGTACCCATGAATGTGACCTTATTTGGTCAAGTTAAAATGTGCCCATACTGGATTGGGGTGAAGCCTAAGCCAATGACTGGCATCCTTATCAGAAGAGAGAAAGCTGGACACCAACTTGGACACAGACGTAAGGAGAACCCCACGTGCCCACAGAGGCAGAGCCTGGAGTGACACATCCACGAGCCAAGGAGAACCAAGTGGTTGGTTCTGGCAACCATCAGTAGCTAGGAAGATGCAAGGAGGGATTCCTCCCTAGAGCCTTTGGAGGGAGCATGGCCCTGCTGACACACCTTGATTTTGGCCTCCATAATTGCGAGATAATAAGTTTCTGTTGTTTTAAGCCACTCAGGTTTGTGCTGTTTGTGATGGCAGCCCTAGGAAACCCATACAATGATCTGCTGGAACCTCTTGAAGGTACAGTAATTCTTTTCATGACATCCCCCCTGGTCTTTAACCAGGCTTGAAAGATCTCAGCTCCATCCTCATTTATTATTTGGCAAATCCTTGCCAAGTCTTGTCCTTTTGTACCAATCATCTGTCTTTGTTCTCCCTCTCCCCTGCCACTCTCTCCATTTAGACTCTTAATCTGGACTCTTATTTTTGTTTCTATTTATTTATTTCTTTGAGACGGAGTCTCGTTCTGTTGCCCAGGCTGGAGTGCAATGGTGCGATCTCAGCTCACTGCAAGCTTCGCCTCCTGGGTTCATGCCATTCTCCTGCCTCAGCCTCCCCAGTAGCTGGGACCACAGGCGCCTGCCAACGTGCCCAGCTAATTTTTTTGTGTATTTTTAGTAGAGACGGGGTTTCACCGTGGTCTCGATCTCCTGACCTCATGTTCCACCCACCTTGGCCTCCCAAAGTGCTGGGATTACAGGTGTGGGCCTAATCTGGACTCTTATAATCCCTGCTTTAAACCATTTCACATAGGAGTGAATAAATAACTTTCCATCATATAACTGTCACATGATGCCCCACTGCCCCCAGCTGAAACCCAAAACAAACACCTTTGTAGGGGCCCCTGCTGATGGCCCACCGGCTCCCTTTAACCTGGTGGGGATGCTTGTGCCGCTGCTGTGGGTTTTGACTGATAACAACGCAGAACTGCTCCATCTTTGGAGAACTGCCCTGGACCCTGGGACCCATCGTGTCCAGGAATTTATGCACCCCCTTGGGGGCAGCCCACAGTCAGTGGGGCACACAAGACTATCTTTCTTGCCTCAAGCAGGGCTGAATCTGTGATGGAATTCATGCTCCAGAGCTCCCTGAGGAATGGGGCTGAGGCCAGACTCCTCAGGAGACCACATCCTTGCTTAGCCCCTTCCCCCACCCTCCCCTGCTTCCCTTCCTGCCCCTCTCCTGAGAGTTCTTCCTCAGTGATCACATCACGTGAGTACCTGTCTCAGGCTTTGCTTTTGGGGAGTCCACTTAAGAACACCCTCAATAGAGCAATGGGGTTACTTAGTAAAACCTGCACTCCTTCACCCGGCACTCAAGGCTCTCTGTGGTCAGACCCAGAGCACCCACTTTCCCCACCTTGTTCTCATGTCCCTCTTCCTTTGGTCTAGGTGCTGAGCACAGTAGATCATTGAACTGCATACTGAGATGGAAACTTGTTCCTCCACTTCTCACCTCCAGCCTTTGCTACGCTCTTCCTTCTGTCTGGCCTTCCTCCTCTGCCTCCCTCAACCATGCACAGCGAGGGTAGCAGGAAGTTAAATTGCATTATTTCTGTCTCAGTTGAGGTCCCAAAATCAGCAGGTGCCAACTAGTCCACAACCAAAGTGAGGTTAGAGACAACCCCAGCAGCACTTGCAAAAAAGCTGCCGAGAGCTAAGACTCCTTCGGACTATTCATCTCTAGGCCATAGAGAAGTTGGGAGGCTCCGGAGCTGGAGATTCTGAAGAGAGAGGTATTGGTGAGCTGAGCCTCATCTCTCCATGTGCGGAAGGTGAGATCTGCTGGCCGGGTTTAGGACTCATGACTGGGAAACCTAAGGGTAGGGGCTGCACCTGGCCTCCTGCTTAGATGGCAGGTGAGTCTGCCTTTTTAAGAACAAAGGGCGCCAAGGATTTCTCATGGAGCATCTGGGCGCTGGTTGGGGTTGGCTTGTATTCTTTCCAAAGGGGTGGACCAGCAGGTGCCGAGATTGCAGGCAGATGAAACGACAGCTGGATAATGCCACACCCATGTCGGGGACTGATGACAGGCGAAAACACTCAGCAAAGTGTTGGGAGGGGGTGTCTCCAAAGAACCTGTGAAGGCCTCCATGACAGGATGGGGCAGCGTTATCCACATGCTGAGCCCACAGAAAGCCTTGCTAGAGTGTGTGACCATACCAGGTAAATACATCCTGTGTTGCTCTATCTTTCCCCCATCCCAAACTTGGAGGGGCGGAAGTGGCCTGGTGGGTGGGAAAGGGGAAAAGGAGCTCTACTGGGGAAAGTGAAGAGAAGCAAGGAAAACATGTCCCTCCCCTCACACCGCAGTAGGCTGGCCAGGCCAGTGCCCACCTGGGGTGGGCCGACAGGGAGACCTTTGTATTCATATGAAGGGGCTCCCTGGCAATATGTAGACTGGATTTTAAAAAAACAGACAAGCAGTCTGTAATCCCAGCACTTTAGGAGGCCTAGGCGGGCAGATTACCTGAGGTCAGGAGTTTGAGACCAGCCTGGCCAACACGGTGAAACCCCCCTCTACTAAAAATACAAAAATTATCCAGGTATGGTGGCACACTACTATAATCCCAGCTACTCGGGAGGCTGAGGCAGCAGAATTGCTTGAGCCCGGGAGACAGAGGTTGCAGTGAGCCGAGATCATGCCACTGCACTCCAGCCTGGCCAATAGAGCGAGACTCTGTCTCAAAATAAACAAATAAATAAATAAATAAATAAACAAACAAAAAACAAAAACAGACAAGCGTTATCATGCAAAGTTTCAAACACATCCCTGAGTAAAGAGAATACTATCACGGACTGGTATATTCCAGGGCTCAGTGTCAATAGTAACCAGCACATGGCCAGTCTTGTTTCATCTGCACCCTACTTTTTCTCCTTCCTCTTCCCTTAGGGGATTTTTGTTGTTGTTGTTTTCCATTTTTTGTTTATTCTTGCTTTTTTTTTTAAGATGAGGTCTCACTATGTTGCCCAAGCTGGTCTCCAACTCCTGGGTTTAAGCAATCCTCCCACCTTGGCCTCCCATAGTGCTGGGATTACAGGCATGAGCCATCACATCTGGCCTAATGGATGTCTTAATTACCAAATGAAATAGATTTTTTATTATTTTGAGACAGGGTCTCACTCCGTTGCCCAGGCTGGCATGTGGTGTCACAATCTCGGCTCACTGCTGCCTCAACCTCCCGGGCTTAAGCAATGCTCCCATCTCAGCCTCCTGAGTAGCTGGGACTACAGGTGCATGCCACCACGCCTGGCTAATTTTTGTATTTCTAGTAGAGATGGGGTAACGGGGTTTCGCCATGTTTCTCAGGGTGGTCTCGAACTCCTCAGCTTAAGTGATCCTCCTACCTTGGCCTCCCAAAGTGCTGGGATTACCGGTGTAAGCCACTGTGCCTGGCCTGAAACAAACTCTTCTTTTTTTTTTTTTTTCTTTTGAGACAGAATCTCACTCTGTCACCCAGGCTGGAGTGCAGTGGCACGATCTTGGCTCACTGCAACCCCAGCCTCCTGGGTTCAAGCAATTCTCATATCTCAGCCTCCCGAGTAGCTGGGATTACAGGCATGTGCCACCACGCCCGGTTAACTTTTGTATTTTTAGGAGAGATGGGGTTTCACCATGTCGGCCAGGCTGGTCTAAAACTCCTGGCCTCAAGTGATCTGCCTGCCTTGGCCTCCCAAAGTGCTGAGATTACAGGTGTGAGCCACCGTGCCTGGCCTGAAACAGATTTGTAAATGCAAATGAACAAAAGGTTTTTACTGCCTCTGAGTAGTTTTGTCTCTGTGTGGCCAAGGGGTAGTGGCTTCTCCTCCTTGTGCTGTAGTTAACGCAAGTTCATGATCCCTGTCCTTCTGACCTCACGTAAGAGGCTGGTCATGGACCAGCATCTTATGGTCTTGTGCCAGGTGGATGGCTGAGATGGTGATAATGACAGTGATGATGACAATGACGGTTACCAGGATCAGAGAATAAGTGGATGGTATACAGGTGGCATGCCGTTGGTGTGGGTGGCATGTGAATATAATGTGTGCGTGTTGTGTTGGTGATATGTGGGTAGAGTGTGGCTGACATGCAGTTGTGTGCTGGCATGCGGTTGGCATGTGGGTGCCGGCCAATTCGCCTGGGCTCAGGGTGTGTGATGATTTATCTGATTTGCCTTCCCCTGTGCCTTCCCTCTCAGCGGCAGCCGACTGCATGTCATACATACCAAGGTTCTTATTACATCAAGAATTCATAATCATCCCAAAATATTCAATGGGGATATGAAATATTTACACATGAGGTGCCATGTGAAGCGAGCCTGTCTTCAGACCCTGGCAGAAACCTCTCTCCTGCAGGGACAGGAATGGGGCTGGGAAGGGTTAGGGTTATCCTTGTGGGTCTCCATCTCTGGGGCCTCCACAGCACATACTGGGTGTCCTTGTTTGGTGGGGGGCAATCAGATCTCCGGCCTCCTCCCTGCCCCTTGTGTGGCCTCCACTCCCTTACTCTCCTACAGGGGCAAGTTGCCTCTGCTTGGCAGGGCAAGTTCGGGGGAGCAGTGAGACAGGAACAGAGAGAGGGGCTTGACCTAGATCATAGAAACCCAGAATCTTGGAAACGGAAGCAATCTCAGAATTGATCCACACCTCTTTCCTCAAAGTGCTGCAGGGATCCTTGTTTATCTGCTTGCTTGACTCCAAAAACAGGGAGCTCACTCCCTCATTTAATAGCTGGAGACTTGTGGTTAGGAAGCTCTCCCTTGTATTGCAGTGCCTACAGGCTCCACTTGCCAGCCCTCTTCAGCCCCTCTGAGGGGTCAGCTTGTCCATCCCCCTGCCAGTCTGGGTCCTCAGTGTCTTGAGACCCCCCCCCAGCCCTGTCTGCTGCACGGTCAGACACCCTAGCCCTGTCTGCTGCACAGTGAGACCCCCCAGCCCTATCTGCTGCACGGTGAGACCCCCTAGCCCTGTCTGCTCCATGGTGAGACACCAGAGCACAGATGGGCCCCTGAGCAGCCGTAATGGTCTTGTCTGTTTAATTACTATGCAATTAGCCTAATGCATATTTTAACATTGCACCAGAGCTGCTCATCAATCATCCGCAGCCGGAGACAGACAGACAAACATATAGTCGGCCTGCAGAGTCTGGAGGAAGAAGGTTTTGTCAGTAACTTTTTAGGGCTCAGCACCCCCAGAGGGTTATGGAGCAGCCTGGAGGGCTGTGCCATTGTTGAAAGTACTAACCTGATTTCCTCCAGCTTCCGTGGTAGGAAAATGAGGCCCAGGCTTCCGTTTCCCCATTGCAGCTCCACCCCAACTTGGGTCGGCAGAATTGCTGTGGCTTCCCGCTGGTAATCTCAGCTCCCCAGGGATGCTGTCTCCCCCAACAGGCTGGGAATCCTTTGAGGATACGAATCCCGTCTTCTCTTTCTTCTGTCTTTTCCCTACTCCACCTGAATCTAGCTAAGAACGATGATCTAGAACAGGAAGGGCATTGGACTGGGAGTCACTGAACGCATGTGTAATGTTGACTGAGCCATGTCTTCTGAGAATGTGTTTTCACCAGAGTGGAGTGGAGACAACAGTGGCTGGCAAGCTCTGTGATCCATTTCAGCTCCCCCACAGCCTAGCTGAGTGACCTTGGGAAAATGTCTCAACCTCTCTGAGCTTCCATGACCTCAAATGCAAATGATTCTACTAATATCTACCTTGGTAGAGAATTAAATGAGTTAACACTGGGCCGGCACTTATACTTCAGACACAATCTTTTCTCCCTCGCTCCCTCTGTTCTATCTGACTACTGAATTCACAGGTCTCTTCATGGACTCTGACCACTTTGCTGGTGGGTAGGGAGATTCCCAGAATACACAGGACCCTTGTTGCCAGTGCTAGGTGGAGCCCCGAGTAGGGAGAGCTGGGGAGACCTGGGGTTTGTGTTCAAAGGTGGGGTGCAGCCTCGGGTGGGTAAGGCAGGGCATTCCTGACGGACATATGTTCCATGAGGATAAACTGGAAATGTGACACTGACACTGTCAGACCCTGAGCAGCGGAGCACGGAGGAGACTAAATATTTCATGATCAAATTCATCAATAATGGAGACGGAGACTAAATTACATAACTGTCACCTTTCCATTAAATAATATTTTCTGCAGGGGGCTGGGCGGGGCCATAAGGCCTTTATTGCAAGTCATGAATGATTTAGGCCAGCAAATAAAGGGGATCAGGAAGAGAGAAAGAGACAGGGATTCTTTTAAGATCAGCTGACACATCACACGGGGATGGCTGGAGGGAATCTGCAAGGTGTGAGGGTCGTGGGGAAGGGGTACTGCAGACATTTACAGGGAGGTGCTGGGGGCTGGGTACACACCTTCCAGAGCCGGGAAGGTGATTAATAGACTGGCTCTGAGTCTCACTGTCACATTGTTCATTTTACATGGACATGAACAGAAAGAAGCTCGGAGACAACCAGAAAGCAGGGGCTACGTCTCCCTATCAAATAGAAAGGAACTCTGTTGCAGGGCCCAGTCTACCCCACCAGACCAATGGCTTACTGAGGGCAAGAGGTATGTCTTCTCGGTCAGAGTTGAAGCCTCTATAGACAGGAACTGTGTTTTTCCCCATTACATTGGGGACTTCCAAAGCCAGGGCAGGGGCTGTGCTATCCCTTACAGACCTGGGGCTTCCCGAGGACAGGGCGTGACCTGAGTGCAGGCATTTTGGAGTACAGGGATTCCTGCCCTTCCAATCAGAGCGGGGCACCTGCTGGCAGGGATGGTATCTCCTCTGTTAGGCTGGGGCCTTCTTCAGGTCTTGGCCTACGCCCTCTCCATCTGCTTTGGGAAGCCCTGAGGGCAGAGGCTGTGTCCCCCTACTCAGACTGGAAGCTCCAAGGAAAGTACCTCAGTCCTTTCTCGCTTCTCCTTTGTGTAGTGGAGGAAGGAAGGGATGAGGGGAACCAGCGCCGGGTCTTAGCAGCCGGTCAGCCCTCTCCTCCCCAGAGAGGAAGGCTCGGTGGGCATGTGTGCAAACTCACCCTGCACTGTCGGCCCTCCGTGGGAAGGGTGAGGGTTGGGAGCGCTGGGCCCGCTAAGTGTATAATTACACAGTACTTGGGGTAATTTTCCTCTTCCTCAAGAAGCGCACGTTGGCCCTGATTTTCCTATCTGCAGATTGTAAGCTCGTAATTAGCAGCAAATTACCCACACAAGTGACAAATTTTTGTGCTTTCAAGTAAACAGACAAAATACCCACAGTTCATAAATTGCCTCTTGGTGCAGCAGGCACCTGGTTCCTGGAGATGCCCAGCCTGCCCACACGTGTCAGAGAAGGGGGGCGGAGAGCCAGGGTGAGGACCGAGGCTGCAGCCAGCGGGCTTACGGGTTGACCAGTTGGTCTCTAAAGTTGGAACTTCCTGCTTGCTGACCAGCACCCACAGATCAGAGTCCTTGGCCCAGATCAGCTTCAAGGTCTCCAACATGGATGTGGAGTACTAGGGTAGCAGCACCAGCCTCGAGGATGAGAAATAGATCCCTATGCCCCATCTGTGTCACTGAGGAGCTCATGGAAACCGGCTCTGCGTCATCTCTCAGTCAGTACAACTTCTCTGGACACCAAACGCCTCTTACTTGTTTTTGAACATGATTCTTAACTTTGTTTGAATCATGGAACTTTTGGCAGCCTAGGGAAGTCTCAGAACCCCTTCTCAGTGTAATATTTCAAATGCAAAAAATAAAACACACAAGAGTACAATGTATTGAAACGCAGTTCCAGCCTCATGCCCAGGGTTGGAACCCTTCTTGCCCTAGTTCTAGCACTCAAAAGAAGCCTAAACTTCAGCATCAGGTAGATTTGGGTTCAAACCCTGACTCTGCCACTTTCTGGCTGTGTGACCCTGGGTGAGCCAGGTAACTTCTCTGAGCCTGTTCCCTCCTAGGTGAAACAGATAATAGTAGAGCCTGACTGGACGTGGTGGCTCACACCTACAATCCCAGCACTTTGGGAGGCCAAGATGGGCAGATTGTTTGAGGCCAGGCGTTCGAGACCAGCTTGGGAAAAATGGTGAAACCCTGTCTCTACAAAAAATATAAAATTAGCTGGGCATGGTGGCATGTGTGTGTAGTCCCAGCTACTCAGTGGGAGGATCACTTAAGCTCGGGAGGTTGAGGCTGTGGTAAGCTGTGATCATGCCACTGCACTCCAGCCTGCACAACAGAGCAAGGCCACCCTGTCTCAAAAAAAAAAAGAAAAGAAAAGAAAAGAAAAAAGCCTCCCACATAGGACTGTAAGGATTAAATAAGATAATGTATGTAAAATTTCTACCAGAGTCTCTAGCACATAGTGAGTTCTCAATGTTAAGTATTAACAATAATAATGTTTCAGGATTTTGATGATTCAGTTCTTATTCTTCTTGCCCTTCCTCTTCGTGTTCATTCATGTCATTCCCACCACATTCCCAGATTTGACTAGCGCTCGTTTAGTAAGAACTGATTTCCTGTGCTCCTGGATACACTCAAGTTCCCTAATCCCATCTGAAAACTACAGTGCTCCTACCCTCCTGGAGAGGAGATGCCTCGCTACCGGAAGCAAATAGGATCCAAAGCTTCTACTCTGTCACCCTTCCTGAGCTCAGCGTTCTCATCACTAAAATGGGGTTAATAATACCTACTTCACCAGGCTGAAAAGGGGTAATATTTGCAAAGTGCCTGGTAGAACATCTGGTATACCTGGTGGGCCACTGGAACTGTACCTGTGATTAATGTCATTGTCCCTGGTAATCCATTACTTTGGTGGTCCCCAGTGAAGCACACCTTCCAGTATTCACACCCTTGTGTACGCCTCTCTCACATTGATTCTGGGCTGGCCTTGAGCGCTGCCTTAACCAGTAGGACATGGCAGAAGTGATGTTGTGTCAATTCCTGGCCTAAGCCTTAAGAAGGCCTGGCAACCCTGGTGTGATGGAGCTGGCTTGTACCAGCTTGCAATAACTGATAGTTAAATTTTCTAGAATTTTATGAGCATATTAACATCAAGTTGGTAACTTGAAATTAGTACTGGTAGAAATATTTACACCACAGAGATTGGCAAATACTACACATCAGGGATCTTTCTTTCCTTTTTATTTTCTTTGTTGTAAAGTCAGATACCAGCACCCCACTGCCTGGTAACTTTCACTTTAGAACTCTGGTGAGCTCTGAACCACGACCTAAAATGCTCTGCTATTCTTTAGGAAAGACTACCCATGGAAAAGCCTAGTGGAGGGGAGGAAGCCCTGAGACCACATGCAGGAGAACCAGGGAACCCAGATACATGACCCAGTAGAGCCATTCCAACCACCTTCAGCCTTCTGAGCCCTCCTAGCTGAGGCACCCATCTGTGAATGAAGAAATCATGAACTTCAAGCTCCGGGAGACGTCACATGGATCCAAGATGATCCGTCCCTACTGTAACCTGTCAGAATTCTTGAATCACAGAATTGTGATCAAACAAAACACTTACTGTTTTAAACCATTACATTTTGGGGTGCTTTATATGTGGCATAGATAATCAAGCCATCTATCCTTGAGGCATAGAACCAGGTGGTCCCATGTCTCCTGTGATGGTCTCTTCATTCTGTGACTTCTCATCACTTTCTGCATTATGTGGGTTCCAGGAAGCCCAAAAGAGAGGTTCCCCAGCTCTCTTCACCTCAACAGGGGCAGCCTCCCTTGCCCCGAGCCGCCCTGATCTTCTAGGGATCCCAGGAAGTGTCCCCACCCACATACCACCCCCATCCCATATATGCAGACAGGGAGACGTGGAGTGAGGGATTCTTCTGGGGAGACTGGTGTGGAGCTGAGAGAGGGACAGAGCCCCCCTCCCTTCCCTGTTGACATTTGAAAAGGACAAAATTGGAAGGAAGGTAAATGCTACTCTTCTCTTCTCCCAGGGAGGGAGGTGGCAGACACCCAGCATTCTGTTTGCTTCCAGTTTAGCAAGGGTACTGAGGCGTTAGGCACCTGGTCGCTGCAGGATGACAGGGTGGCTGCTGGTGGGCTTGGCATCCTCCAACCAAGGTTGCTTGGGGCTGGTGTCTGGCAAAACTGCCCTCCCTATCCATCCAGTGCCCCTGTGCCTGGGTGAATCCAGTGGTCCCAACCACAGGGGATGCCACCAGTCTGCACAGTGTGTCCAAATTTCTGAGACTAACTTGGGGGTTTGGGGAATGAGAAACTGGAATCCCTAAAAATTCTTGGGAACTTTTGAAATCATATGTTATTCTGTATTTCTCATAGCACTTTATTTTACACATTTTATTTTATTTTATTTCATTTTTTATTTTATTTTATTTTATTTTATTTTATTTTATTTTATTTTATATTTGAGATGGAGTCTTACTCTGTTGCCCAGGCTGGAGTGCAGTGGTATGATCTCGGTTCACTGCAGCCTCCACCTCCTGGGTTCAAGCGATTCTCCTGCCTCAGCCTCTCAAGTAGCTGGAACTACAGATGCAGACCGCCATGCCCGGCTAATTTTGTATTTTAGTAGAGATGGGGTTTCACCATGTTGGCCAGGCTGGTCTCAAACTCCTGACCTCAAGTGATCCACCCACCTTGGCCTCCCAAAGTACTGGGATTACAGGTGTGAGTCACATCACCTGGCCAATTTTACACATTTTAAATAATGATGATGATTATCATTATTAATGACTGTGGCCAAACATGGTGGCTCATGCCTGTAATCTCAGTGCTTTGAAAGAACAAAGTAGGAGGATCACTTGAGCCCAGGAGTTTGAGACCAGCCTGAGCAACAGCAAGGCGTTGTCTCTAAAAAAGTTTTAAATTATCCGGGTGTGTTTGTGCATACGTGTGATCCAACCTACTTGAGAGGCTGAGGCAGGAGGATCACTTGAGCCCAGGAATTTGAGGCTATAGTGAGCCATGATTGCGTCACTTGCTTTCCAGCCTGGGTGAGAGAGTGAAACTGTCTTGAAAAAAATAAATCAGTAAACAAAATGATTGTAAATAATGAGTGACTGTAAATAATAAATAGTAAATCATTTTTCTGTGATACGGTGATGTTAAAAGTTTCAGAGGTCTTTTGTTTATAAAAAAGATATATTAAATTCCTGACTCATTATTTCTATGAGCCAATATATTTTGACAAGATTATATATTTTAATAACATGTAAATTTTCTCCCTACCTGATGTAGACATTTCATAAGAGAAAACATTAAAATAAGGGAACATTAACACACAATTAATACCAAATAAAAATCATTTAAAAATTGAAAGCTAACACAAATACTTAATATTAAAATTTTTTCATCTTAAATGTACATTTTATTTTATTTATTCATTTTTTTTTTAGAGACAGTCTCGCTCTCTGTCACCCAGAGGGAGTGCGGTTGCATGATCTCTGCTTACTGCAACCTTCTCATCCTGGGCTCAAGCCATCCTCCCACCTCACCCTCCCCAGTAACTGGGACTACAGGTATGCATGATCATGTCCATCTAATTTTTGAATTTTTTCTAGAGATGGGGTTTCACCATGTTGCCCAGGCTGGTCTCAAACTCCTGAGCTCGAGCAGCCTTCCTCCCTTGGCTTCTCAAAGTGCTGAGATTACAGGCATGAGCCACTTCACCCAGCCTAAAAATGAAAAGTTTAAAACACACAAAGCAATAATTAACCTAACGGTCTTTTTAAAAAGTTTTTATCTTATTTCATTTTTAGAGACAAGGTCTCACTTTGTTGCCCAGGCTAGGGTACAGTGGCACGATCATAGCTCACTGCCGTCTCGAATTCCCTGGCTCAAGTGATCCTCTCGCCTCAGCCTCCTGAGTAGCTGGGACTACAGGCGTGGGCCACCACACTCAGCTAAGATTTTAGCCTGACGCTCTTGATCTTTGCTTTGTAACAAATATCCCAGATGTGGAAAAAAATATTTTGCGTTGATGTGGGTTGAATCATTAAGCATGTGTCTAAGCGCATCTTCAAGTTGGGTGTTCAAGCATGTGATAGGTTATATGCTTCAAATAAGCTCATTTATTTATCTTTTAACGATGAAAGTACTTTGCTTGCCCTGATTTTCTTTTTGTCACTGAAATAGATATTGCTTTTGTTAATTCAGACTTTAGATCAGTTTCTGATTTTGTATCTGAGAATTCTACCACATTCCTATCTTCTTCTCTTTGCATTTCTCCCATAGCAAATATTCAAATGCTGGAAAAGGGTAGTGACCGTGACTGCACAGTGTTTGAAGAATGTAATATTCAGATCCCCTAGCAAGGTTAACAGTAAGTACTATATGTACTACAATTGCCAATTTAAGGGCTTATTTTGCTTCCAAAACTTATTTCTTGAAATATTTCTCACAGGATTGGTATTAAGTATACTGTACTTATAACTTATTAATATTTATTTTATTTGTAAGAATGACTCACCATTGGCAGCAGACAGGGCCACAAACATGCATTGATATAAGGGCAACAACTCCCAGTCAGGAAGACTGACTGATTAGACGGTGACATTCTTGCCTATGAACTCCTAGCCCAGCTCCCAGACATATTGACTTTAACCTTCAACTCCATGTATCAGGGTTTCTGGCTCTTGCTTTCAATTTGACATCAGTTGATTCCTTTGAACAAGTAACATCTCTATGTTGATTATGAAGCTCTAATTCTCACGAGAGAATTATAATACTTTTTTCCATTTTTCAGATTTCTTGACTAACTTTTCTGGGGATTTTCCTCGGAAATGTTGCATTGTAACACTAGGTCTATAGCATGACTGAAGGGAGGTGAGCTTCATCCAAGCAGTGTGAACTCTTGACACGCTTGTTCTAGACAGGATGGGATGCTGTTGCCCAGGGTTGGAGAGGTCACTAAAGAGAGAGTTGGGCTCTGGTAGAAAAACCACCCAATACTTCACTGGTTCCTCAGGGTTCCGCCTCCCCTGCTGCACTCTTACAAGGCAACGTTCCCCAGGGACTGTCTCTAGCTCTCTTCTTGTCTTCATCTTCATGTTCTCTGGGGCACGGCATCCATGATCTTGGTTTCAATGCACTGGTGAAATCCAAATTCATGTCTCCAGCCCAGATCTCTCTCACTCTTTTACCTAAAGACCCATTTGCAAGTCTTTTCCTTCCCATCCGCACGACTCCAAACTTTCCTGGTTTAGAAGACTAATATCCAAGGTAGGAATGCTTCCACTGAAAGACAATAATGGTTCCATTGAACTGGAAGGTGAGATTGTCACCGGGCCCTTTTAGTTTGTCATGAAAAAGGGAGATCATAGTGTTGTCTGGGATGACTGACCCTAATTATGAATGAGAAACAATGGGGGCAGGGAAGGATAGGACTTGTAGGACAAGTAGTTCTAAGTCAGGTGGTAAAAGTTAACAGAGGCTGGGCGCAGTGGCTCAAGCCTGTAATCCTAGCACTTTGGGAGGCCAAGGCAGTCAAGAAGTTAGTCAAGACCTGAGGTCGGTTTCTCCATGACCAACATGGAGAAACCCTGTCTCTACTGAAAATACAAAAAATTAGCAGGGCGTGGTGGCGCATGCCTGTAATCCCAGCTACTCAGGAGGCTGAGGTAGGAGAGTTGCTTGAACCCGGGAGGCGGAGGTTGCAGTGAGGCGAGATTGCGCCACTGCACTCCAGCCTGGGCAACAAGAATGAAACTGTCTCAAAATAAAAGTTAATGGAAGGCCATACCAACCTGAAACAGGCAACACCATCAAAGGCTCAGCCTTCTCCGGAAAGGTTAAGATGACCTTAACCTTCTTTGATGACCTTGACCTTAACCTCACCAGATAAAGACCTATGAGTAGCTGAGGTACTCGTGAAGACAAGTGGGACATGGGATGAAATGACAAATACCAACTATAGCCTGTGATCAGTTGCAGAAACAACAATTATAGTATCCACCCATAGTGTACTCCTTGCTTTTCTTATGGATATATTTATCTCTTTTAACCAAATTTCCTTATTTCTCCCATCTTTATTTCCTATTATTTTTATATAAGGATATTTTTGATAGCTATATTAGCAATTGATTGCATAGATTCTAGAAGTTTGAAACGGAATCATGACAGAATTAGAGGGAGAATGGACCTCTGTGGTCATCCTGGTGTAATTACTGATAGGGACATGCGTTGTCCCCCTTTGGGGAAAAGGGCAAGTTTTCATTGTGAGGAATAATGACATCATGTTAGGTTTTGGTGGTGGTCACCGTGGCGGGTAGATCTGAGAAGGAAGAAGGGTATATATTAATGTTGGGCAGCCAAGAGGTGGACTGCAACAGACATTTGTCATTCTTCTTGGCTGCCTGGGGCTTTTTTAAACCTTCTTTCTTTATTTGGAACCTCCATCTTATGTGTCTGCGTCTCCCCTAAGTAGAAGCCAGAAGCTTACTTTCCTAGGCTCCCTTATACCAGGTATGTAATTTAGGCTGTGCCAAACAAACGTATCCAGAGGAGTCTCTGAAGAAGCATGGCCTCTATTTTGGAGAATGTAGCAGCAGAGGCACCCAACTTCCAGAGGCTGTGATGGCAGAAGTTCTAGGGAGTACCACCCCTTAGACCTGGGCAAGAGGAGTCCCTGCTTTGGCCCATGCATTTATAGAGTCGTACTCTGGTCCTCCTCCAGCCACATTCCTCCCATCAGGGTCAGGAATCTACAGGACCAAGGGACATCCCTACCCAGAGCCCACACCTCTACTTCTACATCATGCTTCGAGAACCAGGATCCCAGATTTCCTGTCCAAATGACCTTATTCCCACTTCCAGGGCCTGTACAGGCCTCTTTCCTGAGTCTGTCTTCCGAAGCTAGATCACACTGCAGTGGTATGCCCTAAAGCCTGAGAGGCAGCCTGGGGCGTTTGTTTGTGGGGGATGTGAAGAGAACTTAGGCCAGTAGGCAGGATGTGAAGAGAACTTAGGCCAGTAGGCAGGAATGTCTACACACAAGCCCAGAGGCCCCTTGCAGGGCAGGACAGGGCCAAAGGGAAGAAAGAGAAGGGGCAGGGGCTGGAGGTGGATTCCCTGCACCACCCCTTTGTAGCACAGTTCTGAGGATTCTGAGTCTGAACCTGACCTTCCTGGCTGTTATAAAGGTTTATGTGTCAAGGTGTAGAATCTGTGGAAGATTGTATTTTCTAAAAATGGTAACGGCAGTGTGTCATCTCGCTTGCTCTTTCAGATCTTTACATTCCCCACCAAGAGGCAGAGTCTACTTCCCCTCCCCTTGCATCTGGGCAGCACTTTGTGACTGCTTTGATGAACAGAGTGTGACAGAAGTGGTACCGCATGACTTCGGATGCTAGGTCATGAAAGGCAATCCAGCTTCTTATGGGTGTCTCTTTCTTAGGAAACTTGCCCTTGGAATCCATCCATCATGCTGTGAGGAAGCGCAGACCAGTCCTCACAGAGAGACACATGGAGAGGAACCGAGGCCTCCAGTCAACTACCAGACATGTGAATGAGTAAGCCTACAGATGCTTCCAGTCCCCAGCCTCTGAACCTTCCAGCTGAGGCCTCAGCATTACAGGGCAGAGACAAACCATTCAGGATCTGACTTCCTGATCCACAAAATCTAGGAGCATAATAAATGTTACTTTTATACCTCTAAGTTTTGGGACTTCTTATTCAGCCGTAGTAACAGGAACAGATTCTAATATATTTCATTTAATAGATTGTGAGCGCTGAGATTTTGAAATATACTTGGATATAGAGTGTGAGAGTCTCCATTTGTCCTCCTTCTCTGAGCCTCCCAAATGTTAGGGATGATCTCTAGAGTTCAGTGCCCAGTGTCATTAGTATAGCCTGCAGAGTTTGTGCCAGTTGTGGGGGTAGATGGGCATCCACAGCAACAGGTCTAGGGTGTCATTTGGATACTGTTCCCGACTGTGGTTTCCAGGCCTCGTCCTCTAGTCCTCCTAGAGATTGTGTGAACTACCTGATTTCCTTTGTAAATTCCTTTTCTGCGTAAAACAGCCAGTGTGATTTCTGTTGCTTGCAACTTAGAAACCCTGATTCAGACAGAAACTGTTTCCAAGTTATTTAACTTTGATTCAGTTCAAAAGACATTAACTATCTGGCACATGGCTGGCCATATTTTTGGCAATAGTAATAGGAAGATGAAAAGACAGAATCTTATATTAGATAATAATAGCTAACATTTTTTGAGCGCTTGGATTGAGCTAGACACTGTGCTTGGCACTTCTCCTGCTACATCAAGATTCTCACAACCACTTTCTGTGATAGGTACTACCATTAGCCTGCTATCACTGGAGATCAGGAAACTGAGACTCAAAGAGGTTAAGTAACTTGCCCAAGATCACACCATTAGTAAACGGTAGAGCTGGAGTCAGAACCTATGACCATCTGACTGCAATGCCTGCTTTTAACCATCTGCCTCCAGGCAACATCTGTGTTTGGTGGGACAACACATAGATAATGTCATTACAATTTCAATGAGTTAAGAGTATTATTCTAGGAGCATGAAGGAGAAGCATATAGTGGAACTCCAGCAAGACTTCTGAGAAGAGATGTTGCCTGAGCTGAGTCATGAGGGATGTGGGGGGCTGGTCAGACGAAGGACGATGGGCAGGACTCCACACTGTGCGAACCACATGTACAAAGGGCCGGAGGAATGAACTGGCATGCCCAGAGTGGCCATATTGCAGTGCGTGGGCTGGGAGCAGAGGAGAGGAAGGCAGGGCGTAAATCCCACAAGCACTGGTGCTAAGCTGGAGAGTCTGAACTTGATCCTGAAGGCTGTGGAGGGACACAGAGGGATTTTCAGTGGATTTGTGATTCAGAAATCTCCTCTGCCAGCACAGGGGGTTGGCTTGTAGCATGTGTGGGCTGGAAGCAGGAAGCCACTGCATAATCCAGAGGAGAAATGAGCAGGGCTGGACCGAAGCCTCAGTGATGGGAATAGGAAATGGATGGAAGGATGGAGATGAGAGTTGGAGGAGGCAGAGCTGCTGCATTTGAATGTGCATTTGCAGAGGAAAGGAAAAGTCCAGGGTTAGGTTCCAAGAGTCTGCCTGGGTGATGAGAGAATAGCGAGCCATTCACTGAGATGAGAAACACGGGAGAAGGAAAGGAGTTGTGTGGTTTTCTTTGTTGTTGTTTGTTTCTTTTGGTGTTGTTGTTGTTTTGTTTTGTTTTGTTTTTGAGATGGAGTCTTGCTCTGTCACCCAGGCTGGAGTGCAGTGGCGCAATCTCAGCTCACTGCAACCTCTGCCTCCTGGGTTCAAGTGATTCTCCTGCCTCTGCCTCCTGAGAAGCTGGGATTACAGGCATCCGCCACCATGCCCAGTTAATTTTTTGTATTTTTAGTAGAAACGGGGTTTCACCATGTTGGCCAGGCTGGTCTTGAACTCTTGACCTCAGGTAATCCTCCTGCCTTAGCCTCCCAAAGCGCTGAGATTACAAGCGTGAGCTACTGCGCCCAACCAGGGTTGTGTTTTAAGCAGCGAGCTGGGCAGCTTCAGGGGGCTCAACCAGAATATACAGCTCACGATGGCTAAACAATTACCAAGTGCAGGCAGCACTCCTGTTCTTGGGCTAAGGGCCAACCTCACTGGATGTGGTGTAGATTCAAGAGTTAATACTTGTAATTACTGTAGAATAGTGCCTCTCACAAAATAAGCACTCTGGAAGAATTTGCTGTTATTTTTACTACTGCTAGCTTCGTTTTACAGACAAGGAAACTGGTGCACAGAGAGGTGATATAACCTGCTTAAGGTCACACAGCTAAGAAGCTGACAGTCAGACTCCAGAGAAATGCCCCTGGCCCCACGACACGTTGTCTGTGGGTCACTGAGTGGTAATCAGAACCATGGGATGGATGAGCTCATGAGGGGGCAGTGTGACAAGCATAAAAGCGGGGGCCAAGGTCCTGGGCCAACTAGGGAGACCCTGGAGCTCACAGTGGACCTGTTCACCACAGAAATGGTGCTGAGGGTCCTTCGCTGGAAAGTGGAGATAAACATAGCACCTCTTAAAGGGCTGCAGTGAGGGTGGAGGGAGATAATGCTGCACATGGACGCCATAAAGCTTAGTTATTAGGCTTAGTGGTGCTTGTGTTTGCATCTCCAGTCACTAGGAACCTCAGTTTCCTCCTCTATAGACTGGAGACCCTAATCACATCACAGGGTTCCCACGATTACATGAGCGAATATGTGACTGCCCTTTGAGCACTGTGGAATGTTCTACAAAGTGGTGTATAGTCATCCACCAGCAATGGATCAGGAAAGAGAGAGTGGGAGGCTGCCTTGAACTGATGGGCAGCTCAGGCCCTCATCAGGCAATCGGGTGAGGTCGGCAGGGTGGCTGGGACGATGCAGGCCAGGCATGGGCTGGCACCGGCTCACCAGGCCTGTGAGGAGTGATTGAGGCTGATAGAGACTGAGGCCTCCCCCATGCCTCTCCTATTTCAAGTTGAACAGTGTGACATTCAATGGTGCTGCATTCTGGATGTGCTGTTGCCTCTGCACATGTGTGTGTATATGTGTGTGGACATGCACACATGGGGGAGCCCCAGCTAACTTCCAGAGTCAGGAGGTGGCACGTATGAAGTCTTTGTCAGGAAACCTGCTTCTTGGATGAATTCTATCCTGACCTCCTGCAACATTCAGTAAAGGTAGTTGGAGTCCTTTAGAGCATTTGGTCTGTTTGGGTGTCTGTGAGCCAAGCCTGTGCATGTGGGTCTGTAGAGGCCAAGAAACAGTGCCAGTGAGCCCCACAGGGAGTGACGACAGGGTCACTGTCACTGCAAGGTTGCGGTGGTTATATACCGTGGCATATGCTGGGGGTGCCAATGGTGGTGGTGTCGAGGGTGGTTCAATGGTGGCCTCTTGGCTGCCCCTTTCACAGACTGCAGCCGTTTTTCCTGCAGGTCGGGACTTTCCTTGAGAAGGAATGGTGATGAGGGGGAGGTTGGGAGGAGAAGCAAGGAAGAGGAGAGGTGTCCTTATCTCTCAGTACCTCGTGTTCTAACAGCAGCCCCTCCCTGACAGCCCAGCTTTTGCAATATCAATTTTTTCCTCCAGAGAGCAGTTCACTTTTGCTGGTATGATCGGGAAGGTAACAAGTGGGGAAAACTCCCTCCTATGGCATTTTAATCTAGGTGGGGTGAACACAGTCTGCCCGGCCTCCCTCCAGACCTTTGCTTAAATTGTCCCCACCACCTGGAACACCCTCCATTGAGGCAGACATCTCACCTCAAAGCCTCAGCCTCAAATATGCCTCCTTTGTTAAGCCTTCCTAGGTCTCACATGCTAGAACTGATTTCTCTGTTCTTGCTGTGCTCCTAGGTTGCAAAGGTGATTGTGTAGTAGCTCTGGATGACTTTGAGGCCAACAAATCTGGGTGGGCAAGATTGTGTTACACCATAAATTGGATCAATGTCCTTCTCTGTTTTAGACTGTCAGTCATTATGGTTTGACTTTGTGTGGCCTGAGACACCAGGGCCTGCTACAGTGGTGTGTTGGTAAGTGTTCAACAACCGCCTGTCTGGGGGAAAGGTCTTGGTTTGTAGCCTGAACGTGGAATTGAGAAGGGATGCTGCCAGCTTCTGAGCTGGTATGACTGAGAGTACACAGTTGCTGATTCATCTCTCTGAACCATAAATGTTAACATCAGCTAGTGCCTAGCACATAGTAGGCCTTCAATGCATGGCTGAATGAATAAATGATTATATAAATGAATAAATGAAGCATTGGGTGGGTAGGTAAAATTCAATTAAGTGGCTAGAGCAGTGGTGACTCATGGCTGGCTTCGGGGTGGCGAGGGCAGGAGAGAGGGGGTTGTATTCTTCGGGCAGAGGCATTGGTGGCCAGCACCAGGCAGATCCAAGATGCCACAGCCCACCACCCAGAAGGTCCTCCTGCCTCCCCTAGGCTTCCCCAAATGCCGAGGCTGCTTCGCATTCTCACATAAATAACCTGTAATGCTGCTGAATGCGGTTTTCTTGTTGGGGGTTTTGTTTCTTCAATCATGACAAAAGCCGCACTAATGAGTTATTGGAAAAACCAAGCCCTGCTCCAGGCCAAATAGGCTGGGTGAGCACAGAGCGGGAGGTGCTGAGCATGGCAGCCAAGGCTGGGCAGGAGGCTGAGTGAGTCTCTGAAGAGAGCTGTCATGCAAGAGGGGATTTAAAGCACCCCAATAGCTTACAAGTGCCCAGGGCTTTACAGTTCGCACAGACTCTCTCCAGGAACCCTCCACAGCCTGGCTGGGTGGGTATCATTAACACCCCACTCCTCCAGGGTTTTCCAGCTCAGGGCCTTTGTACCTGCTGCTCCCTCGGTCTAAAACGCCCTTGCCTCCAGCTAGTCATCTGTCTCCCCCCTCACTTTACTCGGCTTCCCAGAGAGACCTTCCCTGCCTAAAGTGACATCATCCCTCATTCTCCACCCCCTTGTCCTAGTATCATTTTGTTTTCCTGGCACCCATCATCACCTGATGGCTTGGGTTAGATTTTCCCAGAAGCAGGCCCTGAGACAAGGATTGCAGGGCAGGTGGTATTTGGTGACTCCAGGAAACACCCACAGGAGAATGGGGGAAGTGAAATAGGGGAGGGAAGGCAGCTCATAAGGGGTGTAGTATTTATCCAGTTACCACTGTGGGGAGCTGGAGCTCAGTCTCACTGGGGAACTCTGGGGGACAGTGTGGGACATGTCCTCTGGGATGTCCTGCCTGAGGGGTGAGGGAGCTGGTATTTATGCGGCTCCTGTGAATCACGGTCTGAGGGCTGCTCCTGGGGACCTCAGGGTCCTTGGCCCTTCTGGCTTCCATGCCTTTGGGCAGGCAAAGAAGGTCTTGGGCAGAGACGTGCAGTGATCCTCCCATTTTCCCATTTAATCCCTCTAATAGCCCTATGACGTGGGCACTATTTTTTTTTTTTTTTTTTTTGAGACAGGGTCTCACTCCGTTGCCCAGGAATGCAGTGGTGCAATCACAGCTCACTGCAGCCTCAAACCTCCAGACTCAAGGGGTCCTCCCAAAATCAAGTCCAGCCTGGACAATACAGGGAGACCCCATCTCTACAAAAAAATTTAAAAATTAGCCAGGTGTGGGCCAGGCGTGGTGGCTCACGCCCGTATCCCAGCACTTTGGGAGGCCAAGGTGGGCGGATCACGAAGTCAGGAGATTAAGACCATCCTGGCTAACACGGTGAAACCCCGTTTCTACTAAAAATACAAAAAATTAGCCAGGCATGGTGGCGGGTGCCTGTAGTCCCAACTACTCCTGAGGCAGGAGAATGGTGTGAACCTGGGAGGCGGAGCTTGCAGTGAGCCGAGATCACACCACTGCACTCCAGCCTGGGCAACAGAGCGAGACTCTGTCTCAAAAAAAATTAGCCAGGTGTGGTGTCATGCAACTGTGGTCCCAGCTATTTGAGAGGCTGAGGTGGGAGGATCACTTGAGTCCAGGAGTTTGAGGCTGCCATGAGCTGGGATCTCACTGCTATACTCCAGCCTGGGTGACAGAGCAACCTTGTTTCAAAGAAAAATAAAAGAAACTGAGGCACAGAGAGGGTCCTCAGGGTCATGATGCTGTTTAGTAGCAGGTTGGTACTTATTACTGTTTAATGTTCTTTCCCATGTTTCATTCCCCCACGGTCTGTGCAAATGAACATGTGAACGTGTGGGAGAGAATCTGTGTGTGTGTTCCTCATTTGCTCATTTGTTCATCACACAGAGCTCAGGAACCTGTTGTCCTCTATAGATAGAATATAAATTATATAAATAAAGTTAATATCATCTCAATTATGTAAAAAGCTGTGTATAGAATAAAGAGGGAAAGGACAGATAATACCATTTTAATGATTATCGTGGGTGATGGGATTATAGGTGATTTACATCTATTTCTCTCCAGTTTTCTACAAGCAGCATGTATTATTTTTACAATCAGAAATAAATGAATGTTATTTTCAAATACAGTTTTTCAAAAAATTAAGTTCCTTTTGTGTTTCCCCTGCAGCCTCCTCGGTGTGCCAGGCAGTCAGGCCTCACCTGGGGTTTGGCTTTGCCTGGCCAGACCTCCAAGAGGCCTCCTGTGTGTGGCTCTCAGCTCAGACCCCTTCATCCAGAGGCCCTCAAATCCCTCTGCACTGGAGTGTGTTTAAATTTACTCTGCAACATCCGCATGCAATAAATGTCATACTGTGTTTTTTTGTTTTTTTTTTTAAGTCAAATAAATTCTGATCCCAAATCTCCAATTGCCACAGTGCTGAGAAATCAGCCTTAGTTACGTTCAGGGGGATTCTCTAGGGTCACAGAAGAATCTGTGCCCTGTGCCTTGTGGTTGCCATGGTAGTTGACTCCTATTGCTGTGGCTCCTGAACCCTGGGTCAGGTCTCGGTCAGGTCCCAGGCAGGCCCTGCAGCCCTGGACACCTCTGAGAGGTATTCACAGTAGCCCTCTCGATGACCACAAGTGGGGCCCGAAGACCCTCAGGGCCTCAGTACACAATCAACCCCATCTGGCACTGCAGGCCAGAGGGACACAAAGGCCTCATCTCTGTTGCTTCCCAGCTTAGGGAGGCCCCATCTCCCTTCTCCTTCCACTTCACTCTCCATCAGGAGACCTCCACCTCCTAAACCTAACTGAGTCGGGCATCCCTCTGCTTTGACAACAAAACCCAAAGCTACTTGAGGCAACCCACCCCGCCCCCCGGGAAAAAAACCCAGACTCAGACACTGACTTCAGTTCTTTTCTCGGGATGGAAAATGGAAGGTCGTTATTGCAAGCGCAATGGGAAAACACAAAATAAAATTTCAGGATAGATCCTGGCTGCACAACTCATGCCTGAACCTTAATTTAAGGTTTCTCAAGCCTCTCCTTGCCAGGTCAACCAAAGACACAGGAGCACGTATGTGCCGGGGGTATAGGATGGAGTCAGGGCAGCCCTACCTCCCCCTTTGTAGAATGGGGGTTGGAAATGGGAGATATTGAAGGGAAGCCCAGGAATTGGAGTCAGAGAGACTCGACATGCGGACCCTAAGTAGATGCTCAGTAAATTCCTCTCATATGAATAAATCCAATCTTGGGCACAGTCCTTCACATCTCTGAGCCTTACCATCTGTATCTGAAAAATGGGCATCCACTCAGTCAACAACAATTTCTTGATTACCAGGCACCCTTTAAAGTATGCGGGATATAGCAGTGAACACGACAAAGATCCTTCCTGACAGAAGCTCCATTTTGTGGGTAAGACACAATAAAGAGGTCATGTCATATCCACTCCAGTAGGATGGGTTGGTACCCAGCCTCTGTCCCCTCATCCTAATTTCATTGCCCTTAGTGGACTTCTAATTGCCTCCCCACTGCAGCCTCCCAAAGTGCTGAGATTACAGGCATGAGCCACTGCACTGGGCCCCTCAGTTTCTTAATCTGTACAGTGAGGTTGAGGAAACCTCAATTAACCATCTTACAACATTTTCGGGAGGGCCAAATTCGGAAGTCCCTTATTGGCTGTAGTGATATCAGTAGGCCATGCGGTGGAATAAAAACAATTAGGAGCTTCAGCATCTGGTATTTAATTTGCTGTGTGGCTTTGAGGCAGTTCCTTAGTTTTTCTGGTCTTCAGCTACCCACTTTGTTAAATAAAGGACTGGCTTATGATTCCTAACAAACTAACAATGTTTAGTATGCTTACTATATGCCAGGCACTATGCCTAGCACATTTCATATACATTTTCTCATTTAATCCTTCTAATAGCCCTATGAGGTTGGCACTTTTTTGTTTTGAGACAGGGTCTCACTCTGTTGCCCAGGCTGGAATGCAGTGACTTGATCATGGTTCACTGCAGCCTTGACCTGCTCAAGGGATTCTCCTGCCTCAGCCTCCCAAGTAGCTGGCACTACAGGTGCGTGTCACCATGCCTGGCTAGTTTTCTTAAATTTTTGATTCACAGAGATGAGGTCTCCTTATGTTGCCCAGGCTGGTGTTGAACTCCTGCGCTCAAGCAATCCTCCCACCTCAGGCTTCCAAGGTGCTGGGATTACAGGCATGAGGCACCATGCCTGGCCTTGCACTATTCTTATGGAATGTGAGATACAGAGAGGTTAGGTAACCGGCCTGCGGTCGCTCAGCTAGTAAGCAGTAGCGCTGATATGAAAATTAAGGACTCCTGAGCACCGCTCTCCAATAAAACTCCTGTGATGAGGGTAATGTTCTATATCTTTGTTGTCCAACACGGTAACCGCTAGTGTGACTGTGAGCACTTGAAATGTGGCCAGCGTGACTGAGAAACTGACATCAATAGCTACTAGTAGCTATGCCTTGGCCAGCGCAGCTCTAGTGTGCCAGCTTTTGGCCCCACTTCTACGTCAGAGGCAGCACCAAGTAGTGGTGAATAGTATAGACTGTCTCTGGAGCCAGATTCTCTAGTTTGATAGAACACAACTTACTAACTGTCTGTGACTGAACCTCTCTGTTCCTCAGTTGCCCTACCTCTAAAATGAAGATGACAAAGGTGGTCATGAAAGCAAATGGCCTTTATGCTGGGCATTTGATACTTATGAATTTTAGTATACTCCTTCAGATAAGCCTTGGGTTAGGTGATGAAAAAGGGGACGGATGGGCAGGCCGGATCATTCTTTAGTGACTGAGTGGGCCGGTGCCTGGGGGTTCCTTCCAAGCCTATGCCAGACATGGATCCCAAAGGCCACCTGGGATGGTGGGCATGGAGGGTCCCCAAGGAGAGCCAGGAGAGCCACATAATAAGACGAGTTAATCAAAAGGGCAGCGAGTCCCCAGGGCTCACGGCTCTCGTCTCACAGCGAGCATGCGCAGGAGAACTGCCCATGGCTCCTTCCCCCAGTCTCTCTCTCAGCCATCCGCAGCGTGGCCTGCAAGAGTTGGGGCCAGACCAAAAGCGACCTGGAGGGTGAGGGGCCAAGACAGGAGTTGGGGGCGGGTGCTTGGGGGTGGGTTGGGAAGAGAAGGAGCGAGGGAAGTGAGGTACAGGGTAGGATGACCCGCCAGCTTGTCCTGGGGTCAGGTCAGAGCCGAGGGAGTGGCAGCAGGGCCCCCACGTTGCACTGGGGGTGGCAGGACGGGGTTGGGGGGAGCGCCACGTCTGTCGTATCCTATGTGAATGGCGCCCTCTGTAGTTTATGCTACGCAGCGGTCGCGGGTGTGCTGAACACCTCGAAGTCCACGCCAAATTTCCCGCCCCCCTCCACCCTCTTTTACGTGGATCAAAAAGACCTGATGGCTAAAGGAAAAAGAATTGGCTGGGAGGATTAAACAGAAAGGGAGCAAGAAGAGTCTCGGGCCCTGTCCCTGGGGCCCGGCCCTGGCCCCTCCCCTCCCAATACCGCAGATTGGCCGCCCCTCCTACCCTTCTTTCACCTCACACCCCAGTCGGGCTTTTCAAGCTGGAGAACATTTGATCCTGCTTCCCGCGGAGCTGCTGGGGAGAAAGTGAGAAAGACCAGCTCAGCGAAACTTGATGCGTTCCACTGGGGCTGCTGAGGCCTGGGAGCAGATGCCTGAGGACAGAGCCACCCTCAGCCTGGCAGAGCCCCCGTGCCTCCAGGAACGCACCTGATTCAGACCTCTCCTCCCAGACAGCATCCCAGAAGGAAGCAGCAGTGGGGGTTGCTAACCCCCTGCCGCTTGTTTACAAGGGGGTTTGCCAGAAGTTCTGGGCCTCACCTGCCTGCTTCCCCTCCCCAAGAATCAGTTTTCCTTCAGCCTGTACATAACTCAAACATTTCTTGGATCTTCATTATTTGTATTTGTCCCTAATCTACATATTGTCTGGATAATTTGGGCCTCCGTTATCCTGGTAATTTAGGTCTTGCCCAACACCTACTTTTGTTTGAGTTAGTTAGTGTAACAAACTCAGCTCATTTTATTTTATTTTTTTTTGAGACAGGATCTCACTCTGTCACCCAGGCTGAGTGCCATGGTGTGATCGTGGCTCACTGCAGCCTTGACTTCCTGGGCTCAAGGGAATCCTCCCATCTCAGCCTCCCAGGTAGCTGGGACCACAGGCGCATGACGCCAGGCCCGGCTTATTTTCTGAGTTTTTTTTTTTTTTTTTTAGAGATGAGGTTTTATTATGTTGCGCAAACTGGTCTCAAACTCCTGAGTAAGAGCAATCCTTCCACCTTGGCCTCCTAAAGTGTTAGGAACTCAGGCGTGAGCCACCGCGCCCTGCCCCGTTCATTTTAATGAGCATAAATCAAATAACTACTGTGTGCTCAGCTTGGCACTGGGTATTGTGAGTGATCCAGGCATGAGTAGGACGCTCCTTCTATCCTTGAGCTCACAGCACACATGGAAACAGAGCACAGAGGACGAATGCCCACTCTAAGCCTGGGGTGGAGGGGTGTCATCCATGAGGCCAGAGTAGCAGGTGGGGCCTTTGGAGAGGAGCTGATCTCTAGATGCCCTACAGTCTCCTTAATCAGAGGTATCTCCCTAGGGGAGGTCAGTGGAGTCAGATGGGGCTGGGACTTCTTGCTGGGGTGAAGCCTGGCTTCCAGAGAAATGGTGCTCTTCCCTGTGGGTGCCAACGGCTGCATGCCAGTTTCACAGTATTTCCTTCGAATAGGCCACTTTCCCAGGAGCCCAGAAGGACATTTGCATTAGGAGAAAATAACCCAAATAAAACACAGACAACTTCCTTTGGGTTTGGCTGAAATTTGGAAGGCTGCAGGCAACCAGGCTTGAAGAAAGTTTAGGGGCCAAGGCGGGTGGACCACCTGAGGTCAGGAGTTCGAGACCAGCTTGGCCAACATGGTGAAACTCCGTCTCTACTAAAAGTGCAAAAACAATTAGCCGGGCGTGATGGTGGGTGCCTGTAACCCAGGTACTCATGAGGCTAAGGCAGGAGAACGGCTTGAACCTGGGAGGCAGAAGTTGTAGTGAGCTGAGATCGCACCACTGCACTCCAGCCTGGGCAACAAGAGCGAATCTCTATCTCAAACAAAACAAAACAAAACAAAAAACAAAAAAAGAGAGGATAGGAGGACGGCTGGGTGTGGTGGCTCATGCCTGTAATACCAGCACTGTGGGAGGCCAAGGTGGGAGGATCGCTTGAGGCTGGGAGTTTGAGACCAGCCTGGGTGACATAGAGAGACTTCATTGCTATAAAAATAAAAAACAAAAATTAGCCAGGCGTGGTGACGCGGGCCTGCGGTCCCAACTACTAGGGGTACTAAGGTGGGAGGACCAATTGAGCCTGGGGGTTTGAGGCTGCAGTGAGCTCTGACTGCACCATTGCACTCCAGCCCGGACAATAGAGAGATCTTGTCTCAAAAAAAAAAAAAAAAAAAAAAAAAAAAAAAAAAAAAAAAACTTTTAGTAAGAGCCTAGAAATCAGAGTCACCAGCCGGTGTCTTCCTAGTTCTCCATCCTCTTCACTCTTACCCATGTAGTGAACACTTGGTTGCTGTTATAGAGTATCTGTCCCTAGATCTATAGCCTAGCTCCATTTGTATTCCAGGATCTATAACCCTATAATAGCAGTCTTCCCCCATCAGACTACGGGCCCATAGGGCCAGGGCTGTCTCCTCCATCAGACTTGGGCCACCTGAGAGCAGGGCTGTATCTTTAGCTGTTGGATGCCTCCAGCACAATGGGGTGCCAAATGAAGAGTCAAAAGAACTCCACTTTTCCAGCCCGTTTGCTTTTTCCCAGACCCACCCCAGTGGGGAAGCAGAGCCTGGTAAACCAGTGTTCCTTACACCTGCTCAGAGTGGGAAGACCATATATTTTTCAAGTCAGTATTAAAACAAAATTACTTGTGATCTACTGAACCATCAACTCACAAAAGTTAAACAAAACCTCCCCTTTTCCAACATTAGTGTAGACAAAGGAAGCCCAGGTGACCCTCACTTGGGAAATGGTGGCCTCACATATCAGGCCTTGGAGAGAGCTCACAAGGCTTTGGAGTCTAGTGCTGGGAGCAATCTCAGAGGTGGTCCAGGCACATATGCTCATTGTGGAAATGAGAATCCAGAGGCCAAAAGGGGAAGGTCACACAGTGAGTCAGGGTGTAGTTGTAACATAGTGGCCAGAAGTGGGAGAGGGACTCCTGTCTCCTTTGCGTTCTTCCCCACACCCAAGATTCTAGGACTGGTCACTTCTGTCATGCCCTGTTAAGCCAGTCAGCAAATGTCTGCTTACCTCAGTCTTCACATCTGTAAAATGGAGGGGGCCACATGTCTTAATTTACCTCATGGGAACAATTTTTTTTTTTTTTTTTTGAGACGGAGTCTCCCTCTGTCCCCCAGGCTGGAGTGCAGTGGCCGGATCTCGGCTCACTGCAAGCTCCGCCTCCCGGGTTTATGCCATTCTCCTGCCTCAGCCTCCCGAGTAGCTGGGACTACAGGCGCCCACCACCTCGCCCGGCTAGTTTTTTGTATTTTTTAGTAGAGACGGGGTTTCACCATGTTAGCCAGGATGGTCTCGATCTCCTGACCTTGTGATCTGCCCGTCTCGGCCTCCAAAGTGCTGGGATTATAGGCTTGAGCCACCGCACCCGGCCCCCTCACGGGAACATTTTAAGGACCAGGTAGGATAATGGATGTGGAATTCCTTGGAAAGTTTCAATATGAGGGCACCTATGGAGATGTTGTAAAATAATTTACAAGACAATCTAAATAAATTGGCCTTTCAAATGTGGGCATGGTTCCTAGTCTTGCAATCTAGCCCCATCAGTATTCATTAATCAACTCATATGATAAGGATTTACTGAGCACCTACTACTGGCCAGGCACAGTGCCAGCTGCCGAGGATACTGTGGCACCCCCTTCAGTTTATTCCCTACACAGCAGCCAGAGTGAGCCTGCTAAGTTAAAGTTAGATCCCTTCCCTGCTCTGCTCAAGACCCTGTCACAGCTCTTCTCATTGCGGTCAGAGTAAAACCCAACATCCTGCAATAATCCCAAGACCCGAATGACCTGCCCCCTAAATCTCTCCGATCTCAGCTCCTCCTACTCTCCCCTCACCTTCTCAGCAGCAGCCACATCCTCCTCACCACCGCAGGGACTTTGTCCTTGCTGTCCCCTCTCTCTGCAATGTCCTCCCCCTAGATACTGGCATGGTTAGGTCCCTCTCCTCTTTCAGGTCATGACTGAAATGTTAGTGGGGTCCTTCTGGATACCTTCTCTGACAGTTCAGCTCTTACATTTCCTACTCCTTTCCCTAGCTTTGGTGTTCTCCTTCATACCCTGTACTATCCAAATACCTTATTTTCCCCATTTGTGTAGTCTATTGTCTGTCTCTTCACTAGACTATAGCTTCCACAAAGGCAGGGATTCTTGTCTGGTTTATTTACCTTGAGTCTGCTGTGCCTAGGGCAGTGCCTGGCACATAGTAAGCACTCATTAAATATTTGTTAAATGAATTAATGGTGAACATATAGACAAGGTCCCTGCTCTCACACAGTCTGTATTCTACCAGCAGAAGGTCTGCCGGGTGTGGGATGAGGAGGGGGGTGGTGTGGGCTACACACCCTGAGTGACATATGTCTACAGGGCCCCTTTTCTCCAAGGGTATCATGGTGGGATTGCATTCTTACCAGTCTTGAGCCACCACAGTTTATAATAGGAGTTAACAGCCTACTAATTAGCAGCTGAAGCCATTAATTGGCTATTTGTTAGAGCCCGAATTAATAAACTGGTCTTTCGGCGGGGTCATAATTCTCCTGTTCCTCGCCCCTCCCAGTCATCCTTCCCCCACACGACCGGAAAGTGTCTTGCAATGAGATTGAATCAATACCTGCCACTGTATGATTTTCAAGACAATTTCTCTCGCAAGGCGATGACACCATCTAGCAAAGACTCTTCCTCTCTCTCTCTCCTTCTCTCCTCTTCCAGGCTGTCACTCGCCGGAGGCCAGCTAGTGGCAGGAGGAGATGGGAGAGCTTTCTAGTAACATGCTCTCACAACAAACCGCAGTTGCCCTCCGCGCTCAATGCCTGGAGCCCCTGGTTCCCTGGCCCCTGGCTTATGGTCAACAGCGAGTTCCTGAAACCTCCTGGGGCCCAAGTACTAGGTTTTCTTTGAGGCAAAAAATACATTTTTTCCTCTAGAGGGAAGTGACCTTAGAATGATCTTGGGTGGAACCCAAAACTTGGCAGCTGGGTGCTGACCACCAAGCCTCCAGACAGCCTGGCCTCAGGCTCATCCTGTGCCCTATGGCCCATGTCAGGTCTAGCAGTCTAGCTCTCATGTCCCCCCTACCCTTCATGCAATTTGGGGGCCAGAGTATTGTTCTCTGTGTCTGTAAAGGGAACAGGAAACACTTCTTGTGGAAACGTTATTAGATACCTAGGCCCTTGCCCCTCTTCAGTATAGAACAGTGGGAGAGGGCAAGATCTCCGAGCCAAGCTACTGAGGTCAAAGCTCAGTTTGGCCCCTTAGCAGCTGAGTGAGCCACTACATCTTCCTACGTCATTCCATGAGAATAACAGCCCTGTCTTACATAGCGGTTATGAGGATTAAATAGTTAATACAGTGCCTGGCATATGGTGTCGGCTGTTATTCTTATTACTCTACTTTTCTCTAGGAAGAGAGGGATCTTACCTAGTTTATATCTGGGGAAACTGAGGCCTAGAGAGGTTAGGACTGGAACACAGGACTGATGTCTAGGGCTGTTTCCCTTCTCCGAGGTTGCCTCCCATTGTCAGACACTGGGCTCTGTTGAGGTAGCAGGCAGGGCACACTTGGGGGAGGAGACAGCTGAATTTACAGGCACACACAAACAGGCTGTCAAGGTATTTACACTGCATACAATTAGCTGTAGAGTATTCACAAGTGGATTAGCTATAGCAAATGTTCAATCCCAGCCTGGCTAATTTGGTCCTCTGTTCCCCCAACCCGCCATCATGAACCTTCTCTCTCCTCCAGGCTAGTGTGTGAGTTTAGAGAAGGCAAAGTCAAGAGAATGTCAGCTGAGTCAGTGCAGTTCCCTGTCCCCAGTAACTCACCCCAAAGCCAAAAAGGAGCAATTGACTGCTGTTTGGTGTTGGAACAGCTAATTGGAAAATCAGAGGGCAGTTTCCCATGACATGGAGAAGTACACATTCAGCTCAGAATGGGCAAGCCACAGCGGCTGTGATCACTCCCTGAGAGCTTCCTGGAAGGGGTGGGGACTTCCAGGAATCCTCTAATAATGGGAAGAGGATGACAATAGAAGAAGCTAGCCCCCATCACTCTCTCAATTGGCACCACTTCCTTTTCCGACTGGATGGGGGGGTGGGTAGGAAGAGGCATGGTGGCTGTGTATCTCTGTGGGACAGAAAATGAAATTTTTGCCTTTGAGGTAACAGTCGGGGGCTGGGGAGTGAAAGGATGGCTACTTTGAGGGTATCCCAGGTCTGTGATATCTGGCCATGATGGGCATCATTCGTGAATTCACTGAACACGTCTGCAGCTAGCATCTGCTGCGTGCACCGCACTGAGTCTGGACCCCCTATCAGCCTTGGACCCACGGGGCAGAAAGGAGAGAGAAGAGGGAAGAGGGCACAAGGGAGGCGCAAACGAGTGGAGGTGGGCTAGAGAACAGGAGTCTTCGGATGTTCTCGGGCTTCCCGAGAAGGACAGAAAGGGGGCTGAGAAAGGGAGATGGAACCCCCCATGCCACCAGGCACTTCCCGACACCTCCCACTCCCCTCCCAGCAGTCAGGAGCGCGCGCTCTGGTGGGGCTAAGCCCTGGAGAGTCAGGGGAGGAGGGATCCAGCAGGAAATGGGCCTGGGAAAGGGGTGGTTCAGTATTATTATTTTTAAAAATTTATGTTTCAATTTATATGCAGACAAATTAACCCTTTTGGGGTGTGGAGATCTTTGAGTTTTGACAAATGCATAGAGTCGTGGAACCACCATCAAGATATTGAGCAATTCCGGGGGTCGAAGCGGGGGGGGGGGGTTGTAGTCTCCCCGCTTGTTAGCTGCTGTGATTGCACTCCCACGGGCCGACCTAAAACAATTCTTGCGCACACGCTGAGATAAAAAACGGCGACAGGTGGAGCAGGTGAGATTAGCAGGACCCGGGTTGGGCGCAGGGCGGGATCGGAGGCGCGGGGGAGGCCACCCGCCTGGCTTGCCAGGCTACGCCCCTCCCCGCGGGCGTTTGAGAGGAGCGTTCTCCGCACCCCTGCTCCGCGAGGGCCCCTTCGAGCCGGCTGAGACCCGACTGCCGGACTCCAGCAGCTGGAGCGGGGCCCGGGCTCGGCAGCCGGAAGGAGGTGTGCCCCCGGGGCGCTTGGGGGCGCCTGAGGTCCCGAGAGGAGGCAAGATGGGGAGAGTGGCTAGCCGAGGAAAATGTGGGGTGACTTAGGGAAGCTCTGGCGGAGGGGTCGTGAGAGCAAACCTATTGGCAACCTGTGGGCCTCGGCAAAGGCAGGAGCTCTCAGCGCGACCTCTCCGCCAGCTGCTCTGGCCTGGCCCCCGCACCAGACGCCTTTAAAGGGGCGGGGGCCTCCTGAGCCGGGCAGACAGCCTTGCAGACCCACAGCCGCCGCCCGGCTCGCGCGGCTTCAGGACCCCAGTAACCGCAGGCGCCCGGCCTTTCCCCGGGACCCCCGCTTCAGTCCCGCCTCCCCAAAGTGCAAAACATTTACGAAGTGTGCAGTGCCCTGAGAGCTTGGGTCCCCGGAGCGAGCGGCCGTGCTTGCCCCGCGGGCTGCTGGCAATGGTGCTTCCGGCTCGGCCAGCTAGTCTGGGTGTGCAAGGCTGGCGAACAACGAGTGTGCGAGCGCGCGGATGCAGAGCCCGCGCCGAAACCCAGGTCCCTCCGCCACTGTCCTCGGGATAGATGGATCCATTTCTGCTTTCTGACATTTTCCTGCTGGGCGGGGTTGCGGGGGGAATGTTAGGGGGCGGAGAGAGTAAGAGAGGGAGGGAGAGGAGAAAAGGAAAGAGAGGAGAGGAAGGCAGAGAGAGGAGAGAGGGAGAGAGAGAGGAGGAGAGAAAAGAGGAGAGAGAGAGAGAGGAGAGAGAGAAGAGAGAGAGAGAGGAGAGAGAGGAGGAGAGAGAGAGGAGAGAGAGAGAGAGAGAGAGAGAGAGAGAGAGAGAGAGAGAGAGAGAGAGAGAGAGAGAGAGAGAGAGAGAGAGAGAGAGAGAGAGAGAGAGAGAGAGAGAGAGAGAGGAGAGAGAGAGAGAGAGAAGGCAGGCAGTCAGCTTCCCCCAGCCCTGTTTTGTTTTCTCTAATTGGTCCTGGGGGAGGCGAGGGAATTGGACAGAGGCTGGGCCAGGCGAGCTGGGCTGCCTTTAATTGGCTCCTTTTTTTAACTGGAGGGGAATCAAACAGGAGAGCGAGCGACAACGGGTGGGAGAGCGAGAGACCGAACGAGGAGACGCGAGGAGGAGGGAGGAGGAAGGGAGGGAGGGAGGCGGGAGGAGAGCGGAATGAAAACCTCGGAGGGGCGAAAAAGCAGCACAGCAAAGCCCAAGTTGCTGAGCGAGCGGAGCGCTCCCGCGGCCCGGAGCCGAGCGGCCGCCGCGCCCAGGAGCCCGGCCCGGCCCCGCCCGCTCTGGGCCCCCGCAGGCCAAGGCCGCCGGGCGGGGGCGGGGACGACCAACTTGGGGTGCGGCGCAGCCCCGCTCTCCCGAGAGCTCGGAACCCGGGAGCGCCACGGCCGCGGCCAGAAGGCGGGAGAGGAGCGAGGCGAGCGGAGGCGGCGAGCGGCGCCCGCGCCGCAGCCCCGGCCTGGGGGAGAGCGCGAATATTTTTCAAAAGACTCAAACTTTCCTCCTTTCCCCGTTTTCTGGGGCCCCTCTTGCCTGGAATTGCACTCCAGATTCCCGCGGGGCGCCGGGCTGCTATTCCTCCCCCGGGTTTCTCGGCGACTCGGCTAACTTCACGGACCCGGGGACCCGCGGCGCTCGTCCCTCGGCCGAACCCAGCCCGCGCTGCTCCCCGGATCAGGAGGGCCGGACCCGGGGCTCCTTCGCCGCCGCGAGTGCGTTCAGGCCGGCCCCCTGAGTCGGGCCGCTGAACCCACGGCAGCGGCCGCAGGACTGGAAACAGCGGATTAACTCGAGCGGAGCCCCGGCCTCCCCGACTCCGCTCCGCTGAGGGGCGGCTCCAGTGCGGGGAAACGACAAGTTTGTCAGTCGTCCGTGGCCTGTTGAATCGAAGCGCCGCCGCCGCCGCCGAGAGGTCCCCGGCGCCCAGCATCCCGCGCGGACAGCCCTGGGGACCCGCGGCGGCTCGGCGGCCGGGCTCCTCGGGTCGGGGCGCTGGCTGCTGCGCCGGGCGCGCCGAGGCACCCGGGGCTGGGCCAGCGCCCCCTGCGTCCCCACGCGGGCAGCGACCCCGCCGGAGGAGAAACCCGGGTCGCCGCCACCTCCGCCTCTTCAATCTCCTGGTCTTCGTCGCCACTCTCTCTGTCACCACCTCTCAGGGAAAGGGGGGACATAGGGGCGTCGCGGGGCCCCGGCGAATGCGCCCCCCGCCGCCTCTCGAGCTGCGCCGCCTCGCGGGGATGAAGCACCGGCCGTGAAGATGGAGGTGACCTGCCTTTTACTTCTGGCGCTGATCCCCTTCCACTGCCGGGGACAAGGAGTCTACGGTAAGAGCCCGCGTCCCGCTCCACCTTGGCTTAGCCCCGCGCGGAAACTTTGCAAGAGGCGCAAAGTGCGCGCTGCCGGGGTTTGGTGGAGACCTCGACTCGGACTCTGGAGTGGATACCCGCGTCCCCGCCCTCTCCAGGGCGCGAGGAGACCGAGCTAGCGGCTTCGGAACACAGGGGCGGGTCGTAGGGTCTGGTGTGAAGCCGGGATGTCAGGGGGAGGTACCCAGTTTCCCACACCCTGCTAGAGGCGGGAATGATTAGGAACCCTTGAGAGCACCCGGTCGGCTCGGGAGACCCGGACAGACCCAGCCCAGGACTGGTGCAGCGACTTGCACCGAAAGCTCGTCCTGCCTCGGCCTCCGGAGTGGAAGCCAAGTGATGCATAAGCCGGAGTTGCCGCGCGGCTTGCGGGTGAGCCGGCTGTCAGCACCGCGGCCCGGCGGCGGACTCGCCTTCCCCGCTGTTGCTGCGGCTTCGCTTCTACTCACGGCTTGACAGCCTGATCAGGATGCCGACATTCCCTGGCTCCGGCGCCTACGACCCCGGCATCCCTTTTCGGACCTTCCCTGAACCAGTTCTTCCCGTCTCCGGTTCCTAGCTACAAACCCCAGCCCCACCTTCCTTCTTCCTGCGCGCACACACAGACACATTCAGCCACATTCAGCCACTATCCCCGGAAAACGCAAACACGGCACGCACCCACCGGGATACGTGTCCAAACTCTGCCTCCTGCCACGTAGCCTTGCTCCTGCGTCCGCACGTCTCGCTCTGGTTTCCAAGGGAGACTCTGGTTACCCCTTCCCCCTTCCATCCTGTGGGTTTTCCCAGGGAAGGCCCCCGAGGCAGGCATCATCCATTCAGTCACCTGGCTCAGCTTCCCGCAGTGCCTTAACCCCACAGCACTGAAAGTCATTCTCAGGGGCCCAGTGGCCGTTACTTTGCTTTCTCTTGACTGCAGGATGGCTTGTCCAGGTCCCTTTTTAGTGATGTGTGGCTGGGGCGGGCAGGATTCTCTCTCTCCTTTTCTGTTGGGTGGAGGGACTAATGATTCCTCTTTTAGATCCAGGGGAGTCTGACCTGTTCTTTGTGGGGTGGTAGTCACTGGCTGCCAGCCTCAGGTGCTGAGGCTAAAGCACCCTGGAGGGTGCCTGGCCGTCTGCCTGTGCCTGGCAAGAGGAAGGGGTGTCCTGAAGGGTGTCTGGGAGGTGACATGCTCCTGGCCCTACCCAGCTAGCTGGCTTGGGCTTAATTCTCTGGTAAGACTAGCCCAGGCATCTGGCCAAACTCTGCTTCTTAATTAGTTTGTGTGTGTCTTACTGCATGGCCCCTCACAGATGCCAGCAAAGGCAGGAAAGAATGCAGCAGGGACTGGGAGAGGCTGGGTTTGGGGGAGGAGGCCACGGGACAGGTCCTGGAGGCCTTGGCCTCTCCAGGGCAGATGAGGTTTCTCTGCCCTGGGGTTTCTCTTTCTTCTTTCTCCCCAAGTCAAGGTGCCTAAGAGAGGTGCTGCTGAGGTCTTTGCCTTCTCAACACAGCCCTGGACTGGGGAGAGTGATGGAGAGCCCTTCCTGCATGCTGCTGTCCTCCACCCTACCCTCCTTCCCTGTGCCATTGCGTGCATTTGGCAAGACCCATTCCTGGTCATCCCTGTCTTCTATCCCCTCCAGCTTCTCTAACCTCTAGGCTGCTTAGGGCTCATCTTCAGGAGGTTCCTCTGTTCCTAGTCTAGTAAACCCAGCAATGAGAGTGGGGTTTGGAGTCAGGGGCAGTGGACCCTCATTTCAGAGTACTCTAGGGCCAGGATTCAGCCATAGGCTTATCTATACCCTTTTCTCTCTGTGTTTTCTCCCCTCCCTCCTGTGCCTAGGTCCCAGTTGCTCTCACTCAGAGCCAATCAAAGTGGGCTGGGTGTGCTGGGCCCAGGGGCTGATCCCGGGCCCTTGGGTGACATGCCACTTTTCCTTTGAGAGCTTGGCTTCAGGCAGTGTTGAGGCCTCAGGGGAATTGCTGGGTTTAAAAGTCTTTATTGAGGTGGATGAAGGTGGGAGAAGATTTAGGAGGAGGAGGAGGATGACAGGAGGTCACTGAGTTCCTTGTGATGCTAGAATCTTTGGCCACATTCAGCAGAAGGGAGGATCTCTGTAGGACCAGGACTGGCTTAAGAAGTAGGTCAAAGATCTGGGACTAGTTCTTCTGGCCCCTCCCCAGCAGTCTTTCTGTACCCACAAAGCAGAATAAACAGCATGAGAGTGAAGGCGGCACGTAGGGACCAGGGATGGCCACTCCAGCCCAGCATTGCATCCAGCACCTAGCACGGTCCCCGTCATAACAGCAGGAGCTCGGCAGGTGTTTGTTGAATGAAGAAAGGGCCATAGTTGGAGGCAGGCTGGAAATTCTTTCTCCATGAGAAGTCTCTCTAGGACTTGGTTTCCAGCAGGGTATGGGGCATTGTTTAAGGGTCTCTGCTTAGGGCGAGTCCCAGAGTCCCAGCCTGCAGCCCTAGAAGAGAGAAGAGGCTAGAAGCCTAGTATTGCCCTGGCACTGGGGAGGGAGGCAGCAGGTCTAATTCAAGACATAGGAGAAGAATGTGTATCCTGAGGAGGGATCCCCTGCCCCTGCCCCTCTGCCCCCAGGCCTGTGTGGATAAGGGAGGGGCTGAACAGAGGGGAGGAAGACGAGCAGGCAGTGGAGGGCAAACCTGACGGCATTTGGCCTAGACTGTGTATCTCTGCTGAGGCTGGTAGGAGGTAGGTGCCTAGAACCCTATGTCCTGCTTCCCACTGAGGTCCACCACCTGCCCTAGGATCCATGGTCTGCAATAGGGTTGGGGAGGCGGCACTCTCAGTTTGGCCAGGTGGCTTTGTTCTTCTTTGGGGCACAGATGCTACAACAGCCAAGTGCTGGACCAGATGGTCCATTTGGAGCTGGTTCTCCCTCCCTCCCTCGCCTCCCAATCTCCTGGCCCAGTTTGTTGTCCTCTGGGGTGGATCCTGTAATCTGTTTTCTGGCAAGCCAGGGGGCTGGGCTGGCCCCAGTGGCCTAGTTCTGGGGCAAAGGCAGTAGCCAAATGATGGAAGAGGAATATCTTGCATGCGGATAGTGTCTGGGAACACCCCGCCTTCTGTCCTGGCTTCTCCTCCTCTCATAGCAGTTGGACCACAGGTCGGTGGGATTCCTCTCCCTTACAAAAACATAACAAACCCCTGAATTATTTAATATGCAGAGGTGGGAATTGACATTATCCTTAAGACAGGTTGTTTGCAACTTACTGGTGGAAGTCAAAATATTTCACCAAAGGTGTCATCAGAAACTACTATCCTATGCTAATTTTTGTAGGAACATGAAGACAGATGTTGAATAATTTGACAAGAGCAACATAGCTTACAGAATTATCACCAAATCCGTTTTTTTCCCTCCTCTGGGGAGTACGGAGAAGGAATTTCAGGAAGTGAGTGTCCCAGTGTCGTCTCCTGGGTGTTGATCTGGGTGTGGGTATTTGAGGTTTTTCACTGGAGTTCCTACCCCATGCCTTGAAGCTTTGGTTCCCTGGGGCTAACCGAGGCTTGGGGTTCTCTTGATGTCCTCAAGAAGCTCTGCGCTTCTGTTCTTTCTTTCTTCTCACTTACAGAAATTGCACAAGCGAGGGAGAGCACCTTGTGTCCACAAATCCAAGCTGCTTTGTTTGCTTTGCTGGCGTTACCTCCCCACCCCAAGTTGATTTTGGCCCCTTAGCCAGCCTGAGGGCTCCCCAGACCCTTGGTGTCAGGCTGGAGAGCCCCCGCTTTAGGGTCAAGATTCTTATGACATCCCGTCCTACATTACAGGATGAAACCTGTGCTTCATGGTTGGGCGGGGACTCTAGGTCAGGGGAGGAGGTCGGTTAGAGGGGATTTTATTAGCAAGAAAGCATCCTTGAGGGGGTGGGCAGGGGATAGCTGAGAGCTGCTTGGCTAGGCTTGGCTGTCAGCTGCTGGGGCCAACGTGGCAAAGCCTCATTTAGAGCCTGGTATATTAGCTCTGCTTTGCTGGAACATGGAGGGACAGGCTTGGAGGGGAAGCGGGGTGGAATCTGTAGGCAGAATGGAGGGAGCTAATCACAGCCGCCAAGGCCCAGCAAATGAATGATGCAGGAAATCAATACCTGGGGGCGGGAGTGGAAATCCGGGCAGTGGTAGCAGCCCCAGCTTCTCCCAGCTGCCCAGGAGGCATGGAGGAGGGCCTGGGAGGAGTGAGACAGAGGCAGGAATGTGGAAGACACCCCCCACCCCAAATGCCACTGTCCCCGTGTCCCTGCCACTCCCCCGCCACCCCCCACTTTCATCTCATGGCTGGTCTCATGGAAGGTGAACTAGGAGATGACCCACCCAGTGAAGACAGAGGACCTAGGAGATGGAGTCTTGGGCTCTCACTCCTGAAGAGCCCTGCCTCACCTCCCACCTCTGGACACCTGAGCCTCACATGGTCCCAGGTCCCCGGTGTGTGTGTAACTGCCTAGGGGCCCTGCCCTGTGCGGCTGCTGCTGCCGTTCCAGATGTGGCCAGCAGGGGGAGGGCTTGGCCGCCACATTGCTTCTTGCTTTTCCTGGGCTCCCGTGGGCCTCACCCTATCTAAGGGATGAGTTATGCTCATTCCTCAACCTGGGGCTGAAAAGGGCTCCTCAGGGCCTTCTGGAATTCCAAGCCTCCCTCCAGCTCCCACGTACCCACCCCGGTGTCCCTAGCACCTGCCCGTGGCCAAAGCCAAACTTGCTGTGATCTCAGATGAATCAGGTTTTCCCTAGGCCCCAGCTGGATGCTGGGGCTCAGCTTAGCCTAGTGGGCTCTTGCTCTGGTAAGGCTGTGGCAGGGGGAATGGGGGTGCTTGTGCCCATGCAGAAACGCCTCTGTATAAACCTGGCACATGGCCCCTCTTCTGCATCTTCTCCCCATGGTCAGAAGACCCTGCTTTGCAAGCATACATCTGCTGCTAGAAGGTACTATGTACCAAGGGGCTTCTCTGGCATTTAAATGCTGATACAGGAGGCAAGAGCAAGGCTTAGCTCAAAGGAATGAATATTTTTGTTTTTCAACAATGAAATCTCGTTTTTCCTCAAGTCTATGAATAACACCATGAGTAACTGCTGTGAGTAACATAGTGCTCTTTGCAAAACAATCAAGGAATACATAGAAGTATAAAGAAAGAAAGCAAACCTCACTTGATAACCCACTATTCATTTGGTCATGGTTTTTTCAGGCATCCTTTTGTGTGAGGGGGAATGAACCTTTTAGGGAGGATTGTTTGTTAGAACAATAATCCCTTATAAGTGTGTAAGTGCCACATGACTTACCAGGCATTTTCATGCCTCTGCAGCCTTTGCTTCCATGACATTCTGAGAGGTCAGCACAGGGTATACTATTGTCTCCATTGAACAGATGGGAAAACTGAGGTTCCAAGAGTTTTAGTGACCTGCTCAACATTGCACAGCTGGTAAGAAGTAGCGCTAAGACTCAGTCCCACTGGATCTTCTGATTTGCAGGGAAGGAAAGCAGTGTGGTGTTCCTTTCACTCATCATTCATTAAATGTTTACTGAGCCTCTAACTTGAGCAAGACCCAGTTCTGGGCATTGGCAGGGCTACTGAGATGAATAAGATGGAAGGTGAAGGGGAATCACATGTAAGATGGGGGAAGATTTTGATAAATGTCATGTAACAAGGGCAGATAAAAGGTTGTGAGAATTTGAAGGGTGAAGTAATTGCTTCCAAGGCCTTGTAGAAAAGGGAGCATTTGAACTGGCCTTGACAAATAGAAGTAAGGATTGAGAGGGGCATTCCTGGTGGAGGGCAGGTTGTGAAACGCCTGGAAGCTAAGGAACCCAAGTGTGTGAGGAGTTCGTGAGCTGTTCAGTTGTGCTGGAGCATGAGCTGAAAGGGAATTGAGGCTGTTAGGGCTGGAACAGTAAAGGAATTTTTTTTTTTTTTTGAGATGGAGTCTCACTCTGACTCCCAGGCTGGAGTGCAGTGCCACGATCTCGGCTCACCACAACCTCTGCTTCCCAGATTCAAGCAATTCTCCTGCCTCAGCCTCCTGAGTAGCTGGGACTACAGGCACACTCCACCACGCCCAGCTAATTTTTGTATTTTTAGTAGAGACGGGGTTTCACTGTATTAGCCAGGATGGTCTCAATCTCCTGACCTCGTGACCTGCCCGCCTTGGCCTCCCAAAGTGCTGGGGTTACAGGCGTGAGCCACTGTGCTGGGCCAGGAATAATTTTAAACATTGCTAACATTGACTGTCCAACCTGTGGTCATGAGTATGCTTTATCTTCAGTCTCATCACAACTCCTTGAGAAAGTCATTTATCAGTCCCTTGTCCAAGTGGCAGACCTGGACTTGAACCCAGAACTGCTCATTGCAAAGCTGTAAGGAGGATGTCAAACAGGGAGCTGGGTTGATGCAAGCCATATTATGGGCTAGGTAGCCATGCCGCTATGTGTGGGAAGAGGCCATGCTGGACAGACTGTCAGGTGGCTTTGCAGTTGTCCAGGGGAGTCATTGGGAGCTTTGTGGGCATGTGCAGTAGGTGTGTTCCAGGCAGAGGAATAGCCACTGCAAAGGCCCTGGAGTAGGAACCTGCCTGGCCTGTTGGAGCAACAGTGAGGAGTCCAGTGTGGCTGGAGCAGCATGAGCCAGAGGGAGGGGAGTAGAAGGTGGGGCCAGAGAGTTAGTAGGTCCAATTGTTTGGAGCCTTGAAGGCTATGAAAAGACTCTGGATTTTGTTCTGCATGAGATAGGGGACTATGGCAGGGTTTTGAGCAGAGAAGGGACATGAACTGACACTTTTTTAATAGAACCGTTCTGGCTGCCATGTAGAAAATAGATGGTAGGGGTTTGAGGATGAAGGAAGGGAACCAGTTAGAGGCTGTTGCAAAAGGCAAGACACAAGATTGTACCATCATTAAGCACTGAAAGTGTATTGGAAAGAGTTCAGGCAAGGAATAGGAGCTACAAACGGCTCTGAGATTTGGAGCTGGGAGACTTGGCACACAGTGATAACAGGTTGAACAAAAGCCACTGGAAGTCAGACAGGTTTGGAGAAATGAAGTAGTTAGGAGCCTCGACTTCTGCATAAGAAACCTGGGTCTGAATCCCAGTTCTGCCCCACACCAGCTGTAAAAGCCCAAGAAGTTACATCTGTTTTCTAAGCCGTGGCTTCTCCGCTTGTCAGATGGAGATCATCGTACTCACTGCATGGGTTTGTGATGAGACGGTGCCTAAGAAGCTCTGAGCACAGTGCCTGGCACATAGCAAGGCCTCAGTAAATAGTTTTAGTGACAATGTGAGTGAAGTTTTGAACTTCATGGGGTTCTGGTGCTGGAATGTCTGGGGGGGATATTGACAAATCGGGTGGACATGAGCACTGAGCTCAGAACAGAGATCAACTCAGGAGAGGTAGATTTGCACATCTGGATTTATGTCTGCAGAAGGATGTGGGTTGAAACCATGAGGTGGAATAAAATTGCCAGGGATTAGAGAGTAGAGAGAAGGGATTGGGCTGAGGCCAGAGCCCTGGGGAGCACCAACGTTTAGGGGGCAGGAGGAGGCCTGAGAGGGGACGTGGACCGGAAAGTCTGTGGCAGAGTCTGTGAGAGGAGGAGGTGCAATGAGAAAGGGCCACCGGGGAACTGGGGAGCTCGGGGGCAGCTGCAGCACAGAGTGGGGATCCTCAAACTTCCCTGTGCACAAGTCTCCCCTGGGATCTTGTGGAAATGCAGATTCTGATTCAGCGGGGCTGGGGCTGGGCTGAGATTCTGTGTGAATCTGGGTGGTGCGGACGCTGCTAGACTGGGGATTGGGTTACGCATAATGAGGGCTTCAAGTAAGAAGACTGGACTCAGGTTGGAGAACCAGGTGGGCAGCCTACTGCCTCTGAGGGTCCTTGCCCAGTGGCCTCGCCTCTCTAAGCCTCAGTTTCCCCATGTGAAGGCTGATTCAGGCACACTTACCTCTTGGGATTACAGAGAAGCCCGGGAGTGATAGCACTTTGTAAACTCGAAGGTGAACTATGAGGACTCTGTTTCACGAGCGCAGAGGGGGTGGCAGGCAGATGGCAGGGAGCTCCGGGTGTGGGTGGCATGTGGCAACAGGAGGTATAAGCTGCGCTTTTGAGAAATGTGGAAGGCCAGGGAGGCTGGAATAGCAGCTCCCCTTCCCCAAACCCAGCCTTTTGCCTGTGAAAGGCTGGAGCTGCAGGGGTGGGTGACCTTGGTGGCTGGGTGGTGGCTTGAGCAGGCTCAAGGGCACTGCTTGGCTGGCTTTGAAGATTCCACCCCAGGCTCTTCTTGGTTCTTTTCCAGTCCCAGAAACTCAGCCGAGATACATTAATTATCTGGAGGACTGGAAGCTGTGTAGAGAAGTGCTTCTCAGCCCTGGCGCATGTCAGAACCACCTGGAGAGCTTTTTCAACAACAGATGCCCGGCCCCACCCCGGGCCTCCTGAATCAGAAACCCCCCAGGTGGCATCAAGGTATCTGTGGTTGTAAGAGCTGTTTAGATGATTCTTGGGCACAGCTGGTATAGACGGTGTGTCTGAAAAAGCCAGGCCAAAACAGATGTCTTCTTCCCTTGGACTTTCTGAGGGCATTTCCTGGTTTTCCAGGTCACTGCCCAAGCCTAGTTTCAACCAAGTTCATCTGAACCTGGAGTCTTAGGGAAAAAAAATCCACTGATTATTTTCTAAACTGTGAGCAGGGAGACTTTCTGGTTTAATGGTGCTAACTGGAAGGTCCAGGCCAAGAGTCTGGGAGACTGGCCCCTCTTCTGGCTTCTAACCAAGGGAATTCCAGTCCCAAACCTAGAGAGATGAAGGAGTCTCCTTCAGAAACACAGTTTTCTTTGATTTTTAATAGGTAAATTATGGTACCTTTTTGAAATGTGGCCCTTTTGTTTATTCTCTTTCCTGTTTGGTTAAGAATAAAGTGAGGCCAGGTGTTGTGGCTCACACTTGTAATCCCAGCACATTGGGAGGCTGAGATGGGAGGATCACTTGAACCCAGGAGTTCCAGACCAGCCTGGGCAACATAGTGAGACTCTGTCTCTATTACAAAAAAAAAAAAAAGAATGAAAATTTCAGAGCTGGAGAACAAAGTAGCAATTCAATGTAAAACCAGCAAAATTTATTTTATTTGAGACAGGGTCTCACTCTGTCTTGCAGGGTGGAGTACAGTGGTGTGATCATAGCTCACTGCAGCCTCGATCTCCTGGGCTTGGGCAATCCTCCCACCTCAGCCTCATGAGAAACTGGGACTACAGGCATGCACCACCATGCCTGGCTAATTTTTTTTTTTTTTAGTAGAGATGGAGGTCTCACTATGTTGCCCAGGCTGCAAAGGTTGGGAACCCTGCCTTTTAACATTTTGCCTCAAGGTCACCAAAAGGCTGATGGGGCTCAGTCATCATGACACATTCCAGGAAGGAAGACAGCGGGAACGTTTGAAAGGCAGGCCTGTCCGCTGAGTCTGCTGTCTTTAAGGAGCTTTCCCAGAAACACCCTACAGTGACTTCTGCTTACATCTTACTGGCCATTCTTAGCTTCAAGGGAGGCTGAGAAATAGGGTTTTTTAGATGGGCACATTCCCATCTGAAAAAATATCTATATTCTGTTAGAAAGAAAGGGAAGTGGGTATTGTGTGGGTAATGAGCAGTCTTTGCCACAAACACCCGTTTTAGGGGCAGTTGGTGTTTCTTGAATGAGAGGGGATTTAGACAAATGTGAATGACTGCTCCCCTCCTCACTCACCCCACTCTGCCAGCCTATCCTCACCTCGCCCCACTCTGCCAGCCTATCCTCACCTCGCCCCACTCTGCCAGCCTATCCTCACCTCGCCCCACTCTGCCAGCCTAGCTCAGGTAGGGGTGGGGCGCGGGGGGTCCTGGCTGCTCTGAAGATGCCCAGAAGAGACCTGAAAGAAGACAGAGACCCAGAGGAGGGAGGTGACTTGCTTGGGTCACTCAGACGTTCAAGTGAGAGTCCCACCAGCTTCCCGTCTGCCAGCGGGCCAGACACTGTCTGTTCACACGTCCATGGGATTGTTGATTTCTGCCGGTTGGTGCCTCTCTACTAGTAGGTGTCTCCTTTCGGTCCCAACAGCAGAAGAGCTCTGTGGTTCCAGAAAAAGCAGCCTCCTGATTTCTGGGAACAGAAACGGCCGGGCTGTGTGAGAGGCTCTGGTCCGGAGGTGATCTGCCTCATCTTTCTGCCTCTCAGCAGGCCCACTGCTGTTTGCTCAGGGTCTCTGGTCCTTCATTTTGGGAAGTTCTTCCCATTGACCTTATTTCAACTTGCTGTAACAATTTATCAGAAAGAAAGATTCAGGAACCGAGACCTCTGAGTTGAACTTGAGTAACTCCTTGGCCCTGAGACTCTCCCCAAGTGATTCTTTTTTTTTTTTTTTTAATTTTTTGAGACAGAGTCTCACTCTTTTGCCTAGGCTGTAGTACAGTGGCACCATCTCAGCTTACTGCAATCTCTGTCTCCTGGGTTCAAGTGCCTCAGCTTTTGAGTAGTTGGGATTACAGGCGTGTGCCACTACACCCAGTTAACTTTTTGTATTTTTGTAGAGATGAGATTTTGCCATGTTGCCCAGGCTGGCCTTGAACTCCTGATCTCAAGCAATATGCCCGCCTCGGCCTCCCAAAGTGCTCAGATTACAGGTGTGAGCCACTGTGCCCAGCTGCCAAGTGATTCTTTAGAAACTCGTGATGAAGGCATTTCCCCCATCTCTGAGAGGGATACTGGGCGGATAGAGATGGGGAAATGAATTGAATTTCAGTGGCCTCATCTACTTGGGTTTGATTCCAGTGTTCCAGTAAAATGCAGAGGTCCTTGAGGAGGCCAGGTTACCTTCTGGCAAGATACATAAAGCCACAAGGCAAGGTGAAGTTCTGTGCCGTGGCAAGACCTGAATTCACTTTTCTTTCTGGAATGAGACCACAGGGTAGACACAGAGAAGGCCATGAGGAAGGGCACAAGGGTATGGCAAGGAGTCAGCTGCCAGCCAGTGGCCTTCAATGACCCAAAAACAGATCTTCCAGATTGATTGCAGGAAGAAACTGAGACCACAGAAGGCAAGTGGCTTGTCAAGGGCACACAGCAATTAGGTGCCAAGGCTGAAGTTAAAAGCCATGTCAAAGGACTTTCTCCAGCTGGATCTTTCTCATTCTCTTGTGTCACCTCCCAGGCTTAGGAGAATCCAGGACATGTCTGCATGGCGTTTATAATCTCATTGTGTGCCCACATCTCTATAATCCTCCCCCTCCCCTGTGAACCTCATTTCTTTTTTTTTTTTTTTTTTTTTTTTTTCTTTTTTTTTTTTTTGAGACGGAGTCTCGCTCTGTCGCCCAGGCTGGAGTGCAGTGGCCGGATCTCAGCTCACTGCAAGCTCCGCCTCCCGGGTTTACGCCATTCTCCTGCCTCAGCCTCCGGAGTAGCTGGGACTACAGGCGCCAGCCACCTCGCCCGGCTAGCTTTTGTGTTTTTTTAGTAGAGACGGGGTTTCACCATGTTAGCCAGGATGGTCTCGATCTCCTGACCTCGTGATCCGCCCGTCTCGGCCTCCCAAAGTGCTGGGATTACAGGCTTGAGCCACCGCGCCCGGCCTGAACCTCATTTCTTATTCTCAGACCTCATTGCATCCAGACTACAGAAGCTGGGGCTCATTCTGGGTGTAGTACTCTAGTTAGATGTTAGAGGCCCTTATTGGAAATGTCGGGGCACCCCCCCACCCTTGTGGGTGGGAAAGTGAGCCTACTTGGTAGTGTGAACTGGAGGTTGCTGCCAGTCTCCACCGGGTCCAACATCTTGTCACACTGCCTACAAGTTCCACTTTAGAGTTATTAACAAGTTAGCTGGCAGAAGCACTGCCACTGTTTCCAGAAGGTTACTTTGGGAATACCCGACAGCCCTAAGCCTTCTCCCCATGGCACAGGTTGGTTGATCAGATGAGTTGGATCTTGAGCCATGAGATTCAGGCAAGGAGGTTTCCAGGGGAGTGATGGGTGGAGGAAGAGGATGATGGTGGGGTATTTGATATGTGTGTAGAGGGGTCGTTAGGCAATATGTGGACTCTGTGTTGTGGCCATGTGAGAAATTTCATAGTGGACACCATGGACAGTCAAAACACACTTGGACTCATAGTCTTAGTTTGGGTTCCCCCAGAAGTAGACTCTGAGATAAGGAGCTGAATGCTGTAATTATGTGGGAGGTAAGTCCAGGAAACTCTGGTAGAGGAATGGGGAAGCGAGACAGAGAAGCAAAGGAAACCAATGAAAGATGCCTTATCAAGTCAGTTACATCGCTGTCCCATGGGGGAACTCTGGTACACTGTGAAACACACACTTCAGAGTTATTCCACCATGGGGTGAGGGAACTGGGGCATGTATACACCCACCCTGTGTCTGTCATTGGACGAGGCTGCTTCTGGGGGTGTTAATTCCCGGTACTCCTAAACGACTGCACACACAGGCAGCGCAAGCTCTAGTGGCCAGAGATGGCCCTCAGGCACCTGGCAATTGGGAGTTGGCTGGTGGCGCACTGAAGTGTTTAGGAAAGGGGGTGCAGGTGGGGCAGCAGCAGTCTGTATTACATCTTGCCTAAGCCATGGTCTTGCTTTTTCAGAGCCAGCCTGCTGTGTGGAGCTCTTTGTTTTTAGATCTCATGTTCTGGGCTGCATGTACAAGCTTCCATTCCAGGCTGAAAACTCTTCCCCTGCAGCCACCAGACCTGTGCACTGCTCATTTGCTTCCTTGGATTTTGTAGTCAGAAACCAAGTGTGTTGATTTCTCCAAGACTCTCCTGATATAATTCAGGCTCTCCCGGAAGGATGCCTTATACCTGCGGAGGACGGGGTTGAGCATCACTGAGGACACACCCAGAATCTACAGGGTCCTTTGGGCATTGCCATGAGAGGCACCATGTTCTCCATCCCACTGCATTTAAAACCAACATAGAGGTGGGGACAGTCTAGCCTAGAAGACCACTCCTTCTCCCTGTAGACAGGATTCTGGGTGAAACAATTGTTAGGGGTCAGAGAGTAGTAAGGTCGACTGCATTCTGTCTACTTCCCTGCCCAGGAGCCAAGCCATGGGCTGTGACCAGAGTGGCCTGCACCCCTGAATATACCTGAGCCTCCTGAGTCTGGCTCAGAGCAGCACTTCCACCCTGTTGTATATTTGTCTCTTCTCTAATAACTGGGACCTGAGATTAATTAATTCAATATGTATTGAACCTCCCCTGTGTGCCAGACTCTGTTCTAGGTGCTGAGGATACAGCAGAGAGCAAGAAGGAGATGATCTAGAATCACAGACTCATCGAGTGACAGAGCCGGGGTGAATCTTAGGGAAAATCTAATCATTTGTCAGGAGAGAAATCTGAAGCCCAGAGAAAGCAAGAGAAGTTCTCAGGCCACACAGCAGAGAGGGGGCTCAGCCTGGAATCATGGAAGGTCAGAGGTAATGGGCTTAGAGGTTGCCTGTTTCTACCTGCTCAGTTTTTTGTTGTTTTTGTTTGTTTGTTTTTTGAGGCGGAGTCTCTCTCTGTCGCCCAGGCTGAAGTGCAAGGGCATGATCTTGGCTCACTGCAATCTCCGCCTCTTGGGTTCAAGGGATTCTCCCTCCTCAACCTCCCAAGTAGCCGGGATTACAGGCACCCGCCACCACACCCAGCTAATTCTGTATTTCTAGTAGAGACAGGGTTTCGCCATGTTGGCCAGGCTGGTCTCGGACTCCTGACCTCAGGTGATCCACCCGCCTCGGCCTCCCAAAGTGCTGGGATTACACGCGTGAGCCACTGCACCCAGCCTACCTGCTCAGTTTTTAGAGGCAGAAACCAATGGTCAGAGGTGAAGGGTCTCACCAAGCTGATGGCCCTGCTGTATCTGCCAGTGAATACTCTCTTCTCTTCCACATCCATCTCCCAAGCCAGATCTAGATTCTCATTTCCTGAGGGGTGTGTATATGTGATGTAGGCAAGGGCAGTAGGCAGGGGACATGAGTACTTTCTTTTGATCAAGCCATGTACCTCCTTTACTGTGCCTGCTGGCAAAGTGGCCTCAAGTGATACTAGGAAGAGCTTGCTACTGAGGGATGCCCTGATATGCTCAAAGCACTGACGCCCTTGTCTGGTTCACTCCCTCCTTTCTGGGGACTTCAGGGAGCAGGGGCTGCAAAGTCTGGCTGGGGTGAGGGTGGGCTTCATCCCCGCATTGTCCCCTCCCTGTCTTCTGTTGGAGATCAGTGCGTATGTGTATCTGTGTATGGGGGCCACTGGTGTGAGATAAACTTCTCTCGCTGGGTATGTCAACAGAAGCTGTAATATATTCCTCCGGTTCTCTCTGCCTCATGCGAGTGCACATTATTTGTATTTTTTGTGCATGTAATATATAATGGCATGTGTGTGCTGTAGGTGTGTATATGTGTGACGATGTTGCACAAAAGAACATGTATGTATGTGTAGGGAACTATGTATATGTGTGGTAGGGGGGCCTGCAGACCTCTTTGGGGGCTTCTCTGGGTCCACTTTTATCTCACTGCCCTCCAGATGGCCTTTGCCTTGGTTGCAAGGCAGGGGGTGGGCACAGGCATCCAGCATCCTGGGTCATCAGTCAGGGACTTATGTCCAGCCTGGGTATGACCCCACCACCCTTCCCAGGAGACCTGAAGTGGGGGGCAGGGGCGGGCCGAAGCTGGCCTGGAGCTCCTGGCTAATTTTCCTGGCCTCGATCGATCCAGCAGCTTCTCCTGAGTCTATTAGCAGTCCGCAAGTGAAAATATCCCCCATCGCGAGCCCTGACCTGAGACAGGGAGGAATCCATAGCAATTTGTTCAAACAGAGGAGAGCGTTTCCCTCTGATTTGTATTCCAATTTATTCCAGGCAGGAAGGGGGTCAGGGTAGGAGGGCAAACCCAGGCACTGCCAGAGCTAGCCCCAGACCCGTCCCCTTTAACCCCCCATGCCAGCCTGGGTGGCAGCTGGACCTGCCCAGGGTTCCTGAGAGTGGGGGGCTGAGGAGGAAGGGTGGACCCCAGTAGGGGACAGGGAGGGAGGTCCACCAGCCTTCCCAGCAGGCTCTGCTTGGCTGGAGAGCTCAGTTGTGGATTTGGTTTTCACAAAACACAAAGTCGCCTGCTCGGAGCCTCTCTCCCGGGCACTGGGGCCTGCGCCAGGTGTGTGCTCACCCGCTGCACCCGTGCCAGATTGGGGGCTGGGCTGGGTGTGTGGAGACAGTGGCCCCAGCTGGGCTGAGGGGCAGGGGGGCTGCTGAGGCCCAGAGGGGAGCTGGCACCTTTGAAAAGTGCTGGTGCAGCGTGGAGAGCTCCGGCACGGCCTTCCGATCCAGTGCTCATGCTTCCTTCCCAGCCGGAGCAAACTGGGGCTCTCTGGTGTCCTAACCAGGGACTCTTTTGAGCACCTACACTAGTTACAATTCTGGCTGTATTAAGTCCATGCTGTTTGCCGGGCACTGGACTAGTGCTGCTGCATGTCTAGTGCTTGCAGGGTCTGGTCTTCATCTGCCTCAGTTTCCTCACTGGTGTTCCTCCCACCCTCTGCATACCTCTGTCACCTCCTTCATGCATCTCTGCTCAACCCTTCTCACTTCCTCTTGGGAGGTGCTTCTCCCTTCTAAGGGTAGCCCTAGTATCTGAGGGTCTCAGGGCTGATGCCTCTGAGAAAGCTGGCTTCATTTCTCCCAGATTGCTTCCTTTGGCCCCACTTTGCCTTCCCCGTCAGGGCACAGGCCTCCACAGAGTGCCATGGCAGCTGGAGAGGAGGATTCTGGGAAGGGTCAGGCAAGTGGTCCCGCATAGCTCACCTTCCGTCCCCACCTTTGCCTTCCCTGGTGTGTTAGCATCCCCCAGGGAGGGGAGTAACCAGAGAAGTTCTTCACACTGAGGTGTCAGCAACTAGCAGCTCTGAGGTCAACTGTCGCACATGACTTGCCAGGCTCCATGACACCATCGAGGTCTAATTTCAGAATCAAGTAACTAAATATAACGAAGTCGATGAATAACCATCTCTCGTTCAGGTAGGGAGGCAGTGTGGCCGGAAGGATAGGACCAGAGGCTTCTGAAACAGACCTGGGGTGGAGGTCTGCTCGGCCACTCACTAGCCATGTGATCGTGGGCAGGTGTTGCACTGTGCCTCACTTACCCCATGCACAAGACAGGGTAAATACTGGTACCTTCCTCAGAGGGCTGTGATAAAGGGGAAATGAGGAATGCGTGGGAAGCCATGTGCCTGGCATGTGGGAGTCAATGACCGCCACTGCTCGGAGGAGGGTTTGCTAAGTGAGTGATTCCACCGCCGAGGCCAGGCTCAGGAAGCTGCCGCTGTCATTGGTTGAGGCACAGAGGCTGCCACCAGGGAGGCGGCATGGGAGGCTCTGTGTACAGGCACGTGACACAATATTGGGACAGAGAGGGAACAAGACTGAGGCCCTCGCCCAGGAGGAAGGGCAGAAGAATTCCAGTCCTCCTTCCATTTTCCGTTTGGGGAAGTTTATAGCAAGAATCTTCCCTTTTAGCTACTGTACAGGCTGGGAGACAGGTGTTTTGTACCAGCCCTTTACTGCCACCCACCCACTGTCCATTTCAGACCCCATTTTCCTCCCAGGGGGCAGCCTCCCTCCTCCCGCATCCACAGCCCTCAGCTGTCTCCTGATAGGGGCTTTGCTGTCCCTGGCTGTGATTGAACTCTGGTCCAGTTGTCCTTCTCCATCCGCAAGTCCTTTTTTCTCCCCCAACCTACTCAATTTCAAGTCATTTACAAGTTGTTCAGAGGCTCAGCATTATAATCAGATCCTATGGAGCCTGCCACTTATGTGGTTTCTAAAATTTTAGGCAAAAAAGGAGAGGAAACCCTTCAGTGATGGAGAAAAAATGAGAGACTACTTAAGCAGGAGGGCAGGTATTGTGTTTCCCAATTTATAAATATACCTGATGCTAAATAAAATATGTTCCTAAACTTTATGTTTCCTGAATTGATGCTTGAAAAAATAGATTGTTCATCCCTTTAAGGGATTTAATGTGCTTTTGCTCCCAGGGGTGCTCGCCTTTTGAAAAGGATACAGAAAGAGAATAAACAAGTGACTATTTAATATGCAGGGTGTTGATTTGATCAGGGAAAGGGATTGAGTGTGATGGAGGTGAGGGCAGGCGGGCTGTCTTAAACAGGGAGGCCAGGGACAGCCTCTCAGAAGAGAGCTGAAGGAAGGGATGGAGCAGGCTCAGGAAAGCTGGGGAAGAGCAATCCAAGCAGTGGGGAGGGGGTGGGGCTGTAAGTGCAAAGGCCCTGAGGTGGGAGAGGGCCAGGCCTGCTTGAAGACTGACAAAGAGGGCAATGTGGCTGGAGTGGGGAGGGCGGTAGAACGGGAAGTGGGGCCGGGAGCAGATGGCAGAGGGCATGGCAGGCTGTTGAAAATGCATTGGCTTTGACTCCAAGTGGGATGGGAGTCATGGCAGGGAGAGCAGAGGAGAAATGGGATCCTCTGCCTGCACGTGGAGAACAGGCTACAGCAGGCAAGGGAGGAAGCAGGGAAGACCTATCAGGAGGCTGCTGTCATAATCCAGGCAGGCCTCGGTAGTGGGGGCTAAGACTAGGGTGGCATCGCAGGGGGGCAGATTCCGGACTGGCTCTGAAGGTCAAGCCAACAGAGCTTGCTGGTGAATTGGGTGTGGGGTGTGGGAGGGGGAGAGAGGTCATCGATGGCTCCCAGATTTCTGGCTGATACTTGGTTAACGGGAGACAACGTGTTCCCACTAATACAGGTGTGAGGGGGTGAGGAGTGGCTCCCAACCCTTGGGGGTACTGGGGGGCAGTGAAAGTTGGCTGCTGGAGGTCAGTGGATGGAGGAGCCATAAAGCTAATGAGGTCCTTGTTACATTTCTGCTCCCTGGTTCTTTAACCTCAGAGCTAATTTTCCTGTGGTCTCCTGGGTTGAGGCCAAGGCCTGGCCTGGAGGAATCAGGTAACTCCATATGTAGAGATGGCTTTAGGGGTTACTAGAAGTTGGGGTGCAGCACCTCTATCTCCCCCTGCAGCTGGGTGGGGTGTTTTCCATGAGCCGGAGCTCTACCCACAGACCCACAGTGACCCGAGGTCAGGGGGGTCAGAGTCTGCCTGGCTGTGGGAGAACCCCCAGAAATGCTATCCTTCCCTTCCTTTCTGTGCTACTATGGCCAAGTCCTCACAAGCTCTCAAGCTGCAAGATGGATTTGTTTTCATTGCTGTTATTGTTATTATTACCCACTTAAACAACTTCATAGGAAAAAAAGAAGCCTGGTGACTATCAAACATTAACCATTCATTCTAAACTCCCTGCCCACACCTGTCAATATATTTTTACATAGCGGTAAACAGTGGTCCGTTCTGCTTTCTCGGCTGACTTTATCTCCTACACACGTCTCCTGTTATTGACTGAGCCCTCAGACCTGTCACTTTAATGGCCGCAGGGCACCCCCTGCATCGATGTGCTAGAGTTCGGGTCACCGTTTCTCTGCTGCTGAGTGTTTGGGTAGGAGCCAATTTCCCTTTCTTTTAAATAGCTCTGCCATGAATATCCTTATGTGAATTACTTTTTCCTTTTAAATTATTTCCTTGGGGCCGATTCCCCAAAGTGAGATTGCCTAATAGGTCATAGGATAGGAGCAGTTTTATGGTTCTCATTTCGCACTGTCGGGTTGTGTGACAGAAAGTTTGAGCTGGTGTTGTGCACAGCCCGGCCACAATGGATTTTATCATTTTAATTTATTTTCACTGGTTTAATAGGTGCATTATGGCCTGCTTTTTAACTTCCAATTTGCACCTCCTGAAGCCATACTTGGGTTGTTTGGCACCTAATAATAATAAGACCTGATCTATGCAGAACTTTACAGTTTACATGATACTTTCTTAAATGTCATCTCACTTAATAAGACGCTATGAGCCTAATGTTATTGGCCTCTGTTTTATATGGAGAAATGGGGGCTTAGGCAAGTTAAGTGCTGGAGTGGAGCTTCTAACTAGTTCTTGCAGGTTTGGTTGCTTTTCTTTTCTTTTCTTTTCTTTTTTTCTGTTGAGACGGAGTTTCACTCTTTTTGCCCAGCCTGGAGTGCAATGGTGCAATCTCAGCTCACTGTGACCTCCACCTCCCGGCTTCAAGCAATGCTCCTGCATCAGCCTCCCGAGTAGCTAGGATTACAGGCGCAAGCCACCACACCCAGCTAATTTTGTATTTTTAGTAGAGTTGGGGTTTCACCATGTTGGCCAGGCTGGTCTTGAACTCCTGACCTCCAGTAATCTACCAGCCTTGGCCTCCCAAAGTGCTGGAATTACAGGTATGAGCCATCATGGCCAGCCAGGTTTGGTTGCTTTTCTATTGCACTATGTGGAAAGGACTCCCTGCCACCTATCTCCGTCCATTCTTATGTGAGGGCTCAGGGTCCCCAGATGCCCACTGCAGCCCAAATCCAGTGCCTTAGCCTCATTTTCTCCCTTTGGCCCCTACATCCGGGCCTATGCCAGAACCCCACGCTGAGCCTGCTTGAGGGTTGGGGTTTAGCCCTGTGGGCCTTGGAGACAGCCATGTTCCATCCCTTTGCCTCACTGGGCTTTTTGATCGGGTGGTGCTTTGGGGACTTCTTGCTTTAGCAAAGCCACTGCCATCCCCACGTCCTGGCCCAGGCTCTGCCTTCTGGGTTGGAGACCTGGATCTGGCAGTGTGTCTCCAGTCCTACCCTGGTGGTGCACTATCCCTAGCGACTGTGCTGCAGACTCCTAGAGACCTGGGGCTGTCAGGCTCCACTCTGGAATAGGAGGACCTTCTTAGAGCAGACACACTCTGAAGCATGAGTCTAGTTTTATTCCAGCCCCTTCCAACTGTACTTCTAGCGTATCTACTAGGCAGCATGCACTGTGCACAGGGCATTCCATTCTCAGTGGGTTTCACACTCACAATAGGGAGCCCTGTTATGTCCATTTTATAGTTAGGAAGCTGAGGCTCTAGACTAGATGGGTAAATGATTTGCCTCGAGTCACCCAGAAATTACTGTTTCCGTGGGCTTGGTTCAATAGGTATGCTTTGACAGGTGCAGGCTTGGTCAGATCTAGACCCTGGGCTGCTGCCAGGGACCGGTGCCAAGTGAATCTTGGAGATGGGGTCTCCAAGACCAGCAGAGCTTGGTGGGGCTAGAACTTTCCTTTCTGGGATCCAGGAAAGGAAATTTTACATGAGTAACCATGAGTAACCCTCCTTCCATGGGTCCCACATCCCTGGGCCAGGAAGGCTCAGACTTTGGGATCCTAGAAGTCATTCTCTGCCCTGATGGGTGGAAGCCTCTCTTTTCCACTGTCATCTTACATATTCTCACGGGGAGAGCTTTTCCTCCCAGTGATTACTACTTTCAGCCCACCTTAATATTCCGATCTCTCAGGATTACAAACTCCTGGTAATCCTCCAAAGTAGACCTCATTCAGTTTCACATTTTTTTCTTGCAAGACTTTGGAATAGGTTCCCAGAGCATCCTGGGCTATATTATTAAATGGAAATGGAACTGAAATTTATTAAGTACCTGCTGACTACAAGTCATTGTGCGATGTACCCGATATGCATTTTCTCATCGAATCCTCACGACAACCCAAAAGTTATCTCCACCGAAGCCTGAGATGTAGTATTATTCCCATTTTGCAGATGAAGAAACTGAGGCTAAAGGAGGTTAAACAACTTTCCCAAGGTCACTTGGTCACTGAGTAAAAGGCAGAGCACTCCTCCCTACCCCTCATCCTATGTCGTTGAGCAGCCCTCTCAGATTTGCATTTAAAGCCTCTGATCAAGCGTTGCCCAACTCGTCCTGCCTTTACTGATTGGAGATGACCTATGTCCCCTCATCATTAACGGTTTTTTGTTGTGTTTTTGCTTTTTTGAGATGGAGTCTCTCTCTGTCGCCCAGGCTGGAGTGCAATGGCGCGATCTCGGCCCACTGCAACCTCCACCTCCTGGGTTCAAGTGATTCTTCTGCCTCAGCCTCCCAAGTAGCTGGGATTACAGGCACCCACCACCACACCCGGCTAATTTTTTGTATTTTTAGTAGAGATGAGGTTTCACCATGTTGGCCAGGCTGGTTTCGAACTCCTGACCTCAAGTGATCCACCCGCCTCAGCCTCCCAAAGTGCTAGGATTACAGGCGTGAGCCACCGCGCCCGGCTGTCATTAACAGTTTTAATTCTGGCATCCTGGGACCCACCAGGAGAAAGTCCCTTTATAGTTTTCATCAGGAGACCTAAAAGTCCTCATTAAAGGGCTTTCCTGGTGGCCTTCCAGACACCCTCTAGTTCTATAAGTGGGTGTGCAGATTAGACTTCCATTGATAGACAGTGAAGATTCTATGAGCATCACCTGCCACTCTCCATACCTGTGTGCCTTCCAGTGAGATCAGGATGTGGGCACAGTGGTGCTGAACATCCCCAGGGAATGGGACATAATGGACCGGCCAGCACTTACAGCAGAGGAGAGTTGTAAGGGCGCCAGCCTCTCCCAGAAGCTCCAGGCGCCACAGTGGCAGTGTCTGCAAATGGAACAAGGCTGTGCAAACTGTAGCAGGCTTGCATCTGACTATGAAAGCAGAGCTTGTTTTTGCACTCAATTGTGGTTGCAGGGTGGCGGCCTGCACACTGAAGCTTTCAGCTGTGGCTGGTTGCCGTATTCAGTGACAGCGCCCTTGTACCCAGAGGTCAGAGACACATGCACTCTGGTTAGGGAGAGATTTTTGCAGCCAAAGGGAAGGTTGGCTGAATATGGATTTGGTTTTGATGAGCAAAAAAGGCCTTGTATCGGGGAACAGGCTTTAATATGGTTTGTAGCAGGGAGAGGGCAGAGGTTCTTCGCCCAGAAGGGCTATGCCTCATTTGGCTCTGTGTCCCAGCGCTGAGGGCAGGAGATTTCACATAATAGGTGCTCAGAAAATGTTACAAAGCCAATTAATGAATCAATGGCAAATTAAAAGGTGATTGTGTGTGCCCTTTGAGGGACTGAGAGGACAGGGAGCGAGAGGGAGGATGGGAAGGGAATGGACTCAAACATGGGTCTAATGACCGAAGAGAGAATGACCAGAACTGGATGGGCCAAAAGTCTGTTGCTGCTTTCCCTCAAGATGCTCTGCATTAGGGCAAGGCTGGAGGAGATGGTGTGGGTGAGTTGGGGCTGTTTCAAGCCGGCTTTCCTAGCACAGAACTGGAGCCCTCTCCAGCCTCAGAGCACCCCTGAGAAGTCACCTGGTCCACCCCCGGCTGGTGGTGAACAGAGGACAGGCTCCAGCCATCTCTGCAGAGAGCGGGACTGTGGTAAGGGCAGAGCAAACCCCGATGCAGTGAGCACAGAAGGGCAGGGTTAATTTTCCCGAGAGGCCCACGCTCGATGCCTCACAGTCTGCAGAGAGGCTCGGAACATCATCCCTGGCAGAAGGAGGCCCAGGTGGAGCAGGCCAGGCGCCTGCCCAGGAAAGCCTCCTCCCAGGCCCCCGGCCACCATTCTCTGAGCAGCTAATTAAAAGAGAAAAGCCTGTTAATATTTCAGCACTGTTAACTCCGCTAAATTATTAAGTGTCCATTTGCATTACATGCATAAAAGGATCAATAAACACGTGCGTACCAGGATCGGGGAGGGCGAGAGGTGTCACGGCGAGGGAGGGACGGTTTCTGAGGATGCTGCACAGTGTCGGTCCTACCAGGAACGCGGAGACTCCGTCCTGAGCTGTGAGCCCTGCACTGGGCTAGGCACTTGGGAAGTGGAAATGCATGGGGGTTAGCATGAAAGATGGAGAATCAGACAGGCTCCAGACCAATGGGGTGTCCTTGGGTAACTTTTATAACCTTGCTGAACCTCAGCTTCCTCATCTGAAAAGTCCGAACCGTAATAGGCTTGTTAGGAGCAATAAATACGATAAAAGATATAAAGCACTCAATATATTGCTGGCAGAGTAAATGTCAATAAAGGGTAGCTATTGCAGTTAATGTTATATTATGGGGATGGGGGTGGGGTGAGGCCTGAGACAGCACTAGTCTCTAGTTCACTGCAATCCCTCCCTGCTCCCTCTCTGCCTCTCAGTAGGCCTTTATAGGCATCGTTCTTATTCAGCTTTTCCAGCTATTCGCTTCCCTAGTCCAGAGCCTGAGTGCCATAGCTCCCTGTTACCTCAGAATCAAGTTTAGCACCTCATACTGATAAGGGCTTGTTGAATGACTGTCTGAAGGAAACCAGGACCAGAACACAGATCGCAATTCTGTACCTCTCCATCCAGAACACTCAGTGATGCTTCTGGGAGGTGGCTGAGGTGGTGGCACTTGCTCTGTCATCTGTGGGCAGATAGAACTAACTCTGGACGGGGAATTTTGCAGCCCTTCCTTCTCCTTTTGTTTCCTTGCCCCTCCCTCACCCTGCTCTTTGGTCGTTTCCCAGCCCGCAGACTCACTTCCCCTGAAGGAGCCGGAAGCAGGAAGAAGGCAACGGTCCTCTTCATTGATTATTGGCTGAGCTTTTGTTTTTTTGAGATAGGGGTCCTGCTCTGTTGCCCAGCCTGGAGTGCGGTGGTGCAATCATGGCTCACTGCAGGCTCGATCTTCTGAGCTCAAGCAATCTTCCCTCTTAGCCAGGATTACAGCCATGTGGCACCACGCCCAGCTCATTAAAAAAATTTTTTTCATAGAGACGGGGTCTTGCTTTGATGCCCAGGCTGGTCTTGAACCCCTAGCTTCAGGCAATCCTCCTGCCTCAGCTTCCCAAAATGTTGGGATTACAAGCATGAGGCACTGCACCCAGCCTGAAAGAACTTTTGTTTTTCTTTTGTTTAGATGGAGTCTCACTCTTTCACCCAAGCTGGCATGCAGTGATACGGTCTCAGCTCCCTACAATCTCCACCACCTGAGCTCAAGCCATTCTCCCACCTCAGCCTCCCGAGTAACTGGGAACACAGGTGTGCACCACCATGCTGGCTAAATTTTTATATTTTTGGTAGTGATGGGGTTTCACCGTGTTGCCCAGGCTGGTCTCGAACTCCTGAGCTCAAGCGATCCTCCTACCTTGGCCTCCCAAAGTGCTGGGATTACAGGCCTGAAGGTGCTTTTAATCAAGGTTTTCCATTTGTCTTGCTGTCTGTCTTGTTTGGCCCTCACCCTAGTGTTGTATCCATGTGCATTTGGCAGTACCCCTACCTGTGGCTAGCAGCTGGGCATGGATTCTCTTATAGGGAGGGGATGGGGATCTTTGATGAAATTCCCCCATTCCAGTGAGAATTCTCTTTGGATCCTTAGTTGGCAGGTTGGAGTTTGTCTTAGTCTGACTCCCTGAGAGTTTGTGGCTTCCTCACTGGGCCTACTGGGTTCTGGAAGCCCCCACCATACCTGTACACCTTGGGTGTATACTTTTTGGGGAGGAAAAGAGTAAGCTGATAGGCCAGGAGCATTCCGCCTCGGCTGTGCACATTAGGATGCTGCCCCAAAGGTGACATGTCTCAGGCCACTTGGCTGTTCTCAACTAAGGGGCTGGGGAGGGGCGTGTTAACTCCTCAGCTGTCAGTTTTGTATTAAGCTTTTCTCCACTAGTTTTACAAAACATTGCTGTCTCTCAGGATGTTGAAGTGCTCTGCGAAGAAGGGGGTTTATGGCCAAATACATTTAGAAAGCACTGAGTGAAACCAAGTTACATGGATGTGTTTACTGCAGGACTTTTCAGAGCCTTTAATACTATACTTTGTGTGCTAAGTCTTTCTCACAGAGAGCGAGAGAAAGAACATGCAGTGTCCTTACTTGACAGTGAAGATCGTCTGTGATGGACTATCAGTGAACACTCTGTGGCACACAGGTTGGGAGAGGCTGTTTTCCTTTTCCATGGGGTTTTGTTGATAGAAATCAGGAGAGTAAAATAGCAAAGTCTCATAGACCAGAGGCAAGGAAACATACTTGGTTCTGAAATCCTGTTCAGTTTTTTATCCACCAATATGGTATCAGGCAAAGATGATCAAATCCAGCCATGCCTCTGAAATTCCTGGGGACAGTGAACAGAGTCCCAAGTTAGCAGGTGGAAGGCCTGGGTTTGAGTCTTGGCTGTGCTGCTGTTTCAGCGAGTGACTTGGACGAGACATTTCCTCTTCCAGGCGTTGGTCTCCTTCTCTGCCAATGGGGCTAAATGCGACTTTCCCTTTCTGCTTCACAGAACTGAGGCAAGGAGCTTGGAAAGGTACAGTGGACCCCAGGAAGGTACCAACCCTCATCATCTGTGACAGAGAAGGCAAGGTCCTCTCATGCAAAGGGCTTGAAGGCTGCAGGGGATGTGTGTTCTTGAGAGGAGTGCAGGATCATTTACAGAATAATAATGCTGGCTGACATTTTTAGATTGCCTACTGCGTACCAGGCACTGTTTTAAACACTTTACTTGAGTTTCCTTATTTATTCCTCACAACAACCCCATTTTGCAAATGAGAAAACTAAGGCTTAAGTAACTTGCTGAAAGCCACACAGCCAAGTGCACTAGTACCATGAGAAGGGGGATGCTTGGGGAAGGGCTCCAGTCCTTCCCACTTTCCAACCCCTCTGAAGCCCTGCACAGCCCTCAGCATGAATTTTGAACATATTCATGAAACACCCCTACCCGTTTAATGTCTGCTTGGAGCATTTCCACCCCTGGGTTGCATGTGTAGGGGTGCACAGCAGGTGGTCCCCTTTCCCTATCTCTTGCTCCTATTTCATCATCTTGGGAGCTGTCATTTATGGAGAGAGCACATACTATTTGACCAGGTGTTTTACATATATTGCATTAACCCCTCATACCAGCCCTGGGAGAAGGCATTATTGTTCTTATTTTATAAATGAAGAGGCCGAGGCTCAGAGAGGTTAAGTAATTTGCCCAGCACCACACAGCATCATCCAGCTAGTGGGTAGCAGAGCCAGGAATGGGCCCCAGATCATGTGACTCCACAGCTGTGTGCTTTCCATCTCTCTAAAGCAGACCTTTTCTCTCTCCACTGTTCCTTATCACATCCCCCTGTTTTCGAGTCATCATAGCATTTAACACACTCTGAAACCACCCTGTCCATTTCTGTTTCCTTTTTTGCTGTCCATCTCCCCAGCAATGCTCTTTGAGAACCATCCCTTGTTTGCTTTTCATGACAGTATCTCCAGCGCCCAGCACAGCGCCTGGCCCAGAAGCACTTATTGTTCGACAGACTGAATGAAAGGATTATGTCATGGTGTATCTGGAAACAGCCCTGCCCAGGTTGCCGTCCGAATCAGGAGATGCTGCTGCAGGCAGTGCCTCCCTAGGGTGTGTGGAGCTGGATGGAGGCTGAGGTTCAGTGGGCCAGGGGCCCTTTGGGGTTTAGGATCAGAGATATGGTTCTAGCCATTCCAGGGGTGACCTGAGCCAATGGGAGGCTGACTCATGTTAAGGAAACTCAGTGGGGGGTGATGAGCACATGGAAAGGCCAAGGCCAAGGGGCACTGGGTAATTTACTACTAGTGAGGACTCATTTCAGAAGGAAAACTGTACCTGGAACCAAATCAGCAATGGGAAGTGGCTCATCAAGTAAGAGTGAGAATAAAGGGAGCTGTAATAGTAAATGGATTATCCTGGATAATCTCAATGGTTAATACCATCCCAGGACGGTAGATGCTGTTTTCTAAAAACTGGGGTGTAATTTAGAAGGTATAATATGGTGAAGTCCAAAGCAGATACCTTGATATGCTTTTACTTGTGTATCCAGACACTGTACAACCACCACTCAGATCAAAATGTCCAACATTTCCATCTCTCTTCTTCTCCCCATGAAAGTTCTCTTGGCCAGGTGCAGTGGCTCACGCCTGTAATCCCAGCACTTTGGGAGGCCGAGGAGGGTGGATCACAAGGTCAGGAGTTCTAGACCAGCCTGGCCAACACAGTGAAGACCCATCTCTACTAAAAATACAAAAATTAGGTGGGCGTTGTGGCAGACACCTGTAATCCCAGCTACTTGGGAGGCTGAGGCAGGAGAATTGCTTGAACACGGGAGGCAGAGGTTGCAGTGAGCTGAGATTATGCCACTGCACTCCCGCCTGGGGACAGAGCTAGACTCCATCTCAAAAAAAAAAAAAGTTTTCTTATGCCCTTCCCAGCAAATAATCTCCCACCCCACCCAAGGGCAATCAGTGTTAGGCCTCTGTTACCCTAAGGTAAGTTTTTCCAGTTTTAAGTTTTGAATAAATGAAATCGCACACCATGTATTCTTTTTTTTTTTTCTGTCTTTAGCATTACAATACACTGTATGTTTGTGTCTGGGTTCTTTCACTCAAATTGTGCCTGTGAGATTCAACAGTGTCATGTCTCTACAGTTCACCTTTTTCACTTACGGTGAATATTCCTTTGTATGAAGATACCAGAACTTATTTGCTCATACAATTCTTGATGGATGACATGTAGGTTGTTCTTGTTTTGAGCTATTGTGAATAAAGCCACTGTGAATATTTTTGTGCTTATTGTTTGGTTGCCATAAGTACTCATTTCTACTGGGTACATATCCAGGAATGGAATTGCTACATCATGGGTTATACACCTATTTACCTTTAGGAGGTACTGCCCAAATTTCTTCCAAAGTGGTTCTAGCATTTTAGAGTTGGGTGGTCATCAAAGGGAGCTGGATCATCTTTTTTTTTTTAGACAGAATCTCACTCTGTTGCCCAGGCTGGAATGCAGTGGCATGATCATAGCTTATTGCAGACTTGAATTCTTAGGCTCAAATGATCCTCCTCCCTCAGCCTCCTGAATAGCTGGGACTGCAGGCACACACCCCCATGCCTGGCTAATTCTTGCAGTTTTTGTAGAGACAGAGTCTCACTATGTTGCCCAGGCTGGTCTAGAACTCCTGAGCTCAAGTGATCCTCCCACCTCAGCTTCCCAAAGTGCTGGGATTGTAATTGAGTCATCACATCTGCCCAGGAGCTGGATAATCTTAACAATGTCATCTCTGATATCCACTCATGGCCCCATCTCCAGTGGGGAAATACACCTGTCAGGTGACTAGAGGCCCTGTGTCTGCCGATCAGGCCCCATCTTCCCTGGCCTGTACTAGCTTGTGCCCTGAGAAAGTCCAGCTCTTCAGCTCTTTTTCAGTATTCCTTATCTGTCACCAAAGCTTCTGTCATTACAACACTGCCTTGCTACAGGCAAGCCACAGTGTCCAAGCTTACAGCTTATCTTCCATTGGAGCCTGTTAAATCGATGTCTTCCTTGTTGAGAGGCACCCCAGGCCTCTTGGTCTTATCAGCAACCAGCATGCACATCATCTTTTGGTGGGTTGTTTCTTGATGAGATTTCCTGAGGACTTCAGCCACAGATGGCTATCTCTTTCACGTATGGTGATGTTCATGCATTTTTATTGCATGAGGTGACAGTTTTGGGCCCAGTTCCCAGATTCTAGAGTGCATCTTATATAGGGACGACTATGTGCTGATTACAAAATTCATAGAAAGTGTGAGTTGAAAAAGACCTTAGAAGTCATCTAATCTACCCTTCCTATGGGTAGGGAAACTGAGGCCCAAGATGGTGAACTGGCTTGCTCAAGGTGTACATTGCTTGTCTCCTGACAGCCAGCCAGGTTCATTCCTCTGTGGCAGCCAGGCAGGCAGGATGGTCACCTGGACACTCAGACTCTGGGTTGGTAGCAGCTACCACTGTTTACCAAACCCACTACTGTTTGCAGAGACCCTCACTGTTAAACATAGCCTGTGTCACTCCCAATTGCTGACCAAGTTTAGCGACCTGCTACCAGGCTATCTCTGTGGACTCTACCTCTGTGATTAGTTCATGTCTGTCCCATCAGTGTTGGTGGAAGGCCCTACTTGCAGCATCTGTAAAACACATTACGACTCTACTAAGCTTTTTTCATTTATCCTGTGTTATCATCACATCTGCCATTGTGAGTTCTTAGGGTTGGTAGTGTTCTCTTCATTTTAGAGATGAGAAAACTCATGTCCAAAGGTCACTAGAGGTTTACTCTGTGTAATATAATTTGGGACTTTGCCCTGTCAACTAGCACAGAGCCTCCCTATTCCCTGAGGCCTGGTTCAAAAACTACCTCTTCCATGGAACCTTCTGTGGTTCTTCCTCCAGAAGATGGTGATGCCTGTTTTCTAAAATCCTAGGGCCTTCTATATCTCTCTTATGTCCCCCAGCAACTTCACCATGGGATATCCTTATAAATCCATTCATTCAGTGTTTGCTGAGTACCTGCTGTTTTCCAGGCCTTGTGCTGGAGATCCCAAGATAAAGCTCAAGGTCTGGTAGGCAGAAAGACAAGAATCCTGAATTTGACAGAAACACAGGCCTGATGCTTTGTTGTTGCACTAGGGGAGTGATGCACAGTGTAGACACATAAAGAAGGAAGGTGTCTGTCAGTCATGGGACATTTCCTGGAGGAAGTTGTACATTTTCTGTATTGGCTTTATCTTCTTATCTTCTTATCTCTGTTAACTGAGGAATCATGAGAATTATAAATTCAGAGAAGAGAACTTTATTTCTTATAGAGGGTTGAGTCCTGTGGGGTGGCCATCCTGACAGGCTGGGAAGTGTAGCCTCTGGCAGAGACTGAAAGCAGTCACTTTGAAAGAGGAAAGGTGAGACAGGAATTTCTGCTGAACAGGTGGGCCAGGTATACATTTTCAACAGGTTATGGGAGGAGCTATGAATATTCCCAAAGGGGGATGTACACATGCATAGTAAACAAACGTGCATGTTACATACATCTTATGTTCACTTTGGGGTGCAGACAACATTTAAATGCACCATAATCTGGCCTGTGTCAAAAGGTGACACAGAAGACACAAAGGCACTTAGTGGGCAGCCTCTGTCAACTGGCCAGAACCAGTCCATGGTTGCTGGTCTTTTATCTGGAGAAAGCTACTGAAATCAGTCTCTTGTCTGATCAAAGGTGTAGTTATGGCTGGTGGAACAGGAGGCCAGTTAGTCAGTGTCTGGCAGTAGATGGTCTGCAATTGTTTCAATATTGCTTATCTCCAGGCCAGTGCTTGTTTAGCTGCTAGAGAAAACAGAAGGCCTTGTGGCAACTAGAACATGGCTTATTCTTTAAGTGTAGGGGGTGTGACTTATTCCGGGCCTGGCATGACCTTAGGTCCTGTTTGTAATTTGATATCTCTTAGCCACAGAGTCTGTTCTATCACTCTTATGATTTCTATTTTAACACCACCGTGCCCCTCTTTAGAGCAGGGATGTCATTTGTACCTCCTTGTGTTCCTTATACCCAGTATCAGCTCTTCTACCTTCACTCTCTCCCTTCTCAGCTGTGAGCAGAACCTGTGAAGTTGGGGTCTTTTCCGCTTCCTAGAGTTTAAGCACTGGGGGGCTGGGACCTGGTTTGCCTTTAGGACAATGGGGCTAGACAATGAGGCAGGGGCTATGACCTTGGCAAGTTCAGTCATTTCCCACTGGGCCCATCCAGCCACATCCTAGCTTTGGTCCCCCAGCCTGGGTCACAGCCCAGCCCTGGGCACTGTGAGAGAGGTCGGGGAGGAGCCACAGCCTTTTGCCAGCTCCCAGGCCTCAAGTTCTGTGAGCACTTCTGTGCCTTGGAGAAGAAGCTGGACACAGCCTCAGAGAGCAATGAAAAAACAATGAAGGCCTTCGGGGAGGACAATGTGCAGCCGGGTGTGTGTGTGTGTGTGTGTGTGTGTGTGTGTGTGTGTGTGTGTGTGTGTGTGTGTGTGTGCGCGCGCCTATATGTCTTAGGTTTGGCTCTCTAAAAGCAAAGCCTGAGATGGTTGGGGCTGGGGAGTTATGGTCTAGGCAAGCTATTTGCTGGGAAAATGCTCTCAAGAGAAACTGAGGGAATGAGTGAGGCAGCCAAGCAAAGATGTGGCTCAGGAAGCTTAGCCTCAGCCTGTTTCCAGGGGAGCTCTGGAGTATGACAGCACCATAGTCACCCCACCTCTGTGTGTGTGTTTGTGTGTGTGTGTGTGTGTGTGTGTATGTATGTGTGTGTGTGTGTGTGTGTGTGTGTGTGTGTGTGTGTTGCAAGGGAGAGGGGGGTTATCTCCTAGGCATTTCTGGCCAAGGCAGCTGTCTTGGCTAAAGGCAATTCCCTGAGGAAGGCGAGTACCCTGAGCTGTCAGCAGCTGGGGATGGATGCACCTGTCACCTTGGGGAGCTGGGAGGGGCGCCGACGGCATCCACCGCCAGGACTGCTAAGATGGTGATGCTGAGTGACGACCGGTCTGTACAGATGACAAAGCCCCTTCACACAGTCAGCCCACTGAAAAGCACAGCTCTCTCGCAAGGGGTTGAGGAACTGTCCCTTTTCTGAGTTCCTGGCCCTCCTGGTTCTAGCCTGGGGGTCCTGGGAGGATTCTTTCCTGGGCTCAGCAGGGGCAGGCCTCTGAGGAATGGCCTGGAGAGATCTGGGCTGACTCGTCCCCAACACACTCAGGAGGGAGCCCCAGACTTCTGGCCTTGGCGCCTCTTCTCTAAACCTCCTCCATCCTCTCTTGCCAGCTCCAGCCCAGGCCCAGATCGTGCATGCGGGCCAGGCGTGTGTGGTGAAAGAGGACAATATCAGTGAGCGCGTCTACACCATCCGAGAGGGGGACACCCTCATGCTGCAGTGCCTTGTAACTGGGCACCCACGACCCCAGGTAAGCCCCCAGCCCAGCCTTGCTCAGGCCCCTCCTGCCCTCACCTTGCCTGGGCTCAGCACTTAAGAAGAGACAGCAGGATATGAGGACTTATGATGCACCACAGCATGGAGGCAGAGAACAGGAGATGGGGGCTGGGGAAATAGCTGGAAAATTAACTCTGTGGGGAAGGGCTGGAGGCTATGGGCTCATTCACCTGAAAACGTTGATGGCTGAGGGGAAAAATAGAATGCCGGTTGTTCAATTCCACTCCATTCCACGGATCTGTTGAGCAGACACATCCTTAGATGCACCTTCTAATGTGTCTGCAGGCAGACCATGTGCCAGGCACCGTGCCAGGCACTTTCTCCAGTGTTTTCCCCATGGAGCCTCACAGCTGTGCAGTGAGGAAGGCATTAGTGACCCCGTTTTGCAGCTGAGGAATTTGCGACTCAGCGAGGTTGGGTAAACTCCCAAGCGCACGTAGCTCTTGTGAGGATGGAAGCAGACATTGAATCCAGAACCAGTGTCCTCTTAGCTTACTCTGCTTCCTCCCAGCATGTCCATCTTTGATTTGGGGACTCCAGGAGTGGCAAGTAGCATAGAAAATGGGATCTCTATCTACTTCAGGCTTCTGGCAGGCAAGCTTCACACCCTTGAGGTTTAAAGAGCCAAAGCAATTAGAAAGAAACAGAAAATAAGAATCTGGGAATGCCAGATGAATTTTGTCACAGATACAGTGTATGGCTCAAGCAGGAAGCAGTGGCCCATGATCACTGAGTGCTGAAGGGAGGAGGTGGGCTGAAGGGATGGGAGGAATTTGCTGGTGAGCTGCTGTGACCTTTATAGTAGCAGCAGAAAGGGTGACAATTGGATCCTAGAAAGGACAGTGAAATACAAAATTCTTTTTCCTGGATCATTTTGGGAACATAGATGGCTTTAGTAGGTTTGGCCTTGAGACAGGCAGGTGGACAAAAAACTATGATCACTGCTGCTGCTTCTCAAAGGCATGTTTTAGAAGGGAAAACAATGCTGCTGGATTTAGGTCGATGTCTGTGTCAGGTGTGACCATTAAAGGATGGATGGTCCTCCCTACAAGCCAGTGAGGCCACTGGGTCATTTCTCCCTAAGGCTGCACTGGCCATCTGTGTGTGTCTCCTTATGTGTCCCTGTATGGGTCATGTGTGGTTGTGGCTATGTGTATGTGTACCTGGTTTTCTATTTCCATCAGTGGCTTCGTTCGTTCTACCACCCAGGCGCAAACCCTTGGGCTCATATTTGGCCTTGCATCTTCTCGTTCCTCACATCTAGCCAGACTCTGAGGCCTTGTTTTCTTTTTCCTTTTTTTTTTTTTTTTTTTTAGATGTGATCTCACTTTGTTGCCCAGGCTGAGTACAGTGGCAAGATCATAGCTTACTGTAGCCTTGACCTCCTGTGCTCAAGTGATCCTCCCTCCTCATACGACCAAGTAGCCGAGACCACGGGTGTGTGCCACCATGCCTGGATCATTTTTCCTTCTTTTTTTTTTGTAGATACAGGGTGTCCTATTTTACCCAGGCTGGTCTTGAACTCCTGGCTTCAAGCATTTCTCCTACTTCAGCCTCCCTAAGTGCTGAGATTACAGAGCCACTGTACCGGCATGCCTTTCTTTTTATGTCTCTTGCGTGGGTCTCCTCCTCTCTTTTCTTCATTAGCCCTCTAGGTCAGCCTATCAGTCCTGTCCCTTGGTCCATTGCAGTAGACTCTAAACTGACCTCCCAATCTCTCACCTCACCCCTCCTCCCATCTATTTTTTTTTTTCAAGACAGGGTCTTGCTGTGTCACCCAGGCTGGAATGTAGTTGTGCAATAAGGCTCACTGCAGCCTTGACCTTCTGGGCTCAAGCAATCCTTCCCCCTCAGCCTCCCAAGTACCTGGGACTACAGGCATGCGCCTCCATGCCCAGCTAATTTTGTTTTTGTTTTTTTTTTTTTTTTTTTTTTTTTTTTTTTGCTGCAGAGACAGAGTTTCACCATGTTGCCCATGCTGGTCTTGACCTCCTGGGCTCAAGTGATCCTCCCACCTCACCCTCTCAAAGTGTGGGGATTATGGGCATGCGCCACTACACCCGGCCCCCTTCAATCCGTTCTTGCACTTTGCTACCAGAATGATAACCCCTGTTGTGCTACATCATATCACTCCCCTGCTAAGAGATGTTCAATGGCTCCCCTTCATTTACCAGATTAATTCAACCTCCTAGGGATGGCATTGAAGACCTTCTACAGTCTGGCCTCCACCTGCCTCTCTTGTCTGATCTCCCACTGCCACCTTCCTCACACCCTGTGCTCCAGTTAGACTTGCCTCCCCATCATCCCCAAGTACAACCTTCCTGCTTTAGCTGCAGTTGCTTGCCTCTCCTAAAATGCCTTCTAGCTTTTTTGCTTGTTTCATTATAAGCAGTATTTATTGAGTACCTGCTATATGTAAGCAAAGTTATGGGTCCTAAAGATGCCCCTATAGTTTCTATTCTCATGGAGCATCCAGACTACTAGAAAAACAAGGAAAATACCATCTCATGACCCACTTAGTGGTCAAGATGGGGGACTGAGGGAACATGGAGTGCCTCACTCCAAACAAGCTGTGAGAAGGAGGGATATCTGGGGGCCAGAAATGCAGACAAAATCTACAGTGATGGCAGGGAGCAGAAGTTGAGGAACCTAGCCCGTGAAGAGACTGGCACTGCATACACACTGTACTGATAGTTGTATTAACACACACATAGGGGTATGCATTGAGGCTGCAGGTCCATCCATGGCTGGGAGCTGAAATTGAACTCTACCTAAAGCTGGAAGCTCAACAAGAGTGGCATCATCTATGAATGAGGACCAGAAGATCTCTGTCCTACAGCCCAGAGTCACTGCAGGGAACAGACTGTCCTTCAGGGTGTGGATATAAATGCAGCCACCTATGATATAGTATAACCCTAAACCTGTCTGTATTTTGCAATATTCAAATAGTGAGGAAACCGTAACCTGAGAAATCAACAAAAAAAGTTTTAGAATCTATGAACCCATGATCTTGGGTATAGGCAACCGCCTCTACCCAAGTAGTGAATGAGATCTGCACCACAAACAGGACCATAAAGGTCCAAATAGGACTTCTATGGAAGATGATCTCACTGAGTACAAACCTGTGGAGTAAAATTTTAAAATATTAAAAAATACAGTGCCAGAAGAGTTAGTCCATAGACCCAACAAGGTGAATAATTCACAACTGAGGAACCAGAGAAAATAGAGCAATTTGAAAGGATCTTCAAAATTAAAAAAATTTTAAATATTGGAAGAGATTATGGAAGGAATAGAATCCGTAAGACAGGAGATTATAAACCCTGATCAGTTAGGTACAGAAAGAAGCAAACAGAAATCCTAGAAATAAAAATATAGTCTTTAAAAAATTTGGCCTCAGTACTCTAGAGATAGCTAAAGAAAAAATTAGTGAATTGGATAATAGATCTGAGGAAATCAGCCATGCATTTCCAATGGAGTCCAGGGAAGACAAAGAGACAGGAGGTGTGAAAAAGAAGTTGAGAGACATGGAGGATATAATGAGAAGCTACAACATAAATTTAGCCATTCAAGAAGGAATTAATAGAAAAAGAGAGGAGGCAATATTTAAAGAGATGAAGGGCCAGGCTCAGTGGCTCACACCTGTAATCCTAGCACTTTGGGAGACCAAGGTGGGAGGACTGCTTCAGACCAGGAGTTCAAGACCAGCCTGGGCAACATAGTGAGACCCTAGCTCTCCCCCCCCCCCCAAAAACAATTAGCCAGGTGTGGTGGCACACACCTGTAGTCCTAGCTACTTGGGAGCCTGTGACAGGAGGATCCTTGAGCCCAAGAGTACCACTGCACATCAGCCTGGGTGATAGAGCAAGACCTCATCTCTAGTGATAAAAAAAAAAAGAGAGAGAGAGATAAAGACTGAGAATTTTGTAGAATTGAAAAAAGGTAGGAACTCTCATATGTATAAAGCATACCAAGGCTTGAGCAGTATGTAAACAAACTCCATCCAAACAAAATGTTTTATGTAAACATAAAACATCAAGTACAAAAGGATCAAATGTTTTCATGTCCCTATTATCTCTCCAAAGCACTCTCTGATCCGGTATGTCTTGCCTGAAACTGCCTCTAACTTTTCCTAGGTTTTGTAACCTCTAGCTCCATGTGGGTAGAGTCAAATATGGGCAGGGGACGAGAGCACCAACACTGTGGTCCTGGGTGGTCCCTCCCCGCATAAGAAAGGTTGCCTTTCACCCCTTCTCCCCAGCCTTACTTTTCTGGCCTCTGGCCTGACCTGTTCATCAGGTTTGGGCTCCCTGCCCTGTCTCTGTAATAAGCAAGCCTCCCTACTTAAAGACTGAAGTCTGTACCCACTGCCCCTGCCTCTGCCCCACTCCTTAGACTTAGTTATCTAAAACTGGTCTGTTTTACTTAAAACCCTGGCACCTTGAGTAACAGGCTCAGGTTTCTCATGCAATCCTTGATATTTCTCTATAATCTAAGACAATATTAATAATCATAGAAATTTGTTGAATGACTAATGTATACCAGACACCACACATAGGTGATTTATACACTTCCTTTGTAAACCTCATAATAAAACTTTGCAGAGTGAGTATCATGGTGTATTAGTCATGTATCACTGCATAACAAATACTCCAAAACTTAGGGGCTTCAAACAATATGTACTGCCTCACAGTTCCTGTGGGACAGGAACCTGAGAGCAGCTTAGCTGGCTGGTTGTGGCTCAGGGTTTCTCACAAGGCTGCAATCCAGGTGTCAGCCAGGGGTGCAGTCATTGAAGGATGACTGAGACTGGAGGATCTTCTTCTAGGCTAACTCACGTGGTTGTTGGTCTGAGGCTTCAGTTCCTCCCCAAGTGAGCCCCTCCACTGGGCTGCTCAGGACCTGATAGCTGGCTTTCCCTGGAGTGACTGACCAAGATGGAAATCAGTCTTTTTTTTTTTTTGAAACAGTCTCACTCTGTTGCCCAGGCTGGAGTGCAGTGACCTGATCTGGGCTCACTGCAACCCCTGCCTCCTGGGTTCAAGTGATTCTCCTGCCTCAGCCTCCTGAGTAGCTGGGACTACAGGCGCGCGCCATCACCCCTGGCTAATTTTGTATTTTTAGTAGAGACGTGGTTTCGCCATGTTGGCCAGGCTGGTCTCGAACTCCTGAGCTCAGGTGATCCGCCCGCTTGGCCTCCCGAAGTGCTGGGATTAGTGGCTCACTGCGCCCAACCGAATCCATGCTCTTAACGACAGCGCTGCGCGCCCCATTTAAAGCCTCTTCCCTCTGATCCCGGATTCCCCAGCTCTTGACCCCGTGGCATCCTACCCCGTCTGTGCATTCCCACGAGTCTGTCTGGGTTCGTTTCCTAGGCCTGCGTGTGCCCCACGTGCGCTTGTGAAAAAGTATGGGACAAAGGGGGTGCCGTTGCAGGGCACTCAGCGCTGAGGCCCCCACCCCGTGCGAGTCTGACAGTCTGACTCTGCCCCGCCTGGTGGCCCAGGTACGGTGGACCAAGACGGCAGGTAGCGCCTCGGACAAGTTCCAGGAGACATCGGTGTTCAACGAGACACTGCGCATCGAGCGTATTGCGCGCACGCAGGGCGGCCGCTACTACTGCAAGGCTGAGAACGGCGTGGGGGTGCCGGCCATCAAGTCCATCCGCGTGGACGTGCAGTGTGAGTTGAGGCCTTCCTCTCCCTGGGCCCTGACAGCCCAGCCTGGGCCAGAGGGCACCCCGGGGCTGAGGTGAGGTGGGGAAGTGGGGACGGGATGGGATGGAGAAGCTAACTTCGGTGGAGGAGCCTAAGAAGTATGGGGCGGTGTGTACCACCCTCTACCATCTACACCTTCACATCTGTAATCCCATGTGAACCTTGCAACATCCCTGTGAGGTGAGCAGGGAGGGCAGGATGGGTTGATTTACACCCCTTCCACAGATGAGAAAACTGAGGTCCCATGTGATTTGCCCACAGACATGGTGTGAGGTAGCCTCGGATCTGAGATGAGGACACAGATCTCTTCCCCACTGTCCACTGCCTTTCCCACAGTACCTCATATCTCTGCTTTTGTCCTGCGGCAGCTCTGAGATTTCCCTCCTTACTACATTACGTACAGAACCAAGCCCCATTCCCTGAGTCCTTGCTGCTAGCTGCATGAGAAGCCCCCAGTCCCTACCTGTTCTCCATGGGTATTCCTTTAGCCCCAGGAGCCTCTTTTCCTGAGTCATCCATCAGGCTGAGTCAGGTACCCAGAAACTGTTGGCCCAGCCCCAGGAGCCTGTGTGGCACCATTTTAAGGCTTAGAATGAACCTACCTATTAGCTATACATCCTCCCACTCCCTAAGTGGGACTCAGTAGAGTGGTGAACAGTGGCATCCCAGACCTCTCTTCTGTCCCTCATCGGCCAGCCAGGGTCCTGCCGACCCCTGGAGCTGAGGGCCGTTTCTCAGGTTATTGGCCCTGGAACAGGCTGGCAAGCATAACCTGGGCCCCACCAATGCCCACCTCCTCTCATGACCATGGTGGTGACTTCTATCCCAGTGGGCTGTGGAAGGGGCAGAATGATGGGCTGCTGGGACATTCGTTGGAGGATGTTGGAATGTGTACTGTCAGTGCCTGTGACTCACAGCCACACATTAAGATCTCTAAGGGGACCCTTTAAAAAAACGGATGCTTGGGCCCTACTTCCAGAGATTCTGATGTAATTGATCAGGGGTGGGACCAAATATCGATTCTTTCTTAAGCTTTTTAATTATTTTTTTTAAATTGAGGATTAATCGATAGAGTGTACTAATCTTAAGTGCAAAGGGTAATGATTTTTTACATATGTGTGTAAACAACTTCCAGTTCAAGAGATAGAACATTTCCATGACTCTAGAAAGTTCCTTCATGCCCCCTCCCAGTCAGTAATTCCCCCCGGAGACAACCATTGTTCTGACTTTTGACACTACCCATGAACTCTGCCAGGCATCAGTATTAAAAAGAAAATCTCCATGTAATTCTCTTGTGCAAACAGGGCCAAGAACTACTAAACTACCTTAGTTTGCCAATGAGGAAACAGGCCCAGAGAGAGAAGGGACTTAGGTGGGTCATACTACAAATTAACAGCTAAACTAGGATTTGAAGAAGCAGCTGCTTCCTCCATTCCATGATGGGAGATTGCAAAGCTAGACACCCTCATGCAGATCCCTGGGAGGCACAGCTCAGAGGAAGTCTGGGAAGGCATCAAGTCCTGTCATCTTGGCCAGGTGCGGCAGCTCACACCTGTCATCCCAGCATTTTGGGAGGCTGAGGCGGGAGGACCGCTTGAGCCCAGGAGTTCAAGATCAATCTGGGCAATATGGTGAAACCCCATCTGTACAAAAAATTCAAAAAATTAGCCAGGTGTGGTGGTGCATGCCTGTAGTCCCAGTTATTCAGGAGACTGAGGTGGGAGGATCGATTGAGCCCAGGAGGTTGAGGCTGCAGTGAGCAATGATTGCACCACTGCCCTTCAGCCTGGGTGACAGAGTGAGACTCTGTCTCAAAAAAAGAGAAAGAGGCCGGGCTCCCTGGCTGACGCCTGTAATCCCAGCACTTTGGGAGGCCGAGGTGGCCAGATCAAGGTCAGGAGATCAAGACCATCCTGGCCAACATGGTGAAACCCCTTATCTACTAAAAATACAAAAATTAGCTGGGCATGGTGGCGTATGTCTGTAATCTCAGCTACTTGGGAGGCTGAGGCAGGAGAATCGCTTGAGCCAGGGAATCGGAGGTTGCAGTGAGCCAAGATTGTGCCACTGCACTCCAGCCTGGCAACAGAGCGAGACTCTGTCTCAAAAAAAAAAAAAAAAAAAGGAAAAGGAAAAAGTCCTGTCCCCTGCCTCTAATAGGTTGGTTAAGCTTGCAGGGCTGGGAGGGCATCTGGCAATCTGGAAATGTCTGTTGAGGACAGCTCAGCTCTTCCTAAGGGCTGCCAGGAGCCTGAGCCCCCCAACCTTGGGGTGACCCAGTCCTGACTTCATGGGGGCTGTGCCCTTGCAGACCTGGATGAGCCAATGCTGACGGTGCACCAGACAGTGAGCGATGTGCGAGGCAACTTCTACCAGGAGAAGACGGTGTTCCTGCGCTGTACTGTCAACTCCAACCCGCCTGCCCGCTTCATCTGGAAGCGGGGCTCCGATACCCTGTCCCATAGCCAGGACAATGGGGTCGACATCTATGAGCCCCTCTACACTCAGGTCAGGACGGGCAGCTGGCTCACCCCACATTTTTTCTCCTGCACCCAACAGGGGAGGGGGGCATGGGGCTGAGTTTTTCGGACTGCCCTGATTTCAACAAGTCTATTCTCACTTTGGAAACACACATTCCGATTGGAGTTCAGACAGCCTGGGGCAGAAAAATCGGATGGAAAGTCCAGGGAGCAGCAGTGAGGACCGGAGTGTCCCTGAGGCAACATGTCCTCCAGAAACATTGCTAGTTAGAAAAGACACCCTCTAGGGGCAGACAGGTCATCCCAGTCTGCTGCTGGGTGGGAGAGTATTGGGAACCTACGGCCAGGCACAGCAGGACCTGGGGGCAGGGAGATGACTCCTCTTCCCATGGGCCCTGATAGTCCCAGGAGATGGTGGTGATGCCATTCTGCCAAGGAGAGCTTTCAGCGATGCCTGCGGGCCAGCCCCATATTTGTGTGGGTTGTAAGAGCAAGTTCTCTTCTTACCCCTCCATTTCCCAGATTGGAGAAACCAAGGCCTGGTCCTTGCCAGTGTGCACCAGGGCAACCTCAGACCCAGAGAAGCCCATGATGAGGCACTGCCAAGGCTGTGGAGAGTGTAGCATCCACCCCAGGCTCAGGACCCCTGGGGCTAAATGGTGAGGGTGGGGGTGGGGATGGGAAGAGAGGAATTAGGTATTTGTGGTAGGCTCTGGTGCTGGGTGAATGAGTATGTGGGACCCCTGGAGACTCAAGCAGGCACCTCACCCCAGTGGTCCACTGCTACCCAGGGGGAGACCAAGGTCCTGAAGCTGAAGAACCTGCGGCCTCAGGACTATGCCAGCTACACCTGCCAGGTGTCTGTGCGTAACGTATGCGGCATCCCAGACAAGGCCATCACCTTCCGGCTCACCAACACCACAGGTACAAGCGTTTTCCTCCCTATACTCCTTCCCTACCTGAGCTAACTCCCAACCGGGAGATAGTGCCCCACCCCACAGGGACTCCAGGCACGGTGCCACTAATGTCTGGCCCCTCCCCTCCTCCTCCTGCTCTGTCTTCTCCCCTCTCATCTCCCCCGAGGGCTTCTCCAGCCTCTATGGTTTTTCTAGCCCCCTACTCTCCCCAACATCCAGCCCTGCCTCACAGTCCCCTAAGATCCCACTCCTTGTCCTCTTAGCACCACCAGCCCTGAAGCTGTCTGTGAACGAAACTCTGGTGGTGAACCCTGGGGAGAATGTGACGGTGCAGTGTCTGCTGACAGGCGGTGATCCCCTCCCCCAGCTGCAGTGGTCCCATGGGCCTGGCCCACTGCCCCTGGGTGCTCTGGCCCAGGGTGGCACCCTCAGCATCCCTTCAGTGCAGGCCCGGGACTCTGGCTACTACAACTGCACAGCCACCAACAATGTGGGCAACCCTGCCAAGAAGACTGTCAACCTGCTGGTGCGATGTACGTGGCCTCAGAAGGGGTGGGAGGGAAGCTGTGAGGCAGACAGGGTCCCTGGTCTTTGGGAGCTACCAATGAACTAGGAAAGGGGCCTGTCGGCTTCACTTTGCTAGGTGAAGCGTGCAGAGGATGTTCCATGCCATTCGATTTGCCTGCAATTCAGCTAACTGCCAGCAGATGGCAGAATGAATAAAATTTGTATAAAGCTTTATTGAAAGTTTGGCAATCTACATTTCCAAATGTAACCTCAACAATCCAAGAAGTAGGAAGGGCTAGGATTGATTACCTACTTTTTTTTTTTTTTTAAAGATTGGGAAACTGAGGCTGAAAAAGCTAAATGGGGACATTCTAGGTTTCAAGAGTAATTTCCTGGCTTTCTCCCTGTAGAGTAGTTTCTATGTGGTTAACTGAATTTAAGTGAAAATAATACACATTTCCATATGCCCTATATGGAAATCTTTATTAGGGAAGTATTTAAGTGAATCTGAAGATAATTACTAAATGTAAAAAATGATACAAAACTTGGAGCACAGTCTAAAGAAGTATAAACATTTTTCTTATTAAACCTCAGCCTCAGTAATTAGCTGCTCACTATGATCTTGATTTTGACACTCTGAATTAAAGAGAAAACTTTAAATTTTTCTGCTTGTGCAGCTTTAGGAATTTTTGTTTGTTGCCTTTCTTTCTTTCTTTCTTCCTTTCCTTTCCTTTCCTTTCCTTTCCTTTTCCTTTCCTTTCCTTTCCTTTCCTTTCCTTTCCTTTCCTTTCCTTTCCTTTTTCCTTTCCTTTCCTTTCCTTTTCCTTTCCTTTTCCTTTCCTTTTCCTTTCCTTTTCCTTTCCTTTTCCTTTCCTTTTCCTTTCCTTTCCTTTCCTTTCCTTTCCTTCATGTATTTTGGCTACCTGAGAGCATTGATTCAAGTTGCCCTGAATATACACTCCCTGTTTGGTTTTGGTTGTTGTTTTTAAAGATCCAGGTTTGTTTCCAGCGCTTTAGCACTTGAACGTAAAGTACAGCTTCTGCCAAACTCCACTGAGAATCACTGATTACATGGACTCTCTTCATCTCTCACTGAGCAGTCAGTCTCTTTCTGACTCTCCTCACAGAAAGAAACTAGCTCTCTGTGACTTTTTACTTAATCAGAGCAAGAAAGAAGGTTAAAAATTGTGGCTAATGACTACTTTTCCTTCGATCGTACTTTTCCCATCAGAAGATTGTTTTTCTCCACCTGATTCCATTTGGCCTTTTAAGCCTGGGTTGGTAAGATCTCAATTTACATCAAATACTTACGGTCACCTCTTAGGGTGGCTGTAGAGCCCGCCTTTCCCAGAGCAGACCTGACTTGTGCCTGTTGTGCCAGTGTCCTGTCCAGAAGGTTGGGTACCTGATTAAAAACTCAGTTTAACTCTTGGCTTGTTTCAAACATGATCCACATTTTTTTTTATTTTTTTATTTTTATTTATTTATTTTTTTTTTTGAGATGGAGTCTCGCTTTGTTGCCCAGGCTGGAGTGCAGTGGCACGAGCTCACTGCAAGCTCCGCCTTCTGGCTTTACGCCATTCTCCTGCCTCAGCCTCCGGGTAGCTGGGACTACAGGCGCGCACCACCACGCCTGGCTAATTTTTTGTATTTTTAGTAGAGACGGGGTTTCACTGTGTTAGCCAGGAGGATGGTCTCGATCTCCTGACCTCGTGATCCGCCCGCCTCGGCCTCCCAAAGTGCTGGGATTACAGGCGTGAGCCACCGCGCCTGGCCATGATCCACATTTTTTAAAGAGGCCAGACCTTTTTCTTTCTAAAAGCTATGTTTTTATGTAATTGCATGTGAAGTGATTGTATTGGTCTCTTACTATAAAAATTACACACGCTTATTACAAAGAGTCAAACAGCACAAAAGGGTGAAACGTAAGAATTAAATTGTTAATTCTCCTCAGTTCCACTCTCTAGATAGAACCACTGTTAGATTCTAGTGCATGCTTCCAAATGTGTATTTTGCATATTTAAGGTTTAAAACAATGATAAAAAACAAAGCATTGTAGTGGTCAAAAGCTCAGACTCTGAGTTTGAATTCAAGATTGGCTACTTTTTTGGGCAAGTTACTTAAACTGTCTGAGCCTCAGTTCCCTGCTTTGTAAAATGGGGGTAATAAAGCATCTCCTTCAGAGTGGGATGGGTTAAACTAGTAAATCCATGTTGAGTGCCTAGAACAGTGCCTTTCACATAGTGTAAGTTCTGTTTGGTAAAACCTGCTTTTCTGCAGTGACCTTTTTGAACTTTTAAAGCACATCTGAACAAATGAAACAATTTCCAAGCAGAGAAAAGTGATAGTTTCACCTGGGAGAGTTGTAGCCCCTTATCCCCAGAAGGGCCAGTTAGAGGGGAGAAGCTGGGTCTGGGTTGGGGTGGCACATGGACCCCTGGAGTCAGGCCAACCCCAGCTACCCTTCCCTCCCCATCCACTCACAGCCATGAAGAACGCTACATTCCAGATCACTCCTGACGTGATCAAAGAGAGTGAGAACATCCAGCTGGGCCAGGACCTGAAGCTATCATGCCACGTGGATGCAGTGCCCCAGGAGAAGGTGACCTACCAGTGGTTCAAGAATGGCAAGCCGGCACGCATGTCCAAGCGGCTGCTGGTGACCCGCAATGATCCTGAGCTGCCCGCGGTCACCAGCAGCCTAGAGCTCATTGACCTGCACTTCAGTGACTACGGCACCTACCTGTGCATGGCTTCTTTCCCAGGGGCACCCGTGCCCGACCTCAGCGTCGAGGTCAACATCTCCTCTGAGACAGGTGGGCAACTGGAGGGGCACTAGGGAAATGTGAGGGGGTGGAGAGGCCCACAGACAGGAGGTAGTGGGGAGGCAGCGGCTTGGGAAAGGGAAGCCAGAGTGAGGAGGCCACCATTTGTTCATGCCACATGCTTTTACTGAGTCCCTGTTAATATGCCAGGCACTGTGCTAGGCCCTGGGGTAGAGTGGTGGGCAAAACAGGCTCTGCCCTCATAGAGCTTAGGAGAAAAGGCAAACACGTTTCAGATAGTCTCACAAATAAATATATCATTGCAAACTGCACACATGAGAGTCTGGAAAGAGTTCCCTGAGGGCAGTGCAGCCTCAAAGGGAGAGACCACACACCCTACAACTGTAGGGTGTGTAGAGGGCTTGGGAGTTGGAATGTCTTAGAGCCAGGGCAGGGGTCCAGAGGTGTTTCCTCCATTTGGCTCATAGGCCTGATGCCTAGGGCATGGAAGTGTCTTAAGGGCCTGGAAAAATAAAATAATTGGCTCCAAAATACAAAGAAACAATTGCACAATTACAGCCAATAAATGCATAAATGTTTATAGAGTATATATTATACTAACTAGATCACTGGACCTCAGCTGGCCCTATAGAGCTATTTAAAAATAAGAACTTTATATTTAATGTAGAACATGGGTACATTTTAATTTGTTTGATGTGATGTGCAATGGGACTCATGGAAGTCTTCAAAAAGACCCTCTGATTGAGCAATGTGTTCGGTTGCATTAAGTTCTGCCATGAATAAAAGAAATTAGCAGTGTTATTAACAGAAATAACCCTAACTAAACAGTGGCTTAAACTAGCTAGATGTGTATTTCTTCCTCATGTAAAACTTTGCTGGTAAGCAGTCAGGGCTAGTATAGGGGCTCTGCTCCACCAAGTCCTCAGGGCCCCAGGCTCCACCTGGCTTGCTCTTCCATCATCCTTAGCATGTGCCACGTTGCCCATGATGGCAGTTCCAGCTGCAGCTATTATTCTGCATTGTTTTCTGCAGGAAGGAAAAGAGGGGTACAGCTTCTTTTAAACACCCTCATTTTCCTTGGTATTCCATTGGCGATAATTTAGTCGCGTGGCTGTAGCTAACGATAATGCAGGCTGGGAGATGTAGTCTTTATTCTGGGTGGCTGTGAGCCCTGCTGAAAGCCAGGTATCCTATTACTTAAGAATAAAGGGCAAGGATGTTGTAGGACAGACTAGAAGCCTGTGATAACACACTAAGGCAAGAGAAGATGAAGTCTTTAAATAGGCCAGGGCCCGGAGTAGGACAGAAGGACCAAGAATGGATATATTTAGAAATGTTTAAGAGGTGGAATCCCTAGTACTTATTAGTTCTGGGGAACACGGAATATAGGCCAGGCTGACTTCAGGTCTCTCTTTGAGTTGGAAGACCCTGAGGTGGAGACCCAGGAGATGGAGAGGATTTGGGAAAGTGAATTCTGCTTTGGAAATACTGGGGACCAGTGGGAAGTCTGGGATGGGAGAGAGAGGCTTGCACCTAGGGGGAGGTAAGCAGGAGCCGGAAGGCAGAGCCCAGGGGGGAGCTCCAACTCCACTCCTACCTCTCTACCGACCACCATCACCCCCGCAGTGCCGCCCACCATCAGTGTGCCCAAGGGTAGGGCCGTGGTGACTGTGCGCGAGGGATCTCCTGCCGAGCTGCAATGCGAGGTGCGGGGCAAGCCGCGGCCGCCCGTGCTCTGGTCCCGTGTGGACAAGGAGGCTGCACTGCTGCCCTCGGGGCTGCCCCTGGAGGAGACTCCGGACGGGAAGCTGCGGCTGGAGCGAGTGAGCCGAGACATGAGCGGGACCTACCGCTGCCAGACGGCCCGCTATAATGGCTTCAACGTGCGCCCCCGTGAGGCCCAGGTGCAGCTGAACGTGCAGTGTGAGTCCACCAAGCCACTCGGACTACCTTCCCAACTTTCCTTCCGGCTCCCGGCCGGCCTGTCCCCTCTTCATCCCCTTACCCACCCCAGTCCAACCAGACCCCACCACCTACTCCTGATACCCCTAACGCTCCTTGACAACCCCGTGCTGTAGAACACGGAGGTCTGTGTTCTTTACTGCACTTCATCAAGTATCTCCCATCTTCATTTTCAGGGGCCCGGTGAACAAAAAAAATTACTTGATTTTGACAGGTGGAAATGGGATTTTGAAGGAGGAGGAAGGACCCTCAAGGGGAAACACTGTCTGATAACAAGATGATGAAAATTACCATGTGCCAAACACTGTTTTAAGAGTTTCAATGCACTAACTCATTTAAACCCCCGCAGTCCTATAATAGATTCTATTATTCCCCCATTTTTACAAATAGGGAAACCGAGACACGGAGAGGTTGAGTAACTTGCCTAAGGTCTCACAGAGTCAGGGCTGGGTTCGAGCTGGGATTTGAACCCAGCCCATCTAGCTTCAGAGATTATACGCGAAATCCCTGAGTTATCCTGCATTTCATTGCTTGGGTGAGGGTGGGGCAAGGGGTCCACTTAGGGCGTGACTGGAGGCCGGGTCTGGGAAGCATGGCTGGTGGGAATGGCCAGGAGGGAGTGGGTATCTGCTGGTTGGGAGGTACGAGCGTGGCCATTGGAGGGATGTGTTGCGAGTGTGCATCCGCTCTGGGATTTTTCCTGGCGGGGCTCACGGCAGTAGAGGCGAGAGCGTTACCTCCCCACGGGCCGCTCCTCAGATCCCACTCGCTGGGGAGAGGCACCGCTGACCGCTGCTCCCGCCCCCAGTCCCGCCGGAGGTGGAGCCCAGTTCCCAGGACGTGCGCCAGGCGCTGGGCCGGCCCGTGCTCCTGCGCTGTTCGCTGCTGCGAGGCAGCCCCCAGCGCATCGCCTCGGCTGTGTGGCGCTTCAAAGGGCAGCTGCTGCCGCCGCCACCTGTTGTTCCCGCCGCCGCTGAGACGCCGGATCATGCGGAGCTGCGCCTCGACGCCGTAACTCGCGACAGCAGCGGCAGCTACGAGTGCAGCGTCTCCAACGACGTGGGCTCGGCTGTCTGCCTCTTCCAGGTCTCCGGTGAGCGTCCAGTGGGTCCCTCCCCACCCACCACGCCCACCAGGGGCCAGGCTCTGCCCCAATCCCAGCCCGGGAGATTCTTTCCCTGGGTGGGCCCGCTGACCCCCTTGAAGCCCACCTACTCCAGGCTTAGCCCGCGCCTTTCCAAGACCTGCCCCTGCCAAGGCCAGGCCCCGCCCTGTGCCGCTAGTATACCAGCCTGGGCCTCCCAGCCCCGCCCTCCAGGTGCGGACCATGCCCCTCCACTCACACCCTATCTTGAGGTTGAGGCCTTCCCCTTCCAAGGCCTGCTTATGCCTATACCTGTCCTAAGCCCCGCCTATTACAGCTCAGCCCGCTTCCTGGGCGTCTGACAACTGCGCCACTTCCAAACACAGCCTTCCCCAGGCCTAAGCTTCGCCTCTCTAACTACACCCAAACCAGGCCTAGACCCCTTCAAAACCCATCCAAGCCACGTCTAGGCTCCTGCGTAAGGCATAGGCTCCACCCCTTTCAGTTTGGTCCAGTCCCAGCTTTGCGCTTCCGGCCGATCCAGCAGCAGGCAGCATTCCCTCCAGCCCCACTCCCACCAGCGTTAGAGCCCCTCAAGCCCTGGCCACAGCCCCATCTCAGCCCCTCCCCGCTCGTCCTTGACCCCTGAGGCTACAGATGGGGAACCGCTTCGGGGGTCTGAGGTGTAGTTTAGGGGAGAGCAGACGCCTCTCAACAGCTTCTCTGGAACGTTGTTGCAGGGGCACTGGGCCAGACAGCACACGTTTCCTGAGCTGGCACCCTAGAGGTGCAGGCCCTTCGGTGCCCAGAAACCCCTCTCAGCCCCAGCTCTTCTAGGCATTCTCAGGTGGGCTGTCAGGGGCTGCAGATGGCCATGGGTGGGTCAGAAAGGGGTGGAAGTGGTAGTGAGGGAGGCCTGGGGGAACACAGGGGGGCTGCCTGGGTTGCTGATGTCTTCCTCCATGTGGGGAGAGCCGCCTCCCTGCCAGAGCTGGTGGCAGCGCCTCTGGAGCAGAGCCTGGGGATGTCTGTCCCCCATTCCATGGCATACACAGCTTTCCCAGCAGCCCCCAGCTGACTGGGTGGCCCTGCAGCTTCTGTTTGAATCCCTCACTCAGCAGCAGGGGGATAGGACGGCAGGTCACTGGCCCTCTCCCCACTCCCCACCATCCAGCCCTGCCAGCCAGAGGCCCCTGTGACATTTCCCACCTCCTTCCCTTCTCCCCTGTTCTCCCACACTTTCCCTGTCTCCCCACTCCTCTCTCTGTTCCCCTCCTCTCCCTTATCTTTCTTTCCTCCCAATATCCCTGACCCTTCTTTGTGTCTTTCCCCCACTCTCTTTCCCATGTCTTCCCTCATATCCCTTTTCTGTGTTTTCCTAAATTTCTCTTTACTCTATTTTTTCTGGGCCTGCCTTTCTCTTCTCACCAATATCACCTCTTGGAATTTCCAATCTCTGTCTCCATCTCCCACTTTCCCTCCTATCCCATTCTCATTCTCCCCAATCCCCTCTTCGCCCAACATTCCCCAATCTCACAATATTCCCTTTCTCTTTGTTTCTCCATTCCCTCTCTGTTTTCCACCTCATCCTCTTCCATTTCCCTTTCCCACACCTCCTTTCTTTGTGTCTCCCCCGCACCCTCCACGGCCCAATGCCCCCCTCCCCATCCTCTTAGCCAAAGCCTACAGCCCGGAGTTTTACTTCGACACCCCCAACCCCACCCGCAGCCACAAGCTGTCCAAGAACTACTCCTACGTGCTGCAGTGGACTCAGAGGGAGCCTGATGCTGTCGACCCTGTGCTCAACTACAGACTCAGCGTCCGCCAGGTGGGCCAAGGGGGAGTGGGGGCCTGGGGGCAGGTGGAGGGTGGGGTGGCTGACCCTGGAAATGCTCATCAAGGCCAGAGGAAGGATCAGAGGTGGGGCTCAGACACGCTGACCCTTTTAGAGTCTCCCTTAGGGAGAAAAGTTTTGGACATAGCAGCAAGAGATTGGATGTTCTAGGGATCTGTCCCTTCTGGACCCAGACTCTAGGCACAGCTATGAGAATTGGGCAGGCAAGGGTCTGCTGGGTTCATAGAGGAGGGAGCCAGCGCTACTCACAGAACATAGAATCTACTCTTGGATCAAGAGCTTAAGAAGGGGTGTGGGAGAGGGGAGGGTCAGTCTCATCCAAGGGGTTTCCACCACGCAAGGCCAGGGTCTCTCTGCTGTTCTCGTGCCCAGTATGAGTCCATGTGGTTCTGCTCAGCCCAAGAGGTGACTGGTGGGAGGGTAACAGTGTGGCTCTGGGACAGACTGCCTAGGCCAGAACCCAGCTTTGTGTACAGTAGCTACAGCAAGCTACTCTCTTTGGCCTCAGTTTCCTTATCTGTAAAATAGGGGTAATTATAATATTTTGCCTCATAGGATTGTAATTTTGAGGATTAAATGACTTAATAATGGCAGTATACTTAAAACAGTACCCCACACTTATTAATGGTTCACTGTGTTGCTATCATCATTTTTATTATGAAGACGGCCCTGGGAGGTGGGCACGGAAGAGGTGATTGTCCTGTCTCACAGTTGAAGAAACTGAGGGGCTGACTTCCTAGGCATCTGGGAACTCCCTGTACTTACAGTTGAACCAGCACAATGCGGTGGTCAAGGCCATCCCGGTCCGGCGTGTGGAGAAGGGGCAGCTGCTGGAGTACATCCTGACCGACCTCCGTGTGCCCCACAGCTATGAGGTCCGCCTCACACCCTATACCACCTTCGGGGCTGGTGACATGGCCTCCCGCATCATCCACTACACAGAGCGTAGGTGACAGTGGTGGTGGTAGGAAGGATGGGCCCATCTCATGGCCAGGGACCCCCTCCACCATCCCCATGCGCTTCCTAAGCTTGGGGTTCCCCACCGTGTACTCTCCTACCTTGTCACTGCAGGCCAGACCCGCTGGCCCCCAGTCCTGGCTCTGAGGACCCTGTCCTCTGGTCCCAAGCAGGGTATCCTCTGCAGACCCCCACACCTCAGTTCTGACTTGGTTTCCCTGCTTGCTTTCTCAGCCGTCAACTCTCCGAACCTTTCAGGTGAGACTCCCCAATCCCCCATGACTTCCCCTTCCCTTTAGGGACACAAAGGCTCTCCCGGTGAGAGAAAGGAGATAGGCTATCCTTGAGACAGTCAGAGAGAAAATGAATTCCCCCTGCGTTGCCGTGGGGTACGGCCAGAGGCTAGAAGGAGAAGCAGTGTTGGTCTGGAGATGTTTATATCTGGGATTATTCTGGGGTTTAAAGGCCAGGCAGGTGGGGAGAGGCTCACTGTCCCAAAAGAAAAAAGGAGAAGCTGGGCTCATCTACACCCCCTGTTGCCTGAGTCAGGGGTTCTTAGTCTGTGACCCATGGACCTCCAAGGAATCTATGTATAGAATTCAGGCAGTCTATGAACATGGAAAGGCATACAATTAATTTCTTTTTTTCTTTTGAGATGGAGTCTCACTCTGTTGTCCAGGTTGGAGTGTAGTGGCACAATCTCGGCTCACTGCAACCTCTGCCTCCCAGGTTCAAGTGATTCTCCTGCCTCAGCCTCCCAAGTAGCTGGGATAACAGGCATGTGCCACCGTGCCCGGCTGATTTTTGTAGTTTTAGTAGAGACGAGATTTCACCATGTTGCCCAGGCTTGTCTTGAACTCCTGACCTCAGGCGATCCACCTGCCTTGGCCTCCCAAAGTGCTAGGATTACAGGCGTGAGCCATCATGCCTGGCCTCAATTATTTCTTTATTTTCCCTATCTTCTAGCAGAAATTTAACATCCCCTTCAATGATGAATGGAGGACCCAAACCACAGTAGTCAAATCAGGACCTGTGACTTTGTCAGCTGTAGAAATCCCATGTTTTCACCTCACCTTACAGTTGTTCGAGATATCTCTAAATATCATTTATATCCATTTGTATTTCAAAACTATAGTAGTTACTAGACCTAACACTAGATCTTGTGATTTAATTAGATACTACAGAAGCCTACTTATGATTTTATAACAGATTGAAAAATATTTTGACAACGGTATTTCGATATAATTGATTTTCTTTATAATCCTATATATTTCATTTTATGTGTCTAAAATCATTATTCTGAGATTACCCTTAGGCTTCACTAGGTGCTAGAAGGGACTATGGACAAAAAGGGTTAAGAAGTCTTGTTATGGCAACAACTTTGCTGTGGGCCCCGTGTCTGGTCTTTTGAAGCCTGGAATCCTGAATGCCTTGCTTGGATGCATGGGAGCTGCCTCTGCAGGGTGGTGACGGGGCGAGGCTGGGCCTCAGGGACTGAAGAGGCTGACTCTGTCTCATTCCCCCATGAAATGCAGACAACACCTGCCACTTTGAGGATGAGAAGATCTGTGGCTACACCCAGGACCTGACAGACAACTTTGACTGGACGCGGCAGAATGCCCTCACCCAGAACCCCAAACGCTCCCCCAACACCGGTCCCCCCACTGACATAAGTGGCACCCCTGAGGGTGAGGACCTGGCCTGCTGCCAGAAGTGGAGGATTGCTTCAGGGGGTCGTCTAGGCCCAGGGCACCCCAGACTGGGGATGAAGGGAGATAGCACCAGTCTGAGGGAGACACAGTCCTGTCCTCAGGGAGCCCCGGTCTGAGGAGAGACACAGCTCCGTTCTCAGGGAGCCCCAGTCTGAGGGAGATGCAGCTCCATCCTCAGGGAGCCCTGGTCTGAGGGGAGACACAGCCCTGATTTCAGGGATCCCTGGTCTGAGGTGAGTCGCAGCCCCATCCTTAGGGAGCCCCAGTCTGAGGGAGACGCAGCCCTGTCCTGATAGAGGATCAAGAGGAAGAAGAATTACAGTAGAGCCAAGAACCCATGAGCACTGACCAGACTCCTGTGCTGTGCTGTGCTGTGCTGTGAGGCAGGGTGCGTGGGGTAAGGCACCTCAGGTTCAGCCAGCAGAGGCTTAGGCAGAGAGGGAATCAGGTAGGAAGAGGCCCGGGTGTCTCGGGGGCTATTGGCGCATCTCCCCATTCCCCCCAGGCTACTACATGTTCATCGAGACATCAAGGCCTCGGGAGCTGGGGGACCGTGCAAGGTTAGTGAGTCCCCTCTACAATGCCAGCGCCAAGTTCTACTGTGTCTCCTTCTTCTACCACATGTACGGGAAACACATCGGTGAGTTGGGGGACCAGGTAGTCTCCACCAAGTGTATGCTGGAGGATGGGAGGGGAGTGGGGTCCACAGGAGGCCATGGACTGGACCATGTGAGGCCTGAGCTTCCCCACTTGGCTAAATGAGAGGTTCTTGGAGGGGTCTGCACAGAGAATTGGCAAGAGGAGAAGTTGAAAGCCAGCTTGTCCGAGGTTTTGAGATGATCAAGGAGTCCTGAGCCTGCAGATAGAAAAGACTCCAGCAGGGGACGGACATGGTGGCTCACAGCTGTAGTCCCAGCCCTTTGGGAGGCCGAGGCAGGCAGATCACCTGAGGTCAGGAGTTCAAAACAAGCCTGGCCAACATGGTGAAAGCCCATCTCTACTGAAAATACAAAATTAGCAGGGTGTGGTGGCGGGTGCCTGTAATCCCAGCTACTTGGGAGGCTGAGGCAGGAGAATCGCTTGAACCCGGGAGGTGGAGGTTGCAGTGACCTGAGATTGCACCACTGCACTCCAGCCTGGGCAGCAAGAGCAAAGCTCCATCTCAAAAAAAAATAAAAGACTCCAGCAGGATGAGATAGAAGTGGAGGGGATGGAGAAGACAACTAAGAGGATGCAAATATGGAGTGCCTGCCAGGTGATGTCCTGGGTGTGCCGAATCCCTGGTTGCATCAACCCTTACAGCCACCAGATGAGGGAAGTGTTAACCATCCAACTCAGAGACGTCAAGCATTTGCCCAAGACCACACAGTAAGCTAGATCTGTGTGACTTCTCCAAGCCCTAACCATGAGATTGGAAGGGTGCTGCTTTGTGGGCAGTGAGAGGAAGTCCTGCTTCCCAAGTGTGGGAGTGAACATAAGGAGTACCCTTTGGCAGGCAATGGTACTCGTAGGAGTGTCACATAACCAGTGAACTCATCTGTCAGCCATCACTTCCAGAGCTCCTGCTCAGTGCCGGGTGTCAGGTGCTTGTGAATGAGGTGGACGAGTTCCCCATCCTCTTGGCATTTACAGGCAAGTGGGAGAGACAGGTATTAAATAACCCATGCTACCAGCTGGGAGTTAGTGACCCCTGCAGCAGTGGAAGGACAGGGGCCGAGACTGGTGGTAACAGGGAGACCTGACTGACTCCGTGGCATGGTCATGGGAGACTCTGCTGAGGACATGATGATTTTTTAAAAATTGTTTTTGTTTGTTTACTTATTTATAGGAAAGGTAATACATTTCACAAAGGCCAAAAGGTACAAAAGGGCACATAATGCAATTGCCCTCCCATCCCAGTCCATCTGCCAAAGGTGATCAATAGACTAGATTTTAGGGCAAATTTTCAGAGATACTTTATCCAATAGAAACCAGTACATATGGCCGGGCAAGGTGGCTCACACCTGTAATTCCAGCACTTTGGGAGGCAGAGGCAGGCGGGACACCTGAGGTCAGGAGTTCGAGATCACCCTGGCTAACATGGCAAAACTTCATCTCTACTAAAAATACAAAAATTAGCCAGGCATGATGGCAGGTGCCTGTAAGGAGGCTAAGGTAGGGAGGATTGCTTGAACCCAGGAGGTGGAGATTGCAGTGAGCCAAGATTGCACCACTACACTCCAGTCTGAGCGACAGAGTGAGACTCCATCTCAAAAAAAAAGAAAAAAGAAAAGAAACCAGTATATACACATATATATTTTATATATATATATTTCTATTTCCTCCCATTTTACACATACTGTCCTATACTTGCTCTTTTCCTCTGAATTGTACATCATCTTGGTGATCATTCCTTGTCAGTCCACAGAAAGCATCTTCATTGTTTGCCTCAGATGTAATGGTAGAGGGAGTGACTTTAAGCAAATGTAGCTCTAAAGGCTCATCATGGAGAAGTTTCCACAGCTAGGGTGATGGATCAAGCTGAACTGATGAACAAGAATGGAGTGGGATAGAAGGTTCTGTCTCCACTGGGGCCCCCAAACCATTTGCACAGATCTTTTTCCCATGGCTTGGTCTGGACTTCATAAGAAGCTTCTTCTAGGGTAGGTGAGGGTGGATGACCAGGACTCCACCACCCTGCCCAGTCCTCTCATTTCCATTTGGCTTCCCCAGGTAGGACAACCAGTTCATTTTGGTTTACCCCATCTTTCCCAGTTTTAGCACTGGGTATGATTTATGTGGTGAATAAAGCTGGCTCTTAAAACTCAGGATTTCTCTAATACTGATGCTTAGGACAAAGCTCAAAAAAGAAAAAAAGAATGAGTGAGTTTAAAGAAAGATATTAGCACATGTGTTATATAACTTGGTCAAGATAGCGAGAGGGGAGATTGTGGAGGCATTAGCCTGGGGGTGCTCGGCCCATTTACCCACAGCCATAGGGACCTGGAATTCTGGGGTAACTGAGGGGTGCTGGAGGAGAAGGAGGAGACCAGAACTTGGCTAAGAGTGCCCAGGCAACACCAATGCCCCCTCCCTGTCCCTTCCAGCTCAGCTCCAGCCCCCAGTGGTATGAAATATCCGGCTCTGAGGGAAGGGGAATCAATCTTAGATGGTGCCCGTTGGCTGGCACTTCCCACAGACAAAGCTGTACCATCTGTGACACCAGATAGACAGACCCCCTGGTGGGAGAGAGCCACCAAATGTTACCTGCCTGGTATGAAAGGAGTTGGCTTGGACCAAGGAGAGCCAGCAAGACACAAGGTCTGGGGACAGCTGGTGCCCAGAGCTGCCAGGCAGAGTAGGAGGGGAGGAGGGAAGAGGAACTAGGATAGCAAGAAACACCCCCTCCTCCATGGCAAAGCCAAGCAGAGGAGCATATTGAAGGTTCCAGGCATATGGAGGTACCCTCACCAGCAGGGAATGGGCCCTTGAGAGGCTGTGCCAGCACCCAGTAGAACAGGAGGTACTCACCCTGGCTTTCACAGGGCCCAAGCCCCGGTGTCTTCCAGGATCCTCACCAGCCCCAAAGAAGTGACTTTCTCTTCTCCCTCCTGGAGATATGCCCGCTGTCCCCATTCCTCTGGGATCTAGCCTCAGTTCCCATACCATTTCTTCCTCCTCTACTGCCCTGCCCCAAGGACCCTGATGCAGAAGCCTGCTTTTTCACCGTCCCCTTCCCTCAGCACCCATAAGCTCCAGTGTACCCCCTGCTCAGGGGCTTCCTGACATCCCTTTACAGAGGACATCCAGGGCCCAAGACCCCCAACCTTCTGTTTGAAAAGGGCCTGCTCAGGCTCAGTGGCTCATGCCTGTAATCCCAGTGCTTTTGGAGGCCAGGAGTTCTAGACCAGCCTGGGCAACATAGCGAGACCCCCATCTCTACTAAAAAACTTTAAAAATTAGCCGGGTGTGGTGGTGCATGCCTACAGTCCTAGCTACTTGGGAGGCTGAGGTGGGAGGATTATTGAGCCCAGAAGTTTGAGGTTGCAGGGAGCCATGATTGTACCACCAAGACCCTGTCGCCACCCCCCACCCCCCCAAAAAAAGAATGAGCTTTGCTCAATATGCTCCTCCATATCTTTCTTGCCACATCTAAAACCAAACAGAGCTGTATGCTGGTGCCTGGATAGACTCCAGTTTTCCAGCCTCTGGGCTTTTGCTCAGCCTGTTCCCTCTGCTTAACATGCCTTCTTACCACATTCCCCTGGCCAAATTCTTCCCATTCCTCAAGGCCTGTCAAAAACACCACCTCCTCCAGAAGTCTTCCTAGGTTTGAGCTGGGAGCCCTCTATCCTTCCTGTGAACTCTGAGTCCTTAATGTACAGCTCCCCAGGCCCAGATCACTCTCTGCTCTGTGGTATGGTAGTCCCTGGGATTCACATCTTCTCTTCCCTATTTGACTCCTTGCAGGAAGGTCTGTGTCAAAATTCCTATAAGTTCCCAATAGTTAAATTCTAAATGAAGAATTTTCCATAACTCTCATCAAGGACTTTCATAGAATCACAGAGTTGGAAGGACCTCAGCGTTCATGAAGACCAAATCCTATCAATCATTCATTTATTCATCCATCTATTCATTCACTTAACTAATTGAGCACCATTATATGCTAGGCAGTGTTCTAGGACACTAGGACAAGACAAAGATCCCTGCTCTTGAAGAGCCTACAGTCTACTGGTGCCAAGCCTTATAAAGAAAAGAATGCAGAAAAAAGAATAGAGAGCTATTTTACATGGGATGGTCAGGGACTTCCTTGAGGGAGGGAAGAATGTTCCAGGCTGGGGCAACATCACAAGCAAAGGCCCTAAGGCAGGAACTGGCCTCAAGTATTGAAAGAAAAGCAAGGGTACCAGTTTGCTGTACCCGAGTGGGAGCCAGGAAAGAGTGGCGGCAAATGAGATCAGAGAAGCTGACAGCGTCCAGATCAGGTGTGGAAGTCCAGGAAAGGATGGCGATGGGAAGCCTCAAAGGGGACTGAGCAGGGGGGTAACGTGACTGGAGACAGGGGTCCCCTCCACAGCACCCCTGCTGGATAGTCCTGTCCAAGGACAGGATGCTCCCCCAAGACAGCCCACTCTTTTGCTGGGCAGATCTGATACATCCAGGGTCTTCCTTAGATGGAGTTCAAATCTGCCTCCTGCAAGCTTTCACTTGCTGGTGTTTATTCTACCCCATGGGGAATGCAGAGCATGGACGATCACATAGACTGTCCCCTCTGGCCTTCTCTTTCCCAGGGCCTTACTAGACCGAACATACTTCTCTTGCCAACTGGATATTAAACGTTTCAAAACTCCTTCATCTACCTCCACACGTCATGTACTGCCAACAGGGACACACTGTTTTCTTTGGAAATCCTGCTGTGTGCCCAGACAGAGGTCCCAGCGCCCTGGGACAGCTCCCTTATCTAGAGGGGAAGGATAGAGTGTGTGTGCATGTATGTGTTTGTGGGTGGGGAGATTAGCTGATTAGCAGGGCAGGACAGAAGGACAGAAATGAAAGAAAATTTGCAAGTCATCCTGATGAACTGAAATCCTGCTGAAGTCTTGTTTCCCATATTGAGGGTGTCCCTGCAGGAATGGGACATTGCACCCAGCTGGCCATGGGGAGGAGGTCCTGTCAACAGGGACAGGGCTGCAGCATGTGGTGGGAGAAGAGGGCTTGGTAAATGGGGAAAGGTGAGGGTGCCCTGGCCAGATCTCACTGCCGACTGTCTTCACACCCACCACAGGCTCCCTCAACCTCCTGGTGCGATCCCGGAACAAAGGGGCTCTGGACACGCATGCCTGGTCCCTCAGTGGCAATAAGGGCAATGTGTGGCAGCAGGCCCATGTGCCCATCAGCCCCAGTGGGCCCTTCCAGGTGAGTCCGCAGGGCCCAGAGGACCCTCCCCAGCTTCGGTGGTTGCTTCCCCAGCTTCGGTGGTTGCTTCCCCAGCTTCGGTGGTTGCTTCCCCAGCTTCGGTGGTTGCTTCCCCAGCTTCGGTGGTTGCTTCCCCAGCTTCGGTGGTTGCTTCCCCAGCTTCGGTGGTTGCTTCCCCAGCTTCGGTGGTTGCTTCCCCAGCTTCGGTGGTTGCTTCCCCAGCTTCGGTGGTTGCTTCCCCAGCTTCGGTGGTTGCTTCCCCAGCTTCGGTGGTTGCTTCCCCAGCTTCGGTGGTTGCTTCCCCAGCTTCGGTGGTTGCTTCCCCAGCTTCGGTGGTTGCTTCCCCAGCTTCGGTGGTTGCTTCCCCAGCTTCGGTGGTTGCTTCCCCAGCTTCGGTGGTTGCTTCCCCAGCTTCGGTGGTTGCTTCCCCAGCTTCGGTGGTTGCTTCCCCAGCTTCGGTGGTTGCTTCCCCAGCTTCGGTGGTTGCTGTGGTCAGGAAGCACTTAGGAAAGCCTTGTCCTTCTTCCTGGGGGCTAAGGATGGAAAGAGTCAGGCTAGGGGGAACTTCCAGGTAGATTAAGGGGAAAGGTGGGGTTGGGGGAGCGCTCTGGTCCCCAGCAGAACCTCCTCAACCCTTGCTCCCTGCTTTCTGACCCCACCCCAGATTATTTTTGAGGGGGTTCGAGGCTCAGGCTACCTGGGGGATATTGCCATAGATGACGTCACACTGAAGAAGGGGGAGTGTCCCCGGAAGCAGATGGATCCCAATAAAGGTGCACGATGGGAAGGAGGTGGGGGAGCTGAATCTGGAGGGAGCTGTGTGTGGCGGGGGTTCCTATCTGTTGGGGGAGGGTGTTTGTGTCTGAATAGGGGTTCAGAATGTCTGAGTGATGGGAATCATGTGGCTCTGACTGTGTGAAGGTGTGCCCCACCCTCACTCAGGCTGTGTGCATGTGTAAACAATGAGAAGCCTAGCCCCCACCCTCGTGGTGAGCCTACTGACCTGTTCATGGTATCAGAGCACCTCCTGTGCCTGTGTCTGAATACATCTGTGCATACCTCTGGCTCCAGAGGTGAACGTGTGCCTTCCAGGGCCAGAGGTTTCCAATACTAACAGCTCCCACTTACTGAGCAATTACTGTGTACCAGGCAAGGCACACAAACTTGCATATGCACGTTTCACTTACCTCACAACAGTTAATCCTCACAACAGTCGTTTGGGGTAGCACACACCGTTGGACCCATTTTACAAGTGAGCAAACTGAGGCCCACTGAGGTTAAGTAAATTGTTCCGAGTCTTAGTGAACCTGAAGCCTGGCAGGCTGAGCTAACCCCCACTCCACCCCACGCCATCTCATGTCTGTGCTGTGAGTTTGTCTGTGTGCTGCACTGAGGCCAGTGCACACCCTCAGGCCCTCCAAAGAGGTGGGCAGAGTAACAGTGCCCTGATGCTGCCGACCTGTCTGCCACTTCCTGCCCCTGCCAGAGCTGACCAGAGCCCTGGCCTGTCTCCTCTTTCTTTCCTGTTGCAGTGGTGGTGATGCCGGGCAGTGGAGCTCCCTGCCAGTCCAGCCCACAGCTGTGGGGGCCCATGGCCATCTTCCTCTTGGCGTTGCAGAGATGATGAGAGCTGTGTGGCCCCCCCCGCAACTTTGCCCCCGGCACACCAAAGTGTCCACATTGTACCAAAGACTGACCCCTGCCAGCTGGGGTGCCCAGGGGCAGGGCCGGCCTGCCAGGGAGGGGGCCTGCATTGGCTGCAAGGATGAGCAGAGGACAAGGACAGAGGCCAGGCACTGAGGCCCTGCAGACAGCTGTTCCACATGCACACACGCACACACTCATGCTCTCACACACAGAGATATTAAAGCACAAGTTTCTATCCGACCTGCCAGCACCTTCTTTACTGCAAAGACAGGGGACTTGCCTGAATGGCATCTGCCAACCCAGGGACCTTGGCGCAACATAGGCCTTGTCCTTGCTGCACTCGTGGTGTGCTTCTGACTTTCCCCTGTCCCCTAACTCAAGGCCGAACTCCAGCCTGGTGGCTTTGCCAGAAGGGAGCCAGAAGTGGGGCAGACATGAAGCCCCTCCCTTGGTCAGACTCTGGGACTCCTGAGATGGGAGAGACAGGGATCAGAGGCGGAACAGGTGGGACTTTGCAAGCTCTGTGGATGTCCCACGTCCAGGGGACAACCAGGAAGGTAGGGCACCTGCTGCACACAACTTTGTCCAGAGTGAGCACTGGATGGTGGAGACCACAGGTCACCCCAGATCCCTTGACCTATTTCTGGGACACCATATTTCCCTCCTCAGTGTGCGCCCTTTGAAGGGACCCAGCACAGGGTCTTGGGCCTGGGCAGTCTGAAGACTGACACCTTCCCCACTCCACCCTACAAGCAGTGGGACTCCTGAGAACACGGTTCCCTCCTAGCCTCAGCCGCCAGCTGGGTCTCAGAGGAGCTGGGGGAGTGGTGGCCAGCCCGTTTTCTGGGGTGAAGCTTGACTTTGAGAAAGGCAGAAGGGAAGTCCTGCCTCTGTGATTTGGTGCCCCCATATCAGACAGTGAATTTGAAGTGGAGAGAGGCCTTCCTTTCTTACCTACTTGGCACGAAAGGGTGCCCTGGGTAGGAGGGTGTGTGCAGGGCAAAATGCCAAAAAGCACTGTCTAGTCAAAAGTTCCCTTCTCCACCCAGGGGCAGTGAAGGAGGAGGGGCTTATAGAGCTGGGATTGGTGGAGGGAGCAGGTGCCAGTCCCCTCACTCTCTGGGAGCTGTGAAAGGGCTCCCTGTCCTTGGGTCCTGGGTTAGGCGCCTGAGATTGACATGATGGGATCTAGATCTTTCCTCCTTGACATCACCCCTGAGCCCCCACCCAGCCATCCATGGGAGAGAGAAGGCCCTTCTAGAATGAGTCTTTACGCATGCGTGCATATGTGTGTATGTGTGTGTGCCCGTCTGTGTCTAGGTACCACCGTGGGTACCTCGTTGAGCAGGAGTGTGTGCAAACACAGGTCTGTGTGTGCAATCACACATATTTGCCTGTGAGACTGGATGGAGACCCAGTCGTTTCTGTGAGTGTCCATGTACGTCAGTGTGTGTGCCCATCTTCCTGAGTGATGTGTTTGCTTGTAGGGTGCTGACTGAATAGATTCTGTCCAGCCCTGCTCTGTAGTCTCAAGCTGCCTGTGATGGCCTAAAATTCCACCTTTCATCCCCTATGAATGACAAAGAACTTACAGATGACCTTACTGAACACAAGCACCTTTGGTGAGGAGTGTCACAGGGCTCCTCCTGGAGCATTTGGTGGGGACAGCTGCAGAGAAGAGGCCTGGAACTCGGGCAGCACTGCAGCGCCAGGCGGCAGGCGGGGAACCGAGGCAAAGGCTGCCCATCTCCTCCCCCTGCCAGGCCTGTGTGATCATTATCACCAACAGCTGGTGGGTGGCCGGGCCAGGATGTAGCGGGGTCTTCTGATGCCTGATCAGCATGGCTGCCTTCCTGGCCCAGCCAAGGCCTCCATCCGAAATGAGTCGCTCCAGGTTCTCAGCATACACTTCCATTGCGTCTGTCGGGTATTGTTCCCTAATTGTCCCATCTGTGCAGAGTCTGTTGCCCCCAACTAGACTGTGAGCTCCTCCTCAGAGCCTTCCAAGTCCTCCCTCCACCTCCACCACCTCCCGCTGGTGCCCAGCACAAGTGGGCCTGGTGTGGAAACCACTCCATTGCCCAGTGGAATGGATTCTGTAATGAGTGGTTCCTGGCCTCGCCTGCGGAATAGAATCACCAGAGTCCTTTAAAAAGCATTGCTGCTTGGGTCCCACCTCAGAGGCTCTGATTTCATTGGACTGGAGCACAGTCGGACATCAGAATGTTGAAAAGCTCCTCAGGTTCTCCTGACAGCAGGAACCACTGGCCTGGCACCTCCTGGGTGCTTCCTCTGTGCCCTCGCTGGGGTAGGCATTGGAGCACCACAGATGAATAGCCCCAAGTGCTTCCTCTTTGGGGTTCCTAAGGCACCCTGTGCCTGCTTCCCTCTGAGGACCTTCCAATCCATCTGCCCCGCAACCCTGGCTACTCCAACAGGGGGACTTGTCTCCCTTGTTCCCCTCAGGATCCATACAGCCTGCCACAGTAAAGGTGCTCAGTACATGTTGGCTGGGCTGAACTGCATACATGTGGCCCCCAGATTCCTGGTCTTTATGGGTGGAGGGCACAAGGTGCGGGGGCGGGGGAATGCTGCTGGAGGTCTCAGTGGGTGCAGACAGCCCTGCCTGGAGGATGGCTTGACCCGGGGTTGATAGAGTGTGTCTGCTGAAACACTGAGGTCCCCACGTGTGAATGGGTGAGGTTGATGTGTATGTCTGTGTGTGCCAGCAGGTGGGTGGGGGATGTGGGTGTCAGTGTATGCCAGCGGGCACTGTGAGTGTCTAGGCACGTGCTGGTCTGTGTGTGTTTGCGTATTCCTCAGCAGAAATGAGTGGCTTTGTGTATCACCAGGTGACTTGTCAGTGTCAGTGTCTGTGTGTGCCTGTGAGCCAGCATCTCTGTATCAGTGTTGCTCATGCTGTGTGTCTTTGTGTGCCACGGTGTGTCCGTGTCTGTTGATGGGTGGCCCATGAGTGACCCCCGCCAGGGGAGACAAGGCTGGCTGGATCCAGCACATCTCCCCAGTGGCAGCCTCGCCCTCTGGGTCAGGGTGACTGAGGCATTTTGTGGCCTTAAAATGGGGTGTTAGCCCTCAGGATGCTGGGGCCCTTCCATCCCTTGTCCCCTTCATGTTGGTGAAAAGCACTCCAGGGGCCGGGTGCTGTAGAGCAGCTTATGGAAATCTCAGCTTGGCTGTCCTGCCCTTGGGGCCACAGATGGGCTCCTAGGGTGCTGAGTGAAGCCTGAAGACCAAGCCCCTCCTCCTGGAATGCTCCTTCCACCCCTGCCTCTTGGAGATGGGCCTGACACCTCTTTCCCATTCATTCTCCTTTTCCCTGTGCTCTGGGAAAGCCCCTGGCTCAGGCTGTCAGAGTGAGGATGGACCTCAAAAGTTTGAACCCCTTGTGCAGATGAAGAAGCTGAATCCCAGAGTGGGGAAGGGGAGTGGCCCAAGATCACACAGCTAGTTTGAGTAGAGCCAGTCTTGGGAGAGCAGGTACTACAGCCCTGGGGGTGTCACACCACTTATCACTGCCCCTGAGGTCTCCTGCCAAACAACTGCAGGGAGTTTGGCTAACAGTCCTGTCTCCAGGGTGCCGGTGGGGATGTTATAGATGTTGCTGGGATCCCACCCTGGGAGAGATGCTATCTCCCGGCTCTAAATTCTGGCCTCTCATCCCAGGCTGCAGACCCTTCTGCCCCATGGCAGGCCTGGGTGCCACACAGAGGTAGCCACCCTCCCGCCAGTGTCTGCAGCTGCCACCCCTCTCCCAGGCCCCCAGAGAGAAGAGACCCTGTTTCCCCACCTCTCCCCTGTGATTTCACAAGAGCTCGGGCTAGGAGTGCAGGTCAGCATGTCCTCATGTGCTCATCCTCTTCACTTCCCCAAAGACCAGGAGGGTCACGGGTGGGGCGTGCAGAATCTTTGTGTTTTTTCTCGCTGGGCAGCTCGAGGGACTGGGGAGTATTCCCAGGGTCTTTCCTCTGCTCTGGAGAGTCCCTGCAGAGCCACTGACTGAGGCTGGGTTCAGGGTTCAGGGGAGGCCTTCATGCTTCCAAAGGCCGGGAAGCACCTGCCTCTCTATCGAGTCAGTGCTGTGCGTGTGTGTCCGAGAATGTGGTGTGTGATGTGTGGAGTGTGCATGTGTGTGTGTTGGGGCAGAAGGACCACTCTTTCCTGGGGATCCCTTGACCCTTATAACTAGAAGGGACGTTAGGGAGCATCTAATCTGGTGCCCCCATTGTACAGGCGAGGTCCAGAGGGATAGCATCTGCCCACCCCACCCCTTGCCCTCTCGTTGCCTGCACTCATTTCCCAGGGACCCTCCCAGGATAGGAATGCCCTCCTTCCTAGCCCCCTCCCACCCTCCTCCCAGCCACCCACATAATCACCATCTCAGCCCAACTCTGGTGGTCCTCTAGGCCCCGGTGGTCTCCATGCATCCTTCCTGCCCCAGAGTAGCCAGCTCACCAAGGCCTTTATCCCCAGCCCAGGAGAAGGGGCAGGCAGGGAAGGGGCTGCTCCAGCCCTGAGGCCTCAAAGACTTGGGAGAAAAGCCAAAACTCCTCATGCCAAGGCCCACATGTCTGACCACCCCAGCCCACCCCACCACCAAGGTAAAAGCACAACAGGAGACCCCCTTATTAATGGGTGAAATGTATTGGGGTTGTTTTTTTAGTCACACGACCCCGTCCTCACCCCTTTGCCTTGCTGTCTGTCTCCACCCCAGCCTCTGTTCCCCATTTGCCTCTCTTTCACCTCCAAGCCCCCAAATGTAACCTCTAGTTGCGGACGCGGTTGTTCTATCAATAAAGCTGCAGTGTTCTAGCGCTCAGCGTCAGCCGTGTGTGTTGGCTGGGCAGAGTGGGCCAGGGTGGGGGCCGGGGCACTGGAGGGCTCCTCTCAGCTCTCTGGGGGCGGCCTTTCTTCTCTTTGGCACCTTTCGACAGGGATCCTGCTCTGTGGCCTGGACAGTGAGGACCTGCATCCTGGTCTGCTCCCAGCGAACTTGTGTCCTCGTTCGTTTGCTCATTCAGAAAATACGAACCAAACACTGCCTTTGTGGAAGCCCCTGTGTAACGGGAGAGATGGACAGTAAGCTAATAATAACACCAAGACGTATATAATGATGTGTACAGTGAGGGCTGGGAAGGGAAATTGGTGCTATGAAAGAAGGTAAGAGGAGGGTTCTTACTTGGGTTGGGGCTTCAGGGAAGACTTCTCTAAGAGACATTTAGGAGAGATAGAATGATTGGAGTTAGCCTGTTGGGGCTGGGAGAGGCTTCTGAGCAGAGGGAACAGAATATGCAAAGGCCAACAGGGCCCAAAAACTTAGAAGACTCAAGGAAGGGGAGTAAGAGCAAAGGAGGAGGAATAAGTTTGGTATGGTGGTTGGAATGCCCTTTTCCCGTCTCGGCACCCAGCCCTACCATCCCTCCTACACGCTTGGAGTCCCTTCCCTCTTAATCTCTATTCTGGCCCTATAGACCCCACCCTGCAACCTACTTAGGGCTGCCTCCCTTATTCACCACCAGCTAGCTGCATCCTTGCCCTAAAATCAAGTTATGCCAACCTTTCCCTTTACCCCAGACCTCTCAGAATTCTAGAATTTCAAAGCTGGGAGGTCCTTAAAGGTCACTTATTTCAACCATCTACTCCTATATTATAGGAGAGATGGGCTTGCCAAGGTCATGGGGATAGGCAGTGATGAGCATTTGCAAAGTGCCCCAAGTCAGGGGTGTGGGTGTCATGATGTGAACTACATCATATCAGGTGAATGATGGGAAGAGTCTTTCAGGTTACAGTGATTCGGGTAGTTGATTGGGTAGTTTCACTTCCATGTTCCAGATGGGGAAACTGAGGCTCAGATGACAAGACCAAGGGCTCCCTCTCCCTACCACCTAAGTTTTATTGGCCCTCATGTTGGGTAACTTCTTGTTGCCACACCTGGCCTTTATCTTCTAATAGAAGAGAAAGAGACTAAGGGACTCACCACCGCTGTAAGTTGGCTCATTGAGCACAGGAAGAGAAATCCAGTCAATCTCACTCAAGTGCAGGAGCATTATTGTGAGGACAAACACAGTGAGGGGGATGAGCACTCAGAAATCCAAACAGGAGTTGCAACAGGGATGGTTTTCCTGAACCAGATGGGCATTTTGGATTCAAGGTAGCTCTAGGATCATCGTCTACAGAAACTGCTGGTGCCTCACCTGTGGTAGAATAAAGATGGCTACAAATCCCTTGTTATCCTTTCTGTAGAGAGGCAGCGTCTAATTCCCGTCCTGTTGAATCTGGGTTGCTCTTAGTGCCTTGTGTGCAATAGAATGTGACATACTGAGTGGAAGATGCCTTGGAGCTTCAGCTCAGGCCTCTTGGAACGTTCTCTCTGGAAGCCCTGAACTGCCACATAGGATGTCCTCTGAGTTGCTCTGAGACCACCATGCTAGAGGGGCTCTGGCTGACCATCCCAGCTGAGTTCAGCCTTCCAGTCATCTCCACCAAAGCACCAGAAGATATGGGAGTGCAACCGCCTCAGACCTTCTAGACCAGCCCAACTGCCGCCTGAATTGCTCAGCCAAGCTGTCCAAATTCCTGACCCATCGTCATGAGATATAATAAAATAGTTGTTTTAAGCCCCTGCGGTTGGGAGTAGTTTGTGACAACAGCAATAGATGACCACCCTGGCATGACTCAGTCACTCCCCAGCATCTGCTGCTTTTTGTCCACGCAGTTCCTCTCCTGAGTCATGGTGTCTGCTTCCTCATAACTTCAGCTTTCCAGGCATCATGACCTCTCCAACTCAACTCTCCTTCATGGCCTTCCGGTGGCAGCTGCCAGCATTCACTGACTCAGCCGCTCAGGATAACGGGCTGATTGGACGGGCCCCTATTTCAGGTCCAGCCACACATACATCATTGGGCAACCTGTGGGTTGGCTGCCCTTGAGTCAGATGCCACCCTGATCCAACCAGCTGGGCTGGAGGAAGGGGTCACAGACATGAAACAAGGCTTCCTAGGGGCTGCCATTTCTAGGCAGCTTGTGGATGGACCCGCTTAGGAGGGGCAGGAAGCTGGCAGGCACCGAAAATGCACCTCCTTGCATCTTCCCTCTTTCTCCCCTCCTCTAGTGGCCATTCATTCCCAGGGGCACAGTAATGCAGTGTATGTCCCATGAAAGTCCTCCAGGTGACCCTGTCCAAGGGCAGGTCCCATTGCCAATTGTACAGGTAGGTCAGGTAACTTGCAGCAACCGTGTCCTGTGTTATAAGGACTTTGACATATATATTTTTAAAGAACATAGCCAATTTAGTTAGTTTATTTATTTGTTGTTTAAGACAAGGTCTTGTCCTGTCACTCAGGCTGGACTGCAGTGACACAATCTTGGCTCACTGAAACCCCCACCTCCCAGGTTCAAGTGATTGTCATGCCTCAGCCTCCCAAGTAGCTGGGATTACAGGCATGTGTCACCATACCCAGCTAATTTCTGTATTTTTAGTAGAGATGGGTTTTCACCATGTTGGCCAGGCTGGTCTCAAACTCCTGGCCTCAAGTGATCTGCCCGCGTCGGCCTCCCAAAGTGTTGGGATTATAGGCGTGAGGCACCGCGCCCGGCCAGGACTCTGATATTTTGATTTTCATGTTACAGATGAGCAAAGTGAGGCTCAGAAAGGTGATGTGGTTACCCTAGCTCAGAAAATTCAGAAGAGGAAGAACCTAGAGGGAGATCTAGGTTTTTGACTTCTGGTGCGATGTACATTCACATCAGCCAGAGTCCCTCCTCTTCTTCCTCTCCTTGGGGATCACTCTGCTTTTCCCCAGCTCTTTCCCAGGGGCTGGGAGAAGCAGGCCCTTTCCCTGTGAGGCCCAGGCTGCAGTCCTCTGCTTCAGATGGAGACCATGCCTGTTCCTGCTTTTCTATTTCTAGCTGCCTGACCTTTTTGCATGTCCTTTGTTGAGAGCTACTATTAACAGCTTTTTAGAAAGGGGTTGGGCATAGATAAATCCAAGAAAAAAGTCGAAACTCTCCTCCTTGAAGTCACCCCAAACCCAGGTGGAGGCATCCTTCCATACCGCTTCTTGAACCCCCGCTCCCAAATTCATCTTTCCTGGGCATGCGGCCCCGTCAGCGCCCAGCGTGGTTTCCTGTTCTGAGGTCCACTTGGCAGGGCCCCCGAATGCAACTCCTCCCACCGCATCCATCACCCTGTCTTGTCAGCTGCTTGGTCTTCTCTAAAGATGTTTTGAATTGCCCATTTTTCTCAGGTCCCCTGGGGCCAGCCACAGCTCAGCAGAGTGGACTCGGCACTCTGTGAGTCCTCATTCCATCTATATACGCTGCCCTCCCTAAGCAGAGTCCCTCTGTCACCCCCCGTGCCGTTCCCCCAGAACCACCCGCCGGTTCACTCTCATCTGAGAGGCGGTGAGAAATAGAGTAAAACATGAGTCAGAGAGACTGAGAGTGCCGAACATCCACACAGTGGGAGTCTCTGCTGCCATTTAAAGATGTCCATAATATATTGTCGAGAGAGAATGGCAGATTAGAAAGCGCATGCCTGTTACTATCTTTTTTATATAATAACATCTGTGTATATGTGAGCAAATGCATTTTTTTGGTCTGAAAGACTATTCACTGCAATGTGAATAGTAGTTATCTCAGTAGTGAAATTTCAGATGCTTCTGACTCACATCTTTAGGTTTTCTGTATTGCCTGAATATTTTTACATGAACATGTATTATTTTTAATAACCAGGGAAAAAAATCTATTTTCTCAAGAAAATAAAAGCCAGAAGTCATCAAGGACTATAGATTAGAAATAAAGGTCACTTTCTGTTCTTAGCATTATTTTTATAACTGTACATCACAGAGTTTGGGAAAGGACTTTGAACTCGAAATCATTTCCTGCTGATTTATTCAAATAAAAATGCTCATGCAGTGGAGGAGGAGGGGGGAAGAATTGGGTTGAGTTTACCAGGGCCAAGGAGGAGGGGATGTTGAGCCAAGCTTTGAATAACAGAAATTCCAAAGAGAAGAACACAACCTCTAGCAACAAACACTAATATTTAGTGTTATATCTGATGCCCATGCAGTGTGTGTGCCTGTGTGCACGAGTATGCATGTATGCTTGCACACGTGTGAGTGTATGTACATGCCCACACATGTAAGCCTACGGCAGACTTGACCATGTAATAAGTTATGAAGCAAGTGGCTAATTGAGATGCCCATGGTCAGCGGTTGCTGCAGTCAGAGTGGGAAGGACCCAAGAAAATATAAAAACTACAGCTCCTCTGCCTGCCCAACTCCTCACCTTCCTCCTCAGCCTCTCTTGTCCTCACCCAGACTCAGACTCAGGACCCAGGAGGGGAAACTGAGGCATAGAGCGAGGGAAGCAGCAGGGAAGAGGACCTGGTCAGCCAGAACTCCTGTGTTCTGTCACTCTATCTGAGGCCTCCCTTTCACCCTCTCCCTCTTTTGACTCAAGAATCCCAGGTCCCTGGAATCCCCCAAAAGCAGGAGAGTGGGGAAGAATCAGTCAACTGAGGATCAGTATTCTGGACTACTAGTTAGTAAACCCAAATATGCATTTAAAAGTTAAAGAATAAGCCCGCCCATGTGCACAGGTCTTCCAACTTTACACTGATTTCTCCTTTTACCCTCTCATTATCCCTGAGAAGACGTCAATAATGCCCACTTTACAGTTGAGGAAACAGGCTCAGGAAGAGGAATTTGCCTACATTCACATGGCTGAAAGGCTACAGCTGGGACCAGGAGCTGGTCTCTTAACCGACCACTTGGTGAACTTTCCATAGCTACCTTTATGTCTTTAAAAAAACATGTTTCAAAAGTAATATCACCCAAGCACCGTGTGTTCATTAGGGGAAAAAATCTAAGGGAAGAATAATGACAATCACAGTGCTTTCAGATGAAGTTAGGGAGGTCCTGAGTGGGGGGTGGGTGATGGGGGCTGCCAGAAGGAATGGAGCTCCCCTTGGCGGCACCCAGGGCTTTTTCCTGGGGCTAGTCCAGAAATGGGTGCTTGAGGCAGCAGGTGGGTTCTGAAGAGGCTATGTAGAGACAGACATTGGCAAAGAGGAGCCTGGTTAACAGTACAGGCCTCAGAGCCTCGCAGACCTGGATTTGAATCCAGGCGCTTTCCTCCACTTACTAGCTGTGTGACCATGGACAAGTTACTAAACCTCTCTGAGCCTGAGTGTTTTTCTCCATCTGTAATGTGAGAATGAGAGGAAGGATGAAATGAGATAACTTGTCTAAAACACTTGGCACAGTTGCTGATGCAGAACAGGTGATTAGCAAGTATTAACTCGTCATCATCGTCATCATCATTGTTATTTGGAAGGGCAACATTTAAAGCACCTACTGGGCGCAGTGGCTCACGCCTGTAATCCCAGCACTTTGGGAGGCTGAGGCAGGTGGATCACTTGAGGTCAGGAGTTCGAGAGCAGCTTGACTAACATGGTAAAATCCTGTCTCTACTAAAAATATAAAATATAAAAATTAGCCGGGTGAAGTGATGGGTGCCTGTAATCGCAGCTACTCAGGAGGCTGAGGCAAGAGAATCGCTTGAACCTGGAAGGCGGAGGTTGCAGTGAGCCGAGATCGCGCCATTGCACTACAGCCTGGGCGACAGAGCAAGACTCCCATCTCAAAAAAAAAGAAAAAGAAAAAGAAAAAGCAAGCACCTAAGAGCCCACTGCAGCTTGTTCACAGATGTGAAAACCTGGGTATCCATGGGCTGGGAGTGGGAAGAAACTCCCCTTTCCCCATGGCTTGGCCAGTCCCCAAAGGCTCCCTGAAGGAGGTCCTATTCAAAGTTAGATAGACAAAGGCCAGGAACACAGATGCAGGGAGGCAGCTGCTTGGCTTTGAGGGAAACCAGGGGCCTTGGAGATGACCAAGGGTCCAGATGGGCCTCTTGCTCCCCCTTCCTCTTTAGGACACCTGGGGCATTGGCAGCCCCCGGCAGCACTGGCATCTCCCTTCCTCTCATGAATATGAGCCATCTCATGAGGCCTCGCACCAAATAAGCTGAGTGTGTGAGCAAACTCACCCCACAGTGAGGGGAGCAGGATGAGCCGGCCTGTGCAGCCTAAGGAGGGCCTGCAGGGAGGAGGGGAGGGGGCAAGAATTGGGACCACCTCTTTCCTAGACTCCTCCTCCACCCAACAGGCAGAAAGCCCCCTTGGAAATGCTCAGGACCTTGACTAGAAGTGTCCAGGGCTTTTCCTGATGGTAAAAGTTCTCAAGAGGAGATAAGGAGATTTCCAGGACTTTCCAGGGTCCAACACTCATTTATTTCATTATCGCACTGCTCATACAAGTTTTTTTTTCTTTTTAAAATCTAACTTAATCTTTGCTACTGCAGCCTGGCCAGATGCTATCACACCAAGCTCCTCTGTCCCTCCAGCATCCTCCTGGCTGACCTGCCCACCGAGAGGCAGGTCGCAGGCTTCCCTGCCCTGTGTGGGTCCCATGTCCCCGGGTGGAGCCCTGCACTGCACCTGCTGATCTCTCCCTGAAGATGAGGGCTAGAGGCTGGGTCCTGTTTCCACAGAAAGAAGGAAGGGAGGAGGGAGAGAAGTTGGAGAAGAGGTAAAGAGAAACAGAGGCTGGGCCCAGACAGTGGGAAGAATACTGTGAGGAGGAATGCCTGGACCCACATTCTGGCTTGTGAGGTTCAATAAGCCAGCCCTTTCTCTGGGCTTGAATGACCCTGTAAATTGGGAGAAGGCTGGGGAGGCTTGAAGCTGAAGGTTCCTTCAGCTCTGGGATTCACTGAAATGAGGGAGTGGGGTGTTTCCAAGCAATGCAGAGAAAGGGGGCCCCCACAAAAGGGTAAATGGAAAACAGGACACAGCCCTGCTTCTGTTTGTAGTCCTGAGCGTCTCTGTCCCCACCCCAACACTGGGGACCCCCATTACCCATGCCTAAGTGGGAGCTCTTTAACCTTCTCCCGCTTCCCACCCCTATCCCTGAACCGGTCCCCATCCCCGCCAAGAGGCAAGCAGGTGGTGGGAGCTGCAAGACGGAGACCGGCGGCGTTTTGGCTGGTCTTGGCTAGGAGCCCGGTGGGGCGTGGGCACCGAGCGGCCTGCTGGCGACTGAACGGGGCGGGTGGAGCGGGCGGCGGCCTCCGGGCTTCGGGCTCCGCGCCCAGGGGCAGGCAGCCTGCTCCGCGCCAGCGGCGTCGGCCCGGAGATGAGCGGGGTCTGGCTGCATCCTGAGGCAGGGGGGTCTTGGCGAGGTGCACTGGGTGTCAGGAGCACTGGAGAGCCCAACCAAAGTCAGGAAGGACAGAGCTAGCCCCTAGGGAGGATGGCCACAGGGTGCGGGAGGCTGTAGGTGGACCTGGGCTGGGGGCTGCTTGGAGGGAGAATCCTGCCCTCCATGAAGCCCCAGAGGCATCAGAAAAGCCCTGTCCAGCCAGGACCCTCTACCCTGGCGGTGGGCATGGCGCAGTCCATCCAGAAGGTTCCCGGGAAGTCACTGGCCTTGCCCTGGACACCCTGTCCTAGAGGGAGGAGTGAGGGTGGAGGTTGGAGAAGGGCGGAGTCTGTCCCTTCACTCCCTTCACCCTGAGTCCAGAGATAAGGACAGGATGGGGGATGGGGGTTGGAAAGTCCCCCTTCCACTCTCCCTAGGGTGGGAATTTGAAGGTTTTTTGTTTGTTTGTTTTTGTCTAAAACTTGAAGAGCAGAGAAGGTTCTGAATGGGCCAATCTCACCCTGCCACTACCCTCCTTCAGGACGACTCCCCGGGGGGCTCCAGTGGAAACGGCATTGGGGGGTTGGGGAGTATGTGGCATCTGGGTGACTTCTGGCCTCTGGACTGGAGGGAGGCGGGGTCCAGATCTCCATCCTTTGGTGAGTAGGCCCGGCACTGAGGAGGTTGTTCCCCCTCTTCTGCCAGCCTTGGCCACACCTTGCCCCCAGGGCCTGTCTGGCACAGGGCCACAGCTTTGGAGGTTTCCACACATCTCTTTTCTTGTCTCTCTCACTCACCTGTCTCCATGGGAACAGCCTTCAGGGCTGGCAGAGGTGACTGAAGTCTGTGGCCCTCAGACCTGAGAAGGGTCTGGCCTCCCCGGCTGGTGAGAATCGAGTCAGTTTCAAGATGCTGCCAAGGTAATAAGGAGTGGGGAGAACCTGTAGCCACCCCCTTCAATGGCCGGCCGGATTCCTCCTTACAATATCCTTCCAGTCTCGCTTGAATTCTGCCAGTGACCAGGAGCTCAGTGCTTTGCCAGGCTGCTTATTCACTGCCAGCCAGTAAGCAGTGAGGACTATCCCCTCCCAGCCCTCTGTATCCTGGGCCATGTTGGGGGAAAGGCCACAGAAGAACGGAGGCAGGAGCTCTGCACCCCTCAGTGTTCCAGAATGCACTGAGAAATCCCAGGCTGTTGCCCTTGAGTCACTCCATGAGGCTATGACTCTGTCTTGAGAAATGGTGTCATGCCCAGTGGGAGAGGCGAGACGGGGATCCTGGGGTCTGGGTTCTGGTCCAGGCTCTGCCATGGATTTTCTTCTCATTTGTGGGCCTCAATCTTGCCACCTGCAAAATGGGAGGAATTAGGATTGAATTATTTCCTTAGGGCCTTCAAAGTCCTGACTTCCAGTGTTCTGTGTTTTATTTGCTATTAGGGTAAAGGATCAGGCATAAGGAACCATCACCAATAGCCCCAAACAGGTTTTTTGTTTGTTTTTGTTTTTTGTTTTTGTTTTGTTTTGTTTTGTCTGTATCTCTTGGTTAGCAGAGATGGATTTATGTAACACATCTAATTCCAGGGTTGCTGCCTGCATGTGGGACAGCACCTTTGTCTGTCCCCATAGGCTTTGTCCAGGTTCTTAGGCTTTTCTGAGTCCTGTTCTTTTTTCCAGAAACTGCGTCTTCCTCAAGCCATGGTGGATTTCTCTCTCTTCTTTTGTCCCATAAGTTACCCCAGCCCATCTCCCAGGTGCCCTGTGCACCCTGGATCCATCCCTCATCCTGACTCCAGGAACTCTGGCCTCCTTCCTGCCTCTAAATCCCAGAGGCACTACCTTTCTCTCCACTGTCTGCTTTTCCCTTCCTGGAACCTAATTCTGGGAGTTCTCCTTCCTACCAGGGCTGAGGAGAACATAGTTGCATTTTTTTCTACATGGGGTTTGTTCATTCATTCACTTACTTAGTCACTGTGGCAGCCACTGTTGGTTGCACTAATGAGGAGACTCGGGAGGATAATCCTATCTTGTCCCTGTGGCCCTCCCCCAGCTTCCTGCCCATGAGCATGACTATGTGACATCATCATGACTGGAACAGTGCTGGCCGACCTGTGACCATGATGTGTCAAGTTCAAGAATAAAAATCAACACTGTGAAGATGGTGAAGCAAAAAGGTGGAATGAGCCTGGGGTCCCTGATGACTGATTTGCTGTCAAACCAACCCTGAAACCACCCCCTCCATACTTCCTGTTGAGTACACAAATGTCATACAGTTAAAGCTTTATAAATGAAGTATTGTGGTCTTTTGCTGTCACTATAACAGCGAAAATGTAGACATTCACGTAATTGGCCATTCACTTACTCATGAATTCACTCACACATGTATTCACCTTCTTGTTGCATTGATTAGGATAGAGGTTCAGATGCTCTAACAGAGATCTCCAAATAGCAGTGGCTAAATTAAATATAAATGTAGTTCCCTCTTATGTAACAGTCTGGCTGTAAGTTGTCAAGGGCTGGGATGTCAGCTCCAAGATCTCAGGGACCCAGGACACTTCTAGCTAGTTGCTCCAACATCCCTGGGGTGTTCTCTTGTCCATATGGTTGGTCCGGTATGTTTCACCAGCATGTCACACTTCATCTGGAGGGAAGGAGGAAAGGTAAAGGGAGGGCCTGGTTCTTTTTTAAAGATATGACTCAGAAGTTAAATATCCCACACATTGCTCACATCTCATTGACCAAAACTTAGTTATATGGCCACTCCTAGCTGCAAAGGAAGCTGGGAAATGCATATTCTATTCTAGGGTGCTGTCTGTCCAGCTGTAAATTATGTTTGTCTTGCAATAAAAGAAGGCGAGAAACAGGTATTGGTGGGGGGAGGAGGGCAATTGGCAGTCTTATTAATTTTTCTCATTCACACCATTCATTCATTCATTCATTCATTCAATAAACATATTGAATACATACTATGTCAAAAGCACTGGGTGAGATGCCAGGATCCTAGATTTCAAGTTCCTCACGGTCTAGAGAGAGGATAAGGCAAGTCTAGACATTCGAATCCAACAAATTTTGTGAGCACCTGCTGTGCCCATACATCCAAACTGAAAAGCAAAAAGCACCAGTGACATTATGTTTTAGGTCAGTCACTGTCCCCTTTGACTACCTGCCCCCTCATGTCCCCTCTTCCTGACCCCAGGAAGGGAGGTCAGTGACAACAGCAAGTGAGAGCACGCCCCTCAGAACAAATGTTTGCTTAGGAAAATCCTTCTTTGTTCCTGACTAGAATCCTGTTTGCTGAAATGTGCTCTCACTTTTTGTTCTTGGGCATGATGGCCATTTGTTCTTGGGCATGATGGCCTTGGGGCCTCATCAGATGCTAGCAGTGTGGGGAGCAGTGGAGAAGACACGGACCTCCTAGCAGTGGTCCTGCCTGCCAAAGAAAGGCTGTCAGTTTCCCACCCTTGGGGTAGCATGGGGACTCAGTGTCTTTGGGAAGCAGAGATTCTGTGAGAATGGTCCCTACTGTGTGCCTGTTACACAGCGAGTGCACCGTGGGAGTCTGATAAATGGATGGATGTAGAATCAGTGGATGCACTGTTGGTAGATTGTATTTTTCAATATGGACCTCAGAAATATTTCTGGTCCTATGTTAGCTCTTCCATGACCTGGAAACTCATCAAAAGGTAGATCTGTTTTCTCTCCTCTTGAAATGGGGCCGATTTGTGACTGCCTCCATGAATAGAACATTTTTGCAGAAGTGACACTGCACAGCTTTGTAGGCTAGGTCATAAAAGGCACATAGCTCTGCCTGTGTCTGTCTGTTTGTCTGTCTGTCTTTCAGGAGAGCCCAGTCACCATGCTAAGAGAAAGCATAGGCTGTATGGAGACACCACATGTTTTGAACAAAACCCAAATAAAGTCTCAGCCCACAACCAGCATCAGCCCCAAATATGTGAATGAGTGAGTTTGAGATCATTCCAGCCCCATCCTTTCAGCCAGCCCAGATGTTGCTGGGTGAAGTAGAGAGATCTTTCCCACACCACATCCTGCCCAAACTGAAGAATCTTGAGCAAAAGAAATGCTGCCATTGTTTTAAGCCACTAAGTTTTTATAGTGGTTTGCTCTGCAGAACAGCGTGGTAGATTTCAAATGGCCACAAATTCTTTGCAGCGCCTCCCACCAAGAGATGGCGTCTATTTCCCTACCTCTTGAATCCGGACTGGCTTTGACCAAGAGAATACACCTGCAATGATGTTGCGCAACTTCTGTTTTCACTTACTTGCTGCCCTGAGACTGCCATGTGAAAGGGCCAAACTATCCTGCTGGATCCAAGTCCAGCCAACAGTCAGCAGCAACCTCCACACATGTGAGTGAATTAACATTAACCATCCTGCCCCAGTCAAGCCACTGGCTGCAGCCACATGAATGACCCCAGGAAGAGCCCAGACCAGATCGCTGACCACACAATTGGGAGTAAATAACATCGCTCTTGTTTTAAGCCACTTCGCTTAGTACACATCAATAGATAACTGATCACATCAACTCCCTGTTTCCCAAGAGGTATTTTGCATGCCCAGGGTTGTGCCAGGTGTGGGGATGGGCATAGTAGAAAACGATATTCTAGTCCTCCAAGAGTGGATTGCTTGGTGAATCAAGGCTCACACTGGAGTAGACTGCTAGTTGACAACGCAGATTCATTCTCCCTTCCTTATGCTGATGGAACTGCAGGCCAGGCGCTCATGGCTGCTCAGCTGCACCGTGCTTCCCAGCCTGCCTTGCCAAGCTCTCTCCAATGGCAAGTGAAAGGACGTGATGGAGGCTACTTCAGTCCCGAGCCTGCAGGGCAGTGTGGCTGTCCTTCACCCTAGGGGAATGGTGGAGGAAAAAGATGGAAGGAGCCAGGGTCTCCACATCACCTTTGGAGAAGAGCTGCTCACCACCCTAGACTCAGGCTGCTATGGGGGAGGTTATAAACCTCTCATGCGTATCTGGGTTTTGGATTCTCTATTACAGGAATTTAGTTTTACCCCAGTAGTACAGCCAGTCTCTCCTGCAAGGCGGCCTTCAGTGCCCATGTCTCTTCTCCAGACTGGGAGCTTGAGCTGGGGCTGAGGACTGGGAGGCAGTGGGTAGTGGGTGGTGCTTCCTTCCTGCTACAGCATGAGTCCAACAGAGCAGGGACTTGTTCTTTCTGTTCACAGCTATATCTCCAATCCAGTGCTGGAACACAGCATGACAGATAGATGATTAATAAATATTTCTTGATGGGTAAGTGAACCAGGGCAGAAATAGTGTTTCCTCATAATTCTAGGGGATTCCTAAGGACAAAGCTTGTATCTCCTGCCTCAGGCTCCGAGCTTCTCTGGTACAGAGGCTGTGTCTCCCTCAGACTGGGGCTCCCTGAGGACGGGGCTGTGTCTCCCTCAGGCTGGGGCTCCCTGAGGACGGGGCTGTGTCCCCCTCAGACTGGGGCTCCCTGAGGACGGGGCTGTGTCCCCCTCAGACTGGGGCTCCCTGAGGACGGGGCTGTGTCTCCCTCAGACTGGGGCTCCCTGAGGACGGGGCTGTGTCTCCCTCAGACTGGGGCTCCCTGAGGACGGGGCTGTGTCTCCCTCAGACTGGGGCTCCCTGAGGACGGCGCTGTGTCTCCCCTCAGCCTGGGGCTCCCTGCATTAAGGCTTCCTCCTCCCTGACTTTGCAGGTTTGGAGCAGAGTATTTGGGCGGCTGCGCCACACAGGGCAGGACTCGGGTCTGTCCCCACTGTCTCCCTGCCAGGGCCCCTTGTGGCGTGGGTAGCGACTGTGGCGGGGGCTGCAGATGGCATCCAGTGATGCTCGAGGGTGGTTAAGCATCCTTGGAATGAAGTTTAGGCTCATTAAAGCTTGTTCGAGAAAAGAGCCAATTAGGGAGGCAATTTTCCTTGAGCAGTCTGAAGAATGGAGTAAAACGGTGGCCGATCAGACAGGAAGCCAGCATCCGGGCCCAATTCGGCTGGCCTGCTGGGGGCTCTAGTCCACCTTCTTACCTCCTGGGAGCCCCCAGACACCTGGATGTGAGCCAGTGGGTAGAAATGGGGCAATCAAGCCCTACAGAGAGCCCAGAGCTCTGGAGGTCTCCAGGAGCAGCCCCTCTGCCCTGCAGCACTCCACAACTTAACTCCAGCTTCTCAGCCTCACACTCCTGGCTGTTGGGGAAGTTCTTCTTGATCACTAATTGCCTGCTTTGGGGTTGAAGTTTCTTTCTATTATATCCTTTGTAAGAAAGGAAAATAGGAAGCACTTTTAGGAAAGGCTCAGAGGCTCCCCTTCACCTTCCCTTCTCCACCGCGGAAGTCTGTACCTTGTCACGGGCAGATGGAGGAAAGGTGGTTTTCTGGGAGTTCTGTGTTGGCCAGGACTTGATGGGAAGCAAATGAAAGAAACCCAGTTGAAATGATTGCACGAAGGCAATAAAGTGTTTGATGAGAAGGGTTCAGAAGATCTCTCATAGTCAAAGGAAGGGAGCCACCGGCAGGAAGGAGAGCCTTGGAGACATCTGGAACCCAGGACTGGGATGCTGCCACTGCTCTATTTGTGCTCTGGTACCTGCTCCTGTGCCTATCGGCCTGAGTGCCTCAGACCCTCTCCCTCACATGTTAGGTGATGTGCTGCTGGCTGCAGCCCCCTTACTTTCTCATGTCTCATGGTATTGCCATCAGATAAGAGCTGAACATGTCCCAGCTCCAGTTTGAGAAATCCTAGGGAAGAATTCCAGTTGGCCCAGCTTTGAGCATTGGCTCAGCTTTCAACTGCACATCTGATGTCCAAGGGGTGGGGACCTGTGATGAACACCCTCTAGTAGAACCACAGAGCTGGGGTGCTGGGGTCAGTTCCCCAAAACAAGAGGAATGCCAATCCCAGAAGCAGGGCGCTGGCTAGGAAGACTGTATCATAGTTACCAACTACAGGGGCAGAGCTGTTTCCTCTCCTCACTGTATGGCTGGCATCTCATCTCCTTTATTTCTCAAAACAAGCATGAAGGAAATTTCCATTAGTGAAGCCCCCATCGCTAAAATCTAAAAAAAAAAAAGACTGAAATCACAATACCTTGGGAGACCGAGTTGAGCAGGTTGTTTGAGATCAGGAGTTGGAGACCAGCCTGGTCAAGATGGTGAAACCTTGTCTCTACAAAAAATATAAAAACTGGCCGGGAGTGGTGGCTCATGCCTGTAATCCCAGTACTTTGGGAGGCTGAGGCGGGTGGATCACGAGGTCAGGAGTTCCAGATCAGCCTGGCCAAGATGGTAAAACCCTGTCTCTACTGAAAAATACAAAAATTAGCCGGGGGCTGTGGTGGGTGCCTGTTATCCCAGCTATTCAGGAGGCTGAGGCAGGAGAATCGCTTGAACCTGGCAGGGGGGCAGAGATTGCAGTGAGCCAAGATCATGGCACTGCACTCCAGCCTGGATGACAGAGTGATACTCCATCTCAAAAAAAAAAAAAAGAAAGAAAGAGAGAGAGAGAGAGAGAGAGAGAGAGAGAGAGAGAGAGAGAGAAAGAAAGAGAAAGAAAGAAAGAAAGAAAGAAAGAAAGAAAGAAAGAAAGAAAGAAAGAAAGAAAGAAAGAAAGAAAGAAAGAAAGAAAATATAAAAATAAGAAAGCATGGTGATGCAGACCTGTTGTCCCAGCTACTCAGGAGGCTGAGACAGGAGGATCTCTTCAGCCCAGGAATTGGAGACTGCAGTAAGCGAGGATTGCACGACTACACTCCAGCCTGGGAAACAGAGTGAGATCCCCATCTCTTAAAAAAAAAATCATGATTTACAGATGAGGAGATTGGGGCTTAGAGAAGTTAAATAACTTGTGCCAGCTCACACAACTTTTAAGTGAGAGAGTCAGGACTTGAACCCAGAACATTTGGTGGCAGGATTTGGTGAGAAAGGAAGGGTCTATGTGATAAGGTGAAACTTGGATATGTGAAATGAAACTCCTAATAGCAGACAGTCTGTGCCAAGTGTCCAAAACAGAGTTGAAGGCAGCCAGAGCCAAGAGGCAGAGTTGGGCAGGCTCCAGGAGTCAGGGTAGGCTTCCTAGAGGAGGTGGCATTTGCAAGCACAGCAGGATGGTTTGGGCTGCTCTGGAGAGAGGTCTTGGGCAAAGGGCTGCAGGGATTAGTAGTCCAAAGTTGGGCTGGTGCATTGCAGGGAATAAGGTGAAGGGACCCGGGTGGGCCTGACAGCAGCTGCTTCCGTGATCAAGTCAGAAGCCTGTGCCACCCAGGTCAGGGAGGTGAGCTGTGGAGACCCTGTGAGCAGGGCCAGATTTCACCCTGCTGGCACTAGGACATTGGGGATTTTTTAACTAGAGGTGTAGACAGCAGGAAAACAGCATTTCTGGAGGATGGATCTGGAATACTTGTTGAGCACAGCAACCCACAGCCTAAGCTAAGGGGAGGGGCAAAGCAGCCAAAGTCAGGATCTCTGTCCACCCTGTGCCCCATCCCAAGGCAGCGTGGGGCTTAGACTTGGAACCGAGCCCTCCAACTAGTCTAACCACCTTGGGGGAGCAGTGCCTAGCACAGTACCAGACACACGGTAGGTGCTCAACAAAGAGGGGTAACTATTACCCAGCCCACTGGGGTGACAGTACTGCCAGGAGTCCTGGTAGCCTGGGGTGGTGGATGGAGGCTGTACAACTGAGTACTACCAGGACCACCAGGAGGTAAGTCTGGAGAGCAGAGATGTCTGGTTGGGTCATTGCTGTAGCCCCACCACCCTGCACATAGCAGGGGCTCACCACATTTTTGGTGAGTCTGCAAGGTAGGCCTCACGATCCCCATTTTACAAATGAGGAAACCGAGGCTGGCAGAATTAAAGGGAGTTGTCCAAGGCCACACAGCTAGAAAGTGAGGAAATCAGGTTCTGCTGATTTTCCAAACCCAGCTTTCCCTTAACCAGCACCCACTGCTGTCTGCCTGGAGATGGGCGGGGGCCAGGAAGATGCTCTGCCTCCCCCATCAGACTCAAAGGTGAGAGGTCTGTTTCATTCTCTCTTTCCCGTTGTTGGTCCTTGCTCAGGGTTCGGACTCTTTAGACCCAGATGGAGGCCAGAGGAGATCTTCAGAGCCACCTCGATGACCTGGGTCCATGCCAGGCCCCCGTCACTTCCTGGGGAGTCTGAGGAAAGCGGCCTCAGCAGCGGGCGGCCTGCTAATTAGGACACGGTCTTTATGACTCACTATTCTGAGATGTCATTTTCTAGACTTGGGGTTGGGGGTGGGAGTGGAGAAGGCACACACACAGTTGTTTTTAATTACATTTGGTTTGCTAATTTCTGATAGAAAATAAATATTTACCGGGAGCCATATTTCTTCATTTCACGCCGGCTGACTTCTGAGTTTATCGGGAGCCCAAACAGACACCTCCTGCTCACCTCCCTGCCTTCCCGAGTTCCCACCCCCGCATGGAGTCACACATCCAGAGCCTGGAGGAGGGGGCGGAAGGGAAGAGATGGAAGGAGTTGGAGAGGCAGAGGGGGCCAGGCCTGGCTTCTGTGGGCAGCAGGGCTGAGTTCCAGTGTGGACAGAGTGAAGAGGATCTGAGGACATGGAGATGCTCCTCCCTCCTCATCCTCATGTGGGCAGTGGCCAGCTTATGGATGGGAGTCTGGAGGTCAGGTGGCCTCAGCTCTGTGCCAGCCAGCCCCGAGCCTGTCCTCCCTTCCTGGGCCAGCATCCTCCTTCCTACTGGGATGATCTCCAAGGACACTTCTGCCTTGCACATCCTACGATGTGGTGATTCTGGCCCCCAGTAGCATCCCTCCAAGGACTGGCCTCTGAGGCCTGTTTGGGTAATACGGATGGGCAGGAAGGTTCAAAGGTCATCCTGTCCACTCCTCGGCCTCCAGATGGGCCTTTGCAAGGGAGTGGGAGGAGAGAAAGGAGTAAAGGAAGGAGAGAGGGAGAAAAGGGATGGGGAGGAGAGGAGGGAAGTGAGGACTGAGTTCCCCAGGCAGAGGGTAGGAGGCTAGGATGTGGTCCCCAGGAAGTAAGGACATCTATTCTTCTCTCTGCTGAAGGTCCAGGCCTTTAGGTTTACAGGGCACACACATCAAAGGGGGTGCCTCTCTGATGCTGGAGAGGGAAGAGGATAATAGAGGCTCCTTAGTTGAGGGTTGGGGCCCTCAGCAGAGTGAAAAGATGGAGTAGAGAGGGTTTCTCGATCTCAGCACTCAGCAATTCTTGATTGTGGAGGCTGTCCTGGGCACTGTAGAATACTTAGTAGCACCCCTGGCCCTACCCGGTAGATGCCAGTAGCATCTACCCCCTGCCCCCAAGTCATGACAACCAAAGTTGTCTCCAGACATTGTCAGATGGTGTGTGTGTGCGCACATGAGTGTGCAAAGTTGCTCCTGATCAAGAAGCCCTGCTTAGGATAAGGGGAGGTGAGGCTGGGAAGGAGAAGAGAAAGGGAGGAGCCTCAGGAGGATGAGGAGGAGCTTGTGGGGACTCTGGGCTGAGTGGTGAGGCGGCCCCCTGAGAGATGGGGAAGAGATAAGGAGATTTGGAGGCTGTAGAGTGTAGAGTCCCCTGCCCCCAGCCTACCTTATAAATCCATGTTAAGTCACGATTGGTTGTTGTTTTTTTTTTTTTTTTCCAATTACATTTCAATGTAGCCCAATTACTTTTCCATTATTGTTCAAGCGACTCGGTTTTAATTGAAGCTGCTGGTTCTTATCTCTCTCATTCCCCCACATACAAGGAGGGAGGGAGAAGGAGGGTGTGGGTTAGAGGGAGCCCAGGTTGGTGGGGTTCTCAAGGCAATGGGCGTCTTCAGCAGAAAGATGAAGGCTTCCAGAGGTGGGGCAAACTGGGAGCTCTCTGGCACATCGCAGAGTGGTCAAATAAATCTGCAGGGAGAACAAGAGAGCTACAAAGAAGGAAGGGTGTGATCATGACATATACCAAATACCAGACATCGGTATAGCCAAGGTACATTTAGTCAGCACAGTCCTGCAGCGGATGTACTATTAGCATCTCCATTTTACAGATGCAAAAACTAAGGCCCAGAGAAGTTAATGAATTCATTCTGAGTCATGATCCTGATAAATAGCAGAGTTGGGAGGCAGTTCAGTCCCCTGGCTCTTCGGTTTGTGTGCTTAACCCCAGGTTACACTCAAACCCTCTCGCATGGTTATGTCCACTGGTCCCTCCCAATACCTGTCCCCACTCCCAGACACCCCCTCCTTCCCTCCCTCCCAAGCTCTGAGTCTGACTCAGTTCCTTCTAGGGCATTTGGCTTTCCATCTGTGTCTAATTCCTGTCCAGGCTTCAAGACCCAGCCCTCCCTACCTTTTCCAGGAAGTCTTCCCTGATTGCCCTTACCCTCATGTATTCCTACAGCCCTGAGCTGCCGTCTACCTACCTGTGTTACTAGCTTCTGTGGGACTGGGGATGGCAGCAGGGAATAGGGTGGAGGATTGGGAAGGCAGTGCTTTTGAGTTGGAAAGATCTGAATTAAGCAACCTGCAAGCTGTGTGACTTGGGCAAGTCATTTAAGCTCAGTGAGTCTCCATTTTCTTGTCTGTAAACTAAGTATTAATAACACCATCTCTTGGTAGTGAGTGTTCTGTGAATTAAATTAAATGAGATGAAGTCTGTAAAGCACCATCAAGGGGTAAGAGGCCTAAACGGAGTAAAGTGGGGGGGTTCCTTATGTTGACCCTGAGATGCAGGTACAGTAGTATCAGTCCCCCAACTTCACAGATCAAACAAATGAGCCCCAGAGATGTGCTCAAGTGCTGTAGGGAGGTAGAAGAGAGACTGGACCTGGGATCACATTTTAACCTTGAATGTCATTAATTCTGTGGCAGAGGAGATGGGGGAGGAAGGATAAAAATAACTCTGAACTTTCTGGCCCATGGGAGTGAGGAGCCTGGACTCTTACTCTTCCTTCACCTCCCTTGCTCTGCCCGGGGGCCCAGTGGAGTCAGAGAAGGGCCACGCTGTGACTCTCATGGTGGGTGAGTGATAGCAGTAAGAGTAGGCAAGCCCCCTGCCATGCATTTGTGGTGTGTACATGGTTTTCTCGGTTGAGAGATGCTTTCCACTAGAACTAACAGCGTATTAGACCAAAAGGGGCTTTAAATGGTTTACTTTTTTTTTTTTTTTGAGAAGGAATTTCACTCTTGTCCCCCAGCAGGCTGGAGTGCAATGGCGTGATCTCGGCTCACTGCCACCTCAGCCTCCCAGGTTCAAGTGATTCTCCTTCCTCAGCCTCCTAAGTAACTGGGATTACAGGCATGCACCACCATGCCCAGCTGATTTTGTATTTTTAGTAGAGACAGGGTTTCACCATGTTGGTCAGGTTGGTCTTGAACTCCTGACCTCATGATTCACCCACCTCAGCCTCCCAGAGTGCTGGGATTACAGGCGTGAGCCACCATGTCTAGCCTGGTTTTTCTTAAGTAGCGAAAAGTCCGGAGGGGTTGGTTCCTGAGCTGGTCAATGACTCAGGCTCTTCACAGATCCCTCTGCTCTGCAACCTTCAGTGTGTTCATAGTGTCCATCGCCTCATGGTCACAAGATGGCAGCCAGAGCAGTTCCTCACAGCCTCACAAGACAACATCCTGAGCTGCAAGGAAGAAGAAAGAAAAAGAGAGCTCTCCTCATGCCCTCTGTCCTTTCATCAGGGAGAAAATTCCTTCCCAGAGACTGTCCTGCAGACTTTTGTGTCTCATTGGCCAGAACTGAGTCATACAGCCACCTCTGCCTGCAAAGGAGTTCAGGAAACCCAATCTCTGGCACCATAATCTTAGGGTGCACCCTGTGGCGGCCTCAGTTTGATGTGGAGAGGGTCTTCCGGAAGATCCCTGACTTCAGGCCTTGGTGGACTTTGATTTCTGTCCCTCTCATCTCAAGCCTCCCTTGATTTGAAGCCCGGTTGAGCAGTATCTGCAAATGGCCTCAGGATAAACAGCTTCGGTGCTCACCTCTCTGGCTAGATGCTTTCATTCCCACATTAACTTGGTATTCCCTGTTGCTTTCTCATCTTTTTGAAGCATTTAAGTTTATTTTGTTAAAATATATTTTATCCAGCACTTTTTGTGGTCTTTAGGAGGGTTGATCTGAAAAGTGCTAACGCATCGTTACCTGGGACCTGGACTCCAGCATACGGCAAAGAATGTCATATTTGACCCAGACCAGTGACTCATCCTCCAAGGCTGGGTACACGGCTGAACCTCAACAGAACGGAGAAGGAGAAGGACAAATGGCTGCCATGTCCACAATCTACAGCCATTGTCACGGTAACAATCATGATTGCCAAAACCACGAGGGCAGGGCCACAGGAGGCAGCTGCGAAATATGCCTTTTTATCTGTACTTTGAGATTTATTGATATTTTCCTCCAACAAGCATTGTATTCATTTTTTAAATTTTGAGATGACATACTCACAGAAGAGTTGCACGCATGGTACAAAGAACTTTTATTTTCAGAACGATTTGAAATAAGTTGCAGACCCGATACCCTATAACCTGCGAATACTTCACTGTGTATTTCGCGCACACAAGGGAGTTCTGTGGCGTCACTACCATCTGATCCTCAGACCCCATTCATGTTTTGACAGTTGTCTCTCTAATGCCTTCTATAGCAAAAAAAAAAAAAAAATTCAGTCCGGAATCACATGTTGCATTTAGTTGGCATGTCTGTAGCTTCCTTGACTCAGAAACAGTTCTTTGATCTTTTCCTTGACTTTGACAACTTTAAAGATTACAGGCCAGTTATTTTGTAGAAAGTTCCTCAATTCGGATTTGTCTGTTTCCTTAGGATCAGATTCAAGTTCTGCATCTTCGGCAAGAATATCACAGAAGGGATACTATGTTCTTATTGTCTCTTACCAGGTTTCAATTTGTCCCATTCCTGATGATGTTCATTTCCAGCAAACATGTTTTGGAACAGGTCTATAAGGCATGGCCTTTGACTTCTCAGAGTGTCTTGCAGCTGCTGTCCAGACCTGCACACAAAAAACAAACAAAGGCTAGGGCAATCCTGTGCCCTGCGATAAATTGCACATTTCAGACAATTTCATGGTTTATTCATTTAGGGGAGAGAGCAATCAGAGAGGGCTTCAAAGGAAAGACTGTGATTGAGTATGGCCTTCAAGAATGGGGAGGGTTTGTCAGAAACTGAAGAGAACCATTCTAAGGCGAGAGAAAGAGTATACGAAGAGGCTCAGAGCTAAGAGCAAGGCATGTGTGACAGAGACAATGTTATGTACTCAACAAGCTGGTCCTTTCTCTTGAGCACACAGAAAGACTTCATTTCCTAGACTCCCTTGCAGTTCAGTTGGGCCACGAAACTGAGCTCTGGACAATCGAATATGGATGAAAGGAATGAACACTGCTTCTAAGCTTTCCATCCTTTCCAAATCCTTCTGCATTCTCCTCCACAGTCTCTCCTTCTCTTGCATGGTAACCTTGGAGATGGCAATTTGAAGATGATGGCATCACTATTCATTGTCTCCATCACTAGATGGAGACAGCCTGGGTTGCTACATTTCTGTGTGGAGCAGAACTCTACTGCTCCCCCACTGCCAGCTACATTGGATTGTGTCATCGGTGGGCAATTAACCTTGGTTGTGATAAGCCACTGAGATCTGGGGGTTATTTGTTACAGCAGCCAGCATACCCTGATTAATCTAGTATGTGATGGAGACATCAGGGAAACCAGTCTGGTTAGCACAGAGTTGTGTGGAAACATATAAGGAAAGATACATCCAGCTGGTAGTGGTGCCTTGAGTGTCTGGCTAATAAATTTGGATGATTTTCAGTAGGAAATAGGAAATAACTTAAGGTTTGTGAATTGGGGAAAAACATGAAAAAAAGTGGTGTTTAAAGAGGAGGACGGCCGGCCATGGGGGCTCACGCCTGTAATCCCAGCACTCTGGGAGGCTGAGGCGGGCAGATCACTTGAGGTCAGGAGTTCGACACCAACCTGGCCAACATGGTGAAACCCTGTCTCTACTAAAGATACAAAAGTTAGCAGGGCATGGTGGTGCATGCCTGTAGTCCCAGCTACTCGGGAGGCTGAGGCAGGAGAATTGCTTGAACCCAGGAGGCGGAGTTTGCAGTGAGCTGAGATTGCACCTCTGCACTCCAGCCTGAGCAACAGAGAAAGACTCCACGTCAAAGGAAAAAAAAAAAAAAAAAAAGAGGAGGTGGTTTCTGGGATAGCTTAGGCTGCGGTGGAAGAAGCAGGGAGGCCATTTGGAGGCTGTTATGGTCGTCCAGGTAAGGGATGGTATTAAACAGGGTTAAGTTCAGGTTGACTGAAAACTCCCAAATAACAGTGGCTTCATCAAGATGAGCACTTATTTCTCTCACATAAATGGAGTCGGGGGTTATCAGTCCAGGGAGGTTACTCAGGCCCCTTCTGTCTTGCTGCTCTGCCCTCCTCTGTAGATGGCTTCTGGTTTATGACCTGAGATGGCTGCTCAAACCCCAAAGATGGGAGGTTCGCATCTACTTTCCAGCCAATAGGGAGGAGAAGGGAACAAGGAAAGTAGCGCTCCTCCCTTTAGGGACACGCCACAGAAGTTGCATCTGCCAATTCTACTTACATCTTCATCACACAGAGTTGCAAAGGAGGCTGGAAAATGCAGTCTTTATTCCAGATGACCCCAGGTGCCCGCTAAAGTTGGGAATATGAGGAGAATGGATTTTGGGGGATAATTAACAGTCTCTGCTTAGGGTGGCATTGAGATTGCAGAAATAAGGCGAGATCCAAGAATAATTTATGCCAGGCGCGGTGGCTCAAGCCTGTAATCCCAGCACTTTGGGAGGCCGAGACGGGCGGATCACGAGGTCAGGAGATCGAGACCATCCTGGCTAACACGGTGAAACCCCGTCTCTACTAAAAATACAAAAAAAAAAACTAGCCAGGCGAGGTGGCGGGCGACTGTAGTCCCAGCTACTCGGGAGGCTGAGGCAGGAGAATGGCGTAAAACCGGGAGGCGGAGCTTGCAGTGAGCTGAGATCCGGCCACTGCACTCCAGTCCGGGCGACAGAGCGAGACTCTGCCTCAAAAAAAAAAAAAAAAAAAAAGAATAATTTACAACTGAACAAATGGTCTGCAGTTCAAATCCTGATTTCCCCATTTTGCTAACTATGTGATTTAGTCAAGTTCCTTAACTTTGTTTTTTTCATTAAAGAGGAATGATACTACCTCTACCGTTGGGAGATTAAATGAAATATTAAGTGTTAAATATTTGGTACATAGAGGATGCCCAATAAATAGTAACTTATTTAGCTTCTGAGGGACAAGAAAGGAAGAGAGGAGGAGGAGGTTCTAATGGCAAAAAATTGAGGCTCATTCATTCATTCACACATACACTCATCATCCCTTTATCAATATCCCAGGCGCAGGGCTGAGCTCTGGAGATATTCAGGAAACAAGCCTCTGGTCCCTTTGAAGAAGTTCCCCAGCCACAGAGATAGAGAAGTAAACAGGCAATTAAAACATGCCAGGGTGGTTCCAGGCACAGTGGCTCACGCCTGTAATCCCAACATTTTGGGAGGCTGAGGCAGGTGGATCGTGGATCACCTGAGGCCAGGAGTTCGAGACCAACCTGGCCAACATGGTGAAATCCCATCTCAACTAAAAATACAAAAAAGTTAGCTGGGAGTGGTGGCATGCACCTATAGTCCCAGCTACTCAGGAGGCTGAGGCATGAGAATCTCTTGAACCCAGGACACAGAGGTTGCAGTGAGCTGAGATCGTACCACTTCACTCCAACCTAGGCAACAGAGCAAGACTCTTTCTCAAAAAACAAACAAACAAACAACAACAATAAAACACGACAGGGTGGAAAGTCTGGGCCCACAGGCTCAGCCAAATTTCTAACTCTCTCGTTCTTAGTCCTCCCCAAGACAGTGGCAGGAGCTCCCCAAGGTTCTGTCTCAGGCCCAACACGCCTGCTCTGCTGGCTCTGCCACCCTCAACCAGGGAGATGTAAAGTCATCAGTGGGGAAGAGTTCTCCTCTTTTGTCTCAAGGCTGAAGGGAACTTTCCCTCTGAATACAAAAGAGGATGAGGATGGGGCTGGATGGGGGAGGGGAGATACCTGGGTGTTTGCATCAGTGTATGTTTGTGACAGCTTGTGCCTTGGAGTGGTTGTTGGATGACTTTACAGGCGAGGTGGTCCTCAGAAGCAGACTGACAAGATGGCTGCCATTGTCATGGGGTTCCCTAGTGGGAGAATTCCAGACATTGGCTGAAGGAGTTTGATTTTTCCCCTTATAAGAATTTGGACTCTGGTTCTGAGAGGATAGAGTAAACATAACTCTATGCTGTGTCTCTCACTACATGAAACCATAAACCCTGAATTCATGGAGGAAATATCAGAGGATTCCGAAAAATACATGACGGCAGGTGGATTAAGAAAGAATTAGGAGTTTCGCCCCTCTGGTATTACCAATCCTGGAGTCAAAGGCAGCCTGAAACTCAGAAGTGCACAGAAAGAGCTCCATGAGAAAGTCTCTCTTTTTGGACCAAGGAGTAGAAGAGGATCCCTACCGGTCAGCAAGTGTAAGGGAAGTCCTGGTTGTTGTTGTTTTTTCTTTCTTTCTTTTTTTCCTTTTTGCTGGCTCCAGTTTCCAAATACTGTAGTAGCAGTGGTGACGGCTGTACAGCAGTAGCAAAGAGAGGCAGCTAGGCAGGTGCCTAAACCTATGAGAGAGGGAAGCTCTTATCTCTGATCAGAGAAGCTGTGACCCCCAGGAGCAAAGGGTGAATTTCCAGGGTTTGTTTGTTTGTTTGTTTGTTTGTTTGTTTGTTTGTTTTTCCTTTTGTTAGTCTTCAAACTGAGTGCAGTGGCACACATCTTCGGTCCTAGCTACTCGGGAGGTTGAGGTGGGAGGATTGCTTGAGCCCAGAACCAAATCTGGCCCACTGCCCTTTTTCATAAAGGAAATGTTAGTGAAAAACAGGTGTACTATGTTGAATAAGATCCCCCGAAACTTCATGTCCACTTAAAACCTCAGAATGTGCTGGGCGAGGTGGCTCATGCCTGTAATCCCAGCACTTTGGGAGGCTGAGGCGGGCAGATCACGAGGCCAGGAGATCAAGACCATCCTGGCTAACATGGTGAAACCCCATCTCTCCTAAAAATACAAAAAGTTAGCCGGGTGTGGTGGTGGCTGCCTGTAGTCCCAGCTACTTGGGAGGCTGAGACAGGAGAACAGTGTGAACCCGGGAGGCAGAGCTTGCAGTGAGCTGAGGTCGCGCCACTGTACTCCAGCCTGGGCGACAGAGCAAGACTCTGTCTCAAAAAAACAAACAAACAAACAAACAAAAAACACTCAGAATGTGACCCTATTTGGAAACAGGGATTTTGCAAATATAATTAGTTAAAATGAGGTAATATTCTCGTAGGGTGGGCCCTAAATAAAATAAGACTGATGTGCTTCTAAGCAGAGGAGAAGGCGATTTGGACCCATACATACAGAGAGACACGGAGGACAAGAGGCCACGTGAAGACTGAAGTAGACGTTATGCTGCCATAGGCCAAGGAATTCCCGGGACTGGAAGAGGCAAGGAAAGATTCTTCCCTAGGGCCTTCAGAGAGAGCATGACACGGATGACACCTTGATTTCAGACTTCTAGCCTCCTGAACTGTGAAGGAATATATTTCTGTTGTGTTAAGCCTCCTGGTTTGTGATAATTTGTTATGGCAGTCCCGGCAAACAAATGCAATGGCCATGCTCATTCACTTATGTGTTGTCTATGGTGGCTTTTAAACTTTAATGGCAGGGCTGAATAGTTGCAACAGAACCTGAATAGCACCCCAAACCTGCACTGTTGTCTATCTGTTCCTTTACTGCAAAAGTCTGATGGCCTTTGACTTAGATGAAATCGACCAAGTCCTTAAAAAACACAGACTACCAAAGTATGCCCAAGAAGAAATAAAAAACCAGAATAATCCTGTATCTATTAAAGAAATTAAATTTATAGTTTAAAACCTTCTCTAAAAAAGAAACCTCCTGGCCTGCATGTTTTCACTGATGAATTCTACCAAACATTTAAATAAGAAATAACACCAATTCTACATGATATCTCCCAGAAAACAGAGGGGAACACTTTCCAATTCATTTTATGAGGTTAACATTATCCTAATACCCAAACCAGATGGAGACAGAAGAAACTACAGACTAACATCTCTCGTGAACATGGAAACAAAAACCTTACATAAAATACTAGAAAACTGAATACAGCAATACAGAAAAAGAATAATATATCATGACCAAGTGGAACATGTCCCGGGAATGTCGGACTGATTCAATATTCAAAAGTCAATCAGTGTAATCCAGCACATTAACAGAGCAAAGAAGAAAAATCCACATTGTCATATCAAACTGAGCTAATACGTGTCTGTTGTTTTAAGCTACTGAGATGTGTGAGAATCTGATACTCAGCCCCAGATAATTAACACAACACAGTTGACGTCCCCTCTCTTCCTCCCCATTCCTGCCCCACCATCTCACTCCCCAGGGGTAACTGCTGGCCTGAATGTGTTGTTTATCTTTTCCATCTGTTTCTTTATATTTTACTCCATATGCACAAATCCCTGGATGATACTTGATATATTTTACATGTTTTAAAAGTCTGTATAAATGATATTGCATTGGGCCGGGCGCAGAGGCTCACGCCTGTAATCCCAGCACTTTGGGAGGCCAAGGCGGGCGGATCACCTGAGGTCAGGAGTTCAAGACCAGCCTGGCCAACATGGAGAAACCCCATCTCTACTAAAACCACAAAAATTAGCCAGGGATGGTGGTGCATGCCTGCAGTCCCAGCTACTCGTGAGACTGAGGCAGGAGAATCACTTGAATCTGGGAGACGGAGGTTGTGGTGAGCTGAGATGGCACCATTGCACTCCGGCCTGGGCAACAAGAGTGAAACTCCGTCTCAAAACTAACCAACTAACTAAACAAATAAACAAACAAATAAATGATATTGCATTGTATGCAATTCTTCTGCTCTTTGTTTTTCTCTTAATATTGTATATTGAGGTTCATCCATGTTATGTGTGTAGATCTTGTTCATGCATCCTTACTGTGGTATAGCATTCTACCGTAGGATTATGCTGCAATACATTTATTCATTCTTCTATTGATGGACATTTCATTTGTTTCCAAATTTGTTGCTGTTACAGTGTTGCTGGAAGCCTTCTTGCACATGTCTCCGTGTGTAAATGTGTGGGAATTTCTCTAGGGAAAGGGAAAGCTGCCTTTAATCCTTTGGGTGTTAAGATGTCTTTTCTCTGTATGAAGTGATCACAAGTTGTGGGGTGTGCATGTGGTTTATGAAGGCTGGGAGAAAAATTAATAATATAACAACAAATGGCAATGACCACAGGTCACTGAGCCCTGTGTCCCTGAACTATAGTGTCTCCACTGGAAGGGGATATCAATGCTGTTGATTTCGCGTTCCACCCCCTGGGAATCTCTGTCTCCCTCTCATCTTCTGCCTTGTCTGTGAAGCTTCTTTCTCATTCACTTTCCCCACCAAGCTCCAGCAACTTATGGCAAAGGCTCAAGAGAAGACATCATGGCCGGGCGCGGTGGCTCACACCGGTAATCCCAGTGCTTTGGGAGGCCGAGATGGATGGATAACCTGAGGTCAGGAGTTCGAGACCAGCCTGGTCAACATGGTGAAACCCCGTCTCTACTAAAGATACAAAAAATTAGCCAGGCATGGTGGCGCACACGTATAGTCCCAGCTACTCAGGAGGCTAGGGCAGGAGAGTTGCTTGAACCCGAGATTGTGCCACTGCACTCCAGCCTGGATAACAGAGCAAGAATCTGTCTCAAAAAAAAAAAAAAAGAGAAGACACCAGGAAGCAAGAGAGAAGAGAGAACCTCCACCATGATGAGCCATGATGAGGGGCTGCAGGCTGCAAATGAGCAGGACTGAGGAAAGAATGTGAGGCCACCAGGAGGGTAAAGAAGAGGCAGCAATCTTAATAGAAGGAAAGGGGCACACAGGTGAGGAAAAGGCCCTCTTTCTCTGCAGAGCTCCAGAGCATTTCTATCTGGACCAACATGACCCAAAGTGTGCACGAGCCTATCACAGGTCCCCTGCAATGCCACAACATACACACACACAGCAATACACACACACCCAGGTAAGTGAGCACACACACCATATGCACAAATACGCATGTATAGAAAGCACACACACCTGTGCACACAGTGATACACGTACAAGACATGCACACACCTCAAATGTACATGTGCACACACACTGCTCTCATTCTTTCCTGGTCAAATAAGAGTGGAAAACATTTTAATCCTGAATCCTGTCTTGTAAATCCCAGTGCCCATCAGAATTTCAAAGGCTTTGAGAAGTTCAGCATTCAAGAAGCTCGTCTCCTTCTACTGAGAATCCCCTTCACCTGTTTCCTACTCTTCACTTCCTAATGGGGTCCTTAGTGTTATTTGTTTTTTAATATAGATATAGTTTGTATTGTTTCTTTAACCGATTTAGAAAAATTATCCATTACCAAAAAAAGTTTGATAATGCATAAGAGTACAAAAATGAAGTAAAAATCACAGAAAACTACTGCTAGCATTTGGATATTATCCTTCTAGCATTTTTTCTCATAAATATGCACATGCACTTCTCTTTTTCATAAATGTTTCATGACTTGGTCTTTTTTTCATTCGATAAGATACATTAAAATCTCTTAATGATTGCATGGTGTTTCATATTATGAATTGCGGCAGATTGTATTTTCCAGACATGACTGCAGCAGTATCTCCCATCTCACAAGCTCCTCTAGAAACTTGCCATTCCTTCATCAATAAGCAAAGTCTGTTTCCCTGCCCCTGGGCTGACCTTTGTGACTACCTTGACTACTAAACACCATGTGATCCAGAGGCTAGGTTAAAAAAAAAATTTCTGCCTTGTCCTCTTGGAATACCTGTATTTGGAACCCAGCCACCATGCAGTAAGGAAGCCCAAGCAGTCATGAGGAGGGTCCTGTGGAGAGGAGCAGAGACCTCTGGTCCACCGCCCCAGCTGAGCCCCCAGTCTAGCCAGCACCAACTTGCCAGCCATGTAAGAGAGTTGCCTTTAAGTGACTCATCCAGCCCAAATCAAGCTGTCCCAACTGGTGCCACACAGAGCACAGGGCTGCCTTGCTGAGCCCTGCCCAAATTGCAGCTACGTGGGAAAAATAAACAATTGTTGTATTAGGCCATCATGTTTTCAGGTGGTTTATTTCACGGCAATAGATAACTAGAACATGAACGTATCATACTTTATGTAAATATCACACAATTTATGTATATTTTGGTTGTTTCCAGTGCTCTTGCATTGATGTTTAGCTTTCTTCTTCAGTCATACTGTCTCCCAGATGGCTGCAGCCCTGTCTTACATGTTTGAGGCGTCCAATAGTAGGTTGGGCACACACAGTAGGAACTCAATATGTGGTTATTGCAGGAGTTAGTGAAGGGGCATGGAGGGTCTCATGGGGATCTAGGGGAGAGTCCTGCCTTCCTTCCCTTTGCTTCTGGGACATAGCCTTTGGTCTGCTCCTGCTAAGGCATCTGCCTCACTGCCTATGTCACTGGCTCCCATGGGTCCTTGGGAAGGGCAGGCAAACATAATGGGGGCAGGGGACAGAAGTGTCCTGAAGGGGTGATGGAGAGCACAAATGAAGGTGCCCCCTTCTTGTGTCATTTCCCCAGGGGAACAGGGACTAACCTCTGAGTCCACAGACTTCTTCCAGAGCCTGATCTCCCGGAATGAGCAGGGGACAGGGCGGTACAGAGCTGGCTTGGTGGTTTGGGGAGAGGAGAAGCCACAGCTACTGACAATGATGCTGATGGGCCTGCTGAAATGGGGACTGTGGCCTCTCCCCCGGGGGCGCAATGTCCCCCACACACACATGCCCACACACACACACACACACACATGCATGCACACGTGTACTCATTTCAGCCTCCTGCTGCCACAGGGAGACTGGGGTATCCTGAGCTGGCCCAGATCATGGGCCACCTCTCAGGCCACCTGGGTCTCTGGCCACCTTCTCTGCCTGTCTGCTGGTGCTAGGCTGTGAAGTGGGAGCTGGGTCAGGACTGGGTGGTAGAGGAAGCTGCCTCAGAACCAAGCAGCCAGTGAGCATGTGGGAGGGAGGGAGCGGCAGGAGCTGGAAGACACCTGCTGCCTCGCAGCCCACCTACCTCTGGAACATTTTGGACGGGGAATCTCCTTGCCATCCAGAATCAGGCCCGCCTCTGAGCTCAGACTGCTGCTGCTTCCAACTTAGGGCACTCTCCCCAGCAAAATGAGGATCATCTGCGGCCACATGAAGAAATATGGGGGGCTTTTTCATTATAATCCCTGAAGCCAGCTTCCAGAACCTTTTAACAGCAGAGGTGGGAGAGACCTCAGGACAGTGGAATCCAGGGCTTTGCCTACTTGAATGTGCACATGAATTTCCTGGGATTTTGTTAAAATGCAGATTCTTACCCAGTGAGTAAGAACTGAAGTTCTGCATCTCTAGCCAGCCCCTGGGTGATATCGACACAGCTGGTTGGCGAGCCCCGCTTTGAGGAGAAAGGCTCTTATCCATTGCTTCAAGCTCAGGGCCAAGGGAGGCGAACGGACGGGCTCCAGGCTGCAGAGGATTAGAATGCAGGCCTTGCTCTGACCCACTCTGCACAGCCCTGGGTGGGTTCCACATTCCTCTTGGATAGCTGCCCGCACCAAGGGAGAAAAGCTGGGACCCGCTGCTGGATGCTCCAGCTGAGACCGCAGACAAGCACGCGCTGCTGGGGCGGGGGCAGGCCTTGTGGTGGGAAAGCCGCCTGGGCTGGGGAGCCCTTCCCTACCTCCAGAACAGGGGAGGCAGCTCTGTCTGCATCAAGACACCATGTCTAGGGCACCTGGCCAGGAAGAAGGAGGGGATGAAGTAGCCTAGAGATGGCCTCTCAGCTCCCACAGCCCCATGTCATCCCAGGCTCAGCCCACCTGCTACAGGTGAGAGGGAGGGCCCTTGTGTTCACACACACACCTCCATAGTTAAGTCACTCGGCAGCCCCCTTGTAGATGACAGGCAATCTGCCCCTACTCACTCTTGGCCCAGCTGCCCCCATCACAGTCTAAAGTTTAGATAGGAAGAAAGGCCAAGGAGCCCAGGCCCCAGGGGCAAGGGACAGCAGCAGGACAGTTTCTGCTCCGAATGCATTCAGATCTACTAATTTCTGTGGACTGAATGTAGGAGAGAATGGCAGGGAGCCCCCAGTCTGTGGATGGAGGCAAAAAGCCTACCTTCAGGGAGCTTCTAGTCCAAGGGGAGATGAACTACCCCTGCCCTCAGAGAGACACTGATTGAGAGAGAGAGGCAGAGCCCCTACTCTTAGGGAGTCACCAGTCTGAGGGAGGAGGCACAGTTCCTGTTCTCAGATCACTCCTGTTCTGAGGGGAGCTCTCACTTTGGCTAGTTGTCAGTTCCGCAAGAGGTGGGGGCAGAAGAGGTTAGGATATGAAAGCTCTCTGATTCCAGACTGAAAGTCTGTGGAGATTATTGTGGCATGTAGAAAACTTTGATTTTTTGCTTTTGCTGGTAATGGACTGAAATGGCAGGAGAACTGGAAGCAGATAGCAGGAAGGACCTCCTCCCACCCGTGAGAAGTGAGGGCACCAGTGTAGGTGGGGTTTGGTACAGGGAAGGATCTGCTTCCCCACCCCCACCTTGTTTGGACACTTACCCCTGAGGCTCAGGTGTGATGCAGCAGTTGGTGGGTGAATGGTTTGGCTCTGTGTCCCCATCCTAATCTCATCCCAAATTGTAATCCTCACTAGTCGAGGGAGGGACCCCGTGAGAGGTGACTGGATCGTGAGGGCAGTTTCCTCCACACTTTTTTCTTGTGAGAGTGAGTAAGTGCTCACAAAAGATGCTGGTTTTATAAAGGGCTCTTCCCCTTCACTGTCTCTGTCTCTCCTACCGCCCTGTGAAGAAAGGTGCCTGCTTCCCCTTTGCCTTCCGCCACTGTAAGTTTCCAGAGGCCTCCCCACCCGTACAGAACTGTGAGTCAATTACATTTCTTCCTTTATAAATTACCTAGTCTCAGGAAAGTTCTTTATAGCAGTGTGAAAATGGACTAATACAGTGGGGTTTGGAGGAGGGGAGATCACCTTTCAAAGCTTCTTGAGGACGGTTTGGAAGTGCAGTTCTTGAGAACAGACAGGACCTAGCAAGAACCTCTGCCCAGGTGTTCAGGACAACAGAACCTTCCCCACTTCCCTGAAGGCTATAGTCCTCATCAACAGCACCCCAAATGAGAAGCCCCTCCCCATTTCCTCCACCATCAGCAGCACAATGGCCAGACCACTAGGCTGCCATCAGGAGACCTGGGTTCACTTCCTAGCTCTGTTTCTGATTTGCCATGTGACCCCATGCCCTAAGCCTCTCTGAGTCTCAGCCACCTCATCCATCACAGGGAGAAGAGAGGCCAGCACCTGGGACTCTTGTGGGTTAAATGTGATGCTGTCAGTGAAAGCAGCTGGTAGGCTGTAAATCATCCCTTAAGCACAATGGGCAATCACAACAGTTTAATTGTGATCATGCACCTTACTATGGTGACAGCATTCAGTATCTCCTGTCAGGGTAACGTGACACTGCCTGCCTTCTGGGATCGCAGAGTCTCAGGCAGAAACACAGGCCTTAACACACAGGCTCCTCTTGATAGCCAAGGCCCATCCTCAGGAAGCCATTAGGTCCCACTGGGCCCCATACCTCCAAATTTCAAGCAGCTCCACCAGGTGGGTCCTGGGCTTGTGGAGGGCAGTCAATTTACCTGCTTAGCCCCTCCCCCAGGCCCCAGGAGCTGACAGCCCAGAATACTGAGCATTAGGTAGTCACTGTCCTCTTTCTGAAAAACACAACTCTATTAAAATAACAGCATGATTTTGTTAATTTTTCTCCATTGTGAGTGAGTAGCTGTAGGAACCAATTCATTCAGCTCCCTGCTGCCTGGTTGAGTTTCCTAAAATCCCCCTTGGCCCTTGTCACTGCATTTCCTTCCCCAAGAGCTTTCAATGGCTCCCAAGCTCACGGAGGATGAAGCCCCAAATCCTAGGTCTGAGATTTTGGAACCTGCCCCATCTGGGCCCTCCCTACTTCCCTGCACTGACAGAACTTCACACTCTGGATGAACTGGGCTGTCTATTCCATATCCTTGTCTTTGTCTTTTTCAGCTGAGCTCATTTAAGGCTCAGCAAATCCAGTTTCCTCCATGAAGGCTGCTTTGATTGCCATAGTCCAGAGTTTCTCCAAGTGGACTTACACTGTTGGCATCATAATCACATAAAATGCATGCAGGGAGGAGGGGGTGTGAGACCTATTGGCTCAGACTCCCAGGAGTGGGTCTGGGAGTTTGCTCATTTAACAACCCCTACCCCATCATGCTCCACTGCCCAGCCCTTGGTAACTCACTGACCTGCTCTGAACCCTTGTAGCACCCGGGCCAGGACCTCTCACCCGATATATCACATGATGGACGTGATGGGCTAGACACAACAAAAGCCCTCTCTCTATAAAACACCAAATCCTTCATAAACCATATTGAATGACATGGGGCTTGGGAGAAGTCAGGGAAATCTTCAAGGCTGCCTTGAAGGAAAATGTTGATATGGGCTCTATGTGGGGCTACCTGTAGGAAAGGCAAGGACACTAACCTGAGACTCCTCTTTTAAGGCAGGAACTCAAGTGGCTGGTGTCCCCTGGCTTCCCGCAAAAGCTATTGCAAATTGTCTCTGAAGGAAAACATTTCAATTTAGTGCCCCAAGATTCCCACGGGTGAGGATTAAGTGAAACAAATTCACTATCAAAGTTCACCAAATTCTGGAGAGGACGTGGAGAAACAGGAACACTTTTGCACGGTTGGTGGGAGTGTAAATTCGTTTAACCATTGTGGAAGACAGTGTGGCAATTCCTCAAGGATCTAGCACTAGAAATACCATTTGACCCAGCCATCCCCTTACTAGGTATATACCCAAAGGATTATAAATCATTCTACCTTAAAGACACATGCACACGTATGTTTATTGCAGCACTATTCACAATAGCAAGGACTTGGAACCAACGCAAATGCCCATAGATGATAGACTGGATAAAGAAAATGTGGCACATATACACCATGGAATACTATGCAGCCAAAAAAAAAAAGAATAAGTTCATGTCCTTAGCAGGGACATGGATGAAGCTGGAAACCATCATTTTAAGCAAACTAACACTAGAACAGAAAACCAAACACCAAATGTTCTCACTCATAAGTGGGAGTTGAACAATGAGAACACATGGACACAGGGAGGGGAACATCACACACTGGGGCCTCTCAGGGGATGGGGAGGCTATGGGAGGGATAATATTAGGAGAAATACCTAATGTAGATGACGGGATGACAGGTGCAGCAAACCACAATGGCACACGTATACCTGTTAACAAACCTGCACATTCTGCACATGTATCTCAGAACTTAAAGTGTAATTTTAAAAAGAAAAGAAATGGAATGAGGGATAAGATAATTAAAAGGCAATTAAACCTAAAAAAGAAAAAAAAAAAAAAGAAAGAAAATGAGCCACCAGGAGTGACAGCCAGCAGAAATCATAAATGCCAGATTTCAATTCTCAAGGAGTTCAGATACTAGGGTTATCAGACACTGATTACAAAACAATCATGCATAAAACATTTAAAGAAAGAAAAGATGGAACAGCAAAGATGATCATGCAACAAAAGACTCAAAAATAATGAGGAAGATTTTTAAAGAACTGAATATACCTTATAATAAAAATCAACTCAACAGATGGGTCAAACAGGGATTCCACGTACCTGAAGAATTAGTGGAGACTTTGATTACAGCACAGCAAGTCAAGGAAATGCAGTATGAAAGAGGGGCTAAGCGAAGTGGAAGCTAGAATCTCAGAAGAAGAGTGAAGATGGAGAAAACGAAATAATTGAAAATGGCTGGAAATTTTCCAATTTAGATGAAACATGTGGACTCACAGAGACAGGAAGCACCATGAAAAGCAGGATAAGTTAACAAGGCTCATCTAGACCACCTGGTGAGGTCACCTGAATTTCATGGATTCAGGGCCCAGTAGGTCCTAACTCGTATCCTGAAGATAGGCCTTGGCTATTAAGAGAAACTCACTGTGCAGAACATCAACAAAAAGACGACATCCTCAAAGGAGCTGGAGAGGAAACAGATCTCATGCCATGCTTCCATGTCAGTTCCCTGCATAGGAGCATTGCCTAGTCTCTCCAGCCAGACTAAAGTCCCTTCACACCCAGGCCTCCATCATCTGTGTGCCGTTAGGTGCATCACTCACCCTCCGAGCCTCAGGTTTCTCACTGGTCAAAGGGTTGAGGGGCATGTTGCGATATGGTCGAAAAGAGTGTTGTTTTTGGAGTCAGGCAGACCTGGGATACACTCTGGCTCTACTACTAACTCGCTGAGGTCATTTCTGCTTTCCTGGGGCTGATGCTAGGTCATTGGCGTGTGTTGTTTATGTCGAAGTTAAAAAGAATGAAGAGCAACATGAGAAAACACCCAGGTAAAGATTCTGATGTTCAAACTATTCATTTAAGTTCCCACTCTGTGTTCAGGCATTCCTTACACATCCTCTCGTGGAGCCCTCAAAACACCCCTGGAAAGTGGCTGTCATCGGGAGAGGGGCCAAGGCGTGAGAATATCTTCCCCCTCAGCTCACGCTGTACTTTCAAGCGCCTGTGCAAGCCTCCTCTATCTTAATTTTCTTTCCCCTCCTTCCTCGCTGGCTCCCACTCTCACTCTCTCCCTGACACCAGCACACATTCCAATGTACTTCATAGGTGTCCTTGAATACGTCTGCCTATCCTTGCTAAATGTGTCGTGTTGGTTTCAGGGAAAACGTGTTTATAATTTCCATCAAAGATGTTGTGCTATGGACCTTCATTCTCTTTCTGTATTTCCTCCTCAACATTCTATTTTTATTTTATTTATTTATTTTTTAGATGGAGTCTCGCTCTGTTGCCCAGGCTAGAGTGCAGTGGCGCGATCTTGGCTCAGTGCAAACTCCGCCTCCTGGGTTCACGCCATTCTCCTGCCTCAGCCTTCCAAGTAGCTGGGACTACAGGCGCCGCCACCACAGCTGGCTAATTTTTTGTATCTTTAGTAGAGACGGGGTTTCATCGTAGTAACCAGGATGGTCTCAATCTCCTGACCTCATGATCCATCTGCCTCGGCCTCCCAAAGTGCTGGGATTACAGGCGTGAGCTACCGTGCCCGGCCAACACTCTATTTTTAATATCTATCCCTGTATCTGTCGGTACACCTAGCATGTGGCTTTTCATTGCTGTTTACCATTTCATAGTATGCATAGCATCCCCGAAGCAGCAGGACAGTTTTCTGCTCGGAGTGCATTCAGATCCACTCAACTCCTGTGGACTGAATGTAAGAGAGAATGGCAGAGAGCCCCAGTCTGAGGATGGAGGCACAGAGCCTGCCTTTAGGGAGTTTCTAGTCCAAGGGGAGATGCCTCCCCATCCCCACATTTCACACTTCGCAGGTGAGGTGACCAAGGCTCAGAGAGACTAGATGACCTTGCCCAACGTCATACAGCCAGTGAGGGGCTCGCTTTTGTCAGAATCTTCACAGCAGACATCTATCCCTTCACAGATTCAAAGGCAGCAGCTTATTGCCTCTTCTCCCTGGGCCCATGGACCTACCTACCTGTTCTGGGCAAAAAGATCTATTCCTGGGCCTCCACTGGCCTCCAAAATACCCCACTTTTCCTGGTGCCTAGGTTCTTAAAGGCCCCATCCTCTTCTTTTAAACCTGTTCAGTGGATTTCTGGTTTTTTGTTTTGTTTTTTGTTTTTTGAGACAGAGTCTTGCTCTGTTGCCCAGGCTGGAGTACAGTGGCGCAATCCTGGCTCACTGCAACCTCTGCCACCCAGGTTCAAGTGATGCTTCTGCCTCAGCCTCCCAAATAGCTCGGATTACAAGCACCCACCACCACGCCCAGCTAATTTTTGTATTTTAGTAGAGACAGGGGTTTCACTGTTTTGACCAGGCTGGTCTCGAACTCCTGACCTCAAGTGATCCACCCACCTCAGCCTCCCAAAGTGCTGGGATTATAGGCGTGAGCCACTGCACCCAGCCTTCAGTGGATTTCTTTTACAGTATTTAGCTTGACGTATTTAATTAGGTAACATACTTTATTTGAATAGGTAATACCATTGTATGTTTCAATATTAGAAGATATGAAAGAGTATACAGAAGTGAAATCTCCCTCTCTGCTGACCCCTAACCACATAGTTCGCCAACCTGAAAACAATGACTGTTACCAGTATTTTATGAATCCTACCAGAGATATTTTATCCATATGCAAAAATGTTTACATGATGTTCTCAGCCCCACTTTATGCAAATGCTAGCATACTCTTTATACTTTCTACATTCTACTTTTGTCACATCAGACTCTGTCTGTAGGATTTTTCCCTATCAGCACTCTCTAACAGCTTCTGCTTTCTTTTCTTTTTTCTTTTCTTTTCTTTTTTTTTTTTTTTTTTTTTTTTTTTTTTTTTTTGAGACAGAGTTTTGCTCTTGTTGCCCAGGCTGGAGTGCAATGGCGTGATCTTGGCTCACTACAACCTCCGCCTCCGGGGTTCAAGCGATTCTCCTGCCTCAGCCTCCCGAGTAACTGGGACTTACAGGTGGCCACCACGCCCGACTAATTTTGTATTTTTAGTAGAAACGGGATTTCTCCATGTTGGTCAGGCTGGTCTCAAACCCCCGACCTCAGATAATCCGCCCGCCTTGGCCTCCCAAAGTGCTGGGATCATAGGCATGAGCCACCACATTCGGCCTCTGCTTTCTTTATGGCTGTGTAGATTCCACTGTATGAATGTACCATCATTTTTTCAACTAGATCCCTACCAATGGACATCAGATTGCCCAACCTTTTCATTTTAAAAATGCTACAGCAAACACCCTTATGCCTATCTCCTCTCTCCTGGAGGCAGTGGAGTGAATATTACGACGCCCTGCTCAGATGAACCAGAACTCTCATTCCCCCAACTCCCAGGAGCAGGGCGTTAGCTGCTGAAAGCTCAAAGCTGCAAACCTCTTCAGGAACTGCCCTTCACTGACTCTTAATCAGGGCCATGTCCCTCCCTGGGGTATAGACATCCACTGAGGGATCCAGAAGGGGCCCTTCCTGAGTTTGGGATGTCTCTGCAGGGCTGTCCCCGCGCGGAGCTCCTGTGGGATCTTCATTGCAGAAACCGCTCTCTCTGCTCATCCTGCCTCCCTTGATCCCCTGCAGGCGTTGTTCCCAAGAACATTCCCCAATAAATCTCCTGTATGCAAATCTCTGCCTCAGAAATTGTTTCCAGGGAATCCAATCAAAGACAGAAAGTCTGCTTGTAGGGTAAATTCCTAGTTAGGAAATCAAAGAACGAATGTTTATATGTGCTTATAAATTGGGTAGATTTCAACATATTTTCAAGGGACTGCACAACAAGCTATGTATGCAGCAAGCATGCAATAACTGTGCTGAATGGATCCCTTCCACTTGACCAGGGCTAGAGTGCTTTTGTACAGATGGTCACAGGATTTTTCGGCACCCCTGTATGACAGGCAGCTGGGGAGCTGGGCTGGGAGGGGGCTGCTTGCCCAGGATGGCACGGCTGGTGTGGCAGAGGCAGGGTCAGCCTGGTTCACAGTAGATGTGAAGACTGGGGCCAGTGGAAGCCCACAGTGGGACCAGGGAAAGGAGGCAGGGGGCACTGTAGGAAGGCACACACAACGGAGTGTGCAGCCAGAGGTTCCAGGCCCTGTGAACCTGCACCATGTGGGGAGGGTCCTAAAAGTGGCCCCAAGGTCGTCTCCTTTTGGTGTGCTTGGACCCTTGGAGTTTTCCACTGGAGCTGGAAGGGTGGTTCCTCATGAGGTGAAGCAGGCAGTTGCTAAAGGAAATGGACCCCAAGTCAGGTAGGGGTGGGGATGGGAAACTTTCTTTCCTTACTTCCTCTCTAGAGGATTCTTTCTCTGTCCCACCCAGGTTATCTCCTCAAAGGCAAATCTAAGCCCAGATATAGAAAGGGAGGCAGAAAGGGATAGAGAGCCTTCCTCGTGTTCATGCCTGTGCGTGTTCCAGCCTTCCCCCTCCGCAGTTCCTCCTGCAAAGGGCTATCCCATGCAAATGGGCCATCTGAGGCATTCAGTGACTGTTCAACATCACCAATACGTTAGCCTCAGAGACCGGGCTCCACCCGGGGCCTCCTGACCTCCACCTTAAACCCAAGTTTCACACCCTGGTATGGGATGGAGGCAGGGCATAGCAGGAAGGGGGCAGGCTGGGAGCCTTTCCCCCAGGGCTGCTCCACCCTCAGAAGGTCAAGCTCTAGGGTCCCAGCTCAATGCTACTCATGAAGGAGGGCAAGCAGACCCCACACCCTCTTTCATCTCGATACTGCCTCTTGCCCCAAGCCTGGACTGACAGAGTCCCAGTCAATCACAGTGTCATCACCAGGCCACTGCCCACACAGTGTCATCACCAGGCCACTGCCCAAGGAGTTTCCAACTTTAGGGACTGTAGCAGGGGGTGAGGGGAGGGCAGAGTTCACAGAACCTCTGAGGCAGGGTCCTGCTCATCTCCCATCTCTGATGCCCCCCAGACCACCCAGTCTCCCCCGCCCTCTCTCTTCTCACCCGAGCTTCCCCTCTCCTCAAACTCTCGAGGCCACGGTAAGCTGTTAGACGCCAAGAAAGACAAATTCAGACTCACGTGAGAGCCGAGTACAAGCTCTCCACAAGCTACTCAAATGTCTGTCTGACTTTTAGACTGCACAAAAATAGTTTTATGCACTAAAATAACCTTTGTAAGCATTTATAACAGTCCTGACGTATGTCCAGCCCTGACAGCTAGCTTTCAACAGGGCTCTCTCTACTCCACACACCCTCAGCCTGCACGGCCTCCACCTCCCCCGCTCCTCTGCCTTGCAGGTCATCCTTTGCATGCTCCAACTCTCCTCTAAGAACCCCCCCTTTAGGGTGCCTCCACCATCCTCCCAGGGGAGAAGTGCCCCCTCTCCCACCCAGGAACCCCTGCTGATACTCAGTGTCATGGGTTCATTACTGTGCCCTACCTGCCCCTATCAAATTTATTTTCTTTTTTCTTTTCTTTTCTTTCTTTTTTTTTTTTTTGAGACAGAGTCTCCTTCTGTTGCCCAGGCTGGAGTGCAGTGGTGCGATCTCAGCTCACTGCAACCTCCACCTCCTGGGTTCAAGTGATTCTCCTTCCTCAGTCTCCCAAGTAGCTAGGACTACAGACGTGCGCCACCATGCCCAGCTAATTTTTGTATTTTTAGTAGAGACGGGGTTTCACCATGTTGGCCAGGATGGTCTTGATCTCTTGACCTCATGATCTGCCCGCCTTGGCCTCCCAAAGTGCTGGGATTACAGGCATGAGCCACTGTACCCAGCCCCAAATTTCTATATTGACATCTCAACTCTCAGTATCTCAGAATGTGATCTTATTTGGAAATAGCGTCATTGCAGACATGATGAGTTAAGAAGAAGTCATACTGGAGTAGGGTGGGCCCCGAATCCAATAAGACTGACTCTTTATTTTTAAAATAGCCATATGAAGAGGGAATAATGCAAAACCCCCAAATACAAGGCATGCCACAGTTTGCCAGCAAATCACCAGAAGCGAGGAGAGAGGCCCGGAAAAATTCTCCCTCACAGTCCTCAGAGGGAGCCAGCCCTGCCCACACATTGGTCTTTAACTTCAAGCCTCCAGAACTGTAAGAAAATAAACTTCTGCTGTTTAGGTCACCTGATCCGTGGTACTTTGTTAGGCCAGCCCTAGCAAATGAGTGCTCTCAGTGAGCACTTAGTCTGCACAGGCTAATACTCAGCTCCTCACCAGGGTGAGCTAATGCATTCCTGGGTGCTGTGAGCTAGGTGCCTGTTACCCTCATGTACACTCTGGGAAACTGAAACTTAACGCTGCTAAATGGTAGAGCCAAGACGAGGACGCAGGCCCTTGACTCCAGAGCCTGTGTTCTTAACCACTAGCCTCTATGTCCTTGGATGATGATGATGACAATGATTGATTGATAATGGTGATGATGGTGATGATGATGATGATGATGGAAGGAAGACCTACAGAATCCCTCTAGGCTCTGACCTCAGTGCTTGGTGATTCCCACAGCAACACGAGGGAGAAAGAAATCCTCCCTCCCATGGCCTCAGGGGCTTGTCCAGGCTCCTAGCCATAAAGAGGCAGGGCCGGGATCTGATACAGGACCTCCTGTCTCCTATAGATAGACACCCTATTGCAGTTTGGTACAGGTGTGCACATCTGTCTTCCGGCCCAGCTGCGTGTGCCCTGCCAGACAAGAGGAGCTGAGCAGCCAGGTCTCAGTGCCCTGGGGCCCAAAAGGATGTTGAACACACAGCAGGGACTCCATAAATGCAGGTGGGAAGAGAGAACCCACTTGTGCTTCCGCTGAGGCCTCCTTGGCCCTCATAACATTTCACACACAGCTCCAAGTATCGACGGAATTCTCGTCTCAGCCTGCTAAATGTCTGCCTAATTTTCCACTCTATTGACAGACTCCATTTTACTTAACTGGCCCCTATTGTGTAGCAATTGGATGGTTTCTCATCCTCTCCTAAACTAAGGGGATGTGCCAAGGATGCCCACGCTGTGGTGTCACTGCATTCCGAAGGAGCCTTGAAAGAACGTTTCTGTGCCACTAGCAGCAGCAGGGTCAACTGTGGGGAGGCTTGGGGACAGGCCTGGGTCTGTCCTCGGGGCTCAGTAGGCATCACCCTGTTCCCAGTCACCCTCTGGTCCTGTCCTCAGCCCTGGCCCGCCTTTGCGGACCCCTTTGAAGGAGGAAAGACCCTGCTTCCACATGGCCTGCCCCCACCCTGACCCGCCCTGCTCTAATTCCCCACTTTCTTATCTGCTCCGCTTACTTCTAATCTTCCCCGGAATCAGAATCCCAGAACCCTCTGGGTAATGTTCACCAAACCAGCACTGAACCAGGAGCTGGGGATTCAGCCATGCCCTGAAGAGACAACCTGCCTGCTCATGGAGCTGACATTCCAGGGTGGGGAGAAGGGAATGAATGATATGGCAGGTGGCCACCAGCGCTGTGGTGACCAGAGGGGAAGCTGGTGGTCTAAATAGGGTGGTCCAGGGAGGCCTCTCTGGGGAGGTGAGCAGAGAGCTGAACAAAGAGAAGGAGTGAACCATGTGGACATGTCAGGAAGAGCTTTCCAGGCCAAGAGAACAGCAAGTGCAAAGCGCCGGAAAGGCTGGTATCGGGAGACAGCAGAGGCCGGTGTGGCCAGCGTTGGGGAGGGACCAGCGGCTGCATGGTGCAGGGCTTCTGGACCCGCCTAGCAGCCTTGGCTTGTGTGCTGGGTGAGATGAAAAAGTTTGCACGGGTGTGGGGCCTCAGCAGCCTTGTTTTAAAAGATCCCTCTGGCTGTGATGAGAATAGACGATGGGGGTACAAGGGTAGAAGCAGATGCAATCACCCAGGTCAGCGGTGGCCCAGGCCAGGTGATGGCAACGGGCATGTATGCAAGTGCCCACACACTGACACACAGACATACACACACTCACTCACACGACACACACACACACAGCACACACATGACACACAGACACACACACTCACACGACACACGACACACAGACCCACAAACACACAGAGATACACACATAGACACACAGATACACATGGACAGACACACACGGACACTCTTAATCATTCCAAATCTATGTTGAAGTCAGGATTGATATCATGATCACCTCTAGAAAGAATACACACAGACACACACACACTCTTAATCATTCGGATCTATGTTGAAGTCAGGATGGATATCATTATCACCTCTAGAAAGAACCTCAGAAATCCTTTCCCATCCACATTTTCTAGATGACAAAACTGAAGCCCAGTGAGGGGAAGAGACCCGCTGGCCACACACTCAGTTGGGATCGTAGACCTGGGGTCTCTGTTCAGACCCTGCTCCTGTGCTCTTGCCCCAGCATCTCTCTCTGCCTCTTAAGCTTTTCACTGTGTGTCCCTTCCCCTCGTTGTCCCTCTCCGTTCCCGGTCTTTGTCTCTCTATCTCTGCGGATGCCTTCATGCTGATTTCTCCTCCTGTCAGGCCTAATTTGGAACATTAATTAGTGATGAATTAGCAACGTAAATCCCAGCAGTTGCCGTCGCCTGGTACCCACAGGCTCTTGGAAGGGACCTTGCAAATCTGATCTTAATACCTCTCACCTCCTCTCCTAGGGCAATTACTTCTCCCATCATTTGTCTGCGGAGGCTGTGTCCAACCCCCACCCTCCCAGCCCGGCTGAGGACAACAAGTTCATCTTTGTCAATTAATTATTGAACGGTTTATTTCGCACTGGGAGGCGATAAGAGAAGGAAAAGCCGAATGTTGTGAAATCATCACCGTAATTATACAGACCCTGCTGCATCGCTCAGCATCACAACGCTGCAGGTGCCTGTGGGAGGCAGGGAGAGAAGGAAAGGGCAGAGGCCCCAGGAGGGAGGCCTGACTGTGTGGTCTTAGGACAGCCTTTGGGCCTCTCTGAGTTGTGTTGGACAGACACACCCATACGGAGCTTGTGGAGCCCACCTCCACGTGAGGAGGGGATCCACAGAATTAAGGTCATAGGTACACAGGTGCAGGCCCCTGCTTCTTCAGCTGAGGCGATCAGACTATAGGAGGGCTGAAGATGTCCTTACGGTCCTTCCCACCTGAGCTTCAGAGGCCCACAGCAGGCCAAAAATACAGTGGCATGGTAGAGGGTCCTTGATACTCTAACAGAAAGCCCTTACGACAACCTGCAAAGCCCAGAGCATCTGTCCCAGCCCCAGCCCTCACCCCCAGCCTTTTACCTCTCACTTCATCTCTGATGACTCCCACTTTTGCTTATTCCACTCTAATCACACGGATCTCTTTGCTACTCGCTGTACCTGCCGGATATACGCCCGCCCCAGGGCCTTTGAACATGCTGTTCCTGCTGCTTAAAGTGCTCTTTCCTCAGAAAGCTGAGTGGCTCTATCACTTCCTGCAGGTCATCCTCAAGCACCAGGTTTCAGGGAGACCCACGCTGAGCATTTCATTCAAAAATGTGGTGGGGACCCCAAAACAAACCGTCTCTATCTCTCTTCCTGTTTTATTTTTCTCCAGAACACTTCATCACATTTCATATATGATGCACTTTACATATTTGTCTATTCTCTGTCTCTTTCTCTCTTACAGAGCATAAGCTCCACAAGGGGCTGGGATTTTCGTATGCTCATCCTCCAGCACCCAGCCCCTGCATTCCGCCTGTGTCTGCAGTGCTTAGAACTGTGCCTGGCACAAAATAAGTGCAGAGTTCATTATTACTGAATGAGTGAATGAATGAACAACTATTTGTGTGGAACAAAGCCTGGATGTGGAAAGGACAGGGGTGAGTTCTTTTTCTTGGAACAGGCCAGCAAGGGCCACCGCAGGACCAGGAATTTAGGAAGACTCTTGGCACAGATGGGAGGCCCTGGCCAGGAAGGAAAACTGCTGGAAAAATCATTTTAAAAGCAAGTGTTCCAGTTGATTTCGTGTCTGTGCATGCCTCGAGGCTGGCATGTTTGATGCTGCCCCTCCATCGGTCACATGCAGAACGGCCCCCAGCCCTTCTCAACTCTCCCCAGGGAGGGCACAGGAGCATGAGTAGTTGTGGACACTTTGATTAACTCCCCAGCAAGAGTCCCTACGCCTGCGTCTCCTTCTCTCCCAAGGCTGTAATGGGGGGCAGTGAGCCAGGGGCTGGGGAGGGGTGGAGGTGACTGAAGAGGGGAGTGGGAGGAGGGAAAGGGCTTCTGCCCTACCATGGGGAGATAGGGAAGATGAGTAGGGAGATAATGTGGGGCGGGGGGGTTACTTGGTGATATGTGTGGGGAGGTATTGTGGTCAAGAAGGCAGCTCTCTCTCTGGGACAGAAGGAGACGCAGAAAGAGAGACCTCCAGGGGGCTTAGGTAAGGCTGGGGTCCCTGGTGGCCCAGCTCTTCTGAACAGGACCCTCTCTCCCTGATGCTCTTCACCGCCCTCTTCGCAGAAATATGCTGCCTCTCCCCCAAGAAACGAAGATGGTGATTTTTTAAAGCCAGTTTTCCCCCAAATCTCTGGAGATGCTGGAGCTGTTGTTTCCATGGAAACCTTCCCACCAACCTCAGGGAAGGAGGAGCTGGGCAGCCGCCCCTGCCCCCACCACCCCCATACCTCCCTGGCTCCAGCCTGCAGGGGGCCTCAAGTTGAAAATAATCCCCCTCCCCCAGATTTTCCCAGCAGGGGCTCCGCTTCGCAGAGGGGAAGGCAGCTGGTTTTGTCTCTGCTGCTCAGGCCTAGAAGTGGGATCACTAAAACCCAGGCAAGAGGGAAGCAGGGCTGCAGCTGGGGCAAGCTCTGTCTTCAGTCAGCACCAGTCCCGGAGTGACTGGCCAGGGAAGGGCCCAGGGGCAGGATCTCTCCTTCCCAGGAAATCCCCAAAGATGCCTGTTTATCTCTGGCCCTGTCCATCTCTGGGGAAGTCCCATTCCTAGTCCCCAGTCCCACCTGATCTCATGAGGGATTGTGGCTTCAACTATAAAAACAGCAAAACAAAACAAAAAAGCGCACCTGACCCACTCAAATCAGAAAGGAATTTACCGGGAGGACACATCAAGTAGCTCCTTGCAGCCGGGCGCAGTGGCTCACACCTGTAATCCCAGCACTTTGGGAGGCCAAGGCGGGCAGATCACCTGAGGTCAGGAGTTCGAGACCAGCCTGGCCAACATGGTGAAATCCCATCTCCACCAAAAATACAAAAGTTGGCTGGGTGTGGTGGCATATGCCTGTAATCCCAGCTAATTGGGAGGCTGAGATAGGAGAATTGCTTGAACCCGGGAGGTGGAGGTTGCAGTGAGCCGAGATTGCACCACTACACTCCAGCCTGGGCAATAGAGGGAGACTCCGACTTGGAAGAAACAAACAAAAAAGAAAAGCAGCTCCTTGAATTGATGGGAAGGTGAGAAGCAGGCTTGGAAAATTGGCCAGAAGCAAAATAGGCTGGCTGAAGGGGAGGTAGGCAGTCATGGCCGGTGACCGCCCAGCTAGGGCAGGGGACATTGCGGCTTCTGAACACTGGCCACCTGAGGACACCCAGCTCATCTGGACACTGGCACATTGTGAGCAATTTGTGACAGTCCCACTTTTGCATACCACTCTCTCCAGGTCAAGATCCTAGGCAAAGGGAGAGTAGGAGGAGTTTTTTGGGAGCTGTTTTGTGTCCTGATTGTGGTGGTGGTGACATGAATCTATGCATGTGCTAAACATTCATAAAACAGCCAGGCCCAGTGGCTCACACTAGTAATCCCAGCGCTTTGGGAGGTCGAGGCAAGAGGATTGCTTGAGCCCAGGAGTTTGAAACCAGCCTGGGCAGCACAGCGAGACTGTCTCTATTATGTGAATAATTTTTAAATATAAAAATATAAAACATCACAAAACTATATACCAAAATAATTACATCAATTTTGCTCTACGTTAATTTTTAAAATAAAATCCTGGACAAAAGTGCCTTACTGGCCACGGTGGTTTGTGTGCCCACAGACCAGTTGCCAGGTCAGGGAAGGGAGACCCTAGGTGCGATCTCGGCTCACTGCAACCTCCGCCTCTGCACCCCTTTGGCTTTCAGAATGAGTTGGGGCTCTGCCATCTAGATTCACACTGTGGGAAATTCTGCTAAGAGGGAGGGAGTTTGGATATGGGGCAGCCAGCAGATGGGCATATATCCACTTCCCCCGAGGCGCCTTTGGGTCCTTGGGAGCTTCTGAGGAAATACCCCCCCACCCCACTGCGATGGCCACCCCTTCAGTCCAGCCAGCAGCCCCTGAAGGGGAGGAGCGAGGGCAAGTTTCCTAACCAATGGCCACAGGGGAACATGATCACCATGCTGGAGCAGGTGCACATGCTCAGGCTCTGATACACGTTCACACAGCCCCCCAGCATCAGTCTGGTCGTCAGGAGACCTGAGATTGAGTCTGGACTTTAGCCCTAATGTACCGCATGATCTTGGATAAAGCCCTCTCCCCTCTGGGCCAAGTTGTCTCCTCTGTGGAATGTGAGGCTTCTCGACGGTGTTGTCCAGCTCTGGCACGGTGGGCACTGAGGCACTACAACAAATTGAACTGGCTCTTAGGAAGCCTGGGTAAGTCCCTACCACTGTCCTGGACTGTGGTGGGTGGGTAAATGACCACATGTCGCAGGGAGAATCCGCAGGTCCTCCCGACGAGGAGCACTCTTATGCCAAAGGAGGAGGCTCAGGCCAAAGTAAGGACACTCCCCCTCCAGAGAGTAGGAGTGCAGCCTGGGTGATTCCCCTCCTGTTTGCCAGTGCGTGGATGGGACTCTGGGAGCCTGGGGATGGGAGGTGCAGCGGGTTTCCCAGGCCTGGACCCAAAGGGCATTATATCCTCTGAGACCCCAGCCTCCAGGGCAGTGGGGGTCTTGAATCAGGAGTTTTTAACAAGCTCAGCCCTGGGCTTCACACACTCCAACTCTCAGTGTCCAGGCTTGTGGATAATGTCCTCCCTATAAAAATGCAGCTTCTGATTGCTGCAGCTTGTGTGTGGAGCAGCTGGAAGGGAGAACGTCTCAGACCTGGATGTCCATGAGTGTGCATCCGAGCTTCTCTCCCTTCCTCTGAGCCACTGTGTCACCCTGATCCCCCCACCACTTTAAGCACCTCTTCCAGTCCTTTCCTTGTCTGAGGAGCTTGCCCTCCCCCTGGCATCATGTGGGTGAATGGGGGTCTTGAGAAGCGGCGGGAGGAGCCCATACTCCAGGGGGTCTTGGGAGGCTGAAGGCAAGGGGAACAGTGACAGCGTGGCTTTCTGCACAGCCTGAGAGACTGGACCAGATGACAACAGCGAGATGGCTCGGGATGCTGGCAGAGGAGGCAGGGCTGGGATGCACACATACCTGGGGCCCTCTCTCCTACCTTCACATGACCCTGGACCCTGCTCTCTCCCTGCCCCCCTGCCCACCTGGAGCCCTGCTGCCTGGCCTGGGCCAGGATCCCAGAGAGGAAGGAGGGGAGGGAGGGTGGCAGGGGCTCTCCAAGGGGCCTGCCCTACATGGCAGGAGGCGGGCAGAGGAGGGAGGGGAATGTGCCACAGGACAGCACAGGCTTCCCTGAACTCATTCACCAAAAAACCATGAGCCTTTCCCATGATTTTAAAGGTACCCTGTTGACCCGTCATGTTGCTATGGCTGTATGAGAAAGCCATGTGAAGATGAAACCAAGAGAGGCAACGCCGAGTGTCAGAAAGGGCGCCTTTCTCTGGCCTGCTCTCTCAGCAACCACAGGGCCCGTTCTGTTCCATCCCCACCCTGGCTGCTGGGTACCCGGCTCCAGCAGCTCAGGGAGGCTGGGGCCCTCTGCCCTGGGTGTGGCGATGGAGAGTGTGAAACTGGACACCAGGAGCATGGAGAAGGGAGAAAGAGGAAAAGCCCACTGGGAGCCAGCATTTTCCAAGGCCCTTTGTGCTGTCATGGCAGCAGAGGTGGAAGGTCCATCCAAGCTCCTTGGCTGCCGCCAGCTCGTGGGGAGGCACACAGATTAGCAAGACAACCCAGCTAATGCAGTCAGAGAGGGTGAGCACAGAGTTGACAGGAGGAGGCGCCGGCCCCACCAAGGGAGGAAGACGCAGCAGTGAGCCCCAGGGGAGAGGCCAGGGAGAGAGGCAGGAGGGGAGTTCAAGGGGCACCTGGAGGCCAGGAGGGGTGCCAGGGCAGCATAATTACACCTGTTCAGTGTGGAGCCGCTAGGATTCCTTCTGCTGTGCATCCACCTGCTTTATATGAGTTGATTAGGAGTTTGATTCTTGGCACAAAGTTAGGATGATGAAAATGCGTTCTACGCTATTCAGTCTGGTACTGTTAGCCCACATGTGGGTTCTGAGCACCAGAAATATGGTGAGGATGCTGAGGAGCTGAGCTTCCACCTGTATTACTTTTTTTTTTTTTTTGAGACGGAGTTTCACTCTTGTCACCCAGGGTGGAGTGCAATGGCGTAATCTCGGCTCACTGCAACCTTCACCTCCGGGGTTCAAGTGATTCTCCTGCCTCAGCCTCCCCAGTAGCTGGAATTACAGGCGTGCATCACCATGCTTAGCTAATTTTTGTATTTTCAGTAGAGACAGGGTTTTACCACGTCAGCCAGGCTGGTCTCGAACTCCTGAACTCAAGTGATCCAACGGCCTCGACCTCCTAAAGTGCTGGGATTACAGGCGTGAGCCACCGCGCCCTGCCCACTTGTATTACATTTTAATTAATACAAATGCAAATATAAGTAGCCACCAGGGCCTCATGGCTCCTGTGTGGGCAGCAGAGTATGGACACACTGGGGTACAGTGGTGATGTTGGGGAGACAGACATTAAACCAATACCCGTTGGTCTAGTGTCAGGTTGTGATCATTGCTATGGAGAGAAACTGAGTTAGAGGGATGTTGCCAGCTGCTGTTCTAGAGAGGGTGGTCAAGGAAGGGTCTTGTAAAAAGGTGACCTGTGCAGAGACTTGTGAGCAAGAAGAGGGTCCCTGGGGCATTCGGGAAGGCCACAATGCCTGCAGCACTGTGGGAAACGAAGTCCAAGTGGATCCAAGGACCAAAGTCAGTCAAGCCTTGCAGGCATGGAAAGGAGTGTGGGTTTTATGTTATGAAGTGAAGCCCGTGGTCATTGCCACAGCTGACAGGACCAGGAATTAGCACCTGAACCTACACTGGTAAACCCAGCTATCTGTTGCACCCGAGCAGCTGCTGCTGCACACCACTGGAGCAGTTCAGGGAGAAAACCAACAGCACGCTCACTGTATGTCTCTGGCTGTTTCCTCTTTCTGCTTCCCCTTCCCCACCAGTGAGTCTCTGTGTTCTGCTCATGCCAGTTCCCCTTCTCCCTGTTCTCTGCCCGCTTCTCTCTGGGCTGGTCTCTCTGAGACTCTGTTCCCCTGGCTGGCATGCCCTCCACCTCCCCTGATGGTTCAGCAGAGATGAAGCGGGCCTGACTCATGGGTGCGGGGTAATGTACTAGTGCAGGGGAGTGGTGGGGCCCAGTCTGGGTGCTGGAGTGAGAAGCATTAAGGCCTTAAAGACCCCTCATTCATGCCCAGGAGAAAGGCTGCCCCAGCTCTGGGAAAGGGTGATGCAGAAGGCTATGGGAGGGGAGTCCTGTTCTACAGGCAGAGCCAGGATTTGCCCAGGACCCCAGGAACAGGGTAAGCAATGCTCACCATTTCCCAGGTAACCAAGATAGAACGACCCTTCCCAGCTCCTTCCCAGTTCTTTCTTAGTCTCCATCTCAAGGAGACGCAAGGGGTTGCGGCAAAGGGTGTGCAGGAGTTTCTGTCTACCCAGTGGGTCTCTGAAGAGAGAAACGGAGGGGTGGCGTCTATCAGTTTCCTTGTTGCAGCTTTCACAAATTACTACAACCCTTGTAGCTTAAAGCAACACACATTTATTCTTTTATAGTTCTAGGAGTCAAGAGTCCAAAATGAATCTTACAAGGACTGAGAGCAGTGGCTCACCCCTGTAATTCCAGCACTTTGGGAAGCTGAGATGGATGGATTGCTTGAGCCCAGGAATTTGAGACCAGCCTGGGCAACATGGTGAAACTCCATCTCTACATAAAATACAAAAAATTAGCCAGGCGTGGTGGTGCATGCCTGTGGTCCCAGCTACTTGGGAGGCTGAGGTTGCAGTGAGCTGAGATTATGCCACAGCACTCCAGCCTGGGAAACAGAGTGATATCCTATCTCATAAATAAATCAACCAATACATCTTCTGGGGCTAAAATCAAGGTGTTGACAGGACTGCATTCCTTTCAGAGGCTCTGGGGAGGGAGGTGGGGGGCCCATTGTTGGCCTCTTCCAGTTTCTAGACGCTGCCAGCATTTTTTGATTTGGGGTGACATCACTCCAATCTCTGCTTCTACCACCACATCTCTGACTCTCCTGCCTCTTCCATTTATGGGGACCCTCGTGATGGCACTGGCCCACCCCAATAACCCAGGATAATCTCTCCCTCTCAAGATCCTTAATTTAATCATATCTACAATGTTCTTTTTCCAAATAAGACAGCATACACAGGCTGCAGGGATCAGGATGTGGACATCTTGATGGGGGCTGTATTCTGCTTATCACGGGGGCTCCACACAGGGTAGACTGCTGCAGCCCCGTGAGGACAGAACCCTGTCTTTTCTCACTGCTGTTCCTGCCTCTAGAGCTTGGGCAGAGTCACAGGATTGCACGGGCTCTGGAGCCACCTGCATTCATTCCTGGCTCTGCCTCTTCCTAGTGGTGATCCCTGGCAAGTCACTTAACCCATCTGTGCCTCAGTTTCTTTGGTGTAAAATGGGGATAATAACAGTACTACCCTCAAAGGTTTTTGATAAGGATTCAAAGAGTTAATTCATGTAAGGTGCAGAGCAGCACTCCTGGCACGTTCATAAGGGCTCCGGATGGAATGTGCAGTGCCCAGCACATGGTGAGCATCATTACGATTGCAGCTCCTTCTCTAATGCTTCCCTTGGGCCCAGCCCTGGGATAGGCCTGTGTCAACCACCGAAGAAGGTGGGACATTGCTTGTGCTCAAGGAATTCAGACTTGCATCAGGAATACAAAGGCTCAGCCGGGCGCGTGGCTCATGCCTATAATCCCAGCACTTTGGGAGGCTGAGGTGGGTCAGGAGTTTGAGACCAGCCTGGCCAATATGGTGAAACCTCCATGTTTACCAAAAATACAAAAATTAGCCAGGCATGGTGGGACACGCCTGTAATCCCAGCTACTCTGTAAGCTGAGGTGAGAGAATCATTTAAACCTGGGAGGTAGAAGTTGAAGTGAGCCGAGATCATGCCACTGCACTCCAGCCTGGGTGACAGAGAGAGAAACTCTGTCTCTAAAATAAAACAAAGTAAAATAAAATAAAATAAAATAAAGGCTTATAGACACATAGAACTTTACTTTTTCTGGAAGGACTTCTAAAAATTATTTCACAAATGTTTATGCTCTTACATTTTCTTCACGATGCATCTGTGATCGTCACTGGTGCAATCTGCCAAGTCCCTCCAGCTCGCCACCTTCTGGGCAGGTAGCAGAGTTGCACTCGTTGCCTCCACGTGGGTGGGCCAGGCTCTAGGACTGGTCCTGGCCAATGAGTTGTGAGCACCATGAAAGTGTCACTTTCAGGGTGTGGCATTTAATTCCTGGTGAGAGCGAGACCTTCCAGCGTCCTCTCTTTCCCTCTGTCACGGGGTCTCTGCCAGCCAGTGCTCTGAGTGACTGCCATGAGCACAGCCTCCTGCTGATGCACGACAAACATGGAGAGTAAGAATTAAATTGAGCTGTCCTGGCCCTGAAATTTAGGAGTTGCTTGTCACCTCAGCATAACCTAGCCTCTCCTGACCAATTCAGCAACTAAACTGGTTTACAGAGGAAAAAATCCAATCAACACCATCACACTATTATTGATGACTCACCATTCAATCACCATCTGTGTACCAATCTGTAACTTAAATCGTTGCGATCCACATGAACATCTACTTTTGTGCCTACTTTTCCACTTAACTTTTTTTCCCTATGTGTTTCTATCAGTTAGAACTTGATTTGACAATTAACGGCAGAAAATCCAAATTAACAATGACTTAAATACCCAGGGTTACTTTAATCCCTCAAGTAAAAAGTTCAGAAGTAGGCAGTCCAGGGCTGACATGGTGACCTGGTGATAATGAATCAGGTTCCTTCTTTCATGTGACTCTGCCATGCACAGCCGATGCCTTCCTCCAAATGGCCCAAGGTGGCTGCTGAAACTCAGACGATCACATCTGCATTCCGGCCCTCAGCGGGAAGGAAGAAGGCTCCAGGAGGGGCATGCTCCTCTCTGTAATGACACATGTCACAGATGACTGTTCTGTTTATATCCCTTTGGCCAGAACTTGGTCACAAGGCCACACCTAATTGCAAGGGAGGTTGGGAAATGGAATATCTCTTCTGGGCAGCCACGTACCCTGCTAACGTTTTTTTCTAAGGGAAGAAGAGAGATGGATCCAGGGAGGCAACTGGCAGTTGCTGCCACAGTGTGAGCTGTTATTCCTTCACATATAAATTCCATGGCTTAATGACCAGTTTGGACCTTTCTAATTTTTTTCACATTCCAGATAATCACATTAGTGCAAATTGCTTTTCTCCATTTGTGTTATTTTTTTGAGATTTATTTCCAAATGTGTGATAACCCGCCAAGCTGAAGGGCATGACTCGTTCTCTCCAGCAGTAGCTGCTGCTACGTTTTGCTGTAGCTCAAACAATAGAGCTGCGGAGAAATTGGGAGCCAATGTTCCCGTTTCCTCCCAACCAGGCCAGCATTGGCTCATACTGTTTGAATCTCTTTTAATTAATTTTACACGTGTGTTGTTTAAGGATGTTTCGTTTTCATGTTATTCATTGGCAGTCAGCTGAGATTTGGGCCCAGGGCTGGTTTCCAATCTATATTTTCTCACATATTAACTTTTTTTTTTCCAACTGGAAGGAAATCTTTAATGCCCGTTTTAGAGCTGAGAAAACTGAGGCCCTAAGGATGAAGTCACATGCAGTTATGGCAGAGCCAGTACTGCACCCTAGCTTGGACTCCTAGCCCAGTGCTCCTACAAACAACCTGTTTAGAGGATAAAGGAGGTATATGATGGAGGCTGAAATGCAGTGAGAAAGCACTGAATGGGAAACTGTGGGCCTCCTTAGGTGAGGTTTGTTCTGACTAATTAACCCTCATGGCTTTGTGCAAGCTGCTTCCTCTCCCTGGGCCTCACTTTCCCCAGATGCAGAGTAGGAAGGGCAGAGCAGATCCTCTCCAAGACCCTTCCAGCTCTTGATAGAAAGTACAATAATCAGTGCTAGGATAACTGAGGAGGATGGGGTAGGAAGGTGGGGAAGAGAGGGGAGATCCATGGGGCCTAGGGAAGGTGGCAGAGGTCAGGGATGGGGGTCTGGAGAAGGCAGGCTGGAGCCAGGGTCTCGTCTGCCTGCCTGTGTTTGCACTGTGCTGTCACTGTGTCTGTCTTAGGTTTGGGCTGAGGGTAAACATCCACAGTCTATTTTGGGTGTGCTGGTGAGCACTGAGTATTAGGATGAGGCAGGGTCACTCTTACCCCAGGGAGGTGGGGTATAGCCGGAGGTGCTTCTCCTGTGGTGACAGGGAGAGTGGAGGAATCTGGGGCCCAGAAGAGGAGGCCTCCTCAGGCCTGCTACTAGAAGACCTGGCCCCCTGCCCGTTCTCACTTCTCACAGGAGAGAGTGCTGCCCTGACGCTCCTATGGTCTCTTCTCAACACAGCAGCTACAGAGAGTTCTAAAAAAAATTAGCCAGGTGTGGTGATGCTTGCCTGTGGTCCCAGCTACTTGGGAGGCTGCGGTTGCAGTGAGCTGAGATTATGCCACAGCACTCCAGCCTGGGAAACAGAGTGATATCCTATCTCATAAATAAATCAACCAATACATCTTCTGGGGCTAAAATCAAGGTGTTGACAGGACTGCATTCCTAAGTACAATGGATCCTATTCTAGAGCTAAAATTGTATTACTCATCAGATCCAACCCTCCCAGAATGTTTTGTAAATATGACAACAGAAGCACAGAGGGGGAAAGTCGCTTTTTCAGGTCCCACGGTGAGTTAGTGGCAGAGCCTGAACAAAGTCCTGACTGCCGTTCTATTTTATCTTGTCACCACAAGCACATCTATTATAAGATAGGCCAGAGACACCCATCCTGCCCGTGGTAAGGCCTCGACACAGCCTTTCCAGATGTCCCTTCTCCTGAGAGGAAGCAAGGCGGGTGACAGTGTGGGCCCCGCGGAGCTGTCCTCTGTCTGGTTAACAGTGCTTTTCAGTGGCTGGCAGAAACCTGAGGGAAGAAAAGAGATTATTATAAAGTGCCTGTCATATGTTGGCATTGTGCACCTACCAAGATATTAAAATGGAGGTTTCAAAGTCATTGACATACAGTAGAGGTGAAATTTCAAAGTCAGATCTTACACACAGAATTTACCAGGGAAACGTTCGAGAACCAGGTGCTTAACTCGGAGCACCCTCAGTTAAGCCAAATAAATATAAGGAGGGTGGATAGCGGAAAAGAGAGGACGGGTGAAAAGATTACTCTAGAGAGAGCCCTTGCTATGCCGTGGATCCCATCTCACACCCACCAACATGCCTGTAATAAAAAAGGCAGATCGTAACAAGCGTTGATGAGGAAGTGGAGGAATTGGAACCCTCATATGCGGCAGAGGAAAACTATCTGGCAGCTCCTCAGAAAGTAAGTTACCCAGGAACTCTACTCCGGTGTAAATACCCAAGAGAAATGAAAACATGTGTCCACACAAAAACTTGTACATGAGTGTTCATAGCAGCATGAAGTCACCGTATTCTAAAAGTGGAAACAACTCAAAAGTCCATCACTGATGAGTGGATAACAAAATGAGATCTATTCATACCATGGATCATTCGGCCACAAAAAGGAATGATGTACTGATACATGCTGCAGCATGCATGAACCTTGAAAACACCATATGCATCGAGAATTAAACATTAAGTGAAAGAAGCCAGTTACAGGCTGGGCGCGGTGGCTCACGCCGGTAATCCCAGCACTTTGGGAGGCCGAGGTGGGCGGATCACGAGGTCAGGAGATCGAGACCATCCCGGCTAACACAGTGAAACCCTGTCTCTACTAAAAATACAAAAAAATTAGCCGGGCATGGTGGTGGGCGCCTGTAGTCCCAGCTACTTGGGAGGCTGAGGCAGGAGAATGGCGTGAGCCTGGGAGGACGGAGCTTGCAGTGAGCCGAGATCGTGCCACTGCACTCCAGCCTGGGGGACAGAGTGAGATTCCGTCTCAAAAAAAAAAAAAAAAAAATTAGCTGCGTGTGGTGGTGAGTGCCTGTAATCCCAGCTACTGGGGAGGCTGAGGCAGGAGAATCATTTGAACCCAGGAGGTGGAGGTTGCAGTGAGCCGAGATCAAGCCATTGCACTCCAGCCTGTGTGACAGAGCGAGATTTCCTCTCAAAAAAAAAAAAAAAAAGAAAGAAACCAGTCACAAACGTCAACATATTGTTTGATTCTGTTTCTTTTTTTTTTTTTTTTTTTGAGACAGAGTTTAACTCTTGTTGCCCAGGCTGCAGTGCAATGGCATGATCTCGGCTCACCGCAACCTCTGCCTCCTGAGTTCAAGTGATTCTCTTGCCTCAGCCTCCCGAGTAGCTGGGATTACAGGCACTCGCCACCATACCCAGCTAATTTTGTATTTTTGGTAGAGACGGGGTTTCTCCATGTTGGTCAGGCTGGTCTTGAACTCCCAGTTTCAGGTGATCCGCCCACCTCGGCCTCCCAAAGTGCTAAGATTACAGGCCTGAGCCACCAATTCTGTTTGTATGAAAAGTCCAGAGAAGGCAAATCTCTAAAGACAGAGAGTAGCTGAATGAATAGCCTAGGGCCAGCGAGTGGTTGGGGGGTGGGGGGATGGGGAGGGACTATGAATGTGTATAGAGTTTCTTTTTGGGGTGATGAAAATGTTTTAAAACTGATTGTAGTAGTGGTTGCACGACTCTTCGAATATACTAAAAGAACACCAAATTGCGCATTTTAAAATGGCAAAGTTTGTGGTATGTGAATTATATCTCAATAGAGCTGGGATTTTGTTTTGTTTTGTTTTGTTTTTTTGTTTTGTTTTGTTTTGTTTTGTTTTGTTTTAAGTGACTGCAGAATCATCACATACCCGGGAGAGAGTAGAACAGTCTTGGGCCTGCTGATGTCTTCAGTTAGGTCAGGAAAAGACAATCCCCACTGAACAAATTTAAAAGAGACCGTTGGACACAATTTTTCAAAATTGCACCGCAGTTCATCACACCCCTTCGATAAACAATGTCTTATTTAAGGGTGCTTGTCCCACCAGTGACTGAGTGCTGGCAGGTTCCGGTTTTGAAAAGACTTGACAGGCTGTAGTATAAAAAGACAAAAAAGATTGGGAAAAAGGTAATCTTGTGTTCAATATCTGCATACATTTGGAAAAAGAGCCAGGCATGGTGGTGTGCACCTGCACACCCAGCTACTTGGGGGCTGAGGTGGGAAGATCGCTGGAGCCCAGGGGTTTGAGGATGCAGTAAGCTATGATTATGCTGCTGCATCCCAGCCTGGGTGACAGAGCAAGACCCTGACACAAAAACAAACAAAAAATGGAAAAACAGAAACAGAAAGGGGTGAGGATATAAGGTACAACACAATTTTGTGTGAAAAAGACCTGATTTGAATTGATCATAAATTCGATGTTGCTAACCATTTGATATGATAGCCATAAAAGCTTGCTCTATGTTAGATTATATTAAAATAAATAAAACTGCTGGACCAAAGGAGGTGATAGTCCCTATGTGGTAAGAACTCAGCTCACACATTGTGTTTTGTTCTGGGCATTATATAAGAAGTACCTGGCAGGCCGGGCGTGGTGACTCATGCCTGTAATCCTAGCACTTTGGGAGGCCGAGGCAGGCAGATTGCTTCAGCCCAGGAGTTCAAGACCAGCCTGGGCAACATGGGGGAAACCCTGTCTCTACAAAAAATACAACAATTATCTGGGTGTGGTGGCCCAGGCCTGTAGTCCCAGCTACTTGGGAGACTGAGGTGGGAGGATCACCTGAGCCCAGGAGGTCGAGGCTGCAGTAAGCTGAGATCGTGCCACTGCACTCCTGCCTGGGCCACAGACTGAGACCCTGTCTCAAAAAACATAAAGAAAGGAAAGAAACAGAAGGGAATCATTCCCAGAAGGCTCCCTGTCTCCAGCAGTGTTCCCCTCTGCATCCCATTGGCTAGAACTGGGTCACATGCCCACCCTTGAACCAATCACTAGTAAAGGTCGACAGGATTACCTTGGTTGGTTTAAGCCAAGAGTGTTTCATCTCTTGAGGCCAGAGCATTGGTCCTCTTCATAGAGCATGCTAAGGCAGAAGGAGGGATGGTGCTAGGTTGGTAACTAGGTAGGTAATCAGCTATATCAGCCACATGTTTTGTTCCTTTCCTCCAGAAAGTTCTGGGCATCTCACAGGAACCGAGAGATGTCCTGCAGCTGTACTCAGGGCACTAGAACCAGCAGAGGCCCTGGGTGGGCAACAGCTCCGCTCCTCCACCAGCCTCTCTGCACCGCGTGACCTCCTCTCTCAGGCCAAGCATTGCTTCTCTCCACTCTGCCTACTCATGGCCTCTCCTCCCCAAAGCTTCAGTGTCTCCAGCCCTCCTCAGCCTGTGTCAGGATAAAGCCTCCCACCATCAGCAACTTTCCTCTGAAATCCTTCATTCAAACTCTCAAAAGAGGAAACCCAATTGCCTGGTCTATGAGCTCGGGTCACGGGTCTGAACTGGCGGTCTTGGGGTCAGGGGCCACCCTCCCTCTGGCAGCGGAGGCTGGGAGGTGCGACGGTGAGCACAGATGGTGCAAGGGCAGCAGGGGCTGGATGGGGGTGGGAGGACGTTTTTATGAGGGCCAATGCAAAGTCAGGGAAGGGCAAATGAAGCCAGGCACTGTGATGGGACAGAATTGACCCAGATATGAATATCAACATAATGATAGCAGGATGCTATGGTCTGAGTGTCTACACGCCCCCCTAAATTCACATGTCGAGAGCTAATCCCCAGAGTGATCGTGTTAGAAGGGGGGGTCTTTGGGAGGTGATTAGCTCATGAGGGCAGAGCGCTCATGAATGGGATTATTACCCTTATAAAAGAGACCCCAGGGAGCTAGCTAGCCCCTTTTTCCAGTTGGGGACATAGCTAGAAGGTGCCATCTGTGAGGAAGAGGGCCCTCACCAGGCAGCAAATTTGTTGGCGCCTTGATCTTGAACTTCCCAGCAGCCAAGACTGTGAGAAATAAATTTCTGTTGCGTATTGAGCTACCCAGTTTATGGGGTTTTTATTACAGCAGCCTTACAGACTAAGCCATGGGGTGTGTTCACGCATTTGAAGGACTGGTAATTCAGTGCAAGATTGAGGCGAAAGCTCTCCTGACTGGCATCTTTGTGGTGCCCCATGGGCTGGCACTGAAGACAAGAGGCCCTTCTATCCTCCTTCCCCACTCTTCTCGGACAGGCTCAGGAACCACCACTAGTACAAAGTGCATTCTGGATGGGGGTGTAGTGGGTGCTCTTGGGCTCGCCCACACCCCCTTACCAGGCCCCAAAATCGGCATCTGCTGCTAACAGCTCACAGTGGCCCCCTTTTCTGGAGAACTGCTCTCAGCCACCTTGCCCTGATGCCGGAGAGGCTCCACTCCTCTCCCACCCGGGCTCCTGGCAGCCGGTGACTGCCTGATGCTGGGATAAGAAGCCACCCCCTTGCCTCCAGGAGCCAACTCTGTGATGCTGTCCATGGTCCAGAGGTTGCCGCGGGCTCAGGCCTCGTCCTCACCCAGCTTGGCCCCCAGCCTATCCTGACCCCTTCACTCTTACACAGTAAGAGGCACACTAAGAGACAATAAGTCACTTGCAAAGAGTTCCCGTGGCAGGCTCTGCTCGAAGGGAGAAGTTAGACAAGGTGACATCTAAGACTTGTCCACTCTGAGATTCAGGAGCCTGGGATTCTCTTCCATCTCACAGGAGCTCTCCAGCGGCAAGCACGGGGAGTGCAGGAACCCATCTCCTCCGTCTTCCTGGTTCGTCAGTCACTCCATAGACATTCTTAGAGCACTCACCATGTGCTGGGCTCAGTAAAGAGTTAAGAGGCACAAGACACGGCCTCTGATTTCGGAGGCTTAAAGATGTTTAGTGAGGCAGGTGGAGACTATAAAAAGGGAAGCAAGCAGCATACACGAAGGCCTGGAGCTGGCCCAAGCAGACGGGAGGAAACGCAGCAGTCAGGAAGGGCTCCCAGGAGAGCTGTGAGTTGAGTGCGCAGGACCTCCGAGAGGATTAAAACTTCGACAAAGGAGGAATGATCGAGAGCTTGGCTGGCCCAATGCATGGGCCATCTGGTCAAAGAGGAATTCTCTGTAGAGAAGCGAGGGAGATAAGGTGGAGGCGGCAGGTTGCTGCCTGGGGGTACCAGGAGGGACAAGAGTGGAGGATGAGATCAAGGTTCGGAGCCAGAGTGATTGGGAGAAGGAAGCTCAGAACGGGGAGCCCCTGGGTCTTGTCCATTTGTCATCTCCACTTCCTTCCCCCAGAAAGCCTTGCATAGTGCTGGGCACATAGTAGGTGTTTTATGTTTGCTGAACAGGACTCCTACCCATAGGGGCCCCCTTCTCCTCTGTCTCTTCCCTGGATCGAGGCTCCTCTGAGCAGGAGCAGGGGCTGTGGAATGGGAATGGGGGTAGTGGGTAGAGCCTTCTAGGTCAGCATGACCTGGTCCCCAGAGGATCTGGAAAAGAGCAGGCCCTCCATCTCCATCCCAGCAGGGATTTAATTAGGAGAGCTAATTAGTGGACTGGGAGCAGGAGATGGAGGCACTGGCGCCTGTGTGTGCAGGAGCGTGCAAGCTGAGGATAATTTCAGGCTCACTTTCCACAGGGAATGAAGCTGTGGGGAGGGGGCTGCGGTGAGTAGGACAACAGCCAGGGCTCCCACACTGGGCTGGCTCTGCCCCTCCACCAGGGCCAGCAGACTGGACCCCCAGGGGCACACCCACACTGACATCCATGCTCACACGCTCACCTTCACAGTCACACACTCATGCACATGCACACATTTATACACGTACCCAATTCATACACTTCCCCCTCACACCTTTACACATAGTCACACACTCACACAGACATCCACATACAACCACATCACCCAGTTACATGCTCACATACACACCCACAGTCACATTCACATGCTCCTATGCCTGCATTCGCACACACGCCCACAATGACTCACACACATCCATACACTTACACACTCATACACAGGGTCAGTGGTGAACTCACACACTTGCCTACATGCTCACACATATACTCATGCATTCACATATGTTCACACACACACTGGCATATGCAAGCATGTGCGGGGGCAGCAGTTTTGAACTGCAGGGCTCCACACCCACGCCGATCCCTCTTAACTGTCCTAGAATGCTCATCTCAGCTCTACTCCAGGGCCATGAACACAGCCTTGCCCCTGCACCATACAAACTCCAGCCCTCTGCTCTCACCCTCAGCCCTTCCACAATATCCTCTCCCACCCTGTGGCTTTTTTCAAAGGAAAAGAAACTTCTCAAAGTGGATGCCACAGTCTCCCTTGCTTCTGTGGCCAGCACATCCCAGCAGAGGGAAGTCCTTCCTGCCAGCTACCATCAGGCCAGTCCAGTTCTCCAAGACAGAGAATGTTCTCACCTGACAGCACGGGCCCCAGAAGAGCCCCATAGCCACACTCTGGGGCCTTAGATCTAGGTGACTCTGAGTGACCTTGGGCAAGTTACCAAACCTCTCTAAGCCTCAGTCTTCTTGTCTGTAAAATGAGCATAACGATGGTTCCAGGTTGTGTGAAGAATATGTGAAGTTATATGTATACCCTGTTTAGCACAGAGCCCGGTGTGCATATGTGCTCAGTAAGTTCAACGCTTATCATCCTGGGGGCCAAGCCCAGCACTCCCAGCTCCCACTCCCCAGCCAGGGCTCAGTTTTCCCCTCTGGGCCTGGTTGCCTCTTCCCTGCCTTCCTCGTCTCAGAATAAGAAGACAGGTTATTAGTACAAATTTGATCAAAATGACACATGGATTAGCATGTACGCTGCAAAGTCTAATTCTGTTTACTGTTCTAGGGGAGCATGCAATTATTACAGGAGCTGGGACAGAGTGTTTTTAATAACATTTCTTGTTAAGATTTAATTACAGGAAATTGTATTTTCTTAATCACTGAAAACTCAACTGGCTAGGAAAAGAATCGTGATAATTTTGTTTGCAGTTTATTAAATCCTTAGGATATTCTTTCTCTTACATTTGCTTTTATTATATGCTGCTGCTAAGTGCTTTTTAACCCTTGGAGCTGTGAAGAGGGAGGCCTGCCAGGCCCTGCCTCTCCTGTCCCAGGCCTTTCCCTCCTGGCAAACTCAGATGCCAATAACCCCAGAAACCAAGGTAACTTAGGAAGGGGAGTTGTTTGGTTTCCTGTCCAGTAGGAAGAACAGGTGTGTTCTTCTCCTTGTCTGAAGTTAGTGGGCTGAGAAACCATCCCCAGAATACCTGGCCCTCCCATCAGCCTCCCCTGGAAACACAGCCCTGAGGTGTCCCCTTGCCCAGAACCTTCAAGGAAAGTTGCAAAAGTGACAACATCTTTCTCAGGCCCATTCCGGAGTCTGGAGCTAAGGGCAGTGCCCTGAGGATAAGGTGGCACTGCTGTAGCTATCTGACCCCTGCCAGGTCTCTTTTGGACAGGGCAGAACTGTGAGTGAAGTTTCCACCCTGTATCTGGCCTCATACAAGGCCTCTTTCCTGCTGGCTGTTGTGCTAAGAACTGGGATACAGAAATGGACACGACAGAGCCATGCCCAGTGTGTCCCAAGGCCCTTCTGCTGTTGTGCGAGCATGAGCAGGGTATGGGGAGACAAGGGGACCGTGGAGAGAGGTTTCCACTCAGGAAATGGGATGTGGGAAAACCAGAGGCACAAAGGAGCCAGAGTCTAACAGTTCCTCCAGGAAACCGTGCTTAGGGGAAACTATACAATATCACCAACGACATGAGGAGTGATGCTTATAAAAGCAATGTGAGACACCAACCCCACAAGGGATTTTGCTGCCATGGCTAAGTAAGAATTCCTCAGTCAAAGGAAAGCATTTCTGACTGCAAATTTCTGTGATCCCAGAAGTGCATGTGTGCACGAGCACGCACATGTGTGTGTGTGTGTGTGTGTGTGTGCATGTGCACAGGGTGGTGAGGGCCCTCTTGGCCTCAGTCTGCAGCTCCATCTCCATCTTTACCTGGCCCCACCACTCGCTAAGCCTGGACCAACTCCATATAGTCACTGCAGCCACAGGCAGCCTTTCCTCCAGAGAGCACCACCTTTTCGGTCAACAAGTTCCACTTGTGTCTCTCCTGCTGCAAATCAAACTCAGGTCCTCTTGATCTTTTGGGAGGTGGGGGAAGAGGGACAATGAGATAATGAATGGAATTCTCAGCAAAACAGCCGCATCTGACACATCTCTGGGTCTTTCCACTCTCTTTTCAGCTCTGAGCCCCCAGCTCTCTTAACCATCCCCCAGTGGCCTCTCTGTTCCCTCCATGTCCCTTTGGTCTCTTTGTTCTCTCGGGCTGGGGAAAGCAGGCCTGACAGCGTTAACCCCTATGGCAGAGTGCAGGACATCAAAGAGGCTGCAAGCGAGGTGATGGATAATAGATAGGTGGAAGCATGAATGATACATATGCAGATAAATGATGGATAATGGGACCTGCATGATATATAGGCGGCTGCCAGAGTAATAGATGGGCAGATACATATAGATTGATGGAGGGAGACAGTTTCAGAGACAACAAACACAGGGGCAGCTGGAAGGACTGATTCCAGATTTCTGATAGATGCGTCGCTGCTAAATAGGCAAGGAGAGGAGAGGCAGGACAGGCACCTAATGAGATAAGACAGTGGGATGTACACCAAGAGGGGTTCCTAGGCACAAGGGGCTAGAGGAAAGGTAACCATCAATGGATGGACATCCAGAGCCTTCCACTGATCAGTGTCCCTGGTAGGTGGCAGGATGGAGGGGGTGAGCTGAAGGAGCCCCGGTGCGTAGATGGGTGATGGATGTGTGGAGAGATGAGGAATGGCTGGGCCCATTCCTCATCGGGGTCCTCACTTCCCTGACCTCTCTCTGCCCAGGGCTGGGCTTCCAGGACCCTGGGTGCAGCCGGGGCGGTGGTGGGCTGCTCCGATGGTGGCCGCACGGGGGCGCCCACGGCCGGGGCACGGCACAGAGGGGCGAGGAGGGGGTGCGCGCTGCCGCTTGTCCAGCATCCACCTAGAGTTTGTTTCCATGACAGCGGAGCCCACGTGACCCCCTCCCCACTCCCCTTCTCTCTTTCCCTTCCTAAAGTCCCTAGTTGAAAACTGCTCCCCAAGGAAGGGCAGAATAAAGGCTTCTTGCTGGGCTGCTTTGCCTAGCATCGGAGCAAGTCTTTGAAGCCCGGCCGCCTCCCAGAGCTGCCGGAGCCTGTGTGCGCCTTCTCTGTCACTCCCTCTGCTTGTCCCTCTTGCCCTGTTTTAAATCATTTGCTTCTCACCACCCACTGCCCCCAGTCCTCAGGGTCTTCCTGACGCCAGCTCTTCTCCAGAGCCAGCTAGTATGGAGCGGAGAGACGGGGAGGGAAGCTATTGTTCTGGAAAGGGCAAAGCTAACTCCTGGAAGCATAGGGGCTGGGTGGGATGGGGGGTGCTGGAGCAGATAAGACCATCTCTCGGAGGAAGCTGCTGCTGCTTCCAGCAGCCCTCCAAGGGACCTGCCCAGCCCAGCTGGGGTGAGGGGCCTGTCACAGCCTGACACAGCTCGGCAGCCCCTCCCTAGCCCCCTGCCATGGGCAGATGCACTCCTGCCTCAGCTCCAACTCAGCGCCATCTCCCAGGCAGGTGGCGCACAGCTGCAGAGGAGACAGCAGGCGCATAAGCCCCGGCAGCAGCAGCCTCAGGGAAGGCTGGGGTCTGGAGGTGGAGCTGTCACGACAGGAACAAAAGACTTCTTGCCTAAGCCCAAGGTTGCATTGCGTCCACTGGAAGCCAGATGCACAGACTCAAGCCCTCCAGAGGAGACAGGCGCTGCTGCCTCAGAGATTTGCCTTCACAGTTCTTTTTAGTAACCACTTATTACCCTACCCCAGGGCCTCTGGAAACAGAAAACCTTGTAGAACCTTATCCAGAGAGCCCAGCCAGAGAGGCACAGAGAGGTGAAGTGACTAGCTCAGCACACCACAGTCTGGCAGCTCCAAGGCTGTAGCCACCATCAGACCCAGGGGATTCTCAGTCCTGAAGAGAGGAAAACAGCAAAATAGCAAGGAAGGAGGAACGCAAGGCATGCCGAGAAGGTTCCTGGAGGGAGGGGGTGTTTTTTAGGTACCGGCTTCCCCTCCAAACAATGGCCAAGTCCCGTCCTCTGCTTCACATACCAGATTCCCCTTGAGATTAAAAACAAACAAACAAAAAATAAAACCTGGCTACCGTGCCTCTGTCTGGAAGAAGTGACACCACTTTAAGAAGCAGTGAAGGTTGTCCAGGAGTGGCCAGTGGTTGGAGGGGCCAGAGAGAGAATTGCAAGCAGAAGGGACGGTGTAGCAAAGGCAGAGAGGCATGGAGTGTGAGGGGAGTGGAGACAGCTCTATAGTCCCAGGGCAAAGGTGCAATAGAAAGAGGCAGGGCTCAGATCATAGAGTCTTGTTCGCCATCCAACAAGCTTGCAATAGGGAGCTATTGAAGGGTTTTGAGCAAGGGAGTCACCAGTTCAGATATGTAATGTGGAGATGTATTGGAGTGGGTGTCGGAGACTGGGATGTCAGTTAGGAAGCTTCTGCCACAGTCCAGGGAGGGGAAAACGGGATGGGATGATGGGGAACCATGTCAGAGTAATAAGGATTGAGTTGAGGGAAAGGGAGAGTCAATAAATATTTTGGACATCCAAGCATCAGCACCCAAAAGGATGAAGACAGAGTGAGCAAAATCACAGTCAAGGCTGACTTCTGGATATGTGGCCTGGGTGTGGGTGAACCGCAGTGCCAGCCTCTGAAAGGTTACATGGGAGGAGAAGCAGGCTGAGGGGAAGAAGTCCAGTTTGGAACACACTGAGTTTAAGGTACCTGAGGGTGTCCATATCGACTTCCAGGAGGTAACTGAATATTCTGTCCTGAGCTCCATGGGCGAAGGCTGGACTAGCAATGTACATGGTGGCTGAAATCCCAAGGGCTGTAGAGGCAACTACCCAGGAGAGAGAATAGAGCAAGGGCCTAAGTCAGAGAAAGACCAAGAAGGAACTGTCAGAGAGAAAAGGAAGCTGGTGGAGCACTGTGTCGTGGTGGGGTCAGGAGAGAGGGGCTTTTGAAGGAGGGAGGCCAATCAGATACAGCAGAAAGCACCAATGAGAAAAACACAGGTGTTTCCCATGGATTTGGTGCTGGACCTTCTATTAACAATTCCAGTCCGGCAGTAAAGTCAAGATATATTCAAACTGAGTGATTCAAAGAGAGTTTAATGAAGGTTCAGGCCGGGTGCAAAGGTGTGGGCAGGGTGCAAGGACATCAACAGGAGATGCGGAAGCCCCAGGGCTTGGAACAGCTAGGCCCAAAGGGACATGGACAGAGCCATGGGGAGGGCCTGCAGGAAGGGAGCTGCAGCCTAGTGTGGAGAGACACAGCAAAAAGCCAGTCCCCTGAAGCCCCGCAGGGAGCACATCAGGAAAATAAAGATCTTGGCTTCACTCTCCTCCCTCTGATCTTCTGTGGGCCTCTCCCTTGGTGGGCCCTCCTTGGTGCAGGGAGCCTGGGCCATGCTGGTCACGGAGGTCGGCCTGGGAGCGCAGTGCTGGTGGAGGAGGATTCCAAGACAGAGAAGTCTGCCTAGTCATTGGCAGCTTATCAAGAGCATATTCAGGGCTTGGAGGTCACAGAAGCTTTGCTGTCGAGAGCTCAGGAAAGGACAGAGAGGAGAGGATATGAAGACTTGGATGCTTGGGACCCAGGGAGGGTGTTTTGTTTTGTTTTGTTTTGTTTGTTTTGTTAGAGACAGGGTCTCACTATGTTGCACAGGCTGGAGTGCAGTGGCACAATCATAATCATAGCTCACTGCAGCCTCAAACTCCTGGGCCCAACCGAGCCTCCTGCCTCAGCCTCCTAAGTAGCTGAGATTATAGGTGCAAGCCACTGTGCCTGGCGAGGGATAACTTTTTTAGGATAGGAAGTATTTGAGTAGGTTTTGACACAGGAAAAGGAATGCAGACACACTGGGGGAAAGGGAGGTGAGAGTTGGAGGCTGACTCAGGAGGAGGTGGGTGGGGGGGTGGGGGCAGTGAAGAGCTCTCTGGGAGGAGGGACAGAGGGACTTGATCAGGGGGACAAAGGCCCATCCTCTGCTTCCTCCTGAAAAGGCTGCAGAACAGCCTAAAGCCAGGGGGTGGGTCTTTCGGGGCCGGAAAGGGGAGTGTCTCTCTGCCAAGGACCTGGGCAAGGGTCCAAAACAGAGACACACAGCCCAGCCCAGGCCTGAGTGGTGACTGGAGGGTATGGAAGTGTGAGAAGAGACTCCCATAGTCAGAAGATTCAGAAGCAGTTTCTGGAAAGAACTGGGATCCCACCAATGGGGCCATCCCAAATCTCCCTCAGCCAAAGTTTGAGGCACCGAAGCTCACATTCCGCCCAGGTAGCAATTAGAAAAACTGCTCTTCCCCCGCCCCCCCTCCTTTTTTTTTTGAGAAGGAGTCTCGCTCTGTCGCTCAGGCTGGAGTGCAGTGGCAGGATCTTGGCTCACTGCAACCTCTGCCTCCTGGGTTCAAGTGATTCTCCTGCCTCAGCCTCTTGAGTAGCTGGGACTACAGGCACACGCCACCATGCCTGGCTAAACTTTTTGTATTTTTAGTAGACGGGGTTTCACCATGTTGGCCAGGCTAGTCTTGAACTCCCGAGCTCAAGTGATCTGCCTGCTTCGGACTCCCAAAGTGCTGGGATTACAGGTGTGAGCCACCATGCCCGGCCAGAAGAGCTGCTTTCTAAAGCACGTACAAGAGGAGTCTCTTACCAGGATGATTTAGCAACCACAACATCTATGGAGAACTTCAGTATACGCATTAATTTATATGTCATGAAAATCTCATAGAGCAGCTCTTATTATTATTAGTCCCATCTTATAGATTAGAAAACTGAGGCTCTACAAGATTGTACGTTTACATGGGGTCCCACAGCCAGTCAGAAGTGCCAGGATTCCCACCCAGGCCTGCCTGACCCCCAGCACCCTCCTAGAACCACTCCAGGTTGGGAGGGGTAGGGGAGAACTGGCCTGGGACATTCTCACCTAACAGAAGGCCCAGAAAGCCCCAACCCGGGCTTTCTGCAGTTGTTTCTGCTTGAGTGGAATTCCCATTGTGTTGTGTTGCCGTCCTCTGTAAAAGTTACCATTGAAGGATAAAAGACTTGGTGAAAATCTAAAGGGGTTTTCTGCTTCTGTTTCTGAACCAGAAGAAAAAGAAGTAGTGAAACCAGGTGCTTCTTGGCTGATCAGCCTGGGAAGACAGAATTATTAATAACCAGAACCATTTCAGTGGCCAGTAACAAAAACCCAATTCACATTGGTTTAGGAAATCATAATAGCCCATGTCAGCTGCTCACCATGTACTAGGCACTGTTCTGAGCACTAATGTGAATCCACTCATTTAATTCTCAGAAGTATGCTGTGAAATTTACACTATTATCGTCACAGAGGAGACAGAGGACACAGGGATTAAATAAGGTGCTCATATCACTTAGCAAGATTGCAGCCCAGGCCGCTGGGCTCCAGAGTCCACCACAGCCTTGGAGAGCAAGCAAATAAACACACCAGTCCATGTCATTATTGAGGCCAGGCGGCACTGGATCCAAAATATCTTGTTCCTTTCTCTCAGCTTGGCATCTTTCGGCCTGGCCGCTCATCCCTCCATGGCAGGGACAGCTGTACATCTCACCCCTTCCTGTGTCTATCACCCCAAAGGGAAGGGGCGCTCCACTTCCCTGCTTGCTCCAGCAGCAAAATCCTGGGGAAGGTGTCTGAGTGGTCTGGCCCAGGTCACACGCCCATCCCAGAACCAGTCACTCTGCCTGGGGCTCGGAGAGAGGGAAATTGTGCCAGGCAGCCAAAAGCAGTAGCCATCCCAGGAACACTCAGGGAAGAGGGTAGCAGCTACTGGGAAGAGAAGACTTGGAGGTTAAAGCTAGGCATGTGGTTAGGAGGCAAGCGGGACCCAAGATCTGGCCCTTTGTGTTTCTACCTCAAACAGGAGGTGAGACAGCAGCAGAGGGAAACTTTCCTTCTTCGCCACTTGCTGGGTGTGTAGCAAAAATACCAAGACTTGTATTCACACACACTCACTTCTAAACACATGTGCTTGTTTATGTGTTGAATAAATATTGGCACGTACACATGCTTAAACACACATCCCTGGACACTTTACACTCCATACAGACACCTCTACAATCACAGGCCTGTATACTGTATTGGTCAGGATAGGCAAGGCTATGCTTCATTAACAAACAACTCCAAAATCTCTCCCGCTTAAAACCACAGGGCTTACTTCTTGCTCACACGACATGCCAGTCACAGCTTCTGCATATCATGTCACCCCAAGGCCAAGGCTGATGGAGAAGCCACCAGCTCAAAGCTTGCTGGTCATAGTGCCAGAGGGAAAGAAAGACCTCTGGAAGGTGTTGCATTGGCAATTGCATTCTTCTGCCGGGAAGTGACACTTTCTCTTCTGCCCATTGGCCAGAACTGGTCATATGGCCCCATCCAACCACAAGGGGGCCAGGGAGTGCAATTTGGAAGCCGAGACCCAGAAATATTTAGCAAATAGCACTAGTGACTATCACACACACACACACACACACACTTACTGCCCTTCCCATGGCCTCCTTATTTTATCCTTTTGTCTTGGACTCCTAAACAATTCCCCGTCCCCAATAATCAGGGTGGAAAGTCTCCTGCCAGGAGCCAGAGGTCATGGAAACTTGCGTTCCCTTTAATTTCAGCCCTGTCTGCTGCCCTGAGTCTCCCCGTCTCACTCTGGGCCCCATCATGCGTCTGCCTCCACGCCCATTCTTCTGAGCCGCCCCTGCCCCAGCTTCTGCCTCCTGCCAAGAAGAGATAAAAGAGACAGCTGCGTATTTATTCAGCGCTACTTCTACTTCTCACTGCTGCCCCACCACTTGCTTCAAGCTCCCCACTAGCATCCTCCTCCCTTTCTTCTTTCTACGATTGCCTTGAGAGCGAAGTGTGAGCTGGTGGCACCCAGAGAGGCGGCTGCTACAGAGGAACGGAGGAACGAGGGGTGGCGGGGACCTCAGGGCCCTTGGGGGTGAGCGAAGCAGGCAGACATGAACAAAAACTCAGAGAGGGCATGAGATGCAGAATAACACAAGTGGACAGCAACAGAAAAGAAACACAAAATGTGGTAGAGAGAAGCAGAGACGCAGCAAGGGACAGAGGCAGATGGAAAGAGACACAGATTGACAGAGACAGAAATAGGTGGAACAGAGACAAAGAGACTGGGCCGGAGGGGTGAATGCAGAAAGAGCAAAGAGAAAAGATGGAAGGTGGAGGTGAGGATGTTTGGGGCGTGTGTGTATGTTGCTGTACAGCTCTGTTTTTAAGCCACACTTTCACTGAAATGGATTCATGAAGGCAGGTGCTGTGCTGTCTTTAAAGATAGGGAGAGGATGTGGCACTTTTCAAGCCAGTGGTGCAGGTTTAAGGCCAGGCCGTAAGCTCAGGGGGCTGGCAGGGTTTCCCTGTGGCCAGTTCCACAGCATTGGCTCTGTGGTCAGAGGAGGCTGCAGGTCTGAGCTGTGAATGCCTCCTCAGTGGCCTGAGCCGCACTTCTGCTCCAGCTGCAGCTCTGACTGCGGCAAGGAGACCCCATGAGAGAAGGGAGAGGGGTGGACGCAGTCCCTGCCTTGTGCAGGGGCTGAAGGGGACCCAGGCTGAAAAGGGAGGCAGATTCCTGTCTTTAAGGAGCCCTGAGTCTGAGCAGAGGTTTGAGCCTCATTCATTTCTTCAACACATAGTCCTGGTTCCCTACCCTGTGCCCTGTGCCAGGCCCCAAGATGCAATGGAAGACAAAAGCCACATGCCCTGTAGGTTTTAGCCTAATGGAGGAGACAGACCACAAACAAACCGCAGTTATATAACAACAAACCAGGTTCGGTGCTACAAAGTAAAAGGGCATCATCCGTGAGAAAATCTTGGCAGTGGGGACTTCTTTAGACTCTGGAAAGTCTCTCCAAGTAGGTGATATTGTGGCCAAGACCTTCCAGATGAGAAGGAGCCAAGTAAGAGGAAAAGTAGGGGGTGGCATGGGGTGGGGAGTGGGGACAGCAGCCCAGGTGGCAAAAACAGCGCAATTCATAAAGCGACACCCAGCGTGGGCACTACTCCAGGGGAGCCCACGGCGTCGGAGTGGGTCAGCCAGCTGTTCAGGAGCCGGCAGGGCAAGCCTCCATGGACTGTGCATTTGATTTTAGGGACAATGGTGAGAGACATGAGTGGTGTCCACACTCTCATGCTGGGCACCTACAGTGTGCCAGCCCAAGCTGGGGGCGGGAGCCTAGCTCAGTTGTTGCGATAGAAGTAAGAAGACGTCGGGGCAGAGGAAACCAAAGAATCTGATCAGGTGGGTCCTTGGGTTAACTCCCTCAGCAGCTCCCACCATGCTCAGGATAAAGGCCAGACTCCTCAGGAGGGAGGCAAGGCCCTTCCACCTTGTCTGTTCCCCATCTTCTCCCTCTGGCTATTCCATGTGTGGGACTCAACGCTCCCTCCAGGGCCTTGCAGTGGCTGTGCCCTCCATCTGAAACACCCTCCCCACCGCTGTCTCCTACACCTCCTGGACACCTAGCCATCCTTCAAGACTTAGCTCCACGCTCCCTCCTCGTAGTGAGGTTTTTGCTAAGCCCAGCCCATCCCCAGTGAAACTGGCCATTCTTCTTTGGGCCTCTCAGTACCACATGTACCAGAATACTTCACCACCCTTGTCTGTCTGTCTGTCTGTCTGTCTTAGAGCAGAGGCTATGCTGTTGGCTCAGAACCTTCAGGTGAATCGCTCACCTGTGCTGCTCAGGTAGCTGATCAGAGGAAGAGGGGTTGTTCCAATGTCCACCCCCTCAACACCGCCTCAGGATAACTGAAACTGAGCCCTCACCTTGTCAAAAGAAGAGTACAGGGACCAGAGTCTGGGAGATTAGCCTAAGACATGTTTCGAGGCAATTAATGCCACTCAGAGTTCAGAAGTAAGGGCAGAGTCATGGTTTGGTGGCAGAGGATCAGGGGCTTCAAGTTGGGAGACGGTGGGCTTAGGGGTAGAGGGTGTGCCAAGGACTCAGGGTGGTGAGGCAGGGACCGGGAGAGAAGGCCAGGGGAGGAAAGCTGCTGCCCATTCTGCCATCAGGTACCAATGACTCAGGGCAGAGTCCATCTGGGGAGGGCCAGCGTGAGAGTCCATCTGGGGAGGGCCAGCGTGAGAGTCGGCCTAATCCCAGGAAAGTGAATCTGCCACGGAGAGATTTGTATCCAATTTGCCATTGTCTCCCTCTAGGGACTTCATGCTCTGCTAAGACAGAGGCAAAGAGAAAGCTCACCCCTGGAGGTGACCTCTTTGAGTCTCTGGCTGTGCTTCTATTCCGAGGAAGACCTAGGCATCTGCACCATAGCATCTGCTCGGGAAGACCTGGAGCAGGTGGCAGGGAACAGAGGTGAGAAGTCAGGACAGGTGGGGAAAGGTCAGGGGAAGCAAGGCAGAGGTTAAGGGAGGCCTTGGGAGAAGACAGGATCATAAAAACCATGGAAATGCAGGAGGCCCCAGCCCAGCACCATGGGGAGGCTGCACAAGGAGGCCCACAAAGCCCCCAGAAGATGTAAGCCAGGGCCAGAGAGGATGTGGGGCCAAGGCTAACTGCACTGATGGATGGTGGCTTCTCTTTCCCTGGGCGCTCCTGCGGGAGAGCAGGATTTCCAAAGTGCAGTGTGGCTTGGGTCCCCATACACCAATCCGCAGAGGACCGTATGACTAACTGAGACCTCCTGGGCCACCAGACCAACCTGTCAGCATCCACTGAGGTGGGGACTGCACTTGGCACCTGGGCAGAAGGTCCCAGTCCACCCTGAGTCTGATGGCCAAGATGGCCACATCTGGCCCACCGTGGACACCAGGGTAGCCAGGCCTGAGTCAGGGCAAGGGCCTAGGTCAGAGGGAATGGAAGGCACTCCCACCAGATCATGAGGCCTGGACAGCTGGACAGGGATCAAGACAGTTGCCAGGGAGGGATGGAAAAAAGAAGCGGTAACGCCACTGCTGTAACGGGTTAGCCCCATGTCAGTGGCTCAGCCTGTGAAAGTTCGTTTCCTATTCAGTCACAGCCCAGCGCCAGCTGTGCTGTCAGGGCGGCCTCCCCCTGCTCCCTCCCTCTTCTGGCTCTGCCCCCTCGAAGAACTCCGATTTTTTCTTGTGCAGCCGCCAGGCAGGGAAAGACCAATTCTTGATCCTTCCATCTGAAAGCAGCACACCACGCCCTGCACACAGTCCATGGGGAAGAACTAGAAATTCAGCCCCACCTATATACAAAGGGGTCTGAAAAATGGGGTTCCCGGCTGGGCAGCTACTTCTCAACCAGACACTCCACACCAAGGAAGAGGGAGCCTAGATTTGTAATGGACTGTGGGCCAGGTCTGCCTCCGGTACCAGCATCCACTGGATACCTCTTCTGGGCTGGGCTCCTCATCTTTGCAGCCACTGTTGAAAATGAAAGACAGCTAGACCCATTTTATTTTTTATGTTTTTTGGGGACAGAGTTTCCTTCTTGTCGCCCAGGCTGGAGTGCAGTGGCGCAATCTCAGTTTACTGCAACCTCTGCCTCCCGGGTTCAAGTGATTCTCCTGCCTCAGCCTCCCGAGTAGCTGGGATTACAGGTGCCTGTCACCACACCCAGCTAATTTTTGTATTGTTAGTAGAGACGGGGGTTCACCATGTTGGCCAGGATGGTCACGATCTCTTGACCTCGTGATCCACCCGCCTCGGCCTCCCAAAGTGCTGGGATTACAGGTGTGAGCCACCATGCCCGGCCAGGGCTTTTCTTGATGTTAAAAGTTCTCAAGAGGAGATGAGGAGATTTCCAGGACTTTCCAGGGTCTCACACTCATTTGAGAGTGCTGAGATTACAGGCGTGAGCCACCACGCCAGGCCGAGACCCATTTTGCACATGAGAAATGGAAGAAGCTCAGAGATGTCCAGACTCAGCCGGAAGCGGCAAAGCTGGCTGTGAAGCCGGGTGCTCGCAGGCCAAGGCCACGTCACTTCCTCTTCCCAGCTCACCAGGTTGTTTCTCTAGAAAATGCCCGAGAGATGGAGACAGACAAAAAGGAGGAAGTAGGGGAGTCGTGAGGGGGAAAAAGAAAAGACAAGGGAGAGAGGACAAGCCAGAGAGAGGCACAAATGGAAAGAGAAAATCTCAGAACCTCACAGTAGCGAAGCTTGAGATGAGAAAGAAAGGTCACTCCGTCTCCCCACCCACCCTGCCTGCTCCTGCAAAAATGAGTTGTCTTCCAGGGAGGCCCGCTGGGTATCCCTGTTCCACACCTCTGCCGGCTTCAGGGTCAACCCTAGGTCACCTCCCCTGAGCTACCCCTGCTTGGTCTCACCTCTTTGTGGGAAGGTCTGGCTTTAAATGTGCCCCAGATACCCAAGTTCAAATCCAGCCTCTGCACTTACTACTGACAGACCTTGAGCAGCTGAGGGGCTCAGTGAAGATGCGATGGGTGAATGAAACCACTTTGTAAACCCCAGCAAGAGATGTTCTGGGGTGCCTGTTCTCAGGGCTGAAATGGGGAGCAGCTCGGGGACTGGGATGGCAGCATGAAGCCCTGCTGGCTTCCTGCCTTAGACGGCACCCCGAGGGAGGGACGGGAAGATATAAATAAGACATTTAAAGGCCTCTGTGCTTCCCAGCTGCCCTAAGTCAGGAGTGACTTTCCTGACGCGGAGGGTGGCTTGGGAAATGAAAAGTGAACGGGTTGCTAAAATGTTTTACTTCCCTGGTGTTGTCGGCGAGGCTTTAATGAGGAGCCATGCATCACTTGGCCCCTCACCCCGGCAGATGATAAAGGGCCGCCGCTCCCCGCGGACCTCAGAACAACCCACCACTGCCTGGCTTGTAAATTGTTATGGCCCAATGAAGAGCTCGCCCTTAAATGTCACTCACCCAGGAATTAAGGTGAAGACAGGCACAGGGACTTGCCAGTGGCACGACTCAAGGTAGGGGCTGGCAGGAGTGGGCCCTGCAGGATGGGGTGAGGAGCAGACTCCTCCTTGGGAAGGGCAGTTGGATTCCAGGTCTCGGGTTAATGAAAAGTGCCCCCTGCCCCCTAAGTGATCATTATCTTCAGTAATTATCCCCGCTCCTGGGGGAGGCAGGGAGGAGCACACTGAAGAGCTGTCATTAGAATGGATTGGCTAAAGAATTCAGACCTGGCGTGCTGGCCTAGGGTCCTCAGCCTCTCTCCCCATCTCTCTTCCCCACTCTGTCTCCCCCCAACCCCACCTGTCTTCCTCCTCACCTCCACCTCTCTCCCTGCTCCCTGCCAATCTTTCTCACCCCAGTTGCCTGCACGGTTCACAGGTTTCTCTTTGCCCTGTGGACCCCAGGGCAGATTGAGAAGGAATCTTAATGAGTCTGACTCAGGCCGGCAACACGCAGGCTGCCCTGCTTTCTAGCTTTACTTTCTAACTTTGGGGGCACGGAAAGGTCAGCTTCCACCTCTTCCCTGGAGGCCCTTCTCCAGAAGAAGGTAGAACTTCAGGCGCCTTCCAGGAAGAAGGTGAGCTTCAGGTGCTTCCCAAGCGTGACCCTCTTCCCTCTCCCATAACCTTTTAGCATTGTGGAACAAATCTCATGTCCAGAAAAGGGCATGAAACAAATGTTCCATTAACAAATTCTTTCAAAGCAGGGTAGCCACCACCTCAGTCATGGACCAGAACCTCGCCAGCACCCAGCAGCTTGTGGATCCCTTCCCATTGACCTTCTCTTCCCCAGGGGTCCCAGGCAGTCGCTTCCTACCTTTCTCTGTTTGTGTGTTCCCTCAACAATGTGGTTCAGTTTTCCCTGCTTCTGAACTTTATATAAATAGAGTCCTGCCAGGTGCAGTGGCTCACACCTGTAATCCCAACACTTTAGGGGGCCAAGGGGGTAGATCACAAAGTCAGGAGCTTGAGACCAGCCTCACCGACATGGTGAAACCCCATCTCTACTAAAATTACAAAAATGAGCCAGGCTTGGTGGTGCGTACCTGTAATCCCAGCTACTTGGGAGGCCGAGGCAGGACAATCACTTGAACCCAGGAGGCGGAGGTTGCAGTGAGCCGAGATTGTGCCATTGCACTCCAGCTTGGGAGACAGAGCGAGACTCCGTTTCAAAAAAAAAAAAAGAGTCCCATGTCATGCATTCTTTCGTATCTGGTTTCTTTCAGCCAGCCTGGCAGTGTTTGTGTGACTCATCTCTGTGGCTGGGGGAGTCACGGTTCATTCATTCTCATTGTCCTAGAGAGCTTGTCACTGTCTGCATGCTACAGCCCTACCACCCATCTCCCCAGCCCACATGTCACCAGCTGCAGCATCTTCAAGTTTTGGGGCTCCTGTGCAGGAGGGATGTGACTGATTCTTCCTGCCAGGAAATTCCTCTTAGGTCTAACCTCTTTCTCCCTCACCTGCGTTTTGCCGGTTTGCTGCCTCTGATGAAGTCAGGGGAGAGGGAAGATACAGCAAAAATAACACATCAACAGCATTTGCAAGGCATTTTTCAGTATATGAAGCACTTCTTAATACACTAATTAAGTGAGATGGTCATTATCGTCCTGTTCTAAGCATTTTGTATTTTTAACTCATTTAACCCTCAGAACCACCTTTGAAGTAGGTGCCATTATTATCCCTATTTTATAGACATGGGAACTGAGAAGTTAAAGAATTTGTCCAAGGTAGGGTTGCCAGATAAAATACAGAATGAGCAGTTACATTTGAATTTCAGATAAGCAAGGAATTTTTTAAAGCATAAATATATCCCAAACATTGCATATTCAATTCAAATGGGCAGCCTGTATTTTTGACTTCCTGAATCGAGCAACCCTACTCCAAGGTTACAGCTCAAGTCACAGTAAAGCCAAGATTCAGACCCCGGCTCCTACCCCACAGTCCTGTGCCCTTAGCCATTGCTCTCCTGTTACAGTGGAACCACACTAAGGCCCTGGCCTCCAGGGAGAAAAGCAGATGCATTTGAAACTGTTGAGTAAATCAAACAAGCAACACCAGGAAACAGATTTGCTATGGAGGCTAAAGGAGAGAGAGGAATTAAGAAAGGAGCTCAGGCCGGGCATGGTGGCTCACACCTGTAATCCCAGCACTTCGGGAGGCCGAGGCAGGAGGATCACCTGAAGTCAGGAGTTCGAGAACACCCTGACCAACATGGAGAAACCCCTTCTCTACTAAAAATACAAAAATTAGCCAGGCGTGGTGGCGGGCACCTGTAGTCCCAGCTACTCGGGAGGCTGAGGCAGGAGAATCACTTGAACCTGGGAGGTGGAGGTTGCAGTGAGCCGAGATCATGCCATTGCACTCCAGTCTGGGCAACGAGAGGGAAACTCTGTCTCAAAAAAAAAAAAGAAAAGAAAGAAAGAAAGAAAGGAAGAAGAAGGAAGGAAGGAAGGAAGGAAGGAAGGAAGGAAGGAAGGAAGGAAGGAAGGAAGGGGAGAAGGAGGAGGGAAGGAAAGAAGGAAGGAGGGAGGGAGGGAGGGAAGGAAGGAAAGGAAGGAAGAAAGGAAGAAGGAAGAAAGAAAGAAAGCTCAGTCTCCGGCTCCAGTAGGCAAGATTCAGACAGGAGTCTTCTTGCTAGGAATTGCCTAGCTCAGAGGAGGCAGGGCATCCCCCAAGGCTGGGTCACCTGGGGCTGGTGGCCAACCCCTCCAAACCTCATTCTCCGTCTGGTCTGAAGGGATTTGGCTCAGCCCTGCCTGGCTCAGATACTTCAGTGCTTCCATTTCTCACATGGCCCCAGTTTCCAGCCTCAAAATTCACAAACAAACCACCTCATCCAACTGCTAGGCTCTCACCAGGGCCTGCCCTCTACCCTCCATGGGCCCTGTGCCAGGGCGAATTGCCCTCTTTGGATGGGATGCAACAAAAAGCTTCCCAACTGTAAAAATCACAAAATGAGTGGGATAGTGTCAGAGGCTGCAAATGTGGATATGTGCTTTTATTTTGCATAGAATAATGCATTTAATTACTTCTTCCAGGGGAAGGCTGTTTGGAAGATAGTGAAGGCAATGCTAATAATAACACTTTGCACCGAGGGCCTCAAACGCAGAGAAGAGCCATGAGAGCATCTCATTTCTGTTCCCAAGAACTTGAAAGCTCCTGCGAACACTTGTGCCTTCTTCCTCAAGAGGCAGAGGGAATTGTGAAGAAAATGCTGCGGGTTTTCGCTTTTAACTGGCTGCTTTGATCCTCTGCAGCCGCTAGGCTATAGGACCCCCAGAGAGACTGGGCGGGGTAGAGGGTGGTCATTGTCTGGTGGAAAGAGTGTGGAGCTGGGGGACACACCTCTTCTTCTCCTTCTTTCTACCATACCCCAAAGGGCAGGGCCAGAGGCAGCCCCCTAAAAATGCCTGCCCTGGCTGAGGCTGTTTCATGTACAGAGCACTGCACAGTGAATCCGGATCATCTATTTTGCCAATTTGGTAAATTATGCTCCTTCTTTGGCCTTGGTCCTGCCCAAGGGTGTTAGGCAAATTACGTAACTGCCCTGAGCCTTGTGTTCCTCATCTGTAAAATGGGCTCGTAACGGTACCTGCATAGAGGCATGCTATGAGAGTTAGATGAGTTAGATCCTATGAATGGGCTTAGAACAGCGTCTGACCTATAGAAAGAGCTCATTAACAATATCAATTATTATTTTCTGAGCAATGAGGAGTTTGAAGCAGATCAGGGACCAAGGAGATAAGGGTGCGAAGGGTATAAGGAGACCTGGTGTGAGGCTTTAGGGAGCGGAGCCAGCTGTGGAGCCCGGAGACAGCAGCCTGTCTAAACAAATTCAAATGTAAATTCTAAAAACGCTCTGCAAGCCAAATACAATGGGTCTGTGGAGTGTGCAGAGCTCTGGGACCAGCAGTTTCAACAGGGCTGAGCTTTATGGTCCCTTCTACCATGACAAATCTCTGTTATTCAAGTTCAGGCTCTACCACTCAAATATGGAACCAGCAGTGCCTTAGGGCCCTTCAAGTCCAACCAACCCCTTCACCCATTTTACAGGTGAGGAAACTGAGACCCAGAGAGGGGAAGTGGCTGTTCCTCATGCAGGGCACTGTCCCACATGGCCTCCTAGCTTGCTGCTGTGTGCTCTTGGGGAAGTGGCTCCAGGCTGGGTTTTGCCTTTGCTTTGCACCCCTCCAAGTTGGGTTTTGCCTTTCCCATAGAAGGAAGAGCTTGGATTGGATGGCAACAGAATGTAGTGAAATAAGGATAAGTTTAGGAGCCAGAGAGGCCTGGATTTAAATCCCAGCTAAAACCTGGGCAGGATCCCTAGCCCCCAAGCCTTATCCCCATCACCTCTATAGGGCTTGGTCTGTGGAGATACCACTACTCTAAGTTGCTTTACTTGGAGAAAGTCATTTATTCCGGGGAAGTGAGTCCTATTATTACCCCCAATTTACTGATAAGGCAACTGAGGCCCACAGAAGTCAAGTAACTTGCCCAAGGTCATGCATCTTGTAGGGTTGACTCTGGGAAGTGTTCATGTCCGTTGTGTAGCCCAGGGCCCAGCACATAGTGTGCCAGGCACTCAGTGAGCATCAGCCCCATCCCCAATCCGGTCAGTGACTTCTAGGATGATGTCAACACAGCCAGCACTCCCAGGAACCAGGAGACCTTTCACACACACTGCATGGCTGTGGATTAATCAAGTGTTGTAACCAAAGATTGGAAAAAAGATTAGGGGACTCGGCTCCTGGAGTGGAACTATTAAAAAAGAAAGAAGGCGCTCAGCTCTGCTACAGAGGAGTGAGGAAATAGGGCCCAGGCCTCCTCTTAGATGCTGGGCAAACACCGGGCGAGGGAGCGTCCCTAACCAGCTCAATGTGTCTGCTGTTGGCCATAAAGATGGGGCTTATTGGCGCTATGGTGCTGGGAGAAACGAAGAGTAACAAAACGGCCTCTTCGGAGGGGGATAAAGAGGCAGGTTTATTACCTTCAACAACGAGGGATGCTCAGGACCACAGCCAGCCCCTCCTGATGAGGAGCCACAGCTCACCCCACTGGGTTGCGAGGCCACCCTCACCCCACAGTCTCTGGACCTTTGCTCTCAACTGACTACCCTGGCGGGAGCCAGAACAAGCCCCCTGACCTGTGCAATCCTCCACCCTCACCCATCCAGGCACAGTCGCTCCCCGCTTCCTCCGTCTCCCTCAATGCTTGGCTTGACTGCCTGCATTGAAATTACTGGCTGTTGGACCTTGGGCAAGTCATCTCACACATTGGGGTCTCAGCGGCATCATCTGGAAAACAGAGAAATAACAGAGGCCAATTCATGGAGTCGATGTGGGGATCAAGTGAGGGCTTGTGATGTGCTTAGCCCAGTGTGTGACGCTGAGGAAACCCTCAGGAAAAGTCGCTTACGATTATTATGAACAGTTCGGCCCTCACCGCACGTTGAGTTATAATCTGATGATTTGATGTCCCCGATGAGACCATGGGCTCTGAACTCTCATTTCCTCATAACAACCCATGACATAGTTATTAATGTCCCCATTTTAAAGATGATGACACTGAAGCTCAAGGAGGGCCCCAAAGTCACACAGCTTGTACCAGACAGGAGGCAGGTCCCAAACGTGGACTCTGTGGTCCTTCCACTCTGTTGCAGGACCTCAGCCTGCTTGAGTGGCCTTTGCGGCTCCCAGCTCTGCGGCCTCAGCTTGCGCTCTGTGCAGTGAATAGTTAAAGATGCTGCTCCAGGACTCAGGCAGGAAATAATGAACGGAAAGCAGCCTCAGTTTAGGAGGGCTCAGAAGCCAGAAACCAGATGTGGAGGCCCCTGGGATGTGGGGAGCCAAGGGGCCAAGAGGGCTCTGAGCTGTGAGAGGGAGCTGCCGCCACTCCCGGCAGAAGCACCAGCCCCAACTGCTTCATCACCAGACGCTGTTGCTGAGAGGGCATGTGCAGAGATACAGGGACACTCACAAGTACAGAAACACGGAGATACACATGCAGAAACAGACCGCCACACACAGAGATGCACATGCACACCTATGCACACTCATCCTCCTGCAAGCCTGTTAGACGGATTGTACCTGCTTCCTAAGGAAAGAGACTGGATGCTGTGACCAGAATGCCTGGGGGCTCCTTGTCATATAAGAGAGATTTGGGCAATTGTGGAAAGTTCAACTCACAGGCCAGTACTGCAGTGGGGAGAGGGGGGTTCCCTAGTGTCCTGCTGAGGATAGAGGGTGAGAGATCAGAGAATCTTAGGGTTAGTAGATCTGGTCCCGGCTGACCAGCATCCAGATGATTATAGGACCCTCCCCTCCCTAGAGGTTTCAGACTTTCATGGATATCAGATCCACCTAGGGTGCTGATGTAAAAATTCAGACGCCTGGGCCGCCCCATCAGAGATTATTATCCCCACCTGGCAGGAATGGAAACTGAAACCCAGAGAGGTTAGGTAACTTGCCCAGGACCACACAGCAGGGCTGGTATATGGGCACTCCAGTGCCCAAGCTCTGAACCACCATGCCAGGCTGTTTCAGGCACCTGCAGACCCAGGTGCAGACATTTGAGGACACACCACAACCAATTGCTGAGGGGAGCAAGATGGGGAGCAGGGTGCAGAGCTGGACACAAAGGTCCAGGACCCCACTCTCAGAGCTCTGTTCCCACGTGGGCCAGGAGACTCAGAGAAAAACCTGAAGTCCAACCCCAGCTGCGTGAACTGGCTCGACAAGGCTGCGGAATGCAGAGGCAAGTGCCTAGTGGTCAGGAACACTGGTTCCAGAGTTAGCTGGAGCTGTGTGAACTTGGACAAGTGATTCAACCTCTCTGAACCTGTAGTAGAACCAGGATAACAACAGTTCCCACCACATGGGGCTGTTGTGAGGATTAAATGAACTAATACATGAAAATTAGCATCTAGAGGTAGCATCTGGGTGGGCGGCAGTTTAGTCACCTACAGACTCAGCTGTGGGGTAGGGGCTAGGTGCATGGCCAGAGAGCTGTCTGAGGAGGATTGGTCCATTCCTCTTGGCCCATCCTGTGGCAACTTGAAGCCAGTATGATTCATCTTCCCCTCCAGGAGAGGGACGGAAGGGAGGCTAACCCTGGCTCCAGATGCAGCCGAGCTAGATTCTTCTGCCCTGATCGTGGGCTGCCATCTGTACAAGGCTGGATGGACCTGCCAGCCTCAGAGGGCGGTTAATTTACAACCCGTGCTGCTCCTTGTCCATACTGGGCCAGAGCGGCCTCAACCCCCAACCCCTCAGTCTCCCAGCAGAAGAATATGCGAGCACTCCTGGGAACAAGTTCCAGCTCGAGTTCCTTCCTTCCTGCTTCTGTCAACTCCATCCCTCCAAGCTTTGGCCTCCCCTCAGCACCTCATCCAACTGGCAAACTTCCAAGGAGAGGCAGGACAGTGAGCAGGTGCTCTGCCCAGGCTGCCTGGGTTCAACCTCCAGAGCATACCAGCTCTGCAACCTTGGGCAAGTCGCTTAGCCTCCCTGTGCCTCTGTCCTCAGCTATACGATGAAGATAATAATAGAAGCCTCTTTTTCAGGATGATGCGGTTATGGGTGTTACAGAGCTCTGGTCCGCCAGTTCCCGCTGCGAGTCACCGCTGTTCACTCACCAAGAAGCAAATTGGTCAGGAAGCTGCACTGCAGCTGTGTTGTTGTTTTGTTTTGTTTTGTTTTTTGTTTTTTGTTGTTGTTTTTGAGACGGAGTCTTGCTCTGTCGCCCAGGCTGAAGTGCAATGGCGTAATCTCGGCTCACTGCAACCTCTACCTCCCAGTTTCAAGTGATTCACCTGCCTCAGCCTTCCAAGTAGTTGGGGTTACAGGCGCCTGACAACATGCCAGGCTAATTTTTGTATTTTTAGTAGAGACGGGATTTCGCCATGTTGGCCAGTCTGGTCTTGAACTCCTGACCTCAAGTGATCCACCCACCTCAGCCTCCCAAAGTGCTGGGATTACAGCCGAGAGCCACTGCGCCTGGCCCAGCTGTGGCTTTTAAGGACACCAGAGAAACACTCATGGAGCCAGAGGTGACAAATCATGGAATTAGAATCACCCTAACCAGCCACAAGGAAAAATCCCTGGAGGTGTGTGCTGACTTGAGCAGAGGCACCAAGGAAAGGACTCTCGAGAGTGACAGGACCAGTTCTGATGCCTCTCAGGACTTTGAGAATCACCCTAAGAAAAACTTGTGGTGGGCTGGGCGCAGTGACTCACACCTGTAATCCTAGCACTTTGGAGGCCGAGGCGGGTGGATCACTTGAGCCCAGGAGCTCAAGACCAGCCTGGCCAACATGGTGAAACCCCGTCTCTACAAAAAAATACAAAAATTAACTAGGCGTGGTGGCACACATCTGTAGTCCCAGCTACTCAGGAGGCTGAGGTGGGAGAATCGCTTGAACCCAGGAAGCAGAGGTTGTAGTGAGCCAAGATTGTGCCACTGCACTCCAGTCTGGGCGACAGAGCAAGACCTTGTCTCAAAACAAAAAAAAAACAACAAAAACTTGTGGTGAAGGTTCTAAGATGCAGGATGTATTCCAGATAAGAACCCATAAGTGACTCATTGACTTGCACCATCTTCCGAGGTTATCAGCTCGTTACTTCCATTAGTAATGTGCCCAGGAGTGAAGGCTGAAGTCACCATTGCAGATGCTTAGGTCAACTATTGTAATAAATTGATAACTAATTGTTAAAAAATATATATAGCAGCCACTTCCTAGTGTTATTGTTAGGATTAAACAATCCTCCGGACAAAGGTTTCCAGCAGCCCCAGGCACAGGCTACCGGCTCAGTGATCGTTCTCAGCTGCTGGAACCCCTGCAACGTGGTGGGTGTGGGGGAGGGGTCAGGGTGTCAGGGAAAGAGATTGACTCAAGGCCTCCAGGCCTCAGCCAAGGGAGGAGGGACCTGGTATGTAACTAACTGGTCATGAGGGAAGAAGAGCCATGGGTGGTGGGGGGAAGGGCTGAGGGTACCCAGAGGAACAGCCGAAGTCAGGACTGTCCTCTGGGGGGAAGGAAAAGAAAGTTTGCACTGAGGCTGTTCTGCCTGGCTCCCGCTATTCCTCCTTTCATTCTTTCTTCCCTTTCTGCCCCACTCCTGAGGAAGAGACAGACATGGAGAGAACCGTTGTCAGGCTTCACCCTGCTCCCTGGGCAGGCCTCAGGCCACCAACCATTCTTTTAGGGCCTCCAGCCTTCTAGATAGGCTGGCCTACGACTCCACTGGGACAGGGTGGCCATTGCTGTAGAAGGCAGGGCTGTGTCCCCTCAGACTGGGGCTCCCTGAGTCAGGGCTGTGTCCCCTCAGACTGGGGCTCCCTGAGTCAGGGCTGTGTCCCCCTCAGACTGGGGCTCCCTGAGTCAGGGCTGTGTCCCCCTCAGACTGGGGCTCCCTGAGTCAGGGCTGTGTCCCCTCAGACTGGGGCTCCCTGAGTCAGGGCTGTGTCCCCTCAGACTGGGGCTCCCTGAGGACGGGACTGTGTCTCCCCTCAGACCGGGGGTCCCTGAGGACAGGGCTGAGTCTCCTCCCTGGGAGTCACCTCATTTATCTCCTGGAACAAGACTGACCTCTTGGGTGTTCTAGGGAGGGAAAGGATGTTCCATATACTCAAAAATTCCTTTCTTCTTGCCAATAGGTGGGCCACAGAATAGAGCATTAAAGGGCCTGGTAGAAACTGGAAAGACCTGGTAAGGGCCATGGAGTCCACGCTTGGTGGTGGGGGCTGATGGAGGTTATGTTGCGGACATACTCTCTTCCCTGGTCCTGGCCTTGGCCACAGCCAACAGCTTTCTCAAGCTTGCACCAGTTTCAGGGGACAGGAAGGAGTGTGGATGGCTCCCCAGTGCCCAGCCTTCTTAGGAAGGAAGCCTCCTGTGGTTTGGGGGTCTGAAAGACCGTCTCCACACAGAAAACACAGGGATTTATTGAGCTTCAGGGGCTGCCCACTTCGTGTCTGTTGAATAAATAATTGCAAACTCACAGGCCAGTTCCTCCCCTAGCCTAGACCACTCACCTCTGCCAGCCTCTGTCTTCCCAAATCCCCCAGGGCCAGCCCGTGTTCCCCAGTCGGCCCAGCCACACATTGTCTCAACCTCTGTGTCCCCTCATTGCACTGAAGCCTGGCCTCCACTCCAGCCCTCAGCCTTGTCACTCATTCAGGAATGATCAGGCTCCACCACCAGAGACCCTGGTTTAATTGGCTGGTGGTGAGGCAGCAGGACATTGATTCCTTTTCATTCCTCAGGTCATGCTAACACGCATGCTAGCAAAGCTGCAAGTCTAAGCTGTGGGCTCCTCCAGAGGAAGGGGAGCTCCCTTTAATCTCTAAATCCTAGTGTCTAGCACCGTGCCTGGCTCATAATAGGTACTCAATAAATGTTTGTTAATCAATGATTGCCTAACAGATGGGCCATCCCCTTCCTGGAGCTGCCTGAAGGTTCCCAGGACTGGAGTCACTCTTCCTGTCCAGCAGGCAAGCCAGTGATTAACTCTGTTAATCTCTGTTGCCAGACAGAGCTGGGTTCAAATTCTGCCACTTCCTCGACCTTGGGTAAGTCAAACCTCAGTTTCCTATCCACCACTGGGGCTGATACCAGCCCCTCCCTCGGATAGTTGTTTTGACGCTGGAGAACGCTTCTGTGAAGGCTTAGCTCAGGCAGTCTGTGTTAACCTGGGTCCTGGCAGGAAACAGATGGGTCATTCGAACTGTTCAGGAGTTTACCAGAGGGGTTGTTTGCACAGGTGTGGGCTGGGTTGAGGAAAGCAACAAGGAACAATGCAGAACGCCTGGGCCGACTGCGCTAGGGAGCTGGCCATCCACAGACCTAGAGAGGAAACAGGAGGGAGCGGTCAAAGGCACCCAGAGACAAAACTATGCTGTAGGCCAGGCGCAGTGGCTCACGCCTGTAATCCCAGCACTTTGGGAGGCTGAGGTGGGTGGATCACTTGAGGTCAGGAGTTCAAGACCAGCCTGGCCAAGCTGGTGAAACCCTGTCACTACTGAAAATACAAAAGTCAGCTGAGCATGGTGGCAGGTGCCTGTAATCCCAGCTACTCTGGAGGCTGAGGTGGGAGAATCACTTGAGCCTGGGAGCTGGAGTTTACCGTGAGTTGAGATCCTGCCATTGCACTTCAGCCTGGGCGAAACAGTGAGACTCGGTCTCAAAAAAAAAAAAAAAAAAAAAAGCTATGCTATAGGAGAGGGGCCATGACAGGTACCGTGGACATTGAGGAGGCAGCCACTGCCATCCCAAAATACCTACCCCAACCTCACTCACCTTCCTCCCTCCAGTCTCCAACCATTGGGTAACACCACCCAGAGAAGGTCCCAAGATGCGATCCACAGAGTCAGCCTCCTGGGGCACAGTGCAGGGCAGAAGAGGGTGGAGAGGGGATTTGGAGGAGCAAACGGAAGGTCTCCAGCACTGACATCGGCCAGCGCTGATTAAATAGTATTGCTATTATTACTGTTCATTTGGCCCGTGAACCCTCTTGTGATGTCTGACCTTGATATTTAACTTGATATTTAACTGTATTGTATGTACACACGGGGTCTCGCTGGCCTAGCGGACGGCCTAAGGGTGGGACCAGGCCCTCGCAGCAGGTGCCCCGTGCACACTGGAGGAAGAAAAGACTATGTCTTTGCACCACAGCACACTTCCACGTTCAGCCACAGGCGTTCACGCTTTTGACAAGCCGTCAAATGGCTTTTCAATAGCAAGCTTCATTAAAATGGAAGCACATTGCTCTAGTATGCAGATGGGGCCACTTTATTACTTTTTAATTTGTTTACAGAAAGCCCACGTTTGGTGTACACCATCTTTGCAAATAGTAACAAATGGGCATGTTCGTTGCCTCCAAAGCTGTGGTGTCCCTGGATAAATAGACCGAAACTGTGTTGGAGCACTGTGCTTGGTTACTCTTAATAGAATCTGACACGCTTTTCAAAATGTGCAGAAGGCTGGAGGGAAGGGGGCCACAGTGTGTGTGGCGTGTGACTTTGGGCTACTCTAGTCCCTCTCTGGGCCCTCTTTTTCAATCTACACAGGAAGTGACCAGGCCCAAATAGAGCCTTTGCAGCTCTCCTCTTCACGACTTCAAGATTTCTCTACCTTTACCATCCTGGAAGCTACAAACTTCCTGAACCACCCGCCTCCCAACTCCCAAAGGAAGCCCTCTCCACTCAAATGAGATAAAACTTACAAATTACCAAATTCATTTTGAAAATGGGTCAAATTGAATGGAGAATACTTAATGGAGCATAACTATTCAAGTAGCAGTTAAACACTCATGCGATAGACCCCAAAGCACCAATATTCTCAAACTGGGCAGGACCCTCCAATTCCAATTTCATTCATTATTAGCTGTGCAGTGTTGCTTAACCTCTCTGTGCCTCAGTTTCCTCACTGGTAAAGTGGGGATTATAATGATACGCTCCACCTGGGTTGTCGGGGGCATTTGATTCCTTTTTTGTGGTTTATTTTGAGGCAGAATCTTTCCCTGTCACCCAGGCTGGAGTGCAGTGGTGCGATCATGGCTCACTGCAGCCTCAAACTCTTGGGCTCAGGGGATCCTCCCACCTCAGCTTCCCAAGTAGCTGGGACTACAGGTACGCACCACCACCACTTCTGACTAAATTTTTTAAAGTTCATTTTTAGACATGGGGTCTCCCTAAGTTGCCCAGGTGGTCTCAAACTCCTGGCCTCAAGAGATCTTCCTACCTCAGTCTCCCAAAGTCCTGGGACTCCAGGCATGAGGCACTGCACCTGGTGGGGATTCGATTCTTCTAACCTTCCAGAACAGGTGTGGCATCAGCAAACAGTCAGTAACTGTTAATTACTGTCATTTCCCGTATGCACGGTAGCAGTAGTACTTCCATTAAAGAGAAAGGACTTGGGATTATCTGTGTTAACATAAAGTGGCCCGTTCAGCAGAATCTGTCCTGTCCTGACCACACCCAAGGAAGGATGCTTGCCCTTCAAGTCACTTTCTATCACACTCCCCCAGTTTCTTTTTTTCAAGGCACTCATCATCATGAAAAAAATCCTTTTGATATATCTTCCTATTTGTTATCAGTCTCTCTCCCTCTCACCATGGGCTCCATGAGGGCAGGGACATTGTGTTACTCATGGCTGTCTCCCCAGCGCCTAGAACAGCATTTGGCAGTTTCTCCATAAATGTTCATCAAATGAATGAACGTCTACATCTGCAAAGTGTGTGGTGTTGTGCAGACATGAGCTCTGGGAACGGAGATGCTTGTTACAAGGGCACTGGTGAAAGTCGGGCCCATGCGGAAGCCACACTACACACAGGCACCCCCGACCTCTGAAGTCTGGGTTCTTGGAACTATCCATTAAGTGGATTTATAAAACAAGATCAGAAAAGAATGCAAGGAACAAAACAATATCCTAATCCCTTTATCTCCTGGGCCTCCCCTGCAGGGGCCTTGGATAAGGTGACATCTTGTCCTGAAAAAGGGTTCCCAAGGTGCAGAGGCTTTGTGCTGAGGAGGATATGCCATTTTGGGTGACCGGCGTGTTACAGTTTTAAAAGTTATCTTGGAGCTGTCACCTCACCTGAGATCTCCTCGTGAGAATGGAAAAGCCCCACGCCCTCTCGGTGTTGTTGCCCTCCTTTTACAGATGTGGAAGCCAGGGGAAGAGGCAGAACTGACTCGCCCTTCTGACAGCCTACCCACAGCTCCTGCTGATAATACCTCATGGCCTCCTCAGAAAGGAATATTAATAATCCCGCTAAGGCAAGAGACAGGATTTGTGCATTTCAAACAAATGTTCAGCTATAGGAGAATGAAACTAAAAGGAATGGGCTATTCTCAGTTAACCAGTGTATACTATTAGCCAGAAACACACACACACACACACACACACACACACACACACACACACACTGACCCCAACAGTCTGGCTGGAAGTATACCTTAAAGCATCCCATTGGGTGCCCTCAGAATTTCAGAAAGTATATGTCTGTAATTGATCACTCTAGCAAAGATGCAGGAGACAACATGGTAAAATAAAAAAGCCACTTCTCCTGAGAAGCGTTCAAAGGCATTCTGTTATTATCATACACAGTAATAACACCCAACACTTAATAAGTTTGCACTAACTATGCACCAGGCACTGTTTTAAGCCCTTCAGACCACAGCAACCTTGTGTTGTATTATTTTCCCCACTTCTTTTTTTTTTTTTTTTTTTTTTTTTTTTGAGATGGAGTCTGTCACCCAGGCTGGAGTGCAGTGGCGCAATCTCAGCTCCTTGCAACCTCCACTTCCTGGGCTTAAGCAATTCTCCTGCCTCAGCCTCCCGACGTAGCTGGGACTACAGTATTTTTAGTAGAGACAGAGTTTCACTATGTTGCCCAAGCTGATCTCAAATTCCTGACTTCAGGTGATCCACCTGTCTCAGTCTCCCAAAGTGCTGGGATTACAGGCGTGAGCCGCTACTCCTGGCCATTTGTCCCACTTTAAAATGAGGACACAGAGGCGCAGAGAAGTGAAGGGACACCCTCAAGTTAACAAAGCTGGCAGGTGGCAGAGCCAGGATTCACATCCAGGCAGACAGGCTCCTGGGCTCACACTCTTCACTCTTACAGCCTATTGTCTCTCCAAGGGAAAAATCTTAGGAAATTTTTTAAAAAGTAAAAATATACAGTATGGTATGGTTTGGCTGTGTGTCCCCACCCAAATCTCACGTTGAAATGTGATCCTGAGTGTTGGAGGTGGGGCCCGGTGGGAGGTGATTGGATCATGGGGTGGTTTCTAGTGATTTGGCACCATCCCCCTAGTGCTGCTGTCTTATGAGATCTGGTTGTTTAAAAGTGTGTGGCACTTCCCCCTTTGCCCTTTCTCTCCTGCCACCATGTGAAGGAGTGCTTGCTTCCTCTTCACCTTCCTGAGGCCTCCCAGCCATGCTTCAGCCTGCAGAACTGTGAGTCAATGAAACCTATTTTCTTTATTAACTACCTAGTGTCAGGTAGTTCTCTAGAGCAATATGAGAACAGACTAATACAGAGCAATATGGTAAGAATCCATCTTATTGCTAAAATTCTAAATCACAAAGATAATTATTAGTAGTGAAAGTGCATGACTGTCCTGTTGGCTGTAAAACCTTCCATGTAATAGCATTATCGGCAAGTGAGGCTACAGAAGATGGCCCAACATTTTGGCTGGTGGACATGATGGAAAGAGCGTTTGGGCCATGGTTATAAAACATGTGTCCCAGCATGGTTACTCCTGGGTCTCAGAAATGGTGCACTCATCTCACCCCTGCTGTCATTTTACATATAAAGTATGTGAAGCCCAGAGAGGTTAGGTGACTCACCAGAGGTCACCCAGCAAATTATGGGGAAATCTAACCACTCAATTCAATGAATGCCTAACGTCACGTCTACCATTTGATTGAGTTATGTTCTTTGCATTAGAAGCCAGAGAGAAGCCCAATGCCAGATCAGGATGGGCCAAGTTAGCCCGCAAAGGGCTAGAACCAGTTCCTTCCAGGGCTCCAGTCACAGCCCAGGGCTATTTTCTGCCTAAGTGCAGCTGCTGCTGTGGGGTAGTCACTTAAGAGTTTTAGCCCTTGGCTCTCCTCAGGAGAGGAAAAAGGAAAGACCAGACGCCTACTGATCCTTTTGTGTGAGGGCCAATGAATACCTCACACCTTTCAGAAACTTCCAAATAATGCTCTGCCTTCCAATAATTCTAGGAGAATGGAAATTGACTCCCACCTGCCTCTCCTACCACCATTCAAGCTAATGGCTCGGGGAAAGGCCAGGGACCGCTTCTCTGTGTGTCTGCAGCCTCCTCCTCCTCACAGGCCCAGGATATTGATCATCTCCATCAGTGAGGTCACAGGACTGGGTGGGGAGGAGGCAGCTGCCCTGCAGGGGAACCTGAAGACAGAGATCTGCAGCCGTGCAGCTGGGAAGTGGGGAGAGCAGAAGAAGGGGGACCAGGAGCCTCTCTGAGGGTCTGTGCTGGAGGCTTTCCAGTGAGGTGACAACGGCTTATTACAGCTAATTTCCTTCCCTTTGCTAGAACCAAAAATCCATAGGGTTTTTGCTGCATATTTGTGTATCTGGCACTCTCAGCTCACCTCCCCTTGGGGACCATAAGAGATGCAGAGGAAAGAAACAACATGGCCTTCTATAATTTCAAAGTCAGTTCCAGAGTTAATAATAAATTAAGAGCTGGGGGCGGGGTGGAAGCCTAGATGTGGCAGGCCCACTCTTGCAGCATAGACCAGCCCCTCTGGGAACACCTTCTGGAAGTCAGCAGAAAAAGTAGGTGCCCTGGGGACCGAAGATGCTGAGGTGGCTTCCCTACTGTGGAAGGCTTCCCCCTGGACCTCAGGTTTTTGTGGTACCCACGCCTGTGGGTGCCCACACCAGGATGGATGGGGATGGAGGTGGGAAGAACTGGAGAGTATTCTCTTCCACTTCTCTCCGGAGCAGACACCAGCCCCATCAGGGCACCCAGTAGTCCCACAGTCTCTGAGGAGGGGGAGCATAGCTGTTTCAGAGAGAACAGGAAGACTTCTCTCCCTGGAAGACGACTGAACCCACTCACCTCTGAGGAGGTTTCCAGACCAGCAGCCACACCAGTTGGAAATCCAACAGTCCCAAATGCCTGCGTGATTTTGTTATTCGTTCTTTAGGTCCTAGGAAGACTATCTCCCAGACTAGAAGCTCCCTGGAGACCAAGGCCTCTGACATCTGACTGGAAGCTCAATCAGTTCTTGTCAGAGCCAGAGCGTGAGGGGACTGGGAAGCAGCAGGGAGGATACTAGGCAGGTTTTGCCCCAAGAAGGTGGAGTGGGAGGTGGACAAGATCACTGCCCTGAAACATCTGAAGGGTGGTCCTGTAGGCATGGAGTTCACACCTAGGCCAACAAGAAGAGCTAGGATGAATGAGAGATGACACAAGGGACTCGACTTGGGATCCAGAAAAGGGTGAACTTTCTGGGCGTGGCTCAAGAAGAGGCAGTGAGCCTCCCACTGCGGGGGGGTGGGTGCTTCTTGGGAGGGAGTCTGGAGCACAAGGTGGTGGTCGGACCAGGCAGCTGTTAAGATCCTTACCAAGCCCAAGAGTCAGTCCATGATGGATAGATGTTCCGGTCTCTTCGGCCCCTACACCTAGAGCTTGCCCTCCTAACCACACAGAGAGGGACCAGAGGCAAATGTGCAGGAGGACACAGGAACCCAATCCCAGCCAGGGAGGCCACCAAACAAATCAATCAGGCAAACAGCCACAGACAGAGGATGGACACAGCGGTGGCTGGTGTGGGGATCTGTCCTCCTCTTCCCCACCCCATGGCCTAGAGGACAGTCCCCGTGTCTGCCAGTTGAACAGGCTAATAAGTAGGAAAATCAGCCTTTCCTGCCAAAGGAGAGAGTGTTCTGTCCTCTCCACTGCAGGGGAGGGAGGCCTCAGCTCATCCTGCTGTGCTACAGGGGACCCACTCATTCTTCACAAGGAAAATGGGACAGCGCAGAGCCAGGGAGTGACTTGCCCACAGCCACACAGCTCACACGGCTGGTAAGAGGAAGGGGCGAGGCAGAGCCCAGGACTCCTACCCTACTGCCAGCCAGTATTCTTTCTCCTGCCCTTGCCTGCCCCTGTGGCACCATCTGCTCCTATAGCAATTGGGATTCCTTTTAAAACATATGCTCATCTCAGGCAGGTCCCAAAGTGGATGGAGAAATGATATATATGTTCTTTGCTGGCCCAGGAAGAGCTGGCAGAATGAGCGCTTGACATTCCTGGGATACCAGAAGCATTCCTGGGATGCATGGTCCCCACGCTTCCTTCCCACTACCATATTCTCTCCTGAGAACTGCGGAAGCATGGATTTGTCATTCTTCTCCTCCCTGTGCCCATCTGCTTCCTTCCATGAGCCCCTCCACACCTTGAAGGCCAGGCCAGCTCCTCCAGTTCCTGATGGGCTGTTAACAAGACACTTGGAGGCCAGACCTCTATGCACACTGCTGAGGAGACCAGGGCAGTTCAGGACTGAACACAGCCAGATGTGTTCAGCAGAGACCATGACCTCTCCCCACCTGCGAGGACCAGGAACTAGTTCTGGAACTAATCCACATCTGAACCCAGACCCCTGAAGTCCACCCTCCTTCACCCAAAGCAGACACCTCGGTCCCACAGACTCGGCCCCTCCTCCACTACCCAGACACTGTCTGAGGCTGGAGACTGGAGGCAGTGACCTCTGGGAATCCCTTGCCTGAGGTTTCTGGTTCTATCAATCCCAGGGAGCTGGAGAAGGACAGCGGATTTCCCTCCAGGACTCCCGCTGATACCGACCTGAGCACATCAGCTAAAGTCCTCGCAGCAGCGCCTTCACAGGCTCCAGAACAGGGCCTGAGGGTCCTGTCCCCTCCCCCACCCCTGCCCCTCCTCTCAGACCCAGGGCAATTTCCCTACAAGTGTGCTCACGCTGGGCCCTCTGAGCCACAGCGCCAATTGACGGGATTTCAATCAGAAATCCATCTCCCTTAAGGACCGCTTTGGATAAAAGCAGAAGTAACCTGCAATCTAGATGCTGATGCCAAGCCATAATGGGGAAGCCGGAGAGAAGCCGGGCCCAGCTCCGGCCCCAGCCCCCAGCTAGGGCGAAATCAGGCCTCAGCTGAAGCGGACTCAGCTTCCAGGGCCGGAGGAAGAGAGGGTAGCCTGAGTTCCCTCCATCTCCGCCACCAGCCGCCACAGGCTAAATCCTCGAGCCTGCCGGTGGGGTTAGCCGGCTGCTAGCCGTATTAACAGTTGGCCAGTGGCCGGGGACCAGTCTTGCACCCCTGGGCAGGCCCTCTGTGTGGTTCCCAGCGCGCGCCCAACAAAGGCCCTTATAGGCCGGCTAAGGAGGGTCTGGGTGTCCTTAAGAGCCAGGAGGAGCTGCGGGCTCAGCACTTGTTCCCACCTACCAACCCCCAACCTCATCGCCAGCTGCCGCTTCCGCCACTGAGTCCTCTCCGGGCTATATTGCGGTCAGGAAAGGGTCACTCCGAGAGAGCAGGGCTGCTCCATTGACCCCCCCCCCCCCCGCCCCTGCGCCTCCAGACCCCGCACCGCGGGCGAAGGCGGGTCTGTAGGGACAGGAGGGACCCCGCGGAGCGCTGTTGGCTCTGGTACGCAGCATGGACAGCCTCCCTGGTAAATAATGCACGCCTCCTGGGCCAGGCTGCAGCAGGTAGTGTATCAAAGTAATATCGCGCTGCGAATTGCAGTGTAATCGCCGTAATTTAGGGCCCCGTGGGTGAGCCCGTTTCGGAAGGGCTGCGCGCCCGGACGGGCGAGGTGACTCGGGCGTCTGCGCCGGCTTTGACCTCTGGATTTCCTCCAAGCTAAGTGAGCCCATAAAAAATGGAGAAGCCCAGGCTGTCTCCCAGCAAATGGGGTGTGGGCAGAGAGATTGTATTATCTATCCAGACCCAGCGAGATGGATGCACCTGCCGGGAGAAAAGCGATGTCACTGAGCGCACAGCCCTGCAGGTTGGGTATCCGCGTGCGGCGCCCATCCTCTCCCAGGTGGCCGAGAAGGCCGGGCGATGTGTCGGCTGCGCCCTGCCAAGAGCTAGATGTTTTCATTAGGACTTGGGCGGCCCCTGCCGCCGTGAGCTGGAGGATCCGTGCCTCCCACGAGCTGCTCAGCAACCACCTTCCAGGGCCCCCAGGACCTGACTGCGCCATGGCCGCTCCTCCTCCCTCCTGTTGTGCTGGGAAGTTGGGGTATTAATATTCCTGCCCAGGGCCTCCTGGGGGCCTGCTGCTCGTCTCCCCTCCCCCAGTTCTGCTAGGGAAAGTCATTCTGAGGTGGAGAGATGATAGCAGGAAACGTGTTTGCAGGCTCCCTTCTAACTTCTTGATGGGAGCCAGCTGGAAGCGCAAAAGCTGTGTTGTCTCTCTGTGCTCTGCTCCTGGTGACCTAGAAGGCAATAATCATGAGTCTGTCTCAGGAAAGACAAAGAAATGGAAAAACTTAGTAGGGGCGGCAGCCCCATCACATTGCATCAGCAGAGAGCCTTGTGTCTGCGTCCCCACCCCGGTGCCAGGCAGGGTGTTCTGAGTATCTTTAGAAGCCCCCGCCCCCACCCCATGCCTAATTCCCCAGATCCAGGAGTTACTGGTTCCTCCTCACCCATCTCTAAATCATTTTACGTCCCTCATTGAAGAGCTGGGGCAGATACCCAGGCTTCCTAGTCTGAGAATCTGCTGATATTCCCCAGCCCTCTTCCACACCCACCTCCAGCTTTTCCTTTTTCCTAGGTGGTGGGCTCTGAGCTAGTAGGGACCTTGGAAACCAGCAGTTCTGGTTAAACAAGCCAGAGTGCATCCTTCCCGCAGAACATTCTGCAGCAAGAATGAGGGAGATTTATGTGTATGGGGACATGGAAAGATGTCCAGGATATATTGTTAAACGGAAAAAGCAAGTTGCAGAATAGCATGTAAAGTACAGTCTCATTTGTGTTACATTTTAAATAAAGGCTATATATACTTACATGCTTGCATATGCATAGAAAATGTCTGGAAAGATAAAAAGAAACTGTTAGCAATGGTTGTCCCACGGGATAAGGAGAAGCAGAAAGGGGCTTTAACCTCTCATCTTACATTATGTACTGTTAAATTTTTTTAACAATTGTATTACTTTCATAATTTAAACATAAATCTTTCCCCTCCCCCCCCACAAAAAAACAGCAATCTCTCAGTGCAACCCCTTCTTATGAAACTGAGGCCCAGAGAAGGAAAAGGACTTTCCCAAGTTGCATAGCACTTATAGCTTGGCCTCAGCCCTGGTCCTGCCCTCTCCTCACCCCAGGCACACAGCTCTGCCAGCCAGACCCACCAGACCCATGAGGGAATCATGAACCCCCCCTTCCCAGAGCAGGAAGGGCCCCTGACTGGGGTGCGACCTTACTTGAGGGAGCAGTCAGATAAAGGCAGGGGATCCCAAGACGATAATTAGAGACGGATTTGGAACCTGGCTGGATGGCCTGCACTTGCCTGTGACCTTATCCAGCCACCGCCAGCCCAGTCTTCTGACACAGCTGGCTTCTCTTGGTCCAGGGTTGGCCAGGGTAGGGACTGAAGGTTCATGCCTAGGGTGACCTACCATCTTGATTTGTCCAGGACTGAGAAGTTTCCTGTGACATGGGACTTTCATTGCTAAAACTGGGCAATCCCGAGAAAACAGGAACAAGCTGGTCACCTTTGTCTTGCCAGACATGTCCGCAGCAACCTGCTAAGAGCCTGGCAAGGACACCTCTGGGTAACTCAAGGGCAAAGATTCTAGAAGGTTGTCTCTGGGCGAAGACAGCCAGCCCCTGCTCTGACTTTTCTGAAAAATATGAAGCTGCAAGAGTTAATTTACATTTTGTCAGTTGTGCTTTCTCCTTGCATTCGTCCACACACATGCGCGCGTGCACACACACACACACACACATACACACACCCTGCTCTTAGTCTCCCTTAGTCTACTGAGAGGCATGTCCACCGGGGCCCGGAGATACCACCCAGAGCCCACTGAGTCTCTTTGAGCAACATAATCCTCAAGAAATTGTAGAGCCTATAATTACACATGGGATGCGGCGCAATTTCTCATCTCTCCCTCCCCACCCCAGGAGACAAAAAGGAAATTTCACACCCTAGTGAGCCAGGCTCATCTTTTCCTCTTTGATGCCAGCCTGGGGTTAAAAAGCAGGGACAGGCGACACACACCTCCTTTGGGGCCTGATTCCTTGGCTGATTTTGAGATTCAAAGCATGCATCTTAAAGATCATAATCTGATTGTACTATGCCCGCCTTCCCGGCCGATTAATGGCCTCCTGGCTTCCGCACTGCAGCACCCAGTGCTCTGCAGAAAGCCACCTCCCACACCCCAGCCCCACCTGAGTCTGGCAACCCAGAGGAGAAAAGGCTAAGGCTAAGCAGGGGGCATGTCAAGGAAGGAACAGAGATCTAAGTTCAAGTCCTAGTCCTGTCGCTAGCTAGCTGTGTGACTTTAGATAAATTGCTTGCCCTCTCTGGTCTTTGATTTCCTCACCATGAAATGAAGATATTGACCTACATGGTCTCTAAGACCCTTTAGACCCAATAAACCAGACTTCCTTGGTTAAAATCCTGACTTCTCCTTCTAGGTGGGTAAACTTGGGCAAGTTTCTTCACTTTCCTATGCCTCTGTCTTCATCCACCTCATTGTGTTGTAGGAAGAATTAAGTGAGTTAACATTTTAAAAGTGCTTAAAACAGTGCCTGGCACATGCCAAAGCACTTGTGGCAGGGACATTGGTGCTCTGTCTTTATACCCCTGGCACTCACTGGTCCCATGCCTGGCTCTTGAACTCCAAGCACCTGTGGTTCTCTGCCCTGCCTGATAGGTTTCTTTGATTCCCACACTCCTACCCTGTCACTCCAGTGTCCTTGCCCTGAGCTCCAGGCAGGCTGGAAGTACAAGGAGTTTAAATGACTCAGAGTAGCCCTCAACCTGATAACTGTAGGGAGTTGGCATATAAATACCCCAGCGGTCCCTCTGAGACAGCTCTGAGGCTTGTTCTGCACAGCCTCACAGAGGTGCAGCAGGATTGAGCCCTGTGCCCAGGAGGCTAACTGCTCATTCCCACACCTTTTACTGTCTTCCTTCCTGCCCCGGCTTCCCTACCCAGTGCTCCCCAGGATCACTCTCCAATAAACTACTTGCATCCAAATCCTTCCCTCAGTTATTACTCTGTGCTAATGCACTTTACAAATGTACCTTCGTTCTTTTTTTCTTTTCTTTTTTTTTTTTTTTTGAGGCGGAGTCTCGCTCTGTCGCCCGGGCTGGAGTGCAGTGGCCTGATCTCAGCTCACTGCAAGCTCCGCCTCCCAGGTTTATGCCATTCTCCTGCCTCAGCCTCCCGAGTAGCTGGGACTACAGGCGCCTGCCACCTCGCCCGGCTAGTTTTTGTATTTTTTAGTAGAGACGGGGTTTCACCGTGTTAGCCAGGATGGTCTCGATCTCCTGACCTTGTGATCCGCCCGTCTCGGCCTCCCAAAGTGCTGGGATTACAGGCTTGAGCCACCGCGCCCAGCCTCTTTTTTTCTTTTCTTTTCTTTTCTTTTTTTTTTTTTTTTTTTTTTGAGACATTATCTCACTTTGTCACCCACGCTGGAGTGCAGTGATGCAATCATAGTTCACCACAGCCTTCAATTCCTGGACTCAAGAGATCCTTCCACCTCAGCCTCTCAAGTAGCTAGAACTAAAGACATGAGCCACCACGTTTGGCTAATTTTTAAATTTTTGGTAGAGGTGGGGTGTTGCTATGTTGCCCAGGTTGGTCTCAAACTCCTGGCCTCAAGTAATCCTCCTACCTCGGCCTCCAAAGTGCTGAGATTACAGGGATGAGCCACTGCGCCTAGCCTACCTTCGCTCTTCACAAGCACCTGAGAAGTGAGTGTGATTGTGCCCATGTTACAGATGTGGAAACTGAGGCCAATAGAGGCTAAATGCCTTGTCCCAGACCACATGGCAGGTGAGCGGCCCAGATGGGATTTGAAGCCATGTCTGTCTGACTCCACAGACTGTACATCTCCATCTATCTCCCTCTTTTCCTTCTGAGGGGCTAGACCTTGCTTCAGAGATGGAAACCTCATTCCTTCAGAGGTACAGCAGCAGCTCCTTTGCTCCAGGCAGAGAGCAGAGGCACAGGGCTAGGGCCATCTGTGATATTTTCTCCCTTTCCAGTCACACTCATAGAACCCTTGGGTGGCACAGTCCCAGACAGAGCAATCAGGCAGTTGTACCACAGCCCCAGTTTACATGCAAACATGTGGAAACCCTTGAAGGAAAGTGACCTCCCAAAGTGCCAGGGTTGGACCGAGCTGCTGCCTGCCCCAAGGCGGTGCAGCACTTCCTGGTCCCCAGCTGAGCCCCCGTCTCAGCCCCTGCAAGTGTGTGCTGATGGCAAGAGCAACAGGCCATATGCCTGAGACTTGGGGAGCCAAGCCTCACATCATCTCCTCAGCGTAGAGAGCTTACTTCAGACCTGGCCTTATTAGTTTCTGGCTTTATACATATCAATAGCTTTTATAGGTACATGGTTCCAAATCCACAAAAGCCTTCCTCTTTTCCTGTGCCCCAGTTTTCCTCTCTGAAGACAATAGCCACTGTCACTGATCTGCTATGAGTCCTTCCAGAAATAGTCTATGCACAGACAAGCATATAAATGCAGTCCTTCCAGAACATTCTTCTTTTTCTCTAGAACAAAATGTCTTGGAGATCTTTCTGTGTGCGTATAGAAAGAACTTCCTAATTCCTTTTTAAAGCTATATAGTATTCCAGTGTATTTATGTCCCATAATTTATTTAACTAGTTCTCAGTGAATGGAAATTTGAGTTATTTCCAATCACTTACTAACATAAATGTTGTACATAAGTTATTTTACACACTTGGAAATATAACTGTATGAAAAATATCTAGAGATAGAATTACTGGGACAAGAGGAATGCACATTTGTAATTTTAAAAGATGTGACGAACGGACCTCCAAAGGTGCTGAGCCATTTACACTCCCACCGGTTATGTGCTGCGCTGAGGCCCAGCTGCATGCCAGGCATGGGTGTGCATTATCGACTTTGGTCTCACTACATTCCTGGGGGGCGGCGCTATTATCCTTATTTGATGAGAAAATTGAGAGTTCAGTTTTGCCCAAGAAGACCCAATAAACCTTTTATTATTTCATTACATGCTAGGGTCTGTGCTTTACATTTATTATCTTATTTAACCTTCATAATAGCACTATGAGGTAGGTACTTTTACCATCACCGCTCATTTTCCAAGTGAGTCTAGTATTGGAGCTCAGAGAGATTGTGTAGCTTTCCTAGCATCACTCAGCCAGTGGTAAGTGGCAGAACCAAAAGTGAGCCTGGGCTCTCCCTGCTCCCACCAGGAGTCTATCACTGGCTTCCTGCTTCCTGCCTTATGTGTGCCTCAAACTCCTCTAGTTTGAGGGTTGGGGGTTGCACAAAGCAGAGTCCCCTGGAAGCATCAGAGAATCGAGGAGTCAGCGATTGCTAGAAGGTAAGAGCTGGAACGGATCATGAAAGGGGCAGGGAGGGTGGGACTGGAAATACGAGGGGTGGTTGCCTCGATGTTTGGGAGAGGTGGGGCTGCTGGGATGCTAAATTGTTGTACCCTGCCTGGGATATTCCTTTCCCCGACATGTCCATAGTGCCCCCTATTGAGAAATTCTGCATTTCATTTTGCAGATGCAGAAATAAAGGGAGGATCCCCTTGGAAAAGGCACAGGAGTCCTGCATTGGAGGCAAAGCCAGGACGAGAAATCGTTCTGCCGGGAATCTGGGTCCCACCCCTCCAGGACCAGCACTCTGAACTCTGCGTGGGGCTGCCTCCTGCACAACTTGAAACAAAGTGAAACAGACCAAGCAGCCTTCGTGTGGGAGGAGGGCTCACTTACCAAGCACCTGCTGGATACACATAATCATTTAAGTTCCATGATAGCTCTATCCCTTTACAGAAAAGAAGATTGGCACTAAGTCCCCCAGCTGAAGGAGGGTGTTGGAAGGCAGATTTTGGGAGGCCTGAAACCCAAGCAAAGGGCTTCATGTTGACTGCGATATTGAGTACAGTGAGTTAACAGGGCTCTAGAACCAGGTTCTTGAACCAGGACATAACTTACATGACTTGATCAAATTCGTGCTTTAGGACACTCACTCTGGTGGCAGTGCTTTGCACATGCCATTCCCCCTGCTTGGAATGGCCTTCCCAGACTTGTGTGCCCCAAGAACTGCAGCTCGAAGCTCTCTGTGGAGCATCCCCTGAACCCTGATCCCCCCGAAGGCAGGGGCTGGGTTTTAGCTTTTCATCCCCAAGCTCTGGTCTAGTGTGAGGCACATCATGGGAGCTTCCTAAATGTTTATGGGATGAAGGAATGGAGTGATGAAGGCCTGACGGAGACAGTGGCAGCGAGAAGGAAAGGGAAATGTGAGAACAAGGGAAAGGAAGACGGACAGGGCCCCTTGACCGGTTAGATGTGATGAAAACAGCTTGCACCTTTTATAGCAACTGTTGTATACCAGTTTTTATAAGGGAGGCACTATTAGCACCTGCATTTGACAAATGAGGAAACTAAGACTTGAAGAGAGTACACAGCTAGTTGGTGCTTGAGGTTATATAACTCGCAGGTGGTGGAGCCAAGCTTTGAACCCAGGCAGGCTAACCCAGGATTCATGCTCTTAACTTCTGGTCTGTTTTGTACAACTTACAAGGACAAGCAGGTAGTAAAGTCAAAACCATCCATCCTGGAAAACTGGATAATGATGCTCAGAGTTCTGGGTCTTCTGATCTCTAATCCATTGCACTGTCTGCCAGGTGACCCCCCTCCCATTCATCACCTCCTTAAAGGCTCAGCCCAACACCCACCAGGATCCAAGCTCAGTCTCCACAGAATGTGCTGCCTGGACAGAGACTCAGTGTGCAGACATGGGGGTGGGGGACATGTGGGAGCGCAGACAGGAATCTGGGTCCCACTCCTCGGGCTCTTGGCCTGCCCCAGCAGACTCCAGGCAGGAAGCCAGTCCAGCCTGCTGTGCCCTCTCTGCTGCGCCTCCTCCCTCACCCAAGTCACACTCCACACGCTCAGGTTCCTTTGTGGTGGGTGTTTTGATTAATTTTATTCTAATTAATTCAGTAATCTCAAGCTGTTTGCAAAATCTTGCACCGAGCGCTGCTCTGTGATGGATCTGCAGAAGAGGCTACAGACAAACACCGGATTCATGTCGTTTCTCCTTTGGCACTATATATATCTTATGGCTGGGAGAGAGTGGGCTGGGGGAGAGCAGCAGGACACTGCCTGCCTGTCAGCTTTTCACTGTCATTCCCCAAATGTCCTCTATTTGCCTGCGGCCAGGGCGTGCAGTCTGTGGTTGGGGCACGGGGACCCCTAAGGCTTTCCTACAGGCAGGCGGGCTTGGTGGCAGGGCTTTGAGCCCTACTCTGCCTCTTCCTCTTTGTGGAGCCTCAGATGGTTTGCTTAACCAGCTTCAGCACCCTCACCTAGAAAATGGAGATGAGCCAGGCACGCTGGCTCACGCCTGTAATCCTGGCACTTTGGGAGGCTGAGGTGGGTGGATCACAAGGTCAGGAGTTCAAGACCAACCTGGCCAAGAGGGTGAAACCCCATCTCTACTAAAAATACAAAAATTAGCCAGGCCTGGTGGCAGGCACCTGTAATCCCAGTTACTTGGGAGGCTGAGGCAGAAGATCACTTGAACCCAGGAGGCGGAGGTTGCCGTGAGCCAATATCACAGCCACTGCACTCCAGCCTGGGCAACAGAGCGAGACTCCATCTCAAAACAACAAAAAACAAACAAACAAACAAAAAAGGAAACGGAGATGAAACGCCTGCCCTGGCCACCTCAGAGGCATTCAGAGCCGGCTGGAGTATGGGGACAGGCTTGGGAAACTGGAAAGACCTTAGAGTACTGCTAATGTCTTTACTGGAGAAGCCGTAGAAGGTGATGGGGAAGACTCAAACCAGATTTCCTGGGTTTGAATCCTGCCTCAACCTCTTACTAGTGGGGAACTTTGCAGAGGTTACTTCACCTCTCTGTGCCTCAGTTTCCATGCCTTTAAAATAAGAGTGAAAATAGCACCCATCTCAGAGGGTTCATATAAGATTAAATGAATATGAGCAAAGCTTTTAGAACAGTGCTTGGCATGGAGTCAAGCACGATACAGGATAACTACTATTATGGTTATCTTAGTTGTCTTCATCCCTTCAAAATCTTCCCAGTGCATTGTAAATGCGTTCTCTGGTTAGCCAGAACGCACCTTGCACTCCAGTCTCAAAGCACACATCCTTCCCTCATTTCTCTGAATGTGTTAGTCTTGGCCCATAACTGGTTTCCTCTCCAAGTGGCCAATATCTCTCACCTCAGGTCCATAACTCCCACCATGGTAGGATTAAGGGGGCTCGGTCCATGAGTGTTCCAGTAGTCCTATCCAAAGGGACTTGGAGGCAACAAGATGATTAGAAGGGAGCTCATCTTAAAGCTGAGTCTGCTAAGTATACACATTGATTTTACTTAAAATCCAAATACAGGAAGGTTTTCAAAAATTGAGGCGGCCGGGCGCGGTGGCTCAAGCCTGTAATCCTAGCACTTTGGGAGACCGAGACGGGCGGATCGCGAGGTCAGGAGATCGAGACCATCCTGGCTAACACGGTGAAACCCCGTCCCTACTAAAAACTACAAAAAACTAGCCGGGCGAGGTGGCGGCGCCTGTAGTCCCAGCTACCTGGGAGGCTGAGGCAGGAGAATGGCGTGAACCCGGGAGGCGGAGCTTGCAGTGAGCTGAGATCCGGCCACTGCACTCCAGCCTGGGTGACATAGCGAGACTCCGTCTCAAAAAAAAAAAAAAAAAAAAAAAAAATTGAGGCAATGTCAATTATGTATAGGAAGGGTTATTTTTCTTTTCTATGGAGGGATACTGGGAGGGACATACGGAAATGGGGGACATCCCTCCCAGTACACTTTTGGCACCTGTACTCATGCCATGAAGAGGAAAACAACTGACCCAACCAACGGGGCAATAGAACAGGGTGGGAAGTGATGCTTTAGGTGGGTAGTCAGGGAAGGCCTCTCTGAGGAGGTGTCAAGCCCTGAGAAAAGGGAGAAAAGCCCACTGTGTGACAATATGAGTAAAGAGCACTCCAGGAAGAGGATACAGTGTGCAAAGGCTTGAGGCAGGAATGAGCTTAGGGGTATTTGGGAGACAAAGAACAGCAGTTGATGGGGACAGCAGGATAAATTAGAGTGACGAAGCCACAAGGTCCAGGCCAAGGGCTATCAGCCATAATAAGGAGCTGGATTTCATTCTAAAGGTGCTGGGAGCCTTTGGAGAGTTTTAAGCCAGAAAGTGACCAGATTTCATTTATGTTTTTAAAAGATCATGTTGGCTGCTGCTCTAGCATTCATCCATCCATCCTTCTACCTGCTTATTAACAAGATTTCCTGCATACCTACTGTGTGCTAGTGTCTGTGCCAGGCACTTGCAGTTAAGAATTGAGTAGGATATTGCCCTCCCTCGTGGAGCTCAGCATGGATGAGAAAATGATCTTCTGGTGCTTTCAGAAGCAGGGGTTGAGTGCATAGCAGAGCTTTGTGCAGGGTGTGCACTGTGGAGGAAAGGACTGGGGCCCTGGGACTGGGGACAGGAAGAGCTATTGAGAACCATGGTTCTCCAAAGTGAGTGGTATCAGAATCCCCTGAAGGGTTTGTTAAAAACAGATTGCTGGCCGGGCGCGGTGGCTCACCCCTGTAATCCCAGCACTTTGGGAGGCCAAGTCAGGCAGATCATCTGAGGTCAGGAGCTTGAGAACAGTCTGACCAATATGGTGAAACCCCGTCTCTACTAAAAACACAAAAATTAGCTGGGTGTGGTGGTGCACACCTGTAGTCCCAGCTACTTGGGAGGCTGAGACAGGAGAATTGCTTGAACCTGGGAGACAGAGGTTGCAGTGAGCAGAGATCATGTCACTGTACTCCAGCCTGTGACAGAGTGAAACTCTGTCTCAAAAAAACAAAAAACAAACAAACAAAAGATTGTTGTGCACAACCTCCCTCCAACCGCTACACAGATTCTGATTCAGTAAACCTGGGGTGGGCCTGATAATTTGCATTTTTAGCAAGTTTCTAGCTGGTTCTGATACTACTGGCCCAGGGACTACACTTTGAAAACCACTGTGTAGGAGGATCTCAACTTCTATGGACCAGAAAGAGCTATTTCCAGGAATTTATCTCAGCACCCGAGGTGTGGACAGCTCCCCAACTGGCTCTTCCTTGTCATCCACCACTCAGGCCTGAGACAGGGAGCCTGCTGAGGACAGCATTTCCCCGCCATCTCCCTCCACCCACCACCCACCGCTTGGTTTCCTCTCAGAAACCAGAAACCCCTGCCTCTCCTTGCTCCCTCCCTGGGAAGCACATCCTCAAACTCTGTCCTACAACCAAAGGAGCAATTTCACTCTCAGCCACCTTCACTGATTCCTTTCAGGATGCAGAAGACCTCAGTTAACCCTGCACCCACCTCCTGGCCAGCCAACTGCCCCCATCTGTTCCTTTCCCAAAACTGTGCCCTGGGCTGGGGGACCCCCCCACCTCTCCCACCTCTGTCATCTGCATGCCACAGGCCTGATTCATTTCACAGCTACGTGGTCAGATGTCTCCTCCTCCCCTTCTCCTCTCCCTGTCCCCATCTTTCTCTGAGCTCTGAATGTCCCCTTTTTACCCAGTCATATTTCCCCAGCCCCCACCTCTCCTTACTCCTTTGCCCATCCCATCTGTGATAAATTTGGCAGATTATCCTGTGAAAGCCTAAATTATCAGTGTTCCTGGTCACTTTGGCCCTTAGTCCTTTAGAAAGACAGTGTTGAAATTGCAAGCATTCATCAGAATCTGAATTTCAAAATTTCTAAAAATTCCCTAATTTGAGGTTGTCTCAACTAATCTTCAAGACCAAAACTCTCCTTGTATTTTTCAGTGGGCAGTTGAGCCCAATCCTTACTCCTCCACCAGATTGTAAACTCCCTGAGAACAAGAAGCTCAGCTGCTCAACTCTGAGCCACTCAGCCTAACACAGCGCCCAGCTCCTAGTAAGTACCTAGGAGGTGGCCACTTCATTATTACTATTACCATGATGGCATTGTGGCTGTTGTTACTGCTATCTGCTCTTCTGTCCTCATGCCTTGCCCAATGCCTTGCACAGAGTAGGGTCTCAGCAAAGTCTTACAGGTACACAGATGACAAATGCATAGTCGTCATCCTCACCTCACTGCTCTTGCCTCCTACTGCCCCATTTGCCTGTAACAGCTTCTCCTTCATTTGCCTTTTTTTTCTTTTCTTAACTGCTGCTGTGTTCTGAGCCAGAGCATTTGAACGATGTTTGTGCAATAACTCCCCACCCCCACGCCCAGATCTTCGAGGCCTAGGAGATTAGTGTCAGGAGATTTGGTGGGTAATGGGTTCTGGGCAGTAGAAAACAGCCCCCTTTACAGAGATACAATTATACAGGTTATACTTCCCTGAGTTCAGACACAGCCACAGACCTCGGGGAACCTGGTGTCGGCACAGATGGTGCATGGGGCCACATTATATGGAATATTCTCCACTTGCTATAAAACTGTTGACAAATATAGGAAATGAGATGTTTTCCTTTTCCATGTTTTTTTTTTCTTTTCCTTAGCCAAACACTGCAGGCCCTCATGAGTCACAAAAGTTTTGAGATATTACTCAGAAATATAGGAGGAAAACTCCATATTTCCCCTGTCAAAGGTTTGGTTTTCTTATTTATTTATTCGCATGCCACTGGGTAAATTGAACCCTGAGCAATATTAAAAGGAAATAAACATATCTCTCAGCCGCTCACCAGAGAGCTGGTTATCAACAAGCCTCCCCAGGTGGGGACAAAGTTGCAGTCTGCAGGGGGGTGGGGTCCAGGGGCCTGCAAAGCGGGGGCCCTGCAGCTCCCCACTCCAGGCAAGTCGAAGCTCCCTCTCCCCTGGTCAGCCGCCAAGACCCACAACTGATGCACACATCCACTCGGTGTCCACAGCAGCTCCCAGAAGGTGGAAAGACTTCATTTTCATTTCCACCTTTCCAGTACCTGTGCCTCTGACTGACCCATTCCAACACACACACAAGAACACACACACACACACATATACACACACGCGCACATCAGCAATGACTAACAAGCCCCAAACCATAATGGAATGTCATTTCAGAGTCCTATCTGCATGGTAGAAATCAGAGGGTGGGATGCCTGAGAGTGTTCATATGACCTGTTCACAGTCACTGAGAATTGATACTTACTTTGGGGAAAGAAAAAAGTATACATTAAAAAAATTGGCCGGGCGCGGTGGCTCAAGCCTGTAATCCCAGCACTTTGGGAGGCCGAGACGGGCGGATCACGAGGTCAGGAGATCGAGACCATCCTGGCTAACATGGTGAAACCCCGTCTCTACTAAAAAAATACAAAAAAAAACTAGCCGGGCGAGGTGGTGGGCGCCTGTAGTCCCAACTACTCGGGAGGCTGAGGCAGGAGAATGGCGTAAACTCGGGAGGCGGAGCTTGCAGTGAGCTGAGATCCGGCCACTGCACTCCAGCCCGGGTGACAGAGCGAGACTCCGTCTCAAAAAAAAAAAAACAAAAACAAAAAAAACAAAAAATTATATATATATATATGTGTGTATATACACACACACACTCAGATACATATCGGTGGTGGTTAGATGGATTTTTCTCACCCTGAAAACCATGACAGATGAGTTTTCTTTGGGCCTCTATGCACCTTAAAGGTGCATTTAAACTCACTAAATTAGAATCTGGATCGGTGGCGGTGCCCACCCAACCCTGGCCTCCTCTTCCCCTCAGCAGGAAGGCAGCCAACCAGGTTCTCATTCAGAATTTAATCTTGCCTGAGTGGCGTGACCACTTCTGTCTCTGCCCAGTTTCTCTCTCTCTCTTTTTTTTTTTTTTGTTGTTGTTGAGGTGGAGTCTCACTGTGTTGCCCAGGCTAGGAGGCAGTGGCATGATCTCGGCTCACTGCAACCTCCACCTCCTGGGTTCAGGTGGTTCTCCTGCCTCAGCCTCCTGAGTAGCTGGAATTACAGGCACACACAGTCACGCCCAGCCAATTTTTGTATTTTTAATAGAGACAGGGTTTTGCTTTGTTGGACAGGCTGGTCTCAAACTCCTGACCTTGGCCTCCCAAAGGGCTGGGAGTACAGGCTTGAGCCACCACCCCCAGCCTCTGCCTGGTTTCTGCGATGAGAAAGCTGGGCCATCTCCCCAGGGGAACAGGTCTGGACTAGGTGAGTTTACAGGGTGAAGGCAGAGACCCCACTGCCCTGGGGTCTTCAGAGGGCCCATCCCCCACTGCAATTGAGTCAAGGTTGATGGGATCATGACAAGCAGTTCACCCAGGATCCAGAAACACAAAACTGTTCTGACACCCATTCTGCTGCTCAAGAACATGCACTGGCTCCCAATTACCCACAACACTGACACTCCCTCTCAATGGCAGACCACAGATGGGGACTGCCTGGAGTTCTGGATGGAACAGATCTCTGAGGCCTTGTGTGGGTTCAGCAGGGAGACTGCGGTGATCAGTGATTCATGTCTGCCATGAATGAAGGAGGGGAGATTGCAGCCACCCACACTGAATATCAGTCTTCCCTGGACTACAGAAGTAAGTCTAAATGCCTCTGCTGTTCTACCAAACTCCTCCACCATCTGACCCCTCATTTCCTCTCCAGCGTCGTTGTCCACTCCTCTCCAGCAAAGCCACCCTGTTACGCCAAGCTTTGCATTGTACTTGGCACACACCACCTCAGACCAACCTCTGTGCCTTGACTCAAGCTGCCATTCCCACGCTCCTGCCCCATCTCCATCCTTCCAGTATGAGTTTAGTTCCTAGCATTTCTTAAGGTCCAGCTCAAATCCTCCTCCTCCAGGAAGCTTTCTTTTTTTTTTTTTTTTTTTTTTTTTTGAGACGGAGTCTCGCTCTGTCGCCCAGGCTGGAGTGCAGTGGCCAGATCTTGGCTCACTGCAAGCTCCACCTCCCGGGTTCACGCCATTCTCCTGCCTCAGCCTCCCCAGTAGCTAGGACTACAGGCGCCCGCCACCTCGCCTGGCTAGTTTTTTTGTATTTTTTAGTAGAGACGGGGTTTCACCTTGTTAGCCAGGATGGTCTCGATTTCCTGACCTCGTGATCCACCTGTCTCGGCCTCCCAAAGTGCTGGGATTACAGACTTGAGCCACCACGCCCAGCCCCAGGAAGCTTTCTTAAGTGCTGCGATCCATTCCAGCTTTCAAGGCACTCAGGAGCATTACCACATATTGAAATAGTCAGTGTTCGCAGAGTTTCCTATTTCCAAGTACTCATCTCATCAACCTGTTTGGAAACGCACCATCACCACCACCAATGAGAATCACATCTGGGTCTTTTTTTTTTTTTTTTTTTTTTCCAAGACAGAGTCTTGCTCTGTCACCCAAGCTGGAGTACAGTGGTGCAATCTCGGCTCACTACAACTTCTTCCTTCCAGGTTCAAGCAATTATTCTGCCTCAGCCTCCCGAGTAGCTGGGATTACAGGTGCCTGCCACCATGCCTGGCTAATTTTTGTATTTTTAGTAGAGACAGGGTTTCACCATGTTGGCCAGGCTAGTCTCGAACTCCTGACCTTGTAATCCGCCAGCCTCAGCCTCCCAAAGTGCTGGGATTACAGGCGTGAGGCACTGCACCCAGCCCTTTCTTTTTTATCCTCCACAGCATTTCACACGATGCTTGCCAGGAACCAGCCTGGCCCCAAGCACTTACTGATGTCCACAGGTTTACCTAGGTGCTTTAAGATCCTTAGGGTCTCAGAAACCAAATTTGTGGGGCCAGAGGTAAAATCAGAAAGGTCAACCCTGGACTGAGAGTCCCCCCACACCCAAGTTCCATTCCTGACTCATTGTGCAACCTGTGGCTTATGGGCAGGGCCACTTAACTAAATGTCTAGCCCTCGATGTGCCCGTCTGCAAAATGGGCAGCCGTGTTCTGCTCCCTCCCCACCCACCACACCAGGGGCAGAATTTTAATCTCTACCCTTCCACTGACTAACCAGCGGAGCCAGGGACCCGCCCTCCTCAAGCCCCAGGTTCCTCCCCTGTGCAATGTAATGTTCCCAGTAATGGAGCAGGTGTGCGGGGCAGCCCCCTCCCTTGAAGGACAACAGCAGGCCGCTGGGGAAAGGTGAGGCGTGGGGAGGTAGCAGAGACGTGAGCCCCAGCATCTCATTTTTGGTGGGCTTTCCTTTCCCCAGAGCTCTCTTTCTCCCCCTTCTCTTTTTTCTCCCTTTCCCTGGGGCCAAGAAAAGGTTTGGGAAAACAGATGTGTTCCACAGGCTGTGGGTAGGGGACCCTCATGCCTCCCCTGGCTGCAAAGATGCCTCTGAGGTCTGGAAGTCAGTCACAGGACAAGACAAGGGAGATGGGCAAGGCTCAAGGTCCTGAAGCCTCCCTTTGGACTTCAGAGAGGGCCTGAGAAGGCAGGCAGACCCCGGGGAGAATCAAAGAGGGGCACAGAGAACATGTCAGCCAGGCCAGGAGGGCCCTGGCTCCATTCACCACAGGCCCCACCCGGGCAAGTGCCCACAAATCCTTCTTGACCCCACACAGGAACCACAAGCCCCTCCTTTCCCCCCATTTACTGCAGACCACAGCTGCTCCGCTCCGCCCTTCCCCCTGGAGCCACCACAGATGGTGATGACAGAAACTACGGGAAATATCTGTGGCTCCATTAACTGAGGAAAGCAGGGCACAGGGCATGGCGTGCAGCGAGGGCACTGGAGTGCAAGGGCGCTAGAGGCAATAGTGGGCTCTCCAGCAGACCATCCAGGTCAAAACCCAACTCTGCCTCACATAAGCCGTGCGACCGTAGTGAGTCATTTGACCTTTCTGTACCTCAGTTTCCTCACCTGTAAGACAGAGGTGACTAATGTAGGGACCCAACTTGCACGAGTTAGTCCTCAGAAACAATTTAGATCGGGCGCGGTGGCTCACACCTGTAATCCCAGCACTTTGGGAGGCCAAGGAAGGTGGATCACGAGATTGAGAGATCGAGACCATCCTGGCTAACACGGTGAAACCCTGTCTCTACTAAAAATACAAAAAATTATCCGGGCGTGGTGGCGGGCGCCTGTAGTCCCAGCTACGTGGGAGGCTGAGGCAGAAGAATGGCATGAACCCAGGAGGCGAAGCTTACAGTGAGCCGAGATCACGCCATTGCACTCCAGCCTGGGCGACAGAGCGAGACTCCATCTCAAAAAAAAAAATCAAAAACTTAGCCGGGCGTGGTGGTGGACATCTTGAGGCAGGAGGATCGCTTGAGCCCTGAAGGTTAAGGTGGCAGTGAGCTATGATTGCACCACTGCACTCCAGCCTGGGCAACAGAGAAAGACCCTGTTTCTTTTCTTTTTTTCTTTCTTTCTTTTTTAATGAAGAAAGAAAGAAAGTACTGCGAACAGTGCTTGCCTTCTTTTTTTTTTTTTGAGACCGAGTCTCACTCTGTTGCCTAGGCTGGAGTGCAATGGCACCATCTCGACTCACTGCAACCTCCACCTCCCGGGTTCAAGTGATTCTCCTGCCTCAGCCTCCTGAGTAGCTGGGATTACAAGTGCCCACCACCACACCCAGCTAATTTTTGTATTTTTAGTAGAGACAGGGTTTCACCACGTTGGCCAGCCTGGTCTTGAACTCCTGACCTCTGGTGATCCGCCTGCCTCGGCCTCCCAAAGTGCTGGGATTACAGGCGTGAGCCACCTCACCTGGCCAAACATTGCTTGCTATCACTATAGAAGCCACTGGGATGTGAGCCCCAGAGGGTACAGACTTCTACCTCTTTTATTCATGACTTCATCCCTGTATCTAGAACAACATCCAGGGCACAGGAAGCACAAATGTTTGTTGAATGAGTGAACTGGGGAGGGGAACACATGGATCAATCAGCGGCCGCCACACATGTACTCCAGTCAAGGAGGCAAACGCACGTGCTGTAACTGTCAATACAGGCCTTTCTTTCTGCAAACGTGGAATGTTTACTATGTGCCAGGCAATGTGCTGTGGTGTGGCTGGGGCACAGCATAGGGATGAATGAGGCAGGGGCCCTATGGCAGAGACTGCTGGTTGTCCCCATTCCACTCTCCCCTTCTTCCATAGTCCTGGAATTCTCGGCCAGGCACAGAGCCATACAGAATAAAGACCAGATTTCTCAGCCTCTCTTGCAGCTAGACATAGTTCTCTCACTAAATTCAGACCAATACAGTGCGAAGTGTCAAGTGATAGCTTCTGAAACTCCTTAAGGGATGGCTGGCACTCACTCTTCCCCCAGGTGACTGAAAAGTAGATGAAATGGCTGGAACTGAAGCAGCCGCATTGGACTGTGAGGAGACGGAAGTCACCCCCCACAGCACAACAAGATAATAGGAGCCTGGGCCTCAGAGGACCATATCAAACAGAGCCACCAACCAGCCCCATACTGCAGACTTTCAAGAGAAGAAGAAATAACACTGCTAAATTGCATGGGCCAATATTTGGGGTTGTACTAGTCATGACCTACAGCCCATGCTAAGGCTAACTGATACGGATGCCTCACTAGAAGCTCACAATCAGCGGGGGGAGGCACACAAAGAAACAGACCAACCCATCCCTCAGAGTGTGGTGAAGGTGTATAGACACAGAGTATTGTGGGAGGAAATGCAGGGGTGGGAGGGGATCTAGGAAGACTTCCTGGACGGAGTGACATCTATGTCAAGTCCCGAAGAATGGGGAGGCCTTTGGTGGGAGGTGGAGGAAGAGGGAAGAAAGTGATATAACTGAGATAGATACATGCAGAGAGTTGGGGAGTTCAGGAGTGAGCAAGAGAGAGAAAGAGAGAGAGAGAGAGAGAGAGAGAGAGGGGTAAATTTTATCCCAAGGGACTGAGAAAGATTTTTCCGAAGTGAATGGAACAAGGCTCTGAATGATGAGAAAGACTTAGACAGGTTGAGAGGAAGAACAGTCCTGGCTAAGGAACAGCAAATGCAAAGGCAAAGAGGCCACGACTGGACATGGCTTAAGTGTGGTGTGCTCAGGGAGGGGGTAGGAGTGACGGCAGATGTTGGGGAGGACTTGGAACTATGTACCGGATGCTTCGTATTTTAAGTGTATAACATGCATTAGCTCGCTTACCCTCACAACCCTCCAAGCTAAGTGCAGTACTATCATAGTCTCCTTGTACAGATGCAGAAACCAGGCACAGGGAGATCAGGCCGCTTGCTCAAGGATGCACAGCAGTGCCCAACAGGGCTGGGAGTGGAGCCTGGGCAGTGGGACTCCTCAACCCACATGCTCCACTCTCACAAGGCAGCAGGGTTTGAGGGTACCCACCGCCCCTTCCCTCTCCTGACCTGAGCACCTGTGTCCACACCCAGCATCCTCCGAGGCTTCCTGTTCGTCCATGCTGGCTTATAGACACATTAGGAGGTTTTGATATTGGACGTGGAGGGAAAGGGAAACGTAACAGCAACAGGAAGGCCCACGGAAGTCCAGAGCAGCCAAAGAGAAAGGCAGATCTCAAAAGGGAACTCTCGGGTTTACTCAGACACAGCCCTCTTTTCATTTCAGGGGTGAGAGTTCCATCAGGAAGCATCCTGTCTCCCATCTTACATATGTGCTAAGGAGGTAGCAACTAATTATATACTAATGTGTTTCTGACATTGTCTTGTTTATAACCCTCACATCAGTCCTGTGAGGCTGACAAGCTGACTCTCACTTTATGGATGAGATGAAGCACAGAGAGGGTGAATAACTTGCCTAAGGTTGCCCAGCTCATAAATGAGGGAGCCAGGATTCACCCCAGGTCTGCCTGATGCCAAGTCCACAATCACAGCCACCTCACTCTTACAAGTCCTCAGGAAGGCTCTTTCTACATCCGTGACAGAATTCTGTTCAGACACTGTGGCCTCCTCCCGCTTCTCCTCCCCTCCCCTCCATCCTGCTGCCACAATCTGTAGTCAGCATATGCCTCAAAAAGGCGACAAAGCCACAGACGTGTCCTCAGAGGTTTTTTTTTAAAAATGTAGTTTATTATGCAAGAGCTGAGAGAATCGTTGCTAGAAACACCCCTCGCCTTACTTAATCCTGGCACGTTGGAAAACCCATCCAAAGACATGAATCTGAGCCTCTGGGGCACCAAAGACCTTGGACTGGTTTTCTCCTCCATCCCCTGCCTCTGGAAGGAGGCCTCTTAAATACGATCTGAGACAGAGAAGGGCCTTTCTGAGAAGACATGTGTTTCCCTTGCTCTGTAGGGAGAGGCCCAAACCAGGAGTGCCCAGCTGCACAGCTCCAGGGGCACCATTCCCACAGAGTACAGCGTGCCTGCGTCCTGTAGCTGCTGCAGGTGGCCTCCCGTCTCCCCGACTGTCCTCAGTCCTCCAGTGCCCCATAGTCCAGTCCATCCTGCGGGAGCTTTGCGCTGGCTCCGGGCCTGCCCACTCCAGGCCTTGTGGCATCTTAAGCCCAAACTTGAGTCTGATGGATGGCTGCATGCTGAGCGGCACACGCGCGTCTGGAGTCCTTCCCAGGAGAAGCCCCAAGTACAGCCCAGTAAATCAATAAACAAATTAATAAGCAAATACTGCTGTCTGCTGAGCTGAACTGGGACTCCTGGGCGAACAGATTTAAAATCAACAACAGACGGCCACAGGGCATGCTGGAACCGGGCACCATACCTGGGTGGAATTTTCAGAGCCTCCATTCCCCAACCCATCGCTCTCAGGACTAGGAACACAGTGGGGCGTGAGGTGGGGGGGACTCCTGATTTGGGGCCGGCAGGGAGCAGCACGGGACAGGCTGTTGTCTGGGAAAACTCCCCGCCAGCTTCCACTCTCCCTCACTTGCTCTAGTCTGTTGCTTCCTGCCAAGAGGAGGACTTGGTGCACCCCTGGCTGGACCTTTGATCTAGGTACCACAGATGGTGATGTGACCAAGGAGCCCCAGTCACGTGGGGCACCAATTAAGCTGATTGGCCCTTCCTAGCTGACTCCCAGCCACACCGCAGCAGCTTCTGTTCATTTCTCGGTGGGCTGCAGAGGCAGGGAGAGGGAGGCCAGGCAGTACAGGACTGATCCCTGTGGATGCCATCTCATCACCTTGTTGGTGAGAGAGCAAGCAAGCAGGGCACATGGGCCTGGGGAAGACCACAAGGCCACGTCCTCCAGGCAGAGAGGCCCTGGCAGAAACCTCTGTGCCAACCCCCTCCTGTCCCCACATGCAGAGGCCTGCCCCCTGCAGTGCCCAGGAGGCCAGGGTCAGGAAGCAAACAGAAACGCCTGCACGCCTGCAAATAGACTCCAACCGACCTCAGGAGAATTTCCAGCCAGCAGGCCTGTGGCGCCCTTTGCTGAAAGGGCCTTCTGAATGCCCGAGTCTTCTCTTTTGTGCTCACAAATGCCACCCAATCACAGCGGCCGCGAAGCTGCATAAATAAGGCAGAGAGAGTGTCTGCCTGGGGCGCTGGCCTCTGGGCTGCCTGCCAGGGCTGTCAGGCCGCCCAGACTTCAATACCAACAGACTTAAGGGACAAGAAAACAGCTCCAGTAAAGGCTTGGAAGCTCAGGAGGGAAGTGACCTGCCTTGTGAGGCGACAGAGATCAGTCTGCTCAGGGCCTTCTGACGCGAGGCTGTTGCGAGGCCCATGCCCCGCAGGCTCTGCCCCACCGGGTGGGCACGAATGGTGCCCAGCAGCTGGGGAAGCAGGCCTCGCAAGCGTTCGCCCTGCTGCGTCCCACACCTCGTGCTGCTGATGAGCGGGGTCCACCTTGTCTTTTGCAGCCCTTGGGGAGGGGCTCATCAGGCTGCCAGAGCTCTCAGCAAACACTTCAGAAAGAAGGGAGGATGCTGCCAGGCGCGGTGGCTCATGCCTGTAATCCCAGCACTGTGGGAAGCCGAGGCAGGCGGATCACTTAAGCCCAGGAGTTCGAGACCAATCTGGTCAACATGGCAAAACCTCGTCTCTACTAAAAATACAAAAATTAGCCGGGCTTTTTGGTGCACACTATAGTCCCAGCTACTGGGGAGGCTGAGGCAGGAGAATCGCTTGAAACTGGGAGGCAGAGTTTGCAGTGAGCTGAGATCATGCCATGGCACTCTAGCCTGGGCAACAGAGTGAGACTCTATCTCAAAAAAAAAAAAAAAAAAAAAAAAGAAGGGAAGATGGAAGATACCAGCCAGCCCCAAACACCTCAGGACACTTGGAGAATCCTGGCCATGAAACTCACCTGCTGGAAAACTCTGGTGACCCACCAGGCCCACAGAACATTGTCAAGACCTTTGAGAACATTCTAACATTCCTTTGCAGAGTCTAGCAGTTATTGGTACCTGCTGTGTCCCAAAGCACCTTTGAGGAAGGTGTCGGGTGGTGACAGTGAGGAAGACAGATATGGTTCCTGCCTTCCCGGAGTTGCAGTGAAGGAATCAGGGCTCTCAGATTCACAAGGCGGGGTGTGGTTTCACTGGGCCTGGAAGGCCGGGGAGCATCTCACGGGCTGGGGCAGCAGCAACTCATTGCAGGTGGTGGGGAGGGAGGGCGAGAAGGAAGCCAGCCTGCTGGGGGTTGTCTGGGCAAACAGAAACCTCTCCCACCTCCAGGCTGACCGGGAGAAAGGCAAAGCCCCAGGCCCTGACTCTGCCTCTCAGGCTGCCTGTCCTAGGGCACTGCTCATTCATTACCACAGTGCTGCCAAGATAGCCCTGGCCCACACCAATTGCCATGTGAGAGGAAAATAACTGGAATTTGGGAAAAATGACAGAGAAAAGAGAGATCGGCTTCAAGGGAACGGGCCCTGAGTGTAACTTTCTTTCTGGCCCTGAGGAAGATGAGAAGCTGCACAACGTGGATTGGAGCGCAGGCCCTGGAGCAAGTCCTGGCTCTACTCTACATGCTGTGTGGCTTTGGGTAAGTCACTTGACCTCTCTGTGCTTCAGTGTCCTTGTTTGTAAAATGAAAGTAAAGACAGTACCAGTGTTCACAGGGCTGTTGTGGGGATTAAATGAGTGAATGCATATTCAGTGCTTAGAGCTACTCCCAATACATAGGAAGAGCTATACACATGTGACTCATGATTACTCTCAGCGAATAAGGTGGCTGGACCTCCCCAGGGAGGCAGGCATTCTGGGCTGGAGCACGTCAGCCTTGTACGGATGGGCTAAGAGGAGTGAGAAGAAAAGACAGTGAGGGAGGTAGCCCTGGAGCTACAGGCAGCCCCACCTCCCGGATGAACACTGGAAGAACAGGGAACCCGCTGACCCAGATCGGTGTGCAGCGTGACACAGGCACATGCACTTTTTACATGTGTATACACTCAGACAATCACCGTGAAGATCAATTTAATGTTCGCGTCACCCCAGAGTGTTCCTTCAGGGCACTGGCCTTTGAACTCGGTGTTCCTCAAAGCAGGAAAAACACACCCCCACGGGGCGTGAAAGAATCTATTGGGGGCAGAGGAAATGGAATAGAACTTCCACTTCTAGCTATTTGACCACATGCTTTTCAACTCCCCTTTTTCTGTATACTCTATAATGCACATATTAGCACAATTGCACATTTCGAATTTACTAATAAATAAGTGTACATTTGCTAGGGATACACGCTGAGTATCTCCTGCTTACCCCTGGGTTCCTCACCTCCTCCACCTCCCTGCTCTGAGGCTGCCCTGCATGGTCTCCATCACCGGGCTCCCTGCCCTCAGGTGTCAGGTAGGATTTGGCTAAGGGGAGGCTTGGGGAGATCAGAGGACACTGGCAAAGTGCAGTTGGGGAATTGATTCCACCGCTCCATCCCCGCAGGGCACCGCAGGCAACTCTTTCCTGGAAGCTGCTTACAAGTTGATTGTCTCCTTCCAAATTTGGCTCAGCACCCCCTCCCCTCGTGGCATGGCGGTCACAACCCTGCGGCGCAGCCAGCCCCTGCTTACTGCACTGTCCCTCCTGGCTTCCCTGCACTCGCACCTTTATAAAGAGTCCTTTGTGAAGAAATCTGCTCATATTACCCTAATTGAAAAGTGGCATCTGTCTCCTGCTGCAACCCTGACCTGATATGCGGCACATCCTCAAAAATATTCTACCCACAGGGGTGTGTGAGCCAAGTGTTTGGAGATGACTGTTAGTGCGCTGGATGGTCTCCATTGGTGGTTCAGGGCGGCTTCTCCTTCCCAGGGGAGGAGTGGAAGGAGCCACTTTCCGCGTTTGCGCTCAGCTCCATGTTGGAAGCAGCAAGCACTAAGATAGTCAGTGGAGTTTACTGAGCTCCTGCCTGTACCTCGCCAAGGGGTGCCTATATTCCAGGAGAACAATGCCCAGGAAGTTGTGGCTGTGCCCTCCTGCCTACAGAGCCTGCTGTCTCAGTCCCTGTTTCCTGTCTGGGGATTCGGCTCTCCCTCAAGGGGCCAGCACTGGATTCGTGCAGGGTGCTGGTAGCACCGTGATCGCAGCCTCACCCTGCGCAACGTGAGGAGACTTGAATAAAGGACCTCTACAAAGATGGAGGCAGGGTTTAGGGAAACCAACATGGGGAGCCCCTAGAGCTAGCAAGAGTGGGGAGCCCCCTCTGAGAGTAGCTGCCTGATAGCAGCTGCAAACGGGGTCAGAGGGACACGGCCACCCTGTGGTGACCTTGCAGGAGGGACCTGGGGTAATAAATTCCCTGTCCTCACTCTCCTCCCTTCCTCCAAACCCAGCTGCAAGCCAGAGGGCAAGGGAGCCCTTGGATGCAGAGAAGTCAGCATTCCAGGCCAAGAAGGAGGGGAAGCCGGGTGTGGAAAGGGGATTATGTGTCAGAAGGGACAAAGGGAAGGTTTCCTGGATGCACTGCAAATGACCTCTCTTCCACAGAGGCCTGGCCCCTACCCATAGGGCTGCTCCTTACCCCTCAGGCGCTCACGGGTAACCATATCCCACCTCCACACAACTTCCCTACAGGAATGAGAGCAGAGGGACCAAGCGGTGAGGAAAGGCGGGCGGCGGAGGCTGGAGGAGTGAGCTTGGGCGGATCAAGGCGTGCTTGGAATATCAGATGAAGAAGCCTGAACTTTCCCCATAGGCAGAGCCGTGTCAAGCAGCCGTGCAGTGATCTGGCTAAAGCCAGGCCTGAGCAGGTGCCCTCGTGGAGGGGATGCAGGCAGGAGGTGGAAGGAGAGCTCTCTGATTCCTTACTCAGCTCAAGGACAGGAGGCAAGGAGACAGGAGGCTGCTGATACAAACGCTGGTGCCTCCAGCAAGACATTTAGGAAGAGCCCCCAGCCTTTGTTCACTGCCATATCCACAGCTCAGCTCAGGCTCTGACTTCCCCTCCAGAGCGCAGGCTTCTGGTGTTGAAGGCTCTGAACTAGTTGGGAAGATGCAGCTGGCAGAGAAGGGGACAAGGGAGCTCTCTCTCCCTCAGCCCCAAGGAACTCAGAGCCGGCTCTGACCCACTGTGCATCTGACTGACTGTGCTGCTCTAGGCAGGCTCCTGCCTTTCTCGGGGTGGCAGTGCGCTCATCTGGAAAGCGGCAATAAAGCACCCACTTACTGGGGTTCTTGGAGGGTGGAATGTGACAGCACAGGTGACGGTGTGTGTTTCCCATCAGAAGAAATGCGGGGGTTGGGGGGCAGGCAAGTGCCACTTGATGGGAAGCCCAAAAGAAACGCTAGTCGCTACACATGTCTGATGGAAATGACAGCACCTTTCCTTCTCCCCATGAGGGTTTACCGAGCATCAGTGGGGGCCCTTGCCCTGTGGGCTTCTTGGCGCGCAGGAGATGGGGGTCTGCTCTTGCAGGCCGCAAGTGGGGCTGCAGACAAAACACACGCAAAAAACAATGTGAGAACTCTACGAGGCTGCATTCATCGTTGGGCTGAGTGGAACAGTACAGGTTTCAGTGTATAGGAATCCCAAAAAGGGGGAAATTGGTCGGAGGAGGCAGGGAGTTTAGCTAAGCAGGACTTGGAGAGGTCAGAATTCCATGACAGGAGTCACCCAGGTAAAGGCAGGTGCTGGGAGCAGAAACATCACTGAGGAGGGAGGTGGGCAGGGGGCAGCCCTCTCTCCACCAGCGAGAGCTGGCCGGGAAGGGCTGCATACAGGTCCTGGGGTCCGTGCTCTTCCACACCACACCATGTGTCTTGATAACCAAAGACGTGGAGACCTCACCCCAGAGAAGCCTCTCAAAGCCCTTGCGCGTCCTGCTGACTTTCTTTCACCTCCTCTGAGCCAAGCCCCATCCCTGAATCAGGCCAAACAGCTGCTTTCATCCTCCAGGTGGCTGAAATCAGCAAGAGAAAGTGACAGCTTCCTGTCAGTCTTGGAGTTCCTATAAATGCATTCATTCAGCAAATATTTAGTGAACATTTCCTATTATCCTCCACTACGCTCGGCCCTGGGGATCCATCAGTGAGGAGATGGAGCTACATTCTAGTAGAGGAAGACAATAAGCAAAACAAATAAGCAAAATATACAGGAAATGCTATGGAGAAAAAGCAAGGGGAATAGGGGAAATTCAGAGGGGGTTCAATTTAAAGACAGTAGCCAGGGAGGGCCTCGTGAAGAAGACAACTTTTGAGTGAAGACTGGAAAGAGGGGACGGAGGGAGCCATGTAGGCTTCAGGAGAGAAGGCATGCCAGGGCCAGGAGTAGGGTGAGAGAGTGAAGCACCTCAGGGACAAATGCTAAGGAGGTGTTCCCTCTGGGGTCGTGTTGCAGCCCTGCTCTCCACCACCCTCCCTATTGCGAGCAGGCTGACTGTTCTCAAACACAAATCTGATCACAGTGGCGCAAAAGCTCAGAGCTGCCCAGGGGCTCGCCTTGGCCTTGGTATAGAATCAGACTCCTGGGAATGGCCCAGAAACCCAGCTGTCCTCCCAGTCTCCTCTCTCCATTCCCTCCTCCCCGTGCATGCCATGCCTCGTCTTTCTCATGCCTCCACCCTTGCAACCTGGAGCCTGGGCCTGGAACACCCTTCCCCCGCCTCTGTGTTCTCCTACCTCTTCTCACTTTTTTTTCTATTAATATTGTAAATATTTAGGACCTACATAAAAGGCATAAATAACAGTAAAATTAATCCCCATGCACTACCACCTCCACCCAGCTTAAGGAAGAAAACATTACCCACGCAATAGAGGCCCCCTGGCACCCGTCCTAAGCACATCTGTCTCTCCAGTGACTGGGGCTGTCACTATCTTGCTTTTTATATTTACCATTAGTATAGCACAGGTTTGAAAGTTAGATGTGCTGTGGTTTGAAGATTTGTTCCCTCCAAAACTCACGTTGAAAAATTAATTACCATTGTAACGATATTAGGAGGTGGGATCTTTAAGGGGTGATTGGGCCATGAGGGCTCCACCTTCATGTGTGGGTTCATGCCATTATAAAAGGGCACATTCAACCCCCTCTGGCTCTCGTTTGCCCTTCCACTTTTCACCATGCAAAGACTAAGCCTTCCTCCCCTCTGGAGGTCACAGCATTCAAGGCCCCATCTTGAAATCAGAATCACCAAATCTGCTGGCATCTTCTTATTGGATTTCCCAGCCTCCAGAACTGCAAGCCAATAAATTTCTTTTCTTAAATTCCCCAGTCTGTGGTATTCTGTTATCGCAGCACAAAGGGACTAAGACGAGCAGTATGTAGCCCTGTTTTGAATATTTTGAATATTTTCAAACTTTAAGTGAATGGGAGCCTCTGGTTTACATTCCTCTGCAACTTGCCCTTTCATGTAACATTATGTTGCTGAGATTTATCCATGTTGATATGTGTAGATCTAGATCAGAGCTCGGTAAAGTTTTCTGGAAAGGGACAGATTGTTCATATTTTAAGCTTTGTGGGCCCAACAGTCTGTTGCAGCTGCTCAACTCTGTCATTATAGTGTGAAAGCAGATACAGACAATATGTAAATGAATGAATGTGGCCATGTTCCAATACAACCCTGTTTACAAAAATAGGCAGCAAGCTGGATTTGGCCCATGGGCCATAGTTTACTGATCTAGGCCATTTGTTTTCATTGCTGTATAATACTTCATTGTATGACTATACCACAGTTTATTGATCCATTCTTCTATTCATGGTCTGGTTGAATTATCACTCCCAATTCTTTTTTTTTTTTTTTTTTTGAGGCGGAGTCTCGCTCTGTCGCCCGGACTGGAGTGCAGTGGCCAGATCTCAGCTCACTGCAAGCTCCGCCTCCCGGGTTCACGCGATTCTCCTGCCTCAGCCTCCCGAGTAGCTGGGACTACAGGCGCCCGCCACCTCGCCCGGCTAGTTTTTGTATTTTTAGTAGAGACGGGGTTTCACCATGTTAGCCAGGATGGTCTCGATCTCCTGACCTCGTGATCCGCCCGTCTCGGCCTCCCAAAGTGCTGGGATTACAGGCTTGAGCCACCGCGCCCGGCCTCCCAATTCTTTACTCCAGGACTGTATAGGACTATACATTCACACCCTTTGATGTACAGAGTAGATGGAGAATATATCCCCATCCCATTGACTTGGGCTTTGGCCTAATGGAATTTAACCAAGCAAATGCTAAAGATGCAAAAGGAGGTTTTTTGTTGTTGTTCTTGTTGTTTTGAGCGGGCAGGTGGGATCACACAAACCTCAGGAAAGGGGGCCTATTGTGAGCTAGGCAGATATTCTCTAGAAGGTGCCTAATGCAGTTACTATCAGTAGATCTTAGGGAAGATGCAAAAGGTGATGCAAAAGGAGGTTTTTTGTTGTTGTTCTTGTTGTTTTGAGATGGAGTCTCACTCTGTCATCCAGGCTGGAGTGCAATGGTGTGGTCTTGGCTCACTGCAACCTTTGCCTCCTGGGTTCACACAATTCTCCTGCCTCAGACTCCTGAGTAGCTGGGACTACAGAGGTATGCCACCACATCTGGCTAATTTTTGTATTTTTAGTAGAGATGGAGTTTCACTGTGTTGGCCAGGCTGGTCTTGAACTCCTGACCTCGTGATCTGCCTGCTTTAGCCTCCCAAAGTGCTGGGATTACAGGCATGAGCCAATGCACCCGGCCGCAAATGGAGGTTTTTCATGTGCTTTTGTGGTTTAGTTTGGCCTCTTGCGGTCCTGCCATTTGCCATAGAAGAGCATTTTCCCAGTAAGCTGTTGTCTTTTCAGCCTGAGTCCCCAAATGAGAGCTACTTGTAGCCAGTGTGAACGTGAGTTCACCCCAGCTCACCTGCACTCCTGTGTGCAAGAAATAAATGTTTGTCCTTATAAGCCAATGATATTCTTAGGATTGTTTGTTACACAGCTTTATTGCAGCAGTAGCTAATGAATACAATGGACATTTACATTTTTTATTTTTTGCTGTTGCAACAAAATTCACGCTCATATACCTCAACTGGTGCACAAATGCATCTTCAACTTTGCTAGTTAATGCTGATTTGCTTTCCAGAGTTTTGTACCCATTTACACTCTGCCAGCAATGTCAGAGTTGTCTTGGTTCTACATTCATGTCAACACTTGGTTTTGTCAGGTGTCTGCTGATCTGTGGCTGTAAAATTCCATTGCCCATCTAACTCTTACTCATCTTTCTCTTCCTCTGGGCCTCCTTCCCTAATGCCCCCATCTGAACTGGGTCCATATACTCATTGCATCCATAGCTCCTTACACTTACCTCTTTCACAGTCCTGGTATTGTATTTATCTATTAATCTGTCACCATACAGACAGACCCTGTCCCCCAACCCAGGCACTTAGCAAATAATTGTTGAATGAAAGTTTCATGAGACACTTCAATCAAGCTGGTCAGCTCCTGTCCTAGGGAATGTATAACTGAGACAACTACCTCATCAGAGGTACAGCCCTCATATCAAGGTGTGTCAAAGGACAGAGACTGATTGCTTTTCATGTGGTTATCACACTTGGGCTTTGAATGTGACTTGTTTTTATGCTAAAAATGCAATCATTCCAGGCTGGATCTCAGAGAAATTGCAGTAGCTAGAGAGATGTGAGTGAAAGCTAAACCCTAAGGGTCTAGGAAGGTTTTGTGGGCAAATGCCATCTTTAAAAAGCAGGTTAGTCGCATAATAAATAGCTTGCATTGCTGCACACTGCTCTAAGCACTTTACATGTACGAGATAAATATCAGAGGAGGAAACTGAGAAAAGTAACTTGCCCTGGGTGCACAGCTGGTGAAGGCCTCACTGTAGCCACTGTCACTCCCTCACTCCAAGGTAATTGCTTTAGAGATCAAACAACTTGACACCTGCCAGAACTACCCCCACCCCCCCACCACCTACCCCCATGCCCCACCACCAACTACTCCAACCCCACCACCACCTACCCCACACCACACCCACCACCTACCCACCACCACCGACCACAACCACACCCGACCACCACCACCACACACACCCCCACCTACACCCCCACCACCACCCCCCACCCACAACCACCTACCCCCACAGCCACACCCACCCACCACCACCTACACCACCACCACCAAGCACACACCGACCACAACCCAACCACACCACCTACCCCCACCCACCACACCACCCCACACCACCACCACCCCACCACCACACCACCACACCACCGCCCACCACCACCCCCAACGACCCTACCCCCACCACCACCACCCCACCCCAACGCACCCCCACTCACCACCTACAACCCCCACCCCCAACCCCACCACCTACCCCACCACCACCTACCCCCACCACCACCTACCTCACTCCCCCACCACCTACTCCCAACACCACCTACCCCCACCACCACCACCACCACCTACCCCCACCACCACCTACCTCACTCCCCCACCACCTACTCCCAACACCACCTACCCCCACCACCACCACCACCACCTACCCCCACCCCCCATCACCACCTACACCACCTACCACCTACCTCACTCCCCCACTACCTACCCCACCACCACCTACCCCCACCCCCACCCCCACCTACCTCCAACCTTTGGATGGCATGAGTTTGTTTGGTGTGTCCAAGGTCACATTTAAAGAGCAGAATTTTGAAAAATCCATGGGTAGACATCTTTGCTGCCAGTCAGCATGATGGAAAAACATGGGTCTTGGAGCCGGGAGGCGGGTTTTAATCCAAGCTTGGCCACAATCTTAATTTAGATTGTTTTGGTTGTAAGGAAAAGAAATCAATAACTTTAATAACTTCAAAATCCCCAAAATGAAGAGGAGAGATGTGCTGTAAGGAATGGGTGGTGCTCGTAGGATAATCAAGGGTTGCAACCAAGAACTGGACCATTGATATAACCATACTGTCATTCTGCCCCTTCCTCCCTGGGCTAACTATGATCTGCATCTCGTCCTAGGGTCAGATTCCCGGGATTTAAAATCTGATTGGCCCGGCTTCAGTCAGGTGTGTTCCTCTGATCCAATCAGCTGTGACCGGGCAGGTGGGATCACACAAACCTCAGGAAAGGGGGCCTATTGTGAGCTAGGCAGATATTCTCTAGAAGGTGCCTAATGCAGTTACTATCAGTAGATCCTAGGGAAGATATCTTCCTTCCCGGACTCATGGTTCTCATCTGTAAGTGAGAGATTTGATCTGTGTCTGGTTCATCATTACATCTACTATGCCTGTTTAATAAATGTTAAATAGACTACAATGATCTCTATATCGGCTTCTGGTTCTGACCATCTGTCTTTTAGAATTTTCATAAGTAAAGCATGTGGGTACAAGGAGCTTGCAGTGAGGGAGAAGCAGGGGAGAAGGAGGGTGTGCTGAAACTGGCTAGGGATGCCTGGGGACTTCAGCTTAAGCAGTCTTTTCTCTGGGCATCTTTCCAGGGCCAATCCTCTGTCCCCACCAAGCAGCATTCTGGCCAGAATTTGGCTTCTCTAATAAACACTGTCCCTAGAGGGACAGTGCCCTTTACAAGCTATTAAATTGGCCACCTGACAGTTGCCAACACAATGCCATTTGAGAAGCATAGTCCAAAGTGGGGGGACTCCGGATTTGATTCCGGTGTCCAGAATCCAGACTCTTCCACTTATTATGTGACCTAGTGGGTCACAGCCCTCTGAGCATCACAGTCTTCGCTGCCCAGACAGATATGAGAATCTTTGTTCTGCCTTATTCATAGAACTGTTTGAGGGATATTGTGTATAAAATTATCCATAATAATTGAACTATATTTGTGGTGTGCTAACTAGATGCCAGGCATAGCATCATGGTGCTGAAAAGGATTATTATGTACAATCCTCACAAGAGCCTTATGAGGTAGCTGCTACTATGATCTCTGTTTCACAAATGAAGAAACTGAGGCTCAGAGGTTAAATAACTTGCCCAAGGTCACACAGTTGATGAACAACAGAGTCAGATGCCGTGCTCTGAACCACTAGGCTCTAGTACCTTTGTTTGTGGTCCAGTTGTAGACAGACACAATACTTCCCAGGGCCTAAGACCTCTCAGATAAGCTGAACGTTGAGACCCACAGAGCTAGGAAACCAAAACTTGGATACCAGAGAAGCAAACTTCTGGGTTTATTCCTTCAGTCTAAAAACTACATGAATCAAAAAATCTGTGGGCTGTAAATGAAGTAACTCAGCTCAAATTAGCTCGTTCAAAAAAGGGAATGTGTTGGCCTCCACTCTCCAAGGGGCAAAAGTGAGGCTAGGGCACCTGGAATTCAAGTTTCAAACAAGCACCCCCAGGGCAATCTTCCTCATTGTCTCTCACTGTGGCTGCCCTGTGCTGGCTGCCTGCCCTTTCATACTCCATGAGCTTCTTCTCTGGAAGAGAACTCTGCTGCCAGCAGTTCCAGCATCACATGTCAGCTGCTCTGCAACCAAAGCTAAGGTGGGATTTCCTTGCCCAGCTATAGGTGAAACAAATCTCAGGGAAGGATTCTTATTGGCCCAGCTCAGATCATGAGTCCTCCCTTCTGAACCAATCACTATGGCTAGTGACATGTGGTTCTATGATTGGCTCCCCAGCTTAGATCATACTGCCACCCATGTGAATAGTGGGAGTGGGTCTGTTATAAGAAGATAGGGTGAGAGGGAGAGATGGCCACACCAATGTGAAATCTGGGGGACTCTCTGAAGCCTGGGTCACCCCAATTTGTATCCTTTCCAACTGGCAACAGCAACCTTGGCTTTCTCCTTCCTCAATCTATATCTACTAAGAAGTCACCTAATAGGCTGTTAGTTTCATATTCTTGTTTACTTCAGAGAGACTTATATGGTCTTTTATATAGAAAGAGGGGGTGAGTGTCCTCTTCCGCCAACTAGTTCATTCACGGATGTACCTCAACTTTCATGTCTGGAAAATTGGGGCAATGGAGCCTGCCTTACTTTCCTCGCAGAGGTATGTGAGGACCTACAGAGTTAATGGACGCAAACACTGCTGTAGAACGAACAAAGTGCCATATTTACAAACACAGGATCTATTTATTGGTTTATTTACACTCCTTTGTGTTTCAAAAAAGGATTTGAGATAGCTTACCAAAATGCACACAATATAGTGGGATAAAAATAGTAAGGGGATAGAGCAGAGGGAAAACACGGATAGAAAAATCAAATAAAGCTAGGGAAAATTCTTGTACCTGGAAACTTATGCTCAAAGTCCCTGAACAAGTTTGGTTCTGAGCTTCCTCATGAACAAAGTGGGAAACATGATCAGCTACAAAAAATAGAGTAGTCACAGGATAAGAGAATTATCAGTATGCCAGGAAAGGCCACAGAGCTTAGCTCAGCACCAATGTCTGGTAGAAATTTCTTCTCATCAAGAGGATGCTGCAGGGTGGGCCGGGCGCGGTGGCTCATGCCTGTAATCCCAGCACTTTGGGAGACTGAGGCAGGCGGATCACCTGAGGTCTGGAGTTCAAGACCAGCCTGGCCACAATGGTGAAACCCTGTCTCTACTAAAAATACAAAAATTAGCCAGGCATGGTGGTGGGTGCCTGTAATACCAAGCTACTTGAGAGGCTGAAGCAGGAGAATCACTTGAACCCAGGAGGCGGAGGTTGCAGTAAGCTGAGATTGCACCAATGCACTCCAGCCTGGGTGACACAGTGAAGCGAAAAAAAAAAAAAAAAAAAAGATGCTGCAGGGTGGAGTGGTCTGCATATTCAACAATATTTAGAGATCCTTTGGTTTTCATGTCACTGGATGTCTAACTCTGTTTCATGTGGATTCACTGTCTACAATTTGATTTATGTTAACTGAAAACTGGATACCAACTAAATAGCAAGCACATTCCTTCCCCCCCACTCCCTCCCTCCCTCCCTTCCTTCCTTCCTTTTCTTTCTTTTTGCAGGGTAACATGAGGCTGGGTGCAAGGAGTGGTACGTGAGTATTCCCCAGTGAAGTATGTGGACAAAAAAGTTCTAGCATCTTGGCTTAGCCGAAATGTATAAAACTCACTAAGACATAAAACTGTTCCAAGCAGGCCATAAAGGCACTGCTGCCTTTGCCTCAGAACTTGGGCTATAATGTGCTGTCCTGGAACAAAATGCAAACATAAATCAGCTTTCACAGTATTTTTAACCACCTACAAAATTCTTCATTTCCTGCCTGAAATGCTTCTGACAGTGAGCGATGCCACTCTCCCTCATTCTTGTTCTGAAAAGGTTCCCTTCGGGCAGTGATGGGGACCCAAAACTGGGTCCCACAGCTCAGGCAAGCCCAGGAGGCATGGGATAGAGGAAATGATCTCCCAGGGTCTCTAGGACGAATAAGCCAGGGATGTGGCTAGCGTATAAAACTGCTTTCGTGCAAAGTCGGAAAGGGCGCCCCTTCTTGGCACAGGAAGCCCTGTGGGTTCCCCCCTGGGATGCCCTCTCCTGCATCTTTGCCTGACGCTATCTCACCTGTCCTCCTGGACCCATAGCCTCCACAAAGCCACCCCCAAATACCCATCCCATTCTCTTTTTTCTGTACTCCGAATGCAACAATAGCGAGTACCAGACAGCTGGCATTTAATTATATGATGTCTGGCATGCACTATTTCATGTTGTCAGTCTGTCGCTCTAACTAGATTAAAGAGATCTTGAGGTAATCGTTAGTTCTTACTTTATTTGTCTCCCTTACAGATAACGAGGAAGCTTTATGTCTGCATACCTTACAAATAACAAGGTCATGAAAAACAGGAGCCTAGGGCGACTGTCTCGTTCTCCCCACTGTACCCATTGAGCAGACAAAATTGAGAGCTAAAGAGGAGGATTGACTTGCCCAAGGTCATGCAGTGAGAACCTGGGCTAGCCAGGAACGACTCCAGTTCTCCTGTCTGTCAATGCAATGTTCTACTTCCCTGAAACACTTGGTTCTAAAACCCCCAAATAGGAGGTTCAGAACCACAGCTCCCTGGGGTAATAAAGACAGACAGACAGCTGGCCCACAGTAATCCATCTGCTCACGGGCAGAATTTCCAACACGGAGGCAAGTCAAGCCGCTCTAAGGCTCAGCAAACAGCCTCCATGGGAATCCAAGCTGGGTCTTTGTATGTGCCAGGGGGATGAAAGGACCTCAGTGGGGTACCTGGAGCGCTTGCATCCTCCCTGACACCACACAGGTCACTATTGTCTGCGATGTCTGGGGCAGAGGAAACCCGTCATTGATGGTCTCAGCAGGAAGGACACGTAGACAGGTGGAGAGGGCATCTCCTGTTTACAGAGAGACGCTTGTGTTTGCTAGGGGCTGCCTTTTGCAGTGAACTATGCACCCTTGATAGCAGGAAACCACCCAAGTATTTGCCCCAAATTTATGATAACAGATACAATAGTGTCAAAGCTGACAGAAACTGAAAACAAAATAATAACAAAAAATACCCATGGCAACAATTGCTAAGCAAAACCCTATAACGACAAGCTGGCAGCAGCCTCATCAGTCCTGCTGAGGCTCTCCTGGGCACTCACAAGCCACAGCACCCGGCACTTCGTACTTCTCGCAAACACCCTATGAGTTTGGTATGATGTGCTTCTTTATAGATGTGGAAGCTGAGGCTTAGGGGGCTGAAGTATCTTGCCTCACATCACAGGCTGCTAAGAGGCAGAGCTGGGACTGACATCCAGGTTGATCTCCCTCTAAAAGCCTCCCCTTTCACTAAAACCCACATGGACTGTCATTCCAACCCCACTTCAAGCATTTCTTCCCATTATCAGACCTGTGAGACAAGGTTTGGTTGGGAAAACATGAGGCTCTTCAGAAAGACAGACAACAGATTGCCCATCATTTCATGGACAAGGGACCGACATGAGGCGCACCCAGATCTCTGTGGCTTTTTCTTGGTGCCAAACAAATGCAGAAGGAGCCACTTCTCAAAGAACACAGTGTTTTTCTTCCTCTTCTCATCTCCCCTGGGCCGGTGCCTGTGATAATTGGGAAGCACAGAGTCTGGTTTTTCTGGGATTGGAACCAATGCTGTGAAGAGAGTTCTGACAATAAATGTTGATTGACAGTTGATGGACAATGTTCTTGAATCAGTTTTTCCTGTGCTGGGTGTTAAGCTGAGAACTGCACTAAGCAACTGTTCAACAGCCTGCTTCCTGTTCAGATAGAATTTACTACACTCTCTCTCTGTGGGCCTCAGTCAGACAGCCAGGCGAGATGGTATCTCAGGCCCCTTCCAGCTCCATCACTCAATGCCTCTATCAGGAAAAGAACACAGATCTGAAAACATTTTTTTCCCCTAAACACTGAGTTGGGGTTATTATTCACACACACAAACACAGGCACCAACAGAGATAACTGGTCAGGAAATAAGGAGCTTTGATTCTGGTCTCATACTCTTTGACCTAGTAATTCTACTTCTGTGAATTTATCTTAAGGAAAGAATCCAGAGGACAGAGCTGTGTGCACAAAAATGTTCGCTTTCACAATATTTGGAGTTACTGTCAATAAAATGATGTCCAATGCAACAATGGGAGAGACTCACTTGGTGGCACATGAGGCCACCGCAAATGATAATTTCATAGACACAGAAAAACATCTTTGGCAGTGTTTTTCAAATTGCAATTCACCCTCCATTAAGGGGTCATGCAATAAACCTAAGAGGTTTCCTGCCACCAACTTGTTTTTATTTTTATTTTTTGAGATGGAGTTTCTCTCTTTCTCCCAGGCTGGAGTGCGGTGGCATGATCTCGGCTTACTGCAACCTCCGCCTTCCAGTTTCAAGCGATTCTCCTGCCTCAGCCTCCCGAGTAGTTGGAATTTCAGGTGCCCACTGGCACACCCAGCTAATTTTTGTATTTTTAGTAGAGACGGGCTTTCGGCACATTGGCCAGGCTGCTCTCAAACTCCTGACCCAAAGTGCTGGGATTGAGAGGTGAAGCCAGCTGGACTTCCTGGGTCAAATGGGAACTTGGAGAACTTTTCTGTCTAGCTAGAGGATTGTAAACGCACCAATCAGCATTCTGTGTCTAGCTAAAGGATTGTAAATGCACCAATCAGCACTCTGTAAAAATAGACCAATCAGTGCTCTATGTCTAGCTAAAGGCTTGTAAATGCACCAGTCAGCATTCTGTAAAAATGCACCAATCAGTGCTATGTCTAGCTAAAGGATTATAATACACCAATCAGCACTCTGTGTCTAGCTAAGGGATTGTAAATGCACCAACCAGCACTCTGTAAAAACGCACCAATAAGTGCTCTGTGTCTAGCTAAAGGATTGTAAACACACCAATCAGCACTCTGTGTCTAGCTAACGGATTGTAAATGCATCAATCAGCACTCTGTAAAAATACACCCATCAGCACTCTGTGTCTAAAGGATTGTAAACACACCAATCACCACTCTGTAAAATGGACCAATCAGCACTCTGCACAACGGACCAATTAGCACTCTGTAAGTGGGGACAAATAAGGGAATAAAAGCTGGCCACCTCCCAGTAGCAGTGGCAACCCACTCAGGTCCCCTTCCATGATTGTGGGAGCTTTGTTCTTTGGCTCTTCACAATAAATCTTGCTGCTGCTCACTCTTTGGGTCCGTGCTACCTTTAAGAACTATAACACTCACTGTGAAGTCAGCAAAACCAAGAACCCACAAGAAGGAACCAACTCTGGACACAGGATTACAGGCCTGAGCCACCATGCCTGGCCTTGTTTTTTTAATTAAATAGGCAAGAATAGAAAATAACAGAGTGCATCACAGGCGGTAAAAGTACTTACTGTGAAACTTTGGTTTTGGTTTCATGGATTATTGGGCCATGGTATAAAATATATTTTTTATCATGGGGTCACAGTCAAAACATTTCAAAGGCCATAGGTCTATTTTGTACAGTATAGTAGGATTACAACAATATAAAATATTGTGTGTGAGGCCAAGCCTGGGAGGAATAAACAGAAGCAAAGAGTAACCTATAAGGTTGGTAGAATAAAGGATGCTGCTTCTCAGTTACATGTTTTCTGTGATGTTTGTAGGCTGTTCTTACAATAAAACAAAACAAAACAAAAAGAAGGCCGGGCGCGGTGGCTCAAGCCTGTAATCCCAGCACTTTGGGAGGCCGAGACGGGCGGATCACGAGGTCAGGAGATCGAGACCATCCTGGCTAACACAGTGAAACCCCGTCTCTACTAAAAAATACAAAAATCTAGCCGGGCAAGGTGGTGGGCGCCTGTAGTCCCAGCTACTCGGGAGGCTGAGGCAGGAGAATGGCGTAAACCCAGGAGGCAGAGCTTGCAGTGAGCTGAGATCCGGCCACTGCACTCCCGCCCGGGCGACAGAGCAAGACTCCGTCTCAAAAAAAAAAAAAAAAAAAGAAAAGAAGTCAAGACACAAAGGAGAAATAACAACAGAAGGTCATTATCAGATTCCACTGGCGAGGAGCTCATGGCTCCTGCACCGGCCTTGAAGGATGGACAGAATTTGAATCAGGGGCGTGGCCTAAACAGGGACAGAGTTTTTGCTGAAACACAAAACACACTGAAAGAGAAACTAAAAAGAGATCCTTTTTAGTTAAAAAAGGATCTAAGTGATGCAAAGTGGCTTAAAACTGGGGAAGAAAGGGGCAGGTCCACTCCCGGACTGTCCATTGTGCCACCCTGTACCGACTTTTCCTTCCTCCACCCACCTAGGCTGAGACCTCAAGCTAGAGGTTGCCCCTCATAAACATGTCCGCACCAAGCCGGCCGCGCCCCTCAACAAGATGGCGACGTCAGCAGCCCCACCTCCCGCTGCCTCGGTGGCCAATGAGGGAGAAGCATGAAGGCTTGAGCATGCGCATAGCGACTTGGTGGGCGCGTCCAGTGATGACTTGGGGATCCGGGCAACTAACATGACTAAAAAGAAGCGGGAGAATCTGGGCGTCGCTCTAGAGGTGAGGGGAAAAGTGGGGTTTGGGCCACCTTGTTAGTTGCCTTCTCCTGGCCGCGGGATAAGGGATGGGCTGGGCTGTAGGTGGGAGGAGGAGCCAAGCGGAGGTAGAGAGGGCGACGCGGCTTGGGGAGAGGGACGGGAGGGGTGAGAAGGCCCACGGGGTTCCCGGAGGCAAGTTAGCAGGAGAGGGTACCGGATGGGCGAACCAGACTAGAGGGCATCTCCAGAGAGGAAGAGACATGGAAGTGAAGGGGAGCCCCAAAGACGGCCTGGCATAGAAGTGAGGGAACTCAAAGCGGGGGACACAGAACAAAAGGGATGGGTACAGAGGTGAGGGAGACCCCAGAGAAATAGAGACCTGTAGATGAGGGGAACTCCCAAAGGGCTAGGACGCAAAGATGAGGGAGCCCATTCTGGTGTATATTACTAATGGTTTAAGTATCCTCTAAAAGGGGAAATTTTTCCTCCAGAGTATGGAAGCTTGTACCTTCAAAATTACTTTGGGAATATGTAAAGATAATTCGGTCTCACGCGTCCATGTGAAGAGACCACCAAACAGGCTTTGTGTGAGCAACATGGCTGTTTATTTCACCTGGGTGCAGGCGGGCTGAGTCCGAAAAAAGAGTCAGCAAAGTGTGGTGGATTATCATTAGTTCCTATAGGTTCTGGGATAGGCGGTGGAGTTAAGAGCAATGTTTTGGGGGCAGGGGGTGGATCTCACAAAGTACATTCTCAAAGGTGGGGAGAATTACAAAGAACCTTCTTAAGGGTGGGGGAGATTACAAAGTACATTGATCAGTTAGGGTGGGGCAGAAATAAATCACAATGGTGGAAAGTCATCAGTTAAGGCTATTTTCACTTCTTTTGTGGATCTTCAGTTGTTTCAGGCCATCTGGATATATTCGTGCAGGTCACAGCGGATATGATGGCTTAGCTTGGGCTCAGAGGCCTATCTGACAAATTCTGGAATTGGTGATGTGACTGAATGGCTTAAAAATAATTTGCTGCATATAGAAGGGAAAGAAAACATGCATACTGAGCAGCCACTATGTGCTACTTTCATTGCATTATCAGTTAATCCTCACTGCAAGCCTGTGAGGTTTGTACAGATGAGGAAATTGAGGTTTCAGGTGGAACCCAGGCTGTGATGGTGGAAGTGCTGGAGCCTGGGAATCAAGCACAGGTGGTCTTCCTGGAAATTCATCTTGCTTCCCCTGTTTCCCTTCCCTTAGGGCATCCTCCTGGAGGTTGCAGGAGAGGTACCGGGTCATAGTCTTCTTCAGGCTTACTAGTAAGTTCAGTGATTCTCAAACTTTAGCATGCATAGAGTCACAGCGCTTGTTAAAAGTGGAGAGCTGAACTCTTCCCGCACCCTGAGTATTCAGTAGGACTTTGATGTGCATTCTTTTTTTTTTTTTTTTTTTTTTTTTTTTGAGACAGAGTCTCGCTCTGTCGCCCAGGCTGGAGTGCAGTGGCCGAATCTCAGCTCACTGCAAGCTCCGCCTCCTGGGTTTACTCCATTCTCCTGCCTCAGCCTCCCCAGTAGCTGGGACTACAGGCGCCCGCCACGTCGCCCGGCTAGTTTTTTGTATTTTTAGTAGAGACGGGGTTTCACCATGTTAGCCAGGATGGTCTCGATCTCCTGACCTCGTGATCCGCCCGTCTCGGCCTCCCAAAGTGCTGGGATTACAGGCTTGAGCCACCGCGCCCGGCCGATGTGCATTCTTAACAAGGAATCTGCTTTTTTTTTAAGACAGAGTCTCGCTCTGTTGCCCAGGCTGTAGTGCAGTGGCATCATCTTGGCTCACTGTAACCTCTGCCTTCTGGGTTCAAGTGATTATTGTGCCTCAGCCTCCCGAGTAGCTGGGATTACAGGCACGTGCCACCATGCCTGGCTAATTTTCGTATTTTTGTAGAGATGGGGTTTCACGATGTTGGCCAGGCTGGTCTTGAACACCTGACCTCAAGTGATCTGCCCGCCTTAGCCTCCCAAAGTACTGGGATTATAGGCATGAGCCACCATACCCGGCCAGAATCTGCATTTTTTTTTTTTTTTTTTTACAAGCCACGCACACCCTGTGGTGATGCAGGTAGTTTTAGTAGCACCCCTTGAGAAATATTGGCCTATACTTGGTAGGAAAAAGGTTGATGGAAATGTGAAGAGGATGGTTTATGAATGCTGAAATGAGATGGCACTGCATGGTGGGAAGAACATAGACTTTATAACCTGTATTAGGGTACAATAAGCTGCAGTAACAGAGAAACTCCAAAACTCAGTGGTTTCAAGAACAAGAAAGTGAGTTTTTTTCTAACAGGCTAGAGCAAGGGGCAGCAGATGTCTGCACATGGTCAGATAGTAACTATTTTAGAAGAGACATGGTCTCTTCTAAAGAGCCAAATGGTCTTGGTTGCAACTACAGTTGATCCTCATTAATCACAGATTCCACATTTGTGAATTTCCCTAATAGCTAAAATGCATTTGTAACCCCAAAATCAGTACTCTCAGTGCTTTTGTGGCAAATGCAGAGTAGTGGGAAAAAATTGGAGTCGCTCGAGGTCCATGTTCTCAGCTAAAGTCGAACAGGTGATGCCCTGCCTTGTTTCAGCTGTCCTGCTGTAAACAAGGGCCCTTATTGTGTTCTATTTAGTGCCCTGTTTTTTGTTTTTTTTTTTCATTCTCGTGTTTTTTATTGGTGATTTTGCTGTGTTTTGCTTTTGAGACGGAATCTCGCTCTCGCCCAGGCTAGAGTGTAGCGGTGCACTCTTGGCTCACTGCAACCTCCACCTCCTGTTCAGGTGTTCCCCCCTTCCCCTGCTGCAGCCTCCCTAGTAGCTGGGATTAGCCCACCACCACATCCAGTTAATTTTTGTAGTTTTGGTAAAGACAGGGTCTTGCCATGTCGGCCATGCTGGTCTCGAACTTCTGACCTTAGGTGATCCGCCCACCTCAGCCTCCCAAAGTGCTGGGATTACAGGTGTGAGCCACCACCTGATTTCACGGTTTAAAGTGCCCTGCCCACCCCCCCGACCCCGGACCCCCAACCCCCGACCCCCGAGCCCCCCCCCCGCCTCAAGCATAGGGCTGAAGTGCTGTCTGGTGTTCCTAAGTCCAAGAAGGCTGTGATGTGTGGCAGAAGAAAACAGGTTTCTTAGATAAACTGTTCAGGCATGATATAACTCATGTTGGTTGTGAGTCCAGTGTTAATGAATCAACAATATATATTGAATAAGGTCACTTTAAACAGAATCACACATAAAACAAGGTGGCAAAAATGTGTCCGTAGGCTTGCAGGAACCCAGCCTGGTTCAGTATTTGCTAATTCAATATTGGAGGCAACTTTATAGGACATAGCTACCAGGAATAACAAGAACCAACTGTATTCAGGCTAAGAGTATGTAAATGAAGCAATATGTAAATGAGTGGGTGTGTCAGTGTTCCACTAAAGCTTTATCTGCAAGAACAGGCATTAGACCATTTGGCCACAGGGCTTAGTTGCCAACTCCTGGTCTAGAGTACCAGGTCTGTGGTGGTTCTGCCAGATTCCCTTCCTCTGTGGCTCCACCATATCTCAGGATCTTGTCACCTTATCAGTGGAACCAGGGCGTACCCCACTGATGTGTCCACTGGCAGAGAAAGAGGAGAATGGAGGAAGCATACCCACTGTCCTGGGCCCAAACTGCCCACTTTCCATTGGAAAGAACTAAGACCCCACCTGACTGCACGGGGACCAGGGAAACGCGTTCACCAGTCAGGAGGCCACATAGCCAGCTACTGTTTGCTTACTATGGAAGAAGAGACCAGTGTGTTTTCACAGACAGCCTGTAATCTCGCTGCAGATGGCACCTCACCTCACAGTGTGGTTGTGAAGATTAAACGAGACATTGTGTTAAGTGCCCAGCACGTGCCTGGCACGGGATTGGTGATCAATACACGGGAGCTCCAGCCTTTGTATTTCTTTTGCATCCTTCCATCATGGCTGAGTCAAACTCGTTCTTGGGCATTTATTTGTTCCCTTGTCTATAACATGAAGGACTTGAATTTCACCAGGGGTTACAAACTCCTTGACTGTGGCCCAAATGCAGATCACAGATGTCTTCTGTTTGGCTGACACAGATTTTTAAGTTTTTATTTATTTTTTTGAGACAGGGTCTTGCTCTGTCACCCAGGCTGGAGTGCAGTAGCGTGATCTTAGCTCACTGCAGCCTCCGCCTCCCGGGTTCAAGTGATTCTCGTGCCTTAGCCTCCCGAGAAGCTGAGACTACAGGCGTGCACCACGACGCCCAGCTAAGTTTTGTATTTTTAGTAGAGATGGAGTTTTACCATATTGGCCAGGCTGGTCTCGAACTCATGACCTCAAGTGATCCGCCTGCCTTAGCCTCCCAAAGTGCTGGGATTACAGGCGTGAGCCACCACACCCAGCTGGATTTTTAAGTTTTTAAACTTGGTGGGGCATGTATTCTCCAAGTGCCTTATACTGGGGCAGATTCCATTTTTTTACCCTCTCCATACCACTGTAGATATTTATATTTGCTATCTTGGTCCCTAAGTTTACTTTTTGCTTGGATATTCGAAGATTTGACATCTGTAACCGTGTGCCTTGGCAAAAGCCTGACATCTGGCTGGCTGTCTCCCCACCTTGCTTCTCAGTTGCCCCCAGCGGGTCTAAGTATTGAATGTGCACTGATGCTTAGTAGCAGTAGATATTGTCCTCTTATTAAAAGTCTTGTGCTCAGAGCCAATGAAGTGGTGATTTAATCAAAAATGTTTGTTAATCTGACGAGTGCAATAAAACCCCCACAAGTGAGTGATCTCAGCACCTGCAAACAGTCTCCACTTGTAATGAAGCAATTACCAAGCAGGCAGCACTCACCCGTAGGGCTAGCTCAGGCCAGCTGTATAAGCAGTCACCTCTTAGGACGACCAGGGCACCCTCTAGCCTCCTCAGAGTGGTTCCTTTTATCCAATTCATTTGCCACCATATGAGATCTCAGAGTTGGAAAAAACTGTGTTTTAGCTTCTGATAATTTATTCTTAATAAGAAAAGAAAATTAGAGGTCAAATGAGAAATCACCCACCCAGTACTGATTTTAATGTTGTGTGGGAGGAAGGAAATGTTGAATTCCAGTCTAAACTGAGAGGAGAATTTTGACTGATGTGAAACCTGTTTGTGTTTTCAGATCTCTGATAGTAATGAGCTGTTCCTTGGTCATAGCACTTTTCTTTTGTAGCTGGGCTGTTCAAACTGGTGTCTTTAGATGTTTGGTCTTGAGTTAACAGATGTGTGGTGTCTTAGCCAATATCTTAAAGCAGATAACTTGGTTGGATCTGACCCCTAGTACAGAAAGTCTATCAATTTGGAAAGCTTTTGGCTACAAGTTAAAGAAAACTGACCTCAATGATTTAAGCAAATGGGAGTAGACTTTTCCCCCTATAGAAATTTGTAGGGGCCAGGCACATTGGCTCACGCCTGTAATCCCAGCACTTTGGAAGGCCGAAGTGGGTGGATCATTTGAGATCAGGAGTCTGAGACCAACCTGACCAAAATGGTGAAACACGCTTTCTACTAAAAATACAAAAATTAGCTGGGAGTGGTGGTACACACCTGTAATCCCAGCTACTAAGGAGGCTGAGGCAGGAGAATTGCTTGAACCCAGGAGGCGGAGGTTGCAGTGAGCCAAGATCATGCCACTGCACTCTAGCCTGGGCAACAGAGACCCCATCTCAAAAAAAAAAAAAAAAAAAGAAATTTGTAGAAAGGTGGCTACTGGCATTGGTTCAAAAGTTCACCTATGACAGGGCTGATATTTCTGCATTCTATTAGCTGTTTCCTCATGGTCACTAGATAGCGGCCACAGCTCCAGTCATAATGTTAAACTTTAAGTCAGGAAGGAGGAGGAAGGAACAACACCGTCCCTTTTATCAACAAAGCATAAGCTTCCCCGGGAATCTCCTAGCTGACTTCTGGACCGTCTCATTGACCAGGACTGGGTCATGAGTAAGCCTAGCTGCAGTGAGGCTGGGAGAGCGTCTGCTGAGCTTTTCCACCTCCTGGAGTAGAGGTGGGCAAAGGAGCTGGGGTGGGGAGTTGGTGTTGTGTTGGCCAGTTGACAGTATCTGCTGTAAGGAATAAAAGCTAATGCGAGTCATTGAAAATTCACTGGAATCCTTACCAGAAAAAGAGGGCAGGATCGGCTGGGCGCAGTGGCTCACGCCTGTAATCCCAGCACTTTGGGAGTCCATGGCGGGCGGATCACCTGAGGTCGGGAGTTCGAGACCAACCTGACCAACATAGAGAAACCCTGTCTCTACTAAAAATACAAAATTAGCCGGGCATGGGGGCACATGCCTGTAATCCTGGCTACTCGGGAGGCTGAGGCAGGCGAATGGTTTGAACCTGGGAGGTGGACGTTGCAGTGAGCCAAGATCACGCCATTGCACTCTAGCCTGCGCAACAAGAGCGAAACTCCGTCTCAAAAAAAAAAAAAAAAAAAAATAGGGCAGGATCACTGACCATGTGGGAGAAGTGGTAGGCTGAGGGGAGAGAATGGCCTAGGCCAGGAAGAGCACCGGAAGGCTTGACACTTGTGGTTATTTGTATGGTGCCAGCCACGGCAGTAGCCTCTGTGGGGCAGGGCGGGCAGAAGCACCAAGTGTGGAGCACTGCTTTGGAGCAGGCTGTGCACAGGGCTCAGGGGAACCTCCCAGTTTCCTGAGACAAGGGTTAGGAGCAGGTGAGTGGACTGTCAATAAATATTTGCTGAAGTGGCTCGAGTGGCAGGAGGAAGCATTGAACCTTCCACCCTGACGTCTGGGCCCAACTGAGTGACTGGGTGGCCAGAGGTGAGGAGGCCACAGTAGAGCAGGTGGTTAGACGCCACCTTGCTGGGAGCCCAGAGCCCCAAGCCAGGGGCTGGGAGAAAGGCTCGCGGCACGCAGAGGACTGTTCAGGGGCCGCTGACCATTAAATGAGCCTCACCTGCTGCCAGGCGGGAGCGACAGGTCGCCATTGGACAGGTGATTTCTTGCGGCAGCCTGCGTCTGGCTCTGCGCCACTTGACGGGGGTCAGGAGACTAAAACCTCATTACCTAGCGTGGCTGGATGGCGGCGTGTGTGGAGTGGCTGTCTGCCAGCATCTTAATTAATGAATTCATAAGGCTCGGGGTGGATGCCAGTTCTTGAAAAGTGCTTTGAGCCTTTCAGCGATGAAGAAGCTTTTGCTAATTTATCAAAAAATAGATATCGGGGGGAAAGAAGAGAAAACAAACCCCACACCACCCTCCGGCCCAGGGACAGCAGGGGTCTTCGGGCGCGGACTGACTGACTTGTAGGGCTGGCTCGGCCTCCGTCTCCGCACCGGAAGGCGTCGGGGCTCGCCTGGGCTGCAGCGGCCCCCTCGCCTTTCCGACCTGGCATGGGGGTGCGTGTCCAGGCAAGTGACAAGCCCCTAGGCTCTCCCTGCTCTTCCTGAAAATTGTTCATTGATTAAAAACTGGGAAGGTCAGCCGTCTTCAGCTGCACGCTCTGCGAGAGAAATCCTCACAGAGCCTGTTGATGTGGGGAGCCATGGGCGGAGGTTTGTTTTCTGCCCCCACAGAGCTCTGTGAGCTGCCTCCACAGAAAAACATCCCTTAAACGATGTGGGAATAATGGGCCCTTTGGGGTTTGAGGCTGGTCACCTGGAAGATTGAGGCCCAAGACCCCCGTGTGACTTGCTGTGGAGCCTGAAGGCCCCAGATGGAAAGCCCCTGCACTCTTGCCAGAGACCATCTGGGCAGGCACTTGGCTGCTTTACCCATTGTAATAAATGTCCTGGGGTCTCCTGACGTGTGAAAATGAGTGGATTTTCAAAAATCCAGTTCCCAGGCTGCTGGGGCTGGAGATGAAACAGCTGACACCACTCTCCTGGCTTCAGTGAAAGGGAAGTGAAAGGGAAGTGAAAGGGAAGGCTTCAGTACTGCTGGGGAAAGAAGGGTTTATCAGGCCCAAGTAGCCCACCTTTTTCCTTCTCCAAACTGGATCTGTTTTGAGTGAATCTTGGAGGGTGCTTTGACAGTCTAGGTGATCTGGGGCAGGATGCCTGGGATGTTTGTGAAGATTATTGAGTTGGCTCAGTGTAAGGGCAGACGCTGGGCTCCTGTCTCCTCTGTCTCAGCAAACACATTTCAATCAGGGCTTTCCCTCACAGAGTATCCGTTATGTAGACAGAAACTGAGCACAGCCTTGTACAAGATTATTCCGAGTAGAGAATCTGCTGAAGCCAGATCAGCGAGCTTAGATGGGCTTCAGCTGGGATGTGGAATGACTGTTCTGCAGAATCCTTCTTTGTCATGAATGGTTTCATGAGGGATTTTGGAGAAAGAGCTTGAAGTGGTGGAAAGAGCATAAGCCCTGAAGCAGAAAAACCCAGATTCAGGCTTCAATTCTGCCCCTTCCCAGTTACACGACCTTGGGCAAGGTGCTGAAGACCTCTGCATGGGAGCTTGCACCTCTGTTAAGATGCAGATGGGCCCTTGCACAGTGGTTGCAGACACAGGAAGCTGCCCACAATCTGCCCAGCTCCGGGGGGGTAAGGTGTGGAGGTTGTGTCCAGGAGCTAGGGGTCCCTCAGAGCTGGTGAGCGCTGCCTTCTCCATGTGGCATGGTGGTTAAGGGCACAGACCTGGCCACCTAGCTCCTAGACTTAATGCCTGTGTGACCCTGGACAGTTACCCATGTCTGAGTTCCCTCATCTGTCAAATGTGGATGCTAATGCCGCCCACCTCACAGGGTTCTTGCAAGCATTACGTGAGTTAATCGGTGTAAAGCGTGTAGGTCAGTGCCTGGCACACAGCACAGACTACAGAAGTGTTGCTGCTGCTGTCACTGTTGTGGTTCCATTTTGTCTGGACTTTTGGTTTCCAGAGGCTGCTTACACTCATGCTGTCATGCAGACACTGGAGACTCCGTGACTTGAGCTTGGCTCAGCTACCGTGGCACCACGCTCTTTATTGGAAGGTCTCAGTGCCCAGTAAGGACCTGGCCAGCCAGGTGCAAGGTATGCCCCATGGCCACTGCCTGACCCTATGGGAAACCTGTCACTCACTGGCCAGAAGCTCCTAAGAGTAAGGCCGGAGAGACAGCAAACAACTTCCTAAACCAGAAAGCAGAGTGGCCTGTGTGGCCCAGTGCCAGGCCCTGGGGGTGCCTTCTGCCCTTTCCCAGAAAAAGGTCTGGCCCTAGACAGTGGCTCATTAGGGAGTAGGCAGAGAGCCACCTCCCCGGCCATCTAGATGCTCTGTGGGAGCACCATTCAGTAGGAGAATGGAGTGAACGGTAGCCAGTGGCTTGAACTGTCTCATGCTTGTTGGCAGAAGAAAAGCATATGAGGCCCCCAACAGCAGCCAGCCCTGGAGCTGGCACCCCCTTAGGTGACCTGGCCAGGATGCTGGGCGGTTATCTGTGCATGAGCTGGCAGGAAGTTCCCTGCCCCCAGGAAGCCTCTGTGGGGCTGATTCTGAGAGGGCCTACACTCCTGAAAAGATGCCTCACGGGGATTTCAGACGAATTTTACAGTTTCTCTTAACACAGTGGTTTTATGGCATATAGGACCCCAGGGAGACTTCCTTAAAGCTCCTAGAATAAGGTGATATTCCCCAAGTCAGGCAGCAGAGGGGAGTTTGCTTATCTGCCTGGGGGCTGCTGAACTCCAGGCCCGGGTGCTTGCAGGAAGAGTCCCTTCCCCTGCTGCTGGGCATGAAGAAGCCATTTCTGCTCTTGGCACTTGCCAGCAGGACTGACGGCCCTACTTGGCTAGGGCCTTGTCCCCAGCACCCCTCAGGCCTACAACACAGTCTCTGCGGCCTTGACTGCCGGGCTGACTTTACATCTTCTCATTCTTCTGCACAGAGCACCCCCTCTGTGGAGGGCCTTTGGTCTCATGGGTCTCCTCGCTGAGCTCACTCCTCCCCTCCACCCAGCAGGCCTCAATTCCCTGCCCCAGGCTCTGATACTGAGAAGCAGCAGTTCTCATACTGACTTAGGCAGCATCACTACGGGGCTTTTCTGTTTAAAGAAAAGACTTGCTAGGTCCCAGTCCCCAAGGCTTCCCCTGGGGCGTTTCCCACCTTTCTACCTGAGGGAGGCTCCTTCGCCATTCCCTGCCTCATATGCCTCTTTTTCCTTCCTCCTCCCCTCTTCCTTCGTGCTCTGTGTCTCCCCTGCCTAGGCAGACCCCCCAGCCATCACCCCAGGCAGTTTTTAGCCACTGCTGGTCTCTGGGTGAAGAACAGACTTTCCCCCAGGACACCCTTCACACTCGTCAACCTGTTCCTTGGCCCCCTGGACCACTTGCACAAGGCTTCACACAGGTCTTCACACAGCGCCTCCAAGGGCTCAGGCTGGGCCAGATGCCAGGAAGAACAGTGTGCTGGCTTACAGTGGGTTCATACCACCGCCTCTCTTACCTCCTGGGGTCCCCAGAGCCCCTGCAGATCGCAGCCCTGCACCCCCTGCTGACTCATCTCAGTGACTGGGACACAGTGCTCTTTTCCCCCGTGTAAAAATTGACCTTGGTTTTCTGAGTACAAATATAATGCATGGGTGCTTCTTAATGTTATTGTACAGCAGGGGGCACCTGCTCTCTGCCCCTACACTGTGCCTGAGTGCCGTCTAGGTCTCTGTCTTGGCTGTCTCCACTTTGCTGGTCACAGTCACAGCCAGAAATGCTGCCCCCTGATAGCTCCAGGCAAGTCCTGGCACCTGAGCCAGCCATGCCTCTTCCTGCCAGGTGGCCCTACTATGCAGCCTGTCGGGTGGGAGTCCTGGGAGCCCCCATGGCCTTCAGAATATAACTTACCCTTCCTATTGGGCTTGGTTGGATCCCTTCCATGGGGCCTCTTCAAGCTGCCTAGAACCATGGTGTGGGTGAGCTCTGGCTCTGGGCCTCACCTGCTGTTCCACATTTTCTCAGATGCCCACTAATGCCCAGACTGCCCTGAGGCTGTTCCACCTTGGACATGGCTCCACGCCTCTCACGCTAGGATTCTACCAGGCGCCATGTCTGCAACCTGGCCCTGGCTCCAGAGGCCCACCCTAGCTTTCTCCCCGGGCAGGATCGCAAGGTTCCCACCATGCCATGTTTAGAGCAAGCGAAGCGAGGTGGCTTATGGCCTGTTGCTGTTCTGACATCTGCCTTGGGGGCCCTCCCTGCTGAACCCTTTCATGGACTGGGAATGGCCACATCCAAGCTAGAGGGGCCCTCCTCTCCCCCCTGCACTGCCAGTCAGCAACCCATGGAGATTCCTCTCCACCTCATACCCCTGCTGCTGTTTTTTGTTTTGAGACAGAGTCTTGCTCTGTCACCCAGGCTGGAGTGCAGTGGTGCGATCTTAGCTCACTGCAAGCCTCCACCTCCTGGGTTCAAGCAATTCTTCTGCCTCAGCCTTCTGAGTTGCTGGGACTACAGGCATGCACCACCACGCCTGGCTAATTTTTGTATTTTTAGTAGAGACAGAGTTTCACCATGCTGGCCAGGATGGTCTCGATCTGACCTCATGATCCACCCACCTTGGCTTCCCAAAGTGCTGGGATTACAGGCGTGAGCCACTGTGCCCAGCCACACCCCTGCTTCTATCACCTTCTCTTACTCTTGCCATGGACTAATTAGGTTTTCTTTTTTTCTTCAGAGATCCAGTGCAAACCACTCTCTGATAATAAAGATGGCAAAAACTTACTGAACTCTGACCGTGTAAAGCATGTTCTGGGCATCTTACCTGTATGGCTCCATGTCATCCTCACATAACTCTTTGAAATATGAAACGTGGTTATCTTTGTTTTACACGAGTCAACTGAGCACAGAACTAAGGGACTCGCCCGGTCATACCACAAGTGTGACAGAGCCAAGGGCACTGATTATAGCCCATGCTCCTTACCACTTGCTCACCCGAAACCACCATTCCAGGCTTCTGGGCACTTGAACTCCCAACTGCTTGCCCAGTTCTGGCACTTCTAGAATCTTCTCGACATTTGTCTCCTTATCTGGTCCTAATCCCCACGTCTTCTCTCCTGGTTGTGGCTGTCTTGTCCTTTGTTGCCTTCAGCCTGGTAGTGGCAGGGAGAGAGCTAACTCCCTCAAATATGAGCAAAGACTGCATATTTGCCTCAGGTCGTCTGCAAAGTGCATAATCCGTGTGCATGCAGTTGAGAGTTGGCTGAAAATCCAAGTCGGGACTTCCTTTAAGACCCCCTTTCTGGGTCCTCTCCCACCTTTCAGGCCCACCTGCTGTGTCAGCTCTGCTCTGTAGCCACCACTCCTGACCCTAGCCACAACTAAAAGAGGCATCTGGACCTCCCTTCCCTCCCTGCCTCTGCAGCCAGGTCCCCCGGTGTCCCTCCACCCATGTTGACAGCTGGCTCCTGCTTCAGCAAATGCTGCAGGGTGTTTGATTGTCAGCTTCCTGAACCAGGCCCAGTGCTGGGGACCCAGCAGGGTCACCTTCTGAGGATGGGTTTGTGGCCTCTGAAGAGCCTCTTGACAGTTTTAGCCTCCCCTCACTCAGCCCACATCAAGCAGCTGGGTTATAAAGAAGGGGAACTTGCTATTTAGAAGGGAATCAGAGAGAGCTGTCAGCAGGACATAAATATTCATAGAGGGAGGTTAGAACTTGAGTCCCTAAAACCTTGATTTGTGTTCGACCGTTTAAGCCTCATTAAAAAGTGGCAAATGAAAGTGGAATATTCAGTGGAACTGCAGATAAATTGGGCTTGTTCAGATAAAGGCCCCCGACTGCCAGCTCTGCAGGCTCTGCCCAGAGCATGATAGCAGATTGGCTTGGCCACTTGTGGTTTGCCAACCTCAATTTTAAGATTTTGCTTAGCATGAGTTCCTGGCCTTGCTCTGGGGGCAATTACCACTTGTTTGGGCACTTGGTAGCCTTCCAGAGGTGATGAGGGATGGAAGTCCCCAACCTGCTCCCTCCCCAGAATGACATGCAAACCAAGGCCTGGCTCAAAGGCTGTAAGGAGAAATCTCACCTAGAACTAAGACTTGCACTGGGCAATCTGCAGAGTGCATAATTTATGTGCATGTCTAGTTGTTTCTCCTTCTCCTAGCTTTTTCTAGCTTCTGTGGACATGAGGAGGGAGGGTTTCAGACTCTTGCTACATGAGACCTAAACCGTCTGTCCTAGCCCCTCAGTTCCACCCAAGCTCAACTCCACTCATTGTGGCTAAAAATACAAAGACTGCAGCAGGCTAGGCCTTGTGGTGGGCACAAAGAGGAGACAGATGGTCACTGTTACTTCTAGGACAGAAGCTTTAGACTCAGGCCTCTGCCAGGACCAGGCAGGTCACATATATAAGTGGAATGGGCCAATCTGTGGGCTAGACCTGACCTACGGGCTGCCAGTTGGCACCATCTAGAGACCCTTAGAGTTTGGGAAGATAGGGTTTGGACACAAACAGGAGGGCAACAAAGAATGCACTCAGCCTCATGAAGGAAGGACTGGTTAATCTGCCAGAAGGAGGAGGGTGGAATGCACTCCCTCCCCTGCCACAGCCAAGGGCAGCAGGGAAGCCTGGTGGAGGAGGTAGGGCATCAAGAATCAAGCTTTATTTGTGCTCCAGTAGAATCTGGTTCCCTGATTGTGGTTTCTACACCATAGGAAACTGAGTCTCAGGGTATTGTGGGGCTGGGCTGTGTGCTGGGGGTACTGCTGTAAAGGGGAGGCCGCATGGTGGCCTGAGACACTGGCATGGGGCTGCCACTCTTCCCTGAGCCTGGCTTCCCAGTGTTCATTTCCCTGCTGCGCAGGTTCCAGGTAGGCCTTTGGCCTCCCCAGGGACAGTCCCATCTCCTGGCTGGGTCTGTTTCCCAGGACTGCCCTCCTTTGGGGTGCCCATTAGCAGATAAATGACACAATTAACCAGGCAATTAACTCAAGGCTCTGCAGTTGCTCTCTCTCTCATAGGGCCCTGCCTATGGGGCTGGGGGTGGCAGTGGTGGCGCTGCAGGGCAGGGAGTGGATGGTGTGTCATTGCCAGGCCTTCCTCGGGAAGAAGGAAAAGTGGCTGACATGGAAGTGGCTGAGATGGGTGTTGGCCAGAGAGAGAGGCAGAGGTCCAGAGACTTGGAATGTGACTCCCCTGACACCCAGCCCCAGAATGCCTGCCACCCTCTGACCAGCCATCCTGGGAGGCAGGGATCTTACCTGCAGTCATTTATTACTAACCCTGCAGGGGCTAACTCCAGAAGCAAATGGGGCAGAGAACTGGCTGAGACTGATAAGGAGAGGAGTGTCCCACCCTGACTCCTCAGAAAGTCATTCCATTTGGGGGACCCCCATTCTTCCATTCATGAAATAGAGGTCTTATTTGCCATGTCTCCTAGGGAAGTGATGAGAATGAGTGAAGTCAGAGATGGGAAATGGAGCATTATGGGGCTCCGAAGCACTATTCAGTCAGCTGCTGGGAGGGTCACAGAGCCCCCCGAACCCTTCCACCCACTGACACCCAGGCTCGCGCCAGCCAGAGAGGTGGCCAGCTAAACACCTGGAGACTGAGTCAGACACAGGAAGATGGACTTTCAATGCCAAATGCATGGTGCCAGGACCCAGGTTTGGACAACCCAGTCCAGTATGTTATTAAACATTTCTCCACAACTCAAATATTTCCCCAAGAACACTTCTCTGAAACTCTAATCAAACAAATGGAAAAAACAGATACCTTAACTATTTTGCTACCTTGATGGTAGGTAAAGTTTTTGCTTAAGAACCAAGTCAGAAAGGAAGAAAGGTGTTTTTGAGGATTTTTCTCAGTAATTTTTCTTGATTCTCACAGAAAAATGTTTATTTTTACAACTTGAACTACTAAGTTATTAAGATGAAATATGTCAATGAGAAAAACACCTTTGCATTGCCCCTAGATGTCTAATCACCTGGCCCCACATGTGTGGAGTGTTTGGAAGCCAGAGTTTCTTCACAGCGTCTCCGCCACTTTAGGATACACCTGTGGGGAAGGTGCGTGCCGTGTTCAGGGTTCTGGTTGCTTCTGTTGCGGGCCCAACTGGGGCATCATGCTGGGGAGACAACAGATCAAGGGGCTGCTTCTCTCCGCCCCCAACCTGTGCTTGGCCCAGAGGGCTGGGCCAGCTGTGAGACCCTGGGCAACACCCACTGCTGTTTCCAGCGTGGCTCAGGCCACTGTCCTATGCAGCTCAGAGCTGAACTACGTGGAAGCAAAGGACAGCAAAACAAAGATACTCCAGGGAAGATAGGCCTGGGTGCCCTGCCCCTGTGAAAATGAATGGAGGCAACACCTGTCCAAGAAGACTCCCGGAGGCCCTGCTTCCCGGTCCCAGTGTTTTGAGAGCTAGAAGCCTCAGCAGCGCACCTCTCTGTGGCCTTTGTTTCAGATTGATGGGCTAGAGGAGAAGCTGTCCCAGTGTCGGAAAGACCTGGAGGCCGTGAACTCCAGGCTCCACAGCCAGGAGCTGAGCCCAGAGGCCAGGTAATGCTCCTGCCCAGCTACCCCACCCTTCCCCATCGGGCCCCCACCCCTTGTATCTATCCTGGGTCCCCCAAAGTAGACCTGAGGCAGAGGGTTTAGATCCCTGACATCTTAGCTTCAATGTACCCCCCTCCCCCAAACAAGACCCAAGCCCTGCCAACCTGGCATGCCAGCTGCCCCTCAAGTGGGAAAAAGGAAAAGGATTTGGGCCATGAAACTCCTTCCCCCTCACAGGAGGTCCCTGGAGAAGGAGAAAAACAGCCTAATGAGCAAAGCCTCCAACTACGGTAAGAAAGTTCCTTTCAGTTACCAGCCCCAGCCTCCAGTCCCCAGAGCCAAAAAGGGTCAGAAGCCCAAGGGGCCTGACAAGGCAGCAGGGAGCAAGGGGGTTCTTTGGGAGGGAGCCAGCCCCCAGAGGCTGCAGACACCCCTGCTAGGCCCAGCAGCCTGCGAGAGAGCAGGGTTGTTGCTTTGTTCTAAGGGAGGATGAGACGGCCTGTGGGTCTGTCTGCTCTTTGGGATGAAGGGATGTGGCCGTGGCCAGGTCTAGAAGACACTCATTGACCCAGACATCGGAAGTCTGCTCTCACCCCAGCCCAGCCCAGCCCACCACACCCTCCCAGGAAAACCGTGCAGTGGAAGTGAGGGGTAAAGGAAGCCGAACCTCCCATTTGGGTACGGCAAGGGCTCCTGTGGGTGGAGCGATGCCGCCACCTTCTGGGCGCTGGGGGCAGAGGCAGGTAGAGGCCAGGCGTGGCGGGGCACTAGAGGGTGGCTGGCAGGCTGGTGGGCTCCCTGCTGAAGGCTGGGAAGGACCACGGTCTACAGGTGCTCCTCAGACTTGTCTGTTCTATTCTCCCCTGGGGGACCAGGCCTGGCCAAGCATCAGCCCCAGGAAGGCGCTAATGGCAGGGAGCCTGCTGGTCTGATGAATGCCGTAGGCACAGTCCACACGTACCTGCCCTGCCTGGAGTTCAGCATGTCTGGCCCGGTGCAGCCTGGGCCCTGGACTCAGTCTGGCCTGCCCAGAGTAGCTTTGCAGGTGTCTCCTCCCACTGCCCAGCACAGACAGGGATGGGACATCTGTTTCCCTTCAAGTTCAGCGGTTTTCACACAAAACCACACCACCACTCAATTTAGCCCTCAGAGAGTACCCTCTACCTGCGTGTCACCTGGAGGGGATACTTATATACATAAGTGTGGCCACAGAGCAGCAGGACTGATTTCCTCTCGAGTCAAGACCAGCTGCCTCACGGACAAAAACTGCATCTTAGCATCCCTAGATTCTGCTCAACCAGGCACCCGGCAGAGGGCAGGGACTCAGGAAACAAGTGGCCCCACCTGGCACCTCCTCCACTGTCGGGCCCAACAAGGCCCCAGGTGCCCTCAGTTTCTGAGGTGGATGAGATACCTGAAAGGCTGAGCACCACACAGCCAACCCCATGACAGGCTAGTGGACTCACCTGGTGATGTCACGCCACCTCCTAGCCGGGCTTTCAGGTGTGGCATTTTTGGTGACTCCTCACCCACCTCATCCTTGACCTCAACCACATTTAAGGAGCAATAGTTGAGCGGCATTGGGACTTTATTAGGCTGGGTCTGTAGCCAAAAGGGTGTCAGGATTTGGACAGATTAAGAAGGGCACGGACATTTTTATGGGTAAGGAGGTGGCTGGGTGCATCTCTGCCCTCAGCAGTGTGTACCCACTCACTGGAGAGGCAGAGCAGAACAATAGATGGGCCTAAACTGCCTGTCCCATCCCTATCACCCTCTTTCCTCCCAGAGAAGGAACTGAAGTTTCTTCGGCAAGAGAACCGGAAGAACATGCTGCTCTCTGTGGCCATCTTCATCCTCCTGACCCTCGTCTATGCCTACTGGACTATGTGAGCCTGGCACTTCCCCACAACCAGCACAGGCTTCCACTTGGCCCCTTGATCAGGACCAAGCAGGCACTTCAAGCCTCAACAGGACCAAGGTGCTGGGGTGTTCCCCTCCCAACCTAGTGTTCAAGCATGGCTTCCTGGCGGCCCAGGCCTTGCCTCCCTGGCCTGCTGGGGGGTTCCAGGTCTCCAGAAGGACATGGTGCTGGCCCCTCCCTTAGCCCAAGGGAGAAGCAATAAAGAACACAAAGCTATTCCCATCTGCTGAGTACATGTCATGGTCTGACTAGCAGAGGGTGGGGGCCGGGGGCAGGAAGGGGCAGCAGCAGGGGCCGCACTCAAGAATCAAGGAAGAAGAGATGTTCAAGGGAAAGCTCTGGCTTACAATTCAGAATAGAGGAGAAGGCCCCTAGCTCGAGTGGGAAGTAAGGAGACAGTGGGAAGCACTTCCCCAAGCCTAATAGTGGGAGTTACTTCCAGGGCTCGGGCACTGCTGGGGCTGAGCAGCAGACATTGTGCCACCTGTCCATCCCCCCACTACACACTGTCATGCCATCCAGCCAGTGCCATTGCTTGTAATTATGGGAGAAAAAGTGCAGTCTGTGCAGTGAAGGGTGGCTTGGGGACTTGAAGTGGTCATGTGGCAATCCTGGGGGAGTGCGGAGTTAATCCATCTTCGACAGGCAGGCAAGGCTGGAGAGGCTGCGAGCGGGCAGCAAGAGTCATGGTAATGATCAGACAGACTTACGGTGACAGTGGCCAGTAAATCAGGTAGGGTTTGTAGTGAGAAGGAGGGGTGGGGCTGATCAGAGGAGGAGCTGTGGCAGGAGCAGCAAACTCAGATATCCCCTTTTACCCTTCCACCCCCCAACTCTAACTCCTACCTTAGGAATAAGGAGGGGAGCAGGTAGGAGGCTGCAGCAAGGCAGAACAGAGGAAGGGCGTGGATAGCTGAGATGAAACCAATTAAGTAGGAAAAACAAGGGACAGAGTTGCCCAGGGAGCTAAGGTCATCCACGAAGGACTCTTGGGGCTAAAGTGAGGAAGTCTAGCAAAGTGAAGGAGGACTTTGGGAGGAACCAGCACCAGGGCGATGACTAACTGGTGGAGAAATCAGCTGGGAACAGAGAAAGGAGGTGCCTGCAGCATCTGCATCCCCCGCCCCCAGGCACAGCCCCCTGCAGGCAGAACCAGCTATCCTTGGAGGGAAGGCAGGCTAGGGTCAGTGAAACCATCTCTCCCTCCCTCTTTCCCCCAAGTCTAGTGACACTAATTGGTCTGACGCCTCTGTTATTTTAGTCACACAGACTGATCTTGGATTGTCACAGTGCCACCATGGAGTGAGATGTGTGATTTATGTAAGGGGGGAAGGTGCCTCTCTGCCCTCCCGGGGCTGTGGGTTCATTCATTCTGCAGTCCCTGCTTCTAACAGGAGCTGCGTAATTTCCCCCAACTCTTCTTTGGGCCCCCTCTTGAGCAGCAAGCAGCAGCCCTGGGAGCCCTGCAGGGGCCCAAGAGCTTGGACAGGCTCCGATTAAACAAACCCTCTTGTCTCTCTTCTGCTTTGAGTAGCGCTGCCTCCCCTTCACTTCTGACCCAAGCTGTTTCATCCAAGCCAGTCTCAGACCACAAAGCACTGAGGACAAACAGCAGCAGCCCCAACACAGAGCCACACAGGCATTAAAAATATGTTTATCTTTAATGATCCAAGATTCTGCAAGACACACTGATATACCCAGAATTGGGTGGAAATATAGCATCTCAGCTGTGCTGCTGCCAGCCTGGGGGTGGGGAGCTGGATGCTGGCTGAAGGACCCCCATGGTGAAGTCGATTCCAACCTCACGGGAGCCTCAGTGCCCTATCTCCATGGAAACCAGCCTGGCACTGGGATGGGGCCCTAGGGAGCCTGCATGAACATCTCTGAGAGGTATTTCCCATTAAAAACAACCACAGGTGCCCTCCCCCACCCCAAGCTATGGCCCAGCTCCCCCTCCTCTCAGCGTTGTCGGACAAGATAAAGGAAATGGGAGTGACCACATAATGACAAACAAAAGCAGATTGTACCTCCTATCAGGGAAGAAAAAGGAAGGGAAGGGGTAGCAAGGGAGCTGCACTTCCAGCTCAGAATTCTGTCAAGACCCTAGAGCGGCTATGGCAGACAGTGGTGCATGACTGCCAGAGGGCAGCGCTACCCAAACCCCTGGAGGTACCCTTGGTTACTGGTGGGGCCACTGCTGCTGTGGGGGAGAGAAAGAGAGGTCTTGGAGGCTGCTTCCTGCCATCTAGCGCTGCCCAGTGTTTGGACCAAGAGGGGATGGGACCTAGGATGGCTCTACAACTCCATACTCAGTACGAAAGAGAGGGCTCCCAGGATCTCAATGTGGTATCAGGGGACGGATGGCCCACACTCCCTCCTTCCCACCCTGCTGGACTGTCAGACCTCTGAGCTAGGAAGAACTTCAGGCAAGGCCAGGATGAATGGGGGAAGGAGACAAGAAAATCAGTCTCCAACTTGGCCTCAAAACAGTAAGTTCAAAGAAACAAAACCGTGATTTTTTATAGCAGGTTCTCCTGGCCAGCTCACGACAGCAGGTCTCCACCCACTCAGGGATGGCCCAATAAAAAGTTGGGCAAAGCAAGGGCATGGCTACCCTCAGGGCAGTGCATGGAACTCAGAAAAGTGAGTCTACAGGATGCAGGAGAGAACAGCAGAGCCCACAGCTCTGCCACTCTGACACGTCCTCCATCGGCCCCACGTGCCCTAGGCACTGACCTCATACCTGCCTCAGGAGCAGCTTCCTTCAGGCTGAGTCCTGGCAGGTGGAAGTTCCCAGGCAGGTGTCCCAGAAGGAACGTGGGAGTGTTCTCTGCAGGGCCCTGCCTGAGCTCTTCAGGGGGATGGGGAGGAGGCCACCCACTCCTCATGCCAGGTACAGTGCTCCCCAGTCCCTTCCAGAGGGGGAAGAAGCCAGCACTATGGGCCCCAAGTGGCCCCGTCTCAGGAATAACAGGGCATTCTGCAGGGGTGGCGCATCCTGAGGCTCTTAGGCCCTGTGCATCTGGATGAAGGAGAGGACATCCTCCTTGGACAGCTTGTCCTGGTCCTGGGGCTTCTGGGAGTCATGCACACGAATGCCATCCCCCCACTCCCAGAAGAGCCGGCCATAGTAGCAGATGCTGGGAGGAGAGGGAGGGGAAAGAGGTTAGGAGACTGCACCCAGATGGCATCGGGTCAAGTGTTCTTAAGGGTGTCGGGCGCAGGGATCTGTCAATGACTTTAGTTGAGGGTCTTCCCCCTGGCAGGCAAAGGGTACCCAGTAGGCCCTAGCTCTGCCCTGACTCCCAGCACCAACTTTTCCCAACAAACAGCTGTTGCTGCTAATTGCATCCAACTGGATTCCTACAATGACTGATATTCCTGGCTTATCTGTCTGTGCTTCTCTAATAGAACAGTATTAGTAGTGTGGTGACAGAAAATGTCAGTGGCTAATTACAGGCACATTAGGGCTGCTGGGGAAGCCTATGACCAACAGTCTAATGGACACCGGGTCCTAAAGAGGGACAGCTGGGACCTTGAGTGCCAAGGGGCAGGGCTGTGGGCCCTCAGCATGTTCCCACCATCAGGCCAGTGTTGGAATGTCACCGAAATGTGGCTGCTCCATGGGGTGGATACGCTGCCCAGATGGGCCTTCACAGCCAGGTCCGTAACCATTATGGCAGGTCCAGGCATCATGCTTCCCTCACCAGCTCTACCTAGGCCCAGCCACACCTGCAGGGGGCTGCCATCCCCACAAAGGTGTTCTCAGGCCTGTGCTCAGGGGAACCCCTACATGGGCAACAGTCTCAGGAACCAGGGTGTGCCCCAGGACAGCTGGCTGACATCCTGCAGGAGTACTTGAGGCTGCTAAGGAGGGCAGGCTTGGAGGAGAGCTACTTACTGAAATGGGGCAATGGAGTCTGCGGGGAGGTCAAAAGTAGAGTCCTTGGTTTTCTTGTTGTAGAAGAATTTCTTCTTGAAGCTTTTGCTGAATCCCATAGTCCAGGGCTCTGACAGGAGGAAGAGGGGATGAAGCCCAGAAGGGGACACAAAGCACTTGTGGAGGACAGGTGCGTGCCTTCCTCCACTCCTGGTGGTCCTATTCCTGCCTCTCCCCAAAAGCAAGTAGGGAACAGCCCGTGAGGCAGCAGCCTTCATCACCAGCCCAAAGGGGCTCCAGGAGAATGACTAAGCCGTGACTTCTCAACGACCCCACCCCAGTCTTGCCAACCTGCCATCAGGGTAACATCTCTAGGACTCTGACAGATATAGGACTCTGTTAGCCAGAGGGCTCTGAAGAAAGGGGGATGCAAAATGGAAGAAGCCAAGCTTGACTTTCTGGATCTGCGCTGTCTACTGAGAAGGCCCCTTTCCTGCCATGAGAACAACACGTGCTTGTGTACAAGTTGAGCTCCTCTCTCTATTCCCTAACCAACTCCCAGGGCCCATGGAAGAACAGAAGAGGCTCAGGGAACACTGTCCCCTAACATACACCTCAGAGAAACGCCAGCCTAGCTGCTACCCACCTTAGTTGGGAGCCCTTCGCTCTGGCTCGGGTAGGGTCTGGGCCCATCACCTGGTGGGGAGAGGGGAGAGGGGAGGGGATGGCGGGAACAGTCCCTCCTCACCCACCATTCACTGTCCTGACGATGTAGAGGCCCATGGGTACAAAGTGCCGGTCATCACGCCCTGTGTAGCTGAGCTTTGGGGTGCCACTGGAGCCCTTGATGATCTTCATCTCCAACCTGACTTCCCCAAGAAGGTATGTACATGAGCGAGAGAAAAGGCCCTGGCTGATAAAATTAGTCTCTGACTAATAAAATCACCCCAACTGTAGTATCTGATCCTGGTTTGCCTTAAGACGAAACTAAGGCACAGAGCCGAGTGAGTGGGTGGCCATGCTGAGTTTAGAATTCAGGTCCTGAATTCCTACTCAGGCAGTGGAGGCAGGGGAGTAACAAATGACCCTGCTGTGTCACTGCTGCTTGGAGGATTTCAGGGTAACACCAGTAAGGGTGAGATCTGATACCATGGGTGCCCATGGCAATGCAGCCACTAAAGCGTTAATGTAACCTCCACATAAGCACACCCAGGAGACTGAGATCTGTGAGCACCCGCACACCACTAAGAACATGAGGACGCATTTATGCCCCTTCTACCCCTCCAGGCTTAATTTCTCTCAGCATCGGGAGCTGGGATTTATGGTATTTCAAGCAGCTTGCTGCTCTGCCCCTTGCAGGGCCCATCGTAACTGTGACAGCATCAATGAGCCCGTATTTCTGCCTGACACAGCCCACCCGGCTCCCTCCTGATAGGATGCTGAAGCAGCTCTCAGCCGGGGGGCTCTTGACTGCAGCGGTGCTGCAGAGAGGCAGGTGAGGTGAGGGGACCACTGGAGCCAGCGCACCACCCCACCCCTGACCAGTCTCTACGAAACAGAGGATGACTCCAGGACACGGCTGCACCCCCACCTCCTCTTGAATCTGAGTTTCACCGGTCAAGTCACTCACCTGACAAAAATCTTCTCCATCTCTTCCAGTCTGTACACCTCCTTCACCCTGCGGGTAGAGGGACAGAGACAAAGGCTTCCTGGGGGACATTCTCGTCCAGGAGGCAGCTGGGAGGCAGGAGACTGCACCTGACCTTGGCTTCTGCCCCAGGCCCTCCCTGAAACCACCCAGCCCACTGGCAGCAAGGACACCGAGCCTGCCCTGTGGCTGTTCTACACAGACAAGCCCTGGGTTTCAGAGCTGCCAAGCAGCTCCTCAGGCCTGTGTCAGGGCAACTTGGGAGTGAAACTACAGATGCTGGAAGACAGGAGGGAGAAAGAGGAAGAAAAGTCTGGCAGACAAAGATGTCTCTGTCAGCATTCTCACCCCCAAGCCATCTTCACCATCACCAGAGGGGAGAAAACCAAGGAGTAGGCTCTTGCCCAGGTCTGTCCATGTGGATTTTAGGCCTTCCATAACACGTTACTGCTAAACAGTCCTAATAGTCCTATTATCCACAGTGGGTGGGGAAACCCTAACAAGGATGCAGGGCTCCTGTTTGATGCCCACGCTCAGCTCTTGGGGGCCCTGAACATGTCTTTGGAACTGCTAGTGGGGAAGGTTCCCAGAAATCCAGCAACCAAACCACAAGCAATGAAAGCAAGGTTCCCCCTGGGAGCTGTCTTTCAGGACCTAGCAGACAGGACATTTTAAAGTGCAGACAGAAATTCCTTTGAGACTTTCGCATGCCACCTATAAAGTGCATTCTCAATACTGAATTTAATTTTAACTAAGTAAATTTATATTAAAAAGAACAAAAACAATGTAGATAAAGTGTAACTAGATACCTCAGTCTCCAGCCACATGAAGCCCCCAAGAGCAGGGCTAAACAGTACCCTTTGACAATAACCTCAGACCTCAGCCTACCCTGGAAAAGTGTGTCCTCCATCTGTCTCCTCCTGACTCTGTTCTCTTCCTCCTTTCCCTCTCAGGGTCCTGGAACTTTCCCACTATCTAACATTACAACACCCCTGGCCTTCTCCCTCAGCACTGGGGGTCCCATTCCCTCAAACCATTCTTCTATTTTTCATGTTCAAAATTCCCATTCCCTCAGCACCCATTTCTTACCTGAAAAAAAAAAATAAAAAGGCCAGGTGATGTGCTAACAATGCTCAAGTGGGAACGGGTGATTCATGAGGTGGGTTGGCACTTTCAGAAGCACATGCATCTTAACAACAAGGATGCCTTAACCCCTCAGAATGAAGTTCACCCACTGCCAGGCAGGATGGGGAGATGCTCTGGGGCAAGTCACCTACCTAGCACCCTCAAACAAACTTCTCAGCAAGAATGGTCTTGTCTCTAACACCAACTCGCCTAGTGCCCTCCACTGAGCCCTCCCATCCCTCACTGGACGGGAGCAGCAGGTACTGGCCAGAAAGAAGCATGGAGGGGAGGGACCACACGCTCACCTGATGGGATTCATGTCAGGCCGACTGGGCTTGGAAACGGCTTTCACAAATTTCTCGGCAAGCTGAATTCTACAATCCAAACAGTCTCTCTCAGAGGCAAGCCAAGGATGCCTCCACCAGCACCCCTACCCCCAGGGCATTTTCACAGCTCCAGTCAGAGAACCTTCTGAATCTGCGGCAAGACTGCTCCAAGAGGCAGCACCCACGTCCCCCAGGATGCCCGCCCTGCCCTTCTCCACCGACGTCTTTATTCATGCCCCACCCCTGTGGATTCTGACCTCTAATTTCACTATGTCGGTTGGTTTTCCTGAAGTGTGCCTTCAGCTGTGCTCAGTCACCTCCACTAGAACTTCAAGTATCATCTTTATTGTGTCTGCCCTGTCACCCCAAAGCATGGACACCACAGTGCACCCACTCAGATGAAGCAACTTAAATGGGACCACTCAAGCACAGGATATTTCTTCCAAGGAGTACCCCTCTTTCCACAAGGTCACCCTCTTGCTCAACCTTAAATACCTCAACCTGAGCAGCTGTGGCAAAATGGAGTGTGCTGGTATCTCTGATAACCAGGGCCCAAGCCCTAGCCAACTCTGAAGTGGCAACACCAATTATCACCCTGACTTTGGGACCACCCAGTGGGTGGGAGAGGGAAACTCAGGATGTGGACAAGCAGAGAAGCCCTGGGTGAGGGGCCACACCTCAGGAGGCTGCTGTCCTCCCAAGCTGCCCTGGCCTACCCCCACCCTCCCTACCCTGGGGCCCAGGTCAGACCGCTGGTTAAAGTGCTGCTCCCGAACATCGGTGCCATTCAGCACAAGGACATCGAGGATGTGGATGGCACTGATCTTCCGCTGGGCCTTCCCCTAGAAGGATAAGTAAGTACACTGCCCAATCTGCCAGGCGTCAGCCTTCAGGCCCCACTAACCCCCAACATGGCATGCTGGCTCCATTCCGCCTATAGCCAGGGGAAAGGTAGGGCTCTAAATATTAGCGGGATATTTCTCTTGTCTCCCTCCCAGCTGCTTCTCAGAACGACTGGCCTGGGCTTCTGAGCAGGGTAAGATCCAAGGCATTGGTGATGAGGCCCCTTGAACCTCAAACCCAGTGAGGTTGCTGCCATGGCACTCCAGCCAGGATCTGGCTTACACCCCTTGCAAACTGTTCCTACTGACTGTTCTTAATGTTACCATACAGATTTCATACTCATGGCTCCTGAGAAATAACAAGTCTCTTCTTTCCCAAGGGATCTCTGGTCAAAAGCTAAATCAGCTGCTAAAAAATACCCAGTAGACTCAGTAGGGCCCTCAGTGCACAGAGACAATCAAGGTCTCCTCTGACGCACAGAGACTGTGCTCCTCCTTACCTGAACCACTGTGGCTTAGAGCAACGGCTCCGGGAGAAGAGTCATTATAAACCCTTAGCCCAGCCTTCGGCCCTGTCAGCCACCACACAATGTAACCAAGTTAACTCAGTGCAAAAGGCCAGGTTCAGCAGCTCCCTAGTCCCCTAGCTGCAAGGCCAACACTTGAGCAGAACCATCTCTGACCTCCCCTTTCAGCTCATGCACAATTTCCACAGATAGCAGAGTGTCCCGAGGCAGCTCTGTCTTCAGGTCTAGCTTGATCCAGCGGTCTGACTGGCGGCCATCCCACGTGTAGATCTGGGATTTCTATAGGCAGAGAGAAACAGTCGGGTAAGGAAGGCATGGACATCGAAGGATAAAAGGCTTACTTCTCAAAAGAGCTTTTAGTTGGCAGCTGCAAACTGATAGGACTGGGAAATGTCAGAAGAAAATGTCTATGAGAAATTAAATCCATTATACTTTAGTGATAATGATAGTAGTGTTCTCCAGTGCCTCTGCAGAAGAGAAGCAGAGATCTGGCTCAGCCTTGGAACAGGCGCAGGGCACCACTCAAAAGACCTAAGTCCATAATTAGTGGCCCTCAAAAAAAGATCCAATTTCGTGTATGTCTAAGGTGGGTTTGGTGAAGAGTCCAGAGAGCAGAGAAGGAGAGAGTAAGTAAAATGAGAAAAAGACAGTGTGAGAGGACACAAAAGATGTAACTGAGGAAGACAGGATCAAATTATATAGAAACACAAGTCAAGAGTTGAAAGAAAAAGCAATGACTTTACCCAGTTAAGTAAGATAAAGAGCTTGCCAAGGCTCTCCCTCACCTCATTTTAGACTCCAGGGGGCCCAGGGTAAGGACAGGGAGTATCTTTGCAAGACGGGGGATGGCATGGGGTGGTGGTGGTGTTGCAAAGGAATGGCTGCATGGGCTCAAGCCAGATTAGCCTGCTGACCACGCTGCTAGCCTGGGAAGCTCTATATCACAAGAAAAGTGGCAGTGTTCCCTTTAGCAATGCACAGAGTTGAAGCAACAAATGAAAGAATGAATGAATGACACTTGGCAAACTCAGAGGAAGAAAGGAAATAAAGTTTCAAGAAATACCTTCACTAGAGTTAAAGCAACAGCTACTTAGTGCCAAGAGAACATGTACCAAGTGTGGCAGGCAGCAGTCCAGATTCCCACAAAGGGCAAATCCACCATCCCAAGCAGGGCAGGAAGCCAGGTGCAGACTTACCCCCAGGCCGATGAGGAACTTCTGCTCACTGCCAGACACCATGCAGCGGTAGTCAAACACAGGGCGGATCTTCTCCAGGGTTTTAGAGGTGAGCAGTGTGGGCTTGTAGCTGAAGATGTCAATCTCAGTGCCCTGCAGCCACGAGTCAGAGAAAACACTGTCAGGTTGGGGGAAGGGACAGTATGGGTGCCTATATGGGCTGGGGGCAGGCTCGACAAGGCAAGGGACAGGAAGCATTGGCTCTCTGAAATACGCTCACCTGCACCCCCTTCTCTACCTAACTGTGCACTAAATGGGATCTATTTCCATCTACTTGGAATGTTCCTGTAGGACCTATTAGGAGAGGCTGGAAAAGTAAAGAACACTGAGTCCCCAAGTACAGATCAATTTACCAGACCTATAAGAAAATGTCACCAGAATATAAAAGCTGCCCCTTCGATAAAAGTAAAAGCAAGGATTCTCCAGCAGTTGGTGTGAGAACAGTTTAGTGATCTCTTTACCCCATTTAGAAAATTGTACACATACAATTCTTTGGAGGGCATCTTGAACCTCAGTCTCTACTCCCTGACCCCCACAAAACCAGCACAATTGCCCATGATCTGGGCCAGATTTAAATGAGACCCAAGTAAAAGCTGGAGGTTGAGTGGTAGGAAGAAACAGGGCAAAAGAACTCTGAGGACCAGGTCACCAGAAATAAGACAAAGAAGCTGGGGTTTAGGCCAACCCTGCTGTGGGCTTCCCTGGCAGCTCCCTTCACCCTATGCCCAGCTCCCTTGTCTAAGATCATCCTATACTCTGTGTCTCTTTTGTAGGCAAATCCCACAGGACCCTGAACTTGCCAGGGTGACAGAGCCAGAACCACCCTTTGGGTGGCAGGAATGCTGAGCACAGGCACTGAAGATGAGAATCTTCCGTTGGCCTGACTGCTCTTGGGGAATTCAACACCCTATACCAAAGGTTTCCCACTGTGGCAGCCTTAGCTCTGCCCCTTAGAATCCATGAGGGGCATCTGCACAAACCCTCTGGAGGCCATGCATTTGGGGCCTCAGTGATACTATCCACATCTAGAGACGGATCTCTAACTTTTTATTTCCACCACAGATACCAGTCTTACCTGGATTAGCTCAAAGAACTTTGATTTGGGGTCAGAGGAAGAAGGAGCCACACGAGCCTGGTCTGGGATCTGAAATAAGACAGCAAAGAGCCTTGACTTTCAAATGCCCGTTTGACCGAGGCCGTGTATGAGTGTACGCAGGTGGAGGATAGGGTCAGACTGGGGAGGAGGAATGGCACACAACAAAGGAGGCTAGGCTGACAGGGATGGAGGTGGATAATTCACTCACTGCTCCCTTTCAGACCCTGTGGCAATGCACCCCAAAGGCTACTTCCCTTTCTCTGGGGCTCTCTGTGGTCAGTGCTGCTACATGGGGCCACCAGTTGCAAAACTGATGCCAGTCCACCTCCCCACACCCCACCCCTTAGTCCTTTCTGACCCAGCTGCAGGGTCAAACCTGCAGTGAAAGGGCCAAGGAGGTAACTACCAGCAATGCCGAAAAGTCAACCTCTGGGATGCTGTGAGGGTAGCATATATTTTTGGATGCAGAGAGACCCTAAGGTGACAGGATTGGGAATTAACCCCATTCTTCTCTACGGCTTCCCTGCCCTGAAGCAGCAATGGGCTGGGGGAGACACTCACCCCCCAGAGTCGGAGGCACTCCTTCCGGATCTCTGCCTGTCGAGGCTCACTCAGTGTCCTGGGAGTATGAAGCCAGTCAGTGATTAAAATCTCTACGAGACACAGGAGTGCCCCCAGTGCACCCCTCACATCCCATAGAGAGGAGGCCTGAATGAATGAACATGTGAGTGTACACACAGACACTATGCTGCCACTGGCCCAGCGTGATTACAACACATGCAAGGCTCTCCTTTTGAAGATGAGCTCAAACATACATGAAATGGGATTACCTGCCCTTCTCACCACAGTGGGAAAGGAGAAAGTGCCCTCCAGACCACCTGGATGCCAGGGTCCTCTCTGACACCCCTTTTCAATCACCCATCAACATGTTCTAGCTCCTCTTCTGCTGACACAGGCCATACTAAACCTGTCTCAGCAGATGTCACCATGCCCCACAAGGCTGAATTAGCTTATGTTCACCCCCTACCAGAGGTTTCTCTGATCAGTCCTACCTCTCCTCTCTTGATCACTCTTTACTCTGTGTCCCCTGAACATTATGTATTCTACTTGTGCTATGCCACTGTATAACCCTCTGATGCACTGTTAATAAACTTTCCTGTATCCGTTTCCTGGGTTACTATTATCTGCCCAAAGACAGTGTAAAGTATTTGGGGACAAGGTTCACGTCATATGCTTCTCTGGCATCCTTCAGAGACCACAGCAGAGTATGAGATAAGAGTAGGTGTTTTAAAATGTTTCTTGAAATGAAAAAAACAACCAGCTTGGGGGGAGGAGCAAAGCAAGATCTTCCCTTGAAATAGGTGGTTTCTGAAAAGTGGGCAACACTCACGTGTCTTGAACAAAGGCATGGATTTTTGCCAGAGCTTTGATCTGCAGACCACAGTGGCTAGAAGAAAAAAAAAATTGTTTGATCTCATGATTACCAAAAAAGACAGGTAACTGACATCAGGACAGAGAGGTTAAACTGGAGCAGTGGCCATCTACGTTTGGTGAAGGAGCTGGAGAGTTGAGAAAGAAACCCACACCCCACCCCACAGTGCAGTTATGTGGGGCTTACTGAAGGATGAGGGTAGAACAGGAAAACCAAGTCACTCAGTTCTTAGATCCCAAGTCCTACTAAAAGGAAGCTTCTAATCCCACCCTTAAATCATCTGAGAGTAGAGGTGAGCTCATTCAAAGCCCAGACTCGGTTCAACTATAGACTAAGCTTACTCGACCCATGTATAGTAACAGCTACCCTTTCTACTTTAGTCTTCACTGTTCTTTACATACAATGCCTGGCATTTAATAAAAAATTATGAGGCATATGATGAAGCAAGAAAATGCTACCCATTGGCAAGAGGGAAAACAAGCCAACAGAATAAGACCCAGAGATGGCCCAAATGTTGGAATTCTCAGATGGGGCCTTTAAGATAACTGTAATAAACATGTTAAAAGATCTACTGGAAAGGGTGAATGACATATATAAAAAGGTGAAGATTTTCAGCAGAGATATAGAAACTATTTTTTAAAGGCAAATAGAAATTCTAGAAATGAAAATATGTTCGAGATGAGAAATTATTTTGCTGGGATTGGCAGACTGAACATAGTAGAGGAAAGAACCAGTGAACTTGAGGACAGACATGTCAATAGAAACCCAAACTGAAACATAAAAGAGGAAAAAAAGTGAAAAAAAAACCAAAAACGGATCATCTAGGTATTGGGGACAATAGCAAACTGCTTAACATAAACATAATTGGAGTTCCAGAAGCAGAGGAAAGAATAAAACAATATATTAGGCTGGGTGTGGTGGCTCACGCCTGTAATCCCAGCACTCTGGGAGGCTAAGGCTGGCGGATCATCTGAGGTCAGGAGTTTGAGACCAGCCTGACCAACATGGTGAAATTCTGTCTCTACTAAAAACACAAAAACTAGCCAGGCATGGTGGTGGGCGCCTGTAATCCCAACTACTCGGGAGGCTGAAGCAGGTGAATCACTTGAACCCCAGAGGAGGAGGCTGCAGTGAGCTGAGATTGCACCACTGCACTCCAGCCTGGGCAACAGAGTGAGACTCCATCTCAAAAAAAAACAAAAACAAAAAAAAAACACCAATAAAACAACATATTGACAAACTAATGGCCAAGAAATTTCCTGAAGTGTTGAATGAAATCAATCCACAGATCCAAGGTCAGTGAACCCCAAGCAGAATAAATACAAAGAAAACTACATATAAATGTATCAAGGTTGATATACTAAAAATAACAGATAAAATATTAAAAGCAGCCGGAAGGGAAAAAGACACATGACATACAGGAAAACAACAGGAATAATGGCTGACTTTTCATCAGAAACAAGGGAGGCAGAGAACCATGGAATCATATCTTTAAAGTGCAAAAAACATCAACCTCAAATTCTATACCCAGTGAAAATATCCTTCAAAAATGAAAGGGAAATATACATACATACATACATACATATATATATATATTTTTTTTTTTGAGACAGAGTCTTGCTCTGTCGCCCAGGCTGGAGTGCAGTGGCCAGATCTCAGCTCACTGCAAGCTCCGCCTCCCAGGTTCACACCATTCTCCTGCCTCAGCCTCCCGAGTAGCTGGGACTACAGGCGCCCGCCACCTCGCCTGGCTAGTTTTTTGTATTTTTTTTTTTAGTAGAGATGGGGTTTCACCATGTTAGCCAGGATGGTCTCGATCTCCTGACCTTGTGATCCACCCGTATCGGCCTCCCAAAGTGCTGGGATTACAGGCTTGAGCCACCGCGCCCGGCCTTTTTTTTTTTTGAGACAGAGTCTCACTCTATCACCCAGGCTGGAGTGCAGTGGCACGATCTTGGCTCACTGCAACCTCCGCCCCCTGGGTTCAAGCAATTCTCTTGCCAGACAGTTTCACCATGTTGGGCAGGCCAGTCTCAAGCTCCTGGCCTGAAGTGATCCACCTGCCTCGGCCTCCCAAAGTGCTGGAATTACAGGCATGAGCCACCATGCCTGGTCTAAATACATTATTTTTATTTATTTATTTATTTAAGATGAAGTCTTGCTCTCTCACCTAGGCTAGAGTGCAATGGCACAATCCCAGCTCAATGCAACCTCCGCCTCCCAGGTTCAAGTGCTTCTTCTGCCTCAGCCTCCCGAGTAGCTGGGATTACAGGTACCCGCCATCATGCCGGGCTAATTTTTGTACTTTTGTAGAGACGAGGTTTCACCATGTTGGTCAGGCTGGTCTCGAACTCCTGACCTCAGGTGATCCACCTGCCTAAGCCTCCCAAAGTCCTGGGATTATAGGCATGAGCCACCACACCTGGCCTAAATATATTTTTAAATACACAAAAGCAGGGAATTAGTCTCCAGCAGACTTGTACTACAAAGATAGGCTAAAAGAAATTCTTTAGGCTGAAGCGAAATGATTCCAAATGGAAATCTGGTTCTACAGGAAGGAATGAAGAACACCAGAAAGGGTAAGTATGTCAGTAAATACCAAACACCTTTTTAAAAAAAATTAGATATATATGTGCATGCGTGTGCATCTTTAAAAGACTATAAGCAGTTTAAAGTAAAAATAGTAATTATATAAACTAGGGTTTATATAAAAACAAAAACACAAAGACAAAAGAATAGCATATGTCGTGTTGTAAGGTTCTTACACTGTTCATAAAGCAACGAAATAGTTTTGGAAGGCAGACTGATTAATTAAAGGTGCATATTGTAATCTCTAGAGCAACAACTAAAACAAAACAAAATAAAGTCATGTAAAAAACCCCAAGGAGATAAAAAGAATACTAAAAAATACTGAATTATTTAAAAAATACTGAATTAGTTATTAAAAAATACTGAATTAGTTATTAAAAAATACTGAATTAGTCCCACCAAAAATGGAGGGAAGAAAGGAAGAGAAGAACAAAGAACAGACAGGATAAACAGAAATCAACCAAGACAGAGGATTTAGAGCCAAACATTAATAATTACACTCAATGTAAATGTACCAATCACCCCAATTAAAATGCTGAGACTTCTATACAGGTCAGACTGGACAAAAAGGTAAGACTTACCCACATGTTGTCTATAAGAAACACATTTAATCATAAAGACAAAGGTAGAAGGACAAAAAAAGACCACACAAACACTAAGCTAAAGAAAGCTTAAGTGGCTATATTAATGTCAGATAAAGCAGACTTTCAGACAAGGAGTATTACTGGAAATAGGGTATTTCATAACGACAAAAGGTCAATTCATCAAGAAAACAAAACTGTCTTTTTTAAACGTGCATGTGCCTAATAACAAAGATCCCAAATAACTGAAGAACTGACAAAACTAATGGGAGACACAGACAGCTCAATAATCATAAAGACTTTAACAACCCTCTTAGCAACTGACAGAATAAGTACTCAAAATATCAGTGAAGATTTAGAAGATCTGAAAAACACTATGAACTAACTTGACCAAATTAACATTTATAGAACATTATACCAAGCAACACCAAGATAGAGCATATGATGGGCCATAAAATAAGCCTCATTAAGTTTCAAAGGATCAAAATCATACAGAATACATTCTCTGAGAATGGTGTGACTAAATCTAACAGGTATCTTAAAAATCCTAAATTATCTGAACATTAAATACGACATACACATAATCTATGAATCAAAGAACAAATCATAAGGAAAAAATTTAAAATATATGAGCCATAGGATAATTAAAAGACACATATCAAAATGTAGGAGATTCGGCTAAAGCATCCTTTTTTTTTTTTTGAGACAGGGTCTCATTCTGTCATCCGGGCTGGAGGGCAGTGGTGCAATCTTGGCTCACTGCAACCTCCACCTTCTCGGCTCAAGCAATCCTCTTGCCTCAGCCTCCTGAGTAGCTGGTACCACAGGTATAAGCCACCATGCCCAGCTAATTTTTATACGTTTTGTAGAGATAGGGCTTCAACCATGTTGCCCAGGCTGGTTTCAAACTCCTGAGCATAAGTAATCAACTGCCTTGGTCTCCCAAAGTGCTGGGATTACAGGTGTGAGTCACCGTGCCTGGCCCTAAAGGATCCTTGAAGGGAAATTCATAACATTAAAAAAATTATATATATACACATATATATGTGCAGAAATAGAAAAGCCCATCCTAAAATTTATAAGGAATCTCAAGGGACACCAAATAGCCAGAATAATCTTGAAAATGATGAGCAAAGTTAGAGAACTCACACTTCCTGATATTAAAACTTCCTACAAAGCTACAGTAATAAAAACTGTCTACTACTGGCATAGAGACAGACACATAAACCAACGGAAGAGATAGCCCAGAAATAAACTCTTATATATATGATCAAATGATAGATGCCAAGACCAATCAATGGGGAAAGGGCAGTGTTTTCAACTAATGGTGCTGGGAAAACTAGATATTCACATGCAAACTGACTCTCACCTAATACTATACACAAAAATTAACTTAAAATGAATCAAAGATCTAAATGTAACACATAAAACTGTAAAACTTGGCCAGGCGCAGTGGCTCATGCCTGTAATTCCAGCACTTTGGGAGGCCGAGGCGGGAGGATCACGAGGTCAAAAGATCGAGACCATCCTGGCCAAGAGATGGAGACCATCCTGGCCAACATGGTGAAACTCTGTCTCTACTAAAAATACAAAAATTAGCTGAGCATGGTGGCACACACCTGTAATCCCAGCTACTCGGGAGGTTGAGACCGGAGAATTGCTTGAACCTGGGAGGCACAGATTGCAGTGAGCTGAGATTGCACCACTGTATTCCAGCCTGGCAACAGAGCAAGACTCCGTCTCAAAAAAAAAAGAAAAAAAAAAAAAGAAACTGTAAAACTCTTTAAAAACATAGAGGAAAGATTAATGACATTGAATTTAACAATGATTTCCTGCATATAACACCAAAAGCACAAGGAATAAAAGAAAAAAATAGGTAAATTGGATTACATCAAAATTTTAAACTTAAGTGCATCAAAGGACCCAATCAATGCAGTGGGAAAAAAAACCCCTACAGAATCGCAGATATTTTCAAATCACATATCTGACAAGTGATTAATATCCAGAATATTTAAAGAACTCCTACAATTCAACAACAACAACAAAAAAAAAAAACAATTAAAAATAGCCAAAGGTCAGCCAGACATGGTGGCTCGTGCCTGAAATCCCAGCACTTTGGGAGGCCTAGGTGGGCGGATCACCTGAGGTCAGTTCAAGACCAGCCTGGCCAACATGTTGTAACCTGTCTCTACTAAAAACACAAAAATTAGCTGGGCATGGTGGCAGGTGCCTGTAATCCCAGCTACTCACAGGACTTGTATCCAGAATGTAAAATAATTCCTGCAACTTGATAAAAAGGCAAATCAATTTTTTTAAATGTTCAAAAGACTTGAAGAAACACTTCATAAAAGAAGATATACAAGTAGCCAATAAGCACACACAAAGGGGTTCAATATAATCAGTTGTCACAGAAATACATATTGAAACCACAATGATATAACGCTATACCCCACCAAATGATTAAAATAAAAGACTGATAATACCAAGTGCTGACAAAGATGTAATCAGAACTTCATATTTTGCTGGAAGGAGAATAAAACAATGTATATAAATTGTTTTATTGTTTTTATATATAATATACAATTTTTTTTTTGAGACAGAGTCTTGCTCATTGCCCAGGCTGGAGTGCAATGGCGCGATCTCAGTTCACTGCAACCTCCACCTCCCAGGTTCAAGCGATTCTCCTGCCTCAGCCTCCCCAGTAGCTGGGATTACAGGCATGTGCCACCACGCCCAGCTAATTTTATATTTTTAGTAGAGATAGGGTTTCACCATATTGGCCAGGCTAGTCTCGAACTCCCGACCTCAGGTGATCCACCCACCTCGGCCTCCCAAAGTGCTGGGATTACAGGCATGAGCCACGGCGCCCAGCCATAATATACATATTATATATATACTATATACATATACATTGTTTTATTGTGTGTGTGTGTGTATATATATATATGATACACACACACAGTGTTTTAGAAAACTATGTGGTATTTTAAAATAAACATACATCTCCTCTATGATCCAGAATTTCCCACTCAGGTATTTACCCAAGGGAAATTACAACATTTGTCCACCCAAGCTTTGTATAAGAATGTTTTTATCAGCTTTATTTGTAACAGCCCCAAACTGTCAAGTGGCCATTGACAAAAGAATCCCTATACAATGGAATGGAATACTAGTCAGCAAGAAAACCAAACCAACTAACACAATATGAATGAATCTCAAAAACATGATGAGGAAAAAATCCCAGACACAAAATACAAAGTTCTAGAACAAGCAAAACTAACCGGTGGTGATAAAAATCAGAAGAGGGGTTACTTTGGGGTTGCCTGAGTAGCGGCACAAGGAAATTTCCTTAGGTGATGGAAACGTTTTTTATCTTTTTTTTTTTTTTTCTCTGTTGCCCAGGCTGGAGTGCAGTGGCACAATCTCGGCTCACTGCAAGCTCCGCCTCCTGGGTTCACGCCATTCTCCTGCCTCAGCCTCCCAAGTAGCTGGGACTACAGGCACCTGCCACCACGCCCGGCTTATTTTTTGTATTTGTAGTAGAGACAAAGTTTCACCATGTTAGCCAGGATGGTCTCGATCTCCTGACCTCGTGATCTGCCCGCCTCGGCCTCCCAAAGTGCTGGGATTACAGGCATGAGCCACTACGCCCAGTCACGTTTTTTATCTTAATAGGGATGGTAGGCTACAAGGCTATATGCATTTGTCAAAACTGATTAAAGTATACACTTAAGATTTACATTTCACTTACAGAATTATACTTCCACTTTTTTAGAAAAAGAAAAGTGGATGGTTATAGAGTTGCTTAAATACTCTGTGCTATTGGAACCATTGAAAAGAAGTCCAGTTCTGCCATGCTTCTACGCACACTTGTTCAGCCAAAAGACATGTTCCATAACCCAGAAGTGTTATAAAGCCCTAGCCAGTCTGATCCCTGGGCCTGTTTGCTTCCTCATCTATAACATGCTGAAGTTTACTGTCTGCTCCACTTTGGTGCCTACCATTGCTATCAAAATGAGGGAGCTTATATGGTAGTACTGTGGAAAGTCAAAACACAAGGCGATACTGGAAAAATAGAAGAGAATAGGACAAAGACTTCCTCCCCTTCTGTGATTCTCCAGGGCCACCTATATCTTCAAACTTCTCTGGGGGACTTAAGGTTGGACCCTTAACTAAGGCCTTTCCAACACCTGTTTGGCCCCCTAAGAGAGCACTTTCTGTTGATGAACTGCTACTATACAACCCACCAACCTATCTCCAAGCACTTTTTTCTAAGGCCTGCCCACTGAGAAAACTAAGCCAAATATCACAACTTCAAATTATTACCACTAACAGGGAGTGGGGAAAACAAAGAAGATACAGAAAACAGCATTTGGATCACCAGCTGGGAAACTCATGAGCTGGCAAAAGTTTGGGCACTTCCAAAGCATGTTATACACATGCTTTCCATCCATCTCCTGCCTCCAAACAGGGACTTCTCTAGGCAATAAGCATGATGGCCTTCTACAAACAGCAGCAATTAAAGGGAAATTACTCCTGCCTCCAGGGACACAGGCTGCTCTCTGTCAGCTATACACAGGCTCCTGCGTATACACAGGCACCTGTGGGCAGGCCTATACTAGCCAGGCACCTACCTGCCACCCTTGGGATAGGGCCTGGCAGCAGGATGGGGGTCCCTGAGGGTAACTAACCAAAGTCCCAGGCAGCCCTGGAACCAGCAGACCATACTCAGTTGCCAATTTGTCAGGATTGACAAAGTGATACCAAGAGCCAACCATTCAGTCTTTCACTCTCTGGTCTTCCTTAGGACCTCAGTGGTACCAGCAAAAACCAGCCCGTTGGCTTACCTCTCATTGGACCGTATCATGTAGTCAGTAAATTCATGGTCTCCCTTGATCACCTCCAGGGGGACCACCAAGTTGACGTCGGAATCAGTGTTCCGCAGCTGATTGAGTTTAATATTCACTGCGAAGAGGTAATCCCGAACGTCATCTATGCCCACCTTCAGGCCCTTGCACACCACATACCTGGCAGGAGATACTCTGTCACTCCACCGAGCAAGGGCTTCCTCCCCATACATTCCTTTCCCCCAACCCCTTGTGGAATCACAAAGCTTCACAACTTCCCTATTCAACCTTAGGCCTATGCACAAAGAACAACACAGACCCTTTGCGCGCTAAAGTTCCCCTCAAATCCTTCCCTGTTAAGCTCTATTTCTACTCTCTATGGCAGTAGTTCCTAACTTCCCTGTGACAGACGGGCTGCGTCACAATCACCTGGGGAGTCTGTCAAATTACAGACCTAATGAATCAAACTCTCCCAGGAGAAGGTCCAGAAATATGTGTTTGTAACAAGCCACCTGGCAATTCTGATTAGTTGCGTTTTCTCTCACCTTGTGTGTGGGCAGTGTCACACTAGGACCCCAGCAGTGCCTCTGGATAGCAGCTCCTTGCCCCTTCCCAGCCCATGCCCCCCGAAGTGTCCCTGCTATTGGTCACCTTCTCCTGGACCAAGCTGAGAGTCCCTCACATAAGCATGGAGAATAAGGCTTAGGAGAAGGAGGCAGAAGCTGAACTGGCACATCACAAGACCAAAAGATCCAGGAATCCTGAATCCTGTTGGCTCTCATCACTTCTTTAAAGTCAAGGTTTTAAATGTAGCTTAAGAGGTCATGCCAGAGAGATGCACCATGATTTGCTGTTCTCACATTTAGCCAACGAATCTGGCTAATACAGAGAGAAAGGCTTCACCTCTCTGAGTTGGCAGGACGGCTGGTAATAGGCTTGAAGAGACAAACTCGTTCAAAGCAGCAGTACAGCAGGTAGACAAGCCCCACACTAAACGGTGTGAACAGGTCAAAGGTTTTACAGATGAAGTGGCCTCCTAGATTAGAGAGAAAACACCAAAAGCAGCCAATGGGTCTATTCCAAGAGATGGGTGAAGTAGTCTTGGGAGTAAATATGACAAAGTCAAGGAACCAGCACCTGGGTCCGTTAAAAGTCAGAGACAATTTAAGGGGGAGAACCAGTTTTGGAGGGGACTTTGAGGGTTCTTTCTCCCTAAATTACTCATTTAGCTACCTGTCAGCTAACACAAGCAGATTTTTTAACTTCCCCTCCAACCCCTTATACATGCTCTTGTCCAATAGGGCCTCTAGTGGGTCCTGGGGTGAGGAGACAGCTGAGGAAGTGTCACCTGTCCGGACAATGGACAGCGCCATGAGGAACTGACACAGAAGCAGCTGCTTGCTGAGGATCTCCTGCAGGTTCTCCTGCCCCTCCACCGAGAAACCCTGAAATGAGAGCACAAGGAATGGGGTTGGAAAGAGAAAGGAGAGGGACTGAGAATAACATCACTACCTTATCTTCATCAAGAGTTCTTGAAGTATTTTCATTGATCACCATCTGACTGATGAAGAAGCAGCTTAGTGTTGAGTTATTTTAGAAGGTCACTGGGCTTGTTAGATGGAGTAAGCACAGGACTCAGACCTACCACTGGACCAGCTCCACTTTCCTGCTCTATCATTCCCAGGGGATGGAACCAAGCCTACTTTTCCAAGGAGATGGTCTAGAAAGTGTTTTAACTCACGGGAATCCCGGGAAGAGTAAGGCAGAACAGAGTCAAAGTATTGGCTAGTCAGAGGTCAACTACAACATAAGAAACAGAATGCTCTGGTGAGTCCTAACAAGACCAGGGAGTGAGTGCAGTGAGAAAACTTGCTTCGGCTTCCCATTCTGGTGACAGGAGAAAAGTTAACCTTCCTAGTTATAGTAATCTTTCTCTGTTGACTCAGGTTTTACTTATAATACCCCCTTTCCCATCCTAAGACCACAGTGCCTCTTCTCTCCAGCTGGCAGACTCTCTGGCCAGGGTATTTACCGAAAGAATGTGTAATGCTATTTCTAGAGTGGTCTCCCTCCTTGTGAGATCCCAGCAGGAGACAGAGAGTCAGGCTTACATAAAAGTAAAGGAGGCCAGGGGACATCGGGTGGCAGAGTGTTGTTAAATGGGTATAGTTTCTGTTTTGCAAAATGAAAACTTCTGAAAATCTGTTGCACAACACTGTGAATAGACTTAACACTGCTGTTAACACTTAAAAATGATTAAGATGATCAAATTTGTGTTTTTTACAATAAAATATAAAAATAAAAAGGACGCTGATCTCTATTAAACAGGCCCCAACCAGGCCAGGTCTCCCTGACTCAGTTCTACAAAAGTGATAGCTAAAGGACTCAGAATAAAAAATGTTTAGCAGTGTCTTCCAGACTTAAAGATGCTTCTCAAAATGCATGTCTAATTATGGAGTCAATTAAAAAAAAAAAAAAAAGCCTAGGTCACCCCTCTACACTGCTGAAGTGCTGAAGCAGAAAGCCCTTGAGTTCGCAACTCTATAGCTGCCACACTGCAACAGCTGCCTCATAAGCGCTATCAGACTCCCACATCTGCTCAGCTAGAGCAGCCCCTCCCTCACAGCCAGCCCCAAGCCTGTCATCTGTCGTTCCCTGCTGTGCACAGTGCTTCAGTGAGCCTGGGCATCTTTGGATATCACGCTGACATCCTGCCCACCTTCCTTCAGTAGCCACATAGCTACTGCTTGAGAGGCCACCCTAAGAGCCCCAGAGGCTTTTCTCAACTCTAGCTATATGACCCTGAAGCAGCTGCCACATTGTCTGTCCTTCCTCTAGAGTAAGTGGTGGCTCACTCCAGAAAGGAATGCCTGCATTGTCAGATTAATGGGTGAGAGCTTCTGCTGAACAAAGCTGCAATGGGCTTCCCTCTGTGCCTCAAGCAGCTGCCTGTAGACAAGGCCTCTTGAACTTTCACTTTAGCCCAGCCCTGACAAGAGCCTCCCATGGATTCCCGTGCTGTCGTCTTTGGTTAGGTGGCCATCTGTCAGCCTATGAGAGGCTTACAGGTGACCATGTATAGATAGCCTCCACCAGGAGCAACACCAAGATCACCCTACTCCAGGCAAAGGTATCCACAACATCAGTCTCTACGAAAGTATCATTTAAAAAATGTACAGAAAGAATAAAAATGCATCCCCTACAATCTGAATTGTGAAATACCACCTTTGGGGGCAGCTAAAGAACCAGACAAAACAAACAATTCTCAAACCTCTAAAATAACAAATCCTTAATGCATCAGTCTATGGAAAAAAGGTAACCTACCCCATCAGCCATCAGAAAGTGGACACCCTTGCGATCTGTGTTATCCAGGACAAAATTCCGAAAAGCAGAGATGTTCTCTGGGCGGGTGATATCTCCATCTCCATCAATCCCACCCTCACCTGTCAGAATACAAGAGTCATAGTGAGTTCATCTGCCCTATACATGTCAGGAGCTGGGACACGAGTGCTCTGGGACAGAGAACACAGGCATCAGGTGTCTCGAGAACTAGGGCCCATCCTGCAAGGCTCCCTTACAGTGATGGACCAGGAGGAAGAATAGTACCCTGTTATAATGAAACACAGTCCCAAAGGAGTTGACCAGCCAAAAATCATCAACTCTTGGAACTTTCTCTTCAAGACCCAAATTGTGTTTAAGGCACCAACATCTAGGCATCAATTTTTTAATAAGGACTGTTTAGAAAGGACTTAGGATTTGCTGCCAAATTACAATCAACATAGAGCAGAGGGACTGCTGTGGGTTGCCGAGCTTTCTGCAACTCAGTGCATTCCACACCTGGCACAGAGGACTAGAGATGGGCATGGGTTTGTAGTTGTTAATAACCCTGCCAGTTCTCAGCCAGAGATCAGGCAGCTTCACTATCTCCTGCCACCACAAAAGCAGAGTGCTCCTGAAAGGAGGAATTAATAGAGCCTTGATGAGAATCTGCTGAGGGAAGTGTTTGACCCGTATTCTACACGCCCAGGGTAAAAAGGTATAGTCCAGAGGAAACCAAGATTCTGACAAGAACTGTGAAGCCCAGGGTAAGAGACAGGAAAGAAAACATGGTATGTGGATAACAACTGCTTCTGACCTGAAGTCCCCATAGAGGGGCTGTCCCTCATATCTCCTAGTACCCTCCTCAGTGTCCCTACCATAATAGGGTTCGAAGAGTTCACTGGAAGCAGAGTAGAAGTCCTCCAGCTTGAAGTCATTAGGGCCCTTCAAAGTCATTCCAAAGCCCTTTGCATGCCACTTCTTCCTCCACAGCACATACTCTGAGAAGCCACCTGGGCCTGCACAGACGTCGGCAAAGTAAAGAAGCTCAGCTTCCCGGTCCTTCACCAGTGGCTTCTGCAAAGGGAAATGAAGGACAGGAGAGGAAGGAAAACAAGACAGCTCAATGGGGAACAGGAAGGAGAATGCAGGGAGAGTAAAATAAGCCTTTCGGCAAGTACAATCCAGAGCTCCCACCAGGGCCACAGCACCCAGGAAATGTATCTTCTGGTGATCAACACCCTTTAGTGTTGCCTCATCCACTCTCAAAATACCCACAACACCTATCACATCACCAGGCCTAGCTCAGACTCCTCATAAAAACATCTTCATGGAGCCGGGCGTGGTGGCTCACGCCTGTAATCCCAGCACTTTGGGAGGCCAGAGAGGCGGATAGTCTGAGGTCAGGGGTTTGACACCAGCCTGGTCAACATGGTAAAACCCTGTCTCTACTAAAAATACTAAACATTAGCCAGGCGTGGTGGCGCACACCTGTAAACCCAGCTACTCGGGAGGCTGAGGCATGAGAATTGCTTGAACCTGAGAGGCACAGGTTGCAGTGAGCTGAGATCGTGTCACTGCACTTGAGCCTGGGCGACAGAGCGAGACCCTGTCGCCAGGGTTGTCTCAACAACAACAAAAATCTTTATGGGTATCTGACTGTACATTTTTTATTTCTCAGAGTGTTTTCCTCACCATATACTGCCTTTCAAGAGTCCTACTGAACAGAATATGCCCCACATTACAGATAAGGAAAAAGAGGCACCAAGATACAAAGTCACAAAGTAATCTGTTCACAGCCAGTCTGCAACAAAGCTAAATTAGGGTCCAGTTGGCCTAACCACTAGACTCACGTCTTCCTGTCCAACCAAAGCCTGAGGGGCTCTAACATCACCCTCTCCCAGCCACAGGAACCTCCCTTTTCCCATCATAGCCTCTGTCTTCCCTTCTCCCCTTCCTCCTTGGCTCTCCCAACCACCTTTTAAAAAAATCCCAAATAACTTTTTATTTTGGAATAATTTTAGATTTACAGAAAAGGTGCCAAGATAGTACAGAGTTCCTGTACCCCTCAGCCAGTTTCCAGTTTTGTTAACACCTTACACCATGGTATGTTTAGCAAAACTAAGAACATTGGTACCTTACTATTAACTAAACTCCAGACTTCATTTAGATTTCACTAATGTTCTTTTTCTGTTTGGGATCCAATCCTGGACACCACATTGCATTTGGTCTTTCTCCTTTTTTGCACTCCCTTTCTTCTTCTCCTGCCCAGTGCTGGGTGTGGGGCTGGGGCAGGGCACAGTCAGAAGCTGACAAGACAGAGAGGGAAGGAAATACTGGTGTGCAGCAACAGCAGCTTCCAGGCAACCATCAGAGCACCCAGCAAATTCAGGACTGACTAACAATCATTTGAATTTTGGCATAATTACATTTGTGGCCCCTTGAATAGCTTTCGCTCTCTCTCCCCAGCATTTTTTTTTTTTTTTTTTTTTTTTTTGTAGCAATGAGGTCTCACTCAGCCCATGCTGGGGTGCAATGGTGCAGTAATAACTCACTGAAACCTTGAACTCCTGAGCTCAGGCAATCTTCTTTCTTCAGCCTCCTGAGTAGCTGGAACCGGCAGGCACACATTACCACGTTCAGCACATTTTTTTTTTTTTTTTTTTTTTTTAGAGACAGGATCTTGGTTTATTGCCCAGGCTGGCCTCAAACTCCTGGACTCAAGCAATCCTCCCACTTCAGCCTCCCACAGTGTTGGAATTACAAGTGGAAGTCACCATGCCCAGCCTAGCTTTATCTCTTAACCTCACATTTATGCTGAACCCAGTACTGGCCCATATTGTATGTTTATACTTCTCTTTTACGCAAATGCTAGGTATGCTCTTACCCACACCTGAGCCCTAGACAGTGAAATTCTACCCACCCTCCACAGCAGAGAGGATGAACCATTTGCACTGGTGACAACAAAAGGTTGAGTTATACAAGTGGGTAACTGCAAAAGACTAGAGTTTGCCTCAGACCATGATGAACACTCAGCCAGAAGAGGTTCAGGGACCTCAGTCTTCCCTCTCTACAGGTTCGGCATGGCTGAGTACTGGTCTGAAGTTCTGCAGCTGCTAGATAACGATTAGAAAGCTTTAGGGGAAATAGTCCCAAGAAAGAAATAGAAATACTAACGTTTACAACCCAATCACTTCTTGGTGAGATGGGCCTTTCTTCTGATGATAGCTATCTAGCTTTATCAAAATAGTGAAAAAGTCTCTGGAGAAAGTAGGGACTTTAGCTAAAAATAAATGTCATCATCCTGCGATAAGCCCACTCCAGGCATGCTGGGTCTTAATCATTCTTTCTCCACTTCCCTACTAAGCCACCCCAGCATTCTTGGTTCCTGAGCCATCAATTATTCATCTTTTGGATTATATTCATTTGCACACAAAAAAGACCTAATGGTATTCACCAAGAACACTATGTAGCATCTTCGAGTCAGCGTGGTGGTAATGAGGCAGGGGTCACAAGTTTAAGCCCTACACATACTGCAAAGAGGGAAAACAAGGTTCCTTGCCACCGGCCGTGCCCTCTGAGTGAACCACTGGTCCAAAGGAAGACTGGGAGAAGGATGCAGAATGATCGATGCGAGCACCTCACCCCTGAAAAGGGGGCATGAATATGACCTCATTCTGTGATTTCAAGACGTATGGTCGTTATAGGTCATGGCCAGGAAGTCTTTTCACAGGAAGGACAGCTGGGGTTCTCAGCCCTGCTACTTACTGCCTGTGCAGTCAAGGACAAGTACACAATATAAGTCATTAAGCTTGAGCTTGCTCAGTTATAAATTGGGACTGATGCAGGTATTTCTCCAGGCTGTCGTAGGACTAAATAAAGTATCCTATATTGAAAAGCTTTACAAACTGTGAAGTATTAAACAAATTAATGCAAGATGATATTGTACTCAATCAGATCAACTTCCTCAGAGTCAAAACTCTCATCCCTTTCCACATTTTTCTCTTTCCAGTGGTGAGTACAGCAGCACTCCGAGTACACTCAATGGAAATTAGACAAATGATGTCTACATTCCTTTGTCTTCTGCAGTGCTTCACATACAATGTATTCTTGTCTCAACAACATCCCCAGGCACACAAACCCTTGATATAATGTAACAGTTTATAATATGCTTCCATATACTCCAAGGATCTAAATTTCCCTCCTTCCTTTGTCTCTTCAGTTCTTGCTTACAGCTTCTTTATTTTCTGCCCCTCACCCCCTTTCTCCTTTACCATAACCTGCAGCACCACAGACCTACTTAAAAACTTCACAGTTGGCTAGGCGTGGGAGTTCACGCCTGTAATCCCAACACTGGGAGGTCAAGGCAGGCGGATCACCTGAGGTTGGGAGTTTAAGGCCAGCCTGACCAAAATGGAAAAACGCTGTCTCCACTAAAAATACAAAATTAGCCGGACGTGGTGGCGCATGCCTGTAATCCCAGCTACTTGGGAGGCTGAGGCAGGAGAATCCCTTGAACCCAGGAGGCCAGAGGTTGCAGTGAGCTGAGATCGCACCATTGCAGTCCAGCCTGGGTAACAACAGCAAAACTCCGTCTCAAAAAAAAAAAAAAGAAAAAAAAAAACAACTTCAGAGTCTGCTCTCTCCATCACCTGTTATCACCTCCTAACCTCTCCACATTCCAAGCTTCAAATTCTCCTGCTCTTAGTCTACAATTTGCCTGATCCAAGAGCCACTGTGACCCTACCAAATGTGGGTGTGTGCCTGGGCCTTCAGCCACTCCCTCTTCTGCTGGGGACTGTTCTAGTGTCTCTGCTTGCCTGAAAACCACACCAAACCTGTTGGGCTTGGCTGTATCTCTGGTCCTCAGGGGAAAACGGAAATGAAAAGAGAGAATAAAACACTAGGGGCTCATGAGAAATCACTTTTTTTATAGTGGAACGTAGAGAAACATCTCTGAAAGGGCAGTTCTCCGTGGCCACTAACAATCAATTCAGGTCAAGAAGCTGCCTGAAGCATTACGAACACGGCTGCCTTTTCCTATGTAACTGACGTCTCTACCCTCGACCTGAATGGTACAATCCTGATGCCTACTTCATTTTCATGACAGCAAAAGGCAATAACCAGATACCAGCTGCTGGAGGCATTTATATTCAAAAGCCAAAAAAGACACTGTGACTTCCCATCAGCTTGACAGAGCTCCTCTGCCAGGCAGGGGTTTAAAGGAAATCATTTGGAGCTCAGAAAATTAAATCAACATCATATCAACCTAATTTTCTCAAGATGCTAATTCCAAGAGCCCTTTTGTGCTGCCTGCTGGTACTGGGGAACGAGGAGGGAGACCTGGGAGCGAAAAATGAGTAGTGGCTGGAGGGGCTACATGCCAGTTTTGCCAGCAAGGAGGAAGCAGTTACGTAGGTGGAGCTGAAACATTAAAGAACTTGGAAAATAAGTTTCTTTAGCCAGTGGATAATCAGGGGGTCTAGTGGAATGATGGTGAGTGAAGCAGAAACAGGTTTTGGGATAGCTGGCTCCTGGCCCTGTCACGGTCAAAGAAAAGTAACTTTCTAGGACCAGGTAAAAATGCTTTGAAACCCTGAAGGGTATTCTAGAATGAAATTTCCTTTTTTTCTTTCTCTATCACTATGGAGAGTCTATGTTCAGAGAAATGAGATGCAGCAGAGTAGAAAATCATTTTGCTTTACCATTTCTTGAAAGGGCCAAGGCCTTTTAATTACGATCCCACACAAAGCTTGTTCAAAGAGGCCGAGAAGGAAAGTGGCTCAGTCTAAAATTACAGTCTCAGTGCTGGGACAACTCTTAAGAGCCTTTTGGTTCTACCCCAGCCCTCTGGCAGGTCAGTACAGCTCATTTCAGAACGAGGCAGCTGAGGCCCAAAGAAGGTATAAACTTAAGTAATCCCTCCTGCTTCATAAATGCTATGTCCCTCCTCACCACATTCCAACAACAGAGGCTAGATTTTCAGATACAACACTGATTTTAAATAGATCAGTGAAAAGGCCCACTAAAATGCCCACATTTCATCCAACACTCAAACCATATTTCCCAGTACCCCCTCTCATACCAGAAACAGCACCCAAATCAGGTGATGTCACCAAGTTTCAATCTGGAAAATAGCTTGCTATATAAAAACAATATTCACCTTTTCACTCTACCTTCTGTAGGGTTAGGGGCTCGGATTCCAGGACTGAAGCCCTGGAGACAACTGCTTCACTCCTGGGACCACAGAAGCACTGTGGGACCCTATCTGAGGAGCTCAAAGGAAAATATCTCCATCACACAGTCAGAATACTCTCCTAGCATTGAACAAATGGCAATGGCTGAGCCACTGAAGCTTAAACCCACTTAGCACCATGAATTCAGAAGCAGAATCTTGTTCTCACCCCATAAGAGTCCCGCGGATTTGTGAACATGCGATCAAACACAAAATCCATGTTAGCCATCTTCATTGCTGCCCTGCAATAAAGCAAGACAGAAAAGTACTGGATGTACTAGGCTCAACTGAAAAGGTAGAGCAGGGAGCACCAGGGGAGGGGAGGGAAATGTCAGCAAACCTGTTTAGAAAGAAGACTCCTCGGATCATCTCGTAGGGATTGGCCCGAGTCCGAGCTCGCCGCATCTCTTCCCCATCCAGGACATCAAACACGCTCTGCCCAGAGAATCAGAACCTCAAGGTGAGCTCCAGGATAGGAAAGGGATCTTAAGAGCATGCAGTGCCCAACTCACAGCCCTCCAAGGAACAAGGTTCCTGTGGCATCTCAGCTCTGAAATGTCTCACTGTGTGACCCCAGACAGGTTGCTTAATCACTTGCTCAACTACCTTGCTGGTAAATTGGTGAAAAAAAACAACAAAAAACAAAAACAAAAACAAAAACAAAAACAAAAACAAAACAATGTAAGCAGGTGCCTGGCACATGGCAAATGGTTAAAAAACAGCACCCGCTGCTACACACAGAGCCACCTCTGGGAATTGCTAATCCTCATAGTAAATCTGTTTCTCCATTCCATACCAGCAGCTACTCTCCAAGGGATCAAAGTTCTGGTATGAAGGCTTACCTGACTAGAGCTCACTTAGAGAGAGGAGAAACAAACAAACAAGACCAACATTTTCTGATGGCATCTACCACACAGTAGCGATCCCTTCTCTCAAACTTCCCTGACCAATTTCCTCTCTAAAGAAATCCTCACATTACCTGAGTTCCAGTCACCTTATGGATATTCCCAACCCTATGACTGCCAAAAAATAAAATCTGTGAGGCTAGTCTGAGGCCTGCCTTCTTCACCAACCCATTTCCTCCTCAGAGTTCCCCTGACTCATTCTGCCCACAGATAATGTGATTCTCAATTAGGCCAAAAAGTATCAAGGGGAGGCTAACATTTACCCAGGTACTTCACACCCACTATTTCATTTAGTTCTCACAACAACCCCAATAAATGAGTATTTTCTCCTCATTTTATAGATGAGGAAACTCAAACTCAGAGAAGATAAAGCAACTGGGCCAAGTTCACACAGCAAAAAGTTGCAGATCTTGGATTTGAATCCCGGTCTATCTGATGCTGAAGAATGACTCCAAACCTTTTGCTACACCAGGCCCTCCCAGGATTACAATGAAAAGACCCACTGAGGTTAGGCGGATCCATTCTTGGCTGCTGACCACAGGGACAGCACAACACCCACAGGGCAGAACAGTCACCCAGGAAAAGGATAATTTGCAGATATGAATCAAGCTATGCATCTGATCTCCAGTAAAAATCTTAACTTTAGCCTTCCCACAACCAACTCAAAGGAGAAATGGAAAAGTCCAGCAAATCACCTCCCACAAGGTTTTCATATCTGGTTCTAGCCACAAGGCCTTACCTTACACTGCAACACACTATGAAGCAGCTCTTCCCCACAAAACTCTGTTTCATCTTCAATAATCATCTTTCTCTACAGGGAGAAAAAAGCAGTAAGTAATGACCACATATGACTCCAATTGTCAGGGATGAAAGAAGAAATTAGGGTTCCAAGTAAGTAGAGCAAGAAGGGACTTGGTTCTCTGCCAAGAAACATTAATCCCTGAAGGGTGGGAAAGAGAAAATCCTAAACCCCTCTGGCTATTCTCCAGATGGCTATGAGATGAAGCACCCCCTCACCCCCACCCCGGGAGCTCTGAGTAGAGCACCATATGGACACAAGACTCATGAATGCTGAGGCTGGGAACACCAAACAGGAAGGAGATATTCAAGCTATCTAACCCTGGAGCATGGAGGCAGAAGGATGGGGAATGCCTCAAATGACAAAAGCTTGTCCTTCCACCAGGAAGCCTCTCACTCTGTGATGAGTACAAATGCATGATACTAGGCACTGACCTGGTAGCATTTCAGAAAACAGGGACATTAAGGGGTCTCACAGGGATATCAAGTGCAACCCCCATATGAGTGAAGCCACCTCTAAACCAGTGAAACTCAATCTCTTTGGTCTCAGGTTTTACACTCTTAAAAATTATTGAGGATCCTGAAGAATTTTTGTTTATGCGGGATAGATAATAGACAGATAATCTATTATCTAGAATTCAAATAATTATATTTGAAATTAAAACTGAGATTTTAAAAATATTTTTCAATTCAGTTGAAAAGACTGTTAACATAAATGCTTTTCAGAAATATATTTTCAGAAAAATAACCATATTTCAAAAAAGAAAAAAATTAGTGAGGACAGTGGTACTGTTTTCCATTTTTGCAAATTTCTTCAGCATCTGGCTTAACAAGGACAGCGTTTCCTTTCTGCTTTTTCATTCAATCTGTTGTAATATCACATCATAGCCTCTGGAAAATTCCACTGGATACTTGTGACAGAATGAGGGTGAAAAGTGCAAATAACTTTTCAATATCATTATGAAAACAGTTTTGCCCTTGTGGACTCCCTGAAAGGGTCTTAGAGATCCCCGGGAGCACATATACTTTGAGAACTGCCCTCTAGACCTATTGATTTGGTGGCCATCTACTTTATTCTCACAATTTTCCAGAAGAAGATTAAACAAATTCCCTCTGTAACAATTCCCTCATTACTTTCTGAGGACAATGTCCTTTCATCTAGCAGTGATCAGAATATACACAGATATGTATGGTAAGCCACTTCAAAAGGCATCCACGAAGAAGATAGAGGTTACACATTTTGTCTGCCTTACAATTTAAATGACTCGGAGAAAAGAAAAAGCCCTGCCATATCTCCAAGGGGCATACTTGCAAAGCTCATGACACTCCCTCCTGACACAGCTTTATTCCTACCAACGTGAATGGTCAGATTCACATTTTTCTTAAACTGCAAGTATATGTACATACCAGACTCGAGCAAGTGAAGTCAAGAGAGTGCCAAAAAGTCAGGGTACGTCTTCCTGAAAGCCTACCTTTCCCACGACCATCCAATCGCTCATTTCCTGAGTGTCAGGAATTTCAGTAGTACATTCTGGAAACCATGACACCTGCTCACAGGCACTGGGCTGCAAACAAAAGAGAGGCTAGTAAGACAGGTATGACAGACCCTCAAAGCTAAACCCCAACTCATCAGGACTTCCCCAAAACAATCAAAAGGGACTGAGACAGACCGAAAAGGGTGCAGGTTGCTGCAGCCAAATGCAGTGGTCAGACATGAGAAGTGAGAGCCACAATTCTAAAGTTTAACTTCTAAAGGCCAGCTCCAATTCTGCTTAGAATCCTTACAAATCTCTCAAACCTAAGGCTTCTTTCATTTGTGCCCCCATTATTTAATGAATACCTACTATGTGTTAAGCACTCAGAATGCAGAGTTAAATAGGACATGGTACTTGGCAAAAGGGGTTTGCAATCAGAGCAGTGAAGACACAGAGAAGTAAACAGGCAGTTATCACGTATGATGTAGGTCTATGACAAGATAAGTATATCAGACTTAATGGCAATGAGTCTCATCTCCTGATTCCTTTCAAAGTGTTATTCACAAAACAATCCAGAAACTGGTAAATAGGATTCCTAGCCCATTCATTCTAAGACAGAACAAAAACTGACATCTCTAATGGCTGCTTCCTCTTAATTTTTCAATTACTTTCCTATCAGGCCAAAACAGTGCATTAGGATCATCTGCAGTGCTTCTAAAGAGTACTGATGCAGCTGGGTGTGGTGGCTCTCATGCCTGTAATCCCAGCACTTTGGGAGGCTGAGGTGGGCAGATCACTTGAGGTCAGGAGTTCAAGACAAGCCTGGCCAACACAGTGAAACCCCGTCTCTACTAAAAATACAAAAATTAGCTGGGCGTGCTGGTGCACATCTGTAATCCCAGCTACTTGGGAGGCTGAGGTAGGAGAATCCCTTGAATCCGGAACGTGGAGGTTGCAGTGAGCCAAGATTGCACCACCGCACTCCAGCCTGGATGACAGAACGAGACTCTGTCTCGAAAATAACGTAACGTAACGTAACGTAACGTAACGTAACGTAACGTAACAAAACAAAACAAAATAATAAAATAAAATAAATAAAATAAAATAAAATAAATAGTACTGATGCCTGGGGCTGGGCACAGTAGCTCAGGCCTGTAATTCCAACGCTTTGGGAGGCCAAGGTAGAAGGACTGCTTGAGGCCAGGAGTTTAAGACCAGTCTGGGCAACACAGCAAGACCCTGTCTCTACCAAAAAAAGTCTAAAAAATTAGCCAGGCATGGTGGCACAGGCCTGTAGTTGCAGATACTCAGAAGGCTGAGGTGGGAGGATATCTTGGGCCCAGGATTTCGAAGTTGCAGTTAACTGTGTTTATGCCACTGCATTCCAGCCTGGGCAACAGTGCAAGACCTTGTCTCAAATAAAATAAAAACTAAAAAAAAGTACTGATGCCTGAGACCCACCTCCAGAGTATAAGATTCTGCTGGTCTGAGGTGAGGCCTGGGGATAAATTTTCAGAAGTCCCCAGATGATTCTACTGTGCAGGCAGTGCTAAGTGCCACCACGATAGAGAAACATGAAATATAAAACCTAAACAGATGGCTAACCTGCATGGCAGCTTCACATATTAGCTCCCGAGCAAGTGTGGAGAAGAGATTCACCATTGCAAATTGAAGCAATGTGATTAAAAGTAATATTACATGCTCTGAAAGGCATAAAATGGTATCACAATGCAAGGTCTTGAGGGCAAGCCAACCAGCATCAACAGAGAAAAAGTTGAAAAGAAAAATTACTGAAGCCTTTTGTCCATGAATCTGGCAGTGAATCATGGCTTCTTCTCCTGGTCAAATCTATCACATTTAAGCATAAAGGTGACAGAGTTGGTTATAAATTATAAACTCTAGAGAACAAGAAGCTCATAAACTTGGAAAGAAAAAGCAGACTCAATCAATGTCCCAATGGAAGTCTGACTATTATAACTACCTACAGAGTGGACTTTGTGCAGAGGGTCATACCCTGTCCTCTACATTCCTAGGCTGCAGTAGCCACTGAGCACATATCCTGTGGTAACTGCAGGATTGGATATCCACCCTGGACACCCAGACTCACCTGTTGTAAAGAAGTGGCTGCCAACTGACACTTGATCTCTCTCTTTTTTTTTTTTTTTTTTTTTAGATGGAATCTTGCTCTGTCGCCAGGCTGGAGTGCAGTGGCGTAATCTCGGCTCACTGCAAGCCCCGCCTCCTGGGTTCACACCATTCTCCTGCCTCAGCCTCCGGAGTAGCTGGGACTACAGGTGCCCGCCACCATGCCCAGCTAATTTTTTGTATTTTTAGTAGAGACGGGGTTTCACCGTGTTACCCAGGATGGTCTTGATCTCCCGACCTTGAGATCCGCTAGCCTCGGCCTCCCAAAGTGCTGGGATTACAGGCGTGAGCCACCGTACCCAGCCCCACTTGACCTAACTTTTACTTACAAACTTTTACTTACTTTGGGGCTTTTTTTTTTTTTTTTAAAGACAAAGTCTCGCCCTGTTGCCCAGGCTGGAAGGCTAGAGTGCAGTGGTGCAATCTCTGCTCACTGCAACCTCTGCTTCCCAGGTTCAAATGATCCTCCTGCTTTAGCCTCCCAAGTAGGTGGGATTACAGGTGTGAGTCACCACGCCCAGCTAGTTTTTGTATTTTTAGCAGAGATGGGGTTTCGTCATGTTGGTCAGGCTGGTATTGAACTCCTGACCTCAAGTGATCCACTCGCCTCGGCCTCCCAAAGTGCTGGGATTACAGGCGTAAGCCACCATGCCTGGCCTATAGGGTGATTTCAGATTTTGAGTTTAGCAAAGTTAGTTCAACATCTGCCCCAACTGAAAGGATGTGATTCTTGTTTTAACACGAATGAAGACATAGAAACCACCAGGTACTTCTGAGATGAAAGCCCACAACCAGCAACCAGCAGCAGGTATCTACACTATTCCGCATTGCCAGTCTACTGGTCTCAATGCCCACAACTACAAGTCAACAAACAGCGAGACTGGCCCCAGAACCCAAGAGCTCCTCACTCGTCAGAATCTTACTCAGAAGACTTATTAGGCTTTTATCACGTGCAGATTCACGTAACTTCTTTCCTGAACTGGAACATTAGGGAGACAAATAAAATATCAATTTTCCAGAGTTCAGAGCCACATTTGAAGCTGAACTACAGCAACTATGCAGAAAGCTAGATGTTTGAGTTCCATTTTCTCTAGTTTCAACTCTGTAATGGTAATATCTCAATGTTATTTTTAGGTGTTTTTACTGTACCCACTACAGATCCTTTGTGGAGTAAGACAGGACATAAATAAATGAATAAAATAAAATCTCACATTATCTGTGCCATGAAAAGGGATAATGAGAGTTTCTTTGGATCTTCAGGGTGAAAACAAACTGGTACCCAAGTAAACAGACTACACCCACAGTAGAAAAGCAATGTGGCATAAAAAAGCACCCATTTGGAACCTGGATGGCATAAACCTGTGGAGGTACAAGGATCTTCTTAGAAGGCACCTACTCCGGTCACTCACACAGTGAGAGAGTAGGTGCTCCCTCGGCCTGCTTGAACACTTTCAGCAGAGAGAGCACACTGCCTCACAAGGTATCCTAGTCCACTAGTGGAGAGCTATAACTAAAGTTTTTATGGAGCCAAACTCTGCCTTTCAAGCATCTTCTACCCATTGGTCTTAGACAGTCCTATAATGCAACAGGAAATCCACATCCCACCATATCTCCCCCAGCCTTCTGTTTTCCATTCTGGATATTCCCAGTACTTTCCATGTAAAAAACTAATTCCACTTTGCTCGTACTGCCTCTGGAGATTTCTAGTTTGTTTATATGGCTTCTTAAAGCCATGCATCCAAAAACACAAGTGGCTTTTCCATCTCCTCCTCCCTTTAACACTTACCTCTGGCTCATCTCGCCAGTCCACGTTCAGTTCCTGGTCAAAGCCCCGGAGTGTCAGACCCAAGCCTCTTCGACCTTTCTGACTGGAAGCCTCAACGATGTCCTTCCGACCCTGGCTGTATTTACCCAATCCTTCACCTTCCCTGAAGCCCATCTTGGCCTGAAAAAGTAAGGGGGCACAATTAATTAAGTCCAACAGACATTTTTTTTTTTTTTTTTTTTTGAGACGGAGTCTGGCTCTGTCCCCCAGGCTGGAGTGCACTGGCGTGATCTCGGCTCACTGCAAGCTCCACCTCCTGGGTTCACACCATCCTCCTGCCTCAACCTCCTGAGTAGCTGGGACTACAGGCGCCCACAACCACACCCGACTAGTTTTTTTGTATTTTCAGTAGAGACGGGGTTTCACTGTGTTAGCCAGGATGGTCTCGATCTCCTGACCTCGTGAACCACCCGCCTCGGCCTCCCAAAGTGCTGGGATTACTGGAGTGAGCCACGGTGCCCGGCCCCAACAGACATTTATTTAACCCCATCACATGCCAGACAGTGTGCTAAATCCTAAGAAATAAAGATGAGTAAGGTCTAAAGTTTGTCTTAGCCTAATGAAGAAAAGAAGCATAAATAAATAACTACAGTATAACTGTGGGCCCAGTGGCTGGCTGTTCTGGAGGTTAAAGTCTATGGCAACCAGAAACTGGATAAATGAGAAGGGACCTCATAGCCATAATTAAAAGCACCCAGAGTAGTTAATGAATCTTATTGGACATCTGCTAATTTGTCTGATTAAGTGAGAAATAGATCTAGAGTAGAGGTGATAAAGAGAACATAATTTAAAATGGAACCACTTCAAGTAACTTGTACCTTACCCTTATCCAGTCAAACCGCCTTACTAGGCAAGGATAACTGGCTTTGCAGGAGCCCACTTAAGAGATTAAAAACTGGCCTTATATAAAAGTGAGGTATGGGAGGTGTTATAATACCCTGGGACAGAAACAGTTATTTAAATGCCACAATTATCTATAAGTTCTTACTAAACTTTAGAGTTACTGGGCCCAGGTATATACCCAAAGATTAGAGACTTGAATCCCAAACCCCACAGACTCCTGCCTAATAAAAAAAAACTCCAATCCTAACAAGATCTAAATTTCCCTGGAGGGTCTGTATTCCCTCTGAAAGGGGCATTACCAGCTAAAGAGCTGAATGGAATTCCTATGGTAGCCACAAATATTTCTCTCAGGTCAAACAGGCTAACTGAGTCACAAGCCTTTCCATCTTTAACTTCCCCAAATCTTGTGCCTTGCAAACTAGAATCCTGACCTATGGCTTTAGCAGTGACAATTCTCATTCTTAAATGAATCCAAGAGAAAATGGAGGGGTCAACTATAGTATTTCTTTCTTTTTTTTTTTTGAGACGGAGTCTCACTTTGTTAATCAGGCTGGACTGCAGCAGCGCGATCTCAGCTCACTGCAACCTCCACCTTTCGGGTTCAAGCGATTCTCCTGACTCAGCCTCCTGAGGAGCTAGGATTACAGGCACCTGCCACCATGCCTGGCTAATTTTTCTGTATTTTTAGTAGAGACGGGGTTTCACCATGTTGGCCAGGCTGGTCTCGAACTCCTGACCTCAACTCCTGATCCGCCTGCCTCAGCCTCCCAAAGTGCTGGGATTATAGACGTGAGCCACTGCGCCTGGCCCAATTATAATATTTCTAAAGCTAGACAGAAGGTAAACTTGGATTTCTCTAACGTTTGCACATACACTAAGGAATATGAGCAGGTCTTCCTAGTCACATTCTCCTTGTGATATATCAATTAGGTATGAAAGCTGGGAAAAATAATTGGGCCTTCTTTCAGAAAAAGAATAAATGGAATACTTCCATTTATTTTAGGCATCTGGGAGTGAACAGGATTTTAGTCATTTCTTTTGACACCACTCACTAGAGCAAATATTCACAGCATGAAGCTTCTTCACCCACTGACAAACATCCATGTTTAGGGAAGTATATTCACATGCTAATAACAAGAATTCATTACTATGGATATGAAAAGGTGATCCAGTCCAGACAGGACAGCAGAAACAGGCCTAAGCAATCACTGCCCATAGATGATACAAACATGACAGATACTTCTATCAAGAAGTGGGTCACACTCTGCTAAATTTCAGTAGCTGATAAGCAAAGGAAAAACCTATGGCCAAATTTTTCTTCTTTTCATACCAATACAAACTGCCCTTCTTTCACTCTGCTGGTGGGGCTTGAGAAACCCAAACCAACTGCTGACGTACCATAAGCTTCTGGGAGACGCTATTATACATGGAATAGCGAGAAGAAGTTCCCTCCACAAGGGAGTCTGCTTTGAATGCATCATCAAAAGAGTCAGAGCTGTGTTGTTTCCCCTCGGTCTCACTATCAGACCCACTAAGGCTTGTAGTAGATGCTGAAAAAGAAAAAGGAAAATGTTTAGGTAGGTTTATGGCACAAAATAGCCTCCAGAAGTCCAAGTTTCATTTATTCAATTACTGTTCAGTATACACAACGCACGCATAAAGTTCATTAAATGACCTACGGTCAAATCTATTCTCTACCTCTTACTAGCCAGGTAATCTTGGGCAAGTCACTACTGAAAGTTCCTAATGGACTTGACACAATGGGGGCTCAAAAATAACAGTTTTCCTTCCCCACCCTTTCAATTTCCTCCACTACAAAACTGGGATGGTAATACCTGCTTCACAGGATTGTTTAAAGATTAAATGAAATAATGTATTTGCAAACACGTTGTTGGCTAGGCATGGTGGCTCACGCATAATCACAGCACTCCAGGAGGCTGAGGTGGGCAGATGACATGAGGTCAAGAGTTCAAGATCAGCCTGGTTAACATGGTGAAACCCTATCTCTACTGAAAATACAAAAATTAGCCGGGTGTGGTAGTGCGTGCCTATAATCCAAGCTACTTGGGAGGCTGAGGCAGGAGAATTGCTTGAACCCAAGAGGCAGAGGCTGCAGTGAGCCGAAATTGTGCCACTGTACTCCAGTCTGGGCAAAAACAGTGAGACTCCATCTCAAAAAAAAAAAAAAAAAAAAAAAAAAGTACATTGTCAAATATAAAGTGTATTTACTGAAGATATGATTGTTATTTCTGCTGCTGGTGGTTATTATTTGAACATCAGTATCCAAACATTGATGCCTGATTCCATTTTCAACAATTCCATTATAAGGCTAACATTTTTATTTCTTATAATTGCAAAAAGAACTTTTGGAAGGAGCGATATACAAGAAGACCAATAAAAGTGATTATTCACACATTCAGGGTTTAGCACTTGGAGGCAGAATACCAAAACAATTACTTGGAACTAGTGAAAGCGAAAGTGAAACTTGACTTACATTTTTATACCACGAAAGTTTACACTGGCTATCTTTTTATATTTTTTGACTTACGAACCATGTGAACACATTATCTATTAAAATTTAAAATAAACATGAAAATACCAACTTAGCAATGTGGCATAATTTCTTTGAAGAAGGGACACCACTCAGAAAGGGTGTTGATTCAAAACTTGGCTACTTGTGAGAAGTAGTGAGGGACAGTCACAGAAGGCCGTGTGTAAAACATTTTTTAATAGACCCGAGGTGGTCCCTATTCAGGTATTTCTAACTTGAAGAATACATTATAATTCTGAAGCCAATCTTCACTGATCCATCCATTTCCCTATCAGAACCAAAACCTGTTAAGGGTTGACATTCAAGAAGAACAAAGCTTTCCCCAGCACTCTAGGCCTAACTGATTATCCCCTCCACTGTGCTCCATCCAGTAGTACCAGTGCCATTGGCACAGCACTCATCATATTGCGTTAGAGCCAGTTATTGTTTGCCACCTGCTGTCCCCACTGGACAGGGTCACTCCTGGAGGGCAGGAACTGTGTCACAGTCTGTACCCAACACCTGGACTGAGGTTTTCCATTTAATAGAAATTAATTAAATGATTACCGTAGTAAATGTAAAGATGTGCCAGCCAAGTGTCACTTTCCTAAGGACCTACAGAGTATATGACTCCTTAAGACATTTTCTCTTACAAATAGTGCAAGCTGTTCAGGTATTAAAAGTTTAAGGATGAGAATGGGATCTCTGTATCTTAACAGAGAATGGAGCCCTCCTGGGGTTATGATTTAGCTTCTCCACCAGTAGGGAATTAGGACATCTGTCATAGTTCAGAACACTGATACTGTTTAAAAGATCAGACTACTATACTGGTTCAGCACCTATTCTATAAAAGATCATGCTACATATAATGGGGTACTGTGCAAAAGTAACAACCCTCAGAGAGCTTAAAATCTAATAGGTAAGATAAACATGCATTTTCAAGGATACAACATTTTACAAAAGAAAGAAAAGACAGGTGAACATGCGTGAAATAATAAACTTAAAACCAAAATTCTGGCTCCTAATAAGTTAGCAAGGAGAAATTTTGGTTGAGAATGTCCCTGTATGAGAGGCACAAAATTCTGCCCTTCCCTTTAAGGTGGCTGTCCAATTCTCTTAATCGAGTTGACTTGCTTACATGAACCAATCTGGCAAACGCCACAGAGTGCCAGAGTGTGCCACTCAGAAAACCCAGACCATTAAGAATGAGTAACCATGGAAACCGAGAGGTGAACTCGTATTTCTTTTGTTTTGCATTTTCCTGCATTTTCTGCATTTGTGAGACACAAGAATGTATTAGTTTGAAAATTAGGGGCCAGGCACGGTGGCTCACGCCTGTAATCCCAACACTTTGGGAGGCCAAGGTGGGAGGGTCACCTGAGGTCAGGAGTTCAAGACCAGCCTGACCAAAACAGAGAAACCCCATCTCTACTTAAAATACAAAATTAGCCAGGCGTGGTGGCACATGCCTGTAATCCCAGCTACTCGGGAGGCTGAGGTAGGAGATTCACTTGAACACAGGAGGTGGAGATTGTGGTAAGCAGAGACCGAGCCATTGCACTCCAGCCTGGGCAACAAGAGCTAACCTCTGTCTCAAAAAAAAAAAAAAGAAAAAAATTTAGGGTAAAAGAAAGCTATAAATAAATACATTACCATTCCAAGCCTTGGGAAGAGGTTGGTTCCTTTCCAGAGAAATCTTCCAAGAGCAGCAAATCTGAGTGGAAAGGCCTTCTAAATGGCTCAAGACTGTTCTAGGGCCTCTCGTCTATTCTCCCACGCAGAGGAGAGAGATGCACTCTGCAACAGAGTGCCCACATGCTAAAGAACTGCACTTCCAAAGGTGTAGATTCTCTTCACCAGTTGCTTTCATGCCTTCAACCTGTACTGCTTAATACAGAAACAGGTGGTACCAGGAATGTGGGCAGCTCCCTAAGCACAGCCCTAAAGTTCCTCTTGGGCAACCCAGGGATCCAGGGCCCTAACTAATCACAAGCTACAATGCTAAATCAGTTGCTATTCCTTTCACCAGCAATCTGGACATTCATAGGTCTACCTATGAAAAAGTCTGCCGGGCGCGGTGGCTCAAGCCTGTAATCCCAGCACTTTGGGAGGCCGAGACGGGCGGATCACGAGGTCAGGAGATGGAGACCGTCCTAGCTAACATGGTGAAACCCCGTCTCTACTAAAAAAATACAAAAAATTAGCCGGGGGAGGTGCCTGTAGTCCCAGCTACTCGGGAGGCTGAGGCGAGAGAATGGCGTAAACCCGGGAGGCGGAGCTTGCAGTGAGCTGAGATCCGGCCACTGCACTCCAGCCTGGGCAACAGAGCGAGACTCCATCTCAAAAAAAAAAAAAAAGTCTGAAAACCTGGTATCCTCCTCAAAGGAGACTGTGGCCTTGCTCCAGCTCTAGAGAGTTGTCACGCTGTTAGACTTGCCTGAGGCCCCAACAATGAGCACAGAAATAGTGCAAATAACATTCCTGGGCACACAGGGTTCCTGCCACCCTAAGATCTCAAAGGGAGATCTTTTGTTTCCTTCTGTCTTCAGCATATCTCTGGGCAAAAACGAAAGGGAGAACCAAATTTGAGTGGAAGGCTCACTAAGCAAATCAGTGGTGACTCTGGTGTAAAATTCCAGTACCAGACTTTGGCACAAAGATTTTTCCCTCCTACTCTTCCTCCCAAGGTGTTACCTAATGTACATTGTCGTTTGCAGGTTCTAAGAGTGAGGTTAATGTGAGTAAAATATCACCCTAGTAGGCAATTCCTTGTAAGATCAAGAAGTGTGCTAGATAAGCAAATAAGTCTTATTTTTTTATTTTATTCACGTGATATAGGAGGCCACTTCTTAGCTTGACATGCTTTAGGCCAAAGTTCCCTAGATTATTCCTGATGTCCACAGACTGCCACAGCCACTACTCATTCTTACTCAGGGGCCTTTGAGGCTACTCTTTTCATATGAAAGGGAGACAACTGTCACTGCTGCAGCAGGAACTAAAGAGGAGACTTAGCTTCTCAAGACTGATAAAGAATTTAGCAAGGGCCGGGCACGGTGGCTCAAGCCTGTAATCCCAGCACTTTGGGAGGCCGAGACGGGTGGATCACGAGGTCAGGAGATCGAGACCATTCTGGTCTACACGGTGAAACCCCGTCTCTACTAAAAAATACAAAAAACTAGCCGGGCGACGAGGCGGGCGCCTGTAGTCCCAGCTACTCGGGAGGCTGAGGCAGGAGAATGGCGTAAACCCGGGAGGCGGAGCTTGCAGTGAGCCGAGATCGCGCCACTGCACTCCAGCCTGGGCGACAGAGCTAGACTCTGTCTCAAAAAAAAAAAAAAAAAAAGAATTTAGCAAACAATGAGCAGATAATTTTGCAATGAGGTCATAAATTAATAGGAGTAATAAGGTCAGTCTATTAAACTCATTAGTTTCATTAAGAATTTGCCAAAGCGGCCGGGCGCGGTGGCTCAAGCCTGTAATCCCAGCACTTTGGGAGGCCGAGACGGGCGGATCACGAGGTCAGGAGATCGAGACCATCCTGGCTAACACGGTGAAACCCCGTCTCTACTAAAAATACAAAAATTAGCCGAGCTTGGTGGCAGGCGATTGTAGTCCCAGCTACTTGGGAGGCTGAGGCAGGAGAATGGCGTGAACCCGGGAGGCGGAGCTTGCAGTGAGCTGAGATCCGGCCACTGCACTCCAGCCTGGGCGACAGAGCGAGACTCCGTCTCAAAAAAAAAAAAAAAAAAAGAATTTGCCAAAGCTGGACAGCATTCCCATTTACCTCCCGGGGAACTCCCCTCCTAAAACCTACCAGAGAGCCCAAAACAGTATTTAGAGTTTTAAGATTTCTTCTCCACCTGATAGAAATCACTATTAAGTCATTACAAGGAAGAAAGATTCAACTTTACAGAGGGAACAGAGGTCTCCTGGCTGTTGGCAAAATTTTTCACATGGCAATACAGCAATGGGACAAACATGCCAAAATTAAAAATGGCAGTGACAAGCTGGGCACAGTGGTATGTGCCTGTAGTCCCAGCTACTTGGGAGGCTGAGGTAGGAAGACCACCTGAGCTCAAGAGTTCATGGTCAGTGTGGGCAACATAGTGAAACCCTGTCTCTAAAAACAGAAAAAGAATACATATACTATGTTTAAAAAATGACAGTGACAACAAAGGGGGCGGCTCCAACCACTAGTGGCCAAGGTGAGCAGCACACAGATACAGAAAAATAAATTATGAATTTTAATAAACATCACATGCTGCTTAACAACCGTTGTGAAATAAACTCATTCCTGCTTAAAGACTCAATTTCTCCTTCATGCCAGACAAATGGTAACTTGTTAAAGCAATTTAAACAGATACCGATAAAGGAAGCTTTTGATTAAGGTCATGAATCTGGGCTGACAGGAAAGCGATGGTGTTTCAGGGCAAATAGCCTATTTAGGAAAGAATTAAACCTCGTGGAGAGGAAGGCGCCTTTAATGTGATACTGGTGAAGGAGCCCGGCAACTTCCAAAGGAACTCACTGCAGCAGGGCCAGGAGCCCACACCAGATGCACAGCTAAGGAGAGAAGGAGTTTTCTTAGGGTCTAGACCATAGTTTCCCTGTGAAAAACCACCAAAAAGAACAAAATGACCTCATCTGCCTCTCCTTCCTTCAAAAAGTTATTTGACAGCAAATGTGCAAGAATGTATTTACACTTGAAAATGCCTTCAAACTCCTTTGAAAATACTCAAAAGATCACATGATGCAACAGTGGCCCTGACAACAACATCCCTTTTCCTCTTTACTCTGGCCAGATGTCAGTCTTTGACCTGGCAATGTAGCTGCCATGTGAATAATGTAAAATAAACACACTGATTAAACTAAATAGATCTAATAATGAGTCATCACACTGATTTAGCAGACACAGACAGAAATAGTAACTACTATTTTGTTTTTCTAATTGTCCTCCCTAAAGAGTATTTTTCAATCATCTACTTGAACATTATGTTCAGGTAGAAGTGACTGCAGTAAATAGGAACACCCCTGCTTTAATAGAATGATTTGAATATGAAAGCTGCATACACATTTCAGGGGATATGTAGACAGCAAATCACCAGGGTATACTGTCCAGGGGACACCTAAGAGAATTTGATACAGAACACAGATGATATAAATGCTAAGTACTTAATGAAATGATCTTCTGCAGACTGGAGGAGACTGGCAAAATGAAAACTGTGATGCAAGTTAAGCTTCTTGGAAAAGATAGTATTGTTGCCTTTTATCAGTTCTATTCAGTAACTATTTACTGAGCTTTTGCTCCAGGCTAGGCATGGTGGGAAAAAAGGCACAGGGAGCAGTTCTGCTGATAAAGATACTGCCCTCAGTTTCTGTGTCAATGCAGAGCTGCCCCTTCCTAAAATAAATTAACCTAGGGAAATCTATAAATGTTGGTTTGCCTCTGCCTCCCATCTTATTTTCTGCAAATGAAAGGACCAAGTGGCACATATAAGGAACTGGACACCCCTGGATTTCCATTTTTTTTCTTTTTGAAACAAGATCTTGCTCTGATGCCCAGGCTGGAGTGTAGTGGCACAATCTTGGCTCAGTGCAACCTCTACCTCTTGGGTTCAAGTATCCCTTCCACCTCAGCCTCCCGAGTAGCTGGCTCTACAGGCGCATGCCACCATGCCCAGCTAATATCTGCATTTTTTGTAGAGATGGGTTTTCACCATGTTCCCCAGGCTGGTCTCAAACTCCTGGGTTCAAGCAATCCACCCACCTCGACCCCCGAAAGTATTAGAATTACAGGCATGCGCCATCATGTCCAGCCTGGATTTCCATTCTACACACACAACAGCAATAGTCAAGCCTGACTGAGTCATATAGTACCACTTCCAGAGAAGGAAGAAGAGTCATCTCAATTCAGCCACAAAAGTTTGAAGTTCAAATCAGAATGGTTTCCTTGAAGGATCCTTACCCTTAAACACTTACCTTCTTTTACCTGGGAGTTGGCCTTTCCTTACTTCAAAGAGATGTTATTTGAGAGCAAATGTCCCCCAAGATCCACTTAGAACCAGGTATCACTTGTTCCCCAGACATGCTCTTTTTCCCTTACAGGCCATTTCTCCCAATACCCCTATCCAAGGAGATTCTATCTTCACCAAGTTGCTCAAATTCCAGGTGAGAGGTAAAATTCCCTTTCCTCAAGAATCTCCAGAACCATTGCGTCCAATAAGTTCTTGCCTTCCTACTCAGGAACTTCAATTCCTACCTACCCTGGAATCTACGGTGACTTTAAAGCAGACGCGTCCAATCTTTTGGCTTCCCTGGGCCACACTGGAAGAAGAATTGTCTTGGGCCACACATAAAATACACTAACAGCAGTTGATGAGCTTAAAAATAAATAAATAAATAAATAAATAAATAAAATCCCCAAAAAATATCATAATGTAAAGTTTACAAATTTGTGTTGGGTCCCATTCAAAGCCATTCGGGGCCACATCAGCCCACGGGTCGCAGGTTGGACAAGCTTGCTTTAAAGGTGTGAATACCTCCACACATAAAGTTGCAAGTGAGTCTCTTATCCAGCCTGGACTACAGCCACACCAGTGCTCCACTCACTGTACCACCTGTCAAGCTTCTTCTCTCTGGACCAGCTTCTCAGTAGCAGCTGATGAGTAACTGCCCTTCAATAAGCTTATCACTTGTGAATAAACTGTATTTCCTACTACCTTCGAAGGGTGCTTCACACCTTTTCAGTCACCAATCTGTTACGAAATTTCATTCCAGTTTCCCAGTGATCCAACAGAGGATCCAATATGCAAGCCTGCTGGTGTGCTGGGTTGAATATGGTATCCTCCCCAAAGCCTGTAAACGTGACCTAATTTAGAAATAGGATCTTTCCAGATTACATCAAATGCAATACTAGATTACAGTGGGCCCTATCCAATGACTGATGTCCTTATAAGAAGAGGGAAATTTGGATACAGACACACACAGAGGAAAGATAGAGGCAGAGATTGGAGTTATGCTACCACAAGCCAAGGAACACCAAGGAATGCCAGCAGCCAGCAGAAGCTAGAAGTGGTAAGGAAGGTCTTCCCAAGAGCCTCTGAGGGAACATGGCCCCACCAATACTTTGATTTTGGACTATTAGCCTCCAGAACTGTGAGAGAATAAATGTCTGTTGTTTTAGGTCACCCAGTTTGTAGTAATTCGTTACAGCAACCCTAGGAAACTAATACAGCTGGCAAGTCAAGGTAAACGCAAATTTACCTTGAGGTATTTGAGGCAAGCTCCCAGAAATTTTATCATTTTTCAGAAAGCATCTATGGAAACTGTGAAGAACCCTAAAAGGCAGGCAAAGCGAAATGCTAGTTTCAACCAGATTAGTGAAATCCTTCGATGCTTAATGCAAACAGTGAACACAGCAATGCTCCAGTACAGTTGGATGTTTCTGACCACGACTGCTGAAGGAATTGAGAAAACAGTATGCATGCAAAAAAGTGAAAATTAGCTCGATGGCTGCAGCAAGAGGCCCTCCCTTACAAAAGAGCCCCAGGATCATTAACAGCTATTCAGGGCACAGAGCACTCAATGCTCACCACTACTTCTTCTAACTGGTTTAAGGCAGCAAGAGTGCCACCTACTGAAGGACAACCAACAGAAAGCAACTTCTGGAAAAATTACCATTTTTTATTTAAAACAAGTTTCCCCACTCTTAGTAGGAGAATGGCGGAAGGGAAAAGAGTCTATAGCCAACATCTCTCTGTAGAGTATTCTTAATTTTCCTCAAGGGACCAAGGGGCAAAGGACTATAGTCTGCTCCAACCAGACACTGTGTGTTCAAATAACCAGATGGCCAGTGGCCTCAGACCACACAAGCACACGTACCTTTTGCTCCATGACTGACAGAGGAGGGAGGTTCATCGTCGGAAGTGGAGCTGAGGCTCAGGGCAAGCTCTGCAACTCTTTTTTTCTGTTTCTTGATGGGGGCAGTGCATTCTGGGTCAGTTCTCCTCTTCATCATTAACTGTAACCATAAATCCAGAGAGTCAGCTGCCCCTGGGTCAGAGCCACTGGGATCGGAGCAGGGATTCCAAAGTGTAAATCATCAATGGGATGAGATTTGGCAACTCTACACATCTTCCAGTGCCAGCACTTGAATAGCCTCTTCCTCAGAATGAGGTCTAGGAAGGATGCTGGTCAGGTGCTGGTTTTCAATAATAGCTGTTTTACTGGAAAATGTGGTGCTCACAGACTGAGACAGCTCTGGGGCCACTGGTGTCACATAACAGAAAGTCATGGATCAACTCCACAAGCCACTGGGGGAAAAGGCTTGGTACTTGTAGTTATTCTATACTTTTGATGCAATATTGGCCATGCATGACAATGTACACTGAAAATGAACTATAAAACCTAATAAATATTAACCAATATTTCCAAGGTGAAGGGACCATCCCAGAATGACTGTTTCATCAGCATTATTTTACCAGAACAATTAAGAAATTACATATCATAAAAATACTCGTTTTAGTTTACTTCATAACATTTGAAAACATCAAAGAATTGGGAAAGTTTTTAAGCAGAGTAAGGAACGGAAGCAGTGAATGGCTTAAGACTGAGGAAACACAAGAGTGGGAAAGTTATTGGGACTGGAGGTAGTTATCCCATAGAACTGAGTTACAAAAACAACAATTTTAAGGACAGAAATCCACCTCCACAAAAAAGGATGGAAACCGGTTGGGAGTGGTGGCTCACCCCTACAATCCCAGCACTTTGGGAGAAGAGGTGGGCTGATCACCTGAGGTAAGGAGTTCAAGACTAGCCTGGCCAACATGGTGAAATCCCATCTCTACCAAAAAAACACAAAAATTAGCCAGGTGGTGGCACATGCCTGTAGTCCCAGCTACTCAGGAGAACGGCTTGAATGGCTGAGGCGGAGGTTGCAGCAAGCCGAGATCATGCCACTGCACTCCAGCCTGGGCGACAGAGCAAGACTCTGTCTCAAAAAAAGAAGAAAGAAAGAAAGGAAACAGGCACCATGCCACCATCAATCATCCATCCTCATGGTTAGGTACATGAGAGGTAAGCACAAGAAAAAAGAGATGGAATGAAGTGATTATGAAACCCTGAAATCTTAAGCAATGATCAAGTTAAAGAGCAAGCAAGAGTAGTGAATACACTGTGGCTTACACACAAATGATTGGCTGTAGAGAACTCAGAAAAGAGGACTCGATACAGGGTGGGCAACCAGCTGGGAAACAATCCATAGGGAAGGCGAGGTGCAGCAAGAAACTATTGAAACCCAAAAATGTCACTGATCCCCCCAACCTCATAAAACCCTGGATTACATGTTTCAGTTCTCTCCATCTCAAGGAAGAGCCAATTAATCCAATGCACAATCGCCACCTTCCTGAGAAAGCAGCCTCTTACTAGACACAGGCAGGGGGTGTCCCAGGGAAGAACCGGAGACACTGAGCAAACAGAAAGCGAGACCAAGCTAAGCCACATTTCACTTTAAGCCGGTAGTCTTAAATACCCGCAAAAGGCCCCCAGGGTGAGCTAAAGGAAGGCTCATCACAGAACTTGCTTCTAGCCATTGCAAGCACCAAAAGCTTTTAATTCTTAAGTAACTCGGGGGGGAGACTTGGAAGTACAGCAAACTCAAAGCGGATTGTGTTGCATAGTTGTGTGAAAGGCAGGAGAGGCGGATGCTCCTCCTCAAATCACATCACCTTAGATTTGGGCCTTCCAAATCATCTCATCAAACCCTATCATCTTCCACTGGAAAAGACTGCAGCCGCAGAGGGGAAGGCCACACAGCTAACCAGTGCCAAGCTCAAGTGACCCACACAAGCCAGAAGAATGATCTGGCAGGGAACTTCTAAGCGGAAGGCAAGTGGCCTGGTTCTACCTGCTGCTTCCGCACAGAAGGGGTTCAAATCCCCTCTGCAGTCTTCTCTCCCTGGGCCTCGGTTTGGCACTGCCACCCCTAATCACAGAGAGGAGAGATAAGCTCCCATGTCCCCCGGCCAGTCCCTTCATTTGAAGATAACGTGAGCATGTGAATGTGTGCGCGGAGACGTGTGTCAGCGGCAGCTCGGGCTCCAGGGAGCCGGCGTTGGGGGTGGGAGGAGGAGGGAAGACATAAGGGGCCAGAAGGCGAGGAGAGTCACGACCGCGGGTGGGGGGCCCAGGCGGCGGTGGAGGGGAGAAGGATGCTGAGCCCGCGCGCCCGCCCGCTCGCTCCCCCCGGGCCGCGCGTCGGCACTCACGCTGAGGGGAAAGAGCGAGCTGCCGGGGAGCGGAGGGGGGTGGTCAGGCCGACACTGTCGCCGCCGCTGCCAGAGCCGCCGCCTCCTCCCTCAGTTTCGTTTCCCCACAAGCCAGCCCAGGTCCGCCAGCCGCGCCGTCGCGCTCGGGTCCAGTACTGCGGGCAGCGCAGCCTGATGACGTCACGGACAGCGCCGCGCCCCGCTCCTCCCCCGGCCGGGTCCTGGCCCCCGGAAAGGCCGCTGGGGTTCTGGCCCGCTCCGCCCTTTAGCCTGGGAGGTCCAGGGGCGCCTGCGCGGAAAAGTCGCCGGGAAAAGGCTGCAAAAGCAAAAGTCAGTGAGTAGCACGTCCTCCGGCTCTGAGGAAGAGAAACCAATACAAAAATTGTAAGTGCTAGGTGCCCTCACACGACCTCGTCTTACTTAATCTTATCATTACCTTCATTTTACAGACTAAGAACAAGTTCCGAGAGGCAGATGGTAACCTGGTTGAGGGCAAGAACCCAGTGTTCTTATTCCCTGCTGTATCCCCAACATCCAGCCTATGGGACATCTCAACAGATTTTGAACTAAGGACGGGAGGAAAGAAGGAATGCCGCCCATAGCATCTTACCATATGGACACAGATGGCTCTCCATCCCAAACCTCTCTTCTGATTTTCAGGCCATTATGGCCAAACGTCTGTTGGACATCCTCACTCAGTCACCTCAAACCCCATGAATTCAAATTTCACCTTATGTTCTCCTATCAGCTCACTTTTTTCCTGGGGAAGGGCGCTGCCATCCATCCTGTTGAGCCAGCTAGAAATCTGAGGAGTCTCCCTCTTCTTCATACGCCAAAGCTTCTCATACACTTAATTGAGTTTACCTCCTAATTGTCTTTCAAATCCATCCATTCACCCCCATCCCCATTGCCACAATTCATGCACTCACCCCGACTCAGCAGAATTTCTCCAGTAATCTCCAAACCCCCGTGACTGTCTCCAGTTGTGATCCCTCTAATGCGTTCTTCACAAAACCAAAGTGATTTTTTAAATTTTCAACATCTATGAAAAGGGAATTTAAAATTAATTAAACCTGATCCTGTCACAACCCATCAATGATTAAAATCCATCAATGATGTCCTATTGCTCTTAGAATAAAGCTAATGTCTTTAAAATGGCCTCCGATACCCTCCAGCATGACGCCTTCTTCAGGTATGCCTTGTACTGCTATCCCTTAGTTCTCCCCATGCTGACTCCTGAATTTATCAAACATGCCATGTCTCGGCCAGGCGCGGTGGCTCACGCCTGTAATCCCAGCACGCTGGGAGGCTGAGGCGGACGAATCACCTGAGGTCAGGAGTTCGAGAACCAGCCCGGCCAACATGATGAAACCCCGTCTCTACTGAAGATACAAAAAAAGTAACTGGGCGTGGTGGTGCGCGCCTGTAGTCTCAGTTACTCAGTAGGCTGAGTCAGGAGACTCGCTTGAACCTGGGAAGCGGAGGTTGCAGTGAGCAGAGATTGCACTACTGCACTCCAGCCTGGGCAACAGGGCGAGGCTCCATCTCAAAAACAGAACAGAACAGAACAAAACATGCCATGTCTCTTAAGAGTTCAGCCCCCTGCCTGGATCATGCTTCTCCTCTTTGCTGGGCTAATGTCCATTTATCCCTCAGGACTCACTTTAGTGTCCTTATCTCGAAATATTTCCTGATGTCACAAGTCTAGGTTGGGAGCCCCACCTGTGAGCTCCTAAAGCATTCTGTCCCTCCACTATCAAAGCACTTACCACAGTGTTGTATAATGGCCTGCGGACTCATCTGCCTCCCCGACGCAGCTGCAAACTCTGTGCAGGAAAGATTGTCTGTCTGTATTAAATTCACAAGATTTAAGAGGCTGGTGGTCAGTGCTCAATAGATATTTACTGAATCTGTGGAAGTGTGGAATATGAATGAAGGTTGAGTAATATGTTCAAGGTTACAGAGCTAGGAAGCAGCAAACAGGTATTTACCTAGTTCTCTATGTTCTAAAGCTTAGTGTACTTCCTTCCACCTCACTAAGGCTTCTTAACATGCTCTGCAACATGAACACTTTTGGTAATCTTGTGGAGCTTATGGACCTGTTCTCAGAATAATTTGAAGGGTATAAAATAAGGTATAGGAAATGAGTTATATTGAAAAAGTTAACATATTTAGCAAATTTAATGATTTAATTTTTATGTAAAGCATTAAATAATGAGAGCATGCATTCAAAATATAGTCAAGTTAAAGTTAAATTTTATTTTTTAATATATATGAGTATACCAAATGAATAGTGCTGGAAAAACCAGATAAATATATAGAGAAACATGAACTTTGATTCTTTTTTTTTTTTTTTTTTTTTGAGACGGAGTCTTGCTCTGTCGCCCAGGCTGGAGTGCAGTGGCGCAATCTCGGCTCACTGCAATCTCTGCCTCCCAGGTTCACACCATTCTCTTGCCTCAGCCTCTGGAGTAGCTGGGACTACAGGCGCCCGCCACCACGCCCAGCTAATTTTTTTGTATTTTTAGTAGAGATGGGGTTTCACCGTGTTAGCCAAGATGGTCACAATCTCCTGACCTTGTGATCCGCCTGCCTCAGCCTCCCAAAGTGCTGGGATTACAGGCATGAGCCACTGCTCCAGGCCCACTTTGATTCTTACTTTATGCCAAATGCAAATTAAGTTAAGATAGATCATAGACCTAAACATAAAATCTAAAATGATAAAGCATAAAATTATAAACATAAAATCTAAACATAAAAGGATAAACATAAAATCTAAAATGATAAAACTTATAACAGAAAACATAGGAAAATATTTTTGCAGACTTCGGGTAGACCCAGGGAACATTAATCAGAAAGAAGAATAATGATAAAATGGAGTCCATCAAAATAAAAGGCTTCTACTCAACAAAAGACACCATTAAGACATTGAATAATCAAACCACAGAATGAGAGGAAAACATTCACAATACATAAATCTGACAAATGACTTATCTGTAATATATATATATGCACATATATATGTGCATATGTATATATATAAAATACCCAAGAATAAAAAGAAAAACAGAAATTTTCAATTCTTGTCAAAATGGAAACAGCACATTTCATTCTATTTCTCCCACTGAATGTAATTTAAAACCTTAGAATGCATGGAACAACTATCTGAGGATTCTGAAAAGTAAATGGTAAAGCATAAAGTAAATGGCTGAAATATGGAGAAAGGAAACCAGAAAAGTCAAAGAACTGTCAAATCAAGAGCGAGTTTCTCAATTTTTCTCCCCTTCATTTTCTCCCAGCTTGTACTAAAAGGCAACCTAAAATGCACATATTTTACACAACAATGTGAATATAGTTAACACTGCTGAACTGTACACTGTTAAATTACATTTGGCTTAAATGTGCCTCCATACATAATGTAATCTAACAGTATGTAGACAAACTGTAACCTAACTTGAGAGTATATTCTTTTTTTTTTTTTTTGAGGCGGAGTCTTGATCTGTGGTTCATGCCGGAGTGCAGTGGCACAATCTCAGCTCACTGCAACCTCCACCTCCTGGGTTCAAGTGATTCTCCTGCCTCAGCCTCCTGAGTAGCTGGGACTACAGGCACATGCCACCACGGCCAGCTAATTTATGTATTTTTAGTAGAGACGGGGGTTTCACCATATTGACCAGGCTGGTCTCGAACTCCTGACCTCGTGATCTGCCTGCCTTGGCCTCCCCAGAGTATATTCTTGTAACAAGTAGCTGAGTCTAGGCTAATCATAGCAGGTAAACTTTCAGTCAGTCATGGGGATGCAAACTGCCAAAATATATCCAAATAAGGCAAATGCCAAACTGTAACAATCAGGTTATTTTTATATGTCACTTCCTTTTTCTGTCTACGAGTACTGTGTGCCTCCATTGGTAGGTAAAGCTCTCTGAACTTTTACTGCTTTGGGATGCTTCTCAATTCATGAATTGTTTCTTTTCTCAAATAATCTCTGCTAAACTCTATTTATGTAAAGTTTTTCTTTCAACAACACTTAAAAATGGTTAAGATGGTAAATTTTATGTTGTTTTTTTCACCATAATTTAAAGAATAGCTATTATAACCATAACCTAAAACACAGGAGTGAAGACTCTTAAAAAATTAATAGAATATAGTGAGTCTCTGCAGAAAGAACCAAATGGAAATTTTAGAATTAAAAAGTACAGTAACAAAAACAAAAATTTCACTAGATGGGTTCAATAGCAGAATGATGATGCTGGGGGTTGGGGGAGTCACTAACTTGAAGACAGATCAATGAAAAGTATCAAATGTGAAAAGCAAATTGAAAACAAAAGAGTGAATATACCCTCAGGGACCCAGGGAACAATACCAAATGATCCAATACTTATGTCATCAGAGTGCTACAAAGAAAAGGAGGTAGAAAAAAATTTGGCGCTAAAAAATATTTGAAGAAATAACGGGGCTGGGTGCAGTGACTCATGCCTATAACCCCAGCACTTTGGGAGGCCAAGGTGGGCAGATCACCTGAGTTCAAGACCAGCCTGACCAACATGGTGAAACCCCGTCTCTACTAAAAATATGAAAAATTAGCCAGGTGTGGGGGGCATGCACCTGTAATCCCAACTGCTTGGGAGGCTGAGGCAGGAGAATCACTTGAACCCGGGAGGCGGAGGTTGCAGTGAGCCGAGATGGCGCCATTGCACTCCACATTGGGCAACAAGAGTGAAACTCTATCTCAAAAAAAAAAAAAAAAAGAAAAAAGAAAAAAAGAAATAATGGTTAAACACTTCCAAACAATGGCAAAAGGCATAAATTTTCAGACTCAAAAAGCTCAGAATTTCCAAAACAGTAAATGCCCAAAGAAATCCACTCCCAAATGCATCATAACCAAACTGCTGGAAACTGAAGCCAAATAAAAACAGTCAGAGAAAGTTGTCAGAATCAAAATGGAGTCACTAATGTTTAAAACTCTGACAGGCCGGGCGCAGTGGCTCACGCCTGTAATCCCAGCACTTTGGGAGGCTGAGGCAGGTGGATTACCTGAGGTTGGGAGCTCAAGACATGCCTGGCCAACATGGTGAAACCCCATCTCTACTAAAAATACAAAAAATTAGCCAGGTGCAGTGGCGCACATCTGTAATCCCAGCTACTCAGGAGGCTGAGGCAGGAGAATCACTTGAATCCGAGAGGTGGAGGTTGGAGTAGGCTGAGATCACACCACTGCACTCCAGTCTGGGTGACGGAGTGGGACTCCATCTCAAAAAAACAAAACAAAACAAAACAGAAAAACAAAACTCTGACAAACAGAGCCAGGGAAGCCCACGAAGGGAGGGTTCTCGTGCATAAATGTTTGATAACAAGAACTATCACAAAAGACTCTGCAAAAATCACAATCTTCCACAAAAGTCATCACAACCTAACAACAGCAACAACATACTTCTGCAAGGACATCTCCTAGCAACTGCCTGTCCAAACTTGCAGTGACACCACTCTTGTTATTAAGGATCCTTGTAGTGAGGGATCATTGTCTTGAAACATTTATGTAATCCTCCTCATTTTTCCTCAAAAATTTTTGGTCTTCCCTTACCTGTCTGAATACACACGTTATTTACTGTGGCATCTGCATTCCCGTTGCAATGCTTATTCCTGAATAAACATCAGCTTCTTTTTTAGAGAGTTTCTCTCTCTCTCTCTCTCTCTCTCTCTCTCTCTCTCTCTCTGTTATTTAAGTTGACAAAACTATGTATCCCACTTAGGGGAAAAACAATTAGAATGACTATGGATCTTACATCAGAAAGCATGGAGGCCAAAAAAGTAGTGACACAAAAAATTTCAAGTCCAGAAAGAAAAGAACAGTCCACCTGGAATTCTATATCCAGTAGAAATATCCTTCAAGAATGAAAGCAAACTAAAGTGATTCTCAGAGGAAGAAAAACTAAGAGAATTCATCACCAGCCACACTTTGTAAAATAAAGCCTAAAGGAAGTTATTCAGGCTGAAAAGAAATGATAACAGAGTAAAACTAGAAATGTCAGGAATGAAGGAAAAGCAATAAAAATGATAAATAGCTAGGTAGATATATAATAGGCTATTTTTCTCCTTTTAAGTTCTCACAAATATACCTGATGATTAAAAGCAAAACATGGCTGGGCACGGTGGCTCACACCTGTAATCCCAGCACTTTGGGGGGCCCGAGGTGGGCAGATCTCAAGGTCAGGAGATCGAGACCATCCTGGTTAACATGGTGAAACCCCATCTCTACTAAAAATACAAAAAATTAGCTGGGCGTGGTGGCGAGCACCTGTAGTCTCAACTACTTGGGAGGCTGAGGCAGGAGAATGGGGTGAAACCAGAAGGCGAAGCCTCTAGTAAGCCGAGATCGTGCCCCTGCACTCCATCCAGCCTGGGCAACAGAGCAAGACTCCGTCTCAAAAAAAAAGAAAGCAAAACATATAACATTGTCTGATAAAGTTGCCAGTGTGTATAAATGTAACAGGTATGATAACTACCACATAAATGGGGGAGGGTGAAGGGATCTATAAAGCAGTAAGGTTTCTACATTCCACTGAAAGTGGTAAAATATTAATTCTAAATACACTGTAAAAGTTCTTCTGGAGTTGCCCTTTTTGGAAAGGCAAAGTAAGGACCTCTGAAATATAATCTTCCATAAAAACAAAGAGAATACCAGCAAAATTGTCAAAATTGGGAGGAGAGGATTCTGGGAAGATGACAGAGTAGGAAGCACCAGGAATATGGCTTCTCACCTAGACAAACATTGTGCTGGCAGAATCTGTCTGATGTAACTATTATGGGACTCCGGAGTCTAATAAGGGCTTGCAACATCCAGAGGAAGGCAAGGATGGTAAATTGTGGTTAATTTTGGTTCATTTCAGCTCTTAGCACAGCAGCAGCCACTCATCCACCACCACTCAGTCATATGGCAGACAGCTGTGCACATGTTCCTGGAGCAGCTTACAAACAACTTGTGGGAGCCAGGGTAGGCAAAGAGGACTTTGTCCTCTTATTATGGGGGATCCATGCCCTGATCTCTCATTGCTGCTTCTTATCACAGAGGTATAAACAAAGCAGGGAAAGCCATTGTTGTTGCAATTTTCCCTATTTGTTGCAAGCCTCTTGCCCTCTGGCTGAAGTGACTTCTGGAGATTTAAAGGGCTGGTGACTTCTATTTCCCCCTTTCATTTTTGCTTTTTCTCCTTTTGGGAGCCAGACATTAAAGACTAAGACATTAAAAAATGACTACATATATGGAGCAAATTAGAAAGTGACTGAGCTGGCCCAGGGAAAGTTTCCAAAAAGATCTGAGGAAAATTGGCCAGGTGTGGTGGTGCGCGCTTGTAATCCCAGCTACTTGGAAGGCTGAGGTGGGAGGATTGCTTGAACCTGGGAGACAGAGGTTGCAGTGAGCCAAGACTGTGCTACTGCACTCCAGCCTGGGTAACAGAATGAGACTGCATCTCAGGAAAAAAAAAAAAAAAAAAAAAAAAAAGACCTGAGGAGACCTTAACTCTATACCTCAGGCTCATCCTTGGCACAGAGACAACCTGCACTAATCAAAAAATAAAAATTGAAAAATAAAAACAAATACAAAAAACAGCAAGTCCTGGGGAAGGTGAGGAACTGGCTTTCCAGAGTTACCATCTTATTAGATGCATATGTCCAATTTTCAACAAAAATTCACAAGGCATACAAAGAAAACAAAAAAGTGTGTCACATTCAAAAGAAAAAATAAATCAACAGAAAATGTCCCTGTAAAAGACCTGATGGCAGATCTACTAGACAAAGACTAAAAAAAAAGTCTTAAGATGCTCAAAGAACTAAAGGAAGATGCGGAGAAAGTCAAGACAACAATGTATAAACAAACTGGAAATATCAACAAAGAAATGAAACCCTAAAAAGAAACAAGAAAAATTTCTGGAGCTGAAAAGTACAATAATCAAAATAAAATATACTCACTAGAAAGATTCAAAGTCAGATTTGAGCAGGTAGAAGAAAGAAGTAGTGGGCCGGGCGTGGTGGCTCATGCCTGTAATCCCAGCACTTTAGGAGGCCAAGGCAGGTGGATCACCTGAGGTCAGGAGTTCGAGACCAACCTCACCAACAAGGTAAAACTCCCGTTCTACTAAAAATACAAAAAATTATCTGGGCATGGTGGCAGGTGCCTGTAGTCCCAGCTAGTTGGGAGGCTGAGACAGGAGAATTGCTTGAACCCGGGAGGCGGAGGTTGCGGTGAGCTGAGATCGTGCCACACTGCACTCCAGCCTGGGCAAAGGAGCGAGACTCCATCTCAAAAAAAAAAAAAAAAAGAAAAAAGAAAAAAAAAAGCAAGAAGTAGTGAACCTGAAGATAGGACAATGTTAATCATTGAGTCTAAGGAACAAAAATAAAAAAGACAACAAAACAAACAGAGTCTAAGGGGCCTCTGGGACACCATGGAGCAGACCAACATATGCATTGCGGAGTGTCAGAGGGGCAGAGAGAATGTTTGAAGAAATAATGACTGAAAACTTCCCAAAATTGATGAATATAAAGATTCAAATTTGATGAATATATTCAAGAAGCTTAACAAACTCCAAATAAAATAAACTCAAAGATATGCATATTGAGACACATTACAATCAAGTTTAGAAAGACAGAGAGAATCTTGAAAGCAGCAAGAAAGAAGCAACTCTTCACATACAAATGATCACCAATAAATTAACAGCAGAGTTTTCATCAAAAACTCTGGAGGCCAGAAAGCAGTGCGCCAATATATTCAAGAATATATTGCTAAAACGTGGTGGCTCACACCTGTAATCCCAGCACTTTGGGAGCCCAAGGCAGATCATGAAGTCAGGAGTTCAAGAACAGCCTGGCCAACATGGTACAACCCCATCTCCACTAAAAATACAAAAAAATTAGCCAGGTGTGGTGGCACACGCCTATAATCCCAGCTACTCAGGAGGCTGAGGCACAAGAACTGCTTGAACTCGGGAGGTGGAGGTTACAGTGGGCTGAGATCGCACTACTGCACTCCAGCCTGGGTGACAGAGCAAAACTTGCTAAAAGAAAAAAAAAAAATCAAGAATTCTATATCCAGAAAAACTGTCCCTCAAAAGTGAGGGAAAAATTTCCCAGCACTTTGGGAGGCCAAGGCGGGCAGATCGCGAAGTCAGGAGTTCAAGACCAGCCTGGCCAACATGGTGAAACCCCATCTCTAGTAAAAATACAAAAATTAGCTGGGCAGTTGGTGCCTGTAATCCCAGCTACTCTGGAAGGGGAGGCAGGAGAATTGCTTGAACCTGGGAGGCAGAGGTTGCAGTGAGCTGAGATTGCACCACTGCACTCCAGCCTGGGCAACAAGAGCAAAACTCCATCTCAAAAAAAAAAAAAAAAAAGTGAGGGAAAAATTAAGACATTCCCAGATAAACAAAAGCTGAGACAGTTTTTGTTACCACTGAATCTGCCCTTCAAGAAATGCTCCAGGAAGTCCTGCAGGGTGAAATGAAAGGACACCAGACCATAACTTGAAGCCATATGAAAAAAATAAAGATAATAATACAGGCAAATACACGGATGACTATAAAAGCTAGCATTATTGCAACAAAGGTTTGTAATCCACTTTTTATTTTTTATATGATGTGAGAGATGAATACATTAAAAAACAGTTATTAGCCTAAAACCCAGTATTATTTTAACTTTGGTTTGCAACTCTATATTTTGTTTTCTGTATAATTTAGGAGACTAATGCATTTTTTAAAATGTTAGTGATACAGGAAGTAAGAAAAAGGTACCTAGGCAGATAGTGAGGGTAAGGGAGTCCTCAGTAAGGTTTTCCTTTTAATTAAAAGCAGCCTCCAAATCATTTTCTTTTCTAACAAAGAGCAGCCTGTAAAATCAAGCTGCAGACATAGACAACCAAGCTAGAAGCTTGCACAGGTGAATGCTGGCAGTTGTGCCAATAAAAAAAAGGCTACCTGTGACTAGGCATGATCAAAATGTTGGGTCCATCTTCTCTTCTCTTTGCCAGCAATGTAAGAACAGACAGTGTACAGTAAGGAACAGACAAGATGGCACTGTCCAAGTGGAAAGTCCATTTACATAATAAGATTAGTGTGGGGCAACCAGCCTTCCCCATGTGCTATGTAAATGTCACACCGGTTGAACCAATCTGTGAGCCCTATGTAAATCAGACACCGCCTCGTCTAGCGTGCCTATAAAATCTGCTGTAGTCTGCCGCAGGCCACCTTTTACCTTTTGCACACCTCTCTCTCACAAAAGACAGACCTGCTCTCCTCTCTCCTTTCTTCTGCCTATTAAACTTTACACTCCTTAACCCACTCCATGAGTGTGTGACAGTGTTGTTAATCTTCTCAGCGTGAGACGACGAACCCTACCCAGGTATTTACCCCAGACTACGAGGCTGCTTCATTAGTTTATGTTTAGGGACACACAATGTATAAAGATATGTAATTTTGTGACATCTACAATGAAAAGAGGTGAATTCAGTGTTGCATGTAATGAAGCAGTTTTCGTATGTTATTGAAGTTACGCTGGTGTAAATTCAAATTACAGTACTAACACAGGATTATCATATTAAATGTAATCCTGATGGTAACCATAAAGAAAACAGCTAGAGAATATACACAGATGCCGGGCGCGGTGGCTCAAGCCTGTAATCCCAGCACTTTGGGAGGCCGAGACGGGCGGATCACGAGGTCAGGAGAATCCTGGCTAACACTGTGAAACCCCGTCTCTACTAAAAAATACAAAAAACTAGCCGGGCGAGGTGGCGGGCGCCTGTAGTCCCAGCTACTTGGGAGGCTGAGGCGGGAGAATGGCGTAAACCCGGGAGGCGGAGCTTGCAGTGAGCTGAGATCCGGCCACTGCACTCCAGCCCCGGCGACAGAGCAAGACTCCGTCTCAAAAAACAAAAGAGAATATACACAGAAAGAAATGAGAAAGGAATTTAAACATTTTACTACCCCAAAATACATAAAGCATAAAAAAGGACAGTAATGCAAGAATGAGGGACAGAAAAGCTATAAGGCATATAAAAACATATAATGGGCTGGGCATGGTGGCTCATGCCTGTAATCCCAACATTTTGGGAGGCTGAAGTGAGTAGGTCACTTAAGATCAGGAGTTTGAGACCAGTTTGGCCAACATGGTAAAACTCTGTCTCTACTAAAAATACAAAAATTAGCCAGGCATGGTGGCACGTGCCTGTGGTCCCAGCTACTCAGGAGGCTGAGGTGGGAGGACTGCTTGAACCCAGGAGGTGGAAGTTGCAGCGAGCCCAGAGCATGCCACTGCATTCCAGCCTGCGTGACACAGCAAGACTCTGTCTCAAAAAAAAATTAATTAATTGAATTGAATTTAATAAAAATGAAAACATACAAAAAATGACAGAAGTCCCTCCTTATCAATAATTACTTTAAGTATAAAGAAATTAAATTTCCCAATAAAAAGACGAAGATTGGCAGAATGAAAAAAAAAAAAAAAAAAACCACATGATCCTTTATATGCTGTCTACAAGCGACCCATTTTAGATCCAAAAACACAAATAGATTGAAAGTGAAAAGATGGAAAAAGATATTCCATGCAAATAGTAACCAAAAAAGAGTAGAGTGGCTAGACTAATATCAGACAAAATAGATTTTAAATCAAAAAGGGTTGTAAGAGACAAAGAATGATATTACATATTGAAGGTTCAATACAGCAAGAAGATAAAAGAATAGTAAACATTTACATACCTAATGACAGGTCATCAAAATACATGATGCAGGCCAGGCACAGTGGCTCACGCCTATAATCCCAGCACTTTGGGAGGCCGAGGTGGGCAGATCACCTGAGGTCAGGAGTTCAAGACCAGACTGGCCAACATGGCAAAACCCCATGTCCACTAAAAATACAATAGCTGGGTGTGGTGGCATGCACCTGTAGTCCCAGCTCCTCAGGAGGCTGAGGCAGGAGAATCACTTGAACCCATTGAACCCAGAAGGCAGAGGTTGCAAATGAACCAAGATTGCACCACTGCACTCCAGCCTGGGTGACAGAGCAAGACTCCATCTCCAAAAATATATATATATAATATATGTATATATATTAATATATATGTATATACACATATATGATGCAAAAACGGACAGAATTGAAGGGAGAAATAGGCAGTTTTACAACTATAGTTGGAGGTCTCAATACCCCCACTTGCAATGATGGATATAACAACCAGATGAAAGATAGGTAAGAAAATGCAGGAATTAAACAGTATAATAAACCAATCAGGTCAAACAGACATGTTCAGAACACTGTACTCAACAATGACATAATGCACATTCTTCTCAAATGCACATGAAACATTCTCCAGGATAGACCATATGTTAGGCCACAAATTAAGTACCAATAGATTTTAAAGATGGGGATCACACAAAGTATCTTCTCCAGTCACAGTGGGATGGAGTCAGAAATCAATAACAGAAGTAAAACTGGAAATTTCACAAATTTGTGGATATTAAACAACAGACTCTTAAACAACTAATGGACGAAGAAGAAAAATAAATGAAATTAGAAAATACTTAGGGGGCCGGGCGCGGTGGCTCAAGCCTGTAATCCCAGCACTTTGGGAGGCCGAGACGGGTGGATCACAAGGTCAGGAGATCGAGACCATCCTGGCTAACACGGTGAAACCCCGTCTCTACTAAAAAATACAAAAAACTAGCCAGGCGAGGTGGCGGGCGCCTGTAGTCCTAGCTACTCAGGAGGCTGAGGCGGGAGAATGGTGTGAACCCGGGAGGCGGAGCTTGCAGTGAGCTGAGATCTGGCCACTGCACTCCAGCCTGGGCGACAGAGCGAGACTCCGTCTCAAGAAAAAAAAAAGAGGCCGGGCGCGGTGGCTCAAGCCTGTAATCCCAGCACTTTGGGAGGCCGAGACGGGCGGATCACGAGGTCAGGAGATCGAGACCATCTTGGCTAACACGGTGAAACTCCGTCTCTACTAAAAAAATACAAAAACTAGCCGGGCGACGTGGCGGGCGCCTGTAGTCCCAGTTACTCAGGAGGCTGAGGCAGGAGAATGGCCTAAATCCGGGAGGCGGAGCTTGCAGTGAGCTGAGATCCGGTCACTGCACTCCAGCCCAGGCGACAGAGCGAGACTCCGCCTCAAAAAAAAGAAAAAAAAGAAAAAAAAAATACTTAGAAGTAAATGAAAATAAAAAACACAATACACCAAAACTTATGAGATGCAGCAAAAGCAGCGCTAAGGGAGAAATTTATAGCTATAAAGGCTTATATTAAAACAATAAAAAAGATCTAAAACGAGCAACCTAACTTTACAGCTCAAGAAACTACAGGCCAAGCACGGTGGCTCACACCTGTAATCCTAGAACTTTGGGAAGCCAAGGCAGGCGGATCACTTGAGGTCAGGAGTTTGAGACCAGCCTGGCCAACATGGTGAAGCCCCATCTTTACTAAAATACAAAAATCAGCTGGGTGTGGTGGCATGTGCCCATAATTCCAGCTACTCAGGAGGCTGAGGCAGGAGAATTGCTTGAAACTGGGAGGCGGAGGTTGCAGTGAGCCGAGGTCCCGCCATTGCACTCCAGCCTGCGGGACGAGTGAAATTCGGTCTCTTAAAAAAAAAAAAAAAGAAAGAAAAGAAAAGAAAAAGAAAAAAAGAGAGAGAGAGAGAGAGAAAGAAGCTAAGGGGAAAAGAACAAACTAAACCCAAAGCTGGCCTAAGGGAGGAAATAATGAGATTAGAGCAGAGATAAGGGAGATAAGGAAAATACAGACCAGAAAAACAATAGAGAAAATTTGCCAAGCGAGTTGGTGCGTGCCTGTAATCCCAGCTACTTGGGAGGCTGAAGCAGGAGAATCACTCGAACCCAGGAGACAGAGGTTGCAGTGAGCCAGAATCGCGCCACTGCACTCTCACCTGGGCAACAGAGCAAAACTCTGTCTCAAAAGAAAAAAAAAGAAAGAAAGAAAGAAAGAAAGAAAGAAAGAGAAAAGAAAAAGAAAAACTATAGAGAAAATCAATGAAGTCAAAAGTTAGTTCCTTTAAAAGATTGACAAATCCCAGCACTTTGGGAGGCTGAGGTGGGTGGATTGCCTGAGCTCAGGAGTTTGAGACCAGCCTGGGCAACACGGTGAAACCCCGTCTCTACTAAAATACAAAAAATTAGCCAGTCGTGGTGGCGTGTGCCTGTAGTTCCAGCTATCTGGGAGGCTGAGGCAGAAGAATCACTTGAACCTGGGAGGCGGAGGTTGCAATGAGCCGACATCGCACCACTGCACTCTAGCCTGGGCGACAGAGCAAGAATCCGTCTCCAAAAAAAAAAAATTGACAAAATTTATAAACCTTAAGCTAGATGAATGAAGAAAAAAACTAAAATTATTAAATCAGAAATGAAAATGCAGACATTACTACCAATTCTAGAAAAATAAGGATTACAGGAGAATATTATGAACAATTGTATGCCAACAAACTGGATAACCCAGACGAAATGAATAAATTTACGCCGGGCGCGATGGCTCACGCCTGTAATCCCAGCACTTTGAGAGGCCGAGGCGGGCGAATCACGAGGTCAGGAGATCGAGACCATCCTGGCTAACACGGTGAAACCCCGTCTCTACTAAAAATACAAAAATTAGCCTAGCTTGGTGGCAGGCGATTGTAGTCCCAGCTACTTGGGAGGCTGAGGCAGGAGAATGGCGTGAACCCAGGAGGCGGAGGTTGCAGTGAGATGAGATCCTGCCATGCCACTGCACTCCAGCCTGGGAGATGGAGAGAGACTCAGTCTCAAAAAGAAAAGAAAAGAAAAGAAAACCCATAGAATAGGAAAAAATTTCAAATTATAAATCTGACATGAGTTTAATAGCCAGAACATATAGATACTCTTAAAACTCAACAACAGAAAGACAAAAGACCTGATTAACAAATGGGCAAAAGACCTGAATAGACATTTCTCCAAAGTGGATATACAGATAGCCAATAAGCGCATGAAAAGATGTTCAGCATCATTAAAGAAATTCAAATCAAAACTACAATGAGATACCACCTCACACCCAAAAGGATGACTACTATTAGAAAAAAAGAAAAAGTGTTAGCAAAGATGTGGAGAAATTGGAACCCCCATTTATGGCTGATGGTAATGTAAAATGGTACAGCTGCTGTGGAAAACAGTATGGCAATTTCTCAAATACTTAAACATAGAATTGCCATATGATCCAGCAATTTCACTTCAGGGTATATACCCAAAAGAATTGAAAGTAGAGTCTTGAAGGGATATTTGTACATCCATGTTCAAAGCAGCATTATTCACAATAGCTAAAATGTGGAAGCAACTAAATTGTATATTGGCAGATAAATGGATAAGCAAAATGTGATATAAAAATGCATACAATAGAATTCATTCAGCCATAAAAAGGAAGGAAATTCTGCAATATGCTATAACATGGAGGAAACTTGAGGACATTATGCCAAGTGAAATAGACCAATCACAAAAAGATAAGTACTATATGATTCCACTTACATAAGATACTTGGAATAGTCAAAATCATAGAGACAGAAAGCAATAATGGTGATTGCCAGAGGCTGCAGGGAGGAGAGATGGGGAGTTAGTGTTCAATGGGTGTAGAGTTTCAGTTTTACAAGATGAAAAGAGTTGTGAATGGCTGGGCATGATGGCTCACACCTGTAATCCCAGCACTTTGGGAGGTCAAGGTGGGAGGATTGCTTGAGGCCAGGAATTAAACAGCGTAGGAGACATAATGTGACCTCATCTCTACAAAAAATAAAAAATCAGCGATTTGGTAATGCACACCTGTAGTCCCAGTCACGCAGGAGGCTGAAGTGGGAGAATCACTTGAACCTAGGAGGCCAAGACTGCAGTGAGCTATGATCACACCACTACCCTCCAGCTTGGGCAACAGAGTGAGAACCTGTCTCAAAAAAAAAAAAAAAAAAAAAAAAAGGCCGGGCACAGTGGCTCATGCCCGTAATCCCAGCACGTTGGGAGGCCGAGGTGGCGGGCAGATTGCCTGAGGTCAGGAGTTCCAGACCAGCCTGGCCAACGTGGTGAAATCTCATCTCTACTGAAAATACAAAAATTAGCTGGGCATGGTGGTGTGTGCCTGTAGTCCCAGCTACTTGGGAGGCTGAGGGAGGAGAATCGCTTGAACTCAAGAGGTCAAGGTTGCAGTGAGCCGAGATCCCACCACTGCACTCCAGGCTGGGCGACTCTGTCTCAAAAAAATAATAATAATAAAATAAAATAAAGAAAGGAAAAAGAAAAGAGTTGCAGAGATGGATGGTGGTGATGTCCACCCAACATTACGAATGTATTTCATAACGTGGAACTGTACACTTAAAAATGGTTAAGAGGACAGTTTCATGTTATGTGATTTTTGTTTTGCTTTGTTTTATTTTTTTTTTTAAGATACAGGATCTCACTCTGTTGCCCAGGCTGGAGTGCAGTGACACAATCATGGCTCACTGCGGCCTTAACTTAATAGGCTCAAGAAATATTCCTTCCTTGGCCTCTCAAAGTGCTGGGATCACAGGCATGAGCCACCATATCTGGCCATGTTATGTGTATTTTACAACAATAAAAAAAAATGGAAAAAAATCTAGCCTCAAGCAATAGTATCTGTGGAAAAAAAAAAAAAAAACCTGTCAAAATCAACATTTTTTTTTTTTTTTTTTTTTTGAGATGGAGTTTTGCTCTTGTTGCCCAGGCTAGAGTGCAATGGCACAATCTCGGCTCACGGCAACCTCCGCCTCCTGGGTTCAAGCGATTCTCCTGCCTCAGCCTTCTGAGTAGCCAGGATTACAGGCATGCACCACTACACCCAGTTAATTTTGTATTTTTAGTAGAGACGGGGTTTCTCCATGTTGATCAGGCTGATCTCGAACTCCCGACCTCAGGTGATCCGCCCACCTCGGCCTCCCATAGTGCTGGGATTACAGGCACGAGCCACTGCACCCGGACCAAAATCAACTTTTTCAGAACTCTGGAAAATACAAAAGGCTTGCAAAATTCGAAGAGTGTTTATTCAACAATAATGGCTTAATCTCAGTAATACAGAGCTTTGTGGTATTTCAACTTGTTAGAGTTCCAACCCTTTTTGGCAGCTCCATGCTCACCTTCAAAAACAACAGCCTTGCAACTATGATAACTGTGAAAACCAGCAATGAAGCCACCACTAGAGAGGACAAAAATGGGTTTTAACTTCCCGAAAGCCCCACTCCCAGAGAAATTGTGAGAAGCTCTATTCTTAGAGCTTGTCTTATTTTACCTAACTCAGGGCTCACTCTGTGCAAACAGTCCTGTCTGCAGAGCATTGTCAAAAATAATTAGCAGCAATTGTTTAACAGTGCAGCTGCCTGAGGCAGCATTACCAATTGGTGCTAACAAAAATATTCAAAAGAAAAACCTGGGGAATGAGATGTCCATAGAAGGCTCAGAAAAGCCCTGAATATTCCAAGAGAGCTAGAAGGCTGCATGCATGTGCAGGGCTACACAAATGCCCAGGAGAGATCTGAGAAGGCCCTAATCTCTCACCTTTGACTTTGAGGCTCTATACAATAAAAGAATAAAGTGAAGGTTAAAACACAGTTGTATACTGCCTGCCAGAGCATTGAAGCCATATACCAACACACACAGAGAGACCTTCAAAAAGGCTGGGAGATTTATTGGTTCATGGAATTTATGGAAATCTGTCCAGTCGTTAGGCAACCACTAAGCTTACCAAGAAGAGATTCAGTAGACAAGCATGAAAAAGTACATAGACTGCAGAATCAGTCCAGGAAAGTGATTTAAAAAACAAAAACAAAAACAAAAAAACCAGCAACAAAACAAACCTGGGTGATCTGATTTCCACAGGTGCCACGTTATTTAAATGTTGGGCTTTCAACAAAAACTTAAGAGACACACAAAGAAAAGGTAAAGTATGACCCATAGACGGGGGGAAGAGCAGTTAACAGAAAGTGTACCTGAAGAAGCACAGACATTGAACACATTAGACAAAGACTTTAAGTCAGCTATTATAATATGTTAAAAGAATTAAAGGAAACGATGTCTAAAGAATTAAAAGAATGAGGACAATGTCCCACTAAACAGAGAAAATAAAGAGATAAAAATTACTTCTTTTTTTTTTTTGAGATGGAGTGTCGCTCTGTTGCCCAGGCTAGAGTGCAGTGGCACGATCTTGGCTCACTGCAAGCTCTGCCTCCTGGGTTCACGCCATTCTCCTGCCTCAGCCTCCCAAGTGGCTGGGACTACAGGCGCCCGCCACCACGCCTGGCTAATTTTTTGTATTTTTTAGTAGAGACGGGGTTTCACCGTGTTAGCCAGGATGGTCTCGATCTCCTGACCTTGTGATCCACCCTCCTTGGCCTCCCAAAGTGCTGGGATTATAGGTATGAGCCACCGTGCCCGGCCAAAAATTACTTTAAAAAGAACCAACTAAGACTAAATTGTCTTCTCCAAAAATTTTTATGTTGAAGCCCTAACCTATATCATGACCATATTTGGAGATGGGGTTTTAGGAAGTTAAATGAGGTCCTAAGGATGGGCTCCTAATTTGATAGAACTGATCTACTTATGAGAAGAAGAAGATCACTCACTATCTCCTTCTCCCCTTCCCATTCCTCCGTCCCCCCTTCCTCCATGTGTACACAATGAAGAAAGACCATAGCACACAGAGAGAAGGTAACCATCTGTAAGCCAGGAAGAAAACTCCCACCAGAACCTGATCATGCTGGCTGCAGAACTGTGAGAAAATACATTTATTTTGTTTAAGCCACCCTGTCTATGGTATTTTGTTAGGACAGCCCTGACTGACTAAGGCAGCACTCAACAGCAGAGTTGAATTGTCAAAAGAAAGGATCATAAAACTTGAAGTCAAATGAGATTATCCAGGCTAAGGCACAGAAAAAAACAATAGTGCCGGGCGCGGTGGCTCAAGCCTGTAATCCCAGCACTTTGGGAGGCCGAGACGGGCGGATCACGAGGTCAGGAGATCGAGACCATCCTGGCTAATACGGTGAAACCCCGTCTCTACTAAAAAATACAAAAAACTAGCCGGGCGACGAGGCGGGCGCCTGTAGTCCCAGCTACTTGGGAGGCTGAGGCAGGAGAATGGCGTGAACCCGGGAGGCGGAGCTTGCAGTGAGCTGAGAGCCGGCCACTGCACTCTAGCCTGGGCGGCAGAGCAAGACTCCGTCTCAAAAAAAAATAAAAAATAAAAAATAAAAAAAATAAAAAATAAAAAATATAAAAAAGAAAAAAACAATAGTAATGAAGAAAAATGAACAAAGCCTCAGACACCTATGGTACACCAGCAAGTGTACCAACAAACACATAATGGGAGCCTCAGACATAGAGGATAGAGGAGCAGAAATAATATTTGAAGAAATAATGGCCAAAAACTTCCCAAATTTACTGAGAAGCATTAATCTGCACAACCAAGAAGCTCAATGACCTCCAAGTAGGATAAACTCAGAGATGCACACTACATTGTCAAAGTGTCAAAAAACAATAAGAGAATCTTGAAAGCAGCAAAAGAAGCAACTCATTACATATAAGGGATCCTCAATAAGATTAACAGCTGATTTCTCATTAGAAACCGTGGATGCCAGAAGGCATATTCAAAATGTTGAAAGAAAAAGACTCTCAACCAAGAATTTTTTAAATCACTCTCACTAAATTTGTCTAGCTTATTAATATTTTCAAAGAATTACTTTTTTGTTGTTTTTTTTTTTTGAGATGAAGTCTCGCTGTTGTCAGGCTGAAGTGCAGTAGTGTGATCTCGGCTCACTGCAACCTCCACCTCTTGGGTTCAAGTGATTCTCCTTCTGTAGCCTCCCAAGTACCTGGGACTACAGGCGCCTGCCACCACACCCAGCTAATTTTTGTATTTTTAGTAGAGACATGGTTTCACCATGTTGGCAAGGATGGTCTTGATCTCTTAACCTCATGATCCTCCTGCCTCAGCATCCCAAAGTGCTGGGATTACAGGTGTGAGCCACTGCGCCCAGCCACAGCTACCTATTTTTAAAGAGATGGTGTCTCACTGTGTTACTCAGGCTGGCCTTCATCTCCTGGGTTCAAGTGATCCTCCCACCTGAGCCTCCCAAGTAGCTGGGATTACAGGCATATGCCACTATGCCCAGGTTCAGCCAAGAATTCCATACCCAGCAAAACTATCTTGCAAATGTGACAGAGAAGCCAGGCACCATGGCTCATGCCTGTAATCCCAGCATTTTGGGAGGCCAAGGCGGACAGATCATGAGATCAGGAGTTCAAGACCAGCCTGGACAACATGGTGAAACTCCATCTCTACTAAAAATACAAAAATTAGCCAGGTGTGGTGGCTCATGCCTGTAGTCCCAGCTACTTAGGAGGCTAAGGCAGGAGAATCGCTTGAACCTGGAAGGCAGAGGTTGCAGTGAGCTGAGATCATGCCATTGCACTCCAGTCTGGGCAACAAGAGTGAAACTCCATCTCAAAAACAAAAACCAGAAAAAAGTGACAGATAAATGAAGACATTTCCAGATAAACAAAAACAAAAAAGAGAATTTGCTGTTAGCAGATCTGCCTTACAAAAAGTATGGAAAAGAATCCTTCATGCTAAAATGAAAGAATACCAGACAGTATATTGAATACATACACACACACACACACAAACAAACAAACAGATGTTCCTCAACTCAATGTAGGGTTAGACCCCAATAAACCCATCATAAGTTTAATTATCATAAGTCAAAAATGCATTTAATATCCCAATAAACCCATTGCAAAGTCAAAAAATTGTCCATCAAACCACTGTATGTTGTCAACTGGCTGCCCCAAATCTATTTTGGGAATAGGAACTGGAAAGAAATTATACTCAGAGTTCTCTGTTTCATATTCTCTTCCATTTTCACCCTTTCCTCCTAAGCGGAAAATCAAGTGAGAAGCAACTTGAGAAGATGGATTTTTTTCTTCTTTTAAAAATAAATAAAATGAATATCAAAAATAGTCAAAATTCACTACAGCAATTAAAATTGAGTATTTAAAATTTTCAAATAATCCAAAAGAAGGCAAGAAAGGGAAAACAGAAGTACAAAGAAACAGAAAACAAGGCCGGGCCGGGCGAGGTGGCGGGTGCCTGTAGTCCCAGCTACTCGGAGGCTGAGGCGGGAGAATGGCGGGAACCCGGGAGGCGGAGCTTGCAGTGAGCCAAGATCGCACCACTGCACTCCAGCCTGGGCGACACAGCGAAACTCTGTCTCAAAAAAAAAAAAAAAAAAAAAAAAAAAAGAAACAGAAAACAAATAGTAAAATGGTAGACCTAAGCCCAAACATATCAATAGCTGCATTACAAGTCAATAATGTTTAAAAAAAAAACAATTAAAAGATATATTATAGAAGGACTTTTTAAAAATCAAGAACCGATTTCATGCTGTGTACAAGAAACTCACTTTAAATATAAGGGTATAAGCTGGGTCTGGTGGCTCACCCCTGTAATCCTACCACTTTGGGAGGCCAAGGCAGGCAGATTGAGCTAAGGAGTTTGAGACCAGCCTGGGCAAAATAGCGAAAACCCATCTCTACTAAAAATACAAAAAATTAGCCAAGTGTGGTGATATGTGCCTGTAGTCCCAGCTATCTGGGAGGCTGAGGCAGGAGAATCACTTGAACCTGGGAGGCAGAGGTTGCAGTGAGCCAAGATCGTGCCACTGCACCCCAGTCTGGGTGACAGAGCAAGACTCGGCCTCAAAAAAAAAAAAAAGAAAGCTGACGTGGTTATAATAATATTAATCAAAGTAGACTTCAGAGTGAGAAAAATTACCAGACATTAAAGAGAGGCATTGTATAATGATAAAAGTAAAATCATCAAGAAGGCATAACAATCCTAAATATGTATGCACATAGCAATAGAGCTTCAAAATAAATGAAGCAGTCTGGATGTGGTGGCTCATACCTATAATCCCAGAACTTTGGGAGACCCAGGCAGGCAGATCGCTTGAGCTCAGGAGTTCAAGACCAGCCTGAGCAATATGATGAAACCCTGTCTGAAGGGGTGGCCTGCCCCTCTACACCTGTGGGCGTTTCTCGTTAGGTGGAACGAGAGACTTGAGAAAAGAAATGAGACACAGAGACAAAGTATAGAGAAAGAAAAAGTGGGCCCAGGGGACTGGTGCTCAGCATACCGAGGACCCACGCCGGCACCGGTCTCTGAGTTCCCTTAGTATTTATTGATAATTATCTTTGCCATCTTAGTGGCAGGATAATAGGATCACTGTAGGGAGAAAGTCAGCAGTAAGACATATGCTCTGTGACATGAATAAGTTTAAGGAAAAGTGCTATGCCTTGATATGCATATGTAAATATCTCCATAAACCTTTTTAGTGCATAAAGAGCAGCATTGCGCTAGCAAGTCCTGCCTTTCGCCCTAAGGCGGTTTTCTCCTTTCTCAGTAAACAGAACATACAATTGGGTTTTATACCGAGATGTTCCATTGCCCAGGGATGGGCAGGAGACAGATGCTTTTCTCTATCTCAACTGCCAACAACCGCCAAGAAGCCTTCTTTCCTCTTGTACTAGTCCTCCTCAGCACAGACCCTTCACGGGTGTCAGGCTGGGGGACGATCAGGTCTTTCCCTTCCCACGAGGCCATATTTCAGACCATCACATGGGGGAGAAACCTTGGACAATACCGAGCTTTCCTAGGCAGAGGTCCCTGCGAACTTTGGCAGTGTGCATATCCCCGGGTACTTGAGATTAAGAGAATGGTGATGACTTTTAACCAGCAAGCTGCCTTCAGGCACTTGTTTAAAAAGCACACCCTGCACAGCCCAAAATTCTTTAAACCTTGAGTCATCATAGCACATGTCTCTTGCAAGGACAAGGTTGGGGGTAGGGTCACAGATTAACAGCAGCACAAATACAGAACAAAATGGAGTTTCTCATGTCTACTTCTTTCTATGTAGACACAGTAACAGGCTGATCTTTCTTTCTTTTCCCCACACCTGTCTCTACAAAAGCTGGATATGGTGGCATGTGTCTCTATTCCCAGCTACTTGGGAGGCTGAGATGGGAAGATCACTAGAGCCTGGGAAGTCAAGGATGCAGTGAGCCAAGATTGTGCCACTGCACTCCAGTCTGGGCAACAGAGCAGGACATTGTCTCAAAAATAAATACATAAATAAATAAAATTAATGAAGCAAAGACTGATAGAAATGAAAGGAAAAATTAACAACTCCACAAATATTGTTGGAGAGTTCAATATTCATCTCTCAGTACTCTGGAATATTAGAGATAAATCAGCAAGGATTTATAAAAACTGAACAAAATCATCAACCAGCTGGATCTAATTGACACTTATAGAACAATCCATCCAATAACAGCCACAGAATACACATTCTTTTCAAGTATGTGTGTGTACCAAGATAGACCATATCCTGGATCATAAAACAAATGTGAGTAGATTTACAAGAACTGAAATCATACAAACTAAGTTATCTGACTATAATGGCATTAAAGGAGAAATTAATAACACAAAGATAATGAAAAAATCTTCAAATATTCGGAAATTAAGTGATTTAATTTAATAGTTAAATAGTTATTCAAAATACTTCATAAGTCATAAAGATATCTCAAGAAAAATTAGAAAATTAGAAAATGTTTTGGTCTGGGCGTGGTGGCTCACACCTGTAATTCCAGCACTTTGGGAGGCTGAGGTGGGCGGATCACCTGAGGTCAGGAGTTTGAGACCAGCCTGGCCAACATGAAGAAACCCTGTGTCTAATAAAAATACAAAAATTAGCTGGGCACGGTGGCACATGCCTGTAGTCCCAGCTACTCAGGAGACTGAGGCATGAGAATCACTTGAACCTGGGAGGCGGAGGTTGCAGTGAGCTGAGATCATGTCATTACTCCCGCCTGGGCAACAGAGTGAGACTCCTTAAAAAAAGAAGAAAGAAAGAAAGTGTTTTGAAAAAAATGAAAATAAAAAAACAACATGTCAAAATTTGCAGGATGCAGCTAAATAATGCTTAGAGGGAAATTTTATAGTATTTAATTGTATTAAAGAAAAGAAGAGCCAGGCATGGTGGCTCATGCCTGTAATTCCAGCACTTTGGGAAGCTGAGGCAGGTGGATCACCTGAGATCAGGAGTTTGAGACCAGCCTGGCCAGCATGGTGAAATTCCATCTCTGTTAAAAATACAAAAATTAGCTGGGTGTGGTGGTGCATGCCTGTAATCCCAGCTAATGGGGAGACTGGGGCAGGAGAACTGCTTGAATCTGGGAGGTGGAGGTTGCAGTGAGCCGAGATCGTGCCACTGCACTCCAGCCTGGGTGACAGAGCAAGACTCCATCTCAAAAAAAATTAATTAAGAAAAGAAGAAAGGTCCCAATTCAACAATCAAAGTGTCTACCTTTAGAAATTAGAAAAACAAGAGCTAATAAACCCAAAGCAAGGAGAGGAAGGAAATAACAAAAATATAAAGATAAATTAATAAAATTCAAAACGGTAAAATGAGGGGAAAAAACCAAAAATCTGATTATTTGAAAAGATTAATAAGATTAATAAACTTCTTGTCAGACTGACAGAGGAAAATAAAAGAAGATACATATTGCCCGTATCAGGAATGAAAGAGGGGAATATCTCTACAGACATTACAGTCATGCAAGTTTGGCCGGGCGCGGTGGCTCATGCCTGTAATCCCAGCACTTTGGGAGGTCAAGGCGGGCAGATCACTTGAGGTCGGGAGTTCAAGACCAGCTTGATTAACATGGAGAAACCCCATTGTACTAAAAATACAGAATTAGCCGGGTGTGGTGGTGCATGCCAGTAATCCCAGCTACTCGGGAGGCTGAGGCAGGAAAATCGCTTGAACCCAGGAGGCGGACGTTGCGGTGAGCTGAGATCGCGCCACTGCACTCCAGCCTGGGCAACAAAAGCAAAACTCCGTCTCAAAAAAAAAGTAAAAAAAAAAAAAAATTAACGAGGAATACTGTGAACGTCTTTACACACATAAGTGGACCCGTTGATAAGGGCCAACTTCTTAAAAACTGCAAACTACTAAAACTCATCCAAGAAGAAATAGATAACTTGAACAATCCTATATCTATTAAAGAAATTGACGGCCGGGCGCGGTGGCTCAAGCCTGTAATCCCAGCACTTTGGGAGGCCGAGACGGGCGGATCACGAGGTCAGGAGATCGAGACCATCCTGGCTAACACAGTGAAACCCCGTCTCTACTAAAAAATACAAAAATCTAGCCGGGCGTGGTGGCGGGCACCTGTAGTCCCAGCTACTCGGGAGGCTGAGGCAGGAGAATGGCGTCAACCCGGGAGGCGGAGCTTGCAGTGAGCTGAGATCCGGCCACTGCACTCCAGCCTGGGCGACAGAGCGAGACTCCATCTCAAAAAAAAAAAAAAATTGCCAGGCGCGGTGGCTCAAGCCTGTAATCCCAGCACTTTGAGAGGCCGAGACGGGTGGATCACGAGGTCAGGAGATCGAGACCATCCTGGCTAACACGGTGAAACCCCGTCTCTACTAAAAAATACAAAAAAGTAGCCAGGCGACGCGGCAGGCGCCTGTAGTCCCAGCTACTCGGGAGGCTGAGGCAGGAGAAAGGCGTCAACCCGGGAGGCGGAGCTTGCAGTGAGCCGAGATCCGGCCACTGCACTCCAGCCTGGGCGACAGAGCGAGACTCCGTCTCAAAAAAAAAAAAAAAAAAAAAAAAAGAAATTGAATTCATAATTTTTAATATCATCTTCAAAAATTGAGGTCCAGATAGCTTTGCTGGTGGAGTCCACCAACCATATAAAGAGGAAATAATACCAGTTCTACACAATCTCTTCCAGAAAATAAATTAAGAAGGAACACTGTGGCCAGTGGTGGCTCATACCTATAATTACAGCACTTTGGGAGGCTGAGGTAGGCGAATCACAAGGTCAGGAGTTCGAGGACAGCCTGGCCAACATAGCATAACCCCCGTCTCTGCTAAAAATACAAAAATTAGCCGGGCATCGTGGCACGTGCCTCTAGTCCCAGCTATTCGGGAGGCTGAGGCAGGAGAATTGCTTGAACCTTGAACCCGGGAGGTGGAGGTTGCGCTGAGCCAAGATAGCGCGCCACTGCACTCCAGCCTGGGCAGCAGAGTGAGACTTCGCCTCAAAAAAAAAAAAAAAAAAGAAAGAAAGAAACATTTTCCAACATCTCTTATGAGGCTCAGCATCACCTTGATACAAAAAGCAGATAAAGACAGTAGAGTGAAAGAAAATCACAGACCAATATCCTTCATGAATAAAAAACAAATATCCTAAACAAAATACTAACAAATCAAACCCAGCAATACATAAAAATAATTATACACCATGGCCCACTTGCAAGACTGGTTAAATATTCAAAGATCAATCCATGTAATCTATCATATTAACATACTTGAGTATCAAAACTTCATATTAATTGCTGCAGAAAAAGCATTTGACAAAATTCAACATCCACTAATTATTAAAAATTAGTAATAAAAGGGGACTTTTATAACCTGATACTGAAGGATATATGTGTATATTCATATTGGAGTGCATATATATATATATAGAGAGAGAGAGAGAGAGAGAGAGAGAGAGCTAACATCCTCTTCAAATCCTCATGGATGTCCTAGACAGTGAAATAAAGGCAGGGGAAAAGGACATACAATTGGCAAGGAAAAAAGAAAAATGCCCTGTTCAACACATTACATGATGAATTCACAGAAAAATCACAAAGAATCTACCAAAAAAGCTCCTAGAATTAATGAGTTTTCAAAGTTTGCAGAATCCAAAGTCAATAGATAAAGATAAAGATTTCTATACGCAGCTGGGCGTGGTGGCTCACGCCTGTAATCCCAGCACTTTGGGAGACCGAGGCGGGCGGCTCACCTGAGGTCAGGAGTTCGAGACCAGCCTGGCCAACGTGGTGAAACCCTATCGCTACTAAAAATACAAAAATTTGCCGGGCATGGTGGCGCACACCTGTAATCCCAGCTACTCAGAAGGGTGAGAAAGGAGAATCGCTTCAACCCAGGAGTCAGAGATTACAGTGAGCCAAGATCGCCCCACTGCACTCCAGCCTGGGTGACACAGCAAGACTACATCTCAAAAAATAAAATAATATATATGTATATTATATATTATATATATTTATTTTATATATTTGTATATTTTAAATATACTTATATAACATATATGTTTCTGTATGCTTGCAATTAATAATTGGAAATTAAACACAATTTTAAATGATTTATAATAGCTTAAAGAAAATGGAATATTCTAACAGAACTTGTGCAGGATGTGTCTGCTAAACAATATAAAATGCCAATGAACTAAATCAAGGAAGACTTATATAGAGAGATATAAAACATTCATGGATTAAAAGACTCAATATAGTTAAGATGTCAATTATCTCTAAGTGATCTATTGATTTAGTACAACTCCAGTAAAAATTCCAACAAGAATTTTTGTAGAAATAGATACACGGATTTTAAAATTTATGTGGAAAGGCAAAGGAACATGGATAGCCAGCAACAATTTTGAAAAAGAAGAATAAAGCTGGAGGATTCATACTACGCAATTTTAAGACTTGCTATCAAGCTACAGTAATCAAGGCAGTGTGGTGCTATAGAGTAATAGAAACACAATCAGTAGGACAGAGAACAGAGTTCAGAAATTGGCCACAAAAATACTGCCAGTTGCTTTTCCCCCCTTGAGACACAAAAATACAAACCAATTGCTTTTTAAAAAACTTTTTACCAAAAACGGGTACATTTCTGATCAAACTAATTGCTTTTTGACAAAAGAGCAAAGGAATAGACTATTATCCAGCTGTAAAAAGAATGAAAGCCTCTCATTTGCAGTAACATGGATGAAATTGGAGGCCACTCTTCCAGGTTACTCTTTTTTTTTTTTTTTTGAGATGCAGTCTCACTCTGTTGCCCAGGCTGGAGTCTGGAGGGCAGTGGCACGATCTCAGCTCACTGCCACCTTGGCCTCCCAAAGTTCTGGGATTACAGGCGTGAGCCACTCACTGCTCCTGGTCACAACTGGAAGTCTTGTACATTACATGGGAATACAAAATGGTACTGGCAGTCTGGCTAACAGTTTGGCAGTTTTTTATAATAAAACTTAAGCACAGGCTTACTGAAATGACCCAGCAGTTCCACTGAATTGTTTAGTAACTAGAATCTTATGCTTACAGATAAATGAAGCTTATGCTCACAGAACAATCACAAACAAAAGTTTTTAGCAGCTCTTTTCATAATCGTCAAAATCTAGAAACCAAATGTTCAACAGGAGAATAAACAAACTGTATAAAACTATACAATGGAATACTATGCAAGCAATAAAAATGAACAAACTGTTGACATAAGCAATGACGTGAAAGAGTTTAAAATGCTGACCGGAAGAAGCCAGGCTCCAATTGTTATATACTGTATGATCCCATCTACATGACCTTCGGGAGAAAGCAAAACAACAGGACAAAGAATACATCAGTGGTTGCTAGGGGTTAGAGATGCGGAGGGGGGAGTTTGACCACAAAACAAAGGGGAATCTACGAGGGATTTTTTAGGGTGATGAAACTGTTTTACATCTTGATTGTGGTGGTGGTTACACAGCTCTACATACGTATTAAAACTTATAGAACTGTTTACCAAAAAGCCAATTTAATTGTATTCTATTAGTTATCAAGAAAATGCAAATTAAAACCACCACAATGAAATACCACTTCCCACTCACTTGAATAGCTAAAATTAAACATACAGACAAAACCAAATGCTGACAGGGTATGGAGCAACCATAATTCTCACACATTAATGTGGGAGTGTAAAATGGCACAACTATTTTGGAAATCAGTGTGGCAGTTTCTCCTGAAGTTAAATATACACCTACTCTATGACCCAGCAATTTCACCTCTAGGTATTTACAATAGAACGAAAACACACAAAAAGGCTTGCACATGAATGTTCACAGCAGTTTTATTCATAATCACCTCAAAAATAAAACACTATGCAAAAACACCATGCACAGAATAGTATATATGCTATGATTTTATTTATATGAAGTTCAAGAAGTGTCAGAACAAATCTGTGGTGATATTTGAGCAGTAGTTGGCTCTGGGACAGAGGAATTAACTGAAAAGAAGTATAAGGGAACTTGGTGGGCTGCTGGAAACATTTTATACTTTGATTGATGTGGTGGTTACACAGGTACATACATTGCCAACACTTATGGAACTGTTCACTTAAGATCTGTGAATTTGGGCGCAGTGGCTCACACCTGTAACCCCAGCACTTTGGGAGGCTGAGGCAGGTGGATCACGAGATCAGAAGTGCGAGACCAACCTGGTCAATATGGTGAAACCTCATCTCTACTAAAAATACAAAAATTAGCAGTGTGGTGGTGCGTGCCTGTACTCCCAGTTACTCAGGAGGCTGAGGCAGAAGGATCGCTTGAACCCGGGAGGCAGAGGTTGCAGTGAGCCAAGATCATGCCACTGTACTCCAGCCTGGGTGACAAAGTGAGACTCCGTCTCAAAACAAACAAACAAACAAACAAACAAACAAAAACTGTGACTTCACAGTATGTAAAATTTAACTCAATAAAAACACTTAACATATATATGTGTGTATGTATGTATGTATGGTAAAATTTATAAAGGAAAGAGATTTAATCAACCCAGTTCCACGTTGCTGTGGAGGCCTCAGGGAACTTACAATCATGGCAGAAGGCAAAGGAGAAGCAGGCACCTTCTTCACAGGGTGACAAAACAGAGTGAGTACAAGCAAGGGAAACACCAGATGCTTAGAAAACCATCAGATCTCACGAGACTCATTCATTTATCACGAGAACAGCATGGAGGAAACTGCTCCCATGATTCAATCACTTCCACCTGGTCTGGCCCTTGACACAAGGGGATTATGGGGATCATTAAATGATTCAAAGTGAAATTTGAATAGGGACACAGAGCCAAACCATATCAGTATGTATGTGAGAAGGCTGTTACTTAGCTTAAATAAGAAAATTAAATTGTAAGATGATGTTTGACAATGAATGTTTTGTTACACATTAAATCAATCTTCAATGGTCGTAAGTGTTGGAAAATCCCCATTTGTGGATTCAAAAACTATTGTTGCAAACAGAATGAAAGTTTCTGGACCTTGTTAAAAATCAAGGCAAAAATAATCCTTTATTAAGGAATTCAATAATTTTTCAAGGATTTTTGAGTTAAACTTCAACTATATTTTTTATCCTAAGACATATTAATTCATCTTCAGTTAGGTCAACATCTTAACATCTTTGATTCACTTTGTGTAAGAAATAAATAGATTGCACGTCTCTGGGTCAACTTAGAAGCCATCAAGATAGAAATAGCCTTTGGAAGATTTCTGAAGTGTTCAAGAAATTTACAGATTTCTCTTTTCAAAGAAAATGACAGAGAATTGTGTGTTACAACTCCATCTTAGAACAGCATATCCTCCAGCTTCTTTCTTATTGGCCACTTAGCCAGGAATCTTTTTAATATTTTCAGTAGTATCTATAACGTTGATGTCATAACATTGAACTGGAGGTTCAACTCATTCATATGGTTTAAAGTATCTGCCAAGTAAGCCAACACATTGATAAAATTCCTTTTCTTGTAATGTCCCAAGAGTGGGTTTTCTTTTCTTTTGCTCTTGTTTTATTTCAGTTAAAGTAAAACTTCAGTCCTTAGTTTGAAAAAGTGCTTCAAGGCATATTCTCATAAGGGTAGCAAACTTCTGTGTGGAGAGAAGCAATTCATATTTTGCTCTCACCTCTTAATGGAAAATTTTTAACGTGTTTGACTCAGAGACCTGCCTCTGATAAAGCTGATGACGTTTATGGCTGTTGACACACCTTATTTTTCAGGATTGTTGAAGGAATCTTTCTTGTCAGTACATGTCTCTGTAAAAAAATATAATAATGATGATGCCTATGTGAAGAGTTTGCTTTCTCATTAAAGTAGGAAAACTAGATGCAATATCAGGCATTGCAGGAGCTCCATCTGTGCAGAGTATGAAAGTCTTCATTCCAAAGTTTTATTTGGCAAAAAATCCTTTCACCATTTCCAAAATGAACAGGTTTTGTAGTTTCCAAAAGGACTCACAAAACAAGAATTCTCTTTGATGATATCAGCATGCATACTGCATACAGAGACAAAAAGAGGGAGCTGGCTACATTGACAGATGTCTGCCAGGACACATATCTTACTTAGATGCCCTTTCAAGCTGGGCAGATGTGATACACTCTTTCAATTTTTCTGATGTCATACTTCAATTCACATTAATTGCTATAGACACAACACCACTCTGCCCTTTGTGTCCCATAACGTTCAATAATAGAAGTTAAAAAATATAACATATGATTTTCATCATTTGTCATTTTCTGTGACATTTCATTCTAAATTGGGTTTGTAAAAAATATGCAAAGTAGGCCAGGCGTGCTGGCTCACGCCTGTAATCCTAGCATTTTGGGAGGCCAAGGAGGGTGGATTGCTTGAACTCAGGAGTTTGAGACCAGCCTGGGCAACATGGTGAAGCCCCGTCTCTATCAAAATTACAAAAAAATTAGCCAGGGGCCAGGCGTGGTGGCTCATGCCTGTAATCCTAGCACTTTGGGAGGCCAAGGCAGGTGGATCACCTGAGGTCAGGAGTTCAAGACCAGCCTCGTCAACATAATGAAACTCCATCTCTACTAAAAATACAAAAATTAGCTGGGCATGGTGGCATATCAGCTACTTGAGAGGCTCAGGGAGGATAATCACTTGAACGCAGAAAGTGGTGGTTGCAGTAAGCCAAGATTGTGCCACTGCACTCCAGACTGGACAACAGAGTAAGACTCTGTCTCAAAAAAAAAAAAACAAAAACAAATTAGCCGGGCATGGTGGCATGTGCTTGTGGTCCCAACTACTAGGGAGGCTGAGGCCAGGGGATCACTTGAACCTAGGAGACAGAGGTTGCAGTGAGCCAAGATCGCACCACTGCACTCCAGCCTGGGCGACAGAGTTAGACTCTGTGAAAGAAAGAAAAGAAAGGAAAAGAAAAGAAAGGAAAGGAAAAGAAAAGAAAAAGAGAAAGAGAAAGAGAAAGAAAAGAGAAAGAGAGAAAGAGAAAAGAAGAGAAGAGAAAAGAAAAAGATAGGGTGGGCAGGCAGGCAAACTAAAATAAAAATTTTGATCCAATTTACTTGTTTTAACTTTTTTATTTTGAAATAATTCCAGACTTACAGAAAATTTGCAAGAATAATACAAGGAATTTCCATATACCCTTGACTTAGATTCTCCAGTTGCTAACATTTTACCACATTTACTCTCATGTTCTCTCATATACATCTCTTTATGTATACATGGTTTTCTGTATTATTATTTTATATACACACATACTTATCTCTTTATGTAAGTAAACACTGTTTTTGTGAACCATTGAAAGTAAATTGCAGGCATAATGCCTCATTATCCCTAAATGCTTCAGTGTTCATGTCATAGAAACAAGGATAGTCTGTTACTTAACTACAGTATAATTATAAAAATCAGGAGGTTAACACTGATATGACACTTGAATCTATATTCATATTTCACCAGTTGTCCCACAGTGTCCTTTGTAGTAAACAAGAAATTTTTTTTTTTTGAGACAGAGTTTGGCTCTTGTTGTCCAGGCTGGAGTGCAGTGGCATGACTCAGCTCACTGCAACCTCTGCCTTCCAGGTTCAAACGATTCTCCTGCTTCAGTCTCCCGAGTAGCTGGGATTACAGGAGCAAGCCACCACGCCTGGCTAAGTTTGTATTTTTAGTATAGATGGGGTTTCACCATGTTGGCCAGGCCGGTCTGGAACTCCCGACCTCAAGTGATCCACCCGCCTCAGCCTCCCAAAGAGCTGAGATTACAGGTGTAAGCCACTGTGCCCAGCCGTAAATAAGATTTTTTTCCCCAAGGACCATTTCAGGATTATATATCAAATTATATGTAATGCCTCTTTAGTCCCCTTTAATCTGGAACAGTTCCTAAATTTATCTTTGTCTTTCATAATTTTGACATTTTAAAAAAGTTATCTAGTCAAAAGTCTCCACCAGGTGCAGTGGTTCATGCCTGTAATCCCAACACTCTGAGAGGCTGAAGTGGGAAGATTGCTTGAGCCCAGGAGTTTGAGACCAGCCTAGGCAACATGGCAAGACTCCATCTCCACAAAAGAAAATAAAAAATTACCCAGGCATGGTGGCATGTGCCTGTAATCCCAGGTACTTGGGATGAGGCAGAAGGGTCGCTTGAGCCTGGGAGGCGGAGGCTGCAGTGAGCCTTGATTGCGCCACTACACTCCCCCTGGGTGACAGAGCAAGACCCTGTCACAACAACAACAACAACAACAATAAAAGGAAAGTCTCTCAATTGTATTTGTCTGAGTTTTCTCATGATTAAGTTGGAGTCGTGCACTTCTGGCAATAATACATTGAAATGATAGTGTCCCTTGCATCAGGAACGGCATGATGTCAGTTTGCACCATTACTAGTGAAGTTAACTTTGATCACCTTGCCTAGGCGCAGTGGCTCACGCTTATAATCCCAGCACTTTGGGAGGCCTAGGTGGGCGGATCATCTGAGATCAGGAGTTCGAGACCAGCCTGGCCGACATGGTGAAACCTCGTCTCTACTGAAAATACAAAAAAATTAGCCAGGCATGGTGGCAGGCACCTGTAGTCCCAGCTACTTGGGAGGCTGAGGCATGAGAATCGCTTGAACCCGAGAGGTGGAGGATGCAGGGAGCCGAGATCACACCACTGCACTCCAGCCTGGGCGACAGAACAAGACTCCATCTTAAAAAACAATAACAACAACAACAGAAAAAAAATCTGCACTCATATGTTTATCACAGCACTATTTCCAACAGCAAAGTTATGGAATCAATCTGAGTGTCCAACAGTGGATGATTGGATCAGGAAAATGTGATATACACACACGATGGAATACTACTTAGTCATAAAAAATATAAAATTGTGTCTTTTGTAGTAACATGGATGGAACTGGAGGCCCTTATCTTAAGTGAAACAACTCAGAAGCAGAAAGTCCAATATTGCATGTTCTCACTTATAAGTGGAAGCTAAATAGTACGTGTACGTGGACATAGCGTGTGAAGGGACAGGCATTTAAGACTTGGAAGGGTAGGGAGCAGAAGGAGGATGGTGATGAGAAATTACCTAATGAGTACAAGGTACATTATTTGGGTGATGGATACTAAAAGTCAAGACTTCACCACTAGGCAATGCATCGTATAACAAAATTGCACTTGTGCCCCTTAAATTTATACAAGAGAAATTAGTTTAGGTGCTGTGCTGGGGGCCAAAAAGGACAAATATAGGTGAGATAGTTGCAGGAAAAGGGCAGAAATCAAAGAAGATTTTTGCAACATTTCATGACAATGTGAGGCGGGAAGTTAAAGAAAAATAAAATTAAAAAGAAAGAGAAATAAGCTTTCCTGTATTAGGCTGACTTGACCTAGAGGCAGCAACAAGCACAGGCCAGACCGAGGAAAAGTCTTAATAATATTATCTGATGTGCTCTGGAACTCTCCTAGCACTCCCTCAACATAGGGAGAAGAAAAACAAATTTTCTTTTGTTTTATGATATGAGTTTATAGATTCTTGTTCTCTGTAACTAGTAACTTCAAGTATCCTGTTTTATCTAGTAAGTACAATGAAGGTCATGAGAAGCTGGAGCAGGCCTGAACTACAGCTGCCTGGGCACCGCAGTGAAGGTTATGAGATAAATCAGTGCAAGGCCCTTTAGCGCAAAACCTAGATAACAGACATCTGGGTTGCATAGCAATGGTCACGTGCAATCCTCAGTTATGAACCTGTTACAATTTAATTAACTGTCTTTGTCCTGCCCCTGTATCCTTCTTTTACGCCACTGTAAGCTTGCCCACTCCCTTTTGTGAAGTGTGTATAAAAGTCAAGTGCTGTCTTTGTTCTGCACCCAGTCTTTGGACGTTAAGTCTGCCGGGTCTGATCGCACTCAATAATAAAGATATCCTCCTGTGTACACCCCAAGGTCTCTCTCTGGTCCTCCTAATTCCACAACAAATGCATAATTTGTTCCTGCTGTTGCAGCTGAAAATTAAAGAGAAAAGAGAGTGGGAAATTAAGAGATATAAGAAGAATATATTATTGAAAATGAAGAGTTCCTATGGACATTTTGTTTAATACTTACTCTTATTTTTAATATCTGTAAGACAAATATAGCCACAAGAGCAGTATATTGATGTATATACATATATATGTATGTGTACACACACACACACACACGCACACACACAGTTGGTCCTCCATATCCATGGGTTCTGCATCCATAGATGCAACTGAGTGAGGAACAAAAATATTCAGAAAAAAAATTATACAAAGTTCCAAAAAGTAAAACTTGAATATGCCATGTGCCAAGTACGATGTTGAATCCACACAAACGAAGTGATGTGTAGGCCTTGTTTAGGTATTATAAGTACTCTAGAGATTATTTAAAGTATATAGGAGGATGTGCATAGGTCATATGCAAACAGTATGTCACTTTATATCAGGGACTTGAGCATCTGTGGATTCTGGAACCCATGGGGAGTCCTGAAACCAGCAATCCCCCACAGATACCAAAAGATGACTCTGTGTGTGTGTGTGTGTGTGTGTGTGTGTGTGTATGTGTGTTTACACTGTTCTTTGACCCTGCAGGAAGCTTCCCCAGACCCTGGACCTGGACCTGGATAAGTACTTTCTACTTATCAACTCCCTCCTGTTTTCATTTTCCACCTTAACCAGACCTGAATCCAAGTTCCATCACTTCATTAACCTCTATTCATCTCCAGAGTACCCCATTACCACAATCCCAACCCTGGGTCCATCCAGCTGCCTTTTCTCCAGATGTAGGGTCTGCCGGGGAAAAACCACACAAAAGTGCCTACTGGTGTCATAGACACCCATGGCCCCCTCATCACCATGCCCCCACACAGCCCAACAATCCTTCTGTTTCCCTTGTGAGCACTCCCCTGTTCTCTCCAGTAGCTATTTTAGACCGTCTTCTCCTTCTTCCAACCTTCCATCCAAACACCTCTCTCCCTTCACACTTGTCAGAAGATCCGTTTTCAACTGCACAGCATAAATAGAAACCATCAGTAAGAAAATTCCTCAACTTCCCTCTTCCATATTTTCAGACTTTTCTCTCCATCTCTATTCTATTTTTTCTCTTCTCCTGAAATATAGTAAGTGCTTATTTTTCACTCATTCCCTAATGCAAGGAAAATGGTTGTTTTGCCTCTACTATGCCACTAAAACTGCTCTTCCAACAGCTTCCTGGTTGCTAAACCTGTTGCGATGTTTTTAAGATCTTATCTTACTTGATCAAACAGCAACCTTTGACCCGTTTGACCATTCTCTACTTCTGGAAACACGGCTTTGCTATACTGGTCAGGGTTCTCCAGAAAAACAGAACCAACAGGAGAAAGAAGGAAGGAAGGCAGGCAGGAAGGAAGGAAGGAAGGAAGGAAAGAAGGAAAGGGAGGAAGGAAGGAAGGGGAGAAAGGAAGGAAGGGGAGAAAGGAAGGAAGGAAGGAAGGAAGGAAGGGGAGGAAGGAAGGAAGGAAGGGGAGGAAGGAAGGAAGGAAAGGGAGGAAGGAAGGAAGGGAGGAAGGAACGAAGGAAGGAAGGGGAGGAAGGAAGGGGAGGAAGGAAGGAAGGAAAGGGAGGAAGGAAGGAAGGGAGGAAGGAAGAAAGGAAAGGGAGGAAGGAAGGAAGGAAAGGGAGGAAGGAAGGGAGGAAGGAAGGAAAGGGAGGAAGGAAGGGAGAAGAAGGAAGGAAAGGGAAGAAGGAAGGAAGGGGAGGAAGGAAGGAAGGTGAGGAAGGAGGGAAGGAAAGAAGGAAGGAAGGAAGGGAGGAAGGAAGGAAGGGATAATGAGGGAAGGAGGGAAGGAGGGAGGGAGGAAGGAAGATCCATTATATGGAATGAGCTCACACAATTATGGAGGCTGACAAATCCGAAGATCTTCAGTCAGCAAACTAGAGACCAGGAGAACTGACGGTGTATATAGATCTAGTCCAAAGACCTGAGGCTTGAGACCCAGCCAGAACTGATGTTTCAGTTCAAGTCAAAAGGCAGGAAAAAAACTGATGTCCCAGCTCAAGGCAGTCCGGCAGGAAGCAATTCTGTCTCACTTTCCAGAGGGTCAGCCATTTGGTTCTGCTCAGGCCTTCAGCTGTGGATGGGGCCCATCCACATTAGGGAGGGCAATTTGCTTTATTTGGTATAGATTCAAATATTAGTCCTATCCAGAAATACCCTCACATACCTAGAATAATGTTTGGCCAAATGCCTGGACACTCCATGGCCCAATCATGTCTACACAGAAAGTGAATTATCACATTTGCCCTCTTAGCTATGTCACCATTTTTATCTCCTACCTCTTGCCTCCTACCCTTTATCGTTTTCTGCAAGCTGCTCCCTCGAATATCTGTTATCCTCAATGTTCTGTCTTGGGTAATTTTTCCCTTGCCCACTCTCCCTAGGGATTTCACCCTCTCTCAGGACCGCAATGACCATCTATACATCCATGAGTCTCACATTTGTATGACCAGGGCCAGCTCTCACCTCTGCACTCTCAACTCTGTTGAGAAGCCACAAAATCCTTATGATTGACACCTTCTCCTCTGCCCAAGGGCAGCAGCTGCTTTATGTCCTGATATGGGCAGTGATTTCATACGTTCACTTATTGGGGCATTTCTTTTTGTCAATGTCAACCACAAGGGTTACTTGAGTACATTTCACATGTGAATTTTCCCACAACTGTGAGAGGAAGGCCTTGAAGCAACAGCTCTCCTGCCCCAGCACTTATGCTCTCCCAGTTAGTGGATACTTATCTTGACAACCAATTACGTGGATGCTGGAATGGGTGTGGGTGTAATAGCATATGGCACACTTAACAACATGTGATGATTTTCTTTTGGACGTTGTGAAAGAGTAAATTCTCAAATCTACACAATCTAGGACAGTTTTAATCATTTCCAGCCATGGCTATGAAAGGTGATGTCCAGAAGGCTATGAGGAAAAATCTAAATTTGTGTGAATAGCAGAGGGGAGCATACAAGTCAGCATACATAGGGACTCTGTAGACGTTCCATGAAATTTTCTCTTTTTTTGAGATGGAGTCTCGTTCTGTCGCCCAGGCTGGAGTGCAGTAGAGCAATCTCGGCTCACTGCAACCTCCACCTCCCGGGTTCAAACGATTCTCCTGCCTCAGCCTCCCAAGTAGCTGGCACTATGGGCATATGCCACCATGCCTGGCTAATTTTTTGTATTTTTAGTAGAGATGGGGCTTCACCATGTTGGCCAGGCTGGTCTCGAACTCCTGACTATAAGTGATCTGCCTGCCTCAGCTTCCCAAAGTGCTGGGATTACAGGCATGAGCCACTGTGCTGGGTAAAGTTTTCTTTTTGACATCCCAAAACAGAATTCATGCTTGCTCAGCATCTCCAGTGTCTTCCCCAGACGTGTTCCTCTCCCTGAGTTACTTCAGTGAACACTATTACTGAGATTGTTGTCCAAGGCAGAAACCCATGGTCATCTTTCCCTCCAGGCTCTCCCTCACCCCCACATTCAATCAATCATAAATCTTGATCTCTCATTGCCTTCACTTCTCATCTATAAAATGTGAGACCCTGTCTCTACTTAAAAAAAAAAAAAAAAGTTCCTCATCTAAAGTGCTGGTAACAATGCTCAACCGAAGTTATTGTGCTGCTACTAGCTAACATGATGATTTATCTCTTCAAAGTCCACAATCCAGTCACACAGAATGCCTTTCACTTCAAGGGGCCAGGCTGTCTCTCACCTCCACACCCTCCCACTTCCTTGTCTGCTCCCCAGCCCTATCCTCTCCCCACCCTTACTCTGCTGACCCCTAGTCATCCTTCAAGTCTTTACTAAAATGCCACATGCTCCCGGAAGCCTTCCATGCTCCTCAGTCTGGGTTAGTTGTCCCCTCTCATGCTTTCTTGGCTCCAAGACTACACCTACGAACACTTGTTACTCTGTGTGTTCTCCGCAGGACAAGCTCCAGAAGGTCACACATTGTGCCTGTCTTTTTTCAGGGTTGTAACCCTAGTAGCTAACACAGTGTCTGGCACGTTAGGTATTTGGTAACTATTTGTGCAACGAATGAATGTGAACACTTCTTCCCCAGGAGTTCGGAAGCTAAGTTCTCCTTAGAAGGGACTGGGTAACTCCAGGAGAGCAGGGAAAAGTGAGTAGTCTGGCCAGGCGCGGTCGCTCACGCCTGTAATCCCAGCACTTTGGGAGGTCTAGACGGGTGGATCACGAGGTCAGGAAGTTGAGACCATCCTGGCTAACACGGTGAAACCCCCATCTCTACTAAAAATACAAAACATTAGCCGGGCGTGGTGGCGGGCGCCTGTAGTCCCAGCTACTCCAGAGGCTGAGGCAGGAGAATGACATGAACCCGGGAGGCGTAGCTTGTAGTGAGCTGAGATCATGCCACTGCACTCCAGCCTGGGCAACAGAGCAAGACTCCATCTCAAAAAAAAAAAAAAAGAAAGTGAGTAGTCCTACCCTTCATATTCAGGTATGGGAAGAGAAGGTAGGGGAGACTCCTTTCGTCCCTTGAATTTCAGGACCTGACCTGTGGCAGAAGGGTAAGGAGATTTTCCAAATGGGAGGAGGATAGCCACAGCAGCTCTGTGAGGATTGTACACTTAGAAACAAATTACATGACTAGAGGCATTCACTGGGAAACCAGCCTGCTCTCCAGGTTAACCCTCAAGCCCCATACTATGATCTTTGAGTCAAGGGCAGCTGCCAGCTCCCAGGTCATAGCATGCTTGGGAGGGATTTTCCCCAAAATCAGGAAAGACGCTACCCATGACAGCCTGTGCCTTTGCTGGAAGAAGTCAGAGCTGCCTTGCATGGGGGGAACCTCCTGGGTAGAAACCATGTATCCCAGGGGAGGAAGGGCTAATATCCAGACTCACATGGCTCAGGGTGAAATGTAGTTCACATCATTCAGCACTGTCTCCAGCTCTGGAGAAATGCCCAGTGCCCCAGCCACAATGTCTTTTTCTCTGTTAAAAGAATTCTTGTAGGAGGTTGGAGGTGGTAGTTCATGCCTGTATTCCCAGCACTATCGGAGGTCAAAGTGGGAGGACTGCTTGAGGTCAGGAGTTCAAGACCAGCCTGGGCAGCATAGCAAGATTCCGTCTTCACAAAAAATTTTAAAAATTAGCTGGACGTGTTGGCATGTGCATGTAGTCCTAGCTACTTGGGACGCTGAGGTGGGAAGCTCACATGAGGCCCGGAGTTCAAGACCAGCTTGGGCAACATAGTGAGATCTTGTCTCTACAAAAAATTTAAAAAATTAACTGGGTGTGGTGGCACATGCCTTTTGTTCAGGAAGCTGAGATGGGAGGATTGCGTGAGCCCAGGAGTTCGAGGCTGCAGTAAGCCATGATGGTGCCACTATACTCCAGCCTGGGTCAGAGTGAGAATCTTGTCTCTTAAAGTAAAAAAGCTTGAAGCCGGGCATGGTGGCTCACGCCTGTAATCCCATCACTTTGGGAGGCTGAGGCAGGTGGATCACGAGGTCAGGAGTTCAAGACCAGCCTGGCTAATATTGTGAAACCTCATCTTGACTAAAAATATAAAAATTAGCTAGGTGTGGTGGCATGTGCCTGTAGTCCCAGCTACTCAGGAGGCTGAGGCAGAAGAATTGCTTGAATCCAGGAGGCAAAGGTTGCAGTGAGCCGAGATCGCGCCACTGCACTCCAGCCTGGGCGACAGAGCGAGACTCCATCTCAAAATAAATAAATAAATAAATAAATAAATAAATAAAATAAAATAAAAAAGCTTGTAGAAGGCAGGCTTGAGGAAGTATAATGGAGCACACTGACTGACTGGCTGTGCTGAGGACTGAGGCTATGCTGGTGGCAATGACATCCCTTGCCTCCACCCCTTCCACCAAGTGCCTATCTTATCTACATTGACAGCTATGAGGAAGGAAATGGGGGCTATTTACAGGGGGCGCCATGACATCTACTTTCTCCCTGGTCTCTGGGATACGTTCTGGGTTCCAGTGGTTATGGTACTGATGGTCAGCAGCAACTTGGTTGAGAAAACTGAGAATTCTAAAGGTGTTGGTGATACCAAAGGTGCCAAAATGTGGCCTCAAGTTTTGGGAAGAGCTGTTCTCCTGCCTCTGTAGTGACACTGCTACCATGCTGGGCAATTCCAGAGCACCAGGAAGGAGAAGCATTCTTAGACTGAATGGTGGCTTTCTCACAAGAACAGGGAAGACCTGGGGTGAGCAGGCTTCAGGAGTCAACCATGTGGGGCGACGCCAGCGATGCTCTGGTGAATGTTTAACCGCCTATCCAGGGGTGGGGAAAGCTCCAACTTACAGCATTTGCCAATTTCCATGGTGTGAATCCTCCCACCATGGCTGATTTCAAACTACCAACATGACCTCACTGAATGCAGAGTTGGGAACAGATGCACACCATTAGCTGCAGAACCAGGGCAGCACTGGGAGAGGCCCAGGGAAGACGGGGAGGAATTGAGATCAGGAGAGCACTCTCACAGCCAGGCTGAAACTCACAAAGGCTCATGGTCCTGAAAACCTGTCCAGCCCTATCCACCACTAGGTTAAGTTTGGTGTCAATATTCGCATCAGAAACATTCAGCTGTGCTTACCTTGGCTGAAGTATCTGAGGCTTCCACAGAGGTCTTCTGGGTACCTGCCTATACAGGACAGTGGTGTGTGGTGCTTCAGAGCCTATTCTCCATGCTAAGAGGCCAAACTTGCCCTGAAACCTGCCACAGATATGCCCTTGAAGGCCCCTGGGTAGAGCTGGGTAGAGGCCCAGGAGAGTTTGATCTCTAAGGAGCTGATCCCTACATCCTGAGAGCCGGTGGATGGTGGTAAAAGCAGCAGACTGCAAACGTTTGGGGCTACCCAGGTCCTAGAGATGTGAAATGCCAGCTCCGGATCTCAAGGTGGGCCAGCGTAGCCTGCTGGCTCTCCTGCGTGGAGGTTGAGGAATGTGAGGAAACACCCACTATTGCTAGCTCAGTAGGCAGCAGTGCGTAAACCCCTCCCACAGCATCTGATAAACCTTTGAAACGCTTTTGACACCTTACTAGAACATCAGCTCACAATGGTTGTTTTGCTCATTGCCATACCAAACACCTACAGCAGTACCTAGTAAGAAAATGGGCATTTGATAACTATTAATGAATTGAATTTATTGGATACATGCAGAGTATAAATAGCCCCAAATCACAGCAGGTTGAAGTATTCACAGAGCCTGAAGGAAAGTGGATGGCAGAGATAGTGGCTCTGGAAACTGGATGAGGTGGGCATCTGGAATGCAGTAAAGCAGCAGCAGGCAGGAGATACTGCTTGGTGACTAAATGAGCTCAGGCAGCCCATCACTGGTACATTGTTTGGGGATGCTGTAGACAAAGGAATGACAGCATTGGAGTATTTATTGAATACCTATTGCAAGCTCAGCCCTTTCCTAGGATCCATATACTTTTCTAAATGGGAGAATCAAGAAAATAGTTCATTATTTCTCCTTAATACAAGGCCCCATCGTCTTCCCAGGAACCCCACACTCCCACTGCCTCAACTCCCATTTGTGGGAGAAGCTGAAAAAGCTGACCAGGCAGGAAGTTTTTTTCTCTGAATGAGGCTAAATAGGGTTCACAACAAGCCCTTGGCCTATTGTGACCAATGGCAGATCCTGTTCCAATCAGACCCCACATTTAGGAACAAGTCTGCGTCTCAGAGCAAGAGACAGATTCCAGGATTCTCCTCATCTTAGATTAGGACCACGATACAAAGTAGACATTCCTTCTCTTAATTTCTATGTCAAATTTAGCTAATCATTGGATTCATCAGAAGCCTAGGGGGTTGAATGTCGAGGTAAACATACCTAGAGTACCCCATGTTTCCGGCTTATCTCTCCACGATGAGGTGGAGAGATTCCAGCCACAGAGAAAGGCTGTAAAGAGCAATCAGACAGTTGGAGAGAGCTACCAATCCCAGACACTCCAGCAGCTATGGTGACTGCCTAGATGGTCACTCACAGAGGAGGAAAAAGTAGTGAGAGAACTGGAGATAAGGGGGAAATCCAGGTCTTTCTATGCAACAGCAGCTTCCAATCAGAGAAACAGATGATGGGTATCCAGCTATCCAATCCACAAAGCACAAAGTCCCCTGCTTTGGCACAGCCTGATTGTTGGGATGAAGCATGCCTAGAGGTAGAGTGAGCCCTTTCTAGGTTAACACAACCAGATACGGGACACCTGCCATTCACTGCAAAGTGCTTCACATAGCTGGCCGCATTCATCTGCTTAATAAAACCAGATAATGAAACAACTCCCCTTTTCCAGGTCCCCAGAGTCCTGCTGTAAAGAATGTGCCTTTAATTAGAGCCAGACTGCACAGCACTGGGGCTCAGCTATACTACAGTTTGATGCTGCAAGGCAGAAAAGTTACTATGTATTTTCTAGGCAAGCAAAATGCAGATGATGTTTAATATCAGGTATCTCTCCAAGGAAAGAACATTCTGTAGCTGAGACAAATAATGCAAGTTTGTGTTAATTTTTGGTTTGTCTTTTAAACATAGTACATTCAGGCCTTTGTTTGTGATCAGTGCAATAATGACAGATAAAATTATTTAGAGATGAAGAAACCAAAACGAAGATACCAAGGAGGTTGTGTAACTTGCCCAAGGCCCACACAGTTACTAACAGCAGGGCCAAGATTCAAATTCTGCTAGTCTGGCTTTTAATGTTGTTGTATTGATTTATTATTCTTTTTAGTCTATCTTTAAGAGCTCACTTTCCTAGATGTTGTGGAACATTTGAGAGGGATATGGTATTCTGAAAGGAGGGGCTGCAAATCACTCTATGTCCAGCAGCTGTGGGACGGAATGGTCAGTCTGTGAGGTCAGTCTCTGTACATAGTCTTCAGGCTCAAGTCAAGATGATTCTTCTTGGCCAGGTGCAGTGGCTCATGCCTGTAATCTCAGCACTTTAGGAGGCCGAGGTGGTAGGATTGCTTTAGCCCAGAATTTCAAGACCAGCCTAGGCAACATAGTCTCTATTAAAAAGTAATAAAATAATTTTTAAAAAGATATTTTCTTTTTAAAATATCTTTTCTCTAAAGATGTATGTACAAGGTGTTCACTGCAGCATTGTTTTAAGAGTAAAAAGGTTTGAACCAACCTAGATTTCTATCAAAAATAAGCCGGAAAAGTAAATGATGGTGCAAATACACAATGAAATAACAGGCAACTGTAACAAAGAAAGGAAACTATGTACTGACATGGAATTGTTGACAACATATATCTGAAAATAGCAAGGTACAGCATAGTGTACAGTTTATCATTTGTGCAAAACAAGGAAAAAGACCACATGTGTATTTGCTTGTGTGGACAGGGAAGATCTCTGGAAGAATACACAAGGAACTGTAATACTTGTTGCCTCTGAGTGGGAAGTAGTCGCTGTGGGGAAAGGGTGAGAGGCATTTCATTCTACGCCATTTTGTACCTTTTATTTCAAACTATGTGAACATATTGTCTACTCAAAAAGTGTACGTCTGTAACTCTCCTAAAAATGAATTACAATATGTAAACTAAAGACATTACATACAAAAGTTGACATATACCCATGCAATCTATAAACAAAACACATTTATGGGGAAACAAGAAGTTATTAAATCAAGGTTGTAACAATCTTTTCCTTTTGCTATTTTTCCAGAATTGTTATGATGTGGTTATAGTAAGTAATTTTAAAGCAATTTTTCCATGTTTAACTTGACTTCCTCCATGATTCTACCAGTATTTCAATCAGTAATCATGGGCAGAAGAATGGAAATGAAGACTAAGGACTCCAGAATCCTCAAATTCACAATATATTCAACAAAGAAAAAAATCCCTGCCATCCTTAAAAAGTTGGCAAGTCAATAGTTTCCAACCCTTTATGAAAATACATGGGGTATAGGCTGGGAGTGGTGGCTCACAGCTGTAACCCCAGCATTTTAGAGGCCGACGCAGGTAGATCACTTGAGGTCAGGAGTTTGAGACCAGCCTGGCCAACATGGTGAAACCCCATCTCTACTAAAAATACAAAAATTAGCTGTTTGGTGGCACTTGCCTGTAATCCCAGCTACTCAGGAGGCTGAGTATTTCAATGTAATCACTTGATCCTGGGAGGCAGAGGTTGCAGTGAGCCAAGATCACACCACTGCACTCCAGCCTGGGAAACAAAGCGAGACTTCATCTCAAAAAAACAAAAAAGAAAATACATGGAGTATAAAGAACTACGAAAGAACGGTTCTTGGCTGAGCATGGTAGCTCCTGCACGTAATCCCAGCATCTTGGGAGGCTGAGGCAGGAGGGTTGCTTGAGGTCAGGAGTTCAAGACCAGCATGGTCAACATAGCAAGATTCCATCTCTACAAAAATTAAAAAAAAAAAAAAAAAGAAGTGGAAAAAGGAATGGTTCTCTAGCTAGGCAGTAAGAAGGCAGAGGGAAGCAAATCATTAAATTATGTAATGCACAGTTTCACAACCCGAGTAGAGGGCTCCTAGTTTCAAATAACCATTCTTTAATTTCTCATATTTTTTCTCATTCTCATCATAGGAAACCAAGGAAGCCACAGGTTATCCCTAACCTTCTATCTCCTAAACATCAAAACTAGTTTCCTTTCTGTTTAAAAAGGGGATGTTGGCCAGGCATAGTGGCTCACGCCTGTAATCCCAGCACTTTGAGAGGTTGAGGCAGATAGATCATTTGATGTCAGGAGTTTGAGACCAGCCTGGCCAACATGGTGAAACCCCGTCTCTACAAAAAATACAAAAATTAGCTGGGTGTGATGGCATATGCCTGTAGTCCCAGTTACTCGGAAGGTTGAGGTGGGAGGATGGTTTGAGTCTGGGAGGTGGAGGTTGCAGTGAGCTGAGATTACACCACTGTACTCCAGCTTGGGCAACAGAGTCAGATCTTGTCTCAAAAATAAAAATAAAAAATAAAAAATAAAGGAGAGGTGGAGAAAAGAGAGACTTTTAATTTAAAAGAAAAATAAAGAAAAAAGCACATCAAGTTGTCATAAAATCATTGCCTGTGTGTTTATGACGCAGGATAAAATAGATTTGGAAACATTCAAATGCCAGCTGAAGGAAAGGAGTTCTTCCCACCCCTGAAACAAGGTAAACAGTGACCCAGCTCTGTAATAAAAAGGAAACACGACAATCAGGGGGTTAACAGAGCTCGTCTGGTGTGGCCATGATCTGCGGCTTGGCCTCTTAGGCTGACATTCACTTGAAGTCTATCATCTGATATAGTCACTTTCTTGGTTGTAATCTATGAGCTGCCAGTGTTTACTTGTGAGACTGTCTGGGAGCAGGAAGGGAAGGAAGGTAAATATACCAAAGCCCAGCTGAGCAACTGACAGGTTTTACATTTTATTTCCAGGAAATGAGACAGTATTTTCACAAAGAAGAGGTAAGCCATCCATTCAAAATAGACACCGCCTTCAGAGGCAGCCACGGGATACACCCAACCTATCCAAAACAATTGTCAACGGAGGTGTTTCTGAGGTATCAAAACAGTAACAACAACAACAAACAAAAAACAAAAGAGAACTCAAATAACTCATTCGACATGTAGTGAGGCAGAGTCTATAAAGTACCCTAAAGCAGTTGGGTGCCGGGAATCCTGGTGGTGCTTCAGCCAATGATGGCAGCAGGGCTGGCCACTGTGGAAGGCAAGTGACTGAGGGCTTTCTAACTCAGTCTCTGTCCCACAAGACTTCTCAGTTGACCTTCAGAGCAGCGGAGTCACGGCTAGAGAGAATGCTCCAGACCATCTCAGGCTCCCATTGCCTGGCAGTCTTTCAAAGGCCCTTAGAGCATGGTCTTCAGAACAATCTCTTTGCTTTGGAGAAAAAGAAGAGAAATAAATAAATGAGGAGCTGGCATTTCCCTTCCCTGGACTCCCTGCTTCCAGCCTTGCCACTCTGTCTCTTCCTCACACAGCAGCCATAGCAAACTGAGAAAACAGAGGTCAGATCATGTTACTCTCACTCAAAGCCCATTCCTCATTCCTCTCATAGTAACAGTTAAAGCCAAAGTCCTTTCAAAGGCCTACAAGGCCCTATACAATCTGCATCTTGCCCAAGCTTCCTCTCCTCATCTCCTACCCATTCCCCAGTGTTCACTCCACTCCCCAGCACTGGCCTCTTTGCTGCCCCTCCAACATACCAGCACGCTCCCCCTTACCATTCCCTCTTTCCCCACACGGCAGCATGGCCACCTCCTTCAGAGCTTCCCTCAATAGTTCCTGCTCAGAGGTGCCTTCCTTGATTACCCTATCAAGCATTGCCAAGGCTTTTACCATCACCCCTTCTCCCCTTCTTGCTTGATTTTTCTCCACAGCATGAATCACATCTAACTTAGATTTTCACTTTTTACATCCTCAGCATCTAGAACAGTGCCTAGCACAAACCTGGCCCTCAATAAATCTGCTAAAGCATGTTAAAGGAGGGAATGAATTATATACAAGAATAGACAGGGAGAGGCGGGAGTTCTTCCTGTGTCCAGAGAGGAAGGGGACAAGAAAGGCTATTTACTTACTAGCCTCCAGGCTTTTCCAATAGCTTCTGCTTCCTTGATCCCAGAAAGGTGGGGATCCTGGCCTATGCCAAAGGCACAATAAAGTCACCGAGCAAATTTTCCCCTTTCTCTGAGACTGAATTCTGGAATGCTTTGGTAGGGGATTGAAAGGACTACAGAAGTTATTCGTCTCCCACTTCTGGGTAGCCTTTGAGGTGGTGGGCCTTGGGGCTGGGCATGCCTTCAGCCTTGGAGAGAGAGAACCAAGTGGGGTTCCCTCCCTCTTAGCTAACGGTCTCAGCTATTAGCTCACAGAAGAATACAGAAGCCACAAGAAAGAAATTACCTCGACGCCCCTCAAGCAAACTTCCTTGCCCCACCTCCCACATGAAACTCTTCCTTCTGTACAACAAAGAATGTACCCTTTTACTCTTCAAGACTAATTCCTTTCTGAGCTCTGCACTCCCTGTCTTCCCCTGCCTTCCAAAGAATCACACCCTATCCGCTATCTTGGTTTTCCAGCATGCCCTTCTCTACCGGCTCCTTTCAATCAGCAATTGAACATGCTCGAATCTCGTCTTTAAAAAACAACAAAAACTCCATTTCACCCTACTTCCTCCTCCAAATACAGCCTTCTTTTGGTGGTGGTCCTCACCATCTTAGTCACAGCCAAATGTTGTGAAGAAGTTGTCCATTCTTTCTGGACTCCCTCATCTCATACTCACTCCCCAATCACTGTAAACTGACGTCTTTTTTTTTTTTTTTTTTTTTTGAGACGGAGTCTCGCTCTCAGTGCAGTGGCCGGATCTCAGCTCACTGCAAGCTCCGCCTCCCGGGTTCTCGCCATTCTCCTGCCTCAGCCTCCCGAGTAACTGGGACTACAGGCGCCCGCCACCTCGCCCGGCTAGTTTTTTTTTTTTTGTATTTTTTAGTAGAGACGGGGTTTCACCATGTTTGCCAGGATGGTCTCGATCTCCTGACCTCATGATCCGCCCGTCTCGGCCTCCCAAAGTGCTGGGATTACAGGCTTGAGCCACCGCGCCCGGCGGTAAACTGACTTTTGACTCCACCATCCCCCATGACTTATAGTAGATAAAGTCACTGATATCCCACATGCCTGCACACTCAATGGGCAATTTTTCATCCTTATCTTGTTTAATGTCTCAGTAGCATTTCATATACGGACTTCTCACTTTATAACTCTTCATAAACACGTATTTACTGAAGAGCTACCATGTGCCAAACACTCTTCAATGCCCTGAGAATACTACAAGGAGTAAGATAAAATTCCTGCCCTCAAGGAGTTTAGAAATCTAGAGGCAAGAGTACACTAACAAATATTATTTCAATCTGGTAAATGCTTTCAAAGAAATAATAGGGCAATGTCTAGAATGTAATGAGGGGGGTCTACCATAGACAACAGTGTGGCCCAGCAAGGCTCAAAGGACACCATGTAATGTCTGTTTTTTTGAGACGGAGTCTCGCTCTGTGCCCCAGGCTGGAGTGCAGTGGCCGGATCTCAGCTCACTGCAAGCTCCGCCTCCTGGGTTCACGCCATTCTCCTGCCTCAGCCTCCCTAGTAGCTGGGACTACAGGCGCCCGCCACCTCGCCCGGCTAGTTTTTTGTATTTTTTAGTAGAGACGGGGTTTCACCGTGTTAGCCAGGATGGTCTTGATCTCCTGACCTCGTGATCCGCCCGTCTCGGCCTCCCAAAGTGCTGGGATTACAGGCTTGAGCCACCGTGCCCGGCCTGTCTTTTTTTTTTTTTTTTTAAGAGATGGGGTCTGGCTCTTTTGCCCAGGCTGGAGTACAATGGCACAGTCACAGCTTACTGGAGACTTAAACTCCTGGGTTCAAGGGATGCTCCAGCCTCAGCCTCCTGAGTAGGCAGGACCACAGGTATGTGCCACCATGCCTAATTTTTTTTTTTGAGATGGGGGTCTCACTGTGTTGCCCAGGCTGGTCTTGAACTCCTGGCATCAAGTGATCCTCTCACCTCAGCCTCCCAAGTAGCTGTGAGGACAGCCGTGTACCAGCTCTAGTGTCATTTGTTGCCTGCCCCACATACCTCTTTTCCCAGCTCTCTCTTTGACCATTCATCAGACTGTCCTGTAGGCCCTTCCTCTACTACTCATCCTCTAATGTTGGTGTTTCTCACGGCTAAGAACTTGCCTTTTGGCTCTTAATACCACAGAGAGGGTAACAGTGGTTCATCCACTTCCATGGCTCATGATCCCCAAACCCAGGATCTCAACTTGGCCTGTCCTTCAGGCTTCAGATCCACACATTCAAATACCCACTGAACAGCTCCATTGATGCCCTCAGGTGCCTTAAACTTTTCAGTTGAGAACTAAATTTGTCTGCCCCAACTGCTCCTATTTTAGTAAATGCATCATCATCAACTCAGGTGCCCCTAATAGAAAGAAACCCGGACATGATCTGAGCTCCCCTGCACTCCCCACAGCATATCAGTCCCACAGACCTGTGGATTCTACCTCCTTAACTACCTCTTGAATCTATCCACTCTGGCCATCCCTGCTGCTACTTCTCTAGCCTAGCCACCATCATCGCTGGCCATGATTACTGCCTTTATTCTTGTTTCCAGAACCATGTAGTCTCTTCACTACAGCCAGACTAACCTATCCAGAAAAACACAAACATCAACAGTCAGATCTCCACTTAATATCTTCTGATAGTTTCCCCCTGCACCTAGACTAACTCTGCAACATGTGTGTAACACCCTTCATGACCCAGTCCTGCCTACTTTTCCAGGCTGAATGCTCAGTATTTTCTCTAGCACTCTGTACTTCCCTCAGCCCCTACAAACCCCTTGCTTTTGCTTCTTGTCCTTCCACCTAAAATATACACTCCATGTCCTTCACTGACTCGGGGAAGACTTTCCTTGACTCAGCACCCTTTATTATTCATATTGTAGGATTTTACTATAAGGAGCCTAGGGCCTGCACTTAGAGCAAAAGTTCCACGAGGGGAGAGGTTGCACATGCCCTCTTTGCTTTTATCCCCAAGCACTTAGCATTTAGTAGGAGCTAAGAAAAAGGAAAGACCCAGGACTGGGCATGGTGGCTCATGCCTATAACCCCAGCACTGTGGGAAGCTGAGGGCTGATTCAATGAGCACAGGAGTTCGAGACCAGCCCAGGCGACACAGTGAAACCCCATCTCGGCCGGGCGCCGTGGCTCACGCCTGTAATCCCAGCACTTTGGGAGGCCGAGACGGGCGGATCACAAGGTCAGGAGATCGAGACCACGGTGAAACCCCGTCTCTACTAAAAATACAAAACAAAAATTAGCTGGGCGTGGTGGTGGGCGCCTGTAGTCCCAGCTACTTGGGAGGCTGAGGCAGGAGAATGGCGTGAACCTGGGAGGTGGAGCTTGCAGTGAGCCAAGATCGCGCCACTGCACTCTAGCCTGGAGGACAGAGTGAGACTCCGTCTCAAAAAAAAAAAAAAAAAAAAAAAAAGAAACCCCATCTCTGCAGAAAATACAAAAAATTAGCCAGGCATGGTGGTGCACACCTGTAGTCCCAGCTACTAGGGAGGCTGAGGTAGGAGGATGCTTGAGCCCAGGAGGTGGAGGTTTGCAGTAAGTAAGCTGAGATCATGCCACTGCACTCAGCCTGGGCGACAGGAAAAAAAAGGAAAGACCCAGAAGAAAGGAAGCAAGGAAGAGATTTTCTTTGGGGTTGGTTCTGGTTCAAGTTTAATGAGACAAGGGTAAAAGCAGTCCAAACTCTCCAGGGTACAGAAAGTAATTGAAGTAGAAGCCCTAGCCAGGAAAAGGAGCATGTCTGGTTATATCAAGAACCATAGCAGTAGGCAGTTGGACAGAATATATATCCAGCTGATGAGGTATAACCAGACACTCTCTATGATTAGTTCATAGAATATCAACTTATTTGAGCTTGCTCTAAAAATACTCAGTGTTCATCTAGGGTTAACCAAGAAACTCAAAGAAAAGTTGCTTTGGTTAATGATGCTACTCTATATTTGCACAGGTAGTCTCCTACAATAGACATTCCTGGAAGTAGGTATGAAAAATCATAAAATTACATGTTAGGAGGGAAGGAGGACCCATTTTTTAGAGGGCCAAAATAACTGTATTATCACTAAAAATCAAAAAAGGGCAGGAGAAAATTTTACTGTGGGAAATAGCAATGAACAATCTGAAGTGTCTCCTGCTAAACACCAGAGATGGCCAGAACTGCTCGTGTTCCATCTCCAGGCCCTTTTCCCAGCCTGATGGACAAGCTAGGCTGGTGGGCTGACAGCTGGGCTGCAGCCTCCAGCAGCAATGGGATCCCACCGTGGCCAGCAAGCACTGATTTTCACTCTCAGTACAACATGGTGCAGGGCTCACTGGAGTCACTGACTCTCCTGCATTGGACTCCTCAGGGTGTGTTTAAAGCTATCGTAGCCCAGCAGTCAAAGTCAGCCCTGGATCTCTCAACCGGGGCATGCATGGTTCCCTTAAACTCAATCTTCCATACATTTAGGGTGCACTGAAAGATGATTAATAGCATCTAGGAAGGCCACTCTCCTAAACTGTGAAAACTTTTCTGGGTGCCGGCAAGACGGCAGCAGCTTTTGGTGAAAGGGAGAAGACACTCTACCACAGAGCACGAAGTCAGAGAACAGCCTTTTGACCTCCAGAGGAAGGACCATTCGGAAATCACAAGGATTACAGAGACAATAAGGAATTCAAGGTTCTAGGACTTCCTGGGTTGCTACTCCATACAGTCCAATTAATCCCACAGCAGACCTCTACTAAGTTTCACTAGGTGAAGAGTTCCTATGATGCCCTTGTCATTTCAAACTGTGTATTCTGAGGTGTCAATAAGAGTGATAGGGGGAAAAAAAATTAGACCAGGCGCAGTGGCTCACACCTGTAATCCTGGCACTTTGGGAGGCTGAGGCAGGTGGATTGCTTGAGCTCAGGAGTTCGAGATCAGCCTGGGCAACATGGTGAAACCCTATCTCTACAAAAACTACAAAATATTAGCTGGGTGTGGTGGCACGCACCTGTGGCCCCAGCTACTTGGGAGGCTGAGGTAAGAGGATTACCTGAGCCTGAAGGCCAAGGCTACAGTGAGCTGTGATCACGCCACTGCACGCCAGCCTTTTTCAAGAAAAACAACAACAAAAAAAAGAATGACAAAGGAAAGAAATTCAAGAGAGGAAAAACCACACCTTGATGACAAGGAAGGATACTAGGACACAAAAGAAGAGAAGGAAAAAAGAAGGGGGATGAATAGGGAAGTGGTGAGAGAGAAATTAAAAAGCTTCTAGTAACAAGTCTGATAATGTTCCATCCCATTACAATTTTGCAAAGCATACTTTTTCTTTCTTTTTTTTCTTTTTTGAGACGAAGTCTCACTCTGTTGTCCAGGCTGGAGTGCAGTAGCGTGATTTTGGCTCACTGCAACCTCTGCCTCCCAGGTTCAAGCAATTCTCCTGCCTCAGCCTCCTGAGTAGCTGGGATTACAGGTGTGTACCACCACGCCCAGCTAATTTTTGTATTTTTAGTAGAGATGGGGGTTTCACCATATTGGTCAGGCTGGTGTCAAACTCCTGACCTCGTGATCTGGCCCCCCTCAGCCTTCCAAAGTGCTGGGATTACAGCTGTGAGCCACAGTGCCCAGCCTGCATACATTGTTTAAAGTAAAAAAATCTTAAGAGCCAGACGCAGTGGCTTACGCCTGTAATCCCAGCACTTTGAGAGGCAGAGGTGGGCGGATCACCTGAGGTCGGGAGTTCGAGACCAGCCTGACTAACAAGCAGAAGCCCTATCTCTACTAAAAATACAAAATTAGCCGGGCGTGGTGGCGCATGCTTGTAATCCCAGCTACTTGGGAGGCTGAGGCAGAAGAACCGCTTGAACCCGGAAGGCGGAGGTTGTGGTGAGCTGAGATCGTGCCATTGCACTCCAGCCTGGGCAACAAGAGAGAAACTCCATCTCAAAAAAAAAAATAAAAATTCTTAAGAATACAGTGTTATATACTATTTGAGTACAAGCATGTGGACACTTCTGCCTCATCCTGACCTTGCCACGATCCATTTTCTCTTAGACAAACACTGTCTTATACAAGGCAGGCAGAAATGCTGACTTCATGCAAATGACCCTGATTCTCCAGGGACAGAACTGAGTAGGTTACAATTACCTGCTAACAAGTACTCTCTCTGGAAGAGAGAGGATTACTGCTGCCACTCCCTCAAAAATCCCTTTAAAAGGCTGTCTTTCAGCAAAGGAGGATGGGCAATATCAGGGAAAGCCTTACAGGTGGGCTGACAGATACTCCTCAGAGCTTGGGCTTTGCCAGTTTCTCCTGTCCTGTGTTGGGACCACCCTCTACTTAGCCTATAGGAAGCTGGCAAGAGATACAGGCCATGTGGTCTGACCTGGATACATCTTCCCAGACACCCCCAACCTCTGGAGGGGACTTTGTGTCACAGATTTACACAATAGTTCACAAACAACTCACACATGTGAAGGCCATGGCACACTCTAACTAGTAGCCACAATTCACTATTATAGTAGCAAGGGGCCAGGCGCAGTGGCTCACGCCTGTAATCCCAGCACTTTGAGAGGATGAGCGGGGCATATCACCTGAGGTCAGGAGTTGGAGACCAGCCTGACCAACATAGTAAAACCCCGTCTCTACCAAAAATGCAAAAATCAGCTGGCTATGGTGGTGTGCACCTGTAATCCCAGCTACCCAGGAGGCTGAGGGAGGAGAATCACTTAAACCTGGAAGAGGAAGGTTGCAGTGAGCCAAAATCGCGCCATTAAACTTCAGCCTTTCAGCCTGGGCAACAAGGCAAGACTCCATCTCAAAAAAAAAAAAAAAAAAAAAAAAAAAAAAAAAAAAAAAAAAAAATTGTAGCAAGGCAGCTAAGGAATATAGTTTGAAAAAGCCCCTTGGTTGAAAATCACTGTTCTAAAGGACCAAGGAGATTTTATTTCTACATTGCTTGTTATTTTCTGAGTACAACCCAAAGAAACTGCTAGGAAAAGCAAAACATAAGAGTTTTAACACTCTTGTCAACCAACTAACATTGAATGAGAACGAAATAAACGGGAGGGGAGCAGCTGACAGAAGACTGCTCTCTCACCTCACCAGCTCCAGAGGGAGATCATCTATAGGGGATTTCAAAAAAACTTTTCCATTCAGAAAAAGTCTCATGTCAATATCCCAGAGAGCCACAGTGACTCATGATACAGGACAGTCTGTTATCTGTCCTAGCTCCAGAGCATCCATCTCCAACTCAGGACCCAGCATCCTAACATTCCCATCCTCCTCCTCTCCTCTGGTCTCACACAAGAGATCAATGGCTAATCAGTCATGAGACTCTACTCCTCCCACTGACATATGAAGCTTCAATAACCAGCCCAGGAGGCCTAGAAGTGAGGCTGCTCTTGGTGAAATCAGAATACAGGCATGTCTGCATGGGCAACCCCCTGCTGCCACAGGCAGGCAGGTCTCCTCTGAATTGATAAGAGCAATTCCTGCTCCAGGGCCTGCAGTGGTAGGACTCTGACAATTATAGGCTTGCCAGTCCTAGTTCCCAGATCCTAAACTTGGTCCTTTTTAAAAATTCCAATGCAACAGGGATTAAACCAGCTTTCAGTTGGCCGTGGAATATGGAAGGAAGGTTGGTATTTAAACCGAGAATTTTCTCTAAACCCAGTGAAGCTGTTGATAGCTCTGGCATGTCTTTCCCTAAATCAGGTCTCAGAAAACCTGTCTGTCTCTAGAGAAAACTTCAAAGCTGCATTCGGTGCGATAACTACAGAAACCAAGATGGGTGCCAGAACTGCTCCCAGCCAATGCATTTAACAGGGAAGCTGACTCATTTTACTGTGTAGCCCTCTAGTGTTACAAAAAAAGTGAGAGACACCCTCTTTAGCCTTTGGAGAGAAAAAGGGTATCTGTTATTACTCCGCAGAATTAGCTCTGTGTAATAGGAGCCAGACGTAAACTTAGGACACAGGGCCCAAGGCCCTTCTTTCCCTTTTTTTTTTTTTTTTTTTTTGAGATAGAGTCTTGCTCTGTCGTCCAGGCTGGAGTGCAGTGGTGCAATCTCGGCTCACTGCAACCTCTGCCTCCCAGGTTCAAATGATTCTCTTGCCTCAGCCTCCCAAGTAGCTGTGACTACTGGCGTGTGCCGCCACACCCAGCTAATTTTTGTATTTTTAGTAGAGATGGGCTTTCACCATGTTGACCAGGCTGGTCTCGAACTCCTGACCTCATGATCCGCCCATCTTGGCCTCCCAAAGTGCTGGGATTAGAGGTGTGAGCCACCGTGCCCAGCCTTTTCTTTCCCTAATGTTTTGTGAAGCCATTTACCATGCTTAGATTGCAGGGAAAGAACTTAGGTGGTAGACTGGGTGAAGAAAGCCCATGGGTGTCCCTAGGTCTGCCTCCAACCCCATCCCCCGACTCAGCAGACTTCAGTTCAAAGGCCACAACCTGATCTTGGCCAGATCTGGGTTCCCAGATCACCGCTCCTCTCAAAAAGGGAAAGAGGGAAGAAAAAACATTCGCAAAGCCTCCATAGGTACTTTCTAAGCCTTGGCATCATGTGAATATTATGTCTCGTGTGGGCCACACTGGGAACTGGGGCAGGGCAGGTCACTGCTTCTCATGCCTGTGTTTTGCTTGTGCTACTGTCTCTGCTTAGAAAGCTAACTGCCTAGGGAAGCTTTAAGGCTCATTCACATGTCATTTCCTTGATGAAGCTTTCTCCCATACCTGCACCTCCCCAGGCCAAATCAGATGTGTCCCCTCCTTTGAAGTTTCATAGCACCCTGATAAGGAACTCATCACACTATCTACTTGCCTTTCTATCTTCTCCACCAGACTGTTCATGCTGTAAGGGATGAGATAATGTCTTATTTATCTTTTTCTCCTGAGGCCTAGTGTAGTATTCCTATAAATGCTTATGGAGTGATGGGAGGTGAAAAGGAAGAACAATGGGATTCTGCCAGAATCAAGTAGCTCTTGGAGGTGAAATTCTTTGGGGGCTTAAATTTAGGCACAAAACCCAGTAGCATACAGCTGTTAGTAAAGTGGTAAAACTTCAGTTCCAAACAGCCAACTTTCAAAGGCCGCTCTGCCCTCCCACAGGTCAGAATGTATTCCTTGGGCATAACAGGCACAGACACACGTCCTGCTCGGCCTTTGCAACAAGCCTGCTGCCTCCATTCTGGCTGACCAATCGAGGGCCAGTTTCAAACTACAGCTGCTTGCAAGTCAGCATCAGATTCCTGGCCCTACTATCCTATTTATAACTCACTGTATACTCAACTCAAGGTTTTTTCAACACCTGGACAGCAACAGAAGTGTCTTGACAACAGCACCATCTAGTGATTGGTACAGCAAAACGTCTGACTGCGTGTGTTTTTTAAAATCACATCTTTATTTTACCTCCACAACCAAGGCACACATACGTAGCCTCCCACTTCCCTGCTGCTCAAGTAACAGTTGAGGTTAATTCTATCTCAACTCTTCCTCTCATGCATTATCTTTAACTCCCTTTACTCCTCCCCATTTATTCCACCTCTTCCCTAGTTGAAGAATTGTTTATCTGACTCTCTTTCCAAAAAAATTTGTTGAAGTTTGGAAGTAAAAAAGTCCTTTCTTGAGGGGTAGGGATTCTCACACCCACTCACCTTTTCGTTCCCTAATGAGAACAATTCGTCGTTCTTTCACTTCTGAGCTCAGATTATTTACCATTTTATTAATGCAATTGTCCAGAACCAAAGAGTACGTTTTGGACTCAATGTCCTTCCGACAAATGGGGCATTCTCTCTTCCGCTTCATCCATTCATTGATACAGTAGGAGCAGAAACTGTGGGCACAGTTCAAGGTGACAGCCTACAACAGGAATGTGAACACACATATCAGAACTTTCATGCTTACTTTCTCAGGATGCTTCTGATCTCAAAGTTAGGCCAGGAGGGAATTTCAAAGGCCAAATGGAAAATCAACCACAATCCCATCTTGAGGGCTTACAAAGAGTATCAGAATCATTCTTGGGGTTGGGCCAGGCGTGATGGCTCATGCCTATAATCCCGGCACTCTGGAAGGCCGAGGTGGGTGGGTCACCTGAGGTCAGGAGTTCGAGACCAGCCTGGACAACATGGTAAAACCTCGTCTCTACTAAAAATATGAAAATTAGCCAGTCATGGTGGTGCACACCTCTAATCCCAGCTACTCAGGTGGCTGAGGCATGAGAATTTCTTGAACCCAGGAGGTGGAGGTTGCAGTGGGACAAAAATCGCGCCAGTGCAGTCTGGCCTGAGTGACAGAGGGAGACTGTCTTTAAAAAAAAAAAAAAAAAAATCGTTCTTAGGGTTGGGAAATTTTGAGCTTTATGTTAGACAATTCTTTTATTTTCTCAAAGTTAAGGGATTTGTCTGTTTCAGTCCACCGAGACCACGCTCCCAGTGTGGGCTGGCCACCTTGCAAACAAAATGTTACTGGATATGAGTAGGACTAATAAGTGTGTGAATGCTTACACCTGTAATCCTAGCACTTGGGGAGCTGAAGAAGGTGGACTGCTTGAGCCAGGAATTCAAGACCAGCCTGAGACATGGTGAAATCCCATCTCTACAAAAAAAAAAAAAAAAAAAAAAAAAAAAAATATATATATATATATATATATATAGCCGGGCATGGTGGCACAGTCTGTAGTCCCAGCTACTCAGGAGGCTGGGGTGGGAGGATCACTTCAGCCCGCGAGCTAGAAACTGCAGTGAGCCATGACGGCGTCACTGTACTCTAGCGTGGACAACAGAGTGAGACATTGTCTGAAAAAAACTAACAAACAAACAAAAACAAACAATAAATATTATTAGTTTACACCAATCTGATGCTTTTGTAAAACAAATTTTTCAAAAAGAAAAACAAATTTATGTCTTGCTAATTAACATATGAAAGGAAACACATACTAAATTTTCAGTACAGAGAATTATATAAGATATCATTTCTAAAACTGAAAAAGTAAAATAATATAGAAGGCAACTAAAAATGCTGGGCAAAAAAAAGAAATGAAAAAAGTAAAAACATAATGGGTTTATTGACAATGCCTGAATATCTAAGTAAACATGCCAATGAAGAGAGAAAGCAAAAAGAAGCCTGTATTTGTGGGGCTCCTCTGAGTAATCCCTCTGGTCAATTTCTGCCAGAGCCCTTTTCACTCTGGAGAATACAAACCTTTCTCTTTGTTACTTTTGTTTATGCACATCTCCTAAGATACAAGGCTCTTGTATCCTATGCTCAAAAGTGCTCATTCTTGCTCTTAGGATAACAGTGCAAAATAACACTGATATTACGTATTTTTCAAATGCCAAGTTGAGCACAGAAGCTAGGAAACACTGTGTTTATTATATAAGACAAGCTCTCATAAACAGTACTGAAAACCTATGTGATAAAAATGAATCACTGAGGCTTACTGTATCCCCAGCACTTTGGGAGGCTGAGGTGGGCAGATCACCTGAGGTCAGGAGTTTGAGACTGCCTGGCCAACATGATGAAATACCATCTCTACTAAAAATATTAAAAAAATTAGCCAGGCATGGTGGTGGGTGCCTGTAGTCCCAGCTACTCGGGAGGCTGAGGCAGGATCACTTGAACCCAGGAGGTGGAGGTTGCAGTGAGCCAAGATCACACCATTGCAATCCAGCCTGAGCGACACAGTGAGACTCTGTCTCAAAAATAAACAAATAAATTAAATAAAACATATTTCTGAGACTGATTTTAAGAGGTAACCAGTAAAGTAGATAAGATAGTATTCCGTAAACAAAACACAGGTCAAGTTGTTTATGTCTTATATGTCTCTGCAGATGCTCCAGGTTGGCTAACTCATCATTTATTTCAATCCGTTTCTTGTCTTCCTCTTCTAGAGTCCATAAGCCTTGTCAAAACAACACAGAGCTTCTCCAAAGTAGAGAATCAGATGACTAGAAATTATGGGGGAAGTTACGATCTGAAGTCTAAGTGGACCCAGAGCAAAAGAAAAAGGTCTGCCCAAGAGAGATTTTTCAAGAGGCTAACAGACCCAACCTCCCTAAAGATCACCTGAGAAAAGAAAGCTGTGCGTATATGCGCTTTCTTTTTTTTTTTTTTTTTTTTTGAGACGGAGTCTCACTCTGTCACCCAGGCTGGAGTGCAGTGGTGCGATATCACTTCACTGCAACCTCCACCCCCTGGGTTCAAGTAATTCTCCTGCCTCAGCCTCCTGAGTAGCTGGGATTACAGGTACATACCACCATGCCCGGCTAATTTTTGTACTTTTAATAGAGATGGGGTTTTGCCATGTTGACCAGGCTGATCTTGAACTCTTGACCTCAGGTGATCCGCCCACCTTGGCCTCCCAAAGTGCTCGGATTATAGGCATGAGCCATTGCACCCTGCCTACATTTTTTTTTTCTTTTTCTTTTCTTTTTTTTTTGGGACGGAGTCTCGCTCTGTCGCCCAGGCTGGAGTGCAGAGGCGCGATCTCGGCTCACTGCAAGCTCCACCTCCCAGGTTCATGCCATTCTCTTGCCTCAGCCTTCTTTTTCTTCAGCCTTGCTCTGTTGCCCAGGCTGGAGTACAATGGTGTGATCTTGGCTCACTGTAGCCTCAGCCTCCCGACTAGCTGGGACTACATGCACACACCACCATGCCTGGCTGATTTTTGTATTTTTAGTAGAGATGGGGTTTCACCATGTTGGCCAGTCTGGTCTCAAACTCCTTACCTCAAGTGATCCTTCTGCACTCGGCCTCCCAAAATGGTGGGATTACAGGTGTGAGCCACTGTGCCTGGCCTTCTTTTTAAAGGAGTCTGAAAAGCACTGTCATTTAGTAACTTGAGTTTAACACTTGTGGTCTAAGGTGAACTGGTCACAAATGGCAGAATTTGTTAAATAAATAAATAAGTCAGTGCAAAAATATGACAGGCTAACAAATGGTAGAGGTTTCAAGTTTCCATAAGGAGCCTCAGAGTCCCTGAAATATACTCAGCTTGGGCCCTGAATTCCCAAAGTGACCACATTTTAATGGCGTTTACCCCCTCGTTTAAAAGGCTGCACTATAAGCATATTCTCAGCATTGGGCCCATTCAGAGTAAAGAAAGAATAGCTTTTACTGAGCAGCTTTATTCTGATACTTCCAAAATCTAATTTGGCCCTGTTTTCCCCTCAACAACAAAGAGATAAAGGCTTCACTGCAGCTAAAAATGTTGATCATACCAAATAAACATTTAAGAACAGATGAAATGCCAAAAAAGGACAGTGAAGGGACAGAAGATTATAAAAACAAATGAGAAATGGTCACCTCTAGAGGTCACTTTGAAATCAAATAGTTATAAGTTCCTGGAAGAAAATCTCTTCAGAATGTTCCCCTATAGTAGAAGCAGGCTGTATAGCCCAAGCTCCATTCAGGGTTGGGAGAATAAGAAGGGGTTGGCCAGGTGTGGTGACTCACACCTGTAATCCCAGCACTTTGGGAGGCCGAGGTGGGCAGATCACCTGAGGCCAGGAATTCGAGACCAGCCTGGCCAACATGGCAAAACCCCATGTCTACTAAAAATACTAAAACTTAGCCAGGGGTGGTGGCATGTGCCTGTAATCCCAGCTACTCAGGAGGCTGAGGCACAAGAACTGCTTGAGCCTGGGAAGTGGGGGTTGCAGTGAGCCAAGATCGCAGCACTGCACTCCAGCCTGGGTGACAGAGTGAGACTCTCTCTCAAAAAAAAAAAGAAGGGGTGAGCAAAAGAAGGGGTGAGCAACTTCATTACCTCAATGAAGTATTCTGAACAAATAATACATTGGAGCTCATTCTCTAGCACATCATTCATGTGGCTGAGAACTTCTTCCTTCTGTGCTTGCACCATCTCCTTCTCTTCCTGCAAGACACACAATCCTACCTGTCATTCAGAGAACCAACAAAAATGCAAAAGGGGACAGGGAGCAGGGTTAATTATTTAGAAGAGGATTCAGTCTTAATGAATGATTCATTCTGGTGTAGCAACATTAAGAATAGAACACTTTCCCTAAGGGTTATTGTTAATAATTGTTTTCTAATACAGAGCACTAACCTCCTTTCTTTCCTCTCCCTACTTGCTATGGTGTGAATGTTTGTGTTTCCTCCCAAATTCCCATGTTGACACTTATTTCAAATGTGATGGTATTAAGACGTGGGGCCTTTGGGAGGTGACTAGGTCATGAGGGCTCCATGCTCATAAATGGGCCCCTTTATAAAAGGGGCCCAAGGAGAGCTCATGTGCCCCTTCCACCATGTAGGGACACAGCAAGACTCTATCTATGAATCAGAAGATAGCCCTCACCAGACACCAAATATGCCAGTATCTTGATCTTGGATTTCCCAACCTCCAGTACTGTGAGAAATAAATTTCTGTTGTTTGTAAGCTACGCAGTTTATGGGTCTTTTTTGTAGTAGCCTGAATGGACTAAAACACCACTTTTTCAGTATTTGTTTTGCAGCTTCTGTCTCCTTCCCCAAAATTAGTCAAATGAGAAAAATGCAGGTGGTATACTAACCACACTAACCACCCAACACCAGATGGGACATTAAGTAGTTTATAGCAAGCCGTAGTTCAGATGTTACATAAGATCATCCCAAACAATTTAAAACTCACTGGACAAGAAAAGAGGCATGAATAGTCCAGAGAGGCAGGACACTTGAATTAGTTATAAAGTTAAAGTGTTCTTTGCAGCTGCCTTTTCTATAAAGTAAGGCACACCTGGCCGGGCGCGGTGGCTCAAGCCTGTAATCCCAGCACTTTGGGAGGCCGAGACGGGCGGATCACGAGGTCAGGAGTTTGAGACCATCCTGGCTAACACGGTGAAACCCCGTCTCTACTAAAAAAATACAAAAAGCTAGCCGGGCGAGGTGGCGGGCGCCTGTAGTCCCAGCTACTTGGGAGGCTGAGGCAGGAGAATGGCGTCAACCCGGGAGGCGGAGCTTGCAGTGAGCTGAGATCCGGCCACTGCACTCCAGCCCGGGCGACAGAGCAAGACTCCGTCTCAAAAAAAAAAAAAAAAAAAAGTAAGGCACACCTCTGGAGGCAGAAGGCTGGAGAAAGACCTCTTGAATTACCTTCAGGCTCCATGCTCTATGATACCTGCCACTTCCCACTCCTGCAGAGGCCTGCAGTAACATCTCCCCGGCTTTCCCCAAGAGTGTGGACACAGTTTTTAAGGAGGATCCTAGGTATGCTCTCTTGAAGCAGACATTTATTCATCCCCAAAACAGAAAGCATTAAGAGCCCCTGAGGGGGACAGGATAGGCCATTTGAGGTGTATTTGAGTGGCTGGCTCATTTTTCATCTTTTTGTTTTCTTTTCCAATCAAAGCAAAGACTGGCAGACTGCTTAGGGCAGTGAAGAAAGTCTGGACCCCCTTAACTATAGTCAAATTGCCTGAGAACTTAAGAATCACTGGGTTTAAAAAGATGTGGTAGTTTCTTGGAGGTTGGAGAGGAAGGTATTATGTGATTTAAACAGGAAATCAAACCAACTAAAGTCCCTCCTTCAGCTCTAGGTCTGTACATGGAGAGGGTGGGATGAGAGATGCAGTCAGACTCAGGTATTAATTTCAGGTCAGAGGTTGCAAATTGGTGGCCTGTGGACTGGATCCACCCTGCAGACTTGTTTAATTTGGCCTTCACATGAAAGAAAACACACACAAAAAGCTGAAGTTGGTGCCAATATTTAAAATTTGGGATATTTCACTTAAACATTTGGACTTTCATCTGCTGTGGAAAAATCAGAAGATCTGACAACACTGGGCCTGCACTTCTGGATGGCAACAATTGGCTGAGCAGAGAAGAGTTGCCTCCTGGGATGGGGGTGTGGGCAAATACCCCATCCAATGAACCATAGCCCACACAGCTCCCTACTGTGTTCTCACATTCAGGCCACTTCACTCACTTGGATTACCAGTCTGGCCCTGGTGGGCATTTAAGTTTATAACCCCTAATTCAAGAGTTCTCCTGATTTGACATAGGAAGGAATTGTATTAAGTAATTCACTTTACTTTATGTAATTCAAATTACATAGTTCAGGAGGAACTATTTCTTGACTACAATATTCCTCAGTCTGTATCAGTGACACACCCTGAAGGAGTACCCACCATAGACAAAGGACTAGAATGCAGGATGCAAGTGCCTTATTCCCAGCATTTTGCTTCTGAACAAGGGAAGGAAATAGATCTTGTCTGACAGGCAGAACCTTCTATAGACCTCTATAACCTTATAGATTATTTCCCCAGAGGCAAGGAGCAGCCATAATTTCTCTCATTCTCCATAGCAACCCTTACACTGTTGAAAATGCTGAGTTGCATGCACTAACCAAATTCTAAACTTCCATCTTCTTTCCAGTACCTTGGTCTGCTCTAATTCTTTGTTCTTGGCTTGAATGATTGCTTCAAAGTCCTTCTTGCTGCGATTTAGCTCTTCCATTAGAGCCCAATGCTGCAAAAACATAGCAGATACATACTCAGGATGAACTACAATGCAACCTTCCTTTTAGCCACAAACATGCCTGTTCTCTCCCTCTAGTTAGTGACTTTGGTTCAGGGATCGATAAAATGGCAATTTCAAAATAATACCTTTATTCCATCGGGCTATGTTACCTACCTGCTGCTTTTTTTCAGGGGAGATGGCAGTTAGGGAAGGAGGCCACCAAATGCACCGGGGCCTCTAACACTAACCCATCATTGGTGGCCATCCATGTCAACTGAAGAACTTTCACTGCGTCCCAGAGTCTGCTTCTATAGGTTTGGCTTGAAGCCCAGATATGTGCTTTTTTTTTTTTTTAAGCCATGTAAGTGATTGTGGGAACAGTATTTAAGAACTAGTAAGTAGGCTGGGCGCGGTGTCTCAAGCCTGTAATCCCAGCACTTTGGGAGGCCGAGACGGGCGGATCACAAGGTCAGGAGATCGAGACAATCCTGGCTAACATGGTGAAACCCCGTCTCTACTAAAAAAATACAAAAAACTAGCCGGGCGAGGTGGCAGGGAACCTGTAGTCCCAGCTACTCGGGAGGCTGAGGCAGGAGAATGGCATGAACCCGGGAGGTGGAGCTTGCAGTGAGCTGAGATCCGGCCACTGCACTCCAGCCTGGGCGACAGAGCAAGACTCTGTCTCGGAAAAAAAAAAAAAACAAAAAAACAAAAAAACAAAAAAGAAAAAAAGAAACAAAAGAAAGAAAAAAAAAAAAAAGAACTAGTAAGTAATTACAAGCTATTCAGAACTGGAAGCGGCTTTTATGAAATAATCAGGAGGAAATGGGAATCAGCGAAATTAGATACTCATTTTTATTGAAATAAAAAAATCTTTAACCTATTTATTCTACAAATCACACACTACATGCTCATAAGATAATGCTGCCTGAACCCTGCCAGTGTCTTCTGGAAGAAGGCACACCCAGGAGCTAACAGCTCATTCATTGTGACTAAATGCCTATGCTGAATGTCAAGAGGTTCCACATATATGAAACATAATTTATGAGCACTCTCATGCTTAAGTATAGCTTATACTTTAGAATCTCACCTCAAATTCTTTTTAAAAGAAGGTGGAGTAAAGGTAAGTATTTTTGAAAAGATATTATTCAAGAACCAAATTTTAAAATGTGTGATCTCCTGACAAAAAAAAAAAAAAAAAAAAAGCAGTTATATCAGAAGGCCTGGGTCTTCAACTTGACTTACTAATGAGATATGTGCATTTTAACCTTCTCATCTATAAAATGGAAAATACAGCCGGGCATGGTGGCTCATAATACCTGTAATCCCAGCACTTTGGGAGGCTGTGCTGGGTAGATCACTTGAGCTCAGGAGTCTGAGACCAGCCTGGGCAACATGGTGAAACCCCATTTCTACCAAAAACACAAAAAATTTGTCAGGAATGCTGGCACGCGCCTATGGTTCCAGCTACTCAGGAGGCTGCAGTGGGAGGATCACTTGAGCCCAGGAAGCGGAGGCTGCAGTGAGCTGAGATTGCACCGCTGTACTCCAGCCTGGGTGACAGAACAAGACGCTGTCTCAAAATAAAAATAAAAATAAAAGGAAATGGGAAAATAGGTGCTCCCTCCTACCTCAGTGTTGATAAGAAAATAAAATAATAGGTATGAAAAGCAGTCAGAGAAGTTTCTTGAGCCGTATATAAATGCATCTTTTTATTTTCTTTTCCACTCAAAGACTGGCAGACTGCTTAGGGTAGTGAAGAAGGTCTGGACCCATTTCTAACTATAGTCAAATTCCCTGAGAACTTATGAATCACTGGGTTGAAAAAGATGTGGTTGTTTCTTGGAGACTGGAGAGGAAGGTATTATGTGATTTAAACAGAAAATCAGTTATAAAACACCATTATAAAATCAGTTTTTTAATAAACTATAAAGAACAGCTTTCAAAAGGATCAGCATAGTGGAACAAAAAACCACCACCGCATGAGTGGCACGTCCCCCAGGCATGAAATAGATCTAGATCTATGACCTAAAAGTATCATTTTTTTTTTTTTGAGATGGAGTCTTGTTGCCCAGGCTGGAGTGCAATGGCACCATCTCGGCCCACTACAACCTCCACCTCCCGGGTTCAAGCGATTCTCCTGCCTCAGCCTCCTAAGTAGCTGGGATTACAGGCATGCATCACCACGCCCGGCTAATTTTGCATTTTTAGTAGAGACGGGGTTTTTCCATGTGGGTCAGGCTGGTCTTGAACTCCCTACCTCTGGTGATCCACCTGCCTCGGCCTCCCAAAGTGCTAGGATTACAGGCTTGAGCCACCGTGCCTGGTCGAAAAGTATCACATTTTAAGCTAATAAATCCATGGCCAAGTATCCCACACAAAATGATAGTGTGCTTTCCTGTCTCAGGAGAGGGTGCAGGGTACTGAGTGATCCCTCAGCGATTTCCAACTAGCAGAACCACATTCTTTTTCAATTTCAAAACAGTGTCTGAATATTAACTTAATAATGCTCCAAATGGGAAACACGCCTACTCTCCCACCCTAGAAAATAAACAAGCTCAAAAAATAAAATTCTAAAACGACTGAATTAATTTTCATCTAGTTCTTTCCAAAGCTGTTTGTGCAACCCTCAAGGAGATCAAGGTAGGCACCCTGTCGTGCTTATAATACAATATGACTGTTAGCACTGTAAGGTTGGGAAGTAGGTTTACGATAAAAGAATAAATTCCCCTGAACAAATTCCTATGCGATTTGCTCACTCTCTCCAGTGAGATCTGAACCATCCTGACTAAATGGAACTACTAATCATAATACATAAAAGGTAGAAGACAAAGTAGGTTTTAAAGATGCAAAAGAGTGCACAAAAAAATAATCAAATGAGAGTAGTCAGGTTAAATTAAATAAATTACAGGTAATCTTTTAGGAGAATTTTAGTCCTGCTTGAGCTTTACCTTTTCAATAAATTGATATGTTTTGTTGATTGTTAAACTGCACATTCTCAACCTGGCCTAAAATGCTTAACTGGAACATTCTCGAATTGTTTCTGGTTGGCTACAGCTCAGGGACATTGTGGTAACAGAGGCCTTCACGGGCCTGGTGGCCAAGTCATATCTCACATTTTCCCTCTGCTGCCCTCACCTTTCTGGAAGTGGAGCCACTTCCCCAGAGAGCCTCTTAACTGCTAACGTTCCATTCCATCTTCACCAGAGCAACTTCAGATCAGATGAAAATCTAAGTTTTCATGCTGAGTTCTGGCATGTTTGTAAGGCTCCAAATCTCTGATGTGATGGTGTGAGCAGCTGCAACCTGCTCTGTTTACAGACTGGAGATGCCACAGAGGTATGCGCTAAGCAGCAGAGGCAATCAATGGTCATGTGATGCCTGGTTGCTCCCCACTCCACAGCCCACTATAATCTTAGTACTATGGCAAAGTTACCTCCTCCAGAGCCTGGGCCAGCTGTTGCTTCAGGTCCTCTTCTCCTTGGGCTATCTCCAAACCCTGCAAAGCCAAAACAAAATGGAAGGTTTCTCTGCAGGGAAAAGAAAAAAGGAACACAATCCAGCAACAAGCAGAGCAGACCAGCTAGTGTGAGCATCTGGAAACAACAGGGGTGAGGGAGCAGGTGGAAAATCTCCTGTTTTACTTCAAGCTGTTGGCAGTAAAGATTTGAGCAGAGTTATCTGCTCAAATGCTGCACACTTCAGGACTGTAAGGTTTAAGACACCAATTGGATTATTCTGGAAATACTATGGCCTAACAGTCCAAGCCTCCTTCACGGACTAGGCCATGATTCCCAAAAGGATGTAAACTGAGAACTTCTGAGCCCCCAAATAACTATAAACTCAGATGTATTACCCAATGCTGGCACTCACAACATCTAGCATGCTTCTTTTCCCTCTACTCTGGCCACCTTGTCTCTCATTCTGAGTCTTTACACTTCAGTTTATATACTGCTCTTCCTCTCTCCTTGCCTGAGCTTGTATTTCCTCATCGGCCCCCTCCAATGTGGAAGCTTTCCAGGTTATCATTAACCTATTTTATCCAGCACCTTCCAAAAGAACTTCTGGGCCCTTCTGTCCTTAAGAATTACCTACCCATTTAATATGCCAACTTAAAATTGTTCTCTAATTTACTATATTGACTGAAAACTATTCTCTGATTATATCATGTGTATGATACATCTTGCCTCCTCAACAAGATAAATTCCTTAATGGCAAAAACCATTTGTTAAGCATCTTTATAACTGCCAGAATTCCCTAGTTCCAGGCAATTTGAGTACTTAAAAAAAAAAAGTGTGAAGCAGCAAGGGTTTAATGAGCCTCTAACAAGTAGTAGGGGGTAGGATAAATCCCTAGGGCTTGGTGGGCAGAGGGAGATGCAGCTGATAAACAAGGGACTAGATACACTTCACTATGAGCAATATGTACACGACCTACTCATACCCAGAGAAATTATCCAAACTGATCCTTTTGCCTTTAACATTTTGGTTCAAAAAAAAGATTTTGCAGCTATACCTTGAGGCATGTCCAGAGCAGCCACAAATATTAATCAACAGTAACTTGTTCCTGAACATATTAGCCTTTACAGAGAGTTCTGTCCTAGTGAAGGTGTGATATACTAAACACATAGACATAAACCACCCTCTACTAATTTCAAGAACTAGTCTAGGCTGGATAAGGGAAGCAAAAAGGTACATGCAAGCAAGCAGTGTATACTCTCAAAAGACCTATTTAATCCATGGCTTTTGCTAATACTACCAGTTCAAGGGGATGGCAGAGATCAGAATGAAATTTATAAATTGCTCAGAAATAAGCCAACACTACCTCTGGTTGTTCCTTACCCTGAGCAACCCAAACAAAAAAGTTTATTCACTTTAGTTGTGACTGGTCCGTGTGAGTTCTAAGTCAACAATAGGGAATTCTTGACATTCAATATTATCTGAGCAACTGGGTGGGAGTAAAATGTGTGGTTCCTGCCAGATAGGAAATGACATTTTGAGTAGGGACAGGATCTGCTCTAGCCTAAAGCTTTGTGCAAGAGTTTGTCATCGAAGCAAATGACTCAGGGATGGAAACACATTTGGTCTTACCTTTACACAGTTAAGACAGTCATTATTTTACCTTCCTACTATAAGCACTGTGGAAGGTGGTTTATCATTCAACCCAACAATGCAGTCATGGTGCATCTGTCCCATCACATGCTGGCTGCTCAAAATAGAAACAAAAACATTTTCTGCCTTTTTAGCCTCTCACCTCCTGGGTTAGCTACAGAGTTAACTAACCTTTATAGCTAACAAACTGTCAGGTACAAAGGCAGAGGAACCAGCTGACCTGTACTTGCCCTGGGACTAAGTGATTTGGCCTTGGCCACAGAGCAAAGATAGGTAAGTCTTGAAGACAACTAATGATTTAATTGGACTATACTGTGGTTTTGTGGCATCTTGACCTTCACCTAACTTCCCCCTGAATTCATGTTGGTTCTGAGTTGCCTCAGCTTTGCATCCTGAGATAAGTTATGTCCTGGTTGGCTCTGCTGGTCACTTTACCCTATCTTGGCACCCCATCTCTGGCTCTTGATCTCATCAGCATGCTGAAGCCTTAACCCTCTACTCAATCTCCTTCCCTGATCTCAAAAGTTTACTGTTCCCATTCCATTTCTTGTCTTTGGTGCTCAGAATTTGGTACCTGGCCCAGAAACTGAGAACTCTGGCCAGAGGTTCATGAAGTGCCTGCCCTACTCCTGAAGACCACTCTTGCCCTTCCCTTCTGTGTGGTACCTCAAGATGCCGTTCCTCTTCCTGGAAAGTCTTCTCTAGTTGCTCCACTCTTGCCTGCTGCTGCGCCTGCTCTGCACACAGCTGGGACTGTAAGTCCTGCAGTTCCTGCTCCATTCGCACAATTTTCTTTGAGTTCCCTTTTTGGGTCTGCTTTTTCACATTCATAACGGCTTCATGTTTTTCTTGCATCTGTATTTTCAGCCTCAGAATCCTGGACATGGTCACCTTAAACATCTGTAAGCTTCTCTGAGATGCTGAAGAGTTTGAGGCTTTCTGCTCATGATGAACCTCTGTGACTACGGGGAAGCCAGGGTAAATGGGAGCCCCTGTGGTCTTCTTACTTGGCTCAAGGGCAGTCAACTTAGGATCCAAATTTTCAGAGGGTGTACTGGCCACTTCACCTTTCCCCTGTGATTTCACTGACTGACCAGATTCATAAGACACTTTATTTATTTTGGATTTCAAATTTGACGGGCCTTCAGCTCCAGGACCTCCTAATTGATCCAAACTGAATTTCCTTTTAGTTCTCAATTCCTTATTTTTTTCTATCATCTGGTCATTCTTTGGGGAAAGACAAGGATATATTGTCTCCCAGTCTTCTTCAGTAACTTCATATTCATACTCGGCATTCTCCTTATTTTCCAGAGGCACTCCAAGTTGGATGTAGTCCCCCTGATGAATGGAATAGACCCTTAAAGGTTCCAGACGTGCTCTGTTCAGCCAAACACCATTTAGACTCTGGGGAAAGGGAAAGACAGAAGAAATAAGCTTCGTGATTTTCGTCTTCTTAATGGAATCTCTCTCCTGCTGCTGTAAAACCTTTTGCCTTTTCAGAAGGAAAACTCTTGATAACAAATAGAAAAGAAAGATTCATAAACTACCATCCCTAGAAACAGCATTCGTTAAGCAGTGCTTCGGCTTTTTACCTATATTTCACATTCATGCTTCCACAGAGAACTGCCATATTAACAGGCAGGAATCACCTTATTATTGGTGGATAATTTACCCAAACACATGGAATAGCATTAAAGGAAACTGAAATTGGCTAGCTCCTATTGACCTAAACTGCAGCAACGTCCCAAAACTAGAAAAAATGTTATTAGTGAAGAAAGCAGTAGTTAAGGGTGAGGTCCATGAAGTAGGTTCAAATGCTATCTCTGGATGTGGTTCCTTAACACACTGGTAAACAAGCACGCACACATAAATAAAAAAAGAGAGTACTAAATCCGGTACTGGGGTCAAATGGCAGATAGGATCTGAGCCACTTAATACCAACAGGGATATATGGGCAATACAGGATAATGGATAAGAGCTGGAGCTCTGGACTCAGATGCGGGTTCATAGTCTGCATGGCATTTGACAATTCACTTAATCTCTCCATGCCTGTTTTGTATGCAGAATAGGGATAGTACAGTACCTATCTCATACTGTTCCTGTGAGGAATGAATAAGATAATACATGTGAATCACTTAGCACAATGACTCACATAGAATGAATGCTTAAGAAATATTTACTGTCTGAGAGTGGTGGCTTACATCTGTAATCTCAGCACTTTGAGAGGCCGAGGTGCGTGGATCACTTGAGGCCAGGAGTTCAAGACCACCCTGGCCAACACAGTGAAACACCCTCTCTACTAAAAATACAAAAATTAGCCAGGTGTGGTGGTGGGTGCCTGTAATCCCAGCTACTTGGGAGGCCAAGGCATGAGAATCGCTAGAACCCAGGAGGCGGAGGATGCTGTGAGCCGAGATCGTGTCACTGCACTCCAGTCTGGGTGACAGAGCGAGACTCTTGTCTCCAAAATAAATAAAGTAAAATAAACTTTTATGGTTTTAAAGAAGTCATAGTATCGAGGTTAAGAGCACAGATCCTGGAGTGAGACTGCCTGGGTTTGTAATGTGGCTCTATCGCTTAGCAGCTGGGTGATTTTGGCCAGGTTTCTTGACCTCTTTATTGTCCAGTTACTGCATCAATAAAATGGAGGAAAATAAGTCTCCCCTCATGGGGTCTGTGTGGATTTAATGAGATAACATATGGCAATTATTTAGACAGTGCCTGGGCATCGTGTTACATAAGTGTTCACTACTATTACTATGCTTTGGTTCAACTGATTCATCAACAATCATTTCAATTCTATGCTCAATGTCATGCAAGGTAAATATATTGAGTGGAAAAGACATGAAAACTTTCAGCAGCTGACTGTGGAAAAGACAACACAAGGGCACAAATAAGTAAATATGGGATTACATGGCATAGCCTATAAATGCAAAGGAATATCATGTGCAGCTGGAATAGCTAAGGGATGCTACATGGAGATGATAGGTCCTAAAATAGACTTGAAACAAAGGCAAGACTCAGAGTTGAAATATACTGGTGAGCATTTTAACCCATATCAAGGACTTAAGTTCAGGGGATAGGCCAGAGATGATGCTCACTTCTGAATTGGGACCAAGATTTATGTTTACACTGGCAACTATAGCTACCTACTTTCAGCTAGAAAAAAATCCCCAGTCAATACAAATGTAAGGGACAGGGGGCTTGACCACAAGGCACAGAGGGTAAAGGGCAAGTAGAGATCAGATCTCAGCTCTGGTTTGGCATTAGGCTCTTGCTTCCAGTTTTATCTTCTATTACTTGGTTTACACAGAAAGAAAAGACTGGCATAGATATATACAGAAAGATTAGTCTTAACCCACTGTGCATTGGGTCTAACCTGGTTCATCTAGGAAACCTCCTCACACCCTTTCTATACAGCCTGAGAAACTATGGGGAGTGATAAGTTTTACTGAATTTTGAAACAACATATGAGAAACAACAAACAAGAGGGATGGAGCCAGAACAATCTATCCGAGAACAATTTTAGAGCAGGACAGTCAATTTTAGATTATATGCAGGAAAAAGGTATCAGAAAAAGTAGTAAGACACAGAAGGCCACCCACCTAGTGCCAAAGTACAGAAATTTAAGGAAAGTCTCCAAAGCTAAGATAAGGTAAAATAAATAAATAAGATTACAGAAGCAGCCCACAGCTAAAGAGAATAAGAATCCCTCAGAAGCTGGGGCAAACTTTCACAATATGTTGCAGACCTCCATTAGATCCTCTACATTAACCCATTGCCTTCAGAGCCCTTTTAGAAGCTGGCAAGTAAACTCAAAATTCTTCCATCACGTTTTGTCCTTGAATCCTTGTATATTTACCCATTCATCACTTCTTGATGACATCTAGTGGTATAATTTAAACCAAAGCCCTGAGTCAGCTCTGTTCATGTAAGGAGACCAGAAAAGGACAAACGTCCCATGGCTGTAGAAGAACAATCAAGTACTGCTGGAGATGATATCAAATACAATGGTTTAAATAATCGGGCTCTGTTCAAGGCTTTCTTGATGTTGGTTTTCATAACTACCCACTTGAACAATGTTAGCAGCAGAAAACGATACCCAGGTCTGCCTGATGTCTCTCAGCCACCAATGGGAAAAAGGTGGGATAATGCACATCCGCTTAGATAGGAATTACTTCACTAGATGCTCAATCTCTGTCCAGCTGCTTTTAAACAGTTTATTGAGGAAAGTGGAAACTCAAAACCAAAAGGCAATGTTTTCTTGGAGTGCTTTAGATAATTTATGTAGCTCAGTGGTTCTCAACCCTGGCTATACAGTAAAACCACCTGGGAAGGTTTAAAACAAAGAGTGGTGCCTGAGTTTCACCCTCAGAGTGAGTTAACTGGTCTGAGATAGGAACTAAGTATCAGTATTTTAAAAGTTACATTTATATACCAACACATACAGTTGTGTAACTACAGCAAGATACACTGCCCCTTGGTAGTCAACCTTTCCCGCATTCCCAGGCAACTACTTACCTGTTCTCTTCCCTTTCCTAGAATGTAATACAAATGGAATCTTATTATCTACACTTTTGAGTCTTGCTTCTTTCAATTAGTGTAATGCCTCTGAGATTCATCCATGCTGTTGCATTACCAGCAGTTATATTTTATTGCTGAGTAATATTGAAGGTAGTATGGGTGGAGCACAGTTTATCCATTCCCTAGTTGTTTTTTTCCAGTTTCTGATGAATATTAATAAAGCCACTACAGGCGGGGTGTGGTGGCTCACGCCTGTAATCCTAGCACTTTGGGAAGCCGAGGCGGGTGGATCACCTGAGGTCAAGAGTTCAAGACCAGCCTGGCCAACATGGTGAAACCCCAACGCTACTAAAAATACAAAAATTAGTTGGGCGTGGTGCTGCACACCTGTAATCCCAGCTACTCGGGAGGCTGAGGCAGGAGAATTGCTTGAACCCAGGAGGTGGAGGTTTTGGGGAGCCGAGATCGCACCATTGCACTCCAGCCTGGGTGAAAAGAGCAAAACTCCATCTCACAAAAATAAATTAAAAAAAGAAAGCCACTAGAAACATTCACATACAAGTTTCTGTGAGAACATAAGCTTTCATCAATCTTGGGTAAATACCTAGAAATAGGATCACTGGACAAGTATATATTTGACTCTTAGAAACCACCAGTTTTTCAAAGTGGAGGTACCATTTTATATTCACACTTGAATGTTGAGGAGTTCCAGTTATTCTGCATGCTTGCCAGCACTTGATATCATCAAGTCTTATTTCAGCAATTGTATCATGTATCCTCAATATATTTTTTAAACTCTTTACTAAAGTAGAACATGCAAACATAAAAGTGCACGAATCATAAATGTACCAACTAGATGAACAGTCACAAAATGAACATCATAGCGTAACTACCACGAGGTCAAAAACAAAACAAACCCCACATTATCAGCATCCCAGAAACCCCGTGTGCCTCCTAGTCAGTAGCCACCCTGGCAATAAGGTGACTACTATCCAGATTTAATAGCACATGTTAATTTTGCCTGGTTTTAAACATTGTATAAATGGCATCATATAATATGTGTTCTTTTGTGTCTGTCTTCTTTCACTCAATATTATGTGAGATTTGTCCATGTTATTAGATACAGTAGTTCATTCATATTCACTACAGTATAGTGTTTCAGTATAAGATTATTCCACAATTTATCCATTCTACTGTTGATGGACATTTGGGCTGTTTCCCTGGGAGTGAAAATACGGTGTCAAAAGCTATATGTACACTGAACTTTAATGAATAATGCCAAATAATTTCCCGAAGTAGCTGTACCAATTTACACTCCCAACAGAAGGGTAAGAGCATTCTATCGCTCCATATCCTTACCAATACCTGGCATCACTGGTCTTCAATTTTAGCCACTCTGGTGAATGTGTAGAGGTATTCCATTATGGTTTTAATTTAAATTCCCCAAATTATTAATGAGGTTGAACAACTTTTCATTGGATACAAACTTTTGTGAAGTGCTTGTCTCTTGCTCATTTTTAAATAGGGCATATCTTTTTCTTATTGGAGTTCTGCATGTAACTCAGGATAAGCCCTTCATTGACTATAATATGTAGCAAACATCTTCCTCTGAGTTTGCCTTTTACTCTCTTAATGGTGTCTTTTGACGAATGAACGTTTTTATTGTACTACCATCAGTATTTTTAAAAAGTACCCCAGGTGAGAGCAAAAACTGGAAACGGGGTTGATAACCACTGCTCTAGTTGCTGAGGACCAGAAGAAGCTGGACTGTCCCAAGCAGCAAAGATTGTTCACATAAGAGTACACTTACCAAAGACTTCAAATGCCAGATTCTGCAGAAGAACAATAGTAGGAATCACCAGGCAGCAGGTGAAAAGCAACAGGAGAGGAGGGTAAGAATGGGAAAGGCTCAAGTAAGACGTGACCGAACCTCTAAGGCATTTCATACTGTGACTTTAAAACAACCAATTTTCTGAAAGAGCTGGATACCAATACAAAGGATGGCCAACTGAAGAGCTTATGAATTGACCAAAACCTACACAACTAGAACTATCCTCATACTGTGTGCAGAGTTAGCTGTCCTCCAAGGGTTTTTTTTCCTATATCTTAAGCCAATTTTAAACCAAAATAACATTTCTTGCAATTTTTGTAACTATACTTAAGCTCTCACTTTCCAGCCATTCCAGCAGATAAGAGAATGCAGCTCTGAGTGTTAACTTATTAGAAACACCTATCTCTTGAAAGAGACTTGGCAAATGACTTCAAACACAACCACAGCAATAATATCCTACAGCTGAAATTCAGGTCCCTTATCAGCAGAAGAGGGCTGCCATGGCATCATGCCAGGAGGAAGCCAGAAAGGGGGCATCTGTAATCAAAAGAAAAGTGCAGAGGGGAGGGGGGATTTACTTGTAAGAATTGTTCCATCAAAACACCCCAGTCCTAGCTTCTCTTAAAAATCAGTTATCTCACAATCACAGCTAAAAAGTTTAAACAGGTTGTTAAGAAACCTATCTTTCCTTTCTATTGCCTGAGTGAGACCTCAGAAGAATCACATGGTAACAGCAACCCTAGAAGGAAGGGTACAAAGCAAACATTGGAGAGTGAGCCCGGAGCACAGTCATGATCTGATCTTGCACAGGCTGCCTCTGTATCCCTGTGGTTGACATTTAAATAACACTAAAGTTGATCAGCTGTTGGCTTCCCAACCTATGAAAATCTGCTAATCCCATAAGTGGATCACATCTACTGCACATAACTAAGAAAAGCAGCAGCAGAAAACTCACCTCTATAATACTGTAATCCCAACTCTCATACAGCCTACTCTGATGAGGAAAACATCTTTTCCTAAGCTGTTTTGATATACACTATTTCAGAGGCTTTAAAATCTTGCAGCTATATTTTAAATATGCATAATTAATTGTTTGACGTCATAAAGCCAGTATAGCAAATTGCTTACGTACTTTACTGGTATTTGCACAGGGCATAGCAGAGAAACTTAAGTCCTGGCTCATTATAGAGAAGGACTTGGGCAAGACAGTTTATCTCTCTGGGCCTCAGATTCATCTGTCTACATAAGGGGTTAAAGTAGATAATGCCAGTGTCAATTTTTACCCCACTCATGGTGCATTGCTGAAAGTGCTGAACCTATTTACTTAGCATTTGTGTATTGTCTCCTTCAATACAGTGCCAACTCAACTTAATTCTACAGCAGGAAGATACTTTACAACAGCTTAAATCTAGGAGTTTTATGCATGCAAAATGAGGCTGCTGGGCAGACCTGTGGGATATCCTCCCTTCTAATGGTACCTTTAAAATCCTAACTGGGGCAGTGAAGCAATATGAAATGGTACTTAAAGACATGTTATACTTCCTAAACATGAACTGTTTATGTTAGAATTTCTCTCACCTCATAGTCTATATTTTCATCATATATCCTGGGTGCTTATATATCTGCACTTTAGGTATTTTCTTTTCTTTTTTTTTTTTGAGACAGAGTCTTGCTCTGTTGCCCAGGCTGGAGTACAGTGGCCAGATCTCAGCTCACTGCAAGCTCCGCCTCCCGGGTTTACACCATTCTCCTGCCTCAGCCTCCTCCCAAGTAGCTGGGACTACAGGCGCCCGCCACCTCGCCCAGCTAGTTTTTTGTATTTTTTTTTAGTAGAGACGGGGTTTCACCGTGTTAGCCAGGATGGTCTTGAACTTCTGACCTCGTGATCCGCCCGTCTCGGGCTCCCAAAGTGCTGGGATTACAGGCTTGAGCCACCGCGCCCGGCCCTTCTTTTCTTTTTGATAGAGACAGGGCTTCACCATGTCAATCACACTGGAGTGCAGTAGCTACTCACAGGTGCAATCCCATTGCTGATCAGCACAGCAGTTTTGACCTGCCCTCCTTCCAACCTGGATCAGTTCACCTTCCTTAGACAAACAGGTGGTCCCCTGCCCCCAGGAGGACACCATATTGATGCCAAACTTAATGCAGACACCAGAACAGCGTAGCACACTATAACCCAGAACTCATGGGCTCAAACAATCCTCTTGCCTCAGCTTCCCCAGTAGCTGGGACTACAGGCATGCACCACCACGCCCAGCACATTAGGTACTTTCTAATTGCTGGGCTTTATATACTATTGCACCTCCCTCAACACATTTACCACTAAACTAGTGGTTTTCAAATGTGTCTAAAGGAGAAAAACCCATTATTCAAAGGAAATCTTCAGAACACCAACATTTAAAACATGTTTTAAAAGCCAGGGGAGGTTGCTCAGATTGAAAGGAATGAGGAAAGCAAGGAGCTAAGTGCAGTCAGATCAGTTTCTCCCTTCTCCCCCTGTTCACTGAGCCGTAAGTGTACTCCAGAAGCATTAGCGGATTCTGCAGATTCCCAGGGTCTCTGGGAGCTTCACCTCAAACAGGCTGATTTGCCCAGTAACTTAGTCTAGTTTCTGGAATAGGACCTACTACCCCAATTCAGGTATTCTCCTCAAGGTAACAAACTTCAACCCAAATCAAGAGAAATTATTTTAGTATAATCTAATCTCTGGCAGCATATGGAAGTGGCTGCGCCTCTGGAAAAGGAAACTGGATGGCCACGAAAGAAGAAGTTATACTTTTGAATTTTATACCATGAATTACCTATGCAAAAAAAAAAAAAGTAATTTAAAAACAAATAAAAGTCATCAGGATTCTGTGAATTCTCGTACCTTGTTGTCCATGATTGTCCACTGGCCCTCAGGATTCTGCTTCAAAACACAGTGGTTTCGAGAAATCATCAGGGGGCAGATTTTTGATACCAGTTGGTATGTGACACCAAATCCTCGTCCTACAGTCACCTGGGAAGACAACAACAATGTAAGAAATACAATCAGTCATTGTGCTGAAAAGGGAGTGCCTTTACAAATCTCGTCAACCAGCAGCATATGCAGGTCCTGACTTATGAAACCAGACACCTGTGGAACCAAAACAGTGCATCAGCTATCTCCCCTTCAGCTGCCATGAGAACCACCAAATAGAAAAAGGCAAACAGTTGTGACAAGAAGAGAAAGCTGAAAAAGAGTTATCCATGTATCTCAGGGTTGGCAAGATCTTGAAAGGTCATCTGGTTCAGTGACCATGAGATGGAGGAATTCTTTCTACGCATCCCATCAACTCATAAATACTGCCAGTAACTTTATGTAAGGCAGGCCCTCCAATTTTTAAAATGTCTCTGACTTGGCATCTTTCTCCCTGTAAATTCCATCCATTGGCACTGGCTTTGCCCTGGCACCATCAGGAAATCTCCAGTCCCCTTTCAATGTCACAGCTATAAAGTGAACCCTGAGTTTTCTTTTCCTGACTCTGTATTCCCAGTTACTTCAACTTAACTCCCAGGGGATGGGCTTGAGTCTCTTTGCCATTCTAATGAGTCTGTGAAAGGACTGCTGGTTTATCTTTATTCTTGGAAGGCATATTAAGAAAAATAAACTTAATTTCTATTACACAGCCAAACACAAGTGTTACTTTCCCAGTTCTAGAAATTATCACTGGAGCATATAAATTGCATTAGCTTTCACAGCAGATCTAGTACACTGCCAATGTATCCTCCAACTTAGGAAGGATTAAATTTCTTGGTCTCCCCCTCCTCCAAGAAATGCTATGCTAAGTCATGTCTCTTCCGTTCTATACTTGATCGAATGGAAAACCTTGGATTCAAGTGCAGGACCTTAGATTGATTCCTACTAAATTTCATCTTGCTAGTTCAGCCTATCAAACCAATTTGTCAAGACCTTTCTGAATTTTTAATCTGCCATCAGATGAGACATACTTAATATCCCTTCCACCAAATTTATATGATATGATGCCTTCTATACCTTCTTTCAAGACACAGAATGGGATGCAGCCAAAGGCAAAGTTTTCAGGAAAGCCTAGTAAACACTAACCCACACAGCCTGGATATACCTTTGGCCAGTTATAATTCAACCAAAAGTCTTTGCATTGGAGTACATATTCTCTGTCTTATCCACAAGAACAGCTTGAGAGCTTCTGGAAAAGGTTGAAAAGAAGCGCCAATTCACATCTATCATACTTTCCTGTTGGACCAGTCTAGTTCATAACAACCCTGTGAAGGAAGGAAATGAAATTCTTCTGAGATCCAGATCACAGAATTCCCTGCTTCTTCTTCTTCTTTTTTCTTTTTTTTTTTTTTTTTTGAGACGGAGTCTTGCTTTGTCACCCAAGCTGGAGTGCAGTGGTGCAATCTTGGCTCACTGTAACCTCTGCCTCCTGGATTCAAGCGATTCTCTTGCCTCAGACTCCCACGTAGCTGGCATTACAGGCATGCACCACCATGCCCGGCTAATTTTTGTATTTTTAGTAGAGATGGGGTTTCATCATGTTGGTCAGGCAGGTCTCCAACTCCTGACCTCAAGTGATCCGCCTGCCTCAGCCTCCCAAAGTGCTGGGATTACAGGCCTGAGCTACCGCGTCTGGCTCCCTGCTTATTCTTTTTAGTGCACAAATGACCTCTTTAATGACCCATACCACAACCTTAACTGGGAACTTTAAACCAACTTTAGCTAAAAACTGCCCTCTTCTCTTCGTTTGAAGATCTTTCAGAATCATGCGTGTCCTCCTCAGTCCCTCAAAGACCACTACGACTCACTGACCTAATCTATTCCTTCCCACAAACTCTCATCTCAGTATTGACAATACCATCCAATCAACTATTCAACCCATAACCCAGAAGTCATCTTTGATTCATCTCTGTCCCTCATCCCCACACTGAAATCACTGGTAAATTTTATGGGCTATAATCCAAATATGTCCTAAGTCTGTTCATTTCTATCTCTACAGCCACAACCTTAGTCCAAAACACCTGGCCTCCTACTGTTTCTGTTCCCACTCTAGCCCCCATAAACTTTATAGAGTAACTGGAATAGAAATGTAAACATTTTAAATCAGATCATTTTCCTTCTTTCCTTAAAACTGTCCAATCATTCAAACTTCCTTCCATGGCCTATAAGACCCTGAAAGTCCTGAGCCCCTCTACTCTTTAGTCTTAACTCATATCACGGTGCCAACATTAGCTGCTCCAGTCCCTCAAACATTCTTCTTGTTGTTGTTCCTTAAGCCCCTCTCCCTGAAGTGCCAGCCTACCCGAGGGTCTTTTCACTTAGCCCCCTGCTAAGAACACTCTTCTCTCAGATGTTGCATGGGCTCCTTATCTTTCATGTTTCAGCTACTCATAAGCCTACTCTGATCACCACTGTCTAAAGTTGGTTGTCTGCTTCCCATCATATTTCTTCAGTTATTAGGATGCTCTTATCATAAACCAAAATTACCTTGCTTATTTTACTTTTCCCCTCCGTGCCCTTAACAGAATATAAATTAGATAAGCAGGGACTTTATCTGTCTTGTTTACCACTGTGTTTCTATACCCGGCATAGTGTTCAGTTAAGTATTTGAGAATGAATGAAAAAATAACGAGGTCTTGCATATGAGTCCTCAAGATTTTAGGGTGGGTGTTTCTATGTCAGAAGTTAGAGACTGTATTTATTACCACTGGAAAATATGGAGCAGCAGCTGGAACTCATACGGTCTCCTTGTTCCTCTCTAAAATGTTGTGGCGACCACTCCACCAATACTGAGCACAAAGTTTTTCAGTTCTTTCACACTCTGCCAGAATTATATTAATTATAGAAGTTCCTCTGAATACACATGTCTGTTAAAATTGGAATGGTTAGGGATTTATCTGTCATCCATATTCCGTAAAATTTCTATTTAGGTAGCTTTATCTCTAAGAGAGGAAGCATCTCATATATTACATGCTAATACTGGAGGGGAGACAGCCAGACTGCCATTGTGAGTAGCCTGGGGAAAACAATACCAAAAAAGTGGAAGAGTGCCTTTTTCTGAAACTGCCTCCAACAGACTCTGAACCCAGAAAAAGGAATCCTTCTTTTATATCCTTCCCTGCACTGCCTGGTCTTAGAATTTACCTTGGTACTACTGATATTTCTCCTATACTATAGTTAAAGAGTGCAGTGAGGTTAACTGGAAATCTCAGGACCACTCAATGGAACACTAAATTTCCCATGGGAACTGACTGCTGACCTATATGTGAGGGGTTGTTTTCATTTACAATAGTTTTGTAAGCATTTGAGCTTACATACATTATTGATCTAAAAGATCATCTTGTCCTTGCCCACCTTCACAAGACTATCTCTTTCCTCCTGGGCACAATTCCTACTGTTTCTCAAATAACAATATGGCCAGGTACAGTGGCTCACACCTGTAATCCCAGCACTTTGGGAAGCCCAGGCGGGTGGATCACATGAGGCCAGGAGTTCGAGACCAGCCTGGCCAACATGGCGAAACCCTGTCTCTACTGAAAATACAAAAATTAACTGGGCATAGTGGTGCACATCTGTAACCCCAGCTACTTTGGAGGCTGAGGCAGAAGAACGGCTTGAACCAGGGAGGTGGAGGTGTGATCACACCACTGCACTCTAGCCTGGGTGACAGGGAGTACTCTGTCTCAAAACAAAACAAAACACCCCACAACAAAAGCCCCCAAACCAGTAAATATAACCATCCTTTCCCTTTTTTCCCTTGGGGCAGAAAATTTAATGAAAACTAAATACAAGAGAAGAAAAGGAAAGAGAAGGTTCTGTTGTTTTTCCCAAAGGCCTAGATACTTTATAGTACCTGAGAAGTAGCTAATTTGCAATAAATCTCCATTGGTTTTTCCACCAAACTCTACGCATTGCTTTAACAAGCTTAAAGCCACTTATTTAGACAATTTACTACAGTATTCTCACTAATGAAATGAAAGGAACTCTGTTTTATTATTTTATCCACAACATCTGAGACTAAGAACTAGAAAGGCAGGGAGCTGACCTACCTTTGCTGTTATAATGTTATTAGCATACCTCTTAAAATCTTGTGCAAAACAGCTTGTGCTACGATGTGGGGACATTACAATAAGTACAACTTCTTCTCTTGCCTTTGATTCAGACTTCTTTTCAGGCTATGCTACGACCTGACCTTGCAGGCAGCCAAGCCTGGCAGGCTTCTCCTACACACAGGTCCCTGAAGCCAGCCACAGTCTTACCACTGTGTCTTTACCATTCACTCCGTTTGCACGGGTCCCTCCCCATAGAAGTGTCCCCACAAAGAACTATCAAATGGTTCAGAATATGTCTAAGAGTGCTTTGGAGTCTTCCTGCCCTTCCTACAGGTGCTTTAATTCTTCCTCCCCATCCCACCTGCCCAAGACTGCAGTACTACCAAGCTATTCAGAAGAGTCATAAATTAATCCACAACAATTGAATCTAAAGGAATAACACTTGCCCACTAAGTTACCTTATAAAGTTGTGTGTATGCAGGAATCACACTAAGTAATGTATGTGAAATTAACTAATAGTTATACACGAAAACAATTTATTTTTGTGTGTAGTATTCAGGTTATCATTCAGGTGTTCGTGTTTTAATTTGTTAAACTTCTCACAAACATATGCTGTTGGAAAGGGCCAGGCAGGGAAAGATCAGTGCTCAAGCTAAAAGACTGAATGCTTAATGTGGACTTTTAGGCACTAATACCTGGATAGAAGAGGTATTTGGGGGCAGAGATGTTTTCTTGGTGTTCCTCAAATCACAGCACACAAGTAACCCTTTATAACACCCCCTAATCGAGCAAAATTTGAGCCTGGACATGAATTCCTCCTCTGACTTGAAGAACTACTGCTCTGGGATGGAATTAAATAATCCACATCTTGGCACTTGATCATACAGCCCATATGGATGTTCTTAGACTGCTTCATTGTATAAATCCTCTCTCCCCACTCAAGCCTTAAACTCTTCGAGCGCAGAAATTTTATTTGTCCTCATTGTACACCAAACAATGTTAAATACTCAAGAAATACCTGGCAGACTGAATTGAGGCGGTACGGCTTATAGGAAAAATCTACCCGAACATACATTAAGACTTAAAAGACTTACTGAATTTACAACATCATGACCAACCATCCACTTTTACTGCGAAGAGAACTTTTCATACAGATTATTTCCAAAACCCAGGTGGTTCCCAGGCATGACAAGCTTGTCCCTGACCCAGTTCTCCTTCTCAACCTGATTGCAATCTAACTCCCTCCTCCCCTCTCTCGCCCTTTCAAGATGCACCACGCTGGTGCACCTTTCCGCTTAAAAATTTTTTCATTTGCAACTGCATTAATAAAGACGACAGGCAGCCTCTGGAGAGAACTCTGAATCCCTGCCCGACCCACCTCAGGGAGGGCCACTCGGCCGTACCGAGCCTCACCGGAGAAAGGTGGCCCCAGCCCAAGTTGCCCATGTTCCTCAGAGTTGGGAAGGAAGAATACATTTCTACGTGAAAGTTTGATTGCTTTAAGGGACAAAGCCCAAAACTTGAATCGTTTTCAAAACAAACTCGAGAAAGTTCACGCGCCGGGCCCTGCCTCGGCTTCCCTGCGGCTCGCGGCCCCCGCCACCGTTCCCCGACCTGGGGACCGCGGGGCTCCGTGCGCCCTAAACCGGATCTGGCCAGCCCCCGCCCTCCCCTCCTCGACACCCCCACGTCTCCTCACATTCTCTGCGCGTCCCTCTCCTTCCCGGCCCCGGCCCCGCTACCCGCTGGCCCAGGCCTCTCTGGACGGGGCCAGCTTCTCGCCCCACAGGCCGCGGGCCAGGGCCTCCGTCCTCACCCCAACCCTTGTGGCCCCCCAGGGCTCCCCAGAGCCGAACTCTCTTTTCTTTCTCTCATTCGGCTATTTCTCCCCCAAACACCTCCCACCGCAGACCCTTCAGTCGCTCGCGCCAGAACCGCTTTCTCCCTTCTCTCCCCAGGAATCCACCCCCCACAGACACTTCGCTCCTCTTCCTGGTGCCCGCCTCCTCTCTGCCATTCATTCAGCGCAGCAAGGCACCTTCCTCCCTCCCCGGAGCCCCGCTCCCTCCAGCCCCTGCCCTCCGCCCCACAGGACCCCTTCCCCCGTACCTCGCGCCCATCTTCCAGCAGCAGCCACCCGGCGCTCATTCCCACCCGCCGCAGGCACCAGCTCCGGCCACCGGCGCGGTCTCCTGTGACGAAGAAGCCGGGCTCCCCCATCGCCTACTCGACCCCGGGGGCAGTCAGCACCGAGCGAGACCCCGACCCAGGTTCCGGCTGCCTCTGTGCATCCTCTCAGCTTCCATATCTAAACAACAGACAGAAGCAATCACCACACGCTCGCGATCGCTGCGAATGCAGGCTCCGCTCGCCCGCCCTCGGCCAGGAAGCAGGAGCACTGCGCCTGCGCAAGAGGACGGCGGCCGCCCTGAAGCAAAGAGGGTGAGTTAGGAGCCAATCCGGCCCTGGGCGGGGCGGGCGTGACGCGAGGGCGCTGCTCCCCTCACAACTTCCCTCGCCCCCACAGAACCATCACCTCAGTCCTAGCCGCCCCAGACTGGAACCTCTCCTCACCTTTCCTCTTTTTAAAAAAATCATGTAAAACTATAGCCCACTTTTAAACAACTTTAAACTTTCCATCAGATTTAAGTCTGCCTAGTCTGTTCCTAAATAGTCTCTATTTTGCACGACCTCCTTATATTACCGAAGTAAAAAATAGATTACACTAGGCAAATCTACAAAGACACAGAGCACAGTTACCTGGGGCGAGGTGTGGGAGCGGGGATTGAATGCAGATGGGCTTGAAAAAATTGGAGGAAAGCGGTAATAGAAATGTTCTAAAAGTGGATTGTGGTAACAATTGCACAACTGTGTAAGTTTATTAAAAAGTCATGGAAGTGTGGCCGGACGCAGTGGCTCACGCCTGTAATCCCAGCATTTTGGGAGGTCGAGGCGGGCAGATAGCTTGAGTTCAGGAGTTGTGACCAACCTGGCCACAAGGGGAGACACCGTCTCTACAAAAAAAAAAAAAAAAAAAAAAAAGGAGGAAGGGGGAGGAAGGGAGGGAGAGAAAGAAAGGAAAAAGAAAAATTAGCTGGGTGTGGTGGTGCACACCTGTAGTCCCGCTACTCGGGAGGCTGAGGTGGGAGGATCACCTGACCCCGGGAGGCAGAGGTTGCAGTGAGCGGACATGGCGCCCCTGCATCCCAGCCTGGGCGACAGAGTGAGACCCTGTAAGGTGAAGTGAAGGAAGTGTACACTTTCAGTGGGTGAATTTTATGACATGTAAATTATACTCAATAAAACTGTTAATTTTATTATTACTATTATTGATTAGAGACAGAGTCTCACTTTGTCACCCAGGCTGGAGTGCAGTGGCGCTATCTCGGCTCACTGCAACCTCCGCCTCCGTGTTCAAGCGATTCTCCTGCCTCAGCCTCCAGAGTAGCTGGGATTACAGGCATGCGCCACCAAGCCCGGCTAATTTTGGTATTTTTTGGTAGATACTGGGTTTTGCCATGTCTTCTGGATTCAAGCGATCCAACCGCCTCGGCCTTCCAAAGTGCTGAGATTACAAGCATGAGCCACCGAGCCCCGCCAACTAAAAAAGCTGTTTTTAAACTCAGCCTCTCATTTGGATTTTCCATATAGTGTGATAGCTGCTGCCTGTAGTGAGTACCTCCAATGGTTGAGCCCCTTTTGTCTTTTCAGTTTTCCAACACCTAGTTAACAATTTCTTTTCTTTCTTTCTTTCTCTTTCTTTCTTTCTTTCTTTCTTTCTTTCTTTCTTTCTTTCTTTCTTTCTTTCTTTCTTTCTTTCTTTCTTTCTCTCTCTCTTTTCTTTCCTTCCTTCCTTCTTTCTTTCTCTCTCTTTCTTTTTCTTTCTTTCTCTTTTCCTTCCTTCCTCCTTTCCTTCCTTCTTTCCTTCTCTTTCTCTCTTTCTTTTTTTTTTTTTGCACAAGGGGAATGAAGGAAAACAATTTTCCTAAATAAAATTCTGTCAAAAAAACAGCCAGGCCTGGACATGGTGGCTCATGCCTGTAATCCCAGCACTTTGAGAAGCCAAGGTGGGCGGATCACCTGAGGTTGGGAGTTTAAGACCAGCCTGACCGACATGGAGAAACCCCATCTCTACTAAAAATACAAAGTTAACCCAGCGTGGTGGCACATGCCCGTAATCCCAGCTACTCAGGAGGCTGAGCCAGGAGACTCGCTTGAACCCAGGAGGCAGAGGTTGCGATGAGCTGAGATCTTGCCATTGCACTCCAGCCTGGGCAACAAGAGTGAAACTCCATCAAAAACAACAACAACAACAACAAAAACACAGCCAGGCATGGTGGCTCACTCCTGTAATCCCAGCACTTCGGGAGGCCGAGGCAGATGGATCACCTGATGTCAGGAGTTTCAGACCAGCGTGGCCAACGTGGTGAAACACCATCTCTAGTAAAAACACAAAAATGATCCGGGCATGGTGGTGAGCACCTGTAATCCCAGCTACTGGGGAGGCTGAGGTGGGAGGATCCCTTGTACCTCGGAGGCAGAAGTTGCAGTGAGCTGAGATCACACCCCTGCACTCTAGCCTGGGCGACTGAGCAAGACTCCGTCTCAAAAACAAATACACAAACAAAAGAAAACAACAAGAAAAGAAAATATTTACACTAAATGAATTACACAGCGTACAATAGTAAATGGCTAACTTTTACTGAGTGCTAAGTGCCAGGTACTAGGCCAAGCACCCTACGTACTTTATTTGTCCTTTGCAAACAAAAAGAAAAAAGAAAAATTAGCCAGTTATTAGTGGTTACAATTATAATCCTTACGTTAGAGATGATGAGAAAAGAGGCACAGAGAGGTTTTGGTAATCCTCCCAAAGTAACAAATGAAATGGCGGAGTAGGATGTCAATTCAAGTCTGTTTCAAAAGTCTAGTTTCCTAACCATGGGTGCAATCCCAACCTGGAATGTTTTATCTGTGTTGCACAATCAGATCAAGAAATGCAAGCCCTGACATCACAGAGGGCCAGGAACACTGGTGAGAGTCATAGCTGCACTCATGGAGATGCTTCCCTAAGCTGTGCATAGGTATCTGTTGGTGCCCCCACCCCACCTTAGCATTCTATCCCAGGAACAGCAAGCACACCTAGAAGCCGCCCTGACATTTAGTCTGTGTGTCTCCTTAGGCTTCTCTTGGCTGTGATAGATTCTCAGACTTTCCTTGTTTTTGATGACCTCAACAATCTGAGGAGTACCAGACAGATATTTTGTAGAATGTTCCTCAATTGGGATTTGTCTGATGTTTTTCTCATGATTAGACTCAGGTTATGGATTTGGGGAAGGAAGACCACATAGGTAAAGTGTCATTCTCATGGAATCATATCAAGGGTACATGTTATCAACTTGAACTATCCCTGTTGGTGTTCATCTTGTTCACCTGGCGTTTCTTATTTCTTGATCTGACAGTGCCACGCAGATAAAACTTTCCACATTGGGATTGCAACCATGGTTAGGAAATCAGTCTTTGGAAATCTAGGTAGTTTTTGTCAGGTTTCTCCATTGTAAACTTACTTTTTTTTTTTTTTTTTTTGAGACCGAGTCTCGCTCAGTCGCCTAGGCTGGAGTGCAGTGGCGTGATATCCGCTCACTGCAAGCTCTGCCTCCCGGGTTCACGCTATTCTCCTGCCTCAGCCTCCCGAGTAGCTGGGACTACAGGCGCCCGCCACTACGCCCGGCTAATTTTTTTTTTTGTATTTTTAGTAGAGACGGGGTTTCACCATGTTAGCCAGGATGGTCTCAGTCTCCTGACCTTGTGACCCGCCCGTCTTGGCCTCCCAAAGTGCTGGGATCACAGGCGTGAGCCACCGCCCCCGGGCTTTTTTTTTTTTTTTTTTGTTGAGACGGAGTTTCACTCTTATTGTCCAGGCTGGAGTGCAAAGGCGTGATCTCGACTCACTGCAATCTCTGCCCCCCGGGTTCAAGCGATTCTTCTGCCTCAACCTCCCGAGTAGCTGGGATTACAGGCATGCGCTACCACGCCCGGCTAATTTTGTATTTTTAGTAGAGACTGGGTTTCACCGTGTTGGCCAGGTTGGTCTTGAACTCCTGACTTCAGATGATCCACCCTCCTCGGCCTCCCAAAGTGCTGCGATTACAAGCGTGAGCCACCACACCCAGCCTAAATTTACTCTTTTTTTCTCTCTTTCCACACTGTACTCTTTGGGATGAAGTCACTATTCCTAGGCCAAATTTAAGGAGTGAGGAATTCTGCTGCATTTCCTTGACTGCAGGGTCTCTACAGAAACTGTCTGGAATTCTGCATGAGAGTTTGCCTCTCCTCCCCTGTTATTTATTCAATCACTTATTTGTGTCAGGCCGGGTACGGTGGCTTATGTCTATAGTTCCAGCACAGCACTTTGGGAGGCCAAGATGGATGGATCACTTGAGCCCAGGACTTCAAGATGGGTCTGGGCAACAGAGCAGGACCCTCTCTCTACAAATAATAAATTAAAAATTTAGCTGGGTGATGGTGGCACGCACCTGTGGTCCCAGGTACTTGGGAGGCTGAGGCAGGAGGATCGCTTGAGCCCAAGAGGTCAAGGCTGCAGTGAGCCACTGCACTCCAGCCTGGGTGACAGAGCGAGACCTGTCTCAAAAACAAATAAATAAAATGAAAAATATATCAGTGTGAACCCATGGATATTTATTTTATACTTTGGGTTATAATCTCATACTGCTTTATTTTGTTTCTCAGATTGTTCCTACTTTGGCCATTGAGAGCTCTTTCAGGTGGCTATGGTGTCCTTTTGACATACTCCCATTGTTGTGTTTTGCTAAGTACTTCCTTACTTTCTGTCACAAGATGCCCTAGACCTAGAATCAGCTATTTTTTTTTTTAATTATTTTATTTATTTATTTTTTGAGACAGAGTCTCGCTCTGTCGCCCGGGCTGGAGGGCAGTGGCCGGATCTCAGCTCACTGCAAGCTCCGCCTCCCGGGTTTACACCATTCTCCTGCCTCAGCCTCCCAAGTAGCTGGGACTACAGGCACCCGCCACCTCGCCTGGCTCGTTTTTTTGTATTTTTTAGTAGAGACGGGGTTTCACTGTTAGCCAGGATGGTCTCGACCTCCTGACCTCGTGATCCGCCCGTCTCGGCCTCCCAAAATGCTGGGATTACAGGCTTGAGCCACCGCGCCCAGCCTAGAATCAGCTATTTCTCCAAGGATCTCTGGTTCCTTTTTTGGAAAATGGTATTAGAAACCAAGAAACTCTCGGCACTAGGTGCAGTCATTGCTAGTGGGATGTCATTGTTTCTAGGCCTTCTCAGCTGACACGGCAAATAAATATATGGGTGAATACTAACCTTCTATATACACATATTTATAAATGTTTATGCATATATACACATTTGTGTTATATGTGTGTGTGTATCTTTAAGCTAGGCATGAGTTCATTCTGATGTCTTACCACTCTAATCCATTCCCAGAATCATCCTAGTTATCTCCCCTTGTTTATCTGTAACCTTCTACTTCAAAAGTGAGAACCCAGAATCCCACCATCTGCCATCCCTTGACTTAATCTTCCATTTCCAGTATACATGTGTAGTGATTTCAGAATTGTTAAGCCATACACTTGTGGAGACAACTTTATCACGTATAGTACAGTACTTATATGCAGGTCTTTTGACTTCGGTCTTACAGACTCCACTCATTTCCAAAGTGGCTGAGGTTAGCACCCTTTTCCCTCAAACCCCTTCAGAGAGGTTGTTTCATACATTTGTAATACAGTTAGATTAGATTTTTTTTTTCCGAGATGGAGTCTTGCTGTGTTGCCCAGGCTGAAGTGCAGTGGCCCAATCTCAGCTCACTGCAAGCTCCGCCTCCCGGGTTCATACCATTCTCCTGCTTCAGCCTCCCGAGTAGCTGGGACTGCAGGCGCCCACCACCATGCCCGGCTAATTTTTTTTATTTTTAGTAGAGATGGGGTTTCACCATGTTAGCCAGGATGGTCTCGATCTCCTGACCCTGTGATCTGCCTGCCTCGGCCTCCCAAAATGCTGGGATTACAGGCGCGAGCCACCATGCCCGGCCAGATTGTTTTGTCATAGTCTATTCTATGTGGGATCCTCTGACCTGCTAAATGATTGCTTAGAATTTGTATACATTTTACATTAATAATGATTGACTAATGTATACATTAACATAAGGTTAACATAAGGTTAAGGTTCACTCTTACTGCAAAGTTCTATGGGTTTTTATAGATGCATAGTGTCATGTATCCACCATTACAACATCAGAGAAAATAGTTTATCACCCGAAAAAAAATCCTTTGGGCTTCACCCATTCAGTCCCACTCCCACCCACTGTACCCCACCTCACTTGTTTTAACTAAGTATCCTGGAGATTACTCCATAACAATATATACATATATTCCTCCTTTCTCTCTCTCTCTTTTTTTTTTTTTTTTTTTTGAGGTGGAGTCTCGCTCTGTCACCAGGCTGGAGTGCAGTGGCATGATCTCAGCTCACTGCAACCTCCACCTCCCAGGTTCAAGCGATTCTCCTGCCTCAGCCTCCTGAGTAGCTGGGATTACAGGCACGCACCACCATGTCTGGCTAAATGTAGTGTTTTTAGTAGAGACAGGGTTTCACTATGTTGGCCAGACTGGTGTCAAACTCCTGACCTCATGATCCACCTGCCTCGGGCTCCCAAAGTGCTAGGATTACAAGCGTGAGCCACCACGCCCAGCCTCTCTTTTTTAAATTTAATAATAATTAAACAAAAAAATCCCTCAGCCTCCCAAAGTGTTGGTGTGAACCACCGTGCCCAGTCCCTCCTTGACAGCTGTATATTGCTCTATTGTGTAGATGTTGATGGCTGTTGTGAGACCTTAGTTCTTGTCTTCTTAGTTTAAAAGAATTTAAACAAGAGACACACAGCAGGAGATGCAACATAGAACAATTTATTGCAAAGGAAAAAGAATATTTTGAAAGTTAAGTGCAGAAGAGGTAGTCCACCCTGAGAGAGGATTCAGGGTGGGGCAGCCAAGACTGGCACTAGGGAGACTCCCTTTACGGGAGACTTACATCCTTCTTAAAGGATTGGAAAGAGGTGTTACTAGGAAGCATGCTCCGGGTGGTCCTCTGGGTGCACATGTGCAGTAGCCGTGCCTGCCTATTCATTCCCCACGTCTCATTAGCACCTCACATCTCTACCCAAGGGTGTGGTTTTTACTATTATGATGAGCAAAGGGTCAGTCTGAGGACAGGTAAAATCAAAATATGCATGCTGTCTACAGGGGAAATTCTCTACTAGAGACAACTTTGCTTGAATGAGCTTGACTACAATGTGAATGCTGGGGCTTATTGTGTTGACTGTACAGTCACCATGGTGACCATGGTTGTTGCATCCTGAGGACATGGTTACTTCCTTGAGTACCTATCCTGCTTCATAGATAATACCATTGTTTATTCAACCAGTCCCTTGCTGATATGCAGTAGGGCTCTTTCCGGTCTTTTGCTGTCACAAATAGCCCCGCCATGAATTCACAGGCACCACTTTTGAGTGCCTATTATATGCTTATCGTATATCGTCTTATTAATCCTCACTACCATCCTGCAAGTTATCCTCATTTTGCCTGTGAGAAAACTAAGAGTTTCTTGAAGGTTATGTCTTGTTTTCCATTGCATTTCTGACATTTTATTGAATGAATAAATGTAACTCAACTAGTAAATGGCAGTGCAGGAAACAGAAACCAGTGCTGTAAGCCTAGATCTGTCTGGCCCCAGAGGTTGCATTCATTATGGTCTAGCACTAGAAATGGCCATCCACAGAGAGTGACCAAGATGATTATATCAGGATATTTAATTAGTTTTTATTTTGTCTTTTTTTTTTTTTTCTTTTTTGAGACAGAGTCTCCCTCTGTTGCCCAGACCTGAGTGCAGTGGCATGATCTCAGCTCACTGCAACCTCCGCCTCCCAGGTTCAAGCAATTTCTGGCTGATTTTTGTATTTTTAGTAGAGACGGGTTTTCACTATGTTGGTCAGGCTGGTCTTGAACTCCTAACCTCATGTGATCTGCCTGCCTTGGCCTCCCAAAGTGCTAGGATTACAGGCATGAGCCACAGTGCCGGGCAGTTTTTGTTTGTTTGTTTTGTTTTTTTTCTTCTTCTTCTTCCTTTCTTCCTTGCGTTTTTTTTTTTTTTTTTTTTTTTTTTTTTTTTTTTTTTTGGTGGAGTCTCACTGTGTTGCCCAAGCTCGTACTGCACTCCCAGGTTAAAGTAATCCTACCTTGGCCTCCCAAAGTGCTGGGATTACAGGGGTAAGTTACCACACCTGGCCTCTAATTAGGTTTTTATCTAATCCTTTTAAAAATGCCTACTTTTGTGATTATTTTATAATTACAAACAAGATCAACATAGAAGATATGTATAGACTTTATATGAATAAAGAAACATGCACATATTGGGTTGCAGTCTCAGACATTTGTTTTGTTACTAAGGGTGCATGACCAAAACAGTTTGAAGACCACTGACTTCTGTCTATGGCCATACCACCCTGAACGTGCCCGATCTCGTCGAGACCACTGACTTCTAAGATTTGGGGATTTTATCAACTCTACCTCCGCTATATATTCCCTTTTAACAGTGGCTCTTAACTGGGGGTAATTTTGCAATGTCTGGGGACATTTTTGGTTGTCATGATGTGAGGAGAGGTGCCACTGGCATTTAATGACTAGAGGCCAGGGATGCTGCTGAACATCCTACAAATCACAAGATAGTCCCCACAACAAGAGTTATCCCATACAAAATGTCAACAATGCTGAGGCTGAGAAACCCCATCTCGGCGGATCACGAAGTCAGGAGATCGAGACCATTCTGGCTAACACGGTGAAACCCCGTCTCTACTAAAAAAAATACAAAAAACTAGCCGGGCGAGGTGGCGGGCGCCTGTAGTCCCAGCTACTCAGGAGGCTGAGGCAGGAGAATGGCGTAAACCCGGAAGGCGGAGCTTGCAGTGAGCTGAGATCCTGCCACAGCACTCCAGCCTGGGTGACAGAGCAAGACTCCGTCTCAAAAAAATAAATAAATAAATAAACCCCGTCTCGGCCTGGCGCGGTGGCTCAAGCCTGTAATCCCAGCACTTTGGGAGGCCGAGACGGGCGGATCACGAGGTCAGGAGATCGAGACAATCCTGGCTGACACGGTGAAACCCCGTCTCTACTAAAAAATACAAAAAAACTAGCCAAGCGAGGTGGCGGGCACCTGTAGTCCCAGCTCCTCGGGAGGCTGAGGCAGGAGAATGGCGTGAACCCGGGAGGCGGAGCTTGCAGTGAGCCGAGATCACGCCACAGCACTCCAGCCTGGGCGACAGAGCGAGACTCCGTCTCAAAAAAAAAAAAAAAAAAAAAAAAAAGAAACCCCGTCTCATACCCACCTCAAGAGGGAAAACTGAAGTGGGAAAAGACAGCAGGATATGGAAAAGTAAGTAGGGGGTTATTTACGTGAAACTGACAACTGTCACATTATATATGCTCAGTTAATGTCAATTAAACAGAACTGAGGAGTGTTAGAGCTGACTGTGGACAGGCTTGGGGAGTGGGGAAGGAACATGACAAGAAGGAGAGAAAGTACAGGGCAAGAAGAAGAAAGGGAAAGGGATGAGAAAAGTGTGGAAAACCTGAGCACAGTGGCTCACACCTATAATCCCAACACTTTGGGAGGCCGTGGTGAGAAGATAACTTGAGCCTAGGAGCTCAAGACCAGCCTGGGCAACATAGGAAGATTCTAGCTCTACAAAAAAAAAAAAAAAAAAAAAAAAAAAAAAAAAAAAGTTTTTTAATTAGTCAAGTGTGCACCTCAAAAAAAAAAAAAAAAAAAAAAAAATAGTGTGCACCTGTGGTCCCAGCTACTTGGGAGACTGAGGTGGGAGGATCGCCTGAGCCTGGAAGGTCAAGGCTGCAGTGAGCCATGATTGTGCCACTGCACTCCAGCCTTGGTAACACAGTGAAACCGCAAAACCCTGTCTCAAAAAAAGAAAAAGAGAAGAGAAGAGAAAGAAGAGAAGAGAAGAGAAAGAAGAGAAGAGCGAGAAGAAGAGGAGGAAGAAGAAGAAGAAAAGGAAGGAAGGAAAGAAGGAAGGAAGGAAGGAAAAAATAAAAGAATTATGGAAAGGAAGTGTGGCAGGTCACTCTTTTAAAAGATGATTATAAAATCTCCCATCCCTCTTGCTCTTAACATGTAACACTGACATTCCTCACATTGCAAGGTGGAGTTTATATTTCCTCCCCTTGAATCTAGATGGGCATGGGACTCCAGCAGAAGTAATGCTATGTCATAAAAGGTGATATAGCTTCCACCTGGTCTTTTTGGGATGTTCACTGCTGGAACCTAGTCTACATAAGGAAGTGGAGAGATCACATGAAGAGGCCACATGTAGATGTCCTGCCTGACAACCCCAGCTGAGGTCCCAACTGACATCCAGCATCAATGGCCAGTCGTGGGAATGAAGGTTCCCCTGGATGACATCAGCCTGACCCTGAATCATCCCCAGTCCTCTGTGTCTTCCAGCTGAGGCTTCAGACATTGTGGAGGAGATCCAAGCTCTGTTGTACCCCACCTGAATTCCTGACCCACAGAGTCGGTGAGCGTAATACGATGGTTGGGTTAAGACATTTAGTTTTGATGTGGTTATGCAGCAGTAAGAAACTAGAACAGAAAGGGTGCAGGGACATGCTGGGGGCTCTTTGACAGTCATTGGTTGTGTGCTTTATATATTAAGGTAATGCTAGCTGCGGTAACATACAAACCCCAAGTTTCAGTGGTTTAACACAACAGAAGGTTATTTCTTACTCACGTATTTGTTCAGTGTCCCTAGACAGTGGACAGCCTTCCATTAAGTCATTCAAGTACTCAGACTACTTTCTTCCTGTAGCTTCTCTGTTCCCTAGGGCTTGGAGTCCTCTGCATCGAGAAGGCAAAACAGGGGAAGAGAGAATGGAGAAGGTACACTTGCTTCTTCATTGTCTTGTCAAAGTCACATACACTCCTTTGGCTCACATTTTACTGGAGAAAACTGGTCCACGACCCCACCTAGATCTGAGGGAGGCTGGGAAATTCAGGCCCTAGTTGATTAGTCCTTCCCAGAAACAACTCTAAATTGTGGGAAGAGGAGCATGAATTCTGCCAGACTTTAGAACTCAGGTTAACAAATTAAAATGATGATAATAACATTATCTCTCCTATTTCCTTTGTTTTTATCTCTCTGCAATAGAAGTAAAAGGATAGAATTTTTGCTCACTCCATGGCTTTTGTGTAAGACCAGCTTTTAATTCAGTGGTAAACTAGAGGCTACTGTAGCATAGTAGTTAGGCACATGGACTCTGGAGCCCCGCTGTTCAAATCCTAGCTCAGCTATTTGCTACATGAGACCTTGGGCAAGCTTCTTGACCTTTCCAAGCCTCAGTTTCCCCATTTGTAAGATGAAGGTGTTGCTAAGTATAGCACCTAACTTATAGGATTGTTTTGTGGGTCAATTCTTGTAAGATACAGAGTAAGTACCAACAATGGTCAGCTACCATTTTGTGGAAGAAGGGAGCACTGGCTTCTGCAGATACAAACACTATCTCCCCATGCCTTTTCTACACTCTCTCATCCAAGAGACATAAAAATAAAAGCTTCCTCCTCTTTAAATTGTTGATGTTATAAGGTAGAAATCTCTTCAATCAATGTTATTCTTTTTAAAAACAACCCATGTCCGAGCAAGATGGGTTTTTTAAATGTCTAAAACACATAGTTCCCGCTGTGAGCAAGGGTCGGTCCACTTTGGGGGCATAGCTCTGCCAACTGAAGTGTGGTTTCCCTGTGTGTTTCAATAAAGGCGAGACACATAGTGGAATTTTTCATTATGTTTTCAAAAGATTGAGCAGAGAAGAAAAGGGTCTTGATGTAGCATCTCAAGGAAAGTCCTGTGTTTCTCCGAGTACTTTCTATCTTGAGACCACAGGCAAACTTTTCAATAGATTGCTGCATGTAGCCATCTTGTGGGTGGGGTGGGCAGGGAGTGCTCAGATTAGTACCATAGACTTGGAGGAATTCAGGGTGACTGGGGGAGATGAAATCCCAGATGGGATGATGCAGCCTGAGTGTGTGGTAGGGAGAAGTAGGGAGGTGAGACTTAGGGCACCACATTCTTATTCATTCTACCTTTTCTCTCACTCCTTTATTCTACCACCTTCTCGTCTCCACCCATCCCCAAAATGTAAGACTCCACACTGAAGGAACCAGGAAAAGATGTCTTTCATCTTGGAAAAGGAAATGTTTTAGAAAACCAGAAGACGGCCGGGCGCGGTGGCTCAAGCCTGTAATCCCAGCACTTTGGGAGGCCGAGACGGGCGGATCACGAGGTCAGGAGATCGAGACCATCCTGGCTAACACGGTGAAACCCCGTCTCTACTAAAAAAAAATACAAAAACTAGCCGGGCGAGGTGGCGGGCGCCTGTAGTCCCAGCTCCTCGGGAGGCTGAGGCAGAATGGCGTAAACCCGGAAGGCGGAGCTTGCAGTGAGCTGAGATCCGGCCACTGCACTCCAGTCCGGGTGACAGAGCGAGACTCCGCCTCAAAAAAAAAGAAAAAAGAAAAGAAAAGAAAAGAAAAGAAAACCAGAAGACGAGAAGGGGAAAAGTAACCACTTGCTTTGGTCGGCTTGTGTGTTCAGTGCTATTTTATGTAAATATAGGGTTTCAAGTATAGAGCTGTAAGATATTTCTGATACCTTCGATCAAGTTTATTATATTTCAGAAGTACTTGTAACAGGTAATCAAATTTACGATATTCTGGAGGTGTCTGTTTTTTTTTTGAGATGGAGTCTCGCTCTGTTGCCCAGGCTGGAGTGCAGTGGCGTGATCTCGGCTCACTGCAAGCTCCGCCTCCCAGGTTCAAGCAGTTCTCCTGCCTCAGCCTCCCGAGTAGCTGGGATTACAGGCGCCCACCAGCCACACCCGGCTAATTTTTGTATTTTCAGTAGAGACGGTGTTTCACCGTGTTAGCCAGGATGGTCTCGATCTCCTGACCTCGTAATCCACCCGCTTCGACCTCCCAAAGTGCTGGGATTACAGGCATGAGCCACTGCGCCCAGCCTGGAGGTGTCTTTGATCAATAATTAAGGTGGATATTTTGGAGGTACTTAAGATTAGTAACCACCTTTTTGGTGGGGGCCCTGTTTAAGCATCTACATCCTTTAACTTGCCAAGGATCAGTATCCAGATAAAATATTTATTGCCAGCCAGGCTGGTGGCTCATGCCTGTAATCCCAGCACTTTGGGAGGCAGAGGTGAGCAGATCACCTGAGGTCAGAAGTTCAAAACCAGCCTGGCCAACATAGCGAAATCCCGTCTCTACTAAAAATACAAAATTAGCCGGGTGCAGTGGTGGGCACCTGTAATCCCAGCTACTCTGGAGGCTGAGGCAGGACAATTGCTTGAATTTGGGAGGCAGAGGTTGCAGTGAGCCGAGATCGTGCCACTACACTCCAGCTTGGGCGACAGAGAGACACTCCATCTCGGAAAGAAAGAAAAAAATTCATTACCCAGCTGATTTTATTCAGGAAGAGGGGAGGAAGGAAAGAAGGGAGGGGAGCTAAAGGGGGCAGCAGCAGCAGAAGGCAGTGAGAATCAGGCATCAATAATGACCACTTTGTTTTCCTCTGAGTTGGCTTCAGGCTGTTTATTTTGCAAGTAACATGTGTATCAGGCACCTAATATAAAATTTAGATTTTGGATGACTTACAGTTGCTTCATATCACTTTGAGTTTGCTATTTTTGGACTACAAAAGATTACAAAGATCCCTAACTCCATTCACCTTTGTCAAGGGTTGAGGAAGGGGAGCAGAGAGTCAGGTGTTTCTCACATGGAGAACCTGGAGTTCTACAATTAAAGGTGATTATGCAATTCTCATCACATTTTTTGACTCGCAAGTTTATTGTATCATCAGTTGTGGTATATATTATTCAGGACTTGTTTAAATGTACTTATTTCAGCTAGTAGAAGCCTTGCCTCTCCTGTTTCAGTGACAGTGTTTAGAGCTCTGTTTTTCAAACTTAGGTTAACGCCGAGTAATGAGTCTTAGCACTATTTATTTATTGACAAGTTCTCTCTCTCTCTCACCAAGGCTGAAGTGCAATGGCAGGATCATAGCTCACTGTAACCTCAAACCTCTGGGCTCAGGCAATGATCCTCTCGCCTCAGCAGCATCTCAGGTAGCTAGGACTACAGATGCATGCCACCGTGCTGGGCTAATTTTGGCTTTTGTATAGATGAGGTCTCACTATGTTGCCCAGGCTGGTCTCAAACTCCTGGCCTCAAGCGATCCTCCCACATGAGCCATCACACTGGTCTCTTAGCACCATTAAAACATAAGAACAATAAAACCGAAAAGGAATACAATAGAATAAGTAAGAGGCCATCACACACAGCATTGTTTGTGAAACACTGATCGTCTGTGTATGTGTGTGTGTATGTGTGTGTGTGTGTGTGTGTGTGTACTGAGTCTCAATGTAAAATGTGTTTTTTCACTATAGGTCGTGGTCACAAAGAAGTTGGGAGGTTTCCAGTACCAGACAAAATGGAGTAAGGCACTGCAGTCTCTGCCGCTGATCACAACTAAAAATTCTGGACAAAATGTAACTAAGGACTCTGAAAAGTAAACAAGCAGCCAAATTACGGAAAGGAATCAAAGCTTGAGGAAACTATCTGTATGGGGTGAGTTTCCCCCAATTTTCTTCTTTTCTATCACAGCTTTGAGATGAGAATAGGTCCAGTTGGGGAGCTGCATGGTAGCGGAGACAGCAGAAACTCTGAGAGAAACCCCATCTCTCTGACCAGAAGACTTAGGAGAAGGGTCCCCGTGAGCCAGAGAGTGTAGAGTGAAATCCCCATTAAAACTATTTCATTTTCTCTCTCCTAGATCTGTCCCCAAGATGATGAGACATAATTTGCAGTTTGAACCTCATTAGATTGATTGCCTGTGAAAACAAACAAAACAAAAACAAAGTCAACACTTTTTTTTTTTTTTTTTTGACGGAGTCTTCACTCTGTCCCCGAGGCTGGAGTGCAGTGGCACGATCTCGGCTCACTGAAACCTCTGCCTCCTGGGTTCATGCCATTCTCCAGCCTCAGCCTCCCGAGTAGCTGGGACTACAGGTGCCCGCCACCACACCCAGCTAATTTTTTGTATTTTTAGTAGAGACGGGGTTTCACTATGTTGGCCAGGATGATCTCGATCTCCTGACCTCATGATCTGCCTGCCTCAGCCTCCCAAAGTGCTGGGATTACAGGCGTGAGCCACCACGCCTGGCCCTACACTTTCTAAAGCTGAGGTGAGCAAACTTTTTCCACAAAAGGCCAGATAATAAATATTTTAAGCTCTGTGTCATACAGTCTTCCATCACAACTACTCAACCCTGCTATTGTAGTGCCAAAGCAGCACAGTATGTAAATGAATCAGCCAGGCTGTGTTCCAGTACAACTTTACGTATAAAAACAGGGGGAAGGCTGGATTTGGCCTGCAGGTCATAGTTTGCTGACTCTTGCTGTAGAAGAATTTTAACAAGATTCAGAGTCTCACAACATATTAATACTATTCAAAATATCCAGGATGCAATCCAAAATTGCTCAACAAAGCTCTAGAAAATGTTATCAATTTTTATGGGAAAAGATGATCAAAAGATGCCAGCACCAGAGAGGATGTGGAGAAATAGGAACGCTTTTACACTGTTGGTGGGAGTGTAAACTAGTTCAACCATTGTGGAAGACAGTGTGGCGATTCCTCAAGGATCTAGAACTAGAAATACCATTTGACCCAGCAATCCCATTACTGGGTATATATCCAAAGGATTATAAATCATGCTACTATAAAAACACATGCACACATATGTTTACTGTGGCACTATTCACAATAGCAAAGACTTAGAACCAACTCAAATGTTCATCAATGATAGACTGGATTAAGAAAATGTGGCACATATACACCATGGAATACTATGCAGCCATAAAAAAGGATGAGTTCATGTCCTTTGCAGGGACATGGATGCAGCTAGAAACCATCATTCTGAGCAAACTATCACAAGGACAGAAAACCAAACACCACATGTTCTCACTCATAGGTGGGAACTGAACAATGAGAATGAGAACACTTGGACACAGGGCAGGGAACATCACACCCCAGGGCCTGTCATTGGGTGAGGAGTGGGAGAGGGATAGCATTAGGATAAATACCTAATGTAAATGACGAGTTAATGGATGCAGTAAACCAACATGGCACATGTATACCTATGTAACAAACCTGCATGTTGTGCACATGTACCCTAGAACTTAAAGTATAATAATAAAAAAAGCAAAAAAAAAAAAAAAAAAAAAAAAAAAACCAGATGCCAGCACCAATATGACCAAGACGTTAGAATTATCAGATAAAGACTTAAAACATCTATTATAAGTATGCTGGATGAAATAATGGTAAACACACTTGTAATAAAGGGAAAGCTAGAAGCTCTCAGCAGAAAAATAGAAACTATAAAAAGAACCAAATGGGAATTTTAGAACCAAAAAACACAGTATCTGAAATAAAAATTAACTAGATGGGCTTAATAGCAGAATGGAGACCACAGAAGAGGAAGTTAATGAACTTGAAGATAAATGAAGAGGAATTATCTATTCTGATGAACAGAAAGAAAAAAAGATTGGAAAAATAATGAAGAGTCTCAGGGTCTAATGTTCATATCACTGGAGTCCCAGGGGAGGAATAAAAGATTGGTGCAGAAAAGGAACTACTTGAAGAAATATGCTCAAATTTGATGAAAGATATAAAATTACAGATTCAAGAAAATTAGTGAACCCCAAACAGGATGAATGCAAAAGATGAACAAACTCCAGAAAACAAACACAAACAACTTACACTCAGACACATAATCAAACTCCAGAAACTTAAAAAAAACAAAAAATCTCAAAAGCAGTCTGAGAAACAATACAGAAGTTCTTGAGAAAATTAAAAAAATAGAATTATCAGCAATTCCACTTCTGAGTATATACCCAAATAATTGGAAGCTGGGTCTTGAAGAGATGTTTGCACACCCATGTTCATAGCAGCATTATTCACAATAGTCAAAAGATGGAAGCAACACAAGTGCCCGTCAACAGATGAACGGATAAACAAAACGTGGTATATATACACAATCAAAATTTAACCTTAGAAAAGGAGAGAAATTCTGATGCATGCTAAAACGTGGATGAACCTTGAGGACATTGTGCTTAGTGAAAGAAGCCAGTCACAAAAAGACAAACACTATATGCTTCCACTTCTACGAGGTACCTAGAAAATTCAAATGCAAAAAGACAAAGTAGAATGGTGGTTGCCAGGGGCCGGGGGCAGAAGAGAATGGGAGCTGTTGTTTAATGAGTATAGAGTGTCAGTTTTGCAAGGTGAGAGTTTTGGAGATTGACTGCACACAATGTGAATGTGCCTAACACTACTGTATACTTATAAATGATTAAGATGGCAAGTTTTCTGATATGTACATTTTACCAGTTATTTGTTTTAAAAAAAAGTCAGAGGGCCGGGCACAGTGGCTCAAGCCTGCAATCCCAGCACTTTGGGAGGCCGAGACGGGCGGATCACGAGGTCAGGAGATCGAGACCATCCTGGCTAACACGGTGAAACCCCATCTCTACTAAAAATACAAAAAATCTAGCCAGGCGAGGTGGCGGGCGCCTGTAGTCCCAGCTACTCCGGAGGCTGAGGCAGGAGAATGGCGTAAACCCGGGAGGCGGAGCTTGCAGTGAGCTGAGATCCGGCCACTGCACTCCAGCCCCGGCGACAGAGCAAGACCCCATCTCAAAAAAAAAATAAAAATAAAAAAATAAAAAGTCAGAGGAAAATAATGAATTAAACACAGAAAATTATTCAATGACTGTGGATTTCTTTTTTTTTTTGAGATGGAGTCTCGCTCTGTCACCCAGGCTGGAGTGCAGTGGTGCAATCTCAGCTCACTGCAACCTCCACTTCTTGGGTTCAAGCGATTCTGCTGCCTCAGTCTCCTGAGTAGCTGGGATTACAGGCATGGGCCACCATGCCCAGCTAATTTTTGGTAGAGACAGGTTTCGCCATATTGGCCAGGCTGGTCTCGAACTCCTGACCTTGTGATCCCCCCACCTCGGCCTCCGAAAGTGCTGCAATTACAGGCATGACTGCGGATTTCTTATCAGAAGCCATGGAAAAAAAGATGATGGAACAACATGGGTAAAGTGCCAGAAAGTAAAAAAAAAAAATCCATATCAAGAGAAAATAGATTTAGGATGAAGGCAAAATAAAGGCATTCTCAGATGAAAGACAACTAAGAGAACTGTTGGCAGATCTGTTCTAAGTGCTAAAGAAAGTTATTTAGGCTGAAGGCAAACAACTATACCAGAAAGAAACCTGGAACTTAAGGACTGAAGGAAAAACATGACAGGTCAAGTGTCCCCTTCAGTTCCTTCAAATATGTATGACTGTTGAGAACAAAATGATAATAGTATCTAGTAAGGTTTTCAATGGATGTATATGTAATTCATGTAATGATTATAAAGGAAGGAGAGATTAAGGACCTAAATGGTTGTAATACTTCTGAATTTTAATTGAAGAGATAAAATATAAACTGTAAACAGACTGTGAACAACTTCAGGTATGTATATTGTAATCTTCAGAGCAATCTCTTAAAAATATATATATAGTCAAAAGCCAACAAATATGTTATTCAAATAATTCAAAAGGTGACAGGAAAGGGTGGGGGGAAGAAAGGGAACAAACAGTAAAAGAAATAAAATGGTAGACTAAATCCAACCATATTAACAATATTAATTGCAAATGGTTTAAATACACCAATTAAAAACAAGAGCTTGTCAGACTGGATTGGAGAACAAGACCCAACTACATTGTCTTTAAGAAATCCAGGCCGGGCACGGTGGCTCAAGCCTGTAATCCCAGCACTTTGGGAGGCCGAGACGGGCGGATCACGAGGTCAGGAGATCGAGACCATCCTGGCTAACACGGTGAAACCCCGTCTCTACTAAAAATACAAAAACTAGCCGGGCGAGGTGGCGGGCGCCTGTAGTCCCAGCTACTCAGGAGGCTGAGGCAGGAGAATGGCGTAAACCCGGGAGGCAGAGCTTGCAGTGAGCTGAGATCTGGCCACTGCACTCCAGTCCGGGCGACAGAGCGAGACTCCGCCTCAAAAAAAAAAAAAAAAAAAAAAAAAAAAGAAATCCACATTGAGGCTGGGCACAGTGGCTCATGCCTGTAATCCTAGCACTTTAAGAGGCTGAGGCGGGTGGATCACCTGAGGTCAGGAGTTGGAGACCAGCCTGGTTAACATGGTGAAACCCTGTCTCTATTAAAAATACAAAAATTAGCAGAGTGTGGTGGTGGGCGCCTGTAGTCCTAACTACTCAGGAGGCTGAGGCAGGAGAATCGCTTGAACCCAGGGGGCAGAGGTTGCAGTGAGCTGAGATTGACCCACTGCACTCTAGCCTGGGCAGCAAAGCAAGACTCCATCTCAAAAAAATAAAAATTAAAATAAGAAATCCACATTGGACATAAACACATAGATAGGTTAAAAGTAAAGGAAGGAAATTAAGTTTGGAGACCAGTGGTTTGAAGAGGTTTGGGCTTTCCTTTCAGATAGCTGGGTTGGGTGGGGCAGGTTTAGTGGGGTCACTATTGAGACAAGCTTAGTATCCATACAAGCAAAAGTAGCCCAGGGTCTGGCTCCCAGATTCCCCACAATGGCTCTCACTTCAGGCAGGGACTGTCACACTCACCCTGCAGAAACCACAACACCTGCAGAACCAAACTGAACAGGGATTCTCCTTGCTTCCAAGAATTCTAATTCAGCCTTTGCCAAAGCAAGGGGATGCCTTTCCTTGGGAGATGCCTTGGTTGGCCATGGTTGTGGGCGTGTGGCACCTATCCTGGCAAGTTGGCACAGGCTCAGAAGACCCTGGTCTTGTGGTACTGCACTTTAGGCTGATTCTGTAGGAAGCTCATCCTTTTCGTCAAGAATCTAAAATCATCACCTTGGCGTCTACGGCAGCTTCCAAAACTGTCTCCAACGAGGAAATGAGTGTTGGACGTCCTGAGAGAGGTAAGAAAGGCTCGGTTATGGGGGCTTAGTTTTTGCCTCCAATCCTCAAAGCTTTACATAACTGTTTTGAAATGCAAAGTCCAGTTCAAGGCAAGCCAAATGCTGTCAACAAGAGGCTCTTGCCTCTAGAAGCAAATAAAGTCACTGTTTGAGGAATCTGTGCCACTATCCCTTTGCAGATCAATACAAACAGAGGCAGGGCCTGTTTTAAGTAGAATCTTGTAGAGATTTAAATTGTAGAAATATTGGATAAACTGTAGGTTAGAGTATGCCAGGATTAGTTCAGAAGATTTCATCAATTTTCTAGTCATGATCAAACAAACCTGTCTCAGAAAATGCTTGACTTCCTGCATAAATGAAAAGCAGAATGTTTGAATGAAGACTAGTTCAGATTATTTTTAGCCTCAGGAACAATTAATAGCTTCAGTTCAAATAATATCAAGTAGAAAGTATTTGTGTTTTATGACAAAGGTTAAATTCCAAATTGTGAAGAGTGACTTAGATTTTCAACACACATTCCCTTTCTGTATGCTTATGGGAAAGTCTGTCTCTATTGTCAACTTATTTTTGTAAGTTCTTATTGTAGAGACTGTTACCTGAATCCTAATGTCTGTGTTCCCCTTCCTCCATATTACCAGAATCCTTTTAGCCAGGCATATGGTTACCTGCAATGGACTCATCCTCCCAACCTCTCCTGCAACTAGGTGCAACCTACCATGGACTAAGTTCTGCTGTGAGTTGTAGGAGGAGGTACGATGGGGCACCTTCCTGGAACCTTCCTTACAACACTGCTGGCACATTTCCTTTTTCTTCTTTGTCGCCTCTTTAATTCATCCTGTGGCTTGGAAAGTTGGTGTTAAAATAGTTGGAGTGCTGGCTACCATCCATGAAGACATAGGGAGGGAGTCCAGGTTCCTAAGCACTTTGTGAAACAGTCATCTTACTAGCCCTGTATTGCCTACTTTTAGACATTTATGTGAGGGAGAAGTAAATTCTCATCCTGTACAAGTCACTGTTATTTATTTATTTACTTATTTATTTATCTATAGAATGAGTCTCGCTCTTGTTGCCTAGGCTGGAGTGCAGTGGTGTGATCTCGGCTCACTGCAACCTCCGCCTTCCCGGGTTCAAGCAATTCTCCTGCCTCATCCTCCTGAGTAGCTGGGATTACAGATGCCCACCACCATGCCTGGCTAATTGTTTTTTGTATTTTTAGTAGAGATGGGGTTTCACTATGTTGGCTAGGCTGGTCTCAAACTCCTGACCTTGTGATCCGCCTGCCTCGGCCTCCCAAAGTGCTGGGATTATAGGCATGAGCCACCGCGCCCGCTGTATTTTTGTTTTTTGTTACACATAGCTGAATTTAATTTTTATATGGTTCCTAATGACTGAAACCAAGAAATACTCTCAAATAAATCCTAGGAAGGAATTCTGGGTGGAGAAACCATTCCAACCTGTCCTTTGTAGAGGAAACGTAATCAGCTACCTTTCTTGAGATATTTCACAGTAAGGTTACCAAGAAAAAAAACCAACAGCTGACAACCAAAATAAGACTTAAACACAATCTTACATGGCGGCCGTCTTAGTTCTTTCTGCTTTGGTGGAAACGCACTGAACAGGCAAGCCAGGACACCGGTCCTCTGGTTCTTACTCTGATGACTCTGATGCCGTCTTCCTTGGCCTTGGCTTGGATTTTCCTCTGTGAATGAGGGGGTTAAACTAGATATCTCCAGGTTTTCATCCAGCACTGAAATTCTAGTCTGTTTTCTACCCTCCATCAGATAACATACTCCTTTTGGATGAATCAACTAATCCATGTAAAGTGCTTATCAAAGTGGTTGGCAAGTTAACTCTTTTTAGTAGTTTCATTTACCAAGTTACTCATTTGTGTAGTTTCCACAGTACCTTTCACAGATGGATGTTGGGTAAGTGTTTGCTCGCTGTCCTCTAAGAATGCCTTTTGATCCTCTGCTGATCCTCTGCTGATCCCCTGCTCACCTCACAGAAGGCCTGACTGCACACCTACTAGTATCAGCAAGAAAAACTCAGGAAGAGGAGACTCTTTAGGTTCCATGAACACACAGGAGAAAAACCAGCAGATGGAGGAGGAAATACACCATTTATTTACAATTCTTTTCACTTTATCCACAATTTCCCATACAAACATAAAAACTAAAAAAATAAAACCACCACTTGGGAACACAAGTGTCTTTCTTTAATTAGTCCGGTTGAGGGGACCACTGAGGCACACCGAAGGGGAAAAGGAAGAGGGTCGGGAAGAATGCCTGAGAAACAGCTCCAGATGAGAAACCTAACTCACACTGGTGTGGTGGGCCTCACTGGCAAAGAGACTCAAGGGTGTTACCCACCAGGCTTCCCAGGAGGATGACAGCTACTGGCCCCCATCCCCCCACCCTCCACTACCAAATACCAAAACTCAAACAAGGGGTCACACATCTCATGAGCTGTGTGGGGAGTGAAGGTGACAGTAAGGGACAAGGAGTGCTGCTCTCTGAGAAGAGCCCCAAACCCGAGGGACACACAGGAAGCCCCTTTCCTTGGCACAGTCTTCAGTCACAGCTTCTGTCCTGAATACAACGCTGAACTTGAAAATGTGAAAACAAAAGCCCTCCCCAGATTCTGGGGAAGGTGGGAATAAAAACATAGAGAGGGCTTGCCTGCCTCTGCAGTCCCTTCTTGGGGAGGCTGCTAGGAGCAAAGGGAAGATGCTCCAGGAAAGTCTGGGGGTTGGAGGGCAGGGTGAAGAAAGGGGCAAGGAGGACTCTGAGACACTGATGCTTGGGATGGCTCCACCTGCTCAGCCACTCACTCCAGCAGCCTCCAGTTCTACCCCTCACAGCAGGACACCCAGAACCAACCTGGAGGCACTGAAGCCACCTTCCTGGCAACTTCCTCTGTGCTAGTGACCTAGATTGCTTTCACATGTTGATGCACATTATAAATATAAAATCATATCTGCTACAAAGAGGACATATATTTGTACATCTTTACCCATATACATAATAACACAATTTACACATAATATCTTGGAGTGGGTCATCATGGAAAAGGAGTTTGGAGAGGTAAACAGCCCCTTCTGCCTCCCTGGCCCTGATCCCTCTTCAAGGGATGCTTATACACTTGGTCACTGGGGCCCTTCCCAACTAGTCTGATGGGGCTCATCTGGACACAGAAATTCAGACATGTGACTAAATGCTGATGGGTGTGTATACACATTCACACCCACACACACATGCAGACACCTGGTGAGAAAAGGAAAAATAAAATTCCTAGCTCTTGGGTGTAGGCCTCTTCCCAGAGTTACAAGCATCAGTGCCTCCTCCATCTAGAATAATGGTTTTAAAAAGCTACCCCTCACTGGCTCAGACTAGGGCAGAAGGGGAAGGGCTAGGAAACCAGGGAGAGGGAAGAGGGGCCAGGAGTCTTTTGAAAATATAAGGCGTTTTTGACCTGTGATCAAATCAAACTATGTTCACAAAAAAAAAGCAACGGTTATCAGTTGGGGCCTGTCCTTGTAGGGACAATGTGAGTTGACACCCTGAGCCTTCCCCTTCTTTGTCCAGTTTCTTTTAAAGGGGCAGACAACCCTGTACCACCTTTTCTGTCCTCTCCCAGAACTGGGCCCATCCACGTGGCATGGAATACTGACAGTGGTCCAAGTGACACATCCAGAGACATGGAGTGGTGGACGCCAGAAAGTTAAGACCTGGGCGGCGGGTGTGAGCTTTGTACAACAGGAGTGGTTCCTGGCCGGGGTCCACGGCTCGCACAGTGGCCACAGTGATCAGACTGCCATCAGAGATGAGGGCAGTCTGGGTCCCCGGAGGAGACAGCACCTATCGGCGGTAGTGATTCGGGGCATCGGCAAACATGTACTTGAGTCTGTACGCCTCGGCGAGAAGCAGCCCAATCTCTTCGTTGCCCCAGTGTATTGTAGGTAGGTTCTGCAGCAGCATGAGGAGACCCTGGAATACAAGAAAGGACTTTTATATCATACCAGACTATAGACCAGCGGACCAGCGACCCCATTCTTAGAGACCAAGGCCTAGAATGGGGCCCCTTCCTCCTGGCTCACACATCCGAAAGAGTCCAGCCTCCTTCCTCCCAACAGCACACAGCTTTCAGTCCTAGTTCACCTCAGGAAGCCTTGCAAGCCTCTGCTGATTCTCTAGTCCGTTAACATCTGCCTCTTTAAAAACATAAAAACATAAGTAGGGAATGACAACAATAAAGATTTTTAAGAGAGAAAAATAATCACATCCAAATATATCTCTCTTAATCTTAAAGTATTCATTTTCAGTCTTTTTTTCACATGCATATTTCTTTAAATAGTTGTAACAATAATTATGACTTTTTTTTGAGACAGGTTCTTGCTCTGTCACCCAAGCTGGAGTGCAGTGGTGCAATCATAGCTCACTGCAGCCTCGAACTCCTGGGCTCAAGTGATCCTTTGACACAGTTAAAATATAGCCCGGGCGCGGTGGCTCACGTCTGGAATCCCACACTTTGGGAGGCTGAGGCGGGTGGATCGCGAGGTCAGGAGATCAAGACCAGCCTGGCTAACACAGTGAGACCCTGTCTCTACTAAAAATACAAAAAATTAGCCAGGCAAGGTGGCACATGCCTTTAGTCTCAGCTATTCAGGAGGCCGAGGCAGGAAAATCGCTTGAACCCGGGAGGCGGAGGTTGCAGTGAGCCCAGATTGCACCACTGCACTCCAGCCTGGCGACAGAGCGAGACTCCATCTCAAACAAACAAACAAAAAAAAGAAAGAAAGAAAGAAACGGACAAAATATTTATAACATTTATAGAAGATAAAGGGTTAATATATGCAATCCATAAGGAATGCCTACAAATCAGTGAGAAAGAAGGCGAACAACCAAATGGGAAAACAGACTATCCATGTGACTAGCTAACGCACTAATGCCAGTGGCCACTCACACTGTGATGACTTACAAACCCTGCTCCTAGCTGATCTGAATACTCCAGCAGCATCCTGCAGTGCTGAGTGGAAAGGTCTTGTGCATCCTTTACAAGATTTCCTCCTTTAGTACTAGAAGTGTAGCTGGGCATAAAGCTGCCCAAGGCACATCACTGCTATGTGTGGCCAACACAATTAGGTTCTGGCCAATTCTGGATATGAACAAAAATGATAGGTGTAACTTCCAGGTTTTGCTCTAAACTTCTCTCCTTCCTAGAAAATGGATATGAATGGAGGAGTAGAAGTGTTCATCTTAGACCATAAAATTAAAGCATGTTTTGAAGATGGCAGAGTAATAAGACAAAAGAAATCAGAGTCCCTAACACTCCAAAACCATAATGTTAGCCCTGGACTGCTTACACTTAGACTGTTAGTTGAAGGGAAATAAACAACCATCTTGTTTTAAGTCACTGTTATTTTGAGGTCATGGTTATAGTAGACAAGTTTATATCATCTTAAATACATACTATATCCATCAAAATAAGAAATGCACATGGTCTTTGATCCAGCAACTCTCCTTCTAACTCTCTATCCTAGGGAAATAGTCACACTATTGTGTGTACAAAGGTATTCACTGCATCATTGCTTCAAATAGTGAAAAAGGATACTAGAAAAGCATCTGCCAATGTGGGAATGGTGAGATAAACCATGGATTATCCACATCATGAGATGCAAGGCAGCACTTGAAACAAGTGAAGCCGGTCTACATGTATCAATATGGGAAGATATAGAAGACATTTTGGAAAGAATAAAAAAGGTAGTTGCAGAAAAATATTTACAGTATGATCCCACTTAGGTAAAAGAAAAAACACAACAATCTATTTGTGTATGTACATGTACATATAAACATTTTAGAGAAGTGGGAAACTGTTCACAGTGGTTACCCTTTGGGAGGGAAGCCTTTCACTTTTCTCTCATTATACTTATGCATCTTTTAAAATAAAATCTTTGTATATTATTGTTATGAAATAACTTTCTTTTGAGTAATAACTACTCTAGGCTGGGCACAGTGGCTCATGCCTGTAATCCCAGCGCTTTGGGAGGCCAAAGTGAGCCAATCACTTGAGGTCAGGAGTTCGAGACCAGCCTGGCCAACATGGTGAAACCCCATCTCTCCTAAAAATACAAAAATTAGCCAGGCATTGTGGTGGCTGCCTGTAGTCCCAGCTACTTGAGAGGCGGAGACAGGAGAATTGCTTCAATCTGGGAGGCGGAGGTTGCAGTGAGCCGAGATTGTACCATTGCACTCCAGCCTGGGTGAAGCTACTCTGTGGAAATTTTGTTTACTAAAAAGTAAAAAAAAACCCAGAAAATAAATTACCCATAACTTCACAATCAAGAGGAAGCCATTTTAAGAGATTTTGGCGTATTTCCTTCCAGTCCTTTTCCTATACATTTTACATACTTGAAATATTTTCTCTATATAATTTTGAATCTATTAAGCATTTACCATAAGCATTTCCTCTAATATTAAAAATTCCTTGTAGATATTTTCAATAACCAAAGAATCTTCCATGATGTAAGATGTACCATAATTTACATCCTCCTGTTTTGAGCATTTAATTATTTCTGGTTTTTCACTATAAAAAATTATAATGAACATCTTTATGCACAAAGTCTTATCTTGGATTATTTCCCTAAGCCAAATTCCTAGAAATGAAATTACTATTTCAAAGGGCATAAACTTTAATTAATTAATAATTAATTAATTTAGAGACAGAGTATTGCTCTGTTGCCTAGGCTGGAACGCAGTGGCATGATCTCAGTTCACTGCAACCTCCGCCTCTCCTGCCTCAGCCTCGCGAGTAGCTGGGATTACAGATGTGCGCCACCATGCCTGGCTAATTTTTCTATTTTTAGTAGAGATGGGGTTTCACCATGTTGGCCAGGTTGGTCTCAAACTCCTGACCTCAAGTGACTCACCCGCCTTAGCCTCCCAAAGTGCTGGGATTACAGGTGTGAGCCACTGCGCCTGGACTGCCACAAACATTTTAAAGGTTTCAACATTCAACCAGAAAATATATTCCAGAAAAATGTCCATTTCCCTAGATCTCTACCAGCACTACTCTCATTAAAAACAGCAAACTTTGCTAATGCTAATGTCTTCCCTTTGATCCCCAAGCCTGAGAACAGTACTCAAAGCCGTAAGTCACTATGGTGGTGAACCGCCCGAGGACTGCACATCCCAAGGTCCCCACTCTCCCCTCCATGGTTGCTGGCATCTGCTTTCTCCAACCCTCCAGGCAAACCCCTCCAGTCACATGGTTACAGAAATTCACTCAACCAGACCAGTTATTCAACCAGTTATTGATATTCACTCAACCCAGCAGATGCTCTGCTTTTAAAAACTCTGCCTTTAGCTGATCGGAACATCTTTGGAATACTTCCCTCTCACAGGAGTAATTCTCTCTTGGTTCTATCCTGGCCTCAGTCCTGTCTGCCTCAAAGTTTTTTTTGTTTGTTTTCTTTGAAAGAGAACTAGCCAGGCAAGGTGAATTAGCCTTTTGGCCGGGCGCGGTGGCTCAAGCCTGTAATCCCAGCACTTTAGGAGGCCGAGACGGGCGGATCACGAGGTCAGGAGATCGAGACCATCCTGGCTAACACGGTGAAATCCCGTCTCTACTAAAAAATACAAAAAAACTAGCCGGGTGAGGTGGCGGGCGCCTGTAGTCCCAGCTACTCCGGAGGCTGAGACAGGAGAATAGCGTGAACCCGGGAGGCGGAGCTTGCAGTGAGCTGAGATCCGGCCACTGCACTCCAGCCTGGGCGACAGAGCAAGACTCCGTCTCAAAAAAAAAAAAAAAAAAAAAAAAAAAAAAAAAAAGAGAGAGAGAACCATCATTTCTATCTCAGCTTATTTTTTAAAATGCTGACCTTGGACTATAATACATGCCCCCACCCCCACGCCACCATGAACTCCCTGGCCTGTGTGGTCCCTTTGACTCATCTCTCCTGCTTCCTACCTCCTTCCCGCAACGTGCCTCTATCCCACAACAACTGGAAAAGGCGTTGCCTCTTTTTGCTAACTTTCTCCTCAGGTAGGCAACTTCTATCCTAAGTAGGCAGGTTCTCTTTATAATGCTCTCAGTCTTTTCTGTACCTTAGACTCTTGGGCTGTCTGGTGAACCCCATCCATCTCCTCAGAATAATGGTTTTAAATATTAATACATAAAATAAAATGCATATTAATAAAAAAAAAATTTTTTTTTTTGAGCCGGAGTCTCGCTCTGTCGCCCAGGCTGGAGTGCAGTGGCCGGATCTCGGCTCACTGCAAGCTTCGCCTCCCGGGTTTACGCCATTCTCCTGTCTCAGCCTCCCAAGTAGTTGGGACTACAGGCGCCCACCACCTCGCCTGGCTAGATTACAGGCTTGAGCCACCACACCCGACCCAAAATTTTTTTTAAAATTTGTGATATTCACCTCTGTGTGGTATAAGATTTATTTTTCTTATTTTTTGAGACGTAGTCTCGCTCTGTCGCCCAGGCTGGAGTGCAGTGGCACGATCTTGGCTCACCACCACCTCCGCCTCCCGGGTTCAAGTGATTCTACTGCCTCAGCCTCCTGAGTAGCTGGGACTACAGGCACGAGCCACCACGCCCGGCTAATTTTTTAAAAATTTTTAGTAGAGACGAGATTTCACCGTGTTAGCCAGGATGGTCTCAATCTCCTGACCTCTTGATCCGCCTGCCTCGGCCTCCCAAAGTCCTGGGATTACAGGCATGAGCCACCACGACTAGCCTAAGATTTCTTACTGGAATTTTCTAAATTTTTCTATGATGGTTACATACACTTGCATAACTGATAACAAACAAGAACAGCCAACAAAGGACATAGCTCTCTAGAAGAGAATACTTTTTTTTTTTTTTTTTAAGGCAGAGTCTTGCTCTGTTGCCATGCTGGAGTGCAGTGGTGATCTTGGCTCACTGCAACCTCCAACTCCCAGGTTCAAGCGATTCTCCTGCCTCAGCCTCCCGAGTAGCTGAGATTACAGGTGCGCACCACCGCACCTTGCTAATTTTTGCATTTTTAGTGGAGACGGGGTTTCACCGTGTTGGCCAGGATGGTCTCGATCTCCTGACTTCGTAATCTGCCTGCCTCAGCCTCCCAAAAGTGCTGGGATTACAGGCGTGAGCCACCACACCTGGCCAAGAATACTCTTTGTTGAGATGAGATCTACCTATAATTTCCAATTCTTCCAGTCTTAACAGAAACCTCTCAAAAGCTTCCAAATAATTCCACCCCTGGACAAGTGAACGTCCCCACTTCCCCCAAGGGAAGTGACGCTTAGCCGTAAGGAATCACTCTGCCACCTGGTGGCTACGCCTAAAACTGCCACATCCCCTCCTCTAGCCCCTACCTAGTCTACCGCCTGCTGTCCTCATGCTGCAACAATGGGAAATCCTGCCCAATGGATTAAAAAGTAGAAACTCACTTTGGGAGGCCGAGGCGGGCGGATTGCCTGAGCTTAGGAGTTCGCGACCAGCCTGGGCAACACGGTGAAACCCCGTCTCTACTAAAATACAAAAAATTAGCCGGGCATCGTGGCGTGCACCTGTAGTCCCAGCTACATGGGAGGCTGAGGCAGGAGAATTGCTTGAACCCGGGAGGCGGAGATGGCAGTGAGCCAAGATTGCGCCACTGCACTCCAGCCTATGCGACACAGCGAGGCTCTGTCTCAAAAAAAAACAAAAAAAAAAAACAAAAAAAAAAAAAAGGAGAAACAATAATTATGGCTGGGGGATGAAGGTGCTAATCACAAATCAGGAGCTTTTATCTAGGGTCAGGGAAGAGACACTACCAGGGCAGGGAACAACTGAAGATTTGTTACAAAGCCAGTTAATGGGAGCACTTAAGTATGACATGCACTCAGATGAGATACTACAGTCAGGAGGAGGAGAAAGCTTGTAGGGCAAGCATCAGAGATGCCCAATTAATAGAAAGGGAGCAAACACCTCTTGTAGAAAACAGCTGGAAATAGCTGAAATAGCAGAAAAGGGCCAAGCATAGTTATCGGCTGAAAATCCACACAGGAAAAGGCAATATGGCAGAGAAGGACTTTGAGCCATATGTGACTGGTGGAAAAAAAAACAATTAGATAAGAGGCCAAAGGCAAAAGGATAGTGGGTAATAAGCAGAGATTTTGAAAAGGGAAAGGTATAAGAAAATTCCACTAAAGACTGTCCAATAAAGGTGGCAGAATAATTGAGGAGGAAGACAAACACCAAAGATAATCAGTATAAAGGCAGTTATTATTTATTGAGCACTTATTACATAACAGATGGGGCTCTAAATGTTTCACATGTACTTTGTACTAGTTCGTTTAATTCTACATCTACTCTATGAGATACATATTATTACCTCCATTTTACAGATGAGGCAATTGAGGCACAGAGGTTCAGGAACTTGCCTAGGGTCACAGGGTAGTACTGGCCAGGGATTTGAGTCTAGACAATCTGGGCATGTGCTCATAATCACTAGACTATCTACTGCCTGCCCTGGCATGAGAAGTAAGGCATAAAGCAGAAGGAACAAAAAGAAGAGAAGTCATAAAAGAGGCTGTTTGAAGGAAATCTAGAAGCATTCACTTTTTTTGTTGTTGATTTTTACTTTTATTTAGTCATTAAGTCCTTGGACTCATAGTAAGGCTTGATGCCATATTGGTGTCACACTGCCAAGCAATCCGAAGCATATGTTAGCCTTCTATTTCAACTTCTTTGTTTACTAATGTATCACTGGACCCAGCAGGCAGCTCACCCAGACAATCTTAGTAAGGATTTTGGTGCATAATAGGCCACAGTCCTTACAAAGTATCCAGTTTGTCTTATAGCTGAGAGGTGTGAACCGGCTGCAGATGTGTCACAGCTAAATTCTTGAATGGATTTTTATTATCAGTGCCACCTCTTCCTCTGCCTCTTCTTGGTCTTTCCCAGCCACCAGTGTGACCCAGCTGGTGACTAAGAGTTGACTAATTTTACTCTGCAATAAGGGCTGGCACAACCAAAGACAGGATGTATCATGATGAGCAACAAAAGAACATTAAATATGTGCTACTAAATAAGATACTGTATATAGAATCACTTTGCAGTACTGGAACATTCTTTGCAAATGTAAAGTGTATTCAAGCATGTAAAAATACCTTTCTAGTCAAATACTTTAAAACCAACCTCTTCTATTTTGAGAATCAGTGAGGAGGCAAAACATTTCCTCTGGTCACAATACAACTTTTCAAAAACATGTCCCTGCCATATAAGCTTGTTGAGAGTCAAACTTTTATTCATTGGCTCTTCCTGAATCTAGGCATTTGACAAAGTTTCCTCTCAAAGAAAGCTGTGTAGTTTCCCTCAATGGCTTGTTTTTGTTCATATGTCTAGGAATTGTGCCCTTTCTCACACCAGCTTGTTTTGGGCAGAAAGATCTTCAGTTCCCAGGGTTCCCTCCGAACTCTTGTGTGCAGGATTCAAACTGGCAATTCACCAAATGTCTGTAAAGACAGGGCCCCCATTTGGGCAATGTTCCACAATCGCACCCTTGAGTTCATGCAGAAGTGGTGGGTGGATGCCATCTGGTTCCAGGGATTTATTTACATTTAGTTTATTATTGAGGTCTGGAACATCCTACGGGCTTAGCACTATTTAATAACCCCGACCTGTCTCCTACAAAAGAAACCTTCAGAGTGGGAATCTCTCCAGTGGTTTCTTCCAGCTGACTCCCTTGTCATTTCACTCACTCACTCACTCGAGATTAACTCTGTTGTCCACTGATGGCTCATCGCACCCTCGACCTCCCTGGCTCAGATGATCCTTCCACCCAACCTTCCTAAGTAGCTGGGACTACAGGTGTGTGCCACCATGCCTGACTAATTTTTAAATATTTCCCTATGTTGCCCAGGGTGGTCTTGAACTCCTAGGCTCAAGTGATCCTCCTGCCTCAGTCTCCCAAAGTGCTGGGATTACAGGCATGAGCCACTGCACCTGTCCTCTTTTTATGTATTTAAAGAAATGTTGATTATTAGTCCTTAGAGTGCCCTGCATGGTGCTTCTCAAATTCCGTCCTGAGTCCTCTGAGGCCTTGCTGGTGCTGGCCGACATACTCCTGGGCTTCCACGTTCTGGGCTTCACTGCTGCTGCTTTCCCGAGATGACTTTTTAGAATAGAGTAACCAGGTATTTGCTCAGGCACCTGTCCCCTCTGACTCAAGCAGACACTCTTCATAGAACTATTATCCTAGAGTCGGTTTTCAGGCCTCCTATGGGTTGCTTAATACTGTACAGATTTTCTGCCTGCTGCTCATCTAAGTGCCCACAACTGGGCACAGCTTATGCTCGTCTACATGTGCCGTGAATTTTTGATTTTTGCAGGTGTTCCCCTGCTCCCTGTTGTAACCCCTTGGTTTTGGGTTGTAATTATGTGTGCTGCAGTGACCACAGGGAAGCCCCATCATGCCTTTCCTCATCACAGAACTCACTCAACCAGTTCCTGTCCCAAAGTCTGACATTAATCTGCTTTGGGAAGTCTTCCCCAAGTCTGACATCAGCAACCTGCCTTGATGGCATATTCTGCCAATGGCTGTTGGGAATAAAAACATGTTTTTATTACAACCACCTGTGGGGATAGCAGGCCTCTCAGCACTCACAGGCTCCAGCCGTATTCCCTCAAAAGTTCCCTTTGCTTACTTCCTTTTTCTTTTTCTTTTTTTGAGACAGAGTCTCACTTTGCTGCCCTGGCTGGAGTGCACTGGCGCGATCTTGGCTCACTGCAATCTCCGCCTCCCAGGTTCAAGCGATTCTCCTGCCTCAGCCTCCCAAGTAGCGGGGATTACAGGTGTGTGCTATCACGCCTGGCGAATTTTGTATTTTTAGTAGAGACGGAGTTTCACCATGTTGGCCAGGCTGGTCTTGAACTCCTGACCTCAGGTGATCTGCCTGCCGTGGCCTCCTCCCAAAGTGCTGGGATTACACGCATGAGCCACCATGTCTGGCCTCTTACTTCCTTTTTCTAGGATCAGAGTGGAAACAGGAGGCCCTGACAGGCCTCCTATTGCTAGCCCTGATGGCCCCGTCCTCTGGGCAGATACAGTCCTCGTCGGGCTCCCTGCTGGGTAACAGAAGCTCCATTCACTTCCTTAGTAGTACATAACTGTACACTGTGGTAATGAATTGTGATTATGTAAAAATGACCCGCATCAAAATGGGTAGAAAACATCTATTTGTCTATTTGGTAGGTAGATTTGAGCGCTCTTACACTGTCTCCACCATTTACTTTCTTTCTTTTTTTTTTTTTTTTTTTTGAGACGGAGTCTCGCTCTGTCGCCCAGGCTGGAGTGCAGTGGCCGGATCTCAGCTCAGTGCAAGCTCCGCCTCCCGGGTTCACGCCATTCTCCTGCCTCAGCCTCCCGAGTAGCTGGGACTACAGGCGCCCGCCAGGTCGCCCGGCTAGTTTTTTGTATTTTTAGTAGAGACGGGGTTTCACCATGTTAGCCAGGATGGTCTTGATCTCCTGACCTCATGATCCGCCCGTCTCGGCCTCCCAAAGTGCTGGGATTACAGGCTTGAGCCACCGCGCCCGGCCGTCCACCATTTACTTTCCTTCCAACCTTTTGAGGGTGGACTCATGACATAAATCTTAAGCGTGCAGGTTGATGACTTTTTACATAAGTACACACCCAATTAACCACCACCCAGATGAAAACAGAGAACACTTCCTGTGTCTCAGGGACTCTTGCTCCTCCCCAGTCAACACGGCCTCCCCAGCCACTGATCTAACTGAAGCCTGAGAGCTCCACCAGGGCCCAGGCAGGGCTCTACCGCTCCACAAATAGGCCCAGAGCTGCTCTTCACCCATAACCTGCACCAGCCCAGTGGACTCCCTGCTGCAGTCCGCCCTGGAGCATTAGAGCCTCTGCTTCCCCCAGGGATGCATGCGAGGTGATTTCAGGCCACTTGGAGGGAGAGCATGAAAGGGCAGTAGGAGATCACTGATCTTTCTGGCAGTGGAAGGAGAAAAACCCAACAGCCAGAATAGGAGGAGGTCACAAGGAAGACCCTGGGAGGAATTCTTTTTCAGTTTTAAAACAATAGGTTTTTGTTGTTGTTGCTAAATGTTTCTTTGTGAGGAGAAAGCCTGCTAGCAATCTCCAATGTAGGGGGATACATGGGGAAGAAGAAATCTTGAGGTGGAAACATAAGCAGATCCTTGCCTGGGAACAGCCACCATGTGAATTTAGCTCAAGAGCTCCAGGAAGCACTTGGCAGGCCTGGGACTGACAGGCAGCAAAGCACAGTGGTTCAGAGAGTACCACTCACTCGGGTGACCTCGGCCTAGTTACTTAAAAAAAAAAAAAAAAAAAAAAAAAAAAGGCCGGGCGCGGTGGCTCAAGCCTATAATCCCAGCACTTTGGGAGGCTGAGACGGGCAGATCACAAGGTCAGGAGATCAAGACCATCCTGGCTAACCCGGTGAAACCCCATCTCTACTAAAAAATACAAAAAACTAGCCAGGCGAGGTGGCGGGTGCCTGTAGTCCCAGCTACTCGGGAGGCTGAGGCAGGAGAATGGCATGAACCCGGGAGGCAGAGCTTGCAGTGAGCCGAGATCACGCCACTGCACTCCAGCCTGGGCGACAGAGCGAGACTCCGTCTCAAAAAAAAAAAAAAAAAAAAAAAGCGCTAAGATTTAGCTGCTATGAGATTGAGCCTCACAAAACTGCCAATATTCAATCATTCTGATCTACAAAAACAATTGCATATGATTCAACCTAACATTATTATTACGATTCTATTACACTAGCCCAGGCTGAGGGCAGGAATTGTCGAGAGTCCCCTCCTACCACGAGAGGCTTTGGCCCAGCTCTGCTGACAGCTCTCATTTCAAGCCGCCCATGGGCCCCGGAGGATCCAGCCGTTCTGCTCCCAGAGTCCTGTGTGCAAATGTGCCTCAGGCTCCTTTGTCCAGCGGTCTCAGGAAGGAAACCTCTGTGTTATCTCCTTTGTCAGTTTTTGGTCCCTCTGCCAGGCAGTGGCCCCAGACAACTGCTTGGCCAGGGAGAAGCACGCACCCTTGCTGCTGGGGGGTTTTGCCGCAGCTAGGACCCAGCCCTTTGCCCCTGTGTTCATCTGGACGCCCATCCTCTTTTATCCCTGTTTCCTATTCGCCAGGTCAAGCAGTTTCCACAAGCATGAACGTATGGTCTAATATTATGTTTAACCAAACCACTTAATTAGAAAAGTGGGTTTTTAAATCTAGCCTCATTAAAGGTAGTATTAAAATCAACGACAATAAGCTCACTGTTTGGAGGACTATGTATCAAGTACACTATTCTAACTGCCTCACATGTATTTGTTACTTTAATCTCATCATAGCCCAAGGAGGCAGGTCCTATTGCCCCATTTATTTATTAATATTTTTTTTTTTTAGAACGAGTCTGTCTGCACAGAGAGCGCAGTGCCAGATCTAGCTCACTGCAGCTCGCTCCCGGTTCCGCCATGCTCAGCTCCCGAGTAGCTGGGATCAGCGCCCGCCACCTCGCCGGCTAGTTTTTTTTTTTGATTTTAGTAGAGACGGGGTTTCACGTGTAGCCAGGATGGGATCTCTGACTGTGATCCCCCGTCTGGCTCCAAGTGTGGGAAGGCTTGAGCCACCTGCGCTCCCCATTTAATAAGAAAATAGAGGCACAGGAAACAGTTTACTTACAGCCACTTAGGAAGATGGAGAGCTGGATCTACCTAGGCATCGGCTCAAAGACCATGATACATGTACGATTAAGTCCCAACTTGACGGACTATTGCTCTCCTCTGAACCCCTTACTGGCTTCCCTTATATCTAGCTCTTTTTCCCTGTTCTTTAAGTGTAATCAGTTTGCTGGTCTGCTAAAACTGCTGCAAGTACCACTTTTATTTCTGTAACCACTTCACCTGGTTTTTCTTTGAGTCACTTAAGGTGGCTTTTAGCCCTAAAACTTCTCTTCCAGGCTGGGCATGTTTGGTTTTTTACAATACCTGTATTCATCTACAGAGCTTCCTTCACAGTGATTTCACCACAAGCAGCCCTTCAGCAGTTAGGATACAGGTGCCTACTTTCTCTGTGAAAGTCACACCCAACAGGTCAACCTTACACAATGCTTTGTGCCCTTGTTCCTCACACCTCTGCCATGATTCTGTCTCCTAAAGGGCACTGCCTGTCTAGCCTAACACCCAGGCACATTTTCTTCTTTTATCATTCATAGAATTTTAGAACTATGGAGGTGGGAGGAACTTTTCACCTTATCCAGTTTAATCGCCCATTCTACTTTGTCTGAAAGAAAGACGTGAGACTCCTCCACGAACAGGATTAATCGAGGTGTTAATAGAGCAGCAGACAATATTCCCAATGCTGTTCTGTTGGGTATTGCCAAAAGACCTCAGACCTACCAGATAATTGAAAATGCTACCCAGTAAAGAACATCTCTAGGATTAACATAGCTGTAAAGTCACAGAGCATTGTCCTCTGTTCTGCCGATATTGTGAACTGCTAAAAGCCGTTCCAGGAATCGTCTGCACCTCCCTGAGCTGATCTGGGAAGCACTTTTATCACATATGGCAAAGCTCTGTGCCTGGCTCATGATAACTAAATTAAACTTCATGCTCTTATTATCCGGCTCCACCTCAACCACATTATCAAAATGGACAGCTCATCCCGGCATACAGCCATTCCAGCCCCTTGTCCTCATTTATCCTAGAATGCCACATATGCTGCTCACTGGCAGAAGCCATGGTTCTTAATCAGTAGCCTGAAGCCTCGGCACCATGGCTAGCATCTACTCACAGAAATCAACACATCCGCTCTCCTTTTTCTTCCAAAGCCCTTACTTGGGCAAGCTGGGTCCTGTCTTTCCATCTGTCTACTAAATAGTCTTCTGTTCTTTTGCCGCCTAACACCAATCACAGAGTGGTAATGCTCAGGGACCACATGGAGACACTGCGGATCTTCAGAACATCTACGTTATAGTTAGAACTTATAAAAGCATTCAACTTTCTCTGGCCTTTCCCCCTGCTTTTAAAATAAGTATATGCCTATTAAAAACAAACAAACCAAAAAAACTCTCAGTTCAGAAACATGCAAAGCATTAAAGCAACACAGCCCCCACCCCCAACCCCAATGATTCTCTCTGGAGAGCCTGACAATCTCTCTCCTCAATCCTTATTTCCCTGACCCTGGAACAGCTCCTAGCCCACTCATCACATAACACAGGCCCTTCTTGAGTTTTCTACATAGGGACTCTGAAGCACCCCCACCCCAGGGGTTCCTAGAAGCTGTACTCTCGCTGGTCATCCCCTCTCAGCCTCCTCTGCTCCCTGACCTCTTCATGTAGTCACATAAGAGTATGTCAGGGCTGGGGCCCTGATCCCCTTCTCTGTCCATCCTTCCTTCCTTAGGGATCTCATCCAGTGTTGGCTTTAAGTAGCGTCTAGGCAAAGGCTCCTAAATTTATAGGTCCAGTCCAGATCTCTCTTTCAAACTCCAAACTCAAGATATATTTGCCTAGTCTGCATCTCTATTTAGACGTCTAATGGCACTTCAAATCCAATATGCCCAAAGCTGGACTCTTGCTGTCCCCACTGTAGCCTTCTCTATAAACTATAAAGCCATCCAGACTCACCCGTTTCTGTTGTACTCTACACCCAATTCATCAGGAAATGTTGTTGGCTCTATTTACTAAATAGATCCAAAATCTGGCCACTTCTTACACCTCCACCGTCACCATCCAAGTCCCACCACCCTTCATGTCTCATCTGGAGGACTACCGTAGCATCCTGGGTGGTCTCTATTTCCACTCTTGCCCACACCTACAGTCTACATAGAAGCCAGCATGGCCCTATTGAAACATAAGTCAGATTGTGCCACTCTCTTCTGCTCATGGCTCTCTTACAGCTCCTCTTCCACTCAGAGTAAAAGTCAAAGTTCTTACAGTGGCTACAAAGTCCTCTGTGATCTGGGTCCCTGTGACTCTTCTGACCTCACCTCTTCCTACTCTTCGCTTGGATCACTCTGCTCCAGGCCACACCAGTGACCGCCATGATTCCTTCCGTGGCTCAGGCATGCTGCTGCCTGAGGCCCTTGCACTGGCTGTTTCCTCCGCCTAGACACTCTTCCTGCAGATGTCCAGGTGGTTCGCTCCTTCACCTTCCCCAGGTCTTTCCTCAGACGTCACCTTCTCAGTGAACCTATCGAGACTACTTTATTCGAAATTGCAACCTGTCTCTTCTCTATCACCTAATAAAACCTTTACCCTGCTCTACTTTTTAAAAAAAGATTATTTCTTAGCACCTTTACATTCTTGTTAATTTACTACTTACTATGATGTTTACTGTATGTCTCCCCACAACTATCAGAATATATAAACTTTATGAGAACAGAGACCTCTCTCTGTTTCACTTCCTAATACAGCCTTTGTCTTTGACAGTGCTGGCATGTGGCAAGCATTCAATAAATGCTTGTCAATGAATGACTGAAAGATCTCTCAGGCCTGCCCAGTCACTCTGCAGCCATTCTGGCACAAAGACCCTTCTCACACTGAAGAACCCTGGGCTCCAGTGACTTCCTGCCAACTAAGAGGGACGACCCCTTCAGAGCACCCCTTCTGCCTTCCTACTCCCAGCCAGGTACCTGCTGTGGCACCTTCTGTCTGCGCTGCCCACTGAGGGGCTAACTCCCTTTCTAATGTTCATTCCCTGCCCACACTAAGCTCTTGGCCACTCACCTGAAAGTCCTCCTCATCCAAGATCTCTTTCCTCCACTTGATCAAGAAGGCTGCACACACATAGAGATGAAAGTGGGAGAACCCTTCTGGTTCAGACTGGGAAGCAAAAAAATAAGAGTTAGGTCTTCCAGCCCTGACAAGGATTCAGCTCTGGTCCTCTCAGTTCCATTCCTACTGGGAGGAGGGAAACTCTTTCACGGTTGGGGAGATGGAGTTGTGAAGAGACTTAGCAAAGGCCCTGCCCTGAGGCTAAAGCAGACATGGAAGTAGAAAAGGGGAGAAGGGGAAACTTCTAAGCAGCTACACTCTACAACTTGGCAGGGAGCTGGACACCTCAGGGACAGCCTGGCACAGAGAGGCCTGGGAATCCCTCCTACCTGATATGTGTCCCACAGGCGGATGGTGCAGCGAAGAGGAAGCTCCCGCATAAGCAGGTTGTTCATCCAGCGGAAGGCAAACTGCAGGTATTCTACCTCGTACCTCCTGAAGTGATTATGTACCTGCTCTGAAACAGGAAGCATCATTGGGGATCATCATCCTAGGGGACTGGACCCTGACAGGGCCACAGGAGCCAAAACAGCAGCCCCCACTTCTTACTGCCCCCTCCCATGGGTAAGCAGACACAGAGGGGGCAGACAGGCATCTGACTGTCCTTTATGTTTGATTCCATCATCTCACAGCAACACTGCATGGTTAACTCAGCCCAGCAGACAGAACCATTTTAACATCCCACAGCAATGTTCTAGGAGCCCCACTTCCTTCACGGGGCTGCTCTGGCCACAAAGCAGAGGATATGAGGTTCACTTGGCTGCTCCACCTTAGTACTCATCAGAGAAGGAGCCAGAATGGAAAAGGACCATGGAGGTCACCTTGGCCACCCTCCTACTGGCAAGGAACTCCTCTTCAGCATCCCCGCCAGATGGCTAGCCAGCAGGGATGTGAACACTGCCAGCGAAAGGGGCTCACAAACTCCACTCAAGGGCAGCCTCTTCCACTGATGTATGAAGTGATTCACCAGAAAGCGCTTCACCATATTCAACAAAACCAGCTGCCTCCTCACTCCCACCTCTTGGTGTTCGTGTGGTGTTCTCAGGTAAGCCCAAATAAACCTGACTGCTGTTCTACATGACAGCTCTCCAAATAACGCTTAGTGGGATTGTTTTCTAAATTACTGTCCTCAGTTTCCTAACCTATAAAACGGGAATAATCACTCACACCTCAGAGGGTTTCAGGGAAGATAAACAAGAAAACACAAGTAAAGTGCTTACAGTGGCACCTGGCACGTGGTAAATATTTCAAACAATTCTTAGAAGAACTATGAACAATGGTTATGGCCAGGTGCCGTGGCTCATGCCTGTAATCCCAGCACTTTGGGAGGCCGAGGTGGGCGGATTGTTGAGCCCAGGAGCTCAAGACCAGGTTGGGCAACATGGCAAAAGCCTGTCTCTACTAAAAATACAAAAATTAGCCAGGCATTGTGGTGCACACCTATAGTTCCAGCAACTCGGGAGGCTGAGGTGGGAAGATCCTTTGAGCCAGGAGGTCCAGGCTGTAACGAGCCAAGATTGCACTCCAGCCTGGGTGACAGAGCAAGACTCCATCTCAAAAAACAACAGTTATTTCTGGGGAGAAGAATTTAAGGAGAGGAAGGATTCCTACCTTATCACCCTGGCTGGAGTACAGTGGTGCGACCTTGGCTCACTGTAGCCTCGACCTCCTGGGCTCGAGAGATCCTTCCATCTCAGCCTCCTGAGTAGCTGGGACTACAGTCGTGTGCCACCATGCCCAGCTACTTTTTAAATTTTTTGTAGAGAGGGGATCTCACCATGTTGCCCAGGCTGGTCTTGAACTCCCAGGCTCAAGTGATCCTCCTGCCTCGGCCTCCCAAAGTGCTGGGATTACAGGTGTGAATCACTGTCCCCAGCCTGTTTAAATTTTTTTAAATGAGGAAGTATTACTTCTACAATGCAAAGAAACATCCAAGATATATATACACTTAAAAATCCACTATTCCAAAGTACTATGCCTTTATGTATCATGTACTTGTAAGGGCGGAAAAAATAAGGATAGGGCAGACAGTGGCAGAAACCACAGCATCTGCTTGTTGGAACCTGATTGATGACCAGCCTCTGGCAGCCAGCTTATCCCCCAGAAGAGGGCAGCATACACCCTGTGCTAGGATAGGCTCCAGTTGAGGGATGTCAGAGACCTGCACCTGGGGCCCCACCATGAGGGCTAACAGCTGGGCCAGAGTGATAAGACACAGCGGAAAAAAACATTCCACATGTGACATATGGGAAGTAACTGTGAATAAACAAATGGGTTCAGAAGATTGAAATGTTGAGTCAAAAAACAGAGTGAGTGGAACAACTCAAGGAAGGTTTTCATGAAAAGAGAACCTGGGAAAGAAGAGAGAAAGATATACAATGTTGGGGTTGGGGGTGGGCAGCAGGTAGGGAAGAAAGGCTTTGCTTGGGTGAAGCAGAAAATCCAATGAGTAGGAAAGCCTGGGAATAACATTTGTTAGCTGGTGTCAGGACAGGCAGAGTCCTATGGGGGCTACTACAACTTAACTAGTGTTAGAGATCCCACCAACTTCTCTCCCAGGGCCTCAGTTTCTTCATCAGTCAACAGCAGAGCTTCCTGAGTTGTCCTTTCATTCTAACATTCTACAACTCTAGGCTAAAGCTGAGGAATTCCATAAGGCTGTTCCTCAAAGACATGTGCCTTAGGAAGAGCCACATCTCAATTTCCCCACTCCACACAAGTCCTGGGAAGCTGTGTAAAGTCCTTCTCGGGTATCAGCCAGGCCCGAAGACTCCGTGTCAAGCCCAGGAGTTCTGAGTTACATCACAACATGGAGGACAAGGCCGGATGACAGGCTGGATGCTGAAGGCAATGGAGAGTCATGGGAGGCTTCAGAGCAGAAGAGGGATGTGGCCAGAACAGAGCTGCAGAAAGATGCAGTTGTGTGACAGATAGTTTGGAAGAGAAGAGTATGGAGGAGGCAAGTCCTCTGAGAAGGAAGCTGAACCAGAGCTGTGGCTGGGGAAATGGGGAAGGGGCGTACTGAGGAGAGCTGCTGAAGGAGAACCGATAGAGACTGGTGATAGGAAACCAAGGGGCAAGAAGAACTTGAGATAACAGCACAGTTCTCACTTTGCCTTCCTGCTGAGATGTGGAAGGATGCTGGTGCTGCCAGCAGCACTGAGTGCACTGGAAAGGGTCATGGCTAGGAAGACAGCTGAGGAGAGGACCCACAAGTACAACCGGCTCAAATCAGAATCAACTGTGCTATTGCTAGAGAACTCTTCTCCCTCTGAACCTACCATCAATCCGGCTGACAAGCTCTTCCAGTGCCTTCACCTTCTTCTGGATCCCTGGTTGTGCAAAGGTGTAGTTATCCTGCAAATGACATAGAGCCCAGGATGAACATGGACTCTAACTTGTGCTACCACCTGACATTCACTGAAACAAGTTTAAAAGTTCAGGCTGTTTTCCAAAACTAGTACCAATGGCCAGTGACAGTGTTCTGGGAAACAAAGAAATCTACAGAACAACAGTGTAGGGGGAAAGCCCAATGGAGCCCTACAGTGTGGAAGCAAACCAACATGCTTGGGGTGCAGGGCAGAAAGGAGCAGTCTACTTCAATGACAAAGCCAAGGCAACATGGAGATTTCTGCAGACTCCAAGGGACATGACACCATCACTGTTTTGTTTTTGTTTTTGTTTGAGATAGGGTCTCACTCTATCGCCCAGGCTGGAGTGCAGTGGTGTGATCATGGCTCACTACAGCTTTGACCTCCTAGGCTCAAGCAATCCTCCCACCTTAGCCCACTGAGGACCTGGTACTACAGGCACATGCCACCACGCTTGGCTAATTTTAAAATTTTTTGTAGAGATGGGGTCTGTCTATGTTGCCTAGGCTGGTCTTGAACTCCTGAGCTCAAGCGATCCTCCAGTCTTGGCCTCCCAAAGTGGTGGGATTATAGGTGTGAGCCACCGTGCCCGACCCACCATTGGCTGTTTGAAAGCTGTAAAGCTAATGAAGAAGGATAGAGAGGGACCAAAAGGAGGAGAAGCCATAGTGGGTGGGTGGGTGGTCCTGCCTGATACAGAAGAGCAAGAGTGAAACCAAAGGCCTGCTGGGAGCCCCTGGACCTAGATGCTCCCACAAGGGCAGAAGCAGCTCACCTGGATTCCATCCAATAGCTTGCTCATGCACCAAAAGCTGTCAGCCTCAATGCTTCGCAGCATGTCTTGGGACAAGTTGGTCACGTCAAAGTTCTCCACATCCTCTTCTGTAAAACAAAAGGTGAAGAAAGTCCAGAGGTCTTATCTAAAAATAGAGAGAGAAAGATAGATTCGAGTGTCTTCAACGGGGTCTTTAGCACCAAGTGAGGACCAGGCTAACCTGATGTTAAGAAACAAGGGCCTGCCCCTCTACTCTCTGTGTCAGGTGGACAAATGTGTCCCAGGGAAGTTCTTGAAGATCTCATTACAACACTGGACAGGCCATTTCTCACACTAGTCCCATCAGGTTCAACATATCTTTCTCTTCCTTGGTATTTGTTCACTCAGTTTTAGAATATGATACTTCAGGTCTCATGTTCAATGAATTATACTCAGCTCCCTGAAGATGGCCTGGAAAATGTCTTTGATTTCAGCTCAGTGAGCTGTCTAGCACACTCACACTCATATGTAGGGAGAACAGCTAGGATCAGAAAGCCCCCACAGTTTATTTTAAAGATGGAATTCCCAAGTTCTGGTAAGGCAGACCCACAGTCTTGCCACTCAGAGGAGAAGGTATGCATGTAAAGGAAAATGAGTCAAGCCTGTGAGTGCTTCTAGGACTTAATTCCAACAAGATGGTATTTCTCAAGATGGGTTCTGCAAAACATCAATCCTACACGACACTCAAAAGGGGGGGGGGGGTCGGGTTCCACAGACAAATATGGTTGGGAAATGATGCATTAGATATCCCCATCTTGGAGATTAGCAAAGATCACAGAACACAAAAGGGTTTGAGAAGTTAACAGAAATTCTGCATTAAGTAAATCTGCTTAACTTGTTTATCCAGCATTTCCCAAGTTTATCTAGCCACGAGACCTCTTTGGAGAGGATTATTTGTTAGCTTCTCATGGAAACCTCCCACTGAGTAACAGGAATGAGAATCTGTCTCGTCTGAGATGCAAGTGAGGAAAACATAAGCAGCCTTCCAGAAACCCGAAGAAGGAAAAGAAACCCGAAGAAGGAAAAGGCTATGTGATGTGTCCTTCCTAGCCCGTGTTTAACTCCCTCTTCCTGTCACAGAGAGGTGAAGTAGTAAGAAGCGCTGTATTTGCCCAACAAGAAAGGCCTCTGTGTATGTCTGTCAGAGGCCACACACACACACAGTCAAGCCCTTGAGTTCTCCACCAGACAGCTTTTCTCCTCAGACCTACAACCCCTATTCTGGAAACAGATGTTCACTGCAGTCCCTTGCGCTACAGAGACATAGGCATCAGACAAAATGTATTCAGAATCTAGCTTTTTCTTCTTTCTTTCTTTTTTTTTGAGACAGGATCTCACTCTGATGCCCAGGCTGGAGTGCAGTGGCATGATCTCGGCTCACTGCAGCCTTGACTTCCCAGGCCCAGATGATCCTCCCACTTCAGCCTCCCAAGTAGCTGAGACTACGGGTGCACACAACCACGCCCAGCTAATTTTTTGTAATTTTTGTAGAGATGAGTTTTTGCCATGTTTCCCAGGCTGGTCTCAAACTCCTGGACTCAAGTGATCCTCACACCTCAGCCTCACAAAGTGCTAGGATTACAGGAGTGAGCCACTGTGCCTGACCCCAGCCTTTTCATTTCTAAGAATTGTTACTAAGACCTATAACTGAACCTCCTTGAGATAACATGTAACAACTCTTGGATTCTCATCCTGTTTGAAAAGCCATTTTTAAAATGAACATGGAGGCTGGGGGAAAAAAAAAACCCTCTTGAGAAGGGTGGGGTGCTTTATCAGAAAAGCTATGACTCTACGAATGACCTAAAAAAAAAAAAAAAAAATCCAACTTGAAGGCCAGCTGCAGTTAATATACATAAAGTGCTAAATACAGTGCCTGGCACACAGTAGGCACAATATAGCTATCTTAGATGAAATTTATTAGGAACTTGTAATGATATAAAAAAGCATGTCACAGTATTAAGGAGAAAAGAGGGGAAAAAGTATTTATGGCATACTTTCTTACTGTACATACAATATTTATATGTTTATATAAGCACAGAGGAAAGACAAAACATCGCAAGGTTTATAGTATTTATTCCCCAGGTGGTAAGAATGAAGGATTTTATTTCCTTAAAGCTTTATTGGACTTTTCAAAATTTCTATAATAAGCAGAATTTTTATAGTCATTTTACATGCACAGTATCTTAGAAAAAAAAAGAGCCACAACTGACTACATCTGCCGTTTATCACCAAAAAAGAATAAAGAAGATTTTGTAAAACAACACTAAACTTGCAGAAACTAAAAATCTAGATAGCATATAAAGATCAGTTTGAGAAATCACATTTTATTTTTGAGACAGAGTTTTGCTCTTGTCACCCAGGCTGGAGTGCAATGGCACGATCTCAGCTTACTGCAGCCTCTACCTTCCAGGTTCAAGCAATTCTCCTGCCTCAGCCTCCCAAGTAGCTGGGATCACAGGCATGAGGCACTATGCCTGGCTAATTTTGTATTTTCAGTAGAGACGGGGTTTCACCATGTTGGCCAGGCTGGTCTCAAACTCCTGACGTCAGGTGATCTGCCTGCCTCTGCCTCCCAAAGTGGTAGGATTACAGGTGTGAGCCACCATGCCCAGCCGAGAAATCATATTAAAAAAACTCTTTCAGGAAATATCATTTTTCTTTTATTCCTATTATTCCTTTTATTATTTTTCTTGCATTCCTATTATTCCTTTTATTCTTTTATTGTATCCTAACTTAAACATTTACTGTGTAGTGGTTTTTGTTTTTTTATGTATGTAAGTATATATAGATATTTGTGTTCTTATATATGGAAGTATATATACACATTTTAAAATATATGTAAGTAAATTTTATATATAGATCTACAGATCTAGATATCTACATACAGATATAGATATATATATCTATAGCAGTCTATAGATCTCTGTAGATATCTATAGAGATATACTTACATCTATTTAATATAGACAAAGCTATATTAAAATATAATTATATTATATATAATTATATTTCATTTATATTTCATATATATGAAATATAAATTTCATATATGAAATATAATTATAAACTATATAAAATAATTATATATTTTATAATATATATTTACATATTAAGTTTAAATTGTTTTACCTAATATTTTACATTATGTTTTATATTATATTTTAATATTATATAATTAATTAATTTAGTTAAATGATACTGGGCTGTAAAACCCAGTTCAGGATCTTCCTTTGACTTTTTGCTTCATGTTACATTTCTAAGGTCTGTGTTCCTGTACATGCCTCTAGTTCATTGCTGCATAGTGTGCTTCCATCACACTTTATCCATTCCCTCAGGGATGGATATACCCAGGTTGCCTCCAACTCTTATGACCATAAACAATGCTCCAAGGAACTGTCTCCTTTGAGAACTGCTCTGGGTCACAGGCTCAGGCAGACTCTTCTTCAGGACTAATCTCACAACAATGCACAAAGGAGGAGAGCCCTTTCCCTATTCATGAGCATGACTTCTAATCCATCCTAGGCAGCAGCTCCCTCTTTATGAGAACAGGGTTGTTGGAAAAAAGTGAAACCCACAAGGAAGGATCGAGACAAAACCACCCCCACTCCTCATACACATTTCCCAAAGGAAGATCCAGAGCTCCATAATAAATTGAAGGGTCTTTTCCAACTTGGGCATTTTAGGATTCCAGAACATTGCAATGTAAATACAAGCAGAATTGGAAACCGCACATGGCAGGGTAAAAAGAGAGCAAGAGCCCCAGTTCCTGGGGGCAACAGGATCATCGCTGTCACATCAGCCCTAGTGACCTGTGGCTTTTTTGTCAGACAGAATAGCAAGCACGTGGCTAAGACTCTGGAGCCAGACTGCAGAGCTCAAGTCCTGGCTCTGTCACTCAGTAGCTATGTGACTTTGCACAAATGACTTTACTTTCTGTGTCTCAATTCTCATCTGTTAAAGTGGTAATATCGGTACCAATGTCATAGGATATCTTATGGATTAAATAAGTTAGTTAACATATGAAAAGTGCTAACAACAGTGCCTGGCACAAAATAAGCATTACATAAAAGTTAGCTGGCATAATTATTATTGTTACCAAAGGAACAAATACACTTCTATCTTAGTTCAGCCACTGGCACTTTTTTTTTTTTTTGAGATGGAGTGTTGCACTGTCACTCAGGCTGCAGTGCAGTGGCGCAATCTCGGCTCACTGCAAGCTCCGCCTCCCAGGTTCATGCCATTCTCCTGCCTCAGCCTCCCGAGTAACTGGGACTACAGGCGCTCGCCACCATGCCTGGCTAATTTTTTGTATTTTTAGTAGCGATGGGGTTTCACCATGTTAGCCGGGATGGTCTCGATCTCCTGACCTCGTGATCTGCCCGCCTCGGCCTCCCAAGTGCTAGGATTACAGGCGTGAGCCACCGCACCCGGCACTTTTTTTTTTTTTTAATTAAGAGACAGGATCTTACATTATTGCCCAGGCTGGTCTTGAACTCCTGGGCTTAAGTGATCCTCCCACCTCAGCCTCCCAAAGTGCTGAGATTACACGTGTGAGCCATCATGCCCAGCCAGCACTGATATTCTGGATCTATATTATTCATAGCCAAACTTAATCCTAACTGATATACCTGCCATCCCAAAACATACTTTAAAAATAAGTCAGTTTTAAAAGTTCTCTACTTCTGCCTTTCGTCTTAAGGAGGAAAACCTGACTAACAACATGAGGTCATAAGTTGGTAAGGTGCCATGCTCGGTAACTGTACCCACTCCAAACCTTTAGCCATCTAGGGAGCAAAGGGAACAACAGACAAGGCACTGAACCCTATTTTGGGGCCCTGAATTGGGGGCTGTTGTTTGCCCATTAGCCCTTCGTTTTCACAGCCAGTGAGATAGCTCCGCAGCACTTCAGAGAGTGGGAGGGAGGGTTTAGTTCTATTTTTCTGCCTGCTGGGAGGATAAAATTCAAACATTTAGTCAAAAACTGTGAGCTGAGTACACCAGCAAAAAGCAGCGGAGAAAGGGAGGAGCAAATGCTCTCTGAAGGGCTTCATTCAGCATAAACAATCTGTTCAGAAGGATCATTAAGCGTCCACTTGAGGAAATTCAACATATAATTGAAGCTGAAATGGGAAACCGTGCCAGCAGTGTAGTCTCGAGCGAGGGCAGCATCTTTGGTTGTCATGACAGAGCATACAGCAGCAGGACTCAGATGGGAGGAAACGAGATTTGAAGGGATATTTTATGGCTATTTTAAGAGGCAAGGCATCCAAAAGGAGGAAACCCAAAAGCTCTTCATAAAAATCAAATTGGCCACTCTGGGCCTGACAAAGAACATGCTTATTTATTAGCTGATGAAATATACTTGAGTGATGGCTCCAGTCAACTGTTTAGTTTTTTAAGAACTGAGCCCCAGTCCTAAAAAATCAGCTTAATATATGCCTGAAAAATTCCCTGACAGCTTTGGGAAGAACTGGTTTTGCCTACACTGACAAGAGTAACTTGTCTATTCACTGCTCTAGGCATTTCCCAGGAACCATCTGTGATCTCAGGGCAATTTCTAGATGTGATCTGGTGGGCCAGCATGATTCAACCTGACCAGCCGGACCAAGAGGCTCCAACGCCTCAGCTACAGATAGCCTGTTTTCCAAAGCCTCTGGTTTACCTGATCCGGGTCCTTGTTGTTGTTGTTGTTTAACTGGACTCATAAGAATACCTTGTGTAATATTTTCTGGTAACAGGCTGGGTGCTGCGACTCACGCCTGTAATCCCAGCACTTTGGGAGGTCCAGGCGGGTGGATCACAAGATCACGAGTTCGAGACTAGCCTGGCCAATATGGTGAAATCCCGTCTCTACCAAAAATATAAAAATTAGCTGGGTGTGGTGGTGGGCACCTGTAGTCCCAGTTTCTCAGGAGGCTGAGGCAGGAGAATTGCTTGAACCCGGAAGGCAGAGGTTGCAGTGAGCCGAGACTGCGCCACTGCACTCCAGGCTGGGCGACAGAGAGAGAAGACTCCGTCTCAAAAAAAAAAAAAAAAAAAAACAAAGAAAAACAAAAATGTCTGCTAACAAAAGTAAACTGAGAAAAATAGAAAATCCTTTTCAACCATACATCTAAAGAACCCGTTAAAACAGGAACAAATATTTCATCCAGAAAAAAACAGTTTTAAGAAAACCGTCAAGAATTCATCTTATTACTTCTTTTTTTTTTTTTTTTTTTTTTTGAGACGGAGTCTCGCTCTGTCGCCCAGGCTGGAGTGCAGTGGCCGGATCTCAGCTCACTGCAAGCTCCGCCTCCCGGGTTTATGCCATTCTCCTGCCTCAGTCTCCCGAGTAGCTGGGACTACAGGCGCCCGCCATCTCGCCCGGCTAAATTTTGTATTTTTTTAGTAGAGACGGGGTTTCACCGTGTTAGCCAGGATGGTCTCGATCTCCTGACCTCGTGATCCGCCTGTCTCGGCCTCCCAAAGTGCTGGGATTACAGGCTTGAGCCACCGCGCCCGGCCTCATCTTATTACTTCTATGTAATAATTTTAAACTGGTTCAAGCGCTATATATAAACGCAATATATATATTGTTGGGTGTTATGCATCTGGCATTTTCAGGCAAGTACCTCATGGGAGCAGCTGAGACAGTAACAGCACTGCAAACCTGTAAGCATAGAGAGGGTGGAGAGGCCCGTCACTAAACCTGGGAAAGCCAAACCACCTGACAAAGACAGGGGAAACTGGTCTCTGAGAGAGACGGCCACTCCAATGAGATGGTTGGAGGAAAGACTTATTCTGAGATTCCCACGGAGAAGAGACCCACTGGGAGGTAGTTCTGTCTCGCGAGGCCCATGTTTCTGACTGTCAGAGGAGATGTGCTATTTTGAAGATGCTGCTTAGCTGACCATACAGCATTCTGACACTGTGCCTGTCAATCAGGGTGGTGACTATTAACTTGGAATAATACATGAACTCTGGCTGCTCAGTATGGGATAGCACAGGTATACGTGTATCATGATGCCCTGGTTAAAATTAATTTTAAAAACCAACATACCACCAAGTTTTCACTATTTTCCTTAAGTTGCTGTATTACTTTTACTTTTATTTAGCAAACATTAGTTGCTGCTGGTTAAGTCAGCCTCCTGACATTGGCTATAGGATCCCAGATTATACGAGCCCAAACTCTGAGTATTCGGGCTATGGGGTAAAGGAAGAGGAGGCAAAGGAAAGGCAAGGTCCAGCACATACTTAACCTTCCAGGACCTGCCCAAAGACCATTCCCAGAGATGGGCAGCCTGTTACTAAGATGCTGTGGATGTGAACAGACTCTGGGAGGCTCAGGACCCCCAGTGCCAATGTCAGCTGTTCATACCTCAACTTCTCCTGTTATGATTTCTCACTTATCCCTGGGGTCAGATAAGGGACAGACAGCAAATGCGTACCACACCCTGCTCAGCTCCCTGCCAGGGTAGAGGACCAGGCTAAGTCTTATAGTCTCAGAAATGATAAGCCACAACTTGCCCTTGGAGAGCTCACCTCCTGCAATGATAGGAAATGCAGCACTGGACACCCCACCAAACGCACACACTGTCCTCAAATGTCACTGAAAGCAGCTCAGCATCCTGGCTGGGCTGTCTCCACACACTGCTGGGAAGACCCTCAATATTTTCAGCTGCCTATCACACAGGAGACTACTTCCTCTATGAAGATGGGGCCAGGAGGCAGCTTGAGTCCCAAATAGGGTGGCTGCTAAAAATTCAGCATCAAGCCCACTCCCCACCAATTCCCTCCAAACCAACAACATTAAAGTGGAAAGTTCTTACTGTATGATTCAATTTAGATAAAGCTTAGAACTAGGCAAAACTAATCTAGGTGTTAGAAATCAGTAAAGTAGTTACCCTTGCAGGGGCAGGGGAGGAGAGGACGGGGTAGGGTAACTAGGAGGGAACACAAGGGGACTTCCGAAGTTCTAGAAACATTCCATGCCTTGCTGTGGGTGCTAGTTATTTTGGGGAAATTCATCGAACTGGGCATGTATGACAGATGCACTTTTCTTTTCTTTTCTTTTTTTTTTTTTTGAGATGGAGTCTCGCTCTGTCGCCTGGGCTGGAGTGCAGTGGCCGGATCTCAGCTCACTGCAAGCTCCGCCTCCCGGGTTTACGCCATTCTCCTGCCTCAGCCTCCCGAGTAGCTGGGACTACAGGCGCCCGCCACCTCGCCCGGCTAGCTTTTTTTGTATTTTTTAGTAGAGACGGGGTTTCACCGTGTTAGCCAGGATGGTCTCGATCTCCTGACCTCGTGATCCGCCCGTCTCGGCCTCCCAAAGTGCTTGATTACAGGGATTACAGGCTTGAGCCACCGTGCCTGGCCGATAGATGCACTTTTCTAAATATACAATTTAATATAAAGTTCACATTTTAAAAAGCAGAAAAGGAATATCCTCTTGAGACAATAATAAAGTTTGTCCAGTTTCATCTCTGGCCTAGCCAGACAGGGAAGAACAGAATGGGCGAGCTGATGTCATGTGCAGTGTCAGATGTAAGATGGAGGATGCTGCCTCCCAGGACTACAGCAGTGCCCTGCACGTGTGGGTGCTCATCAAAGACTTGTTGACTAAGTGGTGGTGCTCCACTCCATCTCTTAGGGGAGAGAGAACTTCGGCTAATTCAGCACAGAATCAGAAAAGTGTAACTCACTGCCCTCCAGTGGCCAAGCCTGGTGAAACTATACTCATTTCTGGGTATTCTGCAGTTATCATGGAATTTTCATTCTCTCATTCATCTGGACATGTGTGGAATGCCTATTTTGGATGCCAAAATGAAGGTACTGGGGATATGAAGATGTTTAAAATACTCTTTCGTCTCAAAAGTGCCACGGGAGAAATCTACAGAGTGACAGAAATAGCAATACTGGATGCCGGGGGTCAGGGGGACCCCAGGGAAGGCTTCTAGGAGGAAGGGGGGTCTTAAAGGGCGCACAAAGATTAGCTCAGGAGATAAAAAGGTGGTGCAGGACAAGGCTTTACATTTACAATGCCCATTTTGGATTGCTGAGTTTGAGGGGTGAAGCAGAGAGCAGGTCACAGGGCCTTTACATGCCAAGTTAGAAAACCTGGACATTTAACCTATAGGTGATGGAATGCTAAGGAAGGCTTTTGTCAGAGGAGTTGTGTGGGCGAGTCTGTGTTTGAATGGTGTGGAAGATGGGTGTGAAGGAGATAAAACCGGGGGTGGAAAACATGCTTGGCTGGTTCAGCAATCTAGGCCTGACCTGGGGCATGCATAGTGGGAATGAAGAAGCAGCATATCAAGAAACATTTAGGACATGAAATCATCAGAGCTTTGTAAATGATTGGATATCGAAGAGCAAGGAAACAGAATCATGAACAATTCTTAGCATTTCTGACTTAGGTGACAGGAAATGCTGCCAACTAAGAGAAAAGGGTGCCTGGGTAAGGGAAGGAGAAGAGCCAAACACAGAGTCTGAGGAGCCTAGGAATAGCAAAGATTGCCTAAAAATAACTGTTCCCTTCTTCCTCCTCGGTAACAGGACCCCTAAGGGTATTGGCCACCTAAGACAGACTGTTTCTCAGCCTCACTTGCTGCTAGGTGTGTCCACAAGATTAAGTGCAGACAAAAGAGAATCAAGCCCGAGTCATGCACCACTTTCAGAAATGTTCTTAAACAGAACAAGTATACCTTGCTTCCTTTCCTTCTCTATACTGGCTGGAATACAGATGTGATGGCTGGAGCACAAACAGCTCTTGGATCATGAGAAAGAAACCACATGCTGAAGATTGCAGAATGAGAGAGAGGAACCTGGATCTCTGATATTTTGGAGCAGCAGATAAGCCCCAGATCACTTACCTCTGGACTTTTAATGTGAGAGAAATAAGCTTTTCCATCTTACTTAAGGAACTATTACTTGGGTTCCCTGTTATGTGCAGCCTAGCTAATCCTAAGTGATCATCTATGACATAATCAGGTGGAATGTCATGCAGGGAACTGGACACAAGTCAGAGGTCTGCGGAGGACTTCCTTTCTGAGAGTTCCACTGCCATCATGCTTCCAGGTAAAATCTACGGTGAAAATCCTATTGTGCTATTTCATGCAGAGGAAAAGAGAAAAGGTTACTTGATAATTGGTGTTGCATTTTGTACCTAAAAATATCATCAGATAGGACTCTTCTTTTGAAATAGGAAACATCATGAGTCCTGCTCTTCTACATGACTTCCTTATATGAATCACTTCTGTTGTTCCTGTTAAGCAGTTTATTTTGATGATGGCTACATGGTCAATTATATTGGACCTTAGTAGTTCAGAGCTAGACTAATATTGCCTAAGCCTAAAAGCTCTTGGAGGAAAGAGTTCAGAATTATACCAGTCTCAGAGATAAGACTCCAGAGACTTTATCTCCACAGGGGTGACCCCCCACACCTGCAGCATTGTCACCACTAGACCCAGACACAGCTGGCTTATCTGCAGAGGACCGACTTTTACACGAGCAGCTGGCTTCAGCAGATAAAGAAGCTGCTTGGCGGCAAGGCTAGAGCTATAGACAACTTCTCTATCAACTCACAGGGGAATCACTGGAACTCACTGTTTCCAACTACTTTACAACAAACATGACATAAAGCATGAAGCATGCTCAGGTACTAATTTTTAAAAGTGATACAGGTGGTAGAGAATAGGTAGGGGAAGAGATATGACAGAAGCCAAATAATGTCCCAGTGGCATGTGGACCCCATGGCTCTACTAGGGCAGATCCCCCATGCTATGATTCAGTGAGATGGGGCAGTGGGGTAGGGCTGCCTGGAGAGACCTGCCCAGGATAATGAGGGCAACTGCTGGCCTGTTCCATGAGAAAGACACTTGAGGCTTCCTACAGTAGGGAGAGTCACACCAGGAGGGCCATAGCAAAAAACCTTTGACAGCAGCTGCCTCATTCAGGTATGCCACCATGAGAGAAGTACAGAAGAGAAGCATTATTGTCCAGACAAAAAAATGATGCTTCATGGCCACAATGTTGTATCTATCTCTGTTCAAGACACCCGTGAGGGTGAGAAGTCTGTATTTCTTTGAAATTTAATTGATACCCAGCAAGTGACAGGTAAATAAGATGAAGTACATCCATATAATAGAATATTTGGCCATAGAAAAGAATGAAGTACTGACACGTGCTACAACATGAATGAATTTTGAAGATATTATGCTAAGTAAAAGAAGCCAGACACAAAAGACTCCATACGGTGTGGTTCCATTTATATAAAATGTCCACAATAGGGAAATCCCTAGATACAGAAGATTAGTGGTTGCCCAGGGATACAGGGGCTGGGAGGCTTAGGGGTGATGGCTAAAGAGTATGAGCATTCTTTTTGGGGTGATAAAAATGTTTTTAAATTGATGTGGTGATATACAACTCTGTAAATATACTAAAAATTATTCACTGTACCCTTTAAATGAGTAAACTGTTTGGCATATGAAGTACATCCCAATAAAGCTGTTCCCAAAAACCCCACAAAAATGGTAACTTATAAATTTATTGCAACTCCAATAAAAATTGTATTAATAAAAGGTTCCCCACTCCTAAATTTGATAAAAGTTGATTCTCAAGCTCAACTGGATGAACCTGGAAGACATTATGCAAAGTAAAAGTTGGTTTACAAAAGGACACATGCTGTACGAATCCACTCATATGAGGTATCTAAAATAGTCACAAACATAGAAACAGACAGAGTAGTGGCTGCCAGGGGCTGGGGAAAGGGGAAACAGAGGGTTGATGTTCAGAGGGTACAAATTTGATAACTGTATGCAAGATGAATATGTTCTAGAGATCTGCTGTACAACAATGTGCCCACAGCTAACGATACTGTATTGTGCACTTCAAAATTCATTAAGAGGGTAGACCTCATGTTAAGTGCTCTTATCACTATAAGAAAAAGATAAAAAATAAACAAAATTGAAAAATAAAGAAGTTCACCTGGAAGAACAACCAAGACAGTATTTTTTGAAAGGATAATGAAAGAGACTGGCACTGGGGTGGGCAGGGGGGGGGGGGGCGCGGAATTAAAAGAAAAAAGCCACTAATAAAGAATAATTGGCCAGGCGCAGTGGCCCATACCTGTAATTCCAGTGCTTTGGGAGGCCGAGATGGGTGGATCACTTGAGGCTGGGAGTTCCAGACCAGCCTGGCCAACAGGGTAAAACCCCGTCTCTACTCAAAAACACAAAAATTAGCCAGGCATAGTGGTGCATGCCTATAGTCCCAGCTACTAGGGAGGCTGAGGTGCGAGGATGGCTTGAACCCAGGAGATGAAAGCTGCAGTGAGCCGGGATTGCGCCATTGCACTTCAGTCTGGGCAACAGAGTAAGACTCCATCTCAAAATAAATAAATAAATAAAATATATAATAATAATAATTTAACAACTTTATAAACTCAAAAAAATCTAAGCTGTGTGGTACTGGATAGAAATGGAGACAAATGAAATTAAACCAACAAAGCAGCAGAACCATGTAATTAAATGTATGTAATATTATGAAGAGAGATTTCACATCAGTGAAAAGATGGTGTATCATTTATAAATGGTGTCAAAATATTAGCTATGCAACTGGAATAGTAACTATAAATCTCAGTTCTCACCATACAAGAAAATAAATTAGTAATGGAATTTAAAAAGTTAAATGTTAAAACCACCAGAATATTAGAAGAAAACATGGGAGAGTATTTTTGTAATCTGTTTTTTTTTTTTTTTTTTGACAGTCTCACTCTGTCACCCAGGTTAGAGTGCAGTGGCGTGATCTCGGCTCACTGCAACCTCTGCCTCCTGGATTCAAGCGATTTTCCTGCCTCAGCCTCCCAAGAAGCTGGGAAAACAGGCAGCCACCACCATGCCCAGCTAATTCGTGTATTTTTGGTAGAGACGGGGTTTTGCCATGTTGACCAGATTGGTCTTGAACTCCTGGTCTCAGGTAATCCACCTGCCTCAGCCTCCCAAAGTGCTGGGATTACAGGCGTGAGCTACCGTGCCTGGCCAGTACTTTTGTAATCTTGAGGTGAGGAAGGAAAGTGTTCCTAAGCAAGATACCAAATCCAAAAATCCTAAAGGAGAAGCTGCTTCCTTCAAAGGCTTCATCACAGTTTGCAACTATCTGGTGACTTGTTTGTGAGCCTCCCTACCAGACAGGAGTTGCCACAAGGGCAGGCCATGTCTATCTCCTGGCACACAGTAACAGCTCAATAAATACTTGTTGGACAGATCTGACTGCATAAAAATTAGTAAGTTCTACATAAAGAGACACAATTAGCAAAGTTAAGAGATAAATAATGGTCTGGGGAAAATATTAGGTTGGACTATATAAAATCCCCATGTTGGGGGGTAAAAAATGGTTGAGTATTAACAATTTATATGATTCAACCTAATATTTTAACACATAGCAGATGAAGGATGAATTTATCTAATATACAAAAAGCTCTTACAAAACAAGACACGTCAATAATCCATTAGAAAAAATAGGTAAATGATTAAAGCAGCAGACCACAAAAGAAAATGATAATACAGATGAGAAAAGACACATAGTATCACTGACCAGAAAGTAGGAACAAAAACTGAAACACAAACCATAGTTTATCTGCTAGACAGGTAAAATACACTAGACTTCATCCATACACAGGTTTTGCTAAGGAGGTGAGGAAAAGTGCATCTACATATTAGTGGCTGGAGTACAAAGTGGTATAAACATTTTTGGATTATAATTTAGTAGTACCTATTTGGCATGCTTTTAGGATTATTAATTTCACTTCTAGGACTCTTTCAGAGAAATACATATTTTAACAAGTGCACAAGAAAATATGTACAAGGATATTCACTGCAATGTTACTTATAACAGCTAAAAACTGTAGGCAACTTAGGCTGGGCGCAGTGGCTCACGCCTGTAATCCCAGCACTTTGTGAGGCTGAGACGGGCAGATCACAAGGTCAGGAGATCGAGACCACCCTGGCTAACATGGTGAAACCCAGTCTCTACTAAAAAATACAAAAAAATTAGCTGCATGGTGGTGGGCACCTGTAGTCCCAGCTACTCAGGAGGCTGAGGCAGGAGAATGGTGTGAACCTGGGAGGCAGAGCTTGCAGTGAGCCGAGATCACGCCACTGCACTCCAGCCTGGAGTAAGACTCCATTTAAAAAAAAAAAAACAAAACAAAACTGTAGGCAACTTAAATGTCCTTCTAGAGAAGAAAAGTTAAATAAACTGGTTAAGTCTTATTACAGAAATAATGGAATTGCTGAAAATAATGAAGTGGATCTGTATGTTCAGGCTTGGAAAGCCTGCTATATGACATTTTTAAATGAACACAAGCAAAATATAGAAAAGTATGAATAGCTTGATTTCATTGTTCTGAACCCAGTAAAGAAAAACAATGCATGCAGCTCCATCCATACATAGGAAATGGTCTGGAAGAACATATAACAATAGGTTAACAACTGTAGTTATCTTGGGGGTGTGTGCGTGTGTGTTGTAACACTTCTATGTTGTTTTGATTTTTTTTTTTAATTATACTTTAAGTTCTGGGATACATGTGTAGGACATGCAGGTTTGTTACACAGGTACACACATGCCATGGTGGTTTGCTGCACCCATAAACCTGTCATCTACATTACGTATTTCCCCTAATGCTATCTCTTCCCTAGGTCCCCAGCCCCCAACAGGCCCCGGTATGTGATGTTCCCCTCCCTGTGTCCATGTGTTCTCATTGTTCAACTCCCACCTATGAGTGAGAACATGCGGTGTTTCGTTTTCTGTTCCTGTGTTAGTTTGTTGAGAATGATGGTTTCCAGCTTCATCCATGTCCCTGCAAAGGACATGAACTCATTCTTTTTTATGGCTGCATAGTATTCCATGGTCTAAATGTGTGACATTTTCTTTATCCAGTCTATCATTGATGGGCATTTGGGTTGGTTCCAAGTCTTTGCTATTGTGAACAGTGTTGCAATAAACATACACGGGCATGTATCTTTATAGTAGAATGTTGTTTTGATTTTTTAAGCATACTTCTACTACATTTTTTTTTAAAAAGATGAGCAATAAGAAAGGTACTGCCTGCTTTAGAGCATTAAATATAATCAGTGAAGCCATTAGAAGCTCAAGGACAAGGATTGAAGTTGAGATTCCACCAAGTCATATAAAGAGCACAGGTATTAAGACCAAAATACCTAGGTTTGAGTTTGAGAAGCTCATTAGACCCCTGAGTCTTGGATTTTTCACCTTATAAAATGGCTTGATACATCTACCTTCAACAGACATTGGGCCCTACTAAAGGAAATCAGGTATGTCCAAGATCTTTGCAAATAGTGAAGTACTTTAAAAACCAGTGTAATGTTACTGCTTGGCCAGAAAAACAAGGGCTACAACTACAAACTCCTAGGGAAAGAGAGATGGATGGGAGCTGGAGGATTAGGAGAGACAGCCAACTATAATATGCAGCTCTGATTTGGACCCTGATTCAAACTGTTAAATAGATTTATGAACACGACTGTATACTAGATTACATAAAGGAGCTATTACTACTTTTTAGATGCGATAACTGCATTATGGCTTTGTGTTTTAAAAAATGTCTTTGGTCAGGTGCAGCGGCTCACGCCTGTAATCCCAGCACTTTGGGAGGCTGAGGCGGATAAATGGCTTTGAGTTCAGGAGTTCAGGACCAGCCTGGGCAACATGGCGAAACCCTGTCTCTACAAAAAATACAAAAATTAGCCAGGCATGGTGGTGCGAGCCTGTAGTCCCAACTACTCCGGAGGCTAAAGTGGGAGGAATGCTTGAGCCCAGGAGACGGAGGTTGCAGTGAGCTGAGATCGTGCCACTGCACTCGTCTGGGCAACAGAGTGAGACTGTCTCAAAAAACAAACAAAAAATTATGATATATATACGTGTGTGCGTGCGTGTGTGTATGTGTGTGTATATACATATATACCTTTCAGAGATACATATAAAAACATTTATGCATAAAATGATATGATGTTTGACATTGAGATTTGCTTCAAAATAATTCACAATGGTGAGGGAGTAGAGAATGGATACAGGTTTAGATAAAACAAGACTGGGATCAGGCATGGTGGCTCTCGCCTGTAATCTCAACACTTTGGGAGGCTGAGGCAGGAGGACGCTTGAGCTCAGGGATTCAAGACAAGCCTGGGCAACGTGGCAAAAACTTATCTCTACAAAAAATACAAAAAATTGGCCAAATGTGATGGCACTCCCCTGTAGTCCCAATTATTCGGGATGCTGAGGTGAGATGATCACTTGAACCAGCAGGTTGAGGCTACAGTGAGCCATGATCATGCCACTGCACTCCAGCCTGGGTGACAGAGTGAGACCCTGTCTCAATCAATTAATCAATCAACAAATAAATAATACTTTATTATTTATTAATATTTTTTGAGACGGAGTCTCCCTCTGTTGCTCAGGCAGGAGTACAATGGCACGATCTCAGCTCACTGCGACCTCTGCCTCCTGGGTTCAAGCAATTCTCCTGCTTCAGCCTCTCCAGTAGCTGGGATTACAGGTGCATGCCACCTTACCCCACTAATTAGTAAATAATACTTTATTATTAAAAAATGCTAACAATCATCTGAGCCTTCAGCAAGTCATAATCTTTTTGCTAGTGGAGGATCTTGTCTCACTGTTGATGGCTGCTGACTGTCAGGGTGGGTGGTTGCTAAAGGCTGGGCTGGCTGTGACAATTTCTTAAGACAGTAATGAAGTTGGCCACATTGACTTTTCCTTTCACAAAAGATCTCTCTGTAGCATGTGATTCTGTTTGACAGCATTTTACCCACAGTAGAACTTCTTTTAAAATTACGTCAGTCTCTTGCCTGCCACCATGTAAGACATGACTCTGCTCCTCATTTGTCTTCTGCTATGATTGTGAGGCCTCCCCAGCCATGTGGAACTTTGGCTGGGGAACAGACCAGGGAATCAATGGCTTTGGAGAGGAGCCAGGAATTAAATCTCAGCTAATGAACCTTATTCAGTCTGTAAGAATTTTGATGAGAGTGCCGTTGATAATAGTAAACTCAACTGCAATTGTGTTTGTCTTATTATTTGGATAAGTATCAGTGAAGGAAATGGAGACTCAGAAGACATGCCAGCAGAAGTTATTACCTCAGTCATTACTGGAAATCTTAGCTGGCTGACCTTGCACTTGACAAGAATGTAACGCTGAAAATAAAACCAGACTTTCTATTTATCTGAAAAAAACAAAACAAAACAAAAAAATGAAGTCAATCTGGCCAGGTGTGGTAGCTCACTCCTATACTCTCAGGACTTTGGGAGGTCAAGGCAGGACTGCTTGAGGTCAGGAATTCAAGACCAGCCTGGGCAACACAATGAGAACCCCATCTCTACAAAAAATAAAAAAATTAGCTGGGTGTGGTGGTGCACAGCTGTAGTCCCAGCTACTCAGGAGGCTGAGGCAGGAGGATCACTTGAGCCCAAGAGTTTGAGATTACAGTTTGAGCTATGATTACACCACTGCACTCCAGCCTGGGCAAAAGAGTGGGACCCTGTCTTCAAATAAATAAATAAATAAATAAATAAATAAATAAATAAATAACATTTTTTAAAAAATTGGAGTCAACCTTCTCAAGTCCTGCCACTGCTTTACTAATTGAGTTTACGTAATATTCTAAATCCTTTGTTGTCATTTCAAATGTTCATAGCATCTTCACCAGGAGTAGATTCCATCTCAAGAAAGTATGTCAGCTATAGCTTTACTAAATTACTAAATATATCTCTTAAATAATAAGACTCAGAAGTTGAAATGACTCCTTGATCCACAGGCTGCAGAACAGACATTGTGTTAGCAGATATGAAAACATTAATCTCCTTGTACATCTCCATCAGAGCTCTCAGGTGTCTAGGTTCATTGTCAATGGACAGTGATATTTTGAAAGAAATCTTTTTTTGTGAGCAAGAGGTCTCAACAGTGGCCTTAAAATATTCAATAAACCATGCTATAAACAGATGTGCTGTCATCTAAGCTTTATTGTTCCACTTATAAAGCACAGGCAGAGTATATTTTGCATAATTCTTTTTTTTTTTTTTTTTGAGACGGAGTCTCGCTCTGTCGCCCAGGCTGGAGTGCAGTGGCCGGATCTCAGCTCACTGCAAGCTCCGCCTCCTGGGTTTACGCCATTCTCCTGCCTCAGCCTCCCGAGTAGCTGGGACTACAGGCGCCCGCCACCACGCCCGGCTAGATTTTTGTATTTTTTAGTAGAGACGGGGTTTCACTGTGTTAGCCAGGATGGTCTCGATCTCCTGACCTCGTGATCCGCCCGTCTCGGCCTCCCAAAGTGCTGGGATTACAGGCTTGAGCCACCGCGCCCGGCCTATTTTGCATAATTCTTAAGGGCTCTAGGGTTTTTGGAATGGTAAGTGAGCACAGGCTTCAACTTAAAGTCACCAGCTGCCTTAGTCCCTAACAAGAGAGCCAGCCTGTCCTTTGAAGCCAGACTCTGACTACTCCTCTCTAGCTATGAAAGTCCTAGATAGCAGGCTGGTCATAGTGGTTACTACGTACTTGTAATCCCAACTACTCAGGAGACCAAGACAGGAGGATCACTTGAACCAGGAATTCAAGACCAGCCTGGGCAACATACTAAGACTCCCTCTCTACAAAAATTGTTTTTATAAAGTTAGCCGGGTGTGGTGGGTGTGCATCTGCAGTTCTAGCTACTCAGGGGGCAGGAGGATTGCTTTAGTCAGAGTATAAGGTTACAGGTGTGCTATGATCATGCTACTGTCTCTTAAAGAAATAATTAAATTTAAAAAAGAAAGTCCTGGATGGCATCTTTTTCCAATAGAAGGCTGTTTTGTCTATACTGAAAATCTGCTGTTTAGTGTACCGCCTTCATCAATGATCTTAGCTAGATCTTCCAGATAATTTGCTGCAGCTTCTCCATCAGCACTTGTTGCTTCACCCTGCACTGTTATGGAGATGGCTTCTTTCCTTAAACTTCATGAAAACCAACTTCTGCTAGCTTCAAACTTTTCTTCTGCAGCTTCCTCACCTCTCTTAGCCTTTATGGAGTGAAGAGAGTTAAGGCCTTGCTCTGGGTTAAGCTCAGGATTTAGGGAATGTTGTGGCTGGTTTGATCTTCTATCCAGAACACTAAAACTTTCTCCATATCAGCAATAAGGCTATTTTGCTCTCATATTATTTGTGTGTTCACTGGAGTAGCACTTTTAATTCCTTCAAGAACTTTTCCTTTGCTCACAATTTGGCATGCTGGCACAAGAGGCACAGCTTTCAGCCTGGCTCAGCTTTTGACCTGCCTTCTTCATTAAGCTTAATCACTTATAGCTTTTGATTTAAAGCGAGAGATATGTAACTTCCTTTCCCTTGAACACTTACAAGCCATTGGAGAGTTATTAATTGACCTAATTTGAACATTGTTGTGTCTCAGGGAATAGTGAGGCCCAAGGAGAGGGAGATGAGGAAAGATCAGCTGGTGGAGCAATCAGAACACACACAAAGTTCACTGTCTTATATGGATCAAGTTCATGGCACCCTGAAATAATTACAACAATAACATCAAAGTTTGCTGATCACAGATGACCATGACAGATATAATAATAATGAAAAGTTAAAAATACTGTGAGAATTACCAGAATGTGACACGAGACACAAAGTGAACACACGCTTTTGAAAAATGGCACTGATAGACTTGCTCAATGCAGGGTTGCCACAAATCTTCAATTTATAAAAATGCAATATCTACAAAGCTCAATAAAACAAGATATGCCTGTACCAAGATTAGAAAGCAGTCATATCTATCACAGGAAGGCACACTGCTTGATGGGGTTGAGGTAGTAATGGGATGGGCACCTAAAGAAAGTGAAGACAGGCTTGGAACAAAATATAAATACAAAAAACAAAGCTAACAAGATAATTAAATATCTAATCAGAACTACAGCTGCTGAGAATTATTTTTAACTGGTACAACACTGTTAGCAAGATTTCATGACAGCATTTAGACTTCAAATGTAAATTAATGAATGGGTTAATACCATCCTAGGCTCATTCTTCAATACTATTTTAGAAAATTACTACCGCAAGAAGCAACTAAAAAATCCCAACAGATCAGCTGAACTGCTCTCTTGATAAAATTACACAACATAGTAGAATTATGCTGCTTCCATAAGTTGGTCTATTAAGGCGGGGGGGTGGGGGGAAGATGTAAAAAGTCCTCTAGAAAAAGCCTTCTTAGTCAGTTGCCTTAATTTTCCAAGATTGCCTCATGAAAGACCTCATCATCCCTCTGAGCCCCATTGGAAAACCTGGATAGGATAGACCAAGTGAGACATTTCTTACGCTGTCCTCTCCAAACGGCTCCACTCTCACCCATTTCTCATCACCCAACCCCCTAACCCCTCCAAATGGCTTCCTCCAAAAACCACAATCATCCACCACCCTCAGAGTCTAAAGAAAATGGTTTTAGTCCTAGCTCTGCCTCTAATAAGGAGACAGAGAATCTCACAACTTCTCAGTGAAATGAGGAATTACATGAATGGCTTTCTAAGATCCCTTTCGATGTTCTTATTCCTACATGAGGTTCTCCTTAGCTAAGGAAACAAAGCATCAGGCCGTGGCAGATGGGTTTTCCTGTGACTCTCTCAGCAGAAGTGATTAAGGAAACCAAAACAGAGAAACACAGGATCCTCAACTCCTTTAAGACTCTGCTTAACTTAGGCTGGCTGGCAGAGGCTGGGACTACAAGAAAACCTAACTGCTGCCATGAAATCAAATCTCTCTCTAAAGGGACAAGAACCCAGTGGGGTGAGAAGTGAAGAAGGAGTGGGGAGAAATCAAGGTCTTGGAGTTCTCCTTGGCCCATTCCATCACTTCCCGTATGTGCTAGGTTCTGGTGCCACAACCTTTTGTCCTCTGCATGTCCACATCCTACTCCTAAGATACAGCAAGTGAACTGGAGTGTGCAGGCCTGATGTCCAATCTAAAATTCCAGTTTACATGGATGAAAGCCTGAGTTGGAAACAAGTTCAAAATAATCCTAAAATAATCTCAAATAAACTATAAAACTACAAAACATATCAATGTGGTCATTCTTGTGACAAAGCAGATCTTTTTAGGTGAGATCTGTGACCATCTTAAGAGATAAATTCCAGGCAGCAACCGCTGTTAAAAGTAGTTTTAGCTGTGTATTCCAAAGGCACTATCTATTTTCTAGCAAGACATACCCACTGGCTGGACTCTTGGGAAAAACAGACAGACAGACGGCAGATAAGAAAGAGCAACAGCTTGTTCAACTTGGTACTAATGCTTCTTACCCACATATTCTGAGAGGAAGACGACAAAGAATGGAGTGACCAGGTCATTAATTCCCTGGACATACCCACTGGCAGGGTGGCGGATGGCCCAAATAAATAGAATTCTTTCAAAGATCTAGGAAAATGAGAAAGAAAGACACGAGTGTTAAATCATGGGGACACACTCCCTCCCTCCGTTTACCTACTTCACTATTTACCTCTGGGTTGGCTTGGAATTTTTTGGAAAATTTAAAAATACTGTGGGATAAAGAAGTATATAAATGCAAAAAGTTTCTAATACACTAATTGTTTTCAAGTAGGGGTAGATACTTCTTGCCCTTTCTTCATTTTTTCATTATCTGGTCACCATAATACGAAATTCGGAAAAGGAAAGAATTGCAAACCAAATGACTTAGAAAACATTTGGGATGAATGCTGTTAATTCAGGCCACCACATTCTCATCTGTAGATACTGTTTTCTATTTCCAAGAGCAAGATATCAGAACATTCTAGTTCTGATGCTTTTTTCTAAAATTTTTTTTTTTGTCATTATAGGATTTAGAGAGGAAATACCTTCTCTACTACCCTCCACTCTCCCTGCTGAGAAGAAAGGAGGTCTAGATTTAATTCTAACCCAGCCTGACTAGGACCAAGTGACAGACTGCACATTGCAGGAAGTCACTTCACATATCAGGATACAACTCAGACATCTGCTAAGGATAGGAAGTCAAACAAAATCCTATGGACTCCTACAGCTGGGTATTTGAGAACACAGAAACCACCCAGGGCCCCCATGGGAAAGACCCTGGGGTTTAGCATATTAGCCACAAGAAGCCAGAGGCCTAGGCTGGGGACAAAGGAAAGATCTTTATAGTCCCTTTACAGAATCATGCCCTGTCCCACTCAACTATACTCTCCTTGCTTTCATTAGGCCCTCTGAGTTTCTCCCCACCTTCTTTCAACCTGATGATACCCATTGCCTGGTTTCATCCTGGTGACCACAACTCCTGAGTCTGACACATTCTTGAGACTGGTTTTGACTGGGCTGCCTTATGTCTCTGTGAATCACACCAGAGAGATGGCAGAGGTGATGGTGAGTACATGCAGATGATAGGGTAGGAGATTAGAAAGCACGTGGACTCAGGAGAATCTCAGCCAATCACCTCAGCATCAGAATGAAGAGGCCCTCTCAAGCAGGTGCAAGGGAGAAAAACCTCCCAGGGAGACCAATAAACAGGAAATGGTTATATGGTTTTTGAAGATGGTTATCTAGTGTAGGAGGGACATAGAGAATCTAGAGACATATAAAGGATGCTTCCCAGCCCCTCTGTCATAGATAGTTGTGTCTACAGCTGGCAAACAGAGCTGAGAAACGGCTTCCTTCACTGTCAACACTGCTGCCTTCACAGGCAGTGAGAACAAAGCCCTCCCTGGAAGGGAGCTGGCCTCTCTGCCTTCACTAGACCTACCTATTTGCTTTGTGCGGTTGAGGAAAAGGCACAGCAACCTCATTTGCATTCAGCCCAACACTCTAATGGGAGCATTCTTACACTCTATTTCCTCTCTGTTGCTAAACGACCCCTCTATCTTGAAAACACAGCCAAAGCTAGAACCATCATTTTCAGGAAAATCTCAAGAATTCCCTGGCTCACTCTCTTTCTTTGTACTTCTTGTGACCTGGGTCTGTCTAGATGCCTCTGTTAAAAAGCTCCTCCAGGTTGGTCTTTCCAAAGGACTTAGAAGGGCTTCTACCCCATAGGATCAGCTCTTTGTAAATACTCATATCCTTGGCGCCTGGCTGTAACAATGGCCAAGTACATGGAAGCTAGCTGTTCAGAATCAGGAGACCTGCAATCATCCTGTCTAATAAGGGTGGGACAACACAGACACACTCACACGGTCAAAGTGAAGTGGTCAAAGAGATGGAAACTGAAGAGCACCAAGCCTGGTAATCAGGGGAGACCATGGGATGCTCACTGTAGAAAAAGTCTGGGATAATCCTGCCTTAGAGAGAGGAGTGGATAGGAGAACCCCTGGAGGTTTTCCTATGTCTTTTCTACTAGTGTGGGTAATTTTTACATACTATAGTCAATTCTCAGGTACCTTTCAGGTTTTCAAAGCAAGCCTTTCTATATTCAGTGTTACTTAGTTCTTTGCTTCTTGGTTGGCATTTTTACTAGACTGGATGGTGGCTCACGCCTTGTAATTTCAGCATTTTGAGAAGAAAAGCAGTAAGAGTGCTTGAGGCCAGGGGTTCAAGACCAGTCCTGGGCAACAAAGCAAGACCCCATCTTTACAAAAAATTATGAGAAAAAAATTAGCCAGGTGTTGTGGTGCATGATTGTAGCCCCAGCTACTTGGGAGGCTGAGGCAGGAGGACTGCTTGAGCCCAGGAAGTAGAGGCTGCAGTGAGCTATGATCTGCATTGATCCATTGTACTCTAGCTTGGGTGACACAGTGAGACCCTGTCTCTTAAAAAGTTAAAATAAAAAAAATTAAAAAGATGACTGTAGCCTGCTAGATGAAATGTAATTCAGGAGAAATTGGAAAGAATAAAGTTTGAGTTCCCATATTGTATTCAGGATGCACTACTAAGAGAAGCCACCAGCCCCCAACCTTTTTTTTTTTTTTTTTTTGAGATAGGATCTTGCTTTGTCACTCAGGCTAGAGTGCAGTGGCATGATCACGGCTCATTGCAGCTTTGATCACCTGGGCTCAAGAGATCCTCCCTCCTCAGCCTCCCAAATAGCACAGGCACAGTAGCACAGGCACATACCACCATGCCTGGCTAATTCTGTAACTTTTTTGAGACAGAGTCTCGCTATGTTACCCAGACTGGTCTCAAACTCCTGGGCTCAGGCTGGTCTCAAACTCATGGGCTCAAGCAATCCCTCTGGCCTTGGCCTCCCAAAGTGCTGGGATTATAGGAGTGAGTCACCATGCCTGGCTGAGAAGCCTTTTAAACTGACTACTTTCCCCATCTCCAAATTTAGAGTAAGCATGCACAGGTAAAAGAAAAGTCTCTGAACATCTCCAAGTTAAAATGAGGAATAAGCAGTGCTGAGCCATGGAAAACCGTATGGGACGATAAAGGGATCGTGAATGGGTTTTTAGCTTCCTATGAGCTGAATCTTATAGTTAAAATAATGGTGTTACCTTCAAAATCTTCTTTATGCTATGGGTAAGACATGAGGGACCCCCCCAGTGAAGACATCTATATTTAAACACAATTATAAATATAACCCAAAGTCAAATAGAAATTATTTTCAGCATTTTAACCACCATCCCTCTCTATTATGAGAATGGCAAGTTCCGTTAAAAGAGCACTAACACTTAGTGTCCTGGCTACTGTCAAGTTGCAAAGGAAATCCCTAATCTTAAGAGGTTTACAGTTACTGCTTGAGTCAAAACATAATAGTCCCACTGACACTTTCCATGTACTTCATTAACTTGTTAGGTCTCAAAACATAACTACTAATCCCACTTCTAAATATACACCCAAAAGAATTTAAAATAAAGACTCAAACAGATAGTCACATACCCATACTAGCAGCAGCATTACTCACAATAGCCAAAATGTGAAAGCAACCCATGTGTCCACTGACAGATGAATAGCTCAACAGTATGTGTTACATATGCACAACGGAATATTATTCAGCCTTAAAAAAGGAAGGAAATTCACACACGCAACAACAGGCATGAACCTTGAAGATATTATGCTAAGTGAAATAAGCCAGTCACAAAAGGACAAATATTGTATGATTCCACTTATTTGAGCTACCTGAAGTAGTCAAATTCTTAGAGACAAATAGAATGGAGGCTGCTGGGGAAGGGAGTTAATATTTAAAGGGTACAGAGTTTCAGTTTGGGAAGATGAAAAATGTTCTGGAAGTGGACGGTGATGGTCGTACAACAATGTGACTGTACTTAATGCCACCGAGCTGTACACTAAAAAATGGTTAACAGAGTAAATTTTTTATTATGTATATTTTACCACGATTTAAAAAATCACTACTTCCAGCTTGATAAAGTAGAGCAAATACAGGAATAGGAATTCTAAGATGTGGGTTCTTCATTCTGCCACCAGGTAGACTCAAAATTCTGAGCAAGTTCCTTAGCCTTTCAGAGTGTTATTCCGCTCACAGATTTGTTATGAAGATGAAATGAGAATGCATGAAACCGTGCTCTAAAGGAACCAAAGCTGCGTATATGAACGTAAGGTACTATTATGATTAGCCGCAACCTGTAAACAGGTGCCACAGAACTATGCGGGGCGAAGTGCCAAAGAACATTAAGTAATTCCCTCACCTCCTGTACAAGTGGTTGCTGGAACAACGGAATGAGAGGATTCGTCCTTGGAATGTCAATGTGAATCTGAAAAAGAGAAGGCATGTCCAAAAACACAAACGCCAGTTTGTTCTTTTTTTGTTGTTGTTGAGATGAAGTCTCGCTCTGTCCCCCAGGCTGGAGTGTAATTGGCACTATCTCGGCTCACCGCAACCTCCGCTTCCAAGGTTCAAGCGATTCTCCTGTCTCAGCCTCCCAAGTAGCTGGGATTACAGGTATCTGTCCCTATGCCTGGCTAATTTTTGTATTTTTAGTAGAGATGGGGTTTCACCATGTTGGCCTAGCTGGTCTCGAACTCCTGACCTCAGATGACCCACTCGCCTCGGCCTCCCAAAGTGCTGGGATTACATGTGTGAGACACCGTGCTCGGTCCAGTTTGTTCTTTTGACAAGCTTTTTTTTTTTTTTTTAAGAAATGGGAATCAAAGTAGTAAGAAAACACAATTTATCTTCAGAAAGAAGTGACTGACAGAAAAAAAATCTAGTTATACCTACCTGCCCATATGGAACATGTTTCCATGATAACAGTAGTTTATTAGGAAACCTCCCAAAAGAAACCACTTAAGTCAAATGGCAATAGGCTTCACAGCCTGAGGGTTTTTTCTTATTGCTCTGAAGTCTGTTTCACTCTGGGCTGGCATGTATGTAGCAGGTATGATCCAAGTGGGTACCCTTCTTTCAGAATCTTACTCATCGACAGTTCCTAAGAACGAGAAGAGCTCAGAAAGCTGCATAAATGTCCTAAAATAGGGAACCAGAGATGAACTTGTTTATGAAGTCACGACGTGTAAGAAGTGGGGAAAGGCCAGGGGCGATGGCTCACGTCTGTAATCCCAGCATTTTGGGAGGCCGGGGTGGGTAGATCACTTGAGGTCAGGAGTTTGAGACCAGCCTGGCCAACATGATGAAACCCCATCTGCACTAAAAATACAAAGATTAGGGCTGGGTGCAGTGGCTCACACCTGTAATCCCAGCACTTTGGGAGGCTGAAGTGGGTGGATGGATCACCTGAGGTCAGGAGTTCGAGACCAGCCTGGGCAACATGGCAAAACCCTGTCTCCACTAAAATTACAAAAATTAGCTGGGTATGGTGGTGTGTACCTGTAATCCCAGCTACCCAGGAGGCTGAGGCAGGAGAATTGGTGGAACCTGGGGGACAGAGACTGGAGTGAGCCGAGATTGCACCACTGCACTCCAGCCTAGGTGACAGAACAAGACTCTGTCTCAAAAAAAATAAACAAAATATTAGCCAGGCCTGGTGGCACATGCCTATAATCCCAGCTACTCGGGAAGCTGAGGCAGGAGAATCACTTGAACCTGGGAGGCGGAGGCTGCAGTAAGCCAAGATCGCGCCACTGCACTCCAGCCTGGACGACAGAGCAAGACTCTATCTCAAAAAAAAAAAAAGTGGGGAAGGACCAAAAGAAGTTGGCCTTCAGTAACTGAAGCTGAAAGTTCTTACTTCTGTTACCTAAGACATCACTATGGTCCATTTCAACTCGGGGATTTCCCAATGCCCAGTCTAGCTATGCAAAAGACTGTGTCAGCAGCAGCAGCAGAGGCTACTTCAGTTCTTGAAGCTTGTTGTAGATAGCTGCCCACCTTTCATTTTCTGCGACCCCTGGCCTACTCTTCTCCTCCCTCCATGTGTGATGTTGGGAGCAGACCTTTCCGCAGACCATGAGGACCATTATGGGCAGACGGAAGACTCCCTGACAAGACTACTGATAGCTACAGCTCCTACAGACAGTCACAGAGGGCGAAACAGCACTGCAGCTGCCAGAAAGACATACTGATGTCATAGTCCAGAGGGACTGGACCACTGCTAAGTGAGCTTGTCTTTCCTCTCCATACTCAATAACTCTTACTACTCACAGTGTGGTTGGTGGACCAGCAGCAGCAGCATTGCAAGGGAGCACATTAGAACTTCAGGTTTTACCCGAGACCCGCTAAATCAGAATCTGCATTTTCTCATAATCTCTAGGTGAGATCGTATCAAAATCCTAGGTGATTTGTATGTACATTAAAGTTTGAGAAGCACTGCACTGACTAGTGCCAAAAAAGTCTGTCTATTTAAAATGGCTAAAATCAGAGCTGCTGAATGAAAAGAGGGGAAACAGTTTTGAGGATAAATTTAACTCCTAACCAATATACCACAGCCTGAGGACTTGGAAAGCCTGTACCCTGAGAGCACTACCATGAGACATACCTAAAGTGTATGACTGGTAAGCAAAGAGGCAGCAGGTGATGACTGTACCTGTCTGTAGGTATCCTGGTGATGTTCCTCATTTCGAGAGTCATAATACTGTTCAATGAAGCCAAAATATTCCTCCCGCTTCCGCTGCAGGGTCAACTTCCTCCTCTCAGTGTTCGCTGGGAGATAGCCCTATAGACAAGACTGCTGGTCAGATGGGGAAAGACAATGGTTGGATAAATCCTTAATTTTTATTTTAATCTATGCAGTGGTTTGGAAACTATCAAGAAGGAAAACTGCCAAGGGTAAATCCCTTTTTGGTTCTGGCCACCCATTTTTTGCCCTCTTCTCATTGAATGAGATCCACATGTGAGCAGATGAAGCAAGGCCAGCTTTCCCAGGATTATTTACTCCCTTGGCCCTGCACTGTGCTGGAGCTTGAGCCACTGGTGAGCACTCCTCAGCTCCCAGAGCTGGCACAGTACAGGAGTGAATGTAGGTCAGCGGGAGGGAGCTGGACCCAAGTCATGGCCTTGGAGGGCTGCGTGTGTCCAGGGCCATACTTCTGAGAAATGCAGGGATATAGCAACCTCTACAGCACATCTCAGCAGTGTGCCAAGTAAGTTGGTGCCAGTTACATTCTTTTCCAGTGTAACTTTCAGAATTACCAGCTTAGGAAGCAGCTGAATGGAATCCGTGACATAACAGCTACAACACTCAGACAGAACTTCTGGCAGCAGCCCCCAGCCTAGCCAAAGCTCCAGGCCAACTTTCATTCTTATCCTTGGTCTAGATCCCACTCTCATTCTTGTATTTTCTGTTCCCCTTCCGTTCTCACCAAATCTACTCTGAATAGCATTCAAACTGATTAGAAGTGGCAGAGGCAATGATTATATGGTTGCAAGAGCAGAGGTGGGGCGAGCAGTCAGGAGACAGACCCTTCTTCTTGAAAACATTTATGTAATGCATTCCACAGTGAGTGCCTGGAGAGTAGGGACTGTGGTTTATTCATTTTTGTATCTGCTCAGAGCATCTGGCACTATGCCTGGCAAACAGCAGGCCCTCAATCAATCCTCACTAGATGAATGAATGAATTTTACAGGCTCAGGAAACCCAAGTGTTCCTATCGTAGCGGTTGGCACAGTGCTCTGTACTTGGTGAAAGCAGGACTAGTAAGGCTTCCAAGGGAGGCCCATTTATCAACTCTTCACAGATCAAAGTGGGTTTCAACTTTTGGTTATTCCGACTGAAACAGGAGTGAAGCACAGGGAATGTTTGAGCTTGCTCAAAGCTCACTCTATTCTTCTTCCTCGCTGTTAAGAACGTGAGACCATGACTATTGGTACAAGTCTGTGTACCTCTACATGTGTGTGAATAAACTCTCAAGAATGTGTTTCTTTATGCACAGAAATAGGACTACAGTCCCATAGTTCTGTCATATCCAGTAGGACTAGAGAAGTCTATGGAGTTAAGACCAATGTGTCCAGACTAACCTCATCAGGCAAGAAGGGCTGTGTGAGGCTCACACTTCTCTACACAGTAGGTAGAACTCACCGACAGGAGTCTCCAGGTTACAGGTCGAACCTCCCTGGGAACCCCTGGCCAGCTACACTTCCTCAGTTCATCTATAAACAGAAAACAGCCTTGTTAGGTGAACTCTCCACAAATGCTCTAAAGCAAACCGCAACCAGCACTGCCTGATGTCTCCTTCCATTCATGTAAGACCACCACCACCACTTGGTACCCATAAGCACAGGGAAAAGCCCAAAACAGCCCTGAGCAGCCAAGTGCCAAGGACATGGCCTTGCAGTAGCAGTCCTGTCAGCTCAGAGATGAAAGTTAGAAGGGAAGAGAAAGACCAGTGGGTGCAGATTTCAGTAAGAGTCACCATGAGATAGGGGAGATCAAAGTCAGAATAGGTGCACTAGGGTCTACAGGCCACAGAAACCAGTCCCACCTAATTTGGTCCATAATCTCTAGTAACATATGTCTGACTTAATACCTGCATGTCACTGCAATGGGCACCAGGTCAGGAGAAGCTAGAAAAGTAAAAGAAGGAAGAATAAAGAGCAGTAGCTTCCAGGTCTCCGAGAATTTCCAGTCACCAAAAGCTCCTACCTTGCCTGGGCCCACAGGGACTCACCTAAGTCAGTGTTGTGGCTGGAGAGAAGCTGACGGAATTTTTCTAGGCGGGTTTTCTCCCGGACAGTCATTGGGGGGGCCCCAGAAGCGTTCTGATCCGAGATCCGGGCAACGAGGGGGATGATGGGCCGGAGAGGGAGTGACTGCTGTTTGTGGAGTGGGTTCCTCAGGCATGTATCACCTGAGATCATTTGAAAAAGAAACAGAACGGGCTGTGTGAGGAGCATGGATTCTGAGAAGCCTTAAACCTAACTGTTCAGCATCGTGTCTCCTCCCCAAGGCCGTGGCTGCCTGTGTGCACTGCCTAAGGTGCCCAGCTGAGGGGCAGTGAGGGCCCAGAACCCAGCCACGCTCCATTCACTGCCCAGAGAAAGGGCTGCATTTATATCAAACACACCAAGGCACCTTAGGTGCTAACAGAGACTCCAGATGCTGCAGCAACTTTTGAGAACTTTTTTGGTGACTCTAAAGGAAAATCAAATGTTTTCCTTCTACCCCAACTTGGAACTTTTCTTGGTGCCAAACAGTGAGTTTAATTTAGTCTAAGGCAGAGTTTTCCTTCCCATTCCACATCCCAGAGCACATAAGGAATGATGACAATGCAGATGACACCACAAAGCACAAGGCTGCAATAAATGGAGGTGGTTGCTCTCCACAAACCCCGGAACCCCCGGCTGCTCCATGGACTAAGAGGATCAATATGTCCACACATCTTGTACCCGGTTCTTGGCCCATCAGTGTGCCCTGGTGAGAAGCTCTGGCCTAAGGCAATCCTGCCTTTGGTGGCTGCAGTTCCTTGTGCGCCTACATTTCCCACCAAAATGAACCAGTTCTTAATTCTGCCAGGATATGACTGAAATAACAAAGACTCAAACTGAACTCTGTCATGTTCTCGACATTTCTAGACTAGATGGTGGGTAGGGAGAATAAGCACTACAGGACTCAGATATATTGAGTGTTTCCTATGTATAAGGCATATAGGTCACTTTTACATATGACCTCTCATTTGATCCTTAGAACACATGGTAGGAATGTATAACTATTTTACAGACAAGAAGCTGCAGCTCAAGGAGGTTAAATTATTTGCAAGTGAGAGGTGAAAAACCACCTTAGGTAAGCCTGACTCTGAAACTCTTGTATTACCACAAGCAAAACTCAGTTTTCAATTCTAGTTGTGCTTACATGACTGCCTCATATTCTTTACACGGCTGGGCCTTAAAAAGTAGTAGTCACAACAAAAATTAAACAGTGAATATCAACCAACCAGTACTACTAGAAGGTTTACAAAAACAACTTCCACGAGGCAGTTGGCTGGGAAGCCTAGTGTAACGAGAGGACTAGAAAATGCAGACACACTGCAAAGCTGAGACAGATGTAAATCTCTGCTATTACCTATTTACAGACAGATGCCCGCAGGAGAAAACCTCCTCAGGGAGAATGCTCTGGGCTGGGCCGGGGAGGTCCTGGCTGCACAGGGCAGCTCATTATGGATCACAGTAGGGGCCTTCCTCACACTGGGAATCTCTGGAGACCCGCCATCACCATGTGTAGACACCTTCCACAGCCTGCAGCTGTGGCCACCTGGTCAGTAACACTGAATGCCTATCTGTGCATGGCACTGAAGGTTCACGCCAGAGCCCAAATCAGTGATGGAAAATAACTGTGGAATGATCGCAAAGACCTTACAGCCATGAAAAAAGTTCCCTCAGAACATGAGCCAGGGCTCTGATGTTCTTTTACTTCCTTTTCATCCTTTACCCGCTCACCGCTTTAACTCTCACTGCAATGACAAAGCTTCCCTCTCCAGTTCCCAACATACTTTCATAAAACCCATTAGGGCATCATTAAACACAACCATGAATATTTAAAGGAATACACTGAGAGTCCTCAAAGGTCTAATAAAACCACCATCACATCAACCGTTACTCTGGCCAGTTTCCCAAAAAGAAACAGAGAGGCCTCTACTTCCATCCCACCCAACCTGATGGGACCTGCCCGATGGTCAGGAAGCTGAGACCTGGGGCCTTTAGGCACATTTGCTCCCTCCCTCAGGAACAGGAAGAGACAACTGTATGCTAGTAGCTGTTCCCTAGGGCTGAGAAAGTCAAACCACAGTGGCCAAACAATTGTGAAATTCAGCCACTAACAGCTTTAAATACATTAGTTAATATTTCTAAACCTGACCAGGCCTAAAGCAATGTGAAGCAATCAAACCAGAAGTTTTGGACTCCACCACAGGGAAAGGAAGAAGAGAAGAGGAGAATGGCAAACACCTGGGTGTTAGAAAGTGAAGGCCCAGGTTACCAGACTGGGCAGCCACCACTGTGGGAGGGGCAAGTATAGCTTGTGACCACTCAGGCTTAATGATGCCATATCTCAGGTTTGAATTTACCACCCCACTGAATATTTATTGAGTGAGGCCACAAAGAAAATCGCTTTTATTTAAAATGCACGCTGCTGAGAAGGCTGAGGCTATGAAGGGAGCAGGAAGGACTTACTAGAGTTTCTGGACAGCTGGGCATCACTGCTGGATTTTATGACCTTGTAGTTGGCAGGAACATCCGATGTCGTTGACTGGGACCGTTCTGGTTTTACCCTCAGCTTGCTGTGGTTTTCTAGAACTTGGGCTGCAGTTGCCAAAGCAACTTTTGAGTTCAGAGTTTGGAAAGAAGGTGAGGAAAAGTCCTCTTCCTCATCATCGCCAATGTCCCAAGCATCACTGGTATTCCGTGCAAACTCATGAAAACTGGAGGCCTTCTTATTCTTCAGAGGAACTGTGCTGACTTTTGATCGTTCTTTAATGAAACTTCAAGAAAGGAGACACGATTACCAAGGAATGGCCTGACACATCTGACCACCTGCATTTGCTTATTATTATAATGTTAATAAATTACAAACTACTCCATACATAATCATTAGCTTCTTCAAACAAAAACAGCCCATATCCATTCTTCATCTAGATACATCCAGACCAGCCTGAGATCGCAGAGACAGATGTAGCAGAGACAGCCAATGGTCACCAAACATCCCATGTGCTCTTGTATACTTTCTGGCCCCCATGCACTTAGGTGAGGCCATATGACCAGTTCTGGCCAATGGACTAAGAAGAGAAATAAGGCGATTACTTCCAGGCAAAGTAGAGAATAGGTGTCAGTTCTGTATAACCTCTTTTTTTTTTTTTTTTTGAGACAGAGTTTCTGTCACCCAGGCTGGAGTGCAGTGGTACGATCCTGGCTCACTGCAGTCTTGACCTCCTGGGCTCAAGTGATCCACCACAGCCTCTTGAGTAGCTGGGACTACAGGTGTGCACTACCATGCCTGGCTAATTTTATTATTATTTTCTGTAGACACAAGGTTTCACTATGTTGCCCAGGCTGGTCTTGAGCTCCTGGGCTCAAGCGATCCTCCCACCTCGGCCTCCCAAATTGTTGGGATTACAGGTGTGAGCCACCATGACTGACCTATAGCTTCTCTTCTATCATGATGACTGGCAAGATGGTAGAGACTCCCTCAGCCTAGGTAACTGAGTGACTATGTGAAGCAGCAGTAACTATGTTGAGGAGCCTGCCCTCTGCCCTTACCCCACCCCCATTTTAGACATGTAGCATGAGCAGGAAATAGACCTTTACTGTGTTAATCCACTGAGATTTGAGAGTTGATCTGCTATCACTTAGAGTAGCACATAAACTACAGCCAGGAAACGAGATAATTTTAGGTAGTTCACATATGCAGCATTAAACCTTAAGTCCCAAAATAAAAAAGTTGTTCCATTTTTTGCTCTTCCGTTAGCCTTGAGAAGAAAGTTGAAGTTTGGTGCTACTCTGTCTTTAAGACCATTTTCTAAGTAGGTGCCAAAGTGAGAGCAGCCTCAGAATCAATATATTTTCTAGCAACAAGATCTGGCTCCAAATTTAATAAGACTGTTTGGTTTTTCACTGGGTATTTATATGGTTCTTTTCTTTTAAGAGTCAGGGCCTTGCTCTGTCACCCAGGGTGGAGTGATGGAGTGCAGTAGAGAAATCTTGGCTCACTGCAGTCTTGAACTCCTGTGCTCAAGCAATCCTTCCACCTTAGCCTCCTGAGTAGCTGGACTACAGGCGCACACCACCATGCTTAGATTTTTTTTCTTTTTGAAGAAATAAGGGTCTCATGCTGCTCTCGCTAATCTCAAACTCCTGGCCTCAAGTGATCCTCTCACCTTAGCCTCCCAAATTGCTGGGATTACAGGCATGAGTCACCACACCCAGAAGTTACTTCTTGTTTATGACAAATGTTATTTGTTTTCTATTTATAGAAATTATAATATTTGTTTTTTAAAACAAGTCTATTTGAGTGGCGAGGCATGGTGGCTCACACCTGTAATCCCAGCACTTTGGGAGGCGGAGGCAGGAGTTTGAGATCAGCCTGGCCAATATGGTGAAACCCCATCTCTACTAAAAAATACAAAAAATCTCTACTAAAAAAATATAAAAATTAGCTGAGTGTGGTGGCACACATCTATAATCCCAGCTACTCATGAGGCTGAGGCAGGAGAATTGCTTAAACCTGGGAGGTGGAAGTTACAGTGAGCCAAGATCACGCCACTGCACTCCAGCCTGGATGACAGAGTGAGTGACGCTCCATCTCAAAAAAAAAAAAAAAAAAAAAAAAAAAAGAACTATAGGAGACAAGCACCCAAATCAAAGAAAAGAAAACTGAGGCTGCATGTTCTGGACTCATCCACCATGGCTTCTCCTTTGTAAAAGGGGACCTGATCTACCATCTGCAGTACCACCTCAGCGGATTCACTGTCGAGAACAAACATGCAGCTGTGTAAGAAAGATCTGTCATCTAATATACTGCCCAGGAGTATGTGGATATTACTGTTTTCCTCCTTAGGGGCATGTGTACATCAAGACTGCATAAATACTGGATGTTTTCAGAATTCTTTAAACAATCATCAAATTAAGAAATTGAATTTTAACTCAGGTCAAAGAGCTGACTTGAAGCTGATGGCCTAACATGGGGTGACATACACTCACAATAGGACCGGATGAACACACTACAGCGAGACAGGCCAGGCTGGCTGTCAGGTTCTAACAGGTGCCAACTTCTGAGAAAAATGAAGACGGTTAACCAGCTGAGGGGTGGGTACCAGGGTATGTGTTGTATTTTTCTTCACACCCTTTTTATGCATTTGAAGGTTTTCATTACATATATATATATATTTGTTTGTTTGTTTTGAGAAGGAGCCTTGCTCTGTCACCCAGGCTGGAGTGCACTGGCATGATCTAGGCTCACTGCAACCTCCACCTCCTGGGTTCAAGCGATTCTCTTGCCTCAGCCTCCTGAGTAGCTGGGACTACAGGCATGCACCACCATGCCCAACTAATTTTTGTAGTTTTAGTAGAGATGGTGTTTCACCATGTTGGTCAGGCTGGTCTCAAATTCCTGACCTCAGGTGATCTGCCTGCCTTGGCTTCCCAAAGTGCTGGGATCACAAGTATGAGCCACCGTGCCTGGCCGGTTTTCATTACATTTTTGAAGCAGATGATGATTCAATATATTTGAAGTAGATTAAGAATTGGAATTTATTCAAATGAAGACTTGCCAATAGAAACTGGGAGGACACTTTCCAACACAATGAAGAAGAAAGAAGGGAGGAAAGCCTGTCATTCCCCATGACATAAAGACATGAGACTCAAGGCAGACCATTTTGAGGCTGCCAGAAATGATTTTAAGGACACCAGCCCACAAAACCCAAAATTCAACCAACCAATTTAAAAGGCAGCTCTACCCTGAGGAAAGAAGCTTTCATGGAGGAAGGGGTTGGTTTCACCTAGAAAAGGAAAAGAGTCTGAGGACAAAACAAGGTTGGTGAGAACCACCCACAAGAATGAAAGAGAAGGCCGGGCACAGTGGCTCACGCCTGTAATCCCAGAACTTTGGGAGGCCGAGGCAGGCAGATTACCTGAGGTCAGGAGTTCAAGAACAACCTGACCAACATGGTGAAACCTCGTCTCCACTAAAAATACAAAAATCAGCCAGGTGCAGTGGTGCACACCTGTAATCCCAGCTACTCGGGAGGCTGAGGCAGGAGAATTGCTTGAACCCAGGAGGCAGAGGTTACAGTGAGCCATAATTGCGACACTACACTCCAGTCTGGGCGACAGAGCAAGACTCCATCTCCAAAAAAAAGAAAAAAAAAGAACAAAACAGCAAAGCAAGAAGTGAAAGGTACTTTGGTTTACCACTGACAGAAGGCAGAGAATCCACAGACCAGGAACAATAAACAATAATGGGTAAATTTAAGGCTCTAAAGCTTTTCCATGTTTACTAGTTATACTCTCTCCAGAGGAGACACATAAATTCACACATAAATATTGGCTACTCACTGGCTACCAGACCCTATGTTAAATTTTATATATACCCATTTTCTCATCTAATGCCCATTAATAATCCTATGAGGTGGGTATTGAGCAGGCAGTGAGGTCTGGGCTCAAATCCAGGTCTACCTGACTCCTGAGCCAGCGTGTGCTGCTAACTACTTACTCTACCTAAAAAAAAGCAGCTAAAAAGAAGAAGGCCAGGGCCTAGAAGGATCTGTAGCCTAGGAAGAGAAGTCACCAAGTAAACTGAGCCACACACCACCACAGCTCTAATTCTCCCCAACTATACACAGCCAATAAGCCTGACTCTCACATCCTGTAGGAAAAAAAAAATCTCACCTTGTAAGAAAAGACTTAGGTCTGACACACATTGCCTATTCTGAGTAGACAGGAAAGAAGCCACATCTAGGCATGGGCTCCTGATAAGAGAAATGCCGCCCTTTTCTGTTGACCCCAGTAGTTGCAGCAAAAAGTTAATCCAGGTAACTCCAGCTAGGGATGCCTTCAGTTTATACATTCCATTTAAACACAGTTCGAAGTAGTTTATACTTAACTCAAGGTAAAAGAATGCCACAGTGTGGCTTGAAGTCTAACCAAGATTATTTATTATAATTATTATGATTGAGATGGATTCTCACTCTGTTGCCCAGGTTGGAGTGCAGTGGTGCAATCTTGGCTCACTGCAACCTCCGCCTCCCGGGTTCAAGCAATTCTCTTGCCTCAGAATCCCCAGTAGCTGGGACTACAGGCGCATGCCACTATGCTCGGCTAATTTTTGTATTTTTAGTAGAGACGGGGTTTCACCATGTTGGCCAGGCTGGTCTCGAACTCCTGACCTCAGGTGATCTGCCCACCTTGGCCTGCCTCCCAAAGCGTTGGGATTACAGGCATGAGCCACCATGCCCCACCTTAACCAAGATTATTGAAACACAACTCTATCAAAATCACAATCAAACTGGCCTCTGATGAACACCTTCACCATACCTCCTTACAACTGTACAACAAATCACAGTTTAGAAAGCACCTTTGCAGATACTTCACGCAATCCTCACAAATCTGTGAGGTAAGTCTTACTATCTCTACCTTATGAATGAAGAAACTAAGGCTCAGAAAGTTTCAGTAATTTGCCCAAGGTCATGGAGATGGTAAGTGGCAAAGAAAAAGGTATTCAAGAAGTGTAGGGAATACTAAAAATTTCAAAAACCTAATAAATGCCACATTTGACTTGGTAAAGTACTTGGTGATGAGTACCTTAGCAACACAAACACCTAAGGGTATGTTGAAAAAGAGTGGCCACAGGTTACACTGGTTAGGAGTATAAAAGATCAAACATTCTGTAATTTGATCATACTACACTGTCTTACTGATACAGTTGTTCTACTTAACAGAATTTTCTAGAAAAATGTTTGACACTGGCAAGTGATATGAAGTAGGTGGAGAAATTTAGTAACAATCAAATAAATTCAGGTATCTTAGTAACTAGTGTGGCTTCATATGAACTAGTTTTATAACTCGGAATTAGGACCTAGCATACTTGAGCATCAATTCAGAAAACAATAAACTTAGAAGCTTGTTATACCATCAAGTGGCCAATGGAGCTGCTCAGCAATGAGACTAGTTTTATCTGAGCTATAAAAATTATTGCAGGCAATAGTATCACTAATAGTAATCATCTGGCAAATTAAAGTCAATATACATGGACAGGGAATGACTTCCTGTGCTTGTGCAGTTTAGATGATTGAAGACCCAATGTAAAGGCTTCTGCTGTGATATGTATTAACCACACAGTAATTAATGATGGGCTGAAGTGGAACGATAATCATGTAGCAGAGAAAGTCATAAAAATGTCCTAACAAAGGTACTAAAATAGAAGCGATAAATGTTTTATGGCAACAATCTGAAATTGTAAAATGGTCTGGTGCAGAGGTAGACGTGGTCCCATGTTGTAAAATATCAGTATCAAACCACCACATACATGAAAAAGGGAACCAATTAATCCAGTGACAATTAAATTCCTCCCAAACTGTAAAGCTAAGTAATTACTCCTATTGAAAGCGTAACTGAAACTCTGCTGCAAGGATCAGTGAAAATATTCACGATTTTATATCATTAACAGGTGAGAAAATAATAGTATATAAAGTTTGCCTTGGCAGTTTGGGATATGGAAATATTCTTTTTTTTTTTTTTTTTTTTTTTTTTTTTTGAGGTGGAGTCTCACTCTGTCGCCCAGGCTGGAGTGCAGTGGCGCAATCTCGGCTCACTGCAAGCTCCGCTTCCCAGGTTCACGCCATTCTCCTGCCTCAGCCTCCCGAGTAGCTGGGACTACAGGCGCCCGCCACCGCGCCCGGCTAATTTTTTGTATTTTTAGTAGAGACGGGGTTTCACCATGGTCTCGATCTCCTGACCTTGTGATCCGCCCGCCTCGGCCTCCCAAAGTGCTGGGATTACAGGTGTGAGCCACCGCGCCTGGCCATGGGATATGGAAATATTCTTGAAGATCTGTCCTAAATACAAAATTAGGAAAAGCTCAGTTGATGACAGGTGCAGACAAGGTATGGTGATCTGGATCAAAACATAAAATGGACAGTATACTCAATGCCTTATATATGAATGGATGAACAGATTTATAGGTTAGCCACATGTTTGTCAAAGGTTGTGCTAGAACAGATCTATTAACAATCAATAACTCCTGACTGTGACCAGAATGGTTGTGGCTACATGTAACATAATACTCAACTATGATCCTTAAATCGTAAGACCACAATGTAGGTCTAAGCTGTTGTCTTTGCTATTTTTGTTTTTGTTGTTGTTGTTGTTGTTTTTGCCTCGGGGTTACAAGTTGGCTGCTATAGCTTTCAGAATCACACTCACACTATCACGTTCAAAAGCAGGAAATGTGAGTGGCAGCAAAAAGAGGGTTTCTTCACAGAACCATCTCCCATTCTGACCAAAAAAGAAAATCTTTCCAAGAACCCTCCCCCAGGAGACTTTCTTTGGCCAGAACCAATGAGATGAGACCACTCTATGCCAGTCACTGGCATTACCAAAGAATTATCATGAAAGGCTTAAACCAATCTTAATACCTCCCCTAAATGCATTGTTGCTTACTCAATATCTGAACAAAATTATGGTTCTTGAGCATGAAAGAAGCAGGCACAGGGAAGACTATCAGGTAGGTAACCATTAGTGCCTGCCTCACTGGCCAACAGACCAGAAAGTCGATTCTTGATAAAACCAAAGAATAGCAGAATTCATTCTATTTAATGTGACAATCACACAGATATCACAGAAAACATGCTCCCCTTAAGAGCTAACAGCCAGATACAGTGGCTCACCCTGTAATCCCAGCACGTTGGGAGGCCAAAGCAGGCTGATCACTTGAGTCCAGGAGTTTGAGACCATCATGGGCAACATGGTGAAACCCCATCTACACTAAAAATACAAAAATTAGCCAGGCATGGTGGCCCACACCTGTAGTCCCAGTTACTGTGGGTGGGGTTGGGGGTGAGGCATGTGGGAGCTGAGGCAGAAGGATGGCTTGAGCCCCAGAGGTCAAGGCTGCAGGGAGCCCTGATCGTGCCAGTGCACTCTAGCCTGGGCAAGAGAGCAAGACTCTCTGGAAAAAAAAAAAAAAAAAAAAAAAAAAAAGGCCAGGCACAGAGGCTCATGCCTGTAATCCCAGCACTTTGGGAGGCCAAGGCAGGTCGGTTACTTCAGTTCAGGGGTTCGAGACCAGCCTGGGCAACATAGCGAAACTGTGTCTCTACAAAAAATACAAAAATTAGCCAGTTGTGGTGGTGTACACCTGTAGTCCCAGCTACTAGGGAGGCTGAGATGGGAGGACTGCTTGAGCCCAGGAGGCAGAGACTGCAGTGAGCCAAGATGACACCACTGCATTCCAGCCAATAGAGCGACCCTATCTCAAAAGAAAAAAAAAGACGACATAACAAAAGGTGCAAACCAACGAACATTAAAGAAAAGCCTGCTGTTTAAGTAAATGAGATAGTTTCATTCCTTCATTCAATAAATATGTACTCAGTGCCTACTCTGTGCCACATGCTGTTCTAGAGGCTATGAGTACAGTAATGAACAAAACAAAGCCCCTGCTCTCAAGAAATCTATGCAATAGTGGTTTCTGATTAAAAAAAAAAAAAAAGTGTGCACCTTGCAGACAAGAACAGCAGTCATGCTTCCTCAGTAATTCAGAAGACTGTGCCTTATACATACACCAAATCGCAAAAAGGAAACAAGTTGGTAAAATTATAGAAAGTGCACCACATACTCAACTAGGTTATTTCTAAAATTTTTAAATACTGATAATGCATATTTGATACAGCATTCTTCTAGGTATTCAAAATACTTTAATGTATATTATCCTTTTTCTCTTTTCTTATTTTAAAAACCACTTTATTTATATATTTAGAACAGTTTTAGGTTCACAGCAAAATCCAGAGGCAGGTACAGAGATTTCCTATATAATCCCTTCTCCCACATAGGCACAGCCTCTCCATTATGAACATCTGCCACCACAGTGGTACATTTGTTACAGTCGATGAACCTACACTGATACGTTATAATCACTCAAAGTCAGTAGTTTGAATTAGGGTTCACTCTTGGTGTTGTACATTCTGTGGGTTTGAACAAATGCATAATGACATGTATCCACTGTTTTTTGTTTTGTTTTGCTTTGTTTTTTGAGACAGAGTCTTGCTCTGTCATCCAGGGTGGAGTGCAGTGGCTTGATTTCAGCCCACTGCAACCCTCAGCTCCCGGGGTCAAGCAATTCTCCCGCCTCAGCCTCTAGGGTAGCTGAAATTACAGGCGCCCACCACAAGGCCCGGCTAATTTTTGTATTTTTGTTAGAGATGGGGTTTCACCATGTTGGCCAGGCTGGTTTCAAACTCCTGACCTCAGGTGATCCGCCCACCTCAGCCTCCCAAAGTGCTGGGATTACAGGGATAAGCCACTGCGCCCGGCAGTATCCACCGTTTTTATAGTATCATACAGAGTAGCTGCATTGCCCTAAAAATCCTCAGTGCTCCACTTATTCATATCTCCCCTCAACCCCACCCCTTGGCAACTGATCTTCTCACTGTCTCCCTATTTTGCCTTTTCCAGAATGTCATATAGTTGGAACCATAATTATACATTATCTTGACTTCCCTATTAAGACACAGGCCCCAGGAAAGTGAGAACCTACGTCTGTATCTCCCAAACCATTCAGCTTTCATTACAAACAACAGCTTTCCCAGAAACTAGTCTCTAAAATTAAGCATGCCCTCAAATAGAGGCCAAAGCTCTTAGAAAATCTCACAAGATGACCTACCCCCTCATTTAAGTTTACTGTGTATCAGTGATGGTCCGTGAGAGACAGATGGGATAAAGGGATAATTGGGGGTGTGGATACATAGCCACACACCTTGGATTTAACTAGAGTCTGTTGCATTTGAAAATAATTTATTAGAGTTCTAGAGATATAGCCTCCTAAATAGCTTTTATTTATTTATTTATTTTTTTTTGAGATGGCATCTCACTTTGTCGCCCAGGCTAGAGTGTAATGCATGATCTCAGCTCACTGCAACCTCTGCCTCCTGGGTTCAAGTGATTCTCATGCCTCAGCCTCCCAAGTAGCTGGGATTACAGGTGCCTGCCACCACACCCAGCTAATTTTTGTATTTTTAGCAGAGACAGGGTTTCACCGTGTTGGCCAGGCTAGTCTCGAACTTCTGACCTCAAGTGATCCACCTGCCTCGGCCTCCCAAAGTGCTGGGATTACAGACATGAGCCACCATGCCCAGTCCTAAATAGCTTTTAACTCTTCTGTACATATGCCTGGGTCTCTTTGAATGTGTCAAAGGGAAAGAGGAACTAAAGAATGTCAGCCTACAGTTATATTCTGTTGCCCTAGTTCTCACAGTAAAAGTAAGGAAAACGTGGCAGACCTACCTATATTCAGAAGCAGTGAGCCTCGGAAACCAGATCTCCTGCTAAAAGATCTGGAAGTCATCAATCTTCTGGTTTCAGGGACAACATTTAATCAATAAAGACATTTTGACCATTCTCTTTTGACCAAAGAATCCAATACCAAACCCTACATATACCAGTTCCCAATATGGGAAAACACAAAATCTCTAATGGATGTTAATTTGCCATTTAGCAACGGACCATTTGGAAGTAAGAACATTGCTCACCTCCTGGTACAAAATAGGGCAGAAGAGAAGCTAAAAAAGGTCAAAGTGGAAACTGTCATTTCAACAAAATAGGGGAGGGCATGGGGTGACAGAAGTAGATAGATAAAAGGAAAATGTCTTGACTTACTTTTTGGTGAGCCGAGGGTCAAGAGGAGGATGCTGTGCTCCATATACAGGCTGGATACTAAAAGCAGAAAAAAAAAAAGGAAGAAATAAACTGTTAGTTTAGTTGGGAAACTAAATATGTTGGCTGAGAGCCATCTGCATCACAAAATTGGATGGGACTTTGAGAAATAGGTTATCTCTAATAACCTATGTACTCAAGTCATCCCCCAAAGAGAGCAATCTTCCCTTTAAAAAATATATTTGATAATGTTCATTTTCCCTGGTGAAGTTTCAGTGCCTTACACACCTATGTGTAAAGAAGGCAGGATGGAAAGGTAACGGGCTTTAGAGCTGGAGAGAGCAGAATTCAAATGCCAGTTCTGGCACTCAGTACCACTATGAACTTCCAGCAAGCTTTTTGACTCCTTTGAACCTGTTTTCCCATCTAAAGTGGGAATATTGCCTACTTGAAAGGCTCATTGGGGTAAAAGACAGTGAAGGGTGACCTAAGGAACTCACACACTGCAGGAGGGGTATTAAGTGACATAACCACTTCAAAAAACAGTTTGGGCATATCTAGGAAGAATGAAACATGCATACCCTAAGACCCAGTATTTTCACTCCCAAATAGGTATCTTAAGATAAATACATACCTATATGTATTAGGAGATATATATAAGACTATTCAAAGCACCATGGCTCCTCTTAGCCCCAAATTAGAAATAACCCAAATGTCCATCAGTAATGACAAGAGAAATCAATTGCAACACATTTATACAGTATAACATTATATGGTAATCATAATATATGTGAAGTAGGGCTTCAAGTAACAATGTGGATGATCTTACAAATGTCATGTTGAACAAATGAAGTATAAGAGAATAAATACTGTATGATTCTATTTACACAGACTTCAAAAACTGACAAAAGTAGTTTCTACTGTTTAGGGATGCATGCAGAGTAATATTAAAAAGAAAGAAAGGGGCCGGGCGCGGTGGCTCACGCCTGTAATCCCAGCACCTTGGGAGACTGAGGCGGGTGGATCACGAGGTCAGGAGATCGAGACCATCCTGGCTAACACAGTGAAACCCTGTCTCTACTGAAAATACAAAAAAAAAAAAAAAAAAAAAAAAAAAAGGAGTAAATGATATAGTTCCCTCTAGGGGAAAGAAAGGAGGAGGCAGCAAATAGACACAGAAGTTTCTGGGGGTGTTGACTTTGTGATTATTCATTAAGCCATCATACCACACATTTGTGCTTCACGTACTTTTCTGTAACATATCACAATTAAAAGAAAATGAGCTGGATGGGGTGCCTCACACCTATAATCCCAGCACTTTGGGAGGCTGGGGCAAAAAGACTGCTTGAGCCCAGGAGTTTGAAACCAGCCTGGGCAACAAAGTGAGACCCTGTTTCTACAAGAAAATAAAAAATTAGCTGGGCATGGTGGTGCACATCTGTAGTCTCAGCTACTTGGGAGGCTGAGACAGGGGGATTGCTTGACCCCAGGAGTGTCCAGACTGCAGTGAGCACACCACTGCACTCCAGCCTGGACCCTATTGGAAAGGAAAGGGAAAGGGAAGGAAGAGAAGAAAGAAAATGAGAATAAATGACTTGAGAATAACTATATATCAAGCCAAACTATTGTTTAAGTATAAATGTAAAAAAAAACAAAAAACAAAAAAAACTACTTTCAACATATAAGAACTCAGGGAAAATATGTTCCTTAACTCCTGCCTGAAGAAGTTGTGAGAGAACAAACTTTAATCATGAGATAGAGAAACCATGGCAAAAGGATTGGTGGGGAGCCCTGAATGAATCCAACCTTACAACTAGGTCTTACATTTGAGGCAAAGAGAATGTAAAAGTAATATAATTGACAAAAGTTAAAAGGAGGAAAAAATGGACAAATGAAGTCCATTGACTTCTTCATCTTTTACTGACAGGGCTCAGAAGGTATTTAAAGCAGATAGCTCAATGTGCAAATCTACGTCACTACCTGCTTAACATTAAATCCTAATGTAGATTTGCAAATGTTAATAGAGGAATATGTATGTTTTACGATAGAAAATAAAACCAAGAAAAATAATATAATCAACTAGAAGGAGGTGGAAAGAGAGCGGTGAGGAATATACTTACTAATTTCATCATTGCTCATGGTAGAGAGTCAACGGGTACTGTCTGAAGAAATATCGTATAAAGTTACACTTATAAACATAATCACTAGAATAAAAAGATAAATCTTCCAAATTATCAGAATATATATATATATATGCCCTCCCCTCAAAAGCAAGCACAGTCCACATAGTGAAAGATTTTTTTAAGAAGAAAATATTTTTAAAAGGTCAAGCACGGTAGCTCACATCTGTAATCCCAGCACTTTGGAACACTGAGGTGGGAGAACCGCTTGAGGCTAGAAGTTTGACCAGCCTGAGCAACACAGCAAGACCCTATACCTACAAAAAATTTAAAAATTAGCCAACTGTGGTGGTGCATGCTTGTAGTTCTAGCTACTTGAGAAGCTGAGGTGGGAGGATTACTTGAGCCTGGGAGTTTGAGACTACAGTGACCTATCATCATGTCACTGTACTATAGCCTGGGCAACAGAGTAAGTCCTTATCTCAAAAAAAAAAAAAAAAAAAAAAAAAAGGCAAGGCGCGGTGGCTCACACCTGTAATCCCAGCACTTTGGGTGGCCGAGGCAGGTGGATCACGAGGTCAGCAGATTGAGACCATCCTGGCTAACACGGTGAAACCCTGTCTCTACTAAAAATACAAAAAAAAAAAAAAAAAAAAAAAATTAGCCAGGCATGGTGGCAGGTGCCTGCAGTCCCAGTTACTCCAGAGGCTGAGGCAGGAGAATGGCGTGAACCTGGGAGGCGGAGCTTGCAGTGAGCCAAGATCGCTCCACTGCACTCCAGTCTGGGCGACAGAGCGAGACTCCGTCTCAAAAACAAACAAACAAACAAAGAAGATGAAGAAAATATTAAAAATTGAACTAAAACTAAATAACTAAATATATCAGTTATTCCAATAAATATAAAGGAGCTAACTTACCTATTAAAAGAGAAATTATAATTACCAACAGGAAAGTAGTTAAATAAATTACAGTACATCTTTTAAAGAGAATGGGGCAGTTCTGGCCAGGTACGGTGGCTCGCGCCTGTAATCCCAGCACTTTGGGAGGCCAAGGTGGGCAGATCACCTAAGGTCAGGAGTTCAAGACCAGCCTGGCCAACATGGCGAAACCCCATCTCTACTAAAAAATACAAAAATTATCCGGGCATGGTGGCAGGCACCTGTAATCCCAACTACTCAGGAGGCTGAGGCGGGAGAATCACTTGAGCCCGGGTGGCGGAGGTTGCGGTGAGCCGAGATCGTGCCACTGCACTCCAGCGTGGGTGACAGAGCAAGACTCCGTCCCAAAAAAAAAAAAAAAAAAAAAAAAGAATGAGGCAGTTCTATATTCACCGACATGAAATAAACTCAGACATTAACTGAAAAAAGATGCAGAACTATATGTATGACACCATTTTTGTAAAAATCTTTAAAACAGATATATGCATTTTATGTATGAATAGGTCGATGTATTCACAGAGTACCTGAAAAAGTACAAAAGACACCGGTAGCAGCAGTTTGGAATAGGAACCAGATGACTGGAAGATGATGGGACACCAAAGAGACTCAGTTTTCACTGCAAATCCTTTCCATTTAGTATCATGTACAAGTATCACCTTTATAAGAAATAAGCAATCTTGAGAAGGTTAGAAGGTTCAAGTGGGATGATATGTCAAAAGCCCTTCAGCATAATTCCTGGTGGGTGGTAATGCTCATTTAATGTTAAGCAAGAAGTGACGTAGATTTGCAAATGTTAGAGCACTACCCAGCAAACACTCAGTGCCCAAGAAACGTTGATTTTCTTCCTGCCCCCCATTTTTATAATTTAATCCATACCCAACATTTAGAAATTGAAACAAACTTACCAAATACTTGTTTCACATAACAGAGGTGATCCTAAAGGATGCTTTCAAATAAAAATTAGCCAATTCAATCACTTTCACATTAATTTCTATTAAGATTTCAGAGGAAATCTTACATATAATCTTTAATTTATGAATACAGTCCCTACCTCTTTAGCTATAAGAATATTTACTCCCTAAACCTCTCTGGAAGATTAATATGTGTAAGCAAACTATTACATATATTACTACAGAAATACAAACAGAAATACAATAAACAATACTAATTGATGTGTTTAAAGGGTTTCCTAGGCAGAGAGAAAAAAAGAGGAATCAAAGAGTAAAGGGAAAGTTCTGCTGAGAGAGGAAGGGGGTGTTAGACACAGACACCCCCACCTACTGCAAAAAAAAAATCCCAAAGGGCTACTGATATGCACATTAGCAGCTGCAAATGACCTAAGAGTATACCTGAATTATTCAAGTCCACAAGCCCTCCTCACAGTAAAATATAAAATCAGAGGATAAACTGCACGAAGATCTCAACAAGCCGGTTAGGTAAGGTGACTGGGTAGAAAAATAAGAGAGGGTCCTTAGATCCTCTCCTTAAAGGAGTATTACCGTCTGCGAGTAACCCATGCAGAAAAAAACCAAACCTAATTTGTGTAGGCTGAAGGGGCCAGAGGCCATCAATTACCATCTAGGAAAGGAATCTTACAATCACAGTAGACTATTTTTTTAAAGCTGTCAGCCCAAGGTGCTGGCATAGCCAGAAAGGCTAAGATAAATGATGGACTTCATCAGCAAAGGCATCAGAGCCCAAATTGAATTTGTTAACATATTCTTGAACTAAACCATTATGTATCTAAACCTGGAACACTTTGTATAATAAATCAGTTTATTGCAGCTTAAAAAAGACAGGCAAGAAGTTAGAAAAGAGAAACCAAGATGATCACAGAGACTAAATGGAGACAGACCAGAAGAGCCCAGTGATTAAGGTGCTCAATTTCCTGACATTTACACTTCACCTATCACTGTCTGTACCATCCCTACTCCTTCCAAACCCAAACTCAGCTCTAAGAAAGGCTGATCTCCACTCCACCTTCCAAACTTATTAAACCCATTATTAAATAAGGCTCTTCTCCCTACTTGGAATGCTTTTCTATTTTCTACATCCCTTTTCAAAACTGTATCCATCCTGCAACATTCTCTTCAAATTCTACACCCCTCATGAAACTTTCCATATCCCTACCCCCAGCATCTACTAACTCATGTCTTCTCTAGTTCCCTAACATACATAAATCAGGGCTATTACTTTTTTTAAATAAACTAGATTTAGATCATAATATAAGACACAATCAGGGCTGGGCGTGCTGGCTCACACCTGTAATCCCTATACTTTGGGAGGCCGAGGCAGATCACTTGAGTTCAGCAGTTTGAGACTGGCCTGGCCAAAATAGCGAAACCCCGTCTCTACTAAAAATAGAAAAATTAGCTGGGCTTGGTGGCACACACCTGTAATCCCAGCGACTCAGGACACTGAGGCACAAGAATTGCCTGAGTCTGGGAGGCAGAGGTTGCAATGAGCCGAGATCATGCCACTGCACTCCAACCTGGGTGATACAGTGAGACTGTCTAAAAAAAGAAAAGAAAAGAAAAGAAAAAAGACACAATCAGATAAGCACTCAACATTCAGCCTAAGCAGTAAGACGTTATACAGTCAAAATCCCAGCTGGGGGTGGCTCACACCTGTAATCCTAGCACTTTGGGAAGCCGAGGTGGGGGAATCACCTGAGGTCGGTAATTTGAGACCAGCCTGACCAACATGGAGAAACCCTGTCTCTACTAAAAACACAAAATTAGCTGGGCGTGGTGGTGCATGCCTGTAATCCCAGTTACTCGGGAGGCTGAGGCAGGAGAATCGCTTGAACCTGAGAGGCAGAGGTTGCGGTAAGCCAAGATAGTGCCATTGCACTCCAGCCTGGGCAACAAGAGTGAAACCCCGTCTCAAACAAACAAACAAACAAACAACAACAACAACAACAAAAAAAAACACCCTGGCATACCCCTCCCTCCCTTCCTAGGAAGTTGCTCTACTGGATCTGGCATTTTTCACACTCATTTTTATATTTTCATTTTCTGTGTATGTATCCCTAAATAATGTATGATTTTGCGTGTTTTTTAAACTTTATATAAATAATATCACACTGTAAATATGACTTATTTTGGCTCTAAATCATGTTACTTTAAATTTTACTTAATTCCATGGCTAACTGGCTGATCTCTCCAACACAAGTTAAAAAAATACAAAACATTAACTCTAACACAAGTGAAAAAGCATTTGACATTTTCAAACACAAAGAAAAGTACAGAAAATGATATGATAAACATTCATGAACCCATCACTCTGATTTATAAATGTTAACATTTGTCATATTTCATTTAAGAAAAAAAGTGTTAGGCCGGTCATAGTAGCTCATGCCTGTAATCCCAGCACTTTGGGAGGCCAAGGCAGGTGGATCACAAGGTCAGGAGATCCAGACCATCCTGGCCAAAATGGTGAAACCCCATCTCTACTAAAAATACAAAAAAATTAGCTGGGCATGGTGGCATGCACCTGTAGTCCCAGCTACTCGAGAGGCCAAGGCACAAGAATCGCTTGAACCTGGCCTCGGAAGTTGCAGTGATTGGAGATCAGGCCACTGCACTCCAGCCTGGCAAGAGTGAGGCTCTGTCTCAAAAAAAAAAAAAAAAGAAAAAACAATGTGTTAGACTACTGAAGCCCCAGTTGCAGTCCCTAGTCCTGTTCCTTCACTTCCCAAGAGATAACAATTACTCTGAAATTGGAGGGAACTCCTCCCATCTGTTTTTATACCTCTACAGATATCCATATATCCATAAACAATGCACAGGATTTTTTATGTTTTTAAACTTCACGTAAAATACAGCACATTGTACATATAATTCTACATCTTGCTCTTTGCATTCAACAATGTGTTTTCGCCCAATTCCACGTTTAAGTTTGTCTGATTACAGATGTAACATATGTTCAGTGGAAAAACCAGAAAGTCAATCACACACAGCCTCTTCTCCAGGGAAGCCACGATGCCAAGCAGAGTTTTTAGTGGTGCCATATCTTTTCCTGTAGCCCCCTTGCCACCTGGCAGAGCATGACACATATCAGCAGGTCCTTAACAATATTTAGTAAGTGAAGATTAGATCTCTACAAAACCTAGGCCTCTGCTTAAGCTAGACCTAAAAACCAGAGGTTAACACACTGCATCTTGAAGAAAACACACCACATATGCAGAGAAAAGAATGGCATGGAATATGCTGCCACATAGACAAAATGGAACAAAAGTTCTGATTAACCTCCGTCACTCTCTTTAATAAAACCAACACCATAGAATGTACTGACATAGCTGTTTTGACCAGTTGGAACAGTGCAAACATCTTGGTAGGAAAAATCAACAGGTGTCTGTTTAGCACTGATAAAAGAGCTAGCACAAAATGTGGAAAAGACCTATCAAATTTAAATGCCAAATGTGTTGGCAACTGATCTAGGTTCACATACTCACTCCACATTAGTCTTCCAGAACAGGTGATCTATGCTGTTTCAATGATAATTTGGTATCTTCCAGTGACTCACTCTACCAGTAAAACATCTCCAAGCCAAGAACAGGTTGTAATGTACCTGCCCAGACAGGCTATGACTTTTACACTAAGTCTCCTGTCAGATTCATTATTACTTTAGGATTGGGTTCAAGTCCTTAACTTGGCCTCTCCTTCCAACAATGAAGGGCCTGGAAGACTCAGGGAATTTGGATTTTGGCCAGATACAGAGGCTCACGCCTGTAATCCCAACACTTTGGGAGGATGACATGGGCAGATTGCTTGAGCCCAGGAGTTCATGACCAGCCTGGGCAACATGGCAAAACCTGTCTCTACGAAAAATACAAAAATGAGCCAGAGCTGGGCACGGTGGCTCACACCTGTCATCTCAGAACTTTGGGAGGCTGAGTAGGGGGCGGATCACTTGAGGTCAAGAGTTTAAGACCAGCCTGGCCAACATGGCACAACCCCCTTCTCTAGTAAAAACACAAAACTTAGCTGGGCATGGTGGCATGTGCCTGTAATCCCAGCTACTTAGGAGGCTGAGGCAGGAGAATTGTCTAAACCTGGGAGGCAGAGGCTGCAGTGAGCCAAGACCATGCCACTGCACTCCAGCCAGGGCAACAGATGGAGACCCTGTCTCAAAAAATAAATAAATAAATAAAGTGATTTTTTTTTTCTCCTGTGCCCAGGCTCTAGACACACACACACACACACACACACACACACACACACTGATCAAAGCTTTTTTTCCCCCCACAAGTTTGCGCCACCACGCTCAGCTAATTTTTTTGTGTGTTTTTAGTAGACACAGAGTTTCACCATGTTGGCCAGGCTGGTCTCGAACTCCTGACCTCAAATGATTTGCCCGTCTCAGCCTGCCAAACTGCTGGGATTACAGGTGTGAGCCACCACACTCAGCCAGATCAAAGCTTTTCAATTTCAGTTTCAAAAACTAAAGCAAGGAGAGAAACAAAAATGATAGCTACTATCATTGTAACTATCATTCTTGTAATAGCTAATATTATTGTGTACCTCCTAACCAATTATTATGTATTATCTCATTTAATCCTCATAACAGCCCCGTGGGGCATATACTCTGTCCCTATTTTAGAGATGAGGAGACTGATGCACTGAGGGGTTAATTAAATCCCATAAGATCACATAGCTAGAAAGTAGAGCTGGGATTTGAACCTAGGCAGTCAGATTTCAGAGCCTGCATCTTTTTTTTTTTTTTTTTTTGAGACGGACCCTCGCTCTGTTGCCCAGGGCTGGAGCGTAGTGACGCAATCTCAGTTCACTGCAACCTCCGCCTCCCAGGTTCAAGAGATTCTTGGGCATCAGTCTCCTGAGTAGCTGGGACTACAGGCGCACACCACCATGCCCAGCTAACTTGTATTTTCAGTAGAGATGGGAGTTTCACCATGTTGGCCAGGCTGGTCTCGAACTCCTGGCCTCAAGTGATCTACCCTCCTCAGCCTTCCAAAATTCTGGGATTACAGACCACCACACCCGCCAAAGCCTGCATTCTTAACAACAATGGTACAGATTGCCTCTTATCTTCTAGGCATCAACACAATGACCATTTGACGTGCTAGGTACACAGGGCTCATGTGAATAACTCAGAGAACTTAAAAAGATGTTTAGTTCCACCAAGTTATCACATGACCTAGCAATTCCACTCCTATTTATCAGCAGAATAGAAAATATATATCCAAACAAAAACCTGTGCATAAAAGTTCATAAAAGCATTATTCACAATAGCCCAAAAATGAAAACAATTCAAATGTCCATCAACCGATGAATGAACAAAATGTGGTATATGTACACCATAGCACATTATTCAGCTATAAAATAAAATGAAGTACTGATACATACTACAGCGTGGACAAGCCTGAAATCACTGCGCTTAATAAAAGAAGCCACTCACAAAAGGCCTCATATCATATTACTCCATATATATAAAATGTCCAAAAGAGGTAAATCCACAGAAACAGAAAGTAGATTAGTAGTTACCAGGGTCTGGAGTGGGGTGGATGGGGAGTGACTGTAAACAGGTATGTAGTTTCTTTTCGGGATGATGAAAATGTTTTGAAATTAGTGGCGATAGTTGCACAAAACCATCTGTACTATAATGAATATACTAAATAGCACTGAAATGTACACTTTAAAAGAATGAATTTTATGGTATATTAATATCTCAATAAAGCTGATATTTTTAAAAAGAATGTTTCCTTCATTTGTAACTTGTTATTTTATGTAATAAAATTTCTGTTTGTTGTCACTAAGGTTGTTGGATCACGATCAGACAGGAAGAATCTTGTCATCGCTTTGATTTTTCACCTTTCAATTTGCAATGAAGAGTAAAGTAGTTTCATTTCCAAGTTGCCATGCATCTAGTACAGTCATTTGTGTCATTTTCCCACCCAGGAGAAAGCTTTTCTTCCCTAAGACCGAATGAGTACAGATGCAAAAGTTCTATTCTTGAGAAAATGCTCTAATATTTTCTTTAAATCAAAGTACCTTTCTATCTAAAAGAACTTTAGTTTTCTCCCACGACCAGAGGCTCGTGAGCTTTACTGCTAAAAGCACACAGCTGAAAAATATTTCTCTTTACCAAGTAAGGTACTAAAAATTATTATGAATTGTGACAATATTTGAATACCTTAAAACAAACAAGGAAGACAATGAGCTGGGATAAGGATCTGAGTAACATTCTTTTAAATGTTTACTTGCTCTAATAATGATAGTAATATTAATAACTACTGTCTTTTGAGCAACTATAATGTGCTAAATAAACACTGTCCTAGGTTCTTTACAAATAGGGTATTTCACTTAGTCCCCACAGTAACTCTGAGGAAGGTATTTTTATTTCTCATTTCATAGATAAGGAAACTGAGGCCTAGATAGATTATTTGTCTTGGTCATACACACAGGAGAGCCCAAATAGTAACCCAAGTCTTTCTGAACTCAAAAGTTCTCTATTTCTCTATATTCTTCAAAATGAAAAGGGAATCTAGAAACTTGAAGAAACTGAAAAGACTTCTCTTCCTATCTCAGAAAAGTAGTGCTTTAAAAAAGTTGACTGTTCTTATAGTCAAATACAGGAAATACAGGAAAAAAAGATTGTTAATAGCAACCACCAGTCAGAAGGCACAGAAACCCATGCCATGTCCCACATCTCTTGCACTGCTTCCTGATACAACTGTCTTCCTATTGATTCTGATTATAATCTTAGGATGTCAAAATTTAATGATCTCACTATGGAAAACCCCGGAGAATAGCAGTTAGCACAACTAAAGAGCTCACTAAACCAGGAAGGAAAAGGAATCAGTTGCCAGGAAGTGGTGCTTACCTAAAAACACAGAACATCTTTAACAGTAATATCAACACTGCAAGTCCATAGCACTTTAATCTGAAGTTATCTTTTTATTATTTAATGAGCATTACTAAAAGCTGATTTCCACCTATTCTCCACATGTCTACTAGGATCCTTAATAAAACAAACCTCTTGGTGGGGTATGGTGGCTAACGCCCGCAATCCCAACACTTTGGGAGGCCAAGGCAAGAAGATCACTTGAGGCCAGGAGTTAGAGACCAGCCCAAACATAGACCTTGTTTCTATTTCATTGGGGCGGGGGGGGAAGTAAGGCTCTAACTTAGCCACTATTGACCCTTATCTCCCTCTTGCTTAAAAAAAAAAAAAAAAAAAAAGTCACGAGTTCAAAAGATCACCCCAGAAGGAAAAAACCTGAATCCATTAGAAAAGGTAGCACGTGGGACACAACCAAACATGAATTTCATCACCAAGTAGACTGTGGCTGGCAGAAATCTTAAGATTCACGACTGAAATACACACTCTTCCTTATACTTCTCAGGACTTTGCCCAAAATAAACTGAAACAGTAAACCAACAGTAGACTGATGAATGGATAATTTGCCAAAAGTCTCAACATACACCACAAAGAGGGTGGGAGTAGTCTTAGGGGGTCTGCTCTCCAGCTAAACAACTGAAGAATGAAAGAATTTAGTGCATTTGCACAAGAAGTGCATTACAATACAGGGGAGGAAGAAGTCACTTGGGGTTGGACAAATCCTTAGAAAATGCCAAAGGAATAACCTGATTCTGTGGTCGCCTTGTAATAATTTCTAGTGGGAAAGGCCAACTCAAGATAAAGTAAGGTCGGAGTTGAGAACTGTCCTCACTTTTCCTGCCTAACCCTTTCGGCAGGCGACCCCAAACTCCCACCAGAATCCTAAGTGCCGAGCTGGGGGAGCAAGCCATCGTCGAGCGACCAACCACCTGTGCGTGGTGGAGACCCCTGAGAGGGAGTCCTAATTAGAGTGGGAAGCAGCTCTGGCGAGGAACCCCCGAGACCAGGGCCGACACTGACTACTCACCCAACTCCACTCCCCTTTACGCCCAATCTTCGGCCACCTTCCCACTGAGGTCACCCCTCCAGAAACCTCCGCCCCCAGACCCCAGCCGTCCCCAAAGCTTGCTGTTCGCTCCTCTGTCTGACAGCTGCCCTGCCGCCAACAGGCAGCCCCAGCTTCCCCAAACCAGTCTTCCGGCCTCGGTGGCGCCCCAGGGCCGCGGGATTTAGGGATTAGGATCTGGAAGGGTTTGGTCCAATCCCCTCTCCCTCTCAGCGTCCTGGGCTCACCTCCCCGGCAGCTTAGCGCTCCTCTTCCAAAACTGCTTGCTGTTCTCAGCGGCCATTGCTCTGGCAGGGGGAAGGCCTTGTAGGCGGGCCAAGGGGTTGCCTGGCGAGATGCCCCCAGACCCCGCAATCTGAGGGCCAACCCAGGCCGCTTCCCCGCCGCCGTTCACCCGCTCCCAGCTCCTGGGGACGCCATCTTGGATGTGGGCACCCCTACACCCAGCACGGCTGCCATTGGTGGGCTGCGCAAGCCATGGACGGGCCGACCAATTGGGAGCCGGAATCCTGAAGGCCGCTGAAGCCAACCGGTAACGTCAGGGTCTGGGCACACAGGTGGACGGGGAAGGCGGAGCTTGGACGAGCAGAGAGGCGGGGCTCAAAGTTCCTAACCCGCGAGAGGGAAGAAGCAGGTAAAGTAAGGGACCTATGGGAAGGAAGAGAGGGAATTATCTTCTTCGTGAGGAATGAAGTTCCTGAGTCTAATATTTTTTGGCAAGACAGAGCATACTATGTATTTATATATAGGAATCTTTGACCTAAAAGTAAAGGCCCATGTGTTTGTTGTGGCCCATTTTTAACATCTCTCAACTCAATGACACTCTGGTTATTACCCTCCCTTCCTCGTTCCGTTTAGATGTCCATTCGTTTTTCTGAAGGTCAGCAGGGACCCGATAGCGCGGGATTGCTAACTGCTCAACACGTGAGCAACGGTTCATCAGAGTCTCCCTCTCCCTCTGTTTATTGAAAACGATTGAAGGACTTGTGCTGTGGGTGAAAAATTCAAATGATCTAATCCCTATGTCAATCCATAACTCTCACTTTCTGACTATGCTAACGGTGTATAGGAAATGGTTTATCATAGCTGTCCAACTCAGATGACCAAATACGATTTCTTTGAAGGACACAGTAAAGCTCCATCGTGTGAATCACAAAGTTAAGGATGTATCTCCTCCTGGCCCCACCAACATCCTTAATTTCCCTTGTTAATCTGTTATAAATCTTGCACCCTTGAATTTATTTTCAATCTAATTTTCCCAGACAATGAGATTTAATATTAGCATTTTGAATCCTTTGAATGTCTTGTCGGTGTTTTTTGCTGTTTTTGAGTTTCTGTGGTTGTATTCCGTGGTGATTTGGGGAGAAAGGGAAAGCGGGCACCAGTCCAGAGTGGTTTTTGTCCCATCGAAGGACTGTGAGGTGGGTTGCGTGACCCCCACTCCCACCCCCACCCTCCATTTACAGCTACCACATGTACTTCTACATATTGGAGAATACTTAAAGACCCGACCCCTGACGGGTATGTCCTCCAACGACGGTTTCTACATTACTCCCATTTTCAAGCTTCTTTTGTCCCCTAATTTTAGAATTATAGGATTGGATGACGAGGGCTATTTTTACTTCTTCTGAATCTTTCATGCTTTTATACACTTTCATCTTGTTTTCTTTATGGGCATTTAACCCAGGAAAAAAAGAAAGAAAAAGTCCCTCTATTCTTTTAATCATTTTACCTGCCATTCTCTGGCACTTCTTTTCCCTAGGATGCAGTGACCAGCACTGCACACTAAGCCCAAAGAGGGATGTACTGAGGCTTTGTTAAGGTTGATGTTTTGTCTTTATTCTGGACAGCCAGAACTTTTGCTGGCTGTTTGGGCTTTAGAAGAGTTGATGTCTTGAAGGAGTAATCTAAAACAACTTCTAGATTCCTTACCTTGGTGGCAACCAGCAGTTCAGAGTTCATTGTCTTAAAGGTATCCTCTGGATTGTCTTCCCCTATGTGAGCTGCCATACACTCATCCATGTGACAAGATACCTGCCACTTTCCAGCTTACACACATGGTGTTAGAGACGTTCAAGCAAAGTATAATTTGTGTACCTAGAAATATCTCAAAATACTCCTTTTTCTTAATCTTTTATGAAATGTTAAATAACACTGATTCCCAGGGGATGTTGCTAACAGTGCTCAACCCAGAGAAGCCCTATTATTTCTACACTTTGTTTTCTATATCAGTTTCCCCTCCAAGATTTTTTAAAAATTCACAAGAGTTTCCTGGTGATGACTTTTTAAATAGTATTTGGTAGGGAAATTGAGATTGTTGGAACCTTTTTCACCACTACCAGTTGGTCACCCTAATCTTCACTAACCACACACCCACTTACAGCAGCCTGCTATTGGGCTCCCTGCTTCCACTCTTACCCCGTTAGAGTATATTCCCCATACAGCAGCCAGAGAGACCTTTTTTTTTTTTTTTTTTTGAGACCAGGTCTTGCCCTGTCACTCAAGCTGGAGTCCAGTGACATGATCTCAGCACACTACAACCTCCACCTCCCAGGCTCAACCAATCCTCCCACATCAGCCTCCTGAGTAACTGGGACTACAGGCGCATACCACCATGGCCAGCAAATTTTTTGTATTTTTGTAAAGATTGAGGTTTCACCATGTTGCCCAGGCTGGTCTCGTACCCCTGAACTCAAGCAATCCATCAGCTTTGGCCTCCCAGAGTGCTAGTATTACAGGTGGGAGTCATCACACCCAGCCCAGAGACACTCTGTTAAAATGTAGACCATATCATGTCACTCCTCTGCTCAAAACCTTGCAATGGCCCCCACTGTACTTGGCATAAAATCCAAGCTCCTTAAAGACCCTACATGACATGGCTCCACTCACCTCTCCAGCCTCATCTCATTACACTTTCTTTCTTGCTTAATCTGCTCCAACCATGCCCATTGGTCTTATTGCTGTTCCTTGAACACTCTAAACATGTTCCTACTTCAAGGACTTTGCATTAGCCATTTCCTCTGCTTGGACTTCTCTTCCCCTAAATGCCTTGCTTCCTCATTTCATGCAGGTATATACCCAACTGTCTTTACCTTGTAGAGACCCTCTCTAACCACCCATCTTAAATACTGGCTGCACTGCTCTATTTTTCTTTTTCTTTCTTTCTTTAGCTTTTAGACACAAGGTCTCACTCTGTTGCCCAGGAGTGCAGTGGCATGACCACAGCTCGCTGAAGCCTTGACCTCCTGAGCTCAAGCAGTCCTCCTATGTCAGCCTCCCAAGTAGCTGGGACCACAGTGCATGCCACCACACCCAGCCAATGTTTTTATTATTTGTAGAGACAGTCTCCCTATGTTGCCCAGGCTGGTCCCAAACTCCTGGGTTCAAATGATCCTTCCTCTTCAGTCTCCCAAAATGCTAGGATTACAGGCATGGACCACTGTGCCTGGCTCTATTTTTCTTTAAAGCGCTATCACTACAGGCCATATTATGTACTTGTTTGCTGTCCATTTCTATCCGCTAGAATAGAGGCCCCCTTTCTGTGGCCTGTTAGGAACCAGGCCACATAGCAGGAGGTGAGCGGCGGGTGGCATGCAATCATTACCGCCAGAGCTCCGCCTCCTGTCAGATCAGCAACAGCATCAGGTTCTCATAGGAGTGTGAACCCTATTGTGAACTGCTCATACAAGGGATCTAGGCTGCGTATTCCTTATGAGAATCTAATGCCTTGTGATTTGAAGTGGAAACGTTTCATCCTGAAACCCCCCTCCCCCAAAATTTTCGTGGAAAAGTTGTCTTCCATGAAACTGGTCCCAGATGCCAAAAAGATTGGGGACTGCTGCCCTAGAATGTGAACCCCACTAAGACTGGGACTTTGTTTTGTTTCCTGCTGTATCCCCAGCACCTAGAATAGTGTTTGGCACATAGTGAGTGCTTAGTAAATGTTTACTGAGTGAAAGAAGGAAGAATATAAATATTTCTTGTCTTTCAATTCTATGTTGTTCACATATTTTTTTGTTAGGAAAGATGATAGAAAAAGTGTTTCCTAACCCCTAGTAGGATGTGTCCACTTTACCAATGATTCTACATCCTTGCTTACACTCTTGGTTGAAGAACAGTCTTCTCTGAAAAAGATTGCATTCTTCAAACTCTTTTGCAGCTTTAAAGGAATGTGCCTGTACCTGGAATGATGAGGGAGGGAGGCCACCCACCTAGTCAGGAGATCAGTTGGTAGCTCTCATCAAAGAGCTGATAGCTATGACAGCCACCCTTGCCCAGCAAGAGGTGTAAACCATTGGTTTGAGGTTCCCGAGAGGTCCTTAGAGGCCTTCTGATGGAGGTCCTTCTTGGCAGACATTCACTGGTCCACTAGACCAGTGCTTCCTATACTATATTGCACATGTGAATCACTGAGGATTATATTAAAAACCTAGATTCTGATTCAGCAGGTCTGAGGTGAAGCCTACAACTCAGAATTTCTAACAAGCTCCCAGGTGACACTGATGCTGCTGATCCATGGACCTCACTTTGTAGATCTTCTGTTACTAATATGGTATTGCCTGTGATTGTTGAATTTATCTCAAGAGTTTATTCTGAAACTATAAGTAGAGGCTTCTCAATATTGTTTACCTGCAACTTTTTACTTTTCCCCCTTCAACTTCATCTTCATTCAAAAGAGGGTTAAACAACTTAAAATGGGGCAGACGATAGTTAAGGGATGAGATATGCCTGGGTTGACTGTGGACTCAAAAGAGGTAGGCGTATCCCAACCCTTAGAGAAAGTTTTATGAAAGAGATAATCCTTGAGTAGGGACAGAAAAGGAAGGAGAAAGGCCTGAAGAAAGTGACTATAGGAGGAAAGTCACTTCAGGACAGGAGCTCCAATGGGAAGATAAAAATAGAGAAAAAAGCCTTTGGACTTACAGAGAGATCACTGGCAGACTTTAACCTTAGCAAAGGAGTGGAGTGGAAGGAAGAAAGTAGACACTGTGATGAGGGGAAGGGTTAAGAAATGAGAGCAAGGCCGGGCGCGGTGGCTCAAGCCTGTAATCCCAGCACTTTGGGAGGCCGAGACGGGCGGATCACGAGGTCAGGAGATCGAGACCATCCTGGCGAACACTGTGAAACCCCCGTCTCTAGTAAAAAAATACAAAAAACTAGCCGGGCGAGGTGGCGGGCGCCTGTGGTCCCAGCTACTCGGGAGGCTGAAGCAGGAGAATGGCGTAAACCCGGGAGGCGGAGCTTGCAGTGAGCTGAGCTCCGGCCACTGCACTCCAGCCTGGGCGACAGAGCGAGACTCCGTCTCAAAAAAAAAAAAAAAAAAAAAAAAGAAATGAGAGCAAGAAGCAGCCCTCACAATGCACTGTGCAATATTGGGCCACCTAAGAGATAGTGAGGTCAAGCTGGGATTTAACAGCAAGAGAGCTTTACAGTATCTTAACGACCACTGTGCCAATGCAGAGATCAGTTACATTAAGAGAAGGCAAGGGGATAAGCAAAAAGACTGAAAAAGCAAGAGGTTATAGGAATAAAGAGAGGAAGAGAGAGTTTTCAGAATTTAGGGGTGAAGGGAAAACTAGGTATTTCATTCCTAAGAATTTATTCTAAGAAAAGAAGTTGGCCGAGCGCGATGGCTCACGCCTGTAATCCCAGCACTTTGGAAGGCCCAGACAGGCGAATCACGAGGTCAGGAAATCAAGACCATCCTGGCTAACACAGTGAAACCCCTTCTCTACTAAAAATACAAAAAAATTAGCCGGACGTAGTGGCGGGCGCCTGTAGTCCTAGCTACTCGGGAGGCTGAGGCAGGAGAATGGCGTAAACCCGGGAGGCGGAGCTTGCAGTGAGCCGAGATTGCGCCACTGCACTCTAGCCTGGGCGACAGAGAGAGACTCCCTCTCAAAAAAAAAAAAAAAAAAGAAAAAAAAGAAAAGAAAAGAAGTTGCCATACCTGGCAAGAAGAAAGGGGAAAATCTCTGTGTACAAAGATATTCTTTGCCTTGCAGCCAGTAATAAACAGGGAAAAATGAAAAGAATATGAAGATTTAAACATGAAAAGGCAGTTACGTAAATTATGGTGTGCAGTTTATAAACTTGAACCATTGAAGAGGACAAATTTGAATGCTACATAGCACATCAAAAAGGTGTATGAAATGATGTACAGCAGGGAAAAGGTAGAATATAAAGTATCTTTGCATGTTTTCAGTAAGAATATATGCGTTTTGGCCGGGCGCGGTGGCTCAAGCCTGTAATCCCAGCACTTTGGGAGGCCGAGGCGGGCGGATCACGAGGTCAGGAGATCGAGACCATCCTGGCTAACACGGTGAAACCCCGTCTCTACTAAAAAAATACAAAAAACTAGCCGGGCGCGGTGGCGGGCGCCTGTAGTCCCAGCTACTCGGGAGGCTGAGGCAGGAGAATGGCGTAGAGGCTGAGGCAGGAGAATGGCGTAAACCCGGGAGGCGGAGCTTGCAGTGAGCTGAGATCTGGCCACTGCACTCCAGCCTGGGTGACAGAGCGAGACTCCTTCTCAAAAAAAAAAAAAAAAAAAAAAAGAATATATGGGTTTTGTCAAAGGTTGGAAGAAAACGTGGAAAAAATAAGCAAATTTTGGTAGAGGGTAGAATTATACATCTTGGTACTTCTGGAACTCTTCTTTAATGTTACCATTTTATTTATTTATTTATTTATTTATTTATTTATTTATTTATTTATTTATTTTGAGATGAGATGTTTTTGAGATAGAGCTCTGTTGCCCAGGCTGGAGTGCAGTGGTGCGATCTTGGCTCACTGCAAGCTCTGCCTCCAGGGTTCGCGCCATTCTCCTGCCTCATCCTCCCTATAGCTGGGACTACAGGCGCCCGCCACCGCGCCTGGCTAATTTTTTTTTTGTATTTTTGGTAGAGAAGGGGTTTCACCGTGTTAGCCAGGATGGTCTCGGTCTCCTGACCTAGTGATCCGCCCGCCTTGGCCTCTTAAAGTGCTGGGATTACAGGCGTGAGCCACCGCGGCCGGCCACCATATTTTTAATATTATAAAATATACATCGCCTGGGTACAGTGGCTCACACCTACAATCCCAGCACTTTGGGAGGCTGAGGCAGGTGGATCACTTGAGCTCAGGAGTTCGAGACCAGCCTGGGCAACATGACAAAACCCCGTCTCTATCAAAAATACAAAAAATTAGAGGAGTGTGGTGGCACACACTTGTGGTCCCAGCTACTCAGAGGCTGAGGGGGAGGATCACTTGAGCCCAGGAGGCGGGGGTTGCAGTGAGCCGAGATCGTGCCACTGCACTTCAGCCTGGGTGGCAGAATGAGACCTTATAAAAAAAAAATGTATATATATACACACACACACACACATACACACACACACCCATGCCCCTCACAACATATACATGTTGACATATATGTGTGTATGCATCTATATGTGCATACAGGTATATGTTATGTATGTATACATATATGTATATATGTCAACCAGGGGTTGACAAACTTCTTATATCAAGGGCTGAATTGTAGATATTTTTAGACTTTGCCAGCTATATGATCTCTGTTGCAGCTATTCATATCTGCCATTGTCGTGTGAAAGCAACCATAGACAATAAATAAGTTCTCGGGGCTGTGTTCTAATAAAACCTATTTTATCCACATTGAAATTTGCACTTTATGTTACATGTCATGAAATATTCTTCTTCTTTCAAGTTTTTCAACAATTAAAAAATTTTTATCTCCTAGATCATATAAAAATAGCTTACCAGATTTGGCCCATCATTGGTGATTTGCCATCTCCTGCAATAAATAATAAAGAACAAATAAGAAAAAGATTAATAAACAAAAAATCTCAAAATATAATTAAAGCTCCATTTTGTTCCTCTCTGATCTCTTCCCCTCCCTCTCTCCAGTGGAAACCACGATCCTGAGTTACAAGTTCAGCATTCCCATGCGTGTTTTAGAGTTTTATTACATATGTGTGTATCCATAAACAACATGTTTTTCATGTTTTGAAACTTTATAAATAACATCATACTGTACATATGCTTCAGCAACTGGCTTTTTCACTCAACATTCTGTTAATACATTGAGCTCTAGTTTACTCATCTTAACTGCAATATATCATTCCATTATGTGAATATTCCTCAATTCTCATTTCCAGTTATGTTTATTTTGAGCATTGCTCATTCAACATTCTTTTACACATTATCTCATGGAAATTTTTCTCTAGTGCAGTTTTTTTCAAATTATGGTTTCTCAACTGTCTTAGTCCATTCAGGCTGCTATAACAAAATATCATAGATCAGTCTTTTTGCAGTTCATAAGCAAGATGAGTGGGTGTTCATGCCCATGTGTGAGATGTGCCTCCCTCAAACCTTGTTAAGATGTCAGCACGTTAGCTGTCTGACATGAAGAAATAAAAAACAAAATATCATAGATTGGGTAGCTTGTAAACAGCAGAAATTTATTTATCACCGTTCTGGAGGCTAGGAAATACAAGAAGATGCCAGCAGATTTGGTGTCTGGTGAGGGCCCATTTCCTGGTTCATAGGTAACACCTGCTGGCTGTGTCCCCACATGGTGGAAAGGGTCAGGCAGCTCTTTGGAGCCCCTCTTAAAAGGGCAGTAATCTACCTTCATCACCTCCCAAATACCCCACCACCTAATGCCATCATATTGGTGATTAGTTTCAGCATATGCGTCTAAATCCAATTTTGAGGGGACACAAACATTCCACAGCATCAACTACTAGTGAGTTAAAGTGAACTTAAAGGTTAGGACCTTTAATGAAATAGAATAGACAGAAATAGAAAAGATCAGAATGTGTTGCATGTAATATGGGCATTGTTTTGCAAAATTTTTTCCCAGCTTTTTTACACTTACACATATATATACATGTGTCTGTGTGTGTGCGCACGCCTGAGAGCGAAAGATACTTGGTTGTGATGTAAAATGTACTTCTCAATGAGAGGTTGTGATCAGCATGTTTGAAAAGCAGTGCTTTAAGGTACAGTACTAGGAATATCTAGGAAAGGCATTGCTGGATCACAGAACATGTACAACTTCCACTTTACTCGATGGTGCCAAATGTTCTCCAAAATGGCTTTTCCAGCTTATCCTCACAGCAGTAAGTGTGAGTTTCCATTGCTCCACGTCCTCACCTGTGGTAGAATTTTTTCATGGGATGTTAAATATATCATACACACAAAAGAATTTATAAAACTGATGTGCACAGTTTGATTAATAACATTTGCATTCGTGTACCCACTCCCCATGCTATACAACAGGATATCACCAATACCTTAGAAGCCTCTTAGGGGTCCCTTCCTATGGGCATTCCCCTTTTCTCTCTCTTTCAGATGTAACCACTCTGCAGAATTTTGTGTTAATAATTCCCTTGTTTTCATGTTTTCTACCTATATTTGTAACCTTAAGTAACATACTATTAATATTGTATGTATCTATTCTTCTGTTGCCTGCTTCTTTTAGACAATAGTATGATCTTGATATTTACCTATGTTGATGAGTACAGGTATAGTTCACTCATTTTCACTGTTGTAATAGACCATTTTATAACATCATTTTATCTATGCTGCTACTGATGGACATTTGGTTGTTTCACATTCTGTGCCACTATGAACTCTGCTGCTACAAACTTTCTTATATGTGTCTTCTGGAGAAGTGAACAACTAGAAAGATTTCTCTAGGATGTTGACATGGAAGTGGAATTGGTGGTCTGGAGTGTATGCATAAGTTCACCTTTGCAAAATACAACCCAACTGTTTTTCAAAGTGGTCATACTACTTTACACTTCCAACCACATGGGATGAGAGTTCCATTTTTATTTCCTATAACATGGTTTCAACAGTAAATAAAATTTGGAGGGAAAAGGTGGTTTAAAGTCAGATCCTGAGGGAAGGACAAAATGTGGTTGAACAGGAAGCAGAAAAGTGGAAATCTTAGTCTCTGTACAGTCACATGGAAATCTTCCTTCCACTAGGTGTGGTGGCTCACACCTGTAATCCCAACACTTTGAGAGGCTGAGGCAGGTGGATCACTTGAGGTCAGGAGTTCGAGACCTTCTTGGCCAACATGGTGAAACCCCGTCTCCACTAAAATACAAAAAAATTAGCTGGGCATGGTGGCAAATATCTGTAGTCCCAGCTACTTGGGAGGCTGAGGCAGGAGAATTGCTTGAACCTGGGAAGTGGAGGTTGTAGTGGGCCAAGATTGCACCACTGCACTCCAACCTAGGCAACAGAGTGAGACTCTGTCTCCAAAAAAGAAAAAAAAGAAAAAAAAAAAAAACAGAAGAAGAAGAAGAGGAAGAAGAGGAAGAAGAAGAAGAAGAAGAAGAAGAAGAAGAAGAAGAAGAAGAAGAAGAAGAAGAAGAAGGAGAAGAAGGAGAAGAAGGAGAAGGAGAAGAAGGAGAAGAAGAGGAAGAAGAAAAGATTCCTTTCTTCCTTTCTATTATCATAAATTTCTACATGGCACAAAATCAAAATCTAAAAATGGATATGTTTAATTGTGGCCACAAAAAAGGTATGTCTACATTAAAATCCCTGGAACCTGTGGATGTTATGTTATTCAGAAAAAGGGTCTTTAACAGATATTAAGTTAAAGATTTTGAGATGAGATCATCTTGGACTGCTTGGCTGGGTCTCAAATCCAATGACAAGTGTTCTTTTATGAGAGAAGATACAGACAGAAGACAAGGAGGCAGTGTGACCATAGAAGCAGATTGAAATGATGCAGCCACAAGCCAAGGAATACATGGAGGCACCAGAACCCAGAAGGGGCAGGAAAGGATTCTCTGCTAGAGCCTTTGAAGCATGAGTTTACTTGATTTAGGACTTCCAGCCTCCAGAACCTTGAGATAATAGATTTCTATTGTTTTATGCCACTGTGTTTGTTGTATTTGTTGCAGAGAAGTCCTAGGAAGCTCACGCAGGATAAAGAAAAACTTGATCTCCCTCACAACTTTTTGCCCATTGCCACCTATTTCTGCTCCCCAGAGGCAACCACTGTTACCAGTTCCTTGTACACCATCCTTATAGAGATATTCTTAAAGAGACCCCTAGTAATTGGCAGGAACATTGAAAATCATTTTACAGATGAGAAGACTGAAGCCCAAAGAGAGGAAGAGGCTTGCCCGAGGACCCTCAGGCTAGCCAGCGGCAGATGAATAGCAACCCAGGTTTCCTATTTCTTATGCTCCTTTAATGTAAGAGAAGTATCTAGAAGCAGATTTTGATATTAGGCCAGGGAGAAAGATGAGCAAGGTATTGGGTGAGTGAAGGGAGGGGAATGCCGTGAAGGTGAGAATGGGGGAAAAATTATGATTTTACCTTAGGTTGACCTCAATTCAATGCAGCACTGCACCAAATCATTGCCACACACTATAGATAGAAATTAGTTCTTCTAACTAACTTTTATTCAGCATCTACTATATTCCTGGCACTAAACTATATTAAGAACTATAAACATATAGCCCCTGTCCTCAACAAGTATATAATCTAGTAGAGGAGTCTGGTTAGTAAGTAAAGCAGCATGACAAGTGATAAAAATGGAGGTGTATACTATAATATGTCCTAAGAAAACACAGAGTGGAGCATGATCCTCTCTGATTGGGAAGCTGAGGAAGGCCTTGAAAGATGAGTGTGATTTTACTAGGTAGAGAGGGAGGGAAAGCGTCCTAGGCAGAAGGATGAAATATACATGGAACTATGGATGTCTACAAGGAGAAATTACGTATGAGAAACTGTAGGAGATGCTGTCAGTACCTCACCCACATCCCTCATCCTCTTCATGTGCTAAGTGCATCTCTTTGCCTGAAGGCTCTTTCCCCAGCTCCCAAGAACTATAGAAAACCATGCTGTTCACACTCGTGACATACTGGAAATGTCTAAGAGTTAACTCCTGGGAGCAGCCCTCAACTAGTGACTGACTCTCAGGAGTTGGTAGATAAACACCCAAGTTCCTTCAACACTTAGCGGGGATAATTCTGAGGTGTGTGTTTCTCAGAGTTTCTTTACAGGATTAAGCTCCTGTTGTCCATTGTGGTAGTTGGCTTAATAGTTTGCTCTTGCCAGGTTCACACCTGTAATCCCAGCACTTTGGGAGGCCGAGGTGGGTGGATCATGAGGTCAGGAGATCGAGACCATCTGGCCAACATGGTGAAACCCCATCTCTACTAAAAATACAAAAATTAGCTGGTTGTGGTGGCATGTGCCTGTAGTCCCAGCTACTTGGGAGACTGAGGCAGTAGAATTGCTTGAACCCGAGAGGCAGAGGTTGCAGTGAGCCAAGATTGCACCACTGCACTCCAGCCTGGCAACAGAGCGAGACTCCATCTCAAAAAGAAAAAAAAAAAATCAAACAAATTTCGCCCTTTATTGACTGCCTTCCTTCCCCTATATCACTTCTACCTCTTTCCCCACTCATGTTTCTGTCACCTCCAAATAAACTACTTTCACTCAAATCCTTGTCTCAGGGTCAGCTTCTTGGAGAATCCAAACTAAAATTAACCATAAGTAGTTCTACATGGTAAGACCAAAGAGTACAAGGAATGGTGTGCAGGGACAAAAGACACTGCAGCACGGGCCTATCATAGTAGACTTCTAAGGCCATATAAGTCTTATGTTACCTTTTCCTCTAGGCAATGGGACATTCATTGCCAGTTTAAGCAGGGACATGACATGAACAGATCTGCACTGTAGAAGGACCATTCTAGTCACATAGCTAACTATTAAATGGCTTCTGCTACACTTAGAATGAAATCCAAACTCCTAACCATGCCTGAGAGGTACTGCATGACCCGGCACCTGGCTGTCTCCCCATCTTCTGAGAATTTTTTTTTTTTTTTTTTTTTGAGACAGAGTCTTGCTCTGTTGCCCAGGCTAGAGCGCAGTGGCACAATCATGGCTCACTGCAGCCTCGACCTCCCATGCTCAAGCGATCCTTCCATCTGAACCTCCTGAATAGCTGGGATCACAGCATGTGCCACCACATTGGCTAATTTTAAAAATTATTTTGTGGAGATAGGGTCTCACTATGTTGCCCAGGCTAGTCTCAAACTCCTGAGCTCAAGTGATCCTCCCACCTCAGCCTCCCAAAGCGCCGGGGTTACAGACGTGAACCACCACGCCCAGCCTGAGAAATGTCTATTCCATTTGGCAATTGTGGGTTGGCCCTAATGGCACAGCAGCATCAGAAGCTAGATGAAGAGTAGAAGTAGACTAGATTATTGTTCTCAGTTTCACTCCCTCTTGCAGTGCATGAGAGTAGATGGAGTATACTTCCCTGCAAGACTTCTGGCCAACGGAATGTGAGCAAAAGTAACAGTTTGCCTCAAGAAGTATTACGTGTTTCCACTCCCATGCCTGCAGTATGAGAAGAGCATGCCCTGGGGAGCTACTGGCCCAACGAAGATAACAGACATGTGGGAGCTGTCAAAAATCCAGACTGAAGCCTGGAACCCACTCCAGGCAACCTTCAGCCTGAAGCTTGAATAAGAAAAAGAGATGCTTGTGGTTTTAAGCCACTGAATTTTGCATCATTATTGTGGCAAGAGCTAATTACTACAGAAGAGAATGAGAGGAGAAGTAGAAGAGAAAAGTGAGCTAAGAATACGCTTTCAAGAAGCTTAGCTGTCAAGCAAATGAGAGCCTGTTGGCCGGGCGCAGTGGCTCATGCCTGTAATCCCAGCACTTTAGGAGGCCGTGGCAGGTGGATCACCTGAGGTCAGGAGTTCGAGACCAGCCTGACCAACATGGAGAAACCCCTTCTCTACTTAAAAAAATAACAAAATTAGCTGGGCTTGGTGGTGCATGCCTGTGATTACAGCTACTCGGGAGGCTGAGGCAGGAGAATTGCTTGAACCCGGGAGGCGGAGGTTGCGGTGAGCCGAGATCGCGCCATTGCACTCCAGCCTGGGCAACGAGAGCAAAACTCCGTCTCAAAAAAAAAAAGAAAAAAAAGAAAAAGAAAAAAAGAAAAGAAAATGAGAGGCTAGTCGATCTCCTCCTCCTCCTCCTTATGCTCCTCCTCTTTCTTATTGTCATTGTTGTTCTGTTTTGGTGTTTTTGCTGCCCATGATATAAATCCCTTTCCCACATATGGAGAATTTCCCACTCTATGAAACTCTGTGGGAAACAGAGCCCACCTCCTAGTATTATAGCTTAAAACGCCAGCTACTTATTTTCCCAACCTTCCTGTGCTCTAAGTCATGGCACATGTTGTAGGCTCTGCTAATAAAATGCACCTACTCTAGACTTTGAATCAGGAGGAGTTTGTGATGCAAAGAAGCAGAAGTAGCACAGAATCCATTCCACTGATGGGCAATGCCAGCATGGCAGCAACCCCCAGTTTGGGAGAATAGCTGGGGCAGCAGCAACATTCAGGATCTGGTGCTGGGCTTCTCAGTGTAACTATGGAGTCAAATGCTCATTAGCAGCAGTGGCAGTGTCTTCAGTGACCCAGCTCTGTGGTGTGATGTTGGGGCTATCTACCATCCTGTAAGGAAAAACCTTTGAACATAGTGTGGTAGATTTGTTACATTAACGATCTTAATTCTTCACTGGAGGATCTCATCTTGTTGGACTTCCTCATTCTAACTGGGCTCACCCTTTTGACTTACTTTGGTCAATGGGATGTTAGTAAACACTACCCAAGCCAAGGCTTGCAAAGCACTTGTGTGATTGGCTTGTCTCACTGTTGCTCTCTGCCATTGCCATGAGAACATGTCTAGGCTTGCCTGCTGGATGATGAAAAACATGTGGAACTAGGCCAAGTCTCCCTAAGTTATCCCAGCTGAGGCCATCCTAGTTCAGCCAACAGCCAGTTGAGCCTCGGACATATGAATCAGCTGAGCCAAAATCAACAGAATTGCCTGGCCAACCAACAGTTGACCCCAGACACTTGAGTGAGTCCAGCTGAGATCAGCTCAGGTCAGCCCAGCCCAGCCCCAGATAAACTGAACCTCACAAACTTGTGTACTAAATACATGTCCATTGTTACATGCCACTGTGGTTTTATGGTTGTTTATGTGATGTTATTTTGACAATATACAGCCAATATACATATGATTCTCCAGATTTCTCCACAAGTCTATGAGCTATGGTTTTTCTGCTTAAATCAGCCAAGAGATGGCACTTGTTGCTTGCTCTGACTTACACAGAGAAAGACTGAAAGTAAATTAGAGAGAAACATGGGGTCAAGGGAAAAGTTGAAGTAGGCGAGACTTCAGCATGTTTATGGGCCAAAGATTGGAGGCAGTTGTATTTGTTAGGCTATAAGTGTAGCTGGAAAATAATAGTGCTTTAGACACGATAGAAGTTTACAGTTTTTCTCCCTCATGTGAAAGAAGTTTACAGTTTTTCTCCCATAGGGGTTTCAGCCTCTGGTGAAACCACCTTTGCAAAATTGTGACAGAGAAATCTGACACAGTTGACTCCTTCTTACTTCTAACCTCCAAGTTCTCCTTGTTCATTCCTATGCATAAGCCAGACTTTGGAAAGAATTTAGTTTACAGTTTAACCTTAAAGCAAGGATGAAAATAGCCCTTTCCAAAATTAAACCACCTTTGTAAAACTAATAAAAGGCCACAAGTTTAGGATTATGAGAGGGCCTGAGTTTACTAAAATGTAGGTGGGGTTAAATGATAACCAGCCATTGTTCCAGAGGTCACAAAATTTGTAACTTCCACAGTACCCCTGTAGATAACATCACTACTGTAGAACCTAAGATTGGCCTTTTGAGATGCCTTTTCAGACTTGCATTTCTGAGGACTGGCTGACTCCATCTGGGCGCCTGACTCCTGACTGAACCGGTCCTGTGCACCCCCCACCCAGAGGCAGACTCAGCACACAAGGACGGTTTTCCGCATCCCTATGATGGCATCCCACACCAGTCAGCACCACCCATTCCCTAGTCCTCTGCCCACCAAACTATCCTTAAAAAACCCTAGCCAGGCGTGGTGGTGCATGCCTGTAGTCCCAGCTACTCGGGAGGCTGAGGCAGGAGAATCGCTTGAAACCAGGAGACGGAGGTTGCGGTGAGCCAAGATCACGCCATTGCACTCCAGCCTGGGCAACAAGAGCAAAACTCTGTCTCAAAAAAAAAAAAAAAAAACTAACCCTACCCTCTGAGCCTTTGGGGAGATTGATTTGAGTAATAACTCCATATCCCGTGTGATATGGCCAGCCTCATGTCAATTAAACTCTTTCTTTACTGCAATGCCATGATCTCAGTGAATTGGTTTTGTCTGTGTAGCAGGCAGGATAAACTCCGTCTCATTAAAAAAAAAAAAAAAAAAAAAGAAAAAGAAAAGAAAAGAAAAGAAAAGAAATTACCACTGGGCAATTACACTGGGATGAAGGACAGGGAGAACATGACCTTTCTCTTCAATACCTGGTGGTTTCCTCCATTTTTTCCCCCTTTCAACCCATTCTCAGAACTTGGTCACATGACTACACTCAGCTGCACAGAAGGCTGGAAAATGTAAACCTTATTCTGGACAACCGAATTTATAACTAAACCCCCTGTTTCAGAGTGGAAGAAGGGGTAAACAGAGAGTAGTAGCCCTTGCCAAATTAAAGAAGATGGAATAATTAATGGAACAACAGCTCTATGGTAGACTTTATTAGTTATTTCCTTCCATATTCTTTGTTAAGGGGGCTCTTTTTTTTGTAGGAGGCAGGGCGACTGTGTTCACAATGTGGGTATAAATCATAATTTGCCTAAACGAGTTATGACAATCCCATTCAGCTTTGCCAGGAACTTGCCTTCCCAGACTCTCCTGCAGCTACATGTGCCATGTGACCCAGTTCTGACCAATGAGCCATAAAAAGAAGACTGCTAGGGGTTTTCTGGAAAATGTTTTACTTCCTATGGAAGAGACAAACATGGAGGAGAGCTTACTGGCACACTCCTGCCTAGGATACTGGTGTGAGTCACTGGGGCAGTCAGCTTATGACCACAAAAGTAAGGCCAAAAGAATTACAGATGCCAACCTAGAGCCCTGATACCTTTTTGAGGATTTGAATATCTTGAGAGATGAGCAGGTGGAGAAGGAGAGAAAGAATATTTGAGGAAGTAGGAGTATTCGATGCATGAGAAGGAATGCTTAGCAATACCCCTGGAAAGTTGGGTCCCAGTCAGATCTTGAGGGCTTTGTATGAAGTAGTGTGATTTATTGTCAGAATTACCTCTTTCCAAGCTGGGACTGGTTTCCCTGTTTGTCAGCTGATTCACCACCAAAGCATGACAGGCTTTTCTCTTTGTAGTTTTAAGAGGACTGTCCATCTGTCCCCGTTCAGAGAGTTGAAGAACTTTTGTTTTGGAAAATCTAGGCTCTTGAAAGCAAAGATCTAGATGATATGGATGAGTAGGGAGTGCTGATTTGAAAAGTTGAGGGTGAGTAGAATGGTTCCCAACTTCCTACAGCAAGTGGAATTTCCTTCCCATGGAGGGTATAGAGAGGTACAGGTTCTGCCCACCGTGGGGGCCTGTGTTTGACTCCCTCCCAGACCCCATAGTGGCAGAATGTCTGATGGGTTAGCTGAGTGAACACTTGCCTGGGGACCGAGCTCTAAGCCATTGTCTCCAGGGCTATGAGCAGTGGGACCACTGAAATGTGGACATCAAGCCCTTCACAGTGACCGCACTCTTGAAGTCTAGAACTCTTCCCTCAGATTCCAAGATTGGGTGAACTCAGGGGGTTCTGTGTGACTCCATCAAAGGGCAGGGAAAGAGCAGGCAAAAAAAAAAAAAAAGAAAGAAAAATTGAGATCGAATTTTTCCCTAACTCCTTGAGGAAGCAGGCCAAAACAGACTTCATATTTTTTTTTTTTTTTTTTTTTTGAGGCGGAGTCTCGCTCTCGCCCGGGCTGGAGTGCAGTGGCCGGATCTGGCGCCTCCCGGGTTTGCGCCATTCTCCCGCCTCAGCCTCTCCAGTAGCTGGGACTACAGGCTCCCGCCACCTCGCCCGCCCTCGCCCGGCTAGTTTTTGTGTTTTTAGTAGAGACGGGGTTTCACTGTGTTAGCCAGGATGGTCTCGATCTACTGACCTCGTGATCCGCCCGTCTCGGCCTCCCAAAGTGCTGGGATTACAGGCTTGAGCCACCGCGCCCGGCCGACTTCATATTACTTTTTGAAAATAAAGACAATGTGGTAAAGCCATCTTTTGTATTAGTGTTCAGTTACAGTGCAAATTTACACTGTTACATACAAAGTCAAGGGAAATCAGTGAGAAGAGGTCATAAATTATCTTAATGACTTTTTTAAAAAGTTGATGAAGTTTTAAATAAGAAAATAGGCCGGGCGCGGTGGCTCCAGCCTGTAATCCCAGCACTTTGGGAGGCCGAGACGGGCGGATCACGAGGTCAGGAGATCGAGACCATCCTGGCTAACACGGTGAAACCCCGTCTCTACTAAAAATACAAAAAATTAGCCGGGCGCAGTGACGGGTGCCTGTAGTCCCAGCTACTCAGGAGGCTGAGGCAGGAGAATGGCGTGAACCTGGGAGGCGGAGCTTGCAGTGAACCGAGATTGTGCCACTGTACTCCAGCCTGGGGCACAGAGTGAGACTTCGTCTCAAAAAAAAAAAAAAAAAGAAAATATGGACTGTATGCCTGTAAGAATTCCAGCTTATATATACACAAAGTGTCTGTTTGTTTTTTAAAAAATATAATTTAATTGGCCTGGATATTGCCAGACTAGAAAAAAATTCAATCTCTCTTATCACTGGGGATCCCTCTTGCTCCCAGGGATGCCCCAGAATCCAGATGTAGAACCTGGAACAGAAAACCTGTAGCATCATTGGGGGTGCTGACAGCTGCCTCATGCCAGCCCAAGAATGGGGACCTTGGAGCCCGCCAGCACCTGCTTCTAGCCCCACATGAGTTGTAGGAATCCTTACTGAGGTTGGAGGATGGAAGTTGGAATCCCTAGTACTCAGGGTTCGTTCCCCTCTCCAGGTAAAATGCTGAGGTGTCCCTTTTGAGGTCCTGCTCCCTCCTTGGAGCTCTGAAGCTAAGAAGTGAAGGGTCTCCATATTCCCTACCACGTAGACAGCCACCTTTTTTTTCTTTGGCAAAGAGTAATACCTTTAGCCTGGGCAACATAGTGAGACCCCGTTTCTGAAAAACAAAAAAAATTAACCAGGCATGGTGGTACACAGCTGTAGTTCCAACTACTTGGGAGACTGAGGCAGGAGGATCAGTGGGGTCCAGGAGGTCAAAGGTGCAGTGAGCCAAGATTGTGCCACTACACTTCAGCCTGGGAGATAGAGCAAGACCCTGTCTCAACAACAACAACAAAAAAAGTAATACTTTTATTATATATAGAACTCGTGCACATTGAAAAAATGCTAATATCCTAATACATTAATATATAAAGTACATAACTTGCAAAAAGGTCAATAAAACTGGTTAACTCTTCATAAATGTTCAACCTTAGGAATAATCAATAAGATACAAAAATTAAAATGTTACTTTTCACCTACTACTAGGTTACATGAAGAGAATAAATCAAAATAGAATCTTAAAATAGTAATACCAAATGATAGCAAATATATGCTAAAACAGATATGTACATACATTTTTGATGGAAGAGTGAATTAGTAACAACCATGTGGTGTTTTGTTTTAATGTCTTTTTTAAAATTTATTTTTCTGTTTTAAATTAATCATGTTTCTCAAATACACACACATACATGTATACATACATAGAGGTGTGATAGCCGGCCTCAAGTTTGCCTCAATAATCCCTGCCTCCTGGTATTTATACCCCTATGTTGTCCTCTCCCCATAGTTCCCTGCAGAGTCAGTGAGTGTGACCAATTAAATACAGCTGAAGTGATGGATATCACTTCTGAGATTACTAAGATAGTGCAGCTTCCATTTTGGTCACTCTCTCTCTCTCTTTCTCTCTCTCATCACTTACTCTGGGGGAAGCCAGTGGCCATGTCATGAGGAAATTCAAGTGGCCTATAGAAAGGTCCAGGAGGTGAGGAACTGAGTTCTCCGGCCAACAGCCAAGAAAGAACCGAGGCTTCTTGCCAACAGTCAGAGAGAGAGAGAGCTTGAATGGAGCTTCCCTCCCACAAGTAGAGCCTTTAGATGGCCCCCCACCCCGGCCAACAGCTTGACAGCAGCCCTGTGAGAGACCTTGAGGCAGAACCACCTACCTATGCTACTTGTGGATTCCTGACTTATGGAAACTATGAGATAGTAAATGTTTTATATCATAAGTGTCTAAGGTTTGAGGTAATTTGTTACAGAGCAATAGTGACTAATACAAGAGTTCAGAGGGCAAAATAGTCACACATACTTAAAGGCTTTAAAAAGTCCCAGCAGTTTTCTGTCTCACCTCTTCTTAGCCACCCAGACACACTCCCCAGAGGCTACTGCCCAAGTGCTAGGCTGCCACTGCCAGGTTTCCTGTTAGGAGAAGAAAATAAATCTCTAGTTGTTTAAACTACTATTGTTTGAATCTCTGTTCCTTGCAGCCAAACACTTTTTTTTTTTTTTTTTAATGAGCTAGGTTCTCACCATGTAGCCCAGGCTTGTCTCAAAGCCCTGGGCTTAAGTGATCCTCCCACCTTGGCTTCTCATAGTGTTGAGGTTACAGGTGTGATCCCACAGTGCCCAGCCCCAAATGCATTCTCAACCAATGTAAATGAATCAGGCTCTAAAGCGTTATAATGTGTTCGTCGTCATTGTTCTTTTCCTCCCTGACCCAGTGTTGCAAGAGATCCATCTGAAATGAGCTGGCAGCAACATATTCTACTGAGATCACAAGTCAACTTGTGAGAGCAATCGAGAATATAAAGTTCTTACTATGACTGAGTAAATCTAAGATGCCAGCAACTGCAAAATGCATCATTATCTTAGGTACCATTGAAATACAAGTATCATTAATTACATTATGCTTCAATGCTTTCGCATATCTTAGAATTTTATTTTTTTATTATTTATTTATTTTTTTTGAGACAGAGTCTTGCTCTGTCACCCAGACTGGAGTTCAGTGGCACGATCATGACTCACTGCAGCCTTAGCCTCCTGGGCTCAAGCAGTCCTCCCAAGTAGTTGGGACTACAGGCATGGCCACAAAGCCCAGCTAATTTTTGTATGTTTTGTAGAGATGGGTTTTTGCCATGTTGCCCAGGCTAGTCTCAAACTCCTGGGCTCAAGTGATATACCCACCTTGGCCTCCCAAAATGCTGGAATTACAGGCATGAGCCACTATGCCCAGCCCATGACTGAATTTTTATTGTATGCTTATCAAAATAATTTTTAATACTTATTTAGACATAGGGCTTTTGTTTTTGTTTTGGAGACAGAGTCTCTGTCACCCAGGCTGGAGTGCAGTGGCATGATCTCGGCTCACTGCAACCTCCACCTCTTGGGTTCAAGTGATTCTCATGCCTCAGCCTCTCTAGTAGCTAGAATTACAGGCGTGCACCACCATGCCTGGCTAATTTTTGTATTTTTAGTAGAGACAGGGTTTCACCCTGTTGGCCGGCTGGTCTTGAACTCCTGATCTCAGGTGATCTGCCTGCCTTGGCCTCCTAAACTGCTGGGATTACAGGCATGAGCCACCATGCCCAGCCTAGACCTAGATTTTTTAAAATCATATATCAATACTTAGAAGAATACTCAGCCTCAAGAGTAATCAATAAAATGTAAAAAGTAAGTCTCTCCCTTTCATATTGGCATCCTTAGCCTACTTGTTTTTGTCTTCATGCTTGTTGCTTCAGTAACAAAATAGCTGCTGAGGCTCCAGGCATCACACCACGTTCAAGGCAAGAAAAATGAAGAAGTGAGAATGGTGCCAGCCACATCATCTTCTCTTACCAGGAAAGGCAAAAGTCTTCCTAGATCTCCCAGCAGGTTTCTGCTTATATGTCATTTGCTAGAACTGTGTGCCATGAACACCCTGGATACAAGCAAAACCTGGAAAAGCACATATTTTGCCTGGGTCTGGGCTCATTGCCATCCTGAGAAAAAGCAGAAGCAGACTTCTGGTAGCAAAGAAGGTGGAAATAGGTATCGGGAAGGAAGTTAACATTGTCTGCTACAACACAGCTTAACGAATAGTTTTATATGCATAATAAATAGTAGCTACTCCTTGGCATAAAGTAAGAATAATGATAACAAAAATACTTCCATAAATATATTGTGTAAGTGCTTACTATGTGCCAGGAACTGTTCTGAATGTTTTAAATATGTTAACTCATTTAATCTTCACAGCAATTTTGTGAGGTAAATGTTACTATCCTTGGTTTTTGGGGTTTTTTTTAGTATTTTTAATTCTACTTTATATACATACAATTAGATTGATCATAATCTCTGGTTCATGACATACCCTCATTGATCCATGCTTGGCTCTCTTTTGTTTACTTTTTAAATATTAGTTATTTTAAATAATATATAGGTACCTTCAAATCCCCTATCCAAAATAAAATTAGGGTCTGGTCAGCAATTTGCATCTGGCTGTATGGTACCCCCAACATATTTTACTTCCTCCCCAGGACAAGGTGATCATCATCCAGAATTCTGAGTTCATTATCCTTCATTTTGCTTTTCATACAGTTTTATGGTTTTCTTGTGTCTATATAAAGTCTTAAAAATATGTGTGTGTAGTGTGTGTGTATATATACATATATAGAGAGAGAGGATTTTTTTTTTTTTTTTTTTTTTTTGAGACAGAGTCTCGCTCTGTCGCCCAGGCTGGAGTGCAGTGGCCGGATCTCAGCTCACTGCAAGCTCCGCCTCCCGGGTTCACGCCATTCTCCTGCCTCAGCCTCCTGAGTAGCTGGGACTACAGGCGCCCGCCAGGTCGCCCGGCTAGTTTTTTGTATTTTTAGTAGAGACGGGGTTTCACCATGTTAGCCAGGATGGTCTTGATCTCCTGACCTCGTGATCCGCCCGTCTCGGCCTCCCAAAGTGCTGGGATTACAGGCTTGAGCCACCGCGCCCAGCCTGGATTGTTTTTAACTGTATGTCTTTAGTACTTTTTTCACTTTATATTACATTGTTAAGAGTGTACCATATTGTTGTATGTTGCTACAATTGTTCCTTTTGACACCTGTTTAACACTCCCATTGTGCAAATATGTAGCAGTTTATTCATCCTGAAACCATTCTTTATTGAAGTGCCTATAACATTCTTATTGATTTTCTTTTCTGGTTATTAACTGGTCTAATTCTGTCACACTCAAGCTTTGCCATTTGATTCTAACAGTTTTCCAACATCCTTTTTAACGGCTCCATGAGGGCCTGAATCTTCTGCAAGACTTGCAATAATTTCTTGCAAATGACTTGGCTTGTGTTGTGTGTTGTCAGATATTTACATTGGGCTACCAGGGAGAGGCTGACCAATAAGGATTTTGACTTGATGGGGCTTAGTGCACACAGAGAGCCCTCCGTTTCAGCAAGGGGAACATTGAGGGGCTGAGAGAGGCAGGGAATGTCAATTCACTTGTGAATATTTTCTTTTCATGATGACTTTTATTTCCCTGGGCAACCTGGCAAATGTGGGAGAACTTTGATTATGAACACTCAGATACACAGAAGTCCCTACATCGTGGCAAATTCTTTAACACTTCTCCCACAAAAGGTAGAATCTGATTCCTCTCCCCTTGAATATGGCCTTGGTGACTCACTTCTAAAGAATAGCGTCCAGGAAAAGTGTTGCTATGTTGCTCTTATTCTGAGGCTAGAATAAGAAAAGGTGATACAGCCTCCATCTGGCTTGCTCTTTTTGGGACACTCATTCTGGAGAAGCCAGTCATCAGACTGTGAAGGTACCCAAAGGAGCCCACACAGAGAGACCATGGAAAAGCCCACATGGATGGGAACTGAGGCCTCCAACTGACAGCCAGCAGCAATCGCCAGGCATGTGAATGGGTCTTCTAGGAGAGGCTACAAAGTTTGAGGAGCAGTAGCAAGTCATCCTGGACATGCCCTGTCTAAATTCCCCACAATGTACAGAATTAAGCTAACTGTGCTCTGTCTAAAGTCCTCACCCACCGAATCCATTCACATAATAAAGGTTATCTTATGCTACTGAGTTTTGGGGTAATTTGTTATACAAACTAATAAAATTATTTTTTTAAAAAAAAGTAACTGACACATCCAATTTAAAGATGAGCAAGCTGAATCTTGGAGAGAATAAATTCAGAGTACATTTACTCTGAAGCCAAGCCAAGATTGAAGCCTGGCCATTTGACTTGAAAATTTGCTGATCTCAACCTTGACAGCCTTCCTATAATAGTCTATTATTCCCTTTCATTTTCAGGATATCCTTGGTTACTCAGAACACAACTAATTAGCTTACTCTCTCATCCCAGGATTGAACCTAGGAGGGCAATGCTACCACCAAAAAAATACACATGCTCATACTCTAAAAATAACCCACTCAGAAAGGGTTAAACTGAGCTGCAGATTGGCCAATGATAAATGCTTAGTTCTGGGCCTAAAAAACAAAGAGTATTTAAAAATAAATGGGCGGGCACAGTGGCTCATGCCTGTAATCCTAGCACTTTGGGAGGCAGAGGTGGAAGAATCACTTGAGCCAGGGAGTTCAAGACCAGCCTGGGCAACATAGTGAGACCCTATCTCTGTTTTTTTTTTTTATTGTTTTTAAATTAAAAATAAAATAAACATTACACACTTTTTTGAGTTCAAACATGATGTTAAAGTGAGATGAAAGGATAAAAATCAGTTTTCTTTTACAATGTTTTGTTATATTAAAAATTTTTTATCCATCTAGCTTTATTTTTCTAGTATGAATTTTTTTTAAACTCTACACAAAGATATTGCTATGGTTTGAATATGTTTGACCCCTCCAAAATTCATGTGTTGAAACTTAATCCCCATAGTGGTGGTATTAAGAGATAGGGACTTTAGGGCAGGGATTAAGTCATGAGGGTTTCTTCAAAAATGGGTTAGTGCTTTCTAAAAGGACTAGAGGGAGCTAGTTTAGGTCCCCTTGCCCTTCTATTTTCCTCCCTGTGAGGACACAGCAACAAGGCATCATCTTGAAAGCAGACAGCAGTCCTGACTAGACACGAATGCTAGTGCCTTGATCTTGGACTTCCCAGCCTCCAGAACCATGAGAAATACATTTGCGTTCTTTATATATTACCCAGTCTCTGGTGTTCTGTTACAGCAGCATAAATGGTCTAAGATATCTTTAATTTAAAATAATTTAAAATGTTGCCAACATTCCAAGATGGAATTGGAATCACTTCCAATTGTGTAGTATTTGAAGTAATATATCCTTTCCAGAAATTTTCACAAATAAAAAAAGCTTTGTTCTATCCCCAGCTACTTCTCATGATAATATTTTTAGCTCTTGGTTTAGACTATGATAGAGTTATCCAGCTGTCCTTCCACATTGCCAGCTTTAACCATTTTTGCAGTTAAGAAGATACTGTATTTTTTAAAAAGCCCACACCAGCATAAGGGTAGCCAGTGGGATTTATTTAATGATCTGGGTTTATTAGGAATTCATGAAATAATTATATTTTCATAAATTCATGTTTATTAAAATTGTGCATGTGTGCATAATATTAATATGTAAACCTTATAATAAAACCAGCATTTCTGTTTTCTTTCTACCCTATCCCTATTCATACTTTTCATAGGTAACCACTTTCAATTCTTCTATTTCCCCTTCTATTTACCTCTTTATCTCAAAATTATATGTGTATACCGATATTTCTTTTCTTTTCTTTTTTTTGAGATGGAGTCTCACTCTGTCGCCTAGGCTGGAGTGCAGAGGCACCATCTCGGCTCACTGCAACCTCTCCCTCCTGGGTTCAAGTAATTCTCCTGCCTCAGACTCCTGAGTAGCTGGGACTACAGACACAAGCCACCACATCGGCCAGATGTGGATTTCTTATCCTCTACACACACACTCACTGCCTTTCCTACCAAACTCTTAACTGTGTCATCACTAGTGGCTATCTCAAGATTACAACTTCATAAGCACAGGTACTCCTCAACTTAGGATGAGGTTATGTCCCAAGAAACCCATCATAAGTTGAAAATATTGTTAAGTCAAAAATGCATTTCAGTGGCCAGGCGCGGTGGCTTATGCCTGTAATTTCAGCACTTTGGGAGGCCAAGGCAGGTGGACCATCTGAAGTCAGGAGTTTGAGACCAGCCTGGCCAACATGGAGAAACCCCATCTCTATTAAAAATACAACAATTAGCAGCCGGGCGCAGTGGCTCAAGCCTGTAATCCCAGCACTTTGGGAGGCCGAGACGGGCGGATCACGAGGTCAGGAGATTGAGACCATCCTGGCTAACATGGTGAAACCCCGTCTCTACTAAAAAATACAAAAAACTAGCCGGGCGAGGTGGCGGGCAGCTGTAGTCCCAGCTACTCAGGAGGCTGAGGCAGGAGAATGGCATAAACTCGGGAGGCAGAGCTTGCAGTGAGCTGAGGTCCGGCCACTGCACTCCAGCCTGGGCGACAGAACGAGACTCCGTCTCAAAAAAAAAAAAAAAAAAAAAAAAAAAAAAAAAAAAAAAAAAAAAAAAAAAAAAAAAAACAATTAGCTAGGTATGGTGGTGCATGCCTGTAATCCCAGCTACTGGGGAAGCTGAGGCAGGAGAATCGCTCAAATCTGGGAGGCAGAGGTTGCAGTGAGCCAAGATCATGCCACTGCACTTCATCCTGGGTGACAGAATGAGACTATCTCAAAAAGAAAAAAAAAAAAGAAAGAAGGAAAAGAAAAAAATGCATTTAATACACCTAACCTAACAAACATCATAACTTAGCCTAGCCTACCTTAAATGTACTAAGAACACTTACATTAGCCTACTCTTGGGCAAAATCATCTAATACAAAGACTATTTTATAATAAAGTGTTGAATATCTCATGTAATTTGTTGAATTACTGTACTGAAAGTGAAAATCAGAATGGCGGTATGGGTACTCCAAGTATTGTTTTTACTGAATGCATATATCACTTTTGCACCATTGTAAAGTAGAAAAATTTTAAGTCAAACCATTGTAAGTCAGGGACCATCTGTATTGTTTATTGTCCAAAGGAGATGTGATGGTTTTTGGACTATGATGAGAGCAGTGGAGATGGTTCTACGGTTTGAACGTATATGGCCCTCCAAAATTCATATGTTGGAACTTAAATCCCAGTGTGATGGTAGTAAGAGGTGGAGCCTTTGGGAAAATGATTAAGTCATGAGGGCTTTGTGAATGAGATTAATGCCCTCGTAAAAGAGGATTCAGAGAGCTGCCTCTTGCCCTTCCACCTTCTCCCATGTGAGCATGCAGCAGCAAGATGCCACCTGAAAGCAGGGAAAGCCAGCCCTGCTGGTGCCTTAATCTTGGACTTCTCAGCCTCCAAAACTGAGAAATAAATTTCCGTTGTTTATAAATTACCTAGTCTGTGGTATTGTGTCATATTGCATGAATGGACTAAGATGGATCAGAAAAATAATGATTCAAGAGATTGGTGGGGGGCCGGGCGCGGTGGCTCAAGCCTGTAATCCCAGCACTTTGGGAGGCCGAGACGGGCGGATCACGAGGTCAGGAGATCGAGACCATCCTGGCTAACACAGTGAAACCTCGTCTCTACTAAAAAATACAAAAACTAGCCGGGCGAGGTGGCGGGCGCCTGTAGTCCCAGCTACTCGGGAGGCTGAGGCAGGAGAATGGCTGGGAACCAGGGAGGCGGAGCTTGCAGTGAGCTGAGATCTGGCCACTGCACTCCAGCCCGGGGGACAGAGCCAGACTCCGTCTCAAAAAAAAAAAAGAGATTGGTGGGAAGGAGAGTTGATGGAACTTGGTGAGTTCTTTTGGATGTTGAGGATGAGCAAGAGGAAGGTACATGGGGAAATGGGTAGAAGAGGGTTAATATCATTTACTTAAATAAAGAAAGACCAGAGAAACAGCAGGTGGGGGTGGGAGTTTGGCACATGCTAAGTTTGAGCAGCCCCAAAAGAGTTCCCAAATGGAGGCATTCTAGTTGAATATGTCAACTGAAGCTCCAGACTGAAGACCAGATTGGACTGGGAGTCACCAGTGCAGTGGACAGTCGCATTTGTTCTCTGTGTAGATGGCAGCCGAACTACAGTGAGGTTACCAAAGAAGAGAGCATAAAGTGAGAACAGTGTCTTGGTTTGTGCACTGAGGGAGACTAGCCTTTAGGAATAAACAGAACGAAGCTAAAAAAGGAGCCTGAGAAAGAGTTGCCAGACAGGTGAGAGAAAAACAAGGTGAGTTTGGTGTCAGAAGTCAAGAGAAGATGTTTGAAGAGATAAGGAGTGGTCAACTGAAATGATAAATGGAAGATTCCGGGGAGGGCAGGAGCGTGGGCTCTGGAACAGAGATAACAACATGGTAGAGGAGGAAAGATACTTCCTCTTTGTAACAAAGGAAGGGAGTGTGTATGTGGAAATGGGGTTTGTGGATTCTGAGACCAAAGAGTTTGGACTAGCTGTTGCAGAGAACAGGAGAGGAAGTTAAACAGAGAAGGGTAGTAGGATTTCCCAGCAGTGTTTAGGACCAGTTAAACTGGTGACCATTAATAGGGTATAAAACTATTGTCAGGAGGCTGAGACAGGAGAATGGCGTGAACCCAGGAGGCAGAGCTTGCAGTGAGCTGAGATTGCACCACTGCACTCCAGCGTGGACGATAGAGCGAGACTCCGTCTCAAAAAACAAAACAAAACAAAACAAAACAAAACAAAACAAAACAAAACAAAACAAAAGTGTTACATAGGACCCTTAGTCTAGATTATCCTTGAAAGTTTGGAAAAAGTATATAGAAAATCCATCATGGGCAGGAGCCTTGTGGTAGAAAGTTCTCCTGACTTTTGCTATTTCAGCATGTTATTCTGTTTGTGATCTCTAATTCTATTTGCATCAACCTGGGAAAATTCTATTTTTTGGAACAAGGCGTCCTTTTGTGCCCATTAATCAAATATATTAGCCCAGATTTAAGAATAAATTCCATTTCACCCCTCTCTCTCCCGCCATGAAAGACTTACACAAGCAAAAAAGAAAATACCTCATAAGGTGACTTATCCTTCAGCTGCCCAGTTTCAGGGAAGGAGAAAGCAGATAGTTTGGTGCATGCAAGCTTGAGATTTTTGCCTGGGTCCCACCTCCAGAGATTCTGATTTCAGTAAGTGTGGGCTAGGGACTGAGATTCTGTAATTTTTTTTTTTTAGCCACACAGTAAGGAAGACCTAGGAAGCAGGGGTCTGAGGAAGAATAATGGTCTGAAAGTGGGAAGAAAATCCAGGAGCAGAGTAGCCCCATTTCCTGAAAGAAAAAAAAAATTGTAAATTTCTCTATGCATTGAAAATATAAATATGTATATATATTATATATAAAAGATAAAAGATAAAACACCCAGGCAGCATGAGCTTTCTGTTGATTTTTTTTGTTTGTTTTTTTGTTTTTTTGAGACAGAGTCTCGCTCTGTCGCCCAGGCTGGAGTGCAATGGTGCAATCTCGGCTCACCTCAACCTCACCTCCCGGGTTCACACCATTCTCCTGCCTCAGCCTCCTGAGTAGCTGGGACTACAGGCACACGTTACTACGCCTGGCTAATTTTTGTATTTTTAGTAAAGATGAGTTTTCACCATGTTGGCCAGGATGGTCTTGATCTCCTGACCTCATCATCCGCCTGCCTCGGCCTGCCAAAGTGCTGGGATTAGAGGCGTGAGCCACTGCGCCCAGCCTGATTTCTCAGAAATTAAATGGAGGCCAGGTGTGATCGCTCACGCCTGTAATCCCAGCACTTTGGGAGGCTGAGGCAGGTGGATCACTTGAGGTCAGGAGTTCAAGACCAGACTGGCCAACATGGTGAAAGCCCATCTCTAAAAAAAAAAATTAGCTGGGCGTGGTTGCTTGCACCTGTAATCCCAGCTACTTGCAAGGCTGAGGCAGGAGAATCACTTGAACCCAGGAGGTGGAGGTTGCAGTGAGCAGAGATCATGCCACTGCACTCCAGCCTGGGTGACGAGATGGAGTGAGACTCCATCTCAAAAAGAAAATAAATAAAAATTAAGTTAAACTAAATTAAATGGAATTTAGTGACAGTGATTTAACTAGGTTCTTGAATTGATTTGGTTTAATCCCACAGCCTAACTTAAACAACGACGACAAAAAAAAACCTTTGTGTTGTTATTTAGTTTCACTGAAAAGAAAACTCATCGTTAAAACTCTTTTCAGGCCGGGCGCGGTGGCTCAAGCCTGTAATCCCAGCACTTTGGGAGGCCGAGACGGGCGGATCACGAGGTCAGGAGATCAAGATCATCCTGGCTAACCCGGTGAAACCCCGTCTCTACTAAAAATACAAAAAACTAGCCGGGCAAGGTGGCGGGCGCCTGTAGTCCCAGCTACTCGGGAGGCTGAGGCAGGAGAATGGCGTGAACCCGGGAGGCGGAGCTTGCAGTGAGCTGAGATCAGGCCACTGCACTCCAGCCTGGGTGACAGAGCAAGACTCCGTCTCAAAAAAAAAAAAAAAAAACTCTTTTCAAAAAAATTAACTTAATTTTTACAAGACAACTGCCCAGTTGTAGAGAGGCAATTTACCCAGGTCCAAAGAAAAATTCAAAGGCTGTTCTGCTTAACTGTGTTAAACAGAATTTTGGCCCCTTTATTGGTTTGCTAGGGCTGCTATAACTACATATCATAGAGTGGCTTAAACAACATAAATTAATTTTCTCACAATTCTTGAATTCTGAGATCAAGGTGTCAGTAGGGTTGGGTTTTTTTTGAGGCTTTTCTCCTTATTTTGTGGATAGCCACCCTCACCACCCCCGCGCCATGTTTTCACATGGTCATCCCTCTCTGTGTGTCTGTGTCCTAATCTTCTCTTCTTGTAAGAAATGTCAGATTAGGTCTGACACTAATGATATAATTTTAACTTAATTACCTCTTTAAAGACCCTACTTCTAAATACAGTCACATTCTGCAGTGCTGGGGGTTAGGATTTCAGCATAGAATTGAAATCCCTGGCAAGGAGGGGCACAATTCAGCCCATAACAGACCTTATGGCCTTTGCCCCCTCGTATCACACCTGTGAGTATGCAAAATGGACTTTGCAGATGCAATTAAGGTTAAGGACCTGAAGGTAAAGAGATTATCTTGGATTATATAAGTGGGTCCAGTCTAACCACACGAACCGGTAAATGGAGAGAATTTCTCCAGTTAGAGTTTCTTTTGTGACAGAAGAAGTCAGAGAGATTCCAAGCGTGAGAAGGGCTTGCTGTACCACTGCTGGCTCGGAGAGCCCAGGAGCAAGGCCTGGAAGGAGGCCTCTAGAAGTCAGGGGTGGCCCTCAGCTAACAGCCAGTAAGGAAATAGGGATCTTCATTCTACAGATGCAAGGAACTGAATTCAGCCAACAAACTGAAGGAGGCTGGAAGGGGATTCTTCCCTAGAATTTCCCAAGAATTGTCCCGCTAGCCCAGGATACCTCCATTTCTACCTTGTAAAACCTGCAGCAGAGAAACCACCAGTTGAGTACTGAGGCAACTGGGACTGGTGACCCGCAGAACTGAGATACTATTATAACTTTGTGTTGTTTTAAGCCACTCAGTTTGTGGTAATTTGTTATGGCAGCAATAGAAAGCAAATCAACAACCAACTGCTGCAGAGTCAGCACATTAAGGAGAGGTACTAGAAATTAAATCTATAGATGACTGTAACTTAGAATGAGCCAAATAGTAAAATGAATCTAGTGAAGTTACTAGTAAAACTGAAAGTTGCTAGGGATCCACCAACTTTGGTCTCCCAAAGTGCTGAGATTACAAGCATGAGCCACCGGCCTTATTATTATTTTTTGAGATGGAGTTTCACTCTTGTGAAAATTGCAACACGGCCCTCAAATATGTTTTGTCTGAACAGCACAATCGATTAAGGAAATTTGAATTCAAATACTTTCAGGCAGGTGGACACTGTCCTAATTGCTACAATCTCTACCACTCCCTAGTAACTTTTTCTTTCTTTGTTTTTTCTTTTTTGAAATGGAGTCTTGCTATATTGCCCAGGCTGGCCTCAAACTCCTGGGTTCAAGTGATACTCCTGCCTTAGCCTCTCAAGTAGCTGGGACTATAGGTGCAAGCCACCACACTCAGCCCTAGTATCTTCATACCCCTCAACCTCACCCATTTATTTGACTTGCCTAGCTCTGGAAGGCCTTAGAGTTTGAGACTCTTGCTTTAGAAGTCTCTTTATCTCACTTGACAGAGCAAATGTGAAATTTTCCATAACATGGAAACATTAACTTTTTTTTCTGTGTTCCTATTTGTGACTTTTTAAATCTCAGTATTGGATCATTTTTTTTCCCTACAAACTTTTTTCCTCTATATATATTTCAAGATACATACAAAGCCAATATTAAATTATGTTTTAATTTTGCAAATTAAAATATTTACTTCATATAAGCATATCAGTCAAATGAGATTGTGTAATAATGATAAAGATAATGATAATAATAAACATTTAGGCTGAGCGCAATGGCTCACACCTGTAATCCCAACACAGCATTTTGGAAGGTCGAGCCGGGTGGATCACGAGGTCAGGAGTTTGAGACCAGCCTGGCCAGCATGGTGAAACCCCATCTCTACTAAAGATACAAAATTAGCCGGGCATGGTGGTATGCGCCTGTAGTCCCAGCTACTTGGGAGGCTGAGGCAGGAGAATGGCTTGAACCTGGGAGGCAGAGGTTGCAGTGAACCGAGATCATGCCACTATACTCCAGACTTGGTGACAGAGCGAGACTCCGTCTAAAAAAAAAAATTGTCTTAGCTTAGAGCAATCAAGAGTATACACTTAGAAGTTTTGCAGCATAGATGGGAAAAAGAATAGGAAGGAAGGGTAGGAAGGAGAAGAACTAAGAAAGAGAGAAAGAAGAAAGGAGAAAGGAACATAATGACCCTGAGAGAGTTAGTGAGGAAGATGACTCAGATGAGAGACAATGGAGGAAGAATTGCCAACATTGACCAAAGGCCTACTCTAATCAAGGCCTTACTCTAGCCAAGGCCCTCCTTAGGAGCTGGGGGATGGATGGAGTCTCTGGGCTCAGTGAATTAAAAAAATACCTGAAACACACAAAGCACACGTAGGTTGAGTATGAAGGCAAGTGATTTGGTTTTGGAGGCAGAAAGTTGTGAATTCAAATCCTAATTTTGCTGCTGAGCAGATATACAGACCTGGACAAAATTAATTAGCTTCTGTAACACTCAATATCCTTATTGGTAGCCATGAAAATGATTATTGTAAGTATAAAATATTTAAATAACACTTTAAGACAATATATAATAAAATATGTCATAAGACAATACATGAGTTATTACCAAGTTAATTGTAAGGAAATGGTGATCTTGGGCCGGGTGCCGTGGCTCACGCCTGTAATCCCAGCACTTTGGGAGGCCGAGGTGGGTGGATCACGAGGTCAGGAGTTCGAGCAGCCTGACCAACATGGTGAAACCCATCTCTACTAAAAACACAAAAAAATTAGCTGGGTGTGGTTGCCTGCTCCTGTAATCCCAGCTATTCAGGAGGCTGAGACAGGAGAATCGATTGAACCCGGGAGGTGAGATCGTGCCACTGCACTCCAGCCTGGGCGACAGAGCAAGACTCTGTCTCAAAAAAAAAAAAGAAAAAAAAGAGAGAATGGTGATTTTGAGATAAAGGGGAGATATCTCTTTATGAGGAGATGGTGAATAAGCATAGACTCAGTGAAATAAGCATGTAGACAAGAAGAATCTGCTGGATTCTTCAAAAGAGCAAAGTCAAGGGAGGTGCTAGATCCCAGTGGATCACTAGTTCTCATTACACTTCTTCAATAAAGAAGTTTAGGAAGTATAACATGGTACAAGCTACACCACTGCAGCAAAGAAATCCCAAAAGACAATGGCTTATTTATGATGGGAGTTTATTTCTCTTTCAAGTAGCAATGACCCACAGCTGATAGGGTAGGTCATAGATCAGTTCCAATCATAGCTAAAAAACAGGAAGGGGGAAAGGGAGAGGGTGAGAGCACTCCTAATTCTTTTATGAGCAAGACTGTAAAGTGGCACACATCACTTCCATTAGCATCCCGTTGGTCACGGGGCCACATACATCAGCAAGCGAAGCTGGGAAATGTAGTCATTAGCTGGGTGGCCATGTGTCTAGCTAAAGGTAAAAGTGAAAAGGGAGAAATGAATATTGGGAGACAATTATCAGTCTTTGCTAGAGATAGACCAATGGGAGCCCAAAATTTTAATGAGATTTTAAAGAAGTACAAAGAGGAAGTTTACTATATGTGTTAGTTGGATGGGAGGCAATGAACAACACAGGAAGGCCAATTACGCCACAGTATGCCACAGGTATGAGATTAGATTACATGTCTTTTTCCACTCTTTTTATTTTTTCCTTAAGGCACTCAGGTATACAGAATTGAATTATTCATAATCCTAGGTCATAGAAAACAGTCATCATTAGTACATGCACTTTTGTTCTTTTATTTACTAATTTGTTTTTTAAACTATGATGAACACTTGTGAATTTCTCATTCAATCCAAGAAACAGAATAATACCTCACAATGATCTATGTGCCCCTGCCCCTGTCCCTGCCCTTCGCACTGCAGAAATAACTACAATCCCAAATTTTGTATCTATTATCCCCTTACTTTTGGTAATCTTTTTTTTCTTTTTTTTAGTCAGTGTCTTGCTCTGTCACTGAGGCTGGAGTGCAGTGGCGCAATCTTGGCTCACTGCAACCTCCGCCTCCCAGGCTCAAGTGATTCTCATGCCTCAGCCTCCCGAGTAGCTGGAATTACAGGGATGTGCCACCACCACACCTAGGTAATTTTTGGGTTTTGTTTTTGTTTTTTTTTGTAGAGATGGGCCATGTTGGGCAGGTTGGTCTTGAACTCCTGTACTCAAGCGATTCACCTGCCTCAGCCTCCCAAAGTACTGGGATTATAGGCATGAGCCACCATGCCTGGTCTTCCCTTACTTTTATAATAAAGTTTTATTCACATATATATGTATGGCCAAAATATATATTCTTAAATTTTACTTAGTTTTGATTTTTATGAAAATGTTATCATACTATGTGCTCTCAATCTTGAAAAATATTTTAGAAAAAGATTTACAGTGGCTCATGCCTGTAATCCCAACTGCTCAGAAGGTTGAGGTGGGAGGATGACTTGAGGCCAGGAATTTGAGACCAGCCTGGGCAACATGGCGAGATGCTATCACCCAGGCTGGAGTGCAGTGGCGTGATCTCGGCTCACTGCAAGCTCTGCCTCCCGGGTTCATGCCATTCTCCTGCCTCAGCCTCTGGAGTAGCTGGGACCACAGGCACCTGCCACCACATCTGGCTAATTTTTTATATTTTTAGTAGAGACAGGGTTTCACTGTGTTAGCCAGGGTGGTCTCAATCTCCTGACCTTGTGATCCGCCCGCCTCGGACTCCCAAAGTGCTGGAATTACAGGCATGAGCCACCGCACCCAGCCAAAAAAAAAATTTTTTTAATGAGCTGCATGTGGTAGTGTGCACCTGTGGTCTCAGCTAGTGAAAAGGCTGAGGCAGGAGGCTCTGTTGAGCTCAGGAGTTTGAGGCTGCAGTGAGGTATGATTGCATTACTCCACTCTGGCCTGGGCAACACAGCAAGACTCTCTCTCTCTCTCTCTCTCTCTCTCTCTCTCTCTCTCTCTCTCTCTCTCTCTCTCTCTCTATATATATATATATATATATATATATGAAAAATAGGCTAGGGGCAGTGGCTCACACCTGTAATCCCAGCACTTTGGGAGGCTGAGGAGGCAGATCACCTGAGGTCAGGAGTTTGAGACCAGCCTGACCAACATGGTGAAACCTCGTCTCTACTAAAAATGCAAAACTTAGCTGGGCATGGCAGCACACGCTTGTAATCCCAGCTACCTTTGAGAGGCTGAGGCAGGATAATTGCTTGAACCTGGGAGGCAGAGGTTGTGGTGAGCCGAGATCATGCCACTGTACTGCAACCTGGGCGACAGAGCAAAATTCTGTCTCAAAAAAAAAAAGAAAAATATTTTAGTTGAGTATAGAATCCTAGGTTGGCAGGGTTTTTTGTTTGTTTGTTTTGCTTTGTTTAGCACAATTAAAATATTATTCCATGGGATTTTTGTTTCCTGTAGAAGTCTGTAACTGTTGGTGTTTTAAATAAAAAGTCCATTGGCTGCTTTTGAGATTTTCTTTTTGTGTGTGGTGTTCGATAGTTTGAGTACCATATGTTTTGTGTAGATTTTCTTTCATTTATCCTTCTAGCAATCAGGTTTCTTGAATCTGTGCATTGGTGTTTTTTTTTTTTTTTCAGTTGTGCAAATCCTCAGCTATTTTCTCTGTAAATAGCTACCCCCATTTTGTCTCATCTCTCTTTCTCTATCAGAACATCTTATTATATCTTTCATGTTTCTTAACTTCTCATTCATATTTTACATCTTTTTGTCTCCCTGTGCTACATTCTGGATAATTTCTCGTGATTTATCTTCTGTTTCCTGGTTAACTGATTATTCCTTAATCTGTGTCCAACCTGCTACCGTTTATGTCCACTGGATTTTTAATTTCAGATACTGAGTTTTTCATCTCTAGAAATTCTATTTGGTTCTTTTTCAAATCAGCTAGTGATGGCAGAGGCTGCTGCCATCACTCCGGCTGTCACTCCAACTGCAGCAAAGAGGCGCGGCTGGGGCTGCACACTCCATGGAACCGGTGGAAGCCCGGCCCCTTCTAAGTTAAGGCGGGAGCTCCCCGGGTGCTACTGCAGCCGCCCACACCACAGCCGTAGACCCGCCTCCAGCTCTACGCAGCAGGCAGGAGCCCCGCCCCCTTCGGTGGGCGGCAGCTGCCCAAACTGTGGCTGTGGATCCAAGCCTCCCTGTGCTCTTGGAGGAGGGCCGGGAATAGGCAGGATCTGCCCTCCCAGGTGCAGCTGCAGCTGCCAGGACCCACGGCTGCAGACCTGGGCCTCCCACTTCACTGAGCAGGCAGGAGCCGAGGACTAATAGGAGCTCCCAGGTGCAGCTGCGGCTGCCCTCCCAGGTGCAAGACCCGGGCGTCTCTGCAGCCTGCACCCTCGGGGGCCCCAGAAGGACCCGCTCCCCGGCCTCCTCCCATCCCTGCAGGCTCCGGAATGTCTGCTCCTGCTGCCTGGTCTCTCTCCAATCCCGACACCTGTTCAAATCTCGGAGCCGGGTTGGGGCTGACTCTTGAGGGGCCCCCACGAATGGCAGCGGGAGGCATGCTGATTCCTGGGTGGAAGAGGGCGGGTCCTCAGTAAGGCCCCACTTCAGGCCAGGGAGAGCCTGAAGGCTGGGGCCAGGCCGCCAGTCCTGCAGACCTGAGTGGGAACTCGTGGTACCTCTTCCAGCCTGCCCGTGGCCGCCCATGGACCAATCTGCATGCACTTCCTCCCCTCTGAGGTCCATGAAAGACCTGGGCTTAGCCAGAGCAGGGCAGAGGATGGCTAGAGGATGAAGAGGGCAGAGAGATGATAGGACGACCAGCTGCAAAGAGGAGCTATCCTCTCTGCTGATAGCAGGAGACAATGGGAGGACCAGCTACAGAGAGGAACTACCCTCTCTTCTGAGAGCGTCAGAGACCTGCAGAGACGTCAGGACTATCAGCTGCTTAGAGGAGCAACCCTCTCCAGGGCCTTCTCCCTGCTGAGAGCAGCAGATATTGGCATGACTTGCCTACAGAGAGGAGCTACCCACTGCGAGTCTCCTTTGAGCTGATGAGCACTTAAAGCTCATCTTCATCTTGTTTACCCTTCTCTTGTCTGTGTACCTCATCTTGGACACAGAACAAGAACTCAGGCAAAGGTGCCTCTGGCCACAGAGGTTTCTAGCCTTTTTGAGGGACTTATCAAAAAAAAAAAAAAAAAAAAAATTCCACTTACATGACATAACCAGAGTAGTCAAATTAATAGAAACAAAAAGTAGAATGATAGTTTCCAGGAGCTGGGGCAGGGGGAAATGGGAATTTGTTGCTTAATGGGTGTACAGTTTCAGTTTTGCAAGATGAAAAAGTTCTAGAGATTGTACAACAAAATGAATATACTTAACACTACTAAACTGTCTACTTAAAAATGGTTAAGACGTAAAATTTTATCTTGTGTATGTTATATATCTGTGTATTATATGCGGATGAATTACACTACAATAAAAGTAAAACAAAAATTTTAAATAATGCAAAAATATAGTAACCATAGTTGTTTTATGATCAGATACTCCTGCAGTTCCGTTTTGCTATCTGTTGTTTCCGCTGGTTCTCACAATGCCTTGTTCCCTTACGTGCTTGGTTATTTTTCACTATGTACTTGTCCTTGGCCCTGAGAAACTGCTGATGAAAATTCATAGAGAATGAAGACCAGCATAAAAGTCCAATCCTCCAGAGAGGGTTTGAATTTGCTTCTGCCAGATACTTAGACACACTTTCAGTTTAGGACTACTTTAAACTAGAATTATAACTTAAAGTTAAAAAAAAATTACTTCATGTAATATGGACTATAAATCTACCAAAAAAAAAAAAAAAAGGGGGCCAGTTATGATTACAATGTCTCAAGGAGAGTTTTCTCCCTACCTGCTCAGTGTAGTTAACAAGCCAACTTTTCTTGGAGTTTCCTGGCAGAAAGATGTAGGGGAGGTTTACTTCTGATTCACCTTTCCCCAAATCGTAGGCCTTTGGGGATGCTCACAACTAATACAGGAAAGACTCCTCACCTTGGTGGACCCTGAGCTTTGATTTCATTCTTCTTTACCCTGCATTGCTGTCATAATGAAATCCAAGTTTGCCTAGATTGGCAAATAACCTCAGAGCAAAATTTACTTCCTTCCACTTGGGCAGCACTTCTATACTTCATATTTTTAAGCTATTTTATCCAGCATTTTAAGTTGCTTTGTAGCAACATGTCAGCCCAAATAACCTAACCAGTCAGAAGTCCCTCTACTTTATTTCCTGTTTCATTGACTTATGCTTTTCTATTTATTTTCTTCCTCCTACTTTTGTATTGTTGTTATTTTCCCTCTAACTTCTTGAGTTGAATACTTAGCTCATTATTGCATTTTCTTTTCTATTATAAGGCTAGTCTACCTTAAGGCTCTAAATTCCCTTTACAGTATACATCTTTCATTGTAATCCATACTTTGATATGTAGTAGAGAAGTGATTGCCCGAAGCCAGTTGGCGTCCACCTGTTTCTATCATCTCCACCCAACAGGGTTCTTGTGCTGCCCTGGTTATATTCTGAAACATCTGCACTCAGGTCTGAACAAGTACAGGCAATTTTCACCATCTGGGCAGCAATGGTAGCCCAAGGCAATGCTAGGAGAGTTAACAGCATAATTGTTTTTCTTTTTTTAATTTTTTTTGAGATGGAGTCTCGCTCTGTCACCCAGGCTGGAGTGCAGTGCTGCGATCTCGGCTCACTGCAAGCTCCGCCTCCCGGGTTCATGCCATTCTCCTGCCTCAGCCTCCCAGTAGCTGGGACTACAGGCGCGCACCACCACGCCCGGCTAATTTTTTGCATTTTTAGTAGAGATGGGGTTTCACCGTGTTAGCCAGGATGGTCTCGATCTCCTGACCTCGTGATCTGCCCGCCTCAGCCTCCCAAAGTGCTGGGATTACAGGTGTAAGCCATGGCGCCCGGCTTCTTTTTTTGATACAGGGTCTTGCTCTGTCACCCAGGCTGGAGTGCAGTGGCGTGATCTCAGCTCACTGCAGCCTTGACTTCCTGGGCTCAAGTGATCCTCCTGCCTCAGCCTCCCAAGTAGCTAAAACTATAGGCATGCACCACCACACCTGACTAATTTTTGTAGAGATGGGGTTTCACCATGTTTCCCAGGCTGGTCTTGAACTGCTGGACTCAAGCAGTCTTCACACCTCAGCCTCCCAAAGTGCTGGGATTACAGGCATGAGCCACCGTGCCCAGCTAAGAGCATAATTTAAGCCATCTTTTTCTAACTCAGCTTTTTCCAACACTGGCTACCTATGAAAATTACTAGGAAGTTTTGAAAAATACTGCTGCCTGGGTCCCAACCAGAGAATGTTGTGATTGGTCTGGGGTGGGGCCTGGACTTGAGTACTTTTGGTGATTCTAAGGTGAATCCAGGGTTGAGAACCACTGCTATAGTTTTTTTTTTTTTTGAGATGGAGTCTCGCTCTGTCGCCCAAGCTGGAGTGCAGTGGCGCGATCTCGGCTCACTGCAAGCTCCGCCTCCGGGGTTCACGCCATTCTCCTGCCTCAGCCTCCTGAGTAGCTCAAACTACAGGCGCCCGCCACCACGCCCAGCTAATTTTTTGTATTTTTAGTAGAGACGGAGTTTCACCGTGTTAGCCAGCATGGTCTCGATCTCCTGACCTCGTGACCCGCCCGTCTTGGCCTCCCAAAGTGCTGGGATTACAGGTGTGAGCCACCGCGCCCGGCCCTGCTGCTGTAATTTTATTTGGTCATTGCCACCGACTTGACTGAATCCTCTCTCTTCCCCACCCCCAATCCATTTTAAACAACCTCTGTCTTCCCAAGGCTATAGTTTCTTGGTTTTCATATTGCTGTGTGTGTTTCTCCAAGGTGGACTGGGAAAGGAGGCAGAACCCTGGTAATTTACTATGTTGGCAGGAACTAGAATTCCCCCTCATGTTGTCTGTCTTCACAGGAGGTCTCGGCATGAAACAGCAGCAGTGGTGTGGGATGACTGCCAAAATGGGCACCGTGTTGGCAGGGGTCTTCACCATCATGGCCGTACACATGTATCTCATCTTTGAACATAATCACCTAGGGCATGGCAATTGCACTGAGATCACACTAAAGTACGAGAGTGCAAGTGACATCATAAATGACTTCATCATCTGCTGGAGTTTTAAAATCGTCCTCTTCCTCTCTTTCATCACCATCCTCATCAGCTGCTTCCTCCTGTACTCAGTGTATGCCCAGATCTTCAGGGGCCTGGTCATCTACATTGCCTGGATTTTTTTCTATGAAACTGTAAACCTCGTAATACAAATCCTCACCAACGACGACTTCAGTGTTACAGAGGTCAGAATCATGCGCTGGTTTGGCTTGGTGTCTCGTACCGTCATGCACTGTTTCTGGATGTTCTTTGTTATCAACTATGCCCAGATAACCTACAAAAACCAGAGCCAGGGCAATATAATTTCCTACAAGAGACGAATTTCTACAGCGGAGGCTCTCCACAACAGAAATAAAAGATTATCAGTTTTGGGTGGGCTCAGTGGCTCACACCTGGAAACCCAGCGCTTTGGAAGGCAGAGGTAGGTGGATCGCCTGAGGTCAGGAGTTCAAGACCAGCCTGACCAATATGGCAAAACCCTGTCTCTACTTTAAAAAGTAGAAAATTAACCATCTGTGGCAGCACACGCCTGTAATCCCAGCTACTTGGGAGGCTGAGACTGGAGAATCGCTTGACCTGGGAGGTGGAGGTTGCAGTGAGCCGAGATCATGCCACTGCACTTCAGCCTGGGTGACAGAGCAAGACTCTGTCTAAAAAAAAAAAAAAAAAAAATTAGCAGCTTTATTCACCACTATAAGCAATCATGTTGGCCCTTTTCTTTCTCCTGAGAGGTAGGTATCTCAGGTTCCCAGGGTAGTTCTATTTCCTTTTCTTCCCCCCACTTTTTCTTAGCAGTTCCGCAAGCAGAAACCCTACTGCCACTCTTTCAGGAGAACATGGAGAGAAAATGTGATTATAATCACAACTGGAACATCCTGCTCATTGAGGGTATTTAGTTAAAGGATATTGTGATTTATCAAACCTTCTGTGAACTCCACCTTTCTACCAGCTGATGGGTCAAAATGAACGGAATAAGATGAAGCTGAATTGCAGTATGGCAATCCTTTTTTCTTGGCATCTTCATTAGCCTTCAACCCACAGCTCTTTAACCCTGGGATAAGCAAATCTGTATTTATACCTCAGATTTTTGTAGCACAAAGGATGTTGTTGGTCCTGGGGTGGGTTTGTGCTATCATTTCCCCACTATTCTTCTGGTTTTTTCCAGATAAGAAAAATAATAAAAATAGAGAAAATTCATCTGTCTTGAATTTCCCCACCCTTCCCAAATTTATCAAGGAGTGTGAAAGGCATTTCCTTAATCAAAAGATATATGTTAAACATATTTCTGTATCTGTCGCTGTGCTGTACTCTGTAGTGTGAACACTGTACTGAACATTGTGTATATACCATATACAAAAATGTATAACATATGAAAGACTATGAGAATTTTGTAGTTTAGTGGAAGAAAGTAAATTATTGTTTATGAATCAATTAGCCAGTCATATAAGACAGTATATGATTACATGCTATCACAAATAAACAGACATCACTTTGCATTCAGGTTCAGAGACTGTCCAAAGCACGTTTTTTATTTTTGAGACCGAGTCTCGCTCTGTCGCCCAGACTGGAGTGCAATGGTGCGACCTCGGCTCAGTGCAACCCCCGCCTCCTGGGTTTAAGCGATTCTCCAGCTTCAGCCTCCCGAGTAGCTGGGATTACTGGCACAGGCCACCACACCCAGCTAATTTTTGTATTTTTAGTAGAGGCAGGGTTTCACCATGTTGGTCAGGCTGGTCTTGAACTCCTGACCTTAGATGATCCACCTGCCTCAGCCTCCCAAAGTGCTGGGAGTATAGGCATGAGTCACCCACTGCTGCTATAGTAACTGAGTAATTTATAAAGAGCTGAGATTTATTTTCTCACACTTTTGGAGGCTAGAAGTTCAATACCAAGGTGCCAATAGGTTTACTGTCTGGTAAGGGCCTGCTCTCTCTGCTTCCAAGATGGTGTCTTGTTTCTGTGTCCTCCAGAGGGCACAAACACTGTCCTTACATGGCAGAAAGGATGGAGAGGCAAAATAAACTAGCTAGTTCCCTCCTGCCCCTTTATAAGGTCACTTACTCCATTCATGAGAGCTCTGCCCTTATGATTTAATCATCTCCTAAAGGCCCCATCTTTTAATGCTGTTGCATTAGGGAATAAGTTTCAACATGAATTTTGGAAGGCACAAACAGTCAAACCATAGTACTCACCATTTGCCAAGCTGTACTCATCATTGTCTTCCCCGCTCCCATCCTAAGTGCTCTCCTGCCCCTGTCTCCTCACCTCAGAGGATGGGCTGCTCTCCATCCAGGTGCTCTTCCCAGACTCCTTCTCCCACAGCCCCAGGCCCCAAATCTGTCCCCTAACATCCATCTGCTGCCTTACTTCACCTTATTTCCTTCCATGGCCTCTCAACTACTCTGCCTACCTCCACCTTTGATCCCTTTCTGACCCATGGCCCTCATAGCACCAAGAAAGATTTTTCTAAAATGCAAATAGGGCCAGGCGCAGGGGCTCACATCTGTAATCCCAATACTTTTGGAGGCCAAAGTGGGTGGATCTCTTGAGGTCAGGAGTTCAAGACCAAGCTGGCCAACATGGTGAGACCCCTTCTCTACTAAAACTACCAAAATTAGGCGGGTACGGTGACGGGCACCTGTAATCCCAGCTACTTGGGAGGCTGAGGCAGGAGAATCACTTGAACTTGGGAGATGGAGGTTGCAGTGAGCCATAATTGCGCCACTGCACTCCAGCCTGGGCAACAGAGTGAGACTTTGTTTCAAAAATAAATAAATAAATAAATAAAATGCAAATCTGATTATGTCTGTCTGTCTCTCTCTTTCTCTCACACACACACACCCACACCCACACAGCTACACACCCTGAAGAACCTCTCCTTTACCTTTCAGAGAAACATCCACATGGCTGGTAGCAGGTAAGGATCATTCCTGATCTGGCCCCCAGCCAACCTACACAGCCTTCCCCTCTGCTCAAGCCAAGCCAAACTTGCTGTTTCCAAAATGGCTTTTGCCTGTCCCTGTGCCTACCCCTTTGTGTTGTTCCCTTTGCTTGGGGTGAAGTCCCTCCTTTTTCTGCCTAGTTAATGCCCGTGTCTTTTAAGACCCAAGCTCAGCTATTGCCTACTCCAGAAAGCCTCCCCAATTGTCATCCAATGATTTTCATCTCTCTCATTGTTACATCTTGACAATACTGAGCCATCTCTTCCTCTATCACATTTATCACATTGCACTATAAGTTTTCTTTTTCCTTTTTTTTTTTTTTAGACGGAGTCTCGCTCTATAGCCCAGGCTGGAGTGCAGTGGTGTGATATCAGCTCCCTGCAATCTCTGCCTCCCGGGTCCTGGTTAAGCAATTATTCTGCCAAGTAGTTGGCGCGTGCCACCATGCCCAGCTAATTTTTTGTATTTTTAGTACAGATGAGGTTTCACCATGTTGGCTAGGCTGGTCTTGAACTCCTGACCTCGTGATCCACCTGCCTCATGTTTTCTTTTTTCTTAATTAAAAGCAAATTTTAGTCATTTGTGTTTTTATTTGTCTAACTTCCACACTCACATATTTACCTGTTTATCTCCAGTGCCAAGCTCATCCCCCAGCACGTAGTAGATACACCATAGATGTTTGCTGAGTGAGTGTTGAATGAATAGAATGTACCAGAGGACCTTGGCCAGTGGCAGAAAAGAGAAGTTAGGCCATTATTATAGTGACTCAGGAGAGAGGTGCCAAGGGTGGAGACCAAGGCTGGGGCAGCAGAGCTGTGGAAGCAGTGGGGTTTGTATAGACATTTCCTTGAAACTTGCAACATAGACATAAAGCAAAGGAATAAAACTGTGTGGTTCAGGGCCCTATTTTTAGACGATTCAGATGAGTACCCCATGGGTAGTGGCTGCTCTGAAGGCTGCCCTGTGAACCGAGCAGAGGTGAGGTTTCATTGGTGCAGACGGGGAAGTATGAGTGCAGCTATCCACCAGACAACACATTGCCTCCCTCCTGGGCCCTCCAGCCAGGTTCTAGGGTGCACTGAGAGTTTTGTGTATCAGGAGTCACACAGGGTTGGGAGGATGGTGGGGAATAAAGTATAAGAATATTTGGGATGAATCTGGAAAACGTTATGCTAAGTGAAGTAAGCCAGATACCAAAGGACAAATGTTGTATGATTCCGCTTATATGAGACACCTAGAGCAGGCACATTCATAGAGACAGCAAGAGAAATGGTTAGTAGGGACTGGGGGAAGAGGGGAACGGGGAGTTGATGTTTATAATGGGTACATAGTTTTTGGTGGGGATGATGAAAAAGTTCTGGAGATGGCCAGGCATGGTGGCTCATGCCTGCAATCCCAGCACTTTGGGAGGCTGAGGCGGGAGGATCACTTGTGGTCAGGGGTTCAGGACCAGCCTGGCCAACATGGTGAAACCCTGTCTCTACTAAAAATACAAAAATTAGCTGGGCATGCTAGTGCACGCTTGTACTCCCAGCGACTTGGGAGGCTAAGGCAGGAGAATCGCTTGATCCTGGGAGGCAGAGGTTGCAGTGATCCAAGATCGTGCCACTGCACTCCAGCCTGGGTGACAGAGCAAGACTCTGTCGAGAGAGGGGGAGAGAGAGAGAGAGAGAGAGAGAGAGAAAGGAAGTTCTGGAGATGAATAGCGATATGCTTGCACGACAATGTAGTGAATGTACCTAATGTCACTGAATTGCACCTTCAAAAAGGGCTAAAGTGGTGAATTTTACATTCTGTATATTTTACTGTATTTGGAGTTGATCCAGTGAGTGAAGAGGAGAGGACAGGAGAGAGGCCAGTGGCAGTCTGTCTGTGCTCTGCCTGGCTGGACAGGACCCGTTCTGGTCACCTCAGAGAGAGGCCAGGTCAGGCTTCCAACAAGTTATCCCCCATTGGACATTCATCAGCCAGAGGACAGCCCTGTGTTCTCCTCATGTGTGACTGTGCCCCTTCCTTCGCCCCACAACAGAGGTAGCTAGCCAGTGTAGTGAATGAAAAGGAGAGAGGTTTGCTCAGGAGTCCTCTGAATTGGGAGCCAGTAAGAAGAAGATACAGGCTGTAGAGGAACATTTGCACTGGGGCCCAGCCTACTCCATCCTTGGGTCCTCCATTATCAACATGCCCTCAGCAGGATCAGCTTGGGCACCAGCTTCCTGCTGCCTGCCGTGAGCTGACCTCTAGAGCTCAGGTGTAACATAGGTTGCAGCTGGAGGTCTGCCTGCTGGGCCTTCACCTGCACAATGGTGGCTTATTATTAAGGCATTTTGGCCTTGGGCAGAGAAGACAGTAAGTCTTGCCTGGCTCCATAAACCTCTACCCATTCCACTCCTGCTGGCCAAACCCTATGACTTGGGACAAGGCTGAGCCATACCCAGGGAGCAAATAAGGGAAATTTCTAAGGGCTTGGAAGGAAAGAGTCGGGGGGCAGGGGATGTCAGGGTTGATTCCAAGCCCTTGAGGAGCCATGAGAGTTTTCTGACTTCAGAGAAGCAAACTCCCCAGATGGGAGCTTCGTTCATACCATCATTATTCCCAATACATACAGGAGCCTCTGAATTCCCACAAACTTACATCAACAGGAGCACTCTTTTTGCCACTTTAAAACAAAGCTGAAGCTGGAATAGCAGAATTGGAAGCTACTTAGGAGAGTCCCAGGCCAGTGATACATTCATTTCCCAATGAGGTGGTCACGTCTAGCTAGTTAGGTCACAGCAGGGACTAGACCCCATGTCTCTTAACTTCCAGCCTATTGTCTGTCCACACACCATCATTGCTCTTAGCTCTCCTATTTATATATAGTGGCTTGGGGGATCTGTCTAAGGCTACCTCTGCCATCTTGTCATGTGTCTTCATGATTTTCTTCCTGCAGGAGGTGCTCTGGTAAAACAAGTATAAAATGAATGTCAGGATGTTGTCCCTCATGGTGGGCATCTTCTCTGTCCTCAATACCATCCAGTTCTTCATCTTTGACGTGAACCAGATGACACACATTGGCTGTGAGGCCAAGTTCCACATCTACGTGGACTCAAAGTCAGAGCTAGTCACTTGGATCCTGTTCCACAGGGCTAGCATCAGCACTGGCCTCTCCCTCGCCACCATCGTCATCAGCTGCTTCCTCCTTTATTGTATCCACAAGAATATCTACAAGGGGCTGCTGATCTATGCCATGTGGATCATCACTTACGAGTGCATCAACTTCTCCATAGTCCTGCTCCTCAACAGGATCATCGAAGATTACTTCAAGGAGCTGAGTTACTTGCACTGGATCTTCCAGATCTCACACATGCTCCTGCACTTTTTCTGTCTGCCCTTCATCATCAAGCATGCATACAACCTTTACAAGGAATCCCAGACTGTGTGCAGGAAACGCCGCCACATGCTCTCCTCCACCACTGCAGTGAACTCATGACCACCTGTCCGTCTGGGAATGTTGTACCGGAAATTAAACTGAACCATGCCGGGAAAGGTGGGAGGGAATGGTGCTCCTCAACAATGGAACCTCCCCACCCTGCCTGGCTTCTGTTGATGCTGCTTGGTTTGTCAGGGCTTTTGAGTTTTATGCACTGAGGAATGACTCTCGGGAGAGGGCAGGTTGTGCGGATCAATTATTTTACAGATGTGTTGCGTGACTTGTTTTAGCAGTTAATGATATGTGGCCTTGTGCTTACTTAACCATCTCACTGGTGTCTGTTTTTGCCTCTCACAGTCTCCTCTCCTCTGCATTTCCTTAGTTTCTAGTTCTTCCTTTATGGATTGACCCACAGCTGCCGGTTCTGCTGAGTCCTTTGGAGCAGTGTTGTCCAATAGAGCTTCCTGTGCTGATGGAAATGTTCTCTATCTGTGCTGGCCACTAGCCATGTGTGGCAACTGAGCACTTGGAATGTGGCTATTACAACCCAGTAACCAAATTTTAAATTTTACTCTTTTTTAGCTAATTTCCATTTCAATAACTATGTATGGTTGGCTCAAGACTAGCCTATCGGCCCAGCATGGTGGCTCACGCCTGTAATCCCAGTACTTTGGGAGGCCAAGGCAGGTGGATCACTTGAGGTCAGGAGTTCAAGACCAGACTGGCCAGCACGGTGAAACCCCGTCTCTACCAAAAATGTAAAAATTAGCCAGGCGTGGTGGTGGGTGCCGGAAATCCCAGCTACTCAGGAGGCTGAGGCAGGAGAATCGCTTGAACCCAAGAGGCAGAGGTTGCAGTGAGCTGAGACCATGCCATTGCAGTCCAGGCTGGGTAACAAGAACGAAACTCCATTTCAAAAAAGAAAAAAAAAAAAAGTCTACCCTATTGGACAGCACAGCCTCTGGAGATTCACTTTACTCCTGCAGTAACCATAGAAAAGACCCCTTTCTAGAGTTATGTCTTACCCTGCTTCCCTCATACTTTTCTGAAAGCAATTTCTCATGTTGGTTCATAATAACATGGCAAGAAGGATCCCCATTTAAGGAAGTGCCAGGATTTCTCAACTGAAGCACTACTGACATTCTGGACTGGATAATTCTGTCCTGCAGGGGCTGTCCTTTGCACTGTAGAATGTTTAGCAGCATCCTTTGCCTCTACCCACTATTTTCCAGTAGCATCCACCTGTCCCTCATGCTGTCACGACCAAAAATATCTCCAAGGGATTAAGCCCACCCGTCCCCTCCTGGGCTGGCGGATTACGTAGTTTTCAAGTCAGATAATAAAACAGGATCGGCTGGGCAAGGTGGCTCATGCCTGTAATCCCAGCACTTTGGAGGCCTAGGTGGGTGGATCACTCGAGATCAGGAGTTCAAGACTAGCCTGGCCAACATGGTGAAACCCCCTCTCTACTAAAAATACAAAAATTAGCTGGATTTGGTAGTGCCTGTAATCCCAGCTACTCGGGAGGCTGAGGCAGGAGAATCGCTTGAACCCAGGAGGCAGAGGTTACAGTGAGCTGAGATAGCGCCACTGTACTCCAGCCTGGGTGACAGAGTGAGACTCTATCTCAAAAAACAAAAAACAAAAACAGGGACGGGAACGGTGGCTCATGCCTGTAATCCCAGCACTTTGGGAGGCCAAGGCTGGCAGATCACGAAGTCAGGAGATCGAGACTATCCTAGCTAACATGGTGAAATCTCATCTCTATTAAAATACAAAAAAATTAGCCAGGCGTGGTGGTGGGCACCTGTAGCCCCAGCTACTTGACAGGCTGAGGCAGGAGAATCACTTGAACCCAGGAGGTGGAGGTTGCAGTGAGCTGAGAGGGTGCCACTGCACTCCAGCCTAGGCAACAGAGTGAGACTCCATCTCAAAAAACAAACAAACAAAAATAACAGGGCTGGGCGTGGTGGCTCACGCCTGTAATCCCAGCACTTTGGGAGGCCAAGGTGGGCGGATCACGAGGTCAGGAGATCGAGATCATCCTGGCTAACACGATGAAACCCCGTTTCTACTAAAAATACAAAAAAATTAGCTGGGCATGGTGGCGGGTGCCTGTAGTCCCAGCTTCTTGGGAGTTTGGGGCAGGAGAATGGCGTGAACCTGGGAGGCGGAGCTTGCAGTGAGTGGAGATCACACCACTGCACTCCAGCCTGGGCAACACAGCGAGACTCCTTGTCAAAAACAAACAAACAAAACAAAAACACAGGACCAACCCTTTGAAAAACAAAAAGAACCCCCAAAAATATCTCCAGGCATTGTCAAACATCCCCTGGGGTGGGGGATGGGGGGGTCAAAGTTACCCCTAGTTGAGAGACACTATTGTAAAGCAACAGGCCCTCAGTGTTGAGAGCTGGCAGGCCCCTGCCTTGAACTAGGAGCGCCGTTTTTCCTGAGAGCTCTTCACATTCACTAGTTGTGCAGTCTTCATCCTAACGCTCCTGTTTTATGGTTTGATGAAACTGAGGCTCACTGGGCTTCAGTGATGAGATCAATGTCGTATGGTAGCAAAAGCAGGACTTGCATCTCATCATCTGACTTCATACAGGAAAGTTGGCTCCCTGATTCATTCTTACTTTTAGCAAGATAAAAAGGAAGCACCTCCTTTTAGGGTAGTTCCTTTTCCCTTGAAAAATGTTAGGAGTGAAGTCAAGAGACATGTTTGTTTTGGCCATACTCTTCCAAATCATGAGCATAAGAATGTCAGTAGCTGGCTTTTACTGAACACTGAGAGCCAAGTACCATCCTATGGTACTGGACTCTTCCCACCATCAGTTTGAACCTGGGCCAGTTCCCCAAATGACCACAAGATGGCAGTCAGTAATAAGCTTTTGCTTAGAGCTGTCGGCCCCTAAACCAAATCCTCTAAGGGTGGCTGTTTAGGATTTACTGAGCTTCCAGCAGATGACTGGGAGCTAATGTGTGCGTCTCTGTCCCAGTCTCACAAGGCATGCCTTGTCTGATTGTGACTTGCTAGTACCAGAAACACAAAATATAAAACATGGGCCAACTTCTGGATTCTGATTCCCCATCCCGGTTGAGGTCGCTAGGGTGGGAGGTGAACCTGGGCAACACTGGGGAACTGGAGACCTCTGTGTTGAAGAAGTGTAGGGAGAAGCAGAGTTCCAGGAATCAGCTCAACTGAGAGTTACTTCAGTTAAGAAAGTTTAAGACACTCAAACGCAAGGTTGTGCTACCCTCTATACCAAGACTCCTCAAAAGCATGGTTGCCTCTGCCTTCACTTCCTGGTCTCCTGTTCTTTCTAGAACCCATCCAGTTAGGTTTCTCCCCCACCGCCCCACTGGGACTGCTCTTTTCAAGGTTATATCCACACTGCTCAAGCCAGTGGTCAGTTCTCCACCTTTGCTGACCTGTCCTGCAGTGGCTTTTGACTGCTGATCCCTCTCTCCTGCCAACAGGTTTCCTTGGCGGCTCCTCTGCCTCCGTCTCCGTCCCTGCCCTGCCGCACTGGCTCCATCTCCTCAGTCTCCTTTGCTGGCCTCTCCTCATCTTCCTGACCTCCAAACACTGGAGTGCCCCCGGCTCAGTCCTTGGTCTCGTTCTCTGTCTCACTCGCTCCCAGCTCACCTGGTCCAGACCCATCACTGATAAGCCCCATATACATCTTCAGCCTGGACCTCTCTCCTAAACCCTGGCTTTGTTTATGTAGTGGCTTTCTGGATGTGGCAGCCAGCTCTAACATGGTTCCCAGAGATCCCTGCCAACTGATATTCACATTCATCACCTCTTCTTAGATGTGGGCGGGACCCAGTGATCCTCCTCTAGCAAAGAGAACATAGCAAAAGCGATGGGGTGTCCTTTCCAAGGTTAGGTTACAGAAAGACGATGACGTCAGTGCTGTCCGCTCCCTGAGGGAAGCTGGCTGTCATGTTGAGAGTATCTTTATGGAAAGGCTCACACCGCCAGGAGCAGAGGTCACCAGCCAAGAGCCCGTGAGGAACAGAATCCTACCAACAGCCCCATGGGGGAGCTTGGAAGCAGATCCTCCCCTACACAACTCTTTTTTTTTTTTTTTAAATATAATGCGGGGTCTCCCTATATTGCCCAGGCTGGTCTTGAACTCCTGGCCTCAGGCAATCCTCCCACCTTGGCTTTCCAGAGTGCTGAGACTATAGGCATGAGCCAGTATACCCAGTCAGGATACATTTTGGGGTGGATACTGTCATAGAGACATTTTCGTAGAGATGTGACATGTACTAGTTATCAAATTACCCCAAAATTAGCAGCTTAAGACAGCACATTTATTCTGTCTTAGTTTCTGCAGACAGGAGTCCAGACACAGCTTGCCTGGTTCTCTGATTCAGATTCTCTCAGGGTCTCACTCAGGATGTCTCTACTTTTATTTGCTTTTTAGAGACAGGGTTGCACTCTGTCACCCAGGCTGGAGTGCAGAGGTGCAATCACAGCTCACTGCAGCCTTGAACTTCTGGGTTCAAGTGATCCTCCCACCTCAGCCTCCTGAGTAGCTGGGAATACAGGTGTGCCACCACATCCAACTAATGTAAAAACAATTTTATTTTGGCCAGGCGCGGTGGTTCCCGCCTGTAATCTCAGCACTTTGGGAGGCTGAGGTGGGCGGATCACGAGGTCAGAAGATTGAGACCATCCTGGCTAACACGATGAAACCCCATCTCTACTAAAAATACAAAAAAAAATTAGCCAGGGGTGGTGGCAGCGCCTGTAGTCCCAGCTCCTCGGGAGGCTGAGGCAGGAGAATGGCGGGAACCTGGGAGGCAGAGCTTGCAGTAAGCCGAGATGGCGCCACTCACTCCAGCCTGGGCGACAGAGTGAGACTCTGTCTCAAAAAAAAAGAAAAAAATTTTTTTTTAAAAATTTTCTTAAAATGTGGGAGTGTAGCCTGGCATGCTCACACCTGTAATCTCAGCACTTTGGGAGGCTGAGGCGGGCGGATCACCTGAGATCAGGAGTTCAAGACCAGCCTAGCCAACATGGTGAAACCCTCTCTACTAAAAATATAAAAATTAGCAGGACATGGTAGCGGGTGCCTGTAATCCCAGTTACTCAGGAGGCTGAGGCAGGAAAATCGCTTGAATTCAGGAGGTGGAGGTTGCAGGGAGCCAAGATCACACCATCACACTGCAGCCTGGGCAACAAGAGTGAAACTCTATCTCAAAATAAATAAATAAGTAAGTAAATAAATAAATAAATAAATAAATAAATAAATAACAATTGGGGAGTGAATCCCAATCCACACTCCTGATTTTCTCCCATATACCTGCCCTAACCCCCAGTCTTTGCCACCTCTACCCTTCCATTGCTCAAGTTAAAGACCCAGGAGGCATCCTTGAGTCCTCTTGTTCTATCAGCCTGTATCTAACCCCTCAACACTCCCCATCAGCCCACCCTTCAATACAGATCCATATCCAACCACTTTATATCACCTCCCCTGCTACCTCCCTGGCCCAGGCCATCACCATCTCTTGCCCAGGCTATTGCAGTAGCAGCTCCTGACTGGCCTCCCCACGCCACTGTGTTCCCTTTACGGTCATACAGAGATTCTTCTTCTCCGCCCAGCCACCAGAGGGCTCCTATTGAAACCTGAGTCAGATCATGTCCCTCCTCTACTCCGCTCCTAACCTGCCAGGGCTCCCCACCACACTCAGAGTAGAAATCCCAATTCCTTACCACGGTATGCCAGCTGCTAAATAACCCAGTCCCCTGTCACCATCTGATGTCCTTTCTAACCACTTTGTCCGCCCCGCCTCCCTCTGCTGCAGCCATGCTGTCTTCCTTTCAGTCCCCCTAACACAGCCAGCACACTTCAGCCTCGGGGCCTTTGCACTCGCTGTGCCTTCTGCCTGGAATATTCTTACTCTAGCTATTCACCAGCTTCCTCTCTTGCTTAAAAGGCATCAGAGAGGCCTTCTCTACCAACCAGTGTGAAACAGCCCCTCCCTACCCCACCCATGTGTCTCTTTCCCACTTATTCTGCTACATTTTTTCATAACATGTACTATCACCTGACTTACTCTATACAGTTGCCTCTCCCACCACCCCCCAAAAATATGAGCACCATATTTACTTCACTGATGTTTTCCCAGCACCTAGTTTAATACCCAGCATGTAGCAGGTGCTTGATAAAGATTCATGGAATGAATGGACATAGACTCTCAGTTTTGTTTTTGTTTTTGTTTTTGTTTGGAGACAGAGTCTCTGTCACCCAGGCTGGGGTGCAGTGGCACCATTGCGGCTCAGTGCAACCTCCGCCTCCCAAAGTGCTGAGATTACAGGCATGAGTCACCAGGCCCGGCCTATGAGGGGCAAATTATTACTGCTCTTTCAGTCTCCTGTTCCTGCTCTTTTCTTCTCTCATTCAATTCTGCAGTCTCTGGTGAAGAATCTAGACACAGGTAGGAAAATGCCCACAAAGGATACGATTTCAGCCCCTTATTCCTTTCTTCCTTTCCCAGTCCTGTTCCCTTGTACCAACTGCTGCCACTAGACGCACCACCTCATCTCCATCTCACCGGTGGAAAACAAGTCTTTCTAACAGTGCAGGTGTCCCCGGGAAGAGCAGCACTCTAAGAGCTGTCACCCACCCCTGACACTTTCAGTCCATGAAGATCCCCCAGCCTTCCATCCTACTTTTCTTCATACAGTTTATTACTGTGTGACAGACCCTGAATTAGGAATTGAGGAATACCTGGGGAAGCAAGACACAGCCCACATTCCAAGGGGCTCCCAGCCTAGTGAAGGGCCAAGCCACTTGGGCTATTTGGACCCGGGACGATGGGTGCTAGAGGAAGCACTGGGGGCCGCAGGAGGAGGCCTTGGAGGTGGAGAGTCAGGGAAGTCTTCCTGGAGGAGAAAACCTGTAAACCGAGTCCTGGAAGATAGTATGATTTAGCCCTTAGGAAGGAGGGGAAGAAGGCTGGGTGCAGTGGCTCCCGCCTGTAATCCTAGCACTTTGGGAAGCTGAGGCAGGAGGATGGCTTGAGCCAGGGGTTCAAGACCAGCCTGGGCAATATAGTAAGACTTCATCTCTACAAAAAATTTAAAAATTAGGCCGGGCACAGTGTCTCATGCCATGCCTGTAATCCCAGCACTTTGAGTTTGGGCAGATCATTTGAGTTCAGGAGTTTGAGACCAACATGGCCAACATGGCGAAACCCCATCTATACCAAAAAATATAAAAATTAGCTGGGCGTGGTGCCAGATGCCTGTAGCCCCAGCTACTCGGGAGCCTGAGGCAGGAAAATCGTTGGAAGCCGGGAGGTGGAGGTTGCAGTGAGCCGAGATTGCTCCACTGCACTCCAGCCTGGGGTGACAGGGCAAGACTTTGTCTCAAAAAAAAAAAAAAAAAAAAAAAAAAATTAAAATTAGCCAAACACGGTGGTGCGCACCTGTATCCCAACTACTTGGAAGTCTGAAGTGGGCGGATCACTTGAGCCTGGGAGGCAGAAGTCGCATTGAGCCAAGATTGCACCACTCCCTCCAGCCTGGATGACAATGAGACCCTGTCTCAAAAAAAAAAAAAAAGAAAAGAAAAGAAAAGAAAAAGAAAAAGAAAGGAGGGAGGAAAAGGAAAGGTGGCAGCCTGAGAAGGTGCAGGTACCCCTGGGATAGCAGATCTGTACGCTCTTTTCAGTCATTTCCACCTAGGGTTACCGGAGGGGCTGTGTGCAGGGGATGATAGTGTCAAGAGGAAGCACGCAGGCATGGAACTTCCCCAGAGAGAAGAGGGTCTCCGCTTTCCCACGGCCTCTGTTCTTAGGTGTCTAACCACCAAATATTTCTTCAGCAACTTTCCCACCTGACTGTGGCTGCCTTTAACTCCAAGTCATTTCTAGCAATAGTGTCCCACGGAGGACAAACTTCATTCTCTGTCAGTTTCCCCCCACTGGTTCAAGATGCGTCAATGTTTCCATGAGGTTTACTTCTTTTCACCTCGCAGCCTTCACTCTCCATTTCCCTGGCCTCCTTTCCCCTAGTCCTCCCCACAGGACTTGCTACCTTTCTTCAGTCTCTCTCTTTTTTTTTTTTTTTTTAAAATGTTTTTGCTGTGTCACCCAGGCTGCAGTTCAGTGGCGCCAGGCTCTAGTGATCCCGCTTCAGCCATCTGAGTAACTGGGACTACAGGCACATGCCACCACACCTGGCTAATTTTTGTATTTCTTTGTAGAGACAGGGTTTCGCTATGTTGCCTGGGCTTGTCTTGAACTTCTGGGCTCATGTGATCCTCTGGGCTCTGCCTTCCAAAGTGTTGGGATTACAGGAGTGTACCACTGTGCCTGACCTCCTCAGTGTCTTCTGACTGTTGGTCTGTACACACGGACTAAAGCTTTGCCTGCCCCCCACTCCCACTGCATCACTGTCTCCACCCAGCAAGTGTTTTATGAAGGGCCCTGGGAGCCAGCCCTGGAGGAGGCTGCCTGGAGACAAGGACTGAGCCCCTGACTCCCAGACACACAGGGAAGATGCGCGGGGAAGATGCGCGGGGAAGCGCTCTCAGCCTCCCTCCCATGTCATCCTCTCACCAGTTATTAGTAAAACAGGGACTCCTTTAAATGCTTTTTTCCCACAAATGAATTATGATTTTATTCCCTGGGAAATAGTTTTTACAAATGCCTCTGATCATGTTTTGTTTCATTAACAAAGGATTTTTTTGTTTTGTTTTGTACCTATTTTGTTATTTTTTTAAAATTTTATTTTAGGTTCACAAGCACATGTGCAGATTTCTTTTCTTTTTTTTTGAAATGGAGTCTCACTCTGTAGCCCAGGTTGGATTGCAGTGGCATGATCTCGATTCACTGCAACCTCCGTCTCCTGGGTTCAAGCGATTCTCCTGCCTCAGCCTCCCGAGTAGCTGGGATTACAGGCGCTCACCACCACGCCTGGCTAATTTTTGTATTTTTAGTAGAGAAGGAGTTTCACCATGTTGGCCAGGATGGTCTCAATCTCTTGACCTTGTGATCTGCCCGCCTCAGCTTCCCAAAGTGCTGGATTCCGCAGTTTTGTTGTTGTTGTTTTGTTGTTTTGAGACAGGGTCTGCCTCTGTCACCCAGGCTGAAGTGCAATGGCGGGATCCCAGCTCACTGCAACCTCTGCCCCGTGGGCTCAAGCAGTTCTCCTGCCTCAGTGTCCCGAGTAACTAGAATTACCAGCACCCACCAACATGCCCGGCTAATTTTTGTATTTTCAGTAGAGATGGGGTTTCACCGCATTGGCCAGGCTGGTCTTGGACTCCTGACCTCAAGTGATCTGCTAGCCTCAGCCTCTCAAACTGCTGGGATTACAGGTGTGAGTCATTGCACTTGGCTGGATTTCACAGTTTTGTGATCCTCACCCTTCTCCAAACTTCCACCCTCTAGTAGGCTCCAATGTCTGTTGTTCCCTTCTTTGTTTCCATACGTACTCAGTACTCAGCTCCCACACGTAAGGGAGAACATGCAGTATTTTTTTTTTTCTGTTCCTGTGTTAGTTTGCTTAGGAAACAAGGGTTTTATGCATGTGTGTTTGGTGTATGATGTGTGTGTCTGTGCATCTGTGTTTTGTGTGTGAATGTATGCATTTGTGTGTGTGTGTATGTTCGTAATCTGGGTTTGTGCATGTGCATGTTTGTATTTGTGTCTGTTGTATCTATGTGTGTATGTTTGTGCATCTGTGTTTGTGTATGTGAATATGTGTGTGTATTTGTATATGTTGTGTTTGTGTGTATGTTTGTGTGTCTGTGTTTGTGTGAGTGTGTGTGTGTATTTGTATATGTTGTGTCTGTGAGTATGTTTGGGTATCTGTGTTTGTGTATGTGAATATGAGTGTGTATTTGTGTATGTTGTGTCTGTGTGTATGTGTGTTTGTATGTCTATGCTTGTATATGTGTGTGTGTGCTTGTGTATATGTAAAAGACTGAATTAAATAATTACTTGGTAGCTTCTGTATTGGAAGGGATTAAAAAGAAATAATTATCTGGTGATTGTTAGAAATAACTTTCATATTAAAGATACACAAAAATTTTTTTCAGACTTTACATGTTTTTAAAATCTCCTTCTGCCTCCTACCAAGGATACAGAAATGTATCCTGTGAGGGGCATCTTATTTAAAATGTATGTTTGGTTTCTCTCCCCCTGACAGTGTGGCACTGACAAGATGTCTTTTGTGAATGATGTGATGGAGAATGGATTTGAAGTCAACCTGCTTCTCAAACGGAGTTTTGGGGGAAATAAAGGATTCCTTTCAGAGGCATTGGGAGAAAGTACTTATAAAAGTGTCCCAGTGGCTGGGCACAGTGGCTCATGCCTGTAATCCCAACATTTTGGGGGGCCAAGGTAGGAGGATCGCTTGAGCCCAGGAGCTCAAGACCAGCCTGAGCTGGTCACTACAGGGCAACGTAGTGAGACCCTGTCTATAAAAAATAAAAAATAAATAAATAAAATTAAAAAACAAGAAAAGGCCGGGCGCGGTGGCTCAAGCCTGTAATCCCAGCACTTTGGGAGGCCGAGACGGGCAGATCACGAGGTCAGGAGATCGAGACCATCCTGGCTAACATGGTGAAACCCCGTCTCTACTAAAAATACAAAAAACTAGCCAGGCGAGGTGGCGGGCGCCTGTAGTCCCAGCTACTCGGGAGGCTGAGGCAGGAGAATGGCGTGAACCCGGGAGGCGGAGCCTGCAGTGAGCTGAGATCCGGCCACTGCACTCCAGCCCGGGCGACAGAGCAAGACTCCGTCTCAAAAAAACAAACAAACAAAAAAAAAAAAAACAAGAAAAGAAAAATAAAAAGTGCCCAAGCAATTAGGAGTCCTGTCAATTCAGCAAATAAACATTTTGCAGCTCGTTTTCAAGCGTTTCCCAGCTCCCAGCATCTTCCTCTCCAGCCTCCTCCCTGCTACCAGGACCTCAGCTTGGCCCCACCTGCCCCACCCTTTGATCTGAGGAACTCTTGCATTTTTTGGCCTGATTGGGATTATTTTATTTAGCATTTGATCACCTGTGTACAATAACCATCCACCTTCTCCACCTTCTGACATCCTGGAGCACACCTATGTTTCCCAAACATACGCATTCACACCTTCTTTCATTCATCAAAGTTTATTCATTCATCAAAACGTATGGCTTGTCAACTATATGCCTTGTGCTAAGTGAGGCAAAAATAAAAAGCAAAATGCAGTCTTGGCCCTGAATCAAGTAGAGAGCGTGTCAGGAAGTCATTACAGTACTATGTGATAAATCAGGTAAGAGAGGAAGTCCAAAGTGCTATGTTATCTCTATTTGTCAGTGATTCATTCAACGAATCTTTATTGAGTTCATACTAAATATATCAGGCCCAGTTCTAGATATTGGAGTGACAAAGGTGAAGAAACAGATAAATTCTGGCTCTCACAAAACCTACATTCTGAGGGGGAAGACAGATAGTAAGCAACAAAACATGCACATCTATATAATCATTTCAGCTATGATAGGTGCTGGGAAGAGAATAAGACAAGGTAGTATAATTGAGAGTTTGGTCCCAAATAACAAGACGTTGCCAGTCCTAGTAGTTCTGTCCTCTTGTGATTGACTGGCTCAGGAATACGCTCTTGACTCACTGGAGACGGGCAGCCAGGAGGCCTTTGGACACAGGATGTCTCTCTGGGGAAGGTGATGCTTAACACGACTGAGAAGGTCTGTGGGAAGGACATTTGAAGCAAAGAGCAAGTGCAAAGTTTCAAGCAAGGGGAGCAAGTCTAGGGTGTTCAAAGAACAGTCAGGAAGCCAGTGACTGGGGTGGGCGTGATGTTTCACACCTATAATCCCAGCACTCTGGGAGGCCGAGGCAGGCAGATCATCTGAGGTCAGGAGTTCAAAACCAGCCTGGCCAACATGGTGAAACCCCATCTCTACTAAAAATACAAAAATTAGCCAGGCATGGTGGCAGGCGCCTATAATCCCAGCTACTCAGGAGGCTGAGGCAGGAGAGTCTTTTGAACCCGGGACATGGAAGTTGCAGGGAGCCAAGATCGTACCATTGCACTCCAGCTAGAGTGACAAGAGTGAAACTCCGTCTCAAAAAAAAAAAAAAAAAAAAGAAAGCCAGCAACTGGAGCATGGTGAGGAGGGCATGGAAGACAAGGTGAACCAGTATGCCTTTCAATCCCTCTAATGTACCTTCCTGGGCCTCAGAGCAGAAAGCTAAAACCAACATTCTGGATGCCTTGGCAGATACAGTCTTGGAGGCTGCACCTGGAGAGTGAACTTGGGAAGGTGGAAGTGAGGCAGAGCCAATCTTCCTGCTGCCTTTGACTTTGCTGCTGGCAAGTAAGGTCATGGAGACTCCCTGGATCTCTGCAGCAACGTTCCAGTGTTTGATCGCTAGCTTAGTGAGCAGCTCTAGCTTCCTGATCCCTGTCTTCCTATCGGGAGCAGTGGCAGTGGCTCTCCTAGGGTGCCAGTTCAGTGGTGTTCCTTCAGGAGTTACTCCCAAAGGCCAAGCATGAAGCCTCCTATACCCCTCCTTCCAAGGATGTTGAAGGAAGCAAGTCCCTGTATTAAATCTCTTTCTGCTGCAAATACCTGGAGTGGTCTCTGGTTCTCTGCAACTGGGCCTGGGGGATGCAGAGGTTTGGGGGACCCAGCTCTCATCCTCCAGGAGACCCCACCATTAAGCAGAGAAGAACCCACCAATCCTACTCTCGTTTCCCACGACAGAGTCAAGTCCTTTTTCATAATGAAACATTTCTTCTAACTGCAGGGTAGTTCAAACTTGATCAAAGAATTGTGGGCAGTCTTTTTTTTTTTTTTTTTTTTTTTTGAGACGGAGTCTCGCTCTGCCGCCCAGGCTGGAGTGCAGTGGCCGGATCTCAGCTCACTGCAAGCTCCGCCTCCCGGGTTCACGCCATTCTCCTGCCTCAGCCTCCCAAGTAGCTGGGACTACAGGCGCCCGCCACGTCGCCCGGCTAGTTTTTTGTATTTTTAGTAGAGACGGGGTTTCACCATGTTAGCCAGGATGGTCTCGATCTCCTGACCTCGTGATCCGCCCGTCTCGGGCTCCCAAAGTGCTGGGATTACAGGCTTGAGCCACCGCGCCCGGCGGGCAGTCTTAATAAACATAAATCCACAAGTTTCTCTTTGCCACGTTTGTTGAATTGCTCAAATAATTTTTATTTTATTTTACATACTTTTTTTTAGAGACAGAGTCTCCCTCTGTTATCCAGGCTGGAGTGCAGTGGTGTGGTCACAGCTCACTGCAGCCTCACACCCCTGGGCTCAAGTAGTCCTCCTGCCTCAGCCTCTCAAGTTGCTGGAACTGCAGGCACATACCACCTTGCCTGGCTCTCCCTGCGGAAGAGGTCTCGCTTTGTTGCCCAGGCTGGCCTTGAACTCTTGGCCTTAAGTGATCCTCCCCACTCATCCTCCCAAAGTGCTGGGATCACAGGTGTGAGCTACTGTGCCTGGCCTCAAATACTTTAAGTAGAGGTGGCAGGCTTGATTTCCTTGGGCCATCTATTTCTGAATAGGTTACACTTGGCTAGATGTTCAATGACCTGCTCATTATTACACTTTTATAGACTAGCCAGGTATGGAGGTGATACTGGTCTGCATTTCCAGGTGACTTACCAATGAAAGTCAACACTTATAGAGTGCTACTGTGAGCCAGACCTGGACAAAAAGCACTGAGGGAGATTTTCCCTCCAGGTGCTTACCGTTTAGTGGACAGAAATACGTAAATAAGCCATCAGAACCAACACTGATTGAGTGTTTACCAGGTACTGCTCCAAATGCTTTACATGAATGAACCAATTTATTTTTCAAGACAGTGAAATAAATCATATTGTTTTTCCTATTTTACATATAAGGAAACTGAGGCCCTGTGTTCCTGCCCTCGAGGTGCTCACAAGGTAGGAGGGAAAGCTGACAGCTAAGTACATTAATTGTGATATGGAATAATAAAGGGTTTGGGGGTACCAAGGGGTAGGTTAACTCTTCGTAGGTGACTTACTGGTAAGAAAGCCTTCTTTGGAGAGGTGACACACAAGCTGGGTTTTGAAAAATGAAAAATGAAGACAGTCTGCAAGGTCAATGGTTGTGGGGTGGAAGGTAGGTCAAGGGTCAGGGTTAGGGCAGAAGGCATTCCAGATGGAGGGCATGGCAAGTGCAAAGACAAGGTGGTGTGGAACAGGATGGTGTGTTGCAGGAAGTGGGAGCTCAGTTGGGTTGCAGCAGTGCTAGTGGGTAGCAGCTGGAGGGGAGGCTGGAGAGTGAGCAGCTGCCATGTCTTGAAGGGGACGCCTGTCTGCCGCCCGCTACCTCTCATCACCCCCAGCCCCCACTACTGTGCTGAGTTTACATTTTTCTCTGGGGCAGTAGTAAAGGTTGTAATTCATCCATTAGAGTATTGTGAAATCAGTTAAGCAGGTCAAAAAGGAATAGAATGGAACAGACTAGACTGGAATAAGATAAAGATGCAATGTTCTCGTATTAAGAGTAAATGCCATTCTGAAAAATGCGTCCATTTTATATATTGTGATAGAGGCTGCAAGTTTTCCATCAATCCATTCTCCTCTTCTGTATCTTAATAATCAAATCCCTGGCTGGGCGCAGTGGCTCACACCTGTAATCCCAGCACTTTGGGAGGCCGAGGCAGCAGATCACCTGAGATCAGGAGTTCGAGACCAGCCTGACCAACATGGTGAAACCCCGTCTCTACTAAAATTACAAAAATTAGCCGGGCATGGTGGCGTATGCCTGTAATCCCAGCTACTTGGGAGACTGAGGCAGGAGAATCACTTGAACCTGGGAGGCAGAAGTTGCCGTGAGCCGAGATAGCGCCACTGCACTGCACTCCAACCTAGGCAAGAGAGCGAGACCATCTCAAAAAAAAATAATAATAATTAAATAAATAATCAAATCCCTGAGTCTTGGCACTTTGGCTTCCCAGCTAGAGACTACATTCTCCAGCTTCCTCTGCAGTCAGGTGTAGAAATGTGACTAAGTCCTGACCAATAGGATGTGAGCAGAAGTGGTGTGTGTCACTTCTAGGTCACACTCCTAAAACAAATAGGTATGCACTCCTTTGTGTCTTTGTGTCTTTCTGTCCTTCCGGGGGCTGGGATGCAGACATGCTAGTAGGAACTGGAGCAGCCACCTCGGGCCTGGAGTTGGAAGCTGTGTATTGAGGGTTAACACCCTGAGGCCTGAAAAGCCCAGCCCTAGACTGTAAAAGAGAAGTCAACTTATGTGAAAGAGAAGTGAATTTCCACCTTATTTAAGGCACTGTTACATATCTGTTACATTATCTCAAAACAATCCCTAATACACATACGCACATACATGCACATGTGTATGTGTTCATATATGTATATATGTATGTGTTTACACACACATATGACAAACTATACTGTAAATTATATTTATTACTATGGCTTTGTGGGGGAAAAATAAAGAGAAACTACCTGTCTTTAAAAGATGTTTTGGCCGGGCACAGCGGCTCATGCTTGTAATCCCAGCATTTTAGGAGGCCGAGGCACACGGATCACTTGAGGACAGGAGTTCAAGGCCAGCCTGGCCAACATGGTGAAACCCCATCTCTACTAAAACTACAAAAAAAATTAGCCAGGCATGGTGGTGGGTGCCTGTAATCCCAGCTACTTGGGAGGCTGAGGCAGGAGAATTGCTTTGAACCCAGGTGTCGGAGGTTGCAGTAAGCCAAGATCCTGCCATTGCGCTCCAGCCTGGGTGACACAGTAAGACTCAGTCAAAAAAAAAAGAAAAAAAAAGGTGAGCAATGCAATCAGATTCATGTTCCCAAGCTGAAAGGAATCATAAGGATCACTTAGCCCAGTTATTCCTTCTTATAGATGGAAAATCTGAGCCCATTGAGGTTAAGCAAATTATTCAAGGTCCTGAGGCTCAGTGGCAAGAGCTAGTTTGCGAACCCTGATTTCTGAATCCAAGACCAGATGTCTTCAGTGTCACCAGGTGACAAAGATTCATTTATCTTGCTCTCTCTTTCAATCCTCAAATACATTTCAACATCACTTTATTCCTCTAATTTTCTAATTAATTTAATTCAATTCAACAAATATTTATGTATAACCCTATTATATACTAGGTTATGAAGACAGAGGAATAACCTTCATAAAATTATCCTTAGCTAGTATCAAAAATAGATACAGAAGTAAATATTTATTGGGTTTATGCATGGATTCATATATGTGCATATCTTTCCTAGCTCTAACCACTGAGAGGGCATAGGAGCAATGATATCCTCGTAGCAACTGAGCACATCTAGAGCTCAGATTTTTAAAAAAATAGATTTAGGGGGTACAAGCTCATATTTGTTACAGGGATATATTGAACAGCTGGGCTTTAAGCATGACCATTGCCCAAATAGTGTGCATTGTACCCATTAAGTAACTTCTCATCCCTCACACCCTTCCCATCCTCCTCCCTTTCCAAGTCTCCAGCGTCTATTATTCCACCCTCTGTGTCCATGTGTACACATTATTTAGAGCCCACTTATAAATGAGAACATGTGGTATTTGACATTCTGTTCCTTTTTTTTTTTGAGACAGAGTCTCACTCTGTTGCCCAGGCTGGAGTACAGTGGCGCAATCTCGGCTCACTGCAGCCTCCGCCTCCCGGGTTCAAGTCATTCTCCTGCCTCAACCTCCCAAGTAGCGTGTCACCACACCCCGCTAATTTTTGTATTTTTGGTAGAGATGGAGTTTTGTCATGTTGGCCAGGCTGGTCTCGAACTCCTGACCTCAAGTGATCTGCCTGCCTTGGCCTCCCAAAGTGCTGAACCACCATGCCCAGCAGGACTTTTTGTTTCTGAGTACTCCACTTCAGATAATGGCCTCCAGTTCCATCCATGTTGCTGCAAAAGAAATAATTTCATTTTTTTATAGCTGAGTAGTATTCCATAGTATGTATATTTTATTTATATATATTATAAATATAATATGTATAATAGCCATTTTGACTAGTATAAGGTGATACCTCATTATGGTTTTAATTTGCATCTCTCTGATGATTAGTGATGCTGAGCATTTTTCATGTGCTTGTTGGTCATTTGTATGTCTTCTTTGAAAAGTGTCTGTTCATGTCATTTGCCCACATTTAAATGGAGTTATTTGTTTTTTTCTTGTTGTATGGTTTGAGTTCCTTGTAGATTCTTCATATTAGTCCTTTGTTGGATGCATACTTTGCGAACATTTCCTTCCTTCCTTCCTTCCTTCCTTCCTTCCTTCCTTCCTTCCTTCCTTCCTTCCTTCCTTCCTTCCTTCCTTCCCTTTTTTTTTTTTTTTCAGGATCTCACTCTGTCACCCAGGCTGGAATGCATGGAGTGTAGTGGCATGATCATAGCTCACTGTAGCCTCAAACTCCAAGACTCAAATTATCCTCCCACCTCAGCCTCCAGAGTAGCTGGGACCACCAGTGCGTGCTACCATGCCTGGCTAAGGTTTTCATTTTACTGTTTTGTAGAAATGGGGTCTCACCATGTTGGCCAGGCCAGCCTTGAACTCCTGGGCTCAAGCAATCATCTCACCTCAGCCTCCCAAAGTTCTGGGATTATAGGCATAAGCCACTACACTCGGCCTGCAAATATTTTCTCACATTCTGTAGGTTGTATGTTCACTCTGTTGATTATATCTTTTGCTATGCAGAAGCTTTTTCATTTAATAAAGTCTCATTTGTCTATTTTTGCATTTTCTTTTGAGTTCTTACTGATGAATTATTTGCTTAGGCCAATGTCTAGAATTTTCCTAGATTTTCTTCTAGAGTTTTTGCAGTTTCAGGTCTTACATTTAAGTTTTTAATCCATCTTGAGTTAATTTTGTATATGGTAAGAGATATGGGTCCAGTTTCATTCTTTAGCATATGGCTATCCAATTTTCCCAGCACCATGTATTGAGTAGGGTGTCCTTTCCCCAGGATAAATTTTTGTCAGCTTTGCAAAGACCAGTTGACTGTAAGTATGTGGCTTTTTTTCTGGATTATTTATTCTGTTCCATTGATCTATGTGCCTATTTTTACACCAGCACCATGCTGTTTTGGTTACTATAGCCTTGTAGTATAATTTGAAGTCAAATAATATGATACTTCCAGCTTTGTTCTTTTTGCTTAGGATTACTTTGGCTATTTGGGCTTAAGCCCAGGAGGTTGAGGCTGCAGTGAGCCAAGAATGTGCCACTGCACTCTAGCCTGGACAACAAGCAAGACCCTATCTCTTAAAAAAAAAAAAAAATAGCCTGGGCGCAGTGGCTCATACCTGCAATCCCAGCACTTTGGGAGGCCGAGGCGGGTGGATCTCAAGGTCAGGAGTTCAAGACCAGCCTAGTCAAGATGGTGAAACCCCATCTCTACTAAAAATTTTAAAAAGTTAGCCAGGCATGGTGATGGGCACCTGTAATCCCAGCTACTTGGGAGGCTGAGATAGGAGAATTTTTTGAACCCAGGAAGTGGAGGTTGCAGTGAGCTGAGATCACACCACTGCACTCCAGCCTGGGTGAGAGAGCGAGACTCCATCTAAAAAATAAATAAATAAAAATTAAATAAATAAATAAATAATATAAAAATAAAAATAAATTTATTGAGACCTGTTTTGTGGCCCAACGTAAGGTCTACCTTGGAGAATGTTCCGTGTGCTGATGAGAAGAATGTATATTCTGTTGTTGTTGGGTAGAATATTCTGTGAATGTCTCTTAGGTCCATTTGGTCTAAAGTCCACTTTAAATCCAGTGCTTCTGGCCGGGCACGGTGGCTCAAGCCTGTAATCCCAGCACTTTGGGAGGCCGAGACGGGCGGATCATGAGGTCAGGAGATCGAGACCATCCTGGCTAACACGGTGAAACCCCGTCTCTACTAAAAAATACAAAAAACTAGCCGGGCAAGGTGGCGGGCGCCTGTAGTCCCAGATACTCCGGAGGCTGAGGCAGGAGAATGGCGTGAACCCGGGAGGCGGAGCTTGCAGTGAGCTGAGATCCGGCCACTGCACTCCAGCCTGGGCGACAAAGCCAGACTCTGTGTCAAAAAAAAATAATAATAATAAATAAATAAATAAATCCAGCGATTATAGGCATAAGCCTATAGATTTTCTTTCTCGATGATCTATCTAGTGTGTCAGTGGGGGTGCTGAAGTCCCCCACTATTATTGCATTCCTGTCTATCTCTTTTCTTAGGTCATACTAGTAGTATTTGTTTGATGACTCTTGGTGCTCCAATGTTGGGTGCATATGTATTTAGGACTGTTGTATCGTCTTGTTGAATTAATCCTTTTATCATTATATAATGACCTTCTTTATCTTTTTTTTTTTTTTTGAGATGGATTCTTGCTCTGTCGCCCGGGCTGGAGTGCAGTGGCCCGATCTCAGCTCACTGCAAGCTCCGCCTCCCAGGTTTACACCATTCTCCTGCCTCAGCCTCCCGTGTAGCTGGGACTACAGGCGCCCGCTACCTCGCCCAGCTAGTTTTTTGTATTTTTTTAGTAGAGACGGGGTTTCACTGTATTAGCCAGGATGGTCTCGATCTCCTGACCTCGTGATCCGCCCGTCTCGGCCTCCCAAAGTGCTGGGATTACAGGCTTGAGCCACCGCGCCCGGCCTATCTTTTTTTTTTTTTTGAGATGGAGTCTCACTCTGTCCCCCAGGCTGGAGTGCATTGGTGCGATCTCGGCTCACTGCAACCTCCGCCTCCCGGGTTAAAGTGATTCTCCTTCCTCAGCTTCCCGAGCAGCTGGGACTACCGGCATGCACCACCACGCCCAGCTAATTTTGTATTTTTAGTAGAGACAGGGTTTCACCATGTTGGCCAGGCTGGTCTCGAACTCCTGACCTCAGGTGATCCACCCACCTCAGCCTCCCAAAGTGCTGAGATTACAGGAGTGAGCCACCGTGCCTGGCCTATCTTTCTTTCTTTTTTTTTTTTTTTTACTGTTGTTGATTTAAAGCCTGCTTTGTCTAAGTATAGCTACTCCTGCTCACTTTTGGTTTCCATTTGCATAGAATATCTTTTTCCAACCCTTTACGACCTTCAGTCTATAAGTGTCTTTACCAGTTAGATGGATTTCTTGTGTATATGATTGGATTTTTTTTCTTATCCACTCCACCACGGATTTGGCTTTTAAATAGCATTCTTCAATAAAAGAAACCAAGGTTTCTTGGAGAAGTAGTTGATTTCAGTGCTGGGAAGGGAAAACACAGGAGGAACTCGGAGTAGTTTATGGTGGCAGAGAGAAAGTGCTCAAAAAAGGATGGGAGCTCATTGAAAGGACTCGGGAACCAACCTGAAAGAGCTCCCAATGGCTAAAGCTGAAGCAGTTTGAGCAACCAAATAATTAACAATAGTAATGGATTCTATAACCCATAGAATAAAATACATATCCATGAGTCCATACTGATACAAATAACTGAATAAACAAAATGACCTTCTTTACTTATCTAGATGACTGGAAATGTGAGAATGTCAATACTCATAGCTGTGGGTAGGCTTGAATAATTATACTTTGTAGTATCTGGAATTAAAACCACTTGTAGGCCAGGCGCGGTGGGTCACGCCTATAATCCCAGCACTTTGGGAGGCCAAAGCTGGCAGATCACCTGAGGTCGGGAGTTCGAGAGGAGCCTGACAAACACATGGAGACACGCTGTCTCTACTAAAAATACAAAAATTAGCTGGGTGTGGTGGTGCGTGCCTGTAATCCCAGCTATTTGGGAGGCTGAGGCAGGAGAATCGTTTGAACCCAGGAGGCAGAGGTTGCAGTGAGCTGAGATCATGCCATTGCACTCCAGCTTGGGCAACAAGAGCAAAACTCTGTCTCAAGAGAAAAAGAAAAAAAAAAAACCACTTGTAGTAGACAAGTGGTTTTGTCCACCACAAGTGGCTTATCTCTGTCACTCAACAGTCTTGTCATCCTCACCATCTATAAAGTGGGAATAAGATCATCTATCTTGCTTACCTCATGATTCTCCAAAGAAATAAAGTATATAAAAGGAAGTGGCTGGGTGAGGTGACTCACACCTCTAATCCCAGCACTTTGGGAGGCCAAGGTGGGCAGATCACTTGAGCTCAGGAGTTTGAGACCAGCCTGAGCAGTGTGGCAAAACCCTGTCTCTACAAAAAATACAAAAATTATCCGGGAGTGGTGGTGTGTGCCTGTAGTCCCAGCTATTCAGGAGGCTGAGGCAGGAGGATCACTTGAACCTCAGAGACAGAGGTTGCAGTGAGCTGAGATTGTGCCACTGCACTCAGCCTGGGAGACAGAGCCAAACGCTGTCTCAAAAAGAAAAAGAAAAAGAAAAAATTTCCTTAATCATCAAGTACTCCAATCACCTATGTCATAACATAGTTGATACTCCTTATTTGTGGATTGTGTATTTATGAATTTGCCTACATGCCAAAATGTATTTGTGACCCCAAAATCAAAACTCATAGTGCTTTCACAGTCATTGCAAATATGTGCAAAGTGGTGAAAATTTTGAGTCACCCAGCCGGGAACAGTGGCTCATGCCTGTAATCCCAACGATTTGGGAGGCTGAAGCAAGAGGATCACTTGCACCCAGGAGTTCAAGATCAGCCTGGGCAACACGGCAAGACCCCATCTCTACACACACACACAGAAAATACAAAAATTCGAGTCACCCAATGTGCATGAGTTGCTCAGTGTTCCCCCCTGAGGTGGAACAAAGCAATGCTCTGCCTCCTTGTTTGCGCTCTCAGACTGTCAACAATTGTCCTTTTGGTGGTATATTTAGTGCCACAGTTTTTGCATTTTTGTGCTCTTTGTTGGTGGTTTTACTGTTTAAAACAGGCCTTGCTCTTGCCCTTCCTCTTTCTGCTATGTGAAGACACAGTGTTCCTCCGTCTCCTCTCTGGATGATACAGCAACAAGGTGCCATATTGGAAGGAAGCAGAGAACATCCCTCGCCAAATAATCAATCCTGCTGGTGCCTTAATCATGAACTTCTCAGCCTACAGAACTCAAGAAGGCCATCACCATATGTGAGCTGATCGATCTTGGACTTCCAAGCCTCCAGAACTATGCTGCTCATTTGAAAGTATGATTACTGCTGTTCCAAAACAACAAAAGCTTTGCAGGGAATTCATCCGTGAACAGTAGCAGAAACTTTCATTGCTGTATTAATTATCCCATGCAGAATTTCCGGATTCAACAAATCTTTTTACCCTGTTCTTAAAAGCACCATATTACTAAGAATAGGAGTGTTCCACCTCTTTAAAGACATGCGTCTGTACAGTATCTTTTATATATTGCTTCTCACTTTATGTCATCTTCAGAGCTTAATTTTAAATATTAAATGTCTCTTAACTAATGTAGAATAAAAACCAGTAACCCATTTAACAATTAAAAATAAATTTAAAAAATAATAAAATAGCCCTCAAAGGCAGTGCTGTGGTGCTATCTTATCTTTCTATGCACAAGAAGCTATAATGTGCCTTACAGAGAAAATATATGTGTCAGATAAACTTTATTAAAGCATGAGTTATAGCACTGTTTTATATATATATACACACACATATATATACACATATACATATATACATATACATATATACACACATATACATATATATGTATATATATGCATACACATACATTGGAGACAGGATTTCACTGTGTCACTCTGTCTGGAGTGCAGTGATGCAATCACGGCTCATTACAGCCTCAATCTTCCTGTCTCAGGCTATCCTCCCACCTCAGCCTCCCAAGTACCTGGGACTACAGGTGCACACCACTACACCCAGCTAATTTTTTTTAGTTTTTTTGTTGATATGGAGTCTCACTATGTTGCCCAGGCTGATCTTGAACTCCTGAGTTCAAGCAATCCTCCGACCTTGGCCTCCAAAAGTGCTGGGATTACAGGTGTGAGCCACCACACCCAGCCAACAATTTATATTACATAAATGTCTTTAAACAGAAACACTCATATTATAAAATAAGGTTATGTATAGATTAGTTGATGAAAATGTTGTGACCAGAGGCTTGCAGAACCTAACCCTGTATTTCCCCCAGGAGTAATGGTTCAGTAATCACTAATTCAGTGTTCATGGCAACTTTATAGAACATAACTACTTCAAATAATAAGAGTCAACTACATTTAGTAAAACATTCCATGTTCCTGGTCCACCTGTACTTGTTTTTTTTTTTTTTTTTTTTTGAGATGGAGTTTCGCTCTGTCGCCCAGGCTGGAGTGCAGTGGCACGATTTCGGCTCACTGCAAGCTCCGCCTCCCGGGTTCCCGCCATTCTCCCGCCTCAGCCTCCGAGTAGCTGGGACTACAGGCGCCGCCACCTCGCCCGGCTAGTTTTTTGTATTTTTAGTAGAGACGGGGTTTCACCGTGTTAGCCAGGAGGGTCTCGATCTCCTGACCTCGTGATCCACCCGCCTCGGCCTCCCAAAGTGCTGGGATTACAGGCTTGAGCCACCGCGCCCGGCTGTACTTGTTTTAATATAGTCTCAAGTATTCCTTACAACATAGTAGGAAAATGTATTTATCTAAGGCTCCTACCAGTCATCTAAGCATTGAAGTTTGCTGGTTTGTCTACCACTTTCTAACCCCTGACAGATATCTGATTAGCTGGGCACTTTGTGGTCCTAATTTTTCTCAAGTAGGTTGATAGTTTTTCCTGATTTCTATATTCAGTTTTTGCCAATTTCAGAGAGAAAATACTTACCCTGGTGACAGACACTTGATTGTTTTTCAAAAATTTCCTGTCAGTCAGGTGTGGTGGGTCACGCCTGTAATCCCAGCACTTTGTGGGGCTGAGGTGAGAGAGTCACTTGAGGCCAGGAGTTTGAGACCATCCTGGGCAATGTAGCGAGAGCCTGTCTCTGCAAACAAGATTTTTTAATTGGCCAGACATGGTTGGTGTGCACCTGTTGTCCTAGCTACTTGGGAGGCTGAGGTGAGAGGATCGCTTGAGCCCAGGAGGTTGAGGTTACAGTGAACTAAGATTGTGCCACTGCACTTCAGCCTCGGTGTCAGAGCAAGACCCCCACCTCTTAAAAAAAAAAAAAAAAAAAAAAAAAAAAAAAAAAAACAGAAAAGTTGAGGCCAGATGGTGGTGGCTCATGCCTATAATCCCAGCACTTTGGGAGACCAAGGTGGGATGATCATTTGAGGCCAGGAGTTTGAGACCAGCCTGGCCAACATGGCAAGATCCCATCTCTACAAGAAATACAGAAATTAGCTGGGTGTGGTGGTGGGTGCCTGTAGTCCTAGCAACTCAGGAAGCTGAGGTTCGAGGATCACCTAACCCCGGGAGGTCGAGGCTGTGGTGAGCCGTGATTGTGCCACTGCACTCCAGCCTGGGTGACAGAGTAAGACCCTGTCTCAAAAAAAGTAAAAAAAAAAAAATTAAATTAAATTAAAAATTAAAAAGAAGAAAAGTTGAAAAAATAGTAAGATGAGCACTCATATACCCTCCACTCCAGTTAGATACTTAGATGCCACGATTGCTATCATTTTGTCAGTTTACCATGCTCTCTCTCTCCACACACACTTTTCTTTTTCTTTTGCTTACTTCTTACATTTGAAATTAAGTTTTGATTTAAAAAAATGAAATCAAGATACTTCACGTCAAAATATGTCATGCATCTCCTAAAAATAAGGACATGCTCTTATACAATGACAATATCCTTAACACACCTAAGAAAAAGAGCAATAATTTTCTAATATCTTCTAATATCCAGTGAACATTCAAATTTCCCCAGTTGTGCCAAGAATGACAGAAACATGACATTGAATATCCCCAACTGTGTAGTAGCCATATATTCAAACCAAAAGGCTGGGCGCGGTGGTTTATACCTGTAATTCCAACACTTTGGGAGGTGGAGACGGGTGGATTACCTGAGGTTAGGGGTTCGAGACCAGCCTGACCAACATGGTGAAACCCTGTCTCTACAAAATACAAAAAAAATTAGCAGGGCGTGGTGGAGCATGCCTGTAATCCCAGCTACTAGGGAGGCTGAGGCAGGAGAATTGCTTGATCCCAGGAGGCAGAGGTTGCAGTGAGCCAACATTGCACCATTGTGGTTCAGCCTGGGCAACAGAGAGAAACTCCAGCTCAAAAAAATATATATTAGGGTGTATGGCCAGCCAATGGATTTATTGGACAACAAGCCAGAGGACCCCTTTCATTTCTCTGAGGCCTCCAAGAGCAACCGTCCACACCCTGCTTCCTCTTCCCCTCACACAGGGGCTCCTGCCCCTCCAGAGAGCAATGCCCCAGCCACCCTGCCGCCCCAGGAGTGTCCCGAGTACAGCTTCCCCTTGCCCAGGAGAACACACAGGGGCTTCTCCAGGATTCTTCTTGGCCTCATTTTTATGATCCTCATTCAGTTAATTCCATTTCAGGAAATCCCAAACACAAATTTTCTCTTCTTTTTTATTCCTTTTGTAAACCCAAAGACACCCTAATTATGACTTGTCCAAGAGGATTACTAGTAGCATACATTTATTAAGGAAGAGAGAATCCATACAGCCAAGCTTTCAGGATAAAATAGGTATAATAAGCATCTGGAGGTTCCATCTGATAATTTTAAAGTACTTTAAACCTCTTTTAACATCCACCTCTGTCACACTCACCCATTCTCCACCAATTAAACTTGCTGTGCTACAAAAGCATCAGTCTTCAAGAGACAACAGAAGCTACTTCTTATTATTTGATTATTATTTTAGAATTATTTTTATTTTTAATTGACACATAATCATTGTATATATTTATGGGGTACAATGTAATGTTTTTGTACGTGTATACATTGTATAGAAATCAAATCGAGGAGAAGGAAGGAAACGTCTTCTGATTTCCATGGTATAAATACTCCTGCCATGGCTACCAATGTGATGTCCATTGGCTCATGAAACTCCTGAACATTTTTCACAGTCAGTTTTCCCCAGCTGTCACAAGCTGGCTCCAGCACAACACGGGGCAAGAGGGTCTAGAAACCAGGTCATCCATCAAATAGTCAGAGGACCGACACCCCTTGATTGGGAGTGAAGAGATTTCAGGGGAACAAGTCAGGAGTCCTTAACTATTTGAAGACCTGTTGTAGGGGAGAGTTATCAGATTCATGTAGTCAGACAGTGGAGCTAGGACCAAAATACAAGGTAGGCCCAGCTCAGTGGCTCACATCTGTAATCCCAGCACTTTGGGAGGCTGAGGCAGGCAGATCTCTTGAGGCCAGGAGTTCAAGATCAGCCTGGCCAACATGGTGAAACCCTGTCTTTACTAAAATACAATAATTAGCCCCGAGTGGTGGCATATGCCTGTAGTTTCAGCTACTTGGGAGGCTGAGCCAGGAGAATCACTTGAACCCGAGAGTTGAAGGTTGCAGTGAGCCGATATCGCGCCATTGCACTCCAGCCTGGGGGACAGAGCCAGGCTCCCTCTCAAAAAAAAAAGAGAGAGGGTCAGGCGCGATGGCTTATGCCTGTAATCCCAGCACTTTGGGAGGCCAAGGCTGGTAGATCAGGAGTTTGCGACTAGCCTGGCCAACGTGGTGAAACTCCATCTAGACTAAAAATTCAAAAATTAGCTGGCCGTGGTGGCAGGCGCCTGTAATCTCAGCTACTCGGGAGGCTGAGGCAGGAGAATCACCTGAACCCGGGAGGCGGAGGTTGCAGTGAACTGAGATTGTGCCACTGCACTCCAGCCTGGGCAACAGAGTGAGATTCCTACTCAAAAAAAAAAAAAAAAAGAGAGAGAGAAAGAAGGTAGCAGAAGACAAATAACAACTCGAAACAAGGAAGACTTTTCTAACTGTCTTGGGAGGGGAATACACTCAGCTAAGGGAGAATGCCTATCTATATGGTGGTGCTGATTCCTGCGCTAAGGAGGGAGCTCTAGACAACAAGATGGACCAAGATGTAAGGCAGGAGGGGATGGGGAGATTGACTGGAAAGAGCAAACTCAAATGTCTGAGTCCACAATCCACTGTTTTGTCTGAGCTCTAGAATCCCAAAGTATTGTTTTCATAGCAATTGTATAGTATTTCAGCCACCTCATGTGTTAACTCAGCATTTGAGGGCAGAGCTGAGAGCTCAACCTCCATTTGTAATGTGGTTTCTATAGGAAGATGTGTTGGATTTCAAGCAAATGATACACAAACAAATTTTTGAAACATGACCCTTCAGGAGCAGAGAACTGCCTGCTCTTCTTTTCACTGGTTCTTAAACTCCTTAACACATCCAGCTGTCCTCATGCTACTGTTCCTGGGTTTGGGGATTAAGTCTATGCTTGTCTTATTAAATTATCATTTTCTAAACTTCAAATTCCCGGATGAGTTTGACCAGACAGGAAAGAAGGAAACCCAAGACCTGGCCCCTTCGGAGTCAGATTTTTCCAACCTAGGCCGAGGCGGGCGGATCACTTGAGGTCAGGAGTTCCAGACCAGCGTGGCCAACGTGATGAAACCCTGTCTCCACTAAAAATACAAAAATTAGCCGGGAGGCCAGGCGCGGTGGCTCACACCTGTAATCCCAACACTTTGGGAGGCCGAGGCGGGTGGATCATGAGGTCAGGAGTTCGAGACCAGCCTGGGCAATATGGTGAAACCCCGTCTCTACTAAAAATACAAAAAAACTAGCCAGGCATGGTGGCACATGCTGGTAGTTCCAGCTACTCAGGAGGCTGAGGCAGCAGAATCACTTGAACCCAGGAGGCAGAGGTTGCAGTGAGCCAAGATCGTGCCATTACACTCCAGCCTGGGCAGTAGAGGCAGACTCCGTCTCAAAAAAAAAAAAACAACAAAATTAGCCTAGCATGGTAGTGCACATCTGTAGTTCCAGCTACTTGGGAGGCTAAGGCAGGAGAATCACTTGAACCTGGGAGGCAGAGGCTGCAGTGGACCGAGATCGCACCGTTGCACTCCAACCTGGGTGACAGAGGGAGACTCCGTCTCAAGGAAAAAAAAAAAAAGAAGATTTTTACAACGTAGCTTTATTAGTTTGTCTGAAGTAAATGCCTAGGTTGATAGATAATCCTGCCCCCTCCCCACTTCCCAAGAAACCTGCTGTGACACCTGCAGCCAACATTCTCTTTTTAGGCCCCCAGTAGTGATTTGTATCTCTATAAAGCAGACAACATGTTTTGGTGCTGGGTTACCATTTACTTTATAATGTTATTATGTATCCTCTCGTCTGCTCTCTAGTTGTTCCGTGTACCCTACACCTGCCTTTTCATAAAACTGTATGCTTTGACCTTACATTAACCTATAACATACTCATCTGTTAGAGCCTCCAAAAAGCCAAGGACAGCAGCAACACAGTGTGGGTTTTTTTGTTTTTTGTTTTTTTGTTTTTTTGAGACGAGGCCTTGCTCTGTCGCCCAGGCTGGAATGCAGTGGCATGATCTCAGCTCACTGCAGCCTCCACCTCCTGGGTTCAAGCGATTCTCTTGCCTCAGGCTCCTGAGTAGCTGGGGTTACAGGTGTGTGCCACCACGCCCTGCTGATTTTTAGTAGAGACGGGTTTCACCACGTTGGCCAGGCTGATCTTGAACTCTTAACCTCAGGTGATACTCCTGCCTCAGCCTCCCAAAGTGCCGGGATTACAGGTGTGAACCACTGCGCCTGGCCAGCAATGCAGTGTGTAAGGAAAGACTCTAAAGTTGGCGACACATAAACTTAGAATTCTACTCTGCCATTTACTAGCCATGTGACCTTGGTAAATTATTCCATTTTGGAGTCTTGATTTACTAGTCTCTAAAAGGGAAATGACTGTACACTTATAAAGTGTCTGTCACATGCTAGGCACCCAATAAATCATCATGCCCATAAATAAGCACATGATGTATGACACCACTTAAATAAAATCCTACAACAGGCAAACCTAATCTACAGTGACAGAAAGCAGATCTGTGGTTGCCTGGGGCCAGTGAGGATGGGATGGGGAGATTGACTGCAAAGGGCCCAGGGAACTTTTGGGGGAGGTGGAAATGTTCTATATCCTGATTGTGGTCATGGTTACAGGGGCCTGTACATTTGTCAAAACACATCAAACTGTGTGCTTAAAATGAGTGCTATTTAGTGTATGTAAATTACCCCTCAATAAAGTTTTTTTAAAAAAACATGTATTATCTTTTTTTTTTTTTTTTTTCCTTGAGAGGAAGTCTTGCTCTGTCACCCAGGCTGGAGTGCAGAGGCACAACCTTGGCTCACTGCAACCTACACCTCCTGGGTTCAAGCGATTCTCCTGCCTCAGCCTTCCGAGTAGTTGGCATTACAGGTACCCGCCACCACATCCAGCTAATTTTTGTATTTTAGTAGAGACGAGGTTTCACTGTGTAGGTCAAGCTGGTCTCGAACTCCTGACCTCAAAAGATCCACCCACCTTGGCCTCCCAAAGTGCTGGGATTACAGGTGTGAGCAACCGCACCTGGCCATATTTCCTTTCTTTCTCCATCAATTAAAATACGTTGGATTTGGCTGGGCACAGTAGCTCACGCCTGTGATCCCAGCACTTTGGGAGGCCGAGGTGGGTGGATTACCTGATGTCAGGAGATTGAGACCAGCCTGGCCAACATGACGAAACCCTGTCTCTACAAAAATATAAAAATTAGCTGGGCGTGGTGGTGCGTGCATGTCTGTAACCACAGCTACTTGGGAGGCTGAGACAGGAGAATTGCTTGGAACCTGGGAGGAGGCTGCAGTGAGCCAAGATAATGCTACAGAACTCCAGCCTGGGCAACAGAGCAAGACTCTGTCTCAAAAACAAAAACAATAAAATATGTTGGATTTAGGAACACATTCTAGTGCCAAATATACATTTTAAGTTATCTTTCATTTTAGATTATTCATACTATCATATACTTTCCCCATGGATTGATGTAAATAAATGAGAATCAACTTGATAGCCCAGCTTACTTTCTTTTTATTTTTTGTTTTTTGTTTTTTAGAGACAGGGTCTTACTCTGTCACCCAGGGTGCAATGCAGTTGCACTATCGTAGCTCAGTATCACCTCGAACTCCTGGGCTCGAGTGATCCTCCTGCTGAAGCCTCCCAAGTAGCTAGGATTACAGGTTCACGCCACCATGCCCAGTTTATTTTTATTTATTTATTTATTTATTTATTTAATTTTTTTTTGAGACAGAGTCTTGCTCTGTTGCCCGGGCTGGAGTGCAGTGGCAGGATCTCAGCTCGCTGCAAGCTCCGCCTCCTGGGTTCACGCCATTCTCCTGCCTCAGCCTCCCGCGTAGCTGGGACTACAGGCGCCCGCCACCTCGCCCGGCTAATTTTTTGTATTTTCAGTAGAGACGGGGTTTCACCGTGTTAGCCAGAATGGTCTCGATCTCCTGACCTCGTGATACCCCCGTCTCGGCCTCCCAAAGTGCTGGGATTACAGGCTTGAGCCACCGCATCTGGCCTATTTTTATTTTTTAATAGAGATGGGTTCTCACTACGTTGCCCAGGGGGTTCTTGAACTCCTGGCCTAAAGCTATCTGCCTGCCTTGGCATCCCAGAGTGCTGGGACTACAGGCGTGAGCCACTGCACTCAGCCTCCAATCTCACTTTCTAACTGACTTGCAGTATAAAATTGGACCGATGTGTCAAGAGGAGTTGAAAGGAGCAGACACTGGGGCCATGAGAAAGTGAAAGTATAAAGATACCACACATTTTTTGAAAAATCACTAACTTAGAGGGGACAAGTATTTTTCTTATGAAATACTAAAAGCTTATCACAGGCCCAGACGTAGTGGTCCATACCTGTAATCTCAGCACTTTGGGAGACTGAGGCAAGAGGATCACTTGAGTCCAGGAGTTCAAGACCAGCCTGGGCAATACAGCAAGACCCCACCTCTACAAAAAAAATTATAAAAATTAGTCAGGCGTGGTGTGCGTGACTGTAGTCCCAGCTATGGGGAAGCTGAGGCAGGAGGATTGCTTCAGACCAGGATGTTGAGGCTGGAATAAGACATGATTGCACCACTGTACTCTAGCCTGGGTGACAGAGTGAGGCCCTGTGTCAAAAAAAAAAAAAAAAAAAAGCTTGTCACAAAACAAGGTGATCGTGGTGACAGCTCAGATTAATGATGTGGCCTGAGGGAGCCACTTTTTTTCTTTCTTTTCTGTTTCTTTTTTTTTTTTTTGAGGCAGAGTCTCGCTCTGTCGCCCGGACTGGAGTGCAGTGGCCAGATCTCAGCTCACTCAGCTCAAGCTCCGCCTCCCGGGTTCACGCCATTCTCCTGCCTCAGCCTCCCGAGTAGCTGGGACTACAGGCGCCCGCCACCTCGCCCGGCTAGTTTTTGTATTATTTTAGTAGAGACGGGGTTTCACCATGTTAGCCAGGATGGTCTCGATCTCCTGACCTTGTGATCCGCCCGTCTCGGCCTCCCAAAGTGCTGGGATTACAGGCTTGAGCCACCGCGCCCGGCCTCTTTTTCTTTTTTTTTTTTTTTGAGGTGGAGTTTCACTCTCGTTGCCTAGGCTACAGTGCAATGGCGCGAACTTGGCTCACTGCAACCTCCGCCTCCCAGACTCAAGCAATTCTCCTGTCTCAGCTGCAGCCTCCCGAGTGGCTGGGATTACAGGCACCTGCCACCACATCCAGCTAATTTTTGTATTTTTAGTAGAGATGGGATTTCACCGTGTTGGTCAGGCTGGCCTCGAACTCCTGACCTCGGGTGATCCACCTGCCTAGGCCTCCCAAAGTGCTGGGATTACGGGTGTGAGCCACCATGCCTGGCTGGGCGCCACCTCTTTTCTACTCAGCAAGTTTTCTCCCCCACTCCCACTACTGCCTTCTCATAATAGCTCCTGTTTCCCTCTATCTTGGAAGGAACTTTTCTGGAATCTGCACCAGAACATTTTCACTTTCATTTCATTGACCTTAACTTTGTCATGTGTCCAAAGTTGGTTGCAAGAGAATCTGAGGAATTTCCTGTTTATTCTTAAGGAAGGACTCACGACTTGCTAAAAATAAGCGGTTCTAAAGTAAATAAATAAATAAATAAATAAATAAAAATTTGGCTGGGTGCAGCGGCTGACACCTGTAATCCCAACATTTTAGGAGGCCAAGGCAGGAGGACTGCCTAAGGTAAGGAGTTTGAGACCAGCCTGGGCAACATAGCAAGACCCCATCTCTACAAAAAAATATAAAAAATTAGCTGGGCGTAGTAGCATTTGTTTGTAGTCCCAGTTGCTCAGGAGGCTGAGGCAAAATGACCATTTGAACCCAGGAGTTCAAGGTTATAGTGAGCCATGAAGAGAGGTGAAAGAAGGAAATGGGGAGCTGAAAGGATCGGGGCAGAGGCAGACAAGGAGACCAGGAGGGAGCCAGACCCCAGAGGGAAGCATGTGGTGTTAGCTAGCTGAGGTAAGAAGGTGGTAACTCCAGGAATGAGTATGTATGTACAGGGGCACACACGTACACAACACCCACACCCACTATATGCACACACACCACCCTGCCACCACACACACATAGACACCACCTTCTTTCACCCCTCACACCACACACACCAAAGAGACACATTTGCACACATACATACACCATACACGCCTATACCACACCAGAGTCCGCACCACGTACACAACACTCACTGCCAGATCTATCGATCTCACTGGGAGGACACTGACACCAGATCTTTGCTTTGCTGCAATGCTTGTCTATTTGCTGGCATCACTGGGAACCCTGAAGAGACAATGGGCAGACCTTGGTTCTGTCTACTCACACAGGAAAAGGAGTTCACAGGTGTTTACAGCATGGTGCCTGGTTCAATGTGGGTGCTCCATGAATGGAAGGGCAACATGGTCCCTGCTTCTGGCTCCTGGTTATTTTACAAGGGCAAAACCTTCCTGTGTGTATTGATCTCCTAAGCGATTTAACCCAGGGGACAGACATCTAAAGACTGGCTTCTAGCTGGGAGCGGTGACTCATGCCTGTAATCCCAGCACTTTAGAGGCCGAGGCGGGTGGATCACCTGAGGTCAGGAGTTCGAGACCAGCCTGACCAACATGGAGGAAACCCCCCCCTCCCCGTCTCTACTAAAAATACAAAATTAGCTTGGTGTGGTGCCACATTCCTGTAATCCCAGCTACTAGGGAGGCTGAGGCAGGAGAATCGCTTGAACCTGGGAGGCAGAGGTTGCAGTGAGCTGAGATCACGCCATTGCACTCCAGCCTGGGCAACAAGAGTGAAACTTCGTCTCAAAAAAAAAAAATTCCATCAAAAAAAAAAAAAAAAAAAAAGACTGGCTTCTGCTGGCCATAACCCAAATGCCTCTTCATGCAATGGAATATTCTAGAGTGAAAATGAATGACAGCTACGTTATAACATGCATGAGTCCTTATAACATAATGCAGAGTGGAAAGAACAAGTTCCAGATCACTACCTACATGCATGATACCATTTTTATAACTTTCAAGAATAATTGAAACTAAATAGGCTGGGTGTGGTGGCTCATGCTTGTAATATCAACGATTTGGGAGGCCAAGGCAGGAGGACAGCTTGAGCTGAGGAGTTCAAGACCAGCCTGGGCAATGTAGTGAGACCCCCCATCTCTACAAAAAAATTTTTTAAAAAGTTAGTTGAGCATGGTGGTGCACACCTGTGGTCCCAGCTACTCGGGATGCTGAGCTGGAAGGATCACTTGAGCCTGGAGAGGTCAAGACTGCAGTGAGCCTTGATTATGCCACTGCAACTCCAGTCTGGGTGACAGAGCGAGACCTTGTCTCAAAAAAGCCCCAAAAGGGCCAGGTGTGGTAGCTCGCCTATAAGCCCAGCACGTTGGGAGGCCAAGGTAGGTGGATTATTTAAACCCATGAGTTTGAGAGAAGCCTGGGCAAGATGACGAAGCCCTGTCTCTACGAAAAATACAAAAATTAGCTGGGTGTGGTGGTACAGACCTGTAGTCTCAGCTATCCGGGAGGCTGAAGTGGGAGGATCGCCTGAGCTCAAGAGTGGGAGGTTGAAGTGAGTCGAGATTGTACCATGGAACTCCAGCCTCAAGGACAGTGTGAGATACTGTGTCAAAAACCACCAGTAACAATAACAAACTAAATACAGCTAGAGCAATCACATAAGAGAAAGAAGTAAAGGGCATCCAAATTGGAAAGAATGTTTGCAGATGATATGATCTTATATTTGGAAAAACCTAAAGACTACACACACACACACACACACACACACACACACACACACACACACAACTATTAGAACTGATAAAATCAGCACACTTACAGGATACAAAATCAACATATGAAAATCAGTAGCATAGGCTGGGCGCGGTGGCTCACGCCTATAATCCCAGCACTTCAGGAGGCCAAGACGGGCAGATCATCTGAGGTCAGGAGTTCAAGACCAGCCTGGCCAACATGGCGAAACCCCATCTCTACTAAATATACAAAAATTAGCCAGGTGTGGTAGCACACGCTTGTAGTCTCAACTACTTGGGAGGCAGGAGAATTGCTTGAACCCAGGAGATGGAGGTTGCAGTGAGCCGAGATTGTACCACTGCACTCCAGCCTGGGCAACAGAACAAAACTCCATCTCAAAAAAAAAAAAAAAAAAAAAAAAGCCAGGCGTGGTGGCTAATGCCTGTAATCCCTGCACTTTGGAAGGCCGAGGCAGGCAGATCACCTGAGGACCTGAGGTCGGGAGTTCGAGACTAGACTGACCAACATGGAGTAACCCCGTCTCTACTAAAAATACAAAATTAGCCGGGTGTGGTGGCACATGCTTGTAATCCCACCTACTCAGAAGACTGAGGCAGGAGAATCGCTTGAACCCGGGAGGCGGAGGTTGCGGTGAGCCGAGATCACACCATTGCACTCCAACCTGGGCAACAAGAGCGAAACTCCGTCTCAAAACAAACAAAAAAAGGAGCATTTTATATGCCAACTGTAAACAATCTGAAAAAGAAATTTAAAAGTAATCTCATTTATAATAGTCACAAATAAAATTAAATACCTAGGAATTAACCAAAGAAATGAAAAATCTTTATCATAAAACACTGATGAAAGAAATTGAAGAGGACACCAAAAAATGGAAAGATACTTTATGTTCATGTATTAGAAGAATTAATATTGTTAAAATGTCCATACTACCCAAAGCAGTCTACAGATTCACTGAAATCCTTATCAGAATACCAATGACATTCTTCACAGAAACAGAAAAAATAATCCTAAAATTTATATGGAACCACAAAAGACCCGAAATAGCCAGAGCTATCCTAAGCAGAAAGAACAAAACTGGAGAAATCCCATTAGCTAACTTCAAATTACACTACACAGACAAACCTGCGCATCCTGCACACATATCCAGAACTTAAAAGTTGAGGCCAGGTGCAGTGGCTCACGCCTGTAATCCCAGCACTTTGGAAGGTCGAGGCAGGCGGATCACGAGGTCAGGAGATCGAGACCATCCTGGCTAACACAGTGAAACCCCATTTCTACTAAAAATACAAAAAATTAGCCAGGCATGGTGGTGGGCACCTGTAGTCCCAGGTACTCGGGAGGCTGAGGCAGAAGAATGGCGTGAACCCAGGAGGCAGAGCTTGAAGTGAGCAGAGATCGCGCCACTGCACTCCAGCCTGGGCAACAGAGCGAGACTCTGTCTCAAAAAATAAATAAAAATAAATAAAAGTTGGAAATTAAAAAATATATATATTATACGGTCAGGCATAGTGGCTCAAGACTGTAATCCCAGGACTTTGGGAAGGCAAGGCGGGCGGATCACCTGGGGTCAGGAGTTCAAGACCAGCCTGACCAACATGGTGAAACCCCATCTCTACTAAAAATACAAAAATTAGCCGGGCATGGTGGCAGGTGCCTGTAATCCCAACTACTCGGGAGGCTGAGGCAGCAGAACTGCTTGAACCCAGGAGGTGGAGGTTACAGTGAGCAGAGATTGCGCCATTGTATGACAGCCTGGACAACAGAGTGAGACTTCATCTCAAAAAAAAAAAAAATTGGCAGGGCTCACGCCTGTAATCCTACCACTTTGGGAGGTTGAGGCAGGAGGATCACCTGCGATCAGGAGTTCGAGACCAGCCTAGCCAATATGGCGAAACCTAGTCTCTACTGAAAATATAAAAGTTAGCCAGGCGTGGTGGCAGGCGCCTATAATCCCAGCTACTCGGGAGGCTGAGGCAGGAGAATCACCTGGGAGGTGGAGGTTGCAGTGAGCCAGAACTGTGCCACTGCACTCCAGCCTGGGTGAAAGAGAGACTCCATCTCAAAAAAAAAAAAAAAAAAAAAATTATACTACAGAGTTGTAGTAACCAAAACAGCATAATACTGGCATAAAAATAGACACATACCAGCCTGGCCAACATGGTGAAACCCCATCTCTACTAAAAATACCAAAATTAGTCAGACATGATGGTGTATGCCTGTAATCCCAGGTGCCCGGGAGGATGAGGCACGAGAACTGCTTTAATCCAGGAGGTGGAGGTTGCAGTGAGCTGAGATTGTATCACTGCTCTCTAGCCTGGGAGACAGAGTGAGACTCCAACTCAAAAAAAAAAAAAAAAAAAAAAAAAAAAAAAACAACATTTAAAAAAACTAGACACATAGACCAGTGGAACAGAATAGAGAACCCACAGAACTCAGAAACAAATCCAGACACCTACAGTGAACTCATTTTCAACAAAGGTGCCAAGAACATACGCTGGGAAAAAGAGAGTCTCTTCAATAAATGGTGCTGGGAAAACTGGATATCCATACACAAAAGAATGAAACTAGACCCCTATCTCTCACCATATACAAAAATCAAAATGGATAAAAGACTTAAATCTAAGACTTCAAACTATGAAACTACTACAAGAAAACTTTGGAGAAACTCTCCAGGATACTGGTCTGGGCAAAGATTTCTTAAGAATACCCCAAAGGCACAGGCAACCATAACAAAAATGGACAAATGGGATCACATCATGTTAAAAAGTTTCTGCACATGATTGGGCGCGGTGGCTCATGCCTGTAATCCCAGCACTTTGGAAGGCCGAGGCAGGCAGATCATCTGAGGTCAGGAGTTTGAGACCAGCCTGACCAACATGGAGAAACCCCCTCTCTACTAAAAATATAAAATTAGCCGGGCCTGGTGGCGCGTGCCTATAATCCCAGCTATTTGGGAGGCTGAAGCAAGAGAATCGCTTGAACCCGAACCCGGGAGACGGAGGTTGCAGTGAGCCGAGATCAAGCCATTGCACTCCAACCTGGGCAATAAGAGCTAAACTCCATTTCAAAAAAAAAAAAAAAAAGCTTGTGCAGCGGGGGTTGGTGGCTCACACCTGTAATCCCAGCACTTTAGGAGGCCAAGGTGAGAGGATCATTTGATGTCAGGAGTTCGAGACCAGTCCAACCAACATAGTGAAACACCATCTCTACTAAAAATACAAAAATTAGCCAGGCATGGTGACGTGCACCTGTAATACCAGCTACTAGGGAGGCTGAGACAGGAGAATCGTTTGACCCTGGAAGGTGGAGGTTGCAGTGAGCCTAGATGGAGCCACTGCACTCCAGCCTGGGTGACAGAGTAAGACTCCAACTCAATTTAAAAAAAAAAAAAAAAAAAAAAGCTTCTGCACAGCAAAGGAAACAATCAACAAAGTAACAAAGGGAAGAGGCAACCCAGAGAACAGGAGAAAATATTTACCGACTACCCACCTGACAAAGGATTAAAAACCAGAATATGTAAGAAGGTCAAACAACACAATAGGGAAAAAACCCAATAATCTGAATAAAAATGAGCAAAAGGGACAGGCGCGGTGGCTCATGTCTATAATCCCAGCACTTTGGGAGGCCGAGGCAGGCGGATCATGAGGTCAGGAGATCGAGACCATCCTGGCTAACATGGTGAAACCCCGTCTCTACTAAAAATACAAAAAAATTAGCCGGGCGTGGTGGCAGGTGCCTGCAGTTCCAGCTACTCGGGAGGCCGAGGCAGGAGAATGGCGGGAATCTGGGAGGCAGAGCTTGCAGTGAGCCGAGATTGCGCCACTGCACTCCAGCCTGGACGACAGAACAAGACTCCGTCTCAAAAAAAAATAAAAAATAAAAATAAAAAAAATGGGCAAAAGATTTGAACTGACATTTCTCAAGAGAAGACATACAAAGGGCAAACGGGCGTATGAAAAGGTGCTCAATATCACTGATCATCAGAAAAATGCAAATCAAAACTATAATGCGATATCTTCGCACCCCAGTTAAAGTGGCTTTTATCCAAAAGACAGGCAATAATGAATGCTGGTGAGGATGTGGAGAAAAGGGAAGGAACCCTCCTACACTGTTGGTAGAAATGTAAATTAGTACAGCCACTATGAAGAACAGTTTGGAAGTTCCTCAAAAAACCAAAAATAGAACTATCATATGATCCAGCAATCTGACTGCTGGGTATATACCCTAAAGAAAGGAAATCAGTGTGTTGAAGAGATATCTGCACTTTCATGTTTGTTGCAGCACTGTGCACAATAGCCAAGATTTGGGAGCAACCTAAGTGTCCATCAACAGATGAATGGATAAAGAAAATGTGGTACATAAACACAATGGAGTACTATGCAGCCATAAAAAAGAATGAGATCCTGTCATTTGCAACAACATGGATAGGATTGGAGGTCATTATGTTAAGTGAAATAAACCAGGCACAGAAAGACAAACATTGCATGTTCTCATTTATCTGGGAAATCTAAAAATCAAAACAATTGACCTCATGGACAGAGTAGAAGAATGGTAACCAGAGGCTGGGAAATGTAGTGGGACCCTGGTAGGGAAGAGGGGATGATTGACGGGTACAAAAAATAATAGAAACAGTGAATGTGACTATAGTCAGTAATAATTTAAGAGTATGTTTTAAAATAACTACAAGAGCGTAATTGGATTGTTTGTAACACAAAGGATAAATGCTTGAGGAGGTGGATACCCCATCTTCATGATGTGTTTATTACACATTGCATGCCTGTGTTAAAACATCTCCTGTACCCCATAAATATATACACCTAGTATGTACCCCAAAAATTACAAATTAAAAAACAATTGGCCGAGCACAAATGGTTCACACCTATAATCCCAGCATTTTGGGAGGCTGAGGCTGGTGGATCACTTGAGATCAGGAGTTTGAGACCAGCCTGGCTGACATGGTGAAACCATATCTCTACTAAAAATGCAAAAATTAGCAGGGCATTCTGGTGCATGCCTGTAATCCCAGCTACTCGGGAGGCTGAGGCAGGAGAATCGCTTGAACCCAGGAGGCAGAGGTTGCAATGAGCTGAGATTGCGCCACTCCACTCCAGCCTGGCCGATAGAACGAGACTCCATCTAAAAATGAAATGAAATAAAATAAGATAAAATTAAAAATACTAAATACTACATCATCTCGGGATACATACCTATAAAATAAAATTTTATTTTAAAGTAAGAGAATGCTGCTATGCTGTTAGCCGGGTGCGGTGGCTCACATCTGCATTCCCAACACTTTGGGAGGCCGAGGCAGGTGAATCACTTGAGCTGAGAAATTTGAGACCAGCCCAGGCAACATGGTGAAATCCTGTTTCTATAAAAACTTTTAAAAGTTAGCCAGGCACAGTGGTCACGCCTGTAATCCCAGCACTTTGGGAGGCTGAGGTTGGAGGATTGCTTGAGGCCAGGAATTCAAGACCAACTTATTCAACATAGTGAGATACCCATCTCTACAAAAAATTTAAAAATTAGCAAGGTGTGGTGGCGACATGTCTGTGTCTCAGCTTCTTGGGAGGCTGAGGCAGGAGGATCACTTGAGCCCAGGAATTTGAGGCTGCAGTGAGCCTCGATTGCACCACTGTACCTCAGCCTGGGTGACACACTCAAAATAAATACATAAATAAGCCAGGAGTGGTGGCTTATACCTGTAATCCCAGCACTTTGGGAGGCCGAGGCGGGCAGATCACCTGAGGACAGGAGTTCGAGACCAGCCTGGCCAACGTGGCGAAACCCTGTCTCCACTAAAAATACAAAAATCATGGTGGCACATGCCTGTAATCCCAGCTACTTCGGAAACCGAGGCAGGAAAATTGCTTGAACCCAGGAAGCAGAGGGTGCAGTGAGCCAAGATCATGCTACTGCACTCCAGCCTGGGCAACAGAGTGTGACTCTGTCTCAAAATAAATAAATAAAATATAAAGTAAGAGAATGCCAAACACAAAATTTAGGACAGTGGGTTGTATCTGATGGAGGTAAGAAATGGACTAAGAGAGGATTATATAGATAGATGAATGTCATTGTTAATATTCTGTTTCTTGAGCTGGGTGGTGGGTTCACTACCCAATATGATAAAATGTAATAACAACGGGCCGGATGCGGTGGCTCATGCCTGTAATCCCAGCACTTTGGGAGGCTAAGGCGGGTGGATCACCTGAGGTCAGGAGTTCGAGATCAGCCTGGCCAACATAGTGAAACCCTGTCTCTACTAAAAATACGAAAAATTAGCCGGGCGTGGTGGCAGGTGCCTGTAATCCCAGTTACTTGGAAGGCTGAGCCAGGAGAATTACTTGAACCTGGGAGGCGGAGGTTACAGTGAGCCAAGATCGTGTCATTGCATACCAGCCTGGGTGACAAGACTCTGTCTAAAAAAAAAAAAAAACAAGAAATCATATATATATATGTGTGTGTGTGTGTGTGTGTGTGTGTGTGTGTGTGTGTGTGTATAACAAAATACCATTCTTGGACCAAGGATGAGAATATATGATGAGCCAAGGATTATGATGAATCCACTTCTGTACATCGGATGTCCTGTTACAATAAATAAAAATAAAGACAGTCCTCTGGGCTTGCCCCTAGTTCTGCTTATTTTTATTTTTGCACTTCCTCCCACAGCACTGCTGAGGGGACACTGCAACCTTGCTCTTGGCAATCGGGGTTAGTAGCGCAAGGCTGGGCAGGAAATGAACTGGGGGATGAGGCCATATCTTTTCTAACACTGTTCTCGATAGGTCTTTTGTGGTGAAGGTTTCCAAGAACCAGCACAGCAGTTGAAGGAGCTGAGCAACATTTACAAGAAATGTGCCCCTGCCCCACCCCAACCCCCCTTGGGTCCCCTTTCTTCTCCCTTTTCAGCCTCCAACTCTTCCTCCCCAGCCAGGCCCAAGTGAAAGATAGTTTACAGGAGTTCATAATGACTATTTCCACAGAACAGAATGGCTTACCCAACTCTGGAGTCTGGGGAAGAACTGCTCTCACCTCCAGATCCTGGGCCCTGAAGGGGCCTTCAGGTGGCTAATCCACACAAATGTTTGCAGTGAGCCAAGATCGCGGAGTCCGGATGACCATAGAACACAGATGGACTGGGTTCAAATTCTGACCTGACCGCTACCTAATATGTGGCCTTTGGCATGATACTTTGCTACTCTGCACGTCGTTATCCGTATCTGTGAAATGGGGATACATAACTGCATCAAGCCAGGGTGGGTGGCATGTATCTGTACAGCCAGCTATTCAGGAGGCTCAGGCAGGAGTATTGCTTGATCCCAAGAGTTTGAGGCCAGCTTGGGCAACATAACAAGATCCTCATCTCTAAAAAATAAAATAGGCTGAGTGCAGTGGCTCAGGCCTGTAATCCTAGCACTTTGGGAGGCCAACACGGGTGGATCACCCAAGGTCAGGAGTTTGAGACAAGCCTGGCAAACATGGCGAAATCCAGTCTCTTCTAAAAAAAAAATACAAAAATTAGCTGGGCATGATGGCACATACCTGTAATCCCAGCCACTCAGAAGGCTGAGGCAGGAGAAACGCTTGAAACCCGGAGGCAGAGACTGCAGTGAGCCAAGATCATGCCACTGCACTCCAGCCTAGGCGATACAGCGAGACTCTATCTCAAAATAAATAAATAAATAAATAAATAAATAAATAAATAAATAAACAAAATAAAAATAAAATAAAACAAATAACAGTGTCTCCCTCTCTACTCTCCAATAGCGTCATAGAGAGTTGTTGTAAGGATAAATAAGTTAAATGCATGCAAAGCATGCAGAATAGTGCTGGGCACATAGTAGGTGCTGAATGTTAGCAATTATCACTAAGGAACTACTACATGCCTGGCACTAGGTTAAGAGTTATCAGGCTGGGCGCCGCGGTGGCTCATGCCTGTAATCCCAGCACTTTGGGAGGCCGAGGCGGGCAGATCACAAGATCAAGAGATCGAGACCATTCTGGCCAACGTGGTGAAACTCCATCTCTAATAAAAATACAAAAATTAGCCAGTCGTGGTGGCGGGCGCCTGTAATCCCAGCTACTCTGGAGGCTGAGGCAGGAGAATGTTTGAATAAGGAGGCAGAGGTTGCAGTGAGCTGAGATCATGTCACTGCACTCCAACCTGGCAACAGAGCCAGACTCTGTCTCCAAAAAAAAAGGAGTTATCAAAGATGTAATTGAGACCAGGCCCAATGGCTCATGGCTGTAATCCCAGCACTTTGGGAGGCAGTGGCAGGAGGATCACTTGAGCTCAGGAGGTTGAGGTTGCAGTGTGTCACGATCACACCACTGCATTCCAGCCTGGGCAACATTGCATGACCCTCAAAACAAACAAACGGCCTGTAATCCCAGCACTTTGGGAGGCCGAGGCGGGTGGATCATGAGGTCAGGAGATCGAGACCATCCTGGCTAACACGGTGAAACCCCGTCTCTACTAAAAGATACAAAAAATTAGCGGGGCGTAGTGGCAGGTGCTTGTAGTCCCAGCTACTCGGGAGGCTGAGGCAGGAGAATGGCGTGAACCCGGGAGGCGGAGCTTGCAGTGAGCCGAGATCGCGCCACTGCACTCCAGCCTGGGCGACAGAGCAAGACTCCATCTCAAAAACAAACAAACGAATTAGCTAGGCACCGTGGCGCCCACCTGTAGTCACAGCTACTCAGAAGGCTGAGGTGGGAGGATTGCTTGAGCCTGGAAAGTCAAGTCTGCAGTGAGCCCTGATCGAGCCACTGCACTCCAGCCTAGACGACAGAGCAAGACCCTGTCTCAAAAAAAAAAAAAAAACTCCGAAAAAACAACAACAAAAAATCAGTCAATGGGACCATAATCTAGTGTAGAGATTAGTAAATTTTCTCTGTAAAGGACAAGATAGTAAATGTTTTCAGCTTCACCAGCCATACTGAGTGTCTTAACTACTCAACTCTGCCATCATATCACAAACGCAGCCATAGACAATATAGAAATGGACAAGAATTTTTTATGAACACAGACAATTGACTTGTATATGTGAGCACTTGTGTTTTTTTTTTTTTTTTTTTTTTTTTTTTTTTTAAGACACAGTCTCACTCTGTTGCCTGGGCTGGAGTGCACTGGAGAAATCTCGGCTCACTGCAACCTCCACCTCCCGGGTTTAAGCAATTCTCCTGCCTCAGCCTCCCTGGTAGCTGGGACTACAGTTGTGCACCACCACACTGGGCTAATTTTTGTATTCTTTGTAGAGATAGGGTCTCACCATGTTGGTTAGGCTGGTCTTGAGCTCTTGACCTTAGGTGATCCACCCACCTAAGCCTCCCAAAGTGCTGGGATTACAGGTGTGAGCCACCACAGCTGGTCTCTTTTTTTTTTTTTTTTTTTTTTTTTTAAGAGATAGAGTCTTGCTCTGTCATCCAGGCTGGAGTGCTGGAGTGCAGTGGTGCAATCATAGCTCACTGTAACCTCAAACTCCTGGGCTCATGTGATCCTCCTGTCTCAGCCTCCCAAGTAGCTAGGCCACCATGCCTGACTAATTTTTATTTATTTTTTGTAGAGATGGGAGTCTTGCTAGGTTTCCCAAGCTGGTCCAGAACTCCTGGCCTCAAGCAATCCTCCCACCTTGGCCTCCCAAAGTGCTGGGATTATAGGCATGAGCCACTATACCCAGCCAAGTATTATATAATTTTTACATATCACAACATATTATTCTTCATTTGATTGATTTTCAACTATTTAAAAATGTAAAATCTAGCCTTAGCTTGCAAGCTGTACAAAAACAGTACGGGGACCAGTTCAGGCAGCAGGCCATAGTTTGCTGATTCCTGGTCTAGTGCGGGAAAAACATTTAGCACACGAAGATTTATCTGCTTTATCTGCATGTTTGATGCCCATTTTATAGGGAAACAGGCTGAGGCTCCATCCTTCAAAATCCAGGTGAAATGCCACCTCCTCTTTTAAGCCTTCCCAGATCACCTCAGCCAAGGGCGGTAATAACTCCATCTGCTGCCTCCTACATGATAAGCACAAATATATTCATCAGTTTTAAAAGCTTATCATAGGCTGGGTATGATATTCCACACCTGTAATCCCAGCACTTTGGGAGGCCAAGGAGGGAAGATCACTTGAGGCCAGGAATTAAAGATTAGCCTAAGCAACATAGTGAGACCCTGTCTTAATTAAAAGATAAAGTTAAAGGCTGAGCACAGTGGGTCGTGCCTGTAATCCCAGCACTTTGGGAGGCCGAGGTGGACGGATCACCTGAGGTCAGGAGTTTGACACCAGCCTGACCAAGAAGATGAAATCCCATCTCTACTAAAAATACAAAAATTAGCCGAGCATGGTGACAGGTCCCTGTAATCCCAGCTACTTGGGAGGCTGAGGCAGGGGAATCGCTTGAACCTGGGAGGCAGAGGTTGCTGTGAGCCAAGTTCACGCCTCTGCACTCCAGTCAGGGATACAAAGCAAAAATCTGTCCCTCAAAAAAAAAAAAAAAAAAAAAAATGGACCGGGCGCAGTGGCTCACCCCTGTAATCCCAGCACTTTGGGAAGCCAAGACAGGTGGATCACTCGAGATCAGGAGTTCAAGACTAGCCTAGCAAGCATGGTGAAACGCCATCTCTACTAACAATACAAAAATCAGACAGGTGTGGTAGCACACACTTGTAGTGTCAGCTACGTGGGAGGCTGAGGCACGAGAATCATTTGAACCTGGGAAGTGGAGGTTGCAGTGAACCAAGATTATACCACTGCTCTCCAGTCTGGGTGACAGAGTGAGACTTTGTCTCAAAATAAACAAATTATATATATATATATATATATATATATTTTTTTTTTTTTTTTTTTTTTTTTTTGAGACGGAGTTTCGCTCTGTCGCCCAGGCTGTAGTGCAATGGTGTGGTCTTGGTTCACTGTAGCCTCTGCCTCCTGGGTTCAAGTGATTCTCCTGCTTCAGCCTCCTGAGTAGCTGGGACTACAGGCATGCGCCACCATGCCCAGGTAATTTTGTATTTTTGATAGAGACTGGGTTTCACCATTTTGGTCAGGCTGGTCTTGAACTCCTGACCTCAGATGATCCACCCACCTCAGGCTCCCAAAGTGCTGGGATTATAGGCAAGAGCCACTGTGCCTGGCTAAAATAAATAAATACATTTTCAAAAAGAAAGAACAAAGAAAAAAAAATTTTTTTTTTTTTTTTTTTTTTTTTTTTTGAGACAGAGTCTCTCTCTGTTGCCCAGGCTGGAGTGCAGTGGCTAGCTATCTCGGCTTACTGCAACCTCCGCCTCCTGGGTTCAAGCGATTCTCTTGCCTCTGCCTCCTGGGTAGCTGGTACTACGGGCACGTGCCACCACGCCTGGCTAAGTTTTTGTGTTTTTAGTAGAGATGGGGTCTCACTGTGTTAGCTAGGATGGTGTTGATCTCCTGACCTTGTGATCTGCCTGCCTCGGCCTCCCTAAGTGCTGGGATTACAGGCATGAGCCACCGCGCCCAGCCAGGAAAAAAATTTTTAAATAAAATTTATCATAAAACGTCTAAAACAACCCAAAAGTTAAAAAGAATAATACAAACACCTTACTCCTACCATCTAGTTTATGGAATAAAGCATTGCCAAAACCGTTGAAGGTCTCTTTCCCCAAATCACAAGCTCCCTCCCTTCTCCCCAAAGGTAATAACCAGTTCCCCGACTCTGGGAATGTATTATCACCTCGTGCTTTTTTTTTTTTTCTTTTTTTTTTTTTGAGACAGGGTCTCACTCTTTCACCCAAGCTAGAATGCTGTGGTGCCATCTTGGTTCACTGTAGCCTCCATCTCCTGGACTCAATCGATCCTCCCACCTCAGCCTCCCAAGTAGCTGGGACTACAGGCATGCACCACCACGTCCAGCTAATGCTTCTATTTTTTTGTAGAGATGGAGTTTTGTCTTGTTGTCCAGGCTAGTCTCAAACTCCTGGACTCAAGTGATCCTCCCTCCTTGGCTTCCTAAAGTGCTGGGATTATGGGTGTGAACTACCACACCCTACTCCATCCTGTACTTCTTTGTACTTTTACTACGTGTGTATGCATCCATAAGCGGGAGATAGTATTTTTTCCATATGTAAGTATATCTGTTATTTAACCCAGTCTCCTAATAATCCAATCTAAGAGTATCTCTGTTTAGAGATTAGTTTTAGAGGGTGTAATAACTTGCCCAAGGTTTCTAGATAAGTAAGCTCAAGGTTGATTCCCAAGTCAATGCTTTTCACCATTGCTCTCTATATTCCTCTGGCTGTGACATTGATGCCCCACGGACTTATTAGTTATCTGATTCCCTTTCCATGCTACATGTCAAACTGCCCCTGAGAAGAGACTAAATATGACCTTTCACCCTCCCCCTAAAACTCTTAATATCTTGCACCCAACAGGAGCATGATCTGTCTTTATTTAGAGATACTTCCTTCCATTCCCCCTAAGCAGTCTCATTAGAGGGGGAAACTGCCAGAAACTCACTTCGAGAAAGAGAAGGGTGGGTCCTTGCCTGATTTCGTTAATAGCTTGCAGCAACTTTTAATTATCCAAGTGTCAGCTTTACTGGAAAGGATGAAGCATGCAACCCTCAGGCTCCAAGATGTTAGTAGTGTGTGTATGTTGTGTGGGGGATGGGAGATATTAGAGAAAAGGGGAACCTCAGAAAATCAGCCCCCTAGAACCAAGACATCCTTCCTTCCTCTTTATAGCCACATGGGGGGCTAAGCTGAGATATGGGATCTAGTCTAAGCTTAAGGGTAGACACACACCAGAACCCAATGAGGGGTGAGGGGTAGTGTGGTCTGCACCCTCCAGCAACCTGGAGGGTGCATGTGGGCCAGTGTCCAAAGGGTGTGTGGATGCACTGAGGGTTGGGAGCATGAAGACCCCAGGGAGGGAGTATTATAACTGTGGATATTTATAAAGAAACAAGAAACCAACATTTACCAATACTTAATATATGAATTGACAATGGCACTCCAGTGTGCTTTCAAAATATCAGGATGTATCCAGGCCACACGTACAAAGTGGATTCACGGGTCTTGCCATCCAGTTTAAACTAAACTCATACAAAATGGACAAAGGGCCTATTAAACAGATCCCTGCAAAGAAACCATGGACTAAAAATACTAATTATCCAAGAATAAGCGGTAAGAAAATGGCAGAGCTAACATTTCACCTACTCCCAATATTAGCCCTTTGTCAGACACATCAGAGGGGGAAACCTTAAGTCAAACACACATTTCTACCCATCCACTGTTGTGTGTGTGTGTTTTAAGTGGGGTTACCTGTTGCCCAGGCTGGAGTGCAAGAGCGTGATCATAACTTACTGCAGCCTTGGAGCTCCTGGGTTCAAGCGATCCTCTTGCCTCAGCCTCCTGCGTAGCTAGGACTACAGATGTGTGTCCCAACGCTCAGCGAATTTTTACTTATTTTTTGTAGACCAGGTCTTATCTGGTCACTACTTTAGTATCACCACACCGATCTATATTTTTTCTATGCTGCATAATAAATTATACTATTGTTAAAGACTAGGCCGGGCGTGGTGGCTCATGCCTGTAATCCCAGCACTTCAGGAGGCCAAGGCAGGCGGATCATTTGAGGTCAGGAGTTCCAGACCAGCCTGGCCAACATGGCGAAGCCTCATATCTACTAATAAAACATTAGCTGGCGTGGTGGCGCCTACCTGTAATCCCTTCTCAGGAGACTGAGACAGGAGAATCACTTAAAACACGGCAGGCGGAGTTTACAATGAGCCTGGATTGCGCCACTGCACCCCAGTCTGGGCGACAGAGCAAGACTCCGTCTCAAAAAAAAAAGAAAGAGGCCGGGCGCAGTGGCTCAAGCCTGTAATCCCAGCACTTTGGGAGGCCGAGACGGGCGGATCACGAGGTCAGAAGATCGAGGCCATCCTGGCTAACCCGGTGAAACCCCGTCTCTACTAAAAAATACAAAAAACTAGCCGGGCAAGGTGGCGGGCGCCTGTAGTCCCAGCTACTCGGGAGACTGAGGCAGGAGAATGGCGTGAACCCGGGGAGGCGGAGCTTGCAGTGAGCCAAGATCCGGCCACTGCACTCCAGCCTGGGCGACAGCGCGAGACTCCGTCTCAAAAAAAAGAAAGAAAGAAAGAAAAATAAAGGCTGCCGAGCGCGGTGGTTCACGCCTGTAATCCTAGCACTTTGGGTGGCTCAGGGAGGTGGATCACAAGGTCAAGGATTTGAAACCAGCCTGGACAACATGGTGAAACCCAGTCTCTACTAAAATACAAAAATTAGCCAGGTGTGGCAGCAGGCGCCTGTAATCGCAGCTACTCAGGAGGCTGAGGCAGAACTGCTTGAACCTGGGAAGTGAAAGTTGCAGTGAGCTGAGATGGTGCCACTGGCAGTGGTATGCCAGTTGGTCCAGCCTGAGTGACAGACTCAGTCTCAAAAAAAAAAAAAAAAGACTCAACTTCACACTAAAGGTGAAGGAAACTTGAATCAGGAACCGAGAGTAATATATGCAATAGTTTTTCAATAAACTTAACATGTTTCAAGGGGACATGCTCAAAATGTTTCACTATCAGTGGGAGAAAACTGATAACTTCAGTGGTTAGTTTGGTAATAGGTATGTATTTGTTATCTCTGGATCAACCCTGTCCAATAGAACCTTCTGCAATGATGTCTTATGTGAGGTGGCCACTAGCCACAAATGGCTATTGAACACTTGAAAATTGTCACCATGTATCCTATTTGCATAGCTTTAAAATTTTAATTTGGAAAAGGTTATTTTATTAGGCCCCCCCATGCCAGATATTGCCCAAATCTTGATAATACTGGTCCTATCCCTTGATCATACATTCGTTTCGGGAAGGTGACTACCCCAGAAATCCCAATGGTGAAGGAAGCCAGATTTAGGCTGAAAATTCCTTTCTCCTCCTACAATTCCTTACAATTCTTTGGCACTTACCAAGTGCTCAATAAAAGCAGGTTAGCAATGCCTCTGCATAGACAACGATTGGAAGCCATGAGTTAAGACAAAAGATTTTTATTCAAAAAACGCCAAGTATAAAAAAAAAAATAAGATCTCTTTTATTCCCCTGTACAGTATTTCACTCAGATAAAACCAGCAGGCTACCTGCTGCTCAAAACACAGCCCCAGAGAGGATCTGGAAGGCACACCATCCAGAACTGCTTTTCATAATTATCCTATATACACAGTCAGCAATGCCCCTCCCCACCACCCACGGAGCCGGGACCCACCTGGGTAAGTAGGTGAGGGGCCCCACAGAAGTCAGGGAGCTGCAGCACTGTCCCGCCTGAGTCCCGTCACCCCACAAACAGAGCAAGCGTCGCAGCCCTCCCCCAAAAGGTCCCCAAGTCAGAGGAGGAAAGGAGGAAAGAAAACTAGGGCAGCAGCTATGGAAGCTTGGAACAGGAAGGGAACCAAATAAATAAATAAATAAATACATAACATTGACCTCCAGGTTAGAATGCGCATCTTTCAAAACAAGAAACAAAAACAGGTAAAATAACTTAAAGGCAAAATTTCTTAAAAATTAGATCAACTACAATCTTTTTGTATACTACCATGCCAACTGTACACACATTTACAGCTTTTCTGTTGATTTGCATTGTTTGTGCATTTTGTGTGTGTGTGAGGTCTTGGCTTTGAAACAGTTAAGTAAAAACCAAAAAGGAAGACCAGTTCACTCGGAATTTTACTAAAGGAGGCAGAAAAAAGGGCAGGTGGCTCAGCGTTTGGCCCTGTAGCCTCTTCCATGGCACCTTTCATATGAAGGAGGGGGTGAGGGAGGACGGGAGAGAAAAATAGGGAACCAAACCCAGGCAGATTTTTGGAGAAGCAGCAGGTAAAAGAGGCAAGTTCAAGTATTTCTCCCAGCACAGCCGGAGTCCCCACAGAAGGCACTCAGAAGAGTCGGAAGAGGTGACAGGGACTTAAAATGGTGCTAGTCCTATCCCATCCCAACCTGTTTCCCCCCTACCTGACCCATCGCGGCATTCAGCAGAACTGATAAGGAAACAGCTCCATGGTAGGGTTCTGACCCACCCCCACCCCCCACCCCCGGGATATTTCAGAGTCCAGCCATGCTGGACACCTATGAGAAGGAGAGAGTATCTATGGGAGGAGTTGAGGCCTAGGACCCCTGGAGAGTCTCTTCCCCACTGTTGAGAGGCAGCCTCCAGGGGCCTGGGGTCTGGAATGAGTTGTAAATGTTGTTCCTGTATCAAGCACTGTGCTGCTTGGCGAGAAGTGTCACTGGTACTCGGGAAGCTGGAGACAGAAGATTCCCCTCCCTCGGGCATCTGACAGAGAGGGGAGGACCTGCCAGAAAGGCTGCTATTTGCTGGGCCCCGGCGACAGGCTGTGGAGGTGGATCTCAGCAGTTTCCTGGGGCAGGAGAACATCTTGCATCCATGGATGGTTCTGGATTTCTTCGAAGGTTGGCCTATCTGATGGTCTCAGGGCCAAGCACCATCTAATGAGATGCTGACACTCTGCAAGAAAGGAGGACAGACAGAGGTTATGAATGACTCAACTTGTTTTTACACTGCAAAGGTCTTCCCCATTTGCTTCTCAGAGGCCCACAAGTCTGGGGTCCCAAGGAGGCCAAGCACTTTCTAGAACACTGTGCTGGGTACCCTTCAATGGGAAGGTATTGACTAATATCTGGGTCCTTCAGTCTGCTTTCAGCTAAAAACAGACTCTCCTCTTAAACCTGTGGTTTTCAAACTTCAATAGTGGGGGCCTTTCCCACAACACCCACTCACCAGAAATAGGAAGGACGATGACAATAGATTTTGATGAGACACCACTGAGCATGATGAGATGATTCAACTCACCTACCAACTTACAAACATGAACACCACCCACAGTGAGGTCACTGGTACCAAAATATTTGGAAGTACTGACTTAAAAGTAGATGCTAAAAGAGCTTTTAACTTTTTACTCTTTGGCAAAACAGCCAGGAGTTATCAGGTTTCTGTTGGTACCTTTAAAAAACTTTCTGGGGAAGCCAGATTGTCTTTTCTTCTTAATAGGCTCACACATGCTGTTCCTCTGACCTCCTAAGGAAAGCTCAAGTGCAAACCATGTGATTTATGAGGCCAGCTCTCAAGTGTAAATCACTCACCTACAATTTTAAGCCAAGGGTCAGGGCATCTACTGGAGAGTGAAGTTCTCCAGAATTTCAGACTGTCGCATGAAGACTAATAGCCCCACGGAGACCAATAACCCCATGGCCAGGGGCTTCCATCAGTTACCTGAAGAGACCCTCTGCCTGAAGAAAACTTGGCCCCTGATGATCTCTTCGTCATGCTCAAAAGGAATATCTCCACACACCATATCATACAGCAGGATCCCCAGGGACCAGACTGCCGCCGACCTGCCATGGTAGCGATGGTAGCGGATCCACTCTGGAGGGCTATACACTCGGGTCCCTATGAGCCAAGGGAATAGAAAACACACTTTTAGCAAAAATAAGCACAAAGCAACTAGATAATATATATGACTTTCTTTTAAAAAAAAAAAAAAAAAATCCCTTCTCTCAGGAGCTGGGTAAATTCCATTTTTCTCCCTGGGCTAAGGAGAGTGGAGGCGCAGCTTACGGCATCTCTCCAACCCAAAGCATTACCTGCCTCTCTGCTAGCCCAAACCATAAACAAATTCTTTACAAACTGCTCCAAGAAACAAACACAGCTGGCCGCAGATCCAAAACCTGAGGCTCTGTGAGGCAGGACCGCCTGCGGAAGGATGAAGGGATGCATGTCTGCACAACCAAGAAAGGTATCCCATAGACTATCCATCCTTACGCCGCATTCACCACAGCCCAGGTGAGATTCTCATGGCCGACAGGCTCCAAGCAAGGATGCTTGCACAACATCCCAAGTCAAGGGTGCCCTTTGGGAGGCCTTCCTCCCAACCCGACGCGCGCCGGAGCAGACACCCACACCCTTTCCTCCCTAGACTGGAAAGGTAGACAGAGCTGCAGGGTTGGTTTCAGACCACGTGATTCCTGTTTACAAACTTTGGATAGTAAAAAAAATAGGAGGGGCCATGCCGCTGGTGCTCACCAGGGGGCAGCAAAGACTTGAAGGAAAAAACATGGGAGGACCCGGCCAGCCATTAACTGTTAAATACAAAAAATGCAGCCCAACCCAGCGTCCTCCAAGGGCAAATAAACATAAACCACAAGCCCGAGTCACAAGTTTTGAAAGGCTGTCGTTTGTTAGGTTAAGCCGCTCAAATGATGACCCACCCTCCGCAGCTTTGATCTCAGGCTCTCCATTCCTTCTTTTCTGAAAGAACCCGCTCCAAGCCCCTCCCTAGGATAGGTTTTCAGCCTCTCTGCGGAGACACCCAACTAATTTTCAAACCAGCGACAGATCTTATTTCACAACATTCATTCCTGACTCTCTCACCCCATAACACTAAAAAAAAAAAAAAGGCCACCAATAATAATAGTTCCTATTCCTTAACCTTCCCTAGATCAGAAAGGAGGAAAGAACTGCAGCTCTAAAACTACCATAGAGAAAACTAACTCCCTTATAAAACAAAACAAAAATTACAAAACCCGCATCAATTTCCACCTCTTCCCCCGCCCCCATCCTTTTACTGGCGGGGAAACTGGGTCAGACTTTAGAAAAATCTGGGCTACCGCCGGTTGCCCACAACCTCTTATTCATCGGGAAAGCTTGGAACTCACTGAATTCCACTTGAAGAATAAAATCATGCCAGAAACATTACAGGTTCAGCTGGCTGAAAATCCCCGGCTTTACTACGCTGGGAGGCTCTCCTGCGTCCCACCCCGGCTAGCATCGAGCCAGGCGGCCCAATGACCTTTACAAAAGGCTGGCGCGGGAGACTGGCCGAGGCCTCCGGGCTGGGCCGGGCCGAGTCACCTGGGCAGCTCCCTCCCGGGCCTGGCTCACCATCGAAATCCGTGTAGACGGTGTCCTTGAGCAGCGCCCCCGACCCGAAGTCGATGAGCTTGAGCTCGCCGCGATTGAGGTCGATGAGGATGTTTTCGTCCTTGATGTCGCGGTGGAGCACCCCGCAGTTGTGGCAGTGTCGCACGGCCTCCAGCACCTGCCAGAAGAAGCTGCGGGCCAGCTCCTCTTGCAGGGCCCCCCTTTCCGTGATAAAGTCGAAGAGATCTTGCACCGGCTCGGGTCTCTCCAGGATCAGGACGAAACTGTCGGGCCTCTCGAACCAGTCCAGGAGCCTAATGACGCCGGAGAAGCCCGAGCTCACCTTCTTCAGCAGGACCACTTCCATGGGCACTCGGGTGCCATTGGGCTGCAGGGGCGAGAGGGCCGCGTTACGGCGGGAGTCGGGGGCGCCCCTCACCCCACCCACTCATTCTGGGGGTCGCTCCTGCAGGGCACTCACCAGTTCTCCCCAGTCGGAAATCCGGTCCTTCTCCACGTGTTTGATGGCCACCTGGAAGCCCCAGAGTCTCCGTCAGGTCCCCTCGCCTGGGCTAATACACGCCCGTGCGCCCCCCGCCTGGCGCGCCCTCCCCACCGCGGGGCGCCCACTCACCGGCAAGTTGTCGGAGACGCGGATGCCTGAGTAGACCGAGCCGAAGCCGCCGCTGCCCAATAGCGGGCCCACCTGGTACTGCGACTCCAGGGGCTCCTTCTCCTTGCCTAGGAAAGGGGGAGAGGCACGGGGACTCAGTGCCGGCCCGCGAGCCGCCAGCTCCCCACCCAGGAGATCCCGCCGCCGCCCCGCATCCCCGGGCCGGAGGCGGGAGGGTGCTCTCACCCGGCGCCAGCTTGGTGGCGTGCAGGTCGTTGCAGGGCGCGGCGCGCAGGTGGGCAAGCGAGTTGATTTTGGACAAGAGCATCCCAACCTCCAGGATGACGGCGCAGGGACGGTGCCCCGAGGAGCTGCAGCAGGAGCCGGAGCCGGAGCTGTGCCGATGGCTATGCCTGGGGCTGTGGCTGTGGCTGCGGGTGGCGTTGCGGCTGTGGCTGCGGCTGGCGCGGAAGGCCGAGGGCGAGTCGGAGGACAACTGAGGGCGCTGCCGGGACTGGCGGCGGGAGGGCGCGCCAGCGGGGTCGGGCAGCGCTGAGAGCGGCGGGGTGAGCGGCTCGTGGGGCTCGTGCGGCAGCGCCGCGGGGCAGGAAGCTCGTGGCTGCTGCTGCTGCTGCTGCTGCGGGTCCCGCCGCCGCCGCCGCCGCTGCCACAGACTCCTCTCGGGCCTCCTCCGCCACCGCGGCCGCTGCAGCAGACGCCCGGCTCGCCCCGCAGCCAGGAGTAAAGGGGAGGAGCGCGCCGGCGGGGAGGGCGCGCGGGGAGGGCGCGGCGGGCGGGGACGGGGCGGGGCCTCTCCGGGAGGCCAAGGCGGGGAGTAGGGCTGCCGGGCCGGCAGAGGGAGGAGAGGGGGTGGGGAAGCGGCGGGACGGGGCGACTCCCCTCGGCCCCCGCCCCGCGCGCTCCGTGGCCGCACCCCGGCCCCGCCCCCGCCGGCGCATCTCCACCAACCAGGGGCCTACTGATCTGCATAACTCGGCGCGCCCCGCCCCCGCCCCGCCCCGCTCTCGCGGTCAGAATGGTCTCTACGCCGCCACGACGTGGCGGGAAGGAAAAGGCGCCAAAATGGAGGGGGAGGGGCGCGGGGCGTGAGGGGAGGCGGGAGCTGGGTGTAGGGCCGCGAGGGAGGAAGGATGGGGAGGGGCGTATCGATTCAAACCCAAACAATAACAAAGCCATCAAAGGCCGCCCGAGGCCGGCTCTGCGGCTCTCTGTTTCGCGGAGGTTTTTGGGTCAAGGGCTCGAGCCGGAGCATAACAAGTTGCGCGGAGACGACGGGCGTTGGTGTGTCAGGCGGGGAGGCCGGCGCGCCGGGTGTGGGACTGTGTGTGGGGATGCCGACGAGGGTGGTCTTTCTGTGTGACTCAGACCCGAGACCTCCAAGTCGGCTGGGGCGGGCTGACGTCGCGCTGTAGGCTGGGGGCGGATTCTGGGGGTTTGTGTGTTGGGGGGCGCGTCGGGGGCGAAGGATCCGCAGGACATGAGTCACGGGGGGAGTGGAGGAGTCAGGCCTGGAACATAACTGGAGGCGGGAGCCCCGCTCCTGCGGGAAAGGGATGCAGCCCTCGGTCGCTCCGGCCGGCTAGAAGCTCAGCCGCAGGATTCCCATTTTAGAAATGCAAAAAGGCACCAGCGAATCCTGATTCCTGGGAAGGGATGTGTGTCAAAGGGCCGGGTAAAGAGGAAATCACGAAGCAAATGTTGGTGTTGTGATGCCAGATGCTGTCTCAGCCCCTTCTGTGAGGGCGGAAAATTCCTCATCTAAAACGAGGGTGGGAGAGTGCGCTTGATTTAACCAGTTTTCACGTTGTAGTCACCTTTTCATCAGCCTGTTATTACCAGGAAGGCAATACCAGCAATTATTGGCCAACCCCAAGTCTTGTCTCAAAGGAAACCCCCCACCCTCTGCCTCCCTTGGAAATAACCCGGAACACTGACCAACTCCACTTGCATCCTTTGTCCTTTTAAACTTCATGTAGAGTTGATAACGACGTGTGAAATGAGTAAATTAAAATACTATATAATCCATAAATTGAATTGTTAGTGGCCTAAGTAACTGAAAGCTAACTACATTATATTTTAATTTTTTCAAGTGCCTGCCTGCCATTTAAAGGAAAAATTAGGATCCCCTATAGCTCGTCATTAGTGAATTTAAATGTTTCCTTTAAGAGTTTTCTACAGTGCTTGCTTTATAAAAGTGCCCAGATCCTCCAGAACTTTTATGAATTTATCCTACGAAATATTACATATTTTCCTTTTGTTTGTGTACTGTGACCGAACTCATTCATTTTTTATGACTAAGAGAAAACCCAAGGGAACCAAAATTACTCCCCTTTTGCAGATAGGAAAATGAAACATAAGTAGGATGGCACAGGGTCATACAGCAGCTAAGAGAGGAGATGAAATGACCCAAATTCAACTCCTGAGTATTCAAAGCTTTCTGCTTTTCAGGGTCTAAAACTGTCCTTGGCACTGAAGAAGTTATCATTAAATGTATGTGATTCCCACTTCCATCCCTACTACCCTCCCTTTCTCAAACCCTCAAATGTAGTCAAACAAAACTATTCCCACTTGTTCCCACTCACCTAACACTTGACAGACCCTTTGCCTTTGCAGAAGCAATAAACCTGTCCTGGGAGTGCCCTCTCTACCTCTCCACTTTTATTCAAAGCCTTTCCACCCTTTAGGAAACAATTGTAGTTCTACCACAGATTGATGAACAAACTTAGAGCATTGGTTCACTGCCTACTATCTGACAATCGGGATTTGTTTTTTTAAATCCTTTTTGTTAATTTACTTTTCCATTATACTTTGTCTTCCAATTCCTTGAATGCATACTTTTTTTTTTTTTTTTTTTTGAGAGGGAATCTTGCCCTGTTGCCCAGGCTGGTGCGCAATGGTACGATCTCGGCTCACTGCAACCTCCACCTCCCGGGTTCAAACGATTGATTCTCCTGCCTCAGCCTCCCAAGTAGCTGAGATTACAGGTGCCTGCCACCATGCCCAGCTAGTTTTTGTATTTTTAGTAGAGATGGGATTTTACCATGTTGGCCAGGCTGGTCTCAAACTCCTGACATCATGATCCGCCTGCCTCGGCCTCCCAAAGTGCTGGGATTACAGGTGTGAGCCACCGTGCCCAGCCTCCTTGAATGCATACTTTATCCAACATTTGTTGATAAAAGAGACTATAATGGATCCCAACAAAAAGATCATAATTAAAGTCGATTTATACCAAATTTAAATGAATTAAGTGGGCTTAGGGAACATAAAGGTTGAGAGCAAGGGCTTTAAACTGAGTTATCCTGGTTTCAATTCTGGAATCTGGTAGCTACTAGTTATGTGGCATTGGTTAAGTTAACCTTATTAAGCTTTAGACAGAATGGAGATAATAACAGCACCTACCTCATGGGTTGTTGTAAGGAGCAAATAAAACTTGTTTGTAAAGCGTATAACCCAATACAGAGTAAACTTCTAATAAATATTAGCAATGATGATGGCAATAATGTTGATCGTGGTTATGACGATGATGTTTTTCCAAATGGTCTTATGCCTTGAAGGTATCAAAGGTAAAATACTGGATTAATAGTTGGATTTTTAACCATTTGGGGAGAGATGTGATTTAAAATAGTTGTTTCTAGTAGGTCTTTTAGGCCTTTTAGAAAAAAAAAGTCAAGTTCAACCTTTTTCACTTTTTCTAGGTCTTTGAAGGACTAAATATTTAATTAGAGCTAAAGTGATTAACATTTAATCTATGTACTTTATATGGTGGGGGCTTCACAGCTGGAAGTTACAAAACATGGACTTTGCTTGGCATACAGCTTTCATTTACTTAAAATTGCTTTAAAAGATAATTAATAAACATTCAGATGTGTTGTGGGTCAAAAGTTACTCCTCGAGAGCAGGGAACTTGATGTTTTGATTGATCGAAATACAGCCTTAATAAAATTTAGCACTATTTGTGCTATCTCAAAGAATCTAACAAAGAATCAGAAAAATCACCCTAATAATTAAATGACAAGTGCTTTTGGAAAGGTAAAAGGCCATAATCATGCTAACATTTCTCTGGGAAGAGGAGCATTTATTAATATTAACTTGAATAATATCCAAATTAATCCTTAGGTGGTTTTCATATTCTGCCTGATACGGGTTTAATCAAGTCATTGTCAAAGGAATGACTTCATCCAGGGCCTCTATGTTTATGCAAAAAAATAAATAAATAAATAAAGCAATGACTTCAGCAATTTCTGTAGTCACGGAATTTTTTTAAAAAACAAGTTTAGAAGAAAGTTTGAAAGGGATATCTGTACACAATTTTTTAAAGTGTCTAAGTCTAGTCAGTGCATTTATATAACTAGGATTGTATAACTAAGACTCTATATGCTATTTATGATTAATCAGGTGGAGATATATTGAGTCTATATCACTCATCTCCTAAAAAAATGTACTTACTTTTTTATTCATTTTATTTAGTTTATTTGTTTTTGAGACAGAGTCCCACTCTGTCACCCAGGCTGGAGTGCAGTGGTGTGAGCTCAGGTCACTGCAGCCTCCCCCTCCCGGGTTCACGCCATTCTCCTGCCTCAGCCTCCCAAGTCGCTGGGATTACAGGCGCCCGCCACCACCCCCGACTAATTTTTGTATTTTTAGTAGAGATGGGGTTTCATCAGGTTGGCCAGGCTGGTCTCAAACTCCTGACCTCAAGTGATCCGCCCACCTCAGCCTCCTAAAGTGCTGGGATTGCAGGCGTGAGCCCGGCCAGACAGGAAACATTCTAAATTTAGAAAGACTAAAGCCCAGCAGACATGGTGGCTCACGACTGTAATCCCAGCACTTTGCGAGGCCAAGGCAGGAGGATTGCTTGAGCTCAGGAGAGCAGCCTGGGCAACATAGGGAAACTCTGTCTTTACAAAACAAAACCAAAACTGACTCTTTCTTTTTTTTGTTTTAATTTTCATTTATTTATTTTTGAGACAAAATCTGACTCTGGTCGCCGAGGCTTGGAGTGCAGTGGCACGATGGATCATGGCGCACTGCAGCCTAGACCTCCTGCGCTCACGCCATCCTGCTGCCTGAGCCTCCCACCTAGCTGAAATTACAGGGGTGAGCCACCATGCCGGGCTAATTTTCACATTTTTTGTAGAGATGAGGTTTACCATGTTGCCAAGGCTGGTCTCAAACTCCTGAGTTCAAGTGATCCATCAGTCTTGGCCTCCCAAAATGCTGTTTTTGTTGTTGTTTGAGATGGAGTCTTGCTCTACCTAGCAGGCAGGAGTGCAGTGGCGCAATCTCGGCTCTCTGCAACCTCTGCCTCCCGGGTGCAAGCGATTATCCCTGCCTCAGCCTCCGGAGTAGCTGGGATTACTGGCGCCTGCCACCACACCCGGCTAATTTTTGTATTTTTAGTAGGGACGGGTTTTCACCATGTTGGTGGGGCTGCCCTCAAACTCCTGACCTCAGGTGGTCCACCCGCCTAGGCCTCCCAAAGTGCTGAGATTACAGAGATTACAGGTGTGAACCGCGGCGCCCGGCCCCAAGTGCTGGTATTACAGGTATAAACCACTAAACCCAGCCGAAAACCTTTTTAAATTGAAATGATTGTGGTAGTGGGAGACACTTAGGATATCCACCATGTCCCAATTTCAGAATCATCAGGGAATCTATGTAGTCATTAGAACTAGTTCTTGTCTTTTTTTGTTTTGTTTTGTTTTTGAGACGGAGTCTAGCTCTATCGCCCAAGCTGGAGTGTGGGGGTGCGATCTCGGCTCACTGCAACCTCCATTTCCCGGGTTCAAGCAATTCTCCTGCCTCAGCCTCCTGAGTAGCTGGGACTACAGGTGCCCGCCACCATACCCGGCTAATTTTTTGTATTTTAGTAGAGACGGGGTTTCATCGTGTTAGACAGGATGGTCTCCGTCTCCTGACCTCGTGATCCGTCCGCCTCGGCCTCCCAAAGTGCTGGGATTACAGGCGTGAGGCACCATGCCCGGGTAGTTCTTGTCCTTGATAAGGATATGATAGTTATTTCCTTTTTTTTTTTTTTTAAAGACCGAGTCTCGCTCTGTCACCAGGCTAGAGTGCAGTGGTGCGATCTCCGCTCACTGCAACCTCTGGCCCCTGGGTTCAAGAGATTTTCCTGCCTCAGCCTCCGGAGTAGCTGGGACTACAGGCATGGGCCACCACGCCCAGCTAGTTTTTGTATTTTTAGTAGAGATGGGGTTTCACCATGTTGACCAGGATGGTCTCAATCTCTTGACCTTGTGATCCGCTCGCCTCGGCCTCCTAAAGTGCTGGGATTACAGGCACGAACCTCTGCGCCTGGCCTATTTCAGTTTTATAAATCTATTTTAGCCAGCAAGATTGGGAAAAGAAAGGGTTATTTTACAATAAAGTATATTTAAATTAATTACCAATTCATTTGTTTTTTAGAGGAAATAAAAGTAACCTAGATTTATTTTTGGAATTTTGCACATTAAATACTGACAGTTTGAGTAAAAATAATATTTACTGAAGGCATTATGCACAAAGATTTTATAGTTCCTGAGTATTGCGGGATAGATGAAAAAGGAGTAGCTTAGAACATATAAAGGCTACAGGAAGCCTGGAGACTGTTATAAAATACCTTATTAGAAGACTAGGAAAATGTATGCCTCAGATCAGAAGGACCAGGCAGACACATGAACAAAAACGCTGCATGTCTAACTAACAAAGAAAAGGGCCATCGTGTCTGTGCGTGTGTGTGTGTGTGTGTGAGAGAGAGAGAGAGGGAGAGAGAATGTCTTCTATCTAGGAGCTGGTGAGGGGATTGTCTACCATCTTTTAAAAGTAAAATAAAATTGCTGATGTAAGACTTTGGAAAAGCCACAAAGTTTATCTAGGTGAAATAAAAAAAAAAAAAGTGCAAAAAATATTTCATGGAATATCCTTGTAAGCACTACAAAGAAAGTGATGAAAACATTTCTTTACTGTGTATCTAATTTGTCATCTAATAGTATATAGTCTTATTTTTCTGTATTTGTCTCATCTCTACAACTAGATTATAAATACATTGAAACCAGAAACCATCATCCTTTAATTGAACATAAAGGCTAAGTAATGAAAATCATTGGTGGAGGGGCAAAAGAGATAGGTACTAAAAGCCAATATTGAGCATCAATGATGTGCTAGGCATTGTTCTATTTATATCCTCATATCAATCCTATGACGTGGGCATTTTTACTATCTTCATTGGTTTACAGATAAATAAACAGGAACAGAGATAAGTAATTTGCCCAAGGCTACACTGTTAAGTGGCAGAGCAATCTCCTACTCACCATGCCATTCTGCTTTTCCAAGGAACACAAAATGAGTTTAAGAGATTTAACAGCAAGGCACAGTGGCTCATGACTGTAATCCCAGCACTTTGGGAGGCTGAGGCTGGTGAATCACTTGAGCCCAGGAGTTCAAGACCAGGTAGGCCAATATGGCGAAACCCTGTCTCTACAAAAAATACAAAAATTAGCTGGGTGTGATGGCATATGCCTGTAGTCCCAGCTGCTTGGGAGGCTGAGTTAGGAGGATCTGCTTGAGCCCAAGTAGCAGAGGTTGCTGTGAGCCTTGATCATGCCACTACACTCCCACCTGGGCTATAGAGTCAGACCCTGTCTCTAACATACAAACAAAAAAAACAGATTTAACAAGGTCTACAAAGTCAAGGTTCAGAGGAGGCTGAAGAGGTCTGGGGAGGCTCCATGGAGGATGTAGATCTTAGGTCTTAATGAGTAAAATATAAATAGGTAGGAAGGAGAGAGAGAACAGGGTGAGTAAAGTCAGGAAGTGAAGCAAAAGATGCTTTGTGTTATGTTTTTTGTATTCCCCAATGCACGTGAAATGAATGAATAAAAGTTTTTTTTCTTTTTGAGACGGAGTCTCGCTCTGTCACCCAGGCTGGAGTGTAGTGGTGAGATCTTGGCTCACTGCAACCTCTGCTTCATGGGTTCAAGCGATTCTTCTGCCTCAGCCTCCCATGTAGCTGGGATTACAGGCGTGCACCACCACACCCGGCTAATTTTTGTATTTTTGGTAGAGACAGGGTTTCACCATCTTGGCCAGGCTGGTCTTGAACGCCTCACTTTGTGATCCATCCTCTTCGGCCTCCCAAAATGCTGGGATTACAGGCGTGAGCCACTGTTCCCGGCCTCAAAAGTTTTTAAAATCAAAATCAAGAAGCCAGAGACAGAACCAGTAGGAGCTCCTGATGTCATGTTGCAAAAGGTGAAAGAAAAAGATGATAGAGATATTATTTCAGTCTTGTTTTTTTTTTTTTTTTTTTGAGGTGGAGTCTCGCTCTGTCGCCCGGGCTGGAGTGCAGTGGCCGGATCTCAGCTCACTGCAAGCTCCGCCTCCCGGATTTACGCCATTCTCCTGCCTCAGCCTCCCGAGTAGCTGGGACTACGGGCGCCCGCCACCTTGCCCGGCTAGTTTTTGTATTTTTTTAGTAGAGACGAGGTTTCACCGTGTCAGCCAGGATGGTCTCGAGCTCCTGACCTCGTGATCCGCCCGTCTCGGCCTCCCAAAGTGCTGGGATTACAGGCTTGAGCCACCGTGCCCGGCCTTTTTTTTTTTTTGAGACGGAGTCTCGCTCTGTTGCCCAGGCTGGAGTGCAGTGGTGCAATCACAGCTCACCACAACCTCCACCTCACAGGTTCAAGTGATTCTTCTGCCTCAGCCTCCCCAGTAGCTGGGACTACAGGCACGTACCACCATGCCCAGCTACTTTTTGTATTTTTAATAGAGACAGGGTTTCACTATGTTGGCCAGGCTGGTCTCGAACTCCTGACCTCGTGATCTGCCCACCTCAGCCTCCAAAAGTGCTGAGATTACAGGCGTCAGCCACTGCGCCCGGCTATTTCAGTCTACTGAAGAAGAAACTAGGAAGATTCTCTATTCAAATAATCCTTTGATGCTTATAGTTTAGGAATATTTGCTTATATCATGGTTAATACGCAGAGTATTCCAAGTTCCAAATGATAAAAAAGACATGTAGTAACATTATTGGATGAAATCTACTCAATAATTTGGAGAAACTTACATTTTCAACATATACTTCCTCTTTTCCAACTGTTTTACTTCTCTTTTTAGGTGGCATGCTGCTAAAACAAACATGACAGCTCACCACAGCCAGAACTAGAACAACTATACTACAGATACAGAGCTGTTTTTTATGGCCTTCGATGTATTACTTTGTCAGAGATTCTTTGCATGTCTAAATACAATCTTGCTCACTCTGGAGAACTAGGGAGCTGTGCTGTTCCCTTTATAGAAATGGTGTCACTTTTCTCTGGATAGGTTAAGTTTGCTTCTGTGTTCAGTGATGCTACTTTATTAGAGAGACACCCACTCACTAGATGAGAAAATCAGACTTGGCAGTCATCAGGGTTTTATCTGAAGTTACTCTTGTAAATGGGAGTTATGTTGGCAAATAGCTGGTCCTCTGATGCAGGGCTGTAAAGACAACACAGATTACATTCTCTAACCCAAATTGCACACACATCCCCAAATTCTGTCTGTCCTTTCAGACCAACTCAAGGCCATATGGACTTCTTACAGCTTTCCCTGACCACTCCAGTCAATAGTTTTTAAACTCACAGCAGTTACTTGTAATACTAATCTGATACGATCATATTCTTTTGTTATCTAAGTATTTACTGTAATTGTAGCATCTTTTTTTTTTTTTTTTTTTTTTTTTTTTTTTTTTGAGACAGAGTCTCCCTTTGTCGCCCAGGCTGGAGTGCAGCAGTGGCGCGATCTCGGCTTACTGCAAGCTCCGCCTCCCGGGTTCACGCCATTCTCCTGCCTCAGCCTCCGAGTAGCTGGGACTACAGGTGCGCACCACCACTCCCGGCTAATTTTTTTTGTATTTTTAGTGGAGGCGGGGTTTCACCGTGTTAGCCAGGATGGTCTCGATCTCCTGACCTCGTGATCCGCCCGCCTTGGCCTCCCAAAGTGCTGGGATTACAGGTGTGAGCCACCGCGCCCGGCTGTAGCATCATTTTAAGGAGCAGCAAGCATTAACTTAATACCCACTTTGAAAGGACCCATGTTTCCCCAATGAGACTATCAGCTCCTCAAGTGCAGAGATCATATTGTAAAAAAAATTTTTTGGCCAGGCGCGGTGGCTCACGCCTGTAATCCCATCACTTGGGAGGCTGAAGTCGGTGGATCATGAGGTCAAGAGATCGAGACCATCCTGGCCAACATGGTGAAATCCCATCTCTACTAAAAAAATACAAAAATTAGGTGGGCATGGTGGTGTGCGCCTGTAGTCCCAGCTACTCGGGAGGCTGAGGCAGGAGAATTGCTTGAACCCAGGAGGCGGAGGTTGCAGTGAGCCGAGATCATGCCACTGCACTCCAGCCTGGCAACACAGCGAGACTCCATCTCAAAAAAAAAAAAAAAGAGAGAGAGAGAGAGAGAAGGGTCTCACTACATTGTCTAGGCTGGCCTTGAACTCCTGGGCTGAGTGATCCTCCCGCCTCAGCCTCCCAAGTAGCTTGGACTACAGATGGATGCCATGGTGTCCAGCTTGCATTGCACATTTTTTTTTTTTAGATGGAGTCTTGCTCTGTCACCCGGGCTGGAGTGCAGTGGCCAGATCTCAGCTCACTGCAAGCTCCGCCTCCCGGGTTTACGCCATTCTCCTGCCTCAGCCTCCGGAGTAGCTGGGACTACAGGCGCCCGTCACCTCGCCCGGCTAGTTTTTTGTATTTTTAGTAGAGATGGGGGTTTCACCGTGTTAGCCAGGATGGTCTCAATCTCCTGACCTCGTGATCCGCCCGTCTCGGCCTCCCAAAGTGCTGGGATTACAGGCTTGAGCCACCGCGCCCGGCCGCATTGCACATTTTTAAAGACCACATAGTTCCCTTTGAGAGGTGCTAAACAGATACCTTTTAAAACAGAATTGAATTAAACCCCAAAGAGAACACATCTAAGACACTGAATTTCCCCTGCCTCAATCTTGCCCCTGCCCCTTTTATTTTTTTATTTACTTTTTATTTTTTGAGACAGTCTTACTCTGTCTCCCAGGATGAAGTGCAGTGGCACGATCTGGGCTCACTGCAACCTCTGCCTCTGGGTTCAAGCAATTCTTCTGCCTCAGCCTCCTGAGTAGCTGGAATTACAGGCACCCACCACTATGCCTGGATAATTTTTGTATTTTTTAGTAGAGATGGGGTTTCACCACATTGGCCAGGGTGGTCTTGAACTCCTGACCTCAGGTGATCCGCCCACCTTGGCCTCCCAAATAGCTGGGATTATAGGTGTGAGCCACCGTGCCCAGCTCACTTTTATTGTATGTTATAATGAAAAGATGGATAGTTGTTTGCTCTTTTAAAAATATAGACTTCATAGACGGGCACGGTGGCTCACGCCTGTAATCCCAGCACTTTGGGAGGCTGAGGCGGGTGGATCACAAGATCAGCAGTTCAAGACCAGCCTGGCCAACATGGTGAAACCCCATCTCTACCAAAAATACAAAAAAATTAGCTGGGCGTGGTGGCAGGCACCTGTAATGCCAGCAACTTGGGAGGCTGAGGCAGGAGAATTGTGTGAAACTGGAAGACAGAAGTTGCAGTGAGCCGATGTTGTGCCACTGCACTCTAGCCTGGGCAATAAGAGCAAAACTCCATCTCAAAAATAATAATAAATAAATAAATAAATAAATAAATAAATAAATAAATAAATAAATAGACTTCACCAGGTATGGTGGCTCATGCTTGCAATCCCAGCACTTTGAGAGGCCAAGGTGGGAGGACTGGTTGAGATCAGGAGTTCAAGAGCAGCCTGGGAAGCATAGTAAGACCCCATCTCTACAAAAAAATTTAAAAATTAGGCAGCCGGGCGCGGTGGCTCATGCCTGTAATCCCAGCACTTTGGGAGGCTGAGGCGGGCAGATCACTTGAAGTCGGGAGTTCGAGACCAGCCTGACCAACATGGAGAAACACCATCTGTACTAAAAAATATATAATTAGCCGGGCGTGGTGGTGCATGCCTCTAATCCCAGCTACTCGGGAGGCTGAGGTAGGAGAATTGCTTGAACCTGGGAGGCAGAGGTTGCAGTGAGCCGAGATCATGCCATTGCACTCCAGCCGGGGCAACAAGAGTGAAACTCCGTCTCAAAAAAAAAAAAAAAAAAAAAAAAAAAAAAAGGCCGGGCGCGGTGGCTCAAGCCTGTAATCCCAGCACTTTGGGAGGCCGAGACGGGCGGATCACGAGGTCAGGAGATCGAGACCATCCTGGCTAACCCGGTGAAACTCCGTCTTTACTAAAAAATACAAAAAAACTAGCCGGGCAAGGTGGCGGGCGCCTGTAGTCCCAGCTACTCGGGAGGCTGAGGCAGGAGAATGGCGTAAACCCGGGAGGCGGAGCTTGCAGTGAGCTGAGATCCGGCCACTGCACTCCAGCCTGGGCAGCAGAGCCAGACTCCATCTCAAAAAAAAAAAAAAGTTGCTAGGCATGGTGGCACTTGTGTTTAGTCCCAGCTACTCGGGAGATTGAGGGGAGGATTACTTGAGCCCAGAAGGTCGAAGCTGCAGTAAACTATGATCATGCCACTGCATTCCAGCCTGGGTGATGGAGCAAGAACCTGTCTCAAAAAGTATATATAAAATAAAAAATAGCCGGGCCCGGTGGCTCACGCCTGTAATCCCAGCACTTGGGGAAGACAAGGCAGGAGGATCACCTGAGGTCATGAGTTTGAGACCAGTCTGGCCAACATGGTGAAACCCCATTTCTACTAAAAATACAAAAATTAGCCGGGCCTGGTGGCAGTGGGCTGTAATCCCAGCTACTCGGGAGGCTGAGGCAGGAGAATCACTTGAACTGGTGAGGTGGAGGTTGTAGTGAGCGGAGATGTCCATTGCTCTCCAGCCTGGGACACAAGAGCTAGACTTCCTCTCAAAAGAACAAAACAAAACAAAATACAATCAGGATGTAAGGTAATGAATGGAAAGACAATAGAGTCCATGGATAATTTCCTTCAATATGTGTCCAAAAGAAATGAATGGGGATTGAAACAATGTTAAAAGTCGAACATGGGGCCGGGCGCAGTGGCTCAAGCCTGTAATCCCAGCACTTTGGGAGGCCGAGACGGGCGGATCACAAGGTCAGGAGATCGAGACCATCCTGGCTAACACGGTGAAACCCCGTCTCTACTAAAAAATACAAAAAACTAGCCGGGCGAGGTGGTGGGCGCCTGTAGTCCCAGCTACTTGGGAGGCTGAGGCAGGAGAATGGCGTAAACCCGGAGGTGGAGCTTGCAGTGAGCTGAGATCCGGCCACTGCACTCCAGCCTGGGCGACAGAGCGAGACTCCATCTCAAAAAAAAAAAAAAAAAAAAAGTCGAACATGTAGGTGAGTAGTGTCGAAGAAGAATGGCTGCTAAAAATGAGAGCTTTTAGGCCGGGCGCGGTGGCTCAAGCCTGTAATCCCAGCACTTTGGGAGGCCGAGACGGGCGGATCATGAGGTCAGGAGATCGAGACCATCCTGGCAAACATGGTGAAACCCCGACTCTACTAAAAATATAAAAAATTATCCGGGCGTGGTGGTGGGTGCCTGTAGTCCCAGCTACCTCGGGAGGCTGAGACAGGAGAATGGCGTGAACCCAGGAGGCGGAGCTTGCAGTGAGCTGAGAGCTGGCCACTGCACTCCAGCCTGGGCGGCAGAGCAAGACTCCGTCTCAAAAAAAAAAAAAAAAAAAAAAAAAAAAAAGAGAGCTTTTAGTGGAGAGGCAATATGGAGTAAGGGTTAACCTTAGCTTAAAGGGAAACTACAATCTTTATAGCAGTAAGATAAGAATCTTTTTTTTTTTTTTTTTTTTTGAGATGGAGTTTCACTCTGTCACCCAGGCTGGAGTGCAGTGGCGCAGTCTTGGCTCACTGCAACCTCCGCCTCCCGGGTTCAAGTGATTCTCCTCCCTCAGCCTCCTGAGTAGCTGAGATTACAGGCGCCTGCCACCACACCCAGCTAATTTTTGTATTTTTGGTAGAGATGGGGTTTCACCATGTTGGTCAGGCTGGTCTCGAACTCCTGACCTTGTGATCCGCCCTCCTTGACCTCCCAAAGTGTTGGGATTACAGGCGTGAGCCACTTCACCCAGCCGATAAGAACCTTTTGTATCTTGCAGTGATACTGACTGATTTGGTCAATTAATGAATAAACATTTACTGAACAGCTACTATGTTTAAAGTACTGTGCTAAATACATGGAGATATATAGAGAGGCAAAAGATATGGTCCCAATTCCTGATTAAGGAATCATATATAGGCCTGGCGTGATGGCTCACACTTGTAATCCCAGCACTTTGGGAGGCCGAGGCAGGAGGATTGCTGAACTAAGGAGTTTGAGACCAGCCTGGGCAAGAGTGAGACCCTGTAACTACCTAAAATTTGTGTGTGTGGGGTTGGTGTGTGGGTATGTGTGTTGTGGTTTTGAGACAGTCTCACTCTGTCGCTCAGGCTGGAGTGCAGTGGCACAACCTCGGCTCATTGCAGTCTCAACCTCTTGGGCACTAGTGATCCTCTCACCTCAGCCTTCCAAGTAGCTGGGACTACAGGCACATGCCACAATGACCAGCTAATTTTTGTATTTTTTGTAGAGACGGCGTTTTGCCATTTGGCCCAGGCTAGTCTCAAACTCCTGAGCTCAAGTGATCCACCAGCTTCAGCTTCCCAAAGTACTGTGATTACAAGCCTCAGCCAACACATCCAGCCCCCTAATTTTTTTAAAAATTAGCAGGGCGCAGTGGCATGCGCCTGTGGTCCCAGCCACTCAGGAGGCTGAGGTGGGAGGATTGCTTGAGGTTGCAGCGAGCTATGATCACACCACTGCACTCCAGCCTGGGCAACAGAATGAGAACCTGTCTCAAAAAATTTTTTAAATATCATTTGAGATGGGGGTCTTGCTCTGTTGCCCAGGCTAGTCTCAAAATCCTGGCCTCAAGCAATCCTCCCACCTTGGCCTCCCACAGTGCTAGAACTACAGGTGCAAACCACCTTGACTGTCCTAATCTCTATTTTACAGATGACCAAAACCAAATCTCAGAGACAGGAAGTAATTTGCTGAAGTTCTCATAGCATTTGCAGAACAAGGATAGTGAACTCAGACTTTATTGCTACCCTAGGATCTTATAGAGATATAATTAGTAATGAAAGGTGGTATTTGACAAGTGGCAAATTAATGGCATAGGCAATGCATATTTTTTGCTGTAATATGTTTACAAGTTTAAGGTCTAAAAGCTAACTAGAACTTTTCCTGGGGAATTTTCAGGTGCAAGGGGACTTTCCCAGTTGTCTCCTCAACTGCTTTAGCATGAAAACAGAAAATGGTCTTGTCTCCGTGCACCTGTGCCACCTCAATCATACACATCACACGTGATCTTGATATCTCTGGCTCAGTAGTTCTGAAAGTGTGTGGTCTTTGGACCAGCAGCACCTGGAAACTTGTCAGAAATGCAAATTCTCGGGCCCACTGCCTACCCACTGAATCAGAAACTCTGGGGGTGGAGCCCAGCAATCTGTGTTTTAATAAGCACTCTAGGCAACTCCAGTGTACCTTGGGGTTTCAGAACCCATGGTCTGTCTAATGGCTCTCCAGAGAGTTTATGAACTCCTTGAAGGCAGAGACTGTGTCCTGGCAGTTTTTGTTTCCCTAGCATCAAGCCTTGAACACAGTGGATATTAATAAATATTTCTAAAACTGAACCACAGGAGTGAATATGGCTCGGCAGATAACCAACATCCCATTATCCAACTCTTTTCATATGATGATTAATACTTTTAGGTTTACTTTATGTAATGGATTGAATTGTGTCCCCCAAAATTCATATAGAAGTCCTAACTTCCTAGTACCTCAGAATATAACTGTATTTGGAGATAGGGCCTTTAAGAGGTAATTAGGGTAAAATGAGGTCATATGTGTAGACCCTAATGCAATATGACTGGTATCCTTATAAGAAGAAAAGATGAGGCCGGGTGCGGTGGCTCAAGCCTGTAATCCCAGCACTTTGGGAGGCCGAGACGGGCGGATCACGAGGTCAGGAGATCGAGACCATCCTGGCTAACACGGTGAAACCCCGTCTCTACTAAAAAATACAAAAATCTAGCCGGGCGAGGTGGTGGGTGCCTGTAGTCCCAGCTACTCGGGAGGCTGAGGCAGGAGAATGGCGTAAACCCGGGAGGTGGAGTATGCAGTGAGCTGAGATCCGGCCACTGCACTCCAGCCCGGGCGACAGAGCGAGACTCTGTCTCAAAAAAAAAAAAAAAAAAAAAAAAGAAACCCGTCTCTACTAAAAATACAAAAAAACTAGCCGGGCGAGGTGGCGGGCGCTTGTAGTCCCAGCTACTCGGGAGGCTGAGGCAGGAGAATCGCTTGAACCCAAGAGGTGGAGGTTGCAGTGAGCCAAGATCACACCACTGCATTCCAGCCTGGGCGACAGACCGAGACTTCGTCTTAAAGAAAAAGAAAAAGAAAATACAGGAGGACAAGGCATGAGGATTGCTTGAGGCCAGGACTTCAAGACCATCCCGGGGAACATAGTGAGACCCTGGTCTCTACCAAAAAATAGATAGTTTTAAAATTAGCCAGGCATGGTGGTATGCACCTGTAATCCCAGCTACTCAGGAGGCTGAAGTGGGAGGATTGCTTGAGCCTAGGAGTCCAAGGCTGTAGTGAGTCATGATTGTACCACCGCACACCAGCTTGGGCTAGAGTAAGACCCTGTCTCAAACAACAATAAAGAGGGATAAAAAAGAAAATACAGAGAGGAGAAGACATCCATCTGTAGTCAAATACTCTACCCCGAGAAGACTGCTGTCTACAAGCCCAGGAGAGAGGCTTCAAAAGAAACCAACCTTACAGACATCAGGACCTTGGACTTCTAATCTCCAGAATCCTACGAAAATTTAATTACTGTTGACCGGGCACGGGGGCTCAAGCCTGTAATCCCAGCACTTTGGGAGGCCGAGACGGGCGGATCACGAGGTCAGGAGATCGGGACCATCCTGGCTAACACAGTGAAACCCCGTCTCTACTAAAAAAATACAAAAAAAAACTAGCCGGACGAGGTGGCGGGCGCCTGTAGTCCCAGCTATTCGGGAGGCTGAGGCAGGAGAATGGCGTGAACCCGGGAGGCGGAGCTTGCAGTGAGCTGAGATTCCGGCCACTGCACTCCAGCCTGGGCGACAGAGCGAGACTCCGCCTCAAAAAAAAAAAAAAAAAGAAAGAAAGAAAATTTAATTACTGTTGTTTAAAGCACCCAGATTGTGTAGTCCTTTGTTATGACAGCTCTAGCAGACTAACACACTTTATGAAAAATTTTACAGCAGGCACAGTGGCTCACACCTGTAATCCCAGCACTTTGGGAAGCCAAGACAGGTGGATCACTTGAGCCCAGGAGTTTGAGGCCAGCCTGGACAGCATGGTAAAACCCTGTTTTTACAAAAAAAAAAAAAAATACAAAAATTAGCTAGGCTGGTGGCACATACCTATAGTCCTAGCTACTCTGGAAGCTGAGGAGGGAGGATCACTTGAGGCAGGAGGTGGAGTTTGCAGTGAGCTGAGATCTGGCCACTGCACTCCAGCCTGGGCGGCAGAGCGAGACTCCGTCTCAAAAAAAAAAAAAAAAAAAAAAAAAAAAAGAGACAGGTTCTCACTCTATTGCCCAAGCTGGGATGCGGTGGCATGCGATCACAGCTCACTACAGCCTCCATCTCCCCAGGCTCAAGTGATCCTCCTGCCTCAGCCTTCCGAGTAGCAGGGGCTCCAGGCATGTGCCACCATGCCCGGCTAATTTTTGTATCTTTTGTAGAAATGGGGTTTCACCATGTTTCCCAGGCTAATCTCAAACTCCTGAGTTCAAGCGATTGCCTGCCTCGGCCTCCCAAAGTGCTGGTGTTATAGGCATGAGTCACTGTGCCTGGCCAAGGCTCTGTTATAAAAAAAAAAGAAAGAAGAAAGAAAGAAAGAGAGAGGAAGAAAAAAGAAAGGAAGAGAAGGAAGGAAGGAAGGAAGGAAGGAAGGAAGGAAGGAAGGAAGGAAGGAAGGAAGGAAGGAAGGAAGGGAGGGAGGGAGGGAGGGAGGGAGGGAGGGAGGGAGGGAGCCGGGCGTGGTGGCTCACGCCTGTAATCCCAGCACTTTGGGAAGCCGAGGAGGGTAGATCATGAGGCTAGGAGTTCGAGACCAGCCTGGCCAACATGGTGAAATCCCGTCTCTACTAAAAATCAAAAAAATTAGCTGGATGTGGTGGCAGGCGCCTGTAATCCCAGCTACTTGGGAGGCTGAAGCAGGAGAATTGCTTGAACCTAGGAGGCAGAGGTTGCAGTGAGCTGAGATCACACCATTGCACTCCAGCCTGGGCAACAAGAGCAAAACTTGAAAAAAGAAAGATTTTACAAAAATACTGACTCTGAAATCCAAGAACTCCCATCCAAGCCCAGCCTATGACAAGACAATCTTATTTTGGGGTGAGTCTTAATAGTCTTTAGATGTTAGCCATTAAAGTGTTCAAGAAATTAGTCTTTTTTGTTTTTTTGAGACAGAGTTTCGCTCTTGTTGCCCAGGCTGGAGTACAATGGCACAATTTCAGCTTACTGCAACCTCCACCTCCCGGGTTCAAGCGATTCTCCTGCCTCAACCTCCCAAGTATCTGGGATTACAGGTGCCTGTCATGATGCCCAGCTCATTTTTTGTATTTTTGGTAGATACAGAGTTTCATTATGTTGACCAGACTAGTCTTAAACTTTTGACCTCAGGCAATCCACCCGCCTCGGCCTCCCCAAGTGGTGGGATTACAGGCGTGAGCCACCGCACCGGGCGAGAAATTACTCTTTCATGCTCAACATGAGTATAGGTTTTGGAGTCAGACAGAGGTGGGTTTCAATTCTGACTTGGCCACTTAGGAGTTGTGTAATTTTAAATTCTAAAGACTCAGTTTCCTCATCTGTAATTTGAGGCCAATAATAGCTCTCTCCTAGATATAGCTCAATAATTGGCAATTATATCATAGGTACTTAGTACGGGGTGACTTAAAAATGATAATTAACTAAATTATTTATATTGGTCCTCTCTGGGAGATGGGATTACTGTGAAATTTTACTGTAATGTTTGAATCAGTTCAAAAGACCATACAAAATGGCAATGATATTTTTCAAGACAAAAACAACTGAAGACTCAAGGATAACATAAATCAGAATAAGAATGTCAGAGGCCGGCCAGGTGCAGTGGCTCACGCCTGTAATTCCTGCACTTTGGGAGGCTGAGGTGGGTGAATAACCTGAGGTCAGGAGTTCAAGACCAGCCTGGCCAACACAGTGAAACCCCGTCTCTACTAAAAGTACAAAAAATTAGCTGTCGCGTGGTGGTGTGTGCCTGTAATGCCAGCTACTCAGGAGACTGAGGCAGGAGGATCGCTTGAACCTGGGAGGCTGAGGTTGCAGTGAGCCAAGATTGCACCACTGCACTCCAGCCTGGGCAATAAGAGCAAAACTCATCTCAAAAAAAAAAAAAAAAAAAAAGAATGTCAGGGGCCAAGCACAGTGGCTCATGCCTATAATCCCAAAACTCTGAGAGGCCAAGACAGGCAGATCACTTGAGGCCAGGAGTTCAAGACCAGCCTGGCCAACATGGCGAAACCCTGTCTCTACAAAAAATACAACAATTAGCCGGGTATGGTGGCACACACCTATAGTCCTGGCTACTCAGGAGACTGAGGTGGGAGTATGGCTTAAGCCTTGGAGGTTGAGGCTGCAGTGAGCCAAGATTGCACAACGGCACTCCAGCCTGGGTGACAGAGCAAGACCCTATCTCAAAACAAAAAAAGAATGTCAGAAATGTAATGGAAAGATATAACACTGGCCAGAAGCAGTGGCTCACGCTTCTAATCCCAGCACTTTGGGAGTCTTAGGTGGGCAGATCACTTGAGGTCAGGAGTTTGAGACCAGCCTGACTAGTATGGCAAAAACCTGTCTCTTCTAAAAAAAAAAAAAAAACATTAACCAGGCATGGTGGCGTGAGCCTGTAATCCCAGCTACTTGGGAGGCTGAGGTAGGGAGAACCTCTTGAACCTGGGAGGCAGGAGTGAGCTGAGATTGCGCCACTGCACTCCAGCCTGGGGGACAAGAGCGAGACTTCGTTTCAAAAAAAAGAAAAAAAGAGAAAAGAAAGAAAGAAGGAAAGAAAGAAAGAGAGAGAGAAAGAAAAAGAAAGAAAGAAAAGAAAGAAAGAAAGAAAGAAAGAAAGAAAGAAAGAAAGAAAGAAAGAAAGAAAGAAAGAAAGAAAGAAAGAAAGAAGAGAAAGAAAGAAGAGAAAGACAAAGAATAATTGAATTATCTCAAACTGGTGAGTAATTAAACTATAAGTAGGAATTACTGGCCGGGTGCCATGGCTCATGCCTGTGATCCTAGCACTTTCGGAGGCCAAGGCATGTGGATTGCTTGAACCCAGGCGAAACTTCATTTCTACAAAAAATATAAAAATTAGTTGGGCATGGAAGTGCACACTTGTGGTCCCAGTTACTTGGGAGGTTGAGGCTGGAAAATGACCTGAGCTGGAGAAGCTGAGGCTGCAGTGAGCTGTGATCATGTCATTGCACTTCTCTGGGTGACAGAGGAGACCCAGTCTCAAAAAAACAAATACAAAAAAGTATAGAGTGTTGATTTTATCTTTGTATCCCCAGATCCTAATATGGCACCTGGCATTTACTGTAAGTTCGACAGCTTTTGGTTGAATGAAAGAATGAATGGCCTTCTACAAAGATGATTATTCTAATTATACAGAGACATTTCAACCCAACTATACTTACACAGAATCAGTGGCTCTGTAGCATTTTGACGTTGTGCAATCAAAACTTTAATTTTAACCTGGAAATTCCACTTTGGGGAAATAACCTAATAAAATAACCCCAAAGGAAAAAGAGTGTTGTGGTTTTTTTGTTTGCTCGTTTGTTTTTAAAGAGTCTTTATTGTGGTGATACTCAAAATAGAGAAATCCTGGGATTGTCTTTAGAGCCTCCCCAACCCACATTCTACATCTCCCCTCCGGAGTTTTGACCAGACCTTCCCAGCTGCCCTTAAACTGTTCTGACCATCCTTGCCACCCTTCACCTGACTGGCCCAGTACCCCATACTTCAGACGTTTTGGGATCAGCATTCTCATTAAAACTTATTTGTTTTGTGCCTGCCTGTCTTTGAGACTCTACTCAGTCAACTAATCTGATAAATTAATTTAAACTGGGATGCTAATGAGTGATAATGGCTGAATATGAGTCTACTCATGGATAACAATTGCATTTCAGCAGCACCTTACTCTGGGCATAAGTCATACATTTCAGGCATGTGTCAGGGCCATTGGGAAAGATATTTTAAGAAGGGGGATTTCCTCAAACCCCTCAAATTACACCATGTAGACAGCTGTCTATCCTGCATGATCTGGCCAACTTCTTGGCATCCAGTTATCAGCTCTCAGGGGACACTAGAGGAAACAGTTCTGTTCCTCTTCTTAATAGGGCTTGGAAGTAGTGACTGGACTATTTATATCACTTAAAGGAAAAAGGCATTTACTCTGGAAACCACCCAGAAAGCACATATTCCCTAGGCTTAGAGAAGACCCTTCTCTACCTACAATTGTAAGAGCAAGGAACAATTCAAATCAGAAACTACTAATGCCCCTATGATTTGCTGCAAAATAAACTCTGAAACAATACTTTTTTTTGAGACTTTCCTCTCAATAATAATAATAATAATAAGCTTCACAAGTGAGAAAATCCTAGACATCAATATGAATTTATACGGATACGCACATGAAGGACTACTGAACCCGATCATAAAAATAGCCGCCTTTTGGCCGGGAATGGTGGCTCACACCTTAATCCCAGCACTTTGGGAGGCTGAGGTGGGCAGATCACCTGAGGTTGGAAGTTCGAGACCAGCCTGACCAACATGGAGAAACCCCATCTCTACTAAAAATACAAAATTAGCTGGGCGTGGTGACGCATACCTATAATCCCAGCTACTCGGGAGGCTGAGGCAGGAGAATTGCTTGAACCCGGGAGGCCGAGATTGCAATGAGCAGAAATCGTGCCATTGCACTCCAGCCTGGGCAACAAAAGCGAAACTCCGTCCGCCAAAAAAGAAAGAAAGCAAACAATGAAACCCTTTAAATCTGATCTCCAGGATCAGGGAAGGCTTCAGAGAGGAGGCAGCCCAGATGTGGGTCTTGAAACAGGAAAAGAAAAAGAAGAATCAGTCAGTGGAAGGACAGGTTGGGAAAACTCAAATTTCAGCAATAAGAAAAAACATGTGCAAACATCCAGAGGCATGAATTTGCATGGACAGAAAAAAAAAAAAGGTCATGCTGTAGTAAGTAGGGTGCAAAAATTTTTATTTATGTATTTACTTTTGAGACGGAATTTCACTCTTGTTGCCCAGGCTGGAGTGCAGTGGCACAATCTCAGCTCACCACAACCTCCGCCTCCCAGGTTCAAGCGATTCTCCTGCCTCAGCCTCCTGAGTAACTGGGATTAGAGGCATGTGCCACCACGCCCGGCTAATCCAAAAATTTTATAAGCACAAAACAGAGGAAAAGGTTGCATTATCATTGTGAAGTTAAAGAAAAATGGTTATTTTTTTCAGTAAGGTCCGTGCTATCAGAAAAAGCACATAAGGTAAAGATAGTAAAATTCATTATGTACACAACAGAGGCTCACTGAAGTGAGAAAGTCCAAATGATCATGAGGCAGTCACTTCCCAGCTGCCCGACCTCCAACACTTTACCCCCATTTGAGAAGGGGAGTGGGGGCTTAGTAGAGAACTAATTATCAGTTGCAGTTACATTTGAAATTCCCATTATCATAGACTTTTACCTTGCTGCTGAGTATGGTCCCTGGAGGAAAAGGGAGTGGAGATAAATTCAACTGAACAAGTAGCCACAGGTGATCATGAAGAGCTGTGTATGCCTTTTTTTTTTTTTTTTTTTTTTTTGAGATGGACTCTCACTCTGTCACCTAGGCTGGAGTGAGGAGTGCAGTGGTACAATCTTGGCTCATTGCAACCTCCACCTCCCAGGTTCAAGTGATTCTCCTGCCTCAGCCTCCCAAGTAGCTGGGACTACAGGCATGTGCCACCAGGCCCGGCTAATTTTTGTATTTTTAGTAGAGACGGGGTTTCACCAATTGGGCCAGGCTGGCCTCGAACTTCTGATCTCAGGCGATCTGCCCACCTCGGCCTTCCAAAGTGCTGGGATTACAGGTGTGTGCCACCTTGCCCAGCCTGTGTGTGCCTTTCTGAGGAGTATGAATTTTATCTGAAGAGTGGTAGAGGCCGGGAACGGTGGCTCATGCCTGTAATCCCAGTACTTTGGGAGGCCGAGGCGGGCGGATCACCAGGTCAGGTGATCGAGACCATCCTGGCTAACACGGTGAAACCCCGTCTGTACTAAAAATACAAAAAAAAATTAGCTGGGCGTGGTGGCAGGCGCCTGTAGTCCCAGCTACTTGGGAAGGCTGAGGCAGGAGAATGGCTTGAACTCATGAGGCAGAGCTTGCAGTGAGCCGAGTTCATGCCACTGCACTCCAGCTTGGGCGACCGAGCGAGACTCTCTCTCAAAAAAAAAAAAAAAAAAAAAAAAAACACACACACAGTGGTAGAAGGTTGTGGAATGATTTTCAGCAGGCCCACCTACTGTAAAAGCTTTCCTGACCCACCACCATGTGTGTAGTTATTTGCACTCATATCCCCTTAGATTCAATACTCTGACTTACATTTTTAATTGTTATTATCCATATATACAATATGCACTCTTAGGCTGGGCACAGTGGTTCATGTCTGTAATCCCAGCACTCTGGGAGACTGAGGCAGGAGAATCACTTGAGGCCAGGAGTTCAAGACCAGCCTGGGCAACATAGAAAGACCTTTTCTCGGTTGGGCGCAGTGGCTCACGCCTGTAATCCCAGCACTTGTGGAGGCTGAGGCAGGAGAATCACTTGAGGCCAGGAGTTCAAGACCAGCCTGGGCAACATAGAAAGACCTTTTCTCGGTTGGGCGCAGTGGCTCACGCCTGTAATCCCAGCACTTGTGGAGGCTGAGGCAGGAGGATCACGAGGTCAGGAGATTGAGACCATCCTGGCTAACACAGTGAAACCCTGTCTCTACTAAAAATGTAAAAAATTAGCTGGGCATGGTGGCGGGCGTCTGTAGTCCCAGCTACTCAGGAGGCTGGGGCAGGAGAATGGCATGAACCCGGGAGGTGGAGCTTGCAGTGAGCCGAGATCGTGCCACTGCACTCCAGCCTGGGCAACAGAGTGAGACTCTGACTCAAAAAAAAAAAAAAAACAAAAAACCTCTCCTCCACCAAAAAAATTTAAAAAATTAACCAGACAGGCCGGGCACAGTAGCTCACGCCTGCAATCCCAGCACTTTGGGAAGCTGAGGTGGGTGGATCATGAGGTCAGGAGTTCAAGACCAGCCTGGCCAACATGGTGAAACCCCATCTCTACTAAAAACTGTAAAAATTAGCTGGGCGTGGTGGCACACGCCTGTGGTCCTAGCTACTCGGGAGGCTGAGGCAGAAGAATTGCTTGAACCTGGGAGGCAGAGGTTGCAGTGAGCGGCGATTGCGTCACTGCACTCCAGCCTGAGTGATAGGGCGAGACTCTGTCTTGAAAAAATAAATAAATAAATAAAATTAAATAAAATTTAAAAAGTAAAAATAAAAAATTAACCAGACATAGTGGTGCACCCCTGTCATCCCATTTACTCGGGAGGCTAAAGTAGGAGGATGATCGCTTGAGCCCAGGAGTTCCAGGCTGCAGTGAGCTATGATGGTGCCACTGCAACAATGCCTGGGAGACAGATGAGACTCTGTCTCTAAAACAAACAAATATGCACTCAAAATATATTTGTTGTTTGAAGGAAAGAAGCAAAGGGAAAGGAATCATTTGAATTCCTCTTATTTCATAGTTCAGTCAGTCAGAGTTGAGTTCACCAGGTGGATGAACTGATAAAGTTTTGTAGAGGCAAAACAAATTCTTTTTTTTTTTTTTGTATTTTTAGTAGAGATGGGATTTCACCATGTTGGCCAGGCTGGTCTCGAACTCCTGAGCTCAAGCGATCCGCCTGCTTCTGCCTCCCAAAGTGCTAGGATTACAAGCATGAGCCACCACACCCAAAGCAAAATTCTTTTTGCGGGGGACGGATTCTGGCTCGGTCACCAGGCTGGAGTGCAGTGGCACGATCTCTGCTCACTGCAACCTCCGATTCCCTAGTTCAAGTGATTCTCCTGCCTTAGCCTCCCGAGTAGCTGGGATTACAGGCATGCACCACCATGCCCGGCTAATTTTTGTATTTTTGGTACAGATGGGGTTTCACCATGTTGGCCAGGATGGTCTCGATCTCCTGACCTTGTAATCTGCCCGCCTTGGCCTCCCAAAGTGCTGGGATTACATGTGTGAGCCACTGAACCCGGTGGCAAAACAAAATACTTAATGGGTTTATAAATGTGAATGTGACTTATACAACCATATTTATTCAAATGAAACCTCTACTTTCCTATCTGCTTAATTCTATTGAACTCAAAAGTACCTAGGACTATGGGGGACACAAAGCCAGTGGGAGTGCTAAAATTTGTAAATATAATGTTAATCGGCTGGGCATGGTGAGTCACACCTGTAATCCTAGCACTTTGAGAGGCCAAGGCAGGTGGCTCACTTGAGATTAGGAGTTCAAAACCAGCCTGGGCAACATGGTGAAACCCCGTCTCTACTAAAAATACAAAAAAATTAACTGGGCGTGGTGGCGGACGCTTGTAATCCTAGCTACTCGGGAGGCTGAGGCAGGAGAATTGCTTGAACCCAGGAAGCAGAGATTGCAGTGAGCCGAGAATGCACCACTGCACTCCAGCTTCGGCAACACAGCAAGACTCAGTCTCAAAAAATAATAATAATAAAATAAAATAAGGTTAATCATGGATAGATTAAGTTACCAAGTTAAAGTGTTTTGTAAAATAGAGGAAAGTTATAAGATTCATTAGTAGAGCTAATTCCTCTGTCAATATCCTAGTCAAAGCCCTTAAACCTACAAATCTCCCTACATTCTCTAATGGTGGGTTCCTAGATTCTACAGAAACCAAACCAGATTGTGAAAAGACCCCATTATCTAGACCAGTGCTTCTCAAAATGTGGCCCTTGCACCAGCAAAGATGGAAATGAAAATTCACAGGCCCTACCCCAGCAAGCCAATAGAATCAGAAAGTCAGGAGTTGGAGCGCAGCATCCTGAATGTTAACAAGCCCTCTGATGCTGAATGCTCAAGTTTAAGCATTGTTCCCAGGCTGGATGCGGTGGCTCATGCCTGTAATCCTAGCACTTTGGGAGGCTGAGGTGGGTTCCAGACCAGCCTGAACAACATGGCGAAATCCCGTCTCTATAAAAATACAAAAATTAACCAGGCATGCTGGCTTGTGCCTGTAATCCCAGCCACTCAGGAGGCTGAGGCAGGAGAATCGCTTGAACCCGGGAAGTGGAGGTTGCAGTGAGCCGAGATCATACCACTCCACTCCAGCCTGGGCGACAGAGTAAGATTCTGACTCAAAACAAACAAAAAACAAAACAAAAAAAGAACCACTGTTCCAGGTTACTCTTTTTTTTTTTTTTGAGACACAGTCTCGCTCTGTTGCCCAGGCTGGAGTCTGGAGTGCAGTGGCGCGATCTCAGCTCACTGCAACCTCTGTCTCCTGCGATTCTCCTGCCTCAGCCTCCCGAGTAGCTGGGATTACAGACAGGAGCCACCATGCCCAGCTAATTTTTGTATTTTTAGTAGAGATGGGGTTTCACCATGTTAGTCAGGCTGGTCTCAAACTCTTGACCTCGTGATCCACCCGCCTCGGCCTCCCAAAGTGCTGGGATTACAGGCGTGAGCCACTGAGCCCAGCCCCCAGTTACTCTTATCTCTTAAGGCCCTCTGCAAGGAAGAGTAGAGTGGAGATGGGGACTACGGAACCTATTCCCATCTCTTTGGGGATCTATATTGTCTATTGGTTTGTTTTGCCATTACCCTAATACGGATGGAACGTAAGGCCCATTAGACAAAACATGAACCAGACCTGTTCCATGGAACTGTGAAGTCAGTTTTCCTTGGCTTTGCTTTCGGTCATTTAAAAAAAAAAAAAAATTATTGCTTTATGAGACACACTGGTCTCTGAACTTTTCCCTTTTCTAGTAAAAGTACAAATTCCAGCTGGAGCTCTTGACCAACAACATCTTTCTACAGAAGTTGCTGTCTTCGGTGCTTTGCTGAGTTCCAGAGATAAGATAAATAATTTACCAAATGTAGGTTTCTGATTACTCACTCTATTAGCATTTAGAGCAGAGAGCTCTGGCCCCTGGGGAGTTTGATTCGTTCAGATGCAGCCCATCTGCTTTTGTTTTTTTTGTGGGGAGTTTTTTTGGGGGTGGGGTTGCCTGGAAAAGCCAGGGAGCTCCCAGCATCCCACACATACTTTAGGGATGAACTGCCTAAATCTTATGGGTTTTACTGGAAATTCTGGAGAATGCTATTTTCTTATTATTTAAAAAATACACAGCTGCTAAGGCTCATTTTCCTTTCCTCTCCTCTCTCTTTCTCTTTTTTTTTTTTTTTTTTTTTTTTTGAGACGGAGTCATGCTCTGTAGCTCCGGCTGGAGAACAGTGGCGCGATCTCGGCTCACTGCAACCTCCGCCTCCCAGGTTCAAGCAGTTCTCCTGCCTCAGCCTCCTGAGTAGCTGGGACTACAGGCGCCCGCCACTACGCCCAGCTAATTTTTTGTATTTTTAGTAGAGACAGGGTTTCACCTTGTTACCCAGGATGGTCTCGAACTCCTGACCTTGTGATCCGCCCCGCTCGGCCTCCCAAATTACTGGGATTACAGGCGTGAGACACCGCGCCCCGTCCTCCTTTTTTTCTTTTCTTTTCTTTTCTTTTTTTTTTTTTTTTTTTTTTTTGAGAAGGAGTCTCACTTTGTCGCCAGGCTGGAGTGCAGTGGGGCGATCTCGGCTCACTGCAACCTCCGCCTCCCAGGTTCAAGCGATTCTGCTGCCTCAGCTTCCTGAGTAGCTGGGACTACAGGCGCCCGCAACCACGCCCAGCTAATTTCTTTTCTTTTCTTTTTTTTTTTTTCCAGAAGGAGTCTGGCTTTGTCGCCCAGGCTGGAGTGCGGTGGCGCGATCTCGGCTCACTGCAACCTCCGCCTCCCACGTTCACGCCATTCTCCTGCCTCAGCCTCCCGAGGTAGCTGGGACTACAGGCACCCACCACCACGCCCGGATAATTTTTTATATTTTTAGTAGAGACGGGTTTCACCGTGTTAGCCAGGGTGATCTCCATCTCCTGATCTGGTGATCCACCCGCGTCGGCCTCCCAAAGTGCGGGGATTACAGGGGTGTGCCACTGCTCTCGGCCCTCTCTCTTTTTTTCTTTTTAAAATATGAGCAAAAACAAAACCCCACAATTTATTTTCAGAGTGTACAAAATAAGATATCTGAAAGGGTATTTTCAATCTTGTGCAATTTATCCTAAATTCATGCTGCAGGTTACAAGATTAATTTCAGGGAATTTTATAGAAAAGATTAACTAGAGTTTCTCCTAAATCAAATGACACTGTTTTGGGGGGAATGCAACAGTCTATTATATGAATGCATCACTCTTCACTCATATAATTTCTGAAGTATAGTTGCAATATCGGTAGTGACAGATAGGTGTTAGAAAAGGTTTGTATCTGTAGTTATTCCACAGGCTCTTTATGGCAAATATACGTCATTATTATTTTACACCAGTCTTAAAAGTAAACTGGGTTAACAGAAGAAATCACAGCAAAAACCAGCAGATTCTGTGGATGGTCCATTCATTGCAAATATAGAGAGGAAAAAGTTTTGATAAACCCCAGAAGCCACGAGTTTTACATATATTAAACGCTCTTCTGATTCTTTCAGTATAATCTGATCAACAACTTACTTTATTCCTTTTTAAAAAAATATTGGCCAGGCGCGGTGGCTCAAGCCTGTAATCCCAGCACTTTGGGAGGCCGAGACGGGCGGATCACGAGGTCAGGAGATCGAGACCATCCTGGCTAACACGGTGAAACCCCGTCTCTACTAAAAATACAAAAACTAGCCGGGCGAGGTGGCGGGCGCCTGTAGTCCCAGCTACTCGGGAGGCTGAGGCAGGAGAATGGCATAAACTCGGGAGGCAGAGCTTGCAGTGAGCTGAGGTCCGGCCACTGCACTCCAGCCCGGGCGACAGAGCGAGACTCCGCCTCAAAAAAAAAAAAAAAAAAAAATTAAACTATGTGCCTGGATGATAGAACGTAGTGACGAGTGGGTCTTATTTTGGTGATCCTTAAGGAATAGAAATTCCATGTAGTCTCCCATGTTGGTTTTTTGTATTTTCATGAACTTAATATTTTTTTTTTCTTTTGAGAGGGAGTCTTGTTCGTCTCCCAGGCTGGAGTGCAGTGGCGCTATCTCGGCTCACTGCAATCTCCGCCTCCTGGGTTCAAACAGTTCTCCTGTCTCAGCCTCCTGAGTAGCTGGGATTACAGGCACGTGCCACCACGCCCGGCTAATTTTTGTATTTTTAGTAGAGGCAGGGTTTCACCATCCTGGTCAGGCTGGTCTCGAACTCCTGACCTCGTGATCCACCCACCTCGGCCTCCCAAAGTGCTGGGATTACAGGCGTGAGCCACCGCGCCTGGCCTTCATGAACTTTCTTAATGCTAAGCCAGGATTGTACATGCTACTTCCTATGGTGAGCACCCTGTGAATAAGTAAAATAATAACATCTCACCACAAACCTGAGTGTTGTTTTTCTGTCAGTGATTTAGTAGAAAGTTGATTGTCTCCCAATACCAAGTCACATGAAAAGTCTCTTGCGTGGAAGTTGAGAGTTGTGGGTTGGTTTGGGGCATGGCCCTAGCTGAGTAGTTAGCTCCCATACAAAACAATGATGTTAGAACAGAGAATACCACTAAAAGGGTGAGAAAGGTAAAGTAAGGACACAAAAGGAATTCCTTGTGCCTCACAGCTCTGGGTCTAAAGCAATTAAAGAGTGAAAGGTGTAAAAATGCTACTTGCTACCTATTTTGTGTTTCTCTGAGAGATTAACCTACTTTCTTGGCTCATTTTCTTCTTCCTACATCAGCTGGTATAAAAGCTGTGGTAGCTGGCAGCCTCAGATGACTCCATCAGCATCTGTTATCTCAGTTTTGGGCCTCTCAGGGACACACAATGTAATTTACTTCTTATTTCTTTTGCTTCCTCCCTACAGCAGGTAAAAACTCTGCCCCGAGCTTAGACACATTCTCCCCTGTCATAAGAATCTGCTCAACCAAGGACAGTGAGTTAACAGTGGGTGCGCGCACTCTTTCTTCTCTCTTGTCTTCTGACAGATCCAAGAGGCTGGAGTAGTAAATCTGAGAAAAGCAGCATCTAAGTACACACACACACTCAGAAGGAGAGCTCAGACTCAGCCACTTGCTCTCTACTTCTGCTTCCCGTATGCTGCATTTTAGAAGGTTTCATATTGCTCCTGCAACATTTTTTTTTTTTTTTTTTTTTTTTTTTTTTTGGTTAGTTGGATGGCTGAATGAAACACAACCTTCCCTGCAGACATCAAAGCATGTCTCCAGCATAGCAAACCCTCCATCCAGCCTTTCGTCTCTCCGGCTACATTCCAATTTAACCGGGGCTGCCTTGCATGATAATCAGGCCTAATTACCACTTTATCCCTTGATTGTTGTGCTGAGTTTTGGAACTGCAGAGTTCTTTTCTCAGCTTCGGTTCTGCCTTCCCTTACCCTCCCTCCTATTATTTAGCATACCCAGGACTGAGATTTAGCCATTCTAATTAGCAAATAGGTGAAAAGGGCTGGACTGTGCCTTTGGAATATCAGGGCTCTGTCCACTTAGTAAACTTGAATTCCTTTCACAACTGTGGGAAGACCTTGCCATAGACAGGATATTCTGAATACCACAGGAGCTTTAAGAGATTTATTACTAGGTTAAAGAGTAAAACAAAGGCCCTGAGATGATATCCTCATTCCCCAGAGGTATTTTCCTACCTTCTCTCTTACCACACACACAGGCACAAGATCTTTTACAAAATGCTGAAACCAGGAAGGAAGGGGGTGTAAACTGGGGCTTTTGGAACCTTTTTTCTAATTCTTTCACTTGCTACAATGCATTTGAATGCCTTCGTTTCCCTAACTGTAAAAAAGAATCACAGCCAAATAATTGAAAAATCGGAACACAACTAATCCCATCTACCTGCAGTTTAAACCATCCAGGTAGATGATAATTTATGTTTTACTTTAAAATTGTTTTTCCTTCCTTTTGTTTTTTTTTGTTTTTTTTTTGAGATGGAGTTTTGCTTTTGTTGCCCAGGCTGGAGTGCACTAGCGCAATCTCGGCTCACTGTAACCTCCACCTCCTGGGTTCAAGCAATTCTACCCCAGCCTCCCAAGCAGCTGGGATTACAGGCGCCTGCCACCATGCCCGGCTAATTTTTTGTATTTTTAGTAGAGACGGGGTTTCTCCATGTTGACCAGGCTGGTCTTGAACTCCTGGCCTCAAGTGATCTTCCTGCCTCGCCTTCCCAAAATACTGGGATTACAGGCATAAGCCACCATGACTGGCCTAAAATTATTTTTAATTTGTTATTTTTATTACAAATTTTTTGAGTACCACGTGCCGGGCACAGTGTTAGATACTGGGGATTTTAAGATAATAGGATACAATTCTTGCCCTAGTGAGAACACACTGAACAGTAAAGGTAGGTGAAGGGAACCTGGAAGGTCTGGAGGGTCTAGATATGAGTTTTTTTTTTTTTTTTTTGAGACGGAGTCTCGCTCTGTCGCCCAAGCTGGAGTGAAGTGGCCAGATCTCAGCTCACTGCAAGCTCCGCCTCCCGGGTTCACGCCATTCTCCTGCCTCAGCCTCCCGAGTAGCTGGGACTACAGGCGCCCGCCACCTCGCCCGGCTAGTTTTTTGTATTTTTTAGTAGAGACGGGGTTTCACCGTGTTAGCCAGGATGGTCTCGATCTCCTGACCTCGTGATCCGCCCGTCTCGGCCTCCCAAAGTGCTGGGATTACAGGCTTGAGCCACCGCGCCCGGCCGAGTTTTTCAAAAATATGATCTGAGGGAAACAAAATTAGCCTTGAGGTGACTGATAATTGTTGAAGCTGGGGATTGAAACATGATTGTTTAACATTACCATTTTGTCTATTTTTTCCATGTTTGAAATTTTGCATAACAGAAAAGTTAAGAAAAAAAATAAAAACATGTAATCTGGCGCCATAATCTGTAGAACCACGTGGAAGAGACTGATTGAAACACAGATTCTCTGGCCCCACCACAGTCCTAGTCAGTTTCTTGATGGGGTTCAGGAATCTGCATTGTAAATAAGGTCTTCATATGAGTCCTATGCCTACTAAAATTTGAGTTCCTTGGCAGAGGAGACAGTACATTCCAAGACTGGAGGCAGAAGAAAGAAGGAAAACTATTTTTTTTGGGGGGGGGGGGGGACAGAGTCTCACACTGTTGCCGGGGTGGGAGTGCAATAGCATAATCTTGGCTCACTGCAAGCTCCGCCTCGCGGGTTCAGGCGATTCTCCTGCCTCAGCCTCCCGGGTAGCTGGGATTACAGGTGCCCACCACCATGCCTGGGTTATTTTTTGTATTTTTTAGTAGAGATGGGGTTTCGCTATGTTGGCCAGGCTGGTCTATCAACTCCTGACCCTGTGATCCGCCCACTTCGGCCTCCCAAAGTGCTGGGATTATAGGCGTGAGCCACTGTGCCCGGCCGGAAAACTATTTATCAGAGAAGAAAAACTCCCTTGGAAACCACTTAATGAGATCAGACAATTTCAGTACTATGTAGAGGACCTTTGGAGAGCCTGAGTCTAGGCCAAGTCATTTTAAATTGTAATGTGCACGGGAATCACCTGGGGAGCTTGTGAAAATGCAGCAGGTTAGATTGAGGACTCACAGCCTGCATTTCTAGTTATCTCCCTAGCTAGCCGCTGTTGCACTGCTGCTGGTCTGGGGATTGCACTTTGATTAGCAAGGGTTGGGGTAACCTCAGTATTTTACAGATAAGAAACTGAGGCCTAGAGAGACAAATACTTGCTCTGTTGTTGCAGGCATTGATTCTATCATTTTGTGCTATCTCCTAAAGATGCTGAGCCTTGGTAGGAGCCTATTACCAGTTGGATGTCATGAGCAGGCGGCACTTAACATGAAGATTGCAAACGCGGGGCAGTCTTGGAGCTGAGCTGCAGTACAGATTTCTTCTAAGCACCTTGGGAATGGTCCAAGGAGTTGCAATGTGGCTGTTCTGCCACAGTCTGTTATTTCTTATCACTGTTACTGCATCTTCCAGGTCTGGTCTCTTGAATTCTATGAGAGTTCTTGGGCAATCATTAGACCTATTGAATGCATAACCCTATGCACTAACATGTGCCCAGATTTATCATATATATATATATTCTTGTTGTTGTTGTTGTTGTTAAATGCTGTTGCATTGAGCAAGTTTTGCAACTCTATCCTGAGTTGCAAAGACAATATGGGTAGTAATCTATTAAATGTACTTCCTAATATTGGGACAGGACTGAACTCCTTGATACAGGAAATTCCATGTCACACAAAGCTAGTAAGCTCAGGGAACTGATTATCCCAGGTGGGTACAGATTCAAAACTGCTTTCTCACCGTCCTTGAAGGATAGATAAGATAGTTAAGCATCCTTAAGGAAAAAGGATGCTTGGGGGGTACTTCCTAACCTTTGAGGAAGAGGTTGAGGTTGACTCAAAGAAGCTGTCCCTGTCCTGTTTCCTCGTCAGTGACACAACTCAAGACAGGAGGACCAAAGAATTGACCGGGGGGCATGTTTCATGATCACCAATTTCCAGGTAGTGAAGACTCAAGACATTTCTTAACAAAAAACATTACCAGAACCTCCACCCCCCACCCATACTCCCCTACACATTGTCTGCCTATCTTGAAGCATCTCTTACTCTGGTCTTGAAACAATTTCTGTTGAAATGACTCTGAGTTAGAACACCCCGTGATCTTTCCTAAAGACCTGAGCGAGTCTCCTTGACATGCATCGCATTTACGTTTATATCTTTTCCTTTTGATCCAATGACTCATTTTCCCTGAGCCCTTTTATCTAAAAATGCTAAAGAGGGGACAAATGATTGGTAAGCAGAATCTCCTGGCCACTGCAGTCCCAATCAGAATGAGGTCTGAAAGGTTTTCTTAGGCTCAGAGTCCAGGGAAAAGTTAACTTTCGGTTCTCGGCATGTGGACTTAGGTTTCTCTGCCGGTGAGGAGTAAGGATGTGGAATGAGCAAACTCCCTGGGTGGTGGGGGGTGGGGAGGGGACGGGGCCTCCCTGGAGCCTCGGGCCATTAGTAATCTGCTTTGTGAATGGAGTTAAAGGAGGAGGGGGCTGCACATACTTGGAATTCTTTCATCTGGGTGGGCTCCTTCTCTCCAAACTTTCAGGATGTGGGAAATATAAGATGAAAGAAGCTGCATTTCCAGCCTATCAGGTTACAGCGTGGAAAATGGAGAGGAAAAGAAGTAGGGGGTGGAGAGGGAGGCGGGAGAAGGCCTCCCCGAGAGGGGCCAGGGAAACCCAGTTTGAGAACTAGCTGGGGAGAGTGAGAAAGAGTGCCGGGGCGGTCAGATCACGTTTCACATCACATCAGAGCTGTGGAATTTCCTCTCTTCTGGGGGCAGCCCTGTGAAGATGAAGTTGGTTTAAGGTTAGTCGGTGATGAATAATAGCCCAAAGGCGACCGATGAAGGGTGTTACTAAGTGACTGGTGTTTACAAGCAAAACTTTCGTGGTGGGGTTGGGAGGTGGGAGAGGGAGCCATCTTCAGTTTGAGTTGTTCACCAAATTCTGTGACCCGAGAATGGAGTCCATGTATGGATTTTATTTGTGTCTGACCTCTGTGGTATGCAGAGTCCTGAACACTCGGGCTGAGAAGGAGAGCAAAAGAAATGGGAAGGTAATTAGAAAAGGCGGGAGAACCTCCAGCGTGGGTAAGGGATCCAGGGCCCTCCGGGCACAATCAGAGTGTCTGCTTTGTGTCTCTGGCGTCCCTGGGGCGGTCCTGGCAGGATCTGTTTCTGTTCTACTTAATCCACGTGCTCCACACCACTCAATTGTCACCGCCTGGCTCTCCGAGGACCTTACCTCCCCAGAGATGAGTTTATTTTTTAAGAGTACCCAGGCGGCTGTCCCTCCTTATTTTCTGTTATGAGAAAGAAAGCTCCACCCTGGGTGTGAAACAGAAGTGTGAAACTTCTGCGAGGCTGGGTAAGTAGTTCCTGAGGCCAGGTACACCCTCCTTAGGGAAAAACAAAAACAGGGGAAGACCACTGGGGTCAAGTTTGGACCTAAAATGAAATAAAGGACAGCGGGAGGGAAAATGGAACCAGCAACTGGGCTAGTGGTGGCGTGTTTGCAGAAAAAGAATGTTTATTAAACCCTGATTACCAACCACAGTCGGGCAATGTATTGTTCTAATATTACGACGAATAGCAAGTTATTAGACGGCATATAAATCATCACATGACAAAAATATTGCTTGTTTTGAAAAAATTAGAATACAATAAAATACACTTGTCACAAACCATACCAAGCTTCATTTCATCTTTTTTCTCCTGTTTCAGAAAGCTGTTTAGGATTTTGCAGCATATCAGGGTCATCATTTTCAAACATCTATTACTGCCATATTGTAGTCGCGTGAGAGGTTCAGTTAATAAAGATTTCTGGTTGATAGATGGCTAGAGCAAACAGACTTTTGCACTATCTTCTCTGAATTGCTACTGAGTTATTACAATACATTGAGTCCATATTTTATCACTTTACAAACCATACACTCACATTTTCCCCTCCTCCCTCCCTTTCCAAACACTACCACCTCCGACAGTTTTGAGAAAAATAAATAGAGTATTTCCTCCTCTTTGCATTAACTCCTCACAGCTCCCTTTCCAACACGAGCTGTAGCCTTGAACCTTGCTGGACTCAGCTCCATTGCCTAATCCTTGCTGGTTTTGACACCCACAGTCATTTTCTAAGACTGGCTTTTTTTTTCTTTTCTTTTTTTCTTTTTTTTCGTGAGACCTGTTAAATTTGGGATAGGTATATTTGAACTGGTCCTTCTGGATTTCTCAGCGGTTTCCTAAGAACAGGTAAGGGTAGTAACTTAAGTGGTATTTCCTGTGTGCCCAAGTGAAATAAGTCAACAGCATGTTTTTCTAAGTTGAAATGAAAATTAATTTTTTTTTTATTTTGAGATAGAGTTTTGCTCTCTCACTCAGGCTAGAGTACAGTGGTGAGATTACGGGTCACCTTGACCTTCCAGGCTCAAGCGGTCCTCCCACCTCAGGCTCCTGAGTGGCTGGTACTACAGGTGTGCACCACCATGCCTGGTTAATTTTTTTTGAGGGGTGGGGGGTATTTTTTGTAGAAACAAGGTTTTGCCATGTTACCCAGGCTGGTCTCAAAGTCCCAGATTCAAGTGATCCACTTGCCTTGGCCTCCCAAGGTGCTGGGATTACAGGTGTGAGCCATTACACGCAGTGGAAAATTATTATTACTATTTTTGAGACGGAGTCTCACTTTGTCGCCAGTCTGGAGTACAGTGGCACGATCTCGGCTCACTGCAACCTCCAGCTCCCTGGTTCAAGTGATTCTCCTGCCTCAGCCTACCGAGTAGCTGGGATTATACGCACTTACCATCACGCTCAGCTAATTTTTGTATTTTTAGTAGAGACGGAGTTTCACCATGTTGGCCAGGATGGTCTCGATCTCCTGACCTCATGATCCGCCTGCCTCGGTCTCCCAAAGTGCTGGGATTACAGGCGTGAGCCACCGCGCCTGGCTGGGAAAATTAATTTTTGAAAGTCCTATAGTCAGCCTAGTCCACCATAGCCTGCTGTTGACCTTAGTATTGGAAGAGCTAAGAACTCAAATGTTAAAATTAGAACTGACTTTCAGTGCTGGCCTTACCTACCAGCTGGGCACCTTATTTTTATTGAATGAACACTTATACAACATATACTAGGTACCAAGCACTGTTCTAAGCACTTTAAAAATATTTGCTTGGCGAATACTCATAGTGGTGTTATTGTAATGCAATACTATTATGAAGTATGTTGTTACTATCCTCATTTTACAGAAGAAGAATCTGAGATGTAAAGGAATTTGCCAACCTATGAGCCTGAGTTTCAGCTCCCTGCCCTAGCATATTCCCCATTGGCTGGAGGGATATAGCTCTGTTTCCACATCTACCCGCATGCAACTTTGAACAGATCACTTGGCATTGCTAGGAGGCATATGAGGGGTATGAAACTGTAGGCGGCAAGGGGAGACAGGGCCTTTACACACACATGAAAAAGCAAAGAGCATGTACTTGGTACACTTACAGGGAGCCAGAGGAACGGGAGATTTCTTGGGCTGTTCCTCCCACCCCCATCCCTGTGTAGAGCAGCATGTTTGGGTTACTTCAATACCTTCTTATAATTCAATTCACAGCCTCGGCCGTGTACCATTTCCGTTTCCTTGAACTGCATCTAGACATGATTCTGGTCCCCACCAGCTTCTGACCTCATTACTCATTCTGTTTACAGCTTGGCCTCACCCTTCAGACTGCCCTGATTTCCCAGATAGGAATTTGGCTGCCCTCACTGACTAGGATTCAGATGTTCGCCCCAGCCACATTGCACCAGGCCCTCCTGTGTCCACACCCCTCCGCTCAGGCTGGCACCCTGGGACCCTCACCTCCTTCCCTCACTGAAACCGCTGTCAAGGATCGGACAGGGCTCTATAAAATACATCTTACCACGGAGAGTTTGGGCAGGATTATGGAGGATCTTGAAGGAAACTTGGGAAACTCTTGAAGGATTTGGAGTTGGGTGATAACGTGATGAAGGGGGATAGATTAGAGGGAGGTAAGGCTGGAGGCAGGGGCCTCCATCAGTGAGCTATTGCAGTGACACAAGTGACCCAAGGAAGGGCTGAGGGGGCTGCCCTGTCGAAACAGAAGCAAAGCGTGAATGGGAGACAGAAGATGAGTCTCACAACACCTGGTCATTGCCTGGATTTGAGAGGAATGGGGTGAGGAGAGTCGCACACCGTGATTCTCCAAGGTTCCCCTATGAAGCATCTGGGAAACTGAGGACTCAAGGACAGGACCAGGGTGCTTGTGAGGCAGTGGAAGAGCCTGGCCTTGTGCCTGGCAATCAGGAATAGGCTCAACAAGTATTTACAGAAGGAGGTATATTTATATCAAACCTCTAGATCTTGTCATTAAAATGTTAATGCCTGGCTGGACACTATGGCTCACGCCTGTAATCCCAACACTTTGGGAGGCCGAGACAGGACGATTGCTTGAGCTGGGGAAGGTCGAGGCTGCAGTGAGCCGGTATCCTGCCACCAAACTCCAGCCTGGGTGACAGAGTGAGGCCTATTTCAAAAAAAAAATAAATAAATAGCATGAGTTTTTTGGGGTTTTTTTTTTTTCTTTTGAGACGGAGTCTCGCTCTGTCGCCCAGGCTGGAGTGCAGTGGCCAGATCTCAGCTCACTGCAAGCTCCGCCCCCCGGGTTCACGCCATTCTCCTGCCTCAGCCTCCTGAGTAGCTGGGACTACAGGCGCCCGCCACCTCGCCCGGCTAGTTTTTTGTATTTTTTAGTAGAGACGGGGTTTCACCGTATTAGCCAGGATGGTCTCGATCTCCTGACCTCATGATCCGCCCGTCTCGGCCTCCCAAAGTGCTGGGATTACAGACTGGAGCCACCGCGCCCGGCCTTTTGTTTTTTTTTTGAGATAGGATATGGCTCTGTCATTCAGGCAGGAGTACAGTAGCACAATCTCAGCTCACTGTAGCCTCAACCTCCTAGGGTCAAGCCATGTTCTCTCCTCAGATTCAGTAGCTGGGACTATAGGTGCGCCACACTGTGCCTGGCTAATTTTTCTATTTTTGTAGAGACAGCGTTTTACCGTGTTGGCCAGGCAGGTCTGAACTCCTGAACTCAAGCCATCTGCCTGCCTTGGCCTCCCAAAGTGCTGGGATTACAGGCATGAGCCACCATGCCCAGCCCCACAAAAATAAATAAAATAAAATAAAATATTAATGTCCCATGGAAGGAAAAAAACAAGAACCACAGTGAGCCTTGTACACCTTCGTCTTAAGAGAAAGAAGACCCAGGGGAAATCCAAGAATGAGGTTTGGGAGGCCTGCCTCGGCCTCCCAAAGTGCTGGGATTATAGGCATGAGCCACCGTGCCTGGCCTCCATGTACTTTTTTTCTTTTCACCTCTCTTATCTCCTTAGCAATTTAAGTCAGAACAGGAAACTGTCCCCCATAGAGAGAAAAACTCTTAAAAGTAATTGAAAAAAATGTTTTTGTGTTCATGTTTGACCATGCATATATATATTTTTTGATATAGAGTTTTTTTTTGTTGTTTTTTTGTTTTTGTTTTGTTTTTTGTTTTTTTTTTGAGATGGAGTCTCGCTCTGTCGCCCAGGCTGGAGTGCAGTGGCCGGATCTCAGCTCACTGCAAGCTCCGCCTCCCGGGCTTACGCCATTCTCCTGCCTCAGCCTCCTGAGTAGCTGGGACTACAGGCGCCCGCCACCTCGCCCGGCTAGTTTTTTGTATTTTTCAGTAGAGACGGGGTTTCACCGTGTTAGCCAGGATGGTCTCGATCTCCTGACCTCGTGATCCGCCCGTCTCGGCCTCCCAAAGTGCTGGGATTATAGGCTTGAGCCACCGCGCCCGGCCTAATTTTTGTATTTTTAGTAGAGTCGGGGTTTCACCATGTTGGCCAGGCTGGTCTCTAACTCCTGACCTCATGATCTGCCCACCTCGGCCTCCCAAAGTGTTGGGATTACAGGCATGGGCCACAGCGCCTAGCCCAAATCAAGTTTTGATCGATGGGAGATAATAGTCCCAGCAGCCACCATGTATTTTTGAACTGGTAGGTGCTGTGTTGATGGCCTTGTATTCATTCTCATTGAGTCCTCTCAGTGACTGTTACATATGCCTATCCCCGTTGGACAGATGAGGAAATTAAGACTCAGGGATTAGGCCGGGCGCGGTGGCTCAAGCCTGTAGTCCCAGCACTTTGGGAGGCCGAGGCGGGTGGATCACAAGGTCAGGAGATCGAGACCATCCTGGCTAACACGGTGAAACCCCGTCTCTACTAAAAAGTACAAAAAACTAGCCGGGCGAGGTGGCAGGCGCCTGTAGTCCCAGCTACTTGGGAGGCTGAGGCAGGAGAATGGCGTGAACCCGGGAGGCGGAGATTGCAGTGAGCTGAGATCCGGCCACTGCACTCCAGCTTGGGCGACAGAGCGAGACTCCGTCTCAAAAAAAAAAAAAAAAAAAAAAAAGACTCAGGGATTAAGTGACTTGCCCAGCAGTAGCTGCGTGTTGATTCCTTTTATTTTATTTTATTTTTTTGTCTTGTCTGATTCCAAGCTGACATTTATTGAGCACTTACTACCTGCCAGGTTCTGTACCATTGCTTCACAATGGGTCCTGAGGACCACACTATGTGAGATAACTATTCTTATTATCCTCATTTTTCAGGTCAAGAAGCAGGCTCAGAGAGGCCTAACTTGCAAATATCACACTACTAGGAAGTGGCAGAAACAGGTTGTGACCCCAGGCAGTGGGATTCCTAGCTTTTGACCACTGCATTTAGTCGTTAAAAACCCAAGACAACCTCTCTATAATTTAGTGTTACTCCTGAAGTGATCCCAGGGAAGGACCCTCAGGATATGTTAGATCGAGACTCCAGGGTTTGCCCTGACTGTCTACAGAAGGGAGAGCTGGGGAGGATAGGGCTGGGATTCTGAATTGGTTAATATCTGCACAGAGGAGGGCAGAAGCAGCTAAGCCATGTTCGGACTGCTCTGTGCGTGCCCTGGAAATGCAAGCAGCCCTCAGCTTCTGTGGCTGGCCTGGATGGCTGGCAGCAAGCCTGCAGGAGGGAAGCCCCGTCTCTGGGAGGGGCAGCCAGACCCTCAGGCAGTGGCTTCCCCCTCGCTGACCTTTAGCTGGAGCTGATGAATTGGCAGCAACTGCATGACATCAGGGAGACATTTTCTTCTTTGTGAGCTCAGAGCTTCCATTTAAAAATTCCTCAGTCACAAGACAGAGATTGCAGAAGCCCAGGCAGCACTTGTGGTGGCAGCAGGTGATGTGCACTTGCTCCAAGTCCTCCAGAAGACTGCGTAATCCCCGGGATTCCGGGCGGCCGCTGGGATGGCCATGTAAGGTGTGGTTGTTGGCCTTATTTATCCCTGTGGCGCTGCCAGCTCTTAGAAGCCCTGCAGGGAAGGGATCATGGGGGGGTGGGGCAGGTCCCATCAGCTGGCGCCTGGGAGTCACCAGCTTCCTCCAGCAGTTTCCTCTGCCTGGCCCCTCTCTCCGTTCTTGTCTTTACCCCTGGTGAAAACCAGCACTCAGTTTAAAATTAAGTGGGCCGGGCGCGGTGGCTCAAGCCTGTAATCCCAGCACTTTGGGAGGCCGAGACGGGCGGATCACGAGGTCAGGAGATCGAGACCATCCTGGCTAACACGGTGAAACCCCGTCTCTACTAAAAATACAAAAAAATTAGCCGGGCGAGGTGGCGGGCGCCTGTAGTCCCAGCTACTCCGGAGGCTGAGACAGGAGAATGGCGTAAACCCGGGAGGCGGAGCTTGCAGTGAGCTGAGATCTGGCCACTGCACTCCAGTCTGGGCCACAGAGCAAGACTCTGCCTCAAAAAAAAAAAAAAAAAAAAAAAAAAAAAAAACAAAAAAAAAAAAAATAAATAAAATAAAATAAAATTAAGTGAGCTCAAAAGTTATCCAAACATGTTTGTCTTGACTTTTGTATGTGGGGCAGGTGGAGGGAAGACAGGCTGCAGTGAGTCAAGATTGTGTCACTGGACTCCAGCCCGGGTGACAGAGCAAGACTCCATCACACACACGCACGCGTGCACACACACACACACACACACACACACTCTTTTCCCTAAACTTGACGGTGGCAGAAGGAATCATTATTTTATTACAGCAAAAGGCAGAGTTGAAAGGGAAATTAGATCTCTAAATACTCCAAGCTCCTCATTTTACACAGGAGGAAACTTCCAGCTCAGAGAAGGGAAGGGACTCGCCCAAGGTCTCACCACAAGTTAGTGGCAGAGGAAGGACCAGAACTGATTACCTTGGGCAGGTTAGCTTTTCTCTCTGAGCTTCATTCCTCCATTGATAAAGTGACACGGTGGAGTTTGATGATGCACAAGATTTATCTCCAGATCTCAAAATATAGAACCATAATTGAGTGACTCTCTCAGGCTCCCTGGGGGATCCTAGAGGATCCAGGGGAGCAGAGCCCTGGAGAAGGCAGGATATATGGTAAAGAAGGTGGGGACTGTTTGATGAACAAGTAACTCCAGAATCTTGGGACAGATGATTCATTACCTTGGCTAGCTGCCTCTTCACCTCAGTCTCTCCCCCTGCCCTTGCCCTTGCAGAAAAGCATTCATCCCAGAACAGCCATCTTCCCTCTTTCCCCTTCTTCCCAACCCACAGATGTACGTATTCCCTAATTTATGATTATTTGCTGGGCCACTATTACTCTAGCTTATATATTTATAGCTTTCCGGTAACACTCATCTAGGAATCACTCAGGGTGTCAGGTATTAAGTACTTTATATTATCACATTTAATCCTCCTACCTCCATCCTCTGAGTTAGGCTATATTATCCTCAGTATGTAGATAAATAAACCCAGGCTACCTTGAGTGCTGTGGCTTACACCAGTAATCCCAACACTTTAGGAGGCCAAAGCCAGAGGATCACTTGAACCTAGGAGTTCGAGGTCAGCCTGAGCAACATAGTGAAAACTTGTCTCCATAAAAAAGAAAGAAAAGAAACTCAGGCTCAGAGACTTACATATTTGCATATTCCTATAGTTAATAAGTGGGGAATCCCTAAAGTGACCCATATTTGGCTGGAGACTAAGGACTAGTTTATTTATTTATCCATCCTTATTTTAAGATGGAGTCTTGCTATTTTGCCCAGGCTCGAACTCCTGAACTCAAGCGATCCTTCCTCCTCAGCCTCCTCGTGATGCCATCACTCCTGGCACTGAGCTCTAGTTCCTTTTTGTGTGTGTGTGAGAGAGTCTCACTCTGTTGCCCAGGCTGGAGTGCAGGGGCGTGATCTCAGCTCACCGCAGTCTCAACCTCCTGGGCTCAAGCAATCCTCCTGCCTTAGTCTCCAGAGTAGCCGGGACTACAGGAATGCACCACCACACCAGGCTAATTTTTTGATTTTTTTGTAGAAATGAGGACTTGCCATATTGCCCAGACTTGAACTCCTGAGCTCAAGAGATCATCCTGCCTCAGTCTCCCAAAGTGCTGGGATTACAGGTGTGAGCCACCACACACTTAGTTCTTTTTTTTTTTTTTTTTTTTTGAGACGGAGTCCTGCTCTGTTCCCCAGGCTGGAGTGCAATGGCATGATCTCAGCTCACTGCAACCTCTGCCTCCTGGGTTCAAGTGATTTTCCCTGCCTCAGCTTCCCGAATAGCTGGGACTACAGGCGCATCTGCCACCATGCCCCACTAATTTTTTTTGTATTTTTAGTAGAGAGGGGTTTCACCATGTTGGCCAGGCTGGTCTTGAACTTCTGACCTCAGGCGATCCACCCACCTTGGCCTCCCAAAGTGCTGGGATTACAGGTGTGAGCCCCCGCGCCCAACCTAGCTCTAGTTCTTAACCACTGCCCTGGATTACCTCTCTGGCAGCCCTGAAGCTCTGGCTGCGGTCTATTAGTTGGGTTGGATGTAGTAGGTGCTAATGAGACTGTGAGGGCCCAGTATATTTGGCCTAACTCGAGGCCAGAGACTGCACCCTTGAATTTGACCCCTCATCTCACAATGAATACTCAGGATTGCAGCTCGGCACAGGGAAAAGAAGGGGGATCATTTGTGTCTTCATGACTACTGGACAAAAATTTGAAGTGATCAGGTATCATTTTGTTATGCTGAGTTTCCTAGTAGCTAAAGAGGACACAAACCCACCAAGTTGTTAACATTGACACACTACATTTTTTTTTTTTTTTTTTTTTTTTGAGGCGGAGTCTCGCTCTGTTGCCCGGACTGGAGTGCAGTGGCCAGATCTCAGCTCACTGCAAGCTCCGCCTCCCGGGTTTACGCCATTCTCCTGCCTCAGCCTCCCGAGTAGCTGGGACTACAGGCGCCCGCCACCTCGCCCGGCTAGTTTTTGTATTTTTAGTAGAGACGGGGTTTCACCGTGTTAGCCAGGATGGTCTCGATCTCCTGACCTCGTGATCCGCCCGTCTCGGCCTCCCAAAGTGCTGGGATTACAGGCTTGAGCCACCGCGCCCGGCCGACACACTACATTATACAGATCTGTTTGCAGACTCTTCCTAGTGTAGCAGTTTGAATATCCTATAACTGAACTCCATAGTTTTGGCACTAAAATATCTTTCGGCTACCCTGAGTCATGCTCTTGTGGCACCTCCAGCTGGTCAGCAAGTCACACAAAGTGGCGTGGAGATAGTTGCTGAAAATGCAATCATACCCTGTTTTTGTAGATTCCAGGGATCTGCCAGGAAAGACAATTCTCGAAGAGGTGCCATCAAACGTCTGAGGGTTGAGAGGCCAGGTGGGTGGGACTTGGTGTGAGGACATGCAGGTACCCTCAGGGACAAGCCATTCCTTTGTTCTTTCCTTCCACATACTCTTACTGAGCACCCATATAGGCAGGTTAGACCCAAGACTGTATTGGACCCTGAAAATTCTGAAACTATGTTAATATGTTACCTCTGGAGACCAAGATATAAGCAAACTATTATTATACAATGTGAGACATGCTGTCTTAGAGCTATGAGCCCTTGGTGGAGGGAGCAATTAGTTTTGCTGGGCCAGGGGTAAAGTGCTGGTCTGGGAAGGCCTCCCTGGGAAGGTGTCCTTTGAGCTGAATATGGAGATAAGAGAAGGAGGGGAGAGTACATTCCAAACCCAGACAGGAGCTAGAGTAAAGGTACAAAGGCCTGCATGACCACAGCCTGATCAGGGAACTTGGAGTGCAGCATGTTCTACAGAGAGCTGGCTTGTCTTTTTATGCAAAGAACTTTTGCAGGTATCAGTCTATATCATCATTATCGTCAAAGCTTACATTTATAGACCTGATTCTGTGCCAGACACTCTGCAAAGTACTTTACTCACATCTCCTTTTATTTTTATTTATTTATTTTTTGAGATGGAGTCTCACACTGTCACCTGGGCTGGAGTGCAATGGAGTGCGATCTCAGCTCACTGCAACCTCTGCCTCCTGGGTCAAGCGATTCTCCTGCCTCAGCCTCCCGAGTAGCTGGGATTAGAGGTGCCCCACCACACCAAGTTAATTTTTGTATTTTTAGTGGAGACAGCGTTTTGCCATGTTGGCCAGGCTGGTCTTGAACTCCTGACCTCAAATGCTTCACCTGCCTCAGCCTCCCAAACTGCTGGGATTACAGGCGTGAACCACCGTGCCTGGCCAGAAGGTGGCCTTTTAAATATGGGGAGGACATGCAGTGGGGATGTTAGGATTGAAAATTAATCAGGTTTAGATTTGGAGGGCTATAAATGCCAGGCTGAAGAGTTTGAACTTCATTTTGTAAAGGTATAAAGAAAAATGGAGGGGAAAGGAATGTCTGTTCTGCCTGAGCACTGAACTAGCACACACCTTATCACATTCAGCCTTGGTGAGCAATGAAGGTTTTGAACACAGCACAGATATATTTGAAGACGGTGAACTGTATGGGATGCAGGATGAACGTAAGTGAAGGAGTTTACAAGTGGGGTTCCAGTTTGTAAGTTACATCAAAATCCACTGGTGAAGAGTAGAGAGTTAGAGCCTAAATTACAGTGATGACAATGGGATAAAAAGGGAATATTGGCTGGGCGCGGTGGCTCAAGCCTGTAATCCCAGCACTTTGGGAGGACGAGACGGGCGGATCACGAGGTCAGGAGATCGAGACCATCCTGGCTAACCTGGTGAAACTCTGTTTCTACTAAAAAATACAAAAATCTAGCTGGGCGAGGTGGCGGGCGCCTGTAGTCCCAGCTACTCGGGAGGCTGAGGCAGGAGAATGGCGTACACCCGGGAGGCGGAGCTTGCAGTGAGCCGAGATCAGGCCACTGCACTCCAGCCTGGGCGACAGAGCGAGACTCCGTCTCAAAAAAAAAAAAAGGGGGGGGGGAATATTTAATTTTATCTATTTTTGTTTTGTTTTGTCTTTTAGAGACAAGATGTCAGTATGTTGCCCAGGCTAGTCTCAAACTCCTGGCCTCAAGCAGTCCTCCCACCTCAGCCTCCCAAAGCACTGGGATCACAGGCATGAGCCACCATGGCCAGCCCTGGCCCTGGGACATTTTATATAAATATGCAAATATGTGATAAATGTCTTTTTACAGTGAAATTATTCTTAAGGTTTTTGGAGAGAAAATGTATAAAGGCTTTAACTATATAAACTCTATGTGATTTTCATAAAATGAATGTAGTTGTAGTGAACTGAACTGACAAAATATCTTTTTAAACATAAACTCTGGTTCATCAGTTTTCCACATTGATTTTTGGATATTAGTTTTTTTTGTTTTTTTTTACTATGGACCCCACCTGAACAGTTATAATACATTCTCTTGCAAATATTTTGAGCCCAGAATGCCACTTGTTGCCTGTACCTGAATGAAACTCAGATATCTGAAAGCTTGAATTGGAGCCTAAACTTAGCCCCCTACTGACTTGGAGAAGAATCTAAACTTGGCAAAATGCCTCCATCTCTCTTCAGGCAACGGTCTAAAAAGTAGCTCCCCTAGCCCCCACCCCCAACTAATGAACTATATCTAATAGCCTGTCTTTAGAGAGTCCTTTGAGAAAGAGATGGCGTTTGTTTTTGACCTCATTATCCATTTCAGCCTGTCCTTGATGAAAATAATCGCCCCTTAGGCAGGTACATTCCTCACATTCCTCTCCCTGTTAGCTGCTAAGACGTCGTTAACCCCAGTGACCATGGGAAAACGCCGCTGTCTGCTTCAGAGAGTCTAAGGGGAGTGGGCCCAAGATAACAAGAGGTGAAGAGGTCAGAGTGGGAGCCCCTTTCATCTTTTCAGGCTGTTTCCAACCCAGACAAAGGATTCTGTCCAGGGGTGCAAAGCCCACGCGGCTTTATTTTATGGTCTGGCCCTGAAAGGGGGCTGGGAGGGCCGTGTCTTATCTGGATATTGTTTTGGAGGCGAATGCCGGGCTCCCGGGAAGTCCTCGACTCCTGGGGGAATGCTAAGTGGAAGGAAGGGCCAGCAGCCCCCACTTGGGCGGAAGAGACCACCCAGCTACTCAGAGGAGGGTGTGAAGGGCTTGAATGGAACGAGCTGCCCTGCAGGATTTATCATTCAGACAGTGAGATTAAGGGTGTGAGACTGTTTAGCTGCTTCAAATCAGGGTAGCTCTTGCATTTGCCGCCATAGAGAGAAAGGGAAGGGGGAAAGTGGTGGGGGAAGGGAGGCTGGGGTGGTGTGGAGATGGACAGGAGGCAAGGTCAATTTGGAAATCTGTGGGGGAGGGGGAGATCCGGATTTCCTCCCATCTTGCCACTAACCTGCTTTACACTTTGGGCATGTCATTTCTCCCTTTTGTAAAATGAAGGGATTGGAAGGATACCAGAAGGTGCCTCAAGGGGCTGCCTTGGAGTAAAGGGAGGGGAAGGCTTGTGCTGCTCCACCTCCTCCCCCATACACTTTCCCCTAACTTGCCTCATTGACTGTTTTATTAGAAAAGCAACACAGCCGTCAGCCAGGCGGTGGCTCACGCCTGTATTCCCAGCACTTTGGGAGGCCAAGGCGGCGATCACGAGGTCAGGAGATTGAGACCACCCCGTCTCTACTAAAAATACAAAAAATTAGCCAGGTGTGGTGGCGGGCGCCTGTAGTCCCAGCTACTAGGGAGGCTGAGGCAGGAGAACCGCATGACCCCAGAAGGCGGAACTTGCAGTGAGCCGAGATCGGGCCACTGCACTCCAGCCTGAGCGACAGAGCGAGACTCTGTCTCAAACAAAAACAAAAACAAAACACAGCCACATTATCAATCACTGAAAGTCAAGAACTTGCCATCTCACCAAAATCCTTCCCTAGTACCTTCATACAATAATGATAGCCTTCAGGATGGGCGGATTCCTTTCTGTCTGTTTCTCAAATGTCTCTCTATATATTGACATCTCTGTTGTACACATGCAATTTTGTGTCGTGCTTTTGCTTTTTCCAATAAATTGTTCTTTTCAATAAATCTACAGTGCTGGATCCCTTTTCTCACACATCCTAAGGGTCATAGCCCACACTCTTATAACAAAAGACAGGTTAACAAGCAAAAAGCACAACACATTTTTTTGTTTATTTATTTATAGAGACGGGGGTCTTGCTATGTTGCCCAGGCTGGAGTACAATGGAAATTCACAGTCTCAATGACAGCTTTCTACAGCCTCGAACAATTGGGCTCAATTGATCCTCCTGCCTCAGCCTCCTGGAGAGCTGGGCCTGGCAACAAACTTATTTATTTATTTTTTCTAGATACTGGGGTCTTGCTCTGCCCCAGGCTGGAGTGCAGTGGCACCATCATACCTCACTGCTGCCTCGATTTCCTGGGCTGAAGGAATCCTCCTGCCTCAGCCTGCGTAGTAGCTGGGACTACAGGCACGCACTGCCACCATGGCCGACTAATTTTTAAGTTTTTTTGTGGAGACGGGGTCTCGCTATTTTGCCCCAGCTGGTCTCGAATGCCTGGGTTCAAGCGATCCTCCCGCCTTGGCCTCCCAAAGTGCTGGGATTACAGGCATGAGTCACTGCACCCAGCCCAACAAATTCATTTAACCCAAGTGTTTCTTGATGTAGGAGCCTTCAGAAATGAAGACCCAAAAACCCAGGGAAAATGGTCTGTTTTTTTGCGTAGGTTGGGTGAAGAATGGACAGCTGTATAGAAACGTGATTGGACAAAAGGGGATGATCTCGTGGTAACAGACCTAGAGGGAGGCTCAGCAAGGCCTTCTGTGCAGATTTGTCTTGGTCTCCCTGTGTAGCATTCCTTCCTCCAGGGCCTGGGGCAGGACATTCTGGAATGAGGGTCTTCAAGGGAGAATGGAGGCTGGGTGCGGTGGCTCTTACCGGTAATCCTAGAACTTCGGGAGGCTGAGGTGGGCGGATCACTTGAGGTCAGGAGTTTGAGACTAGCCTGGCCACCATGGTGAAACCCTGTCTCTACTACAAATATAAAAATTAGTCGGGTTTGATGGTGTGCGCCCATAATCCCAGTTACTTGGAGGTTGAGGCAGGAGAATCACTTGAACCCAGGAAGCGGAGGTTGAAGTGAGCCGAGATCGCGATGCTGCACTCCAGCCTGGGTGACAGAGCGAGACTCCATGTCAAGAAAAATAAAAGAAGGGAGAAGGGAGAGAGAGTGACCTTTTTGGGTTTTAGGGCTTGCTATGGGGGAGAGGGATTCTAGTTTCCTAGAGTTTCCTTTCTTTCCCCTCCCCTCCTTTCTTTCCTTTCTTTCTCCTCCGCTCCTCCCCTCCTCCCCTCCTTTTCTTTCTTTCTTTTTTTATTTTTTTATTTTTTTTATTTTTTTTTTTTTTTTTGAGGCGGAGTCTGGCTCTGTCGCCCGGACTGGAGTGCAGTGGCCGGATCTCAGCTCACTGCAAGCTCCGCCTCCTGGGTTTACGCCATTCTCCTGCCTCAGCCTCCCTAGTAGCTGGGACTACAGGCGCCCGCCACCTCGCCTGGCTAGTTTTTGTATTTTTAGTAGAGACGGGGTTTCACCGTGTTAGCCAGGATGGTCTCGATCTCCTGACCTCGTGATCCGCCCGTCTCGGCCTCCCAAAGTCCTGGGATTACAGGCTTGAGCCACCGCGCCCGGCCGTCTTTCTTTTTTTAATAGGTCGAGTCTTACTCTGTCACCCAGGCTGCAGTGCAGTGGCACAATCTCAGCTCACTGCAACCTCCGCCTGCCTGGTTCAAGCAATTCTCCTGCCTTGGGCTCCCAAGTAGCTGGGATTACAGACACCTGCCACCACGTCCAGCTAATTTTTGTATTTTTAGTAGAGATGGGGTTTCACCATGTTGCCCTGTTGGCCAGGCTGGTCTCAAACTCCTGGCCTCAAGTGATCCACCCGGCTTGGCCTTCCAAAATGCTGGAATTACAGGCCTGAGCCACTGTGCCCGGCCTTGGGATTCTAGTTCCTTTTTTTTTTTTTTTTTTTTTTGAGCTGGAGTCTCTCTCTATTGCCCAGGCTGGAGTGCAGTGGCATAATTTCGGCTCACTGCAACGTCCACCTCCTAGGTTCAAGCAGTTCTCCTGCCTCAGCCTCCCAAGTAGCTGGTATTACTGGCACGTGCCACCACGCCCGGTTAATTTTTTTTTTTTTTAATTGAGATAGAGTCTCACTCTGTTGCCCAGGTTGGAGTGCAGTGGCGCGATCTTGGCTCACTGCAAGCTCTGCCTTCTGGGTTCCCTCCATTCTCCTGCCTCAGCCTTCCTAGTAGCTGGGACTACAGGCGCCCGCCACCACGCCCAGGTAATTGTTTTGTATTTTTAGTAGAGACAGTGTTTCACTGTGTTAGCCAGGATGGTCTCGATCTCCTGACCTCGTGATATGCCCTCCTCGGCCTCCCAAAGTGCCGGGATTACCGGTGTGAGCCACTGCGCCTGGCCGTACGCCCGGTTAATTTTTGTATTTTTAGTAGAGACGGGGTTTCACCATTTTGGTCAGGCTGGTCTTGAACTCCTGACCTCGTGATCCGCCCGCCTCGGCCTCCCAAAGTGCTAGGATTACAGGCCTGAGCCACCATGCCCGACCAGGATTCTAGTTTCTATAACCCGCCTTGGGGAAGAGGAATTTTGTTTTCTAGGACTTGAGGTGGAAGAAAGAAGGGTGAGAAACAGGAGGGCAGGAGGTCAGAGAGAACTGACTTCTGAGGCTGCTTTGGAGGCCTTCCAGCCTCCTTTAGTTCATGCCAAAGTGCCATACTTTGGGGTGTTGTTTCTGAGCACCAGCAACATCTCCTGTTTGCCCCTCCAGATTGCCCTCCATCTGCCTGCACCCTGCTGGGTGCTCCAGGAGGCTGCTGTGTGCTGCTCCCCTGCCCTCCTCTGGCTTCTGGTTGGGTTTGAGGGATATTCCTTCCCCTTCTTCCTCCCTTCCAGATCACCGAAGACTAACAAAGTCCCTCCATCAAAGCCTGCGACTCCTGTCTGGGGGCCCTTGGACCCTCTCCAGGTAGTTCTCCCCTCATGTTCCAGCAGGGCCCCCCTTCCCCCTTGACACCTGGCCTAGCCATGGAAACAGCACCCCTCTGTTCCGTCGCTTTTCCAGAGCCACCCACACCTTTGTAAATAGTCACTTTATTAGACCCTTTTCAATTTTCCCAATTTTGAGCGTGCCATCTGTTTCCTGCAGGGGCTCTGACTGTCACGGGATATATATCATTGGTATTTTCCACATTACCACGTGTAATCTGTGTGGACCATAGCTGCATAGCATTGTGTTGAGCATATATACCATAATTCAGTTAACCATTCCCTTATGGGTTCACATTCAATTGGCCTCATTTTTTCTGTTTCAAAACCTCAGTGAAATACTCCTTGCCTGGACTTTTTGTTTTTTGAAATGGAGTCCCGCTGTGTCCCCCAGGCTGGAGTGCAGTGGCACGAACTCAGCTCACTGCAAGCTCTGCCTCCCAGGTTCACGCCATTCTCCTGCCTCAGCCTCCCGAGTAGCTGGAACTACAGGCGCCCGCCACCACCCCGGCTATTGTTTTTTTTTTTTTTTTTTTTGTATTTTTTAGTGGAGACAGGGTTTCACCGTGTTAGCCGGGATGGTCTTGATCTCCCGACCTCGTGATCTGCCCGCCTTGGCCTCCCAAAGTGCTGGGATTACAGGCGTGAGCCACCGCGCCTGGCTCCTTGCCCGAACTTTCTTTCCTGTCTGGGTTTAGGTTCACAGCAGGTGATTGGTCCTTTCTACAGGTGTGTTTTCAGCTGTGGTCCTTTGCTGCCCTCATGAAACTTACCAGTTGACAGGACAAAATCGAGAAACACTGTTAGAGCAACAGTGGAATACAACTACGTGAGATGATTAGAAATTCAAAGATAGGCCAGGCACGGTGGCTCACGCCTGTAATCCCAGCACTTTGGGAGGCCGAGGCAGGTGGATCCCTTGAGATCAGGAGTTCAAGACCAGCCTGGCCAAAACGGTGAAACCCCGTCTCCATTAAAAATATGAAAATTAGCAGGGCATGGTGGCACACATGTGTAGTCCCAGCTACTTGGGAGGCTGAGGCAGGAGAATTGCTTGAACCTGGTAGGTGGAGGTTGCAGTGAGCTGAGATTGCGCCACTGTACTCCAGCCTGGGCAACAGAGCAAGACTCCGTCAAAAAGAAAGAAGGAAAGAAAGAGGCAGGGCACTGTGACTCATGCCTGTAATCCTAGCACTTTAGGAGGCTGAGATGGGTGGATCACGAGACCAAGAGATCAAGACCATCCTGGTCAACATGGTGAAACCTTGTCTCTACTAAAAATGCAAAAAAATTAGCCGGGCACGGTGACGCACACCTGTAGTCCCAGCTACACGGGAGGCTGAGGCAGAAGAATCGCTTGAACCTGGTGGGTGGAGGCTGCAGTGAGCCAAGATTGCACCACTGTACTCCGGCCTGGGCGACAGAGCGAGACTCCGCCTCAAAAAAAAAAAAAAAAAAAGAGAGAGAAAAAGAAAGAAAGAAATTAATTCAAAGATAAAAGATAGATGAGAAATGGTTGGTTGGAAAGAGCCTTGATGGCTGTCTGCACTGTCTCAGAACAGGGCCGCCTAAAGTGGCATTTATCACTGTGGCTAATTTATTTGCCAGAGTCCAGGAATTGGACCCTCACCTGATTTTGTCTGATTTTTGTCTGGTTTTGTTTGATTACTATATAAAATAAGAATGCCAGTTGTTTAGTTTACGAGTAGAAAAAAAAATGTCTATTCTAATGTCATGTGGACCTGAATCTTTGCATCAAGTAGAAGCCAAGTGATAATAGGAACATTGTTTGGGGAAGCTCAGGTACATTGCAAGGAATGGGCAGATGACTTGAAAGCTTTAACGACATCAAGCTCTACAGGCAGACTCAGCCATTCCCACAGTAGGGACTGCCTTGCCCATCTTATGGGATGTTAATAAATATTCCACGCCTGTTGGCCAAAACTCCCTTCTCTACGCTCTGGATAGTGCTCTATAAGCACTGTCACCTGGAGTGACTCCACCTTTTCCCAGCCTTTGACCCTGCATTTAAAGGATGCCTTGCAACTTTTACCTGCATGGGAATCACCTGGGGATCTTGCTAAATGCAGATTCTGATGCTATGGATCTGAGGAGGGCCTGAGATCCTACTTTATTTTTATTTTTAGAGACAGGGTCTCATTCTTTTTCCCATGCTGGAGTGCAGTAGCACAATCATAGCTTACTGCAGCCTTGAACTCCTGTGCTTGCTTAAGTGATCCTCTTGCCTCAACCTCTGGAGTAACTAGGACTACAGGTGCACATACCTGGCGTTTTTCTTTCTTTCTTTCTTTCTTTTTCTTTTGGAGATGGAGTTTCGCTCTTGTTGCCCAGGCTAGAGTGCAATGCCGTGATCTCGGCCCACTGCAACCTCTGCCTCCCGGGTTCAAGCGATTCCCCTGTCTCAGCCTCCCAAGTAGCTGGGATTACAGGCATGTGCCACCACACCTGGCTAATTTTTATTTTCAATAGAGACGGGGTCTCTCCATCTTGGTCAGGCTGGTCTCAAACTCTCAACCTCAGGTGATCTGCCTACCTTGGCCTCCCAAAGTGCTGGGATTACAGGTGTGAGCCACTGCACCCAGCAAGAGCCTGCATTCTAAATATGCCTCAGCAGATGCCAAAATGTTTTCAAGCAATATGCAATGGAGTCTTCTAGAACGGCTGAGTCTCTTTAAAACAATGTTTATCTCTGTTCTAATCTCCATGAGGTGGTTGCTTTACAATTTATTAGGGTGGTGCAAAAGTAATGGTGGTTTTTCTACCCCCTTTACTTTTGCACCAATGCAATAATACTCAGGTGGGAAATTTTCTGTTTTAGTTGCTGGTTGAGGAGTCACCTGGGTGAGAGGGGACCTTTGCGGTAGTTCCCTAATGCAGCAGGAAGAGATCCCTGAGGAGGTGAGCGCTTCACCTGGAGCTGAAGGCCTGAGGGTCCCACTTTGATGCTATCTCCCCATGCCCAGGAACTACAGACCAACCACTCACCCTGCACTATTTTTTTTTTTTTTTGAGACGGAGTCTCGCTCTGTCACCCACGCTGGAGTGTGGTGGGGTGATCTTAGCTCACTGCAACCTCTGCCTCCTGGGTTCAAGCAATTCTCCTGACTCAGTGACCCGAGTAGTTGGGATTACAGGCACACACCACCACGCCCAGCTAATTTTTGTATTTTTAGTAGAGACGGTGTTTCACCATGTTAGCCAGGCTGGTCTCAATCTCCTGACCTCAGGTGATGCTCCTGCCTCGGCCTCCCAAAGTGTTGGGATTACAGGTGTGAGCCACCGCACCCTGCCTCACCCTGCACTTTTACCTAAAACTGGAAAACTCAGCCCACCTGAACTCTTTGTTTCCTCTTTTCTTTGTTTTGTTTTGTTTTTTTGAGATGGAGTCTCACTCTGTCGCCCAGGCTGGAGTGCAGTGGCACAATCTCGGCTCACTGCAAGCTCTGCCTCCCAGGTTCACGCCATTCTCCTGCCTCAGTCTCCAGAGTAGCTGGGACTACAGGCGCCCGCCACCACGCCTGGCTAATTGTTTTTTTTTTTTGTATTTTTAGTAGAGACGGGGTTTCACCATGTTAGCCAGGATGATCTTGATCTCCTGACCTCGTGATCTGCCCGCCTTGGCCTCCCAAAGTGCTGGGATTACAGGTTTGAGCCACCACACCCGGCCTGTTTCCTCTTTCTACAGAGGAAGAAAAACAAAACCTATATAAGTGTTTGTGAAATGATTTAGCTTGAGCCTTCAAAGCCAGCCCCTTCATAACTTTAAATGAATAATTGAGTAGACTATAGATGGAGGAATTAATCACCACCATATTACTAAAGTTGCCTTACATTTTAAGAATACTTGACAGTTTTCAGAGCATCTGAATATCTACAATCTTTTAGATCTTTTCAACAACCCTGGAAGGCAGAGCAGGCGTTATGATTCCCTTATGATCTCCATTTGCTGGATAAAACTGAGCCTCAGAGAGAGCAAATGACATATCCAGGCTCAACTAGCTACTGGGCGGTAAAATTTGGTTCAAAGTGGTTTTTCTTTTTTCTTTTTTTTTAAACGGAGTCTCGCTCTGTCGCCAGGCTGGAGTGCAGTGGTGTGATCTCGGCTCAATGCAACCTTTGCCTCCTGGGTTCAAGCAATTCTCCTGCCTCAGCCTCCCGAGTAGCTGGGATTACAGGTGTGCACCACCATGCTCCCCAAAAATAATATATATATATATATTTTTTCTGAGATAGAGTCTCACTCTGTTGCCTAGGCTGGAGTGCAGTGGTGTGATCTCAGCTCATTGCAACCTCCACCTACCAGGTTCAAGTTATTCTCCCACCTCAGCCTCCCCAGTAGCTGGGACTACAGGCATGCACCACCATGCCCAGCTAATTTTTGTATTTTTAGTAAAGATGAGGTTTCTTTTTTTTTTTTTGAGACGGAGTCTCGCTCTGTCACCCAGGCTGGAGTGCTATGGCCGGATCTCAGCTCACTGCAAGCTCCGCCTCCCGGGTTCACGCCATTCTCCTGCCTCAGCCTCCCGGGTAGCTGGGACTACAGGCGCCGCCACATCGCCCGGCTAGTTTTTTGTATTTTTTAGTAGAGACGGGGTTTCACCGTGTTAGCCAGGATGGTCTCGATCTCCTGACCTCGTGATCCGCCCGTCTCGGCCTCCCAAAGTGCTGGGATTACAGGCTTGAGCCACCGTGCCCGGCAAGATGAGGTTTCATTATGTTGGCCAGGCTGGTCTCAAACTCCTGACCTCAGGTGATCCACCCACCTCAGCCTCTCAAAGTCCTGGGATTACAGGTGTGAATCACTGCACTCTGCCCAATTTTTGTATTTTTAATAGAGACGGAGTTTTACCATGTTGACCAGGATGGTCTTGAATTCCTGACCAGGTGGACCTCTGCCCACCTCAGCCTCCTAAAGTGTTGGGATTACAGGCGTGAGCCACCACGCCTGGCCGGTTCAAAGCTTTTATTTATTTATTTACTTATTTATTTTCAGACAGAGTCTTTCTCTGTCACCCAGGCTGGAGTACAGTGGCTTGATCTTGGCTTACTGCAACCTCCGCCTCCTGGGTTCAAGCGATTGTCCTGCCTTAGCCTTCCAAGTAGCTGGGACTACGGGTGCGTGCGTCACCACGCCTGGCTAATTTTCCTATTTTTAGGAGAGACAGGGTTTCACTATGTTGGTCAGGCTGGTCTCGAACTCCTGGCCTCAGATGATCCACCTGCCTCAGCCTCCCAAAGTGCTGGGATTACAGGTGTGAGCCACCATGCCTGGCCTGGCTCAAAGCTTTTATTATTTATTTATTTATTTATTTATTTATTTTAAAGACGGGGTCTTGCTTTCTCACTCAGGTTGGAGTGCAATGGTGAGATCTTGGTTCACCGCAACCTCCACCTCCCAGGTTCAAGCAATTCTCTTGCCTCAGCCTCCCGAGTAGCTGGGATTACAGGCGCCCGCCACCATACCTGGCTAATTTTCCTATTTTTAATAGAGACAGGATTTCACCATGTTGGTCAGTCTGGTCTTGAACTCCTGACCTCAGGTAATCCCCCCTGCCTCGGCCTTACAAAGTGCTGGGATTACAGGCATGAGCCACCGCGCCCATCTCAAAGCTTTTAAATGCTCATCATGAGTCCACATCTTTTGCCTCATGTGCTATCTGTCACCGTCCCTGACATGCACACCACATTTGCCCACACGTTATTAAAAATTACCCAAGGACCCAGAGTTGGGAGCAGACTTGGTACTGCGACCGGTATTTTCCCTCTTAGACTGAGTCTCATGTCTTCTTTTTTTTTTTAAACAGGGTCTCACTCTGTTGCCCAGGCTGGAGTGCAGTGGCATGATCTCGGCTCACTGCAACCTCCACCCTGGTCTCAAGTGATCCTCCCACCTCAGCCTCCCAAGTAGCTGGGATTAAAGGCACGTGCCACCATGCCCGGCTAATTTTTGGATTGTAGTAGAGATGAAGTTTCATCATGTTTGCCAGGCTGGTCTCAAACTCCTGACCTCAAATGATCTGCCTGCCTTGGCCTCCCAAAGTGTTGGGATTACAGGTGTGAGCCACCACACCTAGCCAAGGGTTGCATATCTTCTTGTCTTTCCATGTAAAAATTATCATTGTAACAGTTTTGTGCCTCTTCCTCCAGATGTTCTACGATTTTGACCATGCTCATTCTCGCTGCCATCATCCTCACTCAGGTTTTCATCCTCACATGTGAATTATTGCATGGCAGTCACTCAGGTCATTAAGACTTCAGCAAACACTCATGGAGCCTTACTACGTGTCAGGCCTGTGCCAAGCTTGAGGATCGGGCTGACTATATCCTTGGCCCTGCCCTCAAGGGCTTTCCAGGGAAATGGCCATATAGAGGTCTGAAACAGGTCGCTACAACAGGACACGGAAAGGGCATTGATGGGGAGATGTGCAGGAGCCTGAGGAGGGCCAGGTGACGGCAGGCTGTTTCTTTCCGTTGGTCTTCAAGCCTTCGGGTTCTGTCCTGTCACATGCACTCAATGTTCTGTGTGTCCACTGGTCAAGATCCTTTGGTGATGTTACAGCGCCAAGACTTCAGCCTGGGATTCAGTGTTCTCCACTATCTGGCCCCTGCATCTCACTGTTCCCCAGGACGACCTTCTGTGCCATTTGCAACTGCCTCCCAATTGGTGCAGGTATTTTTCACACAGCTTCCTATCATATAGTCAAAGAATCACAGTAGTAACCACAGTACTACTCATTGCCTGTCTATGGCCCTCTGCTAAGGACTTTGCTGTGTTATTTTATGTAATCTTCACAACTCATTATGGTAGGGGCCATCTTCCTCATTTTGTAGACGAAGACACCAAGGTTCAGAAAGTTCAAATACTTTGCCTAAATCGTACAGCTGGAGTAAGGCTGAGTAGAACTCGGCCCCCCGGTCAAGCCCAAAGTCATCCTCCTATTCCCCTTCCACTCCACTGTAATTATACGAAGGAAAGAGCAGAGGTTAGGGGTCAGTGATTTTCTCCCTTCATTCTTGCTGCTCCCACACCTGAAATACTCCTTCTTTTCTTTCTCCTTCTTTCTTTCCTTCCTTCCTTCCTTCCTTCCTTCCTTCCTTCCTTCCTTCCTTCCTTCCTTCCTTCCTTCCTTCCTTCCTTCCTTCCTTCCTTCCTTCCTTTCTCTCTCTCTCTCTCTCTCTCTGTCTCTCTTTCTTTCTTTCTTTTGATGGAGTCTCACTCTGTCATCCAGGTTGTTGGGGTACAGTGGTGCAATCTTGGTTCACTGCCACCTCTGCCTCCCGGGTTCAAGCGATTCTCAGCCTCCCGAGTAGCTGGAACTACAGGCATATGCCACCACGCCCAGTTAATTTTTGTATTTTTAGTAGAGATGGGGTTTCACCATATTGGCAAGGCTGGACTCGAACCCCTGACCTTATGATCCGCCCACCTCGGCCTCCCAAAGGGTTGGGATTCCAGGCGTGACCCACCGCACCCAGCCAAAATATTCACTTCCTCTTCCAGCAGTGAATGAAAGCTGAGAGACAAATGCCTTCCCCTTTTCATCCCTTGACAAACAGTTTGGAAGCCGCTTAGCTGGTCCTTTGGGGTCAGGCATCTGTCTCCCATAGTGGTGGGCAGCTCAAGAATGCTCTCTTGAATTGTGTTCCTTTTTTTTTTTTTTTTTTTTTTTTTTTTTTGCTGTTTAACTTCTCCTGTCCCTCTTTTCTGCTCTTTGGAATTTCATTCCCATATAAGCTACCTACATGCCAACTGTTTATTAAGGTTGCCCTCCTAGGGGAATGTGGGCTATGCCACGTGACATTCAATGCTATGAGACTAAATGAGATCAGCAACAGATTAAGATAGGGAACAAATCCAAGGACTGAATCCTGCGACCCTCCAACGTTTGTCGTTTTTAGAGATAGGGTCTTGCGCTGTTGCCCAGGCTGGAGTGCAGTGGTGTGATCATAGCTCACTGCAGCCTCGACCTCCTGGGCTCCTCCCTGTTTCATCCTTCTGAATAGCTGGGACTATGGGCACGTGCCACCATGTCTGGCTCTCTCTAACATTTAGAGATGAAGGAGATGAGGAGAACTTAGCAAAGGAGACCTTGATGAAATAATCAAGAGAATATAGTGTCTTGGAAGCCGAGAGGAAAAACAAAAAATGTCTCAAGGAAGGAGGAATGCTCAGCTGATCCTTCACCTTCAGTCAAGGAAGGTGAAGATTAAGTGATAACCTTTAGGTTTAAGCACACTAGAGGGGACTGGCAATCTTAACGAAGAGCAGCTTAGGTGGAATTACAGAGTGATACAAATGGGTTCAAGAGAGAATGGAAGGGGAGAAAGTACCATTGTCCCTTATCCATCCTTCAGTATCTGCTGGGGATTGGTTTCAGGACGCTGCTGAAGATTCCAAAATCCATTTTTTTTTAGAGATGGGATCTCACTATGTTGACTAGCCTGTTCTTGAACTCCTGGGCTCAAGCAATCCTCCTACCTCAAAAATCCTCCCACCTCTCAAATCACTGCGTTTATAGGAGTGAGCCAAGGTTCCTGGCCCCTAAATCCTTGGGTGTGCAAGTCTCTTATATAAAAGAGTGTAATAGCTGGGTGCGGTGGCTCACACCTGTAATCCCAGCACTTTGGGAGGCCGAAGCAGATGGATCACTTGAGGTCAGGAGTTCCATAACCAGCCTGACTAACTTGATGAAACCCATCTCTACTAAAAAAATACAAAAATTAGCTGGGTGTGGTGGGGGGGACATGTAGTCCCAGCTACTCAGGAGGCTGACACAGGAGAATCTCTTGAACCTAAGTGACAGAGGTTGCAGTGAGCCAAGATTGTGCCATTGAACTCCAGCCTGGGTGACAGAGTGAGATGCCATCTCAAAAATAAATAAAATAAAATGGTGTAATATTTGCATATAACCTACACATCCTCTCATATACTTTAAATATTCTCTAGATTAATACCTAACACAATGTAAATGCTCTGTAAATAGTGTAAATAGTGTTATACTGTATGTTTTTATTTGTATTATTATTATTTTTTGAGACAGGGCCTCTCTTTGTCACCGAGATGGGAGTGCAATGGCACAATCACGGCTCACTGCAGCCTTGACCTCCCTGGGCTCAGGTGATCCTCCTGCCTCAGCCTTCCAAGTAGCTGAGACCACAGGCATATGCCACCATGCCTGGCTAATTTTTGTCTTTTTGTAGAGGTGGGATTCCACCAAGTTGCCCGAGCTGGTCTTGAGCTCCTGGGTGCAAGCTGTCTGCCCACGCTGGCCTCCTGAAGTACTGGGATTACAGGCTTGAGCCACCATGCCCAGCCTATTTGTATTATTATTATCATTTATTATTTAAAGTAGCAGGATTTGATCTGTGGGCTTTAATTTGCCAACTTCTGCTGCACAATGTTTGAATGCTTTCTGTTGGTTTTTTTGTTTTGTTTGTGATGGAGTCTCACTCTGTCACCCAGGCTGGAGTTCAGTGGCATGATCTCAGCTCACTGCAGCCTCTGCCCCCCGGGTTCAAGTGATTCTCCTGCCTCAGCCTCCCGAGTAACTGGGATTACAGGCACGCGCCACCACACCCGGCTAAGTTTTGTATTTTTAGTAGAGATGGGGTTTCACCATGTTGGCTAGGCTGGTCTCAAACTCCTGATCTCAGATGATTCGACAGCTTCGGACTCCCAAAGTGTTGGGATTACAGGTGTGAGCCACCACACCCAGCCCTATTCGTACTTTTTAAAAAAAAATTGTTGGCTTCTTTTTTTTTTTTCTTTTTTAAAAATTTTCTAATTTGTTTGTTTTGAGATGGAGTCTTGCTCTGTCACCCAAGCTGGAGTGCAGTGGCGCAATCTCAGCTCATGCAGCCTCCACCTCCCAGTTCCAGCGAGTCTCCTGCCTCAGCCTCCCAGTAGCTAGGACTACAGGCACATGCCACCATGTCTGGCTAATTTTTGTATTATTAGTAGAGACGAGGTTTCACTGTGTTGGCCAGGCTGGTCTATGAACTCCTGATCTCAGGTGATCCACCTGCCTCAGCCTACCAAAGTGTTGGGATTACAGGTGTGAGCCACCATGTCCGGCCTTTTTCAAATAGTTTTGACCTTTGGTTGGTGGAAGCCATGGATGCAGAACCCACGGATATGGAGGGCCGACCACATAAATAATTATTTTATGGAGCTTTCCTATGAAGGTGAGTGGAGAAAGGGGATGCAAGCTGGAGAGGATGCTATGGTTTGAATGTGTCCCCCAAAGTTAATGTGTTAGAAACGTAATCTCCAATACAACAGGTTTGTGAGGTGGAACCTTTAAGAGGTGACTAGGCTGGCTGGGCACGGTGGCTCACGCCTGTAATCCCAGCACTTTGGGAGGCCGAGACGGGCAGATCAGCACGAGTTCAGGAGATCAAGACCATCCTGGCTAACACAGTGACACCCCGCCTCTATCTACTAAAAATACAAAAAATTAGCCCGGTGTGGTGGCGCATGCCTGTAATCCCAGCTACTGGGGAGACTGAGGCGGGAGATGGCGTGAACCTGGGAGGCCCAGCTTGCAGTGAACCAAGATCGCGCCACTGCACTCCAGCCTGGGTGACAGAGAAAGACTTCGTCTCAAAAAAAAAAAAAAAAAAAAAGAGGCGACTAGGCCGCGAAGGCTCTGTCCTCACAGATGGATTAATGCCATTGTTGCGGCAGTGTTTTCTCATTAAAGGACAAGCTTGAGCTTGGCCCCCTTCCTTCTCCCATTGCATTCCCCTCTCTCTTGCCCCTGGGATGCCTTATGCCATGTTATGATGTGGCAAAAAGGCCCTCACCAGATGCCAGCCCCTTGACCTTGGACTTCCCAGCATCTAGAACTGTGAACCAAATCAATGTTTTTTCTTTATAAATTACCCAGTCTCTGATACTCTGTCATAGCAGCACAAAGCAGACTAACACATAGGGTCAAGAGCAACTTTTTTAAAAAAGATGAGTGAAATTACAGCATATTTATGTGCTGATGAAAATGATTAATCAAAGAAGAGAAAACATGACACGAGAGAGGATGGAGAATGACTGGAGTGAGGGGATGGGATCTTGTGCTCAGTGAAGGTGTATGCCTTAGATAGGGGCATAGACCATTTATCCCTAAACTACAGAAAGGAAAGCCGAGCATGTGGGCAAATTCTCCCATCTCATGACTTATTGAGTGATTGACTTGCAAGAGATCATTAAGACTTTGAGTCTGTGCTGCCTATCCTTCCTCTCCATTTTGCAGATGAGACATAGAGGGAACTAGACTTACCAAAGGACACACCAATGATTATTATGTGTGCACCAATGGTTATTGTTTTGTTTGTTTTTGAGACGGAGTTTCGCTCTTGTTGTCCCTGCTGGAGTGCAATGATGCGACCTCAGCTCACTGCAACCTCCGCTTCCTGAGTTCAAGTGATTCTCCTGCCTCAGCCTCCCAAGTAGCTGGGATTACAGGCACCCACCAGCATGCCTGGCTAATTTTTTTTTCTTTCTTTTTTTTTGAGACGGAGTCTTGCACTGTCGCCCAGGCTGGAGTGCAGTGGCGCGATCTCAGCTCACTGCAACCTCAGCTTCCCGGGTTCAAGTGATTCTCCTGAGCTGGGATTACAGGCGCCTGCCACCACACCTGGCTAACTTTTTGTATTTTTTAGTAGAAACGGGGTTTCACCATGTTGGCCAGACTGGTCTCAAACTCCTGACCTCATGATTCGCCTGCCTTGGCCTCCCAAAGTGCTGGGATTACAGGCATGAGCCACTGTGCCCAGCCATGCCTGGCTAATTTTTTGTATTTTTAGTAGAGATGGGGTTTCATCCCAAAGTGCTGGGATTACAGGCATGAGCCACTGCACCTAGTCTGCACCAGTGATTATTAGAGGCAGAGCTGGAATCAGAATCCAAGACCTTTCTTGCACCACCCAGCACATTCGGGTTCTCTCTGTGGTCAGATGTTCTACCTGCCCCACCTGTGCTCTGGGTAGTAGATGCATAGTGTAGGGGCCTCCAAGAAGGCACTGGAAGAAGAAAGTGGAGAACTGAACAAACTTCAGAATAGGATCAATAAACCATGGGGTTAGGTGATTTGAAAGTCTACTGATGAGTCTAAGGGATCTCCCTAGATGTATTTAGGAGTAACCGAATCATTGTAAGGAAAGCTATAAACTGGCAAACTGGACTCAGAAAAATCTGTCAAAATGCAGAAAGAGGATAGTGTAAATCCAAGGGCAAACAGAAGGGCATGGATCCTTCCGGAATATAGATTCCTGGTTTCAAATGTTCCATCAAGCTTTGTTTCCTGATGTGGGGTTTGGAAACATAGTCCCTTTAAGCTTAGATGGAGTTGAATGCTGCAACTCCATTCAGGATTGGATGATGAGTTTCCAGAAGGGAGAGGCCACAACAAAAGAGGCACAAACAAGCTGGTCCCATGAAGGAGCCAAACACCAGATTTCACCTTGACCTCCAGGAAACTTGTGAAACCACTGCATTCTCTTTCCCCTAATTCCACTCATTTCAAAACATTCTCTGAGCTGTTGTGCGAGGCACTGTGCTTAGTGCTATAGGTATGGCTGGTGATGGAGAGGTGGAGGGTGGTGTACAGAACAGATAAACTAAAGGAGGTCCCACCTTCCAATTTTTATAGCCTTCTAGTAAGAATGAGCGATTCACACATTGGACTGTGACTTCATGCCCACTACTCAATCTCCCCATTACTCATTCTGCTTCTCAGTTAGCTCTGTGCTGGACAGGAGAGGGCGTGTAACATGGGGGGTAGTCTGTGTCTCTAGTCACTGCAAAGATAACTCCCTGACTGTGGATTCAAAGATATAAATTATAAACTGCTATTGGGTACAAATTATTCCCATATGAGCTTGTTGAGTGTGATCCACTTATCTCTAAGGCTGATGGCTAGTTAAATCCTGCCCAAGTAGCTGAAAGCCTGTTTGTTTTACGACAAACAGGAGACAGGGGCCCTGCTGAAATTCGGGTGTAGGATTGAACCTTAAGCCAATGCTCTAATATGTTTGGAGAATTCTTTTTTTTTTTGAGACGGAGTCTCGCTCTGTCGCCCAGGCTGGAGTGCAGTGGCCAGATCTCAGCTCACTGCAAGCTCCGCCTGCCGGGTTCACGCCATTCTCCTGCCTCAGCCTCCCGAGTAGCTGGGACTATAGGTGCCAGCCACCTCACCTGGCTAGTTTTTGTATTTCTTTAGTAGAGACGGGGTTTCACCGTGTTCACCAGGATGGTCTCGATCTCCTGACCTCGTGATCCGCCCGTCTCGGCCTCCCAAAGTGCTGGGATTACAGGCTTGAGCCACTGCGCCCGGCCTAGAAAATTCTTAAGTGGGTACAGTCTGTTTCAGCTGTCTTCTACCTCTGCACCAAAGCAGTATTGGAAGAGACCCACAAGGTCAGGGTTCTGACTTCCAACACTCAGGCTGTTGAGGACAGGTGGAGGAGATGAGCTGGAATGTCATCAAGAGATAATCCAGGAAACGCTTCTCTGAAGAAATTACCACGATCTCTTCATTTCTGCAGCCCTTTGCAGTTGTTTTCAAAGCATTTGCAGTATCACTGATTTCGTGGAATCCTCACATCGCCCCACAAAGTAGGTGGAGCAGGTTTTATTATCACTGTTTTGCAGCTGAAGAGACTGAGGCCCCAAGAGGTGGCATGACTTGGCCCAGGTCACATGGCTAATAAGCAGTTGAGCTGGAGCTCGAGTCCAGGTCTCCTGAGTGTGAGTCGAATGCCCAGGTGTCAGCCAGCCATTCCTCGGCGGCTCAGCTGCCTCCTCAGCCCCCTTGGCTCTCAGATGAGAGGCCTGGGGTGAGGGCATGGGCTTCACTCCCAGGATGACCTGGGTTTGAGTCCCACCTCTGCCCTAACTAGCTGTCTGACCTCAGGCAAGTTGCCAAACCATCTCTGTGCCTCTGTTTCCTTGTCTGCAAAATGAGCAAAATAACAGTACCTCCCCGTCAGGTGATTTGGAGGAGTAAATGAGATATTAGAGACAGAACAAAACAACGTCTGGCATAGTTCGAGGCATCAATAAATGCTGTATTACCCCCTCACCAAAGTCTGTTTTCCTCGAAGATGCAACCCGGAAGAGAGTACTCAAGAATCTTGCAGGCCAGGCACCGTGGCTCATGCCTGTAATCCCAGCACTAGCACTTTGGGAGACTGAGGCAGGAGGATTGCCTGAGTTCAGGAGTTCGAGACCAGCCTGGGCAACAAGGCAAAACCTCATCTCTACAAAAACTACAAAATGGGCAGGGCGCGGTGGCTCACACCTGTAATTCCAGCACTTTGGGAGGCCGAGGTGGGCAGATCACCTAGATTGGGAGTTTGAGACCAGCCTGACCAACATGGAGAAACCCTGTCTCTACTAAAAATACAAAAATAGCCGGGCATGGTGATGCATGCCTGTAATCCCAGATACTTGGGAGGCTGAGGCAGGAGAATCACTTGAACCCAGGAGGCAGAGGTTGCGGTGAGCTGAGATTATGCCACTGCACTCCAGCCTGGGCAACAAGAGCGAAACTCCATCTCAAACAAAAAACAAAAAACAAAACACGGAACTTAGCCGGGTGTGATAGCATACGCCCTGACCCTGGAATTCGAGGCTACGGTGAGCCGATTGTGCCACTGCACTGCAGCCTGGGTGCCACAGTGAGACCCTGCCTCAAAAAAAAAAAAAAAGTCTTGCAGAAGGCTCCCTGGTTTCCTTCCTCATCATTTCTTGCCTTTGCTCCCTCTCACTTTGTGATAATGCTACCTCAAATTTGTATGGGCCAGGCACAGTGGCTGATGGGCACAGTGGCTCATACCCGTAATCCCAGCACTTTGGGAGGCTGAGGCGGGCAGATCACTTGAAGTCAGGAGTTTGAGACCAGCCTGGCCAACATGGCAAAACCCCATCTCTACTAAAAATACAAAAATTAGATGGGCATAGTGGTGCACGCCTGTAATTCCAGCACTTTGGAGGCTGAGGCATGAAAATTGCTTGAACTTGGGAGGCAGAGGTTGCAGTGAGCCGAGATCACGCCATTGCACTCCAGCCTGGGTGAAAAACAAAATAATAATAATAATTTGTACATCCCTTTTTACTTTATTTTTCTTTCTTTCTTTTTTTTTTTTTTTTGAGATGGAGTTTCACTCTTGTTGCCCAGGCTGGAGTACAACGGTGTGATCACTGCTCACTGCAACCTCCACCTCCCGTGTTCAAGCGATTCTCCTGCCTGAGCCTCCTGAGTAGCTGGGATTACAGGTGCCTGCCACCACATCCGGCTAATTTTTGTATTTTTTTTAGTAGAGACGGGGTTTCACCATGTTGGCCAGGGGCTGATCTGGAACTCCTGACCTCAGGCGATCCTCCTGCCTCAGCCTTCCAAAGTGCTGAGATTACAGGCGTGAGCCACTGTGCCCAGCCTCTTTTTACTTTTCTTTTTTTTTTTAGACAGAGTTTTGCTCTTGGTGCCCAGGCTGGAGTGCAATGGTACAATCTCGGCTCACTGCAACCTCCACCTCCTGGATTCAAGCAATTCTCCTGCCTCAGCCCCCCGAGTGGCTGGGATTACAGGCATGTGTCACCACACCTGGATAGTTTTGTATTTTTAGTAGAGACGGGGTTTCTCCATGTTGGTCAGGCTGGTCTTGAACTCCTGACCTCAGGTGATCCGCCCGCCTTGGCCTCCCAAAGTGCTGGCATTACAGGTGTGAGCCACCATGCCCAGCCCTCTTTTTACTTTTCAAAGTGCTTCCCCACTCAGCACCTCTTGGGATCCTCCCGTCAACCCTGTAAGATAAATAGAACCAAAATCTTCGTTCCCTTGTCACAAGTGAGAAAACCAAGGTGAGAGAGGTGAATTGACTGTGCAAAGGCAACACCTCTGTTAGCCAAGGAGCTGGGACTCTTCTTTCGGTTTTGATTCCTTGCCGGAAATATTTGTGGAATTGTGTGGGTTTCCTTTCCTACCTTTGGAATTGGGAGCTAAGGGACCCCCTCATGGACTTTCTTCAAACTCAGGATTATCTTTGAGAACCCAAATGGTGAGGAGAAAAGTGGTTTGCCTCCATGAGACTCCCCGATCCCACTCAATTTCCCTGCACATCAAGACCTAGGCCTGGGGATTGGAAAGGTAATCCAAGGTAAGGGGTAAATTCCATCTGTGGTCAAAGAGCAGCTCTGAGCTGGCTTCCCATGAGCAGGGGAGGGTGGAAAGGTCAAAGGGTGGTGCTCTTCCTCAGAGTCCAGCGTCAGCTCTGCTACTTGATATCTGAGAACACCTTGAACGAGGCAAGGTTCACCTCAGCTTCCTCATCTCTAACAGGAACACTGGATTAGATAATGTCTCAGCTGACTTCCTGATAACACGAAAGAGATTTGCTTGAAGATAACAGTGACACATTATGCACTTGAGAAACTTTTATTACAGAAAATTTCAAATAAATTCAAAGTCAACAGAACAATATAATGAACCCCCATGTACAGATCCCTCAAATTCAGCCATCATCAACATTCTTTCTGGTTTCATCTCTACCTCCACCACCTCACCCACTCAATGGTTATTTCTTTTCTTCTACATGCAGTGGGAAGGGCTTGCTTTGTTGCCCAGGCTGGTCTCAACCTCTTGGCCTCCAGTGATCCTCCCACCTTGGCTTCTCAAAGTGTTGGAATTATAGGCACCTGCCACCACACCCAGCCTGGTTATTTTATTATTATTATTATTATTTTTGGGACAGAATCTCATTCTGTCACCCAGGTTGGAATGCAGTGGCGCGATCTCGGCTCACTGCCTCCTCCAACTCCCAGGTTCCAGTGATTCTTGTCCCTCAGCCTTCTGAGTAGTTGGGACTGCAAGCACGTGCCACCGCACCCAGCTAATTTTTGTATTTTTAACAGACAGGGGGTTTCGCCATGTTGGCCAGGCTGGTCTCAAACTCCTGGCCTCAAGTGATCCTCCTGTCTTGGCCTCCCAAAGTGCTGGAATTACAGGCATGAGCCACCATGCCTGAACAACCTGGTTATTTCTTATAGTCTTTTTTTTCCCGTTCTAGTAAAATTTACATACCTTGAAATGCAGAAATCTTAACTGTGTAATGTTGACAAAAGGATCCACCCATGTAACCAATGTCCATCATTGGCAAATGTATTACTATAACTGAATTTATTAACAAATTAAACATTTAAATATGACTTTAGCACACTAGGGGTTCGCAAATGCTCTCTTTTTGGGACTGGCTAGGTTAGCATCAGATCTGCAGTCTTAAGTCATTATTTTCCTTCCTGCCTCTATGCACGTTGTCATCCTTGTGTGTCCCTGGAGCTTATGGCTTTCTCCTGCATGCACCTCTATTATGAGGCTTTTATCGTCTTAGCTACAAATTCTTATAAACTTGCTTTTTTTCTTTCCTATACATTTATCCTTCTCCAAGTTTTTCTTTTTTTCTTTTTTAGTTTCGGTCTTCTATAACCTCTTTCTCATACCTGTTGCTGTTTTCTCCTCTAGAGTTCTTACTTTTCTGTGTTCACTCCACCTTCTCTGATCTCACTGTCCTTTATCTTTTGGTCTGTTTATATGCTGGACATTAGACACTGAGCCATAACCCCAGGGTCCAGCCCAGGGCCAGGCACTTAGTCAACAGTGAGTGAGTGAATGAATGAAAGCAAAGGACGACATACTCTGGAACCATCTGCAATCTGGTTACAGTAATGTGGTCAGCTAAGGAACCCGAACCCGTTACCCTGGACCACATCTTTCTCTTTGCATTGAGCAAGAAGCTATTTATCTGCCCTCTTGGAAGCTCCAGCATTTGAAAGGAAGGAGGCTGATTTCCTGACAAAATGTGACCCAAAGGACCATCCTCCTCCTACTCCCCATCATTTAAAAAAAAAAAAAAAAAAAAAGAGCAAGCCGGGGCTATCAGGGATACTTCCTGTTTTCCTCTCTTGAAAGCATCCTGGATAGATGAAACTGAAGGATCAAAGGGACTGCCTCCTCTGGGGCCTGGGGACTGGCAGAATGGCTTTTAACCCTCTGCTGTCTCCCACATGTGAGTGGCATGCGCAGTCGATGTCTTATAGTTCCCTAGTAGATTTTAACTTCTTTTGGGCAGGGGCCTTGGCATTCATTCATTCATTCATCAAACATTACTGTACTCTACCAAATCCCAGGCTTTGAGGATCTGGGGATATAGAGATGAATATGACAGTCCCTAGCCTCATTCATCTAACAGTAATGATCCCATGTGCTAACATGATCAAGCATTTTCTCCCTGTGAGGCTCTTACTACATGCTTTTCATGCATTTGGTCCTCACAACAAGCTGATGGGGTATTCTTGCCCCATCTTACTGATAAGAAAAGCAAAGCTTCTGAAGGTAAAATAACCTGATGCAGGCTTATGACTGGTAGGTGTCAGGGCTGGGGTTAGAGCTGAGTGGTCTGAGCAGAAACCATATTTATAGCTGATACACTAGCCTGCCCCTGGAGACCTGCCTCCGTGTTTGAAACATGGCAGTGACTTTATTGCTAGTAATTTTTACAAGTGCATTTTATCTCTGGGCTTGGTCAGGTGGCTTCTGGTGAACAGGTTTGTTTACATCCGACTTACTGTATTATATTGTATTAGAGCAGAGGTGAGTCAGCTTGTGGCCCCCTGAAGAGTGACAACAAGGCTGGAAAAACCAAGAGACAACCTTTGGCCCTGTTTGGGGAACAAAGAGAGCGTCAGGCTCTTGCTTCCCCTCTCTCATTTCTGGAATAGATCAGATTCCACAGATTTGTTTTGTTTTGTTTTTTGTTTTGTATTACATTTTTTTCAAATCTTGGAAAGAAAGCCAAAGGAGGCTGGGTGCGGTGGCTCATGCCTTGGAGCCTAGCACTTTGGGAGGCTGAGGTGGGCGGATTACTTGAGGTCAGGAGTTTGAGACCAGACTGGCCAACATGGTAAAACACCGCCTCTACTAAAAATACAACAATTAGCTGGGTGTGGTGGCAGGCACCTATAATCCCAGCAACTCAGGAGGCTGAGGCAGGAGAATTGCTTGAACTCGGGAGGCAGAGGTTGCACTGAGCCGAGATTGCACCACATAGTGAAACCCTGTCTCAGCTAGAAATACAAAAAAATTAGCCAGGTGTGGTGGTGAACGCCTGTAATCCCAGCTATTCTGGAGGCTGAGGCACAAGGATTGCTTGAACTTGGGAGGCAGAGGTTGCGGTGAGCTGAGATCACACCACTGCATACCAGTCTGGCCGACAGAGTGAGACTGTCTCAAAAACAAAACAAAACAAAAAAGGAAAGATATTTTCTCCATTTTTCTGGAGAGGAATCGAGGCTCAGAGTAGTTAGTTAATATACCCCAAATCACACAGCTAGACAGAGCCAGGATTTGATCCTAGGTTTGACTAACTCCAGACCCTCCACTTTAATCATTCTATTTCCCTGACGCTAAAGTTGGCAGAGAGAGGAAGAAACTCCCTTCCTGCTGAGGTTCCTGACAAACAGTAGGGGCAGGTGAGGGTAGCAAGTAACCTTGAGATCTGCTGGTTAGGGACGCCTGGCACAAAAGGATCTTAAGGTGCCTCTGATTCTGCAATTCTATCTCTTTAAGACCCAGAGTTCCCATGCCAAGCCTGCTCTGTGATCCTCAGAGATTTCAGGGGTGGGGAAACTGGATTGAATGCGCTGACATACAAGCAAAAAAAGACCTCAGCATTTTTGCCTCGCCTCGGTGGCTCCGGCCTTTTTAAATTGTTTTTCCCCCTCTCTCTCATTTATTTATTACTATGCTATTCCTTGGCCCTGCTGCTGTGTCAATCCTGATAAAAGCAAATCACCCCACAAACAGGTGCAGCTGGGAGCTGCCCCTTGGACAGCTGCCAGGGAAATGTGATCGCTCAGCTGGGGTGACCTGCCCCAGCCCAACCCCCTCTCAGGTTCCAGCCCAGGGCATGTGTCCTTGGGCAGTAAATGTCAGTCCACATGTCACAGCCCTGGTATCCCAGTTGGCATTACGGACTCGTGCTGGTGTGTGGTTTGGGTGGGGTGGGTATATGCAGGAGAGAAGGGAGGCTCCCAGGAGTCTATTTTCTCTTTCGGTTTCTTCCAACAAATTCAGAAAATACAATGTCACCAAGTCCCCTTTGCAAGTATTTGAAAATATTTCCTAAGAATATCACTGCCTTATTTCCCTAGGTAAGAAATATTTTTTCCCATTCCCAAAGTCACACACACATGCAATGTAATGATCCGAAAGAAATTTTTAGAGTGTCTCCTAGGGCTTAGCTGTGGGTTCACCTAAATAAACATTTCTTAGCCAACCCTGCTATCCAGAATGCATTTTGATGCTACCAAGCCATGTGACTTTGACTCTGGCTTGGAAAAGATTTTATTTCATTTCCCCTCCCCCCATTTCAGTGTTTTGTCCCCAAGCATCATTTCCCCACTTCCCTAGGGCACCAGCCTTTCCGGAAATGCCCTAGCTCTGCGTGCAGCCTCCGCCTCCCGGTGTGGAGAAGGCGGTGACAGCGCCGCGCAGGAGCCGCAGGGCTGGCCTGGGCGGAGGGCGAGGGGCCGGGGCGGCCGGGCCAGGCTGCCCGCCTGCCGCAGAGCAGCGCGCAGCTCGGGGAAGGAGGAGGTTGCCATGCAAATGACGCGGCGTCCTGCGGGCCCCCCTTACCCGGGGGCCCTCTGGTTGCCAAAACAGAGCATTCCCCAGAACAGTCGCCTGGAAACGAGCGCTGTCATAGCAGCCTTGAGCTCAGTAGCAGCGAGCCAGCTGTGCTGCCACGAGGAGCTGGGTCAGGATGTTCAGACCTCCTCAGCACCCCCTCCCCACCCAGTCTCCACCTCGGGGAAGGGAGTGGTGGCTTGGCCCACCGTGGAAGGGAGGGAGGGCACTAATTGGATTGGAACACTCCTGAAACGCATCAGCTGCTCCTCCCTGGGGGAGGGGGAGAAGGAAAGCGGCAGACTGTCTTTGTGATCGGCTCAGCCTCTCCCTCCCTGCAGCCTCGCCCTGACCTGGTCCTCACCGGCCTCTCCCCACCTATGGCTGTCCTGGGGCACAATGGCAAGATCTTTGTAAAATGGAGGAGGCAGACACCGGATCAGATAACCACCAAAATGAAATTCAGCCTTGATATGAAGGGTACCGTGGTGATGCTACCGGGATCTGACCTGGTTTGGAAGGGTTAGGGAAGAATGCAGGTTTGCCACAGCCCCCATGTCAGTACTCTAGTTACTTCTTCCCTTCACAGCCCCCGTCTTTCCAGCACCTTTTCTCATCAGCTCACCTTTTGCCAGCCTGGTCTTCCCTAAACCTTGGGAGCATTTACTTTTTCCTACTTCATTTGGCACCCAGAGAGCTGCCTCATCATTTAAGCGTGTGTGTGCTCACCAATTAAACTACAATATAAACTTTAAAGAGGCAGGACCCATGTTATCATTGTCATGGCCCACCTTGACCATGAAGAACGAAGCAGGCCGGGCACAGTGGCTCACACCTGTAATCCCAGCACTTTGGGAGGCCGAGGTGGGTGGATCACGAGGTTGGGAGATCAAGAACATCTTGGCTAACACGGTGAAACCCCGTCTCTACTAAAAATACAAAAAAATTAACCAGGCATGGTGGCGGGCGCCTGTAGTCCCAGTTATTTGGGAGGCTGAGGCAGGAGAATGGTGTGAACCTGGGAGGCGGAGCTTGCAGTGAGCCGAGATCGCACCATTGCACTCCAGCCTGGGCAACAGAGCAAGACACTGCCTCAAAAAAAAAACAAAAAACAAAAAACAAAAACAAGACAGAGTTTCACAGACCTGCTTGAATTTAGGTGCCAGTGATCTTTGTCAACATAGTCATCACCCTGGGAGGCCTCTGGCATTGCCTTTGCAACAACTGTTTTAGATTGGCCTTCAGAGACTAGTAAAACCTCTTCTGGGACTGGGGAGGGGAGGAGATTCAGTGACAGCCTGAGTGACAGTAAGCCAACAGGTGGGCTACAGAGAAAGTGGACGACTACTCGGGACATACCGAGTGCTTCATGTGATCTGGACGCTGCACACCAGCGCTTATAGGTGTGACTTAAGCATGTGTGTGGAAGGGAGTCCCCTTCCTTCAAATTCCTAAGGGGCCTTGGGAGTCTTATGTACCCAAACAGCAAGTCTTCATTCAACCTGCCTTGGTAACGCAGCATGTAAATGTGCAATCTCTCCCTCCTCCCTCTTCCTTTCCTTTCCTTCCCTGAGTTCCTGCTGTCTGCCAGGCACTGAGCTAGGCACTGGAGGTTCAGAGAATGATTAAATTAGTGTCATTCTGTATTTATGAGAAAAAAATCCTAAACCATATGTAGGGGGCATTTGCCGTGCCTATAGTCACCAGCATTTTTTGATCAACTTTCCTATTTTGGGTTTTTCCCACATCATAAATCCCACTTCCCCAAAGTAAAGGCCAGAAATTGACCTTCCCAGATGCCCTTGCAACTAATATGTAAGCAGGTGACCTAAGTTCCACCGATCAGATGCACCCACATGAGATTTTTGTTTTTCTTTTTCTTTTTCTTTTTGAGGCCGAGTCTTGCTGTGTCGCCCAGGCTGGAGTGCAGTGGCCCGATCTTGGCTCACTGCAGCCTCCGCCTCCCGGGTTCAAGCAATTCTCCTGCCTCAATCCCCCGAATAGCTGGGACTACAGGCACATGCTACCAAGCCCAGCTAATTTTTGTAGTTTTAGTAAAGACAGGGTTTCCCCATGTTGGCCGGGATGGTCTTGATCTCCTGACATCATGATCCACCTGCCTCGGCCTCGCAAAGTGTTGGGATTACAAGGCATGAACCACTGTGCCCAGTCTTTCTTTTCTTTCTTTTTTTTATTTTGAGACAGAGTCTTGCTCTGTCACCCAGGCTAGAGTACAATGGCGCAATCTCGGCTCACTGCAATCTCTGCCTCCTGGGTTCAAGCAATTCTCCTGCCTCAGCCTCCCAAGTAACTGGGGTAACAGTTGTGCACCATCCCTGGCTAATTTTTGTATTCTTAGTAGAGACAGAGTTTCACCATGTTGGCCAGGCTGGTCTCGAACTCCTGACCTCAGGTGATCTGCCCACCTCAGCCTCCCAGAGTGCTGGGATTACAGGTGTGAGCCACCACACCCGGCCTGTTTTTCCTTTTTTAGACAAGGTTTTGCTTGAACTCCTGGTCTCAAGCAATTCTCCCTCCTGAGCCTCCCAAGTAGTTAGGACTACAGTTCTACAGTTGTGTAACACCAACCACATGAGTCGTTTTTTGTGTTTTGAGATGGGGTCTCACTCTGTCACCCAGGCTGGAGTGAAGTGGCACAATTTTGGCTCACCGCAACCTCCGCCTCCCAGGCTCAAGTGATCCACCTCAGCCTCCTGAGTAGCTGGGACCACAGGTGCGCACCACCACTCCCAGCTAATTTTTTGTATTTTTCGTAGAGATGGGGTTTCACCATGTTGCCCAGGCTGGTCTTGAACTCCTGAGCTCATGCGATTGTGCCCAAATTGGCCTCCCAAAATGCTGGGTTTACAGGTGTGAACCACTGGCTTCACATGAGATTTTGATTTGGAAGAAAGCAATTGAGGAAGAAAGCATCCTGGGGAAGGGGGCTTTCCATCCTCTGAACCCCACACCCATGGCTGTGCCCATTACTCAAAGGCATGCAGTTGGCTCGTGTTGCCTTGTGATATGGTTCCTATTATTACCCAAGAGTCCTATTTTACCTTGAGCAAGGATGACACGCACATTTGTGACTCATTTCATATTGTTCTGCCCTCTCCCATCTCCAGACTCCCAGAGGCACTGACTGTCCCGTGGCTGACATGTGCACTGCAGCTATTTTTCACATGGGCACAACCCATCACCCAGCATACTGTCAACTCCACGGTGTCTTGGGATTGCAACTTATGTGATTTTTGCCAACCCCTTTTCCTACAGCTTTACAAGAAATAGGATTTTATGATATGCCTGTAGAAAATGAGAATCATATTGTTTATTTTCAAATTGATGACCTTCTCCATAATAAAATTATAAGCATTTGCAGGCATAACCCATTCATTCATTCATTCATTCATTCAGCATTTAATGAGTGCCTGCGATGTGCCAGGCATTGTGTTGAGTGCTGGGACAGAACTGAGTACAGCACAACTCCTCCTCACAAGATGTTAGTTTATTAGCAAGAAACAGATAACAGGCTGGGTGTCATGGTTTAGGCCTGTAATCCCAACAATTTGGGAGGCTGAGGCCTGAAGATTGCTTGAGCCCAGGAGTTACAGAGCAGCCTGGACAATACAGGGAGACCTTGTCTCTGCAAAAAATAAAAAAAATTAGCCAGGTGGAGTGGTGTGCACCTGTAGTCTCAGCTACTCAGGAGGCTAAGGTGAGAGGATCACTTTAGCCCAAGAGGTTGAGACTGCAGTGAGCATGATCACGCCACTGCACTCTATCCTGGTGGGTGTCGAAGCAGACATATAAGTGGGGGAAAGGTGGTACAAGAGCTCTGAAGGCCAATGTGCAGAGTAGAGAAGGGAGTGGTTTGTTGGGTGCAGAAAAGACTTTTTCATAGGAACAACATCAAGTGCTTATTCTAGGACAGCTTTTTTCTCAGGACTTAATGTATATTCATTCACTTAATGTTCACAACAGCAATAAGGCAGGTGTTATTAATACCCTATTTTTTTTTTGAGACAAAGTCTCACTCTGTTGTCCAGGCTGGAGTGCAGCGGCCCCGTCTCAGCTCATGGCAACCTCTGCCTCCCGGGTTCAAGTGATTCTCCTTCTCAGCTTCCTGGGTAGCTGGGATTATAGGCACCCACCACCATGCCTGGCTAATTTTTGTATTTTTAGTAGAGACAGAGTCTCACCATCTTGACCAGGCTGGTCTGAAACTCTTGACCTTATGATCCACCCGCCTCAGCCTCCCAAAGTGCTGGGGGTACAGGCGTGAGCCACCACGCCCAGCCAATACCCTATTTTACAGGTAAGGGAACCAAAGCCCTGAGATGTGTAATGTCTTGCACGGTTGCACAGCTGGTGAGTTGCAGAGCTGGGATGTGTCCTTCATACTTTAACATCCATGTGCTTAACTGCTGCACTACACTGCCTTGAGCAGATTCTGGGAAGTGAAAAATTAGCGATCACCAGGCATCTTTACAGGCTCAGGGCATGGGGTGGCTGCCTGTTTTGTTCAGCTGGGACATGGTGCACTGGGAAAAATGGTATGGTGTAGAGGGCGGCCATCCAAAATACTTAAAAGTGATAGGTGAGAACTCACTACCACAAGCTTGGACTTCAGTTGCTCTCTTTGTTCCTTGATGGATAATTTCACTCCTTAAGAGTGGTTGACCTAGACAAAATTGTAAGGTTGGCAGAATGGACTTCTCCCTAGGCAGATATAATTTGCTTTGGAATCTCAGGGACTTGGGATCTGGTCCCCACTCTTCCCTTGACCAGCTGAATGACTCTGGGCAAGTCACTCAACATCTCTTATCCTCAGTTCTCTCCACTGGTAATTGAGAAGAATAATCTCATAGTGTTGACATAGGATTAAATGAGATAATGCATGTCGATCAGCTTGGAATGCAAACAAGCCAAAAGTAACATTTATTTAAGTTTTAAGTTCACAATATCTTATCTACAACTCCAAACACCTAAAAGCTCTGAAAACAAAACACATTTGGCAACAAAACCTGAGTTTTGTTTGTTTGTTTTTTGTTTGTTTTGAGACAGAGTCTTACTCTGTCACCCAGGCTGGAGTGCAATGGCACGATCTCAGCTCACTGCAACCTTCGCCTCCTGGGTTTAAGCGATTCTCCTGCCTCAGCCTCCTGAGTAGCTGGGATTATAGGCACTCGCCATCATGCCTGGCTAATTTTTGTATTTTTGTAGAGATGGGGATTCACCATGTTGGCTAGGCTGGTCTTGAACTCCTGACCTCAGGTGATCTGCCTGCCTCGGCCTCCCAAAGTGGTGGGATTACAGGCTTGAGCCACAGCACCCAAAATTTTCCATGTACTTTTTCACAGGAATTTTAAAGTATTTGTTTAAAATATTTGATGTCATCCCAGATTCTGCTATGGGCATTGCAAAATATGTGGTGTGGCACTGTGTTGCTTTTCTTTTCTTTTTTTTTTTTTTTGAGACGGAGTCTCGCTCTGTCACCCAGGCTGGAGTGCAGTGGCCGGATCTCAGCTCACTACAAGCTCCGCCTCCCGGGTTTACGCCATTCTTCTGCCTCAGCCTCCTGATGTAGCTGGGACTACAAGCGCCCGCCACCTCGCCCGGCTAGTTTTTTATATTTTTTAGTAGAGACGGGGTTTCACCGGGTTAGCCAGGATGATCTCGATCTCCTGACCTTGTGATCCGCCCGTCTCGGCCTCCCAAAGTGCTGGGATTACAGGCTTGAGCCACCGCACCTGGCCAACTGTGTTGCTTTTCTAAAATCCAAAAGACTTGTATTACAAAACACATCTGACCCAAAGGCATCAGATAAAGGATTTTAACTAGCATTATCTCATCTTTAGACCACTCTCTCCACTCCCAGTCCCCCTCTTACTCTAACTGTTCAAATGGCCATTGGGCATCTAGAATCAACCCTTCTCTGCAAAAGGAATACACATATACCCACATACCCTTTGGGTCTCCCCACACAATTGTCTCCCTTATCCAAGCTCCTTTGCTCCCAATATTTCTTCAGTCCTGATTTTTGCCAGCCTCATTGAATTTAAATTCCCCCCATACCCCTCTACCCCCATGCCCTGGTCAAGAAAACAGATTTTAGAGATGGCGCCTTCTCTGAATTACTCTGGTAGTATAGGCCCAGCCAGTTGTTACCTGCCTGTGGGCTGCAGAATTATTCCGAGAAACTCTATGTCTATTTGAACTCCAAATACTGTCTGCCAACTGTGTAAGTAATGTCTGGTGCGTAACTGTGCTACTCCTTTTCAGCTGTGCTGAAGGCCTGATTGTTTTTTGTCACAATGAATTTTCCCCGTTGACCGAAGCCCAAAATAACAGCTTCTCTTGTTTGCAAGGCTGCGGTCACTTCCAAAGGGAACAAGGGGTCTTCAGGCTGGGGCAGGTTGCAAACCACTGAGCTGGGCTGTCTTGGCAGTGTGCCATTCCTCCTTGGTGGGGGGGAATCATGAGACCTGAGGTCAAGTTCCAGCTCTTCCCTGGCTGGTTAGATGATCTTGGAGGCAGACCCTTGTGACTTGGAAGGCTTTGGTTTCCTCATTCTGGAGCAGAGATCATGAAAATTATTTGGCAGGATTGTGAAGAAGATTAAATGAGATAATGAAAGGACTTTGAAAACTGTGAAGTGTTGCACAAATGGAAAGCTTGTTGTTGTCTTACACATATTGTCAACTTTTTTTTTTTGGATGGAGTCTCGCTCTGTTACCCAGGCTGGACTGCAATGGCGCGATCTCGGCTCACTGCAACCTCTGCCTCCCAGGTTCAAATGATTCTCCTGCTTCAGCCTTCCAAGTAGCTGGGATTACAGGCACCACCATGCCCGGCTAATTTTTGGATTTTTAGTAGAGATGCGGTTTCACCATGTTGGCCAGGCTTGTCTTGAACTTCTGATCTCAGGTGATCAGCCCGCCTCAGTCTCCCTGGGATTAGAGGCGTGAGCCACCGCGTTTGGCCACATATTGTCAGCTTCTTAAAGGTGGGAATGGTGTCTTCTGTTTTCTTCAGTTTCCTCAGTGGCACTCCCCACCCCCATTCTGCAATCAACACGGGACTGGCTATAGAGATGGCCTTGTATAAAACACTGCAAAGTAACTTGCACAGTGGCTTAGCAAATAAGAGGTATTTAATAAATGGTAGTTAATATGCATGCCTGTGCCATCCATTGTGCAGAGAAGCACTGTAGTGCAGCGGTTTAGAGCACGGACCTGGTATTAATCCATTCTCTGCCACTTGCTGGGTTAGCACATGTGACCTTGGGCAAGGTTAGCACTGATAAGCCTTAATATTCTCATCTATCACACATGGCTGATGATAATAGTAGTTAATTCATGAAGTTGTGAAAACTGAAAGGGTTTAGTCTATGTAACAGAGCCGGGCATGAATCGAGCACTCTGTAGGCATCGGTTGTTTTTGTCTTTTTTGGCAACAAGATCTCAATCTGTCGCCTAGGGTGAGTGCAGTGGCGCAATCATGTCTCACTGCAGCCTCGACCTCCTGGGCTCAAGTGATCCTCTCACCTCAGCTTCCTGAATAGCTGGGACTACAGGTGCATGCCACCACGCTCAGCTAAGTTTAAAATTGTTTTTTGTAGATACGGGGTCTTGCTATGTTGCCGAGGCTGGTCTTGAACTCCTGGCCTCAAGCAATCCTCCCATCTCAGTCTCCCAAAGTGCTGGGATTACAGGGGAGCCACACACAGTTGTTATTTAACTATTATATGCCAAACGATTCTTTAAAAGATGGTCAGTGGCTGGGCGTGGTGGCTCAGGCCTGTAATCCCAGCACTTTGAAAGGCCGAGGTGGGCGGATCACCTGAGGTCAGGAGTTTAAGACAAGCCTGGCCAACATGGCAAAACCCTGTTTATACTAAAAACATAAAAATTAATTGGGTGTGGTGGCACGTGCCTGTAGTCCCCCCTACTCGGGAGGCTGAGGCACGAGAGTTGCTTGAACCTTGGAGGTGGAGGTTGCAGTGAGCCAAAATTGTGCCACTGTACTCCAGCCTGGGAGACAGAGCAAGACTCTGTCTCAAAAAAAAAAAAAAAAGGGGTGGTCGGAGAAAATCGCCAGACAGGAAGTCTAGCTTCTGGTCTTTGTTCAGCGTCAGTAAGGTCTTCAAAGAGGGTTAGATGCTCAGGCAGCCTCTCAGGATCAGCACAAATCATGCAGTGGTGAAATTCAGGCTTGGGTGTGGCTTCCCCCAGCTGTGGGCGAAGGTCCTAGACCAGACCAGATATCATTGGGTAAAAGGTGTGCCTGTTTAATATTTGGATAAATACCACAATTGTCCAACATACAGAAGTTTCTGTCTGCACCACCTCCTGTCAGAACAAGAATGCCTATTTTCCCATGCCCTAACCAACTCATATTTTTAAGCATTTTATTAACTTTTTGACTAGGTAATGTTTGCAGATGGCAGAAAATTTAAAAAGACAGGGAAGGGCATGCAGTGAGAGGTCTCTGCGTTCCAGTCGCAGCCATCCCAGTCCCGGCCCCAGAACCACAAACTTTGATCTCAGCCTTTCTGGTAAATGGAAAGTGGTATCTCACTCAATCAATCTCACAATTACATTGATGTGAAAACAAGTTACTATATATTAGGGAGTAGAATGTTGCATGTGAATGAACTTTAAGATGAAACAGGAGACTTCAAAGGCATTTTATGCTCAAGGGTGGGGCAGGGCGGGGAGCGGCCCTTCTCTTGGGGGAAACCTTGGTACGGCTCTGTGTGTTAGTCTGTGGAATGAATGCTGGACGGTGCCCCCACTCATCTTGATCACATTGAGGTTTCCCTCATCCCCAGTCACCTGTTTGCCATACATCCCTCTGGGCTCTTCCTGCCCTTGGCCTGGTCACCACCTTGCTGCCTTACCTTAAGTCAGTCACCTCCCACTCTGGGCTTCCTGACTTGTAAAAAGGGGGCTGGACTCGGCCTCATTCCAGGTGTAGCATTCCAAGACTGATCAACTAATTCACATTAAGGTGTAGATGACTGATAACAGCTTAATGTATTACCTCTCCTGTGGGTGGAAACATTTTAAGAGATGCAATTTCTCATCCTCCAAGAATGAGTGTGCGTGGTGCAATTTCAGGTATGGTCACAGGTATGTGGGGACGATGTAGGGGAAGGGGTCCCTTTCCTGGCACCCCTCCAGTGGTCACTGTAGGCCCCCACCTGCTCCAGCCAGGGGTGGTGGCAGCCCTGAGGGGAACAAACCTGCTGGCTTCTCTCACACCACACTCCGTATTCATTTCTCTCTGGCAGTGGCCAAGAGCAGAGTTTTGTCATACAGAAAAATGCCTCATCAGGGAAACCCACTTGTGTGGCCTGGAAAACTACCTTGTCCCCTGGGGCGAGGGGTGCGGTGGAGGTGTTAGCAGCTTGATTTCCAGGTTCTCAGATCAGTTCTCGTCCTGGGTGGGTGAGGAGACCCCCACTGGAGGGCCACTGGCCTTCCGCCAGAGCAGGTGGTCCTGCCATACCTGGATCCAAGACGTCTGCTTTTTACGGAGAGAAAGAGGCTGTGTCAGACGCAGTCTGGTTTTGTTGGCTGAAGGAGGTTTGGTTTGGCTTCTGCATTTTCAGGGAGGGCTGATGGCCCGCAGCCACGAGCCACTGTTAGCCTGCGAGAAAGAGGAAAGGCGTTTCTTTAGCTGTGAAGTCTAGGCCGGCTGCTCTTGTGCAGTGCAGGCCACTGCATCCCAGCCCGCATTCCCCACTAACCCACTGGGCCCTCATGGGGCGCTGTTTTGTCCCACTACTGTCTGGGCCTTTCTTCAGTGGAGGCGGCTGGGGAAGCCAGTCTGTGCTGCCCCCAGGACAGTGGTGGGTGGGGATGGACACAAGGGGCTGAGGGGCCCAGGTCAGATCAGGGAGAGACATGCTTCGCTTTTGGGCAGAACCTCCACTGTTGCATCCCCTCCTCCTTCCTGGACCAGAGCAGCTTCTCCAGACCTGATGATGCTTAACCCATGAGCCTCATCACAGAGCATTCAGAGCTCTAGATCCTCCCTATGCAAAGGGTGGTCCATGACCAGCCTCATCCGCCTCACCTGGGAGCTGGTTACGCTGCAGGCCTTAGGGAGGTGGGAATGCCATAGAAGCTCTCTGGGGAGGCCCCTCTGAGGGGGAGACTCATCACAGGCCTGGTTCAACGGAGAGAGATGGGCACTGGGAAAGGAATGCACGATGGGGCTGCGTGCTGAACTAGGGAGGTGACTTTTCTTTTCTTTTCTTTTCCTTTCTTTGTTTTCTTTCTTCCTTTTTTTTTTTTTTTTTTTTTGAGATAGAGTTTCCCTCTTGTCGCCCAGACTGTAGTGCAATGACGCGATCTCAGCTCATTGCAACCTCCGCCTCCCTGATTCAAGGAATTCTCCTGCCTCAGCCTCCCAACTACCCGGGATTACAGGCGCCTGCCACCATGTCCGGCTACTTTTGTATTTTTTTTTTTTTTTTTTTTTTTGAGACGGAGTCTTGCTCTGTCGCCCAGGCTGGAGTGCAGTGGCCGGATCTCAGCTCACTGCAAGCTCCGCCTCCCGGGTTCACGCTATTCTCCTGCCTCAGCCTCCGGAGTAGCTGGGACTACAGGCGCCCGCCACCTCGCCCAGCTAGTTTTTTTTGTATTTTTTAGTAGAGACAGGGTTTCACCGGGTTAGCCAGGATGGTCTCGATCTCCTGACCTCGTGATCCGCCCATCTCGGCCTCCCAAAGTACTGGGATTACAGGCTTGAGCCACCGCGCCCGGCCGTACTTTTGTATTTTTAGTAGAGACGGGGTTTCACCATGTTGACCAGGCCAGTCTCAAACTCCTGACCTCACGTGATCCACCTGTCTCAACCTCCCAAAGCGCTGGGATTACAGGTGTGAGCCGCCGACCCCAGCCTTAATTTCTTTCAAAACGGTTTCTTTTAGTTTTATTTTCATTTTATTTTAAATAGGCAATCCACTCACACAGTTAAAATTCTAAGGGCACAGGAGGGTATGTAAGATACCATTTCTTTTGCAGACTTGTTTCCTAGCTGCTTCCCCTCTCAAAGGCAACCCATGTGGCCCACGGACATTAGATTATGCCAGTAAAAACATGCGTCTGTGTGTGTGTGTGTATGTGTGTGTGTTCATACTCACTAGACCTCTTTTTTGTTTGTTTGTTTGTCAAATGATCCTTTATTGAAATATTTTCCTTTGTGCTTCTTAACTAACTGGGCATTCCACAGCACCACTGTTGATGTCATCTGTGATGCCATGAGGGTGGCAGCCATCAACATTACAGCCCACAGACTGGACAGTCCCCAGGATTTCTTTAATGGTTCCAGTGAGTTCTTTGGCTAAAGATCGGTGCCGCATCTGTTGAGGAATGTTGATGATCTCATCAAAAGTGACATTCCCACTATGTTGAATATTTTCCTGTTTCTTTCTGTCTCTTGGTGGTTCCTTGAGGGCTTTGATGATCAGGGTGGAGGCAGAAGGCACCACCTCAATCTGGGCCTGTCTGTTCTGAATGGTCAGTTTCACCGTAATCCTCAGGCCCTTCCAGTCACCCATTGCCTTGGCAATGTCATCACCAGCCTTTTTTGGAGACAGGCCCAGGGGGCCGATCTTGCGGGCCAGTGCAGACGTGGCACTGACTTCACCCACAGTGCACCTCAGGTATACGACTTTGATCTCGTTGGGGTCACACTTCGGCCGCATGGTGGAGGCAGCTGTTGTGGGATGAACCCAGATTCTGGACAGCCAAAGAAAGTTGCACCTTGGCCTCCTCTGAGCTGAGAGCCGAAAAGCTCACTAGACCCCTCTTAAAAAATTCAAAGGTGCCGGGCGCGGTGGCTCAAGCCTGTAATCCCAGCACTTTGGGAGGCCGAGACGGGCGGATCACGAGGTCAGGAGATCGAGACCATCCTGGCTAATACGCTGAAACCCCGTCTCTACTAAAAAATACAAAAAAACTAGCCGGGCGACGAGGCGGGCGCCTGTAGTCCCAGCTACTCGGGAGGCTGAGACAGGAGAATGGCGTGAACCCGGGAGGCGGAGCTTGCAGTGAGCTGAGAGCCGGCCACAGCACTCCAGCCTGGGTGGCAGAGCAAGACTCCGTCTCAAAAAAAAAAAAAAAAAAAAAAATTCAAAGGTTGGCTGGGTGGGGTAGCTCATGCCTATTATCCCAGCACTTTGGGAGGCAGAGGCAGGCGGATCACAAGATCCGCCACTGCACTCCAGCCTTGGCGACAGAGTGAGACTCTGTCTCAAAGAAAAAAAAAAAAAAAAAAAATCAAAGGTTGGCCCATGGCACACAGTGTGTGAACCTTACTTTTCTCACCTAGTATGTCTTGTAGATCATTCTATATCAGTATGTAAAGAACATCCTAGATATTTATTTCAGATGAATATTATTCTACTCTAAAGATAGACCTCAATTTATATAGCCAGGACCCTACTGATGGACTTTTAGGTTGTTTAATAAATGTAGCCGAATTTTAGAATCTTAGAAAATGGAAGGTCATTTAACCCCAACTCCTACCACCCTGCCTAGGTTTTTTTTTTTTTTTTTTTTTGGTAGAAATGAGGTCTTGCTTTGTTGCCCAGGCTGATCTTGAACTCCTGGCTTCAAGCTATCCTCCCGCCTCAGCCTCCTTCCCAAAGTGCTGGGACGCACCCAGCCCTGCCAAGGAATTCTTTCACGATATCTGACTGCATGCCTGAGACCCAGCTGCAATGTCACCTCCTCTGAGAAGCTCCACCTTCCTCTCCCTCTCATCGCCTTTGCACATACCTTAGCCAGAGCCCTAATCACATGATATTATTTAGGCAAAAGCGTGATAACTTTGCTTTTGTATCTTCTCAGCCCTGCACCTATTGCAGAGCACAGTAGGTACAGAACCAATGTGAATTGACAGTCCTTGAGAGGGGACGCCTCCAAATTCTGCTGCCTGAACACTTCCAGTAACAGGGATCTCACTTCCTGAAAAGCTCATTCTGCCTGTGAAAGGCGGTATCAGACAGTCCTTTGATGGAGCAAAGTCTGTTTCCCATTGGCTCTTCCCTCTGGGTTCTAGTGCATCTTCTAAACACAAATGTAATCCCTCTTCCAGATATTTAAGATAACCTCATTTCTCTAAGCCAGATACCCATCCCCCTAACCTCCCCTCCCCCGTTTCCTCTGGACTCTGATTGCAGATCCTGGGCCTTCTAGCATTTTTCTGCAGACACTTTTTGATTTGTAGTATGATTCATTTAAAAGTGATCTCTGTCCGGGCATGGTGGCTCATGCGTGTAATCCCAGCACTTTGGGAAGCCGAGGTGGGCAGATCACTTGAAGTCAGGAGTTTGAGACCAGCCTGGCCAACATGGTGAAACCCTGTCTACTAAAAATACAAAAATTAGCCAGATGTGGTGGTACATGCCGTCATTTCAGCTACTTGGGAGGCTGAGGCACGAGAATCACTTTAACCCAAGAGACGGAGGTTGCACTGAGCCGCGATCATTCCACTGTATTCCAGCCTGGGTGATGGAATAAGACTCTGTCTCAAAAAAAAAAAAAAAAAAAAAAAAGTGATCTATTACACATCTATCAGAATAGCTGAAATTAAAAAAAAAACTGACCATACCAAGTATTCACCAGGATGTAGAGCATTAAAACTCTCCAGCACTGCTGGTGGGAGTATGAAATGGAACAGGCACTTTGGAAAACAGTTGGCAGTTTCCTAAAAAGTAGTTAAAGATACAGCTTTCATGTGACCTAGCCATTCCACTCCAAAATGTTTACTCAAGATAAATGAAAGCATATGTCCATTCTAAGGCATATGCTCCTAGCAGCTTTATTTGAAATAGCCACTGTCCATCAGCAGTGAATATATCCATGCCATAGAATTTGACTGAGCAAAACAAAACCTGCTTGAACAGGTATTGATACAATGACAGTGAACAACATTGATGAATCTCAAAATAATTATGCTGAGTAAAGAAGCCAGATGAAAATTAATGAGTCTATCTCTATGATTTCATTTATATGAAATTATAAAAAATGTAAACTAGGCCTCACATCTGTAATCCCAGCACCTTGGGAGGTCGAGGTGGGAGGACTGCTTGAGCCCAGGAGTTCAACACCAGCAGCCTGGGCAACATAGTGAGACCTTGTCTCTCTCTCTCTCTTGTTTTTTTTTTTTTTTTTTTTTTTTTTGAGACAGAGTCTCACTCTGTGTTACCCAGGCTGGAGTACAGTGGTGTGACCTTGGCTCACTGCAACTCCACCTCCCAGGTTTAAGTGATTCTCGTGCTTCAGCCTGCTGAGTAGCTGGGATTACAGGCATGCACCACCACACCCAGCTACTTTTTGTATTTTTATTAGAGATGGGGTTTTGCCATGTTGGCCAGGCTGGTCTCAAACTCCTGACCTCAGGTGATCTACCCGCCTCGGCCTCCCGGTGTGCTGGGATTTCAGGTATGAGCCACCATGCCCAACCAAGACCTTGTCTTAAAAAAAAAAAAAAAGCCAGGCGCGGTGGCTGAAGCCTGTAATCCCAGCACTTTGAGAGGCCGAGACGGGCGGATCACGAGGTCAGGAGATCGAGACCATCCTGGCTAACATGGTGAAACCCCATCTCTACTAAAAAATACAAAAAACTAGCCGGGCGAGGTGGCGGGCGCCTGTAGTCCCAGCTACTCGGGAGGCTGAGGCAGGAGAATGGCATAAACCAGGGAGACAGAGCTTGCAGTGAGCTGAGATCCGGCCACTGCACTCCAGCCTGGGCGACAGAGCGAGACTCCGTCTCAAAAAAAAAAAAAAAAAAAAATTAGCTGGGCTTCATGGTGTGCACCTGTGGTCCCAGCTACTCAGGAGGCTGAAGTGGGAGGATCACTGGAGCCCGTGAATTGCGGCTGCAGTGAGCTGTGATTACACCACTGTATTCCAGCCTGGCAGCCTGGACAACAGAATGAGTCCCTGTCAAAAAAAAAAAAAAAAAAAAAAAAAAAAAAAAAAAAAAAAAAAAAAAAACTGATCTTACAGAGTTATTACCTTTCAATGAATGGTATATAAAGGAAATAACATTGCAATTGGTCCATCATGACACTCAATGAAAAAAAGCTACTTTTATAGCTTCGTCACTCTGGCCTGTCATAGTATTTTAAAATCTTCATTCTGCATATGGCAGACCTCTCATCTTGTAACATCTTTATATTTGATGAGCAGACCTACATGCTTTCATTAGAATTTCTAGCACAAATGCTGAAGTGGACCAGGTCAAAACCTGCCCCATGGCACGTCACCATTGAGTGTCCTCCAGATCCTTGGGTTAGGAGAAATGAGTTCAGTGTCACATTTTAAAGTGCGACAGCTAATATGCCAGCTAATGTAGAAGATGTCAGAGGAGTGTAGTGTGGGATGAGCTTGAAAGGGGAGCAGCAGCTGTAGTAAACAGCATGGTGGTTCCTCAAAAAATTAAACAGAGTCACCATATGAGCCAACAATTCAGTTTCTGGTTATATACCTCAAAGAATTGAAAGCAGGGACACAAACAGATATTCATATGCTCATGTTAATAGCAGCATCATTCACAATAATCAAACGGCAGAAGTAACTCAAGTTTCCATCAACAGATGAATGGATCAACAAAATATGGCATATACACATAATGGAATATTATTTAGCTTAAAGTAGGAATTTGCATAATGGAATATTATTCAGCTTAAAATAGAAACTTGGTATGTTTTTGTTTGTTTGTTTTGAGATGGAGTCTTGCTCTGTTGCCCAGGCTGGAGTGCAGTGGCGTGATGTTGGTTCACTGCAGCTTCCACCTCCCGGGTTCAAGCGATTCTCATACCTCAGCCTCCCAAGTAGCTGGGACTACAGGCGCCCACCACCACGCCCGGCTAATTTTTGTATTTTTAGTGAAGACAGGATTTCACTATGTTGGCCAGGCTGGTCTCGAACTCCTGACCTCAAGTTATCTGCCTGTCTTGGCCTCCGAAAGTACTAGGATTACAGGCGTGAGCCACCACATCCAGCAAAACAGAAACAGAACGTTTGAGCTTTGAAGACATTACGTTAAGTGAAATAAGTCAGACACAAAAGAACAAAAACATACTGTATGATTCCACTTATATGAGGCGCCTACCCATAGAAGCAGAAAGTAGAATGGTGGTTGCCAGGGGCTGGGCTGGCGGAAACAGGGAATGGGGAGTTACAGTTTAATGGGTATAGAATTTTCAGTTTGAGAAGCTTAAATGTTCTGGAGATGAATGGTGGCACTGGTTGCCCAACAATGTAGATGCTGCTGAACTGTACACCAAAAAGTGATATCAACGGTATATTTTATATTATATATATTTTATCATGATTTTTTCTTTCTTTCTTTCTTTTTTTTTTTTTGAGATGCAGTTTTGCTCTTGTTGCCCAGGCTGGAGTGCAATGGCGCGATCTCAGCTCACTGCAACCTCCGCCTCTGGAGTTCAAGTGATTCTTCTGCCTCAGCCTCCTGAGTAGCTGGGATTACAGGCACCCACCACTACATCCAGCTAATTTTTTTTTTTGTCTTTTTACTAGAGACAGAGTTTCACCATGTTGGCTAGGCTGGTCTCGAACTCGTGACCTCAGGTGATCCACCCCTCCTCCATCTCCCAAAGTACTAGGATTACAGGAGTGAGCCACCACACCTGGCTTATCATGATTTTAAAAGGGGGAGGAGAGCAGCAGCCTGCTTAGCAGTAGGGAGGACCTGGCTATGGGCTGGGTGGACAGCTGAGTTGGGATGAGTTGGAGAACAGGCTCACCTTGTCAGAATTGGGAGGTGACAGGAGAGGAGGCTGAGCATGCTCTGCTGAGCCTTGAAGTCCAGATTGAGAAATTAGGGTTTGAGATCTGAGTCACTTCTTGGGTCAAGTCTTTGTGTCCTGGTTAAAAAACAATTTCCTTGGGGTGGAGTAATCTAGGAGCTCTAAAGGTAGCAGGTTAAATTAATGCGGATGGTTTAGTCATCAGCCATCGGTAGGGGGTTTATCATCAGAGAGTGGGGGCAGGTGGCATAGGACAGTGTCCAGGGGTCTGATAGCTCTGGGCTTGTGTTGTGATTTCTCCATTCCCTGGCAGTGTGCCCTAAACTAGTGAGTGCCACCGTTTCCTCATCTGTAAACTGGGGATAATAGTGACCTTGCATAACAGGGTTACAAGGAAAAAGAGTTATATGCTAAGTATTTGCCACTTCTGTCTTCTTTCTCCTGCCAAGGAGGAAGGATGGCAGCTGGCCTGTTCAAATGCTGTTTCAAGAGAGGTGAGGCAGAGCAAAATCCAGAGTAGATCAAATTTCTTTGAACAAGAAAAGATGAAGGCAGGGCGTGGTGGCTCACACCTGTAATCCCAGCAGTTTGGGAGGCGGAGGCGGGAGGATCAGTTGAGGTCAGGAGTTCACGACCAGCCTGGCCAACATGGTGAAATCTCATCTCTACTAAAAATACAAAAATTAGCCAGGCGTAGTGGTGCACACCTGTAATCCCAGCTACTCAAGAGGCTGAGGCATAGGAATTGCTTGAATTCAGGAGGCAGAGGTCACAGTGAGCTGAGATCGTGCCACTGCATTCCAGCCTGGGCTATCTCAAAAAAATAAAATAAAATAAAATAAAATAAAATAAAATAAAATAATAAAATGCAAATATTTGTGGCTATTGGCTACCATACTGAACAGTGCAGCTCGAGAGAGAGGAAAGTCATGGGGACCTAACACTCCTTTAAAAACACTCCTTTAACCTAACCTAGTGGCCTGATATCTCAGGAAGGTGTTCTGTTTGCTCTTTGAAGATACCCAGCCCTCATCTCTCCAGTTCCCAGATCTGTCTTCTTGTAGAATAACTGAGCATTTTGTTAAGCTCCTAAAATGTGTCAGACATTTTGCAAATGGAACCCAGATGTACTGAACCACCTGGAGGCCCATCCCAGCATTCAAAAACAGCTGAGATTCCAACACTGCTTAGAAAGCACCATAGTAGGTCTTTTCTAAGAGTCTCTTGGGGAAGCACAGAGAGGAAACTATTTCACAAAATACAAGGGGCTTCTATCCCTGCCCAAGTCCCAGTCCTCAGCACAGCAGCTCAGCTTCTCTCCTCCCACACCCCGGACTTAGTTCTGCTGCTGTCTTCTTGCTCTGTCACCCAGGTTGGAGTGCAGTGGTGCGATCTTGGCTCACCACAACCTCCGCCTCCTGGGTTCAAGCAATTCTCCTGCCTCAGCCTCCCAAATAGCTGGGATCAAGCAATTCTCCTGCTTCAGCCTCCCAAATAGAGATGGGATTTTGCTATGTTGGTCAGGCTCACCACAACGTCCGCCTCCTGGGTTCAAGCAATTCTCCTGCCTCAGCCTCCCAAATAGCTGGGATCAAGCAATTCTCCTGCCTCAGCCTCCCAAATAGAGATGGGATTTTGCTATGTTGGTCAGGCTGGTCTCGAACTCCTGACCTCAGGTGATCTCCCCTCCTCAGCCTCCTAAAGTGCTAGGATTATAGGTGTGAGCCACCATGCCCAGCCAGTATTTGCTTTTTAATTAAAAATGGAAAATAAAAGTAAAACGATGGTTCTCATTCACACTTAGCCGTACATCAAGTGCCCGATAGCCACCTGTTTTTTTGTTTTGTTTTGGTGTGTGTGTGTGTGTGTGTGTGTGTGTGTGTGTGTGTGTGTTGAGACGGAGTCTCACTCTGTCGCCCAGGCTGGAGTGCAGTGAGGCAATCTTGGCTCACTGTAACCTCCGCCTCCCGGGTTCACGCCATTCTCCTGCCTTGGCCTCCCGAGTAGCTGGGACTACAGGCGCCCGCCACCACGCCAGGCTAATTTTTTGCATTTTTAGTAGAGACGGGGTTTCACTGTGTTAGCCAGGACGGTCTCAATCTCCTGACCTTGCGATCCGCCCGCCTCGGCCTCCCAAAGTGCTGGGATTACAGGTGTGAGCCATCGTGCCTGGCAATAGCAGCATGTCAATAGTGGCCACCATATTGGACAAAGCAGATATGGAATCTTTCCATCAGCATGGAAGGTTCTGTCGGACAGCACTGTGCTAGAAAGATGAGGAAAAAGCCAAGTAGGTTGGTTTGTTTATACCCTGCATTGTTCCTCAAAGGATCTGAGGCAGCTGAGGACAGCCTGAGGCCATCAGACCAGAGCCCTGTGGCTGGAGTGGGGGAAGGTTGGCGTGTGGGTTGAACCCAGTCAGGAGTGGAGCCACAGAGAGAAGCAAGGTCCCAGTTGGCTGAGCTCCAGGACCCAGATAGGAAATGGGAGGAAGGTGGGGGTGGGGTTTTTGTGGGAGTGAGTGTCAAAGGACAAGGCCATGTGCAATCAAATGTTGAGCAATGAGTCTGCTGCGGGAAGAGGCTCCCCCATTCCTCTTAGCAGTGTATGGTTCTCTGACCTGTTTAATCAAGGAGTCTCCTGTGCCCTGCTGTTCTCAAGTACAGATTCCAAATTCCAGCTAATCAGATGCAATTACAGGATATTGTTGGGTGCAAGTTCTGACTTGCAGCACCTCGGGTAGGATGCCAGGCCTGGGTCCCTGCTCACCGCCTGGCTGGTATGTTTTCAGCAGCCGTCCTGGAGGCGGTGGGGCCAGGAGACATCCTTCCTGGTGGCGGTGCTGAGAGTGGAGAGGGTGAAGGGAGCCAGGCCTGGGTGGTATCCTGCAGCACTTTCAGAGCAAAGATCTGCTCCAGGGATGGATTCTTCTTGAGGGCAAATCAGAGTTTAAAAAATATTCATTAAAAGTGACTTTGTGTTAAACTCATTTCTGGGGATTAAAGAAAAGCCAAACTTATATTAAGATCATTTTAATTTAAGCTTTGTTGGGAAGTTCGAAGATATCGCAGGGTGGGTTGGAGTGCCAAGGGAGCAGCTTCTTATTGCTTAATTTGAGATAATGTATTCCCGTAAGTTTTATTTTTACTTTTATTTTGAGGTATAACAGACTCACAGCAAAGCACACTCATCTTTACTGTACAGCTTGATAAATTTTTACATATGTATGTACCCATGCAATCTCCACCCAGATCAGAATAGGGAACATTTCCATTATCCTAAAAGGTTCCCTCACCTCCCTCCCGTCCATCAGTCTCACCCCCCAGAGGTAATTGCTGTTCTGATCTACCACCAACAATCAGCTTTGCCTGTTCTTGAACTTCATATAAATGGAATTGTACGATGGGTGCCCATTTGTTCCCTGACTTCTTTTGCTCATAAGCCTGTGAATGATTTATTTTCTTTCTTTCTTTCTTTCTCTTTCTTTCTTTCTTTCCTCCTTTCTTTCTTTCTTTCTTTCTTTCTTTCTTTCTTTCTTTCTTTCTTTCTTTCTTTCTTTCTTTCTTTCTTTCTTTCTTTCTTTCTTTCTTTCTTTCTATCTTTCCTTCTTCCTTCCTTCCTTCCTTCCTTCCTTCCTTCCTTCCTTCCTTCCTTCCTTCCTTCCTTCCTTCCTTCCTTCCTTCCTTCCTTCCCTCTTTCTTTCTGTCTTTCTCTTTCTTTCTTTTCTTTTCTTTTTTTTTTTTTTTGACAAGGTCTCACTTTTTCACCCAGGTTGGAGTGCAGTGGCATGATCACAGCTCACTGCAGCCTCAACCTCCCAGGTTCAAGCGATCTCACCTCAGCCTCCCGAGCAACTGGGACTATAGGTGCGCACCACCACACCCAGCTAATTTTTTTTTTTTTGGTAGAGGCAGGGTCTCACTATGTTACCCAGGCCAATCTTGAAATCCTGAGCTCACGTGATCCTTCTGCCTCGGCCACCCACTACATCCAGCCAGCCTGTGAACTTTTTTAGGATAAATGTTTATAGTCCTTTACCTGAAACCCCTGGGGCCAGATAGGTTTCTGAATTCAGATTTTTTCACAGTTTAGAAAAAAGCCACGGTGCGCACACTGTATATTATGAAATACCCACCGCAGGATCTGGGGCAGCACCTGGTAAACACATAAATATTTTTAAGCGAAGTCCATGAATATTCACACACTAAATGGTGTAAATAAAGTCTGTAAATAGCCTTGCGTCAGTTGGGGGCCATTTTGTTGCCAAATAAGTTCACGTCAGGTTAAGTTCTGCAGTCAAATGTGTTATGATAAGACTTGTTTTAGCATATGGTTTTCAGAAGTTCAGGGATTTTGAAATTGAGAATAAGGGATGGTGGACCTGTTAGTTCTGGACTAGCCTTTGGCTGTGTGGTAGACAAATCCCGAGTAGTCTCCCAGGCAGAGGGAAGGTTGCAGAAACTGGCTGCCTCATAGGAATATGGACTGCACTGTCCACCAAGACAGCCTCTCCCAACCACAGCTCTCAGAAGGTCCAGACGTGAACTCCTGACACCGAAGGCACATCTTTGCTTGTGTGGGTATTTTCCTGGGATCTCTACCTTTGCTTAGATTTTCAAAAGAAACCTAATACTTAAATACTGTCAAGAGCCCCAGCTAGAAAGCATCCTTGAGATCAAAGAATTGCTTAGCTAGAGCCCTCAGTTATAGACCTGAGTTTGTTTCTGAGGGACATGAGTCTCAAATGAATAACGTTTCAGTGATTGGCAGTGGAGGGGAGTGAGAAGGGGCAGACACTGGAGATTGAGAGTGTGGAGAAAGATGGGGCAAGAGAAGTTAGGATGAGTGTGAGGGGAGCCAAGAAGAGAATACACACAGGTCTCCATGCAGGACTGAGCACGGGAGAGATCATCCCAGGGGTTGGGGGTTATGTCTTCAGTTTAGGAGCCTGCATGGAGCATCTACTTAGGTGCAAGGCACTCAGGATGCAAAGATGAATAAGAGCTGCTCCCTGACAGTGGTACCTATTTATGGCTGTATTGCTCCTCTCTGAAGAGCTCTCTTTTCATTTTCTCCCTCCCTTCTCCACCCCACCTCCCCACCAAAGAAAACACACACACAGCCAGGAGTGGCCTTGAGGTTCAGGCCGCAGGCTCCAGACCTTTTGGACTCTTTCCTCCACTCCCAATCAAAATGCTTGGGTCCAAGGGGATCACGGAGGCCAGGAGTTTGAGACCAGCTTGGGCAACATTGCGAGACCCTGTCTCTACAAAAAATTTGTTCTTTAGCCAGGCGCGGTGGCTCAAGCCTGTAATCCCAGTACTTTGGGAGGCTGAGACGGGCGGATCACGAGGTCAGGAGATCGAGACCATCCTGGCTAACACGGTGAAACCCCGTCTCTACTAAAAAATACAAAAAAAGCTAGCCGGGCGAGGTGGCGGGCGCCTGTAGTCCCAGCTACTCGGGAGGCTGAGGCAGGAGAATGGCGTAAACCCGGGAGGCGGAGCTTGCAGTGAGCTGAGATCCGGCCACTGCACTCCAGCCCAGGCGACAGAGCAAGACTCCGTCTCAAAAAAAAAAAAAAAAAAAAAAAAAAAAAAAAAAAATTTGTTCTTTTTTTCTTTTTCTTTTTCTTTCTTTTTTTTTTTTTTTTGAGACAGAGTTTCCCTCTTGTTGCCCAGGCTGGAGAACAATGGTGTGATCTCGGCTCACCACAACCTCCACCTCCCAGGTTCAAGTGATTCTCCTGCCTCAGCCTCCTGAGCAGCTGGGATTACAGGCATGCACCACTGCGCCTGGCTAATTTTGTATTTTTAGTAGAGATGGGGTTTCTCCATGTTGGTCAGGCTGGTCTCGAACTCCCGACCTCCGGTGATCTGCCTGCCTTAGCCTCCCAAAGTGCTGGGATTACAGGCATGAGCCACCTCACGCAGCACAAAAATTTAAAAGTTAGCTGGGTGTGGAGGTAACACGCTTACTCCTGCTCAGGAGGCTGAGGCAAGAGGATGGCTTGAGCCCAAGAGGTTGAGGCTGCAGTGAGCTGTGATTATGCCACTGCATTCCAGCATGGGTAGAGCAAGACCCTGTTTATTTGTTTGTTTGTTTGTTTTTTTCAGACAGATTTTTGCTCTGTTGCCCAGGCTGGAGTGCGGAGGTGCAACCTTGGCTCACCACAACCTCCGCCTCCAGGGTTCAAGCAATTCTCCTGCCTCAGCCTCCTGAGTAGCTAGGATTACAGGCACGGGGCACCACACCCGGCTAAGTTTTGTATTTTTAGTAGAGACAGGGTTTCACCATGTTGACCAGGCAGGCCTCGAACTCCCAATCTCAGGTGATTCGCTCATCTCGGCCTCCCAAAGTGCTGGGATTACAGGCGTGAGCCACTGTGCCCAGCCGATCCTGTCTCTTAAAAAAAAATAAAAATTAAAAAGCCTGGGTCCTACATCCCGTGTCGAGAAAGGCCTGTGTAAAGGAAGGAATGCATTCTTTGCTGACAGCAATGTGCAGTTCATCAGGTGATAGTGTTGATTGGAGGCATGGAGTGGTGTCACTGGAGTCTAGTTCCTCCCCCCTACTTAGTTGTGTGACCTTGGGCAAGTCTCCTGCCTTGAGCCTTAGTCTCCTCATCTGTAGAATGAACTTAAGTCTATACTCCCTGCCTCACAAGGGTGTTGTGAGGATCAAAGGGGAGAATATGGAGGAAGACGTAAGTGGTAAGTCTTGCCCAGGTCTGAGCTGTGCTTGCGATGTGCTTACTGTATTCCCATTCAAACAGGGAGATTTCATTCTGCACTTTAACACCTCAGGGATTGTACAGCTTCCATCCCCCTGCTAGGCACCCAGGGGTGCTATAGGGCTGTATGGTCTCATAGGTGACTCAGGAACAGATTCTCTGCACCCCAAATGTGGTTTCACTCTCCGGTTGCAATGGTTCTTTGGGAAATAATAGTTGTTCATGGATGTTCATTACAGTGTTGTTTCTGATAGGCCAAGAAAAGTTATTTTTCACTATAATCCCCAAGCCCACTGTAGTACAAGTGCTCAAGAAATGGATAAAGACTCACAGACCCCACTTTCCATCCTCCTCAATGTCTCCTTTTATGGTAATGAGGTAGACCCTTCCCTAGCATGTAAGGATTAAATAAGGAGCTGGGGCAAGAGCCATGTGTAGCCTAGAACCTGAGAGTTTAAAATGGTCTTCAACATGAGCAACAGACCTATTTCTTGGAATGTTTCTGTACAACAAAGATGGAAGTATGTGGCCGGGCACGGTGTCTCACGCCTGTAATCCCAGCACTTTGGGAGGCCAAGGCGGGCAGATCACAAGGTCAAGAGATTGAGACCATCCTGGCCAACATGGTGAAACCCCGTCTCTACTGAAAATACAAAAAATTAGCTGGGCATGGTGGCACACACCTGTAGTCCCAGCTACTTGGGAGGCTGAGGCAGGAGAATTGCTTGAACCCTGGAGGCGGAGATTGCAGTGTGCCGAGAGTGCGTCACTGCACTCCAACCTGGTGACAGAGCGAACTCTGTCTCAAAAAAAAAAAAGATGGAAGTATGAGAATGCCCATCATATAACAGGGTTATATATATATATATATATATATATATATATATACACACACACACATATAAATAACAGGGTTATTTATAATAGTAGTACATTGAAAACAACCATAATAATGTTCATCCATTGAGGGATGCTGGAATACACCGTGGCATACACATGCAATTGGCTTCTCTGCAGCCTGATGAATAATGCATTTCCTACATGATGTTCCACAGACTCAAGTCCCAAGAGGATCCCTCAAGATATTTCATGGTGAAATGTGTTTAAGAAGTGCCAGTCTCTGCTTGATGATTCAGAACACACATTAGTAAATTAGAGACTCCAAGAAGTCCTTCAGCAAAGCAGCCCATTTAAGTTGGCGTAAGCCTATGCATCTCAAACAGTTGGTGGAAAACTCCCAATTAATAGCAAAATGGCCCTAGTGTTCTATGGAGCCAATTTGGGAAATACCTGTGTGGCAGACGCAAGTGGAAGGAGTTGAGTGAAAAATGCAGATTTTGAGAGTCTTTGCGGCATGATTTAAACACACAAACTTATGTATATTTGTATTTGAAAAACGTCTAGCAGGATGTACGCCAGAACTTTAATAGTAGTTGAGGCCGTGGGATCATAAGTGATTTTTATTTTCTTCTTTGTTTTCATCTTTTAGGTTATTTGGGTTTTCCAAATTGCCTTTCATCACTGTATATAACATTTTATTTTATTTTTTTAAGAGATGGGGTCTCACTCTGTTGTCCATGCTGGAGTTCAGTGGCTATTCACAGGAACAATCATAGCATCATTACAGCCTGGAACTCCTGGACTCAAGCAACCTTCCTGCCCTAGCCTCCCAAGTAGCTGGGATTACGGGCACGTGCCACCATGCCCGGATCTATGTCACTTTTATAATTAGTAGAAAAAAAAAGAAAAAAAAAAGCCAGTTGTCAAGAAAAGGAGCCAGGGACAGCTGAAGACACTTTCGTAGTGCTGCTGCGCCTAGAGGAGCTGGGGCCTCCAGCTCCAAGAAGAAGCCAGGTCCTTATTTAGTCAGAGACATCCCAAGAGCTCACATTCCAGTGGGAATCCTTCCCAGAGCATTCCTCCTCCAGCACCGCCGCGGCCAGCTGCAGCCTGGCTGCTCCCTCACAGGGCCTCCCTCTCCTTTGGTAGCAGCCGCTGCTGGCCCAGGCCAGGCTGCACATCTGGACCTCATTAAGAGCCGCCAGCACCAAAGCCGGCACATCTGGCCGCCGCGAGACAGAGTGCACGGCAGGGCAGCAAAGGGGCAGGGGCATGTCAGGACAAGGCTGCCCATGTGGGCTTCAAGGCAGCCAGGGCTCCTCTGAGACATCTGGAAGTGGGAAGGTGGTGGGCGGCTGGCCGCAGACGGTGCGCTGCTTGTTGGCGGGCCTGGCTCTGGCCCCTCTGGATGCAGCAGAGTCGTGCCCTGGCTGGCAGAGGCCTTTTAGGCTGAAGGGGGCAGGTCTGGCAGAGAGACAGGTACTCAGGACTCCAAGCACAGTGCTCTTGCTCGTGGGGAGGGCTGGGACTGGGGGCAGTCTCAGGACATGTTGAAAAGAAGGATTAGACAGGAATGGGGTTGCCTAGCTTTGTGGTAGCCTAGCTTTGTGGTAGCCGAGCTTTGTGGTAGCCGAGCTTTGTGGTAGCCGAGCTTTGTGGTAGCCGAGCTTTGTGGCTGCAGGTCAGGAGGCAAGTTTTCTACATCGGGAAGGAGAATTCCCTCCTCTGAAGTTAGAGAGGAGGAAGTCAAATGAGGCATCTTGGAAACAGAGCCTGCCTGCTGCCTGCTGCCTGCTGCCTTTTCCCTACACGGGGACATGCACAGGTCCCTGGCTCTACCCCTGTGGCGCCATTATTCTTCCCTTTGGTGCCTGTGAATCTAAAGCTTTGTCAGCCCTGCCAATTCTTTCTTTGCGACAGCAGCAGCTGCTCCTAAGATCCTTTCCAAAGTCAGGCAGAGATCAAAGAAACCAACTAGTCAATCGAATGTAAGAATCTACCAGTCCTTCCCCTTTATCCTACAACCTTAGACCTCAAATTGGTCCCGCATGAATGGTACCCTCCAGATTCTCCTGCCTCTGCTGTCCATCTTTAGCTCCTGCCCACTATAGCAAGGGGGTCCACGTACCCACACTAGTGCCCTCTGAAGAGGCCACAGCAAGAAAATTCTCAGATCTAGTGGGTGCCAGCCACTAAGGTAGAAGCGAAGGGACTACTGGAGAAAGTAAAAGGGCTTCACAGTAAACAGATGGGTCCAAAACCCAGCTACTTCACTTCTTTGAGCACTAGTTTCCTCATCAATAAGATGAGGATAATACCTCTTACAGAAATAACTATTTTAGGTTCTGTAATAGAAATATAATAGAGTTTGGCTGGGCACAGTGGCTCACACCTGTAATCCCAGCACTTTGGGAGGCCAAGGTGGGCAGATCACCTAAGGTCAGGAGTTTGAGACCAGCCTGGCCAACATGGCGAAACCCCGGCTCTGCTAAAAATACAAAAATTAGCCAGGCGGGGTTGTGGGCGCCTGTAATCACAGCTACTCAGGAGGCTGAGGCAGGAGAATCGCTTGAACTCTGGAGGCGGAGGTTGCAGTGTGCTGAGATCATGCCAGCCTGGGTGACAGAGTGAGACTCCGTCTCAAAAAAAAAAAAAAAAGAAATATAATAGTTACATGTTTCTCCAATAGAAATGTAATGTAATTATATTTGTAATTTGGAGGGGGTATTTTACACTTTTCATTCTGGAATGATTTTAGATTTATAGAAAAGCTACAAAGATAGTACAGTGGGTTCCAGTAAACCCTTCACCCGCTTCTCCTAAGGTTGCCATCTTGCATAACCAAGGCACATTTGCCAAAACTGAGAAATTAACATTGGCACAATACTATTAATTAAACTACAGACTTTTTTCAGACTTCACCAGATTTTCCAACACATATGTGATTTAAATTTTTCTATTAGGCACATTTAAAAAAGTAAAGAGAAACAAATAATATTAATTTTAATAATATACTTTATTTAACCAAAAATATCCAAACAATTGTCAATCAGCATTAATCAATATGAAAAACATAATGAATGAGATATTTCACATTCGCTCCCTTTTTTTTGTTGTTTTTTTGAGATGGAGTCTCAATCTGTTGCCCAGGCTGGAGTGCAATGGTGCAGTCCTGGCTCACTGCGACCTCCACGTCCTGGATTCAAGTGATTCTCCTGCTTTAGCCTCCCAAGTAGCTGGGATTACAGGTGCCTTCCACCACGCCCAGCTAATTTTTGTATTTTTAGTAGAGATGGGGTTTCACCATGTTGGCCAGGCTGGTCTCAAATGCCTGACCTCAGGTGATACACCCGTCTCAGCCTCCCAAAGTGCTGGCATTACAAGCATGAGCCACCATGCCCAGCCCACATTCTCTTTTTTAATGGCAAGTCTTCTAAACCAGTGTGGATTTTAAGCTTACAGCACCTCCCAGTTTGGACGCTAAATTTCCCCTGGACATACTTGATCTGCAGTTAGGTATTCACAAAATGTAGAGTGGAAACAGTAGATTCACATGCCCAAGTTGTTAAACATACTTAAAAGTTTTCTGATAATGGAATTATCAGTTTTTAAATTTAAAATAAAATTTTAAAAATGCATTTCCGGGTGGGCGCGGTGACTCATGCCTGTAATCCCAGCACTTTGGGAGGCCAAGGCGGGCAGATCACCTGAGGTTGGGAGTTCGAGACCAGCCTGACCAACATGGAGAAACTTCGTTTCTACTAAAAATACAAAAATTAGCCGGGCGTGGTGGCACATGCCTGTAATCCCAGCTACTCGGGAGGCTGAGGCAGGAGAATCACTTGAACCCGGGAGGCAGAGGTTGCGGTGAGCCAAGATCATGCTATTGTACTCCAGCCTGGGCAACAAGAGCGAAACTCTGTCTCAAAAAAAAAAAAAAAAAAAATGCATTTCCTCAGTCGTACTAGTGCTTGATAGTCACATATGGCTAGTGGCTGCCATATTAGGCAGCCCAGGTTTAGAGGATTAAATGAGATGATGTATGGGAACAGTGACTAGCACATGGTAGGTGTTCAATAGATGGTATCTATTGTTGTTCCTGAAGCTTAGAGTTGCTTCTGATGAAATCCAATTTCTAACGTAATCTTTCATGCGTATCCACTGCCAGGTATAAAGGATACAGAGAAAGATCTTGGTCAGGGAAGAGAAAAAATGGAGGAGGGATGAGATGGAGACCCTCGTACTTCTGTAGCCCTTTCATGGGCTGGGCTCCCACTCAGGAGCACCTTCACTCTCCTCCATTCAATGCTCCTGACCATCTTCCTTCAGGGCAGGCACTGTTACTCACCCCTGTGCACAGATAGAAAACCCGGGCTCTGAGATTTGAAGCAATGGGAAGGCAGGGAGACTTGAGTTCCCACCCAACCACTCCTGGTCTCGTTCTGAGGTATGGATCCTCATCCCCTCTTGGGGCCTCAGTTTCCCCAAAGGGGTTAAGTAAATGAGAGTGAGGTTGGTTTGGATTACTGGATCAGTCCCTGAAATTTTAGGATTATTCAAACAGGGGACATTTGGCTGGCCCTCACCTTGCAAAATTCGCCCAATGCTGATTTGTAAATAGGTAAATAGATGAGAGTGAGAGAAAGAGAGAAAGGAGAGCGAGAGAGAGAGACAGCGCACAGGCACTGGTTTTTCAGTTCACAGTTGGGGGTGGAGGCTGCCATGTAGTTTGCAATATTTGTGTCCACAGCAGGCTGGGACACCCTCTTCCAGTCTTGAGGTGCCTAGGAAACCTAATTAATTATGGAATAATGGAGCGCAGCTTGTGCTAATATAGAATCAGGGCCGAGGGAGTTAGGTGTCTCAGGGGATATTTATAACAAGCTGTGGCAGTCTGGTGAGTCACTGCTCTGCTCTCCAAGAGGACACACCTGCCTCCGAGAAGAGGAGGCCGTCACTCTCCAGTCAGGCCCCTCTTCCCGGGCAGGGCTGGAGACACACACACTGTTGGGCAATCCTCTCCACTTCTTTAGTCTCCCCTGGGACACCAATCATTACACCCCATCCCTCCTCCATTTCAGCAGAATTTCCCAGCAACCTCCCACTTCCCAGACTGAGGCTGTGCTGTCCACTGATGACGTTACAGATCATTTGTACCCTGGGAACATCTCATTCCAGAGAGATTTCTTCTGGGAAGGTTTCCTACGGTCAAGCCAAGCTACGCAGCTAGGCTCTTGGGCAGCTTCCATCCAGGGCCAATTCTTCCCGGACGTAGAAAGGCAAAGTCTAGAGAGGGGAAGGGGACAAGCATTTGTTGAGCCCCTTTTCTGTGCTCTTAGGCAGAACACTTGGCATCCTGTAAACTCACTAAAGTGTCACAATAAGCTGTGTAGTGGGTTCCATCATCCATGTTTAACAGATACAGAAACTGAGGCTTAGGGGAAAGCAGCTAAAAGGAATACACAGCTAGAACGTGCCAGAGCCAGGGTTCTAACCCAGGCCTGTCTCACACCATCCCAAGCTATAGGACTAGTGGTACAAAACACTTTACACACACACACTCACTTAATTATCAAAAAATTGAGTTGAGGGCAAAGTCAAACAGAAAAGGACATATAACCTCCCAACTAATAGAGGGAAAAGTTCAATAGCAAAAAGAAAAACCTAAACAACAACAACAAAAAAAAAACCCAATACCAAAAGAAGGGGGAAAAGGAGAGAAAAAGGAACATAGAACAGATGAAACCAATAGCAAGCAGAGAGTAGATTTAATCCCATATGTCTATATATCTGTAATTACATTAAATCTAAATGGACTAAATGCTCCTATTAAAAGATAAAGATTGTCAGGCCGGGCGCGGTGGCTCATGCCTATAATCCCAGCACTTTGGAAGGTCAAGGTGTGTGGATCACGAGGTCAGGAGTTCAAGACCAGCCTGACCAAGATGGTGAAACCCTGTCTCTACTAAAAATACAAAAAATTAGCCGGGTGTGGTGGCACACACCTGTAATCCCAGCTACTCGGGAATCTGAGGCAGAGAATCGCTTAAACCTGGAGGGGCAGAGGTTGCAGTGAGCCGAGATCATGCCACTGCACTCCAGCCTGGGTGACAGAGTGAGACTCCATCTCAAAAAAAAAAAAAAAAAGATAAAGATTGTCAGAATGGATAAAGAACAAATCCCATCTCTGGGGTTTACAGGAGATACACCCAAAGCATAAGGGTACAGGAAGGTTGAGGGGAGAGCCGAAGTGTGAACCAGGGGCTTTTCAGGCTGCAGGACACACTCTCTCTTCCAGATCTCAGCCCTCTGACTTGTCCCTTTCCTGTCTTGGCCTCAGATCCTCAGTGACTTCTGGCCTCGCAGTGTGGTTCAATGGAGGGCACTCAGGCACTGGCATTCGATGAATCAACCACGTGATCCTGGCCTTTCTTAGGCAACCTGAGCCTTCATGTCCTCCTCTGTAAAATAGAACAAAGATTCATACCTCACAGGGCTGCTGTAAGAATTAGAACCAGAAAAAAAAAAAAAAAAAAGAACATGTTCATGGCATCTGGCACACAAAATTTGAATTATGTTAATTTTTTGCTATAATGTATTGTAATTTTACATGTGCCTATGTAGTAGATAAGGCCCTATGGGTTGCCCCTGACAGTCTGAGAGAGTATGAGAGCCTTTTTCATGTGTGTTTTTGGTGAGGGCTGTGTGTCTGTAAGGTGCATCCACTCTTCCTCCCAGGAAATTCAAGTAGGGCCAGGAGGATGGGGTAACTCTAGGATGCCCTCTTCCTGTTTGTTTGCAAACCTGACAAATCTGTTGCTCTCTGTCTTTGATTAGATCATACTCCTGTTCAGACCCTAGCCTTGGCGACTTCCTACTGTTTGTGTGCCTGCCTGCCTTCCTTCCTTCCTTCCTTCCTTCCTTCCTTCCTTCCTTCCTTCCTTCCTTCCTTCCTTCCTTCCTTCCTCTCTCTCTTTCTTTCTTTTCTTTCCCTTTTTTTCAGACCGAGTGTCACTCTTGTTGCCCAGGCTGGAGTACAATGGCGTGATCCTGGTCACTGCAACCTCTGCCTCCCGGGTTCAAGTGATTCTCCTGCCTCAGCCTCCTGAGTAGCTGGGATTACAGGTATGTGTCACCACGCCTGGCTAATTTTGTAATTTTAGTAGAGACGGGGTTTCTCCATGTTGGTCAGGCTGGTCTACGAACTCCCGACCTCAGGTGATCTGCCTGCCTTGGCCTCCCAAAGTGCTGGCATTACAGGCATGACCCACCGTGCCTGGCCTGCTGATGGCATGCTTTCTGCCCCTTCCTTCCAAATGTGAACTCGCCCCTGAGGGCAAACCATTCAGCCCTTCCTGCATCCCATGCCAAGCTTGGTGGGGTCTCCTCACCATCCCCGTCGAAGGCTGCCCCTCCTCCTTTGTCGTCCAGCTTCACACTCCCTGGTCTGCAATTCTAAAAACCAAAAACTCTAAAAAAGCAGACTTCCCCCGCCCCCAACAAGTTTGGTATAAACTCATTTGGCCACAAACCTGACCTGACCTGGTGTGAGGTTATTTAAAAATCTTTACGTTGTCTCTCACTGCTCAGACATTTTCCTGCAAAAATTTACTGGGTTTAATTAAGGGCACTGCCCAGACCCTACTGGAGTATTATGTAGTGTCAGCACATGCATCGAGTGACCTTTCTGAAACCGCAAAGCTCTGGCCCCAGGGCTTCGGGTGAGGGCGTGAGCCTGCCACAGTGACAGCCTGAGGGCCCTTTCTGTGCAGTGCCTTCTGGACTTATCTCCTCTCCTATTCACAGCTCTGTTAGGTGGGCATCAGTCACTCCATTGCACCAATGAGGACACTGAATCCCAAGGAATCCAGCTGGGAAAGTAGCTGAGCCAAGTCCTTCTGAGTGCCCAGCCTCCCCCACTTTCTCTTTTCTTTATATCAAGCTCCTCTCCTTCCCTCAGGGGCCAGCCCTCTGCTCCCCCGCCCCCTTCTCTATCCTGTTGATGCTCCTGGGACTTTCATGTATTAGAATGCCCAATTTCATTCATTTAACATTATTTGTTACGGGCTTCTCACACTCCATGTGTACATAAACATCTTACAACACTGATCCTAATTCACCAGCTCTGGGTCTGACATTCTGCCTCCCTAACAAGCTTCCAGGTCCTGTTGGACCCCACTTTGGGGAATAAGGGGCAAGGTAAGCACACAGAGTTTGTTTCTGTTTTTGTTTTTGTTTTTGAGACAACAGCCTGTCGCCCAGGCTGTTGTGCAGTAGCACGATCTCCACTCACTGCAACCTCTGCCTTCCGGGTTCAAGCGATTCTCCTTCCTCAGCCTCCCGAGTAGCTGGGATTACAGGTGTGCACCTCCACGCCCGTATAATTTTTGCATTTTTAGTAGAGACAGGGTTTCACCATGTTGGTCAGGCTGGTCTCAAACTTCTGACCTCGTGATCCGCCCGCCTCGGCCTCCCAAAGTGCTGGGATTACAGGCATGAGCCACTGTGCCTGGCCTTGTTTTTGCTTTGAGTCAGGGTCTCACTCTGTTGCCCAGGCTGGAGGGCAGTGGTGCAGTTATGGCTCACTGCAGCCTTGACCTCCCAGGCTCAAGCTTCCTGAGAAGATGGGACTACAGGCACGCGTCATCATGGCTGGCTAATTTTTATATTTTTTGTAGGGACGGGGTCTCATTATGTTGCCTAGGGTAGTCTCACACTGCTGGCCTTCAACAATCCTCCCACCTCAGCCTCCCAAAGTGCTGGGATTACAGATGTGAGCCACCACCCCCTGAAGCATACAGAATTGAATAATAAACACAATTCAGCGGTGGCAGAGGCAGGATTTGAACCCGGCAAGCCTGGCTCCAAAATCTGTGCTGTTAACTACTATGCAGCACACAAGTTGGAGGGCTGGACCCTGTCTGTGGAGTGTGATGAAGCAATCACTGCAAGCACAGCTGGCCATGCCAGAGCACTGAGGGGAAGGCTGGGCTCCTTTGTGTAACACAATTAATTTTCTTTTTTTTCTTTTTGACATGGAGCCTTGCTCTGTTGCCCAGGTTGGAGTGCAGTGGTGCCATCAGCTCACTGCAACCTCCGCCTCCTGGGTTCAAGTGATTCTTGTGCCTTGGCCTCCCAAGTAGCTGGGACTACAGGCGTGCGCCACTACGCCCAGCTAATTTTTGTATTTTTAGTAGAGACAGGGTTTCACCATGTTGGCCAGGCTGGTCTTGAACTCCTAAACTCAGGTAATCCACCCACCTCGGCCTCCCAAAGTGCTGGGAGTACAGGTGTGAGCCACCGTGCCCGGCCTCAGCTCGCACTTTCTCATAGCTGTTCCTAAGCACGCTTCCAGTGAACTGTGGACTGAGAAACCAACTGACCAAGCTCCTTAGAATTATATATAAAGTAAAGGTTTATAGGTACCGAGAGAGGGAACAGCAGTTTTTTGAAGACAAGCATGCTTCAGCTGTTTTGCATGGAATTTATGAGATTCAGTTTGGTTGCTTATTTACATATATTTGCTAATTTCCTGGTTCATGGCTATGTTTTTGAGAGTTGAGGAAGCTGGATAAGCATCCTTTCTATCGGTAATTTTCAAATCTGCAGAGAATCCTAATCCATACTTGGTGGGTGGGATTTGGACCTCTACATTTTGCAAAACTGCATTTGGAACCATCAACACTTATTGAGCACCTACTGTATGGTCACAAGTGCTGGACACTATGGACAGAAAACCTATGCAGTCATCATGCATTATGTTACTACACAGCCCTCATGCATTACAACATTTGAGTTGCAGTAGACAATTTGAAACACATGAAGCAACTAAGGCCAGTTCACCTTCAAACAGAGAAGGCTAGCGGCAGTGGTAGCACAGCACAGTGAAGGCATCTTCTGGGAGGGAAGGAAGACCACTCAGTGTGATGAAAACAGCCAGGACATGAGGTCAGCAAACCTGGTTCTGAGTTTCTCCTCCCTAATCTACCTGCCAATGGACGCATATCCTCTCTGAATATCAGTTTCTTCATCTATGACGTGGGGATAAGGTGTTCTCCCTCCCGCGTTTGTTGTGATGAGAGAATGCCTGGGAAAGCACCATGTAAACTGTAAAGTGCTGTCTGCACATGTGCAGTGAGGGTCCTGCAGGCTGCAGGGAGCACAGACCCACTCTGGTTACCTCCAGTGATGAGGCTTTATTGTAAAGCTAAGCAGCAGGGTGGGAAGCTGGGGAGGGCCTCGGCAGACAAAGAGCAGCCCTCCTGGAAGAGAAGAACCTCCTTCTGGAGTCCTTGGAGGCTCAGGCCAAGGCCAACTACGGATCCTTTCTGCCTGATGTCTTCTGCTACCTGTTGGCTTCCACCTCCTGGCCCCTGCCTACTACCTTCTCCTGTGTAGCCCTCGCCTATGGCTCACTTTGTGGTCCTCTGGTTTTCAGGCAGTCCCGTGAGAGACAGTCTGATGGGCTTGATAAGTCACTGTCCAGTGTAGAAGGTCTCCACTGGGCAGTCTTTTTGCTGGGCTGCCCCTCCCACATATCCAGTCCATAAATGGCCACCTTTGTGTCAGGCCAAACCTTTGCCTGGGCAGTTGTGGCCAGGGTGTGGGCTCCTATGCCCCAGCAGTGCACAGGAGCGCCTGTGGGGGCTGTGGGCATAGCTCACTCTCAGAGACAGCAGGGCGGGCTGTCGATCCGTCACAGAATGTGAGGGGTTTTCATAGAGGGAAGATGGCACTAACACAGTTAATTTGTCCAGCAAACAGCATGTCACATCTCACATGCCACTCAGTGAGGGCCAACTGCAGGCCACGTTGTACAATCCTGGAAGGTTGTGGTGCCCTCGGTCTCCACATTATTCGGGTTTCCCTAGTGGATGACACTCTCTTCTCACTGCCCATCTGCCCCCAGGCACTGGCATTCCTGTGTGTGCTCCCCAATCCCGTGACTAAAACCTGCCCTCAGCATTTCTATAGAGGATGTTCACTGCAGCATTGGATGCAGTAGAGAAAGATTAGGACCAGCTTACATGTCCAGAGTGAGGGGAGTGGTTACCTATGATTATGTATCTTTCTCTGACTGTGCCTGTATGAGGGGACTTCATAAAGTTTGTGAGAAAATGGGACTAAAAGATACAAATAAAAAATATAAACTTATTTCTTAACATAAGCGCCATCAAGTATGAAATACTTCTGTAAGTGATAATACCAGCCATGTAGTCCATCCCTAAAGGACTGAGCGTCCCGGGACTTTCAGTGTGTCAATGCAGTCTTTTGAATACTATCAACTGAAGAAAAATGGTTCCCTTTTAAATATTTTAAAATTTATTTTATTTATTTATTTGAGACAGATTCTCACTCTGTTGCCCAGGCTAGAGTGCAGTGGAGTGATCTCGGCTCACTGCAACCTCCACCTCCCAGGGTCAAGCAATTCTCGTGCCTCAACCTCCCGAGTAGCTGGGATTACAGGAACCTGCCACCATGCCCAGCTAATTTTTGTATTTTTAGTGGAGATGGAGTTTCATCATGTTGATCAGGCTGGTCTCAAACTCAAAATCCCAAAGTGCTGGGATTACAGGCGTGAGCACTTTGGGAAGCCGAGGCCGGCAGATCACCTGAGGCCAGGAGTTCGAGACCAGCCTGGCCAACATGAAACCCAGTCTCTACTAAAAATACAAAAAATTAGCTGGGCGTAGTGGAGGGCACCTATAATCCCAGCTACTCAGGAGACTGAGGCAGGAGAATCGTTTGAACCTGGGAGGCGGAGGTTGCAGTGAGCTGAGATTGTGCCGCTATACTCCAACCTGGGCGACAGGGAGAAACTGTCTCCAAAAAAAAAAAAAAAAAAAGTAAACAAAAAGAAGTTTTAAGGAGCCACACTGAGATGTCTGATGATTTCCCATGGAAACTCTTGAAAACTTGCCCTTGTGTGATGAGAGGAATGAGCAGGAGCATTGTTGTGGTGGAGAAGGACTCCTTGGTGAAGCTTTCCCAGGTATTTGTCTGTAAAAGCTTTGGTGAACTTTTTCAAAACACTCTCATAATTAACAGATATTATTGTGATTTGGCCCTCCAGAAAGTCAACAGGCAAAATGCCTGGAGCATCTCAGAAAACAGTTGTCATGATCTTTGCGCTTTTATTTTTTTATTTATTTGTTTTTTGAGACAAAGTCTTGTTCTTGTCACCCAGGCTGGAGTGCAATGGTGTGATCTCGGCTCACTGCAACCTCCATCTCCCAGGTTCAAGTGATTCTCCTGCTTCAACCTCCTGAGTAGCTGGGATTACAGGCACCTGCCACCATGCCCGGCTACTTTTTGTATTTTTAGTAGAGATGGGAGTTTCAGTATGTTGGCCAGGGTGGTCTCAAACTCCTGACCTCAGGTGATCCACCTGCGTCGGCCTCCCAAAGTGCTGGGATTACAGGTCTTTGGGAGTACAGGCATGAGCCACCACGCGTGGCCGCTCTTTTATTTTTATTTTTTGAGACAGTGTCTCACTTTGTCACCCAGGCTGGAGTACAGTGGCATGAACATGGTTCACTGCAGCCTTAAATTCCAGGCTCAAGTGATCCTCCCACCTCAGCCTCCCGAGTAGCTGGGATTACAGGCGCGTGCCAGCATGCCTGGCTAATTTTTGTATTCTTTGTAGAGATGGGGTTTCGCCATGTTGCCCAGGCTGGTCTGAAACCCCTGAGCTCAAGCCATCCACCCACCTTGGCCTCCCAGAGTGTGGGATTGCAGGCCTGGGCCACCGCCCCCAGCTGATCTTCACTCTTGATGGTCCGCTTTTGCTCTTTTACCTCTTCGTAGCCATTGCTTTAATCGTGCTCTGTCGTCAGGATCGCACTGGTAAAAGCCCTGTTTCGTCTCTCATTCCTGTTACAGTTATTTGAAGAAATGCTTCAGTATTTTTTTTTTTTTTTTTTTTTGAGATGGAGTCTCACTGTATCACCCAGGTTGGAATGCAGTAGCATGATCTCGGCTCACTGCAACCTCCGCCTCCTGGGTTCAAGTGATTCTCTTGCCTCAGCTTCCCAAGTAGCTGAGATTACAGGCATGCACCACCACGCCCGGCTAATTTTTGTACCTTTAGTAAACACGGGGTTTCACCATGTTGGCCAGGTTGGTCTCAAACTCCTGACCTGAAGTGATCCGCCCGCCTCTGCCTCCCAAAGTGCTGGGATTACTGGCATGAGCCACCGGCCTGGCTGCTTCAGGATCTTGATCCCACTTGTTGGAAATTTCCATTGAAAGCCCTGCTGTTGTCCGCAGCTGATCTGGGCACAATGGCTTGTGGGCACAAACTTTGGAGAAGAAAGTTTGCTCACCTCTAATTTTTCAGTCAGAACTATTTGAGGTGTTTCAGTCAGAACTATTTAAGGTGAACCAGTTGAGATGTCAGTGGTGTTGGTGGTTGTTCCTGCTGTAAATCATTGGTTCTTTTCAATTAGGGTGTGTACAAGATTAATTCTTCACAAATTGCTGTGGATTGGCTGCCGCTGCAGGTTCCATCAACCTTGTTTTGTCCCCTCTTAAAATGAGTTGGCCAGGCGCGGTGGCTCATGCCTGTAATCCCAGCACTTTGGGAGGCCGAGGCAGGTGAATCACCTGAGGTCAGGAGTTTGAGACCAGCCTGACCAACCTGGTGAAACCCCATCTCTAGGCTGGGTGAGGTGGCTGTGGCTTACACCTGTAATCCCAGCACTTTGGGAGGTTGAGGTGGGTGGATCTTGAGGTCAAAAATTCAAGACCAGCCTGGTCAACATGGTGAAACCCCATCTGTAGTAAAAATACGAAAATTAGGCAGACGTGGTGGCGGGTTCCTGTAGCCCCAGCTACTTGGGAGGCTGAGTGAAACCCCATCTCTACTAAAAATACAAAAACTAGCCAGACGTGGTGGCACGTTCCTGTAGCCCCAGCTACTTGGGAGGCTGAGCGAGACTCTGTCTCAAAAAAAAAAAAAAAAGAAGAAGAAGAAGAAGAAAAGAAATCCCATCTCTATTAAAAATACAAAAATTAACTGGGCGTGGTGGTGTGTGCCTGTAATCCCAGCTACATGGGAGGCTGAGGCAGGAGAATCACTTGAACCTGGGAGGTGGAGGTTGCAGTGAGCTGAGATCACGCCACTGCACTCCAGCCTGGGTGACAGAGCGAGACTCCATCTCGAAAAAAAAAAAAAGAGAGAAAAAAAGAAAAAGAAATTATCCACTTGTATAATAAACTGCTGATTTTGGGAGGGCATTTTCCCCATACACTTCTTGTAAAGCATCAGTGATTTCACCATTCTTGAACCCAAGTTTTACCATAAATGTGACATGTGTTCTTGCTTCAGTTTTAGCAGAATTCGTGTTTCTCTGAAAGGAGCTCTTTTCAAACTGAGAGCTTATCTTTCTTAGTGCCTAAAACTAGTTTTTTGTTTTTATTTCTGTTTTTTTGAGACAGGGTCTCACTCTGTCACCCGGGCTGTAGTGCAGTGGCACGATCACGGCTCACTGCAGCCTCGACCTCCTGGGCTCAAGTGATCCTCCCACCTCAGCCTTCCAAGTATCTGGGACCCCAGGTAAACACCACCATGCTTGGCTAATTTTGTTTTGTTTTGTTTTCTTTTTTTGAGACGGAGTCTAGCTCTGTCACCCAAGCTGGAGTGCACTGGCCAGATCTCAGCTCACTGCAAGCTCCGCCTCCCGGGTTCACGCCATTCTCCTGCCTCAGCCTCCCGAGTAGCTGGGACTACAGGCGCCCACCACCTCGCCCGGCTAGTTTTTTGTATTTTTTAGTAGAGACGGGGTTTCACCGTGTTAGCCAGGATGGTCTCGATCTCCTGACCTTGTGATCCACCCGCCTCGGCCTCCCAAAGTGCTGGGATTACAGGCTTGAGCCACCGTGCCCGGCCTCTTGGCTAATTTTTAAATTTTACGTAGAAAGGGGTCTCCTTATATTGCCCAGACTGGTCTCGACCTCCTGGGCTTAAGTGACTCATCCTCCTTGGCCTCCCAAAGTGTTGGGATTATGGGCGTGAGCCACTGTGCCCCACTGCCTCAAACTAGATCTTCTTTGGCCATGTTATAACTTTAGTATGACCCTATTTTGGTACAAAAGAAAAATTGAAATTCATGCAGGTTTTTTCATAATACACATTTTTTATGAACTTTTTGAGGACCTTTTATATACATTAAAACTATATGCACAAGAACATTTAATGACATGGTACAATAATAAAGGAAAGTTCTCATTTTGGCATCATTAATATGTGTATATAAGAAAGTGCCTGTGTACATACATTTATACACTGTACATAATTTACATAGAAAAAGACTGGAAAATTTTATATCAATATGATAGTTGTGGTTATCTCTGGGTGATTTTTTTTAATTAAAAAATTTTGGGGGGCCTATGATCTCAGCTTTTTGGGAGGCTGAGGTGGGTGGATCACTTGAGGTTGGGAGTTCGAAACCCGCCTGACCAACATGGAGAAACTCCGTCTCTACTAAAAATACTAAATTAGCCGGGCATGGTGGCATGGGCCTGTAATCCCAGCTACTCAGGAGGCTGAGGCAGGAGAATCACTTGAACCTGGGAGTCAGAGGTTGAGGTGACCCGAGATCGCGCCATTGTACTCCAGCCTGGGCAACAAGAGCAAAACTTCGTTTCAAAATTTAAAAAAAAAAAAAAAAAAAAAATACATAAATAAAATAAAACATTCTTTTGGCTTTATTATAGTGGCACACCTCTATAATACCAGTACTTTGGGAGGTTGAGATGGGAGGATTGTTTGAGGCTAGGAGTTTGAGACCAGCCTGGGCAACATAGTGAGACCTCGTCTCTACTGAAAACTAATGAATATATTTTTAACACCTTTTTTTTTTTTTTTTTTTTTTTTTTGTAGAGATAATGTATTGCTATATTGCCCAGGCTGGCCTCGAACTCTTGGGCTCAAGTGATCCTCCTGCTTCAGCCTCCTGAGTAGTTGGGACTATAGGTGTGTACCACCATACCTGTCTTCGGGGTGATACTTTATAAGTAAGTATTATTATTATTTTTTATTTATGCTTTTCCCTTTTCTCCACATTTTCTACAAGACATGTGTTACTTTTATAATCAGGAAAACCACACCCATAAATATCATCTTTTTAAAAAGCCAAACCATGTCCTCAGGAAAGAAAATGACAACTTATTTTTTTACAATCCCATACTTTTTTTTTTTTTTTTGAGACAGAGTTTCGTTCTTGTCACCCAGGCTGGAGTACAATGGCATGATCTTGGCTCACTGCAACCGCTGCCTCCTAGCTTCAAGGGATTCTACTGCCTCAGCCTCTTGAGTAGCTGGGATTACAGGTGCACGCCAACAGGCTCAACTAATTTTTGTATTTTTAGCAGAGATGGGGTTTCGCCATGTTGGCCAGGCTGGTCTCCAACTCCCGACCTCAGGTGATCTGCCCACCTCAGCCTCCCAAAGTGCTGGGATTACAGGCATGAGCCACTGCACCTGACTTCCTATAATCTTGAAGGATTCACAATTTCCATGTATTTTCAGGGAAAACGAAGTTTTCTGTTGAAGGAATGATGTCTAATGGTGGAATTTTGGGTATCAGTGATCTGATGAAAAGGTGTCTGAAGGGTGGCAAAGCCTCCTGGTTGCTTTGAAATCAAACCCCAGAGGCCTCCTTCTCTGGTCTGGCTGGAGCGAGATTGTAAGGGTGACCAGAGGCGGAGCCAGTAAAAGTGTCCCGAGTGGGTGGAGCCAGGAAACTCCCCAGAGTGCCTTGTCACCAACATATTTCATACTTAAAAAGAATGAGAGTGAAATGGACATTTATGTTTTCAATCAAAACAGTGACTGAGTTTTTGTTTCCCCTCTTGGGAAAACCCTGCACCACTCCTTCCAAAGGAAGGAGAAGAAGAGAGAAGGCATTTTAGTAACTGCTACTGTTATGACCTTGGATGGGGAGGGAAGAGATGAGAGGGAGAAGACAGGAGCATTTGCTTATCAACTTTTGTACTTTATACAGTTAAAAAGAGACAGCACTAGGTCAGGTGCGGTGGCTCACGCCTGTAATCCCAGCACTTTGGGAGGCCAAGGAGGGAGGATCACGAGGTCAGGAGTTTGAGACCAGCCTGGCCAACATGGTGAAACCCCCATCTCTACTAAAAACAGAAAAATTAGTGAGGCGTGGTGGTGCATGACTGTAATCTCAGCTACTCAGCAGGTTGAGGCAGGAGAATTGCTTGAACCCAGGAGGCAGAGGTTGCAGTGAGCCAAGATCATGCTATTGCACTCCAGCCCAGGCAACAGTGCGATACTTCATTTCGGGGGTGGGGGGAAATAAAAAAAGATAGCACTATGGGTGATTTTTATTTCATGCATTTGTGGGGTTTTTTGGTAGTCCTCAGTTTGTCTATTATGAATACAAGATACTTTTGTAATCAGGGGTAAAAATGTCATAATGAAAGGGCCAAACAGATGTGGTTGGGCCATCCTACTGCTCTGTCTGCAGGCCACTGACCACCTTCACTCTAGGCCAGAATCCTCAGGCCCACTTGGGCAAGAGCGAGTAACAGGGCAGAGAGCAAGCAGCCTTGGTCCCCTGCCCGGCCCACTCCAGCCCCTCTGGCCTAATGCATCTCTAACCCCCTGGACAGCAGACCTGCTCGGCTCCTGTAGACGGCATGGCCCTGTGTCCCCCAGCCTGACCCTGTCTGTGCCTCCCTGCGTGGTGCCAGCTGCCAGGTCTTTCTGCTTAGCTGGACTCTGGCCTGACCCTCCTGACCAGCCCTTTCCAGAGGCTGGAAATACCCCCACGTGACACTCACTGGCACATGGTGTTTGGCTGAGTATTCATTGCAGCAACTGCAATCTCAAGAAAGGCGCCTGCAGCCTTCAGGACTGTCTGGAGTTTATTTGGCTGCGATGATCGAGGCTTGCCCTCTCAGCAGCAGGTGAACACTGCATAAGACCAACAGAGAACCACAAGCGAGATAGGGTGCCCAGCCCCAGTTTACCAGGCCACCTGCAAAGGCAACACAGACTTTGGTGTCCTGAGACACCTGTTAAATCCTGCCTACGGGAATTGTAATCCCAGTTGCATGATCTTAAACACATCCCTCTGATTGTAAAACAGAGATGATGATGATATTTTTTTTTTTCTGAGACGGAGTTTCATTCTTGTTGCCCAGGCTGGAGTACAATCGGCTCGCTGCAGACTCCACCTCCTGGGTTCAAGCGATTCTCCTGCCTCAGCCTCCTGAGTAGCTGGGATTACAGGCGTGTGCCACCACACCCAGCTATTTTTTTATTTTTAGTAGAGAAGGGGTTTCTCCATGTTGGTCAGGCTGGTTTCGAACTCCCAACCTCAGGTGATCCATCCGCCTCGGCCTCCCAAAGTGCTAGGATTACAAGCGTGAGCCACCGCACCCGGCCGATAATGATCTTTTTTATCCAGTTACTCCATCGGGAGCACATAGGCTAATGTATGTGAAAATGCTTTATGAGCTGAAAGTGCTTAAATGGTATTTCCTGTGAAAATTCATCATGGTGCTTTGAAAAGTTGTTTTATTTATTTATTTTAAATATTTATTTATTTATTTTGAGATAGAGTTTTGCTCTTGTTGCCCAGACTGGAGTGCAATGGCGTGATCTCGGCTCACCGCAACCTCCGCCTCCCAGGTTCAAGCAATTCTCCCAAGTAGCTGGGATTACAGGCACCTGCCACCTCTCCTGGCTAATTTTTTGTATTTTTAGTAGAGACAGGATTTCACCATGTTGGCCAGGCTGGTCTTGAACTCCTAACCTCAGGAGGTTCGCCTGCCTTGGCCTCCCAAAGTGCTGGGATTACAGGCTTGAGCTGCCTTGCGGGCCTATTTATTTACTTTAAATCAACTAGTTTGATTTTTTTTTTTTTTTTTTTTTTGAGGCGGAGTCTCGCTCTGTCGCCTGGACTGGAGTGCAGTGGCCGGATCTCAGCTCACTGCAAGCTCCACCTCCCGGGTTTACGCCATTCTCCTGCCTCAGCCTCCCGAGTAGCCGGGACTACAGACGCCCGCCACCTCGCCCGGCTAGTTTTTGTATTTTTTAGTAGAGACGGGGTTTCACCGTGTTAGCCAGGATGGTCTCGATCTCCTGACCTCGTGATCCGCCCGTCTCGGCCTCCCAAAGTGCTGGGATTACAGGCTTGAGCCACCGCGCCCGGCCGACTAGTTTGATTTAAAGTGTTTGATACCCACTAACTGCATGTGCCCAGCATTGTGCTTAATTCTTCCAGCAAGTCAAGAAATACAAGATGAGTATGGCTTGTTGCCAAGGAACTTATGCTCAATTGGAGGAAATGGAGCACTCATGTTGAAAGCCCATTTCCTTTCTGTCAATGAGAGGGAGCACTCAGACTCTTGTAAATCAGTTTCTATCACTGGGCCTAGTTTCCTCAGCTGGGAAAAGGAAATGGCGATGCCTGCCTATAATCCCAGTATCTGGGGAGGCCGAGGCAAGAGGATTGTTTGAGCCCAGAAGTTTGAGATCAGCCTGGCCCACGTGGTGAAACCCTGTCTCTACAAAAAAATACAAAAATTTACTGGGTGTGGCCACGTGCGCCTGTGGTCCCAGCTACTCGAGAGGCCAAGGTGGGAGGGTCACTTGAGCCTGGGAGGTCGAGGCTGCCCTTGTCACTAGGCCCTGGTGTGTGAGCCGGACAGGGTGCGGGTAGCCAAGACGGTCCCCTGTCAATGCAGACAACAGCAGGAGAGAATCAGAGCTGTGCAAATGGTCCTGGCTGAGCCCGAAGGAGCGCAGGACTCGGGAAGTGTTGCTTCCCCCAGTAGCAGGGCCTAGGGGCACCTGCCTGGGCTAAGTCTTCTCCACAGGGAGCAGGAGGCTCTGCAAGCCAGCCGCCCTGTCTCTCCTCCTCCTCCGGGCCTGCCACCCTCTCCACACACAGCAGGGTCTGTGGGGGTGGAGGCTTTTTCCAGACATGTATTTAAGTGAGGAGAGAAAACAAGGCGAGTCGCCTGGGATTTGCCAAGTCAGTAGGCAGGAACACAACCCAGGAGGCCAGAAATAAGACGCTGGTGAGGGTCACCCTGCTGTCCGTAGCTGGGGACGGTTTATAGCCCGTGCGGAACGCGTTATAATCACACTTTTGTTTGAGGATGGCCCTTGATCCCCGGGTGTTGCTCTCCTGGTTGGAAGGTAGCAGAGCCCTGATTGTGGGCAGTGAGTAATGGTGACTCAGGGAAATTCACAAGGACACAGGGAACACCCCCAAAGTCATCCAGGGACATGCCCTGGTTCCCCCTGCCGGTCAGGGAGCCAGAAGTTCTGGTCCCCTTTGTGAATGAGGAATTTCTAAAGTTTTCTCTGGAACTTTGGCAGAATTCTACAGGACCTTTCAGGGGAAGCATTAAGCTTTGAGAATTTTTGGGGGGGATATTACTAAAAAATTTAAGGCTTTGTATCTATTTATGAATTAGCTTCTTTTCTCTCTTTAAAAATTTTAATCTATTTATTTTTATTTATTTGTTTGTTTATTTATTTTGAGACCAGGTCATGAGACTGGCTAATTTTTTTATTTTTGGTGGAGACACGGTTTCACCATGTTGCCCAGGCTGGTCTCGAACTCCTGGCCTCAAGTGATCAACCCACCTTGGCTTCCCAAAGTGCTGGGATTATAGGCCTGAGCCACCACACCCGGCTTTCTTTTCTTTTTTAGCTCCTAATTATATTTGTCTCTTATTCTTATTGGGCATTTGTTACCTTGTATGACAAACGATTCTCCAGAAAACAAATTATGACAATAATAATAACAGCTAACATTTATTCACCCCTTATGACATGCCAGTACTGGTCTCTCCTTGTATTTTTGTGTTTCATCAAATCTACAGTTCCATCAATCATTAGACGTAGTGTTATTTGTGTACCACTAAACGATGCAGCCGATTAATCCTTGACATGCCATTGATTTTCAGACTCACGCTGATTTCAGAAATGCTAAAATGGAGATCAATTTTAATCATCTTAGAATCCATGAAATGCAGTAATTAAATCTCAGTTACCATCCTTGCCTTACGGATGGGTAAACTGAGGGACAGAGAAGTTGAGTAAATCTGTCCCAATGTTACCCAGCAAGTATGTAGTGGAGATGACAGCTGAACCCAGAGTTGGGCTCCAAAGCCTGTGCTCATAACCACTGCACTACATTGTGCCTAAGGAAGTCATATCACCGGCAAGACAGGAGGAAGGACACAAAATAACAGAGGGAAAGCTGGACCCACCCTCCACTCCCTTCTCACTATCTCCAGGGCCAGTGGTCACCAGGTCCTGTTGATGTCTCTTCCAAAAGCTTCTCCCAGATCGTGCTCCTCCTCTTGCTCCCAGCAGCTGACTCACTGGTTCTATCCTTCCTTGCGTCTGCTTGGACTATTGCAGTAGCCTCTAAGCTGCTGCCCACCTCCAGCCCCGCCCACTCCCCCAACATAGACGCTGGAGTGACAGTCATCTTTCAAATGTGAGTCTGATCTTGTTATTCTGCTTGGAAGCATCTGAGGGATCCAAATCCTAGTGCATGTTTGCTTGCACCCGTGGCAGCCTCTGTTCTAGGCAAACCCCAACATGGTCCAAAAGCCCTTGTGGAGGCCATGGTCTCACAGAGAAGCAAGACCCCACAGTGGGCAGTTATGATACAATGTGAAACACGCTTCAGTGGGGGGCATGCTGGGCCCATGGGAGGAGCCCCTGCTCTGGGACCTCAGGGACCACTTCGTAATGTCTAAGCCAAGACTGCCAGGATGCATGGGAATTTACCAGGCAAAGGACAGTGAGGATTTCCAGGCAGAAGGAAGAGCAGTGCAAAAGTCCAGAGTAAAGAGAGAGGTCGGAGCATGGAGTGTCAGCTGGGGCACGGGCCCGGCTGGGCCTGGAAGAGGACAGGCTGGGGTGGGTTGAGTGAGGCTGGCTCTTACGGTACGGGCCTCACCTTTCTCTTTCAGCCTTAGCTCCTTTCTGCTTCTCTTCCCACCAGATCCCCCTGCAGTGGGTACCTGTATCCTGAACAGTCTTCCTCCTCTTCACATGTGCTCCACAGGCACCTCACCCCTGCCCAGCAAACTCATCCACAGACCCTGCTAGAAGGTAGCCTCCCGGAGAAAACACCCCTGACCCTTGAGTTATGTCTCCGAGCTCCAAGCTGGGCAGAAGACTGAGGGGCTGGTCTCAGGTTCAACTGGGGGATTTGGGAGCATTTTGACAGAAATCAACTGAGAAAAAGCCAAAGTTCTTACAAAGGCCTATAAGACCCCACAAGTCTGCACTGCCTCCACCTCTCTGACCCCATCTTCTGCTACCTGCCTTGTTGCCAGCTTGCTTCAGCTACGCGTCTCCTGGCTGTTCCTGAAACCACCCCGACTTCCACTCCCACCTCAGGGCCTTTGTACTTGCTGTTTCCTGGTACAGCTTATTTCTCCCTCATCTACACAGTTCCCTTCTTTACCTCCACCTTCATCAGATTTTGCTCAAATACCACATTCTCAGAAAGGCCCTCCCTGAACACCCTATTTAAAGGCATGGCCCCCATCTCACACTCTTTCTGGCTTTATTTTTCTCCACAGCACTCACCAGCTTCTACAGCTTATGTGATTCACTTATTTATTTGTTTACTGTCTGACTTTCCCCACAAGAATGTGAGTTCCAAGAGGGCAGGGATTTGGGTCTGCCTGGTTCACTCTGTAGCCCCAGCACCTCACCCAGTGCCCGGCATACAGTAGGTGCTCAGTAAATATTTGTTAGTTAAATGAATGAATTCTGAGCTCTGACTGTGTGCCTGGCACGCTCTGCCCTGGACACCATGGAGGACAGGGAGCTGAGGGAACGAGGTCTCTCCCCCTCCGAGGGTGCTGGCTGAGCTGGTTCCAGCGGGCAGTGGGACAGGTCCCTGACAGCCAGGTGAGTCCGGGTGAATCACCACTAATGAGATGGGGAGGGCCACGCCAAGCGGCTTCCCACACAGGCAGCCGACAGGTCACTGCCTGTCGCCAGGAAACTCCTCAATAAGGATTGAACAGGACCCTGGGCTGGGGTGGAGGAAGTGCCCGCCTCTCCTGGAGACCCCACCCATTCCTGAGGACTGAGTCGGCTCACCTGGGCTCCCCCACCCCCCAGGCCTTGGCAAGACGCTGGTTTCTCAACCTGGCCCGAGATTTCCTTCCTAAAAGGAGTTTCGCTCGCTCAGCCCCACGCCCCTCCCGGGCAGGACCTGTTTGTCAGCCAGCCCTGTCTGGGTCCCTGAGACTACACAGGGAGGACAGCTGAATCTGGAAAAGCCTGGGATCCTCCCCGGCCCCAGCAGCCCATAGGAGGGTCGGTAGACCAGAGCTTATTCAGGGTATGGACAGACCAATGGGGCTCATTAAATCCAATAGGACAGCCTGGGGTGGCCTCCGTGACCACATTCCACCCACCCCGCCGGAGCCTGGGACCCACTAGAGTGCCCTGAGCCCAGGCCAAATGACCATCCCAGGGCAGGGCATGGCTGTCTCATCTGCACAATGGGCAAAGCCTCCTGCCCTGTGGGTGGCTGAGGGCCGGGATGAGATCATGGGTATACAGAGTGAGGAATGCAGGTGGGCAGCCAGGCCTCCACCCCGCAGCTCAGAAGATGTGGCCAATGTGGCCCATGTTTGGGGAGGAAGATGTCCAGCCCTCGGCTCACAGTGAACTTGGCCACTCCAGCACCACCTCCCTCCCTTCCTCCAGGGGGGGCACTTGAGGCCCCACCAGGCCCTCCTGCCCCAGAACCCAAATAGCTCCTTGCTGAATTGCCTCACTCCAGCCATCTCTGCATGCCTAAAGCCGCCACCTGTAGTTACTCACATCACATTCATACGTCGATAGCGTTCAACAAATGTATGTGGTCAGTCATCAGGCGTCCCAGGAGCACTCCTGGCTGCCGGGCACGGGGTGGGACCAACGACGCAAAGACAGTGGGGCAGGCCCCATCTCAAGGGGGACACAGTTTGGGGAGGGTAATCACACAAATATAACTTTCATAAAAACACCAGCAGGGTGCATGCACACACACACACACACACACACACACACACACACACACGCACGCAATCTATGACAGGCTCCCTGGGGGCTCAGAGAAAGGAGTGGTTGGCCTGGCAAGGTGAGGTGTCAGGTGGAGCCTCGTGGGAGAGCTGCAGCTTGAGCAGGGCTGTCCCTGTGCCTGGCTGACCTGCCTTTGCCATGTAATCCTCACAACAGCCCTGTGAGGCCAACAGCACAGGGTTCACCATGCCCATGTTATGGGTGACAAACTAAGGTTCGAAGAGGTGAAGTGACTTGCCCAAGGCCTCAGTGACGGTGAGTGCCAGGGGTTTATCTGGAATTCCAGTTTCCTGACCCCCATGCCGTGGTCTCTCCTGCTCCGCTGTGAGTTCCTTTCTCTCTTCATGTGTCCATTTGTACAACGAATCCAACCTGGCTACTTACTAAGTGCCAGGCAGTATCTGCAAGCTGGGGACCTTAGAGACAGTAAGGTATCACCCAGGCAGGGGAAGCCACATGCACATACCCAGACAGTGCAATCTCCCATTCAAGTCAACATTCAGCAGATGTGCGGTGGAGCACCGACCGGGAGCCACGCAGCACAGCAGGTGCTGGGGATGCAGCAGTGAACGAGACAGACAGAGCGCGGCCCTGTGGAGGCTTTCTTCTACTGGCAAGGGCAGAGAATAATCGCAGAGTGAGGGAGCACGATGCGGGATGAGGGAAGAGAGAGGGGCCCGGGCGCTCCTTCAGACGGGCTGATCAGTGAGGGCCTTCCCAGAGCAGGTCCTATTTGCTTGTAGTTGTTTTGAGATGACAGTTGAGCAGAGGAGCCCTGTGGATACCTGAGGAAATATGCCAGGCAGGAGTAATGTCAAGTGCAAAGGCCCTGAGGCAGGAATGCACTTGGAAGTGTTCTGAGGAGCACCAGGGAGCTGAGTGGGTGCAGGGGAGTGGCAGGACATTAGGTAAGGGAGGTGATGGGAGTGCGGGAGGCACAGGTCCTAAAGGCTTTGTGGGCCATAGTAAGGGCTTTGCTTTTTCCCCGCGTGAAAGAGCCACTGGACGGTTGTGAGCTCAGGACTGACCTGATGTACCCTAGGTTTTGAAAGGATCTCTCTGGCTGCTATGGAGAATAGACTACGGAGAACACACTCTATGGAGAACAGACTACGGAGAACACACTCTATGGAGAACAGACTACGGAGAACACACTCTATGGAGAACAGACTACGGAGAACACACTCTATGGAGAACAGACTACGGAGAACACACTCTATGGAGAACAGACTACGGAGAACACACTCTATGGAGAACAGACTACGGAGAACACACTCTATGGAGAACAGACTACGGAGAACACACTCTATGGAGAACAGACTCTATGGAGAACAGACTCTAAGGGGGCAAGTGACAGGGAGGCAGAGAATCCAAGAGGTGGCTACTGAGATAACCAGGTGAGAGGTGGGCCAGGGTAGTGGTGGAGTGGGGAGCTGTGGTCACATTCAGGATGTGGAGTTTTTAAAATTAATTAATTTGTTACAGGTGAAGTCTCACTCTGTTGCCCAGGCTGGAGTGCAGTGGCAGGACCGTAGCTCACTCCAGCCTTGAACTCCTGGGTTCAAGCAATCCTCCCTCAGCCTCCTGAGTAGCTGGGACCACAGGTGTGCACCACCATCCCCAACTGGGGATGTTTTGAAAGTAGCCCCATGAGGCTACTAGGACATGAGGTATGGAAGAAAGTGAGGGCTGAAGAACAATCCTGGCTCCAAGAGCAGGAGGGCAGCTCTGCCCAGGTCATGCTTGGCCTGAGGTGCCACATCTTCTACCTGGAGTGTGGCATGGGACATGGCACTCTGCAGGTTGACCAACGTGGAGTTTGGACAGTGTTGGGCCCTTCTTCCCTGCCTGGGTGCTTGGGCCTCCTCGTTTAATCTCAGATGTCATGAATTGGGCTAAACAGGGTTTCATGTGAGTTGGGCTGAGCAGGCTGTTGTCTCCCTCCCACCCTGGGTGGAACCATCAGCCAGCACATTTTTGGAAAGCGTTTTGTCCATATGCATCAGGAGTTTTAAACTTTGATGCCCTTTGACCCAGTGAATCCCTTTCAAGGAAGTTCCTCTGGGGAAGCCATCTGAAATGCAGGCAGTGCTGACGCATCAAGCCCTTCACAGGGGGTTGTTTATAATCACCAAATAAATAAATACACAGCCTGCATGTCCAACAGTAGGGAGTGTTTAAGTCAAGCAGATATAGTCTGGCACCTTGTACTGGGTTGTTGTGCTGTGCTTAAATTCACGTTTCTGAGAGTTTTAACATCAAAGAACAACACTTATGCTATGATGTCAAGTGGATACCATGGTATGCATGAGGTAGACACATAGACAAGAAAAAGAAATAGACTCATACTGATTGACTCAAGTTTGGATTACTATTTTCATTTTTCTTCTTTACAGTTTTCTGCATTGTACTAATGTTCTAAGATGGACATGCTGATTAGCTCTGGCTGACTGAAGTTTGGATTACTATTTTCATTTTCTTCTTTACAGTTTTCTGCATTGTACTAATGTTCTAAGATGGACATGCATTACCTTTCTGACTTGAAACTAATATGTAAAAAAGGGGCCAGGCATGGTGGCTCACACCTGTAATCCCAGTACTTTGGGAGGCCAAGGTGGGAGGATCGATTGAGTCCAGGAGTTCGAGACCAGCCTGGGCAACAGAGTGACACCCCTGTCTCTGCAAAAAATTAAAGAATTAGCTGGTTGCATTGGTGCACACCTGTGGTTCCAGCCACTCGGGAGGCTGAGGCGGGAGAATTGCTTGAGCCAGGGAGGTTGGGACTGCAGTGAATTATGATCGAGCCACTGCACTCCAGCCTGGGTAACAAAGTGAGATCCTGTCTCAAAAAAAAAAAAAAAAAAAAAAAAAAAGGGAGAAAATGTGCGTTCCTAGAAGCTGGAGCACAGTGTTTGCCAAGCCAGGAACTGAGAGCCAACTAACCCATCCTTTCCAGGGCTCCAGGGTCCACCTCCTCTGGGCAGGGCCGGCAGGTGCAGTCAGGATGGGGTTACGTTGATAGCTGTGGTGGGGAGAGCCAGGTCCAGAGGCCCCTCCTTCTCCCTCTCCAGCCACCCCCATCATGGGGGTGTGTCCCCCCTTGGGCCCCCTGCAGCCCTTGGAGTTTGCCCCTCTGTGTCTTCGCTGGAGGCTGATGCTTCCTGCCTTGTGTATAACCCTGTGGGTCTCTCGTGACTGCCACCAAGCATCCTGTATGCACTGGTCCTCACAGTGTAGTCCCCAGGCCCGAAGCATCAGCACCACCTGGGAACTCTTTAGAAATGCAGAGTCACAGGCCTCTCCCCAGACCTACTGAATCTGCCACTCCTCTGGAGGCGGGGCCTCTGTGTTTTCAAAAGCCCTCCAGACATAAAGTGTGAGAACTGCTGCCTTTTGGTAGGGCCCCACTGTGGCCCATGTTTTACACTAATTATTTCATTTTACAGATTGCCATGATTCCTACTTAACAGACAAGGAAACGAGCTCAGAGAGGTTAAGGAACTTGCCCGAGGTCACATAGCCAGCAGAGGCAGGGCTGGGAGTGCGAGCCCATGCCTTTACTTCGACGCTCTGCAGCTCTGCAGCTGCATGGACGCCAGTGCCTCCTGCGGTGTCTGGGTCCAGTTCCGCGCTGGGCACACAGATGGCCCTACTCACATGGGTTGGACTAGGGTTTTGGCTGCTGGGTCAGAAGACCAGGCTGATTCCCCACAAGACCCAGGCAGCCCTGACCCCCGGTAGGAGGAGGGAGCTGGGCTCCCTGTGCCTGCTGGGGCCCCTTCAGTCTTGACAGCCACCGGCGGTTTGGACCAACGAACCCGCAGAGGAGGGGCGCAGCGCCACCTGCTGGCTGGCGTCATGGGTGATGCTGGGGACAAACGCAGGGATCCACAGACACACGTCTCAGGGACACCATGGCAGGCGTGCACGTGTCTCCTCCTGCCGCACGCGGGTGCACTTGCCCACACGTGGATGTCTGAGCATGTGGGCACGTGGGGCTCTCAGCCACAAGGCCTGGTAGATAGCACTAAATTCACCCATTTACTTATTACCTCATCAAATGTTCATCCAGAGATGCCAAACCCACTGTTGCTGTTACCCGGGAGCCTACAGGCCTGGTGATGGTCAGAGCAACCACCAAGTGATGCGGACAAGGGTCCCTGGGGGATATGCTCAGTGAGGTCATGCAGGCAGCACCTGCCCATCTGGACTGGGGCTCCGTCTCACAGGGTGAGCAGGAGAGGGCTGGGAGAAGGGGGCAGAGGCTCATCACAGCAAAGCCTGGAAGAGGAGCTGGAATGGAGCACGGGGGTCCCTGGCACAGGTCTTGTGCAAGGCCATGCAGGCTGGACCCTGTCCCCACAGTGGTGGCCGGACTACGGTGCCACACCATCCTGACATGTTTATACTAAAGCTTAGTAGAAATAAGCTTAGGGACCCTTGAGGACCCAAGGGTCTCTTGGCCCCTTTGGGGCTGGCCTGGGATGTGATTTGTCCCTGTGCACTGTTCCCCTTGCCACAGCAGCTGCCCTGGGATGTATCAGGGATGGGGAGAGGCATCCCCAGTCCCAGAGAAAAACCTGTTTCTGATCTCTGAATGGACGCAGCAGATAGCAGTCACCGTTAAGTCAAGTATTCCTGCATGCCCAGCAGAAGACCTTTTTCCTTAACCTACTAGGCCATCCAAAGCAGCTCACATAGTGTGACCTATTCCCAAACACAGCTCCGTGTGCCTGTGAGGTCCCCCAGGACCCCACAGGAGACTCAGGCCTCTCTGGGGGCTGGGGGCTAGATGGATGAGCTTTGCTGGATGGTGGGCATAGCTGCGGGTCCAGAACGCAGACACAGGACGACCCTGGTTGGAGGGCTGGTGAGAGTGGGGAGGGACCCATTGGCAGAGCTGAGGGGTTGGTGGCTCCCAAACAGGAGCTGGCAGGTGGTGCTGGAAGAGGAAATGTTGGCAGCTCCCCAGTTCTGCCCTATGGGCTTAGATGGAGCCTGCGACTTTATCAATGGCCAGTCCTCACTAGCCTGGCCCCTGGCCCGGCCCCTGGCCTGTGGTTTTGCTCAGCAGTGCAGCGGTGGCGGCTTCCGAGAAGCCCCACCAAGACTTTCCTGTCAGGGCAACGCCAAGTTCCTCTTATCAAGGAAGGGGAAGTGGCGGAGTTTCTCCTAAGGCCTTTCAGTTTCTTTCTAAGAAGGTGGGTGTTCCAACCCCCAGGCCCTCAGTAGAGCCAAGTGTTAAAGGAAGAGAGATTGACCTTTGGGGGCTTTCCTCACCCCAGTTCTAATCGAAGCTCCTTTCTTGGGGCTCATAGTGGACATTCCGAAAGAGGAAATGAGACACGTGCATTCCACAGGCCCCTTCCCACGGCCCCTCCTTTCTCCCTCCTCCAAGGACACACTCCTTGATACCCGCCCCCCCTCCCCCCAACACACACACTTAGGAAGGATGGCCTGCTACCCTTGGGGGCATCCCAGGTAGAAAACTTGCTTCTTCTACCTTCAAAGCTGAACTCTTCTGAGTCCGGCTTCCTCAGGACCCTGATGAGGGACTAAAAATCTAACCCAGGGCTGGCCACGGCAGCTCACATCTATAATCCCAGCTCTTTGAGAAGCCAAGGTGGGAGGATCGCTTGAGCCCAGGAGTTCAAGACCAGCCTGGACAACAGAGTGAGACCTTGTCTCTTAAAAAAAAAAATTAAAAAATTAAAAAATTAGCTGGGCGTGGTGGTGTGTGCCTGTAGTCCTAGATACTAGGGTGTGGTGGGAGAATAGCTAGAGCCAGGCAAGTCGACACTGCAGTGAGCTGTGATCGCACCACTGCACTGCAGCCTGGGCAACAGAGCGAGACTCTGTCTCAAAACAAAACAAAAAAACAACTAACCCAAACAAAGAGCTGACAGATGACACTGGCTTAATGCAGATTCCAGTCCAGGGGATATGCCTATATTGGAGGCTCACAGCTTTCTGAGGGGCAACAAACCACGAGCGCCCAGATAATTCCAAGCACACCCTCTTCAGAAGACTTGGCTTGATGGCCAAGTGCATGTCCTGACATTCTTATAACAATAGTCACCATTGATTCTAAGCGCCTATTGTGCATCAGGTACTGGGCCAAGCATTTTACATTAATTTCCTCCTATAATCCCCACAATGGTGCCATGACAAAGATACAATCATGATCCCACAGTCAAGCAACCTGCTCGGCTCACACAGCCCATGAGCCCATTCTTCCTCGTAGGCCTCTTCTCAGAAAGGTGGGGAAGGACAAGTATCAGACCTTGACAGGAGTTGGCTGGGAAGGTCTGGTCTCCAATTTCCCACAATTGTCAAAGCCAGCTGTGCCTCTCCCAGAGGTGAAGACCCATCCATCCAGTCATGGCCATCTTGGCTGCACTAATGTGGCCATGGCTGGGGCCTTCCCCAAGTCATTAGGAACTCTTGGTGCCTTCTTTATTTTCCTCCCAGAGATGTTGTTTTAAGGTTTTTGCTTTGTTGAAGCATGTGTTATGGGGACAGTGAGGGGATTCCCCTAAACCGTGATGCTATTCTCTTCAAAAACATTTGCCTGGAGGTCCACAGCTGTGTGACTCATGCTGTTTGGTGGCAGAAAAACTCACAGCTGCAGGGGGGAGGGTTAGGGATACTTACAGGGTGGCCAGGTTTAGTAAATATAAATGCAGGATGCCCAGTTACATTTGAATTTCAGATAAACAGCAACATTTGGGACACCTTCGTGCTAAATAACTTATTTGTTATTTATCTGAAATTCAATTGTAACTGGGCATCCTGCATTTTATCTGATAACCCTAGATACTCAGCACCTGGGACAAAGCTCCAGCCTTCCCCCTGGCTTCAGCAGGGTGCTGCCAAGAGAAGGCAACACAACAACCAAACCTGGGAGAAGTCCACTGGCCTGGGGTGAAGACAGATCTGAGGGTCTCAGTGGTCTGAGGAGGGTGGAGACACTTTGCTTCCAGGTTGCCCCCTGAGCAATTGCAAAATCTCATCCTCAGCCCGGGGCTGAGTTCCACGTTCAAATTTCACAAAATGCAAGGATGCACCTGAAAGTCACCCTTCATTCTCAGGGCCTCAGTTTTCTCTTTTTTTTTTTTGAGACGGAGTCTCTCTCTGTCGCCCAGGCTGGAGTACAGTAGCATGATCTCGGATCGCTGCAAGCTCCAGCCTCCTGAGTAGCTGGGACTATAGGCACCTGCACCACACCTGGCTAATTTTTTTTTGTATTTTTAGTAGAGACGGGGTTTCACCGTGTTAGCCAGATGGTCTCCATCTCCTGACCTCGTGATCTGCCTGCCTCGGCCTCCCAAACTGCTGGGATCACAGGCGTGAACCACCGTGCCTGGTTGGGCCTCAGTTTTCTTATCTCTGTAATGGGAAGAACTTTTGGATTCTACGACGGCGAGTGACCCTCTTAGCCCTTAACTTTTCTTGCGTAGTGGAAAATCTGCTGGAAGCAAGCAAAGGTGTGAGTGAGCTAGCCAAGAAGCAAGTGTAAAGAGGAGGAGGAGGCCATCTCAGCTTGGAAATGGGCCGCCCCTCTTGCCCTACAGCACTGCACGGAGACTGGGCCATTGTACCCGGATACTGGGGGGTTTGGAGGGCTCCCCTGGGTCAGGCACACCAGTGCATGCCTGGAGTTCCTTAGAAGGGACCCCGAGCATGGCCCACAGCTGGGTCCATAACTGAGGTGCCCCAGCCATGAGCAGTGGCAAAGGCCCATGGCAACCTGAGCCACAGCAGGGAGGGGACCATCATTAGCTTCAAAAGTAGAGAAGTAAACTATTAACGGTGAAATTATTAAATGACTACCAAATGTTAACTAGACAATTGCAACTTAACACCTATGGTTTATGTAAATTACATGTAATGCATGTGGGTGCATTTGAATATATTTGACACACAGAAGCATGTGGCCTCGAGAATAAGAATGCCTGGGCCTCTAGGGCCCTTGGAAGACAGGCTGGGGATATGGAGACAGTGAATTTGCTCCAGCCCAGAAACCACAACCCTGGGTCTAATAGCAGCAGGGTGGTGGTGAGGGAATAAGCTAGAAGCTCTGGGGATAGAGATGGGGTCTGGTCTGGGAGGCAGGAAGACCCCTCTGATAGGAATGTCAGATAGATGAAAGCAGGTCCTAGAAGGTCCCTGCAGAGGTTACTGGTGAGACCAGACAGGGCCTCAGGGCCAGGCTGCAGTTCTGCACAGGGACCTGGGCCCCACCAGGAGCTGAGACCCGGGATCTCCAGGCTCGTGGTGTGGTAGGATTGCTTCTAGACCTCTGCCTGCTGGGAAGGCCGGGGTGCAAACCTGCAGCCTGCAGTGAAGGTGCCTGGGGGCTGGAGGTGCCCAAAGTCCCCATAATTGCCATCAGCTCTGTACCTCAGAGGCACCACCAGAAGATAATACCCTTTGTTTTGGACAATGGACATTTTCTCAGTCTTCTATAAAGTATACATTAGAAAGTGTCTTCAGGGCCAGGCATGGTGGCTCACACCTGTAATCCTAGCACTTTGGGAGGCCAAGGCGGGCAGATTGCCTGAGCTCAGGAATTCAAGACCAGCCTGGACAACACGGTGAAAACTTGACTCTACTAAAATACAAAAAATTAGCTGGGTGTGGAAGCGTGCGCCCTGTAGTCCCAGCTACTCAGGAGGCTGAGGCAGGAGAATTGCTTGAACCTGGGAGATGGAGGTTGCAGTGAGCCGAGATCGCGCCACTTCACTCCAGCCTGGGCAACAGAGCAAGACTCCATCTCAAAAAAAAAAAAACAAAAAACAAAAAAGAAAGTGTAGCCGGGCGCGGTGGCTCAAGCCTGTAATCCCAGGACTTTGGGCGGCCGAGGCGGGCGGATCACAAGGTCAGGAGATCGAGACCATCCTGGCTAATACGGTGAAACTCCGTCTCTACTAAAAAGTACAAAAAACTAGCCGGGCGAGGTGGCGGGCGCCTGTAGTCCCAGCTACTCGGGAGGCTGAGGCAGGAGAATGGCGTGAACCCGGGAGGAGGAGCTTGCAGTGAGCTGAGATCCGGCCACTGCACTCCAGCTTGGGCGACAGAGCGAGAGAGACTCCGTCTCAAAAAAAAAAAAGAAAAAGAAAGTGTCTTTAGGAAACATGATGTCTTCATTTACTGAGGCTGCCATAACAAAGTATCATAGACTGGGTGGCTTAAACACAGAAGTTTATTTTCTCACAGTTCCGAAAGCTGGAAGTCCAAGAGCACAGTGTCATCAGGGCTGGCTTCTGAAGCCTCCCTTTTTGGCCGGGAGCCGTCTTCTCTCTTTCTCTTCATGTGGTCTTTCCTCTGCACATGTCTCTCCTCATTTCCTCTTCTGATTGGATCAGGGCCCATCCTCATGACCTTATTTTACCTTAATTACCTCTGTAAAGAGCCTGTCTTTAAATGCAATCACATTCTGAGGTACTTGGGGTTAGGACTTCAACATAGGAGTTGTGGGGGCATACAATTCAACTTGTAACACTTATGATTTTTTTTTTTTTTTTTTTTTTTTTGAGACAGAGTCTTGCTCCCAGGCTGGAGTGCAGTGGCACCATCATAGCTCATTGCAGCCTCAAACTCCTGGGCTCAAGCCATCCTCCCACCGCAGCCTCCGGGGTAGTTGAGAGTACAGGTGCAAGCCACCACACCTGGCTGGCTTAAAAACAATGTTTTAGAGATGGGGTCTCACTATATTGCCCAGGCTGATCTCGAATTCCTGCCCTCAAGTGATCCTCCTGCCCTCAAGTGATCCTCCTACCTCAGCCTTCCAAAGTGCTGAGATTACAGGTGTGAGCCACTGCACCCAGCTGGCCCCAGCCCACTTTTGAAGTTATGATGTAAGTACAAACAGTGGGCTGGCTTTGGAAGTGCAGATTGGATACTGGTCGCAACACCATCTTATGGAAATTCTGGCACCTCCCATGCCTACTAGTTTTGATTAGAGGTAGTTTAGGGACACAGCCTGCACTCAGGATGTCCCCTCTGGACATGGCCACCACTGGTCAGCTGGACTGGGAGGGGGTCAGTGTTGTCACCGACATGGTAGGACTTTTTAGAACAGGCCCGGCAGCTCTCTCTAACCAACGAAGTATGTCTGGTCATCTTTGACTTTGAAAACTCTGTTCTCTTTAAAAACAAAGTTTCAAATTCTCTATCTGGAGCTGCTATTTATAGAATCATCTATGAGCCCTTAACAAATAAAAGATAAATTTGTGGCATTTGTGTTTTTACAAAGTAGCACATTTATTGTTGAAAAACACAGGTGAAAAAGAAGAAAACAAAATCAACAGTAATTGGACCTCCCAGAGATCAGTGTTAACATTTTGATTTCTGTATGTGTCTTCATCTCTCTCTGTGTCTTAATCTACATCTCAATCTACACTTATATAATTAAATTGACTTGAAAGATAAGATTACATGGCGGCATGTCATAACTTCTTATCAATAAGTATATCATGATCACTTCACAGGGCATGGAATCATTTTCTAAGAGGCTATTTAAGACGGTGGCCGAGTACGAGAATGGCAGAAGTTATTCAATAAATTTCCTATTGTTGAATAATGGGGTTGTTTTACCTTTTTCACAATATCAAATGAAGCTGTGATAACATCCTTTAAGCTAAATCTTTGCCATGATCATTTACTAAGGATAAATTCGTAGAAGTGAAACTTCTGAGTTAAAGACAAAGCATTATTTTAAAAGTTCAACTTTATTTACTTTTGAATAGATAATATATAGTGTATATATACACATTACAAAATATATGTGTATTATCTCTATGCATATGTACATATATACCTCTCTCTCTATATGTGTGTGTATATATATATATATAGTGTGTGTGTATATATATATGTAGAATATATATACACACACACATAGAATATATATACACACACAGACACACAGAATATATATATATATCTTCAGAGGCAGGATCTTGTTCTGTCGCCCAGACTGGAGTTCAGTGGTGCAATTGTAGCTCACTGCAATTCGAACTCCTGGGCTTCAGTGATCCCCCGCCTCAGCCTCCCAAATAGCTGGGACTATAGGCATATGCCACTATGACAGGCTGCTTTGCTTTGTTTTGTTTTAATTTTTAGTAGAAACGAGGTCTCTCTATGTTGCCCAGGCTGGAGTGCAGTGATGTGATCATAGCTCGCTGCAACCTTGAACTCCTGGGCTCCAGTGATCCTCCTGCCTCAGCCTCCCCAGCAGCTGTGACTACAGGCACACATGCCACAATATCCAGTTAATTTTTGTATTTTTTACAGAGACGAGGTCTTGCTATGTTTCCCAGGCTGGTTTCGAACTCTTGGCCTCAGGTGATCCTCCCGCTTCAGCCTCCCCAAATGCTGGGATTACAGGCGTAAGCCACTGTACCCCACTATTTTTTTTCCACAAATGGTAGTTGCTGTGGTTTGAATGTGTCCCCCAAAGTTCATGCGTTGGAAACTTAATCTCCAATGAGACAGTGTTGGGAAGTGAGGTCTAATAAGAGGTGATTAGGTCATGAGGGCAGAGCCACCATAATGCAATTATTGTGGGAGTGGGTTAGTTATTTTAAGAATGGGCTTATTATAAAAGTGAGTCTGGGGGAGGCACAGTGGCTCATGCCTGTAATCTGAGCACTTTGGGAGGCCCAGGCGGGCAGATCACAAGGTCAAGAGAGCGAGACCATCCTGGCTAACACAGTGAAACCCCACCTCTACTAAAAAATACAAAAAAATCAGCCGGGCGTGGTGGCATGTGCCTGTAATCCCAGCTACTCAGGAGGCTGAGGCAGGAGAATTGCTTGAACCTGGCAGGTGGAGGTTGCAGTGAGCTGTGATCGCACCACTGCACTCCACCCTGGGTGACAGAGCAAGACTCCGTCTGAAAAAAAAAAAAAGTGAGTCTGGCCCTCTTCTGCTCTCCTGCTGTTGCCCTCTCTTGCCCTTCCACCTTCTGCCGTGGGATGATGCAGCACAAAGGCAGTCACCAGATGCCACCATCATGCTCTTGGATTTCCCAGCCTCCAGAATTATGAGCCAAATACATGTATTTTCTTTATAAATTACCCAGCCTGTGGTATTCTGTTATAGCAACACAAAATGAACTAAGACAGCAGTATCCTTTATGCTATTCTGCACTTTGCGTTTTTCACTTAAGAAATTATCTTGTAGAGCTTTCCAGGTCGGTACTGCATAATATTTTATTATATGCATCTATCATAATATATTTAAGTAGTCCCCTATTGGCTAGACACAGTCTCTTATTGATAGTTATGTATTAGTTATATATGACTGTATAACATATTATCCAGAAGCTCAGTGGCTTAGAAATACAATAAAATGGGCCAGGCGCGGTGGCTCACACCTGTAATCCCAGCACTTTGGGAGGCTGAGGCGGGTGGATCACGAGGTCAGGAGATCGAGACCATCCTGGCTAACACGGTGAAACCCCATCTCTACTAAAATTACAAAAAATTATCCTGGCACGGTGGCAGGCGCCTGTAGTCCCAGCTACTCGGAGACTGAGGCAGGAGAATTGTGTGAACCTGGGAGGCGGAACTTGCAGTGAGCAGAGATCACACCACTGCACTCCAGCCGGGGCAACAGAGCAAGACTCCATCTCAAAAAAAAAAAAGAAATACGATATAATTATTTTCTCATACAGTTTATGCTGGTCAGAAATTTGAGAAGGATACATCTGGGCAGTGCTCACTTGGGGTCTTTAATGTGGCTGTAGTTAGATGCTAATTGAGGCTGAAGGTATCTGAAGGCTCCACTGGGACTAGAAGATCTATTTCTTTCTTTCTAAAAAAATATTTATTATTACTGTTTTTGGAGATGAGGTCTCAGTATGTTGCTCAGGCTGATCTCGAACTGGGCTCAAGCAATTCTCGCACCTCAGCCTCCTGAGTATCTGGGACCACAGGTGTGTGCCACTAGGCCTGGCTAATTTTTCATTTTTTTGTAGCAATGGGAGTCTCACCATTTTTCTCAGGCTGGTCTCAAACTCCTGGGCTCAAGCAGTCCCCTACCTCAGTCTCTCAAAGTGCTGGAATTACAGGCGTGAGCCACCATACCTGACTCAAGAAAATCTATGTCTAGAGTTACTCACTCATACAGCTGGAAAGCTGGTGCTAGCTGTAGGTAGGGGGACTCAGTTCCTCTCTATGTGGATCTCTCCACAGAGCTGCTGGAGTGTCCTCTGGAAGCTGTCCAGGAAGCTGAGGCAGAAGCTGTGAGGCCTTTTATAACCTATCCTTGGAAGCCACACCCCTTTGCTTCCACCACATTCTATTGGTTATGGCAACTACAAAGGTTTGCCCAGGTTCCAGCAGAGGGAATTGACCCTACCTCTCAAAGGAGGAAGCTAACATCACATTATATGAAGAGCATGGGAAATGGGATATATCAGTGCTTCCATCTTTAGAAAATACAATCTGCCATAGGTTATTTCCAATATTTTGCTATTACCATATGTTAGTAAGTAGATTTTAAAGACTTTCTATATGTATTGCCAAACCTCCTTTAGAAAGTTGTACTAATTTAGATTCCAACCCCTTGTGATTGAGAAAGTCAATTTCTCCATGTCCTTACTAGCACTAAGTTTATCTTTTAATTAAAAATCTCTGCCAAGTTGATATGCAAGAAATGGTATGTCATTGTTTTAAGAAAATTCTTTCTAAGAAAGCATAAGAGCTAAATTTGAGTAGCAGTATCTATATTAGTTTGCTAGTTTAGTTGCTATATTAGTTTCTGCCATAAGAAAATACCACAAACTGGGTCGCTTAAACAACAGAAATTTATTGTCTCATATTTCTGGAGGCTGCAAGTCTAAGATCAAAGTGTCACAGGTTGTTTTCTCCTGAGGCCTCTTTCCTTGACTTGCAGACGGCTGCCTTCTCACTGCTGCCTTTCCTCTGCACATGCATCCCTGATGTCTCTTCTTTTCCTTTCCTTTTCTTTTTTTTTTTTTTTTTAGATGGAGTTTCACTCTTGTTGCTCAAGCTGGAGTGCAGTGGCAGCGATCTCAGCTCACTACAACCTCCACTTCCTTGGTTCAAGCAATTCTCCTGCCTCAGCCTCCCCAGTAGCTGAGATTACAGGCGCCCGCTGCCACGCCTGGCTAATTTTTGTATTTTTAGTAGAGACAGGGTTTCACCATGTTGACCAGGCTGGTCACAAACTCCTGACCTCAGGTGATCCTTCCGCCTCAGCCTCCCAAAGTGCTGGGATTACAGGCGTGAGCCACCGCACCCAGTCTGCCTCTTCTTTTTCCTATAATGATACTAGTCATGTTGGATTAAGGCCCTCATGACCTCCTTTAATCTTAATTACCTCTTTAAAGGCCCTATCTCCATATATAATCACACTGGGGACTAGGGCATCACCATATAGATTTTGGGGGGACATAGTTCAGTCTATAGCAGCACCTTTACTGATTTGCTGAGTAATCTTGGGACAGTCACATATCTCTCTGAACCTCAGTTTTCTTATCTGTTTAATGGAGATATACAACATTTCCTCTTCCTCTTTCTCAAAGGGTTGTCATGACAAATTAGATAGAACCTGTGGAACTGAGCATGGTGGCTCATGCCTGTAATCCTAGCACTTTTCAAGGCCGAGACAGGAGGATTGCTTGAGCCCAGGAATTTGAGAACAACCTGGGCAACATGGTGCAATCTCATCTCTACAAAAAAATTTTAAAAAGTTAGCCAGGCATGGTGGCATGTTTCTGTGGTTCCAGCTACTCAGGAGACTGAGGTGGAAGGATTACTTGATCCCAGAGGGTCAAGGCTGCAGTGAGCCACGATCAGGCCACTATACTCCAGCCTGGGCTACAGAGCAAGATCCTGTCTCAAAAAAATAAAAGGAACATGTGAAAGGGTTCTGGAGAATATAATTATTAACGCATAAAATGCTTACAATTTAGGTCTCAATTCTGAGTTTGCACAACATGAGATACCCTTTGTTGACCTGAGTAGTACATTGATAGTATAGATGGATGTATCAGTTACGTAATGCTGTGTAACAAACCATCCCTAAACTTAGTAACTTAGAACAGCTGTTTATTATTTCTTGCAATTCTGTGGGTTGGCTAGATGGTTCCTCTGCTGTTTTCATTCACATAGCAACAGTCTGCTAACGGCTTGGCTGGGTTAGGTGGTCTAGACTGGCTGGGGTGCCTGGGCCTCTCTCTTCCTGTGGTCTTTCAGGCCAGGTTCCTCACGTAATTATGAAAGCACTCCAAAAGCACAAAAGCAGAAACCCAGCCTCAGAAACTGCCCAGCATCACTTTTTTTTTTTTTTTTTTTTTTGAGATGGAGTCTCACTCTGTCACCAAAGCGTACAATGGTGTGCTCATAGCTCACTGCAATCTTGGTCGCCTGGGCTCAAGTGATCCTCCCACCTCAGCCTCCAGAGTAGCTGGGACTACAGGACTATGCCTGGCTTAATTAAAAAAAAAATTTTTTTTTGGCTGGGCGTGGTGGCTCACACCTGTAATCCGGGCACTTTGGGAGGCTGAGGCGGGTGGATCACCTGAGGTCGGGAGTTCGAGACCAGCCTGACCAACATGGAGAAACCCCAATCTCTACTAAAAATACAAAATTAGCCAGGCATGGTGGTGCATGCCTGTAATCCCAGCTACTCGGGAGGCTGAGGCAGGAGAATTGCTTGAACCCAGGAGGTGGACGTTGCGGTGAGACAAGATCACACCATTGCACCCCAGCCTGGGCAAAAAGAGCGAAACTCCACAAAAAAAAAAAAAAATTTTTTTTTTTTTTTGTGGAGGCTGGGTTTTACCATTGCCCAGGCTGATCTCAAACTCTTGGCCTCAAGCGATCCCAGCTCTGCCTCCCAAAGTGCTGGGATTTCAGGCATTAGCTACCATGCCCAGCCTGCTCAGCATCACTTCGGCCACATCCTATTGGTCACAGCAAGTCACAAGGCCAACTCAGATTCAAGGGGAGGTGAAATAGATTCCACCTTGTGGTAGCGGAAGCAACAAAGTTACATTGCAAAAGAGCATGGACACAGGGAACTTGATTTTGTTTGGGGCTATTATTGTTACAATTCTCCATGGGGACCCTTTGCAAAGCCCGTATGTATCAGTCCCTATACTGAATCAGCCTACCCCACACATTCTCCCAGAGACTAGTGGACTTTGCCCTGCCCTTATTCTTTTGTGTGTGTGTGTGTGTGTGTGTGTGTGTGTGTGTGTGTGTGTGTGTGATGGAGTCTTGTTCTGTTGCCCAGGCTGGGGTGCAGTGGTGCAGTCTCGGCTCTCTGCAACCTCCTCCTCCCGGGTTCAAGCGATTCTTCTGCCTCAGCCTCCCAAGTAGCTGGGACTACAGGCGTGCACCACCACGCCCGGCTAATTTTTGTATTTTTAGTAGAGATGAGGTTTCACCATATTGGCCAGGCTGCTGTCAAACTCCTGACCTTGTGATCCACCCGCCTCAGCCTCCCAAAGTGCTATGATTACAGGCATGAGCCACCACGCCCGGCCAGACTTTGCCCTTATTCTTGGCAATGATCCAGTGTCTCCCAATTTGCATCTAAGCCCATTCTCAGCCAGTCCAGCTCCAGAACCCTGCCCACTGGCTGTGGCTCTGGTTTGGGGCTCTGTTTATACCCTCTGGCCTTGCTGATGTACCTGGGGATTTGAATTTGCATCACCCTGCTAGCCCTCCCACTCCTGACTAGCCCCTACTCTGTTTCCTGGAACTCAGCCCAGCCCAGCTCTCTCAGCTGCCTTCTGGCAGGGCCAGACCTGCTCTTCCCAAGAAGTTCATACAACACCAGTGGATTCTCTTGACCAATTTCCCAGGAAAACTGCTTAATACATCTAAAAGGGCAAAATAGTTCTTTCCACTTTGATTCACCTCAACCTAATAAGCTCCAATAATTCAGGCCTTTGAGAAATTCCACAATTTATGCTCCAAATTTCAGTCACATTTTTGTGTGTGTCTTACAGATGTTCTTTAGAACTCATGAGTTATTGCTAATATAAATCTGTGTGGTTATTATTGATAAGAGCTATAAAGGAAGAGGTAATACCAAGACGGCAGAATCTCACAGCACAGTTTATTGTGAGGGCTGCCGAAAAGTTAACATGAATCACGTTTTCCTAATTGAATTGCATTTTCTGATGTAGCAGCAGGGCTTGCTGCCTAAGGACCTTCAGAGGGCTGTAAAGCCAAGCATCATCGAAGTGTTTGGTAATGAAGGTTTCAATTTTTACGGACCAACTCTTTTGTAAGGGGCACTTTTTGGTAAATTTATTAATTTGCTAATTATTGAAATGATTCTAGCATTGTAAGTTGTATTGTTAAGTAAAAAAAAGGTACACAATTGACTAGTTACGTATCTTTTGTGTAAAAAGGTGAGAAAATTAATATAGTATAATATGATATGATATAACATAATATATAAAGTGTGTGTATCTCCTTTCTTTGGAAGTGTCTGGAAGAAACCAGTAACATTTTCTCATGGAAGAAAAAATGAGGCTGGACGCAGTGGCTCACGCCTGTGATCTCAACACTTTGGGAGGCTGAACTGGGCAGATGGGTTGAGCCCAGGAGTTTGAGACAAGCCTGGACAACATGGTGAGACTCTGTATCTACAAAAAATATAAACAATTTGCCAGGTGAGGCTGAGCTGTAGTCCCAGCTACTCAGGAGGTTGAGGTGGGAGGATCACTTGAGCCTGGGAGGTTAAGGCTGTAGTGAGCCGTGATTGTGCCACTGCACTCCAGTTTGGGTGACACAGCAAGACCCTGTCTCTCCCCAACCACTTCAAAAAATGGGTGTCTGGCAGCAGGATGGGAGGGAGATTTTCTAGTTTACCTTTTGTACTTTTTGAATTGTATACCATGTGAATGTATTGCCTATCCAAAATTAAATCACTACTGTAGGAGTGGGTACTGACTGGGAGGGGGCACAAGGGAGCCGTCCGGGGCCCTGCACATCTTCTGAGCCTTTGTCCTGGATCTTGATGGTTACGTGGGTGAACACACATGAAAAGTCATCAATCCATACACTTAAGTTCTGTGCATTTTATTTTAAATTATGCTTCACAAAAAATGATGTATTTTAATGAAATGATAAAATACAGTCAGCCCTCCATATCTGTGGGTTCCATATCCATGGATTTAACCAACCATGAATCAAAAATATTTTTTAAAATGGATGTTTGCCTCTGTACTGAATACATATAGACTTTAAAAAGAATCATTATTCTCCCAGCCTGAGGAACATGATGAAACCCCATATCTACCAAAAATACAAAAAATTAGCTGAGTGTGGTGGCAGTGTCTGTAGTCCCAGCTATTCAGGAGACTGAGGTGGGAGGATTGCTTGAGCCTGGGAGATGGAGACTGCAGTAAGCCAAGATCATGCCACAGCACTCCAACCTGGGTGAGGGTGTGAGACCCTGTCTCAAAAAAAAAAAAAAAAATCATTCTCTAAACAATATAGCCTAACAACTATTTACATACAAATATACACACACACGCACACATATATATACACACATTTTTTTTTTTTTTTTTTTTTGAGACGGAGTCTGGCTCTGTCTCCCAGGCTGGAGTGCAGTGGCCGGATCTCAGCTCACTGCAAGCTCCGCCTCCCGGGTTTACGCCATTCTCCTGCCTCAGCCTCCGAGTAGCTGGGACCACAGGCGCCCGCCACCTCGCCCGGCTAGTTTTTTGTATTTTTAGTAGAGACGGGGTTTCACCGTGTTAGCCAGGATGGTCTCGATCTCCTGACCTCGTGATCCGCCCGTCTCAGCCTCCCAAAGTGCTGGGATTACAGGCTTGAGCCACCGCGCCCGGCCACATTTTTTTTTTTTTGAAACAGAGTCTCACTCTTGTCACCCTGGCTGGAGTGCAATGGTGTGATCTCGGCTCACTGCAACCTCTGCCTCCCAGGTTCAAGTGATTCTCCTGCCTCATCCTCTTGAGTAGCTGTGATTACATGTGCCTGCCACCATACCCGGCTAATTATTATTATTATTTTTTTTGAGATGGAGTCTTGCTCTGTCACCCAGCCTGGAGTGCAGTGGCGTGATCGCAGCTCACTGCAACCTCCCCCTCTTGGGTTCAACCATCCTTCTGCCTCAGCTTCCCCAGTAGCTGGGATTACAGGAGGGCACCACCACACTGAACTTATTTTTATATTTTTGGTAGAGATAGGGTTTCGCCATGTTGGCCAGGCTGGTCTCGGACTCCTGACCTCAGGTGGTCCGCCCACCTTGGCCTCCCAAAATGCTGGGATTTACAGGCGTGAGCCACCATGCCCAGGCTATTTGCGTATTTTTTACAGTATATTAGACATTATAAGTAATCTAGAGATGATTTGAAGCAGCAGTCCCCAAACTTTTTGACACCAGGGACTGGTTTTGTGGAAGACAGTTTTTCCATGGACGGGGGCATAAAACTGTTCCACCTCAGATCATCAGGCGTTATAGTCTCAAAAAGAGTGCACAGCCGAGATCCCTCGAATGCTCAGTTTGCAGTAGGGTTTGCGCTCCTCTGAGAATCTAATGCCGCTGCTGATCTGACAGGAGGGGGAGCTCATGCGGTCATGCTAGCTTGCCAGATGCTTGCCTCCTGCTATGTGGCTCCATTCCTAACAGGTACAGGCTGGTACCGGTCCACGATCTGGGGTTTGGGGACCCTCCCGATTTAAAGTATACGGAAGGATGGGCATAGGTTACATGCAAATACGATACCATTTTATATCAGGGACTTGAGCATCCGAAGATTTTGGTATCTGCGGTGGGGAGTGGGGGTCCCAGAACCAATCTCCCATGGATAGAAAGGGATTATTGTATATTACAAATAATTATATTTATTTATTTATTTATTTATTTATTTATTTTACTTTAAGTTTCAGGATACATGTGCAGAGTGTGCAGGTTTGTTACATAGGTATGCATGTGCCATGGTGGTTTGCTGCACCCATCAACCTGTCATCTAGGTTTTAAGCCCTGTATGCATTAGCTATTCGTCCTAATGCTCTCCCTCCCCTTACCTCCACTCCCCCAAAATAATTTTAAAAATAAAGTCAGACCAGGATATATTGCCTTGCTCCACAAAAATAAATGTGTTTCTAAAAAGTTTACTCAAGCCCGTTTCTAGAAAGCGAAGCATAACTTCCAACTGGCTTCCATTGTAATGTCTAAGATGTATTCATGTACTGACTTCATTCAAGGAGTGCCAGTACTGGTGCTGGTCTGAGCACTAGGAGCCTGCTGGGGTGAACCCACCCACTCTCTGAGTCTGGCTTTGATGATGGAAAGGGAAAAGGAGAGGTGAATTGAGTCTCCTTGAAAGACTTGAGAAATTAGAGCCCAGCACCAGGCGCAGTGGCTCACACTTGTAATCCCAGCACTTTGGGAGGCCAAGGCAGGAGGATCACCTGAATTCAGGAGTTCAAGACCAGCCTGGCCAACATGGTGAGACCCCGTCTCTACAAAAATACAAACATTAGCCGGGCATGGTGGCGTGTGCCTGTAATCCCAGCTACTCGGGAGGCTGAGGCAAAGAATCACTTGAACCCAGGAGGTGGAGGTTGCAGTGAGCCAAGATTGTGCCATTGCACTCCAGCCGGGGTGACAGAGCAAAACTCCATCTCAAAAGAAAAAAAAAAAAAAAAAAAAGAGAAGGTAGAGCCCAGCAGAGAACACAGGAAGAGAAGTCAGCACTGCCTGATCGCCTCTACATCTGGGAGCTCGCTGGGCACTGTGCATGCTGGTACAACAGAAGTGACAAAGAATTCTTCTGAGAGGCAAGAGAGGAATTCAAAATTGGAAAACAGAACCATATACTAATAATCCACTCATTTGCTGAGCACTTTACCATTTTCTTTTCCTTTTCTTTCTTTCTTTTTTTACTTTTTAAGACAGAGTCTTGCTCTGTCGCCCAGGCTGGAGTGCAGTGGCATGATCTTGGCTCACTGCAACCTCTGCCTCCACAGTTCAAGTGATTCTCGTGCCTCAGACTCCTAAATAGCTGGGATTACAAGCATGCATCAGCACACCTGGCTAATTTTTGTATTTTTAGTAAAGACGAGGTTTCGCCATATTGGCCAGGCTGGTCTCAAATTTCTGGCCTCAAGTGATCTGCCCACCTCAGCCTCCCAAAGTGCTGGGATTACAGGTGTGAACCACCGCGTCCAGCCCACTTCACTATTTGCTATATCCTTTTACACCTGTTACATAATTTGACTTTGAAATCACCCTATGAACGGATGGGGTGCATGTTCATCATCCCACCTTGTGAATGAGGAAGGAAGCTGAGACCTAGAGAGCAAAGTCACAGGAGGTGACAGAGCCTGTATTCAAACCCATGTTTTACAATTCTAAGTCTGATGTGCTCATTGCTGCTTTCCAGAGAGGTCTCAGATCATCTACACTGAGCTCTGGCTTCCCTATTTACCAGCTGTGTGACTTTGGGCAAGTTGCTGAACCTCTCTGTGCCTCCCTGTTCTCATTCTGTACAATGGAGCTGGTATAAGGATTACATGAGCCAATAAAAAGAAAGCACGTGGTAAATGTTCATCAAAAATTAGCTTTTGTTTTTATTCCTAGAAAAAAAGAAAGTAAGACATGATGAGAATGGCAAAGATAAGAAATCTGAGAATCATAGAAGAGGGTGAGAAGAACAGTTCTAGCATGTCAGTGCTCAGTTCCCCCAGGCAGTAAGAGTAGGAATAGGGTGACCAGGCAGAGGCCAGGGCAGGCCAGCAGTACCAGTAGGAAGATGCCCTCACCCCCACCTTGGCCTTCAACCTGATGAAGCTCAGTGTTTCCCTAGGCCCAAATCTAGCTGGCAGCCAGCCCAGGGCAAAGATTGAGGACAGGAGTGGGGAAAAGATGTATAAGGCATCTTGGCCACCCTCGAGGGGCTCATGGTCTGGTTGTACGATCAAGACAAGGCTATGTGAGCAAAGATGGCTTCCCTCAGTCTCCCCTGAATGCCAGGTTCCCTGTCCAGTGAGGTGCTGGTGAAAATGAAACAACTAACTCTTTGTTGGGGGATGACAGGTCAGAGGGGCTGATATGCCGATTATCATGTTTGCCAATTTCCATGGTGTAAATACTCTTATTGTGGCCATCTTCAAAAAGAAGCAGGTCCTGGCATCAAGCCATGAGGGCGGGACAGGCAGTAAGGTGAGGACAAAGGTGTGGGGTCACGGTCAGAAGTTGGAGACCCGCATCCTGGTCTCTAAGAGAGTGCACAGAGATGCTACATGCCTTGGACACATCATTTTACCTCTTTGACCTCCAGGCAACCTCAAGGAAGAAAATGAAAACATACCATGTTGGAGGGTGGACAGAGCTGGTGTGAATCCAGGCCAGAGGGTATTTTTCAAGCACTTGCTATGTGCTAAGCCCTGGGATACAGAGATGAATAACAGACGGTCGTGCTGGGGAAGTGGGCAGATGTGAAAGTCCCATGACCTCATCGACACAGTGGTGGCAATGATTAGTAAGTACGAGGTGATGGCCTTGCCGTGTCTGAGTCACACAATTCATTCTGTCAGTCCCCAGATCTTTTGTTTTGTTTTGTTTGAGACAGAGTCTCACTCTGTCACTGAGGCTGGAGTGCAGTGGTGCTATCTTGGCTCACTGCAACCTCTGCCTCCCAGGTTCAAGTGATTACTCCTGCCTCAGCCTCCCAAGTAGCTGGTACTACAGGCATGCACCACCATGCCCGGCTAATTTTTATATTTTTTGGTAGTGACAGGGTTTCACCATGTTGCCCAGGATGGTCTCAAACTCCTGACCTCATGTGATCCTCCCGTCTCAGCCTCCCAAAGTGCTGGGATTACAGATGTTAGCCTGTATGTATTTCTTTTATCAGAAACTTTTAAAAGGTCATGAGCCCTATACACTCACCAGAATGTCTAAAATTATTAATTTAAAAAAAAAAACAAACTTCAAACCTGACTACACCAAATGCATGAGCAGGGGGAACTGTCATACATTGCTAGTAGGAATGCAAAATGGTACAACTGATAATGGAAAACAGCGTGGTAGTTTCTGATAAAGTTAGACACTTACTCAGTGACCCAATATTAGGTATTTACTTGAGAGAAAAGAAAATGTGTGCTCACACAAACACTGAACATGAATGTTTATAGTTCATAGAAGTATTATTCATAATTGCCCCAAACTGGAAATAACCCAAGTGTACTTCACCTGGTAAAGAGATGAACAACTGTGATATGCCCATGCAATGGAATACTACTCAGCAATGAAAAAGGAATGAACTACTGACACGGGGAACAAAATTAATGAATCTCTCAAATATATAATGCTGAGTAAAGGAAACCAGGCTCAAAAAGCTGTGGTTCCATTTAAAGGACATTTGGAAAAGGCAAAATTATCAGTCAGAAACAGATCAATGGTTACCAGAGGCAAGGAGTAGGGGTGTGTGTTGACTACAAAGGGTGGCATGGGGACACTTATGGGGGATTGTGGTGGTGGCTGTATGACTGTACTCTTCTGCCAAAACAGAAAATATACCAACAAGGGTGGATTTTACAGTTGGTAAATTACACCTCAGTAAACCTAACAATGACAACACAAAGGTTGTGCGCCCCCGCTTCCCTCTCCTGACGGCTACCTCATTTTGTTCCACAGTGAAGCCACTCCCCATACTCCCACTCAGACTAACCCCCTGGAAAAGCTTAGGTACCAGTGCCGCAGAATTGACTCTGCTGTCACCGAGCCAGCTGCCTTCAGCATCATTGGCGAGTTTTAAAATGCTGATGCAGGGGCCAGGCGCGGTGCCTCACGCCTGTAATCCCAGCACTTTGGGAGGCCGAGGTGGGCGGATCACGAAGTCAGGAGATTGACACCATCCTGGCTAACATGGTGAAACCCTATCTCTACTAAAAATACAAAAAATTATCCGGGCGTGGTGGTGGGCGCCTGTAGTCCCAGCTATTCAGGAGGCTGAGGCAGGAGAATGGCGTGAACCGAGGAGGAGGAGCTTGCAGTGAGCCGAGATGGTGCCACTGCACTCCAGCCTGGGCAACAGAGCGAGACTCCTTCTCAAAAAAATGAAAAAAGAAAAGAAAAAAAGAAAAAAAATGCTGATGCAGGCTGTGCGCAGCGGCTCATGCCTGTAATCCCAGCACTTTGGGAGACCGAGGCGGGTGGATCACCTGAGGTCAGGAATTTGAGACCAGCCTGGCCAACATGGTGAAACCCCGTCTCTACTAAAAATACAAAAATTAGCCAGCCATGGTAGTGCACGCCTGTAATCCCAGTTACTTGAACCTAGGAGGCAGAGGTTGCAGTGAGCCGAGATGGAGCCAGCCTGGGCGACAGAGCGAGAGACTCCATCTCAAAAAATAAAAATGAAAATAGGCCGGGCGCGGTGGCTCAAGCCTGTAATCCCAGCACTTTGGGAGGCCGAGACGGGAGGATCACAAGGTCAGGAGATCGAGACCATTCTGGCTAACATGGTGAAACCCCGTCTCTACTAAAAAATACAAAAAACTAGCTGGGCGAGGTGGCGGCGTCTGTAGTCCCAGCTACTCGGGAGACTGAGGCAGGAGAATGGTTGAAAACCCAGGAGGCGGAGCTTGCAGTGAGCTGAGATCCGGCCACTGCACTCCAGCCTGGGCGACAGAGCGAGACTCCGTCTCAAAAAAAAAAAAAAAAAAAAGAAAAAAATAAAGAAAATAAATAAATAAATAAATAAAATGCTGATGCTGTCCGGGCGCGGTGGCTTATGCCTATAATCCCAATATTTAGGAGGCCATGGCAGGAGGATTGCTTGAGCCCAGGAGCTTGAGGTCAGTCTGGGCAACATAGTGAGACCCCATCTCTACAAAAATTTAAAAAATTAGCTGGGCGTGGTGGCATGCGCCTGTGGTTCCAGACCTTCAGGAGGCTGAGGAAGGAGGATGGCTTAAATCCAGGAGGTCAAGGTTCTGATGGGCTCTGATCACACCACTGCAGTCCAGCCTGGGTGACAGAGCAAAACCCTGTCTCAAATAAACAAACACCCTACAAGAGGGAAGTGGCCTCAGGTTGGAGGCAGGCAAGCTGCTGAGCCTGTGGTGGGACAAAAACCTGTGACTCATCCATGCTTCCTCCTTTCAGGGCAGAGCCCAGCAATGGCTGGACCTGCTGAGAGCAGCTGAGGGTGTTCTGGCCACTGCTGGGGCCACTCCATGTGACCTGCTGACCACTGCCACCCCCTGGTGGTCTCTTATGAAAAAGCATCCTCATCCACCAGCGAGGTGGGGATGAGGGAACAGGGATGCTCCTCCCATCCCCCTTCCTCCCACCATTCACCTTTCCCTCTTGTCTTCCCATCTTTCTTCACTCTCTTTCCCTCTCCTTTCCTTCTCACTCTCCTCCCCTCTCTGCTTGTCTTATTGTTCTGCTACATGATGGAAAGAGCTTTGACCTTAGTTCACTGGGTTAAAACCTGGCTCTCGCATCTACGAGTTACATGACCAATTGAACCAATTACTAAACCTCTCTGAGTCGGTGTTCTCATCTGGAAATGGGGATAACTATGGATGGTAAAATGACATAATCCACATAAAACACCTTGCACAGAGCCTGGCCCAATAGATGTTTATTATTATTATTACTACTATCATGACTGGCACTTGATAGGGGCTCAACCATCAGTTGTGGTAGTTTGCTTTCTTTATTCTTCATCCCAGGTAACCCAGGCTGTATATTAGACTCCTGTGTACTCTTAAAAAGTACGCATGCATCATGTACGGTGGCTCACGCCTGTAATCCCAACACTTTGGGAAGTGGAGGTGGGAGCATCACTTGAGGCCAGGAGTTTGAGACCAGCCTGGGTAACATGGTGAAATCCCATCTCTACAAAAAATTAAAAAATTAGCTAGGCACAGTGGCACACACCTATAGTCCCAGCTACTTGGGAGGCTGAGGTGGGAGGATTACCTGAGCCCAGGAGATGGAGGCTGTAGTGAGCCATGTTTGTGCACTCCAGCCTGGGCAACAGAGTAAGACTCTATCTCAAAAAAAAAAAAAAAAAAAAGACCCCATGCCTCCCCCATCTCAGACCAATTAAATGGTTGGTGGTGCTTCAGTACAGGCATTGTTTTTTACATTTTTATTTATTTATTTATTTATTTATTTATTTATTTATTTATTTATTTTGAGACGGAGTCTCGCTCTGTCGCCCAGGCTGGAGTGCAGTGGCCGGATCTCAGCTCACTGCAAGCTCCGCCTCCCGGGTCCACGCCATTCTCCTGCCTCAGCCTCCCGAGTAGCTGGGACTACAGGCGCCGCCATCTCGCCCGGCTAATTTTTTGTATTTTTTAAGTGGAGACGGAGTTTCACTGTGTTAGCCAGGATGGTCTCGACCTCCTGACCTTGTGATCCGCCCGCCTCGGCCTCCCAAAGTGCTGGGATTACAGGCTTGAGCCACCGCGCCTGGCAGTTTTTTAAATTTTTAAAATTAATTTACTATGTGTTTTTTACCAGTACTCTTTAAAAGCTCCCCAGGAGACACAAATGAGCAGCCCCAGTTGAAAACCACACTATGGTACCACCAGTCTGGGGTTACGTGGGACTTTCCCAGTTTCAGCACTGGAAGTCCCATGGCCCAGGAGCCCCCTCCCCACAAGGCAAACTGAGACACTTGGTTGTCCCCTTTCTAGAAAGGAATGGACCCATATTTTCTGCATCCCAGATCGGGACACATGGCCTGAGCGCAGACGGCTGAATCAATTCTGTGAAAGCACCACTTGGGCCAGTGGGTCCTGAGGCCACAGGGTCAGTCTGTGGCAGGAGCTGGGTTCAGGGTGGGGAGAGGTGGGCAGGAGAGCAGCTGGTAGTGGCTGGCAGTGGCTCAGTCGGACAGGTCCCCGTCGTTGGGCCAGCTGGGACTGCATCCACTGGTCCGCCCGCTCCACGGCCTTCACCCAGCGGCCCTTCAGCTCCTCCGTCTCGGCCTTGAAAGTGTAGAGTTGGCCTGACTGCTGTAGCTGGAAGACCCGAGGGTCCCCCTGGGGCCCAACAGTCACCTGGTAGCCCAGCAGGGGGATGGAGGTGTGAGCCCTCATGTCCTGGGGGGAGGAGAGAGCAGTGGGCCACTGTCCCCTCTCAGTCCTACTGCCCCAGATAGCCATTGTGAAGGTAACAGCCACTCACGCACAGCTCACACCTCAAACCCCCATGGGTTGGGGGTGGGCTGGTGAAAGTCATTGAGGAAGAGGAGAGAAGAAATGGCTGCCTCTGAGGGCAAAGCAGTGGTGACCTAGAGTCAGGGCCCAATTCTGAAACTCACTAACCTTGAGACTCCAGGATACCACATCCTCATTGGGCCTCAGTTTCCCTATCTGACATACGGAGCTAGCAATATTCACCCCGACCCCCATCACACACACGCTGTGGGAAGGCCAGGGCCTGGTGGGGGACGGGCAGGTGGTGGCCTTACCTGAGGGGCAGCGTAGACATAGAGCACGAGGGGGTCATCCCGAGGGATCACACACCAGCCCCGGGGGCCACTCTTGCCCCACTTGTCCCCGATGAGCTGCAGGAAGCTGCACATCAGGCTCTGGTCAGGCGTAGCTGAGGACCCTTTCTAAAAGCAGAAGGAGGGACTGTCAGGGAGCAGAGCAGCCACAAGTGCCAGATGTTGGTCTGGGGGCTTGACAATTACTATCTCCAATCCTTATAGCAGTACTGAATGGAGAGGTCCTTGGTCCTTGAGACTCAGAGAGGTCCCATCAAGTGCCTGTGATCACACAGCTAGCTGGCCAGTGGCAGAGCTGCGGTCAAACGCCAGCCTGCCTGAACCTGTCGTGTGTGTGCCCACAAGGGGCAGGTGCCAGGAGGGTGCCTGGAGCTGCTCCAGGAAACAGAATTGGGCCCTGAGAAGGGGCTGAGCATCTCCAGGGGCAGGCTGTTGTTGCCTAGTGGTCAGGGAGTCCTGGGCCTGGAAGAATGGGGAGGACTGGAAAAGGGACAGATGCTCATGGAAAGAGGCCAACTTTTTTTTTTTTTTTGAGACAGAGTTCTGTTCTTGTTGCTCAGGCTGGAGTGCAATGGTTCAATCTTGACTCATTGCAACCTCCACCTCCTGGGTTCAAGAGATTCTCCTGCCTCAGCCTCCTGAGTAGCTGGGATTACACGCATGCACCACCATGCCCAGATGATTTTTTTTTTTTTTTGTATTTTTAATAGAGACGGGGCTTCACCATGTTGGCCAGGCTGGTCTCGAACTCCTGATCTCAGGTGATCCATCCACCTCGGCCTCCCAAAGTGCTGGGATTACAGGTATGAGCCATCCCACCTGGCCAAAAGAGGCCAACTTGAACCTGGGAGTGAATCTCAGCTGGCACAGGCTTGACCTTCTCCCACCTCCCAGAGACAGTGGGATGTCAACCTGGCCTTCATGAGGGAGGGGCAGTGGATGGTGGTACCGATGCTGGGCTGGGTAACATTGTATTTGTGGTGCTTAGCTGAGCACAGTTGTACCCCCACAAAGGAGCACCTGTGGGGGCAAGTGTGGCTCAGTGAGGCCCCCAGGGTGACAGGAAGAACATCTGTGGCTGAGATCAGACAGCTGGCTCCTAACTTGCTGTGTGATCTTGGGCAAGTCACTTCTCCAGCCCTGGGTCTCCATGGGATAAGACCGACTGGCTCCTGGAGTCCCTTCCAGTTAGAATGGAGTCTCCAATCTGTCTGACCTGGAGCCTCAGTGTTCCCATCTGTAAAATGGAATCAGTGACCAGCTCTTGTCACCCTGGGACTGTTGGGGCAGGACGTGGGGATGTGAACAGGAGCTGTCCAGAGGGGGCGTACTATTGGATGGGGACATAGAGGAAGCGCAGAAGAATGTGGACGACAGCCTGCAGCCAAAGGGTACCTCCATTTGGTGACAGGCCCCGCACTGCCTGGGCTGTGGGGAGAGACCTGGGGTCTGTGGGCAGAGAGAGGAGGAGGGAAAGGAGGGAGGGTGTGACCACGGCTGGCTTGTTCCTCAGCATTGGACAGTGTCAGCCCAGGGTGGTTGCTGGGCACACATTCCCTGAAAAGAGGACGGATGGTGAGCGTGGGGACAGTGGCCCTCACCTCCAGGATGCCCCGCCTCTTGTCCTCCTTGGCCTCGGGGAGCGCGTTTCCGTTTCCGGTGAGGAATGTGTAGCAGTGGAGGCAGACTCGGTTGGGCCTATTGTCGTTGTATTTCAGCTCGGCCCGGTAGTCGGAGCACCTGGCACACACCACCTGAGGAGGACACACACAGCGGGGCGTGGGGCTGAGACCAGGCACCGGAGGGCTGGGCTCCTGCCTTGGCGGGCAGGTGAGGGCATGAGAGCAACCAGGGACTGGGGGAGGAAAAGAAAGCTTTGAGAGAGGAATGGAGGCAGAGCGGGAATGGTGCCCGATGCTGGTGAGGCCCAACTGCCTGGAGGCTGCAGTGCATGGGGGAGCTCGGGCTCGGGGCTCTTAGGCTGAGAGTTCAAGACCCGGCCCCCACCGCGAGGGCCATAACTTCTCTCTCCTTCAGGTTCCCCCCGAGTGAGGGTAGCCGTGAACCCAAGGGCTTGCCCCAGACAGACCGCTGGCATCTGATTCACTTTTCCAAGTGCTGTCCTCTCTGCCATCTCACCTGACTCTCTCAAAGACCCCACCAGGCAAGCAGGGCCCAGCTTTTGTCCTCTCCTGACCCTGAGAGCCACACTGTTAACTGGCAGACCGGCCCTCCACAAACAGGGTGTGTCTTTCAAGACCCACAGTTTAGCTTTAAGACTCAGGTGGACTTTGTATTCCGCGCCATCATGGAGTCAAGTGTATTTTCCCTTTTTTTTTTTTGAGACAGAGTCTTGCTCCGCCGCCCAGGCTGGAGTGCAGTGGCCAGATCTCAGCTCACTGCAAGCTCCGCCTCCCGGGTTCACGCCATTCTCCTGCCTCAGCCTCCCAGTAGCTGGGACTACAGGCGCGCACCACCATGCCCAGCTAATTTTTTGCATTTTTAGTAGAGATGGGGTTTCACCGTGTTAGCCAGGATGGTCTCGATCTCCTGACCTCGTGATCTGCCCGCCTTGGCCTCCCAAAGTGCTGGGATTACAGGCTTGAGCCACCGCGCCCGGCCGAGTCAAGTGTATTTTCATCTAAAAATGATAGGCTGGTTGTTTTTACATGGGTACTCTGTGGAGCGGGGCCCACCCTCAGTTCACTACGAAGACATCCCCCCAAGGCTGACATGGATCATGCTCGGAGACCAGGTAAAAGGGGCCTGGGAAGACTCAGAGAGGAACTCTGGGTGCCTCAAGGCATGACTGCAAGGAAGACTTGGCACCTCGGGAAGCCCAGATGTGGGCTTGGAGATGGAGCGCAGGAGAAAGGGGCAGAGCGGGGAGTGTTGTTTGTCAGGCAGCCCCAGCCCTCAGGGAGCTCCTCTGTGTGCCTAGCACAGAGTGTGGCCTGGCAGGGACGTGGAGAAGAAGGCCTGGCCCTGCCCCACCCTCACAAGGATTCCCGTCTGGCAGGCAGGGAAGACAGAAACTGGCACCCGAACCACCGAAAGGATGACTCACTGGCTCAGCAGGCACGAAGGTCTGCACAGGCACGAGAAACACATGGTCAGGGCACAGCCCCACACGGGGCTTCGGCTACCTTAGGAGCATTTTATTTTTTTATTGAGAGATTTCAATGTTTAAATATAATTAGTAAATTTTTTTTCTCTAACAACTTTTAATTTTGAAAAATTTCAAACCGAAAAATTGAACAAATAATACAATGATACCACCCACTGAATTCACTAATTATTAACATTTGTGCCACATTTGCTGTCTGTCTCTATGTGTATGTATTTTATTTTTTTCTGAACCATTTGAGGATAAATTACAGTCATCATGACACCTCACCCTTATATATGTAGCTGGTGTCTCCTAAGAACAAGCCATTCTTCTACCTATCCATGGTGTCATGGTCACACTCAGGAAATTTCACATTGATACAATATTATTATTTTTATTTTTTTGAGATGGAGTTTTGCTCTTGTTGCCCAGGCTGGAGTACAGTGACGCGATCTGGGTTCACTGCAACCTCCACCTCCTGGGTTCAAGCGATTCTCCTGCCTCAACCTCCCGAGTTGCTGGGATTACAAGTGTACACCACCACATCCGGCTAATTTTTGTATTTTTAGTAGAGATGGGGCTGTTGGCCAGGCTGTTCTCGAACTCCTGGCCTCAGGTGATCCGCTCACCTCAGTCTCCCAAAGTGCTGGGATTACAGGTGTGAGCCACTGCACCCAGCTGATACAATATTATTATCTAGATATGTTACAAAATCAAATTTCTCCCAGTGGTCCCAAAAGCGACCTTGATGGCTTTATTTTACCCCAGAAAGAATCCAAGCAAGGATCATATATTTAATTTAGTTGTCAGAATATTTTCTATCTTAAGCTGGAAGGCAGCTACATGCGTGTTGTTATTCTTTGTGCCTCTTTGTAGTTCACTATTTTAAGTAATTTTTAAAGAACTACTTTCAGTCACAAGTGTGAATCAGTTCAACTCTTATTTACAGATGTGAATCACCAGGAACAGTAGCCAATCCCCACATCCTTTCTGTTTGGCTTTGGGATGTAACTCATCACTGACATCTGAATGCAGGTGTGTTCCCAGTCCTAGAAATGGACTGTGTCCTGATTGCAGTTTAACACGTTTTGGGGACACCTCCCTGACTGGCCCCAACCTGTCCAGTTAGACTCCTCCTGTCCTCTGGAGGTCATCAAAGACTGAGGTTGCAAAGGGCTTCTCTGTTTGCAGAGTAAACAGAGGGGGTTGTGATGTCAACAGAGTACAGCTCAAGTACAGCAGATGCTTAAAAAGCAAAGTGAGATCTGCCTCTGATAATGGGGCCTGGGTTGATAAGAGGAGGAACTGGAGGGACACAGTTCCTTCCTCAAGAAGCTGGTAGCTCACCCGCACTAGATGCCCTACCTGAGCTATGGAGGAGGGGGAAAGAGAAAGAGAAGGAGAGGGAAGGGAGAGAATGTTTTTTGGTCGAATCCTCACTGCCACACTGGAGGTGGGTTTCATGATCCCCATGGTGGAGGTAAGGAAGCTGAGGCCTGAACCAGTAGGCAGAGTTGGCAACAGAATCCATCAGGTGCCAGGGTGCTGAGAGTTTGCAGAGAAGAGAGGACAGTTAGCCAAAGCAGGTAGAGAAGAGAGGATGACAGGGGTAGGTGGGTGCATAGTGGGCATGGGCCTGGTGAGGTGGTGGGGTAAGGCCTGAGGGGGTGTGGGGCTGGATGCCCCTCCACTGGAACTGGAGACCATTTCCTAGCTCTGGGTCTCAGGGTCATGGAAAATGATGATAAGAAGGCAGGTAAATTCATAGGATCAGCTTCAGAGGTGCCTTGAACAAGTAATTAAATCCTCAATGGGTCTCACTTTCCCATTTATAAAATGGGAGCATAGCAGCCCCCTGAGGTGTGCTGTGAGGGCAGATGAGCTCGTGCCCAACGCCGCTGGGCTGCACTGGTTGAAGCCAGCAGATTTGGCCAGGATGGGGACAGCAGGGCCTGAGCTGGGAGGGTAGAGGCCCAGGTGGGGCAGGTAGAGGCCTAAATGGGATAGGTGGAGGCCTGGGTGACACAGGTAAAAGCCTAAGTGGGACAGGTGGAGGCCTGGGTGACACAGGTGGAGGCCTAGGTGGGACAGGTGGAGGCCTAGGTGGGGCAGGTAGAGGCCTGGGTGACACAGGTGGAGGCCTGGGTGACACAGGTGGGGGCCTAGGTGGGGCAGGTGGAGGCCTGGGTGACACAGGTAGAGGTCTAGGTGGGACAGGTAGAGGCCTAGGTGGGACAGGTAGAGGCCTAGGTGGGACAGGTGGAGGCCTAGGTGGGGCAGGTGGAGGCTGAGGTGGGACAGGCAGAGGCCTAGGTGAGGCAGGTGGAGGCCTGGGTGGGACAGGTAGAAGCCTAGGTGGGACAGGTGGAGGCTTAGGTGGGACAGGTGGAAGCTGAGGTGGGACAGGTGGAGGCCTAGGTGGGGCAGGTGGAGGCTCAAGTGGGAAAGGTGGAGGCCTGGGTAGGACAGGTGGAGGCCGAGGTGGGACAGGTGGAGGCCGAGGTGGGGCAGGTGGAGGCCTACGTGGGACAGGTAGAGGCCGAGGTGACACAGGTGGAGTCCTAGGTGGGACAGGTGAGGCCTAAGTGGATCAAGGGGAGGCCTAGGTAGGAAAGGTGGAGGCCTGGGTGGGCAGGTGGAGGCAGGAGTGCTGGCAGGAGTACTCACGTAGCCGCAGGCCCGGCAGTGGTGGCGACGGCGCGTCAGAGCGTTGAAGGGCTCCTGGCAGCGCATGCACATGGTCACCATCTTGTCCCGGACCCACTGTGGTGCTCGGAGGCCCAGCTCCTCAGATTGCAGCTGTGGGTTAAGGGGAGTTGGGCAGGAATGGGCCTTTGGTGACCCTCTTCTGCCCATCCTCCGAGGACCCGAGGACCCGTGTCCACCTGCTGTGGCAGGGATTCTGTGTGTTGGGCTTCCCTGGGGCTTTCACAGGAAGCTGACTGACCTGATCGAGGCCTTATGATAGGTTAGTTACCATTATTCCCATTGTATAAGTGAGGAAACTGAGACCCAGAGAGGTCAAATGACTCAGCAGTCACCCAGCAAGCCAGAGTTGAGCTCAAATCTGAACTCAAACCACAGATATCCTCCCCAGCCCCTACCCCACTCGCCTTCCATCTTCCCTGAGACTTTACATTTGTCAGACACTTTCAAACCCAAAACCCTGCTGCTCCCTGCAGCTGGAGCTGCAGAGATATGAAACCCTTCCCCATGACAGCTGTACAGAGAGGCTCCCAAAGGAAGCGTTGCTAATGGGGAATGCTTAGGCACTGAGTCAGGGGATGTGCTGTGAGGGCTTCCCCTGGTCCCTTCAGTCTCTCCTGGCAGGTGACATTCCCTGTCCCTCCAAGCTGGTACAAGTAGAACAGAGAGGGAACAAGCTCTGTTTGGGTTGGTGGCTCCAGCAACGGATGAAAAAGCTTTCATTTACCTCCTGCTCCTGGGTGTCTCCCTCAGGCCCCTGGGCCGCAGCCTTGAAGGTTTCATTCCGCTTCTCAATTTGGTCAATGGCTGCTTGGAAGGCCTGGGGTGCAGGGAGGAGGAGGGTTGGGGCTTGAGGTGTGGGAGGGAGGGGTTGCTCCTCTGTCCATCCATTCACACATGCAACAGACAGGGGTGAAAGCCCACTAGGTGCCAGGAGCTGTATTCTACACACACACAGGCTACCTTATCAGAGGAGAAACTACCAACCCCAGGTTACAGATGTACAAACTGAGGCTCAGAGAGGGTAAGTGACTGGCCCTGGACTGCCCAGCTGGGCAATGAGAAGCAGCAAGATAGGAACCCAGATCCGTCTCCAAACTACCACAGAGCAGCTCCTTAGGAAGAGCAGGGAGCAGCTGGGCACACGCAGGTGTGGGAGCGTGCATACACACACACGCATGCACACACAAACATATACACACACAAAGACACACACACATGCACGTACACACACACAAACACAGACACACACACACAAACACATGCACACACACGCATGCACACACACACATACACAAACACACACATGCACACACATGCATGCACACACACAAACACACACAGACATGCACACACAGATGCACACACATGCATACACACATGCACACACACACATGCATACACACACCACTCCCTGACCCTCAGCCCGAATAGGCTAGGGAGAATCCCAGGAGCTTCATCAAGATAACCCATTACTGCGAAAGAAAAAAAAAAAAAAGAAAGGAAAAAGACTCCCGGAAGCCCTGGAGCGTTCCCATACCTGCATCCAGGAAATCATTTCCTCCTGGGACCTGCTCGGAAAGTGAACACAGGTGTTGAAGAGATCAGCCCCTCCCAGTTTTCATGCCTGGCCCTGGGCTGCCACCCCAGCTCCTTTACCGGGCATGCAGCTCCAGGCTGCGCTGCTTCCCAGACACCAGGAAGGAGTGGGGGAACTCAGCATCCATCAGCTCCCGCACCTGCCGAGAGGAAGGAGGCAACCGGCTCAGACTCGCCATACCCCAGGTCCTAGGCGCAGCCCTGTAGAGAGGAGGGAGGTGGATTGTGCCCAAGGGACATTCAAATTCTAGAGACAGGGATGCAGAGCTTGTTCTCCACCTCCCTAATCCTGTTGAGCCAAGCGAATGCTCCTACAACTGGGCCTCCCTCCAAGCAAATGGACCTATGGCTCCTGGAATTTTAGCAGCAGCTAAGTTGACCCAGTGTGAGGTGGAGATGACAATTTCTGACAATAGATTCAACAAAAAAGGGGCAAAAGAAGGATTCCACCCCAGGTTTTCAGCCCCCAAGGGTAAGATGGAAGAACATCTATTTCCATCCTACCCCCAGAGTCCTGTAAGCACACTTCCTCCAGACAGTGTGGAGAGAGATTTGCAAAGAGAACCGAAGACACAGGCCGAGAGCACAAGAGCCTCTGTGTGGGGGAACTTCGTTGCCATTAAATTCCTTGAACACTTGAACACCTCTGCTGCCTCCCATGCAGTGGCCAGGTCTTTGCGCACTTCCAGGGCAGCTCACCATAACCCAGACAGCACTGAGTACAAGCACATCCTTCCCCAGCTTAGTCCTAGTCTGCAGCCTCACTCCCCAGTCTTTGCCTTAGAAGGGGCTGATGTGATTTGGATTCGATGCCCTTGGCACTGGAGAGGTGGTCATGTGGAAAGAGGTATTTGGGAAAGAGCCAAATACCTCTTTGTGTGCAAGGGATGAGGGGCTGGATCTGGGCAGAATGGGACAAACCTGTGGCTCAAAGGCCAGTTAGGAAGCAGCATCATAGATGGTCCTGGCCTGCCCAGGTGCACTGGAGAGACAAAAGAGGTTTCTAATTGGGTCAGGGAGAGGGGAAAGGGAAAAGAAGGGAGAAATCCCAGGTTTGCAGTCCAGAAATAGGAAGAAATATCATGCTTTTGACAGAAAAAAGGGAACTGGGAGCTCCTGACCTGAGGGTCTAGGCTGCCCCAGGGATGTTCATACAGAGGCTTCCAGCTCCCCCGCAGGTTTCAAGAGGAATTTCCCAAGCTCTGCTGAGGTGAGCCTCAACCACTCTCCCCAGGGCTGGGTCAATTCAATCCCCTGCTAGTCCATACTGTACCTTTGTAATAATTAGTACAGGACAGCCTTCCTCAAAACACTTTACTGACATCTGTTGGCAAACTGGCATAATACCTAGATATTGTTAGAACAAGACATTTGACTGCCATCTGCCGGACAATTCTCACTACAAATATACCATCTATGATACTGTATCAAAATCTGCTAATCTGCAGTTGGCTGCAGAAGACAACCTCTTAGATGAGGTATCCTTGTGCAGCGTACAACCTGCACAACTGTACGTGGAGCCCCTGGATATGTGTGCCCACACCCCTTCCTTCTTCCCAGGCTGGTCCTGTGTGGGATGGCAAAAATACTAAGACCAAGTCAGACCTTGGGCAGAATCAGCTACTGTGAACTAGGCCTCCCTGACACCTAGGAAGGAGGAGGCCAGGGAGTCATAGGCCCATAGGAACCATCATGATGGTCAAAGGTGAGATTTGCCTCCAAACCTCAGACTCAGAAAATAGTTCCTGCACAGAAGTAGGGTGAGTGGACAGCTCTGCACTTGCCAAGCCCATGCCATCCAGGAGAGGGTGCTCTGCGGCTGCTGGAGTATCAGACATGCTAGCCAAGACTAGTAGACTCCAGAAACCCAGCACGCACAGGGCCAGTGAGCTCTCAACACACACCCAAAGCATCTGATGCTCTCAGGCTCAGCTCTCTCTGTTTTCTCTCTATGACTGTTTTGGTTTCTATATTTCTTAGCCTTCCTATCTGTCGATCTCTATTTTTCTATGCCTGGGCCTCTGACAGTCCTTTGGCAGGGCCACCTGTCTCCATTTCTCTGTCTGTAGCTCTCCATAAACCTGCCTTTCTCAGCCTCATTCACCAAGGACTCCAGACATACAAGCCTGCACACGCCCTGGTCTATGGGACATTCTGGTCCCGTTAGGATGGAAAGCTACATGCCAGGGCCAGGGCTGCACTGGTAAAAGACTTCAGTCAGCTCAGGTGTAGGGGTGAGCAGTGAACCCATGTTCCCTCATCAGCCTTCATCATTCCCAGGCTGCACGCCACCCGCAGGCCCTGGATTGCTCTAAATGCCAAGCAATCCCAGTCAGGAGCAGGGAAGGGGCTCTTTTGCTGGGGTCTCTGGAGGCCCCAGGGGCTCTAGAGGGTAGAGCATTCTGGTTCAACTCCTGCCTGCAGCTGCCTTCTGGGGCTGAAGCAGGTAGGGGTGATGGTGGATGAGAGAGTGCCAAATGGGCCAGACCAGACCTCTGCTTCTTCCAGCCCCAGCCCTCAGGACACACCAGGACTCAGGAGCCAGCAGAGAGGGCTGGTTAGGAAGCTTCTCTGACCATGTCCTCCATGACGCCAGAAATTCCATCAGAGGTGTTAACCCTCTGGATTGAAGCCTTAATAGGCGACAGCAGAGCGTGGTGATTAGATGCAGAAGCACCAGCCTTTGTTACACCTGCGTCTTAATCCTGGCTTGGTCACTCAAACTAGCATTTGCAATATGACCTTCAAGCAAGTTACTCAAGTTAGAAAGGTTTTCTAGGGCCTTGGTTTTCTCATGTTTAAAAATGGGATTAACTACAGATACACTCACACACAGGCAGGCTGTACCAGGCTATTCACTGCAGCCTCATTTGCAGCTGCTGATAACTGAAAACAATCTAAATGTCTCTCAGCAGAAGACTGAAGAAATTCCGGTGCATCCGCACAGTGGGACGCAATGCAGCTGGGCAGAAGGATGAGGAAGCTCTCAAGTACAGGGACACCTCAGTCTCCAGCATTTGCAGTTAGTTAAAACAAGCAAAGTGCAGAAAAATGTGTAGAGTATACCACTGCTTCTGGTATAAATGAGGAAACAATCCTATTATATATTATTTGTTTGCTAGGCGAAGACCACCTCTGGAAGACCTCACGAGAAGCAAGGGTTGCCTTCAGGAAGGGGAACTAGGGAATAGAGTGGGGAGGAGACTTTCATTGTATATATTTTTTATATTATTTGACTTTAGAATGTGTATAATCTGTATTTTTTAAGTAGTAAAATTAAAATATTTTTAAAAGATAAAAAACAGGCTGGGTGTGGTGACTCACACCTGTAATCCCAGCACTTTTGGAGGCTAAGTCAGGTGGATCACTTGAGGTCAGGAGTTTGAGACCAGCCTGGGCAACGTGGTGAAACCCCATCTCTCCTACCAAAAATACAAAAATTGGCCGGCATGGTGGCTCGCACCTGTAGTCCCAGCTACTTGGGAGGCTGAGGCAGGAGAATCGCTTGAACCCAGGAGGCGGAGGTTGCAGTGAGCCGAGATTGTGCCATTGCACTCCAGCCTGGGCAACAGAGTGAGACTCCGTCTAAAAAAAAAAAAAAAAAAAAAAAAAAAAAAAAAAATTCCAGAAGATTCTAACAGCCTCTGCATCATGGGTCTGTCAGGAGGATCTGGTGGTTCCCCCATGGGGACACCCAGTCAATGGGCTCCATGACGGACTACTGGCCCTGCTCATTTGCCATAATCTCTGGATGAAGTAGATGGGGACACACATAAGCCAGCCGCTGAGCTGACACTGGAGACCTTTCCTACTCAAAACGTGGTCTGCGCTCCTACAGTATCAGCGTACACTGCCCAGGACACATCTCATTTCATTTAATTCCCACAATCCTGCAGGTGGAGTCAGTTGTCAATCCATCTTAACTGGGAGCTGGTTGGAAATGCAGGATCTCAGGCCCCCTACCACCTAGACCTCCTGACTCAGAACCTGCATTTTCACAAGATGCCCAGAGCATTCTCACACACATGAAAGTTTTCAAAGCAGTGGTATAAACAGTAGGGAAAGCAGAGAAAGGCCCAGCTGGCTCATGCACTGCCCCAAAGGGAGGGCCAGGCATGTGGGAAGCTGGGAAGGACGGAGCAGGAGGGCTAGGAGCCCAGAGGGGAGAGCTCTAGCCCCACACTCTTCCATCTCCACATTTGCCCAGGCCCTGCAGGGGTTTGGTTCTCTGATTGAGAACCTGGTTGGCCCCTCCTGTTACTCCCTGTACTTAGTCCCACCCTTGAGGTGGAGCCCAGTGGTGTTCAGGGGGCCTCTTACCTTCATCCCGGCCACATCGATGCGGGTCCTCACCTGGAACTGGGCACCCACCTGGATCACCCTGGGCACGCAGTAGAGCAGCATGTTGTTGAACTGCAGGAGACACAGGTGTGAGTGGCCTGTGACAGGGCAGGGAGGCCGCCTAGGTGGGGCTTCTCCGAGGGTGGGCTGAGCACCACTGGACCTCCCTCCCCTTTGACCACACTCTGGCCAGCTCGCAGGACGTCACAGGTGATGATGCGGGTGATGAGGAAGGGGCTGTCAAGCTCCCGATTCCCCTAGGATGGTTACTGAAGGGTCACCCTACAAGGGACCATAGCAGACCTTCAGAAAGCTACAAGGCCTTTCTCAACAGGGGCTCAGGATGGTAGGGGTTTACAAGAGGTTTTAGCTCCATCCCCCAGACCTCCAGGCAGGACCGCCTTTCCAGATCTCAGGAGATCCCCCAGCTTCTTCCATGCAAATCCAGGGCAATTCTTCCTAGTAGCTAACCTTACTCCCTTCTGCTGTGTACTCTCTAGAGCACAGATTAATACCACAGGCTTTGGAGCCAGACCAGGTTCAAACTCTGACTCTGTTGCTTCCTAGGACATGTCTGGGAAACCTGTAGGTTGGAAATCTCTGAGGCTTGGAGGCAGCAGGTGACCTGTCCAAAGTCATCTGGGTGCCAAAGCAAAAAAGGATAGAGAAGCAGTCTCTTCCCTATCCCCCTGCAGTGCCAGGTAGAGGCCAGGTAGCATGACTCAGGCCAGAGTGGCTCCACTTCTCTCCCTGGTGTGGAGAGGAGCTCCCAGCACCCTCCTACCAAGAAAAGATAGCGCTCCATGGGGTCGTTGCGGCGGAAGGAGATCTTGAAGACCGGGCCCTCACGGAGCAGGGTGTTAGAAGGGTCTACTATGTCGTCCTCGAGGCCCAGGCGCTGGTACACCTCCCACAGGTCCTGCAGCCGCTCCTGGGGGGTTGGGGTGCGTCCTCAGTCAAGTCTGGGCAGGGCTCACCTGCTTCTGGAAGGCTTGCCTTGTGGGGACGGGGATTGGGGTGTGAGAGCAAGGGCAGCAGTGGGATAGGTGTCATGGGTGGGACCAGGCTGAGACTTGCAGGGAGGGGGACAGGGCTCCAGGGGAGGGCGGGCTGCTCACCATCTCAGTGATGGCTGCATTGGAGTGCTGGGCAGCTGAGAAGATCATGTCCAGGGCTTCTGAAAGGGGCAGGGCCAGAGTTTATTCCCTGAAAATCGGGGCTGGTGGCTGGGGCAGGAGGTCCTTGAAGTTCCACAAAGGGCCCTCAGGACCTGCCATGACAGCCCCCAGGAGCAGCCCTGCCTGTGCAGCCCAGCCATGGGGTGTCTGAATGGTGGCAGCCTCCCAGGGCTGAGAGACTGGAAGCCACTGAACGTTAGTCATTAGGTGTTTGGCTTTGGTGACTCTCACTGCTCCCCAAAACAAGCCAGACCTAGAGGGTATAATGGAAGGAATATGGACTTTGGCATCATATAGGCATGGGTTCAAATTCCAGTTCTGCTACTTTCTGGCTGTGTGACCTTGAGCAAGTCACTAAACCTCTCTGGGTCTTAGTGTCCTCATCTGTGAAAAATGGCTAATGCTATGGATAATGTGTATGAAGTGCCAGCACTTGATATTGATGACTGATGGTTGTCATAACTATTTTAGCAGGAGCTCAATAAGTATATGGGAATGACTTAGGCCTCCCCAGCCCTCTGGGACCCCTGGGGGTGTCCTCACTCTGAGCATCGGCCTGGTCTGGGGCCTGGGCTGGCAGCTTCTGGATGTACTCCTTGAGCAGCAGCTCGTAGCGTGGAATTCTCTGCACTGGTTCCAGCATGTGGTGCTGCAGGGTCAGGCTGCCCGAAGCCTCGCTGCTCTTGGGGAGGGATGCGGGGAACAACAGGGAGAGGGTGAGAGAAGGGAGGTGGGTCAGGCTGTCCCTGAGGGCCAGACAAGTGGGCAGGGGCCTGTGGAAGCAGCTGAGCCTGGGAGATGCCCTAAATCACTCAAGGCAACCTGAGCCACTGCATGCTGGGAGTGGCAATGCTGACTCCAGCCCTCCTGCAGCCTCACCTGGATGCGAGTGAGAACCTCCTGGAAGAGTGGAGACTTCTCGGTCCAGGTGGCCAGCAGCTCAGCTGCTCGCTCAAAGTTCTTGACATACTCACTGTACATCTTCAGGAAGGGGGCCAGCTTCTGTATCACGTCGCCGATGCGGGGGTTGGCTGTCCTGCAGGAGGGGCACAGGGATTGCCCTCAGCCTAGAGACCTCCTCCCGACTCTAGGTAGGGCCAGGCAAGGCCAGGTTCCCTGAATCCCCCAAAGCAAGCTTTTCATGGCAATTCTGGGTGTGGGCGGGGCACAGGGGTGTCATCCTCACAAGCATGTGCCCCTCTACTCCTTAGACTATACGCCTCCTGAGGCCAAAGACTGTTCTGGTCCCAGGTTGGCCTCATCCACAAGGCCCAGCACAGTGTTGAGCCCACAGCAGGTGTTCAGTAATTGCTCAATGCTTCATTATGTAACAATAACAAGGGCCACCTGCCAAGCACTACCCAGAACATGCTGCATGTCTCATTCCATGTAATTCTCAACCCTGCAGGTGGGGACAGCCACTAGCCCATCTTAGAGGTGAGGAAGTGGAGGCTCAGAGGCGCAAGAACTTCTCCAGGATTGGCCAGCCACAGTGGCTTACACCTGTACTCCCAGCACTCTGGGAGGCCTGAGGCAGGCAGATAGCTTAAGCCCAGGAGTTCAAGACCAGCCTGGGCAGCGTGGTGAAGTCTCATTCCTTGCCCCTGATGCTAAAAAAATATATATATATAAAATATATAAAATACATAAAATGTCATAAACATAAAATGTTTTTATAAAACATTTATTTTATAAAAATAAATATAAAAAATATAAAAATATACTGAAATATATAAAATATAAATATATAAATATATATCAAAATATCAAAATACATAAATATATAATACATTAAAAAATATAAAATAATAAATATATAAAAATTTATTATATATAAAATATATTATATATAAAAATATATACATATAAAATACATAATATATAAATACATTAAATATTATATATGCATATATGAACATATAAATATATAACTATGTATATAAATATATAAATATGTATATATAAACATATAAATATGTATATATGTTTATATATAAGTATATATAAATATGCATATATAAATATATATAAAAAGATATATAATATATTATATATTAGATATATTATATATTTATGCATATAAATATATAAATATATGTTTATATATAAGTATATATAAATATGCATATATAAATATATAAAAAAGATATATAATATATTAGATATTAGATATATTATATATTTATGCATATAAATATATAAATATATCTTATATATAATATATAATATACTATATGTTATATATAATATAAATATATAATATGTTATATATTTATACATATTATAGATGTATATATATTAAATATATATTATATATTAAATATATTTATACATTTAAATATATAAATATATATTTTATATAACATATTATATAATATATTTTTATATTAAATATATTGTATGTAATGTATTAAATAATGTATATATTTATATACTTATATATAAATATATAGATATACATATTTATATATACATATTTATATATTTAATGTATTTATATAACGTATATTCTATAATATATATTTATATATTATACATGTATTATATGTAATACATGTATTATATATATATTATATATATACACACACACACAGAACTTTTCCAGGATCAGCCCATGGCAGGACTTGCTAGAGCAGAGCAGCAAGGAGCCATGGTCTGGGAGTGAGGCTTCCTGAGCCTGATTCCCGAGATGCACAAATCACGCTAGCTCTGTTCGGGCAAGTCACTTAACCTCTTTGTACCCTAATTTTCTCATTGAAAAAAATTGGAATGATGGTAGGAGATCTTATAGGGTTTTTCTTTTCTTTTCTCTTTTCATTTCTCTTTCTCTCTTTTTTTTTTTTAAAGACAGGGTCTCATTCTGTCTCACAGGCTGGAGTGCAGTGACGCGATTTTGGCTCACTGCAACCTCCGTCTCCCGGGTTCAAGTGATTCTCCTGCCTCAGCCTCCCCAGCAGCTAGGATTACAGGCACATGCCAAAGTGCCCGGCTAATTTTTTGTATTTTTAGTAGAGACAAGGTTTCACCATGTTGACCAGACTGGTCTCGAACTCCTGACCTCAAGTGATCCACCCACCTCGGCCACCCAAAGTGCTGGGATTACAGGCGTGAGCCACCACGCCCGGCCTTTTCTTTTCTTTTCTTTTTTTTTTTTTTTAAGTCAGGGGTTTATCTTTGTCACCCAGACTGGAGTGCAGTGGGACGATCATGGCTCACTGCAGCCTCAACACTCCGGGCTCTAGCAATCCTCCAACCTCAGCCTCCTGAGCAGCTGGGACTACAGGTGTCTGCTACCATGCCTGGTTAAGTTTTGTGTTTTTGGTAGAGATGGGGTTTTACCATGTTGCCCAGACTGGTCTCAAACTCTTGAGCCCAAGTGATCCACCCTCCTTGGCCTCCCAAAGTGTTGGGATTACAGGCGTGAGCCACTAAACCCGGCTATTCTTTTCTTAAAAAAAAAAAAAAAAAAGAGTTTATTATAAATGTTTTAAGCAATCTTTAGTAGCCATCTCTGAAAACAAGAGGGTTTCTTGCACAACCATGATGCCATCATCACACAGCAGGCTGATAGGAAGATTGAGTGAGTTAATAGGTGGAAAACCCAAGGCTAGTCCTGTAGGAAGCCCTCAGTTAGCACTGGCTATTTTCACTGTTCCCAAAGTCACCTGGTCACTTGACTTGGCCAGGTCCTGATCCACCCCTTTCCCCAGGAAGTAGTCTGCACACATACAGCCTCTCAGGGCGCATTCACCCAAGCCCCTCACTGTGCAGACAGACCAAGCCCCGGGGAGGAAACTGTCATGGCCACACAAGAAGGGCCTGGCCCTAGGAGGCTGAACCCAGTGCCCTGGGGGCTCTCCCCACCTCCACCTGGCCAGGGCTGTGATCTGAGACCTCAGGGGCTCCCAGAGGACCTCACCAGTCATCCAGGCGCCTCTGCAGCTCTGGGAGGAAGAACTGAGAATGGAACTGATAGATGGAGGAGATGTTGGAGAAGATGACCCTGACCACGTCCTCGGGGAAGGCCTTGCTCCTGCGGGCCGCCCTCAGCAGCTCCTGGAAAAACACCTGTAGCCGCCACCACTGGTCACTCACTGCAGTGACAGGGAGCCACCCACACACCAGCCTACTGCATGCTTCCACCTTCCTGATCTCCCGGCATCCTCACAGCAACCCCAGGAAGAGAAGGCAGGGGAGGTTGTGTTCTGGCCATTTTACAGATAGGCAAAGCCTAGAGATGCAGGGACTTGGCCAAAGACTGGAAGCTGATGAATGCCATAAACAGGCCCAACTTGGGTCTATGGAGGTCTTGGACTTCATCAGAATAGAGCTCCCTGCGACGATGAATAACCCTCTAGCCTTAGGAGTCCTTAAACACTATGAAAGGTAAGGTCATTGTGAGGTTGTGGGCATTGAGATGACAGATGAGGATATGTGCAGGCCTGCAAGGGTCAGCTGGTGTGTTCTTTGCTATATTCGGGGGCCAGCCTGGGCACCACGGGCAGAATAGGGAGTGCTGTTAACAAGACTTCCTGATTCTACCCCAACCCCAGTCGTTGAGGTTGAAGGGCTAAGGCTTCCTGGAAGCCTTAGCCAGGGGTCCTGACTCAGCTGTGGTGAGCGGGGTGGGAAGGCTGAGAAGCAGTCAGGTGAGGAGACCCAGGGCTGGGGCTCTGGACGGGGGTGTCCTGGCCACTGGCCTGGTCTAGCAGGTGGAGGCGCGCCACATAGGCCTGCTCTGTCTCCAGCAGCTCCTGGACGATCTTCTCTGGCTCCTGCGGATGATTGGAGGGGAGGAAAGAAGAAAAAGGGGAAAGACAGCTTTGGTCTCCTCTGATGGGGACCTCAGTTCAGTCTCCAAAGTTGCTGCAGTGAAGCACACCTCCCGGGATTCATGCCTCCCGCAGTGCATCCGGGCCGGCCCTGGGATGGCTTTCACAGAGCATGCAGCTGAGTAAGGCTGTGCCAGTCCTCAGCCTTAGCCTTAAGAGTCCTGGAAGCTTCCACCTGTGCTGTCTTAGGAGCTGTGAACACTACATCAAGGGGTCTGGCACCTCTGATAGGGAGACCTCATGGACAGGCCACATGGAGAGGAGAGGCCTGGAGAATACACGGAGAAAGAGCCCAGCCCTGCCAGCATCCCAGCTGAGCCCAGTCTTCTGGCTGTCCCTGCCCAGATGCCAGACTTGTGAGCTGAGCTGTCTTGGGCATTCCAGCCTCAGCCACCCTCTGACTGCAGCTACTTGAGAGACCCTGTTAGGAACTAAACTGTGTCCCCCAACCAAATTCCTGTGTTGAAGCCCTAACCCCCAATGTAAGTGTATTTGGAGATGAGGCCTTGAATGAGGTAACTGAGGTTAAATGGGATGATAAGAGTAGGGAACTAAACTGGTAGGATTAATGTCAGAAGAGGAAGGCACACCAGGGATGACCAAGAAATGGCCATGTAAGGACACACTGAAAAAGTGGCCGTCTTCAAGCCAAGAACAGAGACCTCCCCAGAAATCAAACCTGCTGGCACCTTGAACTTGGCCTTCCAGCCTCCAGAACTGTGAGAAAATAAATGTCTGGTGTTGAAGTCTAGGGTATTTTGTTACGGCAGCCCAAGTAGAATCATACAGACCCCCAAGTGAGGCCAGCAGAAAAACCTCCTGGCAGCATCCCAGGCAACTCACAAAATGTGAGAAATAATAAACAGTTACACTCAGCCCCTACGTTTTTTCTATTTTTTGTTTTGTTTTTTGTTCTTGAGACAGAGTCTTGCTCTGTCACCCAGGCTGAAGTGCAGTGGCATGATCTCAGCTCACTGCAATCTCCACCTCCTGGATTCAAGTGATTCTCCTGTCTCAGCCTCCTGAGTAGCTGGGATTACAGGCGCCCACCACCACGCCCGACTAATTTTTGTATTTTTAGTTGAGACAGGGTTTCCCTGTGTTGGCCAGGCTGGTCTTGAACTACTGACCTCAGGTGATCCACCCACCTCGGCCTTCCAAAGTGCTGGCACTATAGGCATGAGCTACTGTGTCCAGCCAGCTGCTTTTGAGAAGTTTGTTCAGCAGCGATTGAAAACCAGGACACATCACTATAACCACCATCCCCATTTTACAAATGAGGAAACTGGCACAAAGAGACTCAAGTGACTTGCCCAAGGACACACAGTTAGTAAGCAGAAGTGCTGGGATGTGACTCCAGGGAATTTGGGTGCACAGTATTTGCATGTCAACCCTTGAACTCTACAGATGAGAAAACTGCAAGCCACAGAAGAAATCAGACCGGCTTTAGTCTAAGGGCAGGACAATTCACACTCAGACCTCTATTTCTAGGTTGAGATTGTTGTCTCCTCCAGTGGGTAAACTGAGGTCCCACCTGAGAAGAGTAATCAGGTTCACAAGCTGGAGACTGTTCCAAGCTGTGTGGCCTTGAATAAGTTCCTTAAAACTGTCTGTGTTTCAACTTCCTTGTCCAAAAACCTCCTACATGAGGGACTCGTGAAGTGATCCAGCACGGTGCGTAGCAGGCAGTCAGTGAATCAAAGACAATTAAGCATGGGGAAATCTAGCTCCCAGCTGACCTCTGGTCACACAAGATCCCCACCTGGGGAACAACTGGCTCTGGCTAGGGAAGAATGTGGAGGAGAGGTCAGGGAGAACTCCCCACCACAGCACCCCACACCTCTACCCCAGCCCTCAGGCACCTGCATCCCCGATCCTGAGAGGGTCACAGGCTGGCAAGATTTCCTCCAGGCTCCGCTGGACAGCTTGTTCTTCAGGGAGTTCAGGTACCTCCTGCTGACTGTCCTGGGCTCAGACCCCATGGCCTCCCCAACATTCAGCTTCTCCCATGGACCTGGGGACTTGGGAGGCCTGCACTCAGGGTGGTGATGTGTGTCCTCTAGCCTGTGGCCTCTGGGTGCTGCTTCTGGAGTCCTGAGGAGAAGAGACAGACCTGAGGGTTTCCTCCCTGGAGATCAGGGAAAACAGCAGCAAGTCCCTGGTGTGGATGTGGTTGCCTGGTGCAAATCTCCAGTGCAGGGGATCCTGGGTGCCTGGCTTTCTTTGGGAACATGCTAAGTAAGACTTTCACTTCTCTCCCAACACATTCTTGGGGGTAACTCAGTGTTCAAAATGAGTCAGGGTGGACTGTATTTTATTTTCTGGGGAACTACGTACTTCCTTGTTTAAAATGAAACCACAGTGTCCAGGAATCCTTTCTGTATATAGGGGTTTTTAAGCGGTACCCCCTGGATCATCCTCACCTTTGGACCTCACCTCTGTTTTCAGTTTCCAAATCAGTAACCTATATACATCAAGGGAAGGTGGGAGCCACAGAACAATCTAAAGTGAGAGTAGGCCTGCAAAAGCTGGGGCTTTTCAACGGGATCAACACTCTCCGCATGTACAGAAACAGGAAGACCCAGCCCAGCAGCAGATTCTCTGTTCTCCCAGGGATGGACCTTCATAGGGCACCTTTATTGCCCTGTGTACTGGGTTCTGCAAGCCAGTCAAATTCTTTAGGTAACAGAGCCTACCCTTGCTGAATATACCCAGCATTGCCCTCAGTGTGGAAAGGCTCATGATGACAGCACAGGGCAGGCATCCTTATGAGAAAGACAGGCCAGGAAATGGAAGGCCAAACAAATGCGAAATCTCCAAAACTCCACGAGAAAGGTTTTCATTACCCATATTTTGCAGTCAAGGAAACTGAGGTCTCGACAGGATAAGTAACATGCGGCTCGGAAGTGGCAGAGGTGGGATTCAAATCAGGCAAGTGCTTCCTGAGCCTTCACCCTAACCTGCCCCTCCCCATTTGAGTAAAGGAGAAACAGGTCCGCAGAGTCAAAGTGACTTGCCCCAAGTGACACATTTGGGTTTGTGGCAGTGAGAGCATTGGGACCTAGCGGTGTGTGGCTACTCCAAGGCTCTTCCACCCCTCCCTGGCACCCCAGTCTCTGGTTCCTCAGCCTATGGGTCTGCAGCTCATGGGCGTTGCTGGTTCTCAGGCTTTCTGTTCTACATGTGGTTTCGAGTTCTGCATTTCTGTTCTAGTGTCCCTGGCCAGCTTCTGTTTCCTCTTAGACCCCTCAGTTTCAGATCAGCTGAGGTGCTGGAGACCTCATAAGGAAGACCAGGCCAAGGCAGTTGGCATGGGTCCCCTCACTCTGTAAGGAGTGGCTCTCACCCTCTGGGACCTAACTCCCGTCTAAGGGCTGCCTGCTCCTGCAGGAGTGTCGCCTGGGCAGAGCAGAGCATGCTGAGGGGCTCCACCCAAGTGTGCCTAGTCCATGTCAAGCATGTTGAGTGAGGTGGTGCCATCCACCCACACCCAAGGGGGTGTTGGGCCAGGAAGGCGGCTCCCAAGAGCTGTCCTTGGTGCTGAACAGGACGAGCTTGGCAAAAACCCCGGGAAAGGCAGGGGAGAATCACCCACCTCAGGAAGTTGAAGACTTCTAGGTCTACATCTATGCCATCTCCACCCTGAAGCCTACAGAAAACGTTGCCTGCCATGAGTGGCCTCAATACAGCATCCGGGTCATTCCTAGGACATCTATTGTCTTGCATCTATTGACCTTGCATCATGGTTATTGGATGAGTTCAGCATCCAAATACAGAAACGCTTCTTCATCCTCTACAGTTCCTGTAGGATGCTGTCCTGTGCCGCCCATGTCCCTCCTTCAGGAGTGAGGCCTCCCCACACCATCCCCACCAGCTGCTGGTAGTACTGGGGGCTGACGGGTAATTTATTGGCTGAGTCCCTCTCTGGGAATCACTCTCTGGAAGAGAGAGCTGCCTCACCCAGAGTGTCTTGTCCAGTTCACATGGAGATACAAATACGCAGCCCTCTGCCTCAGTTGGAACAACCAAGAGGCATCCCAGCTCCAGAGCTCCCTGGGACAGGCTGAGGCCTCTGTGGCAGGTGCACTGCAGTTCAGAATCTCCCCCTGCTCAGCCCTGCTTCCCTCACACCCACAGCTGTTGTTCCCAAAGCTCTCCCTGATAAACCACCTGTGGCAAACCTCTGTCTGAATCTATATCCAGGAAACCCTACCTGGGATAGCCCCTAACACAGTCCTGAGCTTAAGAAATGCCTGCAGAATGGATTGATGTCACATATAACACACAACACACACACACACACACACACACACACACAAACACACATGCTCCCAGGGCTACTAATGACTCCACGCATTTGGCCCAGCCTTTTCCCTCCAAATAGACAGCCCAGCATTGCCCCGGATACTTAACTGAAAGCACTTGGCATCCTCACTTCTCTGTGTCTCCATTTCCTCATCTACAAGATGGGAACAGACATACAATCTACCCCTGTTAGGCTGAATGATTAAATTAAATAAGTAGGGACATGAGCCTAGAGTAGGGAGTGCCCTATCAGTAGGCTGCCCATACATTCTGGTTTGCCTCATATGGTCCCAGCTTTACCTGTAATGCCTCCCCTGCAACCACCACATTTTATTGGCATTTACTTTCAGTTTCAATTGTGTGCTGAGTGACAAATTATATGGTTATCCTAATCATAGGGAGTGAATGCTTGGTGAATAGCTACTTTTTCTGCGAGGTGCTGGCAGGCACTGGGTGAGGTCCTGTGCCCACACACGGGCTTTGATCTGCCTGTGCTTGCTCGTAACCACGCCTGTCTGGACTCTCCCAACACATACTGGCACTCTCACACCTGCCTGGCTCCTGGTGTCCCACCAACACTCTCCCATGCTCCAAGGAATCCGTGACCGAGGAACGTGGGGCTGCCCCAGCAGGAGGAGGGTCCAGGGCAGGGCCCAGGGAGAGAGCTGCCAGAAAGGTTGGAGGGTGGCTGCCAGCCCACCATGGTGACCCTCCCACCCCAGCCGCCCATACCTGCTATTCTCCAACACAGTGACCAGGTTGGACACAGACACCAGCTTCTCCTCACTTGCCTCCTTCATCCTGCCAGTTTCCGGGGTGGATCTCAGCTACCCTTGAAGCAGAGAGAGAGGCCTCCAGCTAGCACATGCAGCCACCTTGGCCTGGGACAAATAGGCTAAATCACCTGTGAATCTGTTCTCATCTTTCTTGAGGCTCAGCAGGTCTGCTCTTGGCTTCAGAGTGAAGAAAGAGGAAGTGGTTCCAGAGCCACCCCTGCAGGGGAAAAGCCAGCGCTCCCGCAGTGGGAGGAGCCTACTCGGGCCCCACCTCTCCTTCATGGGGGCTGACCTTTCACGCCTGTAGACCCCAGTTCCAGAAGCCACCTAAGAGGTGGCAACAGGGCCCAGAGGTAGTTTCTGGAGCCCAGTCTGGGCTGGTGCAGTGGTTCGCACCTGTAATTCCACTGCTTTGGAAGGCCGAAGCAGGAGAATTGCTTGAGCCCAGGAGTTCAAGACCAACCTGGGCAACATAGTGAGACACCGTCTCTAAAAAAAAAAAAAAAAGGGCCACCTGGAGCCAGACCCTTGGCTGGTTTCTTGGCCTAGTGGTTCCAGCCAACCACACTTTCTCCCTCGGGGGTCCAGTGGCTTTTACTTGATCTCTTTCTCAGCACCTTTTCTGCATTTGCCCCTGCTCACAGCTGTAAGGAAACAGCGTCTTTTTTATTCTTTAGAGACGGAGTACAGTGGTGGGATCTCGGCTCACTGCAGCTTCTGCCTCCCGGGTTCAAGCTATTCTCCTGCCTCAACCTCCCAAGTAGCTGGGATCACAGGCGCCCACCACCATGTCTGGCTAATTTTTTGTATTTTTAGTAGAGATGGGGTTTCACCATGTTGGTCAGGCTGGTCTTGAACTCCTGACCTCAGGTGATCCTCCTGCCTCAGCCTCCCCAAGTGCTGGGATTATAGACGTGAACCACCGTGCCTGGCCAGGAAACAGCTTCTTTTATTTAAAATAATCACAAACTTGGCAAGGGTGGCAGGGAGTACTGTGATGTTCCCACCTCACCACTGGGGTTCTCTCATTTTAGTTGTTGCTGTCATCACCTCGTTACCCCAAGGGAGGGCAGTTTCCTCCCTGAAACTCAGAGGATAATAATAGCTAACATGCACTCTTTTTTGTGCTTTATGAGTATTTTCTTGTTTAATCCTATAATGACCTCAAGAGGTAGGTACTATTCCTATCCCTGTAGCAGGACGAGCCACAGACAAAACTCCTCAGACACCGGATTAAAGAAGGAAGTGGTTTATTCAGCTGGGAGCGTCAGCAGATTCGCATCTTAAGAGCCGAGTTCCCTGAAAAAGAAATTCTTGGCCTTTTTAAAGGCTTACAACTTTAAGGGGTCCACGTGAAAGGGCCGTGATAAATTGAGCAAGCATGGGAAACGTGACTGGGGGCTACATGCATCAGCTAACAGAACAAAAAGTTTTACAATGCTTTTTTCATACAGTGTCTGGAATTTACAGATAACACAAGTAGTTTAGGTCAGGGGTTGATGTTATTATTATTACTTTTTTTTAAACTCCCAGGGCCAGGTGGTGGTGCCAAGGTTGTCTAGCTATTTATCTTACTTTTGCTTTTTTCCAACTTTTTGCTTTCTCTCTCCTCCTGTCTTGTGAACTAGGCAAGGTGGGGGAAGGAGGGCAGCAGGAGTAGCAGTGGTCTCCTTTCTTATTCCCACTTTACATAGGAAGAAACAGAATCAGAGAGGTTAAGTAACTTGCCCAAGGTCACCCAGGAAGAACACAAGAGAAGCTGGATTTCCAAAGCAAAGGTGGGTGTCCTACAGTTCCAGTAAATGTTCATTGGGAGCCTGGATGACCATGTTCTTGCTGCTCCATCCCCAGGCCTCCCTGCTCCTAGGACATTGAGTTGTCTTTGCCTGTACCACCTGGTCTCCTGGCCTTTACAGAACAAATGGCCGCTGCCTCTGTTCCCCTCCTTCAAGCCCCACAGTCCATTCAGGGCCCTCCCACTGGGCTCTGGTCCAGCCAGAGCTCTCCATTGAGCCTGGTCTTTGTCCTGGAGTGCAGGGCCTGAGCCTCGGTGTTCTTGGTACGTGAAGCTCTGGCACAGCTTCGCGCTCCAGCAACTGTGAATCCCTGGGGCCTCACACGCCCAACAGCCACCCTCACCCCGAGCTTTGCCTGAGTGGTTTCTCCCACCAGATGCTGGGCTCCTGCCCCAAACCCTAAGTTCACTAATCGTCTGTTTTTATTTTTTACTTTTTATTATGGAGAATTTAGAACATATGCAAAACTAGACAGAATTGTATAATGCATCCCATGAACCCCTAATCCAGATCATATAAACCGCAACTCACAGCCAGTCCCCTGTCCCTGCTGCAGTCACATCGACTCTGCCTTCTCATGTCATTTTGAAGAAAATCCCAGATGTCAGATGACATTACCCATAAACATGTTAGTGTGTTTCTAAAAGATAAGAACTCTTTTTTTTCTGAGACTGAGTCTTGCTCTGTTGCCAGGCTGGAGTGCAGCGGCGCGATCTTGGCTCACTGCAACCTTCGCCTCCCCGGGGTTCAAGCGATTCTCTTGCCTCAGCCTCCTGAGGACTACAGGCGTGAGCCACCACACCCAGCTAATTTTTGTATTTTTAGTAAAGAAGGAGTTTCACCGTGTTGGCCAGGCTGGTCTCGAACTCCCAACCTCAGGTGATCCACCAGCCTTGGCCTCCCAAAGTAGTGGGATTACAGGTGTGAGCCACCGCGCCCAGCCAAGAACCCTTTAAATAACTAAATATACACACACATAAATGTATATGCATATATACACCTGTATAATAGTAATGTTTTATACAGACATACATGTTTTACATGTTATAGCCATGTGTATATACTTATGAATAATAATATTACCGTTATCATACCCCAAGAAATATTTAGCAGTAATTCCTCAATATAATTAAATATCCAGGAAACATTCCACGTGCCAATTCCTCATAAATGTTGAATTAAAAAAAAAATCAGGCCAGGTGCGGTGGCTCAAGCCTGTAATCCCAGCACTTTGGGAGGCCGAGACGGGCGGATCATGAGGTCAGGAGATCGAGACCATCCTGGCTAACACGGTGAAACCCGGTCTCTGCTAAAAACTACAAAAAACTAGCTGGGCGAGGTGGCGGCGCCTGTAGTCCCAGCTACTGGGGAGGCTGAGGCAAGAGAATGGCGTGAACCCAGGAGGCGGAGCTTGCAGTGAGCTGAGATCCAGCTACAGCACTCCAGCCTGGGCGACAGAGCGAGACTCCGTCTCAAAAAAAAAAAAAAAAACAAAAAGTCAGAATCCAAATAAGGTCCACACATTCCCTGAGCTGCCACACGGATGAATTCACCTTTCATCCACAGGTTTCCCTGGTTGTCTCTGTTTTCCCACACAGTATAGTGGAGGGGACACTGGGTTGTTTGTCCTATAGATCCCACAGCCAGGACTTTGCCCACTGCAGCACCATAGCCTGGATTTCCTGTCGATGGTGGTTAGGTCTAGAGGCTCGGTCAGAATCACCCTTAAATGCCACTTCCCTGGCCTGGGGGTGCCTCCCTCCCTGGTGTTCCTCTCCCAGGTTTCTTCCTCTGCCTCCCACCAGTCTGTCTGCTCACTGAGTGGCTTGCTCCCTCCAAGCGGGCATACCTTACCACGTGCACTTCCTGGTGGGTCCCCAACCCCAGCGCCCTTCCTGCATACAGGGGGGTCTCAGAAGGCGTGTGGAATGGACAGACATCACCCCCCAAGCCTCAGAGGATTATCTCACCCCTCAGCTGCCAGTGCTTTGAGCCTGAACAATGGGACCTGCCCCTCCCGTGGGGGCTGGAGGGTGGGTAGGTGGGCCTTCAGGAGGCCTCTAATATCCCAACCCTGAAGATGGCACAGGCACCATCAGAGCTGCTTCCATCCAGGAGAAAGAGGCCAAGATGTCTACACCCTCAAAACAACCTTCCCTCATCATCCAGGGCTCTGCCTCCCCTGTCCCCTGTCACTCTGACTTGGGCCCCTCACAGTCTGCCAGCCTTTCTGCCTGTGCCTGCAGGCATCACCTGAGGCTCAGCTGCGGCCTTCTGGTCTCCTCATTCACACACACCTCCCACTCAATTCAGAATTTACCCTGGAGGTCCCACTGGTGCCTTTTCCTGCCCTTCTACCCAGCGGATATGTCCAACACCTTCAGGATATCACCAGGTAGATGCCTACCTTTGCTTCCAACTCAACACACAACTCTCTAAAGCCAGCACCACTATTTCACTGAAGTCATCCCAAACTCACTTGGCAGCCATCAAGATCCTCCTGGTTGACACTCTCAGCTACTTCTTCCCTACACACACCCAATCTGCATTGGGATCCAGACCTGCCGGGTACTATGGCTGAGCTAAGCTGAGCCACAGCCCCAGAACCCCCTTCCCTGCATGGTGTGGACTACTGTTAGCCATGGATGCAGCAGGGCTGTTTTGTTCCTAAGTTGGTGCAGGGCTCCAGCCCTGTTGCAGCTCACGCATGTTGATATGGGTCTGTTTCTTCTCCACTGATCTTCTTCCTTTTCAGCTGTCCAGCTCCTGGGCCAGGTGCATGCTTAGCTACAGGACAAAGATAACCTGTGTCATCAAAGTTGATGGCTTGCAGGTGGCCACCTGTCCATCCTCCAGAGTCCCAGCTCTTCCTCACTAGTTTACTTCCTCTTTGCTCCCCCTGCCTCATTGCCAGCTTCTCCTCCCCACTGCCTGCCCTGCTTACTTTAGACTCAGAAGCATTAACTCTTTAAGCAGCTCCCACACTGTATAAGGTCAAATTCTGTATCCTGTATTGGATCCCTGCAGTTCTGACTTGGGCATCCCTCCCTCGCACTCTCTCCCTCCCACCTTCCCCCATCTGAGCTGCAGGGAACTGAGCTCTTCTATCTTCTGTGTTGTGTCACTCCCAGTCCTTCTGCTTCTCTGTAACACCTGGGACCAGTAACAGAACGTCACTTTCCTCTTCTGCCACATGGGGATAATTATACTGCCAACCTCCTGTGGTTGTTATGAAGATTAAAGGGGATAATAATATGTAGAAGAGCTTAGAGTAAGGCCTGGTACTGAGTAGACACTCGGTGACTCTTGGTTACAAGCATTCTTACTCTTGAGAGAAGCCTTTGCTATAGCTCTGCTCTGCCTTGACCAATCAGTTCCCTTTGCCTGGTGCACTGGTCCTCAACCTTTTTGGCACGAGGGACTGGTTTCTGGGGTTGCGGGGGTGGTAGGGGGGAGACAGTTTTGAGATGAAATTGTTCCACTCAGATAATCAGGAATTAGTTAGATTCTCATAAAGATGGAGCAACCTAGATCCCTTACATGCACAGTTCACAACAGGATTTGGGCTCTTATGAGAATCTAATGCCACTGCTGATGGGACATGAGGCAGAGCTCAGGTGGTAATGCTCACCTGCCACTCACCTCCCGCAGTACGGCCCAGTTCCTAAAAGGCTATGGGGCCCCTGGCTAGAGTGTCTTCAGTCTGTCAACAGCCTGTTCACTTCCTCCATGGAGCCCTCCTTGATACCTACTGCTGGAAATTCCTTTTCCTCCTCAGAGACCTGGTGTTCCTCTCTTTAATTTTGTCTTTTCTGCCCTATTCATTAAGTCGCACATTCAGTAGATAACTGTTTCTTGAGCACCTACTATGTGTCAATACTATAGTAGAGGTCGTAGATTAAACACATTCCCTGGCCCTTTAGCTCAAACTCTAATAAGGAAGATGGGCCTGTTAACCACTAAAATAGGATGTGATGAAAGCTTTGAACAAGGGAGTTATGAACATCCAAAGAAGGGTCATCAGAAGGCTTTGTGGCAGAGGTGACCTTGAAGGATGAAAGATGAAGAATGGGCTGTGTGCGGTGGCTTACACTTGTAATCCCACCACTTTGGGAGGCTGAGGCAGGCAGATCACAAGGTTAGGAGTTTGAGACCAGCCAGGCCAATATGGTGAAACCCCGTCTCTATTAAAAAAAAAAAAAAAAAAGCCAGGCGTGGTGGCAGGTGACTGTAGTCCCAACTACTCGGGAGGCTGAGGCAGGAGAATTGCTTGAGCCTGTGAAGTGGAGGTTGCAGTGAGCCGAGATCGCGCCACTGCACTCCAGCCTGGGTGACAGAGTCTCAAAAAAAAAAAAGATGAAGGATGAAGAATGAGTTAACTCTGTGTGGACAAGACAGGAAGGGGCATTCAAAGCAGAAGGAACAGCGTGTGCAAAGGGATATGGGCTTGAGAGACCATGGCTAGACTGGGAGGAACACAGGGCCTCACACACATGGGACGTGTCCAGGCCCTGGGAAATGGTGGAACCTGTGGCTGAAGGGGTCCTGGAAGCCTGGCCTACTAGGCTTTGTCTGCCAAACTGAGGTGCTTATAAGGTTAGGGGAGTGAGTATAGCGTTTTCAGCAGAGTAGCCCCTGATCCAGTCTACAGATCTCCCTCTGAGCAGGGGCAATGTCTCCATTTCAGGGCTCTTGGGGTCTTTGGCATGAATAAACTTCTTGCTTTTTTTCTCCTCTTCTCTGCTTTCAAGCCCAAGGGAAGATGGAAGAGCTCAGTTCCCTGAAGCTCAGATGGGGGAAGGTGGGAGGGAGGGTGAGGGAGGGATGCCCAAGCAGAACGGCAGGGCTGGGCGGGGCCACAGCTGGCAGAGCTCTACCCTGGGGCGCAGAGCGGCTTTGTGTGCAGACTGGAGGCGCCCAAACGACCTCTTGGGGCAACTTTGGGAAAGCAGAAGGGACATTTGGAGGCTGCCAGGGAGGAAGTGTCACAACTGAGGATCAGGAAGCTATGAGTGTATATGTGTGTATTTGTGGGGTGTGTGACACATGTGTGTATCTGGTGCGTGTGTAGGTTGTGTGTGTGTGCAGGTGCATGTATGTATGTGTGCACTGTGTGTATGAATGGTGTGTGTGTAGCAAATCTCCAGGGGTTCACAAAGTGTAGCCTTTTCAGGAGACAGTGAGGACTTCCCAGAGGAGCATTTATCCTCAGGGTGACAAGGCCTGGGAGGGGACAGGCTGGCATGTTCCCAGGCTCCCCCTTGCCCACCATCCCACCTCCAGCCTCAGTCAAGCACACAGCACCTGCCGAGGGCTTAATGGCCAGTGACAGACAGGTCTGTGAGCTGGATGATGTGGCTCCAGGGAGGATGCAGGCAGCCGGCTGAAACCTGTGCCAGAGGCTGCTGCAGCCCTTGCCACCCCTCCCAGTCTCCGCCTCACCTCCTCCTCCTGCCCACTCCTGCCCCTGCTTTTGGGAGGCCCTGGTGAGGGCACTGTCTGGGTAGTCACATGGTGGGCGGAGGTCACACCGCCAATAGGAGGAATGGGCACCAAGGGCCTCTGATGCCTGGCTTGGAGGGAGGCAGGTGAACAAAGCTGGGCTCCCTTGAAGACTCGTCTCATCTGTCCCCTCCCCCAAGCAGCCAGAATTGTTCCACTCTGTCCCTCTGCCGGAAATTCCACTCTTTGACGAGGCTTTCTTCTGGGAGGGTGCTGGCCCCTTCTGTGGAAAGCCTGCTGGCCTTCCTGCTTTCACCTTTTCCAGGAACCTCGCTATATTTTGCCTGCTATATGCCCCTGAGGTGTTCCTAAATGTTATTGTCAACCTGAGGAGTGGAATTATTCCGAGTTGGTTCAGTCCTGTGAGGAATACAGGGAGGCAAAACCCGCCTCTCTCAATACAGGCTCCTTGCAGCTCACTGCCCAGGAGGATCTGCTCTGAGAGCACAGCCCAGATAGCAAAGGGGTGTCAGGCCTGACGTGGGTGGCAGATGGGTGTCAGGCCTGACGTGGGTGGCCAGAGGACGTCAGTGAAGAACATAAACAGCTCTTTCTTCTTCAGCATGTGAACCATCTAGTTTCAAAGGTGGCATTCTCAAGGATTGGGCAGGGCTTGTGCCAGGCCCTGGCACCCACCCTGCTATTCAGGAAGGACTCAAGGTCACCAGAAGCAGAGATCAGGTGGGGCCCAGGGAAGGAAACCAAGAGTGAAATCGCAGGCGGGCTGAACCCACAGTGAATGTGCAGGCTGGCAGGAGATATGCCCCCGGGACACTGGGAGATGGTAGAGGCAAGGATTGTGTTTCTAGGGGAGGAGAGGGGGCCTGGCAGAGCCAGGGCTGGGGTCTGGGCAGGAGGCGCCAGAAGGGAGCCAGTAAAGCAAGGCCAGAGCCCAGCAGTGGTGCCAGGCTGTGCCCGAGAAGGCACCCGGAGTACAAGCACTCGGCCGTCACACAGGGGCATCACACATGGCGACAGCCTCCTTCTCTATCCAAATAGGTGTGGGCCTTTCTTGGGGCCCTGACTGCGTGGTTCTTCGCAGCAGCTCACAGAGAAACATGAGTGGCTTGGAGAGAACTGACAGGTTTCCAAGTGGAGAAAGGGAACAAATTGTTCCTGCACAGCCAGCCCGCTGCCCTCCCCACTCACAACCTTTCTCCCACGACCCATTTCCCCACCTGCACTACCTCTCTGCTATCTTCCCACACAATAGCATGACTTATTCTCTGCCTGTGATTCCAGCATGAATGCATCTTGTTACTAGGCTCCTCTTGTACCTTCTTCCAGGGAGCTGTTATGTAACAACCACACAGAAGCCCACTAACAGACCATTGCTCCCATCAAAGAGCTGCCAAGTTCCCGCCCCTCCTCCCACCAGGTCCCTTCCTTCTTTGCTCTCAGCAAATAGCCCCTGTGCTGGGACCTTGGGAAACAAGGAGAAATGAAACCTAAATCCCATCCGAGGCCTCAGTCCTCACAAGATCCAGAAGAGGCAGGACCTTGGTTCATTTGTCTCATCCAGAAGTTAGCACAGTGCCTGCCACACAGTAGGCCCTCCACACCTCTTTTCTGAGGGGGAGCAGGACGTTCCAGCATGTGGGAGGGGGTTGCGGAAGGTTCTGTTTCCTCCGCCTCTTGCCTTCCCTGAGTTTGGCTTTTGGTCTTTCCTTGGACCAGCTCCCATCAAGCCAAGCCCCGGACCTGTTCCCCACCCCCACCCAGGGCCTGGGCCTCTGACTTGACAAATGCATCTCAGTTTCCCACCAGCGCTGGCCTCAGGGCTCCAACGTGAGTGAGCCACCCTTCCTTCTGTCACGCTCCTATTCCCTCTGTCTGATTCCTAGGGAACAGAAGAGAAAACAAAACAAAAAAAACCCCAAACATTCCCAGTCCTCTGCAGGGCAACTCAGGAAGAAAGCACGCTGGATGACTCTAGCCTCAGTTTCCCCACTCTTTTCAAGGGTCCCTTCTTCTGGTCTACATTAGTGATACATCTTTTTTTTTTTTTTTTTTTTGAGACAGAGTCTCACTCTGTTGCCCAGGCTGGAGTGCAGTGGCGCAATCTCTGCTCACTGCAACCTCCGCCTCCCAGGTTCAGCCTCCCAAGTGGCAGTCGCCTGTAATCCTAATTTTTGCATTTTTAGTAGAGGCAGGGTTTCACCATGTTGGCCAGGCTGGTCTTGAACTCCTGACCTCAGGTGATCCACCTGCCTCAGCCTCCCAAAGTGCTGGGATTATAGGACATTAGGGATAGTCTAAATCAGGATAGTCTGATTGCTGTCTCACTGGGTGTGACTGCCACGTCCACAGCCAATGGCCTGCAAAGTCCAACTCCCTGACCTCATCTAGGTCACTCTCACCTTTCTCTTGGCTCCAGGACCTTGGCTTTCTCTCTGCCCTCCACCCCACCAAACTCCTACCTCAGGGCCTTTGCTCTTGTCCTTCCTCCTATCTAGAGCTGTCTTCCTGCAGGCACAGTGGCTCACACCTGTAATTCCAGCACCTTGAGAAGCCAAGGCAGGAAGATCACTTGAGACCAAGAGTTCGAGACCAGCCTGGGCAACATAGTGAGACATCTTTACACAAAATTTAAAAATTAACTGGGTGTGGTGGTCAGCACCTGGAGTCCAAGCTACTTAGCCAGGTAGGAGATCGATTGAGCTCAGGAGTTTGAGGCTACAGTGAGCTACGATAGTGCCATTGCACTCCAGCCTCAGTAACAGAGTGAGATTCTATCTCAAAACACCCCAAAACAAGGAACTTTCTTCCACCAGATATCTGCGTGGCTCACCCTCTGGTCACCTTCAAATCTTTGCTTAAATGTCACCATCTCACTGGCCTTTCCTTTCCTCTGGAGACTCCCTGAGCTGCAGCAGCACCACACCTTCCCAGTGTCCCTCCCCTGCTTAATTTTTCTGATGTATCACTTTCTGAGATACTGATTTATTTATTATATTTGCTGTCTGTCTCCCCACTAGAATATCAGCTCCATGAGGGCAGGCACTTTTGTCTATTTTGTTCTCTGCTATTTTGTTCTCTTGTCTATTTTGTTCCCAGCATCTGCAACAGTGCTTGGCACGTGGTAGGTGCGCGGTGAATATGGGTCAAAGAATTGCGGGAGAATTCTTGCTTTCTATCTCTCCTGAGCTCTCACAGGACACAGGCTCCAGGACACCCAGCTTCACTGTGAGTCAAAGCTCATGCTGCCTCTGGCCTCTGCTGGAACCGCAGGCCCAAGTCTCCCATACAGGATGCAGCTTCCACCTGGTACCCAGTGGGGGTTGAGGTGTGGCAAGCCACACTTCCCTTCCTGCCCTGCCCCTTTATTAGAGGTAGGAATTACAACCTAGCTAGGGAAATGAACTTAAAACTGGATGCTACATGTGACTTTTCCCTTAATCTGAAGGAAAAAGCACCTTAAATGGTGCCTTCCTAAAACGGGGAGGGCCTTCCTTGGTCTCTCTTTGAAAGTGTTATCTTCTGTGCATCTATGACTCCCCCAACCTGGGAGACATCACTCTCAGGTTGCAAGATGCCAGCCAGATGCAAGCCAGCATCCTGGCCACTGTAGCCCTTGCCTCTGAGCACGCCATTGTTTTTTGTCTGGAACAGCGGGTCCCAACCCTCCAGCACATTGGAATCATCCAGATAGTCTTACTCAAATATTTTAGTTTCAGACCTCATCCCCAGAGATTCTTAGTCAACTCTGGGCTGAGAAGTGGGTTTATTTAATATTAAAAACAATAACAACAACAACCAACCACCCAACTCCTTTGGAGATTCTAATGCTCAGCCAGGATTGGGAATCGGGTGTCCAGGCAATTCCTTGGCTGGATGGTGGCGACCTTTTGTGTACCAAGTCCCACGGAGCACCCAGAGTGAGCATGAGTACCCCAAGATGCCAAGTCTGGTTCCTCCAACTGGGGAAATTGTGGGTGTGCATGGGTATTCTTCAGTTCACCCAAAAGTTAACTGTTGACACAGACACACCCCAAACTAGCTTTCACAGTTGACACAGTCTAAGCCAGGATTTGCAAACTCAAATGACGACTAGAATCACACAGATAATGTATCAGGTTGCAGCAGGTGCATTGTTAAGACGCGGATATTATGGGTGGAGAATCCACGCCCTTCTCACGGGGCAGGTTTTTACCCTGTTATAACCTGTTGTTACCAAGAGGGGATGCAGACACTGTGGTGCCTGAGTTTGCTCTTTGCTCTCCCCAAGAGAAATCAGGATTCAGGAATTTTAAATGAAATAACCCATATTTTTTTCTTAAAAATCCTGATCTTGCGAATGGGTTGCTAACTTCATCCAAACTGCCACACATTGCAAGGCTGACCCCACAGTGGGGTATTTCATATTATCACTTTATTTCTTTATTCTTTTTTTAGATGGAGTCTCGCTCTGTCATCCAGGCTGGAGTGCAGTGGTATAATCTCAGCTCACTGAAACCTCCACCTCCCAGGCTCAAGTGATTCTCCTGCCTCAGCCTCCCAAGTAGCTAGGATTACAGGCATGCACCATCATGCCCAGCTAAGTTTTGTATTTTTAGCAAAGGCAGGGTTTCACCATGTTGGCCAGGCTGGTCTCGAACTCCTGACCTCAAGTGATCTGCCCACCTCAGCCTCCCAAAGTGCTGGGATTACAGGCGTGAGTCACCATGCCCGGCCTCATATTATCACTTGAGGACGATGTCAGTTTCTTTACATCATCCTTAACATTCAGACTAATAGGAAATGGTTATTTGCTCCAGAGTAAGACGCTGTTTAATGTATTCTCAGCTCCACCAAGAATCCCTGAATCTTCAAAATAAAGGGTTGTTGCAGTGATGAGCCAGAGTTGGCTCACACTGGCTTGTGAAATTCATTTGTGCCCAGCTCTTCCCAACTTCATGCTCAGTGACATCACATCGGCAGCTTGAAATCAGCCATGGCCAGAGTATTTATATCAGATGAATTGGTAAGTGCTATAAACCAGAACTTTTTTCCCCCCTAGATAGCCAGTTGTTAAATGCTTGCCAGCACCGCACTGCTTATAAGGATTCAGACTCTTTGCCAAAGAGTTGCGGAGAAGCAGTAAAGAGAGTCGTCCATTTTTCTGATTACATTAGGATTTACATCCTAATGTAAAGTCCCTTCCCTTTAAAACCCCCAGATGCCCACTAAAATGTGAAAATGTATTCTTTTTTTTATTTTATTTTATTTTTTGAGATGGAGTCTCGCTCTGTCGCCCAGGCTGGAGTGTAGTGGCCAGATCTCAGCTCACTGCAAGCTCCGCCTCCCAGGTTCACGCCATTCTCCTGCCTCAGCCTCCCGAGTAGCTGGGACTACAGGCGCCCGCCACCTCGCCCGGCTAGTTTTTTGTATTTTTTAGTAGAGACGGGGTTTCACCGTGTTCGCCAGGATGGTCTCGATCTCCTGACCTCGGAATCCACCCGTCGCGGCCTCCCAAAGTGCTGGGATTACAGGCTTGAGCCACCGCGCCCGGCCCGAAAATGTATTCTTAAACTTTAACAATTTTAAGAAAACATTAAAATATATTCTTCCTTAATTAAAGAATAATGTTCGCACAATAAGATGCCCAGATTTGGCTGGGCGTGGTGGCTCAAGCCTGTAATCCCAGCACTTGGGGAGGCCGAGGCAGGCAGATCACGAGGTCAGGAGATCAAGACCATCATCCTGGCCAACATGGTGAAACCCCGTCTCTACTAAAAATACAAAAATTAGCTGGGTGTGGTGGCGCATGCCCATAATCCCAGCTACTCAGGAGTCTGAGGCAGGAGAATCACTTGAACCAGGTAATCAGAAGTTCCAGTGAGCCGAGATCACACCATTGCACTCCAGCCTGGTGACAGAGAGAGACTCCATTTCACAACAAAAAAGCCCGGATTTTAAAAGTACTGTCTAACGGACTTCTACTATTACATATATCATGTAACCAACACGCTGATAAAGATGAAGAACATTTCCATTCTTCCAGAAAGTTGTTCATGCTCCTCTCGAGTCAGTCCTCCACCATGGGCAAACACTGTTCTGATTTTATCCTGATAGATTCATTTTGCCTGTTTTAGAATTTTATGTAAATGGAATCACACAGCAAGTCCTCTTTTGTGTCTAGATTTTTTTCGCTCAGAATAATGTTGTTGCCTATATCAATAGTTCATTCCTTTTTATTGCTGAATAGTCTCCCTTTGAATTAACGGTCCTGATAAAATCTTAATCCTGAAACTCACCCAAATGTTATGCAAGAGCCCAGTAAAATTTGATTTTTACTGATTGCCGCAAAAGAAGAAAACTTCTTTCCACCTCTTAGGATAAATAGACTGGGTCACAAAAGATTTACGTGGACTTGCCTTTTTCCACCAAGAGAATGACAGAGCAAAACACAAACCAGGCATTTGATCCTTTCTGACATGGGCACAGTATTGGACTCATTGCAATGTACCACATCTCCTTGGAGTTTAAAGGCCCTCACTTCCTTTCTTTGCTTTTGTAAGTTTCATCCCAAAGTCTTTGGGCCTCTCAGGCCCAAGTTGTCTTCTGTGTTTCCTCATTAAAACTTGGCAATTAGCCAAGTGTGGTGGCTCATGCCTGTAATCCCAGCACTCTGGGAGGCTGAGGCGGGTGGATCACCTAAAGTTGGGAGTTCAAGACCAGCCTAGCCAACATGGTGAAACCTGTCTCTACTAAAAATATAAAAATTAGGCAGATGTGGTGGTGGGCACCTATAATCCCATCTACTCAGGAGGCTGAGGCAGGATAATCGCTTAAACCCGAGGGGTGGAAGTTGCAGTGAGCCAAGATTGCGCCACTGCATTCCAGCCTGGGCGACAGAGCAAAACTCCATCTCAAAAATCAGTAAATAAATAAATAAAAACTCTGCAATTATTTGGCTTAGCAGTTCCTCATGCCAATACACTTCTGGTGACCTGCATGATATGCCAGAATTCCTGAGATGACTGCAGTTCTAATGTATCTTCTTTTAGCGTAATAAGGATAAGAGATTTTTTTTAATTGAATGGCTCGATCTCAGAATAATTTTCTGCTTCTTTAATTCAGAGTGTCCCTTAGAACTCCCGGGACTGGGCCAGGTGCAGTGGCTCACGCTTGTTATCCCAGCATTTTGGGAGGCTGAGGTAGGCAGATTACGAGGTCAGGAGTTTGAGACCAACCCACCCAACATGGTGAAACTCCGTCTGTACTAAAAAATTAGCCAGGCGTGGTGGTGGGCACCTGTAATCCCAGCTACTTGGGAGGCTGAGGCAGGAGAATTGCTTGAACCTGGGAGGTGGAGGTTGCAGTGAGCCGAGATTGCGCCACTGCACTCCAGCCTGGGCTACAAAGCAAGACTTTGTCTCTGTGGCAGCGGACGGGGAAGAGCTGCCAGGGCTGTCAGCAGCTAGTAAGAAGCCCCCTATTACTCTTTGGGTAGAAGTGGTCCCACACCAGCAAGTTAACCAACCTGCTTTGTGCAGAAAAGGGCTGTGTTGTACAAATAAAGAACCATCCACAAAGTAGGGAATGATGGGAGGCTGGGGAAATATTTAAAGCAATTTACAGAGAAAATTCTTAAATCCAAAGACAAGGCATTCCCGCTGGATGTTTTTGCAGCATTTTAGACGCATGTATTGAGTGGTGGCTTTGCCACTCTGTAGCATCCCTTATCCCCACTGCTTACAGCACATCTGAGGAAAGAGAGGCTCAGAGAGGCTCTCAGGGCCACACAGCTGTGAGCAGCAATGCCAGGATTCAGAGCAAGCTGCCATTGACTCCCATTCCCACGTTTCCTTCACCAGGTAGGTTGTTTCTAGAGAAGTGAGCAACTGCAGAGCTCCCAAGGCCAGACATGGCTGCAGAGTATAATTTCAGAGGGAAAGTAATGACCCTTTAAGAAGGGGCTGTCTCAGGCCAGGTGCAGTGGCTCATGCCTGTGACCCCAGCACTTTGGGAGACTGAAGCAGCCAGATCACCTGAGGTCAAGAGTTTGAGACCAGCCTGGCCAACATGGTGAAACCCTGTCTCTACTAAAAATACAAAAATTAGCCAGTCGTGGCAGTGCGAGCCTGTAATCCCAGCTACTCGGGAGGCTGAGGCAAGAGAATCACTTGAACCTGGGAGGTGGAGATTTCAGTGAGCTGAGACCGTACCATTGCACTCCAGCCAGGGCAACAAGACTGAAATTCCATTCCCTCCCCCGCCCCCCACAAAAAAAAAAAAAAACAAACAAACAAAAAAAGAAGGTGCTGTCTCCACAGGTGGTATGATGACATGAATGAGCAAGATCAGAGTGAGGCTGTCCTCTGGCTCGCATATACATGGTACCCACTTTGAGTGTCGTTAGTACATGTGAGCCACCAGGGTGTGTGTCTCAAATGCTGAAATCTTACTCTCTTCACAGCCTGTACATCCAAAAGACCTTTGTGTCTGCAACACCCTTGAAGTCACTGGCCTGCCTGGCAGCAGCAGCTGGAGGTCCAGGGTCATCACTCTACATGCTTGTCCATTTTCTGTCTTTGCCCTCCATTCAAGAGCGTAGGGCATCAGATTCAGGCAGAGCTGGACTCAAAGCCTGGCTCCAGCTCTTATTCGCTGTGTAATCCTGAGGAAGTTACTTAACCTCTCTGGATCTCAGTTTCCTCATCTGTGGAATGAGGATAATCATCATAGCCCTGGCCCCATACTGTAATAGTAAGAGGAGTTAATACTTGAAAAGCAAACAACAGTGTCAGGCACAGAGTTGAACACCTGTGCAGGCTGCCTCACTTCACTTAGTAGAAGAGTCCTTGACTATAAGATAATAAATTGAATTTATGTATTAAAATTTTTCAGGCTGGGCACGGTGGCTCTTGCCTATAATCACAGCACTTTGGGAGGCCAAGGTGGGTGGATCACTTGAGCTCAGGAGTTTGAGATCACCCTGGCCACAGGATGAAACCTTGTCTCTACTAAAAATACAAAAATCAGCCAGGCATGGTGGTAGCCACTTGTAATCCCAGCTACTCGAGAGGCTGACGCACAAAAATTGCTTGAACTGGGAGGTGGAGGTTGCAGTGAACCGAGATCTTGCCACTGCACTCCAGCCTGGGCAACAGAGTAAGACGCTCTCATAAATACATAAATACATACATACATACATAATTGTTCAGTATAATCCTATGTTGTTGTTGTTTTCTTTTTAAGAGGGTGGGGAGAGGCAGAGGCAAGTGGAATTGGAACCAGGACCTAAAGTTGGCTCCTTTTGCAGCTTGGCTTCTGGAGGGGGTTGATGTCTGAGTGTGGGACTCCAGGGATCCAAAGGCAGAAGAAAAGCCAGTGTTCCCACTCCCAACTTGCCCTTACCCCAGACAAGCAGATGATCAGAGGCAGTAACCAGAACTAGTTCTCACCCAGAACTAGTAAACAGGAATCCTACATCGAAATGAGCCCATCTTCTTTACACCAAGGCTGATTCTCCTTACACCTTGTGCACTTTCCCAGGAGCTATGGTTTAAATATTCCTGCCAAAAGTCTTGTTGAAATTTAACTGTCAATGTAATGGTATTAACGATGGGAACTTTAAGAGGAGATTAAAAGGCCGGGCGCGGTGGCTCAAGCCTGTAATTCCAGAACTTTGGGAGGCCGAGACGGGCAGATCACAAGGTCGGGAGATCAAGACCATCCTTGGCCGGGCGCGGTGGCTCAAGCCTGTAATCCCAGCACTTTGGGAGGCCGAGGCGGGTGGATCACGAGATCAGGAGATCGAGACTCTCCTGGCTAACATGGTGAAACCCCGTCTCTACTAAAAATACAAAAAACTAGCCGGGCACGGTGGCGGGCGCCTGTAGTCCCAGCTACTCGGAGGCTGAGGCGGGACAATGGCGGGAACCCGGGAGGCGGAGCTTGCAGTGAGCTGAGATCCGGCCACTGCACTCCAGCCTGGGGGACAGAGCGAGACACCATCTCAAAAAAAAAAAAAAAAAAAAAAAAAAAGAGGAGATCAATGCTCCTATCTCAGGAGTGGATTAGTTATCTCAAGAATGGGCTTCAGAAAAAAGGACAAGTTCAGCCCCCATTTGATCTCTCTGTCTAGTGTGCTCACTCCGCCTTCCACCTTCTGCCATGGGATGACCCTCACCAGACACTGGTGCCACATTTTTGGACTTCTCCACCTCCAGAACTGTGAGAAATAAGTTTCTTTTTTTTTTTTTATAACTTACCCAGTCTGTAGTATTCTGTTAACAGCAGAAAACATCAGGTGAGGCCAGAACACTCATGCTGCCCTTGACATCACCTCAGTTCCCTCCTGACTGGATCAGTATGATGTCAAATTAATTGCAATGGTGGGTACTTACTATTTTGCATTTACTTTTCATTACAACATATCCCACAGGATTCCAGGGACCTGGGATGGTCTATATTCTTGGCAATTCTCAAGATTTACAAGAGTCTTATTTCTTGTTAACTTTTTTTCTTTTGCTTGATCCTATCGGGCACATGGATCTTCCTAAAGTTTTGATTCTGTAATTAGTGCTACCATAAAAGACTGTACAATTTTGGAGAGTGTTTCTGCTTAGTCATTCATTTTCTAGTAATATTTGTTGTGTTCCTATCATGTGCCCGGCATTGAGCCAGACTTGGGGTTCAACCATGAATAGAACAGTCCTGGCTGTCAAAGAGCTTACAGTCTAACAAGGAAGACTGACAAGAAAACAGGCAGTCACAGTGCAGTGTGGTCAGCACTGTCAGGTGGCATATGCAGAGGGTGGTGGCACCAAAGTGGGGGGCACTACCTAAGCCCAGAGCTAGCAACTTTTTTTGTTGTTGTTGAGATGGAGTTTCACTGTTATCGTCCAGGCTGGAGTGCAGTGGCGCGATCTTGGCTCACTGCAACCTCTGCCTTCTGGGTTCGACTGATTCTACTGCCTCAGCCTCCCGAGTTGTGGGGACTGCAGGCATGCGCCACCATGCCCAGCTAATTTTTGTATTTTTAGGGGTTTCACCATGTTGGCCAGGCTGGTCTTGACCTCAGGTGATCCACCCACCTTAGCCTCCCAAAGTGCTGAGATTACAGGTGTGAGCCACCGTGCCTGGCAGAGCTAACTCCTTTATAGCTCTAAAGATTTATTGCCAGACTGCTCACTAGCTTGATTGCTGAGGAAGATTTTCTTTCATTAAATCATTTCAGTGAGTATACTTTTCATTTCTAGATGTTCTGTTTGGCTCCTTTTCAAATACACCTGTTTTCTTTTTTTTGTTGTTTGTTTCCTTTACAATTCCTATTCTAATACTAGTACTTCCTATTCTTTATCTTTGCCTTCATTTGAAACCTGCTTTTTTCCTTTAATGTTGAGATGGTACTGTTACCTCAAGTTCTTCCTGTTTTGTCTATTCTGTCTCATGATGGCATGTTTCTTTGAGTGGCTCATACTTTTATTGTGAAGATTCTTTTTTTCTTCTATAGAATGAGACCACCACTTCTCCTGCTGTCTTTCCCGGCTTTTCCCCGTCTCCCCTTTTCCCTAGTTTATAAGACAGGAGAAGGGGGAGAAAGCAAAAAGTTGGAAAGAAACAGAAGTAAGATAAATAGCTAGACGACCTTGGCACCACCACCTGGCCCTGGTGGTTAAAATAATAATGATAATATTAACCCCTGACCAAAACTACTAGTGTTATCTGTAAATTCCAGACGTTGTATGAGAAAGCACTGTAAAACTTTTTGTTCTGTTAGCTGATGCATGTAGCCCCCCGTCACGTTTTCCACGCTTGCTTGATTTATCATGACCCTTTTACATGGATCCCTTAAAGTTGTAAGTCTTTAAAAAGGCCACGTATTTCTTCTTCAGGGAGCTCAGCTCTTAAGACGCGAGTCTGCCGACGCTCCCAGCCGAATAAAAAACCTCTTCCTTCTTTAATCCGGTGTCTGAGGAGTTTTGTCTGCGGCTCGTCCTGCTACACTTTCTCTTGGCGTCTCTATGAGCCCTGAGTTGTAGAAATACAGTCATCATGCAGTTTAACATTTCCTTTTGCTTGGCACCCTGCGGGTCTAACTGGTTTAGCTGATCTATTTGCCTTCAATTTCTTCACTTGGAGAAATTGTTCGATCATTTAGAAATACTTTACTGAACTTGTACTATGTGCATAGTCCTATGTCTGGTGCTGTGGAAGATACAAAACAATGCAAGACAACACAAAGTTGCTGCTTCACATGAAACTACAGTCTGAAAGGGCCAAATACAGTATAGGCCCAAAGTTAGGTGACCATGTAAGGCAGAGTAAAAGGCTCAACGGTGAACAGCCAAGTTCAGAAGGAAAAACAGACAGCTGGAGAAAAACGGGGACAAAAAGCCCAAAGAAGGAAAAGGTTCCTGTGAGGAAGTTTCAGAAGGATGGGGAAGTAAATCATCCTCCCCTACTCCCACTCTCAAACTAAAACCTATCACCTCTTCTTGGTAGAGAGTTAGTGTGACACTAGGAACTTGACTTTCAGGTCCTTATTGAGAAAGCTAAACCAGAACCTAGGCAAAAGGAAGTCATTTAAGGTGCTCCTGGGGGATGTTTGATGAAAATTGTGTTTGATGGAGAAAACACAGCAAGTTGAAACGGCAGGCTTTGCAAGTGATTTCACTAGGACAAGCCTGGGTTAGGGAGGCCAAGGTGAGGGAGACAGGGAGTGTGGCATGCTTTGAACGTGGAAAGTGCATAGTGTTCGTTATCAAGAGTGGGAAAAGAGGAGGTAGCTTTTTAGGAGGTAAGACAGGAAGGGAGTCAGAAAGGACAGACTGGGAAACCTGGACTAACAGTAAAAGGGACCAGAAGGCAGGTGTCTCACAATGAACTGGCTATAGGGTAAGTACCGACAAAGGGACCAGGTCTTCCACTGCTGTGTCCCTGCACACTCTAGGATCCATTCAAACAGAAACTTTTATTGCGAACCCCCACAACTAGCAAGGTTCTGTTGTAGGTATTGTTGCAGGGTGTAGGGCACGTTTACAAACAGGAACAGGGCACTTGCTGTCCTATCTTCCTCGCAGAGTTCTTGTGAGGAGTGCACTTGAATCAACACGTGTAAAGCATTTTAAAAAGTGCCTGTCACACAGTTCCTGCAAATTAAGGTCTACTCGTGATTATTCACTTGTATTAACTAAGAATCAACTACAGGCGCCCAGCAGTGCCGGCGTGTGCTCACACTGAGGGACTCACTAAAATCCTCAGGATCTAGTGAGGGAGACACTCAAATACTTGAGAGAAAAGCAAATTTTACAACCACGGGCTCTGAGGAAGGCGTGCGAAGCCTCCACAGTTGGGGAGGGTGCCCACAGTCGCCGAGGGGACATCTGGATGTGCTCTGGTGGGGAGCGCACTCCTGGCAGGGGAGATGGGAAAAGGGTCGGACAAAGAGGCTGGGACCGCGGAGGGCTCGGATTCGGGGTCGTTCTGCAGCAGTAGATTCAGCTCGCGCAGTTCCACGCAGGCCGCGGCGACTGGGATCTGGGCCGCAAAGGGGCGGGCAGAGAACTGCAGAGAAAACTCCCGAAGCCAGGGAGGGGGCTTGGAAGCGCCTCAGACCATATTGGGGACGTCTGGCAGCCGGAGGCACCGAACCCCGCCCCCGTGTGCTCTGGGCCTCCCGGGGGAGCGCCCCGGCCTGCGGCAGCCGCCACAGCTCCCGAGCCCGGGACCCCGGCTGCCCGCCACCATTGATCCCCGGCCCGCAACCCAGTGTCCTGCTAGGCCCCCACCGGCCCGGGGGCCACATCCGGCGTGTCCCACCAGCCGCGCCACGCTCCCGAGCTCCCCCGTGGCCAAGAGTGGTGCGCCCCGGCCCTGCCCCCTGACGCCGGCGAGGGGCGCGGCCTCCGTCACGTGACGGGGAGTGACCTAGCCGCCGGGTGCCATGGGAGCTTCGGACCCGGAAGTGGCGCCCTGGGCTCGCGGCGGTGCCGCGGGGATGGCGGGAGCCGGAGCTGGAGCCGGAGCTCGCGGCGGAGCGGCGGCGGGGGTCGAGGCCCGAGCTCGCGATCCACCGCCTGCGCACCGCGTACATCCTCGCCATCCTCGGCCTGCGGCTCAGCCCTCGGCCCGCAGGATGGACGGCGGGTCAGGGGGCCTGGGGTCTGGGGACAACGCCCCGACCACTGAGGCTCTTTTCGTGGCATTGGGCGCGGGCGTGACGGCGCTCAGTCATCCCCTGCTCTACGTGAAGCTGCTTATCCAGGTGGGGGACCAGAGGCGCCGTAGGGAGATGAGAGGCTGATGTGAAGGTGACAGGCCAGGATTTGGAGGATTGGGGCGGGGAGTCAATGGCGACGATTTGGGGAGAGGGGTGGGGACAGCGGGTTTGGGGGGCCGAAGTGGGTGGAAGGGGAGGGAAGCCGTGTGGGAACGCAGGGGTCACGGGTTTTAGGATGCAGAAAGGAGACGAAGGGGTTAGAGTAATAGCCGATTTGGGAGAGGGTGGAAGGAACAAGCGATTTGGGGGGTGCCAAGGAGGGGGCGATGGTCTGGAAAAACATATTTGGGAAATAAAGGAGTGGGGACGATAGACTTGGGATAGGGAAGGGAACGAATTTGGGGTAAGGGAAGAAGCCACAGAATTGGGGGAGGGGCGAGAAGTTTGGGTGAAGAGATGGGGAGGAAGGTTGGGGGCCCGGGCGAAGTGTTTAGAGACTGAGGAGCACATATTTGGGGTAGAGGGGAACGGGGGCTCTGGATTTGGTAGAGATGGATTTAAAACGTCTTGGGGTGGGGACAAAGTGGGCGCCAGGGCCAGAAATTTAGGAGGGAAAGAAGGACACCAGACTGGGGGTGTACAGAGAAGACTGAGGTCTTGGGTTTCATTGTGATTTAATTTGGTGGGAGAGTGCGAAGGCAAAGAATTTTGCAGGGGAATGCTATCGGTTTACCGGAGATGGGGGCTCTGGATTTGATGGCGACGACAGATTTGGTAGGAGGAGGGGACAGGGTGACGCGTAGTGGGGGAGGGGAACAGATAGGGCCAGCATTGGGGGAGGGGAGTGGCAGCGATTTGTCTAGAGAGGGAAGCTAGGAGCAGGCTTTAAGCGGGGAAGGGGATGACGCATTTGGGGGAGGAAATGGAAGTCAATAGTTGGGGTCAGAGAGGAATCACAGTGCTTGTATCTGGGCAGATGAGGAGAAGGGGCATGGGAGTATTGGAATTAGGCAGAAGGGGCAGTGGAGACATAGGTGGCAGGATAGGTAGGGACTACCAGAAATTGAGACCGAGGTAGGGATGTCTCTAGAACGGAGGGATGCATGGGCACCTGGCAGATTTGGTGGTGGCCGACTATGCGGAACAGATGAAGTGTGCTGCTTGAGAGGAGTGAGCTGGAATGAAGGGCATGTGGAGGTGTGAGAATTAGGTGGGTGTGTCTGGGATGGGTACAGTTTTGATGGGGGTCATTAGGCCAGAATGTTCCAGTTAAGAAGAGTGGGAGGAGGGAGGTTAAAAATTGAAGTGGAGACCTATCCAAGATTTCAGTTGAGGCAGGTGGGTGTCAGATTTTACCGTCTCTATAATTGAACCGAGAGAATGCAAAATACAACTGGAATGAGAAGGCCTTGAGAATGAGAGTAGTTGAAATCTGGGATCTGAGGAATGGTAACAGATTTGTGGGTGTGACCAGGAATATGACAAGGAATGAGGAGCTTCAGTCAGGGGCATCAAGGTGCCTGACTAGACCCTAATTGTGACAGATTTGAAAACTGTTAATGGCGGAAGGTATAGACCAAGACTGGCATTTGGTTGTGATTTGTGAATTGGCTGTCTTACAGGGTTAAGATTGTATTTACAGCAGTTGAACTCGAAGTTTGGGAGATAAATTGGTGCTTTGGAACTGGTGGGACCTGAGAAGTGAGGGTTCTGGAAACTGATGGAATGAGACTGAGTGAGGGCTAGGATTTTAGGGTACAGATGGGAGAGTCTGTGGAGTGAAGGATGCTAGAGCACAAGGGTTCAACGTGAGGGAAATGAAGAAGTGTCTTCATCATTTGGATGACGGCAGATCTGGTTTGAAAGAACATTGAAATAAGGGTGGTTTGGGAAGGAAACGGGGTAATGAAGGACTTTAAAGCGTGAGAAGAACTAGATGGTGGGCAGGTAAGGATGGATGAGCCCCGTTGAAGGACCAGAGGTGCCTGTCTGATTTGAACCCCGTTGGTATTGAATGTAACATATATTAAGGTAAGATCTTCAATGGGTATAGCTTGGGAATCAGAGTAATATCTTGCAGAAAGGCAAATTACTGGGAGTGGGGGTGTCAGGAGTGGAGTGATAGATTGGGGATTAGGTACATAAGAATGCAGTGCTTTAGATCAGGGCATGTGGCTGTCAGTTGGGAGTTGGAGATTTTAAGATGACAGACTGTCCCTGCTGGTATCTGATATAGGGCCATAGCATTTGCCATAGTTAGGACTGGGTTAACAGTTTTGAGGATAAAATTGGGTTTAATGACTTGGGAACAAATAATTAAAACTTGAAGGTGAGAGGAATGGGGGTGAGATACAGCCAGTGTGCCTATGATAATCCAATAGAAGTGAAGAAAGTAGATTCAACAGATTTGGGAGCCACGGGGATATGGGATAACATTACAGATTTAAGGGTGAAATTGGGGTCAGTGGGATTCCCAAATAGTGTTGACTAAACTGGGTAAGGACAGCAAAAGAGCAGTGATGGCGATCTGGAGTGGAGGTATAAAGGAGTACCATCTGTATTTAAGAGAACACAGATCAAGACAGAACTTAACTCAATTAACTTAGAACAACCGTGGAGCTTTTAACCCAGAAGGGAAAAGGTCTAGAAGGGAAGTACTCACTGCCTGGGTCAGCTGACTCCCCCTTTCCTCCTTTAGCTCCACTGGGTCAAAATTTTTTTCTTTTAAAGACAGTCCCCATCATAGAGGAGTTTTTAAATTTACAGTTGTTAATCTGTTAGGCATCTCAGAATCACATCCATAGGAGATAGCCTGAACTTTCAAAAGCACTTGCTTAATAAAGGCAAAAGGGGACAGGGTTGATCCCAAAAAGCACTGGAAGCATACCTAATCCAGTTTACAAGGTAGCACTTTCCAACCTGCCACTTCTACTGCCTCCCGCAGCTGCTGACCAAATCCCCTCCCACATCTCAGAGGAATCACTCTGGTCCATGGGCCCACCTGGCCTGCTTAGAGGGCACAGGGCTGGTATCCTGGCCCCTTGCCAAGGGAGGAAGGGGTCTTCTCACTCCCCACCTAGGTGCTGGTCTCCTTGGCACCTTGCCTCCTCCCTGGCAGCAGGGGCTCTCACCCTTTAACAGGGACTTCCTGCTCCTCACGTGGATATGGATGGTCCTTCACTCACCCATGGGTTTAATAAATATTTCAGGCCAGGCCGGGTGCGGTGGCTCAAGCCTATAATCCCAGCACTTTGGGAGGCCGAGGCGGGCGGATCAAGAGGTCAGGAGATCGAGACCATCCTGGCTCACACGGTGAAACCCCAAACCCGGTCTCTATGAAAAAATTAGCCGGGCGTGGTGGCGCGCACCTGTAGTCCCAGCTACTCCGGAGGCTGAGGCAGGAGAATCGCTTGAACCCGGGAGGTAGAAGTTGCAGTGAACCGAGATCGCACCACCGTACTCCAGCCTGGGCGACAGAGAATCTGTCTCAAAAAAAAAAAAAAAATTTCAGGCCAGACGCAGTAGCTTACGCCTGTAATCCCAGCACTTAGGGAGGCCAAGGTGAGTGGGTCACCTGAGGTCGGGAGTTCGAGACCAGCCTAACCAACATGGAGAAACCCCATCTCTACTAAAAATATAAAAAATTAGCCGGGTATGGTAGCAGGTGCCTGTAATCCCAGCTACTCGGGAGGCTGAGGTAGGAGAATCACTTGAACCCAGGAGGCGGAGGTTGTGGTGAGGTGAGAGCGTGCCATTGCACTCCATACTAGGCAATAAGAGTGAAACTCTGTCTCAAAAATACATACATACATACATACATACATACATAAATATTTCAGATATAAGAAGCATCTGTACAGCAAGAACTGTCATAGCTCTTCAGAAATGAGGGGGTCATTTTTTCACAGGGATGTAGGGTGATTGAGGAGAGAACGCAGCTGAGGATGTGTTTGAGGAGCACCTGGAATTTGAGGTAACAGTTTGCTAAGCCTGGGAATGGGAGGAATAGACGTGGAGGTGTCTGCAGTAGATTTGGTAAGAAATTTGAGTTTGGGGTGCACTTTGGAATGGACGACTTAATGGCTGACCTGTCTGAGGTTTGGGTATGATGTGTTTTCTTATTGCCACATTTGGAATTGAGGTTGGGGTGAAGTTTTTCATCGGGAGATGAGAATAACTGAGATTTGTTCTGAGATGGGAGTAGGGTTTGAAGTACATACAAACGGAGGTTTCTACTGGGAATATCTGGGATTTGAATGTAAGAATGTTGGGGTGTGGGTGTGATTTGGACTGTGGTCGGGCAGTGTCTGGGACCAGGCATTTCTGTTCATTGGGAGATTACGTGCTGCCAATGGTTAGAGACACTGACGAGCTTTCTGGTGTTTTGATAGGGAAAACACGAACAAGAGCCACATTAGAATTTGTGGGAGAAGAGTTAGGCAAAGGCGACGGGAGGTGTGAGGAGAGGTGGTGAGGCTGAACGTCCCTTTGTCTTTGTTCATTCTGAAGGTGGGTCATGAGCCGATGCCCCCCACCCTTGGGACCAATGTGCTGGGGAGGAAGGTCCTCTATCTGCCGAGCTTCTTCACCTACGGTGAGTGTGCCTCCTGAGCAGGAGAGCCCGCGCCAACAGAAAAGAGGCCTCAAGTGGGGAGCAGAACCAGCTGGCCCTGGGGAACCCACCGCGCAGCACGGCATGCAGAGTCGAGCTGGAACAGAGGAGGGGATCTAAGCATGTCCAGAGAGGGCATGGTGTTGGGGTGGGAGCAGGTGAACCATACAGCTTTCGTCCAGCTCCTCTGCCTGTATCTGCCAGCTGCCAGCCCAGACAGTAGGAGGGGACAGACACAGGTGCCTGAGAGAGGACACTGGTCCCTGTTATTTCTGTTGCCCCGGGTTGTGCCTGGAACAGGCGTGGGGGTGATTTCCTTTTGCCCTGTGAGCAACCTGGCCTTGCTACTCCAGTAGAAGGCCTGTGGGGCTCCTCCTGCATTCTTTTCTTTCATCCCACCTGGGTGTCTTGTTTCCCCTGCATTCCTCAGGCAGTGAGGGGTGCTCACTCACTCTGGTGTCTCCATCTGTTAGTTACAGAATGGTGTGCAGTGAATTGCAGCTTCACTTCTGTGTGCTGCGTGAACTTGGGCGGGCCACTTACCTGCTGTGGCCCAGCTGCACCCCTTGTCTGCAAAGTAAGGTCAGCTTCTCCTCCCCAGGCCTTCCTGCAGGCTCCCCATCTGTCATCAAGAAGCTCACCTTGCTGCCTCTGCTGCCCATCCCCTGGCCCACAGGTGCCAGCTGGCCAGGCCTTCTCATGTTCTTCTCCCAGTCCCCACCCTCACCAGATGACCATGATGAGGGCCTTCTTTAAATGTGCCCTTTCTCTCCATGTTCACAGCTGGAGTTCCATTCCAGGCGAGTCCCCTCAAGTTTCCTGCACCTCTGCTCTTACCTGTTTGGTAGTCTAGAATGTTCTCCAGAATCTATCTTTCTGTTGAGTAGCTTGGGGCTTGGCCTCTGTGTTACCTTTTGCACTTCACATGGTGTTGGTGAATTGGGTGTCATATTTCTCTTCCAGTTTTGTCCCTGTGTTGTTGAGTGCAGAGTCTAGGGCCAGGTGGAATGTGTCATCTTGTGAGGAAATGTGTTTGTGTTGTTTTTTACTTAAAAATTGTCAGCGTAGTCGAGTGGGGAATGACAGAAGTAGGAAGGCACCCCACCATTGCATAGTGAGGCAGTATGCAGAGAGGTAAGGCAGCCCAGGTGGAGGGCTGCGGCCCTGCACGGGGCCTTCTCTGTATCTGGTTGCACGTGCTGTGTTCTGAGAGGCGAGGTTAGAGCTCAGATCATCTCTATTCATGTGACACAGCCATTCCCAAAAGGACATAGAGCAGAGGGAACTTGACCCCCATCTTATTGCCTCTTGTGAGGATGAGCAGAGTTCTGAGGTGTGCCCCCAGCCTTGTTTATATAAATGTAGCTTTAATCTAGGTGTGAGCAGATGTCCGTTGGGGATCTCTGGACACTAGGCCTACTTTGGAGTCAGGGAGGGGACCCGCCATTTGGCTCTTTGGTACAGTGTGGACAGTGTCTGCTCCTCTACTTGTCATGGCTGAAAGTACTGCAGCTGTCATGACATTCTCTGGTGTAGAAGAAAGAACTTCCCAGAGGGTTTCCAGGCACTGCAGAAAGACCCGGAATGAGGGGGGCCCTGGCCAGCCTGAGGCCTTAGGACCCACAGAGGCCCCTGCAGGCGTTTCAGCACGCCTCTCTCCCCTCTCACTTGTTCCCCAGGCCCCTTGGAAATGGAGAGAAATGAAGGTCCTTATTCCATTTTTTTACAGGTGGGCAGATGGAAGAGGGTAGATGTTTTGCTCAGGATCACACACATAGGTCCTGAGGCTCCCTCTCCTCACTAGGATCCACCCTCCCCCACAGCAAATTTTCCTGTGTCTGTTCAGTCTGTGAAGTAGGGCACCTTGCCAAGTCACCCAGCATCCCCTCCCCTCCTCCTCCTCTCTTTCCAGCCCACCCCCATCTCAGGAAATCACATATACAGGTAACAGGTGTTCTCAGCCTCGTGAAAAACCCATGCTAGCTGTGACGTTGAATTGCTGGGCTGGCAGACATCTGGGAGGAGCAAAAGGCATATTTGCTTCTTCCTGCCTCAGCGTGGTGCCAGAGAGCTAAAGTCATGGTCTAAAAGAGGGAGCATGCTGTCTGAGAGAATGTTCTGCTAGCTCCCAGATGCACAGGTTTATAAAAATACCACCCTGCCATTTAAAACATGTTTCAAGTGTTGATAGAAAACAATGAATCGCATCCTTAGAAAGATAGACCCTAGTGAAAGAAGCACTAACTCACACAGGTAGGGTCTAGCTACCATAACATTTAAGTTTATTGCCGGGCGCGGTGGCTCAAGCCTGTAATCCCAGCACTTTGGGAGGCCGAGACGGGCGGATCACGAGGTCAGGAGATCGAGACCATCCTGGCTAACACGGTGAAACCCCGTCTCTACTAAAAAAATACAAAAAAACTAGCCGGGCGAGGTGGCGGGCGCCTGTAGTCCCAGCTACTCGGGAGGCTGAGGCGGGAGAATGGCGTAAACCCGGGAGGCAGAGCTTGCAGTGAGCTGAGATCCGGCCACTGCACTCCAGCCTGGGCGACAAAGCCAGACTCTGTCTCAAAAAAAAAAAAAAAAAAAAAAAAAAAAAAAAAAAAAAAAAAAAACATTTAAGTTTATTCTATGGATTGTTCATTGGTACTTCTGTTTTAGTTACTTCTCCATAGACTTGTTTTTCCCTTGACTAATAAATGCCAGGCCGGGCGCGGTGGCTCAAGCCTGTAATCCCAGCACTTTGGGAGGCCGAGACGGGTGGATCACGAGGTCAGGAGATCGAGACCATCCTGGCTAACACTGTGAAACCCCATCTCTACTAAAAAAAAAAATACAAAAAACTAGCCGGGCGAGGTGGCGGGCGCCTGTAGTCCCAGCTACTCGGGAGGCTGAGGCAGGAGAATGGCGTGAACCCGGGAGGTGGAGCTTGCAGTGAGCTGAGATCCGGCCACTGCACTCCAGCCCGGGCAACAGAGTGAGACTCCGTCTCAACAAAAAAAATAAATAAATAAAAAAATAAATGCCAACAGGTGCCAGGTGGTATCCTGGGTGTATCACAGTAACAGGGTGGAGACTGCCCTGGCCATGGCGTGTGCAGGGGGTGTTCTTGAGCCTGTCTTCTGGGAGCCCTTCCTTTTCCTTTTTCCCTCCTTTAAGTTGCAGACTTCATCATTCCCTGTGGGCAGTTTCTCTGTGTTTCCTATTTTCTTTTCGTCAAGAAAAACATAATTTTTAAGCAACAGAATTGTTTTCTGTGTTGCAGCATTTAAGTTGCTGAGTTGAGAAATCACGACTGAGTTTGCCAAGTAGAGTTTTTAAAGCAAAAAGAGAAAGGAAGGAAGGAGGGAGGGAGGGAGGGAGGAGGAAGGAAGGAAGGAAGGAAGGAAGGAAAAGAGAGAGAGGGAGAGAGGAAGGGAGAGGGAGAGAAAATGGAAGGAAGGAAAGGAAAGGGAAGAGAAAGGGGAGGGAAAGGGAAGGGAAGGAAGGAAAATGTATGAACTTGTTTGTTGGAAATACATTTTGAAGCTTTTACTAAAAGAAATGGGCTAGAAGACATTTGGGGGTTAGGGCCTGACCGCTTCCAGGTCCTGGACAGATGTTCCCTTCTGTGCCTGTAGTCAGCAGTTACCTGAGGGACAAGCCAAGCCTGGTCTGGGTGTGTGTGACCCAGGAGTGGGTGCCCCTGAACTGGGTGTAACTCCTCTACCACCTCTGTTTTCTTACAGCCAAGTACATTGTGCAAGTGGATGGTAAGATAGGGCTGTTCCGAGGCCTGAGTCCCCGGCTGATGTCCAACGCCCTCTCCACTGTGACTCGGGGTAGCATGAAGAAGGTGAGCCCACACAAAACCAGGAACGGTGGCCCGAGGTTTCCTCATACTCCCAACCACTCCTGCAGCAGCCAGTTACCCTGGTCCTGCCTCCTTCTTCCCAGACCGTTGGGGACTTCACTCCAGCCCCATGGAGAGAGCTCCCACCCCACAGGTCTGCTTTCCCACGGCTGTGACATCAGATGGTGGCTTTCTTTTTCCCCCACGCTCCAGACCTGGAGGTCACCTGAGGTGGGCCCAGCCAATAGACACTGCAGAGGAAATATTTGGAGTTGGTTCCTGCCGCCCGAGTCCCGGAAGAGTTCTATGGAAGAGGCGTAGCTGAACTTGGTTCTTTCCCTTCTCTGTTTCAGGTTTTCCCTCCAGATGAGATTGAGCAGGTTTCCAACAAGGATGATATGAAGACTTCCCTGAAGAAAGTTGTGAAGGAGGTGGGTGTTGAGAGTCGGAGAGGGAGAGGCGCATGGCGGGGAGCCTAATGATTTCTCACCCCCAAGTTGGGCGGGTCATTGACAAGTGGAAGAGTTGGGTCCTCGTGCATGCATGGGTGGGATGGTAAGGGAAGGAGCCCTGGCCTGGATGCGCAGGGAACCCCGGAAAGCCTTCTCAGCCATTGTTGGGCCTAGCCTGGGACCCGGCAGCACTCCTGGGTGGGGGACTGGGGAGTGGGGCAACAGGTGGAGCCATCCTTGGCAGACCGACCCCATGTGCAGTCCCTGGGACGGGTTTCTCCCTCCCAAGCACTTGTAGCTCCCCTCGAGGGCCAGTTCCAGAGACAGGCCGCGGGTGGCGAGTCCCCACCCCATGCTGTCTTCCAGACCTCCTACGAGATGATGATGCAGTGTGTGTCCCGCATGTTGGCCCACCCCCTGCATGGTAAGCCCCCACTTCCCCGAGACTCTCTAAGCTGGGGTCAGGGGCGTGGGGTGGGCGCGCCCCTCATGGACTGTAGATAGACAGTCTTAGACCGGTTGGGAAGTGGTAGTGGGGTGGGAGGTATTCTACTGGAACCCACCCCACTGAGGAGAGATTGGAATTCTTTCCAGAGGGAGGTGGGGCTCTTCCCAGGCAGAAGAAATGGGGCGCTGTGGTCATGGGATGTGACAGGGAACCCCAAAGGCCTTCTTCCTCTCTTGCTGTCTGAATAGGCCATGTTGTTCAGTGGCCACTCTGCACCCGGCACCTGTTGGCTGGGGCATCATGAGGTTTGGCCCACCACATCACCTGTGTGTGTTTTGTTTTTCCTCAGTCATCTCAATGCGCTGCATGGTCCAGTTTGTGGGACGGGAGGCCAAGTACAGGTGGGTAACTCTTGGGACAGGCAGGGTGGCCCTGTTACCTTTTCAGAGTCTGCCAGGGCAGGCTGTGCTGGGGTTGGTTGCTGCACCTTTTCTGCTCTAGTCCTGTGCGAGTTCAGCCTGCTGCCTGGCTTCTGAGGAATGTTGCAGTGGCTTCCATAGTCTGTCCAGGGGCATTTGCTCTTCTCCATCTCTTATCAAGGGCAGCCCTAGATGAGCCTAGATGCCTTTGCAGAGGGGTGAGTGGGATTGTAGTCAGCTTGGGTTAGGATTTGTGGCACCAGAGCTGATTCTGCCACTTAGGACTGAGTTGGGGTCTCCTCTTGGACTCCCAAGGTAATGCTGTAATGATTTTTCCAGCCATCATAGGCTGATAGCTCTTTTTATCCCCTGTGAAGAAGCTATCCATCTCATGGGCTTGGGGCTCGTTCCTTCAATTGTGTACCAGACCTTCACCTAGATCTGCTGTGTGCAGCCCTGGGCAGGTGCCAGGGGCATATGTGTTGACAGAGGTGCGTCCTGGAGGCATGTGGCAGAAGGACACACCTGGGTTGCCCTTCCTCTCTTAGATTCTCATTTCCTGGGGTCAGTATTTTTTGCAGCCGTCCTGTGGGGCCACCACCCCAGGAAGCTCAGCTGCCACGGTGCCTCATTTTGGTGTCATTAATGGGAAATTGGCCCATTCCCCTAGACTGAAGTATGAGGTCAGTAGTTGGGACCAGGAGGGTATAATCTGGCAACCACTGTTTTGAGAGGTGGGGCTGGGCCTGACAGGGCTGGGATGATCTGGGTCCAGGACTACCCAGGGCTTTGCCTTCCACTGGCTTCCTCTGTTAGGTTGCCCCTTCCACCTGGGCTTTGTACAGCCTCCATTCAGGACAAGCCAGTTGCCATTTCCAGCCACAGGTCACAAAGGTTGTTATTGAGCTTCCTTGGCATTTCACACCTAAGAACCCGTAGCCTGTCCTCTCGTCTCTAACAGGGTGCAGTGGCCAGGGCATGAATCCCCGGCTCCCTGCTGAGGAGTGGCAGATGTCTTCTCCTAGGCTGGTTCCAGTGCCACCTCCTGCAGGGCCCTGTGTTCTTTCTCTGCCCTCTGGGAAAGTAATTCTCTCTGCTCACTACCGCCTTCTACTCTTACTCTCTTGGGCAGGCCTGTGGGCTCCTCTGCTGGAGGGTTGTTTAAGCAGAGATAAGTGTGAGGGCCAGTTAAGAGAAGGGCCTGCCATCTCTGCAGCAGTGGCCGAAATCAGGAGATGCATTCCTAAACTCCGATCTCACAGAAAACGCCAGTATAGCACTGCTAGTGGGCTGTTCCCGTGGGTGGTTGGGCTTCCCCGGTCTCCGTGAACTGTGTAAACTCCTCCTCACCCCGACCAAGTGCTCTCTGTGCCTTTCTACTTGGTTCTTCCTGGTAATAATCCTCCCCACCCCGCCAGGACTGGCTGGATCTGAGGAGAGCTCTGGGGCTCAGCCCCACACCAAGGGGTGGGCTTCCGGTAGGCGACTACATGACCCTGTATCTCTGTCTTGTCTTCTTCACAGTGGTGTGCTGAGCTCCATTGGGAAGATTTTCAAAGAGGAAGGTCTGCTGGGATTCTTTGTGTACGTGAGTCTATATACCCCATAACTGGCCACGGGTCTGGCTCTGCTAACACGTGTCCTCAACCTTTCAGACCACAGCTGCTGACCTGGGACTAACCACATGGCCCTGCCCTAGCCTGAGTGCTGCAGCCAGTTCTCTAGAGCTCCATGGCGTGTCCAAACTGCTTAGCCATTTTCAGGCCATGGCTCATGTAAAAGTGGAACTGTGTGTCTAGTACATGGGGGAGATGAACTGACCAGCCCCACTGGGCTTCATCCAGCTGCGGTGGGTATGGGGCTGGTCTTTGTGAGCTAAGTCACTGCATAGTCCTTGGCCTCACTGCTAAAACATGACTGAATATCTGACTTGGACTGAGGGTGGAGCTCTGGAAGCTCACAGGCTGACCACAGCCAGTGGATTCTGTTTGACATTGCTTTTCTGACAAATTAGTTGTTGACGTTGACATTTAAGATATGTTGCACAAAATTCCACATTTCTGGCATCTCTTTGAAAAGTCAGAAAATGGCCGGGCGCGGTGGCTCAAGCCTGTAATCCCAGCACTTTGGGAGGCCGAGACGGGCGGATCACGAGGTCAGGAGATCGAGACCATCCTGGCGAACACGGTGAAACCCCGTCTCTACTAAAAAAAAATACAAAAAAACTAGCCGGGCGAGGTGGCGGGCGCCTGTAATCCCAGCTACTCAGGAGGCTGAGGCAGGAGAATGGCGTAAACCCGGGAGGCGGAGCTTGCAGTGAGCTGAGATCCGGCCACTGCACTCCAGCCTGGGCGACAGAGCGAGACTCCGTCTCAAAAAAAAAAAAAAAAAAAAAAAAAATGAAAAGTCAGAAAATCTTGTCCTGCTGGGTGGTTCTTTCTGTAGAGCAGCCATTGGCCAGGACCCAGGACTTGCTCCTTTGGCAGGGCACATGGTCTCCAGGGGCCACAGACACCCCGCACTTCGTCACCTCACGTCCAGTTTATTTCACCTCTAAATAAAGCGCATACTGAAAAGATTATGTTCAGAAAGAATAAAGCGCAGACAGAACCCAGAAGCCAGGCTTGATGGCTGTTTTTTGATTTGCTGTTCTAAGGTCTAGGCAGTGATGTAGATGCTGACAGGTACATCACAAATGTGGTAGACACATGGTATACAGTAGTGTCCGCTGTACTAGACACAGGGCTCCATACTATTCATAAGAAGTCTTTATATCATGGTTTTCCAGTTTGTCAGATGTTTTTTATTTATGGCCCCTTGTTTAACCAAGAAATGACTACTTGTAGGTGCATGTGCATGTATGTGTATAGAATACAGAAATATATATACAGTTCTCAGCAGGAGGCGATTTTGCTCCCCAGGAAACACTGGCAGTGTCCGGAGACATCTTGTAGTTGTCACAACTGGCATCTAGTGGGTAGAGGCCAGAGATGCTGCCAAACATCCTACAGTACACAGGACAGCCCCGCAACAAAGACTGATTCAGCCAGGTGTGGTTGCTTGCATCTGTGATCCCAGTTACTCAGGATTAGTCTCAGTGGTTTCTGCAGCTGTCTGGAGGCCAAGGCAGGAGGATTACTTGAGGCCAGAAGTTCAAGACGAGCCTGAGCAACATAGCAAGACTTCTGTCTCTATAAAAATGTTTTTCAAAATTAGCTGGGCGTGGAAACACTCACCTGTAGTCCTAGCTACCCGGGAGGCTGAGATGGGAGGATGGCTTGAGTCCCGGAGTTGGAGACTGCAGTGAGCTATGATTGCACCACTGCACTCTAGCCTGGGTGACAGAGTGAGACCCTGTCTCTTGGGGAGAAAAAAAAAATTATTCAGCCCAAAATGTCAGTAGTGCCAAGGTTGAGAAACTGATTTATATTCATACACACATATATGTATGTATAAATATTTATACATATATATATTTGCACAGGTACCTGGTAACAAACCAACATTCGTGACATGCCTATCAGCATGTATGTCACTGCCTAGACCTTAAAACGGCAGATCAAAAAACGACTCATCAAGCCTGGCTTCTGGGTTCTGTCTGTGCTTTATTCTTTCTGAACATAGTATTTTCAGTATGCGCTTTCTTTAGAGGTGAAGTAAGTTGGATGTGAGGTGAAGAAGTGCAGGGCATCTGTGGCCCTCAGAGACCGCGTGCCCTGCTAAAGGGGTAGCCCCTGGGCCCTGGCCAATGGCTGCTCTACAGAAACAGCCACCCATCTTGAAACACTGCACATGACCACCTCTGGCATTTTTCACACTGCGTAGTTCTCTTCTGGTGTGTGAATAGGATTCCCGCAGAGCAGATGCCTACTCTTTGGGTTCTTTTTCGCCATGTGATTTTGGAACAGATGATATGCATACATGTTACAGTGCATAGAAAGCACCAAAGGGTATATAGCACGTAGTCAATCTGAGCACAGGCAGGAACAACAAGATTAGAAATTGCATTCACAGAGGTTCATTTTATTAATACTCCTTATGGATGTATTACCTATATTCTTTTGAGTTTTTCAAATATTTTATAAGATTTTTTTTTTAATTCAAAAATAATAATTCTGCTTTTCCTCCCAGGAGACAGCCATCCTTCTGGAGAGCCTCCCAGGGCACTCCGTACCTAAACAAGCAAATACACTGAAAAACACACAAGAGGCACATGGGACCCACTGGCCTCAAACTGGCCTTTTATCCTCAGCACTGCGTCTTGAGGAACTTTCCTTAGCAGTTTAAAGGCCATCACTTAAAAAGTTAGCCCTCCTTGTAAATGCTTGCATAGACTCTTTTTGATAGAATATTTTCAGGGGTGAAGAGAACAGATGCATTGAGCAATGTGTCTTATGGGAGTTGGTTAGGTAAAGAGGCCAGGAAAAAATTACCAACACGTCGACACTGTTGTTATCTGCATTTGGAAATTGCAAATTTGGCAGTATTCCCATCTTGATCCCTGGCTTCTGTGGTTTGAAAACTGCTTGAGACTGTTAACTAATTTGTGGCATCCAAAGTGCCACAGAACACCTCCCCATGAGAAAAGGAGCACTACCTTCCCAGTGTGCGTAGCTGCTGGCCCCTGCAGGCTTCCTTTCTAAGGCTGTGCCATTGGATATGCTAAGATTTTGAACTTGGAACATCCCTGCCTGCTTCCTGGGTGTGGAGCCCCCAGGGACTGCTCCTCTCCCTCTCCTGCTCATCTCTGCTTACCTTGTTTTTTAGTGGATTAATCCCTCACCTCCTGGGCGATGTGGTTTTCTTGTGGGGCTGTAACCTGCTGGCCCACTTCATCAATGCCTACCTGGTGGATGACAGCGTGAGTGACACCCCAGGGGGGCTGGGAAACGACCAGAATCCAGGTTCCCAGGTTGGTTGGAACAAGGACTTGTCCTTCTTTCCGTGTACTGCTGATGCCCAGGGTCTGGGACAAACTCGAGGATTCTGGGATTCTGAGCATCGGGCCCGGAGGGTGAGAGAGGACCTCTCATTGTCCCTGGGGTCATCTTTGTCTAAGGGGAGTATGGCCACGAGAGGCGAGATTCCAGATTAGTACCCAGACCTGGGAGGAATTAATGGAATGCTCGTCCCTGGGCAGCCTTAGAAACCGACCCCAGCTTATCTAAGGCTGCTCCGAGGCAGTGACCCAACTAGTGCTCAGGAAGTCAGAAGACAGACCAGCTAATAGTGAGCACGCTTTGACCGTTGCATCACATCTTTTGCTTTTCAAAACGCTTTTGTGAACATTGTGGCCTTTGATCTGATGGCATCCTAGTTGTGAAGGGAACAGGGCAGGTAGAATGTTCTGTTTACCAACACAGAAACTGAGACCCAGAGATCACAAATTGTGGAGAACTCTGGACTCTCCAGAGTCACTCAGCTAGAACTGACAGGGCTGGAATTAGATCCCTGGCCAGGCTAAGGGTGCATTCCTCTGAGTGTTTTCAGATCTGCTAGGAAGTATACAGCTCAGGCTCACCCTCCTATTTTGTTGGCTGTGGTCTACACAGCCTAGTATACATAGACCTTTCAGCAGGTCAGGTTAGGCATAGGAAGGCCTGGTCCTTCTACACAGCACTTGTTGAAGAAGGCCGTCCAGGTGCCGGAGGGGTTGACTGGTTCTGCCTGAACCAAGATAAGAGGTGGGGAGCAGCGATGGCTGGGGATCTCAGTGTCCAGACATTCTCACAGTGGGGACCGCCAGGCCCAGGAGGCTAGGAAGGCCTAGGGACCTGTCCGCCAGGATCGCCTGGGTGGGAAGGGGTTCATGTTCCACGTGTGTGTGTCTGGCACCTGTCTGTTCTGTGTGGTGAGGAGTGCCCCATCCCAGATGGGAGCCTCTGCTTGCAGGGAGACTGGCCACTTGACCTGGGCAGGTGAGTCTTAACTGGCCTTTCAGTGTAAGCAAATTAAAGTGGCTCCATAGAGACCCACCCCATCTACAATCACAGTGGCACATTCCTGCAGTTCTGCCTTTCTTGGGGGCCTTGTGGGTGGGTAAGCTGTGCTGTCACATACAGAGCAAGGGTGGCCAGGAATGCATGGCTCAGTGTTTCTCATCTAGGTGGGCAGCTGTCTGACCAGAGGCTGCTGTGCTTACATCAGCAATTACAGCAGTCAACAGATTTGTTTAAAGTGTGTTTCGAGTGCTTTTCTGTGTGTGGCTTAAAGGCCGAGATGAGGCTGCCGGGCTCTCAAAGCCACTCAAGCAGACCTCTGAGCAAATCTCTGCCCAAGGCCCCAGGGCATCGATCTGGTGGGATGGCCGCTCCATAGGAAGCTGAGGCTGGGGGAGCCACCTTTTCTCACTAGGAGCTGTTTGCTTCAGCAAAGCAGGATTTGAGGAGTTGGGGTCTGAAGGGGGAAAAGCTTGCTGAGGTGGAGGTGGCAATAAGCCTGGAGTTGCCCTCACCTCACCCCACAGGCCAGGATTTGTCTTTGGGTGTCAGGGTACATGTCTGTCTTAGCGCCAACTGCGTGCCAAGCCCTGGATGTTGATCAGGCAGACACGGGTTCAGCCCTTGAAGCTCACAGTCTGGTGGGGTTGCACAGGCAGCGGCAGCTGATCCCTCTTACCGGGTCTCCTTCTCAGGACTCCCTTCAGTCCACTTACCCTGCTTCTGCCCCCCGGCCTTCTCTGGGCAGTGACTGTGAGGCCCGACAGGAAAGGCATGTGTGGCGTGCTTGTGAGGAGCTGAGCACAGAGGGTGGGGTGAGGGCATGTGGATCTGAAGTCTGCGTCCTGAGGTGCCTATGGCAAACCGCTCCTCCTTTCTGTCTCCTCAGTTCAGCCAGGCCCTGGCCATCCGGAGCTATACCAAGTTCGTGATGGGGGTAAGTCGAGCCAGCTGTCCTTCCTTCCCACTGCCTTGCGGACCCAAGTGGGGCCTAGGAGGCCAACCCTGGTAATGGCTGGAGGCAGGTCTTGGTACAGGGTGTTGGCGTGGTGTGTCTCTGCTCGCTGGGCTGGGGTGGGTTACTGGCACTCATGCCTCTCTGGGTTTCAGATTGCAGTGAGCATGCTGACCTACCCCTTCCTGCTAGTCGGCGACCTCATGGCTGTGAACAACTGTGGGTAGGTGTGCGCCCTTCTACTTGCCACTCTACCTACCAAGGCTGTGGGGTGGGGGAGACCCAGCAAGCCCTTGCAGCACTCTGCCCCCTCCCACCTGCTCTGTGTGTAGGCTCAGCCTGCCAGGCATCCTGGCTTCCGCTGAGATTTCCCAGCACCGCCTGGGGTGAACTATGGTGTCAGGGTGTGGATGGGTGGTAGCCCAAAGGCGTTCCTTCTTGAAGTGGCTTTCCCATGGCTGGCTGTCTTCCACTGTTCTCTGCATCTACCCTCTCCTTCCCGGGCAGGCTGCAGGCTGGGCTTCCCCCTTACTCCCCGGTGTTCAAATCCTGGATTCACTGCTGGAAGTACCTGAGTGTGCAGGTGAGCAAGCACTGGACGGAGGAGGTCTTTCCTGTTCTTTGCCACATCCTTCAGCTGAAATGATTTTTGTGGATGCTTCATTGCATGTAAAGATAAGTGGTTTCATGGAATCTAATATTGTGAGGAGACACTTGGTATCTATAAGGCATTTAAGTTAAGTTTTCATCTTACCTAATTTCAGAAAGGATTTGAGGTGGCTAAGTGTGAGTTTATTTTAAGATTAGACATCAGACAAGACCTTTTCTTCTTTGAGTCTTAAAGACTTAGGATAAGGATAAGAGAACTCTGGCCCAGGTGGCAGGTGGTAAAGCCCAAGAACTGCTTCTCCTTCAAGTAACATGGGCTGAAAATTTGAGGGCTGTAACCAGTTGAGCTGAGTTCCTGGGTTGTTAGGGCGGCTGGCATTGGAGACCAACTCCTCCCTCCTGCAGGACATTCCTGGGCCCAGGAAAGCCTGTGGGTGGAGCTGGATCATGTGGGGACCTGGCAGCAGTACCAGCCTTGGGTTCTCATGTTCTGTGCCGAAGCTACCTCTCCCTGGCTGGAGATCTTGGGCCCAGCAGTCAGGTCCAGGCTCTGGTCAAGGGCGGAACCTTGCCTTTTCCTGGCCTTAGTTTGCCTCGCAGTGAAATGGGGCAGTGGCCTGGAGGGAGCCAGAGCACTGACTGGCCTCAAGGCTGAGAAGAGGACAGATGGGAGGGAAGCAGGGAGGAGAGCCACAGTTCTTCCCAGTGGCCCTGGTCAGTGTAAGTGTGTCTCGTCCTCCCTGTGAACATTGAAAGAGTCCCAGACCACTTGGGCTCTGAAGCAAGAGGGGCAATGAGCCTCCTCTCTAGTGCTCTCCTACAGAGTAGCCCCAAAGACACCCCTGGGCAGGACATGAACCGCTCCCTTCTGCTTCGACACAGGCAGATTCTGCCCTCCAGGGATATAGGCCGAGGCTGCCCACCCCGGAGCTGGGTCTTTGAGCTCCTGGACCCTTCTTTGCCTGACACTGGCCTTCCTCTTGGAGGGACAAGGAAACGTGGCCTCCCTTTCACTCACCCTATTTTTCCTTCTGGTCCAGGGCCAGCTCTTCCGAGGCTCCAGCCTGCTTTTCCGCCGGGTGTCATCAGGATCATGCTTTGCCCTGGAGTAACCTGAATCATCTAAAAAACACGGTCTCAACCTGGCCACCGTGGGTGAGGCCTGACCACCTTGGGACACCTGCAAGACGACTCCAACCCAACAACAACCAGATGTGCTCCAGCCCAGCCAGGCTTCAGTTTCCATATTTGCCATGTGTCTGTCCAGATGTGGGGTTGGGCGGGGGTGGGGCTGCACCCAGTGGATTGGGTCACCTGGCAGACCTGGGGAAGATGAGGCGAGGTGAGGAGTTGGGAGAATCCCCATACCTCCCAGATTCGCTGAGTCTGTCTTGCGCAGAGGGCCAGGGAATGGCTTATGGGGGCCCAGGTTGGATGGGGAAAGGCTAATGGGGTCACACCCCACCCCCTCTACCCCTCCAGTCAGCCCAGCGCCCATCCTGCAGCTCAGCTGGGAGCATCATTCTGCTTTGTACATAGGACGTGATCCCCTGGCACATGGCCACCATCATGTCTAGGCCTATGCTAGGAGGCAAATGCCAGGCTCTGCCTGCGTTTTTCTCAACACTACTTTTCTGATATGAGGGCAGCACCTGCCTCTGAATGGGAAATCATGTGACTACTCGGAATGTGTCCTCCTTATCTAATGCTCATCTGTTTAATGGTGATGCCTCATGTACAGGATCTGGTTACCTGTGCAGTTGTGAATACCCAGAGGTTGGGCAGATCAGCGTCTCTAGTCCCACCCAGTTTTAAAGTTCATGGTAAGATTTGACCCCATCTCCTGCAAATAAATGTATTGGTGATTTGGAGTTTTGTGGGGAGTCTCTTATTTTTGTAAGCTTAAAAATATATCTATAGAGTCTGTCTTTCCAAGTCCTTCCTGTTGGTGTGAGAAGGGGCTATAAAGAGGCAGGGCAGGGGGCTGCCCGATTGGAGATGTAGGTACCAGAGCTTGGTGTAGCTCAGTCTCCGGGGAGACACTGGGTGATGAGGCTGGGGTGTCAGTTTCCACAGCAGCAACCAGTGCGCAGGTCTGTTGCCGGGAGACAGGCCTTTCAGAAAGTGTTCCACCCACACCCCTGACTGTCATATCTCAGCACTGTTCGAGGATGACGTATCTTCAGGTTTTACGAAGTTGTCACTTGGTATAGTGGCCATGGTTACATCAGAATGGGCAGACCTCCCTTCCATCGAATGGTTTTTGCCCAGCACTGGGGTCTGTAAGCAGACAAAGCTTACACATATTTTGAGGCCGAGCTAGGTTCCCCCAGGTATTTCTCTGCCCTTGCTCAAGGTGTCCTGGCTTGTGAGAGCTGGGGTCTGGTAGCTTTTAACAGTGGACTCACGGACAGTTTCACTTCACATGTCCTCGTTTCCCAGGAACACAGGAGTGTGCCTGTGTGGGTGTTATGTAAATGTACACTGGTTGAGGCCACTAAGGTCTCATAACTTTGTCACCCATATTAACTTTTCTAGGGAAACGCCCCAGAGGGCTAAGGTAGTGGGAGGAACACATGCGGGGGTGGGCAGGGCAAGCCTGTGGAGAAGGAGGGCCTTGGGTTCCCAGGTCCTTCAGAGGGGAGTCTGCCCCGTGGCCTTTCTCCAGCCTAGTGTGCTTTTCCAGAGGCGGACCACTGTTCTGGGGTGTCTTTCCTTCCTGTTGCTCCACCCTCAGATCCTGTTTTTGCATTGATTAGTTCCTAAGGCCCCCCTAGACTGAGGGGCACCTGTATCTCTGGAGCCTGAGCTAAGCTAGATCTGAAGAGCTCCTCCCAGGAGTTCAGAGAGGCTGCCCGGAGTACAGAGCAAGGTTTTGATGGTCTTGGCCGGTCACCTCAGGGAGGACTGCTGTTGTCTCCCAAGTAATTTCCTGAATTTGGGGGCTTCAACTTCATTTCCCAAGCCATCTTCCACACCCAGAAATGGCATGAAAATCTCTTTTGATACTGTGTCCCAGTTATTGGTTGAGCAAAGTACAGATTTTTAATAAAACAGGAAGTTTTCAGGTCATTCAAATTCTTGTGTGTGTGAAATGCTTCTAGACCCTTTGATCTTTGGGGGCTGAGGCCCTGTCCATCTGCCTTCCTAGCACTTGGCATGTTTCCTGTTGACTAGTCCTGGAAACTAGGATGTTGGGTCCTCATCTGAGAAAGGAGATTGGGTGGGATTGGGCAGGAGGAGGACTCAGCTGCTGGCAAAGGGAGGGGTGACAGGAGGAGGAGTGTCCTGTGGAGAGCTGATCACCTCCCCTCCTGGGAAATCTCATCCAATGGACAAAGCTAAAAGGCCTCTGAAAGGCCTTTGGGGACTTCCTTATATATACCCCTAGGTATATACCCAAGATAATTGGAAACTTATGTTCACACAAAAGCTGGTACATGAATGCTTAGAGTAGCATTATTCATAGTAGCTCAGGAGTGGAAACAGCCTGAGTGTCCGATGACAGATAAATAAAATGGAAATGTTCTATAGAATGTAACAGATATTCCATAGAATGGAACATGACTTGGCAATAAAAATGAAGAAGTTCCGATTCATGCTATGACACGGGTGAACCTTGAAAGTATGTTGGCTGAGAGCAGCGACTCACAACCATAATCTCCGTCCTTTGGGAGGATTGCTTGAAGCCAGGAGTTCAAGACCAGCCTGGGCAACATAGTGAGAACTTGTCTCTACAAAAAATTTAAAAATTAGCTGGACATGGTGGCATGCACCTGTAGTCCCAGCTGCTCAAGAGGCTGAGATGGGAGAATCACTTGAGCCCAGGAGTTGGAGGCTGCAGTGAGCTATAATCCTGGGTGTCAGAGCAAGACCTGGTCTAAAACAAATTATATGTATTTATATGGTAAGTGAAAGCAGCAGTCACAAAAGACCATAACATATATGATATGTCAAGAATTTATATGGGATGTTAAGAATAGACAAATCCATGTAGATAGACTAGTGGTTGATGGGGGTTGGGGAGGTTGGAGGGAAATAGGGAGTGACTGCTAATGGGTATGGGTTTTTTGGGGGGGGGATGATGAAAATGTTCTAAAATTGTGATGGTTACACAACCTTATGAATATAGTAAAAACCATTGTGTTGCATACTTTAAATGGGTGAATTTTATGTTATGAGTTATATCTGAATAGAGCTGGAAAAAACATACTAAGTAGGCTAGGCGTGGTGGCTCACGCCTGTAATCCTAGCACTTTGGGAGGCTGAGGCGGGTGGATCACCTGAGGTCAGGAGTTCAAGACCAGCTGTTGACCAAACTCTGTCTCTACTAAAAATACAAAAATTAGCCAGGCGTGTTGGCGGGCGCCTATAATACCAGCTACTTGGGAGGCTGAGGCAGGAGAATCACTTGAACCTGGGGGGCGGCGGTTGCAGTGAGCCAAGATCGCACCACTTCACCCCAGCCTGGGCGACGGAGCAAAACTCTATCTCAAAAAAAAAAAAAGTAAAAGAGGGGCGTGTCCTCCTTGGTTACAGGTTGGTTCCCAGCCCTGCCCTGACTTGGGTGGTGTCCTGTTTGACTGCTCACCCTCCAGCACTGGTCTGGAGACTTGCCCTGCCCCTCCCTACCACCCAAGCCACCCTCAGTCACCCACCACTGCTACCCCAACATATGTGTGCCTTTCTGATCCTCAGCACCTCTGGACGGTCCTCCTGTGCTCCCCTGGGGAGGGTCTGGGACTCCAGATCCCTTTCTTAGGACTCTTCCAAGCACCTGGGGCTGGCAGAGCCTTGCCTGACGTACATTTCTGACCTTGTGTCCCAGACAGGCCTGGGCAGCAGCACCCCTGTGAAGAGGCCGCATGCCATGCTTTGATCCTGGGCTCCAAACTCGTCTAGGCCCCGCTGGTGACTCCTGAAGCTGGGAGAGTCAGTCCAGCACCCTTGGCCTTCCTTTGGCTCTTCCCCTTCCTGGCGGCCACCTGTGATTAGGGGGAGGGGAGAGTTATAGGAAGGAAAAGAAGGGTGTGTCCCAAAGAGGAGACACTAAATGGAGTGTTTTAGAGGAGGGGGATGTGAAAGAGAAGGAACAGTTGCCACAGGTTGGACAGGTTTTTATTGGACAGTCAGGAGTTGCTTTCCTTCCCTTGTCCCTGCCTCCCCTACCCACAGAACCCCACTCCAGTGGGGCTTGTCCTTCATCTGCCCCTTGCAATCCCCGTCCCCAGCTACGCAGGTACTCAGGGAGAGCACGCATACTGTGTGGGCAGACAGCCCCAGGCCAGGTAGGCAGTGAGCTCCCTCAAATCCTCCCACCCCCAGGACTCAGGAGGGAGGGGCAGGAGAGGTGTGGGCCCGGTGTGCAGTCCTCAGGCGGCCCCCTGCGCTCGCAGTCAGCCAGGCCTTGTGCCTCCAGGATGGTGTGATGAGGCACATGCCCCGTAGCCTTTCCCTTCCAGAGGGCCTTAACCAAGAAGCATCTTGTTTAGGGGCTGGGGACAGGGTGGGGAAGATGACAGGAGGACAGCTGACCTCTTCACCCTGAGAAGGCAAGAGGCACTTCTGAGGAACAGTCCTGGACTCAGATGGCTCAAGGAAGAGGCCAGGGGACTGGAAGGGGCCCAGGGGTTCCTGGGAAGCCTGAGATCCTCTGTCTAGGAGAGAAGCTGATAGCCACAGGACAACCTGAGAGTGGGCACGTGTGAATACCCCTCAGAACAGTCTGCAGCCAGCTGAGGGATGGGCCTACCCAGACAGAGCCAAGGCACTCCTGGGGCAGTGCCAGGGGCTGCCCCTGTAGACGCCTCCCAGGAGGACAAGAGTGCTGGCCTGGAATCTGGCCAGAAGTTGGGGTGAAGGGGGGCTGCTGGGCCACAGAGCAGGACCTGCCCAGGAAGCTGTGGCCTCTCACTTGGAGGAAGACAATCTAGGTGGGCATGAGGCCAGGGCCCTCCGCACCAGGCCTTGCCTTTGAGTGGTATCCCCTTCAGAAGATTCCAGCCAACATCAGGGGAAGCAGGAGCAGTAGTCCCAGGAGAGGGCCCCACACATGACCAGGGCCTGGGTTCAGCCCTGACACGACGCTAGGCTTGTCAGGGCCCTCTGCACCTGTGGGAAGAAAGCGGCTTTGCCTCAGCCTAGAGACGGCTGTGCCTGCTGTCCCGCCCACCCCACCATGCAAGGAGGTGGGGCAGCAGCCAGGGAGGAAGCTCTTACTCACAGGGCGCATGCCCCACCGTGCTCATACCACCTACAGCTGGGGCAGGACACTGCCATTCCAGAGCCAGGAGGGGAGTGGGACCGATGCCACGGGCCTTACCTGGCAAGGACGACTGCAGAGCCAGGGCACGCCCACCCATGGCATTAGCGGTGGCAGAGGTATTGGGGAAATTGGGCAGGGACTTGGAAGAGGTGTGCCCCGTGTGGTCCAGTGTGGCCTGCAGCTCACCTGGCTTGTCCTGGGCTGGAAAAACTGAGGCCAAGACCTCACTGGAAGGAGGCAACTCAGCCTCAGCCTCTCCCTCAGCCTCAGCCTCCTCCTGGGCATGGGGTAGGAGCTCCCTTGCCCCTGTCAGGGGCATCTTGGGGTCCAGAGAGTTCTCTGGGCTCCCAAAGGGCACTTTTGTTTTGTCTGTCACTTTGTCTGCTGATTTTGGGGTAGGAACATGGGTCGATTCCGGGAAGGTAACTGGCTCCTCATCCAAGGAGGGCAGGCTGTGAGCTGCCAAAATGGAAGGCACCTCAGTTGTTACAGAAGGTGGAGCCTCTGTTGCCATGGAGGGCGGGTCTTTTGTTGCTAAGGAAGTTGGGGCCTGGGTTTCCACAGCAGGCAGAGCCTTGGTTGCCGGGGAACCTGAGACCTCTGTTACCAAGAAAGCCGGAATCCCCGTTGCTAGGGAAGGAGTACCCATTTTCCTAGAGTCTGAGGCTTCAGTTGCCAGGAAGGATGGGGCCTCAGTTACCAGGTAAGGCAAATCCTGGGCGTCTTCCGGGCTTCCGATGGGTTCTGATAAGACAGAGGAGAACTGGCATGAGTGCTCAAGCAGGACCTCACATCTCTCACCGCACCGCAAACCAAGTGACGCGATCAAATGTCCTATTAGGACACACAAACACACACATTCTCCAGCGGATATGCCCCTCATTGAAAATAAAAGTTACAAGCCGGGCGCGGTGGCTCACGCCTGTAATCCCAGCACTTTGGGAGGCTGAGGCAGGCGGATCACCTGAGGTCAGGAGTTTGAGATCAGCCTGACCAACATGGAGAAACCCCATCTCTACTAAAAATACAAAATTAGCCGGGCATGGTGGTGCATGCCTGTAATCCCAGCTACTTGGGAGGCTGAGGCAGAAGAATTGCTTGAACCCGGGAGGCAGAGGTTGCAGGTGAGCAGAGATCGAGCCATTGCACTCCAGCCTGGGCAACAAGAGCAAAACTCCGTCAAAAAGAAAAAAAAGAAAAAAAAAGAAAAGAAAAGAAAAAAGAAAAGAAAAGAAACGCCACTTCTGGTGATTGACACAGTTGCTCCTCTCTCCACCTCCTGGTCCAAGTCTCTCTACTTTCGTACTTGCCCTTTTTCAGGGGACTTCTCCAGCGGGATCCCTGTCCCTCACAGGGCTCCTCCTCCGGCAAGGCCGGCCCCGCCCTCTTGAAGCCCTCTGACCGTGCCCACCGGCCTGGCCCCGCCCACTCCTCAAGACCCAAACGATTGGCCACGTCCACCTCACGCGGGCCCCCCCGAAGCCGCCAGACTTTCTAACATCCTCCCTTTGAAGGGTTGAAATCCGGCCACTTGGAACGACAGGGCGCCAAAGTGGCTGCGCGTGGAGGGCTAAGGGAGCCGCCAGGGCCCCCAGGTGGTCGCATCCAGCCCGGCCCCTCCCCCGCCCACGTCCCGCTCAGTCCAGCGAGGCTCTTAGACCATCCAGTCTGCATCGCATCCCTTCCACACCCCCTGCCCCTACCAATCCACCCGTGGACTCACCACAGAGGGAGTTCTTGCAGCCATAGCCAGAGGGACATTGGGAGCACGGAGTCCCCTCCTGGTAAGGCCGTTTCCCCTTCACGTTCCCCCTACAGGAGGTCAGGAGGATGCTGAGGGGAGGGGCTCGACCTCTCCCAACCCTCTCCCCAACTCCTATACACACATCTACTCTGGATGTGCCCTTGGGTCTCCTGACTGCCAGCCACTGACTTGCTGGGCGATCTTGGGCTCCTCGTGGCCCTCTCTGGCCGATGAGAGCAGACCACCATCGGACCCTTCACAGCTCCCTGGATGGTATAGCTCCAGACTGACCCCTCTTCTCCCACTCCCTCAGGCTGTGGCCAACTCTGCCCTCCCCTTGGCTCTGCCTGTGCCTTCCCCCTCTCCATCTCCAGGGTTCCCCCCAGCACTCACGGGGGCTCATAGTTGCACACCAGTAATTCGATGTTGGTTTCCTCAACACCCTGGAGCTTCTCACAGAAGTGGGAACCGCAGCCGATCCTCTCTGTCTTGGCCCAAACCACCTGAAGGAGGGCAAACCTGGCAGCTCAGCCCCATGCGAGGTGGCATGGTGCCTTCCTGGCATCCCACTACACCTGCCTTACAGGGCTGGGGAGAAGAGGCACCCTATAGCCTGTGACATTCACGTTCCCAAAGCCATGCAGGTTCAGGACAAAACTCTGACCAGGCGGAGGGATGGGGGAGTTTGTCCCTAACCCTCTACCCTCCTCTGCTAACCACATACACCACTTTGCCAGGCCTCTTTTCCTCTCAAAACCTTCCCTCAGCTCCAGGACTGTGATACACCCTCATGAATTTTTTCTGTGGGCTCTTCCTAGAGGCCCTTGCACTTTAAATGAAGGGTATATGCAAAGGAAAGAATCTCAAATGGTAGAATTTTAGACCTCAGCAACAAGGAAAGTCCAAGGTGGGGAGCAGGAGGAGCCATTTTGAAGGTGGAACCTCCCCCAAATCACAGGTGAGCAGGACCTGTTCTGGTTGTTTCTCAGTGTGGGTCTCTTAGCTGCTAGAATGACTTCTGTCTTTATCAAACAAAAAGTCCAACAACATTTGTGTGCTGCCATGGGGTGAGACCAGCAGCCTTTCCTTGCTGGTTCTAGGCCCAATCTGCCCAGGAATCTCTGCTGAAATTAGCTGAAGGTCTCCCCGGTGTTGAACACCTTCTGGGCAGAAACAACTCCAGAGTGCATGCACCCTCAGCCCCAGAGAAAGCTGGGGCGGAGCCACGCTGACTTACTCCCTGCTGGGTCCTGATAACAATCCCCGCAGAAGCAAGTGGGTGAGGGTGGAGGGAGAGGGAGGGGTGGCAGGATCCAGAGAGAAAGGGCCAGGAAGGGTGCTGGGCCCTCACAACTTTCTGACCTGGGTGGGTGCTGCTGGGATTTCCTCCCTAAAGATAAAGACTAAAAAAAAAAAAAAGAAAAAAAAAAAGATGAAGACTAAAAATAGCATGAAAAAGAAAGGGAATTGGTGGACATGGGTGGGAAGATGGTTGGTTTCTTTTCTTTTAATTGTTTGTCATGTTACTATTTGTACAACACATAAGCACTGGCAGGAGAAAAAATAATTCCGTAACACTAATGTTAATTCCCCAACACACACACACACACACACGCACACACACATCTTATCCGCAAGCCCAAACTTTCAAAATGCCGTGAGAATCCAGACAGCAGCAAAGTGTGACTGGGGAGCGGGAAATTCTATCAGAAATCTCCCTGAAGCCTTCATTCAGCCACAATTTGCTCTTCATCGTTATGCATAATTGTTAAATGCAAAAGAAAAACTAAACAAAATTGTCTATTTGCTTTATTAGTCCCTGGCAGATGACAAGTAGCAAATTAGACACCATAATAAATGCAAAGGAGCCACAGAGAGAAGTTAAGGGACTATCGGCTACTGGGGCAAACAGCCCTGCACTATCTGGGGGAAGAGGCGCAGGACCACTTGGAGCACCGTACAGTATTGCCTAGGTCAATAACCACAATCCATAAAACTGGCTCTGTGACACCTAACATGTCCCACCGCCCCCACTCCTTTTTATTTATTTATTTTTTGAGACAGGGCCTCCCTCTGTCGCCCTGGCTGGAGTGTAGGGGCGCGATCACGACTCACTGCAGCCTCAACCTCCTGGGCTGAAGTGATCCTTCCACCTCAGCCTCCAGAGTAGCTGGTGGGCGCCACCGCGCCCAGCAAAGTTTTTTGTATTTTTTTGTAGGGACAGGGATCTCGCCATGTTGCCCAGGCTGGTCTCCAACTCCTGGCCTCAAGCGATCCTCCCAGCTCGGCCTCCCAAATTGCTGGGATTACAGGCGTGAGCTACCGCGCCTGGCCTAGCGGCCTAGGTTTTCAAAAGACTGTAGAGAAGCCGACTCCGTCAGAGGCTTAGACAGCGTATTAGCTGCAGTGAGAGGACAAGACCTGCAAAGTATCTGAGGGGACCTGGAGTGAGGCCCGTCTCCTGTAGCGAGGACGCTTAGGAAAGGTGAAGGTAGAGGTGGCCCCGCCCACAGAGCACGTGGCCCCACCCCCACGCCGCGAGGCTCCGCCCTGCCCCGCCCGCCGGGTCCCACACCTGCGTGTAGTGGCCGCACATCTGGCCCGGGCTGCAGGTGGCGGCGCTGAGGTTGTAGTGCTCGCGCTCGTGGTGCCACTCCTCCATGGCCAGCGGCACGTCCAGGCCCTGGTCGGTGATGGCGAACAGATTCTCGCCGCGCCGCCCGCGGTCCTTGTTGTGGCCCCACACGCACTGCCGTGCGTAGGCCTTGGCGAAGGCGGCCAGCTCCTCGTCCCATCTCTGCAGGGCAGGTGAGAGAAGGGAGGTGAGGATGCCCACAGATGCTGTGGGGACCAAGCAAAAGGTCGAGGAAGTCGTGGGGGAAATCCTTCCGGCACCTCCTTAGCGGGGTGACTCTTGGGCATGGCCTGAAACAGGTCTCTGCTCTGGGTAGGCTTCTGTGGGCAGGTGGAGGACGCCATCCCAGGCCGAGGAGCTGGCCGTTCACCAGCTGTGTGACTGCACGGATTGTCTAACCTTTCTGCACCCTCAGAGGGCTGAGGAGTGGATGAGGTGGTGTTGGTGACAGTGTTATTATAAAAAGCCTCATGTGATAAAAGTGGCCGTACATGCCCCTGCCTACCTCCCAGGCCTCCTTGAACTTCTCTGAAGAGCACAGGATGTCCGGTGAGATCGATGTTGAGGGGCTGGGTCGTTTATTCAGCCCATTTCACCCCCACTCAACCAGGAACCTGACTTGAGGGCTGGCACCTTCCTCTCCCTCTAAGCCCCCCCCCTTCCCTTGGGACACCCAGTCCCCATGCCTTTACCCTCTGCCGGCTCCCTCCCCAGTGCTGTTCCTAATTGCTCCCAACCCTTGTCAATGGCAACCCCCTTTCTCCAAGAAAATTAAGTGTCTCTAGGTGACACTGAATGTCACAGGCCTCTCACCAAGGGGCCTACTTTCAGAGCCTTGGTAACCCGCCGTCAGACCCCAGTGACAGTGTTCTCCAGTGGGGACCTCAGGTGAGATGGTTGGAGGGGAAATTTTAGGTTCAGGGCCTTTGAGATTGTGTCCCTGGCTGAGAGGCAGGCCGAATGTGGGTGAGAAGAGGGATTAACAAGGCATCCAACCCAAAGGATTGAGGAGGGGAAGCCTGGATCCCATTAAATGCTGTCCTTGGCTTCTCCTGGAAATCCATGGCCTGGAGGCAGCTTTTGCTCCACCCTATGGGGGCCCAGCCAGCTGTGGGAGCCAGACAGCCCATAAAGCGCCAAGAGCTTGGGTGACCCTGAGGGGAGGTGGCTGTGTGGCCACACCCACTCCCCACCCGCTCAAGGCTTTCAGGAGCCGCTGTCTGGCATGGGGATGGGTGCACCTGGCTGGGATGGCTCCACAGCTGTGACCTTGGGTGAGTATCTTTCCCTCTCTGGACATTTTTGTCCTGAATCACTGGTCCCTGAGATACTCTCAACTCTGGCAACAGTGGGAGATTGGGAGTGGGAAAGGGGCAGGGCGCTGGGGACCAGGGTCAGGGTGTCTGAGACGACCTGTGAGGTGCCGGGCTGGACTGTAAGTGCCGTCAGGATATGGCATGGATGGATCCCCAGTGTCTGGTGCAGTACTAGCACATAGTAGGTGCTCAACAGATACTTGTCAACTATTGATGACTGAGACAGGGCCCTGCTTAAAGCAGTCTCCCCCTACAGAGTCTGCCTGTAATTTCCATTCTGACAAGATACCTGGAGCCCCACCAAGCGTCATTGCTTTGGTCTTAAGGATTCTCAGTCAGTCATCCAGAGCCCCCTGTGGAGTTGTAAGACTCTCAGCACCCACCCACATTGGCCACATGGTCACCATCTAGAAGCAAATCCATTCATTCATTCATTCATTCATTCATTCATTCACTCGTTCATTCATTCATTCAACAGTCCTGGGCGTTGTGTCAGCCCTGGGACAACAGCAGGAACCAAGAAGCCCAAGCTTCCGTTGACATAAACGTCATTTGGGCCACCACATGGTAAATGACAGATGTGCAACAAGTACTATAGTGGCACCAAAGAGGGCCATCTAGCCCAGCCAAAGGTGGAGAGGGAGACACCAAAAAGATGAGGCATTAGCCAGCTGGGGGGAGAGGCGTCCTAATCAGAAGGCACACATCAGCAAAGGCATGAAGCTGGGAAACATTTTGGCTGGGAAAAGACAAGCTGTTCAGGTTACAGAAGAATAAAGGGCAAGCGAGAGAGCAGGATGAAGAGCTAGGCAGGGGCCAGAACACACAGAGCCTTCTCAGTTAGGAGCCGGAGCTTTATCCTGAGGCAGTAGGGAGCTGTGGGAGCCACTGAAGGATTTTGAGCAGGTCAGGCCCATGTGTTGGATTATTCATTCTGACAGCAGAGGCCAGAAGCTGGGGAACAGGTAGGGGCTATCCTAGGAGTCCTTGGGTTCAAGAATGAAAGAACCCTGAACCAGGGTTGTGCCAAAAAGAGAAGGGGGTAAGGGGAACGGTTACATTTCAAGGACAATTGAACCTTCAGGGGGGCAAAACTGGCACTGATTAGACCTGGAGGCTGAGAGGGAAGCGTTCATGATAACCCCCACCTGTCTCACCCTGGATCCATTCCCTCTTTTGTGTTAATCAGACACTTATTGAGCACTTACTGTGTGCCAGGCATTCTTCTGAGTGCTTTACACATATTCACTCATTTAACCCTACAACTACCATAGCTACAAGGGAATTATTCCACTGTTATCCCCATTTTACAGATGAGGAGACAGGCACCAAGAGTTTAACTTGGCCAAGGTCACAAGGCTAATAAGTAACAAAGGCAAGATTTGAACCCAGGCCATTTGGCTGCAGAGTCCCAGCCCTCGCCACTACTGAGGTTGAACCTGAGTCTTGTCCTGAATGTTTCCTGGCATCCCAGCCCCAGCCTCATCTCCTCCTCCTCCTAACACTCCCCATTAGGCAGCAGCATATCCCCTCAGCATCCCAACTGCCTCCCAGAATGTTGCCCTGCTCCAAGGTGCACCTCTGTCTGAGAAGCAGCTCCCAGCCTGTGTGGCCCCCGTCTCAGCCAGCAAGACTGCAGGGCATCAGGGATCTACAGGTGGGGAACCTGAAGCCCAACCATGAGGCGCAGGCCTCAATCAGGGTGCTGTTGGCAGAGCTGCGTCTGCGACTCCTGGTTTGTTGTCTACCTTTCCTGGATGCCCAGGCTGGCACAGCTGTGAACGGCAGTGCTGGGTGTGTGTGCAGAGCTATTCCTAGATCTTTCTCACATGTCATCCTGTCTGACGCCCAGGGCAGGGATCGCCAGCCCCATGTTTCCATCTGAAGGGAAAGGGGTCCACCCAGAGTTAATTTAGTCAGATCACATGGGGCTGAGGTTAGAACTTAGGTTTGGGGCCCCAGGCTCACTGTTGTGTTCCCCAAGGTGCATCTGTTCTCTCAGGCACCAGCTCCAGGGGTCCCTGATCCCTAAACACTGCCCAGCAACCTCCCCAGCCAGGAAGGGGGTGAATTTCTCACTTTATCTCCTTTAATCCTGCATATAGACAGCCCGCCTCTCACCCTGCCATAAATAGCTCTTCCTAAGAGAACCAGCCCTAAATCTGGCTCTGTCTCCTGTGTGCATGTACATGTATGTTTACTACATCTGCGTGTTTCACCAGACATGAATAGTATTTTTACATGTCTTCAGACTTCATGTAAAGAGACCCTACTGTGTATTTTTTAGAGATTTTATTTCCTCCCCCATTCAGTAGGATATCTGTGAGATTCAGTCCACACTGGTATATACGTAGCTCTAATTCTGACCGCCTTTTACAGATGAGACACGGGATCGGCAAGGTTACAGGACTTGCCTCGAATCACAGGTTTTGTAGGCGACCAAGACAGAATTCGGACTGTATGATCCAGAGCCCTCTCTGCTTCTGGATCCTGCTGTCACCTACCTCCTTAGCACCTGCATTCTACCCCAGGTGCCCATGCCCATCCTGCTGCCCGCTTCCTCTTGTCCTCTTCTTGGCAGGTGTGTGAAAGACCGTTTTCACAAAGGTGTTAAGAACTTCCGGGGTTCCCCCACCGAGGGCACATGCATTTGAGGAAGTGCTGGGGAAAGGTCGTTGGAGTGGGAAGCCGGGGTTTTGGGTCTGGCTTAACCAGCTGTGTGACCCCAACAAGTCCCTCTGAGCCTCACTTTCCTCATCTGTATTATGAGGTTGCTTATAGGGGCCTGTGAATTTTATTAGGCGGGTGCAAAAGTAATTGTGGTTTTTGCCATTAAAAGTAATGTAACATAATGTCAGGGACTCGGCGACTCTATCACTGACCAGAGAAAGGAGAAGAATTCTGAAATAGCTTCAGCATGTGGAGCAGGGTAAGAGGGCCTGGTGACAGACCCTGGCCAGCACCCCTTCTATCCCAGCCAGCAAGCGCCATGGCCACACTTACCATGTGCAGCATGTCTGAGGCCGGTGGGGATACCTGGGCCCGGTAGAGGTTGTGCAGCTCCAGCATCAGACGTTTCTCCTCGTCTGTGAGGGCTCCAGCGGGGCCTGTGGTGGCCACCAGCAGTAGTAGCAGCGGCAGCAGAAGCATCAGGAAACTGCAGGAGCCGTGCATGGTGGCCAGCTGTCTCTCCTTCTCCCGTGCAGGGGTCTGGCAGCTGGATTTAAAGTCCTTCCCACACAAGCACCACCCTGGCTGGGGTGGGGCAGTGGGGGCTGTGTCTGAGGCCCAGCCCGACTCACACAATGTCTCAGGGAGGGCTGGGTGCCTTGGGTCCCGACCAGCATCAAGTGCACTCCCCTTGGAGTCCTTGGCAAAAACCTCCTTTCTCTCGGTAACAGGGGCTCAGGCCAAAAGTTGTTTGAGTTCCTAAGTTGTGGACAGATCCTTCAGGGGCAAAATCATAGTAACCTCTGCAGAGCTGTGACTGGTTGCACCCAGGTCACACCCACTGTGTGTTGAGGATAGATAAGAGAAAGGAAACCACAGACCCTATCCACAGAGGAGTGGGCAAGATGAGGAAGCTATAGGCTTTTGAAAGGACAGAGGAAGACCAGATGTATTTGATAAAAGGCTGAGCCAACCTGAATCAGAATCCTGGTTCTGCCCCTTGCTATCTGTGTTTTGGCAGCTTTCTCAAGTGAATCAGTGACAATAATAGTACCTACCTCATAGGACTGGAGGGAAGATTCAATGACATATAATGTATGTAAAGCACCTAGTATGGTATGTGGCACAGAGTAGGCCCTCAGTAACAGTAGACAACCCACCCATGTGGCTTGGGCCTTAGCAGGCTACCAGCCCCCTGGGGAGGCAACACTCTTGCCTGTGGGGGGAGGGGCCAAGGTCTTCCCCACTCTACCTGTATTCGGGAATAAGGCCTTTCACTATGGCAAAATTTTGGCTTCCAGGTGTCCTCTCTGAATGCAGGTGCTTGACATGCTCATTTGGAAGTGGGATGCTGGGACTCCTGTGCTCTGAATACATAGAAATATAATGTGTCTGTTTCTTAAATCAAGAGAGAGCAGAAAAGCAGGAGGTTGAACGAGCTGATGCACCAGGAGCTCTGAGGGGAGGGTATTGGAAGGGAAATAGGCTTAGCAGCCAGGTGCTGGCATTATAATGACCTTGACCTTGCAGGGGCCATGACCTAGGCCTTGGCCTTCATGAAGCAGGAAGCTGGAACCAGTACTCTTGAAGACAGCTGGGATCCTTGAAGCCTGCTTCCTCAATGAATAGGGACCTAGAAAAAGCCTACCCACTGGCTTTGGAAGATGACAAGAAAACCTGTCCCTGCCTGAGTCTCCAGGTAAAAGTAAAAATAAAACCAAGATGGATTACACACACACACACACACACACACACACACACACTTATTAGAATTAATAAAGTCAGCAAAGTTGCAGGATACAAAATTAACACATAGAAATTAGTTGTTTCTATACACTAATAATGAAAAATCCAAAAAGGAAACTAAGAAAACAATTTCATTTATAAAAGCAATGAAAAAGAATAAAATTATTACCAATAAACTTTTTTTTTTTTTTTTTGAGACAGGGTCTGGCTGTATTGCCCAGGCTGGAGTGCAGTGGCATGATCTCGGCTCACTGCAACCTCCACCTTCCGGGTTCAGGTGATTCTCCTGCTTCAGCCTCCCGAGTAGCTGGGACTATAGGTGCCCGCCACCACGCCCAGCTAATTTTTGTATTTTTAGTAGAGACGGGATTTCACCATGTTGGCCAGATGGTCTTGATCTCTTGACCTCGTGATCCGTCTGCCTTGGCCTCCCAAAGTGCTGGGATTACAGGTGTGAGCCACTGCGCCTGCCCCTTAGCAATAAACTTAACCAAGGAAGCAAAAGACTTGTACACTGAAAATCACAAAATGTTGCCAAAGTGAAAGAAGACACAAATAAATGGAAAGACATCCTATATTCATGGATTAGAAGACTTGATATTGCTGAGGTGTCAGTGTTGCCTGATGCAATCTATAGATTCAATGCAATCCCTATTGAAATGCAAATCATAATATTTTTATAGAAACAGAAAAATCCATCCTAAAATTTATATGGAATCTCAAAGGACCCCAAATAGTCAAAACAATCTTGAAAAAGAACAAAATTGGAAGTCTTATAGTTTCTGATTTTAATATGTAACCACAAATCTACAATAATTAAAATAGTGTGGTATTAGTATAAAGACAGACATTTAGACTAATGGAATAGAATAGCCCAGAAATAAACTCTTATACTTATGGTCAAACGATTTTAGACAAGGGTACCAGGACCATTCAGTGAGGGAAAGGCAAGTCTTTTCAAGAAGACTTAGAAAACTGGACTTCCACATGCAAAATAATGAAGTTGAATCTTTACCTTAAGTATATTAAAAAATTAACTCCAAAATGGATTAAAGACATAAACATAAAAGCTAAACCTACAAAACTCTTAGAAGAAAATATAAGAGGGACTTCCTGGCATTGGATATGGCAAGGATTTCTTGGATATGACACCAAAAGTATAGGCAACAAAACAAAAAATAAACTGGACTTCATTAAAATTAAGAACTTTTGGGGGCTGAGCATGGTGGCTCACGCCGGTAATCCCAGCACTTCGAGAGGCCAAGGAGGGTGAATCACTTGAGGTCAAGAGCTCCAGACCAGCTGGGCCAACATGGTGCAACCCCATCTCTACTAAGAATACAAAAATTAGCTGGGTGTGGTGGCGGGCACCTGTAAGCCCAGCTACTCGGGAGGCTGAGGCAGGAGAATTGCTTGAACCTGGGAGGCAGAGGTTGCAGTGAGCCAAGATCCAGCCACTGCATTCCAGCCTGGACGACAGAGTCTTAAAAAAAAAAAAAAAAAGGACACAATTTCCCAAGAAATGGGAAAAAATATTTGCAAATCATGTATCTGATAAGGGATTAATATCTAGGACATATATTTTGTTTTTTTTTGTTGTTTTTGAGACAAGGTCTCACTCTGTCACCCAGGTTGGAGTGCAGTCACGTAATCTTGGCTACTGCAACCTCTACCTCCCGGGTTCAAGTGGTTCTCCCACCTCAGCCTCCCAAGTAGCTGGGACTGCAGATGTGCGCCACCACACCTGGCCAAGTTTTGTATTTTTAGTAGAGACAGGGTTTCGCCATATTGGCAAGGTTGGTCTCGAACTCTTGACCTCAAGTGATCTGCCCGCCTCGGCCTCCCAAAGTGCTGAGATTATAGGCATGAACCACCACACCTGGCCAATATATAGGATATATTTTTAAAACCCGTACAACTCAACAACAACAACAACAACAACAAAAACAATTTGAAGTTGATTCAGTGGCTCAGTACTTTGTAATCCCAGCAGTTTGGGAGGCTGAGGCGGGCCGATCGCTTGAGACCAGGAGTTCAAGATCAGCCTGGGCAACATGGTGAAACCTCATCTCTACAAAAAATACAAAAATCAGCTGGGCATGGTGGCATGCACCTGTAGTCCCAGCTACTAGGGAGGCTGAGGTGGGAAAATTGCTTTCGCCCAGGAGGTCAAGTCTGCAGAGAGCCGAGATCACACCACTGCACTCCATCCTGGGCAATAGCGGGAGAGCCTGTCTCAAGAAAAAAAAAAATTGATTAAATAGGCAAAGGACTTGAAAATTCACTGTTTACTTTTTCAATTATTCATGCAGTTATTCATTGTTGAAAGGCATTTCTCCAAAGAAGATATACAAGTGGCCAATTAGCACATGAAAAGATGTTCAACATCACTTACCATTAGGGAAATGCAAATCAAACCACAGTGAAATACCACTTCACACTCATTAGGATGGCTATTATTAAGAAACAAAACAAAACAGAAAATAGCAAGTGTTGACAAGGATATGGAGAAATTGAAACCCTTGTACATTGCTTCTGGGAATACAAAAGGTGCAGCCACTGTGGAAGACAGTGTAATGGTGTCTCAAAAAATTAAACACAGAATTACTATATGAGGCAGAAATTTCACTTCTGGGTATATACCCAAAAGACTTGACCGGGCGCGGTGGCTCACGCCTGTAATCCCAGCATTTTGGGAACCCGAGGCGGGCGGATCACCTGAGGTCGGGAGTTCGAGACCAGCCTGACCAACATGGATTTACTAAAAACACAAAATTAGCTGGGCGTGGTGATGCATGCCTGTAATCCCAGCTACTTGGGAGGCTGAGGCAGGAGAGTCGCTTGAACCCAGCAGGTGGAGGTTGCGGTGAGCCGAGATCGTGCCATTGCACTTTAGCCTGGGCAACAAGAGCTAAACTCCGTCTTAAAAAAAAAAAAAAAAAAAAAACAGCAGAGACTCAAACAAATATATTTCTACACCAGTGTTGATAGTAGCATTAGTCACAATAGCCAAAAGGTGGAAACAACCAAAATGTTCATCAATGAATGAATGAATGGAGTAGTATACACAAAATGTACGATCACATATACAATGGACTATTATTTTGTCTTAAAAAGGAAGGAAATTCTGACACATATTACAACATGGATGAACTCTGAAGACATTAGGCTAAGTGAACTAAGCCAGACATGAAAGAACAAATCTTACATGATCCCACTTATATGCAGTACTTAGAGTAGGCAGATTTACAGAGACAGAAAATAGAATTGTGACTGCCGGGGGCTGGAGGAAGGAGAAAATGGGGAGTTAGTGTTTACTGGGTGTAGAGGTTTGGTTTCAGAAGAGGAACAAGGTCTGTTGATGGATGGTGGTGATGGTGACAACTCTTTGAATATTCATACTTAATACCACTGAACTGGACACTTAAACATGGGTAAGATGGTAAATTTTATGTTCTATATTTTACCACAGTAACGACCATCACCACAAAAACAGGAATTCTTAAATTGGCCCGGAGTACAATGAGAAAGGAAAAATCGTGTCTGGAGGGAGCCTTCACAACCCAGGCCACTTGAACCACCATGAGAAAAAAAAAAATCCAACTTTAACTCACAATCAGAAAGTATCAAATGCATCAGGAACTGAGTCACCGTGAGCAACAGACAGACAGCATACATCACAATAGGAGAATTTCTGTTCCCGAAACTTGAGATAATAGAACAATCTGGAAAAGACTTCAAATAACTGTATTTACAATGAATATGGAAATACATGGGTAGCTGAAAAGGGGAGAAGAAAGACTTAGGGGGTAGAGGGGAACAAGATGTGGAAGAGAATCAGAAGAATTCAGGAAAATGGGTTAGTCTGGGGAGAAAGGGATGCTATTTGAGAAAAATCCGAGTGGAGGAAAGAAGACTGACCAGATTAGACTACAGCCCAGACCCCTGGGCAGCTGTCCCAGGGTGTTCAGGTGGCAGAGCCATGAGATGGATCTCTTTCCTCCATAGATGGGAGAACTCAGTGAGTTCCTGACAACTTGGGCTTGAGATAGAAATAAGGGGACTTAGTGGCCAGGCGCGGTGGCTCACACCTGTAATCCTAGCACTTTGGGAGGCCAAGGTGGGCGGATCACCTGAGGTCAGGAATTGGAAACCAGCCTGGCCAACATGATGAAACCCCGTCTTCACAAAAAATACAAAAATTAGCCAGGCGTGGTGGTGTGTGCCTGTAGGCCCAGTTACTCAGCAGGCTGAGGCAGGAGAATCACTTGAACCTGGGAGGCGGAGGTTGCAGAGATCACATCACTGCATTCCAGCCTGGGCGACAGAGCAAGATTCCAGTGAGAAGAAAGAAAGAGAGGGAGAGAGAGAGAAGAGAGAAGAGAGGAGAGAGAGAGAAAGAAAAGAAGGCCGAGTGCAGTGGCTCACACCTGTAATCCCAGTACTTTGGGGGAGGATCACGAGGTCAAGAGATTGAGACCATCCTGGCCAACCAACATGGTGAAATCTTGTCTCTACTAAAAATACAAAAATTAGCTGGGCGTAGTGGCGCACACCTGTAGTCCCAGCTACTCGGGAAGCTGAGGCAGGAGAATCGCTTGAATCCAGGAGGCGGAGGTTGCAGTGAGCCGAGATTGTGCCACTGCACTCCAGCCTGGGTGACAGAGTGAGACTCTATCTCAAAAACAAAAAAAAAAAAAGAAAGAAAGGAAGGAAGGGAGGGTGGGAAGGGAGGGTGGGAAGGAAGGGAAGGAAGGGGAGAGAGAGAGAGAGAAAGGGAGACAAGAAGGGAGGGAGGGAGGGAGGGAGAGAGGGAGGAAGGAAGGAGGGAAGGAAGGAGGGAGGAAGGGAAGGAAAGAAGGAAGGGAGGAAGGGAGGAAGGGAAGAAAGAAAAAGAAACACAGGGCTGGGTGTGGTGGCTCAGGCTTGTAATCCCAGCACTTTGGAAGGTGGAGGTGGGCAATGGCTTGAGCCCAGAACTTCGAGACCAGCCTGGGCAACGAAGTGAGACCCTTTCTCTGTTTCTAAAAACTTTAATAAATTAAAATGAATACAATAAAATAAACACAGACTTCCCAACGAGTTAAAGTGCTGACCTGACCTGGGAAGTGCTGGACTCAGGAGTGGAAGGACACAGTTCTCAGATGCTCCCCGGATGGAACCATGCACTAGGTACTACAGGTTGCCCTGGTGTGGTCACCTCTGTGGCCTCTGCCTCCAGTCATGCCCCTTCAATAGCAGGGAAAACAGCTCTGCAGGTACAGGACAATGGGCAGCATTCGTTCACTCAACAAACACTTACAGAGCTTCTCATTGTGCCAAGCGCTGAGCTGGGTGAACAAGAGCAGGAAACCCACCAGCAACCATGAGCAGTGTTGTGGATGAGAGTGTGGGGCTTACCGGCTGGGTGGCCTGGAGCAGGTGATTTCTCTGTTCACTGGCCTGTTTCCACATCTGTACACTGGGGAACAGAACCTACCTCCTAGGATGGTTATGAGCATTAAATGAGTTACTACATGGGTAGGGCCTGTGATCACCCCCGGAACATAGTAAGTGCTCATTGAGTTAGCCAGTATTCACATACAGCAGGTCCTTGAATAACGTCATTTCGTTCCATGTCTTTTTGTCATGACATTGGTAAGAAAAAAATTTGATTCCTGCAGGGGCCACTGTCTGTGTGGTGTTTGCATTCTCCCCACATCTGCGTGGGCTTTCTCCCACTTCCCACAGCTGTGCACACTAGGCTCATTGGCGAGTCTGCATGGTCCCAGTGCGAGTGAGTATGGGTGTGTGAGCACCGTGACCTGTCCAGTGTAGGTTCCCAACTGGCGTCCTGAGCTGCCAGAATGGGCTCCAGCCACCCACGACCTTGAACTGGAATAATTGGGTAAATAATTACCTCACCTGCCTTTCTTTCTTTCTCTTTCCTTCCTTCCTTCCTTCCTTCCTTCCTTCCTTCCTTCCTTCCTTCCTTCCTTCCTTCCTTCCTTCCTTCTTCTTTCTTTTCTTCTTTCTTTCTTTCTTTCTTTCTTTCTTTCTTTTTCTTTCTTTCTTTCTTTCTTTCTTTCTTTTTCTTTTCTTTCTTTCTCTCTCTCTCTCTCTCTCTCTTTCTTTCTCCTTTCTTTTTTTTTTTTTGAGATGGTGTCTTGCTCTGTCGCCCAGGCTGGAGTGCAGTGGCACGATCTCAGCTCACTGCAATCTCCACCTCCCGGGTTCTAGTGATTCTTGTGCCTCAGCCTCCCGAGTAGCTGGGGTTACAGGTGCCTGCCACCACACTCAGCTAACTTCTGTATTTTTAGTAGAGATGAGGTTTCACCAAGATGGCCAGGCCAGTCTTGAACTCCTGACCTCAGTTGATCTCCCCTCCTGGGCCTCTAAAAGCGCTGGGATTATAGGCGTAAGTCAGTGCACCTGGCCTAATTATCTTGTTTTTCTTAATTTTTCTTAAATGTATATATAGCTCACATTCATTTCGGTGTTTAATATTAGAAGTGTTTGATCTTTAGAAGTCTGGTGGTGTTTTTGTCACCAGAAATATATCACAGGGATTCTACTCATTTATATCAATTAGCCTAAGGTAAAATTGGTTTTCTCTTAAAGCTACAGTTTCCAAGAATCTCTCAGCAACTTAAGTGAGAACTTACTGTATTCGTTATTAGATGTCTTCCACCCACAGGTGGAAAAGTTTTCATAGCCTGAGGCTATAGCAAAGAAAAATACAGCAACCTGACTTGGCCTTTCCCCTGGGGAGGAGCTGCCTTGGCCTGGGGGAGCTCCTAGGAAGGGAGGACACACCCCACTCTGAGGGACAGGGGCACTGGTATAAGTGGTGCCAGGATGTGGGCTGGGGAGGCCTCCTGGGAAGGGCATTTATTTGGAGGCAGAGACACCTAGCTTGCCTGAGACGGGAGGGTGAGATGGGAATGAAGACTGGGAGGCTGACCAGAGCCAGCCAACGCATGTGGGGACCCAGGTGTGCAGACAGAATCCACTCTGCGTGTGCACACTTATACCTGGCTCACAGAGCTTCTTCCACTTGAGTGACCTCACCCACTCCTCACAGGATGGCTCTCTGAGGTGGGTCTCACTGTCACCTGCATAAGGAAACTGACACTCAGAAAGGTAAGGTGATTTCCCCAGTATAGGTCGGGGAGGGTCTGGAGCAGTGACAAAGTGGTGGGACCAGAGCCAGGGACCTGCCACTAGGAAAAGAGAGAGGTTAAGGCAAGCAGGTGGAGGAGAGAGAGGAATGGAGGAGGTGTAGTTAGGTGAGGGTGAGAGGGAGGAAGAGAAGACAGCATCAGGGTAGATGGTGTGTTTTATCTATAAATCCAGACTTGGGGAAAATAGATTTTCTTCTGTATTATTATTTCTGTATATTTTAAATCAAGTTTTATTTTGAACAGCAGTATAACTCCGTAATAAAAAAAATAAGCCAAAGAGGAAAAAAAATAATTCCACTTCTGGCATTTGCTTCTAGTCTTTGAGCAGGTGGTCCACAGCCACTCAAAGTGTGGTCCACGGCCCGGTGCTGGTCTGCCAGGGATTCACCACTGGTTTTCAGTACAACAGGCCCAGAAAATGGGAGTGAATGTTTAGAAACTCTTACAGCAATTGGACATGGTTGTTTTCTGCCTGTTGAATCTATGATTTTAAAGTTGGGCTTGTATTTCATGTATCCGCTTTTCATTTCCTTTTTATTTTTTATTTATTTTAATTTATTATTATTTTTTTGAGACAGGGTCTTGCTCTGTCACCCAGGCTAGAGTGCAGCGGCACAATCTCTGCTCACTGCAACCTCCGCCTCCCAGGTTCAAGTGATTCTCCTGCCTCAGCCTCCCAAGTAGCTAGGATTACAGGGATGTATCACCACACCCAGCTAATTTTTGTGTTTTTAGTAGAGATGGGGTTTCACCGTGTTGGCCAGGCTGTTCTCGAACTCCTGACCTCAGGTGATCTGCACCTGCACTGTCTTGGCCTCCCAAAGTGCTGGGATTACAGGTGTGAGCCACTAAGCCTGGCCTAATAACTTTTTATTTTGAGATAATAATAGACTCACAGGAAATCACGAAGAAAGGTACCTAAAATCCCATGAGCCCTTTACCCAGATTCTTCCAATGGTGACATCTTATATAACAAAAATACAGTACGCAAACCAGGAAATGGACATTCATTTTCCTAATGGGTAATGATATTGAATATCTTTTCCTGTGTTTTCTGCAACCCACATATCTTCTTTGGTGGAGTGTCTGTTCATGTCTTCTAGTTCTATTTGGACTTTTTTTCTGTTGAGTTTTGAGAGTTCTTTATGTATTTTAGATACAAGTCCTTTGATGGATATGCATTTAATCATTTATTTTTATAATATTTTATAAAACTTTACATTTGGGATGGACTGGAAATTTTACAAAATCAAACTGGTCAATCAATCACCACTGGTAGTTTGAGAAGCAGTCTTAGCGTCTTCTTACCTTAATGAAATAACCGCACCTGCACCATATTGGGTCCTGACTTTTTTCCCCAGATAATTTATTATAAATAATTTCTCCAACTTGCTCCATATCTTTATAACCACCACTTACAAGGTTTGCAAACCTTCCATAGAGCAGCTGTACTGAGATTTACTCAGCCAATTCCCAAGGTTAGACATGACGTTATCACCCATTTCAGGGTCTTACAGAAACTCTGAGGCACTCACCTTTGGTCACAAGGCTTTTTCAAACATTTTGGATCGAATGTTCTTAGTTTCCATTCTCACCATGGTAGTGCAGCCTGCTCTTTCGTTAGAATTTAGGCATCAAGGTCAGACCACATTGCTGGTTGGCCACATTCTGTGTTCTCACGGAAACAGAAGGTCAGCGGCACTGAATCCAAACCACCCGGGCAACCCGGCGTTTCCAGTCCCAGATGCTTGACCGCACGGCAACAGTGGAGTCACTAAGAAATTTTCCTTTGGTTCTATCACAGCAAACTCCAAACCAGGGGTAGCAGTCATTTGAAAAATGCAGAGACTATTTTAAAGGACAGACAAATGCCTCAGATAGCATCAGAGAACAATGCCTAAGGGGCATGGATGGAAGCCAGTTTGCACAAAATGCTGAAAATAGGTAGTTCTGAGCAAGGGGGTCATGGAGAAGAAAGTGCCAGCCCTCCATTCCTTACACCAACTAGGCAGGTGCTTCTTCCCCTGCACCCAGGCTGACCCCTCACCTGGAAACTGCCTCCCTCTTGGGTTTTCACACCTGTCTTGCCCCTTTGTTCTTCCCCTTCTCCCTCCCTCCCTTCCCTCCCTCCCTCTTTTTTTTTCTTTCTTTCTTTTCTTTTCTTTTTCTTTCTTTCTTTCTCTTTCTTTCTTTCTTTTTCTTTCTTTCTCTTTCTCTTTCTTTTTTTCTCTTTCTTTTCCTTCTTTCCTTTTCTTTCTTTCTCTTTCTCTCTTTCTCTTTCTTCTTTTCCTTCCTTCCTCCCTTTCTCTTTCTTTATTTCCTTCTTTTTCTCCTCTTTCTCTCTCACTCTTTCTCTCTGGTTTCTCTTTCTTTCTCTCTCTCTCTTTCTTTCTTTCTTTCTTTTTTATTATACTTTAAGTTCTAGGGTACATGTGCATAACGTGCAGGTTTGTTACATATGTATACTTGTGCCATGTTGGTGTGCTGCACCCTTCAACTCGTCAGCACCCATCAATTCGTCATTTATATCAGGTATAACTCCCAATGCAATCCCTCCCCCCTCCCCCCCCATGATAGGCCCCGATGTGTGATGTTCCCCTTCCCGAGTCCAAGTGATGTCATTGTTCAGTTCCCACCTATGAGTGAGAACATGCGGTGTTTGGTTTTCTCTTCTTGTGATCTCTCTCTTTCTTTCTTCGGTTTGTTCTTTTGACAGGATTTTGTGCTGTCACCTGGGCTGAAGTGCTTTCATGCAGTCTCAGCTCACTGCAGCCTTGTCCTCCCCAGCTCAAGCAATTCTCCTGCCTGAGCCTCCCAAATGGCTGGGACTACAGGTGTGTACCACACCCAACCAATTTTTGTATTTTTTGAAGAGATGGGGTTTTGCAGGTTCATCTGGAACTCCTGGGCTTAAGTGATTCTCCCACCTCGGGCTCCCAAAGTGCTGGGATTACAGATGTGAGCCACCATGCCCGGCCTCACACCTGTATTTCTGAGTCAGCTGCGCCCACCCTGCCTCCTTTTCTTTTCCCTCTCTCCTGAATTGTGGTATTGCTCCTCTGGTTTCTCTGCTCCTGCTTCTCTGCCCTTCTCCTTAGCCCTCACTTTGTTTGAGGCAAGCCCTAGATGTGAGGTCTGCAGCTTGTCATGGACCAACCACCTGGGCAGGTCTGACCCTTCCCAAGACTCCTTTTGTCCAGCCTTTTTGGGAAGTAACCATAAGGGGAACAATTTGGGAATGGCCCCACCTAAAGGCTAGTCTTTGCTGTCATTACAGGGCTTATGTCTGGGATCCTTACAGAGACTAGAAGCGTCTCCCAGCCCCCTCACGGTGGCACTTCCTGGATTGTTGAGCTGCCTCTGCCTTTTTGTATTCGAGCTACAGCCTTGCCTCCCCTGTTCCCATCACCCTGACAACCCCTCAGCACCTCCCTCCTGTCAGCTCCACAGCCAACTGAGGTGACACCTGTTCATGGAAACTCTGTGAGCCTCTTCTGTATCCATATACATTATGTAATGTTGCTTTGCATGTTTCAAAACATCAGTGCTGTCCAACAGAACTCTCTGTGGTGCTGGAAATGTTCTCTGTCTGTGCCCTCCAATATAGCAGCCATAGACGGCACATGGCTTTTGAGCACTTGAAATGTAGCTAGTGTGACTGAAGAATCGCCTTTTGAATTTTGTTAAACTTTAAATAGCCACATGTAGCTAGTGGCTACCACACTGAACAGCACAGCCTAGATACTTCTAAACCTTGTTTTTTTTTTCTTTCTTCATTTTTGAGATTTGTTGATGTCAAGGCATGCAGATGTACACCATTCATTCTCCCTGCTGTGTGGTCCATCGTCTCAATATACGGCCGTCTATTTATCCATTTTCCTACTGATGGACATGGGGCTCTTTTCTTTGTTTCTGGTCTTTTTTTTTTTTTTTTTTTTTTTTTTTTTGCTGATACAAATGATGCTGCAGCGATCTTTTTGTATATGTCTCCATGCGCCTCTCCTAACGTCTCCATTTACCCCCATGGTGGACGGTCCCATGACCCCATGCCCAGGTGACTCGGTAGCCTCCTAGGTGCCTACCCAGCCCAAGTCTCTTGTGCCACCACCCCTGACCCCACACCCACTCCTCCCCTGGCACTCGTCAGGCCAGTCAGCTGGGGTGATGACTCTGGAATATCACTTTCATCCTGTGCCTTTCCTGCTCAGGAACCCAGCACGGCTCCCATTGCCCAAAGCATCAGACCTCAGCCCTTTGCTTGGCCTCGGGCCCCCACCATCAGGTCCTACCTTATGACTCCCCGTGTTTCCCAGCATCCTCCCTCAGCCTCCACTGAGCCAACCTCCTTCTGGTCCTCTGCACACATCCTACTCTTCCTACCTCTGTGCCTTCATTTTTGACGGGAAGCCCCCATGCCCTCATTCTGGAATGTTTCGCTTCCTGTCCCTCCTCCACCTACTTCCATCCACTCAGATCTTTCAGGGCCCAGCTCAGGCCTGGCCTCCTCTGGGGCAGATTTTCATTCTGCAGCATTCATTCAGGAAGCACCCATGAAGAGCCTACCAGGTGCCGGCCCTGGTCTGGGGCTGGGACTAGAGCCGGGGCAGGATGGCCACAGCATGTGCTCCATGCAGCTCACAGCCCGGCCTTGGCTGGCAACTCCAGTCTGCCCCAGTTTCCAGCTCTCTGCATTCCCCTTGCAGCTCAGCATGGATGAAGCTTTGGAATCCAGAGAAGATCAGGGTTGGGATTATGGCTGGGGTTCAGTAGGAGTGGGGGGCTGGGGGTGGCTGGTTTCCAGGAGACCTGAAAAGGGGGCCTGGAAGTGGGAAGATCAACCCCAGTGCAGGACCGGCCCTTACATCACAGGATCACCACCGAGAGCCTGGAGGTGCGTGATCCTGTCAGCACCACCAAGCAAGAGACTGACTCCATGCGCAGGAATGTCAGGGTGTAGATGACACTTCTCTCCCAGAGGCACACTACGTGGGAAGCCAACTGCTATAGTCTAAATGTTTGCTTCCCTCCAGAATTCGTATGTTGAAACCCCATCTCCAAGGTGATGGTACTAAGAGGAGGGCCCCTGGGAGGTGATTAGGTCATGAGGGCAGAGCCCCCATAGATGAGATTTGTGCCCTTATAAAAGAGACCCCAGAGAGCTGCCCCTCCCCTTCTGCCATGTTAGGACACAGTGAGGACACTGCCATCTATGAACCAGAGCGCAGGCCCTCACCAGACATTGCGTCCGCTGGTGCCTGGATCTCTGGCCTCCAGAACTGTGAGAAATAAATTTATGTTGTTTATAAGTAATTAGTTTATGGAATTTTGTTATAGTAGCCCAAACAGACAAAATACCAACTTATTAGAAGGTTGCCTGGTGAGCAGGAAGGCAGAGGAAAGTTCTGCTTGCTATAGAATCTGAAGCTTGTTGAATCTGAGGCTTGCTATAGAATCTGAGGCATCGCCACCTGTGGCACCATCCATGCAACAAGAGTACGCCTGGCCATGGCCAGGACACTGATGCCAGCCACCCAAGGACACTGTCTCCTGATCAGATGGCCACTGCCAGCCTCTGTCCATGAGGTTTCCCCTTTCTGAGCTTCCATTGGTGGCCACCGCCCCCTCTTCTGATGGGCACTGTCTTTTTTTTTTTTTTTTTTTGAGATGGAGTCTCGCTCTGTCACCCAGGCTGGAGTGCAGTGGCACAATCTCAGCTCACTGCAAACTCCGCCTCCCGGTTTCACACCATTCGCCTGCCTCAGCCCTCTGAGTAACTGCGACTACAGGTGCCCCCCACCACGCCAGGCTAATTTTTTGTATTTTTAATACAGACAGGGTTTCACCATGTTAGCCAGGTTGGTCTCGATCTCCTGACCTTGTGATCTGCCTGCCTCGGCCTCCCAAAGTGCTGGGAGTACAGGCGTGAGCCACCGCGACCAGCCCTGATGGGCATCATCTTTAACATTCCTCTGTGCTGTAGCTCCATTCTGACCACTTGAATCTGGAAATCGTATCTTAAGGTGACTTTGTATATCTCTGTTCTGATTCATTTTGTATTGTTTTATGGTTTAATTCTTAGACAGCATTTTACTTCCCAATGTGTAGTTCTTACAATGCACCTTACACTGGCCCCTGTGTCTCAACAAGATTATAAAACCTTAGGGGGCCAGGACCATCTTCCTTTCTGGCCCAAGGTTGGACATCTGGACAAGAGCTCAACACACACAGCCCTTGATGCTTTGCTCTGCTCTGGACTTGGGATGCCTAGAGACTGGCAGGCACAGAGGGTGTGGCGTGGCTGGGAGCTGAGCGGTATCTTCTGGGCCAGGACAGTTCTCTCTGAGGCCTCCTGAGCATGCGGTCAGGGTTGTACAGCCTCAGTTTTGTCCTCAGCCAAAAAGGGATCTGTGTTGGTGGAAGGAGAATGTGGCTGTCTCCACTCCTGTGAGCTGCCTGAGGGAACAAGAGGGCAGGAGGGAAACAGAGCGCCTCTGGAGAGCACCTCAGGGCCCAGCCCCTAGAAGGAACTAGGCATGGGTGCAACCGAACAAATGAGCTTTGTCCTCACCCCTCAAACCTAGGCCAGACAGGTGAAGAAAAGCATTGAATGCTGGGAATCATCAGCAAAGAGGATAAGAGTTAAGCTTGGGGCTGTGGGGAGACTGGATATCCTCTGGGTGATATCCAGAGAGTATATCATCCTGAACAGAGGCTTCAGGATGGAATGGGGCAAGGAGAGAACTATGAGGGGGTCAGGTAGCAGACACGGACGGTGTTTCCACACACTGAAGAGAACTGGGTGAGTTCTGCTCCTCATTCAGCCACCAGCTATGGGCCTCAGCTTCTTCCCTATTCATAAGGAAGCAGGGGGTGGTCAGAGAATCTTCTGGGTCTAGCCCAGCTCTGCCATTGGTGGCTTGGAGGAGGGCTGTCCACAGAGGAGAGCAGAAGCAAACACTGGGGGATGTAGGCTGATAAGAGGGAAAGGGTATTTGTCTGGGCGCGGTGGTTCATGCCTGTAATCCTAGCATTTTGAGAGGCCGAGGTGGGCAGATCACGAGGTCAGGAGATCAAGACCATCCCGGTCAACACAGTGAAACCCCATCTCTACTAAAAATACAAACAATTAGCTGGGTGTGGTGGCGCACCTGTAGTCTTAGTTACTCAGGAGGCTGAGGCAGGAGAATGGCTTGAACCCGGAAGGTGGAGCTTGCAGTGAGCCGAGATCGTACCACTGCACTCCAGCCTGGGTGACAGAGCGAGACTCCATCTCAAAAAAAAAAAAAAAAAAAGGGAAAGTGTTCAGCAGCCTGGTGTCAAGTACCTGCTCTGTGCTGGGACACAGCTGGGCATTTTGCACACACCGTCTTGGGTATCTTTGTGCTGACCCCTTGAATATGGCATTCATTTGCTGCACTGATTTAGGGGTGAGGAAACCAAGGAGCAGAGGGATTGGCAGAACCTTCCAAAGTCACTCTCCTGGTAAACCAGAGCTAGGATTTGTACTGAGGCCTCTGGTCCCCAAGTCCCCAGGCCTCCACGTTGGTGGGTGGGCTCCTGAAGGGTAAGTGGCCCTGTGTCTGGGTATGTGCCTGAGTGGCTGAAAAGGAAGGGGTTATTGAGTTGGTTTTTAGATTAGTGCTGTGTTTCTTGTATTTGCTAGGCTTTTTTTTTTTTTTTTTTTTTTGAGATGGAGCTTCGCTCTTGTTACCCAGGCTAGAGTGCAATGGCGCGATCTCGGCTCACCAAAAATTCTGCCTCCCAGGTTCACACAATTCTCCTGCCGCAGCCTCCCGAGTATCTGGGATTACAGGCATGCACCACCACACCCGGCTAATTTTGTATTTTCAGTAGAGACGGGGTTTCTCCATGATGGCCAGGCTGGTCTCAAACTCCCAACCTCAGGTGATCCGCCTGCCTCAGCCTCCCAAAGTGCTGGGATTACAGGCGTGAGCCACCGAGCCCAGCCTATTTGCTAGGTTTTTGCTAACTTGGTTCTCAGTAATTTTCCTTAGTGGGGGTGAAAAATAAGGATTTTTTTTTTTTTTTTTTTTAATGAACAGATATGAGCCACTGCGGCTGGCCCTCAATCAAGAGTTTAAAAACCACAACTCAGAAATAAAGTAGTGATGGCAAAAATACTGGTGGTGAGCCACAAAATCATTTAAAAAAAACAAAAACAAAAACAAAAACAAGTGAAGATAGAAAATGGTAGGCAGTGAAGAAAATCTTACCTCCTGATTAGGACAGAGTGAAGAAAGGGAAAGTCAACTGCAGGTCAGGAAGGGAAGTACAATTTCAGTTGTTTACCTGTTGAGGAGATGCCTCAGTTACAAAAGAGTAAAAATGGGGGCGTTTCATGGCAAGTACTCAATGGGTTGCCTAAAACAATACTTTTAAAGTACAGTAAAATGTTAACATTTGTTAAATCTAAGTAGTGGCTACAGATACTTTTGTTGAATTAGGAATGTACCCATATTTTACAGAAGCAAACAAAACGTCTGGCCAGAGCCAGAAGCATGAGACATATAACAGAAATGACATGGCAGATACACAAACATATGAAAGGAAAACAGTGAAAGGAAGGAACATGCATGTGATTGATGAGAGCCAAGTCCAGAAGAAAATGTAATCCAAGGAACAGGAAAAAAAAATTCCCAGTAGTAGTCTGAGCGATAGAAAAATGTAAAAACAACATGCATTCAAGAAAGTAGGCACTCAAAGCTGAAACAGATGAAATAACAAGGAAAGAAACTGACAGCACTTCTTCAAAACTCATACATGAGAAATAGCAAGAAAAGGAACAGATATGGCTAAAAATCAATCTGATACCGAGGAAAGGCCTCAGATAATCATGGTGAATGAAAAGAAAGGAGACATGCATTAAAAATAGAGATAGCTATGAAAGGTATAAAAAAGATCAAAACAATGAAAAAAAAGAATAAAAATAGAATTTAAAACAGAAAAACTAACACATGGAAAAGAAAAGTATTCATAAAGAAAATACAAGACATCTTCCCTAGAATGGAGAATAGAATTGCAACTCTAAAAAAGCACACTTTGTTCCAGGAAAAACTGATAGAGAACATGAAAGAATTATTCAGACATATAGATTTAAAAAGAGAAAGAGAGAGGAAGAAAAGAAAAAAAAAAGCCAAGGGAATATCTCGTTAGAGGATATCCTCTTAGAGGGGACTCTTTGGCTGGCGTCAGCATTGTCCCTACCAACAGTCAATGCCAGATGACAATGGAGAAATGCATCCAAATTCTGAGCAAAAGAAGGTGTCATGCAAGAATATTTACTCAGCCAAAGTGTACGCAACTATAAAGACCACAGAAACATTCCCTAACGCAGAAAATACAGAATCCATGAGCCATCCCTGAGTCATTCTTAATGGTGCAATTCAGTCAATCAAGAGTTTGTTTGTTTATTTATTGAGACAGAGTCTCGCTCTGTTGCCCAGGCTGGAGTGCAGTGCTGTGATCTCTGCTCTCTGCAACCTCCGTCTCCTAGGTTCAAGCTATTCTCCTGCCTCAGTCTCCCAAGTAGCTGGGATTACAGGCACCCACCATCATGCCCAGCTATTTCTTGTATTTTTTGTAGAGACAGGGTTTTGCCATGTTGGCCAGGTTGGTCTTGAACTCCTGAACTCAAATGATCTGCCTGCCCAGACCTCCCAAAGTGCTGGGATTACAGGCATGAGCCACTGTGGCTGGCCCTCAATCAACAGTTTGAAAATGACAACTCAGAAATGAAGAAGCAATGGCAAAAATACTGGTGGTGAGCCACAAAATCAGTTTAAATATAAAATGAAGGCCGGGCGGGGTGACTCATGCCTGTAATCCCAGCACTTTGGGAGGCTAAGGGGGGCAGATCACTTGAGCTCAGGAGTTTGAGACCAGCCTGGCCAACAGGATGAAACCCCGTCTCGACTAAAAATACAAAAATTAGCCAGGTGCGATGGTGTTTGCCTGTAATCCCAGCTACTCAGGAGACTGAGGCATGAGAATCACTCAAACCCGGGAGGCGGAAGCTGCAGTGAGTTGAGACTGCGCCACTGCACTCCAGCCTAGGCAACAAAGTGTGATTCTACCTCAACAAAATAAATAAAAATAAAATAAAATAAAATGAAGTCCCAGCTACTTGAGAAACCAAGGCTGGAGGATTCTTTGAGGCTGGCATGAACAACATAGTAAGATCTTGTTTAAAAAAAAAAAAAAAAAAGACTAACTATGGTGAGAATTAAGGTTTCAGAGCAGAAGGAAATGCATAGACTTTAAAAACAATATCAATACAGGAATACACAAATTGAGGAGAAAGAGCAAGCTATTTCCTCATCTTCAGAGCCTTGAATTATACCATCTAAAAAGGAAACCTTATTAAGAACAATTCTAGTTTCTTAATGTTTCTCATAATATTAACTTCAGGGAGATCTTTTAGGAACTATTAATTTTTTGTGGGGAAGAAACACCTACTTCAGTTTCTTTTTCTCTTGTTAGATTCACATAAAATTAGATTCAGAACTTTTCTTTTTAAAATAGCATTTTAATATAAGCATTTCTATTTAGCCTTCTACCTAGAAATACCTTAGACATACCTAGAATGCTGTTCACCTAATGTTAGTAGTTATCTCTGGGTGGTTTTTGGTTTTTTAAGAGACAAGGTCTCGCTCTGTTGCCTGGGCTGGAGTGCAGTGTTGCAATCATGGCTCACTGCCATCTCAACCTCCTGAGTTCAAAGGATGAGGCTGAGGCTGGGACTTCAGGTGTGCATCACCACACCCGGCTAATTACATTTTTTTTTTTTTGTACAGACAGGGTTTTACTATGTTGCCCAGGTGGGTCTTGAACTCTTGGTCTCTCACCTTGGCCTCCCAAAGCATTGAGATTACAGCTGTAAGCCACTGCACCCAGCACTGAGTGGAGGTTTCCGTAAGATCACCCAAACTGTCTTCAGTTCTTTATAATAAGAATGTATCATTTTTACAAAAATAATAGAGTCATTATTCTGAAAAAACAAGATTGGTGAAACGTCTGTCTTCAGCATGGTGTCTAGAGGCTTGTCAGTTGGATTTAGTAAGAAAGCCTAAAGGACGTGTGTCATGTCACAGGAATGTGCAGTAATAAGATGGAATTCAAACTAAGCAAAAAAAAGGACATACTGAATTTCAAAAACATCATGGACTAGGAATTATAACCTCTAATTAAAACAGCCTGGGTGCAACTTGATCTATAGATTCAATGCAATCCCAATCAAAATCAAACACAAGCTATTTTGTGGATATCAACAAACTGATTCTAACATTTAAATGAAGAAGCAAAAGACTCAGAATATCCAACTCAATATTGAAGAAGAAGAACAAGGTAGAAGACTGACACCACTCTGACTTCAAGACTTACTGTAAAGCTATAGTGATTGAGACAGCGTCCTACCAGCAAAAGAATAGACAAATATATCAAAAGACCACGAGAGAGAGAGAGCCCAGAAACAGATCCACATAAACATACTGATTTTGCTTCTTTTTTGAGATGGAGTCTCGCCATGTTGCCCAGTCTGGAGTGCAATGGCTCGATCTCGGCTCACCGAAACCTCTGCCTCCTGAGTTCAAATGACTCTCCTGCCTCAGCCACCCAAGTAGCTGGGATTACAGGTGCCTGCCACCACGCCCAGCAAATTTTTGTATTTTTAGTAGAGATGGGATTTCACCATGTTGGCCAGGCTGGTCTCGAACTCCTGACTTCGTGATCTGCCCACCTCAGCCTCCCAAAGCGCTGGAATTGCAGGCATGAGCCACCGCACCTGGCCAAAGATACTGATTTTTTTTTTCTTTTTTTTTTGAGACGGAGTCTCGCTCTCCCGCCCAGGCTGGAGTGCAGTGGCCGGATCTCAGCTCACTGCAAGCTCCGCCTCCCGGGTTTACGCCATTCTCCTGCCTCAGCCTCCCGAGTAGCTGGGACTGCAGGCGCCCGCCACCTCGCCCGGCTAGTTTTTTTGTATTTTTTAGTAGAGACGGAGTTTCACCGGGTTAGCCAGGATGGTCTTGATCTCCTGACCTCGTGATCCGCCCGTCTCGGCCTCCCAAAGTGCTGGGATTACAGGCTTGAGCCACCGCGCCCGGCAGATACTGATTTTTGACAGAGGAGCAAAGGCAATACGATGGAGCAAAGATGGTCTTTTCAACAATGATGCTAGAACAGTGGGACATTAACATGCAAAAAATGAATCTATACCTTCCACAAAAATTCACTCGGAATGAATCTAAATGTAAATATAAAATGTAAAAGTATAAAACTCTTAGAAGTTAACACAGGAGAAGGCCCTAGATGACCCTGGTTATAGAGGTGACCTTTTAGATACAACACCAGAGGCATCATCCATGAAGAAACCAATGATAAGCTGGACTTTGCTGAAATTAAAAACTTCTGCTCTGGAAAAGACAATGTCAAGAAATGAGAAGACAAGTCACAGAACTCTTATAACTCAACAGTAAGAAAACAACCAACCAGATTATAATTTAAAAATGAGCAAAAGATCTGGAATCCTCACCAAAATAGATATACAGATGGTAAATAAAAAAACATGTTCAACATCGTATGTCATTAGGAAATCGCAAATTAAAGCAGTAAGGTGTTACAAACCTATTAGAATGGCCCAAACCCAAAACACTGACACATGCTTGTGAGGCTGCAGAGCAACAGGAACTCTCGTTGCTGGTAGGACTGCAAAATGGTACAGCCACTATGGGAGACAATTCAATGCTTTCATAAAAAGCTAAACATACTTAGGCCAGGCGCGGTGGCTCATACCTGAAATCCCAGCACTTTGGGAGGCCAAGGTGGGCAGATCACGAGGTCAGGAGATCGAGACCATCCTGGCTAACATGGTGAAACCCCGTCTCTACTAAAAATACAAAAAATTTGCTGGGCGTGGTGATGGGCACCTGTAGTCCCAGCTACTCAGGAGACTGAGGCAGGAGAATGGTGTGAACCTGGGAGGCGGAGGTTGCAGTGAGCCGAGATCACACCACTGCACTCCAGCCTGGGGGACAGAGTGAGAGTCCATCTCAAAAAGGAAAAAAAAAAAAAAAGCTAAACATACTGTTACCATATGATCCAATTATTGTACTCCTTTGTATTTACCTATATGAACTGAAAACGTATGTCCACACAAAAGCCTGCAAGTGAATGTTTTTAGTAGCTTTATTTATAATTGCCAAAACTTGGGAAGCAAACAAGATGTCCTTCAGTAGATGGATACATAAATTCTGGTATATCCAGACCATGGACTATTATTTGGCACTAAAAAGAAATGAACTATTGAGCCAGAAAAGATGGTGAGGAAACGTATGTGCCTATTACTAAGTGGAAGAAGCCAGTCTAAAATGGCTACAGGCTGTATGATTCCGACTATTTGACATTCTGGAAAAGGCAAAACTATGGAGACAGTAAAAGATCTGTGGTTGCCAGGGGTTAGCAGGGACAGAGGGATGATCAGATAGAGCTTAGAGGATTTTTAGGGCAGTGAAACTACTCTGTATGATACTATAATGGCAGATATATTATTATACATTTGTCCAAACCCATATAGGATGTAAAACACCAAGAGTGAAGTGAACCTAATATAAACTATGGACTTTGGGTGGTAATGACCTGTCAACGTAGGTTCATTGACTGTAACAAATGCACCACTCTGGTAGGGATGCTGATGGTGGGGGAGGCTGTGCACATGTGGGAACAGGGGATATATGGGAACTTGCCATACTTTCCATTCAGTTTTGCTGTGAACCTAAAACTGCTCCAAAAATTAAAAAACAAACAATAAAAACCCCAGCCTCTACGTTTCCAGGAATTAGGATGGTCCAGTAGAGGAGGGGTACAGGAGATGAGAAGGGGAAGCGAAGGAGTGAGATGAGGCAGGAGTGGTGGCCAGGACTTCTCCTGTGGGCAATGGAGAGTCACTGACGAGCAAGGAAGGGAGGTGACCAGACATCGGGGCAGCTACATGGACGGTAATTACTGGCAGAGTCCAAAAGTGAAGCAAGCTCCTAGAGGGAGACAGCAGCAGTGGAGCTCGGTATGTGATAAGGTGGCAGGATTGTCCTGAGCTTGGTCCTGGTCAGAAGCAGAGGCTGAGAAAAAAGAGAAGAACCCCTTGCAGCTGCCACAGCTGCAGGGGACATGGTGATGTAGAGGTGATTTGGAGTTGGCAGAGATGACCTCCCAACACGTGGATGCACAGGGCGACTGCTCAGGTGAGAGGTGTGGGCCAAGCATAGACTGGAGGTGATCTGCCCATGGCTGGAAGATGAAGCATGGAGTTGAGATATCCCAGGAAGAAACCGCGGGCAGAACCGTAGGAGAGATCAAAGTTTCAGAGACAGGCAGAAGAGGACGATCCTACAGAGGAGACAGAGTGGGAAGAAGAGGCCCAGGAAGGGGAGTGAGCATCACAGAGGCCAAGGGAGGGAGGGAAGGGTTCTCTACAAGTCAGTGTCAAATGCTCCAGTGGGGTGGAGAAAGAAGGGGATTGAAAACAGGCTATCTCACCATGTTTTAACAGGGAATCCAGCCCTTCCTCCCTGCCCCTTTTTTAGGGAGGGCTGAATTCTGGTTTGCAAGCAGGTGAATGAACAGAATTGTGGAAAGGGATGATCCCTAAAGAAGATATATTAGGGTTGGAACAAACAAGAATGGACATTTTGTAAAAACAAGTATTTTAAAGTGGACTCCAGACTTCTTAACTTACAACCCGAATAATCATTTAACAGGATGTGACTTACCATCAATAAGACAACAGCAGAATAAATGACAGCACACCCACACCATGGAGTATTAACCATTAAGAAGAAGGGACTGGAGCTCTACCAGCTGACCTGAAGAGAACTCTGTGAGGTGTTGAGTAAGAAAAGCAGGACACAGAAAGGGCCTGTAATATGATCCCATTTTCGGTAAAGCAGTAACAAAACCTTGTTTATGATTAGACAGCATGGAGGAAATCCTGGAAAAATACACAGCAGGGTATGGCTGTGTATATATCACAATTACCTGACTAGGAAAAGGGGTGGGGTAACATGAGGAAGAGGTAGGGGCAGCAAGTAATAGAGAAAAATTAAACAGGACACTTAACAGCATATAAGAAATGGTCATATTTATGCATTTATATGAAACTGTATATATATACACACATATATAAACATATACACATATAAAATGGTCAAAAAATGAACACACAAAGTCTTGACTCAAATCCACCGAGTTAACTGAGTGCTAAGAGCAGCCTGTCATCTGGGGGCAGCTGGGGTGAGCCAGCAAGGGGCCTCGAGTCCTGTACACGTGCCTGGCTGTCCCGCAAGAACCAAGGACGCCGTGGGTGAGGCATCACTGGGAGGGCATCTGGGCTGTGTGCAGCAAGCTGGTGAAAACGAAAAAGGTGTCCAGGGGCTCACCTGCATTCTGGGTGAAGTGCATGGACAGGGGAGCGGGAGGGTATTAACCCTCAGGGGAGGACTGAGATTTGAGAATTCATGGGAACAGCAGATGAGAAGCCGCTGTGGGTAAGGTGTGGGGTGGGGAGAAAGTGGAGGCTGTGAGTGCAAGGACAGTGCCGGGTGCAAATGTTAGAGACCAAAGGCAGGCGGGCAAAGAGGAGCCCCACAGGCCGGCCTCACGAGCAGGATATGGCTAGAAGTCTCTCACGTCATGGGAGAAGAGGAAACAAGAGAAAACTGGAAATTAAAGAAGGACACCAGCAAGAGGAAAGTTCTTATCAACCAACACTTTTAATTGCAAAATGTAAAAACCTTCATCACATGAAACTTTAATTTACATACATTCTTCACACGGTGGAAGTCTTTACCAGTTTGCAGTATCCTGCACTAGAACACGTAGGAAAAGCTCAAACCATTCGGAGCCCCTGTGGCTGGGACAGCTGCCTGCCTCCCTTTGCTCCCTGGGACCATCCAGGCCCACCACACCCTGCTCCCTGAAGGAGCTGCAGCTGCCCCTGGCACCTGCCCCTGATGATGGTGGGGAGCACTGTGCTGAGTCCCTAGCTTGCCTGTGCCTCCTCCGTCCCTGGCCCTCAGCATTGGTTACTGACCCCCCACCCGGGGTGGGGGTGAAGGAAGGGAAGACTGCAGACAGCATTTTTCTGAGGGTCAAACTGTGGAAACAAGCATGGGGAAGGCTGTCTGCGACAAGATGGGGCTCTCTGGGAATGCCATGTGTCTGCTGGCTCCTGTCACCTTCCTGGAAGGGTCCACAGTGCTGAGGGGTTGCAGTGTGAAGAATGGGATGCTACTGTGAGTAAGGGTGGCTGCACAGGTGACCCCCCTGCCCCAAGGAGCTGCTGTGGGGAGCGATGGTGTCAATGAAGCCTGGCACAGAGGAGATGTCCCAACTCCCCAGTTTCTGTCTGAAACTCAGAACTCAGCTGGGTTCCCTTCTCCACACGGTGCTTGCCGCCGTGGCTCAGGACTGATGGCTGCTGCCTGCCTGACAGACACACTAGGTAGAGGTGGAAGGGTCTCTGGTCCAGCCCTATCAAGTCCTGACAGTTCCAGGCCTCCACTTAGTTATGTAACATTCCTTCCCTCCACTAGTCTGAAAAAGTCTGGACATTTCACGGTCTCCAGGGAGAGGAAAATGACAGATGTATTTAGCACTAATGCTCAAATTATGCAGGGCAGGGAAACCAGAGACACTGAGGGACCTGGACAACAGACAAGCTGGCTAGATGGTTTCTCTTCAAGGCCAGCATTTAGTCATACTGTGTCCACGGTGGGTGGACTTGGATGTGGTGCACGAGAGAGAGAGCACCTGTCCATCTCCCTGACATGCTTCTGGAAGAGGCCGCTGGGGATGTGGAGACTGGGGGTGGGGAGGACAGGGAAATGGCTGCTGCTGGTGACACAAGCACATTCCCGGAGGCTCCCGTGTTTCATTCGCTACAGGGCTGTCTCCATAAGCGCCTTCACCCTCCTAGCTTCCTGACGCTGACACGCGTCGGTTCTGTACACAACATCTGTAGGTCCAAACATGGAGAGAATTTCAGCCTAAAGTACAATTTTAAAGCACATCTCTGACACTCCCTTCCTTCAACAAATTCTAGTGGGTGATGGGTCACCACTGAAAGGTAATGAGTGTGGGACTTCTATACTCAAGAGAGCTTTTCCTTTATTGTTCGGAGAGCTCAAAATCCTAAGAGGCCCTTCTGTTTAATAACTGATTCTCGAAAGGTAGACAAAATTGCCTCTCTCTGTGCAAACAGACATGCACCTTTCCCTCGCTTTCTCCTACAACCCGGCTTTCTCCTTTATGGACAAGGAGATGCAAACATTTGCTTTGGGGTGTGAACATTCACTGTGGAAGTGATTGGGTAATGAGCAAACTCATTCCAGGCTGTATTAAAATGACTGAGGCCATCACCTGCAGCTAAGAAATGGGAGTTTTTGTTTTAACATAAATGTACACTGAGGCCTGTGCTGGGTTTTGGTAGACGGGAACAGAAAATCAAGAATTGAAAAACAAGTGATGTAAACTCCAAGGGGACCCACAGCTGGAATGGGGCAGAATCCCTCCCGTCACACATCTGAAGAATGTGGAGACAGGAAAATGACTGGACACAGTGTGTTTCAGCTACATTTACTCTTAAAAAGAGTTTTCAAATGGGGAGGAGAAAAGTGAAAGGATTTTTATAAAAGTCATATGGTTAGATTCTTTCCTCCTCCACTTCTGCCCAGCAGAGTTTTAAAAACAAACTCTGCAGAGTTCCTGGCTTGCTGTTACACCCCATCCCTGGGTTCTCCCACTCCAACGGGGACATATGTGAGTCAACGGCATCCACAGCTCTCTTCCTGGGTACCATGCTGTGATGCAGCAGGAAAATGATGAGCTATGGAACCAGCTACCCACCTGCCAGCAGTTAACTGCTCTCAGTCTCCACTTATTTCCTTGTAAAATGAGGATCTAACACCTACTTTACAGGATTGGGTGAAGATTAAAGGAGATCATGTCTATCAGGCACTTTGTAAACTGGAATGTACTAGACAAATGTTATTATTCCTTTCTCTTAGAAAGCGAGCCCCCCAATCTTCCCATTTCATAGACTGTTTTGTATTTCATTGAATAGTGGATTTCTGTTTTCATAAACCACTATTATTATTTTTTGAAACAGGGTCTCATTCTGTCATCCAGGCTGGAGTGCAGTGGTACAATCACAGCTCACTACAGCCTCCACCTACTGGGGGTAAGTGATCCTCCCACCTCAGCCTCCCGAGTAACTAGAACCACAGGAGTGTGACACCACACCTGGCTAATTAAAAAAATTTTTTTGTAGAGACGGGGTTTCGCTATGTTACCCAGGCTGGTCTTCAACTCCTGAGCTCAAGCAATCTGCCTGCCTCAGTCTCCCAAAGTGTTGGGGTTACGGGTGTGAGCCACCACACCTGGCACAACTACTTTTTTTTTTTTTTTTTTTGAGACAGAGTTTCGCTCTGTCGCCCAGGCTGGAGTACAGTGGCGCGATCTTGGCTTACTGCAATCTCCGCCTCCTGGGTTCAAGCAATTTTCCTGCCTCAGCTTCCCGAGTAGCTGGGATTACAGGCGCCACCATCATGCCTGGGTAATTTTTGTATTTTTAATAGAGATAGGTTCCACCCTGTTGGCTAGGCTGGTCTTGAACTCCTGACCTCAAGTGATCTGCCTGCCTCAGCCTCCTAAAGTGCTGGGCTCACAGGTGTGAGCCACCGTGCCCAGCTTGAATCACTTTTATTTTATTCCCTCTCTTCCCTAAAAAAACTTGAGGACAAGCTCTGCCTCTTTTCATCAACCATAATAAGTATGGTATCCATTCACTACTTGACTGTTGGAGAGCTCAGGACATTTGGACAGAAATGCTTCAAACTGGGGCCAAAGTAGCCTGTCTCCTCCGAGAGCTGACTTCTAGGCACAGGCATCTCTATGGTGGGAGGCTACAAGAAAGTGAACCTAACTCATGCGCAGAGGTCATTGCCATGTCACCTCCTAGTAAATGCTCAATAAACTTATAAATCACCCCCTCTCTTTAGAGCCCTCCAGTTTTGTTCTTATTGTGGTGGTGGAGGTGGGGAATTGGTGAGGTGGTCCTGTCGTCACCCTGCAAGCTTGCTTTCTCATCCTGACAACCCTCTTTCCCACACCAGGTCATGCAGAGGGACTTCTGTTGCTTCCAGTTAGATGGCAGGGGCATCCTGTGGCATCCTGCTGCTCAGGGCCTTGATCATTAGAAAGGGACTGGCTGGCAACCCCTAGCCACTCCCGTTGCTCTGGCCACTAGTAGATTCTGTTTATCAAAATTAACTTGAGAAGTTGAACTGCCTCTGTCTATCTAGAAAACCCTCTTTGGAGAATTCTCTCCTAATACAAGTTTACATTCAAGTCTGAACTGGGTAGATTGTAAGTAAAATGAGTAGTGTATGCATAAAAGTCTCTACTTATCTTCTGCTACAGTCATTTTTTTGTTGAAGTACAAAATGGGGCTTAGGAGACTTTCCCAGGGGATGCCTCAGAATACCAACACATGCAAGCGTTTCTTTGTTTGAAAAGTTTTGAGCTTAAGTGGGTATTTTACGGACATTTAAGATGTGAGGGGCAGGAGTGAAATGGGGGAGAGGAACACAGAGTAACTCACGGAAACAAAACGGGGGTCTCAATAATCAAAACAGTTGCTTTGTTCCTAAGAAACCCTCTTTTTTGTTAACGGGTCTAATTTTTAAAAACTCTCAGAGGCCTCTAAAGCACTTGTTTACATGTAGCCCTTCCCCATGTGCGGCCAGGGTAAGGACACTGCAGAAGGCTATAAAAGCTTACACAAAGCCGTCCTCTACATGATCCCTCTGACTTAAAACCTCTTAAATCATAGCTGCTTAACAGCATGACTTTTATATGTACACACGTTTTGTTTTTCCTGTATTCATCCACACAAGGGGTTGATTAAGAAAAAATTCCCTCAGGTACAGTTCATCCTAGTTTCACTGAAGCCCGTGGAGGAGGCTCTGATGTTTCCGCCCTGAGCTCTGTGAACTCTGCTTGTCCTCTGCAAGCCCACAGACAAACAGGCCATTCAAGTGCTCAGTGCTCCCCACTGCTGGTCATGAGACCCACAGAGAAAGAGGGACTGGGAGATGAGATGCAGGCTCCTCCAGGAATGAAGAGGGCTTCACAACCATCCTCACTCGTCACTGTCTGCCTCTGATCCATAATTCTGACACAGACACGTACTGTATCCATTTGATTTCTGCAATTCAGAACCAGAGGCCAAAGTGTAGATTGCTTTTTCTTCATCCTGGCATTGGCATGACCAATGGCCAGGTATCTAGTGGTGTCAATAAAAGAATAATAGAGAAAAAAAAAAAAAAGGAACAGGAAAAGAACATCCTTATTTACACCATTTGATTGCTATATACCAAAAGCACTTGGGAGAAAACAGTGCACATAGTGAATCATCCAATCAGAAACACACAGCTTTATATTTTATTACAAAAAAGAAAAATACCTCACCTTGTTTTTGTTTCCCAGCAGACAGAAATCATTTTAAGACAGAGGATCACACAGTCAGTTGTACACCCAGCTGACAAACACTTTGGGTCTGGATTTCCTCCCCCAACCACATTACAACATCAGCTTTGACACATCTGTAAAACATCTTTTCTGCAGAAAGTCAGACCCTAAAGATCAAACCCAGGGAGGCACCCTCTCCCCAGGCCAGCTACTCTAACTCATAACCCTCTGAAGACACTTGGTAAAGGCAACACAGCTGACAAGAGCAGTGCTGCCTCAGCAGTAGTGGGCTCTGGCCCTGCCAAGGCAGGGAGGACTACAGCCAAGCTTCCAAGAAGCCATTCAGACAGGCAAGGGAGAAGGGGAGTGCAGTGGGGATATAAGAACCTGATGAAATGGAAGAAAGCATTACCTTGGGAGTGACCACTTTGAATTATTATATGATCAGACTCTAGCCTGGCATCATAGAGACTCCAAGTGCCACAGACAATGGGAAAGAAGTGTACTTCTTGAGTGCAATTCAAAGTTATCTGACCTTTTTTTCACTGGTTCTAGATTCCATTTTGTTTGGGAAACTACAAGAACTTGTTTAATCAGCCATGGCTTTCCAAAAAGTAGAGTGATGTGGCCAGGAAGATGGGGACAAGCAGGCCCACCTGGGAAAGGATGGCTCTGACATCAGAACCTGTTGGCTGCCCTCTCCACTGCCAGGGAAGGAAGCTGGCAATGCAGGCAAAGGAAGGCACCAGCCCTGTTTCCTGCCTGAGGGGCAGCATCAAGGTCATAGTGCCCAAAGGCCCGGAAGAGGTCAGTCTCAGATGGGTGCTGGCAGAGTCCTAGCCAAGTGGCCAGGCTGAATCCTTCCTGAGCCATCTGCAGGAAGAGTCAGGAGGGCTAGGCCCTGGCCACTGCCTTGCAGCTCACAGCTGGTTCACACATGCATGCAAAGGGCAGGTAACTAAGTAACCAACCCCTGAAAAGCAGTTTCATAGTTTTTTATTTTTCCCCTTTCAACCTGGTTTTCGGCTCTGGAAGCTGTTCCTGTGCACAGTTCTATTTCCTACAGTTCTGAGAAAGTGGTTCCATCGCAGATGACCAAAGGCTGGACCCCTCTGGCTATAATGTAGACCTTCCAGTGAGTGGTGCTGGCATAGCCTTGAGGGGAAATAGCAAGAGGAAAACATGTAAATGTTAGTGGGTGGGCACACCTGTGGGCAGAGCAAGGCGGGTCTGCCAGAGCTGGCCCTCAGGGTGCACTGCAGAGTCAAAGACAAATCTTTTTCTATTTAATTTAGTTTCTTTTTTTCTTTTTCTTTTCTTTTCTTTTTTTTTTTTTAAGAGATGGGGGTCTCACTATATTGCCCAGGCTGGTCTTGAACTCCTGGGCTCAAGTGATCCTCCTGCCTCGCACTCCCAGAGTGCTGGGATTACAGGTGTGGGCCACCACTCCTGGCTTCAAGACAAATTGCTCTGAAAGTCTTTTGGCACTTCCTAGCATCAGTATTCCTAGTTATTATCAGTCCTCTTTAAATGCTTTATCACTGCCCCTCACCCAGGGAACTATGAATCACAATTCAGCAGGCTTACAAAGGCAGGATGCTCTAGATGAGGCTGCTGTTGGGCATCAAGTCTCAGCTTTTACAGCAAGAAGACAGAATCGATTCTGAGGGGGCATAAGACCTACTAGCCAATTTTCCTGTGTCTTTCTATAATGCAGTTTCATTACACAACATCCAGATTAACCTAAACCTAAACCAGCGTTGCCCAAATTGGGTTCAGCAAACCGTAGAGTCCTGTAAGATATTCCAAAGAAAATAGGTTCTAGAGTACTATGGGCCCTGCTCATCTTTAAACGAAGAGCACTGAGTAGAATTCACCTTTTACTTGGTGACTCCGGAAGGGTCATGATGGGCAATGACTGTCCTGTACAGTGACTGCAGATATTGTACCTGACCCCCGAAAGGTTTTCTGGTGATCTGGAACCCTTCCTTCCTCCATCTCCACAGGACAACGTACGTTTTGTCAAAAATCATAGAACTTGCATGTCGTGGTGCCATTCTTAAGGGTCCCTAAGGTAGAGGAACCGCCGTCTGTCCTGCAACACTGAATGATTCTTCTTGGCCAGGGTCTGCTTTCCTGTCCTCACTGTTAACCGTGGCAGCTACAGTCATCATGTCTATTTCTGTCACTGCTTCAGGTGCTCGCTGGCTTCCCCACCCCCCACTGCCCCCATTCTTCTCCCGGACTTGCTCTCCTATTCTTTTTCTCTTCAGTCACCATCCCTCTCTGTGTTCTGTCATGTGACTGGCCTTTTATAGACACTGCCAACTACAGGGATCCTTTCTTTCTAGTCAACAAACCAGCCAGGCACAGCACAGCAGGTATCACACACTGGATGTCAGGCTAATCTGGACTATCTGTACCAGCATTTGATGCTCAAGCTTTCTTGATCACTGCCAGACATTTTTTTTTTCCCCCTAATTCTGTAATTGGTATTCCGGTTGCTTGTGGGAGCCGGAAGTATGGAATTCAGATAACTAAGGTGTTTCTGTAGTTGTTTGAATTGTTCGGCATTTGTAAAATATAAGACAGAAACTTGTTCAAGCACAACCACATGCTCCAAACCTAAATATGCCAGAGAGATTTTCGCAATAGTCATCTCTTGTGTTAAGAGTCACTCCATTACAGGAAAAAGGTTCAGAACAATTTCCATACAAGAATCCTCCTTTTTGTAGGAAGTTTCCCAAGAGCCAGGCCAGCTGTGCTCCATTATTAGTTAATGCTTGATTTGTACATTATTTTTATTCTTCATTTCTAAATTGAAATAAAAGTTATGTAACTTAAATTAAAACTTGGCATAGCTTGCAGTCCAATTCCTACTCTCATATAAGATGGAAGGTTTCTAGGGATTTGGGGGTCTTCTGAATGGGTAAAATTCAAAGAAATCAATTGGAAAACCCAGTCTGGGCTCTGCCAGAGACTCCAGATCTTGCTTAGGTTTCGTGAGGCAGGAAAAGCAAGGAGGTCAATGGTGACACTTGCTGATTTATTTGCTTCTTCCAAGAAAACTCGGCTGTCAAACTGATTGCTACTGACAGCAGTGGATTCAAACCTGTTTGGAACAGATTTTTAGGATATAAGGCACAGGACAAGTCACATTTGGGAAAACACTGAGCCAGGGCCAAAGGTGAGTCATCACTGTGAGGCTGTGACTTGGCTGTGGTAGCCACACAGAAGGTAACATTTCCTTGTGTGACCATTGCCCTTATATACTGCTTGGTATTGGTTTATTTGCAACATGGGTGTATATTCCTGTAGTCCTGGATTGTCCCTCTCCTGGCTTGACTGTGTTCAAGCAGGCACTTAAGACCTGATGCTCTGCTCAACAGATAGTGGGGCCTTGGGGTGGTCACCTCTCCTCTCTGGGTCTCAACCTTTTCATCTATAAAATGAGGGATTGGTCTAAATACTTTCCAGAATCCTTCCTAACTTGAAGTTTCTATGATCAATAGACACAGGCATTCTAAATGTTGTATGTACAAGACATTTCTTTCTGCTATGTTTTCTCATTAAGTTGTTTCATTTCTTTCTTTCTTTCTTTTTTTTTTTGAGACGGAGTCTGGCTCTGTCACCCAGGCTGGAGTGCAGTGGCTCGATCTCGGCTCACTGCAAGCTCCGCCTCCCGGGTTCACGCCATTCTGCTGCCTCAGCCTCCTGAGTAGCTGGGACTACAGGCGCCTGCCACCGCGCCCGGCTAATTTTTTGTATTTTTAGTAGAGACGGGGTTTCACCGTGGTCTCGATCTCCTGACTTTGTGATCCGCCTGCCTCGGCCTCCCAAAGTGCTGGGATTACAGGCGTGAGCCACCGCGTCCGGCCAAGTTGTTTCATTTCTAAGCATAAATGTTGAGCCTGTTAATAGAAGAATGTTACTTTTGATTCTACTAAATAAAACTTCTGTGAAGGCAGTACACGATTCTTATTTTTTTTTTTTTCTTTTTGAGACGGAGTCTCGCTCTATCGCCGGGGCTGGAGTGCAGTGGCCGGATCTCAGCTCACTGCAAGCTCCGCCTCCCGGGTTCCGGCCATTCTCCTGCCTCAGCCTCCAGAGGAGCTGGAACTACAGGCGCCCGCCACCTCGCCCGGCTAGATTTTTGTATTTTTTTTAGTAGAGACGGGGTTTCACCGTGTTAGCCAGAATGGTCTCGATCTCCTGACCTCGTGATCCGCCCGTCTCGGCCTCCCAAAGTGCTGGGATTACAGGCTTGAGCCACCGCGCCCGGCCTGGCAGTACACGATTCTTAAAATAGCTTTTGAATTAAAAACTAAAAAGATCCATGGCTGACCCTGCCCTCCTGGGGCCCTACATACCGATATCTCCCGGCTCTATTGGCATGGCCACAGACTGACAATGTCTTCGGCACTGGAAGGGAGGGATGAGCTGCAACATGGCCTCACCGCTGCCCATGATAAATAGGTCATGCATCTCATGCATCTGGAGGAAAGAACGAGGAGGGGAGGAAAAGGAAGGCAAAGAAAACAAAATAAAACCAGGGGCTTTAGTAAATAAAAATGCTTTCACATATGGCTCTGAGTTTTCTAGCCTGAGCAAAGAGGAAATAGAACCAATAACAAAAATTTGCAATTATGTCCAAAAGACAAAAACAAACTACTTCTCCTAAGAATGGCATCTCTTGGTACTACGACCAGAGTAAAATCTCTTCTATGGGTTCTCCTAAAGAGGCACTGTGTGATTTAGTGGGCAATCCCCTCAGCAAGAGCCCCAGAGCAGATCTGGCATGAGCTTCATAATTTGCAACTAGTTTTAGCCACAGCTTCAAAGTAAGCCAAAGGAAAATACCTAATTGCAATTTAACAAAGGTAGTTCTAGCAGAAACCAACAAATGGTGGCTGAAGTATACAACATTCTGAGATTCTGGGTTTGATGAAAACTTTTTAGATAAATAGATAATCGGGACATCCTTTGGGCACTCTTCCATGGAATGTTATTTCTTACTACCAGGGCTCTGATGAGAATTGTGCAGCAGTAAGTTTAAGTTTATACTGCCTGGCAAGACCCAGGGGAGCAGGTACGTCATGCTACTGATTAAAAACTAATGACACTAAGACTGGCCCCTGATTCTGAAAACTAAGGAGACAACCAGCATATGCACCTGCACAGGTAACGGTAACTACTGCCCCTCTGAGGGCATGCTACTGCCGGCAACGGGCATTAAATGCAACCTGCTATGTGCCAGGGAAGGAGCTGTGAACCCTGGGGATGGGGCTGGGACCTGGGCAGGGAATAGGGATAAAGAGATGGGTCTTGCTGGGACATTTCTCCTTACCTTGATGATGACAGAAAACCCCTAGGGTCTCTTCTCTCATCTCTTCCTCCTATCTCCTGCCCTTCAGAGAAACCCTTTATACGCCCATATAAAGTGGGAGCCAGAAGTCTGACTCCCTGGGCTATGTCTTGGTTTTTCTCTTCACCACTCACGGCCTCCAGAGTCTTGGGTTTGGCCCCATCTTCCCCTGTCCCCAGTCCTGGTCTCTCTGCTGCTGCCACAGGCCTTGCCCATCATGTTTTCATGGCAACACTAGCGCCATTTCACCTGCTAATGTGGTGACAGGGACAAGCCTGGTCTTCAGCCAGCCTGCAGTTGACTGGCACTCACATTGGCGGAAGCCTTACCATCTGTAGTCCTCACAACAATCTCAGAAGGACCAAAACAAGTGGCTGCATCCTTCTTCACACAGGCCTGAAGCGGGTAGGGACATAGTCATCCATTCCCAGGATGGGAAGAAACAGACGACAAGGTGGCACAGGCCAGCCCTAGGCCACACTGTGGAGTGGGTGAAGTGGGCCTTGGAGCCCCTCATCTTCTCCCCGAGTGCCACTTAACAACCAGCTCCCCACTTCTGTCTTAAGGCTGCCTTTGGATACTGGGCCCACAGACACGTGACTTTAACAGGGCCCAGGGCCCAGGGATGTGGACAACAGGGTGGGGTAACAAGGCTGCAGGGAAAGGAGAGCTTGGGCCAGGGTGGGGAAACAGATTCTCTAAGAAACCAGGCTCTCAGGAGTTTTGCCTGTTTGGCCACTGCCCTTCCCAGAACATCCTCGAGAACCACAGTATGACTTTGGTAAGCATTTGAGTAACTCTGTATTTACTCCTTTGGCTGGGCTCCTTGGTGTTGCGCAGGCTGGAGAAATTAACTCTGGTATTCAAGTGGTAAAACCAAGAGAAAGATAAAGGCCGTGTCCCAGAATTATATTTATGAAGATGAAATCATACAAGGGCCTGGAATTCTAGCCGGCGACAGCAGGATAAACTTCTTTAAAATCCGAGGCAAGAGCCCAGCATCTCCACCCCAGTGCTGGCAGACAGAACTTCTTACTTCTAGACAAAATGATTGTTTTTATAGACTTTCAAATTCCTTTAACACAATTCAGCAAATTTGGAGCCAAGCAATAGTATCAGGAGGTGGAAGCCACGGTCCAGAGTTGGTAGGGGGCCACAGTTTGGGAAATTTTTGTTTTTTTTACACCAAGGAAAATGCATGCTTTTAATTCTCCCAAACCAATCCGGGCTCAAAAACCTTCCTTAGGAATGAGACTTAACAAAAGGAGCAATTCAGAGAAAAGTAAACAGACACAAATGCAGAACAGCTTCTCCCAGTCCACTGGCCCCAGAGAGGTAACTTTGGCTCTGAGCACTTGGCCGCAGACTGAAGTGGGAAATGATGGGGGCAGAGTGGGCTTTTCCAACCCAGCCGGGCTGCCTGCCTATCAAATCTTTCCCAGGCTCCCACACTTTTTGCCTTTCAAGTTCTCTACCTGAAATCTCTTAATTGTTTATTTCTGGCAGAAACCACCCTAGGGGTTAGAGGGTAAAGGGTGTGTCCTTGGGCAACTCACTTAATCTCTCTGGGGCTCAGTTTCCTTATCCACAAAATGAAGAAGTTATTCTATTCTTCAAAATGAAGAAGTAAAGCTATTCCTTTATAGCTTTCTTTTCTTTTTTTAAAAAAATAGAGATAGGGTCTTGCTATATTGCCCAGGCTGGTCTGAAACTCCTAGGCTCAAGCAATCCTCTTGTCTCAGCCCCGCCAAGTGCTGGATTACAGGCGTGAGTGACCACCATTCATGGCTGCTTGCCTACTTTCTAATTTAAGGTAGGAATTTAAGGTAGGAAAGCCAGACTAATTGTACACTGAAGTCCTTCAAATTTTAAGATTTCACTTCTTTTAATATAGAAAAGTAGCTTGCCTTAGGTGTTAGGCGCAGGAGGCAGATTTGCAAGGTAAGTAGACTTTCTGGAAACCTGCCTTCATGACAAGGTGTGCCCCTGCAAGTCTCCTGGCTAGCAGCAGGAGGGGAGAACTAGACTGTGTGGGTGTCCCTTCAATTCATCCTCTAAGCCAATATGCAGGAAAGGCCTTGGTTATGACATCAGTCCAGATCCCAAGTAAAGAAAATTCTAGATCCAAGTCCTCTCAAAATTTCCTACCTTACTCCCCACAACAGGTTCCGGGTGAAGAAGGAAGCAGTTGTTTAAAGAGGCATCTTTTGGAAATGGCAGGTGAGTGAAAACAGGAAAAAGCTCACGTAACATTTGTGATCTGTTCAGAGGTCTTCTCCTGTAGAAGTTTGAAATAGAAAAAAAGTATTTAACTGGTCAAGCCAGTCCACGACTAAGAGAGAGCCAAGTAAGGGTGGGAAAACTGTGGGCGGTGGGTAAAGAGGGAAAAATATGAGTACAGTATTTTAAGTACTAGGTCCCTGAAGAATAGTTGCACAGAGTCAATGAAGTATAACGTGTACACAAACAGGCATAAACTCTACAGCCATGATTTGAACATGTGGGTGGAGTGTTTCTAAACTGCAGCTAAAACAATATATAGAGGAAGGAAAGAAACAATCTATTCATTCTATCTTGGAGAAGACTGAAGTAACAGCAGGCCAGGAGGGGGAAGGGAAGAAGAGAGAAAGAGGAAGGGACAAAAAGCATGACCCTTCTTCTGAGGCAGAGGGAGACGCAGGGGGAAGCCTGCTCAGCTTGTTCTACTGGGCACTCCAGCACGCAAACAAACAGCATATTTAAAGAAAGATAGAAGTATTAAGACGTTAACAACAAGCCTGAAAAAGCCATTTTAATTATTTTGGAACAGTTCTAAGATGGAAACTGGCTTTCTTTTCTTACTAGGCAGCAACTTTAACCACAAGGAATGAACCATGTCTTCCGCTGGGCACAGGAAAGAACAGCAGGACAAACTGGGGTTTTGATCATGGCTGGGTAACCTTAGGCAAGTTACTTAACCTCTCTGTTTCCCATTTTTCTTTCTTTCTCCCCACTCCTTTTTTTTTTAAGACAGGGTCTCACTTTGGAGGGCAGTGGTGTGATCATGGTTCACTGCAGCCTCAACCTCCCAGGCTCAAGCCATCCTCCCAACTCAGCCTCCCAAATAGCTTGGATATTTTTTGTAGAGATGGGGTCTCCCTATGTTGCCCAGGCTGGTCTCGAACTCCTGGGCCCAAGTAATCTACCCGCCTCAGACTCCCAAAGTGTTAGGATTATAGGCATGAGCCACCACGCCTGGCTACTGATTCCCACTTGTCTGATCTGAAAAATGACAATAATCATTCCTACTTTCCAGAGTTATTATCAGTGTCCCCAGTAAGCCACAGACACTAAGCACCAACGCACACTGCCTGGCAGAAACAAGTGCCAAAAAATGCAATTCTCCTTCTAATATTTGCACTCTCTCTTCAGCCCCCTGCATGAGGCCACATTCTACATAAAATGCTAAACGCATACTTAGAAATAAATTATGACTCTATTAGACAAACTTGCTATCTCCCGCTGGTGGCGCCCCTCCTTCTGACACACCTCTTCATCCATCCCCTTTCTCTCTCATCATTGGTTTATCAGTGGGATCCCAGCATTGGATTTGTAAAATGCTGGGCCTGTGGTAGTGACTCAGTGATAGCTATTACTGTTTTGCGAGTATTTCTGGTCTGCCCCTTTCCTACTCACAAGCTAAGTGCCCCCATAGCCCACCCCCACCCATTTTTTTCTGAGACAGAGCCTCATTCTATTACCCAAGCTGGAGTGCAACAGCGCAATCTCAGCTCATGGCAACCTCTGCCTCCCAGGTTCAAGTGATTCTCATGCCTCAGCCTCCAGAGCAGCTAGGATTACAGGCATGTACCACCACACGTGGCTAATTTTTGTATTTTTAGTAGAGATGGGGTTTTGCCACGTTGGCCAGGCTGGTCTCCAACTCCTAGGCTCAAGTGATCTGCCTGCCTCGGCCTCCCAAAGTGCTGGGATCACAGGCGTGAGCCACCATGCCCGGCCCTTTTCACACTCACCATGGATAAGGAAATGGGAACCACCGTTCAGGAAAGCAGCGCCACCACTTGGCGAAAAACCCTTCAGTGAAGCCTTCTGTCACCTCAGGGTACCGGCACAAAAAATGCTGAATCTCCTCCGACGACAGGGGCTTTCCCGTCTTGGCAAGGCAGGAAACAAAGTAAAACAAAACAACACAGAGTTACTTGTCAGAAATTTCCTAGAGCTTGACCTAGCCTTTAAGCAAGCAGCCAATCAGTGGGAGACTCAGGCTTCTGCTCACCTTGATCACCAGTGGATGGAGCCTCTCAAATTTCCCTGGGGCATCTTCCAGGAGCATCACCTTCAGGGGTTTTTGGGCACAGCCAGTGCAGTTGGCAGGAATGGGCTCTGACTCATTCTGCTCACAGTCCTTTGTCCACCAGGGGTCTGAGAGAGGAAGGGATATGGAGAAAGCAGATACTGAAAGAGCACAGCTGGTACATCCAGTAGCTCCAGCAACGAAACAAGAAAGGAAAGACATCAGAATGACTTTATTTATTTATTTATTTATTTATTATTTATTTATTGACAGAATCTCACTCTGTTGCCCAGGCTGGAGTGCAGTGGCACTGTCCAGCTCACTGTAACCCCAGCCTCCTGGGCTCAAGAGATTCTCCTGCCACAGCCTTCCGAGTAGCTGGAACTACAGGTGCAGGCCATCACACCTGGCTAATTTTTGTATTTTTAGTTGGAGCGGAGTCTCGCCATGTTGCCCAGGCTGGTCTTGAATTCTTGGGCTCAAGTGATCTGCCCACCTCGGCCTCCCAAAGGGCCGGGATTACAGGCGCAAGCCACCTCATCCAGCCCATAATAATTTTTAAAACACAAATGATAAGCCCTGGAGACTGCTGAAAAGGTAAGATACACATGAAGCAGCCTCTAAGGAGGGAGTAGAGGACAGGGGCAGGAAGGAGAGGTACTCTTCTCTGTATACCTTTTTACACTTTGTGGAAAATATCTTTTAACCTGTACATGCATTTCCTAAATCAAATCAACAAATAAAGCATAACAGCTAGGAAAAACTTTCAGCAGTGTGGACCTAAAGACGTATTTCTCCCAACATTTTCTAACCTATGACCATAGGGCTGAAATGTCTACAGCACAGGGGGGCTGGTGTGGAGAGAAGGGTGACCCCATCATCGCTGTGCCCTAATGCACTTCTCACACATGCTGGATGTGTGCCTAGACCCTTGGTTCACAAGTACACATGGGAGCCAGGACTCTGGGAAGGAAGAGTGAGAAAAGGGCATAGAAGAGGGAAGGGATGGAGAAGGTAGACAGGACTTTTCTGGAGCCATCTTTGGAATAAAGTGAATTGCATCTGTCCATAAGACAGCCCTCTATCCCAGCTCAGGAGGGGGTGGGACCGCCGGCCATAGTTTCCAGCCCCACATGCTGGTCAGAAATGGAAGACTCCCAACCCAGACCCCGCTGTGAGTGACAGCGGCTCCCTGACACGCCTGTCTGGTTTGGCTCCTTCTCTGAGGGGCTCTTGTTTCTGCACAGCCTTTCCCAGCTTCCCTGTTGCCATGCTGTTTATAATGTTATTTCATTATTTCTTGTTTACTTTCTGTTCCATTTTGGATTTCATCTGTGTTCTCTGAGAGATGTGTTTGTTTTAAACTCTGCTTTGAATCTAAAATGTTTCAGAAGATGGTTCTGATTAAAACCCAATGGAAACCAAATCAGGAGAGAGCCTACAACAAATGATAACAGACAACCAAATGTGGCTGAAACGAAGTCAAGTTTTTAAACCAATAAACATACTTGGAAACTGACTCTTAACCACAAAACATTTTCTGTGGTTGGCAGTAAGCGCTTTATCCTTGTTTTCTCTGAGGCAGTAGTAGTGGGGCATAGGAAATCCTCGTCAGGGAAGGACCGTGTTTGTTCTTGGCCGGTCTCCTGAGCATCCTCCATCTCTTGCAGATAGTATCTGTGTTTCTGGGAGGCAACTGCCACCTACCTTTCTCAGCCAGTCTCAACCTGCAGGAAGATTACTAGCCAGAGGATTACTGATACAGTCTGCTCCTGCGAGGGCACCTCTCCTCCCACAGTGCTCCGGGGGTAGCTGACACCCTTTAGTGCCACCTGTTTCAGTGGCACACTGAGGCTGCAAAGTTGCATTTTTCTTCTCCAATATTTTCAAATGTTTCTTATTCAGGGTCAAATATGATAAATTATTGCCAATATGCAAAAACTCTGGGTAATGGACACACCATGAGGCATAATCATAACAACATGTTACAATTATATAGCATTTCAGTTTCCGAAGTACTTGCAACGGAAGGGAAAGGAGAAAGAAAGATAACGCACTGAGTGCTTGCCCTATGTTAGTCACTTTCCCATGTTACAGCATTTAATTTTCACTGTGTAATTACTGAGTAGGAATCACTATTCTCATTCTGTGGATGAACAAAGTTAAAGTCAGGGGTGATAGGAAGTTCCCGAGGTGCCAGAGTGTGGCAGGAAGAACACAGGAGATGCTGGGTGTGCAGTGGGGGTTTGGGTAAGGAAACAGGCTGCAGAGGGAGATGTGGTGAGGGCTTCCAGGGCTTGAAGCATGTCTGACTCCGCTCAGAACAAAAAGAGGAACTGTTGGAGGCTTCTGAGCAGGAATTTCTCGATGTTCTAGGAAGATTATTCTGGATTGTGATTAGGGTGCCCTAGAAGAGAGAGGCTGGGAAAAGGAAGACCTGGTTATATTTTAGTTTTGCCCGTTTTTAGGGAAAATGGGGGGGGGGTTCCGCTGTGATGAGAAGTGAAATATAATGAATGAGGCAGTGAGAATGGAAAAAAGGGGTGGATTCTAGAAGCAGTGAGGATGAAACCTACAGCCCCAAGCAGCACTACTGTGAATGTCTGCACGACACTGTCCTCTTGGTCAGTGTCATCATAAACCTGCAGATCTCTGCTATCGCCCATGTCTAGTGCTCATCTAGGGAACGTCATCTCCAGATTTATTATGACACTTTTCTGTAGTAGTGTGTCATATTCCAACAGAATCAGTTAATTATGACAATCTTCCCAGGAGATGAGAGTAAAGCACCAGGAGAAAGGGGCACCTTCCTCGAATTTGTACAAAGGTGCTGCATGGGCTAGCAGCGAGCAGCTTTTTTTTTTTTTTCTTTTTTTTTTTTCTTTTTGAGACGGAGTCTCGCTCTGTCGCCCAAACTGGAGTGCAGTGGCCAGATCTCAGCTCACTGCAAGCTCCACCTTTCGGGTTCCCGCCCTTCTCCTGCCTCAGCCTCCCGAGTAGCTGGGACTATAGGCGCCCGCCACCTCGCCCGGCTAGTTTTTTGTATTTTTTAGTAGAGACGGGGTTTCACCGGGTTAGCCAGGATGGTCTCGATCTCCTGACCTTGTGATCCGCCCGTCTCGGCCTCCCAAAGTGCTGGGATTACAGGCTTGAGCCACCGCGCCCGGCAACGAGCAGCTCTTAACCTAAGAGTTAGGAGAATTATTTTAACTACAACTTATTTAATTTTTTTTTTTTTTTTTTTTTTTTTTGAGATGGAGTCTCACTCTGTCGCCCAGGCTGGAGTGCAGTGGCATGATCTCAACTCACTGCAACCTCCGCCTCCCGGGGTCAAGCGATTCTTCTGCCTCAGCCTCCCAAGTAGCTAGTAGCTGGGATTACAGGTGCCTGCCACCAAGCCTGGCTCATTTTTGTATTTTTAGTAGAGATGGGGTTTCACCATGTTGGCCAGGCTGGTCTCAAACTCCTGACCTCAGATGATCCACCAACCTCAGCCTCCCAAAGTGCTGGGATTACAGGCGTGAGCCACTGCGCCTGGTCCAGCCTAATTTATTTAATTTTAATTTTATTCTGAGCTTTAGATATTCTTGGGATTTCCAGGTAGAGATGCCTTTAAAAAGCAGGTAGAAGAAAACCCAGTAAAGGGAAATCAAGAAAGAAAAAGAAAGTAGGAATAGCAAACTGAAAGAAAAACTTGGAGGTGGTGTTCCTTGAGGGTCTAAGAACACAAGTAAAAAACTGTTAGTACTAAAAAGAGAATTTAATAAGGTGACAGAATACAAGATACAGATTTTCAGATACAGATTTTTATAAGATACAGATTTTCTGTCTGTTTTGTTCACCGCTTTGTTGAGAACAGTGCCTGGCATATATAGCAAAGTCTCAATAAACATTTATTGAATGAGTGAATGAAGTTGGGGAGAGGGAGGAAGGGATGGAAGGAGGAAGAGAAGGAGGGAGGAAGGCAGGAAGGCAGGTAGGAAGACTGATTTTTCAGAAGTTTTAACAATAGAATTAAGTCCATGGGGAGAAAAATCAAATGAGCAATCTGGATTCACAGAAACCTCAAAATAAAGATTAAATAAATATAACCTCATGATTTCTTACATTATAAATGCACCCGAGAAAAACCTGCAAAGCCCATGACAAAGTTCCCATGACGTTAACTAGTGTGTGCTCAATATTTAATCAGGCTGTTCTCTGGAAGCTTGTTTTTGCATAGCACCTCTTCTAGCACCCTGGGCATGAGGCAGGGGTGAAGCCTTAACAGTGAAGGAGGCTTTGCCAGGTCCCTGTATGTGTGGCACCATGCCCAGAGCCATTTTCACACACTGCAGAGAGGGAAAGAGCCCAAGAAATCATTTCACCAACAGCCTTGCCTCCAGAAAGCAATGCATTTGAACCACTCCAAACCACAGACAGAGTCTATTTTCATGAGTTCTCACTTGTACAAAAATTTGTTTCTAAATGTTAAAATTTATTATCAAAAACACAGCAAAGGAAAAAATTAAAAATAAATAAACAAATGTGAGACTTTGGATAAGTCAGTCAATCCCGTTGCACATTAGTTTCCTCATCTTTGAAATGAACATAAAAACAGTATCTACCTTATGTGACTGCTATGAAGACTGAGAAATACATATAAAGTACATGGCACAGTACCTGGTATACAGTAGGTGCTTGACAGAGCTATTACTATCACAGAAGGTAAGCTTATTTTGCAAACAAAAGAGTAAGGTTTTCCTTGAGGTCTAAGCAGTTCATCTTTGAGCACAGACCTGGACTCTCTAAGTCTCACTAGGTTCTTAGTTTGAGGCCAATAAATGATCTGTTATCTCCAAAACTTCTTGATGTTGCTGGATCTACTTCTCCTTCCTTTGAAGGTCAATGGATGCATCAGGTTCCAAATGTGTGCCTTTTCCCTGTATGTGAGAACTGTCCCAGGCTTCCTCAGTAAAAATGAATGTGTTATTTTTAAATTGGCCAGAAAATGACCAAAGTAAACAAAATAATTGGCCAAACATGCTGGTGCTTGGCTTGACTGAGGGCAGAGATGGCAGGCAGTAAGTGTGGTATCTTGGACAGAATGCTAGAGGGGGTTAAGAAACTAGGGTTCAAGTGTGATTTTGTCACTTTTAGCTAGGTAAGCAAGCTCTTTTACCTCTCCTGGCCTCAGTTACCTCTTTTATAAAATGGGGTATGTACCAGATTAAATCTAAAATTCTTTTTCAGCTTTAAGACTCAATGATTCCAGGCCGGGCGCGGTGGCTCAAGCCTGTAATCCCAGCACTTTGGGAGGCCGAGGCGGGTGGATCACGAGGTCAGGAGATCGAGACCCTCCTGGCTAACACGGTGAAACCCCGTCTCTACTAAAAATACAAAAAACTAGCCGGGCGAGGTGGCGGGCGCCTATAGTCCCAGCTACTCGGAGGCTGAGGCGGGAGAATGGCGGGAACCCGGGAGGCGAAGCTTGCAGTGAGCCGAGATCATGCCACTGCACTCCAGCCTGGGCGACAGAGCGAGACTCCTCCTCAAAAAAAAAAAAAAAAAAAAAAAAAGACTCAATGATTCCTTGGAAATGGTAAAAACCAAGGGGATGGTTGGCAGGAGTAAAGGGACCATAAAGATATGAGTCCAGGGGGGAGAAAAAAACTAAGAATGTGAATGTAAAGAGAAAACTCTGGGTAAGAGGAAGGATTAAGTCAGTCAAATATTATCCATAAGGGTGCAGACTAGGAGGATGAGCTGGACTGAATGTCTAAGACAAGACCAGGTCAGGAAAATTCTAAAGGGTCCGTAGCTTGAAAGACCACGTATCTTTGGAACAGCCAGAAAGAACATTGTCTCTTCAGGGACTAGGGAGTTAAGAGAAAGTAACTGATGATCTGAGAGCGAGAGAGAGTGTAGAACTCCAACATCAGACTTAAAGCTAGACTCTTCAGGTCTACTGCATGGCTACAGACTACTCACATCAGAGGTGAAGGGCTCAGACTCTGAAGACTGGCTGCCTGGGTTCAAATCATGGCTCCATGACTAGACTTGGGACCTTGAGCAAGTGACCTAACCGTACTGTGCCTCAGTGTCCTCATCTGTAAAATGGGCATAAAACCTGAAGCTACCCTATAGGGATGTTGTCAAGATTAAATAAGCTGATACATGGAAAGTCCCCTGAACAGGGTCTGGCATCTGATAAGTAATAAACAAGTATCAGTTTATTTACTTACTTTTTGCTGCAGAGTGGGATGTTTCTATGACTCACTACAAAGTCACTTCATTCTTCTTATTGAGAGCATTTAGGGGCAGGATTTCCTATCTAAGGCTGAAATCTAGAAAAAGAACCCCACTTCCGTCACCTTTTTGTTCCCTGGGTGGGGTCGGGGGAAACTTCTAGTCACTGGTGGTGGTGCCTCTTATATATCACCAAGGCTGCAGCTGCCCTCCATCAATCCTGAGGTGCCACTGCAAGGAGCACCAGATGACCCTGGGAGGGTGAGACAGGCCAGCACTTCAGGAAACCATATGGGGTTTCCTTTGGGGAATCTGCCACACCATTCTCCCCTTGCATTTACTTTAAATGTACAGCTAAGTAATCCTAACTTTAAGGTAGTTGTTTTCTGACACCAGGACATTAAAAATGATCTATTTTTACTTTTCTTGCCCTCTTACAGGCCCAGATTAAGTTGCACTTAATTCTCCCTCATGTGTTTCTGTTGACCCTTCATATAATTATGCATTTTAACTTTTCTTCCAAATGCTATGCAAAATGCTGTTAGTTTCACATGTCTACAACTTCCCAGAATTATCATACATAGGAAAATATGGTGCTTCCACGTCCACATTTACAAGTAAAAACAGCACTTTAATAGAATCAACAACATTAAAGAGCTAAAGCCACACCCTTCCAATGCTCACTCGCTCTCTCTACAACTGAGCTCCAAGGACTTGTTTTATTTCCATCTGCAAGGCAAAATATTGATTTGAAGTGGTCCAAATAATCCAGCTTGTTGACAAGACACTAATGTTTCTGGAATGTTTAAACTATGATTTAGAGAAGGAGCAAGCAGTGTTCATTGACGATGCCCCATTTCTCAATTCAACAGTGTATGGAGATTTACTTTACAGGACCAGGGAAGAAGATAATGCCATCAACCAGATCGGGAAAACTCATCAGGAGTTGCCGTTAGGGAGGTTGTCGGCGGAAGACAGTCAGAAACGAGACTGGTGTGTCTGAGGAAGAGGCACAGACTGGCCCAACTGACAAGTTTCTCTCGCTGTTTCCTCCAAATGCTCTGAACTGTTCTGATAGGAGTTTGAGACTGCATTTTTTTTTTTTTCAGCTCTGTTGATGACATTTCAAAAACAACCTTCCCAATAAATTCAAGGAAGTTATATCTGGAATTTTCAAATGAAATATCTGAGCTGTTGATTTTTAAAAAAACAAAAACTCATGAGGTGGAGTTCTTGTCTTACAATGTTCCCTTCCTCTGAGTTTGATATAATTTTGGAAACCTTTCCATGACTTCCTCAAGTGTACAAAAATAGCTTTCAATGAAGACCCAATCCAAGGGATGATTTTTATGACTGATTAGGTCTTAAAGAATGACATTATGATTATAAAGCTTAAATACATTTTTTCTGAAAGCATTTTTCCTAAAAGTTATGACACATTCTAAAAGTTTCAGAACATGGTTACACAATAAATTCTATAATCCATTTGTGATATTAATATACATATTATTCTACATTGCCAAATAAGATAAACATCACCAAAAAAATCCCAAAATAGGCCGGGCACGGTGGCTTATGCCTGTAATCCCAGCACTTTGGTAGGCCAAGACGGGCAGATCACGAGGTCAGGAGATTGAGACCATCCTGGCTAACATGGTGAAACCCTGTCTCTATTAAAAATACAAAAAAATTAGCCGGGCGTGGTGGTGGGCGCCTGTAGTGCCAGCTATTTGGGAGGCTGAGGTAGGAGAATGGTGTGAACCCGGGAGGCGGAGCTTGCAGTGAGCTGAGATCACACCACTACACTCCAGCCTGGGTGACAGAGCGAGACTTGGTCAAAAAAAAAAACTCAAAATAATATCCCCCTTTCTCAAAAAGTAAATTTCTTTACACACACACACACACACACACACACAGACACAGACACACAATTGGAGGCAGGGTCTCGCTATGTTGCCCAGGTTGGTCTTAAACTCCTGGACTCAATCAATCCTTTTGCCTCAGCTTCCCAAATTGCTAGGATTGTAGTTGTAAACCACCGCATCCAGCCCGAAAAAGTAAATTTCAACTCGTATTACATGTTACAGTATTCTCAAAAGGAAACCCCTCAAATAGTCTGTCAAACTATGAATTCTTATGCCACTGATGCACTGTTACTAAATTTATGTGTTTTTAAAATTCGATTTACTGGCAAAATTGATATACTTTGTGAGCATTAAATTAAATGAGCTGTGACAGACAGAAGGACTAAACTGAAAGAGTGGGATATACTTAGGCAAAAACCTAGCGCAATAGGCCAAGGACTGTTAGAGGACCTTTAGAAGCAAGCTGAACTCAGTTGCTTTCAATAAACCAATACCTATGTACTAAATATGCATTATGGACAGGAATTACAGGAGAGAAAAGGATGAGATACAATCAAATCCTTTTTATGGGCAACACATTCGTCCCCATCATGTGTGTTCTGGAATTTGGGGGTGTGAATTTGGCTCTACCAGATGTTCCTCTAGCAAGTTTCTTAATCTCTCTGAGTCTTGGTTTCTTAATCTGTAAAATGGGGATAATAAACCCCATCTCACAGAGCTTTAGTGGGGACTGAATTAAAGGAGACAATATAGGAAGGGTGCCTCTCATTAGGTATCAATAAATGTTACTTCCTTTCCTATCATATACTGTCAAGAAAACTATATCTAATTAAGTAGTAAATGTTGCATTTTACCTGGAAAGGGTCTGTCTTCATCACCCCCATGCAGAGGAACTCCCTTGTTTTCTGACATGTACTTCTTGGTAATGGGCAAGGACATTAGCCTAATGTGATGGATGAGTGAGCGCCAGGTGTGAGCTCCAGAAAGCACTGGCTCAGGTGCTAATGGGCTGAAAGGTTGAATCACAAAGTAGGCAGTGAGCAAGATTAATCCCAAGGTTGCGAGAACCTACAAGGAAATATAGAAAAGGCATTAATAATCATCCCAGCAAACAAATACCTTAATACCAAGAAAAACAAAACAAAACAAAATAGGCCTCTTCTGCTATTTCCAATGTGCCTTGAGAACCAACCCATTTTCATAAACAAATCACTTATGTTTACTTCTGGAAGAATTTAGAATTTGAGAACTATGGGGACTGCAAGGCTCACCAAGCTGCTACCATATAATCAGTGTATTTTTAAATCCACCATTTAAAAATACACAGAGGGGGCTGGGTGCAGTGGCTCATGCCAGTAATCCCAGCACTTTGGGAGGCCGAGGCAGGTGGATCACGAGGTCAGGAGATCAAGACCATCCTGGCTAACACGGTGAAACCCTGTCTCTACTAAAAATACAAAAGATTAGCCAGGCGTGGTGGTGGATGTAGTCCCACCTACTTGGGAGGCTGAGGCAGGAGAATCACTTGAACCTGGGAGGCGAAGCTTGCAGTGAGCCAAGATCGCACCACTGCACTCCAGCCAGGGCGACAGAGCAAGACTCCATCTCGACAAAAACAACAACAACCACAAAAACACAAAGGGGCTGGGCGCAGTGGCTCACACCTGTAATCCTAGTACTTTGGGAGGCCAAGGTGGGTGGACCACCTGAGGTCAGGAGTTTGAGACCAGCTTGGCCAACATGGTGAAACCCCACCTCTACTAAAAATACAAATATTAGGCCGGGCACAGTGGCTCATGCCTGTAATTCCAACATTTTGGGAGGCTAAGGTGGGTGGATCACCTGAGGTCAGGAGTTCAAGACCAGCCTGACCAACATAGCGAAACTCCCATCTCTACTAAAAATACAATATCAGCCAGGCATGGTTGCGCATGCCCGTAATCCCCGCTACTCGGGAGGCTGAGGCGGGGCAGTTGCTTGAACCTGGGAGGCAGAGGTTGCAGCGAGCCAAGATCATGCCATTGTACTCTAGCCTGGGCAACAAGAGTGAAACTCCGTCTCAAAAAACTAATAAATACATACATAAAGGCTGGGTGCAGTGGCTCACGCCTGTTACCCTAGCACTTTTTGGGAGACTGAGGCGGGCAGATCACTTGAGTCCAGGAGTTTGAGACCCATCTGGGAAACATGGAAAAACCCCACCTCTACAAACACTAGAAAAATTAGCCAGGTGTGGTGGCGCATGCCTGTGATCCCAGGTACTTGGGAGGCTGAGATGGGAGGATCACCTGAGTCTGGGAGTTTGAGGCTGCAGTGAGCCATGATGGCACCATGGCACTCCAGCCTGGGCAACAGAGTGTGACCTTGACTAGAAAAATAAAAATTTGGCCAGGCGCGATGGCTCAGGCCCGTAATCCTAGTACTTTGGGAAGCTGAAGCAGGCAGATCACTTGAGGTCGGGAGTTCAGGACCAGCCTGACCAACATGCAGAAACCCTGTCTCTACTAAATTTTGAACCTGGGAGGCGGAGGTTGCAGTGAGCTGAGATCATGCCACTGCACTTCAGCCTGGGTAACAGAGCGAAATTCGGTCTCAAAAAAGAAAAAAAAAAAAAACACAACGAGGACAGGCGTGGTGGTTCATGCCTGTAATCCAAGCACTTTGGGAGGCTGAGGCAGGTGGATCACCTGAGGTCAGGAGTTCAAGACTAGACTGACCACCATGGAGAAACTCTGTCTCTATTAAAAATACAAAATTAGCCCAGTGTGGTGGTGCATGCCTGTAATCCCAGCTACTGGGGAGGCTGAGGCAGGAGAATCACTTGAACCCAGGAGGTAGAGGTTGCGGTGAGCCGAGATCGCGCCATTGCACTCCAGCCTAGGCAACAAGAGTGAGACTTCATCTCAAAAAAAACACACACACACACAACAAACAAACAAATAATAATAATAATAAAATAAATAATAATAAAATGCAAATATAATTTAACTATAAATATGCAGCTTTCATCTAGGACCTTTAACAACACAGTCAAATTTCCTAGTAACACATGGTAACAAGAGCAAAGGCCAATTCATTCACAGAAAAACCAAGGCTCAGTGGTGGGATCAGTCAACAATAGCATTTGTGAAGAATGTTGAAGAGTTTGTGCTCTGTTGAAGCAATTACCAACTCAGGAAATATTTTACCTTATACACAACTATAAGGAGAGGATACTGTGGGGGGGGCCTCTGAGGTTCATTCTTTTCCAGCAGTTGTCTGATAAATTTTTCAATTGCCTTCTCTGACATGCCACACTGATGGCCCGTCTGTCTCACCAAATCAACAGTCTCTGAAAGTTTGTCATAAATGCTGAGCTCGTTGGCAGCAAGATCCATGTCTTCCAATATAAAATCCCTGAGAGAGACGGAGAGAAAATAAATGTAAAAAGAAAGGTGGTTTATTTAGGTACTTCCTCTTCAGTTACTTGACCATCTGTAGAGAAGGACCTGTTTTGTGTTTTCCGCAATCCTCTACAGACCAATACTTTTATCAAACACAATGAATACGTAGAGACAATGTCAAATTGCCAAACAAGTTTTAAAATACTAGTTAACTGTGGGCCAGGAACAGTTTACAGACCTGCACTAGTTCCCAAACACTGAGGAGCACTGGTCTAGAGCACAATATGTCCTAATGGGACTCTGAAGCACTAACGACATCCAAAAAAAGATTTCTGACACCAATGATGGGAGATCTGCTACTGGTGATTTCCTAAAATAAAAAAAAAATGGATTATGCATAGTGTTGTTGATCAATTATTTCTTTCCAATTATACCAGATAGACTTTTAGCAACACAAGAGGAAGAACTGATCACTGAAGATTACTGAAGGTGACTGACTTTGAGCAACAGGCTGATAAGCTTTGTTCTTTGCAGAGCAAAGATTTCAGACAACACAAAAACCATGGCATGCGGCTTGCAGTCCTCAACACTTTTCTTTCTACTTTTTTAAAAAAATTTCTTCTAGAGCAAACAGAGTCCTCATGCTTTTCTACAAATACAATTTTAGAAAATAAAGGGCATATTTTATTTGTATTTTATATACTTAAAAGACTTAAGATTTTTAACTAATTTAAAAATTCAATTTGTGTTCTTATAGTTATTTTACAGCCAGATTGTTTCATCATGTCCAGAGAACAAAAGGTAAAAAGTAATGGGGCAAAGTAGAGTTCTCTCTGTATCATTTGTAAAATGAAATTAAATAGTTCCAAGGCTGGGTGCAATAGCTCATGTCTGTAATCCCAGCACTTTGGGAGGCCAGGGCAGGAGGATCACTTGAGACCTGAAGTTTAAGACCAGCCTGGGCAATATAATGAGACCTCGCCTCTACAAAAAAAGAAAAGAGGCCAGGCGCGGTGTCTCATGCCTGTAATCCCAACACTCTGGGAGGCCGAGGCAGGCGGATCACCTGAGGTCAGGAGTTTAAGACCAGCCTGACCAACATGGAGAAACCCTGTCTCTACTAAAAATACTAAATTAGCTGGGTGTGGTAGCGGGTGCCTGTAATCCCAGCTACTCGGGAGGCTGAGGCAGGAGAATCTCTTGAACTCGGAGGTGGAGGTTGTGGTGAGCCGAGATCACGCCATTGCACTCCAGTGTGGGTAACAAGAGTGAAACTCCATCTCAAAAAAAAAAAAAAAAAAAAAAAAAAGAAAGAAAAAGAAAAGAAAAACAAATTTTAAAAATCAGCTTGGCCTGGTGGCACACACCTGTAGTCCCAGCTACTTGGGAGGCTGGGGTGGGAGGACTGCTTGAGCCTAGGAGTTTGAGGCTACAGTGAGCTATGATCATACCACTGCACTCCAGCCTGGGAGACAGAACGAGATCCCATCTCTAGAGAAATAAAATAAGACAAAATAATTAAATAGCTATTTTAAAAAGTGTTTATGTTACAGAACAATAATATTTTTCTTCATTTACAGGAGGAAAAAGAGTGCTTCTTTGGGTTTGTGCTCTCTTCTACTGGGCTTTATGTATTTATTTATTTTTAATACAGAGGGTCCTTTTATATCACATACTTCATTCCTACAGTACTTGTAGCCTCAAAAAGTACCGGCATAGTACATGTGTATTCTCTCAGTAAGGAGATACTGCCACCTGTAGGGTGGAGGACATAGTCACGTTGTTACAACACAACCTAGCACACACCAGCACATCTCCTCTTCCAGCAATGTGCCTCCCAATCACTCCTGTCTGGTCCTCTTTATGACTATTAAGTGTCTAGTTCATTAGGTCTTAACCTGGCTTGCACATGAGAATCACCTAGAAAGCATTTCATAAATGCTCATACCTGGGCATCAACTCAGACCAATTAAATCAGAATCAGAAGACTTCTAATGGTGGATTAAAGGGCATGCAATCTAGACTTTGAGGAACTGGGGGAACGAGAGAAGAGCCCACCACACTATACCCCCCACATTCAGATAAAAAGACAGTACAAACTACAGTTGAGACTTCAACAACATGGGTTTGAACTATGTGGGTACACTTAAAAGCTGTTTTTTTTCTACCAACCCAGGATTGAAAATACGGTATTTTCAGGATGCAAAAACTGCATATACATATACAGACGGATGACTTTTTGTATAAACAGGTTCTGCAGAATTGATTGTGGAACTTGAATATGCAAGAATTTGGGTGTATGTGGAGATCCTGGAACAAATACCCCACATATACCAAGGGACAGCTATATATTTTTTAATGTATTATTTTCAATACATGATGCTAGGACCACTGGATATCCACACATGAAAAAATGAAGTTGGACCTTTCTTTTTTTTTTTTTGAGACAGAGTCTTGCTCTGGTCGCCCAGGCTGGAGTGCAGTGACGCGATCTTTGCTCACTGCCACTTCTGCCTCCTGGGTTCAAGCGATTCTCCTGCCTCAGCCTCCCAAGTAGCTGGGATTACAGGTACCCACCACCACGCCTGGCAAATTTTTTTGTATTTCACCATGTTGGCCAGGCTGGTCTCAAAGTCCTGACCTCAAGCAATCCACCCACCTCAGCTTCCCAAAGTGCCGGGATTACAGGTGTGAGCCACCATGCCCGGCCCTTTCTTTATACTATACATAAAAATTAACTCAAAATGGATCAAATACCTAAAGTTATAAGCTAAAACGATAAAACTTCAAAGAAAGCACAGGGAGGGAGGCTTCATGATTCTGGGATTCAGCAATGGACTTCATAAAATTAATAATAATTTTATGGACTTCATCAAAATTAAATAAATTGGACTTCATCAAAATTAAAAACTTTTTGTAGAAGACAAGGGGAGGGGAAAAACTTTAAAAATTCTGTGTCTCAATACCATCAAGAAAGTAAAATGACAACCCACAGAATGGGAGAAAAATTTTGCAAATTATGTATCTGATAAGGGGGTGGTCTATATAGAATACATCAAGAATTATTACAAATCAGTAATAAAAAGACAACCAAATACAAAAATAGACAAAGGATTTGAATAGCCATTTCTCCAGAAAAGATATAGAAATGGGCTGGGCACAGTGGCTCACGTGTGTAATCCCAGCACTTTGGGAGGCCAAGGTGGCAGGATCACTTGAGGTCAGGAGTTCAAGACCAGCCTGGTCAACATGGTGAAACCCTGTCTCTACTAAAAACACAAAAATTAGCTGGGTGTGGTGGCGGGAACCTGTAATCCCAGCTACTTTGGAGGCTGAGGCAGAAGAATCACTTGAATCTGGGAGGCAGAGGTTGCAATAAACCGAGATTATACCACTGCATTCCAGCCTGGGTAACAGAGTGAGACTCCATCTCAAAAAAAGATATACAAATGACCAATAAACACACAAAAAGATACTCAACATTATTAACCATCAGAGAAATGCAGATTAAAATCACAATGAGATACCATTTCACATCCACTGGGATAGCTACAATCAAGAAGTCAGACAAAAAGTGTTGGTAAGGACATGGAGGAATTGAAACTCTTGTAGACTGCCGGTAGGAACATAAAATGGTACAGCCACTACAGAAAACAGTCTGGCAGTTCCACAAAAAGTTAGGCACAGCTACCATATGACCCAGCAATTCCACCCCTAGGTATGTACCTAAGAGAACTGAAAACATATGTCCACACAAAAACTTATGCACAAATGTGAATAACACTATTCATAACAGCCCCCAAATGGAAGCAATCCAAATGTCCATGAAGTGATGAAAGGATAATCACAATATGGTAGATCCATATAATGCAAAATCACTGGACGATAAAAATGAATGCAGTACTGATATATGATACAATATGGATGAACCTTGAAAACACTATGCTAGGTGAAAGAAGACAGTCACAAAAAACTACAGATTATATAGCTCCATTTAGATGAGAAGTCAGGAACAGAGACGTCTTTTTCTTCTTAATACCTTTTTAACAAACCTGCAAGGAATAGGCAAATCTATAGAGATATAAAGTAGATTTCCAGATGGGAAGTGACTTATCTGAGACCACCCAGTCAGTTGTCACCTGAGCCTCATCTGGACCTCACATTCTTTTCACTAAGCCATTTTTGATTAGCAGCCAGGAGGATGGATTAGAAAGCATTAAGAGCCATACTAACAATAACACCAAAAAACCCCCAGAAATTAAGATGCAGCATTTCCAATTAAAAATAAGTCAGGAGTAGACGATCTCTGGAAAATGAGATCACAGCTGATTTTTATTTTCTTTGTGATTTTCACATTTCTCAAACTTTTCCTGTATCAATTTTGTAATCACAAAATTCTCAGTCACTTCTAAGGAACACCATTGGGCACAAAATGAGTCAGAGATGTACAACAATGCATGACTGTGGCACCACAGGGAAGAAGCAAGGCATGATTTGCCATGCCAATGACTTTCTGGCTCTCCATAGAGTTGTATTCAAATATTACAGCTGGAAAAATGAAACAGCACTGAACTTGGAGACAAGCTTTGCCAATTGCTAGTGAGATGATTTCAGTTAAATTACTTGGTCTATTTCTGCATCCAAAAAATAAGAGGATTGGATCACAAATTTTAGAGTTCACTCTAAAATTCTAAGAATCTATGAACACTTCAGGAAGGAGAAAAATTCAATTCATTAGAAACTAAAGACTCATGTTCAATTGCATTCCTATTCCTGTTCCCACCCTATATGCCAGGTGCCTTGCTAAACACTCTAGAAACATTATCTCAGTGAAACCACTGTGATCCCATAAGGTAGCTGTGATCGATTCCATTTCATACATGTTCAAGGCTCGGAAAGGTTTCGTAACTTGCCAGGATGTGAACCCAGGTGTCCTGAATTCAGGGTTGGTGCATGCTGCCTCCCTTACCAAGTATTTTCCTATTCTGAGCTGGCGGTTCGGAAACCATGTGTCTCTTGATCACAACCGAGCGGCTGAGAACTGGAAAATGATTGACTACAATGATTCCTGCAAATAGAGCAAAGTGATAACTTATAATTATAATATTTTTCACATCTTGGATCTGTGATTAGTGATTCTGAGATGCCATTTTCCTGTTTAAATTAATAAAGACATTCTATGAAAGCAAGCAGGAATAATATTCATTTAAATACATTACAATTCATTATCTAACAATACCCAGTCAAAACCCATTAAAACTCAGTAGAGGACCAGAATGGAAAGGATCTAGAAAGGACTTCTAGAAAAAAAATTCCAGTGAAAAACTAGCGTGCATGTTGGGAGGTGGGGTCACATGCAGGTATCCCTGAGGCAAAAGAGAACATCACACTGGTGTGCTGGTAGGAGAATCCTGTAGCGGACTGAAGTACAGGTGAGGAAAACAGGATTAATCATCATCATTTTTGATGGCTGTTTTGCAACCTTTGTAAGCCTCCTCATGTCTCTTTTTTTTTTTTTTTTTTTGAGACAGAGTCTCACGTGTTGCCCAGGTTGGAGTGCAGTGGTGCAATCTCGGCTCACTGCAAGCTCTGCCTCCTGGGTTCAAGTGATTCTCATGCCCCAACCTCCTGAGCAGCTGGAATTACAGGCTGGGATTAAAGGGATGATCTTTTCTGTTGTTTAATTACTATCATATCCAACCAAATGCCAACAGTATCCCTCTAGCAAGACAATACAAAATGGCACATGCCACCATACCCAGCTAATTTTTCTATTTTTAGTATAGACAGGGTTTCACCATATTGGCTAGGCTGCTCTCAAACTCCTGGCCTAAAGTGATCCACTCACCTTGGCCTCCCAAAGTGCTGGGATTACAGGCATGAGCTACTGCGCCTGGCCTGTAAGCCCTTTCCATATGTACATAAAAATCTTTTTTTTTTTTTTTTTTTTTTTTTTTGAGACGGAGTCTCCCTCTGTCGCCCAGGCTGGAGTTCAGTGGCCGGATCTCAGCTCACTGCAAGCTCTGCCTCCCGGGTTCACGCCATTCTCCTGCCTCAGCCTCCCGAGTAGCTGGGACTACAGGCGCCTGCCACCACGCTTGGCTAGTTTTTGTATTTTTAGTAGAGATGGGATTTCACCGCGTTAGCCAGGATGGTCTCGATCTCCTGACCTCGTGGTCCACCCGCCTCGGCCTCCCAAAGTGCTGAGATCACAGGTGTAAGCCACCGCGGCTGGCCTAAAAATCTTATTAAACTCCCAGTTTGTATCACAAAAAAAAAAAAAAAAAAAAAAAAAAATAGGTTTCTTTTCTTGTTGGGTAATTCAAGTTAGAATGATATTACAACACTGAGTATATTTTTGCAAGCCGTGCATCCTTCTTTCCAGAGATTGTGACACATTTCTCAAGTTATCAGAAAGGTAGTTAACGGCAACTTGACAACGTTTCTAAGAACACCTGTGGATTTTGATGATAAGCCCTCTTTCTGGCTTTGGTTATATCAGTAGTCCTAAACTGGAAAAGATTCTGTCCCCAGGGATGCCTGGAGACACTTTTTACTGTCTTGCTAGGGGGACACTACTGGGATTTGGTTGGATACGATGGTAATTAAACAACAACAAAAAATCTCATCCCTTAAAAAAAAAAAAAAAAAAATCAAAGCCGGGCATGGTGGCTCACACCTGTAATCCCAGCACTTTGGGAGGCTGAGGCGGGCAGATCATGAGGTCAGGAGATCAAGACCATCCGGGCTAACACGCTGAAACTCCATCTTTACTAAAAATACAAAAAATTAGCCGGGCATGGTGGCGGGCGCCTGTAATCCCAGCTACTCAGGAGGCTGAGGCAGGAGAATGGAGTGAACCCGGGAGATGGAACTTGCCGTGAGCCGAGATCGCACCACTGCACTCCAGCCTGGGTGACACAGAGAGACTCCGTCCCCCCCCCAAAAAAAAAAAAAAATCAAACACAAGGTCATTGCTATGCATCAAGCGTGAGAGGATTGAGTGAAATCAGCTGAGGCTTGATGGCAATCCATTTACCTACAGAAAGTAGTTCCAACTCTGGCTGAAGTGAACTTTGCCACAGGGTGAAATTCTGAAGAGTTAGCCTGATTCTAACAGTGGCATAGACCTGCAAGGGCACAGGCAGGATCACTAGAGGACACTACTTTAGAATAATAGTTCTCAGGGTAATTCTGCTCCAAAGGGGACATTTGGCAATGTCTGAAGACATTTTTGATTATCAAAACTGGACAGGAGTTGGGCATAGCAGCACATACCTATAGTCCCAGCTACTCGGGGGGCTGAGGCAGGAGGATCACCTGAGGCCAGCAGTTAGAGGCTGCAGTGAGTTATGATCACGCCTGTGAATAGCAACTGCACTCCAGCCTGGGCAACATAGGAAGGCTCCAGGTTCAAAAAAAAAAAAAAATTAAAAATCAACAAACTGGAGGAGTACTATTAGCATCCGGTGGGCAAAGACTAAACATTCTGCAATGCACAGGAGAGCCTCCTCCCACCCCTCCTCAAAACGAGGTTGAGAAACCTTGCTTTCAAGAGAGGCCTGTGGGAGGTAAGCCAGAGAGTTGTTTCACTTCTGGAGTACTTCAGAAATAGGAGAAGACAAGTGAGAGCTCTGATGAGATGTTCTCCACAATTCCTTCTGGGTCTCTGTCTATGAAGAAACAGGGTAGAGGCATACATGACAGAAAAACTCGGCTAGAACTTACCAATACAAATGTTTGTTTAAAGCAGAAAGCAAGTTAAGAGAAATGTAAACTTCTCTTTTGTCCTGTGTAACAGACAACTAATTCCTCTATAGAGATAAGGAAGTTCTGAACACTCATATGTCATTACCCTGGAGTCTCTGTTTTCTGAAGAGCTATGCCAGCAAGGCAACTCTAAGATAGAAAACTGATTCATCTAGTTAAAGCACAAAAGGGGAAACAGTACGGTTCAAAAGTTTCAAAAGTCCATCAAGATATGTCCAATCTTCAACACTAGGAGCTATATTCACAGTAAATTAAATTTTCTTTTTTCCCTACTTGGCTCTTTAATATTACACTACCCATGTAGTATGGTATCCATTCTTTAGTGTAATGAATATATTCCATTCTATTTTATCCAGTGATTCCCATTAATTAAAGATATGTTCTAGTAAAGAAAAAGTGCTCCTTCAACCATTGTGGAAGACAATGTGCCGATTCCTCAAGGATCTAGAACTAGAAATACCATTTGACCCAGCCATTCCATTACTGGGTATATACCCAAAGGATTATAAATAATGCTGCTATAAAGACACATGCACATGTATATTTATTGCAGCACTATTCACAACAGCAAAGACTTGGAACCAACCCAAATGTCCATCGATGATAGACTGGATTAAGAAAATGTGGCACATACACACCATGGAATACTATGCAGCCATAAAAAAGGATGAGTTCATGTCCTTTGTAGGGGCATGGATGAAGCTGGAAACCATCATTCTGAGCAAACTATCGCAAGGACAGAAAACCAAACACCGCATGTTCTCACTCATAGGTGGGAACTGAACAATGAGAACACTTGGACACAGGGTGGGGAACATCACACACTGGGGCCTGTAGTGTGGTGGGGGGAAGGGGGGAGGGATAGCATTAGGAGATATACCTAATGTAAATGACTAGTTAATAGATGCAGCACACCAACATGGCACATGTATACATACGTAACAAACCTGCATGTTGTGCGCATGTACCCTAGAACTTAAAGTACAATTAAAAAAAAAGAAAAAGTGCTCCTTAGATTTTAAGAACCACTACGAAGAAACAAACATCAATTAAAAGGAAAAATAACTGATAAAACATTAAAATGATTAATATGATTTAAAATAGTAACTTAAAACTACAATAAATGCTTAAAATTTACAATCAAGGTACAGGCAGGGCACAGTGGTTCACACTTGTAATCCCAATACTTTGGGAGGCTGAGGCGGGTGGATCACTTGGGGCCAGGAGTTCGAGATCAGCCTGGCCAACGTAACATAGCGAAACCGTCTCTACTAAAAATACAAAAATTAGCCAGGCATGGTGACGCACGCCTGTAATCCCAGCTTCTTGGGAGGCTGAGGCATAAGAATTGCTTGAAGCTGGGAGGTGGAGGTTGCAGTGAGCAGAGATCACACCATGGCACTCCAGTCTGAGCAACAGAGTGAGACTCTGTCTCAAAAGAATAAAGAATTTAAAAAGAAATGTAGTGTATACATACAATGGAATATTATTCAGCCTTAAAAAAGAAAGAAATCAAGATATTTGTAACAACATGGATAGACCTGGAGGACATTATGCTAAGTGAAATAAGCCAGACACAGAAGGATAAATACTACATGATACCACTTGTACAATTAATCTAAAATAGATAAACTCATAGAAGCAAAGAACAGAATGGTGGTTACAGGAGGCTGCAGGCAGGGGGAAACGGGGAGGTACTGGGCAAAGAATACAAAGCTTCAGTTATACAATATGAATAACTCCTAGAGACCTACTACACAGCACAGTGCCTAGAGTTAACAATACTGTATTGTATATTTAAAAATATGCTAAGAAGGCAGGTCTTACGTTAAGTGTTCTTATTGCTAACAGTAATAATAAATAAGAAGGCAGGAGGAAACTTGGAGGTTGATGGATAGGTTGATGGCACAGATTGTAGTGATGGCTTCACAAGCGTATTATTATGTCCAAATTCATCAAGTTGTACACATTAAATATGTACAGCTTTTTGTAGAAAAATAGTACAATGAACATCTGGACATCCTTCACTTAGATTCACCAGTTATCTCCATTTGGCTATATTTTCTTTCTGTTTTTACCAGAACTACTTGAAAGTTACTTGCAACACATTATGAAATCATTTCTAAATATTTCAACATGCATCTCCTAAGAATAAGGACGTTATTCTATACAACCATTGGCATTATTACCATACCCATTAAAATGAGTAATTCTCTTAATATTACCTAATACTCAGTCTATAGTCAAATTTCTTTAACTATCAAATTTTTTAGAAAGACCATATAGCTATTTACAAATCCAGGATCCAACCAATGACCACACATTGAATCTGGCTGCCGTGCCTCTCTTTAATCTACTTAAATCTAGAACAAGTCCCCAGCATTTTTTTTTTTTTTTTTTTTTTGCCTTTTATGACATCGACCTATTTGAAGCAGAAGTCTCCACATTTTAAGCTTACCTTTACTTGCTTCCATCCTCACGTTTTACAGTTTCTACTACTAGAAAAATGCCATAATCCTTCCTTTCTAAGTTTCTGGTACTGTTTCCCTCCCTTCCTCCCTTCAGAGGCAAGCTCCTTTGGGGGTTGGGGGGAGAAAGTCACTCACTTTCTTGTTTCTCAGGTTTCCATTCATTTATTAACCTGTTGAAATCATATTTCTGCCTCCTCACTCCAACAACATTGCTTTCACTGAGGCCACAAATGGCTTTCTAAACGCCAAGATTGAAGGACTTTTTTTCAGTTGTTACCTTATCTGAACTCTCTGCAGCAACTGCTGTTGCTACCCCATTATCTCCCACAAGTGTACTCAAACCTTAACGTAATTCTCTCGTTCTCTTCCCAAGTGCTGGTATCCACCACAGTTATCCTTGACCTTCTTATTCCCTCCAACGCTTCGACCACCAGCTATTAGTGATTCCCAAATCTCTTCTCCAGTCTACGACTCTCTCCAGGGTTCAAGGCCCATTTATCTACCTGCCTACCAGACACAATGATCCAAGTTTCCCATAGCTCCCTATATGTAATGTGTCAATAACCGAACTTACTGTTTTTCCCCTTTAACCCATTTCTCCTACTGCACTCCTTTTCTTAATGGAAACACTAATCCTCCAAATTTAAAAACTATTCTCCTCCTACCTCATTCCCACCAATGAAACTATCACTAAGTCCTCTTGATTCAGCCTCCTATATAATTCTCACATTCATCCCCTCCTCTCTACCTCTACATTAATGGCACAGTTAAGGCCCTCAACGTCTTTCCTATGGACCAACGCAAAAAGTAGTTAATTTCTATACTTCCAGTTCTCCTCTTCCCCAATCCATCCTCTACCTTGTCCAGTTTTTTATTTTTCATTTTATTTTTATTTTTTGAGACAGGATCTCACTCTTCGCTCAGGCTGGAGCGCAGTGACACAATCTCAGCTCACTGCAACCTCTGTCTCCTGGCTTCAAGAGATTCTCGTGCCGCAGCCTCCTGAGCAGCTGGGAGTACAGGCGCATGCCACCACACCCAGCTAAATTTTGCATTTTTTTGGTAGACACTGGGTTTCACCATGTTGGTGAGACTCCTGACCTCAAGTGATCCGCTCACCTTAGCCTCCCAAAGTGTTGGCATTACAGGCGTGAGCCACCGCACTTGGCCACTTATTTTTTTGAAACACAAATTGGTTCATGCTAAGCACCTTCCAACACTCCTCATCCTCTGCAGGAGCAGTTTAGCATGGCGACTAAGAACACAGATACTGGAGTTGGAAAAAGCTGGATGCAAATTCTAGATTTCACCGCTTAGTGTGTGGCCATGAGACACTACTTATCCTCTCTAAGCCTCAGAGTTTTCATGTATAAAATGGGGATAATTATTTCTACCCCACAATGTTTTAAGAGAATTATAAAATGATGTAACACATTTGTTCCAATAGCCAGACAAATTAAATACCTAATAACAATCATTTTAAGATAAAGTCCCAAGTCAAGCATGGTGGCTCATGCCAGTAATCCCAACACCGGGAGGCTGAGGTGGGAGGACTGCTTGAGCCCAGGAGTTCAAGACCAGCCTGGGCAACATAGCAAGACTTTGACTCTACAAAAATAAAAATAAAAATAAAAATAAAAATAAAAATTGTCCAAGTGTGGTGGTGCACGCCTGCAGACCCAGCTACTCGGGAAGCAGAGGCGGGAGGGTAGCTTGAGCCCAGGAGTTTGAGGCTGCAGTGAACCATAATCGCACCACTGCACTCCAACCTGGGTGATGGAGTGAGATTCTGTCTTTTTTTTTTAAAGATAAAGTCCAAATTACTTACCATGGCCCTTTATGATCTGGTCCCTGCCTACCTGTTCAGTTTCATTTCCCATCAATCCTTCTTCACATTCTACTCTGTCACACTGTTTCATATCTTTTTGCTTTTGCATATACAATTTCCTCTGCCTAAAAAGCCTAATCTCCAGTGCTTTGTCCAGTAAGTGAACTCTTTAAGACACTGACCTCAGTTTTGTCCTATGAACCTCTAGGGCTTTGTATTACATCTATTTTCCTGTCTACTTCCCACCCTAAATAGTTTCTTGAAAGCAGAGATAAATGGAGAAAACACAAAAAACTAAGGACATGGGAATTCACCTCAGATGTCGAATCAGATCAATGTTGAACAAATTTATAGTTATCATTCTGAACTAAATGTAACTCATGGCTCATGGTTTATTCACGTTTTATTCTTTCATTCTTTTTTAAAAATGCAGAGGTCGGGAGGCTGAGGCAGGAGAATGGGGTGAACCGGGGAGGCGGAGCTTGCAGTGAGCCGAGGTCGCGCCCCTGCACTCCAGCCTGGGCGACAGTGCGAGACTCCGTCTCAAAAAAAAAAAAAAAAGGCAAAGGTAGCATCAATGTGATGCGGGTTTAACGTTAGCAGGTTAGGAATCTAGCATTTAGACATTGTTTTTGGTGTGTGGAGTAGCTGCCGAGGAACAGGTATTCAAAGCAGGTCTTGAAAAATGCTTCAGTCCAAAGCAGAAAAGGTCTGACAGAGAAACAGGACCTCTTTCTGGTATGCAAGTTGGGCTATGTGAACCTTTAGTCAAAACTTCAATGTAGCAGAATTGAATTTATTAGTTTTTATTTTAAAGGCACGTTGTTCCCTAGAGGGAAATTTTGACAACTCAAATTCAAATAAACATATTTGTTAAGGGAGAGACGTCTATAGAAGATTCCACCACAGGAACTACCAAATGAGCAATCAGAAAAGCCAGAATACTAAGTATCTGGAAGTAGTCTCTGTTATAAAGGGATTGATGACTAAATACTTTAAAAGAAACATTTGCGAATACTATGGCTATGAGGGCTCTAAGACTAGAAAAAGTGTGGCCTGCACAGTTAACAGTCATAAAATACTACAAAACACGACGCAGGCAAATTTCCTTCTACTAAGAGGTGATTACAAACAAGTATTTTACTTGTGTCCATAAACCAAGTCATATTTCTTTCTGAAATCCAAGATGCCAGGTTTATCACATACCAAGTACACGCTTGAAGAAAAAAAAAAAAATTATTGCCCCCTAACAATTATTAGAAAAACATCTTTCAGAAGGGGGTGGGGAATCTAATCTTAATTTCTTAAAAATTCCGTCAAAAGGTCAGAAATCTGGACTTCATTAGCAACGCTCAAGTTTTGGACACTGCTGTGATGCCTGAGAAGCAAGTTCAAGCAAGGTCGACCTCGTTTTGCTCTCCCCGGCGGAGTCAAGGAAAGTGACAGATGTCTTAAGGGAGTCGACCCCGGGGGAGCTGCCAGTCTACAAAACCGGAGAGGCTCAGAAAAGGGATCAGCGCTAGGATAGAGGATGGTAGCAGCGGCGAGGAGCGGCTGCGCGAGGATGTCAGAGACGGGCACGGCGGCGAGGCTGTCACAGGGCGGCCTCCCCCCACCCAGCCTCGGGCCCCAGTCACTCACATGCGGGGCTCGCGCCCCCTCGGGCTCCTCCCGCCTCGCGGACAGCTGCCGCCGGGCAAGGAGGATGGACAACTTCCTGTTTCCCGGAGCGCGACCCGGAAGCAACCCCCACTCCATCAGCGAGGCCTTGTCCCCTACAGTAGTTTCTCCTCTGGTCCAGCGCTTCCGCCCAAAACGGAACACTCACCGTCGTGGCGAGCGCGGGAGCTCTCGCGATATCTGAAGAGTGCAGGTTCTTGCTCCCCCTGGCGTCCCTCTCCCGCTCCAGCTCTTTTCGCCCTAGTCCTAAATCCTTGTCTCCCTTATTTACCTGGACTGACACACAGACTTCATAGCTGAACTGATCCACTGAACGAGCATTTATTGAGTCCCGTACTATGTGCCAGGCAGTGTGTTAGGCATTAAGGGATGGGAGTGGAAGGGAAACATAAATGAAGAGCAGCCCCTTCCTTCCGGAAGCTCTTACTCTTGAGAAAGACAAACAAATCCCTCCAATTTACAACTCAGCCCACTCATTACTGAGAGCTTCCTCTGTTGATAAAAACTTCAGCCAAATTAAGTTTAAAGGAGTTTACTTGAGCAATGAAAGATTCGCGAATCAGGCAACCCCCAGAATCGCAGCAGATTCACAGACTACCAGGGTGCCTCATGGTGAGAACAAATTTATAGACAAAAAAAGGCAAAGGGAGGTACAGGAATCGGAAGTAGGGTACAGAAACAGGTTGGTCACAGCCCAGTGTTTGCCTTCTTTGAACGCAGTTTGAACATTCAGCAGGCTGTGAGTGGTTGAAGTATGGCCACTGGGATTGGCCACCACTCAGTTATTATTACAGGTGTATGCTATTAGGTTAGGTTTTCAATTTTGTTTGGACTATTAAGCTACATTACAGTTCATCCACAAGGACTGAAATATAGAAGGACAGAGCCCTTCTCAGGCCATATTTAGTTTGCCTTAACAATTCCCCTGTTTTGGTCATTTTCTCAATTTTGAGAGATTGACCAAAACCTTAGTCATTGATGTTATCACTGTCATAAGTGTACCTATATGGTTTTGAAGCTCACTAGGAAACAGTAGAACAGTGGGTTTTGCAGGGAGCGAATAAGGACTGAGTAGAGGATACCTCCTTATGCTGGAACATCCTGTTTACAGGAGAAAAACAAAACCTGGTCTGTTTTAGCATTCATGTGTTTTTTTTTAAAGCCTTAGTTTGATTATGTCACATTTAGCATGAGTGACTCCATTTTAGTTTGGTTTGGTTTGTTGGGGACTAGTGCATGAGCTGAGTCCAAAATAATGGCCTCCCATAATATTGTTCAAAAAAAACTTTCGTGGCTGGGGGCGGTGGCTCAAGCCTATAATCCCAGCACTTTGGGAGGCCGAGACGGGCAGATCACGAGGTCAGGAGATCGAGACCATCCTGGCTAAAACGGTGAAACCCCGTCTCTACTAAAAAATACAAAAAACTAGCCAGGCGAGGTGGCGGGCGCCTGTAGTCCCAGCTACTAGGGAGGCTGAGGCAGGCGAATGGCGTGAACCTGGAAGGCGGAGCTTGCAGTGAGCTGAGATCCGGCCACTGCACTCCAGCCTGGGCCACAGAGCGAGGCTCCGTCTCAAAAAAAAAAAAAAAAAAAAAAAAATTCCCACTTTCAGCCAGGTTCTTACTTAGGTGACAGTGTGACCAGAACTTAGGGCCTTAGCGCCACTCTCAGTTACCACCATTTTGGGTTTCCGATCTCAGCATGTCATTCATAGGTTACTGTGCCCTCATGGTCACACATTTCTTTCAGTTTTCATTATTCCAGTTGAAGAGAGACCATTTGACATTCTACAGATGGCTGCATGGAAGCATTTAAAAACTTTGAGAGAATACAGTGCACCAGGGAGACTATTATTATGATTATCGGGCGGATAATAGCAAGAGTTTGGAGTATGCTCCTTACACAGGGTCCCCATAAGCCAAACCACCTAAAATTAAATAGATAAAAGAATGAGCTAGATGAAGAGTCTACTTCCTTGACTAAGTGGTCTTTTCACTAATCCCCTACAACTGAATATTTATTTTTATTGTATTTACTTTTTGAGACGGAGTCTTGCTCTGTCACCAAGGCTGGAATGCAGCAGTGCGATCTCAGCTCACTGCAACCTCCGCCTCCTGGGTTCAAGTGATTCTTCTACCTCAGCCTCTTGAGTAGCTGAGATTACAGGCACCTGCCACCACGCCAGGCTAATTTTTGTATTTTTAGTAGAGACAGGGTTTTGCCATGTTGGCCAGACTGGTCTTGAACTCCTGACCTCAGGGGATCCACCCACCTCTGCCTCCCAAAGTGCTGAGGTTACGGGCATGAGCCATCGTGCCTGGCCAGAATTGTTTATAATTTACATTTGTTTTCTCCATAGGCCACAAGTGTCAGCAGCTGCACAGGTACTTCTCTGTTTAGCCAATTCTATTATTTAGTATAACTTTCACAGGAGAATTTAAAATCTGTTGTAGAATGATAGCCTTTCAAGTAGAATTTGCTGTAGAGCCTATTATGAGGGAGACATTTCAAATTATTGCCTCTTTTATTCTAAACCATGGAAAAGGACCTAACAAATGATGTCTTTCTAGAAGAGTGAAGGCCTCTTGTCAATGTTCTCTTTAATTCATGATGTGGGTTAAGAGGAGTTTTGACTGATTATGAGGCAATATATGTACCATTAAAGTTTGTTACCTACATTGGGCCTTCATCTTTTATCTATTGAAGTATAAGGTTATTCATGTTTAAGGCTGGTTGCAAAATCCTTCACAAATAAAAGTATACCCTATAAGTGCATATAATATACCCCCTTTTAATTTATATTGTTTATAGAGGCATAAACAAGGAAAAAATATTCAAAGATAAGAGTCTTGTGATAGTAGAAGTTTTGATCTATGATCTTGGAAAAGCTCTTCACATCAAGGATGCCATCTTCTGGGGAGAAACTTTTCTGGATAGTTTTACCTTAAGGGTTCCGATGGGTGTACAGTTCCAGGAGTGTGGAGGGACCCTTCTCAGTTGTGAGATTATGAACCCAAGGTTTAAAGCTCCAAAGTTTTGCTGTAGTGTGGATGGCAAGGACAGTCTTTCTCTTTCTCTGGTGTTCTCAGACGATCCAATCTGCAGGTTCTAGATTGTGAAGGGATTGTCTTCAGTGAATCATAAAAAGTTTTCTTTGCCTAGTGAAAATACACTATAATCTACATCAGCCCTGTTGCATGGGAAAGCTTTTATACAACCAGAAAACATGCATTGAAAATGACAATTGAATGAAATCCCTTTATAAATGTTTAAATGGCCCATCAGGTAGCCAAATGCATCTGAAGCTTTGATTGTCTTTCCAGGAATATGGAACCAAACACTGGATTTAAACTATTTCTGCAATGTAATGTATAAGTCACCACATCAATATATTAAATTTGGATTATTTTATCTTTTCCAGAACCTTTAATAACAAAAGCTTTAAAGACTCAAGAAGGACAAGGTGGCTGTCCTGGTTCTTCATAAGTCCATGCTTAACACTGGACTTATGTTCTCTTGAATACCAGTTGTTTCTCCAATTTAGGTGTATAGCACTGATAAGTAATGGGTTATCATAGGCAATTTGACTTAGACCATGGAGTTCATTCAAATTGTATATTTAAACAATTTTAGTATTGGCTAATTTAGCACGATAATCTAGAGCTTGATTTTGAAAGGTTTGTTAAATACCAAAGGTTTAAAACACTGGATATTACAAAATAGAATCTTAGGTTACCGGCCAGGCGTGGTGGCTCACGCCTGTAATCCCAGCACTTTGGGAGGCCCAGGCGGGCGGATCACGAGGTCAGGAGATCAAGACCATCCTGGCTAACACGGTGAAACCCCGTCTCTCCTAAAAATACAAAAAAATTAGCAGGGCATGGTGGTGGGCGCCTGTAGTCCCAGCTACTCAGGAGGCTGAGGCAGGAGACTGGTGTGAACCCGGGAGGCAGAGCTTGCAGTGAGCCAAGATTGCGCCACTGCACTCCAGCCTGGGCAACAGAGCGAGACTCCATCTCAAAAAAAAAAAAAAAAAAAAAAAGAATCTTAGGTTACCGTAAGTCATTCATTTAGCCAAAATGATAACCTAAAAAATTTTAAAGGAAAAAACAGTATTTTGATAGGAAGGAGACTTAGCTTTCCAAACAAGATCCAATGAGGATAGCATGAGGCCAACTGACTGTCTCTTTTCTTTCCTTCCCCCACCTTTTTTTTTTGTAGTTTACTTAAAAGGTAAACAAAAACCTTTCATTATCTTTTAATATTAAATAAAAATCCTTTCTAAAAGAGAAAACCAAATTTTATGTTTCCATTAGTGTATTTTTAATGTTAAAGCTAGTTTTCAATAACATTTTATAAATCTATTCAGTTTTAATTAGTTTGACCATAAGGTAAGATTTTTATAAACCTTTTATAATCCTTTACTATTTTTTTTCTCAGAGCAGAACAATCTTCTAAGAAAACTCTCTTGTGCTTTTATTCCAATGTCCAATTTATGGGAAAAAAAACTGAATAGTGCCATTTTAACTTTAGCCAATATGTTCACACATAGAATCCTTATAATTAATTTTTTTTTTTTTTTTTTTGAGATGGAGTTTTGCTCTTGTTGCCCAAGCTGGAGTGCAATCTTGGCTCGTTGCAACCTCCGCTTCCTGGGTTCAAGTGATTCTCCTGCCTCAGCCTCCCCAGTAGCTGGGATTACAGGTGTGCAACACCACACCTGGCTAATTTTTTGTATTTTTAGTAGAAACGGCATTTCACCATGTTAGCCAGGCTGGTCTCGAACTCCTGACCTCAGGTGATCCACCCACCTCGGCCTCCCAAAGTGCTGGGATCACAGGCATAAGCCACCGAGCCTGGCCTCTATAATTAATTTTTTTTTTTTTTTTTTTTTTGAGACGGAGTCTCGCTCTGTCGCCCAGGCTGGAGTGCAGTGGCTGGATCTCAGCTCACTGCAAGCTCCACCTCCCGGGTTTACGCCATTCTCCTGCCTCAGCCTCCCGAGTAGCTGGGACTACGTTAGCTGGGACTACAGGTGCCCGCCACCTCGCCCGGCTAGTTTTTTGTATTTTTTAGTAGAGACTGGGTTTCACTGTGTTAGCCAGGATGGTCTTGATCTCCTGACCTTGTGATCTGCCAGTCTCGGCCTCCCAAAGTGCTGGGATTACAGGCTTGAGCCACCGCGCCCGGCCTATAATTAATTTTTATAAACCTCCCACAATTGTTCAAACCTTTAGCTTTATTTAATTTAAAACAATCCTTTAACCCTCCAACCTAGGCAAAAATTTACATTCCTATATTTTCTTATAATCTCTTACAAAAAACACATTTCATTCTCCTTATACACCTTGCATGTAAACCTATTTTTTCAGTAGTCTCAATTACATATTACAATGTTAACTCTTAGCAACTTTTACTTTTGGCGAAAACCTTGGTAAGTAAGGGATTTTAATTATGTACTCGGTGTGGAGCCCAGGACCCAGACAGAAATGCAGAAAAAGGTCCGACTCTTTCCAGCATCTAACTCCAGGTGTCCCAGGTCTTACCTAGCTGTGAAGCAGGCAGGCTGTACAGTTAAGAGTCATGGTGACATTTTATGAAGCATTTAGAAGGCCTAATCACCTTAAAATTGTACAACATTTCTGGCATAAATTCCTTTTCATAAATTCTTTCACAAGTTACACAGACTATGTATGATATGTTTAGACTTTCTGACTTGCCCTAAACATCCCTCTTTTTAAACAACTAGTCATTTTACTTTAGGACAAGAATTTACCATACAACATCCTTTCTTACATAAAACCTGTTTTCTTTATACTCTTTGTATAGCTAGGGGGCATGGCTAATTCCATATATCCCCAGGCCTTATTTAGAATTTAACGTCTCCAAAATAAGTCGAACAATTTTCAAAAGTCAAAGCAGTTTATGACCTTAAAGCATATAGCAAAGCTAATATCTGACTTGCATAATTTAGACAAAATGTCTTTATTTTATCAATAATATTTAAAGCTGTTTTTATTTCCCAAAGATTACTAAAGTTACATGAACTAAAAGGCATTACAGTTTTTATTTTGCTTTCAAAATATTTAAGTGCTTCTTTTTGTTTAAGCCAATTAATTAGAGCTCTTTTATATAAGCATTACACACAACACATATGTAATTAGACAGACAGACAGAAGATTACTATAGTAGTTGTAAGATTTTTCATTTGCCAGTTTTTAAGTTTCTTAATTGGTTAGTGGCTTGAAAGAACAGGGCCAGGAAAAGAGTTTCTGGTGCCTCCTGTTTTTCCCATGGATTCCAGGCCATTAGAGCCTGAATATCCACTTTTAGTTAACCTGACTTTTAACCATAGCACTCTTTAATAAAGTCCTTTTAAAATTTCTTATTACTGATTTTACTCAGGCCAAATGGCTATTTCTGGCTTTTGAACTTTACCAAAGGTAACCTCCTAGGTGCTCAAGGAAGGAAAATTTAAGATAGTCTGTGGAGGAGAAAAGACTAGACAAGGTTATACAGATATTAAACCAGAAAGAACTTACTTCCTAAGCAGGGAATGAAACTGGAACTGCCAGTGTGAAAGGCCAGTGAGCCACAGCACAGAGCAGTCTCTACTGCCCTTCCCAGAAGGAGTCTAGAGTAGTTAATTTTGAGCTTGCAGAGGCTTTAATTTTTAGAGCTAACTATGATTAATCATAAAATTCCTGTTCCCTGGAAAGTGGAGACCAAGAGAAAGTACTGCCATGTGGTTACAAGGTCAAGCTCCCAAGGACATAAAACAAGATGAAGACCCCATCCAGTTTTTTTGCTTGTTTGTTTCAGGGACCTGCTGGAAAGTTTGTTATTGACCAGCGAGCTTATGGGGTCCTAAGCCCATGTTTTATCCTAAGGTACCCCTTGACCCATAAAAACAAATTCATAGCACAAATACATCAGTTTAAGACTAGCCTCAGAATTTTTTTCACGTTAATCAAAACCTTACAGAAGAGACAGGTAAATAAACAGTGATTTTTACCATTCATTCAACCATTTGCACAGAGAGAGAGAAGCCAAAAATCTGGTAAGAAATTCTTATCCTTTTGCCGGCATGCCAGGCTTCTTGGTTCCCTTTCCCTCAGTGGCCCCAGTGACCCAACTTGCCACACCATCACACTGGGGGCCAAGCTGCATCATAAAGGAAAAAAAATTTTTTTTTCTGACCAGAGCAAAATACATGTGATAAAACATAGACATCAGCCACTCTGCTTAGCACCCAATATCAAACCGGCAAGGTTTATATTTGCCTTCAGATGGGCCCCATCATCTTTAATCCAGTCTCTGACTAGGGGTTTCAACACGTGGTCTCTGGGCAAGCTGGTTGCCCTGAGTAATAGAAAAGATAAAAAAGGGAAAGGAAAGAGAGATCCGAGAGGAAGCTTACCTGTGATCCCCAGGTGCTGTGAGAGATCAATGGACACAAGTGGGCCCTGCAGGTACCTTGCATGTTCACTCAGTGCTCCTGGCAGTCGCTAGAAGCTCCACTTTGGATCCCACTCCTGACACCATCTGATAAAAGAAAAATTTCGGCCAAATTAAGTTTAAAGGAGTTTAATTGAGCAAGGAATGATTCGCAAATCGGGCAACTCCCAGAATCACAGCAGATTCACAGAGACTCCAGGGGTGACTCATGATCAGAACAAATTTACAGACAAAAAGGTAAAATAAGGTACAGCAATCAGAAGTGAGGTACAGAAACAGCGAGATTGGTTAAAGCTCAGTGTTTGCCTTATTTGAACGCAGTTTGAACATTCAGCAGTCTATCAGTTGTTGAAGTATGGCCGCTGGGATTGGCCCACATTCAGCTATTGTTACAGGTATATACTATTAAGTTAGGTTTTCAAATTTGTCTGACTATAAAGCTAGGTTACAGTTCATCCACAAGGACTCAAATATAGAAGGACAGAGCCCTTCTCAGGCCATATTTAGTTTTCTTTAACAGTGTGACAGACTATACTAAGCACTTTCAATTCATGGAGCCACTTCAACTCTATGGCATAAATAGCCCCATAACATCCTCATACAAACAAAACTGAAGTTTATGGAGAGGTTAACTTGCTCAAGATTTTACAGATAAGGAGTGGAAGGATTAGCATTTGAACCCAGACTCCTTATTCTGCCCTGTGTGTAGTGCCAAAGCTCTTAACTGCTTTCTACAAGAAACCTGCAAACAAAATACTACCGGGTTCAGACTAATGCTATAGCTACAAAGGTAGTGTGACAGTGATGTAAATGTATGAAACCAATGAAACAGAATAGAGAGACCAAAACCAGAAAACACGTATATGGACACTTGATTTATGACAAAGAGGTGAAACAGAGGAGTGAGGAAAGGATAATGCTTTCAATCAATGGTGATGGGTCAATTGTATATCCATACAGAAAAAAATGAAACTTGATTCCTACCTCATACCATACACCAGAATAAGTTCTAGATGCATTGCAGATCTGTATGATAAAAACAAGGCCGGGCGCCGTGGCTCACGCCTGTAATCCCAGCACTTTGGGAAGCCGAGACGGATGGATCACGAGGTCAGGAGATCGACACCATCCTGGCTAACACGGTGAAACCCCGTCTCTACTAAATATACAAAAATTAGCCAGTCGCAGTGGCAGGCGCCTGTAGTTGCAGCTACACAGGAGGCTGAGGCAGGAGAATGGCTTGAACCTGGGAGGCGGAGCTTGCAGTCAGTGGAGATCGCGCTCCAGCCTGGGCGACAGAGTGAGACTCTGTCTCAAAACAAAACAAAACAAAACAAAACAGAATTATAAAGCCACAATATTGAGATGTGCAATAATGTCTGTCCAACACTGAGATGTTCTGCAAGAGAGAAAATGCATATGTTGGACAACATTAAAATTAGAAACTTTCCAGTGTTATATTCTGTCCAGGATATGTAAGGAACTTTACAAATAAGAAAACACAGCCAAATAGAAAAATAGGTAGAAGATTTGAATACAAAAAGATATCACAAAAAGGATATTTAAATGGCACACATATGGAAAAATAATTCAACTTCATTAGTCATTAGTTGTTAGTGAAATTACTACTGAGATATTGTTATAGAGGCTTCAGGATTCTTTAATGAAAAAGACTGGCAATACTAAGAGTTGGCTCAGAAGCAGAGCAACAGCAATTCTCACAGGCTGCTGGTGCATACATAAATTGCTACAGCCACTGGCCGGGCGTGGTGGCTTATGCCTGTAATCCCAGCACTTTGGGAGGCCGAGGCGGGCAGATCACAAGGTCAAGAGATCGAGACCATCCTGGCCAACATGGTGAAACCCTGTCTCTAGTAAAAATACAAAAATTAGCTGGATGTGGTGGCGTGTGCCTATAGTCCCAGCTACTTGGGAGGCTGAGGCAGGAGAATCGCTTGAACCCGGGAGGTGGAGGTTGCAGTGAGCCGAGATCGTGCCACTGCACTCCAGCCTGGTGACAGAGTGAGACTGTGTCTCAAAAAAAAAAAAAAAAAAATTGCTACAGTCACTTTGGAACAGTCTAGTGTTAACTACTAAATTATACATGTTACCTATGACCCAGCAATTCTGCTTCTAGGTATATACTCCCAAAAATTCATGCACAAGTGCACTAAGATACATACACAAAATATCCATCACAGCACCATTATACATTGTGGTACGTTTGTACAACAGAATACTACACAGCAAGGAAAAATGAAAAATGGCCAATACATACAACATGAATACATCTCACAAACATATTGTTAAGGAAGCCAGGCACAAAAAAAATATGTACTTTATAACTCTATTTATATAAAATTCAAAAACAGGGAAAACCAATCTATGATATTAGAAGGCAGAGGTGGTTTACCCTTTGGGAGGAAGGAATGGGTAATGATTGGTAGGGGGGCTTCTGCGTAATTGGAGACATTTTATTTCTTGATTTGATTTGACCCCTCATGGCTTCTGGCTAACTCCAATTTATTTTCTTGATCTCAACCCAGGCTATCACTCCATGGGAAATTTTTGACTGTCCAAACCTACTCTGGAGTAACCAGAGCTCAGGGAAAACTGTGTGTTTCTTTTTCTTTTTTTTTTTGAGATGGAGTTTCACTCTTGTTGTCCAGGGTGGAATGCAATGGCAAAATCTCTGCTCACTGCAGCCTCCACCTCCCATGTTCAAGTGATTCTCCTGCCTCAGCCTCCCAAGTAGCAGGGATTACAGGCATGCACCACCATGCCCAGCCTATTTTGTATTTTTAGTAGAGACAGGGTTTCACCATGTTGGTCAGGGTGGTCTTGAACTCCTGACCTCAGATGATCTGCCCGCCTTGGCCTCCCAAAGTGCCGGATTACAGGTGTGAGCCACTGCACCCAACCTACTGTGTGCTTCTTATTACAGTCCTCATTCCACGCTCCTATAGCTACATATTTATTTGCCTATCTCTCCTAGAATGTGAGTTTCTTTAGGGCAGGGCACTGTATGTGTGAGACTCATCTCTGTCTCCTCAGTGCCAAGTGACTGGTAGGAGCTGCAGTGACTGGTAGGAGCTGCAGTAAAAGATTTAGGAAGAAAGTGATCATGATCTTGGGGGTGGCTTTTCAATATTCAGACATTGGAGCCTGGGAATGGCACATGCCTCCCAGGATATACAGTAAGGAACTACAAAAAGTCCAGAGAAGGGCAACTCAAATTAACAACAGACTAAACAGACCAAGGATTAAGACTTTTTCATCCAGCTCAAGGGCCACAGGGTGGGCATGAACTTCAGATTGCAGGAGGTGTAAAAATTATACTTTAGCATTTATCAGTTTAAAATGTAGTGTTCCGTTCATTATTCATTCAACAAAAGCTGAGCACCCTGTGCTCAGTACTGTGCCAGAAGAGCACAAAGATGAAGGATGCCCAGCTCCTCTCTCCAGGGGCTGTCTAGTTTATCTTTACAACCTTGTACATCCTTATTCCTTGTTGACAATTAGGGACACTACAGTTGAACTGTCGTTAAGAGCACAAGTCCACCAGCTGTAGTACTTTAAGCAAGTTATTTAATCTGTAAGGCTCAGCTTCCTCAAAGCAAAATGGGAATAGTAATATCTACCTTGTGGGGTTTTGAAGATTAAGCATGAAAACACGCAATAAAATGCTTAGCTTGATGCCTGGCACATAGTAAACATTCAACCATCATTATTAAGTGGTGTGCAAAGCATTTACAACTTAAGTTTAGTTACTCTATTTCACTCTTGTCTTCCCTGCAAACATTATAGCTCCTCTAATTTGCTTCTCTTCCTCGGGCCCTGCGCAAACCCTCCTAACAACTTTCAGGTACCATCTATCCCAACCAATGATGTTAAGCCTTGTTCTTGCTCTGATCCCTTTGTCCTGCTTTCTCCTGTCTCTTCCTTTCTTTATCTCCCATTTTCTTCCTGCCCCTTCCCTCTCTCTTCTCCTCAGACTCCTTGTCTTTGGATTCTGCAGGCTCAGATTTGCTTTATGCCTATGGAAAAACAAGTATTTAACTGCCGAGTCTGTTTTCAGATCTGAAAAATGGGAATAATACTATCTACTTACAGAATTGTTTTGTGGAGTAGATAAGAAAGTGCAAGCACTGTGTACATCGTACAGCACCTTACAAAAATTCTTTACTGGCATCTCTAAACTGTTCCCTTTCATTCTCTGCCTCCCCTTCCCGTCCCCGCCCAATTGTGAGACTAAGAAATTCTTCGAATTTAATGTTAGGACATAACGCCAACCAGAGCCTAGCTTTTCTGGTTGTTCCCGCCTTCCATGCCTAAACGAACCAATCAGATCGCCCAGAGTGGCGCCACTTGGAAACCACCGCGAATGAAGTTTGCATTTTTCTCTGTTCTCGTGCCCAGCTTCTTCTCGCCTCCCACCTCAGCTTCCCGGCATTGGAAAAAGGGACCGTCCTCTTCCTTGTCCTGGCCACCCAAATCCTGGTATCGAAAGGGTTGAACGGCGGGGACCGGAAGTGTGCAGCAGCGGCGAGTCCCCAGCTAATCGACGCCGGAAGTAGCAATTGCTAGAGAAGCATTCCGCCGCCGGCTTCGCTATGGCGGCAATTCCCCCAGATTCCTGGCAGCCACCCAACGTTTACTTGGAGACCAGGTGAGGGGGTTCGGGCCTCTGGGGCTGGCAGAGGAGACACGGAGCCCGGGCCTCACCACGGGTCTCCGTTCCTGGCGCGTTCCTCCGGGAGGCCGGCCTCCACGTGGAGGGGCGTGGAGCAGCGGCCGAGACGGCCCCCAGAGAGTTGAGAGGGGACCGCCATCGCCCGCGTCCAAGCTGCCCGCGGTCTTGTGCTGAGGTCTCAGCAACAGCTGCCTGATTGTCCTCCTTCCTCCAGTCCACTCATTCATTCATTCATTCATTCATTCATTCATTCATTCAGCGTGTAATGAGTCCGCAAGCCAGGCACATAGGATATGAATTCTGAGGATATAGCGGTAGATAAAACACACACAGCCCTGCCTTTAGGAGCTTATGGTATAATGAAAGAGACAGACATGTAAACATTACGTGATAAGTAGTACAGTTGTAGAAACAAATTCCAATAAAATACAGGAAGAAGCACATTTTCCCCACTATCAAAGAGTGATGTGGTAACAGCCTGCTCGCGCCATGCCCCGCTGTATGTCATCTCATTTAGTTTAATCTTAGCAACCCAAATCATGAAGGTATTATTTAACTTTCTCCCTTTCAATATTAGCAGGAGGAAACGCCAGAATTTACAGATTAAAGCCTTGACCAAAGCCACACAGCTAGTAACTGGAAGAACCTCGTTTGGAGCCTGGTGTGCCCGTCTCACCTTGCCAGTTCTTTAGCTCTATTCATTCCATTGCCTCTTTGGAAAAAGCTCAAAGTGATCTTTACAAAATAGGACAAGGAAGGGATCCTGCTCAAAAACCTTTAATAACGTCTTACTGCTATAACAGTATAAAGTAAAAACTTATTAATCCTGACATTCAAGGTGATTTTTTTCATCTGGCCCTTGTCTACCTGCCATTCCCCCTTCAGCAGCCAGGGACCAGCTAAGGTCCTCTGCCTTTCTGTTCTTGCCCATTGCTGCTTTCAGCCAAAGCAGAGTTCTGTCAGTCCTCTCTATATTTGCTCATGCTGTTCATGCTCCGTGGCCATCTTGCCCACCTTCTTATATGGTAAAATTCTACATCTTCAGGCTCCAACCTGTAGTTTCTGAATTCTCCTGTTGGTATTTTTTAAAGTTGCAAAATAAATTGTTAAATCCAAGCAATGTGGACATACAGAGTAAGAAGTGAAAGCCACCTCCTTCCTGAAAACACTATCAACGGTTTGTTGGATGATTGTCCAGACCTTTTTCTATGTACACATAAACCTCTCTTTTATGTTTTTTTAACCAAAAAAAATGGGATCATATGATCATACTCTATGTATGTTTTTTCTGTAACTTGGTTTTCTTTCACTCAGTAATTCAGCTAGCTGCCCATAGGATGGATAGTTGATATTTTAGGTATTTCCTATTTCAAGGACATTTAAGTTGCTTCCTTTTTTTTTTTTTTTTTTGGCTATGACAAATACTGAGATGAACATCCTTGCACATATTGTATCCTTAGGCAGTTTTGTATATTTTCCTAGAGGATACTTGGAAGTTGAAATTGCTGAGGTATGCACATTTCAGAATTGTATATGTACTTCCTGATTGTCTTTCCAAATGGCTACTTCCTGTATGTTTAAAATATCCACCAGAATGTAAGCTTCATGAGGGAAACAGTGCCTAAAATAGTGTCACACGTAGAGTAACTGTTAGTCTGTGTTGAATGGGAGCGGTGTGAAAGATGAATTGCAGTCAGGAAGGCTGTTAGCTATTTTCTAGCACATTCCTCATATACTGATAGAGTGTTTACACTGTGCAAGGCACCGGGCATTCAGACTATAAAGAGTTGACTCAATTCTCACATCTGGCCTGGTGCCATAGCTCACATCTGTAATCCAGCACTTTGGGAGGCCAAGGCAGGTAGATTGCTTGAGCCCAGGAATTCAAGACAAGCCCGGGCAACATGGCAAAACCCCATCTCTACAAAAAAATACAAAAAATTAGCTGAGCTTGGTGATGCGTGCCTGTAGTCCCAGCTACTCAGGAGGCTGAGGTGAGGGGATCACTTGAGCCCGGGAGGCAGAGGTTGCGATTAGCTGAGATTGTGCCACTGCACTGTAACCTGGGTGACAGAGGAGACCCTTTCTCAAAAAAAAAAAAAAAAATTGTCACATCCTTGGAGCTTAAAGTCTAGGTGTGTGTTGGAGTAGTGGGGAAGGCACCTGTCCTTTCTCTTGCCCCTTCCTTATCTTTTAATAGTACTGGGGAGGAAAAAGCACGCATCCTATTGGGTAGGTGCAAAGATTCAAAGTTATCAGGTTTTGCCTTTGTTATACTCCCTCCCAAACACAAACTGTATCTTTTATTAAAATTTTTTGAAGAGGTAATATATTTACTTGGATCAAAAATACAAAAGTTTTTAAAAGGTATTCATTAAACATCTTCCTATTTTCCATCTACCCAGTCCCTACCCCCACCCAGAAACTTCTAAATAAATATGAACTCCTGATATTTTAATGTCTCTTTTTTAAAAAAATTAAAAATTAAGTGTAATAATTTTTTTCCTAATTTAGGGGTTGGTTATATGGTTTCAGATAATCAGATATATATAGAGAGAGAGAGTATCAGAATTTTGAGTTCTCCATGCTTGTAATTTTGCTGAAAAGAAGTACCCAGAACACCTGCATGTTTTACTCAAAAAAGATAATTGGTGTTTATATTACTTGCATTGTGGTGTTTTCCTTTGCTGAGCATGAAATCCAGTGGTTATCACAATTTCATGACTTACAAGCTTGAAAATCAGGAGTCCTGGAGCAGTCCCATAATATTCCTGTCTGCCCTGACCTTGTTCTTTACTGGAGCTGCTGTCCTCTCCCTCTGCAGCATGGGAATCATTGTGCTGGAGCTGTACTGGAAGCATGCTCCAAAGACCTGTAAGAACTTTGCTGAACTGGCTCGTCGAGGTTACTACAATGGCACAAAATTCCACAGAATTATCAAAGACTTCATGATCCAAGGAGGTGACCCAACAGGGACAGGTACAGTTAAGCCAACATTAGTTAAGCCAACATTAGTTTATGTTTTCTTTTTTTTTTTTTTCTTTTTGTCTCTTTTTTCTAAAGCCAACATTAGTTTCTGAAGTCTCTCATAAATAGGCGATAAGGCAGCCAGAGCTCTCTTTTCCACTTACTAAGACTGTGTTGGTTGATTCTGGTGACAACTCCTTCCTTCATCAAACACACATGTGTGGAATTGACCAGAAACCAACCTTTATTCCTAGGCTTGGTAAAGTTTTTCATAACTTACATGTACTGCTTACTAAGAACAAATAATATTTGTCTGAATTATAGTGATGCAAGTAGTCTGATCAATACAAAGGAAAGACTTTATAATATTTTGAGAATAATAAAATCCTGGATTCTTTTATCGATTCATTCATTTAACAAATGGGTGTCTGTTTTGTGTCAGATACTTTTTTAAGCTCTAGGGAGATACCTATAAAGAAAGAGACAGAATTCTTGCTCTCTATAAAGCAGGAAAAGGGTGTGGGGATGGAATTTTAGTAGAAAAGTCAAGGAACTCATCTCTGACATTATTGGAGAAGAGATCTGAAAGAAGTAAGAAAGTGAACCTTGTAACTCGGGGGAGAACATTTTGGATGGAGGGAAGAGCAAACACAGAGGCCCCGAGGCAGGAACCTGTGCTGGAAATCATAAGGTATGATACCTAATAGGGCATGGTAGAGACTGGGTTTTACTCTTGAGTAAGATGTGAGCCTTTGGAGAGTTTTGAGCAAAGGAATGCTGTGATCTGATCTATGCTTTAAAAGGATCACTCTAGGCTAGGCACAGTGACTCACGCCTGTAATCCCAGCTCTTTGGGAGCCCGAGGTGGTTGCATCATTTGAGGTCAGGAGTTCAAGACCGCCTCACCAACATGGTGAAATGCTGTGTTTACTAAAACACAAAAATTAGCCAGGCAGGGTGGTGGGCACCTGTAATCTCAGCTACTCAGGAGGCTGAGGCAGGAGAATTGCTTGAACCCAGGAGATGGAGGTTGCAGTGAGCAAAGATCGTACCACTGCAGTCTAGCCTGGGTGACAGATCGAGACTCCCTCTTAAATAAATAAATAAATAAATAAATAAAGGATCACTCTAGCTGCTGTTTAGAGAATAGATGTAGGGGCAAGATGTGACCACTATGTAAATAGTTGTTGTACTATGTTGTTTGGGGAGTAATGACAAGAAAAATAGTTCTATACATGTTCAGTACAGATGCTTGATATTTTCAGTCGTGGTTAGTTGAATCCATGAATGTAGAATCCACACGTAGGGAGGGCCAACTATGCTCGTGAGTAAGTCGTTGGATAGAAATATGGGGTTCAGGGAAAGACCTGGTATGGAGGTATTAATTTGGGAGTTACTGGCATTTAGATGGGGTTTATTAGTGAACTGGTGGAACACTTACTCATTTCAAGGGCCCTTGCTTCTCAGTTTGCTTTTTCTCTGCTAATATCTGCTCGTTTGCCTTTAAACAAGTTTGGCTTTCTCTGTGGCAGTGTCTTTTCTCAGTCTTGTTCTTTTTTGTCATTCTCAATTGTCTCATGATTTATCTAAACTATGTCCAGAAGCATTCAGGTTTTTTTTTTTTTTTTTTTAAATGTATGTGGATGCATTTCAAAATACAGAATATATAAGAAAGCAGAGAAAAGGGGAAAAATCATTCATAAGCATAGCTCCTAAAGATTTCTAACCATCATTAACTAATCCCTCAATATCCCACCTTTCAGAAAGGAACAGTGTTAACTTTTGGTGCCCATCATTCTAGACGTCTTTCTTTTCAGATGTCTGGTTTAAAGGATAACAAGATAAATGGAAATAGTTTCAAAAAATAGGATATATTATATATGCTATTGTTTTTAAAGCAGAACATACTACATTTAATTTCATATATATAGAACAGAATGTTTGACTTCCTACAATGAAAGATGAGGCAATTAGTACTTCAATTTCTACCCATTCTTATCTTTCCTCGACCTTAATTTTTGTTGTTAGTCTTATTTATCTGTTCTGCACTCATCATTCCTTCAGCTACAGTGTGGGCCCTACATTTCAGTGTATTTCGTGTTCACAACTTACTTCACTTTCACCTTCGCAAGTGCTGGAGGGCAGGATTTCTTGTCTGGTGTTTTTTTGTGTTTTGTTTCAGAATGCTCAAGGATCACAATTGTTCAGTGGTTTTTTATTATTAGAGCTGGAATGTGTTGTATTTTTAAGCTCATTTATGTTTGAGAATTTCTGCCTGTTACCTTTATACTTGAAAAGAGATATCATGCTGGCACGCTCAGCCCCCTCACTGTGCGATACACTGTGCCGCCTTGGGACCTCACAGAGTCCCCACCAGCAAGAAGGCTCTCACCACATGTGGCCCCTTGACCTTGGACTTCTCAGCCTCCACAACTGTAAGAGATAAATTCCTTTTTTAAAATAAATTTTTTAGGCCAGGTATGGTGGCTCACACCTGTAATCCCAGCACTTTGGAGGCTGAGGTGGGAGGATCACTTGAGTTCAGGAGTTCAAGACCAGCCTGGGCAACATAGTGAGACCCCATCTCTACAAAAAACAAAAAATTAGCCAGGCATAGTGGCATATGCCTGTAATCCTAGCTACTTGGAAGACTGAGGTGGGAGGATCACTTGAACCTGGGAGGTTGAGATTGCAGTGAGCCATGATTGTGCCCACTGCACTCCAGCCTGAGTGACAAAGTGAGACCCTATCTCTAAATACATAAATTAATTAAAATAAAAGTGTTTAAAAGGAAGAAAAAAAGACCGTAACTGGGTATACTGAGATCTTTTTAGACATTTCTGATCAATTGCCTTCTGGTTTGGTTTTTTATTGTTGTTTGTTTTTGTTGTTGTTTGGTTTTTTTGGAGACAGGGTTTTGCTCTGTCACCCAGGCCCGGGCTCGAGTACGGTGGTACAATCATGGCTCACTGTAATCTCCATCCCCTGGGATCAAGCATTTCTCCCACATCAGCCTCCCAGGTAGCTAGGACTACAGGCATTCACCACCATGCCTTGCTAATTTTTAATTTTTTATAGAGTTGAGGTCTCACTGTGTTGCTGAGGCTGGTCTCAAATTCCTGGGCCTAAGTGTCCCTCCTGCTTCGGCCGCCCAAAGTGTTGGGATTATAGGCATGAGCCATCATGCCTGACTGCCTTCTGGTTTTTGAATATGGTTTTGGAGAATACTGAGGCCAGATTTACTCCTTCCTTCAAATCAGGGGTAATTTTTTGATTTCTATTTCTGAATATTTACTCTGTTATACTTACTGGATTTTCTATTTCAGGAAATTAGTTATTTGTTTCATCACCTTTGCCTTCCATATTTATCACATTTCTTTTGATTGTGTGATAGGATTTTTTTTTCTTTTGTTCCTGTATTCACTAAAATAATCTCAGACCTTTACTCTATGCCTTACTCAATTTTCACTCATGTCTATTTTGTTCTTTACTGCTCTAGTTTATCTATTAGCTCATTACTGGTGCCATTTGGATCTAAATTTGTTTCCTTCGCTCTGCAATCTTTTCATCTTATTCTGTGGTATATTATCTTGTCTTTGAGCTTTTGTTATATTAGATTTTTACTTCTCTTGAATCATCCATAGCTTGAGATAGCCATGGAGAAGCCACTTTCTCCCAGGCTGAGTTCCTGGATTTTCTTTTCCTTCCTCTCCTCCTTCTTTCTGTCCTGTTGGTTGTAGTATGTTTGCCTAGTTTCCATGCCATTTGTTTTCATCTTATCCATGCTTGATGTCAGCACCTACATTATCCCCACCTTTTACTTGCTCAGATACAGTGTAAGTGGAGTCTCCTTGTCATTCTCCCCACTTATGTGGAACTGGTTGTCTTCCCCACTTCAAATGTTAGGTTGCTTTCTCTCTATTCTGTTCTACCCTGAAGAGGTGTGGGAGAGAACCGGAGCTCAGCTCATGCTGAATGAGCCCCTTGTGGGAGGGCTAGCCTCTGTTCTGTCTTCCCAGACTCCATTAAAATCTTGTCCCAGAGCCCCCTCCACCAGCCAGTGGTCTCCCTCTGTCACCACTCCAGGATCTGGGTAGTCCTCAAGGATGGCCCAGCACCCTGGAAGGTGGCCAGCCCTGCTTGCCTGCCCTGCCACTCCCGAGCATCTGTGATATGCATGGGCTTCTACCCTCAAGGGCTTTCCTTAACTTTTTCAGAGCTGCTCACCCACTCCCCTGTTGGCTTCTCACAATCGGAGGGTATTTATGAGAATCTCAGCATGACATTTCTTTTCTGGTTACTAGTTTCAGGGACTACAGGTGGAAGAATTTTCTATTTTTTCCTCTTGGCTGACTCTTTTTACAATTTTAGCATGTTTGTTTCCCTTATTTGGTTGATGCTGGTGAACTTTTGGCTTTTTAATTTTTAATTTTTGTGTCTTCACTTTATTAGGTGTTGGGAGCATGTGGTAAACGTGCCTGATAGCAATAACTGAAGCATACCCTTAGAATGACCCTGTATGGCAGACGCATCTGAATGTGTGTTCTGAGCTAGGGAATCCAGGAGTAGCCAACCTGGAGGTTCCTTCCTTGTCTATAAAGGGACATCTGAGCCCCTGGCTCGTCCTTTGAAACATGGGCCGCACACAGGTTGAGGCCCCGAGTTTTGGGTTGAGTGAAGTTTGCCAGGTGGAGATTGTTAGGGAGAAGATGCTAAGTGGAAATGCTATGTAAACTGCATGCTTTTTGCAAGCCATTGTGGTTCTCCTGTCCAGCCCGCCACCACTGGACTCTCTCCCCTGTATGTAAGTCCCCAATAAAACCCCATGTCTCATTTGCTGACATTAGGTCTCTTTGGCCTATTGAACCTGGTGCCATCCCCATTGGAGTCGATAGGGGTTCGGCACAACAGGGAGGCAGAGTCTAGTCCTGCTTCATTCTACTTTCTTTGTCTGAAAGGGTTCCATCGATACGTCGATGTACTTTCCTGTCTTCTTCCTCTCTCCCCGTCATGTTGTTATGAAATAAATTTTAATTCTTAATACCAGTGAACCGAGAGTCCATGATTAGGGTACAAGTATTGGAAGTGACTCAGGTGTGAGTTGCTCATGCCAGAGCTTTTCTCTATTTGTGTAGTTGGTTCATGATCCTTCATAATGTCACATTTCCATGGTGTAATTTTAATGAAATTGAATCACTCAAAAGATCTTCAAATAACTGCACCCAGCCTCAAGTATAATGAATGATTGAGCAGCCCACTGGCAAGTCTGTGGTGGAAGGCAAACAGGAGTTAGGCTCTCCTGGGTCACTAGTTCATATTTTCTAGCTGATTAGGTGACGCGTTTTTTGCTAAACATCTCAGATGGGCAGCAAATGACATCCTGGGCTCTTCAGCAAGTTGATGTACCACTTCCATTCCTCAGTCTGACTACTGCGGAACCATTCTTTCCACATGCTTTCTTATAATACATCTTTGCCAGATGCTTTGTCAGTTCAAATACCCTTTGACTTCCTGCTTCATTTCATTTTAAACCATTTTTCTACCTTCAGCTTTCCCATATTATAATAACTATAGGGGCTCTTTCCTTAGCCCTCTGAGTGTCTTTTATCTGTTTCTACTAACCTTTCTCTCCTCTCTATAACACATAAAATCCTGGCAAGCTCTTCCTTTAGCTCTTCCTGCTCTGCACTTGGCCTCACAGTGCTCGCCAGCTGCTGTGATTAATTATATGCTGATTATCCTGTGCGTCACTCTCACTTTGATTTCATCTCTCCTCTTAGTAGCCCCAGGAACACCTGAAATTTAACGTGTTGAACAGCAAGCTCTGTTAATTTTATTCATTTGATGAGTATTTGCCAAGAGTCTGCTGGGTATCCTGTGCTATTCTAAGGCCTATGAGAAGCACTTAAGCATTAAAAGCCAAGGCATTTTCTTTTTCCTTGCAGTTCCCTGCCCTGCCAGGAAACAAACTATTCATTATAAGAAACAACTAGAATGGGGTAATATAAATATGCAAATGTATGATAGTATGATGTGGATTATATGTATAATATAGGTTGGAGTAATTCATAATAAGGGGAAAAGTACAATGGAGGGAGATTAGGATGGGAAGGAGGCATATGCGAGATGGGTCTTGGGAAGTAGAGGGAAGGGCATTTTGGATTTAGGAAGAAGAGTGGGTACAGGGCAGAAGTGACAGAGGCAGGGGTAGGGAGGGAGCCCGCCACCCCAGGTGTCACATCTTCCACTCCAGACTGGCTCTTGTGACATCACCCAGCCACCTCTCCACACCCAGAACAAATGCATCAAATGTGATTCTAAGGCCCCTACCAAATTTATAGATCTCCGAACTGCCTGTTTGGGGGACAGTAAAGAGCAGTTAGGGGGCCAGTTAATGGAGACTCCTAGACAGAGGAGCTCAGATTTGATTGCGCATGACTCAGGGACCATTTGGGACTCTTGAGCCCAGCTGGGATAAGACATGTCTGAGGAAATCTCGTCCAGCTGTGGACTATGGCAAGCCAGTGTGGTGCAGGGTGGAGAGCAGGACTGTGGAGCTTGGGCTTACCTTGTGCTTCACATGAACACTTACTAAACGTAGAGGAGTTGCATTACCCTGCTGAGCCAGCTCACCTGTCTGGAGTGTGGTTACATGCACCTCCTAGGCTGGCTGTGAGTAGTAAATGAGCTGATGTTGGTACAGTGGTTAGCATGGGCTTGACACAAAGTGGGAGCTCAAACAAATGTGACTTTTATTTATTTTGATTGTTAATTCATTTAGCAAATACCTATGAGACTCCTGTAGGCCAGGCACTCTTCTAAAAACTGGGGATATAACAGTGAATAAGAAAGCCCTTGCGGAACTCTCATTCTGGTGAGAGATGGAGAATGAAAAAGTACATAATAAACTATCAGGGATGGCAGATGATATGGAAAAAATAATGTACTGCTGGGATGGAACAGGATTTCTCAACCTAGGCACTATTGACATTTAGAGCTGGATGATTCTTTGTTGGAGGGGGTGCAGTCCTTTGCATTGAAGGATGGTTAGCTTCATGCTGGCTTCTACCTACTGGATACTGATAGAACCACTCCGTGTGACGACCAAAATTGTCTCCAGACATTGCCCACTGTCGCCAGGGGTCAAAATCACTCCCCGTTGAGAACCACTAGGCTAGAGGGTGAGGGAGGGGCTGGTTTGGAGAGTGTGGTTAGGGAAACCTCTCTGACAAATAGAGAGCATTTTAATATAGTTGTGAATGAAACGAAATGGTGATCCATGAGACTGTCCAGGCCAAGGGCACTCCGAAGAGAACAGCAACTGGAGGCCTTAGACCAGAGTGTGCCTGGCAGGAAACGGCACAGGGGCCAGTGTAGCTGGAACACCTGAGAGAGTGGCGGGAGAGAGCTCAGAGAGTAGCAGAGTGCCCAATTGTGGGGGGTCTTGTAAGCTGTGGTGAGGATTGTGGATTTTGTTCTAAGAGTGATGCAGTGTTGATGGAGAGTTTCAAGCAGGGGAGTGCTGCGATTAGGCTTGTTTGAAAAGGATCCCTCGGTGCCTGTAGTCCCAGCTACTCGGGAGGCTGAGCAGGAGAATGGCGTAAACCCGGGAGGCGGAGCTTGCAGTGAGCTGAGATCTGGCCACTGCACTCCAGTCCGGGCGACAGAGCGAGACTCCGCCTCAAAAAAAAAAAAAAAAAAAAAGAAAAGGATCCCTCTGGCTACCTTGTGAAGAATAGAGGGTGGGGAAAGAGGGAGGCAAGGCTGGAAGCAAGGAGACCAGTGGGAAGATTTTATTCTTATTCAAGCTGGAGATGGTTGTCGTTTGAACTAGGGTGATAGCAGCTGTGTTAGTTCTGGTCCTCTGGGAAGCAGACACCAAGATAGAAGTTTATTGGGCTAACACCTGTGAAAGATAAAGGGGCGGGGAGCCAGAGTTGGAAGGGAAGGTCTTCACACAGCAGCGCAGGCCTGAATAACACCTGTGAAAGCAGAGGAGTGCAGGAGGAGCAGCTGCCAGTGAGCAGCTAGGAACACCAGGAGAATGTGGAGCCGTGGAAGCCAAGGGAAGACAGCAGCTCAAGCAGAAGGGTGACATCGAGTGTGGATCAAGTAAAGTGAGCGCTGAGGATTGACGACTGGGTATAGCCACGTGGAGGTCACTGGCGACCTTGACAAGAGCAGTTTCAGCGGAGCAGTGAGGGGCAAAAGTCTGAATGGAGCATGTTCCAGTGAGAATGGGGAGAAGTGGAGACAGTGGGTGTTGACAGCTTTGTCTTTTTTTTTTTGAGACGGAGTCTCGCTCTGTCGCCCAGGCTGGAGTGCAGTGGCCGGATCTCAGCTCACTGCAAGCTCCGCCTCCCAGGTTTACGCCATTCTCCTGCCTCAGCCTCCCGAGTAGCTGGGACTACAGGCGCCCGCCACCTCGCCCGGCTAGATTTTTGTATTTTTTAGTAGAGACGGGGTTTCACCATGTTAGCCAGGATGGTCTCGATCTCCTGACTTTGTGATCCGCCCGTCTCGGCCTCCCAAAGTGCTGGGATTACAGGCTTGAGCCACCACGCCCGGCCGTTGACAGCTTTTTCAAGGAGTTTTTCTGTGAAGGGATGTAGAGAAATAGGATACTTGGAAATAGAGTTTTGTTTTTTAAAATAGGAAATATCAATAACATGTTTAAATGCTGACAGGAATGATCCATTAGAAAGAGAAAAATTGGTCTACTAGAGGGGGAGGTTGTAGTTGCTGAGTTCTTTAAAGGTGAGCAGGATTGGGTACTTGGTGGTGGGATAGTCATGGACAGTTTATTCACACAGTGTTTTAGGGAAGGGAGGTGGGTAGAGGTGTAGGAAGGAAAGGGGCTTTGGTGGTGAGAGCACGTGAAAGTTCTCTTCTGAAAATTCCTTCTTCTCAGTGAAATAAGTAAGGTTCTCAGGCCGGGCGCGGTGGCTCAAGCCTGTAATCCCAGCACTTTGGGAGGCCGAGACGGGCGGATCACGAGGTCAGGAGGTCGAGACCATCCTGGCTAACTCGGTGAAACCCCGTCTCTACTAAAAAATACAAAAAACTAGCTGGGCGAGGTGGCGGGCGCCTGTAGTCCCAGCTACTCGGGAGGCTGAGGCAGGAGAATGGCGTGAACCCAGGAGGCAGAGCTTGCAATGAGCTGAGATCGCGCCACTGCACTCCAGCCTGGGCGGCAGAGCGAGACTCCATCTCAAAAAAAAAAAAGAAGTAACGTTCTCAAAGAGTGAGAAGCAGCGAGGGAGTGGTGGAAATTCGAGAACAGAGGAACTGAATAAACCCAGGCAGGCTGCCTCCTGAGGTGGCACTTTGAATCATGACCAGCAGCTGCTTCTCAGAGACCATGCTCGGGTTATCTCAGTTAAAGGGGCTCTTTATCACTGACACTGCTGTGTGTTTGCCTCATGTTATACATTAGATGGCTTCCATATGCTGTCTCATTTACTTCTCATAACAAGCCTGTGAGACATAAGTGTTACTGCTACTCCCATTTTGCAGACGGGGGAACTGAGGCTTGGAGAAAAGTGTCTTGGTTAAGGTTAAACAGTAATTGCTGGAGGCAGAACTGGAATCCAGATCTCTCTGACCCCAAAGGCAAGGGAGAAAGAGAAGACCGCATCTTTAGAACCACAAAGCCCCTTGGAGGACTGGGGCGTTGTTCCCGTCTGGTATATTAACAAAGTGATTGTGTCAAGTAGCAGTGCTTTTGGCTACAAGTAACAGAAAACCTAATCCCACGGGCTGTTTTTTTCTTTTTTTTTTTTTTTTTTTGAGGCGGAGTCTCGCTCTGTCGCCCGGACTGGAGTGCAATGGCCAGATCTCAGCTCACTGCAAGCTCCGCCTCCCGGGTTTACGCCATTCTCCTGCCTCAGCCTCCCGAGTAGCTGGGACTACAGGCGCCCGCCACCTCGCCCGGCTAGTTTTTGTATTTTTAGTAGAGACGGGGTTTCACCGTGTTAGCCAGGATGGTCTCGATCTCCTGACCTCGTGATCCGCCCGTCTCGGCCTCCCAAAGTGCTGGGATTACAGGCTTGAGCCACCGCGCCCGGCGGTGGCTCCAACAGAACGTCTGGAAGCGAGCAGTTATTGTCATCTCTTCACCTGCCCAGAAGAGTTGTCAGGGATCTGGGCTTGCCGTATCTTTCCACTTCATTCGTAATGTGTTGGCCTTTGGTCTTGAACTTGTTAGTTTTATGGTTGCAAGATGACTGCTGCTGTTCTGGCATCATCCTACTTTCAAAGAAGGAAGATGGGGAAAGAGCTGTAGATGAAAGACAAAAGAGTGTGTTTGTCTGTTTTTATCAGGAAAGCTATAGCTTTCTCAGAAGCTTGACTTAGCGACTTCTGTTTATATCGGTAAGTCTGAACTGGGTCATCTGGCCACGCCTGTCTGCAAAATGGACTTGTCAGCACCTGCCTTTTTTTCTCTGAGGTTGAGGCAGGTTGTGGAGGAGGAGGTTGGGGATGCTCAGGAGACTGCTGACGGACAGTGTCTGTTAGAGGCTCTCTTGCCAGAAGAGAGGCTTTGATTGGTCAGTTACCCTCTGGTGTCAAGGGACCCATTGGATCTCCTTATAGGCCACTGCCCATCTGTGGGACTGGATATTAATCTATTGTCCCATCAACTGTGGCGTGGGAGGGGCCGGGACAAGTAGCACCAAGTATGGTCATCTTGGTGTAAGACACTGCATCATGTCCCATGCCTTAGACATCATTTTGACAGGTTTCCACAGTGACTAAGAGGAGGAGGAAGGGACATCACAGGAGTCATGGGGACAAGAAAAGGGTTTTTTTGCATTTTGTTTTTAAGAAACAACACAGGCCGGGCACGGTGGCTCATGCCTGTAATCCCAGCACTTTGGGAGGCCGAGGCTGGCGGACCTGAGGTCAGGAGTTTGAGACCGGCCTGACCTCAACATGGTGAAACCCCATCTCTACTAAAAATACAAAATGAGCCAGGCATGGTGGCGAGTGCCTGTAATACCAGCTACTCGGGAGGCCGAGGCAGGAGAATCGCTTGAACCTGGGAGGCAGAGGTTGTGGTGAGCCAAGATGGCACCATTGGACTCCAGCTTGGGCCGCAAGAGCAAAACTCTGTCTAAAAAAAAAAAGAAAAGAAAACACACACACACACACACACACACACAGATCATAAAGAAGTTAAGGAATTTTAACGCAAAGGTTCTGTGCACTGGAAGGTCCCATTAAAAGAATGAAAAAAGTTAACTGGGAGAAGGTATTTGCAAAACATTCACTGACAGAGGATTACTGTCCATAATATACAGTTGAGCCTTGACCAACATGGGTTTGAGCCATGGGGGTCCATACAGGTTTCGCAGGGCCCGCAGCGGGACTTGAGCATGCAAGGATTTTGGTGTCACAGGGATCCTGGAACCAATGCCCTGAGTATACCAAGGGATGACTGTATGTATCAGTTCCAAAATGTCATACCACTGAGTGGCGGTTCACAGAGGGGACAAGCGAAGTAAGCCAGTGAACATGAAATTATGCCAAACTTCAGAGAAATGCAGCTTAAAACACCACAAGAGGTCTCGCACTTCTCAGACTGACAGAAGGACCTAGAGCAGTAAGAGTGAGAGTGCTGCGGGGAGGGGTGCACACTGGTTCATCCTTTTCAATAAGGCATTTAGAAAAATCTAGCAATGATGAAATACTCAAACTATGACCCTGTGTATCCCCTGTGAGGTATTGGCCCCCGAGAGCTCTTGCACTTGTGTTTCAGAGACAGTATAAGACTAGTTTCTATAGCATGGTCGATAATAGCCAAAACATTGGAAAGATCCTCGGTATCAACACCAGAAAAGATAAGACAGAGCATTATGGTCATGCAGTGAGGCGAACACTACAGAGATCCGCCTGGAACGAAGTAGGTGAGTCTCTCAAACAGTGGTGAGCAAAAATCTATTTGCGGAAGAATATATAAAGTGTAATACCACTTATGTAAACTTAAAAACATGCAAAACAGCAATACTTTTTTTTTTAGGGATACATATATGTGTAGTAAGGAAGAAAATGCATGGAAATGCCAAATTCTTGTCAGACTAGTGGTTACCTGAGAGGAAAATGTGATTCTTTGAATCAGCTGTTAGCTCTTAGGAAAATGAGTGCTGGGGAGAGCTGCAGTGGGGTGTGTGCATGGGGTCTTAGCTGGATTTGCAATACTTTATTTCTTGGAGGCAGAGGTGGTCATAGATGTTGGTCATATTATTCTTTGTATGTTTGTGTGTCTGAAATAAATACATTGAATAAATGATCCCAAGAGAGGACAGAGGTCAGAAGAGGAAAAGAATCTCTCTCTTTTTTTTTTGGAGACAGACGGGAGTGCAATGGCGCAATCACAGCTCACTGTAGCCTCAACCTCCTGGGCTTGAGTGATCCTCCTACCTCAGCCTCCTGAGTAGCTGTAGCTGGAACTACAGGCACGCACCACCATGCCCGGCTAATTTTTGTAGAGACAGGTTTCACCATGTTGCCTAGGCTGGTCTCAACTCCTGGGCTCAAGAGGTCTGCCCCCTTCAGCCTCCCAAAGTGTTGGGATTACAGGTGTGAGCCACTTGCACCTGGCCAGAAAAGACTCTTGAACGTTCTTTTCTAACCTGTAATCAAAGGTTAGAAAACAGGTCTTGGCCAGGCGCGGTGGCTCACGCCTGTAATCTCAGTACTTTGAGAGGCCGAGGCTGGCAGATCATGAGGTCAAGAGATTGAGACCATCCTGGCTAACATGGTGAAACCCCGTCTCTACTAAAAATACAAAAATTAGCTGGGTGTGGTGGTGCACGCCTGTAGTCCCAGCTACTCAGGAGGCTGAGGCAGGAGAATCACTTGAACCCAGGAGGCAGAAGTTGCAGTGAGCCGATATCACACCACTGCACTCCAGCCTGGTGACAGAGCGAGATTCCATCTCAAACACACACACACACACACACACACACACACACACACACACACACACACAGAGTAGAAAACAGGTCTGTGCCTATCTTCATTGTGTCTGTGCTAGACCAGGCACAGAACCTGCAAAGCTTCCAAATTGTTGACTTTCTAACTGATAATTGACATCTGCGTAGCATGCTCTGCACTGGAGAGCTCTTTAATCATTCTCTGTACCTCTGCCACCTCTCACCTATTCCACGTGCCCAGAGGAATGTTTGAATTGGAATGATTTGTCTTTCTGACATTTTGCTGCAAACCCTCCTGAGTTGAACTGGGTTATGAAAAGATAACATATTATGAGTAAGATATTATGAAAACTCTGCCTGTTGAGTAAAGGGGGTCTCCATGCTCTTTCCTCCTGTCTCCTCTGATTCCCACTTCATCTGTGACTCTTTTTTTTATTTTTTTGAGACGGAGTCTCACTCTGTCACCTAGGCTGGAGTGCAATGGCATGATCTCAGCTCAGTGCAACCTCCACCTCCCGGGTTCAAGTGATTCTCCTGCCTCAGCCTCCCAAGTAGCTGGGATTACAGGCATGTGCCACCACACCTGGCTAATTTTTGTATTTTTAGTAGAGACGGGGTTTCACCATGTTGGTCAGGCTGGTCTCAAACTCCTGACCTCATGATCCACCTGCCTCGGCCTCCCAAAGTGCTGGAATTACAGGTGTGAGCCACCACGCCCGGCCCATCTGTGACTCTTGACCTACCTATTCCTTAATGTACTTCTTGTTTGTGGTGATGTTTATGTGATGGTTTTCCATTCCTAGAGGGCAGAGCCCTGGGGGTTTTGTTCTGACAGCCCTCAGGTTGCAGGGATCACACTTTGAAGGCTCAGGCCACAGATTGACAGTGTACTACTGAACTGAATCCTTAGCTTGCTCACTCAAGTCCTGCACGCAGAGCCTGGCCTCTGTGGTGTCTGGCCCCACAGCCCTCTCCCTCTCTCTAGTCTCTGGTAACCCCAGCCAGGAACCTTGACTCTAGTGGTTGCCAAAGGACCAAGCAAAGGGGAGGATCAAGTCAGAGGGAATGTATTGGTTATATAATTGCTGTTTGTATACTGACAGGTTGGAATTTTTGGAATGAGTTTTACACAGTTTAGTATGGTTCAGTGTTTTTCCAGAAGCATAGGTAGCCTGGGCCAAGTGGGAGGTTTCCCCTAGTCTGTTAGGATTCACCCCCATTCTTGTTTGCATGAGAACATCATTTTCTTCCGGAAAGGAAACGGGGGCTGTGACAGGCTCCCTGTGGTGAAGCCGACTAAAAGGTAAAGCAAAAGATTTTTACCATGGAAACACCTTAGCCATGCCCAGGGGCCTTGGGGGTGGACTTGGTGCTACTTTTATAGCAGGCAGTAGAGGAAGTGAGCTGCCAGCACTGGGCTGTGGGGGAAGCAGAGTACCCATTGATCAATCCAGTGTTTACTTTGTTCTAAGCTGTTTTGTCATGACCGTTCAACTTGGAGAAACCAATGTAGTTCAGTAAGGCATATGATTGACTACATAATTGATTAGTATTCATTAAGAAAGTTACCTCCTGTTATGACATGTTTTCCTGTGAGAAAACAATGTTGAACTTACATCCTTTTTTTTTTTTTTTTTTTTTTTTTTTTTTGAGCCAGTCTTGCTCTGTCACCCAGGCTGGAGTGCGATGGTGTGATCTCAGCTCACTGCAACCTCCACCTGCTGGGTTTAAGCAGTTCTCCTGCCTCAGCCTCCCAAGTAGCTGGGACAACAGGTGTGCGCCACCTTGCCTGGCTAATTTTTTTTTGTATTTTTAGTAGAGACGGGATTTCACTACGTTGGCCAGGCTGGTCTCGAACTCCTGATCTTGTGATCTGCCTGCCTCGGCCTCCCAAAGTGCTGGGATTACAGGCGTGAGCCACCGCGCCTGGCCTAACTTACATCCTTTTGCTCTTAGAACAAAACTTGCCTGAGCTTAGGATATCCAGTCCAGCACCCTGCTCTTGTGGACATAATATAAATAACATTTGGTGATGATGCTGCTAGCAAATAATTCCCAATCCCATGTTTCTTCATTTTCTCTGTATTCCTTTATTTAGAGTCAAGGTTTTGCCTCTTGCCTAAACTGGAGTACAGTGACGTGGTCATAGCTTATTGTAACCTCAAACTCCTGGGCTCAAAGCAATCCTCCTGCCTCAGCCTCCCAAGGAGCTGGGACTACAGCCATGTGCCACCCACCACATCTGGCTGAATTTAAAAATTTTTTTGTCAGTCAGGTGCAGTGGTTCATGCCTATAATCCCAGCACTTGGGAAGCTGAGGAAGGAGGATTGCTTGATGCCAGGAGTTTGAGACCAGCCTGGGCAACATAGTGAGACCCCATCTCTTAAAAAAAAATTTGTGGAGTCAGTGTCTTGCTCTGTTGCCCAGCTCAAGCTCCTGGCCTCAAGCAGTCCTCCCATCTCAGCCTCCCAAAGTGCTGAGATTTTAGATATGAGCCACCACACCTGGCCCTGTTTTCTCTTTATGATGTACTGCCTCACCTCTCAGTGACTCTGCCTACTGTAATGTCCCTTTCTGCCACATTGCCACTTACCACTGTCCCTATTTCTCCTTCGGCTGGATAGCTTTAACTTAAATGAATTTTATTTTCCATCATCTAGGTTAAGGGTGGCAAATAGGTTTCAACTATTGGGCTATTACTGATTAATTAATAATGGCTGCCTGAGTTCTGGGTTGGTAACATTCAGAGGCAAATCTAGCTCAGCAGGGAAGAATACTGATTGATTAGCAATGTCTGTGATGGGCACAGGGTTGGGACTTGGGGCACTCATGTCTAAAATACTCATAAAAATGTTAAAAATCAAGAAACCTCTTAACACATCAGATTATGAATGGTGGTTATCTCTAGATGGTTAGGTTACAGGGGATTTTAGTGTTCTTTTGATAATGTTCTATGTTTTCTACCTTTTTGATAGCGAACATGTATTATTTTAATGTGCAGGAAAAAATAGCATTATTTTGAAAAGGAAAGTCTTACCGGAATGAAACCAATGACTTGAATATGCTATTAGTGCTAGATTCTATAGTTGCAATATGCCTAGCAGTGGGGTAGGTGTCACTGCCTTTTCCTTTCCTCCACTCTGAGAAATCCTTTGACCCTGGGCCATCATTCTTGCTGTGAGATAGAATGTGTGACTGACTGATTCATGTATCATCTTCTAATCGGGCAGGTCGAGGTGGTGCATCTATCTATGGCAAACAGTTTGAAGATGAACTTCATCCTGACTTGAAATTCACGGGTAAGTGTATAATTTGGCTGGACTGGTTAGGAATGGGGGTTTTAAAAGCTCACTCTTTTGGCCATGATTCAAGGTGAATGCCTGACACCGTGGCATGGTGCCAGATAACTGCCCAGCCATGGCGCCACGAAGTGCCCTGGTGGATTAGAGAAAGCGGCGCCTCTCACAAAGTTCTGAGCAATTCTGAGTGCTGGTCGGGGTGTTCTAGACTCAACTATTTGTTAAAGGTCATAAGATATCAAAAGTGTCCTCAAAGAAACAGGAAACCTTGCTGGGTTTTTGAGGGCAGTCAGGAACATGGTCCACAGTTAGTGAGGAGCATCAGTGGTCAAGGCTGGGGAATAGGTGAGGATAAGGAAGATGAAGTCGTCAGAGTAGTGTAGTGATGGCCTTTGTACAGGGCAGAAAGCCTGCCCTGAGTGGTTGTCCGGGTCTGGACAGAAGCCAGAACAAAGTCCTGGCTTCTTTTTCATCCCTAGGATGGGACAGCAGCTCTACACCGGACCTGTGGGGTTATTTATACTCTTTCCTTTCTTCCCTTTTCCCACCAGGGGCTGGAATTCTCGCAATGGCCAATGCGGGGCCAGACACCAATGGCAGCCAGTTCTTTGTGACCCTCGCCCCCACCCAGTGGCTCGATGGCAAACACACCATTTTTGGCCGAGTGTGCCAGGGCATAGGAATGGTGAATCGCGTGGGAATGGTAGAAACAAACTCCCAGGACCGCCCTGTGGATGATGTGAAGATCATTAAGGCATACCCTTCTGGGTAGACTTGCTACCCTCTTGAGCAGCTCTTCTGAGATGGCCCCAGTGGACCAGCTTCCAGATGACATAGAATGACATGTAATGCTAAATTTCATTTTGGCTTTGCAAATCATGAAGCTTAGGAGGCCTGGGGTCTTGGGTGAGTTAGAGATGGAAGTACATTTTAATAGGATGCTTCTTTTCTCTTCCCCCAGTGCCTAGGTTGCCAGAGCATTTGCACAAATGCCCCTGTTTATCGATAGGTGACTACTTAATACACATGACTCATAATGCTGCTTCTTGTGCATGTCTGCTCTGATATACTTCGAACAAGGTAGCAGACACTGTCATTTCTCAGTGGTTTTGCCTAACCAAACTTCTTCCTAAGGAGATTTGTATTCTGGCCTACACTGCAGTCCTTCATTGTTGACAGCCACAGAATTCCAAACCAAGTAGTGTCTATCAGCCCTTTTAACTCTGTGCACACCCTATTTCAGTCTTATATTTGTTCTTCTAGGGAATGTATGCATCTCTCTATATATTTTCCCTCTCAAAACCAGAACATCAACACTGCTGTTTCTGACACTTCAGATATCCCACGCAAAGCCACATTGAATTTTTGCCAAATGAAAAATGCATCCAACAATCAAGTTTCTAAGAAGGTGTCAAGTGGGGAATAATAATGTATAATAATCAAGAAATTAATTTATTAAAAGGAAGCAGAAGCATTGACCATCTTTTTCCCAGAGAAGAGGAGAAATCTGTAGTGAGCAAAGGACAGACCATGAATCCTCCTTAAGAAGTAGTCCTCTCAGAAAGGAGAAGCACCACTCAAGTTCTTTTAACCCAAGACTTTAGAGAAATTAGGTCCGAGATTTTTATATGTTCAGTTGTTTATGTATAAAAATAACTTTCTGGATTTTGTGGGGAGGAGTAGGAGAGGAAGGAAGTTAATACCTATGTAATACATAGAAACTTGCAAAATAAAATGCCATTGGTGGTTGAAATTGCTGCTGTGGTCTGATTCTAAATATTGTATGAGGTTCCAATGGTCATTTTAATCCCAGTCATTTTAAGTAGTATTACAGAGATCGTATGTTCAAGATTTCACATCACTTTAGGCTTGTGGATCTCCAGTAGACTTAAGAGCAATTCTAACTTAAAAAGGGCAGAACCAGAGAAAGAAGTTAAGTGACAGAAATAGACATTTCTGAATAAGGGGTGTATTAGTCCATTTTCACATTGCTATGGAGACACTACCTGAGACTGGGTTATTTATAAATGAGAGGTTTAATTGACTCACAGTTCCACATGGCTAGGGAGACCTCAGGAAACTTACAATAATGGTGGAAGGCAAAGGAGAAGCAAGCACCTTCTTTACAAGGTGGCAGGAGAGAGAGTGAGCACAGAAACCACCATATTTAAACCATCACATCTCGTGAGATCTCCCTCACTATCATGAGAACAGCATGCAGGGGGAAAATGCCCCATGATCCAGTCACCCCCCACCAGATCCCTCCCTCAACACAGAGGATTACAATTCGAGATGAGATTTGGGTAGGGATACAGAGCCAAACCATGTCGGGGGGATTGCCTGTAAGTGAACCAGGTGGATGTGCTAAGAGACCTGCACCATCCCTGGAATTTGCAGAGGGCCCACCTGCACATTGTTATGGGACCAGAGGCAGTATTTGTTGTGGTGTTTGCTACCTTAAGCTGGTAGCTCCTTGAAGAGGGGATTATAACTTGAATGTTTCTTACTACTAGATCAATTTTGGAAATGGTGATTTACTTTATGGAATGGCCAAACAAGGTTCTGTTCCCCAAGCCTTCCCTACCTTCAACCTCTTTCTCTACCTTTCTCTTTTCTCTCAGTAGCAAAAAAGCAAAACCCAACAACAAACTATATAAATGACTTCGTAACTTCCCAGAGATGGTTTTTGTATGCAAAGTAATGTTCTACACTCTGGAAAAAAATAGAAATGTATTTCTTTCAGCCTGAACTGGGTGGACATAATTGGATCTGCCTCTGAGAGCAAGGAATAGCACCTGTTCACTAACCTCCCAGATTCGTAATCCTGAAAATCTCCACTTTCATCCAGGGCACGGGGGTGGTGGAAACATATCATGGCTACTCTGAAGCAAAGAAGGTTCTGCATGCCTTGGGAGGAGAGCCACACGGGCACAGTTCCGTGTTTTTGGAAAGGGACACCAAATACATGTCATCGCAGTCATGTGGGCCTGGACCAGTTTTCATAGAGGATATGACCTCAAAGAGTGAAGCTTGAATTCCTTCACAAGTTGTGGTTCTGCCAGTTAGCCAGAGTTGTAGAAGTTCCTGTTTCCTTATAAGGGAAGCTTGTCTAAAAGGAATCCTGCTTAATTCTTTGGTCATATGAGTGTTTACATCCTGTCAGGATTAGTACCATTGAGACAGGTCTCATAAAAGTGGGGTGTACTAGGGATAGCTCATTTTTGTTACATCTCGTCAGAGTGAGGATAGCTTATCAGGAGAAAGCAAGGATAAGTTTAAAACTTGTATAGAGATGATCAAAGATAGGTATGGAGGACCACCGAGGGCTCATCAAGGCACAGGAGAGATACAGCTCTCTGCTGCTTCTCATGTGGGAAGAGAAAGAGATTCTAGACATTTGGAGAAGGCGTAAAGTTGGAAGTAGATAAACCAGTGGAAAAGGCTTTCAAACAGGTGCCCCTGGGATGATGGATAAGAGAAGCTTGGCACTCAGACTATAAAGAATATGGTCCAAGGGCCCTAGCCCAGGGATTCTCACACTTGACTACATGCAGGAATCACTGAGGGAGTCTGTTAGGAAGCAGCTTCTGACTCAGCACTCAGCCAGAGTCTGCAGTTCTCGCCAGCTCCCAGGAGATGGTGACTGCCGGTCCAGACACCACCCTTTGAGTAGTGAGGTCCTAGAGGTCACACATGTCCAACATGATTTTCCTAAGAGCAAGGGCAGTCAGGACCATGAGCCAATCTTCTGCCTCTTGGAGCAGAGCTCTCCACCTCATCCTGGTGATCTTGGAAGAGTGAAGAGGTTCAAGGCACAGGATGAGTTTCAACAGCTGCTGGCTTTGGCTACCAGGATTGAGCTTTATGAAAGTGTTCTTTTCCCACGACAGTACAACATGGACTTCAGTGGCACTGAGATACCCTGTGTGGACACCAGGGTAGGTAAGATTGTGTGGTCAGTAGACATCACAGAAAATGCAGGGAAAAGAGCATCAACAATGATGACATTGAGGGAAAGAGCTCTGGAACTTGACTGTTGGGGTTCAGATCCCAGCTCCACCACTTACCAGCAGCATGGACTTAAGTTTCTTAATTTCTCTGTGTTTTAGTTTCTTCCACTATAAAATGAGAATAATGGGCCACACCTCAAGGGCTATTGTGAAGATTAAATGAGCTAGAACAGGTATTTAGAACAGGAACTGGCATTTAGAAAACACCCCCAAAATGCTAGTTGTTATTACCAGTGGCCCTTGAAGTCACCACACACCTCTCCTGCCTCTTCATCTCGACATGTCCACAGCCTGACCTGTCTCAGCCTCTCACCTCACAGTCTGTGCCTCCCACCTCTGAGAACAAGGACCTTCTCTTACTCCCCTCTGTGAGTCTTCTCAACACCTTTGTAGTGCTTTGAGGTTATTGCTGAATGCATCAAATAAAATGTTCTCCATCAGAAAAAGATTGAGATCCTCTTATAGAAATCACTGTACCCCAACTCTCCAAACCCAGGCTTCAGCTGGTATGGCAGCCAAGCCTTTCCACTGAGCTCTCTGGAAGTCCTCAGCCTGATGTATTTTTGGATTGTGTCTCCAGAATATGTCAAAATAGCGTTCCCCACACAAACACGATTGCTACCCCCAGATCCTCGAGCCAGTCAGAGCCGTCACTGGGGCCCCTTTTGGCACCACATTCTTGCAACATGTGGAGGAGGGAGCATTGAAAAGCACGTTAAAGCGGTGGAGTTTACTGCCTACAAAGAAGCACTTTGTGGTCTCAGAGTCCTGTCGCCTAAAGAGTGAGTTACTACTTTTTAGGTAAATGCCAAGATAGGGGAATCTTCCAGCAACACTCTTAAAGATGAGAGAAGCAAAGTGGGAAGAAAACACGTTAGGGTCTCACCCTAAGGTTGGCTTGGCCTGATTTGGGAATTGGATTCCCGATTGTCCTTCCAAACGGATAACTCAAGATACTTAATTGCATCTGAAACCACAACCTTGCCAGTTGTGGGCAAGGTTTATGGACAGAGGGCTGTGAGGGCTTTTTGTGACCTTGGATGAATCACTTTACCTCTGGAACTTGGAGTGCTCATTCATTAAGGGAAGATTTGAACTAGCCCCCAGTTTGGGAATCTAGGTCATTCTAAGAAGATTCCTCCAGCTGCCAAGTTTCCATTTAACATGCTATTTTGGAAATTTGCCACTAGAGGCCACTGTGAATATAGTTTAGCCTTGCAGCTTTTTCAAAAGGCAGAAGCCTGCGGAAGCCTTTCGTGAGTTACTAAGACATGCCTGCTATTTGGTTGTGGAAAGCCAGCAACTGATCAGATTGCCAGAGGGTAGAGTTGAGATGTCCGCCTGGCACAGAATGAGCCTGTAAACGTGCTCCGTTGGCACAGGCCGGCCAACCTTCTTTATTGTCTACGGGACTGGATGGAGGAGCCCTCTGTGCATGGAAAGGTTGGCTGAGTCCTGTGACTGGGTGCTGGTTCTGTAGCGTACCTTCTAAAGGGCTAGTTCCCTCTTGGCTGCTTATTATTCTGCTTTACAGTTGAATTCATTCAGTCAACAAGTAATTTTGGAGCTCCTCTTGTACATCCACCACCAGTAAATATTTTCATAGAATCAGAGAAAGTCAATGAAAAGGAACCTTAGAGGAGAGCAAAAAGTTATTGTCCCTTCTGTGTTTCATGGTCTGTGGATGCTCCTTGTACGTATTTTTCTCTCAATCCCCCAAACCAGCCTCCCGAAGTTGATATCATTATGCCCAATTCCTGGATGAGCAAACTGAAGACCAAAGGCAAGTAGCACAAAGCCTTGTACAGACTGAATGGATGGAATAAAGGCTGGACCTTGCAAAGCTAATAAAAGGCAGGATTGGGGCTTGAATATGGGGAATTTGGATCCCAAGTTCTGCTCTTTTCCTATGATCTCCACCTTTGACATACAGAGGAGGAAGATGAGGTGCAGGAAAAGAGTAATTTGGTGGCAGGGCAGAGGTTAAAACCTGAATCTCCTGCCTTACAGGCTGGGGGTGTTCAACTGACTTCTCCATCCTACAGTGTCCCCAGTCCAAGCTGGCTGGCTGGCCCTAGCCTTAGCTGTCTCCACGCTCCTTCCAAGCAGAGCCTGAACCAGGCCTGTGGAGACGCAGCAGGAGGGAGCGCACACAAATGACCTTCATCAGGATGTTTATTGGACCATAACTGTATTATCCTCACCACTCAGCTAATCTCATAGAAATCACTTTCCTCTCCGTGAGGATCTGGCCACAACTCCATTAAGAGCTGCTGCCCTGCATACCTGTGAGGAAGCTCTTGTACAGCAGAAATGGAAGTGGAGAGGAGGGAGAAGTCATATTTCTACTTCCTCATTACACTGACGGGAGCAAGTGGCAATTTCACATTCACTGTATAAGAACGGCCCTCAAAGGAAAGGGAGTTCGAAGTTCATGATTTTGGGGGCAACATTCGCCTCTGAAGGAAATGTTTCCTTTGTGCTTCCCTTTTTTTTTTTTTTTTTTTTTTTTTTTTGAGACAGAGTCTCGCTCTGTGGCCCAGGCTGGAGTGCAGTGGCGCGATCTCGGCTCACTGCCAGCTCCGCCTCCCGGGTTCACGCCATTCTCCTGCCTCAGCCTCCCAAGTAGCTGGGATTACAGGTGCCCACCACCACGCCCGGCTAATTTTTTGTATTTTTAGTAGAGACAGGGTTTCACCGTGTTAGCCAGGATGGTCTCGATCTCCTGACCTTGTGATCCGCCCGCCTCGGCCTCCCAAAGTGCTGGGATTACAGGCGTGAGTCACTGTGTCCGGCCTGTGCTTCCCTTTTTGAAAGCATTTGTGTTGCTGTTTAAGATCAAATAAGAGAAGGGAAGGAATTTGTGTTTGGGGAACTCACGAGGTGCCAGGTACTTTATACATATTATTCCATTAATCCTCTCTGAAGAGCTGTGGGCACAGCATCACAATACCCCTCTCATAGATGAGTCCATTTCATAGATGAAAGCACCGCCTTAGTTGGCTGGGCCTTGGCAGGGCTGGGCTAGGAGTCTATTCTCTCCCTCTATTGCACTCTCACTTCACACAGGGATGGTTTCCCTACCATTCTTTTTCCCCTTCTCACTCCAGCTGAAAAAATATGGAAACTAGTTTTCAAGCCACGACTAGTTACTGTCTGACTTTGGTAACTTCCTTTCCCAAGCCTTAGTTTTTCCATCTGTAGAATGAGAGGCCCAGACTCTCATTCTAACTGCATCTAGTTTAAACCTCTATGATTTTATAATGGTAGCTTTCTCCCAGAGGGCTCCCAGCACATCCTCATCTCATTGGAATCTCATGCCAACTCTGGAAGGAATGGTAGTATGGTTATATTATTAATCCCATTTTTAAGCTGGAGGAAGAGACCAGAGAACCCGGCACTCTGTTGCAAACTCCCCCACTGGCCCCCGCCTCAGCAGGCCAGTTATCTCCGAGGAGCTGTCAGCAGCAGCTCCCGAGCCTGACACCTGAGCCTCACCCAGGCTCCTGACAGAATTATCAGAGAACTGGGGAAAAAATACTTCCCGTCATCGGGGCAACGGTTCTTAGCCAGAGGTGGAGGAAGCAAGATGTGAAGTGTGTCTGATGAGTTCCTCTCCCAGTGTAGGGTCAGAGCTAATAAAACCCAAGGAAGTCTCGGAGGACTGCTGGAGATGCGAGCAGGCGAGCCCTGGGGGCAGGGCCACTGGGACTTAAGCTTCTGCACAAAGCCAGGCTTGTGGCATTTTGTGCACGTTTCAGTTACCTTCGGCAGCCAGGCAGGAAAATACAAGCAGCTTGGCATGAAAATGAATTTAAAGCTTAAAAGAAAAAAAGTGTTTCACCCTCAGTGGCTTCTCAGGCTGCCCGGGACAGGTACAGCGAGGGGAGGCAGTTCCCAAGGAGCAGTGGTGACAAAGAATCTAAGGCTGGAGTGAAATGTCAGTTCTCTTCCCCTCCCACACACATGGCCTGAGGGAGGGAGGGGTGGAGTCCTGCAGCTTGAGCCGAAGACCCTCACAGCCGCTGGAGCAAGAGAGAAAATCAGCTGCTCCGTCTCCGCCCTTGATGCCAATCGGGAGGGCATCAAGTGTTGGGAGGCTGAGACTTCAGGGTGGGACCTAGTTTGCTTTTAAGCATCTGAAGAAATGTGAGGACTCATTTTCCATTTCCCAAGATGCTCAAACAAGAGGAAATGAGTTTACATTGAATGGAGAGAGAGAGTTCAGGAGGCCTAAGAGTAGACTGGCTGGCTGTGGGGGTAATGTACTTAAATGAAATTAAACCCAGCACAAAGAAAGAGAAGGAGGCTGAGGCTGAGGCTGGGAAAGGCCAGGCTGTGGAGTACCAGGGTAAGAAGGTCCAGTCCCTGCCTTCAGGGCACATCCCCTGCCAAGGGAGAAAGGGAAAACAGGTCCACCACAAGTGAAGAGTTTGGGTGTTCAGTGGAAAAAGAAACTTGGTTAGACTGGGAGAATCCAGGCTAGCTTCTTGGAAGAGATGGTACTTGAAACATGGATAGGATTTGGGCCGGGCAGAGAGGAAATGGCAGGAAGAAAGGCCCAGGGGCAACCATATGGGACTGGTTCCAGTTGGATATACCTGGTAGTGAGGGTGGGGCAATGAAAGGTCACTTTGGTCTTCCTTGTGCCAAATGGCACAGATGGCACATCTCTGCTTATCAATCAACAGAAAGTCAAGGCAACCCATCCCCCTTTGAAGGAGCTGAGGTGAAGGAAGAAAGGATCCAGGAGACTGATTCCAATCAGGGTGTCTATGAGCTCTTGGCTCTAATTGCTGCTTATTAACCAAACAATGTTGATTGAATTTCTTTCCTTCTCTAGACCTCAGTTCCCAGATCTGTAAAATCTAGGCGAGTTGGATTATCTTTAAAGTCCTTTGCAGGACGGAGGCCTCTAATCCCATGACTGACAATATTAAGCTAAACATTGGGTTAAATGTATATGAGGTTGGGGGTGGGGGAGGTTACAGACTGGGATGTCTACACTTGGACATAGTGAAGAGTGGAAGGGTCACAGCCTGGGCGCAGATACTGTGGCACTGGGCTAGGCACTGCAGACGTGTGAGGGGCTCAGATCTGGGCCTGGGCCATGGCAGAGGCTGAGGCTTCTGGATAGGCCCCTGAGCCAGGCCAGGGAGCAGAGGCACTGCCCTAAGGAGCAAAGACAGCAGCTTTGGACACACATGGTTCTAGGTTTGCACCCTGTCTCTGCCGCTGACCTGTGTGAGCTCGGGCAAATTAAATTACTGAACTACTTTGGGCCTTAGCGTCCTTATCTGAAAAGATGGAGCAAGTAATGCCTATTATTCTCCTACAGATTTCCTAGAACATAAACTCAAAATTCACGCTGTAACCCCACTGGACCGAGCTTCTGAGGAGACTGTGTCTCCCTCATCTCTGTCTCCCTCATGGTGAACTATGCACAGCACATGGTACAGAGGAGCACAGTTTTGTTAAGTGGGACAATGAGCTTATTGTGAGGATTAAATATGTGATGGAGGCCAGGCACAGTGACTCACACCTGTAATCCCAGCACTTTGGGAGGCCGAAGTAGGAGGATTGCTTGAGGCCAGGAGTTTAAGACCAACCTGGGCAACACAGTGAGATCTTGTCTTTAAAACATTAAATTTAATTTAAAAAATAAGGTTGAGTGCGGTGGCTCATGCCTGTAATCCCAGCACTTGGAGAGGCCAGTGCGGGTGGATCACGAGGTCAGGAGATCGAGACCATCCTGGCTAACATGGTGAAACCCTGTCTCTACTAAAAGTACAAAAAATTAGCCGGGCGTGGTGGCGGGCGCCTGTAGTCCCAGCTACTCGGGAGGCTGAGGCAAGAGAATTGCTTCAACCTGGGAGGCGTAGGTTGCAGTGAGCCGAGATCATGCCACTGCACTCTAGTCTGGGCGACAGAGCAAGACTCCATCTCAATAAATAAATACATTTTTAAAATAAAAAATAAATGTGTGATGGATGTTAAATTCTTACATGCTTATTGCATGGTGGGTCCTTAGTAAACACATAAGAATCCCTTCCCTTCTCTGTGGTGTTGGTCACAATGTGATAGGTGTTAAACAACAAGTAAACAGCTGAATTCATGACAGATGCTGAATAAATGTTTGGGGGTGGGGAGATAGATAAGATGTGTGTGGTAGGGGAGATTCAAGCCCTGTCTGAGACTGACACGTCGTCACCAGGGGTCCTCATGAAGGAGTCACTATTTTGGAAGCCAACAGTGGACTTGGACATAGTCACCTCACAAACTGGGCACCTACCATGTGTCAGGCCCTGCCCTAGGAGCTTGGGATGCAACAGTGAACAAGACAAAGTCCTTGCCTGCAGAAAGCTTCTATCCTAGTGGGGGAAACAGACAAGGATCACGCTATAAAAAAAAATAAAGGTGTGTAAGGGAAATGAGAGCAACACGGTACTGTGTTGGGCAGTGTGGCCAGGAAAGCCTCTTCAAAGAGAGGGCATTGAGGCAGAGACCTGAGGGGCCTGAGCAACCCAGGGGAGAGTGGTCCAGGCTGAGGGAGTAGCAAATAGAAAGGCCCTGAGGCAGGTGCCTGCAGGGCCAGTGAGGGGTCAGTGTGGCTGGAATAGAGTCAGTGTCAGGGAGAAAGAGGAGATGAAGTCAGGTCACAAGCGGAGCCCAAAGTCCAGCAAGCCCTTTTTCCGCAGAATGAGATGGGAGCCAGGGGAGGGTCTTAAGCAGAGGAGCAACACGACCTGACTTTGGTTCTAAGTGGATACCCTGGTTGCTGTGAAGGTTCTGGTCTGTAGATTGTAAGAACGGGGGCCTCCCTCACTTGGAAAAGCAGGAGTGGCTGGAAGGAAGAGGAGGCCAAGAGAAGTGAGCAGGGAGCTAGTGCCCACCAGGTTGCAGACAGATGCCAGGGCCAGGCAGGGTGGAGGGGTGGATCCTGGGTGCAGAAAGGGCTACTGGGCTGGCCGCAGGAGGACCATGGGGCTTCTTGCCCAGATAGAACATGGACTGAGCTAGCTGACACTGTGACATGGGGAGAGGCAGAAGGGAGGGGCTGCATGGGCTCTGGTTGGGATGGTGGGTCATTAAGCAGGGAGGCTGCCACCCTTCCAGCAGGAATGAGGGACTGGAGACATGGAGAGCCCCGTGGCTGGCCTCTTGCCACACCTTCGGAGACAGGTCCTCATTGCTCTTTGGAACCTGGCCTCGCTGTTATTCATGGAGTTTCTTATCAAGGGAAGAGTCGGATGACCTTGAATCCATCACTCACCCTCTTTAAGCTTTTCAGTAAAAGAAAGAGTTTAACCTGGATGGTCTCCAACCAAGCCCCTTCTAGCATTTCTATTAATGGGTGGAATCAGACACTGCATCTCCGCTGCCTCTCTAGTGCGATGATGGTTTCAGTTCCCGCCATGCCCTGTCTTTCCTTCTCTCCCTGGGGCTACCATGAATAGTGGTGCAGGGTGTTTAGGGCACAAGGGCACCCAGCCGAGGGCATGAGTGGGGGCTCAATCCAGCCCACGTTCTGCCCAGCAAACCGTGTGCCCTGCCTGACTCAACGTTACATTTACCCAGAGTAAAGAATGCCTTTTTCTAGTTTGTTCTAGGTGCAGCACGGGCAGCCCCACTTTCCTGTCCTCTGCACAACCCCGCTTCTGCTCTTCTGTGCCCTTTTCTCCCACCATCCCCAGCCTCAAACAGGGGAGAGGAGGGCAGCATTTACAAGTAGTGCTTCGGGAGGGGTGAGGGGACAGCAGCTGTCTCTTCTGTGAGGAGCTCTGCCCCCTAAGCCCGGTGGTGCTTTTCCTCTCCTTATCAATGCTGTGAGTTGCCTCTCAAAATTGCTCTGCCGTCATTAACACCGTAGATTAGGTCAGATGAGAGCATGTTTGCAGTCTTGGATGGCAAAGGCAAAACGCTGATGCTGATTATTCCAGATCTTCTGGGCATGGCCCCATTCCGTGCTTGACGTTCTTAATCAGAGGGACGAGCGGTAGTTACGTGGCGGGTGGGCCGGGGCCATGGTTGTTTCTAATCTGGCTGCCAGGCGCAGACGGCACGTCTGCAGCACCTGCCAGCCCACGCACTGGCCTGCCTGGACATCACAAGTGACCAGGGTTACTCGGCACTATCATATCTCTCAAAGAAGAAACAACTCCTCCAATGGCAACATCTGTGAAGCTGCTTTTGAACCATCAGCAATTCATTTGAGCAAGAGCTGGGAGCATTTCTCCCCTGGGCCTGATCAGTAAGTTTTGTTTTTTGTTTTTGTTTTTTTTTGAGGCAGAGTTTCACTCTGTCTCCCAGGCTAGAGTGCACTGGCATGATCTCAGCTCACTGCAACCTCCACTTCCCAGGTTCAAGCAATTCTCCTGCCTCAGCCTCCTAAGTAGCTGGGATTACAGGCATGCACCACCACGCCAGGCTAATTTTTTTGTATTTTTAGTAGAGACAGGGTTTTGTCATATTGGCCAGGCTGGTCTCAAACCCCTGACCTCAGGTGATCCATCTGCCTCAGCCTCCCAAAGTGCTGGGATTACAGACATGAGCCTCTGTGCCCAGCTCCTGATCAGTAAGTTTTATGTTCTGGTTGGCCACACAGCGGCAGGGTGTCTTTCAGACCGCTCCTCCTCCAGTGTCCCCTGCTGAAAAGGCTCTGTGCCCAGCGGAGGTTGTGACCTTGTGTCACGGCCCCTCACCTCCTAGCCTCATATTCTACCTCCACCAACCCTGACCCTGTGCTTCAGCCACACTCCAGCCCCCAATCACAGATCTCTGGCCCTTCCTCATGCTGGTCCCCTGCCAGGAATACCTGCACAGCCTTGTCCTCCAGGCAGAAGTTCATCATCTGTAGCAGCCGCTGCGTTGCCAGTGCCCACCGCAGCCCCTAACTTTTCCCACTTCAGTGTGCTCCAGTCCCACACCAGACTGCATTTCTTTGCCTGAGGCTTTCTCTGACTTCTGGAACCTGCATTGCCTCTCTGTGCTGGTTAGGCCAGAAGTGCCAGGAAATTAATATCCTCCAGAAGCAGCCCTCAGCCACTGAGGCAATGACTGGCAGAAGTTGGTATAAACATATCCCAGCATCCTCACCCCTCTGCAGCCTAAGTTTGAAGTGTGTTCTACAGTCTCCCAGAGTTCTGCAGCAGGACTATACCCTAGTTGCCTATAGCGATGACTGGCTTGATAAAGCACCTTTTATTGTCTACCTTCCCTTCCCCGTCTCACCTCTGCCCTCATGAATGGATTAATGCCCTTATTAAGGGCATTATCCCTGAGCTAGGCCCCTTTTTGCCATATTCTGCCTTCCACCATGTGAGGAAGTGTTTGCCCCTCTGGAGGACACAGCAACAAGGACCATCTTGGAAGCAGAGACCTGGCCCTCACCAGACGCCATACCTGCCAGCACCTTGATCTTGAACTTCTCAGCCTCCAGAAGTGTGAGAAATACATTTCTATTATTATACAAATAATATTTATGATTATAAACTATTTTGTTATAGCAGCAGGAACAGACCAAGACACCTCCCAAATGTACTACTCACATACAAATCTTTGTCTCAGGGTCTGCTTCTAGGGGAAACAAACTTCTAAGACCTCAATGTCCATCTCAGTATCACTTCCTTTTTGCAGTTTCCCCTGACCCTGACCCTCCCATCTTCCCATTCCTGGGGCAGAACCATTGGTCACTCTTCTCTGTTCCCAGAGCACACATTTTTTTTTTTTTTTTTTTTTTTTTGAGATGGAGTCTCGCTCTGTCGCCTAGGCTGGAGTGCAGTGATGCAATCTAGGCTCACTGCAACCTCTGCCTCCCAGGTTCAAGCAATTCCCCTGCCTCAGCCTCCCAAGTAGCTGGGATTACAGGCACCTGCCACATACTCGGCTAATTTTTTTGTATTTTTGGTCGAGACGGGGTTTCACCGTGTTGGCCAGGCTGGTCTCAAACGCCTCACCTCAAGTGATCCATTCGCCTCAGCCTCCCAAAGTACTGGGATTACAGGCGTGAGCCACTGTGCCCGGCCTCCCAGAGCCCTTTCTACCTACCTCAACAGCATTCCTCATGCTGCATTGTGGTTTCTCCCTCTTTATGTCCTGGGGCCCCCAGTAGCCTGGGAACTCTTTGGGGATAGATACTGTGTCCTTTTTGCCTTTTTATTCGCTGAGCCTAGGACTGCACCTAGCACACAGCATGTGTCATATACTTACATATCTTTCTTTCTTTCTTTTTTTTGCCAAATAGCCAGCAGTGAAAGTGCAATGACTGAAAGGGAATGGAGTGACACAGACAAGTGTCTACATTTTTCTAGAAAGACTGCCTGGGGCTGCTACTCCAAATGCTGTCACTTTGCAAGGTTACTGGGTAGAACTTCCATCTTACTACTCACTTGCTCAACAACTTGGAATGGCTCCCTATTGTTGCCTTTCCCAACAAGGCCTCATTTCATGGATGACTTTCCATTGTCTGGCCCTATCCTAAGAGAGAGTGAAGCCTCTTGCTCAGAGTCAGGCTTTGGTCTCAACTGCCTTATTTCACATTCTTACTATGCCAGTCCCCAGCTGGGTGATGATGAGTAAGTTACTTAGCCTCTCTGGGCACTGGCTTCCTTACTTATTAAATGTAGATGATATTCGGTTGGTGCAAAGTAACTGCAGCTTTTCCCATTAAAAGTAGTAATATCTCACTTATAAAATTATTTTGAGAATTTAAAATCATGCGTGGTCCCTGTGAATATGCTATAAACCACTGATTTATACAGTTTAAAATGGTAATTTTATGGTATGTGACTAATATCTCAAAAAAAAATTAAGCATGGTTCTGGCCCAGATCTTTGAAAATTAAAGGATGCTAATTATTGTTATGAACAAGGTTTCCCAAAGGCCCTATCACTGGGCCAGGCACACAGCAGATGCTCAGTAAATACTCCTGGAATGAATGGAGAACATATTCCACAAGTATGCTTTGATCATTGTTTATGCCAGGTATGTGGGAGATGGGGAACATAGAGATTCCGAGTTCAGTTTTGCATCCTCAGGAAGGGAAGACAGAATTATTATCGTGGAGTGGGGCCTCCTGACCCAGCCGTGCCAGGCTGTCAGAGGAATTACAGCCTCTGCCCCTTGCTGCCTGTTCCAGGAGGCAGAACCCAGTCCAGCTGATTCCGAGCCATGGGTAAATTGTCCTAGGCAGAGGAATGTGTTCTTGTATTTATCTTTGACTGACAGTATCTGACGTTCTGGGAATTGACTTCAAACAGAATCCGGAGGAGCCCCTTATAGTCCCGCTGCCACAGACAAGGCCCAGAGGGCACAGCTCTGCCCAGCCCAGCACCAGGTTTTTGGCCTCCGCGCCAGCCCGAGGCACATCGGCTTCGATGTGCCAGGCGGTGGATGAGGAAGTGGACGCTCCAGCTCGGCAAAGCTTAGGCTGAGGCTGAGGATGGGCTAAAGTCGAGTCTAGGTGTGCAACCTTACTCAGGGAGACGCCTCTGCGCTGCAACCTCAAGCCCGGGAGGGCAAGGCTGGGCTAGGGAGGGGGATCGAGAGGGGCTTGGCTGGGAAGAGGACTGCAGGAGAGGTGTCCCAACTCTCCCCTGGCTCCCCAAGCACACAGCACGCGCCTACTCGGTGCTGGTTGCGTAGAAGCCCAGGGAGCTCGGGCCGATCTCCCAGTCTGGCTGCCACCAGACTGGGTGGCAGGAGCTTCTAGACCTGGAGGCTGGCTCAGTCGTGTGGTCACGACGGGCGGGGGAGTGGAAGGGCGCTGGCGCGTGGTTTCGGCAGCCGACTTGGCGAGGCCGCTGCTGGCGGGAACCACGGATGGGGGAGGCGCCCATGCACCGACCCCACCTGGGCCACTGGGAAACCGAGGTAGTTCCTCCTGGCACTGGGGTCGCCCCCACACACCTCCCCAGAAGGAGATGTAGGGTCTGTTTCCGGACTGAGACCTGCCCCGAGTAGGGCGCACACTTAGCAGAGACCCTCCTCCCCAAGCCCCTGGGAAGCGATCTTTTTTGCACACCTCCCTCCCACTTATGCCCCCTCTCCGCCCTGCATAGATCTTTCTCAAAAAGGCACCCCTTGGTTCCCATAACCCTCCTCCTCCCCCAGGATGGAGTCCCCTGATGGGAGATAGGGGTGGTGAGTGGGGGCAGGAGCACATGAAGGCGCGCGCGACCAGGACCACTTCTTGCTGTCACCATGTCCCCAGCATCTGGACCGCGTCCCCCGGCCCGCCACGCGCACACACACACACACGCGCACACACACACGCGCGCACACACACACGCTCACACTTACCCTGCGCGCAGACCCCGCCCGCGGCCCCGCCCCGGCCCCTGCGGGCGCCCCCTCTGGCGCTCCCGGGTGGCGGGAGGCTGCGGCTTCGGGCAGATTTGATTTTCCCGCAGCCCGGGCGCCCAGGAGCCGAAGCCCGAGCCGAGGAGGTGGCGCTCTCAGCCGAGTCCTAGCCCCGTCGCCGCCAGCGCCGAGACCCAGGGAGAGGCGGCGCAGCCCGGGCGCTCCGGGCTCCGCGCTGCCGGCGCCCCGCCACCCCCGCTGCCAGCGCCCCATCCAGCGCCTCCCGCCCCTGACGCCCCTCTCCCTGTCTCCTGCATCCCCTCTACCCCTGCCCACAGACGCGCGTCCCTCTCCTGGTGCCCCTCTCCACGACTCCGCGCGTCCCTCCCGGTGCCCTCTCCCCGCGCCCCTCTGCCCGCGTCCCTCTCCGCCTTCCCCGCTGTGGCCCCGCTCCCTGGGCTCCTTGCCCTTCCCCGCTGGGCACCTAGCCTTCTCGCGGCGTCACCCGAGCCCCCACCTCGATCCGCGGCCCCCGCTCCCTCCGCCCTCTTCCCTCTCTCACTTCCCACGCCCCCTCTTCGCGCTCCTCTCTCCTCCCCTTGCCGCCCAGCCCTGGCTCTGGAGTTGGGGGAGAGCCCAGGGCTCCAGTCGCTCCGGAGGAGGCGTGAATCGCGCAGGGATTGACTAATTTGGGGTGGGGGGTGCGGTGGGCGATGGAGCAGCCTGAGGACATGGCGTCGCTGAGCGAGTTCGACTCCTTGGCGGGCAGCATCCCGGCCACCAAGGTGGAGATCACCGTGTCCTGCAGGTGAGCCTCCCGCTGGCCGGGTCCCCTTGCCCCCGGCTCTGGTCGCAGAGCCCCGAGGCCCCTGCCGCTTCGATCCTAAACCTTCGCGCGCCCCCTTGCCAGAGTGTCCTGGTCTCCAGGACTGCCCCCCTGCCGATCTGCCAAGAGCCCCTGTCCAGCTGCGGGTGGCGACCGCAGAATAGGAAGCCAGGCTGGGGTCATATCCCAGAAAGTTTGCGCTCCAGGCTGTTGCTTCGAGGAGCTACCAAGACACAGGAAGAGGGGGTCCAGGCACCCAAGTGGGGAGAGGCAGTTGGCAAAAGGCTGTACTATGGTCTCTGCTCAGGCTATCTCTGATCACCTCATCCCCAAATCACGAAGTGAGTAATATGCCCTCATCCCTCCCAGGCTTCTCCAGCCTCTCCCTTCTATGCCCTCCTCTCTTCTCTCTTTGCCCCTTTGCCCCATCATCCCGATCTCCCCTCACCGCTCTCCCCCACCCCACTGTCCTAGACTCTAGGATTTTAAAGCCTTCCTTCATCGCCATCAACAACGAAATCGACTCCTGGAAAAGGATCAGATTGACTCATTCATACTGAGGTGTGGATACATGATAACAACTTAAAGTGGTACCATTAAAAAAATAACTTGGGTCAAAAATGTTAAGCCAAAGGAGTAGAACACTGATTGTGAAATTGTAGAGTCCAACAGAGGAGGAGGGGGAATATTTTTGTGGGCTACCACGCCCAAATCTTCACTCATGTCACACAGGGTTTGGGGGTAACTTCTCTGTCTAAGAACTGGGTCTGCCCCAGGTTCTCCTAGCTGGGGGGAAGGCTGCCCCAGGCAGTAAGAGGGTATGGGTGGCAAAGGGGGATTTTTCCCTAGTTCAGTCTCTCTGTGGCTGGCCTAGGATCATGTGTTACAACGCAAGCATCACCCACTTTGAGGTTCCCCCACAGATGCCATGCCCCCTACTCCAAATAACTGGCAGCCTTTCTAGAGCCCTGGCTGTGCCCTTGTTCCAAATCACCCATCTCATCCTCTTCCAGGCTGCCCCTCGGTCAGACCCTTCATGAGAGGTAACCTTGTTGCCCCCCAGCCTGTATTACAAAGTTGTGGCATTGATGAGGTGTAGGTAGAGCCAGAGAGGCTAGGCAGGGGCATGAAAGAGGGAAGGACTCAGGGTGACTTTCTCTTGAAGACTTGGAGGTAAGTGGGAGTGAAGGCTGATCTGGTTGAACGTAGTTGTCCCCCTAAGCCAGGCCCTCTGGGGGCTCCTGTAATAGCTCCCAGGTCCCATACACCATGCCTTCAGGATCATCTCCCACCGCCATTTGCATCTTGTCATTACTCTGCTGGGAGATTCTTGATGGCCCATTAGCTCCAGTCTCACTTCCTCAGCCATGAAAAGCAGCACGGCCTCCCCTCCCTTATCCTGCACGCACATCCCTGTGCCTGGGGCTCCCTCCCAGCCTTCAATCATGCCTGTCGTCTTCAGTTGTCTTGGGATCCTTCCCACCTCCAAGCCTCTGAACAGCCCATTCCCCATTCAGATTTCACTCCTCCTTTATCTCTGCAAGTTCATGACCCCCTCCCCCCGAAAAACCTGGCTTCATGCTCCCCACTTCCAGGCATCCTCTCAACCATGAGGTACACAGCTCAAATCACTGTCTTCTGGGTCCCCGGGGCCCTAGGTACTCAGCCTGGGCCACAGGGTCACTCACATACTGAGGATGAAACCTCTAGAGACATCTCAGGTGTGCAGACGTCATCCCTCCCCCCTCAAAGCAACTGTGTAAGCATTTGAGGGCAGGGATTCCCACCCTGAGTCAGACCCATGCACCCTCTACTCCAGTGGAGAGGAAAGGAGATGGAGGGCAGATATTGTGGCTTTGGAGTCAGACACCTTGAAACAGAATCTCTGCTTCACCACTTGGGGCAAACTTTAAGCCTCAGTTTCCCCCACTTGTCAGGTACAAACAATAAGCAGCATGTACTCATGGAGAAGCCTTGTTCACCAAGGTAGCTGGTGTGCTTAGAGCAGTGCCTGGCACTGTGCCAAATACTGTTGGAGGACTTAACTTGCGGGCATAGAGGAGCATGAAGCACCTAGCAAGCTACTTTGCACTTGCTTGGCACACAGTAGGTGCTCAGTAGGTAGCTGCAATGATCACCAGAAGGTGGTAGCACCTGGCCCCTCCTGTCTGCTTTCTGGAAGTAAAGATGTCCAAAGGACTCAAACCTCTTGCATAAGAGGCCTTCCTGGGGGATGTGGTTCTGGGGCTGACTCTGGGTCAGTTCCCTTTTGGGGGACGTGATCCATGAGCTGAGGAAGACCCTGACCTGGGCCCTACTCATATTCTCCAGAAAACCAGAGGTAGGGGGAAGTGGGTTTTGGTGGGGAGGGATGAAGAGGGAGCAGTCACTTAGAACAGAGGGGAGGTGAGAAAACAGTCTGGGTGGCCTTGAAATTGTAGATGCATCTCTTTGCCTCAGCCTGGCCCAACTATTCAGGTTCCAGAACAGAGAGAGAGGAGGAGGAGGAAAAGGAGGAGGAGAGGAGCACAGGGAGGAGGAAGAGATACAGAGAGTGGCTTTCTCCAGCATATTCTTCACTCCACGGTCACCAGTTAAAGAGTCAAGTACCTCCTCCCTGCACCCTGTGGTTAGTGCTATCGGGCCCCCAGGAGAGGATGTTCTGGGATGCTCTGCCTTGAGCATCTAAGTGACACCTGCTGGTGGGCACAGAACAGTAGGGCAGTCAGAGGGGCTGGCAGGGTGAGAACTCCAGAGGGTTTCAGGATAGGCAGCTAGGGTAGAGGGGCCAATGTTTCAGGGAAGATTATGAGTTGCCACCTCTGGCTCCCAGGAACACTTGTTTCCACTTGCCTTCCTCCTCATGAAGGGGCCTACCACTTCCCGCAGCCCCAGGAGCCTTCTGCTCTGTGCCTAGGGGAGGATCTAGCACCTGCTGTGCCCATCCTAGGGCTCAGCTAGCTAAGCAAAGTTGCCTGGCACAGGGGCACATCTGAGTCAGAGCACAGGGCCACCATGGGGCCAAGTCTTCACTGAAGGCAAATGACACTGTGGGATGGATAGTTTCAGGCCCCTGATTCAGGTAGAGTACACGATACTCCCAAACAATTATTTTTACTGACTATAGTAAACTCAGGCCCCAAGATTAGAAAGCCTTTGATTATTTGGCACAATGGTTATGAATGTGAGCCCTGGATTCTGTCTCCTTGGTTTCAAATCCCAGCTGTCTTCCTATGACCTTGGGTAAGCTACTTAAGCTGTCTATGCCTCAGTTTCCTCATCTGTAAAGGAAGCATAATGATCCTTATCAGTTACGAGGCTTAAATGAATTAATCCAAGAATAGCGATTGATGTTGTTGCTTATTTGATACCTGGAAGTTAATAAAAATTTGCCTTTATAGCTGGCTCCCAGGGTCTGTGTGTGTCCTGGAAATCTGATCAATCTAGAGATTTTTTTTTTTTTTTTTTTTTTTTTTTTTTGAGACGAAGTTTTTGCTCTGTTGCCCAGGCTGGAGTGCTAGAGCGCAAAGGCGCTATCTCAGCTCACTGCAACCTCACCTTCTGGGTTCAAGCGATTCTCCTACCTCAGTCTCCTGAGTAACTGGAATTACAGGTGCCTGCCTCCACACAGGGCTAATTTTTGTACTTTTAGTACAGACAAGGTTTCACCATGTTGGCCAGGCTGGTCTCGAACTCTTGACCTCAGGTTATCCACCCGCCTCAGCCTCCCAAAGTGCTAGGATTACAGGCGTGAGCCACTGTGCCCTGCACATCTAGAAATTCCTAGGGGTTGTTTTGGGAGTGAGTAGGGCAGATGGTTTGCGGAACTAGATACCAGTAGACATTGTAAAAAATGTGACGTTAAAGACCCTCCTCCCTTGAGCCAAGAGCTCTTCCTTCCTCTGACGGCCTGTTCTAGACCCTTCCGGACTGTGCGAGCCATCCTGCAGAGTCAATCAAAACTTACCTGTCAGACGTTCCATTATCCAAAGGCCCCACTATTTTTCAGGTCTCCATGCAGGAATCTGGCCCAGCATGTTGGTTAGAAAGAATGATTTGCATTTTTTACATAACAAGAAACCTTTGCACTTGCTCAGGGTCCTGCTGGAGAAGAGATGCACAGTTCCACATCGTGGGTTCCCAAGACCCAAGGAAGATGGGGCGGGGCAAGCTGAAAGCAGCCGATTGCTTAGCCCTGCTGACTGCCCTCTCCCCACCAGCTGGTATGGGGCTGGTGGGCAGCTGTTGTTCTGCCCCAGAGATATTGTTTTCTGCTCTCTGTTCGGGTTGGCGTTTTGCTGCCCTGGAGCCCGAGAGGCAGCCCGGCTCAGGAGCTGTGCCCTGGGCCTCTTAGGAGGGGTGTGAATAGCTCTGAGCGCTTTCTTCTGACAGGCGGGGAGAGGGTGGTTTGGGGGAGGGAGGAGCCTGGGGGAGTGCGGCAGCTGTCAAAGCCAGTGCTAGGAAAAGAAGTCCACTTAGCCACTGAATACACCAAGGTACTCAGGTCAGTGGAGCTAGGGGAATAATAACAGCGGCATTTACTGAGTGCCTACTGCATGCTAGGCACTTTACATTGTATTAGGCTGAACCGTATGCAATTTCTACACTCAACTTTTAAATTTTATTTTATTTATTTATTTTTTTGAGATGGAGTCTTGTTCTGTCACCCAGGCTAGAGTACGGTGGCCCAATCTCTGCTCACTGCAACCTCTGCTTACCGGGTTCAAGCGATTCTCCTGCCTCAGCCTCTTGAGTAGCTGGGATTATAGGCATGCACCATCATGCCCAGCTGATTTTTGTATTTTTACTGGAGACAGAGTTTCACCACTTTGGTCAGGTTGATCTCAAACTGCTGACCTCAGGTAATCCGCCCGCCTCGGCCTTCCAAAGTGCTGGGATTACAGGCATGAGCCACCACACCCAGCCGATCTGTTTTTAACCTATTCAAATAAATAACACCACTTGTTTTTCTTTTGTTTTCTTTCCTTCCTTCCTTCATTTTTTTTTTTTTTTTTTTTTTTTTTTAGATAGAGTCTCTGTTGCCCAAGCTGGAATGCAGTGATAGTGGTAGAGTCATAGCTCAATGCAGTCTCCAACTCCTGGGCTCAAGTGATCCTCCTGCCTTAGACTCCTGAGTTGCCGGGACTACAGGCACACACACCACCACACCTAGCTAATTTTTAATTTAAAAATTTATTTTTATTTTTTAATTTTTTTGTAGAGGTGAGGTCATACTCAGTTGCCCAGGCTGATTGGCTGATCTCAAACTCCTGATCTGAAGCAGTCCTCCAGCCTGTGCCTCTTAAGTGCTGAGATTAGGTGTGAGCCACTGCACCTGGCCTCACATAATACTTTTACATAATTCAAACTAAGATTATTATATTAGTTCTCAATTGCTACATGACAAATTACCACAAACCTAGTGGCTTCGAACTACAGCCATTTCTCATTTCCTAGTTTGTGTAGGTCAGAAGTCCAGGCATGACATAAAGTGGCTTTTCTGCTCAGGGTCTCACTAGGCTGGAATCAAGGCATTGGCAGGGCTGTGGTCTTATCGAAGGCTCTGAGTCCTCTTCCAAGCTCACTAGTGGGTGTCAGAATTCAATTTCTTGCAGCAGAAAGATTAAAGTTCTGTTTTCTTTCTGGTTATTGGACCAGAGTGACTCTTGGCTCCTAGAGGCTGCCCCCAGGCCCTTGCCACATGGCCCCCTCACAGTATGGCAGCTCACTTCTTCAAGGCCAGCAGGAGAATCTCTCCCTAAACTGCTATGACAGAGTCTTATGTAAAGTAACTGTAATCCCAAGAGTGAATATCTGATCACCTTTGTTATACAGCATAACCCAATCGCCTGAGTGACTAACCTATCATACTCCCAGGTCCCGCCAACTCTCAAGGTGAGGAGATTATACAGACGTGTGTGTCAGGAGACTGGAATCTTGGAGGCCATCTTATATTTCCGGCAATCACAATTGCTATATCTTTTAAACTAGGATAGATAGATAGTAGTATTTTCTTTTTGTTGATTAGGAATTTGAGGCTCAGAGAGGTTAAGAGACCTGCCCAAGGTTACGCAGTGAGTACATTTTGGAGAGAGGGATCCAAATCCTATTCCCTCAGACTTCAAGGCCTTGAGGGCTTCTTGAGATTGGAGGTTGGGTTCTCCAGGAGGATGGTGGTGGAGGCCTGAGTACCAACTGTGGTAGGTGTGACCAAAAGGTAGGCACTCTCTCCCCAGGGATGGGAGAGGCCTTCCTTGCTAACAGATGCCTCTGGTTCTGAGCAGCAAACCAGAGAGAGTCACAGGATGGAAGTCAGCCTTCAGTGCCATCCAGACCACACAGTAGTAGCTTACCATCCCTCCTCTCCCAGCTCACAGTTCACCCTGTTCAGACTCAAGGTGATCACTGGAGATGTTCTACTCTTGGGAAGAAAGGGTAGGGAGGAGGCTGGGGAATTAGGCTGGAAAACTCTGGGGCAAAGAGGAGTCAGGCTTGGGTAGGAATGATTCAGATGTACGTAACAGAAAATCTGACTAATGGTGGCTTAAACCTGAAAGGCATTTATTTTTCTCAGATCACAGTGAGTCTGGAGGTAGGTTATATCAGGGCTACTTTGTCAGCTCACTTTATCATCAAGGACCCTGTTGTCTTTCTGTTTTGCTATCATCTTAGCAGTAGACCTCATTGTTACAAAATGGCTGCATCTGCTTCAGGCATCACAACTGCATCCAAAGATAGGAAGCTAGGCACGAGGCCAGAGTCCTTTCTCTGAAAAGTTCTTTTTACCGGGAAAGTACAATCCTTTCCAAAATCTCTCAGCAAACTTTCCTTTCTATTTCAGGGGCCAAAGCTGGGTCTCATGTGCACTCCTAGACTAGGGACAGGGGCCATCTTCCTGGATTTCAGGGAGTCGTCATCAGATCTAAACAATGTGCATTCTGTCAGCAGGAAGAGAGTGGGCAATGTTTGCTGGATAGGCAACCATGGCATCTATGGGGCCATTTGGAAAGCCAGGAGGCTTTCCAAGAGTCTAGAGTTTGCATCTCTGAGGCCTGCTCCTCAGGGTTTCCTATAGTCAACGGACGGTGGACAGTATTAGGTGACTGATTCTCCAAGCACCGCTTGGCTGGACTCATGACTGCCTCTCTTTCTGCCAGTTTGCCAGCCAAGAATAAAAAGGCTTAGTGTGATTTCAAAACATTGCAAGGTTCCCTAAGGTCTCTTCTGCTGGCCTCACACAGACCTCACAGTAGCAACAGGATAGCTTTATACCTTAGGGTATGCAAGAATCCTGACCAGGACACTGAAAGTCAGTGCCACTCCTGGCTTATCTTCTCTGGGATCCTGGCCAGATGGTTTAAGTTCTCCAACCTCAGTTTCTCCATTTGTAAACTGGTGAAAAATACTGGTCCTGTCCACATCCTCTGTCTTTATTGTTCTCAAGACTAAAGAGATTAAGTCTGTGACATTCTATATAAACTGCAATGTGCTAAATCAGCTTAATTGTGGTAATAGGTACCAATAACTGAACACTACTGACACATTCATTTATTTGATAATTGATATTGATCTTCATTTGCTATTGAGAAGCTTTTTTTTTTTTTTGAGATGGAGTCTTGCTCTGTCACCCCTCCCTGGCCAACATGGTGAAACCCCGTTTCTACTAAAAATACAAAAATTAGCCAGGCAAGGTGGTGGGTGCCTGTAATCCCAGCTACTCGAGAGGCTGAGGCAGGAGAATTGCTTGAACCTGAGAGGTGGAGGTTGCAGTGAGCTGAGATTGCACCACTGCACTCCAGCCTGGGTGACAGAGCAAGACTCTGTCTCAAAACAAAAAATAAAAAGAGTCCAGGTGTGGTGGCTCTAGCCTGTAATCCCAGCACTTTGGGAGGCCAAGGTGGGCAGATCACTTGAGGTCAGGAGTTCAAGACCATCCTGGCCAACATGGTGAAATCCCATCTCTACAAAAAATACAAAAATTAGCCGGATGTGGTGGCATGCACCTATAATCCCAGCTACTTGAGAGGCTGAGGCAGCAGAATTGCTTGAACCTGAGAGGTGGAGGCTGCAGTGAGCTGAGATTGCACCACTGCACTCCAGCCTGGGTGACAGAGCAAGACTCTGTCTCAAAACAAAAAATAAAAAGAGTCCGGGTGTGGTGGCTCTAGACTATAATCCCAGCACTTTGGGAGGCCAAGGTGGGCAGATCACTTGAGGTCAGGAGTTCAAGACCAACCTGGCCAACATGGTGAAATCTCATCTCTACAAAAAATACAAAAATTAGCCGGATGTGGTGGCATGCACCTATAATCCCAGCTACTCTGGAGGCTGAGGCAGGAGAATAGCTTGAACCCGGGAGGCAGAGGTTGCAGTGAGCTGAGATTGCACCACTGCACTCCAGCTTGGGTGACAGAGTGAGATTCCATCTCAAATAAATAAATAAATAAATAAATAAAGAGAATTTTGGTCATCATGAAGAGAAGGGAGTGGTGAAGGGTAGAGAGAGGCAGGCATGGAAGCACATTGCTAGGCAGAAGACTACTGAGGTCTCTAAGTGAGAGATGATACTGATGGTGGCATGGGGAGGAGTGAACAGATTTGGGGTACATTTTGAAGTAGAAACATTTAAGACTTGATGATGGGACAGGAGGGGGAATAAGGGAAAGAGAGGAACTGAGTGTGTTTCCTACGTTTCTGTTTGAAGCTGTTGACTTTACAGCAACTCCACAGGCAGGTATGTGACCCCATGCCCAGATGAGGAAACTGAGATGAAGTAGCTTGTCAGGGCCACATGTGGCCATATGGGGACTCCAGTTCAGATGCATCTGAGGCCAGAGCTCCTGCTCTCTTCCCTTGGCCATGTAGTGTGAGAGGGACAATTATTACAATAATTAATAACAATAAAAAAGCAAATTGCCCCAGGAAGGAGAGCTCTTTAAGCCATGTGAAAATTGCTTTTTAGACCTCGGTGAGGTTGCTTGGCAGCGAAACAGAGCACGCGGGTGAGAACGGGATCTGAAAGGGGAGATGGGTAAATGCCAGGGGCTACGTGCCAAGGCCTCTCTCCTAGCTCCCGCCCTGCTTTCCTCCGATTACTTCTGCCTTTTAGGTCTGGGAGCCGGGCAGGAGGAGATGGGAAACCCTCCAATTCTCCTCTTCAGTCATTTGTTTGGGAGCAGCTCTGAGAGGCTGAGGATGGGAAGCAGGACAGTGAGGATAAGAGGGAGCATTGCTGGCCCAGATGGGGCTTTGGGAGACCTTGGCTTTGGTAGTGCAAGCACTCCCCAAGGCACCTTTAAATGAGCTTGAGTTTCAGAGTTCAGAGTTCAAATTTCTGCATGCCTTTTGACAAGCCGGTGACACCAGGCACATCACTCAGCCTCAGTGGCCTTGCCTATAGAATGGGAGCAAAGTCTACTTTCTGGCGTTGATGTGGAATGTAAATAGAGTGTCACAGGCTAGGTACATAACAAAGGACTTGGCACAGATTATATACTTGATGGGTGTCATCTCTCTCCCACCCCGTTTGCCAGATGTTTATGGTGAATTGCTCTATGCAGAAATGGGGTGATGCTGGTCAGTACCTCAGGGGCCTCTGTGGGACCATTAGGATTCCTGTTGTTGTTGTTTTGTTTTTTTGTTTTTGCAATTCCTACACTCAACTTTCTCAACTTTTTTTTTTTTTTGAGACGGATCCTCACTCTGTCGCCCAGGCTGGAATGCAGTGGTGAGATCTCGGCTCACTGCAACCTCTGCTTCCTGGGTTCAAGCGATTCTCCTGCCTCAACCTCCCAAATAGCTGGGACTACAGGTGTCCACCGCCATGCCTGGATAATTTTTGTATTTTTAGGAGAGACTGGGTTTCACCATATTGGTCAGGCTGGTTTCGAACTCCTGACCTCAGGTGATCCACCTGCCTCAGCCTCCCAAAGTGCTGGGATTACAAGTGTGAGCCACCGTGCCCAGCCTTCTGTTTCTTTTATTTATGTATATATATATATTTTTTTGATACAGGGTCTCGCTCTGTCACCCAGGCTGGAGTGCAGTGGTGTGATCACAGCTCTCTGCAGCCTTGACCTCCTGGGCTCAAGAGATCCTCCCACCCCAGCCTTTTGAGTAGCTGGGACTGCAGATGCACACCACCACACCCAGCTAATTTTGTTTATTTTTTGTAGAGACAGGGTCTCCCTATATTGCCCACGCTGGTCTCAAACTCCTGGCCTCAAGCGATCCTCCTGCCTCAGCCTCCCAAAGTGTTGGGATTATAGGTGTGAGCCACCAGGCCCAGCCAGGATTCCTGTTTCTACCTGACCTTGGCTCTCCTGTCCCCACTCTCTCCTCAAGGAAGGCTGTACAACCAGTGGGCAGTGGTGGGCAAGGGTAGTAGGGCTTGGGTCCTGCTAAAGCCAAGCTTTAGGGAGCGGAGAGGGGAGAATATGGAGCATTCTTAGGTGCCATCTTCATTCTCCACAGGCCTTTATTGAGCACTTTTTTTTTTTTTTTTTTTTTTTTTTTTTTTTTTTTTTTTTTTTTTTTTTTTTTTTTTTTTTTTTTTTTTTGAGACGGAGTCTTGCTCTGCCGCCCAGGCTGGAGTGCAGTGGCCGGCTCTCAGCTCACTGCAAGCTCCGCCTCCCGGGTTCACGCCATTCTCCTGTCTCAGCCTCCCGAGTAGCTGGGACTACAGGCGCCCGCCTCGTCGCCCGGCTAGTTTTTTGTATTTTTTAGTAGAGACGGGGTTTCACCGTATTAGCCAGGATGGTCTCGATCTCCTGACCTCGTGATCCGCCCGTCTCGGCCTCCCAAAGTGCTGGGATTACAGGCTTGAGCCACCGCGCCCGGCCTATTGAGCACTTATTGTATGCCAGGCATTGCATTGCAACTTACTATGTGAGTTTAATCTCAGAAAACTCCTGGGAGGGTGGGACTGTTATCACCCCTTCTTTACACATGGGAATACTGATGCACAGAGAAGCTAAGTGACATGCCAGAGGCCATAGAGCAAGTAAGGGACAGAGTTGGGTGTTGCATCCAGAGAGGAAGCTTGAAGTCTATGCTCTTAATGCCCCTACTTTTCACCCAAGGTTGGAGGGATGCTTAGGGTGAGTTGTTGGGAGAAAGACAAACCATCTTTTCTTGACCTTTTTAGACTCATGAATGTCTTTGGGTATCTAATGAAAGCTCTCCAGAAGAATGTATCCATATGTATGGTAGCCATATATACCAATATGCCATACTTTGCATATTGGGGACCCATGACCTCCATTAGGGGTCCTGCTGCAGGAAAATGTTTCTTTCTATGCTGCAGCCAAAGCCTTTGCTCAGTGCATTGATGCAGCACTAATGAGCTTTGTTTAGAGACAACCAGGGATGGTCAGTTCACCCAGCATCTCAGTTCAAGAGCAAACATGTCTCCTCTCTGACTGAGGATTCCCTGATGCAGAGGCTATGTCTCCTGGTCAGACTGGGCTCCCTGAGGGCAGGGTTGTGTCTCCCTCTCAGACTGGTACACCCCAGCCTCTACGCATACCTTTCTTTCTTTCTTTCTTTTTTTTTTCGGTTTGTTGTTGTTTTGGAGATGAGATCTCACTGTGTTGCCCAGGCTAGTCTCGAAATCCTGAGTTCAAGTGATCCTCCCTCCTTGGCCTCCTGAGTAGCTAAGACTATATGTACCCAGCCTCTTTCTTAAGTCCCCCCAGATGGGAAGTGTTACCCTGTGGCCCCTCTTTTAGCACCTGCCAGGGGCTCTCATTTTGCCCTTCCAGTGCTTTCTGTCCTTGCTGTGGCCTTGGAGACTTCTGACCTCACAGTCCAGTGAATGACCGTTTTCTCACTGCCAGTGAATTGGAAATGGTTCCTCAAGGGTAAGCGGGGAGGAGAGGGGCTCTTGGCTCTGCTTCCTTGGCCTTGATTTAAGGGACAAAAGGAGCCAGGCTCCAGGCTGCTGTGCAGACAGCGGAAGGGTTGTATGCTCTTTAAAAAAAAAAATACGTTTTTCCGGTTAAAAAAAATTTCTCTTTGTGCTCTCCAAAGACAGAAAGTGGAGAAAAAGTACTTGTGGTCTGGTCTTGTCTGTGCCCTGGTGTCTCGGGCCCTTCCTCAGGGCGGAAGACCCGGTTTCCTACCCCAGGCTTTTGGCTGTGTGCCTGTGGGCAGGTGACTCGCTGACCCTGGGCCTGGAAGTCCTCGGTGGATCAGGGTGAGGATCAGTGGGGGAAGGAGCTTTACCTCAAAGAACCTTCTGGTGCTGCACATGTGTGTGGTGTTGTCTGTGACTTTGCAGTGGGAGAAACTGAGGCCCTAAGAGACAGTGTCTCAACGTGGTATTTGGACAGCTGCCATCAGAGACATAATAGTGGGATATCTGGGGGGCACTTGTGTAAACATAGCTTCTGGAGCCCTGCTTCAGACCTACACAGCCAGACTCTGGGAACAGAGCCGAGGAACTGCCATTTTATACCCGAAGGCAGGGGTGAGCCCCAGAAGTGCGAGGCCCATTGTTCATGGGGAGAAGCCACCTGTCCAAAGCCAAGATAGGAGGTTTGGCAGGCCCTGAGGCTTCTGTCTGGACAGGCAGTTAGGGAGAGGGATGGATGGAGGCACGTGTGGACAAGGTGTGGGATTAGAGAGAGTGTAGGGTGCAGGGACCTAGGTGAGAGGCAGAAGGCCCTCGAGGCTGAGAGTGGGGAATGGAAGGGAGGCTGAAGAGGGGCTGAGTTGGGGAAGGGACTCAGAAGGGAGCCCTGGAAGTGTGTTGAGGCGGGCTTCTTCCTTGGACCTGCGAGGGTGGAGGTTGCTTGTGCTGTGCTTGTCACCAAGTGTGCCTGAGCATCCACCGGGAGAGTGACGGCTCCGCTCAGCACCAGGCTGAGGACGGCTGACCTCTCTGACAAGGCTGATGAGGCCCCAGGTGCTCCACATATCGAATCTCCACAGCAGCCCTGAACTATTTTTACTCCCCCCACCCCGCTTTACAGATAGGGAAACTGAGGCACAAGGTGAGCAAACCCAGCTTGTCTAACTGCAGAGCCCATGCACTTAACTACTACATGCCACAGCTGAGAGGAAGTGCAAGGCGCTGTCCCTGAGCTTGACCGTGCGCCACCCAGGTGGGGAGACAGAGGCTTCACTCACTCATCTGGCCATTCTTTTTGGTCGTCCTTCATCCATCCAGCTTGCCAGGCCACTACTCTGACTCAGGTGCTAGGCTGGCCTGTGGTAGGGTGGGGAACCCTGCCGTGGAGGCATGCACAGCCCGTGTGAGAGACAGATACACCCATGATTTTGCAACCGAGCGTGTACAGAGTATGTAATGGGGTCCTACAAGTCACAGGGCTGCACACTACAGGCCAGAGAGCGCTCAGGGGAGAGGAGAGGAAGTAGCTGTCCATCAGTGTCCAGGAAAGGCAAAACTGAGGAAGGATAGGAATAGTCTGGAAGGATGACAAGAATAATTTCAGGAGAGTGGAGGAAACAGGGTTTGCTTTATCCTTGGGTGCTGGTTGCCAGGGTGACCCATGTTGCAGGACTCGGTGAGGGTCTTGAGGTCACTGGGCAAGGAGCCAGGTGGTTAGACTCTGTTTCTTAGTCTAGCTGTGCGCCTCTAGCCCACCTGGGAAGTGGGCAGGACCAGGAAAAGCCCCATTTACTTGTCTGATAAGACCTCCCCCTCCCACCCCCCATAACACATGCGCGCAAGCACACACACACACGCACGCACGCACACACACACGCGCACGCATGCACACACACAGGCGCACGCACGCACACAAACACACACATGTATCTAGGCTGACATCCAGGGTCTCACTTTCTCCCTAGCCTGGATATGACCAGACCCGAGTTCTAGAGCCACACTTGGAGGAGACCTAGACCTTGGAGGAGTCCAGTGTTGCCCTTCGGAGTCTCACAGTCCTGATTTGTAAAGGAGTTGGGAAAGGTGACCTCAGAGGTCCTCTCCAGCTTGAACATTCGAGGATTTTATGTCATTGCTGAATTTCATTATAGAATTCAAAGATAAACCTAAAGCGCTTGCTTTAGTAGAGAAGTCCCCCTCCTCCTTACCACTTTCAGCTCCTCACTGTGCCTCAGGTTCCACTACTGCAGAGTCATCTTTGGTCTCAAGGCATTTGTCCTTTGTTTAAATCAGGATAGACACCCCTACCCCCAAATTTAGCACACTTCAGGATGAGAATGTAGGCCCAGGGATGTCAGCCCGCCTCAGTGTGAATGATTGTATGTAGAAGTGGTGTCTTCGGAGACACTGTAGAGTAGAGCTGTCTCCAGGGTGAGTGAAGTAGCAGCCCCTGCTGCCAACTTCTCAGAGCTGCCTTGTGTGTCATTCATCTGATGCTGTCTGTGCAGGGCTGGGAGGTTTATCAGATGGTTTCCAGAGTGACAGCTGACTGGGAGCAGGTCTGGTCTGGTGGAGGGGCTGGTTGGGGCCAGGAGAGAGGTGGTTGCCTGTGGGGTCAGGGAGGCCCAGCTGGGGGCGGCTGCCTTTGGGGAGTGGCCCCTGGATGTAGAGACTGGAGTCGGGGAGGGGTGAGAGTTCTCCAGGGACTGGTTTCCTGAAGCTGTTTGGGAATTCCTCTCTTGGGGGCATCTGTGGGAATCTGCTCAGGGACTGGAGCTGGGGGGATTCATGATTGCTATCTGGGGCTTCCCCAGGCACCAAAGGATGCCATGTGTAGGCCGCAGGTTACTGCTGCGTCTGTCTGTCTGTTGGTTGATCTTTGGCTCCCACCTTAGGGTGGGGGGCATGAGTGGTAGGGTTGATTATGGGGTCAAATTGCCAGACAGACTGTCACTGCTGAGGACTTTGGTGACAGTGACTCAGGGTAAGGCCTCCTGCTAGACCTTTCTGTCTCTACCACTGCTTGCTGTGGGCCACGGCCGCCCTTTGCCTCTCCCTGGTCTTTTGTGTCCCCATCATGGAGGAGAAAGAGGAATAGATCCTCCTCAGGGCCTCATCTAGCTCTGACATTTGTTTGTTTTGTTTTGTTGTTGTTGTTGCTGCTGCTGTTTTGAGAAAGGCTGGAGTGCAGTGGTGTGGTCTCAGCTCACTGCAACCTCCATCTCCCCGGTTCAAGTGATTCTCCTGCCTCAGGCTCCTGAGTAGTTGGGATTACAGGTGCATACCACCACGCCAGGCTAATTTTGTATTTTTAGTAGAGATGCGTTTCACCATGTTGGCCAGGCTGGTCTCGAACTCCTAACCTCAAGTGATCCACCTGCCTCAGCCTCCCAAAGGGCTGGGATTACAGGCGTGAGCCACTGTGCCTGGCCTAGCTCTGATATTTGAAGTTGGCTTTCACGAAGCAACACAGACCAGTGTTGACTGTTTCTTTTCTCTGGAAAGCAGTTCAAGTGGCAGGGGCACCTGTTGGGGGGTTTGGGAGTGGAGAAGGAAGGTGACGAGATCCCTTGGACCTCTGGAAGGGAGGCAAGACAAGGCTGAGATGGTTGGGAAAAGAACCAAGACTTGAGGGCAGTGTTGGCAGGAGCGGCCACACAGGCAGGAAGGGCTTGCCTGGCAGCTCGCCAGGGGAGCAGGGAAGGGGAGACCTGGTCAGCATGGGATGCATTCATGGGTAGGTCTCCTAGCGGCTCCTGGGGCTCAGTCCCTCTAGGACTTCGGAGAGACTGTAGGGCAGAGCTGTCTCTGGGGTGAGTGAAGAAGCCGAGCAGTTCGTCCTCCAGCACCTTCCTGTTGGTTGAGTGCTGCCCTTTGGGAGCATAAACTTTCCAGCTCTTTCAGACAGCCTGCCTGAGAAAGCCCTCAGGCGAGAAATAGACACAAGAGGAAACCATGGGTGTGTACAGGAACTGTGAGGGCTGAGGGGATCCAGGCAGGGCATCAACAGCCTTCAAGACTGATACTACCGTCTCGTTGCACTGATGAGGAAACAGGCTGAGAGAGGTCGAATGACTTCCCGGCCAGAGACTGCGTTTCCACTGGGATGTGTTGCTTCCTGACAGCAGCAGGTCACTGTGAAACGAGGGATACCAGATGTGCAGGATGTAGGCACTTCCCCTCCACTTCCACATCTGTAAGATGGGACAACGCCTGCCCAGGACCAACCTTGAAGGGCAGCATGAGAATCGGGGAGCTCATGTTTGTAAAACAGCGCACTGCCTGACCCGTCACCGGGACTCAGTAAGTGGGAGCCTTTATTGCATGGAGGCAGGACAATGGGAACTTAGCACCTGTTGAAAGACAGTTCTGTCCCCAAATGTTGTGTCCATCATCTTGCTGCTGTGCCGTCCAGTCTGATTATCAGAGCCATGGATTAGCCTTAGTCCCGGTCTTGACCACAGAAGGACGTTATCCAAATGAGTCTACTTCCCCTGGGAGGTGTAATTCATTAATCCATCAGCACAGATGAGACCATCGAATAAACTGGCTGTAAGTAGAGCCTTGAGAAAATGGGAGACTAGATGGATATGTTCTGTTGCTTTATTTTATTTTTTTGAGAAGCAGAGAAGTGATTAAAGGAGAGCTTCCAGAAAGGGCTAAGACACTGGGCAGTTTGGGAAATCGCCCCATGGTGAGAGGCTGTGTGACACAGGGCACCAGGGCCAGGGCACCTACCTGGAGCGCTTGTGGTGATGATGGAGGTGGGAGGTAGGGAGCTCTGCACACCTTAGGCCGGTGAGCTGAGGAGCCTCCAGGGCCTGCCCAGTGCCTGGCTTTTAATGAAGTCTAATAAACGATTGTGGAACTCTTTTGCTTGAGGCAGGCCAGAGGCAGCCTCCAGGTCTCAGTAACAGCCTGAATCCCTTGAGGTCACCTCCTCTCAGCTGGCCGTGCTAACCCCTCCTCTCTCCCCCTCTTTCAGGAACCTCTTGGACAAAGACATGTTTTCCAAGTCCGACCCACGTAAGTCCTGCTCTGACAGTAAGAACGGTAACAATAATAGTGACAACGCTATGACTAATTACAGCGGCAATGCTTGGGCCCTTACTAAGTGCTAACCATGTGCCAGGCGCCGTTCAAAGTATGTCAAGCCTGTTTAATGTTTCGCCCATAGTGTCTGAGAAAGATAACTGCGGAGATTTGACCGTTCCCAGCCCACACGCTTGTGAAGCCTCAACACAACAGAGCAGGCTGGGAGGAGCTGGAGGTCTGGGGCCACAGGATCCCAGAGAAACCAGTATGCCTAAAAGCTCCAATTGGCTGGCGGGTGATCTGGTGGGATGAGCACTGACTTTGGAGTTTCCAGGTTCTAGCCTTGAGCAGTGCCACCCAAGTGTGTGACCTGGATAGGTCTTTGGCCACCTCTGAGCCTGTTTTCCCATCTGTAAAGTGGGGCTGATGATAATCAGAGGCCTCATGAAACTGCTCTGGGCTGTAAAGGAGCAATGTGGGTTTCTGATGCTCTCCCCCACCACACCTCTGCCTGTCCTCCATCACGCCCACCTGTCTACCTGCCTCACGCTTCAGACCCTTGCTGTGGCCTAGAAGCCAATGGCCCCGAGCCTCCTCCTAAAGGTTGCCCCTTCCAGGCGCACCTAGTCTCCCTTCTCCAACGCAACCCCTGTGAATTGGTGCATCTAGAACCCTGTCCAGGCTTGGGGGGCCAGATTCCTAGACTCACTCACCAAGATCTCAGTCACCCCAGGAGACACCCTCTACCCCTACCCAGATCCAATAGTGCTACCCAGGCTGGGTCTGCTGAGCGCCTGCCCATCCAGGATCCTTTTCATCTGGGACCCCTCCTTCCTCTTGGCCTGAGGTATTAATCCATTGTTTCTCCTCTCCCCACAGTGTGCGTCATGTATACCCAAGGGATGGAGAACAAGCAGTGGCGGGAGGTAGGTGCAGTCCCTTCCCACACCAGAAACACCAGCTTGTTCCTGTCTGTCTGCCTGTCTGACTCTAATTCGGGAGCAATTTCCCTGACATGTTTCTAACTGCAGCATCTAAGCCCTGCTGAAGGCTAGCAAGGTATGCAAACCATGGAGTCCCATCCCTGTTGTTGCATGAAGAGACTGAAGACGGAGGGGATGGTTCCTGCCCTCAGGAAGCCCCAGTCTGAGGGGAGACATAGCCATGTCCTCAGGGAGTCCCAGTCTCAGGGAGACGCAGAAGGAGTCCGTGCCCATTAAGAGCTAGTGTGCTGGCTGGAGGCATGAGTGCAGCTTCTAGCACCAGGCCTCAACCACAGCAACCTTCCTTCCCACGGTTTCTGACTAAGGTGAGCGTGGCTTCAGTGAAGTGACTTCCCTGCTCAGAAAATTTTGTTGACTCCCTTCTGCATTGAATCAAGTCCCAGCTCCAAAACCCACCCTGGCTTCCAAAACACACCCCAACCCAGGACGATGCCCTTTGCCAGCCTCATCTCATTTCCAATTCCCTCCCCACCCCCACTCCATGTGCCTTTTGTCCCTTGTAACAGGGAGTAGGGGGAGAGGGCTGACTTTAAAGGGCCCACTCCCAAGAATGGCAGGGACATTTATGAGGTGAATGGGGTCTCCTAGATACCCTCACTCTATTCCCCACCCCGCGGCCAGAGGAATCCTATTAAAACCCAGGTCAAATTCTGTCTCTTTTCTGCTCAGAGTCTTCCCGTGGCTCCCATCACGCAAAACCACTGTGCCTTCATGGCCCCCCAGTCCCCACACGTTGTGACTTCCTTTCCCTGCTGACCTAATCTCCTGACGCTGAGCCCCTCTCCACTCCACTCCAGTCACACGGCCCCTCCCGCCTCAGGGCCTTTTCACCTGCTCTTCCTTTTTCCTGGAGTGCTCTTTTCCCACATGGCTTAGTGGCCCTTCCATGCTTCCCTAAGGTTTTAACTCAGATGTCACCCTGTGGAGGCCTCCTCTGGCCACCCTGTCTGACGTTCCAACCTTCCAACACTTCTTATTCCTCTTAACTGGTTTTCATTTGAGACAGGGTCTTCCTCTGTCGCCTAGGCTGGAGTGTAGTGGTGTGATCACGACTCACTGCAGCTTCAAACTCTTGGGCTCAAATGATCCTCCGGCCTCAGCTTCGGGTATTTAGGACTGCAGGCACATGCCACCATGCCTGGCTAATTAAAAAAACATTTTTTTTTTCTTTTGTAGATATGAGGTCTCAGCATGTGTCCAGGCTGGTCTGGAACTCCTGGACTCAAGCAATCCTCCTGCCTTTGCCTCCCAAACTGCTGGGATTACAGACATATGCCACTCTGCCAGGCTACTTATTTATCTTGTTTGTCATGTTGTCATGTGTCAGCTCCATGAGGGCAGAGATTTTCATCTGCTTTATTCACAACTACATTCGGAGCACCTAGAACAGTCCAGCAGACAGTAGGTGCTTAATACATGGTTGTTTAAAAAATGAATGGATTAGGAATTAGCCAGGCGTGGTGGCGCGTGCCTACAGTCCCAGCTATTTGGGAAGCTGAGGCAGGAGAATTGCTTGAACCCAGGAGGCGGAGGTTGCAGTGAGCCAAGATCGAACCACTGCACTCCAGCCTGGGCGACAGAGCGAGATTCCATCTCAAAAAAAAAAAAAAAAAAAAAAAAAAGAATGGATTAGGAAAGGGAGCTGGGCCTACAGAGGCTGACAAGGCCATGGTGGCTGTTGCCACATTGCTACCTCTGCCTCCTCCCTCCCTCACTGAGTTCTCGCGGGAGAATGTTTTCAGGTGGAAAGAGGAAACAGAGGAAGGGGAACTAGGTGAGGATGCGGGGTCATGGGAGCCTCTAGCTCCTGTTTGAACAACAAAATCTCCCTCCTTTCTCTTGGAGAAGAGGATCTGGCTGAGCAAGGACAAGGTTGAAGTCCAGGAGGTGAGGGGCCGAGGGAGGAATGTTGTTTTCTTCTACGGTGGGAGGTGGGGTGCGCTTGCTGGGCGGCAGAGCTGACGCCAGGCTTGCAGGGGCCTTCATGGCTGCCTGAGCTGGCTGGAGATTGCACTTCCTCCAGGTGATCAGAAGAGGCACGAGAATGGGAGGAGAGGTGATTTACCCAAAGGTGTGGCCCTATTGGCCTTGGCAGCCCCACCCCATGCCCATCTCCACTGACTCCTGGGAGGGAGGCTGGTGGGCTCCTGTTAGAGACTCTGCCTGGGCTCTCCACTAAGAGATGGGTAGGAGGCAGCTGTGAAGAACAGAAGGATGCAGGCTTGTCCCCAGGGTCCAAGAAAAGGGGAAGGGAGGGGGACAGTGCACGAAATGACCGATGCTGAGAGCCTGAGGGTGAGGAGGCCTTCCCAGACTTAATAAAGGCTTAATAAAGTCTTAAATCAAGTCTGAGTGACACTTCAGTAACCCAGGCTTTGTTAATGAATTTCCCTTCTTCGTTGGTGGACTGGCTGGAACTGTCTCCCTCTGCCCCCGGTCCCCAGACTTGGTGGGACCAAGAGGCTGAAAGGGGTGAAGTTTATTCATGAAACGTGTGGGAAGTTCATCTGTAAAACAAATAAAAAAAAGAAAGAAAGAAAACATGTGGAGGCCGGGCTCAGTGGCTCACGCCTGTAGTCCTAGCACTGTGGGAGGCAGAGGTGGGTGGATCACTTGAGGTCAGGAATTCAGGACTAGCCTGGACAACATGGAGAAAACCCATCTCTACTAAAAATACAAAAATTAGCTGGATGTGGCCCATGCCTGTAGTTCCAGCTACTTGGGAGGCTGAGGCAGGAGAATTGCTTGAACCCGGGAGGCAGAGGTTGCAGTGAGCTGAGATCGCGCCACGGCACTCCAGCCTGGGTGACAGAGCAAGATTCTTCTCAAAGCAAAAACATTGCCATTGCACCTGTAATCCCAGCTACTCGGGAGACTGAGACACGAGAATCGCTTGAACCCGAGAGGCAGAGGTTGCAGTGAGACAAGATCGCGCCACTGCACTCCAGCCTGAGTGACAGAGTGGGATCCTGTCTCAGAAAAAGCTAAAAACAAAAACAAAAAAAATGTGGGAAATATTTCCACAGGGGCTGGGCTAAAGTTTACTATTCCACCCTGTCCAAGAGTCTATGCCAATTAAAGCATAAACCAGATTGCTAGGGAAACATTTAGCCTGCTTAAGTGAACTACTTACTTTTGAGGCCTTTTGGCTGCGCTTCATAGAAACCAGGAATGTGTTAATGTCTTCGTGATTCTTGAAGGAAAGTCTGGAAGGGCTCTTCAGAAGGGCACTCTTTGGTGAGCCATTAATTACATTCTGTAATTGAGAGCTGTCTCCATTTGGTTGAGGGTTTCTAATTATCCAAGTCACATCTTGTTACTACCCCCACCGCAGGGTGGAGTAGAGGCCAGACCGGTGGCCTTGGTGTGGAATACACCTGTGCTTGCTCCTGACTCCAGCCTTTTCTGGAGGTGGGACCTAGAGCAAGTTACTTAACCTCTCTGCACCTCAGTTTCCACATCTGGCATCAGAAGGTAACTCCTACCTTATAGGCCTGTAGTGAGGGTGAAACGAGATGACGGAAGTAAAGTGCCTTGGTGCATGGTCAGTGCTTAGTAAATATTCATTATACAGCATCATCCAAAGTGTTTGGGGCCTTGCTAGTTGCTCTTCTCATCTCAGTTAGTATTTGCAACAGGAAGCATTTATGAAGTGCCAGGCAATATACCAGGGGCTGGGGAAGATAGGGAGATGGGTCAAAAGAACAGAGCATCACCAAATGTATGAATTGGAACTAGATATGCAGCCTGGGAGGGGAGACGCATGTGGATGAACAATCCTAAAAGGAAACGGTGAGAAGGGAAGTATGGATGGAAGAAAATGGGAATTCAGGGAGGGAAAGTCGCAGCCGGAAGGCCACATTCAACTAAGGCATTTTGACAGGTCATTTGGATTTTTTTTTAATGGAATTTGAGCCCAAACACAAGCCATTTGCCTGGGGTGCATGATGTGGAGCAGAGGAGGTATGGGTTGGAAGGAACTTTCAAGATCATCTGGCTCAACCTCCTCATTCTACAGATGGGGCTGGACTGGCCTCAGTCTGCGGAGAAGCTGAGTTGAGCTCGGTTTCAGGTTTCAGTGATGTGCGAAGACAAAACCCAGGGGCCCAGTAGCATCCTGCACTGTTGAGGGATGTAATAAAGGGGTGGATAGGGTTCAAGGAAATCAGTGAAAGATGGTGAGTCTCAAGGGTAGCAATAAGAGGGAGCCATTACCACTCCAGGCCTGGGGAGGAAGGGGAATCCTGGTTTCTGGAACCCCAAGGGACTTCCAAACGGGACCAGGAGCCCCAGTGGAGGGACGTAGTCAACTCAGGCAACCTCACTCTCTTCCTGCCTCCTATCTCCTGCTGGTGTCTCCCATTGGTGGAACCTCACTAGGAGACCTAGGGCCAACAGATCACTGGGGCAGTCAACTTGGGTCAGCCTTCCTGGGCACAGAGCAGTGTGGGGAAAGGCTGGGAGTGGAACCAGAGGGGCCAACGGAGGCCGTGCAGCACAGACAGAGGAGCATGGCTGGTGTTCAGGATGTGAGGCTTGCAAGATAGAGGAAGAGTCAATATAGGGAGTTCATGGATGTCAGGCTGAGGACAGCTGGAGTTGTAGAGTGAGAATATCAGAACAGAAGGGTCTGTAAAAATCAAGGAGGCTGACCTCATTTATGAGAGGTGAGCAGGACCCATGCCCAGACTCCAGGAGTGAAGATGGCAGAGCTCAGCCACATGGGCCACCCCGAGGGCACATGCTGTTTCACACAGCTTTATTTATTTATTTATTTATTTATTTATTTATTTATTTATTTTTGAGTGGAGTTTCACTCTTTTTGCCCAGGCTGGAGTGCAACAGCATGATCTCGGCTCACTGCAACCTCTGCCTCCCAGGTTCAAATGATTCTCCTGCCTCAGCCTCCCGGGTAGCTGGGATTACAGCTGTGCACCACCATGCTCAGCTAATTTTATATTTTTAGTAGAGACGGGGTTTCACCATCTTGGCTGGGCTGGTCTTGAAATACCTCAGATGATCCATCTGCCTCAGCCTCCCAAAGTGCTGGGATTACAGGTGTGAGCCACCACACCCGGCCTTCACACAGCTTTTTGTGGAGAAAGGAAGATGCATTTAAACACACTGGGGATAGCCTAGCCAACATGGCAAAACCCCGTCCCTACTGAAAATATAAAAATTGGACAGGCATGGTGACGTACACTTGTGGTCCCAGCTACTTGGGAGGCTGAGTCAGGAGAATCGCTTGAACCCAGGAGACAGAGGTTGCAGTAATCCTAGATTGCACCACTGCTCTCCAGCCTGGGCAACAGAACACGACCCTGTCTTGAAAGCAAACAAACAAGCATACTGGGGATGGGAGAGGGGCTGTCATTCCTTGCTTGATTCTCTGTGCGACCCACAGAGGAAAGTATCAGAAATGGAGAATTAAAGAAAAGTCCAGATTGTCTCTATGGCACTGCCCCTGGATGGAAGACTGCCCTTGCAAATGAACAGGAACCATTCCCGCCACTCCTCCATCTAGTTCATTGCCCTTCAGGAACAAATCACCTCTCTGTTACCACAATCTTGGCTGAGAAATAATAATGCTGTGATCAGAGGGGGAGTCAAGTGCAGGCACAGCACTTTCTCTGTAGTGGGGTTTGCATGAGGCTGCAGATAAGCCAATCCCGGGAGGGATGAAATCTGCTCTTGTGGCCCCTGGCTGCCAGCTTTCAGCTGGTTTTAACCATTTGGATCATTTTTATGCCTTCTGAGAAAACTCCATCTTCCCAGCACCTAAATATGTCACCACATTTCATGAAAATTGACTCAAGATGTAATTTTAGCCTAGAAAATCAAGCACTGTTTGCATCAAGGCGGTCCAGGGCCTGCTGCATGTCCTGGGGAAGGCAGGATGGCCAGGTGGGAAGAGTCCCAGAAATGCTCTCACTGGGAAGAGGGACACGAGAGGGAACCCCTCTAGGTTCCCCATTTGAAAAGTGGGTATGGAGATCCCTACCCCTCCCTCACCAGGCTGCTGTCTTGGCTGAGGGCCTGTTGGAAAAAGAAATGGGAATCACAGTATCTTAGGGTGTCCGGCAGATCACCCCATACCACTGCAGTCATGTGGCCCCAGCCACCACACCCACGTGTCCCTGCCAAAGCGCTCAGTCTCTTTTTTGAGCAAAATTATCCTGTTTAACTTTTCACCAGCAGCTGAGATTGATGGTTCATCTCTAAATATTCTGAACCATCTTCCTCCAGGCAACTAGACGTGTGTCTTCACGTAACCTTGATGCTGTGAGCATGTGTTGGGCACCGTCTCAGTCTGTTCAGGCTGCTATAACAAAAATACCATAAACTGGGTAGCTTATGACCAACAGAAATTTATTTGCACAGTTCTGGAGGCCAGGAAGTCCAATATCAAGGCACCAGCAAATTCAATGTCTGGTGAGGGCCGGTTCCATCTTGCTGTGTCCTCACATGGTGGGAGGGATGAACACACTCTAATCCCATTCATAAGGGCTCTGCCCTCCTGACCTAATCACCTCCCCAAAGTCTCACCTCTGAATACCATCACAGTGAGGTAAGAATTTCAACATAAATTTCGGAGGGACACAAGCATTCAGACTACAGCAGCACCTACTATGTGCTGGGGGATGAATGCTGGGGGTGCAAAGGGGGACCAGACACTGCCTGCAACCGGAGGAGCTCACTTTCAACCCAGGGAGATGATACCAACAACAGTAATGATAATGGCAAACACACGACAGTAATGTGCCAGACACTGTTCCGTTCTTTTTGAGATGGCATCTTGCGATGTTGCCCAGGCTGGAGTACAATGGCACAATCACTGCGCACTGCAACCTCCACCTCCCGGGTTCAAGCGATTCTCCTGCCTCAGCCTCCTGAGTAGCTGGGATTACAGGCGTGCGCCACCACGCCTGACTAATTTTGTATTTTTAGTAGAGATGGGGTTGGTTTCAGGCTGGTCTTGAACTCCTGACCTCCAGTGATTCACCTGCCTAGGCCTCCCAAAGTGTTGGGATTGCAGGCGTGAGCCACTGTGCCCAACCATAGACACTGTTCTAAGTACTTTACCTGCATTAACTCAATGAATCCTCACAACAGTCCTATGAAGGAGGTATTATTATTATTGGCCCTATTTGACAGAGGAGGAAACTGAGGCTTTTTATATCACCATTTCCTGTCCCTTTACCAACCTGAGCACTCGTCCTGGACAGCATGTGTCCCCGCCATCCCCTTCTGCAGCCCAGAGCATCATGGGCTGGCTCCTTCCACACAGGGGCTCGCCCTAGATCATCACTGTCCTCCCTGCTGGCCTCTGCATGTTATGTGTCTGCTTCTGAGGATTGCACATCTAGCGACACTACCCGGTATCCCGCTGATCTTTTGGCAGGTGTTTTTGACTTAATTCATATTGAGTTTGGGGACTTCTGTATCTTTCTCCATGAGTTGCTGTCCAAATAGCATTGCCAAGTTCCCTACCTCAGACTTGGTGATGAGTTTTTGAACCTAAATCTGTGATTTCACATTTATTGCCATCATGTGTCGTTTGTTGGATTCAGTCCGTTGTTACAGTTTATGGAGACCAAGGTGAATTACGATTGTGCATTCAGCATCTTGGTCATGCCTCTTGGTCCTGGGTCAGCTGTAGTCCTCACCCACACAGATGACAAGGAATTGAATGGGATGGAGTGCTGGGTTCCTCCACTACAGACCTTTTCTCAGATTGACCTCAGTTTTTTAATTGATCTTTGGGGTAGGTCGTTCAGTTACCTATGTGCTGTATTTTCCCATTTGGTGCCTAAAGACATCATGAATAACAGTCAAATGTATTTGTCAGATAAGGCCTGAACTTGATGTCCAAAACCCTGGGTTTTCATACCAGCTCTGACATTTACTAACTGTGTGACCTAGGTGAGTTATTCATCTTCTCAAGTCTCAGCTTACTAATCTATAAAATGAGGCTGAGAGACCTTCGTGGATAGACTAAGGTAATGCTTGTGAAAATGCCTGGAAATATTAACTGCAATCTACAGTCGACCTGGGCTCTCCATAACAGTGGGAAAGGCCACCCTTGGAGGTCCTGTGAACTAAGCCAACCCTGGTGGCACTGGAGCAGCGGCCTGAGTGGTGCCATGCATCATTCTGAGGGGCAGGGTGTTCTAGGTGGAGGGAACAGCAAGTGCAAAGGCCCTGAGGCGGGAGCAAGCTTACAGCATTTCAAGGACAAAAAGAAGGCTGGTGTAGTTTGAGTGGTATGAACAATGAAGACAGTGGGCAATAAAGTCACAGAGGTCATCAGTTTCAGATCCTGTAGAGGCCATAGAAAGAGTTCCAATACTGATCTAAGTGTGATGCTAAGCTATTTGAAGGTTTTATTTTGTTTTGTTTGAGATGGAGTCTTGCTCTGTTGCCCAGGCTGGAGGGTAGTGGCTCGATCACGGCTCACTGAAACCTCTTCCTCCCGGGTTCAAGCGATTCTCATGCCTCAGCCTCCCAAGTAGCTGGGACTATAGGCATGCGCCACCATGCCCGGCTAATTTTTGTATTTTTAGTAGAGGCGGAGTTTCACCATGTTGGGCAGGCTGGTCTTAAACTCCTGACCTCAGGTGATCCTCCCACCTCAGTATCCCAAAGTGCTGGGATTACAGGTGTGAGCCACCACGCCTGGCCTATTTAAGGGTTTTAAGCAGGGGAGTGATGCAGCCTGGTTTATGTTTCAGAAAGACCACCCTGGCCACTGTGTGCAGAGTGGACTGCAGGGGAAAGGGCAGAAGCAGGAAGATCATTTGCAGTCTTGTGGAGGTTTTGGAATAAGACTGTGGTGGGCAAGGACACTGGGGATCCAGTTTGTTCAATGCCAAGAGTTTAAATCTGAAATGAAATAGCCTTCTGCCTGCCAGGCCTTGAGCCCAATTTAGGCTCCCTGTTGACCTGGCCTTGGTCATTCCACACAGACCATAATCTAAAGATATAAAGGAATGAGTGGACCATCAGCATTGCTAAGGCACAAAGCGGAAGGCAGGCCTCTCTAAGAGGTGGACTCCAAGGCAAGCTTGGGGTTGTCTTTCTGGACTCTCCCCTTTTTGAAGAGAAGTCTGCCTCTGCAAAGAGAGGTCCCTCCTGAGGCTTAGGTCACTTGGAAAGCCTTTAGTGGCCTTTGCTTTTGTCATGCAGCTGAATTTTCAGGGCTCTGACTCCCCGTGATCAGGGTTAGGCAGTCCAGGGCCAAAGCTTTACTTTAGGGACTAGATGGGTCTATGGGCACCAACTCACAGTCTTAGGGTTAGGGCTTTAAAACCTGCTTTGGCACAGTGAGGTGTTGTCTGGGATGTCCCTTCGAATCCTGACTTTGCCACTTTCTCCTTAACCTCTCTCTGAGCCTTAGTTTTTTTCATCAGTAAAATGGGATCCCAATGCCTGCTTAGTGGACTGTGGTAGGGACCACATGGCAGAATCACTTAGCAGTGCCTGCCTGTGCTCAGGACTTGTAAACATTCTTTTTATTATTATACAGTACCATCAGGCAAGCTGTAAAGAGGCTGTATCCCCTTTCCTGCCCCTCCTTAAATAAGAGGGTGACTGACATGCCTTCTACCCTGTACAGTCTCCTCATCAGCAGCACCCCATTGTCTCCCTTGGCCCTCACCACACCCAGATGAGGAAGCAGAGCTCAGAGGGATCCTGGCTTCGCTCAGCAACTCAGCTAGAAAGTGGCAGAGCCGGGATGTGAATGTGGTTTTCCAAGTCGGGGTCCCTGGTTTTCTCCTCTGCCCAGGCCACTGACTTTCAAAGTAGGCTTCTCTTGTTTGTTTGTCTGTTTGTTTTTGAGACGGAGTCTCACTCTGTCGCCCAGGCTGGAGTGCAGTGACACAATCTCGGCTCACTGCAACCTCCACCTCCTGGGTCCAAGCAATTCTCCTGCCTCAGCCTCCCGAGTCGCTGGGATTACAGGCACACACCGCTACCCCTCGGCTAATTTTTGTATTTTTAGTAGAGACGGAGTTTCACCATGCTGGCCAGCTGGTCTCGAACTGCTGAGCTCAGGAGATCCGCCTGCCTTGGCCTCCCAAAGTGCTGGGATTACAGGCATGAGCCACTGCACCCAGCCCAAAGTGTGCTTTTCTAGCCCCAGGATTTGAGGGTGGCAGCTCCAGGACCAACCGTGAATGTGTGTGTAGCCCCTGCCTCCCTTTCCTCCTTCAAGCAGAGGTGTTCATTATTTCTGTGTAGTACATTAGACATGAGCCTGAGATTTCATTTGAAGAAAGGAGTTGGCTTTTCTAGTAAACCCTGAGTTCTAGGCCAGGTCCCCTGGTGGCTGATAGGTCTATTTGCTTTTCAGTGTTAGTGTCCAGGTGCACTTTAGAGCTGTGGCTGAGCTGTTGAAAGTGTGCACTCCAAAGTCAAGTTTAAAAATGGGCCTGCCACCTGCCCAGCTGGGGGATCTCGGCTGAGCGCTTAGGCTCACAAGCCTGCTGTGAGGAGTAAATAAGCTAATTCGTGTAAAGTGCCTGGCCTGCAGAAAAAGCTCAATAATAGCTCTTCTTATAAGAAGCCCTAAGTGAGAAACTAATGCTTTATCTGGAGGAAGCAACCATTGACAGTATCATTTCAGACATCGTGATGCCATTGGGCAGGAGTTATCAATGTTTTGGGGTGAGCTGGGGGACAAGTCCCAGGGCCCCCTCAATGATGCTTGGCTTCCTTTAGGGTGGGGACTGCTCAGGCCCCCCACCCTCTACAGTCAGACCTTGGGCTGGAAGGCTGGGGGTGGGGACAGGGCGGAGGAAAGTGTTCTGTTGGTAGCTTGGCAGCCAGGCTCATCGTAAAGGGTCATTCCCCAGGAGCTGGGATGATTGAACAGATTATCTGGAACAATGGCTAATTAGGAACTAAGCTTTTTTTTTTTTTTTTTTTTTTTTTTGTGACGGTGTCTCGCTCTGTCGCCCAGGCTGGAGTGCAGTGGCCGGTTCTCAGCTTACTGCAAGCTCCGCCTCCCGGGTTCACGCCATTCTCCTGCCTCAGCCTCCGGAGTAGCTGGGACTACAGGCGCCCACCACCTCGCCCGGCTAGTTTTTTGTATTTTTAGTAGAGACGGGGTTTCACCATGTTAGCCAGGATGGTCTCGATCTCCTGACCTCGTGATCCGCCCGTCTCGGCCTCCCAAAGTGCTGGGATTACAGGCTTGAGCCACCGCGCCCGGCCTGGAACTAAGCTTTTTGGCAGTAAATCTTTCATTCTAAGCTTGGTGAAGTTTCACACCCTACCCTGGTCTCTGGGCGAGATACGGAGGCTTCTCTGCCCAGGCCTGAGAACCGGGAGCCTGGGCTCCCCTAACTCAGGGCCCCTGTCTCCACCTCTGCCCTGCCTTACCTGGAAGCCATAACAAAACAGGCAGCCATTTGGGAGGTCACCGAGCCAAATAAACGAAAGGTGCCAAGGTCATGGCTCACTCCCTGTGATTTTAGGCAAGCGCCATCTCTCTCTGGACCTGGTTTTCCTCACTGCAACAAGGAGGGGCAGCCACAGAATTCTGGACTCCTTCAGTGACGGAACCAGAGAGAACTGTCCAGACCCAAGATGGTGGCCCGCCTGGCATGGCCAGATCCTCCCTGCTCCGCCAAATCCCCAGGCCCTCCTTTCCTGTCCACAGATCTCAAGCCACTCTTCCCAGCCCCTGGGCGCCCCCACCTGGCTCCTGTTCCCAGGGCTAGCCGTGGAAAGCATTCCCTTTTTCCGTTTCTATTTGAGTCAGGTAGCTTTCTGGCCTCTAATTTTAATCCTGGTGAACATGATTCATGAGGGGCCAGGGCTGGGCTCTGCAGCGAGGCTTTTAGAATCCCCAATTAAGGAGCCATCAATAATATATGAAAAGTGTAGGGGGAGTTATGGCTGGGGAAGGGTGGGAAGCTTGTGAGGTGGAGAGCAGTCTGTCAGCTCCAGCCTCCTATCCCACTGGCACAGCCCCTGGGGGCTTTGCAGCTGGTGCATGGCTCTGAAGCTCCATCCAGCTGTAATTTGTAAAAAGGCAAGAGCTGCCTAAATCCAGGGCTGTGAAGATTGTTCAGGCTTGCGGTGAGACACCCATGCATGCCTGAGGTAGGGGCTGTGGTGAGCACGAGGGATGCTCTGCCTTTCTCACTCCTGCGAGTCCTGGCCCTTCCTCACCCACCATGGGTTGCCTCTGGGAGGGCTTCTCTGGCCTCCAAGAGCTCTTTTCCTTCATCAGTAAAGTGTGGATGATAATAATTTCATCTCCACGGGGTCATTGGAGGGATTACATGAGATCATGGATGTGTGGAAGTGTTTTGAAGTTGAGAAGTCAGGATACCAAGCAGAAGGAGGAGGAGGAGGAGGATCGGGAGGAAGAAAGAAACCTGAGCAGGGGTGTCCACAGACTTCTGGGTGACCCAGGGCTCCACTCAGCGCTGGGAGCCCCACCGGCTGGGTTACTGTCAGCATCCGTTTTCTAATGAGCTGTGTGACCTGGTCAGAACAGCCCCCCTGCCCACCTTCTCTGCCTTTGTTTTCTTATGTGTTAATTGAGAGGATTTGGTTCCTTCCAGCTCTAAAATCAGGTCTTAGGTCAATTTAGGTTTTTTTGGTGGTTGTTTTGGTTGTTTTTTCTTGTTGTTGTTTGTTTGTTTGTTTTTGAGACAGGGTCTTGCTCTGTCGCCCAGGCTGGAGTGCAGTGGCGTGATCACGGCCCACTGCAGCCTCAAGTCTCCTGGGCTCAATTGACCCTTCTGCCTCAGCCTCCCAAGTAGCTGGGACTACAGATGTGTGCTTCCATGCCTGGCTAATTTTCTTATTTTTTGTAGAGATGGGGTCTCACTATATTGCCCAGGTTGATCTCAAACTCCTAGGTTCAAGCAATCCTCCTGCCTCCCAAAGTGCCAGCCCAACTTGTTAATATTTTTAAAAGGAAATCACAGGAGAGTTGAGGACTCTCTCTCTCCTTCTCTCTGTCAATCTCTCTCTCTCTCTCTCTCTCTCTCTCTCTCTCTCTCTCCCCCCCCCCCTCCCTCCTGTCTCTCTCTCTGTGTGTGGGGGCTGCAGGGAAAGGGATAGAGGTTGGGCAGGGTGTTAGGTCAGGGACACTCACGTTATCACCTGATCTATGGGTCCACCCAGACCCACAGGAAGTGTTAACAAGGGAGCCGGCACAGTAATCCCAGAAGTTCAGAGACTGCGCTAGGGAGTAGAGAAGCTATAGGGATAAAAATTGTCAGACCTAGTCCCAGCCTCCATTCACAGCATAAGCCTCTTACAGGTTAGTTACCACCCAGGCTTGCCATGGCGATGGGAGAAGGCAGTGCTGCTCTCTGAGAGGGAGGTAGAGGGCCTGCCTGGTGGGGTCTGTGGTCCTGGAGGGAAGCAGCCCCTCCCAGAACCATGGAACTGAGGCTGGGCAGGAGTGGGAGGAAATACCCTAACCTCTGTCTCTTCCAGTCTCCCATCTGCCAGTGCCTCCCACTGGCCAAACCCCACTGGAAGCCACAGGTTGAGGAAACAATAGTGATCCTGTTCAAAGGGAAGCAATCTCCTGTAGGATGAAGATTGGAGCTGGGGTGGGCAGCAGGCAGCAGCACGAGACTCTCCAGCCTCCAAATCAGCCCAGGCCCAACTGCCAGCCCCAAGAGCTCCCTGCGGGCTGGGCGCCTATGTCTTGACAGAGGCTGGCCCCTCCTGGCCCCGTAGTTGGATGTGGGGCAGGAAGACCTTGCTTGCCCAACCTGGGTTCTCAACCTCAGCCCTGCTCTGGGCTTCCCTCTGAGGGTGGTCTGGCGACACAGCTGCCTACCTGCCCCATACATCCCAGCTCTTCTGTGTGGTAAAGTCCCAGGGAGTCACCTAGTTTAGTCTCCAAAGAAGTTTCAAGTCTGCCCCCACTTTGAGGGTCTCACTGGAACTGATGGTATGTAATTAATGCTGCTTAATTGATATTCATGGAGCTTAGTCATAGAGGTTTTCGGAGCCCTTGGGAGCATCTTTTGGGGCATGTCAGCCTTTTCCACTGAGTTTTGTTGCCAGGAAGAGAGCCTTTCAGAAGGCAAATTCCCTCATTTCTAGGCTTCCTTCTCATTTGTACTTTTTCTTTCCTTCTGCCCAGTAGGAGGCCGTCCCAGCCCCGGGAGTCAGGGAGGTCCCCTGTCACCTCCCCTGTCACTCAGCCTCCTGCCTAGTTTTCATCCCTCAACCTCCCCACTGCACACTTGCCCACCTTCCCTAACAATTCTCTAGGGCTCTCTGCATCACATCCTGCATGCAGATCTCTGGGTATCCGTCAGCCTTTGTTCATCAGAATTCCTGTGCTTACCAGTGTTTGGTGGTCTGTGAGCAAAGTGATGATCCCTCACTCCCAGTATCCTCAGAGCCCAAAGTATGGACAGAGGGCTCAGAAAGGCTTGAAAGCATGGACTGTCACGCCCAGGGAGCTGGCAGAATGAACAGGGCTGGCTGCGCTCCGTATTACAGGTGGTGGGGGGTTAATCCCCCTGCTCCTTCCCTAAGCAGGATTTGCTGTACAGCACTTAGATTGCATGCCTTCCTGTGGTTCCCAATGCTCGGCTGCTAATATCTCATCTCTCCAAGTCCCTTCTGGCTTGAAAACTCTATAAGTCTATGCAGAATGAAATACAGCCGCCAAAATGATTTTTTTTTTAATGTCTCTTCAGTTGTGTTCCTGCCATTATTAATGGGGTGTACATTGGGCCTGACGGGACTTGGTGGCTTCTCAGATTTTAAAATCCAAGTTTTAGCATTTTTTCCCCTTTGTTATTCATCCAAGTAATGAAGGCTATAAAACATCTCCAGTAAGTTCCCAGATTGTGGATTTTGCGGTTGTTTGTGATCTGCATGTCTTAACTACCTCTGAGTCTTAGTCATCTTTCACTGTCCAGCCTAGCTCGTGTGCCCCTTTCCTGCTCTAGGAGATATTGGGAGTGGGCTTGCAGTGTCCTGTTTCCGGGGGAACTCCATTTTCTTCTTAGGCAAAATCAATCTCTAGGGTATTCCCCTCTATTGAAGCTGCAAGTGCCATTTTAAAAGCAGCCTTGTCATCTTCCTTAATGGGTGTTTTCCTTGGAGCCTATGCTGGGGTTGGGGCGGGGTGGGGAGGGAAACTGCATAAAGGATGCCTGCTCCTTCTGGGTTGGGGCTTATCTAAAATCCTGCTAGAGGGATGCTTTGAGGTTGTTGAAGGAGGAAGGCAAGTGTATTGAGAGGAAGGAAGTCAGTCCCTTCCTTAAAGGAGGATTTTCTCAAACCTGGGTGTTTACCTGGAATATTTTGCAGGAAAGCCATTAAGAGACATGTTCCTTTTGTCTGAAGGCAGGAGGTATTCATCAAGAATAAGAGCAAGAGAGGAGAAAGCAGGAACTCTTTTGGAACGGGGGTCATGCACTGTAAGATTGTTACGGAATTTAGGGGATGGGAAAGGGACCCAGTCATATTCAATTTGATGTCCTCTCCATTGCTTGACACACACTGGGACTTGCATAAATGCTTGTGAAGTAAACCTCATCTGTATTTGATTTTCATAGTGCTTGATGACTCCTCACAGTTAGATGCAGTAGAAATATAATCGGCTTTGGAGTTAGATATACTTGGGTTTAGGTCCCAGCTCTGCCTTGCTGTGTGATCTTGGGCAAGTTACTTAACCTCTCTGATTTTTAGTTTCCTCGTGTGTAAAATACCTCACAGGATTTTTGTGATAATTGAATGAGATAACTTAATGATCCATTAACCTGGTGAGCATTTAGTAGGGGCTCAGTAAATGTTAGTTTCCTTCCCTCCTCCTGCTATATTCTCATTTGTTAGTGGTTCTCAACTCCATCTGCACATTATGATCGGATGGATCACATTATGATCCCCTTTTTAAAGGGAACTTTTTTTTTTTTTTTTTTTTTTTTTTTTTTGAGACGGAGTCTCGCTCCGTCGCCGGGGCTGGAGTGCAGTGGCCGGATCTCAGCTCACTGCAAGCTCCGCCTCCCGGGTTTACGCCATTCTCCTGCCTCAGCCTCCCGTAGCTGGGACTACAGGCGCCCGCCACCTCGCCCGGCTAGTTTTTTGTATTTTTTAGTAGAGACGAGGTTTCACAGTGTTAGCCAGGATGGTCTCGATCTCCTGACCTCGTGATCCGCCCGTCTCGGCCTCCCAAAGTGCTGGGATTACAGGCTTGAGCCACCGCGCCCGGCCTAAAGGGAACTTTTAAAAAAGCAGTTGTTCAGGCCCCACCCACTGAGATTTGGATTTAATTGGTCTGTGGTGGGGCTTGAGCATGGGTATTTTTAAAAAGCACCTGTTAAAGCATGTATTTTTTAAAAAGGTAAAATCATGACTACCACACAAGTATAAAATTAGCATGACAAATATTTATTATCAAAGCTTGTTAATTAATGAGGAAACCAGTAAGATGTTGCAACCAGTTCAAATAATTCAAACAACACACACATATAGACGATCAGGAATGCTGAAATGAATTTACACATAGATGCAAAATTGGTCAATGTCCATATGGCACAAAATGTTTAAAACCGCTCCTTGTGCATTGTATGTATTCAATAAACAGCAGCTGTTATGATCTAAACTTGCGACTATGTATCAAATGCTGTGTTAGGTCCTGGGCTGCAAAGATGAGGAGAACTTGGATTCTCCTGCTGCTTGAGAAGCTCACAACCTAGAGGGGTAGAAAGAGACTCCGTAGATCATTATCAGGTCGCGCAGTAAGTGCAGCCTTAGAGATGCAGGAGGACAATGGGTGCACACAGGAGGGGTAGGGAGTTGGAGAACAGGATGGCCAGGGAGCTAAGGCTCCAAGCATTAGGAATTAGCACATGTGGGGGGGCCCCTTAGGAGGCTGCCATGGTAGTCAAGGTGACCAGGTGAGAAAGTGATGAGGCCGGACCAAGGCCACAGCAGAGGAAGAGATTTAGCAGATGAGATTGATTGGAACATGAGGTTGACTCGCCAAGGGAGTGAGGGACAACAAGATGCCAAATCTAGTGCTGCATGTTACCTGGAGTGGGAGCTTCCCTCTCCAGTGAGATGGAGTCTTTCTCTGTCGCCCAGGCTGGAGTGCAGTGGTGTCATCTCAGCTCACTGCAACTTCCACCTTACACTGGGTTTAAGTGATTCTCCTGCCTCACCCTCCCAAATATCTGGGACTATAGGTGTGTGCCATCACGCCCGGCTCATTTTTTGTGTGTGCGTGTTTTTTTTAGTAGAGATGGAGTTTCACCATGTTGGCCAGGGTGGTCTCAAACTCCTGACCTCAAGTGATCCACCCGCCTCAGCCTCCCAAAGTGCTGGGATTGCAGGTGTTAGCCACCATGCCTAGCCCCTTTGGAAGTTTCTAACTTAATTCAGGGTAGAAGGGACACTCAGGGTAAGTCCCAGGTAACCCAGGGCCTCATCTACCACACGTGTGAGGGGCCCATGTGCTGGTGTTTTCCTGGACTGCAGAGCCCCATCAAGGAAGACTGACACTCTGACACTCAGGATTATTAAAAAGAATAAACAGCCCATTTAAAATATTTTGCTTTGCACCTGCCTGTCTTACTGGTAAATATTGTAACAAACAGCACCCCTGCCTTCATGTAGCATACAATGTGGTGGGTTTTTCGTTCATTTGCTTTTGTTTTGAGAGACAGGGTGTCTATTGCCCATGCTGGAGTGCAGTGGTGTGATCATAGCTCACTGCAGCCTCACCCTCCTGGGCTCAACCATCCCCTCACCTTAGCCTCCTGAGTAGCTGGGACCCCAAGTTCATGCTACTATGCCTAGCTAATGTTTTTCGTTTTTTAATTGTGGGAAATAAAAGCACATAGCATAAAATTTTCCATCATAACCTTTTTTTTTTCTGTTTTTGAGATGGAGTCTCGCTCTGCTGCCAGGCTGGGGTGCAGTGACATGATCTCGGCTTACTGCAGCCTCCACCTCCTGGGTTCAAGCAATTCTCCTGCTTCAGCCTCCCAAGCAGCTGGGTCTACAGGCGTGCGCCAATACACCCAGCTAGTTTTTGTATTTTTAGTAGAGATGGGGTTGCACCATATTGGCCAGGACGGTCTTGATCTCTTGACCTCATGATCCGCCCGCCTCGGCCTCCCAAAACCTGGGATTACAGGCGTGAGCCACCGGGCCCAGCCACATCATAACCATTTTTTTTTTTTTTTTTTTTTTTTGAGGCAGAGTCTCCCTCTGTCCCCCAGGCTGGAGTGCAGTGGCTGGATCTCAGCCCACTGCAAGCTCCGCCTCCCGGGTTCACTCCATTCTCCTGCCTCAGCCTCCCGAGTAGCTGGGACTACAGGCGCCCGCCACCCGGCTAGTTTTTTTTTCTTTTTTGTATTTTTTTAGTAGAGACAGGGTTTCACCGTGTTAGCCAGGATGATCTCAATCTCCCGACCTCGTGATCCGCCTGTCTCGGCCTACCAAAGTGCTGGGATTACAGGCTTGAGCCACCGCGCATAACCATTTTTAAGTGTACAGTTCAGTAGAGTTACAAATGTATTTGCATTGTTGTGAAATAGGTCTCTAGAACATTTTCATCTTGCAAAACTGAAACCCTTATCCCATTAAACAACTCCCCCTACACCCCTCCACCCTGCCCCTGGTCACTGCCATTCTACTTTCTATGTCAATGAATTTGGCCACTTTAGATACCTCCTATAAGTGGACACATACATTATTTGTCCTACTGTGACTGGCTTATTTCACTAGCACAATCTCTGCAAGGTGCACCATGTTGTAGCACATGACAGGATTTCCTTCCTTTTTTAAGGCTGAATGATAGTCTATTGTAAATGCAGTGGTTTTGAACGTCACCTCTTAGCCCCTCACCCCTTTTTTGAAACAAAAATTTTGCTCAAAATGTCTACTGTATTGAGCAGATACAAAAGAGAGCTGCTTTGATGGGATGGTTGGCCTGGACTCATGCCCACTCTGCCCTCCTCTATGGCCTGTGGAGCCTGCAGGAGACTTGGATCCCAGTGGACCACCACCTAGCCCAGTGGTTCTCAAAGCGGAGTCCCCAGACCCACAGTATCAGCATCACCTGAGGACTTCTAAAATGCAGATTCCAAGGCTCCACTCTAGACCTACTGAGTCAGAGCTTCTGGAGTGAGGCCCTCCACAATCTGTATTTTACCAAGTTCTCTAGGTGATTCTGATGCCCAAAGATGGGGAGTGACTTGGCCTAAAGTCATTTGCGAAACTGATTGGGATTCAATTATTGACTGCCTATTATGTACAAAACTCTAGAATATCAGCTGCAAGGGCAACCAAGACAATTCAGTCTCTGAATTAGTTAGCTATTGCTGAGTAATAAATCACCCCAGAATTTAGTGGTTTAAACAACAGGCAGTAATCTGAGTGCAGCTTTAATGGGTCCTCTGGCTCAGGGTCTCTCTCACAAGGTCACAGTGAAGGTGTTGGCCAAGGCCTCAGTCATCTCAAGGTTCAACTGGGCAAGATTTGCTTGCAAGCTCACCCACTGGTTGTCAGCAGGATTTCAATTCTTATGGATGGGCAGATTGACAGCCGCTGTTCCTCACTGGTGTTAGCCTGGGGCCTCCTCCTTTCCTTGCCGCCCTCTTCGTAAGTCAGCTCACAACATGGCAGCTGGTTTTATTAAGTGGGCAAGCAAGACAGAGCAAGAGAAGGTGCCCATACGGAAGTCATCGTTGTTTATAACATAACCTTGGAGGTGACATTCTATGACTTGTGCGATACACTGTTCAGTACAAGTGTGTCACTAGGTCCAGCTCACATTCGACAGGAGGTGATTATGCAAGGGCATGAATACCAAAAGGTGGGGATCTTTTAGGAGGTGGTCTCCTATGGTCCCTGCCTCTGCCCTTGTGTTTGCAACTGGGGAATCAAATAAGTACACACCTAATTGTGGAATCAATTCTCAGAATGGTGGTCATGGAGTGGGCACAAGTTCGGGGAGGCTCAGAGAAATAAAATTCTCTGGTTGGAGGAATCAGGAAAGCTTCCTGGAGGAGGTGGTATTTACATCAGGCCTTGAGGGAATGAGGATATGTCACTGGCAGAGACAGGGAGGCCAGGTGAAGGGAAGGGCCTGCTCAGGTATGAAGACCATCAGCTTGCATGGAGATGGGGAGAAGCCATGTGGGTTGGAACCATACTGTACGTGCCTTCCACTGTCAGATGGAAGAACTCATGCTTTGATTGGGAGGGAATGGATGTCAGGAGCCTGGAGAGACAGGGCTTTCATAACTGCCAGAACCAGGACTAAGGGGCTCTGAGCCCAGTGCTCTCCCCGCCCTACCAGCCCGGTCCTGAGGTTTACCCTCCAACTTCTCTTGCAGTTTGGGCGCACCGAAGTCATCGACAACACACTCAATCCCGACTTCGTGCGCAAGTTCATTGTGGATTACTTTTTCGAGGAGAAGCAGAACCTCCGTTTTGATTTGTAAGTGGAAGATGGTTGGGGGAGGTGGTAGGAGCTGAGATATTAGCGGGAGCCCAGGTTGGCCTGGGATAGAAGTGGCAATTAGCTGAAGTCTGCCTGCACCCTCACCAGGAGAGACAAATTTAACAGTTTGTCTCAGTTAAGTTGGGGATGGCATCAGGCAAGCTTCTTGGTGCCGGGGAATGTCTGCTGAGGAAAGATCCTGAAGGCTACTCTTGGCTGTGCCTCTGGGAGCCCTTTTCTCCCCTAGTAACCAGGAGGGAGCCACTGGCTGCTTCCTCTGCCTAAGCGTGTTCTGGGAGAGGGTCCCTGCAGCCTCCCCTCCCGCAGAGGTGGCCTGGCTGGTGGGGCTCAGGCATCTAGCATCCATTGGAAGACGAGAGTGCCTTTCTCCTGACATTAAAGATCAGGGTGGGATTTCAGGCTTGGTAAACAGGCCGGGGAGTTTGTGATGTTGTTTTTATGGGGTATGGGATGGTTTGAAAAGTCTTTGTCCCACAGAAGAGTGGTCAGAGTGGGAAAGAAGGGGGTTTGGCACCTTAGGGAGCAAAGGAAAGAATGCAGTGGAAGGAAATAACTTTGGAGGGAATGATGGGAGGTATTGAGGCCGAGGAGAGTCAGCACAGCCCATTGTAGAGAAGTCACCTGGTGACATTTTGAAGAGGGCTGATAAGAGAATGACCATCTCTCAGCAGGAGTCATCTGGGCCTGGCATGGCTGTTTGGCCACAGAGATGCCAGTGGGGGGGCGGGGGGAGATGCTGGGGGAAGGTGGCAGGTGAGGCTCCAGGTGAGCAGACCCCAGGTGAGGGGAGGAGGCCAGCTGCATCACGCTGCCTGTAGACGGCTGAGGTGAAGGTGTTAATGCCTCCCTCCTTCTTGAGTGACCAGGCCCGTGGGCAAGCTGGGCAGGCCTGGGTAGGGTGAAGCCATAAGGGAAGGTCAGAAGCAAGGTATTAGCACCACGGGCAGCCAAGGCTTGGCTGCAAAGAGCAAAGATGGGAAACTCTGTAAGTGAGGGGAGCGAAAGGTAAGGTGGCTCAGCCACCTGTGAACCAGCCGGGCGGACAGAGTTCACTGATTTAATTTTTTCCATTTTTAATGAGGTGTAACATACACATGGTGAAGTGCATAAATCTTAACGCCTACTCCACGATGCATTTTTACATCCATTTCCACCCCTCTAATCATCACCCAGCTCAAGGACAGAACATGTCCAGCACCCAGAAGGCTCCCTTTCATGCCTTCCAACAATTACTCCTGGAAATATTCACTGCATTGGGACCTGTTTTTGGGGGACAGGGGCCCTGACTCAACTTGAGAACCCAGGCAGGATTGGGCAGAACATCCACAGCTACCTTCATCATTTCTCTGTGTTCCCTGCAGATACGACGTTGACTCTAAGAGTCCCGATTTATCCAAGCACGTGAGTTCTGCCAGTGACCGCTCAGCAATTCCACAGTTTCTGAAATGCCATCCTTCGGGTGGGCCCGGGGCTTTGTTGGGATGGAATGTGTGTCTGAGGCTGCGCCCTGTCATTTAAGGGCTCTCACACTTCCAGGAATTGGGTGATGGGGGAGGTGGGATAGCTGTGAGCAGAGTGGGTGACACTGGTTTCTTCTGTTCCCTGGACATGCAGGATTTCCTGGGCCAGGCCTTCTGCACCCTTGGAGAGATTGTGGGGTCCCCTGGGAGCCGCCTGGAGAAGCCCCTCACGTGAGTGTCTGGGTTGCTTTCCCAGTGGTGGGTCAAGTTCCTGCCCATTCAGCTGGGGGTTGGCTCAGGGCGGGGGGCAAAGCAGTCAGCTGACTATGACTGGCATCTGCAGGGTTGTTAGGAATAAAGAGACCCCACGCATCACTGCTCTCATGGGGCTTCTAATCCAGGTATTTCAGGGGAACCCAGGCTGGGTTATTAGAGCCCCATCTCCTGGGAAGGCTCAGGAGGGAATAGACTAGACACCATATAATCTATTCCCACCCTGACCCCTATCATAGTGTGGAAGAAGAAACTGAAGCCCAGAGAGGGGAAGTGACTTGCTCAAGGACACACAGCTAGAAAGAGGGAGAGCTGGGATTTGAACCCAGGGCTCTACACACATAGCATATTCCTAAGATTGTTCACAGCTTGTAGGCCAGAGCTGGCTACAGTGAGGCCCCTCCCATCCCATCCTGTCCCTGGCAGTCCCTGAACTTAATTTGCTTTTAGAAAAAAGCTGTTGCTCTGAAGCAGGCTCTGGGATGAGGAATCCCAAGGCTTCTCACAGTGGAGCCTGAGGATGTCTTCAGGGGCAGCCAGGGCTGGCCAGGTGGTAAGGGTGACCTCTCTTGTCCCTATTTCTCAGGAAGTCCCGGGGCAGGGCCCATGCCTGTATAAACAATTCTTACCTTTCCCCACACTGGGGAACACTGGTCACCATTTTTTGGTGTCCATGTTTCTCTGGACGGCCACCCTCACACTTTGCATTTAAATAAACTAATTTAACTGGATCCCGAGCCTTTTGAATATTTTAGGTTGACACTCATGGGCAGGGCCCAGGAAAGAGAGGGCAGACTGGGATGGGCATCCAGGCCACAAGGCAAAGAGCCCAGGAAAGAGAGATCATTAGCCCCCCGCTTGCTTCTGCCAAGTTCCCACTGGACGCTGTCCCCTCACCATGATCAATCATTGCAGTGTGAACCGGGCACGGTGGCTCACACCTGTAATCCCAGAGCTTTGGGAGGCCAAGGCAGGTGGATAGCCTGAGCTTAGGAGTTCAAGACCAGCCTGGCCAACATGGTGCAACCCTCTCTCTACTAAAAATACAGAAAAATTAGCTGGGCGTGGTGGTGCACACCTGTAGTCCCAGCTACTCGGGAGGCTGAGGCACGAGAATCTCTTGAACCCAGGAGGTTGCAGTGAGCCGAGATTGTACTACTGTACTCTAGCTTGAGCAACAGAGCAAGACTCTGTCTCAAAATAATAATAATAACTGCAGTGTGTTGTGTGTGTGTGTGTGCGTGTGTGTGTGATCTCTCTTCCAGATCCTTGCCCGGGACCCCCAGTAACTCATGGTCCCTGGGCTCCTGGAAATGTTTCCTTGGCTCCCAAAAGGTCTCATCTCTGGGTTCCTAGAAAACAATGAAAATAGCTATCATTTATTGAGAACAAGGGGAAAACCCCTGTTTTGGAGGCCTCTGTAGCTTATAGAATTTGAGGGCCTCTTGAAAAAAAGGATACAAAATTCACATTCATATTTGGTAGGCCCCTCCCTCTTAGGACATATTTCTAACAATTTTTATTCATAATTTTATATTCTTTCTCTAGGAACATCTGCCCCTGTGCTCACTTCAGTGTTAACCATGTGCTAAGTGTAGCACACCCATTAGCATCTGCTCTTTCCAGCAGCACCCCCACCCAGGGCTTTACGTGGGTTGCCAGGTTGGAGATGCCCTACTAGGGAGGGTGTCTGTGCTTCCCAACTCCCAGCTGCCTGGGTCCAAAACCACTAGTCATTTGGGTCTGTTTCTTGCCTGCTGTCACCTGGTCCACCGTTGGTGACAGGGAACTCTTTCTGGGGGTGGGGGAGTATTGAGGGAGGCTTGCTATGGAGACAGCTTTTGAAACTGAGGCTTAAAGGACAAGCAAGATCTAAAATAATAGAGGTTGGCCGGGCGCAGTAGTTCATGCCTGTAATCCCAGCACTGTGGGAGGCCGACGGGGGTGCAGATCACCTGAGGTTAGGAGTTTGAGACCAGCCTGACCAACGTGGAGAAACCTCATCTCTATTAAAAAATACAAAAATTAGGCCGGGTGCGGTGGCTCAGGCCTGTGATCCCAGCACTTTGGGAGGCCGAGACGGGCGGATCACGAGGTCAGGAGATCGAGACCATCCTGGCTAACACGGTGAAACCCCGTCTCTACTAATAAATACAAAAAACTAGCCGGGCGAGGTGGCGGGCACCTGTAGTCCCAGCTACTTGGGAGGCTGAGGCAGGAGAATGGCGTAAACCTGGGAGGCGGAGCTTGCAGTGAGCTGAGATCTGGCCACTGCACTCCAGCCTGGGCGACAGAGCTAGACTCCGTCTCAAAAAAAAAAAAAAAGAAACAAAAAACAAAAATTAGCCCGGTGTGGTGGCGCGTGCCTGTAGTCCCAGCTACTAGGGAGGCTGAGGCAGGAGAATCACTTGAACCCAGGAGGCGGAGGTTGCAGTGAGCTGAGATCATACCACTGCACTCTAGCCTGGATGACAGAACGAGACTCCCTCTCAAAAATAAAATAAGATAAGATAAGATTAAATAAAATACAGAGGTTGATGGCAATATTGGAGGGGGAGGTGGACCTTTTACCTCATCAAATATTTTATGTGTCTTAGTTTAGTTGTCTTCCTGACTAAACCCTGTGAAAATCTCCTGTTTACTGGACACATATTTTGGGCCAGGCATGAGGGTCGTCAGTATTTTGCTTGTGAAATCTGTGTTAGTTCACTGGGGCCGTTGTGGCAAATGCCACAAACTGAGTGGCTTAAAAAACAAAAATGAATTTTCTCACAATTTTGGAGGCTAGACATCAGAGATTAAGATGTCAACAGAGTTCATTTCTTGTGAGGATGGCTGTCTTCCTTCTCATCTCTGTGTCTTCACGTTGTCATCTCTCTCTGCACCTCTGTGTCCTAGTCACCTCTTCTTATGAGGACACCAGCCATTAGATTAGGACCCACTGCCATGACCTCATTTTACCTTAATTACCTCCTTAAAGACCCTATCTCCAGGCCGGGCACGATGGCTCATGCCTGTAATCCCAGCACTTTGGGAGGCCAAGGTGAGCAGACCACCTGAGGTCAAGGGTTCAAGACCAGCCTGGCCAACATGGTGAAACCTTGTCTTTACTAAAAATACAAAAATTAGCTGGGTGTGGTGGTGCATGCCCGTGGTCCCAGCTACCCAGGAGGCTGAGGCAGGAGAACCACTTGAACCCTGTAGGTGGAAGTTGCAGTGAGCTGAGATCGCGCCACTGCACTCCAGCCCGGGTGACAGAGCAATACTCTGTTTCAAATAAAACATAAAAAAAAAAAAATAAAAAGAAAGACTCTATCTCCAAATATAGTCCCATTCTGAGGTCCTGGAGATTAAGATTTTAATACATGAATTTTGGGGGATACAGTTCAGTCCATGTCATGATCTCATGTGATTCTTCCAGTAGTCTCCCCATCTCGCAGTCTGGATGCGGAGGCTAGAAAGGGAGAACAGGGGTTCCCAAACTGCAGCAGGCACCAGGGTCACCACAGATTGCTGGGTTCCACCCCGCAGTTCCTGATCCCGTGGGTATGGGCTGGGCCTGGGAATTTACATTCCTATTAATAACGTTCCTAGGACATGCTGGTGCTGCTGGTCTGGGCATCCCACCTTGAGAACCACTGAGGGAGAGGAATTTGCCCAGAAGAAGGGCTCTGCTTGCTCTGGCCTGTGACTTTGATCCTGTTTCAATGACTTCCGGAGCAGCTGCTTGTCTCCAAGCATCTGGATGCCAAGTGTGCTGGCCTGTCTGGATGGGGGTACTCAGCTCATAGCATGCTCTCTCTTCCCCTCTCTCCACAGGATAGGTGCATTCAGCCTGAATTCCAGGACGGGCAAACCCATGCCAGCCGTGTCCAACGGGTAGGTCACCAGACATCTCTGGCCCTGGAGTCCTTAGACATTCAACCAGCTCTGCAAAGGGGGCCTCAGAGTCTGGGCCTGGTCCCTGCTCCCATCCCTGTGAATCTGGCCCTGATCCAGGGGACAGAGAGTCCAAGGTTCCTCCTTAGGCACCCAGGCTCTTGGCCCTGAACAGAAGCCCCGACTTGGCAGCGAGCCCCTCCCCCATTCAAGCTTGAGTTTGGGCATCTCAAGCCCGGGTGGCTCCTGGGACTTCAGGGAGAGGGTGGGACTTACAGGTGGGGGATGTCTAGGGGGATGTCTAGGAATAGCAGGGCTGGGCACTCTCTGTTCCCTTCCTCTCTCCCTGACCTGGTTTCTCTGGGCCCCCAATCCCCACCCTTCTCTCCCCCTCTTTCCTCCCCTCTCTTTATCCTTTCCCCCCGTTCCCCTTCCTTGTTTTGGCTGCTGGATGTCCGCCTCTTCCTCACCACAAAGTAGATCCAGCTGAATCCCCACTTTTCACGTTTGCTCGTTTGCTAGCCAGCTGCGGTGGGCCAGCCTCACTCCACCACCCTGACCATCTGGTTTCGGCTGGTCTCATGCAAATGTGGCCAACGCAGAGCCTCCCCCTCCTTCCCTCCCCTTCTTTCCCGGTTGGGGAGTTCCCACCCTGGCTTCTTTCTCACGCCCACTCGCCCACTGGGGCTGGGGGTGGGGGAGTGCAGGGCAGGGAACCTCTGCCTGCAGGGGCCTCTGCAGAAGGGCATTTTATTGGGGTAAGCAGAGCTCCCCTGGCCTTCCCTGAGAGCTGTCAGGAATTGAGGTTGCAGCAGCTGGATATGCCACTGGGCCAGCTGCAGGTGGGGAAGGGGCCTCCAGGGGGCCGGAGATGCTCACAGCCCAGGGAGAGCATGAATGCTAATTCACCCGGAGAGTAGAGAAGCAGCAACTGGGGAGGCAGCGGGAGGCAGACAGAGATACAGAGACAGAGAGGGAGAGAGAAAGGAAGGCCAAGAAGGTGGGAGCAGGTTGGGGCTGGAGAGGAGGGAAAGAAGGATCGGAAATAGAAGAAGGACTCAGAGGCAAAGAGAGGAACAGATGGAGAAACATGGGGCGGAGGAGGCTGGCGTGGAGGATTCTATCTCCCTGGGCAAACAAATCATGTCTTTACTACCATGAAGGACTGGACCAGGGGGTGGGGAAGGGCTTTGAGGCACTCAGCTCAGCTGCCCAAGTCTAGAGGGACAAGCTGGCAGGCACTGTCCCCTGTCCGTGGCAGGGGATGCCCCAGATGTGGCCCCTGCTCTGCTCACCTGATTTGGAGAAATCTGGGCTGTCCTGTCAACGCCCCAGGGCCGGCTTCCCTTCCTCCCCTGCCTCCTCTGTTTGAGAGCCTCTCCCTCCAAGAGCTGGTGCTGGGAAGAGCTCCATCAGTGGTTCTCAAAGTGTGTTCCACAGACAGCATGCTGGTGGCCCTGTGGCTGGCCTGAGGTGTGAGGCTGGATTTTACCAGCATTGCACAATTGTGAAGCAAAGGGTGCGGGGAGGGGGATGCTGCTCACTGCAGACCTTCTCTGTGCCAGGCACTGTGTGGGTATATACAGTCACACTCATTATATAGGGGAGAAAACTGAGGCTCAGAGAGGTACAGGAATGAGCCCAAAGTCACAGAGCTACTGGACAATCCGACATTTTCCTCTCCCTCCCAGTGGCCCCTCCCCCACCTCTGGCTTAGTCCCAAGCATCGGAGTGGGCTGGGCTGGTGCCCAAAGCCCATCTAACCAGGGGAAGAGGTGGTTCAGGTCCCCTGGGTGGAGCCCCAGCTGAAGAACTTGCCCTCCTGGAGGGATGTGCTGGGGTGGACCGACTTCACGGACCTTGACCTGGTTGCCCATTTCACTGGGGAGCTGCACAGTCGGCTGGGATCTCTCACTCCCAGGGAGACCCCAGCCAAGGCACTCAAGGGGACGTAGCCATGGGAAAGAGCCTGGGCAAGCTACCAGCGAGGGTCCACCAGCCCTCCTGCCTTCCTGCCTCCCACGACACATCAGAGTGGCTCAGAGCTGGACTGTCCTGGGACTCTGGGGGTCAGCTGGGTGTGAGGCGGGGTGGCTAGCCCATGAGGTCTTTTGCCCACAGAAGTGGTCTTTGGATGGAAAGTTTGAGAACCACTGGTCTGGAAGCCTCCGGGTGAGTCTGGATGCTTTTCCAATTCTAGGACTTTCACTGCAGGCACTACCCTTCCTGGTGGGCTCTCGGGGAGCAGGGGGTGGGGCAGCTCCAGGCTTGGGGACCCGGCCCCAGGAAGCAGTGCACTAGGCCACACTGCCACAAGGATTTCGGGAGACTCTGTCTTCTCAGGGGCTTTGGGGCAGATCGGCTGGATGGTAGCGGGAGGGGGAGGCTGGGCAGGGGCTGACTGAGGGAGTATCAGGTTTATGGCTCTGTCTTTGTCTGGCTTTCCATTCTTTCATCTTCTCCTCTCCCAGTGGTGTCCCAGGAAAGAAATGTGGCACCATCATCCTGTCCGCTGAGGAGCTCAGCAACTGTAGGGTGAGTGGCAGAGGACTCCAGCACAGGACGTGGTTGGGGTGGGTGGTGACAGAGTGCAGGTTGGCCTCCCTGAGCCCCTGGAGGGAACCAAGGGTAGACAGGGCTCCTGAGGCTGACCTGGCTGTCATAGAATTCTGCAACATCGGTGCTAGTGGGTGTTTTCCCTTTTTATAGCTGAGCAGACTGAGGCCCAGAGAGGAGAAGGAACTCACCCACAGTCAGCAGCAGAGCCCAGCTGAGCTCTGTCCCCTGGCTCCCATGCCAGGGCTCCCTCCCCTCCCCATCACGGCCGCCACTCACGTGTCCTTGAGCCGAGACTGCCTTGGCACCAACACTGTGGCAGCAAAGACCTTTTCAGTCTTGAAGGAAGCCTGGGTGCTTGACATTTAGCTGTCATTTTTCACTTTCATCTCTGGAGTAGGGTGACGCCCTGCATGGGGTGAATGGAGTGTGTCTGTGCGCGTGCATATGTTGGGAAGAAGTCTGCAGTACCAGGCAGCCTTGGTCTTGCTTTTCCTGTAGGACTGTTGGGGATCAGGAGATGGGGACAGCTGAGCACACCAAGAAGGGGCTCAGGGGACCTCATGATTAACAATAATGATAAAGTATCATAATGGTGATGGTCAGTATTTGTCAAGAAATAGGCACTTTACATAAGTTATCGCTGCTCTTGACAATCATCCTAAGAAGTAGGTACTAAAATGTTACTCCCATTCTATGGATGGGGAAATTGAGGCTCAGAGAGGCAAAGTCACCTGTTCAAGGAAGACAAGCAGCAGAGCCAAGATTCTACTCCAGGTCAGCTTGATTCTAAGATCTGGGCTCAGCCCCGAAACCGCTGCTATCTTAGGTTACTAAGAGTGGCTATAAAAGTGGGAAAGTGGTGGAGCTTGGAGAGAAGAGGAGGAGGCTGGGACAGACGCAGGGAGGGGCAGGGTGCAAGCGTAAACAAAGCCTGGGCTACCCTGGGAACACAGCTTCCCACGGGGCTGGGAGGGATGACCAGGAGAAACAAGATTTTCCTACCTTCCTGGGAGGTCAGTGCTACGGATCAGCTGTCGATCAATATTTACCCTACTAGAAATTTAAACAGAATTTTAAAAAATGTATGTATTAATTCCTTTAAAAATAACAATAGTTGAACCCATTATGGGTCAACATAAATAACATATATTTTGAGGTCGGGTGCAGTGGCTCATGAGATTGCAGTCTCAGCTCACTGCAGCCTCTGCACTCCAGCCTAGGTGACAGAGCGAGACTCCGTCTCAAAAAATAAATAAATAAAATAACACATTTTGAAAAACAACAATAACTTACAATAATCATTTAATGAGAAGAGTGGCCATGTTTTACATTTTTGCAAATCTCCTTAATGTCTGACTTAATGGAAGACATCCAGATTCTCATGGCTGCTTCTGTAGTCAATCTATTGTGAAATCCCTCGGATAACCTCTGGAAAACTCTTCATCTTTGCATTATTATGAAAATCGTTTTGACCCCAAAGATCCCCCGGGGTTCCTGGTCCATACTTTGAGAGCTGCTGGTATTGAGATATAACAGTGTTAGAGAACATTAATTGAGTCATTATTTTGGGCCATACACTGTGCTAAGCGGTTTACATGTATTGACTTACTTATCTAAGGTATTATAATACATAATGTAGTGTGTAGTATGATGTGTTATAATATCTGATGAATTATGGTCCTCATTAATTTTCCTCACTTTTATAGATAAGGAAACCGAAGCACAGAGAGGTTAAGTGACCTGTCCAGGGTCACGCAGCCACTGAGTAGAAGAGATTTGAATCTTGGCAGTTTGCTTATAGAGCCAAGGTCTTTAACTACTGGGCTGTGGTGTTACAAACTCTGTTTCCAAGGACTTCCAGTGGAAGACTAAGACACATGAACACAGAATCGATAGTATAGGGCAGTATAGAGATGACCAAAGAAATTCATATGCAACTGCTCACCCTGGTTGCTCTGCTTATCTGTTTATCTCAGTGGATCTGAAGGCACTTGGCAGTGGGAATGAACCCCACCCAATGTGTACACCCGGGGCAGGACTCGGGGTGCAGTAGGCGTTCCTAAGGACCCATCACGAATATGTGACTGAATGCTTAGAAAGCACAGACCTTGTGTTCAGCACCAGGTCATGGACAAAACACACATGTCCGCTGAGGATCTGGATGCCACTGGAGTTCAGACAAGGGAGAGAATTCAGTTACCCTGTGGAAGAGAGCAGTTGCAGCTCCCAGAGCCTCCGTTCTCCACCTGCAGCTTGGCGCTGATAGGGTTAAAGGAGTTCATGAATGTGAGTGTGTCTAACAGATGCCTAGGAAAGGGTGCATCTGAATTCCTTGAACCTAAATTCAGTGTTTCCCCAAGCTTCTAACCCAGCTGGTGACTTTCTTCCTAGTTTATAACCAAATAAAGTCACATACATGAAAGCGCTTTGGAAATTCTAACGCTCTAGACAATGCTGGTGGCCGTTACTGGTCTAGCATTCCAGGGGTTGGTAAGCAGTCTTAGGTTTAATACCTATCAGGTATTAAACCCTCCCTCTTCCTCCTTCTTCCCCAGTCCTCCCTACTCCTTCACCCAGGGATGGCAGCAGTTTTCTTGATTTAAGCTGTTCCAGCACAAGGGGTCTATGTCGGAGGCAGGGAGCGCCCTCCCTTCCTCCTGAGATTGTCAGCTCCTTTTCTTCTGGGGCATCTTTAGCTGAGTTCTGTCTCTCCCTAGAATCCTTGCAAGGAAAAGAGACTAATTCCCAGCATCTGGCTGAATTAAAATAATTACATCTGAACAGCTTTGCTTCGTCTTTCCAGCTCAGCATTCAGTGGGAGGATCAAAGGAAGAGGGTGGGGTCTGAGAGATGATTTTTCACCAGAGCAGGGCTTCCTGCTCAAATGAATACATTTTGCCGAAGTAGACAAACCCTCTCTTCATCCATGGGGACGGCGTGGGCGGATGGGAACCAGCAAAGGATGACAGTGGACTCCAGCGTGTCACCAGCATAGTTTGACAGGTTATAGAAAAGCCTTGTTCATCTGGAATTTAAATGCCAAAGAAGTTCCCACAGTCAGAATTTGATCCAAATACTATCGAATGGTACTTGATGTTGGCAATGATGAGGCTGGTCTCCCGAAAGGCCTTCTGAATCACCCAAGGTTCAGTGCTGCTCAGCAGTAAAGCGATTGTTACTGCCTGTAATACTGGCCAACATTTGTTTACCGAGACTCTCTTATTTAGTCTTATTTGATTCTGACCGCAGGGCTAGGTGGCTGGGTAGGTGTGAGTGGCCCTGTTTTATGGATGCAGAGAAGTTAGTGGCCTGCCTAAGATTGCTGGGATTCTAGCTCAGGCCTTGGACTCCTAATCCTCAGTCTTTCCCTCACCCTTGGAGCCTCCAGCCCTCACAGTACAGGGAGCAGTCACCGACCTTCTGTTCCTTGTGGGGCTATTGCCCTCAACAGGCAGGCTGGCTTTGAGCAGTGGAGGCTGGAGTTCATGCCTATAATCCCAGCACTTTGAGAGGCCGAGCAAGGCAGGAGAATAGCTTGAGCTCAAGAGTTCGATACCAGCCTGGACATCGCAGTGAGAACCCCCTGATCATCTCTACAAAAAAAATTTTTTTTAATTAGCAGGGCGTGGTGGTGCATGCCTGTGGTCCCAGCTACTCAGAAGGCTGGGGCAGGAGGGTCACTTGAGCTTGGGAGGTCATAGCTGCAGTGAACCATGATTGCACCACTGCACTGAAGCCTAGGGAACGGAGTGAGACCTTGTCCAAAAAAAAAAGAAAAGTAGGGCTTGTTGTCAATACAGAGGGTTGGATAGCTCTTTGCCCTTCACTTCCCAGCCCCTTGGTTCCCCCTAGAGACCTGTCAGCCACCCAGACCTGCGTTGCTCTGGAGTCAGGACTTTCCAGCTCAGGATAATATGTCCATACCACCTCCTAGTCAGGTCCCTCCACCCAACTGGCCATCCCAGCCAGGATAGTGGTGGTGGTCACGGAGGAGGCAGTGATGGAGTGTGCCTCACCTCTCTTGAGCAAAAGGAGTTAGAACTTCACACCATAACTGCCCCTGGGGGCCTCGCCACCCCTTAGATGTCACCAGCGTGCTCATGTATTCTTTCATTTCAGTTCAGAAAATATGCTTTGACTGAGTCCCTGCTCTCCCGGAATTTTTAATTTAGTGTGAGAGATGGAAATGCCAACCAGCAATCACATTAGAGCAGTGGTCCTTAGCCCTGGTAGATCCAGTGCCTCTTCTTACAACAACTATTTGATCAGACTCTTGACTATCCTGAAGGAAAATGTATAGATTCTATGTAATATGCCAATATATAGAGACAGGTGGGAGAATGAGCCCTTCCAGTTACCTGGGGAAGATTGGTCCAGGCAGACAGAACAGCCTGTGCAAAGGCCCTGGGGCAGGAGTGATGGATGATGAGTCAGAAAGATGAGACTGTAGGTGCTGATGGTGGGAGTCGTGGCCAGATTGTGTGGGACCTCAGAGCTGGGGAACTTAGCAGCCTGGATCCCAACACAATCAAAACTTTCACTGTTCCAAAGACAAGCTTCAGGGAGAGGCCAGTTTCTGTACCTGAGAGATGAGGGCAGAGGGAAGAGCCATGGAGAAAGAGAGATGAGAAGGAAAAGTCAGGTTAAGTGGGGGAGGTGGTGAAGGTTCTTCGAGACTCAGAAGTATGCAGGTTGATACATAGGAGAGACGTGTGTTGTGACTGGGACCGATATGAGCATCCTGTGTAACCAGCATTCAAACATCACCCTTCTTAAGGTTAGTTTGAAATTTTTTGGTCTTAGAAAGAATTTATCTGGCCTTAAAAACCAAAGCAAAACAAAAACATTTTTTCCTGATGCTAAAAAAAATAACATGTTCATTATGAACAAGTTGGAAAATATAGAAAAATGTAAGTAGCATGGAAAAATCACTCAGAGATAATCACTGTTGACGTTTTGATGTGCTTCCTCCAAGGCTTTCTTTGAGTGTCCATGTACATAATTTTTCTTATAATTGATGTAATATAGTATCTAGTTTTATAGCCTGCCTTTTCCTATATCATTATACATTTTTAGAAAACATGTAGTTGATAGCTGCATATTATTTCTCTATTGTATGGATGGGGCTATAATTTATCAAAGCTGTTCTTTTTAGGAAACAATATAAACAATACTGTAGTGAAGCATCCTCATATCCAAATCGTCCTGTTTTTCTTTTGAACTTCAGTTGATGGATTTTGGTTAGTATCCCAGAAACACAGGCTCAATGGGTGGGAGGGAAAACGGTCAATCTGGGGTTTTTAGCCTCTGAATGACCAAATCAACAGATGCACAACTGATTGGATTGTTTGGGAAGTCCGTCATTAATAAACAAAGAAAAGCCAGCTTGGCCTCAACATGGTTATTACAGTCAATGCATAAAGACAGGCCCAGCCTCTCAGACCAGCTTCTGTGCCCACCATCTGTGTATGAATAACCTCCAGCCTGTGGGGTGTTCACTGACGTCCCAGGTTTCCTGCTTCTGCCGTCCTATCCCATGAGCCCAGCTCCAGCCTCTTCTTCCTAGAGGGTCCTACTCACAGAATCACCCCCAGCTCCTGGTGTGTTTCCTCCTGCTGGAGTGCTGAATTTCAGAGTTGTGACTAATGATTCCTTTTCTTTTTCATTGATGTCTTATTTTTTTCTGACTAAAAAAGATAATATGTTAATTCTAGGAGATTTGGAAAATCCAGCACATTTTAAGGAGAAGACAATAAATGTACTGTGGCCCCAACCATCTATCTAAAAGCTCTTCTTTTTAATTTTTTTTTTTTTTTTTTTTTTTTGAGATGGAGTCTTGCTCTGTCACCCAGGCTGGAGTGCAGTGGCACGGTCTTGGCTCACTGCAACCTCCACCTCCTGTGTTAAAGCAGTTCTCCTGCCTCAGCTTCCCGAGTATCTGGGATTATAGGCGTACATCACCACACCTGGCTAATTTTTGTATTTTTAGTAGAGACAGCGTTTCACCATGTTGGCCCGGGCTGGTTTTGAACTCCTGACCTCAAGTGATCCGCCCACCTCGGCCTCCCAAAGTGCTGGGATTACAGGCGTGAGCCACAGCGCCCGGCCTAAATTTTTTAAATTGTTATTTTTTTAGAGATGGAGGTCTCACTATGTTGCCCAGGCTGGTCTCAAACTCCTGGCCTCAAGTCATACTACCATCTCAGCCTTCTGAGTAGCTCGGATTCCAGGTATGAGCCACTGTTCCTGGCTTTAAAGGTGCTTCTTAGGGCATGTAAGTTGTAGGGCACGGTGATTAAGAACTTAGGCTTTGGATCCAGACCAAAAGCCACTGCTTACTCCCTGTGTGACCCTGGCCTTTTCTATGCCTCTGCTTCACTTATAAAATGTCTTCATTTAAAATTTTGATATAGCTTTTGCATTGATTTTGATTTTTTCAATGTCACATTAAACATTTTTTTTTGATGACTGAGATTTTGGGCCCCCTTTAAATTTGACACTCACCTCATACTTGTTCTGAATCTGGAAGCTGCCAGTGAGACCCAACAGCCTTCTTCTGTTCTCCTCCTGCTGGGGGTTGCTGCCCTGTCCCCAGCCTTCAGCTCACCTGCTAACTCCCCCCTACCCACTGGCCTGACCTCTAACCTTCACAGCCCTCTTCAGGGCAGGGAGGGCTAAGGCTGCCAGAGCAGGCCAGGCCGCCCTGGAGAGCAAGGCTGTTTGCTATTGTCTCCCCAGCAGCCCCATTAACATGCGGAGAGATGCAAATGGAGGCAATCCTGATGTTTTCAAAGAACTTAATATGTTTTTTAAAAAGATAGGGTGAAAGACAGAAATTGCAGGAAATTATATATTGCAGGAGTTGCTTTATCTTCTCTGTGATTGATTCCAGTGATGCTTCTGGTGGGAATGGAGTTTCTTTTTTTCTTTTTCTTTCTTTTTTTCCCCTCTCTCTCTCTCTTTGTTTTTGAGATGGAGTCGCCCAGGCTGGAGTGCAGTGGCCTGATCATGGCTCACTGCAGCCTCCACCTCTCGGGCTCAATCCTTCCACCTCATCCTCCTGAGTAGCTGGGACTACAGGCGCACACCACCACACCTGGCTATTTTTATGTATTTTTAGTAGAGATGGGGTTTCACCATGTTGTCCAGGCTGGTCTTGAGATCCTGGGCTCAGGCGATCCTCCCACTTCGGCCTCCCAAAGTGCTGAGACTACAGTTGTGCGCCATCATGCCTGGCCAAGGGGATGGCGTTTCATGAGAGCAGAGAGCATGGCTCTCAGGCTGAGGCTGCCAAACAGCTGAACCTCTGACCCTCAGCCAGAATTTGCTGGTCTGTTATCCTGCTGGTCCTGTCCATCTTATTGCCACTTTCTCCAGCCTCTTCTTGGGTTCACACCTATATCAAGGGGTTGAACTATTCACAAGCTCCCACTTGTTTCTATGACTGTTGACGAAAGGCAGAGCAACCTTCCAAAGCGCAGCCCCCAGGCGGTTAGTTACACACTCTTGGTCTCAAGGACTTCCTTGTGGCATGGGTACCCATGAGGGAGGAAGTTTGCCTTCGTTTCAGTCTAGAAATTTCTCTGAAGGTCTGTTTTATCCCCCACGGATTCTACAATGGTGCAACAACACAGATGATCATAGTGGGCTTTTGGTAAATGTTCCTGAGTCTAGATTGTGTTAGGGAGGGCAGATAAGGCTAAGGAACAAAATCAGCCACCAACCCCCAGCAATGCCTCACTTATCTGCCATCAGGGTTAGGGGGAGAAAGTGTGGCACACTGGCGAATTTTTCCAGTTAGCTGAGTTTCAGAGCCAGTCTTTTTTTTTTTTAATTTTAACTAGTTTGCACAGAGGCCTTTCTAAAACGGATTTCACACTTCTCTGACTTCTCAAACTGAGGTTAGAATGTAATTAAACTTATCTTGATGATTTGAGGTCATCATTTGGAATCTCAGTTATTAATCTTTGGAGCCAGACTGTCTTGTTCCCATCTCAGCGCCTCTTACTAGCTGTGTGACTTCAAGCAAGGGTGTTAGCCTCTCTGTGCTTTGGTTTCCTCATCTTTAAAATGGGAATAATAGCCAGGTGCGGTGGCTCACGTCTATAATTCCAGCACTTTGGGAGGCTGAAGTGGGCAGATTGCGTGACCTCGGGAGTTCAAGACCAGCCTGGGCAACATAACAAGACCCTGTCTCTGCAAAAAAATTTAAAAATCTAGCTGGGCATGGAGCATGGTGGCGCACATCTTCTCAGGAGGCTAAGGCAGGGGGATCGCTTGAGCCCAGGAGGTTGAGGCTGTGGTGAGCAGAGATCGCACCACTGCACTCCAGCCTGGGTGACAGAGGGAGAGAGAGAGACCTTGTCTGAAAAACAAAAAAGGAATAATAACAGTGCCTCCCTCATAGGGTTGTTGAAAGGATTCAGTGAATTAATACATATAACATTATATCTACCTACTATAGCACGTACTAGGTAGAACCATTTTTTTTTTTTTTTTTTTACTTTTATTGCAAGTTCAGGCGTATATGTACAGGTTTGTTATGTAGGTTAACTTGTGTTATGGGGGTTTGTTGTGCAGATTATTTCATCACCCAGGTGTTAAGTCTAGTACCCAGTAGTTATTTTTCCTGATCCTCTCCTTCTTCCCACCCTCCACCATCCGATGGGCCCCAGTGTGTGTTGCTCCCCGCTGTGTGTCTTTGTGGGTAGACCCATGTGATATTGCCATTTTCATAGGCAAACAACAGCTGATTATTGGCAGTTTCATACGGTTCACCCCAGTATGAGGTGGCACTCTGCAAGTGTTACCTCCTGCTCTGTGTGAGACACTGTGGACCAGGATGTGACACAGGCCATCTCCTTTCGCCTTCTCCACAGGCTTACAAGGGGGCACTATTTTTCTACGTTACCCAGCCTCAGAGAGGTTAAGTTACCCACAGGGGGCTGCTCAGCGGGGAGGTGGCAGAGCTAGGATTCCAACCAGGTGGCCCTTGGCTCCTTTGTGCCGTTTTGTGTGTGTGTGTGTGTGTGTGTGTGTGTGTGTGTGTGTTTTCATTTTATTATTTGAGACAGTCTCCCTCTTGCTGCCCAGGCTGGAGTGTAGTGGCGCGATCTCGGCTCACTGCAACCTCCACCTCCCAAGTTCTAACGATTCTCCTGCCTCAGCCTCCCGAGTAGCTGGGACTACAGGCATGAGCCACCACACCCGGCTAATTTTTGTATTTTTAGTAGAGACAGGGTTTTGCCATATTGGCCAGGCTGGTCTCAAACTCCTGAGCTCAGGTGATCCATCCGCCTCCGCCTCCCAAAGTGCTGGGATTACAGGCGTGAGCCACCCCGCCCAGCCCTTTGTCCGCCTCGGCCTCCCAAAGTGCTGGGATTACAGGCGTGAGCCACCCCGCCCAGCCCTTTGTCCGCCTCGGCCTCCCAAAGTGCTGGGATTACAGGCGTGAGCCACCGCGCCCAGCCCTTTGTCCGCCTCGGCCTCCCAAAGTGCTGGGATTACAGGCGTGAGCCACCGCGCCCAGCCCTTTGTCCGCCTCGGCCTCCCAAAGTGCTGGGATTACAGGCGTGAGCCACCCCGCCCAGCCCTTTGTCCGCCTCGGCCTCCCAAAGTGCTGGGATTACAGGCGTGAGCCACCGCGCCCAGCCCTTTGTCCGCCTCGGCCTCCCAAAGTGCTGGGATTACAGGCGTGAGCCACCCCGCCCAGCCCTTTGTCCGCCTCCGCCTCCCAAAGTGCTGGGATTACAGGCGTGAGCCGCCGCGCCCAGCCCTTTGTGCTGTTTTTCGCCATCGGGTGCTAGGCTGAGACAGCAGCCCTCCCAGTAGAGCACTGAACGTCCTGGAACTTACGGCCTGTCAAGTTCTTTTATTCTTTTCTAGTATTTCTCCCCCATTCCTGATCTCACAGGGACTGAGGGCTTCCTAGGAAGCAAAACTAAGAGCTGTTGCCTCTGGGTTTTGTGGCCTCTGTTTTGGTTGTTTCAAGTGTATGCATTTTATAGTCAACCTGTGCAGGCTGAACAGGTCCTGGGTGGCTTGCCTGTGTTTATTCAGGCAAGACTGTCACTCAGGTGACCTCCAGATTCGTGCGAGGTCACAAACCCTGGCCAGGGCTGGGAAGGTTGGGGGGGGGATCCTGGCTTTCCTCACTGTCCCCTGAGAGTGCTCCCCACAAGAGATGGCTATTTCAGTGTTCCCCATGTGGCATCAACTGCTCAACTTAAAAGGATCGTGGTGGTTGTCCCATTCTGCACTCCACAGACGAAGAGACTGAGGCTCTGAGAGCTCGGGTGACCTGCTCAAGGCTATGCAGAGCCAGGACTGAAGCTCTAAGCTCTGAGTTCCTTGCTGGGGCCATCCCCGCTGCTCTCCTGGGCAGAATCTGGGCCTCTTGGTGCTTTTCTGACGCCACTGTGGGTCACCTCTGTGGGAAGGAGACAGGGCCAGCTTCACAGGCGCGTGGCCTGTGTAGTCACACGGGGACCTGTGCTTGGTTTAATGCTCTGCTGTCACTATCTTGAATCTCCTGATTGTTTTTGAACAGAGGGCCCCTCGTTTTCCCTTTGCACTGGGCCCCCCAATTTATATAGCCAGCGAGTCGCCCATCAAGTCCTGGGCCACGTTCCTTTCCCAGGCCATGGATGGGGCTCTCTAGGGGGGCATTTAAAGTACTCCTTCCATCCAGCATGGGACGGGATTAGAATTTTCTCCTGAGGAGGGTGTGCCTGCCCTGCTGCTTTAGAAGCCTAGAGATATTTCTGGAGGGGTAAGAGTGAAAACTCTGAAATCTGACTGTCTGAGTTACGCACTCTAGGACTTTGGGTATATGATTTAACCTCTAAAAACCTCAGTTTCTTCGTCTGTAAAATAGGGAAACAAGAGTTATTTTGTATGGTTGTATAAAGTATGAAGGCTTAACACAGGTCCTAGCATCTAGTAAGTGTTCAGTAAGTCAGCTGTTCTTTTATTCCAGGCCTGAGGTCCTAGATTTCTCTGGAGGCTCAGGGATTCTTGGAGCTTCTAGGGCCTTGGAAGCCCCCAATCCAGCTTCCTTCTTCCTGTCTGGTGGGCGATGATGAGAGGCATAATACAAGCCATCATTACCTGGGCATCTCCTTGGGCAGGTCATTCTGTCTCTAGCACCACCTGTCCTTACAGCCTCTTCCCCATCCCAGGGTAACAGGAATGCAGCCCCTCCCTGCCCACACAAGTCCAGAGTCTGAAGAATCAGCAGATTCTAAAGAAAGCAGGGAAGTGGTGAAATGTAATTTGTTCTCTCTCAGGGGGGCAGAGTGGTATACTGGAAGAGGCATGACTTTGAAAGTAGTTTATTTATGTGTAAATTTTCTGCTTCACCAGTTACCAGCTGGTGATCTCGGGCAAGTCACCTAACTTCTCCAACCTCCAGCTTCCTCATTTGTAAAAAGTAACAAAGGATTATTTTGAGGACTAAATATGATAAGGGGTATAAAGTGCTGAGCTCAGTGACTGTCCTACACAGACGGCATCTAATAAATGTTGAATGAGTGAGTGAGTGAATGAATGAAGGGAGACTGTGTTTGTTGTCATCAGATGTCCCTGAGGGAAGGCATGTGAGGTATTGGAGGTGGGAGTGGGGCAGGGACAGAGGTCACACACACTGTGACTGGGTGGGGGAACAGGTGTTCAAATAATAGCTCACACGCACACAGCGCTATACTCCTATGAACTCATTTTATCCTCATGAGCCTATAAGACAGGCACTGCCATTACCCTCGTTTTACAGGTAGGGAAACTGAGCACAGAGAGGGTGAATAACTTGCCTTAAGTCATGCAGCTAAGGAGGGATGGGACTGGGACTGAAGCAGGCAGCCTGGCTCCAGCAGCCATATTCCTAACCACTGTAGCCACCGCTCAATCTTGTCACTGAGACCTTCGACCTCATGGGAGCTACGTCTTCTTCTCTGCCACTGTTTTGGTCCTCACTGGGCTATGGGTCAGCCTTCTCAAGACACTTCCCCTCATTAAGAGGAAGGAGGATGTGTGAGGGAACAGAGTGACCCCAAGAGCAGGGCAAGTCCTGGCGTCTGGACACCAGAGCCCTGAGCTTAGCCGGTTCGAAGCCGATTTGTCAGGATGCAGAGTTTTCAAATTGCAGAGGCCACACGGGAGGGGTGAAGGGGATGACAGGGACGTCTCTTCCCAATGACCCATTGGCCCCAGCAAGCTGAGGGGCTGAGAGGTCCAGAGATCCGCACCAGGGCCCGGACACCTTCTCTGCGTGTTGGGTCAGCTGGGGCAGGGAGCAGGGCTGGGGACTCAGCAGGTGGGTTCTGCTTGGTGAACTTGGGGAAGCCACTCCCTGCTCTGAGCCTTTGGCTTCTTAGCTGTGAAATGGGCCACAGACCTCACTGTATCTACCTGAGAGCACTGGGTGAGCCTTCTATGAGCTGGTGGGTGTGAAAGTGATGCTGAAACTCGAACTTCCTCCAGGAACCACATGTGGGTGTGAGGCGGTGAGGCAATGTGGCCAGAGAGAGGGCTTTGGGGCTTGCAGATCAAGCTCAGACTGGCCTTGGGTTTGCTCTGTTACCTTTCTGAGCCACTCAGTGAAAGTGTAATGAAACCATGTGTGTTCACATCAAGGGGTTGCCATGTGCCTCACTCTGCCAAGTACGTCACACCCTTGATCTCATTTAGTCCTCATGACAACCCCGCAAGATGTGTGCTATCATCAGCCCCATGTTCCAGAGGGGAAACTGATGCTCCAAGAGGTCACCTACCTTGCCCTAGTTCACACAGAGAAAGTGTGCGAGCTAGGATTCAAACTGAGGCAGCTGTGGACTCCACATGCTTCCCCACCCAAGTGGTCTGCTAGGCCTGCTGGGGGGCTGTCTGAGGATGGAATAAGGGCCTGGCACTTAGTCAGTGCATTCCAACCAGGGCTGGTGCCTGGACTCCCCGTGCTTGCCAGGGTCCGGGAGCTGTGCTTCCACCTTCTCCTGCCTCACACCCTGTTCTCCCTCCCTCCCACCAGGATGTCGCCACCATGCAGTTCTGTGCCAACAAGCTGGACAAGAAAGATTTCTTTGGAAAATCTGACCCCTTCTTGGTATTCTACAGAAGCAATGAGGATGGAACGTGAGTTTTCTGGTGGCACTTGTGCACTGTGCCTTCTTGTCCCTTCTGGAGTCAAGGATGGACGGGTGGTGGTGACTTACCGGGCAGGGTGACTTGGGCCCATCTCCCGCTCTAGAGAGGGCAAGCGCTCCAGGTGGAAGTCCAGGACCCCAGGGTAGTGCCCTGGGCACCTAGGTGTGGTCAGTGGAAGGTCGGGGCAGCCTCTAAGCTGGTGGTGCCATTCTGTAGGTCTCAGCATAGTACTGAGGGGTGGGGGCTAGGTATTTGGAGGGTAGGGGGACTAGGCAAAAACAGGGCTAGGGCAGGAATAGGGGACCAGTCCCTCATGGGAAACCTCTGATAGCTCCTTCATTCTATACAAATCAGCTCCTATCTCCAAGCCCAGCCTCCTGTTCCCACAGCCCTCTGAGCAGCCCGCAGCCTGGCCCCCTACTACTGCCCACACAACAGGGCCAGTCTGGACCCTTTCCCCTGCCTGGCCCCACATAGGCTTCATTTGAAAATCCAGACTTTGAAGCCCCTGTTTCCTCCTCTCTTCTCCCTAATCTAGAAGCCACCCACAATAAGATGGAAGCGTACACAACATGTTGGCAAATGTAGGTCAGCAATATATGCCAGAGACAGATTCTGGGGGGAAGGTCTGGGGACCTAGGTCCTCCCCAGCAGCCTGTTATGTGACCCTGGGCAAGTGAAGACCCCTCTCTGGGCCTGTTTTCTCATCCAGTTGGATTACGTAGTCGCCACGGTCTCTTTAAGCACCACAATTCTGGCGGGCTGTGGCCACTTACAGGCTGGATTCTGCAGAATGAGGAAGTGATGGGGCCAGGGAGGTTAATTAGAGAAGCGCTGCTGGAGAAGGGAAACTTGGAAGCGGGTTTTGAAGGAGAGGAAGAAAATGGGTCCCCGCCTTGCGGGTGGGGGGAGCAGGGAAGAATAAAGGGCTAGAGAAGGGAGAAACGTTTGGGCAAAGCAAGTGTGCCTAGAGGGCAGAAAGACCCCCCCAATTCCCCTTGAAATTGTGTGGGGGGGGTGGGGGGGGCAGGGGAGTGGCGAGGAGGAGGTGTGTTTCAGTTCAAGGGAAAACTGATTTAAAAATCAGTTTTCCTGAACGTACAAAACAAGGGAAATTAGGTATGATCATTTGCATGACAAAAGGATTCTTTGTCTCACCAAAGGACTCCCAGAAGGATTTCTTTAAATAATTCTGTTGACTTTGACTTGACTTGATGTGGGGGAGGAAAAGGCCTGCATATTGTTCTGGGCATCCACACAGGCCCCCTCCAGAGAGGCAGAGCCAGGGTCAAGCTGGGCTTGTCTGGCTGAGGCCGGCTGGGAGGAGGAGAGGGATTTGGGAGCAGGAGAGGGGTGCACTGCAAAGGGTGTTTGGGAAAGATTGCTCTAGCAGAGTGATGTGTAGGACGAGTGGGGAGGGTGCGGGGAAAGGGAGAGCCTTGTGACTGACACGGTGAACAGGTGGGAGGTGCTACCAGCTCCCACCCTGGATCTGTGCCGTGGAAATGCAGGGGAAGGAAGTGGGGAGGGGAGGAAGGGGGCAAAAGGACAATGAGGGGACCTCAGTCAGCTGGACTTCGATGGGGACCGAAGTCAGAGCTCTCTCCCTGGCAGTGGAGCCAAGGGAACCCAGAGTGCTTGCAGAGCAGCGGGGGAGCTGGTCGATCAGACCGGGGAGGTCGTGGGAGTTTATTTGGGGCAAGTTTCATTCCAAGTGTGAACTGGAGCATTCCGGGGGCAAGGAGACACTGATCCCTGACGGGGATCCCGTGTGGCACTGAAGAAACTGATCCGGAGGCCCGCCTAGAGGTGGGCCAGGCAATGGCTGCACTGGTGAGAACAGAGCAGTCACTGAGGGTTGGTGGGGAGAAGACTGGAAGGCCTGCAGAGACACCCCCAGTTAGGAGGAAGGTCAGTGAGGGAGCCAGGAGAGGGAACTGTCACACCAGCCACAGGAGGAGGGAGAAGGCAAGGGGGCACCTGCTGTGCCCCTGGAGCTGCACTTAGAACACCTGGTCAAGCTTGGCTCTCAAGCGAGAGGAGGGAAAGGGAGAAGTCAGTGGTTCCAGAGGTGGGAGGCTCCAGAGGGCCCACAGGGGTCTGTGTGATGGTTGGAGGGTAATATTTGGAGTCCAGCAGGGCTTCTGCACAGTATCATCCTCTCTCCCTCCAAGGGACCACCCATTTCCTACTCCTTGTTGTCCCTCCAGCTCTCCTCCCCCCACTGCCCCAGGCTCCTCTTCCTGCCTCACCTGCCTGCCCCAGCCCTGGGCAGCTGCGGCCCCTCCTGCTCCCATCTCCATTCCCATCCTCACCACCAGCTCTGGGGTGTGTGAGGAGGTCTCCCACATGCATCTCCACACTCCAGTGGGTGGGCGAGAAGGAGCAGAGAAGAGAAATGCTAAGCCACGGTGACAGAATGACATTTTGACTTGAAAATTGCCAGAGAAGAAATGACACCGGCTGTGTGGGTATGGGCGGAGCCCAGGCACTTATTCAGCTGACCTTTCCAACCAGGGATGTAGCTGGGGCTGGTGGTGGGAGATCTCAGAGAGACGCCCCTGCCCCCGGCTCAGCCCTGGTAGTGGCTGCCCATCCATGTGGCAGGGCTGGCTTCCAGGATGGGGCCAGCCAAGCATGGCATGGGGCGTGGGCAGGGACACCAGATTAGGGCCCATCTGGGATAAGTCAATTCTGTACTTTTAGTTTGCAAAGCGGGTTCATGGATTCAGACGGGAAAAGCAGAAAGGGTCTTAGAGCTCATCTAAGTCGGGGGCTTTAATTTCATTGGACTGACATACCAGTGAAAGCTATGGAAACTCGCCCCCAAGAAATATATTGATTCATTTGTAAAGAATTATTGAATACCTACAAAGTGCCAGGCACTGTTCTAGGCACTAGGGATGTGCCAGTGATCAAAAAAGACAAAAATCCTTGCTCTTATGGAGCTTACATTTTAGTGATGGATCATGAGCAGAATAAATAAGGAAAAAATAGACTATATCAAAATGTCAAATGGTGACAAATGAAATAGAAAAAAAAAGTCTGGGAGGAGTCTAGGGGATGTGAGAGGCAGGAGACCAGGCAGCTGTCAATTTTAGACATGGTAGTCAGGGAAGGTTTCGTGGAGATGGCGTTTGAAGGTAGTGAGGAGTGAGTCATAAAGATGGAAATGGGGGAGAGAATATTCCAGGCCAGGGGAGCAGCAGGCACAAACAACCCATACACCTAATTTCTCCCAGTGTTTCCGGGATTCACAGACCCCTAAAGTTTATCTGCTCATCCTTCTGTGGATTGCAGATGGAGAATCTTTGATAGAGGGTAACTGCCTGGGTTTACAGGTGGGGAGCTGGAGGCCCAGAGAGGGGAGAGCTTGCTCAAGGTCACACAGTGAAGTGGCCCCAGAGTAGGGGCTAGAACCCAGGGCTCCTGACACCCTGGGATTTGTCCCCACTTCCAGGTCCTTACCTGGTGCAGGAACCCTTTCTGCAGTGTCACCAGCAGATGGCCGACTAGTATCAGCTTGGCTGCAATTAGTGACGGGCAGCTCATCACCTTTTGAAGCCATCATTTCCATCGTCTGGGAACCAGAGATGTGAACCAGTTGACTCCTCTGTTGACCTGCATTCACCTCCCTTGGGTTTGGGCCTGACAGCCTTCCCTCTCTTCTTCCTCACCAGGTTCACCATTTGCCACAAAACGGAGGTCATGAAGAACACCCTAAATCCAGTCTGGCAAACTTTCTCCATTCCTGTGAGAGCCCTCTGCAATGGCGACTATGATCGGTGAGATGAGAAAATGTCCTTTCTTTTTCCCTTCTGCTCTGGGCCCACCCAAGCACAAGTGAGGGAGGCTGCATTCATATCAACATGGTCAGTCCCGTCAGCAGGAACCAGGCCTTCTGGAGTTGTGCAGTGGGGGATGCCCTGCACAGGCTGGGGCTTGGTGAACCTCTCCACTCTTCCTCTGCTGCACCTGGCAACGTCTGCCTCTTCACAGCCTCACAGATCCCCCTCTCCCCACCCGCCCCACCTCTTTCCCCTCTGTCTGGCATCCCCAGTGGTGGGAAACTCCCAAGGCTAGGGGGATGGGAAGTGCCAAGGATTCCAGGGAAACCCAGATGGGTGCCCCGGGTGCCCAGGCCTGGAGCTCAGCAGCTTGTCTTTTCATTGTTCCCAGTGGAGGAGCAGATGGCAGCAGGGAAGCAGGGTGTTGATGCAGGCAGAGGCAGCTGGTCCCAACTCCTGACCAACAGACTGGGGAGTCAAGATCCCAGGGATACATCCTGCCAGCCTAATTGCCATAAACAAACGGGGTAGGGATGGAATGCAAAGAGCTCCTGGGATTTCTTTCTCTTTTTTTGGACAGGGTCTCGCTCAGTCACCCAGGCTGCAGTGCAGTGGCCGTGGCGCCATCACAGCCCACTGCAGCCTGGACCTCCCAGGCTCAAGCGATCCTCCCATCTCCGCCTCCTGAATATAGTTGGGACTACAGGCACCTACCACCAAGCCCAGCAATTTTTTTTTTTCCAGTACAGACTGGTTTCACCATGTTGTCCAAGCTGGTCTCAAACTCCTGAGCTCAAGCAGTGCACCTGCCTCTGCCTCCCAAAGTACTGGGATTACAGGTGTGAGTCACCATGCCTGGCAGATTTTTTTGTTTTTTAATTGAGATGGAATCTCACTCTTTCACCCAGGCTGGAGTGGAGTGGCATGATTTCAGCTCACTGCAGCCTCCGCCTCCCGGGCTCAAGCAATCCTTCCACCTCAGTCTCCCGAGTAGCTGGTACCACAACCATGCACCACCATGCCCAGCTAATTTTTTGTGTTTTTGGTGGAGATGGGGTTTCGCCATGTTGCCCAGGATAGATTTTTTGTTTTAACATATGCCTACTCTTATTACATGTTGGCTATCATCTTCATCATCATTTCAGTGTAGATTGTGGAGTGTGGATACCATATACCTGGTTGCTAATCCTGACTCTGTGACCAAAAAGCGCCGTCAACCTGGGCAATCCTTGACCTGTCTGAGCCTGAGTTTCCTTATCTGTAAAATGGGTATTTAAATGTCTGCCTACTATACAGGACTGCGTTGACGCTCACACGACACAACCTACACAAGGAGGCTCTGGTGTGCCTAAAATACCAAATTTGGCATCTCATCCACAGATGTTTAGGGAACCCCTGTCATGTACCAGGCACTGTGCTAGATGCTGGGAAATCAGCAGGGAACAAACGTGCAGTCTTCACCCTTCACCCCACCTCGTGGAGTTTACATGCCAGTAGGGGAGGCAGACATTAATCCAATAATCACATAAGGAAACACGTAATTATACATTGTAGCAAGTGCCCAGAGACAGTGGGGCCACCCAAAATGGGAGCTGTGAGACTGTGTTGGTTTCTGCTGAGTCACGAGAACCCATGGCCGTCTCCTGGTGATTGCTGCAGCTCAGGTGGGTGAGCTGGTAGGGGGCTCATGGGCAGGGATCTCTGGACAGCCAAGAAAGCTGGGCCTCTTCAGGTCACTCCGACAGGAACACTAGGGTGTTGAAACAGACACCTCAGGTCAGGTGTGGTGGCTCACACCTGTAATCCCAACAGTCTGGAAGGCTGAGATGGGCTTGAATCCAGGAGTTCAAGACAAGCCTGGGTAACATAGCAAGACACCCATCTCTACAAAAAAAATTTTTTTAATTTAAAACTAAACTTAAAAAACTTAAAACGTTACAAAAAATTATCTGGGCGTCGTGGCGCACATCTGTGGACCCAGCTACTCAGGTGGCTGAGGTGAATGGATCATTTGAGCCCAGGAGTTCAAGGCTGCAGTGAGCTATGATCGCACCACCGCGCTCCAGCCTGGGATGCTGTCTCAAGAAAAAAAGAAAGAAAGAAAGAAAGAAAACCTTGGCCGGGCGCGGTGGCTCAAGCCTGTAATCCCAGCACTTTGGGAGGCCGAGACGGGCGGATCACAAGGTCAGGAGATCGAGACAATCTTGGCTAACACGGTGAAACCCTGTCTCTACTAAAAATACAAAAAAAAAAACCAAACAAACAAACAAAAAAAAACTAGCTGGGCGAGGTGGCGGGCGCCTGTAGTCCCAGCTACTCCGGAGGCTGAGGCAGGAGAATGGCGTGAACCTGGGAGGCGGAGCTTGCAGTGAGCTGAGATCCGGCCACTGCACTCCAGCCCAGGAGACAAAGCAAGACTCCATCTCAAAAAAAAAAAAAAAAAAAAAAAAAGAAAGAAAACCTTAAAAACAAAAAAAGAGAATAAACAAGCAAACAAAATCACAGATACCTTGGGGCAGCTGGAAGCCTGACAAGGCATGTTAAGGGGATGATGGGCAGATGAATGGCCTCTAGGCACCCCTGTTCCCCTCTGAAGAAACCCCCAGGCTGCCAGTTTGAGACATGAGCTTGCTCTTTTTCCTGCCTCTTGGCTGGGACAGAAATGCCACAGTCTGTTCCACAGGTGGTCATTGAGTGCCTCCTGTGTCCCAGCATGGCGCCTCTAGCTGTGTGGCATTTAAGCGAACGGAGTCGCATTCCCATCTTTAAAGAGCCTGTGGTCTGACCACAGGGAGCACAGATGCGCACATGTATTTTAGACAGATAAATAAGTGCATAAAATAAGACTGGGAACAAAGACTGTCTTAGCGCTGCAGTCAAACAAGCCTCTGTTACACGTCTAGCTGGCTCCGGGGCTTCTAGAGTGGTGAGGGGATGGGAGGACAGGCTGGTTGGAGCAGTGAGTTCTAAAGAAGGCCCAGGAAAGGCTGGAAAGTCAGGGGAGGGGGATCCTGGGGACAGGGACATGGGAATAAAGGGAGATGGAAACAAAGTGAGAGGAAATTCAAGGTAGGGGGATGGGAGAGTGGGCCAGTTAAAGTCTCACAGGGCAGAAGGAATTGGGGATCCCTGGCACAACCGCCCTGAGGTTGCTGGGGGGCCCAGCTGACCCCCCACAACCCTGTATCTCTAGGGAGGAGCGCCCAGGGTTGCAGAAGCCAGCTTTGTCAGGGACAGTGAAGGGGGCAGCAGGGCTCAGAGGCCTGGCTTCACCACTGGGCCGTTGGAGGAGGTGGGTATTTATTTGGTGGGAGGGGCAGGCTCCCACCTCCCTCTCTGAGTCAGAACCTAGCCTCATCTCCCTGCAGGATGGCTCTGCCCCATGTCCAGAAACAGATCTGCCATGACGTGACAGATAGTAGTGTTAATCAAGGAGGCCAGGCATGTCACTCTGGCTCTGAGAGCGATCAGGCCTGTTCCCCCACCTCCCAGCCCTAGTGTAACCCTGTAAGTCACGCACCCAACAGCCACTCAGGAGGTGCCAGCATCGGAAGGCCCTCCAGGGTAGGCAGGGGAGGGCCCTGTGCAGGAAAATGAGGCCACTGTCCCCTCCATCCAAGGCACCTCTGGGAGCCTCACAGAACCATAGTTGATTTAACCCAACAGCCGTGTCTTCCAAGCCAGTCAGACCCCAGGCACTGTGCTGGGTGCTGTGGGAGCCTATTAAGCTATTGGACCCAAGCCTCCCTCTTAGATTGCTCCCAGGCCAGTGGGGAGACATACAGGTCATAATAATAGTGAAGACTCCTACAGCACTTAACCATGGGCCAGGCCCTGCTCTAAGTGCTATGTATAGGAACTAATTTAATCCTCCCAACAATTAGCTTGCTGGAAAGAGGTGCTGGTGCTATCCACATTTTACATGTAAGGAGACAGACAGGCCCTGAGAGATTAAGTAACTTACCCAGTGTCTTGCTGCCAGATGATGGTAGAACCAGGATTTGGACCCCGGCACGCTGGCTCTAGGTTCTGTGTTGTTAATCCCTATGCTCTGTTGCCAAATAGCCAAGACATGGCATGACAGAGCTGTGACCAGGGTACATCTGGGGGAGGCTTACTAATGAGCACCTTGCTCAGGGGTTAGGGGCAGTTCTGCTTTCTGATTAGAGGTAGGGAAGCTGCTTGGATTGGTTTTAGTCCTCAAAGCATTAATGTCCTTCTGGCTTTAATACCAAATAATTCAGAGGGGAGAGGAGAGGGGAACAGCAAGAAGGAAGAGGAAGACCCAAAAGGCCTTGATACCTGCCTGGGTAAGGGAGTGAAAGAGGGGAAGGGATAATGGTTCAGCGTTCGAGGGCAGGAAAAGGCGGCACCACCAACAGAAATGGGCAGTGTGATCGGGAGCCAGATTCTCACACACACAGATTTGTGTTATGCATTTCTTTTCACAGCCTATCTGCAACCCATTTTTAAAAAAATTATCCGTCATAAGTTATAAAGATTATGTTTGTTGTTTGAACATAAGCTGCTGCTGTTGAGAGGTTGGGGAAAGAGGTAAACATGGTTTCAGCCACATTGAGTGGAGGCAACTGTGGACCAGGCACAGCTAAAGCAGGAGGGGACAACAGTCTGGGGGTCCCCAGGAGGGGGGTGGCCAGAGATCTGGTGCCCTGGGAGACCCTGTGGGGGGTGCCAGAGGCCAGGAGCAAGAAAGAAGAGGAGACGGTCAGAGGGATAGCAGGAAACTAAGAGGAGGGCGGCACTGGTTAGGGAGCATCCCTTCCTATTGTGAGAAGAGGTACAGGAGGATGAGAACCGGGCCTGATGAGAAAGGGCAGTGTTCTTGGAAGGATGGGTGCAGAAGCCAGGAAATATTACAGTTACTGAGGACTTAGGACATGGACCAAGTTGTATTCTAATTGGTTTAAATGCATTATCTTATTTTGCGAATTTAAATTTTACAATAACCCTAGGAGCCGGGTACTAGTGCTGTGCCCATTTTACAAGGGAAATAGAGGAGAAGATATTATATAACTTGCCGGAGTAAGGAGAAGCTGCATTTCCCTCCTGTTGAAATTGCCTCTGGCCTGGCCCTCTGGCCTGGAGTCTCCCTGCCTTTGCCATGTGTCCAGTCCACACAAGGCCAAACCTGAGTGACCCAGCTGAGCAGAGCTGAAGTCACAGGAAGTGGCATCAGGGTCAGAGACAATCCAGCCTTCCAGTGGGGTAAAGTGGGGTGATGACAAAAAGCACTTCCCCTGCCTTCCTGGAATTTGCCCTACTCTATTAATCGCTCTGTGACTTGAGGATTTGTCCTTGTTAAACCACAGTTGTCTGGGTCAGGCTGCTCACACCTTGATGCTGAATGAGTAGATTTTAAAAGGGTGTTAAGTGTGTGGAGTCCTCACCTGGAGAGAGGAAAGGAGTCACCACAGCTTCCCACTTCTGCCTGGCACCCTTGATGTATGACTTGCTTCTCTTTTGCATCCGGCCGCAGATGAGCTTCCAGGAGGGCCAGGCACCCTGTCAGGCACCTCCACAGATGGCCTCGATGAAGGGTGTCTTATCATTCTCGGTTTTCACATGCAGAAGCTGAGGCTCAGACAGGAGGCACAGTCACTGCGGCACTGCCCCATGTTGCACAGTGCAAGCTGGGGGCCAAGATTGTTGCCAGTCTCACTGCCTGCCCCAGGTGAGGCCCTGATGCTCCTCTTCCTGAAGAGTTGAGTGTTGGACTGACTCAGGTCCATTTAAGGCAAAACCCCTCAGGGCCTGTCAGCTCTCGGGACTTGTAAGCCTGCAGGGAAACCTTCCCCCTGCCAGGCAGAGGCTCATTAGGAGGCAGACCTTACAGTTCACCCGGGAGGAAACTAGAGAGAGAGCTGGTTGGTGTGCAGTGGGGGGCAGCCTGGCGTTTTGGCTGGTGTCTCTCATCCCTGCTGACTTGACCAGGCTCACACATATCTGGCTCTGTCATTGTGGCCCTAGGTGTCCAGAGGCCCAGGTCACTGACTCCTGGCATCACCACTGACCAGCTGTGTGACTCAGGGAAAGCCACATACTCTTGTCCTCCTTTTGTGATTTTGTAGAATGAAGGTGTTATTACCTTCACAGCCCATTTCATAAAGTTGTTAGGAGCTCTCAGTCAGCCAACAAATATGTATACAGCACCTGATATAGGCTAGGCACTGTTCTAGAAGCTGAAGATACAGCAGTAAACAAACAAAAATCCCTGGTCTCATGGAGCTGATATTTTCAAGAAGCATCGGAATTGTTTGGGAGACAGGAGCTTGGATAAAGGGATAGAGTGTTTTAGACAGGAACAGGAGCAACATGTGTCTAGTGCTGACTGTATGTGGAGATACTTTACTTGCACAGCAACTCCAAAGTGGGTGTGATTTTTCTCAATTTGGAAAGGAGGGGAGTGTCTGAGGGTTAAGCCAGTGGCTCAGGGCAATAGACCTAGTACTTGGAAGAGCTGGGACTGCCAGCCAGGGCTGCTCACCCCAGAGCCGAAGGTCTTTTCTGCCCACCTTGCTACCTCCTAGGTTAGGCCTCAGTTCTAAGCCTTTTTATGCCAGATAAGGTGTTCATTTGGTGGTCTGCAGAAGCCCATTTCATTTTCCCACACCCAACAAGCCTGTTCTTTTGGGTGCTGGCCCCAGAAGTCACGGTCAGCCGGACCGCAGCTTTTGTTGGCCCTGTGCTAAGGGGTTGGGAGCCAAGTCCAGCAGGTGACAAGTAGCATCTGCAATGACTTCAGGCAGCCCAGCCAGGGTGGTCGGCCACAGAACTGTGAATATGGCTGGGCGCACTGGTTCACGCCTGTAATCCCAGCATTTTGGGAGGCCAAGGTGGGCGGATCACTTGAGGTCAGGAGTTTGAGACCAACCTGGCCACCATGGTGAAACCCCATCTCTACTAAAAATATACAAATTAGCTGGATGTGATGGCATGCACCTGTAATCCCAGCTACTCAGGAGGCTGAGGCAGGAGAATTGCTTGAACCCAGGAGACGGAGGTTGCAGTGAGCTGAGATTGCACCACTGCACTCCAGCTTGGGTGACTGAGACTCTGTCTCAAAAAAAAAACAAAAAAAAAAAACAAAACAAAACCGGGAATAGAGTAGTGAAAGCCTTATTTGTCTTCTCCCCATGGCCTTCCCCTGTCTCTGGGCACTATTTCTCTCACCTCCTTCTCTCCCAAGGCTGGAGTTGCAGCCTTTGAGCTAATCTGACCTCCAGGCTGCAGCCATCCCTGGAGCCTTAATGGAGGCCAGGCCGAGTTTGCACAGGAATCTCACACTCAGTGCTCTCAACCTGGGTTGCAAGTTCAAATCCCCTGGGGAATTTTAACAATTCCCATGCCCAGGTTGTACTCCAGACCAATTGATCATGAATCTCTAGGGTAAGACATTGGTGTCAGTATTTCTAAAGCTGACACCAATGTGTCATCTTGGGGGATTCCCATGTGGAATCTTGGGGGGGATTCCAAAGTGCAACCAAGTTTGAAAACCAGTGCAGTCTTCTAGAGAAGGTCAGTGGCTCTGGCTGCAGGCTAGAATCTATCAGAGAACTTTTCAAAACTACCCAGGCCTGAGTCCCATCCACACCAATTAAATCAGGCCGTCTGGCCTGGGATTAAAAGTTTCCCCAGTGATTTTGTGGATATCCAGGACTGTCACCACGACTGGGGTCCTCCTCCAGCCTCTGAGCATGTGGCCATCACCCATCTAGTCACCTGATGTTGGTGGTCAGAGGACAGCTATTCTTTGGTGGGGTCTCTGAAGGTCCCCTGCAGAGCTTAGCAGGCTGGGGAAGGACTGGGAGGCCACTAGGCAGGGGTAGAGAGACTTCAGCCTTGTGGGGTCATGACCGAAGTCCTGGACTGGGAGTCAGGGACTTGCTCTTCTTCTGGCTCAGACCCTCAGCTGGGTGACTCTGGGCAAGTCACTGGAGGCTCTTAGGGCTCAATTTTCCCATCTGACAGTGAAGTGGAGGCCATCACTCCAGAACACACACAGCACAGTCACCAGGGAAGCCTTGCAAACAGATTGCTGAGTCTTGCCCAGAGCTGGGCCTGGGAGTCTGTGTCTGAAAAGCTGCCACTGATTTGGCCAGGCAGTCAGGCTTGAATCGAGAGTTGCAAAGCCCAAGTACCTGGGCTCAAGTGTCCCCTGATTTAAGTAAATTTCATATGTAAGACTATCAGAGGCCAGGCACCGTGGCTCATGCCTGTAATCTCAGTACTTTGGGAGGCCCAGATGGTTGGATCACTTAAGGTCAGGAGTTCGAGACCAGTGTGGCCAACATGGTGAAACCCCGTCTCTACTAAAGATACAAAAAATTAGCTGGACATGGTGGCACATGCCTGTAATCCTAGCTACTCAGGAGGCTGAGGCAGGAGAATCACTTGAATCTGGGAGGCAGAGGTTGCAATGAGCTGAGATCGCACCACTGCACTCCAGCCCGGGCAACAGAGCAAGACTCCATCTCAAAAAACAGAAACAAAACAAACCAAAAATCCTATCAGAGAGCAGCCAAATGATGAAGTGGAGAGAAGGAGGCATTTTTGTAGAGACCCTCCCATGCAGCAGGCAGGCTTTACTGGCTTGTTCTTGCAGCTGTTCTGCAAGGCTGTTATCACTTCTCCTTTCAATGGTGGTTTATGGCTCAAGGAGATTAAGTGACATTTCAGGTCCCATAGTGAGGGGCCCAGGTCCAAGCCTAGGGCTGTCGTGGTCTTTCCACTCTTTCCAGCTCATCAGCCCACCTTCAGGGGCTTAGGTGATTTTTTTCCCTTTCCACAATAATTCATCTCAAAGAGACATGGTTTTTTGTTTTTCACAAGAATTTAAAGGATTCCTTTAAATGGTGGGCTTCTATGCCTGCCCCATTGTACAGGAGTCCTGTGCACAACCTATCGGGCATTCCTTGGTTCAGAACAGTTTCTGACCTGCTGCGGTGGATCTGTCCTCTACCCCCAGTCCAGAGGAGGCTCATCTGAAAGGAGACAGCGCCTCCTCCTGGGGGGGCCACAGAAGCCCAAGGCTGACTCCTGGCAGGCCCGAGGAGATGGGCGAGATGATGGGATGTTAACAGAGACATGCCCAGGGAGCTGCCTCTGTGCACCCCACTAAAAACTGAAGGCTGAAGACCGCAGCTCCCCAGGCCCTTCCCACCTCCCCAAACCTGACCCTGCTGTGGGACCCTTGCAGCTCCCCTGTCCCTGGGCATCCCTGGAGGACCGAGCAGCTGGCACCAAGGGTTAACTGCAACCCTCCACCTCCCTCCTCCAGCTCTGGTCGGCTAGCCTGTTGCCATGGGAACATGGCTAAAAATAAAATGGGCTCTCAAAGCCCATCCGCATGCATAGGAGTCAAAACAAACTAATTAAAGCAGCCAGGCTAAAATATGAAGATAATTACACCCTCACTCAGGAGCCAGTCGTGGAGATGGAAAAGCTCAGCGGGCCATCCCCAAGCCAGGGCCCTGGGCTCCTCCCTGATGTGCAGGGCTGGCTCCCACACCCAAAGCCCTCAGATCATCAACAAGCAGTCTTGTTCCCCTCCCCTCTACCCTGCCAGAGCCTGAGATCCAGGGAGCATCACACTCCCACTCTCCCAGCTCCTCCACCCCTGGTAAATCCACAGTGCGGCTCCATGCTGGGCTTAGGCCCCTTCTGCAGTGGCCAAGAACAAGGTGGGGTGAACTGAAGTCTGCAACTGTTTTTCCCACATCCTGCTTGAAATTCTGGGTGGTCCCTACGCAGCCCTGGCTGCCCTGTTCCTAAGGCTTTTCCTAAAAGACCTCAAGGAGATCTTTATCTCTCAGGCCGCTGCCTTCCCACCCAGGGCCCTGGGGCCTAGAGGGAGTCCTGGCCTCCCCATCTGGTCTGGGAACATGAAGAGGGCCCCATCCTCAGCCATGTGGGTGTGGGGTTGGGCCCATCCCAGCAAAGGCCTTTGTTTTGCAGGACCATCAAGGTGGAGGTATACGACTGGGATCGGGACGGCAGGTAAGCAGGCAGGAGGTCGAGAAGGTGGTTGGGGATGGGGACAGCCACTGGGGAGGGGTTTGGGCCCTGCCCTCCCATGGGGAGCTGTGACCAGGCTCCCACCCGCAGCGGCTCTGGGGGTGAGGGAGCCTGGGTTTGTGTGTGTGTGTGAGGAGTCCTCTGCCACAGTAGCTCCTCCCCATCCAGCTCCAGGGAGGCACCAAAGGACCTCTGTCCTACAGGATATGGTGTGAGGGGCATAAGAGGCCTTCTTTTCCCCAAATAGCTGCCCAGGGGCCTGCCAGTACCCGCAATCTCCCCACCTGTGGCAGAATTTAGGCCTTTCTGAAGAATGCATGTTCTAGGGCACTAGTGAACCTCAAGCATTCATGGACACATTTTCTGTGTGAGGCCTTGGGCTAAGCATTGTGGGGCGACCGAAACACAGATGAGCCCAGCCCTCAGAGACTCCCTGCAACCTGGCGGGGAGGCCAGTTGTACCCGTACAGCCCTCAGCTCATCAGAGGAGCTGTTCGCAGAGAGCCAGGACTGAGGGAATGGGCTGGTGGGAAGGGTGAGCTAGGAGGCGTGAGTGGACTCATGGGCCATGAGACAGTGCCTGCGTAGGGCTGTGCCTGGCTGCTGGGAGGGTGCTCCCCACTCGGGGTCTTTGGGAGGCCAGTACTGCTGGGAATCCGTAGAGGAGGACAAGAGCAGGCCTCTCGAAGTTTCAGTCCAGAAGCCTCCCTAGCTTCTACTTGTCGGTTGAGCCAAATCCAAATATGTCACCCTGACTTTTGTGCCATTTCCATTCTGTGGCACTGCCAAGGAGTGACTTAGGAGGACTTCAAGGTCCCCCCAGTGTCCTCTGGTACCTCCCAAGTCTGTGATATGGACAGGGGATCTGTCTCATCTTATGTAAAGTGCTATGCAAATACAGCTCCAGGTGAGACCCAAGCCCCCTTCCAAGGAACTCGCCTTCCCCTGAGGCCAACCATCCTGCAAGAAACTCCAGAGCCGCTATGCCCTCCCCTCCTTGCCTCTCAGCTACCTCACGGTCAGCTTCTTGTTTCCACTTGCAATTTGCCTAGTCTTACCCTGGCGTTCCCATACTTCTTTGCCTGGAATAGTCTCCTCTTCTGTGGCAGTTGGGGCCAGCCACCAGATGCCACTGGGTCCCACCATGAAGTTGCTCATAGTCAGAACGCTGAGAGCTGTAAATATGTAGACACAATACAGTGTAGGCTCATGGGGGAGGGGCGGGGCCCCAGAGACACCTCTTGGGCATGAGTCTCCGGCTGGATGCCCCAGGCCAGCACGTTGGCCACGGCCCTCTGGCAGTAACCGGGAAAGCTAAAGGAGCCAACCCTGGGGTCAGTGGGAGTTCTGCTGCGTACAAGTCTTGGCCGTGCTTAATGTAAGCACTCCAGAGGTGTGGGCACGGCAGAAAACACTTCTAGACACCCAGCTGGACATCGCTTTATTGTGTTTTAAAAATAATCTTATTAGAGAAGGGTTTAATGAACACCTTTAAGCCCATCACCTGAATTTAACATTTGTTCAATTTTATTGTATTTGCTTCATCTATGTTTTGCTAATGTAGCTTAAATTATAGACATCATGGCATTTTACCTTTAAATACTTCATTGAAAATGTCCAAAAAATAAAAAATGTCCCACTTACTCACAAATGCCATTATCATACTTGACACATTGAACAATATTCTTTCTTTTCGGAGATGGAGTCTCGCTCCATCTGTTGCCCAGGTTGGAGTGCAGTGGCACGATCTCAGCTCACAGCAACCTCCACCTACTGGGTTCAAGCGATTCTCCTGCCTCAGCCTCTGGAGTAGCTGGGATTATAGGTGTCCACCACCACGCCCAGCTAATTTTTGTATTTTTAGTAGAGATGGGGGTTTCACCTTATTGGCCAGGCTGGTCTCGAACTCCCGACCTCAGGTGATCCGCCTGCCTTGGCCTTCCAAAGTGCTGGGATTATAGGTGTGAGCCACCGCACCCAGCCACGATATTCTTAAATACCATTCACTATTCATTTTATATTCAAATTTCCCCAATTGTCCCCCAAATACCCTTGGTCAAACAAGGATCCAAGTAGAAGTGGGTGCCGTTCTTCCAGGGCCCTGTTCTTTGCTGGGTGACAATTGGGTATCTTCCTCTGAGGGCAACACTGGGCTCTCTTCCCACGGACCCAGCCTGTCTGCTGGCATGTGCCCCTGGAGTGGAGTCTCAGGTAGAATTGGGAGCCAGAGAAATATGGATGTGTGCAAGGCTGGGGCTGGGCAGAGGCAGAGCCCAGCCTGGCCTTGGTCTCAGCAGCTGTCTTCCCTTGCAGCCATGACTTCATTGGGGAGTTCACTACCAGTTACCGGGAGCTGGCCCGTGGGCAGAGCCAATTCAACATCTATGAGGTGAGGTGGGCACCCGAAATCCGGGGTTTGCACTGCTAAGTGGCCCAGTCACTGAGGACTATAGTGAGCCATGCAGTGGGCTGGGGGCTTTGTGTTTCCCTGAGAGATAGGCGTTATTGTCCCATTCTACCGTTAAGGAGACCAAGTCTTGGAGAAGTGTGAGAACTTGCCCAAAGTTCCACTGTTCAGTAAGTGGCAAAATCAAGACACAAACGACCCGCTCTTGGCTGATTCCAAATCACTGAGTTATAGTGCCCCTATAAAGAGCGCTTCCCACAAGCGAGAGAGATAGGAGCACAGTGGGGGCCAGTGTACAAAGGTTCTGGGCTTGAGACCTGAGGTCCTGAGTTCAAGGTGGCCTTGTGCTTTCAATCAGAACAGTTTCAGGGCCTGCTGAGTATCTTACCTGTTTCAGTATGAAAACTTCAAGAGAATGAGGTCAGGATACCTTCTTTGTTCTAGCCCCAGAGCTGGAGAGCCTCGGACAAGGTAGCTGATCTCTCTGGAGGTGTAACAGTAGCATTTGCCCCCAAGGGACAATATCTGCGTGTGTGTGCGCGCGCACATGTATGTGTGTGCACATGTGTGTGCATGCGTGTGCGTGTGTGTGTGTGTTCTCCCTCTTTTTTTTTTTTTTTTTTTTGAGACAGGGTCTCAGTCTGTTGCCCTGGCTCACTACAGCCCCAATCTCCCAGGCTCAAGCGATCCTCCCACCTCAGCCTCCCGAGCAGCTGGGACCACAAGCATGCACCACCATGCCCGGCTAATTTTTTAAATTTCTTGTAGAGACAGGATCTCACTATGTTGCCCAGGCTGGTCTTGAGCTCCTGGGCTCAAGCAATCCTCCTGCCTTGGCCTCCCAAAGTGCTGGGATTACAGGCCTGAGCCACCGCATTCCACCGTGTGCTCTCCCTCTTGCAATTCCATCCCCATCTTCCAAATCTAGCTCCCGTCCTGTTCTTCTGAGAGGTCTTCCCAGCCACTCTTGTCCCCGTGCTTTCTTTCTTGTCTGAGCTTCCACAGACGTCATGGTTCATGCCAAAACCACTTAATGGCAGATACTTATAACCCAAATAACTGCTTGGCTTCATATCCTGACTCTACCACTTACTAGCTGTGTGACCTTGGCTAAGTCCCTCAACCACTCTGTGCCATGCAAACTGAGAATTAAATAAGTTAATGGAACAACGCCTGACCCAGAGGTCAGCACTGTCTTCTGTCATCATCTGCTGAGCACTGTGCACCCAGAGACTCACACTTTACAACCATCCTACCATCCTGGCACTGTCCTCACGCTAGCAGCCACTCAGCCAGCGAAGTTGAAGAGCTGGCCTTGAGTTCTATCACTGAATCCAAATCCCATGCTACCCCTACTCCTTTGCCCTGTATGTCGGTTCTGAGTGGGCAGGTCTTGTGTTCCAAGTAGACTTTCCAAGGGCCAGTGAGGTGACAGACCTTTCTGTTGCCTCCTCTCACTGGCCAGGGCACTGCTGGGCACATGGTAGGTGCCTGTTATACATTCACATGCTGAAGGAGATTGAACATGGCTATTGTAAAGATGGAGTGTGGATGAATTTCTTTGAAAGGGCTCTAATACAGTACATTGCTTTGTTTTCTGCATCTGCAAAGAGAGAAGCTGTCTTTGTCCCTGCTCTCCCGCCCCACCCCAGGCAAAGAGAAGCAGACGCCACCGTTCTGTGGCCTCCTTTGAGGAGCTTTTAGGGAGGTGAAGGGAAGGGGTCAGATCTCTCGGAGCTTGGCTTGTAAAGGTGCTTGACAGGTGGGGAAGGAGCCGTTTCTCTCAGGCCAAGAGCAGAAAGCATTCGATTGACTTGTTTTCTCAGTTGTTGATCCCTGCTTCTTTGTAATCAACAAGAGAAAGTACCACACTGGGAGGCGGAAGCACTGTCTTCACACTTTGGAAGGCCATCAGCTGAAAAACGAGCTCAGCTCTGGCAGTCCCGCAGGGAGGCCGGTTTGGGGCAGGAAGGCTTTGCTAGAATCAGAACTGCCTGAAGAGGAAAGAGGCTTCAGCCAATACAGACCCATGCCTCGGGCCCTGGCATTGCCCTGGTGTCAGGCTCCTATGTCCAGCTGTCTGCTGGCCCCTCCTAGGGCTCAGCCTTCCAAAACTGAATGCATTGGCTAAACCTCCCACAGCACTCCCCTCCTCCTGGCCAGCCAGCTTCATCTCAAATATTCCCATCATGGGGGCTCAGGGCACCTGGTGAGTCATACTTAACATCCCCATCCCTCACTCCATATCCAGTCCACGACCAAACACTGCCCTTCTACCACCAATGTTTTCTGACATGGTTCCCTTCATCTCAGGCCACCACCACCAACCTCATTATCTCCCCCGTGTGGGGCTTTGCCACAGCCTCCTCACAACCTGCTTTCTTCCTTCTGTCCTCTACATGGTAACCAGAGTACTCCACCAAAATAGTGATCTGACCACATCACTCCCCTGCTTAAAACCTGTCCAGGGCATTCCACCCACCACCTTAGCCTGGTTCGCACACGGGAGGTGGGAGGAGATCCTGAAAGATGCTTCCACAACGGCTGAGATCCACTGACCTACAGGGTGAAGTCCAAGCTCCTTCGTTCAGGATGCTGTTTCCCCAGCCAGCCACCCGCAATCTGTGAATGCATGCTTTTCATTTTGTTTTGTTTTGGTTTTTTTTTTTTTTTTTTTTTTTTTTTTTTTTTTTTTGAGACGGAGTCTCACTCTCACCGAGGCTGGAGTGCAGTGGCACAATCTCGGCTTACTGCAACCTCTGCCTCCGCCTTCAGGCTCTAGTTATCCTCCCACCTCAGTCTCCCAAGTAGCTGGGACCACAGGCACACACCACCACCCTGGCGATTTTGTGTGTGTGTGTGTATTTTTGGTAGAGACTGGTTTTTGCCATGTTACCCAGGCTGGCCTCTGATTCCTGAGCTCAGGTGATCCACCCGCCTTGGCCTCGCAAAGTGCTGGGATTTCAGGTGTGAGCCACCACGCCTGGCTGTGCATGTAAATAGAAACACACATCGCATGCCTTTGGAGGCCCCTAGGAGTGGCCCCTGCCCCTTCCCTCTGCCCATTCCCACAATCAGCCCTGTCCTGCCATCTGAGGCTCTCTGAACCGCCGTACTGTCTCAGTCTACAGGGCTTGATTCACATGGTGCCTCCACCTCCTGTCTTCTCCTGGGTAGGAACTGTTGGTCCATGGAGCCTCCCTGTGGGTGTTCCTCCTCCAGGAAGTTGTGTCCACCTGCACACCTGCTGCACCCCAGAGCCTGGAGTGGACACTTGTCCATACTCCTGGGGTCCCCTCTGGCTGTTTTCTGTTTGTGACACTACCCACTCCCTCAAAGACCATGAAGTCCTCAGGGTGAGGGTTGTGTTGCACTCACTGCTGCTCTCCTGGCTCCTAGGAGCCCTTCAGTGCCCACCACCCCACCCCACCTAATGTGCATAGGAGGTCGGATTCCAGACCTGATTCAGACCGGCCTGACCACCAAGAAGAGAGAAAAGAGGCGACTTAGTGGAGGGGCGGCTCCTGGGCTGGCCCCTAGGTGGCGCTGGCCCCCCTGCATGGGATTCACCATGGCAGGACTGGAGAGGCTGAGGCTGGGAGCATGAAACCTCAGGGTAAACAGGGATCTGAGAATGAGCATTGCTTTAACATTAAAGCAGTTATACTAGAGAGTGGAAATGTGGAATACAGGCTAATTTAAAGATAACATAGAAAGCTTAGAAGAAATGTGCTTGTGGCCAAATCTTTGGTTACTCTCAGGACTCCAGGTTCGTTCTCCCCAGCTGGGAGGGCTATGTTGGAGCAAAAGTTTGAGATGCTCTCCATTCTGATAGTTCAACACCCTCAAGGGAGAGATCGGGAAACTGAGGCACAGTGCAGCACTGGGGCTGCCATTTTGCCCTCATCTTAACAGCTTGCCTACTTAAGCTGTTTTCCCATGAAAGTGTCTGTGAGCACCTCACCCTCTGGGTAGCCCCATGGAGGGGGCATCCTCCAGTGCTAAAGAGGGTGCTCTGGTCTTCTCTCCCAGGCTGTCTCACCATCTCGCCCAGGCTCTCAGCTTCTACCTGCACAGCTTGCCTGCCCTCCCACGTGAACTTCCCACCTGTGCCCCAAATCCAGCTGCTTCCATGTCTACCTAGTCACCCCAACCCCTCCCTCTCTTGAACCTCTATAGCCACTCTCAGGGCCCAAGAGGCGTGGTCACTTCTTGACAGTGCTGTTCCCACCATAGCTCATCACCTGTCCCAATACCCCCAAGTCCTCATTACCTCTCGTAGGGACTAGTGGTGGCAGTAATAGTAGTAGTAATAATTTTAAAAAATAGCAACTGAGACTGGGTGCAGTGGCTCACACCTGTAATCCCAGCACTCTGGGAGGCTGAGGCAGGAGGATTGCTTGAGCCCAAGAGTTTGAGAATAGCCTGGGTTACGTAGTGAGATCTTATCTCTACCAAAAAAAAAAAAAAAAAAAAAAATGGCCAGGCATGGTGTCATGTGCCTGTGGTCCCAGCTACCTGGGAGGATTGCTTGAGCCCAGGAGGTCGAGGCTGCAGTGAGCTATGATCCCACCACTGCACTCCAGCCTGGGCCATAGAGCAAGACCCTGTCTAAGAAAAAAGCAACAGACACTTATAGATAATACTTACTACATTCCAAACTCTGTTCTAGGCACTTTGCTTGCAATGGCCCACTTAATCCTCATACCTTTCCAGGAGGCAGGTACTTCTTATTCCCATTTTACAGATGAGGAGACTGAGGCACATTGAGTTTAAGTAACCTGCCTACGGTCACACAGCTATTATTACGTGGCAGAACCAGGCAAATATTTCCTGGATGTGCTTCCTCCTCCCCTCACACTCACCTCCACCAGGCCCCAGTGTCCTAGAGCCTGCTCTGATTTTGTCTTCTACCAGCTTGGAGGTCATCAGAGTTCCCTGCAATGCCCTTCAGACATTTTTCACTGGGCATTCTAGGCTCTCCTCCAACCAGCCCAACTTACTCTTATACCCTGTGGTTCTGCCATCAAACTGGGCCTGGGTTCTATGCATTTCTCCCACAGAACCTCCTCTGATATCCATCTCTCCATGCCCACAGCCTTCTTGTCCCTCTAAGTCTGCCTTCGAAACTGTCTGCTCCAGGGAGCCTTTGCTGACACTCCCACCTAGAGTGGTCTTTCCTTCCTCCAACTCCCCTGACACTTCTGTGATCCCCCTTTTTCCGTGGCCCTTGTCACTTTTTGCCCTGAGGATATATCTTCTCTCTCCAACAGAGGTGATGATTCCAAGGGAGAAGAAACATGTTTTCACCTATCCCATAAATATATGTCAAAGAGATCTGTTTGTATCTGTTATCAAGGTGGCACCAATGTATGTACCACTAGCCTGGGGGCAGGAAACCTGGTTTCTAATCCTGTCACTACCCAGATGGCTGTGTGACCTTAGGCAAATCACTTGGTGTCTCTGAGCTTTAGTTTCCTTTTTTCTGGAAGTAGATAGCAATACTCATCCAGACAGAAGAGACCATGGTAAAGATCAGCTGACGGCCTCTGTGGCAACAAAGACAGGGAAAGGGGAAATGAGTTCACCAGAAACCAACAGGCAGCACAGGAGGTGTGAATTGCCTGGATTTGTTTGATGGGACATTAAGGAAAAGTTGTGCCTTAGACTTCCTTTATTAAAAACAAAACAAAGAAAAAGTGGTGAGGGTCAAATGAGAATACAAATACAGTAAGTGCGGAAGTCTGGTGGGGGTCCGCAGGCTGTCTTTTTTTTTTTTTTTTTTTTGAGACGGAGTCTCGCTCTGTGGCCCAGGCTGGAGTGCAGTGGCCGGATCTCAGCTCACTGCAAGCTCCGCCTCCCGGGTTTATGCCATTCTCCTGCCTCAGCCTCCCGAGTAGCTGGGACTACAGGCGCCCGCCACCTCGCCCGCTAGTTTTTTGTATTTTTTAGTAGAGACGGGGTTTCACCATGTTAGCCAGGATGGTCTTGATCTCCTGACCTTGTGATCCGCCCCTCTCGGCCTCCCAAAGGGCTGGGATTATAGGCTTGAGCCACCGTGCCCGGTGAGGCTGTCTTGTATACTGTAGGATGTTTACCAGCATCCCTGGCCTCTACTCACTCCCTCAGTTGTGAAAACCAAAACTGTCTCCAGATGTTACCAAATGTTCCTGGGGGTAAAATCACCCCTGGTTGAGACCGGTGAGTTAGCCACCAACAAGCCTTCTCTGAGCACCTACTCTGAGCCTAGCCCCATGATTTGTCTGACACAGGTCTGGTTTGGAAGTTAAAGCTTACACTCAAAGAATAGCTAAAGAGGTTCTTGCTGCCAAGTAAGAGGGATGGTGATGGAGAGAGGAGCCTCAGAGGCCCTGGGCAGCCCTTGAGCTGGGTCCCAAAGGAGAAACAGGGGAGATTGGAATTGGTTGAGAGAGGAAGGGGTTGCATTTTGGGTGAGGGGAGCAGCCTCAACCAACACAAGGGACAGATACGGACAGGGCCGCTTTGCAACATCAAGACTTCTTTGGCTGTACTGAGTGGAGGGTGTGTTCCAGGGAGCAGTTGGAGAGAAGGTTAAATAAATATTCATGGTTGATCGTGGGACCCTGGGTCTGATCGGAGAGCCCAGTTGTGTAATCCAGACTCAATACCAGTCTCCCACAAAACCTCCTTAAACCCGACTCCCCTGGCCCCCATGGTCTTCACACCCCACACTCTAATGGGGCTGGGCTTGGACCACACCCAGGGGTGGGTGGAAGCCCTTAAGACCCACTCTGACTGCCTGGAAGCACGCCTTACCTGGTAACTGGTTTTTCCTGCAGGTGGTAAACCCGAAAAAGAAAATGAAGAAAAAGAAATACGTGAATTCTGGCACAGTGAGTAGCCACACCCCTCTCTGCAGCCGGGTGTAGACATTCTGAGCCCCAAGCTAGGTCTGGTATCAGGGAGGCCCGTGCGTCTGTGTGTGTGCACAGGCAGAGTGTGGGAATCAGACGTGGAAGAGAGATGGGGTGGGGAGGGGTGGGGCAGATGGAGCAACAGCCGGGGGAGGGAGTTGACTTGCAGACCATACAACAGGCGCTGGCTGTATCTACCATGAGGAATTGCAGAGACACCCACGGGACTTCCTGCAGGAAGGAAGAGGAAGAGAAGTCGTATTTATTGGGCCCCTACCTTGGGAAATTCCCCATGTCGGTGCTTTTCACAGGTTGTTGACCTGAGAGGCAGATATTATCATCCCCTAGTCATGAAAGAGGAAACCAAGGCTGCAAGCAGGAAAGTGACTCAGCCAAGGTCACACAGCTAGAAAGTGGTAGAGACAGGAGTCAACATGACATCTCACTCCAGAGCTGGCAGCTGCTACAGGCGCTGCCCCTGCTTAACTGTGACCTTCCTGGGATGACACGCCAGCCTAGTGGCTTCTGGGGGCTGGTCTTCAGGACATTCGTATGTTTATTCAACAAATATTTACAGAGTGCTACTGTGTACCAGGCACTGTTCTAGGTGCATCGGATACAGCTGGAAACAAGACAGACCCAAATCCCTGGTGCTTATATTCTAGTGGGGGGAGACAGAACAAACACACACACACACACGCCTGTGTGTCAGTTGATTATGAGTGCTATGGAAAAAGTATAAAGGGTAAAGGGACAGGCAATGGAGGAAGTATTGAGGATACTGGGAAAAGGGAATTCCAGCATTCCTGCTGTAGAGAACAGCACGTGCAAAGGCCCTGAAGTGGAGCTCACAGTGCATTTCTAGAACAAGCCACTGTCTGCAGTGCAAACACACCCAAGTTCATCCTCTCTGTGTTCCTTCCTCACTCTAGAGGCCCATGGCTAGTGCAACCAAGCCTGGTCATTTGAGTCAGGCAGACTGTATCTCCAGACCTAGAAGAGGTCTTCGGGAGCTCTGGGGTTCCTCTGAGGAACCTCATTTTCTCTGTCTGTAAAGTGGGACTAATAAATTATCCCCACCTTGCCACTGCACAGGGCAGCTGTGACAGACACATGGGAGATGCAGGCTTGTGAACTGTAAAATTACTCTGCTCATTCAAAGGGGACTGAACACCATTTCTTTGATTGTAATTGCTTCACAGACTGGGGCTTGGAATCATATTTCCTTTGTCCCAGGCTGCAGTGTTTCTTAGTGGGGATGCTGTCAGCGTTTGGGCAGGAAAATTCTTCATCTCACAGGATGTTTAGCACCCCTGGCCGCTGCCCATAGCTACCAGTAGAGTCCTAGTCATTATGAGAACCCCTAAAACTCTCCCACAGCTTCCCAAATTCCCCTAGGAAAGACAGCACCCCCAGCATTCCCCAGCTGGGAATAAAAAGGTTCAAAAACCACTGCTCTCGTCCAGCCTTCTTACTTTAGAGATGAAGAAACTGTGGCCTGGGGAGGGCATGTGATTTGTCCCAGGTCACACAGTGAGTTGGAGACAGAGCGGGTCCTTGTCTCTTGACTAGGCCCAGGTCTCTTGACTTTCCTTTACTCCAGCATTTCCCTGTCTTCACCAGGAAAAATCACCCAGGATGCAGAAAGCTTGTTGAAATACAGACACCCAGGCCTGTTCCCTGGGATTCCACTTTAGGAGGCCCAGGAATCTGCGTTTAGTGGGCCTTTCATCCCTTACTTACGGTGCACAGAATCCCCCGGGGATCTTGTGAAAATGCCAAGAATCTGCATTTCTGCATTTCTACCAGGCATCGAGGTGATGCTGATGCTGCTGGTCTAGGGACACTACACTTTGAGGAGGGGAAAGTCTGCTTTCACCCTGAGAGCCCCTGGGTGAACCCGCATGGTTAGGGCTGTTAGGGCATTGCTTCGTCCTGGGGGTTGGAATAGGGAGTGGTCATTCCGTGCAGATTAGACTTACGTGAAGAACTAAAAATAAAAAGATCTCTGAAACGTTCATGCAGCTCCAGAAACTGCTATAATGGGTCTGGGCTGCGGGATGATCGAAGAGCTCCCCAGGGCACCTCATGGTCATCAGTCAGGGTTGAAGCCACTGCCATGGTCCACTCCTAGTGAGTCTGAGCTGCCACACTTGGAAGGAGGCCTGTGGTTCATCCAGGTGCCTAACACCTTAACCACAGTAGGTAGGGGGCTTACTGCCAAGTAAGGGTGGTGCTCTCACCTGGCCCTCCCAGTGAACCTGTAAAAATGGCTGAATCTTCATAAATAGGGGACTCTCAAACTACCAGATAGGAGTTCGTTCTCTTACACAGGTGAAACATCCTCTGCCCTAATCTTGCCTCATTTAATTGGCCTAGGATGCCAGGCTTTCATTTGTCTCCTTGATTCTAAATTGTTATGATACTGAGCTGCCAGGTAGCTGCCTGTCTTGGCAAAGCCAAAGCTAACTTTGCCAGGGCATAGGTTAAAAGGCCTCTGCTTGGGGGAGGGGGCCTGGGGTGGTCAGTTACCTCTGGGGAAAGGATGGGCTGCTTATGAGTGAGGGTCTTGGGTCTCAGAGGGATGAGATGGGACTGGTAAGATTTAAGATAAGCACAGTCCAAGGAGGCACATTTCAGGACTAATAGCTCTAGGCACATGGAAGCCTGAAGCTGGTCAGCACTGGCAGTTTGTTAGGCCTATGTCAGGAGGGCCCCCTTGTCCTCCACACCCCACCCCAGGCCCCTAGGGCTGGAGAGCCAGTGCCCACTTAGAGGAAACTAATGCCCTTGGCTTGGACTCCAGCTCCACTGACACAGATGGGACCCTTCCATCCAGGTCAAGAGTGCAGGCTCTGAAGTCAGACACACCCTGGTTTCAGATCTCCTCTCTGCCCTGGCAGTGTCCTTGGGCACATTGCGTCACCTCTTTGAGTTTCAGTTTCCTTGGCTATAAAGTGGGGATAATAATAGTACTTCATGGGGTGGTGTGGGCAGTGCGTGCAATCATGCATGCAAAACTGGCACATGCCGAGTGTTTTGTCAATGTCAGCTCTTGAATCGTAACCCATCTCCCCTGACCCCAGGCTCCCCACTGACTAAGCTCCCTTTTGTTTTCAAGGTCACCCTGCTTTCTTTTGCTGTGGAGTCAGAGTGCACCTTCCTTGACTACATCAAAGGAGGGTGAGAAGAGATACAGCCAATTTCATGGGCCTTGGGGAGAGGGAAAGGGCCCCACACACCGACAGGACCAGCTCTGGCCCCACCCTGGCCTCTTCAAAGCCCTGGTTGAAGGCTGTAGTGCTGGGCTCTGAGCAAACCCTGGTGTCTGGGCTGAGACAACTCACCCAGAGCCCTGCACATCCCCACATCCCGAGCAGCTTGGAGGGAACTCCTGAGCCAAGGAGGCTGGCCTGGGTCATGTCAGGTCTGCATGCAGAGACTGGACCTGGAGCTGGTAGGGACTCCGTGACAAAGAGCCAAGGACTTGGGGAGGTAGAAAGAACCCTGCAATAGGAGTCAGGAGGCCCAGGTTCTAGAACCCTCTTTGTCATTAATTTGCTGGGTTCCTTTGGGCGAGTCATTTTTCCTCTCTGGGTATCAGTTTCCTCCTCTGTACACAAAGAGAACAGAGTAGGTAAGTGTTAAGGTTCCTTCCAGCTCTGAGCTTCTGACACCTCTGATCTGTCTGGTTGGGGGAAGGGAGGAGGGGACCATGATTAACCTGCTCACTGTTATTAGGGCCCTGTAAGGGCAGTAGGATTGGGGATAAGCCAGGGATTGGTCCTGGGGCCAGCAGGTGGTCAAACACGAGTTTAAGGAGCAGAAAGAACCACCAGGGACAGTGTCTAGGCCCAGACAGATGGAGGAGCCAGGAGGCTCCAGCCAGCAGCTCATGGAAAGAGCCTGGCTGTAAGGATAGAGCCTACCCAGCGTGCTCCCTGCCAGGACAGGTGCCAGGTCAGGGTGTGGGCAGCCAAGAGCCCGCAGGTGAGTGACTGCACCTGTCTGGAAAGGAGACAGGCAGAAGCAGCTGCCAAAGGCTCATCCCAGCCAAGCGGGCCCTTGGCTGCCTGGTTCTCCAGGGCAGAGGGAGAAGTCAGGTCCTGGGAAGCCACACCCACTTTCCCATGACAACACTCCCTGCTGCCTTGAACTTGTAGTCTCAAGGCTGCAAGCTCTCCTCCTACCCACTGAGCACACACCCTGCCTCCAGTCACTTAGGGGCTCCTCCGCTCTTACCTGTCCCTCCTCTGGGCTGACTCCAGACCCTGCCTTTGTACTCTTCCCCCATCAAAATTGCTTCCCTCTGAATCCCATTAAGCAGTCACCCCTTATAGTCCATAGCACCTGGCAACTCTCAAACACCCCTCATCCTGTTTGTTTTTATTTATGTTTATTTTATTTTATTTTATTTTATTTTATTTTATTTTGAGACAGTCTTGCTCTGTCACCCAGACTGGGGTGCAGTGGCACAATCTCGGCTCACTGCAACCTCCGCCTTCCGGGTTCAAGAGATTCTCCTGCCTCAGCCTCCCAAGTAGAGTAACTGGGGCTATAGGCATGTGCCACCACCCCCGGCTAATTTTTGTATTTTTAGTAGAGATGGGCTTTCATCATGTTGGTCAGGCTGGTCTCAAACTCCTGACCTCAGGTGATCTGCCTGTCTTGGCCTCCCAAAGTGCTGGGAGTACAGGCGTGAGCCCATCCTGTTTATTTTTCTCATTTGCATAGTACCCCCAACTTACAGAACACAGTGGGCAGGATCAGGACACTTATCCCCATTTTACAGAGCTTGCCTGAAGCCACACGCCTAGATGGTGGCAGGGTTCCTTCTCTCATAACATGCTGCCTTTCATTCTGTAGTAATGAATCGGTCTTGGCTGCCTGACTCGCAGTTAGCAGGTGGGGTGGGATGAAGATGGAGGCTGATGAGTTAAAGGGCTGGATGCTGTGAGGTTTCATCGAAAAGGAGCCCTCAGAGGCTGAGCTAAGCTGGTGCCACCCATACTGGGCAGGTTGTAGCCCCAGAGCTAGCCTTCTCTTTAAACTCTCTGGAAAACCTCAGTGAGGGAGCTGGCTGCAGGGATTGAGAGCCTGGCATGCATGCCTGGGCAGGAAGCTGATGTCTAGGGATCCTCTCCTCCCTGGCCTCCCTCACCTGCCACCTGGACCCAGGAGGAAGGGTATGGGTACCCTGGCCTCACTGTCAGAGGAGGAGCTGGTTGCTCAGCACCCTGTGTTCTACTCTTAGGCAGGAGAGACTAGGCTGCTGCGAGTAATTTTCCCACAAGAGTATCTGCTTTCCAATTGCTTTGTTTCCCGAGGCTTTTCAGAACCCAGAGCAGAGGAGGACTAGTTAAAGTAAGGCCTGCCTTTCCCCTCACCCTGTATTTGGAAGAGCCAATCCAACAGTGTCCTTCCGGTATAGTCCCACAGCCCAGAATCTTCCTCCCAAGAGTGGCCCTGGGAGCAGGACTTTGACCTCCAAATGTCTCCCTACTTCTAACAAAGGCATGTGTTCTATATTCCACACTGAAAGGTGACAACAAACAGCAGATGAGTATGGTAGGTCAACTGCTGTAACACATAATTCTCTAATCTCAAGCCTTCATACGAATAAAGGTCTGTTTTTATCTGTGGGATGGCAGGGTTGGGTGGGGAGATGATCCATGCAGTCATTCAGGAACCCAGGCTCTTGCTAGCTTATGGCTCCTTCTCTCCTACTGCCTGGAATCCTCTGGATGCTCTGCCCCCAGCCAGCAGAAGAGGGCAAAGAGGGTGGGGATGACTGTCTGTGGCCAGCAGACCCTGGCTTGGGTCTCCTGCTGACCATGTCCTTGACATTTCCCTGGGGGTTAGGGTTCCATGAGCAGCAGCTCAGCTGTATCACATGGTTTCTGATAGGGACCTTCTGTTGATAGAGCTGTGGTTTCTGATAGGCACCTTCTGCTAAATGCAAGTGAGGTGAGGCCTACCTGATCTTACATCATCCATAGTCCTAACAGAATTACTAGAACGGAGTTTCCCCTAATGTGATCCCAGCCTCTTGTCCTCGTAATCCCCGGATGAAGGCAGTGGACGTTTGTTCAAGAGGCAGATTCTGGGCACCACTCCAGACCAACTCAATTGGCATTTCTGGGGTGGAGCCCTGTAATCTTCTTAAGCAAGTGTCCCTGGTGATTCTATGCTCACTGCTGTATGAGCACCGTAAGACTAGACTTTATCAGGGACTTGTGTTTGTCAGCTTTGTTCTGTTTGGACCTGGCACAGAACCTGGAACAGCCAAGCCCTCAGAAAGTCTCAATCCTGAACCTGAATCCTCAAAACCTAACTTTTTATCAGAGAAATGTGGAGATTTATCATGCAAATGTGGAGAAAAGGTATAATCAACCCCCAAGTACCCTTCACCCAGCTTCAGCAATTACCACATCACAGCCAGTCTTGTTTTGCGCACTCTCCCCTTCATTCAGTTATTATTCTTTTTTATTTTAGTGGGTTTTTTTTTGAGGTCTCACTATGTTGTTCAGGCTGGCCTTGAACTCCTAGTCTCAATTGATCCTCCCACCTCAGCCTCTTAATATCCAATTTGAAGTAAATCCCAGCCATCATATTTTATCCCCAAATGCTTTAGGATGTCTCTCTAAAACATAAGGACTCTCTTTTTATAAAACATAACCACAATACCATAACCACACCTAAAAAATTAACAATTCCTTAATATTAAATATCTAGTGAGTGTTTATATCTCCCCAATTATCTTATAGTTTTAAAATTGATTTGTTTCAGTCAGAAATCCAGGCAAGAACCATAGGCTGTGATTGGTAGGTTGGTCTCTTAATTGTCTTTTCATTTAGTTCCCCCAAGCACCTGAATGGCTTGCTAACACAGATTCCTGTACCCCACCAAGGGAATCTAATATTTAGCCAGATGTGGTGGCTCACACCTGTAATCGCAGCACTTTGGGAGGCTAAGGCAGGAGGATTGCTTTTGCCCAGGAGTTCAAGACCAGGCTGGCCAATATAATGACACCCCATGTCTACAAAAAGAAAAATAAAGTTAGCCAGGTGTGGTGGTGTGTGCCTGTGGTCCCAGCTACTCAGGAGGCTGAGGTGGGAAAACTGCTTGAGTCCAGGAGGTTGAGGCTGAAGTGAGCTGTGATCACGCCACTGCGTTTCAGCCTGGGTGACAGAGCAAGACCTCTTTTCAAAAAAAAGATTGAGGAGAGCTACACGGAGTCTGAGAGGCCCAGCATATTCCCAGGAGATGGTGCTGCTGCTGACTCTGGTAGTGCTTCTACAGAGTTTCCCAAGGACTGGATTTTGCTGGCTGCATCTCCTGTGGTGTCATTTAATGTGTTCCTCTGTCCCCTGTATTTCCTGTAACTGACTAGACAGCTCTGGAGCCTCAATCAGAATCAGGTTCAATTTTTTGGTAAGATAACTTCATGGGTGGTATTCTATACTTTCTCTAGGAGATGCATAATGTCTATTTGAATCTCTTTTTTGTCAAATGAGTTTTTGTCCCGAATCTCACTCCAAATTTGAGCCAGCAACCCAATGAGACCCAACCTCACCCAGCCTACTCAGGTGGGCCCAGGGGCAGGGTTTGTGGAGGAAATAAGTGATCATAGCCGCATGCCCACACAGAACACAATCATCTTCAAAGAGCTTTCATGCTGCCTAACTCTTCTGATGCTCATTGGCCCTTTTAGGGGGGCATAGCTGGCGTTACTATCTCAGCACTCCGGAACTAGAAAGAGATGAGTGACTTCACCAAGGCCACATACCTGGCAAGCAGCAGAGCCAGGGTGGTAGCCAGTGTCTAGCACTGTCCCCCCCTACAGCCCTGCCTCCCTCCAGGTGACTCCCCTGCTGTTCTCCCTCTTCTAGGACCCAGATCAACTTCACTGTGGCCATTGATTTCACTGCCTCCAATGGTGAGTTGGGGGATGGACAGAAGAGCAGGGTGGGAAGAGAGCACTTTTAAGGGCTGCGGTGTCTGGCCCTGGCTGGGACCACGATTCTCATACTCTCTGGCCTCTTCCTCACCAAAGAGGAGGTACCTAGGTCTGGAGGACCAAAGATACAACCAAGATGGTAGAGGTATCCCCAGGTTGGACCACTGACATAAGTCTGGGCTCTGAACCACAGCCTTGTCCTTGAGGAACACCCAGTCCCCTTGGGGGAATGCGATCGTGTGTACTCTGGGCCTATGGAGAGCCCTGGAGATGTTTTCCCCCGGGATCAAATCCCAGCTCCTCTGTGCGGTCCAACCCACAGGCTGGAGTGGAGAACCACAGCCAAGACTGAGCTCTGTGGTGTTCAGGGAGGCAGGATCCAGCCCAGGGACCCTGGTCTTTACCTGGCTGGGGCTGCCCTGGCTTCCTTCCCTCCTCCCAATTTCTCCGGTGTCAGCCTGTGTTTGGGTCACTAGGAGCAATCACAGTGCCAAACTTCACATGATTAGAAACATCACAACCTTCCTTGGGCTCTGGACTCTATTAGGGGTGCTCAGTGCTCATTTTTGCACCAATCAAAAATGCCCAGGTCTTGCCCTCAACAGGTGTCAGGAGCCCCTCTTATAGCTGTAGGTCCTAGCATCATAGAGCACTGGGTAATCAGAGCCGGGAGGGGCTTTAGTAATAATAACACTGAGGATAGTTATCATAATATTGATAGCACCTGTTTAATACTCATATCAATCCTATGAAGTAGGAACTATTATTGCTGTGATTTTACAGGTGAAGAGACTAAGGCTAAGGTTAAGGAACTTACCCAAGATCACATAGCTAGTAGGAGGTAGACAGGATTGGTATCTTGGCAATCTGTGCTGTACTCCCTCCCATCAATGAACAAATAAGTTAAATATAGACTATATTAGTAGTGAAGAGGGCTCTGGGGGGTGGAAATCAAGCCAGGAAGAAGGATAGGAAGGATTGGGGGAGGCTGTAATATGTAATAGGCTGCTTAGAAAAGATCACACTAAGGAGGTGACACTTGAGCAGAGACCTGAAGAGGCCAAGGAGCAGGCCACGTGGACATCTGGGGAAAAGTGTCCCAGGTAGAGGGAACAGCCGTCGCCAAGGTTCTGAGGTGGGAATGGCGAGGGGCTGGTGAGGCTGGGACTGGCGAGTGACAGGGAGGAGGGTAGGAGATGACCTGGAGGCCAGCTCATGTGTGCCTTGCGGGTTCTCGTGAGGACTTTGGGTTTCATTTTGCGGGAGGTGGAAGCGTTGAGCGTTTTGGGCAGAGGAGAGGCATGATCTCTCTGAGGCGGATAGGCTCAGTCACTGCCGTGCTGGGTATGGGCTGGAGGCACAAGGGCAGAAGGAAGCGGGGAGATCAGTTAGGAAACTGCTGCATCCTATAAGCAAGAGCGTGGTGGTATGGGGAGGAGGAGAGAATGAGGAGGGATTCCGGATCTGTTTTGCTGAAGGATTTAATATAGAATACGAGAGAAAGAGAGGAGTCAAGGATTAATAAAAGTTAGGGGTGCTCTTGGACACTCCCTTCTTCATTCTGAACCCAGGGTGACTTGGTGGGTCCAGATGGTCAAAGGTTCCCATGTCCTGTATTGCAGGGAACCCCTCACAATCCACATCCCTGCACTACATGAGTCCCTACCAGCTGAATGCCTACGCGCTGGCGCTGACCGCCGTCGGAGAGATCATCCAGCACTACGACAGCGACAAGATGTTCCCTGCCCTGGGCTTCGGGGCCAAGCTGCCCCCCGATGGCAGGGTGTCCCACGAGTTCCCGCTGGTAGGAGGTCCCGCTGGTAGGAGAGAGGACTGACCAGGCTGGGGGTGTGGTGACAAGGTGGGGGTGGGGGGACATTTCCCTTCCTCTGAGCCCAGGGACTTAAGGCTCAGCCTCAGTGGAGGTAGACTGCCTGCTGTGTGTAGGGGGGCTCCAGAAACCCATCCCCTTCCCTGATCACAGATGCTGCCCCTCCACATCTGAAGCTGCCTGCCCACAGCTGGCTCTGGCCTCCTTGTTCCTGACAAGACGCAGGCGGAGGTGGAGGCGAGCTGTGGCTGACCCATCCCTCAGGGCCCCAGCAAAGCGGACAAGGTGGTGTGGGTTGGGTATCCCTGAGTCGGTGCTGAGATGGGATGAGGTGGATCCCCAGGGTGATGTGGAGCGCAGCAGCATCTGGGCGGCCTGGGCCCTGTGGAGATGACTGCACAGGCCACTCCTTTCCCTGGCTCCCATGAGCTGGGGACACTCAGGCACAGCAGACGTCCCTCGCATGCCTGAGGGTGCAGAGCGCTGTGCTGGGCCCAGTATGCATGTGGACAGATAAGCCACAGGTCCTTCCTGAGTTGCTCAGACCCACTTGGGCAGAGTGGGTTTACCCAAGGTTCCCTGAGGAAAGCAGCCAGGGATCTTGGGGCGTCTCTGAACAGGTACAAGGAGCTGGGTAAGGAGCAGGTTTGGACCCAGCTCACCTGAAGCATGTGTTGCTTCAAGATGGGCCCTGGGAGCTCCCTCCCCTGCCCCACCATCCCACACCAGAGAAGAGCTGGGGGAGCCCAGGCCTGCTGGCCTCCCCACCTGGGCTCTGTTCCCATACATTGCACACCCCCGTCCTTTCTTCCTGGGCTCAGCCTCCCCGCCCTCTCTCCCCCAGAATGGCAACCAGGAGAATCCCTCGTGCTGCGGCATCGACGGCATCCTGGAGGCCTACCACCGCAGCCTGCGCACGGTGCAGCTCTATGGCCCCACCAACTTCGCCCCCGTGGTCACCCACGTGGCCAGGTAAGTGCCACTGCCACCGCCTCCAGGCACTCACAAGGCCTCCATTTCCATACTGGCTGCCTCTGGGTGGTGGGAGGGGGTGTCTCTTCCCACACACTTGCCTTTCAGGGAGCCCTGACCCTGAAGAGATTCCCCCAAGAGCTGTCATCCTCCAAAGCGTTCAGGGTCCTTGTTTATCGGGGAACATGCCCAGAGGCCCAGCAGACAGACCTCAGTCCCTGCCTGCCCCACCCAGGAATGCAGCGGCCGTGCAGGACGGCTCCCAGTACTCGGTGCTGCTCATCATCACGGACGGGGTCATCTCGGACATGGCGCAGACCAAGGAGGCCATTGTCAACGTAAGCAAGGAGTGTGCGGTGGGGAGGTGGTTTGAGGGGTGTCTTCCTCCCCCTTAGGGGAACCCTGGGGTTGTGCCTACCTCCTTGACTTTAGGAAAATGCTTGGAGGTGACTTGGGCGGGGCTTCTCCTTTCCCTCCCTCACTGGGCCCCACTGCCCTCGTCCACCTCCCGGCCTCTGGCTGCAGAGTCCGGTGCTGGATAGTGGATTCTGGGGAGTGGAAGGGGTGCCCGGATCATGAGAGATCTGGCTGGTGAGCACTGTTCCCACCTCTTAGTCACAGTGGGTTGTCTACTCCCTCCAGACCCCAATGGCTCCCTCGTTAACCCATCTCTAGGACTGCTTGCCCCTTCCCCAGGCCGACCTGGCCAGGTCAAGGGAGTGGGAGGGGAGGCTCAGGGTTGGGGAAGCCCAGGAACACGGCTCTCTGAGTCAGTGGTCTCCCTGTAAGAAGGGATAGGGGTGACTCACCAAAGCAGACCTATGACCCATTCCCCCCACCACCCTCCCTCTCTCCTCCGGGCCACAGTTTGGTTTCCCTTACTTTTTATCTGAGTGCCCTCCCTCTCCCTACCCCCGTACCCCCTTTTCTGTGTTCCTCTGTCTCTCCACGTTCACTCTCCCATTTCTTTCCTGCCCACCCTTTCCTGTCCCTGCCCCTGATTTCTCCTTCCTTTTAACCGGGTCCCAATTGGGTCCAACCTTCCCCTGCCCCCTATGCTGTCTCCCAGGCTGCCAAGCTCCCCATGTCCATCATTATCGTCGGCGTGGGCCAGGCAGAGTTCGACGGTGAGTCCAGCTGCTGCCCTCCCCTCCTTTCCTTCCCTAGCCACGTACCCCTGCTCCCACCCCAGATGTTTCCTCAGAGGCTGCGGGCCCCTGGGAATGATCCCTCCCGAAAGAGTAAGAGCTCCCGCCTGGGCGTGTGTGTCTGGGTGAGTGTGCAGGGTGTGGGGTGCGTTTGTTTGCGCAGGGAGGGGTGTGTCAGATCTGGGTGTGCACCCACACCCACATCCCAAGGCTGTGGGGAGGAGGCCCCAAGTCACTTCTTTCTCCTCCAGCCCTGGGAGTCTGGGGAGGGTGGGGAGCCAAAGCACTGGGCTCGAAGTCAGAGGCTCACCTGATCGGGCTCCTTCTGGCCCCGGCCTCAGTTTCCTCGTCTCTAACACGGGGCATGGGCCAATGGTCTCAGCCCCAGATTGGCCTGGGATGGAAGGACAAGTCCACTCTCCTGCCAGGCCCAGGGGTCCACCATTAATCTCACGCCCCCATGACACTGCTCCCCTCACAGCCATGGTGGAGCTGGATGGTGACGACGTGCGGATCTCCTCCCGGGGGAAGCTGGCTGAACGTGACATTGTCCAGGTGAAGCCCAGACTTTGCCTGTCCCACAGGAAATTCAAGAGCCCCTCTAGCCAGGTGGACCTCACACCCCCTTTGGGGGCTTCCCTGGGGAAGGGCCTGGGAGGGAGGCACCGAGAGCCCCAAAGTGCCCCAGTCGTCACCGAAGGGAGTAGGAGTCACTCCTCAGCCATGCTGTGCTCTGGGCTGGGCCCCTCTCTGTCACTCCTGGGACACACTCCTAACATTGTGGGTGCCCAGCCAGAGGCCAGAACCCTCTGCCAGCCCTTCCTCAGCCCCCAGGCCTCTGTGGTCAGCCTCGTTCTGTTTTTTTCTGCCCCTTGAAGGCCGAGGCAGTGTCTTTAGCGTTGCTGCAGCCTTCTCCAAGAATGGGCATTGCTTGGTTAACTGAATCAATGTAAGCATCTCCATGAAGGATGCAAATATAATGAGCAGAAAGATCTTTGTCCTCAGGGAATTTCCATGCAGTCAGGCGGAAGAATGCACCCTCCGCAAGCACTTCCCCCACTCATCCCCTGCAGAGGAGGCCCTAGTGCTTAGAAGATGCAGAAGACAAAGCTGACATCCTCCATACCCCCTTGTCTTAAAAATTGGGGCCCAGTATCCCAGGGGTGGAGACCAAACACAGGGGCTGGAAACCAGAGCAAGGACAACCTGGGAGGTGGGACCAGCCCATGCCAAGGCCTGGAGGCAGGAGTGAACCGGAGGAGGCGCTCAGGATGGAGGACACCCTCTGGGAAGAAGCCAGATGGGCCTGGCATTAGGCATTGGCCAGATTAGCCCCAGAGAGAAAAGGAATGAAGAGAGGCCAGAGAGAGAGAGAGGGCTCTGCTGGACAGGTCGGGGGAGACCCAGGAGGGCACATGCCCCAGAAGTCAGGGAGATTCAGTTGGCATTTCGGAAGCACCTACTGAGTGCTGTGCTTAGTGCCGAGGTAGAGAAATCTTGTTCCATGCTGTGTCCTGGTGTGGAATAGGGCTCAGTATTTGTCGAGTGAATGAAAGAACAGTGACTATGACTATAGTTACTTACTGCCCAAACCCAGGGAGTTGGGGGATACAGTCCCTCAGGTAATTCACAAAGATGGGGGGATTGAGTCAAGTGGGCAGAGGCTGGGAGGGGCGTGGGGATGCAACCCCAGGCCTGGAGATTTTGGGGACCAGGGTCCCACAGGAGGCACTGCCTGACCCTGCCCTCCCGTTTGCCAGTTTGTACCCTTCCGGGACTACGTGGACCGCACAGGCAACCACGTGCTGAGCATGGCCCGCCTGGCCCGAGACGTGCTGGCAGAGATCCCTGACCAACTGGTGTCCTACATGAAGGCACAGGGCATTCGCCCACGTCCCCCACCTGCAGCACCAACCCACTCGCCCTCGCAGTCCCCAGCCCGCACGCCCCCTGCGTCCCCCCTGCACACACACATCTGAACCTGGTTTCAGCAGGCAGGTGGCTGGGGCCTGGGAGAGGCCAGGCGAACAGGAGGCCAGGGCCCCAGCCTCCCCGAAGTTGGCCTGCCCGGCCTTTGGGGCATCTGTGTGCCTGGCAGGCTGCCAAGGGGTGGGACTTCTGAAGACCCCTCCTCAATTTCTTGGCCTCACTTATTGCCCAGACACAGGGAGTTAGGGGCGCACAGGTGACAGCGGGGTACACAGGGACCTCGCCCTTCTCTTCTTCACCAGTACCTGGCTCTAGCCCAGTCAGGAAGGTGTAAACAATAGGGGTGATTGGGGTCCCTGTCGCCCGCCCCCGGCAATCCTATTTGCTTCCCTGTCATCCTGAAGCCTGGGCTCGGCCTCCTCCAGCCCCCCATCTCCGTCCCATCCACCCATGGTGTCTACTGTCACTGACCCCCGCCCTGTGGTCTATCCTGTGCCCAATTTCCAGTGAACCCCATGAAGCTGATGGGTTTGCAGGAAGGCCTGAACATGTGCCCCCTCCCAGGGACACTGGATGCATTGGGAGCCCCGGGGACCCACAGGGTGCTGTAATCATGGGCCGTCAGCCATGTGATGGGCCTGAAGCGGAGGCTGCTCAGCACAGGGCCCTTTCTGGTGCCTCTTGAGCTCAGTACGATGCAAGTTCTAGACACACAGCCTGTGGAGGCCTCTCCCTGGTGTGGGCCCACAGGCACTTCCACGGTTGACTCCTGGCTTCAGGAATCCCCTCCTCCCTCCAGAGGCTTCCCAGGGCCCTCGGTGCCCACGCCTCTGCCCACCTGGAGGCCTGAGTAAGGAGTGGCTCAGCCCCATGCTCCCACACCGCCCCTGCTCTTTGCCCTGTATCCCACGAGGCTAGGAGACAGGAGCCCTGGGTTTGAGCCCTGCCTCCCCCCACTGCTTAATGTGGGAACCCAAGCAAGGCCCTTCTACCTTTGGGCCTCAGTTTCCATGTCTGTATGACAAGAGGGTTGACCAGATGGCCCCAGGTTTTCCTTTAGATCTGACATCCTGAGGGTCATTCATTCCATGCCCAGCTCCCCCACATCCTACTCCTAACTGATGTGACCCTACCCAAGGCCGCCTTGGCTTTTGTGTCACCCTGTCCCATCCCATCACCCCAAACACACCCTAGTCCTTCAGCCTTGGGCTCTGGCATCTGAGCCTGAGCGCCTGCCCCTGCTATGGGAAAGGTGGGGAAGAAGGGGATCTCCCTCCTGGGCCCACCCGGCCGCCTTTGCCCACTCGGGGAGCAGGTCATGCATGCCAGTCCCTGTTGCCGCATGGAGCTCCTCAGCCCACTGACCTCTCCGTGCCTGGTGCAGGCCAGGCCCCCGTCTTCTGCCTGCCTCTGCTTCCCCGTCATGCATGGTGGTGGTGTTTCTACGGTGTCTGGTTCTGTGCCCGTCCCTGAGACAGTCTCTGTGTGGAATTTGCCTTAAACTGAAGTAAATTTGTTTCTTTTAGTAAAGCATGATGTTTTTCTTTCTTCTCTGAAAAATAGCACTGACGTTGCTGTTTGACAGGGTCCATGTTCTCCTCTGTGGCTTCCTTCAATTGTTTGGTTCAGTAGGATTTACAAGCAAAGGCCACGTGCCACGCTCTGTGCTAGGCATTGAGGATGCAGCCATGAACAAAGCACAGGCCCTGTCCCCGCACAGAGCTTACAACACACACACAGACAGTATGGGAGAGACACAGCAAACACATCAACAAATAGGCTAGTAACATCATTTCAGGTGGTGGCAAGAGTTCTAAAGACACATGATGGAGAAGGAGGGTGATGTGTTCCATGAGGTGGTTGGAAGGGCCTCTCAGAGGAGGTCATGGTTGAGGTGAACCCCCAGGAAGTGAGACAGGGAGCCACGCTGATATCTGGGGGAAAGGGGCTCTAAGTAGAGGGACCAGCAGGTGCAAAGGCCCTGTGGTAGGAGCATCCTTGGTGCGTTTGCAGGAGAGCGAGGCCGGTGTGGCTGGAGGTGAGTGCAGGAAGGGAAAGTGCTAGAGATGGGGTTGGAGAGGTGAAGAAGCCAGAATGAGTGGGCTGTGTAGGCCATGATGAGGCCTTTGGCATTTACTGAGTGAAACGGGAAGCCATTGAGGAGGTGAGAGAAGTGAGTAACATCATCAGAATTTCCTCTAAAATAAATGGATTGCTTTATTGCATTTGATCACTCATTCACTCATCTCTCAACAAGTATTTACCAAACATGAGTGCCAGGCCCCACTCAGGCACTGGAGACCACGCTGGAGATGCACACACAGAATTGCACCCTCAGGGGTGCCCTGCTCTCGGGCAGTGAGCAAGGAAATCCTACAACCATGGCGTACTGATGCCAAGCCATCAGGGGCTGGGTAATCTGTGGGCACCAGAGTCACTGTGCCATGAGGAGTCTGGCATCCCCTGTGTGTTGGGGTCATCACTACCATCCCCGCCCTTGTAGGGTCATCACGTGGCCAGAGTGACGAGTACATAAGGTTGCACGTGACTACGTGACATGCACCCAAGACCCACTGCATTTTAGGTGCCCAAGAGACACTGTTTTCCTCTTGTTCCTCTTCACATGTAAATCCCTGTGGCCATGAGGGATCAGGGATCATAGCAAAAGGGGATTTCTCCCTTCTCTGGGCAAGTCTGTTCCCAGATTAGCCCTCCAGGCAGCCATTCCCACCCTGAACATCACAAGAAATTTGGAACTAATTATACCAAAGTTTGGGACTTGTTTACTTCTTATGATTTTATAGTAAATGGGTGCTGATTCACGGTTGTCCCTATAATTACATGTCCCTGTGACTTAGATTCTGATACGCTTTGAGTGGGAACAGGGTGGGGTCACAGCTTGGAAGGAGGGAAGTTCCCATAACCAGCAGCTATGTCACCTCACCACAGGGGCCATGGGAAAGTGTCAGGAGAGGGTGCTTGCCTGGCAGAGGGACTGAGGCGCAGAGTCACTGCTGGGGGCGGGACGGGACGCCAAGAGCATCTTTGCTGTGCCCGACACCGTAGCATCTCGTGGATTCTTTCCCAAGGTGTGGTCCACAGAACACTGGCTCCCTGGCGTGGAGCTTGGGAACCTGCCTGCTGTGCTTCCCTCTCTAGAGTCTCAGTGGCCTTTTGGGTATTCAAGGCTCTGTTAAGTCCTACAGCAAAGGGACCAGTTTGATCTGGTCCAACCCAACGTTTCTCAAGCTTTGTATCACAGAGTCAGTGTGTGTGTGTGTGTGTGTGTGTGTGTGTGTGTGTGTGTGTTTCGCTGGTAACACCGTCACCAAGCAGAACGTGCTGTCTTGGGAATTTCAGTAGAGACAATCTCCCAGGTTTCCAGGCTAACACAGAAGACTGAGGCCTGCCCTGAGCAGGCCAGAGGGAGGGCACCGAGGGTGGGAAAGATGGTGACCTCAAATTGGGCTCTGGAGAGAAGAAAAGGGCTCTGAAAGGGATCCCTGCCCCAGGTGCTTCAGGAAGAGAAGCCACAGGGAAGAAAGGAGGGCTTCAGCCATTCACAGTCCCAGATGCATGGCTGCATGGTTGACTGGATTTTTGTCCCCCTATTGGACTGAGGGGTGTGTGGAACAGAGCTGGAGTGGTGGGCAGAGAGAAGAAAGGCTGTCCTGCCTCTGAGCTCACCGCCCAGGCTGTGGCTGGTCCTCTGCTCCCCCTACTTAATCTCCTGGCCTTCAGGATTAAGGACCGTAGGCTGTTACTCCCCAGATCATTCTCCACCCACTTCTCTGCCTTCCTCTTGTCCACTCACCTCAAATGCCCCTGAATTAATACAAATAAAATAGTAATAGTAGCAATGACCAGCACACATATGCACTTACTAAGCATCTTTCTAAGCACTTTACATGTGTTTAGCAAATTCATCTTCATAACAACCCTGTGAAGAAGGTACGTACTATCATCATCCCATTTTCCAGATGAGAACACTGAGACACAGAGGCTCAAGATCACACAATTAGAGAGCAGTGGAGCCTACAGGTATCTGAGCCTGAAGGTGGAGTGGGAGGATCCACCTGGTTACCTAGAGATGTGAGCTCTCACTGAGCCATTTAGTTGCCTTGTGCCCTTGGTTGGGCCCTCTGCCCTCTGGGTCTCAGTCTCTCCACTGGTAAAATAGAGGGGGTGGGCTATCAGGTCCCTAAGGGTCTTCCCATCTCCCTTGAGTCTCAGCCCATCCATCAGCCTATACTCTTAGACCCCTGCCAGGCCCCATAGGCCTCCTGGGGCCCTGTCATGGCCAGGCTGGACAGTCACCATCACTGTGGCTGCCACTCCCACATCTCTGGGATGCCTGGCCATCATCGGCCTACAGAAGAGGTCCCTGAGTCCTGCCCAGAAGGGGCGGGAGAGGTAGAAGCAGAGGATAGGGCTGACAGCGCAATTGGAGTAGGCCAGGATGGTGCAGAGGCTGGAGGCCACAAAAGCAGCCGGTGTGGCAGGCAGGTGGCCCATGGCTGTGTTCTCTTGATGCTCCTGGATGCTCTCTCCCATGGGACCTCGGGGCCGTGTCCACAGGAGCCAGCCCACGTGGCTGAAAGAGCAGCCCAGCCCCAGCATGCATGGCAGGAAGGCCAGGGCTCCCAGCAGGCTGAAGTAGCAGGAGGTCCCAGCAGGGTTCAGGAGCAAGAGGCAGGCCTAGGTCTCGGGAGCCCCTACTGTCTCCTCCTCCACTGCCACCCTCTGGAACAGCCAGTTGGGCAGGGATGCTGTAAGGCCCAGGGCCCACATGGCCCCACAGAGCAGCAGGCAGCTACCCCAGACGGCTGGGAAGTCCAGGTCAGGCAGGGCCACAGCCACGTGATGCAGGAGAGCCATGGCCACCATGCTATAGAAGGTGCAGAACATGGTGGCTGTGTTGATGGCCTGGCTAATGGTGCAGATGGCAGGGCCCAGCCACCAGTCGTGCTGCAGGAAGCTTAGCAGCAGCACAGGCACCATGCAGGCCACGAAGAGCAGGTCAGATAGCGTGATGTTCATCATGAGGTTGCGGGTCAGGGTGCGGAGCGGGTGGGGGGCGCCCGGGCCCCAGCCCACCACCAGCAGCATGAGCCCATTAGCCTACAGCCCCACCAGCAGGACAAGGCCACAGACCCCGGCAAAGATGAGTCAGAGCACTCACTCAGGTGTGGCCGTGAGCTGCGTGTCGAATGTGGCATTGGGCTCCATTCTCCTGTTTCAGACACACAAGGACAAAGCAGAAACCAGTCAGCCCCAAAGGCCGCCTTCCCCGTTCCTGCTGAGCCTCCTTTTGTCAAAGACACCTACATGTAGTGGGCCCAGATACATGCCTGGTCCTTGGCACACATTAGCCCCAGCAGACCTCATGACAACCCCAGGGGATGGACTCCATCGGTGCCCTGGGTTCAAATCCTGCCTCTGCTACTTGCTAGCTCCAGTACCCTGGGAGTTATTTATTTATTTATTTAGAAACAGAGTCTTACTCTATCACCCAGGCTGGAGCGAGATCTTGACTCACGGCAAACTCCACCACCTGGGCTCAAGTGAGTCTCATGCCTCGGCCTCCTAAAGTGCTGGGATTACAGGCCTAAGCCTCTCCACCTGGCCCCTGGGAGAGTTACTTAATGTTTCTCTACCTCAGTTTCCTCAGCTGTAAGAAAGCAAGGAAATAAAAGAAATGAAACAGATGTCGATAGTAACTGTCATAAGTGATAAGACTAGGGTAATTTTCATTTTCTTCTTTAAAATTTACTTCTAAAATTTCTGCAGGGAGTACACATTGCTTTCATAATCTGATAAATATATATGTGCATACATACACACACACGTATCTATTTTTTGACAAAACCCTGCCCTGTGAAACAAGCAGGTTTAATCTGAGGTTCAAATGGGAAAGTGGATCTGAAAGGCCTTTGAGAAGGTGGTTCCCAAGCGTCTCTGCACATTGGGACCTTGGGGAGTTTCACAAATACAGAAGCCTGGGTCCCACCCCCAGAGACATGACATAGTTGGTCTGGGCTTTGGCATTTTTGAAAGATCCCAAATAATTTGAAGGGCAGATCAGCTTGGGAATCACTGCCCTCTAGGTTATGCTGTGCAGGCCCCTGGCAGGATGGGGGAGTCTGCGCCCAGCGGTCAGACCTTTCTCCTCACCCGCACTGTGTCCCACATGTCAAGGGCAGGGGGAGCCCCCGACTGGGAGGACTCTGGCTAGAAGATGGGATGTAGACATACTCGAGTCAGCCCAATGGCTGACGTCACCACTGGCCGCCCTGCAGGCCAGGCCAGGGCCCAGGAGCTCTAGCTGGAGAGAGGCTTGCCTGCTAACTCAGTACATATTTCCTGAGCATTTGCTCTGGACCAGGTTCCGGGAATCCAGCAGCAAACAAGAGGAGCAAGCAGAGGAGTCCTCATTGGAGTTGCCCTCCCCTTTTCTCCCACACTGGGGTGGGGACTGGAGACACCCTTCTCCTGCAGGCTCAAAGCCAGGTTTGAAGGAGTCTCTGAGTCCCTACTGCAGAGCCCCAGCCTGGGGGACTTAGCTTGATCTCTGGCGCCCCAGGGCAGCAACGTGCCTGAGGGCAACTGAGGAAAGACTGGAGAGGGGGCCTCTGTGAATTCTGATGTCGACCACCCTCCCAGGTCCCACCGGCTCCCGGGACTGCAGGAGGAGGGGAAATGAAGGACTTGTCCTGGATGAAGGCTGTCCTCCAGCCACTTTCCTGGCATTTGTCACTGCCTTTTTGTCACTTTTTCCTGGTCCACACCCACCAATGACATGGACTATTACTGGAGAGGAATTGGCAGGGAGCAATACGAGGCTTCAGGGACCTGGCCTCTGCTTCCCCAAAGCATCCGCATCTTCCTGTAAGCAGTTGCATAACTTCAGGGCTAAGTATGTGGGTATTGGCGTTTGGGTTTAACACCGTTTCCAGCACTTACTTGCTACGTGACTATGGAGAAGTTACTCAGCCTCCCTGTGCAGTACTCTCCTCTTCTGTAAGATTGGGGAATATGCCTGATGGTGTGAGGGCTAGATGAAGTAACAAGAGCTAAGTGCTCAGAACAGTGCCTGGCATGCGGTAGGCACTGGGTAAAGGAGGGATGTCATTCTGCCCCTGCTCCCCCTCAGTTCCAAAAAGCCCTCTTCTCTTAAAGCTCCTGCCCAGCCTTCATTCTCTCCCCTTGCCCTCCCTTCTCACTCAGCAGCCTGAGTCCCATCAGCCCAGTCCCACCCTCCTTTTCTTAATCAGACTCTGGCTAAGCCTAAGCCAGAGCCCCCTTGGCTGACATGCCCCAAGAACTCACCATTTGCCTGGAAGTTCACTCTGAAGTCTGCCTCAAGTTTCTCCTGCTGCTGTTGTTGCCTGCTTTGTGCTACTCTGAGGTTTCTGGGTCCTGTTCTCTGCCTTGTGAGCCCTTTGACAGTAGGAAAGGCTGGTGGTCCTTGCACAGTTGTGCCCTGCCCAGCAGGTGGATCCGGCCCAAGAAAGCCAAAACAGGGTTCTGGGCAGTGTGGAGTTTCTCCCAGAACTCCACCTCCTGGGAATCTGAGTTGCCTGAGGCCAGAGCAGAGCTGAGATGAAACAAGGAGGTCTGGGGGCCACTCCTGTACCAGGCCCCCAAACAACAGGGGCTATGTCTGCTCTACTGTCTCTCCCAGGAATCGCACCCTGCCTATCTGCCTCGTTAACTCTCTGGCCCAAGATGTTGGTGCCTGCCACGTCCCTGGGCCCCAGAGAAAGAGCCATTAGCAACTACAGGACCTGTCTCCCATCCTCACCCAGGGCCAGCATCACTCACTCCAGCCCACACCCCTCTCTCTCTCTCTCTGAGCACACCACAGTCTAGAAACTGCTCAGTTCAGGTGCAGGTTTGTGGGCTGCAGGAGGGGACCTGAGATGGGAGAAGACATTGGGGTAAAAAAGGATCAGCGAAGCACCCAGTAAAAGAATCAGCTAGAGGGCCGGGCACGGTGGCTCACGCCTGTAATTCCAGCACTTTGGGAGGCTGAGGTGTGCAGATCATGAGGTCAGGAGATCGAGACCATCCTGGCCAACATGGCAAAACCCTGTCTCTACTAAAAACACAAAAAATTTGCTGGGTGCGGTGGCGGGCACCTGTAGTCACAGCTACTTGGGAGGCTGAGGCAGAAGAAGGGCGTGAACCCAGGAGGCGGAGGTTGCAGAGAGCCAAGATTGCACCACTGTACTCCAGCCTGGCGACAGTGTGAGACTCTGTCTCAAAAAAAAAAAAGAAAAAAGAAAAAAAGAATCAGCTGGACCATGGGAATCATCCACATGGAGTCTGGAGGTTGAATGGGGTCCGTTAAGGGAATCTAATCCAACTTTGGCGGATTCAGATGCTGGGATCTTCTCTACCTCACCTTTTGCCAAGTATTACCTGGCTTCTGCTTGTGTGCCTCTAGTGATAGAAGGCTCACTGCTGCTGAGACGTTCCTTTCAGAACTGAGAAGAGGGTTTGGGGCCAGGGTCTAAGACTATGTGATTCAACAGCCCTCTGTTGCTCCCTCTTTCTCCTTCATTCTCTCTCTAACTCTGTTCCTTGAACTGTCTTTGCTTGTCCCTCTATGGGGTTTCCATTGATTCAGCCAGGAAATTCCCCAGTACCTGAAGGATTACAAAATACCAAACTCAGGCTAGGGGCAGTGGCTCACGCCTGTCATCCCAGCACATTGGGAGGATCACTTGAGCCCAGGAATTTGAGACCAGCCTAAGCAACATAGCAAGACCTTGTCTTTGCAAATAACTAAAAAATTAGCAAGGTGTGGTGGCACGTGCCTGTGGTCCCAGCTACTTGGGAGGCTGAGGTAGGGGAATCGCTTGAGCCCAGACAGTTGAGGCTGCAGAGAGCAGTGATCACGCCAATGCGCTCCAGCCTCGGCAACAGAGAGAGACCCCGTCTCAAAAAACAATCAAACAAACTCAGTGCCTGGCACATGTTGTATATTCAATTTGTAATGATGGTAAGATGTGACAGACATACAAACACAGACCATGGCAGTCTCTCTAAGACTCTAAAGCAAGCTCTCCGAGGGCACCGGAAACCCCAGCCCTGGCCAATAAGGTGCAGCCGCCATTCAGAAGGTGAATATTATGGAATTCTGGAAACTTCTGCAAAAGCTACAAAGAAGAGTGTGTGAATGATTCTGAATCTAGGCTCCCCAGCTGTTTGGACCCCCAGCCACACCCTAGCTGCCCCTCAAATATATCCAGAGACTGACAGCTCAGGCCAAAGCCCTGTGCTTGGGGACACCGTGGCATTGGAGCAGGGGATGGGACCCTCATATGTGACCCCTGTGAGGTGTGTTTCGTATCATGGGGAAAGGGAGTGAGGTCGGGGCTCTGCAAGACAGGAGGGCATCAGGGCATATCAGAGGCCTTCGGATCATTACTCTTCCCAGGAACCGAAGAAAGCCCATGCTTGCAAATAGAAATAGCGAGGGAGACCAGGCCAACAGCACCCTGCCAGGCAGAGTACAGAGAGACCGCTCTAACACTGAGCAAGGTGATTAACAGGTTACACCAGTTAGGAGCCAGCAGCACCCAAGGGAGCTCCTTGGAAAGTTTCTGTCCTCCTCCTCATCTCTTTTTTTCTGATTATGTAATGAATATCGTTATTGTTGAAAATCTGAAAATACAAATATGTGTAAAATCGAAAGTAACACCCCCCCCACACACATTCTCGCTATAATTTTATCACCCACAGATGTGTGGCCACTATTTTGGTGTATTTTCCTTAAGTTGTTTTTCTGGACTTTTTCTTTCTTTGGAGAGTTTTACCGTACTCCTGCCCCGCAAGCCTTGTTCACTCAACAAAGCCCTCCTTTGGAGTTTGAAAGGCAGAGGTGATGCAGCCCTGCTTTGGGATCCGAGTCCTGATTTGAGAAGGGTTTTCCTGAACCTCCAAACTGGTCCTCTGTTTCGTTGCTGTCCAGGAACAAAGAACAGGAGCTGAGGGACAGGAAACCATGCAGGTGTCCATCCTACCCAGGACAGGACAAGTGGTCAGGAGCAACAACCGAATTTCTTGGGCTGCCTCTTGGGGGTCACCTCCACCAGCGAGCCCTTCAGGCCTTCTTCTTGCATCCTGAGTGACCTATGTGACAATGCCGAGCATCAGTCTTCTCTCTCACCTCCTAGGGGCAGCATGGATGGGCCCATGGGTGCAGCTGGGGGCTGGGAGGCTGCACCCGCAACCCCCACACCAGCTCTGCCTCTGCCCTGCATTCCACATGAGACCAGAAGAATTGAGTCACTGAGACTTTGACCTTCTCTTTCTGGCCTACTATGTGCCAGGCACTGTGCAGGACTCTGACTACGACAGAGAAGCCACTATTCCCTCCCTTGAGTAGTGAGACAGACAGACAGGAAAAGGGGTGACTACAGCCCAGGAATGACGGGGAGGCACACAGGGACTTCACACCAGGTCCTGGAGGGATCTGGGGAGGAAGGAGATGGTGACCGAACTGAAAACTGAGCCATGGACAAGGTTTGCCAGCAAAAAGGATGGGGGAGGTGCATCCCGGGCAGAGGGCTATGGCTCAGTGCCAAGAGAGAGCTTGGGGGCTGGGGAAGCAAAAGAAGCCCCTCCCTTTCTTCATGGTGTATTTACTGCATGCCAGACAGTGCCCATCTGATCTAGCTCCCCTCATCCTTCACTCATTGTATTCGTTTTTGGAGCACCTGGGTCCCAGACATGGGGAGAGGGACTGAACAGAACAGACATGGCCCTGCCTTCCTGGACAACAAGAAAACAGATAAATGCATATACCATTAATATGTGTCATGTCAAGAAGGGCCATGAAGGACACAAACAGGGGCTGGGATCCAAAATAGTGGTGGGAGGTGGGTGATCAGGGAAGGAGTCTCTGAGCGACTGGAACTTAGTGAGTGTGTGTGTGTGAGTGTGAGTGTATGTGTGAGAGAATGTGAGTCTGTGTGGGTGTGAGTGAATGATGTGTGTGTGTGCAGGGGTACGGGAGATGGCACTAGAGATGCTGCAGGCCATTGCAAAGCATTCGAATTTTGTTTTAAATCCATGGAAGCTACTAGAAGTTTGGGAGCAGAAGAAAGACACTCCTTTTCTCAGCCCTCTTTGCAAATGAAAAAACTGAGGCTCGAGAGCCTAAGTGCCTGTGGGGAGTGATTCAGCGAAAGAGAATGGCAGAGCTGGAGTCAGGAGACTCTCAGTGCAGGGCTCTCTCTCCCTGCTCAGACTGGTGAGCCAAGGTATTTAACTAGGTGCTTCCCCTACCCATTTCCTCAGAATGGGCCTTTCAGTCTCAGCTGGGAGTCAAGAGGGGGGGCTGGAGCTGTCCCAGAGGATTCGGTGGGGTGGTGGGGGGTGGGGGTGGGGTGCGGAAGCGGCAGCGGGGAGCGGGTGGGCAGCACTTACCTGGCCAGGTTTACCACAGGCTCCAGGATGTTGTGACCCAAGGCGGCACTGCACTCCCCAAAAGAGACCCCCAGTTCCTGCAGGCCAGACAGGGAGGGGCATATGTGCCTTGGGAGAGACAACTGCAAGGCCAGGCCATACCCCGCCACTAAAGTCCTGGCCATCAGAGTCCCAATGCATCCCTAAGCCGACCTCAGTGGCGAGCAAGACAGCCCCGTCTCAGCGTGGGCCACCGTCCCTGGCTGAAGCCCTCTGCCCACTGTCCCTTCAGCCCGGCTGGCCAAGGTGTCAAAGAATGCACTGAAACGACATTTCACAGCCTTCGGAGTAGCGTGGGAAGCCTGCATCCCAACTTGGAGAAAGGTCTCTGGAGACACTTTATAAATGTTAGTTATGTTTTTTAATTTCAAAAATATTTCATTGGGAGAATATTGGGAGATACAGTATAAGAAAGTACACGCTCAATATCTAAACCACTGCTGTTAGCGTTTGGGTAGATATTGCCATTCTGTTTTATATAACCCTTTTATGGGGCGGGGGCTAAATGTCCTGTACAGTTAGGTTAAACCAGATGAAATTGCTATTTTTGGCATGCCCCAGTCAAATATCAGCAATTTCATATGTTTCAACCTAACCTATATCTAGATTTGCAGCTGCTTATATGATTTTCTATTATATTGTAAGCATTTTCCCCAAACCCTTAAATATTTTTCCAAGACAGGATTCTTAATGGCAAATACCTCTCGTATGAACATCCACAATTTAACCACCAATTGCTGCCAAATGTTTGTTCTTATAAATAATATTTGAAAACCCTCATATAAACATGTGCGATTGTACGTTATACATGGGTATCCATTAGGTGTTCCTTTAGGGATTATTACTTCTGAGTCTTCCCTTAGGATAAATTGCTAGAGGATAAATTACTATGTCAAAGGGTTGAGTTACTACTTTTAAGAAAAAGGCCGAGCACAGTGGCTCACGCCTGTAATCCCAGCACTTTGGGAGGCTGAGGCAGGCAGATCACTTGAGGTCAGGAGTTCCAGATCAGCCTGGCCAACATGGCGAAACCCCGTCTCTACTAAATATACAAAAATTAGCTGGGCTTGGGGGCACGCGTCTGTAGTCCCAGCTACTAAGGAGGCTGAGGTGGGAGAATCACTTGAACCTGGGAGTCGGAGCTTGCAGTGAGCCGAGATCATGCCACTGCACTCCAGCCTGGGCGACAGAGCAAGATTCCAGCTCAAAAAAAAAGAAAAAGAAAAAGAAAAAAAAATCCTTTCAGGGAGGAGCCACAATGATGACCTCACGACTTATGGGAAGTGGGAAGAGAAACAGGAAGAAAATACGGTATGAAAATGCCAAGAGGGGTTGCGTGAGAGGTGGGGCGAGGAGTGATTTTTCCCTCTATTTTTATTCTCTCCAGATTTTCTGGAATGTGGTTAAATGCTATTCATGAATAAATAGTATTCACTGTCTGGCAGTGGAGCTTTTGATGTAATCATCCCAAGGGAGAATTTGAGTCTTAAAATAGGAGAACTTAGAAGGCAGCACGTTAATTAGAGACCAGAGATAAAATTTGATTGGGAATTTTAAGCAAAGCTTTTAAAATCTTTTTACTCTGAAACTATTTCTTATGTAGGTGGGGACATGGTGTGGGAATGTGCTAATTCAACAATGAGGTTCAGTATCACCCCTGCCACTCCAGCCTCGGGTTTGGGCTTAAAGTACATCTCCAGAGGCTGGGGCTGTGTGGGAGGCAGAGGCGGTAAGGCTGCTGTTCACTCTGAGCAGGTCTTTGGTTGGGGCAGGGGCAGAAATTGACCATGGGTTCTTCTCGGCTGCCCAGGTCAAGTGATGCCTATCCACTACCCGCCAGGGAGGTGTCTGCCCAGTCCACACACGGAGACGGGCTGATGCCCAACTGCTTACCCGGGCCAGTTGCTGCCCAGCTTCTGTGGACACTTGCCTTTCTTCCTCACAGTCCATCTTGTTTCCCAGGAGAAGGATGACCACCCCATCCGACCCTGCGTCCTGCACACAGAACATGTTCTCTCAGCCACACCCACTGTGTGCCACGCCCCTGGCACATTTGCCCTCCTAGAAGCTGAAGTGTGTCCCCCATGTTCCCACTCTCAGGCCACATCCACTCCATATCCTTCTCACCTGGACCCTTTCCCCCATCCTTCCTTTCTGCTGGTAAATGTCTCACCTATTTTCCAAGGCCAACCTTAAGAACACCTCCCCCAGGAAGCCTTCCTGGATTGTTCCTGCCCATGCCCTCTCTTCCTGCCTGTGTTGAACAGTCCAGCACTTGATTATACATTTTCCCAATTGTTTCATGAATAATAATAATAATAGTTTCTGATTAATGAGTGATTGTTATACACCAGGTGCTACGCTGAAATCAATTATATCAGTTAATCCTCACAGCTCCCCTATGAGAGAAGTCAGGAAATTGAAGTTCAGAGAGCTCAATTCACTTGTCCAAAGTCACAGAGTTGGGGTGGGTGGGATTCAAATCTAGGTCCTGTCAGACCCCAGTGCTCAGCTCCCCTCTTCACACATTACCTTATCCTGCTTCTTTTGCTAAACTAGAAACTTCCAGAGAGAAGACAACATGGCTAACTTCACACCCCTCTGCTGTGCTAGTACACACTGCAGAATTTCAATATATATGCTTTGAGGAAGTATGCAGGGGAAAAACTAGAGATGTGTGAACAGAGGAATTATCACGTGGAATGGCACTAGAACTACATTAGCCTCAAGTGTAAGAAGAAGACATTATAAACAGAGCTGCCATATGTAGGAAGAGAATGTTCACAGGATAAAGGAAGTAGTTGGGTTTCAAGGCTATACTATGTAGTTGTGGTTTCTTTGTACTACTGCATTCCCAGCTCATCCAACCACATGCCCTCAGTGGGTGGTGTCACCCATATGTCTGTCATGTCATTTGTAATCCTGGGAGAAAAGAGGGAGTGGCAGGATATAAGGTCCCACTTGACTGGAGGGACTGGGGCCAACCCCAACAGCCATCTGCTCACCTGGAGACAGTCTAGCCAGTAGCGCACGTGGCCAAAGCTCTCCTGGGAAGTGATGTCATACATGAGCACTACCCCATCAGCCTTGCGGAGCAGCTGCCGTGTCATGCTGTGGTACCTGCCCAGAGAGTTTGCATGAGGCCACACCAGGCATCCGGACCCCAGGTCCTGGCCTCTGCAAAGTGGGAGAAGTAACTTATCCTACTTCTAATTGCTTCCCACAGAGCATGTCCGTATGCTTTCCTTCGTACGGTGTAGTTATTGTTGACGAGGTAACAGTTCTCATGGCCCAAATTTCAAAAGGTCTCAAGGAGAACTCAGTGAAAAGTCTCCTTCCTTCTGCCCCATCCTGGAGCCACCTAGTCCCCCTCCCCAGAGGCAACCAGGGTTATCAGTTTCTTAAATATTTTTCCAGAGGTATTTTATGTATATACATATATATACACACACATATATACACCCATACACATACATCTTTCCGTCTCTATTTTATACAAATACAGTGTAAAACATTCATCATACTCATTAATATTCAGTGTTCTACATTTTGGTTTTTTCCAGTTAACAGGATGTCTTGGAGAAATTTCCCTATTGGGCTGGGTACATTCCCAGCTCACACCTGTAATCCCAGCACTTTGGGAGGCTGAGGCAGGAGGATCATTTGTGGTCAGAAGTTCCACATCAGCCTGGCCAACATGGTGAAACCCCGTGTCTACTAAAAATATAAAAATTAGCTGGATGTGGTGGCGCGTGCCTGTAGTCCCAGCTCCTCAGGAGGCTGAGGCACAAGAATCACTTAAGCCCTGGAGGCAGAGGTTGCAGCGAGCTGAGATCACGCCACCACACTCCAGCTTGGGTGACAGAGCAAGACTCTGTCTCAAAAAAAAAAAAGAAAAAAGAAAAAAAAAATCCCTATTAGTACATAAAGACAGTCCTCAGTCTTTGTGTGGCTTTACAGTGTTATATTGGGTGGACTGACCCTACTTTATTTAACTGGTCCCCTATTGATGGACATTTAGGTTGTTTCCTATGTTTAATAACACAAGTGATAATACTATGAATGGTCCTGGTCCCTTTGTTATTATAGTCATATATGAGTCTGTCTATAGAACGAATTTCTTTTTTTTTTTTTTTTTTTTTTTGAGACGGAGTCTTGCTCTGTCACCCAGGCTGGAGTGCAGTGGCCGGATCTCAGCTCACTGCAAGCTCCGCCTCCCGGGTTTACGCCATTCTCCTGCCTCAGCCTCCTGAGTAGCTGGGACTACAGGCGCCCGCCACCTCGCCCGGCTAGTTTTTTGTATTTTTTTTAGTAGAGACGGGGTTTCACGGTGTTAGCCAGGATGGTCTCGATCTCCTGACCTCGTGATCCGCCCGTCTCGGCCTCCCAAAGTGCTGGGATTACAGGCTTGAGCCACCGCGCCCGGCCCTATAGAACGAATTTCTAGATGTGGAACTGCAGAATCAAATAAGATATGCCTTTTAAGTTTTGATTACTGCCCGGTGCGGTGGCTCATGCCTGGAATCCCAGCACTGCGGGAAGCCGAGGCAGGCAGATCACGAGATCAGGAGTTCGAGACCAGCCTGGCCAATATGATGAAACCCCATCTCTACTAAAAACACAAAAATTAGCCAGACGTGGTAGCGGGCACCTGTAGTCCCAGCTACTCAGGAGGCTGAAAGCAGGAGAATTGCTTGAACCCAGGAGGTGGAGGTTGTGGTGAGCCCAGATCGCGCCTCTGCACTCCAGCCTGAGCAATAGAGCGAGACTCCATCTCAAAAAGAAAAGAAAAAAAAGTTTTGATCACTACTGCCTAGGTTGAAAGCAGAAGACCAGCATTTTCAGAAGGACAGGTGATTGGGTGATTGTCCACTAATGACCATGTTGGGACAGCCCTAATATATGCCCTGCCAGGCTGAGGGACCTCTGGCTCTGCTGCCCTCTCTCCCCTGCCTTGGGCTTGACTCATCTCTCCTTCCCTGACCTCCTGAATCCTCGGGGGGCAGTTGCCTCCCGCCCATGTTATTGGGGCTGCTGTGTGTCCCTCTACACCCCACACTCAGCCTAGGTTCCTGACACCACTGATACACATTGCCTGTTACCTCTCTTGGCCAGCCGTGTCCCAGAGCTGCAGCACAAAGCACTTGTTGTCCACCAGCAAAGTTTTGACCCGAAAATCTACTCCTAGGACACATAAAGAGGGGTGAAGCCTACTAAGTTACCATCCAGGACTCCTAGCCAAGGCCTACCCCAGTATACACCTGTTCCCTGTACCAGCTGCAGTGCGATAGAGCCCTTGGCTGCTGGGCTTCCCTTCGGCTCTGCATTCCATCTGTCCTCGAGGACCCACTTTCTCCAGGAAGCCTTCCCAGACCTCCCTGCCACACTGGCAGTTTGTGCCAACACAAGGCACCTTGTCTACGATGTTCATTCCTTCGGCCACCCAAAATCCAAGTTTCGTTATTTTATTTTTACAGTACTCCTTGTTCCATTCCCTAATTATTGCACGCACCTTCCCCTCTCAACGAGACAGCAGGGAAGACAAGCAGCCCAGAGGGGCATAAGGAATGCTGGCTTCAGGCCACTGTTACACTGGTTACAGGACCTCAGGCAAGTCATTTCACTTCTGTGAGCCTCTCTTTCCTTGTCTGCAAAGTGGCAAATTAGAAAGACCTACACTGCAGAGTGGCTGGAGGATTAAAATGCTGTTTTAATTAGCCAGGCGTGGTGGTGCATGCCTGTAATCCTAGCTACTCGGGAGGCTGAGGCAGGAGAATCACTTGAACCCGAGAGGCGGAGGTTACAGTGAGCCAAGATCGCGCACTGCACTCCAGCCTGGGCAACAAGAGTGAAACTCCGTCTCAAAAAATAAATAAATAAATAAATAAATAAATAAATAAATAAATAAATAAGGCCAGGTGCGGTGGCTCAAGCCTGTAATCCCAGCACTTTGGGAGGCCGAGATGGGCGGATCACGAGGTCAGGAGATCGAGACCATCCTGGCTAACATGGTGAAACCCCGTCTCTACTAAAAATACAAAAACTAGCCGGGCGAGGTGGCGGGCGCCTGTAGTCCCAGCTACTCGGGAGGCTGAGGCAGGAGAATGGCGTAAACCCGGGAGGCGGAGCTTGCAGTGAGCTGAGATCTGGCCACTGCACTCCAGTCTGGGTGACAGAGCAAGACTCCGCCTCAAAAAAAAAAAAAAAAAAAAAATTAGCCGGGCGTGGTGGTGGGCGCCTGTAGTCCCAGCTACTTGGGGGGCCGAGGCAGGAGAATGGCAGGAACCCAGGAGGCGGAGCTTACAGTGAGCGGAGATCACACCACTGCACTCCAGCCTGGGCGACAGAGCGTCTCAAAAAAAAAAAAAGAAAGAAAATGCTGTTTTAAGTGAACAGACGCAGAAAAGAGGATAAAACTTCTGGTGTGGAGGGAGGGCCTTTAAGGTAGGTGGCCTTAACTTTGGGGGCCCAGCTAGGGCAAGAAACTTAACCAGGTCTTCAATTCTCTGCTTTCCTCATCTGTAAAATGGGGATAGATATGGTAAATGTACATTCAAATATAACTCCGTTGGCTGTAATTCTCTATCTGGTCCTGTCCTCAAATACAGGCAGGGTAGAGATCTTATGTTGTGAGGTAGTGGGGTGGGGCAAGAATGGAGGGAAGGTGACACCAGGTAGGGAAATAATTGACCCATGAAGGCAGGATCATTTCCTGTGGTATTTAAACCGGAATAGATGATAGCCACCAGGGGGCAGCAAACCGTAGCTGGGATTGGGACAGATCTGGACCAAGTACTTGGATATCGGGTACTCCCAGCCGGCTAGCAGTGCATGCCGGCTTGCCTGGTTGGTTGGTTGGTTGGTTGGTTGGTTGGTTGGTTGGTTAGTTCACAATTATGCAGCTTGTGTTTTTCTTGATTGAATTTTGTGGGAACTTCTCACCACATAATAAAGGGGGAGGCTCCATTCTAAGGAAGGCTGTTGTAAGGAATAAGACATGTATGGAAGATGCCTGGTGCATGGGAGGTGGTCAGTAAACGGTAGCTTAGGTGACTAATAATGGTAGCCTTGGCCAGGCATGGTGGCTCATGCCTGTAATCCCAGCACTTTGGGAGGCTGAGGCGGGTGGATCACCTGAGGTCACCAGCCTGGCCAACATGGTGAACTTCATCTCTACTAAAAGTACAAAAATAAGCTAGGTGAAGTGACACACACCTGTAGTCTCAGTTACTTGGGAGGCTGAGGCAGGAGAATCATTTGAACCCAGGAAGCAGAGGTTACAGTGAGCAGAAATTGTGCCACTGCACTTGAGCCTGGGTGACAGGGCGAGACTCTATTTCAATAAATAAATAAATAAAATAATGGTAGCGTTGTAGAACCTGTGACCCCACTCCACATCAGGCCAGCCTGCTATAGGTTTCCTCTTCCTGAGGGAATTGCATTTTTAACTGGCTCCCAGGTGAGGCTTCCTGGGCAAGAAAAGTTTGAGAACCTGCCCCAGGCCTCTCTTGTGGGGAGCTGTCATTTACTGACTGGTCTGGCACTGATCCTCAGTCGGTATGTGCCCTGGTCTAATACAAAGACAGGCGTGGCGTGACGTCTTTGTCCCTGGGTGGGTCTCCCCTCCATTCCCTCGGGTTTGCTTTTCTGTAGCTTTGTACAGGGTTCAGTGGCCGCATATGCTGATACTTTTAGGGAGGGAAGGCTCTCTGCTTTCAGCCATTTCTTGCAGGAGCCACTGAGTTAGACATGATCAAATATTTACTTATAATAATCATAACAATCATAATAACTAATACTTATTGAGTACTCACTACATGTCCGTTATTATTCTAAGATCTTGACATATCAACTCAGCTAATCCTCAACCGCTCTAGGAAGGCAGCACTACTGTTGTCCCATTATGCAGATGAGGATTTGGGGGTTCGAAAGGGTTAAATCATTTGTCCAAATTCAGACCCCAGCAAGTGGCAGGGCTAAAATTTGAATTCAGGCACCTGGGTTCCTAATTTACCACACTCTACAAATACATTCTGTGTAAAATATCCAGCTTGCCCAAGATGACTTCCTGCCAGACCATCGCCGCCCAGCCTGGAGCTAGTCATGAGCAAATCCAACCAGCACAGACCCTGCTCTGGCCTGCCCACGGGCCACATGAGTGAAACCTTGCTTGTTTTCACCATCAACTCTCGCAGGCACCTAAATTGCAGGGTGCTTTGTTGATGTGGCACATTATAAGCTAATCAGATCAATGCAGAAAAAGCAAATTACCTGTAATTAGAGACGATTAGTGAAATAGTAAAGGTTATGCCCACATAAAACAATGGCTATGCAGGGCCCGTGGCCAGGGCAGAACCTGCAGCTTCCTCAGGGGTGGCTTGGTCTGGGCCTGCTGCCACTCGTTGGCCCTGGCCCCTGCATCTCCCCTCCTCCCTGCCGCCCTCCTTGGTGCCCTTACCCACGGTAGCTGTCAATCCGGTGGCAAAGGAATTCTGGTGCAGCAGGTGCAGGAAGGATGTTTTGCCCACGTTGGAGTCTCCCAGAAAGATGACATGGAAGAGGTAATCAGGGTTGGCCTGGGGTCCCCATCCAGCCATGGGGTCTCCCGCGGATGGGGTCAGCCCAGCCTCCCTGGGGTCCGTTCCTGGATCTTCAAGCCTGCTCTCTGCCCTTGGTTCCCCGGAGTGAGGGGGGCCTTGCTCTTCTGCGTGAGCAGTCATGAGGGATGGCCTGGGTTGGGCTTCCTGCTCAGCCATGGTGGGAGGGGTTCGCGTGGGTTCCTTGGGTCCTGCTCCAGCCCCAGGCTGAGCCCCTCCAGGAGGAGAGCCCCTTGGAGGTGCCGGTTTTCCAGGAGCGGGGGCTTCTGCTTCCGCCTGAGCCTGTGGTGTGGCAGATGGGGGAGAAACAAGCAGAGAATCTTGCTGGGGGAGTTGCGAACGCGCAGTTTCCAGGCCGTGAGCCTCAACTGACTGCTCTGAACTGAGGTCCTGTTCACCTCGGCCCTCTTGTTTTCCTTCCTCAGACTTGGGTTCCTCTTGTAGCCCCTGGTGGGGGAGGGCAGGCAGCTCACCCAGCCCAAGGACCCGGCCATGAGCTTCTCTTAGCCCCTCAGGAAGGCCCTCCTGCACCACTGGGCCTGCATGGCCCTGCTCCAACCTCTCTGTGGGCAGCGGACCCACAAACTCCAGGCCCTGGAAGGGCTCAGTTGGCCCCAGGGTGAGGGCTCTGGCCCTCTGGGCCCCCGGTCTTGGCTCAGAGCCAGTGGCATGCAGGTTCTGCTGGAGGGTATCTCTCTGCCTGGGTGGCTTGGCTGGGCCCACTCCTGTGAAGGCAGTTGTGGGCGAGGGTCTGGGCTGGGTTTCCGGCTCAGTCATGGTGGGAGGGGTTTGTGTGGGTTCCCGGGGTCCTGCTCCAGCCCCAGGCTGAGCCCCGCTGGGAGAAGCCCAAGATCCAGGGTCCTTGTCATCTGGGTCTGAGGCCTGGATCTGTTTGCTGGACCCAGCTGGGGCCTGGGGAGGGGGAGGGGGCCCATCCTCCAAAGGAATGAGCACTTTGAATGCAGGTGCCACCAGGCTTCCTGAGAGACCCCAGAGGAGGCGGCCCTCGGGGGTGGACCCCGGCTCCTGGTTGGGGTCCAGGTCGTGCGGTTCGACAGGCTGCTGTGCACTAATGTCCTGCTCATCTGGGTCCACTCCTTTACTGTCCTTGGCGCTGAAAGGCACCCCAGGGGGGGTCCTTCGAGCCCCATCTGGATCTGAAGATGGCTCCTGACCAAATAGTAAAGCCTGTGGCTCTGAGATGGAGATCTGCCTGACCACACGGGGTGTCTGGGGGCCTGAGGCGGCTCTTGGGGTCGGGGGCGGGCTCCAGCAGAGCTGCAGGGCTCCATGTGGAGGGCTGCCAAAGTTGCTCAGGAGCTGGTCCCAGTCATCATTGTCCCCAAATAGCCCAGGCAGGGGGGCCGCCTCAGGGGAGACAGCCTGAGGGTCTGGGGTCTTCTCACCCACTCCAGGAACACTGGAAAGGAAGCAGGGAAGCAACGATCAGGGGAGGGGCAGGTAGGTGGTGTCACACGCATCCTACCTGCAGCCCTCACCATCGCTTGCTCTCCCCATGGCCAGGCCTCCTCCCAGTCCTTGCTCAGGTAATCCTCACCTGGCGTGTACTCCCCACTCCTCCTCCTCATCCAATCTCATCCATCCTGAAGACCCACATGAAGCCTCACCTCCTCCAGGAAGCCTTCCTTGATCATTCTGGCCCATCCCACTCCTCTGAGCTATAACAAGTAGAGTGAGTGCCTACTAGGGATCTTGCACTGCACTAAGCCTTTGTGTGTGTGTGTGTGTGTGTGTGTGTGTGTGTGTGTGTGTGTGTACATGTACACCCACACATGTGCATGTTTTAATTCTAGCTATGTGGTCTTGGGCACAGGTGTTTCCCTTTTTTGTGCCCCAGTTTCCTCATCTCAGAAATGGGCGTGATAGTTCCAGCTTGGCAGAGGGTGGGGTTTAAGGAAGGAAGCTGTGTGTGCACGGTGTGCTAGCTAGATCCTTAGAGAACTCAGAGTTCCCCACTGGTTCCAGGAGGCCCCTAGAGTCCACCTCAGTCCAGGGATAGCAGCCACTTGCCTCCGTTTCTCCTCCACCTGCCAGGACACCCGGCCCCTGGCGGCGTCCAGGCGCTCCCTGGTCACCTGCAGCTGCCCCTGCACCTCCTCCAGCCGCCCAGCCAGGTCACGCTTGGCCTCCTGCAGCTGCTGGTTCTCTGAGGCAGCCTCCTGATGTGTGCTCCTGAGGTGGGAGAGCTGGGCCTCCAGCTGCAGGGTGGAGGGTGAGGCTGAGAGAAGCCCAGATGCCCTCCAGGGCAACAAAAAACCTCCCAAGGCCATTGTGAGACACAGACTCCCACCCCCTGTCCAGGCTCCTGGAGACCCAGCTTAAATCAGAGTAGGAGTGGGTGGTTATCCCTCCTTGGCCTAACTAGCTCCATTAGCTCCTGTCCAGGAGGGGCATTGGAAATCCTGAGGCAGGGAGGGCAGGGAGACTATGTGAGAAATAAAAACCAGCAGTGCCACAGAGGCCCCACACCTAAACCAGATCCCACCCTCCTCTACTCAGAGCCCTGCAATGGCTGCTGGCTCCTGAGACCATCTGGTCTACAGGGGGCTCCTGATCCAACAGCAAATCACATGGCTGAGGGAGGGAACACTGCCTGGCCAGGTGCAGGGAAAGGCAAGCTCTTGCAATGGCCTCCGGGGCCCTGAACAGTCTCCCTGCAGCCTCCTCACCTCCCCTCATGACCCTCATCTCCTTTCCTATGGCTGTTCCCTCTCAGTCTGTTCCAGTCCACAGCTCTGCTTACTGTTCCGTGAACTTCCACAGCGCATGCCCGCTCAGGGCCTTCGCACCTGCTGTTCCCTCTGCCTGGATGCCCTTCCCCAGCATATCACACTTCTTCAGGTCTTCGCTCCAATGTCATCATCTCAGCCAGGCCTTCCTTGGCTCCCTTCTCAACTTACTTGACTACAATTTCAACTTCCCCAACTCTTCTATCCCCCTTCCCTGTTTTACTTTATTCTCCTTAGCACTGATCACCATCTCCTATATTATGTATGTCACCTGTCTCCCTGACTAGATGGTAACTCTGTGGGCAGAAGTTTGTGTCTGTCATGATCCTCAGAACCTGGAACAGTGTCTGGCACATAGTAAGTAGTTGTGGGGTGACGGAATGAATGTTTGGAGGGAAGAGGCTTCACGTTCACAGGGGACAGGACAAAACGGCCCCAGGTGTAAAGCCCTATCTCTTCTCTTGGCAGGAGGGGCCTGCCTCAATTTCCAAGAAGCAGCTGCAGAGGCACCTGGGAAATCAACCTGGTAACAGGCCCAGCCCAGGCCATGGTGAGGAAGGCTCGGGGAATCTTGTCCCAGGCTGAAGGGATGCTTGTTGTCCTGGTTACAGCAGAGGACAATTTTACCAAGGTCAGAGGTCTCCAAGTTGAGGAAGGAAGAGACAGTGGGGCAGGGTCTCAGACCCGAACACTCAACCACAACCACAGTGCCACCTGTAAGTGACTACAGGCTATAAGACCTGCAGTGTCAGGGCAGCAGGTAACCTGACCCTAAGCAGGAAGCTAGGTCAGTTTCAGAGATGGAACAACTGATTCATAAACTACTATGTACCAGGCACTGTCTTAGGCCCTCCCATGTAGTACCTCTAATCATCACAGTACCTACTAAGGCAGGAGTTCTGATTTCCATGTCTCTGATAGGAAACTGAGGCTCATAGATATTAAAAACCTGTTCGGAAGTGGGTTTCTGGGAAACCCCGTCACTCACCTCCCTCTGGCCCTCAGCTAGTCGCTGCACCTCGCGCTCCTTGGCTTCTAGGACGTCCTGCATCTGGGAGGTGAGGGCCAGGCCCCGAGAGTCGCTCTGTGGAGTAGGTAGATTCAGCCCTCACCCTGCAGACTCTTAAGAGCCAGCCGGGCAGGCCAGCCCTTCTCACACTCCACCTCCACCACCTGGGGTGCCTGGGCCAGGATGTCCCAGCAGGGAGGGTTCTCAGGGACAACTCCCCCAGTTCCAGCCTAGATTGTGGCAACAAGGAGACTTGGCAGAGATGGGAAGGGGGCCCAGGTTCGATATTCCCCACCCCATCTCTCTGGGGAACACAAGCTGCTCAGGGGAGAGGATTTACTCCAGCAGCCTCTTGCGCCCCACCCTGGTCAGTCACAGGCCCCAATCCTTAGCCAGCAGAGGTGTCCCAGGCAGTGGGAAGGAGGCAGGCTGCCGGCAGGAGCCCACCTCAGCCTGCAGCTGCTGCTTCTCCTGGCGGATCTGCTGCTCCATCTCCTCATAGAGCTGCTGGACCTCGCGGTGGTGGTCAGAGTCACACCTGGGAGGAGGAGGAGTTGGGGCCAGGCAGCCCATTAGCGCCTCTGGGAGCCTGCTGCTGGCGGGGGCAGTCTGGGCTTGGGTTTGGAATCCATCCTATTGCTTTCCTCACTCTGCCAGCAGTCACTGACCTCTGTCACTCTGAGAACAGCCATCCCAATAACAACCCGCTGACTCATATGACTTTGACATTGGTCCTGCTAATCCTACCATGCCGACCCTTGTAACCATCACCAGTTCCCCTGGCCAGGGTCTCATTGTCCTCATCACCCCATCACTCAGTCCCACCTCCCTCTTTCACCATCCTCCTGCCCCTATAACCCAACTCCAGGGTCACCACATGCATTGCAATCTACGGGAGCAGGCCCCTGGAGTTGGGCGTTACAGCAGGTCCTGTACCAAGACACACCCTGCCATTCCCACTCCTGCCATTACTAACTCTGTCCTCCCCACCAGGTCCCCTGAGCCACCTCTTCCTCCAGCGCAGCTCTGCCCTATCCAACTCACAGGCCTGACTGTAGAAGGAGCTGGGAAATTCAATCAGATTCCACTGGAATGTGAAGAGCACCTACTTCAAGTCAGACACCCAGCCGGGCCCCCCACTCACTTCCTCAGGGTCAGCTCCAAGGCCTCCTTGTCTGCCTGGGCCTCCTGCAGGCGGCTGGTCATCTTGGCCAGAAAGCCTGCCAGGTTGCCTGCCAGCTGGGGCTCCTCCTGCCGCAGCTGCCCCCACAGCTGCCAGATTTCTGTCTGCCTGCGGAGGGGAGGACAGCCAGAGATGGGAGGGTCAGACACGAGGTGGGATGGAGAAGCAAGGGGAGCCCCACTCCTCAGTTTTCACGGGGGAGCCCCACTCCTCAGTTTTCACGACAGCACTCCAAGAGACTTTGGCACCTGGGCCAAATCTATTGACACCCTACAAGATGCAACTCAAACGCCACCTCCCCCAGGAATCGTTCCCAGGTGTGCCCTCTCCCTTCTTGAACCCCTGCCACACTTTGTCTCTCTATGATACTGTAATAGTGGGATGGGAGGATTTGGGATCCTGATGGCCCAGGGCTTCCATCTGCCCTCTTTTCTCTCTCTCTGAGGCTGTGTGACCTTCAGCACGTCCCAAGCCCTCTCTGGGCTCATTTGTAAAATGGGGTGGGGGCTGATACCTGCCAAGCAAGGTCATTGAGGAATGAGAGACGCCTGATGAAAGCACCAGCTCAGGGCCTGCTACACGGTTGGCACCCGATAAAGGCTGCTTTCACATGGATTTAATTAAGTCATGAGGACGGATGCCAGAGGGCTGAGCCTAGGCCAAGCTGCCAAGTGAATAAAAGGCTCCCCACCCCCTTGCCCTGCCAGTCTACACCCTAAGTCCCACCCTGACTGCCTCACAGCACCTGGCCCCACCCTCCAGGAGCCAAGCGTGAGGAATCTCGTCCTCACAGAACCCCACGGGGGCGGTGAGCAAACCTGGGCCAGTGGGTGAGGGTGATGCCCCCACTGGTTCTAACAGACCCTGGGGGTCCTAGAGAGGGGTGTTTGCAGGCAGGGCTCCCTTTCTTTCTCTCTCTCTCTCTTTTTTCTTTTTTTGAGACAGAGACTTGCTCTGTTGCCCAGGCTGGAGTGCAGTGGCACGATCTCGGCTCACTGCAACCTCTGCGTCCCAGGTTCAAGCGATTCTCCTGCTGTGATTCTCCTGCCTCAGCCTCCCGAGTAGCTGGGATTACAGGCATGTGCCACCATGCCCGGCTAATTTTTGTATTTTTAGTAGAGACGGGGTTTCATCATGTTGGCCAGGCTGGTTGGAACTCCTGACCTCAGGTGATTCACCCGCCTTGGCCTCCCAAAGTGCTGGGATTACAGGCGTGAGCCAGGCCAGGGCTCCCCTTCCCTAAGCAAAGGCAACTCCTTATACCCAGAGCCTCAGATGGATGGGAGGAAATGCACTTCTGTCTCCAAACCTGTTCAACCCGGGGCACAAAATGCCTGAAATCACCCCGAACTCCAGGAATCCTCCCTGAGTTAAGAAAGGCACCCACAGGGATTCCCATGGTTTTAAGAATTCAAGGGCCCTTGGGAAGCTGAGCCCACTCATTAGTCCTCCTGAAGAGTGACTCTACAGGGCAGGATAGGGCAGGGAGGTGCGGGGGTGGGAATGATTCCCCATAAGCAGGCATCCTCTGCATGTGGTTTTAACCCCACCACAGCTTTTAGGCTCATTCTGCAGCCCAGGAAACAGAGGTCAGAAGTGAAGCCATCCCTGTAGTCACACAGCTAGCCAATGGCCAAGCCGGGATTTGCACCTGGCTCTACCTGGCACCTGCCCCTTTGACGCTGTGTCCAGGAGAGCCCCTGCTGTCAATGGCTGGCAGAGCCTCTCCCCATGCACATGCTGCCCTGGCCTTACTTGGGAAGTAAGCGTCCAGTCCCCAGCTGCTCTATGAAGGCAAGGAACGCCTCCTTCTCCTCAGCGTCGGCCTCCTCCAGAGCTGGGAAACTGGTGGTAGCAGACACCCGCTTAGAGGGCAGTGGCTTCCTTCTGCGGAGCCTGTGGGAGCTCTGGCTGGAGCCAAAGATGTTTTCTGTGCACAGAGACGGACAGAGGGGAGCACAGTGGTGTTGGGCCCAGGTGCCTGGCCTCCCACCCAGCCCTGCTCCAGCCCTCAGGGAAGGAATTCTACCTGTGCCAGTCACATTTATACAGGGCTACATTCATATATTTCTCAAATCAACCTTAGGAGTCTACTTAAGGTAGTCATTTTACAGATGAGCGTCTGAGGCCCAGAGACAGCAAAAGACTTGCTGGAAATCACACCACACCTCCAAGGCGGTGAACAAACTCTTCATGCACTCAATCAAGGGATATGTATTGAGCATCTACATGACAAAATTAACCAAAATCCCTAACATGGAGCTGACATTCTAGTGCAGGTTGAAAAGAATATATATATATATATATGTGTGTGTGTGTGTGTGTGTGTGTGTATATATATGTGTGTGTGTGTGTGTGTGTGTATATATATGTTTTAAGCCAACTTGCTAAGTGAGCCAAAGGAATATAGGAATATGCAGGGTAATTTCCACTGAGAGACTGGGAGGATCGATTTAGATGAGGTGGCTAGCAGTGGCCTAAGGAGGTGACACTGGAACTGAGATGTGAATCCCAAGAAGGAGCAAATCCTGTGCACTCCAAGAAGTGTGTGCCTGGCAAAGAGAACAGCACTGCAGGTGCCCTGAGGCAGGAGCCGGGCTAGCAAGATGAACGGGGTGAATGGCACTGAGTGAGCCAGCGAGGTTGGCAGCGCCTGGAGGGTACAGGCCCTGCAGGCCCCAGGAAGGGGCTTCCAGTTTGTCCCACAGGCACTGGGAAGTTCCTGGCGTGGCAGGCATGATTGGATTTGCAAATGAAGACGGCCCCAAGGCTGTGTGGACAACAATGCTCCCTCTGCGCTGCACTCCCACCGGCAATTCCTCCTGCCCAGCCCTTGAGTTCTCCTCCCAACTCTCAGCTTCTCCATTGCCAGAACTGGAGGAACCTCCTGCTGGAGTGGGCCCACGTGCAAATGCAGATTCCTGGCCTCCTTCTCTGAGGGTCTCCAGGCTTTTGGAGACTCAGCTGACCTGAGAACTCTGGGTGGCTTTGTGGACACTGAAGGCTGATCTGTGTCTTGCAGGGGCTCTGTGAAGACACCACACCTTTCATTGTCTGGGCCGGAAGGTCTTCCCACGGAGAGGATTAGCGGGAGGATTGTGCCCTGCTGGTCCTGGGCTCCCTAAGTCTTGTCAGCCCTTCTAGAGAGGCATGCGCTGGGGTGGCCCTGCCCAGTGGGGGCTCAGTACCTGGAAAGCCCCCACCCCTAAATATCACCCTCTGCTGCTCCCTGGCCCATGGAATTCCCCTAACCAAAGCCACAATGTTACGGAAACAAATCTGTGGTGTGAAGACCTCTGGCTCAGGAGAAGCCTTTTACTGAGGAGAAGACATGCGGGGAGCAAGCCCAGAGGCCTCTCTGGAGGCAGGGGGTGGGGGCGTGGAATGCACGGGGGAGGGCCCCGGAGCACTCTGGCAGCCAGGGATGTGGGGTGAAAGTCCCTGGGAAAAGGGTTGCCTTTCTAACGACCCAGTCTAGCCCCACGCAGGGCACACTGCACGGGACACCTGGGTGCCCAGAGGCCCTCCAAGGACAGACATACTGAGTCCAGAGCTGAATTCTTCAAGTGACAGATGTCCCTTCCGCTCCACGTCCACCCAGTCGAAGATCATCTCTGACTCCTCCTTGCTGCCCAGGAAGCTGAACTTGGCCACCTGGAAGGAATGGGCAAGGTGGGCAGGTGTTCCCACCGGGGAAGACTCTCACCCTCCAAAACGGAGAGATGTTTGCCTTCAGCCACCCCTACCTCACCTCGCCCTAATGTCAGAGTCCCCCCAGTAACCTGACCCAGGGCCTAAGCTTGACGTTCCCAACCCCACCCAAGGCAGCCCTCCCAGCAGGGCCATGAACTGGCTCCAGTCCTTTTCACTGTCTCCATCCAAAATCAAAACGTACCTGTCCTAAGTCCCATGTCTTTAGGAACTTGATAAAGGACAGCAGCCAACACTCCCCAGAATGTCGTGATCAGTGTCCAAAAATTATCTGAGGCCGGGCATGGTGGCTCATGCCTTTAATCCCAATAGTTTGGGAGGCCGAGGTGGGCAGATTACCTGAGGCCAGGAGTTCAAGACCAGCCTGGACAACGTAGTGAAAATCCGTCTCTACTAAAAATACAAAACTTAGCCAGGCATGGTGGCAGGTGGCTATGTTCCCAGTTAATTGGGAGACTGAGGCAGGGAGAATCACTTGAACCCAGGAGGCAGAAGTTTCAGTGAGCCAAGATGGTGCCATTGCACTCCAGCCTGGGTGACAAGAGTGAAACTCCGTTTCAAAAAAAAAGTCAATGAGTTACATAAAATCTTCTATAAGAGTTCAGTTTATATATCACGGCCTACAGGTCATGATTTTACCTTTTTGAAAATTATAACAAGTTTTGGACTAAGGTCTATGGAGACAGCCCAGTGGGCTCATCTGGCAGAACCAAGTAGCCTGCATGGCTGCACAAGCACATGTCATGGGCTCTTTTAGCCCACGTGCTTTGGCTCTCAGAGGGAATCCCAAGCATAATAGAACTTGGAGTTTGCTGATTCTCTGTTTCTCCAGTTACTTTGTTTTCTTTTTTGCAAATTTCGTGTTTTTATCTGGGGCTGCACATGAATGATAAGTTATTCCCCATTGGTGGCAGCGGTGATGGTCTGGTCTAAACCAGTGATGGTCTTTATGTTCTATTTGGTGATCTCTGGGGGATGCATCATGGAGACCTAATGCCTGTTGGTTGAAAAATAACAGAAAAACTGGTTTGCTAATCGTTTTGTTGTTGTTGTTGTTTGTTTTTCTATTTGTGATCTCAAGTTAGTTAAGAATTCCAGGCTGGGCGCAGTGGCTCATGCTTGTAATCCCAGCACTTTGGGAGGCCGAGGCGGGCAGATCACTTGTGGTCAGGAGTTGGAGACCAGCCTGGCCAACATGGTGAAACCCCGTCTCTACTAAAAATACAAAAATTAGCCAGGCGTGGTCATGGGTGCTTGTAATCCCAGCTACTCGGGAGACTGAAGCAGGGGAATCACTTGAACCTGGGAGAAGGAGGTTGCAGTGAGCCAAGATTGCACCACTGCACTCTAGCCTGGGTGACAGAATGAGACTGTATCTCAAAGAAAAATAATTTCATAGCCACTGGGAAGGAGAACAGCTCTTTGAGATCTGAATAGGTGAAGTTTCATGTTGCTGTTCACTTTTTTTTTTTTTTTTTTTTTTTTTTGAGACGGAGTCTCACTGTCATCCAGGCTGAAATGCAGTGGCGCAATCTTGGCTCACTGCAACCTCCACCTCCCGAGTTCAACCTATTCTCCTGCCTCAGCCTCTTGAGTAGCTGGGATTACCTGCGCCCGCCACCACACCTGGCTAGTTTTTGTATTTTTAGTAGAGACGGGGTTTCACCATGTTGGCCAAGCTGGTTTCAAACTCCTGACCTCAGGTGACCCACCCACCTCAGCCTCCCAAACTGCTGGGATTACGGGCGTGAGCCACCATGACCAGCCTGCTATATTTACTTTTGATCTGTGGCTGAAACTGTAGAAATGAAGCAAGACATTCTCTGTGTGTCTGTATATCTATACGTCTGTAATAGAAAGGCCTTTAACTCTTTTTTATTTTATTTATTTATTTTTTGAGATGGAGTCTCACTCTGTCACTCAGGCTGCAATGCAGTGGCGCAACCTCAGCTCACCACAACCTCCACCTCCTGGGTTCAAGCGATCCTCCTGCCTCAACCTCCCGAGCAACTGGGATTACAGGCATGTACCATCACACCTGAAAGGTCTTTAACTCTTATTGTCAGCGTGAAATGCTCTTGTACACCTGGAAGGTATTAATAACTTAGTGTACTATGTCTCTTAAAGGAGTTCTGTGTTGATTAGTTTATAGAGACAAATAAGTGATTATATAAATCTAATGCTCCTAAAAATAACAGAAAATAACTGAAATTTGAATGCTTTAAATGTGTTAGACTTAAAACAATTCTTCTTAGAAATCGCTAGCTCAGAAAATTTTTCAGGAGCCAGGTCCATATAATTAACATGATTCTTTGAACAAATTAGACTGGTTTAATAATTGTTTTGACAAAGCACATATAATAGCTATCTGTCTTTTCTGTGCTTTATTTTAAGTATAATACAAGTATACATTCTGTTTTTCATAAGTCTATATTTATTTTCTGTGAAGAAACTAGTTAATCTAGATTTCCTATACTTGTCATTTCGACTTTCAGATCAAATAAGTCAACTTTATCTTTACACATGTTTAAGATTATAAACATGTAAATTTGTGTCCCACTAAATTGATTAATTATTCTAACAAATAAATTTTGTATCAACAGTAATTATATTTTCTAGTGTGTTACCTTAACCACAGTTTCCAAGATTCTTAAGTAACTTTAGAATTTTGAATTAATATTGAAGTACATTAATTAATAAATAATTTTTGACTATCTGGATAATTTCTAAAACAAATTTAATACTGAAACATTGGCTGCTAATCATAATTTTAAGTTGATATATTTTTTACTTCTTATTTTCACATGCTAGAAAGTAGTTATATCTTTGGGTAATGTTAACAAATAAATTCATTATTTTCTGCTTTAAAAAGTTGTGCAGGCTGGGTGAGGTGGCTCATGCCTGTAATCCTAGCACTTTGGGAGGCCAAGGCAAGTGGATCACCTGAGGTCAGGAGTTCAAGACCAGCCTGGCCAACATGTGAAACCCCCTCTCTACTAAAAACAGAAAGCTTAGCCACACGAGGTAGCGCATGCCTGTGATCCCAGCTACTCTACTTGGGAGGCTGAGGCAGGAGAATCACTTGATCCCAAGAGGTGGAGGTTAGTGAGCCAAGATCACGCCACTGCACTCTAGCACTCTAGCCTGGGTGAGAGAGCAAGACTCCATCTCAAAAAAAAAAAAAATGTTGTGCAAAAGAAAGTGGTGGAGACTCAGATATTTGCCATATTCATAGCAGTATTATTCACAATCGCCAAAAGAATCCACCCAGGTGTTCACTGACAGATAAGAGGATAGACAAACATGACATATATGTACAATGGAATATTATTTGGTCTTTAAAAAGAAGAACATTTGGACACATGCTACGATACAGATAAACCTTGAGGACATTCTGCTAAGTGAAATACACCAGTCACTAAAAGACGAATACTGTATGATTACATTTCTATGAGGTACCTAGAGTAATCAAAGTTATAGAGACAGAAAGTAGAATAGGGATAGCCAGGGGTTGGGGAGAGGGAAGTATGGGAGTTAACTATTCAACGGGTGCAGAATTTCAGTTTGGCAAGATAAAAGAAGCGTTGGAGATGACTGGGGAAATGGTGGTACAACATCGTGAATGTACTTAATGCCACTAAATAGTACATTTTAAAATAGTTAAAATGATAAATTTTCTGTTATATATATTTGACCACTTTCTTTTTAAGTTGTGTTAGGGATACTCAAGGCTGTAGAAAGTTGGCTTATGTGTATTTGTGAGCTTTGCTTGTCTGCTCAAATTCTTGTATAAGACAGTTCTCAATTTACCCTTAGTTCTTCCTGTGAAAGAGGTTAATTACACTGGTTAAAAGTGCAGTTAATACAGGCTGGGCATGGTGGCTCACATCTGTAATCCCAGCACTTTGGGAGGCCTAGGCAGGTGGATCACTTGAGGTCAGGAGTTCGAGATCAGCTTGGCCAACATGGTGAAACCCTGTCTCTACTAAAAATAGAAAAAATCCTTCTGGCATGGTGGCGGGCATCTGTAATTCCAGCTAACTGGGTGGCTGAGGCACGAGAATAGCTTGAACCCAGAAGGCGGAGGTTGCAGTGAGCTGAGATTGTGCCACTGCACTACAGCCTGGACAACAGAGCAAGACCCTGTCTCAAAACAACGGCAACAACAACAACAAAAGTTCAATTAACTACAGATGCTTGAGGCTTTACTAGGAGCAACAGCGACAGAGAAACAAAACTTTGTCTGCAAGGAAAATGCGATGCATTGTTGTGTGAAAGTGTCTGGTTATTCTAGAATATGAAAAAGGATAAAAAGGCAAAACTTGAATGGATATAGAATGTTGTAGAAAGTTTGCTGAAAGAGAATTTTATTTGCCTTGATTTATAATGCCTGAGTCTGAAAATAAGCTATGAAAAGTATTAACATTTTGCCAAATTTGGCCCAGTTTTGATGGGCTTAAAAATTGATAATAAATAGGCTCGGCACAGTGGCTCATGCCTGTAATCCCAGCATTTTGGGAGGCCGAGGCGGGTGGATCACATGAGGCTAGGAGTTCAAGACCAGCCTGACCAACATAATGAAACCCATCTCTACTAAAAATAACAATAAAAAAATAGCCAGACATGGTGGCAGGTGCCTGTAATCCCAGCTACTCAGGAGGCTGAGGCAGGGGAATCGCTTGAACCCAGGAGGCAGAGGTTGCAGTGAGCCAAGATCACACCATTGCACTCTAGCCTGGGCGACAAGAGTGAAACTGTCTCAAAAAATAAAAATAAAAATAAATACATACATAAAAATAAGTAAAAATAAATAAATAATAAATAAAAACTCATGAAAATTTTATGGCCACGTGTTCTATTAATGCATAACTGGAATTTGGCTTTATCTCTACTAAAATAATAAATTGGTCTTAGAGCTCTCAGCAAGGGTTAAAAAGAGGCTGCTGTTTAGCTTCTGTGTAAGCCTCCCAGATAACAGAGATTCCCTATCTCACCAGAATCATTTCCTCTGCTTTGTTTTGACCTTATTATGTCTTAAATTTTTTTAAAAAAAAGCAAAGGTATCTCTCTTATAAAAAAGCTATCTGCTCTTGCAATCATATTACCTTCTTCCATATTTATTTCAAAATCTTTTATTTTATTATTACTTTGATTAAATAGATAAAAAGTAATATTTCTTGGTCTCCCATGACCTCTTAATCTAGTGCCCAAATCTTCTCTAACGGCTCTTTTGATTTTGCCTTCCCAAGATCAGATCCTAAATTTAGAAAAAAATACAATAAAAATTTTAAGATATCTTTCTCTATATTTTTTAAATACTTCAACACTATTACAAGAACATCATGGGAAGAACAATCAAATCAGAAGAGACGTTCAGGCTTTCCTAGGCTAAATTTTCATGGGCAAAATGCTATTAATATCAATATTTCAGAAATTGCATGCTTTATGGGAAGGTCCTGGAGATTTCTCAGTGATTTTGCTATTTATAATATGTTCTTTTTTTTTTCTTTCTTGAGACAGGGTCTCACTCTGCCACCCAGGCTAGAGTGCAGTGGTGTGATCATGGCTCACTGCAACCTTGACCTCCCAGGCTCACGCAATCCTCCCACCTTAACCTCTCATGTAGCTGGGACTACAGGTGCACACCACCACACCTGGCTAATTTTTTAAAACTTTTTATAGGATGGAATCTCACCATATTGTCTAGGCTGGTCTTGAACTTCTGGGCTCAAGTGATCTTCCTGCCTCAGCCTCCCAAAGTCCTGAGATTACAAGCAGTATGTTTTTATCTTCAGGGGAAACACTGATCAAACCATTATGAAATAGTTGTGCATTGTACCCCAGGAGAGAATTTCACTCTCCTCCATTCTGATACTATTAGGTAGTGTAATAAATAACCACAGCCTTTCAGTCTCGTTACTGGACACATTTCTCCTTTCCAATGCCTGCCTGAAGCCTCTGTTATAAGCTGCAGGCCACAGATTGCATCTTCAACAAAGAAAAACAAACTCAAAGTCTAGACAAAAAGGACTGCACCAGGTTCTGTGAACTACTTATGCTTCACTTGGTGTAGGCTTCCAAGCTGACAGTGGATGACCTTCTGACTGAGCGAGTAGACTGAGAATTCCTACAACTGAGTCCAAAAGCAGACAGCTTACCCAAGATCCAGCAGAACAATAATGAATTACATGGCGTTGATTGAACAGCTGAAGGAAATCTAGTTACGGCTCTTTGTGGCAATACAGTTCGTATTATTTTTTATTGTTCTACTTTAATAGAACTGTGAGGAAGTTCTTTCCTGGTCTTGAGCTGTCTCTAACCCTCAGTTTAGTAGATTATACGTTTTTTGTGTTTTTGAGACAGAGCCTCACTCTGTTACCCAGGCTGGAGTGCAGTGGCGTGATCTCGGCTCACTGCAACCTCCACCTCCCAGGTTGAAGCGATTCTTCTGCCTCAGCCTCCCAAGTAGCTAGGATTACAGACACATGCCACCACACCTGACTAATTTTTGTGTTTTTAGTAGAGACAGTGTTTCACCATGTTGGCCAGGCTAGTCAGGAACTCCTAATCTCAGGTGATCTGCCCGTCTCTGCCTCACAAAGTGCTGAGATTACAGGCGTGAGCCACGAAGCCCTGCCAGATTATACTTTTGTAAACTGAAATTCAACGTTTCAAGTGGTATCTGAATCTCATTGATCCCCTCATGATTCAGAAACCAATACTTTTAAGCCTGGGCAACATGGAGCAACCCGCAACCCTGCCTCTATAAAAAATACAAAACATCAGCTGGGCATGGTGGCGCGTGTCTGTAGTCCCAGCTACTCAAGAGGCTGAGGTGAGAGGATCCCTTGAGCCCAGGAGGCGGAGGTTGCAATGAGCCAAGATCGCACCATTGCACTCCAGCCTAGGTGAGAGAGCAAGACCCTGTCTCAAAAAAAAAAAAAAAAATTTACTTTGACAGACTCTCCTTACTTTCCATGACAATATAATTATTTGCACAGGTTCAACAGAATCTGTCCTCCTTTTTTTAAAATCAAGATATAATTGGATAAATCAATTGTGTAATCAAGGCCCTACCTGCAGTGTCTTTTATGGGATGTCCTCATTTAATCAGGTGTGACAAGCCTACTATAAGGAATGCCCATGGAGTCAATCCCTACAAAACCCTACCAGGAAGCTGGCCTGGAACCACATGGATTGCTTCCTGGCAGAAGAGGGACCTTAGAAAAATCAGGGACCTCAAGAAGAGAGGAAGTCATTTAAATTTACAGGTGATGCAAGTGACAGCTGGTGAAGAGAGTATCTTGGGCTTGCTTTTCTAGCCTTAGGATAGAAGTTGGGTGACCAACTCATCCTAGTTTTTTTTGTTTGTTTGTTTGTTTGTTTTTTTTTTTTTTTTTTTTTTTTTTTTTTGAGACGGAGTCTCGCTCTGTCGCCCAGGCTGGAGTGCAGTAGCCGGATCTCAGCTCACTGCAAGCTCCGCCTCCCGGGTTTATGCCATTCTCCTGCCTCAGCCTCCGGAGTAGCTGGGACTACAGGCGCCCGCCACCTCGCCCGGCTAGATTTTTGTATTTTTTTAGTAGAGACGGGGTTTCACCGTGTTCGCCAGGATGGTCTCGATCTCCTGACCTCGTGATCCGCCCGTCTCGGCCTCCCAAAGTGCTGGGATTACAGGCTTGAGCCACCGCGCCCGGCCCTCATCCTAGTTTTCCCAGGACTTTCCAATTTTAGCACTCAAAGTCCCATATCCCAGGTACCCCATTAGTCCTTGGAAAACTGGAACAGTTTGTCACTCAACTTCTATCCTAAGGCTGCCGCTTGGGCAACATAGCAAGACCTCATCTCTACAAAAGTTTAAGAATCGGCCAGGCACAGTGGCATGTGCCTTTAGTCCTAGCTACTTGGGAGCCTGAGGCAAGAGGATCTCTTCAGTCCAGGAGCTTGAGGCTGCAGTGAGCTGTGACTGCACCACTGCACTCCATTCTGGGTAACAGAGTGAGATCCTATCCCTTGAAAAAAAAAAAAACCAACCTAAGATTATGTATGAAAGCTTCTAGACAGAAGCTAAAATGTCTCAATACTGTCGCTATTTGTAGGGCAAATTCAAAGAGACTCATGTTTAATTATATCCTTGTTGCTCCTATGGAAATAAGCCAATGTAATGACAGCAGCCTTTTATACATCAAGAAAATTTTGGAGATTATCTATGATCACAGAAAAATTATCTGGCCGGGCGTAGTTGCTCATGCCTGTAATCCTAGCACTTTGGGAGGCCAAGGCAGGTGGATCACCTGAAGTCAGGAGTTCGAGACCAGCCTGGCCAACATGGTGAAACCCCGTCTCTACTAAAAATAAAAACTAGCCAGGCGTGGTGGTGGGTGCAGGTAATCCCAGCTACTCGGGAGGCTGAAGCAGGGTAATCTCTTGAACCTGGGAGGCAGAGGTTGCAGAGAGCTGAGATCACGCCTCTAAGATCGAGCTGAGAAGAAGGAAGGAAGGAAGGAAGGAAGGAAGGAAGGAAGGAAGGAAGGAAGGAAGGGAGGGAGGGAGGGAGGGAGGGAGGGAAGGAAGGAAGGAAGGGAAGGAGGGAGGGAGGAAGGGAGGGAGGGGGAGAGGGGAGGGAGGGAGGGAAGGAGGAAATCTGAAACTTGGATATGAGGCAAAAAGAATGCTGGCACAACCCATTGTTTACCTTTCATGAAAAGTCCCAAACTTACTGAAGCTACTAGTAGAATAGATAGCCTGAAAGATTTATGGCCTGTTAGATATTAGCCATTTTAAGAATTTAACTCAGTAATTTCATCCTAATACTTTTCTGTCAAATTGCTGGCTTCTCAAATGCTCTTTGAACCAGTCATAACATCTTACTGGTTCCCCCATTCTTTTTTTTTTTTTTAGAGATGGAGTCTTGCTCTGTCACCCAGGCTGGAGTGTAGTGGCACGATCTTGGCTCACTGCAACCTCCGCTTCCTCAGGCTCAAGCAATTCTCATGCTTCAGCCTCCCAAGTAGCTGGGATTACAGGCACCCAACACCAGGCCCGGCTAATTTTTGTATTTTCAGTAGAGATGGGGTTTCACCATGTTGGCCAGGCTGGTCTCGAACTCCTGACCTCAAGTGATTTGCCCACCTCGGCCTCCCAAAGTGCTGGGATTACAGGCATGAACCACAACACCTAGCCACCCTAAGACTCTTTACGGGGACACACAACCGTGGCTGATCTTATGTTTCATTGACGTTTACAGTCGTTGACATGGTTTGATTTCCAGGGCTCCGACTGCTTCCCAAAATAAATGCCCTTGCTCAATGAGCCAAAAATTATAACATTTGCAAATTACTTATTTGGCTTAAAGTCCTTTCACTGGTTAAAAGACAAATGTTTCTGGAAAAGGGCAACACGAAAAGCCTTACCAGTCATTTTCACATTAGTATAAACACATCCCTAGCGTTTTCTGAGAGCTCTAAATGAGAGAAAGGGGCATGGGTAGGCAAGCCCTGCCTTCCTGTGATGGGGGATTGGGGATGTCAGGAGCTACAGAAAGGGGATTCAGAGTTCAAATGGGGGCCTTGGGCTCACCGCCAGGTCCTCGCGGGTGACAAAGCCCCTCTCCTTGGCACCGCAGTCCTGGAAGAAGGCCTGCAGTTCTGCTGCTGCCTGAGAGGACCAAGACTCTGGCTCTGGGGCCACCTCAGCATCTTCACCATCAGCCGGCTCTCTTGTCTGCCGCCGCCGACTGGAGCCCAGCTTCCGGACTTTTCGAGATGTTCTCTGTCCTGTCTCCATGGTTCGTTGGCCCTAGGGACAGAGGAGTGAGGGGCACTGGGCTGCTGGACAGTCACACCCTCTCATGGCTCAAAACCTTCCCCTGGCTCCCATCACCTCTGGAAGAAAATCCACTGTGGCTGCCAAAGCCCAGCCTGATGGTGCCCCGCTGGGTCCTCTGACCTCGTCGCCCAGCCGCCTCATGGCCTCTCATCCATTCTGCTCAGCACCTTTGCCCTTTCTAAGTTTCTGCCTGGAATGCCCTTCTCCAAGCTCCCCCCCTGCCCTCATCTCTTCAGGCTACTACTCAACTATCAAAGTCTTCTCTGACCATTAGAGAATTTATCCTCCACCCCATGCAGAATCTCTCTCACGTTTTGACCTGGAGGGTGGTTACGCAGGGTTTTCCAGGATCTAGTTGTCTGAAGGGCCATAAGCAGCTTCCTGAGCCATCTCTCTGGTGACTCTTCTCACTCATGGACTCATCTCAGCTGCATCAGGGATCCTTCCACTGACGCTTCCTCCCTCTCTCAGCCTCACCTCCCCTCCAGCCTTTTTTCTCCAGCACCATGTCTCTAGTCCTTTGACACATGCAGCATGGAATCAGTAGCGCCCCTGTGCGGCTCTTAGGGCCCCACATCATGTGGCCTCAGCTTCATCCACCCCACCCCTGTGCCCTTAGGGTCCATGGCAACACTACTGAACCACTCATGGTCCCTGGAATTCCTGATTCCCTCCCACCCTGCTCCCTTTGCCGCCCTAAGGGAGTGAGACTCCACAACTCTCTCACTCCCTTACATAGTTAATACCTTTTGCTTCCTCACTTTACAGACTGCCTCCTCCAAGAAGCCTTCCCTGCAGTTACCCCGCATTCAAGCTGGGCTCAGTGCCCCCTTGTCTGTGACCCTGCTGTGGTTTGAATGTTCCCCAAAGTTCATGTGTTGGAAACTTGATCCCCAATGAGGCAGTGTTGGGTGGTGGGGCCTGGTGGGAATTGTTTGGGTCATGGGGGCACCATCCTCATGAATGGATGAATGCCATTATTGTAAAAGTGAGTTCCTTATAAAAGGATGGACTCAGACCCTCGTGCTCTCTGTCGTCCTTCTGCCTTCCACCAGGAAGACATCACAAGAAGGCCCACGCCAGATTCTACCTCCTCAGTCTTGAACCTTCTAGCCTCCAGAACGATGAGGAAATCCGTTTCTGTTCTATGTACATTTCCCATTCTATGGTATCTGCTATAGCAGTACAAAACAGACCAAGGCAGGCCCCATGCCTGTGGATAACACTGTTTGTCTAGGTCCATACTGCTCCCCGTCCCTTAGCATATGTTAGGATAAGGATTTGGATGGTTGGGGATTCATCCAGCTGAGACCCCTGGGGCGAGGAAAAGAGAGGCTGTGGTCTGGAAGGGATAAAGTCTGAGCCTGCCTTGGGGGAACAAGTCTGGGGCCCATAAAGCTATGGGATGAGAAGGACTTGATGTCCAGACAGGGCAGCTTCCTGCAGGTGGTGGGACTTGTGCAGGTTCTACAGGAGGCATGTAGGATTTGGAAGCAGTAAACAGTGTGTGTGAAGGAATTGAGGCAGAAGGGCAAGGCTCATGCCCAGGAGATGGAGGAGACATCTCCCCTGGGAGTTCTCTGTTGACGCCGAAGGCCACAGACAGGCTGGGTGGAGTGGTTCGAGGGCTCTGCTTTAGGCATCATGGGCTCATTCCAGGGGGTCATTCCACAGCCTCCCCTTGGGCAGGCTTCCCACGGGGAACTGCACCGGCTCTACAGAACTTGGATGAAGCAATTTCTCATCCTGAGGAGGCCCCAAACTTCAAACAGAAGTACATTCTTTCCCCCCCCCCCTCTCTCTCTCTCTCTCTCTCTGCCTTCAAAGTCTGTTTCAGATGCAGGTTTTTTTTGGTGTTTTTTTTTTTCTGAGACGGAGTCTCACTCTGTCGCCCAGGCCGGAATGCAGTGACACGATCTCAGCTCACTGCAAGCTCCGCCTCCCGGGTTCACGCCATTCTCCTGCCTCAGCCTCCCAAGTAGCTGGGACTACAGGTGCCCACCACCATGCCCGGCTAACTTTTTATATTTTTGGTAGAGACGGGGTTTCACCATGTTAGCCAGGATGGTCTTGACCTCCTGACCTCGAGATCCGCCTGCCTCAGGCGTGAGCCACCGCTCCCGGCTGTCAGATGCAGTTTTAAGATCATAAATATAAAACCACAGTGGTGTGCTGGGGCTTGTGAGGGCCGACTGTGCACACCTCTTCCTATCTCGGCAGCTTGGAATCAGCCACTGTGGGAGTACTGGCACTGTGGGAATCAGCAAATGCTATGAATCAGGTCTCCTGCCCCCACCACACAATAGTAACCAGCACACCTCTTCTGAAGACTTCCATCTGCCCCAACCCTTCCCACCCTCTATCATGCACATAAGCAACAACCATTTACCGAGCGCCAACTGAATGCCAGTGCAGTGCTAAGCAGGCCCGCCACAATCCATATGTTTCCTTTAAGCGAATTAGGAAAAGGTATTTCCTGCTGGCAGACACAGCCCAGTGCCAGGGCTCATGGTTTGACAAGTGGAATGTGGACTGGATTCCAGTCCCCATGCACCTCCTTGGCTGGGCATCCTTGTGCAGGACACACCCTGCACACCCCAGCAGAGTCCCCGGCCCTGCCGGTAGAGGTGTGACTAACTCCTGGTCTCCCCTGGGGGACCTCACAGCCTCATGCAGGAGACACAAACATAATTACAGTGCAGCACAGAAGGAGCAGCACACCTGTGTGTCAGGTGCTGGGAGAGCACTGAAAAAGGAGCAACTCACTGATCAGGGTGTCAGAGAGGGCTTCCTGGGGGAGGTGACGTAGCTTAGCAGTGAGCTCCAGGGCAGGAGAGATTATACAACCCTGATGCCCTCATAATGCCCAGCCTTGCTTAGGATGTGTACTGGGCTCTCAACCGACTTCCTCTGCTGACTCACTGTCCCCAGAATGTGGAATGTTCTAACAGACAACTGAATAGAATCAGAAAATATCAGGGCCAGACACGGTGGCTCACACCTGTAATCCTAACACTTTGGGAGGCCAAGGCAGGTGGATCACTTGAAGCCAGGAGTTTGAGACCCGCCTGGGCAACATGGTGAAACTCCATCTCTACCAAAAACAAAAAATTAGCTGGGCATGGTGGCGTGCACTTCAAGTTCTAGCTATTAGGGAGGTTGAGGAGGGAGAATCACTTGAGCCCAAGAGGCAGAGGTTGCAGTGAGCCAAGATTGCACCACTGCACTCTAGCCTAGGCAACAGAGCGAGACACTGTCTCAAAAAAAAAAAAAAAAAAAAAAAAAAGTCTTTCTAATAAAAAACAGGGAGGCTAAAAAGTCAAGAATGAGGAGTAAGATTCTAGGGGTTAGAATAGGGAAGTCCCCTTGCTAATCTAACTGGCCTTCACCTGGTATCTCTCACCCCTAATTCACCCCATGTTGCCCCATGGAAATAATGACCACATAGACACCCCTCCTTGGGTCTAGAGGCCTTCCACACCTAGAAAGTCACCATCTATCTCCATCCCCCATCCCCCTAAGAGGGGAGCCGCTTCCCTCCATGGGCCAATGACACTTCTTCAGCGGCTAAAAGGGTTTGGCCAAGCAGTTCCAGCCTTGTAGGTTACACTCAAAGACAGACTCCCTGTAGAATAGAAGGAGATTAAGAAACAAAACAGCAACAACAAAACTAGCCGGGCATGGCGGCTGTAATCCCAGTGCTTCGGGAGGCTGAGGCGAGAAGATCACTCGAGCCCAGGAGTTCAAGACCAGCCTGGGCAACATAGCAAGACCCTGTCTCTACAAAATAAAATGAAACTAGCTGGGCATGGTGGTGTGCCTGCAGTCCTAGCTACTTGGGAGGCTGAGATGGGAGGATCACTTGAACCCAGGAGGTCAAAGCTACAGTGAGCTACGATTCACCACTGCACTCCAGCCGGGGTGACAGAGTGAGATTCTGTCTCAAAAAAATAAAAAAGGAAAAATAAAAGAAAGACTTACTGAGCCTCAGTACTAGAAGAGGGTCAGTCCCACTCTCTTGACCTGGAGTTGCAGAAAAGGAGGCTCACCAGAGAAAGTGACTTCCAGTCCCATTGCTGTGAAGTCAGACAGACCTCTGCTTCTCCCAGCTCTGCTGCCCATGGGCTGTGCAACCTTAGGGAAGTCAATCAGCGTCTCTGTGCCTGAGCTTCCTCACTGGAAACTTAGAACTAAGGTCTCTCACACAGGGTTGCTATGAGGATTAGGCAAGATAATTAAAGTTGAAACATCAGTTCCCATTCCCCAGCATGGCCCACCTCCCTTTCCAGCTTCACTTTCTCTTAGCACTTGTCACCTCCCCAGAATAGAGAGCCTTTTGCTCATTTTTGTTGTAAATTTTCCTTCTCCTTATGCTGATACAGAGGCCTCACCTGAGCAGGGAGTTGGTCATTCTGTTCACTGCTTTATCCCAAGAGCCTAGAACAGCGCTTGGCACACAGTTGGTACTCTGTAAATATTTGCTGAATATATGATCCACATAAAGCACTTAGGAGTGTGCTTGGCATCCGTGACTACTGGGTAAAGGTAGCAATGACAACAGTGGTGATTACATTGATAAAGGTGAATTCTATTTGAGGCACATAAAAGCCAGGTTCCATACAGATACAATTGATCCCATTTGACAAATGAGGAAACTGAGGGAGGTTCCAAGAGGCAGAGTGACCTGCCCAAGCCGTGATGTCAGTGGTAGAACTACACCGGATTCTGCTTTTCTGGTTGGTCGTGGGATGGACTTCCCCAAGGCTACATCCTGGAGAGGTGGCTCTTCCCTGGGCAGAAGGCCCCTCTGGGGATGACAAACGCCCAGTGGAGTAGCCCTGAGCGGGACAAGGGCTTTGGAGCAGGGTGGGCGTTGAAAGGCTTGGCTCCTGTGGTGACGCCCAGTGTCTTGTGTACTTCTGGCGATGGAGATAACATGGCTAAGGGAGCAAGATAAGATTCCCTGTGCAGAAGCCTCCAGAAGCAAAGTCCACTGTGATGTGAGTGTCACATCACAGCCTACCAAGCTCCCACAAGTGTAGGAAGTAAGAATCCTGGAAGAAATTCCCTGCAGCCACATCCTAGGACATGTGGTGTTCTTGACATTCCTTTCTGGGAGTTCCTAGCCAAGCTGCACCGCCACAGTCCATTTCCAGAAGTCCCCTGGCATTATATAAGAAAATAGCACCTTCCAGATACCTCACCTGCCCCACCCCAGCATCTGCCCTCTCTGCCAGTCAATGCTTCTCTCCAGGAGGGGCACTCAGCCACCTGCTCCTAGCCTGTCAGGTGGTCTGGGGCAGGAAAGCAGCAGATGCTCTCCAGCCATCACCACCTCAAAATCAGTCACTTGTCACCATCAGGTGGGATGGTGCACTCACCCCTTGTGCTTCATATTCAGATCCCTGACAGCACCCCATGGCCTGACAGCATACCCTAAAAACAGCCTGTGTCCCTTCTAGGCCAGGCCTGGTCCCTCAGCGACAGTAAGGACATCCTTCAGTCAATCCACAAATGTACACATGCAAACGTGCACGCACACACACCCTCCTTGGCCATCACCCTCACCCTCCACTCCCTCACCGTCAGCCTCTTGGTCAGACACAGCACCCCTCACGGCCATTCCATCATTCCATTCTGCATGTGCAAATGCCGTCGCCCAGCACACATCCCTCCGAGTCAGCCAGCAGGGCCACCCTGCCAGCGCCCTTCTCCTCCACCACTTTCCCCTTAGTGCATCCTCATGCCTCACATCGTTAAGAGTGGGGGACCCCTTCATGGCTAGGACACACATACAGCCCCTCAGCATGATCACCTCTCCCCACATCCCTCACCTAAGAAATCGCATAAAGCTTGAAGCCAAACATGAGAGCAAATGAATCCCACTCCCAAGCATCCAGGGGAATCCACTCCCACTGTGGTGTTCTGTGAGGCAGCAGGCACCACAGGCTGCCCACCAGGAAGTGGAAGCAAGAGAAGAAGGGTGGGGTGGGGCAGTGGCACATTACAACCTGGCATGGGCCCTGCCTGGGGCCTCCGGGTGTCCATCACGCTCTCACCAAACGGTGCTTAGAACTGGGCCTGCTCTGCACTTGGCTGGCTTCAATAGCTATAAATAATAGCCATACTCGCTAAACCCCAATTGCCCAAGTCGGTGGGCCTGAGAGACCACCTAGTGTCTTGTTCCAGTCTACTTATCCTCACTTCTCCCCTCCTAATAGAGAAACTGAGGCTCTGAGAAACCAGGTGACTTGCTGTAGGTCGCACAGCCATTTACGGGTAGTGATGCACCCCAGCCTCCTGCCCAAGTGCCTTCCCATCCCCTCCCTTAGACCACGCAGAGAGCTCCAAATGCAGGGGAAAAGAGGGCTCTGCCCCTTGCACCCTTGACATAGAAGCTAAACAGGGACCCCAGCTCCCTCCCCCATCCTCATCCTTCCAAAGAAAAAGAAGCATTGCAACCTTAGGATGGCTCCTACCTCTCAAAGGCTCCCAGTGGAACACGCAGCCCTGGGCTCTGGGACCTGGTGGTGGGGTGACTGCTGCCCTACAGAGCCCACGAGCTCTAGAACTGTTAACAGTCTTGTCTTGCTTAATCGCCCTTTCCGTTCCCCAGCGAGCCAATCTCCTGTGCTCATCTACAGGACTTCCTGTGGAAGCGACCACTGGAGGCCCTTTCACAATTTTGCCTGGCACCCCCAGGCATCCCTGCCCTGATTGGTGTCTTGAAGTGGAGAATGCTGGAGCTGGCAGGGAGGCCCTCCTAAGCAGAGGCTCCGAAGAGTGAGATGGACTGCTCAAGATCACCTAGCCCTTAGTGGCACAGCCAGGACTGGGCCTGAGTCTCTGGTTCCCAAGGCAATGCCTTATCCCAGACAGCAGCAGGTTGATGAGCACAGCCGTGGCTAAAGCTAAGTGTATGGGATGCCCCGGGAGAGCTGCCCGCCCTGCCTCACTGCAGGCCCTCACTCTCGGACAGTGTCTTTGAGCCTCAGGGGAGGCTTTATATCTAAATCACCTTTTAGGGAACAATCTAATCTGATACCAAAATACATTGTAGAGCTACAGCCATCAGAACAGTATGGAATTGGAGCATGACTATAGATGGATGAATCAGTGGAGCAGAATAATGAATAGACAGAAATAGGCTCGAATATCTGTGGGAATTTAGTGTATCATAAAGGCACCATTTCAAATCATTGGAAAACAGATAGTTTATTGAATAAACTGTGTTGGGAGAAAGGGGTAGGTATCTGCAAAAAACAAAGTTAGAGCTCTAACTCTAAAAGCATTCCAGATGGATAAAAGCATAAGCATTTTAAAAATCAAAATCACACAATTATATGTTGTTTGGGATTTACTTCAAAAGTATTGAAGAGTGGGGAGAGTAGGTAGGACATAGATGAAACAAGACTGGCTCTGGCCCTGTTCTGATCCCTCCTGGAATCGATGAGGGTACTGTGGGCTCATTATGTTCTTCTACTTTTCTGTATGTTTGAACAAATGCCATAAGAAATCATGGCATAGTTCATTTGCCACGGTTGCAGAAGAAGGAGGGAAAGAAAAGGAAGAAAGAAGGGAGGGAAGGAAGGAAGGAAGGAAGGAAGGGAGGGAGGGAGGGAGGGAAGGAAGAAAGAGAGAGAGAAAGAAAGAAAGAAGAAAGAAAGAAAGAAAGAAGAAAAAGAAAGAAAGAGAAAGAAAGAAAGAAGAAAGAAAGAAAGAAAAAAGAAAGAAAAGAAAAGAAAAGAAAAGAAAAGAAAAAAGAAAAGAAAAGAAAAGAAAAGAAAAGAAAAGAAAAGAAAAGAAAAGAAAAGAAAGATCTGTCATGGGATAGCCTGGGTGTGGTGGCTCATGCCTGTAATCCCAGCACTCTGAGAGGCTGAGGCAGGAGGATCGCCTGGGCCCAGGAATTCAAGACCAGTCTGGACAACATGGTGAGACTCCGTCTCTATTTTAAAAAAAAGAAGAAGAAGAAGAAGAAAAAGAAGAAGAAGAAGGAGAAGAAGAAGGAGAAGGAGAAGAGGAGAAGGAGGAGGAGGAGGAAGAAGAAGAAGAAGAGAAAGAAGAAAAAAGGGAAGAAAGAGATCATGGGATAATTTTTAAATAATCTTTGATTAGGCAAGACCCTTCCAGATATATCACAAAGCATTAGAAGCCACAAAAGAAAATATTGAGTCATTCAACCATATGGAAACTTTTTAAAAATAAATAAAACTGAATGGCAATAAAAGGTCACCATTGACAAGTCAAAAGGTAAATAAACTGTGAAAAAATACTCACATATCATAGAAAATAAGCTAATTTCCTCCCTCTGTAAAGAACTCCTATAGATCAATGAAAGACCAATAATGCATTACGGAAACTGGCACCATAGATGAATAAACAATTCACGGAAAAATCAATATCAATGGATTTAACAATATGAAAAATGTTTATAAAAATAATACATTGAGATATCAATGTAGTTTTATTCAGCTATTCAATTAGTAAGACCAAAAAAGTGATACACTATATCATACAGGATGTAGGAAACACATTCACACAATATTGGCAGGAATATAAACTGGTACACCTTTCATGAAAAGAAATGTATAATATCTGTCAACATTTAAAATGCAAAAATCTTTCTACCCAGCAATTTCACTTTCAGTCATTGGTTCCACAGATGATATACAATATGACAGTATGAAGGATATTCATTACAGCATTGTCTGTAGTAGCAAAGGATTGGAAATGATCTAAATTTCCATCAGCAGGGAGGTGGTTAAATGAGCTCTGATACATCCGAACATTGGCATACTCTGCACCCGTGAAGAAAATGAGAAAGATCCAGGTGGACTGATATGGAATGACCTTCAAGATATTGTGTCATATGAAAAAAGTAAGGTGCAGAACAGTGAGGATAGTATGCTTTTTATGAAGAAAAAAGTGTATGTGTGTGTATGAAATACATGCAATAGATAAGGGCCGTGATATAGTTAGGTTTTATGTCCTCACCCAAATCTCATCTCGAATTATAATCCCTATGTGTCAAAGGAAGGAAGTGATTGGATTATGGGGGCAGTTCCCCCCATGCTGTTCTTGTAACAGCGAGTGAATTCTCACAAGATCTGATGGTTTTATAAATGGCAGTTTTTCCTGTGCTTATATAATTTCCTCCCCTGCGGCCATGTGAAGAAGGTCCTTGCTTCCCCTTTACCTTCCACCATGATTGTAAGTCTCCCGACGCCTCCCCAGCCATGTGGAACTGTGAGTTCATTAAAACTCTTTCCTTTGTAAATTACACAGTTTCCGGTATTTCTTTATAGCAGTGTGAAAATGGACTAATACAGGCCAGGTGAGGTGGCTCACGCCTGTAATTCCAGCACTTTCGGAGGCTGAGGCAGGCAGATTGCTTGAGTCAGGAGTTAAAGACCAGCCTGGGCAGCAAGGTGAAACCTTGTCTCTATAAAAAAAATAAACAAAATTAGCCAGGCGTGGTGGTGCATGCCTGTAGTACCAGCTACTCAGGAAGCCAAGGTGGGAGGATCGCCTGAGCACTGGAGGTCACGGCTGCACTGAGCTGTGATTGCACCACTGCACTCCAGCCTGGGTGGCAGAGTGAGGTCCTGTCTCAAAAAAGGAAAAATAATAGATAAGCACACACATTCATATATGTTTGTAAATGCATAGAATATTTCTGACAGGATATACAAGAAACTAGTCAGAGCTGGGCTGGATAGAAGTGTTGGGATGGAGGAGGGGGGCAGATTTATGTTTCACTCTTTACTTTTAATGTATTTTATGTTTTTACTATCTGTATACATTACCTATTCAAAAAGAAACTTAAAAATAGTGTGTACATATACAAAGAGAGACTGATGAAGGAAACATGGTAAAATGTTAACATTTAGGAACAATGGTAAAGGGTATATGGGGATTATTTTATCATATTTGCAACTTTTCTGGATGTATAAGATTATTTCAAAACAAAAAGTTTTTAAAATTAATAAATTTAATTTATAAACAAATGAATATTATCACAACCAACTATCTGAGGACATTGATACTCAGTTTCTGAGGCTTTATTGAACTAAATAAGCACTCATTTATTTTTTATTATTGTTATTTTTGAGACAGGGTCTCACTCTGTTGCTTAGGCTAGAGTGCAATGGCACAGTCATAGCTCACTGCAGCCTCCCGGGCTCAAGTGATCCTTATACCTCAGCCTCCCAAGTACTTGGGATTATAAACACGCACCACCACACCCAGCTAATTATTGTATTTTTAGTAGAGATAGGGGTTTCACCATGTTGCCCAGGCTGGTCTGGAACTCCTGGACTCGAGTGATCCACCTGCCTCGGCCTCCCAAAGTACTGGGATTACAGGCACAAGCCACCGCACCCGGCTTATTTATTCAACAAATGTTTATTAAGCACTTCTAGGTGCTGGACACTGTGCTACGAAATACAAAATGTAGAAAGTGTAGAATACGAAAATGTAGCAAATATGAAAATGTAGAAAACTGTAGGGAAAACAAGCCATATGTAATATAATGCCAAACAGTGGTAATTGTTTGGAAGAAAAGCAAAGCAGACTGAAGGGCTAGAACGGTGGTGGGAGGTGTATTTTAGATGAGGTGCTCAGGGGAGGCCTGAGGAGGTGATGCTGGAAAGAACAAGTGAGAAACAAGATCTGGAAGAAGAGGGTAGAGGGGGAGGAAACAGCGAATGCCGAGGCCCGGAGGCAGGAGCAGGCTTTGTGTGCAATCGAAACAGCAGCGAGGAGAGCCCTGTGGAGGGAGCACGCGGGGGAGGGAAGTGCCGGCGGGCGGCGGAGATGGAGACAGAGGTAACAGGCAGGACCCGTAGACAATATGGGCCCATTTGGAGGGCGACAGGAACCGACTTAGGTTTGAAAGGGATCCCCCCGCCCCCCGCTGCTTTCATTCTGGAGAAGAGACTGTACTAGGCAAAAGCAGCAGCAGGGAGACCCGTGAGGAGTTAACATAATCCAGACAAGAGACAGTTGCTTGGCCAGGGAGGGCAGTGGTGGAGGTCATGATGAAAGGTGGCTGGACTCGGGATATGTACTGAAAATAGGGCCAATAGGGCTTGCTGCTGTATTTGGGCAAATGCAACAAATCCAGGACCTTCTTTCCAGCAAAGGACTCTCTCCACTCCTCTAAGAACAGAGTGAGGTTGGATTTTTAAGACCCAGCCCTCAGGATCTCAAGGCATCCTCAGTTTATTTGTCCCCCAACCCTCACCGGCCCTGCTCCCCACCATGGAAATAAAAGGGACATGGAGAAGGCAAGAGTGGTCACACCCTCTCGGGTGGAGCCAGAGTGCCAAGGAGTCCTGCAGATGGTGAGAACTCAGCTTGGCCTTGTCCTCGGCACCAGCACCAGGGAAAAAACCTGCCAGGACATACCAAGTGCTAGGAAAAAAATTAGATCCAGGCACGTTTGGAAACGATGGAGCTAACTGTTGTATACAATGTTACTGAACTGAAAAACACTGTGCTCAGAACTAGGTTTTGCAAAAATAGAATCAATGGACAAGGATCAAGGGCAGTGAAACTGTTTTACAATTAGGAAAGTTTTCACACTCACTAATTTTTAATTCCTTACAGGTGCTTAAAGACTCTTCACAGCTTGTTAAATCCTGAAGCAAGATATTCTCCATTCTGGGGCCCTGCAGTGAGAGCTGAGGTGCAAGCTAGGACCTGAGCCTCCCTGCCTCCGGCTACTGGCTCCAAAATAGCTCAAGAAGCTTAGGCAGGTGGGCAGTCCCACAGGAAACCAGGATTAGGGAGCTTGCTTCAAAGCTGCATTTGGGTAGCGCTTTACGTAAGATTGAGAAAACCTAAATTACATCAAAGACTGAGGAGGTGCACAGAAACAGATAGGTCCCTGCAAACGTCCTCTTAGAATTGTCACAGCGGCAATGACCCTGGGCGAGGCACTTCCCCTTTCTGGTGTATTGAGCAGGCAGTGTGATCTGGAGTCATCAGCGTGGACATTCTGGCCCCTCACCACTTCCTAGGGGTGTGAGCTCAGGCACTATCTGGCCCATATCTATGTTCACCTAAAGCTTTGGTAGATAGTTCCTGGCAGGCTAACAATTTCCCACCTCAAATGTCTTCATCCCTCTGGTTTTCTTCAGCATTACAGGAATTTGTTCCACCCTGTGAGGAGCAATCTGGACTAGGCCCTGGAGGCAGCCCTATCAGTGATGGACAGTGTCCATAGATACGTACCCTAGGTAGCCAGATAAGTACTCCAGAGAGAAAATTGTAGGGTATGTTCCACACGGTTTCCTCGAGGCTCCCTAGCAGGTTTAAGCCCCAGTTGCACACAGTGGAACTTGTTCACTGACACCTTTATTGGCCTTCTCCTTTCTCACATTCTCTACTTTCCTGCTGTGCCTCCAGGGACTACCTCCCAGGTGATCCACCTGCACACAAGTCCTTGTCTCAAGTTGTTTGGGGAGTGGGGGTGGTAGGGGTGACTAAGACAGTTTCCAGAAATGGCAGAAGCCGGATGGGCTTCTGAAAACAGAAGTCACCAGTGAAGTGACAACGTGGACCCAAATGCTGGTGGTGAGTAAGGTGGTGATAACCCTTGGCAGACTACAGCACCACAATGTCCACAATGTGTGTAGTGGGTTGGGAAGAGGCACAGGTAAAATTTCAGGAGCAACATTGACTTATGCCAGAAGTCTAACACTTGAAAGATACAGGGCAATAGTAATGATAAGGATTGTGGGGTTGGTTGGCTTTTGTTATTTGCCCTAGAAGCCTTGAAGAAAGACAACTCAGGGTATGTTGTGAAGACAGGAGAACTCCATAACAGCATTCTAAATGACCCTTATCTCTCATGGCCCAAGAGTAGGCTGTGCTGAAAATCAGGCCCAGGATCTGATTGTAAAAGGGGTGAAGCTTCAAGAGAGACTAAAAGCACAGCCTCAGCAGACCTACTACCCCAGGGTCAGAATTCTGATAGGGAAAGAATGGGGCACTAGGACTTGAATGGAGATATTTGGATAGATGCACTTGAGAAGCTTGTACCCTCAGCTTCCTTGAGCCTTCTAGGCCTGTGGAAGGACCCCTTCCTTTACTAGAGAACAATCTCCCATAACCTGAAGACCACACTAAGGACTCACTTGAGGTGAATGTCTCACAAGGTGATGCTTATCTTCCTCAAGATCCTTCCCTCTTGTCCTCACTGCCTCTAGACCAGGATCAAAAAACATTTTCTTAAAAGGCAAGAGAGTAAATATTTTAGATTTGCAGGCCACGTGGTCTCTGTTGCAACTATTCGATTCTACTTTTGCTCTTAAAACGACAGTGCAAAAACAACCATGGACAATAGGTAAACAAATAGGTGTGTGTGCATTCCAATAAAACTTTATATACAAAAATAGGCAGCTGGTGCATGAACTATGGTTTGCCTACCCCTGTTCTAGACCAGTAATTAGGGTCAGGTCTTACCATTGCCCAAGCAGGAAAGTATATAGTCCCCATTGCTGGAGGAAATAGCTTATTCACAACAAAAACTACAGGTCTGGTTGATATATATTAGTAGGAACAGGAAAACACATATAGGAGGAGATCTTGAGGATGTGGGATGGGGGCCGGGAGGAGCTGAGGAATACAAAGCTAGATAAAGAGGGTTTTATGGAGGGACCCTTATTCTGACTCAGAATTTAGTCTTAATTTCTGGAGCTGGTCTTAACACACTACTGAATTGATCCTTAAGGTTTAGACACAATGATGGCTGACAGTCAGTGAGGCAGCAATGCTGAAACAGCCTTCGAAGAGTACTAATGAGGGATTAGAAGGCTCAGGGAGGAGGGCCCAAAAGGCCTTCCTTTTGCAAAGCAATAAAGAAGTGCCTAGTGAAAGGAGCTCAGTGCTGGTTGTCCGCCATAGCCCAGGTTGACAGAGGAGATACTCCCATGGAATGCCATGGCCACTGTCAATGGAGACATTAAGGTTCTGGAAGAGCAGAGACCACATAGGGCCACTTAATCATGAGAGGCAAGGTGGACACAATTACAATGACAGGCAGCAAGTCCTGAATGGTGACCAGGGTTCCTTGATCTGCAGGGCTCTGCAGCAGTGGAGTCCCTAGGGCAAGAGAGCTGAGCATTTAATGAGAGTCTTGCCTGACTTAACCACAAAAATCAAGAGTGAGTGATCAGAGGCTGATGTCACCTGCCGAGATAGAAAATTGCAATATCTTACCTAGTTTCCAGCATTGAGCCAGTTCTGACCCAGGACACACTGATGGAAGAGAAAGATCCATAATGCCACTATAAATATATAAAATAAATGTTTCCTTGATTCTTCCCGAAAGTGCCCTCTGGCTATTTACCAGAATAGCTGTACAGTGTGGAACAGGGAATAACCAGATCATTTGAGGTCTGTTAGATAAAGGGTCTGAGCTTTCATTGCTTCCAGGTGACCCAAAATGCCATTATAGCCTCCTTTTAGAGAGGGGGCGCCATAGAAGGCCAGATGATAAATAGAGTTCTAGCCAAGCTCATCTCCCAGTGAGTCCGTGGACCTACTCTGTGGTTATTTCCTAGCCCTTGAGTGCAAATTGGGATGCATAACTTCGCAGATGGCAGAACTCTCACATTCTGTCACGTTCTCACATTCTCTCTCATCTGTGGAATAAGAGCCATTATGGAAAGAAAGACCAAGTAGAAGTCTCTAAAATTATCCCGCTGGTCAAGGTCATAAATCAGAAGTAATAGCATATCCCAGGTGGGTAGAAATTAGTGATACCCTCAGAGACTTAAAGGATACTGAGGTGGTCCCTATAGTATCTCCATTGGTTCCACCCCATACTGTCCCTATCAAAACCAACTGAAGCATGGTGATTGGTGATTATCCACATGGCAGCCCTAATCACAGCCATGATCAGATACAGTATCCTTACTATAATGGTCTACACAGCCTCTGATGGTAAGAAGCCAATACTGCGACAAGTGTGTTCTTTTCAATCCATGTCAGGAAAGGGGATCAAAAGGGGTTCACATCCACTTTCCCTACAACAATTTAGAGATCTATCAAATTTGTAAAGTTTTAAGTGGTCAAATAAACTGGGGCATTGCTGGGTCATTCCCTCTGTGGTAAAGGACAACTTAGTGTATCTTGCACCTCTTACCACTTTTTTTTCTTTTTTTTTTTTTTATTATACTTTAAGTTCTAGGGTACATGTGCACAACGTGCAGGTTTGATACATAGGTATACATGTGCCATGTTGTTTTGCTGCATCCATCAACTCGTCATTTACATTAGGTATTTCTCCTAATGCTATCCCTCCCCCAGCTCCCCACCCCCTCTTATCACTTTTTAATTTGGATTTCAGAGGCAGTGTACTAAAGACCACTCCAGCTCATTTATTGAATGATCTGGTAAGCTGCCATGTTTAAGTGGTGGCCGGAGCGAGAGAGGGTTCTGGAACAGGTGCAGGCTATGGAACAAGCACTTGGGTCACATGCCCCAGCGTATGCCCTGGTCCTGGACTTTTATCTGTGGAGAAGCAGACAGTGTGAAGTCCCTGGAAGTCCCCTCTGGCGGGGAGAGTCTCGTTTCAGAACTCTATCATTCTAGTAGAAAGCTCTGCCCTGTCCAGCAGAGAATTATTCCACATTTGAAAAGTAGTCTGGGCCAAATTGCAGTATTGGGAGCAAATAAATGATTATTGTTTTAAGCCACTCAGTCTTGGGGTGGTTAATTATTAATAGATAACCAGAAGATGCATGTAACAGTACCTTGTTCTTTCTAATGTTGGACAACTTTCCACTATATAAATATACCACAATTTGCATATCTATTCTGTTATAGACATTTTAGTTATTTCTAGCTTGGGTCTGTTAAGAATAATGCTGCTGGAAACATTCTTTTTGTTTTTTCTTTCTTTTTTTCCTTTTTGAGAGAGACAGGCAAGGTCTCACTCTGTTGCCCAGGCTGGAGTGCTGTGCTGCAGTCAGGGCTCACCGTGGCCTCGACTTCCCAAGCTCCTCAAGTGATCCTCCTACCTCAGCCTCCCAAGTAGCTGGGACTACAGGCAACCTCTGCCACACCTGGCTAATTTTTTTTTTTTTTTTTTTTTTTTTTGTAGAGATAGAGTCTCGCTATGTTGCCCAAACTGGTCTCAAACTCCTGGGCTCAAGTCATCCTCCTGCCTCAGCCTCCCAAAGTGCTGGGATTGTAGGTGTGAGTCACTGTGTAGAACATTCTTACGTGTCTTTCTTTCTTTCTTTTTTTTTTTTTTTTTGAGACGGAGTCTCGCTCTGTCACCCAGGCTGGAGTGCTGTGGCCGGATCTCAGCTCACTGCAAGCTCCGCCTCCCGGGTTCACGCCATTCTCCTGCCTCAGCCTCCCGGGTAGCTGGGACTACAGGCGCCGCCACCTCACCCGGCTAGTTTTTTGTATTTTTTAGTAGAGACGGGGTTTCACCGTGTTAGCCAGGATGGTCTCGATCTCCTGACCTCGTGATCTGCCCGTCTCGGCCTCCCAAAGTGCTGGGATTACAGGCTTGAGCCACTGCGCCCGGCCCCAAACAGTTTTTTAAATAAGAGCTCCAATTGCTCTACAACCTTGCCAACACTTGGCATTGTCAGTCTTTTTAATTTTAGTTATTCTGGTAAGTATATGGTGGTATCTTATTGTGGTATCTTAATTTGCATTTATCTGATGAGTAATGATGTTAAGCTGTAATATATTCTTTACAAAAAGATTACATAACAAACCAAAATGTTGACAGTGGTGATCTTTGCAGAGGTGTGACAGTAGTTTTTGTTTTGTTGTTGTTTGTTTTCTGCAGCATAGTCTTTCTGTTTGCTAAGTTTTCTGCATTCTCTAAATTTAAATGCTTATTTTTTAAAATTATTTTTTAAATGATTAAACCCTTCCCAAAAGCCCATTTATTTATTCTTATAATAAGGTATAATGACCACAATAGTAATATTGCAAGTAAAGTCACTAAGAATCATTTATTGAGCACCTGCTGTATATTCAGCACTGTGGGAGGAGCTGTGAAAGACACAGAACAGTACAGGGTGTGGTCCCTGCCCTCGAGAGGTTTACAGTCTAGGTGGAGAGACAGAGGAACCAGGACACATGGGGAATTGAGAGAAAACAGTCCAGGCCAGTATGTTACAGGAGCTGGAAGGTGTTTGGGGTCAGACCCCAACACCCCAAGTACACTAAGCACTTCAGTGCCTCCAGGGGCTCAACGTTAGTGCCAGGAAAGACAACCACTCCCAGACCCATAGGAGCCCACGTGACATGCCCTGTCTACAGCCTCTACTGCCACCATCTTAAAACGTCTGACTCCTTGTTCAGCTGCTAATCAAAGTGCAATGAACTGGGGAGGGATGGGGTGGATGAGGAAGGTCGCTGGACGATTTGAGGGGCCAGTGTCTCCCTCCTAGAAGGATCTACTCCCATGGGGTGTATGATGGCATACACCCCTAACACAGAGATAACCCCACTCAAGGGGGCCTGTGCCACCACACGGGACCCTCACCCCAGAGCTAAAAGAGGAGGGGGTAGTCGCTGCTTGAGCTACCTGAGGTAGAACTAGGGCACCCTTCTTGTGTGTCCCTTCCCCTTCCAGTCCATTGAGCTGGGGATGGGGGTGGGACGGGCACCTCAGAGCCACCTGGAGCTGAGAGGGTACTGGAGGAAAAGGACAAGAGGGAGGGAGAGCAGCAGAGGGGAACTGCAGAGCCCAGCTGGAGAAGAAGGGTAGCTGGGGCTCCTCAAAAGTTACAGGGGGAGCCAAAGAGGGAAAAGGTCCAACACTGAGACGGGCTTCCAAGTGCAGGTCAGAGGGGCCATGAGGGCAGGTGGGGTGGTCTGCTCCAGGACCCCACCTTCCCCTTGCCTTCAAAAGACAGAGGGGGGTATCAAGAGCCAGGAGGGTACCAAGTCCCCAGCTCAGCCCTAGGCTGTGCTCACCTCAGGGTCACCCTGCCCAACCTTAGAGGAGGTGAGGGGACTCCAAAGTTTTTGATGGTGCCCCCACTCAGTGAGGCCTCTTCAAAGTGCCATCTGTTTACTTCTCAAATTAAAAAGAATTCAGTTCTGAGTGTCCAGGAAAGGGGGTGAATTTCATAACCCCCTGTGACAACGAGGGGAGGGAGCCACACCCCTCCAGAGGGTACCACCCAGCGGATGAGCGGGGAGGAGGAAGTAGGTGGCTTGAAGCCGGCCCACCCGACCTCCAGGAGAGAGGAAACGGAGAACACGGGATGAGGAGGCTTTAAATAGTATTTCATAAAATAAAAATGCCCAGCACTCTTAGGAACCTCTCATTCAACTGCTTAGTTTTTGTTTAAATAATTCTAAGGCCAGAGGCTGGGGGGCAGGGGGCGGCCAGGGTATGTACATGAGGAGGTGTTTAAATTAAAACACAAATAATAATTAAGACACACAAACTTAAAAGACTAAGGCAGAAAATGTAGAGAGGGCCTTTGAGGTCCTCGCGCTTCCAGGACTGCGGGCCTCCTGTGGGCTGATTAGGGCTTCCTCTTGGAGAAGATCAGCCGGCGTTTGGAGTGGTAGAAATCTGAGGAGAGAGAGTAGAAGTCAGCCAGGCCACGAGGAAGAGGACGCGGCGGAGCTGCCCACCCAAGGCAGACAGCCGGAGGCCAGGACACCCTTCCCTGCGGCCGACAGGGCCGACTGCTGAGGATAGGAAGAACTCGGGGAATGCCCACTCTGTCTCTTAAGGGGTATTTACGGAGTGTCCCACCATGCTTCACGGATGTGATTTCGTCAGTCACCACACCTGCACCCATGGGTCTGTTCTAAGCCAAGCTGCCCGGTAGAGGAGCCACTACTAGCTCCGTGTGCTTGTTTAAACAGACTAAAATCAAATCAAATGAACAATTCAGTTCCTCAGTCACATGAGCTGTGTGTCAAATGCACAACAGCTGTATGTGGCTCGTGGCCCCTGCACTGGACACTCCCATCCCTGCAGAGTTCTACTGGACAGTGGTGATCTAGGGATTCTGTTACGAAATCCATGAAAGTGTTCAGCACAATGCTGGGCCCATACAAACGTTAGTAGTTGTTATTATAATCAGTCCTGACCCAACTGCAAATTCCCTTTGAGACCTTAGACAAATCACTCTACCTCTCTGAGCCTGGTTTCCTTGCCCTAAAAGGATGGCAAGGGGCCAGGCACGGTGGCTCATGCCTGTAATCACAACACTTTGGGAGGCTGAGGCAGGAGGATTGCTTGGGCTCAGGAGTTCAAGACCAGCCCAGGCAACATGGTGAGACCTTGTCTCTACCCCAACTCAAAAAATTAGTGCTGTGCATAGTGGTGTGCATTAGCGGGCATAGTGGTGTGCGCCTGTAGTCCCAGCTTCCCAGCTACCCAGGAGGCTGACATAGGAAGATCGCTTGAGCCCAGGAGTTTGAAGTTGCAGTAAGCCATGATCACACCACTGCACTCCAGTCTGGCCAACAGAGTTAAGACACTTGTCTCAAAAAGAAAGGTGGGGAGGGTGACAAGAATGTCTTATGGTATAACATTGCTATAAGGACTAAATAAATCTACCTTAGAAGCTTGGCAAAGGGCCTGGCATAATGAACATTCCCAGTAAATGTTAGCTAGTTGGTCTTTGCTGCCTACTTGCTGTGTGACCTCAGGAAGGTTGCTTCCCCTCTCTGGGCCTGTTTCCTTCTACCTAAGGAGCACTCTGGACTAGGACCAGACAGGTCAGCCCTTGGACCATGGATTCTGAGAATCCTGGTCCTTTACAATGTCCTTCCCTGTACATGTCCTCACCTGTCATGCTGGTCTGCCGCCGTTTTCGACCCTGAGAGTCTCCAGGTCCACCTGGGGACTCTTCAGGCTGCTCCCCTGAGCGAGGCACAAGGGTACAAGATAGCGACAGGTCCACATGGTCTTCCTCTGCTGTCCCCTGCAGCAGAGCAGGCGAGGTGCCAGGCCGCCTGCCTCCTCCCAACTCATCCCGGCCCCGCCGGGGCCCTGTGGGAAGGTAGAGCTTGGGCAGGCCAAGGCCCCGCACACGCTCCCAGGCGAAGTCACCCTCCAGTGGTGTCTCGGTGACAAAGTCGAAGTTCCATCGCTCACGGGCCTCCTGGATACAGCCCGCCATTAGCGCATCACAGTCACGGCTCAGCTGCTCGCTGTCCACTGGGCCGAAGAGGCGGCGGCAGGCCTTGCTGCCGCATGGGTTCGGACGGACATTCCCAGCCTGTTCTGACATGGCGCCTGCAGCAGAGACACAAGGAAGGTCCTGGTCACCGTGGAGACTGGACACTATGTTACCTGACCGGGCTTTGCTGTGTCACCTCAGGTGACGTCTTCCTACCAGAGGGTCTCTCTCACTCCTTCCAGCTGGTCTTCCTGCCTCCTTCCCACAGGAGGCCTGACCCCCACCAGCAGAGCGCAGCCAGCCTGGCACCCCAAGGTCACTGGCAGAGCAGGCAACTGAAGGGCAAGCTAATGTCAACAAAGGCAAATTTATTGCAAGAGCAAGGACCAGGGTCCTGTTTGCCACCAGGTATTTTCAGCTAAAATCAATGTGTTTTCCCCCAGAGGTGTCCCTCATGGGTGTGACTGCCCCCCAAATACATGTGAATTGCCAGAGTCCAGCAGTTTCCTAATCCTAGCCGTGGCCAGGAGGTCAATTCTCAGAAGAAGAAACAGTCTGACAGTTCCTCCAGCCTCCTGAATCCCCCTACCCAGATCCCCAAGTAGGGTAACCCTGCTGGACCAAGTAAAATTACCCTGGACTTTGGAGCAAAAAGCACCCAGGTTGTGGTCCTAGCTCTGCCAGTTACTACGTAAGCTTTAAAAAACCACTTAATATCTCTAGGTCTCAGTTTCTTCACCCACAAATGGGGCCATGTACAAGTTTAAAGAGCATGGCTACGGACACATACTCAAGCAATTGATCAGGGAGTCCATGCAGCAAGGCAGACAGAAGAGCTGAATGAAAGGCTGTGTCTTGGTGGTTAAGCAGGAGAGCTCTGGAGTCAGATCACCTGGGTTGGAGTCCAGGTTTTACTAGGTGACCCTGGGCAAGCAACTTAACTTGTCTGAGCTCTATTTTCCTCGTCTATAAAATGGGGATAGTAATGGTGACTGTCTCAGATGATAGACATGAGAATTAACTGAGTTAATGTAGGTAACGTGCCAGCAGCACTTCGTATACAGAAGTGCATGGAAAACAGAAGTATGATTATTCCTCTCCGCCTTCAGTTTTATTGAGCCTCCTCCCTATCACTTCCCCCTGCCAACTACCTCCTTCAGACAGCGGCTGACAGGTGCTGTAGGCTGCGGGCCTTTCCCAAGGATGTCGTCAGGCGGGTGGCCTAGGGGTAAGGAGTGGCAGGGCGGGGCAGCGCAAGGGATGATTTCTCCCAGGCTGAGCCACATCCTGCCAGGCACATCAGGTGATCTGAAGTCTAGACACCTGGCAGCCTCTGCCCGTGTTGCCTGTGTCCAAGGAACCCGTTTTGCAGGCAAAGAAAATTAAAGGTGGCTGGTCTACCTGGCTCCTCTCCTCCCACTTCAGGAGAGGGAAAACGGAGGGTGAGTTTGCCCATGAGGGAGCCCTGGCACCTACCTGCCTGCTCTGGCTTGACTCCAGGGCTGAGTGACTGCACGACCTTGGCAGCAACTGGGTTTTCCTAGGGACAAGTCCCAACTTGCAGGCTCTGGCGGGGGAAGCTCTGCTGAGTCCTCCTGAGGCAGGAAGCCCGGGACACATGCCACATCTGCTCCACCCCACCTCACCCCACTGCTTGTGATCAGTGGAGTCCACAGTTTCACGTCCCAGCTGGTTGGGAGAGGAGGCTCTTGGTAACTTCACACCAAGTTTAAACGGCAGGAGACAGAAGAGATACGAGACTTGCCTCTAAGTCATACAGCTGAAAAGGCCAAAGGCCACTGTCCCATAAAGGGGTCACCCAGTACAGTGGACAGAGCCCTCAAATAACCTCTGTCCACCCTCCCCTAGGCATGAGTTGGGATTTATTTATATATTTTTATGTTTGAGGGCTGTTCTAAGCAGTTTAAAAACATCAGTCCTCCTAAAAAGTGGATATCTATTAGCTCCCTTTATACAGAAGAGGCAACCAAGTCTCAGAGAAGTTAAGTAACTTGACCAACATTACACAGTTCACAAGTGGCACAGCCAGGATCTGAACCCAGGCCTGTTTGCCCTGAGTCCTGTGCTCTAGTGTTGAACCCCACTCCCTCTCTAATTTTGAGGTTTCTTAACCAGAGAGGCCCATCAGAATCACTTGGGGAGGCCAGGGCAGTGGCTCATGCCTGTAATCCTAACACTCTGGGAGGCAGAGATGGGAGAATCATTTGAGCCCAAGGGTCCAAGACTAGCCTGGGCAACACAGCGAGACCCTGTCTCTACTAAAAATAAAAGTAAATAAAAATTAGCTGGGTGGCTGGGTGCAGTAGCTCACGCCTGTAATCCCAGCACTCCGGGAGGCCAAGGCGGGCAGATCATCTGAGGTCAGGGGTTCAAGACCAGCCTAGCCAACATGGCAAAACCCCATCTCTACTAAAATTACAAAAATTAGCCAGGCGTGGTGGTGTACACCTGTAGCCCCAGCTATTTGGGAGGCTGAGGCAGGAGAATTGCTTGAACCCAGCAGGCGGAGGTTGCAGTGAGCTAAGATCGTGCCACTGTACTCCAGCCTGGGCAAAAGAGTGAGACTCCGTCTCAAAAAAAAAAAAAAAAAAAAAAAAAATGCTGGGCATGGAGGGTCACACCTGTGGTCCCAGTTACTTGGGAGGCTGAAACACGAGGACTGTTTGAGTCCAGGATGGTGCCATTGCACTCCAGCCTGGGTGACAGAGTGAGACTCTGTCTCAAAAAAAAAAAAAGAAAAAAGCAAGAAAAAAGCACCTAGGGAGCTTTTTCAAAATATAGATTGCTGAGGCCCTGCCTCCTGAGACCAACTTAATCCAAATCGAAGATTCAAGCAAGTGTTTGGCACCATTCCTCGATGAGCACTCTTGGGGTGCCAGCCAAAGGGGGACACACTGGTTTGTTTGAAATGGACATTCTTGGTCTCAATACATCATAGGCACAAGGAGGAGGAGCCCGCCTAGGGCTTCATCAAGGAGCTGGATATTCCCTGGCTCCCGGGAGCTCAAGACAGGACTAGGATCTACGCAGGTACCCTCTCCTCTTCTACCACCCATCCTTCTCTTATGGCTCTTATAGGCCTCTCCTCCCCCATCAAAATCTGCTCTCATGCTCATTGTCATAATAACTTTCAGCCCAAAGAAAACAGAAACGTAAACCCGTGTTTTACAAACAACTGAAAATAGCCTCCTTTATTGGCCTTGCTGCCTTAGACTTCAGCCATATTTTAATTTCCAGTAAGAGCTCAGTAAATACTGTTGAATCTAAGGAGTGCTCCTTTGAAGGGGTGGTAATGGCATAGGGGTTATTCTCGGATGAGACCAGGAGCAGCCGCGGCGATTCGCGCCGGCCAGCCCCACTCCGCGGGAAAGCCAGTGTGCTATTCCCGCCAGGGCCGGGAGGGGGCGCCGGCCTCCAGGAAATCACGCGCGGGGTGGGAGGTGCGTGGGCAGAGCCTCGGACCGCGGGAGGGAGTAGTGATGAGTCAGTTTCCTGCAAGGCGCTGCTCGCCCGCCAAAACTCTGCTTCCACTCCGGCTGCGCGTCACCCTGGGGTGGGGAGGGGGAGCATGGGAGGGGACGGGTGGGGGGGGCGACGCGAACACGTCACGCTGAGCCGGCCAGGCTTCCGAAACTCCCGCCGCTGTTGGGAAACCGCGCGCTCTTGTGCCGTCTCTGACACACACACACACACACACGCACACACGCGCGCGCGCACACACACACACGCGCGCGCGCGCGCTGGGAGCCGGCCCCTCCACCTTATCTCCACGCCCAAAGCACGGGATGAGTCAGATCCCTGGAAAATAAAAATAGACGGGAGCAACGAAAACAAAACCGCTCGCAAGTCCTCCCAGAAACGCGACGTGGAGGGAGGGAAGGAGAGGGGAAGCTGCCTGGGCGCCCCAAGTTCCAAACCCAGCTCCAAGATGCTTTTCCTCACGAAGAGGGCGCAAGTGTCCCCCAGGGGTTCTGGACCGAAAGGACGCGCTGTGATCCGCGCCAGGCGGCGGCGCCCCAGGGGGCGACTCGCCCCCCTGCTCAGCTCAGCCCTGTCGCTTTCGGAGAGGGAATCTGAGCTAGGTCGGGGCGCCACCGAGGCAGCTGATGGAGGCCCTGAGCAGCGTCGTGCCCCCCAGAATCCCCACCCCGCAAAGACCTGACCCCTTACCACCTCCCACCCAGGCGTGGGCTCCGCTCTCGTCCCGGAGTCCAGCGCCCCGACCCCAGGGCAGTCTGGGCCTGTGATTCTCCCGGCCGCGGTGGGAAAGAGTTAGAGGAGACCCTTGCCCTTCCCCGACTGACAGGCTGGTTGGAGCCCGCCCAGCGCAGAGTCGTGACTCCCCAACTCCTAGGGCGCGCCGCGAAGCGGGGACCCGACGCGGTGTCCTGGACCTCCGGTGCCCTGCTTCCCTGGGAACAAGCTGTTCCAGCCAAATAGGTCACTGTGCCGATGGGAGGACGGAGACCGCGAAGGGGCAGGGGAGAGGGCTTTGGGAGTCCCACTGTGCCCCTTCCCGGGCGGGGTTCTGACCTCATACAGTCCGTTCCCTGGGGTCTCCTTGTCACAATGAGTCACCTCCTCGCTTGTCCTTAGGGGACGTGTCCTGGCACATTCCCAAGGGCCGGGAAACAGCCCGCGCTGACCTCAGTGCCCAGCCAGGTGGTGGACACAGTGGCGTAGAGGACCTGAACCTGGGACCTGGGCCAGGGCGGCGCCAGTTGGAGCCGAGAGCCGCCTAGGACCGATCCTAGACGAATTTACTCCACTCCGCTTTCCTCGCCCCTCCTGGGCCCCTCCAGGGACACGGACTTCATCCCCAGGCCGCGAGCAAACTGCGCCTGGGGCCTGCAGCCAACCGCAGCCAAAGGCGAGCTCCCAGAGCTGTCCGGTCCACGCCCTCCCTCGCCCCAGCTGGGTTTCCAGGGGCGGGGAGCGTGGCCCGAGAGCCCTGTACTTGTAATCCCGCTCTCTGCCCGGGGTCTCCGGCACATCCTGACCCCCGTCACCCGCGCACTTACAGATACCGTGTGCGCAAGCCGAGTGCGCACCGACCCACGCCCGTCATTCACCTGCCACAGAAACACCTGTGAACGCGGCGCACACCCGCGAACACGCATCCTCGCGGACACGCACGGACACACGCGGGCACGCTCGGCTCGGCTCTGGGCCGCCGGCCCGGGGTCCCCTGTTGTCTGCCGCCGCTCTCTCACCTCCTCTGAGTGCCTCGGTGCCTCGGCGAATCCGCGCCCAGCTCTGGCCCCAGAAGGAACTGACTTCGGCAGCTGCTCACACCTCAGCTGGCGCAGCTCAGCGCGGCCTGATATACCAGCGCACCCGTCCGGGCCCGCCTCAAGGAGGCGGGACACGCGCTCGGCCCACCGCGCCGCCCGGGACCGCCCTCCCGGGGCCCAGGCTCCTGGCTGCCCAGCGCCGAGCCAGCTGAGCCTGGCCGAGTTCCAGCAGACCAGCCGGTCCGGAACCTTGCGTGCTGCAGGAGGGCACTTCCCTCCTCCCCGAGTCCCTCGCCTGCGCTGGTGCGCTGGACACATTTCCCCACGAAGTGAGCCACAAATCTGGCTTTTTTTACTTGGAGAATGAGTTGGCACTCCCCAGGAGGACACAGCACTGTTAGAATGAGCCCCCTTTCTGGCCCACCGTTGACCCACTCTGGGGGTCGGGGAGTCCGACCTGGCAGGCAAGGATTTACCCAATGCAGCTGAAAAGACCAGGAGGATGACATTAATAAATAAAAATTCATAAATAATAAAAACGATGCACCTCTCTGCAATTTCCAGAAAAGTTCCATAGTATCACCTCTATTCCCATTGATCCCTCACTAGGTCACCTCTCCCAGGAGCATCTGGAGCACCTAGACACCCCAGCAAAGCATCTTGAGGCCAGAATGCTTTTCCAGTCCCGTTTATTTCACAGATGAGGAAATTGAGGTCCACTGAACTTAAGTATACAAAGTTGTTGATTGTCACATGCTTCCAGGAATGAGGGAATTGGAGACACTACCAGAAAAGGGCCACCTGATCTCCAGGGAAACGGAAGAATTGGACATTGAACCAATCTCTGTACACCCTACACTCACCTCAACAGACGAAACCCCTGTGGTTGCAGCAGCTTTGTTGGCCAGGAAGGGAAGGATTTGACGAGTGAGTTGTCTGTTTCCTGAGTACTCCCCACATAGCCCCTGTACACTTCTGGGGAAACTGGGGCTCAGAGAAGTCTAGTGACCTAACTCAGATCATGCAGCAAAGAAATGACTATAGTTGGAACACAGGCCTTTTGCCTCCTGCCCAGGACTCTCTGCTTGTCATCCTTTATTTCTGTGGCTCCAGAATGACAAAAATGCCAAATAACCCTCATTTGCAGATGATTTATGGAGATGACATAAATAAAGGACAATTCTGGAAGTGTCTACTGGTGCTTCTGACAGACACAGAGATGAATGACATGTCTATCCACTCCCATCTACCCCACACCCCTGCCCTCCCTTGGACTTCACCTTTGTCTCCTTTCTGAGCCTGAAACATCTGCAGTTTTGCTTTTAAAAAATTGCAGAGGATGGATTGTTCATCTGAACAGAAATCCCACTAAAAAACAGAACCCAGGCTTGGAGCAGCTACAATCACTTACATCTCAGGCTGCTCAGAGTCTGGAAATCTCTGCCCAGACATGCCCAGTCTTCTTCCTTTAACGCAGCTGACCTCGGGGAGGACAGGCTTCTTTCTCCTCTGCTGTGGGGATAGGAGCCCGTAGGGGTGGGAGGACACAGCAGCAGACCCCCTTGGCCTGCCTGGTCCTAGAGTCAGGCCAGGATTGTGGCTAAACCCCAGAAAGGCCACAGCACGGCCTCAGGACCCCACTCTAAGCCCCACTGCTGTCTGCACCTTCCCTCCTATACATCCAAACCATCCAAAGGGTGGGTTGTCAAATGTCCAGCAGAGGACAGGCATCTCCTCCCACTGCCCTGAAGCCCCTCTGCTTTCAGGCATTTCAAATAGACTAGACATTGTCTGTTTACTTTGGGGGAAAAAATTTTTTTTAATAAAGGCTTGTAATTAATTGTTTAAAGTTTTGTGGTACTGAGCTTCACAATGAAATAATTCTTTTTGTTGTTGTTTTTGGGAAAGAATTTTTTTTATATTTTCTAGCTCACCACCACCACCACATTCAATGTTTCTTAAGTACCTACTAAGTGTCTAGTACTATTCAGTGCTTTAAAAAAAAAGTTTGCAACCATGCACTTGAATGTGTACACAGACACACTCTAAGGGAGGACCTCTGCCCTGAGGAAGGCAAGGGAGTAGGTTGTTAGAAGTCACACACAAAATCTGACTCCCAGCACACATTCACACAAGCACACATGCACCAGATCCCAGCCCTGTCCCAAGCATCAGCCGGCAGATCACATACCCTATTCAGTGTAACAGGCCAAGGTCTACCTGGGGTCTCTAGAGGTCGCCTGTCTCCTACCATCCCCTTCCTCACCTGAAAACAGGCAGTCCAAGGACAAAATAGCCACCAGCCTCTTCTATGCCAGAGCTCAACATGTTGGGACATGTTCCTGACGGTCAGAAAGCCAATCAGAGCCACAGCCTGCTGCCCAAGCATGTTCCCAGGAAGCAGGCAGCATAGGGATGGAGGGAGGCTCAGCATGGGGAACAAGAGCGCCCAGACCAGCCCCCTCCCCAGACTGTGGTGGAGCAGCGTGGGGTAGGGGAATGGTGAAAGGTGGAAAGCCCAAACCTGAGGAAGGAGGATGTGAGGAAGGCTCAGTGGTGGCTGCAGGAGCTGCCTAGGAAAGGAGAGGAAGTGCTAGGAACAATGTCACCATTTCTCAGAAAGAGCCTGGGGAGTCCCAAATAGGGGCAGTCAGCTTTCAGAGGAATTCACCTCCACACAGGCTCCCAAGAAGTGAGACCCCAGAGAAGAGGCGGAACAAAGATAGAACATTATTGAGCAGAAGCAGCCTTGGCTTTTTGTTTTCATTTTGTTTTTCTGTTTTGTTTTGTTTTTTGAGACCAAGTCAGCAGTGGCGCAATCTCAGCTCACTGCAGTCTCCGCTTCCCGGGTTCAAGCAATTCTTCTGCCTCAGCCTCCCAAGTAGCTGGGATTATAGGCATGTGCCACTGTGCCCAGCTAATGCTTGTATTTTTTTTTTTTTTTTGCACAAAAAGTTGGATTTATTGTTTCTGACAAGTGCATAGTAATTTTCAGTTTGCTCATGTTCCTAGCATCACAAATCTGAAGTACAATTTTGCTTCTCAATTAAAAACATACTGGCTGGACGTGGTGGCTCACACCTGTAATCCCAGCACTTTGGGAGGTCGAGGCAGGTGGATCACAAGGTCAGGAGTTTGAGACCAGCCTGGCCAATACGGTGAAACCCCGTCTCTACTAAAAATGCAAAAATCAGCCGGGCGTGGTGGTGGGCGTCTGTAGTCCCAGCTATGCAGGAGGCTGAGCAGGGAGAATCACTTGAAACTAGGAGGCGGAGTTTGCAGTGAGCCGAGATCGCGCCACTGCACTCCAGCCTGGGCGACAGAGCGAGACTCCGTCTCAAAACAAAAAAAAACAAAAAACAAAAAACACAAATCTTTGTGTAAAGTGAAAAAAAAAAAATCAAGGCATAAAAATTTCATTGTGTTCTACATTTTTAAATACCATCCTTTGTCTCCTTTAAAAGATTTTCATCCATTCATTCAAAAATCTTTTAAGTTCAACTGTCCAATTTAAGACAGAGTGAAGACATTTTTGAGTATCTGAACTAAGCACTGTCTTGACTGAAACGAAGTAAGAAGTCTATGAGAGTTCTTGTGGGCCTCCCGGTCATGCCTTTCTGTAGATAGGGAACCTCATCTTTGCTGGTCATCATGCCTGCTGTGTCTAAATGTGCCCACTTAGGATGAGTCACGAATTCTCTCAGGAATGCCGCAGCTGTACATGCCCCCGCACATCTATATTTTCCAACGTTGTTAACATCCGCCAGCTGGCAATCTACAATCTGTCTTGTATAATGTTTGAAGAGAGGCATCCTCCATGACGCGGTCCCCTGTTTCAATGCTGGCCTCAAAGAGCTTGTTCCAGAGCCAGGATAAATTGGTAAAGACCCCAGTGGCACCTGACCCCAAAGCTATATCCAAGGCACCTGTTAAGGTGGTAGCATTAAGGATGATCTTCGGGTTAAACGTGTGCACATAACAGAGCGCATCAGCCATTATGAGACTCCCCTCGGCATCAGTGTTATCAACCTGAATAGTCTTCCCGTTCCTGGCTCTAACAACATCCCCCAGCTTGCTGACCTTGCTGCTAGGCATATTTTCACAAAGAGGGGCCAGACCTGTAATATTAATGGGCAAATTGAGCTTTGCAGCAGACACAATGCCTGAGTATATAGTTGCAGCTCCTCCCATGTCAGCCCTCATGAGGTCCATATTTGCAGAAGCCTTGATGGAGATACCACCACTGTCAAAGGTAATTCCTTTCCCAACAAACACCAGAGGTGGCTTGTTTGCATTGGGGCTGCCTTCGTAGTGAATTTCCAAGAAGACTGGGGGCTCGTCAGATCCTTTGGCCACACTGAGGAATGATCCCATTGCCTGTTCCTCTATCCAAGACCTGGGTCTGATATGAACCTCAGTTTTACTATTAGCACTTTTGAGATTCTTCTCAATAATTTCAGCAAATCTGGTTGGCATCATCTCGTTGGCTTGTGTCTCCATCAAGTGACGTGCCAAGTTCTGCCCACAAGCAAACAGAACTCCTTTCTGCCAGGCCTCCTGAGCCCCACTTCCATAGAGCTTCACCGACATGGCCATCTTCTTCTTTTGCTTTAGGTCATTGTATTCATAGAGACCAAGCACCGCTCCCTCCTCAGCAGCCTGAGTGTCTCCACAGGGTTCCACCTCCATGGAAGAGAGCTCCAGGTCTTGAATCTGCCTGCATCCCGCTGCAAGAGCAGCTCTGATGTTTTCTTTGCCTTCACGCCAGTTTTCCTGTTCGTCGATTCTGGCTGCCTTTATGCTGAGGCCAACTAGCAGCACTCTGGGGAAGTCCTGATGCAGACCATAAAAGGTTCAAGTCTTGCCTGCCTTCAGAGGTGGTCCAGATATGTTCAAAGTTTCTCTCAGCTTTCCAGCTATCAATTTATCAAAATTCTCTCCTGCACTTGTGAACGGTGGCACATCATCTTCTTTTTCTTTGGAATAGATTCCTAAAACAAGGCCCTTCATCACGTCTGCGGGGGAGAGACCCCAGCTCCCGAAACATCTCACGGCCAGACATCGGATGACGACTCACCCCGCCTAATGTTTGTATTTTAGTAGAGACAGGATTTCACCATGTTGGCCAGGCTAGTCTCCAACTCCTGACCCCAGGTGATCCACCTGCCTCTGCCTCCCAAAGTGCTGAGATTACAGGCATGAGCCACCATGCCTGGCCTTTTCTTTTTTTTTTTTTTTAGAAGAATGACTTTGGGAACTAACACCCTGACCTGCTGGGGGCTTTACCCAGTCAACATAAGGATCAGGACTGAGCATACATTAAGGCAGGGAAATTTGTGACAGAATTTGTGCAACACAAACACCTCCAGATTCCCAAGCTTACTACTGCCTAAGCCTGAAATTTCACCATTAGAAATTCATTTTTTTAGGTTGGTCTGAGTGCGGTGGTGTTTACAACTAATTGATCACAACCAGTTACAGGTTTATTTGCTCCTTCTCCACTCCCACTGCTTTATTTGACTAGCCTTTAAAAAAATTGAAAATAAAAATAAATAGGCCTGGCCAGGCATGGTGGCTCATGCCTGTAATCCCAGCACTTGAGAGGCCAAGGCACGTGGATCACCTGAGTTCAGGACTTTAAGACCAGCCTGGCCAACATGGTGAAACCCGTCTCTACTAAAAACTACAAAAAAATTAGCCAGGCATAGTGGCAGGCACCTGTAATCCCAGCTACTTGGGAGACTGGGGCAGGAGAATTGCTTGAACCTGGGAGACGGAGGTTGCAGTGAGCCAGGATTGCGCCATTGCACTCCAGCCAAGGCGACAGAGCGAAACTCTGTCTCAAAAATAAATAAATAAATAAATAGGCCTGGCATGGTGGCTCACACCTGTAATTCCAGCCCTTTGGGAGGCTGAGGCAGGCAGATAATTTGAGGTCAGGGGTTCGAGACCAGCTTGACCAACATGATGAAACATGATGAAACCCCCGTCTCTGCTAAAAATTCAAAAATTAGCCAGGTATGATGGTACATGCTTGTAATCCCAGCTACTTGGGAGGCTGAGGCAGGAGAATCGCTTGAACTTGGGAGGTGGAGGTTGCAGTGAGCTAAGATTGCGCCATTGCACTCCAGCCTGGGCAACAAGAGCAAAATTCTGTCTCAAAAAAAATAAATAAATAAATAAAAGAAAAGACTTGTATTCTTACTATGAGGCTCTGTTCTTCATTAAATGTGATCTTAAAAGCAAAGTGCTTAGCCTGGCACATAGAAATCACTCCATGAATATTAGTTATAATGATAATTGCTGTGCATCCCTAGGAAAGGCATCCCTTGGAATTTAGTAATTATCTGTATTTTAGTGGATATCTTAGGTAGGTTTCCCAGAAAACACATAAGAGTTTTGCTTGAAGGAAGTTTATTGGGGAGTGCATTCACAATCAACACTTGTCTGGATATAAAAGCAACAGAATTGGGCAGAGAGAAGAACTGGGGTCTGCTGGAGGCTGGAGGCCCAGAGAGGCCTTGGCTGATCCCACCAGGACCCCTGAAGCTGGGATGGTCCCGCAGAGTTCGCTGAGTTGAAGCGTGAGAGCTAGGTCCTTACACCCTGGGTTTCCAAACAGTCATCTGGATGTGGATGTGGCTGCCCCTGCAGTAGGGGAGTGCATGACCTCAGGCAAGAGAGCTTCCTCCTCTAAGGCCAGGGAAGGACTTGGCTGTAAGCATCAGCAGCCAACACTCATGGCAGCCACTGTGAAGGACAAGTGCCTGGCTCTTGCAGAAGGTTCTGGGTGGTGCAGTGCAGAGGGAGTAAGTTGATCAGATCATTTAGGGACTAGAAGGCAGTGAGGAAATGCTGTGAACACAGACCAACTGAGGGGTGAAGGCCTCTTTGTGCCTTTGCACAAATCTTTCTCTCTTGGTAAAATGAGTGTCGCTGACCAACTTGCCCCATCTCCACTGCATTCTCCACCTTTTGAATTCCTATTGATTCTTCATGACCCAACACATGTGACTTGGGGTGAGGCCTTCTCCGGGCTCCCTCTAGCTCCCAGAGCTCCCACTGAGCAAGACTCTCCACTGTGCTTTGCCCACCTGCTTGGTTTATGTGTCTACTGAATCCTCTGAGCTGGGCACCTGGAGGGGTTGAGCCCATATTTTATTCATCTTTGTACTTTGGAGAGGTCTACCAGCTTCAGCTGGGAACTCAGTGAATGTTTATTGAAGGGTCATTTTTGGCCTGTACTCTGAGGTTAGGCTTCAGTGCTGCTGCTTCCGAGCCCTGTCTTTCATTTATTCATTTGTCTGTTCATTCATTCATTTGTTTTAAAAAATAATTAACACTCACCACTCAAACCAAAAACTAGAATATTACAAATCACTGATACTTTCTTGTGTGTTCCACCCCTACCCCAAAGCGAACACTACCTTGCATTTTATCTACAACTTTCTTTTGTTTTAAATAGTTCTATCACATGTGGCCAAGACAGTAATGCTCAGCCATTTTTCCAGATGTTCTCCATTTCCCAGCCCCACTTACAGTGTAGATGGGGTCATGTGACTGGTCCTAGCTGATGAAATGTGAACATAAGTGACATTTATCTTTTTAGAGCTAAGGCCAGGTGAAATTCTCGAGCCTTTCTGTCCTTCACAGTTGTGGCAAAAGTGAGGTCTCGTGTCTCAGATGGTGCAATGGTGCCACTACAACATGGTGGAGCCTCCATCAGCCTGGATCCCTGAGTGAATGTGCGGAGCAGAGTGCCCCAGCAACTTCTATGGGATATGTATATAAGAAAAAAGTAACCATTTGTGTGTGAAGTCACTGAAATGTAGAGGTTATTTGATACTGAAACATAACCTAACCTAATATTTATGCATATGGTTGTGGGTGGTTGTGGTTTGTGGAAGTCAATGTCACCCAGTGAGGTATACCTCTGGGTATTCACACTCTTTTGTAGTTGCCTCCCCTTGAACATTTCTGGCTTGTGACTCTTTTAGCCAATAGAATGGGACAGAAGTAACCCTGTGCCCATTCCAGACCTAAGCCTTAAGAAGGTATAATAATTTCTGTTGCTTTTGGATTCTTAGGGACCTTAAGCCACCATGTAAGAAGTTCGATTACTCTGAGACCAACATGCTGTGAGAAGTCTTGTGGAGAGGTCACATGCAGGATAACCAAGGCCCACTAGCTAAGAGTTCCAGCAGATCTCCCAGCAAACAGTCATCATCAACTTGCCAGCCATAAGAGAACTATCTTGAGAGTCGATCCCCACCTCCAGTTGAACCTCCACAGGTGGAGCCAAACCCCTGACTGAATTATATAATGTGAGCAAATAAATGATCGTGGTTGTCACTGTGTTTTAACATGATTTGTTAGGCAGCAATATATAATTTAAACATGGTTCAATCATTTTCCGATTTTTATTTTTATTTACCTATTTGTTTTGAGACAGGGCCTCACTCTGCCGCCCAGGCTGGAGTACAGTGGTGTGATCATGGCTCACTGCAGCCTTAACCTCTCAGCCTCAAGCAATCCTTGCACTTCAGCCTCCCAAGTAGCTGGAACCACAGGTACACACCAAGGTGCCTGGCTAATTTTTTTTTTCAATAGAGATGGTGTCTCCTTATGTTACCCGGGCTGGTCTCAAACTCCTGGGCTCAAACTTCAGCCTCAGCCTCCCAAAGTCTTGGGATTACAGGCATGAGCCACAATGCCCGGCCCATTTTCACTTTTTTAAATATCCAATTATTCGTTCTCCTATCAATGGGCATTTGGGTTATCGCCAGTTTTTGTTATTATACATAGGGCTACTAAAAGTATTTTTATTCATGTCTCTAGGGCACATATGTAAGAGTTTCTGGATATAGGAGTCGAATTGCCCCATAATCACTCTCAGAAGAAGCATGATTGAAGAAGCAGCCACACCAGGTATCTGGGCCTCACTGTCTATCTGTGCCTTTTAGGATTATTGGAACAAGTCTAGAACCCTGAACACATTGGGGATTACCATTGCTTGCATTTTTGTGTAGAAACAAAAAGTAATCCAAAGAAATGAAGCCCTAATGGAGGAATTTCAACGATTGTGACACCTGAGAATAGACATTTGGCAGCAAAGGGAGCTGCTCACAGATTCTGAATTCAGTCCTTTGAGCTGCCTTCAAAGCTCCCAAGACACCCTCTCCAGGCCCCTTAGCCCACAACAGCCTTCTGGATGATCCCAAAATAATAGGAACTGTGCACTTTGATTTTTTTTCTTCCCTAACATATTTTTTAAGCCCCTCCCAAGAAAAAGCCTCAGCATAGGCTGAGGGGCTTGGGTTCGGGGCCTCTGATTGCACAGCAGTGTGGAATCTCACTGGTGTCAGGTTTCAGATCCATTCTCTCACTCCTCACCGTCCATACACTCCTCCCTCCCCCATCCAGGACAGGTGTATTAGACTCTCATACAGACAGAGAAATGGAGCCCCTAGGAAGTGCTGGCTTCGGCTGAGGGGACACAGACTGGGGTCAGGGCAGATCCAGGGCTCTGGCTGTGGCCCCAGCCCTTCTGCTCCCCATCCCATCAGCTGCTTGTCCTTGCCTCTGCTTCCCTAGAGTGGCTCTAAGTGTCATCTGTAATTGTAATGCCACTGGGGCCACTGTGGAATGTGACAGCTGCAACCCCCATGCCCCAAATGCTAGTGGTCACACTGGAGCCAAGCTCAGAGCCAGGGAGGAGGTGTTATTCCCTCTTCCCTATCCTCAGTGGTTTCTAACAACCCTGTACCTGCTGGGAGGAATCATTGCTGATGTCTCCTCCAACATCCATCCTAGCAGCTTAGGATTGGACTTACGAAGAAAAGTCAGGGTGTGTGATAGGACGACATTCGCTCCTGTAATAAACAAACTCTCACATTTTAGTGACAAGCCAATACAAGTTTATTTCTCACTCACATATGAATCCAATAGAGGTATTCAGGTGGGCAGGTGGCTGCCCTCCATGTGGTGATTCAGGCTCTTAGTTTCTTTCCACCATGTGGCTCCACCATTCCCTGGGGCCTCGTGATCTCTGATTCCAGCTGCAGGTAGGGGAAAGTGCCAGAGAAGCCACGTGCATTTCTTCACACCAGGCTCAGAAGGGACTGGCATCATCTCCCACCCACGTTCCATTGGTGAGAACTTGGATGCACCCCAGATGCACAGGTCAATGTAGTTCCCGGAGGGCCGTGCAGATTTGTGAGGACCCACTAGCCATCTCCATCACAGCTGGGAGCACAGCAGACAGGACTCCTTCCTCTCCCCTGTCTTCCAGTAAGAGGGTCTTTTCCTGCTGAGTCTCTGGACGCGGCCACAAGAATAAGAAGAATGCCACCTGGGCAGAACATGAACTTGGACCTCAATATCTGCATGTGTAAAATGGTGCTTTCATAGCTATAATCTTACCATTCCCCAGAGAGACTGAGAAAAATGAGGTAGGCATGATCCTCTTCAGTTCCCAAAGGAGGAAACCAGGCCACAAAGAGACAGTGAGACTAAAGTTACACAGCAGGACCCCATTTCCTCCTGGTACACAGCTTTTCCTTTTTCTTTCTAAATTAGTCAACATCAAAGTCTGAGAAGTCACTGGACTTAAATGCAAGAAAATCCCTTAGTCAGCAAATCCACCTGAAAATCCCCTGAAGGCCTGGTAGAAGGATTATTAAGAAGAAAAGTTCTTTTATTGCCAGAAATGCAGGTACATAGACCCTGACAGTTTCTTTTCTTTTTCTTTCTTTCTTTTATTTCTCTTTTGAGACGAAGTCTTGCTCTGTTGCCCAGGCTGGAGGGCAGTGGTGCAATCTCAGCTCACTGCAACCTCCGCCTCCTGGGATTAAGCGATTCTCCTGCCTCAGCCTTCCTAATAGCTGGGACTATAGGCACGTGCCACCATGCCCAGCTAATTTTTGCATTTTTAGTAGAGACAGGGTTTCACCATATTGGCCAGGCTGGTCTCGAACTCCTGACCTCGTGATCCACCCACCTCAGCCTTCCAAAGTGCTGGGATTACAGGTGTGAGCCACTGTGCCCGGCCTGACAGTTTCTTAATGGGGTGTGTGGGACTCCGGGAGGGTGGGGGCTTGCTGCAGTGAGACTTCAGGGCAAGCCCAATTCTCCTTTCTCCCCTTTGAATATGCCTGAAATCACCCCCATTGGACCTTCCTCCCTCTAGCTCAGTGATTCTCAACATAGGGGTGGGAGAACCCCTTGTGCCAAATGCTCAGGTCCTGTATACATATAGATTCTCTCTGCAAGAAGACACGAGAGGGGCCGCATACTGCATCACTCCTGTAATCCCAGCACTTTGAGAGGCCGAGGCAAGTGGATCACTTGAGCCCAGGAGTTAGAGACCAGCCTGGGCAACATGGTGAAGACCCGTCTCTACAAAAAAATACAAAAATTAGCCAGGTGTGGTGGTACATGCCTGTGGTCCCAGCTACTGGGGAGGCTGAGGTAGGAGCCCAGGAGGTCAATACTGCGGTGAGCCAAGATTGTACCACTGCACTCCAGTCTGGGCAGCAGAGTGAGACCCTGTCTCAAAAAAAAAAAAAAAAAAAAAAAAAGAGAGAGAGAGAGAGGGACAAGAAACGGTGGCAATGGCTGCCTCTGGAGAGAGGAGCAGGTCCACTGTGTTACCCCCTCCAGGGCACCATTAGGAAGTCTGGGTGGACAGCACTCCCTGGAGCTGTGCTGTGCACAACCTATCTATTTTGGGGTGTAAAGTAGGCTTATTCTTCTTAATATGTATTTTAAAATTGTTAATAACATCTTAGATAATAATTAACACAATTAAAATATATAGTCCATGTGCCAGCCCTATCTGAACCTACTGAATTAAAATTGGATGAGGGACCGCCGGCTGCACAAGTGTACAGATATTTTGAAAAAAATCTCCCCAGGTGATTGAAAGCTCCCCACCCTCCATCCTCAAGGCTTGGGAAACCTGATTTAGTCTCTCCTTGCACAGGCCCCCCTATCTCACTTCTAGAAGTCTCAATGGACCCTTTCACCCCTGGGAGAGTGAGTGAACTAGGAATAGATTCTGCCACTGAGCAGGGAGGAGGGAAGGAAGGAAGGAGTCAGGGTTTGGGGTGGAAAGGCTCAGGGCTGAGTGAGCAGGAGGCCAGTTTTGCCTCCTGGGGAGTCGGGGCCTCCCACTTCCCTGCAGCCCTGAAACGCCCTCCCCACACCCGTGCATCGCCTCGAATCAGCAACTCTGGCCGCCAGATCTCCCGCTGGCCTTGCCCGGGCTTGCCTTTTGTTGCATTGTTGCATCATCATGCGGCCTTGCTGGGTGCCAGAAGAGTAAGCCACCCACTCAACGGTGGAAGAAAACAGCTAATTATATCACCAAGAGACCCAGGGCATATGGTCACTCTCAGCTGGCCCAGCCTGTTTCTACTTGCTTTTCATGATTGTTCTGGATTTTTTCAAAATAACAGTAACTACCAACCAGGAAAAAAAATCACCCCTGACTGTGGTGCGTGCTGCTGAATTAAGAGCTTTAGTCTACCTGCTACTCTAGGAGAGACCTACACAGCCCTCTGAGCTCAGAAAACCAAAAGCCAGACTCCCAGACTAGGGTTCAATAGACAAATGGCTCTGAGAACAGGATACATTGGAATTAGCAGAATCCAAAAGACAAGCATTGCTTTGACAGCATCACAGTAATTTATTTTTCCAAAAACTTTAAATTTCTATTTGTAGTTTAGTCAAAAGTGCAGAGCGTTTTGTTTGCCCATAGTTTCCTGTATTTATTTTTTGAGTAGATAATACATTCCATGGTCCACAGTCAAAAGATGCAAAAGGCTATTCAGTGAAAACTCTCCCTCCTACCCCTACCCTCCAGCTACCCGTTTTCTTCCCAGAGGCTGTGGCTGCTGGCTTGTGTCCCCCTCCCAGAGATAGTCTAAGAACATCCAGGTCCTTCAGCTAAAACCCTTGGGCACAGATGGGTTGCAGAATCTAGAACTTTTTTCCCATTTTAGACAGGTAATAAAGTGCATATAGCCTGTATTCCACAACACCAGCAGGCTCCACCTAGGGAGACCAGTCATCCCAGTTTGCCCCAGACTGTTCCAGTTCCACGTCCAGGGAACCCCTTCAGTCCTAGGCAAACCAAGGCAGTAGGTCCCATTAGGTGTGGGCTGTAATGTATTCATACTAACAGGGATAATTAAAAACTGCAAATGGTTTCACTTTCTTTTAGCTCTGGTTTTGCTACCAAATAAATTTGCCACAAACCAAAGAAAAAAAGTTTTGGTTTCCAGAGTCTTTTGGATTTGGGAATTGTGGATGAGGGACTGGGGACCTATAGGCAATATACATATATTTTTAATCTGTTTGAATGGAAACACAGTGTTGCGCACATTGTTTTTTCACTCAATTTATCTTAGTAGCTTTCCACATCAGTACATAGAAATCCTGCCCTTTCCTTTGTTGCTGCATTGGACTTCATCACATGGGTGAACATTTAGGATGTCTCCAGTTTTTTGTTGTTACAAACACATATAGTTTTACATGCCACTAACAACATGGAGAGAGGGCAGAGGAGGAATGGGATCTTCATTTTTTTTTTTTTTGGAGACAGAGTCTCACTCTGTCACTCAGGCTGGAGTGTAGTGGCACAATCTTGGCTTACTGCAGCCACCGCCTCGCGAGTTCAAGCGATTCTCCTGCCTCAGCCTCCTGCGTAGCTGGGATCACAGGTGTCCGCCACCACACCGAGCTAAAGTTTTTGTATTTTTAGTATAAATGGAGTTTCACCATGTTGGACAGGCTGGTCTCGAACTCCTGACCTCAGGTGATCCACCCGCCTCAGTCTCCCAAAGTACTGGGATTACAAGCGTAAGCCACCACGCCCAGGCAGTGATCTTCATTCCTAATGCTTGTTTATGACCAAAAGTTTAAGTCCAAGCCTGCTCAGAAGTTGGGGGGCAGAAACAAGACCTACTGAGGTCTCCCAGACCAGTTGCCCCGCCCATGCACCTACATCACAAAGAGTCACTCCCATTCAGAATGATTTTTCCAAACAAGAAGACAACTTACATTCAGACCTACTGTATTAGTCAGGGTTCTCCAGAGAAACAGAACCAATACAAGAATATATTCAGATAGATATAGACATAGATAGATAGATAGATAGATAGATAGATAGATAGATAGATAGTGTTCCTCAATTTTATGATAAAGTAAAAAATTCATAAGCCAAACCACCATAAGTCGGAGACTATCCATCTATATGTAGGCTCACATGGGCAAAAATACCACCCAGGGAGGTCTCTGGTCGGCCAGGTCCAGTTAATGAAAGGGGCTAGATTTCAGCTGATGGGGCTGTGGAAATCTGAATTGGGAGCCCCCTTCCTAAAACCAAGAGAAGATCCATCCATGTGTGGTGGGGCTGAAGTTTATGCAATGATAGAGGCCTTCTTCAGGAAAAAGAAGGCAATTATACTGGGCGCCTCCATCCAAATGAGGGTCCTAGAAGCTTCGTTTCATCAGTTTCACCATCAACCCACCTCTGTGTGTGGCTGAATAAAGGTCAGGGAAGTAGCGATCTCTGGGGGGCGTGGGTAACACCTGGGGGGCCACAGTGCTAAAACTTGAAGGACCAGAATAGCCCGGGCTGAAGGAGGACAGAGGAGATGCAAGAGAGAGAGAATGGGGCCATCCTGCAGTGCCCACCGCAACCATCTATGCATCCTGGACCCCAGGCTGGCACTACACAGGGTGCTGTGCGATTCCTCACCCTCATTCTCTGCCTCCACCAAGAGTAACAGGCTGGGCGTAGTGGCTCACGCCTGTAATCCCAGCACTTTGGGAGGCTGAGGCGGGCAGATCACTTGAGGTCAGGAGTCCAAGAACCAGCCTGGCCAAAAAGGCGAAACCCTGTCTCTACTAAAAATACAAAAACTAGCTGGGTGTATGGTGGGCGCCTGCAATCACAGCTACTTGGGAGGCTGAGACAGGACCCAGGCTTGGACCCAGGAGGCAGAGGTTGCAGTGAGCTGGGATCGTGCCACTACACTCCAGTCTGGGCGACAGAGCAAGACTCTGTATCCAAAAAATAAATAAATAAATAAAGAGTAATAATAAAAATTAAAGTAGTTCACACTTACTGAGGCCCAGTTCTAAGTACTTCATCCATAGTTACTTGGTTAATTTTCACCATTACTCATTTCGGGAATGAGGCACCATTACTTTTATCCCCATTTTACAGATTAGGAAACTGAGGTAGAGATAGAGATGAAACCACTTCCCAAACCAGACAGAAACAGAGCAAGGATTTGAACCCAGACAGGCTGGCTCCAGAGGCAAAGCTCTTAACCACTAACGACAATAACCACTGACACTCAGGTTGTGATTATCCTGTATGGGTTGCTCTTCTGAGTGTTCACATGTATCAGCTCAACTAATTGTTACAGGTACTGTTACTATCTCCATTTTACGGATGAGGCGACTAAGACACAGAAAGGTCAAGCCATTTGCCCAGGTCACACAGGTGCAGAAGAAGGATTTGAAACCAGGCAGTGTAGTTCCAGAGTCCATGTCCTTCTGCACTGAACTGTACCTCTGTACCATGTCTAGAGCTAAGAGCAACAATGACTATGGCTTGCAGCCTCCACATCACATGTGGTGTCATCACTGGAGAATTTAATAAGCACTCAATAAATAATCAATGAATCCTCCTCTGAAACAACCCTTTTCATGATATTAAAAAAAAATCATATTCCAAGTTCATTGAAGAACATCTGAAGACTTTAGAAAGGCTCCAAGAAGAAATGCAAGTCACCCTTGATACAGCAGGGATAAGCATCACTAATGTTTTGATGTCTTTCCAGCTATTGTTACAAAATAGGGATCCTACTCTATGTTCTGTTTTTTCTTCACTTATCAACAGATCACAAACATTTTCCCATGCCATTACATTTTTTTCCCTCAACTTCCCCAGAGGAGTGCTCTGTGATTACCTATGAACCAGAATGCCCCCCACAAATAGCCCCCTCCTCAGGCACAGACCCCTACTCCCCAAAATATGCCCATCCTATATGCTGAACCCTTTTTTACTTCCTGTCATCTCTGGAAAGCTTGTGTAATCCCTCTACTTTCCTTCTTAGAGTCAAGGTCTCCTCCACTTCTGCCAAGGACATGTCCCATGCTTCTCAGCACCCTCTACCTCTTCTATCATGTTTCCCCCTCACTAAGTCACTGACCCTTCTCACACCATCCCTCACCCAGGATCAGAACTATTCTATCCTGTGCCCCATTCCCACAGGTCTTGCTAGAGACAATCTAATTCTGTCAGCAAGCTGGCATTAGGCAATGTCTGTTGCAATGCACAGAGTGACAGGCAAGACAATGCCAGTGAAGGTGCTGGAGGCTGCAGCGTGGGAGTCCTTCCCAGGGACACAGGTGCATTTTGAACATGGGTCTTTGAGGTACAAAGCCTTAACCTAAAAGGGGACTCTCCTGGTATCATTTCAGGCTACCAGGCAGGGCCTGCAAGTGCTATTTTGGTGCAGGGAGTTCTTTTGATGTACCTTAAACCCCAACAGGGAGGCGGAGGCCTAATCCACCCCTAGGGTGGGGCAGCCTTGGCGCCTTGCCCTATTAGGAGGGAATGAAAGGCTTTTGAAGGTTGTAGCTCAAGACGGGTGGCTTCTTGATTCCAACCACGGTGTCTCAGCCAGGATGGGAAATAAAGCGGGGTGTGCAGACAGCTGACAAGAGAGGAGGAGTCTGGGTAGGGGAAGCAGGGGGATAGGACTCCTCCCAGACCTGATCTGTCTGACCTGGACTTCTCTGGCATCGCTGCCATAACAGCACCTATGCTCATATGTTTTTGTAAGGATCAGATGAGGTAAGTACAGTAAAAGTGCTTTGCCAAGGGTAAAACCCCAAAGTCAGGTGTGGTTAGGCCTCTCTGCTTCTTTCCTTTTTTTGGAAGGTGTTGACAGCTCCTCATTGTTCTTAAGGCGTTTCCTCCCTGAAACACATTTCACCCTCTAGACAGGAGGTGGGGGACTTAGTACTCAGGGAGGCACACCTGGGTTCCCTTAGCTCCGGGCCACTGCAGCTCCCATCTCTATTCCCGCACAGCAGCTCAGGTTTTGTGTTTTTTGAGACAGAGTCCTGTTCTGTGGCACAGCCTGGAGTGCAATGGCGCAATCTCAGCTCACCGCAACCTCCCCCTCCCAGGCTCAAGCGATTCTCCTGCCTCAGCCTCCCGAGTAGCTGGGATTCCAGGCGTGCACCACCATGCCCAGCTGACTTTTTGTATTTTGGTAGAGATGGGGTTTTACTATGTTGGCCAGGCCGGTCTCAAACTCCTGACCTCAGGTGATTCACCCGCCTCAGCCTCCCAAAGTGCTGGGATTGCAGGCGTGAGCCCTGCACCTGGCAGCAGCTCAGGTTTTATAACTGGTGTTTACTGGGGTCCCAGGCATAATTCATCTAAACAATGTATAGGGTGACTAACTGTTCGGGATTGCACAGAATTGAGGGGCTTCCAAGGGCACAGGACTTTCAGTGCTAAAACCGTGCCAGTGCTGGGCACACAGGGATGGCTGGTCATTCTAGGTGTATGTAGGGAGGTGTAGGTCAGATGTGGGTGTGATTTTGTTTGGCATGGTACATATAAGTAGTGTGTGCTGAGGTGTGGTTACACGTGTGATTATTCATGTTTGGCGTAGAGGGTTTAGGGTGGATCTGGTGGCACATTTGGATTTGTGTGCTGGATTTACTTTGCTATGTATGTGTCCACGTTGTTTGTAAGATGCATGTATGTGTTAGGGCTTGTATATATGGTGTGTTGGATTTAGTGTACATGGGTAACCTTCATACGCATGCCATTTGTGTGCGACGAATGTGTTTTTTCAGCAGTGGTGTAAGTGTATGTTTTGTATTTGGTATAGTGTGGAATGTACATGCCATTTGTGTGAGGAGGGAATAATGTCCGTGGTGTATATGTGTCTGGTGTGAAACTCGGTATGTGGGTGCTAGTGACTCGTGTAGTCTTTTGCCTAAATGCAGGTGTTTGTAGTGTGTGCATGTATAAGCACTAATGTGTGTATTATGTGTGCTGTGTTTGGTGTGTCAAGGGACATATTCATGTTATTGGTGAGCAGAGTTGAGTGTTGTATATGTATTGTGAGTTGTGTTTGGTGTGGAGGCTGAGATGTGTGTGTCATCTGCATGCAGATGCGTTTGTGTGGCCAGCAAGATGTCGGGTGTGCAGTGGTGCGTGGCCTTTGTTGGGCTCAGAGAGACGTGTGTCATTTGCGTGTTATGTGTGGAGGTGAGTGCTAGTGTATCCGTGCCGGGCGTGGGGTGTCCGAGTCTGCACGCTACGCACATGTGTGGGTTGCAGCAAGGCGCTGAGGGCTGAGGTGCGGCGGGGGCCCAGACGGTGTGACCTCAGGCGGTGTGACCTGGCCGGAGTCCAGCGCCGGAGCTGCTGCGCCGCGGGAGGCGGGGCATTCTGGGAAGCGGCCACGCCCACCGCGGGGGAGGCGGGAACCCGGGGACCCTGCCGCGGCGACGCTGTGGTCGCTGCTTGCCTCCTGAGCTCCGGCCGCTGTTTACCTCTTACTACTTAACAGTGACTCCTAACCAACCAGGGAACTATTGGGAATACCGGACGCGGAGGCTCACGCCTGTTATCCCAGCACTTTAGGAGGCCGAGGCGGGTAAATCACGAGGTCAGGAGTTCAAGACCAGCCTGGCCAACATGGTGAAACCTCGTCTGTACTAAAAATACAAAAAAGTAGCTGGGTGTATTGGCAGGCACCTGTAATCCCAGCTACTCGGGAGGCTGAGGCAGAAAAATCGCTTGAACCTGGGAGGCAGAGGTTGCAGTGAGCTGAGACTATGCCATTGCGCTCCAACCTGGGCAACAAGAATGAAACTCGGTCTCAAAAAAAAAACAAAAAAAAAACGAAAAAACAAAGCATTGTGGCTCCTGTCGTCCGTGTATTTCCTCATTTCATCCTCCCAACCGCCTAGATGGGAGTTGTTATCCCCCATGGGAGTCGTTATCCCCCGCTTCCCGCACCGCTGAGTTCCCTGGGGGTCCTGGAGGTGAGGGAGTCCGCCCCACCCGAGTCTCGAACGTTCGCTGGTTGCCAGCGAATTGACAGGAGAAAAACACCGTGGGGAAACTGAGCTCCCTGGATAGCGGGACCCTGAGGGTCCCCGCAAAACCGATCAGGTGCTCGCCAAAATCTTTCCCCAGAGACCTTTCTGAATTTCTCCCCAAGGCTGGAAGAATGAGGGTGTTAGGTAAGCTTGTACGGTATAATATGATGCTTCCAAGAGGGTATGTAGTTGAGTTAGGACAGTAAAGTTGTGAATTGTCCAAAATTAATACTTTTTTGGATTGAGGGATTAACATCACTTTAAAAACTCCAAATGCTCATACTTTGGATTTGCTTCTGGTAGGATCTACCTGCTCCTCCACCTCCACCTTCTTCCTTCCATCCTTCCTCCTCCTGACTTATTTTCATGTGTATTTGGTCTATTAGGTGGAATCATATGAAATTGCCCTTGATGTAGATCAATACTGATCAAATACTTGAAATTTTGTATGGCCAACCTAATACATATGGAAAGCTCTTTTTAGATACACTAGCACTCACCTCCACATGCAACACACAAATGACACTCATCTCTCCATGACCAGCAAAGCCCACACACCACTGCACACCCCATCACATCTTGCTGGCTGCACACGGAGCATGCGTAAAGCACAGCACCAACGCATCTGCATGCAAATGAAACATGCAAGGGAATTGTTTGTGTTTGATGAGAGTTGCTAAAGTCCTGAGCATCACACTGATTGGAGCAGCTTGCACTTACTCATGGCTGGAGAGGTGGCATGTGGTGTGCTGGAGCCTGCTAGTACTGGCTTACCAGGCAATTGTTAAATATTTGGGAACTTTGCCCAGCCAGTTGGTAAGCCACTGGTAGCTTGACATTGTCCATGAGGGAGAATTTACAGCATGGAAACTTGGGCTTCCCTCCCCAACCTCCTGGGAGCTGGTTTACCAGCACACTACTGGTTGTTTGGCTCATATGAGGCCACATTAAGTCTCAATGAAATCAGTTTCCTCAGAACCATATAAATCCCCAAATACAAATTGAGAGTTGTGGGAAGAGTGGAAGGGATGCTGGGTAATCGATTCAGGCTGCTATAACAAAGTACCATAGATTGAGTGACTTATAAGCAACAGAAATGTATTTCTCATAGTTCTGGGGACTGCAAGTCCAAGATGGGGGTGCCAGCATGGTTGGGTTCTGACAAGGGCCCTCTTCTGGGTTGTGATCTTGTTATGTCCTCATATGAAAGAAAGAGAGAGTCAAAGAGTTCCCTGGGATCCTTTTTATAATGGCATTAATCCCATTCATGAGAGTTCCTTCCTCGTGACCTTATTACCTCCCAAAGGCCCAACCTCCCCACCTCCTTACACTATCACATTAGGGGTTAGGATTTCAACATATGAGTGTTTGGGAGGACACAAATATTCAATCCATTATAGGAGGCAACCAACAAGTTCAGTGGTTGTAGGAGAAAACACTGGAAATTTGGGAATGAACCATGTCAGTTCATAACTGTAGCACTTTGGATAATATTTATTAAACATATGCCAGGCACTATTTGAAGCACTTTATATATGTTAATTCATTTGATCACCACAATAACCTTATGAGGTGGATATCATTAATATCCCCATTTTACAAATGGAGAAACTGAGGCTCAGGTAACTTGGCCAAGGTTATACAGCTAGTAAGTAGTAGAGCTTGGCTTTGACCCCAAGCTATGTAACTCCAGGGTGCATGCTCTTGACTGCTATGCTATGCTGCCTGTATTATATTTTTTAGGTTAGGTTGCAGAAGCAATCCCAAAATCTGTGTCCTAAAATAATAAAGGTTTGTCCTTGTTCATATTACATGTTAGCTGTCTGTCAGCTGTGGTTCTGCTTGACCTGTCTTGTTCTGAGACCCAGGCTGAAGGAACAGCCCTGTCATGGTCCCAGAGAAAAGACCAATTCCAGGGCTGGGCGCGGTGGCTCACGCCTGTAATCCCAGCACTTTGGGAGGCTGAGGTGCGCAGATCATGAGGTCAGGAGATCAAGACCATTCTGGCCAACATGGTGAAACCCTGTCTCTACGAAAAATACAAAAAACTAGCCGGGCAAGGTGGCGAGCACCTGTAGTCCCAGCTACTTGGGAGGCTGAGGCAGGAGAATGGCATGAACCCAGGAGGCGGTGCTTGCAGTGAGCTGAGATTGCGCCACTGCACTCCAGCCTGGGCGACAGAGCGAGACTCCATCTCAAAAAAAAAAAGAAAAGAAAAAGAAAAGACCAATTCCAGTAGCATGTGATGAATCTGAAGAGTCAAGTAATGTATGGCATACAGTATTTTTTTTTTAATCACATTCCATTGTTCAAAGCACCACATCACATGGCCGAGCTTGACTCAGTGGGGGCTGAGGAATAGATTCCTCCTCCTCCCAGGCGCTGCAAGTCACATGGCAACCTGTTTGGTAGTGAATAATTGGGAACTGTTTCAGGATAGGTTCCCCAGAAGTGCACCCTGAGTTAGGGACTGTGGACAAGTGATTTATTAAGGAAGTGTTCCTAGGAGAATCCATAAAAGGAGTTTGGAGAGCAGGACAGAGGAGAAGACGAAGCCAAGAAAGGCTATAATTTCAGGCAAAGTCCTGGGCTCAGCCTGCCTGGAGTTTAAATTACACCTCAGAGTTTATCTCAAGGCAAGGAAGGTGGGCTTTCATGTTTCCACAGCTGTCAAATTGGTTAAGTACTTAAGATGGGCTAAGTACTGCTCCAAGGGGACATAAGCAACTAGTTTCTGAACCCGGGTGAAGCAGTTCCAGTAGCCCTGGAGTAATCCTCCAAAAAGAGTCACAGGTGCATGGCTCTTAGAAACAAAATCACACAGAAACTGGGAGAGAGAATGGAACCTGAGAGATCTGAGAAGATCTGGGCAGAGCACCAATAATGCCTCTTTTTATACTGTCTTCTTTTAGCATTAAAGGTAAGACATTATTTCTTCCATAGTTAATGGCATGTCTTTGATGCTAGGCAGAGGGGCCAGGATGCACTCCCATTGGAACAAGAGGCAACAAAGAGTCATTGCAAGTTTTTCAGTAACCCAGTATTGTATTTACTGGGCAGATATGTCTAACATAAATCTTTCCAAAGTGAAGAAAGATGCAAGCCCTACTCCTGTGCAATTCTGGCAGTAACCACCTGGAGTTAATGCAGACTCCACTGGTTAATGGCACAGTCCCCAATAAGACTGCTCTACAAAGATGCCAGCTGCAGGATCAGGGATCCTCAGGCCAATCACACTTCTCATGAACTGGCTACCAATTCAGGGATTCCCACAACCCTTTCAGCTTCCATAATTTGCTGAGATAATTCACAGAATTCACAAAAGTGCTATATTTACAATTGCAGTTTTATTATAAGGATACAAATCAGCGTCAGCTAAATGAAGAGAAACATAGGGTGAGGTCTGGGAGCATCCCAAACATGGAGCTTCCATGCCCTCTCCCTGTAAAATCAAGACACGTTGCTTTTCTTTCTCTCTCTCTCTCTCTCTTTTTTTTTTTTTTTTTTTTGCTGTTGTTGTCGTTGTTGTTGTTGTTGTTGTCGTTGTTGTTGTAAGACAGTCTCACTCTGTTGCTCAGGCTGGAGTACAGTGTCACAATCTTGGCTCACTGCAACCTCCGCCTCCTGGGTTCAAGCAATTCTCCTGCCTCAGCCTCCTGAGCAGCTGGGACTACGGGTTTGCGACACTACACCTGGCTAATTTTTGTATTTTTTTAGCAGAGACAGGGTTTCACCATCTTGGCCAGGCTGGTCTCAAACTCCTGACCTCAGATGATCTGCCCGCCTCGGCCTCCCAAAGTGCTGGGATTCCAGGTGTGAGCCACTGCACCCAGTCAACATGTTGCTTTTCTAGCACATTGATGTGTTCACCAACCAGGAGATTCACCCAAGCTTTGGGTGTCCAGGGTTTTGAGGTTTCATTACGTATGCATAATTGATTAAATCATTAGTCATGAGATTGAACTCAATCCAATCCCCTTTCCCTGAAGGAGGTTGGGCTGACATCACATGGCTCAAATCTCCAATCCTGTAATAAATCACACAGTTGGTCATTCTGGTGTGACCAGCCCTTACCCTGAGTCATCTCATTAGCATAAATCCAGCTGTGGTCTGAGGGCACCACCATTATTAGCCAAGACATTTCTATTTCTTCAGAAATTCCAAGGGTTTAGAAGCTCCTTCCCAGGAAATACAGGACACATTCTTTATTATAGAACACGTATCATCAGAATGAAGAATCATATTGAGCCCTGAGCAGAATCATTTTTCTAATTCCACAGGTAGATACACATACATGAGCAAATGCAGTACACCAAAGACAAAAAGAAAAATCTTACATGCCTCTGGGGGAATAAGATGATGACCTACAAAGGAACTCAAATAGTGTAACAACAGACTTATCCTCGATATCAGTAGAGGCTGGAAGATGGTGGAATGATATCTCTTTTTGTTTTTGAGACAGAGTCTCGCTCTGTCACCCAGGCTGGAGTGCAGTGTGTGATCTCAGCTCACTGCAACCTCCACCTCCTGGGTTCCAGTGATTCTCCTGCCTCAGCCTCCAAGTAGCTGTTATTACAGATGTGTGCTACCATGCCCGACTAATTTTGTATTTTTAGTAGAGACTAAAATTTTAGTTTCACCGTGTTGGTCAGGCTTGTCTCGAACTCCTGACCTCAAGTGACCCGCCCGCCTTAGACTCCCAAAGTGCTGGGATTTCAGGTGTGAGCCACTGCGCCTGGCCTGGAATGATGTCTTAAAAAGTTCTATAGGCCGGGCACGGTGGCTCACGCCTGTAATCCCAGCACTTTGGGAGGCCAAGGCAGGCGGATGACAAGGTCAGGAGATCGAGACCATCCTAGCTAACATGGTGAAACCCCGTCTCTACTAAAAATACAAAAAATTTGCCAGGCGTGGTGGCGGGTGCCTGTAGTCCCAGGTACTCGGGAGGCTGAGGCAGGAGAATGGCATGAACCTGGGAGGCGGAGCTTGCAGTGAGCCAAGATCGCACCACTGCACTCCAGCCTGGGTGACAGAGCGAGACTCCGTCTCAAAAAAAAAAAAAGAAAAGGCCTATAAAGTAGGTTGCTCTTTCTCACTGGAAGGTAAAACATAAAATAATTATTAGATATTGTAGTAATATTTATCTATCATTATAAGGGAAAGTTAATCTCATGTCATTGAAGTCATCCATTTAAAACCCAAAACATTATTTTAATAATTTCTGATGTAAATCATTCCAAAATATATTACCCCATGTTTACCTTCCTAACAGAGGGCTCAGGTTCAACATTCTTTGCTGTTGAATAGTGAGAGTTTCAGGCGTTACTGAGGTCTGCTAGGCAGCTTGCACCTGCACTGAGTGTGTCACACATCCTTTTTAGAGTTCTGTCTCCTCTCTGCACTTTATCAGCCTCTTAATCTGCTGCTACATTTTATATGCAGTTGTCTGCATGTGGGCCAGGGGCTTTCTCAACGCTCTCCATCCTCCTAACATCTGTAGCTCATTAGCTATATGTGGCAGATTATATTTTCCAAAAACAAGCACTGCAATATCTCCCATCCAACATGCAATGTAATGTTAACACTCCACCCATTATTTATGATCTCTCCTCTTAAGTCGGGTGTCTTCCAAGGCTGGGTCATAAAAGGTGATATGGTTTCCACCCAGTCCTCTAGGAATGCTTGTTCTTGGAACCCAATTACCATGCCACAAGGAAGAGGAGAAACCACATGGAGAGACCATGTGTAGGTGTCTGGCGGACAGCCCCAGCCAGGGCCCCTTTCAGCCAGCACTAATCCTCAAATGGGAGCAAGTGAGTGAGTGATCGAGGCTTCCATAATTCCACCCTAGCCTTTGAATTCCCCTGCTGATGCCAAGTGGTAGAAACAAGCTATCTTTACCAAGCCTTGCCCCAAGTGTTTATGAGCAAAAGAAGTGATGGTCGTTATCTGAGCCTCCAAGTTTGCCGTGGTATCATTCACAGCAATAGATAACTATATGACACCACTTTTTACTGTGCTTAAAAGCTGCTCCAGGGTTGGGAGTGGTGGTTCACGCCTATAATCCCAGCACTTTGGGAGGCCGAAGTGGGAGGATCACTTGAGGTCAGGAGTTTCAGACGAGCCTGGCCAACATAGTGAAACCCCCGTCTCTACTAAACATACAGAAAATTAGCCGGGCGTGGTGGCGGGCACCTGTAGTCCCAGCCACTTGGAAGGCTAAGGCAGGAGAATTCCTTGAACCTGGGAGGCGGAGGTTGCAGTGAGCCGAGATCACGCCACTGCACTCCGGCCAGGGCAATACTCTGTCTCAAAAAGAAAAAAAAGCTGCTCCATGTGACGTGTTGGTTTGGTTGGAGTCCTTTGAGAACCCTTAACCCAGAGGTTCCTTTGTCAGTTGTAAAGAAGTTCAAGCCTTGTAAATTATTTCAAGTTTCCTCCTACTCTAGACGAAGCCTCTTCGGTTTCAAAGAAAAAAAGAAAGAAGAAAAGGAAAAAAAAAAATTAGCCTGCTTTGGTGGTGCATCCCTGTAATCCCAGTTACTTGGGAGACTGAGGCAGGACAATCACTGGGACCCAGGAGGTAGAGATTGCAGTAGCTGAGATCACGCCACTGCACTCCAGCCTAGGTGACAGAGCGAGACTCCATCTCAAAAAATAAAAAAAGGAAAAAAAGAAACCCATCCATTATCTCAGGAAAGGGGGGTTTTAGGCTTTATGGAAGGATTCAGAGGGCCTCACAGAAATCGAAGAACAGCAACTTCTGCACAGCATGGCCTCATGGCAATTGTTGTGTATGTATATACACACACACTATACACACACACATATATGTATATATGCATACAAACACACGCACACATATATATACACACACATATACAAGTATTTATAACTTTTCTGTTAGCCTCTGCACATATACTCTATTCTTTTCTCATTTCATAGGCATAGGCTTGGTTTTCTAATTCATCAGTTCACTGGTTCATTAGGCCCTTTTCCACTTTCTAGTTCCCTATGTACATCACAGCCTATGATACAGGTGCCACTACTGATCAGTGCCCAGTTCCAAAATTCCAAAAAGATGTCTAATTAACACAGCTCCTCTTTGCTAAGCAAGGTCCCATAAAGCACAAGTAGCTGGACTAATTACACCTCAACTGACCTTGGTCAGGTGTCCATCACAGAGCAATCAGCTGGGGCCCTGGAGGTCCTGTTTGGAAGTGAGAAGTCCCCTAGAAGGGATTTGGGTGGGACATGCAGTGATTGACATTTTCAGGACACCTCCCCATTAAGGTTGTTTACTCCTCTACACCAGAAAATGAAAGCTGAGATGGGCACAAGTGTGACCTCCAGATAACAGCAGGACATAATCAGGAACTGCCAACCCAGGGAAGGATCTGGAGCAAGGGTGGATGAAGGGGAACCATGTCTGGCAGCAGATGTTGGGACCAGTAGGTAAGGAGATGAGCCTAAAGGCAAAAAGTCCCCCAAGTAACTCCTGCAGTTGATTTAGAGAGAACTTTACTAAGACTTGCAGATAACCTTTCACTCTTTAAGGCTTCATGATGTCCTAGATACAGAATTGCTGGAGTCCAACAGGCTCTGAACTCAAGTACCAGGTCACCTAATTTAAAAACTGTAAGACCTGAGGCAAAGCTATATGAACCTTGATTTCTTCATCTGTAAAATGAAGATAATAGTACCGACCGGCTGGGTGTGGTGGCTCATGCCTGTAATCCCAGCACTTAGAAAGGCCGAGGCGAGTGGATCATCTGAGGTCAGGAGCTCGAGACCAGCCTGACCAACATGGTGAAACCCTGTCTCTAAACATACAAAAATTAGCCAGGTGTGGTGGTGGGCACCTGTAGTTCCAGCTACTTGGGAGGCTGAGGCAGGAGAATTGCTTGAACCCGGGAGGTGGAGGTTGCAGTGAGTTGAGATTGTGCCACTGCACTTCAGCCTGGGTGACAGAGTGAGACTCTGTCTCAAAAAAATAAAAAAATAAAAAGTACCAACCTTGCAGGGCAAGGGTGAGAATTAAACGCAGTAACTCTGTCCAAAGGTTTAACACAGGCTCAAGTTTATCACAGCTACTCGCTAAACATGTGTGAACTCCCTTTCTTCTTCTACTGGGGAGTCAGAGTTCCCCCTTTCAGGTTGTGAAATGGGCTGGGACAAAGATCCCAGAAGTCTTTTGACTGGAGGTCAAAATTTCAATTTTCTTTTTTTTTTTTTTTTTTTTTTTGAGGCGGAGTCTCGCTCTGTCGCCCGGGCTGGAGTGCAGTGGCCGGATCTCAGCTCACTGCAAGCTCCGCCTCCCGGGTTTACGCCATTCTCCTGCCTCAGCCTCCCGAGTAGCTGGGACTACAGGCGCCCGCCACCTCGCCCGGCTAGTTTTTTTGTATTTTTAGTAGAGACGGGGTTTCACCGTGTTCGCAAGGATGGTCTCGATCTCCTGACCTCGTGATCCGCCCGTCTCGGCCTCCCAAAGTGCTGGGATTACAGGCTTGAGCCACCGCGCCCGGCCAAAATTTCAATTTTCAATTCCAAAAAATCTTCAGGGGCTGGGCACAGTGGTTCATGCCTGTAATCCCAGCACTTTGGGAGGCCAAGGCAGGTGGATCACTTGAGGTCTGCCGTTCGATGCCAGCCTAGCCAACATGGCAAAACCCCATCTCTACTAAAAAGACAAAAATTATCTGGGTGTGGTGGTGGGCACCTGTAATCCAGCTACTTGGGAGGCTGAGGAATGAGAATCTCTTGAAAGCGGGAAACAGATGTTGCAAGGAGCCGAGATGACTCTACTGTACTCCAGCCTGGGTGAGACAGCGAGACTCTGTGAAAAAAAAAAAAAAAAAAAAAAAAAAAAAAAAAAAAAAAAAAAAAAAATCTGCAAAACAAAGAATTAGATTATAAAGAGTTTACAGACTCATAACCAAGAAATGTGCACATTAGAAATCAAGGCGTAGAGTTTATGGTGCAATGACATTGAAGCAATGCCCTGGATGGGCCCCACTCGTCTTAAGAACTCAGTGAAATTGTGAAACCTGTGGGGCAGACCTCAGTCCCCTGAAGACCTCCACATTCCTCAGGGAGTTCAGCGGCTCAGAACAGTGGCAATTCCTAAATGTCCAGGATGGCACATCAAATGCCAGAATGGAGTCACCAAGGCTGAAGGGAGGAGCAGTAGATCAGGAGTCCAGGCCTGGGTTCTATTTCCAGCCTTGCTGCTGACTAGCTGTGTGTCCCTGGGCAAGTCATTTTCCTACTGGGTACAAGCCTGTATCTCCACAGCTATAAAATATGAAAGCTGGGCCAGATGATTTCCAAGAGGCCTCAAACTCAAGTAGGTAAGGGAATCTTAGTGATTCTAAGATCCTACGAACTCCAGACCTCAAGTGATCTGCCCGCCTCAGCCCCCCAAGGGCTGGGATTACAGGCACGAGCTACTGTGCCCGGCCCCTGCAGATCTGTAGGAATTGAAAATTAAAGGCTAAGGCCAGGCATAGTCTCACACCTGCAATCCCAGCACTTTGGGAGGCTAAGGCGGGAGGATCAAGTAGGATCAAGTAGGTAAGGGGATCTCAGAGAACTTTTAGAGTTACACAGATTCAGCTCAAATCCTGGCTTTTCCCGGAAGGACAGTGATCCCAGGCAAGTTGTTTAACCTCTATATGCTTCACACTTTCCTTATCTGTAAACTGGGGGTAATAGCAGTATAAGGTTGTGAGGATTAAAGGGGAGAATCCATGAGTGCATGTAACACAATACTTTGCACATAGTAAATTCTCAATGAATGTTAGATATTATTGTTAGTGAAGGGATATTTTAAAATACATTTTTGAAAGCATATCTCCTTTAGTCACCTTGGCCTCTGGGGTTCCCCAGCCCAAAATCAACAGGTTCCCTGCGTTAAAGGAGGAACAGATACCAGTTTGAAAGACAAAGTCATTGCTTTCCCTCAACTAGCAAGTTTCCTTTATCTGGCAGTGGGGTGGGGTGGGAGCTCTTTGTAAACAATAATCTTGAAAGCCAGGCTTTGAGGCAAAGGGACTTGTCTTACAGTGTTTGAACTTCCTGTTCCCTGAACAAGTCGGCCTGAAGGATTTAGCCACTGAGGTTACTGAAAGCCTTGCTAGAGAGAACTCAGTATCTGGCACAGCGCAGTGTGTCTCTAACTTTCTGGGACAGAACTAAAAAACATGGATTCCTGGGTCTCTCCTCAAATCTACTTAATCAGACTCTCCAGGGGAGGCACAGAGAATGAATGTTTTATTTTATGTTTTGTTTTGTTTTATTTTGTAACGAGACAGACTCTCGCTCTGTCTCTCGGCTCCCTGCAACCTACATCTCCCGGGTTCATGTGATTCTCCTGCCTCAGCCTCCTGAGTAGCTAGCTGGGGCTACAGGCACGTGCTACCATGCCCCGCTAATTTTTTTGTATTTTTAGTCGAGACGAGGTTTCACCATGTTGGTCAGGCCGATCTTGAATTCCTGACCTCAAATGATCAGCCCACCTCGGCCTCCCAAAATGCTGGGATTACAGGCATGAGCCACTGCACCCATCTGGGAATGAATATTTTAAACCAGTGCCCCAGTTGCTGCTTCTGGTCAGAGAAGCCTAGGAAGAGACAAAGTGTCTTAGGCAGAGACAAAGGGTCTGCTCCTCAGGTCCCGGTGCATTGTAGGGGGAGAAGGGAAAGAGGCAGGGAAGCGGTAGGTTCCATGTGTGACCGCTCTCCAAAGTGGCATGGGGACAAGGGGGTAGGGAAGGGAGAAATGTCCCTATTCATGTGGCGACTGAGTGTTTACCTGTTAGATACACTTCAAATTGGAGTAGATCAAGGCACCTACTTGGCAAGTCATCCCCTTCCCTTCCCAGCTCCAACACCCAGAAGCGCGGTTCCTGGGAGAGATCGGATTAGTAACAGGAAGAGAGTATCTTCTTTGTGCATCTGAGCGTCCTGCGGATAAATTGCTCTTATGTCACTTCATCATCATAAAAATGTTGCATCATCATTGTCACCAAAAAGTCTTCATCCAAGAGTGCCTCCAGCCCTGGGGTCACTCAGGCACTAAGCCAGGTGTGTGCCCCTTTTGGTTCAGGAATCTGCCCCTTTGCCCTCAGGCAGGAACCAGGAAGCACGGTCTTCCAATCTGGCTGGGAAAGAGTGTGGGCGCAGGAAGCTGGGGATTAAATCTCTCCCAAGGGATCACACAGCCACCAAATTAAAGGGTGAGCCCACGCAGATGGAATTTGAAATTCCCAGGTCAGTGTGCCTCCCTGGCCTCGCCACTCCGGGTTTCCCCTCTGGCCACACTTCTGCTGGGCTGAGCCTGCACAGTGCCTGTCTCTGGAGCTCTGCACGCTTTCAGGGTGGGATTGCCTTTTGCTTTGTTTTTCATTTCTTTCTCTGCCCTAAAACAGAGGAAGAACTCTGAAATTCTGGACACTTATTCTTTTGATTATTAATTGTGGAAATAATAATCATAATAAACTCAGATTTGAGCCATCATTTATACTTTTTTTCAGTTTTTAAAAACTGTGACAAAAGACACATGACATAAGATTTACCATTTTAACCATTTAAAGTGTGCAATTCATACAAAGAAAACAAGCAAAAAAAAAGTATACAATCCAGTGACATTTAGTATATTCACAGTGTCTTGCAATCATCACCACTGTCTAGTTCCTGAGTATTTTCATCGCCTCAAAAGGAATTTTGCCCATCGCCCATTAAGCAGTCACTCTCCATTCCTTCCCCTTCCCAGCCCCTGGCAACCACAAATCTGCTTTGTGCCTCTATGGATTTGTCTATTCTGAATATTTCATATAAATGGAATCATACATATGTGGTCTTTTGTGTCTGGCTTCTTTCTCTTAGTGTGACGTTTTCAAGGTCCATCCATGTTGTAGCATATATCAGGACTGCATTCCTTTTTATGGCTTTTTATAATATTATGTTGTATGGATATACCACATTTTATGTATCCATTCATCATTTGACATCCTTTACACTTTTTTTTTTTTTTTTTTTTTGGCAGAGTTTCGCTCTTATTGCCCAGGCTGGAGTGCAGTGTCATGATCTCGGCTCTCTGCAATCTCTGCCTCGTGGGTTCAAGCAATTCTCCTGCCTCAGTCTCCCAAGTAGCTGGGACTACAGGCACCCGTGACCACACCCAGTTAATTTTCGTATTTTTGGTGGAGCCAGGGTTTCACCGTGTTGGCCAGTATGGTCTCGAACTCCTGTGGTGATCCACCTGCCTCAGCCCCTTTACACTTTTAAAGTGCTTCATGGCCGGGTGTGGTAGCTCATGCCTATAATCCTAGCACTTTGGGAGGCCGAGGCAGGTGGATCACTTGAGGTCAGGAGTTCGATGCCAGCCTGGCCAATATGGTGAAACCTGTCTCTACTAAAAATACAAAGAAAAAACTTAGTCAGGTGTGGTGGTGAATGCCTATAATCCCAGCTACTCAGGGGACTGAGGCAGAAGAGTTGCTTGAACCCGGGAGGCAGAGGTCACAGTGAGTTGATATCGCACCACTGCACTCTAGTCTGGGCAACAGGAGACTCTGTCTCAAAAAAAAAAAAAAAAAAAAAAAAAAAAAAAAAAACCAGTGCGTCTATGTACACTACATCACCTGATCATCACAAAAACTCTGTGAGGTGGAAAGAACAGATATGATTCATTATTATTATGATTCTCTGCATTTTACAGATTGAGGAGACTGAGACTCACAAGGTGAAATGATTCTTTGAACATCTCATAGTTGGTTAATGGCAGATTCAGAACCAGAATCCAAGTCTCTTGAGTTTGGATGACCAAAACCGTTGGGCAGTTTGCTTTGTAATCATTAGGTGGGCTTTTCCACCAAGAAGATTCTGGGTGGACATGTGCTCACAATGGCAAGGCAGGTGAGGACCAATGAGGCTTTGATCCCTGGACAGGCCTAATTTTGTCCATTGGTAAAGTTGGCCACTTCCTACAGGGCTTGGTCTTGCAGCCTCTGCTCAGACCTCCTTGAGGATGCCCCTTGCCCTAGGATGCCATAGAAGGCTGGCACTCACGTTGGGCAGGAACTGGGTCTTCCTATCTTTGTACTCCCCCAGCACCAAGCCTGGCAACCGGGGCTCCATGAAGTGTTTGCTAAGACGTTTTGAGGGTTTAAGGGTGTTCTGATATTTTGCTTTCTTTGCCCAGCAACATATTACTGGTGGCAATTTCCTTTCACCCAAGTAACTCCTGAGCCTCCTTACTTGGAGTGAATAACAAGCAATTAGGAGCTCTAACTCTTTAACACAAATCAGCAGGACTTCGGGAGTGGAATCTCACTCTGCAACAGTGAGGGTTTTGTTCCTGCTAAAATAACAACAAAACCACATAATAAAAAGTTTGGAAAACTGAACAAAGCAACAAAAATAACCATAATCTTACTACCCTAACACAACTGTTATTTTCAAGAATTCCCTTTACTAATTCCCTCCCTTTCTTTCTCCCTCCCTTCCTTTTTCCCTTTCTTCAGTCCTTCTGTCCATCCATGATGAAAGTAGCACAAGATCACTGCAATATTCTTAAAATCACCTATCATCTGATACCCAGAGTCAATCACTGGGAACATCTTGCACATTTCCTTCCAGTCTTTTCCAATACCTTGTTTAATAATTGAGATAATGCAGGCCGGGCGAGGTGGCTCATGTCTGTAATCCCAGCATTTTGGGAGGCCGAGGTGGGTGGATCACGAGATTAGGAGTTCGAGACCAGCCTGGCCAGCATGGTGAAACCCCATCTCTACTAAAAATACAAAAAATTAGCTGGGCATAGTGGCTCGTGTCTGTAATCCCAGTTACTCGGGAGGCTGAGGCAGGAGAATTGCTGGAACCCGGGAGGCAGAGGTTTTAGTGAGCCAAGATCACACCACTGCACTCCAGCCTGGGCAACAGAGCGAGACTCCATCTCAAAAAATAATAATAATAGGCCGGGGCGGTGGCTCACGCCTGTAATTCCAGCACTTTGGGAGGCCGAGGCAGGCAGATCACGAGGTCAGGAGATCGAGACCATCCTGGTGAACACGGCGAAACTCCGTCTCTACTAAAAAAATAGAAAAAACTAGCCGAGCGTGGTGGTGGGCGCCTGTAGTCCCAGCTACGTGGGAATCCCAGCTGAGGCAGGAGAATAATGTGAATCCGGGAGGCGGAGCTTGCAGTGAGCGGAGATTGCACCACTGCACTCCAGCCTGGGCGACAGAGCAAGACTCCATCTCAAAAAAAAAATAAAAATAAAATAATAATAATAATAATTAAGATTATGCAGAATGGACAATTCTCTTAGTATTTCCTATGTCACTAATTTTTTTCTAATAATGAGAACAACATATGTATATTATTGAAATTTATGGAAAAAATTAAAAGAAAGAAAGAAAAATTCCCTAGAATGTTTCGTCTAGACAGAAATTTTAACATGCATTTATTACATATGGTTGTAATCCTACTGAATATATAGTACATCATTTTTTAATCCATTTCCAACTTATAGGCATTTTTCCATATTGCCTCAGTCTTTATAATTTTTTTATTTGTAATAGATAACACATTTACATGATACCATATTCAAAAGATTCAAATGCGATTCAGTGGAAAGATTTCTTTCCACCCCATTCTCCCACTAGCCCATTTTTCATCCCTAAAGTGCCCACTGTTACCTGTTTCTTCTATGTCCTCCGTGAAAGATCCTTCTTCCTTCTATGCTTTATCTAGACAAATGCAGGTGTGTTTAAGTGTATTCCTTCCTTATCTCCCCACTCCTTTTCCTTTTTTGTGACAGAGTCTCACTCTGTCACCCAGGTTGGAGGGCAGTGGCATGATCTCAGCTCACTGCAACCTCTGCCTCCCAGGTTCAAGCGATTCTCTTGCCTCAGCCTCCCAAGTAGCTGGGACTACAGGTGCACGCCACCACGCCTGGCTAGTTTTTGTATTTTTAGTAGAGACGGGGTTTCACCATGCTGGCCAGGCTGGTCTCAAAATCCTAACCTGTGATCCGCCCGCCTCGGCCTCCCAAAGTGCTAGGATTACAGGTGTGAGCCAGCACGTCCAGCCCATCTCCCCATTTTTTACACAAAGAATAATGAGTTATATACACTGTCCTCACCTTCTCCTTTTTAAAATTAGTTTGAGCTGGGGGGGTCTCACTATGTTGCCCAGGATAATTTCAAACTCCTGGGCTCAAGCAATCTTCCCACCTCAGCCTTTCAGGTAGCTGGGACTACAGGTGAAGGCCATTGTGCCTGGGTTTACCTTCCTTTTAAACTCTTAAACTCAAAGGTGTATCTTGAATGTCTTCCTATTTACATTCAAGACAGCTTTCTTATTTTTTTTACAATAGTGTTGGGGTCTGTTCTATATAGATAGGTGTACCATGATTTATTAAAGTAGGCCCCATAGATGAACATTTAAGGTACTTCCAATTTTTTTTTTTAAAGAAACAGGGTCTCACTCTGTCACCCAGGCTCGAGTACAGTGGCACGATCATCACTCACTGCAGCCTCCAACTCCTGGGTTCAAACAATCCTCTCACCTCAGCCTCCTGAGTGGCTAGGACTACAGGTGTACGCCACTATACCCAGCTAATTTTTTAAATTTTTTTGTGGAGACAGGGTTTATGTTGCTCAGGCTATGTTATTTCCAATCTGATGCAAACAATACTACAGTGACTACCATGGCATATATATCAGTTCACATGTGTGAGCATCCATCTGTCAAATAAATAAAATAAAAGTGGAACTACTGTCAGTCAGAAAGTGCATGCATTTATAATTTTGATAGACATGGCCAAATCGTCTTCTGTCGGATAAGTACTCTCTCCATCTTTTGTTGTCCATAAAGAACAAAGTTAGGACTTAGCTTCGGGCATAAACCACCTCCTCTGTTTGTCCACTCAAATGTAATCTGTAATATGTCAAAGGCCTCTTAGGTGACAGACACTTGCTGGGTGCTGAGAAACAAAGATGCACAAGACACAGGTGCTGTCCTTGGAAGTGAGTCTGGAAGCTGGGAGTAGGAAAGGCGAGAAGGAAGGGATGTGTAAGAAGAGTTCCTACTACTGTCCATCAGGCCCTAAACACGCACGGAGGAATTGACCTCCTTATCCCATCACCCAGCAGAGCAGGGCATGGATCAGGTGCCCAGTACACACTGAATGGGTGAAAGGTTAAATAACTGAATGTCTGGTGTGGAGGAAAGAGGGAAAGACACCAGATTGGACCATCCACCGAGAATCTCGTTCTGTCGTCCAGGCTGGAGTGCAGTGACGCAATCACAGCTCACTGCAGCCCTGACCTCCTGGGCTCAAGCAATCCTCTCATCTTAGCTTCCTCAGTAGCTGGGACTACAGGCACATACCACCATGCCCAGCTAATTTTTGTATTTTTTGTAGAGATGAGATCTCATCATGTTGGCCAGGTTGATCTCAAACTCCTGGCCTCAAGTGATCCTCCAAACTCGGCCTCCCACAGTGTTGGGATTACAGGTGTGAGCAACTTTTCTTGAGGATGAATTTCATCATATGAAATTCTGAGTCAGAGGAGCTAAATGTCTGCTGGCTTCCTGACTCACAAAGGTCAGTTTGAGACCAGGCGCGGTGGCTCACACCTGTAATTCCAACTCTTTAGGAGGCCAAGGTAGGCGAATTAGGATTTCAAGACCAGCCTGACCAACGTGGTGAAACCCTGTCTCTACAAAATACAAAAATTAGCTGGGCATGATGGCTGGTGCCTGTAATCCCAGCTAGTCAGGAGACTGAGGCAAGAGAATTGCTTGAACCCAGAAGGCAGAGGTTGCAGTAAGCCGAGATCATGCCATTGCACTCCAGCCTGGACGACAGAGGGAGACTCCATCCCCCAAAAAATTAAAAATTAATGAATTAAAAATCAGTTTGATTGGTAAGGAGGTGTGAAGATCAGGAATGATCTGGAGGCAGATCTGAGTGAGTGGAGTTTGGGAGGTCCTCTGATTAACCCTGGGCAATGAGCATCTCCACCAAATAAGCCAGAGGACCTCTGAGTTGAGACAGAGGTGAAGAAGGGAGGATACTAGTGAGAGCTGCCCAAGAGAAGTTCCCCATTTCCCCACTCTGGGGTGGAATGCAGCTGCTGTATGGGAAACAACCATTCTCCCTGCCTGCTGCAAACTAGGGCACACCCTTTGCAGTCCAGAGTCCGCACCCTCCTGGTGTGAGCCATGGAAAGGATGCCCATCCCCTGCCCTACCAACCAGATCCCAAGCCTCGGAAATTGATCTGACGGTTTGGAAACTCCAGCTGCATCCCCAGGAATGCAGGTACCCATTTCTCTATTTGGGGAAGGAAACCAGCATAGTTTCAGCTCCTCTGGTTCATGTCCTAGAATTTTAGATAGAACGGTAAAATACATAACGCTTACAAAAAAAAAATCAAAAACCAATCAAATCCACCCCTGTTTTACAGATAAGGAAACTCAGTCCCAGAGAGGTGAAGTGGGCTGCCTGAGGTCACACAGAGGGTAAGAGGCCGAGCAAGATCTGGAAACAGGAGTTCAAGACCAGCTTGGGCAACATAGAGAGACCCTGTCTCTATTTTTTTTTTTAAAGAAATGTATCTGTACCCAGTGCTCTCTGCTCTGAACGAGGGGATGGGGGTGGGGATGGTGATCTAGATGTGGCTCTGGGAAGCCAAAGAGAAGAGAACTGTGCCAGAGCTGGAGGCAGGTTCAGAGCTGGGGTCGTGGGTGGGAGTCATCTACCTACACCTGTCCCAGTTTCTGGATTGTAAATCCTCCAGGAATTCCTGATATTCCACTTAAGTCCAAGTTCCCTGCTTGGAAGCAGGTTTGCCAGCATGGGTTTCAGAGTGTTGTCAGCCCTATAAAGGGAGGCATGGTGTGAGGAAAAGCAGCCTGCTGCACGCTGGGGTTGCTGGGCAACCAAGCCCAAGGACCACCTTGAGGGAGAGCTGTCCCAGTTCTGTGCTCCCCGTGGGCCCAGCTCTGTGCTCCCCATGGGCCCAGGGTGGCTTCTAGTAGTGACTCAGAGCTCATGGTCAGTGTTCCTGGGAACAGAGTAGGAAGGGGTGGCAGCCAGCCCGGATCCCCTGTTCCCTGGACAGAGGCTGGTGGACGACTCCTCCTGGTCTCTTAGGACTTTGACTCCCCTCTGGAAGCTGCTTTGAAAGTTTTCCAGAACTTGATTTTACCTGCATTAAATCCTTAGGAGAGTCTCACCTTGGAATTGAGCTTTTGAAATACTTTTCTGGGTACTCTTGAGCCCCTGGCCTAGCCCCAGCCAGGGACTCCAAGGGGTGAGGGACATGTGTCTTCCTTTCTCCTGAGGTGGAAGAACAAGAAAACAATTCACCTCCTACAGCAGACAGACGTGCATGAAATGGTGAAATAACAAACTACCTCTGACATCAGCAAAGGCCTTCAGGTACTTCGGCTCCTGGTAATCCTCACAGCATCCCTACGATAGATTTTTTAAATCCCTTCTACAGGTAGGGGCATTGAGGCACAGAGAAGTCATGTCACTTGCCCCAGGACACAGAGAGGAAAGAACCCAAGGACAGGGCTCCATGGCTCTTTGCCTGGACAGAGTGACTTAGATCCATTTCAAGTCGTTGCCCTGGAGGCCCAGCCCTCACTCCCATAGACTCCAAGCCTCCCCAAGAGCTGACTAGCTTTATTTTTTAACTTAATTTTATTTTATTTTTTGAGACGGAATCTCGCTCTGTCGCCAGGCTGGAGCGCAATGGCGCAATTTCTTGCAGCTCACTGCAACCTCTGACTCCCTAGTTCAAGCGATTTTCCTGCCTCAGCCTCCCGAGTAGCTAGGATTACAGGCATGCATCACCACGCCCAGCTAATTTTTGTGTTTTTAGTAGAGACGGGGGTTTCACCATGTTGGCCAGGATGGTCTCGATCTCCTGACCTGGTGATCCGCCTGCCTCGGCCTCCCAAAGTGGTGGGATTACAGGTGTGAGCCACCACACCCAGCCCTGACTAGCTTTTTAACCACAAACTCACTCTAAAGGAAATTGGAAAACACTGGTAGGTCAGTGTTTTCAAAATTTGGGGGCTGAAACTCACAGTAAGAAATGCATTTAGGCCAGGTGCAGTGGCTCTCCCCTGTAATCCCAGCACTTTGGGAGGCTGAGGCAGGAGGATCACAGGAGCTCAGGAGTTCAAGACCAGCTTGGGCAACATAGCGAGACCGTCTCTATTTTTTTTTTTAAAGAAATGTATTTAACACCACAATGCAGTAACCAGACACACGAACATGATCATAGCTCTTAGGATAATTTGTAATTATTCTTTTTATTTAAAAATATGTAAAATCAAACAAAGTTGCATGAAGTAACACTTTTACTGCCCGTGAAACACCCTGGCATTTTCTATTATCTGCTGTTCTGTCTCATTATTTCCAAAAAGTATCGAAGTGGCTCCCTAAATTATTTCCATGACTTGAATTTTGAAAAGCACCCTGGTAGATAGGAGCTTGGGTCCCCCCGCCCGACCCTTGTCAGCAGGAGGGCAAAGCTGGCAGTGAGGACAAAGGTCTGATTCTGTGTACTTAGTGCCTGGCATTGAACTGCACCCTGTGGGGACACAGGAAAAATACTCCTTCCTGGATGTTGCCCTCAAGTCATTTACAAGCAAATGAAACAAGGCCACACATAAAACAAAGCCAAAGCAAGTTAAAGGCAGAAAGAATAGGTGCCTCTGAAGGACTGTATTATTTTGCCAGGACTGTCATTGCAAAATACCACAGGCTGGGTGGTTTCAACAATAGAAATTTATTTTCTAACAGTTCTGGAATCTGGGCGTCTAAGATCGAGGTGCCAGTAGGGTTGGTTTCTTCTGAGGCTTCTGTCCCTGCTTGCAGACGGCTGTCCTCCTACTGCCTCCTCACGGTCATCCCTCTGTGCATGTGTACCCCTGGGGTCTCCTTACATGTTCACACTTCCTTTTCTTAGAAGGATACCAGCCATATTGGATTAGGACCCACCCTGAAGGCCTCATTTTACTTAATTGCCTCTTTAAAGGCACTATCTCCAAATAGTCACATTCAAAGTTACTGGGAGTTAAGACTTCAATGTATGAATTTGGGGGACACAGTTTAGTGTCCTACTATGTGTGCAGCACATTAGCTCATGTGTTTTCACCCTAGCCTGGGTGCGGCAGGCCTTATTCCTACTTTTTGGGTTTTTTTTTTTTTGAGACAGAGTTTCGCTCTGTTGCCCAGGCTGGAGTGCAGTGGTGTGGTCTTGGCTCACTGCAACCTCTGCCTCCCAGGTTCAAGCGATTCTCCTGCCTCAGCCTCCTGAGTAGCTGGGATTACAGGCACCCACCACCACGCCCAGATAATTTTTGTATTTTTAGTAGAGACAGGTTTTCACCATGTGTGCCAGGATAGTCTCGATCTCCTGACCTCAGGCAGTCCGCCTGCCTTGGCCTCCCAAAGTGCTGGGAGTACTAGTGTGAGCCGCCACACCCAGCCTTATTCCTATTTTAAAGATGAAGAGTCTAAGATAACAGTTTTGGAAAATAAAGAAAAAAAAAGGCCAGGCACAGTGGGTCACGCCTGTAATTCCAGCACTTTGGGAGGCCGAGGCGGGTGGATCACCAGGTCAAGAGATCGAGACTATCCTGGCCAACATGGTGAAACCCCGTTTCTACTAAAAATACAAAAATTTGCTGGGTATGGTGGCGGGCACCTATAGTTCCACCTGTTCGGGAGGCTGAGGCAGGAGAATCGCTTGAGCCCAGGAGGCAAAGGTTGCAGTGAGCCGAGATCTAGCCACTGTACTCCAGCCTGGCGACAGAGCAAGATTCCGAAAAAAAAAAAAAGAGAGAGAGAGAGAGAGAAAGAAAAGAAAGAAAAAGAAAGAAAGAAAGGCCGGGCGCGGTGGCTCAAGCCTGTAATCCCAGCACTTTGGGAGGCCGACACGGGTGGATCACAAGGTCAGGAGATCGAGACCATTCTGGCTAACACGGTGAAACCCTATCTCTACTAAAAAATCACAAAAAACTAGCCGGGCGAGGTGGCGGGCGCCTGTAGTCCCAGCTACTCGGGAGGCTGAGGCAGGAGAATGGCGTGAACCCGGGAGGCGGAGCTTGCAGTGAGCTGAGATCCGGCCACTGCACTGCAGCCTGGGCGGCAGAGCGAGACTCCGTCTAAAAAAAAGAAAAAAAAAAAAAAAAGAAGAAAGAAAGGAAGGAAGGAAGGAAGGAAGGAAGGAAGGAAGGAAGGAAGGAAGGAAGGAAGGAAGGAAGGAGAAAGAAGGAAAGAAAGAAAAAGAAAGGGGAAGAAAGAAAGAGAGAGAAAGAGAGAGAGGCTGGGCACGGTGGCTCATGCCTGTAATTCCACACTGTGGGAGGCTGACTTGGGCGGATCACCTGAGACCAGGAGTTCGAGACCAGCCTGGCCAACATGGTGAAACCCTGTCTGTCCTACAAATACAAAAAAAAAAAAAAAAATAGTTGGGCATGGTGGTGCATGCCTGTAGTCCCAGCTACTCGGGAGGCTGAGGCACAAGAATCAATTGAACCCCGGAGGCGGAGGTTGCAGTGAGCTGAGATCGCACCACTCCACTCCAGCCTGGGCAACAAGAGCAAAACTCTGTCTCAAATAAAAAAAGAAAAAAAAAAAAAGAGGAGGCCTGGGCCCGTGGTTCACACCTGTAATCCTAGCATTTTGGGAGGCCAAGGCATGTGGATCATCTGAGGTCAGGAGTTCGAGACCAGCCTGATCTAAAAATACAAAAATTAGTCAGGCATGGTGGTGCATGCCTATAGTCCCCGCTACTTGGGAGGCTGAGGCAGGAGAATTGCTGGGACCTGGGAGGCGGAGGTTGCAGTGAGTCAAGAGTATGCCACTGCACTGCAGCCTGGGTGACAGAGCAAAACTCTGTCTCAAAAAAAAAAAAATGAGGCTGGTGTTGGGATCAGCTGGTAATGGCCAGTGGTCTCCCAGCTGAGGAGGAATGTCGCAGCATTTGGGTTCACACTTTGCCCCTCACATGTCGCCTTGCTGTGGTTGAAGCAGGTGGGCTAAGTTTTAAAAGGCCATCCTATACTTACCTGGCAGGGGAGATACTATGATCACGAAAGCGGTTTTCCCAGGGCGAGGCTTATCCATCACACCCTGGATGTGCTGACCCCTGCGATTTCCCCAAATGAAAACAAATTCAAAGAAAGTAAAAGGCCATCCTGCTATGCGGACAGGAGATGAATGAAGCTGGAGGAGTGGCAGGAGGAAGTGCCTAGGCCGGGCCTCATAGCTCTGTCCAGATGGGAGGAAGAGGAGAGCTTTCCAGGCTGGGGCGGTGGGAGCTGAAAGGGTCCACTGAGAACTCCTCCCAGGTCATTGGGGTGCCTGGCCAGGGGACTGAGGCCTGGAGAGGAGGAAGTGATGCAGTGCTCGCATGTTTATCTCATGTGAAGGCTTCTTCTCCCTCTTCTCAAGGCCAGGCAGTGCCATTCATTCCTCCGTGTTCCCCATCCGGCCTAGTGCGCCGTTCAGAATGAAGATCTCCAGGTATCCATAGGACCCTCTAGACACGAGACCATGGGAGGAAGTGGGGCGGTGGGTCTCAGTCTTATGCCCCTGACCTTTAAAGGTGTATAAGGTGTGTACCTGAGGAAGAAACAAGCAATTGCTAGTTACAAACACTCCTAGTGCATGAGGGCACGGTATATTTTTCCCGCTGTTTTTAACTTTCCACAAGAGACACCCTTCTGCCAATGTGGAGTCAGCACCAGAGGGTCCTTTCTGTCTTCCGGCTCCTCTTCCTTTCTTCCCTGCATCCACTGGAAATCTCCAGGTCCTCCCATGTTTCTTTGAGTGAGGTTTTTGCTAGACAAACCCATCTTTCTTTGACTAAAATCAGTCACCTCTCATGCTGCCTACTATTTCACCAAAAGACCCGCTTAGTGGTGGGCTGGTAAGTGTTGCACATCCAGCTCTCCAGAGGAAAAAAGGCAGATCCATTACCCCAAAAGAATCAGTAACAGTAAAGTGCAGCAAAGCAACTAGGAAGTGCTGTGCTGTGAGTATATGTTACCTTTGTTTTGAACATAATTTATTTAATTCTGAGTTTATAGCATGCATTCTCAACAGGGGCAAAAACTGATTCTTGGTGGGGAAACAAAACAAAAAATCTTGCTGGGTGCAGTGGCTCACACCTGTAATCCCAACACTTTGGGAGTCTGAGGAGGGCAAATCGTTGGAGTCCAGGAGTTTGAGAACAGCCTGGGCAACATAATGAAACCCTGCCTCTACCAAACAAACACAAAAATCAGCCAGGTGTGGTGGTACACGCCTTAGTCTCAGCTACTCTGGAGGTTGAGGTGGGAGGATCACCTGAACCTGGGAGGTGGAGGTTGCAGTGAGCCGTGATCGTGCCACTGCACTCCAGCCTGGGCAACAGAGTGAGACTCTGTCTCAAAAAAAAAAAAAAGAAAAAGCAAAATACTTAATCCTTTTATGTATAAAGCACAGATATATATCCAGTACTTTAGCAGATATGTAGTGTCTGTGATATTAAATGTTTATGGGAGAGTGATGGTAGGAGATTGGAGGAGAAAAATGTCTTGAAAGTCTTCTCAGGAGGCAATGATGAACAAAAGGTTGAGAAACACTGTTCATGTAATTTAATTTAATTTTAGTTATGGCTGTGTTTAACAACCAGCTCACTGCTAATTCCTGAATATTTAACCATCTGCTCTTGCAAGCCTATGTGAGCTGGCTCCAACTCACTCCCAGACCTGCCCACTTGGGGTGAAAGATGCCCCCAGGCCCCCGCCACCCAAGCGGTACATGAGGCTGGTGGAAGAGATGGCGGTGAGTGGTGCTGCTGGGGCTCCAAACAAATCAGTGGGGGTCACCTCTCCTGTCAGGCGCTGAGTCCCTGCCTAAGCCCCTGGCCCCCGGGTCATGTCATCCCGCCCCTTAGCGGTCCTCCTCTCTAATAGCCCCAGGACCTAATCAGCATGGCAGATGGGTGGTGGCATCCTGCAGGCCCCCCAACCCAACAGGGCACAACAGGGATTTGTGCACACACCCTCACCCTTGCCCTGGAAAGAAGGCTCAGGGAATCCAAATCATCTTTGTTCGGAGGCTCTGGTCGGGTGGTTCTGCTGAAAGGCCTACCTCAGGCATGGGGGGTCAGGCAGGGAGGGGCTCATTTCCCATTGGGAATCAGAGGGGCCCATTCAGTGATGTTCCTCCTAATCAGATGCTCCTAGGGAGAGTAATGAGGATGACACAGTCCTCAATGCTTGATTAGATTGAGCCCATGGAAACTTGAATAGCTATGGGGCACCCTTTCAGTGCTAGCTGGAGTGGGGGAGGGGGCTTGGGGACAGGCCAGGCATGCAGATCCCAACAGACACAAGCATGGGGCCCCCAGTTGGGCCTTCAGCTGCTGCCTGGAGGGAGGGGGCACGATGGGGGAGGGGGAAGCTGTTCTTCCTGGAGCATTGACAGTGGTTGCTCTAATTGCTTTGGGGGAATCGGTCCAGAGTCAACCAAAGGCACTTTGTTTTCTGTAAACAGGGCGGAGAGGAGGCACAGGGAACCAATGGAGAGGTGGTTCCCTTTCTTCCTTCTGCTCTCTGCCTCTCCCCTCTTTGAACCAGTAGGAGTCTAGGATCTTGTCCACTGATCCCAAAGGGTCTCTGGATCCCACACAAAGACACGGTGTGACTCCTCAGAACCTCATTCTCCAAAGGCCCAGTGGCCTCCTGAAAAGGTCAGGCTGAGAAGCTGCCCCAAACAGCGATGTTCCTCTCCAGCCTTGTCTTTGGCCTGCGTTCATCATCGCCCTCCCATGCAGTCAAGGAGTGGGAGTTAATTCGTGTGCCTTCAGTACTGCAAGTCTCCTAGTCAAAGCCCTCATGGTGGGGTGGGGTGACTATTCGAGCCCTCCTCCCTTGAGGCTTCATTTATATGGTGCACTCAGTTACTCTCCAAAGACTCACTGGGAACTTACCCCACTTTCTATCCCAAAGGACTGCCCCTATTGTCCCCGGAGCAGCTTCCAGCTTTGGGGCTTTTTCAGGCCTCCCTCAAGAGTCCCCTGAGCCCGCCCTGTTCCTTGGAGCTGTGGGAGGCTGGGACCCAACTAGAAGGCGATGGCTGGCCTCCAGCATGATGCAGGAAGGGCTGGCTACAGGGCTCCAAACTGGAGTGGTGGGAGTCTTGACAGGTGGGCTGCATGCCAGGGAGGGCTGGCCAGAGTTCAGGAGCAGGACTAGCTGTCTTCACACTCACCATGACCCCAACCCTCACCCCAGGGCCTTGCACATGCTGTGCCCTCTGACCAGACTTCTTTTCCTTCTTCTCTCCATTGAATTAACTCCCACTCATCTTTTCTGTCCCAGTGCAATCATTACTTCCTCCAGGAAGCAGTCTCTCTCATTCCTATGTTTACAACAAACCCCCATGATTACAATTTTCACAGCAAGAACCTGTTGGTTGGAGCTTGCTTTCTTCAGATATGAAAATTTGAATAGGCCGGGCGTGGTGGCTCAAGCCTGTAATCCCAGCACTTTGGGAGGCCGAGACGACCGGATCACGAGGTCAGGAGATCCTGGCTAACATGGTGAAACCCCGTCTCTACTAAAAAAATACAAAAAAAAATAGCCAGGTGAGGTGGCGGGCGCCTGTAGTCCCAGCTACTCCGGAGGCTGAGGCAGGAGAATGGCGTAAACCCGGGAGGCGGAGCTTGCAGTGAGCTGAGATCCGGCCACTGCACTGCAGCCTGGGCGACAGAGCAAGACTCCGTTTCAAAAAAAAAAAGAAAGAAAGAAAATTTGAATGATATCTGTGTCTCCACTAGAAGCTTCCTGAGAGCAGGTAGAATGTCTGCTTTTGTTTATCATCACACCCCAGTCTAAAGACTTATTGAATGAAACCGGGCACGGTGGCTCATGCCTATAGTCCCAGACCTGCCTACTTGGGGTGAAAGATGCCCCCAGCCCCCCACCACCCAAGGCTGAGGCGGGCGGACCACCTGAGGTGAGGAGTTTGAGACCAACCTGGCCAACATGGCGAAACCCTGTGTCTACAAAAAATTAAAAAATTAGTCAGGCATAGTGGTGCGTGCCTGTAATCCCAGCTACTAGGGAGGCTGAGGCAGGAGAATCGCTTGAACCTGGGAGGTGAAGGTAGCAGTGAGCCATGATCACAGCACTGCACTCCAGCCTGGACAACAGAGACTCCGTCTCAAAAAAAAAATAAAAAAGATTTATTGAATGAATGCATGAAATGAGCTACCACTTCTGTGAGGCCCTCCCATCCATTCCCAGTGGCATTCTCCACCCCGTGCTGTGGTCAGCTGCGTACAGTTCTGCCTTTCCAGGTCTTGAGGCAATGAGGGGGCTTAGTGAAGAATGTAGGTCGTGGAGCCACTCTGCCTGGGTTCATATTCAGGCTCTGCCAATTACTAGCGAAAGAATAACCTTGGGCAAGCTGCTAAACGTCTCTGTGCCTCGGCTTCCCCATCTGTAAAATAAGGGTAATAGTCAGTGTATTCATGCATATGACATGCTTAGAGCAGGGTGGGCCACTACGTTTTCCAATGAATGTGGATGCTGTTACCATATCTACATCTGAGGCACCCAGACCCCAGGGCGGGTGCAGCCTAATAGGGTGCTCAGTAAAGCACATTATTGATTGAACCAGCAAAGTTTGGGGTAGGTCCTGGATAAAAAAAAGAATACTGAGAGGGGAGTGTGAGCCTGCAGGTGAAAAGGGATAGACCCTAAGGGCAGGGAGGAATGAGACAGCTGGAAACCCAACTGCCCCGACATGCCCCTACCCTAGAAACGTTTTTTCCATCTGACAGCAGCAGTTCACTCAAGGAGCAGCAGTTGATTCCAGTTTGTGTTTTTTCCAGTACTCACAGAACCAACCTCATGGTTTCCCCTAAGAGATACCAGCACCACCAGCAGGCAACCTACCCCCAAAGGTCTGAGTTTCAGCACTGTGGGCACTCCTGCAAGCTTCTAAGTTTTAACAATTCTCACTGTTTCCCTTTGTTCCTCCAGCCCTAGGGAAGCCCTGCCTGCTTCCTGCGGTTGTGACTTCCATAATGCTTCAGCGTTCTCTTTTTGCCTTTTCAGTTCTTCAGTACCTAATGAACAATTCTGCACATTCGATTCTCGCTGTTAAAATAACTGGTGTGGGCCGGGGCGCGGTGGCTTACGCCTATAATCCCAGCACTTTGGGAGGCCAAGGCAGGTGGATCCCTTGAGCCCAGGAGTTTGAGACCAGCCCGGGCAACATGGTGAAACCCAGTCTCTACAAAAAATACAAAAATTAGCCTCATACGGTGCCCGGCATGTAATCATGTTCACAGGCTACTTGGGAGGCTGAGGTGAGAGAATGGCTTGAGCCCAGGAAGCTGAGGCTGCAGTGAGCCCAGATCGTGCCACTGCACTCCAGCCTGGGCAACAGAGCAAGATCTTGTCTCAAAAACAAGCAAACAAACAAAACACTGGTGTGGTTTCTGTCTCCTGACTGGACCCTGACTAACAGACTCACTGAATCCTCAAACTCAAGGCTCAGAGTGTTACAACAGAAGCAGGAGCCAGGCCCCCTCTACCTCTGACTTGCCTCATGGCTAAGAGAAACAGTGGTTTCAGCCCCTTTTTCAGGAATCCTGTGGACTAGAAATGGATGTGCTGCTCACGGGGATATCTAATCAGCTCTGGAAAAACTGGGCCAACAGTTAAACCACACAAACAAAAGAGCCACAGCTCCACACAGAACTGTCTGCTGGGCAAATGCCAAAACAAACGGCCATGGTCTCTGGGCCTCATCAGGGCTTCAGGCTTCCTGGGCCCTCGCGGAGGCCTCTCAAGAAGTGGGGGCTACGGCCGAGTGCAGTGGCTCATGCCTGTAATCCTATCACTTTGGGAGGCTGAAGCGGGAGGACACTTGAGCCCAGGAGTTCAAGACCAAACTGGGAAACAAAGCAAGATTCCCCATGTCTACAAAATAAAAAAAACAGCCAGGCGTAGTGGCTTGTGCCTTTAGTCCCAGCTACTCAGGAGGCTGAGACAGGAGGATTACTTGAGCCCCAGGAGGTCGAAGCCGTAGTGAGCCATGATCACACCACTGCACTCCAGCCTGGGAAACAGGGCAAGACTCCATCTCAAAAAAAAAAAAAAAAAAAAAAAAAATAATAATAATAATAATAATAATAATAATGAAGAAGAAGAAGGGCCTCAGATTCTCTCCTTTCTGGACTCCAAGTCTTCTCTCATTCCCACCAGGACTGAGGAACAGCCAAATGAACCAGGCTGCCCTGTTCTGCTCCTCTACAACATTCTGGTCAAACAGGGAGCCTTCAGTGGTTATTGTCCTCAGTGCATGTCAACGGAGTGACGTGCTCATTACATTCATCTGGAGAGCTTCTAATCTCATCCTGGACAGCACTGGTCATTATGTCACTAAAGTTCCCCAGGTAATTCTACTGTGTAGTCAAGATTGAAATTTGGCTGGGCGCGGTGGCTCACGCCTGTAATCCCAGCACTTTGGGAGGCCAAGGAGGGTGGATCACCTGAGGTCAGATGTTCAAGACCAGCCTGGCCAACATGGTGAAACCCTGTCTCTACTAAAAATACAAAAATTAGTTGGGCGTGATTTTTGGGCTGTAATCCCAGCTACTTGGGAGGCTGAGGCAGGAGAATCACTTGAACCCAGGAGGCAGAGGTTGCAGTGAGCTGAGATTGTGCCACTGCACTCCAGCCTGGTGACAGAACGAGACACCATCTCAAAAAAAAAAAAAAAAAAAAAAAAAAAAATCCACCCAATTAAAGACTGTATTTTCATGGCAATTCTCAAATTTGAGAGTGCATCAGAATCAGCCAGAGGGCATATTAAACCAGGGGCTGTAGAGCCTCCCCCCAAGTTTCTTAGCAGGTCTAGGGTGGGGTCTGAGAATGTGCATTTCTCAAAAGTTCTCAGCTGATGTTCCTGGTTTGGGGACTGTACTTTGAGATTGCCTGGGTACGGAGTCCAACAGCCCAGGTTCAAATCCCAGCTCTGTCAGATGCAGTTGACTCTCCACCGGAGAGGGTTTTGGGAGGACTGAAGGGCATAACTTGGATAAAGAGCCTCATACAGTGCCCGGCATGTAATCACATTCAGGGAACGTATTTTCACCACGATATGGTTATTAGTAGGAGAGGCTGCAGAAGTCTTGAGCTATAGCATGTGACTTTGAACTATCGTTTTAATCAGAGCCTCAGCTTCCTTATCTGTAAATTGTGGTAATAATATCCTGTGGCTCAGCCCTCCTCACAGGCTGTGAAAGGATCAAAGCCATTCCCAGATGTGAAAGTGTTTGGAAAGCTGGAAAGCCCAGTGAGGGGGTTTGATAAGACGGGGTAAGGTGGGAACGCCCCGTCCTGCAGCCATTGTGTAGGGTTCTCTGCTCTCTAGGGACACTGAAGTAGCAGTTGCACATGCTTGTGAAGCAGGTTCCGATGCCCCTCTCCAGCTGCTCACATGCCTTCCTGCCACCCCTAGCATTTGGAATGCCAACTTGACATGCCTGGAATGCGGGAGTGGCAGGTTGGCTCTTCAGACATCTAAGGGGAAGAGATGGGGGCGTTGTCACACTCCCAGCTCACTCCCTACCGCAGCAGTATATCTGCCAGGAAAGGGAATGTGCTGGAAGGGACCAAAGCTGTTCAATCGAAGATCCCCTCCACAGGCCCACAGCACACAGTTCCCATCCCCGTGCCCTTACTCCTCGACCCTTCATCTCCCTTTCCATCTGCCCACCCATGCCCCTCTGTCCACCTGGCTCCAGGGAGGGGAGATGGGCAGAAGCTGCACCCCCAGCCAAGCCAGGAGGGCAGCGAGGAGACAACTGTTCTCAGGTCAGGAGCTCATCCACTTGGTTTCACACCCTTTCAGTTCAACTTGCAGACAGATATTGCACGTCTGCTAGTATACAGCTAGTTAATATTAATGCTCTGTATTTTTTAAAAGATGTATTCCAGAGGAATGTCCTCACAGGGCCTGAGTTGGAAAGAGCTGAGAGCCCTTGGCTGTAAGGACATGAGAAGTGAGGGGCCCCCACACTGCCAGTGGGGCAGGGAGACAAGTGGGTTTGACTTAATTCAGGGCCAGTTTGGCAGAACAGGTCAAAAGTCTAGAAATGTACTTGCTATGACCCAGGGATCCAGGTCTAGGTATCTGCTCTAAGGAGATATCACAAAATGATCAGCCTGCTGGGCAAGGTGGCCCACACCTGTAATCCTAACACTTTGGGAGGCTGAGGCAGGCAGATCACCTGAGTTCAGGAGTTCGAGACCAGCCTGGCCAACATGGTGAAACCCGGTCTCTACTAAAACTTAAAAAATTAGCCCGGTGTGGTGGCTACTTGGGAGGCTGAGACACGAGAATCACTTGAACCTGGAAGGCGGAGGTTGCAGTGAGCTGAGATGGTGCCACTGCGCTCCAGCCTGGGCAACAGAGTGAGAGGGAGACCCTCCCTCCAAAAACAAACATACAAACAACCGAACAACAAAATGATCAGCCTGGTTTCAGTCTTGGCTCTAGTGATGGGTGACTTTTTAGCTTCATCCCTAAAATGGGACTTCATGGCATCCCACCACACAGGTTTGAGGAAAAACTGAGACAATGCCTGCCTGTGAGGCGCCTGGGACACAGTAAGTGCTCAATAATATAAGCATCTTGGTTTGGGATCCTCCGGAGGCCAACCCCAAGGCAAGGATTTTGGAGGTAAGCTCAGGAAGCACAAGTGGTAATGTGGGGAAGTAAGACTAGGACGAAAGGAAGCCCAGGGAAGGTTCATTTATCAAGCTCCACATGGAGTCAGCCACCTGCTTGCAAAAATGCCAGGAAGTGGAGTCAAAAAGGTGAATGGTCCAGGAGTGTCTCTGCTCCTTTAAGTCTTGGTTTCTGTTTTTGTTTTGGTTTTTGTTGTTTGTTTTGTTTTTGTCACCCAGGCTGGAGTGCAGTGGATCTATCTAGGCTCACTGCAACCTCTGCTGCCTGGGTTCAAGCAATTCTCCTGCCTCAGCCTCCCAAGTAGCTGGAATTACAGGCACCTGCCACCGCGCCTAGCTAATTTTTGTATTTTTAGTAGAGATGGGGTTTCACCATGTTGGCCAAGCTGGTCTCGAACTCCAAACCTCGTGATCCACCTGCCTCGGCCTTCCAAAGTGCTGGGATTATAGGCATGAGCCACTGCGTTTGACCTTGTTTTGTTTTTTGAGATAAGGTCTTGCTCTGTTGCCCAGGCTGGAGTGCTGTGGTGGGATCACCACTCACTAGAGCCTTGACCTTGTGGGCTCAAGAATTCCTCCCACCTCAGCCTCCAGAGTAGCTGGGATTACAAGTGCATGTCGCCACACCTTAGCTAATTTTTTTTGTTTTTACTTTTTGTAGAGATAGGGTGTCACTTTGTTGCCCAGACTAGTCTCAAACTCCTAGGCTCAAGCAATTCTCCCTCCTTGACCTCCCAAAATGCCAGGATTACAGGTGTGAGCGAGCTACCATGCCCTGGCATAAGTCCTAGTTTTGTCTGCCTCCGTAATTATTTTATGTGAAAGAAAAATCAAACTTTCTCTGGTTTAAGCGACTGACTTGCCTTTTCTGTTACATGTGGCTGAATTCAATCTTTATCTGATGCTGGAGACCAGTGGCTGTCTCACCAGGAAGTTGTCCAAGGGACCCACCCACCTTGGAGACCCAGTGTCATGGTCAGGTGCTATGGTGCCAATATCACACCAAGGAGATGATCTCACCAAGAGACGCTACTCCCTCTTGGAGCCTTATTATGCAGTGAACAAAAGGCTTCCCAGGCAGGGATTTATCCTTTTGGCCCAAATTCCCAGGTGTCTGTTACCTCCTCACTGTCCTCTAGCTGCTCAGAGCTCTGTGGCATCTCCCCAAGCGAGTACTCCACACGCCCCCAACCCTTCCCACACTCTCCCTCGAAATCTAGCAGTTCCCTGTCCCCTTCTATTTGATCTCTGCTTGTAGGCAACAGCTAGCACATCTGATATGTGAATTGGAGTTACTGGGTTAATGTGTCATGCTCCCAAGTAATAGATGTGCATTTTTGACAGGGCCCTTCGGGAAACAAGGCCTTATGCCCAGAGCTGAATGACGTAAAAATCCCCAGAAAAACAAGAGGCCGCCCTGGTGCTGGTCTCACTTCCTCTGTTCCACTCCTGTTTCCTCCTTTTTTTTTTTTTTTTTTTTTTTTTTTTGAGACAGAGTCTTGCTCTGTCACCTAGGCTGGAGTGCAGTGGCATGACCTTGGCTCACTGCAACCTTCATCTCCCGGGTTCAAGTGATTCTCCTGCCTCAGCCTCCCGAGTAGCTGGGATTACAGGCATGTGCCACCATGTCCGGCTAATTTTGTTGTTGTGGTGGTGGTGGTTGTTTTCCTTTTTGAGACAAAGTCTCACTCCATTGCCCAAGCTGGAGAGCAGTGGTACCATCTCAGCTCACTGCAACCTCCACCTTCTGGATTCAAGCGATTCTCCTGTCTCAGCCTCCCGAGTAGCTGAGACTACAGGCACGTGCCACCATGCCCAGCTAATTTTTGCTTTTTTAGTAGAGACAGGGTTTCACTATGTTGGCCAGGCTGGTCTTGAACTCCTGACCTCGTGATCCGCCCACCTTGGCCTCCCAAAGTGTTGGGATTACAAGTGTGAGCCACCGTGTCTGGCCTAATTTTGTATTTTTAGTGGAGACGGGGTTTCTCCATGTTGGTCAGGCTGGTCTCAAACTACTGACCTCAGGTGATCCACCCGCCTCGGCCTCCCAAAGTGCTGAGATTACAGGCGCGAGCCGCTGCACCCAGCCCCATTTCCTCCTGTATCCTGTCCTCTCCCTTGGCACAGCTGGCCTTGGCCACAGCTCCTAACTCAGCAAATGCCAGGTCCCCACCCTCCTCCACCATTCTGCCTGAGCTCCCGTACTGAAAGCGAAAGGAGGAGTTGGAACAGAAAGAAAAAAATAATAAAACCACTGAAAGAGAAGAAACAGCTGGCAGAATATTGGAAAGATTCCCAGGCGGGAATTCCCAGCCCTCAAGGCCTATGCCAGCCAGGCTGAGGAAGTTCTTAAAGAACAATCTTGAAATCAGCTCTTGACGTCGTTCCCAGCTCATGGGAGCACCTAACCCCTTGTCCCTGCCCTGGCCCGGAGGGAGGTATGTTCCTGAAGTTGGAGTTGAGTTTGGAGGGACAGAGCAGAGCTAGGGTGGGAGGGAGAGAGTAGGGCAGGGGGGACTCCAGGGAAGAATGGACCCTGGTGGGTAGGGTCACAAGGTGCCTGAGGGTCCAGGCCCTTCTGGGCTTCCAGGCAGTGCACAGTGAAAAGGAGGTTTGGCAAAGCCATGTGCCCAATGGTACGTGTGAAGGTGTGGGGAGGGGCACTCTAAGAGGCTGAACTGACAGCAGCCAAAAAATAAAGTTGGCTGCTCTTACCTAAGGCACAGTGAGATCCTATATCCATTCAGGAAACATGGAGGAAAACTGGAAGAGGCTGGAACAGGGGTCTGGCTTGTGCTTGTGGGAGTCTGGATCAGGTGTGGCAGTGATGGGCAGACAGGGAGACAAGAGCAGTGGTGTCACCTGCGTAAAAGTGTGGCTCTGGCCATGCAAGGGATCTGCAGACTGGCCACCAAGGGTCTGGTGGCCGGATTTCTCAAAAAGAAATGTGGGCCAGGCACAGTGGCTCATGCCTGTAATCCCAGCACTTTCAGAAACCAAAGCAGGCAGATCACCTGAGGTCAGGAGTTCAAGACCAGCCTGGCCAACATGATGAAACCCTGTCTCTACCAAAAATACAAAATTAGCCAGGTGTGGTGGCGCACCTGTAATCCCAGCTACTCGGGAGGCTGAGGCAGGAGAATCACTTGAATCCAGGAGGCGGAGGTTGCAGTGAGCCAAGATCGCACCACTGCACTCCAGCCTGGGTGACAGAGCAAGACTCCATCTCAAAGAAAAAAGAAATGTGAAAGGCCCAGCCATGCAGAGAAGGGAAGAGGGGATGGGGGTGGGTTAGAGTGGGGAATGGGAGTGCGTGTATGACTCACCTAAACACCAAGTTTGGGGATCGGCTGAGAGAATCCGGAGAGAAGGCCTGAGGCTGGACATTATGCAAAGAATCATCACATCATCTGGCTAAGCCTGGGAGCCCCAGAAAGGCCCTCTCTCTCCTCATGAATTTCAGTGAATAAAAATAAAAAGCATAACCCACGGTGAACTGGTAATCAGTCCACTTTGACCAGGGAGGGAATGATTTCTGCCAAGTTCACTAATTCCTGTTAAGATATGGCCTGAGAAATGTTCCAAGCCCTTATACTGATTCTTCTCTGTCTTCACTCTTTTTCTGCTCCCGAATGAGGCCCCATATCCCTCCAGCTACCTGTCCTCCCATCAACTCCACACATTTCCAGATTAATCTTCCAAAACCACCAGCTCCCCACCTGCCCAGAGTTCACTACTCTCCAGACCTGCCCTTATTCCCTGGCCAACTGGACTTTTGGCCACTTTCTTATTGAGGGTCGTGGAGTAGGGGAGCATCATGGTCACCACATGGGCTCTGGGTTTGAATTCTGCCTCCACCATTCAATGCCTTTACTTCCTCATCCGTGAAATGGGAATAATAATGCCACTATTTAAGGCGGGTGCTCTGAGGATTAAATGAATAAATATATACTTAAAATAGTGCCTGACATGTTTTGAGCTCCCAATAATTGTTCATTTTTATTATTTATATTGTTGTTAGTCACTAAAATGTCCATAGAGGATGGATTTTGCTTTGTATACCAAACCTATCTTGGTGACTAGAACAATGTTGAGCATGTAGCAGAGGCTCAATTAATAGTATTGAATTTTTCTGTTCTATGAACTCTGTTCCAGCCAAACTCTTTCCCGCGACATACCTTGTACATTGCCACCTCTCTGCCTTTGCTCATGCCACTCCCACCTCTTAAAGGGCCCTTGTCCCATCTCACATAACTCCTACCAGCTCCAGCGGCCCCTCCCCTCAGAAGCCCTCCCTGGGCTCAGAACCTACACAAAACAAATGTTCAGTGGTCTGTGGCTAAGATTTTTTTTTTATGCTTTGGCTCCAAAACAGAGTTTCCTCTCTTCCTGGCACTTAGTGCTCACCACCTCCAGGGACGGCCCCTAAGAAGTGGAGCACACTAGCTACTATATATACGTCCTTTATCTTGTGGCTTTGACATTCAGAAAGGGCTTCCCAGGTGAAGCCATCTGAATTACTAGACATAACCAGACATGTGGTCTCCAAGCCACATTTTCTGGGCTTCCTAATCGGTGAGTTGAGAGACACGACATCTGTTTGCCCAAGAAATCTGAGCCAGGCAGTTCCACATCAACAGGCTGCTTTCCACCCTGGACGGCACAACAGCTGCCTAAAACTTAGCTGTTTACACACTAAAAAAAGAAATTCCATGGAGACCAGTTGACTCAAGCCAGCTCCCAGTGTGAGGCAGAGAGGGATTTCAAAGCAATCCCCAGTGACACCAAAAGCTCCCCACCCAGTTCTCCATAAAAAAGAAAAAAGAAAACAAGAGTGAAATTAGAGCCAAGAATGAAGACTGCCTGGAGGATGAGGTGCTGGAAGCTAGAGTTGGATTGGGAATCAGCCTGACAGTTCCCTCCAGGCAGGCTTGTCCTCTGCCACCCGTGCCCCCACCCCAGGGATGGGACCCTCACCACTTCTTGAGAAAGCCCATTTCGCCATTGGGAAGGTCCTCTCTGGAAGGCTGGGAGTGCAGAGGACAGGAGACTGACCTTGCTGAGTGGAAGCCATGGGCCAGACTCTCCCCAGGCCTCATTGCCTAGAATGTCTTCTCCACATCCACCAGACGAGTACCACACACACTCTAAACCTTCTTCTAAGTGCATCATGTACGTAGCTCTTTTCATCCTCACACACTGCCAGGAAGGTAAGCTTGGTTACTTCTGCCATTTTACAGGTGGGGAAACTGAGGCTAAGAGAGGTTAACTTCTACCAGCACCACTTGGAAATGGTTGGTATGGTTGGAAGCCGGTACTGCCGGGCCCAGGGTCTGGGGCTAAGTGGAATTCAGTGTGGGCCTTTCCTTTCCCATCAGAGCCCCTCAAGTGTCAGACCCTCTGCCCCACCTCGCAATACCTCCGCCTTGCCTCGTGCCTCCCAGGCGCTATCTCTGTGAACTTTGAGCTCTGCCCCTATTGCCCCAGAAGGGCTCGCTGATGAGGAGGAAATTGCCCAGGTTTATAGTTTCCTCCCAGCCTCGCTGGCGACACCTGAACCTGCTGCTTCTCCCCTTCCGCCTCCCCTCACAGTCATACACACAGCCACTCATGCGTACTCACATCACACCACACTTCAACCAGCACTCCCCACACTGCCAGTCACACATAATTACACACATACAATCACATATGTTCCCATATAGACACATTCGCACTCATATCTTCACACATGCACCCGCGTGCACACACGGTCACTTATTTCTGTGTTGGAGATTGGGTGAGGACATTCAGTGGGTGAGGACCAACAGGTGTGAAGATTGCTTTCTAGAAAATGACGCCTGTCTCTCTTTGCTGTTCTTCCCAATCCAATGGAGCTACTAGGCTTTTCCCTCATTTCATGTTTGATAAACAAGCCACTGTTGCAGGACGATGGTTGGTTCCCTCATCAACCACCACACACTCCCCACCCCACCCTGCTTCCTGCCCCTGCCAGCAAACCTGACGGGTCCAAGGCCTGGAACTGAGAACCTGTTTTCCTCCCCCATCCTGCCCCCTTGTGACGGGAGCCCAGAACTGCGGGCTCTGTGCCCAGAGGTTAACCGCATTTCTCAGGAAGGTTCCAGTAGCCAGGCAGGTTGTTAGGAAAGGTTTGTATCCAACTCCCCTCCTCCTGCAGAGGGACAAACTAAATGAAGATCCTCTCTTCCTTCACCCTGATCCTCAGATCCACCAGAAGAGCTGACTGCTGTTTCACAGGCACACTCCACTGGCACGAGAGACGGGTGGGCGCGCCAACTGGACCAGCATATGGCAGAACCCTTATGATGATCAAGCCTACAGTCATCATATAATCATAGGATTGTTGCCTTATATCCATATTTTCTTGACATCCTAATAGTGCATTTGGCTAAACCTTGATGAAATAGGCGTGACAGCAGGTGACTGCAACCTCTGACACTGACCACCCAGGCCTTTCTCCTCACTCCTTCCCTAAGGCCTTGGAGGGTCTGCCTGTGGCCTTTGGTCTGCTGTTTGAGCTCACAGAACTGGGCGTGGTTGACCCTCCCTTTGTCCTCACCCCTCCACACACACACAGGGACGCTCTTGCAGACTCCTGGTTTGATGAGGCAGCCCAGGATGTGTCCCCACCTTTCCTCTTTGAGCCCAGGGCCAGTGTATTTCAGGCCGAGTGATTTCATCCAGGGTCTTGTTTCCATTCCATTTTATTTTTAGTCCTCAGGTGCAGTGGGATGAGTCCCTCCTATTCCCCAGGTGAAGGCCGGCTGTCATCATTGGTCCTGGCTAGTCACCTCTTGCTTCATGTATTCCCCCCTCACTCCATTGTCATTTCCATGCCCCCACCCCACAGGCAGCCATTCTAGTATATCCTTTATTTGTATGTGTTCTTGTGCAGTGCTTTGCAGGCATGGATTTTGGTATTGCAAAGTGTTGCACAGTACACATAGTATTGCAAAGTGTTGCACAGTACACATAGTATTGCATAGTGTTGCACAGCACACATAGTATTGCATAGTGTTGCACAGCACACATAGTATTGCAAAGTGTTGCACAGCACACATAGTATTGCATAGTGTTGCACAGCACACATAGTATTGCATAGTGTTGCACAGCACACATAGTATTGCAAAGTGTTGCACAGCACACATAGTATTGCATAGTGTTGCACAGCACACATAGTATTGCATAGTGTTGCACAGCACACATAGTATTGCATAGTGTTGCACAGCACACATAGTATTGCATAGTGTTGCACAGCACACATAGTATTGCATAGTGTTGCACAGCACACATAGTATTGCATAGTGTTGCACAGCACACATAGTATTGCATAGTGTTGCACAGCACACATAGTATTGCATAGTGTTGCACAGCACACATAGTATTGCAAAGTGTTGCACAGCACACATAGTATTGCATAGTGTTGCACAGCACACATAGTATTGCAAAGTGTTGCACAGCACACATAGTATTGCATAGTGTTGCACAGCACACATAGTATTGCAAAGTGTTGCACAGCACACATAGTATTGCAAAGTGTTGCACAGCACACATAGTATTGCAAAGTGTTGCACAGCACACATAGTATTGCAAAGTGTTGCACAGCACACATAGTATTGCAAAGTGTTGCACAGCACACATAGTATTGCATAGTGTTGCACAGCACACATAGTATTGCAAAGTGTTGCACAGCACACATAGTATTGCATAGTGTTGCACAGCACACATAGTATTGCATAGTGTTGCACAGCACACATAGTATTGCAAAGTGTTGCACAGCACACATAGTATTGCATAGTGTTGCACAGCACACATAGTATTGCATAGTGTTGCACAGCACACATAGTATTGCAAAGTGTTGCACAGCACACATAGTATTGCATAGTGTTGCACAGCACACATAGTATTGCAAAGTGTTGCACAGCACACATAGTATTGCAAAGTGTTGCACAGCACACATAGTATTGCATAGTGTTGCACAGCACACATAGTATTGCAAAGTGTTGCACAGCACACATAGTATTGCATAGTGTTGCACAGCACACATAGTATTGCAAAGTGTTGCACAGCACACATAGTATTGCATAGTGTTGCACAGCACACATAGTATTGCATAGTGTTGCACAGCACACATAGTATTGCAAAGTGTTGCACAGCACACATAGTATTGCATAGTGTTGCACAGCACACATAGTATTGCAAAGTGTTGCACAGTACACATAGTATTGCATAGTGTTGCACAGTACACATAGTATTGCAGTGTTGCACAGCACACATAGTATTGCAAAGTGTTGCACAGTACACATAGTATTGCATAGTGTTGCACAGTACACATAGTATTGCAAAGTGTTGCACAGCACACATAGTATTGCATAGTGTCGCCTTATTACTATTTCTGTAACAAACTGAACGTGTTACTTTATGTTTTGGGGGACAGGGTTAATGGATAAAACATGTTGGAGTGTGGTGGCACCTTAAGAGTTTATTGAGAATCTCCTCATTAATGATTATGAAAGTGACTGCACATTTTCACTGACTCTTATTTCCTGAACATAAACTCAAGATCCTGGACCATGGACATGTGGGAATAGCAAGAGAACTAAAATTAGAGCCTGTCACATCTCCAGACTCCACTTTTAGTTCTCTTGCTATTTCTACCACATCTTTCATTACTTCCTCCACTAAAGTAGTTGAACTCTCAAAGCCATCCATGTGGGCTGGAATCAACTTCTTGATGATGGATGAAGCCACTTCCTTGTGGCTGGAACCAACTTCTGTGTTTCCTAAAATGGGGATAGCAATAGCACCTACTCTCTAAAATTTTTGTGGGCCCAGTGCGGTGGCTCACACCTGTAATCCCAACACTTTGGGAGGCCAAAGTGGGAGGACCACGAGGTCAGGAGATCGAGCCCATCCTTGGTAACACAATGAAACCTCGTCTCTACTAAAAATACAAAAGATTAGCTGGGTGTGGTGGCATGTGCCTGTAGTCCCAGCTACTCGGGAGGCTGAGGCAGGAGAATCACTTGAACCTGGGAGGTGGAGGTTGCAGTGAGCCGAGATCATGCCACTGCACTCCAGCCTAGGCGATAGAGGGAAGATTCTGTCTCGAAAAAAAAAAAAAATTATGGAGATCAAATGGGTTAATACAACTGAAGAGTGCCTGGCACTACTAGTGCTCAGTAAACATTGTTTTTGGATGCTTTTTTTTTTTTTTTAAGGCTTTGTAATAGCCCTATGAGGTAATATAATTAGTTCCATTTTACAGATGAAGAGAACAAGGTCCAGGGAACAAAGTAACTTGCCCAGGCTTGCATCATGATACTGCCAGAAGCCAAATCTAGATCTTCAGATCCCGAGACGGTCGTAGGACCTCGATCCCCATGTGTTCCCTAGAGGTGTTGTTCAGAACCTTCCTGATGCCGATCTAGGTGACGAGCGGTCACCCACAGGCTGCTGGAGATGAATCCTGGCCTGGGTGGCCTTCAGTCCTCCTTGGTCTTTCTCCCACACTGTGACCTTGACACCCACTGGCCATTTCTGAGAAAGAACCTGCCTTCTCCAGGGCTTTCGTGGGTGTCCATGTTCACCAAGCAGCCTCTCAAATGATGTGAATCCTAGCGCCAGGCCTGTTAGTAGCACATATGCATGGTAGATGCGTGCTGGAAAAGCAGGAGCCCTAGGAGCCCGCCTTGGGTTCTAGTCCTAGCCATCCATTGCCTCACCCTGGGGTCTCATTTTCTATCTCTAAGCTTCAGTTTCCACAACTGCACAATGGGGATAGGAACTTTTCTGTGAGGATCAAGTAGGTTTTAGGAGAATATTCCAATCTTGATCAAATACTAACATTCGCCTGAACCCTGCAGAACAATCCCTGCTTGTTGTACAGCCTGATGCCACTTCAGATGAACCATCACCCACTGTACGGACTGAACATTTTCCTCTCCCCTCCAGGAAGATCATCCTCTGGATCTGTCCTCCTCACAACGGCCTTATTGTTCTTCTGGAGTCACTGAATCCTAGAATATCGGTGCTGGAAAAGACCTTGAGGACCATCTAGTCCCAGTGTGGCAGACTTATGTCCTTATCAAGGACCCCCGCTGCCTAAAGCACTGGTTGAGACTCAGTCATTTCTCCCCTCACTGCAGGGTGCAGTGTGAAGAGGGGACAGATCATCCTCTGAGTTACGGGCCACCTTCAGCCCAAATACCCCCTTTCTACAGATGGGTAAACTGAGTAAATGATGATCCCAACTTCCTTCACCTGACCCTCGCTTCAGGGCTACCTGGAGATATGAACCCCATGTTGGCACAGGAGATGGGTGGGTATGCCACCTTCCCCTTGGTCAGGGCCCTATTGGGGTCACATCTCAAGTGATTACTTACAACCATCAAACAATTAGGGTTTACTGGCGGATGTCTTTGTCTTTTTGACATTCTGTAGAATTATGCTAACAGATTTTGGGAAACAATTTGCCCACAATCTCCGTGACTTCATCCTTTGTCTTTTGTTGTTGTTTTGTTTTGTTTTTTGAGACAGGGTCTTGCTCTTTGCCCAAAATCTACGTGACTTCATCCTTTGTTTTTGTTTCTGTTTTTGAGACAGGGTCTTGCTTTTCACTCAGGTTGGAGTACAGTGGCGCCATCACAGCTCACTGCAGCCTTGACCTTCCATGCTCAAGTGATTCTTGTGCCTCAGCCTTCCAAGCAGCTGGGATTACAAGCGTGCACCACCACGCATGGCTTTTTTTCTTTTTTTCTTTTTTTTTGAGACAGAGTCTTGCTCTGTTGCCCAGGCAGGAGTGCAGTGGCGTAATCTTGGCTCACTGCAACCTCTGCTTCCCGGGTTCAAGTGATTCTTCTGCCTCAGCCTCCCAAGTACCTGGGACTACAGGTGCCCCCCACCACGCCCAGCTAATTTTTGTGTTTTTAGTAGAGACGGGGTTTCACCATATTAGTCAGGCTGGTCTTGAGCTCCTGACCTCGTGATCCACTGGCCGTGGCCTCCCAAAGTACTGGGATTACAGGCATGAGCCACTGCACCTGGCCATGCCTGGCTAATTTTTGTATTTTTAGTAGAGACAGGGTTTCGCCATGTTGGCCAAGCTAGTCTCAAATGTCTGGCCTCAAGTGATCTGCCTGCCTCAGCCTCCCAAAGTGCTGGGATTACAGCGTGAGCCACAGCACATGGCCTTGATTTTTGTATTTTTTGTAAAAATGCAGTTTTGCCATGTTGCCAGGGTGACTTCACCCATTTTCTATGCATAATTTTAACACTGGAGTGTACTTTAGCCAGTGAAATGTGCATGCTTACTTCTTTTAGGAAAAAATGGAAATATTTGCTGGGAACCCCAAGACAGTTGCCACAGAAAAGACCAGAAGAAAGCAAAAACAAAAACAGGGTAAGGAGCATCCCTTAAAGTGAGGGGAGGCCAAGCTCATGCCTATAATCCCAGCACTTTGGGGGGCCAACGAGGGCTGATCACTTGAGGCCAGGAGTTCGAGACCAGCCTTAGCAACATAGCTAAACCCTGTATCTAATAAAAATACAAAAATTAGCTGGGCATGGTGGTACACACCCATAATCTCAGTTCATTGGGAAGCTGAGGCGGGAGAATCTCTTGAACCCAGGAGGTAGAGGCTGCAGTGAGCCAAGATCACACCACTGTACTCCTCCAGTCTGGGTGACAGGGCAAGACCTTGTCTCAAAAAAAAAAAAAAAAAAAGTGAAGGGAAAGCCCAGGATGATAGCACTTACATGCTGGCAAATCCACAGACGGTGCATACTCAATGTCCCTGGGGGAGCAAAACTCAGGGGCCAACACCCCTTACCTAGTCAGGGCGGTTTATTCACAAACTGTCCACTCCCAGGACTTCAGGATGGGGCAAGTCACAAAGCAGGATGTCTTCAGTGGCGAATGTTTAAGTACTTCAAGGGAAATACCGTATCATGGGCTTTTCAGGGACAGGTACCTGTGACCCACCCATGTACAACGCCTCTGTAGTCCTGATATTCTGGTGCTGGGCTTGGACTCAAGCTGTCGGTTTCAACCCAGCTTAACCTTATCTGCATGACCTTGGGGAAGGCACTTCCTCTTTCTGGAATTCAGTTGTCTCGTTTGCAAAGTGGGACCATGATATCATCTCTACAACACCCTCTAAACACAAATGAAGAAACTTCCCATACCAAGCACCCAGAATAAAGAAAATAGGCTAGAAAACCCAGAAGCTATCGGGTCACCTTTTCCCTTTTTCTGCTTATATGTGCTCTCTAATTTTCCTACCATGGTCATGGGTTACCTTTGAATTATTATAAAAGTGAGTAATTAAAGGGGGTGGAGCAGAGCTGATAATGTGAAGGAAAACGCTGACCCTGGCAACTTTCAGGGCCCTCTTCTGTGCCAGGCACATTTGTTGATGCTTACCTATGTGACTTCATCTTTTTGTCCCAACAAGCCTGAAAGGGAGGCATTATGGCTGCCACTTCCAGCTGGGGAGACTGAGGTTCTCGAAGGAGTCAAGCCCTCACTATTACGAGAGCCTGAAGTGATGGTGCTGTACCAGGAAGGGGCATACAGATGTGTGGCAGCAGCAGCAAGGTGAGCACGGCAACTCCGAGACAGCAGAGCTTCCTCCCTCTGCTGAGACACTGACTCAGAGCCTCTGAGAAAAGCCCTCCCCACTGGTGATACGCTAGGAACCTGCTCCCGGGGGACCTGCTCTGGGTTCTTTTAAGATCAAGAAAATTTATTATTAAATAGCAGCATCGTGTCCAGTCAGAAAAGTTTCAGTGTATGAACGTACTTTTTTTTTTTTTTTTTTTTTTTTTTTTTTTTTTTTTTTGAGACCGAATCTCCCAGGCTATCTCTCAGGCTGGAGTGTAGTGGTGGGATCTCGGCTCACTGCAAGCTCTGCTCCCGGGTTAATGCCGTTCTCCTGCCTCAGCCTCCTGAGTAGCTGGGACTACAGGCACCTGCCACCACGCCTGGCTAGTTTTTTGTACTTTTAGTAAAGACAGGTTTTCCCCGTGTTAGCCAAGGTGGTCTCGATCTCCTGACCTCGTGATCTGCCTGCCTCGGCCTCCCAAAGTGCTGGAATTACAGGTGACAGCCACCATGCCTGGCCTGAGCGTACTTTTAAAACATGTTTCTGCTGCCAGGTGAGGTGACTTACGCCTGTAATCTCAGCCCTTTGGGAGGCCAAGGTGGGTGGATCACTTGAAGTCAGGAGTTTGAGACCAGTCCAGGCAACATGTCGAAACCCTGTCTCTACTAAAAATACAAAAATTGGGCATGGTGGCACACGCCTGTAGCCCCAGCTACTTGAGAAACTGAGGCAGGAGAATCACTTGAACCCAGGAGGCAGAGGTGAGCCAAGATTGCACCACTGCAGTCCAGCCTGGGCAACAAAGCAAGACTCTGTCTCAAAACCAAAACAAAAACAAAAACACATGTTTCTATATAAAAGCACTGTCTGCATGTCATCTTCTTCTTCTATTGAGTAGCAACACAATTCATCCTCTAAACAAAAAATGCTAATTATACTTTGCTAAAACATATCTCCAAATATGGACTTAATAAAATTTTAATAAATGCTTTAATAAAATGCTTTTTTCAAAAAAGAAAATAAAAAGGGTCCTGCCATTTGTAAGTAGATTGCTTCTTTCAAAAGGCAAATGCCATTAAATGGCATTTTATCCTGGAGGTATGTAGTCCACCTGTTCTGTGCCCCTGAACCACCACCTGTTGCCAATGTGTCTGCAGCCAACAGGGCTAGCCCTGGTAACACGGTGCCCCACCCTCCACCACTGCCCCACCCTGATACTGAAACTGCAGCTGATGGGGTCACGCTCTGAGCCACCCAGAGGAATGAGGCAGACAAGTTCTGCCTCAAAAAAGTCTCAAAAAAGCCAGTGCAATTCTCAGGATCACAGGTACCTGCCTGTTGCTCAAGACTCCCAACCTGGCCACAGTGAGGGTAGTGAGTGATAGAAGAGTGGAAAGGAGACAGCCTGTAGGGCTGGCTCGGGCACAAACCGCTGGTGAATCAGACCTGAATTGATTCCTGGAGCCAAGTACTGTTTGCCATCTGTCTGAGGCTTTATCTGCCAGGGAGATTGGCAAGTGGCCAGAGCCCTCTCAGGGTGAGGGGTTGAACAGCCAGGCTCTGGCACACTGCCATACCAGATGTCATGACTGGTCACTCAGAAAGAGCACTGGATGGGGTGGCAGGAGGCCGAGCCCCTGGAGATGGCCCCCCTAGGCTCCCTGAGTCTCAGCCACCCGCTCCTCCTCCCTGGGCCTCAGGCTCTTCATCTGTAGCATGAAGGTGTGGGCAGTATAAGGACTTCTCCCACTATGGCTGCAGAGGGCTCACAGGCACTTGGTTGAGTTAAAAATATATATACATCTAACAATTTTTAAGTTTTCTGGTTTTTTCCCCACATAAAGCCTATTCAACCAAATGCCTATAAACATGTTGGGGTGATGTTCTTCTGTTGTTTGTGCTTCTAGGTTGTTTGTGGGGTGGACCTTCCTATCCTGTCACCTCAGGGATTGCAAAATAAAGTGCTAAAAAATGTTACCATTTGCACTTCTCTGTACAACCAAAATAACAGAAGGAAATTGGATTTTTCCTGTCTTTATAAGCCAATACTATCTATTAGAACCTATACTTTTTATAGTTGTACCATTTTTAAGCTGTTTTATGTATGCTACATAAGATTTCATTCCAAAAATTTTAACTATATTTAAAGTTTGAAAATCACCATCCCTGGCTGGGTGTGGTGGCTCACGCCTGTAATCCCAACACTTTGGGAGACCGAGGTGGGCAGATCACCTGAGGTCAGGAGTTCCAGACCAGCCTGGCCAACATGGTGAAACCCCGTCTGTACTAAAAAAACAAAAATTGGCTGGGCACAGTGGCTCACACCTGTAATCCCAGCACTTTGGGAGGCCGAGGCGGGCAGATCACATGGTCAGGAAATCGAGACCATCCTGGCTAACACGGTGAAAACCCATCTCCCCATCTCTACTGAAAATACAAAAAATTAGTCGGGCATGGTGGTGGGTGCCTGTAGTCCCAGCTACTAGGGAGGCTGAGGCAGGAGAATGGCGTGAAGCCAGGAGGCGGTGCTTGTAGTGAGCTGAGACTGCACCACTGCACTACAGCCTAGGCGACACAGCAAGACTCAGTCTCAAAAAAAAAAAAAAAAAAAAAATTAGCCAGATGTGGTGGTGGACACCTGTAATCCCAGTTACTCAAGAGGCTGAGGCATGAGAATTGCTTAAACCTGGGAGGCAGAGGTTGCAGTGAGCCGAGATCATGTCACTCTACTCCAGCCGGGGCAATAAAGTGAGACTCAGTCTCAAAAAAAAAAAAAAAAAAGAAAAGAAAAAGGAAATCACCATCCCTGATGATCTCTAAGGTCCCTGTAGCTCTGACATTCTACTAGTCTACCTGCCATTCTAAAGCTCTGAACAAATTCATAGGGCTTTACACCTGTCAACATGGAACCTCTTAGTTTCCTGCCTTTGTGTTTTTATGCACTTGGCTCTTCATATATCCAACTTCCTATCCAAATCCCATTCTTTGAGCACTTCAGTAAAACCCCTTCCTCACAAAGCACTTAACATGGGTCTTGGATCTAAGCCTTGGTTTCAAAACAGGGTAACAGAGCCTCCCTCAAGTGGTTAGGTTTAAGTGAGTGGGTGGTATGTATATGTAAAATGCTTAGCAAAATGCTGATACATACAGCTCAAGTATCAGTAATTATTGTTACCATTATCTTTGTTAATGTGTTATTATTGTCATGGTGGAAAAGTCAATGCAGACTCAATTCCTGAAGAGATGTGCAACCTCAGGCAAAAAGTCTGGCCCATTCTTGATGGGGTAGTACTGCCTCCTAGTGGGTGGCTGAGCATTTTTTTTTTTTTTTTTTTTTTGATACTGGGTCTCACTGTCACCCAGGCTGGAGTGCAGTGATGCAATTACGGCTTACTGAAAACTTGATTTCCCAGACTCAAGCGGTCCTCCCACCTCAGCCTCCAGAGTAGCTGGGATAACAGGCACGTGCTACCACAACCGGCTGATTTTTTATTTTTAGTAGAGACAAGGTCTTGCTATGTTGCCCAGACTGACTCCTGAGCTCAAGCAATCCTCCCACCTCCGCCTCTTAAAGTGCTGAGATTTCAGGGATGAGCCAGTGTCCCCAGCCAATTTTTTTTTTTAAAAATGATTGTCACACTGGCCAGGAAGCTTAACTGGCTGTAGGGTGAAGAGGACAAAGATATTAAATGTCTGGCACACAAAGAATTGCCCATGCCCACAAGACTGAATCCGTTACAGGTATAAAACATAAGAAGTGCTTTAAATTTTTCAAAACCTGGCTGGGCGTGGTGGCTCACGCCTGTAATCCCAGCACTTTGGGAGGCCAAGGCAGGTGGATCACCTGAGGTCAGGAGTTCAAGACCAGCCTGATCAACATGGTGAAACCCCGTCTCTAGTAAAAATACAAAAAAATTAGCTAGGCATGGTGGCAGGTGCCTATAATCTCAGCTACTCGGGAGGCTGAGGCTGGAGAATCGCTGGAACCCAGGAGGCAGAGGTTGCAGCGAGCCAAGATCGCGCCATTGCACTCCAGCCCGGGTGATGGAGGGAGACTCCATCTTAAAAAAAAAAAAAAAAAAAAAATTCCAAAAGATGGGGAACTTAGTGCAAGGAAACATTATGTGCACATTTCACATACAGACATACCTCAGCTATACATGGGTTCAGTTCCAGACCACTTTAATAAAGCAGGTCACACAATTTGTTTCCCAGTGTATATAAAAGTTATGTTTACACTGTACCATAAGTGTGCAAAAGCATTATGTATTTTTAAATGTACAGGGGCTGGGCATGGTGGCTCATGCCTGTAATCCCAGCACTTTGAGAGGCCGAAACAAGTGGATGGCTTGACCCCAAGAGTTTGACACCAGCCTGGGCAACATGGTAAGACCCTGTCTCTAAAAAAAATACAGGCCAGACACAGTGGCTCATGCCTGTAATCCCAACACTTTGGGAGGCCGAGGCGGTTGGATTACCTGAAGTCAGGAGTTCGAGACCAGCCTGGCTAACATGGTGAAACCCCATTTCTACTAAAAATACAACAATTAGCAGGACATGGTGGTGGCTGCCTATAATCCCAGCTACCTGGGAGGCTGAGGCAGGAGAATCACTTGAATCCAGGAGGCAGAGGTTGCAGTGAGCCAAGATCACACACTGCACTCCAGCCTGCGCGACTGAATGAGACTCTGTCTCAAAAAAGATAAAAAAAAAAAAAAAAAAAAAAAAGCCAGGTGTGGTGGCTCACACCTGTAATCCCAGCACTTTTGGAGGCCGACGTGGGCAGATCACAAGGTCAGGAGATCAAGACCATCCTGGTGAAACCCCGTCTCTACTAAAAATACAAAAAACTAGCCAGGTGTGGCAGCGGGTGCCTGTAGTCCCAGCTACTTGGGAGTCTGAGGCAGGAGAATGGCATGAACTCGCAAGGCAGAGCTTGCAGCGAGCGGAGATCGTGCCACTGCACTCCAGCCTGGGTTATAGAGCAAGACTCTGCCTCAAAAAAAAAAAAAAAAAAAATTGCTAGGCATAGTTGTGTGAGCCTGTAGTCCCAGCTATTCAGGAGGTGAGGCAGGAGGATCACTTAAGCCCAGGAATGCTTACAATCGTATAAGCCTTCAGCCAGTCATAACCTTGCTGGTAGAGGGTCTTCCCTCAGTGTTGATGGCTGCTGACCAGGATTTCGGTTGCTGAAGGCTGGGATGGCTGTGGCAATTTCTTAAAATAAGACAATAATGAGACAAAAATAAGACAATAATGCACATTAACTGACTCTTCTTTTCACAAGATGTCTCTGTAGCATCTGATGCTATATGCATTTTACCCACAGTAGAACTTCTTTCAAAGTTGGAGTCAATGCTCTGAAACTCTGCCATTGCTCTTTCAACTAAGTTTATGCAATATTCTAAATCTTTTGTTGTCATTTCAACATATGAGCACAGCACCTTCAGCAATAGATTCCATCTCAAGAAACCAGTCTTCGCTCATCCACTGAAACAAGTCTTCATCCGTTCAAGTTTTATCATGAGATTACAGCAATTCGGTCACATCTGTAGGCTCCGTTTTTAGTTCTCTTGCTATTTTTTCCACCACATCTGTCATTACTTCCTCCACTGAAGTCTCGAACTTCCATGTGGGTTGGAATCAACTTCTTCCAAATTGCTAATGTTGATATTTTGACCACCTCCCACGAATCACAAGTATTGTTAATGACATGTAGAGCAGGGAATCCTTTCCAAAAGATTTTCAGTTTACTTTGCCCAGATCCATCAGAGGAATAAATATCTATAGCAGTATAGCCTTATGAAATGTGTTTCTTAATAAGACATGAAAGCTGAAATGACTCCTTGATCCATAGGCTGCAGAGTGGATGTTGTGTTTGCAGGTATGAAACCACTAATCTCCTTGTACATCTCCAGCAGAGCTCTTGGGGAACCAGGTGTATTGTCAATGAGCAGTAATACTTTGAAATAAATCTTTTTTGAGCAGGTCTCAACAGTAGGCTTAAAATATTCAGTAAACCTGGCTGGGTACAGTGGATGATGCCTGTAATCCTAGCACTTTGGAAGGCTGAGGCAGGCGGATCACTTGAGGTTAGGAGTTCAAGACCAGCCTTGCCAACATGGTGAAACCTCATCTCTACTGAAAATACAAAAAATTAGTCAGGTGTGGTGGCAAGCGCCTGTAATCCCAGCTACTTGGGAGGCTGAGGCAGGAGAATCACTTGAACCTGGGAGGCAGAGGTTGCAGTGAGCCAAGGTTGTGCCACTGCATTCCAGCCTGGGCGACAGAGCGAGACTCCGTCTGGAAAAAAAAAAAAAATCAATAAACCATGCTATAAACAGATGGGCTGTCATCCAGGCTTCGTTCCATTTATAGGGCATAGGCAGAGTAAATTTAGCACAATTGAGGGTCTTGAGAATTTCAGGACGATAAATAAGCATTGGCTTCCACCAGCTGCCTTAGTCCTCAACAAGAGTTAGCCTGGGTGGGGCGTGGAAGCTCCATGCCTGCAATTCCAGCACATTGGGAGGCCAGGGAGCCCAGGAGTTCAGGAGTTTGGAGAGATGGGGTCTCACCAGGCTGGTATCCTGGGCAACATGGTGAGGCCCCAGCTCTACAAAAAATTTTTACAAATCAGCCGGGCATGGTGGCATGTACCTGTGGTCCCAGCTACTCGGGAAGCTGAGGCAGGAGAATCGCTTGAGCCCAGGTTGAGCCGTGTTTGTGCCACTGCACTCCAGCCTAAGCCACAGAGCAAGACCCTGTCCCAAAAACAAAACAAAAACCAAGAGTTAAGACTGTCCTTTGAAGCTTTGAAACCAGGCATTGGCTTCTCTTTAGCTATGAAAAGTTCCAGATGGCATCTTGTTCCAATGGAAGGCTTTTTTCTACAATGAAGATGTTTAGTGTAGTCACCTTCATTAATTATCTTAGGTAGATCTTCTGGATAACTTGCAGCTTCTACATCAGCACTTGCTGCTTCACCTTGCACTTTTTGTTTTTTTGTTGTTGGTTTGCTTTTTTTTTTTGAGACAGTACTGCTCTGCCACCCAGACTGGAGTGCAATGGCATGATCTTGGTTCACTGCAACCTCTGCCTCCTGGGTTCAAGCAATTCTCCTGCCTTGGCCTCCCGAGTAGCTGAGATTACAGGTGTGCACCACCATGTCCGGCTAATTTTTGTATTTTTAGTAGAGATGGCATTTTGCCATATTGGCCAGGCTGCTCTCAAACTCCTGACCTCAGGTGATCTACCCACCTCAGCCTTCCAAAGTGCTGGGATTACAGGCGTGAGCCACTGCGCCCAACTCACCTTGCACTTTTTTATGTTACGGAAATGGCTTCTTTCCTTAAACCTCATGAACCAACCTCTGCTAGCTCCAAAGTTTTCTTCAATAAGGCTGTTTCACTTATTCATGTACTCACTGGAGTAGCACTTTTCACTTTCTTCAAGAAATTTTCCTCTGCATTCACAACTCAGCTGGCTATTTGGCAGAAGAGGCCTAGCTTTTGGTGTATCTAGGCTTTTGACATGCTTTCCTCACTAAGCTTACTCCTTTTCAACTTTTGATTCAGTGTGAGAGATGTGTCACTCTTCCTTTCATCTGAACACTTAAGAGGCCATTGTAGGGTTATTAATTAGCCTAATATCAATATTGTTTCTCAGGGAATAGGGAGGCCCGACGACAGAGTAGACGAGTAAAGCCTGGTTGGTGAAGCAGGCAGAACACACATTTATCTTTATTTTATTATTTTATTTTTGAGGTGGAGTCTCACTCTGTCACCGAGGCTGGAGTGCAGTGGCATGATCTAAGCTCACTGCAGCCTCCGCCTCCAGGGTTCAAGCAATTCTCCTGCCTCAGCCTCCAGAGTAGCTGGGACTACAGGCACCTGCCACCACACCCGGCTAATTTTTGTAATAACACACATATTTATCTATTCAGTTGACCATCTTATATTGGTGTGATTCACGGCACCCCCCACCACCCACAAATCACAATAGTAACATCAAAGATCACTTATCATCATAACAAGTATAGTAATAACCATGAAAAAGTTTGAGGCCAGGCATAATGGCTCACACATATAATCCCAACACTTTGGGAGGCGAGGGCAGGCAGACTGCTTGAGTCAAGGAACTTGAGACCAGCTTGGGCAACATGGTGAAACCCTGTCTCTAAAACAAATACGAAAAACCAGCTGGGTGTGGTGGTCTGTACCCATATCCTAGCTACTCAGGAGGCTGAGGTGGGAGGATCAATTGAACCTGGGAGGTTGAGGTTGCAGTGAGCAGAGATTGCATCACTACACTCCGGCCTGGGCAACAGGCTGAGGCTCTGTCTCAAAAAAAAAGTCTGAAATATTCCAGGAATTAACAAAATGTGACACAGAGATACAAAGTGAGCACGTGCTGTTGGAAAAATAATGCCAAAGACTTGCTTGATGCAGGGTTGCCACAAACCTTCAATTTGTGAAAACACAATTATCTTTGAAGTGCAAAAAAAGGAATGCCTGTATTAATCCTCATTAACTCCAAGATACGTACATCATTATACCACCCATGTTAAAACGGGAGTTATTTGACATAACTTTTAAGGCCCAGTTTATGTGTGAAAAATATCACACTTCCTCATTTTCTCCAGTTCAGCAGTCTGTTTGTCCTGCTATGTTATCCCCACTTCTCTTTGGCTTTTTTCTCCTATTACAGTCAAATAACTTTTCTATCATTACTTGCTGACTCGAGTCTCCACTGTGGTTTTCTACATGTGCCTCCACTCTTAATTTTCCCGTACACTCCGTAGGCACATGGAAGCACAAAATGGCTTCAAGTGGGTTCAAGCATCTGACTTACATCTTTTTTTTTTTTTTGAGATGGAGTCTCGCTCTGTCGCCCAGGCTGGAGTGCAGTGGCACAGTCTCAGCTCACTGCAACTTCCTTCCCCTCCTGGGTTCAAGCAATTCACTTGCCTCAACCTCCTGAGTAGCAGGGATTACAGGCGCCCACCATGCCCAGCTAGTTTTTGTATTTTTAGTAGAGACGGCGTTTTGCCATGTTGGCCAGGCTGATCTCAAACTACTGACCTCAGATGATCCACAAGCCTTGGCCTCCCAAAGTGCTGGGATTACAGGCCTGAGCCATCATGCCCCAGCCTCACTTACATCTTCTGGTACACTCATATCTGATATTTACATACAGAACGTTTATTTTATAAACTGCTTTTTGTGTATTTTTATATTATTGTTAAGGCTTTGCATTTCTATAATCCATATAGAAAATGGATTTCACTTCAGAAGAGCCAAGGGTCATTACCAAATTTTTTTTTTTTTTTTTTTTTTTTTTTACAAAAAAGGGGCCCACGTCTGATAAGTCAAGACCACTTTTCCTCTCTGAGCTTCTTGAGTAATGGGAGATAATTCCAATGTCACAAGGTTGATGGAAAAAAAGCATCATTCATGTGCTTGGCATCTATTAATTCTACTTCAGTTTTCTTCCTAGCTGGTTGTCTACTTTTTCTTTCCTACACCTTGCTCAGGGATATATCCCCAGTACTGGCAATATGAGTGTGTTTAACAAAGGAGCAAAGGAAAGCATTTTCTGGTGACAAGTCTCATCTGGCTGTTTGGTGACACCAAGGCACACGCCCGGGAAACTGGTAGTTTCTAGTCTGGCACCACAGCCTCTAGAGAAACAGAACTAGGTACCTTTCCCAGCAAGTTTATGGAGCAAAAACAGGGATGGGCTGGTATCAGGCAGCAGGGTCCCAGGCTGAGGGCAGAGATGTGGCTTGTTTCCTATCTAGGGATGCCTGGGGAGAATTAGGGTAAAAAGGCAAACAGCAGGTCAAGGTAGCTTATTTGGGCCAAGGTTGAAGACTGCAGCCTGAGACACACTTCCAGGTTGCCTTGGAGAATATTCCATCAAAGGACAGGCTCAAGTTTTTCTAGAAAAAAGGATGAATCAGAAGACAGGTGATTACAAAAGTTGTTCATCATGAATGCTCATTGGTTTACAGAAATAACATTGGTTAGTGATTGGCTATCCACTGTTGAATTTTAGGACGATGGCATTTTATGGCTACTTGGCGTCACAGTCTAGAACCCACATGGCAAGTGACTTCAAGAGGTAATTATTTACCTCAAGGAGGGATTGAAGACAGGACTGCTGTTAAATGCCTCTCTGGTCCTAATAATTTAAAAGGAATCACATTCCTCAGATTAAAGGGTGTTTTTCTTCCTTATGACAGACTGCATCAAAGTGACCAACTGCACTTCTGTGGGATCAGAAACAGACTTTAATCTTGACTGCCCAGGCAGGATTGCAGTGGCATGATCTCAGCTCACTGCAACTTCCGCCTCCCAGGTTCAAGCAATTCTCCTGCCTCAGCCTCCCCAGTAGCTGGGATTACAGGCGTGCTCCACCACGCCCAGCTAATTTTTTTTTTTTTTTTAGTAGAGATGGGGTTTTGCCATGTTGGTAAGGCTGGTCTCGAACTCCTGACCTCAAATGATCTGCCCGCCTGGGCTTCCCAAAGTGCTGGGATTACGAGCATGAGCCACCGTGCTCCAAGTGATTCCAATGTGCAGCAAAGTGGAGAGAAGACACCATGAATACCCTGTGAAGTATGTTGTTATCCCCCCACTTTTCAAACAAGGAAACTAAGGAAGTGATCTGCCCTCAGCACACAGCCAAAAAACAAAAATTTGAACTCAAGGCAGCCTAACTGGAAACACTGTTTTAAAACAGCTATCTAGCAGTGTTAACCCACGCCATCTTTCCTACCTGCCTATCCCTTCAGAATCCCCTTTCTTAACATATGCCCAAACTTGCCTATCCACAAATGTCCCTCTTGACCTTGGACCACTCGACTCAGTAGTCCCCCTTCCTCTTTGGAACTGGACAGATTCTTCGAAACTGGACAGATTCAAAAGTGGTTAAGGAGGAGCAAGTCAGTGGAAGCACACTCCCAGCAGGCAAATTAGGGTCATTTCTGCCTGCCCAGCACCCAAAGCAGCCATTCTTAAGCCATTAGCTGAGTGCTTACTGCATGCCAACACAAGCCTGCACAGAACACCTATTATTTACTGAGCAGTGTGCTATGCCCTGTGTTGACTGCTTTACTTGCATTACACTATATTCTTGATATTAACAATAGGGGATAGTTGTTTCCTATTATAACCATTTTACAGATGAGAAAAATGAAATCCCAAAGATTACACAACTGGCCCAAAGTCACAGAGCTGTAAGGAAGCAAGGATTCAAATCTGGGCTGCTGTTTCCAAGCCTGACAGCCTTAACATTACACTGCTCCCTATAATAAGCCCTGGATTTGCTGTTGAGGCACCAGAGCCCTTCTCTGCCACTGTGTCCCTGTGTGACCTTGAACAAATCCACTTTCTCATCTCTAAACATAGAATTTGGACTATCGATTCTGAAGCCCTTTCCAGTTTATCTACACCTAGTCCTGCAACCAAGTTTACAGTTTCAGCTCAATCACCACTGGGCTGCGAAGTTAGACAACTTGCCAAGCCCCTCTGAACTTAAATCTCTTCCTCAATAAATGGAGCTGCTCACATCAACCTTACTACTAACACCCTTTTCAATCATTTTTTCCCTGCCAACTGCTGTCATACCCAAGAGCTGGCACTGGTTCAGGTACCAGTCTTGGATGACACACAGAGTAAGTAAAAACCTTTCCTTCCATCCACTTCTGTTGAGAATTAATCAAAATTATTTGAGGAAAGGAATGGAGCTTTCTTCCAGGTCAACAGTTTGCCAGCTGCTGTAGAGAGCTTGTTTTTGTTTTTTGTTGTTTTTGAGACGGGGCCTCACTCTGTCACCCAGTCTGGAGTGCAGTGGCACAATCTGTGCTCACTGCAACCTCTACCTCCTGGGCTCAAAGCGATCCTCCCACCTCAGCCTCCTGAGTAGCTGGCACTACAAGCACATGCCACCATGCCCAGCTAATTTTTGTATTTTTTGTAGAGACGGGGTTTTGCCATGTTGCCCAGGTTGGTCTCCTGAGCTCAGGCAATCTACCTGCCTCAGGCTCCCAAAATGCTGGGAAGAAAAAGAGCTTTAATTACCAAATAAGTGATCACTTAAATTTGTCTACTTAACTTTGACCACTAGTTTTTCACCAACAACTCAGAAATAAGACACAACAGTCTCCTAACTTGGGCTATCATTTTGGTTTTTTTTGTTTTTTTTTTTTGAGACAGAGTCTCGCTCTGTCGCCCAGGCTGGAGTGCAGTGGCAGGATCTCAACTCACTGCAAGCTCCGCCTCCCGGGTTTACGCCATTCTCCTGTCTCAGCCTCCCGAGTAGCTGGGACTACAGGCGCCCGCCACCTCGCTCGGCTAGTTTTTTGTATTTTTTTAGTAGAGACGGGGTTTCACCGTGTTCGCCACGATGGTCTCGATCTCCTGACCTTGTGATCCGCCCGTCTCAGCCTCCCAAAGTGCTGGGATTACAGGCTTGAGCCACCGCGCCCGGCCAGGGCTATCATTTTGAAACAAAAGAGCTCATGAATCTCTGGAAAAAAAAAAAAAAAGAGAGAGAGAGAGAAAAGGTTTGTATACTTCTCTCTGTAAGACTGAAAGCTAACTTAAGTCTTCCCTGTTTGATGTTTACCAGTTCTCATCCAAAACTCAATACTCACCAATGTGTTGCCCTAGCATGTCCAACAGTTAAAACTAGAGTGGAAACCCAGGAGACTACTGTAGCAACAGCAGCTAGTTATAGCTTTCAATCATGCCCACGAGATTAGTAACATGGACAGACTGAAACAATGCCAACCGATCCACAAGCACAGCTTCATCTTCCCTGACACAGCAACATTGTTGTATTAAATTGTGCAGCCCTTTGGCATCCCTCAGGACACAGCTAGGCAGGCCTGTCAATAAACGTCTTGCCAGGCACAGTGGCTCACACCTGTAATCCCAGCACTTTGGGAGGCCAAGGCGGGTGGATCATAAACTCGGGAGTTCCAGACCAGCCTGGCTAACATAGTGAAACCCCATCTCTACTAAAAATACAAAAAATGGGTCGGGCACAGTGGCTCATGCCTGTAATCCCAGCACTTTGGGAGGCTGAGGTGGGCAGATCACCTGAGGTCGTCGGGAGTTCAAGACCAGCCTGACCAAGATGGAGAAACTCCGTCTCTACTAAAAATACAAAATTAGCCAGGCATGGTAGTGCATGTCTGTAATCCCAGCTACTTGGGAGGCCGAGGCAGGAGAATTACTTGAAGCTGGGAGGCGGAGGTTGCGGTAAGCCAAGATTGCGCCATTGCACTCCAGCTTGGGCAACAAGAGCAAAACTCCATCTCAAAAACACAAAAGTTGGCCGAGTGCAGTGGCTCATGCCAGTAATCCCAGTACTTTGGGAGGCTGAGGTGGGCAGATTGCGAGGTCAGGAGTTCAAGACCAGCCTGGCCAATGCGTTGAAACCCCATCTCCAATAAAAGTATTAAAAAAAATTAGCCGGGAGTGGTGGCACTTGCCTGTAGTCCCAGCTACTAGGGAGGCTGAGGCAGAAGAAATGCCTGAACCCGGGAGGCAGAGGTAGCAGTGAGCTAAGATCACATGACTTCACTCCAGCCAGGGCAGCAGAGAGAGACTCCATCTCAAAACACACACACACACAGTTAGCCGGGTGCCTGTAATTCCAGCTACTCGGGAGGCTGAGGCAGGAGAATCGCTTGAACCCAGGAGGTGGAGGTTGCAGGGAGCCAAGATCCTGCCATTGCACTCCATCCAGCCTGAGGCACAAGAGTGAAACTCCGTCTCAAAAAAAAAAAAAAAAAAAAAAACGGCCAAGTGCGGTGGCTCACGCCTGTAATCCCAACATGTTGGGAGGCTGAGGTAGGCGGATCACGAGATCAAGATCATACTGGCCAACATGGTGAAACTCCGTCTCTACTTAAAAAATTACAAAAAATTAGCTGGGTGTGGTGGCACGCACCTGCAGTCCCAGCTACTAGGGAGACTGAGGCAGGAGAATCGCTTGAACCGAGGAGATGGAGACTGCAGTGAGCCAGGATCACCACCACTGCACTTCAGTCTGGCAACAGAGCAAGACTCCATCGCAAAATAAAAAGAAAGAAAGAAACGTCTTAACTGACTGCTTAAACAATTACGGTACCTGCCCATATAATAGCATATACTATAGGTCTATACACTATATATACACCTTAGATTTACATGCTTCAGATGTATAAAAAGGAAGCTGAAGGATACAATGATTAGCATTTCTATCTGTATAAATACTTGCTCATCATAAATGCATAACTTCTAGAATACACAATTACAGATGAGTTGACATGAGAAAAATACACAAAAGTCTTAAGTTACCTTTATAAAAGACTGGAGGAGGTAATTATTTTCCAGTGTTTGTACAATTTTTTTACTATAAGCATGCTTTATAATTGAGAAGCCATGCTCTAAATCCTGACAATCAACAAGTGGCAACAAAATGGCATTTTATGATTGGGATGAGAAAGTTAAAATGTAATGGAACAGAAAACAAGGGTTTTGGAGTCAAGGCTGCCCTGGGTTCTAAATACAATCATTATTTATATTTAGTCGGACATGTAAGGCATATGGAACATTTTCTGCCCTTTTAACAGATAACCTCGGGCTGGGTGCGGTGGCTCACGCCTGTAATCCCGGCACCTTGGAAGGCGGGTGAATTGCTTGAGGCCAAGAGTCCAAGGACTAACCTGGCCAACATGGCAAAACCCTGTCTCTACTTAAAAAAACACCAGATACCTCTCAAGTGGTTCAACAGCACATATGAAAATGGCTCTACCAAAAAAAAAAAACCTTTATCATCAAAAAATAAAGAAAATGGCTCTCATTTGGCAGAAGTGGTGCGACATAGTTCCTTTCCTGACCACTCCAGCTGTCTTCACTGAAACGTCCAGCAACCTAAAAGGCAGATACTTTTTTTTTGGAGACGGAGTTGTTGCCTAGGCTGGAATGCAATGGCGCGATCTCAGCTCACTGCAACCTCCGCCTCCCAGGTTCAAGCGATTCTCCTGGCTCAGCCTCCCCACAGTAGCTGAGATTACAGGCATATGCCAACATGCCCGGCTAATTTTTTTTTTTTTTTAAGTAGAGATGGGGTTTCTCCATGTTGGTCAGGCTGTTCTCAAACTCCAGACCTCTGGTGATCCACCCACCTTGGCTTCCCAAAGTGCTCAGATTACAGGTGTGAGCCACAGCGCCTGGCCTAAGGTAGATCCTTTCAATGATTCTGTTCTTAGCCCTCTCCTTGTCAGCGTGTTCATACTCCAACTTGCAAAGCACGTGACCTCTTCAAACCTCACTCTTTGAGGCCAATTTCATGTCAAATGGATTGCTATATATTGCCAACCGAAATCTAACCAAGACTGCCAGCTCAATAAACCTTTGCTCATTAAACTCCGAGCAGCTAGAATGAGTGAGCCAGCTATTTCATCGATGCACTCTAATACTCCCAACTTCTTGGTTTTCCTGTTAGTATTAAAGCTGGACAAGTTATCTTAAACATGCTTGTTCAAGTACATGGCTGAAGGAAAGTAAAAAACCAATCAGATTTGGACCCACTTCAAACTCATGGCTTAAATAAACCATTTTACCGCAATCCTAGTGCAGTTTACATTCTCAATTGTTTCTGCCTCTAAATCCGTATTTCATGATTAAGGCATTTATTTCTTCCTCTTCACCTCAGATTCGTTAGTCTTTCCTTATCATTTGAATGTGAGCTCTGGAATTGGGATGGCCAGTTGCAGTGGCTCATGCCTATAATCCCAACACTTTGGGAAGCCAAGGCTGGAGGGGTCCTTGAGCGCAGCCTGGGCAACAGTGAAATATCATCTTACAAAAAACTGCCTGGGGCTGGGCGCAGTGGCTCACGCCTGTAATCCCAGCACTAAGGCCGAGGAGGGCAGATCATGAGGTCAAGACACCGAGACCATCCTGGCCAGCACGGTAAAACCCTGTCTCTACTAAAATACAAAAAAATTAGCTGGGCATGGTGGTGCGCACCTGTAGTCCCAGCTACTCAGGAGGCTGAGGCAGGGGAATTGCTTGAACCCGGGAGGTGGTGATTGCAGTAAGCCCAGATCATGTCACTGCACTCCAGCCTGGCGGCAGAGCGAGACTCCATCTCAAAAAAAACTAGCTGGGTGTGATGGCAAGCATCTGCCACCCAACTGCTCAGGAGGCTGAGGCTGGAGGATCACTAGAGCCCAAGAGGTTGAGGTTGCAGTGAGATATGATGGTGCCACTGCACTCCATCCAACCTGGGTGACAGAGCAATAATGTGCTTCAAAAATACAAAAATTAAAAAACTGGGGTGAGACGAGGCATGGTGGCTCATACCTATAATCACAGCTCTTTGGGAGGCCAAGGCAGACAGATAACTTGAGGTCAGGAGTTCCAGATCAGCCTGGCCAATAGGGTGAAACACCGTTCTCCACTAAAAACACAAAACTAGCCAGGCATGGCGGTTCATACCTGTAATCCCAGCTACTAGGGAGGCTGAGGCAGGATAATCACTTGAACCTGCGAAGCAGAGGTTGCAGTGGGCTGACATCACACCACTGCACTCCAGGCTGGGTGACAGAGACTCCCTCTCAAAACCAACCAACCAACAACAACAACAAAAAAACTGGGGTGAAAATGAATTGCTAAAGGTCAACAGCCCAAACTTGCACTCCAGTCAAACACAAATATTATGCTTTTATTTCTAGATATTGAGCTGTTGTTATGATTTATCACCGTATCCCATTCCTCACTAAGTGGCTTGTGTCATGGTCTTTTGACATGTGAGAGAGAAAAATATGAAAAAATTGAATGACAAATCAACAATTTGTATTTATAAAATACTTTCATTGAAAACATAACATGGGTAGTGTTATCTAAACTAAAAATAAATGTAATTATGAGATTCTGGTGGCAGCCAGCCAGTTGGATGAGGTTTTTAAAAGTTACCAGCTGCCTGAACTTAAGATTTAGAATTGTTTCCCAAAGGAGTTATTCTTTCAAAAATGAAACTTCTAGGCCGGGCGCGGTGGCTTATGCCTGTAATCCCAGCACTTTGGGAGGCCGAGGCAGGCAGATCACTTGAGATCAGGAGTTCAAGACCAGCCTGGCCAACACGGTGAAACCCTGGCTCTACTAAAAATACAAAAATTAGCTGGGCGTGGTGGCACGCGCCTATAGTCCCAGCTACTCGGGAGGCTGAGGCAGGAGAATCACTTGAACCCACAAGGCAACAGTGGCAGTGAGCCGAGATCAAGACACTGCACTCCAGCCTGGGCAACAGACTCCAACTCAAAAAAAAAAAATTAAGTAAAAAATAAATGTCTATGTCTCAAGACTTATACTTTTTTTTTTTAAATACTCGAAGATTTCCTTCTCCAAATGACCAATATAAATTGCACATCTCCACCCCACCCCCTCCCACCGCTGCCCTGCTCCAGGCAGCATTAGGCAACAACTTCAACAACATTCCCCTTAGCTTGACATTTTGGGGCTTTGTGAGCAAATAAAAAAACAGTAAACAATGCTAACTTGGCCAGGGCAAGGTGACTCAGGCCTGTAATTCCAGCACTTTGGGAGGCTGAGGCAGAAAGATAGCTTGAGGAGTTCCAGACCAGCCTGGGAAACATAACCACATTTCTTAAAAAACATTTTTTTTTTAATTAGCTGGGCACGGTGGTGTCTGACTATAGTCCTAGCTGCTTGGGAGACTTGAGGTGGGAGGAATGCTTGAGCCCAAGAGGCCAAGGCTGCAGTAAGCCATGGCAACACTGGTCTCAAAAAACAAAACACAAACAAGAATGCTAACTTGCCCCAGATGAAATCTGAATGAGGCATATACTGAAACAAAGGTGCCCAACCACAAATTATCAAGGCTTTCAAAAGCGGACTCCAACCTATAGACTTTTCCGGAAGGTTTAACTTTGCCCTGTAAATAGTCTCCATCTCGGGACCTTCCAAATGATTAGGGAGAAGTATCAATGTTTTGATATTTTCATTTGCTCAAGACACATGTAATAACTTACAGTGAGGCACTACATGGCCATATTCTACATCTTTTGTAGTAAAACCACCATACAATGCCTTACATTAGAAATGAGGAAGAACTAAAGATTAAAAAAGCAATGTTGGTGGAGTTCCAGTTCCATCGGCTCCCACCCGGGCCATCCTGCTGCCTTAGCCGCTGCTCCTCCCCAGGATGCGGGCAGGGGGCCTTTCTCCCACTCCCCCCACACCCATTTCTGAGTAGCAACAGGGGTTGGAGGCTTATTTTATGGGGTAGGGGGCCGCTGGTTGGCGAAGACTGTCAGAGGAAGAGTGGGAGGATGAAGCCAGTGCGTGGCGGAGACCCGCCAGATGTTGATGCCTAAGAACCAGATTGCCATTTATGAACTTTTTTAAGGAGAGAGTCATGGTGGCCAAGAAGGATGTCCACATGCCTAAGCACCCGGAGCTGGCAGACAAAAATGTGCCCAACCTTCATGTCATGAAGGCCATGCAGTCTCTCAAGTCCAAGGCTATGTGAAGGAACAGTTTGCCTGGAGACATTTCTACTGGTACCTTACCAATGAGGGTATCTCCGTGGTTACCTTCATCTGCCCCCGGAGATTGTGCCTGCCACCCTATGCCATAGCTGTCCACAGACTGGCAGGCCTCGGCCTAAAGGTCTGGAGGGTGAGCAACCTGCAAGACTCACAAGAGGGGAAGCTGAGAGAGATACCTACAGAAGGAGTGCTGTGCCACCTGGTGCCGACAAGAAAGCCGAGGCTGGGGCTGGGTCAGCAACCGAACTCTCAGTTTAGAGGCAGATTTGGTCATGGACCACGTGGTCGGCCACCTCAGTAACATTGGAGAGGATTCTTTTGCATTGAACAAACTTACAGCCAAAAAAAAAAAAAGCAATGTTTTGCACATATATTTCATGTGTTAGTTTAGGAAATCATTTTTGGTACCTTCATCAAATCCATAGAAAACATGATACTAAATGAGAATCTAAATACTGTATTATGAAGTACTACAGTCCAACAAGGGGAAAGTTGCATGGACAAAACTAAGCAATTATACTAGGCTAACCAAATCAAATTTCTTTCTCTTTTTTTTTGGAGACGGAGTTTCACTTTCACTCAGGCTGGAGTGAAGTGGCTAGATCTCAGCTCACGGCAACCTCCAACCACCAGGAACAGCGCTTCTCCTGCCTCAGCCTCCCAAGTGGCTGGGATTATAGGCGCCTGCCACCACGCCTGGCTAATTTTTTTAAGTAGAAACAGGATTTCACCACGTTGACCAGGCTGGTCTCTAACTCCTGACCACAAGTGATCCGCCTGCCTCAACCTCCTAGAGTATGGTGATTACAGGCATGAGCCATCGTGTTCAGTCAAAACAAATTTCAACGATCTTGGTCTCAGAACCTTAAGGGGTCTACAGCTGCATTCTCTTCAGGTACCCAATGAATCCTTAATAAAACAGGATGAAAAAAATTAGTGTGGACATATAAAATCAAATTCAACACTACTGGATTATTTAGTGAAAAATATACTTCCAACCCAGTTTTTCTTCAGTAACTTTAATTAGAAATCTTTCTCGAAAAGATGGAAAACCAGAAGGCAACAATCTGGCAATACAAAAATATACAACTATAAGAGATTACCACCAACTAGATATGACAACTAAATCTCATTCAGAACTCTGAAAACATACTTGGACAATATGCTAAACTAGTGGTTCTCACATCACCACGAGTATTTATCATGTAGAACTCCTCAAAATTACACAAGGTTAGGTCACCCTGAAAAACTAAGTCAATGAGCCAGGAGTCTGGCTCTATCTATTCTGAAATACCTCTTCAATCCAACAAAATTCCTAATTAAGCAGCACTGTACTAAAATCTATAGTAATAACCTGGATTTCCCACTCACATACGTGTTTGAGTGAGAGCGACTGACTGCAGTCTAACAGGGTGGGGGTGTCGTGGACATTGACAGATCACATGTTTGTAAGGATCTCTAAGATACTCATATGGTAGATACAGGGTACCTGTGCTTGGTCAACTACAACTTCCTGATTTTCAACTTTCTGCGAAAGACGTGGGAGGTCAGAAGCAACCCACAATAAACTGTGAACCAGATCAAGCTAAATATTCCTTAAAAAAGAAGAAAAATTGAAATGTAAATCTTGCCATGCTGGGCCGACTGGCCTCAAACTCCTGGCTTCAAGAGATCCTCGTGCCCGCCCTAGCCTCCCAAAGTGCTAGGAATTACAAGCATGAGCCACCACGTCCAGTCAGTATCTTTGAAAACGTAACCAACTATAATCCTTAATGTTTCTTTACATTGCCATCAAGTATTAATAATAATGATTTCTAGTGAACACCTTAATCCTTAAACCACAGGTCTGAGTTGTTTTGTGATTTCTTTCAGTTTTACACTCAACCCAGAATATGGACAAGACTGGTTAGTGTGACCTATTATTTTTGAAATTACAGGAACTTTAAAACTTCCAAAGAGCCACAATCTAAATGTGCAATTCAAAGCTTTAACAATTTCCATGTTCTAAAGTTTTTAAGTCTTGAGGTTGTGCTAGGGCTTCTAGTTAAAGTAACTGCAAACTGGGACTGTAAGTCACTTAAGTCAGGGTAACTCCCTGGTAGTCACTTTTATTTCAGGTTCTGTATTATTCCTCTTAGCCATATTATACCCATAACTAACTGTCCTTTTTACAGAAACCCTTCCAATTTAAGAGCCTGCATATTTTGGGCATATAGTTCCAAAAAATGCCCATGTAAGTTGTCCATTTATAAGAGCAACGTAATTGACATATTGCGTGGCTTCCGTAACTTCTTAGCTATCTTGCGTTGTTCCTAACAGGAACAGTTTTTAGGCTATGTGGGAATACTGAAAGATAAAATGCCCAATGCCAGAGTTCGCAGTATATCAACAGGCAGTCTGAAAAGTGTCTTTCTTGAACATGCTTTCACTCAGGCTGGAGTGAAGTGGCTAGATCTCAGCTCTTAAAGTTAACATGCTTAACTTCAAGGCTGAATCTTCCTGACACCAATTCAACCCGCGAGATTTGTGTAAAAGGTGGAAATAATTTAATAATTTGTTTAGGCCATATATCTTAATATATTCATATAGCTTGAACTCTTAATGCAATGACTTATCTTTCATATTTAAGACAGTCAATACAGCATAATCCAAAACTATCTTGAAAGAGCATATGTAAGGAAACTAAGCCACAAGACTGTTGCATTATGATTTAATCTAATTGCACAAAAATTTGAAATTACAACTCCTCCCATTTTCTAAGAGGAAGGTTATGCATGCCTCCATATTCAATTCTGCACTGTTACATTTGAACCGTATTGTGAACTTTACATCATGATGGATCAGCTTAGAATTCCCATGCAACACCTCAAATTAAAAAATGGAAGCAATTTTTAGACCTGTGGAAAGTTTTCATGCTAAAGATAAAAACCATTGTTAATGGGCAATTTACTTTGTGTTTAAGTACCAGGTTGCTGCTATACTTTAAAATGTTGGTCACTAAATAACATGGACCCTGAACTGGCTTCTACTCCTTTAAAAAAAAAAAAAAGTGTTAACTATCACTTAGGTGACATCTATATTCCCTTCACTTCAGAAGACTAATCCATAGTGCCTCAGCTGTGTTTCTTATAAAATAAGAATCATGTAACCAACTGCTTCCCATGGGATAAGAACAATGGTTAACAGTGGGTTCAACTGACTATTACACCATTATGCTAATATTTTATTAATTCAAAAGCACTTTACAAGAAAATATAAGTATGGCTTCCAATAGGAATGTTATATACCTGGACTTGGTACCAAGCTCACAGATTTGAGTTTGCAAGGAAAAACAGGCTTTCAAGTTAAACAACAATTTGTAACCAAAACTTTAATCCCAAGGATTCTCACAAAACATATTACAAATGACAGCATGAAAAAAAATCTCGCACAGTAACTCAAAGTTCGGCTCTACAATGTACCCTTAAACTGGCAGGACATTTTTTGAAATCTCAAATTTGCACATAAAGAATGTCACGAACAGCCATGTATCCATATACAGCAATCAAATAAGGAACTTATGACCTAAAGCAAAGGTAAACTTTCTTGAATAACAGATTCTATACCAACTAGGCAACCTCTGCCCAGGATGAAAGTTGGATTTTTCAAAAACCTCTAATTTAATAGTTCAGCGTTTCTTTTTACCTGATGGCTTGTGTTTCACAGCAGTTTTTAAAGACTGCTTATTCAACTGCAGCTGCATCCTATATCCCAGCTATGGAAAAAAAGTAAATCTTAGTTTTTTTGCCAGTTGTTTCTGTATTAAAAAAAAAAAAAATCAGACTTCTGCTGGGCAGGTTTAGAGGTTTATTATCAGTCTATGCATAACTAAAGTTCAAAGCAAATTCAATTTTGCTTAAGGGAACATTGTAAAGTAACAATTCTTGGTATTACATGCCTCATATGATCCATTTCAAACCATAGAGAATCACACCTTTGTGTCACTGTTTCAAGAGACAAACAGATTTTGAACAGCTAAAACATCTTAAAAATGCACCAAGCTTATGAAGTCTCAAACAAAACTTGAATTTCCTGTACATACTCCCGTCAAATGAAGTAATTTCCTGTACACCACTTCTCTTGCAAACTGTCTTCTACTTCCTTTCATTTGACCTAGATCGGCTAAAAAAACAGAAAACAAAACATTACATTTGTAACTTGGTGACACTTAGTGACGTATCAAAAGACTTTTAAAGTAAAAAATTTATGGCTTACAAAAAAGGTCTTAGCATACTATGTATACAAACTCTTAAATATAAGTTATCTTAAGATCTTACCTACGAGACCTAGAGAAGGATCGGGACGGCTTGTGATTTCTCTCCCGAGACAGCGATCTCTCTCTTCTCCTATCTCTAGAAAGGGACCTAAACGAGAGAAAACACATTAGGACCAATGAGGTATGGTAAAATTATACATAAATATTCTCTTTATCTGGCATGGTGGCTCACGCCAATAATTCCAATGTTTTGGGAGGCAGAGGCAGGAAGCTCACTTGAAGCCAAGAATTTGAGAACAGAGTGGACAACAAAGTGAGATCCCATCTCCACAAAAAATAAATTAGCCAGGTGTGACAGTATGTGCCTGTAGTCTGAGCTACTCAGGAGACTGAAGAGGTAGGATCACTCCAAGGACAGGAGTTAAAGGACACAGTGAGCTATAATCACACCACTGCACTCCAGCCTGGGTGACAGACCCTCTTTTTTAAAAAAACTAAATACTTTCTAAAAAGTCTTTGAAAACTCAAAGAAAAGTGACTCATCCTTACAATCTGATTCACTATTAAAGCCAAGGTTTATTCCCATTAACCAAGCCATCTGGAAAAGTTTAAGAACAGCAGAAACACTGCCATTTCTAAGAATGTAGCCAAAAAAGGTAGTCGTTTACCTGCTTCGGCTGCGAGAGAAGCTTCTCCTTCTTGGAGATCTAAAAGCAGAAACGGGAAAATTAGGCTCATCATCAATTAGTATTTATGGCGTGAGGCATTTCCCAACTTTTCAATCTCACTGTTGGGCCCAGTGAATGTGCCGAAGAACTGGCACCCATCGTCCAAAAAAAAAAAAGAAAAGAAAAAAAAGGCACAGAAGGATTAAGGAACAAAAAGCTCAAGTGAAAAGCAGGTATTCCAACCATGGATTCACTTTAACAAAGAATGCTTCACAGCAGATCTGTCCAATGCAAAACTTCATGTCAAACTAACCTCACTACCCAAACACCACACCAAAATATAGTCCCACAAGTAGTTCCAAAAACAGTACCATAAACCAGTATTTGGAACCCATGCAAACCTGTAAGTCCATGACAAGACTTAGGTACCAGGTGGATAGTGTAATCTTGTGAAAACGCGGTAGGTGTAAATATTGATGCCATTAAGTGGTACATTAGAACTGCATTTGTGATCGTCACATTTAAGAGTGTGTTTAGGCTTACCAAAATTACCTTAGCTTGGCCCACACTTCAACCCCAAAATTTTAAATTTTGAAACTGTTAGTAAAACCATTTAAAGGTGATAGGATTCAACAAATTTTTGCCAGAAAAGAAAGCTAATCTGTTAGAGATATTAAAATTTTTTAGTTTGGCATCTCGCACATGCAAATAAGTTTCACTTGAAGGTCTAGTTACATTACGAGTTCCCTATCACCCTTAAAAGTTTTTCAAGCAATATATATGTACGTTACCATTCAATTATGCACAGCCAGCCTTTGATCCAGAAAAAAGAATTACTTTAAGCCGCTTACTCCTTATTTTAACCAGCAGTAAACTGTATAAGCAGGAAAAACTTACTAGTTTTGGGTTTCAACAAGCTAGAAATGGTGAGGTGAGGCTGCCGGACTGACGGCCAGGAAGAATTTGCTGAAAAGGTTTTGCCAGATGTTGCGTTGGATTTAGTTGGTTGGCGAAGGGGGTGTTGTGGATTTTTCCTGCTTTTTTGTTAGCCGAAGGCTGCTGCTGTAGTTGTTGTGAAGACATTTGGTAAATAAACAGCTGAGCTGATTGGCCAGGAATGTGTGGGCGGTCGAGGTGGCTGCTGCCGATTTGGTTAAGGTTGGAGAGAAGGCTGAGAGAAAACAGCATGCTCGGGAACCAAAGGGCGGTGCAACCTGACGACTGGCCAGCCTGGGTCATGTGAAACGACACCAGCCAAGCTGAATGGGGCGCGCTGGTCACATGACGCTGAAAGGGCTAGTTGACTGGCTAATGCAGATTCAGAGGGTGGTGAGAAGAGACATGATGGTGACTCTGTAACGGGGTTCATTTTTATTAATAGATGGACCAAAAAGCACAAAAAAAAATGAAAAACAAGCCATCAGTACAACCATCTATTAGCTAACAAATACTCTTTATTATGATGGGCAACAGTGTGCTGTTGTTTTTCAAAATAGCAAAAGGGGCAAGATTTTGAACTCCTGTCTCCTAGAAGGACTCCACTCACCTGTAAGAGGTAAATTTAGTCCTATAGAAACTATTTTGGAGGTCTGAGGAGATGTGGAGTTAGCAACCAGACAATACTGCCTGGTCCAAGAATGATGCCATTTTCAATTATAAAAAAACTGAATTTTCTCCTATTTGGGATTGAAGAACAGATGACTGGGATTACTTCTTTTTTAGCCCCCTTTATTGGTCAGTGACTTAAGTTAGTTTCAGAATGATTTCTACTTTACCAGTTGTAACATTAAAACAGCTGCCTGTTTGATAAATATTACAATTGTGCTAGTAGTAGAAAACACAAATTTGTGAAGAGCTAGAGTTGAATGTAATGTTTGTCATTATGGAGCCAAGAAATGGAAAAAGGCCTAAATTGAAGTATAAGGGAAGATTTGGAAAGATGCAACTAGAAAGATGAACTAGAAGACAGATCCAAGATAGAAGTTACTGACTACCAACATGAACAGTGACCTAAAGACAAAAGCCAACACTCAGCACAACTCACATACCCCAAACTACACCCAACAAATGTTTCATAGAAACCTCCGATTCTTCCAAAGTTTAAAACCCACCAACAAACTTTTAAGAGAAATACCTGCTCCTACTAGCTACTCCATTACACCAATACCTCTAAACAAGCTTTCTCTCAAGTACCTGCGACGAGGTGGAGGACTCCTCCTACGATAATCATCTCGAGGGCGACGACCCCAAGAAGGAGGTGGGCCACGATTTCTACTTCTTTTTTCACCATTCGACAGTTCCACTCTTACACGGCAGCCACATAGTGTTCTGAGGAAGCAAAGATATTAAACTTAAAACAGCCTAAGTTTCTGACATGTATATTAAAGCCAAAAGTACTCCCAGTTGGCTATTCTGCAAAGAACACATCTGAGTGTGTGTGAAATTTAATACCAAATTTCTAGCTCCCTTATTTTTACTAACATCAAGTGAGCTTTGGCCGGGCACAGTGGTACACGCCTGTAATCCCAACACTTTGTGAGGCCAAGGTAGGCGGATCACTAGGTCAAGAGTTCGATACCATCCTGGCCAACATGGTGAAACCCTGGCTCTACTAAAAATACAAAAAATAGCCAGGTGTGGTGGCACATGCCTGTAATCCCAGCTACTCAGGAGGCTGAGGCAGGAGAATCACTCAAACCCAGTAAGCAGAGGTTGCAGTGAGCCAAGATCATGCCACTGCACTCCAGCCTGGGGGACAGAGCAAGACTATGTCTTGAAAAACAAAATAAGTTTGTTTCCCAGTTTCAAATTAAAATTTCAATTAATTTCAAATTAAACAATTAAATAGGATCTTCTAAAGTACCAATTCACAAGGAAGCCAACTTCTATTTTATCGCCTAATTGTTAGAGCCAGTCTGACTACTGAGCTCAATATTAATTTGTTAACAGTTGCAATTTAAGTGTGAAGATCCATTTATCCTTGAAAAACAAGTTCTTCTGTATCTTCATTATGACTTCTTCCTTTGAGGTCCCAGCATTTATTTCAGTTATTTGTCAGGCTATATCGGTCTCCCCCCCGCCCAACTCCAGGCAAAAAAATGGGCTCAAGACAAGACAACCATTTTGGCCATTTTACAGTACCCTCTCCCCTCAATAGTCAGCACAGAACAAATTACAGCTGTGGCCAGGTGAGGTGGCTCACTCCTGTAATACCAGCACTCAGACAGACTAAGGTAGGAGGATGGCTTGAGCCCAGGAGCTTGAAGTCAGCCTGGGCAACACAGACCGCCATCTGTATTATTTTTTAAATAATATACATTAAAAAAAAAAAGAAATTATAGCTCAGAGTAGTAGAAAAGACCATTACTTCTCACCCTTCATACAACCAGTCATTAAATTTAGATAAGCTATCATATTTGGACAGTGATTGGGAAGAGGTGAGCCCTGGAAAACTCTACTACGACCTGTTTGAATTGACCAAACTTTCATGCAGCTTTACAGTGAACACTCAGACCCTTTTTCCCATTATATTTCCAAAGATGAGGAAAGGGGGGAGGGGGCATAGAGGTCAATACTCCGGCCTTACTTAGCCAGGTAACAGGACACTATTAACACAAAGGGAAATAGTAACTGATTCACTTTCTGGAATAAGTATTTCAAACACATAAAAGTAAAGATACAACAAACCCGTGTAACCATTTTGTGAACAAATTTTTAAACAAGTATCAGTTCACAACTACTCTTAAAAATATTTGATCCTGGCTGGGCACAGTGGCTCACACCTCTAATTCCAGCACTTTGGGAGAGAGACTGAGGCAGGCAGACCACCTGAGGTCGGGAGTTCGAGACCTGCCTGGTCAACATGGTGAAACCCCATCTTTGCTAGAAACACAAAAATCTGCCCCGCATAATGGCACACGCCTGTAGTCCCAGTTACTCAGGAGGCTGAGGCAGGAGAATCACCTGAACCCGGGAGGCGGAGGCTGCGGTGAGCCGAGATCGTACCACTGCACTCCAGCCCAGGTGACAGAGCAAGACTCATCTCAAAAAAAAAAAAAAAAAAAAAAATCCCAATTTTATCTAAAGATACAATTGGCCAGTGATTGGAAAAGCCAGATCTAAGAGCCACATATCCTGTAGATTTTAAATATGAAAAACACAAGCAATACATTTGTATCAATTTAAATTACCTTCCATCTAGCTCTCGGACCGCATCAGCTGCATCTCGGGGATCTTCAAATTCAACAAAAGCAAAGCCGGGTGGGTTTCTAGCAACCCACACACTTCGGAGTGGTCCATAGTAGCCAAAAGCCCGTTCCAATTCGGTCTTGTTACCATTGTTTCCAAGATTGCCTACATAAACCTTACAGTCCAATGGACAGGAATCACGATGCATTTCTGTAATGAAAAATACCAAAAATATTCATTTATCTAAACATCTACAGTTAAAACCACAGATCCTTAGAAAGAATTCCATTAGGGTGCACAAAAGAGTTTAAGGTAGCATGTAAAGAGAAAAAAAACTTAATTCCAAAATGCTAGAAACCAAACAAGAAATGTTACTGCTAAGCCCCCGTTCCCTCCTAACTTTTACTCTCCTAACCCTCAGGAAGCCAGCAATTAGTGAAGAAAAAAACAGCTTCCTTGGAACGTGAGAACACTGGAGGAGCATTTACCATCATCTGGGCAGTGAGTTAAAGACTTAACCTGTTACTTGATTTAATCCCCAAAATAAAGCATTTCTAGAAAAGTATAAAAGAGTTCTGTTGGGGACTCAAAACCAAATACAACAATGATGAAGAAAGCTAGTCCTTAAGGTTACACTACCAGGAAAGGGATTCAAAGTGCCTACATAAGCCAAAATTTATCAGCTTTAATAAAAGTTAAGGCCAACTTTTCATTTAAAAAAAAAAAATGCCCATGGACCGGGCTCACGCCTGTAATCCCAGCACTTTTGGGAAGCCGAGGCAGGCGGATCACGAGGTCAGGAGTTCAAGACCAGCCTAGCCAATATGGTGAAACTCCGTCTCAACTAAAAACACAGAAATTAGCCGGGCATGGTGGCGCACACCTGAAGTCCCAGCTACTCGGGAGGCTGAGGCAGAACAATCGCTTGAACCCGGGAAGTGGAGGTGGCAGTGAACCAGATCGTGCCACTGCACTCCAGTCTGGGCGACAGAGCGAGATTCCATCGTCAAAAAAGTAAAAATAAATAAATGCATGCCTATTTTGGTCATTTGGAATCATAGGAACAAGGCTACTATCACATGTCATTAAATAGACCAAAGTCTTATGCAGTAAAAATTTCTCAAGCAACGAGACCAACTTTCCAGTTTTGTTTTTTTTTTTAATGTAAGCTCATAGCAGCACTTATTCACAGTAGCCAAAAGGTGTTAACCCAAATGTCCATCAACAGAAACGGATAAGCAAAATGTGGTATAGATATAAAATGAGTATTGTTCAGAATGATGTACTGACAAATGCTCCAACGTTGGAAAATCTTGAAAACATTACGCTAAAAAAGCCAGACATAAAAATACACGATTTCATAAATACTAAATATCTAAAATAGCTAAGTTCAGAGAGAGATTAGTGGTGGCTAGTGACCGGAGGAAGTGGGACAGGGAAACTGGGAGTAAGGGCTCAATGGGTAGGAGTCTCCTGGGGGCGGGGGGGGGGTGACGGAAATGTTTTGGAACTACGTGTAAGTGATGATTACACAACACTGATTATACTAAATACCACTTTAAGATAATTTCACTTTAATATAAAATTACAAAGAGGTATTTGCTACTCAAAAATTCACTGCACTTTGGGGACTTGTTTTTCCTTGGCGGACCTACATTTGATAAAGCTTTATTACTCAGTCGTCACTTCGGCGATGAATCTGATAAACTTGTAGACCAGTTTCAATTACCTAAAAACCATATACTCAATAATTCAGCTGAAGTGCTTTCCATAAACACGACGTTCTTCTTCCTCTGGGCTTGTCTAATTAAAATATCCAGTCCAGACACATCCTACTTGCTGTGACCACACCCTGTGCCCAAGAGTTATAAGATCAAACCACTGGTGAAAATTTTTAAAACCACTGCTGGCACCTGTCTTAAGCCTACATTTTAATGGGAGGCGGCTGAAAGAACGAATCTTAAGTTCAAGGAAGATCGTTCGGTCTTAGAAAAAAGTGATCAGATTCAGGCTGCAAAAACTGAAACTACATGAAAGTAAAGGTGATTATGGGGGCCATTTAACACGAACTAAAAGGTGCAGTCTTGGTTAGTGACTTTACAAAAGCATTCCGAGAAGCTTCCCAATTAAATGAGGGACCAAAAAAAAAAAGGCGCCATAAAAATAAAAAGGCCGCGACCTGGAATACAACTCGGCTACCGGCTCCCCTTTGTGGTTCCCAACTCCCGGGTAACCCCCTATCCTGGCTCATCACCCACTGAGGAATATAAACACCTCCACCTCAAGACTAGGAAACCCTCTGATGGGCCGGGAACCCCCGCCACCGCCCCGTGCTGAACGTCACAAAATGGCGGCGGCGCCTCTTTGTCTCAATCTGGCGCCGCCATTGGGCCTGGCTCCTCCTTGGTACGGTTAAATTCCACTTCCACCTCACTCCCTCTTTCGCTGGTCTCTTACCGAGATCTAGAGTTAAGAAATGCGGCGGCTCAAATCTACACGCTCCGATGGGTCTTCCAGCTTTTCTCCGGCCCAACACCCAGCAATGCTCTCGCTCACCCGGCGTCCACGAAATGGCGGACCACCGCCTTCTCCTCGCCTTTATTTATACGCCATACTGGAATCACATGATTGGACGGACTCGCCCAATGAGAAGCAGAAGAGGCCGTGACGCTACAAACGCAGCGAGAGCCGCGGTTGCTGGGAGCGCGCTCTGGCGGTTTCACCAGGTGGGTGGAGAAGTGCGCCGGCGCGCGCTCGTTGTAGCAGGCCTGGCGCTCTCTCGAGCGTACTTCCCGGTCTGTCGACCTTAAAGTTACCCACAGACCCCTCTTCCTCACCTCCAAATGGGCTGGGACTTCATAAACAGCACCGTCCCCGTCACGCCCAAACACTAATAGGAGCCGTTGGCTCCTAACAAGATTAAGAGATGAATTAAGTGCTTCACCCTTGTGAGCGGTTAGGCTGGAACTAAGAGCATCGCGTTTACAAACAGGTCACGGAGCTGTTAGTGACCCAGCTGGCACCAGACTGTGGCCGCCTAGATTCCACCCTGAAGGAAAATCCTGGTTTGGAAAGTTTGCCCAACTCTTGCTGGTTTCTCGCCTCTCACGCAAACTTGCAGGACTTGGCGCTGACAGCAAAGGAGACCGGTCAGGTGACCTGGAAACTATCACCTTTAGCAAACACCGGGAAAAGGAAGTTTCTGAAGAAGACTGAATGTAGATTGTGGGTCCCCAAGCGAATGCCCGGAGGGGTATCTCGGGCCTTTCTCCTAGCAGCTCTTGCACTGCCTGGCATGTATTTTGTTCGGACCACTTCCCTTAGGAAGACAGAGCCACAAGAATAATTAACTCTAAGGGGAGAGAGACTGTGATTAGCTTAGAAAAATCACCAAGGACCGGGCGCCGGGCTCACGCCTGTAATCCCAGCACTTTGGGAGGCCGAGGCAGGCGGATCACTTGAGGTCAAGAGTTCAAAACCAGCCTGGCCAACATGGTCAAGAGTTCAAAACCAGCCTGGCCAACATGGTGAAATCCCGTCTCTACTAAAAATACAAATATTGGGCGGGCGTGGTGGCGGGTGCCTGTAATCCCAGCTACTTGGGAGGCTGAGAGCAGAAGAATCCCTTGAACCCAGGAGGTGGAGGTTGCTGTGAGCTGAGATCCTCCCACAGCACTCCAGCCTGGGCCACAGAGCGAGACTTCGTGTCAAAAAAAAAGGAAGAAAATAAAAATCACCAAGATTTCCCGAACAGTTCAGCTAGTCTCCTGCCCCCAAATATACCCCCACCCTAAACCCCTTTCAGTCTAGTCTGACGTATTGCTAAATTTACTTGTTATATCTGCTCTAAAAAAAATGAGAAAAAGGCTGGGTGTGATGGTTCACGCCTGTAATCCCAGCATTTTGGGAAGCCAAGGCAGGCCCATCCCCTGAGGTCAGGAGTTCAAGACCAGCCTGGCCAATATGGTGAAACCCCATCTCTACTAAAAACACAAAAATTAGTCCGGCGTGGTGGCACGCACCTGTAATCCCAGCTACTCAGGAGGCTGAGAGAGAATTGTTTGAACCCAAAAGGCAGAGGTTGCAGTGAGTTGAGATCATTCCATTGCACTCCAGCCTGGGTGACAGAGCGAGACTCCGTCTCAAAAAAAAAGAGAGAGAAAAAGAACCTGTGTTTTTATTTATTCCCTCTTAGCTGAAAGATATGCCAATTATTACGTTTTTCCGTTTTTTGTTTTTTGTTTTTTTAGAAATAGAGTCTCGCTCTGTAGCCTAGGCTGGAGTGCAATGGCACGACCTCAGCTCACTGCAACCTCTGCTTCCCAGGTTCAAGCGATTCTCCTGCCTCAGCTTCCCGAGTAGCTGGGATTACAGGCATCTGTAAACACACCCAGCTAATTTTTGTATTTTTAGTAGAGACGGAGTTTCACCATGCTGGTCAGGCTGGTCTCGAACTCCCCACCTCAGGCGATCTGCCTGCCTTGGCCTCCCAAAGTGCTGGGATTACAGGCCTCAGCCACAACACCTGGCCAGCCAATTATTATGTTTTAACTTTCCCAGGTATTTTTCTTTCGAAGCCTTACCTCTTATTGTGGTTCTAAAGGTTTATCTGTAGCGAAGGAAAAATACAGATTTATTACATCTCAGCCTAGTTTCCTCACCCGTAAAAGGGGGGAAGGGGTTCCTAGCAAACCTTTTCTTATTTCTCTCTCATCTAGATTTTTTTTTTTTTTTCTGGCTCACTTACATTTGCCTTGATTTGTTCCCCTCCTGTATGTAAGCTTTTCTCTTTTTCATTTTCTTTCCTTCTATCAAATCAAAGGCTCTGGAGTCAGGCAGTCCTGGATTTGGCCCCAGCCCCTACTGCTAGTTACTAGCTGAAGCGTCCTGAGAAGAATGTTTAACTTCTGTGTTTCCTCTGTATAAAATAACCCCAGTCTTGCAGGGTTACAGCTGTTAGGTTTTGTCACTTTGGCCAATTGTGGTCACACCTGCATCCCCAGGGCTTGGAAACGACACAGCAGTCAAGCAATACATAGTTGTTTATTTTTATTTATTTATTTATATTTATTTTTATATATTTTTTTTTATTTTATTTTATTTTTTTTTTTGAGACGGAGTCTTGCTCTGCTGCCCAGGCTGGAGTCCAGTGGCCAGCTCTCAGCTCACTGCAAGCTCCGCCTCCCGGGTTCACGCCATTCTCCTGCCTCAGCCTCCCGAGTAGCTGGGACTACAGGCGCCCGCCTCGTCGCCCGGCTAGTTTTTTGTATTTTTTTAGTAGAGACGGGGTTTCACCGTATTAGCCAGGATGGTCTCGATCTCCTGACCTCGTGATCCGCCCGTCTCGGCCTCCCAAAGTGCTGGGATTACAGGCTTGAGCCACCGCGCCCGGCCTATTTTTTTATTTTTGTTGAGACGGAGTCTTGCTCTGTCGCCGGGGCTGGAGTGCAGTGGCCGGATCTCAGCTCACTGCAAGCTCCGCCTCCCAGGTTTACACCATTCTCCTGCCTCAGCCTCCCGAGTAGCTGGGACTACAGGCGCCAGCCACCTCGCCCTGCTAGTTTTTTGTATTTTTAGTAGAGACGGGGTTTCACCGGGTTAGCCAGGATGGTCTCGATCTCCTGACCTCGTGATCCGCCCGTCTCAGCCTCCCAAAGTGCTGGGATTACAGGCTTGAGCCACCGCGCCCGGCTATATTTATTTATTTTTGAGACTCTGGGTCTGGCTATGTCACCCAGGCTGGAGTGCAGTGGTTCATTCTCGCCTCACACCAACCTCCACCTCCCAGGCTCAAGCAGTTCTCCTGCCTCAGCCTCCCCAACAACTAGGACCACAGGCGCGAGCACGAACGCCCAGCTAATTTTTGTATTTTTTGTAGAGACAGGATTTCACCATGTTGCCCAGGCTGGTCTGAAATTCCTTAGCTCAAAACCATCCACCATCCTCTACCTCCCAAAGTGCTGGGATTACAGCCGTGAGCCACAGCACCTGGGCTTTTTTTTTTTTTCTTTTTTCGTTTCTTTCATTTACTTATTTATTTATTTATTTTGAGACAGGGTCTTACTCTCTTACTCAGGCAGGAGGGCAGTGGAGCAAACTTCACGCACCACAACCTGGACCTCGTGGGCTGGACCTCATAGGTTAAAATTAACCACCGTGCCTGGCTAATTTTTTGACTTTTTGTAGCGGAGTCTCACTTTGTTGCCTAGGTTGGTCTTGAACTCCTGGCCACAAACGATTCTACTGCCTTGGGAGAGTTGTTTGAGACCAATCCAACTCCAGAGATTCCTGACCTCAAGCAAGTCTCCGGAAGTGCTGGGATTACAGGCATGAGCCACCGCGCTGGGCTGTTAAATTATTTAATTAAGAGAAATGATGTATGTAAATCATCTGGCACAATCACTGCTTTTCAAACTGCTGGCCAGCTGGGTGCAGTGGCTCACACCTATAATCGCAGCACTTTGGGAGGCCTAGGCTGGTGGACCACTTTAGACCAAGGGTTTGAGACCAGCCTAGGGAACATGGGGAGAACTTGTCTCTACTAAAAATAGAAAAAATTAACCGTGGTGATGGGAACCTATAGTCCAGCTACTCGGAAAGCTGAGGTAGGGGAATCGCCTGAACCCGAGAAGTTGAGGCTGCAATAAGCCAAGATCGTGCCACTGCACTCCAGTGCATTCCAGTGCAGTCGAATGAGACCCTGTCTTATAAATAAATAAATAAATACATGCTGGCCTTTTAAAACTTTTACCATCTCATGTTCCCATTCTTTCCCACCACTTTTCCTGTTTTTTGTTTGTTTGTGTGTGTGTGTGTGTGTGTGGTGCTAGTCAAGTGTGTTGTCTTTCAGTGGAACTCTCTTAATCCCTCCACCTCTAGTAACGAAAACATTATGAACTTCCTCTGGCCATCCACAGCTTTTCATCTTCTAGCAACTTCAGACAACTAAATTGTCCACTTGCTGTAGAGGTTTTTTTTTTCTTTTCTTTCTTTTTTTTTTTTTTTTTTTTTTTTTTTTTTTTTTGGTCTCACTCTGTTGCCCAGGCTGGAGTGCAGTGGCACGATCTTGGCTCACTGCAACCTCCACTTCCTGGGTTCACTCAATTCTCCTACCTCAACCTCCCGAGTAGCTGGGACTACAGGTGTGCACCACCACGCCGGGCTGATTTTTGTGTTTTTAGTAGAGATGGGGTTTCATCATGTTGGCCAGGCTGGTCTCAAACTCCTGGCTTCAAGTGATCTTCCCACTTTGGCCTCCCAAAGTACTGGGATTACAGATGTGAGCCATCACACCTGGTCCTGTGGAGTATTTTAATCTTCCTTTAAACTTATATGACCACTACTCTTGTCTGGACCCTCAAATACGTGAAGCTTCAAGGAGACATATCAGAGTTTTTGGTACAGACACAGAATGGGAATCATGTTGTAGGAATATCTCTTGATTTTCTTTGGGAAACCACCCTTCTCACAGTAGTACATATTATTGATTTGAATGTAGTTGGGTCCTACACCCCTCTTTTTCAGGGGTAGGGAGGTAACCTTTCTGGATTAATTAAATCACCCAAGTTCTTAGTCCCTCCCTTGCACCTCCCCCACCAATAGGAATGAGGATGAGTAATCCAGTCAGACCAGTCAGCTGCTGAGTCCAGCACTGTTCATAGGCCAACCAGAGAGAGGTGTGCTATTTCCCCTGATTAGCACAGTCCTGAGCTGGGCAGCCAGCCTGTTTCCAGGAGGGAGGAAGCAGCCTGAGGTAGACCTAACACAGTGGGAAGGAGAACTGCAAGGTGGGAAATAAGGAGCCATGGAGAGTCTTGTTTAAGAAGCCTTGAACCCAGCTCCACTTTCTGAGTTCTCAATTATTTTTTCTTTTTCTTTTTTCTTTCTTTCTTTCTTTTTTTTTTTTTTTTTTTTTTTTTTGAGTTGGAGTCTTGCTCTGTTGCACAGTCTGGAGTGCAGCAGCGAGGTCTCAGCTCACTGCAACCTCCGCCTCCCAGGTTCAAGCAATTCTTGTGCCTCAGCCTCCTGAGTAGCTGAGATTACAGGTGTGCACCACCACACCTGGCTAATGTTTGTTATTTTTAGTAGAGACAGGGTTTCACCATGTTGGCCAGGCTGGTCTCCAACTCCTGACCTCAGGTGATCCGCCTGCCTCAGCCTCCCAAAGTGCTGGGATTACAGGTGTGAGCCACGAAGCCCAGCCTGAATTCCTAGTTATTTGAACATACAGTCAGCCCTCTGTATCCTCAGGTTCCTGCAACCAACTGCAGATCAAAAATATTTTTTAAAAGAATAAAAAATAATACAACAGTATCAATACAGCATAACAACCATTTACCTATATTGTGTTAGGTATAATTAATGTAGATTTGATTTAAATTATAAGGGAGGATGTGCATAGATTATATGCAAATACTACATTTTATATAAGGGACTTGTGCATCCTTGGATTTTGGTATCTTCAGGGGTCCTGGAACCAGACTCCCCACCACAGAGAGGTCACCATACAAGTTCCTACAGTTTCCTCAAAGTAGCTTAAGCCACTTTGAGTTAAGTTTTTTCTTGTCACTTGCCATCAGAAAGATTCCAAATATTTTATTTTACAGAGGTGGGGGTCCTGCTATGTTGACTAGGCTGGTCTCGAACTCCTGGGCTCAAGTGATCCTCCTGCCTCTGCCTCCCAAAATGGCCACCACACCAAGCCAAGATTTCAAATACAAAAATTATTCTGACACAGACTTCTCACTATCTCAAGTTGAGAGCGTGGTACTTAGTTATCTTCCAATTCTAAAATTCACCTGTTACCAGTTCACTACATCTAAGATTTGTTTGTTTGTTTGTTTTTGAGACGGAGTCTCACTCTGCCGCCCAGTGGTGTGATCTTGGCTCACTGCAACCTCTGGCTCCTGGGTTCAAGTGATTCTTCTGCCTCAGCCTCCCAAGTAGCTGGGATTACAGGCATTTGCCACAACACCCAACTAATCGTTTTTAGTAGAGACAGGGTTTCGCCATCACAGCCAGGCTGGTCTGGAATGCCTGACCTCAAGTGATCCACCCGCCTCAGACTCCCAACTCCCAAAGTACTGGGATTACAGGTGTGAGCCACCGCACCTGGCCGCATATATATATATATTTTTTCTTTTTTTAAATTTAAAATTAAAAACAAAAAATGCTGAGCACAGTGGTTTGTGCCTGTAATTCTAGTACTTTGGAAGGCTGAGGCGAGAGGACCACTTCAGACCGGGAGTTTGAGACTGGCCTGGACAACATAGCAAAAGGCCCCCGAACACCTACAAAAAAAATACAAAAATTAGCTGGCCATGGTGTTGTGCGCCTATAGTCCCAGCTACTCAGGAGGTTGACTTGGGAGGATCACTTGAGCCTGGGAGGCAGAGGTTGCAGTGAGCTGAGATTGCACCACTTCACTCCAGACTGGGGCACATAGTGAGACTCTGTCTCACAAAAAAAAATATTTTAAGAAAAGAAATAAATTACTGATGGCCAGGCACTAAGAGTTTTGTATAAGGTTTGATGTTTTTGTTGTTGTTGTTGTTGTTTGTTTGGTACGGATTCTTGCTCTGTCGCCAGGCTGGAGTTCAGTGGTGTGATCTTGGCTCACTCCAACCTCCACCTCCCAGTTTCAAGCGATTCTCCTGCCTCAGCCTCCCAAGTAGCTGGGACGACAGGCCCCTGCCACCACACCCAGCTAATTTTTGTATTTTTAGTAGAGACGGGGTTTCACCATGTTGGCCAGGATAGTCTCGATCTCTGGACCCCGTTATCTGCCCGCTTCAGCCTCCCAAAGTGCTGGGATTACAGGCATGAGCCACCATGCCCAGCCTGGTTTAATGTTTTATGTTTCGGGGGGCCAAGATGGGATAATCGCTTAAGGCCAGGGGTTCTGAGACCAGCAGTTTTATTATTATCGCTACAAAAAAAATTTTTTTTAAAGTTAGCAAAGTGGTGCTGTGTGCCTGTAGTTCTAGCTACTCACGAGGCTGAGATGGCAAGGATCTCTTGAGTACAGGAGTTTGAAGCTGCAGTGGGCTATGATTGTTTCACTGCACTCCAACTTGGGCAACAGAGCAAGACCCTGTCTCAAAGAAAAAAAAAAAAAAATTGGCTGTAATTCCAGCACTGTGGGAGGCTGAGGTGGGCAGATCACCTGAGGTGTCTCATCTTTTAATGAGTTCGTGACCACCCTGGCCAACATGACAAAGCCCCGTCTCTACTAAAAATACAAAAATTAGCCAGGCATAATGGTGCGTGCCTGTAATCCCAGCTACTTAGGAGACTGAGGCAGGAGAATTGCTTGAACCCAGAGGCAGAGGTTGCAATGAGCCAAGATTACACCACTGCACTCCAGCCTGGGCAACAGAGTGAGACTCCGTCTCAAAACAAATAAATAAATAATAAAATATTTAATGTTTTAAGTATTGTGATTGACTTCAAGTATCCATGAAGGAAAATCTTAAAGAGTATGAACCTTCACAGGCTGGGCGTGGTGACTCATGCCTGTAATCTCAGCACTTTGAGAGGCCACGGCAGGCAGGTCACCTGAGGTCAGGAGTTCGAGACCAGCCTGGCCAACATGGTGAAACCCCATCTCTACTAAAAAATACAAAAATTGGCTGGGCGCAGTGGCTCACGCCTGTAATCCCAGTACTTTCAGAGGCTGAGGCAGGCAGATCACAAGGTCAGGAGGTCGAGACCATTCTGACTAACACTGTGAAACCCCATCTCTACTCAAAATACAAAAAATTGGCTTGGTGTGGTGGCACACACCTGTAGTCTCAGCTACTAGGGAGGCTGAGGCAGGAGAATCGCTTGAACCCAGGAGGCGGAGGTTGCAGTGAGCTGAGATCATACCACTGCACTCCAACCTGGGTGACAGAGAGAGACTCCATCTCAAAAAAAAAAAAAAAAAAAAAAAAAAAAACTCAAAAATTAGCCAGACATGGTGGCTCACACTTGTAATCACAGCTACTCTGGAGGCTGAGGCAGAATCTCTTGAACCCGGGAGGCAGAGGTTGCAGTGAGCCAAGGTTGTGCCATTGCACTCCCGCCTGGGCCACACAGTGAGACTCCGTCTCAAAAAAAAAAAAAAAAAGAAAAGAAAAAGAAAAAAAAAAAGAACGTGAACCATCACAATAGTTCACTAACGACATGGTTCAGTCAAGATCCTGGCAGGAAACAGATGGCACACTTAAAGGGTTAACCATATAGGGAATTATGTACAGGGGTGTGGGCAGGACAATCCCAAAGGCAGCTCTTAGGCCCAATGGGGCAAGGAAGGGAGCAGGGTTACCAAAAGCAGCCAGGTGCTGTAGCTATGGGAGATGAGCTATTATAGCTTTAGATAGAGGAACTGTGGCAGCCCAGTTTTGGGGGTGTGGGGCTAGAACCACTCTCTCCATTGTCCCATCTTTTAATGGTGACATCTTTTGCTCAAAACCAACTGGAAGCCTGAGGGCAAGAGAGCTGAGTGATACAAGTCTAGAGGTTGGTTGGCCAGGGCACACAGCAGGGCTGAGAAGGCTAGAGAATTGATCTAGGATTGTGCTGTCTGATATGGTAGCCACAGGTACCTGTGGCAAGTTTAGTCCTAATTGAGATGTGCTGTAAATGAAAAATACATGCTGGATTTAAAAGACTTTGTATTAAAAAAATAATAAATTATTTCATTTGATTTCAAGTTCAAATAGTTTTGATGTACTGAGTTAAAAAACTAGATTAAGGGCTGAGTACAGTGGCTCACACCTGTAATCCCAGCACTTTGGGAGACCAAGGCAGGCAGATCGCTTGAGCTCAGGAGTTTGAGACCAGCTGGGCAACATGGTGAAACCCCGTCTCTATCAAAAGTACAAAAATTAGCTAGGCATGGTGGCAAACACCTGTAGTCCAAGCTACTAGGGAGCTTGAGGTGAGAGGATCACTTGAACTCGGGAGGCAGAGATTGCAGTGAGCCGAGATCACTCCACTACACTCCAGCCTGGACAACAGAGCAATACACTGTCTCAAAAAAAAAAAAAATAAAAAAAATAAAAGTAAACTATATTAAAATTAATTTCAGCCGGGCGCAGTGGCTCACACCTGCAATCCCAACACTTTGGGAGGCTGAGGAGGGCAGATCACCTGAGGTCAGGAGTTCAAATTTATTATACCTAAAATAATAAACAATATCTCCTTATTACCAAATATTCAATCAGTTTTCAAATTTCCCTTATTGCTTCGTAAGTATTTTTATTTTTATTTTTGAGATGGAGTCTCACTCTGTCGCCCAGGCTGGAGTGCAGTGGCATAATCTCAGCTCACTGCAACCTCCGCCTCCCGAATAGCTAGGGTTTTAAATGATTCTCCTGCCTCACCCTCCCAAGGCGCTTACAGGTAAGTGCCACCATGCCCGGCTAACTTTTGTATTTTTAGTAGAGACGGGGTTTCACCATGTTGGCCAGGCTGGTCTTGAATTTAACCTCAGGTGATCTGCCCACCTGGGCCTCCCAAAGTGCTGGGATTACAGGCGTGAGTCACTTGCCCAGCCCAATTTTTTAAAAAGTTCATCAAAAAATGAGTAAATGAAAGCTCTCATTCACAGCCTTCCCCAGAGACTTTGCCACAATCCTGTAAGCCTTGGTTTTAGAACAGAGACTGATGCAAGGACCCATAGTGATTGTACCTTTACTCCCTGTTTCTTTCTGTTCTATTCAAAAACATCTTGATAGCATCTGATTGCTTGTCACGTTTCAAAATTTAAATTACAAATTTACCCAGATCGTTATTCTGTAGCCAGAAACCTACAACTTGCTTTACAAAGTGTTCTTGTTGATATTTGTTTTTGTTTTAACATTTTAAGGATGGGGTCAGCATATGAGGGCTCGTCATTTTGGATTATAGTTTATGATTCTATTTAAGTTATACTTCCTGTCATTTACCATGTTGTGTCCTGTGAAAGTTTAGTCATCTCAAAGTATATTACAGAATCAAAATATTAGAAATCATTGAATCAGCAAAAGAGGATTTATGTAAGGAAACTGGCAAGGCTAGGGGCCATTGAGTGAGTTTGTTTGTTTGTTTTGAGAAGGGTCTCACTCTGTCACCCAGGCTGGAGTGCACTGGTGAAATTTCAGCTTACTGCAACCTCTGCCTCCTGGGCTCAAGCCATCTTCCTGCCTCAGTCTCCTAAACAGCTGGGAATACAGGCTTGCGCCACCACATCCAGCTAATTTTTGGGGTGTGTGTGTGTTTTATTTTTTGTAGAGATGGGGGTTTCATCATGCTGCCCAGGCTGGTCTTGAACTCCTGAGCTCAGCGATCCACCTGACTTGGCCTCCGAAAGTGCTGGGATTACAGGCATGGGCCACCACTCCCAGCCTTGAGTAGGTTTTGAGAAGATTCAGAGCTCTTCTTTTATTTTCTTTTGAAACAGAGTTTTGCTCTTGTTGCCCAGGCTGGAACGCAATGGCACAATCTCGGCTCACTGCAACCTGCGCCTCCTGGGTTCAAGTGGTTCTCCTGCCTCAGCTTCCCAAGTAGCTGGGATTACAGGCACCCACCACTATGCCCAGCTAATTTTTTGTATTTTTAGTAGAGATGGGGTTTCACCATGTTGGCCAGGCTGGTCTTGAACTCCGGACCTCAGGTGATCTGCCTGCCTCAGCCTCCCAAAGTGCTGGAATTACAGTCGTGAGCCACCACCTCTGGCGATTCAGAGCTCTTCTCACCATTCCCCCTCAAAGGGTGCAGAACAATGCAGGCATGATCCGCTTTCCAAATATACAGTATTTATATGTGTATATGTATGTCCCTATGTACATACATATAGACACAGAAAAAAGGTATGAAAGTTTAACACTTACCTCTAGATGATAAGACAGTTGAGGAATTTTTTTTTTTTTTTCCTGTTTTCTGTTTGGTCTAAGTTTTGTTTTTCTTGTTTCTTGTTTTCCTTTTTGGAGAGAGTATCTTGCCCTGTCACCCAGGCTGGAATGCAGTGGCATAATCACGGCTCACTACAGCCTCGACCTCCTGGGCTCATGCAATCCTCCCACCTCAGCCTTTGGAGTAGCTGAGACTACAGGCATGCACCACCACACTCAGCTAATTTTTTTACTTTTTGTAAAGACGAGGTCTCACTATATTGCTCAAGGTGGTCTCAACTCCTGGGCTCAAGCAATCCTCCTGCCTCAGCCTTTCTTTTTTTTTTTCTTTTTCGAGACTGAGTCTTACTTCTGCACCCAGGCTGGAGTGCAGTGGCGCAATCTTGGCTCACTGCAACTTCCGCCTCCTGAGTTCAAGCAAGTCTCCTGCCTCAGCCTCCCCAGTAACTGGGATTACAGGCACCACCACCATGCCCAGCTAATTTTTGTATTTTTAGTAGAGACGGGGTTTTACCATGTTGGCCAGGCTGGTCTCCAACTCCTGACCTCAAGTGATCCGCTCGCCTTGGCCTCCCAAAGTGCTGGGATTACAGGCTTGAGCCACCATATCCAGCCTAATTTTCTATGATTAGATTTTGGTGCAAAATTAATAAAAGTTCTTTCTACTGAAGTAGAGAGCCAAAACACCTAAAAGAATGGCTTGGCTTTACAACTTTCATTTTAAATTGGTCCACAGTTAGTTTCCAACTATTGTCAGTTAATTATCTTATTTCTCCCAATCTGGGAATGGTAATCTCACAAACACCAAAGTGTGGGAGTTTTCTGGGCACATTTGGGTAATTCTACTTTCCTGACACGCCGCCCCCCTCAACACATTTCTCCACATGCAACCACACCCCACCCCACCCCGACACACACTAATTTTCACCCTGTCGTTTTTCTTGGAATGTACTTGATTTATAAAATGTAATTGTAGTACTTGAAACAAATGAAAACTAGGAAACAGAGAAGTTAAGTAATTTGCCCAAGGTCTCACAGTTTATAAAGGACGAAGGTGGGGACTGGGCTCAGTGGCTCACGCCTGTAACCCCAGCACTTTGGGAGGCCGAGTCAGGCAGATCACCTGAGGTCAGGAGTTTGAGACCAGCCTAAGAAACATGGAGAAACCCCATCTCTACTAAAAATACAAAAGTAGCCAGGCATCGTGGTGCATGCCTATAATCCCAGCTACTTGGGAGGCTGAGGCAGGAGAATTGCTTGAACTTGGGAGGCGGAGGTTGCAGTCAGCCAAGATCGTGCCATTGCACTCCAGCCTGGGCAACAAGAGTGAAACTCTGTCTCAAAAAAAAAAAAAAGGATGAAGGTGGGATTCAAATTCCAGGTGAGACTCTGGAGCCTGGTGTCCACTTGAGGAGTAGAAAGCAGCTATGATTGGGCCAGGGGCGGTGGTTCACACCTGTGATCCTAGTACTTTGGGAGGCCAAGGTGGCTGGATTGCTTGAACTCAGGAGTTTGAGAACAGCCTGGCCAACATAGCAAAACCCTCTCTCTACCAAAAAAAATATATATATAGCTGGTCATGGTGGTGCATGCCTGTGGTCCCAGCTACTCACGAGGCTAAGAATCGCTTGAGCCTAGCCATAAGGGAGGCTGCAGTGAGCTGAGATTGCACCACTGCACTCCAGCCTGGGCAACAGAGGGACTCTGTCTCAGAAAAAAAAAAAAAAAAAAAAGAAAAAGAAAGCAACAATGCTTGGAAATTGCCTGCGTTTGGTGTCTCTGGGGGATGTCTGTTTGCTTTTTCAGCCCCCCCTTTCCTCCAGGGAGCCCTAAGGAACACCATGTTACATGGACAGATGTCCTTCCTCGTGTGCTGGGCTCTCTGAGGCAGCACAGTTCCTGAGCTCCAAGACTCTTCCCGGTTTCGTTTTCAGCCCCACCCTCCCTTCCCCCTCAGTGGCGCCTGGACTTCAATGCCTGCCTCGTGTGTGTTACCTTATTTGGTTCTCAGATCTACGAAGACGTCTGGCAAAGGATCCAGGCTAGAATAAAAGGATTGCTTGTGCAGCTGGAAGATGAGAAACCTTTGTTTCGGTGACCCTAGCTGGCACTCTGGAACTCACAAATACAGGGAAGTAAGTTTAGCCTCAAAAGCAACCACAAGAAGCAACTGAAGAGGGCAGAGTAGAGATGTCAAGATGTCACAATCTTTAGTGTGTGCTTAATTCTGTGTTTTGAAAGATATTTGTCTATTTAGCTCCAGTATGGTTTTCTTTCTTTTCTTTTTTTCCCTGAGTTTCTAGAGTTTACACACTAATCTAGTTTGTAGCCAAGAAAACTCAGGCCTAGCAAGTGATAGCTGTCATAATTTAGCATAAGCTTGTATGTAGCATTTATCACTTTTTTTTTTTTTTTTTTGAGATAAGATTCTCTGTTGCCTGGGCTGGAATGCAGTGGCATAGTCTTGGATCACTGCAACCTCCACTTCCCAGGTTCAAGCAATTCTTTTTTTTTCTTTCTTTCTTTTTAAGTATTCCATTGTTTTTATTTTTATTTTTTATTATTTTACTTTAAGTTCTAGGGTACGTGTGCAATGTGCAGGTTTGTTACATATATACACATGTGTCATGTTGGTGTGCTGCACCCGTTAACTCATCGTTTACATTAGGTATATCTCCTAATGCTATCCCTCCCCCATCCCCCCACCTCTCGGCTGGCCCCAGTGTGTAATGTTCCCCACCCTGTGTCCATGTGTTCTCATTGTTCAGTTCCCACCTATGAGTGAGAACATGCGGTGTTTGGTTTTCTGTCCTTGTGATAGTTTACTCAGAATGATGGTTTCCAGCTTCGTCCATGGTCCTATAAAGGACATGAACTCATCCTTCTTTATGGCTGCAGAGTATTCCATGGTGTGTATGTGCCACATTTTCTTAATCCAGTCTATCATTGATGGACATTTGGGTTGGTTCCAAATCTTTGGAACAAAGTGAATAGTGCCTCAATAAACATATGTGTGTATGTGTCTTTATAGCAGCATGATTTATAATCCTTTGGGTATATGCCCAGTAATGGCAGGTTCAAGCGATTCTACTGCCTCAGCCTCCTGAGTAGCTGAGATTACAGGCGCCTGCCACCATGCCCGCCTAATTTTTGTGTTTTTAGTAGAGATCAGGTTTCACCATGTTAGCCAGGCTGGTCTCCCAATTACTGACCTCAAGTGATATACCCACCTCAGACTCCCAAAGTGCTGGGATTACAGGTATGAGCCACTGTGCCTGGCCCATTTACTACTTTTTTTTTTTTTTTTCTTGTGACGGAGTCTCACTCTGTTACCCAGGCTGGAATGCAGTGATGCAATCTCGGCTCACTGCAACCTCTGCCTCCTGAGTTCAAGAGATTCTCCTGCCTCAGGCTCCAAGTAGCTGGGATTACAGGTATGCAACATCACGCCTGGCTAATTTTTTTATTTTATTTTATTTTTTTATTTTTATTTATTTTTTTTTGAGACAGAGTCTCGCTCTGTCGCCCAGGCTGGAGTGCAGTGGCCGGATCTCAGCTCACTGCAAGCTCCGCCTCCCGGGTTTACGCCATTCTTCTGCCTCAGCCTCCTGAGTAGCTGGGACTACAGGCGCCCACCACCTCGCCCGGCTAGTTTTTTGTATTTTTTTTTTTTTTAGTAGAGACAGGGTTTCACCGGGTTAGCCAGGATGGTCTCCATCTCCTGACCTTGTGATCCGCCCGTCTTGGCCTCCCAAAGTGCTGGGATTACAGGCTTGAGCCACCGCGCCCAGCCAATTTTTTGTATTTTAAGTAGAGATGGGGTCTCACCATGTTGGCCAGGCTGGTCTTGAACTCCTGACTTCAGGTGATCCGCCCACCTTGGCCTCCCAAAATGCTGGGATTACAGGTGTGAACCACCACGCCTGGCTCATTTACTACTTTTTAAACCTGGTTCAGAGCATCTCTCTCTCAAACTCCGTCTCTTTCTGGCTGTCTTTCTGTCTCTATCTTTTTCTCTCACTCCCTCCTCTACACATGCACACACGCATGCACACACACACACACACACACACACACACACATTTAATCCTTGAAACTCAGGTAAATGTTATTATCTCCATTTTATAAAGGAAAAAAATGGAGGCACAAGAGGTTAAAACACTTGCCGAAGGTCACAGAGCTCAGAATTACCAGAGCTAGATTTGACCCCTGCAGTCAGGCTACCTAACCATAGACCCATACTGCCTCTGGGGCCCAGCAGATGTCTGAGTCCTTATTTTACTGGACCCACAGCATCTCAGCTGGTTAATTCTCCCTCTCAGTTTCCACGTTCCCATCTCTCGGGCACCTCTTCCTCAGTGCCCTCCAGAGTGCTCTTCCTCCTCTGCCTGCTAATGCAGGGGGCCCATAGGATTCCCTCCCATGCGCCTTCCCAGCTCCCTGTGTGCCTCTCTCCATGAGGGACTTCATCTGCTTTCAGGACCTCTGTTCTCTGCTTTATCTTTGGAGGAGTGGGGGCTCTCCCCGACCCCGAGCCATACATCCAACACACATGCTTCTTTTTCACGTCCCCAACATGCTTCAGACCCCCAATTCACCATCTTTCTATTCTGTGTCCAATATCAGAGTGTCACTGCCTCCTGGCACTCTCCACTGGGCTCATGGCCTTCATACCTGGCCCCTGCCTACCTCCAAGGCATCTCATATTTCCTCTCCAGAAACAAGCTGTGTGTTCTCTGCATTCAGTTCCCTGTACCTGGAATACTCTAATCTGGATTTTTCAAATTTTTGATCACAACAGTGAGAAATACATATGACATCACCAGTACCTAAAAGTCTGTGACCCAAGGGTAGACAGAGTTGAGGCTGTCTGAATGTTCGCAAACAGTGGTTGGTGACACTGTGTTCAAATTAGAATACCGTTGCCAGGCCAGGCATGGTGGCTCATGCCTGTAATCCCAGCACTCTGGGAGGCTGAGGCGGATGGATCATGAGGTCAGGAGTTCAAGACCAGCCTGGCCAATGTGGTGAAACCCCTCTCTACTAAAAATACAAAAAAATTAGCCTAGCGTGGTGGCACGCACCTGTAGTCCCAACTACTTGGGAGGCTGAGGCAGGAGAATCACTTGAACCCAGGAGAAGGAGGTTGCAGTGAGCAGAGATCACGTCACTGCACTCTAGCCTAGGCAACAGAGGGAGACTGGTCTCAAAAAGAAAAAAAAAAAAAAGAATACCGTTGCCAGGTCACACTAGTTAGAATTCCAATCCGGTTTGTGTCCACACCCAGGGAAGTTATTCAAAATATTTAACCACAGTTCAGCCTGGACCCTAACTAATCAAAACAGTCATCAGAGGGTGGCAAGAGAAGAGACTGGGTGTGGCGGGGTGGGTGGAAGATAAGCACTGGCGTGAGGTCTCAGAGCAGCTGCTATCTACCAATGAACACACAACTATTTGAATATTTTAATAATTGCTACCTCTGTTCCAGAGCCTTCCCATCACCCTGTCTACCCTTTAGCTTCTTTGTTTTTTTCCCCCACAGGCAGCCTTCTGAGCCAGGGCAGGCTCAGAAACTCCCTCCCGCTTAGCTTCTGAGTCCCTCGCTGACTCTACCATCTAGTCCCTCTTTTTAGATTCCTGGCTTTTCTGCCACTTGCTACTATATATATATATATATATATATTTTTTTTTTTAACGAGATGGAGTCTTGCTCTGTCGCCCAAGCTGGAGTGCAGTGGCATGATCTCGGCTCACTGCAACCTCTGCCTCCCAGGTTCTAGCAATTTTCCTGCCTCAGCCTCCCAAGTAGCCAGGATTACAGGTGGACTCCACCACGCCTGGCTAATTTTTTGTATTTTAGTAGAGACGGGGTTTCACCGTGTTGCCGAGGCTGGTTTCGAACTCCTGAGCTCAGGCAATCCACCCGCCTCGGCCTCCCAAAGTGCTAGGATTACACGGATAAGCCACCGTGCCCGGCCACTATTTTCTACCTCTATTCTTGCTTGGAAAAGAGCCCAGGAGGTCTAATTAATTTTAATTTCTGAAAGAAAAACAGAAAACAATGAACAGGGCTTTCATGAGAAAGGCCTGTTGGTTAATAGTGTTCAGTTTCTGTCTTATGCCAGTAGGTGCTGGAAAGGGGAACACAACAGCCTGTGAGACACAGGACTGTAGAGGCCTTGCCCAGATGAGGGAGTTCATGGCAGGGAGGTGAACGTTTCTCACTAGACTCTGACCATGTTACTAGGAAGCAGGTGTCCAGTAACAGGCATGCAGTTACAAATCTTCAAAGTACCTTGGCAACTGAGAGCTTTTATTTTATTTATTATTATTATTATTTGAGACAGAGTCTTGCTCTGTCACCCAGGCTGGAGTGCAGTGGCACGATCTTGGCTCACTGCAACCTCCGCCTCCTGGGTTCAAGCAAGTCTCATGCCTCAGTTTCCCAAGTAGCTGGGATTACAGGCGTGTACCACTACACCTGGCTAATTTTTGAATTTTTTTTTTTTTTTTTTTTTTGAGACGGAGTCTCGCTCTGTCGCCCAGGCTGGAGTGCAGTGGCCGGATCTCAGCTCACTGCAAGCTCCGCCTCCCGGGTTTACGCCATTCTCCTGCCTCAGCCTCCCGACTAGCTGGGACTACAGGCGCCCGCCACCTCGCCCGGCTAGTTTTTTGTATTTTTTAGTAGAGACGGGGTTTCACCATGTTAGCCAGGATGGTCTCGATCTCCTGACCTCGTGATCCGCCTGTCTCGGCCTCCCAAAGTGCTGGGATTACAGGCTTGAGCCACTGCGCCCGGCCAATTTTTGAATTTTTAGTAGAGACAAGGTTTCACCATGTTGGCCAGGCTAGTCTTGAACTCCTGACCTCAAGTGATCCTGCCTTGGTCTCCCAAAGGGCTGGGATTACAGATGTGAGCCACTGCACCCAACTGAGCTTTTATTTTAGAAGCAAATTCTTATCAGGATTCTTGGTTGTTGGCTGGGATTAAAACCTTGAGCAACTCCTTTTTTGTTGTTTTTTTTTGAGAAGGAGTCTTGCTCTGTCACCCAGGCTGGAGTACGGTGGTGTGATCTTGGCTCACTGCAACCTCCGCCTCACGGGTTCAAGCAATTCTCCTGCCTCAGTCTCCCAAGTAGCTGGGATTACAGGTGCTGGCCATTACGCCCAGCTAATTTTCGTAGTTTTAGTAGAGATAGGGTTTCACCATATTGGCCAGGCTGGTCTTGAACTCCTGACCTCATGATCTTCCTGTCTCGGCCTCCCAAAGTGCTGGGATTACAAGCGTGAGCCACCGCGCCCCACCAAGCAACTTCTTTAAACTCCTTTGAGTCTCATTGTCATATATTTTGTATTGTAAAAGGAGAAAACAAGAATGACCTAAAGCTGGGCTGATGCCTGTAATCTCAACACTTTGGGAGGCCAAGTCAGGGAAACTGCTTGAGTTCAGGAGTTGAGACCAACCTGGGCAATGTGGTGAAATCCCATCTCTACAAATAATACAAAAATTAGTCAGGTGTGCTGGTCTCAGCTACTTGGGAAACTGAGGTGAGAGGATTGTTTGAGCCCAGGAGGTCAAGGCTACAGTGAGCCAAGATTGTGCCATTGCACTGCAGCCTTTGTGATAAAGCGAGACCCTGTCTCAAAAAAGAATAAAAATGAAAAATAAGGGCCACGCACAGTGGCTCACGCCTGTAATCCCAGCAATTTGGGAGGTCGAAGTGGGTAGATCACTTGAGACCAGGAGTTCGAGACCATCCTGACCAACATGGCAAAACCCCGTCTCTACTAAAAATACAAAAAATTAGCTGGATGTGGTGGGGCATGCCTGTAATCCCAGCTACTCGGGTGGCTGAGGCATGAGAATTGCTTGAACCCGGGAGGTCGAGGTTACAGTGAACCAAGATCATACACCACTGCATTCCAGCCTGGGTGACAGAGCAAGATTGTCTTAAAAAAAAAAAAGAGAGAGAGAGAGAGAGAAAAAGAATGACCCACCTGAATCAAAAAGGTGTGTGAAGATTAAAACAACTCTTTATTTTGAAAACTGGTAATTAAAAAGACATGTTACCTTTCTTTCCAGTGGGAAATATATTTAGGGTAACTACATCATATCGGTTGATGAAAGAAGGCTCTATTTTATCAAAGAATGCCAGGTAATCCATAGAGAAATAATGTTAGAAATACAAAATCAGCATTTTGCAAGCTTTTTGCAAGCATTTTGTAATCCTTCAAGCAAGGATTGTCCATAGGTTTTTAAATCATGAGGTGACCTACCTATTTAGGTCAAATTAAAATGTGAAAGCCTGACCATACTAAGTGCTGGTGAGGATACGGATGAAATGAAACCCTCAAGCATTGCTGGTATAAATGTAAAATGGTACAGCCACACTGGAAAACAGTTCGGCAATTTCTTAAAAAGTTAAACATACACTTACTTTGTGACCCAGGCATTCTACTCCTTGATATTTGCTCAAGAGAAATGAAAGCATATGTCTACACAAAGACTTGTACATGAATGTTCATAGCAGCTTTACTTGTAATAGCCAAAAAAAAGAAAAGGAATCAACCCAAATATCATTTAGTAGGTAAATGGATAATGTGGTATATTTGGGATATTACTTAGCAATAAAAGGAATGAACTATTATATGCAACAACATGGATCAATCTTAAAATATGCTGAGTGAAAGAAGTCAAAGAAAGGTGTATGATTCCACTTACATAAAACTCTAGAAATGCAAACCAATCTACAGTGACAGGAAACAGATTAGTGGCTATTTGAAGATGTGGAGTGGGAGGAGCAGAAGCAAGGAATTGTTATTATTTATTTATTTATTTATTTTTTGAGGCAGAGTTTCACTCTTGTTGCCCAAGCTGGAGTGCAATGGCACAACCTTGGCTGACTGCAACCTCGGCCTCCTGGGTTCAAGTGATTCCCCTGCCTCAACCTCCCAAGTAGCTGGGATTATAGGCGCCTGACACCACGCCCGGCTACTTTTTGTATTTTTAGTAGAGACGGGGTTTCGCCATCTTGGCCATAGCCGGCTGAAGCAAAGAATTATTAAGGGGCAAGAGAAAACTATTGGGGGTGATGGAATACACACACATACACACACACACAGTCATGCATTGCTTAAGGACGGAGGTACATTCTGAGAAATGCATTGTCAGATGATTTCCTCAACTGCGGGAACACCATAGAATGTAGTTACACAGGCCAGGTGCAATGGCCCACGCCTGTAATTCCAACACTTTGGGAGGCCGAGGTGTGCAGATCATCTGAGGTCAGGAGTTCGAGACCAGCCTGGCCAACATGGTGAAACTCCATCTGTACTAAAAATACAAAAAAAATTGCCAGGCATGGTGGTGCATACCTGTAATCCCAGCTACTCCAGAGGCTGAGGCAGGAGAATCGCTTGAACCCAGGAGGCGGAGGTTGGAGTGAGCCGAGATTGCACCACTGCACTCTAGCCTGAGTGACAGAGTAAGACTCTGTCTCAAAAAAAGAAAAAAAAAAAAAAAGACACACACACGCACACAAAAAAAATGGTCAGGCATGGTGGCTCATGCCTGTAATCCCAGCACTTTGGGAGGCCGAGGCTGGCGAGTCACCTGAGGTCAGGAATTTGAGACCAGCCTGGCCAACATGGTGAAACCCCCGTCTCTACTAAAAATACAAAAATTAGCCCAGCACGATAGTGGGCACCTATAATCCCAGCTATTTGAGAGGCTGTGGCAGGAGAACCATTTGAACCCGGGAGGGGGAGGTTGCAGTGAGCTGAGATCACGCCACTTCACTCCAGCCTGAGCAAAAGAGCAAAGGTCCGTCTCAAAAAAATAAAGATGGTGGTTCATCCCATGAGGTTATAAAGGAGTTGAAAAATTCCTATCACCTAGTAATGTCATAGTCATTGTAATGTTGTAGTGCAATGCATTACTCATGTGTTTGTGTGATGCTTGTGTAAACAAACCTACTTACAAAAGTAGCACGCCTGGCACTATGGCTCATGCCTGTAATTCCAGCACTTTGAGAGACCGAGGCAGGAGGATGTCTTGAGTCCATGAGTTTGAGACCAGCCTTGGCAACACAGGGAGACCCCATCTCTCCAAAAAAAAAAAAATTAGCTGGGCCTGGTGGCACATGCTGTAGTCCCAGCTACTCCGGAGGCTGAGGTGGGAGGATCCCTTGACCACAAGGGTTCGAGGCTGCAGTGAGCTATGATCGTGCCACTGATTTCCAGCTTGGGCAACAGAGCAAGACCCTGTCTCTTTTTTTTTTTTTTTTTTTTTTTTGAGACGGAGTCTCGCTCTGTCGCCCAGGCTGGAGTGCAGTGGCCGGATCTCAGCTCACTGCAAGCTCCGCCTCCCGGGTTCACGCCATTCTTCTGCCTCAGCCTCCCGAGTAGCTGGGACTACAGGCGCCCACCACCTCGCCCGGCTAGTTTTTTGTATTTTTAGTAGAGATGGGGTTTCACCATGTTAGCCAGGATGGTCTCGATCTCCTGACCTCGTGATCTGCCCGTCTTGGCCTCCCAAAGTGCTGGGATTACAGGCTTGAGCCACCACGCCCGGCCGACCCTGTCTCTTAAAAAAAAAAAAAAGGTATAAAAAGTAAAAAAGAAAAAAAATTATAGTAAGGTAAGGTTATTACTGAAGAAAGAAAAAAAATTAAATAAATCTAGTGTAGCCTAAATGTATCTTATACGTGGCCTGTCATTGACTGAAATGTTGTCACGCACTGCATGACTATATATCAAAATGTATCAAATTGTACCTGTGATCATCCTTTTGAAGTGTCAATTTAGCTAGGCTATAGTGCCAGTTATTCAGCCAAATATATCTAGGTGTTGCTATGATGGTCTTTTGTAGCTGTAAATTCCATAATCAGTCAACTTTCAGTAAGAAAGATTATCCAGTCTGAGTGGATCTGATTCAATTAGTTGAAAGGCTTCAAAAACAGAGTTGAAAGCCATTTGTGGTGACTCACGCCTATAACCCCAGCACTTTGGGAGGCTGAGGCAAGTGGATCACTTGAGCTCAGAAGTGTGAGACTACTCTGGGCAACATGGTGAAACCCCATTTCTACAAAAAATACAAAAATTAGCTGGGCATGGTGGCACACACCTGTAGTCCCAGCTACTCGGGAAGCTGAGGTGGGAGGATTGCTTGAGCCCAGGAGGTGAAGGCTGCAGTGAGCTGTAATTGTGCCACTGAATTCCAGCCAGGGCAACAGATCCTGTCTCAAAAAAAAAAAAAAAAGAAAAAAGAAAAAGAAAAAAGGAATCATCAGAGAGATGCAACACTGCTAACTTTTAAGATGGAGGAAGGGGCCATGAGCCAAGGAATGTGGGCAGCCTCTTAAAGCTAGGAAAAGCAAGAAATAAATTCTACCTCAGAGCCTCAGCCTAGAAATGCAGCCCTGCTGACATTTTGATTTGAACCCAGTGAGATCCATGTTGAACTTCTAATCCTACAGAACTATAAGATAATACATTTGTACTGTTATAAACCATTGTTTGTGATCATTTGTTACATCAGCAATATAAATTAATACAGTACACTTTTAAAATGTGCCATTCCTTATATGTCAGTTATTACTATATTATTATTTTTAAGACAGGATCTTGCTGTCACCCAGGCTGGAGTGCAGTGGCTTGATCACAGCTTATTGCAGCCTCAAACTCCTGGGCTCAAGCGATCCTCCCTCAGCCTCCTGAGTAGCTGGGACTACAGCCATGCAGTACTACACCTGGCTAATTTAGAGATGGGGTCTCACTATGTTACTCAGGCTGGTGTGTGTCAATTATACTACAATAAAGCTGCTAAAAATTCAATGAAGCTGGGCAATGATACATGCCTGTGGTTCTAGTTACTCAGGAGGATTACTTGAGCCTGGGAGTTCAAGTCCAGCCTGGGCAATATAGCGAGAACTGGTCTCTCAAAATAAATAATAAATAAATAAATAAATAAATATAAAATAAATGAATGGTTAATAGAGAACTAGGCATACAAACAGTGCCAATTAATACCACATTGTTTCACTTCTAGTTTCAAATTGAGGGTGAAGTGGATGCAAATGTATAGTGGGAAACACACTATTGTTCCCCTAAGCCCAGTTCAATTGTAGCAGCAGTAATGGCTCTAGACCAAGTTTGTGCAACCCACCCAGGATGGCTTTGAATGTGACCCAACACAAACTTGAAAACTTTCTTAAAACATGATGAGATATTTTTGTGTGTGATTTTTATTTTAGCTCATCAGCTATCATTAGGGTATTATTTGTGTGGCACAAGACAATTCTTCTAATTCCAACGTGGCCCAGGGAAGCCAAAAGTTTGGACACCCCTGTGAGTCTAGCCATGAGGCGTCTTCTGAAGATGTGTATGAATAGACAACACCACTGAGACCACAGTCTGGCCATGATGTTTAAATTGAATCTCTTACACCTTTAGATATAACCTTTAATTTTCTTTTCTTTTTTTTTTTTTTTTTTTTTTGAGGCGGAGTCTCGCTCTCTCACCCAGGCTGGGGTGCAGTGGCGCCATCTCGGCTCACTGCAACCTCCGCCTCTCGGGTTCAAGCAATTTTCTGCCTCCGCCTCCTGAGTAGCTGGGATTTCAGGCACCCGCCACCACGCCTAGCTAATTTGTTTTTTGGATTTTTAGTAGAGATGGGGTTTCACCATCTTGGCCAGGCTGGTCTTGAACTCCTGACCTTGTGATCTGCCCGCCTTGGCCTCCCAAAGTGCTGGGATTACAGGCATGAGCCACCACGTCTGGCCCATAACCTTCAATTTTCAGTAAATGTAGGGTATAAAATAAACATTTGTCACAAGTAAGCAGACAGACAAATACAGAAGGTGAAACATTATTTTGCAGGGCAGCTGGCCTGATCTCTTGGAAAGTCAATATCATGACAAAAGGATTAGAAGAGACTAAAGGCCATGACAATTAGATCAACTAATAGTCCTGCATCAATACTGGTTTCAGGTCGGGCATAGTAGCTTATGCTTGTAATTCCAGCACTTTGGGAGGCTGAGGTGGATGGATCACCTGAGGTTAGGAGTTCCAGACCAGCTTGGCCAACATGGTGAAAACTTGTCTCTTGTAAAGATACCAAAGTTAGCGGGGCATGGTGGTGCGAGCCTGTAGCCCTAGCTACTCGGGAGGCTGAGGCAGGAGAATTGCTTGAACCCGGGCGGCGAAGGTTGCAGTGAACCAAGATTGCGCCAGTGCACTCCAGCCTGGGCGACAGAGAGACTCCATCTCAACAACAACAACAAAAACTGATTTCAACACATTTGATCTAAAGGACATTTTGGGGCCGGGCACGGTGACTCATGCCTATAATCCTAGCACTTTGGGAGGCTGAGGCAGGTGGATCACAAGGTCAGGAGATGGAGACCATCCTGGCTAACACGGTGAGACACCGTCTCTACTAAAAAAGAAAAAAAATTAGCCGGGCGTGGTGGTGGGTGCCTGTAGTCCCAGCTACTCAGGAGGCTGAGGCAGGGGAATGGCATGAACCTGGGAGGCAGAGCTTGCAGTGAACCGAGATCGCGCTACTGCACTCCAGCCAGCCTGAGCAACCCAGCGAGACTCCGTCTCAAACAAAAAAAAAACAAAAAACAAAAAAAGAAAACAACAAACAGACAAAATAATAATAATAATAATAAAGGACATTTTGGGGGAGATCTGAATATGGTATAGATATTAGATAAAGTGAAAGTTTACAAGAGTGAAAAGGAAGAGTTTGTTGATCAAAAAAGAAAGGTTACAAAATAGTACAAAGCTTATGATTTTATTTGGGTAATAAAAAGTGCATTGAAAAAGTCCAGGCCAGGCACAATGGCTCACACCTATAATCTCCACACTTTGGGAGGCCGAGGTAGGTGGATCACTTGAGGTTAGGAGTTTGAAACCAGCCTGGCCAATATGGTGAAACCCCATCTCTACCAAAAAATACAAAAATTAGCCAGGCGTGGTGGCAGGCACTTGTAATCCCAGAAACTCGGGAGGCTGGGATTATAGGCACCAGCAATTATAGCAATTACAGAATTGCTTGAACTCAGGAGGCAGAGGTTGTAGTCAGCCGAGATCACACCACTGCACTCTAGCCTGGGCGACAGAGTGAGACTCTATCTCAAAAAAAGAAAAAAGGTCCAGAGTCACATATGCTAAGCTGTTAGCAGTGGAATCTTTGGTAATGTGATAATGACATTTTCTTATTTTGGCTTGCTTGGATTTTTCTAACTTTTTATCCTGAACATGCATGATTTTATAATAATAAAACATTATTTTGGCCAGGCACAATAGCTCATGCCTCTAATCCCAGCACTTTGGGAGGCTGAGGTGGGTGGATCACTGAGCTCAGGAGTTTGAGACCAGCCCGACCAACATGGTGAAACTCCATCTCTACTAAAAATACAAAAATTAGCCCCGCATGGTGGCACATGCTTGTAATCGCAGCTACTCAGGAGGTTGAGGTGGGACAATCACTTGAATCCAGGAGGCGGAGGTTGCAGTGAGCCGAGATCGCACCAAAGCACTCCAGCCTGGGTGACAGGGTGAGACTCTGTCTCAAAAAAACAAAACAAAAGAAAAAACTCCATTATTTTTAAAAGCATATTAGAATTACACGAGCTAACAGATAATACAAATACAGCATTTTGACTACATTAAACATATCTATGTATACCCCAGTGTCTAGCAGGTTAGTAATAATAACTAACATTTAGCAAGTTCTTACAATGTGTCCAGCACACTTCTAATTGCTTTAACTGTATTCATTCAGAGGTGTTCAAATTTTTCGATGGTGACTCACAATCAAAAATACAGTTTACAGGCTGGGCGTAGTGGCTCACGCCTGTAATCCCAGTACTTTGGGAGGCCGAGGCCAGGAGATCGAGACCATTCTGGCTAGCATGGTGAAACCCCATCTCTACTAAAAACGCAAAAAATTTAGCCGGGTGTGGTGGTGGGCACTTGTAGTACCAGCTACTCGGGAGGCTGCGCCAGGAGAATGGTGTGAACCTGGGAGGCAGAGCTTGCAGTGAGCCAAGATCGCACCACTGCACTCCAGGCTGGTTGACAGAGCGAGACTCTGTCTCAAAAGAAAAAAAATACAGTTTATAGAGCAATGCAGTACACTCATGCATACACACATACTTATATACTTTCTTTTCTTTTCTTTCTTTCTTTTTTTTTTTTTTTTTTTTTTTGAGACAGGTTCTGGCTCTGTCACCCAGGCCATGGTGCAGTAGTGCAATCTTGGCTCACTGCAGCCTCAACCTCCCAGGCTCAAGTCATCCTCCCACCTCACCCTCCTGAGTAACCAGGACTACAGGTGTACGCCACTACACCTGGCTGATTTTCATATTTTTCTGTGGAAATGGGGTTTTGCCATGTTGCCCAGGCAGGTCTCAAACTCCTGAGCTCAAGTGATCCGCCCACCTTGGCCTCCCGAGTGCTGAGATTACAGTTGTGAGCTACCATGCCCAGCCTGCACATACTTTCATACTGTACACAACAGAAATAAAAGCTTTCAGAAAATAATTACCTGCCCTGACTATGTAACACATTCTGAATTCTTGTATTTGATTATATTCTATCCAATTCTATTTTATTTTTTAAAAAATCTGGTTAATCTATTAAATCAATCTCATGGCCCACTAATGGGTCTTGACCTGCAGTTTGGAAAACTCTTTTAAAACTAATTTAATATGTGTACACACAGACACATACAAACCCCTATGAGGTAAGAACTATTATTGCACCAATTTTTCAGAAGAGAAAATTCTGGCACAAAGAGGTTAAATAACTTGCCTAAGCATACACTGCTAAGTAGGAGAAACCGGGTTCCAACCCAGGGAGCCAGGTCCAAAGTCTGTCCTTTGAACAGTCTGTTCTGTCTCACAGAGGCTCTCTCATCCCATCAGGCACATGTTGATAAATAAATATCTGCTTGGGCCGCGTGCAGTGGCTTATGCTTGTAATCTCAGCACATTGGGAGGCCGAGGTGGGTGGATCACCTAAGGTCCGGAGTTCGAAACCAGTCTAGCCAACATAGTGAAACCCCGTCTCTGTTGAAAAATACATAAAATTAGCTCGGTGTGGTGACGGGCACCTGTAACCCCAGCTACTCAGGAGGCTGAGGCAGGAGAATTGCTTGAACCCAGGAGGCAGAGGTTGCAGTGAGCCAAGATCATGCCATTGCACTCCAGTCTGGGCAACAAGAGTGAAACTCCATCTCAAAAATAAACAAATACATAAATATCTGCTAATACATATTTGACCCTCCAAAGGGGTGATGCAAGTAATATTTTAACAGAGAGGTCTGTTAAATTTATTGGAGTGTTCAAGTTACAGCAGATTTAGGGAGCAGAGGTCGTATTTTCTCACTTTTCTATTTCATGATGAACAGTACTACTGTGAAAAGAGCACAGACTTCAAAGTCAGATAATGCTGGGTTCAAATACTGGCTCCACACCAGGGACAGATCCAGATCCTTGGGGACTAAAGCTTATGCAATTTTGAAAGCTCCTCTTAAGAAGAATAGGCCAGGCATGGTGGCTCACACCTGTAATTCCAACACTTTGGGAGGGTGAGGTAGGCGGATCACTTGAGCTCGGGAGTTTGAGACCGGCCTGGTCAACATGGTGAAACCCCATCTCTACTAAAAATACAAAAATTAGCCAGGTGTGGTGGCGCGTGCCTATAATCCTAGCTACTCTGGAGGCTGTGGCAGGATAATCACTTTAACCCAGGAGGCAGAGGTTGCAGTGAGCCAAGATGGCACCACTGCACTCCAGCCTGGGCAGCACAGCAAGACCCTGTCTCAAAAAACAAAGACAAAAACAAAAAAACCAAAATGATGGATACAGAATTAGGTATAGGGCCTTGAATAGAGCCTATCTAAAGAAGAGTGCCTGAGGCTTGAGCTTCATTCACTTTCTGGTTAATCTGTGTCTGTCTGCCATTCATTTCTGACACTCAGTTTCTAACCTCTGAAATAAGGGTAAAAATTCCTGTTTCTCATGGTTGTCAGAAGATCAACTGAGACAAACTAACTGAAGGGCCTAGTACAATGTTCATGGAGCAGGCACTCAATATATGATTGTTGACAATAATAATAATGGTAATAAATAATAAAATACTTCAATTAGAGGCCAGTTTTTTTGTTTGTTTGTTTTTGAGATGGAGTTTCACTCTTGTTGCCCAGGCTGGTTGCAGTGACACGATCTCATCTCACTGCAACCTCTACCTCTCAGGATCAAGCAATTCTCCTGGCTGAGCTTCCCGAGTAGTTGGGATTACAGGGCACCCATCACCACGCCCAGCTAATTTTTTTGTATTTTTAGTACAGCTACTCCGGAGGCTGAGGCAGGAGAATCGCTTGAGCCCGGGAGGCAGAGGTTGCAGTGAGTCGAGATCCTGCCACTGTACTCCAGCCTGGGCAACAGGGAGAGATTCCGTCTCCAAACAAAAACAAAAACAAAAACAAAAATTAGTCAGGCTTGGTGGTGGGTGCCTATAGTCCCAGCTATTTGGCTAAGGCAGGAGAATCTCTTGAACCCAGGAGGTGGAGGTTGCAGTAAGCCGAGATTGCACCACTGCACTCCAGCCTGGGCGACAAGAGCAAAAATGTCTCAAAAAACAAAAAATAAACAAAAAAAACAAAGGCAGATAGAGTATTATGGGAGAGAGTCATTTGCAGGAGCCTCAAAAGGCCAGATTTCTACCATGTAGATGTCAATAAGAAAAGATATTTAACCATTTCACACCTTTGTAGTCTTTCTCAGCCTAAGGAAGGCAGATTTCAAGGTGCATTTTGGTGTTGCGAGAGAAGGCAGCTGGATAGACACTATCCTGCAGCTTCAAGTTCTTAGTCACCTGCAGGCAGACTCTTGCACTTGTTGTGCTGTGTCCTGAGGGATTATCTAAAAGCAAGAGGCCCCTGGAGTCGGTTCCTGCCCCTAGAGAACCAAGAGTATTTGCAGAAAAGTTTCCACTTACATCTTATATTCTCTGCCTAGGGTTTGAGTTTCTTAAAAAGGAGGTATCTTAATCCAGATTTCAAAAAAAACATGACAGGAGTCCTTCCCTACCTTGTGGTTTCTCTTGGTTATCTGTAGGCTTTTTGTTTAGCGTGATTGGGTTTTGTTTGGATAAGAAACAATAACTGGGGTATGTGGATGAGAAAGGTCGTAAGACGGGTAGGAGGCAATTAGATTAATTAGGTAATTAAAGGGACATCTGTGGGTGATTATTAACTTTGTTGCTAGCTATATTTAGGCATCACTACATGTCTTATTTTTGTTAATATTTACAAATGACTTATACCCTTTGCTACTCAACAATCACAAAATATTCCCATTTCTCCTCAGAAATTCCTCTCTGTAATATTGAAGATGAAACAGACCTTCTTTTTCTTTTTCTTTTCTTTTTTTTTTTCAAGACAGAGTCTTGCTGTGTCACCCACGCTGGAGTGTAGTGGCGAGATCTCGGCTCACTGCAACCTCTGCCTCTGGGGTTCAAGCAATTCTCCTGCCTCAGCCTCCCGAGTACTTGGGATTACAGGCACCCGCCACCACACCTGGCTAATTTTTGTATTTTTAGTAGAGGCGGGTTTTCACCATGTTCGCCAGGCTGGTGTCTAACTCCTGGCCTCATGATCTGCCTTCTTCGTCCTCCCAAAGTGCTGGGATTATAAGCGTGAGCCACCACACCCAGCCAAGACTTTCTTTTTCTAATCTCTAGCAAAATGATCCTTTCTCCTCCTGCTATACCTATTTGTTTACTTCTTAAGAACATGGGGATTCATGTTCTTAAGAAGTAAGAATTGGATTCATCTATTGTCTCCAAGCCCGTTTTCCCTAGATTCTCAATATCCACAGTACACACACGGTGCCCTGATGCCATTTTAGCATATCAACTATGGGTTTCATCCCCAGGATTTTCTTTTCTCCACAGCCTTTCCCCAGTGAACTAAGTTGTCTCAACTTAGGACAATGTGAAACCAAAGAGAAAGGAGTCTTTTGTTGGCTTTTGGGCCACGATCCTGTGGGAAAGAGAAAGGACTCACACTCAAAGACAACACATGAAGCTTGCAGGAATCTACCTCCAGATGAGATCAGGTCCTCGGACTGAGGGGAAGGTGACTGGAGAATTCAGAAGCTTGTGGCTCCCAGGCCCTGGGCTGTGCCCCAACATAACTGCACCTGGGAATTAGGAATGGGGATGAGAGGAATTCCCTGAAAACTGTTTTGGCGTCTTCAGTGGTTGTTAGGTGAAATCTTGTACAAGGAGGGTGTGTGGCCACTATCAGGCCACCATGGGGGATTGCTGCTTTAATAATTTCCAATTATGACTTTGGACAATGTCTGGAAAAACACAGGGAAATTTGCATGCAAACAGTCCATTAACAAAGAAACAGGGAAAAAATGAAAATTCGTGAGAATGAGGGGGAACATTCAGATCACTTTAATCTAGTGTGCGCGAAGACAGGTGCTCATTCAGTACATTTCAGCCCAGCCAGTAAAACAGATGATACGCAGGAGCAGAAAGCCACCCTCCCCCATGTCTTGCCATCAGGGAAGTCCCTGGAAATGAAATACAACCCAGGGGAAAATCTGGGAGTGTAGAATGACCTTAGCACATCTAATTGCAATCTGTGATAATTGCTACGCTGGCAAAGCCCAGGAAGCCATGCAAACCAGTCCAGGGGGACAGGGAAGGGCTCCCTGAGCAGAGACCTGAAGGGTGAGTTAGATATAACTAGATGTTTGTGAAGGTAGAAAGAAAATCCAGTCCCTGGGCTGGCAATTACCTGGTGAGCCACTCAGAACCATTTTAAAAACATTGTCATGAGGAAGATGATGAGTAAACAGAGAACTTCGGGAAGGGACCGGTCCGTGGCAGCAAATGCTGCAGAGAGGCCAAGCAAAATAAAGACCAAGAAGAGCCCATTGGTTGAAATACCATGGAGGACACTGGTGCTGACCTTGTCAAGTACAGCTGGAGCAGGTTGTGGGAAGAAGGCAATTTTTTTTTTTTTTTTCCTGAGATGGAGTCTTGCTTTGTTGCCCAGGCTGGAGTGCAGGGGTACAATCTCGGCTCACTGCAACCTCCGCCTCCTGGGTTTGAGCAATTCTCCTGGCTCAGCCTCCCAAGTAGCTGGGATTACAGGTGTGCACCACCATGCCCAGCTAATTTTTGTATTTTTAGTAGAGACGAGGCTTCACCATGTTGGCCAGGCTGGTCTCGAACTCCTGACCTCATGATCCGCCTGCCTCGGCCTCCCAAAGTGCTGGGATTACTGGTGTGAGCAACTGTGCCTGGCCAGAAGTCAAAATTGTAGGAGGTCAAGACACATGGAAGGTGTAGAAACAGAGATGGTAAATGGAGAAAACTCTTCCCAGAAATTTGGCTGTGAAAGAAATGGTGAATGGCAGTAGCGAAAGCTGGACTTGAGGTCAAAGGAACAGGCTTTTCCGATAGGGAGCCTTTGCATATGTACAAATATTAGGAGGAAGCAGCCTGTCCAGAGGGCAGGTAAAAGACAGGATGGAGACTCCTAAAGAGCCAGGAAGTGACACAAGCCAAAGCCGAGGTAGGAGCGTGGCCTAAAAGGGAGGAAAAAAGAATGGGAGTGGAGGCAGATGCCTGTACATTTGGTGGCAGAAGAGGGAGCTGTCTACAGCCTCTACTTTCTCTGTGACATGGGAGGCGATAGGATCTGTTAACTGGGGAGGGGACTCAGGAGTGTGGATGGGTTGGAAGGGCTGGCAAAACCAAAGAACTGAAGAAGGTGGAAAGGATTTGAACTAGCCATTACAGTGGTTACAAATTCTAGGTGTATAAGAAAAACTTCATCTTCCTATACTTTTCCAGTGTTTCTATTTGAAGCGCTCGTTCCTTTCGGTGGTCAATGTTTCATCTCAGTCAATTCATGCAGAGGACAGGGAGGCAGCTGGGTACATGGGTCTGGCGCTCAGAAGAAGAGTATGGGCTGAACATGTCAATTTGGGATTCATCAGAATAGTTTGTCTTCTCGAGTCTTGGGAAGTATTGACTCAGCTCAGGGAGATGGAAGAGGCTGAAGAGCCAAACTTGGGAAAACCCCAACATTTAAAGACCCCGTGGAAGAAGAAGAATCTGTGAAGAGTCAGAAGGCAGGAGGAAAAGCAGGAGAGTACCATGTCCCAGAACTAAGGGAAGTGAGTATTTTAAGTAAGTGGAAATAAAAAATCAACTAGCATTAGAATTATAAAATATCCGGTGGGCCGGGCGTGGTGGCCTATGCCTGTAATTCCAGCACTTTGGGAGCAGAAGTGGGAGGATTGCTTGAGGCCAAAAGTTTGAGACCAGCTTGGGCAACATAGTGAGACTCTGTCTTTACAAAAAATTAAAAAAAAATTCACCAGGCACGGTGGTAGTGCCTGTAGTCCCAGCTACTCAGGAGGCTAAGGCAGGAGGGTTACTTGATCCTCAGGAGGTCGAGGCTGCAGTGACCGATGATAGTGCCACTGCTCTCCAGCCTGGGCAACAAAGCAAGACTCCATCTCAGGAAAAAAAAAAAAAAAATTGTGTGACGGAGTGATACCTTGTTTCTAAAAAAATAATAGTAACAGGCCAGGCGTGATGGCTCATGCCTATAATCCCAGCACTTTGGGAGGGTAAACCACTTTGGTGGGTAGATCACGTGAGGTCAGGAGTTCGAGACAAGCCTGGCCAACACGGTGAAACTCCATCTCTACTAAAAATACAAAATTTAGCCAGGTATGGTGGCACATGGCTGTAATCCCAGCTATTCGGGAGGCTGAGGCAGGAGAATCGCTTGAACTCAGGCGACGGTGGTTGCAGTGAGCCAAGATCATGCCACTCTACTCCAGCCTGGGCAACAGAGTGAGACACTGTCTCAAATAAATAGATAAAGAATAGTAATAATAATTAATTAAGTAAAATATCCACTGGATATCCTGTATTCTTCTTTCTTTGGGTTGAGGTACAAAGAACAGTGAGAAGATATCGTCATGGCAATAATCATAATATCTACTATTTACTGAGGACATAGCTCCTGATTATGTCATCCAACTAGCCAATCAATCAATCACGTATCAACTGAGAACACACCATGTGCCAAACACTAATGACAGTGTTTCCTCTCATGGTGCTCATTAGAGCGTCTCAACCTCTTTCACTGTCACACATGAAAAGTCAGACCCTTTGTACATCCCCAGAGGTAAACGAATGTTGAGGCTACTCAAGGCTGCCTGAGCCCCTTGGCTGCCCTGAGGGCTGGGAGATCAATATCTCATCATCCCCTGCCTCTGATCAAAATTCTTTTTTTCAATATCTATTCTGATATTGAATGTGACTGTGGAAGAGTTTTATTATTATGAGGGCGGAGGTGAGGACCAGCATAGGGTAAAAGCTGATAGTAGTCTTCAGTGGGTTAAGCAAGAACCTTGGAGAATGGGGCTGGTTTTAAAAGCTTGGAGCCGAAAAGAAAAAATAAAAGCAGCATTAGATTGTTCCGCTTTCAGTAATGAGGACAGAAAGAGAGAGGGAACCTCTTTCTAAAAATCAGGAAATGGAAAAAGTTACTCTAAAAATTAGGAAGATTAAACTGAGGATCTTTAATCTGAGATTAAATCCTAAGGTTTCAGAGGTGAAAACACTTGTGAGTTTCTGTTGGCACATCTGTTTGTAGACACTGATGCCTGCTCATTGTGCACTGTGCACAAGTGGAAGCACCCTGAGAGAATCTTGTTTCCTGCAATAGAGTGCAACTGAAAATAGTGATTAAATCAGACTGTCAATGGAATAGTTGACAGCAAGGAATTAAATCAGACTGTCAATGGAATAGTTGAGTTCACTGTGAAAACAGCCCTGTTTAGGTAAAATTCATTCTGATCTGTCAATGGAAAATTATGAAGCCCTTAAAAAAAAAAGAAGGGGGCCAGGCACGGTGGCTCACGCCTGTAATCCCAGCACTTTGGGAGGCCGAGGTGGGCGGATCACGAGGTCAGGAGTTCAAGACCAGCTTGGCCAACATGGTGAAACCCTGTCTCTACTAAAAATACAAAAATTTGCTGAGCATGGTGGCGTGTGGCTGTAATCCCCAGCTACTCAGGAAGCTGAGACAGGAGAATTGCTTGAACTGGGACCTGGCAGGCGGAGGTTGCAGTGAGCCGAGATCACGCCACTGCACTCCAGCCTGGGCTACAGAGCGAGACTCCATCTCAAAAAAAAGAAAAAAAAGGGACTGAGGCATTTCTCCTGATCTGGAAGGTTTTCCAAGGTATATTTTTCAGGAAAGGATAATAAGGTACAAAATTGTATGTTTAGAGTGTTATTAAAAAAAATATGTATAGCTATGTTTGCATATGCAAAGAATACGGAAGGATGTGGAAGAAACTGGTAAGAGGTGACCCATGGGGAAGGGAGCTCAGTGGCTGGAGATCAAGGTGGAAGGTTTTCACTGTATACTTTTTTGAATTTTGTACCAGGTATTATTTATTTAGTGAATAAATATATGCAAATACAGAAAAAAAAAACTTTTGGTGAATCATTTTTGCAAGGTTCATTTGTAATGCAAACAGCCACTCCCTAATTTGCTTTGGAAATGTTGACATTTGTGTACTGGATTTTCTTAAAGCATGAAATACCAGTGTCTGCAAACCACACCCCGAGTGCTTAAATTTGAGGTCACTGACAAAACCAGCCATACAAGTGTGACTTTCCAAAAAGCCAAACATTGTTGAGAGAAGCAGAGTGAGTGCCAGGGCTTGATGCATCCCCAGCATCTGAGAATCTCAGCGAAGGGACTGTGGAGAGTTGGAGCAATCTCCTTTTTTTTTTTTTTTTCTCCGAAATGGAGTCTTGCTCTGTTGCCCAGCCTGGAGTGCAGTGGCGCGATCTTGGCTCACTGCAAGCTCCGCCTCCCAGGTTCAAGTGATTCTCTTGCCTCAGCCTCCCGAGTAGCTGGGATTACAGACACATGCCACCACGTCTGGCTAATTTTTTGTATTTTTAGTAGAGACGGGGTTTCACTGTGTTACCCAGGATGGTCTTGATCTCCTGACCTCGTGATCCGCCCGCCTTGGCCTTCCATCTCCTTTCTTCAGAAATCAGGAAATGAGGGTCCAAACGGGAAGAGACTTGCCTAATAAAAAGATTGTGCTTGGCCGGGCGCGGTGGCTCAAGCCTGTAATCCCCGGTACTTTGGGAGGCCGAGACGGGTGGATCACGAGGTCAGGAGATCGAGACCATCCTGGCTAACATGGTGAAACCCCGTCTCTACTAAAAATACAAAAAACTAGCCGGGCGAGGTGGTGGGCGCCTGTAGTCCCAGCTACTTGGGAGGCTGAGGCAGGAGAATGGCGTGAACCCGGGAGGCGGAGCTTGCAGTGAGCTGAGAACCGGCCACTGCACTCCAGCCTGGGCGACAGAGCGAGACTCCGTCTCAAGAAAAAAAAAAAAAAAAAAAAAAAAAAAAGATTGTGCCATTTTGTGTACAAAAAGTGAGAAACATAAGTCTCTACATTTGCTTCCTTGCATGAAGAACTCCAGAAAGATACACAAAAACAAATGGGAAACTGTACAGAGAGGGAAGGGGAACAATGAAAGGATGCGAGACAGAGGTAGAAATGAGATTTTCACTTTTAATCTTTTATAATCCTTGATCTATTATTTAAAAGAATACAAAAACATTAAAAAGAGAGATTGACCATGCCATCTCTATGACCCACAATGCAGTTTTCAAGAACGACATCATGAGACTGTGTTCAGAGACAAATTAAGAATCCTGTGTTGGGCACGGTGGCTAACGCCTGTAATCCCAGCACTTTGGGAGGCTGAGACGGGTGGATTACCTGACATCAGGAGTTGGAGACCAGCCTGGCCAACATGGTGAAACCCCGTCTCTACTAAAAATACAAAAAATTAGCTGGCTGTGGTAGCGGGCACCTGTAGTCCCAGCTACTCAGAAGGCTGAGACAGGAGAATCACTTGAACCAGGAGGCAGAGGTTGCAGTGAGCTGAGATTATGCCATTGCACTCCAGCCTGGGCAACAAGAGTGAGACTCTGTCTCAAAAATTAAAAAAAAAAAATCGTGTGTTGAAATCACAGATCAAATTCTACTGCTTCAAATACCAATGACTATCTAGAATATTTTGTCATATTGAAGTTTTGTCTTACTGAGATTTGTTTGAGGTAACACAGGCCATCAGCTGGGCTTAAATCTCATTTTTAATTACAGGCAAATTTGTCAAAATTCTGTGATAACAGCCCATTGCTAGTCTGTGAATTCAGTCATACGAGGAGGTACCATAGGGCAGGAGAAAAATCAGCGGACAGGAAGTCAGGAAACCTGATTCTAATCAAGTTTTGTAATTTAACTAACGTTGTAATTTTGGGCAACTTAATTCCTCTCCTTAAGCCAGTTTCAACAACTGTAAAATAAAAGGACTAGATGAAGTGATCTCTAGGTTCCCTCTTAGCTCTGATATGATTGGATTCTGAAACCATTTATTAGCAATTTAGAATGAAAAGGAAATTTACGAGGTCTTTTTTGACATCTAGGAGACAGTAACAGGCAGTTGGGCCTCCATTTGCTCCTTTGACTTGTAACTACATGAGAACTAGCAGGTGATCTTCTTGGCCCCTTTCTCTTGAGCCCACACCCTGATGGTGATTATCTAGATCCAGGTTCCTGAGAGCATGAGTTTAGGGAAATGTTAATCATTCTCCACAAAGCATCTCAAATACATCTGGGAAATCCTGTACAATAAGTGTTCCTGATGGAGGGTCAGAATGCAATTAAAGGTCCTGAGAAATCCTGCAACAAAGAAACATGTAACTTTTACCTAACCCAGCATTCTGCACATTTAAGGATATAAAATACTTTGGGGGGAGAGAGAAAGAGAGAGCAAGCGAGTGAGAGAGCTGTTACCTCTATTTGGAACAAATGGGATCCAAATGCTTCCATTTTTAGGAAATTTATGAGATCAGTTATCAGATGGCAGTTAAGACAATTCTGGGGCCTCTGCAAATATGGGAGGTTTAGCACGTTCCTAAGGGAGGCTGAGAATCTCGTGATTCATGCAGCTCTCTACCCCACCAGTTTTCTTTCAACAGTGGGAGTCTCAGAAACTCTATTGTTTTACAGGGAGGTTCCCATCTAAGCATAATTAGGTCAACCGACATCTTATCCCTTTCACTTCTGGCTTTCAGAATTTTTCAGAACTATAATTTTTATTCAGAAATTTTAATTCTCTTTCCTTCCCCCCAAGGCCTTGAGTCTACATTTGCATATATATATATTTTATATATGTGTGTGTGTATATATATTCCCTCCCTCCTAATATCTGCAATCCCCAGTGGGTAGGTGGGAAAAGTTACGTGTCATTTGGGCACTGGACCTGCCACACTTAACATCCTTTATTAGTTTTCGAGATTTTTCACCCTCAATTCCCAAAGAAACATTGACTCATCACAACATATACACACAGTCATTTGGAAAAAATTAACTTAAAATGTGTATCTCTTAAGACTTCTCAATTATTTTTGTCCCATCTTTAAGCATTCAATTTAAAGACAGCAAAAAAATCTCTAAGCAGGCACAAACATATAGTCAAAGTTCTCATTGTTTTCTGTGTTGCTATATCTCCAAGTCTGAAACCAAGAAACAATATGAAATGCTATTTTTGCATTTAGTGCTTTCTTTACTCGAAAGTTTCCAGGCTTGTAGTTCAAGCATCAGGATAAAAACAACCAGCCAGGCAGCTGTTGCAGGCCCAGCTAATCATACTAGTACTTCCCTGAAGGGCTTGAGCTGCAAATAAATTCTTTTTCTCCTGGCCAGACTTGGTTATTGGCAGTTACTTTGGATTGTACACTGCCTGGACTCAGGACTCTCCCTCTGTTTTCCTAGAACAGTGGGAAAGAAATGGAGGTGAGGAGGCAGCTGGATTGGGGTGGAGGATGTGCCCACTGACTCTCCCATCCACCCTGTGGCATTTTTTTTTTAACTTATTTATTTTTTTCAGATGTAGTCTCGCTCTGTCACCCAGGCTGGAGTGCAGTGGCGCGATCCTGGCTCACTGCAACCTCCGCCTCCCGGGTTCAAGCAAGCAGTTCTCCTGCTTCAGCCTCCCAAATAGCTGGGATTACAGGCGTGAGCCGCTATGCTCAACCAATGTTTTTTTCTGTTTGTTTGTTTGTTTTTGAGATGGGGTCTCGCTCTGTCACCCGGGCTGGAGTGCAGTGGTGCAATCTCGGCTCACTGCAAGCTCTGCCTCCCGGGTTCAAGCCATTCGCCTGCCTCAACCTCCCAAGTAGCTGGGACTACAGGTGCCCACCACCACGCCCAGCTAATTTTTTGTATTTTTAGTAGAGACAGGGTTTCACCGTGTTAGGATGGTCTCGATCTCCTGACTTTGTGATCTGCCCGCCATGGCCTCCCAAAGTGCTGGGATTACAAGCGTGAGCCACCGCGCCCGGCCCTTTTTTTTTTTGAAAGGGAGTCTTGCTCTGTCTCCCAGGCTGGAGTGCAGTGGCGTGATCTTGGCTCACTGCAAGCTCTGCCTCCCAGGTTCACGCCATTCTCCTGCCTCAGCCTCCTGCACAGCTGGGACTACAGGAGCCCGACACCATGCCCGGCTTTTTTTTTTTTTTTTGTATTTTTAGTAGAGACAGGGTGTTTAGTAGAGACATCGTGTTAGCCAGGACGGTCTTGATCCCCTGACTTCGTGATCCGCCTGTCTCAGCCTCCCAAAGTGCTGGGATTACAGGCATAAGCCATTGCACCTGGCTCCAGTTTTTTTTTTTTTTTTTTTTTTTTTAACACTTTGTCTTTGTCTACCCTAGCGCAACTCCCTGATGGGCTGTCTTTTTTTTTTTTTTTTTTTTTTTTTTTTGAGACAGGGTCTCACTTTGTCACCCAGGGTGGAGTGCAGTGGTGCGATCTCAGCTCACTGCAGCCTTGACCTCCTGGGTTCAAGCCATCCTCCAACCTCAGCCTCCAAAGTGGCTGGGACTACAGGTGTGAACCACCACACCCAGCTAATTTTTTTGTTTGTTTTGAGATGGAGTCTAGCTCTGTCACTTAGGCTGGAGTGCAGTGGCACAATCTCAGCTCATTGCAGCCTCTGCCTCCTTGAGTTCAAGAGATTCTTCTGCCTCAGCCTTCCAAGTAGCTAGGATTACAGGCATGTGCTACCACGCCCTGCTAATTTTTGTATTTTTAGTAGAGAAGGGGTTTCACCGTGTTGGCCAGGCTGGTCTCCAACTCCTAACCTCAAGTGATGTGCCCGCCTCAGCCTCCTAAAGTGCTGGAATTACGGGCATAAGCCACCACCCTTTTTCTTTTTTGGCATTTTTCTTGGAGATGGGCTTTCGCCATTGTTGCCCAGGCTGGTCTCGAACTCCTGAGCTCAAGCGATCCTCCTGCCTTGGCCTCCCAAAGTGCTAGGATTACAGGTGTGAGCCACCTTGCCCAGATGATGGGTTGTCTTAATTCACCTAGGAGTACCTGCTGAAAGCTACGGTTGATAAATAAAGGGAGGGCCATGAAATTAAGCAGGAGGTGGGGACACTGAAGAGAAAACAAAACAAAACAAAATATTGTTGGGGAGGGATTATTTAGGAGGACAGAGGGTGGTTAATTTCATGTGTCAAATTTGTTAGGCTATCGTGCCCCATTGTTAGGTCAAACACTAGTGTAGATGTTGTGAAGGTATATTTTATATGTGATTAACATTTATAATCATTTGACTTAATTTTTTTTTTTTTTTGAGATGGAGTCTCGCTCTGTGGCTCAGGCTGGAGTGCAGTGGTGCAATCTCTCGGCTCACTGCAAGCTCCGCCACCCGGGTTCACGCCATTCTCCTACCTCAGCCTCCCGACTAGCTGGGACTACAGGCGCCCGCCGCCACGCCCGGCTAATTTATTGTGCTTTTAGTAGACATGGGGTTTCGCCGCGTTAGCCAGGATGTTCTCCATCTCCTGACCTTGTGATCCGCCCGCCTCGGCCTCCCAAAGTGCTGGGATTACAGGCGTGAGCCACTGTGCCCAGCCCATTTGACTTAATTTAATTTTTTTTTTCTTTTTTTTTTTTGAGACAGAGTCTTGCTCTGTCGCCCAGGCTAGAATGCAGAGGCATGATCTTGACTCACTGCAACCTCTGCCCCTGGGTTCAAGCAATTCTCCCGCCTCAGCCTCCTGAGTAGCTGGGATTACAGGCATGCGCCACCACACCTGGCTAATTTTTGTATTTTTAGTAGAGATGGGGTTTTGTCATGTTAGCGAGGCTGATCTCAAACTCCTGACCTCGTGATCCACCTACCTCAGCCTCCCAAAGTGCTGGGATTACAGGTGTGAGCCACTGCACCTGTCCTCATTTGAACTTAAATTAAGCAGATTACCCTCCATACTGTGGGTGGGCCTCACCCCATCAGTTGAAGGCCCTAAGAGCAAAAACTTAGGTTTCTTGAGGAAGAAGGAATTCTATCTCAAGATGGCAACATAGAAATCCCAGCTGAGTTTCTAGCCTGCTGGCCTACCCTGTGGATTTCAGACTTAAAACTGCAATATCAACTCTTTCAAGTTTCCACACTGCCCTGCAAATTTCAGACTTTCCACCCCCCACAATTGCATGAGCCAATTCCTTAAAACAAATCTCTGTATCTCTATATATTCTCTACATACTTTCTATATAGCCTTGTGATTTTGTTTCTCTGGAGAACCCTGACTAATACAGAGGGTTCCCGGGAGGATGAGCCTAGAGAAAAAAATGGAGCTGATAACTAATTGTGAGTTTGACCATAACCTGAGAACATTTTTTCAGTTTTGACAAAGAGCTTGCAGAGAAGTCAGTGATAGCTATTTCAAAATGAAATTATGTAAGAGAAAAAAACTGAAGCAATTGTTAACTCCAGGGAAAACAAAAAGTGGTACATGAAGATAATCTGACTCAATTGTAAACACCGACTATTGATTTAAGAGGGATGGCGTGGTAGAAGAAGTTGTGGTATAAGTGAATTAAATTCTCATCTTAATTGAGGAAATTAAAAATATTTAAAAATAAAAACTTAAGAAATAGCAATGTTATTTCAAAACAAGGAGATAAATGGCAGAAGAACAACTAAAAGCTTGGAAAGCATCTGCTTCTGCTGAGTGAATCCAGTGGGAGTGGGTGGGGCAAGGAATTGCTGTTTATCATTATGAGTCTTGTAGATCATTTAATCTTTTTCAAGTCTGTACATGTATTACTTTGGTAAAAATAAAAACTTAAAAAGTTATGGGGGTCCAGTGTAGAAAATTTGGAAAGTACAGAAAATTATAAAGAAGAAAATATAACCACTCATAATTCCTCCACTCAGAGAAAGCCACTGGGCATATTTTAGAGGAACAAGATTAAATGCATTTGTGAGATTAAATAGAGCTTAAAGATTTAAAACATCACAATTTAGATATAAATGAACAAATAACAGTATAATACCGGATATGTGTAGATATAATTACATACAATATAAGCATATATACTACAATTCCATGTGTTTATATGTGTATTAGAAAGTAGTCTCAGCTGGACACAGTGGCTCATACCTGTAATCCCAGCACTTTCAGAGGCCAAGGTGGGAGGACTACTTGAACCCAGGAATTAGAGTCCAGCACGGGCATCATAGGGAGACCCCATCTCTTCAAAAAATTTAAAAATTAGCAAGGTGTAGCGGTGCATGTCTGTAGACCAGTTACTTGAGCGGCTGAGGCAAGAGGATCACTTGAGCCTGGGAGGTTGAGGCTGCAGTGAGCCATGATTGTGTCACTGCAGTCCAGCCTGGGCAACACAGTGAGACTCTGTTTTAAAACACACACACACACACACACACACACATATACACTCATGCACACTAGTCTCAAGGCCAGGTGCAGTGGCTCACACCTGTAATCCCAGCACTTTGGGAAGCTGAGGCAGGCGGATTGCTTGAGCTCAGGAGGTCAAGGCTGCAGTGAGCTGTTATTGCATCATTGCACTCCAGCCTAGGTGACAGAGCGAGACCCTGTCTCAGAAAAAAAAAAAAAGATAGTCTGGAGGAATACCCACCAAAATGTTACTTGGTGGTTATGTTACCAGGGTGGGACTAGGCTAAGGCAAGCAAGGTTCCTAGGACACTCAATGTAAGGCTGCCCTCACTCTCAGGGTTCTGCAAATGCAGGAGTAGCACCTGAAAGTGAATGTCTTCTTAAATGTTATGCCCTCACATGCTTCACCCTATTCTTAGCCTTGGTTGGGACCTACGGCTGCTGGAATATGGGCACTTTCTCCTTCTTACTTTTTACTTGGATATATGTTCAAGTTCCTTGCTACTCTAAGTGTGGTACATGGACCAGCAGTGATAGCATCACCTGGAGGCTTGTTTGAAATGCAGTATCTCAGCTCTGCTCTGCTCCAGACTTTAGCCAGATCTGCACTTTAACCAAATCCCAGGAGATTTATGTGCATGTTACAGTCTGAGAAGCACTGGGCTAGCAAGCACCCAAGCATAGTTCCTGTCCTCTTATGAAAGGAATATTCAGAGGCAATTGATGCCACTGCCCCACTGGGTGGGGCACACACTGCTAGGGGGTAAGATGCCTGTTTTTAAAAAGAGTTGTGGTTCTTTCCAAGCGGCTCAGTTTTGGCTGGTGAAGCAATCATAGGTCAGCTTGATAAAGGATAGGCAGGTGATTCTTGGGACAAAGAACAGGTGAGTTGAGCAGGTGAGCAAGACACCTACCTTGGGCACAAAAAAACTCAGTAATCAAGATAAAGACTATTTTAATGCAATGTTTTTCAAAAATCAAAATGAATGCAAAAATTCCATGATGAACAAAATATCAAAATTTAAAATAAAGCTCGACTCACTGTGTAAGGTGGTTTATGCCTGTAATCCTAGCATATTGGGAGGCTGAGGTAGGAGGATCACCTTAGAACAGGAGTTTGAGACCAGACTGGGCAACATAGTGAGATCTGTCTCTACAAAAAATTAAAAAACTAGCTGAGCAAAGTCGTTCACACCTCTGGTCCCAGCTACTCACGAGGCTGAGGTGGGAGGATTGCTTGAGCCCAGGAATTCGAGGCTGCAGTGAGCTACGATTGTGCTGCTCCTCTCCAGTCTGGGTGACAGAGTGAGACCCTGTCTCAAAAAACAAACAAACAAACAAACAAACACTGGGATGTGACAACATCAGAATTATGCAGGTCAGATCATTCTAACTTCTAACTCACAGTCTAGGATGGGTATAAGTGATTTCAGTTGTGGTGGTGGTGACAGGAAAGGGATTCAGATGCTTGAGTGGCCAAAAAGAATGACAAATGTCCATTATAGTTATTGGAATCTTGGTAAAATGTCACCTTTTGGGTTCCTGCAGAAAGAGCAGCATAATTTGGCTGGGCTGTTTTAAGGAAAACTTTAGTGCTTATTTGAGTTGTGGTACAGATAAATTAATATAGGAGAGGGCCGGGTGTAGTGGCTCACACCTGTAATCCCAGCACTTTGGGAGGCAGAGGTGGGCAGATGACGTGGTCAAGAGATCGAGAGCATCCTGGGCAATGTGGTGAAACCCCATCTCTACTAAAAATACAAAAGAAAAAAAAAGAAAAGAAAAGAAAAAAAAATTAGTTGAGCATGGTGTTGCGTGCCTGTAGTCCCAGCTACTCAGGAGGCTGAGGCAGAAGAATCGCTTGAGCCCAGGAGGTGGAGGTTGCAGTGAACTGAGATCGCGCCACTGCACTCCAGCCTGGCGACAGAGCAAGACTCTGTCAAAAAACAAACAAACAATAACAAAAACAACAACAACAACAAAAACCCATATATATAGGAGGAGAGAAGAGCAAGTGAAATTCCTCTTCTGAAACTGGGAAAGCTCCAGGAGGAAGATAAGGTTTGAGCTGGGCTTTGGAGGAAGGAAAGGGAAAAGGAGAAAGAACATTGGATTTGCAGACAGGAAATGGGGTTCCCCTCTTGGTTACTTGGCTTACTAGCCGTGGGAATTCAGGCAAGTCACTTAGCTTCTCTGAGGGTCAATTACTTTATCTGCAAAACCTCCTGTGTCACTGCCAAAGTGAGGACCTAGTGAGATTAAGTAAGTGAAAGTTGTTTGTAAACTGTAAAGCATTATGCAAACATCTTGGACTATTATTAAAAGCTTAAGGATGGGTAGGACTTTGACAACAGGCATTTGGGGAGAAGGGCCTCTGGGCAGAGAGAACGAAAGGCAAAGTGATTGATTGATATGTATGTAGTGATTGACTGAGACAGGGTCTCCCTCTGTTGCCCAGGCCGGGGTGCAGTGTCATGATCATGGCTCATAGCAGCCCTGAACTCCTGGGCTCAATCAGTTCTCCTGCTTCAGCCTCCCCAGGAGGTGGGACCACAGGCACGTGCCACCATGCTGGCCAACTAAAAACATTTTTTTAGAGGTGGAGTCTCCTTATGTTGCCCAGATTGGTCTCAAACTCCTGGGCTCAAGAGATCCTCCCACCTGGACCTCCCAAAGTGCTGGAATTACAGGCACAAGCCACCGTGCCTGACCAGAAGTGATTTTTGTAAGAGGCTAGACAAAAGGAAACTGGGCTTTGAAGATGAAATGAATTAATGACTCGCAGCACATGCTTCCTTCTCTCCCTAGATGGCCCCTTTGCAGGCAGTCAGGGACCATGTCTCATTCATCTTAGTTTCCAGGAGCCTGACACTTTGTAGTTGAGGGCGTTGTGCTCCATTCTCAAGAAACGAGGAGTGCCCAAAGGCCATTAAACTTGGGACCTCTTTACCCCCTAAAGCTAGTACAGAATAAGAGTTGGGTGGCCTTGAAAAGCACGTTCTTCTGTTCACACTGGGTCGCCCTCTGGGCAACCTCCCAAACCTATGAGAGCTCACTTATCCTAGGTAAGGTCCTTACTTTGAGGAAGAGGAGGGGGGCCAAAGGCTCCAGCAGACCTGCTCTACAGGGGGTAGAGGGGTAGGTGGCAACTATACAGGTGATAACATTTCATATAACTACACACACACACACGCACATGACTGCATGCGAAACAGGTTAAATCCGAGTATGGTCTGTAATGAAGTTAATTGTATTGGTTTAGTTAATTGTATTGTGCCAATGTCAATTTCCTGGCTTTGAGAATGTTGTATCTTATGAAAAATGTTGAGGTAAGCTGGGTGGGTGACGGTATACGGAACCTGTATATATTAATTTTGCAACTTCTTGTGAGTCCATAATTATTTCGAAGTAAAAAGTAAAATAAAAGAAAACAAGGGAACTTCCCCCTCAGCCCAGCCTACTTCGCGACCGCCCCACACTCACACATCTGGCCTCGCCCAGGTCCCGCCAGCTCCGGGCAGGGGGTGAAGGGAGGGGCAAGGCGGGGCCACGCACGCGCAGTCCCTCAATCCCGGCCGCACCGGGAAGTCGCGCATGCGTAGTCTCGGCCCCGGGTTGCCGCTCCAGCCCGTCTCCGCGGCGGGGAACCGGGCTTCCTTGGCCCCTTAGCGCTCCCGTCTTTTCCGGCAGTTGGAACGCTTCCTGTTGTCCTCAGCCGCAACCGCCGGTCGCCCCCTGTCTCAGAGACCCTCACGCGTCCCCTCCCGTCTTTGGCTCGTTGTCTGCCGCCGCCGGGGCTTCGCCAGCCTTCCCGTCGAGACTACTGGCAGAAGGGGCGTCTGCGGCTCTCCGCCGCCCCCAGTCCTGCCTCTCCCGGGGCTCTGGTGAGTTGCTTGCTGCAGACGTCTTCACTCCATCCCAGGGTTCTTCCTTTATCTCCTCCTTCCCCAACCGCCGACTCCTCGGGCTTTCTCCTCGCCGACGCCCTCTTTCAAGCCCTAACCTCTCAGCCTCTCGTCCCCTCTCTTCCCCTGTCCTCAGCCCTCTTACCCGGTCTCCAGATGCCCCTTGTTGGCCCTCCACATTTTCCCAGTCCCAGCCTCTCCACCCCGTCCTTTCTCTTTCTCCTGCAGTTGGAGCGGGAGCCAGGCTCTCCTTTCCATGTTGCCACCTTTGTCTGCTCCCTGCCACCAGTCAGTCCCTCAGGGATCTCGGTCATCACCAGTTTTCATCTCCTTTTCCTTCTTCTGGGGTCTGTGAACTGTAGTCTGAGGCAGAGATGTCGAAAGCCCCCTTGGGGTGTGGTATCTTTGAGTCGGCTCCTTTCTCCGTTAGTCTTAAGATACTGGGCTTCAGATAAGCTTAAAATCACAGGAAAAGGCAGGGAAGTTTCTTAAGAAGAGAGTGGAAAAGCAACAGCCAGAGGAAAGGAAAAAGTCGATAAGGGCTTAGCGGAAAGTCTGTGTCAGAAAGCGGGCAGAACGGCCGGCAGAGAGACCAGATCTCTCAGTTCACTCTGAAACGACTAAAAGACACGGAGAGAAACTTGTTCTTTTTGAAATGCACCGAGGAGGGTTGGAGTGAAGTAGACCCTGAGTGTCTCCACCCTTTCAACTCACCCTGCCTCTGAATTAGCCAGGCAGTATATTTGGTTTCCCTAAACATAAAACAACCACCACCACGATAACAGACTCTCCTCCCCACCGTAAATGTTAGATACCAGCTTCCTCGTAAGAGGAGAGAACGCTATAGCAAACCATTTCATGTCCCAGCCCTATCCCCCGTCACACATAAACATCACACATAAACACCTCACGCTAGGAATGGCCATCAAAAATGGGTATTTTTCCTAGTTAATCTTTCTTAAGGTGCTAAGTGCATGGCACTATGCATGAAATGGGGGACGAACATTAAAACAAGTGTAAGACATGGTGCTTGCTTTCTAGTGTAGGTAGAGATTACTGTTCAGTAGGATTTACAGTTCAGTGGGAGAAATTAGACATGCGGCTTAAGCAGTAATCTTAGCTTCAATGTTGAATCGTCCAAATGAAAGATAATGGGTTGTCAGCCGCAAAGAAATAAAGTCCAGATTGTTGCGAGAGGGCTGTTTATAGTGATCACAGAGTACTATTGTAAAGTCAATCAGTTAGCCAGGCATAACCATATAGATTGAATCACATAATGCTTTTCATTTGACTTCCTTTTGAGTTTGCAGGCCTTAGTCTGACTTTTATGAGGATCAATTCCTTTTGTTAATTTTTAAAACTTTGAAGAATTTCTCAGCCTCCTGTTATTTCCTAATTTTGCAGAGCTGAAGAATGAAACAAATAGGGCAAAGGCCTCCGATGGCTTCTAGGTCAGGGCAGGAAGGCTTGAATTATGGAAAGCCTGAGGGATAGTCCTGTCTTAAGAAAAGTTGGCCGACCCCGTAAACCTATGAATTGCTATAAAGGAATATTAATTACATCTTTTGATTAAAGGATATTAGAATTAGGCTAAATTTTTTATATTACAACAGAGGAAGTGGAGGAGGGTTTAAAGAAAGGTCAAAGGGAAGGAGAGTGCAATCTTTATCATTTTATTAGAAACTCTAAAAGTTGAAAAACACTCTGCTTAAGAATTTGTTGGTCTAATATTTGAGCATCTTTGAGTTCATTTAGTGTCCTTTTGATCTTTTTAAAAGTTTAGGTAGTAATGCCAGCTACTTAAATTAGTCAAAACATTTTTGATATACCCATCAGTGTAAATGTAGTCTTTATTCTTTCTTTTTTGAAACGGATTCTCACTCTGCCACCCAGACTAGAGTGCAGTGGCGTGATCTTGGCTCACTGCAACCTCTGCCTCCAGGGTTCAAGCGATTCTCCTGCATCAGCCTCCCAAGTAGCTGGGATTACTGGTGCCCGCCACCACACCTGGCTTTTTTTTTTTTTTTGGATTGTTAGTAGAGACAGGCTTTCACCATGTTGACCAAGCTGATCTCCAACTCCTGACTTCAGGTGATCCACCTGCCTCGGCCTCCCAAAGTGCTGGGATTACAGGCATGAGCAACCATGTCCAGCCATCTTTATTCTTTAGCTTTGTTGACAACTAAAAATCACGAACTTGTTCAACTTACATTTATTAACTGCCTATTATATGGATGGCACTGTTTGCCTTAGGGTTAAATATTAGCAGATTGTTGTGTTTTGTTTGTTGTTGTTGTTGCTGTTTTTAAGACAGGTTCTTGCTCTGTCCCAGGCTGGAGTATGGTGGCACAAGCCGAACTCACTGAAACCTCTGCCTCTCCAGCTCAAGCAATCCTCCCACCTCAGCCTCCTGAGTAGCTGGGACTACAGGTGTGTGCTACCACACCTGGCCAATTTTTTGTATTTTTTTTGTAGAGACGAGGTTTTTGTCCATGTTGCACAGACTGGTTTCAAGCAGTCTCCTACGTCTCCCTCCCAAAGTGCTGGGATTACAGGCATGCACCAGTGCCCTGGTAAATGGTTACATTTTTATGTTGAAGTAATTTCAGTTGTTAAAATGTAACTACATATATGTAATTTCTTCAGGAATTTTCAGACAAGGAAATACAAAACTCTCACTTGCTTTTGACATATTTTTAGATCTGGTTTTTAAATTTCTTCACCAAACACACTTAGAGTGCATGTGGTTTTCATTGTGGGTGGAGGGGGTACAGGCTGACAAATAAGGAACCACACCCAAGCTTCACAAACCAAACAGAGGGTTTTTTTTTTTTTGTTTTTGTTTTTTTTAAATCTTTTAGTGATACTGTAAAACATTTGAGTTTGCTTTGGTATTAGTTGAAACTTCCCCATAGAAAACAATGTGATATTTTACAGTAAGGTAGCTCTCAATACAGTGTCTTAAATTTGTTTTTACTGATCTTTTTGGCACATGATGAATCAAAATGTTTGACTCTCAAGTAGAGCCTTGGTTTTGAATCTCTGCTCTGAAGGGATTATTTATGTGATTTTTGTCTGAGTATCTTTTTAAATAATTGCTTTTTAAATAAATTTAAGGCTTTTTTGAACAAGTGTTTTATAAGCCTTAGTTTAATCCACAAAACAATTTAAAAAGCTACTAAGTATTAAGGGGAAAACCTTAAAGCTTTTCTTAAAATGCACTATCTTTGAAAATGGTCCTTGGCTGGGTGCAGGTGGCTCATGCCCGTAATCCCAGCACTTTGGGAGGCCCAGGCAGGCAGATCATCTGAGTTCAGGAGTTCAAGACCAGCCTGGCCAACATATCGAAACCCCATCTCTATTAAAAATTAGCTGGGGGTGATGGCATGTCCTAGTAGTCCCAGCTACTTGGGATGCTGAGGCAGGAGAATCACTTGAACCCAGGAGGCGGAGGTTGCAGTGCACCGAGATTGTGTCACTGCACTCCAGCCTGGGTGACAGGGCGAGACTCCATCTCAAAAAAAAAAAAAAAAAGAAAGAAAAATGGCCCTTTGTCTCTCATGATTCTTTTTTGCCACGGTTGTAGGGGGTGGTAGAGACAGGGTCTTGCTATGTTGCCCAGGCTGGTCTTGAACTCCTGGGCTCTTGAACTCCTGGACTCAAATGATCTCCCTACCTCACCATCCCAAAGTGATGGGATTACAGGCATGAACCACAGTGTTCAGCCTCTCCTAATTTTTACTCAGCTTTATATTAGGATGAAGAGACAGAGAAGTAGATCATGTGGGAGGTAGGAATGGTAAAAATAAAATATTGATCACTATTGGCTGGGTGCGGTGGCTCACGCCTGTAATCCCAGTACTTTGGGAGGCGGAGGTGGGCGGATCACAAGGTCAGGAGATCAAGACCATCCTGGCTAACACTGGTGAAACCCCATCTTTACTGAAAAATAGAAAAAATTAGCTGGGCATTGTGGCAGGCGCCTGTAGTCCCAGCTACTTGGGAGGCTGAGGCAGGAGAATGGTGTGAACCTCGGAGGCAGAGCTCGCGGTGAGCTGAGATTGCACCACTGCACTCCAGCCTGGGTGGCAGAGCGGGACTCTATCTCAAAAAAAATAAAATTAAAAAAATAAAATTGAGTGCTATTGCCAATGCTAGAGTGAGTCAATGTTAGTGAACAGTTTGGCCAAGTGTGATAATACAGGTTAACTGAAATATCTGGAGGAAAATGAGATTTTATTTTATTTATTTTTTTATTCTTTGAGACAGAGTCTCGCTCTATCGCACAGGTGGAGTGCAGTGGCATGATGTCGGCTCACTGCAACCTCTGCCTCGTGGGTTCAAGCAGTTCTCCTGCCTCAGCCTCCTGAGTAGCTGGGATTACAGGCGCCTGCCACCATGCCCGGCTAATTTTTGTATTTTTCATAGAGACAGTGTTTCACTGTGTTGGTCAGGCTAGTCTCCAACTCCTGACCTCAGGTGATTCGCCTGCCTTGGCCTCCCAAAGTGCTGGGATTTCAGGTGTGAGCCACCGTGCTCAGCTGATTTTATTATTTATTTTTGAGACTGAGTCTTCCTGTGTAGCCCAGTCTGGAGAGCGGTAGCGTGATCTCGGCTCACTGCAACCTCTGCCTCCCGGTTCAAGCAATTCTGCCTTAGCCTCTGGAGTAGCTGGGACTACAGGCGTGTGCCACACAACTGGTTGAAAATGAGATTTTAAATTTAGGAAAAAAATATTCTGTAACTTATCTAAACCCATTGGTGGTATTTTTTTCTTGTGTAAAATGAGGAAGTTAAGATCTCTCGTTTTTAAGATATTGCTACTTCTACCACTAGAATTGTGATTCAGGTTTTTTTGTCATATTGCTCCCTTTAAGACGTACATCTTTATTTTAACTTGTAAATTCAAATAAACGGCAAACATTTATCAAATACCTTAAGGCTGTGTCAGAGCATGTATGTATCAGTAGATTACCATTTTAATCATAGATTTTTCTTTTAACTGTGGATAAAAAGTTATTGGTAACAGTATATGCTCATGGAAGAAAATACAGATAAATATGGACTGGGTGCAGTGGTTCACTGCCTGCAATCCCAGCACTTTGGGAGGCCAAGTTCGGCGGATCACTTGGGGTCAAGAGTTTGAGACCAGCCTGACCAGTGTGGTGAAACCCCAGTCTCTACTGAAAATACAAAACAAAACAAACAAAAAAATTAGCTGGGCTCGTTGGCTGGTGCCTGTAATCTTAGCTACTTGGGAGGCTGAGACATGAGAATCGCTTGAACCCGGGAGGCAGAGGTTGCAGTGAGCTGAGATCGCATCACTGTACTCTAGCCTGGGTGACAGAGTGAGACTCCACATCTCAAAAAAAAAAAAAAAAGAAAAACATGGAAAAAGCACAAGCAAGAATAAAATTTCCTATTTTCACTACCTACAGGTATGCCACTAATAACATTTTGATTATATTTTCAAATATAAATATTTGAAATACAGGCGGTGGCTCACACCTGTAATTCCAGCACATTGGGAGGCCGAGGTGGGCAGATCACGAGGTCAGAAGATTGAGACCATCCTGGCTAACATGGTGAAACCCTGTCTCTACTAAAAATACAAAAAATTAGCCGGACGTGGTGGCGGGCACCTGTAGTCCCAGCTACTGGGGATCCTGAGGCAGGAGAATGGTGTGAACCTGAGAGGTGTAGGTTGCAGTGAGCGGAGATCATGCCACTGCACTCCAGCCTGGGCGAAAGAGCGAGACTCCGTCTTGAAAGAAAGAAAGAAAGGAAGGGAGGGAGGCATATTTGTGTGGGCCAGGCACGGTGGCTCATACCTGTAATCCCAGCACTTTGGGAGGCCGAGGCAGGCGGATCACCTGAGGTCGGGTGTTTGAGACCAGCCTGACCAACATGGAGAAACCCCGTCTCTACTAAAAATACAAAATTAGCTGGGCATGGTGGCACATGCCTATAATCCCAGCTATTCGGGAAGCTGAGGTAGGAGAATCACTTGTGGTGGTGAGCCAAGATCATTGCATTGCACTCCAACCTGGACAACAAGAGCAAAACTCCATCTCAAAAAGAAAAAAAAAAAAAGATACATTTGTGTGACTTACAGGTACAGGTAGAGTTGCTTCTGGTTTTCTGATCGTTGCATGGTATCTCCTGTGCAGCCACAGCTCTTTATTTTCTTACTTAAGTGCCTCCAACTTCCCATAACACAAATTAAGGCATAGTGAACATCCTGTCTGTACTGAACATCCTGTGTTTGTCTCTTTAGAAGCCTATGTGATGGTTTCTCTAGTCTTTATACCTAGGGGTGGGATTTCTGGGTCATAGGGCAGTAATTTATATTTATTTTCACTAAGTATTCTCTTTGTCTGGCTTTTGTTTCATATTACCTATTTGTCCTCCAGAAAACTTGCACCAAATTACATTCCTACCAGTAAGGTAGGAGAGTTCACAATGGGTGGATTCTAACTCCAAATTTAATACCTCTTCTTTTCTTTGTTTCTAGCAGCCATGGCAATGACAGGCTCAACACCTTGCTCATCCATGAGTAACCACACAAAGGAAAGGGTGACAATGACCAAAGTGACACTGGAGAATTTTTATAGCAACCTTATCGCTCAACATGAAGAACGAGAAATGAGGTAAAGAATTTTGTTTGAAAAAATTGTGTCATGATTGTGGCATTCCTTTCTTGTATTGTAAAACACTTATAATGCTGAAAGGAGACAAGAATAGTAGCAGCCTTATTATAGACTATCACAATGGAATGACAGTGATAGGGATTTTCAAAGTCCCTACCATTAAGCCACTTATGCCTACAAGTCAATAACACAAACTTCTATTGAAATCCAAGAAAAAAAATGGTACTTGGGAGGTTGCGGTGGGAGGATTGCATTAGCCCAGGAATTTGAGGCTAGCCTGAGCAACAGTGAGAAAAATAGGCCCAATCCTAAGAGTTAATTGTTAAGGCAGTGTGGTATAATGGAAGAGCAGCCCTTTTGGAGTCAGACCTGGGTTTAGAGTCCTGCCAGTTTCATTACACAGCTGTATGAAGCTCTAATAAGTTCCTTAGTCTCTGAATTGGTTGCCTCATCAGGAAAATGGGGTTAATACTACTTGCCTTGCAGGATTGCGTTGGGGGTTAGATATAACATATATGAGTATATACCATAGTGTTTCACACATAGTAGTCACTTAGTTAATGGTTGTACTATCAGCTATGTTATTACTAATCTGGTATATACTGTCCACTTAGTAACTCATTATTTATTTATTGTTTTTTTTTTTTTTGAGATCGAATCTTACTCTGTTGCCCAGGCTGGAGTGCAATGGCATGATCTCAGCTCACTGCAACCTCCACCTCCTGGGTTCAAGCGATTCTTGTGCCTCAGCCTCCTGAGTAGCTGGGACTGCAGGTGTGAGTCACCATGCCTGGCTAATTTTTGTGTTTTTAGTAGAGACGCTTGGCCATAACTCATAATTAAAAAATTTTTTCCCAGCCAGGTGCGGTGGCTCACACCTGTAATTCCAGCACTTTGGGAGGCTGAGACGGGTGGATCACGAGGTCAGGAGATCGAGACCATCCCGGCTAACACGGTGAAACCCCATCTCTACTAAAAATATTAAAAAATTAGCCAGGCGTGGTGGCGGGCGCCTGTAGTCCCAGCTACTTGGGAGGCTGAGGCAGGAGAATGGCGTGAACCCGGGAGGCGGAGCTTGCAGTGAGCCAAGATCAAGCCACTCCAGCCTGGGCGACAGAGCAAGACTCCGTCTCAAAAAAAAAAAAAAAAATTTTTTTTTCCCAATATTTTACTGTGAAAGTATTCAGAATGACAGAAAACTTGTAATAATTAAACAGTGAATATATACATATATATCATCTAGAGTCTATAGTGATTATTTATGGTATTTGTTTAACTACGTGTCCATCTATCCATTCTTGTATCTGTTCATTAATCCATCTTAATTTCCTTTTTTTAGAGTCTTGTTCTGTCACCCAGGCTGGAGTGTAGTGGCACAGTCTTGGCTCAATGCAACCTCTGCCTCCTGGGTTCAAGCAATTCTCCTGCCTCAGCCTCCCGAGTCACTGGGATTATGGGCATACACCACCACTCCCAGCTAATTTTTGTATTTTTAATAGAGACAAGGTTTCACCGTGTTGGCCAGGATGGTCTTGATCTCTTGACCTCGTGGTCCACCTGCCTTGGCCTCCCAAAGTGCTGAGATTATAGGTGTTAGCCACCGTGCCTAGCCAGTCCATCTTAATTTTTGCCTCACTTCAAAGTATGTTGTAGACATCAGTATACTTCTGAATATTTCTGCTTATATAACATTAACTAGAGTTCAATATTTATACTTTTTGGGGAAGGGTGTAAAATTTATATACAATGAAATTCACAAGTTGAGAGTTACCATTTTATGAGTTTTGACAAATGCATACACTTGAATAACTTAAACCTTTATCAAAACAGAGAACATTACCTCTCCCAGAAAGTTTTCATGCCTCTTGGTTCTTCCATCTTAGACAACCACTGTTGTGATTTTATGTCTTTCTTTTTTTTTTTTTTGAGACGAAGTCTCGCTCTGTCGCCCAGGCTGGAGTGCAGTGGCGCGATCTTGGCTCACTGTAAGCTCCACCTCCCGGGTTCATGCCATTCTCCCACCGCAACTTCCCAAGTAGCTAGGACTACAGGCGCACGCCACCATGCCTGGCTAATTTTGTTTTTGTATTTTTAGTAGAGACAGGTTTTCACCGTGTTAGCCAGGATGGTCTCAGTCTCCTGACCTCGTGATCCACCTGCCTCCACCTCTTAAAGTGCCAGGATTACAGGCGTGAGCCACCATGCCCAGCCGTGATTTTGTTTCTATCATAGTTTTGCCTATTTCATGCAAGTGGAACACATAAATGGAAACGTAGTATGTACTTGTTTGAGCAAGGCATCTTTCATTTAGCATAATTTTTTTGTTTTTGAGGCAGGGTGTTGTTTTGTTGCCCAAGGTGGTGTGCAGTGGCACAGTCATAGCTTGCTGCAGCCTTGACCTCCCAGGCTCAATCTATTCTCCTGCCTCAACCTCCCAAGTAGCTGGGACTACAGGTGCATGCCACCACGTTTGGCTAATTTTTAAATTTTTTTGTAGAGACAGGATCTCACTTTGTTGTCTAGGCTGGTCTTGAACTCTGGGGTTCAAGTGATCCTCCCACCTTAACCTCCCAAAGTGCTGGGACTACAAGTGTGAGTCACCACACCTGCCAGCGTAATGTTTTTGAGGTTCCTCTGTGTTGCTGTATGCATCAATAATTTGTTCCTTTTTATTGTTGGTACTATTCTGTCTTCTGACTATATCTTCTTAGTTTGTTTATCCATTCTCCTATTGATAAACACCTGGGTTCTTTTCAATTTTTGGCTATTTTGAATAAACTTCTATGAACATTTTTGTACCAGTTTTGTGAGCATTTGTTTTCAGTTCTCAGGTAAACATCTAGAGGTGGAATTTCTGAATCATATACGTAGGTATATGTTTAGTTTTATAAGAAACTGCTAGACCTTTTTCCAAAATATTACTAATATATGAGAGTTCCAGTTACTTTACATTTTTGCTAACATTTGTGTTGTCAGTATTTTAGTTATTTTGGTGGATATTTAGTGATACCTCACTGTGATTTTTAGTTTGCGTTTCCCTGATGACGAATGATGTTGAACGTTTTTATGTACTTTTTGGCCATTTGTGCATCTTCCTTTGTGAAATGTTTGTTCAAATTTTTCGAGCATTTAAAAAAATTGAGTTGACTTTGTTATTGAGTTGCAGGAGGTCTTTGTTTGTCCTACATATCAGACCTTTTTCATGTGAATGTTTCATAAGAAATCTCTCCCAATCTGTGGCTTTCTTGTTAACAAAGTTTTTAGGCAAGCAGACGTTTTAAATTTTGATGAAATAAAATTTGGCATTTTTAAAATGGTTATTGTATTCTGTGACTTTTCTAAAAAAAACCTTTCCTCTTTTTAAAAAATTAACTAATTTGGGGCCAGGCATGGTGGCTCACACCTGTAATCCCAGCACTTTGGGAGGCCGAGTTGGGCGGATCATCTGAGGTCAGGAGTTCGAGACCAACCTGACCAACATGGAGAAACCCCGTCTCTACTAAAAATACAAAATTAGCTGGGTGTGGTGGTGGCACATGCCTGTAATATCAGCTTCTTGGGAGGCTGAGGCAGGAGAATTGCTTGAGCCCGGGAGGCGGAGGTTGCGGTGAGACAAGATCACACCATCACACTCCAGCCTGGGCAACAAGAGCGAAACGCAGTCTCAAAAAAAAAAAAGTAAAATTTAAAAAAACTCTAATTTTTTTTTTTAGAGTCAAGGTCTTGCTATATTGACCAGGCTGGTCTTGAACTCCTGTCCTCAAGCGATCCTGCTGCCTCAGCCTCCCAAAGTACTGGACTTACCAGGTGTTAGCTACTGTGCCTGGCCAGAAACCTTTATTTATCCCCAAGTCATAAGGACTTTCTCGTATGTTCCATTTTGGAAGTTTTTTAGGTTTAGTTTTTACATTTAGTTCTGTGATCCATTTTGAATTAATAGGTGTGTATGATATGAGATGGGGAGTTGAGATTGATTTTTATCCTTTTGATATCCAGTTATTTTAGCACCATTTGTTGAAAAGATCTTCCCCTATGAGATTACTTTGGCACTTTTCTTGAAAATCAAGTGACATATAGGTGTGAATTCATTTCTGGGCTTTCTTTCTCTGTCCCATTGATCTCTTCGTCTATCCTTTGCCAGTATCACCCTGTTTTGATTACTGTAGCTTTGTAGTAAGTTTTGAAGTCAGGTAATGTGTAAGTCCTCCAGCTTTGGTCATTTTATTTTAAGATTGCTTTGAATATTCTGTGTTCTTTGCATTTTATTAAAAATTTTAGAGTCATCTTATTCTACAGAAAAGCCCAATGGAATTATGTTGCTTTTTTTTTTTGAGACGAAGTCTTGCTCTGCTGCCAGGCTGGAGTGCAGTGGCGTGATCTCGGCTCTCTGCAACCTCTGCCTCCTGGGTTCAAGCGATTCTCCTGCCTCAGCCTCCCTAACAGCTGGGACTACAGGCACACGCCACCACACCCAGCTAATTCTTGTATTTTTAGTAGAGATGGGGTTTCATCACGTTGGCCAGGATGGTCTTGACTTTGTGATCCACCCACCTCGGTCTCCCAAAGTTTTGGGATTACAGGTATGAGCCACTGCACCCGGCCTGGAATTACTGTTGGAATTACATTGACTCTGTAGATCAATTTGTGGAGAACCGACACCTTAACATTATTGAATCTTCTGTTATGCAGACATTGCATATCTCTGTTTTTTGTTGTTGTTGTTTGTTTTCTTGTTCGTTTGTTTGAGATGGAGTTTTGCTATTGCTGCCCAGGCTGGAGTGTAGTGTTGTGATCTCGGGTCACTACAACTTCTGCCTCCCAGGTTCAAGCAATTCTCCTGCTCCAGCCTCCTAAGGAGCTGGGACTACAGGCACCTGCCACCACCCCGGCTGATTTTTTGTATTTTTAATAGGGACGGGGTTTCCCCATGTTAGGCAGGCTGGTCTCGAACTCCTGACCTCAGGTGATCCACCCACCTCGGCCTCCCAAAGTGCTGAGATTGCAGGCATGAGCTACTGCGCCTGGCCCATATCTCCATTTTTAAGGTCTTCTTTAGTTTTTCTCGACAGTGTTTTCGTAATTTTTAGTGTGTGCATTTTACATGTCTTGTTAGTCTATTTATAGTATTTGGGGGTTTTCTGGATGCTATATAGAATTTCACTGTCCAGTTGTTTGCTGCTAGTATATAGACATAACTGAGTTTTGTATATTGATCTTGTATTCTGTAAGTTTCTAATTATTCTAGGTTTTTTTTATTTGCATATTTAGAATTTTCTATGTAAACAATCTTGTGATATTCAGGTAGAGACAGTTTTATTTCCTTTTCAATCTACTCACCTTTCTTTTTCTTTTTCTTTTTTTTTTTTCTTTTTTTGAGACAGAGTCTCGCTCGTCACCCATGCTGGAGTGCAGTGGCACCATCTTGGCTCACTGCAAGCTCTGCCTCCCAGGTTCACGCTATTCTCTTGCATCAGCTTCCCGAGTAGCTAGGACTGCAGGTGTCCGCCACCACACCCGACTAATTTTTTGTATTTTTATAGAGACGGGGGTTCACCGTGTTAGCCAGGATGGTCTGGATCTCCTGACCTTGTGATCCACCCACCTCAGCCTCCCAAAGTGCTGGGATTACAGGCGTGAGCCACCGTGCTGGCCTTTTTTTTTTTCTTTCTTTTCTTTTTTCCTTCCTTGCCTTAGGGCAATAGCTGGGAATTCCAGTAAAATGTTGAATAGAAGTAGTGGGAGTGGATATCTTTGTTTTCTTCTTGATTTAAAGCTAACATGCTCACTGTTTTACCAAAGATGCCCTTTATAGGTTGAGGCAGTTTCCTTATGTTCTAATTTGGGTTAAAAATTTTTTTTTTGTTTTTTTAGAGACAGGGTCTTGCTTTAACCCAGGTTGGAGTGCAGTGGCACAATCATGATTCACTGCAGCCTTGACCTCCTGAGCTCAGGTGATTCTCCCACCTCAGCTTTCCAAGTAGCTGGGACTACAGGTATGTGCCACCACACCTGGCTAATTTTTTTTTACCTTTTTGTAGAGACAGGATATCACTATGTTGACCAGGCTTATCTTGAACTCCTGGCCTCAGGCAGTCCTCCTGCTTCAGCCTCAGAAAGTTTTGGAATTGGAAGTGTGAGCCTATGTTCCAGTTTGGCTGAGAAGCTGAGAATTTTTATCATGAGTAGGTGTTGAATTTTTTCTTTTCATTATTTTTTTTTATTTTTGTCATTTGTTTCATTTTGATTATTGTTTTATTATGGGTGTTGAATTTTTTTCAGATGCTTTTTGAGCATCCTCATAATGGTCATATTGTTTTTCTCCTTTATTCTTTTAATATGGTGAGTTACATGGACTGATTTTTGAATGTTAGACTAACTTTACATTTCAGGGGTAAAAACCTCTTGATGACATTGTATTATCTCCTTTATGTTGCTGGATTGATATGCTAATATTTTGATAAGGATCTTTGCAATCCTGTTCTTCATGAGGGTGTAAATGATAATTTGCATGGGATATATAATTTGACCTTAAATATGCAGTTCTGTATGTGGAATAGTCAGATATTTTATGCTTGGTGGTGGCTAGCTGCTGTTCAGTGGAGTAAACAAGTGTCTGCACAGTGTCTCGTGTTAGGATCATGGGGAATTCAAACGTAAATCTGTACAGGATATCTTTAGGCAGGTGAAACCTGTGGAGGTAGTTATTTCAAATACAGTCACTTCTTGAAATCATAGCTACTGGGGTAGTAATTATAAAGCAAATGGTTATGAGTTTTGATTTAGCCACTTGTTTAGTAATAGTCCTCTGGGTTTTATCCTACTGGTTCTGCCTTAGCTATGGTTTATTATTGGTATGTATCACATTCTGCAGGAACAAGATGATGTATGGTTTTGTTTACATTATTAATAAATGATACATTGTGATTAACACTAAGATTGTACCCCAAAATGAGCAGACAGCAGTGCTTTGCATTCTTTGGATTCTTAAGATAGAAAAGCCATCTAAAAGTTTCAGTGGTTCCAGAAGCAGAGAGGGTTATATAAAAATAAACAAAATTTAAAAAATACAGCATTGGAGGCCGGGTGCAGTGGCTCACGCCTGTAATCCCAGTACTTTGAGAGGCCGAGGTGGGTGGATCACGAGGCAGGAGATCAAGACCATCCTGGCTAACATGGTGAAACCCTGTCTCTACTAAAAATGTAAAATGTAGCCGGGTGTGGTGGTGGGACTACTTGGGGGGCAGAGGCAGGAGAATGGCGTGAACCCAGGAGGTGGAATTTGCAGTGAGCCAAGATCGCGCCACCTGCACTCAAGACTGAGCGACAGAGCGAGACTCTGTCTCAAAAAACAAACAAAAAAAGCATTGGTGGTTTTGCTTTTTTTGAAAGACCAAATTAATCAAAAGACAGTGAGAAGAGAATGTTAGATATTTAAGAGGGTTAGAATGTTTGTTTTTGGTTGTTTATCAAATTGCCATTTTTTTTTATTAAAGAATAGTAAGCCACGTGTGGTGGTGTGCACCTGTAGTTCTAACTACTCAGAAGGCTGAGGTGGGAGGATCTCTTGAGCTCAGGAGTTTGAGGCTGCAGTGAGCTATGATTGTGCCACTGCACTCAAGGTTGGGCAGCTGAACAAGATACCATCTATCTCTTTAAGAAAACAACAATGCACTAGTACTTTGAGCCTTTCAGAATTAATATATCCTTGTGGATCTTTTTTTGTTGAGTACCCTCTGTTTTTTTTTTTTTGAGATGGAGTCTCACTCTGTGGCACAGGCTGGAGGGCAGTGGCGCCATCTTGGCTCACTGCAACCTCCTGAGTTCAAGCGATTCTCCTGCCTCAGCCTTCTGAGTAGCTGGGATTACAGGAGCGCGCCACCACTCCAGGCTAATTTTTGTATTTTCATTTTGTTTTTGAGACGGAGTTTCACTCTTTTGCCCAGGCTAGAATGCAATGGCATGATCTCTGCTTCCTGGGTTCAAGCGATTCTCCTGCCTCAGCCTCCCATGTAGCTGGGATTACAGACGTGGGCTACCATGCCTGGCTAATTTTTGTATTTTTAGTAGAAGCAGGGTTTCACCATGTTGGCCAGGCTGGTCTTGAATTCCTTACCTCAAGTGATCCGCCCGCCTTGGTCTCCCAAAGTGCTGGGATTACAGGTGTGAGCCATCATGCCCGGCCAGAACCCTCTTTTTTGTATGAACTGCTAGTTGGTTTTGGATTTACTGATACAGCTCAATAAAACTGTCAGGCTTTATTATTCCTAGAAAAATTTTTAAAAAGGGATTGACAAGAATTACCTCAGAAGTAAACTAAGAAGCTTTTTTTTTTTTTTTTTTTTTTTTTTTTTTAAATTTTATTTTACAGACAAGGTCTTACTGTGTCACCCAGGCTGGAGTGCAGTGATGTGATCATGGCGCACTGCAGCCTCAAACTCCTGGGCTCAAGCCATCCTCCACCTCCCAGAGTGTTGGGATTACAGGCATGAGCCATGATTGTCTGGCCTGAGTTTGCAAGCTTTTTAATGTTCTAGATGGACACATTGCGAGACCTTGATAAATAAACAGTTTTAATGATATGAGACAATTGATAATGAAGAGATAATACATGATGGAGATTTGAAATAATAAGTTTTGGGCCAGTAAATTTTGAGACCAAGTAGTAATACAAATTTTCATTTTTTTTCTTTTGCGTCTTGTCTGGGTGCCTTTAAAATATCTGTTATTCCTAGCATTGCTGTGCAACTCTTGCCCTGTTCCATCATAGTAGAACACTAGGTTATAGTTGAAGCAAAGGACTTACTGCAGGGGCATATGTGTCCAAAGCCCAGAGATAGAAGAAAGAATAAAATTCATCTGGGAATTGTTTCCTGTATAAACATAAAATATGAGAACTTTGAGCAGTTTCACAGAAACACTATAGCAGCTTCTATAGATTGGTTTAAAAATAATTAAACCCCCTGAATCTAGTGTTCATCACACAGTGCTGCAGAATGCCACCCTGATGGTCTATTAATACCACTGTTAGATCATAAGCACTCAGTAGGGCAAGTGCATCTGCTGTATTCCTTCAGTCTGTGTTTTGCCTTCAATGGCAGCCTCGGTTGTGACCTTCTCTAGGAGCAGCAGCTCTCCTTGTATTCGTTCTGTATGTGATCCTAGGTACCTAGTAGGTATTGACAGTTGTCTACTTATTCATTAAAAAATAATGTTTTAGATAATTCATAGCAGTTTGAAATCAAATCTGAGGAAACAGGCATTTCCTTTTACAAAATATTTTCAGTTGTTCCTTTTCTTCATGAATACTGTTTAGGTGGGTTAATTAAAACCACAAACACCCAATTTAATAAATAATAATGGTAAGCTTTTTTCTCCCCAAATCAAATAGTCTTTCATACATTTTACTGAGAACTTCTATGTTCTGCAACTCCTCTTAGATTTTCTCATCTATGTTTTCTTAACTGTAGAAATTCCTCATTTGGTCTTATCTAATACTAAGTAGAGATACGTGATTATTATCAGTGATCAGTCAGTTACTAATCAGTTAGTAATCAGTCAGATTAGTGATCGTGTCAGTTTTATTTAAGCCTCAAGAATGAGTAAGTCCAGACCTCCTAATGGTCTTCACTGAGCAGGTATCAGTCAAACCAGAGTGTAGAATTGAAATAATTTGTGGAGATTTTAAAGAATCTGTGTAGTGCTAATTTTAGGATATTTCTGGCTGGGTGCAGGGGCTCACACATATAATCCCAGCACTTTGGGAGGCCGAGGTGGGTGGATCACTTGAGGTCAGGGGCTCAAGACCAGCCTGTGCAACATGATGAAACCCCGTGTCTACTAAAAATACAAAAAATTAGCCGGACATGGTGGCATATGCCTGTAATCCCAGCTACTAGCGAGGTTGAGGCACAAGAATCACCTGAACCCAGGAAGCAGAGGTTGCAGTGAGCCAAGATCGTGTCCTGTACTCCAGCCTGGGTGACAGAGCCGGACTCTTGTCTCCAAAAAAAAAGAAAAAAAGGAAAAAGGCCGGGTGTGGTGGCTCACGCCTGTAATCCCTGTACTTTGAGAGGCCAAGGTGGGTGGATCACTTGAGGTCAGGAGTTCGAGACCAGACTGGCCAACATGGTGAGACCCCCATCTCTACTAAAAATACAAAAATTAGCTGGACGTGGTGGTGGGCACCTGTAATCCCAGCTATTCGGGAGGCTGAGGCAGGAGAATCACTTGTACCGGGAGGCAGGGGTTGCAATGAGCCGAGATGGTACCACTGCATTCCAGCCTGGGTGACAGAGTAAGACTCTTGTCTCAAAAAAAAAAAAAAAAAAATTATTTCTTAGGCATTTTCTGAATTTAGGCATTTTTAATCATGGAGATATAATCACAGCCCCTCCGCCTCCCCTCCTCTCTTCTCTTCCTGACAGAATCTCGCACTGTCGCCCCTCTTCTCTTCTCTTTCTGACAGAATCTCTCTCTGTTACCCAGGCTGGAGTACAGTGGCACCACCTTGGCTCACTGTAACCTCTGCCTCCCAGGTTCCAGAGATTTTCCTGCCTCAGCCTCCTGAGTAGCTGGGATTACAGGCACGTGCCACCACGCCTGGCTAATTTTTGTATTTTCAGTAGAGACAGAGTTTCACCATGTTGGGCAGGCTGGTCTCCAACTCCTGGCCTCAGGCTATCTGCCGGCCTCAGCCTCCCAAAGTGCTGGGATTACAGGTGTGAGCCACCATGCCTGGCCCTATTTCTGTTAAATACACTATTTTTCCTGGTTTTCGGTGTCTCACCAAAATACTATCTATTTTCAGTTAGGGTGGAATAGCCCAATTCTCTCATTCCTGCTACCTCTGAATCAGGCTATGCTAAGAGGGGACCCTAAAGTAGAAAAGGGGCTAATTGTAAGTAGTAGTCATGAATGTGTCTGCACATTGCTATACATTCTGACTTTTTAAAATTTAGCAACATACATTTAGAAAGTAGCTGTGTACAAAGCACTATTCTTAGTGGAGATGGGGAATTCAAATATAGTCCCTACCTTCAGAAGGTCTTACCACTCTCTCATACAGGAAATGAACACACACGAAAATAAATGGAACACATGGAAGGCATCACTGGGGTGAGGCTGGGTATGGCCTCTAAGTGTGAAAGTGACTTGGTTTCTCTCCCAGGGTTCTGGTTTGGAACATTGGAATTGAAGGGAAGAGTGGCTCCACCAAAGGCTGGAGTGTTAACCTGGCACTCCTATAAGAGAACATGCCTGTGTGGAGAGTCCTGCTGTTCTTTTTCACTATGAACAATTTTAAACATAGATAGAATAATATAGTGACCCCGTTTCAATATATTCATCCCTCAGATTTAATAATTTTAGGGCTTTGGTACCTTTTCTTCATCTATCCCGTTTTGTTTTTTCTTGCTATTGTGTTTTAAGGTAAATTCCAAACATCTGTCATTTTAATCCTACATACTCTCAAGTATGCATTTCCAAAAATATGGCCATTTTCTTGCATAATGCAAATGCCACCATGAATCTAACCAAGTTAACAGTAATTCCTTTGATATCATCTCACAGAGGATGTCATTTTTAAGTCATTTCAGGCCGTCCTTGCTGTTTTTGGTGTCCTCAGGGTCTTTGTGGACCTGGTCCTAATCGTTAACATGGATAGGCATTTTTTTCTGGATACTTTCTCTAATGAAATAATCTAATTGTGTTCAAGGAGTTAACGTTACTCTCAGACAGGTGTTCTGCTGCAACAAATTTAATTACACTTCAGTAAAGCTGTGCAAAACCTCTTAATTTGTATTTAGATTTAAAATATAATCAGAAGGAGCCAGTTTTGTGACACAGTGGATAGTGCATTGGACTTGTAGCCCATTCTGATGTAGTCATTCAAAAACGTATAGTCAGGAGGTGTGATGGTGTTTAGTACTCAAGGCACAAAAAGAGCTGACCACAGCTGTGTTCTTAGAGCTTTGCCTAGCATGTTATGCTTTGGCTTTTCTTACTCTTCTCTGCTTCAACTACCTAACCGCTGCAGTGGAATTAATTTACACTCCTGAAACTACTAAGAGTACAGCCTTTTCTCTCCAATACATGTGTACACATAGATGCACATGTATCCCAAACTATTGCGGGAACTGGGAGAACTGTTCATGTTCCTCTCTCTGCGTTTTCTGTCTTGATTAGTGGCATCATATACCTCTAGACAAATTCTAAGGCTTTTCTCTTGACTCCTATTGCCAGTTGGTCATCTTTGCAATAGCTCTATTCGCTTCATTCTGGTTTTCCTGCCCTAGTTCCAGATCTTTACTGTACATCTGAATCATTACGGTAACTCTCAACTGGCCTCTGATCTTTCTCAGTTGCTTTCCCTGCCAGTCCATCAGATCCTCGTTACTGCTGGTTATCATTCTGAAATAGAAATTTTATCACATCACTCCTTTGCACACAAGCCTCTTTTAGCACTCAGTTGTCTACAGAATGAGATCCAACCTTCTTGGTGTGGCTTTTGAAGTGCTGTGTGTGTCAGCCACAATGGACTACGTGCTGTGTCTGCAGCACACTGTACACTCTTTTTTTTTTTGAGATGGAGTCTCACTTCGTTGCCCAGGCTAGAGTGCAGTGGCGCGACCTCGGCTCACTGCTAGCTCCGCCTCCCGGGTTCACGCCATTCTCCTGTCTCAGCCTCCTGAGTAACTGGGACTACAGGTGCCTGCCACTATGCCCCATTAATTTTTTTTTTTTTTTTTTTTTTTTTTTTAGTATTTTTAGTAGAGATGGGGTTTCTCTGTGTTAGCCAGGATGCTCTCGATCTCCTGACCTCGTGATCCGCCTGCCTCGGCCTCCCAAAGTGCTGGGATTACAGGCTAGAGCCACCGCGCCTGGCCAGCATACTGTACACTCTTATCCTTCTTTGCTCTGTTTGTATATATTGCCTGTTTATCTGGAATGCTGATGAGTGGTGGAGGAGAGATTCTAGCCCGTGTACTTTCATTTATTGTGCTAAGTAAATGAAGGTTCTGTGGAATTGGTTGTAAGGAAGTTTTACTTGCTTCTTTTAGTTTTATGAGACTATAGATCAAAAACATTATTGCATGCACTTTCTAAAGTTCAGTACTCCAAAAGTCTGATGTCTGAACTTTTTTTTTTCTTCGAGACAGAGTCTCACTCCGACATCCCAGCTGGAGTGCAGTGGTGCGATCTTGCCTCACTGCAACCTCTGCCTCCCAGGTTCAAGTGATTCTTGTGCCTCAGCCTCCCAAGTAGCTGGGATTACAGGTGCCTGCCACTACACCCAGCTAATTTATATATATATGTGTATATATATGTGTGTGTGTGTATACATATATACAAATATACATATGTACATACATAGAGAGATACAGATATATGTTTTTTGATACAGATTCTTGCTGCGTCACCCAGGCTGGCATGCAGTGGCGTGATCTCGACTCACTGCAACCTCTGCCTCCCGGATTCAGGCAATTCTTCTGCCTCAGTCTCCCAAGTAGCTGGGACTACAGGCGCTTGCCACCACGCCCAGCTAATTTTTGTATTTTTAGTAGAGATGGGGTTTCACCATGTTGGCCAGGCTGGTTTCGAACTCCTGACCTTATGATCCACCTTCCTCGGCCTCCCAAAGTGCTGGGATTACAGGCATGAGCCACAATGCCTGGCCTTTTTTTGTTTTATTGTTTTTTGTTTTTTTGTTTTGAGACAGGGTCTCACCCTGTCACCAGGCTGGAATGCAGTGGCGTGATCTCTGCTCACTGCAGTCTCCACCTCCCTGGTTCAAGTGATTCTCCTGTCTTAGCCTCCCAAGTAGTTGGGATTACAGGGGCATGCCACCATGCCCGGCTGATTTTTGCATTTTTAGTACAGACGGGATTTCACCATGTTGGCTATTATAGTCTCAAACTCCTGACCTCAAGTGATCCACCTGCCTTGACCTCCAGAAGTGTTAGGGTTACAGGCATGAGCCACTGCACCCAGCCTAATTTTTATGTTTTTAGTAGAGAGGGGGTTTTACCATGTTGGCCAGGCTGGTCTTGGACTCTTGACCTCAAGTGACCTATCCGCCTCACCTCCCAAAGTGCTGGGATTACAGACATGAGCCACCACACCCAGTCTGATGTATGATGTTTTGATAGTGGTGCCAGTCACCTTTTTGATCACTTTTTCCTGTTAATTTTCCAAATTCTGCTTTTACCTTTGTTGTTTGTTACCCTTTGCTCATGGCAGGGAGGAGGAGGAAGATGCAGAAATAAAGGAAGTAGACTTCAGTCAGAGAGAGGGAAAGAAACACCATGATGAAAGAGTTTATCAAATACCAGCTGTTTTGTGGTTTGGTAAGGAGGAAATAACTGAAAAAAAAATTAAAAAAAAAAAAGCCAAAACCGAGAGAGGACATTTTTTGAAACAAGATTCTTTGTTGCATTAACGTCTTAGACAGTCTTTTAAAAAACGTAGACCTAAGGATGGGGCATGATGGCTCACACCTGTAATCGCAACACTTTGAAAGGTCAAGCTGGAGTTTGATACTAGCCTGGGCAATATAGTGAGACCTCATTTCTACAAAAAATTTAAAAATTAGCCAGGTATGGTGGCATGCACCTGTAGTCCTAGCTACTTGGGAGGCTAAGGTGGGATTGCCCCACTGCATTCTAGCCTGGGTGACAGAACAAAATTCTGTCTCCTCCCCCCACCCCGCCAAAAACAGTAGACCTAACAAAGGATGGAAATCTTTTTACTTGTCTTCGTAACTGTAATTTTTTTTGTTTTAATGAGACATTTTGAGATTTACCTGTTTGTGTCATTTTTTAAAATGCAATTACAATATTAAAGTTATAGAGTTTTCAGAAAGTTATTCAGATGTGATTTCATGTGTGTTTTGTTTTTGTTTGTTTTAGACAAAAGAAGTTAGAAAAGGTGATGGAAGAAGAAGGCCTAAAAGATGAAGAGGTAATTAATATTGGCAGTATCTTCCTTAAAACCCAGCATGGCAGGTTGTATCTTGTCCAGCAAGTTGTTAGCCTTGCTACACATGAGAAGGGTTTCGGCCCAGTAACAGAGGAACTTGAGGGGTAGTGTGCTTCTGGATTTGGGTGTTAATGCAGAGGGACAGATTAATTATTAAGTAACTAGGAGAGGAAGGCTTCTCTAGATGCAGTTATAGTAAACTAGATTTAGAATTCCAAGAGAAAGAAGGGATGAAATCAAATTAAAATTTAAAAGAGCAAGTTATAGCATTTTTATAGAATTTATAGAATTTTTATAGACTGAAAAGTCTCCTTAAGAGTAGGGCAAATTTTTGAAATATTTGTTTACTTTACTTTTTCTGGGATACATGTGCTGAGCGTGCAGGTTTATTATATAGGTATATATGTGCCATAGTGGTTTGCCGCACCTATCAACCTGTCATCTAGGTTTTAAGCTTTGCATGCATGAGTATTTGTCCTAATGCTCTCCCTCCACTTTCCCCCCATGCCCCGACAGGCCCCCGTGTGTCATGTTCCTGAAATCTTTATTAAGGCAAAATATCCATCTCAAATCAGCCCTTCCACCCAGTGCCCACAGATATAGTAGGATAAAATATAGTTAACAAGGGACTGTGCAAGGAACTGGAATGGCAGTGGAAATCCCTTCGAAAATAGGATTGGCCTACAGAACCCAGGACAGTGGTGAAAAATACCCAGTACTTGTAGAAATAACAGAAAGTTAGAGCATACAATGTGTAACCAACCCAGAGGGAAAGATAAGAACGTGTTTTTAATTTATATTAAACAGGATAAAGGAAAATGTTGTTGATTATTTATCCCTTCCTTCACCAAAAATGTTAGGATAGTGGATTGCTGAAGTAGGTTAGTCAGAGTTCCCAGAGGAGGCACTCATCTGTTCAGTGTGGCTTGGATGTTGTGTCTAAAGGCCGGGAAATGGAGAAGTGACCTCTTAAGAATCCTTCTGGGGTGCTTCCATATGTGAAAAGATTATCCCTAGTCCACTGTGGACCTGTTTTCCAGCTGGGTAAGTCACAAACATGACTTGTTATGGAGTTTCAGAATTTCAACTCCTTCCCCTCTCCTCCCTTCCTTATTTAAATATTAGAAACGACTCCGGAGATCAGCACATGCTCGGAAGGAAACAGAGTTTCTTCGTTTGAAGAGAACAAGACTTGGATTGGAAGATTTTGAGTCCTTAAAAGTAATAGGCAGAGGAGCATTTGGTGAGGTAAAAATCACATCTACTTGTCAAGTACAAAAATATCGCAAAACCTCAAAGCTTCTAACCTATCATCAACTCATGATTGTTGATATAACTGAAATGTATGGAATTACATGGGTCAGGCATGCCATCGCCACATCCTAATTGCTTTGTCTGTCTGCTTTCTTTTTTTCTTCTCTCCAAGGTCCCAGATCTCTGTTCTCTATTTTGCCAGAGATGATGTTGGTATTTAAATATTGACTTAGTGGGAGAGTTGAAAGGTAGAAGGAAATCAACATTTATTATTTACAGGCTGCTTTTTCCCCATAATCAGGACAGTAACCCATTTTATAGATGATGAAATTAAGACTGTAAAGGTATATATAATGTCCTATTATCACACAGCCATTGAGCACTGGGACCAAAAGTTGGGCCCTACTTCCTGAACTCAAAGCGCTTGCTTTTCCCAGTACTGTACTGCCTCTCCAGAAGGAAACTAACTAATTAACAGTGTATCTCCACCCTTTATTTCTCCCCACCAGATTGATACAGCTCTAAAAAGATGACCCTAGGAGGCAGAATTTACAGAAAGGAGTTATGTAGGTAGTGGTGGAGAGTTGAAAGCATTTGCGACTTTGTCCCCACAAGTTCTTGGAAATGATCCTGCTTGGGCACAAGAGCAATCGGTTGGGGAGAGTTTGAAAGAGCCCATGCAAGGTCATTCCCTTTAATGAAAAATGCCCAAAGTAGACGACCTACTGACGCAATAGTTGCAAGTATAAAAGGAGCAGTATATTATTAAAACCTGGTACCCCGGGGCCAGGCGCAGTGCCTCACGCCTGTAATCTCAGCGCTTTGGGAGGCCAAGGTGGGTGGATCACGAGGTCAGGAGTTCGAGACCAGCCTGACCAACATGGTGAAACCCTGTCTCTACTAAAAATACAAAAATTGGCCGGGTGTTGTGGCACGCGCCTGTAATCCCAGCTACTCAGGTGGCTGAGGTAGGGGCATCACTTGAACCCAGGAGGCAGAGGTTGCAGTGAGCCGAGATCTGCCTCTCGGGTTCAAGTGAGTCTATTGCCTCAGCCTCCCGAATAACTGGGGTTACAGGCACCTGCCACCACACCCAGCCAATTTTTGTATTTTTATTAGAGACGGAGTTTCAGTATGGTGGCCAGGCTGGTCTCAAACTCCTGACCTCAGGTGATCCACCTGCCTGAGCTTCCCAAAGTGCTGGGATTACAGGTGTGAGCCACTGCGACTGGCCTGAATTTTTTGCTTTTCTTTCCAGACGTTTTTCCTATGCATGAAGTTTTACTTTGTTATTATTATTTTGATTAAGTGACAAGGTCTCACTGTGTTGCCCAGGCTGGAGTGCAGTGGCTGTTTACAGGCACGATCTCACTACTGATCAGCATGGGAGTTTTGACCTGCTCCATTTCTGAACTGGGCCTGTTTGCCCTTCCCTTAGGCAACCTGGTACCCCCACACCCCAGTCCCACTCCTGGGAGGTCACCGTATTCACCATATTATGCTGAACTTAGTTCAGACACCTGATCAGCATAATACACCCTAGCTCATAACTCCTGAGCTCAAGCGATCCTCCTACCTTAACCTCCCGAATAGCTGGGACTACAGGTATACAACACCATGCACCGCTACTTTTGTTTTAATTAAACATCGTTGTAATCATTTACTTAGATTTTCTGAGCTGACTGGATGACATATGTCAGGGGTATAACAAGTCCTTAAATTTGAAATTGAAGGTTTTAAATTAGATTGATTTGTTCTACTAAGGAACCAAAGCTGTTCAGATGTAGAGGTATTTGAGGATGTTTCCAGCATCGACTTTACTGTGTGTAATGTATTCATTTTGGAACATTGAAAAGCATTTTCTTCTGCTTTGTTATTACTAGTTGCTCATGTTAAAATTATAATACTTTTTCAGTTAATTATTGCATCCTGTAACACATGAAAGCATTAGCTTGGTAGTATGAGTTTTTGACTTGGCATTTCTTTTGTAACTTTTTAGGTACGGCTTGTTCAGAAGAAAGATACGGGACATGTGTATGCAATGAAAATACTCCGTAAAGCAGATATGCTTGAAAAAGAGCAGGTAAAGCACAGTTGTAGCAGTGCTTTTAGCTTATTAATTTTTGTTAATAAGCTAATAATTAAGTTTTGTTTTCCTAAAACTTACCTTTTTGTTTAATTGAAATATATATTTTTATTACAGTTTTCTTTAGCTCTGTGATGTATGAGTATATATATAATACTACCTTTTTCCCCCTACAAAGAAGCAGTTCATATTTAAAATCACAAATAATTCGTATAGGTTATATGCAATCTTTTAGAAATTGAGAATCTATTTGAAAAGCAGCTGTTACTTGTGTCTTCCAATTGATCACAAGATGTCCTTATTTTGAGAGCCTTTTTTTTTTTTGAGGTCATACGTGGTATGGTAGTGTGTTTCTTACCAAATGCTGAGAAATAGAAATTGTAATGTGTATCTCATAACTAAGGACTAGGAATTAGAATTTGGAATTTATAATCAAAAATGTGTCTTTATATGCTTCATTCTGTTTACCTAAACCAAAGTTGAGTCTTCTAGGTAGCTCATCAGTACCTGAAAAAGACCAGCCTTCCAATTTCTGAATGAATTTGAAAAATATAATGCAAATGGCAGAACAATGCAAATTCTCTTTTAATGATAAAAGATACTTTCTAAAACCAAAACCTGGTTTGTAAATCGATTTATAAAGTGCCTTATGCAAAATAAATAAGGTTTTAAATATTGGAAAGGATATTTTAAAAAGCAAGAATAGACTTTCTATAAATCTAGTCTAATGTAGCTGGTTGCTTAAGAACAGATTGCAGTGGGTGATAACTGCAAATGTCCTGTAGAAGATTGGATGTTATAGGAACATGGAGACCCTGTGACAAGGAGAACTCCCAATTTAGAGCCAAAGAGGAAGGATGGAGATTGGCCCCACATCCAATCCTTTCTACCTCTTGAGAGGAGATATAATCACTGGTCTTCCCTGTCTTCATTTAAATGCCACCCCAAAATTTGGAATTTTTATTTTCTCTTGAATTTTCATGTGTTACCGAGAAGCTTTAGACTCCCAGGAATTTCAGTTGAGAGTATCAAATACCCGGGCAGTAAGTCTTCAGACACTGTAGTTTGCTAACACCAGCCTTCTTCAAAGTTCACAGTAAGCCGGCCTACTTACATACTATCTACAAATTAGTTTGTGGTATGGGTGTGTAGGCACTGAAAAAGTTTCAGTTAATCTTGAGAAGGAAAGTATAAGGCTTCTGCATTAATTAGTATGTTTGCATCTCATGAGTGAGTTTTGTTTTTGCAAGATGTATTTCTTACAGTTTTAACCAAGGCTTAAGGCCTCTTTTTATCAAATATTAGCAGTCAGAGTAAAACTGCAAAACAAAGTACATATGATTTTCAGAGTTAGTAATTTATGTATACCAGGTGCCCCACGTGGTTTCTAACAGAGGATGGTCCAGACATAATGTGTAAAAAGCCTTTTCTGAAATACTGTGCCTTCAAAATCAGTTTCTAAAACTTTTCTAAATGAAAGTAAAGGAACTGTCTATTATAATTAACATTTTAAATGATGCATTAGCTTATGGATTAAATGGTACATTAACTTAAATTGTTTAGCTCACCTTAGCTGAGGACTCACCTCCTCAACTTAACAGATCTCATTATGAGCCAGTTAAAGTCTCTGGCCACAGACTCTACCTGGCTCAGCCATCTTGAAGAAGCATGCATTGGGTTTTTGCTAGATAAAAGATGTAAGTAGACCAGTGCACATCCATCACCATTTTGGGGTAGGGCTGACAAAGTACAGGTACAGAGGTAAAATTGCTTTTTTGTTTGCTTTTACTAAATAAACTGGGTAGGAATTAAAGCTACCCACTGAGAGTTCAGGTTGTTTTTCTGCTCCACATGATGGAAATTTTTGCTACCTGGAAAAATTTAAGGGTAAGATATGACATCTAGCTAGCTTCTGATGTTTCTCTTCCAGTGCAAAAGGAAAACCTTTAGTTGTGATGCCAGTATATAGTTATTGATGGGACAAAAAACTGGCTTTTATTTCTGCTTTCTTAGGGCATAGGATAACAACAACCCCCCCCCACCTTATTAAATATTTATGGAATAGGGAAAAGATAACCTTTTTGTATGAATTGCACCTCAGACTCTTCCCTCCCTTAATCTATATTCAGCCAACTCCACTTTCAAACCATGAGGTTTCTAGCTACTGTTTCAGCCTTAAGAGAGAAGGGCAAGGTGTGCTCACAGTAGCTTTCCCCTTGACAAACAGGAAATGTTGTGGTCACCATTCTGTCCTCCAGGGTGAATGACAAGTGGTAATTGTAGTGCCTCCCCTTTTCTTTGGCTCCCTGCAGTAGGTAGGGACCTTAATGGGAGCCAGGGGAGACAGGCAGATGAAGGCTGCCTTCTAGTGTATTCATGTCTTATAGTGACTGGGTCCTAGCCATGGCTGTGGGGCAGCAAGCAACATTGCTGTTTCCCAAAAGCTTTGCTTGTGTATTAAGATCAAGTAAAGGCAGATGCTTTACTTGGCTTCATTGTGTTTCATAGCACTGTTTCTTTTCACCGTTATTGTCCATTTTTTTCCCACCCCAATACCATAAGTACAGATGTAAAGATGTAGGTTTTCTGTACAGTTGCAGCTTTTAAAAAAATTCCCCAAAGAACGATTTTAGTAGACACTGAAAACTCAAATACATAAAGTCAAATGCCTCTGGGCCCCCAAGAGTTAGCAGGGAAGCCTGAAGCAAGTTAGGTATAAGACCAGGGGAGAGGGTGGGATCTGTGTTGAAATGGAAGAGTGCCTTGTCTCCCTAAAGACATATCAATAAAACAAACCATCGTATCAAACATTGTATTAAACCAAACAACAGCCATGGACTAAATTTGCCAACAGAAGTGCCAATTTGTGAATCTTGGTACATGTTTTACTTCAGAACATATTGTAAAAAGTCAAGACCTGTAGCATATATTAAGACCAAAACCACTACTCAGGTATTGGACTGAGTCTTAATAAATTTAGATCTGAATCAACCCAATTTAGACCTTGTGACACTTAAAAAAGAGATGAGGGGCCAGGCATGGTGGCATGCACCTGTAATCCTAGCTACTCAGGAGGCTGAGGCAGGAGGATCACTTTAGACCAGGAGTTTGAGGCTTCAGTGAGCTATGATCACGCCACTGTACTCTAGCCGGGGTGACAGAGTGAGACCCCATCTCGTTTTAAAAAAAAGTTTGGGGGGGGAATTTGATAATATGCAGTGATGTTTAATTACTGTTCTGCATTTAAATTAAATAAGGTAAATTTGATAATAAAGCATTGCTTTAACAAAATAATTCCAGTTCTCTCAAACTTTCTACAACTTGGTCTCTTTAGCTAGATATTTCAGTGAAAGTATAAAACTGGAAATGTCATTAATTTGAATCTACAACTTTTCTTAGGTTTTCTTATATTTCAATTCAGTAAAGATTGAGCACACAACAGTGAACTAAATGCTGTGGTATTGTAGCATTCTAGAATTTTCAGTGAGCTCACTGTCATGGCAGATACTATTGCAGATCTGAGGAAGGAGTCTCATTTTGGGGACTTATTTTTATCATAAAAGATTATTAGACAAAACTGTATGCAAAAGAATAGTAATTTTAACTAATCAGATTCAGTTAATAGCAATGTTAAAGTTGCTGTTTGCATTGAAGCCATTCATTTTGCCATTTTTTAAAGCCTTTCATCACTCAAGTTTTCATCACTGAATACCTTCAAGTCAAATGTCGATTTTGAGTTAGTAGGTTTGCCTAAGCAGAAATTGGATCTTTTGTATCATCACGATTAAATACTCAAAACAGTATTTAAACACAGTATTTAAATTGTTTAAGCAAATATACAATCTAATAAAGCAGAGCAAGCTTTGTCATTAATCAAATGCATATACCTCCAGGTTGGCCACATTCGTGCGGAGCGTGACATTCTAGTGGAGGCAGACAGTTTGTGGGTTGTGAAAATGTTCTATAGTTTTCAGGATAAGCTAAACCTCTACCTAATCATGGAGTTCCTGCCTGGAGGTAATTACTTGACGATGAAAGGTCATTTTTTCTTTTTGTTCTGTGGTTTCTTTCTCTCACATCACAATTAACCCTCCTTTCTACTTTTAAATGTACTCACAGAGTTGCTTTCTATATCCTTTTTTAGGTCTATAAAGGAAGTCAGTAACCTGTCTTATGCTGGGGTGCCTTTCTACAATCTTAGTGCCATAAAAGTAACCTTTTCATTCATTCACATGATTTCAGATGGACATTTCTTTCTTTTCTTCCTCTTTTTAAAATATATAGGAATAAACAGGGTGCTCTGCCTGCTCTCCTGTCAATGGGAATCATATATGATCAATAACCCAAGTGATAACATTGAAGCTATAACATTATTTGCTCCAACTTTTTGTTTCTTTTTGTATAACATATTAATAAGGAGTGAATTTTTTATTACCTATATTAGTAGCCAGAATCAATTTCTCATTTCTGAAATTTTAAGTTTTAGTAACTCAGCACAAACATCTCCTAAGACAGCTCCAAAGTAAACCCGGAACAGAACATGCCATCTGTTCTGAGGAAAGCAGTCTGTTTCCCAGTGAGCAGATGAACTCTGAGCAAACTCTGGTGGGAAAAAAAAAAGAGAACCTTTTCCACAATAATTATATTGTGGCATAATATTTTGATTTTGTGACAACCCTTAGATTTAGGGTCATCAATACTTTTTAATATTTAATACATTTAATAAAAAATAAACAATTGATTAATGTTAGAAAAGAGTCTGGTAGAATGAGGAGAAACTTTTTTAACATTTAGATGCTAGTTCTTAAATTGGAGTAAGAGCCAACTTGGTTACCAGCTCCTAACGTGCCCTCAAGCCTTAACCTGTACCATCTTCCGTAGCTTCTCATGTCTCCTGGACCCTGTCCTTTGCACTTGGTGGAGCTGGCCTCCAGAGCCATAGAGCATCTGGCCTGAGCTCCCCAATCATCCGGGCAAACTTGCACAGGTGAGGCCCCATTGGCTGCTCTCCTGAGCCACAGAACTCAGGCCGTATAGCTACCTTACTGGGGTAGCAGCCCAAGTGCACTGTCTCCATGTGTCTGATGGGACTCCAGATTGAAGGGCTGCCAGGAGTGATTAGGGAATCATATTTTTTATGTCTTGGACTGAAAAAGAGCACTTTAATAAACGGTTTAATTTTTGCCTGAGGGAAAAGTAGCTACTTTTCTCCAATAATAAAAAACATAATGTTCTAAATGAAATGAAATTGAAAAAGCAGCATGATGCTCTGTTAAAATCAGAGGTTTCTTTCTCTTTTCCTTGTTTTCTAACCTAAGTGGTTTTATGTGAAGTCTAAACTGAATCCTGTTTCTCTTAGTTTTAGACTCCTTATACATATTTTCTTTGCGTTTCTCACTGTTGAGTTAGGATCTGAATCTTTCTCTGCCATTTTATGTTGCTGGTATTAGAAATGATGAAATTTTGACTTTACAGAAAGCTAATGAGGTTACCTTTTAACTGCTAGAATACCGATACTGTGTTTTAAAAGTTACATAAAGGGTACTGGTGTCCATTTAAATACCTACAATAACACACTAGAGGAAAAAAAAAAACACTGACCTTGAGAGATGTTCATTGTACTCTTCTAGGAGGCAGTTATTGCACATTCTAGTGTATAGCATTTTCAGTTCATTTTTAGCTTTTGTTGACTAATGCTTTGCTACCCAAGTCCCTCCTTTTTATTTGTTTGTGTTCTGTGAATAGAAGTTGGAAAGCTTGTTTTCAGCCTCCTCAAGTGTTTACATTTTTATTTGGCATTTCAGCCTCTCTATAACAATGGCAATACAACCTATGTGGAAGTGCCATTTAGTTATAGATGTAGAAAAGCTTGCAGATATCTATTCAGGCGAAGTGAAAAGTGAAGTAGCTTTTTACCCCGAGTCCAAAAAATTATCCTAAGCAAATATAGTTGTTTTTTAAAGTGTGGGAGAAATTTTCTTTTTCTCTCAAAAGTAAAATACAAATCATACATTAGTGGTCAACTTTAGCTAGCTTAGGTGTGAAAATCCCATTTCTTCCCATGTTGGCAATGTGAGTCTATCTGTGGCACACAGAAGAGGTCTGTTTAGCTGCCTTATGTTGGCAGATAGGGAAGACATATCTGAAAATTGGTACTCACTCGTACGTTGTTTGTGTGTGTGTGTGTGTGTGTGTGTGTGTGTGTGTGTGTGTGTGGTGGCGGCTTTGTATCTTCTTGTTTCCAGGGGATATGATGACCTTGTTGATGAAAAAAGACACTCTGACAGAAGAGGAGACTCAGTTTTATATAGCAGAAACAGTGTTAGCCATAGACTCTATTCATCAACTTGGATTCATCCATAGAGACATCAAACCAGACAACCTTCTTTTGGACAGCAAGGTATGGGGGGACATTGGCATGAACTATGCACATTTACTGATCTGAGCAGCCTCTGCTTTAACACCTGCACCCCTGTGGTCATCCCAGTGGGTGAGCTGTGACCTACCTTGTCATGATTTTCTTTTTTTTTTTTTAAACAGGTAAGTTTGCTGTCACTTCCTTTCTCTGAAAGGCTATGATTCTATAATTTGGTTGAACCTTCTCTTAAAAATAAAGGAAACTAGGCCGGGCGCGGTGGCTCAAGCCTGTAATCCCAGCACTTTGGGAGGCCGAGACGGGCGGATCACGAGGTCAGGAGATCGAGACCATCCTGGCTAATACGGTGAAACCCCGTCTCTACTAAAAAATACAAAAAAACAGCCGGGCGACGAGGCGGGCGCCTGTAGTCCCAGCTACTCGGGAGGCTGAGACAGGAGAATGGCGTCAACCCGGGAGGCGGAGCTTGCAGTGAGCTGAGAGCCGGCCACTGCACTCCAGCCTGGGCAGCAGAGCAAGACTCCGTCTCAAAAAAAAAAAAAATAAAAATAAATAAATAAATAAATAAATAAATAAATAAAGGAAACTCTTGAAAATAAGAACAAAACTGATGTAGAGGGTAATTTTGTAATAAAGCCAAAGATAGTCATTTTCTCTTAGCATATAATTAACTGTGCTACTAATACATCACCTATCTAGAGCCCTTCTGTTGGGCAACCTCATCAGTTAATGAGGAACCCAGCCAAGAAGCAGGAAGTGAGGCAATAACAACAAGAACCTGTAACAAAGTCCAGATTCCAAATCATGCTCTCTGCTTAAAGAAGGGTCCTGCCTAGCCTCTTTTTTTTTTTTTTTTTTTTTTTTTTTGAGATGAAGTCTCGCCCTGTTGCCCAGGCTGGAATGCAATGGCGCGATCTTGGCTCACTGCAACCTCTGCCTCTCGGGTTCAAGTGATTCTCACTGCCTCAGCCTCCTGAGTAGCTGGGATTACAGGTGTGTGCCACCACGCCCCTGCCCAGCCTCTTAAATGGCCTGTTTATATTTATTTTTAGACTTGCAGATAAGCTTCCTTGCTTAGTTCCTAAACTTACAGCAAATTAGAAGATAATCGCTGTGCTGCCAGCTAAATTGCTAGATAACCCTTGGCAAATCTCTTTACCACCTGGATCTCATTGTTCTTTTCCGTAAAGTGAAAATAGAGATCTAGGAAACCCGTGAAATCCTTTTCACCTCTAAAACTCTAGAATGTTGTTTTCTGTTAAGCAGAGTTGTCGTCTTGACTGAATTTTCTTGTAAGGTGAAAAGTAAATTTATTTTCTAGGGTATTTTTCTTTGCTGTCTTTTGATAACTTTCTTGCTTTGCTGTCCTTGAAAAACCTAAAGTTGTTTTTTTTTGTTTGTTCATTTTTGTTTTTTGAGACGGTCTTACTCTGTCATCCAGGTTGGAATGCAGTGGCACAGTTATAGCTCACTGCACCCTAATTCTTGGGTTCAAGGGATCTTCCTGCCTCAGCCTCCTGAGCAGTTGGGACGACAGGTGCATGCCGTTCTACCTGGCTATATATATATATATATATATATTTTTTTGAGATGGAGTCTCACTCTGTCGCCCAGGCTGGTGTGCAGTAGCGCAGTCTCGGCTCACTGCAAGCTCCACCTCCTGGGTTCACGCCATTCTTCTGCCTCAGCCTCCCAAGTAGCTGGGACTACAGGTGCCTGCCACTACGCCTGGCTAATTTTTTGTATTTTTGGTAGAGATGGGGTTTCACCATGTTAGCCAGGATGGTCTCAATCTCCTGACCTTGTGATCTGCCCGCCTCGGCCTCCCAAAGTGCTTGGATTACAGGCGTGAGTCACCGTACCTGGCCTTTTAAATTTTTTTAATTTTTATTAGAGATGAGGTCTGACTTTGCTGCCCAGGCTGATCTCAAACTCTCTGGTTTAAGTGATGCTCCCGCCTCAGCCTCCCAAAGTCCTGGGATTACAAGTGCGAGCCACCACCTGCTCTTTTCTTCATTATAATGCACAGAAGTGGAGTAGAATAGTGGACACCAAAGGCTAGGGAGTGTAGCAGAGATGGGGATATGGGAAGAGGTTGGTTTAAAAAAAAAAAAAAAAAAAAAAAAGGCTGGGGCCGGGCGTGGTGGCTCACGTCTGTAATCATCCCAGCACTTTGGGAGGCCAAGGCAGGCGGATCATGAGGTCAAGAGATGGAGACCATTCTGGCCAACATGGTAAAACCCCGTCTCTACTAAAAATACAAACATTAGCTGGGCATGGTGGAGTGTGCCTGTAGTCCCAGCTACTCTGGAGGCTGAGGCAGGAGAATCACTCGAACCCGGGAGGCAGAGGTTGCAGTGAGTCGAGATCACACCACTGTGCACTAGCCTGGTGGCACAGCAAGACTCCTTCTCAAAAAAAAAAAAAAAAAAAAAAGCGGGATGCTGTGGCTCACACCTGTAATCCCAGCAGTTTGGGAGGCCAAGGTGGGTGGATCACGAGGTCAGGAGTTCAAGACCCGCCTGGCCAACATGATAAAACCTTGTCTCTACTAAAAATACAAAAATTAGCTGGGTGCGGTGGCAGGTACCTGTAATCCCAGCTACCTGGGAGGTGGAGGCAGGAGAATCACTTGAACCCAGGAGGCAGAGGTTGCAGTGAGCTGAGATCGCACCACTGCACTTTAGCCTGGGGGACAGAGCAAGACTCTGTCTAAAAAAATAAAAAACATTAACATGGTAGAAAATTTGAACAATACAGACAGTATTAAAGAAGAAAAATTATGCTGGCCGGGTGTGGCGGCTCACGCCTATAATTCCAGCACTTTGGGAGGCCAAGGCAGGTGAATTACCTGAGGTCAAGAGATGGAGACCAGCTTGGACAACATGGTGAAACCCCGTTTCTACTAAAACTAAAAAATTAGCCGGGTGTGGTGGCACGTGCCTGTAATCCCAGCTACTCGGGAGGCTGAGGCAGGAGAATCGGCTTGAATCTGGGAGGCGGAGGTTGCAGTGAGCCAAGATTGTGCCACTGCACTACAGCCTGGCCAAGAGTGAGACTCCATCTTCAAAAAAAAAAAAAAAGAAAAAGAAAAATTACCTATAATCTCATTACCGAAAGATAACCATTTCGTTGTAATCACTTTGATGTCTTTCTGTTTGTGTCAATCATTTATATAAAGTTAGCATCCTAAAAGTAAATAGCTTTGTATTCTGTGTAAACATTAAAATATTAATGTTAGATGTTTCCTATGTCATTAATATCAGATATATTTTTAATAAAACACTGGCCCTACCTTGTGTGATTCAAAGTTCAGATGCTCTGGTTGGTGCCCTAGGTACCTTAGTGCTGGCTTCTTTGTCCCCTGTAGTCTGTGTTCAGATCCAACAACCATATTAAAGAACTTGAGAACTTGGTCTAACTGAAGAGGAATGCGGGATCCTGTTAGGTGCAGGTTTGCCCTTTATATTATGCTAGCTCACGCTTGTAGTAAAATGTTCTCATGAGCAAGTTGATTTGTGTTCTGCCACATAGATTATAGTCCTAAAAACGTAGGAGTTTTGAGTTCCTGTTGCATACTCAGAATAGCTATAGAATTCCCTGAAAGGCTAAGCTTGAATAGCATTTGCTCCAGGAACTGCTTTTAAAAAGTTTTTCTTTTTTTTTTTTTTTTGTTTGTTTTTGAAGTGGAGTCTCACTTTGTCACCCAGGCTGGAGTGCAGTGATGTGATCTTGGCTCACTGTAACCTCTGCCTCCCAGTTTCAAGCAATTCTGCCTCAGCTTCCCGAGTAGCTGGGATTACAGGCGTGCACCATCATGCCCAGTTAATTTTTGTATTTTTAGTAGAAACAGGGTTTCACCCTGTTTGGCCAGACTGGTCTTGAACTCCTGACCCCAGGTGATTCACCTGCCTTGGCCTCCCAAAGTGTTGGGATTACAGGTGTGAGCCACTGTGTCCAGCCAAAAACAATTTTTCTTAGTCCTTTCTTCGAGTTGTCCAGGTGAGATATGTAATCATGAGAACTATAAACTTCCTTGGCTTGTAGAATAAGTTACTTGCAAATCTTCAAAAAAAGATACTTAGGTCAGGCATGGTGGCTCACTCCTGTAATCCCAGCTCTTTGGGAGGCCGAGGTGGGTGGATCATGAGGTCAGGAATTCAAGACCAGCGTGGCCAAGTTGGTGAAACCCCATCTCTACTAAAAATACAAAAAAATTAGCCAGACCTGATGGCGGGCACCTGTAATCCCAGCTACTCAGGAGGCTGAAGCAGAGAATTTCTTGAACCCAGGAGGCAGAGTTTGCAGTGAGCCAAGATGGTGCCACGCCCGGCTAATTTTTTTTGTATTTTTAGTAGAGACGGGGTTTCACCGTGTTAGCCAGAATGGTCTTGATCTCCTGACCTCGTGATCTGCCCGTCTCAGCCTCCCAAAGTGCTGGGATTACAGGCGTCAGCCACCGCGCCTGGCCAGTTCTGCCATTTTAATGGCAAGCCATTTAACAGCTCTAAGTCTGTGATGTGTAGTTGAAGGGTTTTATTTTTTATTTATTTATTTATTTATTTTTTTGAGACGGAGTCTCGCTCTGTCGCCCAAGCTGGAGTGCAGTGGCCGGATCTCAGCTCACTGCAAGCTCCGCCTCCCGGGTTTACGCCATTCTCCTGCCTCAGCCTCCCGACTAGCTGGGACTACAGGCGCCCGCCATCTCGCCTGGCTAGTTTTTTGTATTTTTTAGTAGAGACGGGGTTTCACCGTGTTAGCCAGGATGGTCTCGATCTCCTGGCCTCGTGATCCACCCATCTTGGCCTCCCAAAGTGCTGGGATTACAGGCTTGAGCCACCGTGCCTGGCCAGTTTAAGGGTTTTAAATGAGACAACACAATTAAAGCATCGATCAAGGTGCCTGACTCATAGAAGGTGTAAGTTTTCCTTTATGAAAATTACAAAGTTAGAGATTTATGATTGGAATACAGTATTGTCATGATGGCAGCGGTGGCCTGTCTGGAGCCTCTGCTGGGAAGATGCCAGCTGCAGTGGGGGAGGCAGTCAGGGCTGTGTGCTCCATGGAGCTGGCAGGAGCAGGGAACAAGTGGGAGCCCTGCCCTCTCAGGCACAGCTGCAGCTGCCCAGCCACAGCTGCAGACCTGGGCATCCCTGCGCTCACAGGGTCCTGGGAAGCCCATGACCTTGGAAGTGCCTGTTCCTGCTGCCTGACCTCTCTGTGCTCCTGGTGTCCACTCCAATTTCAGAGCAAAGTTGAGGCTGAGCCTGGGTTCTATTGAGACCTGATCAGGTGTGCGCACGCTTGGGGCGGTGCTGACGCACCAGCCCCCTGCAGCCTCAGCCCCCTCTGGACTTTGGGTGCCAAGAAGCATGAGAGGGAGGCCAAGCAGGGGAAGAGGGCAGTTGGGTGCAGGTCTGTAGATGCTCCTTTGCACCAACAGCCTGGTGCTGTGGACAAAATGGTTGATGGCCATAAGAGGCAGACAGGCTCTTGGGTGGAAAAGGGTGGGTCCCTGGTGAAGCCCTACCTTCAAGCCAGGGATGGCCTGAAGCCTGAGGGCCAGGCTGTCAGTTCGGGCTGGACTCTATGGCCCAGAGTAAGAACTTGTGGTGTTTTTTCCGGGCCTGCCTGTGACTGCCCATGGACCAGTCAGCACACACTTTTTCTCTTTTGAAACCCATAAAAACCCTGGACTCAGACTCTGGCAGATATCAGACAACCTGCTGCAGAAAGGAGCTATCTGCTCCAGGTCTCCTAAGGGCTACAGACTTGATGGGTGCCGGGTCCAACCTGCAGACTGCGACCCCAGTGATGGATGAAAAAATGCACTCTGACACAGATACCCAGTGAAAGAGCGGGCTAGGGGACTGGGCTGCCTGCAGAAAGTGTTGTAGCAGCCTCGGCCCTGAAAAGCTGGTGCTGCGGGCAACTATTTAGTACAGATTTAATGACAAAGGCCTTCAGTCAACACACTTGTGGGTAATTAACATGGTTGTCCCCCTCCCCACCCCCAACGCCACCCCATCTCCGGAGAGAGCAGTCCTGCATTTGGATTATTAAAGGCCAGGTTCTGAGGCCTAAGTAAACTAACTTATCTAGATCAGTTTCTTTACATCCCCTTGTTATCTAACCTAAGCCTTCAGGCACCGGATAAGAGAATCTGAATGCCTTCAGCCAAATCCTTTTCTGAAGCTTTTGTAAAACTTCCCAGCCTTCTAAGAAGGTTTCCGTCTTTCTACAATTTTTCCCACCACACTTACCGAACCCCTACAGATGGGATGACCTGCCTGTGGAAAGGAGCAACCCACTTAGGGTCTCCTGAGAGCTGTACTGTCACTCAATAAAGCTCCTCTTCACCTTGCTCACCCTCCAGTTGTCCTTATACCTCATTCTTCCTGAATGCGGGACAAAAACCTGGGACCTGCCAAATGGTGGGGCTGAAAGAGTTGTAACACGAACAGGGCTGAAATATATCTCCCTTGCTCGCCGTGTTGCAGGCAACAAGAAGGAGAGAAGCGCTGTGGCCCTTCCGGGAGCCCAGACCTAGGGGCTTCCTGAGCCAGGGCTGTGACACCCTCTTTAGGGCTCTGCAGTTTCTGGCATCTCCAAGCTTCCAGGTGCCACTGCATTCGCCTCGTCCATATGCAGGTGCCCACAGCAGAAGCCACTTGCAGTGCATCTCATCCAACTGCAGGCTTGCATGGAGCCAGCACCTGTACTGGCGCCTGGAGCTGCCTGCTGTGCCTGGCTGTGTGCAGTGGCCGCCAGTGTGCCTGGCTGTGTGCGGTGGCTGGACCCTGCACTCACACACTCCTTGCCACTCTGCTTGTCTTGCCCTTGGCAGATTTGAGATCCGGGCTGGTAGCACAAGCCTGCCAGGCTGAGTGGGCGGAATGAGCCCAGCAGACCTGAGTAAAAATCGGGCAAAAGGCACCAATGACCACAGAGGCTTCCGGCTAGAAGCCCAAGGATCTCGTGGCAGTAGCATTTATCAAGGACTATCCAATAATATTTATTCCCTTTGTCTTTGAAATAGTTGACTGCTGGAATTTATTCCAATGGAATAAGAGGAGGAAAAGCTATATGAACAATTTTGAAAAGATTTACTCTTCATTTAACAATCATTTATTAAAGTCATCCTGAATCATGCCCGGTTAGGTCTGGGAATATAGACTCTGTCAGAGAGCACCTGATAATCCATGTTGTATGAGAGCTAAGAATTGAAAATGGAATGCACATCCAGTATTAAGGGGATGGTAAGGTAAACAATGAAGTGCCAAGTTAATTGAGTATTATGGAGACCTTTAAAGTGGTAATTTTGGCCAGGTGTGGTACATGCCTATAATCTCAGAACTTTGGGAGGCTGGGATGGGAGGATCACTTGACCTCAGGAGTTTGAGACCAGCCTGGGAAACATAGGGAAGCCCTATATCTCCAAAAAATAAAAAAAATTAGTCGGATGTGGTGGCACGCACCTGAGGTCCCAGCTACTCAGGAAGCTGAGATGAGAGGATTGCTTGAGCCTGGGTGGTCGAGACTGCAGTGAGCCATGATCACATCACTGTACTTCAGCTTGGGTGACACAGCAAGACCATGTCTCAGAAAAAAACAAGACCATATAGAAACAGAGAGAAATATTTGATTGAGTTAAAGAAGTAATAAAATTGTCTCTAGATGCTAAGGAGGGGTCAACGATGTTTAAAAATCAGTATTTGGATAAAACCAAAGTTGATATGCAGAAATGAAAATAACTTTATTAGTATAATAGGACTTGGGATTTTAAAAAAAATTTTTCTGCAATTACATGATTTTTCCTATAATAAAAGAAGGAGCAGTGTACTGTGGCTGTAGAGCTGTAATGGATGCTGGAAGGAGTAGAAGGTAATGTTCTGTTCTACCTCCAAGAATACTCATCCATCACCTTGTTTCTTCCCCATAGGGCCATGTGAAACTTTCTGACTTTGGTCTTTGCACAGGACTGAAAAAAGCACATAGGACAGAATTTTATAGGAATCTGAACCACAGCCTCCCCAGTGATTTCAGTAAGTGGTAACAATTACGTTAGCCTTTTCGTTCTAACTGGGCCTAGAAGAGCTGTTTCCCTTGTAACCAAATTATGCAGGACAGATAGGAGATTCTCACAGCATGAGTGTGTAGAGAATAAAAATACCTTCCCAGGTTTGCCTGTGATTTGTGTTGTCTGGTGAGGCAAGATGAATGAATGGTACCAAATGTGTGAAGGCAGAGGTTGAAAGGGATCTTCTTTAGAGGTCTATTGGGAAGGTCACTGGGGATGAGTATGGGACAGGCAAGCAGAAATAGTAGAGGAAACACTCCTGGGAACAGCTCTGGGCTAGATTTATCCTGGGTACTTCTTTCCTTCATGACAGAAAGAAGTTTATCCTTATGACTGTCACTTCCACTTGAACACTATGAAATCATTGACAACTGTGTAGTAAAATTACATTTCATCCTAGAAAAGCTTATGTCAAATCATGTATTATAAATTCAGATGTCCCTGATCATATAAGTTACTACTACTTGGAAAATTGATGGTAATTTTGAGAAATTGTGACTGTTGTAGGTCCACGTTAGGACCTCGGTTCTAGTTGAGACTGAATTCCCTGTAATTCTGATTAAGTCCTGTATCCTCTGTGGCCACTTGATCCACATGGGAGTACCTTTTACAACTTTGTGTGAGTCTTTTAAGTTAATGCTTTACAGCCTCTGATTTGGGCTTACTGTAAACTTACTAGGATATGTGTCATCTGGAGCTTTTGATGTATGAGTAGAAAAAAAGCAAGACTTCAGGGTTTCATATGACTTGAAAGAGCCTACTAAAAAAAGTAGTAAACAGTTTGGTCTGAACTTTGACTGCAGCTTGTATTCTCTACTTTCAGCTTTCCAGAACATGAATTCCAAAAGGAAAGCAGAAACCTGGAAAAGAAATAGACGTCAGCTAGTAAGTAATATCTGTGGCTTCTGAAATGCTACAAACCAAGTATGTATAAGTTCTAAAGATTTGCACATAAATTTGCATTTGACAGATATTTGCAATGTGTCCCTTGCTTTTAAGATTACCTAAAGAGAGTGCTGTCGTTAGGTTGGTAGGACCCAAAGGAATCTTTTGAAGGAGGACAGGTAATATTAGGTTGTTTTCATTGTGACATTTTCCGTGGGTGACCTCATTCTGACCTTTTAGCTTGGTAACAATACCTTTCCTTCCTGCCCCACCTTTTCTCTATTTTTGTAGTGGTAAGGGGGTTGTATTTAAGCTGGAGATCTCTCAAAACTAACTACAAATACCTACCTAGAGTTTTCAGGCATCAGTTCTCAAACTTCTTAAAAATTTTGATCCAGTCGGGCAAGGGTAAGTCAAGACTCCTCAATTCATTTGCCTCACACTTTCTGACTTTGTGATGTGAAAAAGAACTTACTTGTAAAGATTGGAGAGAAATATAAGGGGAATGCTTATTTATATGCATTTGACTTTGTGCCCATGTAAAATTAGGTCCTACAGGCTGAAAAATAAGAAACATCGTGTTTACCTTGATAGTATGTTGGAAGTACAAATTTACCAGTGAAATATTGCTGTCTAGGCAGAATTTATTTTTTAGCAATAGCTGGTTAATTGGTTCTTGTTTGAAGTACAGTGTACATGTTCCAGTGTCCAGTTACTGGAAGGTTATTGGCCAGATAATAGAAATGTATATCACTACATTCTTAAGCTTTGCAGGAAACCCATAGCAAATGAAACTGATGATGGATAAAGCCAAACTAACATTTGGTCATTGGAAAGCAGAATAGCAGCAATGGGAAACTGACTAACTTGGAATGATGGTCATGCAAATGTATTGTCTAGAAATGGCAGCACTTCTGTTTGTCCACATACATGGTAGCAACTTGGCAAGTTTACCAAATACTGTGTTTCAGTCAGAATTCCTAGTGAAATACTGATTTACAGTTCTCTAGAGTACCTTTAATAACAGTCTTAGTAAGTCACTAATAGGTGGATGTCAGTTACATGTGAAAATGGAAACCTATGAGATGGTTTAAGAAAGAGTCAAAGGAAAGTTGTGCATTCGTTTTGATTTATTCGAAGCCCACTCATCAGTGGGGCCTCAGACAACATTTACTTGGGAAATCTTCAGTTTAGTACAGTTAGTTACAAAACAGTCTCCCTTCCTTGGGAACTCTGCTACTCTTTAAACTTCTGAATTCTGTATGTGGTTGAAAAATATTTTATGTATCTTGTTGAGGATTAGAGAATGTCAGGAACGAATTTGGTCAGGTGCTTCTATTATGTCTCTCCACAGAGAAGTAGTTTTTAACCTTGGCTGCACAACAGAATCACCTGGGGAACTTCAGAACATGTTGATGTCCAGGTTCCACCCACAGAGATTATGATTCAGTTGGTCTGGGATATAGTCTGGGTATCGTATCGTATCTGATTTTTAAAAGACAGATTCTACTGTGCAGTGAATGTTGAGAACTTCCACTGAAGAGGTTATGTCTTAAATAATAGCTCCTGCTTTGTTGGGCAACTAATATTTATCTATTTTTTGGAAACAGAAGGTAAGGAATCTGTGATTTCTGTTCTTTTCTTTTCTTTCTTTCTTTCTTTCTTTTTTTTTTTTTCCAAGCAGGCCAGCATTTAACCTTTGGCTCCTGTACTAACGAGTATTTTGGGGATAAGGCTTAAGTGTCTTGAATTGTCCCTTATATTCCAAGACAAGCTTTGTGCTCTTTGATGTGCACCCAAGGGTCTTGTGCTGATTAGAGGAATCATTTCTGTAGTTCTATAAGGAAAGCAATTTCACAATTTTCGTGCTTGCAGTTAAATGTCATTTAATAGTTAAAAACATTTTTGAAAATCTCAATAAACTTAATGCCCTGATGCTATGATTAAGGTTCTTGCCTTTTTATACTATATGCAGTAGAAATGGGAAAGTGTAAATTAAGGTCATCCTCATATTATCTCTTTTCATAACTTGAAGAAAATGAAGCCACCTCTCAGTCTTCTAAATGTTAATTAACTGTGTTACTTTGACCTTTTCTAAGTGATCCCATTTAGCTAGTACCTAGCTGAAGATTGATACTCGTTAATACTTAATATAAATTTACTGCTCTAGGTTAAGCCTAGCATATGTAATTCCTACCCAGCCTATTACTTTTTAGTCCATTGGGAATCACTAAAAAAAGTAGAGGCTTTAGCTTCATTCCTTGGCTGCTTAAATAATATTGTAATGTTTTAAATTGTTTTGTGGTCCTATATAACCTTAGGCCCCAGTACCTGATTAATATGAGTCAGCTTTAAGTTAATCGCAGATATAAAATATAATAGATACATAGGCATCCAATCTTGGTCAGTTTATTTTTTTAGGGTAGGATTTACAGAAGTGATTAGGAAATTAAATTTTTTTATTTCTCTTAAAACCCTGACACAAAATCATAAGGTTAGAACACATTTGGTTGAAATGACTGTTAACAACTGACGGAGCTATTCCAGATTGCAGCTTTCATTGACACTTGAAATACCCAGACAAGAAAAGGAAAAACTGGAGTACAGGTTTATGAGGTTGGAGTTGGAGGACACCCTGGTGTGGAAAACAACAAAGGTTTGGGAAGGGGGCAGTCCTTAGATTGGAAAGGACACACCTGGTACAGACGGTGTGGTAAAACGTGTGGTAAAATACGAGTGAGCTCCTACGGCAGATTCTAGTTTCTGGAATAAGAGCAATACTTTTACCTTCACAGGTTTGAGCCTGCTGTTTGCTATATTTTATAACTCTTGAGTCTTTATTTTAATGCATTGGTAGCTTGAAGGAGTTCTTTTCCTCTGGCAGTAGACCTCTGGTTTTATCATGGAAATCTTTGAACAAGTAAGATCTGCTTAGATTTACATTCATCTTTGGTAGAGTAAACCTTATCTCTAAATTAAAGGGTATTTGTAATTTCTTACCTTTATGATTAGAATGAAAATTCTTGGAGAAGGCCTAATCCACGTTTCAGTCTTTAAAACTTAAAGACAAAAGACAACACTGGTATTTGTGTTATTTAATGTCTGCATTTAAATATATATTATACATGTATATATACACACATGCATGCACTTAGCTATATGGAAAAAATGGATCCCTACCGTACAGTATATGCAAGTCAATTCTAGATGGGAAATTAAACTTTAAAAATTTTTAAAGAAAATACAGGGCAGTATCTTTATGACCTCAGAGTAAAGAAGGATTTCTTAAATAAGATACAAGAAGTACAGCTCATAAAGGAAAAATTTGGTTTATTTTACTACTTTAAGGAAAAAAACCTTCTGTGTATCAAAAGACACAAAGAAATGAAAAGACAAGCCACACGGTACAGCTACTTTGGAATTACCTCTCAGAGTTCGTGTGTACACCCTACAGCGCTGCAATTCTACCCCTAGTCATAAGCCCTAGAGAAATTGCACATGTGAACCAGGAGACATGCAGAAGAATGTTTATTGCATTTTCATAATAGCAAAAGACTGGGAATAACCCAGTGTCCATCCACAGGAAAATAGTTACATTCTGGAATAGAATATTTTGCAGCAGTAAAAATAATTGAACTACAGCTACATGTGACAGCGTGAATCAATTTTAGAAACATAAAGTTGAGAGGAAGAATCTAATAACAGAAGACTGTATATAGAATGGTACCATTTTAATAAAGCTCAAAAATAAAATCTCATTTAGAGAGATACCTGGCAAAATTCTTTTTAAAAGCAAAGGAGTGACAAAACGTGAAATTCGGCATAGTGATTAAGAGAAGCAGGAGAGACGGGGAGGAGTACATGTTTAGCTTTAATAATATTGTTATTACTTGGTTCTTCAGTTGAACTCGTGGGTATTCATTTTCATGATTATGCATTATAATTTGATAATGTATATAATTAACACATGTATGTATGTGACATATTTTGGTAACAAATACTACTTCATTAAAAAAAAAAAATCACAATAAAAATAACAAGCCTCAATCTGGGAGAAGATATTTGCAGTATACAAATATCTTAAACAGATTAATGTCCTGAATTCATAAAGAATTCCTATGAATCAATAAGAAAAAAGACAACACAACTTAAGCAAATACTAGTGGACAAAGGATCTGAACAGGAATTCATAGTAAAAACCTGGATGGCTAATTAAAATACGAGTGTGTGCTCAGCCCTACTTGAAATAAAGTAAATGCAAATTAAAACAAGATCCCAGCCATGCTGGCACATCCCTACAGTCCCAGCTACTCAGGAGGCTGAGGCAGGAAAATCCCTTGAGGTCAGGATTTCAAGGCTGCAGTGAGCTATGATCATACCACTGCACTCCAGCCCGGGTGACAGAGCAAGATCCCATCGCTTAAAAAGAAAAAAAGATCCCATTTCATATTCATCAAATTGGTAAAAATAAAAATAAAAAATCTGACAAAGCCAAGTCTTGGTGAGATGTGGAGCACCAGAAGCTAATCCCCACCAGGACTGGTTTAAATAGGGACTAACTACTTTGGAGGACATGGAAGATACCTCAAGTTTAGATGCTTATAACCCAAGGCTCAGCAATATTCTAGTTTATACTCTAGAGAAATGCTTGCACAATGCCCAAGAAGGTATTACAAGAATGTTTATTCAGGAGTTACTTGTCATAGTGAAATACTGGAAGCAATGTAACTGTCCATTACAGAAGAAGGGATAAAAACTATTGTGATTAATTTATATAACAGTATAGCATACAGCTGAGAAGTGAGTGAACTAGAGTGAACTACGTGAATAAATCTCAAAACTAATGTTAAGACAAACAGGGCTGGGTGCGGCAGCTCACGCCTGTAATCCCAGCACTTTGGGAGGCGGAGGCGGGTGGATCACTTGAGGTCAGGAGTTCGTGACCAGCCTGGCCAATGTGGTGAAACCCTGTCTCTACTAAAAATACAAAAAATTAGCCAGGTGTGGTTCATCTCAAAAAAAAAAAAAAAAAGACAAGCGATCTGAGACAAATATGGCAATTTATTAATCTCTTTAATATGAGTAATGGGTCTGTATTGTCTGTTCCTTTTTTGTATATGTTTGTAATATTTCATAATGTTTTAAAAAACAATACAACTGTAATTTTAAAATTTATATAATATATAATATTTAAAGCACCTAGATCAGAGCCTTACACATGGTAAGCCCTCAGATGTTAAGTACATTAGGAGGCTTTGATTGTACTTTCTCCTCTTATTTTGCAGTCCTGGTATGTTAGAGTAGAATACTGGAATGCAGAAAATGTTTCTCTTGGTCGAGTATGGTGGCTTACACCTATAATCCCAGCACTTTGGGAGGCTGAGGTGGGAGGATCACTTGGGCCTAGGAGTCTGGGCAAGATGGCAAAACCCCATCTCTACAAAAAAATTAAAAAATTAGCCAGGTGTGGTGGCATGCACCTATGGTCGTAGCTACTCTGGTGACTGACATGGGAAGATCTCTTGAGCCTAGGAGTTTGAGGTGAACTATCATTGTGCCACTGCACTCCAGCCTGGGCTACAAAGGGAGACCCCATCTCTTAGAAAAAGAGAACAGTCCTCCAAGAACTATGTACAAAAACAATTAAGTTTGGTAAATAGGTATTTATAAACATTAACTTATAGGATATAACTTTAGCTTTTGATCATAAAGCTTCCCTTTATGATTGTGTCAGATCAAAGAATGTGTATCATAGAAAGAGGGATGGAGTAAGATATTATAATTTCTACCTTTTTTTTTTTTTTTTTTTTGAGACAGAGTCTCATTCTGTCACCAGGCTGGAGTGCAGTGGCACGATCTCAGCTGACTGCAACTTCTGCCTCCTGGGTTCAAGCGATTCTCCTGCCTCAGCCTTTCGATAAGCTTGTACTACAGGTGCACCCCACCATGCCCAGCTAATTTTTGTATTTTTAGTAGAGACTGGGTTTCACCATGTTGGCCAGGATGGTCTCGATCTCTTGACCTCATGATCCACCCACCTTTCAGCCTCTCAAAGTGCTGGGATTACAGGCGTGAGCCACCGCACCCGGCCAGATATTTAATCTCTAAACTGGGCTCTACCACCTAACTAGTTCTGGGGTCTTGGGCAAAGCCATTTTGAGCATCAAATTGTATCTGCAAAGTTAGGCTAATAAGGTCCTCCTTGGAAAAGTTTTGTCGGGATTAAATGAACTCATGTATATGAAATTTTATATATATGTATATATAACTCTATATATAAAGTACAGAGCCTGGTACTTAATGGGTGCTCAGAGAATTGTAATATTAGTTATTATGACAGAGATGCCTTCGCCGTAGTGACTGATAGTTAAGAAAGGTCTCCCACCTCATTAACAAAGCTTTCTTGTTCATTTTGGAAAGTGCTTTGGCAAATCAAGCTTGCCGTTAAGCTACTGGGCAGTCCCGCGTATTTAGCTTGGGGGTAGCTTCTGGTGGTATTCATAGCCTTTGGTTTCTAGAACAGAACTCTGGGCATCTCCTGCCTGGCTGGGCCTCCCTGATGTGTGGTCCATGTTTCAGGCCTTCTCCACAGTAGGCACTCCTGACTACATTGCTCCTGAGGTGTTCATGCAGACCGGGTACAACAAGCTCTGTGATTGGTGGTCGCTTGGGGTGATCATGTATGAGATGCTCATCGGTAAGTTGCATGGTTTCAGAGGACTTTTTCTGTGCATCCGTGACAGACTTCTACATTGATATCAGCCTCTGTTTCAATTGGCAGTGATCTAAGTGATTTCCCCACTTGTCTTTCAAAGTGAATTGTTTTAGACAGATGACAACTCTTTCAGTAAGATGTATCCCACTCCATTCTTAGGCTTACTGGCATCCTGCAATTGCTTTGTTGATCATTTTTTATGTTTTTCTTTCTCTTATACCTTCTTCTCCTCCATCTGGAAGCTCTTTCAGTCACTAGCACTTATTAACATCCGTTGTATGCAGAGCATTTTAACTGGGCGTTGCCTCACTTTTCTAATATGCTGCCCCCTTCCTCTGTCAAAGCTTTCAAATCATGGGACCCTGTGGCCTCTCTCCCTCTTATTGTATTGGTGTATCTCTGTGTTTATGGGACGCATCTGTGGGGGTGGTCATATGCCAGCGAGCAAGTATATCCTTGTTGGTTCCGAGTGAGTCTATCTGCCTGCTTTGGCTTCAGGAACATGGGAACAATGCCTGTGGAGGTGGGCGTACACTATCTGGAGGGAAGATGGGGTGATAGGGTGTGTGCGTGTTTGTCTTCTTGCCTGTAGTTCTCAAAAAGACGCATGGTGGTCCTTTTTAAAATCTATGCTTTTTTCTTATTCACGTTATTTGGTACTTTACCCATAGAAGGGTATTTCTGGAATGATATTGTTTCATCCTTTCATTTCTTCTTTGGGCATGGTGATTCCCACACCTGCAATTCTATTTATGTCCTCCTTTCTTTTCCCAGCTCTACCTATTAGCTGACTTCCTAGTGGTACCAGAAGCATGATTTCACTTTGGGTCTGGGAGTTTGGGGGAAAATGAAAAATAGGTTTAGATATTTTCTGGGATAAGTGGAAATCCTGTCTATGTCATGGAGGGATGGCCATACAGAGTAATCCAGTAGTCAATAAAGACATACAGAATCGGGCCGGGCACAGTGGCTTATGCCTGTAATCCCAGCACTTTGGGAGGTCGAGGCGGTAGGATCGCTTAAACCCAGGAGTTCAAAACAAGCCTGGTCAACATAGTGAGACTCTGTCTTTACAAAAGAAAAATGAAAAATCAGCTGGGTGTGGTGGTGCTCTTCTGTAGTCCCACCTACTAGGGAGGCTGAGGTAGGAATTCAAGGCTGCAGTGAACCATGATTGCACTGCACTCAGCCTAGGTAACAGAGTGAGACCCTGTCTCAAAAAAAAAAAAAAAAAAAAAAAAAGACATACAGAATTGTATTAAGGAGAGTAATCCTGGTCAGATTCAAAGTTCTGGAGTGTAAAAGCTCCGAAGTTCCTTTTTATTACAGGCTACCCACCTTTCTGTTCTGAGACCCCTCAAGAGACATACAAGAAGGTGATGAACTGGAAAGAAACTTTGACTTTTCCTCCGGAAGTTCCCATCTCTGAGAAGGCCAAGGATCTAATTTTGAGGTATTAGAGAACATCCCTCCACCTTCTTTCTCAGCTTTTTATATGAATAATTCCATTTTTTTTTAAACTTGTTATCTCCTGAATCTGCTTTCTATTTCCTCCTGTTCCTCTCTTTAAACGAATAAAAAGGCTGTGCATGGTGGCTCACGCCTATAATCCCAGCATTTTGGGAGGCTGAGGCAGGGGGATCACTTGAGCCCAGGAATTTGAGACTGGCCTGGACAACACAGCAAAACCCCACCTCTAAAAAAATAAATTGGCTGAGCATGGTGGAACCTGTGGTCCCAGCTACTTGGGAGGCTGAGATGGGAGGATCACTTGAGCCCAGGAAGTTGAAGCTGCAGTGAGCCTTGATTGTGCCACTGCACTCCAGCCTGGGTGACAGAGTGAGACCTTGTCTCAAAAAAAAAAAGTTTTTCTTTTTCTAAAGAGACTGCTTGAGGTGTGCTGAAAGGCCTCTGTCTTTTCCAGATTCTGCTGTGAATGGGAACATAGAATTGGAGCTCCTGGAGTTGAGGAAATAAAAAGTAACTCTTTTTTTGAAGGCGTTGACTGGGAACATATCAGGTATATCCATATAAACACTTTCAAAGTGATTTCAGAAAGTCTCTAGTTTACTTAATAATAATTTGGAAGGACCATCATTGGCAAGCCAAGTAAGGGAAGAGAGCTTTCTTAGAGATTTAGGATCTTTTCCTGATTTTCATTCGTGGTGATTGGGCGTTGTGTTTTTTGTCAGCCATGTGACATGGAATATATTGAATCTAGCAGTTATTTACAAAGTGAAGTGAACTTTGTTTTTTGTGGTGGAGGGAGCATCTAGGAAGTGTATTACCCTTTACCTAGAACTCAGCAACCTCTTAGGGCCCACCAGCGGGCCTGTTCCTGCCCACAGGGTGGAAGGTATCACTGGAACATAGAGAAGGGAGAAAGGAGTGGAGGAAAGATTGGAGGGGTGGAAGTGGAGAGGGAAAGGGGAGAGTGAAAATTTTTATGGTGGGGGTTGTAGACTACGGCCAACAGCCATGAGAGCCTAGACCACCTGCTGTAGTCCAGACCTTCTCATTCAGCAGTCATTGGTTATTAAATAGAAGGTGAAGAAGTTTTCATTTATTTTATAATTGTGTTCTTATGTGCTGCTTGTAATTTTTTACCTTTGCCACTTTTTTAGCTATCCTACTCGTTGGCACCTCCAGTAGAGGAAGGGCAGAGCCCTACACAAGGGGACATTTAGAGGCTCAGTTTCCCTCTTTAGTAGACAGGACAGGCCATTGGGGGAGTTGCACTAACTTCAAGTTTTAGTTATTCTTGTCTTTCTTTCTAGCTGTGAATGATTGAGTTTTTTTTTAAATCATAATTTACTTTGTTTGGGTACAGTCAGTTGGCTTGGTTGGTCAGTTTTTGTAAGTTTTTCAGAGAAAGTAAATGCTGCCTGCCAGTGAAGAGTCTTCTCATGTCAGACCAGGGGTCTTTTTTGGAGAAAGACTTGAGTGGTATGATCCATATGATTACTAACTTAGTAATTTTTGGCATGTGTATTCTTGGCAGAGAGAGACCTGCTGCAATATCTATTGAAATCAAAAGCATTGATGATACTTCAAACTTCGATGAGTTTCCAGAATCTGATATACTTAAGCCAACAGGTAACACCACCAGCATTGTCTCCTGCTGCCTTATAAGCACATTATTTACCCCCAATTTTGGGATGATGTTTGCAAGTCAGGGTAGTGAACATGGAGAGGAACTTCAGTTCTTCAGGTTCTTTGTAAGTACTTTTCCAGTTCTAATGCTAGGTAGTGGTGAAACCTTGGTGAATGGAAAATGAATATCAGCTCCCATGTTTAGACTGCTCAACTGGGTAAGTTACAAAAATCTGTTCCTTTGTTATTTACTAAGTGTTAGGTAATCTGAAATGATAGGAATGGGAAAATATAACATTAAAAAATTTGTGGAGAAATACAAGATTTAAAGAACATGAGCAAGACAATGTAGAAAATTCATTGAGTGAGGCCAGGCACGGTGGCTCATGCCTGAAATCCCAGCACTTTGGGAGGCCGAGGTGGGCAGATCACGAGGTCAAGAGATCGAGACTATCCTGGCCAACATGGTGAAACCTCATCTCTACTAAAAATACAAAAATTAGCTGGGTGTGGTGGTGCATGCCTGTAGTATCAGCTTCTTGACAGGCTGAGGCAGGAGAATCGCTTGAACCCAGGAGGCAGAAGTTGCAGTGAGCCGAGATCGTGCCACTGCACTCCAACCTGGCGACAGAGCGAGACTCTGTCTCAAAAAAAAAAAAAAAGAGTATTCATAGAGTGAAAAATAAGCTTTGCCAAATAGAAACTGGTATGTTCTTCAGAGCGCCGTCTTCAGCACCGTGAGTAGTCCTTTGGAGGTAAAGCAGTGAATCAACTCTCACATCTATTTCTTTCCCAGTGGCCACAAGTAATCACCCTGAGACTGACTACAAGAACAAAGACTGGGTCTTCATCAATTACACGTACAAGCGCTTTGAGGGCCTGACTGCAAGGGGGGCAATACCTTCCTACATGAAAGCAGCAAAATAATTCTCTTGCCATGGAATCCTACATGGAACAGAGTTCTTTGTGCAACATCATGCTTTTCCTCTCACACTCTTGAAGAGCTTCCAAGAAGTTGATGGAACCCACCAGTATGTCATAGTAAAGTCTCCTGAAATGTGATAGTAAGAGGATTTTCTTCCATAATGCATCTGAAAAACTGTAAACAAAGACAACCATTTCTACTGCATCGGCCATAAACAGCTATCCTGCTTCTTTCGAAGCATCATGAGCCAATTTGGTAGATGTTTTAAAAACAACTTGAGTTTTCCTACGTTCATCAGAATGAAGGGAAAAAACAGCCATCATCCAACATTATTGAGATTGTCTTATATAGTCATCGAATATCAGCCAATTCCTGTGACACGCTCTCTGCCAAGCCCACCAAGTATTTCCTTTATAGCTAAAAGTTCCATAGTACTAAGGAAATAAAGCAATAAAGACAGTCTCAGCAGCCAGGATTCTGGCTGAAGGAAATGATCCACCACCCTGAGGGTGGTGATGGTAGTTTCTACCCATACCTCAGCCTCAGGCGAGTGGCTTATAGCCTCCATTCATGGTGCACTTTATTTATGGTACTAAGATAAAGACTGTCAATCCATTGATTTATCTCCTCCCTGTCCCCCATCTAAAATATCCATGCTGCTTTTCTGAGTGTTACCAGCTTGATCCATTGTTGCTCTTAGAAGGCCCAGAAAGTCTTTGGGCATTGCCAAGGAATCCCGGATTATATGGAAAACCCTCACTTTCTCTTCACGGCTGTACCAGAAAATCCCTAAGACAGATGTTGCCGTGGACCAGCAATACCTGCACGTGCTGCAAACGGGAACTCAGTTTATTCCTGGGAACTTAATAAAGAGAGCCCAGGCCTAGGCAGGAGGCCTGGAACCCTCTTGGCTAAGGTGCTTTTCCTGTTCCTGCAAGGTCTCCAGAACCTCTTTGGAAATGGTAAAGGAACCAGCCCAATAGAAGTAGAGCCAGCTGACAAGTCCTTGTTAAAGCTCACTCCTTAGTCCTTGGCGCAACCATGTTTTGTCTTCTCTCTTGGTATTTCTTCTCTCTCAACTTTAAGTAGCCATTTTGCCTTGGAATCATGATTACAATTTTTTCCTTTGCAGATGCCTTCCTGGGGGATACTCCTCCCCACCCTAAAGGGTCGCCTGCAACTTAGGCGGATTGGGTCTCTCTGCTGTGGCGTTCTCTCATGAGAGACCCTCTGAATTGTATAGCACAAAGTGCCTTCTGTTTCACAGCTGCCACCACCTTTAGAGGAATTTTGTCAGAAAAATGTGGAGGCTCCATATTAATGTATTATTTTTTAAAACGTTTTGATAACTCTTAAAGCATCATTTGCACCTGTGTGGGAACTTCGCCTGCTGCAGAGCATTGTGGCCGAGCTGCAGCTGGGAGCCTGCTTTCTGCCAGTAATGAGGTTGTGAAGATCAGTTTTGAAAGGAAAGTATGTCCTAGCTTAGCCATTCAGAAGAGAAAAATGGAATATCAGAGTTACGGTTGTCAGTGAAACTGCTTTGGGTTTTAACCTCTTAGAGGAAGAAAAAAGGTTAGGGAAGTCTCAACTCTGGATGAAGGTGATGTGTTTGCCTCTCAGTCTTTCATTCATAGCCTGCTAGTGAAAAGGAAGTAAATGAGATTCTTTTGTGTAACTTTGTAGTCTCTTTGTATTACCAAATAGTTGGGGTGTTGACTCCTGTGTGTTTTGCAAGAATGTGTAGTAAGCCTGGGTAAAGAGAAGTAACTGCAGTGTTGGGAGAGTCTTTGTGTGGGGGAGTGGCAGGGGATGATTTGTTTTAGGGGAAAATGCCCACATTTTAACTTTTAAACTTATGAATAAACTGTGTGAAAACAGTAGTGGAAATATGTGATGTGATTTATTAAACTGATAAGAACAGATACTGCATTTGATCTTAGCAAAAAGGCCAAGAAGGGATTGTGATGTGATTTAAAGCAAATAGTGGCATATAACTTAGAGGCAGAGTGCTGGTGGCTGCTTTTAACTAACCCCTTTGTCCACAAACCATTAGAACGCCTAATTTCAAGTGTTAATTTCAAAACTGTATCACCATCTTCATGCAAAGTGCTTTTCCATCTCAGGGAAGCTGGGACTGACTTTTGTTCTTAGGGAGCTAGTCTCCTGAATCACTGTGCATATGAAGAGACTTCTCTTGCCCCGACTGCATGTGCTTCTTCCACCCACCTCAGTGTTGCAGGGCAGTGGGCCCTCCCCTCACAGTAAGGCCAAGGGCATATCCTGACAAAAGTGCTGTCATCTTGTGGACCTTTTGTACAGCCCTTTACAGCCTAGCCCCATTTTTTCCCAGCCTGCAGTCAACCAGGAATCTCATGAGCTCATAAGATGGAAATGTTGGCCAGGTGCGGTGGCTCATACCTGTAATTCTAGGACTTTGGGAGGCCGAGGCAGGGGGATCACAAGGTCAGAAAATCTAGACCATCTTGGCTAACACAGTGAAATCCCGTCTCTACTAAAAATACAAAAATTAGCTGGGCATGGTGGCACGAGCCTGTAGTCTCAGCTACTCAGGAGGCTGAGGCAGGAGAATCGCTTGAACCCGGGAGGCAGAGGTTGCAGTGAGCTGAGATCGTGTCATTGCACTCCAGCCTGGGTGACAGAGCGGGACTCTGTCTCAAAAAAAGAAAAAAAAAAAAAAAAGGAATTGTTCAGCCCTGTGTCCATCAGAGCAGGGTTCTGTCTCTGAGATGTTGTGTACTGGAGGAGTCCCATATGCCCCACTTATTAGCCCCTTTCTGGGTAGGGAAAAGCACCTCAAGGAGTCAAGAAGGGAGGGGCAAAGACCAACTAGAGTAGAAACTGCAGGCAGAGAAAGCTAAATGCAGCCAAAATGGGTAATGTCTTTCTAAGGCTTATGAATCCTAAGAAACATGTTGGGCAACACTGGCTCAGTGTTGATCCTGTTCACAGAAATTCTGTTTCCTACTCTCATTGGGGGAGTGAGAAAATAATATGTAACTATTGCATACTAAAGTGAAACCAAAATCATATCATTCGGTCTCCCAGTTCAGGAGTGCATCACCATTTTCTTCAGTACCTGTTTCTTTTTAGTTGGCTTGGTTGATTGGCATTTATTTCATACTCCCCTCCCCTGCATCTCAATTACCCAGGCTGCTTTTCTGAGTGTTGATGGGTGGTTACCAGCTTAATCCATTGTTGCCCTTAGAATTACTTTCAAAGGGCTGGGTATGATGGCTCACGCTTTAATCCCGGCACTTTGGGAGGCTGAAGTGAGTGAATCGCTTGAGCCCAGTTAGTTAAAGACCAATCTGGGCAACATGGCGAAACCCTGCCTCTACCAAAAATACAAAAAATTAGTGTGGTGGCACGTGTCTGTGGTCCCGGCTGCTCAGGAGTCTGAGGTGGGAGAATCACTTGAGCCTAGGAGGTGGAGGTTGCAATGAGCTGAGATCGTGCCATCATTGCACTCCAGCCTGGGTGACAGAGTGAGACTGCCTCAAAAAAAACAAAAGGTCAGAAGTAAGATTCACATGAGTTGCTTCAGGATTAATACTCAGGTTCTGCAAAACAGATTGCCAATTTGAAAACTCATCTATATGGCCTAATAGGAGTCCCCCTCTGCCCTCAGTAGGTAATGCTCTGTCAGACTTACTTCCTTGGAAAGCACTTTTTTAGATCGCCTTGTCCTGGTTCTCCTTGGCTTCTGTGTAATCCAAGTGGTGTTTTTAATTGAATTCAGAAGGATTCAGTGAATGATATTTTCTTTCCTACAGAGCATATTTCTCTGGAATGATCCATCAAAGCCAACACTGACAAAAACGGCCTCCGTGATGCTTTTTCACGCGCGTTTTCAGAGATAAGACACTTTGCCCAAGCAACATTCAAGCGTCTGTGACGTACAGAGCTCAGTTCCAGGCAGTCTGGTGAGGCAACAGGGAGCTCACCGTGGTTCTGAATTGCAGATCAGTTTGAAAGAATTCCCTCCAAGTGGCTTAATGGAATGTAGCATCACCTTATTTATATTAGTGTTGATGTGACAGTGATGACAAGCCAACCCAGAGTTCTGAGTAGCTTAGTGAAGCATCCTAGAGATGTTTTTATTTAGGCAGCAGTGATTTAGCAGAAGGAAAACAAGTGAGCAGTCCAGGGTTTTGTAGGCTGGTCATTATGCTCCTGTGTTGTGGTGGAGGCATGGATCTATGAATAGGTATTACTTTTGTGAAGAGCATAAGGAATACTCTGCAGTCACTTTTACTTTGTTTCTCACTTCTCCACTTTAATTCATGCTCATCTGGTCTCTGCCCCATGTGTGAAATGTTAGTATTAATTATCTGCTGTGTAAAACATGCTTGTATTTGTTATCACTCCTCTAGTCACTGGTGTTCTGCCATATCCATTGGGTTCCCTTCAGTCCTCATCTTGATCTGCTGCATTCAGTTAACCTTTAAAACAAACTCTCCTTCCATCTCCCTGACTTCCTTACTAGTTCCACAACACTTAAATGTTGGTGCTGGTGCCTTTGCCGTCTTCAGTCATGTGATCTCTTGGTGATCTCCATACTGTGGCTTCAACTACCACCTTGGCAGTGAAGTCCTCAGAGACCCACCTACTTTTGTTTTTTTTAAGACGGAGTCTCACTCTGTCACCCAGGCTGGAGTGCAGTGGCACAGTCTTGGCTCACTGCAGCCTCCGCCTCACAGGTTCAAGTGGTTCTTCTGCCTCAGCCTCCCCAGTACCTGGGACTATAGGCATGTGCCACCACGCCTGGCTAATTTTTGTATTTTTAGGAGAGAGAGGGTTTTGCCATCTTGGCCAGGCTGGTCTTGAACTCCTGACCTCAAGTGATCCACCCGTTTGGCCTCCCAAAGTGCTGGGATTACAGGCATGAGCCACCGCGCCCAGCTCAACATCTTCATTTCTAATTTTACTTTCTGCTAAAAAAAAAAAAAACAGACACTCAAATGATAATATTTTATTATAGAAAAAGCATCCCAAATACAGGATTTCGTAAACACTGGTAGGTGAACAAGTGCAATTTTAAAAGTAAATACAACGTAAAGAGGCAAAACCTACAAGCATTTTGCCTTCAGAAGAAAATGTAATGTGTTCCTGCACTAGTGATCCCACCCAGAACACAAATATGGCTCCGTCTCCCATGAAGGCATCAGATTTGCTTTCTGAGCTCAGTATACCCATTTCAACAATTGCAAAGTGATGGCGAGAAGTGGCATTGAATACATTACTACAAACCCTTGACTTAAAATGTTGAGACAGGGTCTTGCTCTGCCATCCAGGCTGGAGTGCAGTGGCGTCATCATGTCTCACTGCAGCCTCATCCTCCTGAGCTCAAGGAGTCATCCTGCCTCAGCCTCTTGAGTAGCTGGGACTACAGCCATGTCCATGCCTGGCTATTTTTTTATTTTTTATGTTGCCCAGTCCAGTCTCAAACTCCTGACCTCAAGTGATCCTCCCACCTTGGCCTCCCAAAGTGCTGGGATTACCGGCATGAGCCACTGCACCCAGCCAAAACCTTTTTTTTTTCTTTCTTTTTTGAGAGAGTGTCTTGCTCTGTTGCCCAGGCTGGAGTGCAGTGGCACGATCTTGGCTTGCTGCAACCTCCACCTCCCGGGTTCAAGCAATTCTCCTGCCTCAGCCTCCCAAGTAGCTGGAACTACAGGCACTCGCCACCACACCCAGCTGATTTTTTTGTATTTTTAGTAGACACGGGGTTTCACTGTGTTGGCCAGGCTGGTCTCAAACTCCTGACCTTAAGTGATTTGCCGACCTTGGCCTCCCAAAGTGCTGGGATTACAGTCGTGAGCCACCAGGCCTGGCCAAAAACCCTTGCTTTTTAACTTCAGAACACTCAAATGTTAACAATACATTATAAGCCTTTCCAGGGCTTAGGGGAAACCATTAGATGATCTGACTCACTTTAACACTGTCATCTTGCCCACCCTCCAACTTCTCAGTGGCAAATGTTTCCTCATCGAAACAGCATGGTATGATGCAGATGCAAACTCAAGATTCTAAACTTCAGATTCGGGTTAATCTCGGCTTGCCGATTACTCTGGCTAAAACCATTTTCTTATGAAAATGTTTCTCTGTCAACAGCCTGGCTTGCTTTATTTAGGCACTTAGAAGAAAACACCAAACCCAAGTTCCACCTTTTTACAGTTAGAAATGCCTCTTACCCATCTGACCAGTAACCAACTATGAAGGGGGTGACCTCAACCCAGCCCTTGTTTCTGTAAGGACTGAGAAGTCCTGCTTTTGCAGAATGGCCTGCCCCTGGGAATGGAGCAGGCATGGGTGAGCTCCAGGTGGAGGGTGATGGGAGGGGCATAAACATAAACCTTCCTCTCCACCAGAAGGAACCTGTGATCCCAGCTTTTCCTTCAGTCACCACCACCTCGTGACACTAGAAAGCCTACCGTCAAAGATTTCCAGCTTACTCAAACCCCACAGGTTGGGGTTAAATGCATGTTAACCTAATTTGGGGGAAAAAAGACCTCAATCTGGAAAGCCTGAGCAAAGTAAAGGGTTACACAGAATAGTGTCAAGTATATGCCATACTTCATACCTGATATTTTCCCTAAGCAAGAACTAGTTTTCATTTTTAAGTGTGTGTTGTGGCATGTTTACACTTAAATGTTAACAATACCTAAGCTGTAAAACAGAAGTTATACATACTTATCATGGAATATACAAACACTAGGTAATTCAAATTTCCTTTGTAATGGCATGAAAGTCTACTGAGAAGCAGAAAGGAAGCACCATTTAACAATTATCTGGGCTAGTCAACTGGTAGTGGGTATAAATGTACTGGTAAGGTCAAGGCCAAACCTGACCTCAAATATGAGCCAATTAGTTTCATAGAAATAAAATTGCCTTCTAGCTACACATAATCCTAACCCTTAATCTAGGCCATTGGCTTTGCAAATGGATGCCAATAGTCATCTGGTGGGGGATAGCTCAATTTAACCACTTACTACATCCTAGAGAAGAACGGTATTAATTTCCACAGTGATGCCAGTCACATGTAGAGAACATAAGAACACTTCTTCAGCCCTGGAAAGAGCTTTCAATATCTACCCGGCTTTTATCTTTGGATGATTATGACTAGGTCATTACATGGAATTGAGTAGCCTCTCCTGCACAGGATGAGCATCCCAAATCCAAAAATCCAAAATCTGAAGTGCTCCAAAATCTTATTTTTTTTGAGTGCCGACATGATGTTCAAAAGCCTTTCAGATTTCGGGTACTTAACTGTTAAGTATTCCAAAATCTGAAACCTGAAACCTTTCTGGTCCCAAGCATTTTGGATAAGAGATACTCAACCTGTATTCCAGTCAGCTTCTACCACAAACTGGGAGATAATCCCAAAATACTTATATCTGGCTCTGGACTCTAAATTTAGCCGTACTATTAATAGCCATGAAGAAGAGGAAGGAAGATGGTTCAGCACTGTGGGGCCTGAGGAGGGTGATCTGGGTGATCATGCACTGATAATAGAGCTGATAGATCAAATAAAATGACTGGGCTTAATTTCCATTCAACTCACCCTTCCTTTAGGGATGACATTAGTATAATTTTCTTACCCAATGTGTGAGCAGCTATTAGGCTATTTCAAGAACCAAAATACACTGATATCCAAAAATCCCATGGTATGAAAAGATACAGAAAAACCCTGCTAGGACAGCGACTGTGCAGATGATGCTTCCCACCCAGCTTCACTCCATACACCCCATGCTGGCACTCTTACAAGTCTTTCTGTTGAGAAACTGAGCAATTGTGAGCAATTTCTGTCCTCATCTTAAAAGCCTTTAAGCCATATCTAAGGTCTCCTAGCCACATCCACAGCAATGTGCTGCTCCAGAGTGTTAAGACCTATGGTTTCACACCAGATTCCAAGCCAGGATAACCCAATTGGCCTGATTTGGAGGTTCTTCTACTTGTGTTGTGAGTTTCATTCCAAATGAATCATCCATTTGTTTTTAGACTCCAAAACCTTGAAGCTAAAAAGGTGTCATCAACATTGTTATTCCATTATCCTTCCTGCCAAAGAATCTGTGGTTTTGAATTGTTCACTGCGTTAATGAGACGCAAATCTGAATTTAACCTCTTAGGAATTTCCTTTTGGACATTCTGCACGAGACCCTAGTTCTTTCCAGATGCAATTTGGGTGCAGAGGCCACCAAGAATGGCATCTTCATTAACCTCTAATGAGCATCTGATTGGTGCCTGTTTTTAAAAGTTAGAGATTGTCACCTTTTAAGTTTGGTCCCTTTGCTACTAAGCAGTTTGCCTGGTAGAAAACAAAACAAAAACAAAACCCAAGAACAGAGTATAAAGGATAAGGACTGCTTTGCTAAACACGAGGCAACAGTCTTGACTTCCTTTCCTGCTTTTGCCGTTACACAAAGACTCAGTGAACAGCACCAGACCGAAATTTTTCAAGTTACCAGGGCTGCTGCAAAGATGGTAGCTAATTTGAGTACTTCTTCATCCCCTGCCAGAGGCACAGACTTACTGAAAAGGACACATGTTAATTATGGGAGAAAGGAAAAGGATAGGGGAGAAGCATGTCTCCTACTCAGGGTGACACAAATCATGAGGGAGGGCTGGCTGCAGGCATCCTGGGTGAGATGGGCTCCCACAAGGGGTAGACCCACAGCTGGCCCTAATCCTGAAAGTCGTTAGAAGCCATCTGAGAAAGTGGGGCATTTAGCCGGTCAAGTTCATCCACTTGGGGTGGGTGATGCATTAATATTTCATGGTCCTCCAAGACATCATCTCCAGCAGCTACCAGATTCGTGAGGGATTTGCTTCGAACACACTGGAAATCCACATGGCGACTCTTCCCTTCTTCCTTTTCCCATGACATCTGGATGAAGGGGCGTTGTACGTAATTATAGATGACTTCAGACCGGCCACCAGGCCTTCTCTTAATTTTTTCTTTACAGGTAGGGTAACCTGCAACAGAAAAAGGCCATTCTCATGACTAACACATTGTGCTCACTCTGCTGTCCTACTTTCTCCTTTGTAACCACATCAGTTTTCTCCCAAAATCACAGCACAGAAAATATGTGGAAAGTGACCAGTCCCTGCCCCATGCTCTCCCAGCCCCAGTCACCTACATGTTCACTTCTTTTTAGTCAGATAGTAGGTCTTGTCCCTAGAAGGAACTAATCTGAGAAGTAACAAGAATTCTATCCCTTCTAATGGAAAGGAGAGAAGCCTCTAACTAGTTCAGGAGCCTGTTGTTGCTGGCAACAATACTATAGAACAAAAATCCTGCCAAGGCATGGCTACCCTAGTCCTCTTAATTCTGTTGCTTAGAGGGCATACTATATAAGAATAGTTAAGGAAATGTGGAATGTTTAGCCTAAAGAAAAAACAAAGATGCTGCCTAAAATATGTGAAAGTCTGTCACATGGAAATGGGAAAAATAGTCAAAGTAGCTTCAAAGGCTATTAACTAGAAGGCATGCAGGAGAGGGAGGCCGTTATCTATTAAATATGTATGGCATAATGTTCTAATGGTAAAACAGTTTGATGGGTTGTTCTGGGAAATGCACCTAACAGACAAGTGAAAGACCGAGTAGGAGGAGATTTAATAATCTCAAAAATGTCTTCCAAGGCTGGGCACTGTGGCTCACACCTGTAATTCTAGCACTTTGGGAGGCCAAGGCGGGAGGATCACTTGAGTCCAGGAGTTCAGAACCAGTCTGGGCCAGAGGGAGATCTCATCTCTTAGAAAAAAGATTAAAAATAATAATAATGGAGCACAGTGGTGCGTGCCTGTGGTCTCTGCTACACGGGAGGCTGACCAGTTGAGCCCAGGAAGGCAAGAATGCAGTGGGCCATGATTGTGTCACTGTACTCCAGTGTGAGCAGAAGAGTGAGTGAGACCCTGTCTCTTAAAAAAAAAAAGTCTTCCAACTTTAAATTCAACTTAAGTCAGACACAATGAAGCTCTGACGGGTTCTGTTGGCAGAAATGAGGCAACAAGAGTAGCAAAGCACAAGAGTAAAACAAAGGTCCACATAGGAAGTCAGGCATGGTGGTTCACACCTGTAATCCCAGCACTTTGGGAGGCCGAGGCAGGCGGATCACGAGATCAGAAGATCGAGACCATCCTGGCTAACATGGTGAAACCCCATCTCTACTAAAAATACAAAAAAATTAGCCAGGCGTGGTGGCGAGTGCCTATAGTCCCAGCTACTCAGGAGGCTGAGGCAGAAGGATCGCGTGCATCAAGGAGGCAGAGCTTGCAGTGACCCGAGATGGTGCCACTGCACTCCAGCTGGGCGACAGAGTGAGACTCCATCTCAAAAAAAAAAAAAAAAAAAAAAAAAAAAGATCCACATAAGGGAGACCAGATGACTTTAGCACTCTCCAGGAATCAGTCTCTTGAGAGCCTTCCATGGGGACCACAGGTTGGGAGCCACTGCTCAAGATCATTCAAAGTAGTTCTGTTAATATATTCAGACATTCCTCAAAAGTATGGAATAATCTTTCTTTTTTTTTTTTAGACGAAGTTTAACTCTCGTTGCCTAGGCTGGAGTGCAATGGCACAATCTCAGCTCCCTGCAACCTTTGTCTCTCGGGTTCAAGTGATTCTCCTGCCTCAGCCTCCTGAGTAGCTGGGATTACAGGCATGTGCCACCATACAAAAATACAAGTTTTATATTTTTAGTAGAGATGGGGTTTCTCCATGTTGGTCAGGCTGGTCTCAAACTCCTGACCTCAAGTGATCCGCCTGCCTTGGCCTCCCAAAGTGCTGGGATTATAGGCATGAGAAACTGCGCCTGGCTGGAATAATCTTAAATTGTGAGTCCCCAAGTTATTTTTTCAGAAGGACCCTTCCAGATGCCAGAAACATCTTCACCAAGACTGGTGGCAGAACGACGCTCTCACCTGGTGAGCCCCCAAACCCTGCTGTATCTCCCTACCACTGTCCTTTGCCCTCACTGCTCTTTATCCTGAAGTAGTAAACTCCAACTTGTTTCTGTGGCTGCTCTGAACCATTTTCAACTGGAGATAAAATGAAAAGAAAAATGACAAAAACAAAAACAGGAACCCTTCAAACTTGAGTAAGAATGTGGTTTTCATGTATGCCTATTCTCTAGGCCCTCTGGAGGCTAAATTTTGAGGACATAAGCTGTGGCCATAGACCCAACCTAAATATTGACTGGGATTTTTTTTTTTTTTTTTTTTTTTACCTTCAATTCCAATGCGAATGTTTTTCAGGCCCCGTTCCTTTAACACTGTTTTTGCAACATCCCTATTCTCAATATATTTGAAGAATCTGTAGAGCTTGGAGCTATAAAGAACTGTAAAAGAAAAAATAGGGGTTAGGCACGGAGTAAAGACCTAAGAGGAAAGATAAGCTAACAGAATCAAACTAATGAAAGATATACTTGACCACTAATCCCAAATAATCCAGATGGATCAAAGATTAAATGTTAAATAATACATAAACCATAAGAGAAATTTTTATAGTCTCAGGGTGGGGACTTTCTGGGTACAACGTTAAACCTAGAAGTCATAAAAGCTGATGATTATAGAAATATAACATCTCTGCATAGCCTAAACTACCATTTACCAAAGCTAAAAAGACAACTGAATGAGAAAATATTTGCAACTCATAAAAGGCTAATTTCCTTAATTAGAAAGAGCTGCCACAAATAGAACTTTCACAAATCACTAAGTAAAAAACTAACAATCTGATTTTATAATGGGCAAAAGGCACAAACACCATTAACAAAAAAGGAAATTACAATGGCTCTTGAAAATTGATAAGGTTTTGGCTGGGTGTGGTGGCTCACACCTGTAATCCCAGCACTTTGGGAGGCTGAGGCAGGCAGATCAGTTGAAGTCAGGAGTTGGAGACCAGCCTGTCTAACTCGGTAAAACCCTGTCTCTACTAAAATTACAAAAATTAGGCGTCATGGTGGGTGCCTGTAATCCCAGCTACTTGGGAGGCTGAGTCTGGAGAAGCACTTGAACCTGGGAGGCGGGAAGTTGCAGTGAGCCGAGATCATGCCATTGCACTCCAGCCCGGCCAAGAGAAGGGAGATACCATCTCAAAAAAAAAAAAAAAAAAAAAAAAAAAAAAAAAAATTCAGCCTCACTCATGAAATAAGAAATGTAATTAAAACTCATGCCAATCATGAGATTCTGCAGTTTTTTACCTATTAAGAAAGTAGCAAAGATAAAAGTCTTTATTAAAAACACTTTTGGAGCCAGGCACAGTGGCTCACACCTGTAATCCCAACACTTTGGGTGGCAGATGCGGGAAGATGGCTTGAGGCCAGGAGTTTGAGACTAGCCTAGGCAAGGCAACATAGACCCTATTTCTACACACACACACACACAAATTAGCCAATCATGGTGGCACACACCTGCAGCCCAGGCTACTTGGAGGCTAAGGTGGGAGAATCACTTGAGACTAGGAGTTTGAGGCTGCGGTGAGCCATGGTTGCACCACTGTACTCCAGCCTGGGTGAAAGAGCAAGATTCTATCTGTAAAAAAATGTTTTCAAAAGCCACTGTTGGCCAGGCATGTGGCTCACGCCTACAATCCTAGCACTTGGGAGGCTGAGATGGGTGGATCACTCGACGTCAGGAATTTGAGACCAGCCTGGCCAATATGGTGAAACCCTGTTTCTACTACTAATACAAAAATTAGCCAGGCGTGGTGGCACACACCTGTAGTCCCAGCTACTTGGGAGGCTGAGGCATGAGAATCACTTGAACCTAGGAGGCAGGAGGACTCTGTCTCAAAAAAAAAAAGCCACTGTTTTGGTGAGGGGGTGGGAAACAAACCTGTCATGTATTGTTTTGTGAGTGTAAATTGGTACAGATTTTATGGAGCATAATTTGGCAACATCTATCAAAATTATAAAGGTACAATTTTTTTTTTTTTTTTGAGATGGAGTCTCGCTCTGTCACCCAGGCTATAGTGCAGTAGCGTGATCTCGGCTCACTGCAACATCCAACATCCACCTCCTGGGTTCAAGTGATTCTCCTGCCTCTCAGCCTCCTGAGTAGCTGGGATTACAGGCATGAGCCACCACGCCCAGCTAATTTTTGTATTTTTAATAGAAACGAGGTTTCACTATATTGGCAAGGGTGGTTGTGAACTCCTGACCTCAAGCAATCCGCCCACCTCAGCCTCCCAAAGTGCTGGGATTACAGGCATGAGCCACTGCGCCTGGCCAATAGTTTAAATGTCCAGTAATGGCTGGTTAAATCAATTATGGCACATTTGTGCAAGGGAATACTATAGAGCCCCAGAAAAAGAATGTCGAAGATTTTTTTTTTTTGAGACAGAGTCTCACGCTGTCACCTGGGCTGGAGTGCAATGGCGCGATCTCGGCTCACTGCAACCTCTGCCTCCCAGGTTCACCTAATTCTCCTGCCTCAGCCTCCTGAGTAGCTGGGACTACAGGCACGCACCACCATGCCTGGCTAATTTTTTGTATTTTTAGTAGAGACGGGCTTTTATTATGTTGGCCAGACTGGTCTCGAACTCCTGACCTCGTGATTCTCCCGCCTCGGCCTCCCAAAGTGCTGGGATTACAGGCGTGAGCCACTGCGCCCGCCCCATAATATCAAAGATTTTTGTTAACATATGGCACAGAACAGTGGTATAATATGGTACGTGAAAAAGGAGGAGAAAACAAGTAATTGGTTATCTATGTAGATTGAATATACTTGGAAGCCCGTAAAAGAAATTGAGAAGCAAAACTGGATATATGGGGCAGGAGTGAGAATAAGACTTTTCAGTGTATATCCTGTTATGTTTTTTGAATTGATTACCAATTCAAAAGGATTTTAAAATGAATTAAGAGAAGAATGACACCATCATTTAATGTGCTGCCTCAGTATCTTACACAATACGAGACACCAGAGAAAGAGTGAATGGTGTAACAACATTCCCTGTGTTCCCCAGCATAAAGGCTAGACCTGTATCACTAGGGATTTGTCATCCAGGTGAGTGTGCTCATCACAGGCTCAACATTGATATTCACATTGGTTCTAGGATCAAGCTGCTACTCCAGGTAGGGAGTTTCTTGCTGAAAACATCTACACCATGCCAGAAACTCCTACTTTGGGAATATTCCTCCCCCATTGGTGGAGGGTGGTCTTCATCCCAGTCCACAGAATCCTCATCCGTCAGCACAACAATGTGGCACTCTCGCTCTCCTTTCTTGGCACAGCCCACCATAATAGGCAAGATCAGCTCTTCGAGGTAGTGATCAAACTGCTTATGAGCACCGTCATTGGACAGTTCATGGAGTAAAGCACCTGCAGAGAGAAAATGTAGGTGAACATGCACATATTACTGGAGAGAAAAAGACTATGAGGGAATGGCTGTTATCACTGATGAGGTTCAGACAAGTGGCACATTTAAAGGCAAAGAGATTGTTTCCTGCTCCAAGGTGATAATTAAGCTTTGTTAAGGTATGTCTCCTATTCTACCACTCTTCAATTTACTCATGTTTAATAATCCTTGAGCATTCTGATAAGTTGGGGTTTTGTTGGACATACAAGGTCAGACCATAAATGTTAATTCTGTAAGAGATGAAATCATCATTTGTAGTACCTCTTCTGAAGATGGTTTGGATCCTGATTTCATGGAGTTAGAGTACCATAATAGAGGAATAATCTGAATTTTGGTGACACCAAAGGACTTACTCTAAATGTGTAATACACTCAGTAAGGAAATCACATGTATTTCATGTAACATGCAGGGAAATGTATCATGAAATTCAAAGAATAGTTATTTAAATAATTTCAGGAAGCCCAGGTAATAAGAGCATGGAATTTGCAGTCAGACAATCTGAGTTCTAATCCTAGTCTTAATGCCTAGAGCTCTGAACAAGCTGATTTCTTAAATGAGGTTATCACCCATCTTTCAGGATTGTTAAAGATTTATGGCCGGGCTCGGTGGCTCAAGCCTGTAATCCCAGCACTTTGGGAGGCCAAGACGGGCGGATCACGAGTTCAGGAGATCGAGACCATCCTGGCTAACACGGTGAAAACCCGTCTCTACTAAAAAATACGAAAAACTGGCCGGGCGCGGTGGCTCAAGCCTGTAATCCCAGCACTTTGGGAGGCCGAGGTGGGCGGATCACAAGGTCAGGAGATCGAGACCATCCTGGCTAACATAGTGAAACCCCGTCTCTACTAAAAAATACAAAAAACTAGCTGGGCGAGGTGGCGGGCACCTGTAGTCCCAGCTACTCGGGAGGCTGAGGCAGGAGAATGGCGTGAACCCGGGAGACAGAGCTTGCAGTGAGCTGAGATCTGGCCAGTGCACTCCAGCTTGGGTGACACAGCGAGACTCCGCCTCAAAAAAAAAAAAAAAAAAAATAAGAAAAACTAGCCGGGCGAGGTGGCGGGCGCCTGTAGTCCCAGCCACTCCAGAGGCTGAGGCAGGAGAATGGTGTAAACCCGGGAGGCAGAGCTTGCAGTGAGCTGAGATCCAGCCACTGCACTCCAGCCTGGGCGACAGAGCGAGACTCCGTCTCAAAAAAAAAAAAAAAAAAAGATTTAAGCAAGTCCGTATCTATAAAGCACTTAGCAAACACTAAGTTAATAATTATAGGCTGGGCGCAGTGGCTCACGCCTGTAACCTCAGCACTTTGGGAGGCCGAGGTGGCAGATCATTTGAGGTCAGGAGTTCGAGACCAGGCTGGCCAACATGGTGTAAACCCTATCTCTACTAAAAATACAAAAATTAGCCGGGCATGGTGGCATGCACCTGTAATCCCAGCTGCTCTGGCAGAAGAACTGCTTGAATCCAGGAGGTGGAGGCTGCAGCGAGCTGAGCTTGTGCCACTGCACTCCAGCCTGGGTGACAGAGCGAGACTCTGTCTCCAAAACAAAATAATAATAATAGCCAGGTGTGGTGGCATGTACCTGTAGTCCCAGCTACTCAGGAGGCTGAGGTGGGAGGACTGCTTGAGGCCAGGAGTTTGAGACCAGCCTGAGCAACATAGCAGCAAGACCCCATCTCAAATCTAAAAAAAAAAAAGGCAATATAATGATCAGGAGAACCTGGCCAATTTGTGCTATTTGACTTTATTAGTGAACTGTTCCTCATGTTGGACAATCAGTATCCTTGTTTGTTAGAGTTGAGACACCAAAGTCCCAAGAGGGAAGCTGTCAGCTTGGTCTCCCACGGGTCAAGCTCCATTTAGAAACTACTATCTGTTTTCCTTTGTCTGCTCCAGTTCCTCACAGTGCTTTGAACCAAAAGAGGAAAAGGGTTAGTTAGTATCACATCTCTGCCTCTGCAGAAGATTTTCAACCTACACGTGAAACTCCTTCTGTTTAATAATAGAAAATGTCAGCTGGGCTTGGTGGCTCATGCCTGTAATCCCAGCACTTTGGGAGGCCAAGGCGGGCGGCTCACCTGAGGTCAGGAGTTCAAAACCAGCCCGGCCAAAATGGCAAAACCCTGACTCTACTAAAAATACAAAAATTAGAAAGGCGTGGTGACAGGCGTATGTAATTCCAGCTACTCGGGAGGCTGAGGCAGGGAGATTCCCTTGAACCTGGGAGGTGGAGGTTGCGGTGAGCCGAGATCACGCCACTGCACTCCAGCCTTGGCGACAGAGCGAGACTGTCTCAAAAAAAAAAAAAAAAAAAAAATCAGTGACTACAAGAAAACACAAAGTTCAGCTGCTTAAGTGCAGCTGGCGGCTGCTCCTGTACTTACTCAGATCTTGACATCGGATAGTGTTGAAATCAAAATTAATGCAGAGATAATCACATGTATCTCTAAGATCTGGGATAGAGATGCCATCAGGACAATTGATGATACCGGTTTTGTAATAATCCTGTAAATAGATTAGGAAGAAAAAATGTAGGCAAAGAACAAGAAGAAAAAGTACTTCTTCATCCCTTATGCATTCCTGGTTCTGTTAAAGCAATGAGCTACCGGAATTATCACCAAATTGGATGATTCATTAGATGGCAAAACAGCTCCTGGCTATCTTGACTTGTTTAATCAGAACTTGGTAACTGATAGAGCTCACACACAAACAAGCAAAGACTTAAAAGTTACAGGAACAGAAAACAAAGGGAGAAAGGAAACAACTGGAAACCAGAGACCCTAAAGTCAATAACATAGTTGATGGAACTCTCAAGGCTATTGATCACACATGCCCCTGGGGAAGAGAATGTAACAAAAAAGGCTACCACACACCAGCACTGTGCGAAATACAGTTGCACTGATGCCTTCAGCAATCTCATACTCTCCCTTCTCATTGGGCCGAGTGAAGTTGTACTCTCTTCCTGGTCCAAACATCCTGAAAGATATCCAGGCAATAATGTTATCTTCTCCAGCATGATTCTTCACAGATGAGACTTCTCCCTTCTCCACCTCATTCTGGAAGACTCCATCCCACTCTCTCATGGTATAAATTAAAAACATAGCACTGGGACCCAATGCCTACAAGACAACTCAAGTCTTAGGAAACTCCCTTCAGACAGGAAAAGAAGGCAACTGCTTTAAGCATTTGTGTGCAAAGAAGAATGAAGGATCAAGTCCACCAAGTTCATCTGTAGTGCGTTTCTTTGGCAGTAAATGCAGTAAACAGCAACAGCAGAGGTGGCCAGTGGAAAATATCTGTGTGGAGATGGTGGCCTTTCATGCCCTCCCCACTGCCCAAGAACCTGCTTTTCTATACTGACAGCTCAGGAAGACAGCATCTAAGCTCCTTTTTATTCCTGTCTCCTCGTCTGTCAACATTGACCTATCTAATATGCCATTCATCAATATTTCTGAACTTTACTTTTCAACATCTCATCTTCTGTTAGATGCAGCTATGTTAATGCTTTCCTGGTATGTCTTAATAGTGGAGCTCTGGGGGGAAAATGGCCTTACTCAATACAAAGAATAACTAATGATGGGATTTTCAGATCAAGTAGAAGAGGGTAGGCATTAGGCTTATCAGCAGTTTACTGCATTTCAGAGAGACAGGCTTGCTGTTAGCATGAACTCAGAAGTCATGAGGGAACATGGAGGAGAGCTTTTCTTATTCGCCTCTCCCCATCCTTCCTCCCTCTGTCAGATCCCCTGCAGTCTAAATGACCCCATGACTTCCACTCCTGCTGCACTTCTGTGTATGAGCTGTGGAATGGTTAGATAACACAAAGGATAGGGCAGGCAGCTGCTGTCTTCAACCAGCCTAAGATTTGACTTCCCAATCAAATGGGGGCTTACTGCCATTTCCTTCCTTAAACTGCTGGGAAGTGTTGCTCTTCAGCTGTTCACAACTGTTGTCCTCCAGCCTGAACTGGCTGCTTTTCAAAGGTCTGAAAATGATTCCATTTCAGCCAGGCGCGGTGGCTCACGCCTGTAATCCCAGCACTTTGGGAGCCGAGGCACGTGGATCACGAGGTCAGGAGATGGAGACCATCCTGGCTAGCATGGTGAAACCCCATCTCTACTAAAAAAAAATATATAAAAAATTAGCCAGGCGAGGTGGTGGGCGCCTGTAGTCCCAGCTGTGCAGGAGGCTGAGGCAGGAGAATGGCGTGAACCCGGGAGACAGAGCTTGCAGTGAGCCGAGATTGTGCCACTGCACTCCAGCCTGGGTGACAGAGCAAGACTCTGTCTCAAAAACAAAAAAAAAAAAAAGAAAGAAAGAAAATGATTCAATTTTACATGCTTCCCAAGTAACTGTACCACACATAAGAAATCCATCTTGATAAAAGTAGCCTCCAAAGAATGCAGATGTTTTTCTGGAATGCTCTGGTTGAATGAAGTCTAGCTCAGAGAGCTTTGAATAAAAATAGTGAACATATTGTAAATATAATCCTCCCTATTTATCATCAGTAGGACTTCAGCTCAGGGTATTTAGTAATGGCATGGATCTGCATTAATCCATTCTCTTTCTCTCAGCTTCTCCCCTTGTGACTAGTGGCCCACATCTGTAAGCTCACTGGCTAGGCTCAGAAGTACTGTATATAATCACAGGACAGGTAGCCACAGAATAGAACAAATCTAAATAACTTACAGAATTTACGACCTTGCCAATTCAGCTGAATGAACCATACAGATAAAGAACCAGACTCTCTTCTTCATGGAACAACGCATTCCAAGATTCAGAAAACCAGTTTTACCCAAGAATCTATTACCCAGAAAACATTTGCCTTTCTTCTCTTGATCACTACTTTCAGAGGCAACATACCTAAAACAGCCAGCCTGCACTGAGAAACACTTTTTTCAGGGGGTAGGAATGCTGGTAATACCCACACTGAGAACAGGAATTCAAGCCTGATAAAAAAAATACAGGGCCAATCTGGAAAATGTGTTAATGTTCTACTTTTATCTTAATTCAGATGTTTAAGAAATATGTACACAGGTTTGGTTCTAATTAAAAAGTGGTTCACTGTGGCCAGGCACAGTGGCTCATGCCTGTAATCCCAGCATTCTGGGAGGCTGAGGTGGGCGGATCACGAGGTCAGTTCAAGACCAGCCTGACCAACATGGTGAAACCCTGTCTCTACTGAAAATACAAAAATTAGCCGGGTGTGGTGGCACATACCTGTAATCCCAGCTACTTGGGAGGCTGAGGCAGGAGAATTGCTTGAACCCGGGAGGCGGAGGTTGCAGTGAGCCAAGATTGCACCACTGCCCTCCAGCCTCGGTGACAGAGCGAGACTCCATCTCAAAAAAAAAAAAAAAAAAAAAAAGTAGTTCACTGTGAATTTATATGTTCAAATACACATATATTTGAATAGCTGGATTCTATTTAGCCTATAATTCAATTAGTGTGATCGATTCGAATTTCTAACTCAGTTTAAATTAATTCAAAGTCCTGAGGTTAGATCTCTAAACAAAATAAAATCTACTTCTAAGTAGATGAAAATGATCAAAAGCCAAATCTACATGTATAATATCATTATTATTACTATTTTTACTCTTACCCCAATCTGCTCTTCCTTGGGTTAAGGTCTATGGTTGGCCAAAAAGACAATCTCTTAACTCCTAGCCCAGGCTCTGAGACTCCTTCCTGGACAGTTTTCCTTCTTAGTAGGCTATTTCCATTTCCTAAACTCTAACCTTAAAAATCTGAGGGCCAGAGATGGTTAAGAAGAGGATAAATCTGAATGAAGCAGCACAGAGAATGGACCATGAAGAATAAAGAGGGCAATCATGAAACAAACAACAAAGCAACTAGGTTTAAAGACTCCACTTAAAGATTACATTTCAAAAAACGTGAATAGTAATGGAAGCATTAGAAAATGACAGCATAGCATCTGTTGCCAAGCAGAAAACTTGCAATAGATGGCAGGGAAATGGTTTTCAGTAAAATGGCTTTGTTCTTGTGCCATGTAGAACATTTGCCTAATACTGTTTTTTATTTATTTATTTTAAAAAAGGGAGCAAGATTTAGGTCTCACCTTACCCCAGCATCTTTGACCTATGAAACTCTGAAAACATTACTTAGAGTGAATTTGTAGAGGAGCAGAGAATGAGATTTAGCAGGTTATTTTTTCATAGTTTCCAAATAGATTTTCTTCTGTGGGGCTCATTTTACTATACTGGCTTTGTAAATGAAGTACTCTCCCCACCCTGAAATACCAACACGTATTAGGCTTTTGCCAGCTTGCCTTCCCTTCACAAATGTATAAGGGCAGAAAAATAAAAATACAATGCCTTTTTTTTTTTTTTTTTTTTTTTGAGACGGAGTCTTGCTGTCGCCCAGGCTGGAGTGCAATGGTGCAGTCTCAGCTCACTGCAACCTCCACTTTCCGGGTTCAGGCAATTCTCCTGCCTCAGCCTCCCAAGTAGCAGCTGGGATTACAGGCACCTGCCACCACACCCAGCTAATTTTTGTATTTTTAGTAGAGATGGGGTTTCACCATGTTGGCCAGGCTGGTCTCAAACTCCCGACTTCAGGTGATCTGCCTGCCTCGACCTCCCAAAGTGCTCAGATTACAGGCATGAGCCACCACGCCCAGCCTATACAATGCTTTTTATTGTTATATCTAATGCAAGATAAACAGCAGGTATTTCCATTTATAGAGAACAGAGGGAATTTGGAAGAAAATTACCAGTTACCTTCCCAGCATGGTATCCGGATGAGCAGTGAAAATCTGTGGATTCACAACAAAACGTGTGCCATCTACAAGAAGCGTCACTTTCTCTGGTGCTTGGGAATGGGAATTACTGCCAAAGCCCACACTACTGTTTCCAAATCTTTCTGGAGCAATAAAAGGTTCATGGTTCCGTTTATTCCCACTTTGGAAGCAAGAACCTTTGATGTCTTCAGCAAGGGGCATTATGTGAGGGAACTGAAGATTTGCTGGCTGAGAGGCATAGTCAAGTGAGAGGTCTAAAAGAACATACAAAGAAACCAAAACAACTTGAGAGCAAAAGCCTTGAGAGAAAAACCCTATCTTCTTTAAAACAACAAGCAAACACACCAAAAAAACCCCAAATTTTAGGTGTTGACAGGCAAAAAACCTCTTTCCTACAGCTAGTAAAAAGCAAGCAAATAAACTAGAGACTCATATTGGATCTCCTCCAGGTACATGTGAGGGCTGGCGGAGGGAGGGGAAGAAGGCAGAATGCCCACACTTGAATATTATTTAAATTTTCTAAAGTAAACTATGTATATGGTTAAGAAAAACAGTAGAGAAGAATTTATGTGGGGGCCCATCAGTCTCCCCTGCTATTCCCTGTACCTTCCCTGGTGTTGATTCAGACGCATTTGCTTTTTACTTGTTTTCACTTCTATTGCTAAATAATACTTTTATATTTCCTGTGTTTTATTTAAGGAACCTGCTACTAATATGTGCCAAAACTATTCATTTTCAAATTCTTCAAAATTGTTTTAAAATTTATTTCCCAGAAGAGATAATGATAATCTTTAATTTTCCAATATATTACTTTTCCTAGAAATTCACAGTAAAAGGCATTTTCACTATGTACAGGAGAATCCTAACATCACCTACACTATTTTTTCAAAAAGGCAGGTCTTACTCTCAGCAGAGAAGTTCCAGTGCAAATGGCATTAGGATTCATTCGTAAAATCTGTTTCTCAGTATCACCAAAAAGCTGTTTTCTTTAAGCAATTAATTTAATTTTTTTTTTTTTTTTTTGAGATGGAGTCTCGCTGTCGCCCAGGCTGGAGTGCAGTCGTGCAGTCTCAGCTCACTGTAAGCTCTGCCTCCCAGGTTCACGCCATTCTCCTGCCTCAGCCTCCTGAGTAGCTGGGACTACAGGCGCCCGCCACCGCGCCAGGCTAATTTTTTGTATTTTTAGTAGAGACGGGGTTTCACTGTGGTCGCGATCTCCTGACCTTGTGATCCGCCCGCCTCGGCCTCCCAAAGTGCTGGGATTACAGGCATGAGCCACCGTGCCCGGCCAGTTAAGTTATTTAATTTTTCTACCTGGCCCATCATCTGTAAAATGAGGATAAATAATGTTCACTCCATCTACCTCACAGGGCTGTTTCAATTATAAACTGAAATTAAGGCTGTGAGAGCACTTAAAAATAGGCCCGGTGTGTGGCCTGCAAAGTGTTGGGATTACAGGTATGAGCCACCACACCCAGCCCTATTTTGTTTTAATGTAAAAAAGGTTTTTAATGAAAAATTCCAAACGTAGGGAAGCACAAACTTAATACATACACCCTATCACCTACATTTGGTAAGATTTGTTAACATTTTTCTACCTTTTCTTCAAGCCCTTTTTGAAAAAAAAAAAGAAAAAAATGTTATCAATACAACTGAATTATTCCCACCCGTCATGTTTATAAAATTTGTAAACAAATTCAGGAACATGATTAATGCCCATGACCTCTGGGAAATTAGTCTGATTTCCTACACTCAAGACAACCAAATAAATTGTTTGGCAGAGGACACTTAGTTTTTTTTCCCATTTGTTTGTAGATAAAAGGCAACAAAAATATAGACCAAAAACCTATTCAGAGTTCACATCCCATAGCTTCTCATACACTTTCAATGTGGTCTCATGTTTGCACACCAAAAGCTATGCTTCCAGGTAACCCACAGGCAAGCTTGTAGCAAGAAACACTTTGATCACCAGGATAGGCTTTCACACTTGAGGTGCTGTTTATTAAAAATGAAATAGATACCTGGGCCAGGCGCGGTGGCTCACACCTGTAATCCCAGCACTTTGGGAGGCCAAGGCGGGGGGATCGCGAGGTCAGGAGATCGAGACCATCCTGGCTAACACGGTGAAACCCCGTCTCTACTAAAAATACAAAAAATTAGCCAGGCGTGGTGGCGGGAGCTTGTAGTCCCAGCTACTCAGGAGGCTGAGGCAGGAGAATGGCGTGAACCCAGGAGGCGGAGCTTGCAGTGAGCCAAGATTGTGCCATTGCACTCCTGGGCGACAGAGCGAGACTCTGTCTCAAAAAAAAAAAAAAAAAAAGAAAGAAAGAAATAGATACCTGAATTACTAATTCAGTTCCTTATAATGCTTGATTTCTCCCCAATAATGAAGCAATTAAAATGGGTTTATTCCTAAACCCAAGGAAGAAACCTCAGGTTCTATCCTGCTTAAATGGGTGAGTAGGAAGAGAGACTCCTTGCATAAGTTCTCCCTAATGGATATGCTTTTCTGTCAGTTAATACACATATAGAAATCATCTCAGCCCACTACCTCCTAGCAATGTGAACCTGGGCAAGTTACCTAAGCTTTCTAAGCCTCAGTTTCCTCATCTGTAAAACAAGGATAATAGTTGTAAGGACTAATCTGGAGTAGAGTCAGCAAATTTTCCATAAAGGGCCACAAAGTAAGTATTTTAGGCTTGTGGTCAGTCTCTGCCACTACTGTAGCAGGAAGGCAGCCATAGACAATATGGACATGATGGCTGTTTCATTAAAATTTTATTTACAAAAACAGATTTGACCAGTTTGCCACCCCTGATCTAAAGAATGTATGTAAAGTTCCTAGTACAGTGAATGCTCAATAAATGGTAGTTGCTATTATTGGTGCTATTGTTTTACTTAAAAGTTAAAAAGAATCTCAGTTTATCAGGAGCTTTCACATCTATTAACTTGTTAATCTACTATTCTTGTGAGGTAGGAATAATTTTATTTTATTTTATTTTTTTTGAGACAGAGCCTCCCTCTCTTGCCCAGGCTGGAGTGCAGTGGTGTGATCTAGACTCACTGCAACCTCCGCCTCCCAGGATCGAGCGATTCTCGTGCCTCAGCCTCCCAAGTAGCTGAGATTACAGGCATCTGCCACCACGCCTGGCTAATTTTTGTGTTTTTAGTAGAGATGGGGGTTTTGCCACATTGGCCAGGCAGGCCTTGAAGTCCTGACCTCAAGTGATCCACTTGCTTTGGCCTCCCAAAGTGCTAGGATTACAGGTGTGAGCCACCGCACCGGGCCTAAATAGAATATTAATAGCTTTGTTTTCCAGATTAAGAATGTGAGGCGGCCGGGCGCGGTGGCTCAAGCCTGTAATCCCAGCACTTTGGGAGGCCGAGACGGGCGGATCGCGAGGTCAGGAGATCGAGACCATCCTGGCTAACATGATGAAACCCCGTCTCTACTAAAAAATACAAAAAACTAGCCGGGCGAGGTGGCGGGTGCCTGTAGTCCCAGCTACTCGGGAGGCTGAGGCAGGAGAATGGCGTAAAACCCGGGAAGCGGAGCTTGCAGTGAGCTGAGATCCGGCCACTGCACTCCAGCCCGGGTGACAGAGCGAGACTCCGCCTCAAAAAAAAAAAAAAAAAAAAAAAAGAATGTGAGGCTTGCCAGCCTGGGCAAAATGGTGAAACCCTGTCTCTACCAAAAATATAAAACATTAACTGGGTGTGGTGATACACACCTGTGGTCCCAGCTACTCATGAGGCTGAGGTGGGAGGATCACTTGAGCCTGGGAGGCAGAGCTGCAGTGAGCCAAGATCACGCCACTGCACTCCAACCTGGGTGACAGAGTGAGACTCCATCTCAAAAAAAAAGAAAAAAGAAAAAGCAGGGCTCAGAAAGACTGAGGATCTCATCCATGGTTACAACTAATAAGCAGCTGAGTTAGAAGTTGAATATGTCTTCTGACTCCAAACCTGTGGCTGTTTGTTTGCTTTAATACCATTATCACCACATTAGATGTGCTAGACTGATTAAATAAGTGGATATTTTCTGTGAAGGTCAGCTTTATATAATTGTGATATGCAAGCTAAGCAATTAATTGCGTAATTTATTTAGATTAAACACATTCATGCCTTCTGGGTAGAGCAGATGCTTTGGTATTGGAAAGCCCCCCAAATTAAGTCAAGAGCTAACCACTGTACCTTCATTCCTGGGACCTAGAGGATAAGTAAGATTATGAGGACCAGATGAAGCCAGGCTATTTGCTTCTTTTTCTTGAGCTGCAGCTGAAGTATCATCCACTAAGCAGCTGGCCTCCTGCCGCAATAACCTGTCACTGTCACTGCCACGGTGAACATTCATCCTTAGATTTTGAGTCCTGAACTGTCCGTTTGATCAGAGAGAAATCCTGGAACACAGGAATATGCATGATTTAGAACTCAAAAAACAGATTTCTAAGGACTTCCATGATATGAAAGCCAGACTAGAAAACTGACAGCTAGCATTCCTGTTCTCAGGAGAAACAGGCATCTTACACATTTTTGTGATTTTTAGATTAATAGGAATTGGGCTGATTTAAATGGTCTTTATCAAATCACTAAGAATGCAGATAAACTTGTTACCAGGGAATAATTTTATCCATGAACAGACATCAAATTCACTGACTTCGGCCACATTCATGATCAATTCTACATTAAATGGTGGTACAATAATTTTGTGGTATTCATATTACAGAGACATAGGGTAGCAGGGAGTTCAAATTTCAACTAAAGAAAACCTATGTTTTTCTAAATTGACAATATGCTTTTGCAACAATTAAGCACCAGGATATTAAAAAACAACACAACCTTAAAGCCAGTATGAGAATCATCTGAGCTGAAGAAAAAAGCTAATTCTGATTGTAGTGCTCAAGTTCTCCTTTTTTATCTCCCTTTTCTCTCTTTCACTTTGTATACCTTATGCTCAATCCCGAAACCCCACCTCAGAATCACACTGACTACAAAGCTAATCATGTCATTCATCTCTCTCGAAAGCAGTGCCAAGTCCCCATGACCAACACACACTATGTAACTGCCATGTGCAAGACCCCCAATGATCAGGCAGGATGGAGACGCCACAGCAGCCACAGAGGGGTCTTCATAACTTTCTGCTGGTTAATCATGCCCTGCAACCCCTCCATCCTCGATGGTGGCTAAACTACTCAAAATATTCCTGAAGTTCACTCTACTTAGCACTTTCACAGTTTACACTGTACAAGTTTCCACTGGCATTCTGGTGGAAGAATCATCTTCAATCATCAGTAATTTGTATGCATATGGATAACATGCGTAACAATATTTTAGGAAACAGGAAGCTCACTAAGGGCAGTAATGCATTTTAATACTCTGAATTTCCTGGCATACCAAGCATGTGGTAGGTGCCAATAAACATCTATAAAAAATAAACATAATATCTGTAATGTAAATTAAATTTTTAATCCCTTCATAATGTATATTAAAATATTTTTAGCATAAAATTGATCAGTTTATGCCCTGGTCCAAGTTTTCACTTAGATGAAATGTAAAAATGACCACTTTGATAAGATGGATAGAGGAATACGCCTGAAAATAAATCATGCTAAAGAAGAGATACTTTCAGTTGATGAAATCTTTCTCAGACAATGGCTCTTATAAAGCAAATTGAAGGGATAAAGTGAATGTATTGATAGAAAACCTTCAATGTGACTACAGCTTTTTTCACAATTATCCTTTCTTAAAAAAAAGTATTTATATTACAAAAATGCAGCCATTTAAAGTTGATGCTTGGCGACTGGTAAAGTCAAACAGAACCACCAATGCCTTCAAGTTTGGCTCAGATGTCAAAATCAAGTCTAGAGAGTAAGATAAAGAACGAGGTCCATGGAATTGGAAAGAACATTACCAAAGACGGTCTGCTTCTTTAATCTTAACTGGTTTTGAACCATAATGTTCCAATCTACTTACAGCTCCTCTAGCTGCTCAAGAACCAAGTTCAAACTTCTCTTTGTTGCACTCGAAAAGATCTCTTGAACCGATACACAATAAGCTTGACTAAGCCTGCCTCTTGAGAACTTGCATGGACTAGACTGTATAAACCACTTAATTTAATCTCATAATGTAAGAAAATCATTTTGTTATCATGGAATAAAAAATGTCCTAGTTTATAAAACCAGGGCTCCAAAATCAGTTTAATTTGTATATGGTGAATTAATAAATGGATGTACTTGGAGTTTAGCAGGGTAGGTATCACCAGTGAGGGAAAATAAAGTAACTTTCTCAGCACTTAAAAGGTATTGCATTTAATTAATTTTTATTGTAAGTAGTACACAAATATATTCCCAAGAAAACTCAAACCTTATAGATAATGCGAAAAAGGACCTTTTGATCATCATTCCCAATCCCAGTCATTTCTCCAAGTAACTATCATTACTTGGTATGAATCCTTTTAGACTTTATTAAAATGCATATTTATTATACAGATATACTGGGGAAAGCATATAGTTTTTTAAAAACACAAATTATACACTATATGCATCATTCTCATTCTGTAATGTTTTTCTAAATGTTCTTGAGAACCATCTACAATTGAAGATTGCGATCTAGTTCATTTGTTTTTAAGGGCTGTATAATATTCTATTAATACAATTTTACTCTCCTCCCTATGAATATTTAAGTTGTTTATAACAAACAAATGCTTTGATAAGTAAGATCAGAGTGTACTATGGAACTCCAAGAGAGGATTCAATTTGCAGAGTTTTCCCAAATGGATTTGGTTTCAGAATTTGTTTTTTCAAGAAATCCTTCAGGGCTGGGCGCAGTGGCTCACACCTGTAATCCCAGCACTTTGGGAGGCCAAGGTGGGCAGATCACAAGGTCAGGAGATTGAGACCATCCTGGCTAACACGGTGAAACCCCATCTCTATTAAAAATACAAAAAATTGTGGCCGGGCGCGGTGGCTCAAGCCTGTAATCCCAGCACTTTGGGAGGCCGAGACGGGCGGATCACGAGGTCAGGAGATCGAGACCATCCTGGCTAACACTGTGAAATCCCGTCTCTACTAAAAAATACAAAAAACTAGTCGGGCAAGGTGGCAGGCGCCTGTAGTCCCAGCTACTCGGGAGGCTGAGGCAGGAGAATGGCGTGAACTTGGGAGGCGGAGCTTGCGGTGAGCTGAGATCCCGCCACTGCACTCCAGCCCCGGCGACAGAGTGAGACTCCGTCTCAAAAAAAAAAAAAAAAAAAAAAAAAATTCCAAAAATACAAAAAATTACCCGGGCGTGGTGGGGGAGCACCTGTAGTCCCAGCTACTCAGGAGGCTGAGGCAGGAGAATGGCGTGAACCTGGGAGGTGGAGGTTGCAGTGAGCCAGCCTGGGTGAAAGTGCAAAACTCCGTGTGAAAAAAAAAAAAAAGAAAAGGAAGAAATCCTGAAGGATTTCTTCCTTTTTATTTTTTTCAGAGACAGAGTCTCTCACTCGTTGCACAGGCCAGAGTGCAATGGTGTGATCTCGGCTCACTGCAACCTCTACCTCCCAGGTTCACACCATGCTCCCGTCTCAGCCTCCCGAGTAGATGGGATTACAGTCACCCACCACCATACCCTGCTAATTTTTGTATTTTTAGTAGACACGAGGTTTCACCATGTTGGCCCGGCTGGTCTCAAACTCCTGACCTCAGGTGATCCACCTGCCTCAGCCTCCTAAAGTGCTGGGATTACAGGTGTGAGAGACCACGCCCAACCCAGGATTAATGTTTAATGGCACATACTTTCAGATAGCACCTAACCCAGCATTTCCCAAAGTCCCCTATAAACTCTATTTCCTCTAAAATCCCAGAATGGATGGAACAAAAATCTCTTGACCTGTGGAACCTAAGAAGCAAACTGACACCAAGTTCTTCAACAAACCAGAACAGGCAGTTTAAATATAATAGTAAGGTTCTATTCCCTTTCCAGCATGGATGCTTCATTCAACTTTGAAGGATATTTTCATGGCCTACCCTGGTTCACTTCTGTAGCCATTCCACAAATGAATCTTGGTCCTCAGAACGGATTGAAGGGGGGGAAAAAAAGAAAGAAAAAAAGGCAAGGCGCAGTGGTTCACATCTGTAATCTCAGAACTTTGGGAGGCCAAGGCAGGAGGATCTCTTGAGCCTGAGAGTTCAAGACCAGCCTGGGTAATACAGTAAGACCTCATCTCTAAAAAAAAATTTTAAAATTAGCCAGACGTGGTGGCGCATGCCTGTAGTCCCAGCTACTTGGGAGGCTGAGGCAGGAGGATGATTAAGCCCAGGAGGTCGAGGCTGTAGTGAGCTGTGATTTTACCACTGCACTCCAGCCTGAGCAGCAGAGCAAGACTCTGTTTCAAAAAAAAAAAAAAAAAAAAAAAGAGAAAGAAGAAAAGAAGCAAAACACAGCCAGGCACAGTGGCTCACCCCTGTCATCCCAGCACTTTGGGAGGCCGAGGCAGGCGGATCACGAGGTCAGGAGATTGAGACCATCCTGGCCAACATGGTGAAACCCTGTATCTACTAAAAATACAAAAATTAGCTGGGTGTGGTGGTACGCACCCGTAGTCACAGCTACTCAGGAGGCTGAGGCAGGAGAATCGCTTGAACCCGGGAGGCAGAGATTACAGTGAGCCGAGACCACCCCAGCCTGGGTGAGAGAGAGAGACTCCGCCTCACAAAAAAAGAAACAAACAAACAAAGCACTTCACCAACAATATAATTCTCTATTGCTGCCAAACTATTTTTTGATCAACAGAACTCTGAAGGTCACAGCAATGTGCAAGAATCAAAGGTTCACCACCCTCTGTTATAGCTTAACAGTAACTGAAGAGACTGCTTTGGAAAAGCAGCAAGAGTTAAAAAATATATTAATAATGGAACCCAGAATATACAGCTGTGAAGCAAAGAAAACTTAACATCCAGCAAGCCAGTTTATGCTTCACTTCCATACATTCTGTAAAAGCATTTTACATACTCTAAAGAGCTATATATTTTAAGAGTATATATTTTATTATTTATTTCACAGGCTTCTCATGAAGGCCCATGGTTTGTTGAATCTTGATTTTACTGACCTGGAACAGCAAAACAGTTTTAGCACCATCATCTATCCATCTTGGAAAATTTATATACAGTCTTTGATAGTGAAATTATCTCCACATATTCCTTGCACCTAAAAAAGAATGCACTGGTTTCTCTCTAGAACAGTCATCTTGAGTATGAATCCACAATAACCTGTAGATAATAAATTTATATGTTTTCTTATTTGCAGTTTCTCCTAGTCAATTATTTCTGAAGAAAACAAGATATTTACCTAGATCACTATTCCCTTAAATTCAATATCCTACCATTGAACTACTCAGATTAAAAAAAAAAAAAAATAGTTGGAATGGGGTGGGGGCAATAATATTGATGTATCTCAAAAGCATAATGCTTTCAATACTGTTTTTTTGTTTTTGTTTTTGAGATGGAATCTCGCCCTTCTTGCCCAGGCTGGAGTGCAGTGGTACGATCTCAGCTCACTGCAACTTCCGTCTCCCCGGTTCAAGTGATTCTCCTGCCTCAGCCTCCCAAGTAGCTGGGATTACAGGTGCGCACCACTACACCTGGCTACTTGTTGTATTTTTAGTAGATATGGGGCTTCATCATGTTGGCCAGGATGGTCTCGATCTCCTGACCTCGTGATCCATCCGCCTCGGCTTCCCGAAGTGCTGGGATTACAGGCGTGAGCCACCGTTTCATAAGTTAATAGTGCAAAGGCATGATCTTTTAAAAGGCAGTACCCTTATTTATACTTAGGACCATATCTCCACTCTGTGTAGGAAGTGGAAGGTGAAGATGAAGTAGGATGCCACAGAATTTGGTAAATAAGCTAATTTGCCCTTAACCCATACCCCATAATCAAACTTAAGAAGTAATTATATCTTTGCCAAACCTTTATTCCAAACTGAAAAATCCTAGCCCTTCCAGTCTGTTCTTATGTGAAAACCACTTGGTCTAGTTTCATTGTGCTTTTCTTTATGCATGCTAATGAGAACTCTGCTAATGTTTTCTATTAAGCAGGTTTTCTGTTTTGCTACACATAATGCTGTCTGGTGACACCCAGAATTTCTGGGAATAGGTTAAAATGGGATGAAGGTTGGGGGAGGGGAAACAGAGGGGGATGGGGGAAATCTAAAATGTCTGCAAGACCTCCTTCTAGTACTATTATTAACTCACAGTAAGAGGCTACCATATTCCAAAAGTACTGTCTCTCTACAAAAGATAAGAAATTAGCTGGGTGTGTGATGATGTAGACTTGTCTCAGCTGCTCAGGAGGCTGTGGCAGGAGGATCACTTGAGCCTGGGAGGTCAAGGCTGTAGTAACCCATTATCATGCCATTGCACTCCAACCCCGGGTGACAGAGCAAGACCTAGTCTCTCTTATTCATTCATCAATCGAGTTTATACTGATATTTTCCGTTCAAATTTAATACTGGTTTTTCCTAACTCATTTTATATTAGTGTATCTTTTCCCTCACACTGAAATTCTTGATTCATAGACTAGTTTCAGAATTATAATGTCAAATTACTACTAACAATAAACCTAGTAAGTTTAGGTGTTTTGATCGGGGGGGCAGTTCTTTTTATCCTTAAAGTATATCCCACTAAGGATGTACAGTCAGCATGCTATATTCAAAAGTTACTGTATATTTTTTCTCTGTATGTTCTGTAAGGTAGGTTCATTTGTTTCCCTTTATATTCAGTTATTGCATTTTTCCATTATTTTTAAAATGTATTTCCTGAATATGTAAAACATTTACATGGTTCAGAAGTTGAAGACCCATAAAAAAGGAATGTTCAGAGAAGTCTCTGCCCTTCCCCCTTTCCCTCTCAATCTGCTCCTGTTTATTCCCTGCAGATAACCAGTTGTCTTAGTCCATTTGTGCTGCTATAAGCAAAGTGCCTGAGACTGGGCAATTTATAAAGAACAGAAATTTCTTTTCTCACAGTTCTGGAGGCTAAGAAATCCAAGCAAGATTAAGATGCTGGCAAATCGGTGTCTGGTGAGGTCCTGTTCCTCAAAGATGATGGTGTCTAGACATCCTCACATGATGGAAGGAAAAGGGCTAGCTAGGTTCCTTCAATCCCCTTTTATAAGGTCCAATCACCTCCTAAAGGTCTCACCTCTCAATGGTATCACCTTGGGGGTTTAAGTTCCAACATAACAATTTTGGAGGGACATATACATTCAAACCACAGCACTGGTTTTGTTAGTTTATCTTGCATGTTTTGTATGTTTTGTATGTTTCTCTTTGCAGATATAAGCAAATATATGTGTACATATACATATATTCTTAACTCCTTTTTCCTATTATACAAAAGATAGAATACCATATTCTACCAAATAAAATACGCTTTTTTGTACCTTGTTATATTACTTAACAGTATATCCTAGAGATCACTCCATGGGAGTTCATACAGATCTTCCTCATTCTTTATTATGTCTGCATAATACTCCACTGTGTAGCTATTAATATGCAGAGATTAGATACAGAAAAGGGAAAAAGGGCATTCCAGGCAAGATGAATGACAAATAACTGGCAGGTAAATAAGAATAAACAAGGCTTTATTAGTATATGAAAGAGAAAGTAAACCAATCAGGCTAGAGTGAAGGATTAATGCAAAAGGGTGGGAAAAATCAAGGTTACTACCATATCATACAATTCCAGGGAAGACCATGCACATCGTCATCTAAGGAGCTGTATAAAGCACAGCTTAGATAGTTGTACACACTACCTTGGGTAAAGCTAAAGACGAAAAGTTGGGGCCAGTTTACAGAGGCACTTAGATTATAAGGTAAAATAGGATTTTGTCTTGTAGCCAAAGCTTCTGCAGGAAGGTGTCACGTTCAAAATGTTGCTTTAAGATAAGTAAGACCACAAACAGACTGGAGGGGGCTATAAGAGGAGGTTACTAAAATTGTCTCGGAGTGAGGTAGTAAGGATCTTATTGGGCTGATGGCAAAGAAAAGGGTATTACCTAAGACACAGTCTTGCTCACCTTCAAAGAGCTTATAATCTAGTTGTTGAGATAATGTATTATTTAAGAGTTACATAATACAGAAGTGATATTTTAGAATCAGAAGAGACCTCAGTGATCATATTGTCCAGTGGTTCTCAAATCCAGCTGATAATCAGAATCACTGAGAGGAACTTGTTAAAACATCTTCTTGGGCCCCATTCCCCAGAGATTCTTATTCAATACGTCTTTAGTTGGGTCTGGAGAATCTGAATTTGTAACACACTCCTCAAGTGATCTCCCACTGACTGGCGATGTCTGGGAACTGCTGTTCCAGTATAATCTTTTCATTTCATGGACGAAAAGTTGAATCACAACAATATTTTTTTCCAAGAATGTTCAAGGAGATTACAATCTAGGGGTTGGGAAGCCTTTTTAATCAAGACCCAAAACCCAAAAGCTAAATGAGAAAGACAAATCTGACCACAAAACATTTAAAAACTTTTGTATGGCAAAGGATCCTGTAAACAAAGACAACAGACTTGAAAAACTATCTGTAACAGACTACGAAGAGTTATCATAATACTCCACAGGGGTTATGAAAATACATGAAACTAACACAACAGAAAAATGGCGAAGGATGGAAAAGGGGCAAATACCCAAAAGAGAGTTGGTGAAGCTATATTAATAGCCTACAAAATAGAATTTAAGGCAAAAAACTACACAAGCTTGGCAAGGCAGAAAATTCAAAGGATATCTGTGGACAGGACCATTTCTGTTCCTCATTTCTACCTTCGAAAAAAATCGTAACAAGAGAAGTAGGAGAGAAGAAGGCATTACAGTTCCACAGGAAAGCTGGTACTCCTCTGACTCCACTTCCCTTTTCCTTCCTTCTTCTCTACAAATCACAGGCCAGGCTAACAAGATGACAGATAAAAGTACAATGACAGAGTGACAAGATTAGAATTTCTTGGATAAATTTTCCTGTCTCCTCTATTTGACACTAACTTACTACCCTCAGAACTTTTTTGTCAATATAACTTACGTTGAAAGACAGCTTTTGGGCCGGGCGCGGTGGCTCAAGCCTGTAATCCCAGCACTTTGGGAGGCCGAGATGGGCGGATCACGAGGTCAGGAGATCGAGACCATCCTGGCTAACACGGTGAAACCCCGTCTCTACTAAAAATACAAAAACTAGCCGGGCGAGGTGGCGGGCGCCTGTAGTCCCAGCTACTCGGGAGGCTGAGGCAGGAGAATGGTGTAAACCTGGGAGGCGGAGCTTGCAGTGAGCTGAGATCCGGCCACTGCACTCCAGACCAGGCGACAGAGCGAGACTCCGCCTCAAAAAAAAAAAAAAAAAAAAAGAAAGACAGCTTTTGTGCACATAAAAGACCATATGAGTTACTTGGATTTACATTAAGACCTTAAGTTCAGTATATTAACAGTCTAAAGACCCTTAAATATTTTTTATAACTGTATCAGCCTAATTACCTAATTTAAAAATATTAGGCCGGGCGCGGTGGCTCAAGCCTGTAATCCCAGCACTTTGGGAGGCCGAGACGGGTGGATCACGAGGTCAGGAGATCGAGACCATCCTGGCTAACATGGTGAAACCCTGTCTCTACTAAAAAAATACAAAAAACTAGCCGGGTGAGGTGGCGGGCACCTGGAGTCCCAGCTACTCGGGAGGCTGAGGCAGGAGAATGGTGTGAACCCAGGAGGCGAAGCTTGCAGTGAGCTGAGATCCGGCCACTGCGCTCCAGCCTGGGCAACAGAGTGAGACTCCGTCTCAAAAAAAAAAAAAAAAAAAAAAAATTAATGTACTACATATAAAAAGATTTAAAGAACCATATAATAAAAACTCTTGTACCCACCTCCAGTTTAAATATAAAACATGAATCCCCTAAATTTGGCATTCCCATCAAACATCTTCAGTACATTTAGCTTAATATATGCTCTTTTCCTATGTTAGCACTTCAAATGCCTACCAAGCAAATCTGTAAGTACTCAAAAAGCTCTGGTAGATGTTTAAAAAATTAAACTTATAAATATAGTGTACATAAAAAGGTCCTAAATATTACAACACTTTTCAAACTTAGCAAAGTTTTCTGGCATTCTTAAACTAATAATCAAATCTAAACCCAATTACTCAAGAACATATCTTAAATGAGAATCACAAATTAATCTGCTGGATTCTTTCATATGTCAAATTACTGCAGACATCACATCCTAAGTCCAGATGGACTTAAACTTTACTGATTTAACACATATCATGCACTATATATTAAGTACTTTATAAATATTATTTAATACTCAAAAAACTTTACGAGGTAGATGCCATTGTTACCCTCATTTTACACATAAGAAAACTGAGGGAAGAAGGAGGTTAAGGAGAGCTCCCACAGTCACAAAGCTAACAAGCAGTGGAGCCAGGCTTCTGGCTTCACAGTCTATGCTGTTTACCACCATGCAGTGCCACTGCTTCTTACAGGTATAATTCACTTCAACATTTCTATGTAAGTTTTACAGGACTGGAAATATGATTTCAAGCTGAAGACCTGGGTCTAGGACATATAACATTTCTGTGCTGATAATGGGCACATCTAGCACCTTTCCTCTTTGAATAATTGCTACAACAGAGCCTCTAAATCAAATACCGCCAGATGGGGGTTGATTTTACAATCTGAGTTCAAATTAAGATCTATTTGTGAGGCCGGGTTTGGTGGCTCACGCCTGTAATCCCAACACTTTGGGAGGCTGAGGTAGGTGGATTACTTGAGGTGAGCAGTTCGAAACCAGCCTAACCAGCATGGCAGTTCAAGACCAGCCTGGCCAACATGGTGAAACCCTGTCATTATTAAAAATACAAAACAATTAGCTGGGTGTGGTGGTGGGCACCTGTAGTTTTAGCTACCCAGGAGGCCGAGGCAGGAGAATTGCTGGAACCTGTGAGGTGGAGGTTGCACTGAGCTGAGATCACGCCACTGTACTCCAGCCTGGGCTACAGGCTCCGTCTCAGGAAAAAGAAAAAAAAAGGTATCTAATTCTGCTGTAACTTCTTTCAACTTTATTACCTAAATACTGGTTAGATGGAATTCTACAATTTCCATGTGGGGTGCTTCCTCTTTTGATTGAACTTAACTAGTTAAGGTCATGCTTTTTTTTTTTTTTTTTTTTTTTTGAGACGGAGTCTCGCTCTGTCGCCCAGGCTGGAGTGCAGTGGCCGGATCTCAGCTCACTGCAAGCTCCGCCTCCCGGTTTACGCCATTCTCCTGCCTCAGCCTCCCGAGTAGCTGGGACTACAGGCGCCCGCCACCTCGCCCGGGTAGTTTTTTGTATTTTTTAGTAGAGACGGGGTTTCACCATGTTAGCCAGGATGGTCTCGATCTCCTGACCTCGTGATCCGCCCGTCTCGGCCTCCCAAAGTGCTGGGATTACAGGCTTGAGCCACCGCGCCCGGCCTAGTTAAGGTCATTCTAATGAAACCTTAAGGAGAACAATCCGAGGCACATAAGAGGTCAAAGAAAGCTCACAACTCCTACGAAAAAGCTGGTCAACATACAATAGAATTTCCAGGGTAACGTCTTCAATGTCCAGGATACTCCTCTACTTGGCTATTACCTAAAACTCTCTAAAGGAACAACTACATAGGCTGTAAAGAATAATTTAAAGACAAACTTTTAGGAAATCCAAGGGATATACTATTAGTAATAACATTTTTTAAAGCAGTGCAATTAAAAAATTGAAAGTATATTAGCCAATACAGTACATTATTTTATAGAAAAGAGCTAAGCATTTATATGGCAAGAAAAGAGCTGAAGGCTTTAGAGGACAGATCCATAAATCAGTACTGTAGTAACAGAGCTAACATGTAGAAAATTCATGTTTATAGACAATCCACAAATCACTGTCAGAAGACAGTGTAAAGGTCATCTAGTTCAAGGACCAGCACCAATTGCTGTCAAAAGCTTTCATGCAGTCCTGTCAAAAATCAGGCCAATGTAGATAATGTAACCCACACACCATTTTCTGAGTCCTAAGACACTTGACACTAAGACATCATCAATCTAATAACTTTTTAGGAAAAAGAAGCACTATTATATTAAATATATATATATATATATATATGCATCCTGATTTTAAAAATGTTAAAATACGAAGTGAAAAATTAATTATGGTATATGTTAGTGTAAGGCTTCCTTGGGAAGGGCTATCCTTTGTACCTAAATGATATCTTCTTTTTCTTTTTTTTGAGACAGTCTCACTCCATCGCCCAGGCCGGAGTGCAGTGGCATGATCTCAGCTCACTACAACCTCTGCCTCCGGGTTCAAGTGATTCTCCTGCCTCAGCCTCCCGAGTAGCTGGGATTACGAGCAGATGCCTCCAGGCCTGGCTAATTTTTGTATTTTTAGTAGAGATGGGGTTTCACTACATTGGCCAGGCAGGTCTTGAACTCCTGACCTTGATCAAGTGATCTACCCACCTCAGCTTCCCAAAGTGCTGGGATTACAGGTGTGGGCCATGGCGCCCGGCCATCTTCACTTCTTTTTTAATATTAAAAATGTATTTTTTTCCCTCATTAGTATAGTGGTCAGTATAAAAAAAGAAAAAACAGACTTGGACTCCCAGGCTCAAGCAATCCTCCCACTTCAGCCTCCCAAGTAGCTGGAACCACAGGTACGTGCCACCACGCCTGGCTGATTTTTTTTCCCCTTTTTAAATTCTGTAGAGGCAGGGTGTCACTATGTTGCCCAGGCCAGTCTCAAGCTCCTGGGATCAAGCCATCCTGCCGCCTTGGTCTCCCCAAGTGTTGGGATTACAGGCATGACCACCTCACTTGGCCAAAAATGCCTTCTTTAAAAATGTAATAGTCCAGATACCGTGGCTCACGCCTGTAATCCCAGGGCTTTGGGAGGCCAAGGCAGGAGGATCGCTTGAGCCCAGGAGTTCGAGACCAGCCTGGGCAACATAGCAAGACCTTTCTTTCTTTTTGTTTTTGAGATGGAGTTTTGCTCTTGTTGCCCAGGGTGGGGTGCAGTGGCACCATCTTGGCTCACTGCAACCTCTGCCTCCCGGGTTCAAGCAATTCTCCTGCCTTAGCCTCCTGAATAGCTAGGATTACAGACATGCACCCCCACGCCCAGCTAATTTTTTTTAATTTTTAGTAGAGACGGGGTTTCTCCATGTTAGTCAGGCTGGTCTCGAACTCTCGACCTCAGGTGATCCGCCCACCTCGGCCTCCCAAAGTGTTGGGATTACAGGCATGAGCCACCGCGCCCAGCCTAGACCTTTCTCTACAAAAATAAAAATTAAAAAAATTAGGTGGGCATGGTGGCTCATGCCTGTGGTCCCAGCTACTCGGGAGGTTGAGATGGGAGGACGGCTTGAGCCCAGAAGGCTGAGACTGTAGTCAGTCATGATCATGCCACTGCATTCCAGCCTGGGCAACAGAGCAAGACCCTGTCTCGAAATACAAGGCTAGATTTTTTTTTTTTTTTTTTTTTTTTTTTTTTTTTTTTTGAGACGGAGTCTCGCTCTGTCGCCCAGGCTGGAGTGCAGTGACCCGATCTCAGCTCACTGCAAGCTCTGCCTCCCGGGTTTACGCCATTCTCCTGCCTCAGCCTCCCGAGTAGCTGGGACTACAAGCGCCCGCCACCTCGCCCGGCTAGTTTTTTATATTTTTTAGTAGAGACGGGGTTTCACAGTGTTAGCCAGGATGGTCTCGATCTCCTGACCTTGTGATCCGCCCGTCTCGGCCTCCCAAAGTGCTGGGATTACAGGCTTGAGCCACCGCGCCCGGCCAACTAAGGCTAGATTTTTTAATGCCCTTACATGACAAAATAAAATGCCAGCAACCTTATGATGGTCTCCCAATCACCCACCCGCCACAATTTTACCAATCATGAACCTCAAAATCTGGGATCCCAAACCTTCCACCCAAGACTACAAAACACCTCTACTAGTTCATCCCAGTCTACCTAAAAATATCCAAAAATAGTCTATTACACCCACCATGACTTCCATGCATTAGTTTAATCCTATCCCCTGGAAAAACATATCCTTCCATCACTTCCAACCCTTTAAATATTAAAGACAAGTACCATAAATTCCCTTCTTTGATCAGCATATTAAATCTACAATTCTTGCCACAGTTTTGCATTTAACACTATTTCCAGACTTCTTGACATTTTTGCAGTGGCAGATCATGGCTCACTCTAGCCTCCAACTCCTGGGCTCAAGCAATCCTCCTGCCTCAGCCTCCCAAGTAGCTGGGATTACAGGTATGCACAACCCTGCCCAGCTAATTTTTTAAATTCTATTTTAAGTAGAGATGGGAGTCTCACTATGTTGCCTAAACTGGTCTGTAACTTGTGGGCTCAAGCAATCATCCCACCTGGGCCTCCCAAAGCATTGGAATTATAGGCGTGAGGCCCCTTACCCGGCCTCAATATTTGATTAGGATACAGATTTAAAAGTAGCAAGGCCTTCTTTAATGCTCAGCATTAGTAAAATTACAAGAAACCATTCCAATTCTCAATTCCACAATATGACTGAGGAAAGTAATGTGGGAATCTCTGAAAAGCATCAGATGAGTGATTTAAAGGACTATATAGTATCTTCATTAATTCAAGAATACAGCCCACAATGGCTCACACATGCAATCCCTGTACTTTAGGAGGCCAAAGTGGGAGGACTGCTTGAGCCCAGGAATTTGAGACCAGCCTTGGCAACACAGTGAGATCCCCATCTCTCCAAAACATAAAAAATTAGGCCGGGCATGGTGGCTCACACCTGTAATCCGAGAACTTTGAGCAGGTGGATCGCTTGAGACCAGGAGTTCCAGACCAGGCTGGGCCACATGGCAAAACCCCGTCTCAACAAAAAGAAAGAAAAAAAATTAGCCAGGCATGGTGGCATATGACTGCAGTCCCAGCTTCTCGAGAGGCCAACATGGGAGGATTACATGAGACTAGCCTGGACAACACACCAAGACTCCCATCTCTTTACCATCTCTTTTTTCCAGATATGGTTGTGCACACCTGTAGTACCAGCTACTCAGGAGTGGGCTACAGGCTCCACAGGCTCTTTACCATCTTTTTTCCAGGCATGGTTGTGCACACTTATAGTCCCAGCTACTCAGGAGGCTGCGGCAGGAAGGTCATTTGAGCTCAGGAGGTCAAAACTGCAGTGAGCTGTGATAGCACCACTATATGCCACTGTGGGTGACAGAGCAAGACCCCATCTCTTAAAAAAAAAAAAAAAAATGGCTGGGCATGGTGGCTCAAGGCTGTAATCCCAACACTCTGGGAGGCCAAGGTGGGTGGATCACCTAAGGTCAGGAGTTCGAGACCAGCCTGGCCAATAAGGTGAAACCCTGTCTCTACTAAAAATACAAAAATTAGCTGGGTGTGGTGGCGGGCGCCTATAATCCCAGCTACTTGGGAGTCCGAGGCAGGAGAATCGCTTGAACCCAGGCAGCAGAGGTTGCAGTGAGCCAAGATTGTGCCACTGCACGCCAGCCTGAGGGACAGAGCGAGACTCCGTCTCAAAAAAAAAAGTTAATTTTTTAGCGATGGGTTCTTGCTTTGTTGCCCAGGCTAGTCTCAAGCAATCCTCCTGCCTTGGCCTCCCAAAGTGCTGGGATTACAGGCGTGAGCTACTGCATCTGGCCTCAGAATATTTTCTAGAACACTGGGATTTCTGCTGCTACCAATGGGCAAGTTTCTATTAGAATAAACCTCCTACTGGAGAGCGCTCATTAAAGCTGAGTGAAACAGAAAAAAAAAAAAAACATCTGTTTGAAGGCATCAGACAACTAGTAAAGTGGCCCAGACTCAAGAAGTCAATTCCTACAGAGAGGATGTGATGATCAATTTTATGTATCAACTTGGCTAGGCTACAGTCCCGTTATTCAAACACTAATACAAGTGTTGCTGTCAAGGTATTTGGTAGATACAATGAAAGTCTATAGTTACTTACTTTAAGTAAGGAAGATTATCCTAGATAATCTGGGTGGGCCTGACCCAATCAGTTGCTTTAAGGGCAGAACAGAAACTTCTCTGAGGAAAAAGAAATTCTGCCTGCAGACTGTAGCTTCTGCTCCTATCCGACAGTTCCAGCCTGCCCCTCCTGGCTGCAACCTGCCTTACAGGTTTCAGACTTGCCTAGCTAGTCCCCAACACTGTATGAACCAATTCCTTGCAATAAATATCCTAATACACACTACTGGTTCTACTGATTTGGTGGAACGCTAATAGAGAAAGCAAATAAATTAAGGTAAGCCCAACACTCTGTACCACTTTTCTCCTCCAGATATTTGCCAATTTGGAAGCAGCTGCCAAAAGACTATAAAGCTAAGTAGAAAGCAGCTGCTAAAAAGTTGAGAAGTTTTTTGTTTGTTTTTGTTTGTTTATTTTTTATTTATTTATTTTTTTTTTTTTTGAGGCAGAGTCTCACTCTGTCGCCGGGGCTGGAGTGCAGTGGCCAGATCTCAGCTCACTGCAAGCTCCGCCTCCCGGGTTTACGCCATTCTCCTGCCTCAGCCTCCCGAGTAGCTGGGACTACAGGCGCCCGCCACTTCGCCCGGCTAGTTTTTGTATTTTTAGTAGAGACGGGGTTTCACAATGTTAGCCAGGATGGTCTCGATCTCCTGACCTCGTGATCCGCCCGTCTCGGCCTCCCAAAGTGCTGGGATTACAGGCTTGAGCCACCGCGCCCGGCCTGTTTATTTTTTTAGATGGAGTCTCGCTCTGTCACCCAGGCTGGAGTGCATGATCTTGGCTCACTGCAACCTCCGCCGCTCAGGTTCAAGCGATTCTCCTGCCTCAGCCTCCTGAGTGGCCAAGACTACAGACATGTGCCACCACACCCGGCTAATTTTTGTATTTTTAGTAGTGACAGGGTTTCACTATGTTGGCCAGGCTGGTCTCGAACTCCTGACCTCAGGTGATCTGCCCACCTCGGCCTCCCAAAGTGCTAGGATTACAGGTGTGAGCCACCATGCCCGGCCCAAAAGTTGAGAAGTTAAACAGAGGTTTTGTCAGCATCAAGGTGGTGGAGAGACAAAAACTGGAATGGGTCTGCAGAGGAGGAAGGATCCTGTGAAATACCCCAAGTTTTCCACTGGGAGCCTAAAAGTAACACTGTAGAATGGGGTGGCAAACTTTTCTGGTAAAAAGCCATAAGGTAGGCTGGGCACAGGGGCTCATGCCAGTAATCCCAGCACTTTGGGAGGCCAAGGTGGACGGATCACCCAAGGTCGGGAGTTCGAGACCAGCCTGACCAATGTGGAGAAACTCCGTCTCTACTAAAAATACAAAATTAGCCAGGCGTGGTGGTACATGCCTGCAATCCCAGCTACTCGGGAGGCTGAGGCAGGAGAATCACTTGAACCTGGGAGGCAGAGGCTGCAGTGAGCCAAGATGGCACACTGCACTCCAGCCTGGGCAACAAGAGTGAAACTCCATCTAAAAAAAAACGAAACTCCATCTAAAAAAAAACAAAACACCATAAAGTAGCCTGGACGAGGTGGCTCATGCCTATAATCCTAGCACTTTGGGACGCCAAGGCGGGCGGATCACCTGAGGTCAGGAGTTCAAGACCAGCCTGGCCAACAACATGGTGAAACCCTGTCTCTACAGAAATACAAAAATTAGCCAGGCATGACTACAGGCAGGTGGGTGCCTGTAGTCCCAGGTACTTGGGAGACTGAGGCAGGAGAATTGCTTGAACCCAGAGATGGAGGTTGCAGTGAGCCAAGATCGTGTCACTGCACTCCAGCCTGGGGGACAGAACAAGACTCTGACTCAAATAAGAAAAAAAAAAAAAGCTGGGCACAGTGGCTCACGCCTGTAATCCTAGCACTTTGGGAGGCCCAGCTGGGTGTATCACCTGAAATCAAGAGTTCGAGACCAGCCTGACCAATATGGTGAAACCCCGTATCTACTAAAATCACAAAAATTAGCCGGGTGTGATGGTGTGTGCCCGTAGTCCCAGCTACTCAGGAGACTGAGGCAGGAGAATTGCTTGAACCCGGGAGGTGGAGGTTGCAGTAAGTCACGATCACGCCACTGCACTCCAGCCTGGGCGACAGAGCGAGACTCCATCTCAAAAAAAAAAAAGAAAGAAAATAAAGATGCACATTACAAGGATCACAGATGAAAAAAGACTATCATTACAGATCCCATGAGATTAAAAAGATGAGCAGTTATTCTGTACAACTTATGCCAGTAAATTAGAATTTGCAGATGAAATGAATATTCCATAATTTATTGAAACTGACTTAGAAAAATTAGAAAATCTGCAAAGTCCTATATCTAGTAAAGAAATTTAATTGATAATTAAAACTTTTCCAGAATCAAATGGCTTGACTAGCAAATTTTCCCACACTTTTAAGGAAGAAATTATATCAAACTTTCTCATGAACGTAATCACAAAAATCCTAAACAAATTATGAGAAAACCAAATCCAGCCACATAAAAAAGGGTTATACATTATGGCAAAGATTGGCTTAACATTCAAAATTCAATTCATATGATTCACCAATGAAAAAAATAGGCCAGGCACACTGACTCACACCTGTAATCCCAGCACTTTGGGAGGCCAAGGTGAGCAGATGACTTGAGGTCAGGAGTTTGAGACCAGCCTGGCCAACATGGCAAAACCCCGTCTCTACTAAAAACACAAAAATTAGCTGGGCATGGTGGCACGTACCTGTAATTCCAGCTATTCAGGAGGCTGAGGCATGAAAAGCACTTGAACCCAGGAGGAGGAGGTTGCAGTGAGCTGAGATTGCGTTACCGCACTGCCTGGGTGACAGAGTGAGACTCTGTCTCTAAATAAATAAATAGAAATCTGTTTGAAAATAACTAAAATAGGGCCAGGCGCAGCAGCTTATGCCTGTAATCCTAACATTTTGGGAGGACAAGGCAGGATGATCGCTTGAGCCCAGGAATTCAAGACAAGCCTGGACAACACAGGGAGACCTTGTTTCTACAAAAAGTAAAAAAATTAGCTGGGTGTGGTGGCACATACCTGTAGTCCCAACTACTTGTGCAAGGCTGAGGTGGGAGGACTGCTTAAACCCAGAGGTCAAAGTTGCAGTGAGCTGAAATCTTGCCACTACACTTCAGCCTGGGTGACAGAGCAAGACCTTATTTCAAAAAGAGAAAATAACTGAAATAGCATGAAATAGTATGGATGTATTAGATTTTTAAAAGGCAGATTGAAACAATAAATGTATCCACAGAAAAAAAGATGGAAAAGATTATTCTCCCTTAACTGTAGAATCACGTGACTTTTCTTTTAAAAAGTTATTGTCTTACTGAATATTCTAAACGCTCTAAAATGAATGTATTATTACCTTTAAAATAAGGAAAAATGAAAAGTATCTCTAAAAACAGATACCTTCTCAAGAAAATGTTGGAATCATTGGAACAGTTTCTTAAAAACTGCTTGTAGCTAGGTTCAGTGGCACACTTGTAGTCCCAGCTACTTAGGAGGCTGAGGTGGGAGGATCACTTGAGCCCAGAAGTTGTGGGCTGTAGTGTACTGTATCAATCAGGTGTCTGCACCAAATGTAGCATCAATGGTAACCTCCCAGGAGTAGGGGTCCACTAGGATGCTTAAGGAGGGAAGAACTGACCCAGGCTGGAAACAGAGCAAGTCAAAACTCCTGTGCTGATCAGTAGTGGGATCAAGACTGTGAATAGCTACCATACTTCAGACTGGGCAACATAGCAAGACTTCTATCTCTTAAACAGTAAAATAAAATAAAATAAATTTTTAAACTGCTTGAAGCAGTTTTAAGAGAAAATTTTTAAAGTTTAATCAGAAAACAATATATTATCACATAAAATAGTCTGACATTCTTCCATCTAGATTGAAGAAGAAATGTGCTTAACAGATGAATTAGGAATTTAGGTTAATGTATGGAATAGATTTTCAAGCACATTATTCAGTAGGCTAACAGGATAATCTTAAATATAACACAATGATTTATGCAGAGGCATAATATCTTCTTAGGATATACAAAAGTAAGCATGGTTCTGAAGAACAGGTAAAGCCAGTCACAAGAAAACGAATGCTGCCTGGGCCTCATGGCATAGGACATAGTGATAAGGGCAAGGGAGCATTCAGAGTACCCAACACATAACCTTTTTTTTGAGACGGAGTCTCGCTCTGTCGCCCAGGCTGGAGTGCAGTGGCACAATTTTAGCTCACTGCAACCTCTGCCTCCCAGGTTCAAGTGATTGTCCTGCTTCAGCCTCCCGAGTAGTTGGGATTACAGGCACGCGGCACCGTGCCCGGCTAATTTTTGTATTTTTAGTAGAGACAGGGTTTCATCATGTTGGCCAGGCTGGTCTAGAACTCCTGACCTCAGGTGATCCACCTGCCTCCACCTCCCAAAGTGTTGGGATTACAGGCATAAGCCACTGCACCAGCCCCAACACATAACTTCTTAAACAGATTGTCAGGGCTGAACTGTGTCTCCCTCAAAATTCATATGTGAAGCCCTAACCCCTAGTCCTCAGAATGTGTCTATATTTGGAGACAGGGCCTTTAAAGAGGTAATTAAGGTTAAATGAAGTCATTAAGGTGGGCCCTAATCCAATATGTCTGGTGTCCTCAAAATGGGGAGATTAGAACACACAAACAGAGGGATGACAATGTGAGGATGAGAGGTGAAGCCAGCTGGACTTCCTGGGTCGAGTGGGGACTTGGAGAACTTTTCTGCCCAGCTAAAGTATTGTAAATGCAATTGGAGAACTTTTCTGCCTAGCTAAAGGATTGTAAACCCACCAATCAGTGGTCTGTGTCTAGCTAAAGGATTCTAAATGCACCAATCAGCAGTCTGTAAAAACGCACCAATGAGCGCTCTGTGTCTAGCTAAAGGTTTGTAAACGGACCAATCAGCACTCTGTAAAATGGACCAATCAGCAGGACATGGGTGGGGCCAAATAAGCGACTAAAAGCTGGCCATCCAAGCCAGCACAGCAACCCACTCAAGGTCCCCTTCCACGCTGTGGAAGCTTTGTTGTTTCGCTCCTCACAATAAATCTTGCTGCTGCTCACTCTTTAGGTCTGCACTACCTTTAAGAGCTTTAACACTCACTGTCAAGGTCTGCGGCTTCACTCCTGAAGTCAGCGAGACCATGAACGCACCGGGAGGAACAAACAACTCCGGACACACCACCTTTAAGAGCTGTGACGGCCGGGTGCGGTGGCTCAAGCCTGTAATCCCAGCACTTTGGGAGGCCGAGGCGGGTGGATCACGAGGTCAGTAGATCGAGACCCTCCTGGCTAACATGGTGAAACCCTGTCTCTACTAAAAATACAAAAAAAAACTAGCCGGGCATGGTGGCGGGCGCCTGTAGTCCCAGCTACTCGGAGGCTGAGGCAGGAGAATGGCGGGAACCCGGGAGGCGGAGCTTGCAGTGAGCCGAGATCGCGCCACTGCACTCCAGCCTGGGTGACACAGAGAGACTCCATCTCAAAAAAAAAAAAAAAAAAAAAAAAGAGCTGTGACACTCACTGCGGAGGTCTGTGGCTTCACTCCTGAAGTCAGCAAGACCACGAACCCACCGGAAGGAAGAAACTCCGGACACATCTGAACATCTGAAGGAAAAAACTCCGGACACACCATCTTTAAGAACTGTAACACTATCGCAAGGGTCCGTAGCTTCATTCTTGAAGTCAGTGAGACCAAGAACCCACCGGAAGGAATAAATTCCGGATACAAAGACACAGGGAGAAGAAAATGGTCATCTACAAGTCAAAGACAGAGGCCTCAGAAGAAAATAAACCTCCTGACACCATCTTGGCCTTCTAGCTTCCAAAATTGTGAGAAAATAAATTTCTGTTATTCAAACCCCGCAGACAGTGGTCCTTTGCTTTGGCAGCCTTAGCAAACCAATACACAGATATAACTGCAAAAATTAAATTTCACCTTCCCCCTGTAAAAAAGAGATTTGAGAACACATGGAGGATGTCTTAGATAATTTTAAGATATGTACTGTGATCTTCACATAGAGGTGTAAGTTACTACCTATTTTATTTTAAGGAAATTGAACTTCCAATAATCTATGCAACAATAATTCATTGTAACTTTCCTCCATGATTTTTAAGATGGTATTTTACATTTGTATAGCATATAAAATTCAAATTTCATTCCTATTTGTCACTTCATTTGATCCTCACAACCTTCTGTATAAAACAGAAATTTTGAACCTAGAATCACAGAGCTAGCAGTGACAGTGACAACTAGAAGCAAATCATCTGACCTGGATCATGGATCTTTCCACTACATTCCAATGCTTTCCAAAATTTTAGTAATGTTCCTATTTTAGTAAGGGCAGAGATAAAGCTTACTTTATATCTATACTTATCATTAAACCTCAGTTATTTCAAATATATATACAAATATATATTTGGAGACAGGAGGTGCTCTGTCGCCCAGGCTGGAGTGCAGTGACACCATCTCAGCTCACTGTAACCTCCACCTTCCGGGTTCAATCGATCCACCCACCTCAACCTCCAGAGTAGCTAGGATTAAAGGCGCACAGCACCACACCTGGTTCGTTTTTATATTCTTTGTAGAGGCAGAGTTGTGCCATGTTGCTTAGGCTGATCTCAAACTCCTGGGCTCAAGTGATGTCACCTCAGCCTCCCAAAGGGCTGGGATTATAGGTATGAGCTACAGCACCCACCGTGAAATAAATTACAAATATGTTTTCCTTTCTAAGCACAACAGTATATCAAAAATTATAATTTTTTTCTTTTTTTTTTTTGAGACAGAGTCTCACTCTATCGCCCAGGCTGGAGTGCAGTGGTGCGATCTTGGCTCACTGAAATCTCTGCCTCCCAGATTCAAGCAATTCTTATGACCCAGCCTCCCCAGTAACTGGGATTACAGGCGCATGCCACCATGCCTTGCTAATTTTTTGTATTTTTAGTAGAGACGGGGGTTTGGCATGTTGGCCAGGATGGTTTCAAACTCCTAGCCTCAAATGATCTGCCCACCTCAGCCTCTCAAAGTGCTGGGATTACAGGCTTGAGCCATCCTGCCCAGCCTAAAAAATATTTTTTAAAACATTAATGGCCAGCATTTCCTGAAAACTTACAGTTTGTGAGGCACAGTTCTATTAACTTTACATGAATTAACTCAATCCTAAAAATCCTGGGATAGGTAGGTACTACTATTGTCTGTTTCAGAGACAGAAACTGATAAAGTACTTTATCCAAGCTAGTAAATGGAAGAGTCAGGATTTGAACCCAGGCAACATTAACTTCACGACCCACATTCTTTTTTTTTTTTTTTTTTTTTTTTGAGACGGAGTCTCGCTCTGTTGCCCAGGCTGGAGTGCAATGGCGCAATATCGGCTCACTGCAAGCTCCGCCTCCCAGGTTCACGCCGTTCTCCTGCCTCAGCCTCCTGAGTAGCTGGGACTACAGGCACCTGCCACCACGCCTGGCTAATTTGTTTGTATATTTAGTAGAGACGGGGGTTTCACTGTGTTAGCCGGGATGGTCTCGATCTCCTGACCTCGTGATCCACCTGCCTCAGCCTCCCAAAGTGCTGGGATTACAGGCGTGAGCCACCGCGCCCGGCCCACAACCCACATTCTTAACCACTTCGCAACGAAATACAACTAGGACACTCTTGAGCATATATTTTAATGGCTTTGAAGTCAAGTGGACTTAAACGTTACTACAGGCTCAGCCACTTATTAGGTACATTATTTGGGGCAAACTTAATCTCTTGTGTCTTAGAGTCTTTATCTATAGAAAGGAGATAATTAAATGTGACAGTGATGTAAACCATTTAGTAAGTGGCTGGTATAGAATGTATACTAATTATTAAGCCCTTACTATTTTTATTTTTATTTTTACTACTTTCATGAATATACAAGAGCAATCAATCCTACAGTGTCTAATTTGGGGATTCCAAGCTAAAACATCAAAAGGCCCTCTTTCTTCATCCGTAATTCTTTCCTTCCTACTCTTCCAGAAATATAGGTACTATTCCCAATAATCTCATTTTCCATAAGTTAAGAAAGATCACATTGGATGAGGTTAGTAGTTAGATAAGTCTTAAATTCTTTGTTCACTTTTTAATTTTTAAAATAATACAGACAGAGTCTCCCTATGTTGCCCAGGATGGTCTGGAACTTCTGGGCCAAAGAAATCCTCCCCCCATGACCTCCCAAAGTGTTGGGATTACAGGCGTAAGCCACCACACCCAGCCATCAGTCTTAAATTCTATCACAGAGGTACCTAGTAAGTTTGGTAAGGACAATAGTTATACTCTTGATGACAACTTCCAAAGATTCTGGGCATTGCTCAAGCATTTAACATATTTTAAAAATCACCAAAGTAGTTATCTAAGCTTTTATTTAATCTTTTTTAAAAATACTGAGTTCAGGCCTGGCGCGGTGGCTCACACCTGTAATCCCAGCACTTTGGAAGGCCCAGGCAGGCAGATCACCTGAGGTCAGGAGTTTGAGACCAGCCTGGCCAACATGGTGAAACCCCGTCCCCACTAAAAACACAAAAAATTAGCCAGGAATGGTGGTGGGCGCCTGTAATCCCAGCTACTCAGGAGGCTGAGGCAGGAGAATCACTTGAGCCCGGGAGGCGGAGGTTGCAGTGAGCCGAGATCACGCCACTGTACTCCAGCCTGGGCAACAAGAGCGAAACGCTGTCTCAAAAAAAAAAACAAAAAAAACTTAGTTCATAACATTTCTTGGGCTTTACAAGATAGCTATCTCTTGCTCTTGTCCTTTCACTACTTATTTCAAGCTTCAAAGAATTCCTTAGCAGTAGTACTCCCACTTTTTATGATTTATATGGTTACATTATATCCTCCTTCAATCTCCATTTTTCCAGATAAGATAATATTGATTTTGTAGTCACATGAAAGTCTCTCCATTTTCTCCATCTACTTATAATTTCTCTGGACCTTTTCTACTTTTGAAGCATTTTTCTTGAGATAATTTGGTGGGAAGAACACTGGGCTAGGAGCCAGAAGTCCTCACTCTGCAATCTCATCTCTCAGATTCTTTATCTGAGAGGACTGCACTTGATAAATTTGTAATAGGCTCCTTTATATCTCTAAGCCTCATATATCTAAGACTCTGGATCTTCCAGCTAAAAATCATTTGGTATTCTAACAATTCCCCTCAATTTTTTACTCCACTTAGCCAAAGAGGGGCAGGAAGATCAGATTGAAGGGGAGAGGAAGACACAACAATCAGGAAGCTCAGGGCTACAGAAGGAAGACATGACATTTTATGAATCAACAGAAAAAGATTCAATAAGAGAAATCAGACACCAAAAAAAGGAAAAAAGTCAGAGAAACACATGGCCTAATTCTAACCTCATCTCTACACATCTATTTGAAGGGGAATAAGAAATACAAAAATGTGTATATTATTGTCCTTACCAAAGTTATTAGGTGTCTCTGTTACAGAATTTTTTTTTTTTTTTTTTGAGACAGGGTCTGGCTCTGTTGCCCAGGCTGAGTACAATGGCGCGATCTCGGCTCACTGCAACCTCTGCCTCCCAGATTCAAGTGATTCTCCTGCCTCAGCCTCCCGAGTAGCTGGGATTACAGGTGCCCACCACCATGCCTGGCTTATTTTTGTATTTTTAGTAGAGACAGGGTTTCACCAGGTTGGCCAGGCTGGTCTGAAACTCCTGACCTCAGGTGATCCACCTGCCTCAGCTTCCCAAAGTGCTGGGATTACAGACGTGAGCCACCATGCCCGACTTCCGTTACAGAATTTAAGACTGACCTAACTACTAACCTCATCCAATGTATTTCTTAACTTCTTACGGAAAACGAGATTATTGGAATAGTACGCGTATTTCTGGAATAATAGGAAGGAATGAATTATGGATGAATAAAGAGAATCTTTTGGCAGCAGTGGAGTTTATTCAACCTTCATTTCTGCCTCAGAGAAGCAATGCAACTCTGTGCCAAGATATATATGTCTATATCGCTATGCTGTTGATAAAACGGCCTATGACAGTGCTTTGAGGAAAATTGGCATTACGCAGATATTTGATGACTAAATTAATGTCCAGCTGAACTGAAAGCCCTCATAATGCTACTAGTACTGCTACATACCGGATAATATGACAGTCAAGGCCATGGGAATTATATGGCATTGGCTGCCCTGGTTCCATGGGGAGACTGAGTAAGCTGGGCGGAGGAGATTTGGCCTGATGGCATTAAGCTCTGACGATACTAGAAGCAGCCCTCAGAAGGAAGAGATAAATGGGCTATCTCTAAACCACCAGAGCAATATCGGAGTACGTATGAAAATCATTTCCTACCCCGTGCCAGGGTCAAAAAAAAGCACTATGTTTTCTCATACTGGCTTCTGGAGAGTTAGGGCTTCTTGTCCTAGGACTGGTTTGGGGCAGGCGACTGGTTTACGACAGGTTTGGGGAGGAATATATCGACAAAGGGTTAAGGTTGTTGGGCAGCCCAGCCTAAAGGTGGTGTTTCTCAGCGTGTGGTCGCTGGACCAAGAGTGGGGGTGCCTGCTTAAATCCCAGACTCGGGGACTCATCACAAATCTCTAGAATCAAATTTATGGAAGAGGTGCTACGGTACTGCAACCTTATTACTAAGGAACAATCTTCTGTTTCAGAACTATGGCCTAGGAATTGGGGTTTGAGGTGGGGGCCTTGAGCGGAAGTCCTCTGACTCTGGATCATCACATCCGACAGACATTACTACAACACTTTGTTTTGGAGACCATTAAAAAAATACCTCAATTTCTCACAGAGCGAACAGGAACAAAACTAAGGACTCTGGAACGTATTTTCATAAGCTGGTTAAACACTAGTTCCTTTACAGCCTTGTTTATCATGTTAGTTTGTTCACTAGATTCTTATTTTAAAATAAATCTCTTCAACCGAAGAATTTTCAGAAAGAATCACAAACTCCAAAATAGAAGAGGTTTTCTCATAGTGCAGAACTGGGCTTGTAAACCTGAAGACACTGTTATAAAAAGCAAAGTTTTATTTAAAAGAAAATTGCTGGTTAAGGCTTTCCCCAGCGCTTTTGCACTCAGAGTCACGGATGAAAGCGGGCAATTTGCGGGTGGCAGGGAAGGAAGACGCGGAAACAGGGCTGAAAAGACCGGGCAAAATGCACCCGGCTCCAGAGTTCAGGAGGAAGTCCCACCAACTACCTAATTTTTAATGGAGCCAATTAATTGCCAGAAGAACCGCGTCTGCAAATGTTTTGCCAACCAACACTCCAGGTTCTCGCTATTCCTCTCGGGATGAACCACCCGAGGCCTGCAAAAAGCTGTCAAGTGATACTTCAGCTGTGCCCACCACCTCGGCGCAGCGTCGCCTCCCTCCCCAGGATCACCAGACTCTGCCCTCCGCGCGGAAACAGGACCCCATCACGCCGGTGCCGACAGGTTCCTCGCGCCCAGCTTAGCCCCGGCCTTTTGACTTGGGGGTCCGAGCCGCCGCCGCGTGCGGAGGAGAAGCCCCCTCGGCCACAAAGGGGAGACTCGGGCCACGCCCGCCACCACACTCGCCCTGCCCGGTCTTCGCGCCCGAAACCGTCCCGCGCCGCCACTTACTCGTCGCTCCCCGCCGCGCTGTCGCGCTGGGGAATGGAATCCGCCCGGGAGGCGCGCGCAGATCGCGCAGCCAGAAGCCGCAGGCCGGGACCGGCTGTGCCGCAGCGGCGCGCGCCCCCCGCCCCAGCCAGCGCGGCCACGCGGCTGAGTCACCCAGCGCTTCACGTTAAGAGTCCCCTCCGCGCGTGGCACGCCGGGAAGGCCGTGTCGGGGGACCCCGCCCGGGGCCGCACTGTAAATGGGTGTCTCTTTTCCTCCAGTCCACTCTGCACCCGACCGCAGCGGGCGCACTTTTCTGAGTTGCGCATACCCTCTCAATTATTAAAGGTTGCAGACGGAAAAGTTAGTAGTTTTCGGAATTGTAGAATGCTCTCGCGCAGCGCCAGGACGGCTGATACTTACCCGAAAATGTGGAACCCTGATCTCCCCATACTTGGAGCGGGATTGGGGGCAGCGTAGTAAGATTACTGAAGTTGCTTAAACGCATTTGCTCGAAAGTCACTACCCTGGACATACATTCTGGTCAAAAGAAAGGGGAAAAAACTCCACATTTTTTTCAAATATTGAGTTTCATGAAGGTACCTGCTATGACGAAGTTGTATTACAAATTTTAAATCAACCGGAAGCAAGTTACTGGGAAAACTGTGTTATGAGTAAAATATTTCAGCATTCAAAAAACATCTATGTGTGGTCCATGTCCTATAAACAGAATGCTGGAAAACCCAAAAGGAAGTTCTTATTGTCATGGTTTCTAGTGGCTTTTGTTCTTTAGAAAATTACACTAGGCCGGGCGCGGTGGCTCACGCCTGTAATCCCTGCCCTTGGGAGGCCGAGGCGGGCGGATCACCTGAGGTCGGGGTTTCCAGACCAGCCTGGCCAACATGATGAAACCCCGTCTCTGCTAAAAATACAAAAATTAGCCAGGCGTGGTGGCGGGCGCCTGTATGATTCTAGCTGCTGGGGAGGCTGAGGCAGGAGAATCACTTGAACCCAGGAGGCAACTGGGAAGTTGCAGTGAAGTTCTCTCTCAAATATATATATATATGTGTCTCTATATACTAATTAAATATACTAATTATGCAAGCTATTGTAAATTGTTGAAAGCTATATAAACTAATAATAGCACAATTTTAAAAATTCTGGGTCGATTTTCCTTTTCCTTACAAGAGTCTCTAAAAACTAATTTGGAACTAAGGATTAAAATTGGTGTTGAAGTGGAAGGAATGTAAGAAAATAATTTGACTCATTTCAGTAGGTTTCACACGGTTAACGGATACTTATATAGCAAACTTGTTTTATCAGGGTCAAAAACTTTAATTTTCAAAACTGAAGACATAAGTTGTTTCATTATCATTTGGTCTTAGAGGCATAGAGGGTCATTTTCCATTTCTATTCTTCCTTGTTTACGACTGTAAAGTATGCAGGACTGTATTGTGTTTATCTCAACATGGGCTAGGCTGTGAGGCTGCACTCGTCATCTGTAAGTCAGTCTCACGTCCCCATGGTGACTCAGCTTCCCTGCTGCTTGCGTCTCTGGCTCTGCCATCCTAGCACTTCCGGGCTGGCAGAAGAGCTAGATTGGAGAATCCTGTAAGGCCTCTCCTTTGCCTCTGCCAGAAGTGAGTGGCCTTTTCACTTCTGCTGACGTGTTTCACTGTCCTGAACTAGTCACCCGACTCAACCTGACTGACTCTAAGAAGGCTGTGAGATATAAATTCCTGCATGCCTGGAGAAAAGGAATATGAAAAAAGATTTGGTAAACACATGGCTATAAACCAATTTGAGTGAGTTATAGGCTCCAAACTTTACAATAGTAGCGGCATAGAGGATTGTTCAAACTAATGCCTTTATTTCCATTGTTATAAAGTACAGTGTTATAGCCTTTGAGTCAAAGAAAAAAAAAAACCCTTCTGATATTCCTGCAAAACAGTTCTTGAAACAAATTCTTCCTTTCTGGAAAGATTCCTTCCTGCAGATTTGTATATTGTCTTTCTTTCTTTCTTTTTTTTTTTTTTTTTTTCTTATTGTGGAGAAAGGAGTTCTTATTCTGTTGCCCACGCAGGTCTTGAACTCCTAGGCTCAAGCTATCCTCCAGATTCTGCCCCACTAAGTTTGGGGATTACCGGCATGAGCCACTGCACTGGCTGCAGATTTGTGGTATACAAAAATCTGGCCTGAAGTTTGGAGAATCAGGCTAACTACTGGATCTTATTATTTTTTTAAACACTTTCATTTTGGAAATTAAAGCATACAGAAAGATATAATAAACACTTGTTATCCATCATCCAAAATAAATAAGTGATAACATGACTTTTAATTTATAGTTAATGGCTCTACTTTTGGCTAAAATTTCATATAATGAACAGCATATCAGACTGGGTACCTTTTTTGGGCAGACTTCAAGGAGACAGGATATGAGAAATGTATATTCACAGAAAGCATACGTGTTTGCTGACTTTTATCATTTTATTTCTAATTTAATGTAGGTATCTCAAGACCCCGAGTCTCTGAGATGTATTTATATCTGAAACCAAAACTTTTTTTTTTTTTTTTTTTTTGAGACAGGGTCTCCCTTTGTTGCCCAGGCTAGGTGCAGTGGTGTGATCACCACTCACTGCAGCCTCGACCTTCTGGACTCAGGTGATCCTCCCATCTCAAGCTCCAAGACAGCTGGGACTACAGTCATGAACCCCCACACCCAGCTAATTTTTAAAATTTTTTTGTAGAGATAGGGTGGGAAGGGGGAGTCCTAGGCTCAAGCAATCCTCCCAGTTTGGCCTCCCAAAGTGCTGGGGTTACAGGCATGAGCCACTGAGCCCCCTACTGAAACCCTTTCTAATGTCAGATTGGTAGACTTGGAGTTTTCAGTTGACATAATGGCAATATAGTTCATCTGATTTGCTGAATTATTTAAGTCTCCTTAAACAGCATCTAATACCAGTAAAATTACAAAGCACTCATCCCAACATTTTATATCATTTAGGGTTCTTAGTAACCATAGGAGATAGATTTTATTACTCTTATTTACAAATGAGGAAATCAAGACATAAATATGAAGTATTCATTAAACTACTAGAGGTACTTGTGGGCTGAGAACTCAGGTCATCTAATTCCAAAGTTCTTGTTCGTCATACACTAAATAGTGACAATTCCAAACAACTAATTTAAGGTTGACTCTTAAGAATAAAAATATTTTAAAAATAATAGCTATTGTAAATTGTTGTACAAAAAGTTAATTCTCATTTCTACTGACTAATCTTATGTAGTAAATGTAAAAACTAACCAAAAATCCCCAGATTTTGAACTATCTCTCTCAAAGTAATTACATTTGCTAAATGTTGGTTTTGTTTTCTGAGACAGAGTCTTGCCCTATCACTCAGGCTGGAGTGCAGTGGTGGGATCATGGCTCACTGCAACCTCAGCCTCCTGGGCTCAAGTGATCCTCCCACAGCCTCCTGCGTAGCTAGGACTACAGGTGCAGGCCAACACGCGAAGCTAATTTTTTAATTTGTAGAGAGGAAGTCTCACTATATTTCCCAGGCTGGTCTCAAAGTCCTGTGGGGAGTCAGGATAGGGGAGTCAGAAAATGTGGAAATGTGTTACCCTGGGTTTCGGCGAAAGCTGGGCGTAAACTGATAATGTTTATCTCTTGTTATTCCTGTTACTGGTTTACAAACGGGCTCTGGCCTTCCTATCCCATATACCGGCCCTGACAGCTCACATGACCTCTTGTTTATGAACATACAAGTCTCATTCTTAAACCTAATACTGAGAATGCCTAGAAGTTTTCTTTTCTTTTTCAGCCTTATGTGAGTGTTGTTGATGATGTTTTGAGACGGAGTCTCCCTCTGTCGCCCAGGCTGGAGTGCAATCTCTGCTCACTGCAACCTCCACCTCCCAGATTCAAGTGATTCTCCTACCTCAGCCTCCCAAGTAACGGGGATTACAGGCACACACCACCGTGCCCAGCTAATTTTTATGTTTTTAGTAGAGACAGGGTTTCACCAGGTTGGGCCAGGCTCTTCTCCAATTCCTGACCTCAGATGATCCACTGGCCTCTGCCTCCCAAAGTGCTGGGATTACTGGCGTGAGCCACCGCTCCCAGCCACCTTATATGAGTTTTAAATAAACAGCATTTGAAAAAGAAAATAGGCAGGACACGGTGACTCATGCCTGTAATCCCAGCACTTTGGGAAGCCAAGGTGGGCGGATCACCTGAGGTCGGGAGTTTCAGACCAGCCTGGCTAACATGGTGAAACCCTGTCTCTACTGAAAATACAAAAAATTAGCTGGACGCGGTGGTGCGCCTGTAATCCCAGCTACTCGAGAGGCTGAGGCAGAAGAATCGCTTCAACCCAGGAGGCGGAGGTTGCAGTGAACCTAAGGCATGAGAACTGCTTGAACCCAGGAGGCGGAGGTTGCAGTGAACCAGGATCACACCACTGCTCCAACCTGGGCGACAGCGAGACTCTGTCTCAAAAAAAAAAAAAAAAAAAGGTTCCGATAACCCACTGAGCCACCACAGAAAGCTATGAGATATTTATTTAGTAGATAGGTAAACTTTATTTCGCAAGCCCAAGGGGATAATTTACTTTCCATCCCCCTCTCTTTCAAAATAGAGAACCTCCAACAAATGGTATATAAAGGAAAACAAAGCAAACAAAAGAGGGAAACTTTGCAGTTTATTAACTCAAGCATGAAAATACAGAAAATAAGCAGGGCTCAACATACTTGGAAAAGTAAGTCTGAATTTATTGCATTAAAACATGTTGTTGCACTAATCCGGCCGGGCCTGGTGGCTCACGCCTGTAATCCCAGCACTTTTGGAGGTCGAGGTGGGTGGATCACGAGGTCAGGAGATCCAGACCTTCCCGACTAACATGGTGAAACTGCATCTCTACTAAAAATACAAAAAATTAGCCGGGCGTGGTGGCGGGCGCCTGTAGTCCCAGCTACTCTGAAGGCTGAGGCGGGAGAATGGCGTGAACCCAGGAGGTTGAGCTTGCAGTGAGCCGAGATCGCACCACTGCACTCTGGCCTGGGAGACAGAGCGAGACTCCGTCTCAAAAAATAATAATAATAATAATAAAAAGGAAGCATTAATAAAACAGAACCTACTTTTACTTCAGTCATTTGATCCCTAGGAATTCAAAATAATGCGGAAGGAGATGAAACATAGTAGTCTATAAACAGTTTTGAGACCAGCATGAAATAACTAAGGACTATGATATAATTTCCTTTTCGGAAAACATACAATTCAGGACAAACAGTTATCGTTGGAATAAATAAATAAACAAACATACAATTATCAGACACAGCCATAAGACTTATTTAGAAAAGAATAAAGAACATATCTTTATCCTAGAGTTAGTTCTAGAGTTATTCTACTACATTCTGGATGTGGTTGAGTACAGCATTTCCTATAGCTGAATGAGATTAGTGAAAAGATCTAGGTTATGCTTTCAGTAGTGAAAAGTGAAAATGATTTATTCTAGAAACCTTGATTATATTATAGTACTGTCAAATTATTAAAATATTGACAAATTATGTAGTTTAGTAAGAGCTGGCAGCTCGCTATGAGATTCTTTTACTTTGCTCAAATCATGTCCTCCTCCTTTCCCCAAACTATGAACAATTGGAAACATGGAAAATCTGTTTATCAAAACATGTGTCCTCCTGGCCTCTATGTCCACTGTAAGAAACTTCATCATAAGGAACAAACACATAAACAATAAGATAAATAATAAGAACTAGGTAAATTCAGAAAGACTTATTCAGCTTATTAACTAAGAGCCCAAACAGCGCTTTCTCTTTGCTTATTCAGAGTTGTAATGCCTACTTGGAAACAAGTCAGTGTTTGTGAATATATATATAAAGTACATGAAAAGGGAAGCATTAAAAACATGAAGTGATGGCCAGGAGCAGTGGCTCACGCCTGTAATCCCAGCACTTTGGGAGGCTGAGGCAGGAGGATCACTTGAGGTCAGGAATTTGAGACAAGCCTGGCCAATATGGTGAAACCCTGTCTCTACTAAAAATACAAAAATTAACCAGGCATGGTAGCATAGACCTGTAAGTCCCAGCTACTCGGGAGGCTGAGGCAGGAGAATTGCTTGAACCTGGGCGGCGGAGGTTGCAGTGAGCCGAGATCGTGCCATTGCACTCCAGCCTGGGCGTTGCAGCAATACTCCATCTCAAAAAAAAAAAAGTTATATCGTTTTTATAAGGCAGTATGATGGAGTGAAAAAAAACATTGGAAAACAAGCCAGATGACCTGTGTTTGAGGCTATTTCACACTTACTGACTAAACAAGTCACCCAGAAGCTTAGGTTTGCTAATCTGTAGGTAACTGACCTACCTTTGCCATGAGGTTATGAAAAAGAAAAAATCAAAATGTATGCAAAAGTATTTTATAACCTCTAAAAATTAGCTGGGCGTGGTGGCAGATTCCTGTAATCCCAGCTACTCGGGAGGCTGAGGCAGAAGAATCGCTTGAACCCAGGAGGCAGAGGTTGCAATGAGCTGAGATCATGCCCCTGCACTCCAGCCTGGATGACAGAGCAAGACTCTCAAAAAAAAGAAAAAAGAAAGCATTGGCCAGGCATAGTGGCTCACGCCTGTAATCCTAGCACTTTGGAAGACCAAGGTGGGCAGATCACGAGGTCAGGAGATTGAGACCATCCTGGCTAACACGGTGAAACCTCGTCTCTACTAAAAATACAAAACATGTAGCCAGGCATGGTGGCGGGCGCCTGTAGTCCCCCCTACTCAGGAGGCTGAGGCAGGAGAATGGCATGAACCCTGGAGGTGGAGCTTGCAGTGAGCTGAGACTGCGCCAGAAATTTAGATCGCTCTAGAGAAATGTAAGGTACTACTAGTATTAATATGATATATACACCCCATCCAAACTAATATTATCTTTTTCCTGAGGTAAAATTGTCCTCATTAATGTCGACCTTAAATTGTTTGCATATCAAAATATACCAGTTAGTTTTCTTAACATTTGTTATGCAGTTTTTTTGTTTGTTTTTTGAGATGGAGTCTTGCTATATTGCCCAGGCTGGTCTTGAACTTCTAGACTCAAGAGATCCACCCGCCTCAGCCTCCTGGTTAGCTGGGATTACAGGCACGTGGCACCATGTCTGGCTTGTTATACAGCTTTAATGAAAATAAAAACATGTTACAGTGATGAAATATTTTCAATATTTTTTTCTTTTATCCATAATCATGATAACAATAGAATTACTAAAGAGAATTAAACATCACCTTTTTTTTTTTTTTTTTTTGAGACTGAGTTTCACTCTTGTTGCCGGGGTTGTAGTGCAGTGGCATGATCTCAGCTTACTGCAATCTCCACCTCCTTGGTTCAAGCTATTCTCCTGCCTCAGCCTCCTGAGTAGCTGGGATTATAGGTGCCTGTCACCACATCCAGCTAATTTTTTGTATTTTTAGTAGAAACTGTGTTTCATAATGTTGGCCAGGCTGGTCTTGAACTCCTGACCTCAAGTGATCCACGCGCCTCAGCTTCCCAAAGTGCTGGGATTATAGGCGTGAGCCACCATGCCCGGCCTAAATATCACTTCTTAAGGGGATATTTGGTTTTCTACTGAATGTGTCCTCTTTAGTGCCTTTTAAAAATCATACACTAAATAATTGTCCTTACAGATTCTTATTCTTAAAAGATTGTCAAACACACACACACAGTCAATGTCCTAGGCTGAATCTGGAAGGAATTATTAGGAATTGCTAGCTCATTGCTTCCTCAACTACTCTTTGATTTTTAATATACTACATAATAGCAACATATGAATAAGGCTGACAGCTTTTGGAAAGTTCCTCTTCTTGCTTTGAATCTCTATGCTTAAGCTAGTAAGTGGGTTGGTCTCTCTTGGTTTTTATTTACTGTAAATGGAAGCAGGTTCATATGATGCTGAAAATTAGTGAATACTCAACCTTGGAATGGGAACCATATACTTCAAAATTGACTTTAAGAAGGATCCAGGTGAGAGTAAGTTGAATAGGAACTAAGAAAATCTGACAGCCTGGTCACCTTTAGATCAGTCATTGCCTCTCTGGTCTCATCCACTTTTATCTAAAAATGGGGAAGTTTAGATCAAATGATACCTACCATTTGTTGAGTGCATCCCATGTGGTGGGCAGGCACTAGCTCTAATTGGCAAGCCTCATTAGTTCCATATTACAGATGTAGAAATCAGGGCTTAGGCTGGGCGCAGTGGCTAACACCTGTAATCCCAGCACTTTGGGAGGCCGAAAGTGGATCACTTGAGGTCGGGAGTTCGAGACCAGCCTGACCAACATGGAGAAACTCCGTTTCTACTAAAAATACAAACTTAGCCGGGCATGGTAGTGCATGTCTGTAATCCCAGCTACTCAGGAGGCTGAGGCAGGAGAATCGCTTGAACTGGGAGGCAGAGGTTTCAGTGAGCTGAGATCATACCACTGCACTCCAGCCTGGGTGACACAGTGAGATTCTATCTCAAAAACAGAGGGAAAAAAAAAAAAAAAAATATATATATATATATATATATATGAAGAAAAAAGAAAAGGAGAGAAACAAACATAGGAAGAAAAATGTAGAGCTGGGGAGAAGGGAAAGAAAAAAGAGTTGCAGGCCGGGCGCTCACTTCTGTAATCCCAGCATTTCGGGAGGCCGAGGCGGGCGGATCACCTGAGGTCAGGAGTTCAAGACCAGCCTGACCAACATGGAGAAACCCTGTTTCTACTAAAAATACAAAAAGTAGCCGGGCGTGGTGGCTCAAGCCTGTAATCTCAGCACTTTGGGAGGCCGAGACGGGCGGATCACGAGGTCAGGAGATCGAGACCATCCTGGCTAACACGGTGAAACCCTGTCTCTACTAAAAAATACAAAAAACTAGCCGGGCGAGGTGGCGGGCGCCTGTAGTTCCAGCTACTCGAGAGGCTGAGGCAGGAGAATGGCGTAAACCCAGGAGGCGGAGCTTGCAGTGAGCTGAGATCTGGCCACTGCACCCCAGCCTGGGGGACAGAGCCAGACTCCGTCTCAAAAAAAAAAAAAAAAAAAAGTAGCTGGGTGTGGTGTCACAAGCCTGTAATCCCAGGTACTCGGGAGGCTGAGGCAGGAGAATCGCTTGAACCCGGGAGGCAGAGCTTGCGGTAAGCTGAGATCGCGCCATTGCACTCCAGCCTGGGCAACAAGAGCGAAACTCCATCTCAAAAAAAAAAAAAAAAAAAAAAAAAAAAAAAAACAAAACACAGCACTTTGTGAGGCTGAGGCAGGCAGATCACGAGGTCAGGAGATCGAGGCCATCCTGGCTAACACGGTGAAACCCCGTCTCTACTAAAAAATACAAAACAAAATTAGCCGGGCGAGGTGGCGGGCGCCTGTAGTCCCAGCTACTCAGGAGGCTGAGGCAGGAGAATGGCGTGAATCTGGGAGGCGGAGCTTGCAGTGAGCCGAGATCGTGCCACTGCACTCCAGCCTGGGCGAGACAGCGAGACTGCATCTCAAAAAAAAAAAAAAAAAAAAAAAAAAAAAAAAAAAAAAAAAGTTGCAGAGAGTTAGAGAAGGAGAAGGAGGAATCAGAATGGACGAGAGAAACAGAGTGGTCCAGAATAGGAAGAAGCTGGTCTTAGAAGGGAGAGAAAGACTAGAACAAAGGGGAACCGCAGTGGAAGCCAGGAGGGATAGGTTAAAGGAGTTCCTTTTTTCATTCAACAAGTATTTATTACCCAACCCCTGACTGCAGAGTACCCTGATAAATGCATGTCCTGGGAGAAAAAAAAAAAAAAAATGCATTACTCATGGTCTAACCCCAAATAGAATTTCATTTATTAGTAACTTGGGTTTTCTTTTCTTTCTGATAATAAAAATAATTTATGCTCATTTAGAAAATTTGGAAAACAAGAGCTGAAATAAAGAATCTCTCATTCTAGCCTGGGGCTCAGTCCGAAGGGGCAGCACCACCAAGAGAAAACTCTTCTCATTAAGATAGCGGAGGTGCAAAAGAGCGAGCAGAAATTAACCAGGCCTCTTCAGACCCAGGCTTGAAATAGTGCATTGTCTCTTCTGTCTCTGTCTCATGAAGCCACTGCAAAGGTGTGGACACAGGCAGGGGTAAAGAAATGGGGCCAGTAATCAGGTATGTATAGAGAGAATATACATATACATACATATACTATTCAAATTAGTAACTCAAGTACCATGTGTGGTCTTGCGGTAAATGATCTGATTTTCTGATACAATGAACAAATCTTGGTAAAATTCAGAAAATCATTAAACAACAATAACAAAAGTACAAGTTTCCCTTGATTTATACCATAGATGCATTCCTGGAAATCTGGTATATATAAAACCCATACAAAAAATATTTTTTGTTTATATGTGAAACAGACAAGTTCTAGATTCAGATCATTGTGACTGGATTTTTTGCCTATGAGAATATCCAGAGGGACAGTCAAAATACAGAACGTAGGACAATTTTTTGGTGGAGGGCAGGACCTTTACAGGCATTGGAGGAGGTCTGACATACCTGACTCTACCTATTAAATTTGGGGTTTTTTTATTTTGTTTGTTTGTTTTGAGATGGAGTCTCGCTCTGTCACCCAGGCTGGAGTGCAGTGGTGTAATCTCAGGTCACTGCAACCTCCACCTCCTAGGTTCAAGTGATTCTCCTGCCTCAGCCTCCCAAGTAGCTGGGATTATAGGCCTGTGCCACCACGCCCGGCTAATTTTGGTATTTTTAGTAGAGATGGGGGTTTCACCATGTTGACCAGGCTAGTCTTGAACTCCTAACCTCAAGTGATCCACCCACTTCAGCCTCCCAAAGTGTAGGATTACAGGCGTGAGCCACCGCACCTGGTCTCTATATTTGAATATAACCTCACATTAATGTAACTGTACAATTGCACCCCAACATTTTGAACAATGCCCCCTAGAGACTAGTACACCCTAGTTGAAGTCTACTTATCAAATATCCCATACTGTGAAATTTTTGTTTACTGTTGTAACCTTGCATCTAGTTTGATGCCTGACACATAGTAAGAGTTTAATAAATATTTCCTAATGAACACAAGAGTGTTCCTTTTACTTACATGGCATTTTTCATATTCCTTACGATAACGACTCGCATTTGTTTTTCCAGGCCTGACCTCTCTTCTGAGCTCCAAATTCAGGTCGGCAAATGCCCACTTAACATCTTTACTTGAATGACTTTCACATACCTCAAAGACTAAGTATATCCAAAATTGAACTCATCATTTCCTGCCATTGCATCCCTCCCCCAGATAAAACCTAGTACCAAACAAGGCAAAATGTTAATTCATGCTGGTGCTCTCTGGTTTAGTAACTGCCACTACGATCCACTTACTTAAGGGATCATCAGAACCCTGGCATTATCCATGATTATTTTCTACTTATCATCCCATTTTCTAATCAATCAATTCTAGTTCCTAATTCTAAAATTTATCTCCTTTCCATCTCCAGTGCTTCTACCCTAGTGGATTATTGAATTACTACAATGGTCTCTTGCCTACTTCCAAACCACCTCCATCCAGTAGCCAAAGTGATCTTTTAAAACAGAAATCCCATCAGGTCATCCCTCTGTTTAAATTCCTTAAAGAGTTTCTCACTTTTTTTAAGGACAAAATCTAAAACCCTGCATGATTTGGCCCCTGCCTATGTATCTTTTCTTATTTTGTGCCACTTAGTACTCTCCAATCATGCTAAGCTTTTTGTGTTTTTTTTCTGGCTTACATTCTTTTTTAAAATTAATTTTTATTAAATGAATCCAGGCACATCATTTAAAAACCAATCATTGTTAAACAATTTGTTTTTTAAAAAGTTTATGGCACAGTCTTGTTTTCCAGGATCCCTGCTTTCATCTCTGTTGACTTACTCCTTTCTTTTTGTAGAGCCCTTCCCTTCTCCACCAGCTTCCTGATGCAAGGGAGGTTAATTTTTTGAGGTGTTGCAGGAAAAGGGGGTTTATTCTAGTCTTACTTGTTTGTTAGTGTGAGTAGGTGTACACTCTAGATTGGAAAACATTTTCTCTCAGGATTTTGAAGGCTCTGCTGTCTTCTAACTTCCAATAGTGCCATCGAGTTTGTTCTTAATTTATTTTTTTCAATCTGGAAGATTTTAGGATTTATCACTGATGAATTCCAAGATGTGTGTGTGTATATTGGTTTCGGTCTTTTCCATTTGTTGTGCTGGGCCTTTTCATCCTGGAGACATATGTCCTTTTGTTATGGATGTTTTCTTGCATTTGTTCTTCCCTTCCCTTCCCTTCCCTCCCCTTCCCTTCCCTCCCCTCCCCTCCCCTCCCCTCCCCCCTCCTTCCCCTCCCCTCCCCCCTCCTTCCCCTCCCCTCCCCCCTCCTTCCCCTCCCCTCCCCTCCCTTCCCTTCCTTTGGGACAAGGTCTTACTCTGTCACCCAGGCTAGAGTGCAGTGGCATGATCATAGCTCACTGCGGCCTGGAACGGGGCTCAAGTATCCTCCTGCCTCAGCCTCCTGAATAGCTGGACTACAGGAGCAGAGCACCATGTCCAGCTAATTTAAAAAAAAAAAAAAAATTTGTAGAGATGGGGGTCTACCTATCTTGCCCAGGCTGGTCTTGAACTTCTGAGCTCAAATGATCCTCCTGCCTTGACCTCTCAAAGTGCTGGGATTACAGGCGTAAGCCATTGCGCCTGGTCTGGTTAATCTTTTTAATTTTTTGTAGAGATGTGGTTCTCCAACTTCTGGGCTGAAGCAATCTTCCCTTCTCAGCCTCCCAAATGCTGGGATTAAAGACATGAGCCATCACACCTTTGTTCCTTTGATAATTTCTTCTCTACAGCTTTTGCTAGTTTTTTTTTTTTTTCTTTTCTGGAATTCTTATTATTCAGATATTGTAACTTCTAGGTACTCTAATCTTATCTTTTTTTATTGTCCATGTTTGTCTTCTGTGACAATTGAGTTTTTTATTACCTTCAAGGGTGATTTTCAACCACATAAAAGTACCTTTCAGAAAAGTTAATCTCCCTAAGCTGTTAAAAAGAAGCATAAAGAGAAAATTACAACATTTCAGCTGATACATTTTATTGTTTTAGTTAAAAGGCTAGCAAATTTTAGCAATCAATTGAAAAGGGACTTTTGCCGCTTAACTAAAGACAAATCGTTTCAAATCACAGGCATTTCAAATATTTTATTTCTTCTTTTTTTTTTTTTTGAGACGGAGTCTCGCTCTGTCGCCCGGCCTGGAGTGCAGTGGCCGGATCTCAGCTCACTGCAAGCTCCGCCTCCCGGGTTTACGCCATTCTCCTGCCTCAGCCTCCCGAGTAGCTGGGACTACAGGCGCCAGCCACCTCGCCCGGCTAGCTTTTTGTATTTTTTAGTAGAGACAGGGTTTCACCGTGTTAGCCAGGATGGTCTCCAACTCCTGACCTCGTGATTCGCCTGTCTCGGCCTCCCAAAGTGCTGGGATTACAGGCTTGAGCCACCGCGCCCGGCCTAGTTTTTTGTATTTTTTAGTAGAGACGGGGTTTCACTGTGTTAGCCAGGATGGTCTCGATCTCCTGACCTCGTGATCCGCCTGTCTCGGCCTCCCAAAGTGCTGGGATTACAGGCTTGAGCCACAGCGCCTGGCCTATTTCTTCTTTATATATCTGAATTGTCTGACAAACCTTCTCAAGTACTTAAGCATCTATTATAGACCTAATAATGTTATAAATATGCATGATTATTGGTTCTCTTATAAACCAACTTCTCTTGGAAATTACAAGTATAGATTTGATTTTATTTGGCCTTTATAAACCCAACTATTTCACCAAAACTAAGAAGAATTTCAGTTATGTCATTAATGTTCCAATCCGATTGGAACCTATAATGGCTACCTCATTTGGTTGGATTCAACTAATTTATTTATTGCTTTTCAAAATAGGCCACAATTCTTAGAGACATTAACATAAAATTTGATTAAATTTTAGATCTCTCATGACTTTTTTGTCATGAAAAATTTCAAACATAAAAAGTTGAGGGTATAGTATTTCAACAAGTATACCCACTACTTAGATGCAATAATCATCAACATTTTGATGTGTGTGTACATTCCAAGATGTGTGTGTATATACTGGTTTAGGTCTTTTCCATTCGTCGTGCTGGGCCTTTTCATCCTGGAGACATATGTCCTTTTGTTCTGGGATGTTTTCTTGCATTTCTTTGTTTCTTTTCTTTTCTTTTTCTTTTAGAGACAGGGTCTTACTCTGTCAACCAGGCTGGAGTGCATTGGCATGATCATAGCTCACTGCAGTGCGCTCCCAATATTTGCTTTATTTCTATGGCTGTTTATTATGAAAAATTTCAAATATAAAGGAAATTTAAGACTAATACAACCAACACTAGTATATCCACTACTTATAATAGATTAAACAATTGCTAACATTTTCTCATATTTTCTTTGTTTTTATATTTGTCTATTTTGCTGAACTATTTGAAAGTAAGTGGCAGACAATATGACATCTCACTCCAAAATTACATTTGATTTTCTTATCTCTTTAGCCTCTTTTCTTTTTTTTCTTTTCTGAGATGGAGTCTTGCCCTGTTGCCCAGGCTGGAGTGCAGTGGCGCGATCTTGGCTCACTGCAATCTCCGCCTCCCAGGTTCACACCATTCTCCTGCCTCAGCCTCCCGAGAAGCTGGGACTACAAGCACCTACCACCATGACCGGCTAATTTTTTTTTTTTTTTTTTTTTTTTTTGTAATTTTTAGTAGAGACGGGTTTCACCGTGTTAGCCAGGATGGTCTCAATCTGCTGACTTCGTGATCCACCCACCTCGGCCTCCCAAAGTGCTGGGATTACAGGCGCAAGCCACCACGCCGGGCCTAGCTAACCCTAACCCTTCCCCATCTGCCTACCATTTTGTTCCCCCATGACAATGATTTCTTAAGGACATCAGAGCAGTTTTCTTGTAGAATCTTCTCATGACTTTTCCTGACTTGTAAGAATTTCCAAGGTCATTCTCTTTTGGAGCCTTTTTTTTTGTCTTTATCTTTCACAATGTATATATTTTTACAGATTTCTAATTATAGTATTTGTAATTTCCAGCTGCTCTTGTTTATTCTTAGAATGTTTCTTCTTTTAGCATCCTGTTCTTGTTTCATGGATATAATATTTCTCTGATGATATAATTCCTTTGAAGTATTTTTATGCTCCTTGCATTGTCTCAGTTTTCTGTGATTGTTTTCGCCCCTGATTCTTCCATGCTTGAGGTTTAGAATTTTTTTTTATATTGCAGATTTTCCTCTAGTAGCTGATGATTTTTGTATGTTTATATTTTAAGAATAAAGTCCTGGCCGGGCGCGGTGGCTCAAGCCTGTAATCCCAGCACTTTGGGAGGCCGAGACGGGCGGATCACGAGGTCAGGAGATCGAGACCATCCTGGCTAACACGGTGAAACCCCGTCTCTACTTAAAAATACAAAAAAAACTAGCCGGGCGACGAGGCGGGCGCCTGTAGTCCCAGCTACTCGGGAGGCTGAGGCAGGAGAATGGCGTAAACCCGGGAGGCGGAGCTTGCAGTGAGCTGAGATCGGCCACTGCACTCCAGCCTGGGTGGCAGAGCAAGACTCCGTCTCAAAAAAAAAAAAAAAAAAAAAAAAAGAATAAAGTCCTAAAAGCTAATTGGAAATTCTAAGTATATGTTTGCATCTTATCAATTGAAAGAATTCACTGGAGGCTTTTTCTATGGGAGCCCCCAAAATGTCAGGTTTTTTTCTCCTAAGAAGTACGTTTTTTGTTTTGTTTTTTTTTCCTGCTAGAGAGTAGAAGCTGGCTATGAAGTTCTATATCTATGCAGGAGAAGAGGCCTGGGTGTTTTCTTTTCAGTAATATGTCTGACTCCCACTCTGATCTATGCCAAGTGTACCACTATCTATAACTCCTTTAGTTTACTTTCTCCAGAGATGGCATTTCCCGTTTCCTATGGAGGTAAAAGTATAGCTTGATTACATTAGATAGGGTGGGGCTCTGGGAGACCTGACTACTTCTTAAACAGATTTTCAAACAAGTCTCCTTTTTGAAGCACTACATTTCTCCCATCTATCTCCCTTCCTTTAACTTCCCTCTGCACTTCACTGCTTCTGATACCTGAGTCTTTCCAGGGCTCCTCAGGGAGACGTGCCTTGCTTCTCCTTGGTTTCTCCTTCTCTAAGCACTTAGGCTTGACCTTCCTTGGATCTGCTAAGTCCTTTAATAGCCTCCGTCCATTTTCTATTTTCAGGCATTGTGGTTTGAGGTGAGTCTCAGTTCAAGAAAAATGAAATGAGTGTTTCTGGGTGTTTCCCCCCACTTGTTATTTTTGAGAGAGTTGCGTGGGGAATATCTCAGCTATTTTGAATTGAAAGTTCTGTTTTTATTTTTAGTTCTTTACATGCCTTGAATTATTTACTACCTTTGGACTTTTGCATTTGGTGTTCAGCTCTCCCGGACATTCTTTTTCCCTTGCTCATCCTCCCTCCAGGCTAATTCCAAGTCAAATTTTAGGTCCTAACTTAAACATCATTCCTAGATGAGTCCTTCCTGATCACCTAGACTAGGTTAGGTCCACCCCTCATGATATATTATATCTATCCATCTATCTGTATGTGTATATATGTATATTTTATATTTTAATTTGTTGAGACGAGTCTTGCTCTGTGGCCCAGGCTGGAGTGCAGTGGCACTATCTCGGCTCACTGCAACCTCTGTCTCCCAGGTTCAAGCGATTCTCCCGCCTCAGCTCCCTGAGTATCTGTGATTACAGGTGCCCACCACTATGCCCGGAAATTTTGTATTTTTAGTAGAGACGGGGTTTTCCCATGTTAACCAGGCTGGTCTCAAACTCCTGACCTCAAATGATACCCTCACCTCGGCCTCCCAAAGTGCTAGGATTACAGGCATGAGCCACCACGCCTGGCATATATATATGTTTATTTTATTTATTTATTTATTTATTTTTTAGGCAGAGTCTCACTCTATTGCCCAGGCTGGAGTGCAGTAGCCCAATCATGGCTCACTACAACCTCTGCCTCCCAAATTCAAGTGATCCTTCCACCTCAGCCTCCTGAGTAGCTGGGACCACAGGCACATGCCACTACACCCAGCTAATTTTTCTATTTTTTGTAGAGACACAGTTTCATCATGTTGCCCCGGCTGTTCCTGAACTCCTGATCTCAAGTGATCAGCCCACCTCAGCTTCCCAAGTGTTGGGATTATAGGCATGAGCCACCATGCTGGGCCGATGTACTCTTGTAACACCCAACATGACTCTAATATAGCCTCTTTCTTCTGCTAGACTGTAGCTCCACAAGAAAAGGAACCATGTGTGTCTTGTTCACTGCTGTATCCCCAGGGTCCAGAGCAGTGCCTGGTATTCAGTAGGAGATCAATATATATTTTTCATTGTCAACCAACATATATTGATTGCTGTAAAGATTTGTAGCTTAATTTACAGTTGCCATCACTAATAAGTAATTATTTAGAGTTCAGCATTCCTAGTTATTATTATCATCTGTTTATTGCTATGGACAAGAGCCCATTTTATAGTATAGTGTTTCCATAATTACATTTTCAAATTTATCTTACAATGAACACTTTTAAAATGACAATTTACGGCCAGGCATGGTGGCTCACGCCTGTAATCCCAGCTACACAGGAGGCTGTGGCAGGAGAACTGCTTGGGTCCGGGAGGTGGAGGTTGCAGTGAGCCAAGATTGCGACTTCAACCTGGGTGACAGAGCAAGATTTTGTCTCAAAAAATAAAAAATAAAATAAAATGACAATTTACTAACAATATTATGCACTGAGATTAACATAGTATATAAATTTTCTACTGTTGCTGTAACAAATGACCACAAACTTAGTGGCTTAAAACAATACAAATTTATCTTACAGTTCTAGGGGTCAGAAGTCTAAAATGAGTTGGCAGGGTTGCATTCCATCTGGAGGCTCTAGGAGAGAATCCATCTCATCTTTTTCAGCTTCTAGAGGCTGCCTGCATTCCTTGGGTTATAGATTCTTCTCATGTCACTCTGACCTCTGCTTCCATTGTCACATTTCTTTCTGTGAATCTGGCCCTCTTGCCTCCCTTTCTAAGGATTATGTGATTAGGTTGGGCCCAGCTAATCCAGGATAATCTCTTCATCTCAAGAGCTTTAATATAATTACATCTACAGAGTCCATTCTGCCAGGTAGGGTAACATATTCACAGGTTCTGGGAATTAGGATGTGGATATTTTGTGAGGCTGTTATTTAGCCTACAACACATAGACAGTAAAATATGAATGCATAGATGAATTAATAATTAACTGACAAAAGAAATGATAGGAGATTTACTTTTTTTTTTGGAGATGGAGTGTCGCTCTGTCACCCAGGCTGGAGTGCATTGGTGCAATCTCACCCCACTGCAACCTCTGCTTCCTGGGTTCAAGTGATTTTCCTGCCTCAGCCTCCCAAGTAGCTGGGACTACAGTCACGCGCCACTATGCCTGGCTAATTTTTGTATTTTAGTAGAGACAAGGTTTTGCTATGTTGGCCAGGCTGGTCTCGAGCTCCTGATCTCAAGTGATCCACCCATCTGGGCCTCCCAAAGTGCTGGGATTACAGGTGTGAGCCACCATGCCTGGCCAAAAGCTTTACTTCTAATGTATTTTAAGCTTTATATCAGAACAACCCACAAAGAAGATAAAATAAATTATTTTATTAAGTAAAAGCTTTCATAAATATATATCAAAATAATAAGACTTGGCTCGGCATGGTGGCTCACGCCTGTAATCCCAGCACTTTGGGAGACCGAGACAGGTGGATCACTTGAGGTCAGGAGTTTGAAACCAGCCTGGCCAACATGGTGAAACCCCATCTCTACAAAAAATAAAAAATTAGCCAGGCATGGTGGCATGCACCTGTAATCCCAGCTACACAGGAGGCTGAGGCAGGAGAATCACTTGAACCTGGGAGGTGGAGGTTGCAGTGAGCCGAGATTGCACCATTGCACTCCAGCCTGGGCAAAAGGAGTGAAACTCCATCTCAAAAAAAAAAAAAAAAAAAAGAAAGTAAAGAAAAAGAAGATAATAATAAGACAAGATACCTAACATAAACCAGTAATTATTAAATAGACAACATACATCAACTAAATGGTTGCTGAAGCATGTGCAGATACATTCTCATGCTTTCATGAATTCTGAGATTTCCTGGTTATATATAATATTTTTAGGTAGGGCCAACATTTCTTAAGGGTAATTATGCAATTTTTTTTTTTTTTTTTTTGAGACAAGGTCTCACTCTGTTGCCCAGATTGGAGTGCAGTGGTGCCATCTTGGCTCACTGCAACCTCTGCTTCCCAGGCTCAAGCTATTCTTCTGCCTCAGCCTCCTGAGTAGCTGAGATTACAGGCATGTGCCACCAGGCCCAGCTACTTTTTGTATTTTTAGTAGAGACAGGGTTTCACCATGTTGGCCAGGCTGTTCTGGAACTCCTGACCTCAATTGACCCACCTGCCTCTTCCTCCCAAAGTGCTGGGTTTACAAGGGGGAGCCACTGTGCCTGGCCTGGTAATTATCCAGTTATACTAACAGTTACATGAAACAGCATAGTGTTTTTCTGACATTTATGTACATATATATGTATATATTTTTTCTTTCTTTTTTTGGGGGGCGGGGGCAAGGTCTCACTTTGTACCCCAGGCTGGAATGCAGTAGTGTAAACATGACTCATTGCAGCCTCAATTTTCCAGACTCAAGTGATTCTCCCACTCAGCTTCCCGAGTAGCTGGGATTACAGATGTGTGCCACCACTAGGCTAATTTTTGTATTTTTTTGTAGAGACCAGATCTCACCATGTTGCCCAGGCTATTCTCAAACTCCTGAGCTCAAGCGATCAGCCCACTTCGGCCTCCCAAAGTATTGGGATTCCAGGCATAAGCCACACTGCTTCTGGTCCTGACATATATTTTAAAATAAGTTTTCGGCTGTGCACGGTGGCTCATGCGTGTAATCCCAACACTTTGGGAGGCCGAGGCAGATGGATCATCTGAGGTCGGGAGTTTGAGACCTGCCTGGCCAACTTGGTGAAACTCCATCTCTACTAAAAATACAGAAATTAGCTGGGCTTGGCGGCACCACTGCACTATAGCCTGGGTGACAGAGCGAGAGACTCCGTTTCAAAAAAAAAAAAAAGGTTTTAGATGAAAAATATAATTAGCATTAATTATTTTCAATAAATACCTATTAACATACTGCAGTATTGTTTGAGGGAAATTATAATAAAAACCTACTTGGGAAAAACAAAATCCAACATTCTTGATAGTTTAAAAGGCTGTGGTTAGATATTTTATTCTCAGTTGTCTAGCAATATTACATGAATGACTAGTACAAAATGACAGTTTCACAATAGGCTGATGGGTAAAGCTGTCAGCCAGCTCTTTCAGGTAAGAACCTTGCCTGGTAGCTGCATCTTGATTATCAACTTTGCTCATTTAGGAACAGTTTTTTTTTTTTTTTTTGAGTCTCGCTCTGTTGCCCAGGCTGGAGTGCAGTGGCACAATCTCAGCTCACTGCAACCTCCGCCTCTAGGGTTCAAGCCATTCTCCTGCCTCAGCCTACTGAATAGCTGGGACTACAGGCGCGTGCCATCACACCGGCTAATTTTTTGAAGTTTTAGTAGAGACGGAGTTTCACCATGTTAGCCAGGATGGTCTTGATCTTCTGACCTCATGATCCGCCCGCCTCGGCCTCCCAAAGTGCTGAATTACAGGCGTGAGCCACCGCACCCAGCCAGGAATTTTAATGCTTTTATCAGTTCATCCAGGTCTGATCTGGCTCTGACACATGAGCTGAACAGCATGTCTTACTTGACAAATCAAATTAGGGTCAGAAGTTTGCCTAATGAGTCCAGTTAAAATGCCAGGCTGCCCAAGGCACTAAAAATGCCCAGAAACCCACAACAACTCATTTCTCAGCTCTCTGTCCCCCAGTCTGGCCTGAACTACAAACTTAAGCAATATATTGAGGTAGCATTCTACACTGGAAAATGTGGTACATTTGAAAAACGATGAGTCACGATTCTATTTGACAGTCTTTCTCCCCTTGGTTTGTATGGCTGGCTGTCCGGTAAAGTACAGTACAGTAGCCACTGACTGCATGTGGCTTCCGAGTACCCAAAATGTGGCTAGTCTGAATTGAGATGTGCTGTAAGTGCAAAATGCATACCAGATTTTGAAGACTTAAATTAATAAGAATGTAAAATAATTCATTAATTTTTTATATTGATTACATGTTGAAATGACAATATTTGGATTTATTTGGGGATATATTAAATAAAATATATCATTAAAATTAATTTCACTCACTTCTTTTTACTTATTAAATGTAGCTACTAGAAAACTTAAAACCATATATGTGGTTCACTTATTTGTATTAGACAGCACTGATGTAAGGCTCCTGAAGTCTGCCTCTATTATCTCAGCAGCTCCTTGTGGTCTTATCCATTCTTTCCCTTTGCAGTAACTTAGATTTAGAAGTTAGAATAGCAGGTAGATTTAGGAGGTAGAATAGAAAGTTTTGAACCCTGTGGCCACCCTTCAAGTCAAAAGAATTAAATGCCCAGGAAGACAACAAAAGTCATAATGCGGCCAGGTATGGTGACTCACGCCTGTAATCTCAGCACTTTGGGAGGCCGAGGCGGGCAGATCACGAGGTCAGGAGTTCAAGACCAGCCTGGCCAACATGGTGAAACCCCGTCTCTACTAAAAATATAAAAATTAGCTGGGCATGGTGGCACACACCTGTAATCCCAGCTACTCAGGAGGATGAGGCAGCAGAATCGCTTGAACCTGAGAGGGTGAGATTGCAGTGAGCCGAGATGTGCACTCCAGCCTGGGCAACAGAACAAGACTCCGTCTCAAAAAAAAAAAAAAAAGTCTTAATGCAATTCTTCATCTCATTTGGATTTATTCTACAATATTGGAGGGGAAAAGGGAAAGGGGGCAGAAGAGTAATCTTCATATAAGTGTCTGCAGAGACAGAATGTGTGTGTATGAAGGATCAAAGAGGGCTATGAGAATTATTTTGGGGAGGAAACACACACACCCACAAGGAAATAGGACAAAGAGTGTGTTGTATTCCATCTCCACCCCTCTCCACCTCTCTAGGTTTTGATCTACTTTATTTTGGCTATACCAATTTTTCTCTTTTTTTCTCAGTGTACCAATTTACAACTTCCCTTGATAGAATGTGGCTCTTGAAAAGAAAAAAGGCCAGGCGCCGTGGCTCACGCCTGTAATCCCAACACTTTGGGAGGCTGAGGCGGGCAGATCACCTGAGGTCAGGAGTTTGAGACCAGCCTGGCCAACATGGTGAAACCCTGTCTCTACTAAAAATACAAAATTAGCCAGGCGTGGTGGCACATGCCTGTAATCCCAGTTGCTCAGGAGACTGAGGCAGGAGAATTGCTTGAACCCAGGAGGCAAAGGTAACAGTGAGCCGAGATGGCGCCATGGCACTCCAGCCTGGGCAACAAGAGCGAAACTCCATCTAAGAAAAAAAGAGAGAGAGAGAGAAGAAAGACTAACGGGAGATAAGGATGCAGGCAGGTGTAATAGGTGATAAGGATGGAGCAGCCTAGAAAGATGTTTAACTAAATTGAAAAAGACCTTAGGGATCACTCTGGTCCAGCTTCTACTCTAATCCATAACTCTCTTATATGTGGAATAAATGCTGCTGATATTGTTAAAACATTAATATTTATCCAAAATACCAAATATTTAACTGAGAAATGGGGGAAAGCTTTTGAAAATATGTTTTTCAACAGGGAAAAAACAAGAAGAAAAAACATGATGGCATTGTTTATGAAACTAAAGAAGTTCTCAATCCACCTCCCAAAGTAACAAATTGTTGCAAATCACTGTGGGTAAAATACAGTTTTCAGAAGGCATACATGACCCAACTTGTCAGCTCCCAGCCAGTTCCAGCAATGTCAAGGAACCCAGGTAAGATCTTATTTGGATTAAACTAAGATAAATAGTTTACTTAGCATGTGTTTTTCTTGATATTAAGACCATAAAATTGGACATTATATATATATATTTATTTATTTTATTATTATTATTTGTTTGAGATGGAGTCTCACTCTGTCGCCCAGGCTGGAGTGCAGTGGTGCGATCTCAGTTCTCTGCAACCTCTGGCTCCTGGGTTTAAGTGATTCTCCTGCCTCAGCCTCCCGTGTAGCTGGGATTGCAGGCGCCCGCCACCACGCCTGGCTAATTTTTTCATATTTTTAGTAGAGACAGGGTTTCACCATGTTGGCCAGGCTGGTCTTGAACCCCTGACCTCAACTGATCCCCCCTCATAGGCCTCCCAAAGTGCTAGAATTACAGGCGTGAGTCACTGCGCCTGAATCACATTAAGTATATTATTTAAATATGAACTATAAGAAAATCTATTCATCCCGGTTCTTAGGTGGCAAAAATATAAAAGTGACTTTGCTTCATGGTACTAAATCTCTTTGGTTTCTATTAGCCCTGAATCATTGCTGTGACGACCAATTAAGGTAATCCCAAATGGGCTAAAAATAGATCAAATTTATCTTTTAATAGAAATTAGTCTTTTTTTTTTTTTTTTTTTTTTTTTTTTGAGACGGAGTCTCGCTCTGTCGCCCAGGCTGGAGTGCAGTGGCCAGATCTCAGCTCACTGCAAGCTCCGCCTCCCGGGTTCATGCCATTCTCCTGCCTCAGCCTCCCGAGTAGCTGGGACTACAGGCGCCCGCCACCTCGCCCGGCTAGTTTTTTTTTTTGTATTTTTAGTAGAGACGGGGTTTCACCGTGTTAGCCAGGATGGTCTCGATCTCCTGACATCGTGATCCGCCCGTCTCGGCCTCCCAAAGTGCTGGGATTACAGGCTTGAGCCACCGCGCCCGGCTAGAAATTAGTCTTTAAATTGGACCTGATAGTGTCTGTATTGTTAAGGTAGGGAACATTCAGATTGGATTTCTTCTTGATTTTGCCACTAGAAGAGAGAACATGAAGGAAAGATAAATTTGAAATTTTACGTTGCAAAAATGTGATTCCTAAATGTCCCAGAATGCTGGAAAAGTAAAGTTTTATGTTTTGAAGGGCATTAAAGGGCAGTGTTAGGTAAATTTATGAGGTTTCAGACTCTTAGATAAAAAATGTGCTAGCTACCCGAGAGGGATTATGAACATTAACTTCAACCTAATATCTAATTTTAAAATAATTACATGCCTCCTGAGAAAGTGGAAATTTCAAGCATCCTGATAGTTGCTTGCCACCACACCAAATACGTTTTTTTGTTTTTGTTTTTGTTTTGTTTTGTTTTTTGAGACAGAATCTCACTTTGTCGCCCAGGTTGGAGTGCAATGGTACAGTCTCGGTTCACTGCAACCTCCGCCTCCCGGATTCAAGTGATTCTTCTGCCTCAGCCTCCCAAGTAGCTGGGATTACAGGCGTCCGACACTACGCTGGGCTAATTTTTATATTTTTAGTAGAACCGGGGGTTTCCACCATGTTGGCCAAGGCTGGACTCCTGACCTCAAGTGATCCGCCGGCCTCGGCCTCCCAAAGTGCTGGGATTACAGGCGTGAGCCACCGCGCCCAGCCTGGTATCCATTTTTTAGAAAGCACTGAATTGACTGAAATTTTGAATCTTCTTCTTTTTTTTTTTTTTTTTTTTGAGACGGAGTCTCGCTCTGTCGCCCAGGCTGGAGTGCAGTGGCGCGATCTCAGCTCACTGTAAGCTCCGCCTCCCGGGTTCACGCCATTCTCCTGCCTCAGCCTCCCAAGTAGCTGGGACTACAGGAACCCGCCACCACGCCAGGCTAGTTTTTGTATTTTTAGTAGAGACGGGGTTTCACCGTGTTAGCCAGGATGGTCTCGATCTCCTGACCTCGTGATCCGCCCGCCTTGGCCTCCCAAAGTGCTGGGATTACAGGCTTGAGCCACCACGCCCCGCCCGAATCTTCATTTGTTAATTCCGTTGTCAACAATTATTCCCCAAAGTCTGAGATTGTGTCACCTATGATGAACACGTTCTAGGAACTTGTATTTATTTATTTTTGCATTTTATTTATTTATTTTTTTGAGACGGAGTCTCGCTCTGTCGCCCAGGCTGGAGTGCAGTGGCGCGATCTCGGCTCACTGCAAGCTCCTCCTCCCGGGTTTACGCCATTCTCCTGCCTCAGCCTCCCGAGTAGCTGGGACTACAGGCGCCTGCCACCTCGCCCGTCTAGTTTTTTGTATTTTTTAGTAGAGACGGGGTTTCACCAGGTTAGCCAGGATGGTCTCGATCTCCTGACCTCGTGATCCGCCCGTCTCGGCCTCCCAAAGTGCTGGGATTACAGGCTTGAACCACCGCGCCCGGCCACTTGTATTTATTTTTAAGACGTAATTCACTTAACATAAAGTTCACCCTTTTAAAGTACACAGTACAGAGGGTTTTAGTATACTCACCAAGTTGTGCAATCGTCGCCACTATTCTAAGATTTTATATTTTATTGTAAACCCTTTCCAGTATGTTTTCACACTCCACCTCCTGATCCTCAGATTCCTTGTGAAGCTGATCGCTGTCTTCCGAGGTGTTCTGTGAGCGTTGCTACTTTTGCCTCAAATGCTTTTCTAATTACAGTTTCACTCCAAAAGAAGACGCAGGTGAAGAGTTACTAACGCTGCTGCCCTTGATTTATAGAGTAACAACCCACTAGCTAAAGTACATGCTTGTTTTCATACCTAGAACTCTCGTTTTACCATACGCGAGTTATATGTCAAATCTTATTAGTGACTGGTAGTCTGGTGAGCCACCAATGTGCTTTCAATGCCTCCCAAACAATTAGAAACCAGAGATCTCCCAATAAAGAGATGCCTCCCATGTCCTTCCACTTCTGGCCCAGGAGACCTAGGTTGCCTTTCTGTTCAGGCAGCAGCGCATTTCTCCCCTTCATCTTTATGATTCCACTGAAGAAATGAGGGATGTGCGGAATGAGGGGGAGCGAACTTGTTATTACGGCGTCGAGAACGCCAGACAGAGTAACCAAGGACGAATAGAATAACGCTAGTGCCCGTAATTCGGTACCGCGCCTTCCTGACTCCAGCTCCCGCCAGTAGCCCGAGGCGAGCTACGCGCGCGCCGCCGTCGGCCGCGCCACCATGCGCCTTCCCCATTGGCCACAGCTGGCCCACGTGACCTCTATCGCCTAACCTGCTCGTCCGCGCGCGCTTTTTCCTTCACAGAAAGCGGAGGGCGGGAGTGGGGATCTCACGGGTGCGCGAGGTCGCTCGGAGGACCTGGGGGCGCTCTCTGGCGGGGAGCCTGAGACAATGCCTGAGTACTGTCCAGAGGAAAACTCTTACTGAGGAAGCGAAAGATTGAGGAGGTCCACCTCTCCCCTCAGTGGCTTCTCTCCGGGGCTGTGACACAGACAGACTGAAAATGGAAATCACAGGCTTTCATTGGCAGGAATGTGACTCGCTGAAGCCAAGATTTATCTCTTTGGGGGCGCTCTACACATACAAACCTAACTCTTCGGGGGGAAAATACATAATTTTTGTCTGGGGAATTCAAAGCCACTTTTTCTTAGAAGAGTTGAGCGTCGTGGGAAATCCGGAGCAACCATCCTGATACACATCATTTAAGGGAAATTAGAAACTCCTAGGGAAACAAAGATGAGTAAAAGCAAAAGGAGGCCCTGCGCACCATTGCTGTGCGGGAATGGAATGATTTAACAAGGGCCAGAAGTGTAATAATTACGGAAAGGAAAGGACTAAATAAATGTGTGTGCATGTGTGTGTAAGTAGTATAAATGGGAAATATAATTGTAGAATTCAGTAGAGTTCAATTTAACTTATTTTTCTCTTTAAGAGTGCTTGGATGCTTTGCTTACTTTTGCTTTTTTAAATTTTTTGCTTCGAAGGCTTACCAACCCTTCCTCCTCTAGATAAACATTTTCTTTTTTAATTCGTTCATTCCAGAAATACTAGGACCTACTATATTCCAGGCACTGTGCTAGGTACTGAGATGACAATGATAAATAAAAACAGTACCAGTTCCTTCAATCATGGAGCATATGGTCTGGTAAAGGAAGCAGACAGTAGTTAATTGCACGTATCAATGTTAAATACAATGTGGTAAGTGCTAAGGAGAGGTCTAGATGCCATAATGGGGGATTTGACCTAGCAGGGAGATCAAAGAAGGCTTGCCTCAAGATGCAACCCCTGACATGAGACCTGAAGGGGTTAAGGGGGATGGAGGTTGCAGACAGAGGGAGCAGCTTGCACAAGGGAGCACTGGGAGCCTCTCCCCTTCCAATGACTGCCCACCTCACCCATTTCCACTATACATACATTCATCTTGCCCCTCAGTTCTCAGAAGACATTTGTTCTCTTAATTCCAAGTTCTTAGGGAGTGCCTGGTTGTAACCTACAATGATTGTTAAAGACAGTGTTACCCAATAGGTAAGTATACATATCTAATATATCAATATACATTTAATATACAATACATATTAATATACAGTCTAATATGCATTATCTGTTGTTTTGTATAAGAAAAATATACAATGACTGTAACAAATCGTAGGATATGATATATCCCAATAGAACCAAAAGTGCTATAGACAAAGTAGTGAGAGATCACATGATTTTGGAAGACTCAAAAAAGACATCTTAGCGAAAGTAATTTTCAAAAATCATTGAGGTAAGATTTGGTCAGATAAAGATACAATTTAGTTAGAGCATAAGGTTCTAAAAGAATAGTAAGGAGGTTGGACCAGTCGGTTGAAATACATTCCAAGGGCCTTGAAAAACAGTCTAAAGAGTTTGTAGAAAACAAACTAGTGCAGTGGCTTGCCTCTGAAATCCCAGCTACTCCAGAGGCTGAGACGGGAGGATTGCTTGAGCCCAGGAGTTTGAGATCAGCCTGGGCAATGTAGCAAAACACACTGTCTAAAATATTTTTATAAGTCTGTAGAAACTAAAAAGTTCTATTTAAGTTTTAAGAACTTTCCTGAGATACTTTTTCTCCCCTAATATTTGTCTTGGAAATTTTAAATCTACAGAAAAGTGGCAAAATTAACTATATGGTTATTCATAAACCCTTCCCACAGATTAGTCAGTTTTGTTTTGTTTTGCTTTTTTTGAGACAGGGTCTTACTCAGTTGCTCAGACTGAAGTGCAGTAGTGCAATCACAGCTCATGGCAGCCTGGAACTCCTGGGCTCAAGTGGTCTTCCTGCCTCAGCCTCCCAAGTAGCTGGGACCATAGGCATGCATCACTGGGCCCAGCTAATTTTTTGTTTTTTATAGAGATAGCATCTCACTTTGTTGCCCAGACTCATCTTAACTCCTGGGCTCAAGTGATCCTGCCTTGTCATCCCAAAATGTTGGGATTACAGACATCAGCCACACCTGGCCTTGTTGGTTTTTGTTGTTGTTGTTGTTGTTGTTGTTGTTTAATTTTGCCCCATTTGCTTTATTCTAAGAACAAGGATATTTTTCTGCATAACCACAATATGACACTTGCGAGGTACTTTTTTTTGAGACAGAGTCTCTATCTGTTGCTCAAGCTGGAGCACAGTTGCACAATCTCAGCTCGCTGCAACCTCCACCTCCCGGGTTCAAGGGATCCTCTTGCCTCAACCTTCCCAGTAGCTGGGATTACAGGCACACACCACCATGTCCAGCTAATTTTTTTGTATTTTTAGTAGAGATGGGGTTTCACCATGTTGGCCAGGCTGTTCTCAAACTCCAGACCTCAGGTGATCTACCCGCCTTGGACTCCCAAAGTGCTGGAATTACAGGTGTGAGTCACCGCGCCTGGCCCTGAGATACTTCTAAATTCAAATTTTGAATAAGTATTAATTAATAAGTGACTTACCGATTTTAATTTCATACCACATTGTAAGTGCTATATGTTTCTTAAAAATATATTTTCGTGGCTAGAAAAATAAAAAATATGAAAAGGCATACAGCAAAGACTGTCTCTTTCATTCTTGTCCCCCATCTGCTCAGTTCTCACTCCCCTAGTTCCCTATCTTAGGCAACTATTGTTCTTAGATTCTCAGGTATCTTTCCAGAATTTCTTTATGCAAACATGGACAATTGTGAATATGGATTTTTGTTCCTATTTTTGGATGAAAAGTATCGTATTAAACACACAATTCTTACTTGCTTTGTCACTTAATATGATTTGGAGATCCTTCTGCATTAATGCTTAAATAACTTCCTCATTGTTTTTTTACAGTGGCATAGTATTCCATTGTGTGGATATACCATAATTTATTTAAACTGTTCCCTATTGACTTACACTTGGGCTGTTTCCAATTACTTAATATTGAAACCAATGTTGTAACAGATAACCTTAAACATATTTCTGTTTGTAAAATTCAATAGATAGCATTGCTCCCTACACAGGTTGTACCAATCTAAACTCCCACCAGCAATTGTGAGAGTATCTCTAAGCTTTTACAACAGTGGCTGACATATTGTAAGTGCTATATAAGTGTTTGCTTAAAAACTAGATTTTCTTGTTTAGAAAAATAAATAAATGAAAAGATGTACAGTGAAAAGCCTAGCCCTAAACCCACCTACTTAGGAGCTTACCCTTGGGCTGAGGTGAATCAATGCATTGAGACCCTGGCTCTTTCTTCCCACACTATCTTCTCCCTCCCACTCTTGACTCTGTTGTAGGGTCTTGGAGATTTGGGGACCATTGTTGATCAAAGGCCAAATATTTCACCTGGTTCTAAACCAAGAGCTTTAAATATATGAATGTGCATTATTGTTGCTGTTTTACAACTTTAAATGACAGGAGAGCTGACTTCAAGACAAATGGAAAGGTAGTGCTGGTTTTAGATAAAGTTACCGAGTAGCTGGCCTTTTTCATCCAACTCTAACCTAATCAACAAATATCTATGGAGTACTTCCTATGTATAGGGCACTGAGCTAGGTCTTAGAGTTATGAAATAGATACATGCCCTCTAACTATTGTTTAGACAGGCACAAAATATAAATAATCACTATGTCAAGTTTCAACATGCAAAATACACCTCTTGCTTTTGGCACACTCACTGCTTTCCTTCCTGTCTCCTTCCTCCTCTGCCTCTTTGCCTACCTGACTGCCCTGATCACTGAGCTGCCCGAGGCTTGTTGGTTTCCTTGTAGCTCCTTCATTTCTCCCAGTGTCCATTATTGAAACTTACCCAACTTGTATTTCACTTTCCTGATGCAGATATTAGAGTTTGTATTTCTCAAGTGATAGTTATGATTAGTTAGTTATTCTGTTAAACTAATAGTTACAAATCAATATGCTTTTGATTGGCACAGGCAGGCCTAGCCCATTTGGAAGTAGGTGAAATTTGTTCAGTCTTCCCAGTTGATTCCTGTGTGAGCACCTTCTCTCCTGGGTGAGCTCTCGACCCTCATTGATATCCTCACTTTTTTTTCAGGTGATTGTCAACTAATCATTAGGGTGTTATTTCAAAATGGTTTGAAGTGAGGATCTCAGGAGTATGTGTTATGTTTCAAGATACAATTTTATAGAAAACTGAAATGACAGGCAATAGGGTTGCAATTTTGATCAGAAGGCTGTAAGCCACCGATTTAGGGACTTACCCTTGGCTGAAGTGAATTAATGCCCTGGCCCTCCCTGCCCCACACTATCTTCCCTCTGCCACTCTTTACTCTATCATAGGGTCCTGGAGTTTTGGGGACCATTACTGTCAGAGATCTTCGAACCCAGCTGGCAGCTGTGGCTCAGTGGCCTCTAGAGAAGAGTGGGAGTGTAATGGTGGAAGTGAGTGGGTACTCTCCAGTGCTCTTAGGCACTCTTCCCTTTGTCTTCTCCCAGTCAGCTTGCAGCCTGGCTGCGCATGGTGAAAGGTGATTTTTTTTTTTCAATCTCTATCACTCTGTGTAGGTGGCTGCCTTTTCCACTCAGCAGAAGTGGTTCTCACTAGTTGCCCAATGTGTTTAAAAGTGTGGATTTGTATAATGATGCTGTATATTTGTTGCATTAATTTTTTTTTTTTTTTTTTTTTGAGACGGAGTCTCGCTCTGTCGCCCAGGCTGGAGTGCAGTGGCTGGATCTCAGCTCACTGCAAGCTCCGCCTCCCGGGTTTACACCATTCTGCCATTCTCCTGCCTCAGCCTCCCGAGTAGCTGGAACCATAGGCGCCCGCCACCTCGCCCGGCTAGTTTTTTGTATTTTTTAGTAGAGACGGGGTTTCACCGTGTTAGCCAGGATGGTCTTGATCTCCTGACCTCGTGATCCGCCTGTCTCGGCCTCCCAAAGTGCTGGGATTACAGGCTTGAGCCACCGCGCCCGGCCTGTTGCATTAATTTTAAAATCAAAGCAACTCAGGTTCACGGAAACAGATCAACTAGTACAGAGAGCATATGGTGAAAAGGGACTTGGACCAGTGCCTGGCACATAGAAAGCCCTCTATTTGTTGAATGAATGAATGAATACAAAGTCAGTATCCAGCCTGTCCTTTACACCTCCACCCCATCCCACCATTCCTTTACTAGAAGTGAAATTCCTTAATTGGTCATGTTTTCCGGTTTTCTAGATCCATGATTCTTATCCCTGGGTGCGTGTTAGAATCATCTGGGGAGCTTAAAAAACAAACAACAACAACAACAAAAAACCTATGTGTAGTCTCATTCCCAGACTAACAAAATTACTTTTTAAGCCTCCAAGCTGATTGTCTTGTGCAGCCAGCATTCTGAACCAGTGTTCTAAATAATGTGCCTTTACATTTATTCCTCTCTTTCTTTTTTCTTTTCTTTTCTTTACTTTCTTTTTTTTTTTTTTGAAACAGGATCTCACTGTGTCTCCCTGGCTAGAGTGCATTAGTGCAATCTCAGCTCACTGCAGCCTTGACCTCCTGGGCTCAAGTGATCCTCCCACCTCAGCCTCCCGAGTAGCTGGGACTGCAGGCATGCACCACCATGCCTGGCTAAGTTTTTGATTTTTTTTTTTTTTTTTTTTTTAGAGATGAAGTCTCACTATGTTGCCCAGGCTAGTCTGAAACTCCTGGGCTCAAGTGATCCTCCTGCCACTGTTTCCCGAAGTGCTGGGATTGCAGGAGTGAGCCACCATGCCTGGCCTGCTATCTCTTGGTTAATCAAATTCATATCATCCATTGACTCCTTGACATGACAGATGAGGTTTAGCTCATACCGCACCCTCCTTTTTCTCATATTTGATGTTAAATTATTATTATTATTTTGAGACGAAGTCTTGCTCTGTTGCCCAGGCTGGAGTGCCGTGGCGCAATCTTGGTTCACTGCAACCTCTGCCTCCCTGGTTCAAGCGATTTTCCTGCCTCAGCCTCCCGAGTAGCTGGGATTATAGGTGCCCACCACCACGCCGGCTAATTTTTGTATTTTTAGTAGAGATGGGGTTTCACCATGTTGGCCAGGCTGGTCTCGAACTCCTGACCTCAGGTGATCTGCCCGCCTTGGTCTCCCAAAGTGCTGGGATAACAGGCGCAAGCCACTGTGCCTGGCCGTTAAATTATTTTAATACTTCTTTCTGTTGTCTTCATAAACTTAAATAATTTGCACTCCTATTTCTTATTCGATCCATTTTCAGCAATATCACATGAACTCTTATTTTGTAAGATGAAGACACTAACTTCCATGTCTTCTCACCCAGTCTTCTGGAGCCTGCTATTTGCTCCCTATATTTTTTAATTCTTACATTTTTGAAGTTGTTAACATTTGCATTCTGACCTCCAGCCACAATCAGCTCTTCCATGCTATCCATAAGTTGTTTCTTAAAGTTACAAACCAATAAACTTGGTTTACATTATAGTATCTATATAGTGTCTATTACCAGGTCTAATGATAGTAGCTGACATTTATATAATACAGGATTTATTGTACAGTAAGTACTTTATGAACATCATTGTTTAATTGTCATAATGATCAGAAGGTCCCTTTTTAAAAATGGGGAAACTGAGGCACGGAGAAGTTGAGGCTTATCTAAGAACAGGAAGTCAGAAAGTGGTTGAGACAGAACTTGCACCATTTTCTACAGAAGGATAGCATTAATTTTTTTTCTTTAGGTACAAGTTTAGGACCCTTGCCAGATGAAAAGATAATGCACATCAAGGTCAAATACATATTTTTCTCTTCTCTGTTTTGGGGAGGAATAAGGGTGGTCTTTGGGTCTTGTCAGTTTTCTTTTTTCCATTTCTGTTTATTTCTTCTTTTTAGAGATAGGGTCTGGGTCTTTGTCTGTTGTCCAGGCAGGAGTGCAGTCGCGCGATCATAGCTCACTGCAGCCCCCAGCTCCTGGGCTCAAGCGATCCCCCCACTTCAGCCTTCTGAGTAGTTAGGACCACAGGTGCACTCCATCACACCTGGCTATTTTTCTTTCTTTCTTTTTTTTTTTTTTTGTTAGAGACAGGGTCTTGGTCTATATTGCCCAGGCTGGTTTCAAATTCTTGGGCTCAAGTGATGCTCCTGCCTCAGCTTCCCAAAGTGCTGGGATTACAGACATGAGCCACCCTGCCCTGCCACTTTTTAAATTTCTGGTAGTGACTAACTTCAAACACTTCAGGATCTCTTTCCTTCTTAGCAGATGGACCAGTCTCCTGTTTCATATACAAAATTGATGTCATCAAGGGTAAATACCTGAATCTTCCTCACTTCTTCCAGACTTCCTTAAATGAGCATCATATCTTATCTCCTGTCCTGTCTCAAAGGAAGGAGGAACCCTCCTCCTGTTTAAAACTAATCCTCATATTTGCATTCACATTCCTCCTTAACTTCTGGGACTTCACCTCAACAATTTGCCCTACTGTATCTCCCATTTTCTGTTGCTCCTGATCTAATTCCTCTCCTCAATCTGCAAACCTGCTCAAGACTCAACTAAGAAAGTTCCTGCAACACACCTCCTCCTCAGCTACTGCCAATTCTCTCATTCCTTCATCAGGACACTTTAGAAGAGCAGTCTACACATATTGATGCCAAGTCCTGTTTGGTAACTCAAATTCATGCTCACTGTCATGAAAATTTCCATTCATCCCTACTGCAAGACCAGTTCTCTTTTCTGATACTTAGAGCCTGGGTTATACCAGCAATTCTTTTTGTTTTATTTTATTTATTTATTTATTTATTTATTTATTTATTTATTTATTTATTTTTGAGACACAGTCTAACTATGTTGCCAAGGCTGCAGTGCAGTTGGTGCGATCTCAGTTCACTGTAGCCTCCACCTCCCAGGTTCAAGCAATTCTTCTACCTCAGCACCCCTTAGTAGCTGGGATTACAGGCACATGCTACCATGCCTGACTAATTTTTGTATTTTTAGTAGAGACGAGGTTTCACCATGTTGGCCAGGCTGGTCTCGAACTCCTGACCTCAGATGATCCATCTGCCTCAGCCTCTCAAAGTGCTGGGATTACAAGCGTGAGCCACCACGCCTGGCCAGCAATTCTTTTTAAAGGATCAGTTTGTCCTTGGCAAGAGACTTTGAGCCTTCCTGAGACTGATTTGTAGGCCTGCTAAATTTAAGCAAATTCTTTTGAAATTATTATTCAGGACAAAGATTGTTAAGAATTAAACTTTTAACTGTAATAAGTTTGATTATGAAAGGACATGCCTTTTGAGATGGTGCCATAACTATTGATTTTGTACTTGAAATATTTGCAACTTCAAAGCGATTGAATTTAAAGCACTAGCTAATGCTCTAAAATCCTCATAAAAGAAACCACTTTCCTCAACTAAAAGAAGAGGTCACTTTGAGTTTGACATGAAGCCTTCAGTTCTGGTGAGGTGGTTTGTCTCTGAGAAAGGGAGACATATATTTTCCAATCTTCAGCAGATGGCCCAGAATGTGGAGAGGCCAAGACTTCCAGTACTTTCAACCTCATTTTTTTCCACATTGTGTCAACATTCCAAAGGTAATGTTCAAATACTTTCTTGAAATTCCTTTTAACAGTCTGGGACTTGGGGGTGGTGGCTACCAGCAGTGAAGACTCTATGTCCTGGAATGACTTTACCTTGAGAAAAATCACCTAAAATTATGCCTAGTTATACAGATAAAGTGCTGCCAGGTTTAACACGTAGGAATATCTTTTTGGAAGGAAGTATAAAACAATCCCTTCAGTTTAAACTTCAGCCACATTTTAATTTGCTTCATATTTGGACTATAAGCTTCCTATATGATATTTTATTGTTTTCCGGACTTTCTCATTTCCTTTCCTCCTCTCATCCATGTGATTTGTAATTATTACATCCTCAAACTTCCCCAGGTTCTAAACCATACAATCACTTCCACCAAGTCTCCCTTTCCACTGGGAACTTCCCTTTGAGAGTAGTTCTCTTACTCCAATCTGGTTACTCTCTAGGCACATTGCACCATTGAGATCCTGGGACTTCCGTACGCATAGTTGGACCCACCTTTTGTTAAATCTTGTGGCTTTTTCTTTCTTAACTTAGTCTTACTCTATTTATTGTGTTTTACTGGAATACTTCCTCAAGAGAATTCCTAACAAATGGCGTATGGGAGAAAAATTCCTGAGTCCTTGCATGTGTGCAAATGTCTTCATTCAATTCTCACATGTTTTTTATTTTTATTTTTATGTTTTTAGAGACAAGATCTCACCCTGTTTCCCAGGCTGGAGTGCAGTGAAGTGATCTTTAGCTTGAAAACCTATCCTTCTGTCTCAGCCTCTTGAGTATCAAGGACTGCAGGCTCATGCCACTACATATGACTAATTTTTAAATTTTTTGTACCGATCGGAGTCTCACTATATTGCCCAGACTGGTCTCAAAATCCTGGGCTCAAGCAGCCCACTCATCTCAGACTCTCAAAGTGTTGGGATTACGGTGAGCCACTGTGCCTGGCCCCACCTCTCACATATTATTGACAGTTTAGCTGGGCATAGAATTCTAGATTGAAAATAATTTTTTATAAAACCTTTGAGGGCATTAAAAAATTTCTCCCACTATTTTCTAGTATCCATTGTTGTCGATGGGAAGTCTGTTGCCGAATGAATTCCTGTTTCTCCTCAAATGCTTTAAAGAGTCTCCTTATATTTATCCTTGGTGTTTTGAAATTTCAATATGTTCAAAGGGTGAGGTTTTTATTTCCCCATTTGCTGTCCTGAGAACTCGGTAGGATTTTCTAATATGAATATTTGTGCCCTTTAGGTCTGGGAAGCTGTTTTGCGTTGTTGGTTTATTTCCTCCTGTTTCACTCTTCCTGGAATTCCTATTAATCAGATGCCGGTCCTTCCATGTTGTTCCTCTGTATTGCCTATCTTTTCTCTCATGTTTTTCAACTTCTGATTTTTTTTTTTTTTCACTGAGATTTCCTTGACTTAACTTTTTTCAGGCTATCAATTGTATTTTTAATTTTGGCAATCATATTTTTGAAATCTGAAAGATTTTGCTCTAGGAATCTTCTTTTTTCATAGCATTCTCTTTTGTTTTATGAACGTAATATTGTCTTAAGTCTCTCTCTAAACAGGCCAGGTGCAGTGGCTCATGCCTGTAATCCCAGCACTTTGGGAGGCCAAGATAAGAGGATCGCTTGAACCCAGGATTTCAAGAGTCTCTTTTTTTTTTTTTTTTGAGACGGAGTCTCGCTCTGTCACGAGGCTGGAATGCAGTGGCACGATCTCGGCTCACTGCAACCTCTGCCTCCCAGGTTCAAGCGATTCCTCTGCCTCAGCCTTCCTAGTAGCTAGGACTATAGGCACGCACCACCACACCCAGGTAAATTTTGCATTTTTCGTAGAGACGGGATTTCACCATGTTAGCCATGATGGTCTGGATTTCTTGACCTCGTGATCCGCCCGCCTTGGCCTCCCAAAGTGCTAGGATGACAGGCGTGAACCACCGTGACCGGCCTATTTTTTTATTTTTGTTTTTAGTTTTGAGACGGAGTCTTGCTCTGTCACCCAGGCTGGAGTGCAGTGGTGGGATCTCAGCTCACTGCAACCTCCACCTGCTGGGTTCAAGCGATTCTCCTGCCTTAGCCTCCCGAGTAGCTAGGATTACAGGTGCACTCCTGGCTAGTTTTTCTGGTTTGGTTTTTTGTTTTTTTTCTGAGACGGAGTCTCGCTCTTTTTGCCCGGGCTGGAGTGCAATGGCGCGACTCGGCTCACCGCAACCTCTGCCTCCCGGGTTCAAGCGATTCTCCTGCCTCAGCCTCCTGAGTAGCTGGGATTACAGGCATGCGCCACCATGCCTGGCTAATTTTGTATTTTTAGTAGAGACAGGGTTTCTCCATGTTGGTCAGGCTGGTCTTGAACTCCCAACCTCAGGTGATTCACCCACCTCGGCCTCCCAAAGTGCTGGGATTACAGGTGTGAGCCACCGCACCCAGCAATTTTTCTGTTTTTAGTAGAGATGGGGTTTCACCATGTTGGCCAGGCTGGTCTCGAACTCCTGACCTCAGGCGATCCTCCCGCCTTGGCCTCCCAAAGTGCGGGGACTACAGGCATAAGCCACTGAGCCTGGCTCCACTCTTATTTTTAAAAACCTCTCTAAACACATACATTAGAATTTGCAAACATTATTTTCTGTTCACTGAATTATGTGTTTTCTTCAGGATTACCGTTTTGTTTATCTGGTATTTATTTTTTTGGCAAGGTCTTACTCTGTTACCCAGGCTGGAGAGCAGTGGCAAGATCTTGGCTCAGTGCAACCTCAACATCTTGGGCTCAAATGACCTTCTCACCTCGGCCTCTGAGTAGGTGGGACTACAGACACACATCACCATGTCTGGCTAATTTTTTGTTTGTTTGTTTTTATTTTGTAGAGATGGGGTCTCAGTATGTTACCCAGGTTGCTTTTGAACTCTTGGCCTCAAGTGATCCTCCTGCCTTCGCCTCCCAAAGTGCTCGGGTTACAGGCATGAGCCACCTTGCAGGTAATTCTTTGTTATTTTAGTGAAAGATACAGTGGGTAGCTAGTGTGGGTTTTTTCTGCTGTTATGTGAGAACTGTTCCCCCAGGTGGGTAGTAATAACTAACATTTATACAGTGTTTACCTGCGTTCTAGGCACTGTTCTGTGTAAGTTAAATATATTAACTTATTAAGTCATCTCAACAACTCCTCTATGAGGTAGTTACTATGGTCTTTTCTTTTCTTTTTTTTTTTTTGAGATGGAGTTTCACTCTTGTTGCCCAGGCTGGAGTGCAGTGGTGGGATCTTGACTCACCGCAACCTCTACCTCCTGGGTTCAAGCAATTCTCCTGCGTCAGCTTCCCAAGTAGCTGGGATTACAGGTGCGTGCCACAATGCCTGGCTAATTTTTGTATTTTTAGTACAGACGGGGTTTCCCTATGTTGGCCAGGCTGGTCTCAAACTCCTGACCTCCGGTGATCCACCCACCTTGGCATCCCAAAGTTTTGGGATTACAGGCATTAAGCCACTGTGCCTGGCCATGGTATTTCATTAAGTTTACTATTCCATCAATTGTAAGATGAACCATTATTTTGTTTACTACTAAAAAGGTAAATAATGCTGTTGAAGTATGATGTGCCTTTATAAGGTTATAAGACACATACTGATTATGCATGTATCAAAAATCTTAGAATGAATGAAATAATACATTACTATTGCCGTTTTACAAATGAAGAAACTGAGGCATGGACAGAATGGATAACTTGTGGCAGGTTACATAGTTAATATGTGGCAGATTTTATATTTGAACCCAAGTTTTCTGGCTTCAAAATTCTACCACTATAGCTGAGTGCCTCTCCAGGACTCTCTCTAATGGAGGCTCAAATAGTGCATAGGAGGGTTTTGAGTTGTCTGGGATTTAGGGAGATGAGTTAGTTTCTAGCTCCACGTCCCCAAATGCCAGAACAAAGAGACCTTTAATTTGAGGCGCCAACATCCATAAAGAAGCTTCTGCTTTCACCACAGGGTTTGACCTCTTCCATTAAAGAATAGCCTGGATTCCTTCCTTCCTTCCTTCCTTCCTTCCTTCCTTCCTTCCTTCCTTCCTTCCTTCCTTCCTTCCTTCCGTTCTTCCTTCCTTCCTTGCTTCCTTCGTTCCTTTTCTTTTTCTTTCTTCTTGCCTTCTTCCTTTTTTCTTTCTTCCTGTCTTTCCCTTCCTCCCCCTTCCTCTTTCTTTCTTTCTCCCTTCCTCTCTTCCTCCCTTCCTCCCTTCCTCTCTTCCTCTCTCTCTTTCTCTCTTTCTGCCTTCCTGCCTTCCTTCTTTCTTTCTCTCCTTCTCTCTTTATTCTCTTTCTTCTTCTTCTTCTTTTATTTTGAATTTCACTCTAGTTGCCCAGGCTGGAGTGCAATGGCTCATTCTCGGCTCACCGCAACCTCTGCCTCCTGGGTTCAAGCTATTCTCCTGCCTCAGCCTCCCGAGTAGCTGGGATTATAGGCATGGACCACCACGCCCGGCTGATTTTGTATTTTTAGTAGAGACAGGGGTTTTCCATGTTGGTCAGGCTGGTCTCGAACTCCCGACCTCAAGTGATACACCCGCCTTGGCCCCCCAAAGTGCTGGGATTACAGGCATGAGCCACTGCGTGCCCCCTCACCGCCCCCCCGCCTGCCTGCTTGCTTTCTTCTTTCTTTTCTTTTCTTTTCTTTCCTTTCTCTTTCTTTCTTTCTTTCTTTCTTTCTTTCTTTCTTTCTTTCTTTCTTTCTTTCTTTCTTTCTTTCTTTCTTTCTTTCTTTCTTTTTTCTCCTCTCTTTCTCTCTGTCTCTTTCTTTCTCTCTTTCTCTTTCTTCTTTCTTTCTTTCCTTTTCTTTTCTCTCTCTCTCTGTCTCTCTCTCCTTCCTTCCTTCCTTCTTTCCTTTCTTCCTTCCAGACGGGGTCTTGCTCTGTCACCCAGGCTAGAATGTAGTGGCACAGTTATGGCTCACTGCAGCCTCAAACTTCTAGACTCAAGTGATCTTCCCACCTCAGCCTCCTGAGTAGCTGAGACTACAGGCACACACCACCACACCTGGCTACTTTTTTGTATTTTTTCTAGAGACACGGTTTCGCCATGTTGCCCAGGCTGGCCCCAGACTCCTGGCCTCAAGTGATCCACCCACTTCAACTTCTCAAAGTGCTAGGGTTACAGGCCTGAGCTACCTTGCCTGGTCTGAATTCTCTTTTCTTTTGTTTTATTTGCCTGAACTCTGTGCTGGGTACAGTGAGCTGGGGGCACCAAGTGGTGCAGTTGGTCCCCATCAGACTTCCAGTCAAGGGTGCGTCTCCCTCTTCCAGTCTCTGGGTCTTGGCGGAGTAGATGGGCTTCCAAGTGTCAGGAGCCCCTGTGGTGCGTTCTCTGTGCTTTCTCTCCTGGTTTGTTTATCTGCAGCTTGTCTCGTCTGCTTTCTGCCTTCCAGAAACACATATAGGTCTCTCATCTGTTGTTTGACCTGCCTCCCATTCTCTTCGGTGTTCTGACCTTGTTCTTTTTCATACTTTCATTTTGGTGAGGTCTTGGGGGAGATTAGGAGAGATGGAGAAACCAATGCTTGTCCTCAGTCTTGAACCAGAAGCCCCTGGATCCCTATTTTTAGTGAACAAAATCAGGAGTGTAAATGGATGACCACCATGTGAGAAAATAAAATATTAACATTATGCCTGGCAGTGGAAAGGCACTTATAAATCTTCACAGCATGTTTGCTCCAAAGCTTTCCTAAATGCAACTGAAGAGACAGGTGGTGGGAGGTCCTGACATAGGATTCGCAACATATGATAATATTTTTTAAAGTTCCAACACATTGAGGCTGATTATTTCCTTTACAAAGGATTTTTTTTTTTTTTTTTTTGAAACATGGTCTTTGTCACCTAGGCTGGGGTGCAGTGGCATGATCATGGGTCACTGCAGCCTCGACCTCCCATGCTCAAGGAATCCTCTCACCTTAGCTTCCCAAGTAGCTGGGACTACAGGCACTACCATGCCCAGCTAATCAAAACAATTTTTTTTTTTTTTTGTAGAAACAGGCTCTCCCTATGTTGCCTAGGCTTGTCCTGAACTCCTGGGCTCAAGGGATCCTCCCACCCCAGCCTCCCAAAATGCTGCAAAGCACCTGGCCTACAAACATTTTTTTTTTCTTTTTTGAGAAAAGATTAACCAAGGCCAGGCATGGTGGCTCACTCCTGTAATCTCAGTACTGTGAGAGGCTGACGAGGGAGGATCACTTGAGCCAGGAGTTCTAGACCAGCCTGGGCAACATGGTAAGACTGTCTGTACAAAAAATAAAACATTAGCTGGGCATGGTGGTACATGCCTGTAGTCCCAGCTACTTGGGAGGCTGAGGTGGGAGGATTGCTTGAGCCTGAGAGATTGCAGTGAGCTGTGATTGTGCCATTGCAACAGAGAGAAGTAGAGAGAAGCAATAGAGAGAGACCCTGTATTTAAAAAAAAAAAAAAAAAAAGGCTGGGTATGGTGGCTCACACCTGTAATCCAAGCACTTTGGGAACCCGAGGCAGGCGGAACACCTGAGGTCAGGAATTTGAAACCAGCCTGGCCAACATAGTGAAAGCCTGTTTCTACTAAAAATACAAAAATTAGCCCGGCGTGGTGGTGGGCTCCTGTAATCCCAGCTACTTGGGAGGCTGAGGCAGGAGAATCACTTGAACCCAGGAGGTGGAGGTTGCAGTGAGCCAAGATCGCACCATGGCACTTCAGCCTGGGCAACAGAGCAATACTCAATACCCCGTCTCAAAAAAAAAAAAAAAAAAAAAGATTAACCAGCTGGGCTTGGTAGTGGGGCTTGTTAAAGTCCCAGCTATTTGTCCTTGGGTCAGGTGTTCACCTCTGATCCAATCTGCTTTGGCCTGGGGTTGTGGTGGGAACATGTAGGAAGGAACCTGATTGCTTAGGCAACAGAATAGATTCTCCTGGAGGGAGAATCTTTATCTAGGAGCAATAGGCTATACCTTTAATACAAGGGCCTGAAGTTGTGTTTTAGGATTCTGAATCATCAGTATTATCACACACTTCGGACGCGGAGGCAGGGGGATTGCTTGAGCCCAGGAGTTCAAGTCCAACCCGGGCAACATGAGACTCCATCTAAAAAAAAAGATTAACCGTGAAGTTTTTCCAAATTCCTTACGGGGCCATTTAGACTATGATTTTATCTTGAGAATTGTGTGTGGATGTATACATATTCCCACAACTTTTCAGTAACAGTTATTACATAAAATGAAAAACTTTTTTCTCCTAGATATTAATATTTTAATACTTGGAAAATAATAGAGTTTTACTTTTTTCATTCATTTTGATAATCTTGCTAAAGGAATTTTTTTTTGCCTCCAATATGTGACTACTTTAGAACTGTGATCTAATGATTTCTTCCCTGTTACAATGTTTCTTACAATATGGTGGTATAGCTATCTTAGTGCATAAATGTCTATAAGGCGAGTGCACCAACTCTCTTTAGCTAGCAAATAATGTCATATATAGGTTGAGTACTGCACAGCTTTCAATCTGTTTTACATTGAACTTTTATGAGGAGTGGCAAATGACCAGAACTAAAAACACAACCTAATAGTATCACGAAGTTAATTTTTAAATTTCACTTCCAGAGTCTGTGCTGAAGCTGATTTATAGCCAACGTATACTCCTACAGTTTTATGTACATTCGACAGCTCTGGACAATGGAAATAATGGATATAGATATTTAAGATGTTTAGCTGCAGGGAAGAGAAATCTACTTCAGTCACCTCCAGAAAGATGTGGTTTCTGGTGAGGATGCTTATGAAAATGAACTTAACTTGAAGGGCTTGGGCTCTGAGGCAGGCTGGCACTGGGGGCCAGTCTTTCTTGAGTCTTCTTTTCCTTTTTTTGGGACAGAGTCTCACTCTGTCACCCAGGCTAGAGTGCAGTGGTGTGATCTCGGCCCACTGCAACCTCTGCCTCCCAGGTTTAAGCGATTCTCCTGCCTCAGCCTCCCGAGTAGCTAGGATTACAGGCGTGTGCTGCCACATACAGCTAATTTTTGTATTTTTCGTAGAGATGGGATTTCACCATGTTGGCCAGGCTGGTCTCAAACTCCTGACCTTGTGATCCACCCACCTCGGCCTCCCAAAGTGCTGGGATTACAGGCGTGAGCCAGCGCACCTGGCCTCTTGAATCTTGGTTTCTTTCTGATTACCTGTTCAGTTCTCCTCTATTAACCAGCATCCCCTGTCCTTTCAATGCTTTCTTCCTCTTCATAATTTTTACTTGCAAGTGGCTTCAACTCATCATGGCTCCAACACAGTCCTGTGGCATTTGTGATCCCAATGCTACCCATTCCCTTAGTCTCCCGAGTCTATTGAGCAGAGAGGAACCTCACTGACCCTGTTCCTTTTGGGACTAGGTTGTGAGTACTTGGCCAGGCAATGGATTATTTGTCCTTGGGTCAGGTGTCCACCTCTGATCCAATCCACTTTGGCCTGGGGTTGTGGTGGGAACATGTAGGAAAGAACCTGATTGCTTAGGCAACAAGATAGATTCTCTTGGAAGGGGGTGTGGGCAAATCAGATAGTGATTGGCATCTTTAAAACAAGGACCTTAAGTTGTGTTTTAGGATTCTGGATCATCACTATTATCACACATACTCAAATCATTACACTAGTCATGTGTCAATGATGGGGACAGGTTCTGAGAAATCCGGTGATTTCGTCATTGTGTGCACATCGGAGAGTGCGCTTACACAAACTCAGATAGTATAGCCTACTGCACACCTAGGCTAGATGGTATAGCCTATTGCTCCTAGGCTACAAGCCTGTACGGCATGTTACTGTACTGAATATTGTACGCAATTATAACACAATGGTGTTTGTGTATCTGAACATAGAAAAGATAGAGTAAAAATATTGTATAAAAAGTAAAAAGTGGTTATTTTTTATACCATAAATTGAGCCTGCAGGACTGAAAGTTGCTCTGGGGGAGTCACTGAGTGAGTGGTGAGTGAATGTGAAAGCCTAGGACATTACTGTACACTACTGTAGATTTTATAAACACTATACTTAGGCTACACTAAATTTATTTTTAAAACTTTTTCTTCAGACCATCCTGGCCAACATGGTGAAACCCCATCTCTACTAAAAATCTACAAAAAAGGTGTGGTGGCGCGTGCCTGTAGTCCCAGCTACTCGGGAGGCTGAGGCAGGAGAATTGCTTGAACCCAGGAGGCAAAGGTTGCAGTGAGCCGAGATCGCGCCATTGTACTCCAGCCTGGGCAACAAGAGCAAAACTCCATCTCAAAAAAAAAAAAAAGTTTTTCTTCAATAATAAATTAACTTTAGCTTACTATACCTTTTTATTTTAAAACTTTTACATTTTTAACTCTTTTGTAATAACACAGCTTGAACACAAACACATTGTACAGCTGTACAAAAATATTTTCTTTACATCTTTATAAGATTTTTTCTATTAACATTTTTTATGTTTTACTTTGTTAACGTTTTGTTAAAAAGTGAGACACAAACACTTATATTAGCCTAGGCCTACACAGGGTCAGGATCATCAATATCACTCTTTTCCACCTCCATATCTTGTCCCGTGGGAAGGTCACAATGCCTTCTTCTGAAATACCTCCTGAAAGACCTGCCTGAGGCTGTTTTCAGTTAACTTTTTTTTTTTTGGAGGCGGAGTCTTGCTCTGTTGCCCAGGCTGGAGTCCAGTGGCACGATCTTGGCTCACTGCAACCTCCACCTCCCAGGTTCAAGGAATTCTCTGCCTCAGCCTCCTGAGTAGCTGGGATTATGGGTGGACACCACCACGCCCGGCTAATTTTTGTATTTTTAATAGAGACAGGGATTCACCATGTTGGTAAGGCTGGTCTCAAACTCTTGACCTCGTAATCCACCCGCCTTGGCCTCCCAAAGTGCTAGGATTACAGGTGTGGGCCACTGCACCCGGCCGTTTTTGTTTTGTTTTGTTTTGTTTTTGTTTTTTTTTCAGTAAGTAGAAGGAGTATACTCTAAAATAACAGGCTAAGCACGGTGGTGCACACCTGTAATCTCAGCACTTAGGAAGGCCAAGGCAGGTCGATTGTTTGAGCTCAGGAATTTGAGACCAGTGTGGGCAACATGGCAAGACTCCATCTCTACAAAAAATACAAAATTTAGCTGGGCATGGTGGCTTGCACCTGTGGTCCCAGCTACTCAGGAGGCTAAGTTGGGAGGATTGCTTGAGTGACTGGCAGCACAGTAGGTTTGTTTACATCAACATCACCAAACACATAAGTAATGTATTGATGATGTCACTAGGTGATAGGAATTTTTCAACTTCATTGTAATCTTATGAGACCACCATTGTATATGTGATCTGTGGTTGACTGAAACACAGTTATGCGACCCTTGTCTGTGTTCTTTTTTTTTTTTTTTTTTTTTTTTTTTTGAGACGGAGTCTTGCTCTGCCGCCCAGGCTGGAGTGCAGTGGCCAGCTCTCAGCTCACTGCAAGCTCCGCCTCCCGGGTTCACGCCATTCTCCTGTCTCAGCCTCCCGAGTAGCTGGGACTACAGGCGCCCGCCTCGTCGCCCGGCTAGTTTTTCGTATTTTTTAGTAGAGACGGGGTTTCACCGTATTAGCCAGGATGGTCTCGATCTCCTGACCTCGTGATCCGCCCGTCTCGGCCTCCCAAAGTGCTGGGATTACAGGCTTGAGCCACCGCGCCCGGCCTTGTCTGTGTTCTTATACTGTAGTTAACCAAGTAACAGTGTCCATTAATACATTTTAAAAGGACATTTTCAACAAGACTTGAAAGATGCCTTTCCTGACATCATTTTCTTGGTTCCCTTTTTACCTCTTTGATTTCTTCTCAGTCATTTCTGTGGACTTTTGTTCCTTTGCCTATCTTGTTAACCATCTGTCTTATCCAGAGGTCCTGTCATCACCTGTATTAACTCTCCCTCAATCACAACCACTCTCCTACATTGTTATTGAATAAATGAATGAATGACTCTTAAATCTTTATCTTAAGTTCTACATCCTCTGTGCTCCGAATGTTATCCAAATGCTTGCTAAAATGTCATAAAGGTACCTACGATTTATTTAGTTATTTTGAGACAGGGTCTTTCTCTGTCACCCAGGCTGGAGTGCAGTGGCACAATCTCAGCTCACTGTAGCCTCGACGTCCTGGGCTCAAGCGATCCTCCCGCCTCAGCCTCCCAAGTAGCTGGGACCACAGGCGTGTGCCACCATGCCCAGCTAATTTTTTATAGTTTTGGTAGAGATGGGGTTGAGCCATGTTGCCCAGAGTAGTCTCCTGAGCTCAGGCAATCTGCCTGCCTTGGCCTCCCAAAGTGCTGGGATTACAGGTATGAGCCACCATGCCTAGTCGGTACCTAAAATTTATAAATGAACTCAAGTTTTCTTCTTTCTCTTTCTACTGGCCTCCTCTGCCTTCCACACCTGCCCTCTCTCCATCCCATTCTCTGTACAGGCTGATGCTGCCTTTGCCATTTCAATATCTCAAGCCTGAAAAGTGGAAGTTTCCCTTTTCCTCCCTTTCCCTAGCTAATACTAAATCCCAGCCTATTCTGTTTCCTAAATATATAATCTGTTTCCACTATTACATCCCTATTAGTACTGCTTTAGTTCAGGCTCCATGCTAAGGTTAAGTGCATGAGTTTTGCAGGCAGACGTACTTGAGTTTAAATCCTGGCTTACATTCACTGGCTTTCAAACCCTAGGCAAGTTACTCAACCTCTCTAAACCATCAATCCTCAAACTTGGCTACACATGGGAACCACCTGTGGCGCTTAAAGAAAGTACTGGCCAGGTGCAGTGGCTCATGCCTGTAATCCCAGCACTTTGGGAAGCTGAATTGGGCAGATCATTTGAGGTCAGGAGTTTGAGACCACCCTGGCCAACATGGTGAAAACCCATCTCTACTAATAATACAAAAATCAGCTGGACACGGTGGTGCTGAGATAGCACCATTGCTGGGTGACAGAGTGAAAACTGTTTCAAAAAAATAAAAGAAAAAGAAAAAGAAAATTACTGATGCTTGATCCAACTCCAAGGCTCCTAATTTCACTGGAGTGGAAAGAGGCCTGAGCATTGGGAGTTTAAAAAGTCTCCCCTCGGGGAGCTCTCCTTTATCTCTACTGGATAAAGTTGAAGCCTCTTCTTGTGCCTTCTCTATTGCCTTGTCTCCTATGTCCCTCCCTTTCAACAACAGCACTACTTAGAGTTTATGCATAAAACCTTCCTGTCTGTCACCCCCAAGCCTTTGCTCACCTGATCCTTCTGCCTGGAATGTCCTATTTGCACTCTCTCAGCTGGCTCTTCCCCAGTCTGTATCTTCTCCAGGCTAATTCTTAGTCATCCTTCATCCTTCAAGACTCAACTCAGATATCACCTACTTCGTTTGGGATGTCTTCCTGACCCATCTGTGCAAACCTCATTCTTACTCTAACATGTTGAATTGTAGTTTGTGTCTCTCCCACTCGACTCTTTGAGTTCAAGGCTGAAAATCAAAGGTTCTCCAATTTTATTGAAATGAAACAGGTTCAACACAACTCTTGCTTTCTCTATGAAGCCATACTTATGTCTACTTTAGCCCAAATTCATTTCCTTCTCTTCTGTAGTCCTAAAGCACTGGGAATTGTATCATCTCTAACCTGTGGGTTCTAAGTGACTAAAGGACAGAAACCTTGTTGTATTCTTTAGACCTTCCCCAAAGCACCTACCAAGTGTTAACTTAGAGTGTTGCTTAAAAACGTTCATTGGTTGCTGGAAGCAAATAAAGTTTGGAGAGCTCATCAAGGAGAGTGCGTAAAAATATTAAATGGGGCTGGGCATAGTGGCTCATTCCTGTAATCTCAGCACTTCAGAAGATAGAGGTGTGAGAATCGCTTGAGCCCAGGAGTTTAAAACCAAGACCAGCCTGGGCAACAAAGCAAGACCCTGTGTCTATTAAAAAAAAAAAAAAAAATATATATATATATATATATGTATACACACAGAATTTTTATATATAGTTATCCAAAATAGATTTTCCATTTTATATATATGCACACACATATAATATATATGTTATATATTATATATATAGTGGAAAAATCTATTTTGAAAAGCTATAAAGATCTATTACTACTTGTCCAATACAATGGCTACTAACCACATTTGGTTATTAGCACTTGAAATGTGGCTGGTGCAATTGAGGAACTGAATTTTAAGTTTTAATTAATTTTAATTAATTTAAATTTGAAAACTGATAATTGATTTAATTGTTGGAGCCCTTTTAAGTATGTTTGAAATGACCTGGATATGTGAATCTTTTTTTTTTTTTTTTGAGGCAAGGTCTTGCTCTGTTGGTCAGTCTGGAGTGCAATGGTGTGATCATAGCTGGCTCCAGCCTCCCCTCCTGGGCTCAAGCAATTCTTCCATGTCAGCCTCAGTCGAGTAGGTGGGACTACAGGTGTCAGTCACCATGCACAGCTAATTTTTTAATTTTTTGTAGAGACAAGGTCTCACTATGTTGCCCTGGCTGGTCTGAAATTCCTGGGCCCAAGTGATCCTCCCACTTTGGCCTCCCAAAGTTTTGAGATTATAGATGTGAGCCATGGCGTCTGGCATGAATCTACTTTTTAAACTGTCAACTTCATGAAATCTAAGTATAGATCAAGATTTTCCGGTGAAAAGTTAGCATCTAAATTGAAGTGTCCTGTAAGTACAAAATAAACACTGAATTTCAAAGACTTAGGTATAATTTTAAAATGCAAAATACATCATTAATCATTTTATATTGATTAATGTTATAATTATGATATTTTGGATATATTGATTTAGGTAAAATAAATTACTAAAATTAATTTTACCTGATTTTACTACTAGAAAATTTAAAATTACATGTGTGGCTTGAATTATATTTCTATTGGAGAGAGCTGATCTGTTCCAATAGATAGGCTTTACTTTTTGATAATTATTATAAGAACTGAATTTCAACTCTCTCTCTTTTTTTTTTTTTTTTTTTTGAGATGGAGTTTTGCTCTTGTCACCCAGACTGGAGTGCAATGGTGCAATCTTGGCTCACTGCAACCTCTGCCTCCTGGGTTCAAGTGATTCTCCTGCCTCAGCCTCCCTAGTAGCAGGGATTACAGGTGCCCGCCACCATGTCCAGCTAATTTTTTGTATTTTTAGTAGAGATTGGGTTTCACTGTGTTGACCAGGCTGGTCTTGAACTCTTGACCTCAAGTGATCTACCCACCTTGGCCTCCTAAAATGCTGGGATTACAGGCATGAGTCATTGCACCCAGCCAACCCTCTCATTTTCTAAGACAGTTTTTAGTAACTAGTGGTGATTTTACAGATAATTAAGTGGGATTATCTCTTTTTTTCTCAATGCAGATCATAATCTACCTTCTCAGCCCAAGGAGCATAGCATTGGTCAGAAGCATCAGCAGGAGCAAATAATTCACAAGTTGGCCATGCAGCTGAGACACATTGGGGACAGTATTGATCATAGGATGGTTCGAGAGGTGAGGCTTCAGTTTCCCCAGCCAGGGCCTGTCAGGTAGGAGGAAAGAGCAAACAAAACCACAGCTGCCAAGTGTCTGAGATGCCCAGGAATTGTCAGAATTAATGGATTAGTACTGTCTGGATTACCAAATATTAGATCTAAACATTGTGAACCTGAGCCAAAGCTGGCATTTAATCTCATACTTGCTACTCAGACTGTGGTCTGTGGACTGGCAGCATCAGCATCACTTGGTTAGATGTGTAAGATCTGAGACTCCAGCCCACACAGTCAGAATCAGAATCTACCTTTTTACGCATTCCTCAGGGGATTTGTGTGATCACATGCGCTCTGTGACAGACGGGGTGGCAGACCCCTCAGAGCCCAGTTTCTTGCTCTTAGATTCAACTATCCTGTGAAGCTTTCTTGGTGCAGCTTCCACCATGCTGTCCTCCACCATGCATGCCACAGGGAGTGCCGTGTCCTCTTTTATACTCAGGTCCAAATGTGGACAACACACAGCCTTTTCCTCAGATAAAGCATCCTGGAGACAAAACATGGATAGAAGATCCCAACAATAATGCTATAAAGGCAAGAGGGGTCCAGGTGCGGTGGCTCATGCCTGTAATCCCAGCACTTTGGGAGGCCAAGGTGGGCAGATCACTTGAGGTCAGGAATTCGAGACCAGCCTGGCCAACATGGTGAAACCCCGTCTCTACTGAAAAACACAAAAATTAGTCAGGCATGGTGGCACACACCTATAGTCCCAGCTACTCGGGAGGCTGAGGCAGGATAATCTCTTAAACCTGGGAGGCAGTGGTTGCAGTGAGCCGAGATTGTGCCACTGCACTCCAGCCTAGGTGACAGAGTGAGACTCTGTCCCAAAAAATAAAATAAAATAAAGCAAGAGAGAAATAAAGAGAAAATAAACATAGAGAACATAGGCAATCAAATAAACTATTTGATAGGCCAATTTCATTCCAACAAATATTTATTGAATGTCAGACTCAGTTCCAGGCATTGGTGGCTACAGCAGTGAGCAGCAGTCTCATAGAAATGATGTGGGGAGGGAGCAGATAACAAGGCAGATGAACAGTAAACAGCCAAGTCAGACAGGGATGCGAACTCCAAGCAGAATCAGGGCACACTGATTGATGGAGAGTGACTTCCAATAGGCTGTCAGGGAAGGCGTCTCTGGGAAGGTGATATTTAAGCAGAGACTGAAAATGAGGGAGCTAGCCATGGGAACACCTGGAGTGGGAAAGTGTTCCAGGCAGAGGGAACAGCCAGTGCAAAGCCCGGCTTCACCAATCTACTTTGTGTCTCTGTGGATTTGTCTGTTCTGGACATTTTACATAAGTGGAGTAACACAATATGGAACTTTGTGTATGGCTTCTTTCACTTAACATACTTTTTTCAAGGCTTATCCACGTTGTAGCATGTATCAGTATTTTACTTCTTTTTACAGTTGAATATTCTATTATACAGATATACCACATTTGCTTATCCATTCACCAGTGGTTGGACATTTGGGTTGTTTCCACTTTGTGGCTATTGTGAATAATGATGCTATGAACATTTGTATATAAGTTTTTGTGTAGACATGTTTTTAATTCTTTTGGGTACATACCTAGGAATGGAATTGCTGGGTCATGTGACATCTCTGTGTTTCACTTTTTGAGGAACTTTCAGACTGTTTTCCAAGGTGGTTACACTATTATACACTGTGGTCCACCAGCAGAGTATGAGGGTTCCAGTTTCTTCACATCTTTGCCAACATTTGTTATTAACTATCTTTTTGATTATAGCCATCCTAGTGGGTATGAAGTGTATCTCATTGTGTTTTTGATTTGCATTTCCCTGATGAATAATATGCATCTTTACATATGATTATTGGTTATTTTTCTCTTTGAAGAAATGTCTATTCATATCCTTGCCCATTTATAATTGACTACTTATCTTTTTATCATTATATGAGTCTTTTTTTTTTTTTGAGACAGGTTCTTGCTCTGTTGCCTAGTCTGGAGTGCAGTGCTGTGATCATAGCTCACAGAGCCTTGAACTCCTGGGTTCAGTTGATCCTCCCACCTCAGCCTCCTGAGTTGCTGGGACCACAGGCATGTGCCACCACACCTGGCTAATTTTTTAATTTTTATTTTATTTTATTTTTTTTGTAGAGACAGGGCCTCACTATGTTCCCCAGGCTGGTCCTGGATTCCTGGGCTCAAATGATCTTCCTGCCTTGGCCTAGGAGTCATTTGTATATTCTGGATTTAAGTTTCTTATCAGATATATGATTTGCAAATATTATATCCCATTCTGTAGGTTGTCCTTTTACTTTATTGATAGTGTTCTTTGAAGTACAAAAGTTTTAAATTTTGATGAAGTTCAATTTATCTACTTTTCTTTTTGTTGCTAGTGCTTTTGCTTTGGGTGCCACATTTATGTTTTCTTCTAAAGGCTTTTTAGTTTTAGTTGTTAAATTTAGGTCTTTGATCCATTTGAAATTAATTTTTACATACATTTTAGTTAAGAGTCTATCTTCATTTTTTTGCATATGGGTATCCTGTTGTCCCAGCACCATTTGGATTTTGTTGTTGTTTGTTTATTTGTTTGAGGCGGGGTCTTGTTATGCTGCCCAGACTGGCCTCAAACTCCTGGGCTCAAGAGATCCTCCCACCTCAACCTCCCGAGTAGCTGGGACTATAGGTACATCTCACTGTGTCTGGAGTACCATTTGTTGAAAAGACGATTGTTTCCCTATAAATTGTTTTGGTGTTATGGGATCTTTGGGGTGCAATTTTCTGGCCGGAAATCTCTGTGGCCATGGCATCTTTTCCCCAAGTTCTTGTCCTGCATCCAGGAAGAATGAGGTACGCAGACAAGTGAAGGGTAAACAAGACAAAGATGAGCTTTATTGAGTGTTACAACAGCTCAGAGGAGATCCGCAGTGGGTAGCTCCTCTCTGTAGGCAGGTTATCCATTGAGTGTTCAGTTCTCAGCAGAGAGGAGGCCCTGGAGAGAGTAGCTCCTCTTTGCAACTAGTCCTCCCAATGTCTGCAGCTCTCAGTGGAGAGGTGGCCCTAGAGAGGGTGGCTCCTCTCTGCCAGCAGGTCATCTCTGCAGCTGTTAGCAGAGAGAGCAGTTCCTCTCTGCAACTTGTTGTTCCCTCATCTCCAGCTGTCAGCAGAGAGGGTAGCTTCTCTCTGCAGCTGATCATCCCATTGTCTCTCTACCCTCTTTCTCCTGAGGACATCATCTGCCCTGCTCTGGCTGAGCCCAAGGCTTTTATGGACCTCAGAGCGGAGGCAGTGCATGCTGATTGGTCCATGGGTGGCCATGGGTGGGCCTGGAAGGGGCACCACCAGTCCCCACTCTGGTGCACAGGACTGGCAGCCTAGCCCCCAGCCTTTAGACCCTCCCTGACCTGAAGGTGGGGTCTCACTGGGGACCCACTCCCTTCCACCCAGGAATCAATCTGCCTCCGGCGCCATGAGGGACTTGGCCCCAACCCCTACTCAGAGATTGGAGCAGGCTCTGGGAGCAGAGAGAGGCCAGGCAGTGGGAGCAGACACCCCTAAGCCTTCAGGGGTAGGGGTAGGTCCTTCCTGGGGCCCCCAAGGGTGCAGGCTGCAGAAATGCCTGGGTCCTGCAACTGGGAGGGTGGCCAGAGTGTCTCCCAGGGAGCTCCTGCCCCAACTCAGAAGGGGTGGGGCTCCCACTGGCTCCATGGAGCATGCGGCCCAAGCTGCACCTTCCTGCTGCAGCCAGCATGAGGGCAGCAGCCATTGCCATCCTTGGCACCCTTGTTGAAAACCAATGGGCTGTAAATATGAGAGTTTCTTTCTGTACTCTCAATTCTGTTCCACTGATCTGTATAGCTATCCTTAAGCCTGCTCCAGCTTTTCTCGCAGGACTTTACAAAGCTAGTTTCGATCTAGACATTTGTTCTGTACTATAAACCTATAAACTTGCACTTTAGAATACCTTTTTTGTTGTTGTTGTTTTGAGACAGGGTCCCACTCTGTTGCCCAATTTGGAGTACAGTGGCACTATCTCACTGCAGCCTCAACTTCCCAGGTTCAAGGAATCCTCCCACCTAGGCCTCCAGAGTAGCTGGGACCACAGTTGCCCACCACACCTGGCTAATTTTTTTGTATTTTTTTTGTAGAGACAGGATTTCACCACGTTGCCCAGCCTGGTCTCAAACTCCTGGGCTCAAGTAATCTGTCTGCGTCGGCCTCCCAAAGTGCTAGGATTATAGGCATGAGCCACTGCACTCAGCCTAGAACACCTTTAAAAAGACCACAACACATTTAAAAAATAATAGTTTGAAAAATTCCAGCCGAGTGTGGTGGCCACAGTCCCAGCTACTCGGGAGGCTGAGGTAGGAGGATCGCTTGAGCCTGTGAGGTCAAGGCTGCAGTAAGCTGTGATCGTGCCACTGCACTCCAGCCTGGGTAACAGAGCGAGACCCTGTCTCAAAAAAAAAAAAAAAAAAAAAAAATCAAATCCTTCTAAGTTTGGCTCTGAAATGCTGAAGGCTTTGCTGCTTCGAAGTTCGAATCAAGGAAATTAACAGAATTTCAAGTCTGGCGTGGTAACTTTCTTTCATATATAGTCATCATTTATTTACCTTTTGTACTCTGTTTAATCAAGCAGTCACATCGATTCTCTAGATGCCTTCCTGCCATTGATGTATTTAAAGAAACTTTTATTCTTGCTCTTGGAACTGCCTATCAAGCAGCTCATTAAGTTGTATTTTTATCTGCTAAATGGATTGTTGTTGAGCTGCCAAATTTTTTGCTCTCTTGTTCCTTTTACTTAAGCAAGTGCTCTGTCTTTTTCAAAAGTGTTCTGTGTTTCTCAAAATAACATCTTTTAGGCTGGGCACAGTGGCTCACACCTGTAATCCCAGCACATTAGGAGGCTGAGGCCAGGAGTTTGAGACCAGCCTGGGCAACATAGTGAGACCCTGTCTCTACAAAACAATTTTTTGAAAAATTAGCCAGGTGTGGTGGTGTGTGCCTGTAGTCCAGCTACTTGGGAGGCTGAGGTGGGAGGATTGCTTGAGCCCAGGAATTCGAGGCCATAGTGAGCTATGATTGTGTCACTGCACTTCAACATGGGTGACAGAGAGAGACCCTGAATCTGAAAAAGAAAAAAAAATCTTCTATTTTGCCATTGAGTTGTGTGGGGTTTTGGTTCAAGTATGTTTTTTTTTTCTTTATCTTTTTTTTTTTTTTTTTTTTTTTTAAAGCCCGGGACATATACTTTTTCTACATATAAGGCATGTTTTAAAATAGTTAGGCTTCTCATCACTTTTAGAATTTTAAATATGCCTTTGAAATTTTTCTCTCCTTCTGGGTTCTGGAAACTGCTCCCTCCCTGTCCTTACGCCCCTAGGAGTGGTGACAACTCTGTTGTCACTGGGTCTGGGTACTGCCCCATCCTCTGTGGTTTCTCCACACCTTTGTAGAGTCTCTCTATTTAACTCACCTTGAGTTAGCCTAATTTGGATGTGCCATCTGTTTCCTCTGGGAATCTGACTGATGTCATAATGCATAGGGAATTTCTCAGTTTGTTAGAAAGAAAGGAGGGAAACAAACATTTATTAAAATTTTTTCCGGGTACCTTTTGAGACACTTTTTCATGTTTCATTTCATTCTCCCAGTAACCCTATGAACTGCTGTCACAGGTATTTCAGGAGAAGCAGTGGAGTTTCAGAGAGATTACAAAACTTATCAAAGGGCACTTAGCTTCTAAGTGACAAGACTGGAATTTAAACATATGAGCATCTGACTCAGTGTTCTATACTTTTTCTTGTCTGCCATGCTGAAAGGAAACTCATTCCATTTTCCTAGCTGATATCAACTATAAGAGGGGGAGAAAATCCTTTAATGATTTTCAGTTGCTAGCAGGACAAAGTCTAAGTTCCTTAGCCTACTGCTAATGGTTTTCCATTCCTTCCTCCATTCATTTCTTCAACTTTTATCGAGCACCTACTGTATGTCAGGCTCTGTTTAAGTACTGGAGATATGGGAGTGATCAAAGAGACAATATTCCTGGTCTCACGGAGTTTGTAAGGGAGACAAACACTATCTATACAAATAAAGTAGGTAGTTTATCAGATAGTGATACATGCTTTGGAGAAAAGTAAAGCAAGGAAAGGGATAAGGAGTGTTGGGGTTTGCAATTTTAAGTAGAGATGTCAAGGGAAGGCCTCACTGAGAAGGTGACTTTGTTTTATTTTATTTTATTTTATTTATTTTATTTTGAGACATAGTCTCACTCTGTCATCCAGGCTGGAATGCCGTGGCACAAAGTCATCACTGCAACCTCTGCCTCCCAGGTGCAAGCAATTATCACGCCTCAGCCTCCCGAGTAGCTGGGAGTATAGGCATGCCACCACACCGGCTATTTTTGTACTTTTAGTACAGGGGTGTTTCACCATGTTGGCCAGGCTAGTCTCAAACTCCTGGGCTCAAGTGCTCCACCAGCCTCGGCCTCCCAAAGTGCTTACAGGCGTGAGCCATAAAGAAGGTGACCTCTGAGGAAAACCTTGAAAGAAGCATGGGACTGAACTGTGGGTATCGGGGAGGAGACAGAGGATTGGAGGCAGGAGGACAGCAAAGCCCCTGGGGCAGGAATGCATCTCGTGTGTTTGAAGAATGGCAAGGAGGCCAGTGTGGCTGAAGCTGAGTGAGGGAGAAAGTCATAAAAGATATGGTCAGGGCCAGGCATGGTGGCTCATGCCTGTAATCCTGGCACTTTGGGAGGCCGAGGAGGGCGGATCACCTGAGGTTGGGAGTTCGAGACTAGCCTGACCAACATGGAAAAACCCTGTCTCTACTAAAAATACAAAAAAAATTAGCTAGGCTTGGTGGTTCATGCCTGTAATCCTGGCTACACAGGAGGCTGAGGCAGGAGAATTGCTTAAACCTGGGAGGTGGAGGTTGTGGTGAGCGAGAGTGCGACATTGCACTCCAGCCTAGGCTACAAGAGTGAAAATCCATATGAAAAAAATATATATATATATATATATGGTCAGAAGGGTGGGTGGTGGGCAGATTAGGTACAGCCTTGAGGTCACTACAAGGGCTTTTTTTCTAGTGAGGTGGCGCCATTGGAGGGCACTGAGCCAAGGAGCCACATTTCAACAGTCCACAGAGGGAGCTGTGCTCAGGGGGCAGGCAGGGGGAGCATTTGTGTCTGACCCACAGTCTTTTTCTGATGTTCTGACATAAACAGTTTTTACTTTCTGCTCCAAAGTACTTAATATTCACCTCACCTCTTGGCCCATCTAAGTCCTAGACATTATTAATTACGGTTATTATTATTATTATTATTATTATTGAGACATGATCTCCCTCTGTTTCCCAGGCTGGAGCGCTGTGGCACAATCACAGCTCACTGCAGCCTGGACCTTCCAGGCACAGGTGATCCTCCCCCCTCAGCCGCCTGAGTAGCTGGGACTACAGGTGTGTGCCACCATGCCTGGCTAATTTTTTCTAGAAATGAGGTTTCACCATGTTGCCCAGGCTGGTCTCAAACTCCTGAGCTCAAGCCATTCACCTGCCTTGGCCTCAAAGTTCTGGGACTACAGGCGGGAGCCACCATGCCCAGTCTTCTCTCCATTCTTCTAGCCTCAAGGCAAATTTGCTTACCCCTTTGATAGGACTAAGAAAGTGTTTTGGGAAGCCAGGGGAATAGGTTATCAGCCCTGAAAAGAGTGTCCCAGTTTGCTGATGAGCCCCAATTTGTTGAGACCAGCCTAGGCAACATAGTGAGACCCTGTCTGCACAAAATATTTTTTAAAATTAGCCAGATGTGATGGCATGCATCTGTGGTCCTAGATACCAGGGAGGCCGAGGTGGGAGAATCTCTTGAGCCCAGAAGTTTGAAGCCAGATGGGAAAGATGGTCAGATAAGCAAACTTCCAAGGCGATGTGAGGATATGGCCATATGGAAGGTGCTGTCCTTCAGCTCACACAATTCATAAAGCAGCCCAAGAAGCTTGTTTGCAGCATGGATCGAATTAATACTTTCCATTGTGCTGAATTTTTAACTTTGGATTATTCTATTACTTAAAAACAAAACCTTTCTCTCTGTCTCTCTTTTTTTCAAATAGGATCTTCAACAGGATGTCAGAGATGCACTAGATGGTTTTGTCTTCTTTTTCTTTAGAAGAGTTCAGGTGTTGTTGCATTTTTTCTGGAACAACCATTTGCTGTAAAAGGAAAGTAAAGGTCAAGTTCTGCTTTCTTTTTACCCTCTGAGAAACATGAATCCCACTGGGACAGACGGGAAGAACACCCTTCTTTGTCTCCCATCACTGTTGGTCTACACCTGGTTTGTTGAAGAACTGCAGGCTCACGAGCCATTCGTCTCTTCGGAGGAACTAGCTATGAGATGTCTGCGATCACGTCATGGTAAAGCCCAAGGAGTAAACCCCAGGAAGCCTTGCTGCCCAGAAAATGCCAGTACTGTGGATGGTCCCAGGGCTCCTTGTGAGGAAACCTTGAACATTTCCTTCCAGGAATGAAAGAGAATCTCATCCTCAAACTAAAGGTCACAGAAATGGGCACTTTCTCCTGGGCCACTACCCGGGCACCATGCCCTCTGGTGACCTGTTGGTTCCACTCTCGTTACTCATGTCCAGATCTGCAGTGCCAGTTTCTCCTTCTCAGTGAAATGTCACCTCCCTGCCCCAGTCCTGGCTCCAACCCTCTCTGGAAAATCGAAGTGAAACATTTGTCTCTAATACTCAAATCCAACATATGGTTCATCTCATCTACCTTCCCATTTCCATGCCTAGAGGCCCAATGACTACCACTAGCACCAATGGATGTTTCCTTCTCAGGCTCTGATTCTACAACATTTACGTTCTTGTCTCACCTTTGATCCTCTTACTCCTCTGTGACCCCCTTCAGGTCTTCCTTCAGCACGCCAGTGTTTTCCCATACCACTCGACCCTGCTCCAAGGTGTCTTTCCCTGCTCTGCCATCCTCTTTTAGGCTTGCCTGCTTAAAATTGGGAGTGCTTAGTCCTTGGCCAACAGTCCTGCCTTCTAGAAGAGTGTAAGACCTGAAAGAGTTATGAATCCATCACAAGGCAAAAAATTCTCTGTTCCTATTGCTGGATGGTTTTGCTGTTATTGGTTGGTGGGCCCTTTGCCTGTTGAATGTATTTCACTCATTCTCTCCTGCACGCTCTTACACAGTTCTTTCACCTCCATTTTTCTCCTTTTACGTTTTTGTCTACCTCATAGTCCCTCTCTCCCCTCCTTTAAAATAATTATAAATATTTAAAAAGTTTGTTGTTATAAATTAAAAGTTTGTGTATATATCTTGAGCTCTTCATAGTGGTGTTATTTTTTAAAATTCTAAAAAAGAAATAGTTATTTTATTGAGCATGAAACCCCTGTGCATATTTCTTTCTTGAAGGAGGAACCCCATGGCAGGATCTAGCCACTTATTCTTGCTCATATTGGTTTGTAGACTTTGATTATACATACCATCAACTTTGTCCTTCCAAAGGAAAATGTCTCCATTTTTAGTCTGTCTCAGGCAGTGCCTATTTATTTCTATTATTACTTAGGTTCTGGCAGACTAGCCTTAAAACTTTCTTTTTAAAATTTATTTTGAATAGGTTTTTATTTATATGATTCAAAAATCAAAACAAGGCCGGGCACAGTGGCTCACGCCTGTAATCCCAGCACTTTGGGAGGCTGAGGTGGGCAGATGACAAGGTCATGAGATCGAGACCATCGTGGCCAACATGGTGAAACCCCATCTCTACTAAAAATACAAAAATTAGCTGGGCGTGGTGGCACACGCCTGTAGTCCCAGCGACTCAGGAGGCTGAGGCAGGAGAACTGCTTGAACCCAGGAGGCAGAGGTTGCAGTGAGCCAAGGTGATACCACTGCACTCCAGGCTGGTGACAGAGCGAGACTCCGTCTTAGAAAAAAAAAAAAAAAATCACAACAATATGAAAAGGTTTACAACAAAAACCCTTTCTCTTATTTTCTACTCTAAATTCCAGTTATGCTTTTTAGTTTTTATGTATTCTTCCAGAGGTTCTTTGTATAAACACTAGTTAATACTTACATATATATACGCACACACATATACACACATATTTACATACAAGAGGTAGTGTGTAATACACACTGTTTCGTACCTTGATTTTTTTACTTAGCATGGGTGGTCAGGCACTGTTCTGGGTGTTTTACAAATGTTAACTTACTTATTCATAACAACCTTATGAGACAGGTGTTATTATTTGCTCTTTTTCACTGTTAAAAAATTGAGGCAGTAGTTAGTAGAGGGAGGCAGTAGAGGGATTAACAAACTTGCCCAAGGGCACACAGCTAGTAAATGATATGGTTGGGATTCCAAACCAGGCAGGTGTTCCTAAGTCTAGATTATTATCCACTATGCCATACTGCCTCTTTTTTTTTTTTTTTTTAGACGGAGTCTCGCTGTGTCGCCCAGGCTGGAGTGCAGTGGCCCGATCTCGGCTCACTGCAAGCTCCGCCTCCCGGGTTCCCCGCCATTCTCCCGCCTCAGCCTCCGAGTAGCTGGGACTACAGGCGCCCGCCACGGCGCCCGGCTAGTTTTTTGTATTTTTAGTAGAGACGGGGTTTCACCGTGTTAGCCAGGAGGGTCTCGATCTCCTGACCTCGTGATCCACCCGCCTCGGCCTCCCAAAGTGCTGGGATTACAGGCTTGAGCCACCGCGCCCGGCCGCCATACTGCCTCTTGGAGAGCGAGCTGAGGTGGGAGATCACTGGAGCCCAGGAGTTGGAGGTTAAGGTGAGCTTTGATGGCACCACTGCACTCTGCACTCCAGCCTGGGTGATAGAGTGAGACCCTGTCTCTAAAAAAAAAAAAAAAAAAAAAAAAAAAAAAGGAAAATTAAAATTAAAACAAAACAAATGAATGCACATTACTTTATCAAGCCTCCTTTTATGGACACCTTGCGTTATTTCTCATACTTTGCTATTATAAACCATAATGAAATATGTAACTATGTATACTTTGGATATTTGTTGAATAAATTTCTGGTTGGCAGATTGCTGGGTGAAAGGAAAATGCATTTGCAACTTTGCCAGACCCTGCCGTGGGGTTGCACCACTTTACACTCCCAGTGGAGTGCCTATTCCTCTCAGCCTCTCCAGCAGATTATGTTATTAAGCTTTTAAATTTTTGCCACATTTATGGGTAAAAATTTTTATCTCAGAATAACTTTAATTTGCACATTGGAAATAGTGAGTTCGTCTGAGCATCTTTTTCTTTCTCTGCTGCCCAGGCTGGAGTGCAGTGGCACAATCACGGCTCACTGCAGCCTCCAACTCTCAGGCTCAAGCGATCTTCCAACCTCAGCCTCCTGAATAGCTGGGGCTACAGGTGTAGCCCCACCAAAATTTTTAAAATTTTCGGTAAAGACAGGATCTCACCATGTTGTCCAGACTGGTGTCCAACTCCTGGGCTCAAGCGATCCTCCCACCTTGGCCTCCCAAAGTGCTGGGATTACAGGCATGAGCCACTGCGCCCTGGGCATCTTTTCGCATATTCAGGAGCCACTTGGCATTTCCTTTTATGTGGACTGTTTATTCATATCCTTTGCTCATTTTTTTTTTTTTTTCTACTGGGTTTCTGGCCTTGTTCTTACTGGTTTCTTATTGCTGGCCTAGAGCTTGTGATAATATGTCAGTGCTAAGCCTACTTTGTAACAGGGTCTACACCGTCAGATTTTCAGCAGAAGGTTGCTAATGCTTTTCTTTCCTTTTCTTCAGTGTCTGCTGGTTTGTTTTTATGCGCACAACCTCTCGAGACAGGGGGAGCTGAGACAGATGGAAAGGGTGATGGGTGGGCAGGCACCAACTCTGGAGCACTCAGAGGCCCAGGAAAAGGTGTCAGTCGGGATCTCCGAGTAGTCTGGCCCTGCTTAGGAGAGCACAGCCGCTCTAATGGTGGCGCTACAGTTCCGGACCTGTGGGGCCTCCGCGGGGCCAAACGGCAGACCGAAACAGTATCGGGGCCGGGAAGGTCATCCACCCCTAAACGGAAAGGCACCAGGCCCAGGAACACCCCATGGGAGGCCCCTTCCCATCCCTTGTGCGGGGACTCACAGGGTCTTGCTCCTGGGCTCGGGACCATGAGAGAGGCAGCTGGTCCCGAGCTCAGGACTAGGGGTCCCCTTAGCTCCTCAGATCCTGCAGAATCCCACCTCTGCCCTAGTGGGAGCCAAGGCCTGGTCGCCAGAGGGGCTGTCCGCCGGCAGGAGGCTGTGTGCAGGACCCACGCCTCCCAGGCTGGCAAGCGGGAAGCGCCCCAGGGCTGCGCTCCCGAGGGGCCGGCCCCTGCCCTGCCCCTAGCCCGCAGCGGCGCGAGTGGAACCGCATCCCGCTCTTTCGTTTTCGTTTCCCGGAAGGATAGCGATTACCGGAGCGCCTGGCGCCCCTGCCCGCCTGCGGGGGACCCGGGCGCACACGCCTTGGCGCTTCTCGAAAGACATTTCCTCCCACGCGACCTTCCAGTTCTCGGAGCCAGGTTAGGGGTTTGGGGGAGGAGGACTGGGAGAGCGGGCCTAGGGCCCCAGCAGCCACAGCCAGGGGAGCGCTCACGACAGAAAGCCGGTGGCTTCCTCACTTCCACCTGTAATGCAGGTAAGAGCCTGGAGGCTGAACACGCAGCGCGCACGCGGAGCCACCTGCTCCCTCATCCTTTCCCCACCATCCAGATTTCCAAACCTATTTTATCAGACCTTTTACCTGGCGGGAATCTCTCTTTCCAACACATTCCTAAACCTCACACTCATCCCACTCACCTCCCCTTCCACCTCCAGAGGCGGGTCACCGCCCCTGACTCTCTCAGTGTCATACACAGCTCTGAAGGCATCATGCACAGCCCCTGCAGGCCCTTTCTGCAGCCCCCTTACCACTGGTCGCCCCTACACCAACCAAATGTGAGGTCCTTGGAAGTTCCTGCGCAAGCCGGGTCCTCACAGCTGGTGAACGCATTCTCGCAGGGAGCCCCTCGTTAGCAGCCCCTCCCCACTCGCCGGTTTCCTGGGAGCCTCGGAATTGCCCCCAGAGCTGGGGCCCCATCCCACTCCAAGGCCTTTCTCCACTCCCTTCTCGCCAAGACCCATACCCGTTTATCAGACCCTTCCCTGGCCTCCATGCTGAAACCCAGGAGTCTGATCCTCAGCAGCTCCGTGGCTGGCGTTTCCCAGGCAGTTATAGCCCCGGAATTCCCCGCTCCTCTTACTTGGATGGGGATAGAGGAGTAAACAAAGAGCCTCCTGCAAGTTCTAGGCAAGTCCTGTGCCTTAAGCCCCTTCTCCAGCAAGGTAAGCTTTCCTTTCCCCATTAGGAGGCAGCCCCTGAGGTCTGATTACTTGGGAAACAGCACCAAAGGGGGTCCGGCTGGAAATGAAATGAAGTGAGAACGACCCTGAAAGGTGTTGAATCCCCTTTCGCAGCAGCCAAGGCTTCTGGGGTTCTGCTGGCTCCGATCCAAATTCTTTCTCTCTCCTGGGATCCCAAGAGATGAATGTAAAGTTTTTGACAATCCTAGAGTGAAAAATGACTTGATGGAACTGGTTTCGCTTTTCCTTTCCGTGCTGTGGCAGCCTGTGGCTGGGCATGAGCCCCAAGGAGCCTCCTATTCCTACAAAATCCTGCCACTTTCTTCATTTTCTCATCTGGATGGATGAACCCCCGTCATCTCTGGGGGCCAGGCTGATTGTTGAATTGTAAAGATACAGGCTTCCCGTGGTGAGACCTTAGGATTCAGAAATTTATCCTTTTTTCTCTTTTGAAAATAGTGTTTGTTTGTTCTGAGACAGAGTCTTGCTGTCTTGCCCAGGCTGGAGTGCAGTGGCCCAATCTTGGCTCACTCCAACTTCCCGCTTCCCGGGTTCAAGTGATTCTCCTGCCTCAGCCTCCTGAGTAGCTGGGATTACAGGTGCCCATCAACACGGCTAATTTTTGTAATTTTTTGTAAAGACGGTGTTTCACATGTTAGTCAGGCTGGTCTCAAACTCCTGACCTCAAGTAATCCACCTGCCTCAGACTCCCAAAGTGTTGAGATTATAGGTGTGAGCCACCGCACCTGGCCTGTTTGTTTATTTCTGATTTAAGGTCTTTTGATCCTGGCCTCTCAGGTTTCCTGTGTTGTCCTCACCAAGGATCCAGTGAGTATTCCTAGGCTCTCAGATTTCAATCATACAAGTCTTAACAGGGGATCCCTCTTGGAGTTAGGCACATGCATGGAAAGCTTGAATTGGAAGGATGTCATTTATTGTGCCCACTGGGTACAAGATGTTGATGGTACTGAGTTGAAGATATACATGGTTCCTACCTTTGAGGTTGATGCAGTCTATTGGCATAGATAAACACTCTTTCCCTTCCAAAAATATTCTTAAGACATTTAAAGATGGCTGAGCCTTCACCAAGACGCTCTTCTTTGACTGTCCTGGTTTTTCTCTCTCTAGGAGGGAGAATTGGCTGGTTCTCCTATAAGCCCTGTGGCAGCCATGCCTCCCCTAGGCACCCACGTGCAAGGCAGATGTGAAGCTCAAGTTAACCTGCTGGGTGAAGGGGGAATCTGCAAGCTGCCGGGAAGACTCCGTAAGTAGAGGGGAGGAGAAAAGCTGAGTTTTTAAAAGTAAATTTTTATTTTGTTTTAGATCCAGGATCTTGCTCTGTTGCTTAGGCTGGAGTGTAGTGGTGTAATCACAGCTCATTGCAGCTTCAACTTCGAGCTCCTGGGCTCAAGTAATCCTCCCACTTCAGCCTCCCCAATAGCTGGGACTACAGGCACACTGGCTAATGTTAAAATTTTTAGTAGAAATGGAAAGCTCACTATGTTGCCGAGGTTGGTCTTGAACTCTTGGGCCAAGCTATCCTCTCGCCTCTGCCTCTCAAAGTGCTGGGATTACGGGCGTGAACCACTATACCTGGCCCTTAAAATTAATTTTTTTTTTTTTTTAAATAAGAGACAGGGTCTGTCTATATTGCCCAGGTTGTTCTCAAATTCCTGTGCTCAAGCATTCCTCCCATCTCGGCTTCCCAAAGTGCTGGGATTACAGGCATGTGCCACTGTGCCTGGCCAAGATTATATATATATCTCATAACATAACTTTGTACTGTATAAATATGTACAATTATTATTTATAATTTGTCAATCAAAAATTTAATTTTGGCCAGGTCCCAAAATTAAATTACCTTCCCTCTGTTTGCTGTTTCTTTGCTGAGTTTTCTTTAGCTTTTCCTTTGTGATGGAGTGTTGCTCTGTTGCCCAGGCTGGAGTTCAGTGGCATGACCTCAGCTCACTGCAACCTCCGCCTTCCTGGTTCAAGCGATTTTCCTGCCTCAGCCTCTCGAGTAGCTGGAACTACAGGAGTGCGCCACCACACCTGGCTAATTTTTGTATTTTTTAGTAGAGATGGGGTTTCACCATATTTGCCAGGCTGGTCTCAAACTCCTGACCTCATGATCCACCTGCCTTGGCCTCCCAATGTGCTGGGATTACAGGTGTGGGCCACCGTGTCCGGCCAAGGTTAGAAATTTTAACACAACTTCTAAGAAATACTTTCTAATAGTGAAGCTCAAGCACAAGACCCACAACTCTTCTCTGAGCCCTGGGAAATCCTATTTCCCTAAGACCAAACTTCCTAAGCTCAGAAGCTCACTAAATATCTACTGAATGAATGAATGCATGAATGACTTGGGATCTCTGTCAAGAACACCAGGACTTCCAAACAACGCAGGATCACTTCTGTGGGCCCTTCTGAGATGGTCACCAGATATTCCTGCACATTTCTAGGGACAGGCATTTCCTCCCCTCTTGAGGCAGCCTATTCTCTGGTTGCATAACTCAGGGTGCAGGTCATCGTGGCCTATTTTCTCCTAGATTAGAACTCCTGAGCTACCAGTTCTGTTGCCTTGGGTTAGATTTCCCCAGGAGCAAACCCTAAAATACTGGTGAGGAGTGGGGAAGAAAGACAAAGAAGAGAAGGAAATCCCAGAGGTGTTCTTTTGGGCCAGTTAGCACCATGGGGTCTCTGGGGACAGTGAATCCTAAGTTATTCCAACCAATGGGTAAGGGGGTTATCCACTCACTTCCCTTCCATGACAGGATGAATGCTGTTTCCAGGGGTATTGGCTCTCCAGCATTTCCAAGTTACCCTATACACTGGCTAAGGGCTTCCTGCAGCCAGAAAGAACCCAAGGCAGAGTCAGATGGGGCATTTGGCAGCCTTCAGAGTGCGGAGGTGAGAGGCAGGGCCTATGGGCAGGGCCCCAGCAGCGTCTTCTATACCTGTCATCTTAGATTCCATGACTCATATTTATTGGAACATCTGTAAATATTCAGACAATACAGTTCTGGCCCTTAGTAAATATCTGACAGTTTTAAAAGATAGGGGATGCCAAATGACTCATTTTCCTGTCAACAGCATCCCAAACAAGCCAACTGCTGACACCAAATGAGGATTCGACTTTTCAGCCCTGTTGGGGGTGATCTCAGCCCAGTTTCCCAAATTTCTGGAAGCTGGATTTCCATCTCTGTCCATCTCGCTTGTTTATACCCCATCACCCACCCCATTCCTTCCCCTACCTCCAGCCTTCCTTTTAGCAGTCAGGACTGATTTGCCTCAGCAGGAAGTGAACAAACAAAACAGATCTTGTTTAGCCTTGTGAGTTGACGCTAAGAAGAACACGGAAGTTATTTTCCTGCAGAGCTCACTGTTTTGGCGTTGATTTTCCTGACAAAGATGTGTAGTAAAGCAGTGGAAAGTCCACTGTGAGGACAACTGTGATATCCCGGGTTGTGGCAAGGGACACGAGGTCTACTGGGATGGAGGAGTGGGACTCATGGAGATTCACAACTATGCTTCCCTGTATGGAAATGGGGAACAAAAGAGGATTCTCACCTCCCCATCCCTGGTCCATGGCCATGAGGGTCTGCCCAAGGCCAGAGTGAGTCAGGAGCTATGGGGGGATGCAGCTACAGGGCAGGGACAGCTGGCAGTGCAGACTCTAGGACCACTTTCAGAACTGGGCTGATGTCACAGAGGAGTGAGTCTGGGAGGAGGTGATGTACCCTCAAGGGACAACTTGGGAGAATTTTGAGAGGAGGCAGTTCAGAGATGGTCACCACCATGGCCTCATTCAATGACAGAGAAACTGAGACTCAGGGAGGGCAAGGGTCATCTGTGATGCTAATGGCCAGACTAGGCCTCCAACCCAGGACTCTTACTTCTTGGTCCTGCATCTCTTCTTTTCCCTGGAGCTTATTCCCCAGAGAAAAGGTCTGTGAACTTCTCGCTTTGGATGCAGAGGAAATGAGACTTCTTTGTGTTTTGAAATTGACTTTCAAAGCTCCTAGCTGTAAATAAGCCACGAGAAGAGACTTAGAGTGCCATGCCCTATATTCAGAATCACAGGGAGAGGGATAATACCTCTCTGTGACTCCCTGGAAGTGTAAAGCAGAAGAAATGGGCCTTTGGGAAGCTTGAACAGATTTTGGGTGCCCATGCTCAAGTTCACATCCTTCACGTGTGAGAGAGTTCCTGGGCACTTCATTTAATAGATCAACGTTAACAATTGTGGCTTCCTGGTATTCCAGACCAGGGCTTCTCAGATTTTAATGTGCACATGAATCTCCTGGGAACCATGCTGAAGTGCAGATTCTGGTTCAGCAGTAGGTCTGGGATGGGGCCTGAGATTCTGCAGATTTCTAGTAAACTCTGCAGAATCTAATAAACTCTGCAGAAGGTAATGCTGATGCTGGTTTGAGAACCACATTTTATTTATTTTCAAAATGCTGGTCAAGACTTACTAAGGAAGTGAAATCAACTTAGTAGACCAAGATAAATATTTTAAAAAATTGAAATAGAACAACACATCAGGGCGCATTATAAATAGTAAAGGTAGCTGAGATTTGTGACTACTTTGTTTAGGCTATTTATATATGTGTGTGTGGGGGGGTACAAAATGTATTTGTTTACCATGAGTTGAGGTCAAAATGGTTTGAGAAATGCTGCCCTAGATCATGGCATATGAGAAGCAGGAAACCAGATGGATGTGGGTGTAAAACACCAGAGAGGTGGGGTGGAATGGGGGGATGGAGATTAAAAGCGAATGTTCTAATTCACTGGAACGTGTGAGTGTTGACAGTGACATCATCACCTGGCAATGAAAAGGAATATGGCGGTGAGGGCCCAAACAAACAGATGGGGAATTGCAAAAACTATTAATATGAGGATAAAGAACCTCTCTCCCCACTAAACACAAGGTCAGGGCTAGATCATATGTACCTTTGTGCAAATTGGAAAGACCCCTCCTTTGGGGAGAAGCCAATCAAAGTCCTGGCTGGATTTCACCTCCATCCTCCCATTCCCCTCCTCTGATGGTATCTTTGTGCAGTACACAATGTGAACTGTATGCACTGGCCCCGCACCCCACAGTGATGACCATAAAGCTTGGTATGATTACCAAGAAAAGGATTATCGGCTAAGAATAGGGCCAAGCAATGGGGTGACAGATTTAAGGGGTCTCTGGAGACACAATGACATACAATAAACTAAGGACATGGTAATTGATAAGCCGTAGTCATGGCAGAGAAGCAAGCTAGTCTCTCTGTGTTCAGGCTGAGCTCCGCCAGGGAGGATGTTGATAATCAGCATAAAGGCCATTGGTTGAGTTTTCACTCTTGACTAGGCATTGTGATGGGCATACCGTATTTTCTATCTGATTGAATATATTCAGTAGGTGTGGAAAGTAGCTTCTTTTGTTATCTCTGCCTTACATTTGTGAAAAGTGGGCCTTAGGTGAATCATCTTGTCCAAAGCCACCCACCAGTAAAATGGTGGAGCTGGGATTTGAACCGGCATCCTTTAGACCCCACAGCTGCCATTTGCTTTGAGAAACTGCCTCTAGCCTCAGGTTATGATAGCTCCCATTTTTAGCATACTAGCCAAGCACTTTAACTGTCTCTTGCATTCTTCCTGCAAGAGGATCCTGCAAGGTAGGGAAAAGCCAGCTGTTCATTCTGATTTGGTTGCTGAATGCTGGTCAGGCTCTATGGCTCCTGGAGCTCACTAGACCCAGTAAACTACAGGAGTGTGGTGGGAAGTGGTGGAAAATAGCTTTGGTCAGGTGGGGAGGGGCACTTTGAGGGGTCTTGAAACCAGGACAGAAGGGTTTTGACTTGATGGGCTTGATAGTTGGGAGCAATAGTTTCTTCAGCAAGAGAGTAAAAGGGATGCTGTGGAAAGAGAGGTCCAGTCGGGGTGGGAGTCAGGGGCTGGAGAAGGGGCAGGCAAGGAAGCCCTGGGGGTGACTCCACACTGCTTTGCTCAACTCACTTATGTAAGCAATTTATTTTTGTTGAGCAATTACTATGTGCCAAGCAGTGCTGTAGGGGCTAGAGAGACCACAGTGACTGAGACAGGCAAAGTCTGTGCCTCCTGGAACTTACATTCTAGTTGGGGATTCAGGTGACTACATAAAGAAGCACTATGTCCACAGATAAGGGCAGTGGAGGTGATACAGCTGGGAGGTGGAGGGGAGCCCCCACACCTAGCTCTGGTCTGGAAGGAGGTAGGGGACACAGTGTTGACTCTTCAGGGAGACACCTGAGCCCTCCAATTGTGTCCTGGACAGGCAGCTCCTCTTGCTGCCCCAGCCAGGGGGCTCTGTCCATATCTGCCTTGGGAGCTGGGAGTCAGGAGCTGGCCAAGCTGGAAATCCTCAGTAAGCAGGCCACTGGGCCAGGAGAGTGAGGTGACAAGGTGACATTTGCCTGTAGTCTTGAGAGACAAAGATAGTTAATGGGAAAGAAGTAAAAATGCAGTGGATTATTGCCAAGAGAGGGAGAGGTCGGGGCCCGATCTGCAGGGGAAGTCCCACATTCACCTTAGATTGGGAAGGGGAGTCCCAGTTGCTCTCATCCCCGCAACTAGGTCAGGGAGACTTCTTGAGGGTGATTGACCTTAGATAATACCCGCCAGGGGTTGGACCCTGTGCTACGCATTTTACACATATTACATCATTGACATCTATAGCTCCATGTATGTCAAAAAGCACATCCCACATGCCAGATGCTGCTCTTTAAATGGATTATCTCATAGCATCCTTGTGACAGCCCTGTGTGGACAGTACAGTTTTTTTCATCATCCTTGGTTTTACCGATGATGCAACTGAGGTACTGTCATTTAGGTCACATTATTTACAAGTGGCCTGGCAACATCATCTATGCTTTCTGTTGCTGTTGCATGTTTTCACTTTTTTTTTTGAGATGGAGTCTCACTCAGTCACCCAGGCTGGAGTGCAGTAGCTTGATCTCAGCTCACTGTAACCTCCACCTCCCAGGTTCAAGCAATTATCCTGTCTCAGCCTCCCAAGTAGCTGGGATTACAGGCACGTGCCACCATGCTTAGCTAATGTTTTTATTTTTAGTAAAGATGGGGTTTCACCATGATGGGCAGGCTGGTCTCAAACTCCTGACCTTGCGATCTGCCTGCCTCAGCCTCCCAAAGTGCTGGGATTACAGGCGTGAGCCACCCCACCCAACCTTCTTCTTCTTCTTCTTTCTTCTTCTTCTTTTTTTTTTTTTTTTTTGGAGACAGGGTCCCACTCTGTTGCCCAGGCTGGAGTACAGTGGCACTATCATAGCTCATAGCAGCCTTGAAGTCCTGGGCTCAATCCCTCCCTCCTCAGCCTTCTGAGTAGCTGAGACTATAAGCATGCACCACCATGCCTGGCTAATTAAAAAAAAAATTTTTTTTATAGAGTCAAGAGTCTAACTATGTTGTTCAGGTTGGTCTCAAACTCCTAGGTTCAAATGATCCTCCCTCCTCTGCCTCCCAAACTGCAGGAATTACAGGCCTCAGCCACCACAACTGGCCAGGAATCATAGTTTTGAATTTTCAGACTGACAGCCTCCAGTATGGTGAACTAGGGGAACTACACAAAAAATATGAGTTCAGGTACAATGCAATTGGCGGTTGACCCCCTAGCCGTAGAAGCCCTGGCTGGTTGTGGAGGCCTGCCCTCGACCCCTCAGGAATCTGCCCATTATGTGGCCTCCACATTTTACACTAAGTCAGCTTTCAGCATCTCATGTATCACCAGACTCATCTCCCAGCGAGGCTCCAAATTCCTGTCTTCACCAGCAAGGCATCCTTTTCCCTGCACTCCTGCTATTAAATGATATCTTATTCTTCTCTGATGGTACCTTTCCCTGACTATTGAGGTGACATGTCTTGTCACATGCTTATTGATGGATTTGCTGTGCTGCAGGGGATCTCACCTGGCAGCAATTTTGCTGCTCCCTTCCCCCTGGGGACATTTGGCCGTGTCTGGAGACATTTTTAGTTGTTGGAACTAGGCTGGCGTTGAGTGGATAGTGACTAGGGTATTCCTAAACATCCTACAACACACAGGATAGGCCCTCACAGCAAAGAATTATCAGTCCCAAAGCGTCAATAGTGCTGAGGCTGAGAAATCCTGCTTTGCTGGGATTGCTGGGAAGATTTTTTTGTCTTTAAAAAAAATCAATTTACAGATGCTCTTGACGAGGCATTAACCTTTTATCTGTCATCTGTATTGCAAATATTTCCCCGAAATCTATCTTCTTTTAGTTTTGTTTATGGTATCTTTTGCAGCAAACACAGAAAATTAATGTAGTCAAATGTGTGTTTCGTTTTTATTATAGCCTCTGTGTTTCCTGTCATGGTTGAGGTCCCTTCTGTTCTTATTGAGTGCATAGGGTTTTTGATTTCTACTTCTATTAAGATTTGTATTGTTCTATTCTTTAGGCCTTTAATCTACCTACAATTGATTTTTGTGAATGTGAATGGTGGGAGGTTATGGGGGAAACCCCACCCCTGATATTTATTGTGGGTTTTTTTCTATTTCCTAAGTGTCTCGGCTGGTTTGAGAAATAAAGGGAAAGAGTACAAAAGAGAGAAATTTTAAAGCTGGGTGTCGGGGGAGACATCACACGTTGGCGTGTTCCGTGATGCTCCCCAAGCTGTAAAACCAGCAAGTTTTTATTAGCGATTTTCAAAAGGGGAGGGAGTGCACGAATAGGGTGTGGGTCACAGAGATCACATGCTTCACAAGGTAATAAAATATCACAAAGCAAGTGGAGGCAGGGCGAGATCACAGGACCACTGGATGGGGCGAAATTAAAATTCCTAATGAAGTTTTGGGCATGCATTGTCATTGATAACATCTTATCAGGAGACAGGGTTTGAGAGCAGACGACCTGTCTGACCAAAATTTATTAGGCGGGAATTTCCTCATCCTAATAAGCCTAGGAGCGCTACAGGAGACCGAGGCTTATTTCATCCCTTAGACTTCGACCGTAAAAGGCGGCCACCTTAAGGGGGCTGTCTATAGACCTACCCTCAGGGCGCATGCTCTTTCTCAGGGATGTTCCTTGCTGAGAAAAAGAATTCAGCGATAATTCTCCTATTTGCTTTTGAAAGAAGAGAAATATGGCTCTGTTCCGCCTGGCTCACCAGCAGTCAGGCTCCAAATCTTTTCTCCCTTGCTCCCTGAAGATTGCTGTTATCCTGTTCTTTTTTCAAGGTGCCCAGATTTCATATGGTTCAAACACCCATGTTCTACAATTTGGCGACATTCATCTTCCTCAGCTTACAAAGATGATGGGATTAAGAGATTAAAGTAAAGACAGGCATAGGAAATCACAAGGGTATTGATTGGGGAAGTGTCCATGAAATCGTCACAATTTATGTTCAGAGATTGCAGTAAAGACAGGTGTAATAAATTATGAAAGTATTAATTTGGGAAACTAATAAATGTCCAGGAAATCTTCACAATTTATATTTGTGTTCTTCTGCCATGGCTTCAGTCGGTCCCTCCGTTTGGGGTCCTGACTTCCTACAACAGGAGGTGAGGACCCAAATATATTTTTTTCCAGGTGGAGAGTCAGGTTTTTTTTTTCTTTTCATATTAGATTAACTATCCTTTCCCTCTGAATTAAAATCCTACCTCTGTCATGTATTAACTTTACCAAATACACATACACACATTTGCATGCATGTCTGCGTGCATGAACACTTACTTACTCCTGGGATCCACCTTTTTTCCAGTGATACTTGCCAATCTTAGCATAAGACCTTTCAATCTTAGTTACATGGCTTTGTCATATGTAGTACCACAGAGGCTAGTTCTCACATGTATTCTTTCTTCCCGTCTTAAATCATTTTTTCGGCAATTTCAGACATTTACTCTTTTCTCTTATTCATTTTTAGGTCCCAAAATAGAAGTAAAGGAAACTTCTCCTCACTCTTAACCTGGGCTCTAGTGCCTTGCTTTCTGTTTTCTCGGCACAGTGAGCACTCCCCGCATGCCGTCGGGAGGACTATCATTAGAGTTACTGGTTGTGGGACTCCTCCCTCCTGCCAGCCTGGTTCTGTGCCATGTCCCTGGCCCTGCACGGTGACTGACACAAGCTGGTGCTCATTAGATATTGGCTGAATGAACAGTGAAGGATGCAGATCTCCTTTGTTTTAAATGTTAAAATTAAGTTCATTTCTTGTGTTGCTTTGAGTATAAGGGAGCAGAGGCTGGTCTGGTCTTTGTCATTGCCAAGGGGTGGCCTTGGACAGTTGGTTCTCTCTTCTGCCTCAACTTTTTTACCTGTAGAACTGAGCCCAGTAAGCTCTGAGTCTTTATACCATTGCAGTCATAAAATAGGATTTAAATTTACGTATTTTTTTAAGACAGGATCTCACTCTGTCACCCAGGCTGGAGTGCAGTGGCGCAATGATGGTTCACTGTGACCTCCCAGGCTCAAGTGATCCTCCCACCTCAGCTTCCCAAGTAGCTGAGACCACAAGTGTGCACCACTATGCCCGGCTAAATTTTCTAGAATTTTTGTATATTTGGAGAGATGGGGTTTTGCCAAGTTGCTCAGCCTGGTCTCGAACTCCTGGTATCAAGTGATCTGCCCACTTTGGCCTCCCAAAGTGCTGGGATTACAGGTGTGAGCCACTGCACTCAGTCTATTTTAAATATTTTTTGCCTGCAAAGGCAAATGTGTCAAGGGCTCATAAAGTCATAACGTAGCCCTGCTAAACACTACCCAAAACTTGGCATTAGGAGCGTAGCAGTCCCAGGCAGAGTGGAAACGTGGGGAGAATCAGCAGCCACTTGTCTGGCTACTGCCAGAAATAAAAACACATGCACTGAAGGTGAGTGTAGGAGGCTCCCTTGCCCCTGGGCTGTTCCCTGAGCAAACCTGATTCCAAGTTGGCACAATGGAGCAGAAAAATTCAATAGCCAGACATCCCAGCTGTGCCTCATGCTTCCTGTAAGAGTGTGGACTAGTCACTTAACCTCTGGGAGCCTCATTGCCTCATTTGGGGAATAATAACACCCCTTCCTTTTTCTTTTTTTAGACAGAGTCTCTCTCTGTCACCCAGGCTGGAGTGCAGTGGTGCGATCTCGGCTCACTGCAAGCTCCACCTCCAGGATTCATGCCATTCTCCTGCCTCAGCCTCCCGAGTAGCTGGGACTGCAGGCGGATGCCAGCATGCCCAGCTAATTTTTGTATTTTTAGTAGAGATGGGGTTTCACCATGTTGGCCAGGATGGCCTCAATCTCCTGACCTCATGATCCGCCTGCCTTGGCCTCCCAAAGTGCTGGGATTACAGGCATGAGCCACTGCGCCTGGCCAGTAACATCCCTTTCTTTTTTTTTTTTTTTTTTTTTGAGACGGAGTATTGCTCTGTCGCCCAGGCTGGAGTGCAGTGGCCGGATCTCAGCTCACTGCAAGCTCCGCCTCCCGGGTTCACACCATTCTCCTGCCTCAGCCTCCTGAGTAGCTGGGACTACAGGCGCCCGCCACCACGCCCGGCTAGTTTTTTGTATTTTTTAGTAGAGACGGGGTTTCACCGTGTTAGCCAGGATGGTCTTGATCTCCTGACCTCATGATCCGCCCGTCTCGGCCTCCCAAAGTGCTGGGATTACAGGCTTGAGCCACCGCACCCGGCCAACATCCCTTTCATTGGACTATTCAGTCATTCAAGTAATCACTCAACATGTGTTTTTTGAGCACCTTGTGTTCCAGGCACCGTTCTAGGTGCTGAATATACATAACAGTGTGCTCCAGCACACCTAGTCCAGTGCCGGCACATAGTAGGTTCTCGTTAAACACTTGTTGAATGAATGATTGGAAAACAGGTGGGAAGGAGGTACCAACAATAAATAAGTGAATACATGCATGATACATATATAATGATAAACACCAACACATGATTCTATCCCGTGTAAAACGTCATTACAAAGAAGGTAAGGTGCTAGGAAGGAAAGGAACAGGTGCCAGGGACAGAAGATGATGGGGGTTGGGAGCCAGGACAGGGGAGCATCTGCTCAGATGGAGTGCTCAGGGTAGGCTTCTTTGAGGAGGCCTACGGGGAGTGATGGGACTGGTTCTTGCTGGTTGCAGGCATCCAGCCTGCACTGTGGAGCAGGGAGGACGTGATGCACTGGCTGCGCTGGGCAGAGCAGGAGTACTCTCTGCCATGCACCACGGAGCACGGGTTCGAGATGAATGGACGTGCCCTCTGTATCCTCACCAAGGACGACTTCCGGCACCGCGCACCCAGCTCAGGTCAGAGAGACTCACAGGTTTTCCTCTAAGTGGGAACCCTGGTAGGCCAGGACAGGTACCCCAGGGGGATCTAGGGAGGGAGATGGAACAGGTCTTCTTTGGGGAATCATGCTCATTTCCAGCACTGCAGATGCCCCTCTGCACACACGTGTGTCTGGTGGGTCCTAGCTAGAGCAGGCCTTCGGTGAGGGAGTCCATTTGACCACTTGTTTTCAGAGCTGTAGGGGCCTGTTCTGCTGTCTCGCTTTCTCTTCCCCTTATCTGTGGCCCTTGTCTCCTTTACCCACTTCCATCCTATTGCCTCCCACCCCCTACCCCTACTGAGCAAAAAAACTAGAGAAAGATCAAATATTCATTCACACTGAGGTATAAATGGCTGGTAACAGCAAAAGCCTTGACTCTCAATATGACTTTTGATTTTAACCAGAAACTGGGTCTAAGGGCAAAGGAATGAACGTCAGATTATGGTGTTTCAGCAGCACGAAGTTTGTGGGGAGGGACTGGTGCTGGGAGGGAGGGTGGCCAGTGGTAGCCGGCAGCAGGGCCTTCCAGGAATCTCTAGAATCGCATTTGAGTCTTACTTGGCTTGTTTTCAGGTGGCTCTTATGTTTCTGCTGATTTGGTGTCTTTTTTAAAGAATTCGCTGATGTTTTCTGTGTACCCTGTCTTTTGGTCAAGCAGGCCCACAGTGTATGTGGCAAAGAGACGTTCTGAAATCTGCTGATTTGCTCCTTTTCTCTTTAACACGCACAGCCAGTCTCATGTCACATCCCAAGTTCTTTTTTACTTTTTTTTTTTTTTTTTGAGACAGAGTCTCACTCTGTCGCCCAGGCTGGAGTGCAGTGGCGCGATCCTGGCTCACTGCAACCTCTGCCTCCCAGGTTCAAGCAATTCTCCTGCCTCAGCATCCTGAGTAGCTGGGATTACAGGCGCCCACCACCATGCCTGGCTAATTTTGTATTTTTGGTAGAGATGGAGTTTCGCCACGTTGGCCAGGCTGGTCTCAAACTCCCAACCTCGGGTGATTTGCCCACCTCGGCCTCCCAAAATGCTGGGATTACAGGCATGAGCCACCGCTCCTGGCTGACATCCCAAGTTCTATCACCCACTTCCCTCCATGAGCCTCTTGTAGCAGCTGCTGGAACTTTCGTCCCTCTGAGAGTTTGGATTCAAGAGCTCTAGTGGGAGGTGAGGGGAAGGCAGGGATAGAGAGACAAGGCTTTCAGCTTCCTCACAGCCCTAATGGTCCTGTGCCAAGGCAAAGCGGGGAAGCAGGTGAGCTTGGGGCTGGTCCCCTTCATGCCCTTGTTCATCTCTCCATCTTCCTACAGGCACTCCTGGTCCTCGAGTAACCACTCTCTACATTGTATCCCGCTGGGTGCCTGGGATCCCCAGGTTGGCTCTCTACCCATGGATCCCCTCTTTCCTGTCCTACTATCAGCACCTTAGCCCAAGGTCTGAGTCAAGGGAAATTTCTGGGACCATGGACAGAGCCCAATTCTGTGTTTTTTTTGTTTTGTTTTGTTTTTGTAACAGGGTCTCACTCTATTGCCCAGACTAGAGTTTGGTGGCGTGAACGCAGCTCACTTCAGCCTCAACCTCCTGGGTTCCAGTGATCCGCCTGCCTCAGCCTCCCAAGTAGCTGGGACCACAGACATGTGCCACCATACCCAGCTGACTTTTAAACTTTTTGTAGAGACAGGGTCTATCCATGTTGCCCAGGCTGGTCTCAAACTCCTGGGCTCAAGCAATCCTCCTGCCTTTGCCTCCTAAAGTGTTGGGATTACAGGTGTGATCCATTGCACCTGGCCTTTCTTTTTTTCAACCATTTATTGAAGCGGCTACTAATTCTGCCTTTTAGGAAGAGGCTAAGACAGCTTTGCTCCTTGGAAGGCAGGGGCAGACTTTTAAAAAAGCTTGGAATCCCATGAGCCTTAGAACTGTCTCTGTCCCCAGGAACGTGAGGTACAGTTGTACAGTTTATGCACTGTGCACAAGCCCTCAGCCAAGGGTGTGTGCGGGGGTTGAGAAGCAGCCTGACCTTGCAAGCTGCATGCCCTGGAGGCGGCCACGTCTACTGGCAGGATAGGATGTCTTTCTAAAATTCATCCACCACGGGAGCAGCAGCGTCCCTGCCCATCGCCAGCCCAGCCTCCTGTTAGCTGCGGCAGGAACCCCTTCGCCAGCAGCACGAAGCTGTGACAGGACATGCCAGCCCTCACCCTGAGGCAGGTGGCTGCAGGGGGACGAGGCTGGCCCTCCCCACGTGGCCTGTTCAGCAGCCTGCCCTCCCTCCCACCCATGTCCAGGTGACGTCCTGTATGAGCTGCTCCAGTACATCAAGACCCAGCGGCGAGCCCTTGTGTGTGGGCCTTTTTTTGGAGGGGCCTTCAGGCTGAAGACGCCCACCCAGCACTCTCCTGTCTCCCCAGAAGGTGAGGAAGCTGTTTGTGGTGCTCTGAGTACCTCCCTCAAATCAGCCTCACTGGGAGGGCAGGACATCCTCAAGGCAAAGCAATGAAGGAGGTGGCCAGTGTGGGCAAGCTCCCCTCCCTCCCCGCCCCCACCTCCTGCTCTGGGGTGCTCCTGGCAGCCCTCCCTCTGTGCTGCACCCTCCTTGTCTCCCCCCTCCCCGTTTCTCTGCTCTCTCCAGCAAAGAGTTGTTTGTATCATGTCTCAGTTTCCTCTCTGGAGCCCTCTGTGGAAACCGCTCTTGTCAGGGTCTCCAGAAACCTGAAAATAAGGATGTCCATGCCATGGCCATTCTCAGTCCTGATTTACCATGGCCTCTCACAGCCTTCCACCCTGGGGGTCACCGCTTCTTCCCCCAAAACTCTTTCTTCCCTTGGCTTCCAGGACACCCCACTCACCTGATCTCCTCTACCCCACTGGTGTCTCCTCGACCTTCTCTTCTGGTTTCTACTCTTCTCCCCTGCTTCTAGCAGTTGGGGTACCCCAGGGTCAGAGGACCTCTCTGCTTCTCTATCTGCACTCAGATACTGGGAAATCTCATCTGATCCTGGATCTTAAACACCATGTGGTGCCAATGATTCCAATATATGCCTCAACTTCTCCAAATTCCAGATATGTGCACCCATGCTGCCTGCCCCACCCCTCCACTGGGGCGTCTAGTAAGCACCTCAACCCCCACAGCCCCTAAACCAAATGCCTGATATCCTGCCCTTTTCAGTCTTCCCCAGCCCTGCAAACCCCGCCTCCACACTTCCAATTGCTCAGATGTCATTTCTACCCCCACCCCCACTCATCCCAACTGTCCACAAATCCTGTCCGCCCTACCTTCAAATCTATCCAGAATCCAGCCTTTTCTCATTCCTCCCCTGCTGCCCCGTTCCAGTCCCCTCTGCCTCTGGAGAACGTCCTCACTGGTCTCCTTGCTTCTGCTCTTGACCTCCTGTGATCTGTTCTCCACAGCGCAGGGAGATTCAGAAGTAGGTCACATCACTTTTCTGCTCGGCATCTTCCAGCGGCTCCCTTCTCACTCGGAGTCCAAGTGCAGTTCTTCCGCTGACTCCTGCCCCTGCCTTCCCCTTCCAGGCTTCTCTCTCTTGCTCCTGCTGCTCCAGTCACACGGGCTTTCTTGTTCATTGAACAAGCCTGAGATGCTCCTGCCCCAGGGCCTTTGCAATTACTGTTCCCTCTGCCTGGCATCCCCTCCCTGCTCTAGAAACCCACAGATCTCACTCCTCTACCTCCTTCGGGTCTGTTCAAATGCTAATGTCAGGGAGGCCTGAGCAGCCTCTCAGAAGTGGCAACTCCTGCTCCTTTCCCAGATCTGCCTCTCTGCCTTAGGGCTATTTATTTTGTTCTCCCCACATTGTATACTGTTTCTGTTTCCTTTTTATTTTAACTGTCCATCTCCCCTGCTCTCAACTAGCGTATAAGCTCCCTGAGGGCAGGGGCTTTTGGGGGCTCAGAGATATATCCTCAAGATTCTTAGAACAATGCCTGGTTCATAGAAGGCTCTCAATAAATACTTGGGCAAATGGAGAGGAGGTGGGATACAGCGCCCCTGGGTTCTAGACCTGGCTCTGTCACTGCTCGGGTTTGCAGCCAGTTTCACAGATGCGGGAACAGGCTTGACAGATGGTTACTTGTGTGGGAGCTGGGATTAGCACCTAGACTGTCTGGCTCTCACCCACTGCCTCCCACCACCTCCCTGACCTTCTAACCGGGGGCTGGACAGAGGGAGAGCATCAGGAGCGCTGCCCCAAAGGACTCCCAGGCTCACCATTGAGGGATTGAGTTGGGGAGGCTTGGGGCCCACTGCCTGCTACCACTGGTGCTCATCTGCTTGCAGAGGTGACTGGCCCTTCTCAGATGGACACCCGAAGGGGCCACCTGCTGCAGCCACCAGACCCAGGGCTTACCAGCTCCTTTGGCCATCTGGATGACCCTGGCCTGGCCAGGTGGACCCCTGGCAAGGAGGAGTCCCTCAACTTATGTCACTGTGCAGAGCTCGCCTGCAGGACCCAGGGGGTCTGTTCCTTCCCTGCGATGCCACGGGCCCCCATTGACGGCAGGATCGCTGGTGAGTGGGAGGCTGCTCCTCTGGCCATGGGAAGGCGCCCTGAGTCTGAGTCCCAGAGTCATGAGTGATAAGGACAGGGCTATTTTGACCTGGTGATGGGAGGTCTGTGGCTGGGGGATTTCGGAGTAGCATGACTGTCCTGTGTGCTGGCCACAATCTGGTTACAGAGGGCAGTGATACCTGGGATCACCAAGCCTCACTCTGTCTCCCACAGAGGGACAATTTACCAGTCATATTCTGACACTCACATTAGCATGGAGTGCCACACCTGCCTTTTAAAACTTTATCTATTTTAAAATAATTGAGCATTCATTATGTGCCAGGCGTGGTTCCCAGGCCCTTATTTAATTCTACAATGGCCTTTTGAGTTTGGTACTATTATTAGCCCCATTTCACAGATATGGAAATTGAGGCACAGAAAGGTTAAGTAACTTCTCCAAGATCACACAGCACTGGTAGAGTTAGGATGTGAACCCAGGCAGTCTGGCTCCAGAGCCTGAGCACTAACCAAATGATACACTTCCACTCTGCATTCATTGTTAAAGGATTAGCAGGCAGACAACCTGACAGACTGACAGGTAAGCTGAAGGGTGTTTTTCTAGTCATAATATTTACACTGCATTTCTTCTTTTTTTTTTTTTTTTCAACTTTTAGGTTCGGGGGTACATGTGCAGGTTTGTTACATGGGTAAATTGCGTGCCACTGAGTTTTGGTGTATGAATAATCCTGTCACCAAGATACTGAGCATAGTACCTGATACGTAGTTTTTCTTTTCTTTTTCTTTTTTTTTTTTTTTTAGACGGGAATCTGGCTTTTTTGCCCAGGCTAGAGTGCAGTGGCAAAATCTCAACTCACTGCATCCTCTGCCTCCCGGGTTCAAGCAATTCTGCTGCCTCAGCCTCCCGGGTAGCTGGGATTATAGGCGCCCGCCACCACACCTGGCTAATTTTTGTTTTATTAGTAGAGACAGGGTTTCACCATGTTGGCCACAGACTGATCTCAAACTCCTGACCTCAGGTGATCCACCCACCTCAGCCTCCTTTGGTGCTCGGATTACAGGCGTGAGCCACCGCGCCCAGCCTGTGATAGGTAGTTTTTCTGCCCTGGCTCTTCCTCTGTAGTGGTCCCTAGTGCCCAGAGTATCGTTCCCATCGTTATGTCCATACCACATTTATTCTATGAAGCCACAGAGTGGGCAGAAGCCTGGCTTTTGGGTTGGAAATGACTAGAAGTCACTAAAAAACAATGATTGGCCCAAAACATAGAAATGATGAATACTTGAGGTGATAGTGTCCTAAGTACCCTGACTTGATCATTACACATTCTGTGCATGCAACAAGATCTCACATGTACACCAGAAATATGTACAAATATTATGTATCAATAAAAAACACAATGATCCACAATAATTGGATTTTTTTCTTTTAAAAGAGACTGAGTCTCACTCTGTCGCCCAGGCTGGAGTGCAGTGATGCGACCATAGCTCACTGCTGCCTCAAATTCCTGGGCTCAAGGAATCCTCCCACTTCAGCCTCTTGCAATTACTGTATTCTTCAATTATAATGCTTAACATTCTTCGTCCACTTACACTATCCCAGGCACTGTGCTGAGGGTTTTGTGGTCTATTATGTTACCTAATTCCCTCACCACCCCATACCAGGAAACTGGCTTAGAGACAGTTGTGTAACTTGCCTGCAGTGACCCAGCTGACAGGCCCAGGTCCTGGGATTCAAGATCACACAGTTGCTCCCAAATGCCCACTTACCCTCCCAATGGCATGCTTGGTTTTCCTGAACTTCACCATTAGGGAACTTGAAGGGGTGGATGTTATAATTAATAGAAGTCCAGGGGGCTGAGTGGGCCAGGGGCAGAGAGGGACCTGCGGTCAGGGGCCCGGCCACTCGGCCTGTGAGCCCGGCACCTTCCCTCACGTGGCTCTGATGTTGGGTGGAGCCGGTCAGACTCCTCGCTTTGCCTGCACTTAGGAGCTTGGCAACTTTAGACACCTCTGCACCTCTGAGCCCATTTCCTCACCTCTTCCTGGGGATAAAGGTAGCCACTTCCCAGACTCATGAGACAATGCATGAGGAGTCCCGTTAGTGGCCGATTCTGTTGATACCATCATTTTCACCATCCTGCTGGTGCTCCCAGGGCCCTGGCCAGGAGGCCTCCAAGGGCGCCTTTCCAACACCTGTCCTCACAGCTCCAGTAAAGCTGCCTGCACTCCCTGTGCTAAATTGCAGACTGCCGGCTGCTGTGGGATTACGTGTATCAGCTGCTCCTTGACCCCCGGTATGAGCCCTACATCAGGTGGGAAGACAAGGACGCCAAGATCTTCCGAGTTGTGGATCCAAATGGGCTCGCCAGACTCTGGGGAAATCACAAGGTGAGCCTTGGCCGGCAGAATGGTCTCGACGTAACCATAAGGCGACAGAGTTGGGGGTCAGAGTGGACGTCTAGCACTACGGGACAATCCTCAGCTGATGGCGCCTTCACCAGCAGCCCCAGAAGTGTCAGGATAACTTTATTTGGGGAGCTGTTGAGGGACAGGCAGTTACCTCTTATGGACGGGGAATGTCTCTGAAACTGAACAATTGTGTCTTCTCATTGCTTAATCTTACCTTTGCTTAGCATTTTAGCCTTTAGAAGCATGTTTACATGAACTGCACAGTTAGGCCAGATGAGGAAGCTGCTTTCCTGCGGGGAGCTGGACAGAAAACCAGGTCTCAGGCCCAACAGGAGCATCCGATGTCAGGGCTGGAAAGGCCTGGGGATGACTGAGGCCAGCATTCCCATGAGGAGGAATGCCTGTACCTAAATGGGTGTCTGCAAGATGATCTTAGGTGGTTTAATATCCTTATAATTATTTATTTTTGAATTAGGATTACAAAATGTATCTACCGTGACCATCTCATGATTTATAGCAGTGATATAAGGAATGTAGCCTTTTAAAATAAATAGGTTTCTTTAAGTAAAAAAAATCTTTTAAAGAAAACTATTAATGATAATGATAATCATCGATTTATAGCTTTTCCTAAGATGTAATAGTGCCTGATTGCCAGGCACTGCCCTGAGAGCTCCGCTTGTATTAATCCATTTAATTATCATACCAACCTCGTAAAAGGTATTATCAAATGTGGAGACTGGGGCTCAGTGAGGGCTAACAACTTGCCCTAAATTTACCCATCCCCTGCTATGTAAGAGGCAGAGCAGGGACTTGAACCCAGGCCGTGGGTTCAAGAGCTAAGAGCAATATTCTATTGCTCTTAGCAGTGCTGGTGGCTGGAAGGATGCAGATGACTAAAGTTCAGAGGACGTATTGGTCTAATCCTCATATAGAACAGGGAGGAAAACAGGCCCAGAGAGCCCCAGTTCCATTTAATGAGCACATACTACATGCCATACACTGTGCTAATTGCCTTCATGGATTAGCTATTAATAATTTAATACTCGGCCGGGCACGGTGGCTCCAGCCTGTAATCCCAGCACTTTGGGAGGCCGAGACGGGCGGATCATGAGGTCAGGAGATCGAGACCATCCTGGCTAATACGGTGAAACCCCGTCTCTACTAAAAAATACAAAAAACTAGCCAGGCGAGGTGGCGGGCGCCTGTAGTCCCAGCTACTCGGGAGGCTGAGGCAGGAGAATGGCGTAAACCCGGGGGGCAGAGCTTGCAGTGAGCTGAGATCCGGCCACTGCACTCCAGCCTGGGCGACAGAGTGAGACTCCGTCTCAAAAAAAAAAAATTAAAAAAAAAAATAATTTAATCCTCGACCTGTGCGATGGGTGTTCTTCTCATTATGTAGCTGGGGAAGCAGACTCAGAGAGGTCAAGAAACTTGTCCAAGGTGACACAGCTGCCAAGCGCTGGAGCTGGGGCTGAAATTGATGCGAACCCCCAGGCTCTTTGGCTCTACCTCACACTGCCTATCCCCGAGAAAGAAAGAAATGACTTGGCCAAAGTCATCCAGGGTGTGGCCTGGCAAGGCCATCCATGCCACCCCACCATGCTGTCTCTCTGATTGCATTTCCTGCACACACACATATATATATAAAAGAAATATATATATTTGTTACTGTTGTGATATTTGCTATTTAAAAGTAACATACAGTTCACTCCCACACTATGTTCTCAGTCAAGTAGGCAAGAGAACCCTTCCTTTCTTCCTTCCTTCCTCCCTCCTTCCCGCCCTCCCTCCCTCCCTCTCTCTCTTTCTTTTCTTTCTTTCTTTCTTTTTCTTTCTTTTTCTCTCTTTCTTCTTTCTCTCTCTCTCTTTCTTTTCTTTCTTTCTTTCTCTCTTTTTCTTTCTTTCTTTTCTTTCTTTCTTTCTTTCTTTTTCTTTCTTTCTTTCTTTCTTTCTTTCTTTCTTTCTTTCTTTCTTTTTCTTTCTTTCTTTCTTCTTTCTTTTTCTTTCTTTTTCTCTCTTTCTTCTTTCTCTCTCTCTCTTTCTTTCTTCTTTCTTTTTGTGATGGAGTCTCACTCTATTGCCCAGACTGTAGTGCAGTGACATGACCTCAGCTCACTGCAACCTCTGCCTCCCAGGTTCAAGGGATTCTCCTGCCTCAGCCTCCCGAGTAGCTGGGACTACAGGCATGCACCACCACGCCTGGCTAATTTTTGTATTTTTAGTGGAGACAGGGTTTCACTATGTTGGCCAGGCTGGTCTCAAACTCCTGACCTCAAGTGACCTGCCCACCTAGGCCTGCCAAACTGTTGGGATTACAGGAGTGAGCCACCCTGCCCAGCCCCATCATTTCTTCCCCAACCTTCCCCTGCCTTTTCCTTCCAAACTCAAGTGAGCACTCATAAATCCTCACAGATCCCTGGAATGAGAGGCTTAAGAAGCTGTCCAGTCCACCCCGCTCCCTTACAGGTTGGAAAGTGAGGCCTGGAAGAAGCGGGACATGGAGAGCAGGGCTGATGTGGGGGCTGATTTGCTTTCCAGAACCGGGTGAACATGACCTATGAGAAGATGTCTCGTGCCCTGCGCCACTATTATAAGCTTAATATCATTAAGAAGGAACCAGGGCAGAAGCTCCTGTTCAGGTGAGTAGCCTAGGGGATGTGGTGAAAGGGGGACACAGAACTGGGGTTGGGTGGGCTGAAATCCCCCTGCAACTGGGGCAGGAGCTGATTTGCAGTTGGGGCCTGAATTCTAGATTTCTAAAGACTCCAGGAAAGATGAGCCAGGACAAGGACAGCCACCTGGAGCCGCTGGAGAGCCACAAGCAGGACAGAATGGAGTTCAAGGACGAGAGGCCAGAAATCTCTCCGTGAGGAGCAGGTGGACTCTGGGCACCCGGTACCGATGGGGCAGGGACCGAGTCTCCTATGAAGGCAGCCTCCTCCTCCCAGCAGAGCAGCAGGATCCCCAGCCAGACTCTGTACCCACAGGATTACAGCCATTGCTTGGGAGGGCTGGGAGGCCTCCCATCCAGGACACTGGGGGTGGGAGTGTCATCTTTTGGGCAGGGCAATCCTGGGGCTAAATGGGGTAGGTACAGGGGAGTGTTCTCTCTCCTGCTGCAGCCCCGGGAGAGGAAGCCAGGCACCGATGGAGCATCCAGCCCCACCCCTGTAAATGGAATTTCCAGGATGAAGGGAATGAGGTCCCTCACTGAGCCTCAGATTTCTTCACCTGTGAAAGGGGCTGCTCCTGAAAACCCCAACCTCAGGGCTGATGCAGGAAATGGGAAAAAGTATCAGTGCTTTGAGGCAGCATGGACAGCCTCAGTAATAATAAAAACAATGCTAGCTGGCGTTTCTTTCTTTTCTCTTTTTTTTGAGACAGTCTTGCGCTGTCACCCAGGCTGGAGTGCAGTGGCACGATCTCAGCTCACTGCAACTTCTGCCTCCCGGGTTCAAGAGATTCTCGTGCCTCAGCCTCCCGAGTAGCTGGAATTACAGCTGCCCACCACCACTCCCGGCTAATTTTTGTATTTTTAGTAGAGATACAGGGTTTCACCATGTTGGCCAGGCTTGTCTCGAACTTGCGACCTCAGGTGATCCTCTGGCCTCAGCCTCCCAAAGTGCTGGGATTACAGGCGTGAGCCACTGCGTCCAGTCGATGTTTCTTAAGTGTTTGCTATGTGCCAGGCCTTGTGCTAAGGGCCTCACGGATATCTTATCTCATTTAATTCACTCGGCACCTCCCTCAGGCATGAAGGTGAGGACACTGAGGGAGAGGCCTGCGGAGCTGGCCTGCCTCTCCAGAACCCAGGGCTTCGACCTGTTTTCTTTCAGCACCTCTGACTGTATGTGGGCACTTCTTAGCCAGGCCCCAGCCCCACCTCTCTGCTCTTGGCATCTTCACTGAATTGTCCATTTCACTTGACCCAGCCCCCCATCCTCAGTTTTCAGTGACTATGACCCAGTGAAGACTGTCCCCGCTACCCCCGTACCTGTGGCTTCCTATGCTCCTGTCCCTGTATCTGCTGTGGAACTTTGGGCAAGGTGTTCCACCTCTCTGGGGCCTCAGGTTTCTCGTCTGTAAAATGGGGCTCCTTCTCCTCACCTGACCTCCACGTTGTCAGAAAGCTTCCATAAGGCCATACTTGTGAAATGCTTAATGTTTGCCTGCTCTGTGGGGAGGGCTTAACCTGTGTTAGCTGAGAAATCTCTGCAGACCAGAAGCTGCTCTGAAGCATGAAAACACCTCAGTCCAGTGGGTCAGCTTCTCCCTCTGTGTCCCAGCCCCAAGTACTGACTGGGGCCTCCTGAGGGCCAGAGCCTCTGTCCTTGCAAGCCCTCAGGTAAAGCTCGGGGAGGAGAAGGGAGTATTTTCATTTAACCAAGAATAGAACTCCCTGGATTCACATCTTCTTTCTCAGAAGGAGGAAACTACCTCAGCCTCTTGCCCCCAGCCAGTCAGGAAATCCCCCTGTCTCTGCTGGAGCCTGCACTGGCCTTGAGTCACTGCAGAGAAGTTCTTGATAAGGACTCTCGGATTTTGGGGCTCAGAGCTGTGATAGCCCACAAGCAGGGAAACTCCAGGCTTAGTGTCATCTGGAACCCTCGATGGTCCTCACCAGCAGGGGCAGGCAGGTAGCTTTGGAAAAAGGATCCATGGGAAAATGCTTTGCCCCTTTCACTTTCCCTCTGAGACTGTTCCAGCTCCTTGACTTTGCTCTGGGATGAGCCCATGCACCATGGCCTCTCTTCTCACCTCCTCAACCCAGAGCTGCATACCTGGCCCAGGAGGGACTGTCGAAATCAATTTATTCAGGCCCTCATTTTACAGAGAAGGGAACTGAGGCCAGAGAGAAGTGACTTGCCCAAGATCACATGGCCCAGCCCAGCTTCCTGGCTCCTGAAGTCACCTCGTTTCCTCATCTCGGCATTGTGGTTGGGTCCACGATGAAGCGGGAGGATGGACTCCTAGATCACTTCTTTCAGTTATAAGTGGTGTTTTGCCTGCTGGTGGGTTGACGGATGTCAACAGCTACATTTCTCAGGGACGAGGACTTAACTCAGGTGATGAATCTCACCCAGCACCGAGACCATCAGGGCCAGGGGTGGGTTACTAGGAGAGTAAGCGTGAACCACTGCCGGAGATCCCAACTCCAGAACTCTGCACTCAGCCCTGGGGCCATGCCACCTTTTCTCCATCTCCCCAGGGAGATCAGGCCCTGGTCTGGGGACGGGCCCCTGGGTGCCAGGAATAAAGGGGTTCATTCAGGCCTTCCTTCTACAAACATTAATTGAATACCTGCTATGTACCGGGTACCAGGTGAGGCATTGCATTTATATCCATTTTTCATACAATTAAAGTCCTGAAAAGTGGCAGGACGTTGAAAATGACATATGTCAAAGTGGACTTCTCACAAATAATTTTTTTTTTTTTTTTTTGAGGTGGAGTTTTGCTCTGTCACCCAGACTGGAGTGCAGTGATGCAATCTCAGCTCACCACAACCTCTGACTCCCGGGTTCAAGCGATTCTCCTGCCTCAGCCTCCTGAGTAGCTGAGATTACAGGCACCCGCCACCACACCAGCTAATTTTTGTATTTTTAGTAGAGACAGGGTTTCACTGTGTTGGCCAGGCTGGTCTCGAATTCCCGACCTCAGGTGATCCGCCTGCCTCAGCCTCTTCAAGTGCTGATTACAGGTGTGAGCCACTGTGCCCGGCCAACAAAGAATTTTAAAAAGCAGGAGATACATTCTCATGGTTTGAAAAAGTAGCCAGTGCTCTTTTTGTCAGATTACATTACAATTAAAGAATTGACAACAAAGACAATTGATAAAGAATTAATGAAAAAATAAGTATAATAAAAAGTTCATTAATGAAACAAATGATACAAGTCACTGTCTTGGTCCAGTTGAGCCATTTACAGCATGAACCCATGAGCATGAGCTCTGGTCTTCATCTTCTCTATTAGGTGTATTCTTGCCTAGAAAGGCTTTTTCCCTCATAGGAAAGTTCCAGATCTAACACTTGATTTAATCCTGGTGGCTCTGCTGGGTCTTGGGCTCGTACTGCAGGAAGCCTGGGCCGATGCCAGGGACCCATCCTCTTTGTCCCAGAGGATCCCAGGGTGATAGTCTTCCTTGGCTCCCTCCTCTGGTCCCACAATGTTAGTGATCCACATTTTCTACTCAAATGTTCTCACAAAAGGTTTGTAGAGACACACAGAAAACACAGACCTTTACAGAGCAAGGGCCTGTACCGCAGAAATGTCCAGATCTGGTGGTAAATGGGAGGGCGGTGTGGGCTCAGAGGGAGCCTGCTGAATGCTGGTGTCAGGGCCCTGCGCTGCTGGCGAGCTCCCTCAGTGAGACCTCGGCCCTCAAAGGACCTCAGCGGGAACTAAGCCACCAATGGGACAGCCCCAGAACCTGAGTGAGGAGTTTAAAGCAGGTTGTTCTGAAACCAGTGTATGCAACTGAGAAATATTTTAATCGTGATCTTGATTTTTTAAAGTCCAAAATTCTTGTGAGTTAATTGCTCATATACCAGGGATGGGGAGTGGTGGTGAGTAAACAAAGGGGAATAGGGCCCTGGCTTGGAAAGTTTGCACAGAAGTAGGGGAAACAGAGGTAGCAGATGAGCAAACCATTGCAGTCCCCAGGGAGAGATGACGTGAGAAGTGCACCCACTGGGGACAGTGCTGGACAAAGTGGTGCCGGTGAATTTGGCTTGAGAGGCACCAGGGAGCGTCACCCTCCGGAGAATCACAGGTTTCTGCTCTCTTTTTCCAACTTCCCTGTTGGAGGGCTGAGGTCTAGAAGCACAGCGGGGCTGTGGGCCTTCCGATCCTTGAGGGGTCAGGGAGACTGCACGGGAAATGGGATTCTGGGCTGTGGCCTTCTCTCCACGGAAAGGCCTGCAGTTTATTTATTTATGTATTTATGTATGTATGTATGTATGTATGTATGTATGTATGTATGTATTTATTGAGACAGAGTCTCGCTCTGTGGCCCAGGCTGGAGTGCAGTGGCTGGATCTCAGCTCACTGCAAGCTCCGCCTCCGGGGTTTACACCATTCTCCTGCCTCAGCCTCCCGGTTAGCTGGGACTACAGGCGCCCGCCACCTCGCCCGGCTAGTTTTTTGTATTTTTTAATGGAGATAGGGTTTCACCGTGTTAGCCAGGATGGTCTCGATCTCCTGACCTCGTGATCCGCCCGTCTTGGCCTCCCAAAGTGCTGGGATTACAGGCTTGAGCCACCGCGCCTGGCCAAGGCCTGCAGTTTAAAACCATGTCCACTAGGTGGTGCAAAAGCCTCTTTTTGTATTAGTGTGGGGCCGGGCGGTGGCTGGCTGCATGTTCTATGGACAGCAAGCCTGCCTTCTCTCATGGGGAGGTGTACTCTCCAGCTCAGGCATGCTCTGTAAGTAGACATCCAGGCCCTGCTTGAATACCTCCAGTGACGGGGAACTCACACCTCCAGGGGACAAAGTAAGTGGCAGGGGTGGGGGTGGAATTGAGGGGCACCAAAAAGCCAACTGTCCATTGATAGTGTCAGCCTCCTCTCCTAACCCACAGGCCACTGGTTTCTGCAATTCCTATTTTCCCAGTCTCTTTATTGGGAATAACTTCTTATCTCCTCTTCTTATGATCACTTTATCCTTGAGTAGTTTGTCAGCAGGGGCCTAGATGAGGCCTCTTTCACATCTGGGACATCTGCTAGGGGTGTGTCAAAGCCTCTCTACTCTCACCCTACCCATATAGACCTGATTAGGAATCAAAAAGACTGACCGGCTGCAGTGGCTCACGCCTGTAATCCCAGCACTTTGGGAGGCCGAGGCAGGCAGATTACGAGATCAAGAGATCGAGACCATCCTGGCCAACATGGTGAAACTCCATCTGTACTAAAAATACAAAAAATAGCTGAGCATGGTGGCACATGCCTGTAGTCCCAGTTACTTGGGAGGCTGAGGCAGGAGAATCACTTGAACCCGGGAGGTGGAGGCAGTGAGTTGAGATCACACCACTGCACTCCAGCCTGGCATTAGAGTGAGACTCCATCTCAAAAGGAAAAAAAAAAAAAAAAAAAAGGACTGAGGCTTCCTTAATTTTCTGCTGGCTTTAGTTACACTATCGTTCTAGGCCTCACTTTTCACTTTTGTAAAATGAAAGACAACATCCTTTGCCCTGCTTAGCACATGGAGTTGTTGAGAAATTTCAAATGAAATAATGCATTCATTTAGTTAACATTCATTGAGCACCTACTGTAGGTTAAGCACTGTCTAGGAACAGGAATATCGTGGTGACCAGGACAGATAAATAAACAAATCAATACAGGATGTAATGGCAGGTGGTGATATGTGCTGTGAAGGAAAATAAAATAGAATCAAGTGAGAGCGGCCAAATTTAAATTGAGCTGTTGGAGATGTAAAAATGTGTAAGTAGGAACAAGTCAGCTTTATCTATGTCATTTTCTCCCCTGTAATCTGTCTGTCCCCTTTCTTTCTTTTTTCTTTTCTTTTTTTTGAGACTGAGTTTCGCTCTTGTTGCCCAGGCTGGAGTGCAATGGTGCAATCTCAGCTCACCGCAACCTCCGCCTCCCGGATTCAAGTGGTTCTCCTGCCTCAGCCTCCTGAGTAGCTGGGATTACAGGTGTGCACCATCACGCCTGGCTAATTTTTGTAGTTTTAGTAGAGACAGGGTTTCTCCATGTTGGTCAGGCTGGTCTTGAACTCTTGACCTCAGGTGATCTGCCCACCTCGGCCTCCCAAAGTGCTGGGATTATAGGTGTGAGCCACTGCACTCGGCCTGTCCATCCCCTTTCTTTTTTTTTTTTTTTTGAGACGGAGTCTCACTCTGTCGCCCGGGCTGGAGTGCAGTGGCCGGATCTCAGCTCACTGCAAGCTCCGCCTCCCGGGTTCACACCATTCTCCTGCCTCAGCCTCCCGAGTAGCTGGGACTACAGGCGCCCGCCACCTCGCCCGGCTAGTTTTTTGTATTTTTTAGTAGAGACGGGGTTTCACAGTGTTAGCCAGGATGGTCTCGATCTCCTGACCTCGTGATCCGCCCGTCTCGGCCTCCCAAAGTGCTGGGATTACAGGCTTGAGCCACCGCGCCAGGCCTATCCCCTTTCTATTTAACCTGCAGGTCACACCATGAAAGATGGACACTGTTGTTAGTTTGTTATGTGCAATCCAATGCAATCTTAATGGATATGAATAATGTAGACAGGCTGGGAGGGGAAGACCACCTTGGCCTAGAGCTCCCCTCTCCCATCCTCTTCCTTTGGGGGAGCCATCAGCTAAGACCACTGAGATCATAAAGTCTCCTGAAGAGACCTCAGCTCTCCAGATCCGGCCTATCTAAACATCCCAACTCAAGGAAGCATGCTGTATTGTTGAAAGTGCTCTGGCTGGAAAGCCCCAGAGTTCTAAATATGGCTCTTAAAATTCCAGCAATTCTGAGCAGGAAGAGATTTCCCCTCAGTCACATGATCATATGCTCCAGCCAGTGACAAGCTCAGGTTCTTGACCTGTGGTGTGGGGTGGGGAGTGCATATCAGATTCTTAGGGGACAGCTGATTGTGGGTGGCTGAATGTGGCGTGCAAATCTCTAGAGAGCTTCTAAAGCACCAACAAAGGCACTTTCTTCTCCACCACCCCCACAAGCGTCAGTGAACTGACCCAGTTTTAGGGTTTTAGGGATGGGGAAACTGAACACCAGGGGGACCTTGAGAGTCTGGGATTCTGGGCTTTTAGCCAGGGACCCCTCCAACCTTAGGGACAGAATATGCCAACTCTAGCCCTCTGCAAACTCTAAAGTGATTTGCAATAAGAACATTATTTTTTTCCTGATTGACCAGTGAGTAATTTACCAAGCTAGGTCTTGATCGGCCACCACAAGGAAAAAGGGCCTATGACAAAGCAGGAGACCTGAACGAGAGCCAGCAGCAGAAGGCCCCCAGTGAAATAACAGAAACAAAAGCTTGGCAGCTCAACCACATCTTTATCTTGAGCAAGATGAAGTGCCTTTCTGACAAAACAAATTAATTCACTCAACTTTTGAGTGAGGAAGACATGTCCTGACCAAAGTCCAGCTTCCCTTTTAAGGAGGCCAGCCTTAGTCATCTGCAGCTACTGTATCAGTTAGAGTCATGCTGGCCATAGCATCTCAACTGAAATCTCAGTGGCTTGATGTGATAGACTTTCGTTTTCTTGGCCACCTAAAGTTTGGTTGGTGGGTGGGGAGGGATCTTCTCCATGAAGTCATCTGGGGACCCAGGCTGATGGAGGCTGTACTGTCCCCTTTATGTGGCTTCTGTGTGGGGGGTTGACACCCAGCCAGCAGGTAGGGAAGAGAAAGGGTGAAGGATTGGGGAGGTGTTTTTTTGTTTGTTTGTTTTTGCTTTTGTTTTTGAGACAGAATCTCACTCTGTCACCAGGGCTAGAGTGCAGTGGCACAATTTTGGCTCACTGCAACCTCCACCTACCAGGTTCAAGAGATTCTCGTGCCTCAGCCTCCTGAGTAGCTGGGATTACAGGCGTGTGCCACCAAACCTGGCTAATTTTTTATATTTTTGGTAGAGACAGGGTTTTGCCATGTTGCCCAGGCTGGTCTTGATCTTCTGACTTCAGGTGATCTGCCTGCCTTGACCTCCCAAAGTGCTGGGATTACAGGCGTGAGCCAGCACACGTGGCCGGGGAGGTGTTCTTATGGGAGGCACCCATCATTTCTGCCCATATTCGTTGTCAGAACTCAGGCTTGTGATATTCCACCTATGTTCTTTGCTCCTTTTGAGTGACTTTTCCCCTTATTTATACCATTCTCCACCCTTCTTCATCCTGCTCTGTGGCCAGGAGACTGTCATGTATGGATTGCACCAATGGGCTTCCTGTCCTCTGGCTCCTGGTTGGTCTTAGTCAAGGAACTCTCTGGTTGGAGATTGCCAAGGTATTTTATTTCTGTAGTCCCTCCCTGCTGGCTCCCATAGGTTGGCTATGTTCTCCTACTTAAGGCCACAGCTCCTGTGCACTGCCCTCTCCGTGCAGCCATTCTTTCCAAGCTATGTCACTGCTCCTTCCCCTGGACCTTTTAGGCTTTCAGTTGAAATCTGTTCAACTGACATTCAGTAGCTCCCTCAGTGGCAAATGGTATCTTGATTTTCCTGAGATACCTGGCTTCCTACATGTAGATTCAAACACAGGTTTCTCCTTGTGGATCCAAAAAAAGAGATAATTTGTAATGCACTGTCTGCCATATATCTTCTCCCAACTTCCCATCAAAACTCCATGCTGGCTTCCAGTCCTTTACAGCTGCTTCTCTGCGTTATGGATAGTACTTTGATGAATTAACCTGTGATGATGTGTTCATGGGTGGTGATGGCATCCCTCAAATTTCCCTTCATAGTGTATCTCTACTTGAAACATGCATCTTCACAGGACAATGCCTTACTCCTTAGGAGAGACTGGCAGTGAAGTAATGCAGGTATCAGCCCATCATTCCATCTACCATTCTCCTGGTAATAACTTTGTCTCTGGGAGGAACTCTTTTCCTACTCCATCACAGTGTCCTGCTCCCAGCAGTTGGGGAGGGCCCTGTAGCCCAGGCTGGGCCATTAAGAGAAGCCCATTTCTGTTGCCACAGCAACTGGTCCAGATGGTGCATGATCAGGATAGGCCAATCAGGGTCCTTCCCTGGGATTTCTCTTTCTGTATCTGACTGGGAATTTACCCCAAGCTAGTGGTAGCTGTGTCTTCTGCCATGAGGGGACACCAGAGAGGCAGAAAGGTGAGAAGAAGTCCCTGGAGGGTCTGGTCTCCACTTCTAAACTTGGGACTCTTGGAGTTGTCGTGATCCCTGCAGATCTTTCTTCAATTCTTCTCAAAAATTGATATATAATAGTTGTATATATGTTTGGGATACATGTGCTTGTTTGTGGGTTTTTTTTTTTTTTTTTGAGACAGGGTCTCACTCTTTTACCCAGGCTAGAGTGCAATGGTGCCATCATTGCTCATTGCAACCTCTGCCTCCTGGGTTCAAGCCATTTTCAAGCCTCAGCCTCCTGAGTAGCTGGGACCACAGGAGTGTGCCACTACGCCTGCCTAATTTTTGTAATGAGATGGAGTTTCACTATGTTGCCTAGGCTGGTCTCAAACTCTTGAGCTCAAAGCAATCCACCTGCCTTGGCTTCCCAAAGAGAAGGGATTACAGGAATGAGCCACTGTGCCCAGCCACATGTAATATTTTTATAGCTGTAATTGCTTCAATTCTTTGACAATCCCAATGGCTTTCGAATATACCTCCTTTTCACTTATGTTGGTTTGAATTGTGGTTTCTGTCTTGCACAATTATGAAAGGTCTATTTCTTGAGGAGGTACAATTTTTAGTCAAGGGATTGTTTGATACCCTTTAAGTTCACTGCCAGTCCTACCACTTGCCTCTGTCTCAGGGGGAGAGTTCCTGTAACGAGAGGTTTTTAAGACGTCTTTGTTCTGGGATGAATCAGAGCGAATGACTGCACTGGAGCTCAGGATATTAAACTGAGTGGTGTCACATATTCCCAGGATCAATCGACAATGTCATGTGTAGCGTCTCCTCCTGCAGGGATTAAAGTCCTGACATTTGGATATGATTCTAGTTTTCTCTCAAATCCATATTTTAAGAGCCTGTGGGCTGGCTGTGGTGGCTTACACCTGTAATCCCAGCACTTTGGGAGGCAGACGTGGGCGATTCACTTGAGGCCAGGAGTTCGAGACCAGCCTGGCCAGCATGGTGAAACCCCATCTCTACCAAAAAATACAAAAGTTAGCCGGGCGTGATGGCGCATGCCTGTAATCCCAGATACTTGGGAGGCTGAGGCAGGAGAATCACTTGAACCCAAGAGGCAGAGTTGGAGTAATCTAAGATCATGGCACTGCACTCTAGCCTGGATGACAGAGTGAGACTCTGTCTAAAAAAAAAAAAAAAAAAAAAAGTCTATGGACATCAGTGTAATATACCACACTAATAAAATTAAAGACAAAGCCCACATGATCATCTCAAGAGATACAGAAAAAGCATTTGACAAAATCCAAGCGTCTTATCATAAAAAATATTCAACAAACCAAGACTAGAAATTAACTTCCTTAACCTGATCAAGACCATCTATGAAAACCCCACAGCTATCATCCTACTTAATGGTGAATGACTAGATGCTTTTCTCCTAATATTGCAAGGTTCTAGTAAGAGCAATGAGGCAAGAAAAAGAAATAAAAAGCATCTAGGTTGGAAAGGAAGAAGTAAAACTATCTCTGTTCATAGATAGCATGATACTGTGTATAAAAATCCTCAGGAATAAAAAAAAAAAAAAACTACGAGAACTAATTAATGAGTTCAATAAGTCTGCAGAATACAAGACTAACCTACAAAAGTCAATTGTATTTCTATCTATGACAATGAACAACCTGAACATGAAATTCAAAATGATTCTATTTCCAATACCATCAAAAGAATAAAACATGAATAAACTTAAAGCACAAGACATCTACTCTGAAACCCACAAAGTATTATTGAAAGAAATTAAAGTCAATCTAAATAAATGGACAGATATAACATGTTGTTGGGTTGTTAAGATGGCAATACTCCCTAAATTGGTCTACATATTCAATGCAATCCCTATCAAAATTCCAACTGCTTTTTTTTTTTTTTTTTTTGCAGAAATGGACAAGCTGATCTTCATATTCATATGGAATTGCCAGTGACCCCAAATAGCCAAAACAGTCTTGAAAAGAAAAACAAAGTTGGAGGACCCACATTTCCTGATTTTGAAACTTGCTACAAAGCTATAGTACTCAAAACAGATTGGTACTGGCATAAGGATATAGATTAAGAACAATTTTTTCGACAAATAGTGTTGGGACAATGGGTGTCCACATGCAAAAGAATAAAGTTGTTCCCTTACCTTACACCATATCCAAAAATTAACTCAAAATATGTCAAAGATATAAATGTAAGCGCTAAAACTGTAAAACTCCTAGAATAAAACATAGGAGTAAATCTTTATGACCTTGGATTAGGCCATCACTTCTTAAATATAACAGCAAAATAATAAGTAATAAGGCCGACACAGGTGGATCACGAGGTCAGGAGATCGAGACCATCCTGGCCAACACAGTGAAACCCCGTCTCTACTAAAAAATACAAAAAACTAGCCGGGCGAGGTGGTGGGCACCTGTAGTCCCAGCTACTCGGGAGGCTGAGGCAGGAGAATGCGTAAACCCAGGAGGCAGAGCTTGCAGTGAGCTGAGATCCGGCCACTGCACTCCAGCCTGGGTGACAGAGCGAGACTCCGTCTCAAAAAAAAAAAAAAAAGAAAAAGTAATAAAACAAAAAAATAGATAAATTGAACTCCATTAAAATTAAAAGCCTTTGTGCTTCATAGGACACCATCAAGAAAGCAAAAAAAAAACAAAACAAAAACAAAAACAAAAAACCCGCAGGATGGAGAAAATGTCTCCAAATTATATATCTGATAAGAGAATTGTATCTAGGACTGATAAAGAGTTCCTACAACTCAATAATAAAAAGACAAATAGCCCCAAATTGGGCAAAGGACATGAATAGAGATTTTTCCCAAGAAGATACACAAGTAACCAACAAGCACATGAAGAAATGCTAACATCATTGTATTAGTCCGTTTTCACGCTGCTAATAAAGACATACCCAAGACTGGGTAATTTATAAAGAAAAGAGGTTTAATTGACTCACAGTTCCACATGGCTGGGGAGGCCTCACAATCATGGCAGAACACAAAGAGGAGCAAGTCACAACCTACATGGTGGCAGGGGAGAGAGAGCTTGTGCAGGGAAACTCCTTTTTATAAAATTATGTGGTCTCATGAGACTTATTCACAATCATGAGAACAGCATGGGAGATACCTGCCCCCATGATTCAATTACCTCCCACTGGGTCCCTCCCACAACATGTGGGAATTGTGGGAGCTACAATTCAAGATGAAAATTGGCACGGGTTCGAGGGGACACAGCCAAACCACAATAATCATTAATCATTAGGGAAATGAAGAACAAACTACCATGAGATAGTACTTCTTGCTCACTAAGATTGTTAGGGAAACAGAAGCATAGGAGAGCCACGGTGACATCATTTTAAAATCAACTCCATCTTAAAAGTATCAAGGCACGTTCCTTGCTAGTCATGACTCATGGTCCTAAGATGTTTACAGTTGAGGAAACACCTTAAAAATACCTGCAAGCACACACTCCTACAATAACAAAAAGTCCAGATGTCCCACTATCCTTAACAAGATATGCTTTTAAGATGACTATAGTCATGCTTTGATGTACTTAAGCACTAAAACGCCAAGAATAACTTTCTTTAAATCAACAAAGTACTAAATTTTATCATGCTGTCAGCCCACCCACGCATAGACACAATTTATCTTAGCTTTTACATAGATGAGACTCCTGTATGAGAAGAGATTAAGACAGAGATGGCATGTTCCTCCTCTTGCTTTCTGAGGATGCCCTATTCTGTAACTGAGTAGCTTTCAATAAACTATCCTCTCTCTGTACTTTGTAACTTGCCTTGAATTCCTTCCTGTGTGAGATTCAACAATCCTCTCTTGGGGTCTGGATTGGGACTCTTTTTCTGGCAACAGCAGAGCTATAATTTTTTTTTAAAAAAAGAAAAGATGGACATTAACAAGTGTTGGAGAGGATGTGGAGAAGTTAGAACCCTCATACATTACTGGTGAGAACATAAAATGATGCAGCTGCCGTGGAAAACAGCTTAACAATTTCTCAAAAAGCTAAAATAGAGTTACCATATGACCCAGCAATCCTGCTTCTAACTATATACCCGAGAGAATTAAAAACATATGTCCACATAAAGACTTGTACACAAATGTTCACAGTAGCATTATTTGTAGTTGCCAAAACGAAAACAACCCAAATGTCCATTAACTGCTGAATGGATAAACAAAATGTGATCTATCCACACAATGGAACATTATGTAGTCATGAAAAAGGAATAAGGTTCTAACACATGCTGTAACACGGGTGAACCTTGAAGAAATAGTGTTGAGTGTAAGGAGCCAGTCACAACATGTGCTTGTATGATTCCATTTATATGAAATGTCCAGAGAGGCAAATCCACCCAGCCAGATGGGAGATTAATGGTTGACTGGGGTTGGGGGCGAGAGGGCCTGGGAAGGGACTGGTAACGGGTATGCGATTTCTTTCCAGGGGTATGAAAATGCTCTGGAAGTGGGCAGTGGTGGTGATTAATGCACATCTCTGTGAATATACTAAAACCCACAGAATTGTACACTTTTAAAGAGTGAATTTTAGCCAGGCGTGGTAGCTCTGCCTGTAATCCCAGCACTTTGGGAGGCCGAGGCAGGTGGATTGCTAGAGGCCAGGAGTTCGAAACCAGCCTGACCAACATGACAAAACCCCATTTCTCTTAAAATCACAAAAATTAGCTGGATGTGGTGGCACATGCCTCCAATTAAAGCTACATCAGGAGGCTGAGGCACGGAATTGCTTGAACACAGGAGGCAGAGGTTTCAGGGAGCCAAGATCATGCCACTGCACTTCAGCCTGGGTGACAGAGTGAAAAAAGAGAGTGAACTTTATGGCATGTGAATGAGATCCCAATGGAGTTATTATTAAAAAAACAAAAAACAAATTTATGAGCAAACAGAGGCTCTGCACAGAGTGGCAGCGTCCCCAAAGAGGGTAGCAAATCAGGGGCACTTTCCTAGGCCTGGCAAAGTGGGATGTAGCATGAGGATTGAGAACCCAGGCTTTGAACCTGACGGTTGTGGGTTTGCATCCTGCTTCCATGTCTCATGAACTGTGAAATGTTGGAAAATGGACTCAATCTCTCTGAACCTCACAATTATAACATGAGAATAACTCCTACTTTGTGAAGTTCTTATGAGGGTTAACTTCTTGGTAGCTGTGAATATTCAGTAAATGATAGGTAGTTTTATCATTTTTTTCTCTGGAAAAAAGAAGGAAAGAAGTCTCTGGAAGACGACTTTGACCTTGGACTGAAGGTGGAAAGAATAGGCCCAGTTTAAATAAGTACAAATAGATTTCAGGTTCTAGCATGTGCTAGAGGGATACGGAAGACCCTCTCCAGGCATGGTGGGTGGTCAGTAGGGGTTCAGGGAGGGTGACTGGAGGCAGAAAAAGTACAGACACTCAGCCTCCCACTTGGCTGCCAGGTCTGTGGGTTAGAACTGGATGCTCTGGTATTCAAGTTTTCTGCCAGGAGAAAAATGAGATAAGTCATTACCATCGCGTTTTGTTGCCACAACTTTTCCCCTCACTCTTGGAAAGGAGCTGGGAGCTCCTCTGCAGTCTCACATCAGGTATCAAGTGTGAACCCAGATTAGCCCAGGCTGTCCTCAGCTGAGCTGGTGAGTCTGCGTTCGGATGAACAGCAGCTGGCCTGCTAGGCCCAGCATCTCAGTGGGGCTGGCTGTTTTCTTCTCATCAATATTTGATTCTTGTGGAATAACAGATGATTTTTGTTTCATTCTTTTGCCTCTGCTTAGTTTTCACGTTGTCTAAAGGGACGAGGTATCTAATTAAAGTGCTATTAGGAAAACCCTAATAAGCGTGATTCATGCCTGTGTTGCCCTTTGTCTAGACTTTTCTTTCTCTTATCTTGCATGGCTGCCTCCGTCAAGATAAAGCATATTTGTGAGCTGTATCAGTCACGGTTCAGCTGGAGGAAACCACAGCAGCTAATTTCAGCAGGAAAGGCATCAGGAGTTTACAAAGTCATTGGAAGAGGGGAGGAGCGGGTTCCAGGTGGGGGTCCTGGGATGAGCCGGAACCTCAGCACCGCAGCAGTGATGCGGGCGGGGGGAACCTCGCCGCGCGTGGAGGTGTATCAGCACGCGAGCCTTGCTGGAATGCGCAGCTTCTCCTTGACTTTGCTTGTTCAGCAGCACGGGATCCGCAGGAAAATGCCCTCACCTCACTTCCTGGGTGAGGAATCCAAAGACAGTTGACCACACATCCAGGTCAATTTTTTTTTTCTCACTTGGAGCACTTGAGAGGTAACCCGGACCAGGGCATCGAATTGTCAGATCCTAATTCACATCAGAAACTCCAGCTGCTAAGGGGCCAGGGGAGTTTACTTTTCAGTTTTCCCGCCTCTGAGGGAGAAAAAGGGCCTTTGATGGTGTGGTCCAAGCCAACCCACCAGGACCTTACGTCAAGATTTTAACATGTACTTTGGTTCAGTACTTACTTGAGATCACTGACAATCCTTTTATTTTTGTCTGTATAAAAACTATATTTGCGTTGTGAAGTGACTTCCTCCTGTCTGTGGCGTCTGTAAGTTGACCTCTGAAGTCCTGTCTGTGAACACGGGTGCCCTCAAAAGCTGGAGAAGTGGCTTCCTGTGGAGCAGTCCTGGAATCGGCTCCTGGCATGTGGCGTTTGGTGAGTGCTGACACCAACAGTTTCCTTTTCCCTGTGAGGTGAGAAGGGTCTGTGTGCCACAGGAAGACAGCTTCCACGTATTCTCTTGGTTATAATGAGCACTTCCAGGAGGAAACAATAGAATTTGTAAGTGGATTTTTTTCCCCCCAATAAAGAATCTGCTGCTCAGGAACAAACTCAGAGGCCAAGAAGCATTTGAGAAGATGCTTAACTTCACTGTGAAAGAAAGGCAAATCACGTCCGGCCCGGTGGCTCACGCCTGTAATCCCAGCAATTTGGGAGGCCAAGACAGGAGGATTGCTTGAGCCCAGGGGTTGGAGACCAGCCTGGGTAACATAGCAAGACCCTGCCTCTACCAAAATAATAGTAATAATAATAAAAAGAAAGAAACAAGGAGAGAAGGAAAGAAGGAAGGAAGGAGAGGAAGGAAAGAAAGGAAGGCTAATTAAGACAAGAGTGGCTCATCTGATGGATAGCAATGAACAGGCTCCACAGTGTCCACAGTGAGTGTGAGGGTGAAGAAGCAGCCACACTCATTGACACAGCTGGTGGTGGAAAGAGGCATGCACTTTTGGAAGGGAATTCAACAGGGCCTACCCAGGTTGTAAGTGTGTCTCCCTTGTGACCCAGACATTCTGTTTCTGAGAATACAACTTTCACAAAACTTCTCACATACGTGCAGACATATATTTATAGAGATGTTCTCTGGGGCATTGGTTATTCTTACAAAACATGGGGAAAATCCAAAGGTCTAGCAATGGGGTTTGGGTAAGTAAATACAGTGGAAAACCCTGCAGCTCACATAAAGAGAAGATCTGCAAGAACTGATGGGGAAGGACACGTGATGCCCCTGCAGGTGCAAGGCTGGGGCTCCTGGGCCATCTGCCAAGTGGTGATGCTGCCCTGTCTGTGAACATGTGGAGCTGGTAAAATGAATCATGATTCAGAGAACACGGCACAGCAAGGCATAGTTGCTTTTGTTATATAATAGAATTTCTGTAAATTATTTCAAGGAATTAGACTAAAATTATGGGATATTCTCTAGTCTGTGTCTCTTCCATATGTCAGGAGAATTTTACTTACCTCTCAAGTGCCCCAAGTGAAAAAAAAAAAGAATTGGACTTGGATATGTTGTCAACTGTCTTGGGATTACAAAGGGGAGGAGCATTGCCTTGGGGAGAGAGGCAGTGAGTGATCTTGCTGGGGACAAGCTGATTTGGGTTCACCTCCTTGTCCCCTTACCCTATCCCTGTCTGCCTAAGCTGGAGTGGGAATAGGGGCTGCAAGTTCCACTCCAACTTTGCAAGGTTTCAAAGAGAAAAGTCATCAGCGGAAGGTTGAGAAGTTCCTGTGGGTGAAATGCAATTATTCCTAATGTCCCCTTGTGTGGAAACCCCCCTTCCTGAGAAGTGATGGTCTCTTGGAGTTCTGAACCCCTTCCCTCACTAAGTTTTAAAAAAGAAATTATTTAGGACTTGGAAGAGAGAAGGGATTCTTCCCCACTCTGTGACCAAAAGCTCCCTTAGGATAATATTTTTTGGGAACTGCCACCACCACTGGAACAAATACAACACCACTAACAACAAAGAGGCCAGGCCAGTAGCTCGCGCCTGTAATACCAGCACTTTGGGAAGCTGAGGTGAGGCGAGTGGATCACTTGAGCTCAGGAGTTCAAAACCAGCCTGGGCAACATGGCAAAACCTATCTCTACCAAAAATTTAAAAAATTAGTGGCTAGGCACAGTGGCTCACGCCTGTAATCCCAGCACTTTGGGAGGCCGAGGCAGGCAGATCACAAGGTCAAGAGATCGATACCATCATGGCCAACAGGGTGAGACCCTGTCTCTACTAAAATACAAGAAATTATCTGGGCATGGTGGTGCATGCCTGTAGTCCCAGCTACTCAGGAGGCTGAGGCAGGAGGACCGCTTGAACCCAGGAGGTGAAGGTTGCAATGAGCCGAGATCGTGCCACTGTACTCCAGCCTGGGCAACAGAGCAAGGCTCCGTCTCAAAAAAAAAAAATTGTCTTGGTGTGGTGGTGCTTGCCTGTAGCCCCAGCTACTTGAGAGGCTGAGGTGAGGGGAGGTTGAGGCTGCATGAGGTGTGATCATGCCACTGCACTCCAGTCTGGGCAACAGAGTGAGACCCTGTATTAAAAGAAAAAAAAGAGGAATAATATGATGCTATGTGCGTAGAAAAAATATCCTGGAAGAGCTTTTTCTAAACAGTGGGCTATTCCTAGGCAGGAAAGTGGCAAACAACAACCACGGTAACAAAACCCTCAGTGGCCATCGCTAAAGTGTGGGGCCTCTGGTGTTGTAAATGAGACACAGGCATGTACTAATTGTTGCAGTACAACAGCCTGGCTCCCAGCAAGCTGTTTCGACAGGCTGTCTGCTCCTGTTTTGATAAGACCAAAGTCTGTCTTGGACAGCCCATTTTCTGGTTAATGGGGTGTTCTTATCAACTGAGAGGACTGTCACCTGCTAATGCAAGGGCCCGCCCCTTCCCTGAAATATGGCTCCTTCCCTGAAATACAGCCCCTTCCTGCCTGGGCCTAGTGCCTGAGATCCCGCCATCGGATCATACTTCCTGGGAATTGCAGTTTGTTGAGCTCAGAGGGCCTGGCCCTCAAGTTTCACCTTGTGGGCAACCTCTGTGCGTGGAAACCTGGTCTCACCCTGGACTTGAAGGTCAGAGCTAACTAAGAACAAAAGTCACCAAGGGTAGGAAAAAGGGCGAGGAGGTGCTTTAGGGATCAGCCTCGGCATTGGTTCTACATTTTTTACTTCAAGATTAATTATTTTACATCATTTTATTTGCTTATATTTTAGGGCCACAAAGGGAACACTTTTGAGAGTGACAGGATGGAAGATCTTCAGGCTCTGCCACCTGCCTGGCACCCACCCCTTCTGAGGGACAGTCAGGACGATCAAAGTCAGTGCTCCTGAGGGCCCCTGCCCTCCAGCAGGAAGGGAGACACTCTGGTTGACAGGCAGCTCAACCACGAGCCTGAGCGAGCTGGGTGGGGGCTTCAGGACCTGGAGACCCAGTCTGCTGAGTGGCTGGGTGTGAGAGAGAGAGTGTTATTTTCCTGGGGTGCTGTAACAAATTACCACAAACTTGAGGACTTAAAACAATGGACATTAATCATCTCACAGGAGGTCCACAATCAAGCAGAGATTGATTCCCTCTGGGCACTCTGACAGGGAGTCTCTTCCTGTGTCTCTCCCAGCCCCTGGCCTCTGGGGTTGGTGGGCAGACCTCGGCATGCCTTGGTTTTTGGCTGCATCACTCCCATCCCTGCCCCCATCTTCATGTGGCCATCTTCCCCCTGTGTGTTTCTGTGACCCTCAGGTCTCCTCCTGCCTTTTTTTTCAGGACCACTCTCACTGGATTTATGCCCCCTCCAAATCCCGGATGATCTCATCTTGAAATCCTTAATTATGTCTGTGAAGGCCCTTTTTTTCCCAATCAGGTCACATTCACAGGTTCTGAGTGTTAGGACTTGGACGTATCCTATTGGGGGCCATTCTTCCGGCCATGACCGAGAGGGACCCGACACAGCTGAGGCCAGTTGCTGCTCTCCTTCCCTCAAGCTACAGTGATTAATTAGTCATGGCTGTGGCGTGATGGCGGCCAACCTCTCCTTGCCTAACCTTTCATGTAATCTCGTATCTGTAAAAGCAGTCCCAGCTCCAGAGGCCTCAATTACATCCTTTTGATGCAGGGCAGGTGAGCCTAATATTGGGGCTTAGCCCAGGAAGGTTCTTGGCTCTGCCCCAAAAATAATCCAAAGTGAAGCTGGTGGTGTTAAAACAGCAAATTTTATTGAAGTGACAGTGTACATCACCAGCAGAGGTCCTGTTCCCTGCAGAGCAGGGCTACCCCATTGGCAGTGTTCCCAGAGCAGCAGCTGAGAGGCAGGGCTGCATTTATATTTATACCCACTTGCATTATATGCAAATTAAGGGGCAGATTCTGTAGAAATTTCTAGAAAAAGAGTGGTAACTTCCAGGTCACCAGGTAGTTGTCACGGAAAGGGGCAGTAACTTCCGGGTGTTGCCATGGCAATGGTAAACTGACGTGGCGCACTGATGGGCGTGTCTTATGGAAAGCTGCTTCGCCCTGTCCTGGTTTTACCTAGTCCTCAATTTGGCCTGACGTCCAAGCCCCGCCTTGGCAGTTGAATCCTGACTCCTAGGACTCAACTTACTCTCAGTCAGTTCACACCTGGCTGGAGGGTGGATATAATGAGGCCCATTTGCAGAAGAAACTGTGATGCTCAATGGAAAGAGAAGTAGATGGGCATTTGGGGCAGACAGTTAACTCCTTCTGGAATCCTCTCTCCTCCTCTGTGCTCGGTCATTCCCAGGCCTGTGCTGGTGGGGAAATCCCTCCACATTCCCCAAGTGTCAGGGATTGAACTGGATTTGCTCAGTCTCCACAGAACTGGAGTCACAGCTTCATGTGACAGAGGAGGCCTGGTCGTGCAGCTGGAGTTTCTCTGTGATACTGAGAGGGCCTGTTGTGTGAAACCCAGAGTGGATGGGAAGGAATCTTTCCGTGCGGAAGAGTGACTGGAAACTGTCACTGTGGCAGGTACTCCTGGAATCAAACAGCCTTTGACAAAAAGGGCCTGTTTCTATAATTTACCTGGTTGGGGACAGAGCCAGAGAAACACTGGTAACTAATTTTTTTTTCTTTCAGACCAAATCTCGCTCTGTCACCCAGGCTGGAGTGCAGTGGCACCATCTTGGCTCACCGCAACCTCCGCCTCCAGTGATTCTCCTGCTTCAGCCTCCCAGGTAGCTGGGATTACAGGCGCCTGCCACCATGCCTGGCTAATTTAGTTTTTGGTATTTTTAGTAGAGACAGAGTTTCAACATGTTGGCCAGGCTAGTCTCGAACTCCTGACCTCAGGTGATCTGCCCACCTCAGCCTCCCAAAGTGCTGGGATTACAGGCGTGAGCCAGCGCACCTGGCTTGTGTAAGAATTTTTTGGGAATATACATGCAGGAGTGGAATTGCTGGGTCCATATACCCTCCTGCTGTAGCAGTGCATGGAAGTTCTATGCCCCTGTGAATGTTCTGGCCAACACAGGAAATCTGGTTTAAAAACAACAACAGGTCAGGCACAGTGGCTCACACCTGTAATCCCAGCACTTTGGGAGGCCAAGGCGAGCAGATCACAAGGTCCAGAGTTTGAGACCAGCCTGACCAACATAGTGAAACCCCGTCTCTTCTAAAAATACAAAAAGTTAGCTGGGCGTGGCGGCGGGCACCTGTAGTCTCAGCTATTCAGGAGGCTGAGGCAGAAGAATCGCTTAAAAACCCGGGAGGTGGAGGTTGCAGTGACCAAGATCACACCACTGCACTCCAGCCAGACCGAGACTCTGTCTCAAAAAAACAAAACACCAAAAACAAAACAACAACAACAAACTAGCGTTATGGGAACCCACCCTCACTCCTATGCCCTAAGGACAACTAGTCTCAGTTAATTTGTTTTAAATTTTCCAATGGCCACTGTGTTAGTCAGAGTTCTCTAGAGGGACAGAATTAATAGAATATATATATGGGAGTTTATTAAGTATTAACTCACACAATTACAAGGTCCCACAATAGGCCATCTGCAGGCTGAGGGGCAAGGAGAGTCAGTCCTAGTTCCAAAACTGAAGAACTTGGGGTCTGATGTTTGAGAGCCAGGAGAAAGATGTTGACTGGGACATCCCAGCTACTTTCATTAATCTAGATAATGTTTTGAATATCATTTCAGAGAAATTATTCTTATGGAAAAGAAATATCCTTCTGCCTACTTTTAAAAATTTCCAACAGAATTGCATATAGAAATTATCAAACATTTTTGTTTGAACCTATTGATATGGTTCCCTGATAGTAACAGTTTCCAAGTCTAAGTTAATCTTTTTTTTAGTTTTTTCAATTGAGATGGAGTTTCACTCTGCCTCCCAGTCTGGAGTGTGCGATCTCAGCTCACTGCATCCTGTACCTCCTGGGCTCAAGCGATTCTCCTGCTTCAGCCTCCTGAGTAGCTGGGACTACAGGCACCTGCCACCAGGCCTGGCTAATTTTTTGTGTTTTTAGAAGAGATGGGCTTTCACCATGTTAACCAGGCTAGTCTCAAACTCCTGATCTCAAGTGATCTGCCCACCTCAGCTTCCCAAAGTGCTGGGATTACAGGTGTGAGACACTGTGCCCAGCTCCAGTCTTAAATTAATCTTAATCTTTGATTTCCTAAGACACAGTCTTCTGGGTTGTGATGGCTAAGTCATTTAATGCACTTTCAAGTTTAACTTACTGCTTGATCTTCAGAAATACTGTGCATTACTGCTCTATGTGATCCTATTGTATCTTTGAGAATGACCTAGAAAATCCCAAACATGTGACTCTCAGTATTAATCAGGGTTAGCAAACTAAGGTCCATCACCTGTTTTTGTACAACCTGTGAGCCTTTAAAAATGGTTTTTACATTTTTATATGGTTGAAAAAATTTTTAAGGAATAATATTTTATGACATGTGAAATTCATATGAAATTCAAATTTCAGTGCCCACAAATAGAGTTTTATTGGAACACAGCCATGCTCATTTGTTTAAGTATCAGCTATGGCTGCTTTCTCCCTCCAACCGCAGAGTCGAATGGTTGCAACAGAGATCATACAGCCCACAAAGCTGAAAATACTATCTGGCACTTTGCAGAGCAGCTTTGCCAACCCTTGGCATAAATGATTCAATCAATAAAAGTTTACGGAGAACTTAAACTTTGGTGAAGGACAAGCTGTTCTGGTCTCCATGGGCATTTCCTGTCCTGCTAGGGAGACAGTCACAACACAGGGTGATAAGTGCTAGGATGGCGCAGCACAGGCGACCAAGACCTGGAGCCACACTGAGGAGATCGGCGGGGGGGGGCTTCCCAGAGGCAGTGACATCTAAGCTGAGACCTAGGAGTGACAAGGAGCTGGCCAGCTGAAGAGGGGTGAGGGGAGGTTAGAGGTGGCAGAAAGAATGTTCCAGGCAAGTGGAACAGCATATTCAATGGCCAGAGGGATCAGGACTTGTTGGAGAAACTGGGAGATGTTTGCATTATTATTTGTATCATAGGCTTATTTGTAATTAGACAAGTTAATTTGCATATAGATAAATAATCACCTACTTAGGGCTCTTAGTGATATAAGCAAGGAAGGGGGAAGGTCAAATGATTGATCAATTGATCGATTCATTCATTCATTCATTCAACGAGCATGGAGTAAACACCTTCTAAGTGCTGCACACGAGGCTAAGTTCTGAGGATACAGAGAAAAACATGTGGATCCCTGTCCTGAAGGCTTAGTGAGGGAAAGCAGATAGATTTAAAAATAATTTCTGCAAGTATGAGGAGTGTCTCTTCTGCCAGGTCAGGGAGGGCCCACCATTTCCATCCCTCTTCCCCCTTGCCACTTAGTCATTTTCCCAGCTCCCTTGCTGCTAGGACTGGATATATATCCAAGTTTTGGCCAATGAGACATAGGGGAGATCTGCTGAGAAGTGTCTAGGAAAACTCTCTAGATTACAGATGATGCCACAAATGACACCATCGCTTTCCCCCTCTTGCCTGCCTTTGAGTGGGACTGTGGTGGTGGCACAGTGGGATCTGTGGCAGCCATCTTGTGATCATGAAGTGATGAGCATTAGGACAACATTGGTGCTTGTTGGCATCATCAAGCTGCTGCCCCAAACCTGGAACTACCTGCCTTCAGGGACTCCTAGTTAACCTGAGATCATTGCATGTTGTTATTGCTTAAGCCAATAGTTCTCAGCTGGGTGAGATTTTGCTCTCCAGGGGACTTGGAGGCATTTTTGGTTTTCACTACTGGGTGGGGTACTACCGTCATCTAGTGAGTAGAGGCCAGCCAGGGATGCTGCTAAACATCCTACAATACACAGGACAACCCCCATCCCCTCTAGCAAATAGGTGTCCAGTCCAAAATGTCAACAGAGCTGAGGTTGAGAAACCCTGCCTTAACCAGGTGCTTCCTTTACTGGCACAGTGTGAGAGGACTTGCCGGAGCCACTGGAGGTTGAGGAGACCAATGTCCACCTTAGGGCCCAGGAAAGAGGAATTTGGGGAATTATCCTCACTGGGCTCAGCCATGTGACAGTGTTGGGCTTGGAGCAAGTTCTGTGAGAGAGCTGTGGGCCCCAGTCCCATGATGAGACCTCACTGTGGGCTCCTCTACAGCAAATGCTCCCACTACCCAGGTGCCCACCAGCATCCTGTGCCAAGTGCTCACTGCATTGCCTCACTCCAGTTTCCCGCGAGGTTGGTATCATTTATTCCCATTGTAATAGTTTGAAAATTGAGGTTCAGAAGAACAGTGGAGTGTACTTCGGAGACTGGCAGATTTTTATTTTTATTTTTTGGAGACAAGATCTTGCTATGTTGTCTAGGCCAGATTAGAATTCCTAGGCTCGAGAGATTCTCCTGCCTTAGCCTCCTGCGTAGCTGGGAACACAGTTGCATGCCACAAGGCCTGGCTGACTGGCAGGTTTTAATCTGCCATTTACTAGTATCACTTAAGCATTTTACTCTTTTTTTTTTTTTTTTTTGAGATGGAGTCTTGTTCTCGCCCAGGCTGGAATGCAGTGGTGCCATCTCGGCTCACTCACTGCAACCTCTGCCTCCCAGGTTCAAGCAGTTCTCCTGCCTCAGCCTACCGAGTAGCTGGAACTGCAGGCGCACGCCACCATGCCCGGCTAATTTTCGTATTTTTACGAATATACGAAATGTTGGCCAGGCTGGTCTTGAACTCCTGGCCTCAAGTGATCTGCTGGCCTTGGCCTCCCAAAGTGCTGGGATCACAAGTGTGAGCCACCGCACCCGGCCTATTTTATCTTTTTGAGCCTTAATTTCCTGGTCTGTAAAATAGCAATATGCGCTTTATGAACATTATTGTGGGGGCAAAAATCACGTATTTAGAAGGTCCTGCTACGGGCTTAAGGTCTGGTAACCATTTTGCAAATGGCCGTTGTCTTTGCGATCCCCAGCGCGCCCCCTGGGGGTAGGCAGCCGGAGCTGCGGCGCAGGTCTGCCTAATGTCAAAGCCACCGCTTTCCCACTCCATGGGGATGCGCACTCGAGGCCCCCACTTGCAGCGCGGACCCGCAGACCGCTGAGGGAGAGGAGAGTCTAGGAGTCGCTGGGAGCCTCGAGGCAGGGGAGCCTGGAGGGGAACTGAGATTCACCGAGCACTTCCGGCACAAGACCTAAATCAGGCCTCGCACACAGCAACCGAGGGGATATTCTGAGGCTATTTTCGGGCTGGGGACTTTGTTCCTGGGTCCTGATGGGGCTTGAGAAGGAGTGAGGTCATAGTCTTTCAGGTACCTCTCACTGAGGACAGGGAAGGAGACTTAGGGAAGGCCGGTGGGTTGGAGGCTGGACCTCGAATTACCAGGCGCCAGGCAGAGGGTGTGGCCCGGGAAAGGAGTGAGAGTTCACCGGCTTGCTCTTTGCTCTGCGGTGAACAGGAGCCGCAGAGCAAATGAAGGCCCGGACTCGTTTCCATGTGTAGATAATTCTGCCGGGATGGGGACAGATTTCTGGGAAGCAGCGTTCACACTCAGAGAGGTTAGAGGGTGCCCTGTGAAAATCCTTCTGAGGTTTGTTACTCAGAACCACACATCCTGCGCTCCTGAGACTGGGGCCCTGTGTTCCACCCACCCCTCTCCGTTGGCTACCATCATTTTTATCCAAGACCACGTTTATCTTCCGTGCTCCGCGCTGCACACCCAGGCCACACAAGGGGGTGAAAAATCTTTCTAAACAAATGTACAGACTCTCCGGGAAAAAACAAAAAACAACAAAATCTCAAATTTGTGAATATGCCACTGTTTATACATTTTCCTGTTAATGGGCATTTAAGTCGTTTCAAGTTTTTGAGGGTTTGGCTATCACAAACAGCACTGCTATACACATTCATATAAAAGTTGTTGGGGGGGGGACCATGGGAATGCATTTCTGTTGTGTATCTATCCGTGGGTGGAATTGCTGGGTCATAGGGCAGGTGTTTGTTCAGCTTTGGTAGATATTGCCAGCCGATTTTTCCAAGTAGTTGCACCATTTTCCACTCCCACCAGCAGCATATGAGAATTCTGTTTACCTTGCACTGGCTCTGACACTTGGGATTGTCTGTCTGAGAATGACAGCACAGCAGTATGGCTGAGTCCCGCAGACATGCAGTGAAAAAAGCCAGGCGGAAAAGAAAACATGCAGACCGATGATGCTCAAAAATAGGCCAAACTAATCTACTCTGGGAGTCATGAGGGGAACAAGGCGGGTTCTGGGGTGCCAGGAATGTTCTCTTTCTTCGTCTGGGTGCTGGTTTACACAGGTTTATTCCCTTTGTGAAAATTCATGGAGCTATCTCCTTATGATCTGTGCACCTTTTTATACATTATACTTATATAAACATTTCAAAAATATTCTCTCTCAATCTCCCTCTGTCTCCCTCTCCCATCTTCCCTCCCAGCACATAGTTGGGAACTGTCACCTTCAGAGCCCCCTTCAAGGCTGTGTGACCTGGACAGTTGCACAGGGTGTATACTCAGAAGGGCCTGGTGCTTGGTTTAAAGTTCTGCTGTCTGTCTTGAAACTATTAATACTTTTTGAGCAAGGGTGCTTTGTTTTCATTTTGCATGGGGGCTCACACATAGTGTAGCCGACCTTGGCCCCGGGTCAGGCAGCTGCCAGAGTCTGTCTCCAGATTTCCAGCCCAGGACATGATCTTTGGCAGGCACTGAGGGCAGGGCTAGGTTGCCCCCCCAGACCCCTGATGGAGAAGGTGTAGAATGCCCAGAGCGGCCCATGATGGCTCTCCCTCCTGTGAGAACCTAGGAGCGCATGTACCTGCAGGTGGGATTGCTGGGTACATGGGAGGTGCCTGCACAGTGTCCCATGTGGCTCTCCACCCCTCTCCTTCTTTTTATTGTGGTAAAATATGCATGACATAAAGTTGACTGTTTTAACTTTTTTAAAGTGTACGGTGCAGTGGCATTAAGTACATTTTGATTGTTGTACCACTCTCCACCACTGAACCATCTCCACAACTCAAAAGTTGAGTTTGAGTTTGTCTTGTAAAAATCCTCCACATCTCAAAAGTTGTGGAGATGGTTCAATGGTGGAGGTGGTAGTACAACATTCCTCTCAAACTGAAACTCTGTATGCATTAAACAACTTCCCATTCCCTTCTGCTTGCTTGTATGGATTTCTCTGTGTGCTTCTCTCTTCCTAACTACTTTGTGGACTCTGTGAGGGCTGGGCCAGGCCGGGCATATTCACCTCAGAATAAGAAAGAACACATACAATACACACAGGGCCTGGAAGAAGTGGTTGACAGAATAGTTTCATTAAATAAATAAAAAATATGTAATATTATTTAACCTTTGTTTGAAGGCTGGGTGACTTCTTGACTAACAAATTCTAAATTTAGTGCTGAGACAGTGTCTGGCACATAGCTGGATCCAAAACCTGTTGACAGAATGAATGAAGCATTAATAACTCTGTTGCCCATAATAAAATATTGGCCCTCTATTGAACACTTACAAGTACCAGGCACTGTTAATACATAGAAAAAAAGATGTCTGGTGCATCCGTATTTACTTTGTAATGCCTCCCTGTGTTAATGAACCAAAATAGAATTTCTTAGCTTTTTTTTTTTTTTTTTGAGACAGAGTCTCGCTCTGTCACCCAGTCTGGAGTGCAGTGGTGTGATCTCAGCTCACTACAACCTCTGCCTCCTGGGTTCAAGTGACTTTTCTGCCTCAGCCTTCCGAGTAGCTGGGATTACAAGTGTCTGCCACCACACTCGGCTAATTTTTGTATTTTTAGTAGAGATGGAGTTTCACCATGTTGGCCAGGCTGGTCTCAAACTCCTGACCTCATGTGATCCACCTGCCTTGGCCTCCCAAAGTGCTGGGATTACAGGCATGAGCTACCGTGCCCGGCCTTTGCTTTCATTTTAATAAAACTAGTTTTTCTTTTCTGATTATAAACATGTATTTACACTCTATTTTTTAAAATAAGGCATTACAGAAAGTGGAAATCTCACTTTTTAGGACTTCTTAGAATGTTCTCTCAAGATCCATGGCAACCCTTCCCGGGCGCAGCAGATCTGGAGCACATGGCTCTTGTGGGCTCTTCCTTCTGGGTTGTCTCCAGGTCAAGGGACGTATGTATCCCATCGCTGACCTTTCTTTCTAGGTACCCACTAATCTTCAAAGATAACTGAGGGATGTTGTAAAGGCAATAAAGCTACCTCCACTTTCTTCCCCTAACCTGTGTTTCCCATTAAGGCTTGTTTTCAACTCTACAGGTGGGGCTTTCCCCAGCCAGACCTTAGGTTATTTTCTGAGCTTTGGTTTCTTATTGAGGTTTGGGTGCAATAAGGAAGTTGTCAAGTGAAACTGTTTTTTCCAGGGTAGCTGAGCTAAGCCTCCTATCATTGGAGGAGCGGGGAGCAGCCCTGGGATGGGTGGTAACAGGTGGAGGCAGGTGAGCCAGCCCATGGCTCTCTGGATTGGCTGCCATGAGCTCAGCTCCTGGGAGATACTATATATATGGATGGCCAAAACATCTTCTGAGACACTCAGAAAATTGCCAGCATCAAAGTCGTGGCATCTTCTCCCTGGGAGAGCTGGGTCTGACTTCTCATTGGACACAACTTCCAGCTGACAGGGAGGAGAGCCTAACACAGAGACCTCTTGTCTGAAGATCCCAGCCCCGGGTGTTCAGGACAAAAGCGATTTCTGTGGTCCAAGGTTGGTTGAACAATACCCTCTCCTTTAGGGGCTGGAGCAGTGGGTATGTATCTTGGGGTCCTCAGAGGAGTTTAGTCCTGGGAGTCAAACCAAGAGTCCAGTTCCAATTCTGCTTCCAGCATACTGGGCCCTCCCAGAGAGGCAGCAGGGGTGGAGGTGGGGGAATCAGTTTTCTTATGTCTAAAAAGATGAAGCAGGGTTCAGTGACATTATCTCAATGGGGTGTTTCTCAAAGAGTTCTGGGCTTACTTGGACTTAAAACTCTGTATTCAAGCCCCAGTCCTGTTTATTAGCTGGCACCCTGAGCAAGGAACTTCACTTCCTTGGGCCTCAGTTTTCTTGTCTGTAGGATGGGGCAGCATTACATAGCTCACCTGCTAGTTTCCGTATAGGATGTGGTAGAGGTCGAGTTCTAGACTTTATGTGAAGGTACATGAGGGAACCCCCGATAAATGGGAGGTGTTATTATTACCTATGGTTGAAGTAAGATTCTATGAGTTTTAAGGTTTCGGAAGTTAGTCCAAGAATGGGGAGATCTTATTAAAAAAACTCATGGTCTACTGCTTTCTTGGATGGGAATTTAGAGGCTGGGGGTGGATTATAACCCACAGTCCTGACCGACTCCTCACGCAATGTTGCATTGCCCGTGGTCTTGGATAGACAGAATGGGGTGGGGAGGGCATGGGTATCTATACCTAGGCACACGTGATTGTGTGACTCTGTGTGCACAGGTCACTGTAGGCGTGTATGTGAATGTGGTTATTTCCATCAGTGTGAAAGAGCAGGTTTCTCCCCTCTAAGTCCGTATGTGTGTGCATGTGTATCTATGCTTACGTGAGGCCATTTGGTATACAGTAGAGAAGACAGGATTCGAATTGGGAGAAGTGAATTTGAGTCTCAGCTCTCTGCTTCCTGGCTATGTGACCTGGGGCGTGTCTCTTAATGGTTGAGAGCTTCAGTGCACCACTGTTAGCCCATCTGAGTCACAGCCCTTGGCAAAGATGGAGTGAGATCATGTAAAGGAAAGGGCTCTCTGGACGCCGGGTGGCTGCATGAAGGTGAGCTGGTTTGGGTTTGCACATGCCTGTGTATCATTTGTTTGTTTCACGAACACCGAGAGCCTCCCAGGCTCAGGTCCCCTCTCACGGAACTTAGAGTTAGCACCGATGGCAAGTAGTGAGTTTGGTCATATAATTATTCCCTTACACTTGGGACAGGAGAAATACAGGGCGTCTTGAGTCCGTGAAGGTCTGTGGTGTGCACAAGTGTGTTCTGGTGACACGTGGATGTCTGTGGTGTTGACTGTGGGTCCACGTGTGTGTGCCACACACTCTATCCCTCAGGGTGCTGCTGTGGGTGTGCCGCAGGGTGGCTCTCTGTGAAGTTTCTATTGTGTGAATCATGGGTGGAAAAGGGGAGCCGCAAAGTTATCTCCATGAAAGGCACCAGAGCAGTTAGAGAGTAACGCAGCCAGGTGAACAAATTAGCAAACAGCATAGAGATGAGGTCACTGTGCAACTTAGAAAGTAAACAATACACAGCAGCAAGCTTGGGGAAGGCAGGCAAACTTCCTACTTCAGGGTCAGCTTCGTGAGCCTTCTCTGGTTCTTTGTCACTGTTGCTGGACATGTCACCAGTAAATGTCACATCTTATCAGAAGAAGTCTTGTGATCTGTAGATCACTCGGGTATTTCTGAGCTGATTTGGACTTTGCTCTGACATCCACAACAAGTTTACGAGAGCAGCTGGGTTTCTGCATAGTGAGGCCGCGCTTCTGGCTTAGGGTTCCTGGTCTGGAGCATAGCCTGTGCGGGGTGGGATTCCCTGGTGGTCGGGCTGAATGTAGTTGAGCACCTGGGGCACAAAACAAAGAAGAAGAAAGGAAAATCTTGCTTTGATAAATCCTGGATAGCAGAATTTTATACTTGGAAAGTCTTGAACAGTTTAATTTTGGCACATGTAGGAAAGGGGAGGTTATTAGGATTAAAAGACAAGCTTCCTAGGGCTTAGAGACTTTAAAAGTCTGAGGACACACCATCCACAGAGGTTCTTCAGGGGTCTTCCTGGGGGCCTGTGGGTGTGTCTTCCCCAGTCACCCGCACTCTCTCAATCCCTGGTCCAGAACTGAAGACGATCTTTGAAACATTACAGAGGAGGAGCAGTTGGAGTGGGGGAGAGGGAGGAGAAAGCTGGACTGAGCACAGTCAAAGCCACCCAGAGAGGAAAGAGAAAAGAAGGAAGTAGGGCTGGTATCAAATGCTACAGCACGTTAGGGAGGACGAGGCATGGGAAGAGGTCACTGGATTTGGAATTAGGAAGCCTTGGGAGACCCTGGAATCTCTTCACTGGGGAAACTCTTGGATAGCAGAGGCTGGGCGTCACCCGGCCCCCTTCCTGCCTCTGGGCTGCAGCAGCAGCTGCGGGGCTCCTGGCCTTAGTTTCTCTCATCTCCCCGTGGGCTCAGGGCACTGGTTATTCCAGGGAGGGGGCGGCCAAATCACAGTAGCTTTCCTGAAAACACGTCAGGGAAAGCATGTGCTGGTGGGATTGTGTTAATGTTCTGATCAGGAGGAGCAGCGTGTCCTTGGAATGCGTTAGGAGGATACTGCCGCCATTGGCAGTGGCGAAAACCGTTTCCATAGCAATGACAGCTCTTTAAAAGATGACTGCGTCTCTCTTCCCGTTAACTGGGTAAGGAAGCGCTGGCCCTCCGTGCGATGGGTCCCATGGAGCCAAATCTGTGCAGACGGAAGAGAGGCTGAGCTGAACAAGAGTGCCCTGGTTCTGTGGTTTTGTTAATGAACAGCTTCTCTGCCAACCCCATCCAATTTGCCCTGACCACAGGAACATATGGAAAATGCAGAGAGAACCCTGACACTGTTCAGTAAATATTTCTGGCTCGGCTTACTTTTCTTTAAATATGATCTTAAATCACATAGAACTTCAACCTAAATTTATCTTCTTTTAAGACCATGTGCTTCTGAAGAGACAGCAGATGCAGGGGAATGGAACATTGCTGTCATCACTATGTACTCACATCCTTATTCCTGCACATTCAGAGAAGACCAGAATATTCCCTCTGGAGGCACACAGTGCATCTCGTTCATGATTGTATCCCTAGCACCGAGCATAATTTCTGGTGCAGAGTGGGTGCTTATTAAATGTTTGTTGAGAGAAATAAGTGAGAACAAACATAAATATTTTCCTCTATGACTTCTTCTCCTTATCCTACCCCGTGTTGTCTTCAGAAACACAACCGTAAGGCAGCCAGTCTCCGAGTCTTTCAGGAATATTAGTGAATTTCCATATAAGGTACAGATACATATTGCGAAAAGTTTCTATGTAGCCCAGATGTTCCTTTTAAGGAACATTAAATAACAAATAAGTCCTTTTAAATTGCCTGCCTCCACCCCGGCCTGATTTCTCATTTCCTCCAAGGTCATCCACGTGTGGACACTTGGCTCCAATGGCCTCTGGCCTCGGCGACCTGGGGCTGCAATACCGTCTGGTTTCCTTCCCAGACGGGTGCTTGGAGGAGGGAAGGCATCCCAAATGTTCATGTCACCTTCAAATATGTGTGTTCCCATTTCTTTTCTTCTTTCTCTGTATCTTCACTTTCCTGTGGATCCCACACATAAGAAATTGCAATTATAGATTCTTATTTTTGCCTCTAAGCTGAGCATAGCAATAGAATACATTTTAGAGTACATCCCATACCACTAAACATTACTTGGTCAATGCATGCTAAAGCTATAATGACAAATTAGAGCAGGCAACCTGTGGTCCTAAACTCCATAGGACTCTCCAGGGGCTCAGGTTTGGCATTCAAAACCATATTTTATTTTTCTTTTACCTTCCACTGAAGGGAAGAGGCCTTCTGAACAACTCTGGAAAAATTGGAAAGCCCCAAGAGTTTTAGATTAAATTAAAGACACACAAATGAAGTGCACTGCCCACACCCAGTCCTGCTTGAAATGCTGCCCGGGAGGGAAAGGGTTTTTTTTTTTGTCATTTTCCATTGGCCGCTGCTTCATTCTGGATGGAGAATGGAAGAGCCCCTGCTGCTCTAAGATGAAATTGGCCTGAAAGCAGTGATTTCATGTTAACTACACATCCAAAGATACCTTATGTGTTGTGCCATTTACTAAATGTGTTATACATCTATGCATTTGTTTAATAAGTGCTTATTGAGTAGCAGTGATATGCTAGATAATAAGTGCTTATTGAGTAGCAGTGATATGCTAGACATTGTTCTGGGCACTCAAAGATAGAAGACCTAGCAAAATAGACACAGGAGATGGAGAGAGACTCAGACAGGAAACAACTAAACACATAAAGACACGACATTGCACACCACCAGCCCATAGGGTAGGAGGGGAAATGGTGTGCTGATGGGAAGTGGGCAGGGAGGGCCTCGATGGGAAGGTGACAGTTGAGTACAGCCCCAAAGGAAGTGAGGGAACAAACCATGAACAAACTCATTCTTTCCATGAGGGAAGAATGTTCTAGAAAGAGGGATTGGCCAGTGTGAAGGCACTGAGGTGGGCGGGCCTGAAGGACAGCAAGCAGGGCTGTGTGCGTGGAGTGGAGTGAGAGAGACGTGGTCAGAGGGGTGATGGAGGCTGGTACGTGTGGGACATGCCTGCTGCTGTAAAGACTTTTAAGTGAAAGGGGACCCTTGGAAGAAGGGAAGTAACTTTTGTTTTAAAAGCCCCCATAGCTGCAAAGTGGAGAAGTTACTGGGGAGGGCAAGAGGAGAGCAGGGAAGTCAGTTAGGAGGTGGTGATAACAGTTCAGGTGAGTGCAGATGGAGACCTAGAGACCACAGGGGGCTGTCGGGGTGAGGACAGGCTCTATGTGAGTGAGGCCAACAGGCTCTGCTGATGGGTGGATGTGGGAGTAAAAGAAAGAAAGGAGGCCGGGCGCAGTGGCTCATGCCTGTAATCAGCACTTTGAGAGACGGAGGTAGGTTGATCGCTTGAGCCCAGGAATTTGAGACCAGCCCAGATAAACACAGCAAGACCCCATATCTATTTTCTAATTAAAATTATTTATTTTTTTTTAAAAGAAAGAAGTCAGGGTGACTTGACATTTTTGGCTTGAGCAGCTGGAAGAAAAGAGTTGCCAATGCCGGAGCTGCCTCATGGAATATTCACGACAGCCTGTGAGAGAGGGCAGGGCTCGGGCATGCTTCAGATGAGAATGCGGGGCCAGAAAAGGTGCCTGAGCTGCCCAAAGTCCCAAGGCTAGTGAGGGGCAGGACTAGGCCTCTGGCTCCAGCTGTATTAGTTTTCCATTGCTACTGTAACAAAAGCCCCCAGACCCAGTGGCTTTGGACAAGATGAATTAATTATCATGCAGTTCTGGAGAAGTCCCAAATCAGTCTTGATAGTCTAAAACCTAGGTGTGGACAGGGCTGTGTTCCTTTCAGGGGCTCTGGAGGTGCAGCTGACCAGCCCTGAGATCTGAGCACGATCTTCCTGTGGTCCAGTTTTATCCTCTGGAAAATGAGAATAATGACCCCCATTCCCCGAGGGTTTTGGGGGAATTGGCACAAGACAACAGCTTTGAGAAATTGTTGACATGGGAAGTTGACACTACTCACGTTAGCAGGCAGGATGAATGGGTCCACTGGTCAGTGCTGGGAGCCAACTTCGGCGTGCCCAGGAGGCCTCTGCTGAGGGAGCTGTTGGGCCGGGCAAGGTGGCTCACGCCTGTAATCCCAGCACTTTGGGAGGCCGAGGCGGGTGGATCACCTGAGGTCAGGAGTTCAAGACCAGCCTGGCCAACATGGTGAAACCCCATCTCTACTAAAAATACAAAAATTAACCAGGTGTGGTGGCGGACACCTGTCATTCCAGCTACTTGGTAGGCTGAGGCAGGAGAATCACTTGAAGCCAGGAGGTAGAGGTTGCAGTGAGCTGAGATTATACCACTGCACTCCAGCCTGGGCAACAGACCGAGCCTCCGTCATAAAAACAAAAACAAAACAAAAACAAAAACAAAAAAACTAAGGGAGCTGTTTGTTGTCGTTGTAGCCCGATGGAGAATCCAAGGTGCCCAAGGAAGCCCCTGGCGGAGAGGAAAGCCAGGTCTCTGGACAGGCCGCTGGCCCCCGGGAAAGGCTTGGAGCCGTGGGACTGCCATTGCCTCTCCCTGCCCACTGCCCCCTCCAGGAAGGCGCTTCACTGGGCAACCAGTGATTGGGCCAGCCATTCAGACAGCCCAGCTCCGTCTGCAGAGGCTCACTGCACCACCACTGCAGCCCCCACTCCCGAGGAGGCCGGAGAGTTTCTCCCCAGTGAGCAGAGGCCTTCGCAAGACACCAAGAAGGGGTGGCTGAAGACGGTGCTGAACTTCTTCGTGAGGACGGGCCCTGAGGAGCCCAGAGAAAAGGCCAGCAGGAGGCCAAGGGGGAAGGAGGGCCTCTCCCAGCCTCTGGAGCCCCTGGAAGCAGCAGGGGAGCCAGCCCTCAGGAAGAGAGCCCACCACGACAAGAAGGCCAGTCGCAAGAAGCAAGGTCACAAGAAACATGCGGCCGAGGTGACTAAGGCAGCTCAAGACCAGGATGCCAGAGGCCAAGAGGAAGGGTTGTCCAAGGCGGCTGCTGCCTCACGCTCTGGGGAGGCTGACCTGGGCCCAGCTCGCAGGGGTGAGTGGACCGTGCCTGTTCCTATGGAAACCTCTAGGGTGCTCTAAACTTGCTCCAGGAGCCTCTCCACAGAGTGACAAGAATAGTCAGGGGCCGCACCGCTGTGACTGACTGACTTCCTTCCTTCCTTCCTTCCTTCCTTCCTTCCTTCCTTCCTTCCTCCCTCCCTCCCTCCTTCCCTCTCTCCTTCCCTCTCTCCCTCCTTTCCTTCCTTCCTTCCTCCGCACCACTGTGAATCCCTCCCTCCTTCCTTCCTTCCTTCCTTCCTTCCTCCCTCCCTCCCTCCCTCCTTCCCTCTCTCCTTCCCTCTCTCCCTCCTTTCCTTCCTTCCTTCCTTCCTTCCCTCCCTCCCTCCCTCCTTCCTTCCTTCCCTCCCTCCCTCCCTCCCTCCTTCCTTCCTTCCTTCCTTCCTTCCTTCCTTCCTTCCTCTCCTCCTCCTTCTTCTTCCTCTCTTCTTTTCTTTCTCTCTCTCTTCCATTCTTTATCTCTTCCTTTCTTGCTTGCTTGCTTTTTTTTTTTTTTTTTTTTTTTTTTACGGAGTCTCTATCTGTCGCCCAGGCTAGAGTGCAGTGGCCGGATCTCGGCTCACTGCAAGCTCCGCCTCCCGGGTTCACAACGTTCTCCTGCCTCAGCCTCCCGAGTAGCTGGGACTACAGGCGCCCGCCACCTCGCCCGGCTAGTTTTTTGTATTTTTTAGTGGAGACAGGGTTTCACCATGTTGGCCAGGCTGGTCTTGAACTCCTGGACTCAAGTGATCCACGGGCCGTGGCCCCCCAACATGCTGGGATTAGGTGTGAGCCACCACGCCTGGCCCATTGTGACATTTCTTTGAGGTAGAACAGCACCACAGCTGAGTGCTCCAAGGAAAACCACTCGCAGTGCCGCCGTTCACAAGCTGTGTGGCCCAGGGAGGCAGGTTTCCTCTCTGAGCCTCAACTTTATTCATGGATAAAATGAAGATAAATAGTTACTGTCTCATGGAGTGGCCACAGCCCACAAGGAAAGTGCTCAGTGCACAATAGCTGTTATTGCCAACTCCTCTAGTTTCAGGAGCACAGACCTAGGAGAAAGGAGAAGGCAGGGAGTCAGGTGGGGAGAGAAGCCCTATTCCCACCCCACTGGTGCTTATGTGCTTCCAGGCCTTGGTTCTAGACTTGGCTCCATCAGGAGTAAACTTGCTGTGTGACCTTGAGCTTGAGCTCAAGAACCTCTGGAACTTTTGATTCCCCACAGGTAAATGAGGGTGCTGGCTCCCAAGGTGCCTTCCTATTCTGCCTCGCAAGGCTCTGGAGCTGAATACCCACTGGCACCTAGAGGGAGGGGGGCTCTACCTTGTGGCACTCAAAACTCGGTGTTTATGATGGGGAGAAGATTGAGGATTTGCAGGGAGGGGGTTAGCAAGAGAGGTGTCTTGGTGGAAGTCGCCTCTTCTCAGATAAAAACCTTAGTGGGTTTCTGATTTTTTGGTTAGGCCTAGAGCAGGCTGCAGCAGTGCCAGTTGCACTATGAATTCTGTGCTGTTTTCTCGTGTTGATGAACAAAGTCGGGAGAATGTCACTGACACACGCACTTACACACCTACATACCCGTTTGCTTTCGTCTCTATTCCAGGTGGGGAAGATTCCGATTGCCACTCCTTCCTCATCAAAGTGGATGGTGCTGGAGCTTTGGATGTTTCTCCCCACGCCACAGGTCACCAGCAAGAAGAGGAGCTCAAAAAGCCTGATAGTGAGTCGGAATCTCTAGTGACCTTTTTGCCTCTGACTGAGGTGGCTGTTACTGAATGAGATGGATTGTTCTGAATGATTACTGAGACCTTGGATGGTGGCTCTCAAAATACATGCACTGGCCTTTCTTGCCTCTTTGGTGCTTCTGGCCACGTTTGCTTATTTTAGAATTTCACAGAAGGGAGGCTAAGGAATTGGAAAGGCTGCTGGCAAACGCTTCTGCCTTATGTGTTAATGAAAACGGAACTTTTCTTAGTCTTTTAAAATGTATTTTACTTTAAAAAATATATAGAAGAGTGAAAAGTATAGTTCAATGCTTTGTATACTCACAGTTGTTTACACTCTGCCACAACTTGTATACTCATAGTTGTTTACACTCTGCCAGTTTGCTTTGTGTGCGTATCATTTTGTTGCTGAATCATTTTGGAGTAAATCATGCTTCATCCCTAAATACTTAAACATGTATCTCCAAAAAATAAGTACAGTCTCACACAAAACCACAATACCAAGAGTGCTCCTAATAAATTGAGAATAATCCCCTATTCATCTAATTCCCTGTAAAAAAGATGAGCATATTTTATAATATGTGAAATGAAGGAGCTATACATGTGTCAAAGAATAACTAAAAAGCATTGAGTTAGTCATTTTGCAGCTAATTGTTTTCTTACATGAGAGGGAACCAGCTGGTAGCTGAGTCAAGCAACAAAAGCCAAACAATTTATAAGTGAGAGAGAAGTGAGAGAGGGAAGTTAGGAGTTAAAAAAAAAAAAAAAAAAAAAAGGCAAACCCACAGACAGCCTCGGAACAGGGAACCTTGTTTGCATCTCTTTTCACGTAAACTCATCAGCTGGTACCTATCAGAGGACGGTGTGGGCACATTGTCCTTGAAAAGGCTGACCGGAGTATCAAAGGAAACCATTTCCACCATCAGTGGCTTCTCTGTGCAGACATGGGGGTGTGGCTGAGGCATCAGCACGGCAGGCTCTCTCTGTGTCACGCCTGCTGATGCCCTTTCATCCTCCACCTTAGTGAGGCCAGGTATCCACCATTTTCCCACTGGAATTTTGCAGGTTGGAAGATCAGCATTAGCCTTGCAAAGTGTTCTCAAGCCCAGTCCCTCATATGACAGCCTGACAGCCTTCTGGGGGAGGCAGGACAAAAATTATGACCCACATTTCACTGGGAGAGATAAAGGCCCAGAGAGATTAAGAAACTTATTCAAGGTCACACAGCTTACTGAACCCAAAGTAGATGCTCCAAGATCTGTGACTTTCAGAGGAAACAGTGGGGCACAAGTTGAATGCCTAAAGGGCTGACCTGAAATTTCCTGCATGAAGTGTCATGGTTTGGCTCAGTGCCTTCCCCGTGGATCTTCCAGCCTTCTCTCAGAAGGACCTGCCCCTGGGATGTGGCGCTTTCCCTCCACTGTGTGGCCTAAAGAGTTGTTTAAGAGAACTGTCCAAGACGGTAATTTAGAAGGAGTTGTCTGTGCATTTAGAAAGAATAACCGGATGCATTTGCTTTCTTCCAGAGGATGCTATCATTCAGATGATTGTGGAATTGCTCAAAAGAGTGGGAGACCAGTGGGAAGAAGAGGTGAGGAGTAAACTTTGCAGGTCTCCAGGGGCTCTCTGCCTTCTCCTCCTCCTCTGTCAAGCTCCACCTGTCCTTACAGGCCGGGCTCTAGTCCCTTCCTTCCCTGAAGCCTCCTTCTGCAGCTTCAGAAGTCAGCCCTCCCCCTGCTCTGGCCTCTGCTGCCTCCCCTCTCCTGGGGCCATCCTGCAGCTTGGCTACGCTTCACTTTGCATCCAGAGAGCTTTCCCCCTCTCCTCAATGTCATGAACCTGACTCAGTTTTTCTCCTCTCCCCAACAGCAATCTCTGATCTCACAGCTGGGGGTGGCCCTGCCAAACCCAGCACTAGCTGTTAGGAAGCAATCCCAAGAGAAAAAGACAAGCCTCAAGAGCACCTTTTCTCTTAAGAAACACGGCTCCGAGGAGGCCAAGAGGAGGGCTGCAGATGTTTCCAGTCCGGAGGCCCGGCCACCCAAGAAGTCCAGCTTTCTGCCCCTGTGTGTTGGCGGCCATCGGCCTTCCATCTCCAGCAGCTATGGTGAGCAGGCTCTGCAGTTGCCATAGCAACCCTGCAGCTGCCTCCAGCTCTGGAACCTTCCCCGGGGATGGAATTGGCCACTTTAAAGGTTGCATTGCTCCTGGTCTGACTTTTGCACTCTGCCCTGAGCGGTGTGAGGATGACTGTGGGAAGAGAGAAAGAATGCCAGCGGGTCACCTCCACACACAAAACCTCAGCGAGGTCTAGGCAACCCCAAGAAGCCCTTGATGGAAATTATGTTCCGTGATTCCCCAACCATCCACATTTCTTGGCTGCCTCAGCTTCTGCGCCCTGGCAGGGAGGGAAGTAGTGTGTGCAGGAAGGAGCTGGAGCAGGGGAGGCAGGAGACCTGGGTTCTAGCATATTGTCTATGTCATTCCCCATCTTTGTGCCTCAGTTTCTTCACCTGTAAAGTGAGACATTTCCCTGCTGCATATCTATAACTCAATCAGTCCTCACAGCCATCAGATGAAGTACAACTATTATCCCCACCTTACAGATGAAGGGACTGAGGCTTTGGGAGGTAAAACAATGTGTTCAAGGTCACGTGGCCCATGGATGATGGGGCCAGAGCTAGAGGGGGAAAGGATCAGATGAGTCATTTCTTCCTGGGCATCAGGGAGAACAGGCCATCCTGTTAGGTCATCCTGGCCAGGAAACTTTACATCTTAGAAAGGAGGGGTGATGCCTAACACCAAAGAGGGGAATTTCAGGCCATGTGGGAGATATTTTCATGCAGGGGGATTCTGGCTGTGATTCATTGATTCATGTCATGGGACATGACAGGCCTCTACTATTCAACTTGTGGATCAAGTCAAAACGGTGGAGGGAGGAGAGGGCAACAAAGCCCAGGAAAGCCAGTTCTATGGAAGCACAAAGGGATAAGGGAGCTTGGTCTGGGCCAGTAAATCAGAGACACAGCCCTGCCCAGCAGCTGTCTTCCAGCCCCATAAGGCCTTAGTGTGATCCAGCCCCGGAACCCACTTTAGAGTCTGTGCTAGCTTTTGTGCATAGTTGACAGCCGCAGACCGACAAAACACACCCCCTTTTTCCTTCTGCTTCTCAGGCTTGGAAGAGCCTGAAGTCCAGGAGGCTCCATCTACAGAGGCTGGGGCTGCAGGTCCCTTCGTGCTTCCCACCCCATCAGAGAGCTGGGGACCTGGAGAGGAGCTTCAGCTGGACAGAGCCTCGGAATACAGTCAGTACTCCTCTCCTTTTCTCAGACACCCCTTGCAAAATTTCTGCTCTGACTCCCCTACTTGCAAAGAGACACAGAGCCAGAGAGAGGCAGTGACCTGTCCAGACCTCCCTTTGAGTACAGCAGGCTGGGAGGCAGCTTGGGGCCCAGAGCCCAGGCCCAAGCCAGGCTGCCTGACTAAACCTCGATAAATGGCAATAGTGTTGGTGCTCGCCCTGATGAGGCAGACAGGAGGCAATGGGAGGCCCACAACAAGTGCTCAGCCAATGGGGTGATCTTATGGACCTGGGTTTGAGTCTGGGCTCTGACCCCTTTGAGCCGTGTGGACTTGGGCAAGTTACTTCATCTCTGGTCTCAGTTTCTTCATCTGTGAAATGGGGATAGCAAGTACCTACTTTCTAGAATTGTCAGCAGCATTTAGGACAGCCCCTGTCTTAGACAGTGGCTAATACATGTTAGGTGCCATTTGTTGTTCTTATTGTCATTGTTGGGTGACCCAGCTTGAGAGCAGAGCTCAGAAGTAAAGAGGATAGGGAGGGGGTAGGAGCCTTAGGAGGGAAGCTCAGCTAATGGCAGCTGCCATCGCTGTAATTATTATTCTACCACTGGCAGAGCCAGGTCTAGAAATATATATATATATATAAAATCACTGGCAGGTCTGAAAAGACCTGGAAAGATCTCTGCCCCCTACCCCCTGCCATTCTGCCTTGTTCGCTTTTCATAGAAAATATGCCTTGAAGGGGGATTCTGCCTGGACAGGGAGAAGGTGCAGAGTGAGGGCACCTGTAGGGAAGGGGCCTTTCCAGATGGCCCTGAGGGGCTCCTCCTGGGCGTCTGTTTAGAGGCCCTCATCGGTAAAGTGAATATGTATCCCATGAAACCAGCTCCACCCGCAGGCCACCTCTGGCAGCTCTTTAGCCCCCTGGAGAATCACCCAGGGAACCACCAGGGCATTAGGAAATGAAGACTGACCACAGAAGAGCTTTTCTAGCACCGAAGTGTAACCATGCCTGTTGATCTTTTTCAGAAGAATTCATTCAGAAGATCATTTCCATGCTCCAAGATTTGGAAGAACAGCGCGGGGAGGAGGTGAGGAAGACGCTCCCTACCTAACCCTGACCTCACTGTGGGCTCCCCAACCCTGCCTTCCCTGTCCTTGCCGCACTCTTCTGTGTCCTGCCAAAGCCCTACTCCAGGCCCTCTTTTTTTTTTGGAGACGGAGTCTTGCTCTGTCGCTCAGGCTAAAGCACAGTGGCTCGATCATGGCTCACTGCAACCTCCACCTTCTGGGCTCCAGTGATTCTCTTGCCTCAGCCTCCTGAGTAGCTGGGACTACAGGGATGCGCCACCACACCCAGCTAATTTTTGTATTTTTAGTAGAGACAGAGTTTTACCATATTGGCCAGGCTGGTCTCGAACTCCTGACCCCTGGTGATCCACTTGCCTCAGCCTCCCAAAATGCTGGGATTATAGGCATAAGCCACTGCACCAGGACCCCGTCTCTCCTTCTTGAAGCTTCCCCAGCCCCCTCCAGACCACACATATTTCCCCAGCATTGAACATCAACCACTCTTCTCTGGGCAACACCTCCTAGCCCGCCGTGGGTCTCTTTACCCAGCTCACCTGAGATCTCCTCAAGGTCAGGGGCCCCGACTCAGTTTCTCTCATCTCCCCCACAGCAACCTCAAGTCCAGGAGGAAGAGGTGGGTACAGAAAACCCGGCCCCACACTGCAGAAGGAAATCTTTAGAAAAAAAGTCGAGCTTCAGGAGAGCGTTTTACCATAAGAAACACAGCTCCAAGGAACCCAGGAGACCCGGGGCAGCAGGGGCTGCCAGCCCGGAGGCCCGACGGCCCAAGAGGCCCAGCTTTCTGCCCCTGTGTGTCGGTGGCCATCGGCCCTCCACCTCCAGCAGCCTTGGTGAGCAGGCCTGGTGTTGCCATGGTAACAGAGGCTTCCTCTTGGGCAGGGCTGCTGTGTGGCCTGTCTGTCGCTGACAGGCTGGCATAGTGGGGGATGTCCACTGTTGCTGAAAGCCCTGCTTATTTCCTTGCTGAGCAGAGTGGGGGGTGTGGAAGTGTGGGGAGAGGTGAGGGGCTAGCTGCCAGCAGGACCCCACCCCCAGTAGCCCCTGCTCACAGCACACGCCCTCCCCTCCCTCTCCACATGCAAACACTTAACAACAAATGTGGTGGGAGATCCGTGCCGCTGTGCATCAGAATCACCTGGCCAATTCATAGAAAAGCACAGAGACCTGGGTTTGATGAAGTAGGAGATGGTGTGGGCCTGTTTTTTCACTCCACCAAAGCATGAGGGTCACTGGTGGACGGTAATTCCCCTGACATCACAGAGTGCCTACTACGTGCTACTTGCACACATATTATCTCATTTAACCTGCTCGCAGCCCTGTGAGGTCAATCTTATCACTCCCACTTAACACTTGGAGAAAGTGAGGTTCAGACAGGCTAAGAGACCCAGAAAACCTGGCAGAGGGAAAGGGTTCGTTTGGTGGACCCTGTTGGCACACCTGTTTTAACTGAGCCCCTCCTAGACTGAGGAGGCAGAAAGGGTTGGTGGGCAAAAGTCAGGTTTCTGGAGAAGGCCAGGAGTGCACCACGAACTCCTCTGCGACAGAGCCGGGGACAGGAAACCCACTGAGGAGCCTGGAAACCAGCCCCCACTGATGCCCGTGCCTCCGAACATCTTGTCAGGAACTAGATTCAGCTCTCTGCAAAACGCTCAACAACTCTTTTTTGCCCTAGATCCAGAAGATCTCGCAGGCCGGGAGCCCCTGCCCGCAGAAGGGGAGCCAGTTGTGATCTCAGAAGCACCTTCCCAGGCCAGAGGCCACACGCCAGAAGGGGCATCTCAGCCGAATGGAACATGTGAATCTAGTCAGTACCACCCCTGCGCTTACCTGGACAGCTTCCCGGGCACTTCTCTTCCACATGGAGTTCACAGGCTGAATAGGGGAGGGTTCTGAGGAAGGAATGGGGAAGGCAGCAGGCAAAGACCCCAGGAGACTCTAGGATGGGGCAGAGGGCACAGGCTTGGCCTTAAACTGGGGCTGTTGGGGCAGAGTTGCAGGTAGAGGACACCTGTCTATCCTGTGGGATGTAATTAAAACCCCCCATTCATTTGCTTGAATGTTTCATATGAAATTCCTAGCTTGTTCCAGGTCTCATAAGCAGTGGTGTGCTGACAGACAGGCTCTCCATTGGGAGGAGGATGCCCTACTTTGTAGCATTTGCAGATTTCCATGGCATAAATATTTTTACTGTGGCTGATTTCAAGCTGCTAACAGTTTGTAACAACTAGTCCACAAATTAATTAGCCTGGCATGGTGGTGTGTGCCTGTAATCCCAGCTACTCGGTAGGCTGAGGCAGGAGAATCACTTGAACCCAGGAGGCGGAGGTTGCAGTGAGCCGAGATCGCACCACTGCACTCCAGCCTGGGTGACAGAGTGAGACTCTGTCTAAAACAAAACAAGACAACTAGTCCACAAATTTCCTGAATATTTACAGTGAACTTAGTATGAGCAGGCCCTGGCACATCGCTGCTTAGAACCCAAGTGGACGGGTGCATTCCTAATGGGTCAGTAGCCCTGGCATGTCCCCTCCCTGCATTCTGATGTGCTGCTCCTCATCCAAACTCCCATTCTTGACTGTGCTACTCTGTAGCCTAGATAAGGGACACTGGGAGGCCTCAGTTTCCCACCTATCAAATGAAGCTGAATGTGGTTACAGGTGAGACCCAGCAAGCCAAAGTCCCTTCTGTTTCTATAAAGGGAACCCAAACAAGGCTCTCACACTCCAGCTCTAGTTTAAAGCAAGAATTGTCTTGGTCCATCATAACTAATGTGTGTGCTGGGTTTTAGAGAGAAAATACTGTCTTTCCCAGGTGGATGTGTCGTTGCAGCACTTTGTTTTTGGAAGGGAACTGGGCATCACCCAGTCGACAGTCACTCAATCCTCCTTTCTTTTCCTTAGAGGAGATCATCATCCAGAAGCTTGTGGAGCTTCTCCAAGAAGTGGATGGCCAGCTGGGGCAACAGGTAAGCACCACTCAGCACAAGCCAACCCCAGGGCCTCATCTACCCACAGCTGAGACCTGGGTTCCATCCCCAAGTCTGCACCTCTGGGCAACTTTGAGCATGTCCCTTCACCTTTCTGAGTCTCGGTTTCCTCTTTTCCAAAATGAGAGATGATTACCTCCTTGACCAAGTTTAGTGCGTATGTAGAAAGCGCCAGACATGTAGCAGATGAGGGAACTGTTTAAAATAACACAATGCTCGTGTTGGCCTCCCTGCCCCAGCCAGGACCACTCCTGTCCAAATCAGCTATTAAAGTTCGGCTCATGTCCCCCATCCTTAGAAGCCTCCTCCGCCCACACCTGGCCCCACCCGCCCAGCTGATTCCATTCTCTGTGGTCTCCGGGTTCACTCTTGGTCTTGCCACACCCTTCAGCATTTATTTGGTCTCCCATTCTTTCAAGCTTGTTGATTTTCCTCCTCTGATAGGCAGTCTATAACAGAAGATTCCCCACCCTTGGAAAACACAGTCTATTTGGAGAGACAAACACAGATCACATGTGAAGAGTTCAGGTTAAAGATAAGTAATCAGCATAGCGGATGCTCTGAGTGCCTCTCTTCACCACCAGAGTGCACACTGGCCCGTCCAGCTGCCAGCTCCTGCCTCCTTGTACCTGAGGACACAGGGCCATTTTGCAACCCATGTCGGGGGCACAATTAACAGCCTCCACTTCCCCATGAGCAGCCCTCAACCAATGGCTGGTGGGAATCGGTGGATAGAGACCCCAGCTCCCTCGCTTTTGTGGGGTATAACTGAGGAACGTGTTCTCAGCTGGCTTCCAAGGTGCCCTGAGTGGATTAAGCTCCAGTTGCCACCCCTTGGGCCGCCTTCCTGTTCTTGTTCCAGGTCTCCTTCTCCCATCAGCATTTCCTGGGATCATTTAATGAATAAAATGCCTATACCCAAGTCCTTGTGTCTGGGTCTGCCTCTGGGGAACTCATTTAGTTATTAACAGAAAGGAGCTTGTTGGAGGAGGCTTAGAAGGAACTAAAACTCCTCTAACATCTACTCAGCACTAAATCGTTTCTGTAAACTCTCTCATTTCATTCCCCCTCCAATCCCCCCCAGCAATCCTGGGGCTGGGTGGATATTTTACATTTTACAGATGACCAGAGGCTCACACACCTAGTAAGTGCAATTCAAGCATCCCAATTCTAGACTGTCATACATTTAAATAATAAAGTAAGATTACTTGTTAAATAAGGAGTAGCTAGGGTAGATGAGAAGGCTCTGTGGGGTGTTTGCTTCTGAATTATCTGAGTCTAAAGACCTGTACTTCCACCCTTGCCCTCTACTTTGTCCTGCTGCTTTGAGCTGTACCTTGCAGAACAGATTCTGAGAGGCTAGGGGCAGTGGAGGGATGTAACAAGCGGAGCTCATCCCAGGGACGAGGAGGTGCCCCGCCTGGCTGCATGGAGTTGCAGGAGGGGCAGTTGGCGGGAGGGATACTGCCAGCAACACTAATGACCTGCTTTCATTTCCGCTTCCAGATCAGGCGCCACCCCAGCTTTAAGAGGTTTTTTTATGAGTTCTCGGACTCCTCCCTCAGCAAGCTGGTAGCCACCCTGCGCAGCCAGGTGGCCCACTCCTCTAAGCTGGACAGGAACCGCGCCAGGAGACTCTACCAGTTTGATGTTAGCTTAGCTAACAAATTTGCTGGCAACAACAGCCACGCCATCTGCATCCTCATGGGCCTAAGAGACCACTACAATTGCACCCGGTTCCCATACAGGGAGGACCAGCCGGTGAGAGAGGGCAGGGAAGACAATGGCGATGTGGCATAAGTGACAGCAGGCTCACAGCTGGCCTCCAGTGGGATCTATTTATTCTCCTCTCCCCTCCCCTGCTCAGTTCAGAATTTTGGGGTCTATCTCAAATGCCATCTCCTCACTGAGGCCTTCTGAGACAATTCTAAACCATGACGACCTTTTTCTTTTCTGAAACTTCACTGATTTTACTCCATAATTAGCATCTTCTTTATTTGGCTTTAGTCTTCAATTACATGTACATTTCCATGCTTTTTTGATAGAATGGCATATTGGACGGGCTATGATCTTAGCTTGCCTTGTTATTATTTTGTGGGCTTTGTTGCTTGCCTTCTCAATTCTAGGCTGTCATAAAATGTAAATAATAAACTAAGGTTATCAAATAAGGGGTGGCTGAGGTAGACAAGAAGGCTCCATGGGCTGTTGGTTCTGGAAGGCTTCCAGGAGGCGATCACTCACTGACCTGGCCTTGGTTGCTTAATGAACAGCCTCTCTCCTGACGTCACCTTCACTGTTCTGAGTGCATTTATGCTTTCCCTAATAATTTCCCCTCCTCCAAGTCCCTGAGATATTCCCTTCAGAGATGATGCTTGTCACTAATTTTTTTTTTTTTTGAGACAGGGTCTTGCTCTGTCACCCAGGTTGGAGTGCAATGGTATAATCACTGTTCACTGTAGACTCAACCTTCCTGGGCTCAGATGATCCTCCCACCTCAGCCTCTCAAGTAGCTGGGACTACAGGTGCATGCCACCATGCCTAGCTAATTTATTTTTTATTTATTTATTTTTTTTGTATAGAGATGGGTTCTCACTATGTTGACCAGGCTGGTTTTGAACTCCTGGCCACAAGCAATCTTCCCACCTTGGCCTCCCAAGGCCAAGGTTCATGCTGGGATTATAGGCATGAGCCATCACACCTGGCCTGATTTTTAAAAAATTCTGATCTCTCATATTTTCTGGTGGACTCTGATAAAGATTTCTTCATCCTTTTCTAATTCACTTAACATAACCTGCTTACAAACATTTGACCCAGATCCACAGTGCAGAAGCCACTGAATGAAGGTGTGACTTTACAGGAATGAAATGTTCTGTTTGCTGGTGTTGGACAAACAGGACCAAAACTTCTACATCCAAGTGGTCCCCTGGGAGACCAGACCCTTCTGCGATGATGCTGCTATCACCCGAAACACTTCTGTCTTTCTTGGAATTACCTTTAGAAGCCATTTGAAAAGTCTCTCAAGAGAGCTGGCTTATTTCATCATAGTTGTATCTTGTCATTCGAATGCTCTGCTCTATGTTGGCTCATCTTCCTGGTGGGAAATCCTCCTTACCATAGACCTGTCTCTCTTCTTGGCCTCACTGTCTTCTCTGAGAGAATAAGAATGTTACAGATAATTTGCCCTCTAGGGTGGGTTAGGTAATAGCTTACAGGTTGATCTGAGTTATTTGTGAAAGATACTATAGAAACATCAGTTCTGACATCCTCAGTTGCCCTGACTCCATCTTCTGGTTTTACTAACCATTCATTCATTCATTCATTCATTCATTCATTCATTCATTCATTTAACTGGTAGCTATTGACAGCCTCCTATGTGCTTAGTTGTGCCAAGTGCTGTGAGGCTCTGTGGAAGGTTCTGCCTTCAAAGCTTCGTCTGCCAATGGAAAAGACAACTGTTTGATGACAAAATTAAATAGCAACCAAATGCCAAATGAGTGGTAACTGAGGCCCATGAAGCAAGTTGGTCCTGGGAGCCTTCCAGGAGGTGGAGGTGCTGATTTTGACCTTTGAGAATGGGGGGGCTGTCTGGGGAGAAAGGATCAGGAGAGCAATGTCAGCAGGAGGTGTTGCAAGAGCAAAGACCCAGAGATGGAGGCTGGGGTGGGGTGTCAATGGGATAATGGGAAGTCTGTTGTTTCCAGAGTGAACCCATAAATAATTGAGCTGTGGCTAATATCTATGTTCTTTTTCTCTTCCCAGGACATCACAAGTCCTGAGATTCAAAGTCCAGATTGAAAGCTGTGTCTTGCACTCAAATTCTCTTGAACTAGCTGAATGGTTTGCAGCTTTAGCCAGGAGACCCTGAAGATGCTCTGTGGTGTCCCAATCCCTGCTTCACAAACGTGATGGAAGACAAGAGCAGACAACCATTCTGTGTCCATACCCTAGTATCTGAGAAGCACAAAGCATTCTTCCACAAGGCAAGACACAGAGGCCATGTCTGGGGAAATCAGCACTGGACTGGGAGTGAGGAGACCAGGGTTCCACCTGCTGGACCTACCCCAGAATTGCTGCGTGACCCTCCACACATCCCCACTCCTCTCCGGAATTTGGAGTCTAGAATCCCACCCAGAAGGCTTACTGATATTTTCTCCGATGTTTGTTTTAACCGAGTCTAGTTTTTAAACTAAATTTTTATTTAATCTCCAACCAGAACATTCACATGCATCCAAGCAGATGTGCTTCGAAGTGTTTCCCATCATTTCTTCAGTTGACTGGCAGTTCTTCGTGCTCATATGGACTTGCAGATGCCTCCCAGGAAATCTGCAGGCCCCAGATGGAAAGACCTAGAGACTGCGGATCCTTGGTCTCTCAGAAGCCTTCTAACCCTGTGTTCTGACATTCTGTGACTAGAGAAATGGAGCTGAGACCTTGCACCTCTCCCATCTCATGGGATTGGCTAGGAGTCAGTGAGAAAATAAGTGTGAAGAGTTCTGAAAATTACCTAGTGCCATGTCCATGTATGTACTATAGCTTCTTTTGGGTAGTTTTCAGGAAGTGGAGGAGGGCTTCAATGGGCTAGACTGCCATGGATTGTTGTACAGGGCTACACTGCTCAAGAGCACCATACTCCAGGAGGTGCTATTCATATCCTAGACATTGTGTGTTTGTAGATTTATGATGACAGTTTTGCAGCTGGTAGCAGTAACACGTCTTGAGAAAGGGCTGCTTTTTGTATTTGCACAAAGGTGAAGTGTGGGGGTGCCAGAGGCTTTGCCTTCTGTACGACTCAACAGTTTCAACAGCTTGACTCAGGCGTGAAATTTGCCACATGTTCATATCTATGTGCAGGAAGGACAAGACTGTAGACAGACAGCCGGCACCCTTGGACACTGCCCAGAACATGTGGTCACGGGGGAAAGGGTGTTAAACCTGGATGGCAAGTGAGATCTTGTGACCCTTGGGGACATGGTATTGCCGTGTTGAACCTGCTGTCACACCATGGGGTAGGACTGGGGAGGAGGAGCAGCCTAGGGCAGAGAGGCCCTGGGTGCTTACATGGGACTGGCCTCCAACCTGAGGCACTGGCTCCATAAGCTCAATTCAGCCTATCTGGAAAGCCATTTAGTTTTTATTGCTGCTTCTGAGAAGTGGGGGAGAGGTGAGCTATTTGTGGATTTGTTTTAGGCAGTGTTCACGATCACAGCACCCAAATATGAAGGGTCAGAATAAGTTATGAAATGAAGGTCAGGAACCTTTTGTACATAGTTTCTTATTCGGAATGATGTTCTTTAAGCCCTATGAATATTTGGTATGTGCTTCTGATGCTGGCATCTGAGTCTCATTTTTGAACTGTGTTATCTGAGCAAATAAAGAAATTAACTTGCACAAAGGTGTGATCTGGGTTATTCATCATGGAAGCAAGACGGATACCCACCTGCCACATCTATGACAGTCTGGTGCTTGCAAGGCTGTGGGGTTGGCCTCCTTGTCCCTGCCTGGATCCCCTCCAGGTGTCCCATCCTTGGAGTGCCAGCTCGCTGATGCAGTAAAAAAAAAGTGTCCTGGGCCCTGGGTGTCAGGAGACTTGGGTTTTAGTCTAGCTGCCCCCAGGCTGGGTGACCCTGAGGACAAGATACTTGCCCTCCAGACCTGACATTCTACAACTCAGTGACTCTCAATGTGACAGTTCATAGTATGTCCAGGAAAATCAGGAGCAGTACTGATTCTACCTTGTCTCTTATTAGTCCCCCAAATCTGGTATTTAAATTCTATCACTCAGAGCCAAGATAAAAAATTGTTAGAATACAGCACCAGGTTTTTGGTCCATAAAATGTGGTCTCCAGGGACAGATATTGATGATGTTCTTTCTCCTCTCTCAGGTGACACATGAGTATTTGTTCCTCAGTCCCCGAAGGCTCACCCTAATGCTCCAAGGATAGCAGGAGGAGGCAACATTATTATCCTCCTCTCACAGATGAGGAAACAGAGGCTCAGAGTGGGGAAGCGCCTTGTTCACAGTCACACAGGCAGATACAGAGAGAACCCAGCCAGGATCAGGCTCTGATAACTCCTATTTTAGTGCCCTTCCCTCCACTTACGATCTTATCCATTAGTTCATTTATTCAACCAATGTTTATTGAGCACTTACTATGTACCAGCTCTGGTGCTAACTGTGTGGAATACACAAACGCAAAAGACACAACCCCTGCCCTCAGGATGCTCACAGGCCCCACTGGTTATGGGGCTTTTGTGCCAATATGAATATAGGGCACCATGCTGTGGAGGGGTGGGGCCCCTCGACTCCCAACATAGATGTTTTTGTTTTTTTCCCCCAAGTGCTGGCAAGTATGTAGAGCAACGCAGATGGTTTTTATAAGAGCACTGAGGTGCATGGAGGTCCTGCTGCTTTGCATGGCTTTAAAAAGGTGGGCAAGTAACATCACAACATAATTAACCTAATTCCCTCCCTCTGAGAAGTCAGAAGCCTAAGTGGGTGAGTCAGAGATATTGGGGTCAGCTGAGAACTGGTTGAGCTGGAGGTGTGAACTGGAGGTGTGAACTGGAGGTGTTAGCTGGGTTACAGCGGGGTTGTGCTGTGGGTATCAGTCAGAGGAGCTTGTCTGGAAAAAAAGACAGCATTCTGGTGTTGCCCCAGGTACAAGCGAGGCCTCCCAGTTTCAAAGCACAGCGGCTGACATGTAACAATCCATTCGTGTTGATTAGGAAAAAAAAAGAGAAAACGGAGAAAGAAACTAGTTTGGGTTGCCAGATTTAGCACATAAAAATACAGGAGACCCAGTTAAATTTGAATTTCAGATAAATTATAAATAATTGCAATATTGAGGACATACTCCTACTAAATAATTATTCATTGTTTATCTGAAATTCAAATTTAATAAAATGTCCTCTCTTTTATCTGGCAACTCTGAAACTAATGTAAGAACAATTATTTTAATTACCTCAAAACAAGAAAAATAATTAACCCAAGTGAAGGGAAATATGCAAGTGGATGTATTAATACTTTAACATAAATGACATTAAAAACATCTGAGCTCTAAATATAGACTTTGAATTGAAACAATAATTACGATTAAGTTCGAGTCTTCCATGGGTCCCAGGGAACAAGCATTCCTGGGCTATGCAAAAGAGGACACTCTCCTCCCACTAGTTCCCAGGCCTCAGGCTTCTGCAAACATGGAGGCCACTCCTGGAAGAAAGGTCTGCGGCCAGGCGGGCCTCTCTGGTCAGTCTCCCCCCAGCACACACCTCCAGCTGCTTCCTTTGACTGGTCTGGTCACAGATCAACCAGAGTAGGCAGAGGATGCAAGACCCCTGGGACTCTGACCCTTTTCAGGGTCTCAAAGGTACATTTTATTCCCTGAAATGGCCATGTTAAGTGGGGTCTGTTGCCGCAGCTGAGCCCCAAGCCCCTAAATCCCCAACCCCACCAGGCTTAAATTTGCATATGGCATCCTCAGGCTCCTAAGGCCAGTTTAGCATCGTCCTCCACCCATTCATTCTGGGTTTTGCATTTCAGGATTTGGTAAGCAAATGTACCTGAGGCCTGTGGGCAGCTGGGGTTTCCTCGCTGGGCCCGGCGGGGACTGGAGATTGTCTGCTCTCTGGGGAGGTGGGGGGCAATTATTTTCTGGACAGGCTGGAAAAATTGAGGCTGAAGTTGTCTTCCTCATGGAACATTTTCACTGAGGTGTGAACAGCAGACAGAGAGTCAGCCCTCATTTGCATTGGCTGCAGGGGAGGGACATTTGGCCTTCTTCTTCCTCTACAGCCACCCAGGGCTCCACAGCAGCCTATCTCAACACCGCAGCACCACAAAATCCCGAGGGAGCTCTAAAGATCTCGATGCCTGGGCTGCCTGAGCAATTTCAGCCAGCGATTCCAGTGACCAGCTCAGGCCAAGCCGTTAGTACACTGTGGGAATTAAAAACCAGACAATAGAACTTGGGCTCCTGCCACCACAGGAAAGAGGGAGTGTGTCGTTGGCTCAGTCCTGGTGGGCCCCCAAGAGTTTTGCCCTTGGGCAGGATCCTGGGGAGACTAGAAATGATCTGGCCCATCTCAAAGAAGCAAGCTCAGGCCAAGGTTGGGAGGAAGGTCCATGAGCGTGGATCAGTGCTGGTGTCCATCAGTCCGTCCAGAGTAGGGTAGTGGAAGGGTTGAAAGGATCGCAGGGAAGCTGAGATGCTCACCCTGGAAGGGAAACAGATCTTGTGCACCACTGGGACTGGCAGTAGGTCTTGTCCCTGGTCCTCAAAAAGGCCTAGAGTCAGGGGAGTGTGCCCGACAGCAGTGAGAAGTAGGCTTGGCCTCAGGATCCTCAGGTTCTTTCCCATTCCAGCTCCAGTTGTCTCTCATGGCTCACAGCTTCCTAGGAAAAGGACAGATTTGTCATTTCTGAGTCCCCCGTCTAGGACTTCCCTAACCTTAGTTCCACCAAGGATCACCCTTACAGGTTCATACACCTTGGGCAGCCCTGAGCAAGTAGCCAGGCTTTTTATAGCCAATGCATGGAAATTGGAAATCTCAAGTTACACCAAAAGCCAGTTAGGGGGTTTATTTCATTACCCAAGGGTCTTTTGCTGCTCGCAAATGTAATCTCCAGTGGGAGGTGATACAAGAGTGTTTGAAACATAATTCTATGTATGAAAGTTCAACTGATACTTGTTTTTTTAGGAAGGGGGTAGGGCTGGAGTGGTCTCCGGATGGCTGAGTACAGTTGTGCAGAGTTTACGCTATACAAGGATATAGTGCCATACAAAGGGGGTAGGTGATTTGTAGACTTATGCATGTCTTTGCATATTCTTTGTAGTTTTTTAGCAGTTGTCAGTCAAGTATCTTACTCTAACAAAATCAGTATATTATGACAATTTTCCAGTGGCTGGTAGTCAGGTTCTCCAGGAAGGAGTGCTATTTTCTTAGTACACAAGGTGCTGCCTGGGCTAGTGTTGACCTTGACTGTGACCAGGAAGGGAAAGGTGGGAGAAGAAGAGGAGTTGGATCAATGAGACCCAGGAGTCACCACAGCATCCCAGAACAGAACAAGCAGTGTCTGTCTTCCAAGGTCATCCTAAGGAATTCCACACCTCAGGGCAGCTGCATTCCTGGATCCGGCTGGGATGAGGTCTGTAGGTGAGCCAAACTGTCTCAGAAGTGGAGAGCAGAGGGAAGTGGAGTGGGCAGGGAGCAGACCTGGATAGGAGAAGCCGAGGAAGAACAGGTGAAAAGAAGGGAGACAAAAGGGAGAATCAGAAGGCCTCATTTCCAAGCCCTACCTCCACCTGCTGTATGAGTTTGGGCAAGTAACTTGCCCTCTCTAGGAAAATGGAGGAAAACACTTGCAGAGCCCAGAAAAACACTGGGATGTGGACTTGTGCATTCCTGGATAATTTTCAAATCTCCATAAATTTCAAATCTATCATTCTGTTGCTTACACCCTGCACTGACTCCCCAGTGCCACATGGGAAGTCCAGCCTCATTAGCCGGTCATTCAAGCCAACCTGACCTACCTTCCACCACATCTCCAAGTTCACTTCCAGGCCTCTCCGCTACCTCCATCCTTGCAACCGCAGTTAACTGCTTGCATAGACTATTTCCTTGTTCTGGGCCATCCCATGCGCCTGGAATACCTTCCCACACCCCCATCCTCAGTCTGACTAACTTCTGCTCCTCTTCCACACCTCCACCAGGTTCCCTGAGATCCCCAAGCTAACAGAGCGAATTAGCTGCCTCTCCTCTGTGCTTCTCTTCCATAGTAATCCAGTGGTTCTCAAACTCCAGTGTGCATCAGTCATCTGGCGGACCATGAACAATACACACTGCTGGGCCACAGCCCTGTTTCTTATTCAGCAAGTGCAGGGTGAGCCCAAGAATCTGCATTCCTAAAAGCTCCTAGGAGGAACCACTCATTCAGATACCCTCTCTCTGTTCCTTTGTCTTGGTGCCCCAGTCTACACACTGCCCGGGACCCTCCCAAATGTGCCATACAGGCCTGGGCACTGGTCATAAGGTCCTGACATGTCTTTATTACCAGAATTACACAGGACGCTTCCACATTCAGCCTCTCATTTAAGTCCCAAATAACCATGGGTTGAAGGCAGGGCCGATGTTATAGAGAGAAACTGAAACTCCCACTAAGTAACTTGCCAGAAAGGAGAAACCAGTGCTAACCTCTGTGACTTCTGACTCCCCCTCCAGTGCTCCTACCACCCTCGTAGGCTGTATCACTGAGTTGGAACATCAGGACACTGGTGACAGACAACCTGGATTGGGATCCTGGCTCTGCCACCTACCAACTGTGTGACTTTGGGCATATTACTTAACCTCTCTGTGCCATGGTGCTGGGCACATAAGTACTATGTAAGCTGTAGCTGTTATTATTACACTCACATTGTAATGGGGGAAATTCCATAGAAACTCAAAGAAAAGGATCTCTTACGGTGGAAACTTGCAGCGTCTCACAGACTTGGTAGGAATTAGGAGGATTTGGGGGCAAGATGGGGTCCTCCTTCTCCACTTGTAGCCTGTAGGCAGCCTCTCAATTTCTCAGTCCATCTCTTCACTTTGAGGCCAGCGACACAATCCAGAGTCAGATGACCACTGAACTCTTACTGGAGGAGAGCCAAGGCTAGCAGAGGAAAGCTAGCCTGATATGTACACCCACCCATGCTCCAGGAGAAGAGCAAGTCTGGCAGCACGGCTGGTCCTAGAATGAAAGGGGCCTGGAGCAGACTTAACCCAGCCTGCAGGCTAAATACAGCTATCCCAGCCAACACATAGGCCCATGAAAGAGAAACACAAATGTTTGTCCTTGTAATCCACTGAGATTTGGGGGATTGTTTGTTATGCAACGTTATAATAGCAGCAATAACTGACTAATACAATTTGCATCAGAGCATGAATTTCGACCTCTGATTAAAAAACAACACTGATTAGTGTATGGGACATCTACACTTTAGCTTTTGTTCTAGCCTCTCTCTGCTTGTCAGCAGGGATATCAGCTGGGGACTGGAAATTTGCACAGGACTAGCCCATGGATGTGACAGTTGTTGTAGTTTGGGAGGAAATGAGCAGGTTTCTCCTCTTCCTGAATCACTCTCCGCTTCTGTATCCCTAACATTTTTGAGCTTCTCTTTTCTACCCCTTACCCCAGTCTTTGAAATTGCTTAAGACCATCAGTTGGTAAATTGCCACCTCCAGGCAGGCTCATCATCTGTTCTGTGAAGGAACGCAGCAGACAACCACCTGCCTGGTGCAGGAGGTGTGACCCAATGACAACAGTGCTTCCCACAGTTTATGAATGTTGTCTTGTTTGTTTCTATCACAGCCTGTTTCTTTGTAAAGCACCTTCATTCCCAGAAGGTTTGTCGACCAAAGTGGCTCTTGCTGAATTTTACAGTACCTGCTTCTCTGCTGCAGTGGGAAGAGAGCTGGCCCTGGAATCAAGGAACTGGAACCTGGGCTTGGCTTCCAGATAGTGCTCCTAGCCCCAGGGAGGCTCCCCACACCCACCGCAGACCTGCCTGGCTTCCCACGGCCGAACTTGACCATGAGCTCCTAGAGACAGAGATAAGGACACTCAAAGGTCAGGAAAGCGTTGGGGCTAGAGATCAAGAATGAGTGAGAAGAATCCCAGGCTGGGATTGTTGATCCCATAAACCCAGGGACCTCTAGCTGCCGTCCTGCACAGTCCTTACCTACCTGTCATCCAGAAAGAACATGTGGTTTGTTCCACTTCCTGCGGCAGCTCTGAGAATCTCCTCCTACCATACTGCTTCCCACCACTCACCTAGTGCATTGCTTAGACTTCGAGGTGGGTCTTTGGCCACCAGGGGAGCCTCTGACCCTTGTCTGTCTGATAAATCCCTGTGCCCATCCAGGGACCCCACTTGGGACAAGAACAACCAGGAAGGATGTTGCTCAGAATGATTAGAGGTTTTTCTGACCAACAAAGACTTGAAGCAAATTAAATAGCAGTGTGGGTCTGTTCCATTCAGAGAATACTGTGTTGCCCACGCCAGACTCCAACTCCCAGGCTCAAGCAATCCTCCCGCCTCAGCCTCCCAAATAGCTGGGACTACAGGCACATGCCACCATGCCTGGCCAATTCAGAGAATACATTGATAACCCAATGAAATAATTGTAAATAATACCTGGCTTGGTTTGAATTTGAGGCTGTCATTTGAATTTGGGAGTGTGTTTGTATACCTGCATGAGCCTTTAATTAAAATATGATGACTCAGTAAAAAAAATTAAAACTTGGTTTAGGTGAGGTTTAGAGCCACCATGACTGGCCTGTCTAGTTTTGTTTTTAAGTAGCATTTCTTCAGAAGTGGAGAGGCAACCAGCTAACCTCTGGGAATTATGTAAACATAATATCTACTTATTGTGAGCTATTACACATTCTGCATTCTATGAGGCAATTTACATCATTGATCACATTAAACTCTCACAACTTTGTGAAGTGGTATCATCCCCATTTTACAGGAAATGGAGGCTCAGGGAGAGCAAGTGTCCCAACCATGATCCCTGAGTGGAGTTGTGGCAGAGCAGGAATTTTATGTCGGATGTGTCTGTTCCAAAGCCTAATCTCCCACCCCTCCACTACTCCCCTACTCTCCCCTCCATTTCTCAGAATCTCCCTGAACACAGTTCCCAAAGCTGCTCCTCTCCATGGGATTTAAGGAACATTAGTCATGCTCACTGCACTTTGCCGCTTGGTTTTTTGGATCGCGGATGTCTTGGGAAACCTTTTCTGGTGCCACTTGTCTTTTGCTTGTTCTTCTTGAAGACCTTATTCACCCGGTTTGAGTCTTCAGCAGGGCTCTCCCTAGGCAAAGAGATTAAGTGGTTCATTATGGGCCTGGCCTGGGCCCTGCAACATCCGGGCCTACTCAGCTCCACAAGTGGACACACCCGTGCTGTGGTTCTCAACCCTGGCTGAGCATCGGATTTCCCAGCAAACTTTTAAAAATATAATCAATGAATATTTATCTAAGTAACATCATGCCCATGAGTCAACTGAAACTCAGACTTTTATATAGCTATATGTAAATGCAAAAAGGTTTAAATTATGTGAACAAAATGCATAACTTATGCCTAAGCTCAAAATTGTTAAATTCATACAAACTCTTTCAAAAAGTTTTATGGTTAAAATTATACTTAATGTGGGAAGCAGGTAAATTTTAATATGCTTGATGTGAGAGAGAGTGCAAACATTAAAAGCAAGAATGCCTCGGGCCCTGCTCTCTCAATACCTGCAGCTGTGGTCATGGAGAAACCCAGCCATTGCCAGAGTGGTCCCAAGGCAGGGAGGGATGAGAGCGGGGCTGGGGTTGTGGGGAGAAATACCCTCGACCCAATTTCTGATCTCCTGCGGTGCCTCCCCCACTGCCAGTACAAACGGCATTCAGCCAGCAAGGGAGCCTGGGTAATGTGATCCTCAGGGATGTTTTAAAAAAAATGCAGAACCCCAGGCCCTCTCAGAGTTAATTGCAAAGATACAATGGAGTGTATGTTGCACAACCCAGACACTTGATGTGCATAATAAAAAAGATTTTCTGGGGACAGTCTACAGTCCAGGACTATCCGGTCATTATGAGGCTAATAGAAAATAGTTCGAGTAAGGAAGGCCTTTGATAGAGATTCTTAATTCATGCCATGCAGGAGCTGCCTAAGGCTGGGAGGTAGGATGCCTGCAGGCCTTCTTGAACTGTGGTATCACTGGAGAATAAAATACGAGGGCAGGGGCTGCGCATTCTCACACCGCACTCAGAGAAGGTGCATTCCCAGTGTGCAGGAGAAGAGAATGACATCAACATGGACGGGCTCCTTCCCCACACGCCGCCCTCACTGAACAAGAGAAGGCGGCTTTGTGAGACATAAAGGGGTGGACCTGTGATCACACAATCACACACACCAGAAAAGGATCCCAGGGTTCCTGGGGCAGCTAAGGCGGTGGAAGATATGGCTTAGCTGGGCTCCCTTCTCCCGCCCAAAGGAAAGAGCGTGCTCCACGAAGGAGAAACTTACATGACATAAGGCTTGCTGACGGTTTCCTTCACGTGAACCAGAGGCACGGCGCTTTTTGGATTTGAAGAGACAAGAGGAGCTACAGCTAAAAGTACAAATAAAGGAAACGGGAGTGAGATGGGGAGGGGGGATATGGAGTCATTTTTGAAATAGCAATAGTAAGTACATGAGAAGGTTTAAAAACAGCAAAGAACTCTCTTGTCCTCAAATTCTCGTCTTTACAACCAGTCATGTTGTGGGACTTGACTGAAATGCAGGCCTGCGGCATCTGTGGAGGGGCTGACTTGGACCCTTGGTGGAACATCAGAAACCACTCCCAGGGGAAGGTGCAGTGGCTCACGCCTGTAATCCGGCACTTTGGGAGGCAAAGATGGGTGGATCACTTGAGGCCAGGAGTTCGAGACCAGGCTGGCCAACATGGTGAAACCCTGTCTCTACTAAAAATACAAAAATTAGCTGGGTGTGGTGGTGCATGCTTGTCATTCCAGCTACGTGGGAGGCTGAGGCAGGAGACTCACCTGAGCCCCAAAGGTTGAGAGTGTAGTGAGCTGGGAGTGAGATACTGTCTCAAAAAAAAAAAAAAAAAAAAAAGAAGGAAAAGAAAAAAATAGCTCCCTCACAGAAAGCAGTGTGTTAGGGAAGATTTTCAGGAAAATCCCCTGGAGGGGGCTGGACTTTCCATCACATGCTTCATGTAATGCTTTTTGCTTGTTTCTTAGAACAGAGTATTAATAGTTTCGCAACCATTGCTCTTAAGTGAGCTTTTTGCATGTTTCTAATGAGTATGGGGGTACATAATATATGAAGGTTAATATGTAATTATGTATTATATATAAATAAAAGTAATATAAAATATATGTAGGTTCCTCTGAAGTTATTTTGTTAGAGGCCTGTTGTATGTCCCTAACTCTCCCAAATCTATTCACAATGAGGCTTGTCCTTCTGTTTTTGGATTTTCCTAGGGCTTTTCACAATTTTCCTGTTCCCCAACGCCACCAATGGCCATCATTAAATGACTGATACTACTACGCTCTAGGACAGGGTGTCCAGTCTTTCGGCTTCCCTGGGCCACACTGGTAGAAGAATTGTCCTGGGCCACACAGAAGATACATCAACAGTAATGATAGCTGATGAGCTAAAAAAAAAAAAAAAAAAAATCCAAAAAAAAATCTCACAATGTTTTAAGAAAGTTTATGAATTTTTTACAGACTGCTGCATTCAGAGCCATCCTGGGCCGCATGTTGGATAAGCTGGCTCTAGGGCGCCTCAGCTCTGCCTAATTTGCATAGATGGCCTAGGATGTCACCGTGGAGGCTCAGTTGTAGGCTATAACATGGTTTCTCAATCTCAGTACATGCTATTGACACTAAGAGTTAGCGCTTTGTACAGAGGCTATTCTGTGAATTACAGGGTATTTTTCAGTGTCCCCAGCCTCTAACCACTAAGTGACAACCAAAATGTCTGCAGACATTGCTAAATGTCTCCTGGAGACAAAATCACTCCCAGTGGAGAATCACTAGACTATATATGCCCTCTATCTACCCCCAATATGAGTGAGGATGCCAATTTGGGGCCCAGGACTGCTCAGGTACATGAAGATGGCCACCTTCATGCACAGGTATGATTAATGTAAAACAAATGTTTTGCATTCAACAGGAAACAAGAGAGCAGGTAAAACACTGTGACCAATTTTCTGACTCTTTTTTTTTTTCTGAAACGGAGTCTCACTCTGTCGCCCAGGCTGGAGTGCAGTGGCAAGATCTCTACTCACTACTACCTCTGCCTCCCTGGTTCAAGTGATTCTCCTGCCTCAGCCTCTTGAGTAGCTGGGACTGCAGGTACCTGCCACCATGCCCAGCTAATTTTTTGTTTTTTAGTAGAGATGGGGTTTCACCACATTGGCTAGGCTGGTCTCAAACTCCTGACTGAAAGTGATTTGCCCGCCTCTGCCTCTCAAAGGCATGAGCCACAGCCTCATTTTCTTAATGGCCTTTTGTTTCTATCTCATTAAAAGAGTCAAAGTAAACCTGTTCCAAGGAAAGGGCATCTCTGCCAACTTGGGGCTAATTCCCAGAGGAGGAGACATTGCTGATCTGTGACGTTTACTATAATAGCTCTGGAAGTTTGGCTGAGGACCATGAGCACCCTACAATCTGGCTTCAGTCCCTCATCTGGGTCTCTGTCCCTCTGTCCCCACCCAGACCATCCATGGTGGCCACACACATGTCCTCTCCTTCCTAAAGTACCTTGAAAGTGCCCTGCACATCCCTGCACTGCAACTGAGCATCTTAAATAAACAAAATCGGAAATGCTCTTTCTACTCCATCCCATATGTCCCACAAACCATGATGTTCAAAATCCTGCCCATTTAAACTCACCTGTCACCTCCAAGAAGCTTTTCATGCTCCCCCAGAGAGAAGTGGTCTTATTCTCTACAAATACCCTCCAACACTGTGTTTTTGTTAGTTATATAGTACACAGTATACTTCTGTTTTTGTTTGTTTGTTTGTTTTGTTTTGTTTTGTTTTTAATGGAGTTTCACTCTTGTTGGCCAGGCTGGAGTGCAATGGAGCAATCATCGGCTCCCTGCAACCTCCAGCTTCTGGGTTCAAGTGATTATCCTACCTCAGCCTCCCAAGTAGCTGGGATTACAGGCATGCACCACCATGCCTGGTTAATTTTTGTATTTAGTAGAGATGGGGTTTCACCATGTTGATCAGGCTGGTCTTGAACTCCTGTCCTCAGGTGATCCACCCACCCTGGCCTTCCAAAGTGCTGGTATTACAGGTGTGAGTAACCACACCCAGCCCCGACTGTATTTTTGAGCTTAGTATCTGTGTTATCTCCTCTGCTGAAAGGGAGATTTCCTGAGTAAGGAATTGAGAACGGTTTATCTTTGCAGCCTGTATAGTGGTGCTTCTGAAACCATCTGTAGTAGTAAGGGACCAGTTTTTAAAAAATTTCTTTGTAGTCTATAACAAACTCGTACTTTTGTGAAATATAATGCAAATGAATTAGTAAAAAATGGTCAAGCTCCAGGATGTTGTGGCAATACCTTAGTGCTATAAACGTTTCTAAATGATTACTCTTAATTTCTGCATTCACTCCGTGGTGGGCTAGTAACACACAGTTGAGGGCTGGACTGGTCTGCGGACCACTCTTTGAGTAGCACCAGCACAGCAGGTTTCACAGTAAAAATCTACTGGCCCAGTGATCTCAAATGTGAGCAGGCAAAATAATCACCTGGAGAGCTTGTAAAAAAGACAGGTGGGCCCCACCTCCAAAGCTGGTGATTTAGTAGGTCTGCAATAGGACCTGAGGATTATAATTTCTAACAAGTTTCCAGGTGATGCTTTTGCTGCCGGTGCGGGGACCACACTTTGAGAAGCACTGCACCAAGGGAATGAACCAATGTCCTTTATACTGCCCCCTTGTGGCGGACTGTCCTCATAATGGGCAGAGACGCTAAAGCTCACTGCTAACTTCATCCATGCACCCCTAAAGAAGCAGTTATCGGCCCTGGTGTCCTTGCTCTCTTGCCGAGGGGCTCCAGGAATGAGAAAGCAGTAAGAAGCCAGCAGGGTCCATACCTTGGGGCTGTTCTGGGCCTAGTTCCTCCACAGGTGGCTGAGCAGGGAAGGCTGAAAAAGAACCTCGGGGTGGAGTTTGAGGTGTCCCCACAATGGAAGGCCCCAGGGATGGCCTGGGTGAAGTGGGTGCCTGAGAGTGTAGAGATCTGGGTGGTGATCCAGATGGTTGTACCTGCTGCTGAGGTGACACAGGTGACAGTCCAGGTGGTGTGGTGGGCAGTGATGAGCCAGGTATGGAACTGGGTGGCTTGTGCACAGCTGAGAATGATACAGGTGGCATGATAGTTGGAGAAAGTGGCATTGAAGAGGCCAGTGGCTGTGCAGGTGGCTGCTCAAGTGGAGAGACTGGTGCTGAAACAGGTGACTCACATGTGGATTCAAGTGTCTGCACAGGTGGGGACGCAGGCGGATTATGTCCGCCTCTTCCATCCCCTTTGGGAACCCACTCCGTGTGAGGTCGTGGGGCTCCTTCCAGACTGGCCTGCTGTGCTTGAAGGCTTGGTTGACTGCGTTCAGGGCACTCATTGCCAAGGGCGAGTTCTATCTGGCAGTACACTTCCACCCGGGGGAAAATCACTCTCTTGGAGGGAGAATTAAGATAAACAGCATCTAGGAGAAACAACAGCATGGGGTGTTACTCAGCCCAGGCAACAGCATGGCTTTTGTGAAAATGGTTTCTTGAGTTATTTTCCTAAACAGGATCAGTGCTTTTCAAAGGTCTTTCTGTACTTACTTGAATTTATAGTGAGTGAAAACAAACGTGATGGTTCCTGGCACTTATGGTGTAGTGTGGGGGAGCAGGCGTTGCCCACCCAAATCATCTAGAGTTTCAACTGAGGCAAGTGCAGGAAGAGAGGAGTGTGGTGCTGTGAGAGAGGGCAGGTCATCTGAGGGACTGGCAGTGAGCAGAGATCTGAAGGGCACGTGGCCCAGGATGGTCAGGGCGGGGTGGTGAGGGTGTTTCAGCAGAGGGAACAGCACACACAAAGGCCACAAAGTTTGAAGACACACCAGGTGGTGGGCCTGAAAGGTCAGCGTGGGGTGAGGGGACCGTGCTGGGGGAGGAGGCTGAGGAGGCGGCAGGGGCCAGACCATGTCAGGGCTGTAGGCAGCAGCTAAGATCCTTGGTTTTCATGGCAAGCATTATTGTAGCACGACTCTTAGGCAGGGGAGGCAACCAGCTGAGGCTAGTTCTGAGAAGGTCACTGTGGTTGTAAGTCTCATTGAGAAAGGTAAAAGGAAGACTATACTTTCGGCCGGGCGCGGTGGCTCAAGCCTGTAATCCCAGCACTTTGGGAGGCCGAGGCGGGCGGATCACAAGGTCAGGAGATCGAGACTATCCTGGCTAACACGGTGAAACCCCCCGTCTCTACTAAAAAATACAAAAAACTAGCCGGGCGAGGTGGCGGGCGCCTGTAGTCCCAGCTACTCGGGAGGCTGAGACAGGAGAATGGCGTAAACCCGGGAGGCGGAGCTTGCAGTGAGCTGAGATCCGGCCACTGCACTCCAGCCTGGGCGACAGAGCCAGACTCCGTCTCAAAAAAATAAAATAAAATAAGAAAACAAACAATTCAGTTTTTAAAATGTGTAAAAGAGCCGACTGAAAGGGCTCTCGATGGCCAAAGCTGGAACAATTTGAGGAAAAAAATAAAGTAGTATTGAACAATGACCCAAAGTGTAACATACGCGTGAGTCCACACTGATACCAACATGTGATTACCTAAGTAAGTAAATCAGGGAGAAGAGAGAAAGCTCCCCTGCAGAAGAATTCTAAATAATTTGTGTAGATACTTGACCCTTTAGGGAGTAGAGCATAACTTCTCACTCCTTAAGTATGAGCTGTGCACAGTGACTTTCTTCCAAAGACTGCAGTAAGGACAGAGGGAGAAAGAGTACTTTACAATGGAGAAACCCAATGGACGCTACCTCAGTCAGGCGGTCACGGTCAACATCAGCAGGGATACGTCATGTTGGCAGCATGTGCCCGTGAGGTAATGCGACGTGAATGGCACCTTACCTCTGTGGTCTCCTCCCCAGAATTCACAACCCCAGCCTAATCATGAGAAAAACATCAGACAAACCCCAACTGAGGGACATTCTACAAAATACCTAACCGATAGTCAACTCTGTCAAGGTCATCAAGAATAAGAAAAGTCTCTGTAATCCCAGCACTTTGGGAGGCCGAGGCGGGTGGATCACAAGGTCAGGAGATCGAGACCATCCTGGCTAACATGGTGAAACCCCGTCTCTACTAAAAATACAAAAAACTAGCCGGGCATGGTGGCGGACGCCTATAGTCCCAGCTACTCGGGAGGCTGAGGCAGGAGAATGGCATGAACCCAGGAGGCGGAGCTTGCAGTGAGCTGAGATCACGCCACTGCACTCCAGCCTGGGTGACAGAATGAGACTCCGTCTCAAAAAAAGAAAAAAAAAAAAAAAAAGAATAAGAAAAGTCTGAGAAACTGTTATAGGCAAGAGGAACCCTAGGAGATGTGACAACGAAATGTAATGTGATCCCTGGGTGAGGGTTCCTGGAACAGAAAAAGGAATTAGGTAAAAACTAAGAAAATCTGAATAAGCAATGGCTTTTACTTAAAAACATATCAAGATTGGTTCATAAGTTGTAACGAATGTACTGGACTGAATACCATGGTATGTACGTACCATTCTGTGACGTCTAACAGATGTGAGACAAACACCCTGTATTATTTTCACAGGTTATCCGTAAATCTAAAACTACCCTAAAAACACAAAGCTTATTAAGAGTCTAGGTGAGAAATGTGCAAAAGAGTGGAACGAATGCTTCACCAAAGAAGATCTATGGCAGGCAAACAGGCAAATGAAAAGATGCTCAAAGTCATTAGTCATTAGGGGAATGCAGATTAAAACCACAATATGTTACTGACATGCACCTCTTAGAAGGGCTAAAATGAAAAATTCTGAGTGTTAATCAAAAAGACCAAAAGTTTTGGAGGAATGGGAACGCTCATCCACTGCTGGTAGAAATGAAACATGGTACAACTGCTTTGGGAAACCATTTGGCAGTTTATTAAAAAGTCAAACATCTATTCTGGTTATATATCCAAAAGAATTGAAATAGGATCTGGAAGAGACATGTATACATCCATGGGCACTGCAGCATTATCCACAACAGCTGAAAGATGGAAGCAACCCCAGTGTCCTTTGTCAGATGGATGGACAAAGAAAACGTGGAATATGTTTAGCTTTAAAAAGGAAGAAAATCGGCCGGGAGCGGGGGCTCACGCTTGTAATCACAGCACTTTGGGAGGCCAAGGCGGGCGGATCATGAGGTCAGGAGATCGAGACCATCCTGGCCAAATGGTGAAACCCCATCTCTACTAAAAACACAAAAATTAGCCGGGCATGGTGGTGCGTGCCTGTAGTCTCAGGTACTCAGGAAGCTGAGGCCGGAGAATTGCTTGAACCCAGGAGGCGGAGGTTGCAATGAGCCAAGATCGTGCCACTGCCTGGGCAACAGAGGGAGACTCCGTCTCAAAAAAGGAAGAAAATCCTGTCACATGCTACAGCTGCATCATGGATGAACCTTGAGGCCATTATGTTAGGTGAGATAAGCCAGTCACAAAAAGACAAATACTGCATGATTCCATTTATATGAGGTACCTAGTGTAGTCAAAATCATCAGCACAGAAAGTAGAATGGTGGTTGCTGGGGGCTGGAGGAAGACAAAAGGGGGAGTTGTTGATCAATGTGTGTATAGGTTCAGTTTTGCAAGATGAAAACGTTCTAGAGATCTGCTGCACAACAATACGAACATAGTTAACACAACTGAACTGCGTGCTTAAAATTTGTTACGTGTTTTTTTTTACCACAATTAAAATATTTGTGGATGTATGTTAAACATGCATGCACCACGCAATCCCGTCATTCCATTTCTAGGTATTTACCCAAGAGAAATGAAAGCATATGTCCACACCAAGACTTATGTATGAGTGTTCACAGCAGCTTTATCCATAATAGCCCAAATCTGGAAATGACCTAAATGTCCATCAACAGGGGAATGGGTAAATGGGCTATGGCATATGCATACAGTGGTATACTCAACTCTTTTGGTAGATGAGCTGTGGTACATTCATACAGTGGCACAGAACGTAAAAAGGAACAAACTATTTATACATTCAACAACATGGATGAATCTCAGAATAATTATGCAGAGTGAAAGAATTCAGATTTTAAAAAAAGAGTTCACATTGTAGTGAATTAATCTGTGATGGCAGAAAGCAGATCGGGGTTGCTTGGGAATGGCAGGGGGTGAGGGAAGGTGGGAGGGATCATGAAAGGGCATGAGGAAATTTTGGGGATGACGAATTATTCACTATCTTAATTGTGGTGATGGTTTCACAGGGGTGTGTGTGTGTGTGTGTGTGTGTGTGTGTGTGTACAGAGAGGGAGACACTTACCAAACTGTGAGAGGGAAGAAGGGAGTCAGGGAGGAAGGCGGAAGAGAGGTTTGGCCAGGCATGCCTGAATGCCGGATGGATATTTTAGACATGGCATCCTCTGAGCTCCAACCTCACTCAGCACCCACGTTCATACATCTGTGTGGGGAATGTGGATTTTCAAGCACGCCAGCGTGCACTGCCCTTCCCTTTGGCAGAAGGCCGCTGCCAGGATGGGCCGAGTGTAGAGAGAGTGGCTTGCCTGGCAGCAGGAATAATTAATTCTCCTCCCTTGGGAGGGAGGAGAAAGAGGTTGTGAGAATGTGAGCTGAGGAGTGGAGGGTGACACCTTTTGGGGTGTAGTTTCCTACTGGAGGTGACCCCCCAACCCAGAAAGCAGCCTGAGGGAGGCCGGGTGGACTCCCATTTTCTGTTCCCAGATGGCAGGAAGGGATAAGAGTGTGGCTCTGGAGACCAACTGCAATTTCTCAGTATGTGTCAGTAGTTCCTGTTTACATCTGATGCAGGGAGAAAAATCCACTCCCACCAAATCCAAGAGGACTAAGGTGGTGGAGGTGAAATCTATGCTGAAAAAGCCATGCCATACACTGGCAAATTGGAAGAGGAAGCAAAAATAGTTGGTAGTCAGCACGAGACCCTTTCTCCCTTAGGAGTTGTATCTGTTCCTACTTGGAGTGATTCCAGGGCCATTGATGAAACCTGCCCCCATCCATATACTGGTTCAATTTTGGGGGCGGATTCCTGAAGTGCCACCATCAGGTTTCACCCAGCAGTAGGCTGGACTGACCGTGGCTAGGACTCAGCACTTCTCATGAGAGCTACCATTTATTTAAGCATTGTGCTAAGGTCTTGTGGCTTCGCTCCTTTAATCTTCAAAATAAAACCATAAGGTTCCATGATTAGGCCCCTTTTACAGATGAGGAAACTGAGGCCCCAGGAGATTAATTACCTGCTCAAGATCACACAGTTAGTAGGTGTCAGGAGCTAGGATCTAAACCCCCTTTTTCATAGGTTAGAAAACCAAGCCTTAGAGAGGGGAAGCTATTATCTGGAGGTCACACAGCTTATGGGTGAGGTGGGGGCCTAGAGCTACCTGCCTCTAGAGCCCAGGTTTTCTCCATCCTGCTCTCCTGTCTGTCCAGCCTGTCCACCCCCCTTGTTGGGAGAAAGGACCCAGGAGAAAGTAGAGACAGGATAATGGAAGCTTGGGAAGCAGGAAGGAATTTTAAAGAAGGGAAAAATAAGTGAACACCTCCTAGGAAGAAAATCTCATCCAACCCCTTAATCTCACCCACAGAGTATTTTTTTAAAGCTACATACACAAAAAGTTTGCCACAGAATTACTCATAATCACAAACATTTGGAAACTCAAAGGAATGATCAAGCACATTTTTCTGTACAGCTATGATGGAATATTATACAACTGCCAAAAAAGACAGTCACAAAGACGTGTGGCAACAAGGAAAATGCTTCTGATGTAACATTAGGTAAACCCTTTGACCTAGTGATCCCTTTTTCTGAAAATAATTGATTCTAAATATGGCAAAGCTTTTGTTGATTTCTTTCTTTTTTTAAAGACAGGGTCTTGCCTGTAATCCCAGCACTTTGGGAGGCCGAGACGGGCGGATCATGAGGTCAGGAGATCGAGACCATCCTGGCTAACATGGTGAAACTCCGTCTCTACTAAAAAAATACAAAAAACTACCCGGGCGTGGTGGTGGGCACCTGTAGTCCCAGCTACTCGGGAGGCTGAGGCAGGAGAATGGCGTAAACCCGGGCGGTGGAGCTTGCAGTGAGCTGAGATCCGGCTACTGCACTCCAGCCTGGGCAACAGAGCGAGACTCTGTCTCAAAAAAAAAAAAAAAAAAGGCAGGGTCTCACTCTGTCTCCCAGAGTGGAGTGCAGTGGTGTAGTCATGGCTCGCTGCCACCTTGACCTCAAGTAGCTGGGGCTATAAGCATGTGCCACCATGCCCAGTTAATTGTTTAATTTCATGTAGACATGGGAGTCTCACAATTGCCCAGGCTGGTCTCAAATTCCTGGGCTCAAGTGATCCTCCTGCCTTGGCTTCCTAAAGTGCTGAGATTACAGGCATGAGCCACCACATCCAGTTCTGTTCATTTCTTGTAACAAAGATGTTTGCCATGGAGTTAGCCCATAAAAGACATGTCATTGGAATTGTTTCTTCCACCCTGATAAAGCACAGAGAATATATAGGTAGAGGGACCACCATTCCAAACCTACGCAGGGCAAAGGCTCTTCTCTGTGATTTGCTGGTCACTCAGAGTCTTACACAAATATAAACTAGTGACATCCAGTTCTACCTTAATAATGCGATTTTACTGGAAAGAGAATAAAGTGGAAGAGAATGAAATGACATGAAAATGGAATTCTCCAGGGAGATCTGAACTCTGGATTTCCTAAATAAGAGTTTTTACATTCATAAACATACATGTACAACTGTCCTAGACACTGTGCCCTTAGTTAACCCCAAAGCCTCCTTTACATGGAGATCCTACTTTCTAGACCCAGCGGTCTGGGCTGGGCAATGCAGCCTGTTAGATCCCCACTCCCATTTCCAGCTCTCCCAGGTGAAGGGCGTCTCCAGGTCACAAATTTGGGGGGAATACCCCTCCACTCAGCCCTTCTACTGTTTGAACTCTCCCTACCCTCCAACACTGCCCTTGCCTGGGGCCCCACCAGTACTTACTCAGTCGCCTCAAGTACAAAACTGCATCCTCGTACCCTCGGTAGTAGTAATCATGCAGGATCTGGGGGCGGGGGCACCAGGAGAATAACCAAGGCTGCGGTGATGAAGGGGCCACAGTCCCCCCATCCAGGGCTGCTACTCCCATTGCTCTTGAACTTTATTTGATGGACTTTTCAAAACGTACCCATCCAGTGTCCCATCCCTCACTATCTGCTAAGAAGAATTGGGGAGCAATTCCTGGTCACACGCCCCCGTGATGCTGCGTTCATGAGTGACACTATTCATGGTGGATCCTCAGCCTCCCCTGGGCAGGAAAGTGTTGGGTGCTCATGGCAGAACCAGACGAGGTGCATCGGGGCCATATGAAGAGCAAAGTTTGGAGCCTGAGTTCAGGTCTCTGGGCTGCCCCTTATTGGCTGTGTTGCTCTCACCTCTCACAGCCTCAATTTCTTCATCTACAAAATGGGGACAGCAATAATATTGGTCACAGAGGATGCTAGAGGATTACATGAGATATTGCCCACAAAGCCTTTTCTGTAAAGGGCCAGATAGTAAATACTTATTTTGGGCTTTGCTGGCCACAGGCAGTCTCTGCCTAATGTTCTTTTTCTTTTTCTTCTTTTTTTCCCCCATAACTCTCTAAAAATGGAAACCCCTTTCTTAGCTCACAGGCTGTACAAAAACAAGCCATAGGCTGGATATGGCCCGTGGGCTGCAGTTTGCCGACCCTTGCTTTGGTACATGAACTGTCTGAGTGGAAGGATTCAGTTAATATTTCTATCAGCACTTCTGACATCATCTCGCTTTACAGGGGAGAATATTGAAGCCAGAAGAGCTTAAGGCACTTGTTCAAGGTCACACAGCTAGTTAGAAGCAAGGCCAGTAGGCAGGTCTAGGAGGAAGTTTAAGGGATCATTTGAGGGGAGGAGACTCAGATGGAATTTGAGTGGGCCCCAGTGGCTCTCTAACCCCACCCCTAGTCCCTGGTACCTTCCCCTACTCCCCAGACCCCTCCTGCCTCTCACCACCAGGTCCGGGGGGAACAATGCGTGGGTCATCCTGGCAATGTTCTCCAGGGAGAACTGGAAGGAGCAGTTGAACATGCGGAAGTCGTGGAAGATGGCGGGGCAGTCCCGGGGACAGATGTCCTGCTGCCCACTGAAGGTGGAGATGGTGATGGCGTCGGTCCAGAAGGCGCAAGGCTGCATGCCTGTGAAGCCCCCATCGATGTACCTCTGTGTAGGGCAGAGTGAGAAATGCTCACCTGGGGCCAGAGTTCTCAGCCCCACTCGGAGTACATCGAAATGGCCCATGGGACATGGTACCAGCTTCAAGGGCCCATCAAGGAAGGTCCAGAAGACCCTTCAGGATAAGCCTGGAGATGGAGGTCCTGGTGGGTGTGTGGTGTGCCCCTGGTCACTTGGTGAGTCCGCACTGGCCTCTGGACTCCCAGCCCGGTGCTCTGTCCTGCACTGATCCTCCCTCCACTATCTTAGTGGCGCTGAAACTGGGGCTCCCAGGGCTCTGTGTGCAGGGGACCCATACTCTGGGTAAAGCAGGAGACGTGCCCCTCTGCCACAGCCCCACCACCTGTTCATCCACAAGCCCTGTCCTTTCTGGGGCTTCTGTTTTCTCACCTATGAATGAAGGACGACAAATACTGAGACTCTAACTCTCAGGCTGGCTGACGTGCAATACGGGCTCCATCAACTACCTGAATCCTAGTCTCTGGCCCTAACTTTCTCTGCATATAAAATGAGGAAGGGGCATGAGCTAGACCATCACTACTCAGAGTGTGGCCCACCCACCAGCAGCATGGGCAGCACCTGAGGCTGGTTAGGGGCGGATCCTCAGGCCCTGCTGCTGACTGCCTGGATCAGAACTTGCGTAGTTTTACGAGACCCCGAGTGATTCACGGGCACATGAAAGTCTGTAAGGCCCTGGCCTAGAGGGCCTCAGAAAACATCCTCATCTTTTGAGGTTCCAGGTCCCAGCGCTTCAGGGTCCATCTCCTCTGTTCCGAGAAGTCTGGGAGAGCCTGCCAAGCCTAGGGAACCTTGATTTGCCGGGTTCGGCATGGGTAGGCGGATCCAGAGAGGAGCCCACCCCAGCTGGAGAAGTTCATCTTAAAGGCCCAGAAAGCCATCTACAATGGGAATTCTGAGTAACAACACGAGAAATTCTCCAACTCTAGGTCCTCCCACTGCATTCTGAGACCACCCCCCTGCTCCCCCAGGTGTGAGTCACAGGGACCCGAGGTCCCCTGGATCCCGGTTCACTTGTCACCATGCTGGAGCACTCACCACACCGCGGTAAGTCGGGGGGATGAGGCCACAGTACACAGGGACGAAGCAGCTGCAGTATAGGGCCTGTATGGAGAGAACAGGGCTGAGATGCCGGAGGCCCAGGGGCGGGGTGGGGATGGCTCGTCTATCAGCTGCTGGGCCATCCACCACCAGCCTGGACCTCCTTAAATCCTAAGTGAAGGTGCCACATTGGGAAGCAAAGCTCCGGGTTCAATTCCTGGTCTGCTTCTCACTTATGGGGTCCTTGGTAACCTACTTGGTCCGTCTGGCCCTGACATCCCAGCATTAAAGCGGGCCGGGGTCCTCAATAGCTTCAGGGTTCCTTCTGATGCTGAACTTTCATGAATCCAGTGGGATTCAACAACCACTAATGTGTGTCAGCAAAGGAGGCTGAGAGGCCCATCCTTGGGAATGCCCTACAAGGGGGAGTGAGCAAGTGGGTGACGGTGCAGTGGGGTGACAGGGGCTTGGTGGAGGTGAGCATGGGCACCGTGGCTCCACAAGAGGGGGTGCAGGCAGGGTGGGAGGGGATGAAGGCAAGTGCCCTAGCAGGAGGGAGTGGGTTTCAGCAGGTGTGAAGGCCCAGAGGTCTGGCTTGTGTGTGGTTTGCTAGGGTTGGCATGGTAGGAATGGAAGGTGGGGGAGAGGGCTGGGGAGAGAAAACTGCAGCAGTGGGCGATGAAGTCGGAATGGGAGTGGGTGTGAGGAGGCAGATCTGGAAGAACCAGCTGCTGATAAACCCCAGGGGCCGTGAGGAGTGGAGGAGGTGTCCATGCACACTGCCTATTAATCCCTCATCCCCAGGATTACTGCCAGGCCAGTATGGGATGCAGATGCAGAGGCAAAGGCCCTGTATGTGGGGAAGGAAGGAGAGTGGAGATGTGGGGTAGAAGCCATGCAGCTTAACCCCTTTGTCCCGAAAGACAATGGGACCTATCTGCAGCCCTCTCCAGCAATCATTGTTCATAACTAAAGTGCATATTAATGAGCTGAGGGCAGTGCACTCAGGATTAGCATGCACTTTTCTAAGTGATAACTGATTTGGTAGCAATTCAATCCCTTATCAAGGGCCACTAGAAGTGAGGGGGCAGAAAGGGGACATGGGGGCCTGTCTCCCCTGACTGTTCTCACAAACTGGGAGTAATTCAAGGAGGACGCAGGGCAGCCCAGCCTGGAAGGCCCTGAAAGCGCCCCAGGCCCTCTGCAGGTCACACCTGGGCCTCTGTGAAGCTCTAGGCTTAGCGCAGAGGGCCGGGCAGGACGGATGTGAAGGTGAAGCATTGAGGGTGGTGGTCAAGCCTGGTATGTCCTGGGCTTCTGTGTCCATCTCACCTAACACTGCACCTTGCACAGGGAGACACTGGGGGCAAGAAGCAAGGGAAGGACCAGGGAAGTGAGGCAGATGGGTGAGGCATCGGGCTGGGCGGTGGAGAGAGAGCAGGAGCAGCCCTCCCACGCCCCCTCTTTGGCCCTCCCTCCCAGCGCAGCCCCCTTGCCTCAATGAGCTCCTCCTTGGACGTGAACTCTGAAACCACCACACTCTCCCCGTCCGTGAAGCGGGTGAGGCTCACATGGAGCTTTCCCGTGGTGACCTTGTAGGAGTCCTCGGGCAGGACCCGGTACAGAAACTGCCTCATCATCTGCACCATCTTGCAGGATGGGGACAAGGGCCCCAGGAAGGATTTCTTCACCTCGGCCACACCCACATTGAGGACTCTGAGGTACTCATCTGCGAAGGAAGCAGAGAAGAGGGGGTGGTCGGTGCCACCCAGTGGCCAGGGGCCAAGGGAGGTCTAGGGTGGTTTCTCCAACTCATCCAACAAATGGGGAAACCTAGAATTTGGGAGCTGGGAAAGCCCCGGGAATTGGCCTGCTGTCCTGCACGTGAGGAAAGCAAGACCCTGAGGAAGGAAGTCGCTGGCTCCAGAGAGCCCAGAGCTAGGCGATGGTGGAGCTGGACCCAGGCGTCCTGACCTTTGTCCAGGAGTCGCTACGTGACAGATACCTTCTTATCAACAGCTAAAGGAGCACTTTAGCCCAAACACAAATAGCTTTCCACAACTTCTTGTCACTCTGCCTGGAAGTCCACTGCCAGACCACATTTCTGGGATCCTGTATGAGATTCCTATGAAAACACTGGTGCAGTTGGAAGTTGTTCCCAAGTGATGCCTTGGGATACTTGCTTAGTGCCCACTGAGTCTGTGGGCAGGGAGGGGGTGCTGGCCTTGGGCCGGTGAATCGCGTGGAGGAGGTGAACTTTGTCTTGAAACCATTGCGTCATCTTTCCTTTATGGCCCTGGTCCAGGTCTGAGAGAGAGATGACCCTGAGATATGGAGTATGTAAAGCTCGCCTGTGCCATGTGCTCAGAGGGCAGATGTGCTATTCAGGGTGGCAGAAGAGGGTGTAATGTTCCCCACCCCAAGTCCCCAGAATCCCACCAGGGAAGTCTGTGTTGTCAGCTTAATAAGAAGTGATAACTTGCTTAATTCCCACAGCAATACTAGGAGGTGGGTATTTCTATCTTCCTTTTACTGATCAGGAAACTGAGGCTCAGATAGGCAATATAACTTTCCCAGGGTCAGCGTCAGCCAGTTAGTAAGTGGATAAAGTTAGCCTTTCAACCTAGGTTGTGTGACCCCAGAGCCTGGGCTCCTTCTACTATGCTAAGCCAAAAGCTTCTTCTGGAGCTGAGCCCACACCTGCTTTTTGCTGACCACTGCTCATCTCTATCCAGTGCAAGCATTTGGGAAAATCAGGAATGAAAATAGCTCTGGAAAGGATTGCTTTTTTAAGCAACATTTATTTATAAAACGTGCTATAATACGCTATAGGGAAGAACTTTCTTATAGTTAGTGTCATGTAGCAGTGGCTACAAGGGAAGCTGTGTGGTCATGAGTTTTCTGCCATGGGAGGTAACCAGGCAGAGGCTGGATAAGTACCTCTGTCAGAGAGTTTATCAAAAAGATTCCTGCATGAGTGATAGGGCTAAGATTCCTTCCAGTTTTGAGATTCTGGGATTCTCACAGGCACCTCGCAATACATCTGGGAAGTAATCAGTGTGCCTTACTCGCCTATTTATAAACAGAGCAGCTGAGACACAGAGCGGTTGAGTGATTTGCCCAAAGTCACATGGCAATTTGGGGACAAGCCAAAACTAAGGATGCCCTACTCCTCTTGTATTTTACAGTTCACAGATTATTCACCCCAGTCCTGGAGGTAAGATAAGAAGCTTCAGCACCATTTTACAGATGCAGAAACTCACACAGAGAAAAGCTAAGCGTCTTGCCTGAGGTCAGGCAGCCAGGCAGTGATTTTTCTGACTCCATACCCCACCTTCTTTCCCTGGGATTTGGACTGATCTCAGGAATGAAGAGGCTGAGCAAGCCTGGGTTGCCATGGTGACAGCCTTTTTTTTTTTTTTTTTTTTTTTCAACCTTCGGAATTACACCTGCTTATGTGTAGTAGGGACCGCCCTGAGCAATGGAGCATCATAGCTGTCACCCTCCTACAGGGGAGGGTGCTCCTGGGAGGCAGAAAGGCCCTACAGTTTTAGTAAGGTTAGACTTACCATGTGCCAACAGTGGTAAACAGTGTCTGGCCTCAAGGGAGGGCAGAGGCTAACCCACTCACAGGTGATGCAGCAACTGCTCATTTGGATACCAAGGTGTTGGATCACTGAGGTCTCGCCCATAAGACCAGCTGGGATGGGGAGTCAAGCCGGGGCAGGGAATTCTTAGTGAGCAGCTTAACACCTTGCAAGGGTCAATGGCTTTTCCCATGATACCTGGGAGCCAGGAACGCCTGATCTCCCAGCAGAAGCCACCCTTGGGAGGGAAGCAAGGAAATTTGTTCTTATTACAAAAATCAGACATGCTCATTATGGAAAAACTTTTAAAAATGCAGATAAGCAGAAAAAAAAATTAAAATGTCTTGGAATCCCTCCTCCTAGTGACTAACATTTGGTCTGTCTCCTTAAACTATATAGTTTATTTTTATTCATACTTATAAAGGGTCATACAATACATACTATTTGTAATTTGCTTCTTTCACCTAATCTGTTGTGAATGTTTTTCCAGGTCAACAAATATTCATTTATGACCGAATTTGTTTTTTCAAATAAAGTTTTGTTCTGTCACCTAAACTGGACACCATGATAGCTCACTGCACCCTGGAATGCCTGTCTCAAGCAATCCTCTCACCTCAGCCTCCTGAGTAGCTGGGATTACAGGCATGTGCCACCACACCCAGCTAATTTTTTTATTTTTGTAAAAATAGGGTCTCATTATGTTGCCCAGGCTGGTCTTGAACTCCTGGTCTCAAGCAATCCTCCCACTTTGGTCTCACAAAGTGCTGGGATTATAGGCATGAACCACTGCACCCAGCCTATGCTCTAATATTAAAAGCAGTATGGAAAGCTGTTGTAAGGTTATACCATTATTTATTGATCAGGAAACCAAGAGTGGTTGGCTATTTAGTTTGTTTCATTGCTTTTCTAAATAAATGATGCAATGAACAATCTCATGCTAGCTTCTTTATCCAGATACTTATTTTCCTTAGGATAAATTCCTAGAAGTGAGAATGCTAGGTCAAAGGCATGCATATTTAAAGTCTTATAATGCTTACTTTAATGGTGGCTTTAGTATATTATTCATCTACAGTCAACTCACCTATTCAGTGGTGGGAGTGGGTGACAGGAACAAAACATTGGACAAAATAATGGAAACAGTGTCGACATTCCAAAGAACTGACATCGGAAAATGGTGCTATCTGGAAATTATCGATGCTCTAGCCAGTCATGTAGCCTGGGAGGAAGAGGGCAGGAAGTTGTCTGATTCTCTCAGTCTAGCTCTGCTGCTGCTGGCTGAAGCCACACACCAAAAAATACTGTTAGCTCTGCATCTTCTTAGTTCTCTCCAGGTGTGTGTGTAGGGGGGTGGGTGTGTATGTGTGCGTGTTCCTGTCTGTCTTCAAAGTCTCTGACTGTCTTTCTCTGTGTCTCTCTTTGTCTCTGTCTCTGTCTATCTCTCTCCTTTCTCTCTCACCCAGCAACTAATCTGGTTAAACAAATCCATGTTGGTAGAAAGTTAAGTGTTAAGCACAGCAATTGCTGGGTGCTGAGAGAGGGGATAAATTTAGCTTACTTCTTTATGTATTACCATATTTTCCAGCACTTTCTCCCATTTAAAGGCCTCCTTCCGAGCTGCATGCTGCCAGGCTCTGAGACACAGAGTCCCATACTAACCACAAGAAGATTATTAGAAGCAGCACCGCAGACCCAGTGTGTCCTGATCAGGGTACTCACGGTTGACTGTTCCCACCCCTCAGCCCACCCTAGGCACATCCACTTCTGCTCAGAGCAGGGGTTTCTCTGAGGGCAAATCTAGTTCTCCTCCTTCTCTGACAATAGCCTATCACTGAGCTTTGCCCATAGGAAGGTCTTCAGAAACTTCCCCTGAGGGCTGGAAATTCCTCCAGGGCAGAGATGGGCCATACTCTATGCCCATCAAGCCTCTCAGTATGTGAACAAAGGAATACAAAAACCTGAGAGCAATGGAGATGCCCCCAAGGAAGAGCTACTTGACTTAATTACCCAATAAAAGCTTGAAGGCAAGATCATCCCAGATAGATGGATAGACAGCAGAGTTAACAATATTGATTAGTGTGGTCAGCTCACCAGGTTTTATGAGTCTAATGTGCCAAGAAAAATAAATAAATAAGATGCTGGGTCAATGCTGGGTGTGGTGGTTCATGCTTGTAATCCCAGCACATTGGGAAGGTGAGATGGGAGGATCGCTTGAGCCCAGGAGTTTGAGACCAGCTCTGGCGACATAGCAAGACCCCTGTCTTTACAAAAATTATAATAATAATAATAAAATTAGCCAGGCATGGTGGCATGCTGCTGTCGTCCCAGCTACTTAGGAGGCTGAGGTGGGAAGATCACTTGAGTCCGGGAGGTCAAGGCTGCAGTAAGCCATGATTGCACCACTGCACTCCAGCCTGGATGACAGAGTGAGACCCTGCCTCTAAAAAATAAAATGTAAAAAGATGTTGAGACCGGGAGATTTTTGAAGGGCACTTGGAAGCTATATTTCCAAGTTTCAGCCACTCAGAGACTCTTTCTTTTTTTAATTTAAAATTTTTTTTAGAGACAGGGTCTCACTCTGTTGCCCAGGCTCCTCAAAGCATCCTCCCACCTCAGCCTCCTGAGTAGCTGGAACTACAGGCATGTGCCACCATACCGGATAATTCTTTTTATTTTGTAGAAACAGGGTCTCTAGCCCTGTTGCTCAGGCTGGTCTCAAACTCCCTAGCTCAAGCAATCCTCCCACCTCAGCCTCCCAAAGTGCGGGGTTACAGGCGTGAGCCACTGTGCCCAGCTTATCAGAGAGTCTTTCCGTGACCACATCCATTTCTTGGAAAGAGCTTAGGCTTTGGAGCCGGGCAGATTTGGTTCAAATCCCAGCTTCACCACATGCTATCTAGATCATCACTGGCCACTTAAGTAACATCTTTCATCCTCAACTTTGTTGCCTGTAAAATTAGTCTAAGAATACCTACCTTACTGGATTATGAAGAGGCAGACAGCTTTTAAAGTGCCTGCATACAGTAAATGCTCAAACACTGGGTATGGCAATCATTCCTTATGTGACAAGGCATTTGGATGTTTCGGACTCTCAGCCTACTCATCTGAACAGAAGAGAGTGATCCCGGCCGCCACATCCTTATCAAGCTGTGGTCAGGCTCAAGTGTGGAATCACAAGAGCAAAATACGAGCGTGGAGCGAGAGGGTGTGCCCCAGTTTCAGAATAGTGTAGGCCTGACTGGGAGAACACTCCCTCTCCTGTCAACTTGGGGGATCCTACAGATATAGTAGGGGGGAAAGAGGGGCTAGAAAAATCATCAAAGGGGAAGAAAAGGGATAATTGTACATGTGTTTATTTGTTTAGGTGGATAATGCTCCCCCTACACGAGGGCAAGGATGGTCTCTGTCTTGTTCATTCCTTTGTCTCTAGCACTCAATATAGTGCCTGGAATACGGTCGGCACTTAAGAAACATGCACGCAGGCATGAATAATGGATAAATGAACGAACTCTAGACCTGAAGCGGGATCTTGAGGCCCAGAGAGAGAAGTCGCTATTCAAGATGACCCAGAGGATGAAAACAGAAGGCTTCTCTTCCCCATCTCCATGTGGCCTCTTGCTAAATGAAAAATCATAGAAAGACGGGCTCTTGGGGCTGGTAATTTAAGCTGCTGAGGATGCCGTTCACAGGGGGCCGCAATTAGGTCTGCAGTGAGGGATGGATCCGCCACAGAGGATGGGACTGCGGGGCCCCAGGCTCAGGGCACACTGGTAGCCTAGCAACAACCTCCGGTTCAGCCAATCACTGCCAGGCACCGCCGCCGGCCCTGCTCCCAGAGCAGCGTGCGTGGTGGGCAAGCGCGGAGCAGGGGGCGCAGCAGCCCCTGGGGAGGCGCCGACGAATGCTCAGAATCCCAGCATGGAGCACCTGAGAACTGGCTGCTCCTATCTGGTCCCTAATTGCGGACTGAATTGTAATCTGCATTTTCCTGTGGGTATATCTTGAATACCCGACCCCAACGTAATAATAATAATTGTTATCATCTTAACAACAATCATTTCCCTAAGCAGGCTTTCCCACCTATTATCTCAGTTTATTTTCACAGTGACAGCTAGCCTCCAAGGAGCAGTGACCCTGGTTTATTTACCATTTTATTTCTATGCCCTACACTGCAGGGGTATTGATTGAAAAACAGTTTGGCTTGAAGCTACAGTGCCACTACTGGAAGGTTTACAGAGACCCTTTGGGGCAGTGAGTTTTCAGTTAGGGAGCCTTTGTTCAAAAGAAATCTTAAGTGGAAACTCAATATATAAAACAACAAAAAATGTGGCTGTTCTGGGTTGAGGCTGTTCTGAGACTCTGTCCCATCACCCCACCTGCCCTAGGAAGGTAGCCCCCAAAACACTGCCCTGAGACTCCTAAGATTCTGGGATCCTAGGTCAGAAATAGGAGTCCCAATGAATTCTCACATTTTACAGGTAAGAAATCCTGCCCAGGAGAAAGGTGAGGCTCAATAAATATCAGCCGGACGGATGGATGAGTGGATGGATGGTTGGTTAGATGGATGGATGGATAAAGGAGGGACGTACCCTGGGACCTAGGTCACGCAGTTTCTGTTTGCAGAAATAGAACAAGAATGTATGTGAAAACTCACATTTTTCTCTCTGTCCTGAATGCATTATAGGCTTTCACCAACAGCAAAACAACTCTGACCTATTTAGCACTTCAAACCAAACCAAACAAAACAATGTTTTTAATGGATAATAACAATCCTCCACATAGACCTTCTTCTAACCCTAAGAGTTTACTAAAGAATTGGATTTAAAAGTTCAGACTGGCTTATATCCAGTTGTCATGGAAACAGAAATGTCTTCCGCTGATTCATCACCTGTGCTCCTAGCAAGGTATCCATAGAACTCTTTGCTTGCCCTCAGGTAGAGGGCCTGGGGCCTCAGCCCTCACCCCACTATGAGTTTTTCCCCCCAGAATTCAGGCACAACCTCCAACATCCCACTGCAGGTTCTTACTGATCACCCTGAGGTGAAACAGGCAGAGAGGGAATGCATCTAGAAAGTTCCCTGGAAATGATCATGTATTCAGGGCCATTACCCCTGCTCTTTTCTCTGTTTTCTTTGGTGGACCCAGAAGTCCTTTTGGGATCCTGCTCCAAGGTAGGAATTAATACTGCCTCCCATCTAGGCTGTGGCCTCTCCTGGCCTATAGATTCTCCCTGCACTACCAAGGCGACACTGGGATGATGCCACAGCTGTGAACTGAGTCACCCCCTAGTCTTAAGACTCAGCTGGACTTCAGGTCTGATGGGGCAAACCACAGGCAGTGTGCTCTATCAACCCTGCTTCTAACTTGTGCTCCCATAGGGATGCATACTAGACTCTGAGTTAGGGCATAGCAGGAGATTCTTTCTTTTTCTGTTTTTTCTTTCTTAATTTTTTTTTAGAGATAGGGTCTCACTACATTGCCCAGGCTGGACTTGAACTCCTAGGCTCAAGTGATCCTCCTGCCTCAGCCTCCTGAGTAGCTGGGGCTACAGGTGCACCATCACGCCCAACTGAGGAGATTCTTCCTTACGTGCTGATTTCATGATTACAGAGTTGGGTTACCCACAGGATTCAAGGGTGAACTCCTAACTCAGGGGAACCAAAAAAGTCTGGAGGTTTATTTACCATTTGTTTGGCTGTCTTCCCCCTAGAATTGGAAAAAGAGCTCAACTGTTTTTCTTGAATTTGAGCCCAAAGTGAAGCAAATAAAACAATGCTATTTTAATACTAAGTGAGTGGGTTTAAAAATGGATCCACCAAATGCAGTGTGGAATCCTGGATTGGATTCTGGGACAGAAAAGAGACATTAGTAGAAAAACTGGTGACATTCTAGTAAGTCTGCAGTATAGTTAATAGGAATGTACCAATATTAATGTCTTAGTGTTGGCAAATGGACCATGGTTATGTAAGATGTTAACACTAGGGGAGACTGGGTGAAGGATATGCAGAACTTTGTACTATTTTAGCGACTTTTCTGTGAAGCTGACATTATTCCAAAATAAAAAGTTTATTATTAAAATTTTTAAAAACACAGATCGACCATCCTGGCTAACACTGTGAAACCCCGTCTCTACTAAAAAAAACAAATACAAAAAATTAGCCAGGCGCGGTGGCAGGCACCTATAGTCCCAGCTCCACGGGAGGCTGAGGCAGGAGAATGGCGTGAACCCGGGGTGCGGAGCTTGCAGTGAGTGGAGAGTGCACCACTGCACTCCAGCCTGGGCGACAGAGCCAGACTCCGTCTCAAAAACAAAACAAAACAAAACAGATCAAGTCAGGTGCAGTGGCTCACGCCTGTAATCCCAGCACTTTGGGAGGCCAAGGCAGGCGGATCACGAGGTTGGGGTTCAAGACCAGCCTGGCCAAGATGGTGAAACCACGTCTCTACTAAAAACACAAAAATTAGCCGGGCGTGGTGGTGGGCACTTGTAATCCCAGCTACTCAGAAGGCTGAGGGAGGAGAATTGCTTGAACCTGGGAGGTGGAGGTTGCAGTGAGCTGAGATCTTGCCACTGTACTCCAGCCTGGGCAACAGAGCTAGACTCTTGTCTCAAAAAAATTAAATTAAATTAAATAACACACACACATACACACAGATCAAGCAAGGCTGTTGGGGATACAGTGTCTTGCACTCACAGGAGCTCAGTTAGCACCTTCTGATACCGGGGGATGGATTAACATATGTCACCTACGTGAGTTGTTTTCCAAATAGATGTTCCTACTGTGTAACGAACACATTCAGAGCTTTACCAGATCTTCCATTCAATGTTCTTCTACTAAAAAGTCCAAGGGATTGTTTGGGGGAAATGAATCTTTACCCATTTGGATGGAGAGATTTAAACATGTAAAGCATAAGTTCCTTTGAGTGAGATGGAAGATACTGGGTCCAACATGGTAGTGGGAGTTACAACAACAACTACACAATGACACCATCTCCATAATATTGTATAAAAAGTCCTTTTGTATTTGTCATGCCATTCGATCTCACTTTCTTTCTTTTTTCTTTTTTTTTTGAAACAGAGTTTCGCTTTTATTGCCCAGGCTGGAGGGCAATGGCACGATTTCGGCTCACTGCAACCCCCCCACCTCCTGGGTTCAAGTGATTCTCCTGCTTCAGCCTCCTGAGTAGCTGGGATTATAGGTGCCTGCCACCATACCTGGCTAATTTTTTGTATTTTTAGTAGAGACAGGGTTTCACCATGTTGGCCAGGCTAGTCTCAAACTCCTGACCTCAGGTGATCCACTTGCCTTAGCCTCCCAAAGTGCTGGGATTACAGGCATGAGCCACTGCACCCGGCCTGATCTCACTTTCTTAACCAATGTATAAATAATTGCTTGACCCATGGAGTGTAGCAAGAAATCTGTCATGTTGCTTGCAAAGCAATTTCTGAAATCATGATTAGAGAGGATGTAGAATGTAGACATTTAGAGAAATACCAGTCTTGGCTCTGTTGTATAAACCTGGGAAAATCATCTAATCTCTCTAAATCCCTGTTTCCTCATTTGTAAAGTGAATATAAATATAGTATCTGCTTCATAAGGTTGTGAGGGGATTAGAGTAAATGATGCATATGAAGCACTTAGCACGGGACCTGGCACATTCTAAGTGCTTGGTAAATAGCTGTTATTCGAAAGACACTAGGATGTGAATTTGAGCAGAATACCTTTTTAGAGAAAACACTGCCATCTCAGATAACTAATTTTTGGAGTGATTTTTAATGAAGACATTTTGATTCTGAAAGTGTACCCAGCAGCCAGGACTGAAATCCAAGTTACATCTGGGCAACATATACACGTACACACCCACTTACACTCACCTACACACCTGCAACAGGAAAAAATGGAGGTTCTCATTCAGGTCTTAAGGAACTTCCAGCTCCAGTAGTATGGTGGGCTGAGCTAAAGAGGAACCTCTCCAGCTTCAGAAACAAGAGATCAGGTGCTTTGGCTCATGCCTGTAATCCCAGCACTGTGGGAGGCAGAGGCAGGCGGATCGATTGAGGCCAGGAGTTCAAGACCAGTGTGGGTAACATAGTGAGACCCTGTCTCTACAAAAAAATTAAAAAATTAGCCAGACATGGTGGCACGTGCTTCTAGTCCCAACTATTCAGGAGGCTGAAGCAGGAGGATCGCTTGAGCCCAGGAATTCGAGGTTACAGTGAGCTATGATGGCACCTCTGCACTCCAGGCTAGGTGACAGAGAGAGACCCTGTCTCAAACAACAAAAACAACAACTATAACAATAAAAAACGCAATATTAAATAAAATATAAAACAAAGTTGTAAGACATGGTTGAACTCACGAGAAAGGAAGAAATGAAGAGGGAACTGAAAGTCAGTGACATGAGAAGGAAAACTGATGATGTGGTAACTGCGGGGACTGTTACCAGACCAGAAACTGGCAGGGACAGGGACTGCATTATTGGGCTGGGTGAACTGAGACTTCTGCTTAAAGCTAGGACCCTCCAAAGGCTGCCTGGGTATTGCAAGGTGCCAGTGGCTTGTGTCTGCACAGGGATCTGGGTGAAAAAACACAGTCTCCCATAAAAATGGAAGACCCAAATCTGTATTACATATGGTTTAGAGCTTGAATTGATACAACCTACAGAGTAATTAACATGAAAAGTGTTCCCAAGTCAGCAATAATCCTAGGGTGTTTGGCCAGAGCCAGTGTAGACTAGCTGAGATGGGTCCTTCCACTGCTGGGGCCACACAGAATTCCCGCAGAAAAACCAAGTCCTTGTGCAGATGAGCTCATGATTACCATGGAAAACATTGCTCAGACCAGGCTGGATTCCAGTCATCTTTGTTTTTGTTTGTTTTTTGTTTTTTTTCTTTTTGAGACGGAGTCTCACTGTGTCACCAGGCTGGAGTGCAGTGGTACAATCTTGGTTCACTGCAACCTCTGCCTCCCGGGTTAAAGCATTTCTCCTGCCTCAGCCTCCTGAGTAGCTAGGACTACAGACACATGCCACCATGCTAATTTTTGGATTTTAGTAGAGACAGGGTTTCACCATGTTGGCTGGGATGGTCTTGATCTCCTGAACTCGTGATCCGCCTGCCTCTGTCTCCCAAAGTGCTGGGATTACAGGCGTGAGCCACCACACCCAGCCTGTTTGTTTTAATAAAATTTAATTCGTTCTCTGGGACATTCTTGAGTTTGGAAAGTGCTGCTTTATCTATGCTTTTCTATTTCAAGGTAATTTTATTTTCACGTATTCATCCATTCATTCAATATTCATTTTTCAAAGACTTATTTTGTGACTAATATTTGCCAAGCACTGGGCCAGGAATGCATCCATGACTTCTTTTGTCTTTCACCATAATATCCAAGGGATGTGTTTCCAATTATCCAAGTTACAGATGGCAAAACCAAGGGCAAGATGGGTCCCTGGCCAGCCAAAAACCCACGGAACTCAGGGGCAGAGTTGGAAGTTCAGCCCCAGCCCTCCTCCTTCCTGGGAACTGTATTCTCCACCAATCCTGACCATGTCTCATTCCTCAACTGAGTGACAAAGACGGGTGCATGAGTGACCAAGGAAAGGAGTTACTAAAGCGAGGTTCTCACAGAGGAAGCCCAGTGCCAGTCCCAGTGGACCAGAATACACCTTGAGCCACCTATCAATGACTATAACCAGCCAGCCTCAGCTCCAGGACCCCAGGAGAATTTCAGTTATTGGACGGGCAGGAGCTGCCAAAGGTAGCACTGGCCTGGGTGTGGGAGGCCGATCAAAATACTTCTCCAGTGCCCTGTCTCCACGGGAGCAGTTGTGCTGGGTCCTGTTGTGCACACGTTTGCGGGGCAGGGGGCAAAACATACAGCTCCTCTGGATCTCTCGTGTTTTGCAAGATCCCTTTGAAGCCTGTTTCCTGTCCAGAAGGACAAGCCACCTTCCTTTCTGAGAACACAAGCATGTTTGCACCGGGGGGTAACTACCCCTGCAGATCTCTCAGCCTGGAACTCTTTGCCCTCAGTGCACGTGGCTCTCTCCTAGCTTCATCCACCTCAGAGGGGCCTTCACAGGCCAGCCCACCCAACACTGTGCCCTTGTGTCACTCTCCCATCCTTTCCCTGCTTTATCTTCTCCTTTGAGCACGCATGCTGGCCTTTTTTATATGTTTAATTTTCTACGGTTTAATTTCACCAAGAGAATGTCAGTTTCATGAGGGTGAACATCCACTTTGTTCACCGCCAGATCCCCAGGACCTAGAATGAATGAGCGAATGAATCATCTATTTCATCACCATAATTCAGCCAAAATCTGATCCTCAACCTCCTTGTCTGCATCTTGTGGGAACCAGGCTCAAACAGTGATTCTCAAACTTTAAAAGAAATTACTGGAAGATTTTCTTCAAATATAATTTTAGAAAGATCCCCCATGTATGAGATGGACAACAGCAGGGCTGTACTAGTGCAGCCAGGGCTTCCGATGTGTCTCTCCCCTGCTTTTCCTCCCCATCTGCACAACCCTACGGATCCCTGGAACACAGTTTGGAAACTAGTGACCTAAGTGAGGTCTGTCTCCAACTAGTCATTTTCTCTCCCAGGGTCTAAATACAATTACCTGTAAAATGAGGGAGTTGGACTTGCTGACCTTGACACTGTAATATCCTAGCATTATCCATATCCATAACTACAGAAAATCATCCAAGAGCCAGGGAAACTACAAAATACAAATTGCAAAGACACATTCAGTGTCACACTGGTCAATAGCCAGCAAACACCAGGAGTTTATCAAGGAGCTCTTGTTTTATGAGCAGTTTGTGGGAGCCATAGGACCCACAAGATCTCAGATTGCTCAACCAACCTAGTTGATGAAATGAGACACCGTATCTGTAACAGTTAAGACTGTACAACATCAAATGCTAGAATAGGTGGACAGATTTTATGGGCAAACTGGACATCATGGAAAAGAGAGATGGAGTGGGGTAAAATGGGATGGTGTCTGGGGAGAAGGTTTTCTCTCTGAAACGGGGGCAGAGGGTCATTCTAGGCAGGGGAACAGTAGGTGCCATGGTACACTGCCCAGGCCCCTTGCTGCAAGACCGAAGCTCTCATGCTCCCACTGCCAGAAGGGCAGCTGCTGGTGGGCCAGAGCTGAGCCTTTTCCCAGACAACAAACTGGACTTGACTTTGTGATTGTTTGTTTGTTTGTTTGTTTTTAGAGACATGGTCTCACTCTGTCGCCCAGGGTGGAGTGCAGTGTGGCACAATTGTAGTTCATTGCAGCCTCAGACTCCTGGGCTCAAGGGATCCTCCCACCTCAGCCTCCTGAGTAGGTAGGACTGTAGGGATAAGCCACCACACCTGGCTAATTATTTTACTTTTTGTAGAAACAGGGTCTCACTTTGTTGCCCAGGCTGGCCTCAAACTCTTGGCCCTAAGCAATTCTCCCACCTCAGCCTCCCAAAATTCTGGGCTCACAGGCACGAGCCACGGCACCTGGCCAACTTTGTGATTATGAAGTCATGGTCTTGGTCTCAGGCAGGGGCAGAGTTTCTCCAGGATCCTCATGCCATTGATTATGGTTGTTGCAGCGCAGACTGCTAGTTGTCCCCAATACCCATTTTCCCCTTCTTCTTTCATAATTGAACCTCCGAATTTTAGCTGGCCACATGGCCTCCCAAAATAAAGTCTACATTTCCTAGGTTCTCTTGCAGTCAGGTGTGACCATGTGACTAAATTCCAATCCATGGGATGTAGCTGACAGGACATGTGTCACCTCCAAGTCCTGCTCTAAAGGACTGTGCCCTTCCCTTTTCCCTTTCCGACTAGCTGGAGTGCAGACATGGCAGGGGGCACTTGGACCACAGGAGAGGCTACACCTTTCAATTCCCGACGTCAGTTGACTTGCACTATTTACCATGCTCTGGAGGCATCACGTTTCCCCACTGCGTGGCTTTGTTGTGTTGTCATGCTATGTCTTTGCTGGAAGCCTTGGTTCCTGCCCAACCTGTCTCTACCTGTCCAACTTCTACTCACCTTTCAAGCACGGACTAGCCCAAATGCCACTTCTATGAGGCCTTCCATGTTTGGAAGTGTTTTCTCCATCCCTCTGCACTCCTATGCCTTATAATTCTCTAACATTCAATTACAACTTTCTTTTTTTTTTTTTTTTGAGATGGAATCTTGCTCTGTCACCCAGGCTGCAGTGCAGTGGCGTGCGATCTCAGCTCACTGTAAGCTCTGCCTCCCGGGTTCAAGCCATTCTCCTGCCTCAGCCTCCCAAGTAGCTGGGACTATAGGCACCCGACACCATGCCCCGCTAATTTTTTGTATTTTTGGTACAGACGGGGTTTCACTGTGTTAGCCAGGATGGTCTCGATCTCCTGACCTCGTGATCCACCCGCCTCGGCTCTCAAAGTGCTGGCATTACAGGCATGAGCCACCGCACCAGGCTCAATTGGAACTTTCTTGCATTATAACTATTTGGTAGCTGCCTTTAAGTTTGAGTAAGTTCCTTGTAGCAGGATCAGAGTTTCATTTTGTGTTATATCTTCACATCCTCTGCAGGGCCTAGTATATGTTCAACTAACACAGAAGGAAGGAAGGAAGGAAGGAAGGGAGGGAGGGAGGGAGGGAGGGAGGGAGGGACGAAGGAAGGAAGGAAGGAAGGAAGGAAGGAAGGAAGGAAGGAAGGAAGGAAGGAAGAGGGGGAGGGAGGGAGGGAGGAAGGGAAGGACGGAGGGACAGACTGGCTTGCCAGTTTTTTATGGGGAGAAAGGTGCCAAGAAGTAGCTTAAGTGGGAGTAGGGTTTTAAGTCTGCCAAATCACTATTCTTCAATAAGAAACATTTTATTTTTCAAAATTATGCAAATGCAGCTTCAAGGCATGTTTCCAACCCCACTTCTGACAAGATTGGAAACTCTGGACCCCCCAGTGGCAATCACGGAGACCACCCCTCCTAGGTGAATGAATGGATTAATGAAGGTTACCACCTCTCTAGTAAAAACCAGGCACTGTGTTAAGTGCTTTTACAAACATTTGCATGTGACTTGAACTGGCCTGGTCGCAAAACTGGGCATACATGCCAGAAGATGCACCTCTGCCACCTCAGCTTTCACAGGAAAAAAACACAGGATCTCAGGACAGAAAAGCCCCAAGCTGGCTACAAATGTAGGGACATGACCTTGAGGAGGGCCTCAGAAAATGCTAGCTGGGTGTGGTGGCTCATGCCTGTAATCTCAGCACTTTGGGAGGCTAAGGTGGGTGGATTACTTAAGGTGAGGAGTTCGAGACCAGCCTGACCAATATGGTGAAACCCTGTCTTTACTAAAAATACAAAAATTAGCTGCGTGTGGTGAGGGGTGCCTGTAAGCCCAGTTACTCAGGAGGCTGAGGCAGAAGAATCTCTTGAACCCAGGAGGCAGAGATTGCAATGAGCTGAGATCACACCACTGCATGCCAGCCTGGGCAACAGAGCAACACTCTGTCTCAAAAGAAGAAAGAAAGAAAGAAAGAAAGAAAGAAAGAAAGAAAGAAAGAAAGAAAGAAAGAAAGAAAGAAAGAAAGAAAGAAAGAAAGAAAGAAAGAAAGAAAGAAAGAAAGGAAGGAAGGAAGGAAGGAAGGAAGGAAGGAAGGAAGGAAGGAAGGAAGGAAGGAAGGAAGGAAGGAAGGAAGGAAGGAAGGAAGGAAGGAAGGAAGGAAGGAAGGAAGGAAGAAAATGCTATAGGTAAAAAAAAGATCCCATTTCCCATAGCAATAAAAAATAAAACTACAAGGGAAAAATAAATCTAATAAAACACACAACATCTTTACTGAAGGACAAATAAAAGACCAGAATAGAAAGATCAACTGTATTTATAAATGGGAAGATGCAATTTCAGTCAAAAGCTCAGCAGAGCTTTTCACATGGGGCGGGGAAAGGGCCAAACATAATGGAGGCAATATTTGAAGAAGAAAAAAGGAGGAGGAAAAGGAGGAGATTGCTTGTCATAGGTGACGAACCGCTTATTATAAGACTATAATGATTAAAACAGAAATAGACAAATGAGCCAACAGAATAGAAGAGACACTTGAATATTCCAGATGCAGCATTTCAAGTAAGTGTCGAGATAGCCTCTAATTGGCTATCACATGGCAAAACAATTTAAAAATTAGATCTCTACCTCAACCATCAACAAAATGAATTCCTGAGGAATTAACCTAAATATGAAAACGTTAAAACTTTTGAAAGTCAATGTAGAAGAAATAATTGTGATAAAGATATTTTATAACACATATTATATAAGAGGATGGCCAGGTGCAGTGGTTTACACCTGTAACCCTTGCACTTTGGGAGGCTGAGGAGGGAGGATCGCTTGAACCCAGGAGTTCAAGACCAGCCTGGGCAACATAGTGAGACCCTGACTTTACGAAAAAATTTTTAAAATTAGCCGGGCATGGTGGCATGCACCTGTGTTCCCAGCTACTCAGGAGGCTGATGCAGGAGGATCACTTGAGCCTGGGAGTTCGAGGCTGCAGTGAGCCATGAATGTGCCACTACACTCCCATGTGGGTGAGAGAATGAGACCCAGTCTCAAAAAAAAAACAAAACCCAAATTGTAAGATGAAAAGATGGATACATTTGACAGTATTAAAATTAAAATCTGAGTAACTAAAGACATCAAAGCAAAATAAAAATACAAGAAATAGAGTGGGAAAAGAGAGGTGCATTGTGAATAACTGGTGAATGATAAGTGTACAGAAAATACAAAGAACATCTACACATTAAAGAAAAAAGATAACTCAGTAGGAAAAAGCAAGGAAATGTGGTGAGCAGGCAAGTTGCAGAAAAGGAAACGTCTGGTGGTCAATAAGTACGTGGGGATGCTGAACATCACTAGCAATCAGGATAGGTAGATTAAATACAGTAGATGAGATACAATTTCACATTTGTTAGATTGGCATAAGATTTTCAAGTGTGACATTGTGGGGAAATTAGAACTCATATCTGCTGCTTGTGATTAAATTGGTACAACTGCTTTGGAGAGTAACTTATCAAAGTCAATAACAAAGTTAATGACACAAATACCCTAGAATGATATACATTCCATGTGAGCATGGGAGACACAAACAACCATGGTTGTAACAACAAGGAAATTGGTCATATCCATCAATAAAATGACTAACTGTACTGTGGCATAGGAATACAGAGACTTGAAGAAAAACCGGAGACCTAGCCCTGGTTCCTTTTCGGCTTCTAACTAACGAAGGGACTTTTGCTTTACATAGAATGCTGTCCCCAAGATATTCTTGGGCTCATTCTCTTACCCACTTCAGTTCTGTGTGGAAATTCCACCTGCTCAGAGAGACTCCCCGACCCTGTCTCCGCACCCCTTAACATTGCATTGTTAAGCAGGGCAATTTAAAGGATAAGAATGTAGACTCTGGCTAGACTGGGTTCAAATTCTAGCTTTACCAAGTGCTATCCGTGTGACTGTAGGCAAGTTATTTAAATTTTCTGTGACTCAGTTTCCTCCTCTGTAAAATGGGGATCATAACAGTTTTCACCTGGGAGGGCTATTGTGAGGACTGAATGAGTTAATATGCCAGAGGTAGAATGGTGCCTGATATAAAGGAAGTGCTAGTTAAGAGTAAATTGTATGGCAGTTAAAATGAGTGAATGAACTAGACTGGAGTGACACTGACAAGTCTCATAAACGTACTGCTGAGTGGACAGAGTGAGTCCCACACACACCTCCCTCACCCTTCCCTGGACTTCTGCCATCATTATGAGCAGCCCACAGTCCAGTCCTTGATTACACCCCACTGCTTGATGTCCTTTTTATAGGTTTTAGTTCCCACCACTGCTGTCCATGACCATCACAGCCTGGCCAAGTAGGCTTGCAGCGGTATTCATCAAACTGAATGAGTTAAATTAGTTCTGAAAAGTCTTTTTTTCTTTCTTTCTTTCTTTTTCTTCTTTTTTTATTATTTATTTTTTTTTTAATTTTTTAATTTTTTTTTTGCGATGGAGTCTCCCTGTATTACCCAGGCTTGTCTTGAACTCCTGGACCCACACAATCTTCCTGTCTTGGCCTCTCAAAGTACTGGGATCACAGGCATGAGCCACTGCGCCCAGATGCTATATTTTAAGATGACATAAAGACAGAAGAGTGAGAGTAGATGAGCAACGCAGGTGCCTGGAAAAGGAAGGAGAATCCCTGCACCAGGTGTTTCCAAGGCAGGAATTCTGTGACTCCAGGACAGAGTGGGGGTTGTCACCCTAGCCCCATTCTGAAGGCCTGGAGTTCACTGTGGAAGAGCCATTAACGGCTACATTCACAGAAGACTGTGTTAAAAAGATCTGGAAAGATCCATGCCTAGCCCTTAGCACTGGCTAAAGGAGGGACGGTGGGATTACGGGCACCCAGGCAAATGGAGGCTTTCTTTCTACTCTTTATTTATTTATTTATTTATTTATTTATTTATTTATTTATTTGAGACAGAGTCTGGCTTTGTTACCTAAATTGGCTTTGTTACCTAATTGTAGCAGCACGATCTCACTGCAACCTCCGCCTCTGGGGTTCAAGCAATCTCCCACCTCAGCCTCCCGAGTAGCTGGGACCAAAGGTGTGTACCACCACGCCTGGCTAATTTTCGTATTTTTTTAGTAAAGAAGGGGTTTTGCCATTGGCCAGGTTGGTCTTGAACTCCTGATTCACCTGTCTCAGCCTTCCAAAGTGCCGGGATTACAGGCATGAGCCACCGTGCCTGGCCTCTTTCTACTTTCTACTTTAAACATTTTCACATTGTTTGAATTTTGTCCAGTGAGAAAAATGTGTTTATTACTTGTGAGATATTAAAAAGAAAAAAAATCTTATATATTAGAGGTACTCAGTGAATGGGCATTACTATTATTTATTTATTTATTTATTTATTTATTTTTTGAGACGGAGTCTCGCTCTGTCGTCCAGGCTGGAGTGCAGTGGCCGGATCTCAGCTCACTGCAAGCTCCGCCTCCCGGATTTACGCCATTCTCCTGCCTCAGCCTCCCGAGTAGCTGGGACTACAGGCACCCACCACCTCACCCGACTAGTTTTTTTGTATTTTTTTAGTAGAGATGGGGTTTCACCATGTTAGCCAGGATGGTCTCGATCTCCTGACCTCATGATCCGCCCGTCTCGGCCTCCCAAAGTGCTGGGATTACAGGCTTGAGCCACCGCGCCCGGCCTATTCTTTAAAATAAAGACTTTCCACCCAGCATAGAGGTCCCCAGCCAGGAAGTACCCTGCTTGGGCTGGGAGGAGGCTATTGTCTGCAGCCTCTCCCTCACACAGCCTAGCCAGCCCTCCAGCAAGTCTCATGGCCTCTACTTTCAAAGCACATCCTGAACCCAATCTCTTCCCTCATCTAGTTTCCACCTTGCTCCCTCAAACACACTCTGCCCATCGGTCAGAGATCTTAAGAAGCCTAATCAGATGGTTGCCACATTCCGAACACTTGCCATGTGCCAGGTATTGTTCTAAGCAGGGATTCATATTAGCTCAGCCAATTCTCTAACCAGGGGTTCCCAACCCCCAGGCCATGGCCCCTGGTCTGTGGCCTGTTAGGAACCAGGCTGCACAGCAGGAGGTAAGCAGCAGGGGAAGCTTCATTTGTATTTACAGTGGCTCCCCATTGCTCACGTTACCGCTTGAGCTCCGTCTCCTGTCAGATCAGTGGCGGCACCAGATTCTCACAGGAGCGTGAACCCTCTAGTGAACTGTGCATGGGAGGGATCTAGGTTGCACACTCCTTATGAGAATCTAATGCCTGATGATCTGTCACTGGCTCCCGTCACCCTCAGGTGGGACTGTCTACTTGCAGGAAAACAAGCTCAGGGCTCTGATTCTACCTTATGATGAGTTGTATAATTATTTCATTATATATTAAAACGTAATGATAATAGAAGTAAACTGCACAACAAATGCAATATGCTTAAATCATTCTGAAACCATCCCCCACCAACCCTGGTGTGTGGAAAAATCGTCTTCCACAAAACCAGTACCTGGTGTCAAAAAGGCTGGAGACGGCTGCTATAACAATGCCGGGAACCAGGCGCGACTAGGATCTCCCTTTTCTAGATAGAGAAACAGAGGCGCAGAACGTTCAATTACTTGCTTTGGGCACGCATCATGAAACGGCAGAGCTGGGATCCCACGTGAGGAGCTCACGCTCTCTGCCCCTCCCCACCCGCTGTCACAGCCGCCTGTGCTCCCTCTCTTAGGTGAGATCAGAGCTTGCCACTAAGGCCACACGACCTGGCCCATGTTGACCTCCCACCACCTTTTCCATACTACAGGCTTTGTGGCTGCTCCTTCACCAGGAATTCTCCTTTTCAGGAGCTCCCAGTAGCTTGTTCTGTCACCATACCCAGCTCTAGGCTTGAATGTCACCTCCTCAGAAAGGCTTCCCTGACCACCTTCCTAAAATAGTCTCCATTTTATTCTCAGTCCCTTTCCTGCTTTAATTTTATTCATGGATCATATCACTTCCCGACTTTATCCTAGAAGATGCCTTGTTTCGATGTTTGTTATCTGTTTTTTTCTCCAGAATTTCTACTCCAGAAGGGCAGGGACTTTGTCCTCAGTGCCTGGAACATGGCCCCGTCTAGAACAGGAGCTGCGTAAATGAATAAATGCCTCTCCAAGGTAGCCCACTAGGCTGTTGGGCCTGTTCCTCGGGGCTGCTAGACGCATCTGCTGCCTGGGACAGTTTCTGTCTCCGGGTGAGCAGTATAGCAGTCCTTCTCACTGGGGCTCCTGGACCAGCAGGGCAGAAGGTGAAGTGGGAGCTTCTATATTCTCTCCCCACCCCTTCCTATTCTTCTCCCACTCTGGGCTCTCTCCTGTCTACCCTTCCAGCCTCGGGGCGTTTGTCTTTCCAGCCACCTGGAAATGGTGGACAATACATTCCAATCAGGGTGATAGAGATTTGAAGAGTTGCCTCTCCCAAGGGTATTTTCATTTTGAAAGAGGCCAGGCAGGAGCAACACTGAACCCCAATGTATGACTGTGCTGCGGTGTAGCTTCTGACAGCACCATGGTCAACGTTTGAGGGAGATACTGCCCTTCACTCTCCCAGGCGCTGGGAGACAGAGCATCTCACAGGTAAGGGCACTGAGGGAGAGGGACAGGGGTCCAGGCTCACCCTGCAGGTCAGAGACTGGGGACTTGCAGACCCCAAACTTCAAATGTCACAGCTGCTGCTGTCCTACTCCAACCAGCTCTTCCCTTCCCTTCCTGCCACCCAGGCCTGGCTTTGTCCCCCAAAGCATCCCCAGCCTCCCTCAGGCTCCTTCTGTCTCTGTGGAATCCCCCAAGAGACTTCCCAGGGGACCCAGAACACAGGCCTTACCCATTTCAATCCCGCAGATGGCCAGGGCGGCGATCACAGCACCCGCCGATGTCCCCGCGAAGCGGTGGGCTGTTTCCAGCATCCGGGGTGCCAGGTCCCGCAGGGCATCCACGGCCCCGGCCTGGTAGAAGGAGAGGAATCCACTGCCCGAGAAGGAGATGGAGTGAGGGGTATCTGGGTCCCCCTTGAACACCTGTTCTTCCATCTCCTCCGCCTCTGGCTTTCCGCGGAAGGAGGAACCACCCTTCAGTGCTTGCCTGCCCGAGCCTGGGCTGCCGCTCCCTGTAGGAACTCCCTGCCCAGCTTCCCTGCCACCCTGGAGCTTGGAATGTGGCCGTCTCTACCCAGCTGGAGCAACCTCAGGCTGCTCAGGAAGCTGCCTCGGCCTGTTAAGCTCCGCCAGGAGGCAGCCCCAAAGGTTGGAAAGGGGCCCCAGTATGAGATGCAGATGGCCCCCCGGTGTGTGAGCAGGGTCCTGATCCTGTGAGACCCCTGCTGGCTTCATTTCTTGGCTAGATTCATCTCAGGCACAGGATCCTCAGCCCTCTGCCCATCCGTGGTACACCAGGGCGCATTCACTGCTCCCCGACACAGGGCCATGCCCACGGAGGCAGGCTCTGCCCAGTCCTCAGCTGCAACATTCAGTTGCAAAACCTCCGTGATGGTTATCGGTGGACACCTCCCTCACATGCTCCTACGGCAGTGAAGGGCTTCCAAGCCCGCCTCCCTCCAGGAGGACGGTGCCCACCCTGTCTCTTTAGGACATCCCCAAAGAGATGCCCCTCCTGGGCTCCTTCAGGCTGTGTGGTATGTGTGATGTGTTACACAAGCATTTTTATTTGTTTTTCTTATATAAACACCCCTTTGTTTATTCACTTGTCTGTTTATTTACATGTTAGCATCGGCCCTGGGTAAAATTGTAAGAGAAGTTTGACTTTGGGAGCCCCACCCACCACTGCCTCTGCACCTCTCTCTGTCTCTGCTCCTGGGCCCTTCACGGACCCTGTGACCTTGGTCAGTACCCTCTCGCGAAGCCCCAAGCCCTCATGCTATCTTCTAAGTGTGCAGGAAGAAATCAGCCTGAAATCTAGATCATTCTAAGTGTGTGAGGCTTCGTGTTGTGTGCTCTTCCTCCCGCTCAGAAATGAGAAGTTTGAGATAGCAATGTTTAACCCCAAGGAGGAGCAGCTGGGGAGGTCACCTGTGGGGATGTCAGGGTCAGGGCAGACAGACATTTTGGTAAGGGAGGTGGTGTGAGAGGACCAGGGTTAGCTCTAGGGACTGCGGTTCTGTCCCCTGAGGAGCTGTATCATGTGGTCCTGATGGGGAGGAGTGATCCTCACACCCACAAAATGTCCCCTCATGGAGATATAACAAAGACGGCAAGATTGCATCTCCCACTCCCCTCAAAGACCACATAGCAACAGGACCAGAATCAGAATCAAGGCACCAAGGCCTCCACCAAGTGCCAATCCAGCTCCAGCCTCTCTGTCAGGATGTGACATCAGTGGCTTCCCCGCTCCGGGGAGCTCGCACCATTCTAGTGGACTCACTGATCTGCATGGGAATTCCACAATGAGCGCAAGGCCAGGCTTCAGTTAGGAGGGAGTTTTCCGTCTTGGGTAGGTAATTCCAGGCATATCATTGCCTCAGGTTGAAAAGAGAGCTTTAGATTAGAAAAAGTGTGTGTGCGTACGTGTGTGTGTATGCATGTGTGCGTGTGTGTGCAGATATCTGAGGCATATTGCTGGGGTGGGGGCGGGTGTGTCAGGGTGGAGTCCAGTCAGTTTTTGTACAGCAGAGACCCTGCCCCCTTCCTGGGAGGTCAAGTCAGCTCCACTGAGTGTTTGTGTGCCCAGTCCTATGCTGTGTCGGGGCCCTGGGGGGACAAAAGAACATAGAAGCTCCATCCCCAAATCAGACATTTGCAGGCTTCTTGGGAACAAGACAGGCAAATGTGAAATAAGCAGAGAACCGTACAAGGCAATCTATAATTAAGTACTAAACTGTGCAGGGCTGAGATTCCTGCCAGAAAATTTAAGAGGCAGGGCTGAGCAGTGTGGGCTGGAACATCTGAGGAGCTGTGCGGAGGTGTGGGCTGCGGGACTGGAGGCAGCTGGGAGGAGCAGGCAGGGCACTGGGACAAGGCACAGCAAGAGTCCCTGGTAGAGGAGGGAAGTGTAATGGGACCTGTTTCACAGGATGAAGGACTTTGGATGAGAGCCCTTCTGAGTCATGACGTTGGATCCCAGTTCTGCTATTTACAGGCAGTATGACCTGTGCATGATCTCTCTGGGCCTCAGTTTTTCTCATCTGTGAAAGGGACAATACTGTCATTCCTATGCTGCACAGTAGCTGTAAAGGCTAAAGGTAATGGCTGTAGGATGCCTGGCACACGGCACGTCTGAGGTTATCAGAGGGTAGTAAAAGTCAAGGGTTCTGGAACAGATAGACCCCAGAGATATGGTGGAATAGAAAGGGAGGGTCCAAAGGGGAAGGCTTGATCCACATGCGACATGAGGAGGAGCTTGGAGAGGTCTCAAGCAGCAGAGCGTTGGAAGGAAGATGAGAATGGGGCTGGAGAATGAGGAAGGAGGATGGTGGCCCAGTGTCCTAGGATGATGGTGGCCAGGCCAGGGTGGCAGCTGCAGGAAGACAAGTTAATGAAGTTATTGCTGCAGAAGACTCTCAGGACGAGGGACTGGTTGGATGGGCAGGGTGAGTCAAAGCTGAGGCCTCACTTTTAGCCTGGGGGTAGGGAGGAGTAGGGCTGTCTTCAGCAGAGTTAGGGAAACTGGGATAGATGTGAGGAAGCTGGGTGGAGGATGATTTTACTTTAAGATGCATCTGAGATGACAGCAAGACATGGGCACTGTCCATGCGGGGGCAGAAATGGCACCAGAACCAAGGACAGAGACCCCTGCCACTGAGCAGCAGAGAAGGGTAAGCGGTAGAGGAGGGCATGGGGTCATGTTGAGGGGAAGACAGCTATGGATAAGTTTCTTTTTCTGGGTCATCCCAGTGAAACAGAAAGCAAGGCCACCTGCTGTACATGAGCTGCAGGCACCTGGGGCCACTGGGGACACACCACCCGTTCAGAGACAGCACATCCCGACATGGCCCCCATTGTCCCCACCTCCTTGGACCTGGCTGACTTCCACGAATGCACATACATTTCTGTTCCCTGTGGACGTGGAGACAGCAGTGCCACACAGCCTCCTCCATGCAAATACGTCAGCCAGAAATCCGTGACTGTGCCTGGGAAGGCCGTGAAGGAGCTGCTAACCTGGACCCCAAAGACTGAGCCTGGCAGACCGGTCTCCACAGCTAATAAGGGCTGGTGAGTAGCAGGCCTCAGCCTGTCCTCTGCTGGGTGCTAAACTCCTGAGAAGGTTCCTTTCATTCGCCCTCGTTCCTGACCTTCTGCTCATACCCTAAGAACTTCAAGCGAATGACATCGAGGAAGAATCGCTTTCCAGCATCTCTGCATTTGATTTTTAGTCATCGCATGATCTTCGCAGGTGTTTTTTAACGAAGTTAACACTGCTTGTATGACTCATCCATCCTAGGAAATCACGTGGGAGAAACAGATTGCTTATCACACACACTTCCAACAAGACAACCCAAAATGAATTTCTAGAGGAACCTGGACTTCCCATAAGTTTAAGATATGTAAAGCCACCCAGGACAGATACTGGGGAGAAAGATGCACATAGATTCCAGATTGGCTTTTGCCTGATGGGGTATCACCCTCTGCTTACATCCTGAAAATGTTACTTTAGTGAAGAACCTGGTAGTTTCTTGATTTGGTCGAGTAGGAAGGTCACAACATCACCTGTGAATATTCATGCCAAAACGATGTCACCTGAATCTAATTGAGGCCTAACGTCCAGCTTACAGTAAATACGGAGGATAAAGATGCCAGGTGCAAACAATCAGATAAACGGAGCCCGTGGGAGGCTGGCAGAGACTGTTGCTGGTTACCAGCAGCCGTCTCTGGCCCACTTGCTCCTTGCTCACCTCCCTGTAAAGCAGCTGAAAGTCCTGGTCCTCGGTTTCAGCTAAGAGTGAATCATGAGCTCACGGTGATCATCAGACCCCACCCCCAGACATGAGAAGTAACAGGGACTCTGCTGGATTGCTTCTTGGAAAGATTTCCCTCCTTGATAAAAGGTAAAAGGCACATAGGAAGACCCCAGTAGCTCCATCCCCTTTTCTTCCTGCCAGAGACACTGTCCTGGGAGCATATGGTGTGTGGACCTATAACAGCTGTTTTACCTCCATCAGAGGAAACGTGGCAGACACACTGAGTGTATTGGTTATCCATTGCTTCATAACAATTTACCCTGAAACATGGCACTTTCAAACAAGCATGTATTATCTCACACCATTTTTGAGGGTCAGGAAACTGCAAATGGCTTAGCAGGTGGTTCTCGCTATTGTCTCTCAAGGTTGCATTCAGGCTAATAGCCAGAGTCGCAGTCATCTCAAGGCCCACTGGAGCTAAAGAACCTACTTCCAAACCCACCTTTCTGGTTGCCAGTGGGTATCAGTTCTTGGTCAATGTTGACAAAAGCTTTAGTGCCTCATCAAGTGGGCCTCTCCATTGGGTGGCTCATGACTTGGCAATTGACTTTCTTCAGTGAGAGATGAAGAGAGTGAGAGAGAACAAGGGAAGGAGAGCATGTGAACCCAAGACAGGAGCTGCAGCCTTTTTGTAACCTAACCTCTGATGTAATCTCAGCTATATTCTATTGGTCACCCAGACCAGCCCTGGTAAAATCTAGGAAAAGTGGATACCAGAGGGTGGGTATTATCGAGGGCAAATTTGAACGCTGGCTAAGGCACCAAAAATCGTATAAGAAAAAGCAAGAAAAATCCTGGGTCTGGATGAGATTCTTGTGTGACTGCACCAACCCCCACACCATTCGTGCGTGTGCTTCCTATTATGACAGATAACTCAATGTCTTTGCTTTTAGTCACTGTTCCCTTGATATTTGCTGCTAAAAACCTCATGGCCAATGCAAGGGCTCTTAAATATTGCTAGTAAAATGTAGCCCTTATTTTGAGAGAATGAATGAAATAATGCCTTTTGCTTTTAGTAAAAACAAAAGAAATACTTTAAGGTATAGATACTTTGTTATTGTAGGTAAAATAACTCTGATTCATGAAAATTCTGAAGAACTTAATTTGAAAATTTTTATATACTTTTAGAAATTGTTTACCAACTTATTTTTGTTAGAAGCCGAGAAGTAGATTTTTTTTTTTCTCTTCCCTACCCCTCCTTTTCTCTGAATGGCTTGTTCTTAGCCTTTTGTCTGGGCTGAGTGGGGGTCTGATAACTTTTTTCTTTTTTTCTTTTTGAGACGGAGTTTCGCTTTTGTTGCCCAGGATGGAGTGCAATGGCACTATCTTGGCTCACTGCAACCTCCACATCCCAAGTCCGGGTGATTCTCCTGCCTCAGTCTCCCAAGTAGCTGGCATTACAGGTATGTGCCACCACGCCCAGCTAATTTTTGTGTTTTTAGTATAGATGGGATTTCACCATGTTGACTAGGCTAGTCACAAACTCCTGACCTCAGGTGATCCGCCCGCCTCAGCTTCCCACAGTGCTCGGATTACAGTCATGAGCCACCATGCCTGGTCCCGATAACTAATTAAACAGCCCTCCAATGTAGCACTGGCCTTTTGAGGTGTGTGACTTAATTTTTGAATACTTGACCGAACATGTAGACATATCCATGATGGGGGTAGAAGTGTTTAAACATTTCCAAAAGGTCAGGAAGTTTTAAAGATATGATGTAAGGAAAGAGGAGAAAGTTTGACACAGCTGAGATGGGCACAGTTGAGAAGCCTGCTGGCTTCCTGAGCTGTTGGTATTTTGTAGGACCTTGAGATTATTCATGCACCCTAAATAGTATCTTTTTTCTCATAATGAAAGAGCTCTAGCATAAAGTACCCAAACCAGTGCAGCAAACATTCATATACCCACCAGCCAGACATTTTACTACATTTGGCTCAGCTATTTCCCTGGTTTTAAAGCAATGAGACATCACAAGTAAAGGTGAAACCTCCTCAAACTGTTTCCTCATAGTATCATCCTTCACTTTCCTTCCCATGAGAACCGTGTTCCAGGTTGAAGGGACTCTTTCCCTTCCATGTTTTTTATACTTTCAGTACATGGATATGTTTTATAAACAATGTATACTCTTGTTTTATAAATCTTTTTTAAAATTTCACATAAACAAACACATTGCATTTATTTTGCAAATTGCTGTTTTTACTCAGTATTATGATCCCTGGCTCCAGTCTTTTCCATTTTCCTGCCTTCTGGTGACCCATTATGAGACCATGGGACAACACGTATCATTCTCCTCCTGATGGACATGTGGATTGTTTCTAGTGTTTTGCTGTAACCAGCAATGCCACAGTGAATGCTCTTGTGTACATCCTTCCTTGGCCCTGCACAGGAATTTCTCAGGTCACAATGTGGGTTTATCAATGGTACCCACAGGATTTCAGTTGATGAAGGTGACTGAGTTACCACATGGAGAGGCTAGTGCCATTGAAGAGATTTCTATTACACGTACTTACATTTCCTTGCCATGCAGGACCACATGGGGAAGCCCCAGGTTCGCTCAGGGGGCAGAAGAGACGAAAGGAGAGCACAGCCCAGAGCCTTTACGGTGTTTTCCATGGGAAAGGCAAGTCGGAGCAGGGAAGCAGCTTAGGACTGGTTGGTTCAAATCAAGGTGGCGGGCTCTGGGTCATAGGGGTGGTCTCTACTTGACTGGTGCCTGGCTTTGGGTGATTTTTGCCTCTTGGAGTATAAGAGCCAGATAGAGGGTGGATCAGAGCATGGGCTCTGGACAGGCTAGTTTACATATGAGAGGCACTGCTGCCCCACCCACCCCAGCCCTCTGCTATCTCTAAGAATGGGGTAGCCCTGGGAGGGGCAGCCTCTCCCTCATCAGTGAGACCACAAATGCCAGAACATCAAAAATGCACAAAATAGGCCGGGCCCAGTGGCTCATGCCTGTAATCCCAGCACTTTGGGAGGCCGAGACGGGCGGATCACGAGGTCAGGAGGTCAAGACCGTCCTGGCTAACATGGTGAAACCCGTCTCTACTAAAAATACAAAAAATTAGTGGTGGCGGGCGCCTGTAGTCCCAGCTACTCAGGAGGCTGAGGCAGGAGAATGGTGTGAACCCGGAAGGAGGAGCTTGCAGTGAGCCGAGATCGCGCCACTGCACTCCAGCCTAGGTGACAGTACAAGACTCCGTCTCAAAATAAAAAAAAAAAAATTCACAAAATGAGAAAGCATGGTTAATACAGTGGGCATTTCTACAAGGAGCTGCTCAATTGCTCTCTAGAGGGGGCGTGCCAGTTTCCACACCCACGGAGTGTGTATAAGAGACCTAATCACGTCACTTCTCTTGTTATTACCAGATTTGAAATGTTTTGCCGGTCTGAAGGGTGTGAAATGCTATCTCACTGTTGTTTAATTTACATTTTCCTTATTTTTTGGTGAAGCTGGGCACCATTTCATTCACTGGTTGTTCCAGTTTCCTTTTCTCTGAATGGCTTGTTCTTAGCCTTTTTCCATTTGGGAACGCGGGGCAGGGGGAGTGTTTGTCTTTTTGTTAATAACATGTAGACGTTGGTACTAATATTGGCTCCGTTGACTGCCTTGCAAATATCCTCTCCCGGTGTGCGGTTTTTAGTCAACATTTTAATGGTGTCTTTGATGATACAAAAGTTTTAAATTGGCCGGGCGCGGTGGCTCAAGCCTGTAATCCCAGCACTTTGGGAGGCCGAGACGGGCGGATCACGAGGTCAGGATATCGAGACCATCCTGGCCAACACGGTGAAACCCCGACTCTACTAAAAAGTACAAAAAACTAGCCGGGCGAGGTGGCGGGCGCCTGTAGTCCCAGCTACTCGGGAGGCTGAGGCAGGAGAATGGCGTAAACCCGGGAGGCGGAGCTTGCAGTGAGCTGAGAGCCGGCCACTGCACTCCAGCCCGGGGGACAGAGCGAGACTCCGTCTCAAAAAAAAAAAACACAGTTTTAAATTTTAATGTAATAATATGTATCACTCTTTTCTTTTATAGTTTATGTTTTTGTGTTAATGGTTTATGTTTTAAAGGCATCAGGATTCTCTCCCATATAAAATAAAGTCTTGGTTATTTTAAATGATTTGACCGTCAAGCCTAGGCTATTCATTCAGTCTCCTTTAAAAACTTGCAGTCTGGTGGGCAATTTGGCACCATCTATTTAAAAATCAATACTTGCAGGAATTTATTCTACAGAAATACTCATAGGAGTCCTCCAAAAATATATGCACAGGATTTTGAAATACAGCATCAATTGTAATAGCAAAGATCCAGAAATAACCTAAAAGTATATCAATGGCAGGCTAGTTAAATGAATGATGGTATAGCCACATAATGCAATTCTCTACAGCTATTGAAAAGAATAATTGTGGACCTGGGTGTGCTCATAGGGAAAGTTCTCCAAGATATATTGGTAAGAAGGAAGAATAATGATAAAGAAACAAGGATTCAAGCAATATAGTATGCTACCATTTATGTCTAAAAGGCAGGGGAAGAGCTTCTCTATGTATATGCATGTAACATTTCAGAAATAAAACTGCTGAGGATGGTGACTTCTGAGGAGGGGACTGGGGCTTGCGAGTGGAGGGAAACCTATTTTTCACTGCCAGCCTCTTATGTTGTTTTCATTGTTACTTCCATTGCAGTAAACAAAGAAGAATTGCTGTGGATGGTCACATTTTCCGTGCACTGCTATTTGTTTTGGCATTTGGAATATTCTGAGGTGAAGAGGGCCTTTTGTTCCAATAGCTATGAAGAAATTGAATTATTAGAAATGGAGCAGGAGGTTTCATTACATGTGCTGCATAGCCCCGCCTGGCTGATGAGATTTAGGCTTGCTTTGTCTGGAGACTGAGGGCAGAGTGGGAGCAGGGGGCATGGGTGGGTTGTCTGTGGGACAGGAGTGGGGTGGGATGAGGTGGGGGCAGGGGAAAGTGGATGGAAGGTGGGACGGTCTGAGCCAGAGGATCAGCCTGGGCTTCTGTAGCCCCAGGACCAACTGTGTGAGGTCTAGGTCACCCCTAGGCACTCACTGTCCTCACACTGCCTGGCTGCAGGGTTGGAAGGACCTCTGCACCCTCTCCTGAGTAGAGGATGAGAATCCCAATCTCAAAGGTTCTGGCAGGTGATTCTCCCCAGAGGAAAAAAAGCCATGCTCCTCCTGGGAAAATGTTCATCCAATAAATGAGAAATAAAGGCACCCTGAGTTTACCCTGGTTTAAAGAAGAGAAAGGGATCGGGTCAGCATCCATGGAGCAAAGACAAGATGTGCCGCCAGGGTTAAGTCCAGCTGCCTTTCTCAGGGCGGTACAGTATGGCCACTTAGGGAGTCCGGCTGTCTTTAGTTCAAGACACAGCTATGTTAGTTGCACCTTTGACAAGTTATTTGACATCTCTGTGCCTTAGTTTTCTCATCTAGAAAACAGGAAAATAATTAAACTTGCCTCCCCTGGCACATGGCAAGTGCTTACAAAGTGTTAATTGTTCTTATTCTTTATTTCTCACTTTTGTAAGTTTAGTGCAGCTAGGACCTAGGACAGTGATATGGTCAGTGCATGAAGATTCGAACTGCGTCTAAGGTGGACACACATTCACCAAACTCTCAAGCCTGATGAATGAATTGTAACCTAACTTGTTAATTTACACTGGCCTGAACACCTAGGTAAACCCATCAACACTTTCCTCCCTTTTCCTCACGTGGGAGCCGAGACTGTCCTCAGAGGCTCTTTGCGGGATGGGAGCACTTCTGTGCCTTATTTACTTCGCCGGCTGTTCCTGCTGTTTGACTGTAAGCCCCTTGGGGAAGACACTTTGGTAAACAGGAGGATCGCCATTCACGGTGGTCAGAAAAATATCTGTTGAATGAGTGATGGTCATCACAGTGCTCTCTGTCATAGCAAAACACTGGAAACAACCTAAGCGTCCAACAACAGGGATTTTTTATTAAATTGTGGTCTAGTCACCTCACAAAACTGAACAATCATTAAAAATGATCATTAAAATGATCGTGGTCAAGCTTGGTGGCTCGTGTCTGTAATCCCAGCACTTTGGGAAGCCGAGGAGGGAGGATTGCTTGAACCCAGGAGTTCAAGGCCAGCCTGGGGGACATGGCAAAACCTCACCTCTACAAAAGACACACACACAATATTAGCCGGGTGTGGTGGTGCATGCCTGTGGTCCCAGCTACTTGGGAGGCTGAGGCAGGAGGATCGCTTGAGCCCGGGAGGTGGAGGCTGCAGTGCACTGTGATGGCACCACTGCATGCACTCCAGGCTGGGCGACACAGCCTGCACCCTCCTCCCTGCCCCAGAAAACAATCATGTGGAAAGATAGAGAAATGCTTAGGATGTAATCTTAGAAAAAGAAAAATAATTGAAACAGACCTGATGTGGATTCATCTGTATGATATTTTAGGTAAAAAATGAGGTTCAGAAGAGGGTGTATAATATGCTACCATTTGTGTAAAACAGGGAGCAAAGAACGTAAGACTTCACTTGCAGATATAAGGATAAACTACTTCTGAATGAGACACAAGAGACTGAAAACATTGGTGGCCTCTGGGGAGGGGACCAAGAGGTGGAGAGCTGGGAAACATGTCCCTGACAATACTTTTGCACCTTCTGAATGTTCAACCATGTGAATGTGCTTCTGATTCAAAAATTAAATAATTTAAAACACTTCCTGATACATAGTAAAGTAAAATAAATATACTTTTTCCATATATTTCTCAATCCTAAGGCACATATTTTCCCCTCACATTGTAAGGTTTCTGATATTAAGATGTATCTCACCATCAATTGCCATTTTATTATTTTTTATCCTTATTTTACATTTTTAAGGACAGGGTCATACTCTGTCACCCAGGCTGGAGTGCAGTGGTGTGTCATAGCTCACTGCAGCCTTGAACTCTTGGGCTCAAGCAATCCTCCTGCTTCAGCCTCCTGGTAGCTAGGACTACAGGTGCACACCACAACACCTGCCTAATTTTTAAATTTTTTGTAGAAATGGGGTCTCGCTATGTTGCCCAGGCTGGTCTCAAACTCCTGGCCTCAAGTGATCCTCCTGCCTCAGCCTCCCAAAGTGCTAGGATGATAGGTATGAGCCTGGCCTCAATGGTCATTCATTTTTTTTTAAATAATTTCAATTTTTATTTCAGATTCAGGGAGTACATGTGCAGATTTGTTACCTGGGTATATTTTGTGATGCTGAGGTTTGGGGTACAATGGATCCTGTCACCCAGGTACTAAGCATAGTACCCAATAGTTTTTCAACCCTTGCCCTCCTCCCTCCCTCCCTAGTAGTCCCCGTGTCTACTGTTGCATCTTCATGTCCTTGAATACCCACTGTTTAGCTCCCACTTATAAGTGAGAACATGTGGTATCTGGTTTTCTGTTCCTGAGTTAATTTGCATAGGATAATGGCCTCTGGTTAAATCCATGTTGCTGCAAAGGATGATTTTGTTCTTTTTTATGGCTGCATAGTATTAATGGTCATTCTTATTAGATTCTTGCAGTGTTTTTTTCTCCTGAAAAACTTTTACTAAATAAATGTTGGATCTTAAAACTGATAGCATTTTACAATCAAGGAAATATAGCACATAAAAATGTGGGTGTGTGGAGAGGGACCGTACAATGAAAGCCATTGTGTGGTGGGATTACAGGGATCTTTCTTTATCAAAATAGTCTTTATTAGTATATTTATATCCTTTTCAATATTTTTTTTCTTTAAACATAGTTTTAAGTGCTTTCAGCAGATAATTGACGGTTTTGGAGGAGTTCCCTAGATAACCTGCAAAGCAATAACCCCATGAAAGTGACGACCTCCTCAGCTTAGTTTAGCTTAAATATAATTGGCAGAATAAAGCCCTGAGTCCTAAATTTAGCTGTAGTTCCAAGGAAAGACCCTTTGTCTTTGGATTTTTCATGAGAAATCCACCTTCTAGGAACAGATTGTGTAAAACTGAGAAAATACTTAGTCACCAGGAGGGTCTGTTCCAGCAATTGGTTCAGACCTCAAGTTTTGCTCTGAACCATTGCTGTGGTTCATAACACATGATGAGTTGGAAATGGTGATACAACTCAGAGCCTGCTGGCCAGACTGCCATAGTGGGGTAGCACACTGAGCATTGTAACCAAAGGGTGGCCTTGAAACCTTGCTGCTTCCAGAAGTTCAGACTAGTCCTGACAAATCTCTGTGGATAAAAGACTTCTAAATCAAATAAGTACGTTTAAGGACGATTGCAGGTGAGATTGGGGTAAGCACTTGGAGAGCGACAATGCAAACCTTCATATTAAAGGCACTGCAAAGTTCTGTGTGGCAAGTTTCATTGGATTCTGGTCCCTTTCTTCCTAACTAAACAAGTCCTAATTCTGTTTACCTTCTTCGGGGCAGCCAAGCTCCCCAGGACAAAAAGACCCCAGAACAAAGGAGTTTAAGAAAGAGCAGATGAAAACAATTCTGGCCCATAAGACAGAGAATAAACCTGCTGGGGAATTCTGAGAAAGATGTCTTCGCTCCTTAAAAAGACACTAACAAAAATTTTGCATTCAGTAGTGGCTGAGTAGCTCCCATGGGACTACAAACCTCCCACATGACAAAATTATGAAAAGCAACTATGAAAACCCTGAAGAGTGATCAAAAGTCATGGATATTGGAGGGGAGTCAATACTTGGAAGAAGGGAATAGCAATGAATTTTTTTTTGTGTGTAGTTTTTTTGCTGAGGGAAGCCCCTAGTCAGGGACATGTGGGGTAGATAAAACTAGGATATAAAGCTCACACTTGTACTGGCATGAAAAATCAGAGGACAGAGTTCTGGTGACTACACAGCTGGAAAGTGAGGAAGGAAATCCTGGAAAGGAGAAGGAGCCACAAATGAGTAGCCTCAAATTCTGTGTGTAGACTCTGCTCAAATCTCTGAACCCCACATGTGTGGGACAGACTCCAAGCTGCATGGCTAAGGCTAAATTATCTAAACTAAGATTTCAGCTCCCAGCTAGGTGCAGTGACTCACACCTGTAATCCAGGCACTTTGGGAGGCTGAGGCAGGAGGATTGCTTGAGACCAGGAGTTCTAGACCAGCCTGGGCAATGTAGCAAAACCTCATCTCTACAAAAATAAAAATAAAAAAATAAAATAAAGATTTCGGCTCCTATTCAGCAGAGGGAAGAGCATTTGCAGTTTGAGAGTTCAGCCAAGTTAACTGCTAGCTAAAACAAATAAGCACAAACAGTAATACTTTTTAGAAGACCGAAAGAAATCCAGAGTTCCTACACTGTACACTTGCAATATTCAGGAGACAGTTCAAAGATGCTTAACATTAGAAGAAGCAGGAAGGCCGGGCGTGGTGGCTCAAGCCTGTAATCCCAGCACTTTGGGAGGCCGAGACGGGCGGATCATGAGGTCAGGAGATCGAGACCATCCTGGCTAATATGGTGAAACCCCGTCTCTACTAAAAAAATACAAAAAACTAGCCGGGCGACGAGGTGGGCGCCTGTAGTCCCAGCTACTCGGGAGGCTGAGACAGGAGAATGGCGTGAACCCGGGAGGCAGAGCTTGCAGTGAGCTGAGATCCGGCCACTGCACTCCAGCCTGGGCGGCAGAGCAAGACTCCGTCTCAAAAAAAAAAAAAAAAAAAAAAAAGAAGAAGCAGGAAAATGTGACCCATACAAAAGAGAAAAAGGAATCAATGGAGAACAACCTTGAGATAACCCAGATATAAAAACTAACAGACAAAAATTTTAAAGCAGTTATTATAATCATTTTCAAGAATGTAAATGCAAATATGCTCACAATGAATGAAAAGATGGGAAATCTCAGCAGATAAAAACTGTAAAAAGACCTCAGTGGGAATTCTAGCACTGAAAAATACAACATCTGAAAGAAAAAAAACAAGCAATAACCCATTTTTTGCCTTTGGCCATCATCAGGATGTAATGTTTATTTTGCTACAGTCAACTTCTGGTCACAAGGATAGCCATACTGAGGACTAGGCCTACGTGCTGTGCCATCTATGGCAGAGCAAGAAGATAGAAGGAATCTGGGTCTTTAATCATGTCCCTGAGCCACTGGATTAATTAGAATTTCCCTGCTGCCAGACTTCTTGTATTGGGAGAAAAATAAAATATCCTTATTTAAGCAATTTCTGTTTGGATTTTATGTTACTAATATGAGAAAGAAAGTATGTTAGGGTTCAGAAAATGATACCCTAAAATATGCTGTTTTGGACTTCAAACTAAGAGTACCTGGGGAGCAGCAAATGCAGGGAAGGGTTTTCTCTGAAGTTCTCTACCTAAAGGTTCCTCTGAAAGATACTTAATTGCTGTGAATCCCTTCCCCACATATGTCACCTACTGGAGGAAATTGATGCATATTGCAAAAAGGAAGACTAGAGTTGACACCACACCCAGAGCTCAGGCAAAATTTGTCCCAGGCTATTTTCTGTTCTTTGGAACTATTCATCTCCCCTAAAAATCATTTATTCTTCTTCTAAAATTGCCTACATCCCCCTACTTCCTCTCCCCTATGAAGAGGGTATTTAAGCTTTAATCATCTTGCCCTTCTTTGAGTTTCAAGCTTTGTGTGACTCCCATTCATCTGCATGTTAATAAATTGGTATGCTTTTTCTCCTATTAGTCTGTCTACTGTCTATTTCAGACGAAATTATCAAACCTCAGAAATGTGGTAGGCCAGGCGCGGTGCTCACGCCTGTACTCTCAGCACTTTGGGAGGCTGAGTTGGGTGGATCATGAGGTCAAGAGATCGAGACTATCCTGGCTAACATGGTGAAACCCCATCTCTACTAAAAATACAAAATTTAGCTGGGCTTGGTGGCACGTGCCTGTAGTCGCAGCTACTTGGGAGGCTGAGGTAGAGGAATTGCTTGAACCTGGGAGGTGGAGGTTGCAGTGAGCCAAGATTGCACCAATGCACTCTAGCCTGGTGACAGAGCGAGACTCTGTCTCAAAAATAAATAAACAAATAAATGTGGGGGTAGCTTCTTAGAGCATCATAAGTGATAACAGAAGTAAAGAATTTGGCTTGATTTGTTTAACCTAAGGTTCGCCAAATGTATGTGACTACATGTTTTTGTTGTTGTTGTTGTTGTTGTTTTTCCTAAGACAGGTTCTTCCTATGTTACCCAGGCTGGTCTTGAACTCCCGGGCTCAAGGGATTCTCCTGCATTGGCCTCTCAAAGTGCTAGGACTACAGGTGTGAGCCACCATGCCTGGCTGACCACATCTTTTTAAAGTAACATCTATTGACATATCAAGCACACTTAGGAAAATCTTGTGTAGACCCTAGTTCCTACCTTAAAACTCTGCATCATTCAATTATATCACCTGTAGGATATTAAAGGCCCAGGCTATTTTGACCGTATAACAAGTGAGATACACAAACAACTGGTGACTAGAAGTCTGCTAGGAACCTACTGTTAGAAATTTTCATGTTTGCAAATTGCTGGAAACTCTTGGTACTCCAAGTGTGGTATGTGAACGGCAACATTTCAGCCCAAGCCCAGACCTACTGAATCTAAGATCTGCATTTCAGCAAGACTCCTAGGTGTTTCATATGCATGTTAGAGTTTGAGAAGGACTCTTGTAAGCTATAAACTGCAATAGAGATGTTAGCGGCACTGTTATTAATGAAAAAACTACTACTACTAATTTCTCAGCCTGCTATTTCAGAGACCTTCACAGAATCATCTCATTTGGCTTTCACAGCAATGCTGTCAGTTAGATTTTTTTTTTTTTTCAGACGGAGTTTCACTCTTGTTGCCCAGGCTGGAGTGCAGTGGCACAATCTTGGCTCACTGCAACCTCTGCCTCCTGAGTTCAAGTGATTCTCCTGCCTCAGCCTCCAAAGTAGCTGGGATTAGAGACGTGTGCCACCATGCCTGGCCAATTTCGTTTTGTTGTGTTTTTTTTGGTTTTTTTTTTTTTTTTTTTGAGACGGAGTTTCACTCTTGTTGCCTAGGCTGGAGTGCAATGGCACGATCTTGGCCCACTGCAACCTTCATCTCCCGGGTTCAAGCAATTCTTCTGCCTCAGCCTCCCAAGTAGCTGGGATTACAGGCATGAGCCACCATGCCCGGCTAATTTTTATATTTTTAGTAGAGATGGGGCTTTTCCATGTTGGTCAGGCTGGTCTCGAACTCCCAGCATTAGGTGATCCACCCATCTCAGCCTCCTAAAGTGCTGGGATTACAGGCGTGAGCTACTGAACCTGGCTAATTTTGTATTTTTTTAGTAGAGAAGGGGTTTCACCATGTTGGTCAGGCTGGTCTCGAACTCCTGACCTCTGCCTCCCAAAGTGCTGGGATTACAGGCATTCGATTTTTTTAAAGCCTCTGTTTATAGAAGAGGAAATAAGATTCAGCAAAGTAAAGTGACAGATTATATTGAGTTATGATTAGTCCCATAGTTGAGAAAGAAGTTGCAATTCATTGTCCAGGCACTATGTCATTGTTTTCAATGATGCAGGTATTTGATGCATTAAACTTGGAGACAAGCCCCTGCTATCCCTTTGAACATCCTTTTGCAGTCTCTACTTGGATCGTGCTCCTCTCTCAATGCCCAGGGCTGTCCTGTGCCCCAGAAGGAGAGAAATGATAATCCAGTTCACCCAAGCAGCCGCTCCTGTCTGTCTACTAATGGCCTAGAGAGGTCTCAGCCCCTGAGAGGGGCCTGAATCCAAGGCTCAGAGTTAGGTAGACCCAATGGCCACAATAACAAATTCCTGGTTGAGAAAGCTAGGCCCGTCCCTACAGCCTGCAAGGACTTTTAAAGTCCACTCCAGTTAAGATGGCACATTCTTTTCTTTTTCTTTTGTTTTGTTTTGTTTTTGTTTTTGTTTGAGACAGGGTCTTCCTCCATCGACTATACTGGAATGCAGTAGTGCGATCATAGTTCACTGCAACCTTGAACTCATGGGCTCAAGCGATCCTCTGCCTCAGCCTCCAGTGTAGCTGGGACTACAGGTGCACCCCACCACGCCCAGCTAATATTTTAAATTTTTTGTTGAGAAAGGGTCTCGCTATGTTGCCCAGGCTAGTCTCGAGCTCCTGGGTTCAGGCAATCCTCCCACCTCAGTCTCCCAGAACGTTGGGATTATAGGTGTGAGCCACCCACCCATCCTAGGATGGCCCAATCTAATCAATTAGGGAACCAAGACCAGGATGAGATTAGAATGTGATTGAAAAGAATTCATGATTAGTCAGAAAAGAACAGAAGCAATTAGTTTTTAAGAAATTTAAGTATTACTTAAAGGTTTATTTTTAAAAACAATTCATGATGCATTCTTTACTTGGCTATTTAATGGTTATTTAGCTGTTTAATAAAGGCTTGCAAGTTTGTTTGGTTTTTTTTTAAGGTGAGAAAACATGTTGCTTTCTAGCTCAGTAGCTACAACTTTAGCTCTATATTCAGACCATACGACCTCAGAATGGGAGCAGCATACCCTGACTGTAAGGAATCTAAGATGAGGACAGTGCTGAGGGCTGAGCTCACATGGTGAGAATACAGCCGAAAGACACATTAACTTCTTCCTGGTTCAGGTGAGCCAGTCTTGCACTTTAAATGTTGAACAAAATTCTCATGTGCAATGATAGAACCATTCTGAAAAGCAATTTGCTATTTATCAAGAATTCTGGCCAGGAGCAGTGACTCACATCTGTAATCCAAGCACTTTGGGAAGCTGAGGCGGGAGGATCACTTCAGGCCAGGAGTTCGAGACCAGCCTGGGCAAAATATCAAGCTCCAGTCTCTACCGAAAATTTTTTAAAAAATTAGTCAGGTGTGGTGATGCATTCCTGTAGTTCCAGCCACTTGGGAGGCTAAGGCAGGAGGATTGCTTCAGCTCAGGAATTTGAGGCTACAGTAAGCTTGATTGCACCACTGCACTCTAGTCTGTGATAGAACAAGACTCTGTCTTTAAAAAAAAAATTATCAAGAATTATAACAGTTGTGTCTTAGGTGAGACTCACTGTTTTCAATATTTCTTTGACTTAGTTATCCCATTTGTGGAAATATATTCTAAGGAAATAACCTAACTGTAAACAAAAGAGCTCACTGCAGCATTATTTTAACTATTCAAGCATTGTAAAGCTACATTGCAGAGTAAGGGAGTAGTAAAATGATCTACAGTGTATCCACCCAATGCTGTGTTGAGTAGCCATATTTTAAATGATGTTGACATTCATAGTATATTTGGTATTGAACTGGATTTCCCCTCTATTGCCTTTATTGATTGATTGATTGATTGATTTTTGAAGACAGAATCTTGCTCTGTTTCCCAGGCTGGAGTGCAGTGGCCCAATCTCGGCTCACTGCAACCTCTGCCTCCCAGGTTCAAGCAGTTCTCCTGCCTCACCCTCCCGAGTAGCTGGGACTACAGGCACACACCACCACGCTTGGCTAATTTTTTGTATTTTGGTAGAGATGGGGTTTCACCATGTTGCCCAGGCTGGTTTCGAACTCCTGAGCTCAGGTAATTCACCAGCCTTGGCCTCCAAAAGTGCTGGAATTACAGGCCTGAGCCACCATGCCCAGCCCTCTATTGCCTTTCTGTCCAACAGATGAAAATGGTTGAAACAAAGTTAAAAATGAAAATTGCAAGGCAAAGATTTTCTGTGAAGTACTAGCTGTAACATTTGGTCTAAGATATACCAGGAAGGGCCTACCTAGACATTACCATCTCTTCTATCCACTCAAATCTGAAGCCCAGACATGCTTCATGTCCTGCTCTTTCCACGAGGCTTCCCCTGAGTCCTCAGCCCTCCTTTCACAACTCCTACAGCACACTTCGGTCCTCGGATAGACTGTCTTGTGGAGTTGGTGTCTTCATTAAGTACCTGTCTCTTCCCTTGGGCTCCCTGACATGTGCCCGGGTTTTTTTTTTTTTTTTTTTTTTTTGAGACAGAATCTCGCTCTGTCACCCAGGCTGGAGTGCTGGGGCTGGATCTCAGCTCACTGCAAGCTCCGCCTCCCGGGTTTACGCCATTCTCCTGCCTCAGCCTCCCGAGTAGCTGGGACTACAGGCACCCGCCACCTTGCCCGGCTAGTTTTTTGTACTTTTTAGTAGAGACAGGGTTTCACCGTGTTAGCCAGGATGGTCTCGATCTCCTGACCTCATGATCTGCCTGTCTCGGCCTCCCAAAGTGCTGGGATTACAGGCTTGAGCCACCGCGCCCGGCCAGCCCGGGTTTTTTTTTGACCCCTTTTGCTATGCACACACACAGCCCAACCCCTGAACCCAATCGTTCACCAAGTCCTACCGATTCCGCTTCCTGCCTTCCTTACTCCATCCCCACCTCTCTCTCCCCTCCGTGAAGGTCTGTGTTCAGGGCTGCCTCATCTCTCCCTGTGTTACTGCAGCAATCAGTGCTGTCTCTGTTAGGCTGCTTTGGGCTGCAAGTTACAGAAAACTCAATGTGCAGTGGATTACACAACAAGACTATTTGTTTTATTGGGGAGAAAAAAACTCTTTCTAGAAAGCCCTCAGGATCTGCCAGCTAGAACTGGGTCATGCATCCATGCCTGAGCTGCAGGGGGGGCTGGGAAAACCCTCATTTGGCATTTTCCATCTCTACAGTGACAGTCTCTGCCTGGAGGAAGGAGAGAAGGCAAGGGGCAGTTTCTATTAGGATAGGGAGCTGACAGTTCTGCCTCACACTTCCTTACCTTGGGTCTCCCCACCCCTTTGCTTCATTCCTGACACTGCCACTATTCGTTCATTAATTTAACTAACCGTTCATTCATTGCATTAGTCAGCTTTGGCTAGGTCTTTTTGTGTTTTTGGAGACAGGGTCTTGCTCTGTCATCCAGGCTGAAGTAGTGATGCCATCATAGCTCACTGTAACCTAGAATTCCTGGGCTCAAGCAATCCTCCTGTCTCAGCCTCCCATGTAGCTAGGACTGCAGACTTGCACTACCTTGCCTGGCTAATTTAAAAAAAAACATTTTTTTATTTAGAGACAGGTCTCTCGCTATGTTGCCCAGGTTGGTTTCGAACTCCTGGCCTCAAGCGGTCCTCCCACCTCTGCCTCCCAAAATGCTGGGATTACAGGTGTGAGCCACCCCCTGGCTATGTTGTGGTAACAAACAATCTTGAACTGCCAGTAGCTTGGAATAACAAGTCTATATATTTGGCCATGGTATCAATTAAACCTTCACTGGCAACAGGAGGAAGAGAAAAAAAGACCTGTGCCAGCTCTGAAATGCTTCCACCTGAACTTGACATGCATCACTCCTGCTCGCATCTTACTGGTTAAAGCAAGTCACATAGCTACACCTAGCTTCAAAAGAACATAGAAGAGCAATCATCCTTTGTGCAGGAAGAACAGAAGTGACAGTTACCACACTCAACACATATTTATTAAGCATCTACTATGACATTGCTAAGCAGAGAAGCCTACCCCAGCAGCCCAGGAGTTCTAGGTTGCAGTGAGCTATGATGGCGTCACTGTACTCTAGCCTGGATGACAGAGAAAGAGCCTGTCTCCAAAAAAACAAAAAGATCCAGCCAAAGCTGACTAATGCAATGAATGAATGCTTAGTTACATGAATGAATGAATAGTGGCAGTATCAGGGATGAAGTGAGGGGGTTGGGAGACCCAAGATAAGGAAGTTTGAGACAGAACTGTTGGTTCCCTACCCTACTAGAAACGGCCCCTTTGCCTTCTCTCCTTGCTGGAGATGCATTGGTGAGCAAAACGAAGTATGTGTTCTGAAAGCCTTTTGTTCTGAAGGCCGGGCGCTGTGGCTCATGCCTATAATCCCAGCACTTTGGGAGGCCAAGGTGGATGGATCACAAGGTCAGGAGATCGAAACCATCCTGGTCAACATGGTGAAACCTTGGCTCTACTAAAAATACAAAAATTAGTTGGACTGGTGGTGTATGCCTGTAATCCTAGCTACTTGGGAGGCTGAGGCAGGAGAATCACTTGAACCGGGGAGTCAGAAGTTGCAGTGAGCTGGGATCGCACCACTGCACTCTAGCCTGGCGACAGAGAAAGACTCTGTCTGAAAAAAAAAAAAAAAAGCCTTTATAAACAAAGACAGAACAGTCTACCCCCTCCTTTGTACCCTCATGCTAACATATAGAGACTTCAGTTGTACCACCTCTTACATTTCTTTTTTTTTCTCTTTTGTTGAGACAGAGTCTTGCTCTGTCACCCAGCCTGGAGTGCAGTGGTGTGATCTCGGCTCACTGCAACCTCCTCCTCCCAGGTTCAAGCAATTCTCCTGCCTCAGCCTCCCAAGTGGCTAGGATTACAGGCATGTGCCACCACACCCAGCTAATTTTTGGATTTTTAGTAGAGACGGGGTTTCACCATATTGGCCAGGCTGGTCTCAAATTCCTGACCTCGTGATCTGCCCGTCTTGGCTTCCCAAAGTGCTGGTATTACAGGTGTGAGCCACCGCACCCAGCCTGCCTCTTACATTTCTATTGCATTAAAACAGCAACTTGCCTATCTACCTGAATAGATTATAAACCTTAAAGATGGTTATCTCTTCTTACGAACTATGCTTAGAATGGTGCCTAGCACTAGTAGACACTTAATAAATATTTGTCGAATGATGTATGAGAGAGGATGAACTCAGCTACAAGGAATAAGATGCCCAACTGTCATTGGCTTAAATAAGCATGGGTGGTGGTGGTATTTTTACAGAGCAAAAAGTCTAACACCCAATAACTGCTGGGGTTGGTTTCTCTGCTCAGCTATGTCACCCAGCACCCAGGCTCTTTCCAGCCTTACACCGTGATATTCTCAGCTTTTGGGCTTTCCTTCCTGTGACTGTGCCTCATGATCACAGGACTGCTGCCACAGCTCCAAATAACATACAGTATTCATATTTAAGGTGGGAGAAGCAGAAAGGACCACAGGGGGCTCTTCTCTTGGGACTGTCACTTTAGCAGGGAACAAAAGACTTCCCAGAAGCCACCCAGTAGCTCACATCTCACAGCCAAAGCATGATCACATGGCAGAACAAGGCCAGGAAAGAGAATATCTGGATTTCCAATCTCTGTGGTTGCAGATGGCAAGGAAGGGGCTGGGAATGGTTTGGGTAGCCAACCAAAAGCGTTCACCGCAAATCAGGAATATGTGCTTGATAAATATTTATTGGCGGAGGCTCAGATTTTTTTTTTCTTTTTTTTTTTTTTTTTTTGGTTTTTTGAGACGGGGTCTTGCTCTGTCACCCAGGCTGCAGTGCAGTGGCGCGATCTCAGCTCACTGCAAGCTCCGCCTCCCAGGTTCACACCATTCTGGCTCAACTTTCCAAGTAGCTGGGACTACAGGCGCCCGCCACCACGCCCGGCTAATTTTTTGTATTTTTAGTAGAGACGGGGTTTCACCGTGTTAGCCGGGATGGTCTCGATCTCCTGACCTCGTGATCCGCCTGTCTCGGCCTCCCAAAGTGCTGGGATTACAGGCGTGAGCCACCGCGCCCGGCCGGAGGCTCAGATTTTTATGGTCTGCTTCTTCCTTTATTTGTAATAGCATATAAAGAACTCATCATTGTAATGACTAACCACTATCGAACACGTTTTCTGTTCATCCTGAACTATGTGCTAAGCAAGTTATATGAATTTTCTCCTTCTGTCTTTGCAACCCTAGGACAGAGATAATATCAACCTCTGTTTTACATATGAAGAAATTGGATCTCAGAGTCGTTAAGCAACTTGTCCAACTTGTTCACTTACCAGCTAGTAAGTGATGAAACAGGGATGTAAACTCTCATGGTCTAAGTCCAGAGCCCATGTTCCTATCCTAGAATGTTAGTTAGATCTCAGGGGAGCCTAGAGAGTTCATCACACACAAACCCTTTACTTCCATGGTACTGAAGCTGAGGTCCAGAGATGGCTGGTGACCTGCTCCAAGTCACAGCACAAGCTTAAGTCAGAGCCAGGCCCAGAACCCACGAGTCCCAACACCAAGGCCATTGTTTAATTTTCTGCCACACTGGGCATCCTCTGTTTAGAAACTCCACATCAGTTCACTAATCTTTAAAAAGAAAAAATGCCAAATTTGGAATCCTGTGGACAATTTGGTTAAAAATAGAACTGTATTTGACTTAAGGTTTGGCAAATTAGAACAAGTTGTTTCCTTTTTTGTCAAAACCTGATGATAAGCTGGTTCCAACTCTTTTATTCATCTCAGTGGAAACTCCAGTGTGTATAATATTTTTTAGTTCTCAGGAAATAAAAGGAAGAATGTAAGGTCAGAGCCGGGATGTACCGAGATGACTTCCAACCCAAGCTCATGACCCAGAAATGCCTTATTAGTAACGTTTAATCATGTCCTGTGTAACACAAGCCTTGGGAAGTCTCTTGGAGGAGAAAGTGTGCAGGTTACACCACCTCCTAGCTGTGGGACCCCATGACTTGGCCCCTAGCGAAAATTAAGCAGCACTAATGGACGGAAACACATGGCATGAAGTGGGACTCTGTGAGAACAAGTTCCCTCTCCCCTGGTCTCTGCACCTTCCCTGTTGGGCCTCTCTGGGGCAGATATGCAGCCAGCATCCAGTGCAACAAGCAGTGCCGACCTTGCCCACACCCATCCTGTTTCAGAAGATCAAGTTCTTCTCAAAAGGACTCAGTCTTTTGGGGGGGGGAGGTTTGCTTAAATTGAAAAGTTGGCCAGGTTCAGTGGCTCACACCTGTAATCTCAGCACTTTGGGAGGCTGAGGTGGGCGGATCACCTGAGATCAAGAGTTCAAGACCAGCCTGGCCAACACGGCGAAACCTTGTCTCTACTAAAAGTACAAAAATTAGCTGGGCGTGGTCACATGCACCTATAATCCCAGCTACTCAGCAGGCTGAGACAGGAGAATCGCTTGAACCCAGGAGGCAGAGGTTGCAGTGAGCTGAGATCGCGCCACTGCACTGCAGCCTGGCCACCAGAGCAAGACTCCGTCTCAAAAAAAAAAAAAAAAAAAAAATTGAAAAGCAATTTTGGTGCAGCATTTAAGACACCTAAAGAATAAGGTTATAAAGCATGAGCCCGAGTCAAGCAGGGTTTGAATTCAGGCTCTGTCACTTCCTAACAATGTGTGTGGTTACACAACTTCCTTACTTCCTTTTGTCTCGATACAATAGACATAATAATAACAGCCTTCCTCAGAGGGTTGCTGGAGGAGTAGATGAGGTGCTGCATGCAGAGTCCCGAGAACTATGCTGTCGCCCAGGAAGTAAGTTTTGCAGGTTCACCAGAGCCTTGTCGGGTCCTTCAATCTGTTCTCCGCTGCATTTTTTTCTTTCTCCTTTACTTTTTTTTTTTTTAACCACCTCCCTCCCTCCCTCCCACAGCATTGTTCATCTGAGTGTTCAGTGTGGATTACACCAAACATTTTCTCTGCTTCTTTTAAGGGTGTGGACAATCAGGCAAGTGACTGCATGTGACAACAGAGAGAGGGCATGGCACACGGTGGCAGATGAGCCCGGGACTGGAGGCAGATCTGGGTTCCAGTTCCGGCTCTACCAGCAGCACCCATGTGTCCTTCTGTTCTCTGGGCTCAATTTCCTGTTGTAAAATTCAAAACTTGGAAGAGGTAAGTGGTTAGTCACTCCTGAGACATCCCAGATAATCACAGCCATCCAAAAGTTGGCTCGGGAGCCTTGAGTAACCAAGACTGGAGGAAGCAACAGTTTAGTAAAGGTTCAGAATCCTGTGATTAGAGCCCAAGAATGAAATACTCTTCTAAGATCTTCTCTCAGACCAAAAAGAGCTAATTAGGAAAGAATGGTGGCATTCTCTCGGGCAAACTGAAGGAGCCCCTGGGCTTCGCCCTCATACCTGCCTCCTCGACCCTCCTCTAGCCCACTTGGACACAATGCAACTTCCACCTTCTACTTTTTTCCAGATACTATGGTAAACCTGCTCTCAGATCCTTCTCCATACCCAGGAAAAAAATCGTTCTTCAACTTTACACTTTAATGAATATGCACTTACTATGTACCAGATACTCTTTGGCTGCTAGGGCAGAGTAGCAGGGACGTAGCCCCTGTCCCCGTGGGGTCAACATGCTGGTGGGGGCGTCAGAGGTAATAAAACAAGCAAGTAAGACACACAGTAGAGCAGGCAGAGCTGGCGGAGAGCTGGATCTAACTGGATTGGGGTTTTGCCAAGCGAGTACAGTCCAGCTTGGGGTGCAGAGGGGAGAGTATAGAAAAGGTAGGGACTAGAATAATTAACCCTGGAATTTAGGCTGGTAAAGGAGGGAGTAGGGATTGGAACGGGGGTGAGGTCAGTAGACTGTAGGGCCCTGAGGGGGCGATGGCTTCAAGGTAGGAGCCAGAAAGAGGTTTGACAGTGGCTTCTCTGGAGGGCTCAAGCTTGACCGTGAACCTGAGTGCTGAGCCCCAGAAGATCACTGGGGAGAGGAGGTCAAAGAACTAGGAGGCCAGGGCACCATCGGCGGGGCTGGTAGGTGGATGGTGAAACCAACATGCAGGGGGCAGGAGGAGCTGGAGAGAGGACATGAGATGGGAGCTAAAATCTGCAGGGAGTGCAGAAAGCAGAGACAGCAGTAAGCGCACGGAGGCTGGTCCTGAGTCTGGGATGGGGCAATGGAGTTCGAGAAGACATATTTAAGAGTACTATGTAATTTTACATGTGGGAAGAACCTTTTGTTTTCATAATTAGAACTACAGAAAGGGACAGAGCTGTTTATGTCACGAAAAGCAGGCCTGAGCATTAGAAGACTGAGAAACACCTGGCAGGATCTTGTTTCAACAGGGCTCAAAGCTATGGGCGAAAAGGATGGAGTTCGAGTTGTGCAATTGTGAGTGACTCGAAGCTGGGTGGGAAGGCGTCTAGTTTCTTATGCGTAAAGGACCTTCCTGTTGTCTCTGAAATCATACCAAGTAGATCACCACCATTTCAGCAGAGGCTCGAATTATATTGATAATGACAATTTATCAGTATCATATAACTAATGTAATTGATTGATAGGAGGAATTAAGAACATGGGATCTGGCCGGGCACGGTGGCTCACACCTGTAAGTCCAGCACTTTGGGAGGCCAAGGTGGGTGGATCACTTGAGTTCAAGAGTTCAAGATCGACCTGGGCAACATGGCCAGGCAACATGTAAAAATACAAAAATTAGCTGGGCGTGGTGGTGGATGCACCTGTAATCCCAGCTACTTGGGAGGCTGATATGGGAGAATCGTTTGAACCTGGGAGGCAGAGGGTGCAGTGAACCAACGACTGTACCACTGCACTCCAGCCTAGGTGACAGAGAAAGACCTTGTCAAAAAAAAAAAAAATCCAAAACCGTGGGATCTGTTTAAACCCTGGCTCTGCTCCCTGCTACTCGTTATCCTCATCTGTGCGCAGGGGTGATACCAGCCCCTACCCCTCTGTTTCTGAGAAGTAGATGAGCACATATGTGCACAGAGACCTGCCTGCAGTGTTGTGAGGGCTCGCAAAATGTTGGCTAGATATCCTAATCTTTCTCATGTTTGTTGGCAAACAAAAACAGGCTGAGATGGCCCTGTGCCATTGGTATTTCTGTGTGTGGAATAACAAGACAGTATAAAGCGGAAAAGCAGGTCCTTCCTTGACTAATTGCATTTCAGCAGCCGCTGGGAGGCAGTGTGGAGGGGCGGGGCGAGGAGTGAGACTGTGTGGGGAGTCAGGGGGCCTGGATTTCCTCCTCAGCCAATGAGGCCAAGGCCAAATCAGGATGTTCCTGAGCCCCTGTTTGCCCACCTGTAACGTGGGGATGACGGTTCCTGCCAGGTACCCACAAGGCTGTTGTGAGGACCGAATGAGGAAATGCTCCTTGAAGGTAAATGACAATGCCCCAGAAGAGCAGATGCAGCTCCCCACATGCTGAGCGCCCACCTACTGTGTGCTGGGCACAGGGGCAGAGCCACCCACCCCTCCCCGTAGCAGTGCCCAGAAGGCAGGACCAGCATCCAGAGAGTCAGAGTTGAGACAGAGTTTAAGGGCCTGCCAGGCATACCTCCCTTGCCAGGAATGGAAATAAAGGAAAATCTTGAGTTCTTTCAAGGGAAATTCCAGGCACCTAGCTAGTCCTGAGAGTAAATGAACATGATAAGCAAGAAGGTAATAATAGCTTTTTTAAGAAAATAGCCAAGGAAGTTAGTCACAAAATACTTAGTTCCCTATTGAAACTTAAGATAACATCTTAATGTACGTTTCTGAGTTGTTTTTCAGAAACCCGGGCCCCCATCAATGGAAAATGCCATCCACTAGCACGGAGACTTCAGCTGGGAGCCGAGGACTGAACTCAGACCACCATTCTTTGTTCAACATTTCTTCCTGAGGGGCCTGGAGGAAGTCACGCCCACAGGCCAGAGCTCAACATTCCTTTCTGCTGACCCCAGGTTTTTAGACAAAGCTTTGCCTCCTTAACCAATCACTAATCAGAGGGTCTTTGAATCCACCTATGACCTGCGGGCCCTGCTTCAAGATGTCCCACCCTTTTAGGTCATACCGATGCACAGCCTCCATGAATTGATTTATGACTTTGCCTGTAACCTCTGCCTCCCTGCCTTTAAATACCCTTACCTGTGAGCCACTGAGGAGTTCGGGACTTAAGCATGGGCATGACTCTCATTCCTTGGTGCCCTGCAGTAAATACCTCACTTTCTCTTGCTGCAAATCCCAATGTCAGTGCTTGGCTTTGCTGCACCCGGTGGGCAGACCCAAGTTTGGCAACAGAGTCTGTGGGAGAAAGTGCTGTCAGAGGAACATGCTTGAGCAGCCAGATTATAGAAGAAAGAAATGTCATTATGGTTAAGTCTGCGAGCAGATTTGAGGAGAAGGTAATGAGTGGCACCAGCATCTCCCCTTCTAGGGTGTTATCTGACAGATGTGTTATCTGACAAATGTGCTGCTCATGCCTTCTGCACCTGAAGTCAGGGATGCTCACACAGAATGGGTTGTAACTGCGTAAGGTCGGAAGCCCCCTCTACATCAACCAAATAGAGGATAAGTTGAATATGCAGATAATAAAGCAGAATAAGGAAAGGCTCTTTATGAACTGATACAGAAAGACTACCAATAAATACTAAGTTAAAAGAAAACACACAAAAAAACCTCAGTGCCAAACAGTACATATAGGATGCCATCTTTTATTATTATTTTTTTTTTTTGTCTAAAAAACGGCAAAGAATATCTATGAAATATACTCATCTATATAGGAACAGAATATTCTAAAGCTAGTTGCAAGAAACGAGTACCCTTAGTTTTCTCTAGGAAGGAAACTGGGAAATAGTAGGAGGAGGATTATCACGGTATATCCTTTTGTACCCTTTGGTTTTGCGACCATGTAAATGCAATATCTAAGAGAGAGAGAGGAAGGAGGAGGAGGAGAAAGAGGAGGTGGAAGAGGAAGGGAGAGAAAGAAACACTGCATGGGCTCTAGAATCAGATGGACTTGTGAATTCCAGCTCCACTACTTCCCAGCTGTGTGACCCTGCCCAAGCTACTGAGCCTCTCTGGGGCTCACTCTGTGCAGGAAAGGGGCATGACAATTACATAATGCCTCCAACCCTTGTGGACTGTTGGGAGATTGAGACTAATGAGTTTAAAGCTCTTAGCTGGAAATGGTTGCTATAGATGTTTAGTCAGCCCTGGCTTCCCACTCTCCAGACCGGCTTCCAAACTTCCTGGAGGGCACATGCAATTCATCTTTTTGTTTCTCATGCAATGCCCCAGGCACCAGCCCATGGCAGTCCTTATGCCTGCAGGATACCACATCAAAGCAGAGTTGGGGGAGGTGAGTATCTTGAGTCAAATGCGATACCAGCCCCCAGGCTTCCTCCCAGAGCAAAGCCCCCTGCAGACTAACTGCTGGGCTCTCTGGTAATAGGGTCCTGCTCTACTGAACCCCACATCCCTTCATCCTGGGCGGCACCTCCTTCCTCAGATGAAAATAGCAATTCTCAAACACAAGTGTGCATCTGAATTTCTGGTGCAGGGCCAATTCCTGGGCCCACCCCAGGACTTCGTTTTGCCCACTGAGTTCTCAAAGATGGAGCGCTTGCCACCTCTCGGGCAGTAGGTCCCACACCCTTTACAATCCACATCTCTCCCCACTTACACACTGGTTCCCAAACATGTCCAAATCTTTCCTCCCTCACTCTCCATGCTTCTGATTTTGCAGGTCTCTCCTTCAAGAATCTTCACACCATCCCCTACCATGCATTCATGCACATTTTCCCACTTGCCTATACAATGCCTACCTTGATAGAAGCAGCTCAATCATCTCCTCCTCCAGGACGCCCTCCGATGTGGGCTGCCCTGCAATGTGGGCTCCCGTCTGGCTGATTTTGTGTCTGTCATAGCCTCTTCATAGCTGCTTGAATTAGAATTATCCTTGATAACAATGAAAGCTTGGACTAGTGAGTGCATGAATGTGAGTGGTTTATTAACATTGGCCCTCATCTGCCTCACACCCACAAGAGGTAAGTGTTATTGTCCCTTTTCATAGAGAAAGAAGCTGAGTCTGAGGGATGTCAGAGGGTTTGCCCAGGGCATGGCACATAGAGGATGGGTTGGGATTTCTCTGCCTTTACCTGTTTTTTTGTTTGGTTGGTTGGTTTTGTGTGTGTATCAGAGGGTTTGCCCAGGGCATAGCACATAGGGGATGGGTTGGGATTTCTCTGCCTTTACCTGTTTTTTTGTTTGGTTGGTTGGTTTTGTGTGTGTATCAGAGGATTTGCCCAGGGCATAGCACATAGGGGATGGGTTGGGATTTCTCTGCCTTTACCTGTTTTTTTGTTTGGTTGGTTGGTTTTGTGTGTGTGTGTGTGTGTGTCTGTGTGTGTGTGTGTGTGTGTGTTACTGTGCCCACTTTTGAGACTAAACACTCTCTAGAGTGGCGGTCAGTTTATTTTTCTCTCTTTCAGGGCCAGGCAAAGTCTAATCCCTCAGTTAATACTAACTTGAATTCTCGAGATGGGGATGTTCATAAGAAGGTTGTCTGGCAGTGACTGGGGACGCTGAGCAGGGAGGATTGCTTGAGCCTAGGAGTTTGAGACCAGCCAAGGCAACATAGCAAGACCCTGTCTCTACAAAAAATATAGATGGGCATGGTGGCGAGCAGCTGCAGTCCTAGCTATTTGGCAGGCTGGGGCAAGAGGATCACTTGAGTCCAGGAGTTTGAGGCTACAGTGAGCCATGATTGCACCACTGCTCTCCTGCCTGGGTGACAGAGCAAGACCCTGATCAAAAAAAAAAAAAAAAAAAAAAAGGAAGAAAAGAAGGAAAGAAAAGGAAGGGAGGGAGGGAGGGAGGGAGGGAGTAAAGGGAAGAGAGAGAGAGAGAAAGAAAGAAAGAAAAAGAAAGGAAGGAAGAAAGAAAGAGAGAAAGAGAGAAAGGAAGAAAAAAGAGAAAAAGTAAGAGATGCCGGATAGAGACAATTCCTGAGGAGTCTATGTGGAGGTGGGGGTGGCTTGAAGGGACATGGGTGGGTGAGGAGCATCATCACCTGAGAGAAAAGATGGTGCAGTACAATCAGGACAGGACAGATGCCATTCTGACCCTGGGGCACTGATGGAATTAAGGGAATTTGTTGAAAATAGGGAGGCACAGGGCCAGGGGGAGCAAACACTATCTTTCCTTTTCTTCTAAGCATCTCAGGAAGTTCCTGTGAAAAGCCTACATGTCCACACCCCCATGTGCAGCTGCGCCCTGCTATCTATACACAAAGTTATGCATCGCAGAATCGACTGCAAAAGGCTGGAGCCCACTCAGTGACTATCAATAGGGAATGGGTTAAATTGACCACAAGATTTTCATATGACGATGGAACACTCTCCAGCCGAGAAAGGAGGAGGAAGTCCTCACTGCTCTGATATGGAATAGTCACCAAGATATATTTTAAGTAAAACAATGCAGCATGCATAACCAGGGAAATGAAAACTAACACCACAGTGAGTTACAATTTCACACAAAACTGTCTGCAAAATTAAAAAGCTGATAATTGCAGGTGTTGGTGAGGAAGTGGAGCCAGGGGAATGCTCAAACTACTAGCGGGTGTGTGAATGGTTATAACCACTTTTTAAAACTTTGGCATTATCTACTGAAGTTGACAATGTACTTTCCCAGTGACCTTGCAAATGCCCTAGAGAAGTTCTTACCCACCCCCCACCCCCCAACATTCCCCCCAACACACACCAGAAGAAACAATTAAGAACATTTGTACCAGCTCTGTTCCTAGAAGCCCAAAATTGAAAGCAATCCAATGTCCTAAAATAGTCCAGTGAGGCCAAGCACAGTGGCTCATGCCTGTAATCCCAGCAGGCATAAGCCACCCTTTGGGAGGCTGAGGCAGGAGGATTATTGAGGCTGAGAGTTCAAGGCCAACCTGGGCAACACAGTGAGACCTCGTCTCTATAAAAGAAGTTTTACAAATTAGCCAGGTGTGGTGGCTCATGCTTGTAGTCCCAGCTAATTGGGAGGCTGAGGTAGGAGAATCGTTTGAGCCCTGGAGGTTGAGGCTGCAGTGAGCCATGATTGCACCACTGTATTCCAGCCTGGGCAACAGAGTGAGACCCTGTCTCAAAAAATAAATTAGAAAACAATAATAATTATTATTAATAAACAAAATAGTCCAATGAAGATAATCATAGTATCTCCGTGCAATGGAATTCTATACAAGAGTGAAAATGAACTAACTCCAGACATGCATATCAGTACACTGAACTTCAGAACTATAATTATGGGTGAAATAAAAGCAAGCTGTAGAAAACTATTCTGTTCATAATCCAAAAAAGTGAGGCGGTATACCATATTAATGTGTTATATATATTTATGTCCGTTTTATCTGTTTATTACATTTATCCTATTTAGTATAAAAATATAGCATATTTATCGTAATCTATTATAAACAAGCAGTAGGATTATAAAGAGACAAAAAGGGCAGGATAAGCGTAAAGTTCATGGTAGTATTTAGGGGAAGAGGAGGTGGGGCTGGAGAGAGGTACATGGTTTCAAAAGCCCAGCTTCTTTGTCTAGAACAGGGCGTGGGTACCCATGCTGGCCTATTGTATTGTGAGTGTGTTTAAAATGTATATATATTCTATACTATTTTTGTATCTACTCGATATTTAATTTTAAAATTTTAAATGAGGCCTAGAACAGTATAAAAAGTATGCTACCATTTGTAGAGAGAAAGGGGACATGCACATCACTCGTGTGCATAAAGTGTCACTGGAAAGTTACACATGCAACTGGTGAAACTGGTTTCCTCTGGGGAGGAGAACTGGGAGGCTGGGGACAAGGAGGGACAATAAATCAATTGAACTTAAAAATCACAAAATTTAAAGAGAAGGAGACAGGGGAAGGAGGAAGAGAAGGGAGGGTGGAGGGGAGAGGCCAAGTCCTGGTCCCGGGAGGGACAGGGAGCAGAAAAAGGAGGACTGGCCAGGCTCTGGCTATCAAAACCTGTGTGTGTGCCACAGGCACGAGTGGAGCCAGAAGCCTGAGGGCCCGCCCAGGAAAGCCTGTGTCCTCCGCACACAACTCAGGCCTAGACCCAGAGGATGCTCTTTCTTGTACCTGAGGATGGGGCCGGCTTCAAACAGTTGCCCAGGTTGACCCTGGCTCTGCAGTCTTTTGTTTCCAGAGCTCTGCTTCCAAACGAGGCTCCCTTGGGTCTCTTTCCCTGGCCCTGCCTTCTTATCTCCAACCTTCACCCCACCTGTGATCCAAGCGATTCCTTTGAAGTTGCTTCAGAGTCTTCTGAGCCTTCATCCTTGATGACTGAAATGTGCGTCTGTGGCACCAAGGTCAGCCAGCAGCAAGTAGGCCCTTTTCATCTCCTTTTAAACCTTGTCCTCAAGGACTCAGTGTCCTTGCTGTATTGCCTTATCAAAACCTGCTCACACATCCTTTGTTCACACTGGGATACCAGTCACTTAAAGGAAAACAGGCCCACTCTAACCAGGGTCACTGCCATGTCCCCAAGGATCATGCCCTTGAGAGGTAAAGCATGAAGCACTAAGGGTAGAATTTTGGGCATCAGCCAGTAGACAAGGACACAATGGGTGCAATGCGCAGGGGTCCTTTCTAACACCTCAGGACACAGGCTGAGGTCTGTATTCAAAAATGGGTCCCTCAGGCCTGGCACAGTGGCTCACGCCTGTAATCCCAGCACTTTGGGAAGCCAAGGCCAGCAAATCCCTTGAGCCCAGGAGTTCGTGACCAGCCTGGGCAACATGGCAAAACCCCATCTCTACAAAAATTACCAAAATTAGTCTAGTTGGGCATGGTGGTGCACACACCTGTGGTCCCAGTTATTTGGGAGGCTGAGTGGGGAGAATCGCTTGAGCCCCAGGAGGCAGAGGTTGCAGTGAGCTGTGATCGAGCCACTGCACTCCAGCCTGGGCAACCGAGTGAGACCTTATCTCAAGAAAACAAAAACAGAAAATAAAAAAGCAACCGTCGAGCAGAAGTGGGTCCTCAGAGCCCGATGGCAGTGACGGGGAGGATGAGGTGGGAAAGGTTGTGTTGCTCTGAACTAAAAAGGACTGCCCAGTGTGACCCTATTTCCCAAACAGCCCATGCAGGGATCTGGGTGGCACCATAGTACGGAAGTGGGTGCTACGAGAAGCCCGGGCTGCACAGCCAGGTGCATTCATGCCCTGGCGTCCAGGACAGGATCAGCAGCAAATCCACTCCAGGGAGCTCTCCCCCGTCACTATCCTCTCAATCAAGATTCCCCAGTTGAAAAGCACCTTGGCAGTTCCTAACTGTCCCTCTAAAGCCAGAAAGTACTGTAAAGGAAAACAGAGGCCTTGCTGCACAGTGGAGCTTAATGGAAGTCACTCAACAAGCGGATCTGGAGCAAACGCCACAGGCCGGCAGTACTGTGTGTTGGCACAGATGTGGAGGAACTACACTCTGATATGGCTTGGATATGTGTCCCCACCTAAATCTCACGTTGAATTTTAATTCCCAGCGTTGGAGGAAGGGCCGGGTGGGAGGTGATTGGATCATGACTCAGATCTGGTTTTTTTTTTTTTTTTTTTTTGAGACAGAGTCTTGCTCTGTCACCCAGGCTGGGGTACAGGGGCGTGATCTCGGCTCACTGCAAGCTCCACCTCCTGAGTTCACGCCATTCCCCTGCCTCAGCCTCTGGAGTAGCTGGGACTACAGGTGCTCGCCACAGCACCTGGCTAATTTTTTGTATTTTTAGTAGAGATAGGGTTTCAACATATTAGCCAGGATGGTCTCGGTCTCCTGACCTCATGATCCGCCGCCTCGGCCTCCCAAAGTGCTGGGATTACAGGGGTGAGCCACCGCGCCCGGCCAGATCTGGTTGTTTTAAAGTGTGTAGCACCTCCCACTTTGCTCCCTTCCTCCTGCTCTGGCCATGTAAGATGTGCCTGCTTCGCCTTCCCCTTCGGCTATGATTCTACGTTTCCTGAGGCCTCCCCAGCCATGCTTCCTATATAGTCTGCAGAACCATGAGCCAATTAAACCTCTTTTTTTCTTTATATAAATTACCAAGTCTCAGGTATGTATTTATAGCTGGGAGAGATCAGACTAATACAGGTGGGGAGCTGTGCAAGATCAGATGAATACAGGTGGGAATGTAAACTGAACACCAAATGGGAAACTGGCAGAATCCACTAAAGCTAAACATATATCTGCCCCATGACCTAGTAATTCCATTCCTGGGACATACAAGCACTTATGTCCATCAAATGACATGTACAAGAATATTCACAGCAGTGTTATTTATAACAGCCCTAAACCAGAAATAACCCAGTGCCCATCAGTAGGAGAATGGATACACAAACTGCTGTGTGTTTGGATGATGGACTATTACTCAGCAACAACAAAAAGCAAACTATAGCTACATGCAAAACAGGGTGGAGCTCAGAGCTATATTGTTAAATGAAAGAAGCCAGACACAAAAGAGCACAAGCTGTGTGATTCCATTAATCTGAAGTTCAAGAACAAGCAACACTAACTCACGGCAATGCAAGTCTGGATGGTAGTTACACTTGCAGAGGGGGTCCTGACTGGGCGGGGCCATGAGGAACCTTCTGGGGCACTGGAAACATTCTGTATTTTGGTCTGGGTCCCAGTTTCATGGGTGGGTATACATACAAACACTCATAGAGATTAAACTTAAGATTTCTGTGCCAGAGTTACTGTATGTAAAACTATGTCTAAAACATGCAAATACTCAAAGTTCCAGCTCTGTTCCTCCTGCTCCCGACCTGACTACTCCAGTAACTGGTCCTGCCCTCGGAAGCATGTTGTATCTGCTGTGGAGTGATCTTCGTTCCTGAATGCTGATGGCTGTACCCGAAAGCAGAGGTGGGAACTTCTCAATCAAGAGGAGAATTATATGGCCATACGGTAGCTTCCTCACTCATTAGGTGTTTGTACATGGGGCAGAATTTGGTCTAGGACTGAATTCCATGGAAATTGACCCAAGAGAGCAAAGTTGTCAGGATGAAGATACGTAGCTCCCATCTAATTTCAAATGCTATGGAGACTAGCGATATTTTAACAAAACAGAAAAACAAACAGGCAATGCTTGGTTTAGGCCAGTCCACAATCCACAGCAAGCGAGAAAAAGCCCGACTTAGGCTGAGGAGGCGTGGGGAGGACTTGCATTCCAGTTGCACCATGAACTTCCACAGTCATGTCAGAGAGCTAACAGACTTCTCAACTACTCAGTACAAGAAACTAAAATACATGCTCTACCTAGAAAAACAAGAGACCATAAGGAATTACATTAAAATGGTAATTTCTGCGTGGTCAGAATAAGGGTAGTTCTTAATGTCTCCTTTGCACTTAAAAATTTTCCCACATTACGTACAAAAATCCCCACAAATTTTATAATCTTTCATGACCAGCTTAGATAAAATCTCTTTCAGGTGTCACCCAGGACTGTGAAGCTGGAGGGAAGGGGTCTACCCCTGGGTCCTTACCTGACACTCCCTGCCCATGAGGAACCATCAAAGTCGCATCCCCAGTATGGCTTCTGCATCCCCCAAAGGGACGAATACCAGGCAAAAGGAAGAGGAAGGGATTGAGACACGGCTTCAGGAGTTCAACTGAATCCACCCTCTTCCAACCAGCCTTACGGGTGTCAAGCAAAGGACACAAAATGATCTCGGAAACAGCACCACAGCCCTTCTGAAATTTGGGGACAACTAGCTTTTTTGACGCTGTGTAGCCTGTGATGGGGGTAGAGCTCAGTAATAGAGTGTTTGACTGCGTGTAGCCCGTGAGTTCTGGCCTTATTATTAAAGTTGAAGAGAATATGTATGTATACGTACACACACACACACACACACACACACACGTTTTTTCTTTCTATCCCCGATTACCTTCTGCCACCCTCGAAGGGAAAGGGCAGACAGAAGGTCACCCCAGGTGCCAGTGAAATGGGAAAAGTTCCCTTATCCCCCTCGCTGGGCATGCCATGGGGTTGTGGCTCACTTCTTTGGTGCCCCATAGCTCAAACCCCTAGCGGGAGCATGCAGACAGGCAGGTCATGGGGAGCGTGGGCTCCGACCCCACTGCTGCGTCTAAGGTTTGAGTGTTTACAGCTCCGGAAGCCCCAGTGGGTGTGTGTTACAGTGTGCTCTTCCAGTTTAGCCACCCGCAGACAGCTTGTGTTAATCAGCTCAATTAGACCCTCTGCCTTATCACAAGGACAGAGGGCTTTCTGTATCCTGGGTTCTTGCCTTGGTGTACCAGAAAAATAGGATCACCTGTGGGCTTGCTTGGATGATGGGTGCAAGGTTTTATTGAGTGGAGGTAGCTCTAATGAGGTGAATGGGGAGGCCAGAGGGAGGATGGAGTGGGAAAGTGGTCTTCCCCTGGAACTGGGCTGCCCGGCAGCTGGACTCCGACCGCCCCCCCCCCCCCGCCCCTCCGCCAAATTCCACGTCTTCGTGCCGTGGATATCCTGTCCGCATCTGCTGGTGCCTTTCGGTGTGTTCTTCCGCTCCCGTGACCTCCAGCCGCCTGTGTGTGTGCCCGATAGGGTCTCGCGGTTTTTATAGGCCCAGGGTCGGGGGCGTGGCGGGTCAGAGTGGTCTTGGAAAATGCAACATTTGGGCTCAAAAACAAGAGTGCCTGTCCTCACCTAGGTCCGTGGGCCAGGCCTGAATGTCGCGCCCTCACCAGGGGCCCGGCCCTTCTCTCCCCAGCACTTCCCTGCCGCTCTCCCCTATCACCAGGGCGGAGCCAACACTCCCCTCCAGCTCTAGCCCAGCACGTAACTCCCTGGCCCTTCTTCCTCACCACAGGGTAAGAAACTTCTGCCCCACCTTTTGGAGAAACCACTTCCCTCCTCCAAAGACCTCCTTCCCTCATCCCAGCTTCAGTAGAGGCCAGATGGCTGCAGCCAGCAGGACCAGAAACCTGCACACTTACTGCCCTACTGCAGACACTGTGGGAGGCCTGCAGACTCCGGGTAGTCAAGGCCCACACCCTCCATCTCTCCTTCAGCACTGCTGCGATCTTGGCAGTCTTGCCACTAGCCCCTGCTCTTCTCTCAAAGTGAAGCTCAGAGCCTAGCCAGGTCAGGAGAGCCCATCTGACACACCGGCACATTCACACTCAGGTGCTAATGGCATCTAATACATTAATGGAAGCAGCCAAGCTGCCCAGGGATTTTGGCAAATGCTTTCAATGATTTTTTTTTTTAACTTGTTAGGAGAATGGGATTCTCTATTCTGAAAGTCAGAGTGTCTCCAACACACGTCCCAATATCACAGTATCATTTTAGACTTGAGTTCATGAATTTCAATTCCAACACTGATAAAATTCATTAAGGACACTTTTGCCTACTTTGAGTAATATGTAAGTCTGTGGAGAGCAGAAAGGGCTGGGTGGGTGCTGAGTTCTGGTCCAGCCCTGTCTTTTCCTGCTTTGTGATGCTGAGCACATCTGACCTGCCTCTCCCTTCCATCTGTGGCATGAGGGCTTGACATTCCCTGTGAGGCCCTCCCTGGAGAACAGACCCTTCAAAAGTGCTGTCTCTCCCTCTCCCCAATCCCAGACTTTAAATGTAAGGGGCTTTCCTCAGGTCTGTCCTTCGCCTTCCTTGCTGACCTTGGCCATTCTTCTAACTGCCCAGGTGGTCTCCAGTGTGCCCACATTTCTTTCATCTGCTCCCATCTTTCTCTTGAACTCTGGGCTCAACTCCCATCTGCTTGCTGGAGGTTTTTCTTAGATGTCCCATAGACAACACAAACTCATCAAAAAACTATACTTTCTCCTCCCTTCAAAACCCACAGTGATCCCTCCAGCAGCCACCCAGTATCCTGTCTTAACACTCCTGCTTTTTAACTTTGAGTTTAGTTAGTTGCCAAGCTCCGGTCAAGTCTCTGCCCTGTTCAAATCTTTCAATGAATGCTGCTACCTGCCATATATGAATGGCACCCACCTTGCCCTGTCTTCGGGATCCTTTATTACATGAGTCTCAGAGAGGCCCAGGGTCACACAGTGAGGGACAGTGACAGGGCTTTTAAGCCCAATATACTGCTCGCCACCTCGGCGGCTTCCAGTCACATGGGAGGTCAGCTAGTCACTGGAGCTGGAATATGCACAATCTCTCTCTGAGCCATGACTTTGCCTCTGCTTCTTAGCCTCGCGTGCTAAAATCCTACCCATCTGGCCACTTTTATTTCTAAAATGTTTTATAGAATGAGCTTGTAATTTCACCCTATTTTGTAAATATTTTGCGAATGTCTTTTTAATTCAACTTACAATTCATAAAGTCTTTCTTAACCCCATTTGTCAAGGCTTGAATTAACTGCTGCTTCTGAAAGCTTTCCCCAACCAAACATGTCTCTCCTAAACGCTTCCACATGTCTGAGACTCTCACACTGGTCTTATGCGGAGTTATGTGAGACGTATCTTATAAATCAGGTTGTGAGTGTCTTGAGACCAGGGCTGTGTGTCTTTGCAGCCCCAACACATAATACAAGGATTATCAGCACATTGGCCGTACTTTGTTAGGCCAAAACGAGAACTTCGACACTTTTTTGACTTCAGTGACAAGGCTGTCAAAGGCCCCATGGAGGAAGTGATCAAGAGACCCCTGAGTCCTCAGCCACACCACTGAGACAAGCATAGGAGCCAGGTAGGACCAGAATGGGATAGGAGTAGGGACAGGGGAAAAGCTATTCTATGCCCAGCAACTAAGTAGTTTGTCTCTGGGAACTCCCCTCTGCTTCTGCTTTTCAGGACATTCCCACCCAGAAATGCCAAAGCCACAGCCACTGAGAGAGGAACACGATACAGAATAGGCCAGTGGAGTCTTGAAATGCTGTGGAGTCCATAAAGAAAGCCTTGGTCAGATCCTTGTCCCAGAATTCTGCCACAATTTCTTAGCTGGCTGACCTTGGTCTTTTCATTTTGCTGGTCTGTTTCCTTGTCTTTAAAATGAAGACCAGGTAGGCTCAAGGATGCCTTCCAGCTTTAAGAGGAGTGAGACCTATATTCTGTGTATGTGCCCCAGCTACCCATCTATAGAATTAAAACAGCAGCAATGAAACAGGAGGTGTGAGCATCCTAGAGTCTCGAGTTCAGCAAGCTTGTAAGTAGGTGCCAGGTGTGTGCAAAGAGTCACTCTCCTTCTGAATGAGGAGCAGAGGCTCCTAAAGGAACATGGCCTCAGGGAAGGCGAGGCATGGGAAGGTAGGACAGACCTTCCAATAGCTACCAGAAGGTGCCAGCGCTGTGCAGGAGGGAAGCAAAGTCAGAGAACATCTTCACACTGCTCCCAGGGGTCCAAGAGATAGACAGAGGCTGGGCATGGTGGCTCCCACTTGTAATCCTAGCACTTTGGGAGGCCAAGCCGGGAGGATTGCTTGGGTCCAGGAGTTTGAGACCAGTCTGGGCAACACAGTGAGACTCCATCTCTACTAAAAACAACAACAAACACAAAATAGCTGGGCATGGTGGCACCTGCCTGTAGTCCCAGCTACTGGGGAGGCTGAAGCAGGAGGATCTCTTGAGTCTAGGAAATTGAGGCTGCAAGTGAGCTATGATCATGCCACTGCACTCCAGCCTGGGCAACAGAGACCCTGTCTCAAAAAAAAATAAAATAAAAATAAAAAGATACAGCCCTCACTAGCTAGGAAACTGCAACAGCTAAACAACCCCATTCTTAATGGTCCTGGCCTGTTGAAGAGGTGGCTGTAGGGAACAGGAAGAGAAGGGTAGGGGGTAGGTCCCTACTGATTAAACACAACACAGCAACTACTGCCCATTAGAACATTTATTTCTCAGAGAGAAAATAAGTTTCAGACAGTCATATTATAGTAGGTAAAATTAACTTTTGTATTCTTTACAAGCATAGATTTTTCTCTGTTTATTACCTCTCTTATACCATCTGTTATAAACAATTCTAGAAAGCAAATAAAGTCACTTTCTACAATAAATAGAGCATCATGTGCTTCACAGCAGACGCGACAGAGACACATAGGCCCCATGCCACAGCAGGATCTGAGCCGTTTCCCGTTCTAAAAGAGCATTTTAAAAAATGAGACTCAGAGAGAGAGACTAAAAGATTCAGATACTGAAAAATAAAGAGAGACTAAGAGAAAGTGTTGGGGGGAAGAGATAGACATAGAAAGAGAGGGAGAAAGTCCCAAGATCTTACAACACAGGTTTAGACAAAGGTCACAGAGTCCACAGCTGACCAACTACCTGGGGAGAGGGGAAGCACTGGCTCCTTTAAATCAACGACACTGTGTGGCCACACAATGGAGGACTCCAATAATGGAAACTATAGGCCTGAATAATTTAGAACAGTATTTTACAATTATATACACCATGTCCTTCCCTAGCCATATGCTGTATTGTTTTTATTATTATACAAAATCCAAAACCCCATCCTTTTAAGTTATAGTGTTTTGTTGGTTCCCTTTTAAACTCTGGCTCATGTCCCAAATGTATAAGAAGTTGTGGTGGTTGGTTGGTTGTATTTTTAAAAAGTCAAGTGTGTAAAAATGGCAGTGATCTCCCCAGTGACTTTGTTTTGTCCAAAACTCCCCTATGAAAAATTTAAAACAATTAAAAAGAATATCAGGTTAAAAATCAACATGGCAGTCAGCGGCCTGCAACTGGCCCTGCAACTTTGGTGCTCAGGAGGTGAAAAGAAATGTCTAGAGAACAGACACTGAAGCCTCTGAAAGTTGTGTTGGTTTGTCAGTCAGCATTCCCCGTTCACAGTTTTTTTCCTTCCATTTTTGAGAAGGTGAAGGTGGGGAGGGGGTTGAAGAGAAAGAAGGAAGGAGGCAGAGAGTTTGAAATAAAAGTAATGCATTCCCTGAAGTTGGGAAGTGGGAGTAGCAGAGGCTAGGCAGGGCAGGGAAGAGCACAGGCCAGGAAGATGTTTGGTGGCAGGCGCCATGCCATCCGGGTGGTGGAGAGTGAAGCTTAAGACTGCAATTGCAGAAAAAGTCCATGAGGAGAGAAGAGAGGAAAAAAGGGGGAAGAGGGCAGACCCCGCTGATGGGCACAGCTCCATCCCAACCACCCTCGACGTCCACGTGGACAGATGGACACTCGCACACCCAGCCTGACAGGAGCCCACTCTGGAGGCTTGGACCACCTCGTGGCAGCAAAGGAAAACAAGAGGGGACCCGCCTTGATCCAGGGGGCACACTCGCAGAGCTGGGAAGTTGTGTGGACAGCAAAAGGGAAGGTCTGTGGGTGGGAGGTGATGTCCTGGGGGAGGGGGTCACAGGTTGTGGGCTGGCCTCTGTCTGGGCCCTGAGGAGCCTGGCAGAGACACCACCTGGCATAGCAGCTGGCCTCAAGGGGAATGAGACATTAAAGAAAAAGACCAGTGTGGTGACGGTTTCTGTCAGTTTGGCACAAGAGAAAAAGAAAAGGTGAGCAATGGGTGCAGAAGATGGGACAGGGAAGAGGTGTGAGAATGGGCGATAAGCGGGAGAGACAGTGAGCTTGGGGAGATTCCCCTTGGGACCCTGGCATATCCACAGCATCTCTGGGATCAGTGTCAGAACCTCACCCGCCCTGAGGTGTAGTTAGTGGGAGTAGGATGGAGGGGGCCAGGCAGCCCCTCAAGAAGGAGCCCAGGACCTCTTGCCATCTGGATAGGGTCCATCTCCTAAGTTGGGCCCAAGCCTCACAGCTCTACTTCTAACTGGTTCTTCAGTAAAAAATCCCCTGAAGGACCTTGGGTGGGAGTTTTTGGCACACAGCAGGCCTGCCAGGAGAACCATGCAATTGGTCAAAACTGGGGCCTTGCCCCTAGTGGGGAGGAAGCCCAGTCCCTGGCCTACCATGAAAGGGGGAAGCTGCCGGCCATACATCTGGCAGGGGCAGAAGAGGCTTCTCTGTGCCCCGCGGGACGGAGGCAGGGCAAGCAGATGCAGGCCCAGCCCCGCCCTCACAGGTAGCTGGAAGTGACGAAGGAGTGGGGCCCCCGGACTCTGCTCAGGTGGATCATCGCACGGTCATAGGCCACCTGCACTGACTTGCGGATGCTGGTCTTGCGGCCTTCCAGCATCTTGAGCTTGTCCACGGTGTCTTCCACACCCAAGGGCAGGACTTTGTCCCTTGGAAGCCACTGCCTGAAATGCAAGCACAGTAAGAGGCTGGGCAGTAGTGGGTCTCATAGGGGGCTCCTGTGGCCCCACTTGGCCAGGACCAGCAAAACCAGGTAGAGACTACGGGGCAGAGGGAAGTAAATTGGGAGACTCCATGCAGGAGGCCACCAAGAACCTAGCAGGTCAGTGCAGCAAGCAGGATATGCAGGAGTAGGGTGGGGGAATGGCATGAAATCAATTTTGCAGCTAGGTCCTTCTCTGGGCCCTCACTGTTTGGAGAGTTGTCAGGGTCCATAGGCTAAGAAAGGCCCACCTGCTGCCCTCTGGGGCCAGCTGAGCCACCCTGGAGGGCTCTGAGCCTCACCTTGCCTTGGAGAATTAGGGGGCAATGGCTAGCAAGTACAGCTGATGCCAGGAACTGATAAACTGATCTGTGGTGGGTCCTGCACACTGTGTGTGTGTTTTTAAAGCTTCCCAGGTGAATATAACATGTGGCTAAGAATACAGCCTTTGGAACAAGATCTTGTTTTTTATCTCAGTTCTGGCTACAGGGTCTGGACTTTCCGAGCCTCAACTTCCTCATCTGCAAAATGGATTATGAGGGGACTAATGAAGACTTAAATGAGGATTAAAAGAGATCAGATATATAAAGCAATCTGCATAAGTACATGGAGTAAGCACTCAATGGCAGCTACTATTATCACTATTTTTATTAGCTAGTTCTCCCTCCTCACTCTATAGAAGCTAAGGTGAAAGCACTCTCTTGCTGGTGCTAAGAGAAACCTTAAGTATTGTAAACCATAAATGAGCAAGTCTCCTGTAGTGGACACTCCACTGGCCAGAACCCCCCTCAGGATGGAAACATGCTTCCCAGAAGCTACTGGAAGTGTGGGAAGCCGACAGGTTCTCATCTGAGTCCCTCACTAGGAATCACCCTCCACCAAGGAAGCCTCTGGCCCAGGCCACACCCCTCCCTCGGGGCAGTGGCATTCAATTACCAGTTGGCACAGGGCAAAAAGGCACAGCCCCAATTCCTGACATCTCTATCTTGTTGAGCCACCCAGCTCCAGATGTGCCCAATGGATGAGGTGAGACAGCAAGTGGGCTGTATTGCAACTTCTACCCAGTGCTGCATCACTCCCACTCCACAGCTCTCCTCAATAAGCCTCCTGATGCAAGTCTCGACCTCAGAGTGTTTCCCAGGGAATCTGATCTGCAACACCCCTCAGTTACTATTAACATGGCAAGTACAGGTCTGTTGCTGGCAAGTAATGCCTTCCCCTTCACCTGGGTGGAGACCAGGGTAACTGCATCCATGGCCCCTCTGTGTACCTCACTAGCACAGACCCCTGGCGTGCCCCTCAGCCCCCTCACAGCAGCACCCACTAACCAGGTGCGCTTGTTGTCAAAGAAGAGGACAAGGAAGAGCTTCTCTCCAGCCTCTGCCTGTTTCTGCTCTCCCAGCTTCAGCACGTCCAGCGGGGGGACAGGGATGGGAACGCCATTGTGCAGGAGGCCCTCCCGGGGCATCTTGGGATCGATGATCTGGAGGCAGAATAGAAGATGGGCACTCAGTGAGGGAGGCCAGGGTGAGCAGCGCCCCTGCTGCAGGACCAACTGCTGAAGCACCTACACCAGGGGAGTATCAGGTCTGAGTGGGATATCTTTGATGTGCAGACCAGACAGGCAAACCCCTTCCTCCAATGTCCCTTAGGACAGAAGAGTAGAGGTCACTTTTTTTTTCCTGCCAATTTCCCTTTAGTACCTTTGCAATTCACTTCAAATGCTCGGGGGCCTTCCCTAGGTACCACAGCATGAAGGCTCTGCGTCGGGAAGGCCATCCAGTTGGTTCTAACAAGGTCTCTGGTTACCCACTACCTTTCTGTCTGACTACAATCCTTCCTGATACATGGACCAGATATATTTGTGACACCTCCATGGTAAGATCAAAGAGGAGGCTCAGTGTATAGCTAGAGAATGAGCTTGGAGGTTGATGGAGAGGGGGGATGATGTGGGTGGAAACAAGGGCCACTGGAAGCATTAATCCTTGAGGCAACAAGCTCCACAAGGGCAGCAGCTGGGCCCTTCTTCAGGTTTGCTTCTGGCATCCAGCCCCGCCTTGCCTGGCTCAGAGAAGGCAGGTGCTCAGCAAAATGCCTGGCAGCATCAACACAACAATCAAAATCCAGGTCTAGTGAGCACTTTCAAAGTTTCCGGAGCTCCTAATTATTCACACATCATCTCATTTCAATCTCTTGCTGAAGTTTGCTGACAAGTGTTAGCTGATAGAGGAAAACACCAAGCACAGAAGCAGGATGTAGCTGGCTAAAACCACACTGGGACTAAAACCAGACAAGGCTTGGGCCTCCACAGCCCACTGCCTCCTACGCAGCCCCTGCTTCCAGAGCAGACAGCTAATAGCTCTGGGAGCAAAGACTGGGAACTTACTGAGGAAGCAGCCTTCTCCAGAGACAGAGCAATCTTACTTCCCATATGCTGTCCCATTGGGCCCCTTCTCATAATAAACTGCTCTCATTATTTACCTTTGCATGTCTGCCAATTTCACGACATCCCTCTTAAGATAAGCAGCTGAAAGCAGTTGTTCTGGTTATGCGTTTACTCTAAGGAAGAACCACCTTACCCCACCCACCAGGTGTGTAATTTGATCAAAACTCTCTCTCCCAGCCTGTCTGTCCCTCCTGGGATTGAAGTAAAGAGTCCTAACAAGAACCACCATACAAGCCCGTGTAAGCTTCCTTGATTACCAAACAAGACAGTGAGGCTACTCTGATATGCTTCCTCTTGACTAAGGCATGCTGGTTCCTGCCTTGGAACCCAGGGTGCTTGCAGAGGGTAGATTGTGAAAAATTTCCTGAGGGCAAAAGCAAGGTGGATAAGTCTGCCATCTGAGGAGAGCTTTTGTGTCCCAAAATAATAAATGGTCCATTCATTCAATGAATACTATGCAAATGTAAAACAACATGGTAACAAAGCTTGTGATAAAACTTAACATAAGTGTACATACACTATTATTACAACTATAATATGAATATGTGAACAATAAATAGAAAGAACGATACAAAATGCTTGGAGTCAACACTAGAATGGTGGGGTTTGTGTTGTTTTTTTCCCCGTTTTTCCAAACTTCTATAATGCAGTATATTACTCTTACAAAAAAAAAAAAAAAAAAAAAAAGAAAAACTGTTTAAAAGACAAGGAAAAAAACAGACAAGAGCCAGAAAAAATTAAAAACTTTATATCCACTATCTATGGATGCAAATACATACTGAAGAATGCATAGGAAAAAGACTAGGAGAGCATACACCAAAATAAAAACACAGGTTGTGTTCAGGTGGTGGCTGAATTTTTTTAATCATGACAGAAAATGTATAATTAAGAGGGTAATTAAAAAAAAAAAGATGAATTTTAGACTAGTGTTTTTGCATTGTGAGGTATTCTGTTTGTTTTTTAAATCCAAACCTGCACAGCTTAATCACTTCTTTAATGACTGAGCTGGGAGTCCTGTAGTTTCACTGCTGGCAGGGCAGAGAGCCCTGTGAAGGCAGGCAGCCCCAGGCCCTAACTCTTCAGCTGCTAGATCAGTGTGAATTTTTCGGCCTGCTACTGCTAAGAAGGGTGTAGAGTAGGCAACATAGTTTCCAATATGGCTCCAACAAATTGTATTAATACAACCTCTTTGGACTATGATTTCCTTATCTGACCAAACAGGATCAGAATTCCTCCTCTCCTTATCTTAAAAGGCTGCTGTTAAAGTCACAGATATGAAGGGGCTGGGAGAAACCCAGAGTCCTGTATACATGTAAGAGGTTGGTGGGGTAGTTCCCAATCCTGGCTACAGATCATCTAGGATGTTTTCTAAAAAATATTGCTGCCTCAGTCTGGCCTCAGAGAGTCTAATTTGATAGTGCTTGGGTGGAGGTGACTTGATATGGGTATTGTTTTACAATTTTCCCCAGATTATTCTGACATGCCTCAAAGGTTTAGTTAGTATCAGTGGTATCTTCCAGAGCCAGATGGACACTACCTCCCCAACTGAGACAGAGTTCAGAAATAACAATCAAGGTGGCAAAAATTGAATTTTTAGCTGCTGCTACTATGAAAGAAATGAAAAGTTTAGTTACTGTTGGTGTGAGTATAAACCAAAATGAACTTCCGGCAACTTGGCAACTTGTATCAGAATTCTGCATAGACTTTGCCCCAAGAAGGGACTCCTAAGAATTCACTGTAAGGAAATAATCATGGATGTGCACAAGGGTAAAGCTACAATGATGTTTATTGCCAACTGTTTATCATAGTGAAAAATTCAAAACAATCTAAGTGACCAACTAGGGAATGGTTAAAATATGGTACATGCATACAGCTGAAGACGATGCAATCATTAAAAGTGATGTTGACAAAGAATGTTTAATGGCATAAGATGGGCATGTTCATGATATGCTGTTAAGTGAAAGGGAGGCTAAAAGCAGTATGGTCTCATATATATGCATATTTATACATTTTCTATAAAAGAGTAAGTGGATATACACCCCAAGTTATCCTTGAATAGACAGGACTGTGGATGATTTTGAACTCAGTAGCTCAGAACACAGGCTTTGACATCACACATTTTAAGCCCTGGGCTCAAATTCCAACCCTGTCATTTATTAGCTGAATGACCACAAATCATCAGTTTTCTTCCTTAGAAAATGGAATAAGTATTTACATACTTTCCTCAGTATTTCAAGGACTTAGCGTGACAAATATTTAATAAAACGTCTAAGCATTATCAGTAGCTTTAAAGATTCTCTAAAATGGGCCCTGTTACTTTTATGCATAAGGAAATAAATAAATGCTATTAAATGCTATTAAAACTCTAAGAACCCTGGCCTTCATCTGCATACTTTTAGCCTATTTTTAGTGCCCCAAGCTGGGAGCCTTGCTAGTTTGACCCACTCAGGCTGGGGCAAAACCCCCCTCCCTTCTACAGCTAAAGACACTCTGACTCCCACCATACTCTGCTGGCTTAATCCAATCAGATTAGCCCCCAAGGCAAGGCAGGGGAGGTAGGAGGGTGGCGTCTGGGGCAGACTCACCAAGGCAGGGTAGGAGGGGTAGCCTCGGCACTTGGCCCACACCAGCTCCAAGGGCTCCAGGTCTCCGCGGTCTTCAAAGGGCAGCAGGAGGCTTCTGCCTGGGGGGTGGGGGAGGGGAGGAGACAGCACCCAAAGGGGACTTGGAATGGTACCCAAAAGGCCTGCCTGTGGCCTCCATTTGACTGGGGCAACCCAGGAATGAGTCACAACATCCCCTCCACCCTTCCTTTTCCCTCTCCTTTCCTTAGAAGTTAGACTGGATCAGGGGTCAGCAAACTAGTTCTGTAAAGGGCCAAATAGTAAATATTTTAGCTTCTGTGGGCAACACGGCATCTGTTGTAATTACTCAACACTGCTGTTGTTATAGCATGAAAGGAGTCACATACACAATCTATAAATGAATAAGCATGGCTATGTCCCAATAAAACTTTATGTTTTGGACACTGAAATTTGAATTTCATGTAATTTTCACGTTATGAAATATCATTCTTCTTTTGATTTTCTTTTCAATCATTTCAAAACGTAAAAACCGTTCTTGGCCCATGGACCATACAAAAATAGGCAATAGGCCATAGTTTACTGACCTCTGAACTAGAACCCCTAAGATGGCTTTCCCTGGAAAAATGTAACTGCTTCATCCTCACAGCCTTAGGGAGAAGGGCCAAAATCCAGCTTGGGCAATGCCACATACTGCTCTCTGCACCTCCCTGAGTGGGGAGTCCTCATGATGGAGGCTTCATGGACAAAGATGCCAGGGAAGACATCCTGGTAAAATTACTTGCTAACTGAGCTCTTTTCTGACAGGGTCACACCTGGCCACCTAGGTCACCTGGATGCACAGCACTTAGCAGAGCTAAGCGGTCTGCAAGTCCTTCGCATGTCTTCTTTTGTCAGAACCTGATACTGGGTATCCCTGGGGCAGGCACTACATCTTTTCATCTTACTTTGCTCTGCACTCAATGCACTAGCACATGTGAATGAGTGCTTCACAGATGCTTCTGAACACACAGAAGAACCTCTCTTCCCCTCCCCCCATCTATACACTGGAATGGGCAGGTGACCACACTCAACCAAAGAAAAAAGTCCAAATCTAACAGAGTGGAAATTGTAATTTCTAAAGAAATATTACTACCTCACTTTTTAAAAAATTTTATTTATTTATTTTTTGTAGAGATAGGATCTCACTATGTTGCCCATGCTGGTCTCAAACTCCTGGCTTCAAGCAACCCTCCCACCTCGGCTTCCCAAAGTGCTAGGATTACAGGTGTGAGCTACTGTGCTTAACTCTACTTGTAATTTTAAAAAATGCACTAAAATTATAAGATACTATTTTGCACCTATTGAATCACTAGCAGTAACAATAAAAAGATAAAATCCAATACCAAAGAGGTAGACTGAATAGAAACTGGTGCAATCACATACTACTGATGCAACTGCAGACCAAACCCATCCTTATGGAATGTAATTTGGCAGTATGTCTGAAGAGCCATTTAAAAAATGTATGAACCACCTGTTCTAGTAAATTCCTTCTCTGAGAATTTATTCTAAGAAAAATAACTTTCAAGATGAATAAAAGGATTTTAAACAAAAATATGGGTTCACTACATTACATATAATGTTAAAAGCTGGAAACAACCCAAATGCCTAACAATAGAATGCTTAAGTAAATTATAATGCATTGTTAGATACATTGTTCCAATAACATGAGATATATAAAGATTATGTGTCAACATGAAGAAAGTACAAAAAAAATTGAAAACAGTAGAATACAAAAGTGCATGTGTTTGGATCAGCATTTTGTTAAAAATGTGCCTAAAATAAACAGAAGGCAACACAGAGAAATGAAGACAATCATGTTAACGGTGATGGAACTACGGGAGGTCAATATCCTTTGGCATCATTTTAATAAGCATGTGGTTTTAAAAGTAAGAATAAGATGTCACCACCAGAAGCACAAAGTGTGCCAATCCACTCCTGGCTTTGTGTGAGATGCTGTACAAATTCATCTTGACATGAGCCCGGCCTTTTGGGCACTGACAATTACAGAAAGCAATGAAACACACAGGCATGCATCCATCAACACACATACGAGAAAGAAACTGATGCTAAGGGAAAATAAAGTAGTTGGGTAAAGGAAAGAAGGAAGAGAAGCCCTGCAGCCTGTGTGTTAGATGGAAACTTCAAAGACAGGGCATCCAGGGAGCACACACCCCTGTAGAGCAGGGCTGGACAGAGGTGAGCTCAGAGAACAGCCTGCTCTGTACCTGTCCCACCTGAGCACCCACCCCAGGCCTCTCCCCCAGGTCCTGCCCTGCCCTTTATTCCCTTTGTCCAAGGAGACAAGGCCCATAAAACTACAGGGTTATGTATGTGCGAGATTCAGTGATACAGGCTATCACTGATAACGTTTGTGAATGGGGACAGGCAGTATCCATGATAATTACAAACATACACTTCCTTCAATTCAGTAATTCCACTTCTATGGATAGGCTCCCTATGGATATAAAATTATCTATGCATAAGGTTGCTCACTGCAACACTGGTTATGATAATAAATGAAAACAATCTAAAAGTCCACCTTTGGAGGACTGGCTAAGCAAATGATGGCATTCCTATATAATGGGACACTGGGAAGCCAATAAAAAGCACAGAAGGATTTCCAAGATATATTACTAGCTGGAAAAAAGGAATGGTTTAGAGGAACATGTGCATATTAGGCTTCTCTACTCACTCTTAATTATTCATGCAAGTTTTGACTTGTATACATATGGATTACCTCTGGAAAGATATAAAAGAAAATGCTAGCAGTTGATGTTCCAGGGAGGGGAGTGCTAGCTTTCATTATACACTCTTTTGTACTTTTTTGATTTTTATTACTATGGGCATGTATAACCTATTCAAATTTAAGATGCAATTAAAAGAAAAAAAAAAAAAAAAAAGAGTATGATTGGCCTGGGAGAGGGCCATCTCCCTGCCCAAGGGCCCAAGAGTTTGGGGGAGCTCAGGGACTGGCTGCCTGGTACAGAGCCCCAGCAGTGCAGCAGCCTGAAGAGCTGGCTCCTCAGAAGGCCTGGCCCCCTCAGCTCTGCCTGAACACTGCTCCTCACCTGAGCCATTGTAGTCAGAGTCTCCATTCACACCTTCCAGGAAGGGCACTCGAGACAGGGCTGGCTTCCCACGGCTGCGTTTGGGGGGCGTCAGACCACTGCACACAGAGCAGGGAGAGAGGGGTGAAATGAGCAATTTCAATGACTAAAACGCCCAATCCCCTTCTCCCTTCTCCCCTCTCTGACAGGAGTGGAGCTACAAAAACTCTTCAGGGAGGACAGTTCTCACCTTCCCCTAAAAACTCACACTAACCCATGTTTTTGACTGCAAAGTTCCCATGAGGTTTTGAGGAACCATTTCATCTACATGGAAGGACTGAACCTGGAAGGAGTTGCTCATTCCCTGCTCAGGAACCTTGGACTTCATCCAAAGGAAAGGTCACACCAGTCATCTGCCAATCCTTCCAGAGTCTAAGCAGCCTTGCCATGACAGGGGCCATCTTACATCTGCCCAGAATTCTTTGCTCTGGTTCACATTGCGTCTTCTTTAGAAACCAATTTATTTTTGAGATTCAAAAATTTTCCTCTTTGCCAAATTTTCTAAAGTGGACATGTCATACTTCCTTAATTAGAAAAGACATTTTTAAATTGGAAAAAAAATGCACTTCTCACTTCCAAATGGTTTATGTGTGAAGTTTTTCTTGGATAGAGAGAAGTGGATTTTTTAAAGTAAAAAGTGGGCTGGGTGTGGTGGCTCATGCCTGTAATCCCAGCACTTTGGGAGGCCGAGCTGGGCAGATCAGGAGGTCAGAAGATCAAGACCATCCTGGCCAACGTGCTGAAACCTAATCTCTACTAAAAATACAAAAATTAGCTGGCCGTGGTGGCACGTGCCTGTACTCCCAGCTACTTAGGAGGCTGAGGCAGGAGAATCACTTGAACCTGGAAGTTGGAGGTTCCAGTGACCCAAGATCGCGCCACTGTACTCCAGCCTGGCGACAGAGCGAGACTCCATCTCAAAAAAAAAAATTTTTTTTCATGGCTATTTCAAACAGGCAAAATATATATTACACAAAGACTAAAAAGTGATAAGCAAAAATTAGAATAGCAATACCAAAGCAATGTTGTAACTGAAGCCCACCCACACATCAGTATTTTCAAATTGTTCCCCATGCAGTTCTAATGTACACCACAGCTTCTGGGCAAAAATGATATGGCTAGGGCTTTTTTCCATCCAAACTTCAAAAAATATTACTCCTATATAACTTTAATTTTTTTTACTAATAAAATGCTTAAAGAATAGGTCATCAATCTGCAGAAAAGCAGAAATGCTTAAAGAAACCCCTGGTGGGATAAGCAGCAGCCAGGAGGAGGGACTGGTTGGAGAGTAGGGTACTCCTGTTTTACTGAATCAGAACTGACTTTATCAGGACTGTATGCTAAGAAAACCTTTGCTTAACCAAAACCCAGTGAATCATAATTTTTCAGTAACCAGTAGTTAAGTTGGTAGTTTTTATTGCTAGTCAAACTAGGAACTGTTTGGGAAAAAACAAAAAATACCCAGTTTACATTTAGGATTTAGTTCCCACTTACCCTACAGAAATCTGCCAACGTATTAGAGACACTGAGGCCTTGTACAAATGTAAAGTGCTAGTAATTTTATCAGGAAAGCCTCTCAAAGTTCACATCAAGATGAGAAAAAGAAAAACAAATCAAAGTTCACATCAAGAATCTGGGGAGACGGCCGGGCGCGGTGGCTCAAGCCTGTAATCCCAGCACTTTGGGAGGCCGAGACAGGCGGATCACGAGGTCAGGAGATCGAGACCATCCTGGCTAATACGGTGAAACCCTGTCTCTACTTAAAAATACAAAAAAAACTAGCCGGGCGACGAGGCGGGCGCCTGTAGTCCCAGCTACTCGGGAGGCTGAGGCAGGAGAATGGCGTAAACCCGGGAGGCGGAGCTTGCAGTGAGCTGAGATCCGGCCACTGCACTCCAGCCTGGGTGGCAGAGCGAGACTCCGTCTCAAAAAAAAAAAAAAAAAAAAAGAATCTGGGGAGACATCTTCAAATACAACAGAAGAGAGCACAGCAAAGTAGTTAAGAAATTAAACTCTCGGAGCCTATCTGGGTTCAAAACCCAGCTCTTGTTAACAGTTCTGTAACCTTCAGCAAGTTACTTAACTTCTCTGAGGCTTACACTCCCCATGTGTTGTTGTAAAGATTAATGAATGAACACACATAAAGCTCTCAGTACAGCACATACCATGCATTCAATAAATAGCAGCTGTAGTTGTTGTCATACGAAGGGTAGTAAATTTTAATGTCTTACTTAAAGTATTACAAACTGCTAATACTGTACTATAGAATGATGAGCTCTCAGAAGGATGAGCTCAATAAAATAGGATGCAACACCAACAATAGGTCTGTATGTTCCTGATTTGTAGAAAAAAGCACAACTGACTCAATCATGGCCTGCATTTCCGCCCTTTCTCCAAGTTACCCAGGCCTAAGGAGACAACCCAACCTACAATTATCTTATTTACTGATTTAACATCCATATCCATGAGAACAGACACCTTAGAAGATAATCTTCATGACAACAGGCACCTTAGTGCTTAGAACAGCACCTGGCACACAGTAGGTGTTCAGTTATCAATATTTGAATGAGTGACCTATAGAAAGCACGTGTAGCACCAACCTGCTCAGAAAATCGTCAGAAAAGATAAACCAAGGGGCAAGTGAAAAAGGAGGTGTGGGGGATGGGTTAGTGACCAGTTCTTTCAAGATTATTTCTAATTCTGGGATTACATGATTCTGGTCTAATAAATAAGGTTTTCCCTTATGTACTTATTACCACAGTATGGGGGGAAAAAGAAAAACAACGCTTGCAGTTGAAGCCCTTGAATCTCCAAATTTTAAACCCTAAAATATTAATACACACTTCCTCCAAGGAGCCCCAGATAAATCAAGGGCATTGCAGTGGAGTTCGCAGAAAGGCAAACACACCACCTGAATCAGCAGGCTAACCAGAGCCTGGCCTTGCTTGCTCTTATGGCTCATAGCTGAAAAGAATGCCCGTCATAGAAGAAGGGGCCAACACACACTCCACATTTAGTCAAAAGCTAAAAAAGGATAGTTTGATGGGTCCAATCCTACCCTGACCCCAACAAATTGGGCTTCCAGGTACCTTATCTTTGAAGGGAGTCAGGAACTTCAACCCAGGGCCAGGCCAGAAGCATCCTGTAAGATTATGAAATCTCTTTCTCGTTCCTGTGCCTGATAACTTTTTTCCATCTACTTTCCCTGTATCTCTGGAGGCTGCAATAGGAAGCTAGGGCAACTTTGAGGGTTGGCTGGGGGTAGGGGAATCGCAAAGAAACCACAGCAGGGAACCAGTCCAGGCCAACGAGTAGCTGGGGACCCCCTCAGCCCTACCAGTAGTCCCACAGCCCAGGCAGACTGAATGCCTAAAAGAACACATGCCCAGTCTGCCTTGGAAGCACTTCAAACACAAAGACATAGTCTTCTGGTGCTGCCCTGGGACCTTTCCTCCCCTACGCTGAACCTAAGATCCATTCAGCAGTCATGTGGTGGGGTCATGACATTAGCCTTCAGGACAAGTCACTTTTCCTTTGTGGCACAAAGGGTTTCTCATTTCGAAGAGTCCCCCCCAACCCTGGTGTCTTGCAGAACACAGAACACAGAACAGGGGCTCCATAAACTCTTGGGCCTGGAATAAACTTTAAGATTCTGGTCTGAGAAATCCTCCCTTCAGATAAAAGAATGGGAAGAAGTCCATCCCTTTTCAGCTCAAGGATAGTAGAAGAGCTTTGGGGCCTTTGTCTGAATAAAACAGGCCAGACACGGTGGCTCACACCTGTAATTCCAGCACTTTGGGAGGCTGTGGCAGGCAGATCACTTGAGGTCAGGAGTTCAAGACCAGCCTGGCCAACATGGTGAAACCTCATCTCTACTAAAAATACAAAAATTAGTTGGGCATGGTGGCATGTGCCTGTACTCCCAGCTATTCAGGAGGCCGAGGCAGGAGAACCACTTGAACCCAGGAGGCGGAGGTTGCGGTGAGCCAAGATCGAGCCACTCCACTCCAACCTGGGTGGCAGAGCAAGAGTCCGTCTCAAAAGAAAAAAAAAAGGCAATTCTAAATTTCCTACTTGGTCATTTCATATACCTACACCACACCTCTATAAAGAGGCTATGACACCCCAAAAGGCAAAGAGCAAAACCAAGTCTTTAACAGGCTGGGTTGTCTAAGTATGTGTGTAGGGGCAGCAGGGGACTTTGGCTCAAATGTTAATTTCACTGAGCAATACGAGATTTAGCTTTCCCTACACTCTAGAGTCCAAATTCAGTCCCACAAACCCTGTAAAGCATCAGCACTACTCTTCCTCTCTCAGATCAGACCTGAGAGTCAAGGGTCACCCTGTTTCCTAGGAACTCCCAGAGTTACAGATAAGAGGCCTCAGGAAATAGCAGGAGTGGGGGGAGAGAAAAAGGTAAGCAGGAAGAGGTTCAACCTGTAGCTGAATGGAGAGTAAAAGGAGGGGTGGCAGAGCTGCTGACAAAGCTTTGGGAAATGTGTTCTTACCTGCAAGCTTCAAATGCCAGTCCACCACTGAGACCCAAACTACATTCCGAGTCAGACCCGCTTTCGGTGTGTTTTCCAAAGCCGTTGGTCATGCCTGCCAAGGACACACACGGTGAGTCTGAGTGCAGAAATCCCCCTTCCCAACATATGCTACAGGGTGAGACAGCCACCTCAGGAGGGCTCAGTGAGGAGTGGAAAGGATGGCTATTCCTTTCCCTGTGAGAAATGGGTCTTGGGTGATAAAGAAGATATGATCAAGACAAAAGTCTGGGGGGAAATATTGCTGGCTAGGGCAAGGAGCAGACACTGCAATTTCCTTCCCATCCTTCTGCTTTTACTTTAAGGAAACCATAGCACACAGCTCACTCAGCTACTGTCATTTGGCTACACAGGGAGATACTAAGACTTCTCCCACCCTGGCTGGCTCACAAGTCCCTGGATTTGCTTCTAATTTCAAATCTCAATTATCAGGTAATCTTCTCTGCCTTTTTCAGGAGCCCACCCACCTTGCCTCTTCAGATAAACACTCACATAACCTATGCATCACATAGCTGGCAATAGCTAGTTTGATTCTTTGGGGGTCGTGTCAAGAGAGACTAGAGAAGGATAAGGGCCCTTTGTCAACCACACCCTGAGATACCTTGCAGGGCTAATCCAAATTGAGGATGGGGGTACTCTTCAGCAGAACTAAAGCAGCCCAGAACTTCCTGGGAGGGAGAGTCAGAACCTGGGGTTCTAGGCTGGGCTCTGAAACACAGGTTCCTTTTCTCTTTCTTTGAGGTCTCTTGACCCTCCTTTTGTGAAGTGAAGATAATACCTTACTTACTTACTATTCAGTATATATGAGAGAAGGTCTGTTTACAGTGGGGAGTCCTTCAGAGGCGAATGAAGGCTGTTTGGTCATCCCAGGTATGTGACCTTGAAGTGAAGGCTTCTACTCTCCGATCTATCCACATCTATTTTTCTATTTTTTGAGATAGGGTCTCACTGTTGCCCAGGCTGGAGTACAGTGGTGTGAACAAGGCTCACTGGGGCCTCAATAGCCTGGGTTCCAGTGATCCCCTGCCTCAACTTTCTGAGTAGCTGTGACCACAGGCATGCATCCTATGCCCAGGTAACTTTTTAACTTTGTAGAAACCAGGTCTTGCCATATTGCTCAGGCTGGTCTCGAGCTCCTGGGCTCAAGTAATCCTTCTGCCTCAGCCTCCCAAAGTGCTGGGATTACAGGCATGAGCCACTGTGCCTGGCCTTTATCTAATTGCCAACCACACTAAAAGTCCTATAATTCTAACAGCTGAGCCAAGAGGTGTGCAGAGATGGACCAGGCACCTGATTTGAAAGCTGTAAATTACAGACACCTTAACTAGAAAACTGTGAGGCAAGTCCCTTCTATAAGAGCAGGTGTCTGAGCCACAATGTCTATCCTGTGACCTGGCTCTGCCTCTAACATTATTACCACAATTTAAATCACTGAAGCCATCTGTGTCTTGGGTGCCTCACTTATGAAGGATCAACACCTCTTTTTGTGAGATTCAACTAAGGTTGTGTAGAAGTATTCCTGAGTGCCAGGCAACTGGGATGGTGAGAGAGAGACAGGATTCTAGCAGTATCTCCAAGCAACAGGCCCCCTCAGGTTGGATGGGCCTCATGTACAGAGCTACTTCCCAATAGCAGGATCTCTCATTCTTTTAATGCAGTGTTCTCAACACTGTATGGCTAAGCCTGATTCAGCTGAGAGGATGACAGTAACTGCTACCATCTACTGCTATATGCCAAGTGCTTTATAAAGGGTATTTCTAGTTCTTAGAACCCTGCAAGGTAGGTATCAGAAACCCCCTATTAGGAATAAGGAAACAGGCTGAGAAGTTAACTAATTTTCCTGTGGTTACACAGCCAGTAAGAAATTGGGGATTTGAGCGCAGGTATGCCTAACTCCAGGCCTTAGGCTCTTGCCTCTATATACCAACTTACTCCCCTGACACAGAAAAGTTTTGGCCAGATGAGATGGGAAGGTATTGTTGAAAACAAAATGTCAGGCAAGAGGACAGAAAAGCAAGTGCTGGCCACACAGTCCAAAGTCACCACATAAAAGTACATGAGGGACACAAAGAGCAAAAGCCAAGAGCAGCCCTCCCTGCCAAGAAAGTGGGTCTTCCCTAACCCACCAAGACCTAAGTACTCTGCCCGGCTTCAAAGTCCTTCACATTCAGTCCCATCTTACCCATCCAGTCTTGGCTCCTGATGCTCTGGGAAGCCCCTCTCTAAGCTGTCCCTCACAGAGATTCTGTCCTCCTCCTTGTTCCCACACACCCAGGCCTGAGGCCTTCATAACCATTCCTTGCCAGTCTGCCCTCATCCCACAGGGCCAGCTCAGGCCAACTCCTACAGCTCAAATTCCCTGAACACCTCTAGCAATGCTACCTCTCACCTGACAATAACAACATACTGTTCACCACTGTGATTTCTCTACATTTTGAGAAACTCATTTGCCCAGTGGCCTGTGAACCTTCCAGAGCTGGAATTAAGTCTGACTTATTTTATTACTTCCCCACACCTACTCATGACTAGCTCTTGCTCTTGCTGGATGTATATGAAGAACACTTTAGGTGGGGCACGGTGGCTCACGCCTGTAATCCCATCACTTTGGGAGGCTGAGGCAGGTAAATCACTTGGGGTAAGGTGACCAGCCTGGCCAACAGGTGAAACCCTATCGCCACTAAAAAAAAAAAAAAAAAAAATTCTCTTTAGTAATGGAACCTCCATTACCTACCTCTATCACCACCTCACCCCACTCCACCCCCTCTGCTGTAGCCAAACTGGTTCCCTCACTGTTCCTCAGACATGTAGGCATGTTCCCACCTCCATGGCCTATGTACTTTCTAGTCTATCTTTTTGGAATGTTCTTCCCCTAGACATACAAATAGCTCATGCCTTCAATTCCTTCAGATCTTTACTCAAACGTTACCTCCCTAGAAGACCTGGCCACCCTAAGACCACCCCAGCATTCCTTCCCTGTTAGATCTTTCTCCAAAGCTTCTAATACAAGATACAGTTTACTCATTTGCTTTTAATGTATTCCCCCATGAGAGAGGAGATTTTTGTCTGTTTTGCTCATTGATTTTTTCTCCCAATGCCTAGAACGGTGCCTGACACAAATACTTGATGAATGAACTGAAATGAAGGTAAGAATCATTTTACTTTATACAACATTGCTTTACCCTCAGGGCCAATGAGAGTCCCAGACACAATCTGGCTCTCTGGAAAATACCTGCTCAAAGCCTATTTCCCTTGGCTGCTACTCACATGCCAGGCCCAACTGTGAGCTATGGTGCCCTCAATGCTACTATTGCTGTCCAATGGGGCCATTAGAGAGATGGCCAATTGGGGAAGGTGCTGATTGGCAAGGCAAAGCAGAAAAGCAGATGCGAAGTATCAAGAGAAGTCACAGGCAGGGTCACCTGTCTCTTCCTCCTGCTGGGGGGACCTCTCCCCTTCGCTCTCACTACAGCTCCCGCTCCTTGGCCGCTTCCGGGAGTGGCGCTCATCCTCGATGCTGGCTGGAGAGGCAGGAGAGCCTGCCACACCATGGTCCTCGCCATTCTCCAGGGCCCTGTCTGGGCTTCTCTGTAGCTTAACCCCATTCTTGGCCTTCTTGAAGAGGACTGATGTGCGGCGACCCACACCACTAAGTGGGGTACCGCCCGGGGTGTCAGGGGTCATGAGGGATAGTCTGTTGATGCCATTGTCACTGAGCAAGCGTTGCAAAGGCTCACTCCCTAGCTGCAGCGGTGATTTTTCCAAGAGCTCATCTTCTTCCACCTTTCTGGGCTTTAGGAACCGGCTTGGAGGTTTGCTATCATTGATGGGTTTCAGAGTTGGGGGCTCCGGCGGGGATTCTTGCTCAGACAAGGAAGGTGCAGGCCCAGTGGGCTCCAGGGTTGGTGGAGGAGGCAGTTTGGAGTCATCTATTAGAAAAAAAGAGAACCTGCTTGAACATTTTAGAAAGAGTCTGCTCCTACAGGCTAGATACTGACACTGATAACCAAGGACCAAAAGCATGGGCTGTTATAAGGCTTGAGATGCATTCAAGGTTTTAGATCTAAAGCAAAGAGAAAGGAGGATTAGGTTTGTTTTTTTTCAGAGACAGGATCTTGCTCTGTTGACCAGGCTGGATGGAGTGCAGTGGTCTGATCACAGAGCACTGCAACTGCAAACTCCTGGGCTCAAGTGATGATCCTGCCTCAGCCTCCAAAGTAGCTAGATCTACAAGTACACACCACCATGCCTGGCTAATTTTTTAAAAAAATTTTTGTAGAAACAGAGTCTTAGTATGTTGCCCAGGCTGGTCTCAAACTCCTGGCCTCAAACAATCCCCCTGCCTCTGCCTCCCAAAGTGCTGGGATCACAGCAATGAGTCACTGTACCCATCCCCAGGAGAAATAAGTTTTATCTACACTAGTAGTTCTCAACTCTGGCTGTGTATAAGAATCACATAGGAAGTTTCTTAAAAATTCCAATGCCTAGGCTCCATCCCATACCAACCGAAACCAAATTTGTAACGATAGGCTATTTGTTTTTTAAAGCTTACCAGGTGAGTCTAATGAAGTGAGGATTGCAAACCATTGCTCTATACCCAAGAAAGTCACATGCTTAATCAATAAATAGGTAAGTCTCAGCTTGACAGATTAGGTATCTACAATTCTCACTGGACTCAAGAGTTTTCTCATCTGTCAATCGATTTTATTTCACATCACCCAAGTGACAGCAAGTACAGTATGCAGAAAAAGTTCAAAAATGTGAAAAACAGAGACCAAGTAAGTTAAATCAGTGGTTGCCAAACATGTCTGCTCACCTACCACCTTGAAACTTTTAAAAATTGAGACTTCCAGGCCAAAGCCCAGATATCCCTAACTGAATCTACGGGAGGTGAGGCTACGACTTTTTTTTTTTTTTTTTTTTTTTTTAGTTTTCTAGGCGATGCTGTTGGCCTACTGGGCACAACTCTGCACTGCCACAGCCCCAGAAGTAGGGATACAAGTGGCATGCTGACTGTCACATGGGGAGTCCAGAGGAGTTACAATGGACACAAAGGCCTCTGATGTCAAATATGATCTCTCAACCATGTCCCCATTCTCTGCCAACCTAAAATAAAATGGGCTGTTACCTACGATTGGGGCCCCTATTCATTGGAAGTAACTTCCAACCTTTTGAACTGTGTGTGTGACAGGCTCTCCCAACCTGTAGGCTCAGATCCGAAGGCAGGTATGAGGGAGACAATTCCATCCCCAGTGAAGGGGAAGAATGAGAAGCAGCTTAGCTTATAACGTTCCTGGGTTTCTGAGAATCACTTCCCCAGCTGTCTTTTCTTCTTTTTTGTCTTTTCTCAAGATTAAGAAAATCTGTGGAAACCAACTATCTTTTATAGTCTGGCCTCTCTACTTGAGATGGGCCTATAGATTCAGCCAAATGGGGTAAAAACCATGAGGTGGCTCAAAAGCCCGGGGTCTTTCTTTCTCTGCTATCCCCTCACACCCCAACCTAACCTGCTCTAAGAGTCTCTCCACATGATGATACAAGGTAGGCGGATATTTAACTGGTATGTACAATACGGCTGTATCAGGTGCAAAATACTGACATACTTAATTGGCTAATAAACAGCTGCTGGGCTGCAGCACCGGAAACTCCCCACAGTCCAGCAACTAAATACCCACATCAGAGGCCTTTGGGAGCCCACTCCAATATAACAGCCAACATTTACTGAGATGGATAAATTTTGGTCTCTATTGATTATTAAATATTTTGAACATCATCCCTGCATATACATGGAAATGTGACCCTTCCAAGGGCTTTTGCTTGCCTGTAAGGGTCAGATCTAAACTCAGAAAGGATACCCCATTATTAGATTTCAGCTTAGCCTTTATCTCTCTTTACCCTCCAACCCCCTGCCTGCCTGTGACTATCTCTCACCTCTGTCCCCATCGTCTTCTGGCTCCTCCTGCAAGGCCTGCTCCAGCACAGCTGCATCCCCCTGGGGCCCTGCTGGCAGCTCCCCATTGGATACTGTCTTGTTCAGTGATGGTGGCTGTGGTGGTGGTGGCTGTGCCAGCTTCTGCCGAAGGGCATTGATCTCCCGGCGTAGCAGGCGGACACGACGGGTGCGGGCCCCACTGGACCGCATGGCGCTCACCAGGTCCAGTTTCTCCAGCAGCTCCTTCAGCTGCACCTCTGGGGACAAATGGGCCCGGTTCTCTGGGATGAGGATGTTGTCCACTGCCAGGGAGAAGGGAGGACAGAAGGGGCTGAAGGACCTGCCCAGCACAGGGCAAGAGAAAGGGGCCGAATCCTTCGGATGCAAAACTCTCTCTTGGAATGCCTGGGCCAGCAGCTTCCAGCAGCGTCACTGTGGGCCTTGGCCCTGCAACACCACTGCCCAGAAGGCAGCCACAGGGACAAGGTCAGAATCTGGGAAACGTCTGCAGGAAGCAGTTCACAGTCACGATTATGGGCTCCATGGAGCAGGCATGAGGCAGCTTGGCAATACCCTGGCCTGAGTGACTGGCTGCTGCCATCGAGAAGCAGAGAGCAGGGACAGGCAGCGTGTGGGGCTCAGAGGCAATTCCATTTTTCTGGTCCTCCACCTGCAATCTTCTGAATGAGCCAGACACACACCAGCAATGCACTCTCCCTGTCCCATGCTCCAATGCCATACAGAGGGGATCCAAGAAAGGAAGACCTCTGATGAGGCTTTAAGCTTTTCAAACAGACCACTAGTACCTGATTCCCCTTTTCTACCACTTAAGAAGTTCTGAGTGCATTAGTTAAACTTTAACCCTTAAAACTATTCTAGCCACAAAGGTATACCTCAGTCTGTGCTCACCCTCAGCTTTGCTCCTGGAGTCTACCTATAGCCCCAAAGACCACCCTGATCCCTCACTCTGTAGACTCTGGTCCTGTGCCTCCTCCTGGCCCCTCTCCTCCCCACCCATCCAGGCTTCTCACCGTCTTCCCAGGAGAAGCGGTAAAAGTCTTCCAATTTGGGTGACTCGGGCAGGTGAGTGCCCCTCTCGGGGTCATAGCCGATGTTCTCTGCCTGCCGCCGGGCATGCCGTAGGATGGCCCCTCCCAGGTCCCGCAGGCGGACAGCTGCTCGGTGGAAAATTGTGTCTTTAGCATTATACTTCATGCAGTTGGTAACTATAAGGTTAAAGTCCTCCTCAAACTCCTCCAAGGTGCGGTACAGGTGGGACTCCAGCTTCCGCCTCATAGTAGAAAAATCCATTGGCTTGGATATGAATTCCAGGTAATCTGGAACCTAAACATATAAAACCTGTACAATTACAACAACCATTTACTAGCCAAACAGGCACACCCTTCACCAATACTCTTGGCCTCCTCGGTTTCTGATTCGGCCAGGCCAGGCTAACTCAGAGTCCTATGGTCCTGGCCCACCCTGGCCTGCTGACCCCTCATCAAGGGCAAGTCTACTAGCTTCGCCAGACCCACCCTCCTACCCCTGGTTTTGTACACCCTGTGGCCCAACTCCTTCCTACCCTACTCAGACCCTGTTCCAGTTCAGGAAGAATTTACTACTTGGAAAGTGGGGGAACTTGCCTCACTCAAGTTGACTGGTTCTGCGAAGATGTGTGCAGGATCCTTCTCCTGCAGCAGGTCCAGTGTTGTCCTCAACAGAACATTGAATGGCATCAACTCCAGCTCCATGGCAGCCTGCTGGACTTTGACCTGTGGGGAAGGTGGGGTGAGATCAGATCAGGACATCCCCTGCAAAACTGTGCTGAAACTTTTTCGTGATAGCTTGACTTTTACCAATCATGTAAAACAAATTTTCATAGAATATTAAGCTGACCAGTATGAGGAGCTATCACCCAACCGTCAGCCTAGGAATAATGATACCAACAGCTACTATCTTATGATTGTTTCGTATGTACCAAACACCACACTAAAATTTATAGTAACAATAATAATTATCATTACAATTACAATAATTAACACTTACTTAATAAAGCCCTTACTAAATGCCAGGTAATGTTCTAACCATTTTATGTAAAATAAATGAGTATATGAGGTAGGAACAGATGAGGTATTTTACAAAGAGGAAACTAAGGCACAGAATGACTAAATAACGGGCCTAAAGACATAGCTAATAAGGAACGGAGTTGGAATTTAGTACCAGACAGTGGTTCCACAGTAAGTGCTCTTGACCATTATGCCACACTAACTCTATACTTGTATTACCTCTATTAATCATCATGATAACCCTGAAACAGAAATTATTATCCCCATTTTACAAATATAGATCAGAACAAGGATCACTAAGGACTCAAAGAAAAAAAATACAAATTAAAAAAATATATATATGGAATCTGAGGATTAGAGACAGCATGATGCAAGAGTTACTAGTCTAAGGTTATCTGGCTAGAAGAGAATAGAGATAGGATTTGAACCCAAGTCTGACTAGTCCAAGGGACACGATGATGTAAAATATGCTTGAACCAGAACTTCCCATTCAGTGTGCTGAGATACTGATTCCATTAGCCCTTGGAGCATCTGGGTCAGCATGGGGTCACCAGGGCCTCCAGGTTTGCCCCCGCAAGTGCCAAGTAGCTTCATATATTTACAGTAGTATGCTGTACAAATGCTATTTTCTACATATGCCCTAATGTGAAAAGTTGGGAAGCCACAAATTAAGACTATAGAAAATTCCCACCTTTTGGCTATATCAAAACAGGCCTGCCTACTTCCTCAGGACCAGGGCCTTTTTCTCTCTCTCATTTCTCTGAACCAGAGATGAGATAAGAAGTTCAGCTGTGGGATCATGCCTGGGATAGCATAGACATTTTGAACCCTTGAAGAAGGTCCTGAGATGTCCTCCATGGCCATCCATGGTAAATATGGCATAAGCTGCCCAGGCTATGAGGAGGAAACTCAGGCTACTGGCCTGCTAGAAAAGGAGTTGTGCTAAGGCTGAACAATGAATTAGAATTTGGAGAAAGAGAAAGAAACATCTTTTTTCCCCCCCCTTTTTATGGAGAACAGGTCTTGCCTGTTGCCCAGGTTCGTCTCAAACTCCTGGACTCAACCTATCCTCCTGACTCTGCTTCCCTAAGTGTTCGGATTACAGGCATGAGCCACTGTGTCCGGCAAGAAAGGAACATCTTTAACCTGGGCCTCTGAAGCATGTGAGTGACAGCTGCTATTCCTAGCCCAGAGAGAACAGTTTTGGCTTTTCATCTACTCAATTAATAGTATTTGCGCCGGGCACGGTGGCTCAAGCCTGTAATCCCAGCACTTTGGGAGGCCGAGATGGGTGGATCACGAGGTCAGGAGATCGAGACCATCCTGGCTAACCCGGTGAAACACCGTCTCTACTAAAAAGTACAAAAAAAAACCTAGCCGGGCGAGGTGGCGGGCACCTGTAGTCCCAGCGACTCGGGAGGCTGAGGCAGGAGAATGGCGTAAAGCCGGGAGGCGGAGCTTGCAGTGAGCTGAGATCCAGCCACTGTACTCCAGCCTGGGCGGCAGAGCGAGACTCCGTCTCAAAAAAAAAAAAAAAAATAGTATTTGCTCTCTGCCATGTGCAGTAGACACTGCAGGGAAGCAAAAAATTGATGATGATAATAATAATGACAGCAGCTGACACTTCTCTGTCACTATGTGCCAGGCACTGTTCCAAATTCTTTACATAGACTAAGCCTTCTAATCCTCAAAACAACCTTAGGTTGTAGGCTCTATAATTACCCCCATATTCCAGGTGAGAAAACTGATGTATTAAGCGATTAAAGAACTTGCTTAATGTCACACAGGTAGTAAGTAGAAGAGGCAGGATTTAAACCCAGGAAGTCTGGGCCATAGCTCGTGTTCCTAAACCACTATGTTACACTACCTACCTCAACATTTCCTATGCTCAGGGGCTTAAAATCTCCTAGAACGGAGGATAAATAGAAAATTTAAATGATTCAAGACCATAAGTGTTTAAGGGTCAAGTGGGAACCCTCAGAAGTTCCCAGGCCAGAGGCTTTCAACTGATGATGCCCATTAGAATGGCCTAAGAAGCTTTCCAAAATCCTCAAGGCCAGGCTCCCTCTGAGACTTCCTGAATCAGAAATTCCAGGGACGGGCCCAGGCATATGATATTAAGCTTATGCTTGAGGCCACCGGGAGCTGAAATCCAAAATATAGAAACCATCAGTAGCACCACAGCTAATACAAAGTAGGCAGCTCTTGGAGCCTACAATCCTGGGTAGGGAGGGGAGAAAGAAAGCTAGCAAAAGGCAGGGGCTCCCAGATTTCCCAATACTAGACTAATAGTGGGAGAAAGTGACCTTGAACTAGGGCTCTAGGGCTGGGGGCTCCTCCTTACCTGCTCCCGTTTGAGCTTCTCTCTCTTCCGAATCAGCTCAATCAGCAGCCGCGCCCGCTCCAAGTCATGCCGGAGCTTCTGCCAATACTTCAGCTCTTCCTTCACTGCACTTGTCTTCTCATCTTGCTCTCGCTGAAGGAAGGAAGAGAACAGGGACTAGGAACCTCCTTCTTGCAAAAGTCCTCTCCCTGTTCACACCTCCTGGGGCTGCAGCAGGTAAAAGTCTTGTCCCCTTCCTTGACCCACAGTTCCAAGAGCCCTTCCACCCTTCTCTACCTCATGCCTTCTTCCTGAGCTGCCCCAGTATTATAGCACTGTTTCTTCATTATAAAGCAATAACCTTTGCTGGAGTAGGATCTGGGACTACTTCCCCCTACCCCCAGGTATACCAGAGAACAGCTATGGCCCTTTGGGTCAGAAAGAATTTCATAAGAAAACTGACCTCAGGGGTGAAAAGAATTTCACCCTAGAGCTTTCACTTGGCTAGAAAACAAAGTGAGGTTCTTACTATAAGCTTGAACATACTTTGGTAAAACAACAACAAAGAAATTATGATTCCTGCCCTAGAAAAGATTACAGTTGGAGTCAGGGGAAGGGAAGAGACCTAGAGCTTGAAGCACAAGGGCCTATTAGCATAAAGATAATAAAAACTAGTAATATAAATGCTAAGAGGATACAAAATAGAAGATCTGAGTAGGTGGAGGTTAGATCAGAGAAGCTTCCTGGTGAAGACTCTTACTAGAGTTTTACATATAGGTAGGTGACAGACATGGATGGACAAAGTAGTAAGGAAGGTCTCTCCTGGAACCAAAGGGATGAAAGGGGTAGAAATGTAGAGGCAGAATTAGTGATTCTTTGCTTAGTAAGCAAAACAGGCTGGCCAGAACAGAGATGCTGGAGAACTACAAAAGCCAAGGATACAGCTAATAAGAAGCTTCAAATGTAAGGCAAAAGAGCCTTAACTTCGCCTGCCTAGAAAGAGGAGTATACTCTGGAAGAGGAAGTAAGAGAATGGAAGAGCAGGACATTGCTCACCTAGGCCTTGCTCCTCTCCATAGTCAGACATTCCTGCCCCAAAACCAAGCTTATAAAATCAAGAAGTAGGCCTTTCCCCAAAGGACAGATCCCCACCAATGTCCCTGCCAAGCACACCTGCCAGATGTCGGCAGCACCCTCCCTCTACAACCTCTTGGCCATGGAGGATCCCAACAGCATGTGAATAAGAAACTACCAGTTGTAGAGCAAAGAAAGAATTAGAGGCTAGAGATCACCTAGAAAGCTATTGCTGAGATTAAGAGGGCATGGATGAGCAGGAGAGCTGCAGAATGAAGACAAAAAACCATGTTGAAAAAGCCCCCAAAGCAGCTTAACGGATGAACAACAGTGGCCCATTAGGGAGCAAAGAGTCAAAAGTAACTCCAAGGTAGGGAACTCTTGATATGAGTCAGGAGGGAGGGGAGAGCCATAATGATGGGAAAATAAGTTTACTGAGAGGAAAAAAGATAATTAATGTCCAATATTTGAGTTATAAGTTAACCACATCCACATGGAAATGTCCCTGAGGGACTGATGGCAGAAAAAAGGGATGAGGACAAGACAAAAAGCCTGGAGCTGCTATTATACAGTTATTGTCAATTATGAGAGTGGACATGTTCTCCAAGCAAACAAGCAGATAACAGAGCCACTGGGAATGTTACCATTAAAGAGCAAGAAGTGGGATCAGCATAGGGTACAGTCAGAGAGGTAGACGCAGCAGGAAATGGTATCACAGAGAAGCTCTTAGACAAAGTGATTTGTAGTGTCAAATGCAGCCCAATGATCAATCAGGTGAGAATATAAGGAAAGACTTCCTGGGACAAGGTAGCTGATGTTTTAGGGGAGGCTTCAGTGAAGCAGGTGGACCAAAAGGTTCAAGGGGGGCCAGATACAGGCTTATACTTCAGGAGTTTAGTTACAAAAGGCAAAAGTGAGATCAGACAGAATGCAGAAGGCACCAGACTCACATAAACCTTTGCTTCATCTCTGGAGCAGCAGTGTGGGAACACTTAAAGGCAGAAGGAATAGAACAGGTAAAGGGGGAGAAATAACTAAATAGTTCAAATAAGGGAAATTAGGAGCAGAAAACATTAAACATGCAGCAAACTCCAGTTGCTAATGGCTAACAGCCACCGCAATTGGACAGGCTGTGTGCTACAACTTAGATCGTAAATTTGTGTATTTACTATGAAACATTTTTTGGCAGATGGCAGTATAATGTCTTGAGGAAAGGGCGCCTTTTCCTAATTAACACAATGTGGCCACCCTGGCTCTCATTCAGCCTACTTCTTGCTTTCTGCCACATCTACAGGATTTCCCCCACATACATGGAAAGCTGGGCGTGCTCTCCACTCTCCCCTAGAATTCTCTACAAAGTCAAGCCTCAGTCCATTCAGAAGGAGTTGCTTGAAGATCTCTGTAGCGCTGGGGGTTGTTCCTGGATGGGCCACCCAGACAGGTAGACAAAGGCTCCATGGAGGGATCAAGGAGGGATGCCAGCCCCACCCCAACCACCATTCCTTTTCCTTCACTCTCCATCTCCCTCTACTAGTCTCAAATCACCACTGCACCTACCTGCTCAGCGTTTCTTTGGGACTGCAGATGGGAGTGCAGGCGCCGGATAAGAGGGACACCATTCCGTGCCTGCCGCTTCAACAGCCAATAGTTGTGAAGCCGCTGCATAAACTGGTTTTTCCTCTGAAAGGAGAGACCACTACAGATCTTGTTCAACCTTGAGTAGAGGCACATGGAAGTGAAAGACAGGGTCAGTAGGCAGCCCAGATTATAGCCCATGCATCCTATCCAGACCCTGGTTCATTTCTGAACCTTATACAGGAAGACAGAATAAAATGGCCAAATACCTCACCTCAGAGAAAAGCTTGAAAAGGACAGTAAAGTTAAGCAGCTCAGATTCAGCATGAGGTATTTCATTTGCTTTTCCACCTCTTGCCTTGCAGTCCTAATCCTCCAAAAGAACCCTCTCCCAGAACCCCGTTTCCTATGGTCCTAGACTTCTTCGTTCCAGGTATGGACTGAGAAACAAGCCTATGCCTCAATACCCCCACCCTCCTCTTATAAAAGCAGTGAAAGGGAACAGGAACTTGGGTAAGCTATGGTTAATGTGGCCACTATTTCCTGCCTTCTGCGGCTGAGAGTCCCATCAAACCAGGGAGTAGCCCACAACCAGGTTGAGCCCAATGCAACCCCTTAGAGTTGTTTGACCTCTGGTTTTTCATGGTATAAACCTCAGCAGCCTAAAAATATTGTTTAATTTTGAACCAAATGAAAAAAAAATGGACCTAAAGATGTAAGAGGATGGGAAATGTGAAAATGCAGCTGGCTAAACTACTCAAAAGTCTTAAGGTTAGGGTTTAAGCCAGTAACTCCTTGGGGGAGGAAAAGGGGTAGGAGAGGAACTAATGCAAGCCTATAATATCTGTCTTTAATATCCATATTGCAAGGTGGGTATCATTATCCCCATGTCACAAAAGATGGAAAGGCAGCATAGGAACAGAAGCTGAATAAACTGTCAAAGTAACTAATGCAGCTAATAAGAAGGTGGATCTGGGTTGGACCTGAATCCACGATCTCTCTGCTATACCATGGTACATCCCCAGACTGGTTATCCACAGGGTAAACAAGGCCTCAGTGCTCCTGTGATGTTTCCTCTCCTTTTTTCTCTTCATGCCACTCCATTGAAACAAAGATAAGCACAGCTAAATAAGCTGACACCTTAGAAGGATGGGTATGTTGGGCAGGACATTGCTCACCTAGGCCTTGCTCCTCTCCACAGTTAGATATTCCTGCCCCAAAGCCAAGCTTATAAAATCAAGAACTAGGCCTTTCCCCAAAGGAGAGATCCCGACCAATGTCCATGCCAAGCACACCTGCCCAGATGTAGGCAGCACCCTCCGTCTACAACCTCTTGGCCATGGAGGATCCCAACAGCATTTGTGCAGGTAGGGAAAAGAATAGTAATAATAAAATAGCAGCAGCAGCAGCAGTCACCATTTATTGAGCACTTACTATTTGCCAGACACTGTGCTAAGTGCTTTACTTATATTATCTCATTTATTTCTCACAACAGCTCTATGTGGTGGGTTCATTTACAAATAAACTAAGGCTTAGCACAGTTAAACAACTTGCCAAAGGTCACACAGGTACTAAGTGATAGAAATGGGTTTCAAATGTCGGTTTGTCTGGTTCTTAGTCAGCAAGCTCTGCTAGCCCCAGCAAGAGGCATCTAGAACAACCTACATGTCAACCAAATATTCTAGCCTCAGGGTAAAACCTCCCTACAGATGGGAACCAAGCATCCACCCACTTACCTCAGGAAAAAGAATAACCTAGAACAGCTCTGTGACTAGAAAACACATTCAGAGTCACTGAAATTCTAACTTGGGTAATAGCTGGCACTAAGAGCCTCCCCCTTCCGATCTTGCACTTATATCTTCTTCCCAGCCTGGCAAGTCTGGTTGCCTATTCATAGCTCTCATACAACTCTTTCCCCAGCACTCCTTTCTCTCTACGCTTCTCATCAAGAGAGATGGACTACAGGAATGCAACCTAGAGGCATCATGAGACCCAGCTCTTGTGGTATAGGGTCTGTCACTTTCCACCTGGTTCCATCCCTTAGAACAGGACATGGCATGTATTAAGTGCTCAATAAAATAAATCATTGAATGAATAAAGGAGTGAACAACTTTACCTCCCGTGTTCGCAGTTTCTTCATCTGGGGGTGTGGGAGAAGGTGCAAGGACTACATCAGATGAACAATCTCCAAGACTCCTTCCTGCTCTAACAGTGTATACTGTTTAATGAACACCACCCAAGATAAGCCTCTGCTAGGAAATCTTCCCTATTCTCTTGCTTCTCTGCTAAGCTCCCATCCCTCCAATGGCTCCAGATGCCTCTCTGATATTTTAAAACAGGTACCATGGGCTCTCTACAGACTCAATGGGGGTCCACAGAGCTTAGCTACACAGCTGAACTGAATGATCCTCTTATCCCTAAATCTAAAGCTTCAAGAGGAGGAATACCATGTTCTCTGCACACCACCACCGCCTCATACCCAGGACAGAACTTGCTGGACAGCAGATGGCCATGCCAATCCTCTGAAACAGTGGTTCTTCACTGGGTAATTAGTTCTACCCTCCCCAAGCGTTTTTGAAAACATGTGTGAGGAGTGTTTGAGGTTGTCACAAAGACCAGGCAATGGGGGAGAGGATGCAAATGGCATTTACAAAGACCAGAGATCCTAAACATCTAGAAACATACAGGACAGTTCTAATAATGAAGAATTATCCTGTCCAAAATGTCACTTAGTGCCCCTATTGAAAAATACTGTCTAAGATATCCTGTCACCTGAGTTTCTAAGTAACTTAAGTGTTTTATTTCACTTTGAACTAAAGGAAATACATTACTCTGAGGGCACAATCAAAACCACAAACCAGGCCAGGTGAGCCTGGGGTCAAAAAAAAAAGTTTAAATTTGGGGAAGAGAATCGTGTCCAACTGTGTTTAGGGAAGGCCTGGCACAGGGCCAACACCAACCCAAAAAGAAACCATGAGTCCCTAAGGAGCGCTTCTGGGCATGCTTACCTGTAAGAGGGTATCTGTGGCACAGTGACCAGGGGGAGAGTGGAGGGTGTGTCTTGGCCTGCTTCCTCTGGCTCCTTCTTGATCTTCTGCTTCAAACTCATCTTGTTCTTCTTGGGCACTCCCTTGAGGGGGCCACTTACCCCGCCTTGGCCTTCCTGCTCCTCTTCCTCCACTTCTTCCTCTTCTTCCTCCTCTCCATCACCCTCCTTTAGCCCTTCCTCATCGCCAGTCTCACTGATGCTTCTAGGGGAGTCGCCCTTCCTCCGAGCAGTGGCAGCACTTGGTGGCGAGTGGGCCTCACAGTAGGCAGTCTTGCGCACTGTAAAGATGGTGCCATTGAGGCTGGTTTCGCGCATGGGCTCAATCTTCATGAAGAGCCCAGCCCGCTGTGCACATGTCACATGGAATGCTGTGTAGCAGTTCACTTTATGGCACTGGATGGCTGCACCTAGCCCTTTCTGCTTGCAGATATAGCAGGTTAGTTTCCAGCGGGCAGGCGGGATATTGTCAATGCCCTCGATAGGTTCCAAGAACACGGTGTTAGCAAAGCAGACTTCAGGGATCCAGATGGCACATACCACATGGGCCCAGTGCCCATCACTGGTCTGTTTGAAGGCGCCACCCTTATTAGGGCAAAGGACGCAATCCACAGGCCGGGAGGGAGACTGCAGGCAGCAGCGGCATAGCCACTGACCCTCAGGGATGTAGGGGACGCCATAGCACTCCTGGTGTACTGCCAGGTTGCAGATGTCACAGAAGAGAATAACGTTGCTATTATGACATTCATCATCCAGGCACACACAGCAGAAAGCGTCTTCATCGATGAGTGACTGTTGGGCCCCACTGCTGCGACTCTCCAAGTATGACTCTTTCTCAAGCCGGTCTACCAACAGCTCAAAGGTGTCTGCAGACACCAAACTGTGCCCATCTACTCGCCGCTTTTCATTCACCATGTCCAGCCAGGCAAGGTCCTCCTCATCCATGTCATACTCTACCTCTGCATCCAGGTCTTCAGGTGGCTTCTCAATGTAGCGATAGTAGGCAGCAGGCAGTGGGGGTGCTTCTGGCTGGATGCCTGAGTCCACCATCCGGAAGCTAGGCTGTGGGAGGTGGAAGGAAGTACCAGATGCATGCTTGGAGCAGGATTCCTTCTTTTTGCCCTTGGATGAGGGTTTCTTGGACTTGCCAGGGAACTGAGGCTGTTCACTGTTTTCCTTGTTACTATTGCATTCGGTGATATCCTGGGCAGTTAGCTCATCCTCAGTGATGATTTTGAGTGGGTCATAGATGCTGATACGATGCAGGCGTCCATCAATGTCTACCTCGACAATCCGCTGGGCCTGGGCATATGTTAGGGTCTCCCGGGTGGGTGAGCACTTCAGACTGTAGGGGGACGGGGAGCGCCGGCCCTCGGCATTCTGCCGGGACTTCCGACGAGGCTTCCTCATGGCACCTGGGGACTGAGAGGACAGGCCTAAGGAGAGAAGGCCAGGAGACTATGAGTTGGATGCCCTTAAGCACCCATTCATCCTCCTATATGATCAAGCATCCACCAAGAGGACTGGCTTTTCCCTCTGTCTGAACAACCTGCCCCTCAGGCATCCACATGGCTTGCTCCTTCACCTCCTTTGAGTCTTCCACTTCTTCAAGTGAACAACACTACTCAGTGAGACCTTCTCTGACCACTTTATCTAAAATTGCAAATCCTTTTCCTCCACCAGCAATCTACCTTTCATTCTGCTTTATTTTTCCCTTTAACACTCATCATCCTATACCATGCTACATAATTTACCTACTACTACGTTTATTGTTTCCTTCCTTCCACTAGAATGCAAGCCCCATGAGGGGAAGAATTTTTGTTTGTCTTGTTCACTGCTGTATCCCCAGTTCCTGGAGTAGTGCTTAGCTCCTAAGTAAACACTCAATAAGTATTAGTTGAATGAAAGGAGAAATCAAACACACACGATCCCTGCCCTCAAGAAGCCCTGTCTAACTGAAAAGACAGAAAAGTAAACAGATTATTACAGTGTAACATGGGGAAAGATCTAAATGTTCTAATGATGTACATAAAGCTGTGCAACAGCTAACTACGGAAAAGTCATGAGTAGTTAAGGGTTTAGAAAAGAAAACAAGAACAGCATCCACTGTCAAGCTCTGTACTGAACAATGGGCCCCATCAGAGGATCAAAAGTCACAGGTCTAGAGTCTTCTCCCAATACATCTTACCACGATCAGAAACCCTACTCCTTGACCCTGCCTAGAGGTGAAGGGGTGAAGGCATTTGAAATGCCTATAACACATGGTCTAAGGGCTTCAAACCACAGTATGCAGGGTATTCCCTACAAAAGGCAGCATCCAGGACAGCGGTCCCCAACCTTTTTGGCACCAGGGACTGGTTTCGTGGAAGACAATTTTTCCATAGATGAGGGTGGGTGGTGAACATTGTTCCACCTCAGATCATCAGGCATTAGTCAGATTCTCATAAGGAGCATGCAACCTAGATCCCTCACATGCGCAGTTCACAGTAGGGTTCCCGCTCCTATGAGAATCAATGCAGCCGCTGATCTGACAGGGGGCAGAGCTCAGGTCGTAATGCTTGCTTGCCCGCCACTCACCTCTTGCTGTACGGCCTGGTTCTTAACAGGCCACAGTCTGCGGCCTGGGGGTTGGGGACCCCGATCCAGGATACACCAACTAGTACATTTTAAGGCAGAAACAAACCCTAGAAGCTCTGAGAGTGGCTCCAAGAGATCTCTGAAGTTGTAGTGGCCTGTCTAGGACCTTCATTCACCTAAGGCCAAGATGATCTGGGCAGTATCTGAGGCAAATTCTCAATGCATTCTGCTACCTCAAAAGTCTCTCCTAGAACACTTATATCTAGTCTATCCTTATACAGCCAAGAGAAAGTCCTAGTTTCCCAAATCATTCTCTGGATGACAAGCTCATAAGGAGCTGCGGTAGGCAGTTACCAAGGCTGTCACCACCAGGAGAGACCTTTGGGGATACAGGGCCCCATGGTGTGGGCAGACTTGGAAGGATATGAACAGGGAGAAGATTTCAAAGAGAAAAACAATTCATCACCTTGGTTGCAGGGTCTACCATCTATATAAAGTAGGGACGGTGATAATAAAAGCACTTTTTCCAAACTACAAGGCCCTCTTAATATTTTTCACAACTACCTTAGGAGATGGTGTAGCTACTATTGTCTACACAGAAGCTCAGAAAGATGTCACTCAACCTAAAGCGAGTAAGTGATAAAGCTACAATTTGAACCCAGATCTTCCAATGCTCAATTCCTCTCAGTGGGAATTAAGAACACCACAGAGGTGCTATGGTCTGGTACAAGAAGAGGCTCTGGGGCAATCTAGGTTCTAATCTTGGCCCTCTGTAACCTGGAGAAAGTCCCTTAAGCTCTCTATGCCTCCATACTCCATCAGTAAAATGAAGGTAATACAATCTAGCTCTCAAGGTGCTACTTGTTAATAAGGTATTATTAACATCCTTATTTGAAAGGCCTTCCAATCCCAAAGTGTGACTGAAACAAACAAAAAACCAATCTGGCTGAGGGGCAGTGCCAGGCGGGCTGGCACACCCCATTTGGAGCCAAAGGAAACAGAATCATCGCAGCAATTCTGTCCGGGTTCCAGAGGCCCTTGGCCACTGGATTCCTTAAAAATGCCAAGTCCCTGGGGGCAGACAGAGCCAACAGACCTGCTTCGTCACCCACTCCTCCAAAGGCACCGAGGCCCTAGGAGAGGTGAGGACATCTGCCTCCACACCGACCCCAAACAGCGCAGACAGGCGATGCGGCGCCCCCTTTCATGAAAGCCGCTCCATCTTCTCCCTCCCCACCTGCCACCTCCTCGATTGCTCAAGCATCTCTCGACCACGCAAGACTCTACACAGACGTGTTTTGTCCCACCCACGCCTCCAAACACCGGGGAGAAACTCTAGAGGAGGAAAGGCTGCTGCTGAGGGAAATGAAATGAGTTTCGCCCACAAGGAGCTTACAGTCTAGACGAGTTTTTTGGCGGGAGTTTATCAACCTACACAGCCCTTCCCACATACACACCTCCAACATATCTCCAACATCCCCTGTCCCCCAGATTTCCTCTCGGCACCCCCGACCCTCCGCTCGCCCACCCCACCCAGGTCCCCGAAGAATGAGGATCTTCTGCAATCAAACTGTATCTCCTGCACCCCACACAAGCTACTCAAGAGACAAGGAGGACCCCAGCCAAGGCTCCTGCTCCTTTAAGGGGGCACCTCTTCCAGAAGAATCTTGACCCCTCGGAGAAGAAAGGAGGGAAATAACATCTCCTCAGAGGGGAGGGGGCGAGCGCACCAGAGACAGCCTGACGTGGAGTCCGACCCTCAGACAGAGAAAGCAAGCGCCAGCGAATGAGCGGGGCAGAGAGGCGAGAGCCCATTGGTCGCCTCACCTGCCCGTCAGAAGGACCCAGGGGACCAAGGGACGCTCAAGGGGCGGAACTCTCGTCTGGCCAGGCCAATTGGAAGGCATGGTGGGGGCGGGGCTTGGCGGCTCGGAATCCAGGGCTTGGGGGGAGACAAGATGGCGGCTGCGGGAGGGGGTCCTCGCTTCTCAGCTCCCCCGCTCACCCGCCTTCTCCTTCCCTGCCGCCGCCCTCGCTCCAGGAGAGAGCTTTCGCACCGCCCCCGCCCTGCTCGGAAAGCCCCCCGCTTCTCCGGTTTCCCCCCGTGCAGTCCCTGGTCCCCGTAGGCCCCGCTGCCCCCGCCCCCGCTCTGTCCGGCCCCGCTGCCGCCCCCATTACCTCAGCCGCCTGCCCGGCCCCACCGTTCGGGGCCCCTGGGCGCGGGCGGGCTGGCAGCCGAGCAGGTCGGCGCGGCCCGGGAAGCGGAGCGCGGTCTCCTCCCGCGCCTGCCTCCGTGGCCTCCGCAGTGCCCCCTCCCGGCCCGCGCTGGGGCCCCGGCCCGGCCGCCGCCGCCGCTCCCGGGGGAGGAGGGGAATGGAGCCGCCGCTGCTGCCGCTGCCGCCACGGAGCCCGGCCGAGGGGAGGGAGGGATCAGCCCCCAGGCAGGATCCGCCCCTCCGGCCTCCCCCCGCCACCTCCACCCCTTCCCTCGCTCCCTCCCTGACTCTGCGGGCTCTCCCGCTGAACAGGAGCGAGAGCGCGAAAGAGGGGGAAACGGGAAAAAAAATCCCCCCGCCCGTGCCCGGCGCGGCGGCGGTCGGGGCGGTGCGGAGAGGAGCGCGGAGGGGCCGCCGCCGCCACGGGGCACCGTCCCCGGCTCGGCCTCACGGTGGCGGTGCGGGCGCGGCGGGGACACCGAGCAGAGACCGGGTCTGCACCCGCCGCGATCCCTGCGCACGACGGCCCTGCCCGCCACGGGGCGAGCCCGACAAGAGGGCTGTGGACGTTCGGGTCTAGTTGGGAGAGACAGGGGTCCCTGACTCTTGAGCAGTCAGTCATTTCCTCCCCAGTCCTTGTGGGTGACGTGGCTACTGTTTGGAGCAGCAAGCCCCCTACCCGAACTAAAGGGCCTCTCCAAAGGTTAAGCCAGGGCAGTCATTGAGGTCAAAACCGGTCTGTAGTTTCTTGGGTGCAGGTGCCTATACGACTCCCAGAAAGTCGCTTCTCCCCCAACCCCCATGCCCAGGACCTGAGGACAAAGGTCTAGCGATTGTCCGTCCCCTCCCCCCAGTGAGGACAGCCGGGAAAGACCTGCCTTTGTTGTGTACAGGTGAGCGTCTTGTTCCGCACCAGACATTCGTTTAAAAAAAAAAAAAATCTGACTTTCCGTTTAAAAAGAGTAAACATAAAAGTTTGACAGTCTGCTTAAGTATGCCTGATAGCTGGTCTGTCACTGTGGGCATGGGAAACACTTTAAACCTGACTTGGTTAATTCAATGCACTAGGCGGCTTTCTAAAAGATGCTTGACAAATGGCAGCATCAGACCAAACTGGCTTTTGTTTTGATCTGAGAGAGAGAGAGAGAGAGAGAAGGCCTCCATTGCCACCTCCTTTTGCCTATAAACTGGGAAGCTTACCTCATATGACTGAAGTCTTAAGCACCAAAAATAATGATGTTTATAAAGGACGTATGGATAAGCTGCCTGTAAATGTGGAGATCAATGACAGTTTGAAAGTGTTTGCCAGCACTTGTGGTGTAGCTAGTGAGACTCAATTTCTTGCTTGGTTCTGGTGATCAAGGACATGTATTCTAGAGTCAAGAGGATGAAGGATAAAGTTTAGGATCCAAGTTTTCTGAATGTTTGAAGTGAACATACTGCTACTTTTGAAGTATAGATGTTTGTTATACTAAGGAATTTAAATATAGAGAGTTTCAAAAGTTTGATTAAGGAAGCTAATTTGTTTCCAAGTAAATAGCACCTTCTGGCAAAGAGATAGTACAAAAATGCTTCTGTTAACCAATTTTTTAAATGCAAGGGGGGGTGGCTTGTGGAGCTAAGCAGGGGCAGGGCAGTGTTTTGAAAGCTGTGAAGATGAAATAGTATGAATTAATGTCAAGTGTTCTGAAGCTAGGGGGAATAATCATTTGGAGGGAAGGTGTGGAAGAAAAAGATGATTAATTGTGGAAGGGAAAGCCCCAGAGGCAATTACAGTACTTTTAGTTAAGAAAACAAAAGTCTGAAAACTAACAGAAACAATATCGAATTTCTTATTCTTTTAAAACATGAAATGTAATAATCATTTATATATATGACTAGTAACTTTTATTTCTTGATGGATGTTCTCAACATTTATTTAGCACAATTCCCATTCGTGTGATCAGGAGCTATCTTTTTCCGCTAAAATGAATGGATAAATACCTTGAGAAAGCGCATTGGTTTCCATTTGTAAGTCAAATAATGATTTAAATGCTGTTGAAAAGGCATTAAGTCAACCTAATGCGTGTGATTTTTTTCAGGTTTTTCTATTTAAAGCTTTCATATTAAGACCTTATTCAGCCTAAGTGTTTCTCTTCCATTTTCAATTTCTACTTTTTTAATGATAACATTACAGTTGCCCTCACTTTAGTTTTTGACATTTGGAATTGGTTTCTACGAGCATAACTGCACAGGTAACCAGTTCCCTGTTATGGAATATTAAATGTAACATGGAACAATTATGTTATTAAAAACAAATTTGGAACATATATCAGAAATCCCAGAGGCACTACGTTTAATTCACTTTAATCTTTTGCTATTTTAAACGGTTTAAATTCACTAGTCCCTGACCTTTTCAATAAACCGTACAGCAATTAAATTCAACAAACAGGGGCGCGGACCTTTGATTCCAAATAGTTGTTTTTAAAAATCGTCCAGCTGTAAATAGAAATCAACTTATTTGGGTTAAGAGAAAGTTTTACCATTTAAAACTAAAAGAAACATGAGTACAAAAAAAGATCACCTTTTCCCCACTTCTTTCTTTCACACTTCCCCCTCACACTTTTTTTCAGCATCTCAGGATATCTTTGTTAATGCTTCACTATTGTCATTAGTTTATCAGGCCAAGAAACCTCTCAAGGGTCAGACACAATACCCACTGTATTAATAACATGTGGATGATGAGAAAAAAAATAGGCCTTGACTGATTGTTAAATTAATAGAATATTCCTTCCTTAGATAGTTGACTGAAAGGATTCTGAAACCACAGTTGGGAGGAATATTTGAGGTTGGAATCATTGTGATACTTTTACACTAATTAAAATGGTTTAAGAATGTAAAGTTTGCTTAGAAAATGGGAAAAGTTTAGCTAGGTTAACAACAGGTCTTAAATAGAATAACGTACCACACCCTGTAGATTTAATTCCATTTATGTATTTCTAAAACATATTCATTGACCACTTAGAGTGTGTCTAATACTGCACAAGTTTCTTAGGAAAATAATGACAAAATCTCAATCTATAAAGGGACTAATGATCACAAGTATAGATAGAATATATTTTTTCTTGCCTTGAGGAGTGTGCGATCCAGAACAGTAGAAATAAGTGGAAAACACATACAAGAAAAAATAGATAAGGCAGTGAAGAGTATGGAGCCACCATTACTCAAAGAAGGCTTATTGGAGAATGGGAGATTTCTTTAAGCCAAGTTCTAAATCATGATGGATGTGAATTGGTGAAAAGAGTGTAAAATGTCCTGTCGGACAGTCCAGGCAAAGGGAAAATATGCAGGAAATAGTAAGGAAATTATCCTAGCTGGTATGTATGGGCAGATGATAAGAAAAAGGTTGAATTTGGTAGGAGGTATGGCAAGGGGACAGGGATGATAAAAATAATACCTAACACTTATGTACAAGGTACTGTGCTTAGTGCTTTACATACTTCATTTATTAAAGATCTTTGTTGCACTTAGCAGAAAACCAGCTTAAGTGAGTTTAATAAAGGAAATCAACTCTCATAACCAGAAAGCCCAGGGGTGCATCTAGCTATAGACAAGATCAAGTCAAGGGACTCAAATTATGTCATCAGCATAGTGTATCTTGCAATTTCTCAGCCATCCTGAGCCAATAACTGTGGCCAGAGGGACATGCTGCTTGTCATGTATCAACTCCTGAAACCAGAGGACATGAGCAGGAGAAGATTCTACAAAGAGATAGTAGGTACATGTACAAACTAGGTCCAATATGCACACCGTATCTTATTTATCAACTTACTAACTCTATAAAATGTTGTTGTTATCCTCTTTATGTATTGGAGAAAGTAGAACAGGAGATCCAGTAAACCTGGAAGAATTTACTATAGGTAATTAGGCACTATGAAAATAAAAAGGCATTAAGCAGAATGATGGAAAATGTGGTAGAGAAAGAGGAAAAGGAAGGGTCAAATCAGATATCAGATGACAAAGCAACTGTTTTGTCTGATTGAACATAAGAATAAAGGAGAAGATTGAAGAAGAATCTAAGTTCAAACTTGGGAGGTTTTCACAGTTTGGTACAATCATTGCAAATTAAGAGGTGGCAAAGGGTCGCTCGGGAGCTCCTATTGGAGGTAGGAACCTGAGGATTGAAGAAATGATGGAATCAGCTCAAGTTCTCTGGAACCTCTTTTGGTCACACTGAAATACGTATTTATTCAATTATTATTTATGAGCTGCTGGTAAGGTTCTATTTTATGCCTGTAAAGGCCACAAAGGTGAAAAGAGTATGCTTTCAGACTTGAAGGCACTTACATTCTAATCGCAGTGTAAAGCAAGGGTATTTATAACTGGAACGTGCCACAATATAAGCACTTCAAGAGAGATGCAAACAAAGTGGCAAAGTTTGGAGAAGGGGGTGAGCTCGTCTGTTTGGGAGAAGAAGGAAGGCTCTGTGAAGAAAGTGCTATCTGAGCTCCACCTGAAAGCTCTCCGGTAGGTGTCAGCTAGAAACATGGTAGAGGGAGTGTGGTCCAGGCTGAGCCACCAGCATGAGCGAAAAGAAAGAATGCATCAAAGAATAAAATTTCAACAGATGAGTCCCAAAGATCCAGTTGGCTTTTATTAGCTCTTTATGAACTGAGCAACATCCAGTCTACAAAATAGAAAGGAGCTCCTATGAGCTAAACAAGTAGGTGAATTTTATAGGCAGAAAAAAGTGAAATGAATCAGGAACAATGAGCAAATAGCAGATCGGTCAAGACTATTTTTCTTTATAGGAATATAAATGAAATCTTGTTGGTTTAATGGGATTTGACTGTCATCTCTCTCCTGATTTCTTGAAGGGTCAGATCTTACATTAAAATACAGGTTTTGGTTTGGTGTCATGGAACCTCTCAGCATGAATGACTCCATTTGGGGTCTGCTGTCTTGTCTTTAACACATGGAATGCCATAAGATTGATTCAGGAAACAGTGGGTTACCCATTGACCCAAAAATGAGGGATATGAGAGAGAAGGCTGGTAAGGTAAAGTCAGAGCATGAAGACTGTTGGGTAGGGAGCTAGACATGAAGGGGCAGGAGACCCTGGTGATTTTTTTTTTTTTTTTTTTTTTTTTTTTTTTTTGAGACGAAGTCTCGCTCTGTCGCCCAGGCTGGAGTGCAGTGGCCGGATCTCAGCTCACTGCAAGCTCCGCCTCCCGGGTTTACACCATTCTCCTGCCTCAGCCTCCTGAGTAGCTGGGACTACAGGCGCCCGCCACCTCGCCCGGCTAGTTTTTTGTATTTTTAGTAGAGACGGGGTTTCACCATGTTAGCCAGGATGGTCTCGAACTCCTGACCTCGTGATCCACCCGTCTCGGCCTCCCAAAGTGCTGGGATTACAGGCTTGAGCCACCGCGCCCGGCCCCTGGTGATTTTTAGAACTGGGAAATGACTTCAATTTCCGTGCTTTAAGTTCTAGTCAGGCTTGAGTGTGATACAGTGTGGTTTAAATTAGCTATCCAGTATGGCTTGCATTATCCTCTTTGAACTTGAATTCTAGCTAGAACATTTTACCGTATACTCAGTGGAATGCTAAACCAAGCAAGCATGAAAGCAAGTAGTACGTGACAAGTATAAATTGTTCAACTTGATCTAATGTCTTATCATTTCAACCTTTAATTAGGATTTCTATTAAATCCTAAACTCTTAACTGTGAGTGAAGCCAGGACACCATAAAATATAATTCCATATTTTAGCAGAAGTACCAGCCCTAAAAGTAGCCATCTTCTTGGCATAATTTTACTAAAGGGAGAGAAAATACACAAAAATAATAGCACATAGTAAACTAGAACCTGCATTTTGACAGGATTTCTGTAAGTGATTTATATGCATATTAAAGTTGAGAAGCAGTGAATTAGAGGATTGAATTCCAGGATTAAAATACTCTCTGAGAAAAAGGTAAAGTTAAAGGATTAATATTAGCTTTTGATTACTTAAGAATACCTGTAGTAATAAAATATGTTTCCATTTATATGAAATTCTGGAAAATGCAGACTGCTCTATAATGATAGCAGATTGGTGGTTTCCTGGATGTGGAGGGGAGGAGGGACTATAAAGGGCATGAGGAAACTTTTTGGAGTGATAGAAACATTCTGTAAGTTGATTGCAGTGGTGGAGAAAGAGGTACATGCCTTTGCCAAAACTTAAACTGTAGAGTAGCTATCTTTTATTTTACATAAATTTTACCACAATTAAGTAGATAAAGCATACCTGTTGCAATTTTTAGACTAATCATTAACATTAAAAGAATGAAAAAATGAGGATGCAACTCACAAACTAGTACAGAGGAAAAAAAGAATAAAAAATTCGACCAACCTAAAAGAAGTCAAGGAAAGAAAAGGAAATATAGTAAAGGTGAAACAAATAGAAAACAATGAAATGATGGCAAATTTAAATTCAATTTATAATTTACATTGTACACTGTAGAAAGAGTAGTCCACAATGAGTGGGACATGTCTGGAAAAGTTTAATGATTGGATGGTTAAAATGTCTGGCTTGACCACATGCATTTGTCTCCACTCCCTCCCCTAACTTCAATAATGTTAGTAAAGAATAAAAGAAATCCACAAGACAATGAAATCCACAACAACAAAGAGAATGAGGGAAAAGAACAGCAGATGAGATTTACTATCTCAAGAAATTGAACTAAAGAAGTTCTAGACGTGGGGCCACCAGGAACCAATGAAGACAGGGATGAAGTGTCACACTGAAAACGGAAATTAAAGGGAAACCCTACATACTAAATAATAAGATGCTCCCCCCAGCCCCAATCATCACCATCACATGTCCTTCCCTAGACTGATGAGGAAGGGGGAATCTGGTGCAAATTACTGGAATCTGGTGGTCTAGAATGGGGCTAAGAGAAAATTCCATGAAAACATTTCTAGTCAGTCCATCCTTTTAGTTGAAATAAATGTTTCATAGATCAAAATTCTTAGGGGTCCTACCTCTTCCCTCAATCACATTGCAAAACACTGGAATCCAGGTTTATTTGAGAACTTTGCTGCTGTTTGTTTTTGTTTTTTGAGATGGGGTCTTGCTCTGTTGCACAGGGTGGAATGCAGTGCTGTGATCACAGCTCACTGCAGCCTCAACCTCCCAAGCTCAAGCGATCCTCCCACCTCAGCCTCCTGAGTAGCTGGGACTACAGGTACATAGCATCATGCCTCGATATTTTTTTTTTTTTTTTTTAAGAGACAGGGTCTCACTTTGTTGCCTAGGCCGGTCTTGAACAGCAGTGCTCCCAACTTGGCCTTCTAACATGCTGGGATTATAGAGGTGAGCCACCACCCACAGCCAGAACCTTGCTACTTAGATTATTGTCCAAGAACCAATAGTATTGACATTTCCAGGGAGTTGGTTAAAGATGTGGAATTTTAGGGCCCACACTAGATCTACCAAACCAGAATCTGCATTTTAAGATCTCCCTACATGATTCATGTGCGTATTAAGGTTTGAGAAGCAATGGATTACAGAATGTTAGAGAATTCCATGATTCCTCTCTGAAGATGGAGAAAAGACCTATTTATGAATACTGGCAATGGAACATCTTCACTAAAACATCCAGGCTGTCACCTTTTGCCTTATGCTGAAGCTCACCTGGTATCAAGCATTCCCCACCCCTACCCCAACACAGAGTTTTAAACAGCTTTAAAAAAAATTACCTCTTAACATTGAATAAACAATCAAAAACCAACAGATATATGAGGAAAGTATCATGAAGGTCAGAATCCAAGAAAAAAGAACGGGGAAAACAGACAATATAGAGAACCAAAGAAAACAAACAGAAATCTCTATGAGCCTCAAAGAGTAGCTGGCTAGGGGTGATGGCTCATGCCTAGTAATCCCAGCACTTTGGGAGGCCAGAGTGGGAGAATCGCTTGAGGCCAGGAGTTTCAAACCAGTCTAGGTGACATAGAAATACCCCGTCTTCATTTAAAAAAAAAAAAAAAAAAAAAAAAAAAAAAAAAAGATGCTGGGCGTGGTGGCTCACACCTGTAATCCCAGCACTTTGGGAGACCAAGGTGGGCGGATCACCTGAGATCAGGAGTTCGAGACCAGCCTGGCCAAAATGGCAAAATCTCATATCTACTAAAAATACAAAAAATTTAGCTCAGTGGGGTGGCAGGCACCTGTAATCCCAACTACTTAGGAGGCTAAGGTAGGAGAATTGCTTGAACCAGGGAGGCAGAGGTTGCAGTGAGCAGAGAGAGTGCCACTGCACTCCAGCCTGGGCAACAAAGGAAGACTCCATCTCAAAAAAAAAAAAAAAAAAAAAAAAGATGGGGAGGCCAGGCTCTGTGGCTCACACCTGTAATCCCAGCACTTTGGGAGGCCGAGGTGAGTGGCTCAATTGAGCCCAGGAGTTCAAGATCAGCATGGGCAACATAAAGAAACCTCATCTCTACAAAGAAAAAAAAAAAAAAATAGCCAGGTGTGGTGGCATGTGCCTGTGGTCCCAGCTAGTTGGGAGGCTGAGGCGGGAGGATTGCTTCAGTCCAGGAGGTTGAGGCTGCAGTGAGCCAAGGTCGCAGCACTGCACTCTGGCCTGGGTGACAGAGACCTTGTCTCAAAGAAATAAAGATAGCAAGGGGAGGGGAGAGAGAGAGAGAAAGGGAAGGAAGAAGGAAGAAGGGACAGAAAAGAAGGAGTCAGAAAAGAGCAAATCTTGAATATTAAAAATGTGAAAAAATTTTAAAGTCTGTAATGGAAGAGTTAGAAGGTGAGGTTTAACAACTCTCCCAGAGAGAAAAGGAGATGGAAAATAGGACAGAAAAGAGAATAAAAAAGAGAATTTGAAGATGAATTTAAGAAGCTCAACATTCCATTTACAGTAGTTCTAGAAAGAGATGAGAATTTTTCCCAGAAATGAAGGTGGTGAGTTTCCAGAATGAAAGGCTCCCCCAGTGCTCTGGTTCAATAAATGCAAAAATATCTAAACCAAGAACACTAGTGATAGAAAAGGAAAGAATCCAAAAAGTTTTTGGAGAGAGAAAGCAGGTCAGATACAAAGAACTAGGAATCAGAATGGTATCAAGAAGCTATCAGGCAATTAAAAAAACTCTTTCAAATGCTGAGAAACAATGTTTCCAATAGAAAAGTCTATGCCCAGCCAAAATATCAAGCGTGAGAATAGTATAGACATTTGCAAACATTCAAGATTTCACATTTATCTATACTTTCTCAGGAAATAACTGCATAACATTTTTCACAAAAAATGAGGTAGAAAAGAAACAAGAAAAGTAAAATACATGGGATCCAGGAAATGGCTTTGGATCTGAGTCCCTGCCGAAATCTCATGTCAAATCGTAATCTCCAGTGTTGGAGGTGGGGCCTGGGTGGGAGGTGATTGGACCATGAGGATAGATTTTCTGCTTCCCTTTGTTACTATCATCACAATAATGAGTTCTCGTGAGATCTGGTTGTTTAAAAATGTGTGGCTCCTGCTTCCACCCTTCCTCCTGCTCCAGCCATGTATAGTGTGGGCTTCCCCTTTGCCTTCCTCCAGGATTGTAAGTTTCCTGAGGCCTCCCCAGAAGCAGATGCCACCATGTTTCCTGTATAGCCTACAGAACTGTGACTCAATTAAACCTCATATATATATATATATACACACACACGCATATATATAAAATTAACCAGTTTCAGATATTTCTTTATAGCAATGTGAGAATGGACTAATACAGGATTCAGTATAAGAAAGAAGCAAAAGATATCCCCAGGATTATGGATTATGATGAAGGGAAATTCAAGGAAGAGAATTGTGTGGCAGGTCTAAAATGAAACCATTGGAGTAGGAAGACAAAGGACTCCAGAAACAATCGGAATGGATAAACACATACATTTGACCATATGAGAGGAAGTTTTTCAATATTGATGAAGAGTTTCTGGATGGATTTAATAATGTATACATAGAAAATAAAAATTTTAAATCAGAGAATTACTAATTCCAAGAAAGATAACTCATATTGTTTTAGTCTGTTCTCATGCCAAGACTGAATAATTTATAAAGGAAAGAGGTTTAATTGACTCAGTTCAGCATGGCTGGGGAAGCCTTAGGAAACTTGCAATCATGGCACAAGGGGAAGCAAACACATCCTTCTTCACATGGCAGCAGCAATAAGTAGAATGGACAAAAGGGGCAAAGCCCCATATAAAGCCATCAGGTGCCATGATAACTCACTCACTATCACAAGAACAGCATGAGGGTAACTACCGGATGATTCAGTTACCTCCCACTGGATCCCTCCCATGACACATGGGGATTATGGGAACTACATGATGAGATTTGAGTGGGGACACAGCCAGACCATATCACACATGAAAAAGAAATATAGACTGGGTGCAGTGGCTCATGCTGTAATCTCAGCACTTTGTGAGGCCGAGGTAGAAGGATCACTTGAGGCCAGGAGTTTGAAACCAGACTGGGCGCCATAGCAAGACCCTATCTCCAATTTTCTTTTTTTTTTTTTTTTTTAATTAGCCAGGCCTGGTAGTGCATGCCTGTAGTCTCAGTTTTCTCAGGAGGCTGAGGTGGGAGGATCACTTGAGCCAGGAGTTCAAGGTTACAGTGAGCCAATCTTGTAAGCAGATCCTTCAAGGATGGTAACCAGACCAGGCACATAGTTGGCATCTGGAGACTTGGATTTTAGGCATGTTCTCCACCACTCTAACCGATAAGAGTGACTCCACTGGGAGAGGATTCATGAAAGCCTGGGCCTGGTTTCCTCTGGACTTCACTCCCTGTGTATTTTCCCTTTACTGATTTTGCTCTGTATCCTTTCAATGTGTCACAGTCATGAGTACAGCTGTATACTACTGAGTCCAGTGATTCCTTCTAGAAAATCACTGGACTTGGGGGCGATCTTGGGGACCCCAACACATGTATTTTAGTCCAAATATCTCATTAAAATAATAAGGTTGGGTGCAGTGGCTCATAGCTGTAAGCCTAGTGCTTTGGGAGGCTGAGGCAGGCAGATTGCTTGAGCCCAGGAGTTCGAGACCAACCTGGGCAACATGGTGAAACCTTGTCTCTCCAAAAATAAATACAAAAATTAGGCAGGCCTTGTGGCATCCACCTGCAGTCCCAGCTACTTGGGAGGCTAAAGTGGGAGGATCGATTGAGTCCAGAAGGTTGAGGCTACAGTGAGCCATGATGGCACCACTGCAGTCCAACTTGGGTGACAGAGTTAGGCCTTGTCTCAGATAAAATAAAACTAAGTAATATAAATAAATAAAACATCAAATAGTGTGGTTACAGGATGTGTGCTTGCAAATGAAAAAAAATAATTCAACTGATCTAATTTTTTTTGAAAGGTGGGGTCAAGGCTGGGCTCAGTGGCCCACGCCTGTAATCCCAGCACTTTGGGAGGCCGAGGCAGGCAGATCTTTTGAAGTCAGGAGTTCGAGACCAGCCTGGCCAGCATGGCAAAACCCCGTCTCTACTAAAAATACAAAAAATTAGAAGGGCATAGTGGTGGGTGCCTGTAATTCCAGCTATTCGAGAGGCTCAGACATGAGAATTGCGTGAACCCAGGAGGTGAGGTTGCAGTGAACCAAAATCACGCCACTGCACTCCAACCTGGGTGACAGAGCAAGACTCTTGTCTAAAAAAAAAAAAATTTTTTTTTAATTAATTCAACCTTTTTGTGCCTCAAGCACAAAAAGAATTTATTGGAAATTCTAGGGTTTAAGGAGGGCTCACAGAATTGACAGAAGACTGGAGGAGGAAGCTAGAAAGCAAATTTTATCCAGCCTGATCATTGCCACTACTGCCTGTAAGTAGTATCTTAAATTTTTCTCCTGTTAGTTGTATTGAAAATATGATTTATTTTTGCATATCATTTTGTATTTAGCCACGTTGCTAACCTTTATTGTTTCTAATAATTTGGCAGGTTAAGAGTTTTCTCTATAGAATTATGTATCTGTGAATAATAGTTTTAATCCTCTCTTTCAGACATTAGACCTTTAATTTCTTTTTCCCCCCAGCTTTACTGAGACATAATTGAGAAGTAAAAATTGTACATATTTAAGGTATACAATATGATGTTTTGATATTTGTATACATTGTGAAATGATTACCACAAGCCTATCTCGGGCTTATTTCACTTAGCATAATGCCGTCCACATTTGTTCTATCTAGTCAAGTCCAGTGCTGAAGTTCCCACAAAAGTGGCAGCAGAGAAGTTCTTGCAAGGGACTGGCCAAACCATCCTGACATGGAGAGAGTAGGGATTCCAAAGAAAGAAGCATTAAATGCCAGAATGATCAGTCCAAAGCACTAATCAGGGGAACTTACATGCAGAGTACATCAGCAGTCTTCATGATGGACAGTGAGAAAAAAGATGTTCTACCTAGGTATGTCAACAAAGAGATTGGGTTATAAAGCTTATATGGGGTTTTAAGGAGTTTAGCTCAGGGCCAAGGCTATTTTCTACATATTTAGCAATATGTTGATGTTTCAGTGTTTTGGACAACAACCTAAACAAATATATCAGTTCATGGAGATGTTCAAGGTCCCAGCTTGGGTTCAAGCCCAAAGGAGAAAACATGCAGCTCGCCAGGCCATAGAATGGTCAAGGCACTCTGTCTCTGAGTCAGAACAAAGAAAGAAAGGGGAAACTGGGGACCCTACAAGGTTCATCCATGTTGTCACAAGTGACAGCATTTCCTTCTTTAAATTTTTTAGAGACGATGTCTTACTGTGTTGCCCAGGCTGGATTCATCTCCTAGGCTCAAGTGATCCTCCCACCTCAGCCTCTCAAGTAATTAAGACTACAGGTGTGAGCCACAACACCTGGCTATTTTTTTTTTAAATTTTTTGTACAGATGAGGTCTCACTAGGTTACCAAGACTGAACTCCAACTCCTGAGCTCAAGCAGTCCTCCCACTTCAGCTTCCCAAACTGCTGGAATTGCAGGTGTGAGCCACCATTCCTGGTGGATTTCCTTCTGTTTAAGGCTGAATAATATTTCATTGTGTGTGTTTATCACATTTTCTTTGTCCATTTATCCATTGATGGAAACTTTGATTCCAAATCTTGGCTATTGTCAGTAGTGTGGCAGTGAATAGTTGAGTGCAGATGTATCTTTGACATATGTCCTTTTGTTTCACTTTGAAGAACTTTCCTTAGCATTTGTAAGGCAGGTCTAGTTGTGATGAACTCCCTTAGCTTTTGTTTGTCTGGGAAAGTCTTTATATCTCCTTGATTTGTGAAGGATAGCTTTGCTGGAGTTGGCAGTTTTTATTGTTGTTGTTTTCTTTCATCACTTTGAATATATCATCTTAGTCTCTCCTAGCCTACAGGGTTTCTGCTGGGAAATTCACTCATAGTGTTATGGAGTTTCTTTGGATGTGACAAGTCTTTTTCTTTTGCTCCTTTCAAAATTCTCTCTTTGGGAATTGGAGTACAATGTGTCTCGGTAAAAATCTCGTTAACTATTTGGGTTTTTGGGGGGATTAATGGACCTGGATGTTCATTTCCTTCTCCAGATTTGGGAAGCTCTCTCTCATTATTTCTTTAAATATTATTTCTGTCCCTTTATCTTTCTCTTCTTCTGGGAATCCCATAATACATACATTGGTTCACTGGATGGTATTCCACAAGTCCCATGGGCTTTCTTCATTCTTTTCCACTATTTTTTTCTTTTTGTTTCCCTGGCTGAATAATTTCAAATGTCCTGTTTTTGAGCTCACAGGTTTTTTTCTTCTGTTTGATGGAATCTGCTATTGAAGGTGTCTATGGAATTTTTTCAGTTCAGTCATTGTGTGTTTCAGCTGCAGAATTTGTTTAGTTCTTTTTATGGTTTCTATCTTTGTTGAACATCTCACTCATTTTCTTTATGTCTTGTTTTCCTGACTTTGCTTAGTTGTCTGTATTCTCTTGTAGCTCACTGGTCTACTTTAAAATTATTATTTTTAATTTCTTGTCAGGCAGTTCATAGATCTGTTTCTTTAGAGTTAGTTACTGGTACTTTATTTTGTTCCTTTGGTGGTGGTATCTTGTTTTCCTGATTATTCTTGATCCTCATTGCCTTGTGTTGATGTCTGTGCATTTGCAAAAGTAGGCGTCTCTTCCAGTCTTTGCACACTGGCTTCAGCAAGGAAAGCCCTTCACCAGTCAGCTTGTTCAGAGATTCTGGGCAGGCCAACTGGTGGGGTCTATGAGAAGGCTTATTGCTGGAGTCCCTGGACAGCATGGCCTAGTATCTGAATCAGTGGGCAGGCAGGCCTGGTGCCTGGGTCTAAAGGGACCAGCCAGAGACTGGGGTCCACTGGATATATATGGTATCATTTCTCTCTCTTTCTCTCTCTGTCTCTGTCTCCGTCTCTGTCTTTGTCTCTGTCTCCACTACCCCACTCCAACTTTTAGCACAGTTTTGGATAGAAAAAGTGATAGTATAAATCTTTATCTTGTTACTTATTTTATTTATTTATTTATTGGAGATAGTGTCTTGCTCCGCCACCCAGGCTGGAGTACACTGGTGTGATCACGGCTCGTTGCAGCCTTGACCTCCTGGGCTCAAGCAATGCTCCCACCTCAGCGACCTGAGTAGCTGGGACTATAGGTACATGCCACCACACCTGCCTAAATTTGTATATTTTTTGTAGAGACAGGGTCTCACTATGTTGCCCAGTCTGGTTTTGAACTCCTGGGCTCAAGCAATCCTCCTGCCTCAGCCTCCCACCATGTCCAGCCCTGATTACATAGTTAAGAGGAATGCTTCTGACATTTCCCTATCAAGAATGATGTTTTCTATAAAGGTATGTTAGATACTCTTTAATAAATTAAGGAAAATTGTTTCTACTTTTAATTGTTTTATCATCACAAAATGCTTTCTCTGCATCTATTGAGATAATAATTGGTTTTCTCCTTGGGATATTGTGAAGTATATATTTGGTCTTTATTCTTGTTTCCTGACATACAGCCCCTAAAACCCTTGAAATCTCTGGAGGGCATTTCATGATAAGGGGGTTATAATCATAATTGATAAGGGGATGCTTTGTATGCTAGTGAGATGACTAGTGGCTGTCAGCTCATAGGTAGCTTCAGGATGGGGGCAAGTCACAGGAAAGACCAAGGCATTTTTAGAGAATTGGGATATTTAGCCCACCTCCCAATATCCGAGGAGGGGAGAGAAGCTGAAGCTCAAGTTGATCACCAATGGCTAATGATTTAATAAGTCATGTGTATGTAATGAAGCTTCCATAAAAACCCAAAAGGACTGGGTTTAGAGAGCTTCCAGATAGGATTCCTGGAAATTGGCAGGCCTGGAGAGAGCATGGAAGCTCCATGCCCCTTCTCTCATACCTCATCCTATGCATCTCTTTCATCTGGCTGTTATCTATATCCTTTGCAATATCTTTTATAATAAATGGATAAATGTAAGTAAAATGTTTCCCTGAGCTGAGTGAGCTGTTCTAGCAAATTAATCAAACCCCAGGAGGGAGTCATGGGAACCCTCAATTTATAGCCAATTGGTCAGAAACTCAGGTCGCACAATGTAAGCACAATCTATGCTTGTAACTTGCATCCAAAGTGGAGAGAAGTCTTGTGGGACTGATCTCTCAACCTATGGGTAGAGAACTCCAGGTAGATAATGTCAGAATCAAATAGAACTAAAAGACACTCAGATGTTATCTGCTGCAGAACGGATTGGTTGCTTGATGTGTGGGTATAAACCCCTGCACATCTGGAGTCACAGAAGTGTTCTGTGTTGTAAGGATATAGTAGGAGAAGCTGAGTTTGTTTTTTTCCATATCAAGTACCCCTTTAATCTGTAATGTGAAGAATTGTTTCTCTAATATTAAACCATTCTCTTAGCAATGGAAAATTCTACTTACAAAAAATATATAATATATATTAAACCATTCTTGCATCCCTGGATTAGCCTGACTTTGTCATTATATATTACCTTTTTAAAATATCTCACTGATTTGGTTTGCTAATACTTTAATATTTTTACATATAGGCTCCAAAGTGAGATTGTCTATAATTTGATTGTTTAGGGAATCAAGTTTTATTTACCTCATAAGTGAGTTGGGCTTATTTTCTCTTTTTCTATTTTCTGTAAGAGTTTTTATAAGATTGGAATAAACTGTTTCTTAAAAAGTTGGTAGAATTCACTGTCTTACTGCGTTTCTGCTGCTATAACAAAATACCTGACACTGGGTAATTTACAAAGAAATGAAATTTATTTTCTCACAGTTCTGGAAGCTGGAAAGTCCAAGATCAAGGTGCCAGCAGGTTTGGTGTCTGGTGAGGACCTAGTCTCTGCTTTCAAGTTAGCCCCTTGTTGTTGCCTCCTTCAGGGGATGAACACTATGTCCTCACATGGCAGAAGAGATGAAAGGGCAAAAGGAATGGGCCCTTTTATAAAGTCACTAATCCCATTCATGAGGACTCCATTTCATGAATTAATCATTAGCTAAAGGGGTTACCTCTTTGTTTTATTATCCTCCCTGTTTTGACACAGACGAATTACCTACCTCTTAATACTATTATATTGGTGAGACTGCTTCAACGTGAAACAACATGAGTTTTAGGGGACATTCAGATCATATAAATTATGTAATCCTGATGGCTGCGTTGTAAGAAGATTTTTACTAACTTCAGTTTCTTTACTGGTCATAGGACTTATTTCTTCTTGAAGTATGTTTTCCTAAGATTTTGTTCATCTAAGTTTTAAAAACATTTTTTTCGTCTATAGTTCATATGTAGTTATGTCCCCCTCTGCATTACTAACATTTTTTTCTCCCTCTCTCTTCTCCCCTCCCCCCACCCCCTGTAGTTTGTCAGTTTTATTAGTTTCTTCCCTATATAACAAGCTTTTGGTATTGATCCCCTCTATCGTACTTTTTAAGATTATTTCTTAAAATACCATTTTATTTTGTTTTTATAGATGATATCTCACTGTGTTATCCAGACTGGACTCAAATTTCTGGGCTCCAATGATCCTCTTGCCTCAGCCTCCCAAGTAGTCAGGACTACAGGTATACACTACTATGCCTGGCTATTGTATGTTCTTGATTGTTGCTTTAATAATTTTTATATGCTTCCTTTTACTTTCTTTGAGTTCATTCTTTATTTTCTACTGTCATCAGTTGGGTGCTTAATTATGTCATTTTCAGGATTTAATTTCCAATATAAGCATACAAGACTATATAAGTTTACCTTGAATTACCACTACTGTTTTGTTTCCCAAGTGTTGATACTTAGTATTTTTAATATTGTTCACTTCTAAATATTTTTTACACTTTTATTACAATTTCATCTTGGACTCAAGTATTGTTTCAGGAGTATGTTAAATTAAATTTTGAGATAATTATAGATTCACATGCAACTGTAAGAAATAATAGAAAGAGATCCTGTGTATGCTTTACCCAGTTTCTCCCAATTTGTAAAATTTCTCCTAATTGTAAAACTATAGAAAATATCACAATCAAGATATTGACATTAATGAGAAATCAGTTGTTAGTTTTACCAAGGATCCGTTATATGTGATGAATTACTTCTCTGTCACTAGTTTCAAGATTCCCTTTGTCCTTTGCTTTCAACAATTTGACTATAATGTGTCTAGGGGCAAATCTTTTTGAGTTTATCTTATTTTGAGTCTGCTGAGCTTCTTAAATGTGTAGGATTAATGTTTTTCACAAATTTGGAGAGTTTTGGCCTTTTTTTCTTCCAGTATTATTTTTAGGTCACTCTCCTGTGCTTCTTTGATTTCCTTTATATGTATGATAGTACACTTCATGGTGTTTCACAGATCTCTGAAGTTCTGTTCATTTTCTTTATTCTTTTTCTCTCTGTTTTTCATATTGGGGCATCTCAATTGACCTTTCTTCCAGTTTGCTAATACTTCTTTCTGCTAGTTTGAATCTACTATTGAGCTCTTCTAGTGAATTTTTCATTTCAGTTACTGTACTTTTTAGCTCTGGAATTTCTGTTTGGTCCTCGTTTATAGTTTTATCTTTTTATCAATATTTTCTTTATAGTGAGACATTATTCTCATGCTCTTCTTTAGTTCTCTAGATATAGTTTTCTTTAATTGAACATCTTTATACTATCCTATTTAAAGTCTTTGTCTAGTAAATCCAACATCAGGGCTTCCTGACAGTTTCTATTCATTGCTTCCCCTGACCCAGCCCCCACTGTGTATAGGTTATTTTTCCTGTTTCTTTGCATATCTCATACACTTTTATTTAAAACTGGTTGTTTTAAATAATAAAATGTGACAACTCCAGAAATCAGATTCCCCTTCCTCCCCAGAATTTATTGTTGCAATTGCTCTTGCTTCTGTTTGTCTAGTTACTTTCCTAAATTAATTCTGTAAAGTCTGTATTCTTTATAACGTTTGGCCACTATAGTCTCTGCTTGTTTAGCTTAGTGATCAGGTAATAAATGGACAGATATTTTCTTAAATGCTTTGAATTGATAAGTCTCCCAGCCTTTGCCAAAGGTCTGTGTGTGTGTGTTGGGATATATCCATAAAGCTCTACCATACACTAGACAACTCTGCTTTAGTCTTTACTTTCTGCTTGTGCAGAACCTCAAGGTCTGCCAGTGGTTAGAGATTAAGGTCTTCTCAAAGTGTGTTCCTGGGTACACACATCGTTCTGGGCAGGAATACAGCCTGTACATGCGTGTGGTCACCTGTACATGCATGTGGTTGTCTACATTTCCAGGAATCTGATAAGCTTTCCAAACACACTTATAAATTTCTTAATCCAGCTGGGCACAGTGGCTCATGCTTGTAATCTCAGCACTTTGGGAGGCCAAGGTGGGCAGATAATTTGAGGCCAGGAGTTCGAGACCAGCCTGGCCAACATGGCGAAACCCCGTCTCTACTAAAAATACAGTAATTAGCTGGGTATGGTGGTACATGCCTGTAATCCCAGCTACTCAGGAGACTGAGGCAGGAGAATCACTTGAACTCAGGAGGCAGAGGTTTGCAGTGAGCGGAGATCAGTGCCACTGCACTCCAGCCTGGGCAACAGAGCAAGACTCCATCTCAAAAAAAAAAATTCTTATTCCTCAGTTTTTCCTTATAATCTTTTCTTCCCTCAACTGTTATCACCTCAGGCACCCAAGATGTTAAACAGTTGCCACTAATCGTTTTCAATAAATACTCCAAAGAAAAGGCTGTTCACAGTGAATTAACCCTGAGTCAGTTCCAATAAAGACCAACCCTGAGAGCCCCTGTGGTTTCTGGGAAACTGCCAGACAAGTCAAAGAATAACTCATGGAAGATGAGCATTTAGGGGAACTCCAAGCCCATTCTGCCCCCTTCAGTGACTGCTAGGTTGCTGGTTTTCAGAGTTACCATGATTGAAGGTTGTTGGTTTCCAAGGCTACTGTGGAACTGCAGAAAGAGGGATGGCAATAGGACAAGTTAAAATGCCATCAAGCTTGTTCTTCTTATGAGATTTAGCCATTTGTGTGTGTGTGTGAGAGAGAAAAAATGCTCCTCAGACTTTTGTGAGCATTTGGTTAATTTTCAGAGTTCTAAAAATGTTGATTTTAACAATTTTTTTGCCAGTGCTCTCATTGCTTTTCTGGAGAAATCAGTTTTTGGCGATCCTTACTCCACCATTCTAAATGCAGCTCCAATCTTATTGACATTAATGCAGTCAAGATACAGAACAACTCTATCACCACAAGGATCTCTTCTTGTGTTGTTCTTTTACAGCCACGTGCATTTCCTTCCTATAACTGTCTTAAGCCCTGGCAACCACTCATCTGTTCTCTATTTCTATAATTTTGTTATTTCAAGAATTGTATAAATGGAACCTTGCAGTATATAACCATTTGGGATTTTTTTTCACTCAGCATCATTCCCTGGAGGTTTATCCAGATTATTGCCTTTATCAATAATTTGTTACTATTGCTAAGGAATAATCCATAATATGGATGTACCACTCTTTATTCACCCACTGAAGAACATCTGAGTTGTTTCTAGTTTAAGGATTTACAGATAAAGCTGCTATGAATATTCATATACAGGTTACTATGTGAATATAAGTCTTTATTTCTCTGAGATAGATGCCTAGGGGTGTAATTGTTGAGTCATATTTCATTTAGTTTGTTTTTTGTTTTTTTTTTTAAGAAACTGCCAATCTGTTTTTCAATTCAACTCTACTGTTTTACATTCCCACCAGCAATATATGAATGATTTGGTTTCTCTGCATACTTGCCAGCATTTGATGTTGTCAAAATTTTTTATTTTAACTAGAGAGAGTATATGCTGATATTTTATTGTGGCTTTAATTTGCATTTCCCTAATGGCTAATGATATTAAATATCTTTATATGTGCTCATTTGGCATCTAATGGATTATTTTTTACTGTTGAGTTTTGAGAGTTCTTTTGAGAGTATATTCTGGATACTAGTCCTTTGTTGGATATATGGTTTTCTTCAGTTTTTAGCCTTTCTTTTTATCTTGTCAACAGGGTTTCTGAGAGAACAACAGTTTTTTTATTTTTATAGAGTCCAATTTATCGATCTCTCCTTTTATGAATTACGTTTTAGTGTCAAATCTAATAAATCGTTGCTAGTGCTAGGTCTCAAATATTTTCTCCAATTTTTTTTCTTTTTTTTTTTTTTTTTTTTGAGACGGAGTCTTGCTCTGCCACCCAGGCTGGAGTGCAGTGGCCGGATCTCAGCTCACTGCAAGCTCCTGCCTCCCGGGTTTTGTACGCCATTCTCCTGCCTCAGCCTCCTGAGTAGCTGGGACTACAGGCACCCGCCTCGTCGCCTGGCTAGTTTTTTTTGTATTTTTAAGTAGAGACAGGGTTTCACCATATTAGCCAGGATGGTCTCGATCTCCTGACCTCGTGATCCGCCCGTCTCGGCCTCCCAAAGTGCTGGGATTACAGGCCTGAGCCACCGCGCCTGGCCTCCAATTTTTTTCCTAAAAGTTTTGTAGTTTTATGCTTTATACTTAAGTCTGTGATCTATTTTGAGTTAATATTTGTAGAAAGTATGAGACTTACTTCAAAGTTCATGGATTTTTGTTTGTTTGTTTTGCATATGGATCTTCAACTACTCCAGTGCCATATGTTGAAAAGGCTATCTTTTTGTCATTGAATTGCTTTTGCACCTTTGTCAAAAATCAGTTAGACATTTTTGTGTAGGTCTGTTTCTGAGTTCTCTATCCTGTTATATTGATCTGTATCTCTCCCTCTGCCAATACCACGCAGTCATGATAGGTGTAGCTCTACAAAACTCTTGAAATTGGGAAGACTGGTTCCCCCACTTTATTCCTTTTTCCAAACTATTTTGGCTATTCTAGTTCCTTTGCCTTTTCACATAAATTTGGGAATCATTTTGTGTATTCTACATAAAACCTTGCGGGATTTTAGTAGAAATTTTATTAAGCTTATATATCACTCTGGGGAGTATTGACATTTTTAGGAGTGTGTTTTTAAATTTCTAAATACATGGAGAGTTTCTTCTTTCTTTCTTTCTTTCTTTTTTTTTTTTTTTTTTTTTTGAGACGGAGTCTCGCTCTGTCACCCAGGCTGGAGTGCAGTGGTGTGATCTTGGCTCACTGCACCCTCTACCTCCTGGATTCAAGTGATTCTCGTGTCTCAGCCTCCCACATAGCTGGGATTCCAGGCATACACCACCACACCTGGCTAATTTTTGTATTTTTAGTAGAGACAGGGTTTCACCATGTTGGCCAGGCTGGTCTTGAACTCCTGACATCAGGTAATTTGCCCACCTCAGCCTCCCAAAGTGCTGGGATTACAGGCGTGAGCCAGCACAGGCAGCCTTTTTCTTTATTATTAACATCTCATTTAATTATAGTATTATCAGAGAATGTTATTATTATAGCAATTATTTGAAATTTGCTGACACTTTATGGACTAGTAGGTATTTAATTTTTATAAATGTTCCACATGTGCTTGAAAAGAATGAATATTTCCTAAATTTTAGATGAGGGGTCTATTGTGTTCTATTGTGTGATCAAAAACTAATCATGCCAGACTGGCCAACATAGTGAAACCCCGTCTCTACCAAAAAATACGAAAATTAGCTAAGCATGGTGGCACACGCCTGTAGTCCAGCTACTGGGAAGGCTGAGGTGGAAGAATCACTGGAACCCAGGAGGTGGAGGTTGCGGTGAGCCGAGATCACACCATGGCACTCCAGCCTAAGTGACAGAGTGAGACCCTGCCTCCAAAAACAACACAAAACAAAACAAAACAAAACAAATTAATTGTGTTATTCAAATCTTTTTTATTTTTTTAACCAATTTTTTGCGTACTTATAAACCCCTGGCATATTTTTAAAATTATATAACAAACTTCTTCCTTCCTAATAATGTTTTTGTCTTAAAATCCATTTTCTCTAATGTTAATACTAACTACCTCAGCTTTCTTTTGTTAGTATTTGTCTGGATTAGTCTTTTTCATCTTTTTACTTTCAACCTCTCTGTTGACTTACGTTAAGTGAGCCTATTGTACAGTATATTATTGGACTTTGTTTTTATTTCAAATTTAAGTATCTCTGTCCTAAATGGCACTTTTAGGTCACTAACTTTATTGTAATTATGATATATTTGGCCTTATTTCCATCACCTTGCTATGTGCTTTGTCCCCTTTTCACTATATTCATCCCACCACACACATATACACATTTCTTGTCTCATTTTAGATTTTTGCCTTTCCTTCCTTCCTTCCCTCCCTCCCTCCCTCCCTCCCTCCTTTCCTCCTTCCCTCCTTCCCCCCTCTTTCTTCCTTTCTTTTCTTTCTTTTGTATGTATCTTCTCTCTATTGGTTTGGAAATTATATATTCTAATTTTATTATTTCGTGGTTACCATTAAAATTTTACCATGCATACTTTAAAATGTCTTGAGCTAATCAAATCAGTAAGTCTTCTTAAGACAACATAGTCTCCCTCTGAGGTTCTGAATCTTTAGATTCAATCAATTGCTGATTTAAAATATTTGAAAAAAATTTGGCCAGGTGCTGTGACTTATGCCTGTAAGTACCAGCACTTTGGGAGGCTGATCACCTGAGGTCAGGAGTTCAAGACCAGCCTGGCCAACAAGATGAAACCCCATTTCTACTAAAAATACAAAAAGTAGCCAGGCGTGGTGGCAGGCATCTGTAATCCCAGCTACTTGGGAGACTGAGGTACAAGAATCGCTTGAACCCAGGAGGCAGAGGTTGCAGCGAGCCAAGATCGTACCACTGCACTCCCGCCTGGGCGACAGAGTGAGACCCTGTTAAAAAAAAAAAAAAAGAAATTAGGCCTCAGTAAACCTGATATTTTTAAAAAGAAAAAAAGAAATTGTATAAACACTTTTACATACCAAATATAAATAGTATAAGTGGGGATAAAGAATTTTAAAATTTATTAAAATGTATAAATATATACCCAATGAGGAAAGAAATATGGGTAGAGGTGATAGTCCCTATTCTGTAATTGCTTATGGGGCTGTGGTTGATATGTATAAATTTTCCTCTCCATAATTTGTGTCACGTTCCCTTTGCCTTCATAAAAGAACTCAGTAAGTTGGAGTTTCTTACCAAACTCACCTCATAAGAATTACTTCCTTGGTAAATCTGTCCTTACAGGGATATAGCAGTCTTCCATTAACTTTTTCCACTGGATATGGTTGTTTAAGACCTCCTTTAGAATAGCAGACCTGAGTTCTATTAAGATTTTCCTATCCTGAGGTCAAGGCTACAGTGAGCCATGAGGGTGCTACTGCACTCCAGCGTGGGTGAGAGAGTGAGACTCTATATCAAAATTTTAAAAAGATTTCCCCATCCCCACTTTGAAGCAGCAGCCTTCTTTCCCACGATGATCAAGATTTTTCAGGATCAGTCATCCCAGTCAACATCATGACCTTCTTTTTTTTTTGCCTGTTGTATAAGAGCCCCACATGACCAGCAGTGGAAACATTGTTTTGTCTTCTTATAGAAGCAGTTATCTCTTGGATCCCCAAATGCCAAGTCAGCAGAGCCCCAAGTCATGGAGAAGAGAAGCAATAATTTGATGAGTAATAAACACATTAGACTTAATCGTGAAAGGTACGATCCCACTTCCACCCCATTGTTTCTGTACCTGTATATTCTAATTACAGGAGAAGCCACACATACGCATACATTGGTTCATGATTCAGAACATATAATAGATCCTGCATGCCATTGCCCCATCCTCATGAGGTGTTGTCCCACCTGGCACAACTGGCTCTTCAGCAGGGCATTCTGCTATTCTCTAAGGCAAGCTGCCAGAGTAGGCATGGTGGGAGCATGTGTTACTTATATTCAGACAGCTTATTGTATCTTCAGCTATGGCTGGAGCCTCATTCTACATTTTATACCTCTTATAGCTTATGCTAAAATGTTGCATAGAATGCCCAACTTCATAGCTAGGTAGCTGAGACAACTCACAGTGGGCAGTTTTGACCTTAGCCCTTGGACTCCCCCAGATTCCCAGAGCATGGCTAGAGCAGTTTTCCAAAGTGAAAAGAATCACTTGCTTATGAGGCAGTGACTTTGCTCCATTACTCTAGGGACCTCTGCTGTAATTCCTGTTGAGGCCTGTCACAGATTTCCTATCGCATTCACAATTGCCACTCATTTATGGAACACTGTTGGATCCACTGGCTCATAAATGCTAAGGGAAGGAGCTTCCTATGTACTTCTGCATTATTTCAAGAAACTTCTGGCCCCTCAACTTAGTGTGGTGCATTGTCAGGTGAACACCAGGGTGGGTCTGAGTTTTGGTTAACCAGCTGAGCATATTGTTAGAACTATGCCCTGCTGCTAGCATAATGAGTCCAAAATCGTAAGGACATCCACATCAGTAAATTCAGTCCCAAACTAAAAGTATATTCCTCCTTATTTGGTGGGCAGACACAGAATCCAGTTCTGCTATAAATGGACAATATCCCTATATTTATTTTTGTGTGTAAAGCTTTTCCTAGATTTGACTTGAACTTTTATCTCTAAAAGCTTACTGGGATTTGCCTTGAGTTAGAGAGGATTGTCTTTCTCTTGCAAAGAAAGGGGATAGATGTGTTTTCAAGCAAGGGAGAGACAGCTTCATCAGATAAGGGAGGAGAGAGACTGCTTCAGTGGGTAATGAAAGTGGAAGTGAATGTTGAGGCTAAACACAGGAGGGTAATTGAAATGACAATCCCTTCTACCCAAGTCCTAGCACAGACAGCACAGAATATTTTTCTAAAAAGAATAGAACACAGAGTCTGGAGGCAGCTAGTGTGATGTCGGCACCTCACCTAAAGCCCTTCTCATTCTGGAATTTGAGAACTTCATTGTAAAGCAAGATTCCTGCACTTTACCCAAAGCAATACAGGCCTCCCATATACTTGGTCCTCAGTGAGATGTCTTCTTTTCTATTTTTACAATATGAGTAGAAAACCAAAGATCACCAGACATTGAGAAAGGTCTATAGCATACAATTGGAAAATCAAAATAAAAAAAAATAGAAAAAAATCTGACACCAGAGACAATTCAGGAAATAGATTAGAAACAACAACAAATAATTCATATTCTCAAAGATAACAGCTTTTTTTTTTAATTTAAAAAAGAGTTATAATGTGAAACTAACAAAGAACAAGAAATAATTCTTGAGAATTAAAAACATGATTGCTGATTTTAGGAAGATGATGGTAGCATAGTTTTTTAAAAGCAGCTTTATTGAGGTATACTTGGTATAAAATCATCTGCACTTGTTTAAAGTATATAATGTATAAGCTTTGACATATGTATATACCCATGAAACCATCACAGTCAAGATTATGAACATACAGTCACCTCCAAAAAGCTTGCTCCAAAAGTGTGTGATTCCTTTTTTTTTTTTTCCTCTGCCTCCCTGCCTGGTAACCAATGATATTCAGATGAAATGATATAGTATTACTGTTTTGTCTGGCTTATTTCACTGAGCATAATTATTTTGAGATTCATCCATATCATGGCATGTATCAATAGTTAATTCCTTTTCATCACTTAGTAGTATTCCATTGTATGGTTATACCACAGTTTATTTATGCATTCACCCATGGATGCACGTTTGGATTGTTTTCATTTTTTTGACCATTACAAATAAAGCTGCTATGAACGTTCAAGAACAAGTCTTTATGGGCATATGTTTCCTTTCTCTTGGATAAATTCCTAGCAGTGGAATGGCTGAATCATATGGCAGGCTTATGCTCAATTTTTTTTTCTTTAAGAAACTTCCAAATTGTTTTCCAAAGCAGTTTTATCATCTTTACATTCCCATCAACAGTGAATGAGAGTTCTAACTTTTCTACATCCTCACCAATACTTGGTATGGACAGTATTTAAAAAACTTTTTGGGACAGGGTGTCACTGTGTTGCCCAGGCTGGATTGCAGTGGTGCGATCATGGCTCACTGCAGCCTGGACACCTAGGCTCAAGTGATCCTCTGCCTCAGCCTCCTGAATAGCTGGGACTACAGGCATGCACCACCATGCCTGGCTAATTTTAAAAAATTATTTTTTGTAGAGACAGGGTCTCACTATATTACCCAAGGTGGTCTTCAATTCCTGGGCTCAAGCATTCCTCCCACCTTGGCTTCCCAAAGTGCTAGGATTATAGAGGTGGGCCATTACATCTGGGTACTAGTTTTAATGGTTTAAAACAACTTTATTGAGTTGTTATATAACTTACATACTACAAAATCCACCCATTTAAAATATACAGTTCAGTGACTTTTTAGCATGACAGAGTTGAGTGATCAGCATGACTATCTAATTTTAGAATTTTAGAAAAAGCCTCATCCCCATTAGCATTCACTTCCTACTCTGCCCTCTCCCTGACTTCATCTCCCATTCTAGGCAGTCTCTAATCTGCTTTCTGTCTATAGATCTGCCTGTTCTGGACATTTCATGTAATCTGCATCATACAATGTGTGGACTTTTGTGCCTGGTTCTCTCATGTAGTATACTGTTTTCAAGGCTCATCTATGTTATTGCATGTATCAATACTTCACTCCTGTTTTAAACATTTTTAAAATTTTGAAGTTATTATAGATTCACAGAAAATTCCAAAGATAGTACAGAGAGGTCTGGTGTATCCTTCATCCAGTTTCCCCCAGTGGTTACATCTTACATAATTATAGTACAGTATCAAAACCAGGAATTTGACATTGGTAAAAATAAAATGGTGTGTACCATTTTATCACATGTATAGATTCATGTAACCACCACTTCACTCAACATACAGAACTATTCTATCACCGTAACACTCTTCCCCATTACTGCCCTGTGCAACATCCCTAAGCCCTAGCAACACTAATCTGATTTTCATCTCTATAATTTTGTCATTTCAAGAATGTTATATAAATGGAATCACACAATGTGTGAGATTGGCATAGTGAATTTCCCCTAGTGTTCAAATAAAGACAGAGTAACTAGATAGTGAAACCAAAACCATGTAGATGATACTTATTAAAAAAAACTAGGTGACAAACCCAGAAAATATCAGGGAGTGGGCCAAAACAACAGCCCCAAACCTCCACAGTATCAGCATCTGTGTGAGAGGAAGCAGAGGAAAGATGGTGTGCCTGGGGGACCTGAGAAAATGAAAACCCCAAAATGTTCCCAAAAAGGTATTACTGGAAAGTGAACTAGGGCATTCTGAGAACAGCCACAGAAACCAGGAGGAGTTCTGCTCACTCCACTAACTGGCAAGTGTAAGGCCATCCCCAGAAAAGTCTGAGAAGGCTGTGGAAGTATAGCGCCTTATTCTCATGAGACTGACCTCACAGGACTTCCACACTGAAGAGAAACTGGGGAGTGTAATTAAAATTCAGCAGGACAGGGACAATATCAGGACCAAAGGAAACAAGGAAGAGCAGAACAAAATTTGGAGGGTCAGGGAGATAGAGCCAGGAAATCCCAGAAAGTAAGCTGCCATTTATTTGAACACTACACAAAAACAGAAGAAAGAACTAGTAAGCTGCCATTTATTTGAACAGTACACAAAAACAGAAGAAAGAACTCTTTGAGGTTGGAACACCTTATCTGAACCATACTGCCTTCTAAAAGTTCAGAGAAACAAAGCTCTCATAAAAATGAGCAGCAGAGGCTGGGTGCAGTGGCCCACACCTGTAATCTCAGTGCTTTGGGAGGCCAAGGCAGGAAGATCACCTGAGGCCAGGAGTTCAAGACCAGCCTGGGCAACATAGCGAGGCCCTGTCTCTACCAAAAAAAAAAAAACAACAACAAACAAAAAACCTGGGCGTCATTGCGTGCACCTGTAGCCCCAACTACTTAGGAGGCCTAGGTGGGAGGATTGCTTGAGCCCAGGAGTTCCAGACTACATTGAGCCATGATCTTGCCACTACCTTTCAGTCTGGGAGCCTGGGTGACAGAACAAGACTCTGACTCAAAAAAAAGAAAAAAAAATGCAACATAAAGTATCCAGATCAATTTGATACAAAATTATTATAATAAAAGTAGAATAACATATAGGATAACATGCCTACAACTAATGAACACACGCCAGGATGAGCGTATGCAATAGATCAAAACTGTAACTTGTTACTTTAAAACAAGCTAAAAGACATTCAAGTAAAATAATACATGGGATGAAAAAACCCTAAATCAGAGTTAGAAAAACAGCATGAGTGACAAAATTGAGAAAATAATTAGACATAAAAGATTGTTTCATAAATGAAAACCAAATTAAAAGAAACACAAGTAGAGTAAACACAATAGATGATGCCTTAATGTGAAAAGAAAGAAAATTTGCAAATAAAAAGAAAGATAAAAAAGGATTTGAGAGAAAATAACCAATATTGAAGATCTCTCCTCTTGAAAATAAAGAAGAGCCAACACTTATGTAATAAGAGTCCCAGGGTTTTAAAAAATCAGGGAATATAACAAATACTAACAACTATAATTCAGCAAAAGCTTTCTGATTTAAAAAAACAATGATTTAAAGCTACATATTGAAAAAGACTTCTCCATCCTCCTCTTGTGCCTCTTCCAACACATGTTCTGTGCTGCATATTGCTGAATATTCTGAAATTCTATGATCATGCTTTATTTTTATGCCTCTGTGCCATTGCTTAAGTCAGTCCTATGCCTAAAATGTCTTTCACCATTTCTTCACTTGGCACCCTACAATGTATCCTTCAAACTCAATTCCAACATCACTTCTCTACCATGCATTACCTGAGTCCTCTTTCCCCACCCCATCCCCAGTTCTGGGTTACATGCCCTCTTCTGTGCTTTTATAGAACTGTGTAAGTATGTTTCCAGAGCTGTGTCTATCATATCTTCACATATAAAACTAATTATGTGCTTATTGACTGTCCAGTCTCTCGCCCAGTCTGTAAGTGTTCCAGGTCACAAACCTATCATTTTTTAAAAATCCTCTTTATCTGGCACAATATTTAGCAATCTGCCACTGTAAAATGAGCAAAAGATAATGAATTTTGTATAAGTTACTAGTAGAAAGATAAAATAGCTCGACTCTCCCATTTGTTATGGTTTAAGAAGGTATGAGAAGAGAGCATCATCCTATTACATTTACATGGCCACTATAATTATATCAGAAACATTTTTTGCCCTAATCTAGCAAATAATTATAACATTTTATCAGAAAAAAGTATTAAATAAAAACACAAAATTGTGATAATACATTCTCGATGATGGAGGAAAATGTATTCATAAGCCAAAAGAATGGATTTTTAAAATTTTTATTTTTTCCATAAGTTATTGGGATACAGGTGGTATTTGATTACATGAAGAAGTTCTTTAGTGGTGATTGGTGAGATTTTGGTACACCCATCACTCAAGAACTAACTATACACTGCACCATATTTGTAGTCTTTTATCCTTTGCCTTCCTCCCACTCTTCTCCCCAAGTCCCCACAGTCCGTTGTATCATTCTTATACCTTTGCATCCTCATAGCTTAGCTCCCACATATCAGTGAGAAGATACAATGTTTGATTTTCCATTCCTGAGTTACTTCACTTAGAATAATAGTCTCCAGTCTTATCCAGGTCACTGCAAATGCTGTTAATTCAATCTTTTTTATGGCTGAGTAGTATTCCATCACATATATACCACAATTTCTTTATCCACCTGTTGATTGATGGGCATTTGGGTTGGTTCCACAATTTTGCAATTGTGAATTGTGCTGCTATAAACATGTGCGTGCAAGTATCTTTTTCGTATAATGACTTCTTTTCCTCTGGGTAGATACCTAGTAGTGGGACTGCTCAATCAAATGGTAGCTCTACTTTTGGTTACTTAAAGAATCTCCACACTGTTTTCCATGGTGACTGTGCTAGTTTACATTCCCACCAGCAGTATAAAAGTGTTCCCTGATAGCCACATCCATGCCAATAGCTACTGGGTTTTTTTTATTTTTTTTTATTATGGCCGTTCTTGCAGGAGTAAGGTGGCATCACACTGTGGTTTTGATTTGCATTTCCCTGATCGTTAGTGATGTCGAGCATTTTTTCAGATGTGTGTTGGCCATTTGTACATCTTCTTTTGAGAATTGTCTATTCGTGTCCTTAGCCTGCTTTTTGATGGAATTGTTTGTTTTTTTCTTGCTAATTTGTTTGTGTTTGTTGTAGATTCTGGATACTAGTCTTTTGTCAGATGTATAGATTGTGAAGGATTTCTCCCACTCTGTGGGTTGTTTCTTTACTCTGCTGACTCTTTCTTTTGCCATGCAAAACTCTTTAGTTTAATTAAGTCCGAACTATTTATATTTGTTTTTATTGCATTTGCTTTTGGGTTCTTGATAATGAAATCCTTGCCTGAGCCAATGTCTAGAGGGATTTTTCCACTGTTATCTTCTAGAATTTTTATAGTTTCAAGTCTTAGATTTAAGTCTTTAATCCATCTTGAGTTGATTTTTGTGTAAGGTGAGAGATGAGGATCCAGTTTCATTCTCCTACATGTGGCTAGCCAATTATCCCAGCTCCATTTGTTGAAAAGGGTGTCCTTTCCCCACTTTATGTTTTTGTTTGTTTTGTCAAAGATCAGTTGACTAAATATTTGGCTTTATTTCTGGGTTCTCAGTTCTGTTCCATTGGCCTATATGCCTATTTTAATACCAGTACCACGCTGTTTTGGTGACTATGGCCTTATAGTGTAGTTTGAAATCAGGTAGTGTGATGCCTCCAGATTTAGTCTTTTTGCTTAGTCTTGCTTTGGCTATGCAGGCTCTTTCTTGGTTCCATACAAATTTTAGAAATATTTGGCATTGGTGTTTCTTTTCTTTCTCTTACTTTTTTTGTTTTTTGTTTTTTGGAGACAAGGTCTCACTTTGTCACCCAGGCTGGAGTCTGGTGGCACAATTATAGCTCACTGCAATCTCAAACTCCTGGGCTCAAGAGATCCTCCAGCCTCAGCCTCTCAAGTAGCTGGGGACTACAGGTGTGTGTCACCACGCTTGGCTAACATTTGTATTTTTTGTAGAGACAGGATCTCCTATGTTGCCCAGACTGGTCTCAAACTCCTGGCCTCAAACATTAGGAGTATGGGTATGAGCCACCTTGCCCAGCCTGACATTGGTGTTTCAAAGGCTTTCACCCTCTGTGTTTGGATATCTACCTTCTAACACTTAAAAGGGGTCTAGTTAGAGAGCCAGAGACAACATGGAAGAGCCTCTTCCTGTTCATAGTGGTTCATATTTAAAATGACTGAAAGACTCTCATGTCTCATATTTTTTTAATCTTGAGTCCCTTTGCCTAATACATCCTTTAACAAAGAAGTAATTAGACACATTTGCAGTCATTTTGGTCTAAACTAGCTGATAGAGCAGGCAAATCCATTGTCTGTTGTTATTCCAATAAAAAATGCCACACTGAGATAAACACGAAAGAGCCTGGGGAACCTGGAGAGACCAGTTTGTACTCCAGAATGACACAGGAACATTTTGTTGGCAAGAATTTGTGTTTATTGCTGCAGAAAAAAACGGTTACTCCTCAGCAAGGGTGGAATCAGTTAAAAGAATAAAAACAGAGTTACAGTTTTTTGTATGCCTGAGTTATAACTGCAAGTTTTCTTTAAAACTGTCCCTTTCTTTTGTCTAGTATTCTTCCTGGTCATGTACAGTAATTCACTAAAGGTATTCCTAATGGGAACAATCAATTATGACTGAGAGCTGTTTTCTGTATCATGAGTATCAGCATTCATATTCTCACACCGTAGTGGTGCTCTTTTCTCCGCATTTGTTCATACTGTTCTAATGTTCTGAACAATGATACAGCTTCATGACACCTTCCCGAGGGCTGTCTCCTTTTGCCCTGCACTTCATCTTATGTTATCGTTACACTCACTTAATTTTGTACCCCTTCTCCAAGATTTATAAAAATGGTAAATATGATTATGTCTGCATTGATCTAGGAAACCCCACTGAAACATCTCCCTTTAAGGAAGTATCCATTTACCCCTGTGCTTTCAGCCTGAATTTGCTCTCCCCTAATTTGAGTCAAATAACTCTTAGAGTTTGTCATTTCCCTAAAATGTTAAGCATAAAATGACCAAATAACCTAGCAATTATACTCCTAGCTATATTCCAAAAATAATTTAAAATAAATGCTCATATCCTTGTAAACAAATGTTCATAATGGAACTATTCACAGTAGCCAACATGTAGAAATAACCCAAATGTCCACTAATGGATAAATGGATAAAAAATTTGTGGTATGTGCATGCAGTGGAATATTATTCAGCCTTAAAAAGGAATGAAGGGGTCAGGCACGGTGGCTCATGCCTGTAACCCCAGCGTTTTGGGAGGCTGAAGCTGGTGGATCACTTGAGTTCAGGAGTTCGAGATCAGCCTGGGCAACATGATGAAAACCTGTCTCTACAAAAAATACAAAAATTAGCCATGTGTGGTACCACACACCCATAGTCCCAGCTACTGGGGAGGCTGAGGTGGGAGGTCCACTTGAGCCTGGGAGGCAGAGGTTGCAGTGAGCTGACATTGTGCCACTGTACTCCAGCCTGATGACAGAGTGAAAACTCTGTCTCCAAAAAAAAAAAAAAGAATGAAGTACTGATACGTGCTACAATGTGGATGAACCTTCAAAGTATAATGCTAAGTGAAGCTAGCATTCAAAATTGCATTAGTCCATTTATACGAAATATCCATAATAGATAAATTCGTAGAAAGCTTGGGGGTTGCCAGGGGCTTTAGGTAGGAAGGAATCAGGAGTAGCTGCTTAGAGATTGCAGGATTTATTTTGGAATGTGATGAAGTGTTTTGGAGCTGGAGAGAGAGAGGTGGTGACTGCACAGCATTGTGAATGTACTAAATGCCACTTAATTGTTCACATTATTTATTTATTTTTATTTTTTTGAGACAGAATCTCGCTGTCACCCAGGCTGGAGTGCAGTGGCGCAATCTTGGCACACTGCAACCTCCGTCTCCCAGGCGCAAGCGATTCTCCTGTCTCAGCCTTCCTAGTAGCTGGGACTACAGGCGCCTGCCACCATGCCCAGCTAATTTTTGTATTTTTGGTAGAGATAGGGTTTCGTCATGTTAGCCAGGCTGGTCTTGAACTCCTGACCTCAAGTGACCTGCCCGCCTCAACCTCCCAGCGTGCTGGAATCACAGGTGTGAGCCACCGCACCTGGCCTGTATTGTTCACATTAAAAGGTTTAATTTTAGGGTCTCACTCTGTCATCCAGGCTGGAGTGTAGTGGTGCAATCTTGGTTCCTCGCAACCTGGACTGAGGCTCAAGCAATTCTCCTGCCTCAGCCTCCCTAGAAGCTGGGACTACAGTTATGCACCACCATCCCTGGCTATTTATTTATTTATTTGTAGAGACAAGGTCTCACTATGTTGCCATTGCTGGCCTCAAACTCCTAGGCTCAAGCAGTCCTCCTGCCTTGGCCTTCCAAAGTACTGGCATTATAGGTGTGAGCCACTGCACCTGGCAATATATAGATTTGTTCTTATCATTGATCTTAGCAACCTCAGCATATGATTTTTGTTTCTTATTAAGTTGAGAACTTTCAACTTGTCACTTAAAGGAATCACTTTATGGCATCTCTTTGGCATATCTGAATTATCAGTATTACTACTTTTGCACTTTGGGACCAGTATTACATAAAATAAGGATTACTTGAACACAAGCACTGAAATACAGTGATATAATAATATAGTGGTTCAACTGGAAAACCCAAGGGAACCAATTTGAAAACTACTATAAATAATACTATAAATAATAAGAGACTTTAGTCAGGGGACTGATTACAAAATTAATATTTAGGAATCAATAGATTAATAGAAAAAGTCTTACTTAACAATAGTAACCAAAAAGATAAAATTTCTAGGAACAAGTTTAACACAAGAAATGTGCGATTTTCTGAGTGACATAAAAGATTTGAACAAATGGAAAGGTGTACCTGTTGTGTCTTCTGGGTTTGATTTTTTTTTTTTCAAAAATAATAATACTCAATATTTTGGTGGGTATTTGAAGTAAAAGGCATTTGGCAAAATACAGTAAGATGTGATTTGGTGTACACCTCCCTAAGGTCAGGTTGGCAGTGTGTGTCAGTGTGTAAAACATACATGCTACATTTTGTGTAACAAAGGAATGAATAAGAATATATAATAGTGTTTGTTTTTATTTGCATAAGTGATGCAGGGCAGGTTCTTGACTTTGCCCAGGAAGGAATTCAAGTTCAAGAGCTAGCCGATGGTAGCAGACAGTTTTATTGAAGCTGTGGCAGGGTTATAGCTCCATGACTGCTCCTGCAGAGCAGGGCTACCCCACAGGCAGTGTGCTGAGAGCAGCAGCTCAGCGACAGTTCTGCAGTCACAGTTATACCCACTTTAAAGTACATACAAATTAAGGGGTGAGTTCAGAAATTTGTAGGAAAAGGGTGGTAACTTCTGGGTGCTATCATGGCAGTGGTAAACTGACATGTCAGTGGCACTGGTGGGCATGTCTTATGAAGAGGTGCTTTTCTAAAAAATTATTTTGAGACGGGGTCTGGCTCTGTTGCCCAGGCTGGAGAGCAATGGTGCTATCTCTGCTCACTGCAAACTCTGCCTCCCGAGCTCAAGCAATCCTCACACCTCAGCCTCCCGAGTAGCTGGGACTACAGGCGGGTGCCACCACACCTGGCTAATTTGTTGTACGTTTTGTAGAGATGAGGTTTTACCATGTTGTCCAGGCTGGTCTCGAACTCCTGGGCTCAAACCATTCACCCACCTTGGCCTCTCAAAGTGCTGGGACTACAAGAGTGAGCCACTGTGCCCAGCCTGGAGAGATGCTTTCACCTCTTCCCTATTTCAGCCAGTCTTCAATGTGGCCTGTAGTAAAGTCCTACCTCCTACCCCGTAAGGAAGCTTAGGAAGTCTTCACAATAAAATAATAGGTAAGGTGTAGGTGGAAATGGGATATAGGGGGGCCAAAAATTTTTTTAAACCCTACCAGAACTAATAAGTGAATTTGAAAAATCTGTCGATTCAAAAGATGATAAATATTGTATTGTTATTATAATTAATAACCTTTGACATTTAAAGCCACCCACTGTAATCTCCAACACTGTGAGAGAGTTGAGACACTGCAAGACCAGCAGGTTTTAGCTTCACCTTCCCAATCTTACTCAGAAGGCACAATATCCGTGTGCAGACCCAAGGTCTTTCTCCACTGCACTCCCCAGGTGACTTGTGTGCCGTGATAGCACAGCCAGTACTTTGGAGACTTGAGCAAATGGTGGAGGGAAATGCCAATCAATAATATCAATGATAAATGTTTACCAGATGTCTGATCAATCAATAATGAAGCAAAACAGAAACAGGAACAAAATGAAAGAAAAATTAAGGTAGGGGCAGTGCATTGCCTGTTATTGCTTGACTGGTGGCCAGTTATGAGACCTCACCTCTCACACCCCACCATGTTCAGCTGCAATTATGCTTTAAATTTTTACTCTCTCTGACAATTTCCGTTAGTCAATATTGATGATTTGGGTTTGCTATTTTCTTAATTATCCTTTTCAAGGCTAAAGTCAAGCATATTTAGACTACGCTTCTCTATGTATATTTACAAGAGGCACTTTCTCAGACTGAAGCAGCCTGTCTTCAGAGCAATAACCGCACACCACGCATACCTCCAATTCTTCTTCCTGAAGCATGTTTTAGTCTGTGTTTTTCTCTCTCTAGCATATCTCCTTTGAATTTTATTCTTATGCCCTAGGCCTTATAGCTTCGCTCTGTTATGTGTTGAATTGAAATCCTAAACCCTAATACCTGTGGCTGTGACCTTATTTATATGGATCCTTGGAGACATGATCGAGTTAAGGTGAGGTCACACTGGAATAGGGTGGGCCCTAAATCCAGTGACTGGTGTTCTTATAAGGAGAAGGAGATTTAAAGACACACACACACAGAGGGAAGACAGCCATGTGCAGACAGGCAGAGATTGGAGTGATGCAGCTATAAACCACGAAGTGCCAAGAATTTCCAGCAACCACCAGAAGCTAGGAAAAGGCAAGGAAGAATTCTTCCTCCCTTAGAGCCTTCAGAAGGAGCACAACTCTGCTGACATTTGACTTCAGAGTTCTGGCCTCCAGAACTGTGAGAGAATGCATTTCTATTGTTTCAGGCCATCCAGTTTGTAGGAATTTGTTATAGCAGCCCTAGGAAACTCATACTCACTCTTCATCACAGCTTATCTAAATTAAACATTTCAGACAGAAACACTACAAATGATTTGATGGGTTATCTTTATAAGAAGCATACTTAGGCTGGCTGTGGTGGCTCATGCCTGTAAGTGAGGCCAAGGCAGGCAGATCACTTGAGCTCAGTAGTTCAAGACCAGCCTAGGCAACATGGCGAAATCCCGTCTCTACAAGAAATACAAAAATTAGCTGGGCATGGGGGCACACACCTGTAGTCCCAGCTACTCAGGAGGCTGGGGTGGGAGGATCACTTGAGCCTGGGAGGCAGAGGTTGTAGTGAGCTGAGATGGAGCCACTGTACTCCAGCTTGGGTGACAGAGCGAGACCCTGTCTTAAAAAAAAAAAAAAGCATACTTAATCAGAATCTGCAGTTACTTACAAAATCAATTACCTAACAAGTCTATCAAATACATTTCTTTCTTTTTTTTTTTTTGAGACAGAGTCTCAATCTGTCATCCAGGCTGGAGTGCAGTGTACATTTCTTACAAATACTGTTTTAAATGAAATAAAAGTGTGATTGTTAAAAGCCATTTAGAACTCAAATTACTATTCCTGATTCCATTCAGAACTCCGTTACACAAAGAAAAGGCAAATGGGAAAAACTAGTTAAATTTTCTTTGATGCAAGAGATGTTGTCAGTTTAAATTCTCTAACAGAGAGCCAGGTGTAGTGGTTCATGCTTGTAATCCCAGCACTTTGGGAGGCCAAGGCGAGAGGATTGCATAAGTCCAGGAGTTCAAGACCAGCCTGGGCAACATAGTAAGACCCTGTTTCTACAAAAACTAAAAAAATTAGCCAGGCATGGTGACATATGCCTGTAGTCCCAGCTACTCAGGAGTCTGAGGTGGGAGGATTGCTTAAGCCTGGGAGGTTGAGGCTGCAATGAGCCGTGACTGTGCCATGCCCTCCAGCCTGGGTGACAGAGTAAAACTCTATCTTAAAAATAAAAAATAAATACATACATTCTGTAACAGAAACCTTTTCTTATAGAAGTTTCCTGGCTGGGCGTGGTGGCTCACACCTGTAATCCTAGCAGTTTGGGAGACTGATGCAGGAGGATTGCTTGAGGCCAAGAGTTCAGCCCAACCTGGCCAACATAGTAAGATCCTGTCTCATTAAAAGAAAAAATAAAAAAAAAAAAAAGAAGTTTCCTTACTAAGGCTGCAAGAAAAATCAGTGAAGAAGCTATTAATTGACAAGTGAGCACTTCATATAAATTTGGGCCAAACAGGTGGGAATTGCAAAGTTTGGGAAGTGTTTGCTCATTTATCTCCTGAGGTTGGTTCAGGAAATCGGCGACTGCTACCTCCATATCATTTGCTCTCCTTCCTTTTAGAACTCCATGGCAATGTTTTGAGGATTAAAGAGGAGAGTGATGACTATCCAAAAGTCAGAGAACACAACTATGAGACTGGAGACACTAGAAAACTAAAAAAGTAATGGGCCTTTGCTGACTCAGGGAGATGATTTCCCAAGAGGGAAGAAAACTGGAACCTGAGAAATAAGTGATTTAGTAATGTGGCTGCTAAAATACGGAAAAACTAGAATGAATGGCTTACAAATTTTTGAAATGAAGTTAGAAGAGGGTTATACTGTGAAGAAGAATGAAAAAGCTAAACATTTCATTCAGGTAAGCATATCACATAGGAAAAACTCTAGTTGACTTTGGTGTGGCAGTGAGTTTTTAGATACAACACCAAAGCACAATCCATAAAAGAAAAGAAAGATAGATAAGTTGGACTTCATTAAAATGGAAAACTTCTGCTCTGCAAAGACACCATTAAGAGAATGAAAATACAAGCCACAGACTACGAGAAAATATGTGCAAAACACCTATCTGATAAAGGCAGTATGTCTAAAATACAAAGAACTCTTAAAACTCAGCAGTAAGAAAATGAACAACCTGATTAAAATATGGGCAAAAGAGCTGAATGGAAACCTCACCAAAGAATACATGTAGATGGCAAATAAACATATGAAAAGATTCTCAACATAATATGTCACTAGAAAATTGCAATTTAAACAAGATACCACTATACACTTATTAGATGAGCTAAAATCCAAAATACTAAGAACAGCAAATGCTGATGAGGTTGTGGAGCAACAGGAGCTCTCATTCATTGCTGGTGGGAATGCAAAATGATGCAGCCACTTGGAAGACAGTCTGGCAGCTTCTTAAAGATTAAACAAAGGCTTGCCAGACACTCCAGCAATTGCACTCTGTGTGTGTGTGTGTATTTATATGTGTGTGTGTATACATGTATGTGTATTTATATGTGTGTATTTGTGTGTGTGTGTATGTGTACAGTGATCCCTCGGTATCTACAGGGGATTGGTTCTGGAAAGCTCCATGGATACCAAAATCTGAGGATACTCAACTTTCTTACATAAAATGGTGTGAGATTTGCATATAATCTATGCACATCCTCCTGTATACTTTATTTTCTATTGTATTTACTTATTTTTTGAGACAGGTTCTCACAGTCTCCCAGGCTGGGATGCAGTGGTGTGATCACGGCTCACTGCAGCCTTAACCTCCGGGACTTCAGCAGTCCTCCCAGCTCAGCCTCCTAAGTAGCTGGGACCACAAGCATGCACCACTACACCTGGCTAATGTTATTTTTTGTAGAAATGGAAGTCTCACTATGTTGCCCAGGCTGGGCTTCTGTATACTTTAAGTCATTTCTAGATCACTTATAATACCTAATACAATGTAAATGTTATGTAAATAGATGTTATACTGTATTTTTAAATTTTGTATTTTTTTAATTGTTATATTGTTATTTTTTATTATTGTTGTTGCTGTTGTTTGGAATATTTTTTATCCCAGTTGGTTGAATCCATGGATGTGGAACCCATAGATATGGAGGACCAACTATATTTATTATTTAGATCAAGATATATTTCAATATATAAATTTAAAAATCTTTTCTGAAATAAAAGAAGATTGACTCTTCTTTTCAAGGAAAGGAACTTACCATGAGCCAGGGAAAATTGATTCAAATATATCCTAGTAAAACTAATGGACTAGGGATCTTTTCTTGCTACCGGAATAAATAGTGTGAAAAATATGGTTGTTGAAGAGACAAAGTATCTGTCAAAAGGAATTGTCCTTTTGATAAATTTCAGTTTTGTAAGAGATTATATATATTTTGTATATATATTTTGCATTATTTGTATATATGTATATTTTATATATATGTGTGTGTGTTTATATATATGTGTGTATATATATATTTGACTCTTTAGATCCATGGGTTCATCTAATTACCTCTGCTTCTATTTAACATTGTACTGGGCTGTTTTGAAGTGATGTTCAGAGAATACAATCAGGACAGTGCAGAAGTTCTGCTCTGTAGAGGAGTTGTAGGAGTGGACGTTGAAGAGCCTCAAGTCACCTTCTCAACCCTCCTACCAATATAGCTTCTCCCTGACTGGTTGAGATGAAGACTTAACCTGAAGATTGGTTTCTTGTTACTGATTTTCTAGTGCCCAGGTTATATGGTGTGGCTGTATCCCCACCCAAATCTCATCTTGGATTGTAGTTACCATAGTCCTTATATGTCGTGGGAAGGACCTGGTGGGAAGTAATTGAATCATGGGGGTGGTTTCTCCCATGCTATTCTTGTGATAGTATGTTCTCATGAGATCTTATGGTTTTATAAGGAGCTTCCCCCTTCACTCACCTCTCATTCTTCTCCTTCCTGCCACCATGTGAAGAAGGACATATTTGCTTCCCCTTCCACCATGATTGTAAGTTTCCTGAGGCCTCCCCAGTCATGCTGAACTGTGAGTCAATTAAACCTCTCCTTTATAAATTACCCAGTCTCAGGTATGTCTTTATTAGCAGCATGAGAACAGACTAATACACCAGAGCTCTCTTAGTGTTTGTTCTTCCCCATCACACCCTTCACATCTTTCTCTCTCTGTCCTGTCTTTCTCACACACACACATACACACATACATACACACACACATACACACACCCTTTACTGTGATACTGTGGCTTCTGTCCTTCCCCAGTATTCATTATTGGACAGAGGAGCTAGGGGATATGAGTTCACAGACCAAACTAAGGTATCTGAGTAAAGCAACCACTTCAAAAAAAAAAAATTATGGCCAGATGACAGATACCATCAGGAGATGCATTAGAACAGATGAACCAAGGGTTTAGAATAAGCATAATAAATATATTAAAGTATGTAAGTGAGGATATTAGTAACATGATAATAATGAAATCAATACATTGTATATGTACAATTCTGGGTTTCAGGGTTTTACTTTTAGCACGTTAGATATGACATTCCATTGTCTTTTGGCCTTCAATATTTCTGATGATAAGTTAGCTCATTTGTCTACTCATGGTTCCCTGTATGTAGTATATGCTGTTTTTCTTGGTCATTTTCCAGATTTTCTGTTTTTTAGTAGGTTGATTATGATGTGTTCAAGAGTAGCTTTCTTTCTATTTGTCAAGTTGTGTTGGGCTTCTTGGATCTGTAAGCTTATATTTATCATCAGACTTGTGAAATTTTTGGCCATTATTTCTCCAAATAATTTACTTCTCCAAATTTTTCTAGGCCGGGCGCGGTGGCTCAAGCCTGTAATCCCAGCACTTTGGGAGGCCGAGACGGGCGGATCACGAGGTCAGGAGATCGAGACCATCCTGGCTAACACGGTGAAACCCCGTCTCTACTAAAAATACAAAAAACTAGCCGGGCGAGGTGGCGGACGCCTGTAGTCCCAGCTACTCGGGAGTCTGAGGCAGGAGAATGGCGTAAACCCAGGAGGCGGAGCTTGCAGTGAGCTGAGATCCGGCCACTGCACTCCAGTCCGGGCGACAGAGCAAGACTCCGCCTCAAAAAAAAAAAAAAAAGGATAGGAACAGGTAGGGCTGGTGTGGACAAAGGCAAGCAGACTCCTAGGCAGGCAGAGATGGGTGCCAATTAATTAGGCAGAAACAATGGAAAGGTCTCAGAGAGAGAAGCAAAGAAACCCATATCCCATCCCACCTATTTTTAAAAATTGATGCCTAGGCTGAACACATCAGAAGTAGTCAGTGGGCAACACTGGTTTAAAAAAAGAAAGGAGGGAAGAAGGAAGGGAGAGGGGTGGGGGAGGAGAAAGAGAGGGAGAGAATTTCCATTTATAAAAATTACTCTTATTTAAAACAGCTTTTTGGAATGTTAGCAGGATTTCACAATGCAGACATCTCAGTTTGAGACAGCTTGATTGATTTCCTGATTTCCAGGAAAACGGAGCTATCATCTTGTTCCTGCTTCGTTGTTTACTGGCATAAATAATGCAGTTCTTACAAAATGTGAAATGGCTGCTGAAGAAGTGAAATTTAATTCTTTTTGACATATTGTTCCAAATCCCCTCAAAAATGAAGAAACCAGTGGAGAAACTTTCTTCCTCCCTTCACAAAAAAAGAATGTGAAGAATTCTGGAAGATTTTGTTCCTTTGGGAGTTTGTACGTGAACTAAAGGCTCTGAACCAGTCTGTTGGACCACAGAGTCAGATGGGAATAAGCACAGTTCACCTCCGTAGTTTCGTGTTATACCTGCACAACCCAACCAAAAACTGGAGGGCAGCAGCCATGTTTTGTAGGTCCCATATTCCCAAGAGCATTAACATCATCCACAAGTGTTTTTGAGTACCCACTGATACAACCACAACAATGGTAAAAATAGCTAATATTTACTGTGCACTCTGTGTATGCACTTTACCCTCACTAGTCCTATGAGCTAAGCTCTTCCAAGATTCCATCTTGGAGAAGGAAAATAAGGCTCAGAGGAGGAAAACAGCCTGCTCCAAAATGCATAGTGTGACAAGCAGGCTTACATGCCCAGTTATTTGATTAAACAGTCTAGATGTTGCTGCAAAGAAATTTTGTAAATGGAATTAGCATTTACAATCAGTTGATTGTAAGCAAAGCAGATTACCCTCCCTGCTGAGGGTGGGCCTCAACCTATCAGGAGAAGGCCTCAAGAGCAAAGAGAGAGGTTTCTAGGAAAAGGAATTCTGACTTAAGACTACAACGTAGAGATCTTGCCTGAGTTTCCAGTCTGCCTGGCCTGCGCTATGAATTTCAGATTCAAGATTGCAACATCAACTCTTACCTGAATTGCTAGCCAGCTGGTCTGTCCTACAAACTTCAGACTTGCTAATCCCTGGCAATCTTGTCAGCCAATTCCTAAAAATAAATAAGGATGGGTGGATGGATGGATGGATGGATAGATAGATAGATAGATAGATAGATAGATAGATAGATACAGATATAGATAGATGATAAATATAGATGATATAGATAGATGATATATATATAGGTGGATATAGATTGATGATAGAGATTTTTGCAGGTTCTGCATATGTCCTGTTGGTTCTGTTTCTCTGGAGAACCCTGACTATACACATGGCTAGTAAGTAGCAAAGCCAGGATGCAACCCCGGGTCTTTTTGAATGCAAAGCTGAGGCTCTTAACTCCACACTCTGCAGACCTTGCCCAAAAGGCTGCATATACCAGGGTTGTAGTATAAACAAGAGCTGCTGTAACCCAGCTGTGTTCCTACTGTGGGAACTAACACAGCCAGGCAGGGTATGGTACCTGGTGCTGTAAGCAAGAGGGGGCTATTTTTGGCTTTTGAGCAAGGGGATGTGTCTCAGCAGCATTAAGGAAGAAGAATCTGGCAGCAGAACAGATAAGGAAGAGCCTAGAGGGAGGAAATCATTGTGTATTATTAATCTTATAATAGAACAGGTGCGCAGGGCCCTAAAGTGGCCAACACAGAATAGCTGGGAGGAGCATTATCACGGAGGGGCCCCTAGATGTGGGATGAACAGGGAAACAAGGCAGAGGCAGGGAGGAGCCAGCAAGGTGGCCCTGCTAAATGGCCAAGAGACAGAGGGCATCGTGGGCCAGAGTGGGGGACTCTGATGGGAGAGCTGGTCTAGGGAGGTTAGTTTAGGAAGGTTAAGTGGGAAGAGATGGGGTGGCTCGGTGGGAGGATTCCACAGAAAGCCTCCGGAGTCAGATCCAGGCTCTAGAGAGAAGACCAGGCTGGAGGGCCAGTACGGCTGGGAAGAAAGGAAAGCCACAGGGTAAGGACTTTGCTCTGTGAGCTAGGTCAAAGGCAGCAGGAAGCTGGCCCGGTGACCAGACTGGGGAGATAGAGTTGGAAGGCACTGGGGGGTGGGAGACAGTCACACCGCTGAGGCAGATGGGCTCCCTGTAGAGGAGGGTGGCAGGCATGGTGGAGAGGCGTGGGACCCAGGACTGCAAGATTTGTTGATCAGAGGCTGCTATAGAACATGACAGAGTCCTTGTGGACAAAGGGTAGATGCCGAAGGCAGATGTCAGGGTGTTTGCTAGGGAGTCGTGGTGAGAAAACAGGTGACAAACACAGACTCCTCTTTGAAGACAGTTTGTCAAGAAGGTAAAGAACCCAGGTGGGAATAAGGTAGTAGACCCATTGAGGAGGGATTTAACATGGACACAAGGTGAGTGGGAAAAACTGCTACTGAGAAGGAGGAAGTGGAGATGTCAGGAAGATGGGGTAATTGAGGAGGGAAGAGGATGTGGTAGAGAAAATAATAAAAATAACAGTTAATGCTTGGCAAGCACTTCCTTTGTGCCAGGCACTGTTCTGAGTACATTCCTTATCTTTATTTCTTTAGTGTTACTGTCCCCATTTTACAGATGGAGAAACTGAGGCCCCAGATCACAGGGCTGGTGAGAATAATATGTCGTATGTCTCCAGAGCTAACAGTTAACTACTATAGTGTGCCACACAAGGAGAGAGCAGCATTAGAGAGGGGTGCCACTTCCTCTGATGGAGGATAAAAAAGAAAGATTGCCAGTCTGGGCAACATAGTAAGACCCTGTCTCTACAAAAAATAAAAATAAAAAAATTAGCGAGGTATGGTGGCACGTGCCTGTAGTCCTAGCTACTTGGGAGGCTGAGGTGGGAGGATTGCTTGAGCCCAAGAGTTTGAGGCTGCAGTGGGCTATGGTTGTGCCACTGCACTCCAGCCTGGGCAACAGAGTGAGACCCTGTGTCTGAAAAAGAAACAAATAAGATAAAAGCAAAGGCTGAACTAAACTCAAATTTCTAAAGGCATTGCCCTATCCTGCTGGGCTGGAGGAAATCCAACTGTAACCTTTACTGGGGTTCTTCCTTGGAACTTTAGAAAACTTCTGCATTTTATGGACCCCACAATCTGGAGAAAGCCCCCGTGCGTATGAGTCTGTATTGAAACCACTGAGATGCTGTGCCAGTTAAGAATGTATGGGCCATACATACAAGAAACCTGCCTGATAGCGGCTTAAGCTAAAAAAGTAATTTAGTTATTTCACATAGCAAGAGGTCTAGAGGCAGGCAGTCCTCAGAGTGGTTTCATAGTTCCCTGATGTATCCAAGCATTTAGGATCTTTCTATCCTTGCATTCCATTGTCCTCAGTTTGTGGGCCTTTGCCTTTTACCCTAGGCTTGCTATCTCATGGTCACACCATGGCTGCCAGAGCTGCAGAGCTCACAAAACCATCTTCAGGGCAGGTAGCAGGTACAGACCACCTGTATCTCCTTCCCAGACTTCTCCCAAGTTCTCTTGGGCAGGACTGAGTCCTAAATCAATCCCTAGCAAAGGGAAAATCAGCACACTTGGTTTAGGGTTTTCATGGGTCACCCTCTGGAGCTGGAGGAAAGGCCCACCTTCCCGAGCAAGCTGCATCTAGAATAAAATGTGGGTTCTTTAAGGAACATGGGAGAATGGCTGTTGGGTGGGTAACCAACACTTCTGTCTCAGAAGACCACTGACCCAGTCCACGGGACTCTTTGGGGTCCATGGTCTGCTGCCCCAGGCCACACTCTGGAGACAGAAATTTCAGCCAAAACCAGGAGCCCTGGGCTTAGGGTCCAGCCTCCCCAGGCACACCCAGCAGCTCCTTCCTGGGTTTTGTCAGGGTGTTGTGGGGAGCTGGCACCATCCCAAATGCATATGGGTACTCATGGGCTTCTTTCTACCTCCTTCTGGTCAGGAGAAACCTCCTATCTAAGCCACAGTGCTTCTCAACCACACTTCCCTTCCTCATCCCCTACCTCGTCCCATCCCGGGGTCCTGGCCAAATCTTCTCAATAGTGAGACCTTTGGGAACACAGAGAGGAATGTCTTATGGCAGCTCCTTCTCTTGGCCAGTTAACACAAACCTGTCCCAAGGCGTGGCTACCTTTGTGCCTGTGGTGGCCGGGGGCTCAGGGGCAGTAACACGGAGCAAAAAACACACATTCATCTCCACCGTGCCCATACCACACTGGCAGCAGGAAGAATGGTGCAGTGGTAAATTGGAGATCTGAGCCCTGGCCCTACTCTGGGCTTAAGTGTCTTCATCAGTAAAATTGTTTAGAGGGACCATGGTGGGGCAGGAATGGAAGAGTTCCACCCATTCTGCAAACTAGATATAGAGGCCTCCACCAATTCCCTAACACAGGGGTCCCCAATCCCCAGGCGGGGGCCGATACCTGTCTGTGGCCCGTTAGGGACGAGCTGCACAGCAGGAGATGAGCTGCAGGTGAGCATTACAGCCTGAGCTGTGCCTTCTGCCAGATCAGTGGCGGCACAAGATTCTCATAGGAGCACAAACCCTATTGTGAACTGCGCATGCGAGGGATCCAGGTTGCACGTTCCTTATGAGAATCTAATGCCTGATGATCTGAAGTGGAACAGTTTCACCCAAAACCATTCCCCACCACCTCCCATCCTTGGAAAAATTGTCTTCCATGAAACCAGTCCCTGGAGCCGAAAAGGTTGGGGACTGCTGCCCTAGCAAAATGCCCCAGTCACGTCCATTTCTACCTGGATGGTGAGGTTGGGCGGTCCAGAGGAGTGGGCCCTGATGAGTGTGTGGGCGTCCAGGTGCAGTGCTGGAAGTTTCCAACCTGGCTCCATGATCATAGAGAGTGGGGCTGGGGGGCTTGTTAGGAATTCACAGAGGATACCTAAAGCCTCATTTCAGTAGCTGGAACAGCCTCATTCCAATAGCTCATAACTGGGGTCCATGAACTATAGAATTCAGGGGTCTGTGCACTTGGATTGGAATAGAATACAACTTTATTTTCAGTCATTTCTATTTCCTGGGTTATGAACAAAGGGAGCAAAGTGCAGTTGTATCAGCAGCGCCAATAGAAACCACAGTTTTTCATATCCCTTTACAGTTTGCCACAGGTATCTTAAAATACTGTTTACACTCATCTCTACTTCAATTTACCATTGTTTAATAGGCCCACCCCTAGATCTTGTTATTCAATATGTTAATAAAGAAACCTATGCACATAGTACCATGTTACACATTTTAAAAATATTTTGACAACTGTATATAAATATAACTAGCTTACTTTGTAATCCTACATATTTTATGTGTACGAAAATATTATTCTGAAATTAGCCAGGCATAGTGGTGCATGCCTATAGTCCCAGCTACTTGGGAGGCTGAGGTGGGAGGATCACCTGAACCCAGGGAGGTCGAGGCTGCAGTGAGCCATGATTGCACCACTGCACTCCAGCCTGGGCAATGGAGTGAGACCCCCATCTCAAAAGAAAAGAAAAGAAAATATGATTTTGAGAAGCGATCAAAGGCACAAAAAATGGCCAAAGGCCCCTGACTGAGTGTCATCCACCCAGAGTGAGGGCCGCCGTCCAGCTAAGCCGGGACCCTGCAGGAGGAACCAAAGCAGAAGAATCCCTGGCACCACCCTTGCTCCGGGATATACCCCTGGGTGCTCAACGAATAAGTGAGAACAACTTGCTGCCATCTTCAGTTTGATGGAATGGCCTTAGGCCTCTGCTGCCCATTGTGAAATCACCGGCCTCTTACCTAAAAGCTCAGGAGGATTTAGGGAGAATGCAGATAGAGCACCTGAGTTCACTGTGTAATGAAGGAAGGGAAGCCTCCCAGCATTAGATCTTAGGGAATTGTTTCAACCAAATTTAAGGATGCAAAAGCCAAGAGTTGGGAGGAGAGGCAGGGAGAGATTCCTCCCTCCTCACCTGTGGCTGCAGCACTGCTTGGGGGCATGGAAAAACAGTTTTCCACACCCTAGCAGACAGCAAAAGCTATTTCAATGTGCCAAGTGAAAGTTGAGCCATGCCCTCATCCAAACTAGCCTCCAGCCTCACGCAGGCAGCTCGGGGCACCTGTGCGCACTGGGCTCACCCTTACGGAGCTGTTCCTCCATCAGGCAGCTCTGGGCACCGGTGTATACTGGGCTTGCCCTTACAGGGGCTGTTCCTCCATTTCTGTCTCCCCTTGTGCTGCCCCTCACTGGGAGCAGCACCACCCCAATCCACGCCAGGCAAGCCCGGCCCTGGGACACCGCTGCTCTCTGTTCTCATGGATGACTCAGGCCCCAGCAAAAATACTCTTTGTTCCTCAAAAGAGGGAATGGAGGGCACACTTGCTGTTAGGAAATGTCCCCCACCTTGCAGTCTGGCTTCCTGATCTCTCTGTTAAGATATTTTAAGCCACCCCATCAGCCACAGAACGAAGCCCATCCACCAAGAGTACTTGAGCCCAAATCTCCCCCACCCCCACCATGCCAGCTCCTCTGCCCGCAGATAGCAGGAGAATAGACTTGTTTCCTATCACACAGGCCATGTGCTCACTGGGCAAGACCCAAACCCATGCAGCCCCCACTCCCTTTACCCCCCACCCCCTCCACCCCCCACCTTGCGCTGCTGAGCACCTCCACCGCCTTTTGAAGAAACTTCACAGGTCTGAGAAAATTCTGTGGGAGGGGGCTGAGGTTTAATTCCGGAGTGGGGACAGCCTAGGGGCACACCAAGGGATGATGGGGATGGGTGCAGTCTGGAAGTCTGAGAGAATAGAGATTCTCAAAGGTACAGCCCAGGGCCGCCCACTTCTGCTTCCTGCTGTGCTCTCTGCCACCTTCCATATGACATTGGCCTGGTCGGGGCAAAGAAGTGACCGACAGGCCCCTGGGGACATCATTCAGTCATCATTCATTCATTCATGCACAGATATTTGCTCACAGTGGGCAACGGGAAGGGCAGGCCAAACCGCACACTGTAAATGCTGCCCACAGAGGGGGCCTGCAGCCCAGGGGGGATGATGGAGAACAGCTGCCTGGAGTGAGGCCTAAGGCAAAGCCTTGAAGGCCAAGGAGAATGGAGGGCCTTCTACCCACGGGCACTAAAAGAAGGCCAAGCCTACTTGGGGAGAGGCAGTATCGGGACCTGTGCACTGGGCTGCACTGGGCAAAAAAGGCTATGAGTGTCATGCTGTTGGGAGAAAATGGGTCCTGTGGTTAAGTAAATTTGGGAAGTTCTGGATTAAATGAGTTGAACAGTTCTCTGTACTGCAGCACTTGTCAGGACTTTTAACCTGTGAATGATGCAGAATGAACCTTATGGTGGATCCCAGGACTGGTGTCCCACACTGACATAAGGACCAGGGGAGGCAGTGGGAGCTGATGAGATTCAAAACACAAGGGGTTTTGAATGCCAGGCCAAGAAGGCTGGACTTTTTCCTTGGGGCAGTGAGGATTCTCAGAAGGAGACTTAGAGGGATCTAGACTCAGGGAACCTGGGGCAGTTTAGTAACCAGCGAGGCCAGGGCTATGGCAAGACTAGCCAGTCCCAGTCAAGGACTCCCCAACTCCTTGACAGCAGGGCCTTTCTGTGGGAGAGAAAACAGAGACCATGGACACAGTCAGCAGTAAGGGTCTCAGAGAGACCGGCGAGAAGACGGAAGGCTGGGCAATCCTGAATCCAAGCTGGGCGCAGTGGTCAAGCCTACTTGGATTCCAATCCTGACTCCACCACTTCCCAGCTGTGGGTATCTGACCCAATGTCTCTGTGGCCTCAGGGTATTTGTTTTTTGTGTTTTGAGATGGAGTCTCACTCTTGTCACCCAGGCTGGAGTGACAAGGTTGCAGAAAATACAGAGGTTCCCATGTACTTCCTCCCCTTCTCTCTCCCCAGTTTTCCTGATGAGTAACATCTTGCATTAGTGTGGCACAATTGTTAGGACAATTTATGAACCAATACTGGCACATTATTATTAACTGAAGTCCACAGTTTACTTGAGGGTTCACTCTGTGTTATCCAGTCCTACAGATTGTAACAAATGCACAACATGTATCCACCATTACAGTATCATACAGAAGAGTTTCAAGGCCTTAAAAATGCTGTGTGGGCCTGTAGGGTGGCTCATGCCTATAATCCCAGCACTCTGGGAGGCCAAAATGGGAGAATCACTTGAATCCAGAAGTTCAAGACCAGCCTGGGCAACATAGAGAAACCCTGCCTATACAAAAAAGAAAAAAATGTTTTAATTAGCCACCTGTAGTCCTGGTGCACCTGGATGGCATATACCTGTAGTCCCAGCTACTTAGGAGGCTGAGGTGGGAGGATGGCTTGAGCCCAAGAGGTTGAGGTTGCAGTAAGCTGTAAATGTGCCACTGCACTCCAGCCTGGGGGACAGAGCCAGACCCTGTCTCAAACAAGCAAACAAACAAAAAGCTGTCTGAGCCTCAGTTTTAACACCTGTAAGATGAGTGTGAAGCTCCATCTGAAGCCCCCCAGTCTTCTACTGTAGGTTGATTTAGGCCTTCCAACAAATCAAATATGACTGAAATCCACTAAATGTCTGATGTCCATCAGAATCACTAGGCTTGGGTCAGGGCGAGAGGTCCTCATTCAAATGCACATTCTAAGGTCTCAACTCCAGACCTGCTGTCACAAGCCCTGGGATGGGGCCCAGGAATCTGCATTTTAACAATTCCCCTGGTGCACAAGGAAATTTGAGACCCACTGTGCCCCTGATAGCTTGTGCACATGGAAATTCGTTTCTCAGATAAAAACAGAGAGGTTCTAGCCACTGTCAGGTCAAAGCTCTGGAGAGCTGTGCCATCTCCCAAAGAGAGCAGAACGGTTTGCCATCAAGCCAGGCAAGAGCCCATTTCTGCCTGTGCAGCTCGCAGTATCCAAGCCTGCTGTTGTTTCATATCTTGATTGCTTATCACTCACCCAAAATAACCTGAATGCAATAGCACCAGCTGCAGCTCTCTCCGCAACTCCCTTAATTTAGCAGCCAAACACATTTGGTTTCTTCACAGAGCACAAGGCCTCAGCACAGGGCCCAGGAAGGGGCCCCTCCCTCCCAGCTATCTGTAGTGAGTTGAATAATTTCCCCCCTGGAATTCATGTCCACTTGGAACCTAAGAATATGACTTTATTTGGAAATAGAGTATTTGCAGGTGTAATTAATAAGGATCAAGATAAGATCATACAGGATTAGGATGGGCCCTAAATCCAATGACTGTTGTTAAAAGAGGAGAGAACAGAAGAGACAGAGACTGGAGTGATGCAGCAATAAGCCGGGGAATGCCACGGACTGCCCACTGCCACCACAAGCAAAAAGAGCCAAGGAAGGATTCTTACCCAGAGCCTTCAAAGGGACCACAGCCCTGCCAACATCTCCATCCCAGATTTCCAGCCTCCAGAACTGTGAGGGAATCAAGTTCTGCTGTTTCAAGCTACCCAATGTGTGGTAATTCGTTAGAGCATCCCTAGGAAACCAATGCAGCATCACTGCCATAGGCCCCTGGCCTGGCTCAGCGCCCTCTCAGCCCCACTCCAGTGGGAGGGAAAGGTCCCCACCTGCAGGCAGTTCTCCAGATGGGCAGTTTAACATGGCCCGTTAGGATCAGAGCTAGTTTCTCCCAACCAACATCTTTGAATTCTGCATCTACTAGGCCCATTTCCCACATAAGGAGAAGGACCCTTCTGTCCTCTGCTTGAAAGGCTGTATTCCAAGAAGGGCTGAGTTTGGTAGTGACAAATAAATACTGGTCCTTGGGCAGTGTCTGGCCAGCGGTGCCATGTGAGATGAGTCCCTACAGCTTCATGCCACTCCGGCGCCGCGAGTCCTTCCGGGCAATGGGGCTGAAGTTCACGATCTCCTTGTAGATGTGCTCTGAGAAAGGCAGCATGGTTTAAGGTGGGTAAAGAGGTGCTGAGATGAGAAAGTCCACTCCCTTCAGAGACAGCGTGGAGAGCGAAGTCAGCTCAAGGAGAAAGAAGCACCTAGGAGACAATGCCAACCAAGAAGGAGGGGGCAGGAGCCTTAGGTGGCAGGTAGGGCTGGCAGAGGCCAGGCACAAAGATGGAGGAAGCAAGGAAGAGAGGCTGCAGGTGGAGGCAAGGAAGCCCGAGGCCCCAGCTCTTACGCTTCCATTCATCCACTGTGAGTTTCTCGTGTTCTAAGGAATCATCAAATGGCTGTTGGGCCTCCGTCTCTTCCTCAGGGTCCCGGAAGGGTTCAAAGAAGGGATGGGTGAGGGCCTGCGCGGCTGTCAGGCGCTTGTCCACATCTAGCTCCAGCATCTTCTCCAGCAGGTCCACGGCTGCAGGGGCAGAGCCATGAGCCTCACACCGGGGTGGAAGAGCCCGCCCTTGGGGATGCACTGAGAGGCCCCTGGGGAGTGGGCTATGAGACTCACCCTGGGGGCTGGCCCGTGGGAAGAGCTGAGTGAAATCCTTCTTGGGGGTCTGTGGCAGGGACTGGATGTAGGATTTGGCCTGGAAGACAGAAAAGCATCAAAGCCCTTAGGGCTCTGGTCTCAGCATGTAGAGCAGGGATTTCAGAAAAGCCTCAGAGCAGGGCTGAAGGCTCAGGTCAGGGTCCACGGTGAGATGAAGACAAGAGCGCTTGCCAGGGTAGGAGGATGCTGTGGGAAGGTGCAGGTGAGCCTTCTTCCACAAAGGCCTCCAGCCCACTGGGCCCACGTCAGTCAAGCACACTCCCAGGCCAGGCTAGGTCCCATTTACCACCCACCGCTTTGTCGTTCAGCTTCTGCACAAACTCTGTGCCTGGCACCCCGGTCACTTTCAGGATCTGGGTCAGCTGGTCCAGGTCTTGGTGGCAGGTTAAGGCTTAGCGTTGGTCTCCTGGTGGGTCTGAGACTGCCCTTCCCACAACCCCACCATCACTTCACCTGGGCACCATGGCAACTGACTGTCCAGGCGGCAGCCCTGCCTACCCACCTCCTGCTCTCAGGAGGAGGCCCATTCTTCAGGGCTCAGGGCTCTGGCGAGCTTTCCAACATGCCAGGCTGAGGGGGTTCCCTACCGGACAAATACATGGGGACTTCTCAGCCTTCATCCCAGTCACTCTTTTCTGTTTCCTCGTCTTCTCACCAAAGGCCTGTCCTGCACCCACAGTCCCTCAGTTAATGTGTGCAGTGCCAAAATGTATTTTCCACATGGTGGTAGAATTATAGGTGACCCATTTTTCATCATTTTGCTTATCTATCTATCTATTTTTTTTTGAGACAAGGTCTCACTCTGTCACCCAGGCTGGAGTGCAGTGGCATAATCTGGGCTCACTGCAACCTCCACCTCCTGGATTCAAGCAGTTCTCCTGCCTCAGCCTCCCGAGTAGCTGGGATTACAGGTGTGCACAACCACACCCAGCTAATTTTTGTATCTTTTGATAGTGATGGGGTTTGACCACGTCGGCCAGGCTGGTCTTGAACTCCTAACCTCAGGTGATCTGCCCGCCTTGGCCTCCCAAAGTGCTGAGATTATAGGCGTGAGCTGCCACACCCACCCGACATTTTGGGGGTTTTTTTGAGTTAAGGTCTCCCTCTGTCACCCAGGCTGGAGTGCAGTAACACAATCACAGTTCACTGCAGCCTCAACCTCCCAGGCTCAACCAACCCTCCCACCTCAGCCTCCCAAGTAGCTGGGACTACAGGTACATGCCACCATGTCTGGCTAATTTTTTTTATTTCTGTCACCCAGGCTGGAGTGTAGTGGCACGATCTCAGCTCACTGCAAGCTCCGCTTCCTGGATTCACGCCATTCTCCTGCCTCAGCCTCTGGAGTAGCTGGGACTACAGGCACCTGCCACCACATCTGGCTAATTTTTTGTATTTTTAGTAGAGATGGGATTTCACCGTGTTAGCCTGGATGGTCTCGATCTCCTGACCTGGTAATCTGCCCGCCTCAGCCTCCCAGAGTGCTGAGATTACAAGTGTGAGCCACCGCACCCAGCCCATGTCTGGCTAATTTAAAAAAATTTTTTAGAGATGGGGGTCTCACTATATTGCCACCTCCAGTCTCAAACTCCTGGGCTCAAACGATCCTCCCACCTCAGCCTCCCAAAGTGCTGGGATTACAGGCGTGAACCACCGCATCCAGCCTTATCTGCATTTACAAATTATTTTACTCTCACATTAAGAAAAAAAGACAGTTGTTTAAATAAAGTGTCTGTTGAAGGAAGGAATCCCTAGATGGAATTTGGCTTTTCCAGCAAAGGATACAATCTTTCCCCTTGAACAGAGTTTTCCCTGTCAGCATCTCTGCCATGATACAGCCCACAGACCAGATGTCCACTGCAGAGGGAGGGGAAGTGTCACCTGGACTGTCTGGGGCCTGGCAGTCAATCAGCACCAAGTGACCAGATGGCCCCAGGACTGCCCTCTCAGGCGCTGACCACTGACCTGTCTGGTTGTAGTGCATCCAGCTGAGGATCACCTCGGGGGCCCGGTACCAGCGGGTCACCACATAGCCAGTCATCTCGGCATTTGCGTGCCGCGCCAGCCCAAAATCCAGGATCTATGGCTCAGGGGATAAATGGAAAAGGAACTTGCTGAGAGGAGGAGGCTCTGGGAGCGGCTTCCAGGGGCTTCCCTGGGGAGGGCCCATCCCGCCTCTGGGCTGAGCTTGCAGCCCACTCACCTTCAGTTCACAGTCCTCATTCACAGCTAGGTTGCCTGGCTTCAGGTCCTGGGGAGAGGACAGGGAGTGCATGCTAGGCTGAGGCAGAAATGGAGCTTGTCCTAGCTCCACCACCACCCAGGGGTGTGACCTCAGCCAGGCCCCTTTCCCTTCTGGGCCTCAGTTTCCTCATGTGTAAAATGAGGGTTGGACTAGGTGTTCTCTCGGGGCCCATCCAGCTCTAAAATATTCCTGATTCTTGAAGCCTGAAACACTCAGCTCAGGGCTCACTTTGTCCGCAGCAATTCCCCATGAAGTCCCCTGGGACACAGCGACTCTTTGGAGCAGGCCTTCCTGGGCCGTGGCTGGGTCTGAAAACTCCATATTCTGGGCTCCTGGGAAGTGTCCTCTCCCTCCACCTTTCCCACTCCTTGATTACCAAAGAACCCCACACCCAGGGATGGGACAGGGGCCTCTGAGGACCATGGCAGAGAAAGCACTCACCCTGTGCACGACCCCAGCTGAGTGGATGTACTGTGTGGGAGAGAGAGAAGGGTGAGTCCATGGCCCAGTTTCCACACCAGGCACTTCAGGCTGGCTCAGAAACCTCCTCCGACCTGTAACAGTGTGCTCTCTCCAGCCTCCCCCAAACCTCAGGTCTCGACAGCAAGGCATCCCTTCTGCCAGCTTCCAACTCCCCACCCACCTTAAGACCTTTGAGCATCTGATACACCAGGTACTGGATCTTCTCCTCACTGAACTCCATCCCCATGATCTTCTGCAAATCTGTCTGCATGAAGGGCATCACCAGGTAGCTGGAAGGCATGAGGGCTTCTTGGAACAGTGCTGGGTCCCACCCAGCCCCAGGTCTGTGCTCAGAGGAGGGGCCTCAGGGCAGAACAGGGGTCATAGAGACACCCTCCAGTGTGCAAAAACCAACACCACCTCAGTCAGCCAGATCACCACACAGGCCTCTGGGCTCCTGGCTCCCAGCCTTCCTGTGGCAGGCTGCCCAACTGGCAGAGCTCAGAGTAAGCGCTGCAGTTGGAGCGTGCTCAGGAAAGCCACATGGAACTGTGTTCCCGCTCTTCAAAGGTACTCTCTCCTTGCCCTCCTCCACACCCCAGGGAAAGCCACAGCTAGGAGTTAGAAACATCTGCCAGTATTTCCTTTGGCTTCTGTCCAAATATTTTATCCCTCAGAGGGTCATGCCCAGCTGAGATGGCTCCACAAACAAATAATATGTCCACCTTTCCAAGAAGAAAACAATACAACAGTTTCCAGGAGGGTGGAAGGGGGAGATGGGGAGGCTACTGCAGCCTCTTAGGGAATTGCACAACAGGATAAGGCCAGCAAAATGTAACTGTTGTAGCAACAGCAAAGTCCGGGACAAAGACAAAAAATAATAAAAATTATAAAATAGGCCAGGGGGCATAGCTCATACCTCCAATCCCAGTGCTTTGGGAGACGGAGGCTGGACGATCGCTTGAGGCAAAGAGTTTGAGACCAGCCTGAGCAACATAGGGACCCCATCTTTTCTTTCTTTCCCTCCCTCCCTCCCTCCCTCCCTCCCTCCCTCCCTTCCTTCCTTCCTTCCTTCCTTCCTTCCTTCCGTCCTTCCTTCTTTCCCTCCCTCCCTCCCTCCCTCCCTCCTTCCTTCCTTCCTTCCTTCCTTCTTCCCTCCCTCCCTCCCTCCCTCTCTCTCTCTTTCTTTCTGATGGAGTCTCGCTCTGTCGCCCAGGCTAGAGTGCAGTGGTACAATCTCGGCTCACTGCAACCTCTGCCTCCCAGGTTCAAGCGATTCTCCTGCCTCAGCTTCCTTGAGTAGCTACAACTACAGGTGCGCGCCAGAATGCCCAGCTAACTTTTGTATTCTTAGTAGAGACGAGGTTTTGTCATGTTGGCCAGTCTAGTCTCGAACTCCTGACCTCAGGTGATCCGCCTGCCTTGGCTTCCCGAAGTGCTGGGATTCCAGGCGTGAGCCACCGCACCTGGCCTGGACTCCATCTTTCAGAAAAAAAAAAAAAAAAAAAAGCCAGGTGTGGTGGCATGCACCTTTAGTCTCAGCTACTCAAGAGGCTGAGGTGGGAGGATCACCTGAGGCCAGGATTTCGAGATCAGGATGAGTAACATAGTGAGACACCATCTCTATAAAAATTTAAAAACAAAACAAAACAAAAAGCTGAACATGGTGGCATGCATCTGTAGTCCCACCTACTTGGGGGTCTGAGGCGGGAGGATGGCTTGAGCCTACAGGTTGGAGGCTGCAGTGAACTGTGTTTGTGCTACTGCACTCCAGTCTGGGCAGCACAGCCCTATCTCTAGAATATAATTTAAAAATTTTTTAAAATAAATATTACCTTAAAAATTATAATATATATATATATATATTTGAAAGGACATGCTGGAGGCATCTCCAGGAGACTCTGGATTTTGGCAGCCCTCTCCTGCCTGACCACACATCTCCCTTGGGGCCCTTTCCATGCCCAGTCCCCTCCTGTCTTTCCCCTCCACTCGGGCACTGGTTTTTTTCATCTTGGCGACAAACTTCCTGGAGCCTCTCTGTGCTAGAACCACATTCCCTTGACTTTGCTCCTTCAACTGACCACCCCTTCTCCCTCTCTCAGCACCAAACTTCTAGAAAGGGCGGTCCACACTCCCGGATTCCACTGCCTTAATTCCCAGTCTTGAGATAACCTGGTTTCTGCTTCCCTCCTACTGCCAGACCGCTCAGCTCAAGATCACCAGTGAACACCCGACAAACACACCATGACTCCCTTTTCTTCTGACCTAACTTTTCACCAAGTCTGAAACTCCCGGCCAGGCGCGGTGCCTCACGCCTGTAATCCCAGCACTTTGGGAGGCCGAGGCGGGAGGATCACGAGGTCAGGAGATCGAGACCATCCTGGCTAACACGGTGAAACCCCATCTCTATTAAAAATACAAAAAATTAGCTGGGCGTGGTGGCGGGCGCCTGTAGTCCCAGCTACTCGTAGTCCCAGCTACTCGGGAGGCTGAGGCAGGAGAATGGCATGAACCTGGGAGGCAGAGCTTGCAGTGAGCCGAGATGGCGCCACTGCACTCCAGCCTGGGCGACAGAGCCCTAGACTCCGTCTCAAAAAAAAAAAAAGAGAGAAAGAAACTCCCTCTCAATTCTTTGCTGACTCTCCTCTGCCTCCGATCAGGCCCTCTCAGCTTCTTCCATCTGCTCATCCTCTCGGATCTTCTCTTTCATGTTGATATCTGAATCAATACTGTCTTACCGCATTCTATAACTACCTGTTCCCAGGTGTCAGCTATAATCCATTGGTGATTATTCCAGCACAAATCCACATCCCTAGCCCAGACTTTCTTCTGCTGAGGTTCATATTTATTTGCAACTGTGATTAAACATTGGAATGTTCACAGTCTCTTTAAAAGTAAAGTGTCCAAAATGGAGTTCATTATCTTTCCCCCAAGATCTGCTCTTCCTCCACCTTGTATTCCAAGCAGGAACCTGCATGTCCCCCCACCTCTGCCACCTCACTTAGCCACTGCACCCCAACAGACGGAACATTGTGTTGGCCCTGCCTCCCAAATGGGGCCTCAAGTCTGCTCTTGGCATCCCATCACCTCTACTTTAGATTGTTAACACTGGCCTTCAGGCTCTCCCCTCTGCCCCAGAGCTGCTTCCTACTCCTTTCTTGGTGCTGCCAGAGTGCATCCCCCAAATCCCATCTGAACATACCACCTCCCTGCTCAAATCCCCAGGTCTTGAGGCTGCCTGTAGGATCAATCCAGATTCAGCTTGACCAAGCCAGCTGCTGGCCTCCACGCACCACACTGACTTCTCCATCTTGTCCAAATAGTCCAGTCTCATTCAGACACTGCACAGGCAAAGCTATACATTTTGCAGCTATATGTTCTGGTTCTCTGCCATTCTGTGAAACACCCCCATCAGCCAGAGGCAGCCAAGGCTTCTTAATCCTTGCTTCATGCTAGAAAGAGTTCCAAGGTCCAGACTCACATCTGTGTCCCCAGGAAAGGTGAGTTGGTGCTAACCCTGTGAGGACTGGCAGATGTGTCTTCATGGTGTTAAAGCTGGGTAAAAAGCAAAGCAGCTGTGCAGACCTCCCCCTGCCAGGCAAGCACCCCACAAAGTCCTTCCTGCCTCTTTCTGCCTGCCTTTGGCTAAAAGCATCTTTCCAGAGAGAATCACACCTGACAGGCAAAGGCATAGGACTGCCAGGGAAGGAGTTTCTCCCCGCCACACCCAGAATAGAAACCCTGGACCCTCCCCCACCTTGCTCCCCAGCAGCATGTAAGGCCTGCAAATGCCCCAGAACCCAGTGCAGCCCAACTCACAAGTCATGGAAGTTGCGCAGGGAGGAGGCTGGGGTGAAGACATCCAGGAGCCCAATGACCTGGGGAAAAAGTCACCTGTGAGGGCTAGACAGATATTACCTTCTCCTCCCACCTCCTCCTGGGCCCTGGCCATGCACAGGGCCATCTACCCTTTCCTAATACACCACCTGCAGCAGGAGGCATGTCTCCAACCTTCTTGGAAGCAGTAAAAAGGGCAGAGGGCTAGAGGAATCCCCTGGATTTGGAGGGAGTTTGCAATAAATCATGACAGAGAGTCAGGCTGAGGAGAAGGGAAGGTGGGGAGAAGAATGAGGTGTGCTCATTACTTTCAAGTCTGGTGTTCAGGGCAAGCAATGCAAACCCACTCTCAACTCACCTAGGCAGCAGGAAAGCATAAAGGGAGGGTGGAAGGGAAAAAGGAGGGAACAGGGAAGGAGCTTTCCAGCCAGCAAATGCCCTGCCCTGACCTTGGGTCTCCAGCCACATCCATCCTTGCCTGCCACAGGGCTGGTTCAGAGCCAAGGACAAGATCACCCTGGCTGGAGGAAAAGGGGAGGGGTTTGCTGGAGAAGGATGGGCTTAAAATGTACATAACATTTTGAAATGTCTGCCCTCCAATCTAGGTATCCCGCAGCAAAGCCTGCCTGCCAGGTCCTGAGCTGGGCCCCTGGTTTTCCTGGCTGCTTCGATCAGACAAGCCAATCTGATGGTCAAGTGCTTAGACCCTGAGCCTCGCTGCCCAGATTGAAACCCCAGCTCTGCTACTGACTAACCATCTAACCTGTGAGACTTGATGTGCTTTAGTTTCCCTGTCTGTGACACGGGGCAATAGTACTCATATATCATGAGGACTAGACAAGTTAGTGTATGCAGAGCTCTTAGAACACAGGAAGTGATCGATATGTGTATATTGTTGTTATCAGGGTCACGTGGACACAACACTAACTGGGATTCTAGTCCCAGCTAGCCACAAGTTCTCAGACATGGAACCAATTACAAAGTTCCCCTGTGCCAATTTCCTCTGTAGGATGAGACACTCTGTACCTCACAAAGTGTGTTCTGCCAAAAATACCCTTTGACCTCTTCCTGGAAAGTGGGCAGGGCAGGTCCCAGCACCCCCTCCTTTCAACAGTGAGGTGAGAGGCACCATTAGGGGAGCAGGGAGGAGACTGTCCCGAGCTCTCCACACCGGGAGGCCCTGCGTCGCCTGCGTGCGACTCCCCAGGGCAGCCCCCGCCCCATTCCCCGGGGCAGCCACCGCCTACGTTCTCATGCTGCATGTGCTTCAGCAGCAGCAGCTCCCGGTAGGCGCGCTTGGCGAAGATCTCGGACTGAAAGGGCCGGCTCAGCTTCTTGATGGCCACCTTCTCCCCTGACCGCTGGTCGATGGCCGAGCTGTCGGGCACAGGCAGGTCAGCAGGCGAGGCTCTCCTCGTGGGCCCTATCTCCCAGATCGCCCTGACCCCTCCCACTGGGCAGCTGGCTGAGAGGGGACGATGCCCACCACCTAGAATATGGGGGAGCCGCGGGACGCAGGGCAGGGAATGGGAAGTCAGGCAGGAGCTGAGAGAGAGGCACAGCGCCAGGGGCAGCAATCGTCTCATTGCGACGGGATCCACGGCAGGGAAGGAGTCTCACTCTCTCTGCGACTTGGCGAGCCACCTCCCCCTCTTGGGGCCTCGGTGTACTCGTCTGTAACAGTGAGGATCTGCCCGATGGACTCCAGGATCTTGCAAGGGCACAGTCCTGGAGAACCAGGCCCAGTCCCAACTCGACCCACAGAGACCTCACTCAGCCACCCGGTGAGAAAAGGGAGATGGCGGCTGAGTGGCCCCGGGGAGGGCGCTGCGCCTTGAGGTCCGCCGTCAAGGTGGCGCTGGCGAGGGGCCAGCCCAGGGCGGGCTGGGAGGAAAGGGGAGCGCACGGCGCCCGCCCCACCACCCGCCGCTCCCCCCCTGCCTGCCAGCGGCCCGGGGGTCTCACCACACGGCGCCATAGGCCCCGCTGCCGACGTGCGTCGGAGACACGTAGGTCTTGGGCAGCTCCCAGGCGGTCTTGTTGACGTCCTGCTTGTAGAATCCCTTTTTCCGGATGAGGCTCATCCCGGGCACCCGATCTCGGCGGCCCCGGCGTGGCGGCTGCGTTCGCGGCCCAACGGGCTCCCAGCGCCCCGGCCCCCGCTGCGCCCGCCCCGCGCCGCCCGCTCCTCCCCCGCGCGAGGGCGGGGGCCCCGGGCCGCGACGCTCCCACCTGTCGGCTCGCCCAGGTGCGCCGGGGCCGCCACGCCCGGGCCTGCCCAGCCCTGCGCTCCCGCGCTTCCGCCCGGCCCGACGGAACCCCTGCTGCAGGTGCGGCCCAGGCACGGGGTCGGGGCTGCCCTGCGGGACCCCGGTGCCTCCCGACCGAGCGCGGGCCAGCGGTGGCGCTGGTGGGTCCAAGCAGGAGGCAGGAGCCGGGAGGCAGCGCTTCCCAGCTCCCTCCAGCCCTGGTCTCCGTAGGAAGAGCTCCTCGTGACTGTGAAGACACAGGAAAGCAAAACAAAACCCCACAACCTCTTAATTATGGAAAATGTCAAACATGCAGGAAAGAAGTGAACAGAGTAAGCCAGCGCTTCTCACACTCGAGTGTGCTCAGGAATCCCCTGGGCATTTTATTTGATTAAAATACAGATCCTGACTCAGTAGGTCTGCGGTGGAGCCGAGAGTCTGCATTTCTAGCCAGCTCCCAGATCTGAGGCTTCTGGACCATATCTGATAGGAGGTTCAATGAACCCCCGTGACCCCGATTCCTCAGCAACCGCAACTCATAATCAATTTTATTTCATCTACATTCCTCTCCCACCATCGTTTTGAAGCAAAACCCAGGCGTCATATCATTTTATTCATAAATATTTTTGTATCTCTAAAAGGTAAGGATTTTAAAAACTACATATACACAATACTTTTTTTTTTTGAGACGGAGTCTCGGTCTGTCGGAGTACAGTGGCCTGATCTTGGTTCACTGCAACCTCCGCCTCCTGGGTTCAAGGAATTATCTGCCTCCACCTCCCGAGTAGCTAGGATTACAGGTGCCTGCCACCACGCCCGGCTAATTTTTGTATTTTTAGTAGAGATGGGGAGTTTCACCATCTTGGCCAGGCTGGTCTTGAACTCCTGACCTCGTGATCCACTCGCCTCGGCCTCCGAAAGTGCTGGGATTACAGGTGTGAGGCACCGCGCCTGGCCCACAATACATTCTTTTTGTTTTGTTTTGTTTTGTTTTGTTTTTTGTTTGTTTGTTTGTTTTTGAGACGGAGTCTCGCTCTGTCGCCCAGGCTGGAGTGCAGTGGCCAGATCTCAGCTCACTGCAAGCTCCGCCTCCCGGGTTTATGCCATTCTCCTGCCTCAGCCTCCCGAGTAGCTGGGACTACAGGCGCCCGCCACCTCGCCCGGCTAGTTTTTTGTATTTTTTTTTTTTAGTAGAGACGGGGTTTCACCGTGTTAGCCAGGATGGTCTCGATCTCCTGACCTCGTGATCCGCCCGTCTCGGCCTCCCAAAGTGCTGGGATTACAGGCTTGAGCCACCGCGCCCGGCCCACAATACATTCTTAAACCTAAAATTAACAGCACTAATTCTTTTTTTTTTTTTTTTTTTTTTTTTTTTTTTTTTTTTTGTCACACTGCTCTACATCTTCCTATTTTTCTTTCATCTTTTCTTTCCCGGTTTTTCCTTTCTCCTCTTGGCCTCTTAAGATCAGCTCACTCTAGAACCAGTTGACTCCAACAATCCCCTTCAAATTGCGAGTTGCCCTTTCCCAATCTCAACAGCACTAATTCTATAATACCAAATATGCATGCAGGTTCAAATGTGCAGAATTTTTGTTTGTTTGTTTTTGAGATGGAATCTTATTCTATCACCCAGACTGGAGTGCAGTGGCGCCATCTCAGCTCACTGCAACCTCCGCCTCTCGGGTTCAAGCAATTCTCTTGCTTCAGCCTCCTGAGTAGCTGGGACTACAGGTGTGCACCACCACTCATGGCTAATTTGTGCATTTTTAGTAGAGATGGGGTTTCACCATGTTGGCCAGGCAGGTCTTCAATTCCCGACCTCAGGTGATCTGCCCACTTCAGCCTCCCAAAGTGTTTGGATCACAGGCGTGAGCCACTGCACCTGGCCCAATGTGCAGCTTTGAAGACAGTTTCTGTGGGCTTCCTAAGGCCCTATGAGGACAATGACAAATTGAGGCCCTTGCCACCTGTCTGGTGGCCTGTGCAGCCTGATGGAGATTCTATACTCAAACCACAAAGGCCTCTGAGGAGCAAGGTGGGGAGGTGGGGGGAGGAAATGGCTGCAAGGGCTCTGGATGCCCAGCCTGACTTGTCCACCCCTCTCTGGCCCAGGCATGGGGCTGTGGAAGGGGCGGGGACCACTTGCTTCACTTTGTGGAAAAGAGAAAAGGTGTACTGAACAAGGAAAGAAACTTGCTAGGGGCTTACAGCAAGCCGGGGGTCCACACTAGGGAGTCTGCAGCCCCCAAACTCTGTGCCCCAAACCCTCCCGGGCAGTCCTGCAGCCTCAGGCACCACTTGGAAGACCATTCTGAAGTGAGGGTGGGGTGCCGGCATCACACAATAACGCCCGCCATTATTTCAGTCAGGCAATCTGTCTTTTTCATTTCTGGCATATGGCAATATATCAGCAAATGTGTGGAGAATGAATGGAGGAGTCAGCCCATTAGATGTAAAAGAGTCATTTAATAAACACTTGTGTTTGCCATGTGCCAGTGATTAAGTGTTTTATATAACTCACTTAGTCCTGGTAAGAGGCCTATGAGTCAGTACTATGATTACCCTCATTTTAGAGATGAGAAACCCGAGGTACAGAGAGGCTAAGTAATTTGCCTAAGGTAACACAGCTGGTAAGGGCAGAGCCTGGTTCTAGAGTCCCTGCTCTTGGTCACGAGGCTATGCAGTGGCCTAGAATTAAGAGAAATGCTCCTCAAAGGAAATGGCCTTGCCTACATCATAAGGACATGTCTACTGATCCAACCGGGTCTCCCTAGCCCATCCTGCCCTGGGGTATCTGATATGTTCCCCAGCCTTTTCCCTCCTCCACCCCCTACTCTGACCCTGAGATCCCATGGGAGCCTAAGGAACGGGGTTGCTTGCCTGGGAGTGCTGCAGGAGTTTTGGACCTTTGGGATCGGTGGCACCAGTGCAAGGTACCTTGATTCTGAAGTTGGGGTAGGGTCCTGGAAGCCAGATTTTAGGCCGGACGCAAGCAAAAGAGAGTAAGTAAGCTCAGAGATTCAGGTTTTCTTCTCATTTGAGGATCCAGTAAGGAAAGGGGCTAGGATGTGGCACCAGGTCAGGATGGTGCCGCACGTCTTAAACACCTGAGCGGGGCAGAGTTGGGGAAGGTGGGGATACCAAAGACATGCTCATTGCCCAAGTGGGTGCGACCTTCTGAGGGCACGAGTGGCCACTCTGGCTGTGGCTCCGGATGCTCTTGAGCAAGGGTGAGGAAGTGACTCAGGCCTCCGACTGCTCACACTGACCCCCACTCTGGACCTGACTGGCCCTGTGTTACTCAGCAGCCGTGCAGCCTGGGAGGGAGCCCTTGGAGGATCCAGTTGGGGGAGTCATGAAAGGGACGGGAGGAGGAGAGGGTGACTCAGGTCATCCTCGATACCCTGCCTCTCCAGCCTGAGGCTCTCTTCTTTTGAGTTCCAAGGGCCCTTTGCTCTTCTCCTCCCCAGACACCAACCCAAGGTTGTCCTGTTGGCTTGTGCCCTATAAGCATGGAGGCAGGGGTTCAGGAAACCAGCTTTGGAATGAGACCTGAATGTACATCCCTTCTCTGTCATTACCTGCTGTGTGACCTTGGGCAAAGTTTGGTCCTCTCTCTGAGCTTCGGTGTCCTCCTTGTGAAATGGGGATAATACTAAAGTATGACAAGCATGTTGAAAGAGCCTTAGAATTGTATCATTTCAAGTATATTCCTCACAATAACCCAATGAGGTAGGAACTTTCAACGCCTCCAACCAGAGATCACCAGAAACACACGTGTAGGGGAACAAGCTGAGCTGATGACTCCTTGCAACAAGGGAGAGTGTGCACCATGGGGGTCATGGGCGCCCCAGGAAGGGGGCGTTACGAATGTTTGGAGTTGTGTTAGGTGATTGGGAAGGGGTTAAGGAAGTGAGGCTTTGTTCTGGGTTGATGCTGTCAGGAAATGGAGGTAACACTGTGATTGGGAGTCTTAACACATCTTGCCTAGAAGGAAAGCAGACTAGGGCCAGGCTGAAGCTACAGCTGGTAAACCAGCAGCCTCCACTCAGCTTAGCTCTACAGGGGGATTTGGGTCATTTCTGTGGTTTGACAATATTCATGTTTTGTCTGTGTTCAGATATGATTATGGAGTAGTTTCACTTTTGTGTTAGTCTGCCCTGTTCACGGATGGCCTTGTTCGATGCTGATGTCTGTGAAATTGTCTGTGCTCAGCATAGCAAGACCGAATTGCACCAAGCTTGACAGCTCTGAGTAACCAAGTCCTGGCTAATAGGACCAGGCAGCTTCCAGATATCAGGGCTGCTTTGGTCTGTTCCAATATAATTATTCCCCTGGTACAGATGGAGAGACTGAGGCCAGAGAGGTTAAGTAATTTGCCCAAGGTCACACATAACTAAGAAAGTGATGAATATGATCTTCATATCTGGCATCTGGCTCCTAACTGCACATTTAACTGCCAACTAGAATGCCTGGTGCCCAGCAAGTGCCTGAGAAGTGGCTGCTGTTGTTGCATTGTCTTCCTAGTTAGCCTGTGAGCTTCTGGAGGCAGAGACATGGTATGGGAATTGATGACTGGCTTCATAGAGATTGAGACAAAAGCCCCACATAACTATGAGGCTGTCATGTCCCCTGTCCTGGCCACCCAGACCCCATCTTGCCCCAGGAGCACAGCAGCCACCCTCTGTGCCCCAAATAGCAGGACCAGCATGAACCTCCTCACCATAATGAGGATGGGCCAGCACGGACATCCTCACCACGAGACCTCCACAGAAAAGAAAAAGCATGACACATCTGGGGTCCTATGGGGGTAGGACAGGCCAGGGAGCCCTGGAGCTCTGGCCCCCGCTCTAGAGATTCCCATGCTCTTTTGGGGCTGTCAAAACTCCATGAAACAAGCAAAATTGCAAGGAGGCAGGGAGCTGCAGAAGAAAGACTGCAGATGGGGGCTGCTCTGTGGGGTGGTAAGCTGTGTGATCTTAGACAAGTTACTTAGCTCCTCTAAGCCTCAGTTTTCTCATTTGTAAAACGAGAGTGGGTGATAAGACCCATGTCACAGGGCTGTTGTGAAGACTAAAAGAGATGACTAGAAAAGTGTCCAATTCAGTGCCTCGCACACAGTAGGTTTCTCGCCAGAGGCTCCTTCCCCAGTGGACTGTGTCAGCTCTGCCCGGGTACTCCAGCTGCCCAACCCCAGCTCCTGCCCTTTGGCTGTCCAGTCCCTGCCCCAGAAATGGTCCCCTCGGTGAGAGTCGGCTCCAACTCACATCCAACTCCTCTATTAAGTTTTTTGCCAGATACTCAGCCCAAGGATTCATTGACCCATTCGTTCAACATTTATTTGTTGGCTGGGCATGGTAGCGCATGGCTATAATCCCAGCACTTTGGGAGGCTGGGGTGGGAGGATCACTTGAGAACAGGAGTTTGAGACCAGCCTGGACAACATGGTGAAACCCCGTTTCTACTACTACTACTACTACTACTACTACTACTACTACTACTACTACTACTACTAAAAATTGGCCAAGCGTGGTGGCACATGCCTGTGGTCCCAGCTACTCGGGAGGCTGGGGTGGGAGGATTGCTTGAGCCTGGGAGGTTAAGGCTGCAGTGAGCTGCACTCCAGCCTGGGCAACAGAGGGAGACCTTGTCTCAATAAACAAATGATTTAAAATGCTGGTATTTAATACTTTCATATGGGTCAACTAAATGTAATGGCAGGTGGTATTAAGTGCAATGAAGAAAATCAGGCAGAGTAAGGATCTAAAAGACTAGTGAGTACTGTTTGATTAGGGGAAGGTCTGTCTGCGGAGGCAACATCTGAGCAACCATTGAATGGGTCTGGGAGTGAGCCCAGTGGATATCTGGGGAAAGAGCAGGTGTCTGCCTTCCAAACCCCTCAGGGGACACTTGACCCTGCAGACCAGGCACCCAGCCTCATTCCTCCTGCCCATTACTTCCTACTCCAGCAGCCCCTGGTAAGTCCCTCAGGGGAATAGCTTAGAGCGCCTGGGACACCTTACTGACCTCCGGAAACTTTTTTTTTTTTGAGACAGAGTCTTGCTCTGTTGCTCAGGCTGGAGTGCAGTGGCACGATCTCGGCTCCCTGCAACCTCCGCCTCCCAGGTTTAAGCGATTATCCTGCCTCATCCTCCTGAGCAGCTGGGATTACAGGCATGGCCAGCTAATTTTTGTATTTTTAGTAGAAATGGCGGTTTCACCGTGTTGGCCAGGCTGGTCTCGAACTCCTGACCTCAGGTGATCTGACCGCCTCGGCCTCCCAAAGTGCTGGGATTACAGGCATGAGCCACCAAGCCCAGCCAGCCTCTGGAAACTTGATGGGGTGCTGGGCTTCTCCTATGAGGCCATCTCCCCAACCTTGTGTCCCCATTACCTCTTCCTCTTCTCAAGGGCAAGGGCTGGTCAGCAGACTTAGGGCTCGAGCAGAACATCCATCCCAGCAGCAAAAGATAAAGTGCCATCAGCCAGGTGCGGTGGCTCACGCTTGTAATTCCAGCACTTTGGGAGGCCGAGGAGGGCAGATCAGCTGAGGTCAGGAGTTCAAGACCAGACTGGCCAACAAGTTGAAACCTTATCTCTACTAAAAATACAAAAATTAGCCGGCATGGTGGTTTTTGCTTGTAATCCCAGGTACTTGGGAGGCTGAAGCAGGAGAATCACTTGAACCCAGGACACAGAGGCTGCAGTGATCGTGCCACTGCACCCCAGCCTGGGCAACAAGAGTGAAACTCCATCTCAAAAAGAAAGAACGGAAGGAAGAAAGAGGCAGGCAGGCAGGCAGGCAGGCAGGAAGGAAGGAAGGAAGGAAGGAAGAAAAAGGAAGGAAGGAAGGAAAGGAGGGAGGGAGGGAGGGAGGGAGGGAAGACAAGAAAGAAAAGGCACACTCCCCCACACCTCCTGCACCTCCTCCTCTCTCCCCGCCCTCAGCTTTAGCACCCCCTGGTGGAAGACGGGGGTGGGGACAGCTCTGTGAATCGGGCATCTCAGCCAGTCTTCTGGGTTCCGGATGACAGGCTTCTCCTCTTCACACCTCCCTTCCCACACCGTCCGGTCCACACTCCCCTTTCCACTCCACCCCAAACGCCTGCCTCCCTGCACCCAGCCCACAGGTCAGCCCCCTCCACTCCACCCTACAAAGATGCGGCTGGGGGAAGGTCTGGTGCCCAGGCCTCCGCTCCGTTTGATCTCGACCTTGTCCTTGGTAGCATTCAGCATATTAATTAATCTGCATTGTCTCCAGTGACATGTCCCTCTCCACCACTGCACAGTGACTCTGTAAGGGCGAGGGCAGTATTCTGGCCACTGCTGAGCCCCCTGGCACTGTGCCTGGCCCATTGTAGCTGCTCAGTAAATACTTAGTGACTGAACGAACCAAGGAGTTTTGTGTCTCTTCTGGGTACTACTGACAGGAGGAAGATGCGACTTGAAGACCCAAATGGTGGGACCAAGTAAGCAGTAGTAGGGGAATACGCTTGGCTAGCCTACCATGGGGTGGGTATCCAGGATGTGTGGTCACTGTTCAGTCTGATACAATCTGTCCTAGGATGTTTCTGACTTTGCTGTGTTCTTCCCTTGCTCCCTGAGGCAAGCCCTAGAGGCCTCATCCTTGTGGGGCTCCCAAGGTCCTAGCATGAGGCTGGACCTTCGTATGGTGGTGAAAGAACCAGAGTGTACAACCTGAATCTGAAGTCTCTTCTCTTGCCATGAATTTGCACCAAACGTCCACTCCAAAGCAGGTTCCTCCCTGCGGACAGCCCTCCTCACCACTCCCGCTGAAGCTCTGCATGAGCCAGATCCTCTCCCTATGGAATTGTCCGCCCCTCCTTCCTTCCTCTTTCCCTCCCTCCCTCTCTCCCTCACTTCCTTCTTTCCAAGCTTAACTCTAAACTCAGGTCTACAAAGAGGTGTTCCCGAGTGAACTCTAGATCCGCTCACCCCACTAACCCTGTGCATATCCCCCTCTCCCCATGACCCCCATCGCACACCACCTGCTTCCCCCCCACAGGCTTCGCGACGTCCACATTCTGGAAGCGTGCTTGTACTCCTGTGAGCCGGTGGAGAGGCAGCCGAGTTCTGGGAGACAGGGCTGAGTCCAAATCTCATGCCTCCATTTGTGGCTACAGGTGAGCGCATGTCTCTGAGCTTCCTCATCAGTAAGATGGGAGAATGTCACTTGCATAGCCAGGGACACCAGGAGGGTTTACTGAAGCAACACATGCCAGGTTGCAGCACTGTGAGTGGTGCTCCCTCTGGTCCTTCAGGACTGCTCATGTGTCACCTCCTGAGGTCTCCCCGACCTCCTCATTACAAGCCATGCTCACCTGCCTTACCTGGCCTCATGTCCTTCAAGCCTGTGTACCTGTTCATTGTCTGCCCCCCTCTAATAGAATGTTATGAGGTTGGCGAGGGTAGGGGCTTTGTCTATTTTGTTCATCACTGAATTCCGAGTACCTGGAAGAGTGCCTGGCAGCCGCTGACTGGCTGAATGGCAGAGAGCAGCAGGGCCTTATCTCCAGCAGCCTTGTTATCGCTGCATCTCTGTCTGTGTGCAGCTGATATGCAGGCCCAACTCGCCTTCGTGCCTGGGGCAGTCTCTGCTCTACTGACCTGACAAACCGCAGTAATGGGGTCAGGTCCTGCCTGGACTTCTGTGTGCGGCCTGCCTCAGGCGGGGGAGGCTGTGCACCCTGGAGGCCACCTCCACAACCTGCCTGTCGCGGGCAGAGGCCACAGGGTCTCCCTGCTCCACCCCTTCTAAGTAAACTATCCAATGTCAGGACACATAGATCCTCCCCAGAAGCCCTATGGACCCTGGTCAGGGGCAGATGACCCCAAACAAGACTAGCAGGGCTACCTGCCATGGCAGAGGTTCGGGCTCTGATTCCAGCTCTGTCTCTAATTTGCTGTGTGACCTTAGGTAAGTCAGACTGCCTCTCTGGATACATTCATTTTCTTTTATATGCATGTAATAAACATGGAAAGAGCACTAATTACTTGCCAAAAGTTGTTATGAGTTTTACATACATGTACCTTAATCCTCCTAAGGACTCTATGAGATGGGTTAACAGTACCCCCCATTTTATGTATAACAATGAGGCACAGAGAGGTGGAGTGACTTGCCCAAGGGACACACAGCTAGTAAGTACTAGAGCTGGGAGTGAAGCCCAGGGAGTCTTGCCCAGGGTCAGTGCTGGTAGCCACTATGCTTAGCTGTGCTGGATGATGCTTGTGAAGAGCCAATCTTTCCTAAGAAATAAAATTAAGTAGAAAGAACATTGCGAGACCCTGTCTCTAAAAAAGTAAGAGTCGCAGTGAGAGAGCTCCAGCACACCACTGTCACTGTCAGCCCGAGCACAGCTGTGGTGACAGGGATGAGCAAGGGGCTGTGGAGGGGAAGCCACCAGCGTGCCCCTGATCCTGGTGACCACACTTCCCTGACAAATAGCTTCTCCCTGCTTCTCAGGCCTGGTCTTCACTCCCTCACACTTGCCCAGGGCTGCCCTTCCTAAGCCAGGGGGCATCCGGATCCAGCTTTGGTCACCTGGAAAGAGGGTGCTCCAGGTGGGCAGCTTGAGGGCAGCACAGCTCCTGTGTGACAGGCAGCCAGTGGCAGCCCAGCTGTGATTAAGCTTCCTGTTTCAGAGCAGCCTTGCCTCCCCGTAACGCCCCACCCCTGGTAGCTCTCAGTGGCCTCCAGGATAAAGTTTAAACTGCTTAGTCAGTTGGACAAGGCTTGCCCCCATCTGGACGGGCCCTGCCTTTCTTGCTCATCAGATCCTCCAAGATGTCTGTGCCCAGGCAACCTCCATTCTAGCCATCCGCAAGCGCACCTTCCTCATCCCCATCACGTCTTTGCTTGAGCTGTCTGTGACCTGTCTGGAATGCCATTCCTCTGCTTTGCCAAGGACTGGGGGGAATCCTTGTTCACAACCTGCTCAGCAGCTCTTCCTGGGCTGGCTTTGCCAGGCCACTCTCACCAGCGCCCATAGACTTGGAATTCTTAGTTAACTTTCAAACAAACCTAAATTGTAAGTTCTTGAGGACATGAGTGTCTTATTTTTCTCTATCCTCCTTACCTACTTGGTGATTAAGGTAAAGCCTTAATCCATTCAACCAAATTTTGCCAGGCACCTCTCAAGATATTGAGAATACACGGACAAATGTCACAGTTCCTGAGCTCAAGAAGCTCCTATCCTAGTGAGGGAGGCAACAGGAAACAGTAACAACACTTGTTGGCAGGTGGGAGTGTAAACTGGGGCAAGCTTTTAGGAGAACCATTTGGCAATGCTGCCACAGTGTCAAAATGTGCACCTTGTTAATCCTGGTAATCCCATAGCCATCAATTCAGTGAAAACAGGAAACAGCCGAGGGACACACACTTGTCACCGCACTGCTCATCTGTATCAATAAAGAGAAGTTTCCAGCATCACGGGGGCGGCGGGGTGGGGGGAGAGGAAAAGGAAACACTGCTTGGGTAAGTTGTCTCGGATTCGGAGAGTATGTTTTGGATGGCCTGCCTTAACAAATACAGAGTAAGTGCTGAGGCTGAAATTCACTTGGCCGGTGGTGGTGGCAGGAGGAGTGAAGGTCCTTGTCAAGGCAGAATGCTGAGCTGTTTCACACACATGCCATATTCACTTCTGATATTTTAGAAATAGAACATCATAGATACTCATCATCATGATGAAAATGGTGACAAAAACATATAGTTCTTACTATGAGCCACACACTGTTCCAAGTGCTCTATGTTGGTTAACGAATTTAACCCTCACCACAATCCTGTGAAGAAGGCACTATTACCAATATCATCCCATTTTACAGATGTGACAACTGAGGCCCGGAATGATTAAGCAACCTGCGGAGGTTATACATTGTCAGTGGTGGAACCGGCATTAGAACCTAAGCTGTCTGGCTCTTGACAGCTGAAGCCCTTTCATGCCCCTCTCTGATTCCATGCCCCCTCCCTCCCTAGAGGTGACCCTTCTACAAGTTGGTGTTTATTATTCTTACTGTCTGCTTTTAGTTTTACTGTGTATGTATGCATCTGTAAACCATGTCAGATAGATCGTTTTGCAGCCTCCTTTTTCACTTAAGGATGCTGGTGAGATCTGCCAAGATGTTGAGTCATCTCTCAGTTTCTCAACCTCGGCACTGCTGACACGTTTTTGCTGGATAATTCCTTGCTGTGGGGGCCGTCCTGTGCATTGCAAAATGTTTAGCAGCATCCCTGGCCTCTGCCCACTATTACTCACCATCCTCACCTCCAAGTGTGACAACTAAAAATGTTTCCACACATTGCCTATTGTTCCTGGGACAGAGACAAAATCAGGGGTCTGGGGTGGTGGGGGGTAATGATTCTAGTTCATTTGTCTTCACTGCTGTTTAATATTTCATTGTAGGAATACATGCTGCAGTGTATTTCCTATTCCCCGATTGATGGAGTTTGAGCTTTGTTCCCATTTCTTTCTGCTATTACAAATGATGTTGAGTGAAGTCTCTGTACTCTGTTCCTTGTGGACATAAGAGAAAGCTTCTAGAAAGTTCTAGAATAATCACCTAGAACTGCAGCTATGTACAGCTTCTGCCCTTACTGAATCCTGCCAAATGGACACCAATGTATGAAAGCTCTACAGTTTTTGTATGAGCAAATTCATTTGCCTTTTCCTGCACGATTTCTAGGTTTTGGGACATGCTTTGAAAGCCTTTCTCCATTTAAATCTTTGATCTGTCTGGAAATGATTGTGGCTGAAGGAGGAAAGTGGCTATCCAGCTGTTTCAACATCATTTGACACAGATCACTGAATAATAATGAGTTTTAAAAGCAATGTATTTTTCCAGAGTTAGGAAAATTTCTAGGAGTTACACCAATCTGTCAACACCTATTGTTTCCAGGTAGTGGGATAATAGATATTACCTACCTACATTTAAACATTTTCAACAATAAATATGTTTTGTGTCATGAAAGAATAATAGTTAGACAAAGTAATGTGGTAAGTGCTTTGACCCTAGTATGATCAGCACAAGTTACATAAACACTTGCGGGGGCACCTGACTCAACTGCAGGCTGGGGACAGGACTGGTTGAGTGGGGGCTGTTTCCTCACCGTGAAGCAGGGTGGGGCTTGTTGAGGGCACAGCAGCCACTTGGCTGTGCCTCCAGATAGGGACACTCCCCACCACAAGCACTACATCAGCAACCATGATCAGAGAGTCATTGCCTGTCTCACTGGGCAGAGCTGTGAGTGGCTGAGTTTCATCAGGACAATCAGCTCTGTCACACTTGAGTAATGGTCCAGGGGAAATGGGTCTTCGTGTAATGGCAGTGGATGGTGACCTCACACCTCACACTGGAAACACACAGTGGAGCCAGCTGATGAGGTCGAGGTAACCCAAGAGGACATGCAGCCCTGGACACCACGAGAAATTCTATTGTCTGTCAGTTGAGTGCCAGGGAGGTGGATCAAAGGTGCACCAGCCCAGAAATGGCCTCCACCAACAGGTGCTTAGAGGTTCTGTTCTAGGGTTGCCAGCGAGATGGTACGGTCATTGTTTACCACTGCCTTCTCCCATGAAAGCAACGAACAACTCCATGGGGACAGGAATTTGACTTTTATTCTTTCCCATATTCCCAGTGCCTGACAGATGTAAGGTACCTAATAGAAATTTGTAGAATGGCTGAATGAGGGTGCAAGAAACCATAATGCCTTCCAATTCTTTCTTTTTCCTTGCTATTTTCATTTTAAAGTGGCAGATGGATGGGAACACAGTAGGAATTATCTAGATTATGGCCATCAGCCACTTCCAATAAACTTTTGGTTCTTGTTCTAATTCATTAAATTGTTGTGCATCCAACTTAAATTACACAGCAAGACATAACAAGGAGAATCAGAAGCCAATTCTTCTAACACGTGTCTCTTTTTAAACAAGGAAATTCCACACAGCACCATTTCTTAGGCAAGGCAGATAACCCATACATATTTCGTTTCTTTCTTTAGATGATCTTTGCTTCTAAAGACTATTGATTGTAAAAACAGGAAGCAAAAGACAAGGTGATCTGCAAGGGATTAAAAGCTGATAGTCATTTACTGACTCGGTCAATAAGGACTGAATGCCTCCTGTGTGCCAGGTACCAAGCTAGGTGACAGGGACACCATAGTGAACAAGACATGATCTGTCCTCGATGACATGCAGCCTTAAGCCAGTATTTAGCATTTTCTGTTATGCTCAGGGCTTTTCATATCTTAACTCATTTAGTCCTCACAACCCTACAAGACAGACTCTGAGAGATTAAGTAATTTGCCCAAGATCATACCAATAGGAGACAGCAGGGCTGCGATTCGAACAGCCCCACTCTCTACTGTTGGTACAATCCTGGGCAAATTACTTAGTCCCATCAAAGGTTCCAGAGCCTGTATCCGTAACCTTTATATGTTTTTCCTTTTTGAGCAGATGGTACAAACAGCAAGCAATGATAAAGCAGTGTGATCAGTGCCACCACTGATCATTCCAGAAGATTAAGTGTGCACGCAGATGACACACCTAATCCAAGCTTGGGAATGGTCAGGGATTTACAGAGGGAGTGATGTCAAGGCTGAACAGAAGAACGAATACATTAGCTCAGAGGAATGAGGAGGAGGAGAGGGTTCTAGAGAGGGACTATCATGCACAAAGACCAGGAGAGAGCAAGAGCACACAATGACCTTGTCCCATTACAGCAGTGCTATAGAGGACAGCCAGAGGAAGCGTGTTAATCTTCTAGGACATACAAAGCGAGTGCTGGCTTAAGACCTTTTGGCTGAAAGAGGGAAAAGGTAGTTCCTCTTCAGAGGACTGGAGGTGCATTGCTATCCCAGCTGAGAAGCGAAGGCAAGGGGGCTGGGACTAGGGAGAGAGACCCAGTGTGTGCTGAACGAGATAAGGCACCAAGTGCCTGGCTGTGGCTGCCAGGGACTCCTCCCCAATTTGGCCAGCAGCAGCCAGAGAGTCCTTATGGAAATTATGCTGAATTAATTTTTTTTTTTATTTTTTTCAAAAAACCAAAAGAGGTGTGTCTAACACCAATGCTATAAAACTCTTTGGAACCAGGAGTCTTTCAATGTTGATACCAGGATAGTCTGTTGAATCTAGCCTCAGTTGTAACATGACTGAGAAAGAGACATTACTTGTATAGAATATGCAAGAATGTAAATTGCCTAACATATAGTAACAGTTCATTAAAATAACTACTTTTTAGTAGGGAGGTAAGGAAAGTAGGGGGAAGGAGGTGAAAGAAGGAAGGAAGACAATAGGGAGCCAGGTCTGTCCTGCATTGTGGAGGTTTCACTTCTTAGGACTCCAGGTGTCCCAGGGTCATTTGGTCTGTCAGCAGTTCTCAGCGGATGCACTGAAATCTCTTGGGCCATTTTGGCTATCATACTGATCAGGAGTATTACTGCTATTTGAGCGTGCAAGGGCCACTGTGCAGAGTGGGATTCTTAACAATAATTGCTTCACATGACAAACATCCTGCTGGACATTCATGAAGGTGGAAAAAACTATTTATGGTTATCTGAGCCTAGACTGTAACTTGGTTTTACATATAAAACAAATACTTTTCTGCATATTAATATACTTAAATTTCCCAGGATCACAACTGCATAAATCAAAAAGTTCTCCAGGCTGGGCAACAGACTGAGACTCTGTCCAAAAAAAAAAAAATCTAATTTTTTTTAAAAAAATTTCCCAAGAGTTGCTTACCAATTTCAGAAAAATCATGACTGACGGCAGTCAGCCATGGTATTTGAGTTGCCAAGACAACACAACTGTATCAGTATGCCTTTGGAGCTGTCATATTCAAGGTGATTCTATGTATAGGTACAAGCATCTAACTACTTTATTGTATCTTTTATGTAGTTATGCTTGAGTTTTTTTTTTTTTTTTTTTTTTTTTTTTTTTTTTTTTTTTTGAGACAGGGTCTCACTCTGTCACCCAGGCTGGAGTGCAGTGGAATGATCATGGCTCACTGCAGCCTCAACCTCCAAGGCTTAAGCAATCTTCCTGCCTCAGCCTCCTCAGTAGCTGGGACTACAGGTGTGTGCCACCATGCCCAGATAACTTTTTATTTTTTCATTATTTATTTATTTATTTTTGAGACAGAGTCTCACCCTATTGCCCAGGCTGGAGTGCAGTGGCATGATCTCGGCTTACTGCAACCTCTGCCTCCCAGGTTCAAGCAATTTTCCTGCCTCAGCCTCCTGAGTAGCTGGGACCCAGGCCTGCGCCACCACAGCTAACTAATTTTTCTATTTTGTACTAATTTTGTATTTTTAGTAGAGATAGGGTTTCACCATGTTAGCCAGGCTGGCGAGTGATTCACTTGCCTCAGCCTCCCAAAGTGCTGTGATTACAGGTGTGAGCCACTGTGCCCCGCCCCAGTTAACTTTTTAAAAATTTTCTGTAGAGCCGGGTTTCACCATGTTGGCCAGGCTCGTCCTGAACAACTGACCTCAAGTGATCTGCCCGCCTCAGCCTCCCAAAGTGCTGGGATTACAGGTGCGAGCCACCATGCCTAGCCAGCACTTATATATGGAAATGTATTAGTATTTTTCCTTTGTCATTTATATTAGATCATTATATTTTCCTTTTTTTTTTTTTTTTTTGAGACCAAGTCTCGCTCTGTCGCCCAGGCTGGTGTGCAGTGGCACAATCTCAGCTCACTGCAAGCTCTGCCTCCCGGGTTCACGCCATTCTCCTGCCTCAGCCTCCCAAGTAGCTGGGACTACAGGCACCCTCCACCGTGCTTGGCTAATTTTTTTTGTATTTTTTAGTAGATACGGGGTTTCACTGTGTTAGCCAGGATGGTCTCGACCTCCTGACTTTGTGATTCGCCCGCCTTGGCCTCCCAGAGTGCAGGGATTACAGGCATGAGCTACCGTGCCCAGCCGATCATTATATTTCCTTTGAAATTGTGTGAATTATCTATGAATCTCACCTCAGGATTATAAAAGAGGTATTATGAAATATTAGTTATGCAAAGGGTAATGGATCTGGTAAGAGTTCAGAACCACTGGTTTTTGTTAAGAATCCAGGCTGGGTCTGTGGTTTTACATCTTCTTAATTTTTGCTGCAACTGACAATCAAATGGTGGTGGCATAATTTTTATTTTTAGTTGCAAAACTGAAGGTTACTTCCTTAACTTATAATAACTTCTAAACAAAGCACTTAATTGAACTACTCAAATAGGTCTGCAATATAACATTATCCCACTGGCTATGAGTACTTAGACCACAGCCTATGGCTTCAATAATGGGTTTTCCAGAAACTGCCTCAGGACCGTTTGTCCTCAGGAGCTCTCTTCCCAGTTGGCTTCAGAGGCACGAACTGTTCCCAGATGCAGAAGGCTGCAAACTCCCCCTAACAAGACAGCCTCGATGTCCAATGTCAACTTGTGAGATGCAGACTAACCAGTATCTTAGGTGTCCACAACAGGCACATTGAGGTTTGTTATTTCATTACTGGTCTAAGAAAATCTTGTAGTCATACCCCCAGTTTAATTACCAGATTTTCTGTCTGTGGATAATGGCAAAGAGGTTCTGAACAAAGGATAACTTAATTTACTCAACATCTACATCTACTGTTTTTTTTTTTTTTTTTTTAAAGAAATGACCTTAATTCAGTACCAAACATATTTTCTTCTAAGCTACCATCTTCCTTTTCCCCTAAAAATATTTTGAGTCTAAAAAGGCCTTTCCAATTTGTACTTTCCCTCCAAGATGCCAAGCTACTTTTTTTTTTTAAACGGCATTCCACTCTTGTCGCCCAGGCTGGAGTGCCGTGGTGTGATCTCGGCTCACTGCAACCCCCACCTCGCAGGTTCAAGCAATTCTCCTGCCTCAGCCTCCTGAGTAGCTGGGATTACAGGCGCCTACCACCGAGCCTGGCTAATTTTTTGTATTTTTAGTAGAGACAGGGTTTCGTCATGTTGACCAGGCTGGTTTTGAATTCCTGATCTCAGGTGATTCACCCACCTCGGCCTCCCAAAGTGCGGGGATTACAGGCGTGAGCCACCGTGCCCGGTTACCAAACTACTTCTTTAAGTTACAACAGGCTACTGGGTGTTAACTTTTTTTTTTTTTTTTTTTTTTCAAGAAAAGAGGCTTTGGTGTTCTGCAAGACTAGGAGGGATGAAGTGTTAGATTCGTGGTTTTCAACCAGGGATGATTTTGTTACCCAGAGGCCATTTGGCAACAACATCTGGAGACATCTGGCTATCCCAACTGGGGGAAGGGAGCATGTGTGCTACCGGCATTAGTGAGTAGAGGCCAGGGGTGCTGCCTAACACCCTACACTGCACAGAACAGCTTCCACAACAAATACTTATCTGGTCTGAGATGTCAATAGTGCCAACATTGAAAAATCCTGCTTCAGGTTCTTAAAATACACCCTTCTACTGAAGAAGAAACCACCAAATCCTCCTAGCTGGGTGGAGAATCCCGCTACAAAGTACTGGTGCAGCTTTGCTTGCCAGAGGCCTAACAGCTGGGTACAATTTCTTTCCAGCAACTGTTCTCCTGCCTTGGAAGGCTCTACCCTGGCAAAACTGAAATTTGAGAATGGTTCTCCAGGTCACAGACTTTAAACCTTTCTCATTAAGAAACAATAGAAAAAGTTTCTTCTGATCACAAACAAAACCCTCAGTGTAAAAAAAGGCATACATTACAAAAATAGCATAAAAAGTAAAGGCCATTGGCCAGGCGCGGTGGCTTATGCCTATAATCCCAGCACTTTGGGAGGCCGAGACGGGCAGATCACGAAGTCAGGAGATCGAAGTCATCCTGGCTAACACAGTGAAACCCCGTCTCTACTAAAAATACAAAAAATTAGCTGGGCGAGGTGGCGGGCGCCTGTAGTCCCACCTACTCGGGAGGCTGAGACAGGAGAATAGCGTGAACCCGGGAGGCGGAGCTTGCAGTGAGCCAAGATCGCGCCACTGCACTCCAGCCTGGGCGATGAGCAAGACTCCATCTCAAAAAAAAAAAAAAAAAAATTAAAGGCCACAATCCCACCACCTAGAGATGGTTGCTAACAGTTCAATGTATATTCATTTCCTAGCCATGCATTATCTATCAACAAAAAAGGGGGCCAGGGTACTATAGTTTGCCACTGACTTTTTCTCCTTGCTGGATGGTATTCTACTGCACAGACGACCATCTTATTCAATCAAGTCCTTATTCATAGATATGTGGGTTACTTCCAGTATTTTGCTGTACAAAGAATGTGACACTGAAAACATTCTACTCTGTGCACTTAAGACCTTTTTTTGTTGAGACAGGGTCTCACTATGTCACCCAGGTTGGAGTGCAGTGGCACAACTATGGCTTACTGCAGGCTTGAACTCCTGGGCTCAAATCCTCCCACCTCAGCCTCCCAAGCAGCTGGGACTAACAATGCATGCGCCACCACACCCGGTAATCAAAACAAAATTTTTGTAGAGTCGAGTCCCCAGCTATGTTGCTCAGGCTAAAGGCTTCTGAGAAGTGTAAATGCTAAGTTCAAAGGGCATGTACATTATTAAAACATATCTGCATGATAAATAAAAGGGGGTCTTTATTATTTGCATATTCATTAACCAAGTCCTTGCAGCTACCAAATTGTATATAGAAGTGAAAGTCATCCCCATGTGAAAACATTCATTAACGAGCTATTTATAAAAAGTTAGTTTCTCTTTGCTTCCTAAGTACCTGAAGCCAAAGTATTTATCCTGCCCACTGTATTCTGGTCTTTTGTTAGTCTCTATGGTTATATTGTAAGCATATGACAAATGACACAAATAGAATGCAACTTAATTGCAATAATCACAAATCTTGCGAATGGTGGTGGATTTGATGAATAATGCTAGAAAACTGCTCAAACCTTAAGCAAAAGCCCTAAAAGTGTGGGTGACAGACTCAGACCAGTTAACAATAAAAGGAAAGTTGAGGAGGTGATCACTGATACTTATAAAAAAGAATGTGAATATCAAAATATCAAGAGACTCTGAAAACTGAAGCCATCAAATATTTTTGCAAAACTTCCTTCTATGATCATGTTGCAAAAACCAAGTAAGATTATTGTAAGATACAAAATCAGTTTCACTTCAAAAACAACTTAATTTCCTTCTTTATTTGTCAGAATTAATGTATCTTTAAACTTATGAACATGCTTTTATCATTATGTTCCATTTTCATGATTAAAGTTCCATTCAGGCTTCCCCTACCCCCAGTGTCCACCACATTCTATGACATTTTGGTCCCCATTTTAAGTGGTTTCACTTCAGGGGCGCTTTTTCTGGTGTCAACTCTCCTTGGGCTAAGCATGCCCTCTTCTCAAAAGCCTAGGAGGAAGGCTGCTCTCATGTCTGGTATGTGAATGCAAAATACTCCCTACAACTGTCTGATTCTTACAGGAGCTAAAGGACTCCATGTAATAACCGGGGCCCTTTTCTCTCACCTCCTTACAAAGTCACTGGGGATGGAAAGGAGACTATGCTTGGTCTGCCTTCTATCACTGCCTTCATTCCCCGCTGCCAGCCAGGGCCCAGACAAAAACCCAGCTCTCAATATCCTCACAGGCTGAGCCCCACTGTCCACCCTGGGACACCTGCTGGGTGTCATTCCAAGGACACCAAGAAAGGAAGCACATCAGTAAAGTCCCTGAGAAATCAGCTCTGAGACCCAGTGGCTCTTTCATCCCGTGATGCAATTCAGTCATTCTGAAGAGTATTTTCAAGGACCATAGCCAGCTAAGAAAAACAGTCATAAAATACATTTGCCTAAAAGCTTACAAACAATGTACATATATATACACAAACCCAACCTTCTCTCTGGCAGTTTTATAATAAAAATATATGGCTTATAGTCTCGAATGTCAAAGATGAAGAAAACTTGAGCTTCACTGTATAGATGAGAAAACTGTAGCCCTGGGCCAAGGGTCAGCAGCCTTCTCTAAAGGGGCAGATGGTAAATGGTTGACATTTTGGAGGTCCTATAGTTTCTGCTGCAACTATTTGCCTCTGTCACTGTAGCACAAAAGCAGCCACAGACAATACATAAACAGATGAACATGGTTCTATTCTCATAAAACTTTATTTATGGATACTGGAATTTAAGTTTTACATTACTTTTTACCTGCTAAAAAACTACTACTTCTTTTTGTTTTTCTTTCCCAACCATTTAAAAATGTAAAAGCCATTCTTAGCAGACTACACCAAACGGTTGGTGGGCCAGATTTGGCCTTCAGGCCACAGTCTGCTGAGCCCTGTCATTTTGGCCACTCTTACCCTCAAGTGTAGATAAGACAGGCCCCAGTGCTTAATACCTCGTCATTTGCTCCTTGCTTTACCCATCCACAGCAAAGACCCGGATACTCTTCACCAAAAAATGTACAACTAAGGAGCTTTATCAACATTTTCCAAATGTTAGGAGTAATATTAAGATCTGTCAGACAAGTATGCCAGGTCACAGTTTAAAGGATATTGATATAATGCCATATTGTGCATTAAATAAAAACAAGAGGAAAATATAATAAACTTGAGAAACTCACTGAATTTGAAAAATAGGCTTTATTTTAACCAGTGGTATTGTCTGACATCCTATATGGCATAACTGATTACAGCCAAGTTCATGGATACAAATAAAATAGCAATTTCCCTCATTCTCTCTTTTGTTTTCTGTTCAGAGAAATCAGGAGATGGGAGCATTATGCTCAGAAACCGAAGAGCTCTTTCGAGAGCTCCAGCTTAAGAGTCCAGGCTTCCGGAGCATGCAGCCTCCTAACACGTATGTGGTCACATGTGCAAAGACCTTTATTACAAAATATTCAGAGCAGTATTTCTGTAGGAAATCACACTAGCATTTACAACCAAAACATGGCTGATAAAATTCATCTTGCTGTGGATGGTGAGGATTTGAACTGCAATAAAGGAGATGAGGCCTTTACGTTCACTCTCCTTGAAAGGGGGAGAGTCCCGGCTGAGAGGGAATCAACATCAGTCTGTCTCCTTCCTTCTTGCTCCAGTTGACTCGGGGGTCCACCCAGTCCCTCTGGAGCATGTTTATCGCTGCGCTGATTGAGAAATGGAAACACCTTGGCCCAAATACAAGATTCTGTCACACAGCCAACACTGGAAGTGACTTTATACTTTCTTATTACACAAAAGGCTTAAATATATGAGTCCTCATGTAGAACAAAATGCCTGAAATTCAGCAAATTATGAAAACAACTCTTCTCCACCCCTGAGGATATTTTATCTTTATAAAGTTGAAAATACAAAATATTAAAATAATTTGCCCTTTCTCCCCATCAAAAGGAATCACATTCTCAAAGGATTCCTGCAATATACAAAATTCTGAAACAAAATTTATTTCTCCCCAAACCAAGAAGTCAATGATAAGCTGCCAAGAAGACCCTTTTCCATAGAGGAGTGGAAAAGACACCTTGTTACTGTTTTATTTTAAAGTAATCATATTTAGAGAAAGACAGCAGTTTTCTGGCCTTATGGGCTTTACTTTTTTACTTTGATTTTCAGCATTTCTTAGCATTAGTTATTGGGAGTGAAGAGAATAACTTGTTTCTGAAGTTTGGGATATTTCTGGGAAAAGCCCTGATCTTCTCCCATGATAACTCCTCAAAAATAGTTGGTTGAAAACAGATGGCATGAATGAAAATGCTATACATCCATCTGTTCCTCTTTTCATGATTTTCACATCAAAAGCACCTGAAGTATCAATTGTGTTCAACACAGAATAGCACTAGGGGCTGAAGAGAGGATGATGTCACTTGCCATAATATCAGCTGAGGTGACATGGGATCTAAACTACCCAAGAAGTCTTCACTGGCAAACCTGCCTGACACCAGGGCCTCCTGAAGAGAGCAGGACAAGCAGCTGTGCATGCTCAAATAGCAAGACATGCAAACACATCCTCACTCTGCTAGAAATAGAGTACACAGGAAGTACATGACATCAAGAACCTGCTTCTGACTACTGGGGCAGATATTCAAGAAACCTCTGCACCAAAGGTGAAGGGTAAGCAGAGAAATGGCAACACCTGGGGGTGAGGGAGAGAGAGAGACGCACATATACGCATGCACTCACATGCACACATGACCGCCTCTGAAGGCTACCTGGTTACTCCGGGCCCACAAGCAGCCGTCCAACAACCCTCTCGACTTGCCCGGCTCAGAACTTCAGCAGCTGCAGTCTTTTAACTATCTACACTTTCTTCTCTCCTTTTAAGGCACAAACATATTTACAGTTTCAAATACACCTGTCAAGATCTGAGAACCATACGAAGCAAGTTAATCACAGGCTAGTGCACAGAAGCCGGCTGGTCCTTTTTGGCTGTACGCATCACTAAGGGACAGCGTCGGGTCTGAAGCAACCAGAAGGTGTGGGCCTTCTCTTGTGCCACTGTGGGATGTTGTCAAGTCTATGCCCTACCGTCAAGGTGGGGGTCACAGGAGAAGCCAAAATGGCAAAAGTATGACCAGGATTGGGGACAATTCATATTTTTTTACTTTGCATTGAACATATTCCTAAAAAGACAGAAGCTTGCCTGCCTGAGCCGACTCTCAGAAAGAAGAGCAAGGTGGAGGCTGCCCCGGAGCATCCACAACCTCATGTAAAGTCACTGTGATCATAGTTTGTTCATATTGTCTTACCTTCCCACAAAGACAGACACACACATGCACACACACTAACACGCACACACACCCCCTTCCACCATGGAGGAAATCTCTGCAACAAGAGGCACTTGAATGATATTTGGAGAGTTCCCATGAAAAGGCCTTCCCCTCACAGTGAAGTGGGATCGACAGAACAGAAACCAGGTGCTCAGGACTCCATCTCTTCTTGGTCGAGGGGCGGTGGCACAAAGCTGACGACTTCATCATAGGTCAGGCCTAGACATCGGGAAGGAAAAGTAAGACGTGAGAGTTTAGGCTGTTCTCTTTGCTGGCGAGCACTCTGACTTCACTCAAGATCCTTCCTCCCTGTCCAGGTAGTGGTATGATGGGCTACCTCACAGCTTGTATGTAATATCCTAATGGAGCACGTTATCACACAGAAGTTCAAGGGACATAGAAAAGAACCTTTTTTTTCTTCATGTTTTTCATTGCTGAGTGCCTCTTAAGCTCTCTATGGAAGTGCTCAAGAATGAAAGAGCACTCTCACAAGCTACGGCAACAGATGGTCTTGGCTCTTTGGATTTCACTGGAGTTCTGAACTTGTGTTTTATGGAAAGAATATGGGACTGGACACAGGATACACGGGTTCCATTCCTGGCTATGTCCCTAACTAGTTCTAAGAACTGATAAGACATAGATTCTCTTTGCCCCAGTTCTACTAATTGTAAAACTGTAAAAATATCCTATTCTTTACTTAGCTCAGAGAGATGTTGTAAATGCAATGACTCTCAAAACCTCAAATCTCCATGCAAAGCTCCTGTATGTGAGGGGCTGTGCATAAAATCAGACCAGACGTAAGTATCTCTAAGGTCCAGAGCGTATCACTGTCTACAACACTTTCCACCAGAGAACATATTCATTCTGCATTACAGACCTCAACTACAAGCTTTAGCAAGTTGGTTATGACCATTCAGTTTTTATTTTTCCCACCGCTTTTGGTTAGTGGTACAAGATGTTAATCCTACCCTTAGGACTTACTTTTCCACTCATCTATAAGGAGGTCCCTGCTTTCAAAGGACTGATCATAAGGATCGGCCACTGGTTCATCATCAGGATCGTGGTACTGAGCAAAGTAGGCATGTGCAAGGGCTTGGGCTGCTGTAATTCTCTTATCTGAGTCCAATACAAGCATCTTCTCCAGCAAGTCGACAGCTATCAGTACCATAGACAGGAAGGAAAATAGTTTTTAACATGTTACAAAAAAGTATGCCTTATTAAGCAAACAGTTTTGACCCTTCATATCCAAACAAAGAATTCTCCTCCAAAAATACCTACTCTAGGATATATTGGCCCTTTTCTCCTTTACGCATGTGTATCTGTATTTTGTATGTTTAAAATTTTTTATTTTATTTTTGATTCGGGGGTACACATGCACATTTGTCACATGGGTCTCACTGATGGGGACTGGGCTTCCAGTGTGCCCAATAACCAAATAGTGAACATTGTACCCAACAGGTTATTTCTCAACCCTCACCCTCCTCCTGTATTTTGTATTTTTAAAGAACATGTTACTAAAGAAGAATTTTTTTAAATGACTAGGATTGTGTTTGAACAGGCTTTTGTGGAATGTCAATGTCAAACTGCTACCAGTGTAGTCAAACTGTATAAAAACAAAAGTCTACCGCTACAGTAATCTAGAATAGGTAGGCAGGACTGTATTTTGTGTGTTTGTTGTTGTTGTTGTTTTTTGTCCCCCTTCGCTGTTTATTTACTAACATAAGACAAATAAATATTCATCAAACAGATCTTCAAACAGTGAATAAACTGGGGGTTTTACATGGTGATGGGGGTGAGACATGGTATTAAAATCAAAGGGAATTTTATTTTAAAAAATTTCACTATGAAAAAGTTCAAATATACAGAAACAGAAAAGTAAAAACAAGGATAAAGTGAACACTCATATGCCCAGCATACAGATTCAACAATGAACATTTTTGTATGGATTTATATGTTTTTCTGAACTGTTTTAAAATAAAATTATAGACATGATACTTTACCCTCCCCAAATATTTCAACACAAAGACACCTTGCTATATAATCATAATACTGTTATCATCTCTGACAAATAATTTCTAAATATCATCTAAAATCCAGTTCATGTTAAAATTTCTCCAATTATTCCAACGTTATCTTTTAGAACTAGTTTGTTCAAACCAGGATTCAATTAGGGGCCATGCACTGCAACTGACTGGATTTCTTTAGTCTCCCTTAGTCTAGAATAATCTCCTTACTTCTAAGCCCTGTTCTTTCCCGATTTTGATCTGAAGAGACCCTCTGGTTGTCCTGAGAATGACCGTTTCTCGGGATGTGTCTGATTTTGCTTCTTTTGCTGTCATGTGTCTACACCCTGCTTTCCACTATCCCCTGTACTTCCCAAAAACCAGAAGTTAGGTCAAAAATTATGGTAAGAATCAGGTTAAACATTTTCAGCAAAAATACAGGTGATGCCATGCACGTGATAGTGCATTAAGGCCATCTGTCCCACTGCTAATGAGCTAAAATTGATCACTGGGTTAAGATGTTTTCCCTTTGACGAAAGCAAGTAATCTGTGGGATATTTCGGTACCAAATAAATATCTGTTCCTTTCACTTATGGCTTTTTGCATTCACTGGGTTTCCTTTCCAAAAGCAATTATTTCTTTCATAAGGGGTTACAAAATGGTGATTTGTCTAACTCTATATTTCAAATGAGTATTTTTGTCTTTCAGCATGGCAGCACTTGGGAGGATAAATACTGCCATATAACCAGTTACCACTGTGGTGAAATAGGCTTTTGAGACTTTGCAAATTACTTCTTAAATGTGGAGTGGGTGGGGGTGAATAGTGAAGAGGACAGCTTCCTATGGAGATCGACTGCTGTGTATACTAGAGGCTGTAAAACACCCCTGTCCTACAGCTTGAATTCCAGAGTAATCCACTGGAGAAATATGGGCTTCAGGGGGATACAGAAACAAAGTGAATATTCATGTGTCAATTCAAGTTCATTAGTTTACACTTTAAAGTACAGTACTAGGTGAATGCCTGGATTATATATACATATATTCTTCTGATGGTCTTCTCTTCTTAGAAAAAGAAACCTTATCAGCTGTTGATTTTACAATTGAACACAGATTATATGACAAGTCTCTATTACCCCTAGGGTAAAAACTACCATGTTCTTATAATCAATAAGGTCAAGGGTAAGAAAAAGATTCCTCAAAGATATTATTAGCTGGGCATGGTGTTATGCGCCTGTAGTCTCAGCTACTTGGGATAGGGAAGAGGAAAGATCACTTAAATGCAAGAGCTCGAGGTTTTAGTGAACCATGACTGTGCCACTATACTCCAACCTGGGTGACAGAGTGAGATGCTATCTCTTAAAAAAAAAAAAAAATCTTGACAGATAAATATACACACTAACATCAAGGGGTAATTTAAGTTTTAATTCATGTTTTGGGAATAGCAGTGAAACAAAGTCAGTGGCTGACGAAACAGAGCTGTTAATATTTATATTGCTGGCATGTTCCTGCTCAGTTAATATGCTGGGCATGAGCTTGTGACAGTAACACTGTACTCCATCTGCCCGGCAAGGGGAACCTCTATATGACATCACTGTTTGGCAATGGGCTGTAAGGCACGTTTAAATGCTGAGAAGTACAGTGCTGAGCACCAGATGGACCAAAGCCTCCTTTCAACTCATTAGCAAAGTAGTATCTAGTTCTTTTGGCGGTTTCAACGTCATGATTTCAAAGAATGGGAAGACCTATCAGGAGCTATGTGACATAAATAAGCTGCTGGAACACAAATATCTCCCCTCTCCCACTAAAAAATGAATTAACAAATCTTTCTGAGTCCATTAAGAGGGTGTCAGTGAGTACTGCCTGCCCTGTCTAAAACTTAGGGCTTAGGGCTGTTCTGGACAAATTCAGAACAGAATGACAGACAAGAAAGAACACAACGGGCCGGGCGCGGTGGCTCAAGCCTCTAATCCCAGCACTTTGGGAGGCCAAGGCGGGCAGATCACAAGGTCAGGAGATTGAGACCATCCTGACTAACACGGTGAAACCTAGTCTCTACTAAAGATAGAAAAAATTAGCCAGGCGTGGTGGCACACACTTGCTGTCGCAGCTACTCGGGAGGCTGGGGCAGAAGAATCACTTGAACCCAGGAGGCGGAGCTTGTAATGAGCCAAGATCGTGCCACTGCACTGCAGCCTGGGCGACAGAGCTAGACTCTGTCTCAAAAAAAAAAAAAAAAAAAGAAAGAACACAACATCTTTTCCCAACATCCTGTAGTACTTAAGGCTCAAAGAGAGCTTCTCACAGACCCTTGAACTAGATAATACAGCTCAAATAAATCATACAAAGTCAATTAGAGCATGCCAGGGCAGATGCAAACCTAAACCAATCTCAGTAGAATCGTACCTATCCCTGATGAGACTGTGGATTCATCCTTGGACAGGAGAGCAACCCAGCTGAGATATGACATACTCTCCATCTCCAAGGCTGACACAAACTCATCCACAACTGCCCAATACTTCAAAGAGCATGAGCATCTCTGCTATTGTAAGAATTATCACAGCAACACTAAAATTCCTCTCCATAACCACTATGGATGAAGTACTTAAAATGGTAAAATCACCAAGCCTTCACCCCAGCTTCTAAAGAGGTCAGCATGGCTGTCGGCCCTCAAAAAGATAAAACTAAACCTGAAGCATAGCTGCCAAGACCCTTAAGAAGACACATGACCCACACAGATGCAAAGAAATGCAGTGAGATTTTAAAACATACCACACAATACAATCTTAAGAAAAGTGAGAAGGCGGATTATACTCGTTATCATAGCATAGCTCCCTTCCCTATTGTAGGGAGGTCCTGGTCTGATCTTTCTGTGTCTACCATTAAACAGCACTGTCCACTGCCCTCTTCTAGAGTCAGGGAATGAGGCTCAGGCAAAGCAGCTTTTAGGGACCATCTGAATCACACATCAGTCCTCCCCTTCAAAGAACATAGTCAGCCAGGCATGGTGGCTCACATCTGAATCCCAGCACTTTTGGAAGTTGAGGTGGGCAGATTGCATGAGCCCAGGAGACAAAGATTAGTAGATGGTGAGACCCTGTCTCTACAAATAATTCTTTAAAAAATTAGCCAGGCATGGGGATGCATGCCTGTAGTCCTAGCTATGTGGGAGGCTGAGGCAGGAGGATCATTGGAGCCCAGGAGTTCAAGCTTGCAGTGAGCCATGATTGTGCCACTGTACTCTAGCCTGGGTAACAGACTGAGACCCTGACACTACCAAAAAAAATAACAACAATAATAATAATAAAGCAATTCCTTTTTTAGCCAAGGCAACACATATCTTCAGCTGCCACCATCACTTCCCTCTGCCAAGGATCTTGAAGGCATATGAAGTCATTTCTTTAAGTTTAGGTAGCAAATAAGCTCCACAAAGAGGAGAGGATGGTTACACCTCTGAGGGGCAGAGAAAGAATAAGGGAGGGGAAAAGTTCATGAGTGTGGAAGATGACAGGATCTGTAGCAACGGCAGCTACCAATAGAGCAGAGCACCCTGCAGGGAGTTCCTGGGTGGGTCCTCTAAACACCCACCTGCACTTCAGTGGTTTCTGTCCTCCACTCAGGGACACCATGAATCCACAGCAGTTGTGAACAAGCTACAGCTTTCTTCTGTATCTGCTTCTTCCTGCCTCTCCAATCTTTTCTCTCAACATTCCTGTTACTTTCTCTCCTTTCTCCACTGTACCTGCCCATTCTCCCAACCCCAAGGTCTGTGATCATTTAAACATATAAGCATCTTATATAATTAAAAAAAAAAATCTGACAACACAAATAGATAATAAAAGCCATATTTATCACCTTCCAAGATTCAACTAATGGTACTTTATTTGGTCAAAAGGAGAAATTCTTCAAATCTCCAATTTATATCATAACCAATTCAATATCCATGAGGTGAGGATATGGTCAACTTACCCAGGGGATTGGCACCAATAAATACATTCGCAAAGTTCATCTTCGGCATCTGAGTCAAAGACTGAATATAGTTTCTTGCCTGAAAAAACAAGGGTTTTCAGAATTACTTTGTTCAATAATGTTACTTCTCTCAAAGAAAGAATCTTGGTCCTGCTAAGGAACGAGTGTTAACTGACAAAGTCCACTAACTCCAATGTTTATAACTGTCTTTGATAAAACTTCTCCCTTACTGCCATCCTAACTTCCTAGTTACGATCATCACCTTCTTTATTCCTGCTGTCGCTCACAGTTGCATTTCAAGTGAACGAGAATACTCATCAAATTCTCTTTCATCAGCTTTCTGATCACAGGATGAGAAGTTTAAAAACTGAGGCCGAGATATGTAAGAAGTAGCCCTTTCTGAGACAGCCTTCTCAAACAGCTAAAATTGGTAGAAGGGTTGGTATTCCCAAAGTAAGTCTTGGACCAGCAGTCTTTTGATTGTGCTGACTTCAGTAGGTGCTCTTAGCACATCAAAGGACATCAATATTAAACCTTGCTAACAAAGTAACACTGGTAACAAAAAAGTTAATATAAACTTAATATAATAGTCCTACCTCACAGGTTTGGAGTGAAGATTAGAGATAACAAACCTAGTACTTTCTTAACACAGTACTTGGTTCCAAGTGAGAGTTCAAGAAACATTATCTGCTATCCCACTATCACCTTCAGAGAAAAGCAAAGTCTGCTGTCTATCTTAACCACCTTTTAAAAATTTGTTTTAATACAATCCAACAGTAAAGGTATGTATGTATATTTACGTTTACACACACACACACACACAAGGTTATAAAAAGTTCTGGTTGCCCAGGCATGGTGACTCACGCCTGTAATCCCAGCACTTTGGGAGGCCAAGAGGGCGGATCACTTGAGCCCAGGACTTTGAGACCAGCCTGGGTAACATGGTGAAAACTTGTCTCCAAAAATACAAAAAATTAGCCAGGCATGGTGATGCATGCCTGTGGTCCCAGCTACTTGGGAGGCTGAGGTAAGAGGATCACTTGAGCAGGGAGATGGAGCCCAGGAAGCTTGAGCCCAGGAGGTGGAGGTTCCAGTGAGCTAAGATTGTGCCACCGCACTCCAGCTGGGGTGACAGAGTGAGATCCTGTCTTAAAACAAAACAAAAACAAACAAAAAATCTGGTTGCTTGGGCAAGTTCACCTTATTTATTAAAAAATTTTTTTAGAGACACAGTCTCTGTTCTGTTGCCTAGGCTGGAGGTCACTGGCACAATCACAGCTCACGATAGCCTCAAACTTCTGACTCAAGCAACCCTCCTGCCTCAGCTTCCCAAGGAGCTGAGACTGCAGGCGTGTGCTATCATGCCCTAATTTTTAAATTTTTTTGTAGACCTGCAGTATTGCTGTGTTGCCCAGGATGGTCTCAAACTCCTGGGCTCAATTGATCCTACCATCTCAGCTTCCAAAGTGCTGAGAATTGCCAGGTACATGCCACCACACCCAGCCTTCACCTTCTTAATGATTGCATGTGGAGTCAGGAGGAAAGGTCTGCTCTGAAAAGCAATTGAGAATCTTTCTGATTTGAAAAGAAAGTTTTAGGAATTGAATATATAAATGGCTGTAATCCCTTTCTACTTGAACATGTAAATAAAAAGATGAAGGGAAAACAGGTAAGAGACAATTATCTCATTCAGAGAACAGTCATCCCTTTAATAAAAATAAATCAACAGACGACCTGAATATAGCCGAAGTAGAAACAAAGTTGCTGGGAGGGGCCCTCTGTGATGCCAACCCGGTTCCCCAAAATATTAAGGGTATCTTAGAAAGACAGAAGTGCCCCAATCACCTCTGATAATAAAACAAGAGTTAGACTAAGTAGTTAAGAATAAAGAAGGTACCTAACTGTACCAAAGTGTTTGTATTTACTCTATATTATTTGTGTATTTTCTTTTAAATATAGTATGTATTAGTACTGGATATTTGTTTTGTTTTGTTTTTAAATAAAGAATTCTCTTTTGGTCATTAAAAAAGGGGATGAATTGGAAAGCATGCTAATGGACTTCAGTTAACTACCCTTCTGATAAAGGTCACGATAGTAGCACACCCTAGCTACAGGCATAGCACCTAGAAAGAAACCACCTCACAGCACTAAATTCACAAAACCAAATATAAAAATAACAATTTTCCATTTACAAGCTTACTAATTATATCCCCAGTCTCACAAGACTGGATGACATTTTATCCCAAAAGTCAACATCTTGCAATAGCACATAGGCAGGCCTCAAGGCACATGCAAGCATCTAGTGATTGTTAAAAACTGTTGGTTATACAGTGGCAATAAAATGAGAACGTGGCTTCTCAGTGCGACATCCCTATACAGTCTCTTTGTTCTCACCTCATGGCTTGGCATCCTGTTAATGAGATAAGCGGGGGGTGTTCCCGTCAGACGCATAATCTGCTGAAGCTGGTTAATATCTTAGATGCCTAGTCAAGGGCATTGTTAAACATACAGTGCAAAAAATAATTTTCAACTCAAGTTTTTAAAAAGGTCAAAAAGCCACCCCTACACAAACAAAAAAACCTACCCCCCATTCACCCTACCCGAGGACCCAAGGCTACATGTTAAAGCTTCTGTGAATGACATGAGTCACTTCTGTGAATGACATAAGTCGCTTCTGTGAATGACATGAGTCGCTTCTGTGAATGACATGAGTAACTAGGCATGTAGTCAGTGACTGGCCATGCAGATAAGAAAAATTACTTTTCTTTGATTTTAGCATCATCTTTACTGTTAAATATTTTAGGTTCCCTGGAAACAGACTGCCCCTTGATCCAGGATGCCAGCCAGAGAACTGTTTTCAAGTACTGACGGCCAAAACCTGTTTGTGGGAGAAATATAGATGATTCTAAAATTTTTGACTCAAACTTTGAACAAAACAAAATATCCAACATATCCGTTCAAGGAAGAGACTAAACTTTCGCGGCACAGGTTCTCCAAGGCACCATCCCTCCGAATTAAGGCACACGTGGGCATCTGGGTTAATAAGCAACGCCACATTTCAAAGACATTAGTTAGTGGTACATTTAAAATACTTGCCACAAACACAAAATGGTAAATGAAGAAAGAGGAGACAGGGAGAAGGTTAGAGGCTAATGGCAAAGGCAAAACAGAAGTCACAGGCTGCTGACAGTGTTAAAGCATGCCACATGATTTCCTCCACAAGTCTCTTCAACAAGCGAACAGACTAACCTCACTTAACAAACAGGTGGAGGGAAGTCTGCAAAATACTCTGCAAGTATCTGACAAGGGCAGAACTATGAGATTTTCTATATGTATAGGCACGTATGTAAGCTGTACTACAACTTCTCTCTTTTAACTGTTCCATCAATGTTAATACAACTCGCATTGTACAACTTTACATTCTAAAGAATGTACAACTTTACATTCTAAAATGTAAGAACTCTTTATCATGTTCCTACTAAGAGAAGAAGTGAGATTTTAAAAATCTTCAGTGTAATTCAATAAACCCCTTTTCTAGTCCTGTTCTTGTTAACTACTAATTCCTTCATTCAGGTGAAGCGTCATCTTCAATAAGCACCATGGCCAAGCAATTTTACTTCTTTGTGGCTTTCCCAAATAATTTTTCTACTTTAGCCCATCCTCTGAACTGAACTCCCTAGTGGTCAGATGACTTAGCAGTAATCTGTTTAAGGCTGGCCACGGGGAGAGAGCTCGAGCCATGCGCTCCACATTGCCTTTCACGCTCCCTAAGCCCAAAGACAGGCCAGTAAATTCCAAAAGAGGTATTAATTACACTTTGATTTGTGGTCCTTTTAAGAAACGTACCAGATCCACACCAGATGATGGAATTCTTTATTTTGTTAGGAGTTTAGGAAACAGAATTTAGAGTTACCTTTAACAAATCACATAACAAATGACACTTTTCATGCCAAGGGAAGTAACAAAAAGGGGCCACAAAGTAAACCAGCAATAGCAATATACCAGTTGGGTCTTAAAATGTAAAAATCCTCCACTTCTCCTTCCTTTCTGTGAACAATACCTGGCCTGCGCATTTTCTGTCTTTGTCTCCTTTAGTCAAAGAGGTTATTGTTTTATATCCCCTTTCTGTCAAGAGGTTAGAAAGATTCTATTTCTGGAGGAAAATATGAATGGGTCAGGTCTTTGCTTTTTTTTAATCTAATTTAATTAATTAGTTTATTTATTTTTAAAGACAAGGTCTTGCTCTGTCACCCAGGCTGGAGTGCAGTGCACGATCACCACTTCCTGCAGCCTCAAACTCCTGGCCTCAAGTGACCCTCCTGCCTCAGTCTCCCAAAGTGTTTTCAGGACAAATGTGAGCCACTGTGCCCAGTCTGCTTTTGCTTTCTTAATATGATTTTCTTGTTCTTTCACTGATTATTACAAATACTGGGACATTAACCAAATGAATTCTCTTTCCTTGGCCTCCATCACAACCCATTTATACCTTTTCCTATGGCTCATCCTAATAGGTTCTCAATCCATTACTGCATTCTCTTACTCAGCGTTCAATTTCTTCATAATTATTGGCATTGCTACTTCACTACTTTTCAGGAGAATGAAAACAGCTGTTGGCTTTCTATTTTCTGCATTCCTTCACTAATGTCTTTTTTCTTTAATTTTTAAAATTTTTTAAATCTCTGAACAATTTTACTCACCTGGCCTTATTTTTCCATTATGTTACCATATGATAACCAGGTACTTGGTCCGTGTCGTGAACATGAAATTAATCTTGTCTACCCCTTAGGATGTTTAAACTACTTTTATCCACTTGCCCCAATTATGTAGGAAAAAACAAACAAAAAAAAACTTTCTTATTTTTACACTCAATATAATATTATTTGAGTTAAGTTCTGTATTCTGGTACTCAATTTCAGTAGAGCTGTTGAAATATATAATATGCCTCATTTCACAGAGGGACCTCCACTGTTAGGCTGTGCACCTAGTGTTTCTTTCTTAAAAATAAGTGATGGATTAATGAGAGATAAATACTATTGACTATTTTACCCAGACTTTGGTTTGAATTCCTTGTGACTAATAGCACATATCTATAGGGCAGATGGTTGGGATCGAACAGAAGACTAAGAAAGGGCTGCTAGGAATCACTCTCAGGAAGGAAATGAATTTGCATGGTCTCATTAGCACTATTTATTAATTGAGCTCCTTCCCAGCCCTCCCTCTGCCCTTAGGGCCTCTTACTGTAAGACAGTGTTTCTAAGAAAAAACATAAAAAAAAAAAAAAGTACTGTCCTTTCTAAGCATCGTCTGATATCTTTGATTCACTCTAATCCAGCTTCTATATACCATAAAGGGGGAAAAAATACCTCTTTAGGTTGACATTGTGGTAACACTGACAATGACTTCCAAAATAGTGTGTAATCACATGCGATTATAGTTTGGATCATGTTATCCAGCATCTGGGATCTGTACTCAGCTCTGCCACGTGACTCAGTGCATGACGTGGAAAAGTCACTGCCTTTCTGGGCCTTTGCTTCTTTATCTTAAGTAAGTAAATGAAACAAAATTCAGAGTGGAGGTTCAGAAATACATCTAAGATATTTGGCATCCTTTCAAGAAATGTACTGGATACATACCAGATGATGGTATTCTTTATTTTGTCAGGAAGGTGAATGAACGGTTCCAACTCACCTACTTATGCCTGCCTCAAGCTACCCAGCAGTCTTCTCAACTAGGCAAAGGTCCCCTTCAGTCATAAATGTTGGGAGGAGAATCCAGGAAGGCATAACTGGAGCTTGGCTCCATAGCTCATTTTTTCTTTTGTTCAACTGCCTGGCAGCAGATTGAGGGAAAAAGGAAAAAAAAACTGGGCTTTCATGTCTTCTCTCATGCCTCTGGCCCAAGAAAATGACCAAGAGCAGGAAATCATAGCAAAAGTAAGCCAGAGTCACATTCCCATGGCTTCTGTCTAAGTCCCTGCTTAGAAGCAAGAAAGCACTAGCTCCAAACTCTGTCTCGGGTTATTTAACTTATAATTACAAGGCAATAGGAGGAAATTTATAACCACATTCCTGTGGATCTGAGGTATCAACAGTGGAGTTGTTTCTTCTGAGTGGGGTCTAGGGACTGGGTAGAAAGGTCCCTCTGTTGGGAACGAACATTTTACATAGAATATATGAGTATCTATTCTAAAACAATAAAAAATAACTTATGGGAAGGGGCAACAGTGTGCAGACAATGTACATTTTATTCTTTTAGTGATTAAGTTGGACTAAATACATGGTGAAGCTCATGCGCTGAGAACAAACACCAGAAACAGTGAAAAGAGCTCTAGAGCATACGTGAAACTTCTGAGAAAGATGAAAGTCAGAGCTTGAGGACAGAGACACACATTTTGCATTAATCTCTTGGAATGAATTAGAATCTCAAATCTCATTGCTTTACTGGGATACTATTGCCTAATAGAGGCTCCCATGATCTTAGTGTGTACCCAGATAGAGAATAAAACACACTTGTGCATGCAAGCAGGCACACATGCGTGCACGCACACACACACTCACACTATCTAATACCTCACTCATCCTGGAAGTCAGCACACAAAGGGTATGTGTGCTTATAAACACACCCAGGTCAAAGTACAGATTGGTAGAAGGCAAGTGGCAGAGGCTCCCAACAGGGCAGATAATTACAAAGCATCAACTCACAGACTCTGAGGAGATTTTCTTCAAAAGCTCAGCCCCTGGGGTTCCAACGAGTCTTAAAATGAGCTTCAACTGATCAATATCTAATGGTGGACCATAAAGGAAAATGTTGGGACGAAATAAAAATGAAAAACAAACAATGACAAACAAACAAAACAAAAACAAACAAACAAAACACCCCGAGAACAAAAATGAAACACCCCAAACCTAGCCAACACGGTGAATCCCTCTAGGTCAAGGTTCCCGCAGGATGATCACTTCACGTAGGACACGCTCCTCCTGTACAAAGATTCAAAATGCTACCACACACGTATCCACTTTATATTCATTTCGTGCATCTGTCAACAGCATGTATCAGTAAAGTGAGGCAACGTTAGGTGGTTCTTAGCTGCCAAAGACAGCAGGTGAAAACACAAGAGCTTCACTCAGTTTACACTGCCCTCTTCATCTGCCATCAAAGTGTCAGTAATCAGTCCAGGAAAAGAGCACTGGTAATTAGAGGGCCACAGATAAGGAAAAAAGCAACAGAGCACAGGAGCTAGGGATGTACAAGTCTATTTATGAATATTCTCCTAAATGTGACCTAAAGAGTTTGTGATATGACAGTGGAAGGCCTGTGAGACCCCAAAGCCTGATCACTGGAGCACACCCTCTGGGAAGCCTCGCCTCTCACACTGGCTACAGTAGGCAGAGCACGATGAGGGAGAGTCGCCAGCAGAGGGCGCTCTCCCACCGCATGTTCCTTCAGGAGCGCCATGAGAACGCAAACACAGGCAGTTTCAACCTTATAAAATGCAAATGAACAATGCTTAACAAATTCCACACATCCCAAAGGCTCTAAATAATAGGCCACAGTGCTAAAACTTTTACCCTGGTAGGCCGGGCGCGGTGGCTCAAGCCTGTAATCCCAGCACTTTGGGAGGCCGAGACGGGCGGATCACAAGGTCAGGAGATCGAGACCATCCTGGCTAACACGGTGAAACCCCGTCTCTACTAAAAGATACAAAAAACTAGCCGGGCGAGGTGGCGGGCGCCTGTAGTCCTAGCTACTCTGGAGGCTGAGGCAGGAGAATGGCGTAAACCCGGGAGGCGGAACTTGCAGTGAGCTGAGATCCGGCCACTGCACTCCAGCCTGGGCGACAGAGCGAGACTCCGTCTCAAAAAAAAAAAAAAAAAAAAAAAAAAACTTTTATCCTGGTAGCCAACACTTCAATGTATACTCAGAATGTATGTGCATGTGTTAACCAGAAGACAAAAATTTCCATTTGTTCTCATTGCTTTTTGTCTTACCTAAAACGGAAGTTAAAAAGAGGGGGGGAAATACTATAAAATAGCTTTTAATATTTTCTCTGAAAATGTGAACAGTTTATCCACGTTTATACTGACTGACATTCCACGGAGGGAGAAGGGGAGGATGACTGTCTTCTGACCCATCAGGTTTTTCACATGACTAAATCCTCTTGGCCTCAGGTCTCCGCTTCAACTTCACCTCCTCAGGGAGGCCTCCCCTCAACACTCTATATACATAACACCCTCCCCCCCAATTCCTTCTCAGCATCATGCTTGATAACATCATAGTGCTTATCACAGTCTAGAATTACTTTGTTTGCTTACTGTCTACCCCCTGTACTGGTCTACAGCTCTGTGAGGACAGGGGCCACTCTGCCTCTTCACCATTTATCCTCAGCCTAACATCTGGTACATGACGGGTAGTCAAAATATTTGAGGAAAAGGTACAGCAGGATGAAAGAAATTTTTGCTTATGGTTATACATATAAAGGCAACATAGCAACACTTAAAAACAGCAGTCTCTATAAGCCACAGGTGCCTATGTTACAGGAATAACTTATGCAGTAATTTGACATCTTGTCTTTTACTTTCTTTTAGATATGAAATCAGCTTCAATGGAAGAAAATTCTAGGCTGGAGTCAGCAAACCCCAATCTCTTCCTGTTTTATATATAAAGTTTTATTAGAACACAGCCATGTCCATTCATTTATGTACAGTCTATAGGTGTTTCCAATTACAACAAGCACAGTTACCATATGGTTCCCAAGCCTAAAATATTAACGACCTGGCCCTTTCAGAAAAGGTGTGCCAAACCCCATCCTAAACCCAAACAACTTGTGTTCTTTAGCAAGCAAAACAAACTAGAAACAAGTCCACTCACGTAAGTTATTTCTAAATTAAGAATAACAGGGAATTCTGTCATCTGCAAATGGTAAAAATCAGTGTGTTATAAAGGTTAAGATTTAAATACTGGCTTCTCAGTTCAAGATGTTGAGAAGACAAAAATTTTGAAGCATATGTTCATAGGACAGAGCAGGAGTGGGGGTGGGATGGATACTGTCTTGCTCTAAAATAATCAGATTAATTATATTACAATAGAAATCTGTAAAAAAAAATTCTTGCTGCTCTAAAATGACTCAATTTACAAAAATTTAGTTCCCTCACATTAACACTCTTCAGGAATATATTTAACTGGGTAGCCACCACAAGATAAAGTAAATCATGGCCGGGGGCGGTGGCTCAAGCCTGTAATCCCAGCACTTTGGGAGGCCGAGACGGGCGGATCATGAGGTCAGGAGATCGAGACCATGCTGGCTAACATGATGAAACCCCGTCTCTACTAAAAAATACAAAAAATTAGCCGGGCAAGGTGGCGGGCACCTGTAGTCCCAGCTACTCGGGAGGCTGAGGCAGAAGAATGGCGTGAACCTGGGAGGCGGAACTTGCAATGAGCTGAGATCTGGCCACTGCACTCCAGCCTGGGCGACAGAGCGAGACTTCGTCTCAAAAAAAAAAAAAATAAAATAAAATAAAGTGAGTATATTTAAAAAAAAAAAAAAAAAGTAAATCATATATGGGAAAAATCTCAACGACTTCATATCTCAAACAGGTGGCTTTACAATATATGCATCAAAAGTAATCTCTAAAATGAAGCTTTTGATATTGGTATTCTTAAGAGACTTCTGACTACTTAGAGTGAGAGTCAATTTTTATACTCTCTCTAAGGAAGACAGGCTCTCTGAGCTATGAATTTCTCAACTACCTGAACTTCACCCCAACCTACCTGAAGAATATGTAATTTCCATTAGTCACAGTGGCTCATTACATCAATGAGCTGAGAAACCCTCTCTCTCCCACCTCTGCTGGCATGAAACAATATCAGGCCTGAAGAATCAAGCCCCAATTCCTCAGCCTCACATTCACAGCCGTCTGTGATTTGGCATCAAGCTTCTCTTCTGACTCTGGCTCAAACTACTATTCTTTAATGCACTCAATGCTTCAACTCACACCAGATATTCCAGGCACTTCTAAGCTTCCAAGTACTTATTTATGTAACTCATAAACCCGAACACCTCCCCTCCTCCCATCCTTCCAAGCCTTTCCTATTCCAAGAACTCTGCCATGAAGTCTTCTTGGATATATTGAGGTGGAATTAATTCTCTACTTTTTTTTCAATAGCTTATCTATTATTCTAGTGTATTTATCACTCCATCTTATTTTATAATCAGGGACAAACAGTTGTTCAAGTAACTCTTGTAACTCTCTTTCCACTGAGTCTGATCATTCTGGTTTTAAGGACAGGTACCATCCTGTCCCCAGCACCTTCCACAGAGCAGCTTGATAAATACTGGTTGACTTGAAAAGATGAGCCATGGCACATCCTTTCAGCACCTCGGTAGGCACCGGTGTCTCCAGCCGTGGCACTGGCACCTGCTGACACTGCTGCCTCCAGTAGTTCTTTCATTCTCTTCCCTGTGTCACCCCTACACCTTGGAGGTAAACTTCTCTCCTGAGGGCTGTAAAGACTAGTTTGAAAAGGGAGAGCCAAGAACCAACTGAATCTTCTCAGAATGGAAACACTGTATTATTTTGGAGCAGTTAATTTCAGAAGGAAAATGGGTCAAGCTTGAAAAAACAATGTAGGTGGCTCCTACTGGTAAAACTGGAACTTGGGACTCAGTGAAACGTACAACCAGGAAAGAACAGACTGGTGATGATGTAGCGATCATCCCTGTGCTGCAGAGAACGCTTCACTAAGAGTGTATCATTCTGGTGAAACAGTCCTGATGGCCAACGGGTGGCTACTGCATAGAGTTCCCTGCAGGTCTCATAGATTATGGTGAAATCCCAGGAGCAGCTGCTCTTCGGGAGCTTGAAGAAACTGGCTACTAGGGGGACACTGCCGAAAGTTCTCCAGTGGTCTGTATGGACCCAAGTTTGTCAAACTGTACCACACACATTGTGACAGTAATCATTAACAGAGATGATATAGAAAATCTAAGGCCCAAGCCAAAGCCAGGGGATGGAGAATTTGTGGAAGTCATTTCGTTACCCAAGAATGACCTGCTCCAGAGACTCGATGCTCTCGTAGCTGAAGAACATCTTACAGTGGATGCTAGAGTCTACTCCTAGGCTCTAGTGCTGAAACATGCAAATGTGAAGCCATTTGAAGTGCCCATCCTGAAATGTGAAGGCCAAAGACAGCACTGGCTATTTTTGTAAACGAGACTACCAGGCCTTCTTCACAAAGACTTGTATTCAACTTAGTTTAATGTAGATTTGAATTAGCTTTTTCGTAAAATAAAAGCAGCACAAAATGCAAAATGCAAAAAAAAAAAAAAAAAAAAGAAAAGAAAAGAAAAGATGAGCCATATATTATGCTTTTCAACTCAGTCCTACCCCACCGCCTTGCCCTCAAAACACAGAATGACTATACTCCATGGAAAAATACACAATGTAAAATAAAAACCTTAGTAGCTAAAAGCATTTGCATGAAGGAAGTTAAAACATGCAAACCTCAGAAGAAATCACCATGGGTTCTTCAAAAGTTGGCAAATCCACTGAAATACAGGCCAGTCTTCCAACAGTACCAGCTACTATAAGGCCACTATGATTTGTCCAGGCAGTTAAGACCAGGAGCTTCACGTAGCCATATTAGCGGAGTAAAGCAAAACTTACCACATCATGACAATCAGTATTTCCACAGTGAGTCATCCTTTGTAATAGGTTTAGCCCTTTTTCTCTTAGGTAGAAAATATTTTTACTATTAGTTTAAAATGTGTTTTAACTGTAATGATCACAACGTCAAAATTTAAATCATAAATCTCCTGAATCCTTCTAAAACAAATGAAGAAAAGAACAACTTAAGCCTAAGATTACTCTTTAGATCAAGTCATCTTTAACAGAAGCAACAGTCAGAATGAACAGGTAAAGAAAAAAAAAAAAAAACTAAGTATAACAGGATATTTCTAGGCAAAGTAAAAGAGGGATATTCTAGTCGGTTCTAAGTGCTCCAGGCAACTCCTAAAAAACCTCCACAGACCAGAAAGTTGAAGATGAATAAAAGGACCAGTTGCAGGACCTACCTGCCATGAGCAGCAATTTTCAACGAAATAAATCCACATGGGGCAAAATGGAGCACTAACCTTTGGAAAGGTAGGAAACTTTCCTAGTGACAGACAGGATAGACGTGAGTAAGACTTAGCCTAGCTCCTTATCTTCCAGGTTGTCAAAACAGTCGTTTTCACTGTAACACAAAGAAAATGTCTTAAGGTACCCTTGGTTTATGGACAAATCTGAGGATTCTACCTTTTTCTGAGAAAATGTATTCTCAAGTCAGAGAGGAAAGGGCAAATAATCTAATAAAATATTTTTCTTCTTCAGCGTTTATTAGGACACTTGCTTTTAGTGTTTAAAGTGAAACTGCTTTTTAAAAATGACAGAACATCCAGGCTGGCCAACATGGCAAAACCCTGTCTCTACTAAAAATACAAAAATTAACAGGGCATGATGACGTGCGCCTGTAATCCCAGATACTCGGGAGGCTGAGGCAGGGAGAATCACTTGAACCCAGGAAGTGGAGGTTGCAGGGAGCCAAGACTGCGCCATTGCACTCCAGCCTGGGCGACAGAGGGAGACTCTGTCTCCAAAAAAAAAAAAAAAGAGAGAGACAGACAGAATCTTTGGCAGGGTGCAGTGGCCACACCTGTAATCCCAACACTTTGGCAGGCCAAGGCAGGCAAATCACTTGAGGTCTGGAGTTCTAGACCAGCCTGGCCAACATGATGAAACCCAATCTCTACTAAAAACACAAAAAATTAGCTGGGCGTGGTGGTGTGCGCCTGTAGTCCCAGGTACTTGGGAGGTTGAGGCAGGAGAATTGTTTGAACCCAGGAGGTGGAGGTTGCAGTGAGCCGAGATTGTGCCACTGCACTCCAGCTTGGGCGACCGAGCGAGACTCCATCTCAGAAAAAAAAAAAAAAAAAAGAATATTTGAAATCAATGACTGAAAGTGATGGGCAGATGTGAGAGAAGGGTCTCCAGAAACTTTAGCTCTACTGCCAGTGTTTTAACTCACAAGCAGGACAGTATGAACAGAGGTGTTCATTATATTATTATTTGTCTACTAGTATGTCTGAAATATTTCAAAACATGTTTGCAAAAGAAATGAAAAAAAACAGAAGCAGCAAATTTAATACACTAAGAAAATTCCTATAGACCAGGGCAGCAACTGATGGCAAGTGGATTTTAACTCAGCTCCATTAACCCATAAGAGCACCATTTCTGTTAAAATTAAAGAAGGTTTTACACATAAAGGAAGTTCACTTGATTATGTAGAAAAGGAAAACAGCAGCAAGCCAAGGCTGTGATCTCTGGTAGAAAACCAGTATTTGATGAATAACAGGGCTATGAAGCTTTCTCTCTTCCTTAAGCTGCAGAGTGTTAAGTGTTGATAACAGAATTTTCTAAGTGGCTCATTCATTTCAAGATCTATGGTATTTGAAGTAAGTTAGTACTATACCTGAAGAGACATTCTGTATCCTCCCTCCTTTCTAGTACAAAGTTCTGTCAGCTGTGTCCACTTGAGATCCCTAGTCAACTAGGCTTTTAAGAAAGGGCTTCATTCTTTAAAAAATACTACTACTATTATTAGGCCAGATGGAAGGGGTTCTGCAATGTCACAAACAAGAATTTCTAATCCGATAACACATAACTGGCTTTAAGACAAAAATGAGTATTTCTTATATTTTTTAAAAAATTAAATTAAAATTCTGAGATACATATGCAGCATGTGCAGGTTACATAGGTAAATATGTGGCATGGTAGTTTGCTCCACCTGTCAATCCATCACCTAGGTGTTAAGCCCCGCACGCATTAGCTATTTATCCTGATGTGCTCCCTCCACCTGACCCCTACTCCACCCCACCCCACCAACAGGCCCCAGTGTGTGGTGTTCTCCTCCATGTGTCCATGTGTTCTCATTGTTCAGCTCCCACTTGTGAGAACATGCAGTGTTTGCCTTTTTGAGGAAAATGGCTTCAAGCTCCATCAGTGTCCCTGCAAAGGGCACAATCTCATTCCTTTTTATGGCTGTATAGTATTCCATGGTGTATATGTACCACATTTTTTTATCCAGTCCATCACTGATGGGCATTTGGGTTGATTCCATGTCTTTGCTATTGTGAATACTGTTGCAGTCAATGTACACATGCATGTATCTTTGTAACAGAATGATTTATATTCCTTTGGGTATACACCCAGTAATGGGATTGCTGGGTTAAATGTTATTTCTGATTCTAGGTCTTTGAGGATTTCACCACAGTGTCTTCCACAATGGTTGAAGTAATTTTCATTCCCACCAACAGTGTAAATGTTCCTATTTCTCCATAGTCTCACCAGCATCTGTTGTTTCTTGACTTTTTAATAATCACCATTCTGACTGGCATGAGATAGTATTTCATTGTGGTTTCCATTTGCATTTCTCTAATGGTCAGTGATGTTGAGCTTTTTTTCAGGGTTGTTGGCTGCATAAATGTCTTCTTTTGAGAAGTGTCTGTTCATGTCCTTTGCCAACTTTTTTTTTTTTTTTTTTTGAGACAGAGTCTTGCTCTGTCACCTAGGCTGGAACACAGTGGTGTGATCTCGGCTCACTGCAAGCTCCGCCTCCCGGGTTCATGCCATGTCCCAGCCTCCTGAGTAGCTGGGACTACAGGCGCGCACCACGCCTGGCAAATTTTTTGCATTTTTAGTAGAGATGGGATTTCACTGTTAGCCAGGATGGTCTTGATCTTCTGACCTCGTGATCCCTGCCTTGGCCTCCCAAAGTGCTGGGATTAAAGGCATGAGCCACCATGCCTGGCCCTTTGCCAACTTTTTAATGGGTTTTTTTTTTCTTGTAAGTTTGTTTAAGTTCCTTGTAGATTCTGGGTATCAGACTTTGGTCAGATGGATAGATCACAAAAATTGTCTCCCATTCTGTAGGTTGTCTGTCCACTCATGACAGTTTCTTTTGCTGTGCAGAAGACCATTTGTCAGTTTTTGCTTTTGTTGCCATTGCTTTTGATGTTTTCATCATGAAATTTTTGCCCATGACTATGTCCTTAATGATATTGCCTAGATTTTCTTCTAGGGTTTTTATAGTTTTGGGTTCTACATTTAAGTCTTTAATTCATCTTGAGTTAATTTTTGCATAAGGTGGATGGAAGGTGTCCAGTTTCAATTTTCTGCATATGGCTAGCCAGTTCTCCCAGCACCATTTATGAAATGGGGTATCCTTTCCCCATTGCTTGTTTTTGTCAGCTTTATTGAAGATCAGATGGTTGCAGATGTGCAGTTTTATTTCTGAGATCTCTATTCTGTTCCATTGGTCGGTCTGTTTTTGTACTAGTACCATGCTGTCTTGGTTACTGTAGCCTTGTAGTATAGTTTAAAGTCGGGTAGTGTGATGCCTCCACATTTGTTCTTTTTGCTTAGGACTGTTTGGGCTACATGGCCTCTTTTTTGGTTCCATATGAATTTTAAAGTGTTTTTCTAATTCTGTGAAGAATGTCAATGGTAGTTTAATGGGAACAGCATTGAATCTATAAATTACTTTGGGCAACATGGCCATTTTCATGACACTGATTCTTCCTATCCATGAGCACGGAATGTTGTTCCATTTGTTTGTGTCCTCTCTGATTTCCTTCAGCAGTGGTTTGTAGTTCTCCTTGAAGAGGTCCTTCACTTCCCTTGTTATTAATAGCTATAGTCCTGCGTATGTTATTCTCTTTTAGCAGTTGTGAATAAGAGTTCATTCATGATTTGGCTCTCTGCTTGTCTACTGTTGGTGTACAGGAATAGTTGTGATTTTTGCACTTTGATTTTGTATCCTGAGACTTTGCTGAAGTTCCTTATCAGCTTAAGAATCTTTTGGTCTGAGACAACAAGGTTTTTTAGATATAGGATCATGTCACCTGCAAACAGAGTTTGACTTCCTCTCTTCCCATTTGAACACCCACCCTTCCTTCCTTCCTTTCTTCCTTCCTTCCTTCCCTCCCTCCTTCCCTCCCCTCCCTCTCTCTCTCTCTCTCTCTCTCTCTCTCTCTCTCTCTCTCTCTCTCTCCTTTCTTTCTTTCTTTCACCTGATTGCCCTGGCCAGAATTTCCAACACTATGTTGAATAGGAGTGGGGAGAGAGGGCATCCTTGTGCCAGTTTTGAAGGGGAATGCTTCCAGCTTTTGCCTATTCAGTAAGATACTGGCTGTGGGTTTGTCTTAAATGACAATTGAGGTATGTTCCATTAATACGTAGTTTACTGAGAGTTTTTAACATGAAGAGATGTTGAATTTTATTAAAGGCCTTTTCTGCATCCATTGAGATAATCACATGGTTTTGTCTTTAGTTCTGTTTATGTGATGAATTATGGTTATCGATTTACCTATGTTAAAACAACCTTGCATCCCAGGGATGAAGCCGACTTGATTGTGGTGGATGGATAAGCTTTTGACGTGCTGCTGGATTCGGTTTGCCAGTATTTTACTGAGGATTTTTGCATCAATGTTCATCAGGGATATTGCCCTGAAGTTTTCTTTTTCTGCTGTATCTCTGGCAGGCTCTGGTATTGAGATAACACTGGCCTCATAAAATGAGTCACAGGCGAGTCCCTCCTTTTTGTATGTTTGGAATAGTTTCAGAAGAAATGTACCAGCTCTTCTTTGTACCTGTGGTAGAATTTGGCTGTAAATCTGTCTGGTCCTGGGCTTTTCTTGCTTGGTAGGTTATTTATTACTGCCTCAATTTGAGAATTTGTTATTGGTAGATTCAACGTTTTCTTGGTTCGGTCTTGGGAGATCACATGTGTCCAGGAATTTATCCATTTCTTCTAGATTTTCTAGTTTATTTGCATAGAGGTGTTTATAGTATTCTCTGATGGTTGTTCATATTTCTGTGGGGTCAGTGGCGATATCCCCTTTATCATCTTTATTGTGTCTATTTGATTCTTCCTTCTTTTCATTATTCTAGCTGGAAGTCTTATTTTATTTTCAAAAGAACAGCTCCTGGAGTCACTGATTTTTTTGGAAGGGTTTTTTGTGTCTCTGTCTCCTTCAGTTCCCCTCTGATCTTGGTTATTTCTTATCCTCTGCTAGCTTTGGGGTTTGTTTGCTCTTGGTTCTCTAGTTCTTTTAGCTGTGATGTTAGGGTATCAATTTGAGATCTTTTTACTTTCTGATGTGGGCATTTAGTGCTATAAACTTCCCTTTTTTAAATTATACTTTAAGTTCTAGGATACATGTGCACAACGTGCAGGTTTGTTACATATATATACATGTGCCATGTTGGTGTGCTGCACCCATTAACTCACCATTTACATTAGGTGTATCTCCTAATGCTATCCCTCTTTTTTTTTTGAGACAGAGTCTCACTCTGCCACCCAGGCTAGAGTACAGTGGCGCAATCTCAGCTTGCTGCAAGCTCCGCCTCCTGGGTTCAGGCCATTCTCCTGCCTCAGCCTCATGAGCAGCTGAGACTACAGGCGCCTGCCACCACGCCCGGCTAATTTTGTTTTTTGTATTTTTAGTAGAGATGGGGGTTTCACCGTGTTAGCCAGGATGGTCTCGATCTCCTGACCTTGTGATCCACCCGCCTCAGCCTCCCAAAGTGCTGGGATTACAGGCGTAAGCCATCGCACCCAGCCCTGCTATCCCTCTTAACACTGCTTTAGTTGTGTCCTAGAGATTCTGGTATGTTGTCTCTTTGTTCTCATTGGTTTCAAAGAACTTCTTGATTTCCGCCTTAATTTCATTATTTATCCAAGAGTCATTCAGGAGCAGATTGTCCAATTTCCATGTAATTGTGTGGTTTTGAGTGGGTTTCTTAATCTTGAGTTATAATTTGATTGTGCTGTGGTCTGAGAGGCTGTTTGTTGTATTTTCAGTTCTTTTGCAGTTACTGAGGAGTGTTTTACTTCCAATTATGTGATCAATTTCAGCCTAAGTTCAATGTGCTGCCGAGAAGAATGCATATTCTGTTGTTTCTGGATGGAGAGTTCTGTAGATATCTATCAGGTCCAGAGTTCAAGTGGAGTTCAAGTCCTGAATATCCCTGTTAATTTTCTGTCTCGATGATCTATCTAATATTGACAGTGGGGTATTAAAGTCTCATACTCTTATTGTATGAGAGTCTAAATCTCTTTGTAGATCTCTAAGAACTTGGTTTATAAATCTGGGTGCTCCTGTATTGGGTGCATATATATTTAGGATAGCTTTTCTTGTTGAATTGAACTCTTTACCACTATGTAATGCCCTTCTTTGTCTTTTTTGATGTTTGCTGGTTCAAAGTCTGTTTTGTCAGAAAATAGGATTGCAACTCCTGCTTTTATCTGCTTTCCATTTGCTTGGTGAATTTTCCTCCATCCCTTTATTTTGAGCCTTTTGTATGTCTCTGCGTTAGATGGGTCTCTTGAATACAACAGCATACTGATGGGTCATGACTCGTTATCCAGCTTGCCATTCTGTTTTTTTTTTAATTGGGGCATTTAGTCCATTTACATTTAAGGTTAAAATTTTTTATGTGTGAATTTGATCCCATCATCATGATGCTAGCTGGTTATTTTGCAGACTTGTTAAGGTAGTTGCTTCATAGTGTCATCGGTCAAAGAAACAGTGTGTTTTTGTAGTGGCCAGTAAAGTTTTCCTTTCCATATTTAGTGCTTCCTTCAGGAGCTCTTGCAAGGCAGGCCTGGTGGTGATGAATTCCCTCAGCATTTGCTCGTCTAAAAAGGATTTTATTTCTCCTTCGACCATGAAGCTTAGTTTGGCCAGATATGAAATTCTGGGTTGGAAATTCTTTTCTTTAAGAATGTTGAATACTGGTCCCCAATCTCTTCTGGCTTGTAGGGTTTTTGCTGAGGTCCACTGTTAGTCTGATGGGCTTCCCTTTGTAGGTGACCTAGCCTTTCTCTCTGGCTGCCCTTAGTATTTTTTCCTCCATTTCAACCTTGGAGAATCTGATGATTATATGTCTTGGGGTTGATCTTCTCATGGGGTAACTTACTGGGGTTCTCTAGGGATTTCCTGATTTGAATGTTGGCCTGTCTTGCTAGGTTGGGGAAGTTCTCCTGGATGATATCCTGAAGTGTGTTTTCCAATTTGGTTGCATTCTCCCCAACTCTTCCAGGTAACCCTATTATTCTCAGGTTCAGTCTTTTTACATAATCCCATAGTTCTCAGAGGTTTTGTTCATTCCCTTTCCTTTTTCTCTAATCTTGTCAGCAAGATAGTCTTCAAGCTCTGAAATTCTTTCCTCCACTTGGTCTATTTGGCTATTGATACCTGTGGTTGCATTATGAAGTTCTGATGTTGTGTTCTTCAGTTCCATCATTTATGTTCCTTTCTAAACTGGTTATTCTGGTTAACAGCTCCTGCAATGTTTTATTATGGTGCTTAGCTTCTTTGTATTGGGTTAGAACATGCTCTTTTAGCTCAGTGAAGTTCATTATTATCCACCTTCTGAAGAACTGAATTTTGTCAATTCATCCATCTCAGCCTCAGCCCATATCTGTGCCCTTGCCAGAGAGGGGCAATCATTTGGAGGAAAAGAAACACTCTGGCGTTTTGAGTTTCAGTGTTTTTTCACTGATTCTTTCTCATCTTCATGAGTTTATCTAGCTTTGATCATTGAGGCTGCTAATCTTTAGAGGGGTTCTGGTGGGGACCTTTTTGTTGATGTTGTTGCTTTCCATTTGTTTTGCTTTTAATAGTCAGGCCCCTCTTCCATAGGGCTGCTGCAATTTGCTGGGGGTCCACTCCAGACTCTATTTGCCTGGGTCCCTCCTGTACCTGGAGGTGTCACCAGTGGAGACTGCAGAACAGCAAAGATGGCTGCCCGTTCCCTCCTCTGGGAGCTCCGTCCCAGAGGGGCAACAACCTGACGCCAGTGGGCACGCTCTTGTATAAGGTGTTTGGCGACCCCTGTTGGAGGGGTCTCATCCATTCAAGAGGCACGGGCCCACTTAACCAAGCACTCTGGCTGCCCCTTGGTGGAGGGGGTGTGCTATGCTGGAGGGAATCCCAGTCATCCAGATTGCTTGGATTCCTCGGAGCCAGAAAGGGGAAAGACTAAGTCTGCTGATCTGTAGAGACCATGGCCACCCCTCCCACCAGGGGCTCCATCCCAGGGAGATTAGAATTCTGTCTGTAAACCCCTGGCTGGAGTTGCTGAAATTCTTGCAGAGAGGCCCCACCCCGTGAAGGAGTATGAGTCAGGGTTCAGCCTAAAGAGTCAGTCTGGCCATGACCTGCCACCGCCACTGTAGGGTCTGCACTGTGGGAAATTCCTTCTGGGTTCCAATCGCCCAGTCTCTCCAGCACCAGCAGGTGAAAATGGCAAACTGGAGCTACAGTGATGACAGCAACCCCTCCCCCAAGCAACTCAGTAGTCTTACGTAGTCTCCAGTCAAGAGGCCACCAAGAATTTACACGGCTCTGTGCTTGGGACCCAAGGCCCTGGTGGCATGTGCTCATGAGGGGGATCTCCTGATTCACAGGTTGCACAGATCCTTGGAAAAAGCATGATTTCCTGGGCAGGGTAGCACAATCACTCACCACCTCCCTTGGCTGGGGGTAGGAGTTCCCCTTGCCCTTTGCAGCTCCCAGGTGGGCTGTCGCTCCACCTGCTTTTCCTCACTCTCCATGGGTCATGCCAACCACCTAGTCACTCCCATTGAGAGAATCTAAAGACCTCAGCTGCTGGTGCAGGATTCACTCACCGTTTTCGTTCTTCTTGTTGGGAGCCTCTGATTGCAGTATTTCTTGTATCTTTAAAGGAAATCCGGAATTACTAACAACCAGTACCAAAATAATCTTTCAAGAAGGAGACTAATTATAAAATCCAAGAAAAAGTAGAACAGGAAGACAACTTGAAGAGATCTAAAAATGCATAAACCATTACCACTAGCCATGTGTAATTAAGTTTAAACGTAATCTAAATAAAATTTTAATGACATTTAAAATTCAGATAAAAATACTCAGAAGACTTTGAACAGAAGGTGATAGGATCTGGATGTTTTGTACCCTCCAAATATGTTGAAATGTGATCCCAAATGTTGGAGGTGGGCCTGATTGAAGGTGCTAGGGTCTTGGATCCCTCATGAATGGCGTGGTGCCCTCCTCACATTAATGAGTGAGTTATCATTCTATTAGTTCACGCAAATGCTGGTTGTTTAAAGGAGTCTGGTATCTTTCTTGCTCCTTCCTTTGACATGTGACATGCCTATTCCCCCACCACAACTGAAAGCTTCCTGAGGTCCTGACCAAAAGCAGATGATGGCACTATGCTTCTTTTACAGCTGTGCAACTGTGAGCCAAATAAACCTCTTTTCTTGATAAATTACCTAGTCTCAAGTATTCTTTTATAGCAATGTGAAATGGACTACCAAAGAAGAGAACTTCCCCAACATGATAAAGGGCATTTATGAGAAACCAATAGCTAATATCATACTCAACGGGAAGAGACTGACAGCTTTCCCCCTAAGACAGGAACAAGACAAGGATGCCTACTTTCACTGCTGCTATTCAGCATTGTAGTGGAAGTTCTAGACAGAGCCATTACATTAGATAAGAGAAAGAATTAAAAGCATCTAAATTAGAAAGGAAGAAATAAAACTATCTCTGTTTGCAGATGACATGACCCTATATATAAAAAATTCCAAAGAATCTAGAAGAAAGCTGCAGAGCTAATAAATAAATTGAGCAAATTTGCAGGGTGTACGATCAACAATCAAAAATTAATTTTGTTTCTATATACCAACAAGGAACACATCAAAGAAATTCCATTTATAATCACAGCAAAAAGAATAAAATACCTAGAAAAAAATTTAACCAAGGTGAAAGACTTTACAACTGAAAACTATAAAACACTACTGAAACAAAATTAAAGACTTAAATAAATGGAAAGAGATGTGTTCATGAACAGGATGACTTAATAGTGGTTAAGATGTCAATATCACTTAAAGTGATCTAAAAATTTCACACAATCCCTATCAAAATTCTAAAGCCTTTTTTTTTTTTGCAGAAATAGAAATGCCAATTGTTAAATTTATATGGAATTACAAGGGACCCATAATAGTCAAAGCAATCTTGAAAAAGAAGAACAAAGCTGGAAGACTCACACATCCTGATTTCAAAGCTTACTATAAAGCTACAGTGATCAAAATAGTGTGGTACTGCCATAAGGATAGACATACAAACCAACAGAATAGAATTGACAGTACAGACTTAAACCCACACATGTATTGCTAATTATATATACCAAATTTCTAAGAAACAGGTAAAAGGTGAATGAAACCAAAAACAAAGGAGAAATCCTAGGGTACCACGTTGACTCGATGGGGGAAGTAATAGTTGCTTTATGGTGCTAGAATAACTGGACTTCCAGATGCAAAAGAATGAAGTTGGGCCCCTACCTCACATCATCTATAAAAATTCAAAATGGATCAAAGACCCAAGTATAAGAGCTAAACCCTATTATATTCCTAGTAGTTATAAAACTCTTAGTAGAAAACATAGGGGCAAATTCTTCATGACCTTGAATTTGGCAATATAGTCTACAACATGACATCAAAAAAGCATAAGCAATGAAAGAAAAAAAAATTGGAACTTTATCAAAATTAAAAATGTTTCATGTACCAAACGACATTGTCAAGAAAGTGAAAAAACAACCCGCAAAATACATGAAAATACTTGCAGATCATGTATCTGATAAGGGTCCAAGATATATAAAGAACTACCACTCAACAACAAAAAGACAAACAACCCAATTAAGAATAGACAAAAGATTTGAATAGACATTTCTCCAAAGAAGATATACAAATGGCCAATAAGCAGATGTAAAGATGCTCAAAATCGTTAGTCATGAGAGAAACGCAAATCAAAACCACAACGAGATACTACTTTGTAACTACTAGGATGGCTATAAAAAAAAAAAAAAAAGGACAAGTATGGAGATACGGGAATCCTCATACATTGCTGGTGGGCATTTAAAATGGTGCAGCCACTATGGAAGAGTTTGGTGCTCTTCAGAAAGTTAAACATATGACGCAACAATTCTACTCCTAGGTGCATAACCAAAAGAATCAAAAGCAGGGACTCAAACAGATGCTTGTATGACAATGTTCACTGCAGCATTATTCACAATAGCCAAAGGTAAAAACAACCCAACTGTCTACCAACAGATGAACAGGTTAACAAAATGTGGGATATATTAAATACTTACAATGGAATAGTATTCTGATACATGATACATCATGGAAGCACCATGAAAACATTATACTAAGTGAAATAATCCAGACACAAAAGGACAAATATACTATAATATGATTCTACTTCTATGAAATATCTAGAATAAGCAAATTCACAGAGAGAACAGAGGTTACCAGCGAGGAGAATGGGAAGTTACTGTTTCATGGGCTGAGTGTTTCCATCTGTGGTGATGAAAAAATTCTGGAAATAGATAGTAGTCGTGATTGTAAATCATGAATGTAATTAATGCCACTAAATTGTATACTTAAAATGGTTAAAATGGGGCCAGGCGCAGTGGTTCACGCCTGTAATCCAGCAATTTGGGAGGCCAAGGTGGGCGGATCACTTGAGGCCAGGAGTTTGAGACCAGCCTGGCCAACACGGTGAAACCCCGTCTCTACTAAAGATACAAAAATTAGCCAGGCATAGTTGTACACACCTGTAATCCCAACTATTTGGTAGGCTGAGGCAGGAGAATCGCTTGAGCCTGGGAGGCAGAGGTTGTAGTGAGCCAAGATCATGCCACCACACTCCAGCCTGGGCAACAGAGCAAGACTGTCTCAAAAAAACAAAAAAGGTTAAAATGGTAAATTTTATGTTATATATATTTAACCACAAAAATATTTTCAATTCAATTTCCAAGTTAAACTAGCTACATTTCTTTTTTTCTTCTCCACAACAATGTTACTGCTCATCACTAGCTGCATTTCAATTACTTAATAACTAGCCATAGGCAGCTGGTGCCTACAACCACCACATTGGATAGTACAGATATAAAACATTTGCAATACCACAAAAGTTCTAGTACCTAGTTCTTACTTACAAGCCAAAATCACCAATTCCAAATGCAAAATGATCAATAAATAAGGAAAACAGGGAGAAAACTGGACACTCAAACAATGAGTACCTTCCAGAACAAGCTTTTCCAACCCAGGGCCTGCGGGCTGCGTGTGGCCCAGGATGGCTTTGGATGCAGCCCATCACAAATTTGTAAACTTTCTGAAAACATTATGAGTTTCTTTTTGCAATTTTTTTTAAGCTCATCGGCTATCATTAGTGCATTTTATGTGTGGCCCATGTGGCCCAGGGAAGCCAGAAGATTGGACACCCCTGCTCTAGAGGTGCATTTAAAAATCATAAATAAGTGGCAGTTGCATGTCTTTCAGGCTGAAGGAAGAGGGTATGAGGCCAATACATTCTCCAAAGGTTTTGAAAAGAGGAGTTCTACAAATTAGAAGAAGAGCAAAGAACAGAATATTAGAAAAGAAATTGTGGCCTACGTGACCAGTAGCTTTGGATTATATTCTCTGGGTCTTGGTTTCCTCATCTATTAAACAGGCGATTCAACTAGATGTTTTCTAATTAACTTTCTGATCTCATTGGTGCTTTTTTAAAAAAATGAATAAAGATTACTAACATCTTCAAGATCAGCCAAGATTAAATTAAAATTCAACTGGGTTAAACTCTAGTTGTACTCAACACTAGCTGCAAACTAGAAGACTGTGCTTTGACCCACGACAACAAAATGGAGTCTTTAGGGTGGTGCCAAGGCATCTAGAGTTGTTAAAAGCTCTGCAAAGTGATTTTGACACACTATGAGGGTTAAGAACCACTATGCTGGAACACAAGTGACTGTATAGTTCAGGCAGGAAAAGATAATGGGAAACATTTTCCTCTTGTCTTCTTGTCAGGCAATCGAAGCTGTATATACACAGATGGCAACTTACAAGAGAAAGGTTAAGTATATTACAAATAAAAATCCTTTGAATTCGACTTTTACAATCCAGGAGAGAACATCTGTCTGAAAAAGAGCCAAGTAGAATAGAAACAATAAATAACTAAAACCAAAATTTTGAAATGAATTCTCATGTATTAAAAAATGAATCCCCTATTAATAAGTTGAAACACTAGGTTGTTTATCTAAAGTTCACAGAAGAAAAAGACGTAAGCACAAAGAGAAGATTTCCTACGGGCAGAAAGTTAGCATTTAAAAGGGTCAGGGAATAGACAGGTGTCTGTGAGACCGGACCACAAAGGTGCAAGACCCACATTGCTTTGAAAACTTTTTAACATTAGTCTGCCAAGAAGAGCCATCCTTTTCTACCTATCACAGAATTAAAAACAAAACAAAACATTAATGATTCACAGGTAGATAATAAAGTGGGAGGGTGAAGGGGTAATCTGTTTTGCAAGGTCCTTACTGAAGATGATGGCTAACATTTACTGGCAGGCTCGTCTCAGTACTTTCCAGTTACTATCTGGCTGAATTCTTATGACAATCTTGTGAGTATGTATGATTATTATCATTTTACGGTTAAGGAAACTGAGAGACATAGAGGTTAGAAAACTTGCTCAAAGTTACACAGCAAGAAATAAAAGAGCTAAGATCTAAACCCAAGAAGTCTGGCTCCAGAGCATGTGCTTAACCTGTATGTTATACTGTTTTTCCCTCTCTGCCACCCTGTATGTCTACACTGGCATGGAGGTCTGTGACTGACTGAATGGTAGCTGGAGATTCAGACACAAGAAGAGGAAGGGGAGTGGCGAACAGAGAATAGCATCAGGACAGCAGCTACTCCAGAGGACAAACCAAGGATGGGACTCTGAGATATGTACCTGAGGAAAGGGGGAAGTATAAATTTTCCCTAATTCTCTTACCTTGGACTGTAATATATATATACCAAATTTCTGAGAAACAGATATAAGGTGAATGAAACAAAGGACAAAGGAGAAATACTAGGTATTCAACTAACTTAAAATCCAGAGGTAGGGAGTAATAAGGTAAGCTATGTACAGGGAGACTGCATTCTGTATCAATCCTAATATTCAGAGAAAGAAACAGCTTTACCTGAGAAATAGAGGATTTTTCAGTTCATAATGCAAGTACATTCTCTCTAGCAGAAGACAGTTAGAACGCATGGGCAGATATCACAAACATCACAGCCATTATAGAAGTACATCCCAAACTGTAAGCAAGTGAACTGACATTCTGGTTTATAAACTCAATGAGTTTATTTAGGTAAGGGACTAAAACGACTTTTAGATCTCTAGGCATAATAGATCAGAGGTAACTGTAGCATGTCTAATAGCCCAACCAAAACTAACTGAAGGCTAGTTAATTCTATAGAAAAAAAAAAAAAAATCCCTAAAACTAATTCTAGACATATATTTTAACATTCTTTCTCACCTAAACATCTTCCATAAGTAGAACTGATAAGAGTTCCAACAAATCACATTTCTCATGACATTATTACTAAACAATGAAACAAGCATACTACAGATAGGAAAGGAGCTAAAATAAAGGGGCTATAATAAACCATAAACTAGACAGTAAGTCTTGGAGTAAATTAGGGTTTGGCTGCAATCTGGGAAAAAGTTGTGCTGGAAAAACAAAAGTACATTACATGGTAACCTTTTCACTTCTTGCTTTTACTCTTTGTTGTCAAACAACAAACCTAACAAGTAAGCAGTATATCATTGCAGGTACCAAACATAGTCTTTTTAATACACAAAACAAACATACTAGCAAGATGTCCTTCATTTAGAAACAGGTATCTTGTGCTCATTAAGTGTTTATACAAGTAGACTAAACCTGTCACTGGGATCTGGAGTTTCTCATGAGTATGCTCAGGTCTCAGAACTGCTGTGGGATGATTAATAAGGGATTGCTGCAAAAAGAAGACAGATTTGATGGGTTTTTCAACTTATGAGGAATTTTTCCAACTCACAAAAGTAAACTGAAGCCTCTTTCTTGGCAAGGCAAGCTACTCAGTAAGAAGAAAAACTTCATAATGCATTATCTAGACTATAAAAGCAAAAAACTGAGAGCCTTCCCTAGAGATAAGTAAAAGGAGTATACATCCATGGACATTGGAATACAGATAAGAAACAAGAATCCAAAACTTTTTAAAGGATACGGTCTGTGCCAGGAAACAATGTTCTTCCAGTCAACAGCTCGGCCATTATGCATCCCACTGACCAAATATCAACTGGCAAAATTAAAGAGAAATAAAAGTACATGCAACGTCACTGTTACTATTCTTGGCAACAATGGCAACAAATGAAACCGTAACTAGGGGTGAAATATTCAAATTACTATTTAAGACATCTGAGGCTCAACAATCATAGTCATTTTTACAGAAATAAATAGCTTACTAAGATCACCTGACTAATGGGCTATTCCAAGGTACGGTAAGTCAAAACATACTTAAGAGAAATAAGCTGTTTAAAAAGGGGCAAGTTTCATATTAGCAGAATGGTAGATTCTTCCAAGTAACATTGAGGGGTTAAAATTATGGACTCATTGTCTTTAGGTATAAGTACTCAGAGAATATATTCAAAATCTAAATAAATAAAAACCCAATTGCTAAATCACAAGATTTAAAGGCTGTGTATAAAACCCCACTTCCCCATCTGAGGAAGCGAAATATTTTTACTTGTAGGCTTTAAAAGGATCATTGAGGGAAGAAAAGATATTTCTTCCCACTCCCACCATCTCTACTTCTGAGAATCCCAAATGCATTCAACATGGAATTAAATAAGGCCCTAAATAACCAAGGCAAGTAATACCTGTCTGGTTGTAATGCATCCAGTTCAGCATGATCTCAGGAGCCCTGTACCACCTAGTGGCCACGTAGCCTGTCATTTCATCATCTGTGTGCCGAGCCAGTCCAAAATCCAGAATCTAAAGGGCAGAAGGGGAACAGACAAACTGCTAAGATTGAGAAACAGGCAGGGGAAACAAACAAACAAACAAACTTCTGCCGCCTTATTAAAAAGGAGAACAAAATAGCACTTTCATAAAGAGATTTCCTGGTCCATGCTTAGAATGTATGGGAAATACACAGCAAGAACTTAAACTGACATTACAAAAAGCAAAACAAAATGTCACTCCTAGGTATTTAATCAAGTGCAATGAGAACTTACGTCCATACAGAGGTTTGGACATAAATATTCACAGTTGTTTTACATAGCCTCAAACTCAAGCAAATGTCCATCAGCAGGTGGACAGATTTAAAAATTCTGATATGTTCATAAAACAAAATACTATTACCAATAAAAAGGAAGAAACCACTGACACACACATAACCGAATCATTACACAAAGCAAAGGTCAGACACACAAAAATACACACTATATGATTCCATTTACATGAAACTCCAGAAAAGATAACCCTAATCTATAGTGTTAGAAGCAGATGCATAGTTGCCTGGAGCCAGAATTAGGGGTGGAGGGGTAGGGATTGACTAGACTAGGAAGGGACACAATAAACTTTTTCTTTTTCTTTTCTTTTTTTTTTTTTTGAGACAGGAGTCTCACTCTGTCACCCAGTCTGGGGTGCAGTGGCACAATTTCAGCTCACTGCAAGCTCTGCCTTCCTGGGTTCATGCCATTCTCCTGCCTCAGCCTCCTGAGTAGCTGGGACTCCATGCCACCACGCCAAGCTAAATTTTTATATTTTTAGCGGAGATGAGGTTTCACCGTGTTGGCCAAGATGGTCTCTATCTCCTGACCTCGTGATTGCCTCGGCCTCCCAAAGTGCTGGGATTACACGCATGAACCACTGTGCCTGGCCATAAACTTTTTAAAGTAATCCAAATGTTCTTGGCTGGGAGCAGTGGCTCACACCTGTAATCCCAGCACTCTCAGAGGCCGAAGCAAGTGGATCATGAGGTCAGGAGATCGACACCATCCTAGCCAACATAGTGAAATCCCATCTCCACTAAAAATACAAAAATTAGCCAGGTGTGATGGCATGCACCTGTAATCCCCACCATCCTAGCCAACATGGTGAAATCCCATCTCCACTAAAAATACAAAAATTAGCCAGGCGTGATGGCATGCACCTGTAATCCCAACTACTCAGGAGGCTGAGGCAGGAGAATTGTTTGAACCCAGGAGGCAGAGGGTGCAGTGTGCCAAGATCGCACCACTACACTCTAGACCGCAACAGAGCAAGACTGCATCTCAAAAAAAAAAAAGAAAAAAAAAGAAATGTTCTTTATCATAAATGTGATAGTTAAGTGGATACATAATTTTGCCAAAATGAAAATGGTGCGTTCTAATGTATGGAAATTATTTTTTTTTAAGTTAAAAAAAAAGAAATAGAACAAAACAAGTTCTAGAGCTGCTTGCTCTTTAGAAATAATTAATTCACTTATCTTTTATTTGAATTATTTCGAGTGAGTGGGTTTCTGTCATTTCTCCTCTTAGAAATGTATTTAATCTAGTTATCACTTCTTTGAGATCGCTTACTTGATATTTGACTATTATCTTCCTTTATTATGAATATATTAAATTTATAATTTAACTTTATGTTAAAATAAAAACAAGTGATGCCACTTTCAGTGTCACTTAGCTTACTCAGAAATGGTTTAAATTTCAAAGTCTGGTAATAAAAATAATATGAATTTCGGATAGTCATGGCTCATAAATCTACTCCCTATGAAAAGTTTGCCTGCTTAGTCAAACATACAATCTCAAAGTAAAGCAAACAATGAATACTGTCTCTTCATTTTACCTTCAGCTCACAGTCTTCATTCACAGCTAGATTACTAGGTTTTAGGTCCTAGGAAGCAAATACAAGGAAGACAGGATCAACTTCATGATGCATGATCAATTTTCCCCCTACACGTAATAATGAGGATCCAGACATAAAAGACTTCATCCAGCTATCAAAACACAATCTCCATCCTACAGTCAATATCTAGTCCAAGTTAGCTTTACATAGAACAAAACTACACAACTTCTTTCTTTAATCAGCCTAAACCTAGAGTAAAGTTGCAATCAATCAACATTTCAATGGCTAAAATAAGTTTAGATTAGGATCTTGGCTAAATGCCATTCTTCCACTCTCACCCCACTTCCCCAAAACAATGTAATCAGTCATAATACACACCCTGTGAATGATGTCAGCTGAATGTATATACTGCAAAAAAGAAAAAAAGTCAGTTACCTCCAACCTTCTATTGTCACATTATATAACACATTTGCTGCACATTTTCATGAATCAGTAAGAACTGCTAGTGTTAACAGTAAGATTAGAAATCAGCGTAAGTAACTCTCAGTATTGTATACATTTACCATAACTATAATTTCCACAGCCATTGACTCCACTCAGTTGAGCTTTTTATCTATTTTCTGGTTGGCACTCTGGAGCTCAATAAGGACTCAAAGCAGCTAAATATCAAAGACGGTTTGATTTTAAAACACTGTTTACCTGCCCCTCCAACAAATAAATTAGTCTTTCTTGAGGATTTTTTGAAAATCTCAACATTAGACTGACCAGATATTAGATCACATCAATAAATTATTGTTTAGATGTAAGAATGAAGAGTCCTCATCTTTCAGATGTGCATACTGAAGTATCTATGGGTGGTATCATATAATGTCTAGACTTGCTTTAAAATAATCCAGGGCTTGGGAAATACAAAAGAAGCATGATTGGCCATATGTCGGTAACTGTTGTCACTGAGTGAACATGGTAGTTTATTGTACTATGACCTTTACTTGTGATTGTATGTGTTTGAATTTTCCGTAAGAAAAGGTGTTTACTTGTTTAAGCCCTAAAAGGAGGGGAGAAAGGCAGAATTCATTTTTAAAAATTATTACTTATATTATCTGTACCTTTAGACCTCGGAGAATTTGGTAGATAAGGAACTGAACATGGTCATCTGTAAGCTTCTGACATTTCACAATGTTGTTCAGATCTGCCCCCATGAGATGGGTCACCAGATACCTAGAAATTAGTGAAAAGTTACATAACAATCTAGAACCCCTAAGAAAGCTCTTATCTTCACAAGACTTTTATAAGTTTTCTGTTTTTTTTGTTTTTGTTTTTGTTTTTTTTTTGAGACGGAGTCTCACTCTGTTGCTAGACTGGAGTGCAATGGTGCAATCTCGGCTCACTGCACTCCACCTCCATCCCAGGTTCAAGCAATTCTCCTGCCTCAGCCTCCCGAGTAGCTGGAACTCCAGGTGCCCGCCAACACGCCCAGCTAATTTTTGTATTTTTAGTGGAGACAAGGTTTCACTGTGTTGGCCAAGATGATCTCGATCTCCTGACCTCATGATCCACCCACCTCAGCCTCCCAAAGTGCTGGGATTACAGGCATGAGCTACTGCACCCGGCCCGACTTTTCTAAGTTTTTAAAGGAAGGCCACCCTTCCCTTAAAATGGTAGCTGTACCACGATGACAGCTAAAAGTTAAAAACTACTCGTTTTTTGGGGGAAGGGGCACCTCATTACCTCATTTTCAACATCGCTATTCTTTTATTTTTCTTTTTTTAGAGACAGGGTCATGCTCTGTCATGCAGTAGAGCAAATCATAGTAACTCACTGCAACCTCAAATTCCTGGGCTCAAGCAATCCTCCTACTTCAGCCTCCTGAGTAGCTAGGACTAAAGGTGTGCACCACCACGTACAGCTAATTTTTTGAAATTTTTCTGTAGAGATGGGGTCTCACTATGTTGCTCAGGCTGGGCTCTTAACTCTTGGTCTCAGGTGATCCTCCCAATTCAGCCTCCCAACATTACTATTCTAACTTTAACTACCTGCCATCTATTCTAAACATTTACATACTTATTCCTACTTGACATATCTTTTTTCAGGTTATTTCAAGAGAAAAGAAAACAGGCCAAGCTTTGTGGCTCACACCTATAATCTTAACACTCTGGGAGGCTGAGGCAGGAGTTTGAGATCAGCCTGGGCAACATAGGGAAACCCCATCTCTACAAAAAATAAAAAATAAATAAAAAAATAAAAAAGCAAAGGTAGGGATTAGAAAGATACATGTGTCAGTATCAGTTTTCTTAAAAATATTATTCTTGCATGACAAATATACAGTATAACTTAGTGCATGGCTATAATTAAGTATCTTGTAGTTTTAAATCCACCAGTACATTTTCACCTTATTATAAGCCTTCCATGTTATAGGTTCTAAAATAGGAGTATTTTTTGATTTTCAAACTATATTTTTTTTTCAGGAACGACTAGTGAAAGGATTTTGTTCATTGACAATATTCCTGCATTTACCTTAAAAGAAGGAGGAACATGTTTTATCTGGAGGCAAGATGAGGCATTCCAGAATTTCTCCTCACAGGTGTGGTGCTGATTATTAATCCCATCTTTATGTGATAAGATTAGGGAATGATTACATTCAAGTCTAACAGGTTCACCACACATTCTAGACACAATGTCTTAAGCCACTCATTACTGTATTACGCAGTTATGGAAACATAAAAAGTAGATCGGTACTAAAAAGGCTGAATTTTTTTTTTTTTCCTGAGACAGAGTCTTGCTCTGTCGCCCAGGCTGGAGTGCAGTGGCACAATCTCGGCTCACTGCAATCTCCACCTCCCAGGATCAAGCGATTCTCATGCCTCAGCCTCCCGAGCAGCTGGGATTACAGGTACGCACCACTGTGAGTGGCTAATTTTTTTGTATTTTTAGTAGAGGCAGGGTTTCACCATGTTGGCCAGGCTGGTCTCGAACTCCTGACCTCAAGTGATCCACCCACCACAGCCTCCCAAAGTGCTGGGATTAGAGGCGTGAGCTACTGTGCCCAGCTAAGAGACTGAATTTTTAAAAATATGTGTAAGTTTTATTTACTGTCTAAGATTCATTCCTATTCCTAAGGTTGGGTAATAATATATATCACCTGAGCTATAAAGAATGCTGATTTCATTTCATTTCTATTTTCATTTTTTATGAATTTTGGAGGGAATAAAGCAGGTCAGTAATTTAGATCTATTATTAATGTATTATAAGAATAAACGTGTGTGTGTGACCTCTCCATATACCTACACACACAACTCCAAGAGGAATGGAATTTTTTTTCTCTATCATAATTTCCCTGTAGGGCTGCCATGGTTAGTTCTCAATTTCATGGAGATCAACAGGACCTAATCTAGTTGTAAACTTAAGATTTTAGCATTTCATATTTTTAAAACTTACATGTTTATATTGCCTTGAGGAAAGAGTAGACTCTAAATGTAATTTAATAAGTAAATGAGATTGAAACGTTTTAAGAAATGTTCCAATCTCGCCGGGCGCGGTGGCTCAAGCCTGTAATCCCAGCACTTTGGGAGGCCGAGACGGGCGGATCATGAGGTCAGGAGATCGAGACCATCCTGGCTAACACCGTGAAACCCCGTCTCTACTAAAAATACAAAAACTAGCCGGGCGAGGTGGCGGCGCCTGTGGTCCCAGCTCCTCGGGAGGCTGAGGCAGGAGAATGGCGTGAACCCGGGAGGCGAAGCTTGCAGTGAGCTGAGATCCAGCCACTGCACTGTAGTCCGGGCCACATAGCGAGACTCCGCCTCAAAAAAAAAAAAAAAAAAAAAAAAAGAAATGTTCCAATCTCAACATAACATAACCAAAGATACTAACTAGCACTTATTCTGTGCCCAGCACTGCAGTAAGCAGTTTATTATGTCCATGTCTCATATACGCCTCCCAATAACTCTGTGAGATAATGTCTCACAGAGTTAGTGTTCCCATTTCACTGACAAGGAAACAGAGACAGAACAAGGATAAGCCATCTACTGAAGGTCAAAAAGAGTCGTAATGTCAGGAGTTGAATCTAAAACTAACTGACCCCACAGACCATGATCTTAATCACAGCACATATTCTACCAACAATTCTTTCAGCTGATACAAAATGTACATCAAGGGAATGACCTTTTTAAAAAGGTCATAATAACTAGTGAAGCAATATGTCTGAATAATTTCCTTAATAATTCTCAATACTGTATTTACTATCAAAGTTAATCTTAACTAATAAAGAAGGCTGGCAAGAACATAGCAATATTCTGTCCTAATCACAGTTACTTATTTTTTAACCCTAAATTGATGCATAAGCTGAGGAAGACAGAATCCAATTTCAGTCTTATAAGACTACTTTGCACATAATTATATTTTTTGACATTGGAAAATAAGAGGGTTATTCTTTCAACTTTTCTAAATAATTTTATGGAGAAGGGACAAACATAACTTATCTTTAAATAAAACCTAAAAGTCCTAGCTAATATGCCTGAGCTAGTTCACAAAGGTTAGGCACAATTACTCATGAAATCATAGCAACTTCAAGTACAACTATTGTGCTTAAATGGTTATCAGTGACTTAAGAAATCTTAGGCAGCCAGAGGACCACTGACTGCATGGCCTGAGAGAGAGACAGTGTGCTTTTACTTAGAACATTTTACCATGATGTAATTTCTCTCAAACCCTTTCCCCCTCAGGGACCACATCCATTTTATCACCAAAATTTAGAGCAAGGGTGAGACTGCCAAAACATTATGTAAGTTTGTAAGATTAAACACTCTATATAGTAATAACTACCAAGCATTACTACTAAGCTACAATGAAATAAACTGAAAGGCATTATTTATGGCAGAAGTGTCTTACAGGAACTTACATAATCACTATACTTGTTTCCAGGAGGCCCAAAGACCAATCCATGACCACCAACTGTTACATTCTAACTCCCATATAGAAAGATTTTCAAAATAAGTCTTGCAACAGAGGACAAAAGCGAGCATCATACAAAGTTGCTGACTGTTTATGGAAGACGCACCAACTTCTAAAAATAATGAACAGGATGGGGGGCAAGGAATATAGATGAGCACATTTTAAGTAAGTACATTCCAAAAGAGGCATTAATGGAGAGTCACATAATTTCTACAGTATTTGTTTCTGGAAAGCATAGTCAATTATGTTTTAAAGACATGCCTAGGCCGGGCGCGGTGGCTCAAGCCTGTAATCCCAGCACTTTGGGAGGCCGAGGCGGGCGGATCACGAGGTCAGGAGATCGAGACCATCCTGGCTAACATGGTGAAACCCCGTCTCTACTAAAAAAATACAAAAAACTAGCCGGGCGAGGTGGCGGGCGCCTATAGTCCCAGCTACTGGGGAGGCTGAGGCAGGAGAATGGCGTAAACCCGGGAGGCGGAGCTTGCAGTGAGCTGAGATCTGGCCACTGCACTCCAGCCTGGGCGACAGAGCGAGACTCCGTCTCAAAAAAAAAAAAAAAAAAAAAAAAAAAAGACATGCCTAATATTGTCAATGTATATAACACCTAAAGTAAATTAAGGAAGGTCAGACTTGAGTATGGTTGGAAAGCTATCTAGTTCTCACATCTTTACAAAGGAATTAAGTAAGTTGGACTTTATTAGGCTAAAAGCTGAAAACAGAACTTCATGGACTGATACAAATCTTGTTTTTCACTTTCCTTGTGAAGTCGGTCTTCTTTAAATTTAATCAAAGTATAGAGATCACAAATCACATTTCTCAAAGTGACTCCTGTGAGTAAAATGTACTGTGACAGCAAGAAGGAAGAACTCTGTCATAAATGCTTTTCAGTACTCTAGACAGCACCCCATTCTACAGCTTCATTTATACTTCTTGGATAATATCCAATTGTTAAGACCAGTACCACCATCCCTGCCCTCTTTCTCCCCACTCCCCACTTTTTAAAGCACAGAACAATCAGAAAGAACCTATGTAGAGGCCGGGCGTGGTGGCTCACGCCTGTAATCTCAGCACTTTGGGAGGCTAAGGCGGGCAGATCACAAGGTCAGGAGATTGAGACCATCCTGGCTAACAAGGTGAAACCCTGTCTCTACTAAAAATACAAAAAAATTAGACAGGCGTGGTGGCAGGCGCCTGTAGTCCTAGCTACTCGGGAGGCTGAGGCAGGAGAATGGTGTGAACCCGGGAGGTGGAGCTTGCAGTGAGCTGAGATCATGCCACTTCACTCCAGCCTGGGTGACAGAGTGAGACTCTGTCTCAAAAAAAAATAAAATAAAAACAACAAAAAAGAAAGAACCTTTGTAGGAAAAACTCTTCTATATCTGTATCTATAGACTGGCATCTCTTACCACTATCAGTCCTATTCAAAGAAATTATCAAAAGGAAAAAAAAAAAATTATTCCATATTTAAACAGAGTGCTTACAACAATCACAGGGATTGACAATTTGTAAGCACAACCTTCTGCAACTCACCTAGTGATCCCTGGGACTTACTGCAGTCTATTCTCAACACAGGGGAAGAGTGATTCTTTAGAAATAAAAATCAGATCAGGGCATTCCTTTCCTCAAAAGGCTCCCTATTTTACTGAGAGTAAAACACAAAATTCCTTTCAATGGCAGAGAAAGCCCTACCTAATCCAGTACACTGCCCCCAATTATGTCTCTCATTATTTCATAGTCTACATCTCTCTCCCTTGCTCTTAGCTCCACATTGGCCTCCTTGCTCCAGTTCCAATATATCATGCAGTCTGCCTCAGGACCTTAGCACTGACTGCCTCTTCTGCCTGGAATGCTCTTTCCCTAGATATCCCCAGGTCTAATTACTCTGCTTCTTCACATTTTTGCTCAAAATTCATCTCAATAAGGCCTATCCTTACTCCATTTAAAATTCCATCTTCCCCCCATCCTTGTACTCCTAATTCCCCTTTCCTGTTCTACCTTTTCTTTTTAGTTATAGCATTATTGTCTGCTAACAGACTATGTAATTTCCTTTATTATATGCTCACTGTTGTTTATTGTTATCTACTTGTACAATGCTCATGGAGGGCAGAGTTATTTTTTGTTCCCTGTAGTATCTAAAGTACCAAGAACAGTGTCGGATAGATAGTAGGCACTCAATTACCACTGAACGACTCAGGACAACTCATACAGCACTACTAGTAAGACAAGACAAGGGCTCATTTTATTGAAATATGTGTGCCAAAGGTCTTATCTGTTAAGCAGACCAGACTGTTCTAATTTAGGGGTAAAAGAACCATTCAGCAGCCAAGTAGGCAGCTTAGTGGGCTTATTTCACAACAAATTATTCTCACTTGAAGCAAAGATTACTAAAAGATGCCCTCTACATTACCTGCATCAATGAAACTAGACTCAATATTTTAACATACAGTCTACATTACAGGATGAAAACAAAAAAGCTAGTCAAAGGAGAGAGCACTGAGCATGCTTTCAGACAACCAAATCCTCAACCAGTTATAAACAGTGACAGCGCAGTCATTCATTCATTCTGTCACTCCATCCATCAACAAATATGTATTTCTGGGCCCTGGGGATGCAGCAGTGGGAAAGGCATTTAGATGAAAGGAAGGCATATATGAATACATAATCATAATAAAAGGACATATGGTGCTGGAGAACACACAGGAGAGGGTCCCAGCGCAGACTTAGGAAGGAGTGAATTAGAGAGAGATTGCTGAAGGACTCAAACTCTAAGCTAGGCCTTGAAGCTTCTTTACCTTTTAAAACTAGCTAATCTGAGAAAAAAGTGGCATCTTACTGATCATGTCAAGCAAAAACTGAATGATATTTTCTTAAGAGATATGTAACTTATTTAGATTTCCAACGTGAGTTTGTAAAAACATCTACAAGGAGTTTCACCACCCACCATCTCCATTTCAGCAGACATCTCTGATAAAAAAAATAAATTGTAAACACAAATGTTAATAGTTAACTCATTAATCTTTTTCCTAGACCACTTCTCTTCCTGTGTTCACTAACTTGAGCACTTAGCCTAGTTTCAAGCAACTAGGCTAGGTATTTCTTTCAGCATTATTTCCAAAAATACCACGTTTAGTAGCTAAATTAGGAAATAACCTATAAGTCCAAGCAACCGGGCTAGGTATTTCTTTTGGCATTATTTCCAAAAAGATCATGTTTATTAGCTAAATTAGGAATAACCCTAAACATACACATATGCGCACACACACACCCAGAATTCATTAATGCACAATTTTCATCCAAGTACAAAAGAAGAATCAATAGTTACTTTCATTTAATACTCTCCATTCCATACAAATCTCTTTTCTGTATACTTTACATATTTCCTTCATTCTCCGTCTGGAATAAATTTCAGCTTCCACATCCTATCCCTGTTTGCTTCTTCAGACAGTTATTACTTTCTTTAGAGGCTTTTCTCCACTAAGCTTCTCTAATATTCTGAGTTCATGCAGCACCCTGTAAGTTGTCTAGACATTACAGATTTGACTCACCCCTTCAGTTATTTTAGGTAAGCATTTCTTAATAAGAAATGCCTCATTTCTTTAATAAGATCATAGCAATTGGAAAATGAGACAGGCCCTTAGTTTCAGCATCTTACATAGAACTTAACACAGTATTTACTCAATAAGGGGGAGCAGACTTTCAAATAATAATCATAGCCTTAGATCAGAAAAATGTGATGAGAAATAGGTTTAGAGCCAAAAGACCAGGGAGAGATGCAATTTTGTATGTGATATTATACAATTAAGTTCATCTCTCTCAACCTCAGTTCCCTCATCTGAAAATTAAGAGATAATATCATCTATTTCACAGGGTTGTTGTGTCAAATGAGATTATGTGAAAGCCCTTTGTACCCTACAAGATGTTACTGAAAAAAAGAAAGCTGGTGTTACAGAATTGCTCACCCACGTTTTGTCAGTTTCACTCACAAGCATAAGACTCTGTTTTTAAAGAAAGGACATAGTTGTAATGTTGGCAAGAAGTCAAACCAAAAGAAATGCAAGTCACATATTCACAACGAGAAGCATCATTACAAAAATTTTAGTTCCCAGAAAAGTCTTAAATCCATTTCAGATTTTCAACTAGTATGCTCATCCAAAATATTTCCTAATGTGTTAAGGATCCAGAAGAAAACTGCCTCTGGTAAAATGATATCTTTTTATCACACACTATGGAATGTGTTTGTGTGGGGAGGCAGGGGGAGAGAGTTGTAACTATGTCATCCCACATAAAAATAAAACCTTTCATCCTTTTTCCAATCCCATTTCCAGTTCCCAGTACCCTTTGATCTCTTCTCTAAAGCAACCACCTCAATGAGGCTTAGCTTATAAAGCCCCAAAGATCTAGTCCCTCCCCATTCCAGCTTCATCTTTTGCCATATACACCTCTACTCCCACCAAACACAAACACACACACACACACACACACACACACACACACACACACACACACACCTCTTCTGCCCTCAGCTCCCTCTCTTAGCCCTTTAGCCCTGGATGAACTTGCACTTTCCCCACCTTTCCAACTCTCCTTCATCCCTTAAGCCCTCTATGTATACGTCTTTTTTGCAGAGGCTTTCCTGAAGACACTCCATGTCTGGCTTAGGTGGCCATACTATGCAGTCCTTTAGCACTCTATGCCTGCCCTATAATGGCAATTCTTGTGTTCACCTGTTTAACAAACAATAGAGTGCATGTTACTGTTCTAAGTGCTAATGATTCAGCAATGACGAAAACAAACTCCATGCTCCAACAGAACTTACAAACAGAGGGAGAAGACAGACAATAACAAAATTTGCTAAGAACAAAGCAGGGTAAGGGGTAAACAGTGACAGCAGGGGTACTATTTCAGTTAGAGTGGTAACAAAAGTAGAACTTCTAATGAGAAGACCCTTGGGTAGAGTCCTGAAGGAAAGGAGACAGTCATGTAGGTATGTGGGGAAACAGTTTCATGGCAATAACAGAAACTGGTGCAAAGGTCTTATTGCAAATGTGGTTGTCTGTACTCAACCAAAGAACAAGAGGCCAGAGTGACTGGGGTGGAGACAGAGTGGAAAGAGGACTAGGTAAGGTTAGATTAGAGAGTACACAGGAGACCAACTCATGTAGGACATTTTAGATCTTACCATATGGTATTTTGTTTGATCGTTTACACTGTTCTTCTCTCCCGTTAAGAGCCTCAACTCTTATTTATTGCTGTATTCCTCAGAGACTATTACTGTGCCTAGCATAAGGTATTCAAATATTTACTGAACATCATCAGGTTAAAATGTAAATCTAGAAATTTCCTTTACCAATTCAGTGTTTTCAGCAACTTTTACATTGAAATAAAAAGCTAAACGTATTAGTTGAGCAATCATTGTCAGTAGGTGGAAGAAGTGATCTCTCCTCATTGGTTTTCACTAAAACAAGGGCTGCTGATTAGCCTTGTTGTAGGTCTTCTGCTCTACCACGGTAGAATCCAAAACCCCACTTCCATTTCCCTCTTGAAGAATGAAGCAGAGATAAGGAATTCAGTGTAAGAAAACTGGGATGGGAACTTGTAAAATAAAGGAAAAAGTATCAGAAGACTAATTTCCACTTATGACAATTCAGTTTCCATGAAATTTGAGGAAATAGTTCCCAGGAGGAATTAAAAAATTCTTCACTGCCTACTATGCTTGTGCAAAGAACCACTACAGTTAAGAAAAGGCGGGGGCATGGTGGCTTATATCTGTAATCCCAGCATTTTGGAAGACCAAGGTGGGAGGACTGGTTGAGTCAAGGAGTTCAAGAACAACCAAGGCAACATGTTTACAAAAAAATAAAAATAGCTGAGTCTAGTGGTGTGAGCCTGTAGACCCACCTACAAAAGGAACACACACACACACACACACACACACACACACACACAGAAAAGGCAATACTGTAATAATACTAAATTACAGCTTGCTCTGGTGTTAGGTTCAAATATTGGCTATTTAAGATTTTTGCATTTCTACTGGTAACATTTGCTGCATACACAGGAATATATATGCATGTAGTCGCTTGCCAAACATTACTATCAAGAAGCCAACAGAGAGGCCCAAATGATTTCCAATCATTTAAGAGATCTAGATGTACTGTATCTTTACAAAATGTTGCCATCTGTACAACCACATCCTATGGCGGTCAAGAGCAACTCAGTATATCCATCTTTTAGCACTACACATTTTCCAAAAATAATCTCCATCTGTTAGATTCAGTAACTGTATATTGTCCCTAATGTTCAAAATGCACTACCTATTGTTCCTTTCTCAAAGGTATAGTCTTCATTTGTAAGAATTAAAATTTAAAACATAGCAAAAATCTGAAGTAGTCATGTACCACAAAACAATGTTTCAGTCAACAGTGGACCACGTATATTACTCTGTCACCCAGGATGGAATGCAGTGGTGCAATCATAGTTCAATAAAACCGCCGCCTCTGGGCTTAAGTGATCCTCCCACCTCAGACTACCCAGTAGCTGGACTACAGGCATGCACCACCATGCTCGGTTAATTTTTTAAATTTTTTTGTAGAGAAGGGGTTTCCCTATGTTGCTCAGGCTGGTCTCCAGCTCTTGAGCTCAAGTGATGTGCCCACCTTGGCTTCCCAAAGTGCTGGGATTACAGGAGTGAGCCACTAAGCCTGGCCTATAGTACTGTATTTTTACTGTATGTTTTCTATGCTTAGTTATGTTTAGATACATAAATACATAGCATCTTGTTACAGTTACCTATGGCATCCAGTACAGTAACATGCTGTGCAGGTTTGTAGCGTAGGAGCAACAAGATAAACCATATAGACTAGGTGTGCAGATTATACCATCTAGGTTTGTGGAAGTACACTCCATGATGTCTGCACAATGACAAAATCACCTAATGACATATTCCTCAGAACACATCCCAGTCATTAACTGATGCATGGCTGTATATAAATTAAAAGTGCTAACCGAAACATAAAGGCACAAACACATGTACCACATGATTAAAAGTCAACTGTAGGCCAGGCGCGGTGGCTCACACCTATAATCCCAGCATTTTGGGAGGCTGAGGTGGGCAGATCACTTGAGGTCAAGAGTTCATGACCAGTCTGGCCATTACGGTGAAATTTCATCTCTACTAAAAATACAAAAATTAGCTAGGCGTGGTGGTGTGTACCTGTAATCCCAGCTACTTGTGAGGCTGAGGTAGGAGAATCACTTGAACCTGGGAGGCAGAGGTTGCAGCGAGCTAAGATTGTGCCACTGCACTCCAGCCTGGGTGACAGAGAGAGACTGCCTCAAAAAAAAAAAAAGAAAAGGAAAGAAAAGAAAAAAATCAACTGTAAATCTGAAAGTAACTAGAGATTTTGCTCATTAGCATTTAAAAATTTGTGTTCAAATTATAGCCTGCTCTAAACAGGCAGCTTGTAGAACCACTCTAGCCTAAATTATGTCTGGTTTGGCCAGAAGTGTAGGTTTTTGTTTACTTGTTTTGTTTGAATGTGAATTTGAATACTTTTAGGAGGTGCAGATGTATTTTGCCACAGACCCCACCACTCCCAATTGTGTAACACTGAACCTCATTTATGTTATTTGTGTGACCCCAAATAACTTTAGAAAATACTGAAACCGCCAGGAGTGGTGGCTCATGTCTGGAATCCCAGCACTTTGAGTGGCCTAAGAGGGCAATCACCTGAGCTCAGGAGTTCGAGACCAGCCTAGGCAACATAGCGAAACCCCATCTCTACCAAAAATACAAAAATTAGCTGGACATGGTGGCCAACGCCTATAGTCCCAGCTACTTGGGGTACTGAGATGGGAGGATTGCATGAGTCTGGGAGGCAGAAGTGGCAGTGAGTCGAGATCTCGCCACTGCACTCCAACCCGGGTGACAACAGGGCAAGACCCTGTCTCAAAAAAAAAAGAAAACACTGAAATAACTATTGTCCTGAACTACAGTGATTTTTTCCGTGATATGAACGTCACAAAAAAAGTAAACAATGGAATATTTTTCTAAGGGGAAACAAATTCATTCTATTTTCAGAGAATTTCTGTAATTTGAAACACCTCAGAGGTCAACGACCTCAATTCTCATCATTTTACAGGGAAATGACCGGGCCTACAATGGTAAAGTGACTTGTCCAAGGTCACATAGCCAATTGGTAGCTTGGATACAAAACTGCTTTGAATTTGTTTCCCGCAACCAGACACTTTCATCAAAAGGAAGGGTGACTGTTTCTGATTATTCTGAGCCTGTGCCAACACTCTGCTCAGTGTTCTGCACTCAGTAGTAGGTATTCAACAAGTAGTAATGAGATTTGCTTCCAAGAGGTAAACTCAATTATTGTTTATAAAGAACAGAATCCAGCTAGAGTTAAGTAGAAAAAACAGATTCCTGCTCATCAGCCATAGTATTTGTTGAATGAATTAATAAATGAATGAATGGTTGAATGAATGAATGAATGAATGAATGAATGAATGAATGAAACTTTAGTTCAAAGGTAGACTTGTAGTTGCTGGGTCCTTATACGGATAAAGGATCCAAACAAAGGCAAAACTATCAGTAACACTTAACCTTTTAAAAAGATACTGGTTTTAATTAAGCTCTTTTCACATAGGAAAAATACATTCTCAATACAGTTCCAGACTGTCCAATTAGGCCAAAGTACAGCATTTTGCACTTTGCACAAGTCAGCAAATCATCATTTCCTTTGTTATATAAATCCATCCTTAGTGGACCTAAAATTTTGAGATCTAACAGCTCAGATCTAACTCAGATGTTTTCCAAAGTCATTCACTAACACATGACTTCAGTATTTCTTCCACATTTAGCGTAACTATTTTTTAAAAAACCATCATTCTGCAACATTCCCTTTTCCAACTACAGCATACAGTCGGGCTCAACAAACTGTAATATACATGCCCTTGGGCAACATCCAGTAATCTCTGGAAGCCTCCATATTCTTGTACCAAGCAAGGCTGCGAGAAGAACAATTTTTCTTAGTTATTGGTTATTTTTTTCCTTTGTTTCTTAAATTTTCATTAGCAGGATCAAGGTTAATGTGGCCAAGGAGATCTTGTAGGTAGACCAAATTCTCCTCTCTCAACTTCCACTCTCAGCCATACACTGTTCCAACTAAATTCAAATGGTGGAGAAATGTTTTTGTCACCTTTCCTCCTTCCCTTTCCATTTCATCTTCTTTATTTCTTTCTCCCTTTCCTTAGACAGAACATACAAGTTCAAACAAATCCCCTTTGTGTTCTGTGGGAAAGGAGTAAATGGTGTTTGCGATCAGTCCAGGATAAGAATGGGAGAAACTGAAACCAGGATAAGGGTGAAGAGAAACTGGTTAGGTTCAGCACCGGAATCAATGAGGGAATGGAGGTTAAGGGGGAGAAGTCATGATCTTCAATTCTATTTTGGCTTTCGTAACAGTAACCCTTTCCATTTAGGAATGCCAAAATTTCAATGGGACCAAAAGTATAACTGCGTTTAAGGTTTTTTTCTCTTTTATGGTATAGTGTATCTGTGAACTGGGGGCAGGGAGAGCTGTGTCAACTCAGATACTAGAAAAGCTATTATAGTAGAGAGCTCACACATACATGGGAACAGTTGCTGGAATCTGTCTTATGCTCACCACTGTGCAACCTGGACATGTGAAGGCACTAATGACACATGTGGCAACCCCTGCCAATGGGGTCAGGAGCCAGTGGATTAATGATCCCTATCTGAGGCGCATTATGTATAGCTTCATAGATCTTGGCAGTTTTCAGCCCAGTTGTCCACAGTGGTGACCATATCAACATATCCTCATAGAAGCTTTCTCTCCTTCCCTGTTTCGTTTTCCCTAGCCCCCACTACTGGTTCCTGAGAATCCCAGGCTCCGCTTTCTAGGGGGATCCCAGGTTAAAACAACAGAGGTGGTTACAAAGCTGGGAGAAGCCTTTCTCAACATATAGAGTCTGCCCCTTATCCCAGTGTAGCAATCTAATACTTCAAGGATCAGTATGTAGTTCTAGTATCACCTCCCACATGCATGGGCGATAAAACAGGAGGGAGTTTATATGACTGGGGCTCCATTACATTTCTTGAAGAGCATTTAAAAAGCTGGGACCAGCCAGGCATGGTAGCATGTGCCTGCAGTCCCAGCTCCTCAGGAGGCTGAGGTGGGAGGAACATTACAGACATTACAGCCCAGGAGCTTGAGTTCAGCCTGGGCAATATCACAAGACCCCGTGTCTTTTAAAACAACAACAACAACAAAAACTAAACCTGGGATAAACACTTTGAAAAGAAAAAATCCATAGTCAAAACTCTCTACTCCTTTCCCCATGGAACTTTTGTAAGAATTCAAGACTGACTCTTCAATGGGGTACAATGTGCCTGAAATGATGCAAATACTAACACACCCCACCCATAACATATATCTTCTGGTATCCACCCCTACACCCAAAAAGAGTTGCATGACAGGAATAATTTTTTGAAGTCTGTATGTTGCTAAATGGTTCAGGAATAGAAATGGGCTACTAGTCTTCATTCTGTAGACCAGGAAGGCAAATGCAAAAGATTTACTCACACATCATTGAATTCCTCCAGAGACCTTGCAGGTGTAAAAACGTCCAACAGACCAATAACCTGTAAGAAAATATAAAAATTAAACAGTAAATAAATATTAAACTCAGTATAGTACCCATCAGGTCTTAATCTTCTTTTCTTTTTTTTTTTTTTTTTTAAGAGTCAGGGTCTAGGCCGGGAGCAGTGGCTCACGCCTGTAATCCCAGCACTTTGGGAGGCTGAGGCGGGTGAATCACCTGAAGTCAGGAGTTCAAGACCAGTCCGGCCAACATGATGAAACCCTGTCTCTACTAAAAATACAAACATTAGCCAGGCATGGTGGTGGGCGCCTGTAATCCCAGCTACTCAGGAGGCTGAGGCAGGAGAACTGCTTAAACCTGGGAGGCAGAGGTTGCAGTGAGCTGAGATTGTGTCACTGCACTCCACCCCGGGTGACAAAGCGAGACTCCGTCTCAAAAAAAAAAAAAAAAAAAGACTCAAGATCTCACTCTTGACATGCAAGCTAAAGTACAGTGACACCACCACAGTTCATGGTAGCTCAAGTAATCCTCCTGTCTCAGCTTCCCAAGTAGCTGGGACTATAAGCACATGCCACCACCATGCCTAGCTAATTTTTCTTTTTTTGTACAGATGTGTCTCACTAGATTGCCCAGGCTGGTCTGGAACTTTTGGCCTCAAGTGATCCTCCCACTTCAGCATCCCAAAGTGCTGGGATTACAGCAGTGAGCCACCATGGCCAGCCAGGACTCAATCATTTTAATAGGAACTAATTCAAAACCAGCTACCTCAGTTCCATAACATCACGTCACACCCTTAGTAACTCCAACTAATTTTCTACCCAAATTATGCTTTTGTTTTCTATTTGTTAACATCAATTCTCGTATTAACCCACTTTACCATTAAAAATCTTCATCTCTTTAGAATTTAATCATATGTAGTCAGTAGTTTACCAGAAGGCAAAAAGATTTAGGGTACCTGCGTTACGTATGTACTAATGGTCTAATGAATTAATCCAACAGGAAAAAAAGGTCACATGTCCATGGTTGTTACCATAATATTGTTTTTAAAAAATGTATTCCACGAAAAATTTCCATCTTAACTGTATAGCCTTCAAAACTGACATATTTATAGCCTCAAAATATTCTCAGTATATTCTTGGTATTATTCTCACAAAGTCTTAATGTATCGGGTATTTAAACCAGACAATTTAAAAATGAAAAAAAAAAAGTCTATCTTTACACAGGAATAAAGCAAAGAGCTACTTAATACTCAATCACCCAAGGTCTTTGAAAAGTTTTTCTGATCATGAATTCATCCACATACAGCACCTCCATCCCCCACCTCCCATTTATTTTCCTTAAAACCTAGGCCATGGCCGGGCGCGGTGGCTCAAGCCTGTAATCCCAGCACTTTGGGAGGCCGAGACGGGCGGATCACGAGGTCAGGAGATCGAGACCATCCTGGCTAACACGGTGAAACCCCATCTCTACTAAAAAAGACAAAAAACTAGCCGGGCGAGGTGGCGGGCGCCTGTAGTCCCAGCTACTGGGAGGCTGAGGCAGGAGAATGGCATAAACCCGGGAGGCGGAGCTTGCAGTGAGCTGAGAACCGGCCACTGCACTCCAGCCCGGGCGACAGAGCGAGACTCCGTCTCAAAAAAAAAAAAAAAAAAAAAAAAAAACCAGGCCATTCGTTTCTACACAGTTAGGCATTGACAAGACAAATAAGAAATATTATAATTCATTCGTAATACGCCCAGCCATATTTGAGCGTATCTGGATATGAAGCAAGACTGTGGCCTCACTAGCACACTGTTCTAACCTGCCAACTTAAACACAGAGCTCTAGAAGTAAGATATGTTAACACTCAAAACATTATCATGAAAAAGATCTTCTAATTAGGATGTTACTCCACTCATCCAAACATCAGGCTTTTTTTTTTTTTTTTTTTTTTTTTTGAGACACAGTTTTGCTCCTGTTGCCCAGGCTGGAGTACATGGCACAATCTCAGCCCACTGCAACCTCTGCCTCCCAGGTATAAGGGATTCTTCTGCCTCAGCCTCCCGAGTGCACCAATATGCCTGACTCCAAATATCAGACTTTTTAAAAGCAACTTCAGTTTTACAGTCTGAACCTGAAAAGGAGGTGGTGGGACACATACTTGGAATTTAAGAATAGGTTTCAAGTCCTTGAAAATTGTTCCAAAGGAAATAGAGTCACTTTCAGATCTCTACCCAGACAATAGTATACAAGAAAATCAAAATTACCCATAATTGTACCACCCATTATAACTATCATTAACATTTTGAGATATATTTCCTTTGATTTTCTGATGTACATAAATTAAATTGGGGTTATACCATGCACAGTTTTATATCCTGCCTTTTTACTTAATATTTAAACATTTGTATACAGCATATCTATCATTTGTGTATACCATAACTTAACCAATTTCCTATCTTCAGACATTTAAGGAATACTGCAAGAAAAATATATGTATTTTGCACATCTCATATTTTCTTCCAGGAAATAAATTTCAAGAAACAGAATTACAGAATCAAAGGACACCAATATATTTAAGGATCTTAATATTGCCAAATTGTCCTCCATAGAGGTAAGGCCAACTTACATGCCCCCACCAATAGAGTACCTGTGACCTCATTCATAATAGTGCTTTAAATTTAAGTCAAATCCATTTTCTTTTACCTTTTCCACCTAAACCATAATTGTTTCCCTTGAGTTTGGTACACTCCTGGCTTAAGACCTCTGGTCTTTTAATCATTCTCCCTTACACCCACTTCTACTTAAGGTAACTGAGGTCCAGAAGCTAACTTTATTCACCTGTTCCAATATTTTCTAATCAAAGATTCTTGTTATTTGAGATGCCCATCTCCTCAATATAATAGAAAAGTTGACAACTATTTACATTGTTTTACATTGTTTCCATTGTGATTGTGAAAATCATCCTATGGAAATTAAATCATTAGAGATCTGATTTACACAGCAAGAGTTACCTCAAAGACAAAAAAAAGTCAAAACTATTTTCAAATAAAAACTCCAATTTCAAACTGAAAACATAACAGACGTTTTGGAACCAAACAGCTATAAGTTTGAACCCCAGTATCAGTCTGTGATTTCTTGGATCCAAGAGCTTATAATTTCTTCATTCCAAAAACCTTGGCACTTGGAACGGAGCCTGGCATTCAGCAGGAGCTAAAATGAATGGCTGTTATGTAAATAATAATTGGCAAATACATTTGGTATCTTCTTTTGAGTCCCATTTTCCTCATATGAAAAACACGAGGACATCATTGCTTATTTTCACAGTCCTGACAGCAAGACTGAGCAGATAATGTATCTGACGGTGGCTAGGACAAAGGACTGACCCACTGTGGATCATCAAAATAAGTGGTGACCACAGCCCACACAGCTGAATAGAGAATTACAAAATACAATATACCTAAGCAAACTATCTGAAGCAGTTACTTCCATTAACAGAATTTGAGACATAAAGCTCAACTATTCAAATGATTAAAAAGCATGACTGCAAGAAGAAAAACAAAGTAACCTGAAAAAAAAACAGAGAAAAGCCAACTAGTAAATACCTTAGCAAATTTTAATTTCTAAAAAGGGCAAGATTTATAATATTTAATGTATTTAACATAAGCACACCAAAAATAACAATTTTGAGATTAAAACTACTCATGTTAAATCAAAGTACTTAAATTTTTGATGGGTTTTCACAAAATACCCCTCCCTCCATTAATCATATTTATGAAATATTAATCATAAGAAAAATACTGTAAAACAAAAAATTCTCAGCATTAAAACAGATCTGGAAAATATTTTAGGAATCTATTCATTTCTCATTTTTTTTTTTTTTAAATATAATAATAGAGACTGGGTTTTGCCATGTTGCCCAGGCTGGTCTCAAACTTCTGGGTTCAAGCAATCCACCCACCTTCGCCTCCCAAAGTGCCAGGATTACAGGCATGAGCCACTGCACCCGGCCATTTCTCATTTCTTAAATGGAAATTTCCTTCTAAATCAAGTCATATTTTAGTCTATTTCCTTAACTCCTTCTGCTGTTACATGACTTCAGTCACCTCAAAGTAATCCAGGAATAAAATTTTTAGAAAAGACATTTATAATACAAATAAGCAGCAAATATCTTTAATGATTATCCCATCATGGTCCAAAGCGTGGCAAATATAAGTCATATTTTTTATCAAATTAGCACACATCCAAAAAAAATACTTTAAAACTCAGTATCCAAAGACCATATTTAGCATATTTAACAACAGCACATCAAAACAATCTCTTGGTCTACAATGGTAAGGTTAAATCTAAGGTTCCCAAATAAAATTTACAAAAGAATTTCTTTGATCATTTTTAAATTCTAAAATGTACAGATCTCTGGAACCGTATGTGGGCCATTTCTGCAGTGTCTGCCCAGACAGCAAAACGATGCAGCTGGCAGGCTGCCTCCCTTTAATCTTTCCTTAGAACAGGTGTTAATGAGATCAAGATCAGAAGTTCAATCAGGAATGGTCCAACTAACTTTGTTCAGAGAGAAACTCTCACAGTCACAGAGGACATCCCCTAGCTTCAGTCACTCACCCAATAAATGTTTATTTATTATTCATGATCACTAACAGAAGAGACAACTCAAGATGAACTACCGATTGTGGGTCAGAGGCATTTTTGTGTAAAAGATCACATGTGCCCTCTGGCACCTGAAAATTGTATTTGTTACCAACACTTAAAATGTTCACAAGTTTTAAGCTCCTGTTGCTGCTGCCTATGGGAGGTTTGGCCGCTATAAAAATTGGATGGTGACCCAAAACAGTAATTTTTTAAAAAAGAAGAGGAAGGCAAACGAGACAAATTTCTCTGAAAACCCTCAATTAAACTTACTGGAAGTTTTGGTTCTTTATTGGGTAAAATTACTTTTACATTGTAAGCACCTAACAAATGTTTTTAAAATAGGCTAAAATGTAGGAATTTTTCTACATTGAGTCTTTTGGCTCCAAACATTTGCCAATGGAATACAGAACTATGAGACATTCAGCCATGTGTCTTATTTTGTTTAAATAACAAATCACTGATATCTAGGTGACCATCTACCGCTAGTAAGCAAGACACTTATAAAACAATGTATGGAAATTAAAATCCTATTTTTCTAATACCATGATCCCTAAACACTGGCTTAACATATTTAGGAAGAAAAGCAAAACAATCAAGTGTAGCACTGATAATCTCTTAAACTAGATGTTCTTAAATTAGCATAGCCACATCAATAGGATCCTAGGGGCTCCCAAAGGTGCTCTGGGGTTCCATAAATGTTTGGTTTGCATTTAATTTTCAAAATATCCTTTATACTTGCAAAGCTGTGACACTATTTCTGTCACATATAATAATGTGTAATGAAAAACAGCATACACACTCAAGTGTGTTAAAAATCAAATGCAAACACATCCCTTAAAGCTGCCAGGCCACCTTGATTTTATGCAGACCTAGGAATAAAGTTTCTGCTGCCAGCTTTTTCCGCATATCTCAACTTCCTGTAAACATGTCACTGATTAGGAAGGCTGCAGCTCCACACTGAACATTCTTAAAACTCAGGTTTGCACACAGCTACTTATGTAAAATTATATTCAGGAATAGAAGTTGTCTGTAGAAATAGGATTTCCTCAATACTATACAATCAAAATAAAATGTGAAAATAAAAAGCAGCTGTGATTATAATGGGCATCCATAATCCAATTACAAATTTAAGTCTTAATGTTCTCAATTTAGAAGAAATTTGCACTAATGAAACAAGCGTATGCTAATGAAGAATCACTTATTTGTGACTTTTTTCTCGCTATGAAGAAGTTAAATTACTAAAACAGTCTAAATAGTCAAATAATAAATTCACAGATTTTGAATTTTCTTCTACACAGTAACAAGCAGTACAGCCAAAGGACTTTGAAATCTCTATGGCCATTGCTTCCACGATGCTAGAAACTTCACAGTACCCTTTATACAGCAGTCACAGAAATTCATAACTTGATTTTGAAGTTCAGTAAAATGTCTTCAGTCAACTGTCTTTTTACTTTCAGTTAATATTCCGATTATATCCACTTATTTACCGTATTGGAATTTGTAAGCATCTTGGCAGAATAGCAATGTCCTCGAATTACCAAATTGGTAAAAAATAAAAAGTTATATTTAACTTAAACAATGCCTCTGACATATTTATTAAAATAACTGAATCTGGAAAAAAAGAAAAATTATTAACATATAAAATAATAGCCCACTTTGATAGGACTTTCAGTGAGCCTAAGGCACTCTTCCTCAGATTTTTCCACTTAAAAATATTAAGGCTATATTATGAGAATACGGGAGTCTGTGGCTATTTTGTGTTTTGATAGCCACAGACTCCCACATTCTCATAATATAGCCTTAGGAAAACCAGACAAAGAATACACAACCTTTTAATATTTTCTCCTAAAAGTTCTCGTGAATTTTGTGTTATATTTCATAATATATCCTTTTATTTAAAAAAAATTTTTTTTTTTTTTTTTTTTTGAGACGGAGTCTCGCTCTGTCGCCCAAGCTGGAGTGCAGTGGCCAGATCTCAGCTCACTGCAAGCTCCGCCTCCCGGGTTCACGCCATTCTCCTGCCTCAGCCTCCCGAGTAGCTGGGACTACAGGCGCCCGCCACCTCGCCTGGCTAGTTTTTTTTTGTCTTTTTTAGTAGAGACGGGGTTTCACCGTGTTAGCCAGGATGGTCTCGATCTCCTGACCTTGTGATCCGCCCGCCTCGGCCTCCCAAAGTGCTGGGATTACAGGCATGAGCCACCGCGCCCGGCCTATTTTAAAATTTTAAAGAGTTCCTTCCCCCTCTAAAAACCTTTGAGTAAAACTAGAACTCCAGGAAGATGCATCACTTTCATTCCAAGTCTTTGACCTGACATAACCAAGTGGCCACTAACACCCCAGGACAAGAAGCAGGGACCAACATTGGATGCACTCCAATGCATTTCCATCTGCAGTAATTAAAACATTTTCCCCAGCCTATTCAAGATCAAAATTTATTCTTCCTTGAATGAATTAACTTACATTTTCATGTTTCATATGTTTAAGTAACCGCAGTTCTCTGTAGGTTCTTTTGGCATGAATGATGGACTGAAATGGTCTGGAGAGCTTCTTCACTGCCACACGTAACCCTGTTTTTGTGTCAAAAGCAGCACTAAGGAGAAAAAAGGGAAAGAAACCCACCATTAAAAAAGCGTTCTAAACACCATTTTGGGGTATTTATACGGCTATTTCCAAATTAAAGGGTCTATAACAAAATACAAAAAAAAGCATAAAGATAAAAAGCAAAATGACCTATTATCCCACCATCCAAATAAAGCTTGTTATTATTTTTGGTGTTTTCTCCTTGTCTTTTCTATGTATCTAGATCAGGAGCCAGCAAATTTTTTTCTTTGAAGGGCCAGATAGTAATATTTTCAACTTTGCAAACCCTAAGACCTCTGTCACAACTACTCAACTCTGCTTGTAGGAGGAAAGCAGCCAGAAAATAAGTTTAAAAATGGGTGTGGCTGTGTTCTAATAAAATTTACAAAAACTGGCAGCTGCCCTGATCTAGATGAGCCAACAGATTAATAAACAGAGTTGAATTCTGTCTTCCCTGCCTAGGCCTCACTGTCGTCACCTTGCCACATATGCTGCCTGATTAGAGTCAAGGCCCAGGAAACCGTGTTTTCAGGACAATAAATTGCCACAAATATTTCTGGAGCACCTACAAAGTACTTGGCACCTTCAAGGAATGGAGGAAGAGCAAAAGAGAATAATAAAATAATTTCAAATAGTGATGAAAATACTATGACTAAATAAAAGGGTAATGGGATAAAGAGTGACAGAGAGCCAGGGAGTTATGCCACTTTAGCTAGGATGGCTGAGGAATCACATCTGACCTGAGAAGGAAACAATGTAATGATTAAATACCCTATATAAATATATAAGAAAAAGAGCTTCAAGCAGAAGAAATAATAATATTAATGTTTATTGAGTCTTTACCCACACATGCAAGAAATTATTCTAAGCCCTTTACATTAATTTGTCTCAATTCAGCTTTTGTAATTCCCCGAATCCCCTATGAAAAAATACTATTATCATTCCCCGACTTACAAATAAGCAACTGAAGCACAGAGAGGTTAAGTACCTTGATTATGCTCACAAAGCTTAAAAGTGGCAGAGCAGGGAGTCTGGATCCAGAGCTTATGCTACTGACCACTTGACTCTGCTATCTCTCAGAAGAGCAAGTGCAAACAAATGAAAAAAGAAACAGAGGTAGGAAAACTATGGCATGCTGGAGTGAGTGACAGAAAGACAGAAGGGCTGTGTGGGTGGAGCACAGGGTGCAAGGGGAGAGTGGGAAGGGATGATATAAGAGATGCAGGCAGTGGCTAGATCATGGAGGACATCTACAGCAAAAATGAGATGTGTATTTTAATTATTTTTAGAAATCATCGCCGGGCACGGTGGCTCACGCCTGTAATCCCAGCACCTTGGGAGGCCGAGGCGGGTGGATCACAAGGTCAGGAGTTCGAGACCAGTCTGACCAACATGGTAAAATCCCGTTTCTACTAAAAATACAAAATTAACCGGGCGCAGTGGTGGGTGCCTGTAATCCCAGCTACTCGGGAGGCTGAGGCAAGAAAATCGCTTGATCCCAAGAGGCAGAGGTTGCAGTGAGCTGAGATTGCGCCATTGCACTAGCCTGGCAACAAGAGTGAAACTCTGTCTCAAAAAAATATATAATAGTAATAACAGAAATTATCTGGGCCAGTTCCATTATGCCTCATCCTCCAGTTTCTCTCGGTCTCTAATATGTATTTAAGACTTTCTGGTCATCTACTATCACCAAACTCTCTGCCTGCCAAACTTGCTTTTACAACTCTGTACCTACTCCAGTTCTCTTCCTTTCACTCCCAAACTTTTATGCCATGCCCTCAATCTTCAAATCCCAAGTTGTGATAAACTCCTATAAATCTGCAACCTCTTTTCTGAACCTTCCCTCCATCTCTGTGAAACTAGGCCATTTCTAGAAGACACTGCCTCTCTTATAGCCCTGCCATTAGAAAGCATTCTCTAATAGCCCAGATACCTCCTGGCTAGCAGGTGGGTAGGAGTCTTCCTTGGCAGCCATTACCACTTCAGGACCATTACTTTCCATTTGTTCTATAAAATACCTCCTGCTCACAACCCTGATAAACCTATCCCTCTCTGCTGCTGGTATCCACTGACCTGAAATTTTCCATCATTCATTGAAAAGTTAGTGTCTATCCAGAAGATCTCTCTACACTCCCAACTTCTGTCATCACTCTTGGCAACTTCAACATCCAGGTGAATGGCACACCCAACATCCTGTTTCCTGATCTCTCTAGGAAACTCCACCACACCCAGTCATCTTCACAGTCACACTCTAGACCTTTATTCCTACCAAAAACTGCCCCACCTACAAAATTTTGAATGCCAGCAGCATTTGCTTTTCATCACAAACCTAGTTACTTCTAGTTTACTTGTACCCTGAATACAACAATTTGTTAACCTCGTCATTGCTTGTTTCTATCCTTCAGCCCTCTTCTGTCTTCATTTCCCTTCCTGTTCCATATTATAATCACTTCTCTCTCTCTCTCTCTCTCTCTCTCTCTCTCTCTCTCTCTCTCTCCCCCCTCTCCCCTCTCCCCTCTCCCCTCTCCCCCCTCTCTCTCTCTATCATGTACTCACCTGGATAAAGTCTAACCACTTAATTCTCCATGACTGAATCCAAGGAACTAACTGAGGTTGAACAAAAAAGACTGTAGAATCAGATTTTCATTCTTAGTTTCTGACCTTAATCTCAAAGAGGCTCTCAGTAAAGCCATTTTCTTCTAGTAAGTTCATTTTCCTACTCGAAAATGATCATTTGACATGTTCTCTCTCAAATCTCCAACTCACCTTCTTCCCTCAAGAGTTGCCCTTATCTTCACTGAGAAAACAGAAACCATCAAGAGGGGAGCTCCATTTGCTTATCCTCAAATCTATAAACCCATCGTCTCCAGCTTCCCTCTTGCTATAACTAAGAATATGCCCTTTCTTATCAAAATTCAAGACCACAATATATGCTTTGGAGCCACCCCCCTCATCTTCTCAAGGATTTCCCTTCTTCATTCCTCTTCTCCCTTGCATCATCAGTGTCTCCCTATCTACTGGACCATTCTCATCAGCAGAAAGGCACTCTACTTGTTTGCCACCTTCAACCAACAAACAAAAGACTTCCCTTGACAGTTCTCCATCACAGTTAAAATTCTCCAAAAAAATCACCTACACCAGAGGTTCCCAGATCAGCAGCATCAGTTTCACCTGGGAGTTTATAGGAAATGAAAATTCTCAGGTACCACTCCAGAGTTACGGAATGAGAAACTTTGAACTAGGTCTAATAATCTGTATTTTATCAAGCCCTCCACATTAGTCTGATACATATTACAGTTTGAGAACCACTAATCTATACTTTGCTACTCAAAGTGTGCTCCATTGCTCCATGGACCAGTAGCATTGGCATTATCTGGGAGCTCATTAGAAAATGCAGGATCTCTGCAGACAACAGGAAAGGAGAAAGGAAAAGGAAAATGAAAAGGAAAAGGAAAGGACAGGACATCTTGGGCCCTAAAATAGAATTTACATTTTGACAAGATTTCCAGGTGATTGATATACCTCTTAAGATGTGAGAAGCACACATCTACACAACTGACTCATTTCCATTCCATTCTTTCCTCAATCCATTCAACTTAAACTGCTCTTCTCAAGGTCACTAATGACCTCTGCTACCAAATCCACTTTTCTAAGATTAGTAATTGACATAGTCACCACTTTCTCTAAATACTGTCCATCCTGGAGTCTTTATCAACACTTCTATTGGTTTTCTATGACCCCTCTGGCAGCTCCATCTCTGTCTCCACTGCATGAGCTTCTTCTACTCAAACTCTCTATGTTGGAGTTCTTCAGGACATGGTACTGGCCCCTCTTCTCTCTCCCACATTCTCTTTCTAGATAATCTCATCTATGTCCATGACTTTAAATTAAATGCCATCCATATATTGAAAACTCCCAAATTTATGTCTCTCACTGAAATCTCTTCTCTGTGTCCTGACGTCTCCACGAGAAAGACACATAAGCACCTGAAACGCAGCAAGTACAAAACACCCAGAACTATTCTTCTCCATGTCTCTGTTATCTAGTAAATGGACTGTTCATCCAGTTGCTTGAGCTAGATATTTGATTGTCATCCTTGATTTCTCCCTTTCCTCAGTCCCCATTCAAATCTATTGCCAAGTCTCATGGTTTTCACCTCCAAAATACATCTCAAAGTCAACTGCTCTTCATTTCACCACTATCATATTAGTCCATGTCACCAGCCTGCCGGTCCTTCTAATATGCTCTCCAAATGCATCCAATACAGTCTTTTAAAAATACAAATTATGCCAGGCACAATGGCTCAAGCCTATAAACCTAGCACTTTGGGAGGCCAGGGTAGGAGGACTGTTTGAGCCCAGAAGTTTGAGATCAGCCTGAGCAACACAGCAAGACCCTGTATCTACAAAAAATAAAAAATTGGTTGAGTGCGGTGGCTCACGCCTGTAATCCCAGCACTTTGGGAGGCCAAGGCGGGTGGATCACTTGAGGTCAGGAGTTTGAGACCAGCTTGGCCAATATGGTGAAACCCATTTCTACTAAAAAAAATACAAAATTCAGTGGGGCGTGGGGGCACACACTTGTAACCCCAGCTACTTGGGAGGCTGAGGCGGGAGGATCGCTTGAACCCAGGAGGTGGAGGTTGCACTGAGCTGAGATTGCATCACTGCACTCAAGCCTGAGCAACAAAGTGAGACTCTGTCTCAAAAAAAAAATTATAAATAAATTAAAAATCACTCAGGCAGCCAGACGCAGTGGCTCACGCCTGTAATCCCAGCACTTTGGGAGGCCGTGGTTATGAGTTTGAGACCAGCCTGGCCAACATGTTTGTGAAACCCCGTCTCCACTGAAAATATACATTAAAAAAAATTAGCTGGGTGTGGTGGCAGGAGCCTGCAATCCCAGCTACTCAGGAGGCTGAGGCAGAAGAATTGCTTGAACCAGGGAGGCGGAGGTTGCAGTGAGCTGAGATCACGCCATTGCACTCCAGCCTGGGCAACAAGAGCGAAACTCCGTCTCAAAAAAAAAAAAAAAATTAGGCATGGGCCACCATGCCCAGCTACTTGGGAGGCTGAGGCAGGAGGACTGCTTGAGCCCAGGAGGGTTGAGGCTGCTATGTGCCATGATGGCACCACTGCACTCTAGCCTGGAAGATACAGTGCGACTGTCTCAAAACGAAAAATAAAAAATATCAATAAAAGTATAAATTAGATCACACCGCTCCCCTCCTTCAAACCATTCAAGAAATCTCCTTGGCATACAGAGTAAAACACAAATTTCTCATGATGGCCTACAAAGCCCAGGTGATCTGGCCACCACTGATTATTCTACCTGCTCCTGTGCTACTCTTTCCCTCTTTCTCAGCCACTGTGTTCTCCTAGCTCCTTTCAGTTCTTTTAACTATTCAGACAGGCTGCTCCTGGTTCCTAGGACTTTCTTCTCCTCCGCCCCCATCCCACTCCATAGCTAAATCCTTATCCTTCAAGTATTGGTTTAAATAGTCACCTGCTCAGGAACCTGTCAGGGACCTCTAAGAAGCAATTACTCTGTTACAACGCCCTCACTGACTCCTTCCTTATCCCATATAAAGGAGGGTGGTGGTTCTCTTCTTTCCCACTCCCACTGCTCCTACAGACCCATAAATTAGTACCTTCTTCTCTCTCAAAAGTAGCAAGTAAATGCATACTCATCTCTAAACCCAGTTCTCTAAACTAGCTCTGGTGAGACTGGAAAAATGGCCATTGCCCCTGTGGGACCCAACTTCTTCAACTTCCCACCTCAGAGTTTGCCTGCCACCTGCAAGTTGAGCACTTTCTTCTCTCCTCCACTGGTAAGTCTGCTGGGGAGCAAGGAACAGCAGCAGTTTTCTAGCTGATCTGACTGATTAAGTGTGCAAGTTCAATTAACTGGGGAAGAAAGAAGCCCACTTAAGTTGCCTGTCCAAGCCACTCTGCATGCCAGCTTTACTAATAAAGTAAATATTTTTATCTCTATTTGACTCCTGAATCTATTCAGCAAAAGGCAGGCTAGAATTAATCAGTACCCTACAGACCCTAACAATCACAATTTATTATTACATGTTTATAATACTCCAACAGAGTGATTAAATAAGAGCCAAGACTTTGGAATTAGACTATCTGGATTTTAATTCCAGTTCTGTCACTTAATAGCTATATAATCTTGAGGATGTTAATTAAATTTTTTCATGAAATGAGAATTATGTTTATATTTCATCTGTAGGATATTTGTTAGAATTAAATGTGATAACTTTTATAGTGGGTTTGGCAAGGAGCTTGGTCCATGGCAAAGCTGGAATACTCCTCTCAATCACATTTGTAAAAGTAGAGCTACAAGTAAAACCTTGTTTTCATGAACAGTATTATAAAATGAAATTATCTTTATGATAAATAGGTTCTCCAAACTAAAATTCAGGACATACTGTTTAACAAGTTTTTTCCCCAATTGTGAATTTACATGAAGCCTTCCAAAGTTATCAAATTAATTCACATCTTATAAAACCATTGGTATAGTAAAAAATAGCTGAAAGAAACATAAACATTGGAAGCAGTTATTACAATATTAGGATGTCATTGTCACTCATCTACTGCTGTGAATCCAGTACATAACACACAAGGATAATCATTAAATAAACTTCAATGTTTTGTTACACATTCATACTTGCCTCCCCTTGTGTCACACACACATAGAAAATCTGGGTTACTAGATTCTTCATATATCCTAATAAAATTGTTTAACTTCTAAACTTATTGATGTATACCTTCCTTTATTCACAATGGATTTAAAGCAGACTGGAATTATATATATAAAACCTGACAAAATGCTAAGAGATTAAGGGAAAATAAGAAAGTCTGGACAGGTGAGGTTAGCATATATCATGAGGTCCTTTCTTTCTTTTGAGATGGAGTCTTGCTCTGTCACCCAGGCTGGAGTGCAGTGGCATGATCTCGGCTCATTGCAAATTCCGACTCCCCGGTTCACGCCATTCTCCTGCCTCAGCCTCCCCAGCAGCTGGGACTACAGGCGCCCGCTACCACACCCGGTTAATTTTTTTGTATTTTTAGTGGAGATGGGGTTTCACCATGTTAGCCAGGATGGTCTCAATCTCCTGACCTCATGATTCGCCTGCCTCAGCCTCCCAAAGTGCTGGGATTACAGGCATGAGCCCGCAAGTTCCAAATGAAAATAGAATGATAAGATATTTCTTGCTAGGTGCGGTGGCTCACACCTGTAATCCTAGCACTTTGGAAGTCTGAGGCAGGAAGACAGCTTGAGCTCAGGAGTTCAAGACCAGCCTGGGCAACTTCATGAGGTAGTGAGACCTCGTGTTTAAAAAAAAAAGAAAAAAACATTAGGCAGGCATGGCGGCACACACCTGTAGTCTCAGCTACTTTGGGTGGCTGAAGTAGGAAGATCGCTTGAACTCAGGAGTTCAAGGCTTCAGTGAGCCATTGATTGTGTAACTGCACTTCTGCCTGGGTGACAGAGCAAAACCCTGTCCCCCAACCCAGAAAAAAAAAAAAAAAAAAAAAGATATTTCTTCATTGTACCTTTAAAAGCTGATTGGTTATGATCTCAAGGAACTAAGAAATCTAGCTGAGGAGTCAAAATGAACAGAGGGACACATAAATACACTTACCAGACTTTTACAAAGCAATACAATTATTTCCTCTAATCCATTCTTTACACTCCAGCAAGACCAATTTAAAACAATTTTACTCAACAGTTCACAACTCAAGAAACTCCAACAGCTCTCTACTACCTAAAGAACCATTTGTAGACTTTTTAGAAAAGTAACTGCCTAAATCCCACTCCAGATCTCATTCTTAATTTCTGGAGGTATGTTTAAAAGTTCCACAAGTGAGTCTGAAGCACAACAAGAATGAGAACCACAACTGGGTTCACCCTACCTGAGATGTTCCTCCTGTCAGGACAGTCCTTTTCATATCCATTCTCTTGGTTTATGTTTTCTCTTGTCTGAAAATGTTTCCTTTTCTTCTCTCCAAATATCCATCTTTTTAAATAATCTTCAAATCCTTCCTCCTCCATGAAACCATACTGACCACTATAACTCACAATGTCTCCACTTCTCTGTACACATCAATACCTTCATACATATATACACAATTTATTAATATTTTAGGTCTATTTCTTTTACACATTGGTGGGCATTTAACACTGTCTGATGGACGACTGGCAAATTTCCTTCACTACAGTAAATCTAACACGTAAGCATCAATATTTATACCCACATATTTCAAACTTTCAAAATACGTTGCATTAATACCTAGAGTTATTGAAAACTTCAGGTAAACTGGTTCATTCCTGATTGGAATTTTTATAACTACTGTCAATCATCAGTGCTAATGATGATATCCACTTCACCTATCTAAACTGAATGAACCATTCAAGTTTGTAACATCAATCCCATTCCAAGAGAAGTTAGTGCTACATCTCTGGTATCTTCAACAAGTGTGTAGGAAAGTAATCCAGGGAAAGCATGAAACATTACATCTCAATAGATTGAGAATCCAAAGGGTCAGACATTCTTGAGAATAGGTTTGAAAGTACAAATTTGGAAGTATAGTATATGAACAAGACCATTGTTGAGACTATGAGATAATGAATTCAAAAAGCATATGCACAGAAAGAGAAAAGAAAATTTAAGAATGGATCATGGAGCAGAAAGAAAAGAGGCAGGAAAAACTGACCAATGGATGAAATAGGAGAATTAGAGAAACACATGGAAAAATCTGAATACCAGAGTACTTTAAGGGGGTGTTAAAAAAAAAAAAAAAAGAGCACATTAAATGTTAAGATGTATACATTATGACACTAAAGTTAGTTACCGCCTCACAGCCTTAAAGTAATTAAAGCAGTAGCAATGATAATTCAGGAAAATGCATTGTATCTTCTAAGGTACCAGAATATATAATGTGCCCAAATAACATTCTAAATCACGGAAGGCTGATCTTCCTGAGTTCCTGCTACCTCAGAGCCGTAAGATCTTCAAAATTTCAATCTGTTATTACCTAATATTTTTAAAACTAAGCAATCCTTCCCAGATGCAAGAGCCTTCAAAAACGTACAGAAAATTAATTCACAATGGGTCACAATGGACTAGCTCTCTTTGTGGACTTCTAAACAGCATTTCATTTCTAGGAGTTTGAAAATGCTAAATACTGAAAGACAAGAGAGGAAGGACACAGAATACCAGAAGAGACACTACGGCAAATGCTGCCTACCTACCAACTGGGACTTCATGCTAACTTCCTTTCCAGAAAAAATTCAAAACACCCGAAGCTGGGGCCATGACAATGACAAAACACAACTGTTCATGAAAATTGGGTCTCCCTCACTAATAGTTGTTTCTCAAACGTGCCAGTGATACACCTGGCCTCTTGCAAACATGCTTGTGCAAGTTCTCCCATCCATTAAGCTTATCGGGTTATAACTAGGACCTGGACCATTAGAAATGCTGCTACTCTCCTAGAAATAATAAAAATCATGTTTAGAGAGGCCCAATTTATAATGCAAAAAGCATAGCATTTCTATCTTTTTGCAGGTGGAAGGTTCATATTATCCCATCTAGTTTTTATTCAGAACCAACCAATCCAAATATATAGGGTTATACAAGTGATTCTCAACTAAAGGTGATTTTGCCCTCCCTACCCCTCAAGAGATATGTGGCAATGTCTAGATGTTTTTGGTTGTCACAACTGGGAACTGCTATTAGTATATAGTGAGTAGGAGACAGGGACACTGCTAAACATATTACAATGCACAAGTCCGTACCCCACAACAAAACATTATCCCACCTAAAATGTCAATAGGTTGAATTACTCTGGGTTATACAGGTTGAGTATCCCTAACTTGAAATCCAAAACCTAAAATGCTTCAAAATCCAAAACTTTTTGGGCATCAACATGATGCTCAAGAGAAATATGCATTGGAGCATTTCAGATTTTGGATATTTTGAAAAAAGATGCTCAACTGGGAAGTATAATACAAATATTCCAAAATCCAAAATCCAAAACATTTGTGATCCCAAGCATTTTGGATAAGGAACACTGAACCTGTACTATATTTGGGAATGCAAAAACAGCTTAACAGGTGTTCATAGTACTTACTGTCTGTTCTCTTAATTTGCTAACTTTTTTCTGTTTGCTCTAGCATCAGTATCATTTAATATTGAGATTGCTCATTTCACAACAGATCATTCAAAGCATAAGGCACTCAGAACACTAAACTAGGAATCAGAAAATGAGGCAAGCCAAACTTAATGTCAAATGAGGGAATGACATAAGAAGTATATCAGTATAAGAAGCCAGTATCAACATTTCACTTCAACTTAATACTATGCTCATTAGGGCATAATAGTTTATTACACTGAATGAGGAAGACAACTAATATTTTCACCAACATTTGGTAGCCTGGAGAAGAAAACATAAATAGAAACTATTTATTTAAAAGCCTAAGTTCCAGAAGGTTCATGCCAGCTAAAGCCCTAAATAAAAGATTTGACAGGAGAGAAAAAAAGAAATAGCTATTGGAGATATTAAAAATAAAGCAATTATTTCTGAGAATCAAGTTATACCTACTACAGGGATGAGGAAATACAAGAAAGATGAGTTAAATATACACTTGCATAAGCCAGACATCTCAACCGTGTGTCAGACAAAAGTAAGGGTATGATTAGGGCCACATGTTGTAGGTGAGAAGACTGTCACAGCCAGAGACATTACCCCAAGTGCAAGTATAGGGATGGGTTAAGGAACTAAAGGACTCTTACCCTCACAGTCCCTTTTTCCTCCTAAAACATCCTCCCTGAGCCCTTGGCAGATGAAAAGATGTTGTTTTGACTTCTTGTGAACACATGCTGATGTCATCATTTCTACATCTGAATCATCAGATGGAAAGGCTTATCTGACACAGATTTCCAATATATACCTTTGCATAAAATTACCTTAGATGTAAAAAGTGACCAGTATGTCAGTCTTAATCCATTTTGTGTTGCTATAATAGAGTATCACAGATTGGGTAATTTATAAAGAAAATAAACTTATTTCTCACAGTCCATGAGGTGGGGAAGTCCAGTATCAAGGTGCTGGCATCTAGTTAGGGCCTTCTTGCTGTGTAATCCAGTAGTGGAAGGCAAGAGGGTGACAGAAGACAAGAGACGGTGAGAGAGAGCAAGAGGGGACTGAACCTGCTTTAATAACAAAGCCACTCTAGTGATAACTAACTCACTTCCTTGATCATGACATTAATCCAGTCAGGAGGGTAGAGCCCTCATGACCCGATCACTTCTTAGGCCCCACTCCCCAACACTGTTGCATTGGGGATTAACTTTCTAACATATGAACTTTGGGGAATACATTCAAACCACAGCAGTCACTCAATTTGAGACATAGAAAAATCTAAAAAGATCTTAAGAGAAGAATTAGCAATACAAAGGTAGATTTCAAATGTCAACTTAAGCAGGAAGAATGCAGAAAATAAAAGCTACAAAGGACTCCTAAAGCCATCTCTGAGGAAACATAAATATGTCTCCTCTGGACTGATACTTTTTTTTTTTTTTTGAGACTAAGTCTTGCTCTGTCACCCAGGCAGGAGCGCGGGGGTGCAATCTGGACTCACTGCAACCTCCGCCTCCCGGGTTCAAGCGATTCTCATGCCTCAGTCTCCCAAATAGCTGGGATTACAGGCACACACCACCACGCCCAGCTAATTTTTGCAGAGACGGGTTTCACCATGTTGGCCAGGCTGGTCTCCAACTCCTGACCTCAAGTGATCCGCCTACCTCGGCCTCCCAGAGTGCTGGGATTACAGGCGTGAACCACTACACCCAGCCTGGACTGATATTTTCGAAAGCAGGTACCCTTCTTCTGTTTTAAATATCTGTAAACAAAACACCTAGTATAGTGCACTGGAAATACTAAATTAACGAACTTATGAAAACAAAGGACAAGGCTGGTGTGCTTTTTTTTTCTTCACATGCTCACATGTTGTGTGGTGTCTACATTTTAAGCCATAAGCTTGAAAATGCAATCAATACATACTTTTGAGTAGAATGACAGTAAGGCACACATACTCACACACACACCTTCCTTCATATCACGGGCACAGTGACAATCATGAAGGTCTAAGAGAAGTAAGTTTTGAGGAAAATAAGGAATTTGTAAGCACACATTCAAGTAACAGGAGCCAACATGTTCAGGGTCTAATGTTACTCAGACAGCAGGTCTAGACAAAATAAACATTTGTTCTATTACCTTTCTGTTATGTTGCCATGGGAATCTATGTTTGCAGGAAAACTTATTTTCTGCAACTTGATGATAGAGCAGTAAAAGAGGGAGAGCTCTGATGAAAAGAGGAGGGGGGCTTACATCTGTAAAGGCAGGGAGGACAATAAACAATATGTGTTTTTATAGGGTCACATGTCTGTAGAATCTTTCAATCTATATGATGTATTCAAGTTTAACAGAGAAGTCCTTGGGACCTCAAAGCCAAGATATTAATGACAGATAACAATGGTCCAATCTCTACTAAAAGTATTATAATGGGGAAAAGGCAGAGGAATGTAAGTCAGAAAAAGGGTCAAATAAAATCAAATAAATAAGATCTTAAATGTTTAACTGCTGAAAGAAGGTAAAATGACTTTTAAAACATGATCCAAAAGTAAGAAAAACCCTAAAAGGTAAAGAAGTTAAAAAACAATCTGCCAGCAGACTCATCTTCCTTTTCCAGCTAAACTCAAGAGCTAATCTCTGCTCCCTTCCTTTTGGCAACAAAAACCTGAAAAAAGTAAAGGAAGCCCATGTTATTTAAAGAGCTGGACTGGAATACCCTAAATTTCTAGGGCCCAACAAAAATACTGGCTCTGGCACTCTGGGACTGCTGGAATGAGAGTTGTGAGCATGGCTCAGGGCTCTGCACCAATTCATCCAACTCCACCATTCTATCCTATTCACAGTAGTCATTTAGGGTAGAATGGGTAAGGAACCGAAATGAAACACCTGGGACCCTAGAGCACAGTGATCTGTCAAAACATGACTTAGGTCATGTCCTTCCTCGGGTCATAACCCTCCAAGGCTTCCCCTCTCACTCAAAGGAAAAGTCACAGTCTTTATAAAGGCAAATAAGACCCTACATGATCCCTAAACATCTGCCACCCATCCCTCACTCCACTTTTCTCCCTATATTTGGCCCCTCGTTCATTTAGCTCCAGCTGTACTGGTCTCTTAGCTATTTCCTGGAACACAGGGCCCTTAACTCAGGGGTTTTGCACACTTGCTAATCCTCAGCCTAGAATGTTCTTACATCCTCACCCATGTCCAACCAGTGTCCTATATCACCTTCTTCAGGATTTTGCTCAATTGTTACTTTATCAATGATGCTTACCCTGTTCACCTTGCTTAAAAGTGCAACAGGCATCCTAGCACTCACTCTCCTTCCCTTGTTGCATTTTCTCCACAGCACTTACCTGACACACTATAAATTTTACTTGTTTATTATCTACTTCCACTGCCATCTCCATTAGAATATAGCTTCCCTTTTTTTTTTTTTTTCTTTCTGGAGACAGGGGCTCACTCTGTCACCCAGGCTGGAGTACACTGGCAGGATCACAGCTCACTAGTCTCAACTTCTCAGGCTCAAGCAGTCCTTCCACCTCAGCCTCCCAAGTAGCTGGAACTACAGGAGTGTGCCACCAAGCTTGCCTAATTTTTTATTTTTATTTTTTAGTAGAGGAGTCTCCCCATTTTGCCCAGGCTGCTGGTTTCTAACTACTGGGCTCAAGGAAACCTCCTACCTTGGCCTCCCAAAGTGCAGGGATTACAGGCGTGAGCCACTCACTGTACCTGGCCAAAATATAGCTTCTTAAGGCAGAAATTTTTGTCTCTGTTATTCATATTTCATCTCCAGCACTTACAGCAAACCATACATGGTAGACACTCAAGGTGTAATGAGTCCTGTCCTCAAGGAGATTACCATGAACCTATGTCCCTTCCCCTTTCTCTCTACAATCTTGTAACCTGTAACACTCTTTGTAACTTTGTAACACAGAGTTCAGAAAATGGCACTAAAATATATCCATTTGCCCAAGGCCAAAACTTGGAAATCCTAGACTCTTCACTCTGGTATACTTCTTTCCCCACTACATTCAGCCTTGGAGCCAAGCATGCCCAAAACCCAGTATCTTGTTAAGTGCAGAATTTACAAACCACCACTTCTTCTTCCCTAGAATAAATTATTAATAGACTTGAACACTGCACAAGAAAACTGGTTAATTTTGTAAATCCTTAACACATACATACAAGTGTACCTCAGAGATATCATGAGTTCAGTTCCAGAAAACCACAACAAAGTATCACAAAAAAATGAGTAACACGAATTTTTTGGTTTCCCAATGCATATACAAGTTATATTTACATGATACTGTACTCAATATATTAAGTATGCACTAGCAGTATGTCAAAAAATATATATATATATACACACACACACACACATATACACATACCTTAATTTAAAAATATTTTATTGCCTAGGCACGATGGCTCATACGTATTAATTCCAGCGCTTCGGGAGGCTGAGGCAGGAGGATCGCTTGAGGTCAAGGGTTTGAGACCAGCCTAACCAATACGGTGAAACCCCATCTCCATTAAAAATACAAAGATTAGCTGGGCGTGGTGGCACACACCTGTAACCCCAGCTACTCAGGAGGCTAAGGTGGGAGAATTGCTTGAACCTGGGAGGTGGAGGGTGCAGTGAGCCAAGATTATGCCACTGCCCTCCAGCCTGGGCGACAGAGCGAGACTCTGTCTCGAAAAAATATATGAATGAATGAATAAATAAATAAATAAAACACTTTTTTGCTAAAAAATGCTAAGGGTCACCTGGGCCTTCAGCAAGTCATTATCTTCTTGCTGGTGGAGGGTCTTGTCTCGGTGTTGATGGCTGCTGACTGATCAAGGTGATAATTGCTGAAGGTTGGAATGACTATGGCAATTTCTAAAAATAAGACAACAGTGAAGCTTGCTGCATTGATTTACTCTTCCTTTGGTGACAGATTTCTCTGTAGCCTGCAATGGTGTTTGATAGCAATTTACCCACAGTAGAACTATTTTCAAAATGGGAGTCGATCCTCTCAAACCTCGCTGCTGCTTTATCAACTAAGTTTATGTAATATTCTAAACCCTTTGTTGTCATTTCAACAATGTTCATAAGCATCTTCACCCACGGGAGATTCCACCTCAAGAAACTACTTGCTTTATTCATTCCTGAGAAGCAATGTCTCATCTATGGAAGTTTTTATTTTTTATTTTTTATTTTTTTTTTGAGATGTATCTTGCTCTATCACCCAGCCTGGAGTGCAGCGACACAATCCTGGTTGCCACTTGGTTGCAGTGGCTCACTGCAACCTCCACTTTCTGAGTTCAAGCAATTCTCCTGCCTCAGCCTCCCAAGCAGCTGGGACTACAGGTACACGCCACAACATCAAAAAATACAAAAAACAAATTTTTGTATTTTTTGTAGAGGCAGAGTTTCGCCATGTTGGCCAGGCTGGTCTCAAACTCCTGAGGCTCAGATGATCTGCCTGCCTCAGCCTCCCAAAGTGCTGGAATTACAGATGTTAGCCACCGCCCCCAGCCACCTTGCACTATAAAGTTATGCTATGGAGACAGGTTCTTTCCTTAAACCTATGAACCACCCTCCGCTAGCTTCAAACTTATCTTTTGCAGCTTTCTCACCTGTCTCAAACTTCATACAATTAAAGAGAGTTAGGGCTTTGCTCTAGATTAGGCTTTGGCTTAAGGGCATGTTGTGGTTGGTCTGATCTTTTATCCAGACCACTAAAACTTTCTCCATCTCAGCAACAAGGCTGTTTTGCTTTCTAATCATTCATTTGTTTACGGGAATATAACTTTTAATTTCCTTCAAAAACTTCATTTGCATTCACAAATTGTCTGTTTGGTACAAGAAGCCTAGCTTTCAGCTTATCTCAGTTTTCGACATGCCTTCCTCACTGTTTAATCATTTCTAGCTTTTGATTTAAAGTAAGAGACATGCAACCATTCCTTTCACTTGAACACTTAGAAACCACTGTAGTGTTATTAATTGGCCTAATTCCAATATTATTGTGTCTCAGGGAATAAGGAGGCCTTAAGAGATGGAGAGAGGGAACAGCTGGTTGGCAGAGCAGTCAGAACACACACAATGTTTATCAATTAAGTCTGCCTATGGGCATGGCTCCAGATACCTCAAAACAATTAGTAACATCAAAGATCAGTGATCTCAGATCCCCGTAACATTTAATAAGAAGAAGAAAGTTTGAAATATTGCGAGAATTGCCGGGCACGGTGGCTCACACCTGTAATCCCAGCATTTGGGGAGGCCGAGGCAGGCAGATCACAAAGTCAGGAGTTCGAAACCCACCTGACCAACATGGTGAAACCCCATCTCTACTAAAAATACAAAAATTAGCTGGGCATGGTGGCACATGCCTATAGTCCCAGCTACTCGGGACACTAAGGCAGGAAAATCACTTGAAACTGGAAGGCGGAGGTTGCAGTGAGCCGAGATCACGCCACGGCACGCCAGCCTGGGCGACAGAGCAAAACTCCGTCTCAAAAAAAAAAAGAAAGAAAGAAAAGAAATATTGCGAGAATTACCGAAGTGTGACATGGAGACGAAGTGAGCACATGCTGTTGGTAAAATGATGCCAACAGACTTGCTTACCACAGGGTTGTCACAAACTTTCAATTTGTAAAAAAAAGCCATTATCTGTGACGCATAAGACGAATTGTGCCTGTACTTAATTTATGGGAGCACTGTGAAAGACAAACAACTCCAAATACTGATGTTTCTTTTACAAAAAACATTTCCAAGTTTAAAGAAGTTTTTGGTTATTTTTCTGATGAAATAGGTGCATGACTTCCATAGCAGCCATGAGAAGAAATTCTTAAGCTCTAAGTCAGGGGTGCCCCCTTTATAATGAGATTTTTCTGAGCACTGCAGTAATTATACCTCTTAGATAAGAACAAATCAGTTTTACAACAAATTTTACTGCAAAAAGCAAAAAGCTAATGTATTTTCAAAGGGCTGGAGAGGCAGTTATTTCTATTTATATCCTATACGTACATAACACAAACATGTACGGACAGTCCCAACTTTACATAAATGTACACTAAAGAATTTCAAACCAATAGGATTCATAAATTCAGGAATTAACTATTTGCACTGCCTAATAATTCCTTCAGAAAAAAATTTAATCTGGGCAATGAGTGCATTTTTGGTTTATCAGTTCTGAGAAAGAGACATGACTTTAATGGGTTAAATTAAGTCATTTCCCCTCACATAAACTGGGCAATGACACTGGTGGGACTGCTTTCCTACACTCAAGTTCTATTTCGAGTGACTCAGCAATCCCTTTTTCATAATAGGAGGCGAACTGCTTAAGAGAAGGTGCCACCACACAACCTCAGCAGCCCACGTCTACAGTAAAGGAGACTACTAAAAGTAGCACTGACAAGTATGCCATTCTTTTAATGAATGAGTCCATCTATAAAATGGGGTTAATAAATATCAGCCTCCATGGAGCTAGTGAGAACTGATTGATAACGCTTTGAATGAAAACACTTTATAAACTGCAAAAATCCCTAAAAATGTCATTTAAGGCCGTGCGCGGTGGCTCAAGCCTGTAATCCCAGCACTTTGGGAGGCCGAGACGGGCGGATCACAAGGTCAGGAGGTCGAGACCATCCTGGCTAACACAGTGAAACCCCGTCTCCACTTAAAAAATACAAAAAATTAGCCGGGCGAGATGGCGGGCGCCTGTAGTCCCAGCTACTCGGGAGGCTGAGGCAGGAGAATGGCGTGGACCCGGGAGGCGGAGCTTGCAGTGAGCTGAGATCCGGCCACTGCACTCCAGCCTGGGCGACAGAACGAGACTCCGTCTCCAAAAAAAAAAAAAAAAAAAAAAAAAAATGTCATTTAATTCTAAAGTGAGGGTGATCTACTCCAGTGAATTCTTCCATCTTTGAATCCTAGGCCCTAGGGGCTCAGCAATATCTGTACTCTTGCCCATGAAAGGCAAAGTCAACACAGATCATCTCTGAGACTGGGCTAGAAAGAAATCAAAAGCAGAGTACTCCTTAGTATCAAGAAATCAAACTGCCAGAATTGAAAACCTGGAGATCCCAGATAAGCTTATTTTAAAGAAGAACCGGCCGGGCGCGGTGGCTCAAGCCTGTAATCCCAGCACTTTGGGAGGCCGAGACGGGCGGATCACGAGGTCAGGAGATCGAGACCATCCTGGCTAACACGGTGAAACCCCGTCTCTACTAAAAAATACAAAAAACCAGCCGGGCGACGAGGCGGGCGCCTGTAGTCCCAGCTACTCGGGAGGCTGAGACAGGAGAATGGCGTCAACCCGGGAGGCGGAGCTTGCAGTGAGCTGAGATCCGGCCACTGCACTCCAGCCTGGGCGGCAGAGCAAGACTCCGGCTCAAAAAAAAAAAATAAAATAAAAAATAAAGAAGAACCAGTGGAGGCCAGATGCAGTGGCTTACTCCTGTAATCCCAGGACTTTGAGAGGCCAAGGTGGGCGGAGCACGTGGTCAGGAGTTCGAGACTAGACTGACGGTAAAATCCGTCTCTACTGAAAATACAAAAATCAGCCAGGCGTGGTGGCGCGCACTTGTAATCCCAGCTGCTCAGGAGGCTGAGGCAGGAGAATTGCTTGAACCCAGGAGGCAGAGGTTGCCGTGAGCCGAGATCATGCCACTGCACTCCAGCCTGGGCGGAAAAAAAAAAACAAACAGTAGAAAAATGGGATTTGATAAATAAAATGACTTTACAGTCAGCTTCAAATGAACTCTTTCTTAAAATAATCTTTATACATCAATAATACAAATGTTTGCCATTAATTATGTTTAAAGATTTCTTATTGACTAGCACTGGTAACATACAGGCAACTACCTTACTTTTGGTTACAAAGAAAAGAATGGAAAGCTACTATCACTACTAGAAAAGTAAAAGACACACCCTTCTCACTGGTCAGGAGTCAAGAAAGTCACCCTTGTATACTTAATGATGCATTTTTATTTCTTTGCACCCTGGCTCATTCTAAAAAAAGTAAAAATAAAAAATAATAAAAAAAGATTTAAAATGGTGAATGGCCACTAATAGTTTTTAAAAAGTTAGCTTCATTTATTTTTATTATACTAGAATAATCTTGTTCCACAAAGCACTTAGGAAGTTGTATTTTATTTCTTAGCAAGTTTTGCTATCCTTTTACCAAAGGTTTTGTTATATACTTTCTATGCTGAAGATACAGTGCACAGCACAATGCTAGAACATAGCAAGCAATCCACAAAATGTAGTTATTAAACCCACTAGACTATAAGCTCCAGTTGAGAATGGATTGTCTTGTTTCTGTCTTGTTTAGCACTCTACTTCCAGAACCTAGCTATCTGGCCCATAGTAGGTATTCAATAAACACTGTTGAATAAACAGTTGAATATGATCTAAGAGTAATTCTCAACCGTCACCTCCTATTTTATGGTTACCAGTGCCCCACCTCCTCTAATCAACAGCAAAGGCCTGGAAAAAACGGTACCCCAGAGGAAAGGCACTTAAGTTCCTGTTTGTATTTCCTTAAACTCACCACAAAGATTCTACCCTTCTGTCCCAAAACCCCAAAATCAATGCTTTGCAACAATGTATTCTTAAACAATTTTGCTTCATTTCCCCTCACAGACAATGCATAAAGTTCCTTAAAACTGCAAGACCTAGTCTAGTTCCCTTTACCCTTTAAAGGAAAGGCATATACGTAAAACCTTATTTTGATTCATAGTTGGTTATCACACAGGCTGCTACTTGTTTTTTTACCAAGTATAAATTAAAATAATATAGGCTTAAAATAATTTGTAAATGTTACACATCAAAGTATACCACACTTCAGAGCAATAAAATTAGGAAACTGACAAATATTTCAATGAATGAATTTTATTCATTGAAATATTCTATTCATTTATTTTCATTCTTGAAAATAAAATTCAGGGACTGGGTGTAGTGGCTCATCCCTATAATCCCAGCACTTTGGGAGGCCAACATGGGAGAAATGCTTGAGGCCAGGAGTTTGAGACCAGCCCGGGCAACACAGTAAAACCCTATCTCTACAAAATAAATAAATAAATATTAATAAAATAAAAATCGGAGATTTTTTTGGAAGTAGACTTCAGGTCCAGTTCAAGAAGTCACACAAAAAATGCTGTGTCGTTACTTTATAGTTGTAACCCCTATCTGACCTAAAACAGTAGTATCACCAACCTGATTGCCTAATCTTTCTTATCAGACTTGAGTCCAAATTCCCTAAATTATTTGGATTCAAATGGACTGTTATTCCCTAAAATCAAATCTGCTCTCAAAAAAATGAAGATGGATGGCCAGACACAGTGGCTCACCCCTGTAATCTCAGCACTTTGGGAGGCCAAGGTAAGCAGATCACCTGAAGTAAGGAGTTAGAGACCAGCCCAGTCAACGTGGTGAAACCCTGTCTGTATTAAAAAATACAAAAATTAAACGGGCATGGTGTTGCGCACTTGTAATTCCACCTACTTGGGAGCCTGAGGCAGGAGAATCGCTTGAATCCAAGAGATGGAGGTTACAGTGAACAGAGATGGTGCCATTGCACTCCAACCTGGGCAACAGAGTAAGACTCTGTCTCAAAATAAAAAAAGAAGAAGAAGAAGAGTATCATAGGCTCCAAAGTGGATTCTAAAAGAAGTTCCAAAAAATATTTTCTGCCACACATAAAAAGGTACTCATTGAAAGAACAACTTCAGGCCGGGCACAGCGGCTCAGGCCTGTAATCCCAGCACTTTAGGAGGCCAAGGAGGGCAGATCACACGAGGTCAGGAGTCTAAGACCAGCCTGCCCAACATGGAGAACCCCGTCTCTACTAAAAATACAAAAATTAGCTGGGTATGGTAGAGGGCACCTGTAGTCCCAGCTACTTGGGAGGCTGAGGCAGGAGAATCGCTTGAACCCAGGAGGTGGAAGTTGCAGTGAGCCAAGATGGCACCACTGCACTCAAGCCCCGGCAACAGAGTGAGACTTCGTCTCAAAGAAAAGAACAACTTCAAATAACTACACTGAATCTCTGATTAAGATAACACTTAATTGTAAATCTAAATTCTGGTATTTTCATTCCAATATTAGTTATAATTGTTTATTGTCAACTGTCAAATAATTTCAGTTTCAGTTGTATTTTCCTTCACCAATATGCTGTAGGTTACATCTTAAATCCCTTTAGTAGAAAGACTACTAAATAAACAAGCAAATAAAAAAACTCTGCCCCCCTGGAAAGACACAAGACACTTAACAGTGCTTGTCTTTGAGAAAGACAGTAGAGTGGCTGGAGAACAAAGAAGAAAGGAGACTTTTCACTGAATACCTTTTTTTTTTTTTTTTTTTTTTTTTTGAGACGGAGTCTCACTGTCACCCAGGCTGGAGTGCAGTGCCGCGATCTCGGCTCACTGCAACCTCCGCCTTCCAGGTTCACACCATTCTCCTGCCTCAGCCTCCCGAGTAGCTGGGACTACAGGCGCCCGCCACCACACCAGGCTAATTTTTTTGTATTTTTAGTAGAGACGGGGTTTCACTGTGTTAGCCAGGATGGTCTCGATCTCCTGACCTCCTGATCCACCCGCCTCGGCCTCCCAAAGTGCTGGGATTACAGGCTTGAGCCACAGCACCCGGCCCACTGAATACCTTTTTAAAACTTTCAAATTTTATACAATGTCAATGTATTACCTATTTTTAAAAATCTGTTCAATAAAAGTACTTTTAAGTGTCAGATACTGCTGGCTTTTTTTTTTTTTTTTTTTTTTTTTGATACGGAGTCTCGCTCTGTCGCCCAGGCTGGAGTGCAGTGGCGCGATCTCGGCTCACTGCAAGCTCCGCCTCCCGGGTTCAAGTCATTCTCCTGCCTCAGCCTCCTGAGTAGCTGCGACTACAGGCGCCCGCCACCTCGCCCGGCTAGTTTTTCGTATTTTTTAGTAGAGACAGGGTTTCACCGTGTTAACCAGGATGGTCTCGATCTCCTGACCTCGTGATCTGCCCGTCTCAGCCTCCCAAAGTGCTGGGATTACAGGCTTGAGCCACCGCGCCCGGCCTCTGCTGGCTTTTATACCACAGAAAAATATACCACTAAAGAAATGTGGAGTTAATTTTAATGGTACTTCACTGTAAATCTGGATCTCCTGTTCCAGTGCAGAGCTAGTCACCAACAGTACCGAACCTTTGCAAGCAATTCAATTGGAGTTCACCCAAACCCTCTATAGTTGAGTTATTCTGCTGTATCACTCCATTAAAATTTAAATAGCATTGAAAACAAAAACGTGATACTACAGAAATGAATGTGTCAATTCAAGAATGAAAAAATGGAAGTATATTAATGAGCTATAAAATATTAAAACAATGATCCAAATACATCTTTGAAAATTAGCAAATCAACTAGATATACACAATATGTATATACTGAATGTATATACATATATTAACATGTATATATCGAATGTAAAATGCTGCAAATCAACTACACACACACACACACACTCTGAATGTAAAATCCTGCAAATTCCTTTAAAATGTAAACTGCCATGCTGTAAAAATGGGAGAAAGATGTCACTCACGGTGCCATCTGCAACATAAGCAGCTTGAACTAGAAAATGCAATATGATCTGTTGCTGGACACAATTGCACAATCTCAATTACCCAGAAGATTCTACCAAACAGGAAATTCATGATGTGACTTTGGGAAACACAGAAATCATATTTAAAGATTAACACATCCAAAAGCCTGGAATTTGTTCCAAAACAAAAAACGATTTTACAGGCCCTTTTCAAATGACGCATACAATACGAATTACTAAAACACAGAAAAAGCTAACAGTTAAATCTGATATTTAGTTTCAGATCCGTAGCTTTTAAATTATAGAAAATCTAAAATACAGGGTATAAAACCTTCCAGGTTAGAGAGCAGTTAGTGAAATATTTCAGGTCTGGAAATTACATGGTATCGACTTAATTTAAAACACACTCACAGTGTAAATTAAAGCTAAAAAGTATCTCTTCCCTTCCTTTTCTATGTGGTTCCATATCCTTACGAAAACCATCGTGTACCTCAGGCCATAAATGCAGATAACTAGATAAATCCCTGCAAACTCTCAAAGGGACTTTTAAAACACAGTATTCGCAGGAATTATCTCAAAAAATATTTACAATACCTCCTAGCACTGTTAATAATTTTTTGATCTTGAGGGCGCCTTACAGATCCAAATGAAAAAACTGTTTTGTCGAACAATACTTAAATGAGCAGTGGTATGTGACTAATCAGTGAGACTGCCAGTTTCTCAAGCTGCAGTGTTCTTGCAGGCACTACCACCGCCGCCCCTCCACAGAAAGGAAATACGCTTTCAACCGAATCGGAAACACACCACTCAAGCTGGCACAGTGCTCACCGAGATAAAGTCGGTATTTTAAGCTCTATGGATCGCTGCTAATTCAACTGCGAATTCAAAAAGAACACTTCTCAAGATGGGATTTCGACAGAGGTTTGGGGGAAAAAAAAAAAAAAAGGCCCGGAGAGAGCTCCCTTCCTGGTCAGTTTTGTTCAGATGACCGCAGTCTTCGGGTTGGGCTCTGCCCTTCTGCTTCTCCCGGCAGCTCCCCGAGCTTGTCTGCTCAGAGGACAGGGTCCGGCGCCACAGCGTGGGCACATCGCGGGAGAGGGTCCTTCTGCTCCAGGTCGGGAGGGAGACCCCCAAGGAAGCAGCCCCTCCCCCGGTGCCTGCCGCCGAGCAGCAACCTTCCGAGAGGCGAAGGCGCAGGGTGCTAGCCAGAACCGAGCTCCAGCACCACCACCTACCTCTCGCAGCGGACTTGAGCGCTGCACACGGTGGACCACAATACCCGCGTGAGTGCAGGGCGAGGGGTGCAGGAGGTGCAGAACAGGCAGAGCTCGAAGGGGCAGCAATGCCCTCCCCCGAGGAAAATTCCTGCCACTTGACGCAACGCAGAGCAGTGGTGCAGGCCTGGCTCTCGGGCGCGAGGGGCCACCCTGCCCACAGCGGCCCCAGGCCCGGCGACACTCACCACACAGAGCCATAGGCGCCGGAGCCCACTGGAGACAGGTTCTGGTAACGCTCGGGCACCTCCCAGATTGTCTTGTTCAGCTCCTGCCGGTAGAACGTGGGCCTCTCCTGAGACATTTTCCAGCGGCAGTCGCCGGGCAAGAAGGTGGCCCTATGGGGCCCCCGCCTGCCCCCGCACCCTCTCCCCGGCCCTTTGCTGCCCGCCCAGCCGGGCGGGGACCTTGCGCTGGTCGCCCGCGCAGGTGCGGCTGTCGCGACCCCGCAGACTCCCGCGCGCGCGGCTGCTGTCAGCCGCCGCGGCTGGATGCGCCCCTGCGACTGAGGCAAGCCCCGCTAAGGGCAGGGACGCGCTCCGGCGCTCAAGGCTGCGCCCGCCGCGATCTCCCTGCACCTTCGTCCCTACAAGGCCGACTCCGAGCTGCGTCGCAGTACTCCCGCTCCAGCTGCTGCGCCCGCTGAGGCTCCAGTGGTCGCGGTTCCACAGCCAGCAAACAGGAGCCTCCCGCAGTACTCTCGCGAGAACAGCTCCCGGGACTCTCCGAGAGCCGAGATTTTACCCAATATGGAACCTCTTCGTGGGCGGGGCTTCGTGAGAGGAGAGGATGGGAGGAGCAGTTCTCGCGAGAAGAGAGCAACAACTGGAGACCAAAGGCAGAAACTCCCAGGGACTGTCTCCTTAAGGGCGCGAAGGCGGACCAGGGAGGGAAGAGATAAGCGGGCAGCATACGCCGCGCGCGCCCCACCGTGGCCGGCGGCTCAAATACCTGGCTCTGTGGTAGAAAACGACAGTGACAAATAGCGTGTCGGGGAGAGTCAAAAGATCTTTAACCGCGAGTAGTTACCAGCAGCGGAGCACCTGCTCAGCTGAACCCCCAAATTCCAAAAATCACTTGCATGAAAAAGAGACAGGTGGCCGGGCGCGGTGGCTCACGCCTGTAATCCCAGCCCTGGGAGGCTGAGGCGGGCGGATCACCTGAGGTCGGGAGTTCGAGACCAGTCTGACCAAAATGGAGAAACCCCGTCTCTGCTAAAAATGCAAAATTAGCCGGGCGTGGTGGCGCGCACCTGGAGTCCCAGCTACTCGGGAGGCAGAGGCAGGAGAATCGCTTGAACCAGGGAGGCGGAGGTTGTGGTAAGCCGAGATCGCGCCATTGCACTCCAGCCTGGGCAACAGGAGCGAAAGTCCGTCTCAAAATTTAAAAAAAAAAAAAAAGCGAGACACAGGTTCTGGCCAGAAGGCTGTTGCATTCCCATCTGCTCAAGGACATATGGGTTACTCTACATGTGGGTTACTCTTCGAGACGCTGACGAAATATGTCCCAAAGGCAAATGTTAACCCTACATCAAAGCTGAGGCTTTCCAGGGGCTGGACGCGGTGGCTCACGCCTGTTATCCCAGCACTTTGGGAGGCCGAGGGGGTCGGATCACGAGGTCAAGAGATAGAGAACATCCCGGCCAACATGGTGAAACCCCGTCTCTACTAAAAAATACAAACATTAGCTGGGCATGGTGGCTTGAGCCTGTAGTTCCAGCTTCTTGGGAGACTGAGGCAGGAGAATTGCTTGAATCCGGGAGGCGGAGGTTGCAGTGAGCTAAAATCGCGCCACTGCACTCCAGCCTGGCGTCAGAGGGAGACTCCGTCTCAAAAAAAAAAGCTGAGGCTTTCCATTCAAACTCTCCTAATAGTTCTTAAACTTACATGCAGAAAAATCACCCTGGGAGTTTAAGATGCAAGTTCACAGGACTCACAGGGAGTCTAATTGGGTAGGTCAGAGGAAGGCATCAAGAGCATGTTTTTTTTTTGTTTTGTTTTGTTTTTTTGTTTTTTTTTTTGTTTTGTTTTGTTTTTTTTTTTTGAGACGGAGTCTCCCTCTGTCGCCCAGGCTGGGGTGCAGTGGCCGGATCTCAGCTCACTACAAGCACCGCCTCCCGGGTTCACGCCATTCTCTGCTTCAGCCTCCCAAGTAGCTGGGACTACAGGCGCCCGCCACCTCGCCTGGCTAGTTTTTTGAATTTTTTAGTAGAGACGGGGTTTCACCGCGTTAGCCAGGATGGTCTCGATCTCCTGACCTCGTGATCCGCCCGTCTCGGCCTCCCAAAGTGCTGGGATTACAGGCTTGAGCCACCGCGCCCGGCCAAGAGCATGTATTTTCATAATACATCTTAGGTAATTCTGATTCAGGAAAGTCTCTGATCAATCTCCCTTTGAGAAGCATTTAAAAAACCATTACACTGAAGATTTGAAACTGACTCCTATCCTGAAGAGCCATCAGTGAAGAGGATTTTAAGCATTCAACTCACACCTCTTCGAGGAGGGAGAATAGGGCAGAAGTCTCATCCAATTTAGGCAAGTCAACTGACCTTTCCCGAACCTTAGTTCCAGCTTCTAGGAGAGAATTCCTGCCCTGCATTCCCGACTAACAGAGTCATTTGTAAAAACTAAACAAGATAAATGTGAATGGGCAAGGCATTATAACCCCATGCCTACATCCATTATCAACCTACGCCTATGCTAAAGCTTGTTACAATGAGCAGAAGAATCAGATCCTGCATCATTGTCTTAGTTTCTTGTATTAGAAATAACTAGGTCCAAGCCAGGACGTTTCTCAACATTTCCCGGGATTATTCTATTTTGTGTCATACACCCTTGGAGGGCTCAGACTTTGCCTATCTTGTCCCAACATCTAGCACAATATCTAGAACATAAAACATGTCCCATAAGTATTTGTTGAAAAAATTGTGAACAATGACCATGATTTCAATTTAAGAAGTGGTACAGGATTCTCAGTCCTCCTCAAGGAAAGCAATATAAAACCAAAAAACAGAGTCATGGGTGATTCATGGAAAGCTGTTTTGCATTCAATGTAGCTTAGCTGGAATTCTCTTATCTACAAAAACATGATGCTTGAGAATGTTCCAAACTAGGGAGGCTAGGAAGCTTTCTAAGAAGTAATGGAGGGTGAAGGGGAAGTAAGAGCAAAAACATGATTGTGAAGAAATGAGGGATGGGGTTGAGGGGATCGAGGGAATGAGGGAATGGTTACAAGGGGTGAGGAGGAAGCTTGGAAGTAGGAATCCTCAGAAATGCACATTTTTATCCTACAAATTGGGATGATGAGGTGAGGGTGAATGGAAGGGTAAAGATAAAGTAAGCAGTATATTCATACACGCATTCAACCAATGTGTATTAAATGCCTACTAGGTGCCAAGCACTTGTAGTTAAAAAGTGTTTAAAAACTACAGTTGCTGCCTGCGTGGAGCTTACAGTCAATGGGAGGGCAATCATTCAACACAAATTCATTGAACACATCCTATGTCCACCACACTGTTTTAGGCACTGATAATAAAACAGTTAATGAAAGGGATAAAAATCGCTGCCCTCATAGGGCTAAGATGATTTACAAAAAGGAATACACAAAGTGCATAATAAGGTAGACATCAACACAGTCATCAAACAAACAAGTGTAAAACTGTAACTGGGCCAAGCAGGAATACAAGGTGGAGTGAGAGACAGCGATAGGGACAGGGATAGGGTGGGAGGAGGGTAAAGGGAGTGAGTGCAGACGGCATGTCTGCATCCAGAGCCGGCGATCTGGGCAGGAAGGTGTCATCCAATGGGGAGAACTAGGCCTGTGGGGCAGCGAGCCTATGGTTGGAGACCTGGGTAACCCTCCTAACCTCCATTTCCTTTTACCGCTTCTGACCTGAGGAAGGCTAAGTCTTCCGGAGACGATAGTGAATTACCGTCTGTGCAGTACACATGTGCATTGCTGTATGTTCAGGGCACGAGGCCTGGCACCAAATAGGCCCTCGATCAAGAACAGTAAAACCTCGGAGAGAGTAGGAGCTTCGGTACCCAGGTTTACCAAGTACCAAGGGGCTCCCACGACTCAGGTATGAGGAGGACGACCTAGGTACCCCTTTCCCGGCTCCCTAGCCCAGCTGCTCATGCTCCCCTTCCTCGTCCCCTCCCCCACTCTCATCTTCTGCCCGCCCGGAACGTCCGCGGGCTAGGCCACAACGGCTAGGGAACCGCCGGTATCCGCGTCCGCAGCGCCGCCAGCCAGGCGGGAGCCGTGTGGGATCCCAGCGCCCGCACTCCCGCCCCCGCCAAGGAGCCAGGTGAGCCGCTGCCGGGAGACGCCCGGGCGCCGGGGGCTGCAGGCGGTGAGCGGCGAGGCCACAGCGGGTCCCATCGCGCGGGCTGCGTCTGTCACCGGCAGGTACCCAGGTATGCCGCAGAGCTAGGCACGCCGCAGGCGCTCAGTCAGTATCTGTGGAATGAATTAATGACGGTCGTCCCTGGGAGCTTATCTCTCAGGTATTGTCTCTACTTTCAAAGGCCGTGTGGATGGCAATGACAAGAGACAGTGTGCGCGTTTTGCAAGCTGCATCCTTTCAAATTCTCCTGTCTATATTGTCAAAAGCCCCAGAACTGATGTGCTACCTGCACCCCACCGCCTATCCCATCCATTTCCTCCCGAGGCCTGACTTCCCGGCCGTTTCTCCTCCTTTCAGACCTCACTGCTTTTGTTCATTTTATTCCCTGTGACTGAATCCCCACCCCCACCTCCTTGCCCCTTTCTTTTCATGTCAAATGCCATTGATGTGTCAGGGGCCCCCGTGAAGCCTTCTCCAGCAACCCCACCCCAATAATGAGCATCTCTCCAACACACCGTGTTACAGTCTCCACATTGCACGGAAAGTGGTTGTCCCTTGTGTCCAATGGTCATCCACTTAAGGAACTGTCATCTTATTAGTCATCCCCAGCCGCTATTCAAAGTGACTAAAGGATCTAAAGGCCAGGCTCTTTGCTTATACTTTTTCTGTATTCCCAATACATTCTCCATAAAAACCTAAGTAGTAAAGGGTTGTTTCTGATGGAATTACAAATGCTTATTTTGAAATTTTGGAAGTGAATTTCGCCTTTCCATGATTATAGAAAACATAAGAAAGTTCAGGGGGAAGATATTCCTGCAACTAAACTAGCTTTCAAGGTTTCATATCATTTGGGTCAATAGCCATAAAATTTGATTGTATTTAAACTTTTTATTCCTGACTTTTTTTTTTTTTTTTTTTTTTTTTTTGAGACAGAGTCTCGCTCTGTCTCCCAGGCTGGAATGCAGTGGTTCCATCTTGACTCACTGCAACCTCTGCCTCCCAGGTTCAAGCAATTCTCTGCCTCAGCCTCCTGAGCGGCCAGGACTACAGGCATGCCACCACACCCAGTTAATTTTTGTATTTTTAGTAGAGAGTGGGTTTCGCCATGTTGGCAAGGCTGGTCTCGAACTCCTGACCTCAGTTGATCCAACCGCCTCAGCCTTCCAAAGTACTGGGATTACAGGCATGAGCCAGTAAGCCATGCCTGGCCTATTTTTTACTCTTAAAACACTCTGAACACAGATAATGTAAATAATGATAAATGGAATGGATGGACAGATGGATGGATGGATGGATGGATGGATGGATGGATGGATGGATGGATGGATGGATAAGGGTACTATGGAGGGTGAAAGAGCTAGGCCAAAAGTGCTTGTATTTTAACAGGGCCCCCAAACTTAGCACTGAAAGGCTCATGAAAGATAATCCACTATATTTATAGTGGTACTCATACTTTAATTTTTATCAGAATCACCTGGACAGCTTCTTTGCTTTTTTTTTTTCTACCTAGCAAGACCTACTGAATCAGAAACTCTGGGGGCCCAGCAGTCTGGACAGCTTCTTAAAACAGACTGACCCCCCGAGTTTCTGATTCAGTAGGTCTTGCTAAGTGGGGCCTACTCGACAGTAGGAGTTTCTGGTCATTGCATCTTCTTGGGAAGGGTCCTGCTAGTACATGAAATCAATCAAGAAAGACATAATGGAGCTGGAGAAATTCCAAAGAAAATTACTTAAAAAACAATAATAAGGAAACCATGTGTTTACCCTTGCTGCTGTTAGCCAGACATTTGTTGGAGTTCCTTAAAGACAACTTTCCACCTGCTCCTCCTGGCCATCCTCACTGTGGTTGTAGGAGTTTATGACTTGATAACCTCTCCTAGATTATCGTAATATTAATGATCTCCAACTGGCTGTTTTGCCTCGGTCTCTCCTATCTCCACCGTCCAACAACTTTTTGTGATGATGGAAATGTTTTATATCTGCACTGTTTAGTAAGGTAACCACTAGCCATATGTGGCTGTTGAGCACTTGAAATCTAGCTAGTATAATTGAGGATCTGAATTTTTTATTTAAAGTTTAAATAGGCACATGTCGCCAGTGGCTACCATACTGGACAACTCAGCTCTAGAACATAACACTGGCACATTTCATCTTCCCAAAGTGCATCTCTGTGCATATTACTACTTCTGAAAGACTTTAAATAAGCCTGACGCAGTGGCTCACGCCTGCAAACCCAGCACTTTGGGAGGCCGAGGCGGGAGGATCACCTAAGATAGGGAGTTCAGGACCAGCCTGGCCAACATGGCGAAGCCCCGTCTCTACCAAATATACAAAAATTAGCCGGGTGTGGTGACACGTGCCTATAATCCCAGCTACTTGGGAGGCTGAGGCAGGAGAATTGCTTGAACCTGGGAGGCAGAGGTTGCAGTGAGCTAAGATCGCACCACTGCACTCCAGCCTTGGTGACAAAGCTGGACTCCATCTCCAAAAAAATAAAAAATAAAAAAAACATATACATACATATGTAGATGTATATGTAAACATATGTAAAGTAATTGACAACATTTAAAAGTCAGAAGATTCCACATAAAAATCTGGCATTATGGCTTCTCCTGGAAAAGATCAGATCTAAGCTATTCCGGGCCCCACATTGACCAATGGCAAGAATGGCTGGAGCAAAGCAGCTTCTGCTGGCTTTGCCAGCCCCACTGTTCCCACTACTCCTTGATGGTCATATTTTGCCTATTTTACACCAATCCTGCTTTAATTTCACTTTCAGAACAAAATGCTGGGTTCTAGACTCTCAATGTGACCCAGGATATCAGGTTTGTCATTAGCAGACTAATTAGGCTTGTTTAGGTTACTGGGAACAAAGAGACTACTCATGGAAGTACATTGGACAATTATATGGGGAAAGTAAGGAAGATTGGGTCTGTATTCCTATGCGTGGGGAAAGAAAGGCGGGGTGGGGGGCGGAATTCCTTACATTTTAATACACAGTTCTACCTTTTTTTCTTTTTGTGAGAGACATGAAGCACTAATTATCTTAAGTGATATATTGTAAAATACCTCTCCCATCCTCTTACGTATTCCCCAGTCACCTCAATGGTTTAGTGAATTTGTGATCTTTAGTTCATGGTTGTTATACAGCATACTACTTCCACCCAATGCTTTGAGGGTAAAAATACAATATATAACTATGGCCCAATTACTTACGTTTTCTAAAATCTTAGTTTTACACCTGTAAAATGAAAGAAATAGTAGTACTGGTATTGTTGTGGAAATTTAATGACATAACTCGTGAAAAAATTTAGTGCAATGCATGGCATAGGATAAATGCCCAATAAATGTTGGTGATGATGATGATGATGATTGTTCTGAAGGAAAACAAAGTTGCTGACACATTAAACTTATTTGCGGCATCACCCATCATCTATATAATTGTGTAATCTATATAATTTGAGGGTTTACCAATATATTTTATAGGTATATGGTTTATACATACGCTTTTCTACATTTATGTGGAAGAATTTTAGAGTTTATGCTTTTCTTATTGTTCAAAAACATAGATTATTAAGAATGGTTATACTTTCTCCCAGAGATGGATCCCTATCCATCCTCATTTACTCTATCTTTTCAATCTTTTTAAAAAGCAGGATAGGCTGGGCGCGGTGGCTCAAGCCTGTAATCCCAGCACTTTGGGAGGCCGAGGCGGGCGGATCACGAGGTCAGGAGATCGAGACCATCTTGGCTAACATGGTGAAACCCCGTCTCTACTAAAAATACAAAAAATTAGCCGGGCGTGGTGGCGGGCGCCTGTAGTCCCAGCTACTCGGAGGCTGAGGCGGGAGAATGGCATGAACCCGGGAGGTGGAGCTTGCAGTGAGCCGAGATCGCGCCACTGCACTCCAGCCTGGGCGACATAGCCAGACTCCGTCTCAAAAAAAAAAAAAAAAAAAAAAAAAAAAAAAAAAAAAGCAGGATAATATAGACTTTTTTTTTCTTTTTCTTTTTCTTTTTCTTGTTTGAGATGGAGTCTTGCTCTGTCGCCCAGGCTGGAGTGCAGTGGTGTGATCTTGGCTCACTGCAAGCTCCGCCTCCTGGGTTCATGTCATTCTCCTGCCTCAGCCTCCCAAGTAGCAGGGACTACAGGTGCCCGCCACCATGCCTGATTAATTTTTTTGTATTTTTTGTCTTTTTAGGGGTTTTGCCATGTTAGACAGGATGGTCTCAATCTCCTGACCTCATGATCCACCCGCCTTGGCCTCCGAAAGTGCTGGTATCACAGGTGTGAGCCACTGCGCCCAGCCGATTTTTTTTTTTTTTTCTTTTTGAGACAGGGTCTTGCTCTGACACCCAGGCTGGAGTACAGTGGTGCGATTCCGGCTCACTGCAACCTCCACCTGCTGGGCTCAGGTGATCGTCCCACCTCAGCCTCCTGAGCAGCTAGTACTACATGCCCATACCATCACACCCAGCTAATTTTGTTTCTATTCTTAGTAGAGACAGGGTTTCACCATGTTGCCCAGTCTAGTCTCAAACTTCTGTAGCTTTTTCTGCTACACCGTGAGGCCACTAACTGTATACGTGGCAGTCATTCAAGAAATATTTGTTAAGGGCCTGCTAAGTTGCTAAGTGAAAACCATTAGTTTGGGTCCTGGGGCTGCTGCTGTGAATAGTCACAGTCCTGCCTCCTGGTCTTACTTTTTTTTTTCTTTTTTTTGTTTTTTGAGACAGAATCTGGCTCTGTTGCCCAGGCTGGAGTGCAGTGGCGCGATCTCAGCTCACTGCAAGCTCCGCCTCCCTGGTTCACGCCATTCTCCTGCCTCATCCTCCCGAGTAGCTGGGACTACAGGCGCCCACCACCATGCCTGGATAATTTTTTGTATTTTTAGTAGAGATGGGGTTTCACCGTGTTAGCCAGGATGGTCTCAATCTCCTGACCTTGTGATCCGCCCGCCTCGGCCTCCCAAAGTGCTGGGATTACAGGCGTGAACCACTGCGCCCAGCCCCTGGCCTTACATTTTGTGGGGGAAACAGACAATGGATAAACAGACAAATAATGAATCAGGTGCTGGCAAGTGCTGTGAAGAAAAGTAAAAGGTAAAGGGGTAATGATGGCTGCTATTTTAGAGAAGGAGTTAGAAGACTTGTATTGAGCACTTAACCCTTCATATGGACTTCTTCATATATGCTGGATAGTGAGCATTTTCAGTGAAGATTGTTGATTAATACTGTCTACCTCTTGATCATTTTCCTACAACATATCAACACAATTGAATATAAAGAAAACTAGGCCTCCCACCAGGACACCTGGGTTCTAGTCCTGGTTCTAATAAGTATCAAACAGCAAAGACTGTTTAAACTTCTGGGTTTTGTTGTCTCCATGTGAAAAATGAAAAGAATACACATAAAATTATACAACATTGAGAAAGAGTTTTGTACAACCGAAAGATGCTATGCAAGTGTAAAACATTATTATATAGGAATTTTATTTCCTTAAAAATACGCTGAGGATCTAGACTACTGAAAATGCTTTTTTATTTGATCTCTTCCCACTCATCCAGGAATGGCACAACTAGAAAGGAGCGCCATCTCTGGCTTCAGCTCTAAGTCCAGGCAAAGCTCATTCCCCTATGATGTTAAACGTGAAGTATACAATGAGGAGACCTTTCAACAGGAACACAAAAGGAAGGCCTCCTCATCTGGGAACATGAACATCAACGTCAACACTTTCACACACCACGTCCAGTGCCGGTGCGTGTGTCCGATCATTCAGCCGCCACCCAGCGGGGCAGGACTGAAACCTAACCTGACTCCTTTGGTGTCCACTTCTCTTTCTTGTCTGAGTTCCTGTAATCAGAATCCTGTAGTTGATTGTGTAATTTTTCTTCAGTCATTTTTGTGGTTTGTCTTGCAGTACCTTTTTGATTGTAAACTTCCTGGGCATAAAGATCTTGGGTGTCCCTACAGTATCTAAGGAGGATATTTCATAATTCCATTGTTCAATCAACCACGACTACCAGACTCCTGACCAAAAATAAGATAGCCAGCAAGCCACAGTGGCTCACACCTGTAATCCCAGCATTTCAGGAGGCCAAGGCAGGCAGATCACTTGAATCCAGGAGTTTAGACCAACCTGGGCAACATGGTGAAACCCCGTCTCTACTAAAAAAACAAAAATTAGCTGGGTGTGGTGGCACGTGCCTGTAATTCCAGCTGCTCAAGAGGCTGAGGCATGAGAATTGCTTGAACCTGGGAGGTGGAGGTTGCAGTGAGCCGAGATTGCGCCACTGCATTCCAGCCTGGGCAACAGAGCAAGCCTCCGTCTCAAAATAAATAAATAAGATAGCCATGGTGGACTGATGAATGGTAGGGGAATGAGATTCTTCTAGTCTCATATCCAGCAGGGCCCACATGGTGGTACTCATGGTCACCAAGGTAGAATCTACCACCACCACCTCTGAGACCCACTGTGACTAGCTAGGTCCTGCAGTTCAGGGGCTCTTAGCCTGTTTGTGTGCTTTGAACCTCCTAGCAGTCTGATAAAGTTAATCAACCTCTTTCAGAATAATTTTTAAAATGTTTTTTATTGCAGTGAAATACGTCTCACATAAAATTGGCTATTTTGACCATTTTTAAATATACAATTCAGTGGCATGATTGACATTCGCAGTGTTGTGCAACCACCACCGCTATTTCCAAAATTTTTTCATCACCTTAAACAGAAATTCTGTTAAGCAATAATTCCCCATTTCCCCTCCCCTCAATCCAAGTAACCTCTCTTCTGCTTTCTGTCTCTACAAATTTGCCTATTCTAGCTATTTCATTTAAGTAGAATCATACAATATGTTTGTCTTTTTGTGTCTGACTTCTTTCACTTAGCGTAATGTTTTCAAGGTTCATCCCTATTGTAGCATGTATTAGAAGTTCATTTCATTTTATGGCTGAATAATATTCTCTTGTATTTATATACCACATTTTGTTTATCCATTCATTAATGGACATCTGAGTTGTTTCTACCACCGTTAGGCTGCTGTAAATAATGCTGCCATGAACATTGGCACAGGAGATCTGTTTGAATCTGTTTAGGGATATAACTGGGACTAGCATTGTTGAATCACATCATAAATCTGTGGTAAATTTAACTTTTTAAGGAACTGCCAAACTGTTTTCCACAGTAGCTGCACCCCTTTACATTTTCATTGGCAATGTACAATTTCTCCATGTCCTCTCCAACATTTGTTATTTTCCATTTTTTTAATTATAGCCAACCTATTAGGTATGAAATGATATCTCATCATGGTTTTCTGTTTTTGCTTTTGTTTTGCATTTTCCTGATGACTAAAGATGATGAGTATCTTTTGGTGTGTTTATTGGTTAATTATATATCTTCTTTGGAGAAATGTCTATTCATTTCCTTTGTCCTTTGTAAAATTAGGTTGTCTTTTTGTTGTTGAATTATAGAAGTTCTTCATATATTCTGGATATTAAACTTCTATCAGATATATGTTTGTAAATCTTACATAATTTGTAAATATTTTCTCCCATTCTGTAGGTTTCACTCTGTTGATAGTGTCCTTTGATGCAGAAAAGTTTTTTGGTGTTTTGTTTTGTTTTGTTTTGTTGAGATGGAGTTTCACTCTTGTTGCCCAGGCTGGAGTGCAATGGCACAATCTCCGCTCACTGAAACCTCTGCCTCCTGGGTTTGAGCGATTCTCCTGCCTCAGCCTCCCAAGTAGTGGGGACTACAGGCACATGCCACCACGCCCAGGTAATTTTTGTATTTTTAATAGAGATAGGGTTTCCCCAAGTTGGCCAGGCTGGTTTTAAACTCCTGACCTCAGGTGATCTGCCCGTTTTAGCCTCCCAATGTGCTGGGATTACAGGTGTGAACCACTGCACCTGGCTGATGTAGAAAAGTTTTTAATTTTGATGAAATTCAATTTATCTGTATTTTCTTTTGTTGCCTGGACTTCTGGTGCCATATTTAAGAAACTATTATCAAATTCAAGATCATTCAAGATCATGCATATTTTCTTTTCTTTGTTTCTTTTCTTTTTTTTTTTTTGCAGGGGCACAATCTCCACTCACTGCAACCTCCACCTCCCAAGTTCAAGCAATTCTCCTGCCTCACCTCCCGAGTATCTGGGACTACAGGTACACGCCACCATGCCCGGCTAATTTTTGTATTTTTAGTAGAGATGGGATTTCATCAAATTGGCCAGGCTGGTCTCGAACTCCTGACCTCACATGATCTGCCTGCCTCGGCCTCCCAAAGTGCTGGGATTACAGGCATGAGCCACTGCTCTGGGCCAAGATGGTGCATATTTTCATCTATGTTTCCTTCTATGAATTTTATAGTTTTAGCTTTTAAATTTAGGTCTTTGATCCTTTTTGAAGTAATGTTTGTATATAGTGTAAGGTAAAGGTCCAGCTTTATTCTTTTACATGTAGATATTCCATTTTCCCAGGACAATTTGTTAAAGAGATTGTCTTCACCTAGTAAATGGTCTTGGTCAAATAATTTTTTAATGCATAAAATAAGCAGGATTATAAGGAAAACCAGTTACATTGAAATACAGTTATCTAAATATCAAAAATACCAAAATTCTGTTATTTAATAATATAGGTCTAATAACTACCATAATTTCAAAGTAGTGATGAATGTAACTAATATTTCAAGATCTCCTTAGCAATTGTAATGTATATAGAAATGTTTGTGATTTCTACTGGTGACAAAGTCAAGTTCTGCTGATACTACTGTGGTTTGTTGCCAACATTCATAATTGAAGGAAATGCTAAAGAGGTTAGTGAAGTAAAGATATAAGTTTTCCGACATAACTTCACATATATCCCCAAATACTATCTACAGACCCCTTGGGGGTCCACAAACCTCAGGTTAAGAATCCAGGCCGGGTGCAGTGGCTCACACCTGTAATCCCAGCACTTTGGGAGGCTGAGGCGGGTGGATCACTGAGGTCAGGAGTTTGAGACCATCCTGGCCAACATGGTGAAACCCCGTCTCTACTAAAAATACAAAAATTAGCTGGGCTCGGTGGCATGCGCCTGTAGTCCCAGCTACTCAAGAGGCTGATGCAGGAGAATTGCTTGAACCTGGGAGGCAGAGGTTGCAGTGAGCTGAGATCATGCCACTGTACTCCAGCCTGGCAACAGAGTGAGACTGTGTCTCAAAAAGAAAAAAAAAAAAGAATCCTTCATGACCTACATCATTATAGCAATCATAATTACTCAAGTTGTCATCACTCACACTCTGAATTTATTAGTCCTTCTTGTCCCCTGGTTTATCACCCACAATTGGCACATGTTGGTATGTTGGCATGTTGGTGACAATTGTGGAAGGTCCCTACACAGCCCTGATGCGGACTGTCCCTTCCTTGAGACATTTTCCTTTGTCCACATCTTGCCTTTTGTAAGTTGTGCTCTTGGATGTCCCTCTCTAGTCCTCTCACTTCCTCTGCTCCATGATGGATCTGGGGACATGTGCCAAAGAGGGTATTTGGGGGCAACATTGACTTTGTCTCTATAAAATGATGGTCTTTTCCCCTAACTTTACCCTCATTATAAAAAATTATTCCCAGTGAAATTTCAACCTAACTCCTTTCTACCTTTCTTAGACTTGCCATCCAGACACTTAAATCTGACCCATTCTGCCTCCCATAAGCTTTCTAGCAACTGTTACTCCCTACTTCTAAAACATACGGTTCTCTCCACTTCTGAATTTTGACCAGAAAGGTAGCACAGCACAGTAGTTAAGAGCACAATTCTGGCTGGGCACAGTGGCTCATGCCTGTAATCCCAGCACTTTGGGAGGCTGAGGCGGGCAGATCACAAGGTCAGGAGTTCAAGACCAGCCTGGCCAATATGGTGAAACCCCATCTCTATTAAAAATACAAAAATTAGCTGGCCATGGTGGCGTGTGCCTGTAATCCTAGCTACTCGGAAGGCTGAGGCAGGAGAATTGAGACCAGAATGCAGAGGTTGCAGTGAGCTGAGATTGTGCCACTGCACTCCAGCCTGGCTACAGAGTGAGACTCCATCTCAAAAAAAAAAAAAAAAGCACAATTCCGAAGCCAGGCTGCCTGATTTTGAATACTAGTCCTGCTGCTTCTCAGCTGTGTGACCTTAGGTAAGCTATTCAACCCTGCTCTGCCTCAGTTTCCTTATCTGTAAGATCAACATGATAATAGTACCTGCCTCATAAAGTGATTATGAGGTTTTAAAGAGTATTTGTAAAGCAACTAGGAAATAGCACTAGATAAATGAGGTTTTTTTTCTTTTTTTTTTTTTGAGACGGAGTATTACCGTGTCATCCATGCTGGAGTACAGTGGCACTATCTCAGCTCACTGCAACTTCTGCCTCCCAGGTTCAAGCGATTCTTCTGCCTCAGGCTCCCAAGCAGCTGGGACTACAAACCTGGCTAATTTTTGTATTTTTAGTAGAGATGGGGTTTCACCATATTGGCCAGGCTGGTCTCAAACTCCTGACCTTGTGATCCGCCCGCCTCAGCCTCCCAAAGTGCTGGGATTACAGGCGTGAGCCACCGCGCCTGACCATAAGTGAGTTTTTTAATGTAAATAAAATAATATTTTAACCCCATCTCTTTCTTTCTACAGAAAACCTCTTAATATCTTTCCTCATTTTCTTCCTCTTTAACAATTGTAAATCCCCCCTCTTATCAAAATCTCCTCTGTGCTTTCATTTTGATTCTTCTATTTCTCACTTTTAAGATGTCTTAACTGAAATCCAGATTCATGTCTAAATGCTAATACTATTTCCCCATCAGCTTCAACCTCCATTCCTCTAATTCCCTCCTTAGTTCCTGTCACTCTTAAAGCCTCATCACTCCATGTCCATTGTATTTTTCACCATGGGGAAGAGCTTTGATGACTTTGCCTTGGGTGGCTGGCTGGTCTTTCCCTAAGTGATACACAGAGAGGAAGGGAGACTGAACCAGGTGAAGGAACAAACTGTTCCAGTGTCATGCTCTACTCTCCTCCACAGAGGCTCATAATTAGAAAGAGCATACTTTGTACACCTGCCACACACCCAGGGACTCTACCTAAGAACAGCAATGTGATGTTCCTTCCAAACCAATGGTCTTGCTCATGGCTGTCAAGCAGCATTTCACAGCTTCCAATAGGAAATTTGGAGGCAGGAGAGTGGCTAGAACACTGAGCTAAAATCAAGGACCTTGTTTCTAGCCCCATCTCTGCTCACACTTATTCCTGTGACCTTGGTAAAGTCATATTTATTTGGCATTAATTACCTTAGCAATAGTAATGCCCATAGTTGTGAGAGTAAAACATATGTAAAATTACTTCTTGTCTGAGCACACACTTCAGCCTTGACTACGTTAAAGTTGTATTTGTTATTGTAGTCAAATCCCAATTATCTAGCTCAGTTTACACACGAAAAATCTTCATACTTTTTGCTTTCAACCCATGCTAAGATCTAAATAACAAAAAGCAATTTAAAATCAAATTGGTTTTCCTGGTTGATTAATGATGATTCTGTCATTTTAGATGATCTGAAAGTTAAAGCAGGTTTTCTCAATCTCAGGATCATTGACATTTTGGACCAGAAAATTCTTTCTTGTGGAGAATTGGTCTGTGCATTCTGTGCTGTTTAGCCTCTACCCACTTGCCAATTGCAAGAGTCAAAAATGTCTCTGGGCCAGGCACGGTGGCTTATGCCTGTAATCTTAGCACTTTGGGAGGCTGAGGCGAGCAGATCACCTGAGGTCCAGAGTTTAAGACCAGCCTGGCCAACATGGTGAAACCCCACTTCTACTGAAAATACAAAAATTAGCCAGGCATGGTAGCACATGCCTGTAATCCCAGCTACTCAGGAGGCTGAGGTAGGAGAATTGCTTGAACCCGGGAGGCAGAGGCTGCAGTGAGCCAAGATTGTGCCACTGCACTCCAGCCTGGGCGACAGAGCAAGACTCCATCTCAAAAAAAAAAAAAAAAAAAAGTATCTGGAGATTGCCACATGTACACAGGGGAACAAAACTGCATCTAGTTGAGATCTACTGGGCTAAAGGATAATAAAGTCTTATTTTATAAAGTTGTTTCTTTACATAACTAAGTCCTTAAGCACAGGACTTCATATTCTGTATTTTCTACTAATTTCTACATGTCACAGGTCAAGGCCAGACAGAGTAAATGTTTGGTAAAAATTTTAGTGCCATGCTCTCCTCTCCTCCACAGAGGGTCATAATTAGAAAGAACACACTTTGTGTACCTGCCTCGCACTTGGGGACTCTCCTAATTGAGAATGACATGAATGTGTTAACTGCCCTTCCACCTATCAATGTCACACCTCAAAACACTGTCCTTGTCAAGAGAAAACAACAGCAATCCATTTTTCTCCCGGAAAATTGGTAGGTTTAATTCTTCCCAAACATCCTATGAAAACACAGAACTGATTACATGCTGGACGTGTATGGCTTAGTTCTTGACATATACATAGCACTTGGTTCTGAAGCTAAGGTGATTTAGTCCCCCAGGGATCATGTGGTGATGTCTGGAGACATTGTTGTTGTTAGCTGTCACAGCTGAAGGAGGGAGTTCTACTGATATCAAATGTGTAGAGATGAGGGATGCTGCTAAACATCCTGCAATGCACAGGACAGCCCAACAACAAAGAATTTTCTGGTCCAATATGTCAAACTGTCAGTAGTGCTGACAAGACTCTGCTTTTTCTTGGCTACGTGGGCCAAATGCCTTTTATTGGCTATGCGGGCATTTTCTTTGGAGAAACTAACCAAGTCTCTGCTCTTCTTTCACACAGCTGCTCATGGCACAGGTTCCTACGATGCATACTTACAATCTTTCCCTTCCTAGAATGGATGTGTATGTATCGATTAAAAGATTGGCTTCTTGGAGACTTACTTGCTGGTATAAGTGTTGGCCTTGTGCAAGTTCCCCAAGGTAAGCAAGATATGAAGCCTGTTCATCCAAAGACAATGTATCAGACCTTGTCCACATGCCCAGGGTAAACAATTACTTATGCTAGATGAATAGAAAAAAAATTGAATTTTATTCACAGCATTACCATTTGTTCCCTTATCTGCCAGATTTCTAACGTCTCCAGGGTGGTTCCAAAAGACTTGGTTTAGTTTAGACCCCTGAATGCTTTCCAGAGTACTTGTAACATCCACTCTTTGTTATTTTTTTCCTTAACTAGTTATTTCATACTCATGACTATAATACATCTCACTTGGCATTGGTTTTACCTAGAAAGGGGAAGGATAGGCTGGGCACAGTGGCTCATGCCTGTAATCCCAGCACTTTGGGAGGCCAAGGCAGGCAGATTGCTTGAGCTCAGGAGTTCCAGACCAGCCTGGCTAACATGGTGAAACTCTGTCTCTACAAAAAAATACAAAAATTAGCGGGGCCTGGTGACTTGTGCTTGCAGTCTTAGTTATTTTGGAGGCTGAGGTGGGAGGATCACCAGAGCCCAGGAGGTTGAGGCTGTAGTGAGCAGTGATCACACCACTGCACTCCAGCCTGGGCAACAAAGCAAGACCTTGTCTCAAAAAAGAAGAAAAAGGTAAAGGATAGGAAACATAGCATGCCAGCATCTCTCCAGCAAGTGACAAGCAATCCAGTGCCCACTCTTTGGTCTTCCAAGTAGCAGTTCAGATGTAAGACAACAAGATCACACAGATAGGTGTGGGAGCTTATCTGGGCTTTACAAACTCGTTTCCCGAATAGGAATCAACAACTCTTGTAACAGTTCCATAAATATTGCTTCCAGAGTCCCACAAGGGACAAGTCCAGTTGTAAGAGTCACTATGCTCAGAGAATCCCAAAGGTAGGGCTTCCAACTGCATATATCTTTCATTCACAGTCCTCTTGGTCCAGATGGAGTATACTATTTGGGCTCGTTTTTACCATAAGCAATTCTGCCTGGTAACACAGTTTCCATTGTACCATTATAAAGTTTCCAGGGAAACAGAGCTAGAAAGTTAACCCAAGATCAAATTCATCCTCAAAAAATAGAATGGGTTTTATAAATCCTTTACTCACAGTAGTTTATAGTTCCCCAGATAGTCTTTAAACACCTCCTTTTCTCTATTTTTCTGAGGCCCAGCAGGCAGGGTTGAAGCCTGTGATAAGGCAGGCTGTGGATAGCACAAAAGAGGTCAAGAACATAAACAAGTTGTGGCTGAAATCCAACTCTAGTACAGCACTGTTAACTGGGGAAAACAGATGACTTTTTAAATCTTTATTTACTTATTTGTTTCTAAATTATCAAATAATAAAATTGGCTTTTTTTCCCTTTTGGTGTATACTCAGATTGATTTTAACACACATGGCCAGGACTGGTGGCTTATGCCTGTAATCCCAGCACTTTGGGAGGCCTGGGCAGGCAGATTGATTGAGATCAGGAGTTTGAGACCAAACTGGGCAACATAGCAAAACCCCATCTCTACTAAAAATACAAAAATTAGCTGGGCATGGTGGTATGCACCTGTAATCCCAGCTACTTGGGAGGCTGAGGCAGGATAATTGCTTGAATCCAGGAGGTGGAGGTTGCAGTGAGCCAAGATTGTGCCACTGCACTCCAGCCTGGGTGACAGAGTGAGACTCCGTCTCAAAAAAAAAAAAAAAAAAAAAAAAAAAAAAAAAAAAGCCACACAGATATAGATTTGTGTAATCACCACCACAATCGATGCAGAGCAGTTCCATCACCTCCAGAACTCTCATGCCATGCTTTTAAAGTCACATCCCCCTGCCGATCTATAACCCTTAGCAACCATTGATCTGTTCTCTAGCACCATAATTCTGTCTTTTTGAGCACATCATATAAATGGAATCATACAGTATGTAAATTTCAAAGGCTGGCTTCTTTCATTATGCCTTATGCCTTTGAGATTCACGCAAATTGTTGTGTGTATCAATAGTTCATTTTTATTGCTTAGTAATATTCTACTATACGGATATATCAGAGCTTTTTATTAATCCATTCACTTGTGGATAGAGATTGTGTTTCCAGTTTTGGTCTCTCACAAATGAAGTTGCTATGAACATTCATGTACAGGTTTTGTGTGAACACAGTTTTTATTTTACTAAGCTGGAGCTGGATTGCTGGTCACATGGTACGTGTATGTTTAACTTTATAAGAAACCACCAAACTGTTTTCCAGAGTGGTTTTCGCTACCATTTTACATCCCCACCAGCAAAGCATAAGAATTTCATTTCCTCCACATCATCATGAGCACTTGATATTGTCAATATTTTTAAAATTAAACTTTCTATTTTGAGATAATTATAGATTCACATGCGTTTGTAAGCAACAACAGGTAGAACCCATGTACCCTTTACTCAGTTTCCCCAAATGGTAATATCTTGCAAAACTATGATTCAGTCTCACAACCAGGATATCAGCATTGTTTCAGTCAAGATAGAGAACACTTTCACCACCACAAAGATCCCTCAAGTTGTCTTTTGTTTTTGTTTTTATTTTGTTTTAGTTTTTTGAGACAGTCTCCCTCTGTCGCCCAGGCTAGAGTGCAGTGGTGCGATCTTGGCTCACTGCAAGCTCCACCTCCCTGGTTCACACCATTCTCTGGCCTCAGCCTCCCAAGCAGCTGGGACTACAGGTGCCCATCACCACACCCAGCTAATTTTTTTTTTTTTTTTTTAGTAGAGATGGGGTTTCACCGTGTTGGCCACAATAGTCTCGATCTCCTGACCTTGTGATCTGCCTGCCTCAGCCTCCCAAAGTGCTGGGATTACAGACGTGAGCCACTGTGCCCAGCCAAGTTGTTTTTTTATAGCCACCACTACCTGCCTCCTGTCCTTATCTCCTCTTAATCCCTAGCAATCATTAATATGTTCTTCACTTCTACAATTTTAACATTTCAAGAAAGTTATCTAAAGGGAATCATACAGCATATAACCCTTTGGTATTGGGTTTTTTTCACTCATAATTCTGTGGAGATTCATCCAGATTATTGTATATATCAATTGTTTATAACTTTTTAAAATTAATTAATTTATTTATTTATTTTTGAGATGGAGTCTCACTCTGTCACCCAGGCTGTAGTGCAGTGGTGCTATCTTGGCTCACTGTAAGCTCCACCTCCCAGGTTCACACCATTCTTCTGGCTCAGCCTCCCGAGTAGCTGGGACTACAGGCGCCCGCCACCATGCCCGGCTAATTTTTGTAATCCACCCACCTTGGCCTTCCAAAGTGCTGGGATTACAGGCATGAGCCACTGCACCTGGCCATAACTTTTTATTTTTGAGTAATAGTCCATGGTATAGTTAAACATTTACCCACTGAAGGATATCTGGATTGCTTCCAGGTTTTAGTATTACACATATAGATGATATGAACATTCATGTGCAGGTGTTTTTGTTTGGTGGTGGTGGTTGTTGTTGCTGTTGTTGTTGTTGTTGTTTTTGAGAGGCAGTCTCGCTCTGTCACCCAGGCTGGAGTGCAGTGGCACAATCTCGGCTCACTACAAACTCTGCCTCCTGGGTTCAAGCAATTCTCCTGCCTCAGCCTCCTGAGTAGCTGGGATTACAGGTGCACACCACCGCGCCCAGTTAATTTTTGTATTTTAGTAGAGACAGGGTTTCACCATGTTGGCCAGGCTGGTCATAAACTCCTGACCTTAAGTGACCACCTGCCTTGGCCTCCCAAAGTGCTGGGATTACAGGCGTGAGCCACAGCGCCTGGCCTCATGTACAGGTTTTTAAAATAAATGTTAAGTCTTCATTTATCTGGGATAAATGCTTAGGAGTGTAGTTGCTGGAGTATATAGGAGTTGCCTGTTGCCTTTTTTCACCAACCTGTTTTCCAGAGTGGCTTAACATATTACATTCCCACTAGCAATCTATGAGTGATCCAGTTGCTCTGTATCCTCAACAACATTTGATGTTGTCACTATTTTTTATTTTAGCTATTCTGATAGTCATGTAGTGATATCTCATTGTGGTTTTAGTTTGCATTCTCTTAATGGCTAGTGATATTTAACATCTTTTCATATGCTAATTTCCATCTGTTATTTTCATAAAATGGCTCTTCACATCTTTTGCCCATGTTCTAGTTAAATTCTGTTTTTACTATTGAGATCTGAGCATTTTTGGTAGATTCTGGATACTAGTTATTTTGTCTTTCAGGTTTTGCAAATATTTTCTCCCAGTCTGGAGCCTGCCTTTTCATACTCTTAACAGTCTTCCAGAGCAAAAGGTTTTGATTTTGATAGTCTCATTTTTAGTATCTTTTATTTTAGCCATTCTAAGAAGTATGTAGTGGTATCACATCATTGTTTTAATTTGCATTTCCCTAATGCTTAATGAGGTTGAAGATCTTTTCATGTGCCTAACTTGCTATCCTCATATCTTCTTTGAAGGGTCTGTTCAAGTACTTGGCCTATTTTTCCATTGAGGTTTTATTTTTTTCTTGTTAATTTTTGAGCTTTTGTTTTTAGAGATAGGATCTTGCTCTGTCACCCAGGCAGGAGTGCAGTGGTGTGAACATAGCTCACTGCAGTCTGGAACTCCTGGCCTCAAGCATCCTCCTGCCTTGGCCTACTAAAATGCTGGGATTACAGGCATGAGCCACCATGCCCGGCCTCAACACCATTTTTAAAGAATATCCTCCAGTGAATTGTTTTCACACCTTTGTTAGAGATCAAATAGGCATCTTTTGTGCGAGTCTCCTTCTAAATTCTCTTCATTCTGTTCCACTGATCTATGGGTCTATCCGTTTACCAATACCATGTCTTGACAGTGAGTTTTAAGGTTGGGTGATATGCTTCCTCCAGCTATTTTTTTTCCAAAATTGTTTTAGCTATTCTTCCATATTCATTTTATAATCGGCTTATCTAAATTTACCAAAAAAGGTTTCTGTTTAGATTTTGATAGGTATTCCATTAAATCTACAGATTATTTCAGGAAGAACTGGCATCTTTATTATGTTGTCTTCCAATCCACGATTATGGTGTCTCTCCATTTATTTAGGTCCCTTGATTTCTTTCATCAGCCTTTTGTAGCTTTCAGCATACAGATCCTACATGTTTTGTTAGATTTGTGCCAAAGTATTTCATTTTGGGGGTTTAAATGATGGTTCAGTCTCTAATTATTCATTGTTTGCATATAAAAATACAATTGATATTTGTGTGTTTTTCCATCCTGAAACTCCTTTATTAGTTCTAAGAATTTTTGGTAGATTCCCTGGAATTAAGTACATTGACAATCATGTCATCTGTTAGTAGGGACAGTTATGTTTATTTCTTTTTTTTTTTTTTTTTTTTTTTGAGACGGAGTCTCGCTCTGTCGCCCAGGCTGGAGTGCAGTGGCCGGAACTCAGCTCACTGCAAGCTCCGCCTCCCGGGTTTACGCTATTCTCCTGCCTCAGCCTCCCGAGTAGCTGGGACTACAGGCACCCGCCACCTCACCCTGCTAGTTTTTTGTATTTTTTTAGTAGAGACGGGGTTTCACCATGTTGGCAGGGATGCTCTTGATCTCCTGACCTCGTGATCCGCTCGTCTCGGCCTCCCAAAGTGCTGGGATTACAGGCTTGAGCCACCATGCCCGGCCCCTTTATAACTTTTTATTGCTTGTTGTACTGGCTAAGACTTCCCATAGTATAAGGATGGTGAGAATAGACATTCTTGCCTTGTTCCTGAACACAGGGAGAAAGCATTCAGTCTTTTTCTTTTTTTCTTTTTTTTTTTTTTTTTTTTGAGACAGAGTCTCGCTCTGTAGCCCAGGCTGGAGTGCAGTGGCCGGATCTCAGCTCACTGCAAGCTCCGCCTCCCGGGCTCACGTCATTCTCCTGCCTCAGCCTCCCGAGTAGCTGGGACTACAGGCGCCCACCACCTCGCCTGGCTAGTTTTTTGTATTTTTTAGTAGAGACAGGGTTTCACCGTGTTAGCTAGGATGGTCTCGATCTCCTGACCTCGTAATCCGCCCGACTCTGCCTCCCAAAGTGCTGGGATTACAGGCTTGAGCCACCGCGCCCGGCCAGCACTCAGTCTTTTACCACTAAGTATGATGTTAGCTGTAGGATTTTTGTTGATGCCCTTTATTAGGTTAGGGAAGTTTTCATCTACTCCAGTTTGCTGAGAAATTTATCATAAATGAATGTTGTATTTTGTGAAATGCTTTTTTTTTTTAATCTATTGATATGACCATGTGGTTTTTCTCTTTATTTGTTTAATATGGCAGGTTACATTAACTAATTTTTTTGAATATTGAACCAGCCTTGCATTCTCAGAATAAGAGAGTATTCGCACTATGTTACCATATGTCTAGTTGCATTCCTGCAAAAAGAAATTTTCCTGTGACAGCTACAACCAAAATGGCCCATTTGTATTAATATAGTCACTTTACTTCTATGAAAAAAATTTCTAGTGTATTCCTATGGTGCTGCAATGAGACAGCTAACTCTTGGAACTGATGCGTTAACTACGAGCCCCCTATCAGTTTCTACTTATATTTAAATAAAGACCAAAGTTGGAGGATATCCCATTGCTAAATTAGCAAGCCATCAGTATAATCTTGTATCAAAACAAGAGTGACATAAGAGTAATATCTAGCATCCACCACAACACCTAGCACATAGTAGGTATTCAAAAGATATTTGTTGAATAAAAATGATTACATAGCTGGTTATGGTAGCTCACACCTGTAATCCCAGCACTTTGGGAGGCTGAGGAAGGTGAATCACTTGAGGTCAGGAGTTCGAGACCAGCCTGGCCAATATGGCAAAACCCCGTCTCTACTAAAAATACAAAAAGTAGCCAGGTGTAGTGGTATGTGCCTGTAATCCCAGCTATTCGGGAGGCTAAGCCAGGAGAATTGCTTAAACCTGGGAGGCAGATGCTGCAGTAAACTGAGATCACACCACTGCATTCCAGCCTGGGCAACAGAATGAGACTCCATCAGAAAAAAAAAAAAAAAATGATTACATAGCTATGTGAATGAATGAATCCAACCAGCTCTTTTTTTTTTTTTTTTTTTTTTGAGACGGAGTCTCACTCTGTCGCCCAGGCTGGAGTGCAGTGGCGCGATCTCCGCTCACTGCAAGCTCTGCTGCCTCCCGGGTTCACGCCATTCTCCTGCCTCAGCCTCCCTAGAAGCTAGGACTACAGGCACCCGCCACCATGCCTGGCTAATTTTTTTGTATTTTTAGTAGAGACAGGGTTTCACCATGTGCCAGGATGGTCTCGATCTCCTGACCTCGTGATCCGCCCTCCTCGGCCTCCCAAAGTACTGGGATTACAGGCGTGAGCCACCGCGCCCAGCTACCAACCAGCTCTTAATACTTGATTAACTAATAATTAATACGTAATTATTAGTTTAATTGATGTGAATAAGATAATTTGTAGTGTGAATAATTCAAAAATTGTACTTACATTTGAATACCTAATGACAATAATTTTATTCAAATGAAACAAAAATACTATATGATGAAGACCTTATTAAAAAGGTGCTGGATCTTCCTTACAGTAGAATTCCAATTTACAAACGTAGAATTAAAGAAGAAAATACAAAATCACCTTTATGAAAATACTACAGTAATGAAATGTATGTACAGTACAGTAATGTATGTACAGTACAGTAACGAAAGGCTGATAAAATGCTACAGTAGTAAGATCTACCCAGTGGATGCTAAAACTAGTGGGTGAAAGTTTGCAAAACTAAGAAACAGTATTTGCATATTTTCAAAGTATCTCCCTCGAGATATTTGTTAACTACCCCACTACTTTACAATAGAAGACCTAGGAGAAAATAGCTTAACTAAGTGATCAATGTGAGCATCACCAGTAGTAAAATATATGGATATTATGAATCCTGTGATATAATATAATAAGAAAAATACAACATCATTTCTGTAATATTCTTGCCAAAAGTGTATAACCTTAGTACAATCATGAGGAAATATAAGACAAACCAAAATTGAGGAGTATTTGACAAAATAACTGATCTATTAATACTCTTTTAAAGTGTCAAAGTCATGAAAGACAGGTAAAAATTAAGGAACTTTTATCGATTGCAGGAATAAGGGGAAATAACAACTAAATGAAATGTGAGACTCTGGATAGAATCCTAGAACAAAATGAAAGACATTAGTAAAAATACTGATGAGATTCAAATAAAGTTTTTAATTTCTAATGTTAATTTCCTAGTTCTGATCAATATATTATGACTGTATGAAATGTTAACTTAGGAGAAACTGTGAGGGGGATATATGGAAACTGTATTATTTTTGTAACTTTTCTGTAATTCTAAAATTAGTTTAAAATTTTTGAAAATTTTAAGGTGTCGGGAAGTTTGGAAATTTTAAGTCCCTCTGTTTCACTATGGCCTAAGTTTAAATGAGGCTAGATAACTTAATTCTCAGATTGCTAACCTAGTAATTCTCTTACCTTCCCAGCATTGGTTAGTTATTTAAAACCATAAATTTCAAAAGATTTTCTCTTCATGCTACACGTTGCTTTTCAAGAGTAAATGGGGGCCAGGCATGGTGGCTCATGCCTGTAATCCCAGCACTTTGGGAGGCCAAGGCAGGCAGATCTCTTGAGCTCAGGAGTTCAAGACCAGCCTGGGCAACACGGTGAAACCCCATCTCTACTAAAATAAATAAATACATTAAAAAAAAAATTAACTAGGTGTGGTGGTGCAAGCGCATGTAGTCCCAGCTACTTTGGGAGGCTGAGGTGGAAGGATCACTTGAGTCTGGGAGGTCGAGGCTGCAGTGAGCCAAGGTCATAGCACTGCACTCCAGCCTGGGTGACAGAGCAAGACACTGTCCACAAAAAAAAAAAAAGTAAATGGGGCTATTCAAAATTATGATGGAGTGCTACACAGTATATTAAAGAAAAAGAAATACAAAATATAAGAATTATAAAGGAATAAAGCTTCATTATTCACAGATGACTTTTTATGCAAAGAATTCAAAACAGTATAAAGAAAATTAATATGATTTGTTAAAAGCAAAAAAAGATTTTAAGAAGGCATAAAAAATAAAAGAAAAACAAAGAAAATAATAAGATTTTATGAATGTTGTTGGATACTAAATCAGCATATAAAAATCAATTATGCTTAGGTGCAGTGGCTCATGCCTATAATCCTAGCACTTTGGCAGACTGAGGCAGGTGGACTGCTTGAGCCCAGGAGTTCAAGACCAGCCTGGCAACATAGTGACACTCTGTCTCTATGAAAAATACAAAAAATTGGCCGGGCGCGGTGGCTCAAGTCTGTAATCCCAGCACTTTGGGAGGCCGAGACGGGCGGATCACGAGGTCAGGAGATCAAGACCATCCTGGCTAACATGGTGAAACCCCGTCTCCACTAAAAATACAAAAAAAAAAAACTAGCCGGGTGACCTGGCGGGTGCCTGTAGTCCCAGCTACCCGGGAGGCTGAGGCAGGAGAATGGCGTGAACCCGGGAGGCGGAGCTTCCAGTGAGCTGAGATCCGGCCACTGCACTCCAGCCTGGGCGACAGAGTAAGACTCCGTCTCAAAAAAAAAAAAAAAAAAAGAAAAAAGAAAAATACAAAAAATTTGGTTGGGCATGATAGTGCATACCTATAGTCCCAGCTACTTGAGAGACTGAGGTGGGAAGATTCCCTGAGCCTGGGAGGTTGAAGCTGTAGAGAGCTGTGATTACACCACTGCACTCTAGCCTGGGCAAAAGAGCAAGACTCTGTCTCAAAAAAAAAAAAAAAAAAAAAAAGCAGAAATAAAATTGTGTTCAGTATAACTCTTAATATAAAGTTCAAAATGGGAGCAAATTAAACTATATTATATAGGGATATGTACGCTACTGGTAAAGAAAAGCAAAGAAATTATTATCATAAATGCCAAAATAATCAATCCTTCTGTGGGGAGAGGTCGTGTTGTAATCAGACCTAGGTGGTAGTTATGTGGGTGTTTGTTTTATAAATATTAAGTAAGCTTGACATCTATTAATCTATTTTAATGCATTTTCTACATGCATGTTATATTTCACAATAAAAATGGAGATTACTAAATTAATTACCAAAACTATTACTAAAGTAATTAGAGCAATTAAGACAGTACAATATTGCAAAGATAAACAATTAAGCCAATGAAACAGGAAAAAGAGTCACACATATATGAATCACATGATGTGTATCAGATATGTCATTACAGAGACAGGCTTTTAATGACAAATGATGTAAAACACTTGGGTCTCTATACAGAAAAAAACATTTCAGGCCTTTACCTTACACCGTACACAAAAATCTATTCCTGGTTGATTAAAGACCTAAATGTAAAAGTTAAAACATAAAGGACATTTTGGAATAACATAAGAGAATATCTTTATGATCCTGAGGTAGAAAAAGGTTTCTTGGCCGGGCGCGGTGGCTCAAGCCTGTAATCCCAGCACTTTGGGAGGCCGAGACGGGCGGATCACAAGGTCAGGAGATCGAGACCATCCTGGCTAATAACGGTGAAACCCCGTCTCTACTAAAGAATACAAAAAAAAAAAAAAAAAAAAACTAGCCGGGCGACGAGGCGGGCGCCTGTAGTCCCAGCTACTTGGGAGGCGGAGGCAGGAGAATGGCGTAAACCTGGCAGGCGGAGCTTGCAGTGAGCTGAGATCCGGCCACCGCACTCCAGCCTGTGCGACAGAGCCAGACTCCGTCTCAAAAAAAAAAAAAAGAAAAAGAAAAAGGTTTCTTAAATAAGACACCGAAAGCAAAAGGGGAAAGACTGATCAATGTGAAGTAAGTACAGTTTAAGAATTCTATCTATTCAAAGCCACTGTGAAGTTTGAAAAGCGGCTAGGCACGGTGGTTCATGCCTGTAATTCCAGCACTTTGGGAGGCTGAGATGGGTGAATCATTTGAGGTCAGGAGTTTGAGACCAGCCTGGCCAACATGGCGAAACCCCGTCTCTACTAAAAATACAAAAATTAGCCAGGCATGGTGGCGTGCGCCTATAGTCCCAGCTACTCAGGAGGCTGAGGTGGGAGAATCACTCAAACAAGGAGGTGGAGGTTGCAGCAAGCCAAGATCAATCACCACTGTACTCCAGCCTGGGAGACAGAGCAAGATGCCATCTCAAGAAAAAAAAAAAGATTGAAAAGCAAATCACAGAATGGGAGATACTTGCAAAACAATATACAACAAAGGATTTATTTGTAATATACATACTCCTATAAATCCATAAAAATAACTAGACAAGGGTGTTCAACATTATTAGTAATAAATAAAGCAGAAAATGAAATTGAAATGAATTATCACCATGCACACTAAAATTAAAAATCTGGCATATCATGTGCTAGCATAGATGTGGATAATGGGAACTGTCATACATTACTAGTGGTAGTATTAATTGCACAACCATTTGGAAAACAGTTTGGCATTATTTAATAAATGCCCCAGAAGCTGAAATTCAAGCTATATATTCTTGAGAAACTTGTAAATCTGTGTACCAGGAGACATGCACAAGAATATTCATAGCAATATTGTTCATAATAGTCCCAAACTGGAAACAAAGACAGGATACCGTGAACCCTGGAGACAAAGAATGGGAAGGTAGCAGCCTTGGATTCTGATGGCTTTTTAGTTTGGTTCCAGTCTCTGATGAGGTCTAACTGCCCTTTGCACCCTTTTAATAAATGTCCTATTTTGCTTCAGCTAATTTGAGTAGATTTTCTGTTTCTTGCAATCAATAGAGCCTTGCCTAGGGGACAAAAATGTGGTGAAGAAATCCTATAGATTACAAGAGACTTAAGAGACATATCAACCAATGTAAGGACCATATTTGGGTCCTGATTTAGACACACAGATTGTGAAACAAAGCACAACACGTAACAGCAAATAATTTTTTAAAGATCACCCCAAAACTCACCATACCTCTGGTTCAAGGTCTCTTGTGAGACTGTAGTTATCTCAAGGTTCTACTGAGGCTGGAGGATCTGCTTCCAGGCTCACTCATATGGCTGTTGGCAGGCCTGAGTTCCTCCCCATTCTGGCTTCTCCATATTCACAGCATGGTAGCTGGCAGGACCAACTATATGTGTTGGGCCCAATACAAAATAAAAACACAGGGACCTTAGTTCAAAAATTATTCAGAATTTCAAGACAGTGACAGCAAAGCCATTAAACCAAGTGCAAAGTCCTTCTAAGCCTAGGACTCTGTCTTGACTGCATAGATTACAAACCTTTGAAGCCACCTCTGGTAGGTAGTGAATGAGAGAGCAACCAAGATGGAAACCAAAAGTCTTTTTGCCACCTAACCTCAGAAGTGACATCCTGTCATTTTTGTTATAGTCTACTCCTTAGAAACAAATTAGTAAGTCTATTCCACACCTAATGGGGAGGAAATTATGCAAGGGCAAGAATACCCATCTTAGAGACCCTCTACCACAACAATTATTCGTAAGATAATCAGGGAAATTTGAACACTGAGTGGATAACGATGATATTGTACTAAAATTACAAGAGTATTATCATTTAGAGACACATACCAAAATATCTACAGATTAAATAATCAAATGCCTTGGATTTGCCTCAAAGTAACATAGGGTGAGAGAGGAGTAGGAGCATAGATTGGTTATGGGTTGACCATTGAAGTGGATGATGGGTGTATGGAATTCATTAAACTCTATTTTTGTATATGTTTGAAATGTCTTATAAAAAGAAGCCTTGCTTATCTAAGACAATAAACCACCTCACTAAATTCATCATTGAATTTAGATGAGTATATTGGTATGATGTAAATTGAGGACAGACTCTTAGGGAAGGAAATAGGGGCTTGAAACATCAAAAGGATGACACTATGCCTGTTAGTCCATTTGCTTCAAAATTTCCAAATTCTCATGGTGCTTCTTAGAAAAGAAAGTATTAGAGAAGGAGCTGAAGGAAGAGGCTGGAGTGACTGGCCTATGGAAGAGAACCAACACATACCAACTTCAAGTCAGTGAAGTGTGATTCTTGCCTTGCTCTCCAGTTTTATCTTCAGCCCTGGAGAATTCCCAGGGCCTGCTTGTGCTTGGCTAGGAATAAGGATGGGGCTGCTTTTGAGCTGTTGGAATTAGGGGTCTTATTGCTGTGGTATTTGCTTCACAGGTTTAGTATTAAGACCTCACAGTGAACGATGTTTCAGCCTATGATATTGGATTGAAGTGTAAAAAGCATATGGCAAAATAGGAAGAGAAGCTAGGAATCAAAGCAGATAATAAAAAGTACTAATGAGGGACTATATGTCCAGAAATACTGTTACCACACTCAGTCAGCTATACACATGGATGATTTTTATTTTAAATATTCTTTACGGCCTTTATTTAAGGTGACTTTTAAAGCCAAGCTGCTTTTTCTTAAATTATCTTGTTTTTCAGGCCTGACACTTAGTTTGCTGGCAAGGCAACTGATTCCTCCTCTCAACATCGCTTATGCAGCTTTCTGTTCTTCAGTAATTTATGTAATTTTTGGATCATGTCATCAAATGTCCATTGGTGAGTTCAGCACTGAAATACACATGCGGTGGATGAAGTTTCCATCCTGATCATATATTTATTGCTAAGGAACCCAACATAAAACTATCTTTAAGATAGAAAGAAAGGAAGCAGGACGTGGACATTCTATCCATACAGTTAGTGTTCAGATTGTAGAAATAAATACTTCTAGGGTATCATTATTGTCACCACCAGAAAACAGGCCAGCAAGTTGTTTCCCAAATAAATTAAAGGGTAGATGTACTTTCCTTGAGAAATCACCACACATTGGCATCTGACTTCCCTCAACCCAGAAGATTCAGAATTGATTACGTCAATACTCCTAGAGCAGATATTTCTTTCATCTGACCCATATTAACCAAACTCCATGGGCTGACTTGTAATACAGCAAGCCAGCTTATTAATTTACAATGAGAAAATGTTATCACAGTAACAAAACACTGACATCCCTAGGATAAGTACTTCCCTTCCCTGAGTCAAAAGTCCATCTACTAATTTATAATTAGAAATAACTTATTACAGAGGCCAGACTAATTAAAGGTCATAGAATCAGCACATTTACTTCACCTAGGTGAGCCTGCATAGAAATCAAATCACAAAACTCCCCCATAAGTTTAGAAGGTTATTGACAATATTTACTCAGTGATGTGCCTTTTCCTAGATTTCTCCACTGAACTGACCAATCCACCAACATTTACCATTCTGAATGACACATTCTGTTTTTTTTGAGATGGAGTCTCGCTCTGTCACCCAGGCTGGAGTACAGTGGTGCTATCTCGGCTCACTGCAAGCTCCACCTCCCAGGTTCACACCATTTTCCTGCCTCAGTCTCCTGAGTAGCTGGGACTACAGGCGCCCGCCACCACGTCCGACTAATTTTTTGTATTTTTAGTAGAGATGGGGTTTCACCGTGTTAGCCAGGATGGTCTCGATCTCCTGACCTTGTGATCCACCCGCCTCAGCCTCCCAAAGTGCTGGGATTACAGGCATGAGCCACCGCTCCCGGCCGACACATTCTTTATATATGTTTTTATGTTCAGTCTGATTAACATCCCATCCTTCCAGATGTGAAGTGCTACTTTTCCTTTTTTAAGAATAGCTTGGCTGGGCACGGTGGCTCACGCCTGTAATCCCAGCACTTTAGGAGGCCAAGGCAAGCGGGTCATGAGGTCAGGAGTTTGAGACCAGCCTAGCTAACATAGTGAAACCCTGTCTCTACTAAAAATACAAAAATTAGCTGGGCATGGTGGCAGGTGCCTGTAGTCCCAGCTAGTCAGGAGGCTGAGACAGGAGAATAGCTTGAACCCAGGAGGCAGAGGTTGCAGCGAGCCAAGATTGTACCACTGCACTCCAGCCTGGGCGACAGAGCAAGACTCCATCTCAAAAAAACAAAAAAAGAATACCTCATGGCCAGGCATTGTGGCTCATGCCTGTAATCCCATCACTTTGGGAGGCTGAGGCAGGTGGATTACCTGAGGTCAGGAGTTTGAGACCAGCCTGGCCAACATGGTGAAACCCCATCTCTACTAAAAATACAAAACATTAGCTAGGTATGGTGGCTGGTGCCTGTAATCCCAGCTACCTGGGAGGCTGAGGCAGGAGAATTGCCTGAACCCGGGAGGCGGAGGTTGCAGTGAGCCAAGATCACGCCATTGCACTCCAGCCTGGGCAGCAAGAGCAAAACTCCATCTCAAAATAAAATAATAAAAATAAAGAATAGCTCATGTCTTTATTCAATCCATTATGTGTTGATTTTACATTTGAACACCAAGAAAACAACTTTATTCCTATATTTCCAAGTTTCTGAGGAACCTCACAATCATTTCCAAATACTTATAATAAGGGTTGTAAGAAATTTATTTATGTTAGGTAAATTTAAAGTTAAGGTGTACCTTTGCTCTCGTATGTGGTATGACAATATGAGGACTAAACGTAATGTTTGAAATAAGTTTAATTTACCTCAGTGTCAGTATTATTTTTCTTCCTATTGTTATTGATTGCTTCGTTTTCTTTTTTCTTTTCTTTTTTTTTTTTTTTTGAGATGGAGTTTTGCTCTTGTTGCCCAGGCTGGAGTGCAATCATGCCATCTCGGCTCACTGCAATCTCTACCTCCCAGGTTCAAGTAATTCTCCTGCCTCAGCCTCCTGAGTAGCTGGGATTACAGGCATGTGCCACTACGCCCAGCTCGTTTTGTATTTTTAGTAGAGATGGGGTTTCTCCATGTTGGTCAGGCTGGTCTCAAACTCCTGACCTCAGGTGATCCACCTGCCTCAGCCTCCCAAAGTGCTGGGATTACAGGTGTGAGCCACCACGCCCGGCGATTGCTTTGTTTTCTAATATTTTCACTGCCATCTCACTTTTAACCTTCTCTAAGAGCAGACACAGTAGCTGAGCCTGACACCCATTTCAGTCAACTTCTCTATTCCACTCAACATGCCCATAATACAAAGAGACTGAATACCTAGACCACCACCATCTAAATTCCATGAGTTGGTCACAATATGTGGAGCCACAGTTCTCTTTCTCAATCTTTCTTACTTCTCAATGGCCACTTTCAAATGAGAAAAGCTATTCAGATGAAGGACAAGCCAGAATTCAACCATACCTTGCTTTTGTCAGTATCAGTTTACCTGGACTTGAAACTTCACCTTCTGCCTAACATCTTCTTCCATAGGTTCCTTCTTTCTGGTGAGTGCTCTGCTGATCAATGTTCTGAAAGTCAGCCCATTCAACAGTGGTCACCTGGTCATGGGATCTTTCGTCAAGGATGAGTTTTCTGCCCCCTCCTACCTTATGGGCTATAATAAATCCTTGAGTGTGGTGGCAACCACAACTTTTCTGACTGGGATTATTCAGGTAGGATCTGAGTCTTCAAATCCCTGAAAAGGAACTGAATAAAGGGGCTATAAACAGACCCCTTCCTTATACTGCTCCTGTGATCCATTGTGATATACCTGGAACTGCAGTGATTGATTTTTTGAAAAATCGGAGGCTGTGTGAATAGGGTGTCTCCTTAGTGATAAACTTCTCTCTCTTCAGAAATCATCTACCACTGATTTAGGAGGAGATATTGAACATTCTCTTCAGTCCTTTCTCCTCTAAGACAAAGGGTCTAAGGGACGATGGTCCAGAGCAGTGGTCCCCAACCTTTTTGTAACCAGGGACCAGTTTCCTGGAAGACAATTTTTCCACAAATGGCAGGTCAGGGCCAGGGAGGGTGGTGGTTTTGGGATAAAACTGCTTCACCTCAGATGACCAGGCATTTGGTTCTCAAAAGGAGCACGCAACCTAGATCCCTTGCATGTGCAGTTCACAATAGGGTTCGTGCTTCCCTGAGAATCTAATGCTGTGGCTGATCTGACAGAAGGCAGAGAGCTCAGGCAGTGATGTTTGCTTGCCCACTGCTCACCTCCTGCTGTGCAGCACCTGGTTCCTAACAGGCCACAAACCAGTACCAGTACCCGTCCGTGGCCCTGGGGGGTTGGGGACTGTTAGTCCAGAATTCCACTCCTGATTTTACCTTTTAAAAAATTGCTTCATATTCTTTTTTTTTTTTTAGATGGAGTTTTGCTCTTGTCGCCCAGGCTGGAGTGCAATGGGACAATTGTGGCTCACTGCAACCTCCACCTCCCAGGTTCAAGTGATTCTCCTGCCTCCCGAGTAGCTGAGATTATAGGTGCATGCCACCACACCCAGCAAATTTTTGTATTTTTAGTAGAGAAGGGGTTTCACCATGTTAGCCAGGCTGGTCTTGAACTCCTGACCTCAGGTGATCCACCCACCTCGGCCTCCCAAACTGTTGGGATTACAGGCATGAGCCACTGTACCCGGCCAAAAATTGCTTTATATTCCATCAACAAGAATAGCCTCATTTAGCTGGGCATGGTAGCATGTGTCTGTAGTCCCAGTTACTCAGGAGGCTGAGGTGGGAGGATCACTTGAGCCCAGGAGGTTGAGGCTGCAGTAAGCTGTGATCATGCCACTGCACTCCAGCCTGGGTGACACAGCGAGACCCTGTCTCCAAAATAATAATAATAATAATAATAATGGCCTCACAGGCTCACACACTATCTTTGGGTTAGTAAGCTTTAGAGTCAGATCTGGAATCCTTTTTCTGCATTGACAAGGACCACAGCTAAAGGACAATAATATGAATGACTCATTAAAATCTCAAAACTTATTTTGGCACTGTCTTTAATTTCCTCTGAGAGTCTATCACCGAAAGTTCACCCACTGAACTAAAGTCACATCTTCCAGGCTTATTTCTCTTTTTTCTCAACTAACCCACTCTCTAGTTGATTTTCACTGATCTCCCCTGGGACTGTCTTTCATTAGGTAAAGATTTATTGGATACCTACAAAGGCAGGCTATCAACATGGGCAGACTCCAGCCCTGACACTATGAGCTGTGTGAACTTTGGTAAATTATTTTACCTTGGTGGGCCTCAGTTTCCTCATGTGTAAAGCAGGAATAATATTTGTTTTGCAGGGTTCTTAGGGGGATTAAGTGAAAAAAATGCATGCAAAGTATTTAGCCTAGAGCCTGTCACATAGTAAGCATCAATAAGTTATACTTAGTTGGCACAGAGAAATGAATTTGGTACTTTAACAGACCAAAAATTTAAAAAACAATATATAGTTTCCTGTGGTTAAAAATCTTTTTTTTAATCTTGTGGGATAAGACAAAATACACAAGCAGCCTTTTAATTATCAAGAGGGCTCATACATGCTTTCTCTCCTCCTTCAAGCCTCAGCTTTTTTCATCTAAAAAAGGAAGAGGGCTGGGCATGGTGGCTTACATCTGCCTCAGCCTCCCCAACAGTTGGGACTACAGGCACACGCCACCACGCCCAGCTAATTTTTGTATTTTTAGTAGAGACGGTGTTTCACCATGTTGGCCAGGATGGTCTCGATCTTCTGACCTCGTGATCCACCCGCCTCGGCCTCCCAAAGTGCTGGGATTACAGGCATGAGCCACCACGCCTGGCTATAACATATATTTTATATATGTATATTGACATGTAAAATATCTTTTTTATTTTTCTTCAGGATATGCATAATCCTGAAAACATAAATAAATTCAATTTAATCATTCTCAGTAAAGATAAGAGTCAAAGGCCAAGAAGTTTGAACTCGATCCCACTGTTTTGGAATTATCTTCTCCTTTGTGAAAAGCTGCATTCCTCAGAGGAATGTTAACATCTCCTGAAAAGGGCTATCAAAGCTTCTAATGAAAGAGGTTTAAAAAGGCAAAGGCAGGCCAGGCACAGTGCTTTCATGCCTGTAATTCCAGGGTTTTGGGAGGCCAAAACAGGAGAATCACTTGAGGTCAGGAGTTCGACACCAGCCTAGGTAACATAGCAAGGTTCCCCATCTCTACGAAAAAAAAAAAAAAAAAAAAAAAAAACTTAGCTCAGTGCTGTGTGCGTCTGTAGTCCCAGCTACTTGGGAAGCTGAAGCAGAGGATCCCTTGTGCCCAGGAGTTTGAGGTTACAGTGAGCTATGATTGCACTCCAGCCTGAGCAATAGAGTGAGATCCTATCTCATGAATGAATAAATAGGCAAAGGTTTGTTCTGATCACCTTGTCCCTGTTTTCCCCAAGCCAACCAAGAGAGCAGTAGATTCCAGGGCAAGAACTTAAGTGAGCTGACTGCTCACAAAGAAGGAAAGGAGTAGTGTGGGCTAGCACTTGTCAGGAGCCTCTGATCAACATACAAGGACCCATGTTATCAACTTCTGTTCATTAGGGAAAGAGAGTTATAAGAGTTACCAAAGGGGCCTATCTTAACTTTTCTGTTGGAAACCCTTCTTTTCCTGGAGAGTGCCATTGGTGCCATTGCTGGATTGAAGACATTCTGCCCCACTCTGGTTTTCTCTTCTCTGCAGCTAATAATGGGCGTATTGGGTTTGGGCTTCATTGCCACTTACCTTCCGGAGTCTGCAATGAGTGCTTACCTGGCTGCTGTGGCACTGCATGTCATGCTGTCCCAGCTGACTTGCATCTTCGGGATTATGATTAGTTTCCATGCCGGTCCCATCTCCTTCTTCTATGTGAGTAATTTCAACTCTTACCCAGAGTTACAAATGCCACTCCTCTTGCCTCCAAAGAGAGGTGGACCTCAGTGGGGAGACTCCTGCCCATTCTGAAAGGAGACACAGCCAATAGCAGCTTAGTCAAGAGGGTACTAGAAATATTTTCCTTTATTGGAGAATTAGGGTCTTGATTAATTGCAGATGCCAGACCATGCTTTCAGTTGACTAACCATTTCAGTCAGCCTTTTAAACTATCATGATATATATTAAAATTTGACCTTTAAGATATTGTATATATCACAGTTCTTTTCATTACCTACCTTATAACAGACATGTATCCTAAAACATCTAAAGGATATACAATACTAAGTAGTTCCTGAATGTAAGAATAGGGTAGGAGCTAAGCTACAGTATATTATTTGGGAAAACTAATAACTATTGGCTTATAAACAGAACTTCTAGGGCCTGTTCATTATACTAAAACATACAGTGTGTTCTCTCCTTGTCCTTATTGAACATTACTGTCCCTCTTTTTACAAAAATGGCCACCTCCACCATGCTTGCCCTCACTATTCTAGTAATGCCCATAAAGACCTTTGTACCCAGAAACTCTACTTGGGGACTTCTTTTTGAGTTAATCAACAGCGTCCATTTCTAGACTTAGGCAATTACTATATCCCTTTCTAAGCCTCCGTAATTTTATTTTCTTTCAGGACATAATTAATTACTGTGTAGCTCTCCCAAAAGCTAATTCCACCAGCATTCTACTATTTCTAACTGTTGTTGTTGCTCTGCGAATCAACAAATGTATCAGAATTTCTTTCAATCAGTATCCCATTGAGTTTCCCATGGAATTATTTCTGGTAGGTGTTTTTGATGTCCCAAATTCATAGTTTACATAATTTTAATATTTAAAAAAAATGTTGAGCTGAATTGTGTAAAAGCTGAATACATTTAGTTTTCGATATATGCTTATATTTGTGAAAACATGCTTATTTTCTTTTTCTAAAATATTTTGATAATATAGTTGACAAATAAAAATTGAATCTATAGTTTATGATGTCATATTTTGATATAGATACACATTATGAAATGTTTAAATCAAGTTTGTTTGTTTTTTTGACAGAGTCTTGCTCTGTTGCCCAGAATGGAGTGCAGTGGTGCAATCTTGGCTCACTGCAACCTCTGCCTCCCAGGTTCAAGCAATTCTCTTGCCTCAGCCTCCCGAGTAGCTGCAATTACAGGCGTGTGCCACAATGGCGAGCTAATTTTTGTATTTTTTTAGTAGAGATAGGGTTTCACCATGTTGACCAGGCTGGTCTCAAACTCCTGACCTAAGGTGATCCGCCCGCCTCGGCCTCCCAAAGTGCTGGGATTACAGGCGTGAGCCACCACGCCTGGCCTAATTATCATTTTTAATTTTTTTCACCTTGCATCCCTAGCAGCAGTTATTATTTTTGTTGTGAGAACATTTAAGATCTACTCTCAAGCAATTCCATTATTAACTATAGTCACAATAGCACAATCGATCTGCCTCACAAAATGCTTATTTCCAAGTACTTTTATCTATTGACTCGTTCTCATAATATTTCAAAGATAAGGTTTTTTTCCCCTTGTGAAAGAAATACGGGCTCATTCTAAGTTTGAAAAACATAAAGAAGTTTTAAAAAGTGGTAGAGGAAAAGAAATTCCTATAGTTGCACCATCCAAAGTCAACTACTAGTGATACTTTAGTATTTTCAGTTATTTACTCCTTTCTTCTCTCAGACACACATATGACAGGCCTAGCCTCAATGTTGGTGAATTTCCATCTTTTTCTACATAAATATTTTATTTTTATTTTAATGTCATTGAAATCATACTGTTATTCAACTTCCATTCCTTCTCACTATGCTACAATAAGGAAATTGAGGCAGCTCATCCCTGGACTTGAACATAGGAGCACATCTAGATTAGAAGATGTCAGACTCAGAGGACCTTCCTAAAAAAATTAAAATAAAATGAAATCCAAGAATTGAGGCACAAGCAATCTCATATTTAAACGATAACAGACAAAGGGCCAAAGAACCAAGGAGGAAATGAACAGCCCTTTCCTATGGCTAAAACCAGATGCATTCACAAAGGAAACATACGATGTTCACGGAGAAACAACTGGAAGATTTGAACATCTTGTTGAATAAGAACCCATACCCGAACCCCAGCCTTCAGAAAGAAATGGCCTCAAAAATGGACATGTATCCAACAGTACAGGTTTGGCTCAAGAACCACAGAGCAGAGGCTGGGTGCAGTGGCTCATGCCTGTAATCCCAGCACTTTAGGAGGCCAAGGCAGGCGAATCACCTGAGGTCGGGAGTTCAAGACCAGCCTGACCAACATGGAGAAACCCTGTCTCTACTAAAAATACAAAATTAGCCCGTTGTGGTGGCACGTGCCTGTAGTCCCAGTTACTCAGGAGGCTGAGGCAGGAGAATGGCATGAACCCAGGAGGCGGAGCTTGCAGTGAGCTGAGATCCGGCCACTGCACTCCAGCCTGGGTGAAAGAGCAAGACTCCATCTCCAAAAAAATAAAATAAAATAAAATAAAATAAAATAAAATAAATAAAATAAAAGAACAAAACTCAAGCAAGCAAAATGCAAGCTTATTCAGCAAACACAATCTCAACAACAGCAATTAGCTGAAGACAGAGTCAAGACCAGTCCTTCCCAAGAAATACAGACATACCAGTCAAATCTCCTAATGATGCCTATCTTGTAGCCCTAGTTTATACAGATCACTGGGCACCCTGGTTGTGACTCACCTTATGCCCCAATGTTAAGGTCCCTACAGATGACTTTGTTGTCCACAAAATAGTTCATTTTGGCTACTGCCAAGATCCTAGAATATACTGCCTCTGCTTCTATCTCATTTTTGGAATCCTGATTTTATTCTCCGTGCTTCAATTCTAATTGTTTTTTTTTTTGTTTTGTTTTGTTTTGTTTTTTTGAGACGGAGTCTCACTCTGTCACCCTGGCTGGAGTGCAGTGGCCGGATCTCAGCTCACTGCAAGCTCCGCCTCCTGGGTTCACGCCATTCTCCTGCCTCAGCCTCCCGAGTAGCTGGGACTACAGGCGCCCGCCACCTCGCCCGGCTAGTTTTTTTTTGTATTTTTTAGTAGAGACGGGGTTTCACAGTGTTAGCCAGGATTCTCCTGACCTCGTGATCCGCCCATCTCGGCCTCCCAAAGTGCTGGGATTACAGGCTTGAGCCACCGCGCCCGGCCTAATTCTAATTGTTTTGACTGTTCACCTCTACAAAGTAGAGAGAGATTCTAGACACAAAATGTAACATATTGTAATGTGTGTAATGATTTCCTACAAGAGAGTACTTTTCAGCAATAAGGAACAAACTGGAGATAAACACACACATGTTGTGTGTACAACATGGATGGATTTCAAAAACATTATGTAGCATGAAAGAAAAAAGACACAAAAGGCTACATACTGTATAATTCCATTACATGAATTCCTAGAGCAGGAAAAACTAATCTATCATGACAAAAAGATTAATGCCTGCCCATGTGGAAAAATTAAATAGTAAGTGGTAGAAAACTAATTTATCAGGGTGATGGAAATGTTTCATGTGTTAATTAGGTGTTAATTAGGGTGGCAGTTACCTGGCATATAAATTCCTCAAACACATAGAACTGGCCAGGCGCGGTGGCTCAAGCCTGTAATCCCAGCACTTTGGGAGGCTGAGGCGGGCGTGTCGCGAGGTCAGGAGATCGAGACCATCCTGGCTAACATGGTGAAACCCCATCTCTACTAAAAATACAAAAACTTAGCCGGGCGAGGTGGCGGACGCCTGTAGTCCCAGCTACCCGGGAGGCTGAGGCAGGAGAATGGCGTGAACCTGGGAGGCGGAGGTTGCAGTGAGCTGAGATCACGCCACTGCACTCCAGCCTGTGCGACAGAGCAAGACTCCATATCAAAAAAAAAAAAAAAAATAGAACTTTATATCTAAAAGCTTTGCACTTTATTGTATCTAAAGTATACCTTCATAAAAATAAATATATATAACAAAGAAATCGAGGCAAACGAGATGTTAAATGTTTTTTCTAATCTATGTCATTAGTAAGTAGCAGAGCTAGGGCTCACTGTCTAATAACAATGTTTCTTGTTTCTTTTCTTTTTTTTTTTTTTGAGACAGAATCTCACTCTGTCACCCAGGCTGGCGTGCAGTGGCATGATCTCGGCCCACTGCAACCTCCACCTCCCAGATTCAAGCGATTCTCCTTCCTCAGCCTCCTGAGTAGCTGGGATTACAGGTGCCCACCACCATGCCCAGCTGATTTTTATATTTTTAGAAGAGATGGGGGTTTCACCATGTTGGCCAGGCTGGTCTCGAACTCCTGACCTCAAGTGAGCTGCCCGCCTCAGCGTCCCAAAGTGCCAGGATTACAGGCATGAGCCAACACACCTGGCCTCTTGTTTCTTTTCTAAAATCTTCTGGTAAAATTTATATTTTACAGTTATAATTAACATTTTACCATGATAAAGATATTTTCATCAATAAAACTCAGATTTTCTAAGTCAGCATTTTTCATTTTAAGATTACTGAATTCAGGGCCTGGCACAGTGGCTCACGCCTATAATCCCAGCACTTTGGGAGGCCAAGGTGGGCTGACCCGCTGAGGTCAGGAGTTTAAGACCAGCCTGGCCAACATGATGAAACCTTGTCTCTACTAAAAATACAAAAAGTAGCCGGACATGGTGGTGTGTGCCTGTAATTCCAGCTACTCCAGAGGCTGAGGTAGGAGAATCACTTAACTCGGGAGGCGGAGGTCGCAGTGAGCCCAGATCACGCCACTGCACTTGAGCCTGGGCGACAGAACGAGACTCCATCTTAAAAAAAAAAAAAAAAAAAAAAGTTGCTGAACTTTTGGGTGTCAATGAGAATTATTTCTTTTTTAAGAGGTGGTCTGTGGCAAAGATGCTTCAAGTTAACCAAGTAATCGTATGCCCCCTGCACCTCCGAGTCTCTCTTGCAATTAGGAGGACCCAGTGACTTTTGAGCCAAAGAAGAGGTGAATAGGTGCAAGTTCCCTCTTCTTTCCTCCCCTGCTGTGATGATGACAGGAGCAGTATGTTAAGAAAATGGAGACCGGGAGCGGTGGCTCACGCCTGTAATCCCAGCACTCTGGGAGGCCAAGACAGGCAGATCACAAGGTCAGGAGATCGAGACCATCCTGGCTAACACGGTGAAACCCGGTCTCTACTAAAAATACAAAAAACTTAGCTGGGCGTGGTGGTGGACACCTGTAGTCCCAGCTACTTGGGAGGCTGACACAGGAGACTGGCATGAACTCGAGAGGCAGAGCTTGCAGTGAGCCAAGATCGCGCTACCGCACTCCAGCCTAAGCGACAGAGCAAGACTCTGTCTCAAAAAAAAAAAAAAAAAAAAAAAAAAAAGAAAAGAAAAGAAAATGGAATCCCCAGGTGAAATTAGCTCAAATCCCTGGGGGATTGTTTGCAAAGAACCTGCCTGAGAGACACCAACCCACTATGGACTTTGAGTAGGCAAAAAAATAACTTCGATGTGTTAAAATGCTACAATCTCATGACTTGTATGTTGCCACAGCATAACCCATCTTACACTAACTAATCCACGTCTATCCTCTTCAAGGTTGAAAAACACTGTCTTGGGACTTTAGACTAAACTTTCCTATGACTTGCCTACTTCTTGTAGAGGTGCATATTATTTTCCCTTTGAATGTGTGAAAAGCTATTAATTCATAAAGGCCAGAAGCTGAAAGGCTTGTTTTTCAAAAGATTTTTCGGCCAGGCGCGGTGGCTCAAGCCTGTAATCCCAGCACTTTGGGAGGCTGAGACAGGCAGATCACGAGGTCAGGAGATCGAGACCATCGTGGCTAACACAGTGAAACCCCGTCTCTACTAAAAAATACAAAAATCTAGCCAGGCGAGGTGGCAGGCGCCTGTAGTCCCAGCTACTCGGGAGGCTGAGGCAGGAGAATGGTGTAAATCTGGGAGGCGGAGCTTGAGCTGAGATCCGGCCACTGCACTCCAGACCGGGCGACAGAGCGAGACTCCGTCTCAAAAAAAAAAAAAGGAAAAAAAAAAAAAAGATTTTTCAAAACCCTGAAGGCAGATCCAGCAATCCCACTATTGGGTATGTATCTAAAGGAAATGAAATCAGTATGTTGAGTAGATACCTGCACTCTCATGTTCGCTGCAGCACTATTTAAAACACCTAAGATATGGAATCAGCCCAAGTGTTCATCAACAGATAAATGGATACATGTGGTATATACAGGTATTAGTTGACAGACATGTAACAAAAAATGATTTTTAAAAAATTGTGGTATACATATACAATGGAATACTATTCAGCCTTTAGAAAAAAGGAAATCTTTCTCCTTAAAGACTGGGTATTTGGTTTTAAAAAATTAAAATAAAAAATAAAAAGAAGGAAATCTTGTCATTTGGGACAACGTGGATGAACCCAGAGGACATGTTAAGTGAAATAAGCCAGGCACAGAAAGACAAATACTGCATGATCTCATTTATATGTGGAATCTAAAAAGGTTGAACTCATTGAAGTGAAGAGTAGAATGGTGGTTACCAGGGGCTAGAGTTGCAGGAGAGTGGTTTGGGGAGATGTTGGCCAAAGGATACAAAATTTCAGTTTGATAAGAGGAATAATTTCAAGAGATCTGTTGTACAACATAGTAACTACAGTTAGTAACAATGTATCATATTCTTGAAAATTGCCAAGAGAGTAGATTTTAAGTGTTTTCACCACACCAAAAAAGATATGTAGGCCGGGCGCGGTGGCTCAAGCCTGTAATCCCAGCACTTTGGGAGGCCGAGACGGGCGGATCACGAGGTCAGGAGATCGAGACCATCCTGGCTAATACGGCGAAACCCCGTCTCTACTAAAAAAATACAAAAAACTAGCCGGGCGACGAGGCGGGCGCCTGTAGTCCCAGCTACTCGGGAGGCTGAGGCAGGAGAATGGCGTGAACCCGGGAGGCGGAGCTTGCAGTGAGCTGAGAGCTGGCCACTGCACTCCAGCCTGGGCGGCAGAGCAAGACTCCGTCTCAAAAAAAAAAAAAAAAGAAAGAAAAAGAAAAAAAAAAGATGTATATGTGAAGTAATGCATATGTTAATAGCTCGATTCAGCCATGCCACAATGTGTATATACATATTTCAAAATAACATGTTATATATGACAAATATGTATGATTTTTATTTGTCAATTCTTAAAAACAAAACCTTGGATAGAAATGGTGCTCTAGAGCTCAGGGAACAATGTGTATATGGAGTTTGTAGGGTGCAGTCAGAGGCAGCCTCTCCTTTTCATAGAACCCAGCCCAGCTCTGGCACCTTAGAAGGCTAAGTTTTGTAGTCACCAGCAGACAGCACCCATGAACAGACAGCAGCCCTCTTTTTTTTTTGAGACAGAGTCTTGCTCTGTCTCCCAAGCTGGAGTGCAGTAGCGCAATCTCAGCTCACTGCAGCCTCTGCCTCCGAGGTTCAAGCAATTCTCCTGCCTCAGCCTCCTGATGAGAAGCTGGGATTACAGGCACACACCACCATGCCCAGCTAATTTTTGTATTTTTATTAGAGACGGGGTTTCACCATGTTGGCCAGGATGGTCTCAATCTCTTGACCTCGTGATCCACCCACCTTGGCCTCCCAAAGTGCTGGGATTACAGGCGTAAACCACCACGCCCAGCCCTCTCTTAAGCGACATCAGCACCAAGGATCATAGTGATGTTCCTTCAAGCAGCCTGTAAACCCAGATGTATCTGACACAGGTCTCAATCAATTTAGAAAGTTGATTTTGCCAAGGTTAAGGAAGCCCCCATGACACAGCCTCTGGAGGGAGGTCCTGACATGTGCCCAAGGTGGTCAGCGTACAGCTGACGCAGGAGAATGGCGTGAACTCGAGAGGCAGAGCTTGCAGTGAGCCAAGCTCACATTAGGGAGACACAATATATCCATCAATACCTGTAAGATGTACACTGGTTTGATCTGGAAGGGTGGGACAACTTGAAGGAGTGGGGGCTTCCATATCACAGGCAGATTTAAAATTTTTCTGATTGGTAATTGATAGAAAGAGTTATTATCAATAGAGATGAATGTCTGGGTTACAGTAAGGGGTTGTGGAGACCAAAGTTATGTCATGCAGATGCAGCCTACAAGTAGCAGGCTTCAAAGAGGATGGGTTGTAAATGTTTCTTATCAGACTTAAGGGTCTGTTTTGAGGTTACTGCTGGCTGACTTTTCCTGAATTCCAAAAGGGAGGAGGGATGTAATGAGGTATGTCTGACCCCTGCTTCAATCATGGCCTGAACTAGTTTTTTCAGGTTAACTTTGGAATTCCCTTGGCTAAGAGGTGGGGTCCATTCAGATGATTGGGGGCCTTAGAATTTTGTTTTTGGTTTACACAGCCTTGAAAGCAATCAACATGAACCAGAGTTATAAGGAAAGGAGAGAAGTGAGAGTGCAAAGAATGCTGTGGTTTGACTATGGCTGACAGATTGGTTTGTGAGCCACAGTCAAGATATTGCTCTGGGGGCCAGGCTTAGTGGCTCACGCCTATAATCCCAGCACTTTGGGAGGTGGAGGTGGGTGGACTGCTCAAGGTCAGGAGTTTAAGACCAGCCTAGCCAACATGGTGAAACCCCATCTCTACTAAAAAACAAAAAATTAGCTGGGCATAGTGGCACATGCCTGTAGTCCTAGCTACTCAGGAGGCTGAGGCAGGAGAATTGCTTGAACCCAGGAGGCAGAGGTTGCAGTGAGCTGAGATTGCACCACTGCACTCCAGCCTGGTCAGCAGAGCAAGACTCTGTCTAAAAAATGAAAGAAGAAGAAAGAAGAAAGAAGAAGGAGGAGGAGAATAAAAAGAAGAGAAAAGAAAAGAAGAAAAAGAAAAGAAAAGAAGAAACGGAAGGAAGGAAGGAAGAGACGGAGGGAGGGAAGGAGGGAGGGTATATTCCTTTGGAGAATGCGATAAGTAATTACAATGCCCCACGAGGTGAGGTAGGGGAGGAAACAGAGGTCCAGCAATGAAATAGGTGAAGGCTTAGAATAATTGCAATTTAGGCATTAACCTGTTTTGTGACCTACTTGGTGCTCACAGGCTATTGAAGCCTGCAATACACTACCTATACACATGTCAAGTCAAGTGATGGGGACACAGTTTCTGCTACATAGCAGGGATTAGAGATGCAGGTTAGAACTAGAAGAAGACCTCCCTCTTACCCCTAGGGGTGAGGAAAATGAGAGAGGGAGGATGGAGGCACCCATGGTCTAGGGTCTAAAATGCCTCTCACAGCACCCACGAAGAAACTAATGTTTAGATGTGCTGGAGGAAACTGCACACATCTATCAATCTGTCCTTAAGAGAGCAGATTCAGCCAGGTGCGATGGCTCACACTTGTAATCCCAGCACTTTGGGAGTCCAAGGTAGGAGGATCACCTGAGGTCAGGAATTCAAGACCAGCCTGGCCAACCTGGTGAAACCCCATCTCTACTGAAAAATTAGCCAGGTGTCATGGCACATGCCTGTAATCCCAGCTACTTAAGAAGCTGAGGCATGAGAATCGCTTGAACCCAGGAGGCAGAGGTTGCAGTGAGCTGAGATTGCACCACTGCACTCCAGCCTGGGCAACAAGAGCAAAACTCCGTCTCAAAAAAAAAAAAATAAAAGAGCAGACTCAATATTTAGGAAAATTTTCAAGGCAACAACTGAGATCCAGGTAGACTATACCGGTAATTCAAGAGACCCTTGGCTATAAGAAATTATACACACTATCTGTTCATAATTTATGTGTATTTAAGCTGTATAGCAAACAAAAAAAGTAACAATAGTTGTCTTTGGATGAGTTATTTCTGTTTTTCAATGTTTCATATTTACTTCATTTTTCCCTGTGAGCAAATACTACCTTTATACTGGAAATAAGAGTTCCTTGCCATACTTGTCATACTTCTTGCCTCTTAACTATATGGAAACCAAGACTCTTCTTCTCTGATCCAAGCTGTAATCCAGATTCTTCCTTCCATTCTAATCTGTAGACTTCCTAGGGGTATTCGTCTGATAACAGTATCCCAGGTTAGCCAACTACTGTCCTGTTCAGCGTCTGCTTGAACTCCTGCAGTAGATGCTGGGGAAAGATGTATGTGTTAGTAGGAAGAATGGGATAAAGCAACTGTATAACTGCTATTTTAAAACCTAGGAATTGAGGTGTCTTGTCTCCGGTTTAATCTGCATCAATGCAGAGTCTTTATAAGCTGTAACAGCTGCTAGGTTGTCTCTTTTCCCTCTAATTAAAAGTCAGGGACTAAAGGGAGAATTGCCATTTTTAGAAGTAAATGAAAGCGGGGGGAAAGCAGGTACTTGCTTTGCTACAGAACTTTTTCTTTGTGCAATTAAATGTTGCTCCATATTATTAAGGGTTAATCATGTTTCTCTCTTCATATACCTCAACAAGCCCCTGAAAGGCATATCTGTATTACTACAATGTACCTGGAACTAAAAGCTTTTGAAACTGAAAACTTGATACAGCCATTATCCGAAAACATGTTTATATTAATCTAGATGTTTAAAGTTGGTGGGGAGAGTCCCCACTTCCTGATAAACTCTGAAATACACATCTCTTTATTTAAAGAGGAGCAAAGAGACAGTTATTTTCCAAGTCATTCTGTATTTAAATGGATCAATCTCACTGAAAGCCATTGAGATTCAAAGATATTAAATATTAAAACAAGAAAAAATAGAGTTGGTGGGGATACAGAAGTTCATGGCATCCATTTGTTCCCATCACGTGTCACAGACCAAGTTGTTTTGCACTCTGGCTACAATGCCAAAAAGAGCTTAGAGAACCAAAAGCTTCAGGAAAGATCTCTAATGCCTGCCTTGCTCCGCTGAACTAGCCACGCCTCTCTCTCCAACTTGCACGCGTAGGGACTGCTGCCTGTTTCATTTTCTGTCCTGCCAGAGGCTATGGGCAACTCTGCTACTGGAAGCGATGCACTATATTTAGGTAATCATATGCCACCCTCCCCCCCCCCCTTTTTTTTTTACCCCCTACAGATTATTGGCTTCACTGTGATTGCAAACAAGATAAACATGGCCACAGAAACCAGCCAGACGCTTATTGACATGATTCCTTATAGGTCAGTAATTCCACTCTTCAAGATTGCATTTCTCTTTCTGATACCCTCTCTTAGCCTCTGACCACACAGCCTGATTGATATTTTCTACTAGCAGTCTCTGGCCAAAGCAAAATTCATTTTAGAACACAGAGGTTCATGAAAGGAGAAGGGCTAGGGACAACTCCTTGGGTCTTCTCTGGTCAGCCTCTGTCTCTCTTATAGTTGAGCCAGTCCCCTTATCCAGGAGAACTGTTATATGCACTGAATACCAGAGAATCTCATGTGTTTTTTAAATAGCACATGATAGGCCTTCTGAACTACCATACCTCTCTGATTAATTCTCAAGGAGTGGACAAGAGATGCCTCAGTTTTTCTAGCCTCTCTCCTGTGGCTCTGTGTTCAGAAGATGAACGTTCCTTCTGCCTTCACAAACTTAGACTAAATTGATGCCCTACTTTTATTTATGTATTTATTTTTGACACCGGGTCTCATTCTGTTGCCTAGGCTGGAGTGCAGTGGCGCAATCATGGCTCACTGCAGCCTTGAATTCGCAGGCTCCAGTGATCCTCCCACCTCAGCTCTCTGAGTAGCTGGGACCACAGGCGTGCACTGCCACGTCCCGCTAAGTTTTTGCATTTTTAGTAGAGACAGCATTTTGAATGTTGCTTAGGTTGGTCTCAAAATCCTGGGCTCAAACAATCCTCCTGCCTCGGCCTCCTATAGTGCTGGGATTTCAGGCGTGAGCCACGGTGCCCGACCAGAATTGGTGCCCTTGAGCAACATTATTTTCTTACTCTGGGTAGAAAGTGATCTTCAAATAGCCTGGCATATGGAGTTCTTAAGGACTCACAATCAATTTACATTATAATTCTTACCAGTGACTATGAGGCACGGCTCTTGCTTCTTTTAGGAAATTATTTTTTTTACCCTTAATCAGATGAATCACATTAGCTAAGAAAGGCAATATACTGCAGTTTCTTGACTCACAGGGAGGCTTTTGAAGAGCATTGCCCATTTCCTCACATTGTATAATAAGGAATCCTGTAAAGAGTGAAGCCTACTTGCTAAACTCCAGGATCACAAAATGTAGGCTTTTATTATTATTTCTTTTTTCTTTTTGAGACCAGTCTTGCTCTGTCACCCAGGCTGCAGTGCAATGGCACCATCTCAGCTCACTGCAACCTCCGCCTCCCAGATTCAAGTGATTCTCCTGCTCAGCCTCCTGAGTAGCTGGAATTACAGGTGCCTGCCACCATGCCTGGCTAATGTTTGTATTTTTTGTAGAGACAGGGTTTTACCATGTTAGCCAGGCTAATCTTGAACTCCTGGATCAGGTGATCCTCCTACCTCCACCTCCCAAAGTGCTGGGATTACAGGCGTGAGTCACCACACCTGGGCAAATGTAGGCTATTTTGACACAACCAGTTTGAACTAGTCTCATATCCTACCCAGTTCTCAATGAAATCTGATGATGGCTGAATCAACTTGAAATTCCAGTCAATTAAAAAATGTGGGCAGACACCACCTAGGTACTAGGGAATACAAAGATAAGCAAGACACGGTCTCTGTCCTCAGGAAAAAGAAAATAATAACAAGAACAACAGTGGGATTGACACTTTACATATTTGTATTATTTCATTTGCTCCCCACAGTAATGCTTTGAGGTAGATATTGTCTTCTTTTTTAAGCTAAGGAAACTAAGGCTTCCCATGTTTAAATTACTTAGCACATTGCTCCTCTGTGGCAGAGCTACCATTTGAACATATTTCTCCTTAATTCCAAAGTCTATAATTATAACCACTGTTATACTTACACAATATGCTTCTGTTATCAATGACTTCAAAACCACACAGCCAGGCTGGGCACAGAGACTCATGACTGTAATCTCAGCACTTTGGGAGGCTGAGGCAGGTGGATCACTTGAGGTCAGGAGTTCGAGACCAGCCTGGCCAACATGGTGAAACCCCGTCTCTACTAAAAATACAAAAACTAGCTGGGCATAGCAGTGTGTGCCTGTAATCACAGCTACTTGGGAGGCTAAGGCAAGAGAATCACTTGAACCAGGGATTTGGAGGTTGCAGTAAGCCAGGATCAAGCCAGGATCCAGCCTGAGCAATAGATGGAGACTATCTCAAAAAGTAAAAAAGAAAAAAGAAAAAACCCACACAGCCAAGTTTCACTTATCTCTTATCATAAAATTCAAAAGTACAGATGGACAAGTGAGCATTTCAAAAGTCTAATTTTAAGTGTTGCTTTGAACTTTCTCTTTTATTATGTATTTACCCAGGGTTGCTAGAGAATAGTAAGATTGGACAATTTAAGTTAGCTCCTGCTGTGTCCGTGTTCCCTTTTAACCTCATTTGCTAACAAGAATTGAATGTTACAGAGAACAGAAAGGAAAAACAGTATTTTATGTTGTTATCATAATAAATATTCAAGCTTTACTAATATAGATTGGGGTAGTAAATTACATTTACTGTGTACCTCTTTGGGACAGCCACATTCTTACCTAGCTTCTTAAAAAGACAAAAAGGTGGAATTTGATAACTTAAATAACTACCTCTAAGCATTCAGTTACGCTTCTACTTAGCTAATTACTGGGAAAATGCAAAGGAACTTGTAAGTTATAAACAAGGAATTAAAATAGACGGTAGGGCCAGACGCAGTGGCTCATGCTTGTAATCCCAGCACTGTGGGAGGCTGAGGCAGGCGAATCACTTGAGCTCAGGATTTCAAGACCAACCTGGGCAACATGGTGGGATTCTGTTTCTCAAAAAAAAAAAAAAAAAAAGATTAGCCAGGTGTGGTGGCATGCATCTGAAATCCTAGCCACTTGGAAGGCTGAGGTGGGAGGATTTATTGAGGAAGGTTGAGGCTGCAGTGAGCCATGATCACGCCACTGCACTCCAGCCTGGGTGATACAGCAAGACCTGGTCTCAATACAAAAAAAAAAAAAGAAGTTGAAGAAGAAAAGAAGAAGACATAGCTGGATGGTGAAGAAAATGATATTTAGCACTTCGAGGTGCTAAAAGTTAATTCTTTCTACTCAAAAATAAAATTTAAAATGTAAGAACTAATAAGAAATTTTAATTAGATAAGGGATTATTTGCTTTGTGGAAATATATATCACAAAATTTCTTTTAAAATAATTTTCCCAAGAGTATTTACATGATTCATTTTATTGAATTTGGATTTTTATATAATTTATCAAAAGGAAATCAACTGTTGAGGCATACATATTTGTCTTTGATGAAATGATTAAAGATAATCAAAAGAACGAATAAGCATTTCAAATAGCAAACCTTATCTAAAACACTTAGATATTTTTTCTGACTTAGAAAGTAATCTAGAGAAATAAAAAAGGAAGCATATTGGTGCTTCCAGATTTGACTTAAAGAATTACGCCAGTATGGATCTATGGAAAAACACTACTCCCCCCAAATCATCAAGATTTCTTTTTCCTTCTATAGTCTGTTAATATTGTGCTTGATTTCTGACTGTTAAACTAATGCTTCATTCTGGAATAAACCCCACTTGATCACAGTGTATTATCCTTTTATATATTGACTTGCTAAAATGATAAGAATTTTTGCATTTATGTTTATGAAGGATATTGGCCTGAGTTTTGTTTTTTGGGTTATTTGTTTGTTTTGTTTTGTTTTTCTTGTGCTATCTGTGTCTGGTTTTAGTGTCAGAGTATATCGATTTTTTTTTTTTTTTTTTTGAGACTGAGTCTCACTCTATCACCCAGGCTGGAGTGCAATGGTGCGATCTCTGCTCACTGCAACCTCCGCCTCCTGGGTGTAAGAGATTCTTGTGCCTCAGCCTCCAGAGTAGCTGGTATTACAGGTGCACACCACCACACTCGGCTAATTTTTTGTATTTTCAGTAGAGACAGGGTTTCACCATGTTGGTCAGGCTGGTCTCGAACTCCTGACCTCAAGTCATCCACCCACCTCGGTCTCCCAAAGTGCTGGGATTGCAGGCGTGAGTCACCATACCCAGCCATATGTTGACATTATAGAAAGACTTGGAAAGTATTGCCTCATATTCAACTTCTGGAAGAGATTCTATAAAATAGGCATCATGTCTTCCTTAAATATCCACCTATTGTTCACCTATTGGTATGGTCTCAAACAGTATCAAGAAACCATTTTTCATGAATCGTTAAGGTTTTGCCTGTTCTGCTTATTGTCATTGCTACCTGGCAAACACACTGAACTACAAGACATAACAGCATGTTCTCTCAATGGCTTTCATAACGTGGCTTGGTTTGCTGGCAGTTTTGGCAGGCTGCTGCCTCAATCACTCCACTTGTCCCTATTGTCATTAAAAAAAAAAAAAAAAGAATCAGGACGGCCCAATATTAGAATAGAGTGGTGGAGATACCAAGAAAGGATTCCTCCTATCCAGAAATAATTCCACTATTCTATTCCAGCTTCCTGTTTCCTGTAACACCAGATTTCAGCCTTCTTCCCAAGATAATTTTACAAGCCATCTCCTTATCTTTGGTGAGCTCCTTTCTGCTCATATTTCTGGGCAAGAAGATTGCCAGTCTTCACAACTACAGTGTCAATTCCAACCAGGTGAGAGGACTATTACTTTCTCTGATCCTTAACTCTTTGTTCTTTAATCAAAGCCTCCTGCCAACATGAAGGCTGGAGTCTTTTTTAACTGAAGAGCCACTTGGACCATGATTTGGACAGTAATCACAAAGGATTTTTGAGAGGTGAGGGATACTTAACTTTGAGACCACTTGAATTAACCTGAGTGTTATTGCCCTAGAACAGATATGGTACAGAGAGTCCAGAAAATTATGGCATCATGTTGTTAAGTTAGGAGAGTTTCACCTTTCTTAATTTTAGCTTGCTTTCTACCAAGTCCTCCAACCACATACTGAGGTGCAATAAGAAATGCTGCAGAACATCCTATAAAAAGCCAGGGTTGGGCCAGGCACAGTGGCTCACGCCTGTAATCCCAGCACTTTGGGAGGCCAAGGCGGGCAGATTACGAGGTCAGGAGATCGAGACCATCCTGGCTAACACGGTGAAACCTAGTCTCTACTACAAAATAAAAATAAAATTAAAAATTAAAAAGTTAACCAGGCGGGGTGGCAGGTGCCTGTAGTCCCAGCTACTTGGGAGGCTGAGGCAGGAGAATGGCGTGAACCCAGGAGGTGGAGCTTGCAGTGAGCCGAGATCACACCACTGCACTCCAGCCTGGGCGACAGAGTGATACTCCATCTCAACAACAACAACAACAACAGCAACAACAACAAAGCGAGGGCTGCTAATATCATACAGTTGGCCTCCCAGAAATAGTTTTTGTCTTTTAGGGAAAGTCTTCAACTACTCTGAATTTGGCCTTTTCCCTAGAACTCAAGAGGGAAATATGGAAGCAATGGGTATTCCAATATGACCTTTTTTGTTTTGTTTTGAGACGGAGTTTTGCTCTTGTTGCCCAGGCTGGAGTGCAATGGCATGATCTTGGTTCACTGCAACCTCCACCTCCCGGGTTCAAGCGATTCTCCTGCCTCAGCCACCCAAGTAGCGGGGATTACAGGCACTCACCACCATGCCCAGCTAATTTGTGTATTTTTAGTAGAGATGAGGGTTCACCATGTTGACCAGGCTGGTCTTGAACTCCTGACCTCATGGTCTGCCTGCCTCGGCCTCCCAAAGTGCTGGGATTACAGGTGTGATCCACTGCACCCAGCCAAATTTGACCTTTAGGTTAGTACATAAGGCAGGGAGAATAGCATTATGCTTCTCCCTGTCATCCTAAGTCCTGGTCATCACTTGAAAGAGAATAAAAATGCCAGGGTCTCATTTTCTCACCTTGAAAAAGCACTTCCCTTGTGATGACTAGCTAAAATGACGATTCAGTTTAATCAAGAAAATCAGATGTGCCATCCTTTCGTTCTTTCTAATTTATTTTTATTTTTATTTTTATTTTTATTTTTATTTTTATTTTTATTTTTTGAGACAGAGTTTCACTCTTGTTGCCCAGGCTGGAGTGCAGTAGTGCAATCTTGGCTCACCACAACCTCCACCTCTCAGGTTCAAGCAATTCTCCTGCCTCAGCCTCCTGAGTAGCTGGGATTACAGGCATGCGCTACTACGCCTGGCAAATTTCCTATTTTTAGTAGAGATGGGGTTTCTCCATGTTGGTCAGGCTGGTCTCGAACTCCCAACCTCAGGTGATTCACCAGCCTCAGCCTCCCAAAGTGCTGAGCTTATAGGCGTGAGCCACCTCGCCTAGCCTTCTAATAATATTTCAATCTGTTATTTCAAGTGATGCAAACAACCCTATCTTCATATAAAAAAATAAACCATATGCCTTCAACTCAAAATAAAATCAGCATTCTTCAACAAAGAGGGGGGCCTAAAGCATCTGCCATTTCTTTACAGGATTTAATAGCCATAGGCCTTTGCAATGTCGTCAGTTCATTTTTCAGATCTTGTGTGTTTACTGGTGCTGTTGCTAGGACTATTATCCAGGATAAATCTGGAGGAAGACAACAGGTATGTTGAAATACAATTTGATCTCTACTACATAAACATATTCATATCAATTCATATGTATATTCAGAGTAGGGAATTAAATGGGTTTAATCTTGTTGCTGTTTTAATGTTATACTTAATGGGAAAGACCTCTGGGAAGAATTTGGATTCCATGCTTGCCTTAATTTTTGCTCAGATTTTGTCTTAAAAGTTACTTGTCAATGTGGAACTTGAAAGCTGTTTTCTGTTTCTTCTTCTTTTTTTTTTTTTTTGAGATGGAGTCTCGCTCTGTCACCCAGGCTGGAGTGCAGTGGCGCTATCTCAGCTCACTGCAAGCTCCGCCTCCTGGGTTCACGCCATTCTCCTGCCTCAGCCTCCAAAGTAGCTGGGACTATAGGCACCCGCTACTGTGCCCGGCTAAATTTTTTGTATTTTTAGTAGAGACGGGGTTTCACCGTGTTAGCCAGGATGGTCTCAATCTCCTGACCTTGTGATCCACCTGCCTTAGCCTCCCAAAGTGCTGGGATTACAGGTGTGAGCCACTGTGCCCAGCCGAAAGCCATTTTCTATAGAAATATTATATGTGAGAGGTTTCCATATATTAGCCCACAAAACCCCACTTTCCATGTAACATACCTAAAGGATAAGAATATTTTTGGTAAACTGGCCAGGTGTGGTGGCTCACGCCTGTAATACCAACACTTTGGAAGGCCAAAGAGGGTGGATCACTTGAGGTCAGGAGTTTGACACCAGCCTGGTTAACATGGTGAAACCCCGTCTCTACTAGAAATAAAAAAAAAAATTAGCTGGGTGTTGTGGTGCACACATACAATTTCAGCTACCCAGGAGGCTGGCACAGGAGAATCGCTGAACCTAGGAGGCAGAGGTTGCAATGAGCTGAGATGGTGCCACTGCACTCCAGCCTGGGTGGCAGAATGAGACTCCGTCTCAAAGAAGAAAAACACGAATATTTCTGGTAAACTTACCATCATCTGCTAATGTTTTCCCCCACTATGGGAAGATGCATTCTCACACCTAGTCTGGAAAAGCCATAATACAGCTCTACACACCCTGACAGCAAACCAAAAATTTTCCTGGCTTCCTCAAAAGGGCATGGCAAGGGGCTTTCATGACAAGAAGTCGGGTCTTTGTCTAGCAGAGCCCAGAGAATGTGTAATTGTTCTACTTTTGTATAAGAGAAAATTATCTAGGTCAGATTTTCTGCAGGTATTCTGAGTCAGTAAACTAAATGTTGTAGGTATGTGTTAAGCGTAACATAGAGAAAATGGTGGTCGAAAAGACTGTAGAGGCAAAGTGTCTAACTGCAGGCATGAAATTTTATAAGTCTAATGTTCATGAGTTTTGTTTTTTGTTTTTGGTTTTGTTTTTGTTTTGAGACACAGTCTTGCTCTGTCGCCCAGGCTGCAGTGCAGTGACGCGATCTCGGCTCACTGCAACCTCCGCTTCCCAGGCTCAAGTGATTTTCCTGCCTCAGCCTCCCAAGTAGCTGGGATTACAGGCATCTGCCATGATGTCCAGCTAATTTTTGCATTTTTAGCAGAGTTGGAGTTTTACTATGTTGGCCAGGCTGGTCTTGAACTCTTGAACTCAAGTGATCTGCCCGCCTTGGCCTCCCAAAGTGCAGGGATTACAGGCGTGAACTACTGCGCCCAGCCCAGTGTTCATGAGTTTTGAACTGACTAGATAAAATTACAACATGCTAACCTGAGAGGTGTCCCATCTCAACTTCGTAGCGTGACAAAATGTCAGAAAGCTATCAGAATTGAAACTGAGGTTGCCCAGGGAATGAGTCAGCATTCAGAGGCCAGAGAAACAGTGGCAGAGGTCAAAGACAAGCTTCTGCAGAAATATAGTAAAAGGTGTAGCCATGGTCAGAAACGAATGTGTCAGCAGAATGAATAGTCAACTTTCACATGGAAAGACAGTGTCATAGTTCATGGGCAAATATGTGGTGAAGCATAAGGTAAAAGCTAATACAAGTCAGAAAGATTAGGCAGGGGTGAGAGCATGGGTATAGAGCAGGGGTGTCCAATCTTTTGGCTTCCCTGGCCCCATTGGAAGAAGGAAAATTGTCTTGGGCCACACATAAAATGCACTAACTCTAATGATAGCTGATAAGCTAAAAAAAAAAAAAAAAAAAAACCATAGCAAAAACACTTTATAATATTTTAAGAAAGTTTCCGAATTTGTGTTGGGCTGCATCCAAAGCTGTCCTGGGCCACATGTGGCCCTCAGGCCTCAGGTTGGACAAGTTTGGTCTAGAATAAGATTACATCATACCACTTTATGTGGACTAAGTTTTGTTTGTCACAGAGCTTCTTCTGGATACATTGGCCTTTTCCACTACTGATTAACAGACAGAGAAATTTGGGCTATGTTCAAAAGAAGAGTGTTTGTACAAGCATGCAAAAACTCTGGAGTCAAAGAGACTCCAAAAAGACTGGAGAGCTTTATAAGAAGAAATGGAAATGGCTATCCCCAGAGATTAGTTCCACTAACTTTTTTTTTTTTTTTTTTTTTTTTTTTATTTTTGAGACGGAGTCTCGCTCTGTCGCCCAGGCTGGAATGTAGTGGCAGGATCTCAGCTCACTGCAAGCTCCACCTCCCGGGTTCACGCCATTCTCCTGCCTCAGCCTCCCGGAGTAGCTGGGACTACAGGCGCCTGCCACCTCGCCCAGCTAGTTTTTTGTATTTTTTAGTAGAGACAGGGTTTCACCATGTTAGCCAGGATGGTCTCAATCTCCTGACCTCGTGATCCACCCGTCTCGGCCTCCCAAAGTGCTGGGATTACAGGCTTGAGCCACCGCGCCCGGCCCAGTTCCACTAACTTTTTCTGACATACTTTGTTTATTCAGTATATAAGCATAATGTAAATTTGAGAGACAAGATGTGCATGACTAGAAAAAAACTAAATCACAGTGCAAGGAAAATTGAGTGCAAAATGAGGACGATTTGTTAAAAGAGGCATAAATATTGCAAGGAGAATGATGGCAGAAGTGGGACTTTCATGGAGCACTGAAAGGGTTTAGGGTATGTGTAGATGGAAGGAGGAAGAAGGGCTTCAGTTCAGCCTCAGAGTTGTCTTAATGGCAGGATTCTACTTGTGCGTGTAATGCGGACTGGAGGAAGAATGGCTTTGCCAACTGCACTCATTGATTCTGGGAATAGAAAGGCCAAGTTTTGGGAGGGTTTTGGTGGACAATTGAATTTCCAACCCCTGAGCAAGCCCACTTTTAGCATTTTAGCCTGTTGGAAAGAAGGTCTGCCTCAAAGGTAGCCTATGGCACTCATTTTGTTTTCCACTGCCACCTTGTTCACCTGTGCAGCACAGTTCTGCCAGTGACACCTCTCAAGGCAGTGCAGTGGCCCTCCACAGGGAGGCATGTCCCTAGGAATGCTGAAAAGCCCTCCCTGAGGCCTTGACATGCCATTGCAAATCGCTGGCTCAAGCAGAGAATGCTGCTGACCCCTGGCCCTACACATGGCAGCTGCCCAGACTATACTCTTGAGTTCCAAATCTGGACCAGAAAAGGCCTCTGAGACTCATTCATCTTCTTCATTCCATGGGAGTGGAGTTTTTTCTCCACCTGTTATCTCTAGAGGCCTTAAGATTTTTTTTTTTTTTTTTTTTGGTAGAGACAGGGTCTCACTATGTTGTCCAAACTCCGGGCCTCAAGTGATCTTCTCACTTCGGCCCCCCAAAGTGCTAGGATTACAGGCATGAGCCACTGTGCCCCAAACTCTTGGGGGCTTTTGATTCACTCTGCCTGAGAATGCCCCTATTTCTTCAAAGTTCCTTAGGACTGCAGAAAAGAGAAACAGGGGGCTGGCTCTGAACCTCTCAAAAATAACCTGCCATCAAGGGTCACTTTGTTTTTATTTTTTATCTGGCATAGATGCAAACTGTGTATATCTGTCTAGATTTCATTTAATTTATTGCTGTCTAGAACAGATTTCCCTCCAGTGGTTGCAGCAAAACCTACTGGTCCTTCTGGCCACAGCCTCAGCTTGAGGCATTGGCAGGGCTGACCCATGGCAAAGGGGATGTGATGAGCCCTAGTGGGCCTGTGGCCACCTGGGCTGTCCCGCAGTCCATCTTTCTGCTCATCCTGTTCTTAGTACTGTGCTCCCCTGTTCTGTAAGATTAGGTTTCTTTCATTGCTCCCTGTTTGCTAAGGACCTGCCTTGCCCAGGCTCCCAGAAGAGCTTTAAAAATGGGTTATTGTAAAAGAGAGAAATGAATGTGTTGTGTTCTTTTTAGAGGAAGCCAGTGGGGCTGTGGAGAGAGCCTGGATTTTGGAGTCAGATGGTCAGGGGAGGTTGAACTTGACTCCATGCTTCCTAGATGTATGTGACCTTGGGCAAATTAATTTTGCTCTCTGAGGCTCTAGTCTTCATCTGCAAATGGGGATAAGACAAACTTGCCCATTGTGAGAATTAAATTAGATGCTAATGGGTACCTGTCACTTAAGAGTTCAAAAATCATCACTTCTACCCCAAGACCCAAGTGCCTGGGCAGGTGTCCATCATCTGCTATTCTGCTTCATGGAACCCCCTGTACATGGACCAATTGATGGCTGAGAGTCTGCATGTTGCTTGTGGTTGTGGCTGTGGCTATGGAGACTCACATGGCTTTGACTCTCTGGAGAGAAGGCAGAGTCAGTCTTTGTTCAAGAAAGTCTGGAAAAGTGATGGAAAATCTGGTCAGAAAAACAAAGCATGCACGAGATGTAAAGCAGACAGACAGTGCTTGCTCTCATCAGAGCCTGTTCAGGCACTGAGGCTGAGCTTCTGAGAGCCATCGAGCACCTTACTGAGGCACAATGCCACTGAGGATGGTCCTCTGATCCCAAAGCCCATTCCGATGACTGTGCAGCCAAGAGAGACACAATTATTGGCAGGCTTCCAACCCTCTCTGAGCAGTTAATTTTATGGGATTTGGTGTCTAGTTTGTGCTCATTTTGACCTAGGTTTTTGTTGTTGTTGTTGTTGTTGTTGTTGTTTTGAGATGGAGTTTTGCTCTTGTTGCCCTGACTAGAGTGCATTGGTGCAGTCTTGGCTCACTGCAACCTCTGCCTACAGGGTACAAGCAATTCTCCTGCCTTAGCCTCCGAAGTAGCTGGGATTACAGGCACCTGCCACTATGCCCAGCTAATATTTTTTATTTTTAGTAGAGATGGTGTTTCACCATGTTGGCCAGGCTGGTCTCAAACTCCTGACCTCAGGTAATCTGCCTGGCTTGGCCTTCCAAAGTGCTGGGATTACAGGTGTGAGCTACCACACCTGGCCTAACCTCGTTTTATACAACTTATTGTGCTGTGTGCCTGCCTTTGTTTCCTTAAAAATAATCAAAAGAATCTTGGAGAAAAAAAGTGGCAGAAAAGAAAAGGCCTGATATAGATTTCCTGTGCTAATGAAAATAGTTTTCTTCTATAGCATCAGCAAAGGCCAACTGAAGCTAGAGGCAGAAGTTAGATCCAGCAACAGGCTGACATGTCACCTGGCTGGAGAGGCTTTGGGGTTACCTGTCTCAGTTCCACAGTGTCTGAAATGTTTGCCATCAGAGCTTTCTGAGTTTCAGTTATGGTGATCCATTTTCCTGAGTCCTTCCTACACTACTCTCATGTGATTCAGCCTTTCCATATCAGGCCACTCACTTTAGCTGTGAATCAGCTGGGACGGGGAAAGAAAGAAGAAGGAAGTTGATTGCATTGCTATTATTTTCAGCAATACATTTATATGGCAAATAGCAATGAGTAGTGAGAGGGAACCCAGTGGGAAGATGTGTTTTCTCCCCCCATGTAAAAAATACAGAGAAAAATCAGAGAATCATTGCTGAGTGGTCCTTTGGTAGATTAGAATTGAGAGACTCCCTCTGTTCTTGCTTTTCTGTGCCCTTGTTTTGATTTGTGGCTATAGTTTTGCCCCATCCCCTATTCCCATCACAGTGGAAAATGACACTGGTTTCTATTACTTGTCTTACTAGGGGCTTACAAAATGGAAATTTACCAATAGAGGATATAATGAGTTCAGGACTATGCAGACAGCACTGGGCTTATCAAGGAAACTATGCTTCTTAGTTTTCCACCTTTATTTTGCCAAGTGAGAATCACTGCTTACCAAGAGACACTGAGCCCAGAGTAGTCAACCCAACTGGGATAGGATCCAGAGCTGCTATATACAGCCTTGACTCATGTTTGTAGCTTTTTCTTTCTTTCTTTCCTTTTGATGGCCCTGAAGCAGAGAGAAACTAAAGCAGGAAAATGGGAAGTGATTATCTTTGTGTGAAGATGAAGCTCCAGGGCCGGGCGCGGTGGCTCAAGCCTGTAATCCCAGCACTTTGGGAGGCCGAGACGGGCGGATCACGAGGTCAGGAGATCGAGACCATCCTGGCTAACACGGTGAAACCCCGTCTCTACTAAAAAAAAAATACAAAAAACTAGCCGGGCAAGGTGGCGGGCGCCTGTAGTCCCAGCTACTCGGGAGGCTGAGCCAGGAGAATGGCGTAAACCCGGGAGGCGGAGCTTGCAGTGAGCTGAGATCCGGCCACTACACTCCAGCCTGGGCGACAGAGCGACACTCCGTCTCAAAAAAAAAAAAAAAAAAAGATGAAGCTCCACTGAAGCTGCTAGATGGGCAGTTACCCAAGCAGCAAACAGGAGAGTGAGGGGTGGGAAATTTGTTTACATAGGAAGTAGGATGGTTGGGATTTTAGGGCTGACACTGAGGAGCTACTAGGGCTTTTCTTTCCTTTTCTTGAGATGGAGTCTCGCTCTGTCACCAGGCTGGAGTGCAGTGGTGCGATCGTGGCTCACTGCAATCTCTGTCTTCAAGTGATACTCCTCCCTCAGCCTCCCAAGTAGCTGGAATTACAGGCGTGCGCCACCACGCCCAGCTAATTTTTGTATTTTTAGGAGAGACGGAGTTTCACCATGTTGGCCAGGATGGTCTCCATCTTTTGACCTCGTGATCTGCCCGCCTCAGCCTCCCAAAGTGCTAGGATTACAGGTGTGAGCCACCGCGCCTGGCCAACTAGGGCTTTTCTAAATTGTGCAAGGAGAGGTTAAACTTAGGAGGAGATGCAAATCAGATTTTAGGAGAATTCATCTTCATAGCACAGAGCAGTGGCAGTAAAGATTCAAATGCCCAGTACAATGTGGAACTTTTCAGGGAGCATCTTTCCATTCATTCAGGGAGTATTTATTGAGTACCTAGTATGTGTTTAGCACTTTGATAAGACTTGAAAATGTCAGTTCAACAAAAATACACTTGGGCTGAACTCAACTCCTTTTAAGAAAAACTGACATGCTTCTCACCAAGCAGAAGGCCTCAGTTGCAGACAGGGACCAATACATTCCTGATGGTTTCTCTCCAACTGGCTCTGTCTCCTCAGTTTGCATCTCTGGTAGGCGCAGGTGTGATGCTGCTCCTGATGGTGAAGATGGGACACTTTTTCTACGCACTGCCAAATGTAAGTAGAACTGATCAAATAACTAAGTCAACAATGACCAGGGCTCTGGATTGCTCCTTGGTGTGTGTGTGCGTGTGCAGGGGGCATCTCCGAGGAGAACTGCATTCGGATTATCCCCAATGGCTGCTCCAGCCTATCTCTAGTCCCTTTCATTCAAAATAATAGTATCTGCATCACAGGGTTAAGGTTAAATGATGTGATATATATACACACACACACACATATATTTATGTATAAGTATAAGATCTATATGGTGTGTCGATAGATAGATGTAATAGTATTGGGCCTATAGTAAACACTCAAGAAACATTAGTTATAGGGCCGGGCACCATGGCTGGCACTTGTAATCCCAGCACTTTGGGAGGCCAAGGTGGGCAGATTGCCTGAAGTCAGGAGTACAAGACCCGCCTTGCCAACATGGAGAAACCCCGTCTCTACTAAAAATACAAAAATTAGCTGGTCATGGTGGTGCGTGCCTGTAATCCCAGCTACTTGAGGGGCTGAGGCAGGAGAATCTCTTGAACCTGGGAGGCAGAGATTGCAGTGAGCCAAGATCCCACCACTGCACTCAAACCTGGGCTACAGAGCGAGACTCCATCTGAAAAAAAAAGCATTAGTTATAGGCCAAGAGTGGTGTAATCCTAGCACTCTGAGAGGCCAAGTTGGGCAGATGACTTGAGATCAGGAGTTCAAGATCAGCCAGGCCAACATGGCAAAACACTGTCTCTACTAAAAATACAAAAATTAGCTGGGTATGGTGGCAGATGCCTGTAATCCCAGCCACTCCAGAGGCTGAGGCAGAGAATCACTTGAACTTGGGAGGCTGCAGTGAGCTGAGGTCATGCCATTGCACTCCAGCCTGGGTGACCGAGTGAGACTGTCTCAGTAAATAAATAAATAAGTTATTATTATTATAATTAAATCATCTTTTTATTGCTTAAGCTATAAAGTAAGTTTCATAAGTAAGGATTCAGTGAAAAATGACCAAAATAGACTTCAGATGCCACACCAACATGGGCTTGGAAACTCACTGTGCATTCATGCCATCTGTTTTCCTGCACTGCTTCCAGAAGGCCTTGTTCTGCATTTGTGTGAACTCAGTCTTCCCATTGCTGCCACACTGCCTCTTGATTAGTTCACAACACTAGAAGGCAAGTCTGAAAGTTGTGTCTTAACTCAGTATTCAGCTAGGATGCCTCTATATACAAATGTGTCATTTCTTCCCTTTGTGTGAAACTGAGCACCTTGTAGTTAGAGATGCCAGGTTTGTTAATTACTAGCTATAATCCTTCTGTTCTTAAGTTACAGTAGGTCTATACTCAGTGACCATCATCTCCTTTTAAGTTTTCTTCATGTTCCTGTTAGCCATTTTTATATAGTACTTAGGGAGGTGAGAGAAGGTTTATTTGTGGATGTAGCAGCTTGGTTACACACCGAAGTGGCTGTCCCTGAACTGGGGTGGTTGTAAATGTGATCTCCATCCTTCTGAATGCTTCCTTTCCACCTGGTGAATAGCAGGTTTCAGTAGAGCACCCACAAGGCTGCTGCTGCCTTCTGTTCATATGATTCACAGACCTTGGAGCCAAGGCATGGAATCTATGCAAGGAGGGTGGAACTAGTAAGCTCAAATTGACACGCAAGCGGTCCTCTGATTCCCAGTAGAGGTCATCTCCAGTTTCCACAGCACCTTTGTTGTTATCACTGTTGGAATCTATTTTAGGAGGGCCACTCACTAATTTACTTTAGACATGGATATTTTTTCTTTACAACTAAATGAAGCAGAATTTTAAAATTCCAAACAAAAATGATCAGAGTTCACTGAAGGGTAGTGATAAAAGTTGGGACTCCTTTATTATAAACATGTTGGGGACAGAACAGCCCTTGCTTTTGGCTGCCATGTTACATCACATTACTTTTATAGCACCTAGTTAGCATGTTTCTGAGTGAGCAGTTGTGATACAAGAAGATCAATGGAATAGTTGAATTACTGTAACAATAAGGTTCTGTGAGTACTAAGCTATAAATGACTTCTTCCTTTCTTGAAAAACTGTGACTAGTTGCAAAACCCTTGTTAAGAGTCATTAGTAGAGCATTCAGGCTAGGATCTCAACTAGTTACAAGAGGACCAACACAAATTTTGAAAAACATGATACAAAATAATATATTCAATATTATTCCAATTTTGTGTGGAAGAAAAACACAGAACATACCAGTGGTTATCTCTGGGATAATGGAAATTATGTATGAGTTTAACTCATCTTTATACCATGAGCATGTTTCACCTTAATATTTAGAAGGATAAAAACGTTGTTGCATATTATTTTATGAAAAGATTTGTTTCCTCTCCATACACCCTGCCTCATGTCAAAAACCTTTCAAAAACCCTACGAGGTTGAGTTTCTTTTCCTTCCCACCATATTTCTTCAAACTGAAGGAAGTTTGGAGATTCTGGACTGGAAAGAAGATAGCATAGTGGCAAAGATGGTATGGTGGGAAAGAAGTAATTTCTGCCAACTTCATCTTTGCTTTTCCCTCCTCTACTGACCTGTTGTGTCTAACGGGTCACTGGGTACCCTCAGAAAGCCAGAGTAAGCGTGGACTCAGCCATTCCTCATGGTAGGATTAGTTCTAATTCCCAGGCAGAGAATATAGAGGAGAGGACAGCTAGGAAAGGGCTAAGAAATTAAACCAATACAGGAATTTCATGACCACAAGAAAATCTTTTTTTTTTTTTTTTTTTTTTTTGAGATGGGAGTCTCCCTCTGTTGCCCAGGCTGGAGTGCAGTGGCATGATCTCAGCTCAGCTCACTTCAACCTCCGCCTCCCAGGTTCAAGCGATTTTCCTACCTCAGCCTCCGGAGTAGCTGGGATTACAGGCACCTGCCACCACACCTGGCTAATTTTTGCATTTTTAGTAGAGACGGGGTTTCGCCATGTTGGCCAGGCTGGTCTTGAACTCCTGACCTCAGGTGATCCACCCACCTCAGCCTCCCAAAGTGCTGGGATTACAGGTGTGAGCAAAAATGTTTCTTTTCTTTTCTTTTTGAGTTGAAGTTTCACTCTCGTTGCCCAGGCCAGAGTGCAATGGCGCAATCTTGGCTCATGGCAACCTCCGCCTCCCAGATTCAAGCCATTCTTCTGCCTCAGCCTCCTGAGTAGCTGGGATTACAGGCATGTGCCATCATACCCATTTAACTTTTTTGTATTTTTAGTAGAGATGGGGTTTCTCCATATTGGTCGGGCTGGTCTCAAACGCCCGACCTCAGGTGATTCCACCCGCCTCGGCCTCCCAAAGTGCTGGGATTACAGGCGTGAGCCACCGCGCCCAGCCAGGTGTGAGCAAAAAATGTTTCTTAAAAGTAGGTTAAATTCTACTTTGAAGCCCTGACAATTTTTATATCCTTATGCGCATAAATCTTCATTTTCTCATATTTAGGAAACTTTCTTTCCATTATAAAAGTAAACATGCTCATTTTCAAAACTTTAGAAAATGCAAAATAGATTAAAATGTCATTCACAATCACAAATAAAACCACCATTAACATTTTGGCATCTATCCAACCAATATTATTTTCTATAAATGGATATCACTTTGCATAGTTGTAACCTGACTGTACAATTTTATATTTGTTTTTATTTAATAGATAGCATGATACTTCATTCTATAACATTTGACATTATTGGAAAATTAGGTTGTCTACATTTTTGTTATAAATAACAATGAGTAATTTTGTATGTCTACCTTTTTTTTTGAGACAGGGTCTCATTCTCTTGCCCAGACTGTAGAGCAGTGGCCCAATCTCGGCTCACTGCAACCTTTGCCTCCCAGGCTTGAGGAATTCTCCTACCTTGGCCTCCCCAGTAGCTGGGATTACAGGCGCATGCCACTACTGCCCGGCTAATTTTTGTCTTTTTAGTAGAGACGAGGTTTCACTGTGTTGGCCAGGCTGGTCTCGAACTCCTGACCTCAAATTATCCACCCACCTTGGCTTCCCAAAGTGCTGGAATTACAGGCATGAGCCACCATACCTGGCACATCTACAGTTTTCTAGATTTAAGATTTTTTTTTTGAGACAGAGTCTCTGTCACCCAGGCTGGAGTACAGTGGTATGATCTTGGCTCACTGCAACCTCCGCCTCCCAGGTTCAAGTGATTCTCATGCCTCAGCCTCCTGAGTAGCTGAGATTACAAGCATGTATCACCATGCCCAGCTAATTTTTGTATTTGTAGTAGAGACAGGTTTTTGCCACATTGGCTAAATTGATCTGGAACTCCTGGCTTCAAGACATCCGCCTGCCTCAGACTCCCAAAGTGCTGGGATTACAGACATGAGCCACTGTGTCTGGCCAAGATTTAGGATAAATTTCTAAAAGTAAAACAAAGATTTTGGGTGAAAACATATCAGCATTTCTGGATATATTGTCAAGTGATTTTCCCAAAGGGCACTGCCCTATTATACTCAACAACCATGTATAAAGGGTATTATCAATGCTTTTATTTTTTCGAGACAGGGTCTTGCTCCTTCACTGGGCTGGAGTGCAGCGGCACGATCACAGCTCACTGCAACCTCCATCTCCCAGGCTTAAGTGATCCTCCCACCTCAGTCTCCCAAGTAGCTGGGGCTATAGTTGCATGCCACCACACCTGGTTAATTTTTTTTTTTTTTTTTTTTTTTTTTGTAGAGATGGCATCTCACTATGTCACCCAGGCTGGTCTCAAACTCCTGGGCTCAAGTGATCCTCCTGCCTCAGCCTCACAAAGTGCTAGGATTACAGGCATGAGCCATCACACTTGGCTATCAGTATTTTAAATCTGCTCATTTAATTTGATAAAATGGTATTTCATTAGTGAAATCATTATAGTATATTATGATTCAACATGAAGAAAAGCCCAGTTGGAATTGTTTTAGAGTTTCTGTGAGTGTAAGTTCTCTTAATTTATCATCCCATCTGAGAATGGTTTCTAGATAATGTAGATAACAGATATGTCAAGCAAACCAGACAAGGCAAGGCCAAGTAGCCAAAGGCACCAGCTCCCATGGGTCTTGTTCCACACACCAAAAGTAACACAGAAACAGGGGATAGATGACTATAACCTTTAGCTATGCCTGGTGAGATGTCAGAGCCCTGGCCCCTGCGAGTGGTTGACTTGTGGGTTGGGAAAAAGAATTGACTGACAATAGTATAGGTTTGAAAAAGGAAAGTTTAAGGCCGGGCGCGGTGGCTCAAGCCTGTAATCCCAGCACTTTGGGAGGCCGAGACGGGCGGATCACGAGGTCAGGAGATCAAGACCATCCTGGCTAACACGGTGAAACCCCGTCTCTACTAAAAATACAAAAACTAGCCGGGCGAGGTGGCGGGCGCCTGTAGTCCCAGCTACTTGGGAGGCTGAGGCAGGAGAATGGCGTGAACCCGGGAGGCAGAGCTTGCAGTGAGCTGAGATCTGGCCACTGCACTCCAGTCCGGGCGATAGAGCGAGACTCCACCTCAAAAAAAAAAAAAAGAAAAAAAAAAGAAAAAGGAAAGTTTATTAGAAGGGAAGAACACTGCAAAAGGATGCAGTGAGGCACCTCAGCAAGAGGACTGAGTGCGCTGTGGTGGAAGTTTTCCTTAGGAGCATTTGTGGACCTTAAGGCGGGAGCTTAGGGTTGTAAAACGAGTTTTAGCACAGTGTTCCAGAGATGTATAGAAATTTTTGTTACTTACAAAAGTTGAAAGAGGCCTGGAATCACATGCCGATTTTAGATATTAGGGAAGTTTGATTACTTCTAAATTCCTAGATAAGGAGTTTTGCCTCCGGATGGCCTGTTGGATGGTCATTAGGTGGTCTTTGCTCCCTTCTGTATTGCTCAGATAAGAAGTTTTCGTCTGCAGGGCCTGTTCAATGCTAAGGAGGTGATTTTCGCTTTCCTCAAGTTACTCTTTCTCTCACTGTCTATGAGAGTAATGAACTATCTGAATCTACAAGGGGCCATTGTCAGCTTTCCTGGCTGAATCAGTCAGGCCTTGACCTTGGCCTGAACTTGCCTTGTGTTTTTGGCAAATTAAGGAGGAGCGCAAAGAAAAATGTAGAGACAAAATTAGCCGTGAGTGATGGCATGCACCTGTAGTCCCAGCTACTTGGGAGGTTGAGTGGGGAGGACGTCTTGAGCCCAGGAGTTTGAGGCTGCAGTGAGCTATGATGGCACGCCACTGTACTCCAGCCTGGGCAAGAGCGAGACCCTGTCTCAAAAAGGAAGAGAAAAGAGAAACGAAGAGAAAATTTATTTGATTGGACAATGAGTTGGAACATAGACATGGTATTCATATAAAATATCAATGCAAAATATCTCAGAGTGGCAAGGCTAACATTTTGTGATTCTGTGGTGGGGATTTATGAGTTTTACACCCCAAAGGGAATATGAACCAGGATTTATCTTTTCCCCTCAGGCTGTGCTGGCTGGTATTATTCTGAGCAACGTTGTTCCCTACCTTGAAACCATTTCTAACCTACCCAGTCTGTGGAGGCAGGACCAATATGACTGTGTGAGTGTAGATGCCCTGGTTGAGCAAGGGGAGGGCAGAAGGGAGGTTGGAGAGAGGGAGCAAGAACAAACAAAAGAGATCTGCCATGGACCTAAAGAACACAAACAGCTCTTTGATGCCTAGTACTCCAGTTTTGCTTTACAAAGGAGAGTCAAGGTTGTTGGTGCAAGAAAACACGAAGACCTCATTCCAACTATGCAAAATTAAATGAAAGGGATTAAGTGGCTACAGTTACATCCAAATCTAGCAAAAAGGATTTGTCATTCATTGCATATTTGAATGACTTTTTTTGTTTTGTTTTGTTTTGTTTTGAGACGGAGTCTCGCTCTGTCGCCCAGGCTGGAGTGCAGTGGCGCAATCTCAGCTCACTGCAAGCTCCACCTCCCGGGTTTGCACCATTCTCCTGCCTCAGCCTCCTGAGTAGCTGGGACTACAGGCGCCTGCCACCACGCCTGGTTAATTTTTGTATTTTTAGTAGAGACAGGGTTTCACCATATTGACCAGGCTGGTCTCAAACTCTGGACCTTGTGATCTGCCCGCCTCGGCCTCCCAAAGTTCTGGGATTACAGGCGTGAGCCACCGCACCCAGCCTTGAATGACTTTTAATCCAGTTAATGTAAATACATTTTAGGATATGAGTCTCCAATCCCAACAAGAGAAGGAGGTATCTTGTCAGGCAGAATAACTGCTGGAGCACACTGCTTCTCTCTGGAGCACAAAACAAGAGGTCAGAAAGGGGAAACAGCAAGAAATAAAAGGTGGAGGATAGAATGTGATGAGAGGAGGACCCAGGAGAGGCAGAGAAATATAAAAGGGGGTAACTTTTGGAGCCAGATCCCTGAGGAGCTAACAGGGGATGTGTACACTGCACAGATAGAGTTGCTATTCCAGAAGGAAGCATAACACTTCAAACAGGATGGAAGAGAATAAGGAAACGTTGAGTACAGATACTGACAAGTGGCAGGTGGTGAGGAAAGTAGATATTTAAGGGAATTTCAGCCTATTTTTCTTCTGTGTAGATGAAGTAATGGAGAAGGTGCTGGGGTAGGGACTTGAAAAGGATGGTAAAGATTTGCAACAACCCTTATAGGTCTTAAAATAGCAACTACCATTTGGTGAGTATGCTAGTTGGTTTTGCAAATGGTATTCCTAATCTCAACAAAGCCTATAAGGTAGACATTATTACTATTTTGCACATGAGGAAATTGAAGTTTTGAGAGAGATTTGAAGACAGAGGCGACCAGGGATGCATAAAAGAATTGCTAGGCATCCTTGAGGGCCCCAGTTCATGTGGCTGTGGAATATTTCTCTAAAGCCCAGGTGTAGTAAGGGAGAGGGTAAAGGTGAGTTGAGAAACAGGACTGATCATTTTCTCAGTTGTACTTGTTTCCATGATCTTCCTTTTTCCCTCATTCCCTTTTCCATAAGGCTCTTTGGATGATGACATTCTCATCTTCAATTTTCCTGGGACTGGACATTGGACTAATTATCTCAGTAGTTTCTGCTTTCTTCATCACCACTGTTCGTTCACACAGGTACTTTGCCTCAGGTAATAGGAGGTTAACAAGGCAAGGTAAGGCAACTCTGACCTAAAGGCAAGTGCATTTCCTTTCAGAGCTAAGATTCTTCTCCTGGGTCAAATACCTAACACCAACATTTATAGAAGCGTCAATGATTATCGGGAGGTAAGAATCCAGATTGGTCCCATTTCTCTGCCCAAGGGATAGGGTGGGCCCCACCTCATGCTCAGTTTTTCTACAAAATCCCTTGCCATTGTTTCCTGCACTGCAGATACACATTTACAAAGGAGGGGGATGTGATGTACACTGGTAGAGATGGGTCCTTTGGTTTTGTTTTTTTTGGAGACAGAGTCTTGCTCTGTCACCCAAGCTGGACAGTGCAGTGGCTCGATCTCGGTTCACTGCAACCTCCACCTCCCAGGTTCAAGAAATTCTCCTGCCTCAGCATCCCCAGTAGCTGGGATTACAGGCATGTCCCATCATACCCCGCTAATTTTTTGTATTTTAGTAGAGATGGGGTTTCACCATGTTGCCCAAGCTGGTCTTGGACTCCTGAGCTCAGGCAATCTGCTTGCTTCAGCCTTCCAGAGTGCTAGGATTACAGGCATGACTCACCACGCCTGGCCAAGACGGGTTCTTAAGTAGCTAAATTCTTATAGTATTGCAGCCAGTTAAAGATTATTTGTAAATGTACTTTAAGGAGAGTTTGGCCAAGAAAAAGAGAGGAGTAAGGAAATGGAGGGTGAAAGAAGACAGCAGGAAAAGCAGAGGGTGAAAATGAGAGGAAATAATTTTCTAGGTTTTGTCTCTAATAAAGAAGAATACAGACCAGGTGCGTTGGCTCATACCTGTAATTCCAGCACTTTGGGAGGCCAGGCGTTTGAGACCAGTGTGGCTAACATGGTGAAACCCCGTCTCTACTAAAAATGAAAAATTAGCAGGGCATGACGGCAGGCGCCTGTAATCCCAGCTACTCAGGAGGCTGAGGCAGGAGAATTGCTTGAACCCGAGAAGTGGAAGTTGCAGTGAGCCAAGATCACGCCATTGCACTCCAGCCTGGGTGACAGAGTGAGCCCCTGTCTCAAAGAAGCAAAATAAAAAATAAAAAAGAAGAATACAGACTCTAGGAGCTTCTAAGGATATATTATTCTTGCTCCATAAAAGAACTGAGAAATTTCCCTCAACTTCACATTTTGTCTTGCAGATCATCACCATTCCTGGGGTGAAAATCTTCCAGTGCTGCAGCTCAATTACATTTGTAAATGTTTACTACCTAAAGCATAAGCTGTTAAAAGAGGTAACTGCCCTCCTGCCCGCCTTTCTTTCTTGACCTGCCCATCTGCCCCCCCGCACTGGCATCCCTCTCCCACTCTTTCACCTTCTGTTCCACCATTCTCCCTCTGAATGAAACCTCTCATGTCTTTCAGGTTGACATGGTAAGGGTGCCTCTTAAAGAAGAAGAAATTTTCAGCTTGTTTAATTCAAGTGACACCAGCCTACAGGGAGAAAAGATTTGCAGGTGCTTCTGCAACTGTGATGATCTGCAGCCACTGCCCAGGGTTAGAAATGCCTTTTCTTTCCTGTATTTTTCTCCATACTTTATAAAGAAGTACACTAGTCATTTCTTTAAAAAAAAAAAAAAAAAGTCAAAACCACTAAGGGATTTTGACTTTTAGATGGACCATGGAGAATTCAGAAATTAAGATACAAGGTTCCTCTCACCTTGGCGGCTTGACTGGAAAAAAATAAAGGCACAAAGATCCCCCTTGAAGTTCAGGTTTTCCCATGAAAGTAGGTGGGAAGTGTTCCGACTTCTACTGGATGACCAGTGACCAGAATACAGTTTGCCTGTTGAGACTGAAATAGCTGTATCTATTTCCCTGGCTTTCAGCTGCCTAGCTTTAGATTTCTGAAAATAAGTGACTTAAAGATTGTTTTCTGATTCCAACTAGGGCAGGGTCAAGGTTGCTGTACTTCTCAAGGATCTGCCAGGGTCTCCTGATGTCTTCCTGTGGCCAAGAAAATGATGATGGGAGATAGGGGGAAAGGAGCAGGGAGGATGAGCACAGGCTGCTATTTCAGAAGGGAATTTTATAGCATTTGAAAGTTATTTTCACTGATGAGAATTACAGAGTGTTCATTATTTCCAACCTGGACTTGGTATAAGTAGTCCCTTCCCCCAGAGCAGGATTGCTCATTTCTAGCTTTTGGGTATTTCGGCAATCACCTAGTGTATAGCACGCGTTCCGGAGGGGCAGCTCTCTCTATACACAAAGATTTATATTCTCCCCCACAACACACACACACACAAACACCTCCACCTGCCACGCAGGTGCTTGCAAAACCCTGAGCATCCACTCTTGTTCCCACACATTCTAATGGAGCATAGGTTCTACTGAGCTACTAAGACGGGGTTTCACCATGTTGGCCAGGCTAGTCTCCAACTCCTGACCTCAGACGATCCACCCGCCTCAGCCTCCCAAAGTGCTGGGATTACAGAGGTGAGCCACCACACCTGGCTTGTTTATTTTCTTCCATAATAGTGGTATATCTTAAAATTGACAAAATAGCATAGTGAATCATGCAATATAGCATATAGCTGTCTTTTAAATTGTATGTTTAGATTCTAACAGTCTTGAGTAGCTGGGATTACAGGTATGTGCCACCACGCCTGGCTAATTTTGTATTTTTAGTAGAGATGGGGTTTCACCATATTGGTCAGGCTGGTCTTGAACTCCAGACCTCAGGAGATCCACCCACCTTGGCCTCCCAAAGTGCTGGGATTACAGGTGTGAGCCACCGCACCCGGCTAGATTCTAACAGCTCTTAAAACTTCAAGTAAGGGGAGACTGGCATAAGCTCAAAAGCCAGAAAAACTTTATAGTAGCAACGGACTATGCTGGGAAATTTATGAGAGAATTTTGGATTGATGTGGGATAGGAAAAAAAAAAGAGGATTCCCACTCCATGGACAGGCTTGGACAGACACCAAGGTAGAAATAAATGTGGGGCTCTTAGGATAAGAGGCTTAGCCTGGGAAGTAAGGTCAGGAAGGTAAGACATGAGGGGATTGTAAGAAAGATAAGAATGTAGAGTAGGCCGGGCACGGTGGCTCACGCCTGTAATCCCAGCACTTTGGGAGGCCGAGGCGGGCAGATTACAAGGTCAGGAGATCGAGACCATCCTGGCTAACACAGTGAAACCCCGTCTCTACTAAAGAATACAAAAAATTAGCCGGGTGTAATGGCGAGCACCTATAGTCCCAGCTACTCAGGAGGCTGAGGCAGGAGAATGGCGTGAACCCAGGAGGCAGAGGTTGCAGTGAGCCGAGACTGCGCCACGCCACTGTACTCCAGCCTGGGCGACAGAGCAAGACTCCGTCTCAAAAAAAAAAAAAAAAAAAAAAAAAAATGTAGAGTAGATAAAGGAGAGAAAAGAAGGATCTCAGACGGCCGGGCATGGTGGCTCACGCCCATAATCCCAGAACTTTGGGAGGCCAAGGCAGGCGGATCACCTGAGGTCAGGAGTTCGAAACTAGCCTGGCCAACATGGTGAAACCCTGTCTCTACTAAAAATACAAAATTAGCCGGGCGTGGTGGCCCATGCCTGTAATCCCAGCTACTCCAGAGTCTGAGGCAGGAGAATTGCTTGAACCCAGGAGGCGGAAGTTCAGTGAGCCAGAATCTGTGCCATTGCACTCCAGCCTGGGCGACAAGAGCAAAACTCTGTCTCAAAAACAAAACAAACAAACAAAAAAATGGTGGCTCTCAGAGAATTCCCTCTGCCTAGAGGAGCTCGCATCTCCCGCCACTGAACCAACCCTGGCCTGTTCCCCAAATGCCTGGCCCCAGTGACCTTGGGAACAGCTCTCTCCTTTGAACTGCAAACTGCAGCATTAGCATCTATCCACACCACTTTTCTTTTCTTTTCTGCTATACAATATATACTACCTCCTATTGTTTTTAGCTTTAAATTTTAAAAATTTATTTAACAAGAAACATTGTTAGAATAACATAAAAAAAAAAAAAATAGAAACATCGCCCAGAATTACAACACTCTAGCAAAGGAATTCTTCTCATTATTCCATGTGCCTTATAGTTCTCGTCCATATATATTCTTACTTACCATTTTTTTGTGAGACGGAGTTTTGCTCTTGTTACCCAGGCTGGAGTGTGATGGCGCGACCTTGGCTCACCACAAACTCCACTTCCTGGGTTCAAGCAATTTTCCTGCCTCAGCCTCCCAAGTAGCTGGGATTACAGCCATTCACCACCCCACCCAGCTAATTTTGTATTTTTAATAGAGATGTGGTTTCTCCATGTTGGTCAGGCTGATCTTGAACCCCCAGCCTCAGGTGATCTGCCTGCCTTGGCCTCCCACAGTGCTTGGCTTACAGACATGAGCCACCCAACCACCCCCCAGCATTTTTTTTTTTTTTTTTTTTTTGAGATGGAGTGTCACTCTTGTTGCCCAGCTGGAGTGTAATGACACAATTTCAGCTCACTGCAACCTCTGCCTTCTGGGTTCAAGCGATTCTCCTGCCTCAGCCTCCTAAGTAGCTGGGATTACAGGCATGCATCACCACGCCCGGCTAATTTTGTATTTTTAGTAGAGATAGGGTTTCGCTATGTTGGTCAGGCTGGTCTCGAACTCCTGACCTTAGATGATCCACCCACCTCGGCCTCCCAAAGTTCTGGGATTACAGGCGTGAGCCACCACGCCTGGCCTTACTTATCCCTTTAATGAACATGTGCACACTGCCAGGTAGAGTCTGGTTCCTGTAAATGCAGAGTCCACATTTTCATCCTGCATATCATTGTGTTCCTGGTCCTTGGTACTGTCCTTAAGCTATAGCAGGCAGTCTGGGCCTTTAGGAGATTGATGCAGTGGTAAAGACAGCCTTGCTCATGTAATTTTTTTTTTTTTTTTGGAAATAAGGTCTTGCTCTGTTGCTCAGTCTGGAGTGTAGTGGTGTGGTCACAGCTCACTGCAGCCTTGACCTCCGAGGCTCAAGCAATCCTCTCACCTCAGCCTCCCGAGTACCTGGGACAACAGGCGTGTGCCAGCTTTCTTTTTTTTTTTTTTTTTGGCGGGTGTGGGGGGCAGGGCACAACAGGGTCTCACTCCGTCACCCAGGCTGGAGTGTGCATTGGTGCAATCTTGGCTCACTGCAACCTTCACCTCCCAGGCTCAAGCAATCCTCCCACCTCAGCCTCCCCAGCAGGTGGGACTACAGGCTCACCAACACACCCAGCATTTTTTTTTTTTTTTTTTTTTTTTTTTGTATTTTTTGTAGAGATAGGTTTTTGCCATGTTGCCCAGGGTGGTTTCGAACTGCTGAGCTCAAGGGATCCACCTGCTTCGACCTTCCAAAGTGCTAGAATTATAGGCTTGAGCCATCGCACCCAGGCTTCAAGTGCTTTTTGTCTTCTTAAGGAAGTCTGAAAGGAGACTGTTGCACTGATAAAGGAAGGGGATGCTGAGATGAGGGACTGATGGGGAAAAAATACTTCACACAAAGTATTAGTAGGCACTGGAGACTAACTAGGACTAAAACTAGACTAACTAGGATGAGGTAAAGCAGTAAAACAAAGATGTTTTAAGTCTGACTCACTGGGACAGTGATGAACATCAGAAGTTGGGAGGGGGGTGTCGTGGGTGGTGAAGATGAGGAAAGATGACTGCGGTGGCTTCAGTTGTGAGCTTGAAGTGACAGATATCCAAGTAAAAAATGTACAGTACCTACTCTCAGGAGAAGTTTCATGAGAGAGGGACATGAGCTGGCAGAGACAAGAAATAGCATCGTTGCAAGTCCTTCCGGCCCTTGTTGGTGTCTTACCACAGCCCTCCCTTAACTCTGTCATCCCAGATTCTTTACACAGAGCGATTTGAAAATAAACTGGATCCCGATGCATCCTCTGTTAACCTGATTCACTGCTCACATTTTGAGAGCATGAACACAAGCCAAACTGCATCTGAAGACCAAGTGCCATACACGGTATCATCCATGTCTCAGAAGAATCAAGGGCAACAATATGAGGCGGTGGAGAAAGTTTGGCTTCCTAACTCATCAAGAAACAGCTCACCAGGACTGCCTGATGTGGCAGAAAGCCAGGGAAGGAGATCACTCATCCCTTACTCAGATGCGTCTCTACTGCCCAGTGTCCACACCATCATCCTGGATTTCTCCATGGTACACTATGTGGATTCACGGGGGTTAGTCGTATTAAGACAGGTAAGTACTGGGGAGGCCTTGGCAGGAGCTCTGATCCCCCTCCTACCATCCCAACCCCACCCTGATCCTGATTGAATTCTGTTAGTCATTGATCAGCTGTTATGTGACTGCTAGGCCACCAGAATCTTGGACACTGAAGGCAGTATAAGGTCAATCAAAATAAAAATAGAATGAACCAATTCCTTTTTTTTTTTTTTTGAGACAGAGCCTTCCTGTGTTGCCCAGGCTGGATTGTAGTGGCGCAAGCTCAGCTCACTACAACCTCTGCCTCCCAGGTTCAAGAGTTTCTCCTGCGTCAGCCTCCTGAGTAGCTGGAACTACAGGCATGTGTCACCACGTCCTGCTAATTTTTGTATTTTTGGTAGAGACGGGGTTTCACCACATTGGCCAGGCTGGTCTGAAACTCCTAACCTCAAGTGATCCGCCCGCCTTGGCCTACCAAAGTTCTGGGATTACAGGCGTGAGCCACCACGCCCAGCCTAAAATGAACCAGTTCTGATGTACTGAGCTGCAATTGGTTTGGTAAGCACAGAACATTATTATTTCTCAAGAAATGAAAAACAGGACGCTCTGAACTTCATTGAAACAGCAGTCTGTGCCACACCTAGTAACTCCCAGAACATCCTGGGAGTCAGCTGCAAATCTCTTCAAGGTGTAGGTCTGAATGCTTCATAAAAAAAGCAGCTCACCAGGAATTCTCCACGGTTCAGCTGCTCTGAGCCAGCACTGTAAAAGGCACTGGGCTGTGTTGTACTCGAGTTTGAAGAGGGTGGGATGAAATGACACCTCAAACTTGGGGCTGCCTGTCCAGTACCTGCAGGGTCTTCCCCACTTCCTTCCACACCCACACATCTTCAGGTGAAAAGGACAGGGATGATTTTGCCTTCAAAAGCTGTGACCCTGGTCCTGACTTCTTTTCTACTCTTGGGTTTCTCTGGCAGTTCTCTTTTCTCTCCCTCCTATATGGTACAGACAGTTTAGGTGCACAGCTAACCATATTGATGTCATTGTTTAATGCCTCATAAGTATAATAGTCCTTTTTTAGCCAGCTTATCTCAGTTTGCAGCACTCTCTTTCCCTCTTGGTGATGGCGCAGGTTTGAACATCCTGAACACTAATGGTGTTTGAGTGCTTCTTTTGAGATTTGTGCCTTTGGATGGTTTTCCTTCTTTTATCCTCAGATCCTATTTTGTCATATTTTCTTACTCCTAAGGGAATATGACTGCCTCTTAAGTGAGTCCAGCTTCTCTTTGGTCTGGGGCAAAAGGAAGCTTTTCATAGCAGAAAGAACTCTGGTTTGCAGTCTGGGATGTATGCTCTGTCTTGACTCACTGTCCATCTGACCCGAGGCAAGTTACTAGATTGAACTGGGTCTCGGTTTCCTTATCTACAAAATGAGAGGTTTGGAAGAGATTAAGAGCTTTTCCATGCATGAGATCCTTTTATTTTTCAACTCTGTTTTCTGACTCAATTATACTTCGATAATCTCTTGTTATTTGGGCTTTTCCATCTTAGATTATTCTACTGGGCTATGTTCTCCCCTTCTGGTCTTGGGCTGTAGTTGTTACTTTAGATTTTATTCAACCCACGTTGCTGTCTACTATGTGCCAGACCGAGTTGGGCACATGTATATACACTATCTCATGTAATTTTCACACCTGCCTTGAGAGACAGGCCATACTTTCCCCTAAGAGCCTGAGGCTCACAGCTCATAAGTGGCCTGTCCAACATTGAAACTTTCAGCATCTGACTTTATATCATACCTTTTTTCTGTTCCATGGTATAGTTGTGCCATTGTCTCCCTTGCTCCTCCTCCTTTTGTAGAGGCACCATATGTTCTGGTCCTTGGCAGCACCCTCCCACACCTGACCCATGTTGATGACTTTCTGTTCATCCCCAACATGGAGACAATGTTAGACACCTTTAGCTTTCAGCCTTCAGAGATTCATGGTGTACTTTTGCACTCTAAAATGCAGGTTTCTTCATTTCCTTTGTAATTGTGTATACTACCTTACTGGAAGAAATCATTCTATTTACTTTATAATTGAAAACCAGAACCTAAGAAAAATCCATCAGTCCATTCCTTTTTTTTTTTTTTCTTTTTTTTGAGATGGCGTCTCACTCTGTCGCCTAGGCTGGAGTGCAGTGGCATGATCTCGGCTCACTGCAATTTCCGCTTCCTGGGTTCAAGTGATTCTTCTGCCTCAGTCTCCCGAGTAGCTGGGACTACAGGCACGCACCACCACACCCGGATAATTCTTGTAGTTTTAGTAGAGATGGGGTTTCACCATATTGGCCAGGCTGGTCTCGAACTCCTGACCTCATGATCCACTTGTCTTGGCCTCCCAAAGTGTTGGGATTACAGGCATGAGCCACCGTGCCTGGCTTACCCGTCAATCCATTCTTATTGGAGACAACCACTCAGATTAAACTTCTTCCTAATTCATGGGACTTTCCTTTTCCAGCGTTTGTCATTTAGAGTCTGTTGTTGCCCTTTGGCAAATGACTTTGTGATTTGCCATATGATCAAGAATGACTTCGTTTCCTCTTGGTAGTGAAAGAAGCAGAGTTTGTTTCTTTTGACACTTTAACTTAGTGCTCAGGGTTAGTGTCTACTCAGTGTTAAGTACTAAGGTCAATATTGATTTGCTTTGAAGTGAACTTCAAAAATGGAGTGCAGTGGCACGATCTCAGCTCAGACAAAGCTTTCTTATACTGATTTTCTCTCTCCCTGCAGATATGCAATGCCTTTCAAAATGCCAACATTTTGATACTCATTGCAGGGTGTCACTGTGAGTATCCTTCTTCACCCTATGAGAGGGCTGTTTTGTATCCTGGGCCCTCTGCTCCCCACCTATCTGACATTGTGTGTGTTCTGGGTTTGGTTTGTAGCTTCCATAGTCAGGGCATTTGAGAGGAATGATTTCTTTGACGTTGGCATCACCAAGACCCAGCTGTTCCTCAGCGTTCACGACGCCGTGCTGTTTGCCTTGTCAAGGAAGGTTATAGACTCCTCCGAATTAAGCATCGATGAATCTGAGACAGTGATACGGGAAACCTACTCAGAAACAGAGAAGGTCGGACAAACAGACAAAGCATGGGGTTGGGGGAAGGGATTGAGGTTGGCAGGGGGGATGGGTGAGGGGTGGGTGGGGGCTGGGAGTCAGGATACTTGATCAGATAGATTAATAATGTCCAGGAAAGGTATTTAGTATGGCTGTACCAGAATCTGAGATGTTGAAATGCTCCCTTACCACTTGGTAAATAGCAGTGGATCTGAGCAGCCAAGTGTCCCCACCGTCATGGCATCGGGGTTCCATTCAAGAAATTTCCCTAACTGAAGAGAAGGTTTGCCCAACCCAGCATAGACCTCAAGGATCCTTCTACAGCATTCTTGGTTAGTGTCTATTACCAGTTGCTAAATATTTTAAATATCTCCCTTAGCTACACCTTTAGAATTCCTCCCCACCCCACCCACTCTTGAGATTAATAATTACACTAATGAACTAGCAGAGATTCAGATCTCTAATTTTGTCTAATACCTCAGCTTTATTACCTTCACACTGTAATATGAGATTTACTCAACCTGATCAAATGCAAAGGAGAATAATATATAAGTCTGAATTTTCAGCCTTTTATTAATACAGAGACCTGGCTGGGTGCAGTGGCTCACGCCTGTAATCCTAGCACTATGGGAGGCCAAGGTGGGTGGATCACAAGGTCAGGAGTTCAAGACCATCTTAGCCAACAATGTGAAACCCTATCTCTGCTAGAACTACAAAAATTAGCCAGGCATGGTGGCAGGCGCCTATAATCCCAGCTGTTTGGGAGGTTGAGGCAGGAGAATTGCTTGAACCCGGGAGGCGGAGGTTGCAGTGAGCCGAGATCATGCCATTGCACTCCAGCCTGGGCAACAGAGTGAGACTCTGTCTAAAAAAATAAAAAAATACTGAGATCTGGGCCCACTTCAGCATTTTCAAATCAGTACCTGTGTAGGTTAAAGGTTTCCAAAAAAAAAAAAAAAAGGAAATTAAAACAGACGGGCACTAAAATATTATCTAATATTATCTAATGACTAGAAATTATTAAACAAAGCCTAGTTGATGAAATGACATACCACATCTGAAACAAGGACCAGGCATGGTGGCTCACACCTGTGATCCCAGCACTTTGGTAGGCCAACATGGGCGAATCACTAGGTCAGGAGATCAAGACCATCCTGGCTAACATGGTGAACCCCATCTCTACTAAAAACACAAAAAAATTAGCCAGGCGTGGTGGCATGCACCTGTTATCCCAGCACTTTGGGAGGCCGAGACAGGCGGATCACTTGAGGTCAGGAGTTCAAAACCAGCCTGGCCAACATGGTGAAACCCTGTCTCTACTAAAAATGCAAAACAATTAGCCGGGTGAGGTGGCACGCACCTGTAGTCCCAGCTACTTCGGAGACTGAGTCAGGAGAATCGCTTGAACCCAGGAGGCAGAGGTTGCAGTGAGCCGAGATCATGCCACTGCACTCCAGCCTGGGTGACAGAGCAAGACTCTGTCTAAAAACAGAACAAAACAGAACAAAACAACAACAACAAACACACACACAACTAGTTAACTGGTAGTTAATAAAAAACAACTAGTTAATAGTTAATTAGTAATAACTAATTAGTATAACTAATAATTAGTAATAATTATTAACTAATTAATTGGTTTGAATTATGCCATCTGCTTTTATTATAAATGGAAGTTTCTCTATTTTTTATTTATAATTATGATACTCAACATATTTGTTTTTACATATTTAGTCATATCGATTAATATTTCCTTTTCTTATTTACATTTACTTTTTATTTAGAAAGTCGTTCCCACTTAGAAAGTAAATAAGACATATTTTCTAGATTTTTATGTTTTTATTTTTTATATGTTATACTCTTTAATGTAAATAGAATGTATTTCAGTGTACAGGTATTAGAGGGTAATCTTCATTTTTTTATTTTTGAGACAGAGCCTCACTCCGTCACCCAGGCTGGAGTGCAATGGCGTGGTCTCGGCTCACTGCAACCTCTGCCTCCCGGGTTCAAGCGATTCTCCCTCCTCAGGCTCCCAGGTAGCTGGGACTACAGGTGCCTGCCACCACACCCCGCTAATTTTTGTATTTTTAGTAGAGACGGGGTTTCACTATGTTGGCCAGGCTGGTCTCAAACTCCTGACCTTGTGATCCACCTGCCTCAGCCTCCCAAAGTGCTGGGATTACAGGTGTAAGCCACTGCACCTGGCCTTAATCTTCATTTTTTTTTTTTTTTTTTTTTTTGAGACGGAGTCTCGCTCTGTCGCCCGGGCTGGAGTGCAGTGGCCGGATCTCAGCTCACTGCAAGCTCCGCCTCCCGGGTTTACGCCATTCTCCTGCCTCAGCCTCCGGAGTAGCTGGGACTACAGGCGCCAGCCACCTCGCCCGGCTAGATTTTTGTATTTTTTTTTTTAGTAGAGACGGGGTTTCACCGTGTTAGCCAGGATGGTCTCGATCTCCTGACCTCGTGATCCGCCCGTCTCGGCCTCCCAAAGTGCTGGGATTACAGGCTTGAGCCACTGCGCCCGGCCTAATCTTCATTTTTTATCTATATATCTAACTATTTTGGGCTATGTACCATCTATCTTAGTTCATTAGTGCTACTATAACAAAATATCTGAGACTGGGTAATTTGTACCTAGTAGATATTTATTTCTCACAGTTCTGAATGTGAGAAGTCCAAGATCAAGGTCCTGGCAGTTTCAGTGTCTGCTGAAGGCTTGTTCCATCTTCTCTCAGCAGCATCCTCACGTATCAGAAGGTGGAAGGACAAAAGTGCCTATGCTAGCTCCCTCCAACCCTTTTATAAGGCACTAATCCATTCACAAGGGCAGAGCCCTTATGACTTAAAATCACTCCCAAAAGGCCTCACCTCTTAATACCATCACAATGTGGATTAAGTTTCAACATGGATTTTGGAAGTCACACATGCAAATCATAGCACCATCCAACTATCTATTGAATAAGCCTTCTTTCCCCTACTGATACGTTATTTTCATAAAATATTATATTCTTATGAAAACTAAACTGTATTTCTAGCTTAGTTGTGGATTTCATTGTTCTGTATAGGTTCAGTATCACAGTGTTTTTTGTTTTTGTTGTTGTTTTTTTTTTGAGACAGTCTCACTCTGTCGCCCAATCTGGAATGCAGTGTGGATCTCGGCTCACTGCAACCTCCACCTTCCAGGTTCAAGTGATTCTCCTGCCTCAGCCTCCTGAGTAGCTGGGATTACAGGCGTGCACCACCACACCTGGCTAATTTTTGTATTTTTAGTAGAGACAAGGTTTCACCATGCTGCCCAGGCTGGTCTCAAACTCCTGACCTCAGGTGATCTGCCCACCTCAGCCTCCCAAAATCCTGGGATTACAGATGTGAGCCACCACACCTGGCTATCACACTGTTTTTATTGCTATTACTGTATAATACACTTTAACATTTGGTTAAGAAGTCCTATGTCATCAGTGTTCTATTTCAAAATTTGCTAAGTCATTCTCACCAATTTATTCTTCCAAACCAATGTTTGAATCTTTTGTCAGGTCTCCACCCCACAAAAACAAATCTTATTGAAATAATCATTAGAGTTGTATTAAAAATATAAAATCACTTGAGAATTTATATCTTTATAGTATTCATTCTTCTTATCCAGAAACATAAACTGTCTCTACATTTGCTGTCTTCTTAAATGTTTCATTCATGGTAAGGTTTTGTGACTTTCTTCACATAGGAAAATCCTAGATACTTTATACGTTTTACTTTTTTGTTTTTTTGAGACAGGGTGTCACTCTGTCACCCAGGCTGAAGTGCAGTGGCATGATCACAGTGCACCGCAGCCTCGGCCTCTCAGACTCAAGCAATCCTCCAACCTCAACCTCCTGAGTATTTGGGAGTACAGACGCACACCACTATGCCCAGCTAATATTTATATTTTTCACAGAGATGGGGTTTTGCCATGTTGCCCAGGCTGGTCTTCAACTCCTCGGCTCAAGCAATCCACCCACCTCCACCTCCCAAAGTGCTGGGATTACAGGCATGAGCCACCACACCTGGCCATTTCCATTATATTTTCTAACTGGTAATTGCTAACATATAGAAAACTCATTGGTTTTTATTAAATTATTTGGCTACCTTTGTGAATCATTTTACTATTCCTAAGAGGTTTCACTATTAATTCCTTTGGGTTTTCCAAATAGGAAAATATTTTCTAAAAATAATACTAATCTCTTATGTTCCAATGATTAGAATTCTTATTTCAATATCATGTATTATTGCACTAACTAAACCTCTCAGAACAATTTAAGTCATAATGATGAATCTTGTCTTACTCCTGAATTTAATGAGGATTCTTGCGTGTCTCTATTAAGATTAGTGGTGGCCAGGTGTGGATGGCTCACGCCTGCAATCCTAGCACTTTGAGATGCCAAAGCAGGCGGGATCACTTGAGGCCAGGAGTTTGAGACCAGCCTGGCCAACATGGCAAAACCCCGTCTCTATTAAAAATACAAAAAAATTAACTGGGCGTGGTGGTACGCGCCTATAACCCCAGCTACTCAGGAGGCCAAGGCACGAGAATCACTTTAACCCAGGAAGCGGAGGTTGCAGTGGGCTGAGATCGTGCCACTGCACTCCAGCCTGGACGACAGAGTGAGACCCTGTCTCAAAAAAAGTTAAAAAATAAAAGACTAGTGGTGACAGCTGGTTTAAGATGGACATATCAGCTAGGCATAGTGACTCATGCCTGTAATGCCAGCACTTTGGGAGACTGAGGCAGAAGAATCACTTGAGGCCAGGAATTTCAGAGCAACCTGGACAACACAGTGAGACGCTATCTTGAAAAAAAAAATTAATTAATTAAAAATCAGCCAGGTATGATGGTACATACCTGTAATCCTAGCTACTTGGGAGCTTGAGGCAGGAGGATTGCTTGAGCCCAGTAGTTTAAGGTCACAGTGAGCTTTGATTTTGCCACTGCACTCCAGTCTGGATGACAGAGTAAGACCCGGCCAAAAAAAATAAAAAAGATGGACATTATCTACTATGTTTTAAAAAAGTATTTTCCTAATGTACTAACATTCTTATATTAAGACTTGGTATTGAATATGTCAATTGTTTTCTGCTATTTAAGATAGGGAAGATTAGGAGAGTAGCAAGTTCTATTTCATGTGTATTGAATTCAAAATGCCTGGGCCGGGTGTGGCCTCACGCCTGTAATCCCAGCACTTTGGGAGGCGAGGCAGGTGGATCCCTTGAGGCCAGGAGTTCGAGATTAGCCTGGCCAATGTGGTGAATCCTCTTCTCGACTAAAAATACAAAAATTAGTTAGGTGTGGTGGTGCACGCCTGTCATTCCAGCTACTTGAGAGCCTGAGGCAGGAGAATCACTTGAACCTGGGAGGCAGAGGTTGCAGCGAGCCAAGATCATGCCACTGTATTCCAGCCTAGGCAACAGAACAATACTCAAAAAAAAAAAAAAAAAAAAAAAAAAAAAGGTTGCCTATTAAACATTCAAATGGAGATGTCAAGAATGGAAGTGAATATATGAACCTGCAGATCAGGGAAGGGTTATAATTAAAGAATCATCAGCATCAGCATACAGATGGTAACGAAAATTATAGGCCCAAAATAAAAGTCCCTACGGAGAGAGCATAGATAGAGAAGAGAAAGGTCCCAGGATCAAGCGCTGGGGCATACCAACATCTAGAAGTCCAGTAGAAGTAGAGGAGACAGCAGAGAGACGAAGAAGCAGCAACCAGGAAGGAACGAGGAAAAGCCGAAGAGTGTCATATGGTGGTTGAGAAGAAAATGTTTCAGGAAAGGTGAAGTGATTAATTTGGAGGAATGGTGCTATACAGGCTGATTCAAGGCTTATGCAAGGCCTATGGGTGCCTGCTATGTGACAAGCTTAGTGTCTGCTACTGGGGATATCAAGAACCAGGCCCTGTCATATATCACAAGCTTAGAGTCTAGTAAAGAGTAGGTTTGTAAATAAATAAAGCAATACATTACTAGTACTATGATGAAAGTGTGAATGAGGTGTAGCTGGAACACAAAAGAAGCTATGGTCCTGCCTGGTCATCTTAGCTCTGAATCTGGGGTGATGATTAAGTGCATGTGGACAAGTTGGAGGAGGACAAGTCAGGCAAAAGGAGCGGCATGCACAAAGCTGAGCAGTAGTCAGGCAACTCTGGGTAACTTTATGGTGAGAGCAAAGGGCGGGGACCACAGCTGGAATAAAGCTAAAGAAGAATGGCAAGAGGCCAGGTCACACACAGCCTTATATGCCCTGTCAAGGATTGCACTGGGGGTTGGCAAGACAAGTAAGATCAAGAAGACAAGATGTTTCAGAATGTTGTTAAGTCCATTGCTGTTTTAAATGGTTGCTCTGAAATCCTGTCTAGCTAGAAAAGCCAGAGAAATTCTAAGTTGGAAATTGATTGAGTCTGAAGAATAGTGAGTAACTGAGAAACCAGAGGTTAGAAGGAAGATGAAAAGCAGATTTATGGATGATATCATTGGCATTTTGAAGAAAAATTTTTAAAAATTTTTAATAAAAAATAAATAAAGGCTGGGTGCAGTGGCTCATGCCCGTAATCCCAGCACTTTGGGAGGCTGAGACGGGCAGATCACTTGAGTTCAGGAGTTCAAGACCAGCCTGGCCAACATGGTGAAACCCTGTCTCTACTAAAAATATAAAAATTAGCCAGTCATGGTGGTGCATATCTGTAGTCCCAACTACCTGGGAGGCTGAGGCAAGAGAATCACTTGAATTCAGGAAGTAGAGGTTGCAGTGAGTCAAGATCATGCCACTGCACTCCAGTCTGGGCAACAGAGCAAGATTCTGTGTCAAAATTAATAACAATAATAGAAAGAAAAGTAGACTTAGGCAAGAAATATTTTCTACTCTGCAAGGAACCCATGGTTCTGGTACCTTAAGTCCTATTGTATTCTAAATTCCTTGACTGCTCAAAGATGAAAAGTCTGGGTTTTGTTTGTTTGTTTTTTGCGACAAAGTCTCACTCTGTTGCTCAGGCTGGAATGCAGTGATGCAAACACAGCTCACTGCAGTCTTGGCCTCAAGCGATCCTCCTGCCTCAGCCTCCTGGGTAGCCAGAACTACAGGCATGTGCCATCATGCCCAGCTAGTTTTTAAAATTATTATTATTATTATTTGTAAAGATAGAAGTTTCACTATGTTGCCCAGGCTGACCTTGAACTCCTGGGCTAAAGTGATTCTCCTGCCCCAGCCTCCCAAAGTGCTGGGATTAAAGGTATGAGCCACTGCGTTCAGCAGAAAGTTAAATTTAATTAGAAATTTTAACCTACCTACTTGTATTTCAGAATGACAACTCAACATATAAAATGAGCAGCAGTTTTCTAAGAAGTCAAAAAAATGTAAGTCCAGGCTTCACCAAGATCCAACAGCCTATAGAAGAGGAGTCGGAGTTGGATTTGGAACTGGAGTCAGAACAAGAGGGTGGGCTGGGTCTAGACCTAGACCTGGATCGGGAACTGGAGCCTGAGTCAGAGCTGGAGCCTGAAATGGAGCCCAGGGCTGAGACTGAGACCGAGACCGAGAACGAGATGGAGCCTCAGCCTGAGACTGAGCCCGAGATGGAGCCTGACCCCAAATCTAGGCCAAGAGCTCACACTTTCCCTCAGCAGCATTACTGGCCTATGTATCATCCACGTATGGCTTCCACCCAGTCTCAGACTCAGCCTCAGACATGGTCAGTGGAGAGAAGACGCCATCCTATGGACTCATACTCACCGGAGGGCAACAGCAATGAAGATGTCTAGGAGATGAACTGGAAATAAGGGGTCGGATAATCCTGGCAAATCCTCCTACCCAAAAGGGGTCAATTGTCCAGAGACCTAGATTGGATATGAACTAGCAGTACTTCCTTCCTGACTGTGACTCCTACCACCTGCCGGCCTTCTTCTTTGTTCTGCACTGGGATCACACTCCCAGATCACATTACTAAATGCCAACAATTATCTCTTAATTCCCTATCCAGGCTCCCCTCATTTCACCTTCAGCATATATTCTAGTCATGAATTTCCTTCTTCACACACCCCACATCTCCGGGCTTTGTGCCAGACCATCTCTAACTTAATCCTCTCATCCCTGTTCCCCTTTCTCCAAAGAGATGAAGCTCAAATAAAATGTATAGCTCTAGTAACATTTGGATCCTTCCTGCACCTTCTCCCTTCTCTGTATTCTGTATCCTGAAGGAAATGTCAAATGGGAGGGATCCCAGAAGGGAGTGGACATGGTGGAGAAGAGATGAACAAGAGAAAAAAAAATGAAGTAGCATTTGTATTTTACATGCAAGGTATCTTCCCTTTACTGATAGGGGAAATGGGGAAAACAGGTAGGTTAATCCAGGTCAAAAGCAAGCCAGCCTGTGAGACTCGTAGTACACGGTCCTGCTAAGCTGAGAGCACTTTTGCTGTCATTCTCAGAGGTCAAGATCTTATCCTGCCACTGGTTTCATAAGGCCAATTAGCTGTACCAACTGATGGGAATTCCCTTTATGAGTTCCCTTTCTGGAACTCTCCCTGGGGTTCAGATTCACATTCACCATTGCTTCTTTCTTACAAGTTTTTAAGATATAGGCAATTTGGAATCTGTACTCTTGGTGCACTGAGGAGTTAAAATCTGTGACAGCCACAACCAGCCTAGAAGTTGGAAAAGTCAGTCATTACTAGTTTTGTCCAAATCCATTCAAAAAATTTCCCCCTTCCCCATTTAAAATATGTCTAGTATTAAAGTATGACTAGAAGAAAAATATAGACCCCTGGACAAAGGTATATGAAATCCTGAATTTTATTTCCAGCTCAAAAAACATGACTCCTCCTGCTTGGGTACTCCATTTATCTTGTTAAGTGAAATAAATCTTAGTTAAAATATAGATTTCTTTTATCATAAAGATAGCATATGCATTCACCCATTGTAGAAGCATTTTGTTAAGCATCTGCTACATGCGTAGCATCTTGAACTGTGAGGTAGGTAAAATAATATTATCCTAATTTATACATGCATAAAACTGAGATATAATGTGCAACATGACCTTGTAAATACAAAAAGAGGTACGGGCCAAAGTCACAAGCTTCATTGTTTCATGTTTACTGAACACATTTATTGAAGGCCTACTCTGTGCTAAGCACTGTCCCAGGTGCTGAAGATACAGGATGGGTATAGAACAGATGACAAAAATAATTACAAGTTGTGAAAAGTAATAAATTACAAATTGTGAAGGTGAAACACAAGAAACTCTTGGGGCATGTATCAAGAGGACCTGATCTAGTCTTGAGTCTCAAGGAAGTTCTTCCTAAGGCAATGACATATGACTTGAGATCTGAAGGATGAGTAGGAGTTAGGCTTAAAGTAAATTCCAATGATTGCTAGAAGAGCAGGACCAAATGGGAACCCAAGAGCAGTGGCCATGGATAAGAACATCTGGGGCACAACTAGATGGAGCCTATGATACCAAGGGCTCAACTAGAAATGTCAAACCGGGAATAAGTTGTCAGGATGGCAGGGACAGGCACAGAAATCTGCCAAAGCCAAGGAAACATTTCATATTTATAACAGGAGACTAAGAAGTGCACAGAGAGCCCATTTTCTGCGGGTTGCTGCCTTCTCACTCCAGTTCCCTTCTAGTCCCATGTATCCATTAGAGTAAAGTCTGTAAACAGAGAATCAATGGCTTCTGATACTTGTGCCATTAAGTCGCAGAGTCTAGACTTGGGTCCCTTCTGCTACAACTGTAACGAGGCTGTATTAGTCTGTTTTCACACTGCTATAAAGATACTACCTGAGACTAGGTAATTTATAAAAAAAAGGAGGTGTATTGGACCATTTTCATGCTACCGATAAAGACATATCTGAGACTGGGAAGAAAAAGGTTTAATTGAACTTACAGTTCCACATGGCTTGGGAGGCCTCAGAATCATGGCAGGAGGTGAAAGGCACTTCTTACATGGTGGCGGCAAGAGAAAATAGGAAGAAGCAAAAGTGGAAACCGCTGATAAAACCATCAGATCTCGTGAGACTATTCACTGTCATGAGAATAGCATGGGAAAGACCGTCCCCCATGATTCAATTACCTCCCCCTGGGTCCCTCCCATAGCACGTGGGCATTCTGGGAGATATAATTAAAGTTGAGATTTGATGGGGACACAGCCTCCAACAAACCATTCCACCCCTGACCCCTCTAAATCTCATGTCCTCAAGTTTCAAAACAAATCATGGCTTACCAACAGTCCCCCAAAGTCTTAACTCATTGCAGCATTAACACAAAAGTCCACAGTCCAAAGTCTCATCTGAGACAAGGCAAGTCCCTTCCCCCTATGAGCCTGTAAAATCGAAAGCAAGCTAGTTACTTCCTAGATATAATGGGAGTACAGGTATTAGGTAAATACAGCCATTCCAAATGGGAGAAATTGGCCAAAATGAAGGGTGTACAGGGCCTATGCAAGCCCAAAATCCAGCGGGGCAGTCAAATTTCAAAGCTCCAAAATTATCTCCTTTGACTCCAGGTCTCACATCCAGGTTATGCAAGAGGTGGGTTCCCATGGTCTTGGGCAACCCCACCCCTGTGGCTATGGAGGGTACAGCCTCCCTCCTGGCTGCATTCATGGACTAGTGTTGAGTGTCTGCAGCTTTTCCAGGTGCACAGTGCAAGCTGTCAGTGGATCTACCAATCCGGGATCTGGGGGATGGTGGCCCTCTTCTCACAGCTCCACTAGACAGTGCCCCAGTAGAGACTGTGTGTGAGGGCTCCAATCCCACATTTCCCTTCTGCACTGCCCTAGCAGAGATTTTCCATGAGGGCCCTACCCCTATAGCAATCTTTTGCCTGGGCATCCAGGCATTTCCATACATCTTCTGAAATCCAGGCAGAGGTTCCCAAACCTCAATTCTTGACTTCTGTGCACCCACAGGCTCAACACCATGTGGAAGCTGCCAAGGCTTGGGACTTCCACCCTCTGAAGCCATAGCCCAAGCTCTTTGTTGGCCCCTTTCAGCCATGACCAGGGCAGCTGGGACACAGGGCACCAAGTCTCTAGGCTGCGCATAGCACAGGGACCTAGGCCTGACCCATGAAACCACATTTTCTTCCTGGGCCTCCAGGCCTGTGATTGGAGGGGCTGCTGTGAAGGTCTCTGACATGGCCTGGAGACATTTTCCCCATGGTCTTGGGGATTAACATTAGGCTCCTTGCTACTTATGCAAATTTCTGCTGCCAGCTTGGATTTCTCTCCAGAAAATTGGTTTTTCTTTTCTATCACACTGTCAGACTGCAAATTTTCTGAACTTTTATGCTCTGCTTCTTTTATAAAACTGAATGCCTTTAACAGTACCCAAGTCACCTCTTGAATGCTTTGCTGCTCAGAAATTTCTTCTGCCAGATACCCTAAATCATCTCTGTCAAGTTCAAAGTTCCACAAATCTCTAGGGCAGGGGCAAAATGCCACCAGTCTCTTTGTTAAAACATAACAAGAGTCACCTTTGTTCTAGTTCCCAACAAGTTCCTCATCTCCATCTGAGACCACCTCAGCCTGGACCTTATTGTTCATGTCACTATCAGCATTTGTTGGGCAGCATTCAACAAATCTCTAGGGAGTTCCAAATTTTCCCACATTTTCTTGTCTTTTTCTGAGCCCTCCAAACTGTTCCAACCTCTGCCTGTTACCCAGTTCCAAAGTCGCTTCAACATTTTCAGGTATCTTTTCAGCAGCACCCCACTCTACTAGTACTAATTTACTGTATTAGTCTGTTTTCATGCTGCTGGTAAAGACATATCTGAGACTGGGAAGAAAAAGAGGTTTAACTGAACTTATAGTTCCACATGGCTTGGGAGACTTCAGAATCATGGGAGGAGGCAAAAGGCACTTCTTACATGGTGGTGGCAAGAGAAAATGAGGAGAATGCAAAAGTGGTAACCCCTGATAAAACCACCAGATCTTGTAAGACTTATTCACTATCACAAGAATAACACAGGAAAGACCGGCCCCCATGATTCAATTACCTCCCCCTGGGTCCCTCCCACAACACGTGGGAATTCTGGGATATACAATTAAAGTTGAGATTTGGTGGGAACACAGCCAAACTATACCAGGACGTTTAATTGACTTACAGTTCCACATGGCTGGGGAGGCCTCAGGAAACTTACAATTATGGTGGAAGGCAAAGGGGAAGCAGTCACCTCCTTCACAAGGTGGCAGGAGAGAGCAAAAGGGGAGCTGCCAAACACTTTTAAAACCATCAGCTCTCGTGAAAACTCACTATCACGAGAACAGCATGGGGGAAACTGCCCCCACGGTCCAATCACCTCCCACCAGGTCCCTCCCATGTGGCGACTGCAATTCGGATTACAGTTCAAGATGAGATTTGGATGGGGACACAGAGCCAAACCATATTAATGGTTAAATATTGGCTTTGATGCATGACCTCAGAAAGACCAACCAGATGCTTGGACTATACTCTGTCTTTTAAAAATACTCTGGTATAAACCCATAGCATCGAGCCCCTCCCAAAGTAATCAAATAAGGAACATTGATTAACCCATTATAAATAGTATAGCACTAAAGAAAGGGTAAAGTGATTAACAATTCAAAGGCTAAGTCTTCCAACACGGAGATCACCTGAAATTCTAAGCCATTTCAAACTGTACCAAATGGTATAGTTTGGATTAGTTAGCTCACTTCTCACAGCATGGTCATCATGGTTTTCCCTCTCTAATAAGAAACTGGAGAAAAATTCTAAAGGCTGCAAAATGGGTAAAGAATAAGTTGGAAAGTATGAATGTCTTGGAAGCACAAATACTTTCATTACTTTCCTTCAAAACAGCTTGTGTTCTACAGTAAATGGCAGTTGAGGTATGATTTTCATATGTGAGTATCTAAGTGGATTCCATAGTACTGCAAAAAAGTAGGTTTGAAAGAGACTGTCAAAAAATAAAGTGACCCCAGGTAACTGTCTCTGTATGTGTTAAATGTCACAAAGTCCAAGGACTCAACTATATTGCATCTAGATGTGACTCATTAGCAGAGTAGAGAAAGTAATGACATAATTCAAGGTTATTAATGATCACAGGGCCACAGAATCTCAGTGCTTGGAAGGACCACAAGGGTTTAGTCAAATTACCCATCTAATCTCTTACAATTTAATTAAACATTTATTGGAATGCTCACCATATCCTAGATACTATGGGTTTTAGTAATCTATTGCTTACATAATAAACCACCCCAAAATTCAGTAGCTTAAAACAATAATCATGCCTTTGCTAATAATTCTGCAATTTAGGTTGGGTTCAGCTGGGCCCATTTTTTAAATAATGTTTTAGTTTTGCAGCTGGGCCTGTTCTTTTATTTTTGTAAAGACAGGGTCTTGCTATGTTGCCCAGGCCAGTCTCAAACTCCTGGCCTCAAGTGATCTTCCCACATCAGCCTCCCAAACTGCTGGGATTACAGGCATGAGCTACCACACTCTGCCCCCAGATATTTTTTATACCTGCTTGGTTGAGTCTGCAGATGTAGAACTCATGAATATAGAGGGCTGACTCCACATAGTACCACCTATAAAGTAATTACGCCAAAAAAATGAACCTGAATATTATCAATCCTCTAGATCTTATAGATTGAAGCAAATACAAGGAGCAGAGGAACATGTCAAATAACACTAGGAGAATCTAATTAGTATAATCCAAAAAATTCAACAGAACAAATGAACCAGTTTCTTTAACAACTAAGATGAAAAACAGCTGGGCATGGTGGTATGTGCCTATAGTCCCAGCAACTTGGGAGGCTGACACAGGAGGATCGCTTGAGCCCAGGAGTTAGAGACCAGCCTGGGCAACATAGAAAGACCACATATTTAAAAAAAAGAAAAAAAGAAAGAAAGAAAAACAAACATAACAACAACAAAAACAAAGAGGGAGGAGGAACCTATAAACCAGGAGACTTAAGAGTTACATCAACTACATGCAATGCATGGACCTTGTTTGAATCCTATGTGAACTAATTAACTGGAAAAGAACATAAGAAAACTTCTACTTTTGAGTAAAATGTAGTAGGAAGTGACAGTTTATCACTTTATATCAAGAAGAAAAACATGGGCTGGGCATCGTGACTCATGCATATAATCCCAACACTTTGGTAGGTTTAGGCAGGAGGATCACTTGAGCTCAGGAACTTGAGACCAGCCTGGGCAACATGGTGAGACCCTGTCTCTTAAAAAAAAAAAAAAAGTGAAAAAAAGAATGAATTATAACAATCATATTTTGAAAGATATTGGAGAACTGTGGAAGCAAAGAAGATTAAAAGAACTAAAAGTTAAGAGAGAAAAGATTCCTTTCCAGGGAAGTTGAGATTATTGGCCATTTTCTTTCTTAGGGGTTTGTATTAGTCTGCTTTTAAGCTGCTGATAAAGACATACCTGAGACTGGGCAATTTACAAAGGAAAGAGGTTTAATGGAGAACTCACAGTTCCACATGGCTAGAGAAGCCTCAAGATTATGACAGAAGGCAAAGAGGAGCAAGCCACATCTTACATGGATGGCAGCAGGTAAAGAGAGAGCTTGTGCAGGGCAACTCCCATTTCCTGAAACCATCAGATCTCGTGAGACCCATTCACTGTCACAAGAACAGTACGGGAAAGACCCACCCCCCTAATTCAATCATCTTCCACCAGGTCCCTCCCACAACACGTGGGAATTATGGGAGCTACAAGATAAGATTTGGGTGGGGACACAGAGCCAAACCATATCAGGGTTATTTGCTGAGTTTGGGTAAGTGCTAAAGATCAGGCTTTCCTTCGGCACAGTGAACCTTCTGATAGCCACATGGCTGTCACTGACTGCTGTTCTACTCAAGACATCTGCTGAGTGCCAGGGCCACTCAGGAGACTAGAGATTGGCCTGCAAAGGCAAAATGAAGTTTCCTACAGTCTGAAAATGCTTAGGAGACAAAGTACCACCATGGAAAGGGGCCATAAGCACACACAGAGTCTTCCCCTTGAAACATTTAAAACCAGAAGCAGGCTGAGTCTAACTAATGCCAGAGCATAGCTCAATTCCTGATTGAATTGAGATTATAACTGCCTCACCTTATTTGCCTTATTAGGCAAATAAAAAGAAGTGTATATCCTATCTTGGGGGTAGTAACATTGACTTCAGTTTATGGTTTTGTTTTGTTTTGTTTTTTTGTTTGAGACGGAGTCTTGTTCTGTTGCCCAGGCTGGAGCGCAGTGGCGCTATCTCGGCTCATTGCAAGCTCTGCCTCCCAGGTTCACGCCATTCTCCTGCCTCAGTCTCCCAATTAGCTGGGACTACAGGCACCCGCCACCAGGCCTGGCTAATTTTTTGTATTTTTTAGTAGAGATGGGGTTTCACCGTGTTAGCCAGGACAGTCTCGATCTCCTGACCTCATGATCTGCCCACCTCGGCCTCCCAGAGTGCTGGGATTACAGGCGTGAGCCACCGTGCCCGGCCCAGTTTTGTTTTTAAACAACATCCAGCATATAGTTAGAAACAATCACAAGACACATGAAGAGGCAGGAAAAGTATCTGATAATCAAGAAAAATTATATAATAGAAGTAGTCCCACAGATGATCCAGGTGTTAGAATTAGCAGTCAAGGACTTCAGAATAATGATCATAAGTATGTTAAAGTAGAGTAAAAGATGGGCAAAATGAAAAGATAGATAATTTCAAAAGAGAATTGTAACCTATAGAAAAAGAATCAAATGGGCATTCTAGAACTGAAATATGAAGTATTAGAAAAGAAAAACTTATCAGATGAATTTAACAGACTGGACACAGCAAAAGATAGGATTAGATAACTCAGACAGGAAACAGAAAATATTCTAAATGAAGCACATAGAGAAAAATATTAAAAAAAATAAAAAAACAGAAAAGAGCATTCAAGACATGTAGGACAAAGTCAAATGACCTAATATGTATCTTTTTTTTTTTTTTTTTTTTTTGAGACAAAGTCTCAGCCTGTCACCCAGGCTGGAGTGTAGTGGCGCCATCTCAGCTCACTACAACCTCTGCCTCCCGGGTTCAAGCGATTCTCTTGCTTCAGCCTCCTAAGCAGCTGGGACTACAGGTGCACACCATCACGCCTGGCTAATTTTTGTATTTTTAGTAGAGACAGAGTTTTGCCATGTTGGCCAGGCTGGTCTCAAACTCCTGACCTTGTGATCCACCCACCTCAGCCTCCCAAAATGCTGGGATTACAGGTGTGAGCCACCACACCTGGCACCCTAATATATATCTTATAGGAGTTCCAGAAACAGAGAAGAGAATAGGGAAAGCAATATCTGAAACTATAGTGACTGGCAATTTGCCAAAACAGGAAAGATCGCTCAAAGATTCAAGAAGACTGACAAACATGATAAATAGAAACCAAGTGTAGGCATATAATAGCCAAGTTGCTGAAAATCAAAGATAAACAGTAAATCTTACACAAAGCCAGAGAAAGAAGACCCATACTTACGGGAGAACAGCAAGAACGCTGATTGTTAAACTTTCCCATGATAGCCAGAAGACTCTTTTAGGACGACATCTTTTAAGTTCCGAAAGAAAAAATATATGGGCTGGGTGTGGTGGCTCATGCCTATAATCCCAGCACTTTGGAAGGCCGAGGTCAGGGGATGGATCACTTAAAGCCGGGAGTTTGATATCAGCCTGGCCATCATGGTGAAACTCCATCTCTACTAAAAATTTTTAAAAATTACTCAGGCGTGGTGGTACGCACCTGTAGTCCCAGCTACTCGGGAGGCTAAAGTAGGAGAATCGCTTGAATCCCAGAGGCAGAAGTTACAGTGAGCCGAGTTCATACTACTGCACTCCAGCCTGGGTGATAGAGCGAGACTTCGTCAAGAAAAGAAAAAAGAAAACAGAAGAGAAGAGAAAAGAAAAGAGAAAAGATGGCACCTAAAATTGCTGAGAGATGAATGAGCTTGAGGATGAAACGCATGTTGCTGAGTTCTGAGGTCTCTCAGCTTTAGATTGATAGCTCCAAACAGTGGTTTGTGTGTATCATCAAAGAAAAAAAAAAAAGCCTTAACAAATTAATTTTGGCTTACCACTCACTCCTAGCTGAATATGGCCTAGGCCGGGCGCGGTGGCTCAAGCCTGTAATCCCAGCACTTTGGGAGGCCGAGGCGGGCGGATCACAAGGTCAGGAGATCGAGACCATCCTGGCTAACACGGTGAAACCCTGTCTCTACTAAAAAGTACAAAAAACTAGCCAGGCGAGGTGGCGGGCGCCTGTAGTCCCAGCTACTCGGGAGGCTGAGGCAGGAGAACGGCGTGAACCCGGGAGGCGGAGCTTGCAGTGAGCTGAGATCCGGCCACTGCACTCCAGCTTGGGCGACAGAGCAAGACTCCGTCTCAAAAAAAAAAAAAAAAAAAAAAAAAAATAGAATATGGCGTAAAAAGCAAACAGCTTTTTATATATCTGAATTTTTTCATTCATTCATTCATGTACCTACCCATGCATTTATTTTCTTATTCATCCATGCATGTTTGGATCAAATATTCAAGATAGTCCTTGCCCTCAAGATCTCCATAATTTGAACAAGCTAGAGGGACAGAATATATTACAATACTATGTGATATGTACAACTCAAAAATTAATTAAGAAAAACTACAGTGGCCAGGCACGGTGGCTCTCACCTATAACTTCCTTGAAGAGCAAGTATTATTCCCCTACTTTTCTGTATCTTATAGATTTCTCTTAAAAGCAAATATTTTTCTGCGATACAGAAAAGTAGGGGAAAAGCGAATCTCCTGTACTTCTGCTGCCTACAGATAAACTCTGTGGGGTTTTTGCTTTACTGTAAAGCATAGACTGTCATAATAGTGGAGGAATTCCCCTTTCCCCCTTCCCAGTGTTATAGAACTTTAGAAAAAATCCAGCAAATCATGGGGTGCCTTGGTTAAATCTGAAAGAAAAATAACCTATCCTAACATGCATTTCTTGTTCTCAAGGAAATTAAGATAAACAACTTAGGAAGTGGGGCCAGCTCCCCATACCTGGACACAGCCCTCTAGGCAGCTCCAGAACTACGTTTGTTTCCAGCATCCTTTCCTTAGGTTTAATAAACTTGAGAAACTGCCAGGGGAGTCGACCGAAACTATGGCCATTCCCTTACCCTCTCCAATTGTTTTAGGAAGCTGCCTCTCCAATCCCAGGGGAGGCTGTCCTTGGTCAACCTGTGACATCAGCAATTTACCTCCAGATTTCTTCACTGAAGGAATATTTGAGCGCTTGCTTTGTACTGAGCCTTATGCCTGTCTGTGGTTTTACAGGATGAGTTCCTTCTCTGGAAGAAGTCATAGGCTGAGGGGGAGAGTGCATGTAACTCAGAGACTATAATGCTGGGTGCACTGACCAAGTTGTTTCAGAGAAGAGGGCTGTGAGGATGTGGAGGAGGCAGGACAGGACTTTACCTCACCCTCTGCTGGGGGCATTGGGAAAGTCCTGTGGATAGGGGGCTAGAGGAAAGCATGTGGCTCTTCTGGTCACAGATACCTATGGTGCCCTTAACCTGCTACATCCCCTGAAACCTGACCACTGGTTTTCATTCCACCTGTAGTATCTGACTCTGTGAGATCTCAATGCATGTTATAAAGGATGCATAGGAGACAGAGCATCTGAGAAAATTCCTACTCTCTCACTCCACAATTATGCTGGGCTGCCCCTTCTCTTCCAGATAACAGGTGTGTTTTTATCAGTGGCCTACAGGCAGGCCAAAATAGAATAACAACACCCATTTATCAACCCTTCGCTGTGTGTTAAGCTCTGTTCAAAGCACTTCATGAAAGTCAACACATTAACCTGCACGAAAATCCTGAGGTAGGGCTATTACCCCCCCCCCTTTTTTTTTTTTTGAGATGGAGTCTTGCTGTGTCACCCAGGCAGGAGTGCAATGATGCGATCTTGGCTCACTGCCACCTCCGCCTCCCGGGTTCAAGCGATTCTTCTACCTCAGCCTCCCGGGTAGCTGGGATTATAGGCGTGCTCCACCATGCCCGGCTAATTTTTGTATTTTTAGTGGAGACGGGGTTTCACTATGTTGGCCAGGCTAGTCTCGAACTCCTGACCTCAGGTGATCCACCCACCTCAACCTCCCAAAGTGCTAGGATTATAGGAGTGAGCCACAGCACCAGGCCTAAGTTTTGTATTTTTAGCAGAAATGGGGTTTCACCATGTTGGCCAGGCTGGTCTCGAACTCCTAACCTTAGGTGATCCACCTGCCTCTGCCTCCCAAGGTGCTTGGATTACAGACATGAGCCACCGCACCCAGCCTATTACCCCCATTTTCTAAATGACGAGATGAGGGTACATTTTCCCACTGCCCTAGATTCCACCAAAGCCCCTAAGTCTAACATTTTGTCTGCTGCTTAGTATCTACAGCAGCAAGGGTTCAGGATGAGCCCAGTAGTATAAATTTCCAGGCTGGTTAGAGGCAAGGGTGGTGCCACCAAGGAGGAAAGAGGCAGAGTTGGAAGGAAGGACAATTCACATTAATGAGTGCAAGAGATGGTGCAGATTCCTGACAGGCATTATCATATTTCATGGTCACTTCCTCCTCTGCCTCTCCTGGAAGGAGGGCCAATTATTCTTTTTACACAGGGGAAGAATCTAAGACCAGGAGTTTGCCCCAAAATTACAGTTATTCAATATCACTGTCAGAATTCAAACCCAGGTTGGATTCCAATGATTAGGCCTTTTCTCTGCTCCACGCTGCATCTTCGATTTGGAGAAAGGTGACCTTTTGGTGCCTTTGGACTGAGAAACCCAAATCAGTGCAGCACCAGGTGCTTCTGTCTCTTTGCCTCTTTTCCTCGCCCCCTGAAACCATACAGCCAGAAACAGGTTTTACATTCTTTCATAACATCCCACATACATTCATCAAGCACCAAGCATCACATGGTTAGGGTATCCAACAGCTTTCTATGTCCTAGAGATACAGTAGTGAACAAAGGTCAAACATCTCAGCCTTTATGGAGCTTTCATTCCAAGGAGTGGTGGAGCAGACAAAAGTAGCAAGCAAGCAAGCAAACAAAAACGCCTCTCTCCCTCCCCAGTGAATCTCAGGTGCATTGCCAGCAGGTGTGTAAATCTCCCAGTGGTCCACTCTAAGGAATATACTGAAATACTGGTGTCTGGATTAAAAAAGTAAGTAACTTTAATGACCAAGTAACACATCTTTTTGTAAGTTAGGTAGCTTCCAATTATTTGTTTTCAACAAAATTGAATAAAGACCTCCTGGAATTGTCAGCTGATGGGTCATTAAAATGAGTTTGGACTATGATTGTTGTGTGAGTTTTGGCACATTATTTGGAAAGAGTTCCAAAAGAACTGAATGCTATTGCTATAGCAAACCCCTTTTCATTCCCATCTACTTGTTTTATGTAAGTTTTCTTAATTTAAAAAAAAAAAAAGGAATGATGTAGGACTCATTGAGAAAAATCACATACCATCACACTGAGATGCATTTGCAATAAAATTTCATTTATTGAAAAATGATGCTATGTGTTACTTTGATTAATCATGCAATAATAATACTTGTAATAATAGGTAAGAAACTTTTTAATGGATTATGGTCCGAGGAAATGTTTTTACAAATTAAATTTCTATGTAAATGCACACTTGTGTGGCAGAGAAGTATGAAAGGATGATCGATAAAAGACTTTCAAGCATAAAATTACCAGAGGATAAACTTCTGTGAGAACCAAATGGAATAGAAAGGCAAGTTCAAGGAGAAAAAGGAGTAATGTACAATTTCTTATAGTTCCAAGAGTGCTTTTGCTTTATATATCTCTCTATATAAATGGATGATGGTACATAACAAATTGCTATATATATTTAAATTCCATTGGATGGCATTCAAAACTATGATATAACAGCTTTATTTTAAAATTTCAAATTCCTTTCCAATCTGTATGCCTTTTATTTAATTTTCTTGCCTATTGTTTCTGGCTAGAACCTCCAGCACAGTACTGAACAGGAGTGGTGAGAGTGGACATCTCCTCTGGTTCCTGATCTTAGCGGGAGGGCATTCAGCCTTTCATCATTAAATATGATGTTAGCTGTGGGTGTTTCATAGATGACCTTGATCAGGTTGAGAAAGTTCCTTTCTATTCCTAGTTTGTTGAGTGTTTTGCCTAGGGCTAGTTTTTAAGATTATTTTAGTGGGTAAGGGAGCATAATGCTTGAAAGTTCAAGTTCCTGAGATGTGCTGTCCCTGCTATTTGTTACCCCAGCACCAAACACAGTGCCTGCCCAAAAAAAGAGGGGCCCTCTTTTTTTTTCTTAAATATTTGTGGGCAAGCTATCTCTCACCACTCCCCACTTGCATTATATATATATTTTTGTTTGTTTGTTTTGTTTTTTTGAGAGAGGGTCTCACTATCACCCAAGCTGAAGTACAGTGGCACAATTACGGCTTACTGCAACAACCTCCTGGGCTCAAGCAATCCTCCTACCTCAGCCTCCTGAGTAGTTGGGACCACAGGTGCATGCCAGTATGCCCAGCTATTTAAATTTTTTATTTTTGTAGAGACAAGGTCTCAGTTTGTTGCACAGTCTGGTCCTGAACTCCTGACCTCAAGCAATCCTCCTGCCTCAGCCTCCCAAAGTGCCGGGATTACAGGCGTGAGCCACTGTGCCTTGGCCCCCTTACATTTTATACCTGTGATACCATGCTGTTTTCTCTGGAGTTTTCTTTCCTCCCTTTTGTGTGCAGCTGATACCTACTCTTGCTTTCCAACTTTGTCCAGGTGTCACTCATCCAAGAAATGCCTCTTTCCTTGCCTCTCCACAAATCCTGAGCTGAGTGAGTTTTTCTTGTGCTTCCAGGGTAGTTTCTGCATGTACCATTGTACATTGTATTTAATTACTTACTTATCTATCCATCCCCACTACACTGGGTAGGTAATATAGTGCGTGGCTGAGAGTATGAATTCCAGAGTCCGACTTCCCAGATTCAAAACCTTGCTTCTTATTACCTTGCATGATCTTGGTTGTACCTCAGTTTTCTCCTGTCAGAGATTAAAATAATAGTACCTATCTTGTAGGGTTTCAGGGTTGTGGGACAACAGTGTCTAGTAAACAGTAATTGTTTTGTTGTTGTTTGAGACAGAGTCTCGCTCTGTCACCCAGGCTGGAGTGCAGTGGCACGACCTCAGCTCACTGCAACCTCCACCTCCCGGGTTCTAGCGATTCTCCTGCCTCAGCCTCCTGTATAGCTGGGATTACAGGTGGGCGCCACCATGCCTGGCTAATTTTTTAGTAGAGACAGGGTTTCACCATGTTGGTCAGGCTGGTCTCCAACTCCTGACCTCGTGATTCGCTCACCTCGGCCTCCCAAAGTGTTGGGATTACAGGCATGAGCCATCGCACCTGGCCAGTAATTGTTATATAAGAGTTAGCTTAGCAAGGCCTATTTTTTTCCTTCTTTGCTTCTCACAGCCTAAGGGCTGAAGTATAAGTATCTGTCATGAGGGTAAGTATGGTGGAAAGTATTTGAAAGAAGGAAACAAAAAAAATGGATTTAACATTGCACAGCCAGTAGAAATCAGATCTCAAATGTGTAAGCCATGTTGTCCATTTCTATGTATTTCCTAAATTGACTTCAGTGTGACCCTGAGCCTGCCACGATGGAGACATTAAATCACAGTCCTTATAGAGCTTGTCTCTCAAGGGTCACATAAGAGTCTGGGAGGTTTACACACTGCTCAGAAAACAGTAAAGACTTTTGATCTTGACGGAGTCTCACTCTGTCACCCAGGCTAGAGTGCAGTGGCGTGATCTCCACTCCCTGAAACCTCCGCCTCCCAGGTTCAAGCGATTCTCCTGCCTTAGCCTCCCAAGTAGCTGGGATTACAGACATGAGCCACCATGCCTGGCTAATTTTTGTATTTTTAGTAGAGACAGGGTTTTGCCATGTTGGCCAGGCTGTTCTCAAACTCCTGACCTCAGGTGATCTGCCCGCCTCAGCCTTCCAAAGTGCTGGGATTACAGACATGAGCCACCATGCCTAGTCAGACTTTTGATCTTAAGTTCATTATTTTTATTGTCCAAGTCTGCATGACCCCTGGAACATGCTAAGTATAGCAGAGCATCTTTGTCTGGCTTGGAAGCCTCCTAGGGGCCCCCAATCTTATCATAGTTATAATTTACTTTAAAATACTTTGGCATCATCCTTGGAATCAAGGCAAGGAAAGCATATTCTAGGTAGGGATATTTAAGAAAGCTCTTCCGAGACTTCCAGAACCTTAGATAGGATCCAGCATGTTTCTGTTTTGGCGACTCACATAGAGGGGTTGTACGGTAAGACTTTCTTACATTCCCCTCGTCTTGGACTCTCAGATTGCTTTTTTTTTAAATTGGCATTTTAAAGAAATAAATCTACTTCTTAAAAAAAATACTTGCGCATATTAAACCTTTTGGGAAAGACAGGATGACATTTGTAGGCACCAGTTACTTACATACCTAGGTGCATCTTGTGTTTTAATCAGCAATTTCCATTCCAAGAGTGGTTAGTAAATATTCTAGTCAGAAAGTGACTGTAACAAAGTAATTCAGAGTCATTGACTGCCATAAATTTTTACAGTAACAGCCCTTTTCTAAAACCCATTATACAAATTAACAAGCAACTCTTTTCACCAGTGAAAACCCACTTCTGATAACACCTGTGATGTGAATCGGGTTTGGAACAGCATAACAAACATAAGGGAGACTCCATCTCTAGTTGCCTGATCCCGACTGTGAGGGTGAGAGTCCTGACTCTGGGATATTGTTGTCCCTGCCATGAGTAAATCTTTCATTCATGCTGTGGTCAGAGCACCTAAAAGGACAGAGAGCTGGGACCTCAAAGAACTTACAGGACAGGTTACAGGACCTGTTTTGTGCCTGCCTGCTAATGAGTGTGCAACAAACATGTATGCGGCAGATTCTAGTCTGAAATTTTTCTTTATGTCCTGGGAATTGGCCTGTCAGGGAGGCAAACCCTCACCATGTCAAGCTTCTCTGGCAAGCATCACTCCCAACCAAAAAAAGCTAAGAGTTGTGCATGATCAACTAAGGTCAGTTTGCAACACATTGGTCCCACCCAGAACACTTCCAGGGAGCAGAGCAAGGGCCCTATCTGCTCAGGAATCACCAATCTCTAACCTCCTCATTCTTAGAGAATCCCCTTCCCCTCCTCACTACTGCCTTTATTCCCACCCCACCAAGCTAAGGTCTTTATTCTTTCATCTTCTCCACCTACGCCCCCGAATCTTTCACCCCAGCACAATTTCTTTGTGAAACTTTAGCTTTTATAGAATGAAGCCAGAAATGGGGTCATCTCCAGGTGGCATTGGTTCTCCAGGGATCAGGGTGCCTGAGAGGCAAACTTACCTGCTTGGAAAATGCCAGCTGCTTTGGGTGTCTGACTGCCCAGACAGGCCGTGCTGGATATTCTCTGTTTGGCCCTCCGGATCCACTCTCCACCTTTCTCCACCCTGCTTTATGCCCTGGGAGGGTGGCTTGTATGGACTGCATCACCCAGGCTTCCTTGCCATTTAACTTCCAGCTGGGTTTTGTCAGTGGTGAGGCACTTGTTTGAGAAGATGTGGGTCTTTATTTCCCTGCCCTCTCCCTGCAGGGTTCATTAAAGGGCACAGCTGCTGCCAGGCGGGCCTCTCTTACTACAGCTCTTTTACGGGTTGAATTTTGCCCCCACCCAACAAAAGATATGTTGGAGTCCTAATCTCCAGCACCTCAGAATGTGTCCTTATTTGGAGACAGCGTCTTTCCAGAGGTAATCAAGTTAAAATGAGGTTTTAGAATGGGGCCCAATGCAGTATGACTGGTGTCCTTATAAAAAGGGGAAATCCCAACACAATGAGAGACAGGTGCACAGGGAAGAGCATGTGGTGAGGGAGATGAGGGTTATCTAGAAGGCTCGCAGAAGGGCCTGAAACACATTCTCCCTCACAGCCCTCAGAACGAACCAACCCTGCCAACACCTTGATTTCAGACTTCTAAGCCTGTGAAACAAGAAATTTCTGTTGTTTAAGCTAACCAGTTTGTGGTACTTTGTTATGGCAGCCTTGGAAAACTTTTTTTTTTTTTTAGATGGAGTTTTGCTTTTGTCGCCCAGGCTGGAGTACAGTGGCGCAATCTCGGCTCACTGCAACCTCTGCCTCCCAGATCCAAGCGATTCTCCTGCCTCAGCCTCCCAAGTAGCTGGGATTACAGGCGTCCGCCACCATGCCTGGTTAATTTTTTTTTTTTTTTTTTTTTTTGTATTTTTAGTAGAGACGGGGTTTCATCATGTTGCACAGGCTGGTCTTGAACTCCTGACCTCAGGCGATTCACCTGCATTGGCCTTCCAAAGTGCTGGGATTACAGGTGTGAGCCACCGCACCCGGACCCTAGCAAACTATTAATAATAAACCTCTCCCTGGGTTATGATAACATCTCCCTCCTTTTCTCCCTTCAGGCCTAGAGATGGTAAAAACTCCAGCTGCTGCTAGTCCCTGGATGTCTGACTATCCCTTGTTTGTCTTCCTTAACACCTTTATTCCTTCATTACATTCTTTTCAATTAGCCTTTAAATGTGCCATTTGTTTCCTGATACCCAGGCCTATAACATAATTATAGATTTTCTCAATACAATTAACAAAACTACGTATTCAAAAGATGAGAGAAAGTTTTGTTGGGGTTCTCCAATTATGCAGACAGCTATTGGAAATCTTAACTCATTCAAAATAAATCATCTCATGTATTTTCACTTTCTCCTGTTGTCCATTTTATCTCACAGGACGTCGTGAATGCCACAACGGGATGTGCTGCTTTGGATTTAAGTCATATTAAAACTTTAGAGAAAGCATAATAATTTGTGATAATCAAGGCAGAGAATGTTGGGTATGAGGAAACACGTGAACTCAACTTTAGACGTTCAGACTTCAAAAATGTCAAAGAAGCATTAGAGAAGATTCCGGGCAGTCTTAACAAGTAAGTCAGCTCAAAAGAGATAGGATCTTTTCAGAAATTAAATTCTGAGACAACCCATGAGCAGCCAAAAATATAATGGGTTATGGTTTCTGAATACCTCTACTTTTAAAGGGACTTGCAGGAAAAAAACACCAATGGAGAAGGGTATGCATGTAAGAATGAATAGCTACCACTTTTTTTGTTTGTCTTTTTTTTCCCCCCTTTTTGTGCAGAAAGGGGTCTTGCTGGATTGCCCAGACAGGTCTCTAACTCCTGGATTCAAGGTATCCTCCCGCCTCTGCCTCCCTAAGTGTTGGGATTACAGGTGTGAGCCACCGTGCCTGGCCTATACTTTTTTTTTTTTTTAATTATTTTTGCTACCACTTTTAGGAACAGTTTCTGGGGAGCCTAAGGCAAGCAGATTGTTTTAGACCAGGAGTTCCAAGCCAGCCTGGGTAACGTGACAAAACCCCATCTCTACAAAAAATACAAAAATCAAGCGGATATGGTGGCATGTGCCTCTAGTAGTTCCAGCTACTGGGAAGGCTGAGGTGAAAAAATTGCTTGAGCTCAGGTTGCAGTGAGCCGAGATTTCGCCACTGCACTCCTGCCTGGGTGACAGAGTGAGACCCTGTCAAAGAAAAATAAATAAATAAATTCTGGAAGGGTAAAAGTCCAGAATAGGCCAAGTTCTGCAAACTTGGGAGAAAAAACTGATTTTAAAGTTAGATTTAAAGCAAAATGCACAAAAAGGGGATGGTTGTAGAATAGGGGAAATGAACAAACTTACTTATATGAACAATTATAGAGATCTTAGAAAAAGTGGAGAGCCAAAACATGATGGAGGAATAGAGAAAAACAGATGGACAAAAAAGAGAAATGGTCAATTCTGGGAACTCAGTCCAGTGAACTTCACACTGACTCTGGAAAAATTCTGAAAATGTGTTATCAAAGTTAGTAAGCTCTTAGAGAAGCAACAGTCACTCAGTCAGAATGGGTACGACTGTCTCATGCTAAGCTGAACGTATTTCCTTTTTGATGGGTCTGCAATAACCAATTTAGATTTAATACAGCTCTAATATTGTCCCTCTCAGCGTTTTCTCTTTCATCCTGATATTTCTCATAAACTGCAGATCATTTATTCTTTTTTTTCTTCTTTTGAGACAGAGTTTTGCTCTTGTTGCCCAGGCTGGAGTGCAATGGTGCAATCTCTGTTCACTGCAACCTCCGCCTCCCAGGTTCAAGTGATTCTCCTGCCTCAGCCTCCCAAGTAGCTGGGATTACAGGCATGTGCCACCACGGCTGGCTAATTTTGTACTTTTAGTAGAGATGGGGTTTCACCACGTTGGCCAGGATGGTCTCAATCTCTTGACCTTTGATCTGCTCGCCTCAGCCTCCCAAAGTGCTGGGATTACAGGCATGAGCCACTGTACCCGGCCCATTTATTCTTTTATTAGACAAATATTTGAGCACCTACTAAGTGCCTGACACTGTGTAGGCACTGAGTATACATCAAGGAAAACCTAAGCAGGGTCTCTACACTCAAACAGTTTACTTTGGGGTGGGCAGTACTTTCCCAATTCTGGGATTTTTCCTAGCCATCTGCTCTCTCCCTGTCTTTTCTAAACCACATGTGGTTATCCTGAACTCACACAATCCTCAGAGTCTAGGGCTTCCCTGTCTGTCCTAACCTTCCTTTGTTTTCAACTTTACAGCAGGGAATAGACTGGGCTGCATCCTTCCTTGGCCAACAGGTATTGTCTTCTTTTGCAATATACCCAGACATGCTATCATTCAGGTTCCATGCAACATATATCAATTATCTAAATTTCAAATTTGGCTAACCTGCCTTTCCAGCCTCACCTTCCATTTCATCCCTTCAGTTGTTACCAGCCCCAATCCTAGCCCCCACCTACAGGTGTCCACGTCTGTGCCTTTTTGCTCAACGTATTTTCTCATTCAGGAATGCCTGACATCTCCTTCTCCACCTACAGAAATCTTACATATTTCCTAAGACCCAGCTCAAAAATGGCCTCCTCTGTGGATGGGCTTAATTACTTACTTTGCTCAATTTACTTACCCCATGCTTGACTTCTGCTGTACTACTGCCCTCTCATCTTCCCTTCTCAATTGCTTGTTTAGAGCAAAGGTCTTCAGAGCTTCCACTCTGACCAGCTGTGGTACTTTACAATAGGGGCTGGTAAATAAAGATCTGAAATAAGAATAGTTGAAACGGTTGAAAAAAGATAAAAAGGGCGTGGCTCAGTAGCTCACACTTGTAATTCCAGCACCTTGGGAGGCTGAGGTGGGAGGATCACTTGAGCCCTGGATATCCAGGCTGCAGTGAGCCGAGATCATGCTACTGTACTCCGCCTGAGTAGCAGAGCAAGACTACTCCTCTTTCTTTAACCCTCACCTTCCCTTCAAAACCTAACAAGGCCATGTTTAAATCAATAGAAGAACATTTTATGACATGTGAAAATTATACGAAATTCAAATTTCAGTGTCCATAAATAAATCTTTATAGGAACACAGCCCACATTTTCTATGACTGCTTTTGAGCTCCAGTGGCAGAGTTGAGTAGCTGAGAAAGAGATCTTATGGTCCACAAAGCCTAAATATTTACTATCTGGCCCAAAGAAAAACGTTGCTGAGCCTGCTATACAATAAGGGCTTGATGATTAAATAACTGGGTCGTACACCAAGATTCTGAATCCATAGGCAGGTCCTCTTAGGTTTAGTGTCTTTGTGTAATGGAAGTAATAACTATTTTGCCTTTAAGTTGCCATAAACATCAAATGAGATAATGCACTTAGAAAAGTAAAAAAAAAAAAAAAAAAAAAAAAAAAAAAAAAAAAACTTATAAACAAGACAACTTTATCATGTATTGAAGGTGGTAGAATAAGAAAACATTAAACGTTTTTATTCTCATTTCCCTTTCTTTCCTTTACAGCTTTCATTTAAACTTGAAATTTCAAGAGAAAATTCACTTTTGAAGTTTTTACTTTTCAAGTGATAATAGGGTCACAGGTTCTTTCCTTCCAGCCTTTTTGTGTTGCTCCCACTCCCTTTTCTTTCTCACATGTAATTTTTTTCCATTTTCTTTAAATAGTATCTCAACTGGGCTCACAATAGCTCAGGGAAGAAGAAACTGGGACATGCCTGATTAATCCATTTTACAGGCCAGGAAACTGAGGCAGATCCCAATTGCCTCTGAAGCTGACTCAGCAGCATGCAGGGAGCCCTGCCGCTCTCTGCGCCTTTTCTAAGCAAATAGAACAAAACTAACCTTGCCAGGTTTCCAAGCTTAGATCTCTAACACTCCTTCAACGTTCACCCCAGACGTTCCTCCTCTCAGCGCCCCCTCCCTCTCCTTGCCGCCCCCTCCTCGGGAGCAGGTGGTAGGCTCCGCGCCCAATGCGCAGGCGCGCGCGGCACGGTGGGGCGGGGGCGGGGCGGGACTGGGGGTGGAGTGTGCGCGGGCTCGGTTTTGGGCCGCGGCGGGAGCTGGAGTCACCACCACTCGAGTGCGCAGGCGCTTGGCGGTTACCGGTCTCACCATGGAGCGGAAAGGTGAGCGGTGGCGCGGCCTCCGCCACGAGGGGCAACGGCCGCCGGGGCGAGGCCCGGGTCAGCGCCCGGAGCTTCTCCTAACTGCCGCGGTTCGGTCCCCAGGCTTGCGGCGCCCCTCCACTGAGGTGGCGCCGCCCCACACCCCCCGCCTCTGGGCTGCGGGTCCGCGCCCCTCAGCCCGGGCGTCCTCCGGCGCCTGCCGTCGCCGCCCCCTGTTCCCTGCCAGGCCGGCTTGCGCCTTGGGGCCACTCCAGGGCCCGGACCTTGGCGGGCGAGGCAGACCTCCGCCCGCCCGCCCCCTGACCCTGCCTGAGACCCCTCCGGCGCATCCCGCCCGGGTGCTGCTCTGTGCCCCGTGGGCCGCCAGACCCCCGGCCGGCCGGCTTGCCGGAGCCTCCGCGCTCGTACCGCAGCCGCCCCTGAGGCAGGCCCAGCAGCCGGGCCTGGCGCCCCTGCTGGGTCTCCACCCTCACCTTGGTCACCTCCTTTCCTCCACATTCGCCCTTCATCCATCCCTCTCTCCTGCAGTGCTTGCGCTCCAGGCCCGAAAGAAAAGGACCAAGGCCAAGAAGGACAAAGCCCAAAGGAAGTGAGTCTTGTACCCCAACATCCCATTCTTTGGATTTTCCTCCGGCACCTTCTCTGCTCTGGTTTCGCGTCTTGAATGTGCACAGGGTTTGGGCACCCTGTGGCCGCAGCCACATGGCCTCGGGGCAGCTCGGAGGGTCGCTCTCCAGCAACCATGTGGCAGAGAGCTGCTGTTGCTGAACGCCAGGCCTGGGTCTTAGCAGCCCCAGGCCTGCTGGAAAGGGCTGTCGGAGGAGGACCAGAGCCCGCCCGGTACCTTTCCTCCCCAACTCCACAGAGGAGGCACAAACTCCCCTAACTTGGACCCCCCACCGGAGCTGGTAGATCATTATCGGTCTGTTTCTGAACTCTGGTCTCTCTCTTACCTGCTCCCCAACGTCTTAACTTGCCTCCAACGTCTGCACGGTAGGCCTTAAGGAAATTCTTGAATGAGTTTTTCCGTGTTTACTTTGGGCTCTACCAACCACACACTCCCTTTCATGGAGGGTATGGGGCTTTTCTTTGGGTTAGTCAACTTCCTGAGCCTGCAAAGCACATCGGCTTTTTTGCACTGTGCTGGCAGACCGCTGTGTATACAGTCAGTGTCTGTTAACTGCTTCTCTTCTGTCTAAACCTCAACCAAATGCAGATAATCTTCCGGAGTGGGCATCACAATAGTAACGGGAGAGTTCTTTAACAAACGTTGATGGTTCTGGTTTGGTGTATTAAGCTCCACATGTCCAGTTTTATCAGTGGGATGCATAACAGTAGTTTAGTGCTATCGTGGCAAGTTCAGAAGTTGGTCACAGCCTAGTAGAAACTCAGGTAGCAGGCTTCATTCAGCAAGTGAGGCTAAGCCTAAAGAACTTGCATCATGTACTAACGTTTAATTGCAAAGGGTCTTGGAAATCAGCTCTTGGAAATCATCTCTCAGAGAGAGATTCTATGCCTAGTTCTTAATTTTAGATGTATTATCTTTATACTTTTTAATTTATTTGATGTTTTGTGGCGTTGTATGCGGTCTTATTCCCTCTGAGTTAATACCACACATTTCAAAGGCCTTCCTAGGTCACCCCACTGAATGACAACACCAGATTTAGGGGGGTGTAGGGGTGTGTGTTGTTTTTGGAGGCTACCTACTGTTTGGGGAGAGCACATAATGACTTCTCTCTTTCAATAGAACTAAAGTGGTAGGTGACCTCACCTCTTGCTCCATTTTCTATTCTGTCTTATGAAATGTATTTTGTAAGTGCTTGGTGACGAAGGCTTGTAAATGGTGAGTTTGTGTGTGTCTGTTTGCCTTTGGATTATCCGTATATGGGATTATTCAAAACCATTTTTTAATCCTAGATTGTTTAATAGAAACAGCAAGGTGCTAACTTGGTTCTAGTGTGCAGTAGGAATTGAAATGTTACTTTTCTGTGCCTAGTTGAGTTATTCTTTGTGGAATTGATAAGAATGTGTTAAAACGTTCTTTTCTATTGATATGAGGAAGTTGCGGTTTTTATTATATTACTGTATTTTTTTGGAAATCCTGGTCTCTCAGACCATTTGTCCAGATCTCTCTTACCACTTGGAAATTAATTTGAGATTAGCCCAAATCAAGCTATAATTTGAGGGGTAAATGTATATAGGTGATCATATACTTTAAGCACCAGATATCTATTACTTCCGATTATCTATGTAGACTATATGCTTTATTTCTAAAGCCAAATATATGTATATCTGTTACCCCATTCACTACTATGGATAACTTAGAGTTATTTGTGTTGTTAATTGTTTGCAAGTATGGATTATAGATAACCTAGCAGTCATTTTACTGAGTATTTCATCTTGAACAACTTCGACTCCTGAAAATATGCGTGAAAGAACTGCCCCATTTACTTGTAATTTCAGAGGTGTTTTATTTTTGGTTTTGTTTCCAATTAATAAGTTTTTGGGTTTTTTTGTTTTAAATTTACCTGCCTTTTTTTTCTTTTTCTTTTTGAGGCAAGTTCTCGCTCTGTTGCCCAAGCTGCAGTTTAGTGGTGCGATCTCGGCTCACTGCAACCTCCACCTCGCAGGTTCAAGCAATTCTCTTGCCTCAGCCCCCCAAGTAGCTGGGACTATAGGTGTGTGCCACTATGCCTGGTTAATTTTTGTATTTTTTGTAGAGATAGGGTTTCACCATGTTGCCCGGGCTGGTCTCAAACTCCTGAGCTCAGGTAATCTGCCTGCCTTAGCCTCCCAAAGTGCTGGGATTATAGGCGTGAACCACTGCACCCTGCCCTTTTTTTTCCTTTTTCTTTCTTCCTTTTTGTTTTTCTTTCTTTCTTTCTTTGGTATCCCAGCCTCCTCTTAAGTAGCTGAAATGTCTAGTTAAGTTGGTTAGAGTACTGTGTCAGAAGTTCAAGCCTCAGCTAACTCAGATAACTTGACTCTGTTCCATGACTTCTGATTGCACTCCTGATGACTTCCATTTACTTTGCAAAGGCAAGCTGCTAGTTGCAGAAGGTGAGTCAGGAAGATTTGAGGAAGAAGCATGCCATAGAGTTTGGTCTTTGGAGATAGATGTGGTTTTGAATTCTGATTTTGCTACTGTTTAGCAATCTGACCTTAAGACAAGTTGGTTAAGGAAACAGTCTTATGTATATATCCTGACTGGCAGTTTAGTCATAATGAAAACTGATCAGGACCTAAAGGTATAAAAACTAAGCATTTAAATGAAAATTTTAGAAAGTTTTGGAAGTAATACTTTTGGAAGTAATACTTCAGGTTATTTACAGTAAATAGCATCCTTGGTAGTCTAAATATTAGTCTGACTAAATAGTCGTGTTGTGTCACAGGCAGAAGGGATTTTCAGTCCCCTGGTACTGTAGATCTTAAACCCAGGGTCTTGAAGCTGGTGACAGAAGAACCAAAACTTGGAATTCAGGGTCCCTTTCCAGCTTAGTGTTTGTTAGAGTGGATTTCCTTTGGGTTCTTTTCACTGTGCTGGAGTATTTGACTTTTGGGATTTTTAATTTTCTTATTTAGACAATTCCTTCTTCGTTTTACTTTTTCGGACACTGTGATTTTATTTACTAACATTGACTAGTTGGTGATGATCTCCATTTTACTTTACAGATAAGAGAATTGAAACTTGGAATTCAGGGTCCCTTTCCAGCTCAGTGTTTGTTAGAGTGGATTTCCTTTGGGTTCTTTTCACTGTGCTGGAGTATTTGACTTTTGGGATTTTTAATTTTCTTATTTAGACAATTCCTTCTTCGTTTTACTTTTTCGGACACTGTGCTTTTATTTACTAACATTGACTAGTTGGTGATGATCTCCATTTTACTTTACAGATAAGAGAATTGAGGTTTATCAGATTATTCTTCTAGAAAATTGCAAAGCTAGGATTTGAACCCAGGTCTGACATACCCAAAGCCCTGGTTACCAATCATGTGTTTCTAAGTGACAGACCTTTTGGTGTGTCTTACAACAGGTAAGGTAGAAGCTGAGTTGAAAGAGGCTTCTGAATGAGAGACCTCCGGATGCTTGGGGGTTTGGGTGCCCTTTCATGACCTACTGTCCTGTGTTTATGAAACAGCACAATCATCTATCTCCCTCTGAACATTTGTTTTCAGTATTTATACCGGTAGCTGTGAGCCTTTGTTTGTTTGTCATAAGCTTTTATAATTTAACAGTGTATGTCTGTTTTTGTTTTGTTTTGTTTTTTGAGACAGGGTCTCTTGTCACCCAGGCTGGAGTGCAGTGGCGTATTCTCAGCTCACTGCAACCTCTGCCTCCTGGGCTCAAGTGATTATCCTGCCTCAGACTCCCAAGCAGCTGAGATTACAGGCACCTGCCACCACGCTCAGCTAATTTTTGTATTTTTTGGGGTAGAGACAGGGTTTCACCATGTTGGCCAGGCTGGTCTCAAACTTGACCTCGAGTGACCCACCTTGGCCTCTCATAGTGCTGATACTAGAGATGTGAGCCACCATGGCTGACCTGTATGTCTGCTTTTGAAGTTATTTCTATGGAACGTAATTTCAGAATGGATTTCATACTTACTGATTTTATTACTTAGGAAGTTAGTTTGGACAGTAATTTTCACTTTATTTACAGTTAAATAATTATGGATTTAGTATACATTTGGTAGTAAAATTAATTCAGCTCCAACACTGATTTGTGGAGTCAGTTGGGAGATATATTGAAAATTTACTTGAATTTGGCCACAAATTTAAAAAAAGAAAACGTTTGCAACAGAAAATACTTAAATATCTAACATTTTTATTCAGTAGGAAGTAGAGCCAGTAAATTTGAAACAATTTTAAAAAATGAAATAGTATTTGATGCTTTTTACACGTAGCAGTGCACCTTGGAAATTGGTTCTATATTCCTTATAGTGCAGCCTTACTATTTTTTTTAAGGTCTACCTTTTTCACTGAGTCTTAGAAATAGTTTCATATCAGGAGAGAAAGAACCTCATCTAGCATTCCATTAAGTTGATACACCATAATTAAATTTATTTATTTATTTATTTGAGGCAGAGTCTTCGCTCTTGTCGCCCAGGCTGGAGTGCAGTGGTGTGATCTCAGCTCACTACAACCTCTGCCTCCTGGGTTCAAGCGATTCTCCTGCCTCAGTTTCCCGAGTAGCTGGGATTACAGGTGTATACCACCGTGCCCAGCCAACCATAATTTAATTTTTGTTAAACATATGTATATACTTTTTTTTTTTTTTTTTGAGACGGAGTCTCGCTCTATCACCCAGGCTGGAGTTCAGTGGCACAATCTCGGCTCACTGCAATCTCTGCCTCCTGGGTTCAAGTGATACTCCTGCCTCAGCTTCCAGAGTAGCTGGGACTGCAGGCGTGCGCCACCACACCCCACTGATTTTTTGTATTTTTAGTAGAGACGGGATTTCACCGTGTTAGCCAGAATGGTCTCCATCTCTTGACCTCATGATCCGCGCACCTCCATCTCCCAAAGTGCTGGGATTACAGGCGTGAGCCACCGCGCCCGGCCTGTATATACTCAAAAAAATGGAATCACTGGACATACTTTTCCCTAGTTAGCATTATAGTGAGTATTTTTCATGTATTAAATATTCCACTATGGGCTGTTTCCAGTTTTTCACAATTAATTCACAGCTATAGTAAATAATCTTTTGGACATATCATTCCTCACATCAGTGATTATTTCCTTAAGATAAATACTTAGAATGGTATATGCATTTAAAATATTTTTAATTCATATTGTCAAAATTTTCTCCAGCAAGATTTTTCTTTTTTTTTTTTTTTTGAGACAGAGTCTCACTCTGTCACCCAGGCTGGAGTGCAGTGGCGTGATCTCGGCTCACTGCAAACTCCCCCTCCTGGGTTCACGCCATTCTCCTGCCTCAGCCTCCTGAGTAGCCGGGACTACAGGCACCCGTCACCATGCCCAGCTAATTTTGTTTTTGTATTTTTAGTAGAGACGGGGTTTCACCATGTTAGCCAAGATGGTCTCGATCTCCTGACGTCGTGATCTGCCTGCCTTGGACTCCCAAAGTGCTGGGATTACAGGCGTGAGCCACCTCGCCCGGCCTTCCTCCAGCAAGATTTAACAGATTTGGCCAGGGACAGTGGCTCAAGCCTGTAATCCCAGCACTTTGGGAGGCCGAGGCAGGAGGATCACGTGAGTTGAGGAGTTCAAGACCAGCCTGGCCGATATAGTGAAACCCTGCTTCTACTGAAAATACAAAAATTAGCCAGGTGTGTTGTCAGGTGTCTGTAATCCCAGCCACACATGAGGCTGTGGCAGGAGAATCGCTTGAACCTGGGAGGTGGAGGTTGTAGTGAGCCAAGATCACACCACTGCACTCTAGCCTGGGCAACAAAGCAAGATTCCGTTTCGAAAAGAAAAAAAAATTTAACTAGTTTAATTCTTATTTATTAGACAAATAGTTTCTGAACTCCCACCCTGTCCCAAGCACTGTTTTCCATATTCGGGATTCAGCAATGAAAGAAGAACATTCTTGTCCCCTTGGCTACTATATTATTATAGTGGGAGGGGAGACAGAATAAAAAATAGACATAAATAAGTAAATTATATAGTATATTAGGTGATAGGTGGAGAGAAAAGAGAAAGATAAGTGGGGGTTGAGAAGTGGAGATAAGGTTACAGTTTCAAATAGGGTGATGGAGGCCACACTGAAAAGGCGTCATTTGAACAAAGACTTGGAAGAGGACTGCTCTAGGCAAAGCAGTGGAAGTGGGAGTGTTCTTGTATCTCCTGTGAAGCCACTAGAACTAGGTAATATTACTTGAAAAATCTTGCCGAATCCGGTTAATCTATAAAGTACCTTGTTGTAATTTTGAATTTTTTTGTCCATTTTTAATATTAGATTGTTGATCTTTTTCTTGATCTTAAGAGCTCTTTATTAAGAATGTATCCTAGCCGGGCGCAGTGGCACACGCCTGTAATCCTAGCACTTTGGGAGGCTGAGGTGAGTGGATCACCTGAGGTCGGGAGTTCGAGACCAGCCTGACCAACATGGAGAAACCCTGTCTCTACTAAAAATACAAAAAATTAGCTGGACGTGATGGCTCATGCCTGTAATTCCAGCTACTTGGGAGACTGAGGCAGGAGAATTGCTTGAACCCGGGAGGCAGAGGTTGCAGTGAGCCAAGATCATGCCATAGCACTCCAGCCTGGGCAACAAGAGCGAAACTCCCATCTCAAAAAAAAAGTATCCTTTGTTGTGTGGCAGACTTTTATTTCTCAGCTTGTTATTGGTCCTTCAAATGTCACTTAGAGCGTGCTTTTTACATAAATTGATTTTTAAAACTGTGGCGAATCTGTCTTTTCCTGTTTTTTCTTTTTTTTGGGGGGGGACAGAGTCTCACTCTGTCGCCCAGACTGGAGTACAGTGGCATGATCTTGGCTCACTGCAACCTCCACCTCCTGGGTTCAAGCAATTCTGCGCCTCAGGTTCCCGAGTAGCTGGAATTACAGGTGCATGCCACCACACCTGGCTAATTTTTGTACTTTTAGTAGAGACGGGATTTCACCATGTTGTGCAGGCTGGTCTCAAACTCCTAATTTCAGGTGATCACCTCCCTTGGCCTCCCAAAGTATTGGAATTACAGGCATGAGCCACTGCACCTGGCCTCCTTTGCTTTTTACTTTTTTTTTTTTTTTGAGACGGAGTCTTGTTCTGTCGCCCAGGCTGGAGTGGAGTGGCACGATCTCGGCTCACTGCAACCTCCACCTCCCAGGTTCAAGTGATTCTCCTATCTCAAGGTCAACTGTTATGTATTTTTTAAAATTTGCATTTTTAATTGTGTGTGATTCCCGTAAATATAAATATGTACTTGCAAAATTGAATTTCTAGAACTCCTCTTGTCAGAAAATATTTTGTTCTCTTCTTCCTCTGTAGTTTCATTGGTTAGTAAGTTTTGTTTACATTAGTATGTCTACTACAGTGAGTCCCAGGCTTGACAAATTAGGATTTTCCTTTACATTAGTTGAAACCAGCAACTTGTGGAAGTGCCAAAGTGAATAAGGCTGTGGGTGCTTAGGAATTCCCTTATTAAAAGTGAAGAAGGCTGGGTACAGTGCCTGTAATCCCAGCACTTTGGGAGGCCAAGACCTTGAGCTCAGAAACTTGAGACTAGCCTGGGCAACATGGCAAGATCCTGTCTTCTAAAAACACAAAAGTTAGCTGGGTGTGGTGGCACGTGCCTTTAGTCCCAGCTACTCAGGAGACTGAGGTGAGAGGATCTCTTGAACCCAAGAGGTAGAAGCTGCAGTGAGCTGTGATTATGTCACTGAACTCCAGCCTAGGTGACAGAACGAGACCCCGTCTCCAAAAAAATAGAAAGAAAGATGATCAACTAAAATCCAATTTAGACCTTGTGGAATAACTGGCACGCTTTTGTGGGGTTCTTCCCCACTTTAGGTAAGCTCTTTTGCTCATGCTCTCCAAATCCTCTCTATCACTGTTACTAGTTTGGGGATATTTTTAAATTGGCTAAAGTATTACAGGCATACCTCAGAGATACTGTGGGTTCACGTTCAGTTCAGAGCACCTCAAAGCGAGTCACACAAATTTTTTGTTTCCCAATGCATATAAAAGTTATGTTTGCACTGTACTGTAGTCTGTTAATTTTGCAGTAGAGTCATGTCTTTTAAAAATTACAGACCTTAATTTAAAAATACGTTATTGCTAAAAAATGTTAAGGATCATTTGAGCCCTCAGTGAGTCATAATCTTTTTGCTGGTATAAGGTCTTGCCTCAATAATAATTTTTGTTTAAGAGAGATGGGGTCTGGTACTGTTGTCCAGGCTGGAGTGCAGTGGTGCTCTCATATCTCACTGCAGCCTCAAACTCCTGGGTGCATGCATTCCTCCTGCATCAGTCCCCCAAGTAGCTGGGATTACAGGCACATGCCACCATGCCTAGCCAAAATTTTTTTTTTTTTTCCAGGGATGGTATCTCATTATGTTGCCCTCAAGCTGGCCTTGAACTCTTGGCTTCAAGCAATCCTCCTGCCTTAGCCTCCTGAGTAGCTGGGATTAAGGGTGTGAACCACTGCACCCAGCTATGGTCTTGCCTTAGTATTGATGACTGCTGACAGATCTGGTGGCTGCTCAAGGTTGCAGTGGCTGTGGCAATTTCTTAATGAAGTTTGCTGCATCTATTGACCCTTCCTTTCACAAAGCTTTTTCTGTAGTATGTGATGATGTTGGATAGTATTTAACCCACAGAGGAACTTGTTTCAAAATTGGAGTCAGTCCTCTCAAACTCTGCTACTGCTTTATCAATTAAGTTTATGTTATATTGTAAGTCCTTTGTTGTCATTTCAACAATGTTCACAGCATCTTTACCAATAGTAGATTCCATCTCAAGAAACCACTTTCTGCTGGGTGTGATAGTATGCACCTGTGGTCCTAGCTACTTCGGAGGCCGAGGTGGGAGGATCACTTGAGCCCAGGAGTTCAAGGCCAGCCTGGGCAACATAGCGAGACCCTATCTCTTAAAAACAAGAAAAGAAAGAAACTACTTTTCTTTTTTTAAAAAATTATTTATTTATTTATTTATTTATTTATTTAGAGACAGGGTCTCACTATGTTGCCCATGCTGGTCTTGAACTCCTGGGCTCAAGCCATCCTCCTACCTTGGCCTCCCAAAGTGCTGGGATTACAGGCGTGAGCCACCACGCCCGGCTAAGTAACCACTTTCTCATCATAAGCAGCAGCTCCTCATTTGTTCGAGTTTTATCATGAGATGGGAGCAATTCAGTCACATCTTCAGGATCCGTGTCTAACTCTAGTTCTCTTGCTATTTCTACCACATCTGTAGTTACTTCCTCCACAGAAGTCTTGAACATTTCAGTCATGCATGAGGGTTGGAATCAACTTCTTCCAAACTCCTATTAATGTTGATATTTTTACCTCTCCCCATGACTGTTCTTAATGGCATGTAGAATCATGAATCCTTTCCAGAAGGTTTTCAATAGATTTTTCCCAGACCCATCAGAAGAATCACTATGGTAGCTATTGCCTTATCAAATGTATGTCTTAAATAATAAGACTTGAAAGTTGAAATGACTCCTTGATCCATGGGCTGCAGAATAGATGTTATGTCAGTAGGCATGGAAACAATATTAATCTCTTAGTACATCCCCATCAGAGCTCTTGGGTGACTAGGTACATTGTGAAAGAGCAGTAATATTTTCAAAGGAATCAATTTTTCTGAGCAGAAGGTCTCAATAGTGGCCTTAAAATATTCAGTAAACCATGCAGTAAACAGATGTTTGTCATCTAGGTCTTGTTCCATTTATAGAGCACAGGCTGATTTAGCATAGATTTTAGCTAGCATAGATTTAGCATAGATTTAGCATAATTCTTAGGAGCCCTAAGATTTTTGGAATGGTAAATTAGTGTAGGCCTCAACTTAAAGTCACTAGGTGCATTAGCTGCTAACAAGAGAGTCAGCCTGTCCTTTGAAGCTTTGAAGCCAGTCATTGACTTGTCTCCAGCTGTGAAAGTCCTAGATGGCATCATCTTCCAATAAAAGGCTCTTTTGTCTACACTGAAAATCTTCTGTTCAGTATAGCCACCTTCATCAATTATCTTAGCATCTGGGTAACTTGCTGCAGCTTTTTCATCAGCACTCACTGCTTTACCTTGCACTTTTATGTTATGGGGATGGCTTCTTTCTGTAAACTTCATGAACCAACCTCTGCTGCCTTCAAATTTTTCTTCTGCAGCTTCCTTACCTCTCACAAACTTCATAAAATTGAACAGTTAGGGTCTTGCTCTGGATTGAGTTTTGGCTAAAGAGAATGTTGTGGTTGGTTTGATCTTCTATTCAGGCCACTAAAACTTTCTCCATCTCAGAAATGAGGCTTGTAAGCTGGGCGTGGCGGCTCACTCCTTTAATCCCAGCATTTTGGGAGGCTGAGGCAGGTGGATCACCTGAGGTCAGGAGTTTGAGACCAGCCTGACCAACATGGTGAAACCCCGTCTCTGCTAAAAATACAAAATTACCGGGTGTGGTGATACATGCCTGTAATCCCAGCTACTCAGGAGGCTGAGGCAGGAAAATCACTTGAACCCAGGAGATGGAGGTTGCGGTGAGCCGAGATTGCGCCATTGCACTCCAGCCTGAGCAACAAGAGCGAAACTCCATCTGAAAAAAAAAAAAAACAGTGAGGCTTGTATTAGTCTCTTCTCACACTGCTATAAAGAATATTACCAGAGACTGGGGAAAGGAAAGAGGTTTGACTCACAGTTCTGCAGGCTTAACAGGAACCATGGCTGGGAGGCCTCAGGAAACTTAGAATCATGGTGAAAGGCAAAGGGGGAGCAGGCATCTTCTTCACAAGTCGGCAGGAGGGAGTGTGTACAAGAACAAGGAAGTACCACACTTTAAAACCATCAGGTCTCGTGAGAACTGTCATGAGAACAGTGTGGGGGGAACCACCCCCATGATCTGATCACCTCCCACGTGGTCTCTCCCCTGACATGTGGGTATTACAATTGAGAAGGTATTACAATTGAGAGGGTATTACAATTTGAGAAGAGATTTGGGGTGGGGACACAGAGCCAAACCATATTATTTCAGTCTTTGCCCCTCCAGGATCTCTTGTCCTCACATTTCAAAACAATCATGCCTTCCCAACCATCCCCCAAAGTCTTAACCCATTCCAGCATTAACTCAAAAGTCCCAAGTCCAAAGTCTCATCTGAGACAAGTCCCTTCCACCTATAAGCCTATAAAATCAAAAGCAAGTTAGTTACTTCCAAGATACAATGGGGATACAGGCATTGGGCAAATGTTCCCATTCCAAATGGGAGAAATTGTCCAAAACAAAGGGGCTGCAGACCCCATTAAAGTCTGAAATTCAGCCGGGCAGTCATTAAATTTTAAAGCTCCAAAATAATCTCCTTTGACTCTGTGTTTCACATCCAGGGCACGCTGATGCAAGGGGTGGGATCCCATAGCCTTGGGCAGCTCCTTCATGGACTGGCATTGAGTGCCTGTGGCTTTTCTGGGTACATGGTGCAAGCTATTGGTGGATCTACCCTTCTGGGGTCTGGAGAACAGTGGTCTGCTCCTCACAGCTCCACTAGGCAGCGCCCTGGTGCAGACTCTGTGTGGGGGCCCCAACCCCACATTTCCCCTTTGCATGGCCCTAGCACAGGTTCTCCATGAGGGCTCCACCCCTGCAGCAGACTTCTGCCTGGGCATCCAGGCATTTCCATATGTTCTCTGCAATCTAGACAGAGATTCAATTCTTGACTTCTGTGCACCTGCAGGCCCAACACCTTATGGAAGCTGCCAAGGCTTGGGGCTGGAACCCTCTGAAGCAATGGCCCAAGCTGTACCTTAGGCCCTTTTAGCTTTTTCCTCCTAAGCCTCTGAGTCTGTGATGAGAGGGGCTGTCACCAAGATTTCTGACATGCCCTGACGACATTTTCTCTGTTTTCTTGGTAATTAGCAGCCAGCTTGAATTTCTTCCCAGAAAATGGTTTTTTCTTTTCCATGCCATTGTCAGGTTACACATTTCCCAAACTTTTATTCTCTGCTTATTAGCTTTTAAACATTAAGTCCCAATTTCAAATGATCTGTTTCTGAATACATAAAACTGAATGCTTTCAGAATAACCCAGGTCACGTCTTGAATGCTTTGCTGCTTAGAAATTTCTTCTGCCAGATACCCTAAATCATCTCTGTCAAGTTCAAAGTTCCACAGATCTCTAGGGCAGGGGCAGAATGCTGCCAGTCTCTTTGCTAAAGCATAGCATGAGTGACCTTTACTTCAGTTCCCAATAAGTTCTTCGTCTCCATCTGAGACCACTTCAGCCTGGACTTCTTTGTTCACCTCACTATCAGCATTTTGGTCAAAACAATTCAACAAGTCTCTAGGAAGCTCCAGACTTTCCTACATCTTTCTGTTTTCTTCTGAGCCCTCCAAACTGTTCCAACCTCTGCCTGCTACCCAGTTCCAAAGTCGCTTCCACATTTTCAAGTATCTTTATAGAAGTACCCCACTCTCTGTGATATCAATTTACTATATATATTAGTCCATTTCACACTGCTATAAAGAATACTACCTGAGACTGGGTATATAAAGGAAAGTGGTTTAATTGACTCACAGCTCCACAGGCTTAACAGGAAGCATAGTGAGGAGGGCTTAGGAAACTTACAATTATGGTGGAAGGCGAAGGGGAAGCAGGCACCTTCTTCACAAGGTGGCAGGAGGGAATGTCTGCGAGAATGAGGAAGTGCCATACTTTAAAACCGTCAGCTCTTGTGAGAACTCGCTAACTATCAGGAGAACAGCATGAGGGAATCATCCCCATGATCCATTGACCTCCCAGCTCATCCCTCTGCTGACATGTGGGGATTACAATTTGACATGAGATTTGTGTAGGGACACAGAGCCAAACTATATCAAGGCTGTTTCTCTTTCTTGTTATCATGTGTTCACTCCATCTTATTTATTTATTTGAGACAGAGTTTTGCTCTTATTGCCCAGGCTGGAGTGCAATGGTGCAATCTCGGCTCACCGCAACCCCCACCCCCCAGGTTCAAGCGATTCTCCTGCCTCAGCCTCCCAAGTAGCTGGGAATACAGACATGTGCCACCCCGCTCGGCTAATTTTGTGTTTTTAGTAGAAATGGAGTTTCACTATATTGGTCAGGCTGGTCTCAAACTCCTGACCTCAGGTGATCCACCCACCTCAGCCTCCCAAAGTGCTGGGATTACAGGTGTGAGCCATTGCGCCTGGCCTCACTCCAGCTTGTCTTAAAGCAAATCCCGGGCATCATATTATTTTATAAATTATAGACTCTTAATTTTTTTCAAAGCATAGCTACAGTAGTATAATCGCCCTAAATTTTTTTAAACAAGTCGTTAATGTCAAGTATTTAGTCTGTGTTCAAATTTTCCTAATTTTCTTTGGATCAGAATCCACAAAGTCTTTCCATTGCCTTTGTTTGAAAAGTCTCTAGTCTTTTACTCTGTAGGTTCTCTGTGGTTCTTTTCCTTGCAAATTTTTTTGGCAGACTACCTATTGGTGGTGGTGTAAATTTGCATCAAGAAGCATCAATTCTGGTTGTCTCTTTTTTTCTGGTGCTAGTGGCTATTGATCCTTGCTTAGATCCATTAATTTATTTAGGGTTTCAAAACTATTCTATTCCTTAATGTATTGTACTACTTCTATAAAGAGAAACTTTATCTCATAACGTTGGTTACCCAGAGAGAGAGTTGACAGATCCCTAGCATGCTCCAAAATGACCAATAAACATGTGAAAATAAACTCAGAAATTTGAACATATTTGTGGTTCAGTCCATTAGAGTGGGGTATTTTTTTTCCCTACAGTTTTATGGAGGTGTAATTAAAATTCATTTTAACTGCAATTCAGTGGTTTTTAGTATGTTCATAGAGTTGTACAAACATCACTACAATGTAAATTTAGGTTGTTTTCATCAACTCCAAAAGAAACCTGGACCGAGTAGCAGTCATCCCCCATGACTCCTGACACTGCCTCACCTTCAACCTTAGGCAGCCACTAATCTACTTTCTGTGCCTATGGATTTTCCTGTTCTGGACATTTCATATAAATTGAATCATAACATATGTGATCTTTAGTGACTGGCTTCTTTTATTTAGCATAATGTTTTTAATATTCATGCATGGCTCACATCTGTAATCTTGGCGCTTTAGGAGGCCGAGACCGGTGGATCGTTTGAGGCCAGGAGCTCGACACCAGCCTGGCCAACATGGCCTAACCCCGTCTCTACTAAAAATACAAAAATCAGCTGGGCGTGATGGTGCACACCTGTAATCCCAGCTACTCAGGAGGCTGAGGCATGAGAATCACTTGAACCTGGGAGGTGGAGGTTGCAGTAAGCCAAGATTATGCCACTGAACTCCAGCCCAGGTGACAAAGTGAGACTCTGTCTCAAAAAAATAAATAAATAAAATTCATATGTGTTGTATCGTGTGGTTATTTTTATTGCTTGTCCGCTGTTTGGCTAATTGGAGTTTTTTTTTCATGATAGCTCCTGAGTTCATTTTATTCAACCTGAGATGTCTTTGATAGCTTTTTAAAATCTGGTATGACAGTATGTCTAGAGGCTTACCTTGTACATTTTCTGCCCCTGGCTAGGAAATAGCTCTCTCTCCGAGAAGCCTTTTAGTGGGAAATGGTATTTGGAGAACATAATCTGAGTGCTTAAGGAGCTTATTACTAGTGAGTTAGTCATTGTTTCTAGGCCTTTTCTGTGACTAGAGCTAGGAAATAAGTTGTGTTTTTTCATTTAAAAAAATCATGAGTTCATGCTATACTTAAACATGGAATCATAGGACCCAAGGATTTTTCTTTGATTTTATATTTCACTCTTCTTTTCTCCCACGCTGAAAATCCCAGTTCTCAACAGCACCATGGTTGCTCATTTTCTTTTTCCTGCAATGTATACACAACAGTCTTAGAATTACAATTCCAGCACTACCCCAACAATATGATTACTAAGGAAGATAACAATTTTTGTTCACTGAGGATGTAGAATCAAGCGACTAAATTTTGTAGTTGCATTGACCAGTTCCTTGCTGTAGGATTATGCTGCCACCTAGTTTCTCAGATTCATGTGTTTCATTTTGCTTTCATTTTACATCATCTTTGACTTTTTTAAAAAGTCCAAGTCTTGCAGAATTATTTGGGTCATCTAGGCTTATTGCTTAAAATAAATATTATATGTAATTGTGATTATGTTGGTTTTTTTAGAATATGGCTTATGAAGCATAGTGTGAGTAAGACAAAAGAGAATGGTTCTGTGCTTATTAGAGTGTGTGAAGTGTGCCTCCTCCTTTATATCTAAAGAAGAAAAGGTTTCTCAGCTCCTGTTACCCTGTGAGAAGATGAGTCCACTATTACCACGTCTTCAGCTTTTTAAAGAGAAGCTAGAACTTTGTTTTTATGTGATTCTCCAGATTGTTTAGCGTTCACAGCTTTTGTCTGTTTTTTATTCTTTGTTTGGGATACGGTCTCAGTCACCTAGGCTGGAGTGCAGTGGTGTGATCATAGGTCACTGCAACCTCAAACTCCTGGGCTCAAGCATTCCCTCTGCCTTAGCCTCTGGAGTAGCTAGGACTACACCACCAGGCCCCCTTAATTTTTAATTTTTTTTCCTTTTTTTTTTTTTGAGAGATGGGGTCTTGCTATGTTAACCACGCTGGTCTTGAACTCCTGGCCTCAAGGGACCCTCTCACCACCTTGGCCTCCCAAATTACTAGAATCACAGGTGTGAGCCACAGTGCCCAGCCCACGACTTTGTTTATTTTTTATTTTTTAATTTTACTTACTATTTTTTTTTTTTTTTTTTTTTTTTTGAGACAGAGCTTCACTCTTGTTGCCTAGGCTGGAGTGCAATGGCGTGATCTCGGTTCACTGCAACCTCTGCCTCCCGGTCCTGGTTCAAGCAGTTCTCCTGCCTCAGCCTCCTGAGTAGCTGGGATTACAGGCACGCACCACCATGCCCAGCTAATTTTCGTATTTTTAGTAAAGACAGGGTTTCACCATGTTGGCCAGGCTGGTCTCAAACTCCTGACCTCGTGATCCGCTCGCCTCGGCCTCCCAAAGTGCTGGCATTACAGGCATGAGCCACCGCACCCAGCCCACGACTTTATTTAAAAACCATTGTATACTTTCGTTTACAGGCAGGATTCAGCTTGCAGCCTGTAGTATGTAATCTTTGCCTCAGAGTCTTTATGGTGAAAGGTAGGCATTAATAGGCCTACTGTTGCAAGTTCCCTCTCTGAGTGATAATGTTAAGCACAGTTATGGAAGAGCCCCATGATTCCAAGGGCCTCTTAGTGGAGGATTAGCTTTGGAAATTTGAAAAAGACCAACAAAAATCAACTGTGAAGACCATAGTATCCAGTTTTTCAACTAATTTAACAAGGTGTAACTTCAGAAAGTTACCAGAAGCCCACAAAATAATTTGAATACACTTGATTTTCAGATAACTGTAGTAAAATGTTTCCACTAAACACAAAAATCATTTGGCAGGAGCTAGATAAATAAAAATCATGGCTTGGCATGGTGGCTGGTGCCTATAATCTCACCACTTTGGGAGGCCAAGGTAGGAGGATCACTTGAGCTCAGGAGTTCAAGACCAGCCTGGGCAATTCAGTGGGACCCTGTCTTAAAAAAAAAAAAAAAAAAACAAATTAGCTGGGTGTTGTGATGCACACTTACAGTTCTAGCCATTTGGAAAGCTGAAGTGGGATTGCTTGAGCCTGGAAGGTCAAGGCTGCAATGTGCCTTGATTGTGCCACTGTACTCCAACCTGGGCAACAGAGTGAGACACTAACTCAAAAAAATATATAATAAAATAATATAAAAATCATATTTATTTGTACCATGGAGTGCCTTTATTTGTGTTCTTAAAGTTCAGGTGTGTAATTCATTGCTATTGGGTACTTTATCAGTGGCTTAAATGCCTTGAAGAATATTGATGAGTATTTTAGGATGGTATATCAAGAAGTTTCAGAAATTTTAATATATATTTTAACTACCATGTAAGAATTGTCACCAATTCTTGTTTGGTGAACAAACATCAATAGTATGAAGTTTGGTACTTGTAGTCAATCATGTTGATAACTTTTTTTAATGTACTCAAATTCTAAAATTTACGATCTGAGTGTCATAGAGGCCTATGCATTTTGAACAAGGCTAACAGTCCTTTTGGGGGTAGTCTTGTGATTTTATTTTATTTTTTTTTTTGGACACAGAGTCTCACTCGTCTCCCAGGCTGGAGTGCAGTGGCACAATCTTGGCTCACTGCAAACTCTGTCTCCCGGGTTCAAGTGATTCTTGTGCCTCAGCCTCCCAAGTAACTGGGATTACAGGCACGTGCCACCACACCTGGCTAATTGTAGTATTTTTAGTAGAAGTGGGGCTTCACCAGGTTGGCCAGGCTGGTCCCAAATTCCTGACTTCATGTAATCTGTCCGCCCCAGCGTCCCAAAGTGCTGGGATTACAGGCGTGAGCCACCACAGCCTCTTGTGAACTTTTGTTTCCTGAAATACTAGGGTAAGCCTTATTTTGTAACTGATTATCAGTTACCTTGTAGGCAACTGTATCTTTCTGTTCATTCACTTTGCTTTTTTTTTTTTTTTTGAGACAGAGTCTTGGTCTGCCGCCCAGGCTGGAGTGCAGTGGCCGGCTCTCAGCTCACTGCAAGCTCCGCCTCCCGGGTTCACGCCATTCTCCTGTCTCAGCCTCCCGAGTAGCTGGGACTACAGGCGCCCGCCTCGTCGCCTGGCTAGTTTTTTGTATTTTTTTTTTTTTTTAGTAGAGACGGGGTTTCACCGTATTAGCCAGGATGGTCTCGATCTCCTGACCTCATGATCCGCCCGTCTCGGCCTCCCAAAGTGCTGGGATTACAGGCTTGAGCCACCGCGCCCGGCCCACTTTGCTTTTAAAAAAAAAAAAAGACAGGGTCTCACTGTGTTGTCCAGGCTGGTCTTGAACTCCTGGACTCAAGTGATTCTCCCACCTTGGCCTCCCAAAGTGCTAGGATTACAGATGTGAGTCAGCATGCCTGGCCCACTTTGCTTTTAATTATGGTGCTGCTCTTCAGCTTATGAACCTTTTTTGATGTGCCTCTACCTAGCAATTTGATCAGAGATGCCAGGTTTTTTCTGTCTGCATATGAGTTTAAGGACAATTTCCCTTCTAGTTTTTATGCCTTTTAGAATAGATTTAACAGGAATTGTATTTTGCATTTTTCTTTACTAGAAGAATGCAGTGGGATAAATTAGGTAATTCATGCTAGTATTTCTAGGTAGAAGGATAATACAGATATATGCTCATAGGCTGTTTATCAAAAAGAGCTTGTCCTTTTGAATTACACAGTCCCGGATTTCAGCCTGCCTCCAACACCATTGTTAGGTGAACATGAACAGTTTCTTTTGACTTTCACTTCAAGTTGCCTTATCTGTAGATGGCAAGGTTATAAGGATGAAACTGCGTTGAGTGCCTAGGCCAGTACTAAGGTGAAATAAGTTTTCGGGTGACTGCTTTCTTTCTTGTGCTTCCTTCTTTACCTTAGATGGGTTTATCTTTGTCTTTTATGTGACTTTTTTTTCGAATTTTTATTTTATTATTATTTTTTATTTTTAGAAACAGGGTCTTACTTTGTTGCCCAGGCTCTGGAGTGCAGTGGCGTGATCATAGCTTACGGCTGCATCACACTGCTGGGCTCAAGGGACCCTCCTGCCTCTGCTTCCTTAGTAGCTGGGACTACAGGCACATGCCGAGACTGGCTAACCATTTTTTTTTTTTTTTCTTTTTTCTTTTGTAGAGACGGAGTCTTGCCATCTGGCCCAGGCTGGGCTCAAGCATTCCTCCTGCCTTGGTCTCCCAAAGTGCTGGGATTACAGGCATGGGGCCACCGTGCCAAGCCTATGTGGCATTTCTTAATACTATTGGTGTATCAAACTAATAGTTTTAGCTCATGTGTTGGTGTTTCATTTTCATGTATATTTCGTGTATATGTATGTGCATATATATATGGTAGAGTTTGGAATATAGTCACCTGAGGATCAGGGTTGAATTATATTTATTCGTATGTAACAGCTGATAAACTTAGGCACTCAAATTTTTATTTTGATATTGTTAGACCCTGGCTGCAGCTTAAGATTTCTGAGTTGAGAAACTTAGACTACTTGTGAGTATGTCTCAGAAGTTAAGTTCAGATAAAATTAGATATGTAAAGGATTATGTCAATTTGCAAAAGAAAAAAAATCTTTCAGGAAAAATATATATGGAAAAGGTAGTGGGAGAAATTTAGCATTTATTGAGTTCCATTGTGTGTAGGTGCTAGAACTTAAAATAGCGTCTTGTTAAATCTTTGCATCAGATCTAAGTAAGTGTGATAACTCTAGAAGGGGTACAGAGATGACTGGAACACAATCCTTTCCTTCAAGGGATTTAGGATTTCTTAAGGGAAATAAGTGTACAAGCATGATTTTCTTCAGTCTTCTGTAACAGAGTACCAAAAACTGGGTGGCTAAACGACAGAAACTTATTGTCTGACTGGCTAGAAGTCTAAAAGGTATGAAGAGGGTTCATTCCTTCTGAGGGCTGTGAGGGAGAATCTGTTTCAGGCCTCTTTCTTGCCTTGTAGATGGCCATCTTTTCCCTGTGTCTCTTCACATCGTCTTCCCTCTGTATGTGTGTGTCTCTCGACATCCAGATTTCCTCTTTTTAAAAGGACACTAGTCATATTGGATTCGGGCTTATCCTGATAACCTCATCTTAACTTGATTACCTCTGTGAAGACCCACCTAAATAATGTCACAATCCCAGTTATTGGATTCCAGCATGTTGGACTCCAAAATATCTTTCTAGGAGGGGCACAATGCAGCCTCTAACACAGGCCTCAGAAGGTAGTTCGCTGCATTAGGAGATCTTAACCATTCCCCACTCCCAAGACAGAAAACACTAAAGTTTATATGTAAGTAAACTAAAGTTTCAAAGGTGCTTTTTCCAGTCGGCTTTTAGTCTCTCTCTCTCTCTTTAATTTTTAGGTTTTTTTGTTATGTAAGAGATGGAAATCTCACTGTGTTGCTCAGGCTGGCCTTGAACTCCTGGGCTTAAGTGATCTTCCACCTTAGCCTCCTGAGTAGCTGGGACTACAGGTGTGTGCCACCACGCCCAGCTTTAATCCATCTTTTAGAGCCATAACTAAATCATTTCTAAGACCCCAAACATACCATCTTTTTTTTTCTTTTTTGAGACAGAGTCTTGCTCAGTCGCCCAGACTGGAGTGCGGTGGCGCGATCTCGGCTTACTGCAAGCTGCGCCTCCCGGGTTCACGCCATTCTCCTGCCTCAACCTCCTGAGTAGCTGGGACTACAGGCGCCCGCCACTACGCCCGGCTAGTATTTTTTTTTTTTTTTTTTTTTTTGTATTTTTAGTAGAGACAGGGTTTCACTGTGTTAGTCAGGATGGTCTCGATCTCCTGACCTCGTGATCCGCCCATCTCGGCCTCCCAAAATGTTGGGATTACAGGCATGAGCCACTGTGCCCGGCCACATACCATCTTTAAATCAGTTCCTCTTCCTGAATTTCCATTTTCTGAAACCACCATTTTGAATCATTGTAGATAAACTCCAGCATCGTTCACCTCCTTACTCAAATGTCACAACACTACTTAAAATAGCAAGAGCACACTGTCCCCTTGCCCTACTTAATTTTTCTCTATAGCTCTCTTCATAGCCCGACATTGTATAGCATGTATCTCCTGGAGAGACTGAGATAGGACTTTGCTGTCCCAACTTTTGTTGTTCACCAACTAAAACTCAAGAACCAGATAGGTTCAGATAAATTAGTGCTATTTTTTGTCACTTCATGCTAGAATGTAAACGCAATGAAGGCAGGGACCCTATACTTGCTCACAGCTGCATTCTCAGTGCCTAGAAAAAAGTACCTGGGATATCTACAGACACTCAGTAAAACTAAGTTGAATAAATGAACAAATACTTGTTTGTTTCTTTTATTTTCTACCTACAATGCTAAAATTTATGGTCAGGCACTGTATTAATCACAGGATTAACATATCCTCACAAATGCCCTATGAGGTAGGCATCATTTCTGCTTTCATTTTGCACATAAGGCAAGAGGCACAGAGAGCTTCTTACACTAACAGTTTGGAGCTCTGGTACAAACTATGGAGCCAGGATCAAACTCAAGTCTCCTGACTCCAGAGACCTTTGCTGTAACTATTACCTCTGCAGTGGTCCCCAACATCTCTGCTTTCTGGTTCCCCTACATTTTACAAACCTCCTTACCAAAGGAATCTTTTTTTTTTTTTTTTTTTTTCCCGAGATGGAGTCTTGTTCTGTCACCCAGGCTGGAATGTAGTGGTGGTGCAATCCCAGCTCACTGCAAACTCCGCCTCCCGGGTTCAAGCGATTATCCTACCTCAGCCTCCCAGGTCAGGCTTAACTCGAACTCCTGACCTCAAGTGATACACCCGCCTCGGCTTCCCAAAGCTCTGGGATTACAGGCATGAGCCACCGCACCCAGCCCCAAAAGAATCTTTCTAAAGCATTTCTTTTGTAGGGCCACCCTAATGGCTCCACTTCCTTCCATGTAAAGTGCTTCAATGCTTGACATTTAAGGCTCTTCACAGTCTAGTTCTGTTGGGGGCAGAGGTGTAATGGACTTTAACTGAAGAATGAATAATAACTAAAGACGAAAGAGAAATACCTTGTATACATCCCTGTTCTAGGCATTTAGGATACGCCATTGAACAAAAAAAGGCTGTCCTCATGAAGCTTACATTCTGGGAGTGTCTGGAGGAAGACAATAAAATGTCAAGTGCTGAAGAAAAGTAGCAGGGTAAGGGGAATGGCAGAGGGCATGTGGCAAAGACTGCTGTTTCATATAGGAAAGTCAAGGAAGTTCTCTGAAAGGGTGCCACTTTAGCACAGACCTAAGAAGATATGTATAGAGAGATGGGTTGGAGGGGGCAATGAAGAGACAGATCATGTTAGGTCTTGCAGGCCATTGTGAAAAAAAATCTGTTTGGAGTGTGGTGGTTGCCTAACTGTGCTTCATTAAAGATCACCAGTGTTTTGTTTTGTTTTGTTTTGTTTTGTTTTGTTTTGTTTTGTTTGTGAGATGGAGTCTCGCTCTGTCGTCAGGCTGGAGTGCAGTGGTGCGATCCCGGCTCACTGCAACTTCCACCTCCTGGGTTCAAGTGATTCTTCTGCCTCAGCCTCCTGAGTAGCTGGGACTACAGGCACGCGCCAACATGCCCAGCTAATTTTTATATTTTTAGTAGAGATGGGGTTTCACCATGTTCGCCAGGCTGGTCTTGAACTCATGACCTCAGGTGATCTGCTTGCCTCGGCCTCCCAAAGTGCTGGGATTACAGGCGTGAGCCACCGTGTCCGGTGTTTGTGTAGAATTTGTTGACGTTTTTGTTTTGTTTTGGAAAATGTGAACTGGAGTTTAGAAGGCTTTAATATGAACTGGAGGTCAAAGGGCTTTAAGAGGGAGGTTTTAGGGAAAACAGATAAGAAGGCATGCTTGACACTGGAAGAACCTGGCAATATGATAAATTAACTTTTTTGAGATGGAGTCTTGTTCTGTTGCCCAAGCTGGAGTGCAATATCATGATCTTGGCTCACTGCCACCTCCACCTCCTGGGTTCAAGTGATTCTTCTGCCTCTACCTCCCAAGTTCAAGTGATTCTTTTGCCTCAGCCTTCCAAGTAGCTGGGATCACAGATGCCTGCCACCATGCCTGGCTAATTTTTGTGATTAAATTAGCTTGTAAAAAATATAGTAATACATAGTTAAAAAATAATTTCTTTATTTCAGTAGTTTTTGGAGTACAGGTGGTTTTTAGTTACATGAAAGAGTTTTTTATTGGTGATTTCTGAGATTTTAGTGCACCTGTCACCTGAGCAGTCAGTATACACTTAACCCAATATGTAGTCTTTTATCCCTAACCCCCCCATCTTCTCCCCAGCCTTAAGTCACCAGAGTCCATTATATCATCCTGTGTAAGTCCTCATAGCTTAGCTCCCACTTATAGGTAAGAACATACAGTATCTGCTTTTCTCCATTCCTGATTTACTTCGCTTAGAATAATGGCCTCTAGCTCTATCCAAGTTGCTGCAAAAGACATTTCATTCCTTTTCATGGCAGAGTGGTATTCCATGGGGTATAGATGCCACATTTTCTTTATCTGTTCTTTGATTGATGGGTACTTAGGTTGGTTCCGTATCTTTGGAATTGAGAATTGTGCTGCCATAAATACTTTAAAAGTCCATTGCATAGATACATATTCAAATATAATAAACATTCATAATGCAATGTATTGATCAAGAGGCTTGAGTAGATGATCCTTTTAGCAATTACTGGTTTTACCTTATATGAACAAATTGGTAATCAAATTTAAATAAACAGATATAGGTGACTTTGCAGCTAATAAATATATTCTACTCACCTCTTGTTGGACATTTAGGTTTCTAATTTGTTGCAATAGAATACACAGTGGAAGCTACAGGCTGGGTGCGGTAGCTCATGCCTGTAATCTCAGCAATTTGGTAGGCCAAGGCTGGAGAATCACTTGGGCCCAGGAGTTTGAGACTTGTCTGGGTAACATAGTGAGATCACATCTCTAAAAAATTTAAAAGTTAGCCAGGCGTGGTGGTGCACGCCTATAGTCCCAGCTACTTGGGACTGAGGTGGGAGGATCACTTGAACTGAGGAGGACAAGGCTGGAGGGAGCCATGATAGCACCACTGCGCTGCAGCCTGGGCAGCAGAGCAAGACCCTGTCTCAAAAATAAATGCATGAATTAATGAATTAATTAAATAAATGCTACACAGCCCTCTGTCTCACACCTTTTCCCTAGACATAGGCCTGCTTCCTAAAATAACTACTTTTACCCATTGCTTTTTGTTTATTTTATTAATAGTTGGATAGACGTCACGTCTCCAGCATACTTACTGCTATTCCTTGATTCATCAGCTTTAGCTATTACCATAAATTCTTTCTATGATTGAGGAAGATATAGTTCACTTGTTCTCTCTCTTCCTCTCAATAAAGCACTGTATTTGGACCTAGTTATCTAACAGCTTTATTGAGACATAATTTGTATGCCATAAATTCACCCATCTAGGCCAGGTGTGGTGGCTCACGCCTGTAATCCCAGCACTTTGGGAGGCTGAGGCAGGCGGATCACAAGGTCAGGAGATCCAGACCATCCTGGCTAGCACGGTGAAACCCTGTCTCTACTAAAAATACAAAAAATTAGCCGGGCGTGGTGGCGGGCGCCTGTAGTCCCAGCTACTGGAGCTTGCAGTGAGCCAAGATTATACCACTGCACTCCAGCCTGGGTGACAGAGTGAGACTCCGTCTCAAACACACACACACACACACACACACACAATTCACCCATCTAGTGCACAGTTCCATTGTTTTAATATAGTCAGAATTGTTATAGCTCACCATGATCTAAATTTAGAGCATTTTTATTCTCCTGTAAGAAAACTCCAAACCTGGCCGGGCGCGGTGGCTCAAGCCTGTAATCCCAGCACTTTGGGAGGCCGAGACGGGCGGATCACGAGGTCAGGAGATCGAGACCATCCTGGTCTACACGGTGAAACCCCGTCTCTACTAAAAAAATACAAAAAACTAGCCGGGCGAGATGGCGGGCGCCTGTAGTCCCAGCTACTCGGGAGGCTGAGGCAGGAGAATGGCGTGAACCCGGGAGGCGGAGGTTGCAGTGAGCTGAGATCCGGCCACTGCACTCCAGCCTGGGCGACAGAGCGAGACTCCGTCTCAAAAAAAAAAAAAAAAAGAAAACTCCAAACCCATTAATAGTAACTCACCATTACTCCCTTTACTCACCCTGGCAACTGCTAATATACTTTCTGTCTCAGTGGATTTCCCTTTTCTGGACATTTCATGTAAATAAAATCTTATGATTATGTGGTCTTTTGTAGCTGGCTTCTCTTAGTATAATGTTTTCAAGGTTCATTCATCTTGTTAAAGCAGGTATCAGCACATCATTTCTTTTTATGTATAGATATGTGAATTTTGTTTTGTTTTGTGGATACTCAGCAGTTGGTGGACATTGGATTATTTCTACTGTTTGGCTATTAATGAATAATGCTATATTTGTATATTCCACCCTGCCCCCAGGAATCAGTCAGCATTTTACTTTATGGTAAAAAATTCATAATAAGTTCCTGCATTTCCAAGTTAACCAGATCCCATTCAGGTTAACACTACTGGTAACAAAATCATACAGCTATGCATTGTGAACATCCATGTACAACTTTTTGTGTGGATACATGTTTTCATATCTTGGTATATACCTAGAAGTGGAATTGCTGGGTCATATGGTAATTCTAACATTTAGCATTTTGAGGAATTAACAAACTTTTCCAAAGTGGTTGTGCCATTTGACATTCCCACCAGCAATGTGTAAGGGTTCCAGTTTTTTTTCACTTCTTCACCAACGCTTGTTATTGTCTATTTTGATTACTTTATAACTTTAATATACCTTGAGTAGGAAAACTTCAAACTGTTTTGTCTGCTCTCACACCACAACAATGAACACAGACTCCTGTGCCAAATGTGTGAGGCTTTCTTCCCCGCCATACACCACGCAATCAGTTCTGCAGCAGATACCAGCTAGATGTCCTCTGATTCAATTCAGTTGTGACAGTGTCTTCCTGGAGACCCCACGGATTGAGGGCTCACTCCTCAAGACTGCCCTTCCCTCATTTCCAATGCCAGTTGCAAGCCCAGGTTGTTTTACCTGTGCTTCTGATCAGCTGGCTATAAATTGGATTTCCCGTGACACCTCCTTGGGTTGAATTAATTTGCTAGAGGAGCTCACAGAACTCAGGGCAACATGTTTACTGGTTTTTTTTTTTTAAATGAAGGATATTACAAAGGATAGAGATGAACAGATGCATAGGGCCTAAGAGAGCTTCCATGCCCTCTCTGGGTGCACCACCCTCTGGGAATCTCTACTTATTCAGCTGTCTGGAAGCTCTCCATACCTCATCCTCTTGGGCCTTTCATGGAGACTTCATTGGATAGACATGAACAAAGCATGGACAACTGTGTAGAAATGTGATTGGACTTCCTCTTTTACCAAGGACCCGCCAACATGGGCCACGTTCGCACCAAAACCGTGAAGAAGGCGGCCCAGGTCATCATAGAGAAGTACTACATGCGCCTGGACAACGACTTCCACACGAACAAGCGCGTGTGCGAGGAGATCGCCATTATCCCCAGCAAGAAGCTCCACAACAAAATAGTAGGCTATGTCACCCATCTGATGAAGCGGATTCAGAGAGGCCCTGTAAGAGGTATCTCCATCAAGCTGCAGGAAGAGGAGAGAGAAAGGAGAGACAATTATGTTCCTGAGGTCTCAGCCCTGGATCAGGAGATAATTGAAGTAGATCCTGACACTAAGGAAATGCTGAAGCTTTTGGACTTCGGCAGTCTGTCCAACCTGCAGGTCACTCAGCCTACAGTTGGGATGAATTTCAAAACGCCTTGGGGACCTGTTTGAATTTTTTCTGCAGTGCTATATTATTTTCAATAAATCTGGGACAACAAAAAAAAAAAAGAAATGTGATTGGACAAAAAGAGTACGACCTAATAGACTGAGTATAGAAACCCAGCAGGGCCTGTCTGTTCAGATTCTTGGCCTCTCTGTGCATCATTCCTTCCCCCAAGGTATGGGGCAGGACCTCTGAAATGAGCATCTTATGAATCAGAATCAGATAAGGTAGGTCAGATAATTTCTTTATGGAAAGGCACGGGAGGATTACATTACTTCAGTGGGAAGAAAAAGGAGCAGGTGAAAGAGGGCAGGAGGTCTGTTTTCTGAGGCCTGCTTTTGAGACCTGAAGAACCCCAACGTTATAACAAAAAGACTGATGAGGGCTGTGGGAGTTATGAGCCAGGAACTGTGAATGAACACACACACACACACACACACACACACACACACACACACACACACACACAAGCATATGCCTCAACTTTTCTTTTTGGTTTCATCAACTGTAGGCACTTTAACTTTGTAACATGAGAATATTGGTGGACTTTTCTTTCTTTCCCAGCTGCCCCCTAAATTCTGCCTTTACACTCTTTACAAAGAATCTTTATGTTCTAGTTTGCAGCCATAATTAAGTGTTTTGTGCTTTATCATTGGGTTGATTTTGAAGTAGAAAATCAATAATCTGCATTTATGTTATTTTGACTGTGTCTTGTGACTATAATTACGTAACTTTTTTTGTTTAGATTTTGTTTCTTGGAATTTGTAATTAACGTTTTTCTCCCATATTTTACCTCTTTTTTATCATATTGTTAGATTCTTCCAGAAAGTATGTCTCAAGCATACTTTCTTGTCTTTGTTTTTTTTCCCTGGAATATCTCAGAGCCCTCTGGTCTCTGGCTCTAGGTCAGATTAAATGCCTTTCAGGCCTTCTCTATAGTTGTGCTCTTGGAACTTCCTTTTTGGCTCTTCTGTTTTTCATCTGTAAAACAGAATCCTATGGATCCTATGTCCTCTTTCTCAGTTTTACTGCTTTGTTTTCTTGACCTCAAGTAACTTCTTCAGACAAGATGAACGGGAGATAAGTTTCAGTGTCTGTCCATATTTGAAAAACTTTATTCTGCTCTCAAATGCTGTTGAAACTTAGACTAGGTTTAAAAAATCCTCAGAATTTAGAAGTCATTGCTTCATTGTCTTTTAGTGTATTGGCTTTCTGATGAGATAGATAATGACAGTCTAATTACTGCTCTTCTAGCTTTTTTTTTCCTAGAAGCCTTTAGAGTCTTCTTAACACTGGGATTTTAAAAATTCCCTAATAATGATTTAAGTGGAGCTTCCATTCAATCTCCAGAAATTTCTTGAATTTCTTTAATAATTTTATCTCTTCTATTTTCATAAGTTTCTCTTTCCGCAACTCTGATTATTCAGATGTGGGAACTTCTGGATTGATTGTGTTTGTCTCATCTCTTTTTGAGCATTATTATCTTGAATAGAGATATTACGGGATAATGGGCAATTATGAGATAAGTGGACATTTTTTTCCCCCTACATTTAGGGAATGGTCAACTTTATTTTCTAAAACTTCTTTCTGACTTTACTCATCTTTTAGACTACAGCATCATAGTCTATATGGAAATGGGCATCATTTAACATTTCTCTATTCATATTAACTAGTTTTTAAGTTTTGTCTATCTCCTGAATGCATATCTCTCCTCTAGGGTCAGTTTTCCAATTGCTTATCTTGGTCTCTCTCTTTGGGGCTGTGGACTTTCCTCAAATGTTCAATGATCCTTAGTTACCTTTTATTTTTATGGATGAGGCATTAGAGACCTGATTGATAACCCTACGTCCCTAGCAAGGCTTTTTCTTTCTTACTTTCTTTCTTTTTTTTTTTTTTTTTTAATTTTATTTGAGACAGAGTCTCACTCTGTCACCCAAGCTGGAGCACAGTGACATTATCTCGGCTCATTGCAACCTCTGTCTCCCGGATTCAAGCGATTCTCACACCTCAGCCTCCCAAGTAGCTGCAATTATAGGTGCGTGCCACTGCACCTGGCTAATTTTTGTATTTTTAGTAGAGACGGGGTTTCACCATGTTGGCCAGGCTGGTCTTGAACTCCTGGCCTCACGTGATCCACTGACCTCAGCCTCCCAAAGTCCTGGGACTACAGGCATGAGCCACTGTGCCTGGCCAGCTTTTTCTTTAGAGTAAATAGGTAGGAGGGTACCTGTGTGATGTTTGGTCCCCCTGAATGCCAGAATCTGGACAACTTTACTCTGGGGTACCATCATCTACACTAACATCATTTGTTCTTTTCAGTTTATTTCATTTTCTTTAGAGAATAGACCTCCCTTTTTTCCCCTGCAAGATAAATACCAGCCTGTCTGCTGTGCAGTGTACAACGTCAACTCCATTATACAAGTCTTCAGTTAATCTCCCTCCACCCCCTTTTTTTGAGACAAGGTCTGCTCTGTCGCCCATGCTGGAGTGCAGTGGCACAGTCATGACTCACTGCAGCCTCAACCTCCCAGCTTCAAGCATTCCTCCCACCTCAGTTCCCTGAGTAGCTGGGACTACAGGCATGCACACCAAGCCCGGTTAATTTTTGCATTTTTTTTTTTTAATGATGAGGTTTCACCATGTTTCCCAAGCTGGCCTTGAACTTTTAGGCTCAAGGGATCTGCCCGCCTTGGCCTCACAAAATGCTGGGATTACAGGTGTGAGCCACTGCAACCGCCCCATTTCATTAACTTTCGTTAAGTTTGAATCAGAGAATCTGTTTCAGAATTCCATCTTAATCTCAAATTGGAGAATGTTGTTGTTCATTCAGACTCCTTATTTCCACTTAGGAAAGTGGGCCAGTGTATTACTAAATAAATTTCCCAAAGACATGTTTTCAGTTACAATGAACATTGAATCGTGCAGTTTTATAGCTAATTTTGTGTGCCCTGGGGGATTAAAAAGAAAATCAAGAATTGAGGAAGGTTGGAATGGCCACCAAAAATCTAAATCCTTAGTCGCATCAAGGTATTTCTTATGTCTTAATAGCTCAGTCATAGCATGTAACTGGTTTTGCTATTAAAATGTTTTTCTGTTAATTGAATCTTTTGAAAAAATAATCTGATGAAACAGGTTGATGAAAAGGTAAATAAATACTGAAAAATTTAAGATGTATTTTCCTTTAGCCATTGAAAGGAATGCTGTGTACCCTGCCTTTTGTTTTCTTGTTGTTGTTGTTGTTGTTGTTGTTGTTGTTTTTAGACAGAATCTTGCCCTGTTGCCCAGGACAGAGTGCAGTGATGCGATTTTGGCTCACTGCAACCTTTGCGTCCTGGGTTCAAGTGATTATTGTGCCTAAGCCTCCCAAGTAGCTGGGATTACAGGTGCCTGCCACCACACCCAGCTACTTTTTGTATTTTTAGTAGAGATGGGGTTTCTTTATGTTGGCCAGGCTGGTCTCAAACTCCTGGCCTCAAATGATTTACCTGCCTTGGCCTCCCAAAGTGCTGGGATTACAAGCATGAGGCCCAGAGGTACCCTGCTTTTTTTGCTTAAAGCTCCTAGAACACAGGCAACTAATATGTGTCAGAGCCTGAATACAAATTCAGGTTTTTCTGCTGCTTGAACTTCTCAGTGCACAAAAATTGTGATATAACTAATTGAAGACATATAGAGAAGGAAATCAGTAAATTTTTTAATGCATTATAAAATGAAATATTTACCTATCAAATAAGCTAAGTTTTCAGAATGGGGTAGTACTTAAATACCAAAGGCCCATGTGTGGCTGTGGGGGGGTGTAACTTAGTACAACCTTTTTGGGAAACAGTCATACTATGTAAAAATCATTAGAAGCATTCATGGCCACTGACTAGAAGGAAATATTCCAAAATGTTAATAGTTATGTCTTGAAACAAGTGTTTTCCAAATTTTCCTCATTTAACATATTATTTTTATAAATAGGAATGTTTTAACCCCACTTAGTGGTTTAATTTTAGGGAAATAATTCTAATTAAAGAATAAAGATTATCCAAAAGTATTCAACAACTGTATTTTTAGTAGTGAAAAATTAGAAATAAGTTAAATGTCCAACTGAGCAGAATGTGCCAAAGTAAGCAGTGATACTTCTAAGGGAAGCATGTTAAGATTTTTTGCTCTTGTTGCCCAGGCTGGAGTGTAGTGGCGCAGTCTCGTCTCAGTGTAGCCTCCACCTCCCAGGTTCAAGCAATTCTCCTGCCTCACGCTCTCAAGTAGCTGAGATTACAGGTGCCCACCGCCACACTGGGCTAATTTTTTGTACTTTTAGTAGAGATGGGGTTTCACCATATTGGCCAGGCTAGTTTCAAACTCCTGACCTCAGGTGATCCACCCACCTCAGCCTCAAAAAGTGCTGGGTTTACAGGCATGAGCCACCATGCCCAGCCTGCATATTAAGATTTTTTTTTTTTTTTTTTTTTTTTTTTTTGAGACAGAGTCTCACTTTATCGCCCTGGCTGGAGTGCAGTGGCCGGATCTCAACTCACTGCAAGCTCCACCTCCCGGGTTTACGCCATTCTCCTGCCTCAGCCTCCCGAGTAGCTGGGACTACAGGCGCCCGCCACCACGCCCGGCTAGTTTTTTTTTTGTATTTTTAGTAGAGACGGGATTTCACCGTGTTAGCCAGGATGGTCTCGATCTCCTGACCTTGTGATCCGCCCGTCTCGGCCTCCCAAAGTGCTGGGATTACAGGCTTGAGCCACCGCGCCCAGCCTGCATGTTAAGATTTAAGAGATTTCTGCCGGGCGCGGTGGCTCAAGCCTGTAATCCCAGCACTTTGGGAGGCCGAGACGGGTGGATCACGAGGTCAGGAGATCGAGACCATCCTGGCTAACACGGTGACACCTCGTCTCTACTAAAAAATACAAAAAACTAGCCGGGCGAGGTGGCGGGCGTCTGTAGTCCCAGCTACTCGGGAGGCTGAGGCAGGAGAATGGCGTAAACCCAGGAGGCGGAGCTTGCAGTGAGCTGAGATCCGGCCACTGCACTCCAGCCCGGGCGACAGAGCGAGACTCCGTCTCAAAAAAAAAAAAAAAAAAAAAAAAAAGATTTAAGAGATTTCATAGAAATTTAAAAAGTTTATGATAGAAAAAGCCAGATGCAAATTTGTTTATATGGTATGTGATTACAGATAAATATTTTTATGAAGATACAGCAACATAATGGAAGAAGATTCAGTAGTTTATCAGTGATTATGTTTGCATATTGAGATTCAAGTAATTTTTCTCCTTTGTACTTTTTAATATTTTTCAGATTTATCATGTACTGAAGTTGTAAAGTATTTTTCTAACATGAGGTAAAACTACAGCTAATGTTTTCCTAGGCGGCCACTTGGTAATACTCTGTTCGTATTATCTGAAGATTTAGTTTTTTTGTGGGGAGGGCGGCATTTGATAATATCTTATTTTCTTCTGCCCAAATGGAATGGGCATTTTTGTATCATTTCTTAGATCTGAAACTCAGCACCGAGGCTCTGCTCCCCACTCTGAGAGTGATCTACCAGAGCAGGAAGAGGAGATTCTGGGATCTGATGATGATGAGCAGGAAGATCCTAATGATTATTGTAAAGGTAAGTTCATAAGGAGGTGTGAAGTGAGACATGATCCATCTATTTGCAGTTTCTCATTTGGATGTTTGATCTGTCAGCATAAACACAGTTTTATTGCTGTTTCCTTGTATCCTTTTCTCTAAAACTTAGGAAATAGTATTTGTTCTTAGTCTGACTTAATTTACCAAAGCCTGATTTTATATTAAATGTTTTTACCTTTTTCCTCTTTAAAAGTTATAATACATATTTACCTTAGAAAATTCCAGAGCTGTGTTAAACAGAAAAGAAAGTAAAAGCCTTCTCAATGCTATCAGCCACATATAACCATGGTAACATTTTGGCATATAGATTTTTACAGAATACCTTCTTACTACTTTTTTCTCATAGTGATGGCTGTTAAGTTAAACTGGAATTACAGACACTTAAATGGTGTCATCAGGTTGCCTGTTACCTTTTCTGTTTCTTGATGAGACTTTCCAGAGTCTTTGGGTAGGAACACAAAATGGAATGTATTATACCATCTAGGAGAAGAACGTGGCCCTTATTCTCAGCTGGGAAAGATAAATATGAAAATACCTTGATTCTTGCCACTGTTGGCAGCTTTTTTGAGGCTTTCCTCTGTTTTCTGTTTTTTAGGGGTTTTTTTGTTTTGTGTTTTGAGACAGAGTTGCCCAGGCTGGAGTGCTGTGGAGTCTCAGCCTACTGCAGCCCCTGACTCCTGAGTTCAAGCGATTCTCGTGCCTCAGGCACCCACCACCACGCCTGGCTAATTTTGGGGTTTTTTGTTTGTTTTTGTTTGTTTGTTTGTTTATTGTTTTTGTTTTTTTGTTTTTGAGAAGGAGTCTCCCTCTGTTGCCCAGGCTGGAGTACAGTTGGTATGATCTTAGCTCACTGCAAGCTCCGCCTCCCGGGTTCACGCCATTTTCCTGCCTCAGCCTCTAGAGTAGCTGGGACTACAGGTACCTGCCACCATACCCAGATAACTTTTTGTATTTTTTTAGTAGAGACGGGGTTTCACCGTGTTAGCCAGATGGTCTCGATCTCCTGACCTTGTGATCTGCCTGCCTCAGCCTCCCAAAGTGCTGGGATTACAGGCATGAGCCACCTCACCTGGCCATTTGTTTGTTTGTTTGTTTTGAGACAGTCTCACTCTGTCGCCCAGGCTGGAGTGCAGTGGCACGATCTCAGCTCACTGCAACCTCTGCCTCCTGGGTTCAAGCAATTCTCCTGCCTCAGCCTCCTGAGTAGCTGGGACTACAGGCATGCGCCATGACACCAGCCAATTTTTGTATTTTTAGTAGAAGACGGGATTTCACCATGTTGGCCAGGCTGGTGTCAAACTCTTGACCGCAAATGATCCACCCTCCTCAGCCTCCCAAAGTACTGGGATTACAGGCGTGAGCCACTGCACCTGGGCTGTTTGTTTTTATTTAGAGGAACAAAAATCCCGTTTGCTTACTTGTTTTTGTTTGTTTTGTTTTGTTTTTTGCTAAATAAACAATTATTCTATCTCCTAAAAAACACCTGAGACTGTAATTGTAAATAGATATATATTAGATATATATGTTTAGATAAACCTATTGGATTATCGAGAGACAAGAATATTGTGATATACAACCTTTTTATTATTTTTGGATGAGGCTGTTGTAGGCTCAATCTAAATCATTAATCTTATTCACTTTTTTTATAACATGAATTCAATAATACTGTATGGCTGATTTGACTATTAAGGTTTTCTTCTGTTGAATTGATTGTATAAAAGAAACTTTTTATTGATAAAAGGTATATAGATGTTGAAAAATGTGATGTAAAAATGCCTTTTCTTACCAGTTTCTCCTCCTGGTTTTTCTGATTTCCCCGTGTCTTCTAGGAGGTTATCATCTTGTGAAAATTGGAGATCTATTCAATGGGAGATATCATGTGATCCGAAAGTTAGGCTGGGGACACTTTTCAACAGTATGGTTATCATGGGATATTCAGTAAGTTTTAGTGGTTCTGTAAAAGAATTAGTTAGATGATGTCTAAATATGTTGGTCTGAGTTTCCGCTGCTGATCCAGACTTCAGTCTATCTCTAGCCTGATTCATTTATCAGAATTTTGTTGTTGGCAATAGTCTCTATATTCTTGGAGAAATCACTTTTCTTTCATGAAGAATCAGTATTATATATCTCCCTTTCTACTTTAGAGACGAGTGATTAAATTAATGCTGGTAAAGCTTTTGTCGTTTGATTTTTTTGTTTTTTGTATCGTTTTCTCTTCACCCAAATATTTCTTCTGGCTGCCTGTGGGAAAATACTACAGCTATTAACCTTTTAGTTTTTACCTGTATACAGATACACAGAACACTTGGAATTTGGTACTATCTTTCCCCTTATTTATCCTCATTTTGAAGTTTTGCTTGAAATTCAGGGAGATATTCAAAAGAAGGATTTTAACTTAGAAAATATTCAACAACTGAGATTATCTGAGAACAGATTTTTTATTCTTCCTGTAAATGAAATCTGGCCAGTTAGCATCATTAACAAGTACAGATGTTCCCATAGAAGTAGCGTGTTTGGGCTACAGGGAAAGATGAAATCAGTATTTGTCATTTTTAACCATCTTATAGCTAAACCTTAGCTTCCTAAAGTAAGGGTAGGCTATGTAGTCTTAATTGCCTGTGTTTGTTTCTTAGGGGGAAGAAATTTGTGGCAATGAAAGTAGTTAAAAGTGCTGAACATTACACCGAAACAGCACTAGATGAAATCCGGTTGCTGAAGTCAGTGAGTATTAGATTATATGTATGAATGCAAAGAATTATAAATAAATCAAGTTTCATTGAATTAAAGCACACCAAGTGGAGACTCTTCAGCATGGATAAATTTCTCTATAAAGTTCTAGTATCCTTAAAGAGGTTAAGGAAGACAACAATATTTACACATTCCATGCATGTAGTAGGGAACTGGTGGAAAATGCTATGATTAGAATTCCTCTTACACACATGAACCAAAAAAAAACCTTTCAAATGAATAAAAATATCCACTGAGCATGTTTTACAGGCCAGGTAACTACTGTCATAATGTTTTTTCTTTCCTACTATGGTTAAAAGGAAAGTTGTGTAAATAAATGTATAGCATCTTTTTTGTTTTCAAATATGTTATAGAATACATAATATAAAAATACTGTATTTACTGATTCCATTTATACCTGGAAACTGAGATAAATTCTATCAAAAATGTACTTTTAATTTTGTTTTAAATTAGGAATATGCCATTGTGGTAGAAGGAACTTAAACTCAGAATTAGAAAACCCTGGGTTTAGGTCGCCTTTACCCCGGTATGTTCTCCATGTTACCATTTTTTTCTGAGTTTTAGATTTTTTATTCATAAAGTGAGAATGTTGCACCAGGAGATTTCTATGGCAGTACTTTTCTTATTTTCGACTCCTGGCCTCAGGTGATCAGCCTTAGCCTTCAGAGTAACTGGGGTTACAGGCACAAGCCACTGCACCTGGCTTAAGACAGTACTTTTCAGAATGTCCGTTTGTGACAAGTTTAGGAGCCTTGTACCTACCCAAAAGTAAATTAACATACTGTTTTCTTCATTGAGAAAGTTTTTCCATGAAAAAAAAAATGTCAGCTGAAATAAACAATGCTGTTGGTGCTATAGTTGATTCGCATCCTGCAAAAGCTTCTTAGTTCCTCATAGCCTGGTAATCTGCAGTTAATTTGGAGGCCACACTTTGATATCAGGGAGCAAAATAGTTTAATTAGAAAAATAGTTCCTGTTGGTTGTATTTCCCCTTATGAATTGACTAAGATTTTTCTCCATTAAAGCTATTGAAATTTTAGTATATTTTAAAGACAGATTTATGTGAGCTCTTTCTTGTAGTTAATTTGCTGTAAGTATTCTTCCCGTACCATTTGGCTTATTTCCATGCTTTACCTTTTGCTAAATACTATCTCTTCCCCACTACAGGTTCGCAATTCAGACCCTAATGATCCAAACAGAGAGATGGTTGTTCAACTACTAGATGACTTTAAAATATCAGGAGTTAATGGAACACGTATCCTTTTAAAAACCTATTTGAGAATAAATCATCCCAATCCCAAAGAAAGGAACTAGATTTGTTGTGTAGATGGCCTTGGTGTCTTTTCTCAAGGCAAATTATAATAAAATTACCTCTTTTATTGTACACTTCTGAACACAGATCTGAATTTTGTCTGATTTTGTGTGGTGTGATTTTTCAGGATATTGCTTTAAGTTTTTGTCCCCTTTTCAGGCAATTAGACCGAAATCAAAAGGAACTTTTAGAAAATGCCTTGTATCACCAAGTAAAGATTCTGTGATTTTTGTTAGCACAGAAACTTTTTAAGGGAAGTAATTTATTATGAAAAATACTGTGTTGACCGGGCACGGTGGCTCACACCTGTAATCCCAGCACTTTGGGAGACCGAGGCAGGCGGATAACCTGAGGTCAGGAGTTCAAGACCTACCTGGCAAACATGGTGAAACCCTGTTTCTACTAAAATACAAGAATTAGTTGGGCGTGGTGGCAGGCTCCTGTAATCCCAGCTACTGGGGAGACTGAGGCTGGAGAATCACTTGAACCCGGGAGGCAGAGGTTGCAGTGAGCCGAGATTGAGCCCACTGCACTCCAGCCTGGGCGACAGAGCCAGACTCTGTCTTAAAAAAAGAAAAGATACTGTCTAAAAGAAAGAAAGAGAAAGATAAAGAAAGGAAGAAACTGGGTAAACAATTTAAGGTATGATTGTATTTATTATACTAAGCCTCAACTTTGAAGAGGCTATGAATGTAGCTTATGTTTAGAGTCTAAAAGGGTGTAATTGTTCGCGTTCTGTTATAATGAAAAACTGACTTGTTTTATGTTTTTGTCTGGATTTTTAGAATTGTAGAATTGGAAGGAACCGTAGCTGATTTTCTTCACAGGTATCAAAGTGATGTGCGGTGAGCTAATTGAAAGGTTGTTGAAACAGCTATGCTTATAAAGGTCAATCAGATTTTTCAGTAAATGATGAAGTCGAATCTTACTTAGATTGGAGACTCTAAAATACCTGTTTATAAGCTATTCTTAAAATGTATAAAGACATTTCATAAATTATTTTACTTTTCATGCATGTTTAGCTTCCTTTAATGCACATTCCTAATTGCTGTTGATCTTTTTTTATTTAAAGGAGACAGGATTACATGTGACTGTAGTTTCATGTAGACAATGGGAAGAGATTTGAACAGAGAAGCAGGAAGGAAGTTGGAAAGGAGAGAAAACAGTTGATAATGTGGAAAGACTATTGTTCTAAAGTCAATTCTGAGTCATTTCTTAGAAAAATACAAATCACAGATCCCCCAGATGTCTAAGGAAAACTGCTGCAACCATCTTAAAACAGTATCTTGTGCTTATTGTGGTCATTTTGTAGATGGCTTTCTCTCTCTCTCTCTCTCTCTCTCTCTCTCTCTCTCTCTCTCTCTCTCTCTCTCTCTGTGTTTTCAAAGAATTAAGAATTCTAACCAAGAAATTTTTAAAAAACACACACAGGGTGTCGTGATGGCCATATCTGTTTTTTCTATTATTTAATCTTGTAATGTTTGTCATTGTGCCAGATTTCTTTACTAATTTGTGAAAGTTCCAAGTAAAACTACAGAAATACTCTCAAATCTCCCCAATAATGCTGAGTACCTTTATTTGACCCTAACTAAGCAAAGAAGGCTTTTTAACTATTGAAATATCTTAGTATGTTTGAATTTCAAGTTCCAAGATATTTTTCTTTTCTTTCTTTTCTTTTTTTTTTTTAGATGGAGTTTCATTCTTGTTGCCTAGGCTGGAGTTCAATGGCACAACCTCGGCTCGCTATAACCTCTGCCTCCCGGGTTCAAGTGATTCTCCTGCCTCAGCCTCCCAAGTAGCTGGGATCACAGGTCCATGCCACCATGCCCAGCTAATTTTGTATTTTTCGTAGAGATGGGGTTTCTCCATGTTGGTCAGGCTGGTCTCAAAACTCCTGACCTCAGGTGATCTGCCTGCCTTGGCCTCCCAGAGTGCTGGGATTACAGGTGTGACCTACTGCGCCCTGCCCTCAAGATATTTTTCAAACATCGCTAGGTGATTTCTCTGAGCTTGTGTCCATTGATTCCCTATTTTCTTTTCTCCCTTTGTTCTTAGCCGTTTTTTCCTTTCTTCATCTTTATCTCCCAGCTATCTTTGCTCCTGCGTTATTTACTACTATTAGAGATTGAAAGGATATAACTCAGAACACTATGTTAAGGGTTAGTAATGGCTCATGTCACTCTCCTGCTCCTACCCATTTTCCCAACATAATATACCCACACAGAGCTGTACATTCACATTCGTGTGTTTATGTTTGTTCAGGCATTTTTTCCTCTAGACCACTATCGTTTCTCATATTAAAATATAAAGGACACTAAACTAGAAAGTTAGTTCTTACAGAATTCCATGTAAACTGGCTCACTCTACTTGCCTGGAGGGTGAGGGGAAAAGAATGATTAAGAAGGACAGTTGGTTTCTCTGTATAATGTTGACATTAGCCAGTCATTATTGTCTACCTATATGACTTCCTGTGTCTTTAGGATACTTTTTTTTTTCATGCTATATGCTGTCTTTTTTGCTAGCTGCTCTTATTCATAATGTGCCCTTAATGTGCTTACTCAATAATGTAAGCCTTTTATTTTCAGCCTTTTGTTATTTTCTTTGCACTGTCTCCCCAAGAGATTTTTTTTAACTGTAACCTTGTGATTTCAATTACCAGTGCTTCTGATTGCTACTCATTAGCGTTCTTTCACTCCAATTATTTGGCTCTTCCTTTTTGCCAATTGATTATGATGTTCTATCAAATATTTTTTTAAGCTACTATATGTTTGGTCATTTTAATATCACTGCTTACAAATTAAAACAACATTTTCAAATTGTAATATTTCTCTCAACAAATAAAAAGCAGATCAAAGCTAGAAACATTAAGAGAATAGCTTTACAATCCTATTTTATGTTTAGTCTTTTTAAGTGATCTGCATTTTAAATAATCTTGATAAATTTTTTATTTAATTGCTTTTTAATTTTTATTTATTTATTTATTTTGAGACAGAGTTTCGTTCTTATTGCCCAGGCTGGAGTGCAGTGGCTCAATCTCGGCTCACTGCAACCTTCGCCTTCTGGGTTCAAGTGATTCTCCTGCCTCACCCTCCCGAGTAGCTGAGATTAGAGGTGCACACCACCACGCGCAGTTACTTTTTGTAGTTTTAGTAGAGGCAGGGTTTTGCCATGTTGATGAGGTTGGTCTCTAACTCCTGACTTCAGGTGATCCACCCGCCACAGCCTCCCAAAGTGCTGGGATTACAAGCGTGAGCCACCATGCCCAGCCTATTTAATTGCTTGTTTAAAAACATTTCTTGGCCAGGTGCAGTGGCTCACGCCTGTAATCCTAGCACTTTGGTAGGCCAAGGCGGGCGAATCACGAGGTCAGAAGTTCAAGACCAAACTGGCCAATATGGTGAAACCCCCGTCTCTACTAAAAATACAAAAATTAGCAAGGCGTGGTGGCACATGCCTGTAATCCCAGCTACTTGGGAGGCTGAGGTAGGAGAATCGTTTGAACCCGGGAGGTGGGGGTTGCAGTGACCTGAGATCATGCCACTGCACTCCAGCCTGTGTGACAGAGCAAGACTCCACCACGGGGGGGTAAAAAAAATTTTTTTCCCAGCAGAATCGTAGGTAAATTTCAAATGTAAAGAAGTAAGAATAGTTTAACGAATCCCCACAGATCCATTACCCATTTCAGGAGTTATCAACTTATAGCCAATCTTGTTTTGTCTGTACCTCCTGATAATTCTGTAGCCAGTCTTAAACATTTTATCCGTAATTGTTTTAGAATGCATTTCTAAACGGCAAGGACTCTTAAAATATAACCTAGCCAGTCACTGTGGCTCATGCCTGTAATCCCAGCATCTTGTGAAGCTGAGGTTTTCAAGACTAGCCTGGGCAGCATAGCAAGACCCTGTCTCTACAAAAATAAAAAATACTAGACAGGCATGGTAGCTCATGCCTGTAGTCCCAGCTACTTGGGAGGCTGAAGCAGCAGGGTCACTTGAGCCTGGGAGTTTGAGGCTGCAGTGAGCTGTGATAGCACCACTGTACTCCAGTGTGGCTGGCAGAACAAGATGCATTCTCTGACAAAAAGATTTGTTAAATAAAAAGATAACCTGAATGCAATTATTATACCAAAAAAAAAATTGGGGCCAGTTTTAGTCACAAGTTTCTCTAGTCAGTGTTTCAGTCTCTTCAAATGTCTTGTGCTTTATTTTGTTTTTGTCTGCTGCTGCTGCTGCTACTATTACTACTGCTACTACTGGTTGTTGTTATTGTTCTTATTGTTCTTCTTCTTCTTTGGTCTAATTTTTTCTTTATTGTGGTAAAGTACACATGACATAAAATTGTGCAGTCATTACCATCATCCATCTTCATAACTTTTCGTCTTGTAAAACTGAAACTCTACCTGTTAAATGACTATTGCATCTCATTGGTTTATTGTGTTAAGTCCTCTATTTCCTTGCTTATCTTCTGTCTGCTTGTTCTATACATTATTGAGAGAGTGGCATTAAAATCAACTATTATTATAGAACTATTTCTTCCTTTAATTATGTCAATTTTTGTTTTATATAGTTTGGTGGTCTTTTAATAAGTATGTAAATGTCTATAATTGTTATATCTTGGTGGTATGTTAAACCTTTTATTAATATATATAATGTCCTTCTTTATCTCTTGCAACTTTTTCTGATTTAAAGTCTATTTTGTCTGATATTAGTATAGCCACCCCTGATTTCTTTTGGTTACTATTTGCATGGAATCTTTTCTTCAACCTTTCACTTTTAATCTGTTTGTGTCTTTGGATCTAAAGTGAGTCTCTTGTAGACAGCATATAGTTGGATCATTTTTATATATATATATATATATATATTCTACCAAACCAAAGTTATACTAGCTTTTAGACTAATAATTATTATTTGACATATTGGTTTTTTTAAATCATGTAGAAAACAAAAAGAGTTATAAACCATTATTACAATAATACTAGCTTTTATAATTACTCAAGTATTTACTTTCATTGATAATCTTTATTTCTTCATATGGATGCCTGGCTTTGTTATTGTTTAGTGTCTTTTCATTTCACCCTATAGGACTCCCTTGACCATTTCTTACAGGGCACATCTGGTAATGAACTCGATCAACTTCTGTTTACATGAGATGTCTTAATTTTTCTCTCACTTTTGAAATACTGTTTTGCTTAATACAGGATTCTTGGTTGACATTATTTTTCTTTTAGTATTTCGAATATACTGGCCCACTGCTTTCTGGCCTCCAAAATTTCTGATGAGAAACTTGCTGATAATCTTATTGAGGATCCCTTGTATGTGAAGAGTCACTCTTGATGCTTTCAAGATTCCCTCTTTATCTTTCAAAAGTTTGATTATAATATGTCTTGGTGTGGGTCTCTTCGAGTTCATCTTACTTGATGCTCATTGAGCTTCTTGGATCCATGTCTTTCATCAAATTTGAGAAGTTTTCAACCATTGTTTTTTTCAAATATTCTCTCTGGCCGTTTCTTCTTTAATTTTTTTTTTTTTTTTTTTTTTTTTTTTTTTTTTTGAGATGGAGTCTCACTCTGTCACCCAGTCTGGAGTACAGTGGTGCAGTCTCAGCTCACTGCAATCTCTGCCTCCCGGGTTCAAGCTGTTCTCCTGCCTCAGCCTTCTGAGTAGCTGGGATTACAGGTGCACACCACCACACGCAGCTAATTTTTGTGTATCAGTAGAGATGAGATTTCACCACGTTGGCCAGGCTGGTCTCAAAGTCCTGACCTCAAGTGATCCACTTGCCTTGGCCTCCCAAAGTGCTGGGATTACAGGCGTGAGCCACTGTGCCCAGCCTTCTCCTCTGTTCTTCTTCTGGGACTGCCACAGTGTATATTTGGTCTGCTTGATGATGTCCCACAGGTCCCTTAAGCCTCTTCACTTTTCTTCAATCTTTTTTCTTTCTGTTCCTCACACTTGATAATTTCCGTCATCCTAACTTCAGGTTTGTTGATTCTTTCTTCTGCCTACCCAGATCTGCCTTTGAATCCCTCTAGTTAATTTTTTATTTCGGTTATTGTACTTTTCAGCACCAGAATTCCTTTGATTTCTTTTTAGTTTTTTTTTATCCTTATTAATATTTCCATTTTGTTCATATATTGTTTTCTTGACTTTCTCCGCATCTTTAGTTCTTTGAGCTTCCCCACCCCCCCCCCCCCACCCCCCCCCCGAGATAAGATCTTGTTCTGTCAAGGTCTTCACACTACCCAGGCTGGAGTGTGGTGGTGGGAACACGGCTCACATCAGCCTTGACTACCCAGACTCAAGTGCTTCTCCTGCCTAAGACTCCAGACTACGGGTGCATACCACCACACCCAGCTAATTTTTAAACTTTTTGTAGAGATGGAGTCTCACTGTGTTGCCCAGGTTGGTCTTGAACTCCTGGGTTCAAGCAGTCCTCCTGCCTTGGCCTCCCAAAGTGATAGGGTTACAGGAATGAACCACCACACCTGGCCTGAGCATCTTTAAGACATTTGTTTTAAAGTCTTTATCTAGTAGGTCTGCATCAAGTCTTTTTCAGGGACAGTATCTGTTGATTTATTTTTTGTTAATTGAATATGCTGTACTTAACTATTTCTTCATATGCCTTGTGATTTTCTTTTGAAAACTGGACTTTTAAATCTAATATGGTAACTCTGGAAATTAGATTTGGCCATATCCCTAAGGTTTGATGGGGGTTTTTTTTGTTTCTTTTTTTCTGAGACAGGATCTCACTCTCTTGCCAAGGCTGGAGTACAGTGACACAGTCATGACTTACTGCGGCCTCGACATCCTGGATTCAAGCAATCCTCCTCCCTCAGCCTTTCAAATAGCTGAGATTACAGTTGTATGCCACCACACCCAGCTAATTTTTTATTTTTTGTGGAGATGGGGTCTTGCTATGTTGCCCAGGGTGGTCTCAAACCCCTGGGCTCAAGCAGTCATCCTGCCTCAGCCTCCCGAAGTGCTGGGGTTACATGCATGAGCCACTGTGCCTGGCCCAGTTTTGTTTTTGTTTTTGTTTTTGTTATGTAGTCTGTCTCTTCCAAGGATCTGCCTGAGACATAAACGAAAGGTCTTTGCTCAGTCTGCATCTTTCCCTGGACATGCACAGTCACTTTCTGATTTTACCTCTATATGCAGTTGCTTTTGAATGTCCTAGTCTATTTATTTATTTAGAGACAAGAGTCTCTCTCTGTCACACAGACAGGTACAGTGGCACCGTCTCAGCTCACTGCAACCTCTGCCTCCTGGGTTCAAGCATTTCTTCTGCCTCAGCCTCCCGTGTAGCTGGGATTACAGGTGCCCGTCACCACACCTGGCTAATTTTTGTATTTTTAGTAGAGACAGCATTTCACCATGTTGGCCAGTCTGGTCTCGAACTGCTGGCCTCAAGTGATCTGCCCACCTTGGCCTCCCAAAGTGCTGGGATGACAGGTGTGAGACACCGTGCCTGGCCATAAATGTCCTAGTCTTAATGTCTAACTCCCAAAGGGGAAAAAGAAAGAAATGAAGGAGAGGAAATAGGGCACTGGCCCTATAAATCCTTGCAAGATCACTTCAGCCAGAGGAGGGGCTTAAAACAATGGAGTGGGGGTACAAAAATGGCCACCCGCTTCTCTGATACTTGGAACAGGATCTTTTTTGCCCACTGTGGCTCCAACAAACTGTGTGCAGGGCTGCTTGCTGTAGGATTAGTGGATAGGTGGGTGCCACTGTGCTAAGAGCTGAAATTGACCAACATTTATAATAATTTATTATCCAAGCCTCTTCTGGAAGTTGTGAGCATTCAGTAGACTCCAGGGTTTCTTAAGAATCACATGAGACAGATTCTACCAATGCATTGGTTGTCTAGGTGGGGAAACAGATTTCTGGTGGCTTCTAACTCCACCATCTTCTCAGAATCTTCTCTAGTTTGTGATTCTTACTTGAGTCAGGATCTGTATGACATTTTGGCAGTTTATTACCTGGCATCAAGATGTTCCAGGCTCACCTTGTGAATTTCCTGTCTTAAATCTAGAATCAATTTTTCTCTAAGAAACCCTAATTCCATTGAGTGGGAAATGATATCCAGAATCTAAGCACTTCGGGGTATGCTTTGCTACTTGGTGAATCTTTACCGTTATGATTTGTTGATTCATTACAAAAAGCACATACTTTCACCTCCTTCCTGTCTTCCCTTTTTGGGGGTCACTATTTGAGTTGCCCCCACAGCTTACTCTTTTGTGGATGTGTGGATTTGTTTGGATTGTTTTTCCAAATTGTTTTATTTTGGACTAATTCTGTTGCTGTGCCGTCAAGTTCACTAATCTTTTTATTCTACAGTAATCTGCCATTTATTCCATCCAGTGTGTTTTCATCTCTCACATTGCACTTTTTGTCTCTGGAAGCTCATTTTCAGTCCTTTTTTTTTTTTTTTGAGATGGAGTCTCCCTCTATTGCCCAGGATGGAGTGCAGTGGCGTAGTCTTGGCTCACTACAACCTCTGCCTCCTGGGTTCAAGTGATTCTCCTGCCTTAGCCTCCTGAGTAGCTGGGACTACAGGTATGCGCCACCACACCTGGCTAGTTTTTTATGTATTTTTAGTAGAGACGAAATTTCACCATATTGGTCAGGCTGGTCTCGAACTCCTGACCTCGTGATCCGTCCACCTCGGCCTCCCAAAGTGCTGGGATTACAGTCATGATCCACCGCGCCCGGCCCATTTTCAGTCTTCTAAAAAATACCTTTCATATCTCTACTTAATTTTTTGAACATATGGAATACAGCTATAATAACCATTTAATGTCCTTGTCTAATTCTAACATCTGTGATGGTTCTGAGTCAGTTTCACATGATTGATTATTTTAATTTCGGGTATGTTTTGTTGCCTGGTGATCACATTTGTAAGTTTTACCTTGTTGGCTACTGGATGTTTTGTATTTCTGTAAATCTTCTTGAGCCTTGTTGTGGGATGCTATTATGTTACTCGGAAAGTGTTTTATCCGTTTAGATTTTACTTTTATGATTTGTTAGATGGATCCAAAGCATTGCTCAGTCCAGAGCTAATCATTCCCTCTGCTGAGGCAAGACCTTCTCAAATATATCCTACCCAATACCCTGTGACTGAATTTTTCTAGTCTCTTTGCTGGGAACAGGCACTGTTCCAAGCCCTATGCGAATGCTGGGCATTGTTCTCTATAATCCTTTAAGATGTTTTTTTCTTCTCTGCTTCTGCTAGTTTCCTCACACACATGTGCTTTGCTGAATCCTTAAAGGGGTGGGCCCCCTCTGCAAATCTCCAAATTTCTCTTTCTGCAGCTTTCCCCTCTCTGGTACCTTGTTCAGTGAATTATAGCTGCCTTGGTCTCTCCAGACTCAGCTCCCATTGATTCAACTTGTGGAGTCTACCTGGAAAGCCTCAAGGCAATAAGATGGGGCAGTCCCAGGGTTCAGCTCTTGTTTCTTTTTTTCAGGAACCACTGTACTTGTTGTCTGATGTCCAGAGTCTTCTGTTGTTTCTGTATTTGGTCTATTTGAGTATTGTTTTTTCAATAAGATAAATCCAGTCCCTGTTACTCCATCTTGGCTAAAGCAGAAAACTTGATAGGTGCAAGGTTTTTTGTTTGTTTGTTTGTTTTCTTTCTGAGACAGGGTCTCACTCTGTCACTCAGGCTAGAGTGCAGTGGCATAATCTCTGCTCACTGTAGCCTTGACCTCCTGGGCTCAGGTGATCCTCTCACCTCAGCCTCCCGAGTAGGTGGGACTACAGGAACACACCACCACACTTGGCTAATTTTTGGATTTTTCTTATGGGGATGGGGTTTTACCTTGTTTCCCAGGCTGGTCTCCTTGAACTCCTGGGCTCAAAGGATCCACCTATCTCGGCCTCCCAAAGTGTTAGGATTACAGGCATGAGCCACCATGCGTGGCCCTTCATAGGTTTTATATTTAAGAATTTGCCAAGCAGTTTTCCAAAGCACGTGTACCATTTTAGACTTCCTCCTAGCATAATACAAGAGTTCTAATTGTTGGACAACCTCACCTACATTTGGTGATGTTTAGTTTTTTTGTTTGTTTGTTTGTTTGTTTGAGACGGAGTCTCGCACTGCTGCCCGGGCTGGAGTGCTGTGGCCGGATCTCAGCTCACTGCAAGCTCCGCCTCCCGGGTTCACGCCATTCTCTTGCCTCAGCCTCCCGAGTAGCTGGGACTATAGGCGACCGCCACCTCGCCCAGCTAATTTTTTTGTACTTTTTAGTAGAGACGGGGTTTCACCGTGTTAGCCAGGATGGTCTCGATCTCCTGACCTCGTGATCCGCCCGTCTCGGCCTCCCAAGATGTTTAGTTTTTTTATTTTAGTCATTTATTAGTTTGAGATGCTATCTTATTGTAATTTTGTTTTTTGTTTTTTTCTTTTTTTGAGACGGAGTCTCGCTCAGTCGCGCAGGCTAGAGTGCAGTGGCCAGATCTCAGCTCACTGCAAGCTCCGCCTCCCGGGTTTACGCCATTCTCCTGCCTCAGCCTCCCGAGTAGCTGGGACTACCGGCGCCAGCCACCTCGCCTGGCTAGGTTTTTGTATTTTTTAGTAGAGACGGGGTTTCACCGTGTTAGCCAGGATGGTCTCGATCTCCCGACCTCGTGATCCTCCCGTCTCTGCCTCCCAAAGTGCTGGGATTACAGGCTTGAGCCACCACGCCCGGCCTCTTGTTGTAATTTTGATCTGTGTTTGAGGTTGTCATGTACTCTTAATTTTAGGTAATTTGGAACATTTCTTTTATGAAATTGCCTTTTTTTATTATTTATTTAAGAATCCAGGCTAGTTGTTTTATGCCACCTTAGTTTGGATTTGTTTGACTGTTCCCTCATGATTAAATTCAGGTTAACCATGTTTGTCAAGCATACTACATGGATTATGTTTTAGTCTTCTCAGTATATTGCATTAGAAGGCACATGATGTGAATTTGTGCTTATCATTGGTGGTAATAAGTTTGATCACTTGGTTAAGGCAATGCCTTCCAGATTTCCCAGTTGTTAAGGTACTTTGTTCTTTTCGTAATTAATAAGCAGTCTGTGGAATGATATTTTGACACTGTGACAATCCTTTTTCCCAACAGTCTTTCACATGTCGTTTTAGTATTCACTGATTCTTATCTGAATCAGTAATAGTATATACTATAGTGATTGTAAAATGGTGATTTTCTATTTCTGTAATCCCTTATGTATTTATTATTTGGCTTTCTTCTCTAAAGAAGATGTTTCTCTTCCTCCTGCCTCCACACTTACTTTCAGATCAGTGTGGACTTGTTCTGTTTTCAATTCATATATTAACTCGTAATTTTATTCTTTAAAATGGTCTGGCCGGGTGCAGTGGCTCACACCTCTAATCCCAGCACTTTGGGAGGCTGAGGCGGGTGGATCACGAGGTCAGGAGTTCGAGATCAGCCTGGCCAATATGGTGAAACCCTGTCTCTACTAAAAATAGAAAAATTAGCCCAGCATGGTGGTGCGCGCCTGTAGTGCCGAGGGGCGGAGGTTGCAGTGAACTGAGATAGTGCCACTGCACTCCAGCCTAGGCAACAGAGCGAGACTCCGTCTCAAAAAAAAAAGTCTCCACATGGCTGGTGACATCCTTTTCAAGATGGCTCCTGTTTCTTCCTGACATATTATTTGTTGGAACAGCAAGGTGTTGCAAGTTTACCCTGTATTTTTCCTGTGTTGGATTTGGTCATTTTTCCAAGGAGCTCAGGCTTTCCTTTAATGCAGAATCTTAAAGTCTGAGCACTAGACCATTACTATATATATATGTCTTGACTTGCATGTAGAAGCTAGTGGGGGTGGAAGACATCAAGATACTACTAAAATCCCTGTTGTGCCCTGCCTGCACAATTTTAGACTCAGAATATTCCTACTGTGTGGTGTCATCAGGTTGTTCATACATAAGGACAACACATGGTGGCGCTGGAATCAAGATTAGTTTTGTAAACTGCAGAGCATTAAGCAAGTTTCCTATTTAAAAAAAAGTTGGCATTTACATTTTTGAGGTTTAAGTCTTTCTTGTACATTCGTGTCTTCTATGGTTAAAGAATGATTTGTTTTTCTTTGCTTTGAAACTGTGAGAGTGAGAATTTTTACCCCGGACACCAATTTTGATATTAGGGAAGAAACTAATTTACCTAATCAACAGCTTGAGCCTAGTGCTTTCTTTCACTATTTGCATATGTAGGTTTCACTTTTTCTTTTACCATTGAGTGTTTTAATGTACATAATAATACTGATAAGCCAACTGCCCACAATTTTATGTTTCATGGACGCTTTCATTGACTATAGCATTAGACTTTGAAATTTTAGAATATTGACATCTACATATTTATTCATTCAAGCTCTGTAACTTTTTATACTGAAAGAAAACAATACATAATATTTTAATGGGTGGAATTCACAGCTTGTCTTGCCCTGTTCTTCTTTTGTGCCTTTTTTTTTCCTCCTTAATGAATTCCTAGATATCTGCATGGTATTTGAAGTTTTGGGGCATCATCTGCTCAAGTGGATCATCAAGTCCAGTTATCAGGGGCTTCCACTGCCTTGTGTCAAAAAAATTATTCAGCAAGTATGTATCTTAGTCTTGACTTTGTAGTGATTTTTTAATATTCTTAAAGTGTTAGGAGTTTATTTTTTCCAATAGAATTTTTGTTTTAAGGCCGGGTGCAGTGGCCCACGCCTGTAATCCCAGCACTTTGGGAGGCCGAGGCGGGCGGATCATGAGGTCAGGAGATCGAGACCATCCTGGCTAACACGGTGAACGCCATCTCTACTAAAAATACAAAAAATTAGCTAGGCGTGGTGGCGGGCGCCTGTAGTCCCAGCTACTCGGGAGGCTGAGGCAGGAGAATGGCGTGAACCCGGGAGGCAGAGCTTGCAGTGAGCCGAGATTGCAACACTGCACTCCAGCCTGGGCAACAGAGCGAGACTCCATCTCAAAAAAAAGAATTTTTGTTTTAAAAAGTAAGTTATTGGCTGGGCACACTGGCTCACGCCTGTAATCCCAGCACTTTGGGAGGCCGAGGCAGGCAGATCACCTGAGGTCAGGAGTTCAAGACCAGCCTGGCCAACAATGCGAAACCCTGTCTCTACTAAAAATACAAAAATTAACCGGGCATGGTGGCGAGCACCTGTAATCCCAGCTACTCGGGAGGCTGAGGCAGGAGAATCGGTTGAACCCAGGAGGCGGAAGTTGCAGTGAGCCGAGATCGTGCCACTGTACTCCAGCCTGGACGACAGAGCAAGACTCTGTCTGAAAGATTTAAAAAACTTAATTTTAATTGCTAAAATTAAATATTTCATTCAACCTTTAGAGTTTATTGTGCTTATTCTGTTTTTAAATGTTACAGCATAAGTATTTTCGCCTAGGTTTGCCTCCTATAATAATTAGAAAGGGAAGCTGAGGTTCCTAACTTGGGAACATTGGAGCCCTTATCCAGAAGTTCTGGTTGCAAATAGTAATTTTACATGAATAGATAATTGCTATGTCAGATTATTGCCATCTCTTTATACAGCATGATTCATGGGAATTTTCTAATTTTCTAAAGAGCCTTCAATATACAGTGTAGAATTTTACCATCAGGAAAATTTTAATACTTCAAGGGGCAAAAATTTGTTTGGATAATATGTCCTGGAAAGAGCTCCAAACTGGGCGCAAGAGACCTCAGTTCTTCATCAATGAGGAAATTTGAATTAAAGATATCTAAATCTCTGTCATCACCTACATTACAACACTTAGAGGGTGTGTTGAATGTTTATTCTGTCTTTGCAATGTACATAGTTGAAGAATATCTCCAAATAGAATTAGCTTTGTAAAGCATTGAAGAATTTTTTATTGTAAACAAATTCTTGCCTTTTTCATAGTTTAATCTTTCTGAGGGCCGGGCGCGGTGGCTCACGCCTCTAATCCTAGCACTTTGGGAGGCCCAGATGGGTGGATCACGAGGTCAGGAGATCGAGACCATCCTGGCTAACATGGTGAAACCCCATCTCTACTAAAAATACAAAAAATTAGCTGGGCATGGTGGCAGGCTCCTGTAGTCCCAGCTACTGGGGAGGCTGAGGCAGGAGAATGGCGTGAACCTGGGATACGGAGCTTGCAGTCAGCCGAGATCGCGCCACTGCACTCCAGCCTGGGCAACAGAACGAGACTCTGTCTCAAAAAAAAAAAAAAAAAAAATCTTTCTGAGAAAGTTTTTTTGTGCTTTTTTTAAAAGGTGCTTTTATTCTCTATAGAAAACGCTACCATATCTTTTTTTTTTTAATGTCCTGTTATAATCTCTTGCTTATCCAGAAAACCTGTATTTTGTATTTGCAAGTCTGCCACTCTATTTCCATTCAGGTGTTACAGGGTCTTGATTACTTACATACCAAGTGCCGTATCATCCACACTGACATTAAACCAGAGAACATCTTATTGTCAGTGAATGAGCAGTACATTCGGAGGCTGGCTGCAGAAGCAACAGAGTGGCAGCGATCTGGAGCTCCTCCGCCTTCCGGATCTGCAGGTATATTTTCTTTTAGGGACTTTGCTTTCATTAGAAGTTAAAAGAAATTTCTATTTTTATTCTGTTACCAGGGAATTAAACACTACTTAATCCATTTCAATAATAACATATTTAAGAAATATTATCAGCTTCCAAGAGACACTCTCACTGTTACTTCCATAGGGGAAGGAGAAAACTAGATATTGTTGTGTCTTTGTGTTGTAGCTTATAAAAGCTGGTGTGTATTGTTTGAAAATATTTTTTCTTATTTGATGATTTTTGAAGTGTTTACCTCTTACTGTGATCACACATGCTCATTTATAGGACTGGTAGTCTATAGAGGGACAAGATGACATTGTTATTAAGAGTTTGGGTTTAAACACTGGAGTAGACACACTTGGTTTGAATTTGGGTTTCATGCTACACTGAGAAACCTTAGCTGAGTTATTTTGCTTTATTTTCCCTCCACTGGGAATTATTGGGATTAAAAGGTAAAGCAGTTAGTAGTGTGCCATACAGTATTATATACCAAATAAATTATGGGACCAGGCACAGTGGCTCATGCCTATAACCCAACACTTTGGGAGGCTGAGGTGGGAGGATCATTTGAGCCCAGGAGTTTGAGACCAGGCTAGGCAATATAGTAAGACCTTGTCTCTACAAAAATTAAAAAAGGTAGCCAGGCGTGGTGGTGCATGCCTGTAGTCCAGTTACTCAGGAGGCTGGGGCAGGCTGATTGTTTGAGCCTAGGAGGTCAAGGCTGCTGCGAGTTGTGATAGTGCTACTGCACTCCGGCCTAAGCAACAATGTGAGACCCTGTCTCAAGACATAACATTAAATAAATAAATATATAAAGGCTGCTTTATGATTTTTTTTTCTTTTGAGATACAGATTTTAGTTTTAGTAGTGTCACTTTTTAGGAACTTGTTTGATTCTCAAGTTGAAGTATTAGTTATTTACTTCCTTTAAAAAGGAAGACTAAAGAAGGGGGAAATGGGGAGTTGGTTGTTAAATGGATGTAGTTTCTGTTTTACAAGATGAAAACATTCTGCAGATGCTGTTATACAACAGTGTGAATAGTGTTAAAACCACTGAATGTACACTTATCCAGGGTATAAATTTTTATTATGTGTTTTTTGTTTGTTTGTTTGTTTTTTTGAGACGGAGTCTCGCTGTGTCTCCCAGGCTGGAGTGCAGTGGCCGGATCTCAGCTCACTGCAAGCTCCGCCTCCCGGGTTTACGCCATTCTCCTGCCTCAGCCTCCCGAGTAGCTGGGACTACAGGCACCCACCACCTCGCCCGGCTAGTTTTTTGTATTTTTTAGTAGAGTCGGGGTTTCACCGTGTTAGCCAGGATGGTCTCGATCTGCTGACCTCGTGATTCGCCCATCTCGGCCTCCCAAAGTGCTGGGATTACAGGCTTGAGCCACCGCGCCTGGCCTATTATGTGTTTTTTTAACCAGAGTTATTATACAAATATTTTTAAAAGAGGAAGACTGAAGATCTGCCTTCCAGCTAAGCTACAGTTATCCATGACATGCTATAGAGCAAATTACTATAGCTCTTGATGTCACCTAGACTCCCCTTTTAAAACTGACAGATTCTGGATAGCATTTGAGGTGAAGAGGTTGTTGCTTGTCCCTTTCTATTTAAAGCGGTGCATGGGAATGGAAAATAGGTGATTTTAGCAGCTTTAGTCGTGGAAACCAGAAATGGGAACTTGGTTCTTTGCACTTACTGATGCTACCTTTTTTTTTTTTTAAGTTTGGCAATTTCTGTTATGCATTATTTTCTTTAAAAATGTTAACAATAATATGGCTTCTGCTTAAGTCGTTTAAAAATAATAGTTTTTTCTGCAATGTAGACTACGTAAGAAAGACTTCATTCTGGTAGAGTGTTTTATCTGAGCCTTAGTTTATATTGCCTGATGAATGCCAGAATTCTTACTTGATTTTCTTTTCTTTTCAGTCAGTACTGCTCCCCAACCTAAACCAGTAAGTATAAGGTGTTTCTATATCTAATTTTGATCTATGGACTACAGGCATGGGTTCTTCTGTTGTGGATGGTAATAGTTTGTTTCAAGTTTGAGAACCAAACGGAAAAAAAATTCCTGCGCTTCTATAATTTTCTCTAGTAAATTCCCATGCACCTTCATCAAATTTGTACTGGTGAGGCCTCTAAAAAATTTGAGTTTGAATGTAAACCAGCCCCACAGACTGCTCAGAAGACCACACTTTGTTATTTATTCTGTTTTTATTTGGGTTTATAAGAGTATCCCACATCTTTTAATTTAATGAAAGACTTAAGTGCTATGTTAGGGAAAGATTTGTGAAATTTAATTAGGAAGTAATTAAAGTTAACAACTATCTCCAACTGGGGGTAATTAATTAGCTACCTGAAGGCTTTATCTGTTTGTAATCTCCGCCCAGGCTGACAAAATGTCAAAGAATAAGAAGAAGAAATTGAAGAAGAAGCAGAAGCGCCAGGCAGAATTACTAGAGAAGCGAATGCAGGAAATTGAGGAAATGGAGAAAGAGTCGGGCCCTGGGCAAAAAAGACCAAACAAGCAAGAAGAATCAGAGAGTCCTGTTGAAAGACCCTTGAAAGAGAACCCACCTAATAAAATGACCCAAGAAAGACTTGGTATAAATAGAACACAAAAATTACTTTACAACACACTTTAACGTTAATTTATCATTGCTATATAATACAGTGGTTTCATACATACAACATATCTCTGGGGGTATCTTTATAAGAATATGGATCTTGTCATAAATGTTAGGCAGGTAATATTTAAATGTAATTTGTAACTTCTCTCAGGAAAGGGAACATAGATTTCATTTAACAATTGGGTAAAAGTAAGATCTTGGCCCTTCCAGAAATAGGTTTTAGATGTTTAGTCATGTTTTTATGTCACTCAATATAAGTTCTAGAAAATGTTTTAATCTTGTGAGAAATGTTTCTGTTCTTTCACTCACACACATATGCATACATCTTTTTTTGTTCGTTTGTTCCTTAGAAGAGTCAAGTACCATTGGCCAGGATCAAACACTTATGGAACGTGATACAGAGGGTGGTGCAGCAGAAATTAATTGCAATGGAGTGATTGAAGTCATTAATTATACTCAGAACAGTAATAGTGAAACATTGAGACATAAAGAGGATCTACATAATGCTAATGACTGTGATGTTCAAAATCTGAATCAGGAATCTAGTTTCCTAAGCTCCCAAAATGGAGACAGCAGCACATCTCAAGAAACAGACTCTTGTACACCTATAAAATCTGAGGTGTCAGACACCATGGTGTGCCAGTCTTCCTCAACTATAGATCAGTCATTCAGTGAACAACACATTAGCCAACTTCAAGAAAGCATTCGGGCAGAGATACCCTGTGAAGATGAACAAGAGCAAGAACATAATGGACCACTGGACAACAAAGGTACCTATGCAGCTATACTTCCTCAGCACTCCTTCCCTGCACAACACAATCATAGATTTCTAGACTAAAAGTATCATTGTTTATGTGGCAGAGCTTTTTAATTCTAGAAACTCAAGGTGTTGCTCTGCTCTTTTTGTCTTAGAAAAATGTAAGTTGTCTCTTGGGTATTGCTCACTGTCTTACCTTGGAGAACTTCATTACTCATTGAGTATTTCTCTGTTCATTGAATAGTCTTATTGATGATGCCTGTTGTCTGTAGGAAAATCCACGGCTGGAAATTTTCTTGTTAATCCCCTTGAGCCAAAAAATGCAGAAAAGCTCAAGGTGAAGATTGCTGATCTTGGAAATGCTTGTTGGGTGGTAAGTTAAACTTGTCTCAATGGTGTTTTGAAGTGACTGGGAGAATGAATGAGAATTTGGACTTAGTTATGCAAAACATCTGTAATTCTATACCCAGATTGACACAATACTTCAGTGAATATTTTTTCACATTTAAAATAACCTTTTACTGTGGAAAAGTTTAAATATACTTACGAAAGTAGAAAGAATGGTAATGGTGATCATGAAAAGTCCTTCTGTTACCCCACCCCACTCCGGATACCCATTACCCAGATTCAGTAATCTCAACTTCTGGCCAGTCTTGTATATATATATTTCATTATTAACTTTTAGACACTCAGTGTTTATGTTCATACTCCCCTACTCCCATTTTCAAAATGATGACTAACTTATAAATTGTAACCTCCTTTTAATTCACTTAACATATTTTGGACACTTTGTCAGCCAAAAATTTAAATACAATTCAGTTCATTACATAGTTTCCCTAGTACACTTTAATCTATGTATTTTTGACAGCTCTTTGTGATGAGACTCTGCACACAAATCTTTGTATATTTTCTTTTTTTTTTTTTTTTTTTTTTTTTTTTGAGACGGAGTCTCGCTGTGTCGCCCAGGCTGGAGTGCAGTGGCCGGATCTCAGCTCACTGCAAGCTCCGCCTCCTGGGTTTATGCCATTCTCCTGCCTCAGGCTCCCGAGTAGCTGGGACCACAGGCGCCCGCCACCTCGCCCGGCTAGTTTTTTGTATTTTTTAGTAGAGACGGGGTTTCACCGTGTTAGCCAGGATGGTCTCGATCTTCTGACCTCGTGATCCGCCCGTCTCGGCCTCCCAAAGTGCTGGGGATTACAGGCTTGAGCCACCGCGCCTGGCCTAAATCTTTGTATATTTTCTTAGGACATGTCCTAGACATAGAATTGCTAAGTCAGAAGTTCCATGATTTCTAAAAGGGCTTTATGATGTATAGTGTCATTTAACTTATTTTTAATTATTCTTAATGACATGTAATTACAAATAATTGTATTTTTTTTATGTATAGTGTCATATTACACTCTAGAAAAGATACATCAGTTAGCCGGGCATGGTGGCTTATGCCTGTAATCCTAGCACTTTGGGAGGCAGAGGCGGGCAGATCACCTGAGGTCAGGAGTTCGAGGCCAGCCTGACCACATGGAGAAACCCCATCTCTACTAAAAATACAAAAAAATTAGCCGCGCGTGTTGGCACATGCCTGTGATCCCAGCTACTCTGCAGGCTGAGGCAGGAGAATCACTTGAACCTGGGAGTCAGAGGTTGCGGTGAGCCGAGATTGCACCATTGCACTCCAGCCTGGGCAACAAGAGTGAAACTCCATCTCAAAAAAAAAAGAAAAGAAAAGATACATCAGTTATTCTACCTTTAACAACTCAGAAAAGTATTTTCTTCTATGATCTTCAGGCTAAATAGTGGAATCTCATTTTCATTGGCAAATTATTTATACTGTTGTTTTTTACTATGTACTAATAAGAAAGTGTTTTAAGGTTTTTTTGTTTGAGACAGAGTCTCGCTCTGTCACCCAGGCTGGAGTGCAGTGACACAATTTCAGCTCACTGGAACCTCTGCCCACCGGATTCAAGTGATTCTCCTGCCTCAGCCTTCTAAGTAGCTAGGATTACAGGCGTGCGCCACCATGCCCTGGCTAATTTTTGTATTTTTAGTAGAGGAGGGGTTTCACCATGTTGGGCAGGCTGGTCTCAAACTCCAGACCTCAAGTGATCTGTCTGCCTCGGCCTCGCAAAGTGTTGAGATTACAGGCATGAGCCACCATGCCTGACCAATGTTATTTTTAATGGACATCTTTTTAAAATCTATGATAGAATGATTCACACATAAATGACAGTACTCAAAGAACCATATGCTTTTAAATGGGACATGGTTCAGACCTCAGAAGGATCTTATTTCCCATATTGATTCTAGAATACTGTGATAACCTTTTAGAAAAAACAGCTTAGCACTGACTGATAAGAATGTGGAGCAGCTTTCCAAGTAATTAGAATTACTCCACTACGCTATCATCTGGGTCCGGGTCACCCTGGATGACTTCAGTAGTGACTGCAATAGCTTCTTCACTTTCTCTCTTCTGCTGACCTTGCTCCCCATAGACTGTTGGCAACACATCTATCAGAGTGATACTCTTATTTTTTAATTTGTACATGTTCATGAGGTATAAGTGCAGTTTGCTAGGTTGATATATTGCATTGTGGTGAAGTCAGGGCCTTCAATGGACCCATCACTGGAACAGTGCACATTGTAACCACCAAGCAACCTCCCTTCATCTACCCTTTCACCCCACCCTCTGAGTCTTCATTGTTCATCATTCCACACTGCCTCCATGTGGACACATTATGTAGCTCCCACTTACAAGTGAGAACATGTGGTATTTATCTTTGTTTGAATTGTTTCAATTACGATAATGGCATCCAGTTCCGTCCATGTTGCTGCAAAACACGATTTCATTTTTTATGGCTGAAAGGTATTGTGTACCATTCCATACCACATTTTCTTTACTCCTAGAAACTTGGGTTGATTCCACAGTTTTTATTATGAATAGTGCTGTGATAAACATACAAGTACAGGCATCTTTTTGATATGATTTATTTTCCTTTAGGCAGATACCCAGCAGTGGAACTGCTAGATCATGTGGTAGTTTTATTTTTTGTTCTTTGAGAAATGTACATACTACTTTCTTTCTTTTCTTTTTTTTTTTTTTTTTAAATGGAGTCTCACTCTGTTGCCCAGGCTGGAGTGCGGTGATGCGATCTCTGCTCACTGCAGCCTTTGCTTCCCAGGTTCAAGTAATTCTCCTGCCTCACCCTCCCGAGTAGCTGGGACTACAGGCATGTGCTGCCACGGCCGGCTAATTTTTTGTATTTTTAGTAGAGACGGGGTTTCACCATGTCGACCAGCATGGTCTTGATCTCCTAACCTCGTAATCTGCCTACCTCGGACTCCCAAAGTGCTGGGATTACAGCCATGAGCCACCACGCCTGGCCTTTCACACTATTTTCTGTAGAGATTGTGCTGATTTTCATTCCCACCAAGAGTGTATAAGAATTCCCTTTTCTCCACATCCTCTCCAACATGGTTTTTTTTGGTTTTTTTTTTTTTTTTTTTTGTATTTTTAGTAATAGCCACTCTGATTGGTGAAAGATATCTCATTGTGATTTTAATTTGCATTTCTCTGCTGGTTAGTGATAGTGGACATTTTTTCATGTATTTGTTGGCCGTTTGTCTTCTTTTGAAAAATCTCTATTCATGTCCATAGCCTACCTTTTAATGGGATTATTTGGGGTTTTTTTTTTTGTTGAGTTGTTTGAGTTTCTTGTAAATTCTGGATGTTAGTTCCCTGTTGGGTCATATAGTTTGCAGATATTTTCTCCCATTTTGCAGGTTGCCGTTGACTCTTGATTATTTCTTTTGCTGTGCAGAAGCTTTTTTGTTTAAGTCCCATTTGTCTGTTTTTATTTTTGTTGCCTGTGCTTTTGAGGTCTTAGTCATAAGTATCAGGTCTTATATTCAAGTCTTTAATCGGTCTTGAGTTGATTTTTGTGTATGGTGAGTGATAGGGATCTTTTATTCCTCTGCATATGCCAGTCCAGTTTTCCCGGAACCATTTATTGAAAAGGATGTCTTTTCCCCAATGAATGTGCTTGTTGACTTTTCAAAGATCAGTTTGCTGTTAAGTATGTGGCTTTATTTCTAGGTTCTCTATTCTGTTCCATTGATCTGTGTATCTATTTTAATACTAATACATGCTGTTTTGGTTGCTATAACCTTGTATAATTTAAGTCAGATAGTGTAATGCTTCTAGCTTTTTTCTTTTTGCTTAGGATTCCTTTGGCTGTTTAGATTCTTTTCTTGTTCCATATGAATTTTAGAATTGTTTTTTCTAATTCTGTGAAAAAATGACATTGGTATTTTGAAAAGAATTACATTGAACCTATAGATTGCTTTGGATAGTGTGATTGTTTTTAAAATTTTTTTAAATTTTTAATGGGTGCATACTAGGTGTATGTATTTGTGGGGTATCTGAGATGTTTTGACACAGGCATGCACTGTGAAATAATCACATCGTGGAGAATGGGGTATCCATCCCCTTAAGCATTTATCCTTTGTGTTGTGACAATCTAATTATACTCTTTTCATTATTTTTAAATATATAATTATTCACTATAGTCACCCTGTTGTGCTATCAAAGAGTAGATCTTATTATTTGTAAGTAATTTTTTTATACCTATTAATCATCCTTGCCTCCCCACTTCTCCCACACTACCCTTCCCAGCCTCTGGTAACCATCCTTCTACTCTCTGTATCCTTGAGTTCTATTGTTTTGATTTTTAGCTCCAACAAATAAGTGAGAACATGTGAAATTTGTCTTTCTGTGCCTGGCTTATTTCACTTAACATAATGATATCCAGTTCCATCCATGTTGTTGTAAATGACAAGATCCCATTCTTTTTATGGCTGAATAGTACTTCGTTGTGTATATGCACCACATTTTTTTATTCATCTGTTGATGGACACTTCGGTTGCTTCCAAATCTTAGATAATGTGAACAGTGCTACAACAAACATCAGAGTGCAGACATCTTTTTTGTATACAGATTTCCTTTTGTTTGATTATATACACAGTAATGGGATTGCTGGATAGCTCTATTTTTAGTTTTCTGAGGGACCTCCAACCTGTTCTCCATGGTGGTTGTAACCAGTTTACATTCCTACCAACAGTGCATGCAGGTTCCCTTTTCTCCACATCCTTGCCAGCATTTGTTACTGCCTGTCTTTTGGACATAAGCCATTTTAACTGGGGTGAAATGCTCTCGTTGTAGCTTCGATTTGCCTATCTCTGATGGTCAGTGATGTTGAGCACCTTTTCACGTGCCTCTTTGCCGTTTGCATGTCTTTTGAGAAATGTCTATTCAAATCTTTAGCCCATTTTTTGATCAGATTATTAGATTTTTTTCCTATAGAGTTGCTTGAGCTCCTTATATGTTCTAGTTATTAATCCGCTGTCAGATGGGTAATTTGCAAATATTTTCTCCCATTCTATGGGTTGTCTCTTCACTTTGCTGATTGTTTTCTTTGCTGTGCAGAAGCTGTTTAACTTCATGTTATCCCATTTGTCCATTTTTGTTTTGGTTGCCTGTGCTTGTGAGGTATTGCTCAAGAAAATTTTTGCCCAGACCAGTGTCCTGGAGATTTTCCCAAATGTTTCCTTATAGTAGCTTCAAAGTTTGAGATCTTAGATTTCAGTCTTTAATCTATTTTGATTTGATTTTTATGTATTATGAGAGATAGGAATTGAGTTTCATTTTTCTGCATATGGGTATCCAGTTTTCCCAGCACCATTTTTGACTGTCTGTATCTTGAAAAGTTGCTGTAGTTATTTTTGATTGGTTGATCTGTCTTTCTACTTAGGGTAAGAGTAGTTTACACACTACAGTTAACGGTGTTATAATATTCTGTGTTTTTCTGTATATTTACTGGTGAGTTTTGTATCTTCACATGATTATTTATTGCTCATTAATGAGTTTTTCTTTCTGATTGAAGAAAGATTTTCTTTCTTTAAGATTTCTTGTAAGGACGGGTCTGGTATTGATAAAATCCCTCAGCTTTTTTTTTTTTTTAATCCCTCAGCTTTTGTTTCTTGTGGGAAAGTCTCCCCTCCCTCTCCCCAGTATTTGCCTGGGGATCAGTGGGCCTCCTGTATCTGGATGCCTTAACTCACTTGTTAGACTTGGGAAATTTTTATCTACTATTTTCTTAAAGAGGTTTTCTAAACTTAAAAAAAAAATTATTTATTCATTTAATTAATTAATTATTATTATTATTATTTAGAAACAGGGTCTCTGTTGCTTAGGTAGAAATGAAGTGGTGCCATCATAGCTTGTTGCAACCTTTAACTCCTGGGCTCAAGCAGTCCTCCTGCCCTAGCCTCCTGAGTAGCTGAGACTACAGGCACACACCACCAGGCTCAGCTAATTTTTTTTTATTTCCTTATATTTATCTGACTAGAATATTTCAGAGGACCTGTCTTCAAGTTCTCAGATTCTTCTGCTTGTTCTAGTCTATTATTGAAGCTTTCGAATGTGTTTTGTATTTCCTTGAATAAATTTTTTATTTAATTTATTAATTTATTTGAGACATCGTCTCACTCTGTCACCCAGGCTGGAATGCAGTGGTATGATCACAGCTCACTGCAGCTTCAATCTCCTGGGCTCAAGCGATCCTCCTGCCTCAGCCTCCTGAGTAGCTGGGACCCCAGGTGCATGCCAACACACCTATCTACTTTTTTTTGGTAGAGACAGGTCTCACTATGTTGCCCAGGCTTGTCTCGAACTCCTGGGCTCAAGCACCTTAGCCTCCAAAAGTGCTAGGATTACAGATGTGAGCAACTGTGCCCTGCTTCAATGAGTTTTTTAGTTTTAGAATTTCTGGGGTTTGTTGTTGTTGTTAAGATATCTGTCACCTTGGTAAATTTCTCATTCAAAATCTTGAATGGATTTTCTGATTTCCTGGTATTGATTTTCAGATTTCTCTTGCATCTTATTGAGCTTCTTTAAAATTAATATTTTGATTTATTTGGCATTTCAAGGGATTCTTTTTTGTTGGGATCTGTTGCTGGACAATTGTTGTGGTCCTTTGGTGCTGTCATATTTACCTGTTTATGTTTTCTGTGTCTTCCGTTGATATCTGCATGTTTGTTGCAGTAGTCACTTGTTTCAATTTTTTTGAAATTGCTTTTGTAGGGGAGAATATTTTTCTGAAGTTGTATATATGTTGTTGGTTAAGTAAGATACTTGTTGATTTTGATTTTGGGTACCTCTGGTAATATGGTTTTTGTATAACTTTTTTGGCAGTACACAGGGTCAGGGGTATCTGCAGTTTCCTCTGTGGCTTAGGGTACAGTTTAGGTTGTAGTGAGGTTTTGCTGGGGACTTGTATGCCAACTGAGCCAGTCTTTGGACCCTGATGGTGGCATTAGTGGGCTCAGTGTTCCTGTTTTTAGGCCCCAGAGCAGTTTACGTTGGTTCCCGTGTTAATGGGTCTTGGAGGGGTGAATTCTTGGGTCTCTGACTGGATATATGAGCAGGTTCTCAGGCCCCTGGGCAGTTGGTATAATGTAGGGGATGGCAGTTAGAGTGGTGGAGCAACCCGCTGGGACCCAAGCAGTCTGTGTTGTTGTTGTTGTTAGCTGTGATGGGTTGGAGGGGGCTAGTCCCTAGTTTTACAGCCGCTCATAGCAGGGCAATGGATATGTTCCTAAGTGTGCTTAGAGAAGCTTGGTCTCTGCTGTCTGTCTCCCAGCTGGGTGGCAGTTGCAGCCATGTTACCCAAGGGCAGCGCATAGCCCAGCTGTAAACTCGCAAAATGGTGCCAGCTGTTGGTCTGTGACTGAAAGGGTAGGTTCCCTCTCAAATGAACAGCGTGGGCAAGAAACTGTGGGGAGTTACGGTACACTCAAGTCTCAGTCTCACAGAAGCCTGTTTTCTTAGGTATGCATAGGAGAGCCTGGTTTCCCTGTCCCTCCTCAGCCAAGTGGTAGCTACAGCCAGGTCAGCCCGAAAGGGCAAGGCACAACCTAGCATTAAACTCTCAAAATAGCACTTTATACCTGGGACCAGAGAGGGGAGGGTCCCTCTTAGGCCAGCAGCATGGGGAAGGCGCTGTGGGGAATGTGGTCCACTCACATCTTGGTCTCAAAAGCAGCCCATGGCAGGGTGATAGGGACCCTCCCGGGAGTGCATGAGAGTGCCTAGCCTCCCCTCTCCTTCCTCAGAGCAGTAGAGTGACAGCAGCTGTGTCTGCAGATCCCTGGTATCAAGGCTGTCAAAATGGCACCCAGCTGAAGCCGCTTAGACTCAGATGCCTGTGGCATTCTCTGTGGGTTCCCTTTTTGGAGCAACATCTGTCCAAACTTTAGGCAGTTCTGTATGTCAGGCCCGAGGCCCTAGTTGGTTCAGGGTTTCTCCCATAACCAAGGTCATAAAACCCATTTTCAGAATGTGGAATGCTGGGGATTTCTCTCTTACTGTATGCCCATGCCAGCTTCCTCAAACCCTTTCCTTCTGGTGCTTCCTATCACTTCTCTGGTGAATCCTAGCATTCTTTCCTGGACAATCTGTTCAAAATGTGGGTATCTTCTGACTGTTCTGGTTCCTTTCTGTGGATGAGGCACATACTACCTGTGTCTAGTCGGCCATTTTAAATGTAAGTCAAATCATATATTCTCTAAACTTTGCAGTGGCTCCCTTCAGAATGAATACCAAAGTCCTTACCATGGCCCACACACCACCAAGCAAAGAGAACTTACTCTTCCTTCTGCTTGGAATCCTCTTCACGTACAACTCCTTCATTTTCTTTAAGTTTTTACCCAGATATCACTTATCAGGGAGATCTTCCCCCCTAAACACCTAATGTAATTAACAAACCCCCACTCTCCAAACACTTGTACCTTTATCATATTCACTCATGTATTTGCCTACTCTTCCTTTCTCCCTGTAACTTTTTTTTTCTCCACAACACTTAACACAACCTAATATTGTATGTTTATTTGCTTAATAAGCCTCTCAATAGAATGTACATCATATCACAACAAAGTTTTTCTGGTTTACTGCTGTATCTATATTTAGTACTTAGAACAGTGCCTGGTATATAGCAGGTACTCAGTAAATATTTTAGCAAATAAATTGTGGAGAAATGTATTGACTGTAACAAATACCACACTGTACAAACATCAAATGCCAGTTTCCTGTCCACACCATGTTTCGGGCTCCTGTGCCTTTATGTTTGGAACACCTTTATGTGTGTTTTCTTACCTATGTGGCACACTTTTCTTTATTCCGGTAGAGTCTTCTGTTACTTACATCACAACAGAATTAATCTCTCTTCAACTTTTATAACAAGTCTACTCTGTTAATTCATTCCCACCCTGTGATAACCCATTAGTCCATTCGTGAAGGCAACCCCTCATGACCCAGCCACCTGTTAAAGGCTTAAAGGTCCCACCTGCTAGTAGTACTGTGAACATCGGACATGAAGTTTCAATATTAGTTTCAAAGGGGACAGACATTCAAACCATAACAGTGTCTCTGCATTTAAAATGACTGCGTTCTTGGCTCACGCCTCTAATCCCAGCACTTTGGGAGGCCGAGGTGAGCGGATCACGAGGTCAGGAGATCGAGACCATCCTGGCTAACACAGTGAAACGCCGTCTCTACTAAAAATACAAAAAAGAAATCAGCCGGACTTGGTGGCAGTCACCTGTAGTCCCAGCTACTCGGGAGGCTGAGGCAGGAGAATGGCGTGAACCCAGGAGGCGGAGCTTGCAGTGAGCCGACATCACACCACTGCACTCCAGCCTGGTTGACAGAGCGAGACTCCGTCTCAAAAAAAAAAAAATGACTACGTTCTTTTCACCCATTCACTCATTCAGCAAACATATTGGCACATACTCTGATGTAGGCATTAGGGCACGGTGGTGAACAATACATGTGTGTTGCACCCCATTGGATTCAGATTGGATCTCACTTCTTGATCTCTTCAGCACATCAGCATCTGGCATTCAGTAATGGAATTTTACATAATTTTTAATGAGCTGTATTATTAAAAATACAGTCAACTTTTGAACAACGTAGGTTTGAACTACACAAGTCCACTTATACACAGATTTTTTTTAACCAAACAAGAATGGAAAACAGTATTTGAGGAATGTGAAATGCACATATATGGAGGGCTGGCTTTTTGTATATTTGAGTTCTGGGCCAACTGTGAAACTTGAGTGTGCACAGATTTTGTTATGCTCAGGGAATTCTGAAACTAATCCCCGAAGTACACTGAGGGACCACTGTACTAAGTTTTTTATTCTTTTTTTTTTCTTTTTTTTTTTCCTTTTTTGCTTATCAGGCATGCATTTATTTACACAGTGAGGGAGACAGTGAGTTATTGAAGCTTTTATTTAAAAATCTGCCTACTTCTTTCACCAGTTTTTCACTCCCCATAACAGTATTTACCTTTATATCACTAATAACAGGTTATATTACTCCAATTTTGTTTTCAGTGTTACATATTATTTTTTTCCTCCTGGAAAATGGGACTTATCTAGCATCACAGCACAAATTCCTCATTTCCCCAATGTAATCTAATTTTTGGCTACATGATCATTCCATGTTTATATCATTGAGACTCTAATGCTATCCTCAGCTGAACTGAGCATATATTGTGGTTCCTTTTCCTTTCTGAACCTTTCCATGGTTTCATTCCGTTCTGAAACATGTTATAAAACATAACATGTTTCATTTGCTTAGTTTTCTTTGTGCTGTTGATCACTTAATTCAATCCCATACTTTTACCCAGTGTTGTAAATACACTTTAATATGTACAGATACATTGAGTGTTCTTTCTACTATTATCTTTCTAAAGCGCTCTGTCCTAGAACCTGGAGTCTTCTAATCTCTGTTCATCTGATTGGGTTGCCCTGTAGGTCTGCTACATTACTGTCATTGGGATTTCCCTTCACCACCATCCTGGAGGTTTATTATTTTCTCTATATATATCTCTATATATCCCCTGTTTTCTGTGTCTCCTATCTTTCTTGGTTTATGTCATCTTTTTTGTAGAGTACATGCAACATGCAATAGTTTCCTGAGAAAGGGTATGAGATTGGGTGGGGGAAGGGTAGGATTTGCACATCTGATAGTCTTTATTCTGCTTTCACACTCAGTTTCCTGTGTAGAGAATTCTAGGTTAGAAAACATTTTCTTTCAGAATGTCGTTGCTCCATTGTTTTCTAGTTTCCAGTCTTGATGGTACTAAAGACCGATGCCATTCTAATTCTTAATCTTTATATGAAACCTTTTCCCCCAGTGGAAGTCTGTAAGATAATTGCATAGTGATGTGCCACACTCAGCCTGTTTTCACCTCTCATACTAAAGATTTGATGTTCACTTTCAACATTGAAACTCTGATTGTTTGGTTTTGAATCTTAATTTTTTTTTTAAGTGACAAAGTGTCACAGTTAAAAAGAGTAATCTTTCAGAAAGCCATATTTATGAATGAAAATAAAATGTATGTACTTCAAAATCTGGTGTAGGTGCAGTGGCAGGGTTGGGATACAGTTGAAAATAGACTGGCAATGAGTGGTAATTGCTTTGTGACACTAGTATAATAAATGGCATGGGGTTCATGATTCTTTCTACTTTTGTATATATTTGAAATTGTCCATAATAAAAATAAATGAATAATGAAGGCAAAAAGAAGCTTATGAGTCATATACAGGAAACAAAATTCAGTTATTCAAATGTGATAGGAAAATGTGGAAGACGATTCTCTAATCCTATTGCAATTTAAAAACAGGGAACAGTGTTTGTGAAAAGAGGAAATTACCCAGAGAAAGCTTCAGGTAGAAAACTAGACCAGGGCTTCAAAGGGTACTAGATGAAATTTGACCAAAACAGCAAAAAGTACTCTAGGTAGAACATCAACATCACCAATAAAGGCATAGAAAGATACTTATTAAAGACAAGTATAGTAAATTGCAAGGTTAAAGAGTTTGGATTCCTTGGTGTGGTAGCTCACGCCTGTAATCCCAGCACTTTGGGAGGCCAAGGCGGGTGGATCACTTGAGCCCAGGAGTTTTGAGTCCAGCATGGGCAACATAGCAAGACCCCATCTTTACTAAAACAATTTTTAAAAAGAATAAAGCTGTTGTTGTTTCCTAGGCCTGTGTATCTATATTAAGTTTAGGCTCATTTGTTTGTAAAAATAATTTGGAGTAGCTGTGTGTAAGGCAAAGGATTGTTGGAGCTAATAACATAAAAATGCTGTTTAAGAAATAAGCAAAGTGAGAACTTTGGTTTGGGAAAAACTTCAGAGAGTTTATTTCCATCTTCATTGTTAAGCAGTATTGACTTGTTACTTTTTCGAATGAAGTTTAAAATGTTGTTTCCTTCGTTTTCTCAGCACAAACATTTCACTGAAGATATTCAAACAAGGCAGTATCGTTCCTTGGAAGTTCTGATAGGATCTGGCTATAATACCCCTGCTGACATTTGGAGCACAGCATGCATGGTAATGTTTTTTCCCCTTGGCTTTCACTTGTTAAGTGGTACATATCTTGCCCTGTTTGCTAATTTCAGTAAACCAGCAAATTAACTAGCAGAAAAGAACGTAACACAGATGACTTACCATAGGAATTCTAAATTCTATGTCTAGAGAGGTCCGAATTCAAAAATCTGTCTGGCATTTCATTTGGTTACTGCCAAGTTCCTGTTAGGTGAAGGAACCAAATGTTTCTTACTACAGATTGTTGGGGGGAACAATAATGAAAATAACTACTAAGAGGTGTTGTTGGTTTTGATTAGGAGATGATTACAAGTATCTTTGCATTTTTAGCACTCATCTGTTTTCAGATCAAAGAAACCCCTGGAAACTGCTTCATTTTGTACAATTCTGCAGCTCCTCAGATATCTTTGTAGCTCCCAAGATGTGAAGTCCAATCATTCATAGATTCGTAAATGGCTATTTAGCCCCCGGCAAGCAACTATTCCAGTGGTCAGATTTAGTTGATCATAAATGATTTCCTACTAATAGCCTCATGTTGGAATGTGTTACATTGTTTCTTAAAATGTATTATACTCCTTAATATCTTTAATCACCATAATTTCTAACCATGTTTATTTACTTGTTTCTCTTCTATGTTGTAAGCCCCATACTGTCAGGAATCATGGCTGTTATGTATAACTGTCTGGATTCATTGCCTGACACATTTTGAGTGATCGCTTACAATGTAATTCCGATGCTAACTACCCAGAGTTATCGCAGACTTCATAGGTTAAGAGCATGGTTCCCCACAAGATTGCTCTCACTTCAGACACTAACCACAAGCCACAGGATCCACAAGCCACTTGTGCTTCTAACCAACTGGCTACAAATTAAGAGTTTTGCATTACCCCCTCAGAAAGTGCTAAGCTTGCTATAGTTTTTTTATAAAGAATATCAATCAGGACACATAGGGGAAAGTCTGAAAGGGTACTAAACATGAAGCTTCTATGTCCTCAGGACTTGTCACCCTCCTGGCACATTGATGTGTGTCACCACCGCGGGATGCTCACCCAAGCTTCAAGTGTTCAGAGTTTTATTGAGATGTCATTAATTAGGTATTGATTGAATCATTGGCCATGTGATTGAGCTCAGTCTTCAAGCTTTCCCTCCCTTCCCTGGAGGCTGGGAAGTTGGAAAGACCCAATCCTCTGATCATGTGGTTGGTCTTTCCCGTATGTCCAACCTTGATCTTAAAACTATGTAGGGGCTGGCCGCAGTGGCTTATGCCTGTAATCCCAGCACTTTGGGAGACCGAGGCAGGTGGATCACTTGAGGTCAGGAGGTTGAGACCAGATTGACCAACATGATGAAACCCTGTCTCTACTGAAAATTAGCCAGATGTGGTACATGGCCTATAATCCCAGCTACTTGGGAGGCTGACGCAGGAGAATCGCTTGAACCTGGGAGACAGAGGTTGCAGTGAGCCAAAATCACACCATTGCACTCCAGCCTAGGCAACAAGAATGGAACATCAAAAATCCAACTATATAGGGCCCCAACATGAGTCACTTTGTTAATATAAACTTAGATATGGTCCAAGAGCCCACCATGGATAAAGACACCTAGCTCTTGGAAATTCCAAGGGTTTAGTGAAAGGGTGGCCTGCTCCCCCACACCTGTGGGTGTTTCTAGTTAGGTGGAAAGAGAGACTTGAGAAAAGAAATGAGACACAGAGACAGAGTATAGAGAAAGAAAAAGTGGGCCCAGGGGACCAGCGCTCAGCATACCGAGGACCCCCGCCTGCACTGGTCTCTGAGTTCCCTCAGTATTTATTGGTCATTATCTTTACCACCTCGGAAAAAGGAAAGTGGCAGGACAATAGGGTCATAGTAGGGAGAAGGTCAGCAGTAAGACATAGGAATAAAGATCTCTGTGACTTGAATAAGTTTAAGGAAAAGTGCTGTGCCTCGATATGCATATGTAAACATCTCCATAAACTTTTTTAGTGCATAAAGAGCAGCATTGCCGCTAGCACATCCTACCTTCAGCCCTAAGGCGGTTTTCTCCCATCTCAGTAAATAGAACGTGCAATCAAGTTTTACACTGAGAGGTTCCATTGCCCAAGGACGGGCAGGAGACAGATGCCTTTCTCTATCTTAACTGCCAAGAGGCCTTCTTTCCTCTTACACTAATCCTCCTCAGCACAGACCCTTCACAGATGTCAGGCTGGGGGACAATGAAGTCTTTCCCTTCCCACGAGGCCATATTTCAGACTATCACATGGGGAGAAACCTTGGACAATGCCTGGCTTTCCTAGGCAGAGGTCCCTGCAACCTTCCGCAGTGTATGTGTCCCTGGGTTGAGATTAAGAGAATGGTGATGACTTTTTTTTTTTTTTTTTTTTTTTTGAGACAGAGTCTTGCTCTATCGCCCAGGCTGGAGTGCAGTGGCATGGTCTCGGCTCACTGCAAATTCCGCCTCCCCCTGCCTCAGCCTCCTGAGTAACTGGGACTACAGGCACCCGCCACCACGCCCAGCTAATTTTTTCGTATTTTTAGTAGAGATGGGGTTTCACCGTGTTGGCCAGGATGGTCTTGATCTCCTGACCTTGTGATCCGCCCACTTCGGCGTCCCAAAGTGCTGGGATTGCAGGCGTGAGCCACCGTGCCGGGCCCATTGGTCTTTAAAGCTGGTGGACTGTCTGAAGTAAGGTTTTAATATTGTTGCACAAAATGAAAGAATATTGGAATAAAATCTCAGGCTTCTTTCTTGCCACACTTGAAAGCTTTGTATTTTGAGGAATTTTATTTGAGTTGATTTGCTGTAGAAAATCATAAATGATGGAGATGCCACCAGCTATAACGTATACCTGGTTAATAGATGGCATCTGATTTATTAAAATGTGGATTTGCTAAGATGTAGTTTTTAGTAGTGGATTAATTGTTTACTGTAAGAAGATGAGGACTTTTTTTTTCTTATTCCACATTTCTATTTTATTTGGGGGCAGTAGATCCTACTTGATATTTAATAAAGTATTTCTAATGTCAGGCTTAAGAAGTAAGGCTGAAAGATAAAGGTGTCATTAATCTTGCCTCATAGTTCTGGACCCACTCACATGTCAGAATTTTCTTGATAAAGGAATGCAAGGTACTTACCTGACATGAGACAATATCATGAAAAATTGAGCCCCATTTGATCCTCAAATTTTATTTTGCCAGTCGACATAGAAAAACAAAATGTTGCTTTAAATTTGATCATAGAGGCCAGGCGTGGTGGCTCATGCCTGTAATCCCAGCACTTTGGGAGGCCGAGACGGGCAGATCACAAGGTCAGGTGATCGAGACCATCGTGGCTAACACCGTAAAACCCCGTCTCTACTAAAAAATAAAAAAAAAAGTGAACTGAGCGTGGTGGCAGGCACCTGTAGTCCCAGCTACTCGGGAGGCTGAGGCAGCAGAATGGCGTGAACCTGGGAGGCGGAGCTTGCAGTGAGCCGAGATTGCGGCACTACACTCCAGCCTGGGTGACAGAGCAAGACTCCGTCTCAAAAAAAAAAAAAAAAAAATTGATCATAGAGCAAAAATTCTGGAATATCAGAAGTGCCTGAAGAGATGGATCATCCTGCATCCAAAGTAATTAATTGATGGAAAGATTAGAACCCTCTCTGAGAGGTAATGAGATGAACAAGTTGAGATTGCCTACCACATTGATGATTGAGGAATAGATAGAAGGGCAATTATAAAAAGGGAAAAGGGGACCCAGGTGTGGTGGCTTATGCTTGTAATTCCAGCACTTTGGGAGGCTGAGGCAGGCAGATTACTTGGGGTCGGGAGTTCAAGACTAGCCTAGCCAACATGGAGAAACCCTGTCTCTACTAAAAATACAAAAATTAACTGGTTGGGCCGGGCGCGGTGGCTCAAGCCTGTGATCCCAGCACTTTGGGAGGCCGAGACGGGCGGATCATGAGGTCAGGAGATCGAGACCATCCTGGCTAACACGGTGAAACCCCGTCTCTACTAAAAAAATACAAAAATCTAGCCGGGCGAGGTGGCGGGCACCTGTAGTCCCAGCTACTCAGGAGGCTGAGGCAGGAGAATGGCGTAAACCCGGGAGGCGGAACTTGCAGTGAGCTGAGATCCGGCCACTGCACTCCAGCCTGGGCGATAGAGCGAGACTCCGTCTCAAAAAAAAAAATTAACTGGTTGTGGTGGCACATGCCTGTAATTCCAGCTCCTCGGGAGGCTGAGGCACAAGAATCTTTTGAACCTGGGAGGCAGAGGCGGCAGTGAGCTGAAATCACACCACTGCAACCCAACCTGGGCAACAGAGCAAGACTCTGTTTCAAAAAAAGTGGGGTGGAAAGGAGAAAATATTTGTGAAGAACATGACAGAGTAAGACTCTGTCTCAAAAAAAAAAAGAAAAAAGAAAAAAAAATTTCCGAACATTGGAGTCAGGACAGGTAGGACCATAACTGGCAGGATGAGATTATCTTCTTCTCTGGCCTTTGAATACCCTTCCTCCCACTATGGGGAATTAAGTTTGTAGTCCCCAGTTGTCTTCCTTTTCTGGTAAATTCCTCTTTTGAAGTGATTGCTTTCTGGCATATGTTCCTTTTCTTCACCTTTTGCTCTCTGAAATTCAGGGCAGGATTTGTGGGACTCCCACGGGCACTTGTGAGAGATTCGGTGAGTATAGCTACACATATTTAGGACATGAGGTGAAGTGCATGTCTTTGTCAACCCCAGAAGTTGGCCAATTACTAATCAAGGGAAAGGTCAGGGGAAAAACTAGAGAATATGCAGTCATCCCTCAATGTCCTCAGGGGATTGGTTCTAAGACCCCTTGCAGATACCAAAATCCACAGGTGTTCAAGTACTTACATAAAATGGCATAGTGTTTGCGTATAACATATATAACCGTATGGCCTCTGTATACTTAAACTGTTTCTAGATTACTTATAATACCTAATATAATATAAATGTTATGTAAAGTTGTTATACCATATTTTTTTTAACTTGGTTTTTTTGTTTTTGTTTTTTTTTTTTTTTTTTTAGGGATGGGATCTTGCTCTGTTGCCCAGGCTGGAGTGCAGTGGTGTGATCATAACTCAATATAACCTCAAACTCCTGGGTTCAAGGGATCCTACCACCTCACTCCCCAAGTAGCTAGGACTATAGGCATGTGCCACCCACTTGGCTCATTTTTAAATTTTTTTCTCGTAGAGACCAGGTCTTGCTATGTTGCACAGACTGGTCTCAAACTGTTGGCTTCAAACGATCCTGCTACCTCAGCCTCCCAAAGCACTGGGATTATAGGCATGACTCACTGTGCCTGTCCTTTACTTGTATTTTTATTGTGCTGTTGTTGCTGTTTCTGAATATTTTTAATCTGCAGTCAGTTGAATCTGAGCATGTGGAACCTCAGACACCCAGGGCTGACTAACTTAATTCTTGGTCAGGTGTTTCAGTAAGGGAGTGAATCTTTCAGAAGTGGGATCCAAAGGGGTTTATCCGTAACTGTCTTAAGGCTACTAAAATCCTTAAACTATCAAAATCCAAAGTGTAGTAATTTGACCCAAGAGCTCTTTCTCCATCATCACCAATTCACAATCTGAGCTGCCTGAATGAAAAGGCAGAAATGTCTGCAGGTGGTTATAACTTCTAGCACTATGCACAATAGCTGTTTAGATTTCACCAAAGATTGTCACCTTTGTTCAACAGCAATAAGTCAGTGGAGGCCAAATTTTGAATGCTATTTTAGTAAGTAATAATTTGAGTTCTTTTTGTACAATTTCCTTATCCTATGCAATGAAAGCTATAGGTTTGCTTTTATTTATTTTTTTGTTTTTGCTGCCATAGTGTTCCACTAAACAGAGGTAATACAAACACCAAAAAACAGAGTATAATCTTATCTCTTTCACAGTTCTATAATAAAATCACTAGGACCTGTGTCTTTACAGTAGATTCCTGCAGTTGGTATGTGCAGAAGTATCTGGATCCCAGGCATTGCTGTCAGTGAAGGTAAAGGAAAGCTGAGTATTTGCTATATTCAAGAGATGGGAGTGATTAAATGCACAGCTCCCAAAGTTAGACATTCTAAACAGGAAAAGAAGCAGGAGGAATTGAGAGAAGCAAGCATTTGTTCCCCAGGAATGATGGAGTTATAGTTAATTAACTATAGGACCTTCAGTATAACCCCAGTGAATAGCACACAGTTGAGAGGAAGGCTTTAAGCTGACACCAGCCAGGGTGCACTAGATCCCTGGGGCAAGATAGTCTCCATTTTAATCATTCATAGCTTGTACATGTCCGTTCACGTAACTGTATGTTGGAATATTTATTTTAGGCATGCTTTGATTACCAAAGAAAAATTAAAGCTTTAAGTCTATAGTAGTACCTTGCTCTTATTGTTTACTTTTTGTTTATATCAATTAATGAGAACTTAAATAGATAGGCCTTTCCTCTTAACTGAAAAAGGACTCAGCCCTTGGCCCTCTTCTCTCTCTTCCTGGGGGATTTCATCAAGTCCCATGATGTCTCTAGCCTCAGCTCATCTCTATACTTAATCCAACTTTTTATGTCCAACCGTCTGCTTGACAACTCCATTTGGGTATCTGATAAATATCTCAAATGTAACATTTTCAAAATAGAGTGCTTGGTTCACCCTACACATCCTGTTTTTGTAAATTATCCCCCTCTTCACCCAGCCACTCAGACTAAAAGCTTAGAACCTGAACCTTTTAGGTTAATTCTTAATTCTGTTTTTCTCTGTCTACATCTAGTCCATCAGCTGTTTTTATGTGTTTTACGTTCAGAATATATCCAATACCGGCTAGGTGAGTTCATGCCTGTAATCTCAGCACTTTGGGAGACTGAGGCAGGTGGATCACCTGATATTGGGAGTTCAAGACCAACCTGGCCTACCTGATGAAACCCTGTCTCTACCAAAAATATAAAAATTAGCCGGGTGTGGTGGTATGCAACTGAAATCCCAGCTACTGGGGAGGCTGAGGCACGAGAATTGCTTGAACCCAGGAGGCAGAGATTGCAGTGAGCCAAGACTGCACCACAGCCTGAGTGACAGAGCGAGACCCTGTCTCAAAAAAAAAAAAAAAAATCCAATACCAACCACTTTTTACTTTTTCCATTAACTCATTATAACCCATGCCATCATCATTTCACAAATGGATCAATACAGTGACCTCCTAATTTCCTTTCTCTGCTTCTGTTTTTCTCCCTTCATGTCACATTATCACATAGTGGCCTGAGTGGTCTTAAGTGTTAATCAAATCATATTACTCCCCTGTTTTAAATCCTCTAATTGCATCTATTCCACTCAAAATCCTATTTTCTTTCCCTAGTCTTGTGAAGCTCATTCTTACCTTGGACCTTTGGACGTGCTTTCTCCTTCACCTTATGCAGGTCTTTGTTCAACAGAATCTCTTTAGAGATATCTTCCTGACGACTTTATTTGAAATAACCCCCACTTTATCACTTTTCTTTGTCACATAGAACTTGTGACTCCCTGAAATACATGGGTGTTTTTTATGTTTGCTTTCTATATGAGGCAGGGAAATTGTCTGTGATTCTTAAATAGGAAAGGGGTATGTGCAGTAGACATACGCATTTTGAAAAAGTTCTTCAGCAATTCTTACATACACCTTGGATACAGAACCATTTATTTGCTTTGACTAATATAATTTACAGCTGTGTTAAGACTGGAAAAACACTACTTTTAAAACTGGAAATGAGTAGTAGAATAAATTTAGTAACAACAAAAAAACTAATAACTGAACTCTGGAGTTTCCCAATCATCCTTTTTGACCTGTGGCTATTGTAACCCTCTTTCATCCTCTCTGGTGCTGAAACATTGCTTCCTTGCTGTTAAGATGTCTTTCCTTTGCTTCATTCCCCTGCTGTTGGTTGTTTGCAGAGCACTAACCACTAGGACTGGGTACTTAATTATGTTACTTCTCCATATCAAGAGGAGCAATAAGTAGACTTCTAAACAAAATTTGAACAAAACTTGGCATATCTGGTTTGAAATGAGTTTCAAAGCCACCTTCAACTTAGTATCTTCATGATTTGAGCAATTAAATATGGTTAGTAACAGAAATAAGGCATGAATGATACTCGTCAGATGTTTCTAGAAATATTGTTATAGTTAAAACTAAATTTACTTTTTCCCTTTTTTTGTCTTTTTTAACTCTTTAATCATTATCTCCCCATTATCTTCACCCCTCAGCCTCTGTAACCACCATTCCACTCTCTGCTTCTATGAGTTCAGTTGTTTTAGATTTCACATATAAGTGAGAGTGTTGCAGTATTTGTCTTTCCGTGCCTGGCTTATTTATGTTTTCCAATTCCATCCATGTCATTGCAAATGACTGAATTTCCATCTTGTTTTTAAGGCTGAATAGTATTCCATTCCATTGTGTATACAAGTTGAATATCCCTAATCTGAAACACTTGGTACCAGTTACAGTTAGGGGAATTTTTTAGATTTTGGAATATTTGCAGAATACATACTGTCTGAACATTTCTAATCCAAAAATCTAAACTTCGAAATGCTCCAAATGAGCATTTCCTTTGCGTGTCATGTCAATTTTGGATTTTGGAGCGACCTGTATATACCACATTTTATTGTCTGTTTATCTGATCTGTATAGACTCAACTTAGATTGATTTTAAAATCAATTTAGATTGATTCCATAACTTGACTATTGTGAATAGTGCTGCCATGAATATGGGAATAGAGACATCACTTAGACAAACTGATTTTTTTTTTGAGACGGAGTCTCACTCTGTCGCCCAGGCTGGAGTGCAGTGGCACGATCTCAGCTCACTGCAAGCTCCGCCTCCTGGATTTAGGCCATTCTCCTGCCTCAGCCTCCCGAGCTCAGCCTCCCGAGTAGCTGGGACTACAGGCGCCATCACCTCGCCCGGCTAGTTTTTTGTATTTTTAGTAGAGACTGGGTTTCACCATGTTAGCCAGGATGGTCTCAATCTTCTGACCTCGTGATCCGCCTGTCTCGGCCTCCCAAAGTGCTGGGATTACAGGCTTGAGCCACCGCGCCCGGCCGACAAACTGATTTTAAATCTTTGAGGTGAATGTCCAGAAGTGGGATTACTGGATCATATGGTAACTCTACTTTTAGATTTTTAAAGAACCTCCATATGGTTTTCCATGAGGGTTGTACTAATTTACATTCCCACCAATAACATTCAAGACTTCCCTTTGCTCCACATTTTCACCAACACTAAATCTTTCATCTTTGTGATAACAGCCATTCTGACAAATATGAAATGATATCTCATTTTGATTTTAATTTGCATTTCCCTAATGATTAATGATGTTGAGCTTTTTTTTTTAGTAGATCTGTTGGCCGTTTGTGTGTCTTCTTTTCAGAAATGTGTATTTAGGTCCTTTGCCTGTTTTTTAATAGGTTTTTTTGTTTGTTTGTTTTCTTGCTATTGAGTTGAGTTCCATATTATTTTGGATATTAACCCCTATCAGATGTATAGCATGCAAATATTTTTTCCCAACCCATAGGTTATCTGTACACACTCTTATTTCCTTTGCTGTACAGAAGTTTTTTAGTTTGATGTTATCCCATTTGTCTGTATTCGCTTTTGCTCCCTGGGCTTTTGGGGTCAAACCCAAAAAAATCGTTGCTCAGACCAATGTCATGTGGGTTTCCCCCTTGTTTTCTTCTGGTAGTTTTTTAGTTTCAGGTCTTATGTTTAAGTCTTTCATCCATTTTGATTTTTGTATTTGGAGTGCAATTTCATTCTTTTTATATCCAGTTTTTCCAACACCATTTATTGAAGAGACATCCTTTTCCCATTCTGTATTCTTGGCATTTTTGTCAAAGATCACTTGACCATACATGCGTGGGTTCATTTCTTTTTTTTTTGAGTCGGAGTCTCACTCTGTCGCCCAGGCTGGAGCGCAGTGGCGCGATCTCGGCTCACTGCAAGCTCCGCCTCCTGGGTTCACACCATTCTCCTGCCTCAGCCTCCCCAGCAGCTGGGACTACAGGCGCACGCCACCGCGCCCAGCTAATTTTTGTATTTTTAGTAGAGACGGGGTTTTACCATGTTAACCAGGATGGTCTCAATCTCTTGACCTTGCGATCCACCTGCCTTGGCCTCCCAAAGTGCTGGGATTATAGGTGTGAGACACCGTGCCCAGCCACGTGGGTTCATTTCTGGGCTCTCTATATTGTTCCTTTGGTCTGTGCTTCTGCTTTTTTTGCCAGGACCATGCTGTTTTAATTCTGTAGCTTTGTAGTATAGTTTGAAAGTAGGTAGTGTGACACTTCCAGCTTTGTTCTTGTTTTGAGACAGGGTCTCATACTGTCACTCAGGCTGGAGTGCAGTGGCACAATCATGGCTGTCTTCAGCCTCCACCTCCTGGGCTCAAGTGATCCTCCCACCTCAGTCTCCGAAGTAGCTGGGACTACAGGTGTGCCCCACCACATCCAACTATTTCTGTATTTTTTGTAGAGATGGGGTCTCCCTGTGTTGCCCAGGCTGGTCTCAAACTCCTGGGCTCCAGTGATCTGCCTGCTTCAGCCTCCCAAAGTACTGGGATTACAGGCGTGAGCCATCACGCCCAGTCCAGCTTTCTTCTTTGTGTTCGTGACTGCCTTGGCTATTTGGGATTTTTTGTGATTGCGTGTGAATTTTAGGTTTGTTTTTTCTATTTATATGAAAAATAACATCGCAATTGTGATAGAGATTGCATTGAATCTGATAGATCACTTTAAGTAGTATGGACATTTTAACAACAGTAAGGCCGGGCACGGTGGCTCACACCTGTAGTCCCAGCATTTTGGGAGGCCAAGGCAGATGGATTGTGTGAGACCAGCTTGGGCAACATGGCAAAATCCCATCTCTACAAATAATTTTAAAATTAGCCAAGTGTGGTGATGCATGCTACTTTGGAGGCGGAGGTGGGAGAATCACCTGAGGTCAGGAGGTAGAGGTTACAGTAAGCCAAGATTGCACCACTACAGTCCAGCCTGGGTCACGGAGCAAGACCCTCTCTCATAAAATTAAATTAAATTAAAATTAAAATCTTCCAAACCATGAACATAAGATATATTTTCATTTATTTGTGTCTTCAATTTCTTTTCTCAGCGTTTTATAGTTTTCAGTGTACAGGTCTTTTACCTCCGTGCTTAAATATGTTTCTAAGTTGTTTTTTTTTTTTTTTTTTTTTTTGTAGCTATTGTAAATGGGATTGATCTCTTGGTTTATTTTTCAGCTAGTTGTTAGTTTACAGAAATGCTGCTGATTTTTGCATGTTGATTTTGTATCCTACAACTTTACTGTATTTGTTTGTTAGTTCTAATGGGTTTTTGGTGGAGTCTTTAGGGTTTTCTGTATATAAGATCATGACGGGCCAGGCTTGGTGGCTTATGCCTGTAATCCCAGCACTTTGGAAAGCTGAGGCAGGAGGATCACTGGAGCTCAGGAGTTTGAGACCACCCTGGATAACATAGTGAGACCCCATTTCTACCAAAAGAAATGAAAAAATTAGCCAGGTGTGGTGGCACATACCTGTAGTTTCAGCTACTTGGGAGGCTGAGGCAGGTGGATCACTTGAGCCCAGGAGTTGAGGCTACCGCAAGCCATGATTGTGTCACTGCACTCCTCCATCCTGGATGACAGAACAAGACTCTATCTTGCCAAAAAAAAGTTTTATGTTATCAGCTAACTGATATTTGTACTTCTTTCTTTTCTGTTGGTCTGTGTTTTAATTGCTCTAGTAAGGACTGTTAATACTACAATACTATGTTGAATAGAAGTGGGGAGAGTCTTGTTCTGGATTTTAGAAGAAAAACTTTCAATTTTTCACCATTGAGTATAATGTTAGCTGTGGCCTTCTCAAATATGGCCTTTATTGTGTTGAGGTACATTCCTTCTATACCTAATTGTGAGAGAATTTTTATCATGAAAGGATGCTGAATTTTGTCACATGCATTTTCTGCATCTAATACGATGATCATATGGTTTTTGTCTTTTTTTGGCGGTGGCGGGGGCAGTTTGAGACAGATTGCTATTAGTTTTTCATTAAATATTTGGTAAGATTCAGCAGTGAAGCCATCAGGTCCTGGGCTTTTCTTTGATGGGAGACTTATTACAGATTTAATCTCTTATTTTTGATCTGTTCAGAGTTTCTGTTTCTTCATGGTTCTATCTTCATAGGTTATATTGTCAATGAATTTTTCCATTTTTTCTGGGTTTTCCAATCGGTTGCCATATGATTATGCATAGTAGTCTCTTATCCTTTGTAGTTCTGTAGTATTCATTATAATGTCTCCTCTTTCATTTCTGATTTTTTTTTTTTTTTTTTTTTTTTTTTTTTTTGAGATGGAGTCTTGCTCATCACTCAGGCTGGAGTGCAGTGGTGCAATCTCGGCTCACTGCAAGCTCCGCCTCCTGGGTTCACACCATTCTCCTGTCTCAGCCTCCCAAGTAGCTGGGACTACAGGCGCCTGCCACCACGCCCAGCTAATTTTTTGTATTTTTAGCAGAGACGGGGTTTCACCGTGTTAGCCAGGATGGTCTCGATCTCCTGACCTCGTGATCCGCCCACCTCGGCCTCTCAAAGTGCTGGGAGTACAGGCGTGAGCCACCGCGCCCGGCCCATTTCTGATTTCTTGAGTCTTCTTTTTTTTGGAGACAGGGTCTCACTCTGTCACACAGATTGGAGTGCAGTAGTACAATCTCGGCTCACTGCAACCTCCACCTCCCAGGCTCAAGCAATCCTCTCACCTCAGCCTCCTGAGTAGCTGGGACCACAGGCATGTGCCACCATGCCTAGCTAATTGTTTGTATTTTTGGTAGAGACAAGGTTCACCATGTTGCCCAGGCTGGTCTCAAACTCCTGAGCACAAGTGATCCACCTGCCTCAGCCTCCCAAAGTGCTGGGATTACAGGCGTGAGCCACTGCACCTGGCCTGTATTCACATTTTTATACAACTTGTCTTTAGAATTTTTTTTTCTTAAGAGATGGGATCTCACTATATTTCCCAGGCTAGTCTTGAACTCCTGGGCTCAAGCAGTCCTCGCGCCTTGGCCTCCCAAATTGCTGGGACTACAGGTGTAAGCCACCCTACCTGGCCTCTTTAGAACTTTTTTGTCTTTCAGAACTGAAACTCTATATACCACTGAAGAAAAACTCCTTGTTTCCCTTTTCCCCTATTCCTTGGCAACCTTTTTAATTTAAAACAGACTTACTGTTCCAGCCTGCAGCCCTGCTCTGGAATTTTACTTCCCTTTGGTGTAGATTGTTGAAGACAGGAAATTTGAATCATCTTTTAGTTCCTTTTTTCTAAAATAACATATCCAGCACTTTAGCCCTTCTTAATGTGGTCAAACCTGGGGTCAAGATAAGGGGCCTTCAGTTAATACATTAAGCACACCTGTATCTCTGCAGAAGGACAAGCATCAGAACTCTGACTCACTTTGAGACAGCCATTGGCCAGCCCATTGATACAGATGATGGACATGTTACTTTGTAGAAACAGCTCTTACCTGAAAGTCCTCATTTTCTGTTTGGTAGTCACTCCTTGCATTCTGACCACACACAAACATTGCTTATGAAATGCTAGATTGCCCCTTAAGCTGTGTCAGTATTCCTTTCTGCTACCTAGAGTTTGAAAGTTACTTCTGGATCTGAATGTGATTAGTCTGTTTAAATTGTCATTGTTTTAACTTTTCCATGCATTTCATGCTATCTTCTAAGCCATTTTTCTCAAAGGCAGTAGTCTAGAGAAGGTTAACAAAGGATGGTACACTGGTTTGTTTCTTAATAAACTTTATTTTTTAGAGCAGTTTTAGGTTCACAGAAAAATTGAACAAAAAGTATACAAATAAGTTTTATATGCTCCCCACACACAGAGCCTCCCCCACTATCGATCTGCTGCTCCACAGTGATACATTTGTTACAGTGAACCTACATTGACACATCATTATTAACCAAAGTCAGTAGTTCACATCTCATTTCACTCTTTTACGAGTTTTGACAAATGTATCTATCATTATTATATGCATTATCATTTCACTGCTCTAAAACTCCTCTGTGCTCTGCCTGTTCATCCCTTCCTTCCCCCACTCCCTGGCAACCACTGGTATTTTTATTGTCTCCATAATGTCAAATAGTTGGAATCATAACAGTATGTAGCCTTTTTAGATTGGGTTCTTTCACTTAGTAATATGCATTTAAGGTTCCTCCATATCTTCATGGCTTAATAGCTCATTTCTTTTTAGCACTGAAGAATATTTCATTTTCTGGCCTCCTGAATAGCTGGTACCACAGGCATATAGCACTGCCATGACTGGCTCATGTGTTTTTTTGTTTTGTTTTGTTTTGTTTTTTAAACTTTAATTTCAATATCTTTACTGAACTCTATATATGAGACCATGAGTTGTTTTGTTTTTTTTTTTTAAGTCCTGGTGTCAGGAATGATTGACAAGTTTTGGTGAATAAGAATCATGATTTGTTTCTCTGTTGCTTTGGGACTATATACCTCAGGACAACTCAGGGTAGAACAAGTATGTGCTCTATCACTGTGGTTCAGTTTCATAATAAACGAATGAAATGTAAAACAAGCAATGTCAAGCAAGAAGCCATAGCACTCTTGACATTTAGAGATAGTATATGATTCCTAAACCTATCCTGAAACTTCTGGTTTTGTGGTCTCCCTCTGGACGGTAGTACTGTTTTGAGAAAGGCTGTTCTGTCATGAAATTGCAGAAACTGACACTGGTGAGCCACCTAGACCTAAACTTGGGTCTAAATTGAGAATATTTAGTCCTAGAGTCTACAGTTCTTGAGGTTGTTTGGACCACTTAGTACCATTGATTTAATCAAAATTGACCTGTGACTAGCGCTTATTTTATAACTGTGTTTCCCTATCAATAAGGTTATTTTTAAAGACTGCTGTTGGCCGGGCGCAGTGGCTCACGCCTGTAATCCCAGCACTTTGAGAGGCTGAGGCGGGCAGATCACGAGGTCAGGAGATCAAGACCATCCTGGCTAACACGGTGAAACCCCATCTCTACTAAAAATACAAAAAATTAGCCAGGCGTGGTGGCGGGTGCTTGTAGTCCCAGCTACTTGGGAGGCTGAGATAGGAGAATGGCGTGAACCTGGGAGGCGGGGGTGGCAGTGAGCCGAGATCGCGCCACCGCACTCCAGCCTAGGCAACAGAGCAAGACTCTGTCTCAAAAAAGCAAAACTGCTGTTGTACTGATTTTTTTTTTTTTTTTTTTTTTTTTTTTGAGACGGAGTCTCGCTCTGTTGCCCGGGCTGGAGTGCAGTGGCCGGATCTCAGCTCAGTGCAAGCTCCGCTTCCCAGGTTTACGCCATTCTCCTGGCTCAGCCTCCTGAGTAGCTGGGACTACAGGCGCCCACCACCTCGCCCAGCTAGTTTTTTGTATTTTTTTTTTTTAGTAGAGACGGGGTTTCACCATGTTAGCCAGAATGGTCTCGATCTCCTGACCTCATGATCCGCCCGTCTCGGCCTCCCAAAGTGCTGGGATTACAGGCTTGAGCCACTGCGCCCGGCCTGTTGTACTGATTTTTAAAACTCCATTTATAATCATTGAAATTTATGTAGCCCCACTGTTACCCTAACACTATCTTTTCATTTTGCATGGCACTTATTCCCAAGGATATCATTTCCTAAGACGCTCTCGAACACTGTAAGAGGTTTTTCTATTACAGGAGACAGGCTTTTCTTTTCCTGATTAGGGAGTACTGACTTGCCAGTCACATAGGCTAGGCTCCTGACTCCCTTTACACTTAATCTTCTGATTTTCTAAGGACCTACAAATTGGCCAGGCAATTTGTAGGACACCACAAGGTGGCTCACGCCTGTAATCTCAGCACTTTGGGAGGCCGAGGCGGGTGGATCATGAGGTCAAGAGATTGAGACCATCCTGCCAACATGGTAAAACCCCATCTCTACTAAAAATACAAAAATTAGCTGGGCGTGGTGGCACGTGCCTGTAGTCCCAGCTACTCCGGAGGCTGAGGCAGGAGAATCACTTGAACTCGGGAGGCAGAGGTTGCAGTGAGTTAAGATCACGCCATTGCACTCCAGCCTGGTAGGCAGAGCAAGATTCCATCTCAAAAAAAAAAAAAAAAAGACCTAGGAGTCAGGAACTTTCCATCTGGGACAGTCTAGGGAGTACTTCCTATGCAAAAGTCAATAGTGTACTTGTCAAACACTAAAGAGTCATAAGTAGACATCTGAATTTTTTTGTTTTGATTTTTTTTGTTTGGTACAGAATCTCAATTTCTAGCTGTGTGTGATTATAATGTAAGAAAGACCTGTTCTTCTCATGAATAATAATTTAGAATCACCTTAATATCCAGGTGTGCCTTTTTCTGGCCAAAAAAGGGAAACTCCGGAGGGCTGAATTGCTGGGGTTTAGGGTGGGGAGGTTTAGGCATGAAATAACCCACATGTTAGTATCTACTGAGTCTTTGCTGTTCTCAGCACTTCTCATTCTGATCAATGATATCAAGATGGTTTCACTCTAGTTTCCAGTCCCTGGCACTACTCGTGGACATCTCACTGGCATGGACAGTTTGTGTGTGGTCCCTGAGGTGGGCAGGGACCAAGGTACCAGAGGCTGCAGCACAAGGTCTTAACCCTCTTCCTGGGCTACAGAGAAAAGCAAGATCACTTGGCACAAGGACCAAGAAGCCTTCCTGAGCTAGGAGCAGGAAAAAGGACTTCCTGAGCTGGGAGTGCCTCAGGACACAAGGACACAAGTGGCTGCCTACCCCACAGTTTTATTTGTTTCATTTTATTTATTATTATTATTATTTTTAGAGACAGGGTCTTGCCATCTTGCCCAGTATAGTCTCAAACTCCTGAGCTCAAGTGATGCTCTCTCCCAAAGTGTTGGGAGTACAGGTGTGAGCCACTGTGCCCAGCCCCCACATTGTTTTAAAGGACCCTAGGCCACGTGCTGTGCATGTTAGTATTTACTGAGTCTTTGCTGTTTTCTCCATTTTATTAAGATAGGGATGTGGAAGAAATGCTTTAGGAATAACCTTATGGGGTTTTTTTGTTTGTTTTTTTTTAATCTGTAAATTTTCCCAAGGGAACAAGAGTTACTTCATATTGAGCTAAATAGCAGTAAGCTTTCCAAAGACCTTCTTTTCTGTTGTGCTTTCATATACTGTCCTCTTTTTTTTTTAGGCCTTTGAACTGGCCACAGGTGACTATTTGTTTGAACCTCATTCAGGGGAAGAGTACACTCGAGATGAAGGTGAGAACCCTTAACCATGGATATGTGTGTGTGGCATTTACACTTTCCACATTTAGCTAACATCATTTGTTAGTACTGAAGAGCCTTAGTCTTGTTAGTGTGCAAAGCATATGTAAATCCCAGAAAAGTTAGAAATATAAAAGACATTTTATAGTAGGTTTTTAGATATTTTCTGAAAAATACTAAGCTCTGTCAGAGTCAAAGGCCACAGTTAACCTAAAACTTCTGTGTGCTGGACAATTTTTTTCTTCAACATTAGTTATCTTCCTTTCTGTATATATCAGTGGTTCATTCTTTACCCAGTTTGAGTTCACCTGTTCATCAACCTGTTGCTCAATTATGCCTCCAAATTTATTTAGAGGTCAGTAACTTTAATATACACACACTACTTAAATGCAGAGACTGTATCCTATTTCTATAAATTCTGCCAACATTTAGCATTCTTTTTTCCCTTTTCTGAATATAAAACTGTAATTTTTTCTTTTTTGGAATTCCATTTTAAAACAAAATAGAACGGATTTACATGTTGTGGTAGCCAGTGGGAAAAGCTTAAGCTGCCAGTTACTTTGTCTGAGAGACTGTGGAAGCAGGCAACTGTATGTGTCTGATTTTTCTATTATGATGGCATCCAGATAACTAAATGGGTTAATAATTTGAGTGAACAAACAAAATGGTTTTTGTTGTTGTTGTTGTTGTTGTTGTTGTTGTTGTTGTTGTTGTTTTGAGACAAAGTCTCACTCTGTCGCCAGGCTGGAGTGCAGTGGTTCAGGCGATTCTCGTGCCTCGGCCTCCCGAGTAGCTGGGACTACAGGCGTGCACCACCACACCCAGCTAATTTTTGTATTTTTAGTAGAGACGGGGTTTCACCGTGTTGGCCAGGATGGTCTCTGTCTCTTGACCTCGTGGTCCACCCCTTTCAGCCTCCCAAAGTGCTGGGATTACAGGCATGAGCCACCGCGCCCAGCCAAGAAAATGTTTTATACAGTTGAGGCAGCTTATGTTTTATTTGTAGGATGAATGAGGATTATTTTGAGAGATCACTACAGCATCTGCCCTCCCAATGTAGAGAACATGTTCTTTTTGCACTTTCCTTGAGTCTTTGGGAACACATATTTCATGCTCTGTGGAACCAGGAGTGCTCTTTGTTTCTCAAAATGTGGTCTTCTGGGATATTAATAGGTAATGTTAGTAGGACCTGCTAATATCCCTAATGAATACCATTTGGAAAATGCTATCTATCTAATTCCCATGAATGCCTATTTAAGTGAGTACATATTTTGTATGTATAAGCCCCATGTTAGAGGATACTATAATTACTACTTGATTTTACCCATTCTCTGCTTGCTATTTTTCTGGGTTATAGGTTTGGGGTTATAGGCTTACAGTGTTTGGGGTTATAGGCCTGGAAACTACCTACTATATTTGTTGGGAGGGTGATTAATTTTTTTTTACTTCCCTAGATTCTCCATAAATGTTAGTGTGTGGTACAGAACACGTATAGTGGCTAGAATTATATCGAGTAGTAGTATGCTACCAAACCTGAAAATTTTAATATATATGCAGAGTCCCAAATAAGGGGACAAGGAAAACCATCTTCCCTAGATATTTAAATTCTAATTTATTCCATCCTATACCAGTTAGTACTAATAGTCCTTAGGTCAAGCATCAACCCTACCTGTGCTGTTCTATTGCAGTTTGGCCTATAAGAGCAGGAACAAGCAAACCCTTACCCCTGACTAGTGTGTGCATAGTTTGTTACGAGTCATGGTAGGACAGGAGCCTGAGTACCATGTCCTCTACTCTGGCTTTCCACAACCCTAACTCATGGGATAATACTTAATAATTTTGTCTGTCAAGTATATCAATCATCATAAGCCAAAGATAGGTTGCAGGAATTAAATGTAAAGTAACAACTTCAAGGGAATTCCTTGGTATAGGAAAAATATTTAAAGAACCAATATTTTACTTGGAAGTTTACTTAAGTTTCTAAGAATTTTAAGAAGCTCTCTTAGAAACTATAGTCTAAGTTTTTCCTTGGTATTCTCATTTTGGTTATTGTTAATGGTAAAAACACATTTGCAGGTCCTGCCAAAAACCAGCAGAAAAATTCTTGGCATGCAGGTACTTGTTACCAAACCATAAATTCAGTCAAAACTGCTCAAAGGTTGTAGGGAAGTCATAAATGTGAAGTCTTTAAATGACACCTATTCCTTGACATGAGAAAGATATAACCTGAAACCTTCACAAATTCCCAGATAATATGAATGTCTCTAGCATGTTATTTCCCCTGTAAGATACATAACTGGAAGTTTAACCCTTAATGATTCTGTAACTACAGGATAAAAGTATTTTATAAAGCTTTTTTTACTGGCCAGGAGCCATCATTTAAAAAAAAAAAAACAAAAACTTTTATATTCTGCCTGGGTATTCACACCTGTAATCCCAGCACTTTGGGAGGCTGAGGTGGGTGGATCACTTGAGCCCAGGAGTTTGAGACCAGCCTGGGCAACATGGCAAAACCCCACCCATCTCTACAAAAAATACAGGCCAGGCACAGTGGCTCACACCTGTGCACCTGTAATCCCAGCTACTCAGGAGGCTAAGACACAAGAATCACTGGAACCCAGGAGGCGGAGGTTGCAGTGAGCCGAGATCATACCATTGCACTCCAGCCTGGGCGACAGAGCAAGACTCCATCTCAAAAAAAAAAAAAAAAAAAAAAAAGATTTTATATTCTTAATTTCTGTCACCTGCAGAGGGAAAAAAAAAAGACAGTAGATCTGCCTGAGGTGTGTGTACTGGTTGTTCCCAGACTCACCTCCTGGTTAAGAGGCTGCATGCCTCCCTGGTGGCGCTCATGATCCATATTCATACTGTGACGATTACAGATCATCAAGTAGCTATACTTTAAATGTTTGTGCTAATCTTTACTTTTAAAAAATGATTTTAGGAAAAAAAGCTTTAGACAAGACGTAAGATAATTGGTTTTCATTTGAGTTTTAGCTCATATTAGCCCTGAAGTTTCAAGGTAGGCCATTTGTGCTTTTTGAGGTTCTGTTTTCTCATCTTTAAAATGGGGTATCAGCCAGGTGGTGACTCAGGCCTGTGATCCCAACACTTCAGGAGGCCAAGGCAGGAGTATTGCTTGAGCCCAGGAGTTTGAGACCAGCTTGGCAATATGCCAAGACCTCATCTCTCCAAAAAATGTTTTAAGTCAGCAGGTGTGGTGGCACATGCCTGAAGTCCCAGCCACTGGGGAGGCTGAGACAGAACGATCACACATAATAGTTCCAGAATGTCTAACACATATTTGGACAGGTTTTTAAATCTTACCTAAAGAACCTACCTGAACCTAGATATATAGACAAAAGAGAAGTAAAGATGAAGATAAGCCTCCAAAATCCAGAATGGTACTTGCCCGACACTATCAGGTGACCAATCACCAGAAATAATTCTTGGCCTTCCCAGTCAGTCTTCCCTTCATTATCCTTGGTCTTATTTGTAGTTGCTTTTAAACAGCTAGTCCTTGAAAAAGCTAATCATAGAAAAACCTCTTTTACAGCTTGTCCTTGATCTGTTCTTCTTACCCTTCTATTTTAGACCACATTGTGCACATTATAGAGCTGATAGGCAGAATTCCAAGACGCTTTGCCCTCAGTGGGAAATATTCACAAGACTTCTTCAATCACAGAGGTAGTATTGTTACATGAGTTTTAATCTAGGACCCAGGGGATACTTCAGGAAGCAGAGCATTCACACCAAGATTGTTTTTAGTTATCACTGAATCCACAAAAATTTGACTTTGTGAATTCTCCATTAGATGGATAGTCTTCCTCTTCCCATTTAGGATAGCAAGCAAGCCTGATGTGCTTTACAAAGAGGTGTGCATGCTACTCTTTCTGCTATTTTCTAGAGCTGCGTTTGTTACTCTTGTTACGTATCTTTTTTTTCCCCCTTCTTGAAATGTTTGAAATATACAGATCACATTGCATTGATCATAGAACTTCTGGGGAAGGTGCCTCGCAAGCTCATTGTGGCAGGAAAATACTCCAAGGAATTTTTCACCAAAAAAGGTAAAGTAAATGTGTTCCCAGACATTAAGGAGGCAGAAGTGTTTTAAGAGGTAAGCACATATTCCCAATATCCTACAGAATGATGGGCCTACCCTGAATGCTAACCTGTGACTTAGCAAAGAGGTAAAAAAGTGGTCAAGAGCAGAGACTGAGCCAGGCGCGGTGGCTCATACCTGTAATCCCAGCACTTTGGGAGACCGAGGCAGGCAAATCACAATGTCAGGAGTTTGAGAACAGCCTAGCCAACATGGTGAAACCCCATCTCTACTAAAATACAAAAAATTAGCTGGGAATAGTGGCGGGCGCCTGTAATCCCAGCTACATAGGAGGCTAAGACAGGAGAATCGCTTGAACCCGGGAGGCAGAGGTTGCAGTGAGCCGAGATCGCACCATTGCACTGTAGCCTAGGCAACAAGAGCGAAACTCCATCTCAAAAAAAAAAAAAAAAAAAAAAAAAAAAAGCAGAGACTGGAGCCGGGCATGGTGGCTCACGCCTGTAATCCCAACACTTTGGGAATCCAAGGCAAGACGATCACTTGAGTCTAGGAGTTCGAGACCAACCTGGGAAACATAGGAAAACCCCGCCTCTACAAAAGTTTTTTAATTAACTGAGCATGGTGGTACACACCTATGGTCCCACCTACTCCGAAGGCTGGGGTGGGAGGATCACTTGAGCCTGGGAGGTCAAGGCTGCAGTGAGCCATGATTGCCACTGCACTGCAGCATGGGCAACCAGAGCAAGATCCTGTCTCGGGGTAAAAAAAGAGCAGAGACTGGAGCCAGATTGTCAAATCCTGGCTACTCCATTAGCCATGTGACCTTTGCCAGGATCTAACTGTGCCTCAGTTTGCTGATTTCTTAATGGAGATAATAATAATGTATACTTCTTACTAAGTTAGTTAATATGTATAGTGCCTGCATGCAGTTAGTTGATTACTTCTATAGCACTTCTGAAAAATGGACAAATTTTTTGCTGGCGTTTGGTCTAAGAACTGCCTCTACCAAAGGGCAGGTCATTTAAGCTTCTTACATAAGGGCAGGGACTACATCTCACTCATCTTTGTATCCAGTGACATCTATAACACAGTCACTCGAAGTACATTAGTCATACAAACGAACTTTACACTTTTTAGTTTTATGTATTTGTTGTTATTAACAAAAAAAAAAAATTTCAATTTTTGACTTGATAATGTATTTCTTAAGCATTTCAAAAAAAAAAACCTGAAATGTGAAAACCTGACCTAGAAGCATCTAGGAAACGGCCTGGTTTTTTTACCCCCATTGTGCCATGTTTCCCTTTTTCCTCACAGCTTCTACAGAAGTGCTGAGCAAAATGACTTTTCTTAATCCTTGACAGAAGCCATCCTCAGAAACATTACCCTTTCTTAAACCTCTTTTAGGTGGGAAAATTTTTAAATGTTTCATAAGAGTTCCTCCTTATGTACAGTCAGATTAAGGCATGTGTGTTTACGAGGTACGTAATCAAATAGGCACTCACTGCTCACAAAAGAGACTTAAAATTTTTATTTTTTAAAAAATATTACTGTTATTATTATTGAGACAGGGTGTCACTCTGTCACCCAGGCTGGAGTACAGTGGTGCAATCTTGGCTCACTGCAACCTCTACCTCCCAGGTTCAAATGATCCTCCTGCCTCAGCCTCCCAAGTAGCTAGGACCACAGGCACGTGCCACCATACACAGCTAATTTTTTTGTATTTTTGGTAGAGGCAGGGTTTCACTATGTTGCCCAACTGGTCTTGAACTCCTGAGCTCAAGTGATCCACCAACTCAGCCTCCCAAAGTGCTGGAATTACAGGCGTGAGCCACTGTGCCTGGCCTACTTAAAATTTTAAAGCAGCATTTGCCTTAGCTACTATCTTTTTAAAATTTTTCACTTCAAAGAAGCAATTAGGTGGATACTCCAGTATAGTATAGAGCAGCGGTCCCCAATCTTTTTGGCACCAGGGACTGGTTTTGTGGAAGACAAGTTTTCCATGGACAGTGGGGGGTGGGGGGTAGGGGGGTGTTTTGGAGATAAAACTGTGTCACCTCAGATTGTCAGGCATTAGGTTCTTTTATGGTGCATGCAACCTAGATCCCTACTGCAGTTAACAGTAGGATTCACACTCCTATGAGAATCTGATGCAGCCACTGATCTGACAGGAGGCAGAGCTTAGGCAGTAACGCTCGCTGGCCCACCACTGACCTGCTGCTGTGCAGACCTGACAGACCACAGACTGGTACCGCAGAGGGTATTGGTATAGAATTGGGGACCCCTGGTATAGAATAGATGAAGCTGTTGTATCTGAAAGCTGTGTAGGATTTGGGGTTTTTTTGTTGCTTTTATCCATGCTTGACATGTTTTAATTTTAAATTACTGCCTCACTGTGAAGCAACATATACTAAACTATTGAGCACATACACAAAAAAGAGTATAAGCAAATTGTTCTTGGTATGTGGTGCTAGAGTGCCTCTGCACACCATATGAGACCATGTTGAAGACAGGCATTTCATGTTTATTTTAGTAGTAAATACCTATCCTGATTGTCATACCCAGTTTGACTGGGACCCAAAAAGTCCTAGAATAGGGGAAAAAATAAATTACCTTAAATTTTTAGAGCCTTATGAAAAATAGAGGCACTTCTTTCTGAGGCATATGCCAGAAAAAAAATGCTTTGTGAATGCAGGATTAGATTCTGATTGCAAAATCTGATTCCTCATAGACTACGTGGATTAGTTCCACAAGAGGACCTTGTCATTTGTCTGTGTTGATCAGTGACTTGTTCTATACTGTCTTCACTGCAGGTGACCTTAAACATATCACGAAGCTGAAACCTTGGGGCCTTTTTGAGGTTCTAGTGGAGAAGTATGAGTGGTCTCAGGAAGAGGCAGCTGGCTTCACAGATTTCTTACTGCCCATGTTGGAGCTGATCCCCGAGAAGAGAGCCACTGCCGCTGAGTGTCTTCGGCACCCTTGGCTTAACTCCTAAGCCCCTGCCCACCACCACAGCAGAGATCACACACTGACCCTCCGCCCTTCCCCTCCAAGCATTTTCCTCTTCCCTTTTCAGGGTGAAGCTCTTCCTTCAAGAGTTTCTAGATCTTGTTTTTTTTTAATCCAACATGTTCATTTGGGTTTGCTTACTTGACCCTGTGGAGATCCCCACAGCCATTGGGCATCCTAGGTGAATTTGGCCTTGGTTGGGCTCTGCCAAAGACTGATGGACTAAAATGTGAAACAGCCTCTTGTCCTGTACCTTTCCTTCCCATTAGGACATCCTTTAAATTATAAGCATCCTTTTTGAAAGAGCTATGAAGGTGTATGAGCCCATCCTTTTATTCATTGACTCTAAGAGTCAAAATTTTCTAGTGCATATCCTATTGCCAGCATAAGGATGGGGAGGGGAAAGGGTGTTAATTCTATGTACAGCAGAGACATTAAACTTGCTGTGTCCAGGCTGCATCATCTTCCTGGACTGTTTCTGTTGTTCTCTATGTTCACATTTTTTCCTGCAACTTTTAAGCTACTGTCTTTTAATTAGCTGTATGAACACCAAATTTGGGTACCATTTTATCACTGTTCAAAGCACTGTCGAATTCCTTTCATCCTTTAATAGTTAAGATCTTTGAATCTTCAGTCTGATTTTTAATGTAAGCAAAAACAGAACCATTGAATAGTAATTTCTTGAGAACCTCAGGTGTTCTATAAACAGTCCTTTCCTATATGTCTTCTGTTACCCTAAGACCAGAGTTATTTTGGTTGGCTGTTTTGTTTTGTTTTGTGTTTTTGTATCCTTGGCTGGCACTTTACTCATTGCACTTGAGTTTATTGCCCCATAACTAAAGGATCAGGATGACGGTAGAACAGAGATCTGGGTTTCAGAGCTTTCCCACTTAAGATAAGTAGATCTTGAGATTCTGATTCTTTTCCAGACAGTCCCCTGCTTTCATGTACAGCTTTTTCTTTACCTTGCCCAAAACTCTGGCCTTGAAGCAGTTTTCCTCTATGGCTTTGCCTTTCTCATTTTCTCAGAGGCTCGAGTCTTTAATATAACCCCAAATGAAAGAACCAAGGGGAGGGGTGGGATGGCACTTTTTTTTGTTGGTCTTGTTTTGTTTTTTGGTTGGTTGGTTGGTTGTTTTTTAAGATTAGCCATTCTCTGCTGCTATTTCCCTACATAATGTCAGTTTTTAACCATAATTTTGACATGATTGAGATGTACTTGAGGCTTTTTTGTTTTAATTGAGAAAAGACTGCCATTTTTTTTTAGGATGAGCCTCTCGTAGACTTGACCTAGATATTACATATTCCTCCAGTAATATTGAAGAGCAAAAGAGGGGCAGGACTGGGGTCACAGCCGCTTCTTCATCATGGACCAAGTGGGCCTTGGGGATTACAGCATTCTCGAAGTGGCTATAGGACTCGAATTTACAGAAAGCCACAGAGGTGCAACTTGAGGCTCTACTGCTAGCAAGCCACCAGTGAGGCTGTTGGGTAACCACCTTTCTATACGGGAGATTGGAATCTACTTTGTCATTTATCCACCAACAGTGACAAAGGAAAAGTGGTGCCGTTATGCAATCCATTTAATTCATAAACATATTACTCTGAGTAACTGGCCAGCCATTCATCGGATCCTTCATTGGGTACTCCTGAAATCAGACATGTTCCTGTAGAAAGAAATTTAAGTTAGGCTTTCTATGCACCTATCAAGAATCAAGAGAATAGATTGTATCAAACAACGGCAGGGAAATCCTTCAGCAATTCTAATCCACTTTGGGTTTTCAGCTGTTTTTACATCTAAAGCAATAGACTAGAACTGAATTATCTTCTACACTGTAAAATCACGATTGTGGAATTACAGGAATTCTGGTGATATTAAGGTGACATAAAACACGCAAAAGGCCCTATTTTAACAGTTGGTGTGACGGTAAATTTTAATAGAGAGAACCTGTAACTTCATTTTGGAAGTGCTCCTCCACCAAATAAGGGCTTTCCCCGCTATTGTTTAAGGAGCCAGATGGATTGAAAGATGTGGAAATAGGCAGCTGTAGAACTTGATCTTCGAAGTACCCCATGTACCTTTATTGAGCTTAATTATAATACTGTCAAATTGCCACGATCTCACTAAAGGATTTCTATTTGCTGTCAGTTAAAAATAAAGCCCTAAATACATTTTTATTCTTTCTACTGAGTGCATTGTCTGTTTTCTTTGTAAATGCCGTACAATAAACAAATTATTTAATAACCAACATGTTTCCAAAAATCTGTATTCATTTGTTGTCAAAATTGCTCTGCCCTGAGTAGTTGGAGGAAAATATCGGTTGAGTATGCTTTTTTAATTTAAATATGGAATGAAACAGTACAGATTGCACACTTGCCATTTTGTGGGGTTCATAGTTTTGCTTCTGCTTTAAATTGGGAGTGGGATAGAATTAACAGCCAAATTAACATTTGTGGAATACTATTTTTCAGCCTTTTTTTTTTTTTAATTTTTTCCCTACGTCCAATAGATAGCACTTTCTTTCAGAAGATTTGTCAGGAGGTTGTTGTTTTTCTCAAATTATAAATGCACAGTATGTGCAAAATCCAGAAGACTTAGAAATATAAGCTCTTACTAAGGCAATGGCATGATGTGTTACACAGGCTTTCATACACTTGTCTCTTCATTTCTTGGATAGATTCTTGAACTGTCTGAGTCAGAGAACACATTTTTGAGGATTTTAATAAATATTGCTACCGGGCATGGTGGCTCACGCCTGTAATCTCAGCACTTTGGGAGGCCGAGGCGGGTGGATCACAAGATCAAGAGATCGAGACTGTCCTGGCCAACATGGTGAAACCCGTCTCTACAAAAAATACAAAAATTAACCGGGTGTGGTGGCGGGCACCTGTAGTCCCAGCTACTCAGGAGGCTGAGGCAGGAGAACCACTTGAACCTGGCAGGCAGAGGGTGCAGTGAGCCAAGATCATGCCACTGCATTCCAGCCTGGGCAACAGAGCAAGACTGTCTCAAGTAAATAAATATTGCCTAACTTGACAACTAGCAGAATGGTTGGACCGTTTTTCTGTATACACCAGTGTATGAACAGGCCTCTTACGAATCACTAGTTTGTGCCCTGCCCCTTCCCCACAGGAATATCATAATTTGCATGTTGGATTGCTAGTGAGGTCATAAACTTTCCATAGGTATTTGCATTTTTTGATTTTTTGTGTAAATTGTCCAGCTTTCTGTTGGAGTGCTTCCGTATTGGATGACCTGGTCAGGACTTAATTTAGATCTAGTTATACTAGAGAGAATTTATTTTTTGCTTCATACACTTGTCTAGTTTTTAATTTTCATTTTTAATTTTGGTAGTTTTTAGTGTTATTTGTCTTTTCCCACCTACACCTGAACTACATAAATTGTTCTAGTTAATTTGTTTTAATTGTGCAATACTTAGAACACAGTGTTTTCGTAGTGTTAAAATGTAACCTATTGGGATCTGTTAAACCAGTTTGTTCACCAGACTGACCAACCTAGGCAGGCCCTCCTACACCTTGTGTTAAATATATGGACCTAGAATTCCCAGTTTGGGAAACCTTAGTGCTGTTTTAGGAGAGTTTGTAGCTATCTCAAAAGAGCCAACAAACAGGTGGGTTTACAACCCCCTTTAATTCTGAATTTGCTCTGCGTGTCCACAGGGAAACTGCTGCAGAGCAGTCCGAGCTTGTAAGTGGACTTCGTTACTGCCCATTCTTTTCTTTTGAAACCTGTACTCTTACCAGTTTAGCCTTATAAGGACACTGCTTTGCCTTAGATTATTATATCACAGAAAATTGGTGATTTGCTGATAATAGAATCTGAACTTATATTTGCTTTAAAATAAGGCCTTATGGCCGGGTGCAGTGGCTCACACCTGCAATCCCCACACTTTGGGAGGCCAAAGCAGGAGGAACACTTGAACCTAAGTGTTCAAGATCAATCTGGGCAACATAGTGGGACCCTGTATCTATAAAAAAATTCAAAATTAGCCAGATGTGTTGGCTGGCACCTGTAGTCCTAACTACTCAGGCTGAGGCAGGAGGATTGCTTGAGCCCAGGATTTCAAGGTTGCAGTGTGCTGCGATCACGCCACTGCATTCCAGCCTGGGCAACAGCATGAGACTTCATCTCTACAAAAAAAAAAAAAAAAAAAAAAAAAGTAAGACCTTCAGGCACCAGAGAAGTTTGAATAGTCAGTGCAATTTGGGAGTTAGCAAAGCATTGGTAGCATAAAGCTCTTAAAAAATCTTCAGAATATTAATACAGAAAAGTGACTAAACCTGAGGCCAACTGAGAAGGAAGTTTGTTTTTGTGTTGCTAAAGTTGGAGGTTTGGGAAGGTAGATGCCAATAAAATAAAAGTTGGAGTTTAAAAACTATATGTGTAGGCCAGGTGCAGTGGCTCACGCCTATAATCCCAGCACTTCGGGAGGCCAAGGCGGGCAAATCACCTGAGGTCAGCAGTTCGAGACCAGCCTCACCAACATGGAGAAGTTTCTACTAAAAAAAAAATGCAAAAAATTAGCTGGACTTGGTGGTGCATGCCTGTAATCCCAGCTACCCAGGAGGCTGAGGCAGGAGAATCACTTGACCCCAGGAGGCAGAGGTTGTGGTGACCCAAGATGGCGCCATTGCACTCCAGCCTGGGCAACAAGAGCAAAACTTCATCTCAAAAAAATAAAAACTACATGTGTAATATGCATTTATCTTTAAGTCCTTGCAAAAATATTAATCTACACCAAGTTCTTATGATACAAGAGAAATATCCCAGTTTAAAGGCCAGGACACTTGAGATAATGTTAAGTGTTTAGAAATTTAGGACCGGGCGTGGTGTCTCACACCTGTAATCCCAGCACTTTGGGAGGCCAAGGCCGGTGGATCATTTGAGGTCAGGAGTTGGAGACCAGCCTGGCCAACATGTTGAAACCCCATCTCTACCAAAAATTTAAAAATTAGCCAGGCATGGTGCTGCACACCTGTAATCCCAGTTACTCAAGAGGCTGAGACAGGAGAATTGCTTGAACCTGGGAGGCGGAGGTTGCAGTGAGTGGAGATTACACCACTGCACTCCAGCCTGGGTGACAGAGCAAGACTCTGACCCCAAAAAAAAATTGCAACCAGGGAATTAAGCAAGTTTACTTCAGTACGTAGTTGTGTTTACAGGCTGCACCATTTCTTGTAAAGGGAGGAGAATTTCTAGTACGTATGATGTTCAATTTGATTTTATATCCTTCCAAGTTCACTTTTTTAAATAATAATACCTGCCTGTTGTCCTTAATTTAGATCTAGTTTTTGCCCATTTTAATACAATAACAAGCGTTGCCCTCCAAATGACAGAATGAGACTGTTTATTGAAGTGCATCAGCTGCCTGCCATTTGAGCTGTTCTTAATAGTTGTGCCACTAAGACGTGATTGTTTGCATTGGTTGCTTTGGATTCACTAGGTATAGAGGAGAGAGTGGTTGATGTTGGAAATAAATTCAGTAGACCTTAATTACAAATCCTTTGAAGATAGATGACAAAAGTGAGGTGGGTTTTCAGGGTTGGAGTCCTTAACCATTCATCTTCATCAACTTAATTTACAACAAAACCAACATGTATCCATCAGCATATGAGGATACCAGAATCTAATTTCTGTCCTGATAACGCATTCTGATGGCCAGGTGTGGTGGCTCAGGCCTGCAATCCTGGCACTATGGGAGACTGAGGCAGATGGATTGCTTGAGCTCAGGAGTTCAAGGCTAGCCTGGGCAACATGGCAAAACCCCTATCTACAAAACAGACAAACATTAGCCCGGTGTGGTGGTGCATACCTAGTCCCAGCTACTTGGGAGGCTGCGGCGGGAGGATGGCCTGAGCCTGGGAAGTCGAGGCTGCAGTGAGCTGTAATCACACCACTATACTCCAGCCTGGGCAACAGAGCAAGCAAAACCCTGTCTTCAAAAAACAAAAACAAAACAAAAAATTCTGATAAATGCCCATTTCCTTAGAAAATTTAATTGTGAAAACCTTTTAAAAGGCCCCTGTGATTCCCACCTGTTGGTATTCATATAATCTATTTGCCTTCAGTGTGGGCTGAACTTTCTTCTGTTAGAAGAGGGCAGAAGCAATGGGATATCACTTCTGAGACAGTTACAAATGGTCTGGCTTCTGCCTGTGCACACTACTTTCCTCTCCTTTCAAAACCTTGTTCTAGGAAACAAGCTGCCGTATGAGTAACCCTAAGCAGAGGCTACCCACCAGCAAAGAACTGAGATCCTCCGTCCCAACAAACTGAAAAACAATCCTGCCAACCACCACTGAGCTTGGAAGTGGATCCAACACAATTGCAGCTTGTGAGAAACCTTGAGGCAAAAACACTTAGCTAAACCTTGTCAGGATTCCTAATCCACAGAAACTGAGATATGTATGTTGTTTTAAGCCATTGCATTCTGGAGTAATTTGTTAAGCATCTGTAGGTAACAGGATCATCAGGTCATGAACACTGAGGATATTCTTCAGGTTCACATTTCACCTATAAATGACTGGCCCTTCCTATTTCGACCATATCTACTCAGGGCTGTCAGTGAAGCTTGAGCACCATAACTGACTCTACAGAATAGCCCAAAGCAGAGAGAGGCAAGCCAGAAGTGAGAAAAGAATAAGGTTGGCCGGGCGCGGTGGCTTACACCTGTAATCCCAGCACTTTGGGAGGCCGAGGCGGGTGGTTCACGAAGTCAGGAGTTCAAGATCAGCCTGGCCAAGATGGTGAAACCCCGTCTCTACTAAAAATATAAAAAAATTAGGCCGGGCGCGGTGGCTCAAGCCTGTAATCCCAGCACTTTGGGAGGCCGAGACGGGCGGATCACGAGGTCAGGAGATCGAGACCATCCTGACTAACACGGTGAAACCCCGTCTCTACTAAAAATACAAAAACTAGCCGGGCGAGGTGGCGGGCGCCTGTAGTCCCAGCTACTCGGGAGGCTGAGGCAGGAGAATGGCGTAAACCCGGGAGGCGGAGCTTGCAGTGAGCTGAGATCCAGCCACTGCACTCCAGTCCCGGCGACAGAGCAAGACTCCGCCTCAAAAAAAAAAAAAAAAAAAAAAAAATATATATATATATATATATATAAATTAAATTAGCCAGGCGTGGTGGAACGCGCCTGTAATCCCAGCAACTCCGGAGGCTGAGGTAGAGAATTGCTTAAACCTGGAGGGGCGGAGGTTGCAGTGAGCCGAGATCGCACCGCTGCACTCCAGCCTGGGTGAAAGAGCGCGACTCCGTCTCAAAAAAAATAAAGAATAAGGTTGACTTGATAAGAGGACTGCTGACATTATTGATTTTTCTTTGTTTTTTTTTGTTTGTTTGTTTGTTTTATTTTTTGAGACGGAGTCTCGCTCCGTCGCCCAGGTTGGAGTGCAGTGGCACAATCTTGGCTCACTGCAACCTCTGCCTCCCAGGTTCAAGCAATTGTCCTGCCTCAGCCTCCAGAGTAGCTGCAATTACAGGCACCCACCACCATGCCCAGCTAATTTTCGTATATTTAGTAGAGACAGGGTTTTACCATGTTGGCCAGGCTGGTCTCAAACTCCTGACCTCAGGTGATCCGCCTGCCCTGGCCTCCCAAAATAACTTTTATTTTATATGCTTTCAAAGATTAATGAGATTTGAGATGGCTTTAAGAATTTTTTTTTTTTTTTTTTTTTTTTTTTCTGAGACGGAGTCTCGCTCTGTCGCCCGGGCTGGAGTGCAGTGGCAGGATCTCAGCTCACTGTAAGCTCCGCCTCCCGGGTTTACGCCATTCTCCTGCCTCAGCCTCCCGAGTAGCTGGGACTACAGGTGCCCACCACCTCGCCCGGCTAGTTTTTTGTATTTTTTAGTAGAGAGGGGGGGTTTCACCGTGTTGGCCAGGATGGTCTCGATCTCCTGACCTCATGATCCGCCCGTCTCGGCCTCCCAAAGTGCTGGGATTACAGGCTTGAGCCACCGTGCCCGGCCGGCTTTAAGAATTTAAAGATAAAGCCCTTGAAAAGAGCTGATAAAACATTAGCTACATGTATGAACCAAAATCATTGCTGTTAGTAGACTGAATTCTGAGTTTCTTTGAAGATAAAGCACAAGATGAAATACTGAGTCATTTGACTCATAAAAAGATTTGCAGGTCCCTCCCCAGCACTGGTCATTAGTAAACATCAACTCCTACTTTGGTGAAACTCACTGTTCTGGCAGGAGCAAGGTGTGGGTTATAGGCAGATGCACCTTAAGTCCTCTAGCAGCTTCTGCGGACCACTAAAGTTGCCATTTCAGTGAAATATTTTGAGAACAGACTTTTTCTTTTTTGAGACACGGTCTTGCTCTGTTGCCCAGGCTGGAGTGCAGTGGCACAATCATGGCTCACTGCAGCCTCAACCTCCCAGGCTCAAGTGATCCTCCCACCTCAGCCTCCCAAGTAGCTGGGATTACAGGCGTGCGCCACCAGGCCCAGCTAATTTTTGAAATTTTTGTAGAGATGGGTTTTTGCCATGTTGCAGATGCTAGTCTTGAGCTCCTGGTCTCAAGTGATCCTCCCACCTCAGCCTCCCAAAGTGCTGGGATTACAGGCGTGAGCCACTACGCCTGGCCAAGGATAGACTTCTGGAAATTTTTTTGTACCTCTTCAAAAAGTAAATTATGATATAAACGAACAAATAGAAAAGTCACTAAACTACAGAATTTGTCAAATTTTGTCATTCATCAAGCTTGCATAAAGTAGATACCCTACTGTGAATTAATTTTTTTGTTTTCTTTTTTTTTTTGACACGGAGTTTCACTCTTGCTGCCCAGGCTGGAGTGCAATGGCACGATCTCGGCTCACGGAAACCTCCGCCTCCTGGGTTCAAGCCATTCTTCTGCCTCAGCCTCCCGAGTAGCTGGGATTACAGGCATGTGCCACCACACCCAGCTAATTTTGTATTTTTAGTAGAGATGGGGTTTCACCATTTTTGTCAGGCTGGTCACAACTCCCAGCCTCAGGTGATCCACCCACCTTGGCTTCCCAAAGTGCTGGGATTACACGCGTGAGCCACCGTGCCTGGCCGACTGTGAATTAATTTTATCAATAAAAGAAAATATGAATGTCCAGGTTTGGCAACATGGTGATACCCTGTGTCTACAAAAACTAAAGATTAGGCAGATGCGGTGGTACACACCTGTGGTCCTGGCTACTTGGGAAGCTAAGGCAGGAGGATTGCTTGAGCTCAGGAGACTGAGGCTTCAGTGAGCCGTGTTCACTCCACTGCACTCAAAACATACATAAAGGCCAGGCATGGTGGCTCATGCCTGTAATCCCAGCACTTTGGGAGGCCGAGGATTTTATACACACACACACACACACACACACACACACAAATTTGGTTGGGTGTGGTGACCTCAAGATCACTTGAGGTCAGGAGTTGGAGATCAGCCTGGCCAACATGGTGACACCCCGTCTCTACTAAAAATACAAAATTAGGCTGGGTGTGGTGGCTTATGCCTGTAATTCCAGCACTTTGGGAGGCCAAGGTGGGCAGATCACGAGGTCAGGAGACTGAGACCATCCTGGCTAACACGGTGAAACCCCATCTCTACTAAAAATACAAAAAATTAGCCAAGTGTAGTGGTGGGCGCCTGTAGTCCCAGCTACTCAGGAGGCTGAGGCAGGAGAATGGTGTGAACCTGGGAAGCGGAGCTTGCAGTGAGCCGAGATCGCACCACCGCACTCCAGCCTGGGTGGCAGAGCAACACTCCATCTCAAAAAAAAAAAAAAAAAATTAGCCGGGCATGGTAGCACACACCTGTAATCCCAGCTACTCGGGAGGCTGAGACAGGAGAATTGCTTGAACCTGGGAAGCAGAGGTTGCAGTGAGCCGAGATCGTGCCATTGCACTCCAGCCTGAGCGAGAAAGTGAGACTTTGTCTCAATACTTGGGAGGCTGAGGCAGGAGAATTGCTTGAACCTGGGAGTCGGAGGTTGCAGTGAGCCTGAGATCGTGCCATTGCACTCCAGCCTGGGCAACAAGAGTGAGACTTCATCTCAAAAAAAATAAAAATAAATTATATATATACATATACACAAATGTGATCATTCTCATAAACTAGCTGCCATGGACCAAGTGACAAGATCAAATCCCATTATGGAAGTTCCCACCACCAATTACTGTGACAACACTGGGATACTCATTCCTAGTGACAGAGCAGGTTGTCACAGTGCATTGGCCAAACACACAACTGACAGCCAAAGACAGAAAAACTGTTTCTGTATCACTGATCAGTTGATCAAGCAACAAGATTCATCTGTTCAGCTCTTTACCCACACTTCACCTATGAGAGAACAGCACACCCAGGTAGTTTCTTTACTAACTAAATGGACAAGGACCAGAAAAAACACCTTTTCCTCAGAATCATTCACTGCAGACAATCAACAAAACCCTGTTTTTATGCACTACCCCCAGGAAGGGGACAGCCTGGAGAACCCATTTTTGTCTTGGTTTTTGCTACAATGAACTATTACCTAAATTGAATTCCCCTTTGGAGGCCAACTGAAGATTCACCATTTAGTAGCTGGTCCTCCGTATCTGTGGGTTCCGCTCAGCAGAGTCAACCACAGATGTAAAATATTCAGGAAGAAAAGCCAGTAAAGAATAATAATACAGGCCGGGCACGGTGGTTCACACCTGTAATCCCAGCACTTTGGGAGGCCGACACAGGCAGATCAGTTCCAGACCAGCCTGGCCAACATGGTGAAACCCCGTCTCTACTAAAAATACAAAAATTAGCCAGGCATGGTGGCACACGCCTGTAATCCCAGCTACTCAGGAGGCTGAGGCAAGAGAATTGCTTGAACCCAGGAGGCGGAGGTTGCAGTGAGCCGAGATCATGCCACTGCACTCCAGCCTGGGCAATAGGACGAGACTCTGTCTCAAAAAAAAAAAAAAAAAAAAAAAATTAGCCAGGTATGGTGGCACATGCCTGTATTCCCAGCTATTCAGGAGGCTGTGACAGCAGATTCACTTGAACTTGGGAGGCAGAGGTTGCAGTGAGCTGAGATGGCGCCTTTGCACCCCAGCCTCAGCAAGAGAGTGAGACTCTGTCTCATAAATAAATAAATGACAATACAACAACAAATACAAATTAAAAGCCACACAGTACAAGTATTTACATAGCATTTACATTGTATTAGGTACTATCAGTAATCTAGAGATGATTTAAAGTATACAGGAGGATGTGCATAGGTTATATGCAAATGCTACGCCATTTTTAGCTGAGGACTTGGGCATCCATGTATTTTGGCATCTGCAGGGGATCCTGGAACCAATCCCCCTATAGAAGACGATATGCCAAATCCAAAGTTTTTGGAAAAAAAAGCAATCTATTCCTATAACAAATTACTTGAACATAAGTAACACATTTCTGAAGCTGGTAGCCAGTTCTGGTTGAGTCAGTGTGGGCACCATAGGGAAATGTGATATTTGGTTCCTGGGAGGAAAAATGTCAAATTAGTCTCCAGAGATTTTAGATCCTATCACCCACTCTAAATAAAACTTCCTGGTGGATGTTAAAGGATTCAGGTTCTGATGGCCCCTCCATTCCTTACCCCCCTCTGAGCAGCAATAAGAAAACAAAATATGAGAAGGGAGAAGCAAAAGAGCCCCTACACCTCACCTTAAAATGACCCAGCACATGTCCAGCCACCTCTTCAGTAGCCCTCTTAGAGCTGGTTGGGCATTTGTGTGTGTGTGTGTGTGCGTGTGTGTGTGTGCTATCAGACACAGACCTGGAAGGGAAGGCCCCTAGAGATGGACCCATTTAGCCCTCTCGCTTTACAGAGGAGAGGCCTCAAGAAGGTGAAGCGATTTGCTGCTGTGCGGAACTAAGAGGACTTGGATCTCATCCCAGCAAGTGAGCACTCCCCGCACCGCTCAGCCTCTGAATATCTTTGAAGTGGGTAATTGCAGTTCTGCTTCCCTAGAAAGAGTACAGTAGGAGGTCTTGTCTCAAGAGACTGTCCAGTTTTAGTGTTATAATAAAAGGCTTAAGGCATCAGGCCTATAGCAGCCAGGAACAAGGAAACTTGGAAGAACAAGTTCTTATCTCTGAAGAATTTGATTCCCTAGTTTTCCATTGTCTGGGAAATAGATGACCAGTGGTATAAGAAAAGAACAAAAGATTGCAACAGTTTAAAATTAGACATTTTAAAAACCAATATAGGCTGGGTGAGGTGACTCATGCTTGTAATCCCAGCACTTTGGGAGGCCAAGCCGGGTAGATCACTTGAGGTCAGGAGTTCGAGGCCAGCCTGGCCAACATGGTGAAACCCTGTCTCTCTTAAAAATACAAAAAATTAGCCAGGCATGGTGGCACGTGCCTATAGTCACAGCTACTTGAGAGGCTGAGGCAGGCTGGGCGACAGAACAAGACCCTGTCTCAAAAAAAAAAAAAAAAATTGTGGCACACCAGTGCTGTGGAGTTTCTGGCTTTGAAAAACCTAAATTAAAAACATGGCAAAAACATAAAAAAAGGAGCCAGGCACAGTGGCTCACTCCTGTAATCCCAGCAATTTGGGAGGCTAAGGCGGACAGATCAACTGAGGTCGGGGGTTTGAGACCAGCCTGACCAACATGGAGAAACATCATCTCTACTAAAAATACAAAATTCGCCGGTGTGGTGGTGCACACCTGTAATCCCAGCTACTTGGGAGACTGAGGCAGGACAATTGCTTGAACCCGGGAGGCGGAGGTTGCCATGAGCCAAGATCATACCATTGCACTCCAGCCTGGACAACAAGAGTGAAATTCCGTGTCAAAAAAAAAAAAAAAAAAAAAAAAATCCACAAAACACACACACACATGCACGTGCGCACACACACACACCAAGATTATGCTCTAATGCTTTTTTATGCAAAGTGTGATTCCTGTTTGAGCAGCCCGTCACCCAAAAACTGGTTAGAAATGCAGGATCTATGGCCCCAGACCCACCCAACCAACTGAATCAGAATCTGCAATTTTTTTTTTTTTTTTTTGAGACGGAGTCTTGCTCTGTTGCCCAGGCTGGAGTCCAGTGATGGGATCTCAGCTCACCGCAACCACCACCTCCCAGGTTCAAGTGATTCTCCTCCCTCAGCCACCCGAGTAGCTGGGATTACAGGTGCACGCCACCACACCCAGCTAATTTTTGTATTTTTGGTAGAGACGGGGTTTCCCGATGTTGGCCAGGCTGGTCTCCAACTCCTGACCTCAGGTGATCCGCCTGCCTCAGTCTCCCAAAGTGCTGGGATTATAGGCGTGAGCCACTGCACCCAGCAGAATCTGCATTTTAACAAGATCCCCAGATGACTGTATGCACACTGAAGTTTGAGAATCATGCTCTAATAAGTGCGGGAGGTGGAGGTGACAATTTTGTGTATGATTATTTTTAAAATATATGTGGTCAAGAATTGGAAGGTACTTGGCAAAAATAAAAACAGCTTAAATGGAGGTAAACCCTCTTTCCCACACAAAGTGCCTGGCCAGCTGTAGGTCCTCAAGGCAGCTGTTAGGGAGGCAACACTGCTGTGAGGGTTTCTTTTTCTTTTTTTAAATGCATTCCTGAATGTTCTTGTTAAATCACATTTAACAAATGTTTGGAAACTCAAAAGATAAATGAACATGTTGCACTTCTTTTTAAACCAGACATTAAAACTGGTTAACTTACTGTTTTCCTTTTTGCCTCAGCTATCAGGAATCAGAGTTAAATTTAATGCTCAAGACAGTAATACTATTAGCCTAGCTTTTTTGAATATTTTTCTATGACTTTTATTTTCTATTTTATTAGGTTTTCTAGTATGTTTCTTACAAATCACTTAAAAATTCTTTTTGAAGGCTGGGCGCAGTGGCTCAAGCCTGTAATCCCAGCACTTTGGGAGGCCGAGACGGGCGGATCACGAGGTCAGGAGATCGAGACCATCCTGGCTAACATGGTGAAACCCCGTCTCTACTAAAAAATACAAAAAAAACTAGCTGGGCGAGGTGGCGGGCGCCTGTAGTCCCAGCTACTCGGGAGGCTGAGGCAGGAGAATGGCGTAAACCCGGGAGGCGGAGCTTGCAGTGAGCTGAGATCCAGCCACTGCACTCCAGCCTGGGCGACAAAGCGAGACTCCGTCTCAAAAAAAAAAAAAAAAAAAATTCTTTTTGAAAATAAGGGTCCAAATTACAATTATGACTTCTAAAAACAGCCTATTCTTGTGTGCCAGGCTCCACAAAACATAAATTTGTGAAACTAACTACCTGCCTGTTTTAAATTATTTCTTATTTCCCTGATCTTTTTTCACCTCTCAAGACACAAGTAAGGCCAGACGCGGTGGCTCATGCCTGTAATCCCAGCACTTTGGGAGGTGGAGGTGGACAGATCACCTGAGGTCAGGAGTTCGAGACCAGCCTGGCTAACATGGTGAAACCACGTTTCTACTAAAAGTACAAAAAATTAGCCAGGCATGGGGGCACGCACCTGTAATCCCAGCTACTCGGGAGGCTGAGGCAGGAGAATGGCTTGAACTGAGGAGGTGGAGGTTGCAGTGAGCCGAGATCACGCCATTGCACTCCAGCTTAGGCAACAAGAGCAAAACTCCATCTCAAAAAAAAAAAAAAAGACACAAGTAAAACTAAAGGTTTCCTGTTTGCTCCACAGTGAAGGTCTCAGAGGCCAAATAGCTCCTGCCCCAGTGGGGTGTTGTTTCTCTCTACCCAGGCAGCATCACAGCCTTACAGCCCAGTCCCTAGTGTCACGCTGCCTGAGGATTCAGTAAGGAAGCAGAGAACCCCAGACCTTCTAAGGACACGCAGACCACCCTCCCATAGAATTACTCACCGACCCTTCAGCTGCTTCACACCTCCTCTGTAATGAAGGAGAGAACAGTATATGTTACTACCAAGCCTCGTTTTCAGGATAATTTCCTGCACACTACTCCATCTCCAAACTCCATCAGATTCCTCTTACTCTCAAGAAAGCTTGCACTTTTTTCTTCATATCATTTATCAGCTTGTAACTGTATTGCATGATTTTCTCCCTTACCAGACCGTAAGCTCCAATTGAGATTGCCCTTAACCACAGTACTTCCAGTGCCTAAAGGCATTGTTCAGCAACTGGGGCACATTAGCTGTTATCAGTTGGGCAGATGGGTGATGTAGAAAACAAATATGGCCCGATGCAGTGGCTCACACCTGTAATCCCAGCACTTTGGGAGGCTGAGGAGGGTGGATCATTTGAGACCAGGAGTTCGAGACCAGCCTGGCCAACATGGTGATAACCCCATCTCTACTAAAAATACAAAAAATTAGCCAGGCATAGTGGCAAGTGCCTGTAATCCCAGCTACTTGGAAGGCTGAGGCAGGAGAATCGCTTGAACCCAAGAGGCGGAGGTTGCAGTGACCCCAGATCATGCCACTGCACCCCAGCCTGGGTGATGACAGAGCAAGACTTTATCTCAAAGGAAAAAAAAAAAAGGTGAAAATACTGGAAAGACAGAAAGGAGAGAGAACTATCAGACTTGCTACTGTGGCATCAAATAAATAAATAAATAAGGGAGAACTAATTTATTAATCGCTTGCAATGTGCAGGCATTGTTAGTGCTTTATATGTGCTATGGGATCCTCAGCACAATCCCTTTTTTTTTTAATTAATATAATTCACTAACAAGCTGGGTGCAGTGGCTCACGCCTATAATACCAACACTTTGGGAGGCCAAGGTGGGCACCAGGAGTTTGAGACCAGCCTGGGCAACATGGTGGAACCCCGTCTCTACAAAATTTTTTTTTTAGAAAAAGCCAAGTGTGGTGGTATGGGCCTATAGTCATAGCTATTCAGGAGGCTAAGATGGGAGGATCACTTGAGCCCAGGAGGTGAAGGCTGCAGTGAGCTGCAGTGAGCTGAGATCATGCCACTGCACTCCAGCCTGGGTGACAGGGCCAGAATCTGTCTCAGAAAAAAAAAAAAAATTATATATATATATATATATGTATTTCACCAACATAAAATTCACCCATTTAAGTTATACAATTCAGTGGTTTTTAGTATATTCACTAGATTGTGCAACTATCATCACTAATTCTAAAACATTTTCATCACCCCAAAAAGAACCCTGTGCCCATTAGCAGTCACTCTTGTTTCCCCTCTTTCCTAGCCACCTCCTAATCTGCTTTATGTCTCTATGGATTTGCCTATTTTGAATATTTTATAGAAATTGAATCACATGTATACAAATGGAAGCAAGTCTTTTGTGTCTGTTTCCTTTCATTTAACATGTTTTCAAGGTTCATCCACGTGGTGGCAATTCTTACTACTTCATCCCTTTTTATGGCTGGATAATATTTCATTGCATGGATATACACATTTTGTTTATCTGTTCACCAGGACATATGGGTTGTTTCCATTTTTTGGCTATTATGCTGCTATGAACATTTGTGTATAAGTTTTTGTGTGAACATTTGTTTTTAATTTTCTTGTGTATGTACCCAATAGTGGAATTACTGGGTCATATGGTAACTCTATGATTAACCATTTGAGGAACTGCCAGGCTGCTTTCTGCAGCAGTTGTAACATTTTAGATCTGCATTAGCAGTGAATGAGGGTTCTAATTTCTCCACTTGCTCACCAACACTTGTTATTATTCACCTTTTTTATTATAATCATCTTAGTGGGTGTGAAATTGTATCTCAATATGGATTTGATTGGCATTTTTCTAATGACTAATGATGTTGAGCATCCTTTGGTGTGCTAATTGGCCATCTGTATATCTTCTTTGGAGAAATGTCTATTCAAATCCCTTGCTCTCTTTTTTTTTTTTTTTTTTTTTTTAAGACAGAGTCTCACTCTGTCACCCAGGCTGGAGTGCAGTGGTGCAAACTCAGCTCACTGCAAGTTCTGCCTCCTGGATTCACACCATTCTCCTGTCTCAGCCTCCTGAGTAGCTGGGACTACAGGCGCCTGCCACACGCCTGGCTAATTTTTTGTGTTTTTAGTAGGGAGAGGGTTTCACCATGTTAGTCAGGATGGTCTCAATCTCCTGACCTCGTGATCTGCCCATCTTGGCCTCCCAAAATGCTGGGATTACAGGCATGAGCCACCGTGCCCGGCATCCCTTGCCCATTTTAAGCATTCGGTAGTCTGTCTTTTTATTATTGAGTTGTAGGAGTTCATGGCCAGGCGCGGTGGCTCAAGCCTGTAATCCCAGCACTTTGGGAGGCAGAGACGGGCGGATCACGAGGTCAGGAGATCGAGACCATCCTGGCTAACACAGTGAAACCCCGTCTCTACTAAAAATACAAAAACTAGCCGGGCGAGGTGGCGGGCGCCTGTAGTCCCAGCTACTCCGGAGGCTGAGGCAGGAGAATGGCGTAAACCCGGGAGGCGGAGCTTGCAGTGAGCTGAGATCTGGCCACTGCACTCCAGTCCGGGCGATAGAGCGAGACTCCCGCCTCAAAAAAAAAAAAAAAAAAAAAAAAAAAAAAAAAAAAAAAGGAGTTCTTAATATATTCTGGATTCTAGATCTTATCCAATTATAATTTGCAAATATTTTCTTCCATTCTGAGACGGAGTCTCGCTCTGTCGCCCAGGCTGGAGTGCAGTGGCCGGATCTCTCTCACTGCAAGCTCCGCCTCCCGGGTTTACGCCATTCTCCTGCCTCAGCCTCCGAGTAGCTGGGACTACAGGCGCCCGCCACCTCGCCCGGCTAGTTTTTTGTATTTTTTAGTAGAGACGGGGTTTCACCGTATTAGCCAGGATGGTCTCGATCTCCTGACCACGATCGTGATCCGCCCGTCTCGGCCTCCCAAAGTGCTGGGATTACAGGCTTGAGCCACCGCGCCCGGCCAATGATGTCTTTTTAAACAAAAAAAAAAAAAATTAAATTTTGATGAAAGCCAATTTATCTATTTTTTTCTTTGGTTTCTTGTTGTGCATTAGGTGTCATATCTAAGAAGCTATTGCCTAATCCAAGTTCACAAAGATTTACAACTATATTTTCTTTTTTTTTTTTTTTTTTTTTTTTTTTTTTTTTTTTTTTTTTTTTGAGACGGAGTCTTGCACTGTCACCCAGGCTGGAGTGCGGTGGCCGGATCTCAGCTCACTGCAAGCTCCGCCTCCCGGGTTCACGCCATTCTACTGCCTCAGCCTCCCGAGTAGCTGGGACTACAGGCGCCCGCCACCTCGCCCGGCTAGTTTTTTTTTTTTATTTTAGTAGAGACGGGGTTTCACCGTGTTAGCCAGGATGGTCTCGATCTCCTGACCTCGTGATCCGCCCGTCTCGGCCTCCCAAAGTGCTGGGATTACAGGCTTGAGCCACCGCGCCCGGCCTCAACTATATTTTCTTTAAAGATTTTTATAGTTTTGTATCTTGCATTTAGGTCTTTGAGTTAATTTTGTATATGGTGTGAGGTAGGGGTTCAATTTCATTCTTTCATATATAGATATCTAATTGTTCCAGCATCATTTGTTGGAAAGACTATTCTTTCCCCTATTAAATAGTCTTGACATCCTTGTTGAAAATCAATTGGCCATAAATGTTTGGGTTTCTTTCTTTCTTTTTTTTTTTTTTTGAGATGGAGTCTTGCTCTTTCGCCCAGGCTGGAGTGCAGTGGCACAATCTCAGCTCACTGCAAGCTCCACCTCCTGGGTTCACACCATTTTCCTGCCTCAGCCTCCCAAGTAGCTGGGATTACAGGTTTACACCACCACGCCTAGCTAATTTTTGTATTTTTAGTAGAGATGGGGTTGTGCCATGTTGGCCAGGCTGGTCTCCAACTCCTGACCTCAAGTGATCTGCCCACCTTGGCCCCCCGAAAATGCTGGGGTTACAGGCGTAGGCCTCTGCACCCAGCCCTACTATTTCATTTTTTTCTTCCCTTTATAGAATCCTCAAGAGATCCAGGCCCTAGGCATTTCCCTGGCCCAGGAACTATAGGAATCTACCCTACTGTGATGGGAAGAAATCTCCCTCTTCTCTCCTCCTTGGCCCAACTCTTTTTAGTAATTTGTTTTCTTTTTCTTTTTTTTTTTTTGAGACAGTCTCATTCTGTCATCCAGGCTGGAGTGCAGTGGCATGCTCTCAGCTCACTTCAACCTCTGCCTCCCAGGTTCAAGAGATTCTCCTGCCTCAGCCTCCCAAGTAGCTGGGACTACAGCTGCAAGCCACCACACCCAGCTATTTTTTGTATTTTTAGTAGAGATGGGGTTTCACCATGTTGGCCAGGATGGTCTTGATCTCTTGACCTCATGATCTGCCCACCTTGGCCTCCCAAAGTGCTGGGATTATAAGCATGAGCCACCGCATTTGGCCTGTTTACATCTTTAACCACATAACAGGTTGGTTATCCTTGTCCCACTCCCAAAGAAGGATGAAATGTTTCCTATCACTTCTTTATGGAGAAGTGGGCCCCAGTTTTGGCCAGAGAGGACCTGAGTTCTGGGCTCTTCTTTGCCACTGTCTTTCTGGGAACTTCTGAGTGACTCTCCCTTTTGGGCTTCAAGTTTCTCATGTGGGAAGAGTCCTTGGTTATAGTGGACAGAGGAGTTTGGCTGCTGCTTCTAGTCCAAGGGCTAATGTGAAGACAGCTATGGGGAAAAGAGACTGGAGAGATCCCTGAGATGTAACAGGTCCCCAGTGATGGCCACCTGCTGAGACCAGGCATTTGGGGATTCACAGGGGTGCAAGACAGTCCTTGCCCTTGACTCGGGGAAGAAATTAATGCTCTGAAAAAGTTAGCCTCTCAAAACGGGCAGGGGAAGAGACCAATAAGAAACAGAAGTGAAAAGCACCCTAGGAAGAAGGGAGGTAATGGGAAGCAGTCAGGGAGGGCTTCCTGGAGGGTCTGCTTGGGCTTCGAGGATCAGCTACAGCTAACTTTTATGACTGACAGGTAGGATTTTGATGGGAGGGAATTGAAACAGGATGAACATTACGAGAATCCCAAGGCTGCTGTTCCTCCAGGAATCTTGGGCTCCCACCAGCTGCACTCCAGGAGCTGTCACTTCTGCACCCTCTGTTGATCTGTTCTAAAGGTCCCTGCCTTCTTACTCCCTCCCCAGCAACTCATCCCCCTGTTGTTCCCCTCTCCACCGAGCAAGCTCCCAGGAATATTACTTTGAGACCCAGCCTCAGTGCCTCCTTCTAGGGGAGACCGCACTTAGCCCCCAAGGCTGGATTGCAGCTCTCACCCCTATAGCCTCTGAGAGTGTAGAGGGGTGAGGGGGACATTCCTTTATCACAGATCACCTTATCACCTGCTAGCTTGCAACCCTCCACTGGCTTTGATTTCAGGGAGGACATGGGCTGTGTCTGATTTTCCCCATCCCTTGGCCAGGGACCAAGCCTTAGAGAACTGGCTAAGACGAACCCCTACCCACATCCCAGGGTCTCCAGGCAGGGGACACCATTGTGGAGTTGAGGGATTACCAGTTCCATCTGCCTTGTAGTCGTCAGGGAGGAGCTTGTCCTGCCGATAGCCCAACACGAAGGCCAGGAAGGAGAGGATGAGGGCATCGCCAATGCTGAGGATGGCCAGCATGAAGGCCCAGCGGATGGTGCAGTGACCCAGTGTGTACTTGCCTGTCTGCTCCCCACACATGCGCCGTACCTCACTTGAGTCCCAACCGTCAGGGTAGACCAGGCAGCCAATCATTAGACCTGTGGCTGAGGGGGAAGGAGGGGTGCAGATGGCATCAGGCTGAGTGTGCCCAGTCCACTACCTCCCACTTTGCACTGCTGTTATATTGTCACCTCCCTTCTCCTTCTGTTAACAGCCTCAGGAGGCATGAGAGGTATCTTCTACCATCCTTGCAGAACACAGGTGAGAAAACTGAGGCTCTGAGAGTTAAAGCAACTGGCCCCTGAGACCCAGTGGTTGGGGCAGAGGCAGAGAGCTGAACTCCTCAGCCCAGGCAGGCTCTGCCACCGCACCAGGTGGTCCTCCCAGGTCCTCAGCCATTCTCCTCACCTTGAACTCAACAACGCACCACCTGCCCTGGCTTCAAAGCCCTCCAGTATCTGGTCCCAGCCCAAAGAACTCATCACTGCTGAGATGCACATTTCTTCATACTTACAACATCTGTGAAATAAGTGTAATAAGAAAGTGTCGGCCAAGCACGCTGGCTCATGCCTGTAATCCCAGCACTTTGGGAGGCTGAGGCGTGTGGATCACCCGAGGTCGGGAGTTTGAGACCAGCCTGACCAACATGGAGAAACCCCATCTCTACTAAAAATACAAAATTAGCCCGCCGTGGTGGCGCATGCCTGTAATCCCAGCTACTCAGGAGGCTGAGGCAGGAGAATTGCTTGAACCCGGGAGGTGGAGGTTGCAGTGAGCCGAGATAGCGCCATTGCACTCCAGCCTGGGCAACAAGAGCAAAACTCCGTCTCAAAAGAAAAAGAAAAAGAAAAAGAAAGTGTCTAGGCTGGGTGCAGTGGCTTACACCTGTAATCCCAGCGCTTTGGGAGGTCGAAGCGGGCAGATCACCTGAGGTTGGGAGTTTGAGACCAGCCTGACCAACATGGAGAAACCCCATCTCAACTAAAAATACAAAATTAGCTGGGTGTAGTAGCACATGCCTGTGATCCCAGCTACTGGGGAGGCTGAGGCAGAAGAATCACTTAAACCCTGGAGGCAGAGGTTGTGGTGAGCCGAGATCACGCCATTGCACTCCAACCTGGGCAACAAGAACAAAATTCCATCTCAAAAAAAAAAAAGAAAGAAAAAGAAAAAGACAGTGTCAAGCCATGGCTGGATTATCAGTATTTTTTTTTTTTATATAGTACATAGAATAACACTGTGTCCTACAACTCAGGTATCTTAGATTTGATGAATACAGGAAGCCTTTCCAGACTGTCCCTGGCTGCTTCCTTCAAAAGCCTTCCATTCAAGCAAACAGGTTTCCTCCTCACTCTTACCCAGTACAGCATAGTCCAGTTGCTACACGTCCCTAAATTTAAGAATCCCCTGGAGGCTGAGTGCAGTGGCTCATGCCTGTAATCCCAGCACTTTTGGGAGACTGAGGCGGGTGGATCACCTGAGGTCGGGAGTTTGAAACCAGCCTGACCAACATGGAGAAACCCCGTCTCTACTAAAAATACAAAATTAGCCAGGTGTGGTGTCACGTGCCTGTAATGCTAGCTACTCGGGAGGCTGAAGGAGGAGAATCGCTTGAACCCAGGAGGCAGAGGTTGCGGTGAGTCGAGATTGTGCCATTGCACTTCAGCCTGGGCAATAAGAGTGAAACTACATCTCAAAAAAAAAAAAAAAAAAAAAGAATCCTCTGGAATCTTTAATGCTGGTTCCTTCGCCTATAACCTATGCACAAAAAAATAAGGTAAAAAGCTAGTTCCTAGGTCATGGTTGGGTTCAATAATCTCTGTTTTCAAAAACACTCTTCCAGGTGATTTTCTCAGTAGGAAAAGCTGATAAACACTAGACTAGGCTGCCTGGATTTCAAGCCCAGCTCTGGACTACCTAGCTATGTGACTCAGAGCAAGTGACTTAAGCTTTCTTTTTTTTTTTTTTCCTTTGAGACAGAGTCTGTCTCTGTCACCTAGGCTGGAGTGCAGTGGCACGATCTCAGCTCACTGCAACCTTCGCCTCCCGGATCCAAGTGATCCCCCTCCCTCACCCTCCCAAGTAGCTGGGATTACAGGCATGTACCACTGCGCCCAGCTAATTTTTGTATTTTTAGTAGAGACAGGGTTTCACCACGTTGGCCAGGCTGGTCTTGAACTCCTGGGTTCAAGTGATCCGCCCGCCTTGGCCTCCCAAAGTGCTGGGATTACAGGCATGAGCCACCGTGCCCAGCCATACTTAAGCTTTCTTTACCTCAGTTCCTCATCTATAAAACGGAGATAATAATAACCCCAACCTTCCTGTTGTGGTTACAGCGAGGTTCAAATGAGTTAATACTGGAAAAGAGTGTAGAACAGTGCCTGGCACGGACTTGGCACTCCATAAGAGTTGACTGTGAGAGTTATTATCCCACTCTGTGCCTTCCTTGACTTAGTATTTACAGCTAAAAATTCTGTTGCCCCCACTTTCCCCCTACTTCTTCCATCCCTTTCCATCAAACCACCCCTCACCTTAGCTTCGCTGGGGTGAAGCACAGACAGGTGACATAATCCAGGATGCAACTGGGGCAGCTCCAGGCACAGCTGCCCTGCAGGCAGGGGGTGCTCCCCTTATCTGTGCCGCTTTCCCACAGGTCTGGAGGCTCTCTAGTCCCAAGTATTTTTTTTCTTATTGTACCCTACTCAGGAGCCCCTCAGAGAAGCACCTCTTCGGGCCCAAAGTTACCTTCCCTGTACCCAGCTTGTTCTGCAAAAAAGGTCAGGAGGTCAAACAAATGCACAGTAAATGGAAATATCAGGACCCCCCCTCCCACCTAAATGTATCACACTTCCTTCGATTTTTTTTTTTTAGGAGAAGCTTATTTAGATAGTTCTTTATAGATCACAAAATACTTCATGTACCATCTTGACTGTGACCACCGTTCTGTGAAGTGGGCCAGCTATTAATATCCTCATTTTACAGATTAGAAAACTGAGGGCTTGGCCAGGCGCGGTGGCTCACATCTGTAATCCCAGCACTTCAGGAGGCTGAGGTGGGCGGATCATGAGGTCAGGAGATCGAGACCATCCTGGCTAACGCGGTGAAACCCCATTTCTACTAAAAAATACAAAAACATTAGCCGGGTATGGTGGTGGGCACCTGTACTCCCAGCTACTCTGGAGGCTGAGGCAGGAGAATGGTGTGAACTCGGGAGGCGGAGCTTGCAGTGAACCGAGACAGCACCACTGCACTCCAGCCTGGGCGACAGAGCGAGACTCTGTCTCAAATAAATAAAAAAATAAATAAATAATAAAATAATAATAATAATAATAAAACTGAGGGCTCAGAGAAACCAGGTGACTTACCAGCCATCCAGTCATTCAGCTATGACAGGACCAAGGCCTGAATTCTCCATTCCTGACTTTCCTGACTTCAAAGTTTATTCCCTCCACCCCCAGAACATGACACCTCTCCCAGGGGCTGAATGTAATTAGTGGTGACATTTCAGACTTCCTACGTGTTCAGCGAGGAGATATCCACGGTGGAGGAGAGGGAGCCATCCACAGCTCGGTGGTGAAACCTATGTAGCCAGCCCTTCCCCGACTTGGTGTGAGTCCATCCCTCCAGTGCCTGGCAGGGCCCCTGGCTTCAAGGGCAGAGGTGAAGGTGGGAAGGAGCTGCCCTTCCAGGCTTTGCATTCTCTCCATCACTTCCTCCCTTGGCCCCTCACCTCCTGCACCATCTTCCTGTGGGGGCTCCGGAAAAAAGCCCAGGGCCTCTGACCTGGAAACAGATGTGGGTGCCACAGTTCCCTGTGAGCATTCCACCCATCCACCCATGGTTCTGGGGACAGTGGGTGTCAGCCCCAGTTGTGGCATTTCAAGGCTCTAAGTAGAAGCCAGCACAGTGTTCTCAGGCCGAGTTACTTCCTCTCTCTGACTACCGTCCTGTTGTCTCTAAAGTACCTGATTCATAGCCGCACTGTGAGGATTAAGTGTGATCATTTACAGAAAACACTTACTATGATGTCTTGTACATGGTAAGTGGCTAATTAATGTTAGTCACTGCTATTATTATTGACACTGGAGTCAGACAGAAGCTGCCTCAGTGACATGGATGCCATTAGAGCTGCTCATGAATATTCCAGATGCAAGGCAAGGTTGTACTTCCTTGCCCCGCTCTCTTGAGGTTAAGTGAGGCCATCTGCCTTCCTCTGGCCAATGACACGTGAGCAGAGATGTGTTTATTTCCGGGCCACAGCACTTAGCTGCAGTGGGAGACCTCCCAGAGCTCCCTTCCCTCTGATGCGAGGACAGCTGATGGTGATTGATGCCCCTAGCGATGGTCCCAGGAGAGAGCAGCGAGAGCGGAGTCCCCACCGATCCCTAGTTGGCATGGACCATAAGCAAGAAATACATAAACCTTTGTTCTAAGCCACCAAGATTTGGGAGTGGTTTGTTACTATGGCATCCCTTCTCATGCTCACTGATAAAGTTGTTTTTTACGTTTTTCACAGGTACTGAGCACCTACCATGTGCAAGGTGTTTTACATGCATTCTATTATCCCATCTTCACAGAACCCCAATGAAGCGGGTCCTGCTGCTATGTTCTACAGATGGGGTACAGTGGAATGTTTGTTCACCCCAGAATTCCTGTGTTGAAATCCTAACCTCCAGCCTGGTGGTGTTAGGAGATGGGGCCTTTGGGAGGTGATTAGGTCATGAGGGTAGGGCCCTCACGAATGGGATTGGAACCCTTATAAAAGGGACCCCAGAGGGGAGGGGGAGCAGCTAAAGGTTGGTTAATGGATACAAAAGTATAGCTAGACAGGAGGAATAAGCTGTAGTGTTCTCTAGCACTGTAGGGTGACTATAACCAACAACAATCTATCATATATTTTCAAATAGCTGCAACAGCAAATTTGAAATTGTCCCAACTCAAAGAAATGTTTTAAATGTTTGAGGTGATGGATATGCTAATTACCTTAATCTTCTCAGTAGGAAAAGCTAGGAAACATTAGACCAGGCTGCCTGGACTTCAAGCCCAACTTGTATACATGTAACAAGATATCACATTGTAACCCATAAATATGTACAATTATCATGTCAATTAAAAATAATAATAAGGCCAGGTGTGGTGGCTCACGCCTGTAATGCCAGCACTTTGGGAGGCTGAGGCAGGCAGATTGCCTGAGCTCAGGAGTTCCAGACCAGCCTGAGCAACATGGTGAAACCTCATCTCTACAAAAATTCACTGGGCGTGGTGGCATGCACCTGTAGTCCCAGCTACTTGGGAGGCTGAGGAGGGAGGATCACTTGAGCCTGGGATGTCAAGGCTGCAATGAGCCGTGTTCATGCCATTGCAGTCCAGCCTGGGTAAAAATAACAATTTTTGAGAAGCTGACTCAATAATAATAATCATCAATGCAAATAAATAAATAAAAGGGACCTCAGAGAGCCCTGTCACCTTCTTATCACCATGTGAGGACATCAAGAAGTCAGCAGTCTGCAGCCTAGAAGAGGCCTTCACCAGAGATCTCGTGCTAATGCCATGCTGGCACCCAGATCTCAGACCTCCAGCCTCCAGAAGTGTGAGTAATGAATTTCTGTTGTTTAAGCCCCCTGGTCTGTGGTAATTTGTTATGGCAGCCCTGACTAAATAGAACTAAGTAAAACTGACTAAGACATGAGGTTACCAAGACTCAGAGAAGACAAGCAGTTTGGCCTACCTGTGTTTCTAGGGGCTGGGACCACTCCCAGCCTACACCTGGCACCCAGAAGCCCAATTAATCTTGTTAAGCTGCAGCCCCACATCACCCAAGCATCAGTCCTCATCCTCCCCTGCCCCTGTCCCTTTCCTGCTCCCAGGCTTCTTGGCAAGGGTACTAATAAATGGATGTATCTCCCAGCTGCTGAATGTGGGACCCACCCACTCTGCATCTCTCCCTTCAGCTCATTTCCCCTTCTGCAGCACAGCAGAACGGAACATGACACCAGTCTTGCCTTCCCCAATTTAAATGTTGCATGAGATGGCACCCGGCCACCTCTGCTATCAGTGTCTCCAGCTCTGCGACCCAGATAGTGTCTGACTGAGATGGCCTGGCAACCCCTGCCGCTCCTGGCACTGCCTGCTCACACATGGCACCTGTTGTGGGATGTTTCAGGAGAAGGGGGGTTTGCAGACAGCCTTGAGAATGAGAGAGATGATTGTGTCTCCAGCATCCCATAACCCTGATATGGAAGAACAGCTGGCAAGCATTATCAGGGTCTATTTCACTCTTCTTTGGCATAAAACTGCTAAATCTTCATTTCCCCTTTGTTCATATATATATATATATATATATATATATATATATATATAGAATACACATATGTTAAAGAATATATATACACTCAATATTTATATTAAATCAGCTAATTTTTGTATTTTTTTGTAGAGACACAGCTTCGCCATGTTGCTCAGGCTGGTCTCAAACTCCCGAGCTCAAGCAATCTGCCCACCTCACCCTCCCAAAGTGCTGGGATTACAGGCCTGAGCCACTGCAGCTGGCCTTATTATTATTCTAATTGACATATATATGTCAATTATATATATACATATGATATATATATTATGTACATATATAAATATATAAACATACATATGATACATATAGTTTAATGTATGCATACATTAAATATATATGTGTATATACAAAATAGAGATAGGGTCTCACTATGTTGTCCAGGCTAGTCTTGAACTCTTGAACTTCTGGCCTCAAGCAATCCCCTCTCCTTGGCCTCCCAAAGTGCTAGGACTACAGGCATGAGCCACTGTGCCTGCCCCCACCATCATTCTTGACATGGCCACTACCTACCTTGCTCCCCACTGCCCACCCCTGCCCCAGACTCTCCTTTATCATACAGAGAGACTACAGAGAAGAGGGAGGTGGCAAGGCGATTTGCTCTGAAGCCATGGGGAGAACTCTGAAGCCATGTGAGTAGCCTGGGTGCAAGATTTGGAATCAAAGGTGTATCCCTTCCTACTTGTATGCTCAAAACAAGTTTCCCACTAGGGGCCTTCTTTGTAAAATGGAGAAATACCCACCTCAATGGGTTGTGCTAGGGCTCCTCCAGATAACATATGTAAAGATATTTCATAAATCATTATACTTATGTAAATATGTGGCTCAGTGAAAACATCTTAGGAATACATCTAGTTTCTTGGGAACAGCTGCCTTAATTCTTCCAGGTCCTCAGTTGCCCACTGATCTGCTATAGCCTTGGCCAAGTCTGGTCCTCTCAGCAGCAGATCCCTCATCTATAGTTGGGGGTGGATATAGCTCTCTGGGGTCCCCTCCAACTCTGCAGTCTTGACTCTGCGTGTTTGGTGGCCTGGGATTCAGAGGCCTGTTTCAGTCTCCCTCTTAAAGATGACAGCACTTCTGTCTCTCTTTTTTTTTTTTTGATATGGAGTCTCGCTCTGTTGTCCAGGCTGGAGTGCAGTGGCGCAATCTCGGCTTACTGCAAGCTCCACCTCCTGGGTTCACACCCTTCTCCTGCCTCAGTCTCCCAAGTAGCTGGGACTACAGTCACCCACTACCACGCCCAGTTAATTTTTTTTTTTTTTTTTTTTTTTTTGTCTTTTTAGTAGAAATGGAGTTTCACCATGTTAGCCAGGATGGTCTCCATCTCCTGACCTTGACAGCACTTCTCATTCTGATCAATGATATCAAGATGGTTTCACTCTAGTTTCCAGTCCCTGGCACTACTCCTGGACATCTCACTGGCATGGACAGTTTGTGTGTGGTCCCTGAGGTGGGCAGGGACCAAGGTACCAGAGGCTGCAGCACAAGGTCTTAACCCTCTTCCTGGGCTACAGAGAAAAGCAAGATCACTTGGCACAAGGACCAAGAAGCCTTCCTGAGCTAGGAGCAGGAAAAAGGACTTCCTGAGCTAGGAGTGCCTCAGGACACAAGTGGCTGCCTACCCCACAGTTTTGTTTCATTTTATTTATTATTATCATTATTTTTAGAGACAGGGTCTTGCCATCTTGCCCAGTATAGTCTCAAACTCCTGAGCTCAAGTGATGCTCTCTCCCAAAGTGTTGGGAGTACAGGTGTGAGCCACTGTGCCCAGCCCCCACATTGTTTTAAAGGACCCTAGGCCAGGTGCTGTGGATCACACCTGAAACCCCAACACTTTGGGAGACTGAAGCGAGCAAATCGCTTGAGGCCGGCAGTTCAAGACCTGCCTGGGCAATATGATAAAACCCCATCTCTACAAAAATTACAAAAAAATTAGCCAGACATGCTGGTGCACACCTAGAGTCCCAGCTACTTGGGAGGCTGATGAGAGAGGATCACCTAAGTCCAAGGAGGTTGAGGCTGCAGTGAGCTGAGACCATGCCACTGTACTCCAGCCTGGGCCAACTCTGTCTCAAAAAACAAACAAACAAACAAACAACAACAACAGGACCCTAAATAGCTTCCTCCACCTCACACAGTATCACTCCATTTGCTGCCTTAAGTATAAAATCCCATAATCAAGGAGAAAAGACTTTCACTCCACAATGAAAGAGGGGACTTTAGATGAAAGTTTCTATAGGCAAGGTCATCCCCTGCATAATAGTAACACTCCAAAATCAGCAAGAGACCTTAGAATCTGAGAGCAGTTTGGAGTGGGAGAGAGAGAATGAGGACAGAGTTCTGGGCACTCTTATAAAGAACAAAAGCCCAGAGGTGGGAGATGAGGTCATCTAGAATGTGCTTGACTGGCGTCACTACTTTGTGCTGGGGTTGAGTCCTATTCCCACATGGCCAACAATGGAAGCTTCCTTCTTTCTATCTCTCACAGCTGCAAAAACTGATGTGATGGCCTGGGAGTCAGGACCAGCAACTGTGTGCTCCTGGGCAAGTCACTTCCCCTTACAGATGAGAGGGTTGGACAGCTTGATCTCTAAGGTCTTTTCTGCCTCAGCCATTCTAAGATTCTCAACTCCTCAGAATCTTCTGCAGAGCACTGAGTAGGACTGGGCTGTAGGAGAACAGCTAAATTTAAGGCCCAGAGCCCCAGCAGAGGGTGGAATGGTGCAGCTGCAGCTGTGGCCCCGGGGTGGGCCCCCGCCTGCCCTCCCACCATCCCTGCTTACCCGCAGCCAGCTGCATCCATGCACAGATCTTGTAGACTGTGGCCGTGTTGCAGATGAAGAACAGGCTGAAGCAGATGATGGAGCCAATGATGAGGAACATGCCCAAGGCCACAAAGAACATGGCAGTCTTGAAGGCTCTAGAGGGGATGGAGGAGAAGTCTAGGGGACCGCCCTTGCAGATGAGCTCGGAGGATAGCACGTTACCCACGCAGTAGGAGAAAAGGCCGAAGTAGCCTGCCTGCGGTGTGTTGACGCTGTCGCCTATCCAGTAGGGCTGGATGAAGAGGGCCATGACCAGCACGGAGAAGCAGATGGTGAGTGTACCCCACATCACGCCCACGGCCCGCGAGTTCCGCACATAGTTGGTATGGTAGATCTTGGCTGCCTCCTGGGCCGGCAGCAATTTCACCATGGTGAGGGCAGCAGGCCCTGGGTTGGGGTCCCGTGGGCTGCAAGTCCGTGGCTTTGTGGATGAAGCCTAGAAGCAGATCACTCCCCAGCGGGGTTTGGGGAGGAGGCTGAGGTCAGGGCACCAGATAAGGTCCCTTCAAGGCAAGGGGAAGAGGCTTAATAGGACAAGGACAACCTTGGCTTGATCAGGGGAAGGTGGCCAGGTGCCTGTGTCCGCTGTAGCCGAGGCTGTCTCCAGTATCCTGCCGCCTCCCAAGCCCCCCAGGGTCTCGGGCCTGCTGGCGCCGCCCTGCCCCTCTCCCTTCCAGGCTCACGGCTCCCGAGAGCCCCGCCCCCTCCTCCGTCCGCGGAGGGCGCCGTTTCAGCACCGCGGCCAGCGCCCCGGGGTTCTGGGCGAGGGGCGGGGCCTGCAGCCGAGGCCGGGAAGGGACCGAGCGCCCACTGCAGGCCCCCGCCGCGGGGAATCGGAACCCAGTTCACCTTCCTGAACCGAGATGACAAGAACTGGGAAGGTGGGGCTGTGGCTGACACATTCCTACCGCTCAATTCGAGCCGCAAAAACGCTTTCCCCCCGCAAAAGCGCTTTCCACATCCCATTCCACCCGCCCTCCCTGGTTCCCTAGTCGCCTTCCCAGAACCTCCAATCCCACCACCCCGGAGGTCAGCAAAGCCTTTCCTGATTGCCTTCTGGTCACTGGTTTTTCATCCTTAGCATTCAGTCAACGATTTCTAAAAGCATACTATGTGTTAAGGTTATGTTAGAGGACATCTAAGCAAAATATTTACATATATAATGTATATATGTAGTCTATATAAATATATATATATAAAGCGCCTGTATATGCAGACTGTGTGATAACAGAGGCAACTACAAAGTATAGCAGACAACATTCTTTATGAGCCTTTTCAGACCTGAACATGTGTTTTGTTCAATACAATGCCTTTCTCCCCTTGTTTCTATGTGTTTGTTACATATTTCCCCCTTTAAATATATGTAATTTTAATATGTTATATATATACATATTTCTCCTGATTTTATAGGTAAATACAAGGCTAGTGTAAAGAACTAGGAAAATTCCGCCGGGCGCGGTGGCTCACGACTGTAATCCCAGCACTTTGGGAGGCAAAGGTGGGCAGATCACGAGGTCAGGAGATGGAGACCATCCTGGCTAACGCACTGAAACCCCGTCTCTACTAAAAATACAAAAAAATTAGCCGGGCGTGGCGGCATGCCCCTGTTTTCCTTTTCCCAGCTGCTGGGAAGGCTGAGGCAGGAGAATGGTGCGAACTCGGGAGGGGGAGCTTGCTGAGAGCTGAGATCGCACTACTGCACTCCAGCGTGGGCAACAGAGCAAGACTCCGTCTCAAAAAAAAAAAAGCTTCCTTTCCAACTTGGACCCGGCAGAATGGCTCCCGCAAAGAAGGGTGGCGAGAAGAAAAAGGGCCGTTCTGCCATCAACGAGGTGGTGACCCGAGAATACACCATCAACATTCACAAGCGCACCCATGGGCTTCAAGAAGCGTGCCCCTCGGGCACTCAAAGAGATTCGGAAATTTGCCATGAAGGAGATGGGAACTCCAGATGTGTGCATTGATACCAGGCTCAACAAAGCTGTCTGGGCCAAAGGAATAAGGAATGTCCCATACCGAATCCATGTGCAGCTGTCCAGAAAACGTAATGAGGATGAAGATTTCACCAAATAAGCTCTATACTTTGGTTACCTATGTACCTGTTACCACTTTCAAAAATCTACAGACAGTCAATGTGGATGAGAACTAATCGCTGATGGTCAAATACATCAAATAAAGTCATAAAATTGAAAAAAGAAAAAACGAAAAAAGAATTAGGAAAATTCAGGAAAGTATACACAAAAGAATAAAAATCATAACACCAACGTCAGGAGCTATGGAAAGACAAGACAATCTTTTTTTTTTTTTTTTTTTTTTTTTTGAGACGGAGTCTCGCTCTGTCGCCCAGGCTGGAGTGCAGTGGCCGGATCTCAGCTCACTGCAAGCTCCGCCTCCCGGGTCCACGCCATTCTCCTGCCTCAGCCTCCCGAGTAGCTGGGACTACAGGCGCCCGCCATCTCGCCCGGCTAATTTTTTGTATTTTTTAAGTGGAGACGGGGTTTCACTGTGTTAGCCAGGATGGTCTCGACCTCCTGACCTTGTGATCCGCCCGCCTCGGCCTCCCAAAGTGCTGGGATTACAGGCTTGAGCCACCGCGCCCGGCCGACAAGACAATCTTAAAAACATGGACTTTGGTGTTCAACAGGCCTGGATTTGAATGAGCTACTTACTAAGTAACCATCCATGGACTTAACCTTTCTTCCTAAGCCTCAGTTTCTCCATCTATTAAATGCAGGAAATGATGGTATCGATCACACAACGGCTAAGTAAAATACATGTATAAAATCTTTAGCCCGGGGCACACATAAAAGTGCTCAAAGGGCTGGGTATGGTGGCTCATGACCGTAATTCCATCACTTTGGGAAGCCAAGTCCGGCGGATCACCTGAGGTCAGGAGTTTAAGACCAGTCTGACCAACATTGTGAAACCCCGTCTGTACTAAAAATGTCAAAAATTAGCCAGGCATAGTGGCAGGTGCCTGTATTCCCAGCTACTCGGGAGGCTGAGACAGGAGAATCGCTTGAACCTGAGAGGCAAAGGTGGCAGTGAGCCTAGATCACACCATTGCATTCCAGCCTGGGCAACAAGAGCAAAATTCCATCTCAAAACATAATAATAATAATTTTTTTAAAAAGTGCTCAAAGGCACATTAGTGGTCTCTAATCCCAGCACTTTGGGAGGCCAGGCAGTGAGATCACTTGAGCTCAGGAATTCTAGACTAGCCTGGGCAACATAGCAAGACTCCCGTCTCTACAAAAAATACACAGCTTAGCCAGGCATAGCCAGGCATGGTGGTGCCCGCCTGTAGTCACAGCTACTTGGAAGGTTGAGGTGGGAGAATCACTGGAGCCCAGGAGGTCGAGGCTGCAGTGAACCAAGATCACACCACTGTACTCCAGTCTGGCTTTAACAAAAAAAGAGAAAGTACTCAGAAATGTTGGTGATTACTGTTATTACCACTGTTAGTCCCTGCAGTTTCCCTCTTCTGAACATACTCCTTTACACGACTGGATGATGTATGTACAATTTTATTTTATTTTTATATTTATTTATTTATTTATTTATTTATTTATGTATTTATTTATTTTTGAGATGGAGTTTCGCTCTTGTTGCCCAAGCTGGAGTGCAATGGCACGATCTCAGCTCACCACAACCTCCATCTCCCTGGTTCAAGCAATCCTCCTGTCTCAGCCTCCCAAGTAGCTGGGATTACAGGCATGCACCACCACGCCCGGCTAGTTTTTTGTTTTGTTTTGTTTTTTGTTCTTTGATACGGAGTTTTGCTCTTGTTGCCCAGGCTGGAGTGCAGTGGCGTGATCTTGGCTCACCACAACCTCCGCCTTCCTGGTTCAAGTGATTCTCCTGCCTCAGCCTCCCGATTACAGGCATGGCTGCCACACCCAGCTAATTTTGTATTTTTAGTAGAGACAGGGTTTCTCCATGTTGGTCAGGCTGGTCTCGAACTCCCGACCTCAGGTGATCCTTCCGCCTTGGCCTCCCAAAGTGCTGGGATTACAGCTGCGCCTGGCCAGTAAGGTTGTTGTTTGTTTGTTGTTGTTGTTATTGTTTGACACGAAGTTTCACTCTTGATGCCCAGGCTTGAGTGCAATGGCACAGTCTTGGCTCACTGCAACCTCCGCCTCCCAGGTTCAAGCGATTCTCCTGCCTCAGCCTCCCAAGTAACTGGGATTACAGGCATGTGCCACCATGCCCGGCTAATTTTTGTATTTTTAGTAGAGATGGGGTTTCATTATGTTAGTCAGGCTGGTCTCAAACTCCTGACCTTAAGTGATCTGCCCGCCTCGGCCTCCCAAAGTGTTGGGATTACAGGTGTGAGCCACTGCGCCCGGCTCAGGTTGTTTTTAACAGTAAGAAAAGTGGCTGGGCGCGGTGGCTCACGCGCGGTGGCTCATTATTAATGTTGGGATTAATGTCATAATCCCAACATTAATAATAATTTTGAAGCTAGCTTATTTATTAAAGATTTTACTGACATTACATAAACTTGAAACAGCATTTGACTAGTCTTTTCTTTTTTCCTGATAAAGTGTTCGATTCAAGTGCTTTTATTTTCTTAAGCCAATTAGAGCTCTTTTATTTATTTTCAGTAGCGAAACATTGTGCACATCACCCATAAATACATAGACATATCAGGCATGACTATAGAAGTACATCTTATAGATTTATAAAAACACCTTTTTTTTTTCTATTTTAATCTTTCAGATTCTTTTTGTTTTTGAGATGGAGTCTCGCTCTGTCACCTAGGCTGGAATGCAGTGGCGCAATCTTCGCTCACTGCAACCTCTGCCTCCCAAATTTAAGCGATTCTTCTGCCTCAGTCATAGCTAGGATTACAGGTACCTGCCACCAAACTCAGCTAATTTTTCTATTTTTAGTAGAGACAGAGTTTCGCCATGTTGGCCAGGGAGGTCTCAAACTCCTGACCTCAGGTGATCCACCCGTCTCGGCCTCCCAAAGTGCTGGGATTACAGGTGTGAGCCATCGTGCCTGGCCTTAAACTTTCAAATTCTTGATAACCTGTTTCACAACCCTAGGCAGCTGAGAGCTAAACAGCCTTAAATTTGCATATTAAAGGAAACAGTTCAGGTGAAAGTCAAATAACAAAATTTACATTATAAGGTGAGGCGAGAAAAGTCTGGTGTTCCAGAGGGAAATTAAAACAGATTTAATTGCCAATTAAACATAAAATTATGGAAATTATAAAGGCCTTTTAAATACACACACACACACACACTGTAGCTTTTACTTCAGAACTTTTAGCCATGAGATAAATACAAATTCACTGGCTCGCAAAAAGAATCTGTTGGATCTAAAACAGTGGTTTTTATCTTAAGAGAAAAATAACAGCAGATTGCTGGGTGCGGTGGCTCACGCTTGTAATCCCAGCACATTGGGAGGCCGATGCAGGCGGATCATAAGATCAGGAGTTCGAGACCAGCCTGGCCAACATAGTGAAACCCCATCTCTACTAAAAGTACAAAAAATTAGCCGGGCATGGTGGCAGGTGTCTGTAATCCCAGCTACTCAGAAGGCTGAGGCAGGAGAATGGCTTGAACCCTGGAGGCAGAGGTTGCAGTGAGACGAGATTGTGCCATTGCACTCCAGCCTGGGCAACAGAGCAAGACTCTGTCTGAAAGAAAGAGAGAGAGAGAGAAGAGAGAGAGAGAGACAGAAGGAAGGAAGGAAAGAAGGAAGGAAGGAAGGAAAAGAAAGAGAAAGAAAGAAAGAGAGAAAGAAGAAAAGAGAGAAAGAAAGAAAGAAAGAAGAAAGAAGAAAGAAAGAAAGAAAGAAAGAGAAGAAAGAAAGAGAAAGAAAGAAAGAAAGAAACGAAAAGAAAGAAAGAAAGAAAGAAAGAAAGAAAGAAAGAGAAAGAAAAGAAGAGAAAGGAAGGAAGGAAGGAAGGAAGGAAGGAAGGAAGGAAGGAAAAGCAAGCAAGCAGATTTAGAGCAGTCAGAAAAGAAAAACAGAGAAATTCTATAGTTTACAGGTCAACTTTAGGGCTCTTTTTCCTTAACGCAAATGTGCACAAAGACCATGTTATTTCAATTTTACATAAACTTTGGCAAGTAGAGATGCCATAAAAGCTACGGAGTGCTCAAAAGGGGGTCACTTTCTTTGTTTTCTCCTATTCTGAAACCCCCTTTGCAAAATTATGACTGAGACAGTGAAAGAGATCTGACTTAACTGACTGCATCTTGCTTCTAACCTCCTAGCTGTCCTTGTTCATTTCTAGGTGTAAGCTGAACTAACTATGGGAGAAACTTAGTTTATAGTTTAAACAAAGACAGTAACAGCCCTTTCCCAAAGCAGACTTCATTCTTGCCTGGGGACTAGATTGCCTTTGTAGGACTAACATTAGCCACAAGATTAGAAATTATGACTTAGGAGTCATGCAGCTAGAACCTACAAGATTCTGATCCTCCCTAAACCACTCCTAAGATCAGGGCTTGAGATATTTTGCAGACCCTGCACTTGATGGATCAGCTGGCACCACCCAGATCAATAAACTGGCTCATCTGATCTTGTGGCCCCCACCCAGGATCTGACTGAGTGCACGAAGGTAGCTGTGAGTCCCTGTGATTTCATATTGGACCAATCAGCACCCCTGGCTTACTGGCTTCCACCCACCCACCAAGTTATCTTTAAAAACTCTGCTCCCTGCTGGGCGTTATGGCTCACGCCTGTAATCCCAGCACTTTGGGAGGCTGAGGCAGGTGGATCACTTGAGGTCTGGAGTTCGAGACCAGCCTGACCAACATGGTGAAATCTTGTCTCTACTAAAAATACAAAAGTAGCCGGGCATGGTGGCACGTGCCTGTAGTCCCAGCTACTCGAGAGGCTGAGGCAGGAGAATCACTTGAACCCAGGAGGCAGAGGTTGCAGTGAGCCGAGATCACGCGATTGTACTCCAACCTGGGCAACAAGAGCGAAGCTCTGTCCCAACAACAACAACTCTGTAAAATTCTAGTCTCCTGCACCTGCACAGCTGGCTCTGCATGAAATACTCTTTCTCCACTGCAATTCCCCTGTCTTGATGAATCGGCTCTGTCTAGCTAGTGGGCAAGGTGAACCCCGTGAGCAGTTACATCCTGAGGGCTGTGTCACAGGCCACAGTTGCTCATATTTGGCTCAGAAGAAATCTATTCAAATATTGTACAGAGTTTGACTCTTTTCATCGACAGGTACTTAATTTTTGCTTTCCTTTTAGAAGCACATACAATGTCAAAGTTCTCTTTGCTGTACTTCATTTGTGATGGAAAAAACTCCAGTCTTTTTCCTCTGTGAGCTTGGCTGAGACCAACTAGGGACAGGGCTGCTGGTTGTCACGGCTCCCTGCATGGACAGAAATCTCTCCTCCAGTTCCTTCGCCAGTCTCCATCTTGACTTGTGAGAAGGGAGTAGTGATTCCCTTCCCTGTGGCTCACCTCACAGAGGTCCCAGGGGTGGACAGCAGGTAAACAGAAGGAAGGATCAGAGTGAGCTCATAGGAAAAAGTGGTTTCAAACACTGAGTATTTTTTTTTTTTTTTTTTTTTTTTTTTTTTGAGACAGAGTCTCGCTCTGTCACCCAAGCTGGAGTGCACTGGCCAGATCTCAGCTCACTACAAGCTCCGCCTCCCGGGTTCACGCCATTCTCCTGCCTCAGCCTCCCGAGTAGCTGGGACTACAGGCGCCCGCCACCTCGCCCGGCTAGTTTTTTGTATTTTTTAGTAGAGACCGGGTTTCACCGTGTTAGCCAGGATGGTCTCGATCTCCTGACCTTGTGATCCGCCCGCATCGGCCTTCCAAAGTGCTGGGATTACAGGCTTGAGCCACCGCGCCCGGCCTCAAACACTGAGTTTTGTAAAAGAGAGAGGGGATAGTGTTGTTTCATCAGTGGTATTTCTGCATCGCTGGAACCAAATGGGTTTTTCTTTTTGAGAGTCTCTTGGCTGTTCCTCCAGCTATTCCTCTACATTCCACACCCCAGGGATGTAAGGGTGAGAAGAAGTGGGTCATATTATATGGCTGGGCATCCACCATGTGCCAGGCACTTCCGAAGGGGTTCCACGTGCATTGTCTTAATCATGGCCTCAGGAAGTAGGAGGCATTATCTCCCTAAGGTAAATAAAGAAGGAAAGTGAGGTTCAAGGAGCTTCACTTTCGATAATGTGTCTGAGGCCATGTAGCTCTAGTAAATGCTGAGTTTTGAAGCCAGCTTGGTCTGGATCAAAGCTGTGCTTGAGGCTGGGTACAGTGGCTCACACCTGTAATCCCAACACTTTAGGAGGCCGAGGTGGGAGGATTGCTTGAGCCCAGGAGTTTGAGACCTGGGCAGCTGAGGGGGAGGATTGCTTGATCTCAGGAGGTGGAGGCTGCCGTGAGCCAAGATGGCACACTGCACTTTGGCCTAGGTGACAGAGTGAGACCTTGTCTCAAAAAATTAAATTAAATTAAATTAAAAGCTGTGCTTGAGGCCTGGGCCTCTCAGTGGAGCTATCTTCTACCTCCTGGGATGGAGAGGGGAAGGGCATGGGCCTCTGGCTGCCATGACTAGTCCTTCAGGAAAAGCTGCTCTGTTCCCATGCCTAAGCAAACTCAGGCAGCTGTGCCCTTCCCAGCTTCCTGAGGCCCCTGCTCCATCTGAGGCTCACAAGACCTCTTCATTCTCAGCTAGGACTAGCGACTACTCATGCGCACACGTGGCCTTGGGTAGGGGGCAGCGTGAGTGGAAACCTTAACTAAAGGTGTATCTGATGCTGGAATTGCAGATAGTAAGTGAGGTAGAAAGAAAAGGGGAGAGAGACATTTAGGAAGGGCCTCCTAAGGGCACTTGAGTCAAGCCTGCAGGCAGCCCCCTGGTGTGAGGGCAGGGTGAGGGTGCCAGAGTGAAAGCACACACACCCTGGCCTGCTGGGGTTGCAGAACTGTCAGCCCCAGGGATCTGGGCCTGGCCTGGAATCCCCCAAGGAGACTGAAGGAAGGTTGAGGGGTGGGAGGCTGGGATCCTCATACCTGGAGTCTGACACTGCTAGACACCCGGGCTTGGGTGGGCCAAAGGCAAGACCTGACTATGGTGAGGCAGAGAGGCCCTGAGTACACAGAATGTAAGCAGGCACTCACACCATAGGTGCCTCTCTTGCCTCAGACTCGTCCAGGCACTGCCCAGGAGCTCAGGACACAAGGGCAGCTGCCCTTACCCACTGCTTATGTGGCATATGGGAATATACAATATAAATATATTCTTATAATTGTATATAATCATGTTTCTATATATGTAACACACATAAATGTGTATTAATTCAACACTCACAACTCTTTAAATTATCCTTAGTTGACAGATAAGATGAAAGGCAGAATAGTTGGAACAGATAGTAAGTTTGCCTCACTAATAACTTGTACACAGTCCACACTCTTAACCATGATGCAACACAATTATCACCAGTACACACACACACACACACACACACACACACACACACAAAAGGCCACCAGGTACTCACCCAGCTTCCTTATCAGGACCCGCCCCCCAGCAGATTGGCCACAGCTGTACCTCTGCCCACGGCCAGCCCTGTGGGATGTAGGTGGGTCACGTGAGGTCAAGGCCCCTTTTATAGCCCCATCACCACAGCTGGCTCTGTCTCCTGCCACCCACACCAGCTGTCCCACTCGCCATGGAGAAGATCCTGATCCTCCTGCTTGTCGCCCTCTCTGTGGCCTATGCAGCTCCTGGCCCCCGGGGGATCATTATCAACCTGGTAAGAGGGTCTTCAGGGGAGGGGCCTCCTGAGTCCCCAGGTGAAGACGTCCTAAGCTTGGACCTTGACCTCTGATGTCCCCACCTGGACTGGCAGGGGCCGGGAGGAGTAGCATCTTACATCCCTCTGTTTACTTTCATGTCCTGTTGTATGCCTCTTCCCAGGGGCCACAGGAAAGACTGATCAGCCCCTCTCCAGCTCCAACTGGAGCACGCTCAGAGCAGCGGCTCAACCTGGCTATGAGGGACCTTTTTTTCTTCTTTGTTTCTTTTTTTTTTTAAGATGGAGTCTCACTCTATCACCAGACTGGAGTGCAGTGGCGCAATCTCGGCTCACTGCAACCTCCGCTTCCTGGGTTCAAACGATTCTCCTGCCTCAGCCTCCTGAGTAGCTGGGATTACAGGTGCCCGTCATCACGCTCAGCTATTTTTTGTATTTTTAGTAGAGACGGGGTTTCACCATTTTGCCCAGGCTGGTCTCGAACTCCTGACCTCATGATCCATCCACCTCGGCCTCCCAAAGTGCTGGGATTACAGGCGTGAGCCACCTCACCTGGCCCTATGAGGGAGCTTCACAAAAATCCAGAGCCCTGGGCTTCCATCCTGAGAAAATGCTTTGTGCCAATCATTCCAGCTTCTAACTTATGGTGGCATCTTACTGTGTGTCCAACACAGTTCGAGATGCCTCGGAGATGTTTACTCATTCTGTCCTCATAATAACCACTGAGGGAGGTGCTTTCATAGTCAGCCCTATTTTCAGACAGAGGGAGGGTGAGCAACCTGCCTGAGGTCACATAGCTGGAAAGCGGTTAAGCTGGGGCCCCACCACTGGCCCACACCACCTCTCCACCGTAGGTCTTGGCTGGGAAAGCCCTTCCAGAACGTCCATGAGGTTGAAAGATTCTCTGAGGTCCATGAGGTTGAAAGATTCTCTCTTAACTTGGGGCCATGGCTGGATTTGGAGGCCCAGGACCCTGGAGATTATAGATCAGATCTGTTGCGGGAGGAAGGAGTCTTGCAGGGAGAGGCAATCTTCACTGCCTCCTTAAAGGTGTGTGGGACCCAGAGAGATTAGGGGCCTCCTGTGCACATTCCAGATGGGAACACTGAGGCTTGAGAGGCAGTGACTTGCCCAGAGTCACGCAGGGAGTTGGTGGTACAGCCGGTACTAGAACCCGGGGGTCCTGACCCTCTGTGCAGGCTGCTTTTCTGTCACCGCATGCCCACTTCTCATGTGGGTGGGGGGGCACAAAGGCCACCAGACCCACGGGTTGGACTCCTTCACATACATCCCCAACAGGGGAGACATTGTTAGCAGTAGTGGGTGGTGGGTGCGGGTCTGAATGGAGAAGGGACCTGAGGGAGCGAGGCCTGGGCTGACTGGCTACCCCTGGCAGGAGAACGGTGAGCTCTGCCTGAATAGTGCCCAGTGTAAGAGCCAATGCTGCCAACACACGGGTGCGTTGGACCTGGCCCGCTGCATACCCCTGGCCAGCGAGAACAGCGAGTGTTCTGTCAAGGTGGGTGCCTGAGGATGTGGCATGGGTCCGGGAGAATGGGGAGGAGGGCCCTGAACACTTGTGAGTGGGATCAGGGAGGAGGGTCAGCCTGGACACTGAATGTTGAGGAGACGAGAGGGAGGTCGACAGGTGTCAAAGCACTTTCCCATCCCATCATCTCTCTTGACCCGAGTGACCAGTGAGATGGGTGGGGGTAAGGATTTGTTATCCCCATTTCATGACTGAGTAAGTAGAGGCTCCCCAGAGAGATCAAGCCAGTAAGAGCAAATGAGCCAGAACAGAGGTCAGAACTGGGGTCTCCAGGGCCCACAGCGCCCCTGGGGAGGTAGGTGGGAGAGGCACTCCCTGAAAACACAGGCTGGCCTACTGGTTCTATAGGTCAGGCAGGGGACAATTGATGTCCAAAGTATCCCCCCATAGCCTTGACTTCATTGGCTGTGTCTCTGCAGACGCTCTACGGGATTTACTACAAGTGTCCCTGTGAGCGTGGCCTGACCTGTGATGGAGACAAGACCATTGTGGGCGCCATCACCAACACCAACTTTGGCGTCTGCCACGACGTTGGACGCTCCAAGCAGTGAGACCGCCCACCCACTCCCACACCTAGCCCAAAATGCTGCAGGCCACTAGGCTAAGGGGCACCTCTCCCCCTGCTCCAGGGCATCTCCCGGGCTGGCCACCTCCTTGACCAGCACCTCTGTTTTCTGATTGGACTCTTCACAATTAAAGGCCTCCTGCAAAAATTTCCCAGTCTCCTGCATATTCTCTCTGAGTCAGCATCTTCTCTGAAGTTGCATCAGGCCTTTGGCCCACCAGGGCAGGCTTCAGGCAGGTCAGAAGAACAAGGGATGGGTCTGGGGCTGGAGAGGATGTGGCCAAACAGATTGGAGACTGGAGACAAAGCTGTGAAGGAGGCCCAGCCAGCCTGGGAGGCCCTCCATTTCTGGGGAGCAGTCACGCCTACCTGGGATGCCCTCCTTGTCCCACTGGTTCTCAAAGAGATAAGCGGGCACATGTGCACACACAGACACACAAACCCTTGCGGGTAAGGAGTTTTAATGGCCCATGTTAGTCACCCTGCATCAGAGGCATCAGTATCCTGGGCTCTCACCTCTTTTCTGGACACAGTTCTCCAATGTGACAGCTAGCTGACACAACTCATGTGTTAAGGGGTCAGACCACTCTCAATTGCTATGAGCTTACTCTCTGCCAGCAAATGCTCACAAGGAACCCAGGAGGGAGAATTTCTCATCTCCACTTTATAGATAGAGACCAAGTTTCAGAGAGGAGCTTGCCCAATTCCATATAATCAGAAAATGTTGGCACTCTACCATCCAACTCCACTGCCCCGCTTCTACGATTCCTTTTTTTTTTTTGAAACAGAGTCTTGCTCTGTTGCCCAGGCTGGAGTGAGGTGGCTTCATCTCTCGGCTCACTGCAACCTCTGCCTCCCAGGTTCAAGCAATTCTCCTGCCTTAGCCTCCCCTAGTAGCTGGGATTACAGGCGCCCGCCACCATGTCTGGCTAATTTTTGTGTTTTTAGTAGAGATGGGGTTTCATCATGTTGGCCAGGCTGGTCTCAAACTCCTGACCGCAGGTGATCCACCGCCTCAGCCTCCCAAAGTGCTGGGATTACAGGCGTGAGCCACCGTGCCTGGCCTTAGGATTCCTTTTTCTTTCCCAATTATTCACACTAAGAAAAATGGGTGGAAATTGTAGGAAATTTAATTTTGCCCTAATATAAAGATTGTATATGCCCTGGAGCCATCAAACATGAGTTACCTTAGGCAGTACTGAGGTTCCCATCCTCCAGGTATGCAAGTGGAAGCTCACCAACCCCTCGGTGGAGATGCCCAGAGAGTGAGGGACAGTGAACTGAATGAAACTTCTATGTTGCCGGGGGCGGTGGCTCACACCTGTAATCCCAGCACTTAGGGAGGCCGAGGTGGGTGGATCACCTGAGGTCAGGAGTTTGAGACCAGACTGACCAGCATGGAGAAATTCCATCTTTACTAAAAATACAAAACTAGCCGGGCATGGTGGTACATGCCTGTAATCCCTGCTACTCGGGAGGCTGAGGCAGGAGAATCTCTTGAACCCAGGAGGCAGAGGTTGCAGTAAGCTGAGATCATGCCACTGCACTCCAGCCTGGACAGCAAGAACGAAACTCCGTCTCAAAAAAAAAAAAGAAACTTCCATGTCGTGCCGGCCCTAGGATCTTGCAGTTTTGTGATCAATGAATCCCCTTTTAACCACAGGCTTATGAGTTAGGATTGCATTCAGCTGTAAGTAGCAGAAAAACCCAAGTAATTACAGCTGAAGCAAATAGGAACATATATTTCTCATGAATCCAAAGCCTAGACATAGGAAGTGCTGGCATTCTTTTGGTGGCTGGTAGCTCTGTGTTTCTCTTGACCTTCTCTTCAAGGTTGCCACATGCCTTAGGAGCAGCTCCTTACTTCATGTTCCCACCGTACTCAAAGGCAGGAAGCATGGAGTAGTTGGCGGCTGGGAAGTGGGGAGAAGGAGCAGAGAGTTTCTTCTTGCACACCCTCTTTTTTTTTTTTTTTTTTTTTTTTTTTTCGAGACTGAGTTTCACTCTTGTTGCCTAGGCTGGAGTGCAGTGGCACGATCTCGGCTCCCTGAAACCTCCACCTCCTGGGTTCAAGCAATTCTCTTGCCTTCAGCCTCTCGAGTAGCTGGGACTACAGGCACCTGCCACCATGCCCGGCTAATTTTTTGTATTTTTAGTAGAGACGGGGTTTCACCATGTTGGCCAGGCTGGTCTTGAACTCCTTACCTCAGGTGATCCACCTGCCTCGGCCTCCCAAAGTGCTGGGATTACAGGCGTGAGCCATGGCGCCTGGCCCATGCTCTCTTCTTGTCTTTCCCCAAATGCTCAAGGCCGACTTCTCTTCATATCTCAGAGGTTAGAACTAGGTTATCTGACTACCTCTAGCTGCAAGGGATGCTGGGAAAGCAAAGGGAATAAGATCCTTCTCCTGGGGCCAGGCACATTGATGCCTAAACAATATTGGGTTTCAGTTGGCAAGGAAGGGGGCAATGGCTATTAGGAAACCAGGTAATGGTGTCTGCCACATATGAATTACGTTCTCAACAAGAGGAGCTTTCAATACCTTAACCCAGGAGGAGTCTCAGGCCCTGAGGCAGGGCTGAGTCATGCTTCTTGGTGCCACATTCAGTCCTGGAGATCTGCATTCATGTCCTCTTCATGTGTTCACTGAATGACCATAGTGTGCCTGGCACCATGTTTTGGACTGTGGGGGGCATAAGGAAAATGTCCCTGGTCTCCAACAGTAAGTAGGCAGATGGGCTTTGGGCTCTGCAGAAGCAAGTGACCAAGACCCCAACCTTTATATAGCTTGCATTTTGTTTCCAACGGCCAGTAATGCTGTAGACTCTCAATTTCTGTTGCTTTTCAGCATCACAGAGGCACAGCAGAGGCACAGTCTAACCATAGCTCAAAGAACCACATGGTCCCAACTTACAATGGTTTGACTATTTTTCAACTTTATGATGGTGCGGAAGCGACATGCGTTCAGTAGAACATCAGTCAATTACATGAGATATTCGACACTTTATTCTAAAATAGGCTTTGTGTTATTTTGCCCAGCTAATGTAAGCATTCTGATTGAGCACATTTAAGGTAGGCTAAACTAAGCTATGATGTTCAGTAGGTTACGTGTATTAAATGCTTTTTTTTTTTTTGAGACAGGATCTCACTATGCCACCCAGGCTGGAATGCAGTGGCATGATCATGGCTCACTACAGGCTTGACATCCTGGGCTCAAGCAATCCTCCCTGCTCAGTCCCCCAAGTAGCCGGAACTACAGGCATGTGCCACCATACCTGGCTAATTTTTTTTTTTTTTTTTTTTTTGGCCGGGGGTGGAGATGGAGTCTCTCTCTGTTGCCCAGGCTGGAGTGCAATAGCACGATCTTGGCTCACTGCAGCCTCCACCTCCCAGGTCCAAGCAATTCTCCTGCCTCAGCCTCCCAAGTAGCTGGGACTATAGGCGCATGCCGCCACGTCCAGCTATTTTTTTTTTTTTTTTTTTTTTTTTTTTTGTATTTTTAGTAAAGATGGTGTTTCACTGTGTTGCACAGGCTGGTCTCGACCTCCTGAGCTCAGGCAATCTGCCCAACTCGGCCTCCGAAAGTGCTAGGATTACAGGCGTGAGCCACCAGGCCCGGACTTTTTTTTAATATTTTTAGTGGAGATGGGGTTTCACCATGATGCCCAGGCTGGTCTTGAACACCTAGGCTCAAGCAGTCCATCCACCTCAGCCTCCCAAAGTGCTGGGATTACAGGTGCGAGCCACCACACCTACCCATTAAATGTATTTTCTTTTTTCTTTTTTGGAGAGAGTCTCACTCTGTCGCCCAGGCTGGAATGCAGTGGCACGATCTCGGCTCACTGCAACCTCTGCCTCCCGGGTTCAAGTGATTCTCCTGCCTCAGCCTCCTGAGTAGCTGGGATTATAGGCATGCGCCACCACGCCTGGCTAATTTTTTGTATTTTTAGTAGAGACGGGGTTTCACCGTGTTAGGCAGGATGGTCTCAATCTCCTGACCTCATGTTCCACCCACCTCAGCCTCCCAAAGTGCTGGGATTACAGGCATGAGCCACTGCGCCCAGCCTAATTTTTGTATATTTAGTACAGATGGGGTTTCACCATGTTGGCCAGGCTGGTCTCGAACTCCTGACCTCAGCCGATCCACACGCCTTGGCCTCCCACAGTGCTGGGATTACAGGCGTGAGCCACCGTGCTCGGTCCAGAGTTTTCAGCATGTAGTCTCATTTGTTTATTTTTGCTATTGTTGCCTGTGCTTTTGGTATCTTATCCAAAAAATCACTGTCAAAACTAATGTTGTGTAATAGTTCCCCTACATTTTCTTCTAGGAGTTTTAAGGTTTCAGGTCTTATATTTAGGTCTTTAATCAATTTTGAGTGTATTTTTGTGTGTGCTATAAGATAAGGGTCCAATTCCATTCTTTGGCATGTGAATATTCAGTTTTCCCAACACCATTTATTGAAAAGACTATCCTTTCCCTAGGGTGTCTTCTTGGTGCCCTTGTTGAAACTTAATTGACTGTACAGGCTTGGGTTTATTTCTGGGCTCTGTATTCTCCCCTTCCCCTTCTAACTTCTTAGACATTGGGTATCCTTGGGAACTTCTTAGACACTGGATATCATTGGGTTTCCAGCTTGCCACCTCTCCTTCATGGGTTTTCTCTGAATGGGGAGAGCTCATGTGACACAATGGAAGTCTGGTTATCAGTCTGATACAGTTAGTACAGGACAGCATATTCTACCAAGGTATGGTTCACATAGTTTTGCTGTGACTTACAAGGGGGTGTTCTAAGTACAACCATAGATTACCTCCAAACTCCCCAGCCCTTGCATCCTAAGCCCAACATCCTGGAAGGCACATTTGGCTCAGTTCTGGTGGCTGAATGTGGAACCTTACGTCCAAAATCTGAAATAATTAACTCCAAAATGTAACCTGAATATAACAGGCACTACGCACAAACAAGCGAGCTGTCATCTAACTCGAAAAGCCTCACCACACACTGAGACTTCCTAAAACTCCACTTGACTCATTCTCTCCCCAACCCCACACCACAGTCACTGCTCCAGTCTTTCTTTCTCACTCTTTCCTAGGCTCTCCTTCCTTTCTTCTTTTCTTGTCCCTCTTTTCTCTTGCCTCCCAGAAGATTCAGATTCTGCCCTTTCCAACTGTGTGACCTTGAACAAGTTGCTCAACCCCTGTGTCCCTACCTGCAAAACAGAGGTGATAACAAGACAGACCCCACAGGTTTGTTGTAGGACGAAATGAGATCATGTGCGTAAGGCACCTAGAACTGCCCCTAACATCTAGTAAGGGCTCCATAAACATCATCAATTCTTCATACACATGGATGTTTTGTGTACCTTCTTTCACATTTCTGAAATTTAAGGTCGTGGAACTGAAATATGACGTGTGAACTGGGCTTTCGGGGGGTAGATTACAGAGTGGGCTGAAGGCAGAAAGGGGTTGGGGTGGGAAGGGAGCTTTGGTCTCCTCTGGGGGACTTTCATTCATGCCCCAACTGGGAAAAGACCCCAAGCCCAACAGTGTCCCTTCCTGCTTCCTCCCTCATATCACCTCCCACCCCCCTGAAACCTGCACCATGCCCACCCCAGCCCAGCCCACCCAGGCCCCAACTCTGTGGGCAGCAAACATTTAAAAAGCTGTTTATTTCAATGATGGCGCATCACTCCTTCCCCCTTCCCTCCACTCATGGCGGAGGCTCTGGGGAACAGGGCGGAACACAGGGAGGTGTGGGCAGGGAGGAGAGCAGGTGTAGGAGGAGGCAGCAAGAAGGGGGGAGCACTAGAAGAACATTTTCTTAGCCAGCTTCTGCCTTCCAATTTTCTGACAACGGCCATAGGCAATGATAGACCATTTCTCATTCTTCCAATATACACAAGTCAGGTTCTGCAGGCAGGGACACTCTCTATATTGGCCAAAGAATGCCTGGGAAAGACAGGACTTTGACCTCGACCTTGCGGGCAGCTCGTCCCTGAGCCCCTAAGCCCAGCCCACTCCAGCTCCAGGGCCTCCGTGCTTGCCCACAGCCAGGAGCCAGGGATAAAGGATAACTTGACAGCTGCTCAGAGTGGCACCTCTGGCTGCCTTCTCCAGGCTAGCTCCTGGATTGCTCAGTGCCCTCCCGGCTCCAGCCCTTGTAACCCTGCCTGTCACTGATCCATCTGCCTGTCCTAAGTCCATGGACACACCATTGTAGGGCCTCCATGTCTTGTCTTTAAATCCTTCTATGGGCAAATCCACTCCCTCCCCTACACACCCAGCTCAGAGGCTGCCTCTCCCCATCCCCCACTAGGAACACCCGGGGCCACAGCAGAACTCCTGTACTGGATGAAGACGGGGCTCTGGGGCAGAGGCCGGACCTAGCTGTGCCCATTTACTGTACTACTTTCGGCATTTGCTGAGAGGACACCTGGAGAATGAGAACCCACATTAGGGACGTGAAGCATCGCCTCCCCGCCCCCAACCAAGATTCCAAGATCCTAGGGTGGGCTGCCATATTGGTTCCGTCCACAGGCTCCCCCAGAAGGCTTGGAGGTGCAGTCCCACGGGGGAATTCCAGGCTCCGGGACATTTCCGCCCACCTACCCTTCTTTCCTCCCCAGGAATCTGGGTCCGCCCTGGCTCCCCCTTCCCCTGAATCCCCTTTGGCTCCCCCCAGGCGCCGATACCCACCAGCGTTTGACACGGGCTGCCCTCGGACCCGTTCTCCGTGCAGTGCGACTCGCAGATGTCTGGAGTCCGTCGGCAGCACCCAGTCTGGCAGTCCTGGTTCCGGATGCAAATCTCCTTGAGGTCCTGCAGGGAGGGACACGGCCCCGCCAAGCTCCACCGCCCGCCTTCCGCCCTCGCGGCCCGGGGCTTTCTCCCTACTGGGGCTCTCCCCAGACTGTGTTCCCACCATCATCTCTGGCTCCTGCCAGGCAGGGCGGTCTCTACGTGGGGGCCAGGGTAAGTCTGTACAGATGGAGGGTGCCTGGAGGGGACTGAACAGTTTTTAAAAGGTTTACTCTTGGTGCCCTCAACATAGGTTGCTTCTCATACACACCAGGGTGGTCTAGACTTTCCTGTCTCTCTCTTGCACTTCATTCTGCTGCAGTCTTCTCTCCCGAAAACTCATACTTACCCTTTCACCGGTGGTTGATGGTCACCTACATGCCCCCCACCTACTCTCCCCACACACATCAATGACCTCCACCCAGTATTGGGGCTTAGGACAGTAATTAACATTATTGATCGCAGCCACCCATCATCTCTGACAATTTCAGTAGTCATTCAACGGGCAAATACTGAGCACCTACTTCGTGCCAGGCACTGTTCCAGGCACTGGGAATACAGCTGGGAACAACAAAAACAGAAATCCCTGTCCACCTGCAGCTGACATTCCGGAGCAGCACTGTCCAACAGAGCTTTCCGCAGTGATGAAAATGTGCTTTTTCTGCTCAGTCCAATAGCCACTAGCCACTGCTGAGCACTTGAAATATGGTAGTGCAACTGAGGAGATGAATTTAAAACTTTTTTCTTTCTTTTCTTTTCTTCTTTTTTATTTTTTTTCTTTTGAGATGTAGTCTCGCTCCCATCGTGCAGGCTGGAGTGCAGTGGCGTGATCTTGGCTCACTGCAACATCCACATCCTGGGTTCAAGCAATTCTCTTTCCTCAGCCTCCCGAGTAGCTGCGATTACAGCCGTGCGCCACCATGCCCGGCTAAGTTTTATATTTTTAGTAGAGACAGGGTTTCACCATGGGCCAGGCTGGTCTCAAACTCCTGACCTCAGGTGATCCACCTGCCTCGGCCTCCCAAAGTGCTAGGATTACAGCTGTGAGCCACCGTGCCCAGCCCTCTTTCTTTCCTTTCCTTTTTTTTTTTTTTTTTTTTTTTTGGACAAGGTCTCACTCTGTCACCGAGGCTGGAGTGCAGTGGTGCAATTATGGCTCACTGTAGCCTCAACCTCTGGGTTCAAGCAATCCTCCTGCCTCAGCCTCCCATGTAACTGGGACCACAGGCATACACCACTATGACCAGCTAATTTTTCTATTTTTGTAGAGATGTTACAGGTAGTTAGACAGGCATGAGTGGGGTAGGAGAGGGCTCTCCCCCTCCCACCACGAATGTCAGGTGATGGTTCAACAGTTATCACATTGCCTCTCCAAAAATGATAATTTGGCAGCTAGGCTCCAGGGAGAGACAATCTCCTAATGGTCCATAGCTGTTAATATTAAAGTGTTCACTGAATGCAGGGGCCAGAGAGAAGCAAAAAGGGCTTCCAGTAAAATCTCAGATGTTGGGCGAGTGAGTCTGGGAATGCACATTAAGAGAAAAAATGGAGGAGTATGAATTTCCACAGGCGCACTCCACTGGAAAAAGGAAGAAAGTCTCAGACGGGCATGCGTACAACTTCCTAAACACGCTGCGTGTGCTCACTTCCCAAGGGTAAGGAGGACACTGCACATGTGGTCAGCTCACCCTAAGGGAAGAATCAGGGGAGAGAGGCACGCGACACTGGAGGTGGGCAAGGGCTAGGGCCAAGGTTAAACACTGCACTTGTCCTTCAAGTTGCGCACTTGGGACTCTTCCAAGTTTACTTTCCATTCTTTCGTGCTCTAAAGCTTTTTAATAAACTTCACTCATGCTCTGAAACCTGCCTCAGTCTCTTTGTCTGCTTTATGCCCCTCAGTCAAATTCTTTCTTCTGAGGAGGCAAGAATTGAGGTTGCTGCAAATGCATACAGATTCATTGCCAATAACTCAGATACCTTCCACCAGTAAGAGACAGGAGTCTCGCTTTGTTGCCCAGATTGGTCTTGAACCCCTGGGCTCGAACAATCCTCCCACCTTGGCCTCCCAAAATGTTGGGATTACAGCCATGAACCACAATACCTGGCCTGAATTTTAAATTTTGTTGAATTTTCATAAATTTAAATCTAAGTAATTATATGTGGCTAGTGTAAACCAAAAATAAAATTTGAAGCCTCCCACCACCACCAATCCACAGCCATCTCAATGGACTCCCTCCTTGCCCAGAGCACTGTAAAATTTAACCTGAAAGACTGGTTCAGGCCATGACGGGAAGTGGGGGCTGGACATGCCTCATTAATACCCCATTCAGCATTACCATTAACAAAGACCTTAAGTCTGATCAGAAACATGTACAATCTATTTTCTACGAAGCCTATTCCTGGAGGCTTCATCTGCATGATAAAACCTTGGTCTCCACAAGCCCTTTTCTTAACCCAGACATTCCCTTCTGCTGATAATAGCTCTTTCAACCAATTGCCAATCAGAATATGTTTAAATCTACCTATGACCTGGAACGGAAGTCACGCCCCCCACTTCAAGTTGTCCCGCCCTTCCATATCGAACAAATGTAAACCTTACATGTACTGATTGATGTACTGTGTCTCCCTAATGTGTATAAAAGCAAGCTGTACCCCAAAAAACAAAACAAAACAAAGCAAGGTGCATCCCGGCCACCTGAGGCTGTATCACGGCTGTGTCCCTAACCTTGGCAAAATAAACTTTCTAAATTGACTGAGACCTGTCTCAGATATTTTGGGTTCACACTAGTAACTGCACTACTGGACAAGTACAGCTCTAAAGAGGGAGACAGGGAAGAGATACATAAATGAAATGATAGGGTGTCACAGACAAAACGTTGAGCAAAATAAGTCAGATTTTTTTTTTGGAGATAGAGTCTCGCCCTATCGACCAGGCTGGAGTGCTGTGGCGCAATCTCAGCTCACTGCAAGCTGTGCCTCCCAGGTTCATGCCATTCTCCTGCCTCAGCCTCCCAAGTAGCTGGGATTACAGGTGCCCACCACCATGCCCAGATACTTTTTTGTATTTTTATTAGAGACGGGGTTTCACTGTGTTAGCCAGGATGGTCTCGATCTCCCGACCTTGTGAGCTGCCCACCTCGGCCTAAGTGCTAGAATTATAGGCATGAGTCACCGCACCCTGCACACCCCTCCCCTTTTTTTTTTTGAGACAAAGTCTCACTCTACTGCCCAGGCTGGAGTGCAATGGCACGATCTTGGCTCGCTGCAACCTCCACCTCCTGAGTTCAAGCAATTCTCCTGCCTCAGCCTCCCAAGTAGCTGGGATTACAGGCATGTGCCACCATGCCAAGCTAATTTTGTATTTTTGGTAAAGATGGGATTTCACCATGTTGGTCAGGCTGGTCTCGAACTCTTGACCTCAGGTGATCCACCTGCCTCGGCCTTCCAAAGTACTAGGATTACAGGCGTGAGACACTGCACCTGGCCCAGATTTTTTTTTTTTTTTTTAAGTACATACTGTGTGATTTTATCATACAAAGTTCAAAATCAGTCTATAGGCCGGGCGCGGTGGCTCAAGCCTGTAATCCCAGCACTTTGGGAGGCCGAGACGGGCAGATCACGAGGTCAGGAGATCGAGACCATCCTGGCTAACACGGTGAAACCCCGTCTCTACTAAAAAATACAAAAAACTAGCCGGGCGTGGTGGCGGGCGCCTGTAGTCCCAGCTACTCGGGAGGCTGAGGCAGGAGAACGGCGTAAACCGGGGAGGCGGAAGTGAGCTGAGATCCGGCCACTGCACTCCAGCCTGGGCCACAGAGCGAGACTCCGTCTCAAAAAAAAAAAAAAAAAAAAAAAAAAATCAGTCTATAATAATGGAAGTCGCTGGGCACGGTGTAATCATGCCTGTAATCTCAGCACTTTGGGAGGCCGAGGCGGGCGGATCACGAGGTCAGGAGATCGAGACTATCCTAGCTAACACGGAGAAACCCTGTCTCTACTAAAAATACAAAAAATTAGCCGGGCGTAGTGGTGGACGCCTATAGTCGCAGCTACTCAGGAGGCTGAGGCAGAAGGATGGTGTGAACCTGGGAGGCGGAGCTTGCAGTGAGCCGACATTGCGCCATTGCACTCCAGCCTGGGCAACAGAGCGAGACTCCGTCTCAAAAATAATTATTATAATTATAATTATAATTATAATAATGGAAGTCAGGAGACTGTTGCCTTTGGTTCTATTGACTAGGGGAGAAAGAGTGAGCCTTTTGCGGTGCTGAAAATGTCCTATATCTTGTTCTGATGATAGTGATGAAGGGGTCTGCATAGATTCAAATCCATTGATTTCTGTGTAAACTCAAGATTTGGGCACCTAATAAGGTGTAATTTTTACCATATATGTTATATATATAAAGCAAGTAATATTTATATTATATATGTATAATCCTATTATGTATGATTACGTGCTATAAAGAAAATAAAGCAGGAATGGAGGATTGGCTATAGCCGCCTCCCGGCCTCCCTGCTTCCACCCTTGCCAGTGACCTCCCCCAGGTGCCCCCTCACCATCCCCATTCTCGCTTCCACCTCCCCAACCTCCTGAAGTCAGTTCTTCCCAGAACAGCTAGAGGAGTCTTTTTTAAAAGATAATTTCCACAATGTCATTCTCTGGATTCAAATCCATCACTGGGGCTCTGAATCCACACCTGGCCTGACCCCAGGGCATCTGTGCTTGCTGGCCCTCTGCCCAGAACACCCTGTCCTGCACTCTTTGCCCGGCTGTCTCCCGCTCCTGCCTCGGGCTGAAGACTTCCTGGACACCAGCAGAGCAGTCCCCATCACCTGGTTGTACTTTGTTCACAACACTTATGACTCTCTGAGATCATCTTATTTATACGTTTAAAAAACAATTTATCTCCCTCTGCTAGCACCTCAGCTCTAGGACACGGATCTTCTGCCCTCACATTCACCGCTGTACTTCTTAGCCCCTTGGACTAAAGTCCTTACACATTGCAGGTGCTGAATGAATAACTGTTGAATAAATGAGAGTATTGTAACTCTGTTCCATTTATCTCTCTGATCTCATCTCCCATGATTTCCACTCTCTCTCATTCCTCTTTGCTGTTCCTTGAATATGTCAGCACATTTCCACCCCCAGACCTTTGTCCTGGCTGTTCCCTCCATCTGGAACGCTCTTCTCCCAGAGACCTGCCTGCTTTGCCCGTTAGGAAGGACCTCCCTCCCTGTAGGCCTTTGCTAAAATTTCACATTCTTAGTAAGCTCTTCCCTGAGCACCCCCTTTAAAACTGCAAACGCTGGCTGGGTGCTGTGGCTCATGCCTGTAATCCCAGCACTTTGGGAGGTCAAGGCAGGTGGATTGCTTGAGGTCAGGAGTTCAAGACTAGCCTGACCAATACGGTGAAACCCTGTCTCTACTAAAAATACAAAAAAAAAAAAAAAAAAAAAAAAAATTAGCTGGCGTGGTGGTGGGTGCCTGCAATCCCAGCTACTTGGGAGGCTGAGGCAGGGGAATCACTTGAACTCAGGAGGCGGAGGTTGCAGTGAGCTGGGATTGCCCCACTGCACTGCAGTCTGGGTGACAAAGCAAGACTCCGTCTCAAAAAACAAACAAACAAAAAACCCTGCAAACCCTTCTCACACCACCACTTCCCTAGCCCGTTTCTTATTTTCACTTTCCTTGCTTATCACCTGAGATAGATGCCATTATTAATAGCATGTATTGTAAGGTTTTACTTCTTTGCCTCATACACTACAGTGACTGCTCCACAAGGGCAAGGATTTTTATCTTTCTTGCTCACAGACCTATCACTAAATGTAGAAAAATAATTTACATATAGCAGGTACTCAATAAAAATGTGTTGCATGAGTGAATACCTGTCTCCCTCACCACATGTGTGCATGGGCAGGGGGGCTCTCTCACATTCACCTCTGTGGCAGCAGCACCTGGCACTGCCCTGGCACAGCTCCCAGGACCAGGGTGTTTTCTCTTTCCTCCGAGACATCCTCTACCCAACACTCCCTGCTGCCCCCACTTCTGGCCTTCTCCCACACCAGCCTCCATGCCCACTCACTTCCCCAAATAGTACAGGCCTTAGGACAGTGGAGGAGGAGGTGACTGCACTCTCCAGCTTTCTTACCAAAAGGTTGTATTTGGTCGGAGAAAGTGAGCCCCTGGTGAAGAGGAAGAGAAAGGAGAATAGAAGGAACAGCAGCAGTAGCCATTGGGGTAGCATCATGGCCCACAGGTGGTGGTGGCTTTTCTGAGGTCCAGCGAAATATCCTGCACACCAACCATGTGGGTGTGCTCCCAGCTGTGGGAACACCAGGTAAAACCAGCACCCAACCCTGTCAGAATTTTCCCATCCTGCACAAAACTCAGGCTAGGCCAATCAGCAAATTCCACCACAATGATTAGTTCAGGCAGACTAAGCCAATCCAATCAGAACTGATCTTAGGATGTTTGCTGAGAATTGTGGAACAGAGACGTTTTCTTTCTCTGAAAGGCACAATATTGATATACATGGTGGATTTGTGGTTAAGAGCCTGGCCTCTGGGGCAGGATTGTCTGGGTTCAAGTCTCAGTTCCAACCCTTATCTAGGAGCCTCAATACCTTGTTTATAAAATAGGGATAATTATAACACCTACTATAGCCCTGTTGTGACAACAAGATGAGTCAATACAGTTAAGAAAGCACTTTGGGCCAGGCGCAGTGGCTCATCCTTGTAATCCCAGCACTTTGGGAGGCTGAGGCAGGAGGATCACTTGAACCCAGGAGTTTGAGACCAGCCAGGGCAATATACTGAGGCCCTGTCTCAGAAAGAAAGAAAGAAAAGAAAGAAAGAAAGAGAGAGAGAGAGAGAGAGAGAGAGAGAGAGAGAGAGAGACAAAGAGAGAAAGAAAGAGACAAAGAGACAAAGAAAGAGACAAAGAAAGAGACAAAGAAAGAGAGAAAGAAAGAGAAAGAAAGAGAGAAAGAGAAAAGAAAGAAATTGGCCAGGCATGGTGGCACACACCTGTAGTCCCAGTTACTTGGGAGGCTGACGTGGGAGGATCTTTTGAGCCCAGGGGGTTGAGGCTGCAGTATGCTGCGACTGAGCCACTGCACTCCAGCCTGGGTACTGTCTTAAATTTTTAAATCAAATGAAAAAGAAAGCACTTTGCACAGTGTCTGGAGCACAGGAAGTGCTCAATAAATCCTACCTGTTATTACGTGACACCTGGAATGTCTGTGGCTACTGGGAAGGAATTCAGCCTGAGAGCTGCTGGCTCTGGCCCCACCTGAGGGCTGCCCGACCTCTGGACTTCCATTTCTGATCACCAGGAAATCCCCTCCTCACCTAGACCAATTTGGGTTGGTTTTTAAGATACTTGCAGCAGAAACAGGCCTCACTGCTACCGCAATTATATGACCTAGGGCAAGTCATGTCGCTTCTCTAGGCCTCAGTTTCTTTGCCCATGCAGTGGAACGGACAATACCTGAGAGAGCGAAGGCATCGATGCACCAGGTCCCTTTCCCACCACAGGCATTTTTGCATTTATACTTTGCACATTCTCACCAACTCTCTAATGACGTCTACCCTTTTGTGCCCCCCCAACCTGCCCCGCAAAACATTCTGATACCTCCACCTAGTCTCTACCTACCACACACCCCTCGATAGGCACCCCAACGTACACTCTACTGGCATATTCCTCAATCCCATCTCTCCCACACAGCCCTCCAGCCCTCCAACCAGAGAATCGGCCCTTTCCCAGACCCAGCCTCTGCTCCACCACACCCTCCCTGCGCCATTCCCTTCCTGGAGTTCTACCCTGAGCTCCGGACAGAGCCAAATCCCATAAGAAGCTCATTCATGCCTCCAGCCTCCCCTTTTGCCTGCCCCCTAAACTGGTACAATCCCCACCAGGTCCCCTCGCCCAGAAAGTACAGACAGAGGCCAGGCCAGAAAGTGACTTTAATGTCTCAGGAGCTGGATTTGGTGCAAGTTGGTGGCACCCAGGGCCTCTGGCCCCAAGGGAGCAGTAATCAGTCTGCATCTTCCTCTAAATCATATGGCACCGGCGGGCACACATCAAGTCCTTGGATATGCATGTCAAGCCCCCCCGGCAAGGGCAGATGATGTTGGTAGCTCCCTTGGTCTGCAGGGAGTGGGTATGAGAATTGGGAGTCATCAGGATGCAGGAAGGATGGGGACTTAAACTTCTTAGGGACCAGAACCAAGAGTACCAGGGCTGGAGTAAGACAGACCTAGGCTGTCTCTACAGCTTGTAACTGCATGACCTTCAGCAAGTCAATGAACTTCTCAAGCTCAGTTTCCTCATCTGTCAAATGGGGACAGTAATAGTAACCCACCTCATAGGGTTGTTGTGAGGACTAAATGAGATAGAGCAGATCAAGTGGTGATAATAAAAAGACCCCTTAGGCCGGGCGCGGTGGCTCACCCCTGTAATCCCAGTGCTTTGGGAGGCCAAGGCGGGTGGATCACCTGAGGTCAGGAGTTTGAGACCAGCCTGGCCAACATGGTCATGTACTAACAATACAAAAATTAGCTGGGCATGGTGGCGCATGCCTGTAATCCCAGCTACTCCAGAGGCTGAGGTAGAGAAATTGCTTGAACCCAGGAGACGGAGGTTGCAGTGGGCCAAGATCACACCATTGCACTCCAGCCTGGGCAACAAGAGCGAAACTCTGTCTCAAAAAAAAAAAAAAAAATACCCTCTAGCCACTTCAGCTGTAGGGTCAGGTCATGGTAGGGGCCCTGCTGCTTCCTTAGGGCATTGTCAACTCCCCACACAGGGACACAGAGGCTGAGCCCACCCATCTTAGAAAGGTTTGGGCCCAGGGCCAGGTGAGCAAGAACAGGGCGTACTGAGCATTCTTCTCCCTGCATTCCTAGAAATGAATGACAACCATGCTGGTCTGCACACTGTCGTTCCCAGGGCCACATAATCTTCCCAATAGCCTGGTGGGGTAGGTACTTTAGCCTCTCCTTGTAGATGAGGAAACTAAGGCTCAGAGAGCCATGATGACCTGCTTGAGGTCACAAAGATTGGGTGTGGAAAAGTCAGGATTTAAACTCAGGTCCAACTCCAAAGCTGTGGTCCTGCCACTACAGCGCCATGCTGCTCTCAAGAAATCATGTCACTGTGGCAGGGAGATGGGGACTAGTAAGGGGAAGGTCATTTCCTACTTACCCTGCCTCAGTGATGTGAGAAAAGAGATATTCATTCATTCAACAAGCATTTATTGGCTGGGCACGGTGGCTCATGCCTATATTCCCAGCACCTTGGGAGGCCCAGGCAGGTGGATCACCTGAGGTCAGGAGTTCAAGACCGGCTTGGCCAACATGGCAAAACCCCATCTCTACCAAAAATAGGAAAATTAGCCAGGCATAGTGGTGCATCCCTGCAATCCCAGCTACTCAGGAGGCTGAGGCACAAGAATCGCTTGAACCCAGGAGGCAGAGGTTGCAGTGAGCCGAGATCATGCCATTGCACTCCAGCCTGGGTGACAGAGCAAGACTCCATCTCAAAACAAACAAACAAAGATAAGCATTTATTGAGCACCTACTATATGCAGACACTAAGCTGGGGGTAGGTGCTTCATAGATGAATATGATGCAATCCCTGCCCTTGAAGAGTTCTAACCACTGGGAGAGGCAGAGAAAATACATGGCCAATTAGGGAGATACATGTCTGACCCCAGGGTACAGGAGCTCCAAGGAGGCAAGTCTTCTCAGAGGAAGTGGCTGGAGTTGTTTCGTACCATGAGTAGGAGTTTGCCAAGTGGAGAAGAGGAAGGGCACTCCAGACAGAGGTGAAAAAACAGGTGGGGCCAGGTGTTTTTTTTTTTTTTTTTTTTTTTTTTTTTTTTTTTAACTTCCTCTGCCTGCTTCTCTACTTGCCAGAAGTTGCCCCTTCCTAGGGCCTCACCTGGGGCAAGCAGATCATGGTTATTCTGGCCCTGGGGGCACAGAAGGCTCCACCGGATTCCAAGTCCATGAGGCAGCAGCCACTGTAGCACTCAGAGTGGTGGAAGCACCTGTCGGTGATTTTCTGTGGGGACAGGCAGGATGTCTGCCAGGCTGCGGACAATCCCTGAGTTGTGTGGGAGGGCAGGAGAGGGTTCCCACCATTGCCAAAGAGCCCAGGGGTCCAGGAGAGGTTACGAGGTTGTCGCCCCCTGGGGGAACTGGTCCCCCCAGCCCCACCCCGGCCCCTCAGCAGGACCCAGGGGAGCAGAGGAGAGGAGGAGAGGGGGATTAGCACTTTTCCTTCGGCCTCTCCTTTCGTGGACACCCCTCACCTCCATGAGTCCCATAGGGTGTGTCCCATTTTGCGGGGCGGGGTTGGGGCGTGAGAATGAGGGGACTGCGGGCTCCAAAAAGAGGAAGAGAAAGAGAAGAGGGGAGAGCCCTCCTGCCTGGAAGAATCACTAGACAGTGAGGCCAGGCGGAGGAAGAGGGGGAGAAACCAGAGCAGGCAGGGAGGGTTTGGCTGTGAGCACTTTGGGGAGGCAAGTGAATCCAGGACTGAGGCCATCGGAAGAGGCACGGGCGGGGGAGGTGGGGGGAGCGAGGGTGCTGGTCATAGGCCAATTTCTCTCCCCTCGAGGCCGCCAGGGGAAAGTGAAGCGGCTTTTGAAGTCCGTCTGAGGATGCCCCAAGCTGCCCGCCTAGGTGTGGTTCCGGACCCACCTCTCCCTTTCAGGCTGCCCGGCGCCTTCGGGCTCCACTGCCCCTGCGGCGGGGCCACCCTCCCCTGCGGTCGCGGCGGGCTGGGGGCGTTCCCTGCCTCACCTTTTTATATTGCGGAAGCGCGCTCCAGAGGGGCAGCACCGCCCCCGCCAGGATCCCCGCCACGAGCGCCAGGGCTGCGGCCATGGGCCTGGGCGGCAGAGCAGCGGCGAGGCTCGGAGGGGCAGCGGGATAAACCCTCTTCCCGCCACGTGACCCGGCGCCCCAGGCCGCCCTCGCGGAGGAGGGGCGTGGAGGGCGCGGACGCCTGCGGAAGGGAAGGAGGGAAGAACGGCGCTCAGGCTCTCACGCCTGGGATTCTAGACTGTAGGGGCCTCCATACGTGTTACTTCCAAGTAGAAGCTTGAAACTGTAAGACAAAACTATGTTTTTATTGTATTTATTTATTTTACAGACGGAGTCTCACAGTGTCGCCCAGGCTTAAGTGCAGTGGCGCCATCTCGGCTCACGGCCATCTCTGCCTCCCAAGTTCAAGTGATCCTCCTGCCTCAGCCTCCCGAGTAGCTGGGACTACAGGTGTGCGCCACCACACCCGGCTAATTTTTAAAATTTCTGTAGAGACGGGGGTCTCCCATGTCGCCCAGGCTGGTCTCGAACTCCTAGCCTCAAGTAATCGTCCTGCTTCAGCCTCCCAAAGTGCTGTGATTACAGGTGTGAGCCACTGCACCTGGCCTCAACAATTTTATTTTTATAAATGGCACAAAACATATATACTGAAATAAAAAGAGCTTCCTTCCTGCTGCTGATTTTCTGTCTGCCCTTGCAGCCCCAGATTCTCCCCTTAACCTTCAGGATAATCCAGCCCCACCCTCTGGGCTGCTCATACCCGCTGCAGGCCCCATTCTCCTCTTCTGTAAGAACCAGGAGGTGGGACAAGATGGTCTCTAAGTCTTAAATCTCATGCAGTCCTAATCATTTTATTAATTGTCTAAGGATTCGTCTGTGAATTGTGTGAAAGTCAAGATGTGGGGGCAAAATGGAGGGGTGGGAAGAGAAGAAAACTCAGAATGGGGAAGAGGGTTAAGGGAGAGCTGCACAGCGCAATCCTGGAACTGGGGGAGGCAGGTCTTCCTCAGGACTTCCCTGTGGATGAAGCTTCCACCTCACCCCGCCTGCCTGCTTCTGCTTTTTCTAATTTTTTTTTTTAATTTTGTATTGTTAATATTTGTTATAGAGACAGGTTCTCCTTATGTTGTCCAGGCTGCTCTTGAACTCGGGCTCAAGAGATCCTCTTGCCTAGGCCTCCCAAACTGGTGGGATTACAGGCGTGAGCCACCACTCCCAGCCAGCTTCTACTTTTGAAGTTTTGCTTAAGAAATGGACTGAGAAATCCTGTCTCGGTGGGGAATAACAGCCAAGAATAACAGCCCCCACCGCACTCAGAGGGCCCTGTATCCATTATTTCCTCCCTGTATTAACACTAGCTGTCACAGAGTAATTAACACTGGCTGTCACAACAGAACTCCTGGAATTTCATGGCTTGGCACAATAATGCTTTATGCAAAGTCTGATTTGGGGCAAGAGACCCTTCTTCCATCCTATAGCCACACCATCTATAAGACTTGCCTCTGGCTGGGCATGGTGGCTCACACCTGTATTCACAGCACTTTGGGAGGCCAAGGTGATAGGATCTCTCTCTTTTTTTTTTTTTTTTTTGAGACAGAGTCTCACACTATTGCCCAGGCTGGAGTGCAATGGCACAATCTTGGCTCACTGCAACCTCTGCAAAGTGCTGGGATTACAGGTGGGAGCCACCATGCCTGACCGAGTCTCTTGAGCTCAGGAGTTCAAGGCCAGCCCTGGACAATATAGTGAGGCCTCATCATTACAAAAAAAAATTAAGAAATTAGCCATACATGGTGGCACATGCATGTAGTCCTGGCTACTCGGGAGGCTGAGGCTGCAGTGAGTTATGATCGCTCCACTGCACTCCAGCATGGGCAACAGAGTGAGACCCTGTCTCAAAAACAAACAAACAAACAAAACTAGCGTCCAAGGTCTCCATGGAAGACCTGCCTTCTCCATTCACAAACCACCTGCTGGAACTAGTCACATGATCCCAACCTTCTAACCTTCTGCAAGGCAGGCTGGGAAATTCAAGGGAGTCTTGGAATGTTTAGCATCTACTATCATTTCTGCTGTGTAACTCTTAGCTCTGTTTTACAGACTAGGAAACTGAAGTCTCAAGATAAAGTTACTTGCCCAAGTAACAAGATGAAATGGCAGAGTCAGATATAAATCCAGGGCATTCTAGCTCCTGGGTCCAAGTTCTTACGACTAAACTACACTGGGAGTGGCCGGAGGGCTTTGCCCCTAGTAAGGGGGTTCCCATCATTAACTAGTAAGGGGGGTCCAGCAGTCGTGGTCTGAGCTCTCTTCATATGTGTGTTCTGGTACCTTGGCTAACTAGTGACCCATCCACGCAGATCATTTGTAAACTGGAGAGGAGTTCTGGGGATGGATACTTCTCGTACTGCTTCACTGGCTTCCTTTGCCCATACCCCCATGACTGTTAGACACTTGAGAAGTATTGTTGACTGCTTAGGAAAGTGGCAAATTTGAAGGCAAGGGGCCAGCAACTGTGTGTCAGGGTTGGCAGCCCCTGGGGAACCCACTGAAGGCTCTGAGGGGTGGTGAAGCCGCTGGAATTCTGTACAAAATATTATGTGCATGGATTTTTTTTTTTTTCTTTTTCTTAAGCCAGAGATCTTCTGGTTTCCTCAAAAACAACTGGTTCAGAACCTTTATTTTCAGTTGAGTAAACTGAGGCTCAGAAAGGGCAAGGACTTCTCCCAGTGACTCAGCTGGTGAGTAGCAGAGCCAGGCCTAGCTCTGCTCCTGACTCCAAGTCCTGTGCTTTTTCTCCTGTACCATGGCCTGCCAGCACTGGTCACAGGCATGTGTCCAGGGTACGTCCGCATTGCGGGGGAGTAGGAACCATATCACCAGGGTCTCCAGCACCGGGAATCACTGAGCTGCCTGACCTGTGGGCGTGACCACAGCTCTGCCCAGGGCCCAAAACTGGCCACCTCAGACTTCAGTGAGCAGAAGGGGGTCAGTTCAGGACAGGGGAGCACCTTGCTGGTGGACTTCTTACCCCCTATTTCCTGCCCCTTCACCTTCCCCTCCTCTGACGGTCTTTAATGTCTCACTTCTTTTCTTCTGCATCTTTCTGGTGGCCCAAGTGGTGATTTCCATGACAATGTTCTCACTGGTCTGCAGCAAAATGAAAACAATAAGGATAATGTAGTAGTGTTTTTGTTAAAGGTAAATATATTAAATTTATTATTATTAAACAAAAATTTTTTTTGAGACGTCACCCAGGCTGTAGTGCAGTGGCACGATCTTGGCTTACTGCAGCCTTCGCTTCCTGGGTTCAAGAGTCTCCTACCTCAGCCCCCACTCCAAGTAGCTGGGACTACAGGTGCGCACCACTACGCCTGGCTAATTTTTGTATTTTTAGTAGAGGTAGCGTCTCAACATACTGCCCAGTCAAATAAATGTATTTAATTTAAAAAGTGATTATTTATTTTGAAATTATGTCTTTTCTACTTCTTTGGTGTTAAAATGTGCTTTTATGAAATAATGGCCATCAGGAGTTCAAGACCAACCTGGTAACAAAGTGAGACCTCTGTCTCTACAAAAAATAAAAAAATTAGCTGGGCATGGTGGCATCTGCCTATGGTCCCAAATACATGGGAGACTGAGGTAAGAGGAGCTCGAACCTGGGAGATTGAGGCTACAGTGAACCATGAGATGGACTGTCTCAAAAAAGTAATAATAATTAAAATAAATAAAATGGTGATGGTATTTGGAGGTAAAAAATAACAAATAAAATATTTAAAAATACATTTTAAAAAAGCAATGATAGCCACGATACAGTAGTAGTTTTGTTTCATTGTTCATGTTGTTTTTTTGGGCATATATGTACATATATATATACACACACACACATATATATATATTTTTGAGACCGAGTCTTGCGCTGTCACCCAGGTTGGAGTGCTGTGGTGCCATCTTGGCTCACTGCAACCTCTGCCTCCCAGGTTCAAGCAATTCTCCTGCCTCAGCCTCCCGAGTAGCTGGGATTACAGGCACCCGCCACCATGCTCAGCTAATTTTTGTATTTTTAGTAGAGACGGGGTTTCACCATGTTGGCCAGGCTGGTCTTGAACCCCTGACCTTAGGTGATCCACCGGCCTCCCAAAGTACTGGGATTACAGGCTTGAGCCACCGAGACTGGCTTTTGGCCAATATATTAAATATATGTGCACAAATTCTCAGTCCTCAAAATTTTTTGGAGGTCTTATCAGTCTTTGAAATCCAAAATAAAATCCTGGGGAAAACTGACCTTGTGAAAATTGCGCATTACTCAAGTCCTCCTGAAGGAACTCTAAAAGTAATCTGGGGAGAGTGAGGAATGAGTGGGTGCCCTAAGAGTTTGAAATGCGAAAATAGATCCTCAAAGCCTTCCTAGACAAGAGGACCAGAGTGGGAAGTGTTTGGAGGTGAGGAGGTGGAGGCCTCAAGCTTGTATGTCGCGGACTCTGGCAGGAGAGGGCCGTGCTGTTTCGCTAAGCCTTAAAGGGGGACTGGGATTTGGTAAGCAGAGACTAAGGGTTTCCAAGCAGGGGTACAGGGTGGGTAAAGGTTTGGAGGTGACAGTGAATAGCTGTGAGTAGAACAGCAAGGAGATGGTGTCTGCTTGTGGGGGATACAGATTGGAGAAGGGGCGGTCAACGTGCCAGGGAACTTGAGGGTCTGTGAAAATAGCCCCCGTTGAGGTGGCTCCTCGGTGGAAAGCTGGGCTGGTGGTGGCAGTGCTAAAGTCAGAGCAGGGGGACCTGAGCCACTGAGCCAGGGGTGCAGGGTGAGGGTGGGGTTGCCCGGCTCTGTCTGTAAGGTCTCTAGAAGGAGACGCCCAGCATGCCCAAGGGAGATCAACTGTTTCCCAGCTTCTAGTCACCCCACCCACACAACATACTCTGAACCAGGGGCAGGGCTCAGAACACACACTTCTCATTTTATTTCTTCCCAGGACAGGCTGGCCCTGCTGAGAGGCTATCAGCTCAGCTTGGGAGAAAGACAGGCCTGGAGGGAGAGGAGGCAGATGACCTGCCACCTCCTCCTGGACTGGGCTGGCCTTTTGACCCTAGGGCTTTGGCCTGAAGGACAGAGTGGGCGGTGGTGTCTGGCGACCAGGTGTGCTGCCCCATTGCCTTCACCCATGGGAGGGGACTGAGCTTTTCTAAGCAACTTAGCCTATGACAGGGGCCTTCCTTAGAGGGGCCAAGGAGGACTCCCTACAACCTCTGTGTTCAGGCAAAAGGTTCATGCACAGAGAGGTCTCCAGAGGGGACATAGCAAGGGAATGCCCCGTTCTGCCAATCCGCCTGTGCGTAGGGTGCATGTGTAGACTTGCTGGCACTCGAGTCCCTTCCTTCTCCCACTCGGTGAGTCTGAGCCACATTTGTGCCCAGTTGCCTTGGCAGTGAGGGCCCCTTGCTTACCTCAAGGAGCCATGAGGGAATCACAACTCCTGCAGCTGCAAGTGAAAGAATTCCAGCCAAATTATGTAATTTTAACACTAAAAAGCAAAAGAAACAGTATTGGGTCAGTCACCATGTGAGGCTGGCCTCAGGGCTCCAAAGAGAAACCACTGACAGGTGTCTCTCTCTTCAGCGTCAGCCTTCAGTCTCATTTCCTCTCAGGGAGGGAGACTGCCTCTCTGTGGGGGCAGCAGGGAGCTGTACACAGCTCTATGCACCTCCCTTCAGCACCCATCTAGAAATCCCTAGAAGGCCAGGGGGACTAGGGACCAGAACCTCATGGAACCTGAACAGGGCAGCTCCCCAAAGGCAGGGAGATAGGGGGTTGCTGCCTCTTGAGGAATAGCGCATGGATGCTGAGTAGGTAGAATTATAAGTGCCCATAACACCCCAAGTTGCCATACACGGAGGACTGCTCTGCTTAAGACCATACCTGGGCCAGGTGCGGTGGCTCAAGCCTGTAATCCCAGCACTTTGGGAGGCCGGGGTGGGCAGATCACGAGGTCAGGAGATCGAGACCATCCTGGCTAACACGGTGAAACCCCGTCTCTACTAAAAAAATACAAAAAACTAGCCGGGCGAGGTGGCGGGCGCCTGTAGTCCCAGCTACTCGGGAGGCTGAGGCAGGAGAATGGCGTAAACCCGGGAGGCAGAGTTTGCAGTGAGCTGAGATCTGGCCACTGCACTCCAGCCTGGGTGACAGAGCGAGACTCCTTCTCAAAAAAAAAAAAGAAAAGAAACCCCATCTCTACTGAAAATACAAAAAATTTGCTGGGCGGGTGCTTGTAGTCCCAGCTACTCAGGAGGCTGAGGAAGGAGAATGGTGTGAACCCAGCAGGCGGAGTTTGCCGTGAGTCCAGATTGTTCCGCTGCACTCCAGCCTGAGGGACAGAGCAAGACTCTGTCTCAAAAAAAAAGATCCTACCTGGATTCAGGAACAGCTCCCTGGGGCAGGAAGGAGTCATGGACAGTAGTATCCTTTAGCCAAGGGTGACACTGAAGGAAGGGTCCTTGAAAACTTGTTCCCGCCCACCACCCTCAAGAAGCCTAAGCTACATTCTATAGAGCAATGGATCTCAATCACTTTTTTTTGGCTACAACCCATGGTAAAGGTACATTTTACACAGATATTCAGACAACTAGTAGCTCCAATTAGTTGGTGTCTGTGTTATGCTGGTTTGATGATCACCACTGCAAACGTGTGTGCTCGTGCATACATCAATGTGTAGATGTGTGTATGGAACTAAAGTTTCACAAAACAGGCCGGGCGCGGTGGTTCAAGCCTGTAATCCCAGCACTTTGGGAGGCCAAGACGGGCGAATCACGAGGTCAGGAGATCGAGACCATCCTGGCTAATACAGGTGAAACCCCGTCTCTACTTAAAAATACAAAAAACTAGCCGGGCGACGAGGCGGGCGCCTGTAGTCCCAGCTACTCGGGAGGCTGAGGCAGGAGAATGAGCATAAACCCGGGAGGCGGAGCTTGCAGTGAGCTGAGATCCGGCCACTGCACTCCAGCCTGGGTGGCAGAGCAAGACTCCGTCTCAAAAAAAAAAAAAAAAAAAAAAAAAAAAGTTTCACAAAACAATACTTACATTTACCATATGTGATCTTATCTGAGATTTTCTATTCTTTTCGATTTCATCTTTTAAAAGTGCTGGTTAGGGGCCGGGCGTGGTGGCTCATGCCTGTAATCCCAACACTTTTGGAGGCTGAGGCGGGCGGATCACGAGATCAGGAGTTTGAGACCAGCCTCACCAACATGATGAAACCCCGTTTCTACTAAAAATACAAAAATTAGCCAGGTGTGGTGGCACGCGCCTGTAACCCCCAGCTACTCAGGAGGCTGAGGCAGGAGGATCGCTTGAACCCGGGAGGCAGAGGTTGCAGTGAGCCAAGATCGCACCACTGCACTCCAACCTAGGCGACAGAGTGAGACTCCGTCTCAAAAAAAAAGAAAAAAAAAAAAAAAAAAGCTGGTTAGGATGCACCAAATTGGTTTCATTGCCCACTTACCATCCATCAATTGCTCTACCACTCTGTTGAGTCCACTAGGTTCATCTGTCCAACTGACTGTATACATCTTGTTGGTCTCCATTCCATTTACCTATTCATTCATCATTCATTCATGTGTTCAACAAACGTTTAGTGATACCTATCGTATGTCAGGTACCTTAACATCAGAGCTCAGTTGCAGATAAGAGATACCACCGTACTTATTTTAAGCAGAAAGGAATGTAATACAGATAATCGAGGGCTGACAAAGACATTGAAATGACTGGAAGAGTGGAAACCAGACTGAGCCTCCAGGAATGACTTAAAAAACAAAACAAAACAAGCAGAACTGAGCTACCAGGGGAGCTACTACCCCTGCTGCCATCAGGCAGGCGAGGAGGCAGGTAGTCGTCACTGCAGCTGTGGTCCCGGGAACACACACGTTAGCTGTGATATCGGGTTCAGGAAGCTGCCATGAAAAATTATTGCCTGCCAGGTGCAGTGGCTCACACCTGTAATCCCAACAGTTTGGGAGGCCAAGGTGGGAAGATTGCTTGAGCTCAGGAGTTCAAGACCAGCTTGGGCAACATAGCAAGGCCTGGTCTTTACAAAAAAAAAGTTTAAAAATTAAACTGTAAGGCCGGGCGCGGTGGCTCAAGCCTGTAATCCCAGCACTTTGGGAGGCCGAGACGGGCGGATCACGAGATCAGGAGATTGAGACCATCCTGGCTAACCCGGTGAAACCCCATCTCTACTAAAAATACAAAAAACTAGCCGGGCGAGGTGGCGGGCACTGTAGTCCCAGCTACTCCGGAGGCTGAGGCAGGAGAATGGCGTGAACCCGGGAGGCGGAGCTTGCAGTGAGCTGAGATCTGGCCACTGCACTCCAGCCCGGGCGATAGAGCAAGACTCCATCTCAAAAAAAAAAAAAAAAAAAAAAAAAAAAAAATTAAACTGTAGTCTCAGCTGTAGTCACACCTGTAGTCCCAGCTACTTGGGAGGTTGAGGTGGGAAGATCGTTTGAGCCTGGGAGATTGAGGCTGTAGTGAGCCATGATTGCATCACTGCACTCCAGCAAAACTATTGCCTGTAGGCAGGTGTGGTGGCTCACGCCTGTAATATTAGCACTTTGGGAGGCCAAGGCAGGAG